>NW_024467096.1:10507500-15307500 GCF_017591425.1 Ochotona curzoniae | reverse complement strand
TGACACAGGGCAGGCTCTTTGAGGGTGGGAGGAGACCAGAACCAGGTCCAGGCCACCTCTTTTTGCAGCCCTTGGAGGAGGGAAGCCAGGACTGGGCAAAGCCAACTCACACTGAAGGTCAAAATGCCAGGACTTGGGGTGAGCTGGGGTGCACATGCAGGTCTCCCTTTTTCCATGATAACCCCTTGCCCTGTGGCTGCAGCATGTGAAGGGGGAACAAGAGAAAGCCTGGGGTGTGCCTGCTTGTACTTTACATCCTAACTGAACCGTTACCTCCCCTGGAAAATTCTCTTGAATCTCCAAGCCAGAGTTAGAAAGCTGTGTGCTGGGCCTCAAGAGCCAGGGGCTTTGTCCAGCACCAGTCCTGGTTGCTGAGCCATCCTGCCTGGTTATTCCTCCTGCTCAAGCATAGCAGATGCTCATTCAAGCTTCTGACATCCACTGATTCTCATACAAACTCGGTTCTGGCTTAGGGGCTGGACAACTCCACTTTCTGAAAGACACAGGGACACCCCTTCCCAGATCAGAGCTAGGAGCAAGATGTGAGGCAAGAAGTGCCAGTTCTTGTCCCGTAGTGCAGGGAAGGGAGGCAGGCAACCAGCAGCTCTCTTACCCCCGAGCTGGATTGGGCAGATTTGCCCCAGAACTTCTGCAGGCCTATGCAGTCATAAGGAGACAACAGAGGGTACCCAGGAGGGGCAAGACACTCAATACCGCAGGCTCCAGGCTTGCACAAGCATTCCTGGCTTTCTGGAGCCTGGATCGGTGGAAGCCAGGGGCTATACTGGACCCAGCGAGAGGACAAGACAGCGGGCAGCCCGGCTCCCTAAGGGGGGCCCAGGACTGCGAGGGGAACAGCCCTTCACCGCAGGGAGTGCAGTTTCCGCCTCCTGCAGGAACTCGGGTGCAGGAGAATCCATCCCAGCCTGTGGCCTGATGGGGGGGCCCCCTCTGGAAGACAGAGAGATAGGCACAGACGTTGGGCAGGCGGATCCCGGTGGGAAGCCGCGTTGGGCAGAAGCGGGCGGCTGCCGGCTGGAGGGCTGTGTAGCGCCGGCTGCTGGGAGCAGACAGCCAGCCGGGATGGCCAGTGGGGCGGGACTACAAAAGACAGCGAGATGGAGAGACAAGGAGGCCCAAGGAGCGGGAGCCGGAGGCTGCCAGGCGGCCTCGTCCTCAGCCCCGGCGGCCCCCGGGAACAGGGGCGCGCGCCCCTCCCCCGCCGCCCGCCAGTCCGCCCGCTGGTCTGCCCGCCGCCGCCCGAGCGGTCTCGGCTCCCTGCGCCCCCTCCTCCCGCTCTCTCACTTCCTTCTGCGCAGCCTGTGCCAAACCCATCTGGAACTGTTTAAACCCAAATATTCCGCCCCTCCCCCTGCAGCCAGATTCCTGCACAGTTTAAAACAAGCCCTGCGCGCTGGCTCCGCGAGCAGGGAGGGGACGGCGGGGAGGCGGCGCAGGAGGGAGCGGGGCGAGCGAGAGAGGGAGGGGATCGGCCCTTGGCCATCGCTCAGCCTTGGCCATCGCTCAATCTCGGCACATTTTTCCCATTAATGAGGAGAGGACTTGGATTTCGGGCCCTGTGTGCCTGAGGAAGGCTCCGGTCACCCTGGTGGGGAGGGGGCAGGCCTGCTCTCTTTTCCCCATTTCTGGGGTAAGGATGAGAGGGAGGAGTAGGGGCGGAGGGGTGGAGAGGGAAGGGGCTTTCTCCCCTCTACCCGGGATGGGACAGAAGGATCTTGGATCCTCTCAGATCCCGATGTGCTCCAATCCTGGATTCAGGAGGGAGAGAGGTGCGTGTGCTGGGGCAAAGGGTCCCCCGACCCATCTGGCTGTGGCACTGGGAGATTCAGCTCACCTCTTCTCTGGTGTGCATGGGTGTTCACACATGTGCACATACCAGGACAGGGGATATGAGGACAGGCGCTCCAAGACAAAAGAGGAAGAAGGAGCTGTTCCCAAACTCCCCCAGGCTGCTTCCCCATTGCCTGGCTGTGGGAGAGGGAGGCCCCTCCTCACCACCCAGTCACAGGCCTCTTGTCTTGATGACCCCAAGAGTCACCAAGGAAGAAGACATCCGGTCCGGGGTCATTCTGGGACTGGGGCTTGGATGTTGTAGGAGCAATAGCCTTTCAGGTTTCTAGCAGGCCACGGAGAACAGCCACGTGGCAGTGGTGCATGGCTCTGGCCTGTACACACACACACACACACACACACACACACACACACACACACACAGTTGCACACCTCACATCCCGTTCCCAGCGCCTTGGCTCATTCTCACCACCAGGGATGGGGAGCGACAAGTCAACACATCTGGTGGACCAAGCCACAGCCACCCGCAAACATGCCGACAGCCTCACACACAGCCTGTCTTCCACAGACACACGGACACATATGGCACAAACAGAGCTGTCTTCTGTAGACTTCCGCACCCAGCAAACCGTTCTTACTCACGGATCTGTCTTGCCTCCAGCAGCCTCCTTCTGCAGCCCTCCCAGGTGCCGACTGCCCGACACATGTGCCTACACGGAAGGCACACACAGCCGACATAGTAGTACGTTCTCTACACACTCAGTGGCACACACTGGGGCCCATGTCGTTCATGTGAAGTGCAAATACAAATACTGGTGTCCCTGGGCAGACCTGGTGCTATGCTGTGACACAGTCATACACCCAACTGCAATCAGCTGCAAGCAGAGATGCCACAGACACTGGAACACACCACAGCCCAAAGCAGCCCAAAGCAGCACACATACTCGGGGGCAGCATCCCTTGTGGGAGTTGGTACACTCCGCCCCCTCCCAATGCCCACAGCATGCACACCCTCCAAGCCTGTTCTTTTATGGAAAGACATTAAGTCAGGAAGGGGAAAGTTGGGAGAAAGTGTCCCTCCAACCCATCCCCAAGTCTGTGGCAGTTCTGGCTGGAGCCACGGAAGCCGCTCTTGCAAAGGCAGCAGAGCGCTGGGCAGCCTTGGTCAGAGTCATTGGGACGGAGCAAACCCCAGTCTCTTCTTGTTTCCTGGCCCTGACAGAGCTGTCAGCCAGGTCACGAGGCTGGGGGTGGGGCAGGGGTGTGAGGAAGATTCTGGGTGTGCCTGGGTGCAGCCTCCCCAGGTACAGCCCCTCCCCAAGCAGAAAGCACTTGGCTGCCAGCACAGCAGCACCATCTCCAAGCCACTGGATGCTTAGGTGTGGGGAGGCTGTAGCATCCCCGTACCACTACTTGGGCAGTATTCTGCCACACCCTCACAAAGGACCAGCATGAAAATGACACCATGGGCATTCTATCCCGGCGTCCACCTGAAGGTCTCACTGGGCCACCCTAGTTTTGGGAAGAGCATGTCACCTGCCCTGATGAAGGGCCAGGGACCCCCCCCTACTCCAGCACCCTTGGGCTCCAGGTCACTCTGAGTGCCCAACCCTGGAACAGGAGTATCATTGAAACATGGAACACAAACAAACACAAAACTGAGGACAGGAGCAAACAACCTTTGGAGGCCAAAGGGCTATGCTCAGGAGGTTGGGCCAGGGGAGTGCACAGCAGCTAGGAAGGAGTCAAGAGAAAGGGAGAACTCCATGCCACTCCTTCTCCTCTTTTCTCAAGTCCCTCGGTCAGGCACCAAGCAGAGAGCTGAGTACAGAGTCAGCGTGGGTACATGTGTCCACCAGCCTGCGCCCCAGGCAGGCACTGGGGACAGGAAGGGTCCCTGGGTACTCTGAGACTGGGTACTCTGCCATGGACCCTGGACAGAATATATTTTAGGAGCCTCACTCGCCCAGAGTCACTATACGCACATAGCCTTTTGGCCTCCTCGTCTGGGAGGGTGGAGAGGGAAGCATCTCTGAACATAGAACACATTTTGTTTTTCATTTTTCCCCTCAGATCATGAGGATTTATAATTAAATAAACTTGAGAGTGAGGAGAAAGGGGAAGAAGCACAAGGCAAGGAGCCCAAATGTCTCCATCCTCATCCTCACCCCTGCCCCAATACCGGGCCGCTGGCCAGCCAGAAGGACAGATGGACAGCTAGCCCTTCTAGCCAGCCTGCGAGTCCTTCTCTGGCATGCTGGCTGCAGTGGGTCAGGCCACGAGGCTGGGGGGTAAAAGACAACAGGAGGCCTGGCACCAGGGCCAGCCTTCGGGGCAGGGCCTCTCCTACCCCATCAGGTGCCCAGCTGTGCCCAGGCTCCCTCCCCCAGCACCTCCCCCCCTCAGCTGCCCAATCCCGACAAACCAGTTTGACTCAGCACAACAGGCAGGGCTACAATTTTCAAACTATGCAGGCCTGGTGATTCAGCCTCTTCATGCTGTTTAATTAGTGGAAGGCCGGGTGGCGGAGGCCTTGCCCACGGCAGCCTCAGCTGCCAGCCATGGAGGCCGAGGTGGGCAGCGAGCTGCCATGGTTCCCTGAATACCTACTGCTGTCAGCGAGCCAGCCACAAAAGTGGGGGCCCATTGTCCCTTCTTGGCTCCTTTGTCCATCCACAGGGGTCACTCCTGCTGCTGCCTCACACTCTCAGGGACAGGTATGACAGCCCAGTCAGCATGGCTGGACTGAAGGGGGGGGTGCCAGGGCCCCACCTCTTCCAGTCTGTATTGTTTGTTCTTCCTTTCCCATCCTCTCTCGAGTTAGATCTCATCCTCACAGCCCCCCTCCCCACCACCCACTCCTGGCCCCAAAGAGAAGGATCTTGGTGTGGGACGCACCTGGGGAATATGACTCAAAGCAGGAGCCAGCAATAAGGCGACCTTGTTTCCGTGTGACTTTGGGTAAATCCCAAGGCAACTGGAGGTGGGCAGGGATCAGAGAGGACAAGCCAGGCATCGACTCCATCCACAGGGCAGGCGTGATCCCTGGTTACAGAGTCCTGGTGATGAGTGTGTGATGGGGGTGTAGCGGGAGGTGAGGATGAGGAGCCAGGTTCCAGCCAGCCAGCATCTGACTGGTGGGCTTGCAACCCATAGCTCAGGAACCTGGGGTTGAATAGAAGGAGCCGCAGATGCACAAAGGCCCAGGCAGACTAAGTCGAAGGTGGATTGGAGGAAAGAGAGGCAGAATCCCACACCTGTAAAGCCTGGGTGTGTGTGTGTGGCCTGGTAGGGGGTGGGGTGAGGGGTGGGGGGATGGTGCTAAAGAAATCTTTGTGGCCCAGGGATCCTTGCCCTCTGGTCACAGCCCTGGCCCTGGAAGCCCACCCACCCATCAGGCCCCAGCAGAGGGAGCAGGTAGAGGCAGCTGCCAGGGAATAGCTCCTGACCCATCCTGTGCATCTTTGGAGCTACAGGGAGACCTAAGTGGGTGAGAAGCCAATGTGCCCCCGCCTCCCCAGCCTGTTCCCCACGGCCCATGCTTCCTCCTCCGACCTCCCTCCAGTAGAATCTGGCCTCACAGCAGTTCCACTTCCAGAGACCCCCCCCCCACCTGGCCCCCAGCAGACCTGAGGGTGACAATGACAACAGTGGTGGCAGCAGCTAGTCCCTTGGATGACAATCACTGTGCCAAGCACTGCAGTGACATGCAGGAAACCCTTCTCACAACTACCCAGCCAGGGGGACCCCATCTCACAGGGAGGGAGCCCCCGGCAGGGAGCTGCCAAGTAGGGTTGGTGGAAACTCCCTGTCTCTCTTCTTTGCTTTCATTCTTTCACTATCCCTCTCTCATAGACACACACACTGAAGGGTTCCAGACAAGGCAAAAGTGCAGCAATCGGCGAAAGCCACATTTGCAGGAACAGCCACTTGCCAGGGGACACCTGACACTGGCTTGGCCTCCTGTGACGGAGCAGCACAGGCCGAGAAGGAGGCAGGGAATGGCCCTCCTCTTGTTAGGCTGCCTCCCGGGTCAGCACCCCTTAGCTCCTTGGTGAGGAAGGCTGGGTACCAGCTCTGGCCTAGAGCCTACCAAGGGTCCAGCAGTTTCTGGGAGATGGAGGAAGTCAGGAGGAAGTCAGGAGACAGGGGTGAGGCTCCTCAGTAACTGGTGCTCACCTGACCCAAAACCACTCCCCGGGTCTACTCGGAGCCCCGGCACCCCACCACACCCCACAACCGGGACCATGGGGCCTGACACACACATACACAGATGACACACACAGCCCCTAAGTGTGTGTCTGCTGAGTGTGCGGCTGCCAACGTCTCTTCTGGCCCAAGACAGACGCAGACCTGGGAACTTCACCAGGCTGCCTGGTTCACACCCTTCAGGCAAACAACAACAAAGCCATACACGGGTTTCTCACGCCTGCGATCCTATCACACACATGTGGGTTGAGTGTGCGCCGGTGTGGGCGCGACCTCAGGGTGTCTGTCTGAATCTGCCTGTGTCCACCGCTGTGAATGGAGGTGTCAGCCGGGGGGGTGGGGGGAAGGCAGGTGTGGGGGGGAGAGGGGGGAGTCACGGAAACATCCCCTCCCCCACCTCCTGAGAAGGAAATTGGCAAGCGAGAAAAGATGTCTTTTCTCCTTCAATGGTGTTAGAGGCTTTCCCTTGGAGACGATCAAGTTTACTGACTGGGTTGGCTCGAACGAACTAGTCACAAAGAGGTTCTTGACCCTAAACTCAGAGGAAGCGACTCAATCTACAAAAGACACCCAGAAAACTAGTGAAGCCCCCATGTTTCTGGGGGTGCTCTCCTCCTGCCGTGGAGAAGATCTCCCCCCCTCCCCCAACAGCTCCAATATTTTTGGAGAGCAGGCGGCTTGCAGTGTGTGCGCGCCTGCCCATTGTTTCTGACCCCTGTCCGCGACAGGCTCCTGTGTCAAGTGGCGTGTATGCCAACCCTCTTGCCAGGGCCACCGGGCACCTCGGCCTCTCCCCTCCATCCCCCTACTCCCAGTGCAAACGCTTGAAGTTGGAGCGGCCCCCTGGCAGCAGCGGTCTTGGCAGGTTTCACAGGCGAAGCCGGGCCTGCTGCCACCCGCTAACGAATAACGCACCCGGCTCCGGCGTTCCTGAGGCGCCCCCAGCACTTTGGGGGCTTGTGAAGACCCAGCCACTAGGAAGGGGGACCGCTCGAACGCTGGGCCGGAGGGGTGGGAGCTGGGGGGGACCTTGGAGGAGGGCTCAGGGCCGGCGCACACAGCACCGCGAGTGTAGTTGGCGCTCGGTAAGCCACAAACAATAACCCGCGCCCGCCTCCCCGCCCCCGCAGCCGGCCCGGGGCCGAGCCGGGAGCCCGCACGCACAGCCTCACAGTTAACTCCAGCGGGTTCCCACGGCGCCGCCCCCAGCCGCTCCTGCACCCGTGGCGGGCGCCGCGAGGGTCGCCCACACCAAGTCCGCCTCTCCGCGCGCCCGCGCCGCCGCGCCGTGTGCGGGGTTTCTGGCACCGCAAGCTCACGGCCCGGACGGACTTTGGCGGACGTTCACCCGAGCCGAGCTGCCTACCTTCCAGGCGGCTCCCGGGGCGTTCTCCCAACCCCATCCCGCGGCCCGGCAGTCGTGCGGGTGGCCGAGCCTCCCCCGAGGTGACCACAGCCCGCACCGGCCCCGCAGCCCCCGCACCGGCCCCGCGCCCCCGCGGCCCCCTCGACGGCCGCTCACCTTCCAACGCCCGGCAGCCGGCGGGCAGCAGCAGCGGCAGCAGCAGCAACGGAGGCAGCAGCGGCGGCGGCGGCGGCGGCGGCGGGCGCGCTCGGGCCATGGCCGGGGCGGCAGCGGGAGCCGAGCCGGGCCGCTCCGGGCCGGGCCGAGCCGCGCCGGCGGGGGTGCGGGCACCCAAAGGAGAGAGGGTCCGCAGGGCGCGCTCCGAGGAAGGCTCGCGTACGAACCCAGGAGATCCGGGGCCAGGAGCGGGGTGCAATCCAGGCGGGTGGCTCCGGGACCGAGGCGGTGCCCAGAGTCCGGCGATCCTAGGGGATGCGGGCAGGTCAGTCCCGTGGGAATCTGGCCGGACCGGTCCAGGAGGATCCGGAGCTTTGGGGTGCTGGGTGACGGAGGACTCGGGGAGGCGGGCCGGGGCTGGAGGGCGCAGGTGATCGTGGTTCGGGGTACACAGTAATCCGGCAGTCCGCCGCCGGCCCGACTCGGATCCGGGGTTCCGGGAGCGCGCGCCGTCCGGGGTCCGAGCTGGGATCTTGCTGCGCCGCTCACGTACTCACTTCTGCCGCCCCCTTCTCCGGCGCCGCCGCTCCTGGGCGGGGGGGGCGGGGCCGGGCCGCCCGTCCGTCAGCGCCGAGGCCCCGCCCCCAGGCGGCCGGCCGCCCACTCACAGACCTCCCGGCCCGCGGGTTCGGCCCCCAGAGCAACTCGGCTGGGCTTCAGTTGGCGGCTCCTCCCCCGGGCCCACCCTCGGGCTCGCAGGCCTGGAGTGGGCGGGGCCAATAAAAAGATGAATTAGATTGGGCGGGGCGATCTTGGCCTTTGGAGGCATTGGCCACACCCCCGGCGGCCCATTGGCCGTTAGTCATCCTGGCTGAGTTGGAGCAGCTGCGGGCCCACACAGCGCGAGCCGGGAGCGCCCCCGTGTGGCCGGTGCAGGCGGCCGTGCTTCGCTGGGGCGCTGACCCGGGGCGCCCGCGGCCAGCGTGCCCCGGTGACCCCGGACTTCCAGTTGGCTGATTCATTCATTCAGTCTGTCAGCCACGCATTGAATCGCTCATCCAACAAATATTTTTGAGCACCCCCAAGGTGTCAGAGATGGTAGTGACAGCGGGCGGGCTCCGGCGGCGGCCGGGACACAGGAGTGTAGTTATCTCGGGTCGGCGGACGTGGCAGGTGTGAAGTCATTACCGTGGCCTGCAGCGAGCGGCCTGAGGGGCGGCCGGGCTCCCGCCAGCGCCTTCCCGGGGAGGAGGCGCTGCTTCGGGCTTTGTGTGCGAACACCTAGAGGCCGCTGTGATTCACTGGGGTGGGAGACCCGCTGACGCCAGCTGAACTCAGCTGACCCCAGCTGAAGTGCACCTGCCTGGGAGCCGGGGGTCAGAGGCGGGAGCGAGAAGGAGGACTCTGTTCTGAGAGCCGTTCTGAGGTGAGGTTGGGGGTGGAGGGCTGGCAGGAAGGAGGAGAGGGTCGCCTGGGCTAGGGAGGGTTTGAGCAACCGGCAGGTGTTTTAAGTTGTCCCCGAGGGGAGTCCACTGGTGGGAGTTAGAGATTGGGTGGTTGGAAAAGGTGTCCCGGCTGGAGACATCAAAGAGAACACCTAGGCTGCAGGTTTGGGCATTGGATTCCCGTGTTCCATTCATTGTGCAAATATTGACAAAGTGCAATAAAGGCTGGGAAACAATGGCTCACCCATCCAGAGCGGGAGGTGTTATCATAGCCTGGGTTTACAGACACAACCGACACGGATGAAGGCTTTGTGGCTTGCTCCAAGTCACATGCGGGACGTCACCTGCGGAAAAGTGGCCGAGATGGGGAGTGAAGCCAGCTCTGTACACACCCGCCCCAGCCCAGCAACAAGCTGAAGGCTTCTCGTGTGCTGGCCCAAAACTCAGCATCTCAAAACAAACACGCAAAAAAAAACCCTGAGCATCTTGGGGCAGGTGTGGTAGCACAGTGGGTTAACACACAGCTTGGGGTGCTCACTCCCATCCTGGAATATGACTTTGAGGCTTGGGCTCTCTTCCTCATACTCTATCCTTTAAGCAGAGGAACATACATAAATGAAACATTTCTTTCGATTAAAAAAAAAACTCAACATCTTGAGTCACCCTCTCTTACTTTGTCTTAGCACTGCCTCTGGGAGGTAGGACCTGGGATCCACCAGCTGCTTTTTTGTTTGTTTGTTGTTGACAATCAGCTACTTCTGACGCACACCACATCCCAAGAACCACTAGCACTCAGCAGCCTCTGGTCACTGGCTGAACCAGGGAACGTTGGTTTCTCCCTGGTCTAACCAAGCTGTCTTGACTTCTCTGGGGCTCAGAGAGTGGCCTCAGAAACAGGACATACACCTGTGGTTATCTGACCACGAAGTCCCCCAGTTCTGGCCCGTGTTAGTTCCATTAGGGTGGACATTGCTTTGGGGGGGGAGGGTTCAGGCCTCCTGGCCAGAAACAGGCCCGTGTGGGGCTGGGCAGTGGGCGTGGGGGCGCTGTGTTTCACAGTCCTAGGATTCATGCCCAGCCTCTGGAAGTCTGCCTCCCAGATCTTTTATGAAACCCTAGAGACTTCCAGTGAGCCTCGCTCAATAGGAGGAATCGTGGAGAAGAGCCTGTCTTGCTGTCCTGCAGTAGAGCCAGAAAGCTAGGGGTTGGGACTCCTTGCCCCAGAACTCCCTTGGTCCTGAAAGCAAGGAGGGGATGGGGGGCGCTGCTGGTTGGGTTAGCAGGGTGATATTTCAGCAGGTGGCCTGGCAGCAACACCTCCCAGCTCCAGCCCTGTGCATTGTAAGGCGGATCTATGAAGCCGGCACTCCTGTTTGCTCAGCATCTGTGCCAGGCAAGGCCTCACCCTGGACAAACACAGCCAGCCAGGCGGCAGGCACCAAGCTCCTTTGTTCTTGGGTCTGATAGAGGCAGCAGGTCCAGCAGGTAACGGAGGGCCCGTCCACACCGGATGTTGGCACCATGGTTCCCACGGAAGGCTTCCTGATCAAGAGGCTGCCAGGCTGGACAACACCGGGCCACAACAGCCCAGGGCCAGAAGGAGACTGACCACCTGGCCACAGAAGGGACTTGGGAAGGGACAGGTGGAGGGCTGTTGTTTCCTGGGGCTGAATGGGTCCAAGGTCCTGTTCCTCACCTTTCTTCATGTGGAGCAGATCCCAACGAACCTGGGGACCAGGCACTGACCTTTGACTTTGCCTTGAAGGGGAAACGTCCAAGCCAAAATCAGGGCTCTGCCAGCCAAACCCCTCCTCATGCATTGCCTGGTGGAGTCTAGGAGCAAATGTGAGAGAGACCCAAGTCCAAAGCCGGGATTGGTCTCAGGAGTGTCGGGGGCTTCTGTCTAGGCTCGGGGAGCGGGGTGGGGTGTGGGGAAGGCAGAGGCACAGAGGCCAGTGAAGAGGCATAAGACAAGCGCTAACAGGGATACCACTGGGGTTGTGACACAATGTCCTGGGTGTCAGTATCCCATCATTTACCCAGAAGGGAAGGGTTAGCTGTGGAGAGTGGGCAGGGCAGAGATGGGGACTGCGACTGGCATTTTGTTTGGAGTGGCTTAGCCTGGGAGGCCTGTGACACACCCCAAAGGGCATGCTCAGCTGACAGCTGGCTCCCCACCACTGCTTCCTCCTCCACTGACCTCCTTCCCCAAGCAGTCTCAACCCCTCTCTCTGTCCCTCAGTAGGCCCAGCTGTTCTCTCTCCAGCTCTCCAAAGGGCCACTTCTGTCTCCGCTTGAATGTCACCTCCCTTACCACAACCTGGTCTCCTCTCCCTTCCCCCAGGCCATTGAGCTACCAAGTGATGGCTAAGGTTACATTTTTTAGTCTCTGGTTGGCATATGTATTATCTGCCTTTGCTTCTAGAACCCGTGCTTCCTGAGGGCAGAGGCTCCAGGGCCCTGCACGATGTTGCCTCTGGATAACAACCCCCTGATTGAATAGGAAGCCCAGCACAGATTGGTGGTGTCCATTCTGCCACTTCCTCTTCCCATGCCCATGGCAGACATGGCTAATCCGCCACCGACTCCTTGCTGCTGACAGCCCCCGCCAGTCTAACGTTAAACCTCCCTGCTATCTTTGATGTGAAGGGTGACTCGAACATGAGTCATCTGAAGATTGATAAGACCCCTGCCATTTTAGACCCAGTGCCGTTTTAAATAGCCTCTTCGCTTAGGTTTCGATTTTCCTCAAGTTTCACTTCTGTAAGGGCCACACTCTTTCAGTTTTGTTCTCCACCAATCTGCCGTGGCATCAAACCTGACGGCTTTATCCACCAACCCTTCACAACCCCACATCCCCGGGGGCCTGTCCATGACCCTAGTAGCCACCAATCCCACAGGGCCCCATGTTCCCCATACCTATCCTCTTGCCACAAAAGCACACTCCTCCTTGTCAGCTCTCTCCCTCTTCCCATGGCCACCTTCCTCTTGACTAAATAAATACTTCCTGTGTGACTTGTTGTGTCTGGTGTTTGGGTTTGTGGCAAAAATTCTTAACACTTGGAGTAGATAAAACTCCTTCCTTGCTTGCTGTTGGCATAGTCTCGTGCGAGCCTTTTCAAAGTTCTTTGGGCCTCAGTCCCCTAACCTGAGATCTTACATACAAGATCTTGTACAAAACGCCTTATATGAGATGTCGGGAGGGTCCTCTTTTTGCCTCTTCCTTAGGCCTGGGCCCTGCTCTGGATCCTGGAGACCAGTGTACAGGGGGCTTGGTTCTTGTCCTTCTGTTGGTCACAGCCACTGCCCGATGTGCCTCTCCTCTTGCCTGGCGTCTCAGTTGTTCTAGAAGGCAAGGCTAGAAGAGACCCGCAAAACCTTCATTTTCAGACGAGGAAATGGGGCTCAGAAGGGGAAACCCAGCAAAGGCTGGATGGGTGCAGCCAGCTCTCTCCCCAGGCCTACAGGGCGCGGGTCACCTCCTTCTCTGGGTGGGGGCCGGAGGGAGGCATGGGGACTTGGAGTTTCCTTCCTTCAGTCCCGGGCGTGTTCCCAAGCCCTGGGAGGCCCCTAGGCTGGCTTCCTTCCAGGTCCTGTGGGCAGTTGGCAGAAGAAGAATGCCCTGTGGGTTCCTGGCTCTGTCTCCGGCTTCCGAACAGCCCATTGAAAGGAGGTGAGAAAGGTGCCGCGTCTTCCTCCACAGTTGCTGCGGAAATTGCCGTGGTTGTTGGGGCCAGGGAGAAGCTTTCGGCTGTTCCAAAGCCAATTAGTGTCCTGTTGGCAGCTTCTCACCATCTTCTTCCGCTCCACTCGGATCATCCTCTCCACTCTCGGAAGCTGGTCTGCCATAGGGGTGTCCGCCGACAGGAGCTGTTTTTGTTTGTTTGTTTATTTTTTGCTCCACTCCCCCCACCAAGGCAGAGCAGGTGGAGGAGTGGATTGTGGATGGATGGACGCTGACTGTAATGTTTGGTGGAGTGTGGCTTTGGACATCTCCTGGCGAGGGAGCGTCCGCACTACCTTTGAGCCCGCCTGTGCACAGCTCTTGTTTGCAATCTGTCTTTTCTGATGGCGAAGCTGTGCTTCCTTTTTAGGAGCTATTTGGGGAAACACGAATGTTTGCAGGCACAAAGCGCCAGCTCCCCACTTGGGAGCACCCAGAAGCGATCCAAAGGTGCTAATTAAGCACCAATACTCATCGACATTTGGGGACAGAGAATGGACAAGATGTGGGCTTTCATTGTTTAATTAGGGAGGAAGAAAAAGCAGGGACATGCAAGAGGTTTGTTTTTAGAAAGATTTGAACCTAATCTGTCATTTCTTAACCTTTTTGAAAAAGGTAATTTTATTTAAAGATTTATGTATAATACTTGAAAGTCAAAGTCACAAAGAGGAAGGGAGAGACAGAGAGATCTTCTACCTGCTGGTTCATTCCCCAGGTGGCCGCAATGGCCAAAGCTGGACCAGTCTGAAGCCAGAAGCCAGGAATTGCTGCTGAGTCTCTCACATGAGTGAAGGGACCCGAGAACTTGGGCCATCCTCGACTGCTTTCCCAGGCCATTAGCAGGAAGCTGGATCAGAAATGGAGCAACTAGGACTTGAACCAGCACCCATATGGGATGCCAGCATTATAGGCAGAGGATTAAGCCTGTTACATCACCATCCTGGCCCCTCTCAGCCTGTTTATTGAGCTACTACCATGTGTCAGGTACAGGAGTGATGCCTGGGGCCAGTCAGGCCAAGCAGGCCCCCGTCCCGAATGGCACAGTTGAAGGGGAAACAAGTGACTCCTCTGAACCCACAGGCATGAACAGGGTACTGACTCCACCTGCCAAAGGCAACTCAGGAGAAGAGTCCTGTGGAACTGGACTGGGAAGCAGTCACTATGACCTGGAACTGACCACAGGAGTGTGACAGAGGGGAATAAAATAGCAGAGGTCTCAGTCGACACCGGTTCGAATCCCGTGGCTCTGCTTCCCATCCAGATTCCTGCTTGTGGCCTGGGAAAACACTCGAAGACTGCCCAAAGCCTTGGGACTCTGCACCAGCATGGGAGACCCAGAGGAAGCTCCAGGCTTCTGGCTTTGGATCAGCGCAGCTCTAGCCATGGCAGCCACTTGGGGAGTGAATCAACAGATGGAAGATGTTCCTCTCTGTCTCTTCTCCTCTCTGTATGTCTGCCTTTCCAATAAAATAAAATAAAATGAAACAAAATAATAAATCTTTTTTTTTTTTTCAAAAAAAAGTTGCCCTGGTGGTGGTGATAGGAGGGGGTTCCAATGCTGGGGCTGTCACCAAAAGTGGGGATAGTCACTAGATGACAAAATAGGTCACAGGGCTGGGACCGATCTGAGTGAGGTTAGGTTAATGTGAGAGCAATTTCTCAGCTGTCTTAGGGAGTTGGAAGAGGGTAGGGGAGGGTCACCCAGGGCCACCTGACTCCAGGGGACCCTTGGGATCTCTGCTCACAGGACCCTTGCTAAACCTTGCGCTGACCCTTGGCAGGAGATGAGCACGGTGAAGGGACTTAGGCTAAAAGCCTGCCTCCACCTCTCACCTACACGGTGACCTCCAGCATGTAGCTTGCTCTCACTGATTCTCAACTTCCTCATTTATAAAATGGTGACCCCAGCCTCATGGGACAGTGGTGAGGGCTGACTGAGAGAAGTATGCCAAAGCCTGAGTGGGGTAGCTAACATGAAGGAGGCCTTCCGTAAATGTGGGTGCCACCTCCTACTAGGAATGAGGAATTTCCATTCTTCTTGGTTGTGCTCGGCACTCTGCTGTTGGAATTTTGGGGATGCCTACCTGTAAAATGAGGAAAGTGTGTAGGCGAGCTAAAGAAATTGATAGAGGCTGATGGATGGATCTGGAGGCTACCCACCAGTCTGGAAATTGTTAATGTCAACAGATCCCTGGTCCCTACTGGTTTTCACCCATGTGATGTACTTTCCACCACCAGCCAACTGGCAGATTGACAAAGGAGCCCTCTGAATGCATGGTACATACAATGCCTAGAATAGAGGCATTATCTGGCCAGCCCCATGCTCTGTTCTACAGACCAGGACCTGGGATGGACATCACATTGCTCTGGCCCAACAGGAGATCTCCCACAGGGACCAGTTCTCACCAATAGCTGCACCCGCAAGTGGATGCCATGCCTGGGTTCTGCATTTCCTCCATCCTTCTCATTAGTCCCTTTTTGCCTGAAAGTGGCCAGAGCACTCAGGAGTGGCCAAAGCTTTGTCTTCCAGGCAGCTTTCTCTAAAGCTCCCAAGGCCAGCAGAGTCACAATACACAACGACCAAGGTGCCACCCAATAGCAGCCTGGGAGAACACACCAGGTACATGACTTGATTTGGGGGCAGAGTGGGACACCTGCTTCACCACAGAGCCCAGACTGGGGCTTGACAGGGACTGCTGGCTCAAATGAGGATCCTGCTGGGACTTGCATACTACCTTAACTGGCTAATTCTCCACCTCCAAGCACTGGAATCTCATATGGGAACCAGTTCATGTCCCAGCTGCTCCACTTCCCATCCATCTCCCTGTTTGTGACTTGAGAAAGCAGCAGACAATGGCTCAAGTTCCTTGGCATCCTGTACCTACATGGGAATCCCAGAAGCTCCTGGCTCATGGCTTTGGATCAGCTCAGCTCTGGTCATTGTGCCCATTTGAGAAGTGAAGCAGCAGGATGCTTCTCTTCTTCTTATGGAAGGACAGCAGCAAGTCAGATAATGTCTCTGCCTTCACAGTGCTCCCAGTCAAAGAGAAAAAAACAACTAAAAAACATGAGGCAGCTACTCCAAGACAATAAGTGCTGTGCAACAAAACATGGGAAGCCACAGGAGTACATTTGGGAGGCCAGGCAAGGCTGCAGTATGGATGCTGTGAGGTTGAGAATGAACTTACCTGAGCTATGAGGTGAGGAGAATAGACAACGGGGAGGAGGAAATGGACAGGTGCACACACAGGTGCACAGGAAGGAAGATTTCTTCCCCACTATTTTCCCCATAAAACAGCAGAAAGTGTCCTGGCCTCACTTGACCCCGAAACCTGTGCTGCCTAGGCTTGGCCCTTTGGGCCTGTACTGAGCTCCAAACTTTTACGGAGCTTCTAGCACATGAAGGAGAATGATGCAGTTAGAAAGTAGGAGGCAGTACCACAGTTTTCGGTGCTGTGACGGGTGTGTGCACAAATGGACACACATGTCCTTGAAGTTGATGATGTAGGAGGTTCCACGCAAGATGATGCGATTGTCACATGGGCTCTGTGAAGACTTCTAGGTGGTGCCCTCCAGGGGGAAGACCTGGAGCCCACAGGCAGGACATCCTGAGTGCATCTGCCTTTCCAAAGCAGAGCCCAAGCTTCCCAGGTGGCTCAGTCGGAAATCCTTTGTGAACTTATTTCACAATAAATCCTTTGTCTGCCTGAGCCTGAGCTGAGCTGAAGGTCTTCCCTCAGAGGTGGCACAGAACAGGAAGGGAGCCGCCGTATGCTGATGCCCTGAGCGGTCTGCCCCACAGGTCTCTCCTTGTCCTGCCACTTCCTCTGCAGGTTTGGACACTGGAAGGCTGCCATGACCCAGCCATCCAGGTTGCTCAAATGGCCCCATTATCTGCACAGGGTCCCAGCTTGTCTTGAATTGAATGGATGCAAGTGGGAGGGGGAGGTTGTCTGAAAAGGAACATGCCAGAAGGCACTCCAGCCATCCACAAGCTGTTAGCTGGAGCCCAAGAACGGCCCACAAAGGATTCCTTTGTTATTCCAGGAGGCGTTGTCACAAGAGCTTGGCCACCACACACGCCAAACGCATCCAGGAACCGGTCCTGTGAAAGCACTAGCAGGAAGGCTGTCTGATGGCTTGGAGTAGATTCTGATCTTGAGGGAACCAGAAAGGGAGGCAGGGGCACCTGCCAGGCTGCATGGAGCCACCTGTCCCCTGGGCAAGAAACGTGGCCAAGACTCCCTGGCGACAAAGGCAAGCCTTCCCAGGGAAGTGGCTTCTCCAAAAGGTCCAGAAGTCCTCTGCACCACCATGATCTGCGTGAGGCAGCCTTTCCAGTCCATTGCCTCTACACCCACGTAGCCAAAGCTCCCAACACAGAGAGTGGATTCAAATTCCTCTCTTACACTGAGGGGTCATAACCACATCTCAGGCCTGAAGACTTGGAAGGGTCCGAGGCGGTGCTACTGGGGGACAGCTGGGCAAGTCTGGACATTTGAAGTCCCTACTAACTTCTTCCAACAAAAGGATATGGTAAAAGGGTGATGCCTTGAGGCAGACTGTGGGTGGAGATGGCCAACAGGCTGGTCCAAACAGACTTCCTGTCTTCCACCCCAGGTTTCGTAGCAGCATGTTCTGAATTTGCAATGGCACAGCTTGCTTGAGCAACCTCCATGATGAGGACAAAAAAAGTCAAGAACACAGACTCCACATGGTTCCCTGTGCCCCTGTTCTTCCATTGTCTCCACCACAAAGAGCCAGGGAGAGCAGCAGAAAGAGCACAGGCTTGTATGTGCGAGTCTGGCAGGACTCCACATGGGGGGGCGGCATAGACCAGTAGGACCCTGGGCTGCTGGCCCCAGGGCAGACTGCACAGTGGGCCAGAGGAGCACCCAACCCTCAATTTCCCATCCCCCTACCTTGACACCTTTCAGCCCCTGAGTCATTAGGGGCAAATGTGAGCTCCAACTCTGAGATGCCACCCAAGGTGCAGGGGGACTTCATCACCCTGAGGTTGTGGAAAAAAGGCTTGAAACAGGGTGCCAGGAACTGTTTGACTAATTGCCACACTCGTGGCAATGGCATAAGCAAGCATGAGAAGCACCACTTATTCCTAGCTTCTGAATATGCAGATGTGGGTTCCAGTTCCAGCTGGTACTGCCCTCCGAAGGGCTTTGGATCTACTACTTAGCCATTTCCTTCTCTGTCATGGTGCCTGCCTCCATGAGTGGCTGAGAACATCCACTAGCAATGTCCTTTAAGGATTTATTGTGCTCCCACATCAAGGAGCCTTGCCTGGGATAAACTCTGACAGCAGGTGTCCTGAATACGCAGACTAGGGGTTGGCACTGTAGTGTTGCTGTTAGGTTCAGAGGTTCAGAGAATGAGTGAGATAAAGGGTTTTATCAGTCAGGGGAGGGTCTGATGGCAGATGGCCCAGAACCATTTCCACACAGTGGGGTGACAGCATGAGGGAAATGGCCCCCCGGGGATATAGCACTGGGTTTTTGTGCATCTTGGGTGCACAGGATGGAGAAAGGCAGCAGCTTGTTGATTTGTGCATGCATGTGACATGGCAGGTGTTGGCCTTCTGCACAAAGGTCAGGGTAGTGGGGTCACTTTTGCTCTGCCCAACCTAACAGTAGTGTGTAAAGCCACCGCCCGTGATGCTGGCATCCTATATGGGCATGGGCTCAAGTCCAGGTTGCTCCACTTCCAATCTGACTTCTTGCTAATGTGCCTGGGGAAAACAGTGCGGATGACCCAAATACACGGGCCTCTGCCACCCCTATGGGAGACCCACATGAAGCTCCAGGTTTCTGGCTTTGTCCTGGCTCAGCCCAGGATGTTGCAGCCATATGGGGAGTGAACCAGTGGATGAAAGATCTCTGTCTCTTTCTCTCTGTAACTCTTATAATTAAGTAAACAATTTCAAATTTATTGATTGATTCTAGTGGAGGTCGGAACGAATGGTGCCACCACTGCTTGAGTGGCCCAGGAAGAGCAGGGTTGGGTTGATGCAGACACCCAGCCCCTCCTTGGTGGTCTCTGACCCAGTACACCACTTCAGACACCTCCCCTCTCCTCTTGCTTTCTTTCCACCTGTTCACTTGCAGGACTAGAAAGGTGGGTGCTGCATCTGCCAGGGAGGCAAACCCAAGATTCCAATGTAGGGATCTCAAAGACAAATCGCTCCCCACCTAAGCCAGAGGACATGACCACTGTCACCTAAGACCCACCTGAGGGTCTTGACAGCACACTGCAGCCTGGGCCTGACCCTTGGACCCTCTGGATACCTGACCATAGAGGCATGTCCATCCCAGGGATGTCCACACTGCAGCTCTGCCTGCCCAGCCATGCCTGTGGCGCTCCAGGGGCCCATTCTGCCCGGGGCTCCACCATAACCAAGGGTGCACATCCTCACCTCACCCTACAGGCAGGTGTGCACATCTTGGGAGCATGTTTTGAACTCCACCAGAAGGAAGGGCTGAGGTTGGGAGAGGGGGTCTACAGGAGGCAGATGGAAGCGCTGGCCCTTGGAGAGGGCATTTTCCCCAAATGCAAGAGAGATTGACACTTTCTCGTCCGTCTAGATCCCTCTACCACACCACATCCACCACCACACCAAGGGTCCCACACATGTCTTCCCAGTTGCAGGATGTGAGGAATGGGCTACTCCAGTGCCTGGCCACTCTTCCAAGAGCTCCTTGCCTACAGAGCCACATCCTCTGGGGCAGGGACGGACCCATCACCAGACAGCTCTGAGGACTAGGCAACAAGTCCCTGCCTTCTTCGGAAAGAGATCATGCCCTAAGGCCCTCTACTTCGGCCCCAGTGGCGCCCTCTGTTCATCTCACACTGAAGGTTGGGTAGGCAGCAGAGGGGAGCTTGGCTCTTCGTTCAGGTCAACAGTACATGCCCGTATAACCTGACAGAGGCCCCTTCTTTGGCTGCAAGGCTGAGCGCGGTGGCCCCTGGCTAGGGAGGTCAAGGGCGGCTGGACTCAGGGAGCCGCCGGCCTGCAGAAGTTCAGAGAAGCTCCACTGGAGGGCACTGCGGCATCGCCCTGGAGAGCCGGTCCCGGGCTGCGTTTCCCCCTTTCCTCCATTCCTTTAGCTGAGGAGGCAGCAGCCCTAAAGTGCCTCTTCTGCGGACTTCTGCCTTCAGGACACACACACCCGCACACAGACCTACACGGCACGCAGCACGATTGTGTACACTGCGGGATCCTGAGCTTCAGCCAGCTAGGCTGAAAAGGAGTTAGACTGAGGGTTCCGAAAGGCGTGAGTTTGCACCCAGAGAGGCCTCCCGGCTACAGTCTCACACTGTGAGAATCCAAGGGAAGGAGCATTTGTTGGAACGCACACGCTGGAGCCCCTCGGCACCCACCAGTATCCCCTAGCGGTTTCGCACAGACTCGCTGAGATCCGGTTGGGCTGGGGGTCTTAGCAGAAAGTATGAGTGAGAGCTGCAATTCCATACGGCCCTGGGACCACGCCACACCACACCACGCCTCGCCGCTCAGATGTCCTGTGCCACGACGCTGTGGGTTCAGCTAGTCCCTCCATTTCACTCAGGAGGACTCCAAGCCCAGGGAGGACCCCAGAGTTAGTAGGAGAGAGGCTGGGCAGCGACTGTCAGGATTAGTTGGGGAGATAGGGACATAGAACAACATTTAAACAGATAAGTCCCTGGGGCTCAAGCTCTCTATGAGCATCCATTGGAATCCTAGCTGCTCTGCTTCGGATCCAGTTTCGTCCTGCTAATGCTCCTGGGAAGGCAGCAGATGGCCCAAGCGCTTAACTCCTGCCTTCTGCCTGATCCATCTCTGGCCATCTGGGGAGTGAACTAGAAGATGGAAGATGTCTCTGTCTCTCCCTGTCACCCTTTCAGATAAAGAAATACATCTTTAGTACATACTGAAATGTGTTCCTGCTCCCACCTCATTAAAAAACAAAAAAAGATCCAAAACAAAGCAGGAGGACTCTGCAAAGAGAAAACTTCTTTTTCTCTCTCCTTCATTTAGCATTCATTCTGCACACCAAAGAACTTGCCTGGGAAGAAAGGAGAAGGCCCTGCCCTAATTGCCCTACCCCCTGTCCCTCGTGCCTGTATGCCTGTCACTCCCAGAGGCAAGCATCCCCGTCACCTGAGCTGGTGGTAGACGAGGGGCAGTGCAGGGGGTACCACATGGGGAAAGACTTCCTAGAGTTAGCTGCAAGCTCCTGTAGGAGGTCCACAGGGAGACCCCCGAGGCTGTACAGCAAGGCTGTGTCATTGTATTCCAAGGAGAAAACCAAATAAAATACTTCCAAGGTGCACCAAGTGGCCACACAGCTGGAGACATGATGGGGGAAATGCGTGGAGTCAGATCAAGTAGCCCCTGAGGCTCAGCAACCCCAGCAAGGATGCCTCATGAGACGGAGCTGGTACACCCACGACCATCTGGAGAGGGAGCAGGTACCCACGACCATGGTCTCAGTAACTCGCGCCAGCCACCCCCCATCCCCAGGCTGGATGGCCCCTCGTCCTCCCAGCCCAGCTGCCGGAGGAAGCCAAAGCCAGAGCTTGGATCACCAGGTCTCCACCTGCTGTGTGGATGTGAATCACAGGGACAGCTGCTGTGCTACCACTGCTTGGTCTAGGGGCAGCCTGGCAGACCGACCGCTAGGTGGAGGGTAGCACTTCCAGAAAGCTATCAGCAGAGGGAGATGTCCCAACAGGTGCATCCTGTTGCAAGAGACCGCTTGCCCCAACCTGCAGAGAAAATCCCTTAAGCCAAGATTAGCTGGTGCCCCACACAGCAGAGTGGGAGAGATTCCCAGAACTGGGGAGAGGGAGGGAACTTCGGTTTCCACTCAACAGGGGCTGATTGGGGAAGGGGGGAAGGCTCCGTGAGCATTCAAGAGTAAGACCAAGAAGCTGGGCCCGCAGAGGTGTACCCACCCATGCTCCCCATCCTCTTAAGGAATACTTGTTAGGGCTTTAAAGTTTTCACAGCTTCATCCCAAGTGGGGTTTTTTGGTAGTGAGGCAAAGTGCTTTGAGATGTGGTTGTTACCATGGCCACCTGAATCAGGTACATGACTTGATTTCACTTGCTGCAGGTTGCCAGCTGGCTAGAGGCTGGACCGGAACCTGGAACCTTCTATGTCTACCCCCTTGGGTTCAGCCTTAGCCTTGCCACAGCTGAACCCATGCCCGTGTGCTTTCTCCTGTTTCCAAGTGTGGGGGAAGGAGGTCTGTGTGCGTGTCACTTGTTCTGAGTGTGTGGCTGGTATGTACTGGAACAGGTGTGCTTTGGCACACCTGGGCCCACCTGGGCTCCCCCCGACCCGAGCCCCTTGTTGAGTGCTCACTGAGCACCCCTGCGTGAAGGCACAGCCCTCACATCCAACACCACAAAAATGCTGGCTTGACTTTTGAAACGGTCACAGCACATCACGTTTCCAAGACAAGTGTACCCCCACTTCCTTGTTCTCTAGTTATTTCCTCTCTTTGGAGACTGCTGCATGGACCCCACACAATGACCCAACTGGCTAATCCTCCCCTTCCAAGTGCCGGCATCCCATTTGGGTGCCAGTTCATGTCCAGGCTGCTCTACCTCCCTTCCATTGCTCTACATGTGGCCTGGGAAAGCAGTGGAGGACAGCCCAAAGCCTGGGGACGCTGCATCCATGTGGGAGACTCAGAAAAAGTTCTTGGCTCCTGGTTTTGGATTGGCTCAGATTTGGCCACTGTGCCACTTAGAGAGTGACCCAGCAGATGAAAGATCTTTCTCTTTGTCTCTCCTTCTCCCTGTAAATCTGCCTTTCTAATAAAGATAATAATTTTTAAAATCTTTTTTTAAATCTTTAATTTTTTTTTAAAGGAGGCGGCTACTGCCGCCAGTGCTTGCATTCCCTATGCAGCCCCCTAAGCTCCCAGAATGTTCTAGTCAGGAACATGTCACTTTATGGAACATTTGCTGTCTTTCAGAATCTTGTATAGACATTGAAGAGATATAAATTCTAAAACAAAGCGAAACAAAAGAAGGGAGCTGCATGGTCACTACCGTTTCTAAGGTCACCATGGCACACGTGAGCAAATCTGGGTTGAACTCCAAGCTCTGCAACTACGTGGCTTGAGCCTCAGCTCCAAAGACCCCCGCCCCGCCCCCCCCGGGACCTTGACCGTGAAGCGCCACTGTCCTCGTATCCTGCAGCTGCAGCAGAGCAACACTGTTGGACTGACGGATTTGTCATTTGTTATCATCCTGGCATGTGGGAGTCAGCAAGCACCTGACTTTCCTTCCTGAGTAGATGGTGAGCTCCCTGCAAAAGGCAGCCCGCCATTCCTTCTTATCCACTGTGTGACTGTCCTTCGCTGCCCAACGTGGCCACAGGAGCACCAGAAAGACACCGTACTCTGGACCCCCGGAGCCTGCCTCCCTGGGCCTGTGATCCTTGGGATGAAAGGGAGACACTGGGAAGCAACTGCTCATGCAAACAGGCAGAATCACTCCTTCAGGAGAAATTCAACAAGGTAGCGCAGAGCTGTGGCATGAATGATGGGGAAGGACCGAGGTGGGCAGGAATACTGGGAAGAGGCTGTACATGAGAAAAGTGTGGGCGGAGAGAAGGAAGTAAGGAGAGGGCGTTGGGAGGTTGCAGGACCCCTGCTGCGAGGGCTTTGAAATAGAGGAGGAGCAAGAGACAGAGACCAGGAGCTTTCCAACCCACTTCCCAGGGACTACTCTTCCCAAAAGGCCATCAATCAATCAATCAAGAAAAGCTAGATTCCTCACCAGCTTGCTTTCTATCAGATTCCCTTTGTTTCTGGTCCTGAGAAACTAAGAACTTTTAGGATATTTTGAGATCCTCCACTCTACCCTCATCTCTGTCAAAGCATCGAAGTCAGCGAGTTTCGGCATGGAGTGGTTTTTTGCATTGAATAGCAATGCCTCCCTCCTTTCTGAACCTCACTCGGTCCATATCGCCCAAATTTGCTGCAAGGATCAAATGATAGGACATGTGCTGTGCTGTGCACCCGGGAAACGTGCAGTGTGGTTTTGTGGCAGCCAAACCCCTCCCGAAGCTCAGGTCTAATTTGTCAGCTTGCAGTCTGGGTGCGTTCTGGGTCTTGCCTTTAATGGCTGCTAATTGCTGGCAAGCTACATTTTCACATCCTAAAACATTTATCACAGCCTCTGTTTGAGAGCAAGCTCGCCTTGTAAGTTGAAAAAATGCGATTCGATTTATAAAATGTCTATTTTGGTCCGACTGTTTTTAGAACCATCTTTTTCCATCAGCTCAGGAATTGGACCAGATCAGCAATGAGATCCTTTTCCAGTGGACAGATTCTGGGTCTGCGTTGCATAAGACGAGGAACTCGTGTCTGTCTACTCAAGTATCTTTGGGCTCAAGAATCAACAACAAACATCATATTTTGCAGAGAACAACTCACAAGTAAGGAAAATTAAATCAAAGCATTCTCCATCCAGTGACAAATTCCTTGTCAATATTGGGGTCCTTTGTAGGCAGTATTTAGCCCAAGGAGGAAACATTCATGTAGCCATCTTTGAAATCAAAAGCATTCATCCTCAGGCATCAACCGTGGTAAGGGGGGAAACACTTTATGATGTTCAGCCATACATTATTTGCAGAGTTGCCATTGACACAGACTCTGGAAGACAAGGGCTGGACACAGCCTCTCGTCTGCCTCTCTTAGTCCAAAATGTCCTTGCCTGCCCTTTCTCAAAGAAGGAATTCATTGACCACATGGAGTGTGATATGGCTGATTAAACAAAGTTCTAATCACGGGACTCAGAAAGTCACTAGCTTCCCCGATACCTAACTACTACTCTCATTGATGTGTGTTGTCCAAAGGTTTCTTTTTTTTTAAGATTTTTTTTTTTTTTATTGCAAAGTCAGATATACAGAAAGGAGCAGAGACAGAGAGGAAGGTCCTCCGTCCAGTGGTTCACTCCCCAAGTGGCCACAACAGCCGGAGCTGTGCTGATCCGAAGCCAGGAGCCTGGAGCTTCCTCTGGGTCTCCCATGCAGGTTCAGGGTCCCAAGGCTTTGGGCCATCCTTGACTGCTTTCCCAGGCCACAGCAGGGAGCTGGATGGGAAGCAGGCCTGCTTGGATTAGAACTGGAGCCCGTATAGGATCCTGGCACATGCAAGGCAAGGATTTTAGCTACTGGGCTACCATGCTGGGCCCTGTCGGAGGGCTTTGGTGCAGAAGATGACCAGCACTCCCACACACCCTCCCAGACGTGTGGAAACCCAGCTGGCCACCATAGATTCCCTAAGAAACACTGACCCATCAAAGGAAGCTCATAAGTGCCACCGCAAACCAGGAATTTGGATGTGAGATCTCAGCCCCAATTTCAGTCCGTAAGAACCTTCACCCAGACTCTTTGGTGAGCCTCGGCATTAAGCAGTAGCTGTCTGACTCCTTGCTCTGTGGTTGGTAATAAACACACATCAGTGATTGACTTTTTGCAGCCTGGGGTCAGCAGGCCTAGGTAGGGGTTCCACAGCAGCACCTCGACCTAGAGTGGGGACTTGCTTGGGAGTGTGTCATTGGACAACCTCTCCCCCCACCTCTATGGCCATGATTAAGTACAACTGGACCCCTCCAGACGTTTCAAATATGATACCATCTTTGAACAGCTGCAGCTCAGTGTTTACAGCCCCTGGCCCTGAACTTGGGCTGCAGAGGTCAGGAGCCAGCCTTGGCCAGCTCACACACTTCACTTCTCAGCACCTCAGTTTGCTCACTTGTAAAGTGGGACTCAGCTTACTGGCACCTTAAAGAGCTGCTGACGTGTGACTGTACAGTTATCAAAAACGTTACTGGGAGTGGTTAAGTATTTACCATGTGTGAGCTTCCACGGGGTAGCACAGAGCGGCAGAGGCCACTAAAGTCATCAGAACCTACCGGTTGGCTCTCTCAGAGCTGCAAGTGAAACCCCTCCCAGCCGAGGGCCATGGCAGGTGTCAGGCAACAGGACAAGAGATGTGTGTGTACCCTTTCTGTTCCCATACATCGTGGCTGAATTTCCCCCTTTTGCTGGCTCCTGCACATGCACAAAGGTGGTGACTGGGGAAGGCCTGGAGGAGCTGGAGAAGGTCACATCACACATTGAAACCAAAACCTGGGGGATGGCTGTGACTTACAAACAGCTGTTGAGGATTTTGTGGGAGAAGCATTGTGTGTATGTGCGTGTGTTCAGAAGGCAGGACCTGGAGACTCATCAACTATAGTGACCAACGTGAGCTTTGACACAAAGGAGTTTAAATTTTAAGCTAGTTTAAACTAGTGGGGGAAAAAAATAAAGGCGAGGTAAATGATAACACCAGAGACTCAGCTGCCCCCTCAATAGCCTCCTCCCCTCCCCCAGCCCATTTGAAATTGAGGAACACACAGTCAGGGTGACATGCAAAGAGCGTCAGTCATCAGCGATTGACGTATATGCAATCAACACGTGACTGGTTTCCATCACCCGGGAAATCTGCCCTGTGTGCAGTCCACACAAGGCACCATTGTTCCAGCTGTTATCAAAGATAGGTTTGTCCTGTCTTGAAGGTCATATGAAGGCTACAATACATCAGGTAATGGAGCCCAATCTGTTGTATTTTTTAAAGTTATTTATTTATTTGAAAGGCAGAATTACAGAGATAAGGGGAAGCTAGGGGAGTTCTTCCATCTGCTGGGTTGCTCCTCAACAGCCACAGTGCCAGAGTTAGGCCAAGCAGAAGCTAGGAGCCAGCAGCTCCTGGGTGGCAAGGGTCCAAGCACTGGTGCCATCTTTCACTGCTTTCCTAGGCCATTGGCAGGGAGCTGGATCAGAAGTGGAACATCCAGGACGTGAACTTGAGCCCCAAGGGATGCTGGTGCTATAGGCATCAGTTTAATGCACTGCGCTAGCACTGGCTCTAAGGATCTGGTGTTTCGTTTGTTTTACTCAATATATTTGAGATTTTGCTTGTTGCTTCGTATAATAGTAGTTAACTCTCGTCGGTAAGCAAAATCCAACTGGATGAATAGGTCATAATTATATATCCATTCTCCTGTTAACGAACATTTGGATTATTTGCAGTTTTTTGCCCTTGTGAATAAGATTGTTAGGAGCTTTCACATGCAGTCAAGATTTCTCACAGGCTTTGTTTTGGTTTCTCTTGGGCAAATATCTAAAAGAGGGATTACCATGTTGACTCGTTTTCCATTGCTATTGAAGCAAATCGCCACTGCCTTACAACAGCAGTCAGCTCAGGAGGTCGGAGTCCAGTGCCAAGCACCACTCACCGGGCTGTGTGTTTGCCACAGACTCTAGGGACCGATCTGTTCCCTTACCTTTTCCAGTTGCCAAGGTCTGTGTGAGGTGCTTAACCAACGGCCCCTCCTCTCTCTCCAAAGCCAACAGCAGCAGGTGGACTCCTTCTCATACTGCATCTCTCCAACCTCTCTTCTACTTTTCTCTTTCACTTTTAATATGTACGTGATATGTATTCCTCCTCCTTTTATATTCAACCTGTGTATATGTTTTTAAAAGTTCATACAGGCAGAAATTTTTGATTTTGTAGTTAAGCCTGCACTCTTCACCTTTAAATAAAAACACCAGGTCTTGTGCATTCAATATAATAATTTGTACAGTCAGGTTTCAATATGTCCTCTTTCTGTGTGTTTTCAATCTATCTGATTTTTGTGCCTCTATTACTCTTTCTCTCTCTATTCCTATTCTTTGTGGTAGGATGTTTAGTTGCTGTAGGGACTGTAACATACATCTATAAGCCAACACAGTCTATTCAAGTTGTACAGTTCATGTAAAATGTAAGAACCTGGCACTAATACAACTTTACTTTAAAATTTATTTACTTATTTATTTTATTTCAAAGACAGGGAGACAGAGATTTTCCATTTATTGGTCCATTCTCCAAATATCCGCAATTGCAGTGCTGACCCTGTCCAAAACCAGGATCCCAGGAGTCAACGCAGGTGTCCGTGTGGGTGGCAGGGACCCACGTCGTTGAACCGTCACCTGCTGACTCTCAGGATACACATTAGCTGGAAGCTGGATTAGAAGCAGAGCTGAGACCAAGCTCAGGTCTTCTAATTAGTGCATTAAGCACTGTTGACAATCCCCATCTTGTAAATTTTAATTTAGCTCCACATCCTTTGTGCTGTTTCGTCATATATTTCACTTTTACATATTTAACAATCCCCAACAATATGATGTTGATTTGCTTTTAAAAACATAGATGTCTCTCCAAAATTGGCAGGACAAAAAGCTGGTTTTTTTAATAGCCACCCACATGTTTATCACTTCCAGTATTCCTGTAGGTCTGATGATCTGTCTAGTTCAGCCTTTCATGTACTGTAGTATCTTTTTTTGGTGACTATTATTTTTAATTGACATATAATAATTATAAATATTCATGGGTACAATATGTTATTTTGACACATTGCAACCTACAATGATTGGATCAAGGTAATTAGCATAAGCATCACTTCAAACATGTATTGTTTCCTTGTGATAAAATCATTCAAAATCCTCTCTCTTTTGGTCCTTCTGTGGTTCATATGCATGATGATTGGGTTTACACGTGGCTATGTAATATGTGCCTCCCTCCAACCTTGTTACAACATTGGCACATTACCTGTCTGATGTGGGGGGAAAAAGGGGGAAAATCCTGTCTTTGGGGCTGGGCATTTGGTACAGTGGCTGCTGCCAATTGGAATGTTTGCATCTCCTGTGGGAATGACTGCCTGGATTTGATTCCTGGTTCATCCGTTATTGTGCACCAGCAGAGGGAGCAGGTCCCTGACACCCATGTGGCAAAGCCAGACTGAGTTCCCATCTCCTGGGTATTTGAGAACTGAACCAGCTGATGGTGTGTCTGTCTCTTTCTCCAATATATCTTGAGTCCTTTCTTTTGTTATTCAAAGTATGGTTTGTATTGCTGTGCCTGGCTTATTTCTTTTAACATCCTCCAGGCCCCTCCAGGCCCCTCCAGGCCCCTCCAGGCTCCTGTGGATGACAGCACTCCCTCCTTCTTTCTGGCTGAATGGAACTCGGTTCTGTGTCTACCCTACATTCCTTTCCCCACCCGTCCGGTGATGGATACCTGAGCTGATTCCCTGTCTCAGGTCCCGTGAACTAGCGCTGTGCTGCAGTGGCATTCCCCATGGATGCTGTGAGTGCTCCCCGTCCTCAGTTCCTTGTAGCTGGCTTTCTTTTGCTCCCATTTTTGTGGAGGGGATTTTCTTAGACCACAGTTATGGATGATCAGTTTTGTCTTCCAGCAACTCAACAAGCAGTTCCTCTGTTTTCTGAATTCCCTGATTTTGCATGAGCTGTCACTCACCCATAACGTGCCCTTTATTTGGCCACATCTAAGATTTTTAAAAAAAAAAAAAAGATTTATTTTTATTATTTTGTTTATTGGAAAGGCAGATATACAGAGAGGAGAGACAGAGAGGAAGATCTCTCGTCCGATGATTCACTCCCCAAGTGAGCGCAACAGCCTATGCTATGCCGGTCCGAAGCCAGGAGCCTCTTCCGGGTCTCCCACGCGGGTGCAGGGTCCCAAAGCTTTGGGCCATCCTCAACTGCTTTCCCAGGCCACAAGCAGGGAGCTGGAAGGGAAGCGGGGCTTCCGGGATAGAACCGGCGCCCATATGGGATCCCGGGCGTGCAAGGCGAGGACATTAACCACTGCGCCACCGCGCCGGGCCCTAAGATTTCTTTTTTAAAAAAATATTCATTGGGGCCCAGCGCAGTGGCCTAGCAGCTAAAGTGCCCGTCTTAAAAGCGCCAGGATCCCATATGGGTGCTGGTTCTAATCCCGGCTGCTCCACTTCCCATCCAGCTCCCTGCTTGTGGCCTGGCAAGGCAGTCGAGGACAGCCCAAGGCTTTGGGACCCTGCACCCACGTGGGAGACCTGGAAGACCTGGAAGAAGTTCCTGGCTCCTGGCTTTGGATTGGCAGAGCACCACATGCTGTTTTCCTCCAGTCTCCCCTGTTTCTGCTTCAAACATGTTCATTAAGGAGAACAGATTTTCCTAGATGGTTAGCAGTCACAGCATCCCAACCAGCAGGAAAGAAAGTGCAGCAAAGTAGAGGCTCGCCCTTGCTTCTGCTTACACTCAACTCCCCATGCCTCGTACAGCTGTGGATCTACACAGTTCTCTAACCGAGGAAGGAAGGAGGCTTGCTTAGAGCATTGGTGGATTGCTGATCCAAGATTCCTACCAGCACCACCGTAAACAGCACAAAACCAGACAAAACATAGGAGGCAACTGCACCCAGGTATTGGACAATAGACAGTGCCAGACCATGATCTTTGAGGGAAAGGAAACACTGGATGTGAATTTCACGTTGACCTAGGCTTTCTTCTGGAGGGCAATTCTGGGTCACAGCCCTGGGGGACAAAGCTAACACAAGGCATAGCATTTGTGCTAAGCCACACATGCCAAAAGTGGAGTTCAAACATGCTGGATTGGTTGGCATGTGCTTGGACAAAGTCCAGAGGAGAGAAGCTGCATGAGGAGAAGTGTGTAAGAAGTATGCCATGATCTTGTCTGGGCAGGTGTGTGCCACACGTCATGAGACACAGAAGAAGGCCACTGTGGGCAGAGCTGTGTGCAAATGTCAGAAGTTGTCCAGCATCATGAGGAGGAGTTGCAGCCAATTCACAGTCAGGCAGAAAGACAGTACCCGGGGACTAGGGACCAAGTTTTCAGGCCAAGCCTGCAGGAGAAGGAAACCATCCAGTAATCTAGCTGCCTTCCGGAACTAAAGGAGAACAGTCAGTGGCGATCAATTAAAGAACAGGGTCATGCCCGGAGAGTGGTGACCCTGGCTCCTTGCATCAGCTACTGGTGGAAAACAATGGACTAGAACTCTGCTGCTTCTTAAAGGGAATTGTATTGCCAAAGAAGCCACACATATCGACTGGAATTGTTGTTAATCCCCAAAGTAACCCCCAGGCCCCCCAGACAGCAGCAGAAGAAATGGCTGTGAAATCTTGGCAGTCCCTCAAAGGATGTATTCACTGCTCCTCACCTAGTCCAGGGGACCAGGAAGTTGCTATTCTCCGAACGCAATGCCAGTGGCCATTCCAGGACCGGAGAAGGAAGTATTTGTAACTCCTGATTGGGAGGAGTTCATGCTTGCTGCGAACTGGTGTCTCCCACTCTCCTCTTTCCTGAATGGAAATTTTTATTTAGTTGTTGTTTTTATTAGTTAGCCAAGTGTATTCTGGGATGAGTGTGATAGGAAGTGGGGGCAGTTGTCTTCTCCTTTCTTTCATGGGACACCAGGCAGGGAGTCACTGTGGAACTTGCAGGAGGGACGAGTCCCGACTTGGAGCAGAGGGCCAGAACGTCTCACCCTGCAGGCCTGTCTGTCTTGCAGATAACACTGAGTACGTCCGGTTGCTGAGAGGTGGCTGGGCAACTCTTGGGGCTCCCCTTGAGTCAGGCACAGCCAGGCAACAGATGTGAGCATGAATCCTCGAGGGAGCAGAGGAGTCTTGATTTGTTTCTCTTTTTCCCTTTCCAATGGCTGGGATGCGCACATGATACTAGAGCTGGAGCAGACTTCTTGCTCATCAAAGTGGCAGGCACATGCTGAGAACAGGTGACAGAGGCAGCTTTGGTCCCTTGGGCCCATCAAGCTGTGACAACCACTTTGCCTACCTGGACTCCCAGGAGACAGAATAGCAGCTTCTATTTTTATTATTGTTATTTTTTTCAAAAAAGTTTCTCTGAGGCAGAGAGCTTTTATCTCCTGGTTCTCTCCCCACATGCCTGCGATGGCTGGGGCTGGGCTGAAGTCAAAGCCAGGAGCCGGGTACAACTAAAGCCAGGAGCCAGGGTAAGAGCTAGAGGGGGTATTGACCAAGCACACTGCTATGGGACACGGATGTCCCAACCTGTGCCTTAACCCTCTGGACCAAACTCCCTCTTCTAGCTTCTTTTTAAAGCCACAATATTAATGCCTTTTTGTTCCAGCTACCCTGCCTGCTCACACCAATGCTAATTCCCTGAGGTGGCTTTTGGGTATAGGATTCAGGCACTGTCTGGTCTCGAGGTGAAGGCAAGGAAGGGGGGCCAGATTCTTGAGCACAGGTCTCTGGACAGTTCTACAGCTCCCCAGATTTCTGTAGCCATGGGACCTGATGTTGGGGCACATTTTTGCTGATATGAACTGCTTATGTGTGAAGTGTCCTCAGCACCATTGGAGGCCAGCGGCCCTTTGGGTGGACTCTGTCCTGCTTCAGTCCCCCTGAACAGAGATGCGGGCTAAAAGACAACAGGCGAGCAGGTGCCTGGAGTAGCTTCTGTTTCCAGAATTCCCTGCAGAACAAGCCAGGGAGGCCCCCTCCTGCCTTACGCAGCAACTTTCACCTTTCGATCTGGAACTCTGGGACTCTGTCACTCCTCCTTCCCCTGCATGGCTCTCCCCGCTGCCCTTTGGGGGAGGGGTTGTTATTTCACCACTTGCTCTTGATTGTCTGTCTAGCAGGTGATGGCCCAGGCTGGTGACTGCTTTCCAGGAGGATGAGCCTCTGGATAAAATCATCTTCCTTCCTCTTCCGAGGCAGGAAGGAGAGACCTGTGTCTTGCTGCGGGGGTTAAAGCACTCAAGATGGAGACTCAAACTCACTCTGTCCTCTCTGCCCTCCTCTCCCTCTAGTGCCACAAGCTCCACATCTCAAGTCTGGAGAAAAGAAGCTAGAAACAAGTGTGATTTACAGGGAATATAAAAATACGTGGATTTAATATTGTTCCTCTTACGTATATCATCTGTTTGTCTCTTGCATTTTTTACTTTGGTTATGGCGTCTTTCAAGGATAAGCCTTTTTAATATTTATGGTGTCAAAGCTGTTAGCTTTTCCTTAATGGCTTCTGGGTTCAGTGCTTTGCATAGGAAATTTTTCTCTGCCCTAAGACTGAATGTAATTTTTAATGCGTGGAAAATATGCCGTTGTGCAAATATGCAAATGTGCCCTAATTTATTTACAGATGAATATTTAAGGTGTTTCTGTGGTCTGAGTCATCATAAATAATGCAATAAACATCTTGCAAACACATTTCTTTTCTGCAATTTAAAGCATTTCTTTAAGATAGAAGGCTAGGAAAGTTTTTGCTTTAACAATTCTATTGTAGCACACATCTAGAGTTTGACTACGGCCACAGTCGGAGTCACTTTGGTGGGGCTTTGTCCTGCCTGCGTGTCCACCCATCGAAGCACAGATTTATTGATCCAGTAGGAAAGGAGGGGAGCCCAGATGCCAGGGCTGAGGGGGCGTGTGGGGGAGGAGCAGCCAGGCCTTCCCACAGAGGGAAATGGGGAACCCTCTGTCTGATCTCTCCCTTTCAAATGAAAAACGTCTATGGTTCTGGCAGGAGTGCTTGTCTCATAATAGGAATATATGTTCATTAAGGAAGTTTTTTAAAAAGAGATGAGTAAAAAGTAGAGAATTAGGACTACCTATAATCTTAGGAATTTGGTGGATTATCTCCAGCATTTTTATTTTTCTGTGTGTCTTTGTAAGTTTGTGTAAGACATCCAGTCTTTTTTTTTTTTTTTTTTTTTAAGATTTATTTGAAAGGAAGCGCTACAGAGAGAGTGGGAGAGGCAGAGCTGCCATGCTTGGTTCACTCCTCCAATGGCTGCAACAGCCAGGCTGAAACCAGGAGTCAGGAGCTTCTTCTGGGTCTCCTATGTGGGTGCAGGGACACAAACACTTGAACCATCTGCTACTGCTCCCCCAGGCACACTAGCAGGGAGCTGGATCAGAAAGAGAGCAGCTGGGACTTGAGCTGGCACCCATGTGGAATGCTGGCACTGCCGCTAGCAGCTTCACACACTATGCTACAACACTGTGCCCCATACCCAGCTGCTTAGATGAAACACAAACATGTACTGTGTTTTCCCTTTTGACATATTTATCTCCATGTCAAGACAGAGTTCTGTGCATTCCTGCTACTCAAAGCGTGACCTGAAGCATTGGCCAGGGCATTACTGGCAGCTGGTGAGAAAGATGAATTCTTGGGTCCTGACCAGAAGTTGCCCAGTGGTGGGTGGGCTCCCTGAGGGTCCCAGGCGCTTAGTGAAGGTCTCACAGCCCTTCCCTCGTCCTCATTTCCTCTGTGGGCTCCGACCTGGCTGTGCCACCCTGGCGGCCTCTTGATCTCTCAGGAGATGCACAGGAGATGCACAGGAGATGCACAGGAGATGCACAGGAGATGCCTTTGCCAGCACGGTCCCCGCCAAGCACTGCCCACTTCCCCAGAGGCTGTGCCAGCTGAACCGCACTGATATCAGCTTCAGCTGCAACTCTGAAATCTGCCCTGGGGTCTCCTCCCCCAATCTCCCAGTCCTCCCCCCCCCCAGCAGCAGATGGGGGCGCCCACCGCTCAGCCTCCCCGCTCCCGCCCCTTCACTCCTCCCTCCTTCCACTTCCTCAATTCCCACCTCCCCCCCAAATTCCAGTCCTCTCGTGGGAAAGGAGCCTCCAGGCTGTGTGTGGCCTGAGGGGGGAGGTGAATAGACCCTGTATGCCCACCCTCTCCCTGCCCACGGCTCTGTGGGCTGGGGGCCGGAGGTCAGGGGCCAGCGTGTCACTCACGGGTGACAGGGGCCCTGGGACAGGACCAGGCCGTGCAGCCCCGAAAAGAAGGCCGGTCAGGAATACAAGACGCAGGAAAGAGTGCTGGTGACAGCAAACTCTGCCACCGTACACCACCCCATCCCACCCCTGCCCCCTTACATCACCCCATTCCACCCCTGCCCCCTTACACCACCCCATCCCACCCCTGCCCTCTTACACCACCCCATCCCACCGCTGCCCCCTCACACCACCCCATCCCACCGCTGCCCCCTCACACCACCCCATCCCACCGCTGCCCCCTCACACCACCCCATCCCACCGCTGCCCCCTCACACCACCCCATCCCACCCCTGCCCCCTCACACCACCCCATCCCACCCCTGCCCCCTCACACCACTCCGAAGCAATCAAAGGCGGACGCCGAGAGGGGCACCTGCGGCCTCCTCATGGGTGTCTGGTAGGCATTTGGGGGAAGTGGCCTCCACATCATGCAGATCAACCTCCTGTTCACACAGAGACGCTGCCAGGACCTTGTGAAAGGAAGAGTGTTTGAGGGTGGGGGTGGACAGAGTCCCCAGGAACTGCCAGGACCAGAGGTGGGGCCTTGAACCAGCCCCAGTCCTGTGGCAGCCTTTGAGTGCTACGGGTTTGATACTCTCTCTTAGCAGGACTGTGTCCCAAAGAGTCACCCTAGAGAGTCCCAACCGCTTTTGTGCAGATACACTTCGTACTGAAAATAAAAGGGAATTTTGGTTTAACATCAGAATAGACTGGCAGCACATTTTCTTTATTTTTTAGAGATTCTTTTTAAAGAGTTATTTATGTTTTTCGGACAGGCAGATTTACAGAGAAAAGGAGAGACAGAAAGATCTTCCATGTGCTGGCTGGTTCACTCCTCAAGTGGCTGTGACATCCGGAGCTGAGCTGATCTGAAGCCAGGAGCCAGAAGAGTTTTCCTGGTCTCCCATGTGGGTGCAGGGTCCCAAGGCCTTGGGTCATCCTCTACTGCTTTCCCAGGCCACAAGCAGGGAGCTGGATGGGAAGTGGAGCAGCTGGGACATGAACCGATGTCCATATGGGATCCTGCTGCTTGCAAGGCCAGGATTTAGCCACTGAGCCATTCCATGGGACCCTAGCAGTGCATTTTATAAAGACGTCATGGTGTGTCTACAAAGGGCCATCATTCCGCCACTCGATGGCGTTTAAGAAGAGCATGCTATTGCATGAAAGAAACAGAACTCTCTGTTACAGCTCATCACAAGTGTATAAAATGAACTAGATGGGAGAGGGCGAGTTCTCCCCCTGAGAAGTGTTTGCTGAACGGTTTCACAGACTCCCTCAAGGAATAGAGATGATTGTTTGTGGATGGACAACAGTTGTGCATCCTTTGTTGGAGGGCCCATCCCTGCGCGTGCACCTGCAATGCTGGCTCTGTTGGACGGCAAACATCCTAACACGTGCTGCTCCATTTCCGGACTGTTTTGTTCCATGTGCTTCTCCGTGAGCAATGCCACACGCTCTGGATTACTGTAACTTGATCCCAAGTCCTGCTTTCTGGCTGGACCTTCATTCCCACATGTTTCAAGACTGTCCCACTATTTGGGGATGTTTTTCATTTTCATGTGCATTTTAGGATTAACTTGTCAATTCTACAGAAACCTTCATTGGGACCTTGAGACTTGATTTAAACAATAGTTTCCTGCTTAATTTTGAGAAATAGATCTTTTATGATGTTAAGTTTCTTATTGATGTAGAATATATCATTTATTTAGCTCTTTAAAATCCTTCAATAAATTTATGTATGTATCTAAAACATTTTGTTAGATTTATTTCCAATTTATGTCTACACTTACACAAAATAGCTAAGAAAAGTAGCTGTCTGCCTAACCTAAGAGTTACAGTTACTTTTCCTGTCTTTCCAATGTCTAAAAATTTTGTTTTTGTATCTTCAGGCAGAAATACTTTTTTTTTTTAAGATTTATTTTATTTTTATTAGAAAGGCGGATATACAGAGGAGAAACAGAGAGGAAGATCTTCTGTCCGATGATTCAATCCCCAAGTGAGCACAACGGCCGAGGCTGTGCCGATCCGAAGCCAGGAGCCTCTTCCGGATCTCCCACGTGGGTGCAGGGTCCCAAAGCTTTGGGCCGTCCTTGACTGCTTTCCCAGGCCACAAGCAGGGAGCTGGATGGGAAGCGGGGCCGCCGGGATTAGAACCAGTGTCCATATGGGATCCCGGGCGTGCAAGGCGAGGACCTTAACCACTGCGCCACGGTGCCGGGCCCAGGCAGAAATACTTACTATGTACATGTGTCTATTTCCTTTTTGGCTCCTGAGTTTTTGCCATTATTTTGTTGGTTCTATGAAAACCTTTTATTTAAGTGCTCACTTTGTATGTCAGCTTTGAGAAGTGAGAACCTTCATGATTTTGAACCTTCCTGCTGATAAAGCTGGCACATGTGTCTCCGTACAGAAATGGAAATGGTTCAAGATGAGCCTGACGTGTGCCTGCGTAACCACAGTGCAGGTGGAGCACAAACCTGCCTGTCCATGGATCAAGAAGAATGGGATACAAACCAGAGTTGTGCAGGGTTTTTTTTTTAATCAATTAATTTTTTATTGGAAAGACAGATTTACAGAGAGAAGAAGATACAGAAAGATCTTTCATGCACTGGTTCACTCCCCAAGTGGCCGCAACAGCCAGAGCTAAGTCAATCTGAAGCCAGGAGCCAGGAGCTTCTTCCAGCTCTCCCACGCGGGTGCAGGGTCCCAAGGCTTTGGGCCATTCCTGACTGTTTCCCAGGCCACAAGCAGGGAGCTGGATGGGAAGTGGAGCAGCCAAGACACGAACCAGCACCCATATGGGATCCCAGCGCTTGCAAGGGAAGGTTTTAGCCACTAGACTACCGCACCGGGCCCACAAACCAGAGTTGTGTTTTTATGCTGATCTTGCACCCAGTAGCCTTGTTAAATCCCCTCTTTAAATTAAATATATTGGGACTGACATTGTGGTGTAGCAAGTAAAGCCACTGCCTACAGTGCCAACATCCCATGTGGGCTCTGGTTCAAGTCCCAGCGGTTTCATTTCCAATCCAGCTCCCTGCTAAAGTGCCTGGGAAAGCAGCAGAGAATGAGTCAAGTGCTTGGGCCCCTGCCACTCATGGGGGCACACCTGGATGAAGCTCCTGGCTCCAAAACCTGACAGGTCTAGAAGGTAAGAAATTAGCCAGAACACAGAAGACCAAGTACTACAACCACCCAGCACAATTTAGTGGAACACTGCAACCTACACACGGAACTGCCATTCTCTCTTGTATTAGTAATATGTATTTGTCAAATATGTGGACGCAGGTAAAGCCTGACATATTTGTGAAGGTGAAAATTTTCCAGGATTTACTTGTTTAAACAAGGTTTTAAAATATAAAGCAATGATGCAAAACAGAACACTCCAACTGTTTGCTTCTTTCTTAGAGTCCAGGTAACCTCTGAACCGGTAGGTAAATCAAACTATCTAGAAAGTGACGGATGTGACGTAAATTCTAGTCAAAGGAAAGTCACAGGTTTTTGTTGTTGTTGCTGTTATTTTTCTTCTTCTTCTTTGAAAGCCTAAGACACACAGAGCTCTCTCATCCACCAATCTACTCCCCCAGACGCCCACAACAGTCATGACTGGGCCACTCTGAGCCAGGAGCTGGGCACTAAAGCCAGGGGAGGGACAGGGACCAGTCCCTCGCACCATCAACTGCTGCCTGCCAGGGTCTGCACTGACAGAAAGCTGAACACAGCAGCTGATCCCCTAACCCAGGCCCTGGGGGATGCAATGTGGCCATCTTAACCTCCAGGTGGTTTAAGCAACCTCCTGTGATGCCAGCATCCCACATCTGAGCAAGGGCTTGAGCCTCAGCAGCTCTGTTTCTGATACAGCTCCTTGCTAATGTGCCCAGGAAAACAAGTGCTTGGGCCTCTCCTCCCACGCGGTAGAGCAGGATGGAGTTCCAGGCTCCTGTGTTTGAGGAGCCCACTGTGGGCTTTGCAGGCATCTGGGAAATAAACTGCACAGCTGGGAGATTGCCTATCACTGTCCCTCTGACATTCAAAATGAAGAAGACAGTTAATTAAGCAATAATAGCAAACACCTGCCCCAGAAAATCACAGCCTTAAATACTTTCATCGTTAAGAGAGAATGCAACTAAAGGAATACTGAACACATTTAAGGAGATTTTAAAAAGAATGGCAAATAATCCAGTCAAAGGGACTAATAAAAATAAATACCAAAATTAATGAGTCAACAAAATACAATGCAAATAATTTTTTTTTTTAAATCCGAAATTCTAACTTTTGCTATGGTAAAACATACACTAAATAACAGCCAGGACACAAACTGATGCCCGTATGTGATGGTGGCGCTTGAAAGTGGAGGATTATCCAGATGAGCCATTGCACAGACCCCCACATCATAGTCTTAATAAGATAAAGAGCAGTCTCTTGCCCATCACTGCGGACATATGAAAGAAACCAAACAACCAATTTCAGTATGTTAAGCCTTTGCCTGCACTGGTTCTTATCCCAGCTGCTGCCTCTATGGTCCTAGGGAAGCAGTGAAGGATGTCTCAAGTCCTTGACCTTGCACCCGTATGGAAAACCCTAAAGAGCAGCCAGGACTTGGTGCGATGCCCATAGGGGATGCCAGCGCTTGAAGGTGAAGGATTAACCTGTTACACCCCGTGCCACTGGGAGAGTGAACATTTAAGAATGCATTACAGGACCCGGCGTGATAGATAGCATAGCGGTTAAAGTCCTTGCCATGAAAGCGCCGGGATCCCATAGGGGCTCCAGTTCTAATCTCGGCAGCCCCACTTCCCATCCAGCTCCCTGCTTGTGGCCTGGGAAAGCAGTCGAGGACGGCCCAAAGCCTTGGGACTCTGCACCCGCGTGGGAGACCTGGAAGAAGTTCCTGGCTCCTAGCTTTGGATTGGCTCAGCTCCAGCCATCACGGCTACTTGGGGATTGAAACATCGGATGGAAGATCTTCCTCTCTGTCTCTCCTCCTCTCTGTATATCTGCCTTTCCAATAAAAATAAACAAATCTTAAGAAAATACATTACAATTGTAAGAAAAAATGATCTCCACCTTTAAATGAGTTCATGGCATTTCGAGAGGAACTCAATAAATGCAACAAGAGTAATTTAAGAAAACATTCATTTTATTTGAAAATTAAAAGATACAGAGCAAGAAGGAGAGAGAGAATATTTTCCAACTACTGGCTCACTCCACAAAAGCCCTCAATGGCAGAAAATGAACCATTCTGAAGCCAGAAGCCAGAAGCTTCCTCCAGCCCTCCTACGTGGGTTCAGGAACCAAAGGACTTGGGTCATCCTCCGGTGCTTTCCTAGTCCATGAGCAGGACGCTGGATCGGAAGTGGAGCAGCTGGGACTTGAACACGTGACCAGATGGCTGGTGCTGCAGCTGGGGATTAGCAGGCTATGCCACCGCCATTATAACAATTCTGCAGAAGGAGAAACAATGAGAGGAGGACAGTTAGATTGTGCTAAGCTCTCAGAGGGACCAGAGCAGTAGGAAGAGTGGCCTGAACATGTACCGTAAGGCAAACACAGGCCAGGGATCCGGGAGGGAGGACCTGCACAGTAGAAACCCGGCATGAAGGGAGGCCAGCGGCTCCTGGAAGGTTCAGCGGTGAGGAGGGAGGAGGCAGGAAAAGGGCAGAGGGCTGCGAGAACCAGAAGCCGCCTCGCCAGGACTCGTGGAGAGTTTAGGCTTCTCAATACTGTTTATGCACCGAGAGGCGCCTGGTGTCTGCCTCAAGGGGAAGAAGGCCAGGGGGCTCCGGGAAGGCGGAGGAGCGCGAGGGGCGGGAGGCTGGCGTGCGCCCGGGACCCTCGGGCGCGGCAGGTGGGAAGGTGGGCAGGTGGGCTGGGTCCTCCCAGCTTCACCCACCTATGCAAACCATTCCTGGGCATCCTTGGAGTCTTCCAGGATTCTCCTTTGCAGCTCAGACAATCTAAAGGGCAGCGCCCACTTTCCGTCCTTGTAAGTACCGGCGCGCACCTGCCCACCTGCCCTGCGCGCACCTGCTTGCTGGTTTCTCTTCTCTCTTCCTCAGCAGCAAACAAGAATGGACGCAGCTCGTTCTTCCCAGGAGTCCATGAGGGACACAGGCTGGGCCCGTGAGGTCTGCACGGCCCTGGCTTTGGTCTCACTGCCTCGGAGAGCCCGCGGAGCCCGAGTTCCCATGCCCAGGGTTCAAACCCCGCGCGCGTAACCGAGCCGTGGGATCGCGGGAAGTTCCCCACGTGTCCACTAGAGGACGTCAGCGCGCTTCCCAGAAGAGGCCTCCTGGGAGCGTCCAGCTGCTCCAAGGCACGCACTCCGCACTCCTCCGTGCTTCAAGGTGCAGGCGCCAGGCTGCTGGGATCCAGGGGCCCTGCAGCTCAGCCTGTGTCGGGGAGGCAGTAGACTGTGTCTGCTGCAAGACTCAGCGTCCTCCCTCCCCCTGCCACACACACAGTCTAGTGGGGAGAGGCCGGCTTAGCAAAAGTAGGACTATGGAATCTGGCAGGGACACCTGGTGCATGGTGGTACTCCAGACCCCTACACCCCAGTCCCAAGGCCGTTTTCCCAATGCTACCAGCACGCTGACTTTTACTTATTTGAAAGACAGATTGATTGATAGGGCTGGGCCAGACCAAGCCAGGAGTGAGGGACTCCGTCCAGGCACTCCTACATGGCATACGGGCATCCCGTGCTGTGCCTTAACCTGCTGGGCCACATGGCTCATACCTCTCTGTGCTTTCAACTCCATACACTCAGTTGGTTTCTTCACTCAGGAGTTTCAACCAAGCCAGGAACCTCCAATCTTCAAAACTAGCACAAAATAAAAAGCCTGCCAGCTCCATGAAGTACCTGCACAGCATGCCAGGGAAATGAGGAGCTCCCCAATTGAGCCGTGGGATGATCCCTGGCTTAGCCAATGCCCAGTTCCTCTTTTTCTTTCCTGAATCCCTGGATTGGCCTGTTACATCAGCTGCTTTTTCTCCAGATAACCCTTCTGTCCCACTCTCTTTTGGAGTGCTCATTAAACCTGTGTTGGGTGTTCCTCCCTATGTCTTCGGTCTCATTTACTTTCTCTTCCGAGTTGTCCATTTCTGGCCTCTCTTGCTCCTGCAGGTGAAAGGGGGTCGTTCTTCTGGCTCATTTCCCTTGCCATCGATTACCGTTAACTCATCTTTGAACTCTTCACTAAGTTATAGTACTTTGGAGTTACAGCTCTAGGATATCTATCTGGCTCTATTAAAAAATGTCCACTGTTGCTTTTAAAAAAATCTCCACTTTCTTACATTAAAACGTCTGAATTCAGGCTCTGTCTCCAAGAACACACAGATCCCGGCTTCCTTGTGCCTGGTTGTGTCAGGTAACTCCTGCACCTGCCACCCAGCAGGTTAGCGTCCTGGCCTGTGCCTCACAGTGCCCTGTCTCCTGGGAGCCTGTGTATTTCTGGGCATTTCACTGGACGGGATGACCTTGAGGCTTAACTTGAGATCCAGCGTCTCCACCCAGAGGCTCTATCGTTCCTGCTGCCAACACCTGAGGGCACCAGCAGTTCAGGAAAGGGCCAGAGAGCCAGTGTTCAGCTCCAACTGGCAGATGCAGTTCCTTCGCCCGCTGCCAAGGGCACTGGGCGGGCTTAACGAGACTCTGTCATTGATGGACAGTGAGAGCTGTCTTCCTTCTGGCTCTAAGAGTGTCACCCCAAGCACCGCTCATCTCATGTTGTAGAAGACAGGAGGAGAGTCAGGGTGAAAGTGTCAGGGGGTGAAGCTCAAGGACTCTTGGGGTCTTTGGAGTGCAACACAGACCCAACACAGACCCTCCCACTCAGCCAGGGAACTGGGCCTGCTGGTGGCCTTCTCCCAGTGGATGAACACATCTCAGTAAGGAGCAGAGTGGCTTAATGACTAAGTTCTCATCTTGCAAGCACCGGGATCCCATATGAGCGCCAGTTCATGTCCTGGCTGCTCCACTTTCCATCCAGTTTCCCTGCTTGTGGCCTGGGAAACAGTAGAGCATGGCCCAAAGCCTTGGGACCCTACACCCACTTGGGAGACCCAGAAGAAGCTCCTGGCTTCTGGCTTTGGATGGGTTCAGCTCCATCCATTGTGGCCACTTGGGGCGTGAACCAGCAGGTGAAAGATCTTTCTCTTTGTCTCTCCTTCTCTCTGTAAACTTGCCTTTCAAAATTAAAAAAAGTATATATATATTTTTAAAGAGCAATGCCTTTATACAACTGCCTACATACAAAGGGATCCTTGATGACAGTGCATGTCCGCTACAAACCCTGATCCCAAGGTCTCTCTAGGTGGTGGGCGGAGTCTTCTGTGAGCGCACCTGCTCAGCGTGGGCTGTTGGGAACGAGGCCTGTGCTGGGTAGACTTGGTGCTCTCTCTTGATTCTCCTACCACAGACATGGTCACCTCCTGCCTTGTCTCACATAGCCTGTTCTCAGGAGTGTCCATGTCACACTTGATCCTATATAACTGAGATTATGTGTACCTGTCATGTCTTCTCTTGTCGTGGCGGGTTTTGTTTGCCTGGCCTGCAGGGGTTTGCACTGTGCCTACTCCTCTGCCTATGTCCTTGGTGAAGGTGTCTTCTTGTGTGGGTTTACTTCGTCCTTGTCTTTCCTGCCCCCCACTACCACTCTCCCTTGCTCCACAGGTGACTGTTTTGCTACGTTAATAAGTATCTTTGTGGGACTTTGTTCTTGTAAAGCACACATGAGTGATTTATGCGCATGTATTTTAAGTCTGTGTGAAAGGTATCACGTGGTATGTTATCCCATTCCCTGCTCTGTTTTTGTTTTTCATTTTTTAAAAAATTATTTGTTTTTATTGAAAAGGTATATTTACAGAGAGAAGGAAAGTTGGAGAAAAAGATCTTCCATCTGCTGGTTCACTCCCCAAATGGCTGCAATGACTAGAGCTGAGTCAATCTGAAGCCAGGAGCCAGGAGCTTCTTCCAGCTCTCCTACACTTAGTGCAGAGTTCCAAAGCTTTGAGCCATCCCTGACTGTTTCCCAGGCCACAAACAGGAAGCTAGATGGGAAGTGGAGCAGCCAGAACATGAGCCAGTGCCCAAATGGGATCCTTGTGCTTGCAAGGCGAGGGTTTAGCCACTCTACCATCAGGCCAGGCCCCCTTCCTCTCTGTTTTTAACATCCAGTTATATTGCTGTGTGACATCTAACTCAACAGGTCTGCCCTGTGCATCACAGCCCATCATGTGCACCTGCCAATGGGCATTGACAATGACTTTCAATTCCTGCCAGCACAGAAGTTGGCTACCACGGGCACCTGGATGGTGTCCCCTGGTGTGTAAGAATTTCCTTGGGGGTTGCAAGCAAGGGGCAGGATTGCCAGTCACAGAGTGTTCATGTCAAGGACTCAGATCCACCAAGTAGAGCCAGACTCCTTTCCACAATGGCTGCCTCCATCATCCACCGCCCTTTGTGATGAAGGATAACTCCCACATACATCACCACAACCCTGCTGCTCAGCATCACCGGGCTTACTGGTTGTTGCCAGCCTGACAGTGGCAAGGTGACACCTCATGGGAGTGTTGCTTTGGACTCCTCCAGTACAGTGGTACATGTGTACCAGCTTTTTGGGTTTACATTCTGCATTGTTGCCTGATTACGTCCTTTGCCCTTGTTCCTACAGCTAATTTTCCCTTATCTATAAGCAGGAAGACTTTCTATGATTTGGAATAGGTTTTGTACCTGGTTGGTTTTACGTACTACAATGCCCTCAATATACCACTGTGGTTTGTGGTTGACCTTCTTCATGTAGCTGGAATTGTTCATTTTATGGATTCAGCTCATTGCATAAATGAATTGCTATTCCACGTGATTGGGATTTTTCAGTAAGAGCTTCTTCAAGTCATTAGGATGTAATACATTTTCCTCTGCTCCCTTGCCACAAACTGTACTGGCTCATCTTTCATATTTAGCACTCAACTCCATCTAGAGTCTCCCTTTACAGGCAGAGATGGAATCTTTTTGATCTATGCCATCACTGCCCATGGATGTGCGATGCCACCTTTGGCATAGTAAGTTCCCAGAGCCAGGCAGGGAGACCATGGGAAGGCTCTTGTGAGTCTAAAGAGCCTGCTCCTGTGCCTCTGCCCCCTGACCCTCACATGTGTTCCACTTCTATCTGGGCCCAGAGGCCAGGCTGGACCGGAGCATCCCCCAGAAAAGCTCTGGGTAGCGATGCCGAGGGCCCCCTGAGCCAGCTTGCACTGCCTGAGCTCAGCAGGGAGGCTGATGCTGGCCTTGACAAGGGTTGGAATGACCTGTGAGCTGGAGGGCTGCAGAGGGGCCATGCCAGGGTTGAGGCAGCCAAAGTATGTTACTTTTAAGGTAAGTTCAGAGCAAAAAACTAGGAGAAGAAAAAAGTCCATGTTACACATGGTGGCCTAACAGGCTTATCCTCCATCTGTAGCACTGGCATCCCTTATGGGCATTGGTTTGAGTTCCGACTGCCCCACTTCTGATCCAGCTTCCTGGTTGTGGCCTGGGAAAGCAGTACAGGATGGCTTAAGTCCTTGGGCCCCTGAACCCATGCAGGAGACCCCACAAAACCTGCAGACCCTTGCCTTTGGATCAGCCCAGCACCAGCCATTGTGGCCATTTGGGGAGTGAACCAGTGGATGGAATATATTTCTCTCTCTCTCTCTCTCTCTCTCTCTCTCTCTCTCTCTGTGTTTATCTCTGTAAATCTGCCTTTCAAATAAAAATACGTATATATTTTTAAAATCTCATTACACTGACAGGGAGGGCAGGAATGATGAAGAAAAACAGCCATGTCCAGGTCTGTGCCTAACACGGCTGGAGCTCAGGGTTGGGAGAGGACCACCCCCCCCCCCCAAATGATGCAGGACTTCCTGGGGGCAGACCACAGGCTAATTGGAGCTTATTAGAGGAATCTACAGAAACTGCCAAGCCCAGGCCACCTCAGTGCCCAGTTGGGAAGTGCACAAGGAGCTGGGCTGTGCCACTTCCCTGTCCAGGACACAGGGACTTCTGGTGGAGGTAAAAGGTTCAGGTGCTGAATGACCAAGCAGAGTGACTTCTATAATGCTAGGGGCACAGAGATGGCCCAGCCATGCTTGGACAGATAGGCTCAGCTCTCCAGTAGGCACTCTGCCTGCTGTGCCGTCACCATGCTCTGCTCACACCCTGCTGCACACCAGAGCCATTACCTTCACCAGCATGACCATTGTCGTGTTCGAGACACCACCACATCTCGCCTGCCTGGAACTGTGAGTCTGATCTGACTCACATGGAGACCCATATGTTCACACCTTGCAGCCCCCACCTCATCACAGAGCCACCTTCCAGCTCCCACGGGGAGAGGACTAGGGGATCGCACATGCCCAGAGCATCTGCTGACCTCTGGGGTGGCAGGGCCTGGGATGCCTGCCCCTGGGCAGAGAGCAGCTGCCACTCTCCCAGTGAACCCGAAATCCTTGCATTGTGGCCTGTCTTCCCTCTTTCCTCTCTCGGCTGGCAGTGAACCACCATTCTTGCCACTCTGAGCTGGGTCTCTGGGGTCAGGGACCCCATGGACAATGGCCTTGAAAGCTGTGTCTCTAGGCTTCTGGTGGCTGTGGATTCTCCATGGGGAATATCGTGCTACAGGGAGATGGAAGCAGCTTTCTTCCCACTGGAGTTGGGGTGGAGGACACCCAGGGGCAGAGTCATTCTGTGAGATATCCTTGGGGGTCCTCCTCCTGGATTTCTTCCCATGAGTGTGCACATGTTGCTGTGCCCAGCTGGGCTCAGATAAGGGCTCAGATCACCTTCCAGGGTTTCCAAGATCACTAAGGAGCTTGGACCCTCCATTGAGGGTTTGAAGATGAGCATTGCCTTTCTCTTTTATCACAAATAACCTGAATGCCCCCATTGTTTCTTCTGACAGTGGCTTTTATAGGAGCTCCCAAGATAATCAAATATCTCCAAACCCTATTAACCAAGTCCCTGTTCTTGTTTCCCCAGCTGTACCCTAGCCCCTCTTCCCACAGGTCAGCCGACGCAGTTCTTTTCTGAGAGGAAGGACTTAGTGGTGGAAGGTTCAAGGTGCTTCTCCTCAGGGCTGGTGGCCTGTGCAGATGGTTCTTTGTCCCCTGCAAGGGACACAAGAGGACAGGGGTTGTGGCAACAGGTGTCTGTGGCATAGTGGCTTCCTGCTTAATGTCATCATTGCTGAGTTCTCCTGTCTTCCATGAAGAAGCAGCTAGTGAGATCCAGAGCATCCAGTTCAAGTTCACGCACAAGGGCAGCATCTGCCAGCTCTGGGCTTGTTCCTGTTGAGCATGCAGTAGCTGTGATGAACCAAGGTGGCTAGACAGAAACACATGAAGCAGGCTGCATAGCCAAGGCCTTGGCCATGGCCATGGATGTTTAGGTGTGCTGGTCAGCCCCAGCTAATGATCCCATCCCTGGTGTCTTTCTGGTCTTGGGAGCTTGTGGGCTGACCTTGTCTGCAGCCTCTACACCATCAATGTTCTGACAGGGGTCCAGGAGAAGCAGGTGTTGCATACTACCCTGAGTCAGGGCTCCGGGGGGCTCAGGCAGAGGTCCAGCTGCAGAAATGTATGACTCAGCTGAGCTGACCTTACGTCTCCGGCTGTGCCCTCTTTTTGTTCCACAATAGAAACACTGGACTGTAATGTCCTGTGACCCATCGTTTGGCTTCCTCCCCTACACGCCGTGTTCTTTCCTTCTAGAGGCTGTTAGAGCCTGGGATGGCTTCAGGAACCGTCACTCTGTCACCTCCTGTGTGGAGGGTTTTTTTGGCCTCTCTAGGAGGGTAGAGGTAGAGACAGGGAACGGACGATTACCATAGTGGTTAAGACACACACGTTCCATATTGAAGTGCCAGGGTTCAATTCCCAGCTCCAACTCCTGACCGATTCCAGCTACATGCCACTGTAGACCCTGGGAGGCAGCAGTGAGGGCTCAAGTAATTGGATTCCAACCAGCTGTGTGGGAGTCCTGGACTGAATGCCCAGCGCCTGAAGCAGTCCCAGCCATTGCAGGCATTCTCTGTCTCCCTCTCTCTTTGATGCTCAAATTACAAAACAAACAAACAAACAAAACTCTCAAGTTAGAGCCAGAGGCTTTTCTCTGATAGATGGGGTTGTCCCAAAGGAGGGGCTGAGATGCAGGTGTACGGGAAGAGGGATGGTCTTCTGACCATCTGGAGACCAGAACTACATGGAGAGAGCACCCAGCTGCAAGCCTGCACATGGTAGACCATCATCTGTGTGTTCTCGGGGCTTTTTCAGAGTTCTTAATTATTTGAAAGGCAATGCAACAAAGGCAGAGGATAGAGATTGGCATATCTTCCATAGAATTATCTATATCTTCCATCCTTTGGTTCACTGCCAAAATGGTGACAACTGCCAGGTGTGAGCCAGGATGACGTTTGGAGCCCAGAGCTCCATCTGAGACTCCCATGTGGATGACCTGGGCACAGGCACTTGACCCATCTTTCACTGCTTTCCTGGGTTAGCAGAAACCAGATGGGAAATGGAGCAGCCAGAGCTTGAATCAACATTCCTGTACCCTAGGCTGGGGTCACAAGTCACAACTTGAGTTGCTAAACTGCCACAATGCCACTTCCTGTTCTTTACAGTGTGATTGTTTTTATTGAGGTGTTACCTGCAAGCAGCATGAGCAACTCTCCCCAGCACCACCTGTATGAGCGAATCAGGAAAGAGAATTTTACCCCAAGTGGAGTGGACAATTGGCACAAAGGTTAAGCCTGTGATTGGGATGGCTGCATCCCATATTGGAGTGCAGAGGTTTGAGTCCTAACTCCACTTCCAACCCAGCTTCCTGCTGATGTGCATCCTGTGGGGTAGCACTGATGGCTCAAGGACTTGGTTCCCTGACATCACATGGGAATCCTGGATTGAGTTCTGAACTCCTGGCTTTGATCTAGCCTGCTGTGGCTGTTGTGAGCCTCTGGGGGAGTGAGCCACTAGATGGGAGAGCTTGTTCTCTTCTATTTCAAATAAAGAAAATATATATATATATACAACAATCTCCCTAGACTCTCAGAAGCACCTCAGGATCCTCACTGTCCCCCACCTCATATTAACAACTCCCCTGCCTTAACATCTTGAGCCTTTTCTCCAAGTTTGAGGACTTTTTTTTTTTTAACAAATAAGTAAGATGACTGAAAGATTTTTGAGACTAGAACTAGCTATTGCCCAACACTGAGAGTTTTGCTTGGGGGTGACATAAAGTCCCCTCATCAACCTTATCCCTGTGATAAGGCTGCTGCTCAAAAAGATATCCTTTCAAACACATTTTTAAAATGTATTTAAATTTATTCAAAAGTCTGCTAAAGAGAGAGAAGGGGAGATCTCAGCTGTTGACTCACTCCCCGGATTCCTGCAACAGCCTAGGCTGAACCAAGCTAGTTGAGGTCAGGAATTATAGGGCAGCAGGTTAAGCTGCCACCTGCAGCACCAGCTTCCCATATGAATATGAGTTTTAGTGGTGCAAGACCCGCTATTCCACTTCCTGTCCAGTTCTCTGCTAGTGCACCTGGGTTGGCATCAGTTGATGGTGCAAGTGATTGGGTCCCTGCTACCACGTGGGAGAGCTCAATGAAGCTCTAGGTTCCTGGCTTTGGCCTGGCCCAGCCCACACTGTTGCAAAGGCTTGAGGAATGAACCAGTGGACGGAGGATCTTCTCTCCTGCCAACCATAACCCTACCTTTTAAAATCAATCAATAAATAACTCATTTTCAAAGATTTTTTAAAGGCAGATTTATAGAGCCAAGGAGACATACAGGACTGCCATCCACTGGCTCACTCCCCCAAATGTCTACAATGGCTGGAGCTGAGCTGATCTGAAGAAAGGAGCCAGGAGCCTCCTATAGGTCTCCATGTGAGTTAACAGGCCCAATGCTTGAGACATCCTCCACTGCTTTATCAGGCCACAAGCAGACAGCAGGATTGGAAGTGGGGCAGCTAGGACACAAACTTGTACTCACACAGGGGATGCCAACTCCATAGGGTGGAGGATTAGCTTGTTGAGCTTCAGTGCTGACCCCTAAATAACTCCTTTTAAAACCCCTCCAGTCAAGAGGTTGCCACTCTCTTGAGATGTAGCTACTAGCAGCAGACACCACAGCAGGCAGGCAGAGAATTTCTGGACCTGTTTGGGATGAGCACCAGACCAAATCCTCCAGGAAAAGTCAACTTCTTTGCCTCCAAGTAGCAACATAGGTTGCAAGAATGGCATCCAGCAGAGACTCCCAAGGGAGTAGGGAACTGATTCAGTCACGGAGGCATGACCCAAGCCTCCACCTGGAACCTGAGCCGGTATAAGGCGGTTCTCAACCCAGTGTAATATCAGGATCATGGGGGCCATGTGACTTGTACATTTCACACTGTGGTGAAATACACACGTGGTAGACTTGACCGTGGTAGCCATTTTCAGCCATACGGATCAGCAGGCTTAAGCTCACCACACTGTGGTGCAGCCATTACCACTATCCAGGTCTAGAATTCTGGCAGCTTCCAAACTGCACAGCTGCTCACACTACACACCAGCGCCCCTTGGCCCCCTCCCCTGAGCCCCTGGCAGCTCCGCTCTAATTTCTGTCTCTACGAATTGGACGACTCTGGGTACCGATTTCTCACTTCATGACCACAAGGCAAGTTTTCAAAACATAAATGCTGAAGCCCAGCCTCAAGCCAATTATGTCACCATTTCTGGGGACTGAGCCTATGCAGATATTATTTTTAAAAGGTCCCCAGTGATTTTAACAGGCAGCCTCAAAAACCACTGGGTTGGAAGGACTAAGTCAGATTTCCTTTCAGGAACCCCTCCCATAGCAAACACACTTAGGCACCTGCTGACTGGTACCTAGAATTCCTTTAGCTGTGGGTAAAGAGAAGGATTTTCCTTCTTCAGCGGGCAGCGAGAGGCTTAAAAATGACTCATGTGTCAACATTATCAATCAACCAACAAGTGTGGGTGATTACTGTCAGACACTGATGGGAGGACTTGGAGCAACAGAGGATCGGTGATTGCTGAATTGGGACCCAGGGAGAGACAGACTCACAAGGGAGCCACGGCCACTGTTCCAGAAGGGGAATAATAAAAGTGAGTCCCGATTGCTCTCAGTTACTCCAGGAACAAAGTAGGAATTGAGAAGAATTTATGAGCGGCGCATCTGTGCGCTCACCCAGTCCCCTGGACCAGGGCCACGCAGACATGTGTTTCCTATCAACTATTTGGCGTGATTCTCTGCTCCCCTCCCTTATTTCATTTCACTGCGCTGACTTCATTACACAGGAACTTCACTTACACAGGCTCTAATTGAGGCATGACCAGTGCCCTAGTCAAGGAAGGCTCCTCTCCTCCCTGCTGCTGCAAACTCAGAAATGCATAGGCAATGATCAGATCAAAATAGATCAACGTAGATACATAGGGATGGGGTAGGTGATAGATAGCAAGGCAAATGTATTTAAAACAACAGGCAAGAGCCACACCAAGTCATGATGTTGCTACTGTGGTGTGGTAAGGTAGGTGTGGGAACTGGAAGGCTTTGAGGTTTTGTTTGTATTTATTTATTTATAAACCCTGGTAACAAGAAGGACACAAACAGTAAACACTTGTTCATTCTGAGTTGACATTCGTTGTGTTCCCATATTCCTTTTTACTTGTCTTTGTGCTTTTGGGTGTCTTTACAAATGGTCAGTGTGTCATGTATGAAAGAACTTCAAAATATTCATGGGAAATAGAATTAAAAGAGAAGATGGTTTGGGTACAAATTTTGAAATTAGTGAATGGCTTTCTCATAAGATATAGTTGTCATAAGTTTTTGAAGACCCTTTGTAGGCATGAACTGCAATTTATTTTTGTACTAAGGTAAATTTATCTTCTAAGTTCACTTTTTCAGGAATGCTTTATCATTTTACTTATTTTAAAATTATCTATCTACTTGAAAGTCAGAGTTACGCAGAGAGAGAAAGAATCTTCTGTGCCCAAATGTTCACAACATCTAGGACTGAGTCAGGCCAGGAGCTTCTTCTGACTCTCCTACATGGGTGGCAGGGGCCATTTCGTACTGTTTTCCCAGGTGTACTAGCAGGCACATGGATCAAAGTGGAATAGCTGGGACTTGAACTTGTACCTTTGTGACATGATGTCATTGCAGGCAGTGGCTTAACTCACTGCACCACTATGTTGCACCTCTGTGAGCCTTTTATTTTTCTTTTTTTCCTATTTATTATTATTATTTAAAATTTTATTTTTGATGATGTTTACATAGTTGAGAAGGATTCATACCCATGTGGATGTGGACCATTAATTAGGGTGGGAAGGGCCAAGGTTTAGGGGAAAGTGGATGAGATAATTTGTTTCCAATTTTCTTTTTCTTCTTTCTGTACCTGGGGGAAAAGTTTTGGTCTGCTCCAGCCTCAATCATTGCAACCATTTAAATGAAGCATCAGATGGAAGATGATTCTTTTTCTCAATTTTTCTCCCACTTTCTCTCTGATTCTGCCTCCCAAATGATAAATAATTATATATATGTAATCATATGTATCATATAATCATACATGTGATAATCATATATATGTATTATAATCTTATATGTATGTATTAAGAAATACTTTGATGAGAGAAGAGCTCTTACAAAGTGTTTAGTGTTGGGCCCGGTGGCATGGCCTAGCGGCTGAAAGTCCTCACCTTAAACATGCCGGGATCCCATGTGGGCGCCAGTTCTAATCCCGGCAGCTCCACTTTCCATCCAGCTCCCTGCTTGTGGCCTGGGAAAGCAGTCGAGGACAGCCCAAAACCTTGGGATTCTGCACCTGCGTGGGAGACCTGGAAGAAGTTCCTGGCTCCTGGCTTTGGATTGGCCCAGCACTGGCTGTTGCGGCTGCTTGGGGAGTGAATCATCAGATGGAAGGTCTTTCTCTCTGTCTCTCCTCCTCTCTGCAAATCTGACTTTCCAATAAAAATAAAATAAACCTTCAAAAAAAAGCCCAACTATTTAGTGTTAAAAATTTTACCATAAAATTTCACAGAACATTCAAAACATGAAAAAATAGAGGCCACAGATTAGTATTTCCTATAAGACTAACATCCAGAAACTAAATTTTTATTTTTCATGATAAAATTCCATAGGTTAGGAATTTCACCTTCCACCCTCCCCAGCTCCACCCCAAGTGATTTCCCCTGTATTATTATAATTATATAATTCTTCAACAACAGTCACAAGCCCATCTCTCTGCTATTTAAGTGTAACCTGACATTGTAAGTACAGACCATGGTAGAGAGTGCAGCATGCTATTGTCAAGATATAACAGTTTCACTGGGAGTCCATCTTTGATTCAGGAGTAGGGATGCCTACTGCAAAGTATCTTCACTTCCTGGCATATTAGTCTGTATTGTACAGTTCCTCTACATGAATATATGTACACACATATTTACCTACATATCTATTGCTCTTGTATTTTGCATGAAGGTTGCCTTATATCAAAGAGATCATATGGTATTTGTCCTTTTGTGATTCAAACTGCCACCATCTTGATATCTTCATACCTAAGCTTTACCTCCATGCAATAAATAATCGTATAACTGGGTCAGGTTTACCTGCCATTTCTAATTATAAAAACATTGTACTTATTTGTTATAAAATGCAGAAAGAGGTAGCTAAAGGAAGGCAGGCCACCCACTGCCTTATTGCCTATGTTACTCCATCACAGGCAGTGATTGCAAGAGGAATCTGACTCTGGCTAGGAAGAGGGGAATGCTATGGAATGTAGGGTTTGAATGTGACCCCTTCACAATTCAGGTGCTGTCAGTGATGCCGAGAAGAGAGGCCGGGCCTCCTCCATTGGAAATAGAATTAGGAACTTGACTCCTGGGCCTCCATGGACATGGCAGAGAGAAAGATCCTGGCTAGATGACAGGGAGCAGGTAGCCGCTCACCACCATCTAGAGATAAGCAGTCAGCCACCAGCTTCCGTGAGGGGTGTTGAAGTCATCTCTAGACAGCCACTTGCTGTTTCGGCAGCCTTTCAACAGTGAGGGAGAGGAACTTATTAATCATTTACTATCATTTTTCTTCTTGTGCATACACTTGGTTTTTATTTTTAAGATTTATTTTTATTTTTGTTTGAAGGGCAGAGTTACAGAGAGGAGAAATGGAGAGATCTTCCATTAGCTGGTTCAGTCCATAATGGTTGCAAAGACTGGAACTTGGCCAATCCGAAGTCAAGAGCCAGGAGCTTCTTCTGAGTCTCCCACATGGGTGCAAGGGCCCAAGAACTTGAGCCGTCCTCTGCTGCTTTCCCAGGCCATAGCAGGGAGCTAGATGGAAAGTGGAGTGACTGGGATGCATATTGGTGGCCATGGGATGCTGGTGATGCAAGTGGACCTTAGCCCACTATGCCACAGCTCTGGCTTCACTAGGTTCTTTGTCAGTATCTCCTCAGGCCCTAAGCCCTCTTTGCCAAACTGCTCTCAGAGAGGGAATCTCAGAAACAGCCAAAGAGAAACAACTCCTCCTATAGGGGCTTCAAAAACTTCACAGAAAATGTGCACTCTCTTCTGATTTCATTTGGCCACCATGTTTTTGAAGTCTCCCCTAAGAAAGGTCCCTCAATGACATTATTAGCAGATTTATCATCAAAAGCTTTGGAGGTGAGAAGGAAAAAAAAAGTCAATCAAGAATCCTTAAACTAGCAGAATTGTGAGAAAAACCAAGACATTCCCAGATAAACAGCCAGAGGGACTTAGCTACCATGGGACCTACAGCTATGGGCCTGGTACCTTAACTTCTACTCCAGGATCCTGGTCCTCACACAGAGAAAAATTCATGCAGAGGCATAAAATATAAGCATGAGAACAGAATTTGTTTAAAAGATTAGAGAATGAATTCACCAAGAGTGTAAGCTGCCCCACAGAGAAATACCCAGCATGAGTGGACCCAAGTGTCACTTAGAGTAAGAGAGGGAGAAAGAAATACTGAATAGAATTCCTGACCACAGTCAAGGGCAAAAAGAGGAATCTTCTCAGTTCTGGGCCTCTTTTATGAGGTAGGGGATGGTGTTTTAATCGAATAAACCAGTGGAATGGGGTCTTGGTAAGAGTGAATCCATCTGGGCTTTTTATGGCACCTCCCTGGGGAGTTTTACATCCATGTAGTCATCCTGGTGTAGCCTCCTTCCTGGTCCCAAGTGAGACACAGGTGCATCTGGCAGGTGAGTGGTGCAGAATGACAGATCAAGAGATAACATTACGTGGCAGAACTGGCAAGAATTGCAGTTCACTTAGCCCTAACCCACACCCTACCTATTCACACCACCCCCACTACGTGATGATGTACACCCCAAGGGTCCATGTGCTGGAGGCTTGGCTCTCAGCACTTCACGTTGATTGTTGAGATCTTTCAGAGGTAGTGCTTGGTGGAAAATGATCAGACTACTAGGAACACTGCCCAGGAAAGGACTAAGGCAGGACTATAGTGAGTTCCCACCATAGCGGGCTGTTATAACACAGCAACTTGAGTTCAGAATCACCCTCTGGCTCCCTGGCTTCAATAAGGACCCTCCCTCACACAGGCATTCCCACCTTAAAACCACCTGCGTGAAGTCCTCCCAGATGTCAAACAGAGTCACGTGATATTTGATTCCTGGCCTCCAAAGCTATGAGCTGGATACATCTTTTCTCTTTATAAAATAACCAGCTTCAGACATTTGTTAGAGTATCTGAAAACTGACTAATGCAGAGGATAAGGACAGGGAGTGGGGCTATTACCCTCACTGTTCTTGGAAATATGGAAGCAGCTTGGTAGCTGGATAACCAGCAGGGACTGGGAGAGTTGGAGAAACAGGCTAGAAAAGATTTGTATGCTGGAAGGGAGCATCATGGAACCCTCTGGAGGGGCCCAGAAGATGGGGGGGAGGGGTGGCCAGAGCTAGTGTTGTGGTGCAGCAAGTTAAACCACTGCTTGCAACCACCAGAATTACAGATTGGTGTGTTGTTTCATGTCTCAGCAGCTCTGCATCCATTCCAGCCTCCTGCTAATGCACGTGGGAAGGCAGAAGATGACGGTCTCAGCATTTGGCTCTCTTTCATCCATGTAGGAGGCCAGAATGGAGCATTCAGTTCCTGGCTTTGATCTGGTTTGACCCTGGCTATTGCAATCAGTGGAGACTTCAGAATCAGACTTTAAATGACACTGGATGAAGTAAAGACTAAGAGGGAATCAGAGAGCAAGATGGCAGTGGAGGGAAAGCCTCCAACAATCAGCTAGCAAAGAAGCATCTATGAATGCATGGAATCACCTTCCCAGAGTGGAGAGAAGCAGGGGTGGATCACAGCACAAGATTTTAGCATGACCATAAAAAAAGATGCATTGAAGAAAGCAGGAAAGAACGAGGAGCTGTCTCATCTCTTCCTTTCACTTAGAAGAAGGAGAGGGAGTTAGTTCAGGCTTTATCCTGGTAACACAGTCCCCTTCCAACTAAGGTGAAACCCGATACCTTACAGAATCCCCCGGTTTCTGCCCCCACACCAGTGTCCACAAACACAATCTCTGGATGCACACTAACCTGGTAGCTAAGGGACTGCCTCTGCCATTGCTTCCCAGACTCCTTACAGCACAGCCTGGAGAAAGACTATCTCCACTTGGGAGTAGCACAGGGACGTAAGCTTTGTAATAAAACTCAATGCAGAGAAGTGAAACCCAACATCAAAGGAATCCCAATGTCCCATACCTCCTGGCTGGTACCTGCAGACAGAGCTTCCACACCCATACTGGGTGGAGACCTGTGCCCCACGTGGTTGGACTTGTTTTCCAACTAGCATCACTTCAAGCTCATCAGGCCATGAGTACACCACAGTAGCAGTCAATCCATAGCAAGGTGGGTCTTGTTCTCAGCAGCCTGTGGGCTTTGCGGCATTGGTGGCTATGGGGCTGCCCACCCCAGTTCTCCCCCAACCCCAGGTGGTTTTAAGGAAACTCAAATGACTTTAAAAAAACACGGAGTAAAGTTTCAGTGTTTTATGAGAGAAACTTAGAAGAGGGATTGAGTAATTTCTGAAAACCAAACAAAATCTTGAGCTGAAAGTACACAAGACCAAAATGGAAAACATGATACAAGACATCAACAGTAAGCTAGATCAGATGATAAAGAAAGTGAGCTTGAAGACAGTCTGCATGAACCTACATATTGAAGGAGACAGAAGATAAAAAAGTGAAGAGGAATCAAGAAAGCTTAGGGGAACTTTGGTACAGCATTATAAAAGCAAATTTCTTCCTTATTGGGTTTTGAGGGACTTCAAAATACCACAAAGGTAGAAAACTAAATCCAAGCATGACAGAAAACTTGCCAACCTTAGAAAAGGATACAATTACCAGATTCAATTCTATCAAGTCTATTCTAAGACGTTGTATGAAGTAAAATTGAAATAAAATGAAAAACTTCATTTTTCAGAGTAAAAATGAAATGAAGAGATGTTCAAATTCGGCTGGCAGCCGACTTCTCAGCAGAAACCTTACGGGTCAGGGGGAAGTGGGATGAGGTTTTCTTGGTTCTGAAGGATGCTGCTATCTTATAGAACAAGGGGCAGATAAAGACATTCTCAGAGAGCATCTGAGAAGATTTATGACCACAAGGCCTGTCCTGCACAAAGTGCTAAAGGGAGTCCTTCAAACTGGAAGAGAGAGATGCTATCAGTTTAGGAGTATCAGAAGACTTAAAACTCAGTTAAGGGCAATTACACCAAAAGCAGACAAATCCAGACTGCTCTAATGTCGTGAACATGGTGGACAGAATAAGCATGCACCCCTATGTTCATAGCTATTAAAATGAAATGCAGTTCTTTGTGGCTAAATGGGCCCAACTGGAAACCATAAGGGAAATGAGCCAATCCCAAAAGGTTAGATACCACTTTTGCCTTAATTTAAGATGAAATGATGTCAGTATGAAAAACATTACCTGTAAAATGCAAAATTTTTTTTAACATATTGGTTACTCAATACAATATCCACTAATTCCATGACGTTGTGGATTGTTGCGAGTGTTATGTTGGGGCTTTTGATTGGTCGGGATGACACTCTGCCGGCTCTACCTTCAGACCAGAGAAGGTCTCCCCAAGAAGCCGTTGAACTTATCTGGACTATAAGATGCTGGATTCTATGCTTGGTATATGCTTGCAATGAAAGAACCTCAACTGAACTTGAACTGTGGCAATGCAGCAAGGTGGAAGAATCCGCCTTGGGGGGAGGGTTAGGGGAAGGGGGGGGGAATCCAGTGCCTAAAAACTGTGTCACATAATGCAATGTAATAAAAAAAAGAAAAGAAATGAAATGATGAAAGGATCCATTTAGTAAGAAAATGAGGGCCTAGTGCAATAGCCTAGCAGCTAAAGTCCTTGCCTTGGATGCACCGGGATCCCATATGGGTGCCAGTTCTAATCCCAGCAGCCCTGCTTATCAACCAGCTCCCTGTTTGTGACCTGGAAAAGCATTCAAGGACAGCTCAAAGCACTGGGACCCTGCACCCACAAGGAAGACCCAGAAGAGGCTCCTGGCTTCAGATTGGCTCAGCTCCAGCCATAGCCACCACTTGGGGAGTGAATCAATGGACAAAAGATCTTCCTCTCTGTCTCTCCTGCTCTCTGTATATCTGACTTTCCAATAAAAGAGAGAGAGAGAATGATTATAAACATATATTCACCCGATATCATCAGAGTGTTTAAATAGCTAAAGCAAATAGATTCCAATACAACAATAGCAGTGGACTTTAACACTTCGCTTCCAGTGGTGAACCACCAGACAGAAAGCTAACAAAGAAACAGTAGTTAAATCTCATCCTAGACAGAGGGGACCAGTAGCCACCTACAGGATGTTCCATCCCACAGCTCTAGAACACACATTCTTCCCACCAGTACATGGAACATTCTCCAGGATAGATCAGACAGCATTTATGTCGCAACAAATTTTTAAAACTTGGAATCACATCAAATATCTTCCTAATCATAGTACAACAGGACTAGAAATCAGTAACAAGCAAACTTTGGAATATAAACTTTGGAGTATAAATGCATAGCTTTCAGCTTCCTGCTAGTGCTTCAAGTGCTGAAAACTTGGGTAGCTGCCATGCATGTGCGACTCAGATGAAGTTCTTAGTTCTTGGCCTCAGCATCTGGGGAATGAAGCAGAAGATGGGGTCTGTCCGTATGTTTCTCAACTATGGAACTGCCAGAGAAAATGATGCTAAATGTTTCAAGAAATTCGAATTGGTCAGGATTTTCAAAACAAAATCCCTACGGTATAGGAAACAAATGCAAAAATGGTAAAATTGGATTATTTCAAAACTTAAAGCTTCTGCACAGCAATCATCATCATCATCATCCACAGAAGGAAGAGATAATCTACAGAATACAAGAAAAACATTTGCAAGCCATACTTCTGGCAAGGGGTTGTCTGCGTGTGCGTATGTGTGTAAACTCAAATAACTCGACAAAAAAAAATTTTTTTTAATGTGCAGTATTCCCAAATATCAATTCAAAAATTATTTATTTTATTTACTTGAAAGTCAAAGAGAGAGATATCTTTCATTTGCTGGAGCAGACGAAAGCTGGGGTCCTGGAGCTTCATCCTGGTCTCCCACTTGGGGTATAGAAGCCCAAGGACTTGAGCCAGCTTCTGCTACTTTCCCTACATTAGTAGGGAGCTGGCTTTACCATTATATCACAATGCAGGCTCTAAATATATATTTCTTAAAGCAAGGCATACAAGTGACCAACATGTATTTTAAAAGGTTTCTCAACATCTGCAATCATCAGGGAAATGCAAATCAAAGCTTTCACTTCATTCCAGCTAAGTGGCTATTACTAGGAAGATGAAAGATAACAAGTGTTGGATGAGGATGTGAAGAAAGAAGAAACCTACCACACACTTAGCAGGAATTCAAATGACTGTAGTGATTGCTAGAAAATACCATGGAAGTTCCTCCACATACTAAAAGCAGAGTGGCCAGATTTGCACATTTGGTGTAACAATTGATGCTGGTTGGGACATTTTTGCACCACATCAGAGTATCTGGGTTTGGTGCCCACCTCCAGCTCCGGCTTCCTGTTAATGCAGATCCTGGGGTGGTGGGTAGGGGCAGTGGTAATAGTTCAAATAATGGAATCCCTGCCACCCACACAGGAGACCAGGATTGAATCCCTGACTCCCACTTTTGGCTTAGCCATTGTGGGCACATAGGGAGTAAATCACCAAACTGCAACACTCTCTCTGTGCCCCTTTCTCCTTAAACAAACGCATATTTAAAAACAGAGCGGGACTTTACTCTGTTAGCTCTACCTTCAGACCAGAGAAGGTCTCCCCTAGAAGCTGCTGAACTTATCTGGACAGTAAGATGCTGGACTCTATGCTAGGTATATGCTTGCAATGAAGGAATCCCAATTGAACTTCAACTGTGATTATGCAGCAAGGTGGAAGAATCCACCATGGGGGGAGGGTTGTGGGAGGGCTGGGGGGCATCCCAGCGCCTATAAAACTGTATCACATAACACAGCGTTATTAACAATAAAAAATGTACAGGTAAAAAAAAGTAAAGGTAAATCCTTTATAGATTGACTTATTTAAAAAAAATAGAACTACTAAGTGATACCACAATTCCACCATTGGATATGTGTGCAAAGAAAATCTGTGTCAAGTGGCCATCTATGCTCGCATGTGTATTTCAGCATTATTCATAGTAGCCAAGAAACAGAAACAGCATAAATGTCAAATCACACAATGAATGGATGAAGAAAGTGCTGGATTCACACAACAGAATACTATCCAGTCACTGAAACAGTTGAATCCCTTCATTTACAGCAACATGGATGCTAATTGGAAGCCATTATGGTATGTGAAATAAACAAAACATACGATTTCACTCATATGTGGAACCTAAAGGAACTGATCTTTAAAAGATTCAGAGTGCTTATCAAAGGCTGCGCAGAGTAGAGGAACAGGAGCAACGGGGAATTTGAGGTCATAGGTACTAAGTTATAATGAGATGGGAGAAGCGGGTTATGGCAAACTTGCATTTAGGCTGCTATAGTTAACAATACTATAGTGTGTATTTTTAAAAATACAAAGGAAAAATTTGCTAATGTTTTCACCCCAGCAGAAAGGATAAATGTTTTGGAGATGCTTATCCCAATTTGAACATGACATGTATCAGAATGTCACACAGTTTCCCATAAAAATGTACAACATCACATGGTATCCCATAAATATGCATGTCCATCTTAGGGGGAAAAATGACTCCAGGGCTGTTGGAAATGGAATGATCACATTTTGCATTGTGAAATGGACCTGAGCCTTGGGGGCAGCGGCAGAATACTGTGGTTTTGATGCAGTTTGTCCACCAGTGTGGTGTTATTGAGATGGTGGGACCTATAAGAAGCAGGACCTAGTCATAGGCAGTTAGATCATTGGGACACTGCCCTCGAAAGAGATTGATGCAGTTCTCCTGGGACCCCAGCTAACTTCTATGTGAACTGTCATAAAATAACAAGATTGATTCCTGCAAAGCTCCCAGGCTTCCTGTCTCATTCAGGTCTCCTTCCAGCCATGTTACCTGCCACAAGACCCTCACCCTAGTCCAAACAAATAGAACCGCCCCATTTTTGTGCTTAAAGTCTCGAAAACCGTGAGCTGAATACATCTGTCTTTATAAAACACCTTGCACAGCTATTTTGATAAAGCAATAGGAAAAAGACTCGTCCACTGGCTGTGCAAGGTATCTTCCAGAGCAATCTTCCTGATTGTACTGGAAGGGAGGATTTGAAGAACATGGACATTTAAAATCTCAGTATAGTCCATGCAAATAGTTGGCCATTTATAAGAGCTAGTAGTGTTTTAAAGTTTATTATTATTATTATTATTTTAAAGGCAATTTTACAGAAACAGAAGGAGAGACAGCGAGAAAGATCTTCCATTCACTCATTTACTCCCCAAGTAGCCACAACAGCCATAGCTGAGCCAATCCAAAGCCAGGAGCCAGGACCTTTTTCAGGTTCTACCCTGTGGGGGCAGAGGACCAAGAACTTGAACCATCCTCTACTGCTTTCTCAGGTGCATTAGCAGGAAGCTGGAACAGAAGTAGAACAGCCTGGACCTGCACTGATGCCTATATGGGATGCCAGTGCTATAGGCGAGGGCTTAACCCTACTATGCCACCACACCAGCTCTAAAGCTAATATTATTATAACTTCAATTTATCACTACATATTTTGTGTTCCATGTGATTTTAAACTAATACAATTTTAAGAATATTTTATTGTTTATTTATTTGAAAGGCAGAGCCGCGAGAGAAAGGGCATAAGACAAAGAGAGCTCTTCTAATTGCTGGTTTATTTCCAAGGTAGTCACAATGGCCAAGGCTGGACCTGGCCAAAGCCAAGATCCAGGAGCTTCATCCCAGTGTCCTGCATGAGGAGCAGGAGTCCAAGCACTTGGGCTGTCTTCTGTTTCTTTCCCAAGCTGTTAGCAGGGAGGGCGTTGGGTCAGAAGAGAGTAACTGAGAAAAGAAGCTGAGATTCAAGCCAGCATTTAAATAAATGCCAGTATTACAATCAGTGACTTAACCTACTATGCCACAATGTTGGCCTTTAAGACCAATATAATTTTTGAAAAACAGTTATTAGTCGAAGTGGTAGTATCATTGTTACTTAGGGTTATAACTCTGTGTTTCGTTTTCCTCACAATTTGAGAGATCAGTGCATTAGAAATAAATAGTTTGCGGTTTTAGACATATAATACACAAGTGTGCAGTTTTGTGCATCAATAGCTCAGAGATGGTGCTACATAGAAGCAAGGCTTTTATAATTTTGGTGAAGTTGGGATAAATTTAAATTAGAGTGTTTTAGTTTCAGGGCATTAAATGTAATTCCCAGAATGCCTACAAAGAAGATAGCTGTAGAATATATGTGAAAATAAATGAGGACAGAATGAAAATGTTTCATTACCTCAAATATTGAACTAGCACAAGGGAAAATGGCAATGCTGAAAATGAGACTCAAAACACCATTAGGCTTATGGCAAACAAATAGCCAAACGACAGAAGCATGTATCTGCTTAGCAATAATTACTCTAGATGTTAAAGGACTGAGTTTTCCCATCAAAAGACAAAGATTGGCAGAACGAATTTTAAAAACCATCCAACTGTATGATGTCTACAAAAGTCTCATGCTTCACCAAAGACACAAATCAGCTGAAAGTGAAAGAATGGAAAGAGATACTGCATTGCAAATCATAATCAAAAGTTAAGCATAAGTAATTGTATTTTTATTGGTAAAAATAAACTTTATATCAAAAAGCTTATAGGAAATTAGAAAGATATTATATATTAGCAGAGGGTTTGCTATACAAATAAGCTATAACATTGATAAATATGCATTTAATAATAGATTGTCAAAGTACAAAGTAAAAGTCTAACAGATACACAGACCTCTTTACTGGATAACAGGGAACATTTTTCTGTTTCATTTTTTAAAAATTATTTACTTGTTTCAAAGGCAGAGTTACAGGGAGAGCAAAAGAGAGAAGAGAGGGAAATCTTCCATCCACTAGTTCACTTCCAAAATGACTGTAGCCAGAGGGGTTGGGCCAGGCCAAGATCAAGAGCCTAGGACTCTACCTGGGTTTTCCACGTGGGAGGTAGCAAGCTGAGCATGTGGGTCATCCTCTGGGGCTTTCCTAAGCCCAGCTTTCAGCTCCTAAGGAGCTGAATCATAAGTGCAGCAGCTTGGATCCAAACCAGCACCCACGTATAATGTCAGAGTCACGGGCAGTGGCTCAACCTACTGTACCCAAGTGCCTATGGAAAATTTTCCAGGTCACAATCAAGTCCCTATTTTAAAAGATATATATCATACAAGGTGCCTTCTCCAAAAACATTCGGATGAAGTTAGTAATTAATAATGGATGGAAAACTGAAAAAGCAACATGCTCGTGGAAATTAAAAAAACATTTTCTAAAACAACTTAAGGGTTGATGAACTATTCAGCTCAGGTCACTGTAACAAAGTATCATAAACTATATGGCTAAGGCAATAGATACTTGTCACAGCTCTAGAAGTGGTGAAGTCCAAAGATTCTGAGGGGAGCAAGAAGCTGTTGGAATGCCTGGGTTTGACTCCTGCTCTTGATTCTAGCTTCCTGATAGTGGGTACCGTAGGAAGTTGGAGGTGATCAAGTAGCTGGATCCCTGCAATACAGGTGGAATACTCAGACTGAATCCTCAGCATCTAATTTCAGCCTGACCCAACCCTGGTTGGTGCCTGTGAATGGGAACCAGTGGCTGGAACCTGTGTTGGGTGGGCAGTTGGACTTTAGTCTCAAGAGTGCAACAGGAATAAATGGCAAATGGGAATTTCATGTGTTCAAATGAGGAAAGGACCCTAGCCAAGAAGCCTGCTTTAGAATCAATTCGGCACTTGTCCAATCCTGCCTTTATCCATGACCTCAGCAGGGGCAGAGGATCCCAGCCCTCCTTGGGAATATCGCTGGGCAATCTCCCCAGCCCAGCTCAGCACTAAGGGAGCTACTCTGTTCAGTAACATAAGTTGATGAAGCCCTGAAAGGAATTTAACATCCAAAAATCCATGTCCCAAAAGAAGAGGGAGGTGGAAGAAGGAAAGCTTCATCCCGTACCCACAAGAAGCCCCATCTGAATGCAGAGTGGGTGCTCAGCTCTTTGCTGAAGAAAATATGCCCCAAGCTTGCTTCCACCCACCTCTGCCTCACACCGGAAACTTTTCTTGCAGAAAGGTGAGAATTTGCCATCTCCTGTAACATCTGCTTCTCTCCTCTCTACCTCTCAAATAAATAAAACGAAAAACACTAAAGGAGAACAAAGTCAAGATTCTAGCAGGTCTGGTTTTGGGGGTGGGGAACCATACTCTTTTTTGGGCTCACAATTGATCATCTCACCGTGCCTACATGGGTGTCAAGAGAAAGGGCTGGTTGCTGTTCCTCTTCTTAGCAAGATAGGAGATCCAGACTGGGAGACTCGTCTGATAATCTAGCCCATGTCTAACCATCTCTGCAGAACCCCACTTTCTTTTTTTAACATTTATTTTTATTGTAAAGTCAGATTTACAGAGAGGAGGAGAGACAAGGAGGAAGATCTTCCACCTGATGATTCACTCCCCAAGTGGCGGCAACAACCAGAGCTGAGCCAATCTGAAACCAGGAGCAGGAACTTCTTCCAGGTCTCCTGCTTGGGTGCAGTTTTCCAAGGTTTTGGGCCTTCCTCGACTGCTTTCCCAGGTCACAAGCAGGTAGTTGGATGGGAAGCAGAGCTGCAGGAACATGAAACGTGCCCCTATGGAATCTCAGAAAATGTAAGATGAGGACTTTACTAGACTACCACACCAGGCCCCAGCACCCACCTTCAAATACCATCACATGTGAATAGCCCAGGGCCCCATGTATTCATTTCCTAACATTTCATCCCAGGCCCCTCCACACACCCGTACACACACATCATGTGTTTTTCGCCAGGAAAATGCATTCATCCCATCCTTAAAGCCCCCAAAAGTGTCAACTGGTCCACAATCCTTTTTGCTGATGAAGAAATGGATTATATTTTGGAGAAATAAGTGTAGGAACACTAAAGCGAGAGTTTATTAAAGTATGTTGCAAGAGAAGAATGGGCTGCCCAGGGGAGCAGGTGGCACTCTGTCTTCCTGTCTGGGGGCTTGTTATCTTTCAAGTGTGAGGATCATGAATGACACTGCTGATTGACATGCATGATTGGCATGTGTGAGTGACAGCTAGGAAGTGCAGACCTTTAGGTTCTCTGGGCATGTAACTATCCATGGAATTTCTATGGTTTGGCTGAGCACCCATTTTATCGGGATACTTTAAACACAAGTTCAGCCGCAAAATGGGTGGTCTTGGGTGGGGCCCTCTCCCAAGTGAGGGTTTTGTGGCCTCTCCCCAGTCTTCTAGGCCTAATTATCCACCTACTAATCCAGCATTCTCATCTGAATGTTATTTAAATCAGATATGAGTTGGGGCCAAGAGTTCAGTCCATCCCAAGGCAAAATTCTTCTCCGGTGAATCTGTAAAGCCAGGCTCATTACTGTGGACAAGAGCAGTGGGACTTAGCCACAATAAACCTTCCTATTCAAAATGGGAAACAGGGTATGATAGTTCCCAAACAAAGCCAAAATCTACCAAGAATATTGTTAGATCTGAAGGCCAAAGAATAATTCCCCCAGGTCCAGCTGCTCTGCCCTCTGAAGCCATAGGAACAGTCACCTTGCCTCCTTTGCCATTGCCAGACAGGTGCCATCCCAAAGGCACTCAGGGACCATGCCCCACACTCTAGGAATCCATCTCTGACCTGTGGAAATCGAGACGATGATTCCCTCATTGTGAAATCAAGGACGCAGCTGGGAGGATCTCCAAATCGCCTGGGGAGGACATTGCTTCCTTGTGCTGAGGGATAGCTCACAGTGGCAGCTGGAGTAATCACGCTGCGGTCTGGTCTTGCAGGATGCAAGTCCCACCACCTTCCTTCATCCCCTGCCGACTGTTCTCTCCCATGTACATGGGCAACATTCTTGCTGAGGTTCTCTTCCCTATACATCCTCCATTCAGAGCCCTGTCCGGCCACACCCTTAGTCTTTTCCCATTGTCTGCAAGATGGATAGGTCAAGAATATTATAAATCTTCAAGTTCTAGCTTCTTTTGGGCTAAAATTCACTTCTCAGTTCATTTCGCTTTATTCATACTATAAATAGCGACAACTAAGCCATTCCTCAAACATTTTGTTTAAATATCTCCTCAGCTAAATACCAATTTAAAGCTTTCTTCATGGTGTGTGTGTCTGTGTGTGTGTGTGTGTGTGTGTGTGTGTGTGTGTGTGTGTGTCTTAGATTTATTTATTTTTATTGGAAAGGCAGATTTTACAAAAAGAAAGATCTTCCATCTGCTAGTTCACACTCCAAGTGGCCCCAACAGCTGAAGCTGAGCTGATCAAAAGCCAGGAGCCAGGAGTTTCTTCTGGCTCTCACATGTGGGTGCAGGGTCCTAAAGGTTTGGGGCATCCTCTACTGCTTTCCCAGGCCACAAGCAGGGAACTAGAAAACTAGAAATGGAGCAGCAGAGGTATGAACTGGCACCCGTATGGCATCCTGGTGCTTACAGGGGAAGGATTAGCCAGTTTTCTTGGTTCCTGCTTGTGAACAGCATCTCTCTTTCTCTCTCTCTCTTCCTCTCTTTCTCTCTCTCTCTAGCACTGATCACATTATGAGGATCCCAATCTCATGACCTCATCTAAGCCCAAAGTCTCCCAACATCTCCACCTCTAAACACCACCACATCAGGGGTTAAAATTTGGGGGGACACAGCTCACAGTGTGTTGATCTTATGGTTAGCCATTGCTTTAGCATTGTGGTGTAACAGCCTCAATTCATGCTGAGTGGGCTTTTCCCAATCAGTGGTATGAAAAACCACTTGCTGTCCTTTACCTTGTTTTCTACTGAGGTTCACTTTTTCTTCATTGTTCACTTTCTCATTTGTTGGAGCACTCTACAACCTAAGGAGACTAACACTGAATTAAATAGGATGCAGAATTTTATAGTTTCTTTTCGAAATTTGTCCCCTACCCCCCATTTGGAATGTCTAATTTTACACGGCAGTTCCCATTACCCAGCACCCGTATGCTTTGGGCCCAGCTTCATGCCAATGTGCACCCTAAGAGGTGGTGCATCATGGCTAGGAGGGTCCCTGCCACCCACACAGGAGACCTGGATTAAATCCCCTGCTCCCTGCTTTTGCCTAGCTAGGTCTGGCTATTTCAGGCATTTGGAGAGTGAACCAGAGGATAAAATCTCCATCCCTATCTCTCTATCTTTCTCTCCAGTTTTAAACATTCATCTGTGTTTATGACAAAGGGAGAGTTACAGAGAGAGGAGAGAAGGAGAAACAAAGAGAGAATTTCTATCAGCTGGTTCACTTTCCAAATGGCCACAACAGCCAGAGTTGAGCCAATCTAAAGCCAGGAGCCATCTAGCTCTCCCATGCAGGTGCAAGAGCCCAAGGATTTGAAGAACCATCTTCCACTGCTTTCCCAGACCGTAATCAAGGAGCTATATCAGAGCAGCCAGGACTGGAACCAGTGTCCATATGGGATGCTGGTCTGAAAGCATAGGCTAAACCTATGCTAAAATAAATAAATAAATAAATAAATAAATAAAATGCTTAAAATGTAAAAAAGCTTTGAAAATTTAATAATGCATAAATCAACAAAAACATTTCATTTTAATAGAGGAAACAAATTTTTCTAAATATGATAAAGTATTTCACCTTTTTTTGTGATTCCTGCATTGGTATCATTTATAGAAACACTTGAATAACTTTAGGATCACAGGAATTTAACAAAGAATGCTAGTAAGGACAACAGTGAAATTAATCATCTCCACTATTGTAAGGTATTATCCTGTTTTAATATTTGCTTCCTATACATTATCTATTCTTCCCAACAAATTATTATTCCCATGCTACAGATCAGGAAACTCAGGTCCAGGAAGACCAAGTCACTTGCCCATTGTCACAGGACTCACAAGTGTTAGCTGACATCAGACTCTGAACTGTATAAACTGAGAAGACGTGGGCCCCTGCCTGGCTCTACTGTGCCAGGTGCTGAGTGTGCCAACTAGGTGCCTTCCTCTACTTCTGAGCCCTGTTTATAACCCCCTAATGGAGTTGTTAAAGAATTTTCCTTTTTTCCCTTTAAAAACGTATTTATTCATTTTAAATAATATATTATATATGTAATATATAATCTATATATATAGAGAGAAGTCTTCCTTGGCTGCTTCACACCCCAGATGCAAGAGTCAGGAGCTTCTGGGTCTCCTATGTGAGTGCAGGGGCCTAAGTGCTTGCATCACCTTCCGCTATTTTTTCCAGAAGAATTAAAAGGGAGCTGAACCATAAGTGGAGCAGTCAGGACTCGAACCAGCACCCATATGGGATGCCACATCAAAGACAAGGGCTTTATCCGCTTTGTCAAAGCAATGGTCCCTGTGGAGGAATTTAAGTGAGAGAAATAGAAATGTAATGTCCCTGGCATCAGGGAATTGAGGTGAGAAGGCCTGTCCACCAGCCTGCTTTGCTGCTGGAGCACTTTCTTTCTCTGTCCCGTCTGCGCAGGGCTGGAGTGAGGGCCCAGCAGCATCCCTGAGCAGGTGCCTGACACAGTGCAGCAGGTTGAAGTGAGATGACTCAGAAGCCTCACCTCTCCCAGCTCCCCACCTGGGGCGTGGCTACAAGAACGTCTGTGGTGTGTGTGTGTGTGTGTGTGTGTGTGTGTGTGTGTGTGTGTGGGCGGCAGGGGCGGGGCTTTGCTGGGGGATGTCTGCAAGGTTGGGAGGAAACCACTTGCTTGGAAGGACAACTTCGCCGGCTGCTCACTTGCCAGCTCTTGCCCCACTGATCCTGCCACACACACACGCCGGAGCCATGGGCACCTTCCTAGGACACCTGATGCCAGCTTTCTTTTTCTTCTTCTACTGCCTCTATTATTCCGTGCTGGTGTCCCTGGCTCTGCTACGGAAGCAGAGGGTCCTCAAGCTGCCTCTGCCCCCAAAGGAGAAGCGACGGCGGTGGCAGCTGGTGCCCATGGAAGGAGTGGTGAAGGTGGTCATCACCACAATTGGCATAGTCCTAGAGTTCTTCTTCCCCCCGGGAGTAAACCGGCTGGTGATCATCGACTGGAAGGACCCTCGGCGGCCATTCTTGTTCAAGGACAACTGGCACCACATCACCATGTACGGGTTCTTCCTGCTCAGTGGCGTGGCGGACATCGTGAGCCATTCGTGTCGAGCCAGGCCGTGCGTGAAGCTGGAGCGGGCAGCTGAGGCCTTGGCCTTCTACGTGCTGGCGCTGATGATGGCCAGCCACCTAGAGAACAAGAACTCCCTGGAAATCCGAGTGCACATTCTGTTCATGGTGCCCGTCTTGGTGGTGGCCATGGTGGTCAGCGTCGAGGTCTGGGTCCCTGACCAGCCCCAACTCTGGGTGCTCAAGGCCTGGATGGGGCTGGTACTCAGCAGCTGGCTGATGCAGCTCAGTGTGCTGTTGTACACACCCCTCACCGGACAGCCCTGGCGGGCAGACAATCCCACAGACCTTGCCTTCCTCTCTATCTTCTTCTGTTGGCACCTGGCCTTAGGAATTGCCATACTGGCTGCTACCTATGGCCTCTGCAGTCTCTGGCACCATCGCTACTCCTCCTGGACAGAGGCCTCAAATGCCAGGTACCAGCTGTGCCCTACAGACTCCAGAGGCGAAGAGCTAGAAAAGCTGCAAGCAGAGGTCACACTGCAGGAGGGAGGCATCTAGGGACAGAGACTCTCCATGTGCTCTGCCTTTTGTATCAAGAGTTTCCAGGCAGATCCCCTACATGGCCAGCCTGGGATTCATAGTAGTTTTCACCCCAGGAACCATCCTCCTTGCTCCCAAATAAAGCTTGCAGCTCCTAGGCTGACTGCTTCTCCATCTTTCTGGGCTCTCCAAGTTTGTGTCTTTCCTTGGTATGAGTCCTGGCAGGGCACATAGGAGACATGAGAGCACCTGGGGAAGTTTTATGGATCTAAAAGAAGAGAGGTAACAGAGGGAAATGGAGGGAGACAAGAGAGGCTTGCTGAGGTCTTGGAGAGGTGGCTTCTTTCAGCTAGCATGTCAGCTTGTGTCTAGGTGTGCCTGCAGCGGCAGTGTTTCAACACGCTAAAGATAGAATCTGGTTTGGCACAATGGGCAGGTTTTTGTCTTCATTCCTCCCCAGCTTTTTGTTCACCCTTAGCACTGCAGGATGCAGAACAGGTGAGTTTTTTTTTTTCCTTTCTTTCTTTTTAAACTTCAACTGAATGAAGTTATTGCTACCTCTTGAGAGAGTACAGCTGCAGAGGGTAGGGAAGGAGGTTGGGGGCAACCATCATGTTAACAGATTCCAAAGTCTGGGAGAAGGGAGGCCAGAGATTGTCTAAATGCAGTGATAAGGAGCAAGCATACTTAAAATACAACTGGAGGTTTTTGGCTTCAATACAAAGCAACTTCATCATTACAGCTTAGTTCAGTGAAGCTCAATGTGTGTCTTGTGTTGAGTGATTCTGGCAGGGGGGCGGGGACAGGGAATCAAAGAAAAGGCTCAAATCTCAGTTGATGAGAACAGAGGGCAAAGAATTGCCATGAAGCTGGGATGGGGATGGGAGTGAGGAGAGATGTCACTGAACCTCCTCGTTCTGAAGCTGCTGGAACTCAGGTCCAAGAGAGAACCTGAAGACATCATCAGCCCTTGGTGTTGGCAGATTCAGCAGCAAAAGAGTAGTAAATGCATACACTAATGAATACAGCAAACGAGATGATAGCCAACAATAGTAAAATAACTTATGCCTGGGCACCCTTAGTAAGTCATTGCCTCCAATCACATGAGTCAGCTTAAGTGGCTGGGATAAAGTCATTATTTGGAAGTCAGAAGAGGCAGGGAGAATGGAGGAGTTGCTGCTGCAGCCAACTGGAGAAAAGCCTCTGCAAAAAAAAAAAAAAGCATCAGGGTAGGCCTTAGAGCACAGCAAGCTAAGCTGCTTATTGGAATTCTGCATCGTAGATCAAAGTACCAGCACCTCTGCTTCTGATTCAGTTTCCTGCTAATGCACCCTGGGAGGCGCAGATGATGGTTCAAGCACTTCAGCTCCTGACATCTACCTGAGAGACCCAAATGGAGTTGCTGTTCCTGGCTTCAGCTTAGCCCAGTTCCAGCTGTTGTGGGCATTCAGGATGCAGGGGGGGGCAAGACAGGATGTGAACCTGTGTGCATAGAGGTTCACTCTCTCACTTGTTCACCCGTTCTTGCTTTCGCTTTTCCTCTGCCTTTCAAGTCGGTAGAAATGAATTTAAGAAAGAATAAAGTGTGCATCATGAGGCTGCTGCTGTTCTAGCCCTGGGGCTTGTCACCAGAAACGCTGTCTATGGCGCCTGTGAAGCTATAAGCCACAGAGAGAGGTCTGTGGGCTCTCAGTCCCACTGGTTGTGGCCTGCTCTCTGAAAACACCTCTGGACCTGCTCTGAAAAGCAGTGCCCAAGAGCTCAGAAAGTTGGCCTTACAGACTCTGGGACAAGGAACTCCCATCAGAGGAGGGAGCAAGGAAAGGCAACAAGAACAGGTCGGGACCTGGAGGAAAGAGAAACTCAGCTCTTGGAAGAAGAGAACTATGTCTGTCTCGGGCAGCTGGCACAAGGGCAGACCCAATAATAGGAAAGGCCACCCCTTTCTGTCACTATCCCCCCCCCCAAAAAAAAAAACCCAAAAAAACAGGAGAGCCAGATTTACCCTGAGACAAATAAAGCTTAAGCTTACCAAACCCCTTCCCTTATGTGTCATATTCAAGGTGCAGGAAGGAACCTTAACAAGGTGTTCACGTGACTACACGTCACTGAACATCTGTAGAAGCTATTTGGGGGGGGGGGGGGGATGGGGAGGCTTCTTTTCCTTAAAGGAGATCCTCCAAATCCTATGAGCCCTGGAGGCCCCACACGGGTTGGTTTTCATGTGCATATGTCTCCCAACCTGCTAGTGAGTCATTTCTTTAATAGAGGCTCATGTTAAGATTGTTCATTCTTCAGCTTGGAAACAAGACACTAAAAATGTCCATAGCATCCCTCATTGACAGAAAGTCTCCCATGAAAGTAGATGCCTGGCTTGAATGAGCATTGCTGGATCCTAGTCCTGCTTTGAGAAGAGGAACTTAGAGGCTAGGGAAGGAAGGGACAGAGATTGACAAAGGTTGGTCCTGGTGACTCACCTGGGCTGTGTAGGGAACTTGTCTGCACATCTGGTGCTTGCCTAGGGTGTTATAAGGCTTTTTCAGAGAGGCATGATCAACCAGACATCGGGGGGATAGAAACTAGAGATGATAGAGATAGATGGTTAATAGATCATTTGAGAGATGGAGCTATAACATCAACAATAGATTGAAAGGTGATTGATGACAGATGGTCTATATAGACATAATATAGAGATAGATAGATGGTGATTTGTTGAAAGATATAAAGAGAGAGAGAGTTTGACAGCTTGTGAGAGAGTGTAAGCACTGGTAACTCCATTACTCCAGAGCAGGCCAGTGACCCTGAAAGATGTTGATGTGACAGTCTTGAGTCCCAGGGCTGTCTTGGCGGCAACATTCTCAGGGGACCTCGTTCTTCACTCCTAAGACCTTCATTTGATGGCATGAGTCCTATGCACATCTTAGAAGCTAATCTGGTCCCTCAAGTCTAATGATTTACATGTTGATCCTGTCTTTAAATATCTTCACAGCAACAGCTAGGCTCATGTGTCACGTCCCATAATCAAGCCAAGTTGACATAAAATTAACCACCATACCCTGCATATTGGAACATGGGTCACTAAGACATGAATAACACCGATGGTGTTTGTCCTAAGCTTTGGAGACCTTCCATAATAGCAATTACTGCATTTATTTTGTTCCATTTGAATGGCAGAATTAAAGGAAGAGAGGAAGAGGCAACGAGAAACATAGAGATAGGGGAAAGAGAGATATTCCATCCACTAGTTCACTACCCAAATGGCCACAACATTCAGGATTAGTCCAAAGTAAAGTTAGTAACCTGAAACACCATTCAAGTCTCCCATGGGTGTTCAGTGGCCCAAATACTTTTGCTGCTTTCCTAGGAGGATGAGCAGGGAGGTAGACTGGAAAAAGAGTAGCTGAAACTCAAACCTGCACTCATATGGGATGTCAGTATTACAGGCAGCAGTTTAACCTACTGGTACCACAATGTCAACCCCAGTAACTTCATGTAGAAGAAACTTTATCATATGGGTTCTGACTGCCATATAGACTTTTTCCTTTCTAGTGACAGAAAGAATAGAGAACACAGGTAGGTGACACCTGTGTTAAAGATTAAAATACCTATATATATTTAGAGGATTTTACAAAACGTGTTTATGAATGTTACACCTCTTCAACATCTTAGAACATGCTGAAAAGCATTTTGAAATCCACCTAACACCCTCAGCCAGAATTAATTACCACCTGAGAAAGCAAAATGGATGGGAAGTTATTTCAATTGTATTGTGGATGATGGGGATTATATTTTAAAGATGATGTCTTGGCTGGCAGTGACAAGTCAGGAGGTGCCGATGACTAAAGAGTGGATGAGTCAAGAGGTTTCAAGCAAAGGACACTGAAGACGGAAAAAGCCAGAACTGGGAGTCCAGTATTGCGAGAAGAAACCAAGAAAGGATAACGATAGGCTGGGAAGGCGGCAACCTTGGGCCTGGAGGAGAATCCCAGAGCCCAATCCCCAATAAGCCTGCAGGGATGACCCAAAGCATCATAGGGCCAGAAGATAGGAAATGAGGGTAGCAGGAGCCCCAAAGGAGGGAATGATCAGGGTTTTAAAAAATGGCATTGTCTACCCTCATCAAGATTCCATGGGAAAAGAATGAGAGACTACAGAGATGGCACTTAATGCAAGATATAGCATATAATAGGTGCTCATTAACACTAACTTGAGAGACTGATCAAGTGAACAATGGCCCAATGCTATATATAAAAATAGAATCCTGACCTATACTCTGCTCCAAGCCACCAAGGACACTCACTCCCTGCCTAGGGCAGCCAGTCCAGAAAGCCTACTTTCTGTAACTTGTGGATACACAAATTGTAAACTTATAGAAAGTCAGTGAACAAATTTTCTGTCATCAGTTCAGGAAGCCAAGCAATAACTCCTGCAACCATTGGCTCAAAGCGATGAGGACATGACTAACAAGCAGCAGCCTCCCTAATTTTCACCCTGCTTCCAACTCAGGACCAATCAGTGAGAGCTAAATGTGCACACTTGCTACTAGGATGCTGCTTTAGTTAGCCAGCCTACAGGCTCCCCAGGGCTGTCTCCTCCAACCCAGCTATACCTGGAACCTTTGCTTTTCTGCTAAAAGCTTTCCCACTGCTCTGCTTACCTTTGACTCCCAGCCAAAATGCAAATGATGGTGGATGCCTCCCTAGCTATAGTAAGGTCTGAGAAAGTAGCGCTAATCTGGCATCATTGGATTGGACTTTATTCACTTCCACCAATTCCTTCATTTGTTCATCCGAACAACTGCTCAACATCTATTGTGCGTCTATTATCTAAGCAGAGCTCCTGGAAGGCCCTGAGAATCATTAAGCATCTGGATGCCTGGGGTCCCTGCATCTAAGCTGACACAGGTAAGTAGCAGGAGAAATATCAATTTAATCAATCCTTCAGCAGTAAGGTAAGTATGACCAGAAAAGGGCAATGATGAGAGACAGCTAAGCCAGGCTTAGAGAAAAGAAGGGTGGAGACATACTTGAGTGAGAGAGAAAGGATGTGGGGACAATCACCAAGCCATGGAGGCATCAACACTTGAGGAAGTGAATGAAAGTCAGCTGCCTTGTCCTTGGCATTTGAGCTGGCAGGCCAGGCTGTGAACATGAGAGGACAGAGACAGGAGTCAGCGTACTTCTGGGCGACTTTCAGGAACAGGCATTTATCCTGAAGGGATGACCAAATATGTGCTTTGGAATTCAGCTTCCCAGGAGGACCACCCTGCAACCTGAAAGACTCAGTCAGGAAGTTGACTGCTGACAGTGGCTGGAGGAGAGGAACTGGAAAGGCACTCCGGATGCACAGCTCTGATTTACCAGCTTCCCAAGGGGATGGGCAGAGGGAGAAACCCAGCACTTGGGCAGCTGGGAGCAAAGCAGATGTCATCATTGATATAATGAAAAGCAGGAAAGGGAGAGGGAGAAGAGACAAAATTCTGGGTAGAGATTGATGTTCTGGAAGCAGCTAGGTGCATGAGTCCAGAGAGAGAGACAGATAGCATGGGAGATGTGGCGTGCACAAGCAAGCGTTTGGCCACTAAAGCCACAGGGATGGGCCACATCTTGGCAGAGGGTGCAGGGAAAACAGCTTGGGTGGAGCGGGAGACAGCCAAGGATGCCAGGTAACACAGACATCAAACCTGGACACTCTCCCACCTCACCCCCTTTCCTGTCCAGTCCCTGCTGCCTTTCCACCTACCAAAGAAATATGCTCCCCCTGGAGGTCAGGGGGGCAGCAATCCCTTTGCGAGGACAGGAGTCAAACAAGCACTACAAGCTTTGCTGGAGCTGCAGGTACAGAGGGGTCTGGCGGTGCTGACCACGGGTTGAGCTACAAGGAGACAAAAGGGAACCTGCCCCCTCCGACTTGGTGGGTGCCAGGGCTTATCCACCACCTGCTGAGACGGGACTGGGAGTTCACCCAGACCACACGCAGCAGTGCTGCTTGTCTGCGGGGAGTGCGCGCTGTCAGCTGGTGCCTGGCACACACTGGGCAGAAACTGAAATCAGAATTCTCTTCGCTAGCTGGCAGTCACAGTACAGACGGTGGTCCACATTTCATGACAAACCCATCCACCCAACTCCTTTTCTCCCCTTCCCCTCCACCTGCCCTGTGGGTTCCTTTGGACTTCCAGAGCGGTTGGGGGACTGCTGTTGACGTTCCCTTAGCCCTTTCTCCCTGTCTCAGGACTCCGGTAATCAGGCCTCTTTCTCCTCTGCTTGGCAGCTCTTTGGCGACGCACTTTAGTCGGCGCTGCACTCTCCAAGCCTGCTCTGCAGCCAGGGAAAAATGCTCCCTCACTTCCCCCAACCCCCACCCTCTGCGAGGCACACACACACACACACACACGCACACACACACACACACACACCCCTCCATCCCAAGGAGTGGCTAAGAGGCAGTGCACTCCCCACGGGGAGCATCCTGGTGTCCTTTCCAATCTACCAGTCCTGGCGGCCTCTGCCTGGCGGGATGTGGGTAGCGTAGGAGGGGAGTTGGGTTCGGGGTAGGGGAAGTAGCGCAGGGCTGAGAGAAACTTAGTGTTTGTCCCTTTTGATAGCTTTACCACGTGGAAACGAAAGGTAGGGGCGATGCGTTTGATTTTCTTACGACACGAAATCAAAACATAGTTTGTCAGGAGTATGGAGCTAGGTGATGACAGAGGAAAGTAAGGCTCCTGGGTGTGCCCAGCGGCCCCGGTTGTGTGTACTCCGCCAGTAAACTACCTCGCATTCGATTGCAAAGGGACTTCTGGTCTGAGGACGGCCCAGCGACCCCGAGCACCGCACCCCTGCCTCCGCGTCCTTCTCAGCTCCCAGCAGGTGGGACCCAGGCCGCGAACTTGAACGCGAGTCATTCTCTGCCCTAGCCGCCTGCGGAACAGCAGCCAGAATCCTTGCCCGCTCACTGCGTCCTGAGCTGAAGCCAGAGAGAAGCGAGCAGGCCGCCCCCGCCGCCCAACCCGCGCCGCAACTTTTGCAACGCCCTGCCTCGCGGCGCGGGAGGGGGGTTCCAAGGACGTGGTGTACCCGCCCGCTCTGGGGAATCAGAGGCCGAAGCCGTGCAGCGGAAGGAGTGTTGCGTGTTGCAGGTTCTGCACAGGTGCCCAGGGCGAGAATCGCCAAGCCCACGTGCGCACTTGCTCCACACTGTCCTTGGTGTTGAAACTGTCACACGCCCCATCTGTGGAGGAGAGGGTGGATGACTCATCGCTAGGGCGACTTCTTGCTTCATTTGCACATGCCATAAACATTCATATAGTGCCTTCCAAGTTCTGGGCAAGGAGTGAAGGAACAAAAGATAATTCTTGTCCTAAGGCGCCTGAGGGGGAGAGGGAAGTGCTTGGGTAGAAAATAACAGGAACTTCACTAAGTCACATGTACTGTTTAGCTCCAGGTCAGCAACTGACCTCCTCCCACACTCCACTCACTGTAAGACAGGTTGTTTGTTTGTTTGTTTTAATAAATCGTTCTGCAGCCCGCACAAAAGGAACAGCTAGTGGCCAAGCTGAGCCCTTGGAGACAGGTGGTGGAACTGAAAAGCCATACAGCCGGTAGCCATGCCTCGGTGAGCGGCTAGGCATTCTTCACTCACAAAATCTCGTTTATCTGAGTCACTGGGGGGTTTCTCCGAATTTCCTAAGTGCCCTCATCTTCCTTTTAATTTTTTCTTTTCTTTTTTCTTTCTTTTAAAATTTTATTTATGTATTTATTTATTTGGAAAATCATATACGGAGAGGAGGAGAGACAGAGAGGAAGAACTTCTGTCACATGATTCATTACCCAAGTGGCACCAATAGCCAGAGCTGAGCTAATCTGAAGCCAGGAGCCCAAAACCTTTTCCAGGTCTCCCACGCGGGTGCAGGGTCCCAAGGCTTTGGGCTGTCCTTGACTGCTTTCCCAGGCCACAAGCAGTGAGCTGGATGGGAAGCAGGGCTGCTGGGACAAGAACCAGTGCCCATGAGATACCAGCGCGTTCAAGGCGAGGACTTTAGAGGCTAGGCTACCGCACTGGACCACTCACCCTCCTTTTTAGCAACTAATTTTTGGAAAGAAAGAACCATGGATTCATTCCACAAGATCATAAAAACATTTGCTAATTTAAACAATTAAAGGGAGACAGGCACAGACACAAATCTTCCATTTGCTGATTCATTTCTTAAGTTTTCACAACAACCAGATCTGGGCCAGGCCATACCCAGGAGACCAGAACTCAATCCAGGTGTCCTTAGGGAGTCTCTGGACCTCAAGTACCTGACCTGTCACCTGCTGTCTCCCAAGGAGCACATTAGCGGGAAGCTGGACTGCAACCTGGAGCAAGTACCCAAACCCAGACACTCCAGTATGGGCTCCAGGCATCCCAGCCAGCATCTTCACCACTGTGCCAGTTGTGCACACCCACTCACTTAATTGAGCTTCAGTTGCTGACAAGATGGTTGAGATGCCAAAAGTGCTGACAGAAAAACACACATCTAAGAAGCGCATAATAGGAGTGTCTGCCTGTCCTAAATAGGCAAAACAAGGTTTAAAGTCAGGCAATAGCATGCCAAATGACAAAAAGGAATCAAAATCAGAAAGGAAGAACTCCTTGGAGCATGCCCTTGCCAGTCCTGCATCACAGGCAAGGGGCATTTGATCTGTATTCAGTTTGTGGACCAGTGGAGAGGGATTTGACAAAAGTCAATCACTTAATGGATGTCCCCAGGCAAAGCTTATATTTCTAAGCAGGATTTATAGGCAAATATTGCAAACACACCATGACTAATTAGATTAGCAGGCGGGGTCATGATCCAAAACTTTACCTCAATAAGCTTGCTAAACTCAACACCTTCTTTCCATAACGAGTGCTTTATAAATCCCAGTTACTACCCTGAAACAATTCATGGTTATGAAACCATAATGCCAAATCTATCAGTCAAAGCTCCATAATCACCACACAGTTTCTTGCCCATTGCAGGGAGAGACTGTCACACCATGCGGAGATGTGGGAACGCCTCAGTGAGCATACTGGAAAGGACTTTAGCACCAACTGGGTGCTTGTTGGCAGATGCGTGGCAGGGTCGATCTTTTGGTCAACAGCACTGTACATGATGTTCTTACACTGTACATGATAGTCCCCTAAGACTATCACATGCAGTGATGTCCTAGCCATCTCTGTTGTTATAAGTCCATGCTATGTCGTATGTACAGTTTGAATGTCTCACAATGCAGTCCTATCGTTAAGCTGAACACAGCTATATGGATCCCAGAAGGAGGGAAGATTAGACTGAAGTTAAAACTGGAACTGTACAAAAGCATCTGTTACTCACACTAGCAGGCCAGAGGGGAGTGTTTGGCCATTTTGGCGGTTTGGAGAATGTTCATGCTTTGACAGTGTTTAGACCTGACTGGGGCAGGTTCCTTTACTGGCGACCTTCTCTGGCAGTGTCCTTATCTGAGATCAGTGCTCCGTGGAATTGTTCATGTGCCACCGCCTGGCTGGGAGGGCTAAATCCAATCCCAGGTGTCAAGCTTTTTACCTTAGCCTCACTGGAATAAAAATAGAAGTAAAATGATAAAGGCTATCACTGCATGTAAATGATCTAGTATAATGCTACTAGGATACTTAATAGAATCATATGGTTGCATCAGTCAACTTGCATTTAAAAGTGAGAATATTAGAAGCATTTCCTTACAAAAACATGGGAAAATGAAAGGTTCCAATTATCAAAATTAGCAACAGTATGTATAATAACACATCTGGATCATTTGCACACATGTATGAGAGAAAGAAGGAATAATCTCTCATGGAAATGGAAATACCATGCTCAACAAGCTGCAGGTTGCCAAAGGGGGAAATAACACTTAGAGCAGCACCAATCTCTCTTCTAATAGTATCACAAACAATTCCTTTTGTATAACAGGAAACATGATGCCATGCCTCAGAAATCACCTCTTCTTGAAATTCCAGTATGCCTACAAGATGTGTACTCTAAAAGACATTAAACACCATGTCAAGAAACTGTGTCGTACTAGGAGGTCCACTTATTGTGTTTTGCTTCACTGCCCAGGCCCACTTTGCAAAAGTGGGTCGCAAACTAAGCCAGTCTAACAGAGAATAATACTTATTTTACAAGGCAGGTGCTGGGATTAGAAATTATGTTTGGGTTGTGCATGACTCATGACTCATAAAACCTGGCCATTGTCATCATTTTGGTCTACATACACAGAGAGAGAGTAAGAGAGAGAGAGAGAGATATGAAGAGGGAGATGAAGAGAGAGAGACAGAGATGGAGAAAGGAGGCCAGTGTCTGCATGAGTCTCCCAGCCTAGGTGCAAGGAGCTTGACCGGACATGTGAAATCATGCCGTCTGAGAATCCCAGCCAGCGCCATGGAAGGCATCAGGCAGTGCAGGGTGGGCACCGAAGTGAGAGCAGGGCTGGACAGAGTAAGTTTGGAAGTTACTGAATTGGGATTTGCACAATTGGATATATGGATGATTGTGTACATATGCCTTTATATTTCTACCTTTAGGCCTTTTAATAAAATCTCTATTTCAGTGTAGCTTTAGCTTTACGAAACAAAACTTGTACCAAAAGTTCTCATCCCCCGCACCTAGCTTCCTCTATTGGTAGCATCTTACATTTGTATGATGCAGATGCCACAATCTCTAAACTACACCCATTATCCCTTATTGTTAACATCTCACAATATTGTAGTTGTCACGTTAGTGAGCCACCACCCAGCTTCCCCTGTTGTATCTTCTCCAAGCTCCCTTTTCCTCACCCCACCCAGTCTCCAGTAATCCACATTCTGTGTAGAAATTGAGAAGTTCTGTTTTAGTTCCCACATGTGAGGGAGCATATGCAAGTTTTTAATTTTCTATGTGCAACTTACTAAACAGAATATCCTCTGGGTCCATCCATTTTGTTGCAAATGACAGGATTTCATTCTTCCTAATAGTATTCCATTTTGTATATATAACATATTTTCCTTATTCATTCTTCTGATGATGGACACGTTGGTTGATTCCCTACCTTGGCTATTATGAACAGTGCGGCAGGCAGCTCGGACACGAGTTCATGTCACTTGGATGTACACCTAGTAGTGGGATTAGTGGGTCCTGTAATAGCTCTATTTCCAGTGTTTTGAGAAGTCTCCATGCTGTTTTCCCGGGTGGCCACAATGTATAGGAGTTCCTCCTTTACCTCCCCCTCAGCTTTCATGGCTTTCTTTTTTGATAGTAGCCTTTCTGACAGAGGAGAGGTGGCATTTTATTGTGTTTTGCTCTTTATTTCCTGGATGACTTGTAATAATGAGCATGTATTCATCCATTACTTGGTCATTTGTACTTCTTCTTCCGAGAACTATCTATTTAAATCCTTTGCCTATTTCTTAACTGTACTGGTTGTTTTGTTATTGCAGGTTTTTTAAAAAGTCCTGATATAGTCTAGATATGAATCTTTTGTCAAAAAATAAGCTTACAGATATTGTCCCCCATTCTGTCACATGTCTCTTTACTCTATGAATTGCTTTCTTTGCTGTTCAGAAACTTCTGGGCTTGATATAATCCTAATTATCTAGTTTTGCTTTTATTGCCTGTGTTTGCTGGTCTTACTAAGAAATCATTTCCTGCATTAATGTCTTGAAGTATTTTTTCCATATTTTCTTCTACAAATTTTATATTGCAGGTCCTACGTTTAGGTCTTTGCTGCACCTTAAGTTGATTTCTTCATATAGTGAGAGGTAGGACTCTTAATTTCACTCTTCTACCTATGTATGCCCAGTTTTGCCAGCACACTTTATTGAAAAGACTAGCCTTTTTCCAACGTATATTCTTGACACCTTTGTCAAAAGTCTATTGGCGATAGATAGATAGAAAGACAGATAGATAGATAAATTTATGTGTTCTTCATTTTGTTCCACTGACCAATTGTTGGTTTGTATGCCACTACCAAGCTTTTAAAATTACTATAGCTTTGTAGATTGCTTTGAAATCAGATATGTGACGCCTACAGCTTGATTTTTTTTCCCCCTTTAGGATAATTTAGGCTATCTGGATATTTTGTAAATGTATATGAATTTTAGGATTTTTTGCTGCTATTGGTATTTATATTGATGGCATTGAGCCTGATGATTGCTTTAGGTAGGACAAATAAAAATAAATATTTTTTAAAAAGAATTTTTAAAATGAAATGAAAATTGCATTAAACTTTAAAACAAAATGAAATGAAAACGAACAACCCATTGCTAAAATGACAGGACCGAATTACCACATATCCATATTAACCCTGAATGTAAATAGCTTAAACCCATAGATTAAAGTCATAGATTAGTGAACTGGTTCAAAAAACAAAATCCAGCTATCCATTGCTTAAAGGAAACACACCTCACCAACAAAGATCAGAGGAAACTATATTTCATGGATTTTGATGTTTTTGTTTTTAATTTCATTTCTTTAAAAGTTTTTTCAGGTCTGGTGCAGTGGCCAAGTAGTTAAGGTCTTCATCTTGAACACGCCAGGATCCCATATGGGCACCAGTTCTAATCCTGGCGGCTCCACTTCCCGTCCAGCTCCCTGCTTGTAGCTTGGAAAAGCAGTCAAGGATGGTCCAAAGCCTTGGGACCCTGCATCTGCGTGGGAGACCTGGAGGAAGCTCCTGGCTCCTGGCTTCGGATTGGCTTAGCTCCAGCTGTTGCAGTCACTTGGGGAGTGAACCATATGATGGAAGGTCTTCCTCGCTGTCTCTCCTCTCTGAATACCCGCCTTTCCAATAAAAAATAAATGAATCTTTAAAAAAGGGTTTTTTTTCACATATTAAATTCTTCACTCACAGGTTATACAGAAGCATCTTTTTCTTCAAGAAGGTTCTTAATTTTCTCATTCATTTCTTTTTTTTTACATTTTATTATTACTATTATCATTTTATGATACAGTTCCATATTCCCTTATACCCTCCCCAATTCTCTCCCCCCCACATAGTTCCTCTATATCATTACTAACATATAGTTCTTCATATACAGTCATATGTCCATCTTTGTGGGCATGGACAATGGCAGAGAGTCCAGCATCCTATTGTCAAGATACAGTAAACAGTTTCATTGTGAGTCCATCTTGGTCTGGAAGCAGAAATGCATACCACACTGCATCTTCACATCTGGATGTTAGTCTCCATTTCACAGCTACTGTACATCCCCTCAAATGAAAAGTCATAATACAAAATCAACAATAGAAAGAAAAATATAAATTTACAATGCCATGAAGTTAAGTGACATGTTACTAGATATGACAGTCTCCATTACACAGCTACTATACATCCCTTTAAATGAAGAGCCACAAAACAAAATCAACATCAGGAGAAAAAAGAAATTAACAACACCAAGAAGTTAAATAACATGCTATTAAATGACTAAGGTGTAGCTGAAGAAAATCAAGAACCTTTTTGAAGAAAATGATGTCATTGCATGATCTGCGAGTCACTGGATGTTTTAATCAGAAGAAAGTGAAACCAACAGAAAACAACAAAACCCATGCAATATACTTTCTGCTGATCTTTGTTGGTGAAGTGTGTCTCCTCCAGACAATAAACAAATGGGTTTGGTTTTTAATCCAGTCTACCAATCTATGATGCTTGATTGAGCTTAAGCCATTTACATTCAGAATTAAATACACATGGGTGGTACTTTGTTCCTGTCATTTTAGGAATGGGTTGTTCATTGGTTTAATCTTCTGTTGTCATTTTACTGGGATGTTCTTCCCATTTGCTTTTGGTTTTGGTAGGCGCTATTCCTCTTCTCTGTCAAGAGAACATCTTGAAGTATCATTTGTAGGGCAGGTTTGGAAGAGGCAAATTCTTTTAACTTTTCTTTACTCTGGAAGAATTGTATTTCATTTTCAAAGACAAAGGAAAGCTTTGCTGGATATGTTATCCTAGGCCAACAATTTTTTTCTTTTAGAATCTGGAATATGTTACTCCATTCTCTTCTTGCCTGTAGAGTTTCCTGTGAGAGATCTCCTGTGAGTTTAGTTGGCATTCCTTTATATGTCAATTGATTTTTGTCACGTGCATATTTAAGGATCTTTTCCTTATGTTCAATTGAAGAAAGCTTGATGATCATGTGTCTTGGTGAAGATCGCTTTTGACCAAGCCTGTTGGGAGTTCTGTGCCCCTCCTGGATCTTGTTTCCCAATTCTTCCTCCAAATTAGGGAAATTTCCCTTTATTATTTCATTAAATACATTTGCAAACTCAGCTTCTCTTTCTGCACCTTCTGAGACTCCCATAAGTCTTATATTATGCCTCTTAATAGGGTCTTTCAATTCTTGAATACTTTTTTTGGCCTGATCCAGCTCTGCTTCTAGCTTTTTGTTTGCTTCCCCCTGATGACAGGAAATATCTCCCAATTCTGAGATTTTTCTTCTGCTTTCTTCATTCTATTTTGGAGACTCCCCACTGTATTTTTCATTTGCTCTACTGTGTTCTTAATTTCTGATATATCAGAATGATTTGATACATTGCTTCCTTAAATTCTTTGAACTCTTGCATGAGCTTCTCATTTTTTATCAGAATCTTTAAAATGAGTCTTACGGATTCTGTGTCCCCCATTTTTTCGATGTCTTCCTCAGTTAACTCTGAGGTTGGCATAGGGTTTTGCTCCTTTGCAGGGGAGTTTTCAGTAATATTCACTGTGCCTTTGTCTCTTCTTTTGCTCTTGGCCATTGTACTTCTGGTTAGCAGAGTCTTCTCCTTGGGGCAGGTTTCTAAGGTGTGTCACACACAGGTTTACAATGGAGTTTTACTTATTGCAGTTGGTACACAACTTTTTGCTTGTAGCTACTTGTGCCACAACCTCCAGCAAGTTCCAGGTCTGGGTTCTTATGTCAGATTTCCACCGTGGTCTCCACAGCCCCAGGTCTTGGCTCACCACTCTCCACCTCCTGTGATACCATGCTGAGGCTGCACCATTGTCTCTGCAACCTTTCTCCCTCTTCCGGTTGGAGCAGCTCCCAGGATTAAAGAGACACCAGGTGTCCTATATAATTAGGTTGTTGGTGGCACTGATCTTGTCGGAGCCTGTTGGACGTTAGGTATGGGTGCCACATGGATCTATTTTGACCCTTATGATGCCTGATGCCACAGTCGGTATTATTTTCCTGCGGGACCAATTCAATCCACGTGACTCAGCGAGATCTCAGCATATGTGCAGTTCATTGTCCTCTGCAGTCTTAACGCTATTTCCACAGTGTACAAAATGGTGCCTGACATACCACTACTAGATTTCTTGATCCGCTGGCCGTCAGATCTGAGGGCTACCCAGACCTGTCTTGGGTGGAGCCTGTAGAATGCCATGTTGCTGCAGTTCACTGAGTCAGAAATGAGTTCACTCCCAGCTCAGCGTATGCTCAGTCCTTTCCCTTGCCTTTGCCTCCTTACACAAAATGGCACCCAATTCAGCTCAAGGGGCTGACTGGGCTATGAAATCCACCCTATTCTCACACTGCCCGTCTGGGATCTACTGCTCTGTCTCTGCTCCTGGTCAAATCAAATGGACCAGCAGGACTAACAGTGCTTTGTCTGGGTTTATCTCCCAAACTCCCAGTGAAAGTCCCTTCCCACCTGGTTGCTGGTGGAGTTCTGGCTGCTGGTGGAGTTCAGATCACCTTTAGCTGAATGCCAAGGGAGCATCAGTCACTGCAACACCACACCGTTGTGTCCGCTGCTTTCATGTGTCGTCAGTCTCCACGTATCCCTCTGTTGTTCTGTCCTCTCCTATTTCCTGAAATATGTCCTCTCTGCTTCATCCTGATTAAATGTTTCTCCATCTGACTAAACATGTCCTTACCCTATTCCGCCATCTTGATTCTCCAATTTTCTTTTTCATTTCTTCAGTGACACATTAGTCATTCAGCAGCATGTTATTTAACTTCATGACGTTGTAAAATTCTGGTTTTCTTCCTGTTGTTGATTTTTTATTGTGGCTCTTAATTTAAGGGGATGTACAATAACTATGTAATAGGGACTATAATATCCAATTGTAAGGATAAAATGCAAGTATGCATCTCTACTTCCAGGTCAAAGATGAACTCCCAAATAAAACTTTAAATATATCTTGACAATAGGATGCTGAGCTCTGCTGTTGTCCATACCTACATTATCAGGATACACTTGCTTCATTTGCACATGCCATAAACATTCATATAGTGCCTTCCAAGTTCTGGGCAAGGAGTGAGGGAACAAAAGATAATTCTTGTCCTAAGGCGTTTGAGGGGGAGAGGGAAGTGCTTGGGTAGAAAATAACAGGAACTTCACTAAGTCACAAGTACTGTTTAGCTCCAGGTCAGCAACTGACCTCCTCCCACACTCCACTCACTATAAGATAGGTTGTTTGTTTGTTTGTTTTAATAAATCGTTCTGCAGCCGGCACAGAAGGAGCAGCTAGTGGCCGAGCTGAGCCCTTGGAGACAGGTGGTGGAACTGAAGAGCCATACAGCCCGTAGCCATGTGAGGGCCGAATATGCACTGCGCAGAACCAGTCTGGACTGCAACACCCATTGGTTCCAGTGGAAGGCGGGGCTGAAAACAGAGCCAACCCAGCAATTGCAACCACTAGCTGACCAGGGTGATGAACTCTGCTGGGCCTCGTACTTGCTGGTGCATGCAAGTATCTGGCCTGGGAACACCTCAGACAAAGTTTCTTTGGCCATCTCCCCAATTGAAATGCCGGATTCAGAACCCTAACCATGAAAGGACAGAAGATGGAACAAGTTAATCAACCACTTCAGCTATAGGTTGGCAGCAAAATACCAGGCAAATAGAGACGCTGTGATGGACAATATCAATCAGTAGTTTTCAATGACCTCATCATGTTTGGAGTGGCAAGACTGGCAGAGATTCATAACTGGTGAACTATCAAAACCACTTGAGCAAGAGCAATGGAGTTTTAGCAAAATTAGGGCTGCTGGTCAGCAGAGAGGACTTGGGTTGGTAGAGGGATGTCACAATTCTTTCCATTTTCTTTTTCCCCAACAAGATGGCATCCTGCAGCCAATAGGATGTCCCTCCCTGTAGCCAGGTACGAGCAATGATGGCTCTGTTAAGATCTCTGTGTGGGTTTTTAGAGCTTCTGAGCTGTTTGCATTTTTTTCTACTTCTTCCTTCCTTGTTTGTTTTACTTAAAAGTTGGAGTTACAGAGAGGGAAAGACACAGAGAGATTTTCCATCTGTTAGTCCATTCCCCAAATGCCAGCAAGGACCGGAGCTGGGCTGGGCCAAAGCCAGGAGCCAGGAGCATCTTTTGGGTCTCCAACAGGGGTGCAGGGGTCCAAGATCTTGGACCATGCTTTGCTGCATGCTCAGGCCATTAACAAGGGCTGTATCAGACGGGGAGCAGCTGGGACTAGAGCTGATGCTTGTATGGGATTTCAGTGCCACAGGCAGAGGACTAGCATGCTATGGCACTGTGTTACCTCTTTCTCCTTCTCTTGAATGAAGTTTTCTTCCAGTCGCCCTCATGAAAATGAGAGTACTCCCTCCTTTGTTAGTCTGGCATTTTCCTGAGGCTGAAGCTAGTAGAAAGCCACCCTATTCAACCATCTTGATCCAATCCCTTGGATATATCTGTCTGTCTGTCTGTCTATATGCATTTTGAGAAAACAAATCTGAAGCTTTTATTTATTTTTTTAAAGATTTATTTTTATTATTATTTTTTTTAATTGGAAAGGCAGATATACAGAGAGGAGAGACAGAGAGGAAGATCTTCGTTCCGATGATTCACTCCCCAAGTGAGCGCAACGGGCCGATGCTATGCTGACCCGAAGCCAGGAGCCTCTTCCGGGTCTCCCGTGCAGGTGCAGGGTCCCAAAGACTTGGGCCATCCTCGACTGCTTTCCCGGGCCACAGGCAGGGAGCTGAAAGGGAAGCGGGACCACCGGGACTAGAACCGGCGCCCATATGGGATCCCGGGCGTGCAAGGTGAGGACCTTAACCACTTGCGCCACTGCGCCAGGCCCTGAAGTTTTTATTTTTAAAAAAATATAACAATACAATCATACAGTTCACAGGATTGACTTGGATCCTTTTTGTTTCACTATGGCGGGGTTATTTTCTTGCATCAGGTGGAAGAAAATAGAGGCTAGATGAAAGAAGAAACTGTAAAATAAGAGAATATTTTGCAAGAATAAGTCTTGCAGAGGCTAGGCCTTTCAACACAGGCCACTTGAGACTATATTAAAAGAATACAGTAAATCCTGAAAACCAGCACAGAATCAAAAACAAATCAAATAATATCCAATTGTCCTAAATTAATTTTCCTTGCATTGTGCTACACATCTGGTGCTAATATTTTTAATACCCTACAAACCCATGTTGCCAACAAATTAAATTGTGGTTCAGACTATGACACATACAAGTGACATTAAAAAGGAAATTAATTCTTTCATGAGTAAATTGTAAGGGGTTGAGTCCTGTCAACACCTTTATATGCATTGTCAGTTGTTTTGAAAATCAATTTCCACTGTGTTTTGTTTTTTCCCATTTCTTAACCTTCTCCATCTGAGTAGGAATGCTTTTCTGTCTGCTGGGAGGTCTCATTCGCCAGCCATAAAAATCTGCTTGCTTGAATTCAGTGCATACGTCCAATTCAACAACTGTCACCATCTCTTTGCTTTCATCTTAGAATAGTATCATCAGCATTTAATGCAATTAAAAAGTTTCATTTGGATGTCCCTACTCTTCAAATGGTCTGTCATTCACCGTTAATTTGAGTTTCTTCTACAATAGTATGCTCTTTGCCATATTTTGAAATAATTTGTGCTATTCTGAAAGAACCAGCAATGATTGTAGCGTCTACTCAAAACATTTTAGCATTTAATGACAGCTTCAGTTTTTAAAGTTCTTTAGATCTCAGAAGCAGGATATGCTATCAACTTTATAAATGTATTTCTTCATAAAAGCTTTGTGTTAGCTTAGGGGAAGCGCGTGGAGGACCTGTTGGCAACTGCAGGTATGCACTCAGGCACAAAACTGGGTTTTCAGTACTTCACCAACTACCGCTCCTTTCATACCTCTATCTTTGGCGTTTTGTCAGCACACTCACATGTAAATGTGGACACACTGACAATATCAGTTACCACGCAAACAGATTCAGTGACTCCCATAATACAAGCAGGATTGCCCTTGGTGACTTCAAAATAGTGAACACTTGATAAAGTTTCAAATGAAACCCTGTGCAACCTTTCCTTGATATATGCAGTTGTCACTTCCCAGGAAACTTGGTACTTACCAAGCCTTGCTGCAAACAATAAGGAATACCATTGTTTTTCATTTGTAAAAGAACAACACTTAGGTGCCAGTGCTGTGGCATAGCAAGCTAATCCTCTGCCTATGGCACCAGCACCCCACATGGATGCCAGTTTGAGTCCTGCTATTCTGCTTCTGATCGAGGTCTCTGATAATGACCTGGAACTATAGCAGAAGACCTGCAAAATGGCATCCTTGGGCCCCTGCACCCATGTGGGGGACCTGAAAGAAGCTCCTGGCTCCCAGTTTTGAATCAGTCCATTTCTCACCTTGGCAGGCATTTGGGGACTGAAACAGTGTATTAAAGACCCTCCTCTCTCTCTCTTTCTCTGTAATTCTTACTTTCAAAGTCAAATAAATAAATAGGATCAGGGTACATAAATTTCCAAAATACCAGTGGGAACCTAATATCACCTACAGAGACTAACTTTTGTGAAGATCAAATCACACATCTGTGATTTGTAATCTGACTGAAACCTGATTCCCATAAGAATATGTGATCAGATTGTTGTAAGAGCTTCACGGCGCCAAGGCCCCCTGCCCTCTGCAGGCCCTGTGTTAATCACATTGAGCAGACTAATATACACACTCATCCCACAGCAATTATCATGAGAGTGGATTCCTTATGGACCAGGCTCCACTCTGAGCCTTGTACAGCCCTCTGGAGAAGACGCAATTAGCTAGTCTGTTTTTACTGAGGTGGAAACAGGTCCAGAGGGGTTCAGTGGCTTGACCGATATCACTCAGCTGGTAAGTCATGGAGCTGGAATACCAAGTTCAGACAGTCTGATGTTCACCTGCTGTGGCCTATGCAACTCCTGTAGCCTCTCTATCTAAGAATAACTAAGAGACTGTTTATGAAGTCATGAGGTTTGTATGAGTTTTAATTTAAGCTTTGTCATTTCTGATGTGAAATATTTATTTTGTGTTTTAGCTAATGCCTTGTTTGAGGTCTCAAACATCATTATCCTAAATCCTTTCAAGACACAAGAGACCCTGCTTGTGAAATTAACTGTTACACAAAACAACATTGCCCCAGGATTCTCCTAGAAGTGTGTGTGTGTGTGGATAGCAGGATGTTGATCAAAAATTATGACAATGGCCAGCTGCAAGAGTACCATGAGCCATGAAATAATGCCTCTAATTTTAGCACCCACTCTGTTAGGGGCAATGCTCTCAACTCAATTTACAGATGAAGAAACTGGTATCAGGTGATTAAACAACTTGCCAAATACTTCCTGCCTGGGAAATGACAGAGCTGAAAATCCGACCTTGGTCTTCATGGTCCCTAAGTTTCTGCTTCTATCCCGTCCCCCGTGGGCTTGGTTTTGGTGCCTTTGGGACTTCCTTGTCTCTCTTCCCAACACTCCCTACCCAGCTACGAAGCTTAGCAGGTTTCCACTTGTCCTGCCACCCAGTAGGAGAGCCTGCCTCTTTACCCTGCAGTTGTTGCCACCTTACTCATCACTCACCTGGGAGGACTGAACCCACAAGCTGGGCCCGGAGCACAGTCAACTTCAGTGAGCTCGTCTGGGCAGGAATTTCAGAAGAAGCAGGATAATTTTTCTCAGTGCCAATCCTTACCAACTGTTCTGCTCCTGAGCACTCAAGACACCTGTCACTTCAACCTCACACTCATCTTGCATGACTCTGGGAGCCATGACTAGACCGAGTTGTTCCTCGCCTTGGTTGCCTGAGCCCAGAAGATCCAAGATACAGGATATGGATGTTACTAATTGATAATCTCTCTGGGGGGATAAGAATGTCTAGAGAACGAGGCTGTAATTGTCACATTTTCTTCTGTGTGAAAGAAAGTAGACAGAGGAATGGACACTTGGGCAGAGACAAGACTGGAGACCTTGTAGAGCTGAAGAAAAAGAACATGCCTCTGCCCAAAAAACCAGAGAAAGAAACTCGGTGCTTGCCTTTCTGTCCCCAAATCCTGCTCGAGGTCTCCTACCTTCTCATCCTTAACTTCTGTGACATCTATCACTGTCCTTGCAACAATCTCCTTCTCAGAACCAAAATTCTCCTAATCACTTGTTGAGTGCATTGCCAAGTCCAGGTACTGAGCCCTTCAGCAGTTCATGAGTTCAAGACCTCCAGTCCCCAACCCTGCAGGTCTTGACCCTGACATGAGCTGCTGGAGACCTGCCTCTTGGTCATCAAGTAATCCCAAGTGTCTTACCGAAGCATGTGCTCTGTCTGGTGACCTCTCCAGTCCTCCCAAGGTCCTGCCTACCTTCTGGACAAGACCAACCCCACCATGACTCAAGGCCCCATTTCTTCCAGCTAATCCCTGTCCATTGAATAGCTGGGGCTGCTCTCTGAGGCCTCCTCTGCAAGTTCACTCTGCAAGTTCCAGGTTGAACAGTGACACTCATGGCTCAAGGACCAACCCAGCCCACCTCCTAGATAGTCCCAAGGTTTGTCTATTTACCTGAGTTTGCTGGCATCACACAACCTGGAATGTTGTGCACTGGGGCTACATGCCCCACTCTTCACCAGGGACAGATATACTGATAGCTATGAGTACCTTCCAAGAAACACTCTGGTGAGCATTGTCAATGATGTCTTTTTTTGCTTGATTCTTGCTCCCTGTAACAAGGAGGGCTCTCAACAGACACAACAATGAGCAGAAGAAATCAGATACCAAGAAGCCAACACTAGAGAACTCCACATACGGGAAATTCAACCCCAAGACTAATCTCGTTTTTAATACACACACACACACGAAAGATAAAAAGAGAGAGATTTCCCATCTGCTGGTTCTCTATCCAAATGACCACAACAGACAAGGCTGAGCCAAGGTAAGCCAAACCAATCCTGGAATCCTGAATTCCATCTGAATCTCCCACATGGATGACAGGGACCCAAGCACTTGAGCTATTGTTGGGTGCCTTTCCAGGCACATTAGTAGGGAGCTGGATCAGAAACAGAGCATCCAGGACTGAAACTGGAACTCCAGTACAGAATGCCAGTGTGGCAAGGGTGGCTTAACTCACTGTGCCACAACAACAGCCCAAGAAGGCTAATCTTTGATGGGAGGAGTCAGAATTACAGTAGACTCTGTGTTTACAGGAAGAGAGTAGAAGCCCTCAGAGGTGCTGGAGGTGTTCAGTCTCCTCCAGGGGTGCTCACATGGGTTGTTACATGCATGCAAACCTGTCCAACTCACTGTTAAGATAAGTGTACTTTACCACATGTAAACCAGCCCTGAATTCAGAAAGATCAAGAAATGGTAGTGAGCCCCTGCCTTGCCCTGGAGTGTTCTGGGCTGGAAACACTTACCATATTGTTGAGCTCCAGTCTTCCTGAATTCCTGGGACCCTGGATCTCTTTCCTGTGCCTGCAGATCTTCCCTTCTGGAAGATTGGTTTGGAACTAAGAGCTCCCAAATGGGGTGCAAACACTCTCCCCCAAGGGAGTCCAGTCTCTAGGTTCCACATACTGCTTGTCAAGGTCTTGCCTCAGCTCTAGATCTGTAGTTCTTTGATAATAACCTGAAGTCGTCCTTACTGGTGGGCTCATCAGAGGACACTTGGAGGGTGTGATTCAGGAGGAAAGACCTCCCTTCCAGGACCCTATGTGCTCCTTTGGGCAGCTTCCTGTTGCAAGAAATGTCTGCTGTCCCTGAAGCCTACCTTCCTTGATTCCACCTCACTGCTCCAGTTGGTATTTCTGTTCTAGTTTTTTACTCCCTTGTATTGTATAGGCAACAGGTACTGGAAGCACCACTGTCACACTGAACAAGCCTGAGGTACTGCCCGAAGTCCCCTGCGGATCTTTCCTGTAATCCTGAAGGAAAAGTTTCCATATGAAAATTTTTGAAAACTTGGCCCAATGTTGCACCTGTCAGTGTGGGTGACAGCCAAGGCCAGGAGCAGGCTAGGCAGGGGGCACATAAAGAGCCAGCATAACAGAGCAAGGCTGCAGCACCCACAGTGAGAGGAGGATCACCAATGGCAAGCAATACATCCTTTCACTTCATGATGGCCTCAGATACATCAGGATCTCCAGCCCCAGGGACCAGAACCCATAGGTGTTAGTGTTCTAGCCTTGACATACAGACTACATGGTTAAGCCACCTATATTGCAGATTTTTGTGCAAAGAAGCAAACAACTTCAGAGTAATGATGAAATGTAGGGGAACATAGCCATTGCCACTGAATGAAAGTTTTCCAACCTTTGAGAGGGATCCATTAGACGAGATAGAGTTCTGAACTTGAGATAGGCAGGTCCTCTATTCTTAATCAGCAGAAAGTAACTACAGAAGATGTCATGAATCTGTACCTTTCAGGAACACTTAGATTAAGAGTCAAAAATGTCTGAAGCGGAGAATGAAGTGGGATAGGTAGGTAGCTAGTTTAGGATCATGAGCTGGTAGCCACATACACTTACTCTTTGCAAATTCTACCCACCCATGTATGAGTGACCTCTCCCTAGGACATACTTCCCCTCACAGAGACATGTTGTGCTGTCATGAAATCATGCTCCTTCCCATGATCATATGAAGACTGGCAATGCAAAAGGGCAATCTCTCCCTTCCTGTGGACAAAGAACCTTTGTTAAGACAAAGGAAGGGTAAAATGAATGTGTGGTCAGGTAATCTACCATATTGTGCATTACCCAGATCTCACCATATTCTGTATTACTCAGACATAAACAGCCTTAAAGAATATTGGAAAGGCCTATTAAAAGTCTCATTTAAGACCCTAGTTCGCTGCAACAACCATTGGTTCCAGTGGAAGACCCCGCTGGAAACAGATCCACCTAACAATTGCAACCAGCAGCTAATTGGGGGTGATGGACTGTACCGGGCCCTGTATTTGCAAGTACACACAAGAATCTGGTCTGGGAATACCTCAGACAAAGTTTCTTTGGGGATCTCCCCAGTCGAACTGCCGGATTCAGAACCCTAACCATGAAAGACAGAGGACAGAACAAGTCAGTCAACTACCTCAGCCATATGTTGGCAGTGAAAATCTGGGCAAACTGAGACCCTAAGATGGACTATGTCAATCAATGGAGTCTTCAACAACCTCATCGTGCTTGGAATGGCGAGATTGGCAGCAATTCATAACTGTTGAACTATCAAAACCACTTGAGCAAGACCCTCAGAGCATGCCCCACATCCGGGACCTGTGGTGGGTGGGAGGCTTGGTGGGGTTTCTCTCTTTATTTCCCCCTTTACCTCAGCTACATATACCCAAGAAGCAAGAGGCAAAAGTAGGATTGGCCGCTTACACCACCATACTTGGCAATCTACTTGCACACTTCATGTTCCTTGTAGACTTTCCCCTGATTCCCACTGGTGAGAGAGATAATACTTCCACTAGGCAACACTGTTGTTACAGTGTTCTTACAGATATTACTGGACTTGAAGCTACACTTACTATCTGGACCCTTCAGAATTCCATGCTAGTGGACCTCCAAGCAAAGGTACCTGACATAGGGTGACAGTTGACTCTGATTTCCATGAAGAGATAGAGTTGCTTCTATACAGTGGGAGGAGTGCTTCTATGCCCAGTAATAATGATGAACAAGCAAACTGCAGCATCCACTGCCCAACAAGAGCAAAGCAGCTGAGACCCAGACCGCTTGGAGATTGAAGGACCGGGTCTCTCCACAAGGTAGCCAGCTCACATCAATGAAAGTGCTGGTTGATGGAAAGAGAAAATATATAATGGAGTTGAAAGAGGATGAAAAATAGTAGTTTCAGTTTTAGGACCAAGTATACCAAAGTAAAATTTGGTAATTGTGGTAATGTTCTTTAAAAATAACTTTTGTTTTATTTATTTATTTATTTGAAAGATGGCAATGGCCAGGACTGCAATTCCCAGGAGTCTGGAATTTCCTTTGGGAGGCAAAGGCCCAAGCACTCTGGCCATCTGCTGTTGCTTTCCAAGGAGCATTCACAGGGTGCCGGATTGTTTAGTGGAACAGCCAAACCTGTTCTAGCACCCACATTGTCAGCTCCCTAGTTAAACCATTTTAAAGTGAGCAACTTAATGGCATTCAGTATGTTCACTATGTTGTGCAACCATTTCTGCATAGTTAACAAAACATTTTTATCACTGCATTACAAAGCCCCATTAAGCTGTTATGCTTACTCCCTCCATCTCCCAGCCTACCCATCAACAAACGGATAACCAAACATGGTCCATCCATAAATCAGAATGTGTCCAACCACAAAAAGGACTTGAGGGCAGGAGTTACATGAAGCAATTTTGAAGAAACCTGAAACCAGTATGCTCAGGAGAAGAAGCTAAAACACAAGGGGGCCCAGAGCAGTAGGATTCCATTTATGTGAAGTATTCACAGTTGATGAATCTACAAAAGCAGGAAACCCACTACACATTGGTTTCTGACACATCCCAGAACAAAAATACGACTTCTAAATTGTTGTTTGGTATTGGATGTGCCTCTAGTCAAGTTACTGAGAAGTAAGTTTCCCAGGGAGCTGCTTGGAAAGGAAGCTCAGGACCACCCCAGGTTGAAGGCAGCTGACGGACAGAATGAGTCAAGGATGGGGACGGCAGGAAAAGCTGCTGCAGGGTGGATGAGGTGGCTTCGCTTAGGATGCCAGCATGCTATATTGTAGCACTGGTTGTTGCATGTGTCAAATGCCTCTTCAGCTCTTTTCAAGTGAACACAAGTTAATGCAATTCAGAAATGATCCCTCATTGAGATTCCACCGCGATAAGAATTGTATGAAGATATTTTTTAATCTAATTTTTTGGCCATATTTGAATTCAATCACCAGACATGGTGTTTCAGTGCTATTGGTTGCAATATGTTGCTCTGCATTTTCTGCAAGCCCCCTCTCTTATCTCCTGTCTCTGTATGCTCATGCCTGGACACTGAGACTCCTTGTGCTAACATTCTTGTATCAAGCTCTTATAGACAATGTGACTGACTTTTCTTGCTGAGCACTCTAGAGCTGATTTGATGGTGTGAAAAAACAGGGCTGGGTGACACAAGGAGTAGGCTATTTTGGATCCCTCCTAGACACCGCTTCCTAGCCTATGGGCCACACCTCCAGCCAGTTTCACACAGGTGTCAACCAGGTATTTCATGTGCAATATGAAAGGGCTTTCCCTCTAGTACTATGTCTAGTGCTATCTGACTTTCCCATTCATTCAGCCTGCAAGATAGGGAAATGTAAGGATCATGTGATAATTCTTAGATTTTAAGGCTCAGATTAATGGGAAATGGGATCCAATGAATAAATTCCTTCTGTAAAAAGACTTTTCTGGATGTATTTCATGAGGTTTATCAGAAAGTCCCCTGGTTTGAGTGCCAGTCACTTATAGCAGTGGTCTACTCACTCACACATCCTTTCTACCCTGTTCTCCTCCCCTATTCTTCACTTCTTCTGAAGATTACATTCCCCCGAAATCTGTCCACCCAAAGGTTTTGCTTTTAAATAAACCCAGGACAAGATGCATGCTTAGTATTGTCTGGAATATCAGGGATAGTTTTCTCTTCTTCAGGATTTCAAGATGACCCTCACTGGGACTACAGGAATTATTCCTGATTCAAGTCTTAAACCTCTAATTCAACCATTGCTATGAAATCTTTACTTTTTATTATTCATTTTTGTGAGGCAGAGAGGTAAGAGAAAAGGGGAAATGGGCAAAGAGCAAGAGAAACCTCCCTTCCACTGCATCACTTCCCAAACGCCCCTCAGCAGCCCGGGCTGGATACGGGGAAGCGTGGACAGGAGTTCAGCCTGGACCTCCTAGTTGGGTGGTAAGGACACACATACACGAGTTATCATCAGCTGTCTCCCAGGGCCTGTATTAACAGGAGGCTGGAATCCAGAGGGGAACAGGATTCAAACCCAGGCACTCCAACATAAGACATATTGAAAACAGGATCTGAACTTGCTATGCCAAATGTTTACCCCTGCTAGAGCTTCTTGTTAAAGAGTAAGCCTATGCTAAAACCATCCGTAAATTAGTCTTGTGGAGTTTTGTATAAAGAAATGGGAAGGATGAGGACAATAGGAAATAGAGGAGAAAGAACAAAAGATACGGCTATCATGATGGTAGAGAAGCCTATATCCATGATCGTAGGAAAGCTGTCCACCCACATCCAGGATACTGTCTGTTTTAGGGGAAATTGTCCCTGGTCTGCTTCACCTTAAAGTCCCTAACAGGTTTATATTCCCGGGAGTTTGAAGGGGTTGTGTTAAGAAATGTGGATCCGAGATTACAGGTTTTGCTGCAGAGAAGAACTTGGCATGTTCCCTTCCATTGGAGCTCTAGTGCAATGTGTTTCTGGCATTACTGCAAATAGTGAAAGGTCTGGTTGTTATCAGTTGATGGGTCATGAAGGGTTCCATTTCTCTTAGGAAACAGGCTTTGGCATTAGGCATGATCAGAAACCTGTATTGCCAGAGTCCTTTCCAAGAATTTCCCTGAAGAGAAAGCCATTTGGATTTTCAGTTGTTCAGCAAAGAGTAAACAAGTAACTATCTATGAATGACAAGACTTAAAATTATCCTGATTAAAGACCTGATGACAATTCATTACAATAATGACACAGTTGACAACAAAGTTCTGTTATTCTTGTCACTTATAACAGATTAACTTTAATAACTAGAATCATGACTTCTGGCATTATATCAAGACTATCAGATTTCTTTTGTAAGATTTATTTTATTTTTATTGGAAAGAAATGTTTACAGAGAGGAGAGACACAGAAAAATCTTTCATTCCCTGGTTCACTCCTCAAATGGCTGCAATGGCTGGAGCTGAACTGATTCAAAGCCAGGAGTCAAGAGCCTCTTTGGTCTCCTATGTGGATGCAGGGTCCCAAGGCTTTGGGCCTTCCTCTATTGCTTTCCTCTATTGCAGGCCACAATCAGAGAACTGGAAGGGCAAATGGAGCATCCAGGACACAAACCAGCACCCACAGGGGATCCCAGTGCTTATAGACAGAGGATTAACTAACTGAGCCATAGTGTCAGGCCCAGGAGTAGTAGATTCCTATGAATTTTAAACAATATTAACACAAACAAACAAAACAAATATGACTATAACAAGGTTTAGGAATACATATTATTTGATGACATATTAGCTTTTCTAACAGCATCAAAATACCTATAGCAAGCTGCATATGAAGGAAAGAAGTATACTGGGGGAAATTTTTTTAATTTTTTTGCATGTGTGTGTTTTATTTTATTTATTTATTTTTTTATTGATTACATTGCTTTATGTGACACAGCTTTATAGGCACTGGGATTCCCCCACCCTCTCCTTCCCATAACCCGCCCCCCTCGCCGTGGTGGATTCTTGTTGCATTACCACAGTTCAAATTCAGCTGAGATTCCCTCCTTGCAAGCATATACAAAGCATAGAGTCCAGCATCTTATTGTCCAAGCAAGTCCAACAGTTTCTTGGGGAGACCGTCTCTGGTCTGGAGGTAGAGCCGACAGAGTATCATCCCAAACAATTAAAAGTCCCGACATTACATCAGTAACAATTTACAATGTAATGGAATTAGTTGACATGGTATTGTGTAACCAGCATGTTAAAAGAGAGAGAGAGAGTGCAAGTTCTGAACCACATCCTACGACTTCCACATTGACATTACAATTATTAGATTATATACAGCTGGGTTCTATACACCTTAAAATGGCTATAGATTACTATTCAACTGTCTCATGTCTATTTTAACTTTAGTATTTAGCAGTTTATAGCGTTGAAGCATGATTTTGCAGAACCTGGCTGTTTTTCAGGTAGTCTAACTCTATAACTCTAACAAGACATATGTCAACAGTTTAGGTGAACAGTTTTAGGAGGGGTGTGCAGAGAAATCTTCAAAACCCCAGTGAGGAGTAACTAATCTTTGTGTCCCACCCAGTGAGTTACAAGTGCATCCTCACTGCCCGAATTTTCTTATAAAAAAAAAAATTCACAATTTCCTGTAGTCTGAGATCAAGTGGACCTCATTGGTCTGGTGAATCCAAGGGATGTCAAAGGTGTGTGTGTGTGTGCAGAGGGGCAATCCCATGGCCAATCAGGAAGCAGAGAGTGTCTAGCACCAATGTCACTCCATAACCAACCCTTGTGTGAGAACAATTTTCCTAGGGCATAGTCTTGATGATCTAGGTACTGGGTGCTAGGTCTACCTCCTAAATACCATAACTGAATTAAATTTACTCCTTCTTAGTATCATCAACTTAGGACTTAAATTTAACTGTGCATAAATTTGGGAGTCATATCCTGTTCAAAGCCGTATAGCACAAGGCTTCATATAAAACTTACCAGATAAGCTTAGGTCATTTAATATCTGTCTTTTTTTTTAAAGATTTATTTTTATTATTTTTTCATTGGAAAGGCGGATATACAGAGAGGAGAGACAGAGAGGAAGATCTTCCGTCCAATGATTCACTCCCCAAGTGAGCACAACGGGCCGATACTATGCCTGTCCGAAGCCAGGAGCCTCTTCCGGGTCTCCCACGCGGGTGCAGTTCCCAAAGCTTTGGGCCGTCCTCGACTGCTTTCCCAGGCCACAGGCAGGGAGCTGGAAGGGAAGCAGGGCTGCCGGGATTAGAACCGGCGCCCATATGGGATCCCGGGCGTGCAAGGCGAGGACCTTTAACCACTTGCGCCACCGCGCCAGGCCCAATATCTGTCTTTTTATAAGGAAAGAGATCATTTTGTGGTGTTCCAACACCCAAATTTAATTCAAGAGTAAGAAAAGCTTTACATTATCATTTGTCTTTGAGAATGTCATCAAACATTTGATCGAAACAGAATCACAACTCATTGTGTACAATAGCCATCCATTTGATCAAAGTGGCATTTAAAAGACTTCAAAAACAAATGCCAAGAGTTACATTTCTGTAGAAAAAAAAGAAAGTAAAGAAAAAATCTCTGGTGCTACCATTGTGGTACAGTTGGTTAAGCTGCTGCTTGTAATGCTGGCATCCTATATGAACATCAATTTGAGTCCCTGTTGCTCCACTTTCGATTCGGATCCCTGTTACTGTGCCTGAGAAGGCAGCAGGCTATGGTCACTGCCACCCATTTGGGAGACCTGGACGAAGTTCTATACTTCCAGCTTTGGCCCAGCCCAGCCCTGGCTGTTGCAACAACCTAGGGAGTGCACCAGCAAATGGAAGATATTTTTCTCTCTCTCTCTTCTTCCCTTTTAAATAAATACATAAATGTTTCATAAAAGTAAAAGAAAAATTCACAATTTCCTATGTACAGTCTTTGTCTATACTTTGAGAAACAGTCGATTTTTTTTCTCCTTATTCATTGTTAAATTCTTGTTGTAAAGATTAATTATTTGAAAGTCAGCGTTGAAAGAGGGGGGAAAGAGATGCACCTTCCATCCACTGGTTCACTCTGCAGATGGCCACAATGGCCAGACTAGAATCAGAAGCCAAGAGCTTCAGCTGGGTCTCCCACATGGGTGATGGGGGACCATGTACCTGGGCCATTTTCTACTGCTTCTTCAGGCCAAGAGCAGGGAACCAGAGAAATACTTGCAGAGCTGAGCCACTGGAGCATGTTAGGCTGAGTGGTGGGACAGCTTCTGGATCTTCAGAAGAACTGACTTGCCCATTATATCAACTTATTCTGATTTGATTCCATGTTACATAGACAGTAGAAACTTTTTGTCCTGCACATATAGGAAGAGAAAAAGCATCCCTTCTTACTGCCAGGCTTCTTATGAGCCTAGAGGGGAGTGGTTATCTGATATCAGTCCCAGGTCCTAGGTTGGGGAACTACAGCCTGGGGAAGGAGTCCTTTGAGTGACAGATAGGCACTTAGGATTACATAGAGTAGGAAAAGTGTGGTTTCTAGCCCATGACCCTAAGCTGGCTACCTATCTATCCTACTTCAATCTGTTATTGTTGCATGTATCCTCTCCATAACCCAAAGGTTATGATCACCTGAGCCTTCCAGGAACCCTGCCCTTATCAGAATTGCTCTTGATCCCACTGATACCTTTTGGCATTGGTAAGTGGCTCAGTTGACTTAGGATACCTCAGGATCTGCAATCACAAAGACTCATGGGTGTGTGCCCTAACCTCAGCACAAGCCGAGGTGCATGCTGGGCCACTTCCTTTGCAAATGCTTGTACAAGAAAGAGGAACATTGCCATGTGCACACAAAAGAGAAGTCTGCCTACTCCAGAGAATTAATCAAAGACCTCTTCAAAAAGCAAGAGGATAAGTAAAGTCTATCATATAATATCAAGGCTACCACACTTGAAGGCAGGCATGTTTTATCTGCTTCTTCCTTTGATACTCTTTGGAAACTGCTATTAGCAGGAAAAATCCTTCATGAGTTCTTCTAGTAGAGCATCAGAAGATCTCTCTATGTCACAAGAAACTAATTTTTAAAAACCTGATTACTGCTTTACAAGCTTGGCCTATACTTCAGGCCAACTTTTACATCAAATACCCAAGTCTGTAGACACGCCATCTAAAGTAGTCAAGGACAGCCAACAAGCATTAGAATATACTTACAGTACAAAAAGGAGCCTGTGCACTGGTTAATGAAATCTGTCACCTCTACTCTAAAGGTAATATGCTTACTGGAAGAGACATTATACACTCAGGTTAAATGGTTTCACAATCCACACAGGGGCAATCTATCATATTATCTCCAGTGTTGAGGAGATAATAAAATATTACCTTCCATTTTTTTAAAAACTTATTTTTATTATTTTTTTATTGGAAAGGCAGATATACAGAGAGGAGAGACAGAGAGGAAGATCTTCCGTCCGATGATTCATTCCCCAAGTGAGCGCAACGGCCGATGCTATGCCAATCTGAAGCCAGGAGCCTCTTCCGGGTCTCCCACGCGGGTGCAGGGAACCAAAGCTTTGGGCCGTCCTCGACTGCTTTCCCAGGCCACAGGCAGGGAGCTGGAAGGGAAGCGGGGCTGCCAGGATAGAACCGGCACCCATATGGGAACCCCGGGCGTGCAAGACGAGGACCATAACCGCTTGCGCCATCGCGCCGGGCCCCATACCTTCCATTTTTAAAGAGAATTCTACTTGCAATTTGTTTCTTTCCAATGTCACTTATACTGTCTGATAAATTTAGAATTCAACAACTTCTTAAAATAATTAGGACCATATTGGGGATACAGCCATTGGTACTGACTAGAAATTCTCTTGCAAGGTTTATGTCCCTAATCAACAGAAAGTAGTTACAGAAGATGAGATGAGGGGCTAACACCACAGCATAGTAGGCTAAGCCTTTGCTTGCAGTGCTAATATTCCATATGGGCACTGGTCCATGTCTCAGCTGCTCCACTTCTTATCCAGCTTTCTGCTTATACCTGGGAATGAAGCAGAGGATGGCTCAAGACCTTGGACCCTCACACTCACTTAGGAAACCAGGAAGAAGCTCCTGGCTCCTACCTTCGTATTGGCTTAACTCCTGTCACTGCAATCATTTGGGGGAGTGAACCAATGGATAAAAGACCTCTCTCTAAGTTTCTTTTTCTCTGTGTAACTCTACTTTTCAAATTAAAAAAATTAAAGGAATATGTAATTAATCTGCATCCTTAAACAACTCTTAAGAGTAAGGGTCAGAAATCTCTGAAGGGGAAATGAAATGGAATGGATAAGTAGCTAGCTTAGGATCATGAATTAGAAACCACATCTCCCCACTCTGTGTATTCCTATTTGTCTATCTGTGAATCAAACGACCACTTCCCTGGGTGTACTTCCCCTCACCTGGGACCTGGGGGTGGTATCAGGTAGTCACTCATCTCTCCAGGCTCATATGAAGCCTGGCAATGGGGAGGGGTGCTCTCTCTTCCCACGGAGCTGGCATACAAGGTTTCTACTGTCTATGGAGCATGGAACCAAGCCAGAATAAATTGGAGTAACAGGGCAAACTGGTTCTTCTATAGTTCCAGAATGTATCTCACCAGACTAAATAAAAACTAACCCAATGTTACAGGTCTACAAGATTTGTGCTTTGTTTAGGGTCCAGCGTGGTAGCCTAGTGGCTAAAATTCTTGCCTTACACGTACCGGGATCCCATATGCAACCTAATCCAGGTTCTAATCCTGGAGGCCCTGCTTCCCATCCAGCTCCCTGCTGGTGGCCTGGGAAAACAGTCAGAGGACAGCCCAAAGTCTTGGGACACTACACATGGGAGACCCGGAAGAAGCTCCTGGCTCCTGGCTTTGGATCGACTCAGCTCTGGCCATTGTAGCCACTTGGGGAGTGAATCATTGGGCAAAAGATCTTCCTCTTTGTATATCTGACTTTCCAATAAAAATAAATAAATCTTAAAAAGAAAAAAAAAAAAGAGATTCATGCTGACTCCCTGCTCATGCCTGAGAAAAACAGTAAAAGATGGCCCAAGTACGTGGTCCTGTCACCCATGTGGGAGACCCAGGTGAAGCTCCAGGCACCTAACTACATCCTGGCCCATCCCTGGCCATTGTGGTCATCTGCAGAATGAACAGTAGATGGAGGATCTCTCTCCCTCTCGTTTTGTAGCTCTGTTTTTCAAATAAACAAATAGATCTCTTTAAAAAGATATGAAAAAAAATTCCTTCCACAATATTCATCTTATACCAACCTCCTGCATTTTATCTTTTTTTTTTTTTTTTAGAATTTATTTATTTTTATTGAAAAGGCAGATCTACAGAGAGGAGAGATAGAGAGACAGAGAAACAGAGCTCTTCCATCCACTGGTTCATTCCCCAAATGGCTGCAATGGCCAGAACTGAGCTGATCTGAAGCCAGAAGCCAGGAACTTCCTCCAGGTCTCCCACACAGATGCAAGGTCTCAAGGCTTTGGGTCATCCTCTACTGCTTTTCCAGGCCATAAGCAGAAAGCTGGATGGGAAGTGGAGCAGCCAGGACATGGACCAGTGCCCATATGGGCTCCCAGCTCTTGCAAACAGAGGATTATCAATTGAGTTATCATGCCAGGCCCACCTACACTTTATGTTTGAATGAGTTTTTGTTCTATACTTCTTGTCTTTTAAATTTGGAACAACCATTCATTCCGCTTTAGGGTAAGAATTACTCCCTTTCTCACACCTTATAATATCTCTTTACCAAAAGCACATCTCACCTCCCATGCAGTTGCATGTAGAATAATTTCTCCTATTGTTTCTATTAATGTAATTCTCACCTCATCTAGAATTCTTAACCCTTCGTGATCTTAAATCCCAGTGAACACTAGGAAGCAAGCAATTGTGAATGATTTATTACATTAGCCAGGCTGACATTTATTAATTGTAATTTCTGGGATGATGTGCTTTCCTCTACAACAATTTTCAGTCCCAAATATTTTTAGTCTCTTTGTAACAAGAAACTATAAAAAACAAAAATTTTATCTATATTCTCTTTTTGTTCTTTTTTTTTTTTTCAGGAGAAGGGATAGTTATCAGAATTTAATTCTTTTTGTACAGATTTACTGCAGCCACAAATTTCTGTTCTTTAAAAGAACAAATAATTGGGCCCAGCATGATAGCCTAGTACTGGAGTTCTCCCCTTGCACTCGCCAGGATCCCATGTGGGCGCCAGTTCATATCCTGGCTGCACCACTTCCTCTCTAGCTCCTTGCTTGTGGCCTGGGAAAGTAGTTGAGGATGTGGTCCAAAGCCTTGGGACCCTGCACCTGCGAGGGACACCCAGAAAAGACTCCTGGCTCCTGGCTTCAGATCAGCTCAGTTCCATATGTTCCAGCCACGTGGGGAATGAACCTGTAGACAAAAGATCTTTCTGTCTCCTCTCTCTGTAAATCTGACTTTCCAATAGAAATAAATAGATCTTTTTTTAAAAATCACTTAATTGATAGAAAGAGAAACCTTCATCTGTTAGTTTATAACACAAGTGGCTGTAATACCTGGGATAATCCAGATGAAAACACAAAACTACAGTTCCACCCGGATCTCCCATGCGTGTGGCAGGACCCAAGAACTTGGATCATCTTACGCAGCTTTCTCAGGTGCATTAGCAGGCAGATGGATTGAAAGTGGAGCAGAGGGTCTCAAACCAGTACTCCAATATGAGATGCTGACATTGAAGGCAGAACTTAGTTCACTGTGCCACACTGCTGGCCACCACCTGTCTATTTCTGATGATAAATACGTTTTTTGAAAGACAGAGTAACAGAGGGAGAGGGAAGGAAAAGAAAGATATCTGTTCACTGGTTCACTCCCCAAATGGCCACAATGGCTGGGGCAGGGCCAGGTTGAAGCCGGGAGCCAGGAACTCTATCTGGGTCTTCCACATGGATAGCAGGAGCCCAAGCACTTGGGCCATCTTCTACTGCCTTCCTAGTACATTAACGGGGAGCTGGCTCAGAAGCAAAGTGACACTTGAGGTACTTGCGACTTGAGGTACTGTCGCACCACCTCCTGTGGAGCCTGCGTGAGAAATCACCAGGCCGAGGCGGAAGCTTCAAGGAAGCATGCCTCCTGGATTCGGCTGCATCTCTAGTGGTCTTGGCGTTCCTGGCTATACTCTCTTTGCTCTTATCTTTATGGCTGGAGTAATGCTATTTATGTGCAACAAAGGCTCAATATTCCTTTATAGTTCTATGAAGCCTTCTGACAGGAGACTGGACAACGATTACAAGCAATATGGGATTAAAAGCTATCAGATCACTAGCTTTAATAAGCCTACCAGGGACTATTTTTGAGAATTACTAAAAAGAAGATAATAGTAGAGATCTATAGCTTAAAAAGCCATACAGGAAGAAAAACTAAGAAAAATATACAGGTTAATATTAAAACCAATGTAAGGCACAAAGCACAATGATTTGTGCAAAGGCACAAACCGCTTAATGATTAAAACTGCAGCTGGTGAAAAACCACGTTCACAAGAATAGCAACTGCAGTCTGTCACCAGGCTATTAGAGAAAAATCTTTTCTCAACAGACCCACTTACCTCCCTGGGATAATTTTTGTAGAAATGTAACCACATGAATAAGCAAAGAAAATGACCCTTTGCAATAATCCATTGTATATAAGTTGATGCCTTGCTTTTGCAAAATGCACTCAGATACAAGTGCCTTGAATTGTCATGTCTATCACTCACCAAATCCTTGCCTACCATTCCCAGGGTCCTGTTCCCATCAGACTGATTGCTCCCGGCCGAGCTGGTCCATTGCAAGGTACCACTCGGTATGTTATGCTCACATGATAAGTAGTAGCACTGCCTGCATCACAACATTGATTACTAAAATAATCTTTTCCAAAAAATGGGGGGGGGGGGTTACAAGAAAAGCCTTGCAAATAACACAAATAAATGGAAAATAAACTGCCATAGGCATTTTCCAAAACAAAGAAAAAAAAACAGCTTGACTTGATGAAGAACAGAGTGAACCATGTCTGGAATCTTGAGTTCACTACCACTAGCGCTGGAGTCTAAGGTCAAAGTCCATGGGCAACAGTTCAATACTAGGCAAGAGTCTGAGACCAAGATTGAGACCTGTAGGCAAGAGTCCACAGTTGGGCAACAGTCGAAGGCCACAGAACTCTGCTTTAAAAATACCCTTGAGGGGGGTTGGACCTCCAGCCACCGCATGGTGGCTGGGTGGCCCCTGGACAGTGGGGTCTCATGCCTGGTTCTCACACGGCAGCTACTGTGCGAGGGGAGCTCCCACTGGGCGGCCAGTGCCCCATTTGGCACTAGGCTCTGCTTGCTGGCCGCCCGGCCAGGGAGGTCTGGGATTTTGGTTGTTTGATTGCTGCTTAGATAGCTCCATGCTGAACCCTCAGGGTTTGGGGGACGTGAATCAATCCTAAAGATTCCCAATGACAGTAAATCTTCCTCAGATGAACCTGTAATTAATATGGTCTCAACTCATGTGTTTTGAAAAATTGTAAAACCTAATATACTTTCAAAACCTGTGCTACTTAGAAATGGGGTGGGAGAGCAAAGAAATCTTCCATCTCCTTTGAATGTGTGAGGAAGCCGTGTAGTGTAACCTATCAGTAACATAACAGGTAACTTATAGACAATAGATTCAAGACAGCATTAGACAATAGTAAAACTACAAAGACTTACAGGGGGAATCAAGAGCGACCCTGACAACCTATTAACAGGAGGTCATATGCACAGAGCAGGGGGGCCTCCAGAGTGGAGCAGGGGGACAGGAGGAGGCTTGTATCCCAACCCTGGAGACTCCCGGATCCCCACCAAGGACTATCATTACGGGCACCAAGGACTACTTCCCAACTGCCAAAGAGACCACGGGGAACTGGAATGCTTTCGGAGGCCGAGAACTCAGAGGACATCCCCCGCCCCTTTGGACCTACCATACAGGATGGAAGAAGCCTGAATCCTTCCTCGTAGGATCCAAGGTCATCGGAACAACAGCCAAGAACCCTGAGCAATCCTCAGAATCAGAAGAACAGTAAACTTCCTTCGGGACTAGGGAGAGGAGCTTTCTCTGGTCCTCACTTAGTTCCAACTTTGGGTCCCCACTCTCTCCAGAGTCCCCCCCCCAACACACACACGCATACACACACTCACACACACACTCACAAATTAGAATAGATAGGCAGAGAACAACAAGGAAAGCTTGGTCAGCATGGACTCACACATACCTTACTAGGTAGGACACAAAGATTAAGTACTCCTCACCAAGGTATTGAAGAATTCTCTGCACACCCCTCCTAAAACTGTTTTGTACCTCCATTGTTGAAATGTCATTGAAGTAGTCACAGGATGTTGTTAAGAACTTGCATTTAATTTTAACATATTGTTTACTCAATACTATGTCAATTAATTCCATAACGTTATATATTGTTGCTGATGTTATGTTGGGGCTTTTGATTGGTCAGGATGACACTCTGCCGGCTCTACCTTCAGACCAGAGAAGGTCTCCCCAAGAAGCCATTGAACTTATCTGGACAATAAGATGCTGGACTCTATGCTTGATATGCTTGCAATAAAGGAATCTCAACTGAACTTGAACTGTGGTTACACAACAAGGGGGAGGAATTCACCATGGGGAGAGGGTTAGGAAAGGGGTGGGGGAAATCCCAGTACCTATAAAACTGTGTCACATAATATGATGTAATTAATAATAATAATAAAAATACCCTTCAGGGTCCAGCCTGGTGGCCTTGTGGCTAAAGTCCTTGCCTTGAACTCGCCGGGACCCCATACGGGTGCCAGTTCTAATCCCGGCAGCCCTGCTTCCCATCCAGCTCCCTGCCTGTGGCCTGGGAAAGCAGTCAAGGACAGCCCAAAAGCCTTGGGCCCTGCACCTGCTTGGGAGACTCAGAAGAAGCTCCTGGCTCCTGGCTTTGGATCGGCTCAGCTCCAGCTGTTGCAGTGACTTGCGAATTGAATCATCGGATGGAAGATCTTCCTCTCTATCAATCTGACTTAACAATAAAAATAAATAAATCTTTAAAAAAAATCCTTGAGATCATCACATTGTTTTCTGGTCATCAAAAAGTATTTGGCTATTAGTAATATGGCTATCAAAGTTTGTGCCACATCAATTCCTATAATCTGACTGCCCAAGCAGTTCAATAAAAGGCTGAGGCAGCAAGACTTCAGATCCTCCTCCCTTCCACTAATCAAAAAAGGGAGCTTCCCTCTGGCTACCAGGTTTTATAATCTTACCTTATGTCACCCTTTTCCTATTTCTTAATTGCACACTACTTCCCTCTCCAACCCTGTTCATTGCTGCACAAGTCCCAATATTTACTCCTGAACAACTAATGGATTCAAGGAAGAAATTACAAAGGAAATTTTAAAATTTCTTGAGTTGATAAAAAAAAAAAAGGAAGCACAACATACTAAAGCTTAAGAAGGAAGTTAACAGCAATCAGTGCCGACTTCAACAAAGCAGAAAATTTTCAGGGCCAAGTGCTGTGGCTAATCCTCCCACTTTAAGCCCCGGGATCCCATATGGGTGCCAGTTCATGTCCCAGCTGCTCTACTTCCCATCCAGCTCTCTGCTTTTGGCCTGGGAAAACAGTAGTGAACGGTCCAAAATATCGGGACCCTGTACCCGCATGGAAAAGCCGGAGGAGGTTCCTAGCTTCGGATTGGCTCAGCTCTGACCATTGTGGTCACTTAGGAAGTGAACCGGACAATGGAAGATCTTTCTCTCTGTGTCTGCTTCTCTGTATAGATCTGACTGTCCAATAAAATAAATAAATCTTTTAAAACATTTTTAAAGAAAAATTTTAAACAACTTATCACTGCACCTTGAGGCACTAGGAAAATAAGAAATGTCACTCAAAATTAGTAGAATGAAAGAAACAATAAAACTGTGAGCACAGATAAATAATGTAAAGGTTTTTTAATGCAAAAAATCAGTGACATTAAAATCATGCCCTATTAAATGATAAAGTTGATAAATGCTTAATTGGACTAAAAAAATTAGAGAATGTTCAAATTCATGAAGTCAGAGATAAAAGGAGAGACTTTGTTACTGATACCACAGAAATAAAAAGAATTGCTAGAGACTGACATAAACAATTTTATAGCAACAAATTCTATCAACTAGAAGAGCTAACAGATTTCTAGACACATACATTTTACTGAGATTTAACTGTGAAGAAAGAGACTACCTAAACAGAACAGTAACCAGTAATGAGATGGAATCAGTTGTCAAGCATTTGCCATCAAAGAAAGACCCAGGATCAAACAGCCTCACCACTGAACTAAATATTTAAGTAAGAATTAACATCAAACCTTCTGAAAGTGTGGGAAAAAAAAAAAACAGAAGAGGACGTTTTTTTCCAAATTTGCTCTATGAGGCCAATCTTATAGCCAAAACTGAACAAGGACAAATCAAGAAAGAGAGAGAGAGAGAGAAAGAGAAGGAAGGAAGGAAAGGAAAGGATGAAGGAAGGGAGAGAGCGAAAAAAGAAAGGAGGGAAGGAGGGAGGAAGAGAGGGAGGGAAGGGGAGAGTAGGAGAGCAGAGGAAAAGGGAGCAGAGGAGAGGAGAGGAGAGGAGAGGAGAGGAGAGGAGAGGAGAGGAGAGGAGAATGGAGGAATGGAGGAGAGAAGAGGCAAGGGGAGAGGGGAGGCAAGGTCACTTGGAAGGACTCCTTATACTAGTCTTGAAGTCCTCTCTGCAATTCTTAGTGAATCCACTTCAATCCTGGCCCTATCACATCACTAAGATGTCTCTGAACAGCATTGCCAGTGACTTCTATATTGTACAATCCATCAGTTTTCAGTCCTTACCTTACTAGACCCATCAGCAGTATCAGTACAGTTGATCACCTCTCTTCTTAGAAACCTACTCAACTGACACAACCACACCCTTCTTTTTTCTGCCAACCCCTGGTTGATCCTTCTCAGCCTGCTTGCTTACTTCTTCATCCTAAAGTACTCCTAGGTAACTTTTCATTTCTCACTCTGTACAAATTTCTTTGCTAATCTCACCTAATATCATGGTTCTTAAATTTTTTTATGTAGCCAATTCCCTGACATATATCTCAATTCTTGGACTCTCTCTTATGATCAATTATCCAAAGAAAAATTTCTGATTCTCTCAACTGAATTTGAACTGGGGTAATGCAACAAGGTGGAGGAATCCACCATGGGGGCGGGGGTTTAGGGAGGGATAGGGAGGTTTGGGAAGGGATTGGGGGGGGAATCTCAGTGCATATAAAACTGTGTCACATAATGCAATGTAATCAATAAAAAAAAAAGAAAGAAAAATTTCTGATTCTGTCTTCTCAATCTGCCCAGCCTTCAGTCAACAGATAATGACAATTCTATTTTTTCTGTAACTCAGGGGTAAAACTATGGGCCTTGATGCTTCCTTTTCTTTTACTCTTAAAACCTACCCATTAGAACATTCTGGAGGCCAACACAGTAGCACAACAGACTAATCCTCTACCCTGTGGTGGCTGCATCCTGTATGGGCACTGGATCATGTCCTGGTTGTTCCACTTCCCATCCAGCTCCTTGCCTATAGCCTGGGAAAGCAGCAGAGGATGGCTGAAAGCCTTGGGCCCGTGCACTCACGTGGGAGACCCAGAAGAAGCTCTTGGCTTCAGATGAGCTCAGCTCTGACTGTTGCGGTCATTTTGAGGAATGAACCAACAGTTGGAACACCTTCTTTTTCTCCATCTCTCTTCTCTCTCTGTAAAATCTGTCTTGCAAATAAAGCAAATAAATAAAACTAATAAAAAGCTAATATTCTGGTTTTGCTATTTCTTGTGAACATATTCAGAATCTCAGCACCTTCACTATCCTGCTACAAGCCACTGTCATTTCTCACCTAGGTGGTTGCCATAGTCACCCAACTAGTCTTTCTGCTTCCATCTTTGCCCCTCCCAAATCTCTTTACCAATCCAGCCAGAGGGATCCTTTCAAAATTCAAGTCAAGTCAAACCAGTCCTCTGCTCAAAATCCCCCAGTGCTTCCAGAGTGAAACATAAAGTCAGAGCATTAAGAATCGCAGCCCCCATGGCTTCCAGGGCTTTGCCAACACCTGCTGGCCAGTGCAGCGTTTATTCTGTCCTGTGGGTTGTAGCTTTCTGCATTTGCTGAAGCTACCCCGAGAAACAAAGTACATAAGGATTATTACAGACACTGTGACTTCACGAATTATTTTTGAACAAACACAAGTAAAAAAGGCTGGTAACTTTTAGAATGTGAAGTCACTGTGACATAAAGAATTTCTTTGTTTTCTGTGGAAACTGACCCCTGACCCAGGGTCCTGGACTGTGTAGGACTATATGGGCTAAGGGAATACTTTCTTTTAAATAAACAATTAACAAATGGTTCCAGTGGCCCGTAAGGCCTTTCAGATTGTGTTTGTGGGCTTGAATCTCATATCTTATCATATCTACTCCCAGTGTCTGAGTTCACTTCAACCACTTTGGCCTCATCAGTTTCTCAAACCTTCCAGACCTGCTCCTGTCCCAGAATTTCCACAGGAATGTCTTCTCCCAAGCAACGTCTTCTCAAAGAGGCCTTCCTGACAGCCCACACACCCCAACAGCAACCTCTCCCAGCCCCTGATTGTAAAACATTTCACAGCCACTAACAAACTGCATCAGGCATTTAGGATGCTTATTGCTTGTTATTCCCATTGCACCACAAGCTCCGTGAGAACACATATCTTTGTTTTGCCCTTAGTGGCGCATCCCCAGGGTCTGGCATTTGCTCAACTCCAATATTCATACAATGAATGAAGAAAGCAGGTGAGTCTTGGACATTTCTTAATCTCCAGATGTGTCACCAATCTGGGAGTGATGAGCTGCCACAGCAGAGCTAACGATTTGAAGGAACTTTCAGCTAGCATGTCCCCAGAAACCCACCAGGGAGTGTGCACTTATAGCCACAATTGCCACCACAGTGCCACTTTCAGACTAGCGCCTGAACTGACACTATTGAAAGGTGTACATTATTATACCAATGAGGAAACCTCATGTAAAAATGTTAAATAACTTCCAAAAGGTAGCACATGGTCAAGGATAGGCCTGAAATCTGAACCCTGGCTAGTTGGGTCACATGTCCCATACTGTTCACATATTAAGGGAAATCCTGTGATATACTACTTGAGTGAGAAGGAAAGAAGACTGGGGCAAACTAAGGTGGAGAGGCCCCAGGAAGGCAGTGAAACAACCCAGAGCCAATAGGCACACTCAGGATGGGGTAGAAAACAGCCTTACGGGCCAGTGCTCTGGCGTAGCATGATAAGTCTCCCCCTGTGACACTGGCATCTTATACTGGCACTGGTTCAGGTCTTCACTGCTCCATTTCTGATCCAGTTCCCTTTTAACAGACTGGGAAAACAGAAAAGGATGACTCAGGTCCTGGGGCCCTTGTACCCACATGGGAGACCAAGAGGAGGCTTCTGGCTCCTAGCTTTGGACTGGCCTAGCTCCAGCCCTTGTGGTCACCTGAAGAGTAAACCAGCAGATAGACAAACCTTGTCTTTCTTCTTTCTCTGTAAATCTGCCTTTTAAATGAAAATTTAAAAATATTTTAAATGTTTCTATTAAAACAGAAACAAAACAAAGCAAGCAAACAAACAAAAAATCAGAAACAATCACTCAGGAATCACTAGAAATTTGAGTAAAACTTCCAAAATAAATGGAACCAATATTTCAGAAAACACTCTACTGCTGGGTTCCATTGAGATAATAGCAATTGTCTACAACCAATTATTTTCACACAATGCATAAAACTCATAAAAATCCACAAGAAAAGTGATCTAAATCACACACATCCTAACTAGGAAGCAGGAACTCTCCAACTTCAATTGGCACAAAGGGAGATAGAGCTTAGGGTAGCCACGTGGATTCTGGAGTCCACTCCAGGGAGTCAGCCAAGCTCATGTAGGTGCAGGAGAGCCTGGGGGCCCCTGGCTGGGCACTAACAGGAAGGGTGGTCACCTCCTCCCTAGGAGGGTCTTCGTTGTGAGGAGTGAACTCTGAACTGAGGTCTGCTCCTCAGGGATCAGATCAACTGCTGGGGAGCCATGAGGAATGGAAGGACCCTGAGCAGCATCTTGGAAGGCACAGCTTAGAAGGGGACATATTGATTAGAGACAGGAAGATGAAGGGAAGGAAGGGTCAAAATGATGGCAAGTTGGAATCTAGCGAAACCAAGGATAATGAATGGGAAGACTCAGCAACACCTTGCTCACAACAGCACCATCTACTGAAGAAAATGGAATCTGGCTGTTCTCACAACGATGAATCTGCTTGAGGTACTGAGTCCCTTCACCATACTCTCCCAAGGCAGAAATGGCAGGGGACATTGATGCAAAGCCACCAAGTCTGCTCCCCACCCAAACAGTAGAAAAGCAGGGAAGTTGTGACATGTATTTAGCAAAAGTGAACAGGATTCAGCAGGTATGTGAAGACATAAAGGAACTCCAGATTCAAAAATCCAGCATAGCAATGGACAGAGGAAACTTAGGTGGAATGAGTGTATCTAACTCTGGAAAGGGTGAGGAAAAACTTGAACCATTTCAAAGGCCTGTAACAGCTGAGTCTGGGTCAGGCCAAACTCAGGAGCAAACAGACAGCAGATCTTTCTCTCTATCCCTCCTCTCTGTAAACCTGCCTTTCCAATAAAAATAAATAAAACACTTTTCCAAAAAAAAGTGCCTCAGTGATTTTAGCGACAGTATTTAGCAGTCTAATATGTATCACTGAAGTCTCAGTAAGAAAGGTGAGATATTGCAAGAAAAAATACACATATTCTGAGATAAAGAGCCTGAAACACTTTTAAATGGAATATATATATTCCATTGGTGATATATGTACATATATGTATCACCTCACAGTTCCAAGGAACTCAGGGTGGGTGAAATTCATGGCTCTGGACTGGATGCTCCGAACAGACCACTGTATCATTGTCATAATATGATTACTAAGAACACAAATCTGATTATGAGAAGCAGCTGCTACTCAAGGCCAACTCTGAGGGCAACCACCTGCATCCCTCTGTCATGTACTCTCAAGGACACTAAGTTACCTAGAAAGTGCTCTTGCCAAAAAAAAAACAAAAAAAGTTGATTTATTATAGTCAAGTAAGTCCAGAGTCTAGAACATTCTATAAAACAGCTAACCTGAGCTCTTCAAAAAGGTAAACATAGATAAAGGTAAAAGGTAGGCTGTTTTAGGCTAAAAAGAGTAAGGAAGCAGAGTCACTAATTATAATAAGATCTTTAATGCATCCTAGATCTCCAAAATATTTACTTTCTTAAGATTTATTTATTTTTATTGGAAAGACAGGTCAGATTTATGGAGAGAAGGAGAGACAGAGAAAGATCTTCCATCTGGGCAGTGGTCAGCATATCCAGGTGCACATGGAGGATATGGCAGTATTGGAGTCTGCAGAGGACACCTGGTGCCACAACAGAGGGACAGTATAAATTAATCAACTACCCCAGCCAAGTATTGGCAGTGAGTATCTGGGCAAATGGAAACTCTAAGGTGGACTGAGTCAGCCAGTGGATTCTGGAGAGATTTCATCGTGCTTGGAGTGGCAAGATGGGAAGTAATTCAGAACTGTTGAACTATCAAAACCTCTTGAGCAGGACCCTCAGAGCATGTCCCACATCAGGGACGCTCAGTGGTGTCACGTGGCTGTCCTCCATCCTAGGGCACAGAGGCATTTGGGAGGCTGGGTATGGCTTCTCTCCTTATCTCCCCCTTCCCCCAGATGCAAAAAGGAAAACAAAACAACAACAACAAAAAAAAAGAATGTGGAAATAATTATTTCACCCACCTTCCTGTAGCCCTTGACTCTTATTACCCTAATAAACTATGTAAAAATAATCAAAAATAAAAATAATTAATAAAAAAGAAAGATCTTCCATCTTTTGGTTCACTCCCCCAAGTGGCCACAATGGCCAAAGCTAAACCAATCCAAAGCCAGGAGCCAGGAGCTTCCTCTGGGTCTCCCATGCGGCTGCAGGGTCCCAAGGCTTTGGGCAATCCTCTGCTGCTCTCTTAGTCCTTAAATAGGGAGCTGATGGAGCAGCTGGGACAAGAATCAGCGCCCATATGGGACCCCAGTGCTTGCAAGATAAGGATTTAGTCATGAATCCATTGCCCAGACCCCAAAATATTTATTTTAAATAAGTGTGAGCACAAGTGGAGAATTTTAAGATGCACTGTATATTAAAGATATTAGTGAAAGAATTTCAACTGGGGAGAGTTATGATGACAGTCTCAGGGCTGTGTGGAAGAAAGTCCTTATTCTGAAAGGAAATTGATGATGAATGCTCAGGGCTGTAAGGCAATACATGCAGACATCATTTTCCTAATGACTCAGGAAGCAATAAAGAAAGGGAGCAAAGGAGGTTAGCGTAAATAATGCTGACGAGGAAAGCAACGTGGAGAATTCACTGCACTGTTCTCAAATTACACAAGAATCTGATCATTTTAAAAAATAGAAAGTCAGGTAAAAAAAAAAAACAGGAAAATCACCTTGGAGAAAACAAGAATCACTCAGGAACGCAAGAAAACTTTAAAATGTACATTAAGTATCCTCAGAAAAGGTTGAGCAACTATTACAAACATAAAATGAATAGAAAGTAAAACAGAAAGAAAGAAGACACCTCTGTAACGAGTGCAGTGCTTTTGAAGGCGAACAGAAGGGCTGGTAGATCAGAAGATCAGTTAAAAATCTGAAACAGAAACTGTGAGAGATACAGTAACAGCCGTAGAACAACAGTCCAGGACTCCAATCCTTGAGTACTGGAACTAGGACCCAAAACATAGAAGGGTGGGGAGATTTTCAAAATAAAACCAGAACATTTCCTAAGTTGAAGAACCTTGGATTTGCAGTCAAGATGCCAGAACAAGTGAAAATGATTTAACCAAATGAAACCTAAATCATCATCAACATAGATCACATTGATGAGCATGCAGGTAAGGATTCCAGAGATGGGGCTGAGTAAGGCCGCTACCTGCAACAGTCTCTCACATGGGCACCGGCTCAAGCCCCAGCTGCTCCACTTCCCATCCAGCTCTCTGCTTATGCCCTGGGAAAGCAGTGGAGAATGGTCCAAGTGCTCGAGTCCCTGCAACTACGTGGGAGACCCAGAGGAAGCTCCCGGTTCCTGGGTTTGGACAGTCCAGCTCTGGCTACTACATCTATTGGGGGAGTGACTCAGAAGTCAGAAGACTGATAATCTCTCTTCTCTCTCTTTTTCCTTCTTTCCGTCTTTCTGTGAGTCTCTGCCTTTCAAATAGATAAATATATCTTTAAAAACTAAATGTAAATAAATGAATGAAGATTTCAGGAATATAAACAGACACACTCTGTGTTGCTTGTGGAGGAAACACGATCAAGCAGGGTTGTCAACATTTACACCAGGCATGGTGGATGCTAGGACCTCCTCTTCAAGGAGAGCCCTGGCTGGCAATGCGGCTGGTTGTCCCTACAGGAAGACCGCTGTGCCATCACTCCCCATAGTCCAGGTCCTTCTGCATCCTTTCCCACCAGAGTGCAGGCTGCAGCCTGAATGTACTTTGTCCTGTCAATTCTTATATTGAGGTGTGATTGCCAGGGCCCTGGTACCGCGACATGGGAAGGTTTTAAGAGCTGTTAGGATAAGTGAAGGCAGTTCTGGCAGGATTGGATTAGTTACCACATAAGCAAGGTGGCTCATTGGTCTTGTCCCATGTGCGGGACCACTTTCCTTCCAAACCTCCTGTCATGTGTGGCCTCTGACCTCCAGCTCCATAAGCCACACAAACTTTTCATGATCACTCAGTCGGTCTCAGGCATTTTGTTACAGTAACAGGAAATGGACCAAGATGCTGAGTTACCTGAGAGCAGGAACAGCGACAATCCATCTTCACCTATTTCTCTTCCTTTTCTCTGAAGTCAAGCCAAGAACACACATCAGTGCTGTTTTGATACAACAGTGTTGGATCTCCGTGTCTCTTCTGTCTCATCATTTTCCTCCCTTCTACTTCCTGGCCTGTCTTTCTGTTCATTTATTCATTCTGGAGATCCTCCGTGAGGGCCTCCCTGGGCATGAGGAAGACACAGATCAGGCCCGGATTCCAGAATCTCACAGGTGGGAGTCTGTGTGCAGGGTCACTGCCCTCCCAGGACAGGGCCATCTTCCTCCCTCTCCAACTTACAGCACACAACCCAAATGAATCATCTCAATAGTTTGATGCTTTCTGTTTCTAAAAATATATTTTCTTTAATTTTTTTCAAATTTAAATATCTTTTTCCATTTATTTGAAAGGTAGAGAGACAGTGACAGAAAGAGATCTTCCATTCAACAGTTTGCTTCCCAAATGCCAGAAACAGCTTGACCTGGGCATGGCCAAAGATGTAAACTGCAACTTACTCTACTCTAGGTCTCCCATGTGGGTCTCAGGGGCCAACTCCTTAGGCCATCAACTGCTGTCTACCAGCTGTTCATTAACAGGAAACCAGATTCAGATGCAGAGTTCAGACCAAATCAAAGAACCCAGTTCCCAAGCAGGATCTTAAACATTGTATCAAATGTTTTGAGATTCATTTATTTATTTGAAAGGCAGAATGACAGAGAGAAGGAGAGGCAGAGACAAAGACATAGCTCTTTCATTTGCTGGTTCACTCCACAAATGGCCACAATGACCGTGGTTGAGCAAGGCTCAAGCCAGAAACCGAGAGCTTCTTCTGCTTCTCCCACATGGAAGGCAAAGAGCCAATCACCTGGGTCATCTTCCACTGCCTTCCTTTTATTACAGGGTGCTGGATTAGAAGTGGAGCAGCCAGGACTCCAACCAGCACCCATGTGGGATGCCAGCTTTACCTGCTGCACCCTAGTACTGGTCCAGCGCTCCCTATTCTTAAGCCTGAATTAAAGATGACTTAAACTGTATATGGTTTCATTTAAACTTTCATCTAGTTTGCCCAAGGGAACTCCAGCTTCCCTTGGGAAGCTGTGCCATGCTGGTAGAAACCAGACACGTCCTCCAGCTGCTGTGCCTCCCCTTCCCTGCAAGCCACTCTTGGGAAGAAAGACCCTAGCCTGAAGAGAGGGTCACACCAGCCACCACTCTTCCTCCTCAAGGAGCAGGGCCGGGAAGCAGGGAGAGGCACTGCAAACAGGACCCAGGAAAGCGCCTCCCCCTGGTGGCCACAGGAGACAGCTGAAGAATCCTCCACATGGGGAATTAAGATGCCACCCACATTTAGCCGTGCACACCTACATCCCGAGCCCTGTGCTCAGCAGCACCTTGATAATGAAGCATAGGCTTCAGAGCCCTCCCTGAAGCCAAGAGAGCCTTTAGCAACACATTCCTCTAAACGCGCAAGTTTGCAAACTTCACAAAAGCTCACTTTTGTATTTTTCTTCCTAGTGTCCTCCAAATAATACAACGCTTTAGATCCCACAAAGCTCACACGTGACCGCGAAGGGGCCAGAGGATACACAACTCTATAAATCAGTTCTTCCCCTTCCCCGCCCCCACTCCCTGCGGATTGCACAAAGGACTTCAACAGGACAGGTTGTGCAGAGGTCAAGAAAGTGGGTTCTTGGGACACACCGATCAGGCCTGCACCCCACCTCTGTCACTCACAGGCTGTGCATCCCTGGGCATGCTGCCTGCTTTTTCTGTGCCTCTTTTCCTTGGTCGTATAACGGCAACTACTCTGCAGGTTGTTGAGAGAACACAACCAGATCATTCAAGGTAAATGTTCTGTTCAGGGGCTGGCCTGTAGGGGGCGTTCCAGGGATAGCAACCACGGCAGAGACCCTTTCATGCTTACGGAAACGGGCTGAAATTTTCATTGCATTTGACACCAACTTCTTGCCAGGCCCTCAAAGATACACCCCTACCTTAAGTTCAGCACTTTATTAGGATGAACCCCAAAATTACGTGTTTCCCAACCTACAAAAAGAGCAGCTCACAAAAAGCCCCTGAAGGAATAAATGACCAAAGCGACACTTGGCAGCTGGAGGGACAGGTTATTGGAAGTGACCTTCAGTTCCTCTCACCCAGAAAGAGCTTCCCACTTTTGCACGGGGAGGCAGCAGGACGCGGCTCGACTCCTGGTTCTCTTCCCACTGGAGCCTCTCTCTGGCTGTAACAGTCTCCTGTGGAATGGCCCTTCATTGGCCTCCCTTACCGCCCAGTGTTCAGCAACAGATTCAGCAAGCAGTAGCCACTCCCAAACCTGGGCAGGCCCTCTGCCAGCAACACCATCCGAAGCCTTACTCCTGCTATCAGTCCTTCGCAGAGATGGTGAGTGTTCCTGCCCCCGAGACCCTTGGCTCTCCCCATCCCTGCAATCTAATCCAGAAACTTCTCTTTTTCCAACTTGTTCCTCCCAAAAGCAGAGGAAGGTCAGGTGGAGCAGAGAGCCAGGTCTGGGGTATCCACGCTACAGAGACCACACTGGACGAACCAAGGCCCCTGGCCCGAAGTGAACCTTGGGAATCCCAAGTTCACAGATGTCACTCCGGCTACCAGGACCTGACCCCGCGGTCTGGGGAACAGAATTCTGGAGGCCCACACTCCAGCTGGATATTCAGCTGGTATGTGTCAAACCACAGGACACAGCTGACTGCACCTGCCGGAAGACAGGGCTCCCTGGAGGTCAGCAGGAGGCCCTTGTGCAGACTGAGCCAGCAGAGTTTAAGCAGCAGAGGTCGAAGCAGGGTTAGGAGTGCAGAAGACTATGTAAGGAGGAAGTGGGGAGAAACAGCTGGGGCAGGGATCCCTAGGCCGCAAGGCAGACATGACAAAGCTTCTGCCAGCCCCTGGAGATGTATCCAAGGTTTCCCATCAGAGAAGTCTCTCCCTGAGCAGGAACAGCCAGGAATGTGAACCGTGTAGCCCTGCTTAGGTGACCCCGGGACAGTGCAACAACAGCTCAAACACTGGCCAGGAGTGGCAACCCAGGACCTGAAGTCTGCTCTGGAAGGACAATCACAGCAGTCCAGTCCACTCCACAAGGTCCACCTCTCTGTCCACAGCCACCATGGCTCTGGGAGCCTCCCCAGGAGACGAAAGGTTAAGGACCTGCAGCTTGGTTGGCACCAGTGTCGTGGCCTCCTCATCCTGGTTATCTTTAGTGCCCCTCATCTGGTCGGGATCCACGGGCACTCCTGTAGGGCAGCCCAAGCCCTCATCCTCAAGCCTCTGGGCCCCTGGTCAAAAGCATGATGCACTCTCCAGACCCTTCCTGGAATAAGAATGGGCTACGGGTGTACCAGGTGCATGGATCTCAGACAGTGTCGCCTATTGGCAGCAACAGAATCTGCTCCAGTTTTGCAGCCCAAACCACTTGGGCAATGAGCACCTGAACAAGCTGGAGTCAGCCCTCAGGGTGCTGGCAGAGGCTTTCTCACACAGGCATGGATGTCTGATGCTCCCCTAGTCCTCTCCATCCCCAATCCTGCTCTCCTCTTTTCTGCTGGCCTCTGTCATTCCTCCATAAGGAACCTGCTGCTCTCTGAAGAACCCAGCCCAGCAGTCACCCTGGGGACCAGGAGTGGTCCAAGGAGGCATCTGCCAGGGACCAAGGGGCTGGGAAGCACCAAGTGGGCAGAATGACTTAATCAATGCCAGCCTGCATTCTTCAGTGGCCACCCCATTGCCCACATTTGGAGGACACAATCAGGAGCAAAGGCTCAGGCCACACATAGGCCCAAGAGCATGGATTCACACTTAACAAGGATAGCCTCACCTGCCATGGCTACCTCTGGGGTCCAGTCTGCCAACACAGGGATCACGCCAACCCCAAGGTGGCACTATTAGGGCAGAGAGAGTATATGCTTGGTATATGATGAGAGTTTGGTAAAGGAGATGGTTGGGGTGTGGGCTCTGGGTTGGTTGGTTTGTAAAAGAAAAGTATGCTCCCAGGGCAATGGTTCAGCATCACAGGGAACTAGCTAGCCGTGAGAAGGCATTCTCTCCAGGTCCAAAGCCTCAAATGGCACAACAGCAGTAACACAGAAAATCAGAGAAGGCAATGGCCAGGATGAGGGACGTAGGAAGTAGCCAATTCCTGCTTTTCCTTAGGAAAGTGTGAGTTGGGCTTCTGTCCCTTCCAAGCTGCAGACCTAGGTACTCATGGACATCTGTTCACTTTAGTGTTCTAACCTCAGCAATTTGTCCATGCTTAGGATCTCCATCTGGACAAGGTATGGTGATGAACTGTGACTGGCAGGCCCTGCAGCCTACAGATGCCACCCACGTGACAGCATGAGGACACTCCCATGAGCGATGGAGATAGTGGCTCAGGTGCATGCACCCCTCCATCCACACGGGAGCCCAGACTCCTGGTCACAACTTGCTCCAGCCAGCCCTGGCTTGTATACGCATCCACTGAATCAACTAGCAAATGAAAGATCTCGTGTGCAGTGTCCCTCTTTCTGCTACCCTCCTTCTCACTCTATGTCACTCTGTCTTTCAAATATACATGTATATGTATATATAATTTCAAATATATATATATAAAGAAATACAGTTAAAGACCAGCTTGTGGCGCATCAGGTTAAACCACTGCCTGCAATGCCAGCATCCCAGTTGCTCCACCTCTAAGCCAGCTCCTTGCTAAAGCACCTGGAAAAGCAACAGAGGATGGCCCAAGGAATTGGAACCCCTGTATCCACATGAAAGACCACAAATGGGACTCCCAGCTTTAGCCCAGCTCAGGCCATTATGGCCATTTGGGGAGTGAACCAATGGGTAGAAAATTCTCTCTCTCTCTTTCTCTGTGTAACTCTGAAATTCAAATAAATTAATCATCTCAAAAAATAAAAAAGAAAGAAAAGAAAACAGGAAATACCATTAATACAACTGACCATGAACTTTCCTTTACAGCAAGGAAGGTAAAGCCATGACCATGGAGCTCACCGGTGTAGCACCTGCCAGCCCCCTCAGGAGCTGCTGCCATTGTACATGCGTGCTGAAGGCACGGTGCAAGGGCTTCCTCCGAGCCCTCATCCTACATGGGCAGGCAGCATCTTCCTAGCCACGGAATATCCACTGCCCCAGAAACCTCCATGTGCTTTTCTGCCCTCAGCCAGCAGAAGAGATGAGGATGAGAACAGAGATGAAAGTGGGTGTGGCTCCATTTCCAATTACTCCTACAGACCACCCTCCATGCAAGGTAGATCTGTACTCGCCCACCCACATCCCTCAGAGCTAGAGACCTATAATATTCAAATGGGTTCATCCACTCCAAGGGACACAGCAAAGGTCCCCTTAACTGCAGATGGCATCTGTCCCTGAGGCCCTCTGGGCTCCCTGAGGCCAGTGCACAGAAGGCGAGATGAGCAGTCAGCTCTGGGAGGACCCACGGCTCTGCACAGCTAACACTACATAGCAAGGGAGAAGGCGCCTGTGGAACTGAGGGAGCTGTTTGGGCCACCTTTGGAACCGCAAGTTGGGTGGCTTACAGTCAACATGGGTTTGTTGTTGTTGTTTTATTTTGGTTTATCATTTCACAGTTTTGGATGCTGTCAGTCTGAGTCAAGGAGTTGCCAGTGCCTGCCTTGCCCTTGGTTCTGCTGGTGGTCAGCAGTGGCTGCTATTCCTGGACTTTCAGGTGTATCACTACAACCCTTGCCTCTGCGTTCACACAGGGTTCTTCCCTCTGTGTGAATGACCACACCTGGCCTTGTCTTCATTTGATTTTATCTGTAAAGTTCTTATTTCTAAAGAAGGCTGCATTCACAGGTGCTGAATGGATGTGAGTTTGCCATGGGACACTCTTCATTCAGCTCAGTACCTGTGGTTGATTGGCATGCCATGGCCAAGGTTGTCCTTTCTACAAGGGCTCAGTTGCACACCAAGAGCTGTTTTCCATCCCAGATGATATGGTCAGAGCCCTATGCCACTGTTCTCTGGTGCTTCACAAAATACGTCTAACGTGCCAGGAGTTGCCAGGAGTGGCCTAAGTGGCAGGCCTCACTTGCACTATAGCTTGCTCCGTGATCTGAGTTCCACTCCAGTCAGCCATCCTTTAGTATTTCTTGTTTTATGGATCAGAACAACATATCCTAGGTGTTGAGTGTGTTACTTCTGGAGCCCATAGTATCCCATCAGGCACTGAAGTGATATCTTTGTAGTATGAGGGCAGGTTCGAAACACTTGAGACTGGTGTTGTTTCACAGCAAATTATCCTGTCCAGGTACAGGCTAGAGTCCTGGCTGCTCCTCTTCCCATCCAGCTCCCCACTAATAACCTGGGAAATAATGGAAGATGACCCAAGTCCTTGGGCCCCTGTACCCACATTAAAGACCTGATGGAAGCCTCCATCTCTTAGCTGCAGCTTGGCCCAGCTCCAGCTGTTGTGGCCATTTGAGGACTGAACCAGTGAATGAAAGTTTCTCTCTCATTCTATCTCTATAGTTATCATTCTTTTTTTTTTTTAATTCCTCACCAGCTTGTCTCTGATAGTTCTTTCTTTTTTTTAAGATTTATTTTATTTTCATTACAAAGTCAGATACACAGAGAGGAGGAGAGACGGAGAGGAAGATCTTCCATCCAATGATTCATTCCCCAAGTGACTGCAATGACCGGTGCACTGCTGATCTGAAGCCAGGATCCAGGAGCTCTTCCAGGTCTCCCACGCAGGTGCAGTCCCAAGGTTTTGGGCCGTCCTCGACTGCTTTCCCAGGCAACAAGCAGGGAGCTGGATGGGAAGTGGAGCTGCTGTGATTAGAACCGGCGCCCATATGGGATCCCGGTGCGTTCAAGGACTTTAGCTGCTAGGTCATGGCGCTGGGCCCTGTAACTATCCTTCAAATAAATACATCAAATCTTCTTAAAAAAAAAAAAATAAAAGGTGGACATATTTGTTTTGTACTCTGGAGGAATGCTCTGACTTTTGGGTCCCTAAGAGTTTCACTTCTATATCAGACCCTTAAGTCTCTACAGCATTTATTCCCCTCCCAGTGGAGCACATAGATTTCACCAAGACCACCAGCCATCTCTTGCTCTTCTGGCTTGTTCAACACTGCAGATCACTGTGATCTTTCAATTCTCCAGATGGGTAGATCTCTTCAGACAATATTATGACAAGGAGCAAATGAATTCACAGACGGGATAAAACTGCAGATGCATGTTAGCATCCACTCAGTGCATGCTGCTGCTGATCTTCTTTTCTGATGGAGACGGCTAAGAACCCATTTGCCAAACTGCAGGCAGCACACAGCACACACTGTTATGTATGTTATGAATCCACTCCGGTAAATCAACCCCATCTGACAGGAAGGCTGTGCTTGTGGTTAGTTTCTTGCTTGGCTGCCCAGTAGGCTGCATACACTCTCCAGGACCCACTCAGGTTCTGCCAGGTCCAGGCAGCTGGGTAAGCAGAGATACGAAGGGTGAGCACCACGCTGCACCTGTCAGATTCTTCAGCACGGCACTGGTTGCCATTTCTCCCACCAGGAGGTGACAGGCAATGGCTTTTATGTCCTACTCTGGCTGGAGTGGGGTGAGAGTTTCATGGGGCAATGAAGTTATCCTTCACTCTGATAGCTCTTATCCTATTTGCCAACATTCCAACATGGAGGGTTTTATTTTGTTTTGTTTTGTTTTACTAACAAGGATGCCAATGTCGACTACATAGGCCACCAAATAGGTCTTTGAGCAAGATAAACCTGCGGTAGACTCGCTCTGAGGTCAGGATGTCCTATGTCCCTGTTGTGACAAAGGCACTATGATAAGGCTCTCAGATCGTATGTCCCATGCTCCCTGAAACATTTGAGTAATCCCTTTTCTCCAAAATATAATTTCCATTAATACGTAGATCCTTTTGGGGTGGAACAAAGGATGGATGAAGTGGGTACTTGCTGGGGGGCTGTAGAGTTCCACCCACTTCTTCAGTCAATAGGCTCTGAAACTGGCTCTGGTCCAGAAGCTAACACAAGACCACAACTTTTACAAGGGCTGACCACTCTCAGCCTCTTACCCATTTGTACATGATGGCCCTTGTCATCTGCCACTCTGTCCACTAAAGATGTTGTGTCCTGATAACCATCCCCAAAATATCCTAAAGGTCCAGCCCCATGATTATCACCCCAATCCCGTCATAGTCATTTTACGCCTTGCCTTCGGAACATTAAGGGCAGCCACCTGGCCTCCACTACCCAAGCGTTGTCATCTCCATTATTATCAGCGAATCACTTTCTGCACTTGCTTCTCATGTGTCAGTTGTATCCTGTCCTGCAGCGGAGCCCCACCAGGGAGCAGCCTTGGTGAGTGGCATGTTCCCCAGCCTCACCACGACTTACTATCCTCTGGTGCACCATCTTATTCATGTCCATTCACAGATATCATCCACCTATAACGTATATATTTTTCCATCTTCTGTGTCCCCTTCAAATGACTGACTCTTCTCATAGGGCAACTCATTCCTTTCCACTGGCACCTTCTCCCCAGAGTCTCCACAAATGGGAGGTCACCAGTGAATTGCAGGACATGCCCTTAGCTCACTCAGCACCTAAGGTGTAGCCTTCATTGCCAAGGGGTGAGGCAGCAAACTGGTCCCTGGCCCCATGGTGCTCAGGACTTCCTGGGCTTGCTCTTGGAAACAATGCGTGAGAAGGAGGGGTGTATAGAAGTTTACCCGAGGCCTGGCACGGTGGCCTAGTGGCTAAATGCGCCCTGGGATCCCATATGAGTTCCGGTTCTGGTCCCAGTGGCCCCACTTCCCATCCAGCTCCCTGCTTGTGGCCTGGGAAAGCAGTCGAGGACGGCCCAAAGCCTTGGGATCCTGCACCCATGTGGGAGACCCTGAGGAGCTCCTGGCTCCTGGCTTTGGATTGGCACAGCACCGGCTGTTGCAGTTACTTGGGGAGTGAATCATCAGATGTAAGATCTTCCTCTCTGCCTCTCCTTCTCTCTGTATATCCAACTTTATAATTAAAATAAAATAAATCTTAAACAAACAAACAAAGTTAACCTGGGCAGTAGAGTGGCGAAGAGACAAGGCGGGAGTCAAGACAGTGAGAGCTCTGGTGGAAACACGAGCTGTTAAGTTCTCTGTCTGCCCGGTGGGGGGAGCCAGAGCCAAAACTGCCCGTTGTGAAGTCCAGAGCTGGGAGGAGACAGCCAGGCCCTTGTAACGTCGCCCTGTTCTGATGTAGTAGAAGCCACTCTGATAAGGGCGTGATTTCAGCTGGAAAGTTGAGGTTGCCCTTGAACCAATCTGCAGCTGGGGCTGGCAGCTCACCACGTACCTGGTGCCTGGGAAGGGAAGCTTTTTCTGTTCTTCTTTTCTCGCCTTTCCTTTCCTTTTTTTTTCTTTCCCTTTTTAATAGACTTTTTTAAAGGCACACTTTATAAAGATAGGAGAAAGAGAGATCTTACGTCTGTTGGTTGGCTCTCCAAATAGCCATAACAGCCAGGTCTAGGCTAGACCAAAACCAGCAGCTTCCTCCAGATCTCCCACATGGGTACAGGGGTCCAAGCATTTAGACCATGCTACACAGCTTTCCCAATCAAGCCAGTAGGGAGCTGAGTCTAAAATGGAGCTCCCGGCACTTGAAACAGAACCTATATGGGATGCCAACACCACACAGAAGCTTAACCGGCTACACCATGATACCAGCTCCAGTGAGTGCTTGCTCATGGAGATATGTACAAGTCACCTCTCTGATCTGCCACACAGGTGGCAAGACCATCTGAGCCGTGCTCTTGTGACGGCCTGTGCAGATTAGGTCAAGGCATAGAAGCTGCTTCTCTAATTAGTAAAGCAGTGCTCATAGAAGTTATCAAGCAAATAAAGTAGGAGGTGGGGGGTGGAGGGGAGCCAAGATGATCAGAAACACGAGAATGTTTTAGAAATATACAGTCATCCCTGGGGTTCCACGGAAGATTGGACCCAGAATCCATCGCAGATACCAGAAGTGCCTTATGCAAAATGCATATAATTTACATACCTCCTCCCAGGGACTCTAACTCAATTCTAGATTACTTACAACGTTTAATGGTTTGTGAACTCTGTGTACGTTGTAGTGTATTGCTTAGGAGATACTGATAAGAAAGACAAGCCTCTATGCCATCAGCACAGGGGCAACACTCGTAGGTCTAACTACACGGGCCACACCAGCAACCATATGGCATTTTTTTAAATTAAAAAACAGACATTCAGAGAGAGTTTGAATCTGTTAGTTTGCTCCCCAAATGCTTGCACGGGCTGGGGTTGAAGCCAAGAGCTAGCATGGCAAACCAGATCTCGCGGGCAGGTAGCAGGAATCAGTGATCTGAGTTTCCCCTGCTGCCCCGCATGACGGGCTTCAGCAGGAGGCTGTGGTCAGGAGCCATGGCTGGGAATTGAATCCACACACCCTGCTATGACACACAGGTGTCTTAACTGCGAAGCTAATTGTCCACTTCTTACATACCTTAAAAAAAATGATTTTGAATCTGTGCCTGCTTAAATTCACAGAGACAGAACCTGCAGACACAGAAGCCAATTTTCACAAGAAGCCTGTAGAATTGAGATGCACATGATGCTGGCAGGGGTAGGGGGTAGGGGATCAGTCACCGGGACTTTGCCTGCTCAGCTACAGAAGTTCAGATTCCAGCTTGCAGCCCACACAGCCGCCGGGCTATAGCTCAGTCACATGTCAATATCAGCAGGACCTCTCAGCCAGGAGTGTGGAGAACGGGCAGGAGGTGACAAGGTGAAGGAGGGTCAGGAGACGACCGGGCAGGCTGATGGGATGCAGAGGAAGCCTGGGCAGCCCTGCAGGAGGCAGAAGTAGCCGGAGCCAGGGACCCCCTGGCTTGACAGGCTAGCACGCCAGCGCCCCTGAGACACTCTGGTTCCTGGCTTTAGGGTCCATTTGATGGTCCCAGAAGAGCCTGACTCTCCCCAGCCTGCTCTTCCCCTGAGCCTATGGTGCCTCCTGAGCTGCAGAGTCTTTGACTTTGTGTAAATGGCTGGTGCAATGGTTAAGGCCCTCCACAGGCCACCTGTCTCACCTCTCCCTCCCACCCACTGCCCTTCCTTGAGCCCTGCCCCCACCCCCACTACACCACACTCTCGTCTTGGGATTTCCTACCCCAGGTCTCCCACTTGTGTGCATGTAACCCTTCAAAGCCTAATTCAATTGCCCTACCTCCTCTCTGAGGTCTGTTCTGACTGCCCCCAGCCTCCAGAATCATGTTCTCTCTCTCTTTCTCTCTCCCTTGACCTCTGCTGGCCTTTCCTGTTGTCTGGTCTTGAAGGGTGAGCTTTTAGATGTCAGGAACCCAAGGACAGGGGCTGTTCTCTGCAAGGGGCTTGCTCAGAGTCAGAGAAGCAGCCAGCATGCAGAGCCTCGGTCCCTGTGGTTAAGAAGGGGCCAAGGTGCCCAGATACAGGAAAAAAAAAAGAAGAAGAAAAGAAGAGACAGAGAGAATGTGGAAACAATGATCTTACCCACTTTCCTGTAGTCCTTGACCCTTTGTATCAACTATGTAAAGATTATCGAAATAAAATAATAATTTCTTAAAAAAAGAAAGGACCAAGGTAGCTGGTGAGGTTGAACCCTCTGCCCAGACAGGGTCTTAAAATCTCAGTCCTGGAATTGTCAATGGCATCCCACCACTGCTGCCCATGCAGCCGCATGGCAACCTCAGAAACTGTGAGTCACCATGCAAGGAGAAAACCAGGCTGCTGCCCACGGTGAGGCTCTGCAGGGTACCAGAGAGTGGCTTCCTCTGCTGGGCTCCTACCCGGCCTGTTCCACCTCTCGCAGTTATCCACAGCAGCCCATGCTGAGCAGACAGGATGTGCCATGCCCTGGCCATGCAGATCTCACGGACCCTTGCAACTATCTTCCCAAAGATCCTGCCTGTGCCTTTCCGGTGAGTGGGGGAATCCAGAGCACCAAAGGATAGTCCCCAGGTTTCTCCCCAAAGTGCCCATCAAGATATGGATCATGACTTCCAGGGCTGAGCCAGGCCCCAGGCATGCTATCTTCAGAGGATGCCAAGCAGGAGGCATCACACCAGGGCACATAAAAAAAGGCTTCAGGAACTCCTCAGAAGGGAATGTTGATGGTGGAGGAGAAAACAGTGACTCAGACACAGGATATGGAGCCTGTGTGTGTTCCCGTTCTCCTGGCAGGAAAGAAAAGGTGCAGAAATTCATAGATAATTGGTGTGGAGACGCCCCAGTGATTAACCCAAGTGGGAGCCCCCCAGGCCCGTGACCTCCAGCATGTGCTCTGTGCTCTCCTTCTGATCTGTAAGGGATCAAATGGATTGCTGCAAAGCACTATGTGAGTTAACATACAGGTGCACATAACTCCTTAGAGTCGTGCCTTGGCACAGAGTACGCTATTAATGTTTGCATTACTTTTGCTAGGATGATTAGAATAGCAGCAGCATATGTGTGTTAGCAAATCTGATAAAAGGCACCTGTCCGGAAAGGGCTTGAGAATTTCCATTGTCAGATGACAAGGGTGAGATCAATGTGTTAACTCCAGTATGAGGCAGCCCATGGACAAGTAAGCTCTACTTGAGAAGGAGAGTGATGAGAGAGGCCATTGGGTACCCTGGAGGTGTGTGTTCCTTGCGGTCTTACTCACAATGCAACGGTTTTCTATTTAGAGAAGAAAGCTCTATGGTTGGCAATTTTAATGAAAATTGATTTGTAATTTAAATGAGTATATCTGATTAGGTCATGAGTTGTGAGAATAAATTAAATGAGTTCAGGAAGAGAAGGGATAAAAATAATTGAATGTACACTCTGAACCCAATTGTGAACATATTGCGAAGGCTTCTATATTTCTTTTTGCAAAATAAAACACACTTTCTGACTGTTCTAGAGCTAAAACTCAGAAGCACCCAGAGTCATCTCTCCCACAGAAAGGGACCACTTAGCATGCCAATGAGCTTTTATCAACGTGGTTAATTTTGCATTGGTGTCACTGCATCATGGGTCACTCAAGTACTGTCAGAACCCTGTTTCTGGGGTGTGTTGGAGGGTACTGGGGACAAGATCAGTGTTTGCATTAGTGATTGGCTAAGTGAAGCAGCAACCCTCTCCAAGGTGGAGGCCTGGGATAAAAAAGAGGGGGGAGCAAGAAAAAGTCTCTCCCAGCCTGCCTGTTGGAGCTGGGACACTAGTTTCCTCACTCCCTCAAACTAGACCTGGCACCACCAACTCTGTCTTCCCCAGGCCTTCAGACCGGAGCCACTGGGCCTTCAGTGCTTAGTCTTTGGACTCAGACTGCAACGGCATCAGCAGCTTCCTTGGGTCTCCTGCTTACTGATGAAAAGTATAGGACTTCCTGGCCAATGGACATCCATCAGTAGGGACAGGGAGGTCAAAAGCTCCACTGAGATGTGTTTTGTGAATAAAGAAGCAGTGCAAGCATTTTTAAAGAGGTTTTGCACAAAAATAAATCTATCCTTTAATCCTATCTTCTTTTGAGTATTTAAAGCTCCTTCATATGTAATTTGCCTCTTATTGGTTCTATTATTCCGGAGATGTACAACACAGATTTTGGAACCATGAATGGGTCTACAGAAACAGAATTTTATGAGTGAATTTTCCAGTTTGGTTCTGGAGTTTCTGGGCTTGACGCTCTAGTCTGATTGGATTTAAAGATGCTAATTCAGTTGACACCATGACATAATAGATTAAGTCTCCACCTGCAGCATGGACATTCCATATGGGCACCAGTTCAAGTCCCGGCTGTTCCATTTTCCATCCAGCTCCTTGCTGGGAATGCAACAGAGGATGGGCCTAGTGCTTGGACCCCTGCATCCATGTAGGAGACTCAGCCCCAGCTTTCATGGTCATTTAGAGAGTGAACGGTGGAGGGACAATCTCTCTGTGTGTCCCTTCTCTCTCTGTAACTCTGCCTTTCAAATAAAATAAATAAATCTCAAAAAAAAAAAAGAAGGAAATAAGGAATAAGAAAAGCACTAGTCATTCTGTTAAGTGGTCCCAAGCATGATCTGGCAATGCAAATCTACAAAATACTCTCCAGTGGATACTTTTAATCAACTACTTCTAAAAGTCTAGGAACTGGGTAGTTATGTGACTCTTTTGAACACTTCTAAACACTAGTAAACATAGTGAGATTAGCAGGTAGCTCCTCTTAACCTCTGTGTAACGCAGTAAAAGAAACAGACGACTCTGGGCATTCAAATTCCCAGTTCAAGCCCTACTAAATAACCTAGAAGTTTCCCCATGTCCTTGAAGGAGACCATTATCTCCTGTAGTTGCAGGCCCAAGATCATTGGAAATCAAACATGAAATCTCATGCTGCAATGTACAGTATTGTAACACACGCTGACCTCGGAGCCTCATGAAGTAACTACTGTGAAAGTGACTTACTGACTGGGAAAGAGGGAAAATCTGTTAGCTGGGATAAGAGTGAGTGAAAAAAAATCCCAATGAATCTATGGGTCTTGAACCTCTGAGTGTTGATAATTCTTCTTTGCCCACAAATGCTGCCTTTCCTCCTCCACCCTAGGGATGCATCCTGTACTTCTAATGAAATCTTAGTGGCATCTCCCAAAGCAGGTGCCCGACAAAGCAGTGATGAGCCTCCTCCAGCCCCGGCGCTCCAGCCCCACTTTGCTTCCAGACCCATAACCGGGAACCAGTCCTAGCAAGTGCACAAAGGTGAGCTACAACATTGACCTGCAAGGAGACAGGCCATACTTCACAAGAATGACTTTAGTCTAAATAACATAGAAACTATGGACCTCAAGAACAAATGGTAAAGATGAAGGGTAAGATAGAAAGAATATGAACCTGGATCAAAGAACATCTACTGATGCTGGATCGACTCCACATTTCCTGTTACAGCTCCGTGAGGGGGCAGCACTGTGGCATAGCATCTTACAGCCACTGCCTGCAGTGCAAGCATCCCATATGGCCACTGCATATGGGATTCCAGCTGCTTCACTTGTGATTCAGCTCCCTGCTAATGGCCTGGGAAAGCAATGGAAAACTACACAACTGCTTTAGCCCCTGAACCCACATGGGAGACCTGGAAGAAACTCTTGGTTCTTAGCTTTGATTTAGTTCAACTCTAGCTATTGTGGCCATTTGGAGAGTGAACAAGAAATAGAAGATCTCTGTCACTCTATGTCTCTCTTCCTCTCCCTCTCTCTCTCCACCCACCAGCATAACTCTGCCTTTGAAATACATGAAATATGGTAGGACTATAGGTTACTGACAATAGTTTTATTCTTAAAAAAAAAAGCAAACATTAATTTGAAAACTAGAGTGAAGGGTAAATAGAGAAAGAGACATAAAGACAGGGACAGAGAGACGCAGCTAAGAGTTGGATTTATCCGCTAATACTGCTTTTCAGAAAACTAAATAAATCTTTAAAGGAAAAAATAAGAGAGAAAGAGAGATCTACCACCTGCTGATTCATCTCCAAATGCCCCAACAGTCAAGTTTGGCCCAGGAACTCTATCTGGGTCTCCCATGAGGGTGGCAGTGATCCAAGTGCTTGGTCTATCATCCATTGGCTTCCAAGGCAGGGAGCTAAATCAGAAGCAAAGTCAGGGGATTCAAATAAGCACTGTGATATGGGACATAGAATGCCAACATTGTAAGAAACAGCTTGGGCCTGGCACGGTGGCCTAGAAGCTAAAGTCCTCACCTTGAAAGCGCGAGGATCCCATGTAGTGCCAGTTCTAATCCTGGCAGCTCCACTTCCCATCCAGCTCCCTGCTTGTGCCCTGGGAAGGCAGTCGAGAACGGCCCAAGGCCTTGGGACTCTGCACCCGCATGGGAGACTTAAAGGAAGTCCCTGGCTCCTGGCTTCAGATCGGCATAGCACCAGCCATAGCAGTCACTTGGAGAGCGATTCATCAGATGGAGAATCTTCCTCTCTGTATATCTGGCTTTACAATAAAAAATAAATAAATCTTTTTTTTTAAAGGAAACAGCTATCTACCACACTACAACAGTGCCTTCAATGATAGGTTTCTCTTTTTTAAGACTTATTTAATTTATTTAGAAATTTATTTATGTATTTGTGTATTTATTTAAAAGGCAGAGGTAAAGAGGGAAAGGGAAAGACAGAGAGGAAGAAATCTTTAATCTACTGGTTTACTCTGCTAAGTGTTCAAAACAGCAGGGCCTGGGCCGGTCAGAAGTCAAGAGCCTGGAACTCCATCTGGAGCCTCCACACAGGTGGTGGGGGCCCAAGGACTTGAGCCATCTTCTGTTGTTTTCTCTTGTGCATTAGTAGTAAACTGGCATGAAAGGGAAACAGCCAGGACTCAAACAAGTGCCCTGTGAGGTGCCAGTGTCCCACGCAGCAGCTTAAACCCATGTGCCACAATGCCAACCCCATGGTTTAGTTCTCAAACACGGTGGGTTCAGGGATGTGTGTGTATAAAAGAGGTAAATGAAAGAGCAACCAAGGACCGATGATGAAAGTGTTTCAAGGTCACGCTTATTCTAGTCCTATACACTCTAGATCCACTGAAAACGTGGGCTGGAAGCTGACACGGGGCTGGAGGCCTCAGTGAGAAAGGTCACGTCTACCTGCACCTGGCACTGGATTGCTTCCCGCCAGAGACAGAAGCCAGAACAGCCGCTCACATCCAGCTTCTTAGCGCTGTAAGGATTCAGAGGCCTTAATTTTTCTCTGTCCTCTTTATTTCTGTTTTTCTTTTCTGAATTAATTGTGGAAGGGTCAAGGACTTCTTTTTCAAAAGAACCAATATTTAGGCAAATGCTTAGCCTAGTCATTAAGACACATGCAACCTACTCTTATGTACCTGGGCTCAAGTCCCATTTCTGACTCCTAACTTTCCCTTAGCTCCAAAGTTAGCTTGTTTAGTGCAGCCCCTGAGAGACGGCGGTGCTTGGCTCAAGCAGTACAGTCCTTGCCACTCACACGGGAGATCTGGATTAGATTCCAGGCTCATGGCCAGCCCCAGAGCAACCCTTTAGAACAGCAGAAAGGGCTGCTCACAGAGAAGCCCAGCACCCTTCCTGCTGATTCCCTCCGTTCTGACACCCCTGAGGGGGCGCTGGAGGTCTGATCATCAGGCCAGCTTTCAGGAACTGTGTTGGTAAACACACCTCTGCATCTGCCGACCCACTGGTGAGCAGACAGGGCAAGGGAAGCAGAGAGACAGCAGGTGGACTCTCCAGCTGGCCCTCTGGCTGAAGCACAGACTGAGGTACCACTGATGGCCCTGCGGACAGTGACCGTGGGTGGAGGGGTCTTTTCCTCCATATTCATGCTCACACCAAGTTCTGCAAGAACCTAGCCACACAGACACCTGACTCGCACTAACAGGTTGCTGGCATGTTGCTAAGTCTTGGAAAAAGGTTAACTTTATCCAAAAAAGAAGCTTACTCTTAAATACTATCAGTAAGACATCACTCCACTGTGTGATTTTCATGAAGAAAAAAAAATACATAGGTAGATGCAGTTTATTTTTCTGACCAAGGAAGTAGTGAAAAATCCATGTATCAACAGCTAGAAACTCAGAAATATTATTGGGAATAAAATTGCAACTGCTTGTAGGCTGACCTCTCATTCATTCCACGAACGTGTGGTGGAGCTCAGGCCCCTCATGGCGAATCCTGCTCCAGGCTGATGCATCTGGAGGTGCTCCAAACAACAGCAGGGTGAACGCTGGGACAGTTTTTCATCCAACATGTTGCCATAAAGCATTAAGATGCTATTATTGGCGGTACATCTGCTCCATGGAATATTACTCAGCCGTTTCAAAGAATGAAATTGTACCTTTTGCAACTAGATGATCACAACTAGAGACCATTATACTCAATGAAATAAGTCAATCCTAAAAAGACAAATACCATATGTTCTCTCTAATATAAGACATCATGCAAATTGGGATGTATAGTGATGGAGTAATAGAGATTACCATATCCAGCTGTGAAAACACAATGCAACATGTATTTCTACTTCCAAATATAAGATGGACTTCCAATCAAACTGTTGGACATGTCTAGACAATGGGATGATGGACTGTCTGACATTGCACCAGCAATGTCGGGGCACACTTAAAAAACAGGGTGATAGAATTGTAACTCCTCATGAACAACTATACTATTGTAACAGTATGGGGAAAATCGGCATGGGGGATGGTAACTGGAGGGGGGAAATCCCAGACTCTACAGAATTGTATCATAAAATTCAAAATTAAAAAAAAGATAAATACTCAACAAAGAGCATTTATCACGCTTTCCATGCAAATCCAGTCAGGGTTTCCTGTTAGCACAATTCCAGCAAGCAAACACAGAAAATAGGATAAGATGAGAAAAGCAGCGCTGAGCAACCCCTCATGAGCAAATGATGGAAGCCAAAACTATCAGACAAATACTGATGTGGGATTTTTGTAATGGATTTGTTATTTGAATGATCGAGTTTATTGCCAATAAAAATGGAACAATTAAAAGAAAGATGCAATTATTGGGCCCAGCACAGTAGCCTAGCAGCTAAAATCCTCACCTTGCACACACTGGGATACTATATGGGCACTGATTCTAATCCCAGCGGCTCTGCTTCCCATCCAGCTCCTTGTTTGTGGCCTAGGAAAGCAGTAGAGGACAGCCCAAAGCCTTGGGACTCTGAACCCACATTGGAGACCTGGAGGAAGTTCCCAGCTCCTGGCTTCGGATCAGCACAGCTCCAGCCATTGTGGCCACTTGGGGAGTGAATCATTGGACAGAAGATATTCCTCCCTGTCTCTCCTCTCTGTGTATCTGACTTTCTAAAAATAAATAAATAAATAATAAATCTTTTTTAAAAATATGCTATTATCAGTTACACATTTTCAGATGAAACCGTATTTCTAAATGTGCTTGTATTTTAAGAAAATGAATAGAACCTGGTGCAATGGCTCAATGACTAAATCCTCACCTTGCAAGCACCGGGATCCCACTTCTGATCAAGCTCCCTATTTATGGTCTGAGAAATCAGTACAGGATGGCCCAAAGCCATGTGGGAGACTTGAAAGAAGCTCTTGGCTCCTGGCTCCTGCTTCAAACTGGCTACAGCCATTTGGGTAATGAACCAGTGGATGGAAGATCTTTGACTCTCCTTCTCTCCATCATCTAATCTGCCTTTGCAATTAAAATTTAAAAATGAAAAAGAAAGAGAAAGAAAGACAGAAAGGCAGAAAGGCAGAAGGAAAGAAAGAAGGAAAGAAAGAAAGAAAGAAAGAAAGAAAGAAAGAAAGAAAGAAAGAAAGAAAGAAAGAAAGAAAGAGAGAGAGAGAGAGAGAGAAAGAAAGAAAGAAAGAAAGAAAGAAAGGAAGGAAGGAAGGAAGGAAGGAAGGAAGAAAGAAAGAAAGAAAGAAAGAAAGAAAGAAAGAAAGAAAGAAAGAAAGAAAGAAAGAAAGAAAGAAAGAAAGAAAGAAAGAGGCCCAGCGGCAGGCCTAGCGGCTTAAGTCCTCACCTTGAGCATGCTGGGATCCCATATGGGTGCCAGTTCTAATCCCAGCAGCTCCACTTCCCATCCAGCTCCCTGTTTGTGGCCTGGGAAAGCAGTGAAGGACAGCCCAAAGCCTTGGGACCATGCACCCATGTAGGATACCCTGAAGAGGTTCCTGGATCCTGGCTTTGGATCGGCATATCATCAGCTGTTGCGTTCACTTGGGGAGTGAATCATCGGACGGAAGATCTTCCTCTCCGTCTCTCCTCCTCTCTGTATATCTGACTTTCCAATAAATAAATAAATCTTAAAAAAAAAAAAAGAAGGAAGGAAGGAAAGAAGGAAGGAAGGAAGGAAGGAAGGAAGGAAGGAAGGAAGGAAGGAAGGAAGGAAGGAAGGAAGAAAGAAAGAAAGAAAGAAAGAAAGAAAGAAAGAAAGAAAGAAAGAAAGAAAGAAAGAAAGAAAGAAAGAAAGAGAGAGAGAAAGAAAGAAAGGAAGGAAGGAAGGAAGGAAGAAAGAAAGAAATAATTGATTGCTATTCAAATAAACAAAACAAGAAATTTTAGAAAATCCACAAAGGGGAAAATAGACAGATCTCCAACAATGGTCCTACTAGGTACGTTGGTACATTTCCCCGTGGTTGACCTCATGGGGTGCTTCCACAATTGGATGCTGCTTTTCTCCTCTACCCTAGATGTACAGACCCCAGGCTGGTCAGAGTTTGAAGAAAGAAAGCACCAAAACCTACCGTTACCCTCCTCCATGGGAAAAGGCTGCTGAGAGTCCCTGGCTGGCACTCAGCCTTCCTGTCCAGCTGCACAGGTGTCACCCTGCGTGGGGAAGGCCCCTGGTAGGGCCTGAGGCAGGTATGAGCCCCAGCAGAGCAGAGGTCACGCCTTGGGCAGACAGTCATGTGGCAGCAGGAGCCTCAGGGAGCCACAGCTGTCCACAGAGGTGAGGGAGCATCCTGTCCATACAGCACCCCAGGAAGTCTCGCAGGAGCCAGGAGCAAGCAGGCCTGGGCACCAGGTACATCCAGCCCCAGAACTGGAGCTGACAGCCCCTCTGTTGGAGTCAGAAGCAGCCCCAGACTCCACCTGCCAAAATTCTTACAGAAGAGACAGGGACCATCTGTCCTGTCCCAGCATGCTGCCCTCCCAACCTCCCCAGCACTGCCACCCCTCCACCACTGGGCTCCACCTACCTGCTTCTTACCCTCATTAGAATGTAATTGGAACTATAACCACTTGTTCTCACTCCCAATCCTCCCTGGTCAAGTCATTGCAAAGTTTCTCAAGCCAGATTTCTTTAGAGATCTTTCATCATGGGGCCAACATTATGGCAGAGCTGGTAAAGCTTCCTCCTGTAATACCAGCATTCCATATGGAGGCCAGTTCTGGTCCCAGATGCTCCATTTCCAGTGCAGTTCCCTGCTGATGTACCTGGAAAAGCAAAGGGGATGGTTCACGAGCTTGGGTCTCTGCACCCATGTGGGGACTCAAAAGAAGCTTCAGATTGGCCCAACTTCAGCCATCACAGCCATTTGGGGAGCAAACCAGTGGATGAAAGACTTCACTCTGTATCTCTCATCTCTCTCTAATTCTGGCTTTTAAATAAATAAATAAATAAATAAATAAATAAATAAATAAATAAATAAATAAATAAATCATTTTTTACAAAAAGTAAAAGAAAGGGAAGAAATTTTCCAGCACATTAGCAATACTTTACAAAGGTCTTGGTGGCTGTGAAAGCAGGTGCCGCTGCCCAAAGGTGTCAGGCCTGCAGTGAGGCTGGATTACATCTTATATATTTCACTAAGATCCAGATGGCCTGGTACATTCAACAGTCTTTGCCCACGCTCCTACTGGGTCTTGCTATTTTCTAGCTGGGTGTCAATAAGCAAATTACTCATTCTTTCTAAACCCTGGCTTTCTCATATGGAAAATAAAATTTTACAAAAGTAGGAAAAGCAGCATGCACCTATTAGGGTATGTGGTTCAAGAGGCATGCTGCATATAAAGTACCCTGCACACAATCAGTGCTCAATAAATAACAGCCATTGTCCTGCAACTGAGAAAACTCTGGGTGGGAAACAGAGGCAGCCAAGTTTTCAGCCCAAGACAGAGGTCAGGTCCTCAGAGGCTCTCAGGCCAGTCAGTGACAAACAAGCAGAAGTGTGGGAATCAGGCAAGCTGGAGCACATGGGTCCCCCACCCCGTCTCTGGGCGGAATGCAGGGCTTGAATGCAGATCCTCTGCTTTTTCCTAAGGGAAATCATAAATCTGGAGATTTGAGTGGATTTTTTTAAGCCCCTTTTCTTAAGCCTCACACAAACAAAGCTGTGTGAGAGCTTGGCCGGGCAGTAGTTGGTGTGCTGAAGACACCTGCTGATGCACTGGTATTTGAGTGGCATTTAGTGAGGGCAAGACAGGGTGTAAGGTCACAGAAGGGCACAAGAAGGTCACAGAAGGGCACAATAGCATTTCCCACTGAATGTCCAGAGTGTGGCCCCAGCACTGCAGGACCAAAATGATTCAATCACCTAGAGATTTGGGACTTCAAGGAATGGGAACCAAGGACTACCCCTAGCCCCGGCATCCCCTCTCAGCGTACCACTCCGAGCCCTGGCTGCTCCATCCCCAGCAAGCTCTCTGTTAATGTGCCTGGGAGGCAGCAGATGATGGCCCAAGTCATTGGGCCCCTGCCAACCATGGTGTGTGTGTGAGGGTGTACCCAGATGGAGTTCCTTGATCCTGGCTTCAGCCTAGCCCAGCTCTGGCTGCTGTGGGCATTTGTGGACTGAACTAGTAGGTGGAAGATATTTCTCTATTTTGTTGTCTCTGTTATTCTGCCTCCCAAATAAGTAAATTAATTTTCAAAAGTTTTCAGCCTGAGCCACCATCTTTCAGTAATTTTCCAAGATGCTGAACATGAAGTGAAAGGAGAAAGGCTCTGGGGTGTCTAAAAGACACGGTGCTGCCCCTTTGGCCACAGAGGTGCACATCTGCAAGAAAGGTGGCCTTGTACACATCCAAAAAGAAATATCCCAAAAGTATGACTACAGCAAAGCTGGGAGAGTGTATAACATCAGTATTGCCATTGTTGTAAACAGACATGTTAAGAGTAACATTCTTACCAAGAGAATCAATGGGCCTGTTGGGTCTATTAAGCATTCTAACAGCCAAAATAGCTTTCTGAAATTGGTGGCAGAAAGTGATAAGAAAAAGGAAGCCAGAGAGGTCCCTGGGCACAACCCAGTGAATCTGCTGCACCTGGAGAAGCCCACTCGGTCAGAGCCAATGAGAAGGAGTCTGAGCCCCTGGAAGGCATTTCCCATGAATTCATGGGACCAGGGCCCAGCAAGGACAGGCAAGCAAAGGGCCCAAGGCAGCAGGGGGACCCTGGGAACATGCACCAAAGTCTCCAGTGGACAAGGAATTGACCTCTGCCCAAGGAGGGCAGAGGGGTGGGAGACCCAGACAGCATGAGCTTGAGAGGTCAAATGCACAACACACCTTCCAAGAGAGGCTCTGCCATCTGCAAGGAACAATGGTGTCACACACTGAGCTGTTAGCTTGGGGCATTTTGATCTTCCCAAGAAATACCTGCCAGGGCCCACAAGCTGCCAGATAGCAGAGAGGGAAAAAGTCCTTTCACCTGGACAGCTGGGAGGCCCACGGAGGAGCCATACAAGTCCCCCTGCATGTGCAGGGCAGCCCGGTAAGGATTGTGAGGGGGCAAGCCTGGGGGCCAGAGAGGGAAGAGGAAGGACGGCGAGACAGGAAGGAAAGTGGGCTATCATCCTAGATGCAGGCTAGAGACCAATGAGTGCCTAGCACCATGGAAGAACTGAAAGAATGCAGCAGAGAGGCCCTAAGCAGAGACAAGGTCACTCGGAGGACCCCAGGGACAGAGAGCTCTCCCCAGGCCCAGGGACCTTGGATTGTCTAAGTGTGGGCAAAGCATGCTCCAAAGAGTTTCGAAAAGCCACAACCCATTTTATACACTTTGTATTTCCAGCAGCTTCCTGGGCCAGCTCTACAGTCCCACATCTACCCACAGTCCCACAGTTCAGAACTCTGCAAATCTACGCAATTTTTCAAGTTTTATTTATTTAGTGATTTATTCATTTATTCATGGAAAAGGCAGAGTGGTGGAGAGTTCTCTCCGCTGGTTCACTCTCTCCCCAGTGCTCCACAGAAGGCGTCATGGGAGCCGGGCCTTGCAGTTTTGAAAGCATAGAGGTGGGCCTCAGGAGAAAGGTCTTCAGATCCTCACTTAACCACGTAATCTCTGGGCACCCGCTGGCAATCTGACCAACTCAGGACTGTGGTTTCTGCATCTAACAGCTGGAAGGGCGATGCCCATCTCCCGGGCTTGTTGGAAGTGTTACAGATCCACATAGGGAGGCCAGCATTCTCCCAGAACAGGCTCCAGTTATTAGCTGTATTCTGAACCATTATCACAGGTGTCTTAGTGCTCCAGGCAGCTGGGTGGTGAGTGTGTCTCAGCCATCAGTGAAGGCTTGGCAAGACATGTTACATTCAGGAAATGGAGGCCTGTCTGTGGAGCTGAAGCATGTGCAGAGTGGAACTCTGGAGGGTGTAGAAGACACGGCTGGGGACAATTCTGCCCCCTCACTCACATGTTCAGAAGTCCCCACCATCCACCTAGCTGTTCTTGGTGAAAAGACCCACGTACCAGGGCACCAGCTTTCACATGCCACAGGTGGCAGCTGCCCCTCTCCCTGTCGCTCCCCTTCCCTGCTAAGAAGCCCAGCCTCTCATCACCACCTGCCCAGACAGGGCAAGCCTCCTAAGCAGTCCTGCTGGGCCAGACTTCCCTCCAGCCTAGTCCCCACCCCCACCCCCACCCCCCGGGGCCTTCTCTGCAGAGCTTGCTCCTTGCTTGCATCCACTCTACCTGCTCATCCTCTCGGAACAGGGCACACTTCCAAAACTTCTAAAACCTCTACACACTTCCTCGCTCCCCTGTCTTACTCCCTCCCGGCCCTAAACCCACACGGCAGTTCGGGATTCCAGATGACCAAACCACCCGCCTTGACCCAAATGCACCCCACACACCCTTGTGTCTGGACCTATGCACATGCTGGTCCTCATTGCCCAGGACGCTCTGCCTCTTCCCTTGCCCTCAGCCCTCGCCATCCACTCCCTTCTCAGTTCCAGGCAGCTCCAGAACAGCCCCTGATGCGGGAAGTTCCACGTGGCTCACTATTTGCATCGAGGCCACCTTAGCGCCCCCTACTGCCCGGTTCATCTTCACAGGCAGCACCCACTGCAGAGCCGGCACCCGCTGGACAGGTAGCAGCAGCACGGGCAGTGACTACGACTGGAAAGCAGGTGCAGAGCATACGGAGCATCCAAGGGGTTGAACTACACAGGAGTCACCGCAGAATTGGGGTAGGGGACACTCTGGGGAGAGGAACGCGGAGATGGGAGGGCAGAGTAGAGGAGACCTGGGAAAGCAGGTTGCTGGGATGGGAGTAGACTTAAGTGTGAGCAGTGGGCTGAGATGGGGCAGTCTTTCTGTTAAACTGGGAAGAGAAACATTGGACCCAGCTTCCCCAGGAGGAGCTACTGACCAGACCCCAGTTTCTGGGGCTGTAGGGCAAACAGGCTGACCCACTCTGTTCCCATCCAGAGCATGGCCTCTCGGGAACAAGGCGTGCAGTGGTGACCTAACATGTCTTCACTGAGGACAGGGTATGCCTGTACCCAGGGTGGTAGGTAGGGCCAGGGCAGGATGTGACCCCATCATCTCCACCCTACCCTTACCACACCCTTCACCTCTGCGCTTGCTCCTGGTACCTGACGCTCTGCCGTCCCCCAGATACTCTCTTACCTTCCCTTGGTCGGGTCTGCCCCATGACTCATCTCTGGCACCTTTTGGGGGCAGGGGACTTTGGCCTCTGGTGGCCAAAGTTAGCCTACATCACCTCAAGCAACAGGCAGGGCAGACACCCACATGTGGGATCTGGATCCGCAAGCTCCCACTCTGCTTTCCAACACCTTGTAACATCAGAGGTGGAGCTGCCACTACATCTTACCTAGAGCAATTAGAGAGAAAAAGAGAAGAGGAGGGGAGTACCTGTGGTCCAGTATGGCACAGATCCTCCCAGCAGCCAGTGTAGGGCCCTTGCATCTCTGTCCTTCTATGTGCGCTGTCCCTCCTCTCTGCATCTCCATTATGGTCAGATCATCAAACTCGCCACCCACCTGGGAGACCTGAAAGAAGCTCCTAACTTCAGCCTGGCCCAGCCCCTGGGGCTACTGCAGTCATTTAGAGAATGAACCAGTGGATGGAAGATGTGTGTGTGTGCGTGCGCGCGTGCGTGTGTGTGTGTGTGTGCTCGCAGGCGTGTGTGTGTGTGTGTGTTGTGTAACTCGGCCTGCCAAATTAGTCTTTTTTTAAAACACAGTCCCCATTTATTGTTTGTATTATGTAAGGTCCCCAATTATTTTTTAAAGATTTGTTTTATTTTTATTGGAAAGGCAGATTTTTGGGGGGATGGGTAGGAGGCCTAGCGTGATAGCTCAATGACTAAAGCCTTGCAAGTGTTGGGATTCCATACGGAAGCCAGTTTGTGTCCTGACTGCTCCACTTTCCATTCAGCTCCCTGCCTGTGGCCTGGGGAGGCAGTAGAGCATGGCCCACAGCCTTGGGAACCTGCACCCACATGGGAGACCCAAAAGAGACTATAGGCTCCTGGTTTTGGATCAGCTCAGCTCCGGCCATTGTGGCTACCAGCAGATGGAAGATCTTTCTCTCTGTAAATCTGCCTTTCAAATAAAAATAAATAAATCTTTAGAAAGAAGGATATATACTGACAATTCAATTTTCATAAAATTTTACAAAATCAGAATGCCTCAATTATAACAGAAAGCAGAGTAGGAAGGAAGAATTGCCAAAGGCCCAAGGGATACTGGGGAGGTGAGGGATACATTAACTGTTTATAGTGCAGTGGTGCAGACAAACATTGAACTTACCCATCATGCACTCTGTTACATATCAACTCTGCCTCAATGAGATTGCTTAGAACAAAGAATCCCAATGTCTCCTCTATTACTCTGTCCTTCCTTTTGGAACCTTGTGTTTAGTGCCTTGCTTGAAATTTCCCCATTTCTCACCCTGGGTGTCTCACTTAGACTTCACAGCTCACCTACATGAGGCCTGATTCCTTCGGAGGAGGACAGCAATGTTGTCTTTTCATTGCCATAGGGTGGGAGTATCAGGATGCGAGAAGCCAGCACAAAGGCCCAGGATTAGCAAGCTCCTTGCGTCTTCTCACAGTGCCTAGCCCCACAGCTTTCTGCTTTGGGGCCTTACCAAAAACCTGAGCTCTCAGTTGTGCGTCCAGAGCTGGGGTGACTTTCCTGTTGACAGAGTGAACCAGGATGCGGCCGAGTGCTGAGCCCAGTGCAGCTTCCCCAGGTGAATCATGATACTTTCCTGCACACTGCATCGCTCAGTGACCCAGTGGGTAGATATTCCCTATCCATGAGATGAAAGAACAGCATGCTGCGATGACTCCTCAACTGAGACAGTGCTACTACATATTTCCAAATACAACTCTCATTGTATTAGTTACAAATATGGGGGTGGGAATTTGAGCACGATAGGTTAAATTGCCACTTAGGACACTCACGTCCCATGTTGAAGAGCTGGTTTGAAACCCCGCTGTTGTGTTTGTGATCCTGCTCATGCATTGTGGGAGGCAGAAGATAATGAACACAAGTACTTGGTCTCCTGGCACCTGAATGGGAGACCCAAATGGAGTTTCTGGGCTCCTGGCTTCCGCCTGACCAAGACCTGACTGTTGTAAGCATTTGGAGAGTGAACTGTTGGATGGAAGATATCTCTCTCTTTATCTATCTCTGTCTCTCTCTCTCTGTGCCTCATTGATGAAAATAAGCAGGCTATTGACCATCAGTCAGTAGTCCACGTGCATGATTGTCAGCTCCGTGCACCAAGTCTATCATGGCCAGACAACAAATATTGAGACAGATTTTACAGAAGGAAGGACAGAAAAGAAAGGTTTTTCTCTGTTGGTTACTCTCCAAATGGCCACCACGGCCAGAGATGAGCTGATCCAAAGCCAGGAGCTGGGTGTTTCTTCTGAATGTCCTACATGGGTACCGGGTCCCAAAGACTTGGGCCGTCCTCTGCTGCTTTCCCAGACCGTCGGCACAAAACTAGATTAAAAGTGAAGTAGGCAGGGCATGAATTAGCTCCTATATGGGATAGTGGTGCCGTGCCCCTGTGTAGCCCCTATAACTTCTCTTCTTTAGTCTGTATGTAATGATATCCATGGATAGTTTCTGATTGTTGAGCCAGCCTTGCATTCCCATGATAAATCCTGATTGGTAAAAGCATCCTTTACTTTTAGTATGTCATTGTGTTTAACTTGCTAATGTTTTGTGTTTGTGATGAATGCTCTTTTATATTTTTGTAGTTTCTATATGGTTTTAAGTTTTTACTAATTCCTTATAAACTGAGTTTGAAAGTATTTTTATTTATGTTTCCTGAAAGAGGTTATGTAAAATTGATATTATTCTCTAATTACCTATTTCTCAAAATTCACTAATATGTGTATTTTGACATTCAGTTTTTTCATTGCTATTTATGGTAAGATTTTTTAACTAGAAATATACTTTTTTAAAATTGAAATAAGACTTCAAATTACCTGTTTTTGGTACACGTTTTGGTAGTTTATATCTTCAAATGGACTTGTCAGTTTTGAGCCTGAAGGTAGTTATATTATTCTGATACCATTTTCTGTCTCTTTTGGTTGTGCTAATGTCCTCCTGTTCATCGCTGATATTGATCATTTGTGTTTGCTTTCTTTTATGCTTGTTACATCTGGCTTGAGATTTGTCAATTGCATTGATTTCTTTTTTCATAAAAGAAGAATCTGGTACTTACTTCATGCTTTTCTTTCTCATTTTTATTGATTTCTGTTTTATTCCTCAATTTCTTTGATTGGTTTTGCATTTAACTTTGCTATACATTTCCCTTTGAACACTGCATTATCATTCAGCCTGCACATTTTATTTCATTCAATTAAAAAGTACTTTCTATATCCCCTGAAGGCTTCCTCTTTGACCCATGTGTTGCTTATACCTAGCTGCAATGTATCATTTCTATATATTTGGCAGAATTCTTGATATCTTCTAGTTTATTTCTAATTGAGATATGCGTGATTACATAACATACCTAATATGATTTAAGTTATGATAATCGTGTCTACTTTTACTGTGCAGAACATGTTCTGTTTTAGTGGTTGTCTTTGAACCTGTGTGTACCTCTGCTGTCATCTCATATGAGGCATTATTATGCCACTCACTCAGCCTAAGCTGGCTCCTGGTGCCGGTCATATCTGTACCTGGAGTGATGAACTCTCCACCTGTAGTTTTACTGTTGTCCACTTTCCCTTTCAGTTTGATCAGTTTTCTCAGTGTGTTTTGAAGTGCTATTGTTAAGTACCTATGCATTTAAAATTCCTCTGTTTTCAGCAAATGATCTCTTCATAATTGTGTAGACTGTCTCTATTTCTGGCAATAAATTCTTTGTTTTACATGGTGGGGAAAAAAAAGAAAAGAAGCAAGTAGACATTTCCAATACATAAAAACACAATGCAAATATAAATAACAATCAAGTTTGCTGATTCCATCGTCTTGTAAAAAGAGAGCATTCCTTCTGTGTGGATTCCAAGAGAGCTTGAATCTGTAGAGGAACTTTCCTAGGGTCTTCTGGAAAGCCCTCTCCTGGCTGGTTTCACACCTTTCACTTTACCCTCTGTCTCACCTTTCCCTCCCACTACTCACCCCTGAACGTGTGTCCACATGGGTTTGGCACCATCCCTCCGTGAGGTTGTTCCCAGTGGCCTCCAGCAGCGTTGGGAGCTGCCCCTGTGGCCTCTATGGAAGGGTGATCATCCATTTTCCTGCAACCTAGGAGTAGTTACTCATCCCCCTAGCTCCTTCACCATCCCCCAAACTCTTCAAACAGGTGAAGTCCTAAATTCTACCTTTGGCTAGATTTTCCTCTCTCTGAAATCTAGACTCTGAATATCTTTTCTCCTCCCACACTACCAGTTTCATTTATTATTCAAATGACTCCCAAATCTGCGTGTCTAGCCCTAAACTCCCTCTGCAAGTTTTGGATTCACAGATGGTGGGTTATAAATAAGATACATCTTCTTCTTCTAAAGCTGCAACTCCAAATCAAGGGTCCCTGAGTCAACCAGAAACTATGGAGAGGGGGGATGGTGTTGTGGGGTAGGCAGCTAGTTCAGGGTCACAAGATTGGAAGCCACTCCCCCACCACCACCTGGATGTTCCTATCTGCCCACTGTGGCACCTATCACTACCTGGAACCTGAGAGGGGGTAGTATTGTATTGTTGCATAACACTCCCCCTACAAGACCCCATAAAGGCCCATGATAGGGAGGGGTTCGCTCTCTTCATCATGTGCTTCCATTTCTCTGGCACTCCAACTCTCGGCCTTTCCAGCACCTGCTTGTTCTCTGACTTTCCAAGGAGAGACTAAGGACTGGTAGTCCCTGAGCATGGCCCATATATGTCTGATTCCTCACCCTCTGTTCACTGCTTGGGCAGGACAGTAAAGATAGCATGCTAAGACGCTTTGTATTTCTGATTCATGTACTTTCAAGAGTTCCAGGAAAGGTGAGGCCTAACAGTAATGGAATGCGAACAAAGAAGCCAGGAAAAGGTGATTGTTCGCTGCTTTGTAAGTGTGTCCAGGTCGTTCCCTGCATGTCTTTTAGGGTAACTTATTTTGCTGAAGAACTGGAACATAGGTCTTCAGTTTAATGGATGGAATTCAGGGTAATAATCATTTGGAATGCAGACTTGGGTTGGAGACACAAACCCCTTACCCATACATAGCAACCCAAAAAACAACGAGAGTGCGTTGTGATGAGATTTTGAGAATTTTTAGAAATATACTTACTGGGCCCGGCGCGGTGGCGCAGTGGTTAAAGGTCCTCGCCTTGCACGCCCGGGATCCCATATGGGCTCTGGTTCTAATCCCGGCAGCCCCGCTTCCCTTCCAGCTCCCTACCTGTGGCCCGGGAAAGCAGTCGAGGACGGCCCAAAGCTTTGGGACCCTGCACCCGCGTGGGAGACCCGGAAGAGGCTCCTGGCTTCGGATCGGCATAGTATCGGCCCGTTGCGCTCACTTGGGGAGTGAATCATCGGACGGAAGATCTTCCTCTCTGTCTCTCCTCTCTGTATATCCGCCTTTCCAATGAAAAAATAATAAAAATAAATCTTTAAAAAAAAAAAAAAAGAAATATACTTACTAAAGTAAAAATTTCAGTCAAAGAGCTGGTCACAAGCTAACTCAGCTTGGAAGACTGCCTGAGCTGGAAGCAGTTAAGTCCTTCCTTGGGAGGCCCACCGCCCATATCGGCAAGTCTGGGCCCCAGTCCTAGCTCCTCAGCTTCCCACTGCTGCACATCCTGGGAGACAGCAGGTAATGGCTCAAGCTCCTGTGTTAATGCTGTCCATGTAGACAATCCAGATGGAGTTCTAGGCTCTTGGACTTCAAGCTGGCCCAACCCTCTTGTTACTATCCAAATGAACCAGCTGATGGAAAATGTCTCTCCATTCATTCTCTACCTACCCCCTTCTCTTCCTCTTCTTCCTCCTCTTGTTCCTCTTTCTTTCACATAAGAGAAAGTAAATAATGAAAGAATATTTTATGTAAGCTCCAAGATAATCACACACACAACTATAAAAATTACACAAAGTAAAAGGAGAAAGGAATCAAAGCATATCATAAAAAAATCAACAAAACACAAAAAGAAGAGGAAAACAAAGGAAAAGGGTTAAAATAACCACATGACTAACAGCAGCAACTATTCAAGTGAGAGGCCGTGTTGTGGTACCACTTACGGCCATCAGACTGCCTACTCAAGTCTCAGGTGCTCTGCCTCCCATCCACTGTGCTGTTAATGCAGTTTGGAGATGCTTGTTTCCCTGCCACCCAATGGGGAGCCTTGGCTCTTGGCTGTTGGGACTATTGGTGAAGTGAACCAACAGATAAAGATCTCTGTGTCTCTTCCTTTCTCCAGCTCCCTCTTTCAAGTAAATAAACCTGCTTTTTTAAAATAAACAGAATTAAAATAGTGAATCCTTTTTATCAATAATTACTTTATGGCTTAAACTCTAAGATACCAAAGGCATGCCGGAAACAGGGGGAAACAGGGAGAAGACAGGCTGTAGATTGTCTGGGGACATATCAGAATGGAGTTGCTAGAACATGCTTGAGGGCCTAGTGACTAAATCCTTGCCTTGTATAAACCAGGATCCTATTTGGACCCAGGATCATATCCCACCTGCTCCACTTCCCACCTCGTTTTTTGTCTGTGGCCTGAGAAACAGTCGAGACAGCCAAAACCTTGGGATCCTGCACCCTCATGGGAGACCTGGAGGAAGTTCCTGGCTCCTGGCTTCAGCTAGGCTCAGCTCTGGCTGTTGTGGCCACTTAAGGAAGTGAATCAATGAATGGAAGATCTTCCTCTCTGTATCTCCTTCTCTATTTACATCTGCCTTTCCAACAAAAATTTTTTTAAAAGAAGAAAAATAAGAATAAAGGTATCTGAGGGAGTGCTTAACAGATGTGGTGTGACTTCCATGGGCCAAGCCACTAACTTACAGGGAAGTGAGGGAGCTAAGACAGGGCAGGTCAGGAAGGGGAATCTGGAGGGCATGTCCGGGTTGGGCCAAGGCATCTCCCACATAAGAGAACTGGACTGGACTACGTGGGACCACACAGATTCTTCTGCAGGATGGGATTACGTGTTAGGTCACAAGACAAGTCTCAAGAAATTTAATCAGATTGAAACTATACCAAGTATCTTTTCTGATTACAGCAGAATAAAACTGGAAATCAGGAGCTGGCACCATGGTAAGTCAGAAAGTGAAAAATGGCCCAAATGCTTGGGACCCTGCACCCACATCGGAGAAAAAAACTCCTGGCTCTTATCTTCAGATTAGCTCGGCTCTGGCCATTGCAACCATTTGGGGAATGAACTGGTAGATGGAAGATCTTTCTAGCTCTCCCATCTATGTAACTTTGCCTTTCAAATAAAATGGATAAATATTTTTTAAATGTCACAACAAATAATATCCCAGAACCACATGGCTTCAGTAGCAAATTCTGTCAAATATTGAAAGAATTTATTCCAATCCTTCCTAAATAAACAATTGAATATACATATACCTGAAGAAGTAACACTTGCTAACTCAGATTATGAAGCCGGCATTACTTTGATAATCAAAGCGAACGAAGACCCTGCAAGAAAAGAAAACTACAAGGGGCCATCAGGGTGACAAAGCAGGCTAATCCTCTGCTGGGAAGTGCCAGCATCCCAAACCAACACGGCTCATGTCCCAGCTGCTCCACTTTCCATCCAGCTCCCTGCTTGTGGCCTGGGAAAGCAGTGGAGGACAGCCCAAAGCCTTGGCATCCTGCACCCACATTGGAGACCTGGAAGAAGTTTCAGATAGGTGCAGCTCCAGCCATTGTGGTCATTTGGGGAGTGAATCGTTGGTCAGAAGATCTTCCTCTTTGTCTCTCTTCCTCTCTGTATATCTGACTTCACAATTAACAAAGAAAAAAAATCTTAAAAAAAAAAAAAAAGGCACACTCAAGAAACCACCCAGGCCATAAAGGGTATGCATATCCAGAAAGCCACCAAGTATTTAAGAGAGTCCTATAAAGAACTACTGTGTGCCATTGTGTCATTACAGTGGTGGAATGGGTTAGTCTGCCCAGGACAAGCAGTGGGTGGGCAAAGAGTGCTGAATTGCTGTTACACGTGCTTGGATTGCAGAAAGTAATGCTGAACTGAAGGGTCATTGATCACATCCAGGTGACAAAGCCCCTGTGACATACCAGGACACCTGCAGAGCCTATGGTGGGATTAACCCACACATGAGCTCCATCACTCACTGAGCGGGAGCAAACTGTTCTAAAACTAAAAGAGTAAGTGGCACAGAATAAAAAGATGTCCCAGAAGAATCCCAAGAAATAAAAACGTATGGCCAGAGAAAACATTCACCATAAAATAAATGCAGATTATAAGCGGGAAAAGCCATATATTTAAAAATCCACAATGAACCACACAGTCAGTGAGGGAAGACTGAAAAGATTTACCCAAGATCAGAACAAGCCAAGGATGCCGCTTCTATTCAACTATGGCAACTAGGCAAGAAAAAGAAATGACATGCACCCAAAAGGGAAAGGAAGAAATAAAATATACCCATTTCCAGACAACAACACACTCTTAGACTCAGGAAAACGATAAGCTTTTTATGTATACCATCTGTAAATAAGCTTGGTTAATCACTCCATAACATATGCATAAAGCAAGTCATTGTATTATAGCCCATTCATTGTGTAAAATCATTCATGAATTTTTAAAAATATATTAATAGAGAATCCTGGAGACTTCATTAAAATAGTAGAATGAATAAATTAATTCAGTATAAAACAGATTACAAAATTATACAAAAATCAGCACTTTTTATGTATCAATAATGACATGACAATTCATATGTATGGATTGAAAGACCTGATACTATTAAAATGTCCACATGACTTAGAGTGACCTACAAATTCAATACAATCCTTATCAAAATCCTAACGGCATTTTGAAAGAACAGAAGAAATAGTTGAAATTCATGTGAAGCCACAAAGACCATGAATAACCAGATAAATCAAGAAAGAAAAACAGGTGACAGCAACATCTTTCCTGATTTCAAAATATGTTATATGGCTAAGATGATCAAAATAGTATGGTGCTTCTAAAGACATGCACACCGATGGAACAGAATAGAGATCGCAGAAAGAAACCAATGTAAAGATCAGTGGTCAATCAATCTTTGACAAAAATGCCAGTATACATTATGGGGAAAGAGTAAATCTCTTCAACGAATGATTGTTGAGAGAACTCGATAATCACATGCCAAAAAAATGAAACTGGACTCTTACACCATACATTAAATCAACTCAAAATGATTACAGTCTTGAAGACTTTAGACTATAAAATTCCTGTAGAAAAATTGTTGGGGGGAAAAAAACCATTCATGGTATTGGCCTTGGCAATGATTTCATGATTACAACACCAAAAGCACATGCAGTAAAAGCAAAAATAAGCAAGTGGAACTACATGGGATTAGAAAACTTTTACATCGAGACTAGCTAAGTGACACTGTTGCTAAGCTCCTGCTTGAGATACAAGCATCCCATAGTGGAGGGTTGGCTCAAATCCCAGCTTCTCCTCACTTCCAACTAAGCTTCTCCCAGGCGGGCAGCGGAAGGTGGCCTCTGACACCCATTTTGGAGACCAGAGTAGAGTTCCTGCCTGCTGGCTTTGACCCAGACCCAGCTGTTGTAACCGTTTGGGAAGTGAGCCAGTGGACAGAAGCCTTGTCTGTCCCCTTCTGTCTCCACTGCTCTCACTTTCTAACAAATCGTAAGTCCTTCTTTAAAAATGGTTCTGCACAGTGAAAAAAAAAAAACTAGCAAGGATGAAATGGGAGAAAATATAAGTCACAGATCTGGTAAAGGATTTATTTTCTAAACTCCTACCACTCAAGAGTAAGAAAAAATTAATAGCCAGATCAAAAATGAGTTAAGGATTTAAATAGATACTTTTCCAAGAAAACAAATGGTCAAAAGGTGCATGAAAAGTGTTCAACCACTAATCATCAAGAAAACACAAAACCACAGTGAGCTATCACCTAACATCTGCCAGAATGCATGTTATCAACGAAAAAAAAAAGAAAGAGAAGTATGACAGGTGTGTGGAGAAACTTGAAACTTTGCACACAGCTGGTGGAGATGCAAAATAAGGCAGCTGCTAGGGAGGGCAGCATGAAAGCATCCCACAAATTTAGAAACAGGACTGCTGTGTGATCCAGCAATCCCGCTGCTGAGTGTATGTCCAAAAAAACTGAAATCAGAATCTAAAAGAGATACTAATATTCCTATAGTCATTGCAGCACTATTTGTACTAACCAAGATGTGGAAACAATCTAAATGTCTATCAGCAAAAGAATGGATAAACAAAATATGTGTATGCACAGTGGAACACTATCCAACCAGTGAGAGGAAGGAAATCGTGCATGAAAGAGCAACATGGATCAACCTTCAGAACATTATGCTGAATATATTTAGACACGCTATCGAAAACAGTCAAACCATAGGCTGGTGTTGTGCCTGCTATGGACACCAGTTCATGATCTCGTGTGAAATATTGCCACAGCTAACAAAATCTTATTATCTACTTTTTAAAGATGTGTTTATTTGAAAGTTACAGAAAATGAGAAGGAGAGAAACAGAGAGAGAATCTTTCATCTGCTATTTCACTCCCCAAATGGCTACAGTGGCCAGGGTGGGACGAGGGCAAATCCAGGAGCCAAGAGCTTAATTTGAGTCTCCCATGTGGGTTCAGAGGTTCAAAAACTTGGACCATCTTCCACTGCTTCCCAGGTGTATTAGCAGAGAGCTGGATTGGAAGTGAACCAGTTAGGACTTGAACCCCTTGTCCATATGGGATGCTGCATTGCAAGTGACAGCTTAACGCTCTATGCCACAAATAATTCCAGCCCCAGCTAAACAATTTTCTAAAGAACTACTGAACTGGACATTTGAGCTGAGGCATTTTTCTGGGATGCAGCACAAGAGAAGGAAAATATGAAATAATGTGTTTGAGAAATATGGAAATAAGGTTCTGACATTCCAACATTCCCTCCAATAGTTGTTTCAGAAAATAACTATCGGGATAGAGAAAAAAAAAAAAAAAACCTTTTCTTAAAAATCTTACAAGTACAAAATAGGAGCCAGCATGTGGTACAACAGATTAAGCCACTGCCTGTGACACTGGCATCCCATATGACACAAGACACAAATTCAAGTTGTGGATGCTCACTCCTGATCCAACTCCCTAACAATCTACTTGGGAAAGCAGCAGAAGCTGGCCCAAGTACTTAGGATCCCTGCCCCCTGGAGGGGAGGTCAGGATGGAGTTCCAGGCTCCTGCCTTTGGCCTGGCCCAGCTCTGGCTGTTGCAGTCATGTGGAGAGTGGACCGGCTGATGGAAGATCTCTCTCTCTCTTTCTGTCATGTCTCTGTATACAATTCTGACTTTGAACTAAATCTCTTTTTTTTAATTACAAATTAATCTAATCTTACTGACTTCAATCTCCTCCCTTGTCCTTAAGGAAGGAATCACAGGCACAGGTAATTGTGTGTGTTTCTCCAGTACAATACATAACACAACAATGGGTAATCTACATTGTATGATATGTGTGATGCTTTTGTATGTGGCTTTAAATTACACTTAAGTAACAACATACTACACATAAAGTTTTGCCACTATCTCTTTTCACTCAACAGTTAACATTTTAGCTCTCCACATTTACAGATAGAGAGCCATTTACACCAGGCTTCTGTGGAACATTTTACTGCATGACTAACTATATCACATTTTTATATAATATTTTATTTATAGGTAGTTTTAGCTCGTTACTACCCTGAAGCCATGTAACAATAGTACACATTGCCGTAGGCATGTGGGTGATGGCTTCTGGAAGGAAGATGGCAGCATCACACATTTCCATTTTCACATGATTCTGCAAAAGTTGTTCCCTTTATACTCCAGCAGTAGTGACTTTCCCCCTTCTCCTTTATTGTCACCAATACTCGATATTTTTAGACTTTTCTAACTTTAGCAATCTGATGGGCAGGAAACTATACCATATAATTTTAACTTGCGTGTCATGGGTGTTTCAAGAGTGAACCAGAAGGTGGACATTCTCTCTCTCTCTCTCTCTCCACTCCCATCCCTAAATAAATATAGAAAACTTTTGAAAGATAAGTTCCCTTTGGAAAATCTGAAATCCATGCATGTTTTCCATAGCACACATTCCCATGAACTTCTCAAATATCCCTAAGATGCATGGATTTCAAAGTTTTTTTCTGTACTAAAACAAACATTCCTTTTCACTCCTATTTTTTCCCCCACAGCCTTTCTGAAATGTCCTGGCAGGCAAAACCCAACATATTCTCTCCCCCAGCCAGACAGTACCTGTTACAGAGGTCACCTGATTTCTAAGTACACCATACAATCAGTGGCAAGCTATGATTTTTGCTAAGAGAATTGACCTTGACTTTCAGACAGCACGCTTGATGTGTAACAAGTGAGCTGGCAAAAACACGTCAGGGTAGGAGCAACACAAACCTGATACTGTCGGGTGTGTGGGAGAAACAGACATGGCTGTGCCAGTGCCAGCTGCTGTTCACCATGCCCCAGGCCTCAAGCCCCTAGGGACCCATCTTCCTGCACTGTGAGCATTCTGCGAGAAAAACCCTCCCCAGCTTGGGTAACAACTCCAGCAGTCCTAGGAGTTTTCTGCTCATGCTTAGACTAGTCCATGATCACTTTTAATCACAAACAGTTTCTGCTCAGAAATGGAAACACCAGGCCTGGCCCAATAGCCTAGTGGCTGAAGTCCTTGCCCTGCATGTGCTGAGATCCCATAGGGGCACCGGTTCGTGTCCCAGCTACTCCACTTCCCTTCCAGCTCCGTGCTTGTGGACTGAGAAAACAGTCAAGGACTGCTCAAAGCCTTGGGACCCTGCACCCATGTGGGAGGCCCAGAAAAAGCTCCTGGCTCCTAGCTTCGGATTGGCTCGGCTCCAGCCACTGCAGCCACTTGGAGAGTGAACCAGCAGACGAATTATCTTTCTCTCCGTCTCTCCTTTTCAGTAAACCTGATGTCCCAATAAAAACAAATAACTTTTAAAAAAAAAACGTAAATATTGATGCAAGATATTAATTCATTGAAACTCAGAACTTATTTATCCTTTCTTATTTATCCTCCTCTCTGCCCAGCTGGGAGCCTCAGGTTGGGACAGTGTAGCAGGGTTGGCCTGTCCTTCTGTTTTCCACGCTGCCTCCTCTCCTCCTCTGGGCAATTAACACCAGGCTGATCAAGTTGAGGAAGGGGTAGCCACAGCTGCCACAGCTGTAAGTTGGCTTTACTGCTGGGAGGATGGTAAGCGCTCTCTCTCTCTCTCTCTCTCTCTCTCTCTCTCTCCTGGTACCCGTGCTCTGTGTGTGTGTGTGTGTGTGTGTGTGTGTGTGTGTGTGTGTGTGTGTACACATGCTTTGCTTTTCTGCCTTCTCCAAGGTTCCCACTCAGCCCCTTACTCTTGAAGCTCCCTCCAATCTGGGGATTTATCTCAAGTCCAGCCTCACTCCAGACAATGACAGATCTGTCCTAAGCCCCTACCTTTTTCAAAATTCAATCATTGCATCCCAACAAACCCAAAACTCTTAGATCATGCTGGCATCTCCTCCAAAGTCAGAATTTCTTGTGACAGTCAAGGCAAACTCCTTCCTGCTGTGAACTGGTGAACACAAAAATGAGTTACCTACTTCCATAGCAGAAGAGGCCTAGGAGGGACATTCCCATTCTGGAAGACAGCAGAGGGCAAAAAGGAAGAAGTAACAGGCTCCATGCAAGTTCAAAACCCAGCAGGGCATGAAGCTGTAGGACTTCAGGACAGTCTTTCATTCCATGTGTGGTCACACTGGGGGCAGGACAGCGGCAGGGGAGAAGGGGTAAGGAATGATTATGACTAGCTGTTTCCAGGCCCAGTACTGCTCTTACAGGTGAGGAGTTGGGGACCTGGGGCTCTCCTAGGCTGGAATCACATAATGTGGGCACTACAGGTCTGGAGTCTCCATCCTTACAGCACCACTAGGCATTGCCCCAAAAAGAATTCTCTGCAGAACTCCAACCTCTCATTCCTACCAGCCTTTATCTTATGGCTCCACTATGCAACAAGCCTCTGCCTCGGTTCCAATACTGACCAAGACATTCTTCAAAATCTAGGTGTGGGGCAGATATCTGGGCCCAATGTTTAAGATTCTCACATGCCACATTAGACTGTCCAAGTCCGTTAATCATCTCTGCCTCTGACTCCTGCTTCCTGTTAATGCAATTCCTGGGAGGTAGCAGTGATGGCTCAAGCAATGGATGCCCACCACCCACATGGAAGACCTGTTTGAGTCTCTGATTTGTAATGTTAGCCGGACTCAGAGCTGGTCTTGGGGACATTTGAAAATGACCCAGAGAATGGCAGCTTGCTCATCCATCTCTACCTCTCAGGCTTATGAATTTTTTTTAAAACAAATTCATTTGAAAATGAAAGTGAGGGCCCAGCATCATGGTTCAGCTGACTAATTCTCGATCTCCAAGTGCCAGGATCCCATATGGGCTCCAGTTTATATGCCTGCTCCATTTCCCTTCCAGCTCCCTGCTTGTGGCCTGGAAAAGCAGTGGAGGATGGCCTAAAGCCTTGAGACCTTGCACCTGTGTGGGAGACTTGGAAGAAGTTCCTGGTTTTGGATCGACTCAACTCTGCCCATTACGGCCATTTGGGGAGTGAACCTGTGGATGGAAGATCTTTCTCTCTGTCTCTGCATCTCTCCATAAATCTTCCTTTCCAATAACAATAAATAAATCTTAAAAAAAAAAAAAAATAAAGGCGGATGCTTGGCTTGAGACATCCTTTCCCATAACAAAGCTTTGCATTCAGCTTCCTGTTAATGCAGAGCCTGGGAGACAACCAGTGATGGCTCAAGTGCTTGAGTCTTGCTACCCACCTTAAGTGTCCTTGCTCTTCGATTCATAAAGGCCCAACCCTGGCTTTTACAGGCATGTGTGGAGTGAACAAGCAGATGAAAGATCTACCTTTCCACATATCTCTGTCTTTCTGCCTTCAAAAAATACATATATATTTAATGGAATTGAGATAGTGGACTCCACACTTCCACAGCTCATGCACACTGTGGATAACACCTTGTGGATTCTGCCAAGATCCATAGCTGGCAGCCTTGAAGGGTACCCAGACCTGTCTCCCACAACCATCTTCCCCTGACAGAGTTCTGGGCCTGCAACGGGAGCCACAGGATGGAAGCTCCCTGAGCTACCTTCCAGTTCTATCTCCCTTTGTTCTGTGATCTTGCTCGTACCAGGAGTTGTCTCCTCAGTAAAGGGCTGCTCAGTCACAGCCCCAGCTTCACTTCTCAAAATTCTTTTTCGTTCTCTTCCATGCCAAGAGTTTCCAAAATCTTTCCACTTTGTTTCCTTTGGATGAGAAATTCTGCCTTTAAGTAGTTTTTGCCCTCTCCCAGCTTACATAAGCAGCTAAAAGTTGCTGTGCAGCAGGCTGTATGCTTTGCTGCCAGAATAGCTGTTCTACCAGCTGTCCTGAGTCATAACCAAGCTTTCACTGCTTGAGTCTTCCTTCACAGCACCCAAGACGTGGAAGCCTTGGGGACTCTGTATCCTCCGGCCCCACATGTGTCCAGGACACATGCTCATCCTTTCCACTGCCTAAAATGTCTCTGGCAATGCAGGCTATGCAATTGTTCCTGATGGGTCTCCCACATAGGTGCAGGAACCCACACACTTGGGCCCCTAATGAGATTGCAGTAGATGCCCCTACCCCCAGAGCAACCAGTAAACCCTGTTCTCACCTTCCAGATGCCCCAGTGAGAGCAGACCCAAGGCCACCACGCCCCAGCCATGGGGTTGCATAGACTCTTAAGGAGCCACTATCAGGACACTCACAAAGTTTCAGGTACAAGAACAGCAGCCTACTTCAAGGGCATCCCTTTCACTGAATCCTCCAGCCTCCTCTCTGCCTACTTTCTCAAGTTAGCAAGTGGGCAAGTGGTTGAGAAAGCGTTGGAACAGATCTTTACTATCTCCATAGAAACATCTCCATAAGGTGACTCAGCAGCTCACTACATGCATATGTCCCCAGCACACAATGTTGCCTGCTGGAAAGCTTAGTTGGAAGGCCCTGTGTCACTTGCATGCATTGACCTTTTTAATTTTCATGAATATAATGAGTACAGCTGAAATTTTCCATATTAAAGTCAGGAAAACACTCCTCTGAGGCCATTTTTCACCCAAGCAGTCTGGAACCAAACTGCATTTCCAACCAAGTCTATATGACATCTGGGGACAGGTGTTTGCTGGTCCAGAGACCAAGAGACAAATGTGGGAGTGCATAAGGAGCCATATCCTTCCATTAGGATCCAGGTCATAGGTTACCACAAAGCCTGAGTTACTTTGGAGCTGATCAGTCCAGCTCCTAGGGTTTGCTTCTGCCCACATCTCCTCAGAGAGCTTGTGGGAGAGACTGGCAAATCCACTGGTCTGGCAGCAGCTGCAATTGCATGTGACTTTTAGCTCGAGGGAGGGTGCCAGGACAACTGACTCACCTGGCCTCACATCCAAGCCAAACACCAAAAACACCACAGCCGGGGCTCTGTTCAGCCAAGACGGAAACCATGGGAGGACAAGGTTCCTGTGGTGGACTCCCAGTCACAACCATGCGTTCAGATCGCCTTTTCCTCACAGCTTCTCTGAGCATGCCAAGGCTTCAGCAGGTGGTCCAGAGCCATGCAGGGAGATGGGAGCCAGAGGCAGCTGACTTAGCCATAGTCCTAGGAGGAAGCAGATAACACTGGCCAACACACATCTAGGCCAAGTGTGGTCTCCACAAGGGTCCAGTCCAACATGAGGGGCCAATAGGCCAGCCCTGCCCATCTGCATTTCATAGAACACTTACAGATACAGAAACAGTCACCAATGACAGTGATCCAATTGATGCTTTCAACTTGTGATGCTGGGAAAGCAATGCTCAACCCACAGAAGCCATCCATTGCATTTTGAGCTCTTCCCAGTCTAGAGAGCTGCTCTAGGAGGGTTTCACAGTGTTGTGCAGGGGAAGGAGCCGCAGCCCCGGAGTAGCCCTCTGAGGCAGCCAGAGGACACCCTGCCACTCCTTGGCATCCTGTGTGCTCAGCCGTGAAGCACAGGAGATAGGCAGATCCAGCACATCTGGGGTAGAAGGTGTGTATAAGATGCTGCAACACTGAGAAGTAGCAGAATCTACAACACATTGTAAGGGAAGACTTTGCATGACAGGAGTATGTCTTTATGAAAGCCACGTCCTGGCTTGCATACGCCTTTGAACAACAGGCTTGGAAAGCGAAAGGCAGTGCAAGAGAGTTTGGATCCCTGCACCTGCATGGGAGACCCAGAAAAAGCTCCTGGCTCCTGGCTTCAGATAGGCCCAACTCTGGCCACTGGGGCCATTGGAAAAGTGAACCAACAGAAGAAAGATCTTTCTCTCTTTCTATCTTTAAAAAAGGAGGAAGAGGGCCCAACATGGTAGCCCAGTGGTTAAAGTCCTCACCTTGCATGCACCAGTATCCCATTTGGGCTTCGGTTCGTATCCTGACTGCTCCACTTCCCTTACAGCTCCCTGTTTGTGGCCTGGGAAAGTAGAGGGTGTCCCAAAGTCTTAGCACCCTGCACCCATATGGGACATCCAAAAGAAGTGCCTGGCTCCTGGCTTCAAATCAGCTTAGCTCTGGCTGTTGTGGCCACTTGTGGAGTAAACCAGCAGATGGAAGGCCTTTCTCTCTGTATCTCCTTTGCTCTGTAAATCTGCCTTTCCAATACAAATAAATAAATCTTAAAAAAAAAAAAGAAGAGAAGGTAACTAAAAAACCTACTTCATGGAATTTTCATAAGCATTAAATGTATATTGTACACTGAAAAGAGTGTCTGGAACACAGCTGGTACTCTTGGAGTGCCAACAGTAGCCATCCTACCTAGAACTGTTCCTGTTGGCATAGTCTTCTGTTTCTCTAAAATTCTGATGAATCAGTTACCTCCCCTCCCACATGTTAAGTCTCTCTCTGCAGATTCCTCCTCTCAGCTGTTAAGTAAACTCCCTCATCCCATCACTCCTCCCCACCAGCCAGCACCACGATCCTCAAGGCCTTTCACACACACGGAGACAAGTGGGCTTTGGATTCCACTGGTCACATTTACCCTCTGCAGCTTGTCCTCATGCACGCACAGTGCCCTCTACTTTCCCCACTCACCTCCAAGTGCAATTCTTCCAACAGAGACAACCCACGTTCTTCTTATGCCAAATTCAAGTTTTTATTTCTCTGCACCCTTCCCGCCTCTCTGGCTCCATTGAATTCACATGCGCTTTCCTTTCCTTTCCTGTTCTGTTTCTGTTTCTCCTCTCGGCCTCATTACCTGAATTCTTTCCTTGGGCTATCCCACCTGGGGTCAATCTGCCTCCTGTCTTCTCATGCTGCCCACTCATGCTGTGGGAACTGTAGGAACAACCCCACTGCTTAGCTGGTTCTCCACTCACAGCACAGCTCACAGAGCCCGAGTCTCCCTCCTGGGCTCCCCACACCTGTATACTTTGTGTGGGACTTCATGTGGCACTTTACAACGCTGCCTACTATGCTGGCCTCCTGCACCCACCTGGTCTTTAGGGGTTCCTACCTCTAGAGGTGGCCCCACCATCTCCATTCCTCCATTTGGGAAGTTCACACTTTTCTCAGTCTAGCTATGCCTCAGGTCCAGCAGGGCTAAGGTTCACAAGGTTTGCAGCTTCCGTACACTCAAACACTCTCTCTCTCCCCCTCCCCATTCTCTGTGTGTGTGTGTATGTGTGTGTGTGTGTGTGTGTGTGTGTGTGTGTGTTTATGCACATGCTTCAGCTTTCTTCTGTGGATGAGTCAGGAGGAATTCCTGCCTTTCCCTCCTAGGAGAATGGTTGGAACGGACTGTCACACATCCCTCCCAGTGCGCCGCAAGGCTTTCTCTGAAATTTAGTCATGGTGTTGAAGGACTCACTCAACTCAAGTTTTTCCGATGTGGCCACATGGCTCTTGAAAGCAACTGTGCCCCATCGCTTCTCTGCCTTTTGGCTAAGATCAAGTGAAAGCAACTGTGCTCTGCAGACTGCCCGCAGAGGCCTGGGAGAGGGTTGTGTAACCTGCAAGCCTTGGTGGTACCCCTTCTGGGAGTTACCTGCCTGAGGGGTAGCAGCTGGCAACTCCTCTAGCTGAAATGTTTATTTCCTTGGAAAATAAATAGCTTGCCCATTCACCTCTCCTTTTCTCTGAATTTTCTCATATCTCTCTATTGTACTGTGTATGTCCCTCCCTTTTTTTAAGATCTATTTTTATTAGGAAGGCAGATTTTACAGAGAGAAGAAGAAACAGAGAGGAAAATCTTCCATCTACTGGTTCATTCCCCAAATGACCACAATGACTGAAGCTGAACTGAGCTGATCCAAAGTCAGGAGCAAGGAACTTCTTCCAGGTTTTCCATGTGGATGTAGGGACCCAGGGCGTTGGGACGTCCTCTGCCATTTCTCCAGGTTATAAGCAAGGAGTTGGATGGGAGGTGGAGCAGCCAAGACACAAACCAGTGTTTTTTGTGATGCTGGCGCCTGCAGTTGGAGTATTAGTCTGGTGAACCATGGCACCATCCCTGTCTTTTTTAACTTCCACAATTTCTTTTCAAATTGAAGATGTAAATATTCCATCAGTCCTCTGTGTGGCATCTACCCTCCCCTAGCCGGAGTCCTGTTTTTGGTTTTGTTCAACACATTTTTAGTCACCAGAAGCTAGTCTCTTAAGGCAGTTAAACTGCCATTGTTTCTTTCACAATTAGCTTTTTGTCCTGTTTTAAAAAGTCATCACCTCCACCAAACCTCATAAAGATCTCTCCCTCTCTGTCTTCCGCAAGTTGATTTACTGGGAAAGCAGAGAGAGAGTGAGGAGACAGAGACAAACACACAAAGCTTCCCAACTCTGAGTCACTCTCCAACTGCCCACAGCAGCCAAGACCCGGATGTCCCAGCCTGTGTCTTACCCACATGCCCAAATGCCTGTTTCTTCCAAAAATGTCAAAGATCAGCCGTTTACTTCTGCGCCTTAAGGTATGGAAGTGGGAAACTCATTTTATGCTTTTCCATGTGGATAGCCAGTTTTCCAAGCATCGCTTGTTTTTAAAAGTCATATCTCGCTCCCACTGATCTGAATCCCCAGCTGCTGCATACCTCTGCCATCTGTGCGTGGGTCCCTTCCTGGGCCCTGCGTTCGGCACCGCCACCCCACTCGCTAATTACTATTCCTTGATAATACCACTCCGTCTTCTGGTGTAGATGATGTCTACTTTCCACCCCACCGCCTGGTGTTCTTTTCCAAAATTATCTCACTCTTGATCCTCCGTATGAATTTTAAGATCAGCTTGTCCAAATAAAAATCCTTGATTGGGCTTTTAATTTAAATTTAATGAAATGTGTAGATTATTTGGGAGAAATTAGCATTTTTAGAATATTGAGTTCTCTGATCCATGAGCATATGTGTCTTTACTTTTCTCAGCTTTTCTTTTTATTTGCGGAACATTGCTTTATCATTTTCTCCACACAAATGTTTAATCAGAGTGCTGTGGTGCAGTGTGTTAAGCTGCTGTTTGGTAGACCTGCATCACCCATCAAAGTGCCTGGTCTTGAGTCCCACCTCTGCTTCCTGCCCGTGGGAGGCCTGGTTGGAGTTCCTGACTCCTGCCCTCATCCAATTTCTACACACTTTCAAATGCTTGCTTGTATTACTTACATCACTGCAGCAGGTAGATTCTCCACACTGGGCAGTCCTTGCTTGACTCCTCAGTTTGGAAAAACACTTCTGAAATTATGCCATGTGACTGTTTTGATTATCGGTGGATAAGCTTTATCAGGTTCAAAGTGTCTTTTTGTCCCCAGTTTGGTAGCTTTCATTATCAAGGGAAGGTAAAACTTCATCAAATACTTTTTCCATGTCAATTATGATGATCTATTTTCCTTTAATTTAATGATGTGATGAATGCCACTCCAGCAGCAGCCTGCTTAGTTTACCAGCATTGTATTGATGACTTTTGCTTCTGTGTATCATCTTCATTGCTACACAATGATTCTCCCAAGTTACAGCAGCTGAGATGCCACCTGGAGTGCCAAGCTGTCATGCTGGAGTGTCTTGGTTCAAGTCTTGGCTCCCTCTCCTATTCCTGGCTGTCTGTTAATGCATACCCTGGGAGGAAGCAGGTAAGAGATCAATTGCTGGGGTCCCTGCCACCTGTGTGGGAGACTCTGATTGAGATCTGAGCTTCTGCCTGTCACATCCCAGGCTACTGCAAATAATTCTAGAGTGAACCAAGGGGTGGAAGTGCTCTTATGCTCTTTCTCTCTCGCTCGCTCTTTCTCTCTCTGCATTTCAAATAAAATGAAAAACAAATAGATCATCTTAAAAGAAATATGATAGGGTCTGGCACAATGGCATAGTGGTTAAACCCTCCCCTTGCATGCACCAGTATCCCATATGGGCACTAATTGGTGTCCTGGCTGCTCCATTTCCCATCCAACTCCTTGCTTGTGGCCTGGGAAAGAATGTCCCAGAGCCTTGGGACCTTGGGACCTTGCACCCATGTGGGACACCCAGAAGAAGCTCTTGATTCCTGGCTCCTAGCTTCAGATCAGCTCAGCTCCAGCTATTGCAGCTACCTGAGGAGTGAACTAACAAATGGAAGATCTTTCTCTCTGTGTCTCCTTGATTCTGTAAATCTGCCTTTCCAATAAAAATAAATAAATTGGGGGGGGGGGGGGAAGGCCCAACTCTGTAGCCTAGTGTCGCAAGTCCTTGCCTTACATGTACCACAATCCCATATGGGCACCAGTTCTTGTCCCGGGTGCTCACTTCCCATTCATCTCCCTGCCTGTGTCCTGGAAAAGCAGTGGAGAACAGCCCAAAGTCTTGGGACCCTGTACCCATGTGTGGGAGACCTAGAAGAAACTCCTGGTTCCTGGCTTCAGATCAGCTCAGTTCCAACCATTGCTGCTGCTTGGGGAGTGAACCAGTGGATGGAAAATTTTCTTCTCTATCTCTCCTTCTCTCTGCAAATCTGACTTTCCAACAGAAATAAATAAATAAATAATGGAAAAGACATTTTAAAAAAAAGATGTTAGTGACACTGCTGAGTGGTTGTGCCTTGGAGTTTCTCCTGAGGCCTCAGTTCAGGAGCCAAGCAGTGCTGTGTTCAACAGAAGGTTTGACAGTGGCTGGCACCTCTCCTTCCAGCGTGACTCCCTCACATGACTGGCAAATCACAGTGGCAGAGTTTGTTCATGGCCAGTTAACAGACTTCCTCCTGAGCCAGATTTCCCAACAGATAAGGCAGAAGCTGCACTGCCTCTGCGAACTCACCTCCCATGCCACACGCTATCGGACACACACAGACAAGCCAGCACCTCGGAGAAGGAGGCTTCACGCCCCAAAGATCTCTGGACCCCAAACTACAGAAGAGCTGTGTTTATAAAGGCAAAAACACAAACTGGGAGCGGTTCAGAGGTGCTGAGCTACTGTGGAACCACCTTATGAATACAACAATTGCTAAATCTGAACCTTCTGTTACTGAACCAAGCGAAACTCATTTTTCTCCTAATTATGCTTGAACAGCTTAGCCAAGGGTTCCAGCATTCTTGCCGAGCAGGACATGCTTTTCTCAATTGGACAACATTCTCACTGGTTGAGGAGGTACCCCGGCTAAGATGGAGCCCAACCCAAAATGGAGTTCCTCATGTCAGGCCTGTTATTTCTTTCTTTCTTTCTTTCTTTTTTTTAATTTGTTAGGCCTGTTATTTCACTGTTTATTTAAAAGTGATTTCTGGGGAGGTTGAAGCCATAGCGTAGTATACTAAGCCTCTGCCTGTGGCAAAGGCATTCTGTACTGGTGTTCACTCGAGTCTCAGCTGTTTCACTTCCAAACCAATTCCATGCTACTGTACCTGGGAAGACAGTAGAGGATGGCCCAAATCCTTGGGTTCCTGCATCCATGTGGGAAACCTGGGAGAAATGGCTGGCTCCTGCTTTTGGACTGGCTATTTGGGAAGTGAACAAGCAAATCCAAGATATCTCTCTCCTCAATCTCTCTCTCTCTCCCTTTGATTGTCTCTCCTTCTCACTCTATAAATCTGCCTTTGAAATAAAAATAAATAGGTACCAGTGTGCTGGCATAGCCAGGTAAACCTCTGTCTGCAGTGCCAGCATCCCATATGGACACCAGTTCTAGTCCCAGCTGTCCATTTCCAGACCTTGCTAATGGCCTGGAAAAACAGTGAAGGATGCCCCAAATGCTTGGGCCTCTGCACTCACTTGGCTCTTGGATTCAAACCAACCCAGTTCTGGCCACTGGAGAGTGAACAAGAAGGTGGAAGATCTCTCTCTCTCTCTCTCTCTGTAACTCTTTCAAGTAAAATAAAATAAGTTATTTTCAAAATAAATCAATAGGTTGTAAAATTGTTGAGCATACTATACTAGGCTTCACAATATTATGGGGAAATCATCTAATATTTGCTATATTTTGTCTAATAAATGTATTCTTGGCAGAGAGAGATGTTAAAATCCCCAGTTCCAGGATTTGTGCATTCCCTAGGTAACTTTCTGAGTGTTTCTGTTTGGCAAGGACCTAGGCTCCTGGGCTCACGGCGTCCCCCTGGTGGGTTATTCCTCCCATGATTGGGTAACTCCATTTTCATTCCCTCCCATTACCGCTGCTCATGGTGACTTTGGCTGACGTTATCATCATTGTACCAGCTTTTTGCTGAGTCATGTTTTCATAGGATGTGTTTGTTCCTTGTACATTTTTCTCTTTTCTTAGATTTATAGTTATGTTACTATAGCAAAGAGTTGTTGCCGTGAGATCTGTACACATATATGAAATTATGATATTTAAATTCACATACAATAATATTTATGTTTTATAAGTGACAGTTTTGAGATTTGGAGGAACACATCACATCAAAGAGAATAAAAATATGTAAGACAAAAACTAAGTTAACAGTAAAAACTCAACTATTCATTCTTGGTGTAACATACGGAAACTTGTCAGAGAGATACGTCTTAATTTGACTGTCTACAACATGGAAATGCGGATGATTTAGCTCCACTTTGCCTCAGATTCATTTGGCATTTATATAGACATATGTTTTTGAGAGCAATTCCAAGCCATTTTCATGGACACTGTTGACAAGGAACGCTAGGCTTTCCCACTTAGATGCGTTGTTCGAACCCTGTAAAGATTCTGGCCACACTTCACCATGAGCGGCACCCAAGGCTCTGAGAACCCTGAAGAGCTGATTTGATTTCTGAGTCTCCATGGAAAAACACTTTCCTAGTTGCTAATTCTGCAAACGTGGTACCTGTACTCCAGACATCACCCGGAGCTGAGCCATGACCCCAACAACACTCCCAGCAAACTGTATCCTAATGTTACTACCCCAAGTGTATGTGATCTAATACAGGAGCCCCAAAAGCTCTGACAAGGCCTAAATCGGCCAGCTTAATTGTTCCTTTGTCATCCATCAATAGATCTTGAGATTTTAGTCTCCAAGAACTCTTCCAAAGTGACAAAACACAACCCCTCTATGGGACCTAGTACAAATAATTCTTAACAAGTGGAGGATCCATGAACTGACAGGGAGGGATTGAAGCTACATTTTTTTTTTTTTGAGATCCATGAGAAGAAATTTAAAAATGAGATACATGGGCCCGGCAGCATGGCCTAGTGACTATAGTTCTCGCCCTGAACGTGCTGGGATTCCACATGGGCACCAGTCCTAATCCCAGCAGCTCCACTTCCTATCCAGCTCCCTGCTTGTGGCCTGGGAAAGCAGTGGAGGACAGCCCAAAGCCTTGGGACCCTGCACCCGCGTGGGAGACCTGGAAGAGCTCCTGGCTCCTGGCTTCGGATCGGCATAGCATAGCACTGGCCGTTACACTCACTTGGAGAGTGAATCATCAGACAGAAGACCTTCCTCTCTGCCTATCCTCCTCTCTGTATATCTGACTTTACAATAAAAATGCAAATAAAATTTTTTTAAAAATGAGATACAGCCTGGAATCCTACAAAAAGCACATATTGAAGACTGACTATATTCAGATGGCCAAGTTTGTCTACAGAGAAATCTCGCAAATTGCAGGACTGGAACCACTTCTTCTTCATGTTGCAGTCTGATTGTCTTGATGGCTGCAACTTGACCTGCTGCTCTGTGTCTCCCCTAGTATACACCTCCACAGGCCCCTTCTCCAAGTATCTGCACTGTGGTTTAGCGCCCCCCGCCAGAGTTCATCACTGAGTCTGGTAGATCCCAGCTTGTCTTCTCCACCATGGCCCGCCACCAGACGCCACACCTACAGCGTTCTTCCATCAACCTCCCGGAGCTGGCTTTCAAAGCTCTTCAACCTTCTGGTTTGGCTCTGTTTCCAATGGGCGGCTTACACTGCATTATGTTCAGTTCATCTTTTCATTCATTCTGATCATCCCTAAATTTAATTGGTTGTGTATGTGTGTATAAATGAGTCGATTAAATCTTTGCAGTTAATTAGATCATTTTTCTGTTTAAGGACTTTTTCTCTTTGAAAAACCTTTGCTATAGCCTGCTGGACTTAAGCCTTCGATTTCCTTTTGCATTATTCCCTTGATTTGGAAGTTAATATGGGCTGTATTTTCATTCTTCAGCATCTCCATAATTCTTAACATAATTTTAATTTAGTCTAAAAATCCTAGAGCTGGTCTGACATTGTCTGTGCCAGTATTGTTGGGGCACACTTAAGCAGCAGACTGATGGAATTCTAATTCCTTATGAAGAGCTTGACATTATGGGAAAAATCAGTCAGGGGCAGAAATTGGGGAGAGGGGAATCCCAGACTATACAAAATTGTATGATAAGTTTTTTTTAAAAAATGAAAACTGTTCCATTTTTTGCTTCTTTATGCATCAAAGACATTATCACACTTGATCTGATTATTAAACAAATCCTCAGTTTTTTGCCATCTAGAGTGTACCAGCCTATAGAAATAATTAGGGCCCAGCACAGTGGCCTAGCAACTAAAGTCCTCACCTTGAACACAGCAGGATCCCATAAGGGCGCCGGTTCTAATCCCAGCAGCTCTGCTTCCCATCCAGCTCCCTGCTTGTGGCCTGGGAAAGCAGTCAAGGACGGCCCAAATCCTTGGGACCCTGCACCCGCGTGGGAGACCTGGAAGAAGTTCCTGGCTCCTGACTTCGGATTGGCGCAGCTCCGGTCATTGCAGTCCCTTGAGGAGTGAATCATCAGATGTAAGATCTTTCTCACTGTCTCTCCTTCTCTCTGTATATCTAACTTTTAAATAAAAACAAATAGATCTTTTTAAAAAAGAAATAAGCAACAGCCTACACATGTAATTTTATATTAAATAATATCACATTGTAAAGAATCTTTAGCAGGTAGACTATGCTTTATTTAAATCTAAATTATTGTTGTTTCAATATGCGATCAGTGTTTTAAGGCACTCATGAGATATTTTACCTTTGTTTCTCCACACTGAGTCTCAAAAATCCAACGTGTACTTACTGTCCATGTAATAGACACACTTTCTTAAAGGCTGCGTTTCAATGGTTCAGCACATCTTTAACTAGCAGCTCCCGTATTGAACAGAGAAGGCATCAGAGACGCGTGGATAATACAAACAAGAGAAGAAATTTGTAATTAAAAAGAAGGTTTGAACCAAAGACAATGGATATTCCTGAAAGGCAAACAAAAAGACAGAATGATAACAGGAGAAAGAAGGTAGAATGTGTGGAAGATCAACCTAAAAAGTCCAACCCAAACATCTGAATAGAGAGAAAATGGAGCAAAGTACCAAGGAACACGTGCTGAGATGCACCTTTGAGCCAGCTGTGATGAGGCCGCTAAGGGTGCCCGCATCCTCAGTCCCACTGCCGGGGTCAGTCCCAGCCCTGCTTCCTGCCCCAGCCTAGACAGGCTTGGGGCAGAGTGTTCTGCAAATGTCCCCAGGACAAGGTCAATGCACCAGGATGGATCGAGCAAGGAGACAAATTACTCACTGGATTAAAAAATCCAAGCCAATAAACACACAACAGTCCTAGAGCATTATCACCAGGAAAAACAAGAAGTTGTACAAGCAAGGAAATACGATCATATTACAGCAGAGGATTAGCAGTGAGTAATACCCATGTGGCAATACTGACGTAAGCACAGAATCATTCCTTGAAAGGGAAGGGGTGGAACGTGTGAAAAAGAAAAATCAAGCAATAAGAAAAATGCACAAGACAAAACAAAAAAAAAAAGAAAGAAAGAAAGAAAGAAAAAGTACAAATAAGCCATAGAGAAACCTACAGGCCAATCCCAAAGCAACAGAGACACTTGCTAAAGGACTTCAGGGATTGGATGGAGTGAGGCAAGGTAGAAGAAAGAGCTGCCATGTGTTCATTCCAAGCCATGTTATCTGTTGCTGACTAACAAACCACCACCAAAACTGATTAGGCTAAAGCAGCGATAAGCACTTGTTATCTCACACAGTTTCAGTGCGTAAGGAATTCAGGTACAGCTCAGCTGGGTAGTTCTGTCACGGAGCTTTCATGAGACTACTGTCCAAGTTCCAGCAAGGGCTGGGAGCAGCTGAGGTCTCAAATGAGACTGGAGCATCCACCTTCAGAGCGGCTCATTCCCACGCTGCCCACTCATGCTGAGTATGACAAGATGCCTCTTGCCATATGGACCACTCTTTAGGGATGCCAGAGCCCCTTCCAGGGACAGTGAGTGAGTGGTGCCAGGAGGAAATCAGCTGCAATGCCGTTCACAACTTAACCAGGAGCCACGCCCCACTGTTTTATTGGTCATGCCGATCAGCCCTTCTCAGCACTGAAGGGACTTGCTACAAAGGACAAAGACAAGGACGACTAGGACGATGAGGACAGGACAGGAGTGGGGAGGCCCTAGGAGAAGCCGCCACTACAGAAGCCTGGAGAGTTATTTGGCCTTACAAAACACATATCTCGATCAAAATGAGAATTTTAAGAAGAGCTTTTGCTTGTAGTCATGCTCATGTGGACTGTCAACATGCTTTAAACTTGATGTTTCTTCTTTGACATGCATCTTACTATAAGGCCTTCAATGAGAGTCTGTACCTTGTATCTTTAGGATTACCCAGGAAACTTGGCTCAACTCCATGTCAAAAACATGTTTTGTTTTGGGGGGATATGGGATTTTTGTTTTTGCCTTGAATTTTAGCTGCAAGTTGACTGGTTATAAAAATTCTTAGAAGCTATTACTCTGTTGCCTCTGCCTTTGCTGAGGTCATTTAAGCAGTATGCCTTTTTCTATTGTCTACTGAAGGTGTTTTGGTTTTGGGGGTTTGGATTTTTTTTTTTTTACCTCTGAAATTTCCCCATGGGATTTCTTGACTAGCGTTTTTTCATGCAGCTTCCTTTATTGCCATTCCCTTCCTCTGACACTCTCGTATCCAAGCCAGCCCCCACGTCCCATAACTGCATTCATACTTCTGAACATTGCCCTTATGCGTTGTATCAGTATGAATTCCTATAGAGCCTCTTTCAACTTGCTAAACCTCTCTCTGTGTCTAGTTTATCTTCCATGACTTTTCATTTTCAACTCTTGTAAGATTTCTAATTGGTTGTTTCCATATCTTCTTGTTCTCATTTCATCTCTTATTCATTTCCAGTGGACTCTGAACCTTTGCCTGTAAGTATCCTGAGCATTATTCTCAAGTAACTTTACCTTGTATAAGGCAAATTTAATTCAGAGTGAATTCACATTCTAAAGGCTGATCTTGTTGACTGTTATCACCATCAGGTATGTTTCATGTGTTTTGGCTTCCAACCTCAGTGAGTCTGGAGATTTTTGCTTTGTTCCGTTTTTATATCTGTTCTCCTCTCTTTCTCTTTTTCTCTAATTATGCCGAGCTGGGACTCCAGGCCCAGCTGAATGCCCTTCTGAGCTCCCACTGTGTTATCCACTGGGAGACATCACAAACACCTCAACCCCGACCCAGAGCTTGTCTCCTTCATCTTCCTCCATCTTGAGCTCCAGCCTGTAGGCACACAACTGCCTGTTTCTTGTCCCTCCTCCCTTCTTGAACCTCCCGTGTCCACTGGCTTCCTGGAGCCCGGCTCTCGTCCCCTGCCTTGCACAGAGCACTGTGGGTGCAGGCTTGGCCCAGCAGCCACTGCTGTGCCCTGCATCCTATACCAGCAGGCCCCAGCCCCCTCCTCCCCACTCTGCATTCCTAAGGTGCTTCTGGTACACAGAGATCCCCATTTTGGTTTGGGGTCTAGCTCTGTTCTAAAGAAGCTATGTTGGCTGTTTCTTCAATTATTATTGTGCAGAGCATGAACTCTCTATGACACCCAGACCAGAAGTTAAGGACTCAGTCATGTGGCTGCCACACTCATAGAGAAGTCACTGGTTGCCCTCATTGATTAGATGCAAAGGAGGAGAGAGCCTTTTGTCAACATCCAACAGGCTCTGCTATGGACAAGGCCTGGGGCCCCGGGGCTGGGCAAGGATGGACTGACTTCCTCTGGGTAGAGCACAAGTGCAGGGTGGATCTCCCTCTTACACACACACACACAGAGCCCACCAGGGGATGTCACAGAATGTACACAGGTGCTCACTGGAGACCCCTCCTCATTCCCAGGGCAGAGCAGAATGGAAAGTAACATCAGGAAGCAGCCTGGGACCCCATGAGCCATGCTAGGGCATGTGGTAGCTGGAGGCACCTGGGCATGCGGTTCCCAGGGGAGTACCTCCCCCTGGTGGCCACAAGAAGCAGATGCAGTGCCCTCCACCTAGGAACAGGCATCAAGAGGTAAGTTTCCACTCTACCTCCAACCTGGGACCTGGACACATGGCAGCCTCTGGCTGCCTTGCAGATGCTTCCTGTCTGCCCTTCTCAGTTCTAGAATACTGGCTCCAGGGACCACTTTGTCCCCAGAGTTCTTTGGGCTCTTAACTCAAACACCTAGTATCTCAAGGCCACATAGAGGACTGTCGGTGTAGGGGCCAGGACTGGAGATACATCAGGCTCTGAGCCGACCTCCACCGCTCTGATGCTGCATGTCCCTGGACAGGTTACTTAACCTCTCTCTGCCTCTGCTTCTTCATCTGCAAAGTGGCAGGAAAGAATAAATGAGTTGCTGCAAGAATAGAGCCAGTCTGAGAGGGTCTCCCATCTCTCCGTGACACGGTCCCCATTCTGGAGCTGTTTAGCCCTTCTTGCCTCTTCCTCATGCCATCCCGGGAACCCACAGATCTCTTTGGGGCCTTGGGCAGCAGGGATGGGAGATTTTTTGAGGAACAGTCAGCCTTGATGGAGTTCTCATCCCACCAAAGAGACCCTGCATGGGGGCAGATGAAGTCTTTGGACCTGAAGTTGTCCCTGGGAATCCCAGACTCACAAACACACCTAGCTGCTGTGCCTGGCTTTCCCCTGCTTAACTCTTTCCCACCCTGCAGTTCCCCAGGCCACAGACTTCCTAGAGCTGCCAGCTGCGCCTGGCTAAGCCTTCACTGGCCTGGCAGTCATGCCAACATATGAGACACCTGCACGGTACTTGGCACTGGGGAGTCTTTTTTTTATTATTTTTTGTGTTCATTTACTTATTCATGTTCATCTACTTGAAAGGCAGAGTTGCAGAGAGAGAGAAGGAAGAGACAGAAATATCTTCCTTCCACTGGTTCACTCTCCCAGTGGCCACAACAGCCAAGGCTGGGCCAGACCCAAGTCAAAAGTCCTGGAACTCCATTCAAGTTTCCACATGAATGGCAGGGACTCATGCACTTGAGCCTCAGCAAGAAGCTGGATCAGAAACAAATACAGGAACTCAAGCCTGTGCACCACAGCCCATCACCCTTCACCGGAGATCCTTGAGGCAAGGACCATGGCCATGCTCCCAGGAGCTCACGGCACAGTGGGGAAGCCACCTGCTTTAGTGAGAGGCTGTAGGCTACAGGAGGGGCAGAGATGGGGGCTACCTGGGACAATCAGCTCCCCAGAGGAGGCACTTCTGCCAGGGCTCTTGAATGTGCAGTAAGAACGTTCCATGGAAGACCAACTTCGCCAATTCATTTGTACCCAACGTCATCCTCTCCCTTTCTCTCCAGCTCCAGCACCAGGGTAATGAGAAGGGGGCAGGGTGGAAGAGAGCAGCTGCTGCCATCAGAGCCTGGCCTGGCCCTCAGTGCCACTGCAAGGCCACAGAATATCAATAGCAGAAAAGCCCAAGCTGTGGCTGTGCAGAGCCTGGGATGCCCACGGAGCCCCGTGATGTGTCCGCACTTTCACTGCAACAGGCAGTTAACTCCAAGTGCTCCATGACGGACTGCTTTCTGGAGGGAGACTCTGGGTGGATGGCATGGACAGTGAGAATCAGAAGAGGACTGGGGTGGAGCCCAGTGGGAGAGAGAGAGAGATGAGGTGTGTGGAAGGGCAGAACAGGGTCCTCCAGGCAGAAAGCGTGACCCATTGCTGGTTGTGCGGAAAGGAAGCAGCCAGGAGGGTGGAGTGGAGAAGACAGAGCAGGTGTTCTGGGCAGAGGGAGCAGACCTGCAGATGTCATGGAGGAGGAAGTGTCTCTCAGCTGGCTGGGGTGGGTAGTTCTCTGTGATTGCAGAAGGAAGACAATGGGACTTGTTCGGGGGAAGAAGGACAAGCACACAGGAAACATACAATCAAGACCTTCCCTGCTGGATCAGCGAGTCCTCACCTCCCACCCCACCTCCCATGAGGCCCAGCACTCTCCAGAAGTAGGACCGACCTTTTCTGATCATTGCATCCTCCTCTTAGTCAAGGCCTGCGGACCAGAACAATCCACAGCTCACTGGTCATCACTAAGACAAACGCAAGATGCTGGTGGCTCCCACAGAGAGACGTCTACCTGTACAGTGAGTCCCTTTGGTTTTAGGTGCAATGAGACTGCTTTGGCCGAGGATTTGTAAGGTCCCATGTAATTTAGTGTTGAATGCAACTGAATGAATTTCATCTCTTGCTGCAAGTTGTGCCTCTGAAAGAATTTTTTAAAAATCAGTCCCAGGTCCCTGGTAATGTATAGTGGACAGTGCCTGCAATGATTCAAGATGGTGAGCTGCTGGTATAAAGACACACACACATGGAGACACCATGACTGAACCCCAAACCCTAACTCTAGCCAACGCAGGGCTCCTAACTGCTTGGCAAGTCAAATTACCTTCTGAGAAGCTGAAAGTCACACTGGTGACAGCTCAGTGGTGTTGCAGCGTTAGCATTTAACAGAGAAACTTTTGACTTTTCCTATCTCTAGGTGTCCTAAACTTTGTTTCATAAAAACTAATGGAATCAAGACTGGTGCTATGGCATAGCTGGCTAATCCTCCATCTACAGTGCTGGTATCCTATATGGGCTCCAATTCAAGTCCCAGCTGTTCCACTCTCAATCCAGCTCCATGCTAGTGGCCTGGGAAGGTAGCAACGAGTGGTCCAAGACCTTGGGCCCCTGCATTCACATGCGAGACCAAGAAAAAACACCTGGCCCCCAGCTTTGAACCAGCCCACCTCTGGCTATTACAGTTATTTGCAGAGTAAGCTGGGGGAATGGAAGCACTCTCTGTCTCTCCTTTTCTCTCTGTAACTTTTTCAAATAAAAAATAAGTCTTTAAAAAATTACCAGATTCAAGTACAGTCTGTTCCATGAGGGAGGTAAACTCTGACAGAATTTCCCTTTTTCTCCTGTGCCAATAGGAGCCACAGAAGGTTTGAAACAGGAGAGACAGGCCCTGGTGTAAATGCTGGCTACAGGTGGGTACTCCCTAATGCCAGCTCTGTCTTTTGAACTCCAGCCAAGGTAGAAAGGAAGGAGCAAGGTCATCCCAATACCACAGCTGGTACAAACCACACTGCCTGCATTTCCATCAGGTGAAACATCCAGAAAACCACTGGCTATAAAACCACTCATGGTAGTGGGTTAAGCCACCACATCACCACACGCGAAGCTGTCATCCCTTATGAGTACCAATTCAAGACCCAGCTGCTCCATTCCTATCCAGTTCCCTGCTTATTTACGCCCTGGGAAGGCAGAGAAGAATGGCCAGAGTGTTTGAATCCTTGCAGCCATGGGGCGGGGGGAGGGGGTGCAGGAAAAGAACCTGTCTCCTGGATTCAGCCTGTCCCAAACCCAGCTATTGATGGGGAGTGAGCCAGGGGATGGAAGATCGCTGTCCTTCCGTCTTCCTTTGAAAGAGGAAGAAAAGAAAAAGAAAAAATAAGGGTGCACTCTACAAAAAAAAAAAAAAAAAAAAAAACACTCCCAAGGGTGCGCCCTCTACTGGCAGGATGAAAAAGTCCATCGTTACAGCCCAGTACTGTAAGATAAGCCCATAGTCTTCTGAGACGCTCTCTGCAACCGGTGTCAGACCGCTTAGGTTCCAGTCCCAGCTCTATAAACAGACACCATGAAGTAGCAGGTTATGGCTCAAGCCCCTGGGTCCCTGCCACCCGAGTGAAAGACTGGAATCAAGTTCTCATCTCCTGGCCTTGGCACCAAGTACCAGAGCCATCCTCCCCTGCTGTGTCCCAGGGTGTACCTGAACAGCTGGATCAGGAACATGGCTGGAACTTGAACTCAGGCACTCTGATACGTGATGTGATGTCCAACCCAGTCCCAACCGCTAAGCCAAATGCTTGCCCCAACAATTCAGTGTGTGTGTAAGAGAGAGAGAGAGGAGAAACACAACATGCCAGGGCCAGTGAGCACTGCTTCTGAGTGTGTCTCACAGGGGTTTCCAGAGGACACTAGCATGTGACTCAGGGGACTGAGAAAGAGGACCAACCGCCCTCAACAAGAAGGGTGGGCATTGGTCAATCCCTTGAATTCCCAAACAGAACACAAAGGAGGAGAAGAGGGTGTTTCCTTTCTCTTTCTGGGCCAGGACATCTCCACCCCTCAGGCAGCCCAGTGCCTAGTTATGGGGTTCTTTGGCTCAGAGTGAAACACAGCCAGAGAGGGGCTGCTTGCCAGGGTCTCCAGATTGCAGGTGGCACACAGTGGGGCTCCTAGACCTCCATAACTCCCATAATTCATGATAGATTGGGAGGGAGATAGCAGGATAGACAGGTGATCCACTGTTGAGTATGTTAGACTGGAGAAATGAGGCTATGGAAGGCAGAGTTGGCAGGACATGCCTAAGCCACTGGCGGCAGTGAAGAACAAGAGCCCAGGGCCACACCCTGATTCAAGATTCAGGTGTCTGTTTTTTAAAAGATTTTTTTTTTGAAAGGCAGATTTTAGATAGACAGAAAGAAAAATCTTCCATCCAATGGTTCACTTCCCAAGTGGCTGCAACAGCTGGTGCTGAGCCGATCCAAAGCCAAAAGCCAGAAATTTCTTCCAGGTCTCGAATGCAAGCACAAAGTCCCAAGGCTCTGAGCCATCCTCTACTGCTTTCCCAGGCCACAAGCAGAAAATGAATGGGAAGCAGAGCAGCCAGGACATGAACCAGCACCCATTTGGGATTGCCAGCACATGCAAGGCAAGGATTCAGCCACTGAGCCATCACACCACGCCCAAGACTTAGGTGTCTGACCAGGGCTATTCACCTGGTGTCAAGAGATACCAGCCAAGACACCTTTTCCCCACCAATCTCTTCTTTCCGCTGCTGAGGTCTCTCCTCCCCACCCCACATCTCTTGTCTTCCTTGTCCACCTGGTCCTAAGGTTGGCTAGACACCCAGACACAGGAAGCAAAGTTCTAGGTTCCAAGGGAGGCACTGACTAACTCTTCCAGGCCAGCTCCCCTAGGGAGACCCTGTGGGCTCCCAGTTCCATCCCAAGGTCAATCCACCGTCAGTATCTACAGACTTGGAGCAAATTCATCTTGACAAGCCCTGCTCAAAGTGAACAACTTAACTTTGTAATGAATTAAAAGAGTCCTGGGACCTGCCTGAAAAATATGAATCAATTAAAAGGGCGTTCACATATTTATTTATTGTCTGGCCAGTACGCAAGAAGGATCTCAGGGTAGGCAGCCTTTACCTCTTCCCGTTCAGTCCAGAAACCATCTCTTCATGATCTTCAGGGTCCGGTTTGTTGTTCCTGGCCAGTTTTACAAATCGAGGCTGTTAGGACTCACAGTGCTGAGGCTCTTAGGAGCCCTTTTATGCAGCAACAATCCAGACCCTTCCCGCCTCCACAATCCCCATCCGTCCAGTGCTGGGTCCATCCTTGCTCATGATGCCGCTTCACCCGCGGTGCAGTCCTCAAGTCCCAGCAGCCAGGGACTCCCTTGAAGGTTTCAGGGTGCCTCGTCAACACCCAACACAGGTATGAATTGCAACCTAGGAACAGGTATTTCTTCTCAGCATGCAATGTATCATGGGGATTTTGTAGGGTAAACATTGAACAGCACATCTGCCAACTGAGACTCCTCTAGAGGTACTCACTACACCCCAGCCTTGCACACCCCTGATGAGGATTGGCCAGGGGGCCCGATGCCACAGTTGTCAAGGTGAGTGAGGCAGCTTGTGGGACTGGAACCCTGAGGTCATAGAGCAGATGCTGAGAGACCTTGAAGGGGGCGGCTGGGCCAGTCTGCCTAACACATGGCATACAAACCATAAGAAGGCCAGATGGATGGCCCTGGTACATGCCACCCCACAGCTTGTGCATGACAGACCCAGGGCAGCTCCACGGTTGGAGCACAGATGGACAAGAGCTGACACATGGACACAGCACCGCACAGCCCAAGAGCCGGCTGTGGACCATCCATAGCCAGGAACTTTGATATCTTTCTGTGATTGACAAATCAGGATGATTCTTTTTTTTTTTAAGATTTATTTTTATTTTTTTATTGGAAAGGCAGATATACAGAGAGGAGAGACAGAGAGGAAGATCTTCCGTCCGATGAATCACTCCCCAAGTGAGCGCAACAGCTGTAGCTGAGCCAATCCAAAGCCAGGAGCCTCTTCCGGGTCTCCCACGCGGGTGCAGGGTCCCAAGGCTTTGGGCCGTCCTCGACTGCTTTCCCGGGCCACAGGCAGGGAGCCGGATGGGAAACAGGGCTGGCGGGATTAGAACCAGAGCCCATATGGGATCCCGGGCGTGCAAGGCGAGGACCTTAACCGCTGTGCCATCGCGCTGGGCCCAGGGATGATTCTAAATCGTGTGCTCCCACTAGTGAACCTACTTTGCTGGACCAGTGAGAACAGTCTCTTCACCAGGCTGCCCCCTCAGTTCACACAGGGACTGCAGGCATGAGGCCCAGAACCCCACCACCACCACCCCAACTCTCCAGGGTAACCGCTTCCCCACAGGGCAGAGAGTCAGAGAACAGGACAGAGGAAGCCAACAGGGGCTGATGTGTCCTTGGAACCCGGACCTGACTGTGGGATCTGCTGGGAAAGCCAGTTACTAATCTTGAACAACAGAGAAAAACATTTTTAAAAGATTTCCTTACTTGGGGACAGGGTTGTGATGAAGCATCTTAAGTCGCCACCTGCACCACTAGCATCTCATATGAGCACTGGTTCCAAATCCTGATCGCTCCACTTCAAATCCAGCTCCCCACTAATGTCTCATCTAGGAAAGTAGAAGAATATGAGCCACCTGCTTGGGCCCCTGTCACCCAGATGGAGTTTCAGGGTCCTGACATCACCCTGGCTCAGCCCTGGCCGTTATGAATATTTGGGAAGTGAATCAGCAGGTGGAAAATTCTGTGTGTCTGTGTGTGTGTGTGTGTGTGTGTGTGTGTGTGTGTGTGTGTTTCTCTGTAACTCTGACTTTGAAATAATTTGAGGCGGGAGCAGACCAAGGGTCCCTAGTGAAAGACAGGTCCTGGTAACTCTGGGGCAAGCAAGAGCTCCGTGGCATCTGATCCATTCCTGCCCACACAAAAATGTACAGTTGCATCTGTGCACTTTGACCCGTTCACAGGACTTGCCAGCTCACAGCCGTCCATCCATGCCCTCTCTGTGGCTGCTTCCTCCATCTGCATCTCCACCGAAGAGGGTCTCTGGGGCCCTCCTTTTCTCATGTGACTCTCATCTCTGACCAAATTGCCTCTCCAGGAATTTGAGGTTCCAACATTGCTGGTGAGTCCCTGAGTGTGGCTGGGACTGAGTTTCTATAAATCACCACACTGTGGGCACAGCATCCTACACTAAAGAAAGCATCCAGGGCCCGGCGTGGTGGCGCAGTGGTTAAGGTCCTCGCCTTGCACGCCCGGGATCCCATATGGGCGCCGGTTCTATCCCGGCAGCCCCGCTTCCCTTCCAGCTCCCTGCCTGTGGCCTGGGAAAGCAGTCGAGGACGGCCCAAAGCTTTGGGACCCTGCACCCGCGTGGGAGACCCGGAAGAGGCTCCTGGCTTCGGATCGGCATAGTATCGGCCCGTTGCGCTCACTTGGGGAGTGAATCATCGGACGGAAGATCTTCCTCTCTGTCTCTCCTCTCTGTATATCCGCCTTTCCAATGAAAAAATAATAAAAATAAATCTTTTTTTTAAAAAAAGTAATAAAAATAAATCTTAAAAAAAAAAAAAGAAAGAAACAAAGAAAGCATCCAAGGGCTGTGGCCACAAAGGGCACTGCAGCAGATAAGCCTAGATGAGTGGCATTGGTCAAGTCTTTTTTTTTTTTTTAATGTCTGTTTGAAAGAGAGTTATACAGCTCAGCGTGGTAGCCTAGTGGCTAAAGTCCTCACCTTGCACACGCTGACACTCCCATATGCGTGCTGGTTCTAGTTCCAGCAGCCCTGTTTCCCATCCAGCTCCCATCTTGTGGCCTTTGAAAGCAATCGAGGACAGCCCAAAGCCTTGGGACCCTGCACCCACATGGGAGACCTAGAAGAATATCCAGGCTCCTGGCTTTGGATCATCTCAGCTCTAGCTGTTGCAGTAACTTGGGAAGTGAATCAGCAGATGAAAGATCTTCCTTTCTGTCTCTCCGCATCTCTGTAAATCTGACTTTCCAATAAAAAATAAATAAATCTCTTAGGAAGGAAGGAAGGAAGGACAGGCTATAAAGAGAGTCAGGGAGAGGAGAGACATAGCGCATGTGCCCAAGAGAGATCATCTATCTACTGATTCACTCCCCAGATGGCCACAAGCCCAAGCCAGGAGTCAGAAGCTTCTTCTGGTCTCCCCTATGAGTGCAAGGGCACAAGGACTTAGGCCATCTTCCACTGCTTTCCCAGGCACATTAGCAGGTCACTAAATTGGAAGTGGGGCATCCAGGTCTCAAATCAGAGCCCATATAGAATGCTACCACTGCAGGCAGCAGCTTTACCAGATCCCTGCTCCTGCAGATAAGGATGACCCAGGGACACTCGGTTCCCTCCCTACCTGCCTGTCCATGGCGGGGTCTGTCCAAGGTAGACTCTGGCACCACACTCCAGCCCTGGGTCCACAGGGGACCAAAGAAGGCCAAAGACATGCCCCGCCCTGCACGTCTGCGTGGGTCTGCAACTGGGGATGGAAACTCTGAGAGCAGCCTGCAGAGAGGAGTCCCAAAAGGCACAGGAGGCTGGGCCAGGGCTGCACTAGCCTGAGGGGTAGTCTGCCTTGCCTGGATCCTGTTCAGGGCAGAGATGGGGAGACCTGACTCCAGATAGCATTCCTCCTGCCACTGCTTCAGAACGCCTAGACCTCACTGTCCAACCAATTCCCTCCATCTTCCAAATGCCATTCCCTTTAGTTAGTTAGTTAGTTAGTTACTTAGTTAGTTAGTTAGTTAGTTACTTATTAAAAAGGCAGTGTTGTGATACAGAGAGAGATCTTCGATCCATTGATTTGACTCCCTGAATGGCCACAGTGGCCAGGACTGTGCCAGGCTGAAGCCAGGAACCTGGAGCTACTAGAGCACAGAAGCCCAACCACTTAGACCATCCTCCACTGCTTTCCCTAGCATATTAGCAGGAAAGCAGGTCAGTAGTAGAACAGTGGAGATTTGAGCCAACACTCATATGGAATGCTGGTGTTGTAGGCAGCAGCTTCATCTACTATGCCACAACACCAGGTCTATCTTTTCTTTTTTGGTTAATCTTCCTAGTGATGACTTCTGTTACATGTGACCAAAACAGCCAGGCAACCCCAATCACAAATATTGTGTTTTCTAAAACATAGGAGTCTAGATAGTTAATAAATATTTCCAAGAGTTGTTTCCAGGTATTAATACAACAATTTGGAGGCTGGCATCATGGCACAGGGTAAGTTGCCATCTGCACACAATGGCGTGCCATGTGAATCCTGGCTGCTCCATTTCCAGTTCAGCTTCTGGCTAATGCACCCGGAAAGGCAACAGATGATGGTCCGAGTACTTGGGACCCTACCACCTTTGTGGGAAATCCTAATGGAGTTTCAGGTTCCTGGTTTTGGTCTGGCCCAGCCCCACCTTTACAGTCATGGAGGAATGAAAAATCTCTCTCTCTCTTGCTCTATAACTGTGTCTCCCAAATAAATTAAGGTGGGCCCGGTACAGTAGCCCAACGGCTAAAATCCTCACCTTGCATGTGCCAGGATCCCAATGGGCACCGGTTCTAATCCCCGCAGCCCTGCTTCCCATCCAGCTCCCTGCTTGTGGCCTGGGAAGGCAGTCGAGGACAGCCCAAAGCCTTGGGACCCTGCACCCGCGTGGGAGACCCAGAAGAGGCTCCTGGCTTCAGATCAGCTCAGCTCCAGCTGTTGCGCTCACTTGGGGAGTGATTCATCGGACGGAAGATCTTCCTCTCTGTCTCTCTTTCTCTCTGTGTATCTGACTTTCCAATAAAAAAAAAAAAACTTTAAAAAAAAGAAGAAGAAGAAGAAATGGGCAAAAGAAAAAATGAACAGGCACTTTTAAATAAATCAATCCTTTTAAAAAAACAAACAATGTAACTTTTTAAAAATAGAAACTATTTTAACTTTCTTCTTAGACTTCTATATTTCCAAGATTACATCTATCTCATTTTTACTGTGAAAGCATTATGTATTTGATGTAGCAAAAACTGAAAAGCAAAACAGCAGAAGTTTTCGACATGAACCCCAACACAGGGAATGTGGTTTATTGGTTTGTGTTCTTACCTTGGCAATGTACCTGGTGCTCCTGTGCAACTGAGCAGCGCCACCCTGTGTTAAAGGTGTACAATGATGTGTTCTGTACCCCCCACAGAAAGTAAGCTGACCCCCAATCTGAGATGAACATACCAGTGTGTGAAGGCTGTAACCTCAGCAGCACCTGGAAGTCATCAGGAAGTAGCCTGGACTCAACAGCAACAGGGTGAAAGCCAAGGGCAGCTGTGAGTTCAAGGTGCCCTGTCAGGCACCATCGTCCTGGAAAGCTAGGGCCTGAGGTCCAAGGGAGGCAGAGGAGGAGAGGAGAGGGGAATAGAGGGGAGGAGGGGAGGAGGTCTCAAGGAATCTACCCAGCTTCGTGACCTGGAAAAAGCAATCCTGTGGGACTTGTTCTCCTGATCTGCACAGGAGGAATGAAGTGGCCATGCTAGCATCTGCCAGGCACCCTGGTGAGGACCCCAGTACGTTCAGCAATTAAAGTGTCCGGCTCAGGATCAATGGTTAATACAAAGAGGCTCATGATGATGGTGATGATGATGATGATGATGGAGAAGGAGGCATGCCTCATTCTTGGGGTTGGGCTGAGGGATCTCTTCATCCCATATCGGGGTGCCTACATTCCAGTTCCAGCTCTGACCCCATAATGCGAGCTTCCTGCTGATGCATGCCCTCCAAGGCAGCAGGGAGCAGCTCAAGTACCTGAGTCCTTGCCACCTATGCAGAGACCAGGATGGAGTTCCAGGCTCTGACCTCAGCTATTGCAGGTGTTTAGAAACAAATCACCCCAGCCTTTCCAACAATTTTTTTTAATATCATGTTTAAAAATTGCCCGTTGTTTGTTCAGCTCTTGAATAACCTCCAGAGAAATCCATCACCTCGCCCCAGCAGCACGCTGCATTCCTTACCCACACATCCACTGGCTTGTTCCTCACATGCGCTCCTGCACACACCCCACACACCACCCCCACATCCAGCCCCAGAGCCCTCACCCCTGCACCCTGCCTGTTGGCATTTGAGAGGCAGGTTGACTTAGTCTCACTCCCAGCAGGCAAGAGAGCTTCCTAACAGGCTAGGAGTGGGGTGGGAGATGAGCTGACAGGGACAAGTTCCCCTAAACAGGCCACCAAGGGTGGAGGGGCTATGGCCATGCCCTCAGTTTCTATCTCATCCATCACGAAAGCCAGAGCCCTGAGCTCTCTGCCTCGAGGGATGCCCTTGCCTTTCCCGGCAGTGCAGAACTCGTCACACCTCCCTCCTGACACTACTGAGTGCCAGCTGTATAAAATGACTTCAGAAAGTCTGCAGAAAATTGAATTAATTGTAACTGTTTAGCTTTTGGCAGGTTAAGCTGCTCTGTGCAACACCAGCATCCTATATGGAAGTGCTGGTCAGAGTCCTGACTGGCTCCACTTTGCATCCAGCTTTCTGAAAATATGCCTGGGAAAGCAGTGGCAGATGGCCTACGTGCTTGGGCCCCTGCACCCATGTGGAAGGCCTGGAAGAAGTTCTAAGCTCCTGACTGATCTGGCCCGCCCTGAATGTTGCAACCATTTGGGGAGTGAACCAACAGACGGAATCTCTCTCTCTCTCTCTCTCTCTCTCTCTCTCTCTCTCTCTCTCTCTCTATCTATCTCTTTCAGCTTTCCAAATAAACAACTCTTTAAAGGAAAACAACAAAAAAAGGCTTCCAGGACCTTCCTTCTTGTTACATAACTTTTCATCAAGTCAAACAGTGATGTCACGTTTGCTTCTATTCTCATTGGCTTTTGAAAATCGGAAAACATAAAAAGCACACACGATTATTTTTATGCAAAAAAGTCCTTTGAAATCCACGCATAATATTGTCACAATATACGTTTCCCACCCGTTTTGTGAAAACCAACGCAGGCCAAGCAGTTATGCACACTTTGCACGGTCCTCGCCATCATTAGGTCACTGACCATTGTCATCATCCTTTTGCAGGAAACTGAGCTCAGATCTACTGGACAACCTGGCCCAGTTCACACAGCTCACAACGTCGAGCTGTTGGATCCAAGCCCCTCTGTTTACGCTGCTGCGAAGTTTCCCGGAATCAGTGAACAGAGGTGAGTCAGGTCAAAGCACCAGCCAGGCTCCCTGGAAGGGCTCGCCCTCCCCCAACAGCCTCTACTCCCCGCCCAGATGTCTGTCTGTTAAGTCTTCTTGGCAACCAAAATAAATACCCACATTGCACACTCCGAGGGTAACCACAACTATGTGGGGAGAGCGCCCAGCCCCCGGAGCGGTTCTGACTGGTGTCAGGGCGGCTGTCCTAGGACGCGCATCCACGCCCCCCGCCCCGGTGGCAGCCACCTCCTCAAAAACGAACCCTTCCCAGCTCCCCGGTGGCTCCCTGCTCCAGCGCTGCTTGCTGCTTCAGAGCGCGGCTGGCTCTGACTGCCGAAAGTATCTCTTTTCTTCTTCCGCGGCGCGGTGGCCAAGTCTCGGCTGGGCTTTCACCCCGCTGGACCGAAGGCTAGGTCTCTCCCTCCCAGCCTGCGCTCTGCCTCGGGATCCGGCTGCATCCAGATGCTCTCAGCTCCGACAAGCGACAGCAAAAACTTGAAACCTTCCCAGCACGACAATGGCCAGGCAGAGAGAAGGACCACAGGCAATGTATGAACCAGGAAAAGTCCTGGGATCACGCAGGAGGCAGAACCCGCGTTGAGGAACCTTGTGGTCACGGCCGAACCGCTCCTGATTCTTTTTGTTTAACATGTTTTGCCCAATTTTCTACTGTAATCAGCCTCTTAGTAATTAAAAAAAAAAAAAAGTTCATTAAAAATAGCACCTACATCTTTTGGAATAAATCATGGTAGATTCAAAATCAAAGAAAAAGATTGGGAGCCAGCATGATGGCCTAACTAGTGAATCCTCTGTCTTGTAGCATGGCCTCCCATATAGGCTCTGGTTCATGTCCCGATGCTTCACTTCCCATCCAGCTCCCTGCCTGTGGCCTGGGAAAGCAATAGAGGATGGCACAAAGCCTTGGGACCCTGCACCTGCCTGGGAGACCTGGAAGAGGCTCCTCACTTAGGATCAACTCAGCTCTTTTGGGGAGTGAACCAGCAAAAACAAGCTCTTTCTCTGTCTCTCCTTCTGCCCATAAGTCTGCCTTTCCAATTATAAATAAATAAATAAATCTTTTTAAGAAGGAAGGGAGGGAGGGAGAGAGAGAGAGAAAGAGAGAAAGAGAGAGAAAGAAAAAGAAAGAAAGAAGGAAAGAAAGAAAGAAGGAAAGAAAGAAAGAAAGAAAGAAAGAAAGAAAGAAAGAAAGAAAGAAAGAAAGAAAGAAAGAAAGAAAGAAAGAAAAAGAAAGAAAGAAAGAAAGAAATTGGGGAGTGCAAGCAAAGGGAAAAGTGAATCATATTATCCCAAGTTTTTTTATTATTATTAATTTTTATTGGAAAGGCAGACTTCACAGAGAGAAGGAAAGGCAGAACAAAAAGGTTTTCCATTTGTTAATTCACTCCCCAAATGGCCACAATGACTAGAGCTGAGCCAATCCAAAACCAGGAGCCAGGAGTTTTCCCCTGGGTCTCCTATATGGGTACAGAGTCCTCAAGGCTTTGGGCCAACCTCTATTGCTTTCCCAGGCCACAAGCAGGGAGCTGGATGGGAAGTGGAGCATCTGGGACACAAATCAGTGTCCACATGGGATATCAGTGCCACAGGGTGGAGGATTAGCCTATTGAGCCATGGTGTCACCTCCACGTAACCTGCCCAGTTGGGGTTTTAATTTCTGAAATAATTAGCTTTAAATCAGCTTCATGTTACACTTTTGCTTTTCCAATGAAGAAGCGTGACACTTATTACCAAAGGGGGGCAGGGAACAGAACACAATTTTATTTACCCTCTCACCCACTGACCTCCAGAAGAAAGGAGAGGGAAGAAGTGAGAAGTGAGCCCACAGGTCTCTCCAGCGCCCACAGCCAGTGGTACCTTCGCTGGAACCTAGGAGGAAAAAAAAAAGTTCCTTCTTAATGATGTCAGCATTGCTTTAAAAAAAAAAAAAGTCCACAGCTCCTGAAAAACACAGTTGATGTGAATCATATGCCTGAGTGGCGGAGTTCCCGCTAAGCCGGCAAGCACACAGATGTGCAAGGCAGGAACTGCTGCCTGCTCGCCGGCTGCTCCCCTCCGAGCCCAGCTGCTGCAAGGGCCCCTAGCCGGCCACCGGCTGTCAAGACCCCCTTTGTCTCCAGCCCCATCCCCTTGCAGCAGCCCTTTGCTCTCACCCTCCTGCTTGTCGGAAGGCAACAGATCCCGCAGTAGTCTCTGACGTTCGCCATATTCCCCTCCAGCAGCTGGCCTGAGAGCTCAACCAGTCATTAGCATTTTTGGAACTCTCGTCTTCCGGTTACAGAAAGAACCTCTGCCACAGGAATGCCAGGCATCAGCCGGCAGGTGCAACAATGTTTTTGCCAAGAGGAGCAGGAATGAGTCCTGAAAGTAAATCTGATTCAGACTTTCTGGGCCCTGGGCAGCGAAGGGGCCAGGAGGAGGGGCACTCCCCAGAGAGGACAAACTGGAACTGGTATAGCTCCTGCTGTAACTGTCCTTTGTCCTTTGTGGAGTCTATGCTTCCAGGGCAGGTCTATCCAGTGCTTCCCTCCACCACCTTGTCCCCGTTCCTTCATGAACCCCTCTCCTTGGAGTTTGCAGGGGCTTTTTTCTGGCCTGGTGCCACTCTCTAGGTGGTATTAGGTGGGATGGGCAAAGCACAACCCTCCCTTGCTGTCAATCTGGAAAGCACTGGCTGCTCCAAACAACCCAGTGCCCTCTGTTGCTTCTCTCCACAAAGTATGCGCTGAAATTGCAACTCTCGGGGCAGGCATTCAGCATAGCAGCCAAGACACCACTTGGGAATGCCTGCATCCTGCACTGGAATGCCTGGTGGGAGTCCTGCTTCTGAGTCCAGCAAACCACTGCTGTGCACCCTAGGAGGCAGCAGATGACAGCTAAAGTAACTGTGTCCCTATCGCTCATGTGGGAGATCTTAAGCCTGACCCTGCCCCAGCTGTTGTGGACATTTAGGGAATGAACCAGTGGATGGAAGATTTCATTCCATCTGTCTGTATCCCTTTCCATCTCTCTGTTTCTCTGCCTTTCAAATTATTAGACATGGTAGCACAGAAGGCTAATTCTCCTGCAGCACAGACACCCCATATAGGCACTGATCCGTGTCTCAGCTGCTCCAATTCCCATCCCTGCTAAAGCCTGGGAGTGCAGCAGAGGATAGCTCAAGTTCTTGAGTTCCTGCACCCTGTGGGAGACCTGGAAGAGGCTCCTGGCTCCTGGCTTTGGACAAACTCAACTCTGGCCATTGTAGCCACTTGGAAGTGAATCAGCAGATGGGAAGACTTCTCTGTCCCCATCTTTCCTTTTGTCTGTATAAAACCTGCTTTCAAAGTAAAAGTAAATAAGTCTTTTTGTAACTAGTAATAAATTTTTTTATTTTTAAAAAGATTTGTTTATTTTTATTGAAAAGTCAGATATACAGAGAAAAGGAGAGACAGAGAGGAAGATCCTCCGTCCAATGATTCACTCCCCAAGTGAGTGCAATGGCCAGTGCTGTGCCGATCCAAAGCCAGGAGCCAGAAGCTCTTCCAGGTCTCCCATGCAGGTGCAGGGTCCCAAGGCTTTGGTCCATCTTTGACTGCCTTTCCCAGGCCACAGGCAGGGAGCTGGATGGGAAGTGGGGTCGCCAGGATTAGAACCAGCGCCCATATGGGATCCCGGCACATTCAAGGTGAGGACTTTAGCTGCTAGGCCACTGCACTGGGCCCCCCAAAACATTTTTTAATTATAAACAAATAGATAAATTGCAGTTCTTCCTTAGTTGAGGAGATTTTTTAAAGATTTTTCTTTTTTATTTGAAAGGCAGATATACAGAGAGGAAGAGAGACTGAGAGGAAGATTTTCCATCCATTGGTTCACTCCCCAGGTGGCCACAATGGCTGGAGCTAAGCTGATCTGAAGCCAGGAGCCAGGAGCTTCTTCTGGGTCTCCCACATGGGTATAGGGCCCACAAGGGTTTGAGCTGTCCTCAACTGCTTTCTCAGGCCACAAGCAGGGAGCTGGATGGGAAGTGGAGTAGTCAGGATTTGAACTGGTGGCCATATGGGATCCTTGCGGATGCAAGGCAAGGATTTAGTCACTAGGCTAAATCCTTTAGTGAGGCTTTATCACTGGATCCTGTCATAGATCCTCTTCCCTCCTTCGTCTTCTTCACAGTGGCTGAGATCTAGTAAGAAAACTCATGGGGGAGTAGCAGACATGTTAATGTATGTGACCCCATTGTACCTGATAACTGCTGTTAATTTCCATCTCACTCTGGCTGTGTTTCATCTTGATTTAACGTATAATCTAGACACAGTATGAGCCACCCTGGCTTCTGAACTTTCCACACAAGCAAACCAGGACTATCCTCCAGGGGTCAGCACTGTGGCGCAGTGAGTTAAGCTACTGTTTATAGCACCAGCTTTGTATGTGGGCACCAGTTTGAGTCCCAGATTTTCCACTTCCAATCCAGCTGCCTGCTAATGCGCCTGAGAAAGCAGCAGAAGGGGCTCAAGTGCTTGGCCATGTACACCTACATGGGAGATCTGAATGAAGTTTGTAACTCCGGGCTGTTGCAATAATTTGGGAAAATGAACCAATGAATGGAAGATGGATCTCTCTCTCTCTCAGTGTATATTTGTGTGTGTGTGTGTGTGTGTGTGTGTGTGTGTGTGTGTATAACTCTGACTTTCAATAAATAAATAAATCTCAAAAAAATCACTGGTATCATCGTCTGTTCTTGGCACAGCCTGTCCTCTCCCTGATACTCTGAGTTTTCTTAGCAGTCCGATGTGCACCAACATGTGTCTTATAGTTACACCAGTCTCTTCCCTTCTTTTCTCCTGACAAGCAACTTAGTAGCTTTCATAATTTTTAAAGAATCATTAGAGGGGCACGCATTGTAGCACAGCAGTCTAAGCCACCCCTCAGGACATTCACATCCCATGTCAGAGTAAATACCATGCTAGTTCAGGTCCCAGCTGCTTGATAGCTAGGTTCTTGCTAATGTACCTGGAAAAGCAATAGATGATGGCTGTGTACTTCAGTTCCTGCCACCTACACAGGAACCCAGATGGAGTTCCTGGCTCCTGGCTTCAACCTGGCCCCGCCTAGGGAGTAAACTAGTAGATGGAAAATTAATCTCTCTGTATCTCTCCTCTCTCTCTCTCTCTCTCAATATCTCATCCCCCCTTTCAAATAAACAGATCCTGTTTTCTAAATATATTTATTTATTCCATTTGAAAAGCACTGGGAAGAGGCAGAGAGAAAAAGATCTTCCATCCGTTGGCTCCTACCCCAAATGACTGCAATGACCAGAGGTGACCCAATCTAAAGCCAGGAACCAGGAGCTTCCTCTGGGTCTCCCATGTAGGTTCAGGGTCTCAATGCTTTCCTAGGCCACTAACAGGAAGCTGGATCAAAAGTGGAGCAGCTGGGACATGAACCAGCACCAACATGGGATGCTGAGCTTTATGGTGGGGGATTAGTAAATTGAGCCACAATACCAGCCTCAGATACCCTGTTCTCAAAGGCTTTTCTTATAGGGTTCGGTAAAATGGCAGATAAAGCTGTCACCTGTGCCACTGGTGCCCCAAAAGAGCACTGGTTTCTTTCCTGACAGCTCCACTTCCTGTGTAGCTCCCTGCTAACATGCCTGGGAAAGCAGTGGAGGATGACCCAAGCACTTAGGCTCCTGAACCTACATGAGAAACCTGGATGAAGCTCCTGGCTTCTGGCTTAGTCTGTCTCAGTCCTAGCCATTTTTGCAACCATCTGTGGAATAACCAGCAGGTGGAAGATCTCTCTCTTGCTCACTTTCTCTCTCTTTTTTTTTTTTTTTCTCGCTCTCTCTCCCTCTCCCTGTAACTCTGCGTTTCAAATAAATAAATGAATTTTAAAACAATAAGAAAAGCATTTTCTTATATGCACAAAACTGGTCACAGTGAGTGTCTCTGGGGGGTGGGCCTTGATGCCTGTGAGATTGGCCGAGAGGAATAAACCACACCCTAGATCTCATTGTGTACCTTTGTATTCAGTTGCTGACCATTTGAAGGTGCTTAAATTGATTCCTTATAAGACAGATAGTTTGTAATAAAGGCCTCCCACTCCTCTCCATCATCTCTGTTCTCTGTGGCCTTGCATCTTACTACTTACCACAACACCTGCTTCCCTCCCCAACCAGCATAAAGAGTGCCTTTATTGTCAACCCACGTGCGAAGCAGAAGCACAGCGGAAGCTTCACACATCGGAGAACAAGCTCTTTCCTTCCTTCCTGTTCACAAAGAAGAAAATGCCCAGAGCTCCTTCTCACCCTCCCTCCCCTGCCACCAGATTGAAGGAGACTGCGCCAGGGCCACCAGCAACATCAGCAGAGACAGCCAGCTATCCACACCATCTCCGGGGGATTCCAGCTGCCAGCACAGAGTCACAGCCTTGGCCACCTGCTGCTGTCTCATGAGCTGCTTCACCAGCTGTGTTGCAGGCATGAAGTTCCCCAGCTGCTGAGCTGGAAGAACATGCACTTGGCAGAGCTGCCTCCGCAGCCTTTGTCCCCCAACATGGGGAAGGACGGTACTCCATTGGCCAGTGCCTCTTCCAACAAGCAACTGCTGGGGCCACCGCACAGAGGAGAGGGTGAGAACCTCTGTCCCTGTTGCAGACTAGGAATCTCTCAGAAGAGTGTGACACACGTGTTCCCAAGAGGGGAAGCCTCAGAATATCCCAGGAGGCTGTGGTCCAGCCAGTGAGCCAGCCCAGCCAAGGCAGGTAGACAAGAAGAAACCATGGCTGATTCCTCCCAAAGAATGACAAATGCACTGGCGCCCCAGGACACAGCCCCGATCTGACTCTTGCCATTCCCGTGAGGTCTGGGAACCCCTCAGGCCCACCCACCACCTGCCAGCCAAGGAGATAAGACCCCCATAGGTAGACGTAGGCCAGCTTCGCTGCAAGGTTGAGGACTTCTTTTCTGAATTTCTGTTTTTGTGCTTCCCAGCCACTTCCCAATGAGGAATGTCTGATTTCCCTCAGGAGTAGAGGTAGGGGAGGGAGCACCAGCTCCAGAGACCATCACTCCAAGCCCTGAGACTGGGACGGCCCAGCTGCTTCATGGCTGGGGGCGCAGGTGCTGTAGGAGTAGGACCAAGTGGGTGTCAAGGCCAGGACTGAGGTCAGGCAACTGCATATTGTAGCTCATTCAAGCTTAGGAGTTTATTCTGTAATTTTTTTCTTTTTCTCTTCTTTTTTGAATAGCTGTGCAGGGATTAGAGGAACAGATTTCTCTTTCTTTTTTATATGTGTGTATTGCCATGATTATTCACAATCCTTTACTTTTTTAGCATTTTAAAATGTATTTTTATTTGAGCCCGGCATGGTTTCTAATCCTGGCAACCCCACTTCCCACCCAGCTCCCTGCCTGTGGCCTGGGAAAGCAGTCGAGGATGGCCCAAAACCTTGGTACCCTGCACCTGCATGGGAGACCTGGAGGAGGTTCCTGGCTCCTGGCACCTGGCTTCAGATCAGCTCAGCACCAGCCATTGAGGTCACTTGGGAAGTGAATCATCGGACAGAAGGTCTTCCTCTCTGTATATCTGATTTTCCAATAAAATAAATAAATCAGAAAAAAATTATTTTTATTTGAAAGGCAGATTTGTAGATAAAGGAGAGACATACAGAACGAGAGCTTGCACCTGCTGATTCATTCCTCATACTCCCTAAATATCCAAAACTTTCAGGGCTGGACTAAGCAGAAGGCAAGAGCCTGCCTCAGCTATAGGCAAATGCCTAGGCTGCCTTGTATCTAGACAAGTGTTACTCTGCTGGAAGAAAAACAGTCAATAGCTGGTGGGTATTTGGGCCTGATTAATGCCAAATCTGTTAACCATACCAGTGTGCTAGCATAGTTGCCTATTGTACTCTTTTTTTAAATTTATTTATTTTATTTAAAGATATGTGGGGAATTCTGTGCATTAGAAGGTGGGGGAGGAGGGGTCAGAACATACCACCCTGACCCTCAAATATGCCACATACATTGTGGGGTGGTGGAGCTGTAGCTTACTCGGGAAAAGGGGTGTAGGGATGTGTTGAGTGGGGGCTGCTGAGAGCATGTCTGACAGGGCAGGAATGACTTCTGGCACGTCTATGGATTGGGTCACTGCACTCACAGGTAGGTGAGGGAGCTGAAACCAGGTGGTTTAGAGGGGAAACTGGAGGGCATGTCTGGCCCAGGTCAAGTCAGCTGCCCACATGGGAAACCCGGGCTGAACTAAGTAGCTCTGCCTGTTACCCACCGATGCACAAGAAAGATGGGGCTGGGGACATGCCTGGCCAAACTAGGCCTCATTACTCACCACAAGTGTCAGAGCTAGGGTTGAGCCATATCAGGCTATGCCACAGCACCTATCAGAACATAAGAGAAGCAAATCCAGTGACAGATTCTGTCACTGTGGGACTTGTAGGCTCACCTCTCAGGAACTGCAATGCCTGTCAGTTTGCACAAAGAACTTGAAGTACTGATGAGCCAAGTCAGCTGGACCATGGAACCCTCCTTCACTTGTGGGAACTAGGGCTGGGAAGAGGCCACGGTGGGCCAAGCAGGCCTACACAAAGGCCAGAAGGGAACATCCACTGACATGAGTGAAAGCTGGGGCTGGGAGCAGACCTAATAGGGGAACTTGAGAAACTCTCCTTTTAGGCTGTGGTTCCAATTGGGAAGCACAAGAGCCAGGGCTAAGTTGGGTCAGGCTGGGCCAGGCCATAGCACCAGCTGGCATGTGTGAAAGCCAGGATGGGGTAAGGGTTACACTGGGGTGTATTAGGCTATAATACCTATCAGCAAAAAATCAGGTTGCAGTAGGCCATGCCAGGTTGGGTCAAAGCACCCCTCTTGCATGTGCAACATCCAGGGCTGGCAACAGGTTTGGTAGGGAAACTGGTGAGTGCAAGAGCCAGGGCTGAGGATGGACAAGACTGGGCAAGGCTGAAGTACCCATAAGCATGTGTGTGGCCTGGGTCTGAGAGCATGCCAGACTGAGCTAGGCAGCAGCACTTCCTGGCACTTACAGTGCAGGACAGGCTGGCCTGGACCATAGCACACACCAGTTCACATGAGAGCAGTTCCGGGGTTGACTAGGCTAGAACACACTAGCATGAGCTGGACCTGACAAAGGTCAGACTGAGCCAGGCTCTAATACCTGCTTGAAAATGCAGAGACTGGGAGAAGACCATGTCAGACTGGGCCGTAGCACCAATTGGCATGCACAAGATCCAGGGCTGGGAGTGGGCATGGTAAAGAAATCTGTGGACTTCATTGCTAGGCTGCTGCTTCCACTGGTGAGCATGAGAGCTGGGACTGGGGACAGACCAGTTCAGGCAGGCCTATAGCACTTCTTGACCAGCATGTGGGCTGGGTCTGAGGGCAAGCCAGGCTGGACTAGGCTTCTGCAATCACTAGCAGGCACGAGAGTCAGAATGAATGAAGACTGGCCAAGCTAGGCCATAGCACTCACTGGCAAGTGCCACAACTGGGTACAAGTCATATCAGGCTGGATTTAAATATCCCCAGGCAAGGACAAAATCCATGGCTGGGGATGGGCGTAGTAGGGGAACTGTAGGCACTCCCCTTCTAGGCTGCACTTCCCGCTGGTAAGCACAAGAGCAAGTCCTAGGGGTGGGCTGGACTGGATAAAACAACAGCATCTTTTGCCATATGTGTGCACCAGGTGTTAGGGCTGGTTGCTCTTCTAGGCCACAGCACCCATGGATGTGCATGACAGCCCAGTGAGATGCAGTACAAGCTAGGCTAGACCACAACACCATGCCAGTATGTGTGGAGACCAGGACTGGGGACAGGTTGTTGGGAGTCTCCTCAACTAGGCCACTGTACCCATTGGTGTGCTTGAGCACCAGGCCTGTGGAGGGCTAGGCTGGGTTAGGCTGCATTGCCATCAGTTCATGTGAGAGATGGGTCTGGGGAGAGAACTGACCAGGCAGTTGCATCCACCAGAATGTGCATTGGCTGGTGCAAATGCTGGACTAAAACTGACTCTGAACTAGCTCACACACACAAGAGTCAAGTCTGAGGCCCTCTACTCCAAGCAAGGTTTCCTAGAGAACTCCCCACCTAGATGGCTAGACTCAAACCTTCCAGCCACAGGGAAATTCACTAAGTATGTGGTCAAAAGACCTTGGGAAGCATTTATCAGGACTGTGCCTCCTCAGTTGCTGATGCAACTGAACATCAGCTGTGGACAGCAAGCCCAGATGCACACAGGGGACATTACAGCCAGCACATCTAGGCCAGCAGAGGACAGCAGAACAGGTTGGACAACTCTCCTGGCCAAGCCTTGCAGCAAGTATCTGGGTCTACAGATGCCCTAAAGTGGACTTGGTCAGTCAATAGGCATTGGAAAGATTTTCTCAACCCTGATTCAGCAAAGCTGATAACATCTCTGAACTGTCCGAACATTCAAGTAGCACCCCAGAGTGTTTTTCCCCACATCAGAAGGAATCATTGAAGGACAGTCCCCAATTCCTAGGCCCCTGCCCTTCCCCCACACCAGACACAAAAGATAAAAAAGAAAAGAAGTGAAACGTTTGTCTCACTCATTTTCCTCCATACCTTAACCCTCCCCACCCTAATCAGGGGTCCACATGGGCATGCATCACTTTCAACTATGTTAACTAATATTTTTCAATAAAATAAAAATTATTTTTTAAAAATTAGAAGCAGAGGGCCCGGCGCGGTGGCGCAAGTGGTTAAAGGTCCTCGCCTTGCACGCCTGGGATCCCATATAGGCGCCGGTTCTAATCCCGCCAGCCCCGCTTCCCTTCCAGCTCCCTGCCTGGGAGAGCAGTCGAGGACCGGGAAAGCAGTCGAGGACAGCCCAAAGCTTTGGGACCCTGCACCCGCGTGGGAGACCCGGAAGAGGTTCCTGGCTTTGGACTGGCATAGTATCGGCCCGTTGCGCTCACTTGGGGAGTGAATCATCGGACGGAAGATTCTCCTCTCTGTATATCTGCCTTTCCAATAAAAAAATAATAAAAATAAATCTTTAAAAAAAAAATTAGAAGCAGAGCGCCTAGGACTTCTTCCGAGTCCCCCACATGGGTGCAAGGGTTCAAGGTCTTGGCTGTTCTCTGCTGCTTTCCAAAGCTGTAAGCAGGGAGTTGGATTAGAATTGGAGAAGCTGGGACATGAACCTGGTGCCCATAAGGGATTCCAATACTTCAGGTGGAGACTTAACCTATTACACCATAACACATTATTAAGATGAGCAATCACCTGGCTGTTCTGAAGCTTTGCTGAAAGCAATCAAGTTTTTGGAATACAGCCGAACAGCTGGCAGGGAAGTAGAGTGTGGACCTGGTTTCCTGATACCAGTAGGTCCCCAGAGCACTCTCCATATCTCCCTCTGACCAGTAATCCTTTAGCACATCCATGGCCAAGGTTTGAAAATGACCATTCTTAAGTCACTGCTACAGATCACTCATATTCAGAAGCCTAAACAGTCACTGCTCTAGTGACTCAGCCCCAGGTAAACTGATGGCTGCTGGCAGTGCCACCACACCATAGCGCTGAGCAGGTGGCGGTTCATCACTTGGCAGCCCAAACCTGGGCCTGGTTTATGAAAAAGTGAGAAAGGGCATCCTGGGAATGCAGACAAAGCAGTCCCAGGAGTGGCATGTGGCCAAGAAGAGGGCCTCAAGTGTGTCTGCTCCTGGAAAAGCAGGTGTGTCCGGACCTGCCCATCAAGCCAGCAGATCCTCTGTCTGCGACCTCCTGGCCCTTTCTGCTGAAGAGCCCTGGAGAGCCAGTCTCCACAAAGTAGACGTCTCCCTGCACTTGGGGTAACGATCAAGTTTTCAATCCTGCTGGGAACTGTTTTAAGATACTGAAATCCTTTCCTTGGGTTCTGCTGGAACCACTTTAGGTTTTTTTCTTTTGGTCTTGATTTGGGAGTTTTTGATTGTATTTGTTTTTAGTTTGTTTATTTGTTTGCCTCGCTTTGGTCTGGCTGGAAAGGGAAAGGGCCGTGCACTTGCCCACAGGAGAATGGATGGGGTGCCCTCTGGAGGTGCCTATGTGCCAGGGTTCCCACGAAATCAGACAGCCTGTCCAGGCTAGCCGTCCTGGATCTCCTTCCCATCCGCCCTTGGTGGCAGGCAGAGCCTGTGGGGAACTGGCCAGCTTCAGTGGGAAAGCGAGCTGACACAGGAAAGGAGTCTCAAGAATGGTGTCCCACTTGGTTCTATTTACTGCTAATTCACTCGCCACGAAAGCCTACCCTGAACTCTTCTGGGCGACTGCAATCCAAGATCCAGGGCAGAAGCTGCTGCCTTGCGGAGGGAGATGGGGATGGCACCACCAAGCCATCTTGTGGGGTACTCCTCTTGGGAGTATGAATAACAAGCACGGTCAGGTCTAAGAATCTAACTTCCCACCACATCCTACACTATGGAGGACAAGACTGCCAGTGCTCCCATCTCAGAGCCAAATCACCCATCACCTCACACTTGTTGCTGATACTTGCTGCTTGCTTATCCCTACCTGACCAACCTAACCTCATCAGCCTTCTACTCACAACCATGGCCTAGGCTCAGAGCAATCATCCCCATCCGTAAAGTCCCTTCCCCTTCAGCCTTCAGCCTGGTTACTCACTCAATCCTCACTGTGATCCAGATTAGGCAGGGCAGCCCACTACCACTTCCTCCCCCAGCATTGCTCCCTGCCCTTCTCTCCAGCTCAGCCCCAGAAATCACACCTCAGGAGCCAAGTGTTCAACCTGGCACATCCCACATCAGAAGACCTTGATTTGAGTCCCAGCTCCAGCTCCTGACTCTAATTTTCTACCAGTATAGATGCTAAGGGGCAGCCAGGGATGGCCCAAAGGGCTCGGGTCCCTGCCACCCACTTGAGAGACCTGGATTGAGTTCCTAGCTCTTGGTCCAGTCCAGTCCAGTCCCGCCCATTACAAGAATGAAGGTAGTGAGCCAGCAGGTGAAACTTCTATCTCTCAAATAAATAACTTTTTTAAATTTGTGGAAAGTGGGGCCTGGCACAATAGCATAATGGTTAAAGTCCTCACCTTGCACGCCCAGGATCCCATATGGGTGCCAGTTCTAATCCCGGCAGCTCCACTTCCCATCCAGCTCCCTGCTTGTGGTCTGGGAAAGCAGTCGAGGATGGCCCAAAGCTTTGGGACCCTGCACCCGTGTGGGAGACCTGGAAGAGCTAATGGTTCCCAGCTTCGGATCGGCGCAGTACTGGCCATTGCAGTCACTTGGGGAGTGAACCATCAGACAGAAGATCTTCCTCTCTGTCTCTCTTCCTCTCTGTATATCCACCTTTCTAGTTTATATATATATGTGTGTGTGTATATATATACATATATATATGTTTATATATAAATCTTCTTTAAAATTTTGTGGAAAGTGGAATAAAAAAAAAATCCCGAGTTATAGCAACTTATCCAAGTAACACATGGCAGGCTGTGTAATGCACAAGCTCTCACTGAATCCCACGAGAGAGCAAACATCTGTTTTATACAGGGCATGCAGGAGCATGGCAACAAGTGAGTTGGCTAGGTAGTGGATAGGGGCTCCGTGGGCTGACACAGTAACTCCTTGCCCGCACACAGCTTGCTTCCCCCAGCCCATCCAGCCCCAGACCCCAAGGTCATCCCTGGGCACCACACATGGTATGCAAGCAATAGATCTACAGGTATAAGCAATGCACTTGCATCTTCCCACTTGCTAGCAGCCTGTGGAGGCCATGGGAGTTCCTGGCTCCTGATGGCAGGCATGGGAGTGAAGGAAAAGAGATGAAAGGACCAGGAAAGGTAAGTCTCGTCTCAAATCAAGACAAACAGCTAACAGCTGGACAAGGGCTGATCCCAGCCCCATCAGCCCCTGCCTGACCCGATTTGCCCCTGAATGGGTGCCGAATGCAATCAGTTTCCATGGAGAGGCAGGCACTCTCTCTCTGGAACAACTTCAACCATGGAGTCAGCCAGAATGCCAGCCATGTGGGAAGCCATGCTGGCATGTGTATCTTGCCTCAGGTGGCCCGAGTCCCAGAGGCAATAGCTGTCTCCAGGACAGTCCTGGGCCCATGGGCAGAATGCAGGAGAGGCAGCCAGATGCCCCCAGCCCCCACTCTCCAGAACCCTGGTCCCCACAAGACAATCTCTCAAGCCCTGGCCACAAACAGCCAACCTCAAGCACAAAGGCTGAAAAACAGAATATTTTAATAAATACATAACTCTCCAGCGATGACTCTGCTCAGCTCAGGGGCAGCAGGAGTAGAGTAGGGGAAAAGAAGAGGGAAGGAGGACCCTGGGTGCTGAGTGAGGATAAATTAAAACTCCCAACAAGCCAGTGACAGTATGTACAAAAGGAAAGGGCACAGGCCAGGGGGTGGCAGGCCAGAAGTCCGAGTAGAGATGGCCTAGGTGTGGCCTGGCTGCTGTCCACCCCCGCCCCCCGTGGAGGTGGTGCCCAGAGGTAGTGGGGTGGGGAGAAGAGGCAGTTGGAGGAGCCCAAGGCACTGGGTGTCCCCACAGGAGAATGTGGGGTCCACGGCGCTGCCCCTTCCCCCAACTCAGGCCCAGTCCTCTTGGTCATGCAGCTTCCAGCCATTACTACGAGCCCTCAGCTGCTTTCTCAAGTTGTGGAACAGTCCTGGTCTCTGGGGCTGCTGGAGACAGAAAGGAGTGCATGTTGGAGGAAGAGAGAACAGGCTGGCATGCAGGACACAGCACTGCATCTGTACCTGCCTGACCCCACAGTGGTCAGAAGTTTCTAGGCTGAGTGATCCAGCTTATCTTCTGAGCTTCAGAAACCTCCCTGGGGTGCCAACAGTGGCACTTCCGAAACAAACTGCACTGCCCCTGAGTGTCATGTTGCTTTCTGCCCTCCCCAGCCTGCAGCTGCCACACCCACCCACCCCTACCCCTGGCAGCCACTCCCTCACTTACAGCCCCGGAGTGTGCAGTGAGAGCAGCAGCGACGCTCTTTCCCGGAGCCGCAGGCCAGCGGCACTGAACAGTCATCCCGTTCGCAATGGGGCACCCCTGCCTGGAGTAGGACAGAGCACTTGAGGGTGGCCTGCAGCCTCTGCAGTGAAGCCTGCCTGGCAAGGTGTCCTGACTCCAGGACAGAGTCCCGGGACCCATTTCATTAAAGCCCCTGTCACCACTTACTCCACATTTGCAGGTGATACAACTCATCTCTCCAAAGGGGGGTACTGATGGATGCCAGCTCTGGCTCTCTGGAAACCACTGCCCTGCAAAACGGCAGCCCCGGGGCCCATCGGCCTGCATGGGGTCCCCCAACTGGGGGCGGGCTCCTGATCCCACTGTAGGAAAGTAAACAAGAAGGGGTCAGCCCAAGAGGGACAGATCAGGTTTTCTTTCTCTTCGAATCCTCAGTGTCTAGCAGTTTCTAATACTGAGTAGGCATTATATGAGGCTGGAAGGAAGGTATATACATGGGTTGATAAATGGATGGATGGATGGATAATTAGCTGGATAGATGGATAGGTGAGTGGGTGGGTGGCTGGCTGGCTGGCTAACTGGTTAGGTGGATGGGTGGGTGGAGGGTTGATATGGGGGTGAAAGAGTGAATAAATGGGTGGATGGATGGAAAGATGGATGGAGCAGGTATTGGAACCCCTCACAGCCCACTACTCCACACACTTTCATAGAGCCCTAGTTCCAGGCTAGGCATAAAGCAGTGCTCAGCACAAGCTGACCTGGCTGTGAAGCCCCTTCCCACCACCTTCCCCATGCCTCCCTTCAGCCAGGATAAGACCCACGCCAGCTCCAAAGATCAGACCTCCTTGTCCACCCTCTCACCTGGACACTGTTTACAGCAGTCGGTAGGGTTGACACGGACAGGCTGGGCACAGGCCAGCCGGGGACACTGCACCTTTTCACAGTGTACCTCTCCGGTGCCTCCCTGTAGAGATGTCAGCAAGGAGGGAGGTCAGGAAGGAGAGGCCTTAGAGCCTCCTTAAAGCCTAAGGGGGTCCTTAGGGCCTTGCCTCTCTCCTTTCCCCACCTCAGGTGTAAGGTATCTCTTGGCCTTTGCCCTAGAAGACTGGCCTGGCTTTATATACCTCACTCAACTCAGTTCTCACAGTTGCCCTGCCAGGCAGGTGCTACCACGTCTGCCCTGGGGTGGCGGTGAGGCTCTGGAGGTACAGAAAGCACCTGGGATCATGTGGTACTGGGCCATCGTTCAAGCAGGACTCATCCCCAGTTCAGCCCTCTTCCTGGCCTGACAGAAAGCTGACTCTCAGAGCCCAGAGTACTTTGCCTACATTATTTTTCCTCTCCTGGCAGCCCCCTCCCCATCTCTGCAGACCCGGCTGGGTTATGGCACCAGAAAAGCTTGGGCGGTGGGTGGCCATACCTTGCAGGTGCAGACGGCACACTTAATTAAGCCAAAGGGGGGTACGACGGGGTGCCACCGGGTACCTGCTGCCCGCCAGCTCCGGTCACCATCAAAATAGCAACCTGGGAGAGGATGAGGGGGACAGTGCCCAGCTGCCATTAGTACTGAGCCCAGCAGCTGGGCCCATAAGCAAGACTTGAGCCTCAGGCACCCAGCCACACTAGCCTAATCCAAGAGCCTACGGGTCAGTAACATAAATGAGGCTTGCCAGGGGTCACTTGGAATATACAGCACTCAAGCCCACCCCCTCCGTTCCCCACCCTGCTCCAACCCAACGGTTTCTCTGGATCCTCCCACTCCGGCACGCACCCTTCTGGCTCACCCTCTCCCGGGTCCCGGCTCCTAGGCAGCCCTGGCAGCTCTCTGACATCTTGCTTCTCTGTGGAGCCACAGAAATGGTGAAGGCAGAGAGCAATCTTACCCCTCCAGCTCTCCCTCAGGCGGGTATCCATCTCCCACCAGGCAGGCCCCTTCATCCCTACCCTCTCCTTTCCTGCAGGGTACTCACCAGGGCACACAGGGCAGCACTGGTCCAGCACCTGCACTGGGTGGGGGCACCTGGGTGCTGGGCACACTACAGGGTCACAGATCACAGTCCGTCTCTGCATGAAGAGGCAGGGGCTTGAAAGGGTCCCTTGCCCCAGAGCCTAGAACTCAGTACACCCTTTGGGGCCTCCTACCTGGCAGGTGCAGAGTGAGCAGAGCGGGTCGTAGTTGGGTGCCCAGCGTGCCCCATGAGGACGCTGCTGCCCCTCAAAGAAGCACATGTTGGGGTCTCTGGGCCGCCCTGGACCACCAGGTTTGACAGGCACTGGGACCTCGGGAGCAGGCACCGGTGGAGGTGCTGGCAATGCAGCAGGTACTACATTTGGAGCCCCAGGCATCCGTGTCCCCTCTGCCCCAGCTGCAGCAAGACGTAGGCCGCCCACCTCGCACTGGTTGGCAATGTGCACCTGGGAGGAGAAGCTGGTCAACTGAGGCAGCAAAGTCTCCACCAGACAGCTCAAACAGTCCCCAGGCAACATCTCTACCCCTAGAACTCTGAGGGCACTCTGGAAGGGTGCTCCTAGCAGCAACCATCAACCCAGCCACGAGGGACAGGGTTGTGGGCTGTAGGCTGCCCATGGACAGCCTGGTATAGCCCTTTTGCATCCAGGCAAACTGATACCCACTGCTACCCCAGGGTTCAGAGACAGCAAAGGGTGATGACCACAGGGGCCCCACCTTGGCCCTTCCCCACAACCCATGCTGCCCACGTACCTGTCCCCGAAGCTCCCCTCGCGGACTACCCTTGGTGGAGATGAGGAGGGAGGCAGTGCCCTGGGCCAGGTGTCGCAGCAGCTCGGGCTCCAGGTCCTTTACCACGCCCTGAGCCTACCCGGGAGTGAGGGATCACACCTTACAAAAAGGCCCCGCCTCCTGGGCCCCTGATTAGCAAATGAAGAAAGAGCCCCAGGGAGATTAAACAAACTCTCTCCCTCAGAGTAACCTAGCCCCTTTCTCAAGGGGGTTTGGGGCTGGAAATCAAGTCTCAAGTTCATGGTCATGCCCCCTACTCCATGGGTGTGGCCCAGGCCCCCCACCCCTCTGCAGGTACAGAATATCATATACCACCCAAGGGAGCCAGCAGCAGAGGACATAGAAAGGAAGGTGAATAAGCAGAGGCAGAACCCTACCCAGGTCTGTGTTGCAACATCATGCTGCCCATTCTCTGCTTCCCCCACCACAGGCCCTTCAAGCTTCATGGTGCCATCACGTCCTCACCTCTGGGCCATAGAATCCCTTAAGCAGCCGCCGGGGGCCTGGCATCCCAGGAGGCCCGAGGAGGTGGGCAGTGACGGTGCCCTGCTCTGAGCCACCAAGACCAGCCAGCAGAACTTCATAGTGCAGGTGACAATGGGCATCCAGGGAGAGCCAGGCATGCCCCGCTGCCTGGCTCTGCACAGGAGGCAATACCAGGGCTCCTGCCAGGGGCACAGGTAGCACTGGGTCCAGACAGAGAAGCAACAGATGAGAAGGTGGCCCAGAGGAGCCCCTCATTCCCAACACACCCCACCTTTCCTAACACAGACTCCATGAGCTGGAAGGCACTGCGCATGGGCCAGAAGTCCAGAGAGCCTGCACTAAGCACCACGGAGTCCAGCTGGCCACCCATGCCTTCCCCAGATGCTCAAGCACAAAGACAGGCCCCTGCCATTGCCCCTGACATGCTTGAGTCACAAATTGGAGGGCACCAATGAGCAGGCAGAGTCCCGGGTCACTCACTCTCCTGGCGGGCACTGTGCCCACTATAGGGAAGGGTGGCCACATGCCCCCGCAGTTCTCCATCTGGGAAGTCCTTGGTGCCCACGTTCAGGAACAGCTCATTCTGCAGCAGCATGTGAGCCCCTCGGGCACCCAGCTCTGGGCAGATGCCCACAGTCTGCAGGGGTAACAAAGTAGAGACAGGAAAGAATAAGTGACCCCCCTCCCTCAGCTTGTCCACTGCCCAAGATTATGAAACTTTCACATGCCCTGCACTCCCTCTACTGCCACTCATGTGTTCACACTCCAGGAACACTGGATCAGAACCTGGAACACCCAGTTTTCAGCTCTTTCTGCCACTTCCTAGCTTCGTGACAACCCTAATGATAACAACCTCTCTGTGCAGTCACACATGGAAAGGCCCAGTAACCACGGCCAGCACCATGGCATAACATGTTAACCCCCTACCTGCAGCACCAGCATGCCATTTGGGTGCTGGTTCGAGTCCTGGCTGCTGCACTTCCTATCCAGCTCCCTGCTAATACACCTGGGAAAGCAGCAAAGGATGACCAAAGTACTTGGGCCCCTGCACCCACATGGGAAGTCCAAAAGAAGCTCCTTACTCCTCTACTATTCCAGCCCCAGCCATCTGGGGAGTGAATCAGTGGATAGAAGATTCTCTCTCTTTCTCTCTCTCACTCATTCACTTTCAAATACATTTTTTTTTAAAGTTTTAAATTAACTTCCAACCATGAAAGTTAAGAAAAAAACAAAGTTTAGGAAAAAGACAAGATGTATGAAGGAGTAAACAAAAAAATGCATGAAGGAGTGAATGAGTGACACCATCCCTGGTCATGCAACCCGGCCTCCCCACATGACCTTATGGAAGTTTTGCCAGGGGCCCTCACCATCTGTCCTCCAGTGCGGAGTGCAGCCATGTGGCACAGCACAGTGCGCTGGTTCCTCCGCTGGGGCTTGGTCTCCAGTGTCATGGACACCACTTCACTGGCAGTGCCCACCACTTGTACCTGATAAGCAAGGTTGGAGGAGGATGAATTAGTTGGTATGGCACTGAAAGACTGAGGCCTGACCTCTGGCAGCCCCAGATCCTGCCCTACAACTCCTGAGTCTTACCTGGTAAATCAGAGAGCCATTTCCTAGCAGTGTAAGGCTGGCTGAACCGGCAGCCCCAGTCTGGACAGGGGTCAGCGCATCAGCCCCGCAAAGGACGCTCTGCAGGACTGCCAAGACAGGTGGTGGCAGGTTTGCACCATGGTCACTCACACCCCTAGCTCCCCAATCTCCCCCAAATCCATCCTGGCCCCTTTTCTGACACGTGTATGGCTCCTGGCTATGGACCCGAGAGTGCCAGTCCCATCCTGCCTCACCATCGCAGCTCTGTCTGGCAGCTATATGTCCACTGATGTGCAGCTCTGGCCCAGCTGTCCTCTCCAGAGCCACTTGCAGCTCGCCCTGCGCCAGCCAGTCCATTTCCTGGTGCGTCAGGTTGGGCAGCACCTCAGCGAAGCCTGGGTCCTGGGGAAAGAGCAGGGTGCAGTGGGTGACACAGCAAGAGGCCAGAGCTGGTGGCAGCAGAGTCGCAGCCTCACGTACCTGGGCTGAGCCATTGGCCTGGAGCTCTCGCAGCAGCTGTCCCTCGTGCAGAATCTGGAGCCTTAAAGGTGCCTGTGCTGGCCCTGCAACAGCTACACCTGTGGACCTTGCTGAGGCAGTGAGGGATAGCTGCTCTTCCTTCCATTGCCCTGCCACCCCCTGCCCTGCTGTCTACTCCTCCCCACCCAGGAAGACTCACCTCCATTCCTGGGTTCCAGCAGCCCCCTGAAGAGTAGTAGAAAGTGCAAAGAGTCTTCGGTATCACTGAGAGTGAGCAGGGTAACACCCCCTACACCCTGCTGCTGTGAGCCCTCCACAGTCAAGATGGCGCTGAAAGTTTCTGCGGAAGCAAGCACCATGAGAAGAAGCCATAAGAACACACTGGCCTCTGCCTGCCCCCTCACCTCCACCACCACTTGCCCAGGGCCACCCAGGATGGCACATACAGGGGCCACATGCATCCCTTACCTGCAGCCAAGGCTCGGTGCCGCAGAAGAGGCCCCCACACCTCCCCTGAAGGGTGAGCGGCTGTCACAAGGGCCACATACAACTGCTCTGCCCGGAGGAGTCGTAGAGACAAGCGAGGCACAGCCCGCCACACCCCACAGACCTGGAACAGCAAGACCAGAGGGCAGAGGTTTAGAATGCAGGCACACAGGCCAGGTGGGCCAACTGAGGAGGGACAGGAGAGGGGCCTGCCTGCTCCCCAAGAGGCTCATATAGGGGCCCAGGGTCCTCGCTCCACCTCTCCCTAGCCGTGTGGCCTGGAGGAAACCCTGCAGGTGCAAAATGGGCATAGGAGTGTCAGCACCTTGCTTGCTTGCTCAGGCTGTCAGCCCCACACCCACACTGGACAAGCATTCAGGAGTAGTATCCTCTCACCAGGCCGTCTTGGGTGGGGGCTGCAGGGTGTTCAAACAGCACGCTGCCAGCTGCGTCTGAGAAACGCACCCTGGTAGGTCGATCCAACCTGCAAGGGTGAGAAAGGTGTGAGCACGACCGGATCCAGAGCAACCGGCTCCCAGCTGGTGTCCTCCTCTCCCCCAACCCGGTTCTCCTGGCCTGGACCCTCTTCCCTCCTCACCGCCGGTAGGAGATGGAAAAGCGCAGGCTGGAGCGCACCAGCGAGACCCGAGCACGTGCCACCGCCTGCGACCTCGGCCCTGTCAGCAGCGCCACGAAGTCTGCACGGGGAGGAAGGATGGCCCAAGCAGTGCCGTCAGCTGCCGCAGCAGGACATACGGCCTCCGGGCGACCCTACCCCTGGCTCCGCCTACCCGTGTGGCCTTCACCGCGCGCCCGGTCCTCCGCGCCCGGGTCCCCACGGTCGCTGTAACTGCGGTGCTCCGGGTCCCGTGGATACTCAAAGGAGAGGCCCGGTTGTGGCCGCTCGGGACTGCTGCGTTCTGTGCCAAAGGGTGTAAGGAGTATTGCCTTCAGCAAACCATCGAGAGAGCTGCCCCCGACCCAGCGCTCCCAGGACCTTGGCGGGCACAGCAGGCCTTACCCTGCGGGCAGGTCTGGCAACAGTGTCCTGGCAGCTGCCGTGGCTGCCCGCAGGCCAGGGCCGGGCACTCGGGCTTTATGTTCTTGCAGCTGACTCTGCCAGGCCCCCTGGCACGGCGAGCCCATTGGGGCTGCTCCGGGAGAGAAATGGCAAAAAAAAAAAAAATGCCAAGTGAGTGTCAGGTGACAAGTAAGCGCGACCCTAGACCCGCAGCTTTGCCGCATCTTCAGGCTGTGTGGTCCTAGACGAGTGACCTCTCTGGGCCTTGCCCATCCCCACTCGGGAAAAGAACAGCCTCTGTCTAGCAGAGTCGTTAAGGGAAGGGAAGCGAGCAGAGACACGGGGGAGACCAAGTAGGCGCCGGCACCGAGCAGGCAGCACAGAGGGTGCTCAACCAAGCCAACACCTGAAGCGAGGCGCGGAGCGGGCAATAGAACAACCTCCCTAGCCACCGCCCCCCAAGCGCTCCCGTCTGCCCAGCAGCTCGGAGTACACGCCGCCGGCTCGCCAGCCCAGCGCTTTGCCGCGCCGCGAGGGCCCGGGCGGCGGCCGCCGCCACCGCGTCCAACTCACCGCCTCGCAGGCGCACAGCACGCAGCGCATCACCCCGAAGGGCTCCCCCAGGTCCGGGTGCCACGTTTCGTCCAAGGCATAGACCTTCCCGCCGAACGAGCAGCCTGCGGGGACGGTCTTGGCTAGCGGCCGCTGCCCGGCTCGTGCCGGGTACCCCGCCCCTGGGCGCTGCCCTCCTGACGCCGGCGAGGAGGACACCCCCTGGGTTGGCGCGCGCCAGCCACCTGCGCCCCACGGCCCCCTCCAGGCTGGCGCGCACTGGCCCCGGAGCTGACTTCCCTGCCCGCGCCTCTCCCCACCCCCGCCCTGCCACCCAGCCCCGGGCGCCCACCTACCTGCTGCTCCCCGAACGGGCAACGGCTCCTTCTCGGGACGGATGGGGAGCGCAGGGGGATCAGGGCCGGCGCCGCGGGCCGGCTCGGGGCCGAGCGGCAGCAGCAGCAGCCCGAAGAGCAGCAGCGGGGCCGGCGGGGCCGGGAGGCTCGGCATGACGCGAACGGGACAGCTGGGGAGGCGGGAGGGAGGAGGGCGCGGGAGCGGGAGGAGGGAGGAGGGACGAGGGCCGGGCCGGGGGCGGTGCGGCGGGAGGGGGCCGGGGCCAGGGCCGGGGCAGTGCGGCGGCGAGGGGCTCGTCGGGCGGGCTGCCGCGGAGTCGGCGCCGGGCCGGGCCGGGCCAGGCGGGGGCGGGTGGAGAGCGGCCGGGAGGAGCGCAGCCGGCCGGGCGCTGACCCGGGCCGTACGAGGCTTCTAGTGCCCCGGGCGCCGGCTCCGGCCCGTTTTTATGCCCTGCGCCCGACGCCCCGGCCGGGGGCCTCCTCCTCTGCAAACGGGGGCGGCGGCGGCTCGGCGAGGGGCCGGGCTGAGCCCGGGGGGTCCGGCCCAGCAGCCGCGGCCCGAATCGCGAATGGGGGGAGGAGAGGGAGGGGCTGGGACCGGGCAGGGGAGGAGGGAGCGGCTGCCGGGGAAGGGGGAACGAAGAGGGGGAGGGGGAGAAGAGAGACCAGGGGGCGCTAAGAGGGGAAGGAGAGGCGGGCCTGGAGCCCCCCACCCCCAACCCCTGCCACGCTGCTGGCAGCCACAGAGCGACTGAACCCCCGAGGTGTCCTGAGTTCGCCCGGGTCAGGAGCTCCAGGCCAAGGCTGGGGCCTGAGGTCTGGAGCCAGTCCCTGGGTAAGGACCTGGCTCCTACCCCAAGGATGGAGTCTACCCTTTCAAGGTATCAGTGGGCAGAAAAAGTCCATCAAACCATGGCCCTGGAGCCTGGGCCCACAGCACCCTCCATGCCCACTGGGACCCTTTCTCACTGCCTAGTTTGTGTCCCTACCTCCTTCTCCTGTCCCCTACCCGCCCCCCAACACACACACACACACACACACACATCTGTCCCCTTTCCTTTGTGCCCCAGGACAAGGGACCTGGCCAGAAACAGGCACCATTCCCCTTCGGTCCTATAAGGGAATCTCCCTCCCTGCTGTAACCTGTCCTCAGACCTAGTCAACCATCAATCACTCCCTTGCTCTCACCCCCAGGGGCCCTCTGCCTCTCCAGACCACCCCCACCCCAACCTATTTTACTCTTGCTGCCTCCCCATGCCCCCCCCCAATCCTCCAGGCCGTCTGAGCACCCTCCTTCCTAATCTCGGGAAGCATCTCGTCTGGCTGAATAGGAGCATTCCGGGATCTAGGCCATCCTCCTTTCCTCCCAGGCAGCCCCATCCTCGGGAGGAACTGGTGGGGGTGGTGGGAGGGGAGTGTGTATGTGTGTGTGTGTGTGTGCTGGAGGCCCATGAGGACAGAAACTGCGGGGAGACCAGGACTGAGGTTGGGGGAAGCAAAGGAACAGAACCAGGGCCAGAGAAAGAAGGGGGGCAGCAGGGAGGGATTGGCAAGAGAGGCTCAGCAGCTGTCTTTCTAACACAGGGACACATGGGCCTAGTTATTCCCCTTGTCACATGGGGGACAGCAGGAGATGGAAAGAGGGAGCAAGGCAGGGTGAGCAAAGGAGGACATGGGCACCAAGATCAGTGGACTTTGGCCGGGCTCCACCCAGCCTCCATCTTTCCAGTGCCATCTCCCCACCAACTGTCCAAAGCCTTCCCCCATATCGTGACCCCTAAGTAGATTGTTCTCTAGCATAGCGCATACCCAGAACTCCACTTGGGAAAGGAATCCTAGGAGAACAAAGTAAGAAAATAAGAGTCTATGAGGGGTCTAGAGGCTAAGGTCCTCGCCTTGAACACACCAGGATCCCATATGGGTGCCAGTTCTAATCCCGGCAGCTCCCTGCTTGTAGTCTAGGAATGCAGTAGAGGATGGCCCAATGCCTTGGAACCCTGCACCCACATGGGAAACGCGGAAGAAGTTCCTGGCTCCTGGCTTCGGATTGGCTCAGCTCCAGCTATTGCAGTCACTTGGAGAGTGAATCAACGGACGGAAGATCTTCCTCTCTGTCTCTCCTCCTCTCTGTATATCTGACTTTCCAATAAAAATAACTAAATCTTTCAAAAATATTAAAACAAAAAAGTCCATGAGGTAGCAGCAGGTGTGCAGTCCAGGGAGAAGTGGAGATAGCCAGGAGCTGCAAATACAGCAACCTAAGACAAGACCTCTAGGACAGAAATGTCCTGCCAGATTCCTCTTTGAGGGCGAGGGGTTGAGGAAGGATCCTGTGCTTCTTTCCCATCTCCTCCTGCGGCAGGTCCCAGACTTCCCATCTCCTAAGAGAGGACGGATTCTTCCCAGCGGTGTATGTGTGGGGGTGGAGGAGCTGGGTTCCATTAGTGGACCATGGTCCAGCCAGGCAGGGGCTCCAGGTCCAGCGCGGGTGGAAGAGAAAGGCGTCACTTCCGGGGGCCTTTGCCAGTGTCTGCTGGCCCTCTGCTCCCTGATTGGGCAGCAGTGTCCAGGGGCAGGCGTGTGACCCCACTGCCGTGGAGGGGCCGTACCCCAGCGCCGCATGTCTTCCCACCCATCGGCTCCCGCAAGCACTGTCTGCTGTGTGCCTGGGTCCTTGAGCCCTACTCCAGCTGCTGAGTGAGGAGCAGAGTTTGCGGTTGGGTGAAGGTAAGAAGGACAGAAAAGAGGACTTGGGCTTTCAGCTGGGGGGGGGAGGGGCAGGCAAACTGGAACCTACAGGCTACTGACCTTTGTCGAGAAGAGTGGAGCCTTCCCAGAATGGGAGGAGCAGTACAGAGCAGGGGTAGGGGGTGGGGTGCTGGGTGCCGGGGGACTAGTCCCACACAGCACAGTCCTGCCTGATTCCAGACAACAGGGACATGGCACAGGGAGGATGTAAGAAACGAAGGCTATTTAGAGCATAGGGAACATGGTACCAAGGTGGACACAGCCTCGGTCTCTCTTCTTTCCCAACGTTGCTTACTGGCTTAAGGTTCTGATTCTGGAGCAGGGGAAACCGAGTTGGGCCAGCTAGGGCACCAGGAGAGAGGGGTGGGAGGAGGAGGACTGGTGCATGTTGACAGACCTACAGGAAATCCCAATATTGAATCAGGTGCTGGCCTCTTTGCACAACTTGTGAAAGGAGAAGAAAGCCTTGTGGGGGGTCCTGTGGCGGAAGGGGCTTGCAGAGGGGGTGGGGAGGCAGGTGCAGGCTATGAGACAGACATGTTGGCGAGTGTGTAAGGTGAGGCCAGCCGTGGAAGGTTGGCATCGCCTTGCTCAGCAGGTGTCCATTCCTGGGCTACTTGCCTCAGGAAGCCCCAGAACTACTGGCCCATCTTTTGGTCACAGAGAATGGAGTTGTTTTAGAGTTTGAGGTGCAAACGAGAAAATCCTTCAAGAGCTTTATATGTGGGGGATAAGTAGAAGAAAAGAACAGGAGATTAATTTTTCCCACATCACCTCCTAAGCCCTGACCCCTGGTAGTCTCAGTTTCCTTTTCACCTCCCCAGCTCCACTGCCCAGCACCAAAGCCGTGTTCAAAACTTGCCTAGGGTTACGAGCCCTCATCCCATCCCTGCAGCCCACTCCCACTCTTGGCTCAGGGTTGAAGCCATAGTACTTGCAGTCTCTTTCCCTGCCCCACATTTTCTCTCACCTGAGAACCAAAGTTGCTTAGAATTTGAGGTCCATTAAGGTGTGTGTGTGTGTGTGTGTGTGTGTGTACACCCCATCCTGCTGTGGTCAGCTTGGGAAGAGAGGTACAGATTCACTGGGGAATCTGACAAAGGGGAAACTGCAGCCATGATGGGAATGGTTGGAGCATCCACATTCCATGCTGAAATTCTGGGCTGTTCAGGGCTCACTCTGCCAGCACCTGTTCCCCTGCCTGACCAACTTTCCCCTGTCACTTTCAAGATAGAATCCAGACCCTCCTCACCGGCCTAGCTGTGCCCCACCCAACTCTGCCCATAAGTGCGAGAGCTCCAGCCGCCTCCATGGCCTCAGGAAGGAGTCAGGGGACTGGCCCCATTCAGGGAGCCACTCCAGCCAGACACGCTGGCCAGAATGGTGCTGACTGGTAAGAAGCCACAAAGCTAGGGTGGGAAGGGGGAGGGCTGGGACCAGATCAGATCCTGGCGGAGGAATAGGAAAGAAACTTGCTGCAGAGGAGGTAGGGGTGAGGGGCTGGGGTAACCCAGGATCCTGGGAATAAGTTGCCTATCTCTCCAAGTTTCTGGGTTCCTAAGAGGAATTCCTGGGCCACCACCCGACAATGATTTCTTCCTTATCCTTCCCCAACCCCCACCTTCCAACCTCACCTCTGGTCATCTAAGAGCTGCTCCTCATGGTCATGCTTCTCCTAACTGCGAGACTAACTCTGTCCAGCCCAGCTCCTCCCGCCTGTGACCCCCGACTCCTAAATAAACTGCTCCGTGATGCCCATGTCCTCCACGGCAGACTGGTGAGAATTCCCAAGCACTAGTCCCTCTATCTACTCAACTGGTAAGATGCCTCCCTCCCACTCTTTTACCTTATGACTGTGCCTCTGGTATTGTGTTGGTGAGACCACTGCCTACTGACAACCACCCCCTGATATGGACCATGATTTGCCATAGAGCCTTTTGAAAAAATTCTAGTCTGGACATAATTGGGACTGTTTGAAGACTATCTAGGCACTTGTTCATTGGGCCATTGTACCGCCCCCCAATATCAGCTTCCTTCTATCCCACCAATCTTTCTCAACAGAGCCAGTGCCCAGACGTTAACCCTTTGTCCACACCTGTCCTGCTGCCTGCTGTAGACTTCAGCTTGGGAGAATGGAAGACTCAGACGGTAAGAATTAAGGCATCCCTTACTTTGGTACCCGCTCCCCCCCCCCACCCCGTCCTATCTACTTCTGCTCCTTCCCAAAGGGGTATTCAAAATTCTTTCTTGTTTAAGATTGATTGGTTTATTTAAAAGGCAGTTAGAAAGAGAGACAGAAATCTTCCATCCATAAATTCACTCCTCAAAATAGCTGTATCATCCAGGGCTGGTCCAGGTTGAAGCCAGGAGCCAGGAGCTTTCCATCTGCATCTCTACTTGGGTCATCTTCTGATGCTATCCCAGGCACATTAGCAGGGAATTGGATTGGAAGTGGAGCAGCTGGGACTCAAATGGGCACACATGTGGGATGTTGATGCTACAGGCAGCAGTTTAACCAGCTATACCATAGTACCACATCCCAAATCTTCAAAATTCTTGAACTCCCTAAAAATATCTCACCTTCAGCTTAGCCACCCTAATCCCATCTACATGGATTCAGCCATGATGATATTCCATGGACAGATAGCTATAAATTCAGTATGTTAAAGAGATTCAACGCTGAACACCATTTAAAGCCAATAGAGGTCTGTCGTGGCCACACTTTTGATCTATTCCCACTTAACCTTCATAAGTTTGCATTAATAAGAACGATGAGCTGTTGTATAGCATAGCAGGTAAGCCTCTGCTTGTGATACCAGCATCCCATATGGGCATCAGCTCAAGTCCCAGGCGCTCTACTTTTGATCCAGCCTTGTCCTGTGCCTGGGAAAGCAAAAGAGGGTGGCCCAAGCATTTGGGACCCTCTACTCCTGTAGGAGACCCAGAAGAAACTTGTGGCTCCTGGCTTCAGATCTGGCCCAGACCTCTATCTGTTGTGGCCATTTGGGGAGTGAGCCAGCAGATAGAAGATCTCTCCCTCAGAAGAGTGATCTGTCATCCACAGATGACAAAAGGCTAAAAAGCACCACTAAAATAAAACAAAAAAATGGAATAAAAATTAAAATGGCTGGAAGGAAAACCAAGCTGAAGGGACTGGCATTTTGCCTAGCCTGTGAGACTCATGTTCCTGTCTGGTTTCAGTTCACTCCTCCAGCTCCTGAATGCAGCTTCCTACTAGTGATTGCCCCAGTGGTTGGGACTGAGTTTGCAGTTCCCAGCTTCTGTCCTTACCTACCTCCTTTTGGCTATTGTAGTTGAAGAGCAAACCAGATAATGGGCATTATCTCCATGTATTTGACTGTCTCTCTCTCAAATAAGTTTCTATAAATATAAAAGAGACTAAGCATATCAATTTTTAAAAGGTAACGATTTTTTTACAAAATCAAAGTGAAATTAAAACGTAACCCCCTCCCCCCCAAAAAAGTAAACCCCATTCAGCTTTCAGGTCAGGATTTCCTGCTTCCTTCATTTAATATTCTAGCCCTAAGCACTTCCTTTGAAAAAGATTTAGGAGTGTTAAATTGGTCCAGAACTTACAATGTCACATTATCATTTTTTTCTTTTTCCTTTTATTTTAAAGATTGTTTACATAGTTGAGAGGGATTCATGCTCATGTGAGTGGAGAGGGTTGAGGTATGGAGAAGATGCGTGAGACAAAAGTTTCAACTTTTTTTTCTCCTGTGTTCCACAATGGGTGTAAGGGAAGGAGGCAACTCCTTGCTGTCAAACCAAATCAGTCATGATAAATCAGGATGAGGGACAGTTATTTGATGATGCCTTTAGAGACCCCAGAGTGTTCCAAGTGTGTTACTTGAATGGTTTTGAAAGTTCTTAGACATTGTTGGGTTTATTGCACCAGGGTTGAAAAAATTGTTCTAACATCTGTTGGCTGACCAAGTTTACCTTAGTGCATCCACAGGCCCAGGAACACGTTGCAAAGCTTGTTCAGGAAAGTTGTCCAACGTTCTACTTTCCATTCTCTGACGAAGCACTCTGCTAAGCTAGAAGAGCTGGCTGTCATGTCCCCCGTGTGCATCTAACCATGTTGGCCACTGCTCAGGCATCAGCAACTGAGGCCCAGTCCTAATACATGCACTTCAAGGTCAGACCACACACTTTGTGATTTTCCCTGTAGCTGGGGTTTGAGTCCAGCCATCTAGTTGGGTAATCTCCCCGAGAGTCTCACCTGAGGTGACCTCAGACTTGATTCTCATGTGTACCAGCTAGCACAGGTTCAGGTTCAGTCTGTCACCTGTACCATCAGTGCATACTGGTAGATACAGCTGCTTGATCAGTTCTGCCCCAACAGAAACTGATGGGGGCTGTGGCTCAGCCCAGCCCAGCACAGGCCCAGTCTTCACAAAAGCACAACAGCATTGAAGCAACCCCCAATAACCCTCACCAGGCCCACCCCTGGCCCTGGTTTTGCGTGTAGCAGAATGTGCTATGGCCTAGCCTAGTCCATCCTGCATCTCATCTATCTCTCATGCACACCCATGGGTGCTGCAATTTAATTCAGCCCAACCTGCCCCCAAACCCGGCCTACATATATGCTCATAAGTGCTGCTGCCTTGACCAGCCTGGCCCACTCCCCTAGCCCTGGCTGTCATGCTCACCAACAGAAGCTGCAGTCCAGGAGGGGAGTACTCATAATTCCCCTACCAGAGAGTACTTGCTGTCCAGCTTGACATGACTTACACCCAGTCTCAGCACTTGCTAATGGGTGTAAAAGCCCAGCTCAGCTCATACCCAGTCCCAGCTCTCACTCTCACCAGTGGAAACAGCAGCCTAGCAAAGGCATCCATGAAGTTCCCATACCAGCATATTCCCAGCCCCAGGTCTTGTGCATGCCAGTGAGTGCTATGGCCCAGTTTGAGATGGCCTATCCCAGTCTTAGCATTCACTGGCAGTTGCTTCAGCCTGGCCACCCCCAGTCCCAGCTCTCACTGGGTGGGTGCAGCAAGCCCAGCCTTGCCCATTCCCAGCCCTCGTGTGAACTGGGAGGTGTTGTGGTCCAACCTAGCCTGGGCTGCCCCCCAACCTAGCTCTGGCTTGTGCAGTGTGTGCTATGGACTGGTCCAGACCAGCCTACCCACAGACCTAGCTCATGCATATGCTGACAAGGGCTGCAACTCAGCCTGGCCTGCTCCCAGCCCCGGTTCTCATGCTCATCAGTGGGAGTTACAACCTAGCAGAAATTCTCCTAGAAGGCCTGCTCCCAGCCCCAGATCTTGCACATGCTGGCAGGAACTGCAGCCTAGCCTGAGTGCCCTGCACATATTCTGGCTCTTGCTGATGAGTGCCACAGCCTAGCCTACCCCCAGAATTGGCTCATATGTGAACCAGTGGGTATCATAGCCTAGCCTGGCTTATCTTACATCAAGTCTGGCTCTTGTGAGCACCAGTGGGTGCTGGAGTCTAGCCCAATATGTCCTGCCCCCAAGCCCAGGACACATGCATGCCTGTGGGTGCGGCAGCCTTGTCCAGCCTGATACACCCTCAACTCCACCCTCCCCCTGCCCCAAGTGTCAGGTGAGTTCTATGGTTCAGCCTGGCTCTGCTCATTACCATCCCACCTTCTCTATGCAAACCAGCAGGTGCTGTAGTCCTGCTGAAGTGAGCCCACAAGTCTCCTACAGAATCTGCCCCCATAATTGATTCTCTTGTGTTCTGGTATGTGCTGTGGCCCAGCCTGACATAGCTCACCCCCTGCTCTGACTCTTGTGGGCGGGTGCTGAGGCGTAGCTCAGCTAGGCACACCCCTAGCCCTAGCTTTTGCATGATAGACAGACGCAAGTGATGTTATTTAACCCAACACTGCCCAGCTCTCCCATGTGGGCTGGTGCCTTGGCCTGACACAGACATGCCCTCTGTTTTCTCCTCCTCTAAACCACCTGGTCTCAGCTCCTTCACCTACCTACAAGTGCAGTGGCCCAATCCATGGAAGCCACCTGAAGTCATTCCTGCCCTGTCAATGGCACCTTCAGTGGCACCCACTCCAATCCATCCCCAGACACCCCTCCCCAGGCAATCTGTACCCAACCCTCAACCCTGGCCTGGGAGCCAGAGTGGTGGCATGCCCTGGCCCTACATTCCCTGTCTTCTCCATATAACTTTGAAAACAAATAGGCAACAATACTGGTATAATGGTATAGTTAACACAGATTGAGTATTAACCAGGTCCAGAATGTTTGCCAGCTATTGGCTGCTTTTCTCCCAGCAGTGTTAACACTTGCCCAAGTACAAAGCAACCTAGGCAGTTGCCTACAGCTGGGGAGCATGTCACATTATTAAAGCAGCTGTTTTGAAAGCTAGCAATGATGAAGGCCCACACTTGTTGCAGGGGTTAAGCTGCTGTTTGAGGGACTGCATCTCCTATCAGGTATCTGGGTTCAAGTCCCATCTCTATTTGCAATTCTACCTTCCTCTGGATATACATCTTGGGAGGAAGCAAATAATGGTTCAAGTACTAGAGTACCTGTCATCCACAGGGTAGACCCAGATTGAGTTTAGGACTCCTGGAATGCCTGGCTATACCCTCACTATTATGGCCAGCTGAGAAGTAATCTAGTGGATGAAGAATTTCTCTGTCTCTGCCTTCTAAATAAACAAACTTCAAAAAAAAATTATTTTTATTGCTAAGTCAGATATAAAGAGAGGAGAAACAGAGAGGAAGATCTTTTGTCCAATGAATCACTCCCCAAGTGACTGCAACGGCCAGTACTATGTCAATCCAAAGCCAGGAGCCAGGGACTTCTCCAGATCTCCCACACGGGTGCAGGGTGCCAAGGCTTTGAGCCATCTTCAACTGCTTTCCCAGGCCAGAAGCAGGGAACTGGATGGGAAGCAGGGCTGCCAGGATTAGAATCGGCGCCCATATGGGATCCTGGCATGTTCAAGGAGAGGACTTTAGCTACTAGCCCACGGCGCCGAGCCCAAATAAACAAACTTTTAAAAAATGATTAAAAACAACAAGAAATCTTGATTGCTATTTTTTAATTAAGTATTTATTTATTTGAAAGGCAGAGTTACACAAAAAGACAGAGGAAGATCTTGTACCATATGGTTCACTTCCCAAAAGGTAAAATGGCTGGAACTGAGCTAGTCCAAAACCAGCAGCTTCATTCAGGTCTCCCATGTAGGTAGCGGGGGCCAAGCTCTTGGGCCATCTTCCATTGCTTTCCCAGCTGTGTTAGGAGGAAGATGGCTGGATCTGGATCAGAAAGTGAAGCAGCTAGGACTCAAACCAGAGTAGCTACACAGGTAGCGTCATTATCAGCTATGCCACAGCACCAGCCCTTACTTGTATTGTTTAAAATAACTATTAGTTATTTAAAAGGCAGAATTACCAAGGGAAAGGAACAAAGACAAATCTTCCATATGCTGGATTACTTCCCAAAAGCCTGCAGATACCAGAACTGGGCCAAGCCAAAGCCAGGAGCTTAATAGAGGTCTCCTCTGTGGATGCCAGGGGCCCAGGTACTTAGGCCACCCTCTGCTGCCTTCCCAGGGGCATTAGCAGGGAGCTGAATCAGATGCAAAGCAGCTGGGACACTCATATATGGGTGAGAGATTGGAGAAATGTTCTGAGGAATGGTTAAGAAAAAAAAAAAAAAAACCTGTCTGATTAGCTTGGGGAAAAGTGGCTGTCTCATGATTGAGCAGGCAACACTCCAGCCTGGAGCTCAGGACATCTCTGAGTAGGAGCCCTTGTTGGTAAGTCAACCCTCCCACCCGCCAGAGGCCCAGAAGCTGTTTCCTTAGCTATTCCAGGGCCCCTGGGCCAGAGAAAAGGGCAGATCCTATGGGCCTTTGTGGTTGCAGCTCTCCCATCCATTCCTAAGTCCCTTCTCTTTGACTTAATGGTCATTGTGAGGGGTCCCATCTCCACCTTTACGTTACAAATTTTATGAGCCTAAGATTTTGTAGCAAGTAGAATAGATTTGCAGCACTAGAACCCAAATGTGAAAGCCATCCTAGGGCAGACTTAAGTGAGAATGAGAGAACTTTTTTCCGTAGGTTGTAAGACAAGGCTGGGTTAGTGGACACTGGAGTTCCTGAAGCCAAGGCAGATGACCAATTGTCGGGAGACTGTGAGGCATTCCTGCACTGGGTGGGACCGTGGTCCTGTCCGGTTCTTGGCTCCTATGATTCATCCTGCTGGCTACTCCTACAGGCTCCCCACCCACTCTTAGAATGCCCTTTGAAGCAGTCCACACTTCTTTTCCATCACTTTCCCAGGAGCAGAGCAAAGCCCAGGACCTTCTGGGAGCAGTGACTCTTCTGTTGGAGGCAGTGATGACGGCAAGAGGACAGTTGGGACCCACCTGCCTCTCAGCCCTGCTGGGACAGCTTTCTGGACAGGTCCGCCTCCTCCTTGGTGCCTTGCAAGGCCTGCTGGGAACCCAGGTAAGCCTACAGTCAAACAATCGACAGAGCCTGTTCCTGTTTGACTCGGTCCGTATGGAGGATCTGAAGGAGCCCAGGGTGCTCCCAAGATCTCAAGGGCCCAAGAGTTGGTCCACTCGGGACTGTTCCTCCTAGAAAGAAGGCCAGGAGGTGCTGGCAGCCTCTTTCCCAGGTAGACGAGGGAGTACCTGGTCTCTAGCCTCAGGCCCACCCTCTGCCCTCAGCTTCCTCCACAGAGCAGGACCACCGCTCACAAGGATCCCAACGCCATCTTCCTGAACTTCCAACAACTGCTCCAAGGCAAGGTGCGTTTCCTGTTGCTTGTGGCGGGCCCCACCCTGTGCACCAGGCGGGTCCCGCCCACCTCCACTATGCCAGGCCACAGCAGCATCCCTTGGGTCCTCACCCCAAACAAGCTGCCAAACAGGACTTCTGGGCTGTCAGAGAGCACCTCCAGGGTCACAGCCAGAACTGCTGGCTCTGGACTTCTGGACAGGCTGCGGGCATTCGGGGCCCAGATACCTGGCCTGCTCAACCAAACCCTGGACCACGTGCCTGCACACTTGAACAGGACCCATGGACCCTGGAATGGAACTTGGGGACTCTTTCTTGGACTCTCTCCCAGGACTCTAGGATCCTCCATCAGCACTGTAGAGACTTGGGACACAGGTTCCCTGCCACCGGGCTTCCAGTCCAGATATTCTCCAACCCAGAATCCTCCTGGACAGTACCCACCCTCCCCACAATCCCTAACCTTGCCCAGCCCCACGGTCCAGCTGCACCAACAGTCAACTGTACCAACAGTCCTTCCTGCTCCAACAGCCAAGCCTACCAGTCCTCTTCCAGTTGCAATCCACCCTCACTCCCAGAATCTGTCTCAGGGAGGCTAAAGGACTTGGACACTGCCAACACGGGCTGTTGTCTCTTACCTGCCACTCCCTCCCAGGGAGAGACATCCTGGGCAATGGCCAACTGAGGTCAGACCACACGTCCTGCTCCCACCTAAAACCAAAAGCCAAACCCAAAGGGGACAGTTTTTTTCACTGTACATTATAAACCTAAAGAAGCTACTATTTTTTTTAAGCTATCAATGATGTTCATGAGAGCAGCTGGTCATCTCTTTTGGTCTGTTTTCTGCACACAACTTTCCATCTCATGAATGTACTATACACTTTTCCATACAATTCTGGAAAGGTCTGAACCGGTCCTGCCTTTGAACAGAGGCCAGGTTAATCTATCAGAAGATACAGAAAGACAGCCTCTTCTGCCTCCTAGGGAAGGCCCTCCAGTGGCCCAGCCTCTTTCATTGTGGTTCCCAGGGGTAGGAGCCTTTGTCCTTGAGTTCCTTACTCTTTAGTGATCTACTGGTTGTCTCAGAAAGACTCTGGAGGCTGTACGCAGCAGAGCTGAGCCTGTCGAAGGGGGCACCCAGCAGCCAACCCAAAGGCAAGGGAAAGGTGCTGCTCCAGAGAGCAGACACATACCAAGAAAACCAACAGGAACCCCCTAGAGCTTCACCCCCCCACTCTACCACCACCACCACCACCCAGCCCCCAAGGTAAGGCTGTGCCCAGGTTTCCTTACAGCATAGAACTGACTGGGGCAGCTGAGCAAACAGCTGCTGCTTCAGCAGCCTGGCAGGAGGCCCAGCCTGGCAAGTGGGCTCCTGCCTCCCTCCTGTGGAGGTCAGGGGGAATGCAGGAAGTGGCAGGAGGCTCCTGGTGCTCACACAGCAGGACAAGTGCAAGGACAAGTTTCCCAGTTCCCGCAAGTGCATCTCAAAGGCAACCCTGTGGGAGCACCATCCACTGGGCCTTGCGGATGGCTAGAAACTAAGAAGGCCAGGTGGCTTGCTGGGCCTATCATGAGGAAGTGGTGCCTTGGTGCTAGGCCTCCAGGATAGAAGTCCACATGCTGTCTTGCGTGGCAGCCCTTTCCTTTAGTCACCCCAAAGGAAAGGCTCCCCTGTAGAGGGCAGGAAGCCAGAGTTCCAAATAATCCCCCAGGATCACCAAAAGTAGTAAAACTGTGCACAGAAAACCAATGTGCCAGGAGCCTTAGGCCCTTTACCTCTTTCATGGCCCCACAACTCTGTGGTGGGTAGTATTGTCTCAGGAGGCCAGGTGAGTTCCCCCTAGCCACACAGCCTACAAGCAGCAGAAGAAACACCCTAGTCTCTGCAGAGTCCACTCTGCTCAGCGTGGTAGTGTCCAATATATCACACAGTACTTCCAAGTACTGGGACAGAGTTCCTGGCCCTTAGTGGGTCAGAACATCAGCAACTGAAAGCTTCTGAGTAGAGAACCTATCTCCACATGTCCTTCTCTCCCCTCATGGACAGAATGGGTTGCCATGGGGAAGGAATCAACACATGCACAAAGTTTCACTGGAGAAAAACCTGGCAGCTGTAGAAAGGTTCTAGAATTCCATCCAGACACATCCAACCCCCATACATCTCTGGCTCCAACTCCACTCCCACCTACCACCCCCAACCCACTGTGAAGTCAAACAAGCACACCTTGTCCCCTCCCTGCTGAGGCCAACCATTTTCAACCCATTTCGCTAAAGATCATTTCTAACACCTCACATAAAGACCTGAAAATGATGGCGAAAGGGACTGTCCCAGGTGTCCCAGCAGGAGGCAAGCTCAGGCGGCAAAACCAGCAGATTGACTGCTTAGAACACAGACAATCCTGGGATTGCTACCCTGAATCTCCAAGGGGGAAACCACAGTTGCATATAATGTGCTTTCTTGGGGAACCTCTAATACCAAAATGAAGAGCTGCCTCCTGTGCTGGAATCCTGTAATTACCACCACTTCCTTAACTCCTTCTTCCCCCACTTGTAAGGCAGTGACTGCCATCCAGCTATTGCACTGCTGCAGTGCAGGCCGGCCAACCTCATTGGTATGGCTGCTCTGCCATCTCGCTGGTATGTGGGCAGCAGGGACCACTAGTCAGAATCGTTACCATTTACCCTCCTCCCATGCTACCACCAGTGGAACAACGAGCAGGAAGCCAGCTCCTCCACCTGCTTCCACACCCATGTCCTCCCTGCTGTGTCACAGTCGCTGTGTTCATGCCCTGTGTCTAAAAGCCTCTGATAGGCACTCCCGGGCTATGCAAGCGATTCCTTCACATCAACATGAGCTGACTTCCTAAGAGACTACAAGTGCTGGAAGGCCGGGCACCTCGCCAATTCAAAACCTGTGTCAAATGGGCGGTGTCTTCTGGGTCTGGGGTGCTCCCCTCGGAGTCAAAGCACAACACTCTCCCCCTACTCCTCCCCAGACAGAAAACCACACTGGAAGATAGAAGCAGGAACAAGTCAGTCCAAAAACAGAAAACCCTGCACTCAGACACCAAAAACTACTTCGTTCAAAGTTCCACAAAGTTCTGGGATCCTTACATTGATAATACTTGATCACCTGGATGGGAGCCAGAAACAAGACAAACAGACAAACAGGACAAGATGATTGTAAAGTAAATGGAAGCTTAAAAAAAAGAAAAGGGAGGGGAGAGTCTGAAAAAATTTGTTTAATTAAAAAAAAGTCACACACACAAAACAATCTGTGATGCATTTCACACTTTCCCCCTGAGCGATTCACAGGCAAGTCCATGTCTCAGGGAGTGCAGACCGCTAGCTAAGGACGCAGCCACGGTAGACGGAGAGCCGGCCCCTCCTTTACAGGTGAACAGCAGCACCTGCCACGGGGGCTTGGACACGATCCACGACCTTGAGGAGTGAGCAGCAAACCTCCCGCAAGCAGGCCTCCTGCAAGCTTTAGAAGGCCAGCTTCTTCATCAGCAGATACACTCTGGAGTCCACTTCAAACCCGTGCAGGTTGTTGGCATCGCCCTGCAGTCTCATGAGCAGACCCCCATAGGACACGTAGGCAGAGCTGAAATGGAAGGTGCCAGTCCCATAAGTCTGTGGCCTGGAGCAGCCGCTGCTCAGCAGCTCTGCATCCCAGCCTGAGACAGGGAAGGGGCAGCTGTTTGCTGCTTTGTTGTTAGGAACCAGAGTGCAGATATGGGTGCACAGATGTATACAAGGCCATGTTCTTTACTTCAGTGAAGGTGGAAAGCACCTACATGCCTCAAACTAGAGGAACAGTCAAGTGAATTAAAATGGATTCGTTTCCCGGAATGTCATGCAGCTATCAACATGCTCAGGAAAAGCTTTAAACTGCCATGGGGAAACATATCTTACGCAACAGGAAGCAAAACGAGCAGAACATTGTAATAAACAAAGTGATCTTAAAAAAAAAAAAAAAAGTGAGCTAGACTATCCAGAAATGTTTACATGAAAAGCTTCTCTCTGGCTAGAGAATTATAGGTGACTTTTTCCTTCTTCATATTACATCTCCGCTTTTCAAATTTCTTAAAAGGAACACATATTGTTTTAATAAGATTTTAAAGAAGAGAGAAAATACTTGGGCAGGGAAGCCAAAGAATCAGAGATTGGGTTACAGAGCAGGGAAACACACACACACACAAAGCCCACAACAGGCTGCCTGTGTAGTCACCTACTGCTGCCTTCACTTCGGGAAAGCACCTCTTCTCCACGCGAGGACCCCTGAGTCTTGAGGTCCCAACAGAGGCCGAGCTCTGCCTCAGGTCTGAACTGCTTCGGAGCAGGGGAGAGGGGGGCAGGAGACGGGAGGGGGCGGGGGTAGGGGGCTGAAGCACAGAAAGCAGGAATGTGGCCCAAACTCTCAGAACAGCAGGGTGGAGAAAGGATCCACATACGTGACCGTGGACTTACAGGCGTGTTGCTGCTTCTGTAGATGTTTCGTCTCCCTCAATCCTGTACACTTTCCCATACATAACATACTCAAACTGGTCAGCCCTGTGGAACAGAAGTGGCAAAGTTATCTTTTTTTTTTTTTTGAAGATTTTTTTTTAATTGGAAAAATCACATATACAGAGAGGAGGAGAGACAAAGACCTTCTGTCCATTGATTTACTCCCTAAGTGACCACAATGGCCAGTGCTGAGCCGATCTGAAGCCAGGAGACAGAAGCTTCTTCCGGGTCCCCTACACAGGAGCAAGGTCCCAAGGCTTTGGGCCATCCTCTACTGCTTTCCCAGGACACAAGCAGGGAGCTAGATGGGAAGCAGGCCCATCAGGACATGAGCCGGCACTCATATAGAATTCTGAGGCATGCAAGGCAAGGACTTTAACCACTAGGCTACCACGCCAGGCCCAGCAGTTAAGAAAAACTCACAATACAATAGGGGCTGGTGCTGTGGTGCATCGGCTTAAACAACAGCCAGCAACACTGCCCATCCCATAAGAGTGCTGGTTCTAGTCCCAGGTGCTCTACTTCTTCTTCTTTTTTTTTTTTTTTTAAGTTTTATTTATTTTTATTAGAAAAGCAGATATACAGAGAGGAGAGACCGTGAGAAAGATCTTCCATCCAATGATTCACTTCCCATGTGAGCGCAACGGCCGATGCTATGCCAATCCAAAGCCAGGATCCAGGAACTTCTTTCAGGCCTCCCACATGGGTGCAGGGTCCCAAGGCTTTGGGCCATCTTGACTACTTTCCCAGGCCACAAGCAGGAAGCTGGATGGGAAGTGGAGCTGCTGGGATTAGAACCAGCACCCATATGGGATCCCGGCATGTTCAAAGTGAGGACTTTTGGCCACTAGGCCACGCCGCCGGGCCCCAGGTGCTCTACTTCTAATCTAGCTCCCTGCTAATGTGCCTGGCAACTTGGGTACATAAGAGATCTGACTGGAGTTCTAGGCTTCTGGCTTCAGCCTGACTCAACTCCAGCTGTTGTCAAGGAAAGTGTGAACCAGTAAATGGAACACCCCTTTTGTCCCTCTTTTTCTAATTCTGCCTTTCAAATAAATAGTAATAAATCTTGGGGAAGTGCTGTGGCATGCAAAATTAAGCCACCACCTGCCAATGTCAGCATCCCACATGAGCACTGGTTCAACTCTTCACTTGATCTTAGCCAAAAGGCCTAGAAGCAATTGGTTCAACTCTTGGCTGCTCCACTTTCAATCCAGCTCCCTATTAATGTGCCTGAAAACTAGAAAAGAATGTCCCAAGTACTTGGAGCTCTGCTACTCATGTGGCAAAGCCAGATGGAGCTCCAGGCCCCACACTGACCCAACCCTCGCTATTATGGTCATTCGGGCAGTGAACCAGTAGATGAAGATCTTTCTGTCTCTCCTTTTCTCTATAAATTTGCCTTTCAGTATACGTGCTGCTGAAGCGAGCACTGCTTTGCCTTTCAAATAAATACATATTAAAAAAAAATCTTAAACAAACAAATAGGAGCTAGTACTGTGGAATAGTAAGTAAAGCTGGCGCCTGTGATGCCAGCATCCCATGTGGGCACCATTCTTCCAGTTCTAATCCAGCTCTCTGCTACTGGCTTGGGAAAAAAAAAACAGCCCAAGTGTTTGGGCTCCTGTCACCCACATTAGAGACCAGCTGAGTTTCCTGCCACCTGACTTCAGCCTGAACCAGCACTGGTCATTGTGGCCATCTGGTGAGTGAATCAATGGATGGAAGATTGATCTTTCTCACTCTGTCTCCACTCTGAGTTTCAAAGTAAATAAAATGTGTGTGTATATATGTGTGTGTGTGCATGCATGTATAAAACAGACCCGTTGGAAATGGAACAGGTAGCAGCTGGTGTGGTGATGTAACAAGATAATCTCCGCCTGCAGCCTCAACATTCCATATGGGTGCCAGTTCGTGTCCTGGCTGCTCCACTTCTCATCCAGCTTCCTCCTAAAGGTCTGGGAAAGCAGCAGAGAATGATCCAAGTGCTTGAGCCTCTGCACTCTCATGAGAGAGCCAGAAGAATATCTTAGATTCCAGCTTCAGATCAGCTCAGCTCTAGCAGTTGCAGCCATTTGGGGAATGAACCAGCAAATGAACAACCTTTCTCTCTCTCTTTCTGTAAATCTGCCTTTCCAATAAAAAATTTAAAAAGACTGCTACTCTCAAGTCCGTAATCATTACATTATTGACAGTTTTTTATGTTTTGTTTTCATTTTAATTTATCTATTCATTTGAAAAACAGAGCAACAGAGATTGTCTATCCACTGCTCCACTTTTCTAACGGCCCAAATAGCCAGGTCTATGCCAGGCCAAAGTCAGGTTTCTGGAACTCCATTCAAGTATCCCACACAGGTGGCAGGAGACACAAGCACTTGGGTCATCCTCCACTGCCTTTCCAGTTACATTACTGGGAAGCTAGATGGCATACAGGGAACCAGGAATGAATCAACATTGACATAGGTAACTTAACCTGCTATATCACATACCAACTCCATCAGTTATTTAAACTTTTATTTTTTTTAAGATTCATTTCTTGGGCCCGACGGTGTGGCCTAGTGGCTAAAAGTCCTCACCTTGAACACACCGGGATCCCATAAGGGTGCCGGTTCTAATCCCAGCAGCTCCACTTCCCATCCAGCTCCCTGCTTGTGGCCTGGGAAAGTAGTCAAGATGGCCCAAAGCCTTGGGACCCTGCACCTGCGTGGGAGACCTGGAAGAAGTTCCTGGCTTTGGATCGGCACAGCACCGGCTGTTGCGGTCACCTGGGAAGTGAATCTTGGACGGAAGATCTTTTGTCTCTCCTCCTCTTTCTATATATCTGCCTTTCCAATAAAAATAAATAAATCTTAAAAAAAAAAATTATTCCTTTTTTATTGGAAAGGCTGATTTACAGAGAGAAGGAGAGACAGAAAGAAAGATCTTCCATGGTTGGTACACTCCCCAGATGGTCTCAACAGCTGGAGCTGAGCCGATCGGAAGCCAGGAGCGCCCTCTGGGTCTCCCACACAGGTGCAGTATTCTAAGGTCTTGGGCCATCCTCCACTGCTTTCCCAGGCCCTAACCAGGGAGCTAGGTGTTTAGTGGAACAGCTGTCACATGAACTGGCACCCACAGGGGATGCTGGTGCTGCAGGCTGAGGATTAGCCAACTGAGCCACTGCATAGGCCCCTGTTTGAACTCTTAAGTGCAGCTATTTCCTTAAGATTACTCAAATTCTGATGGTATTTAGTCCAAGATTTAAATAGTCCTTCTCTACCACTTATCCTGGGGGTGTAGTGCAGCTACTCCCGTCTCCACTCCTTACCTGGAAGGCCGGTCATCTGTAGGGTTGTATTCACCATCATCAAGGGTACCATCTTCATACAAGGTACTAGCTATGACCAACCGGAACTTGTCCCCTGAAAATAACAGCAATATCTGAAGGTAAAGAAGAGGAGAAATAGGAAAAAGCCTTTTCCAATTCTCTGTGTCCCACACTTACCCAAGTCTACGGGGTAAATCTGAATGTTTACATCGAGGATGAGGTCCATCTTGAAAGATTCACTCTCACAGTGCAGTCGAGATACTGGGGAAGAGGAGGAAGACTGACAGGTGATACCAAGTCCAGGCTAACTCTAACAGCCCCAACTGGGGATTCCAGGCAATACACTATTTCAGCTAATCTGCTCTGCTCATAGAACTGGGGACTGGTGCTATGGTGTGATGGGTAAAGGTTCTGCCTGTGGCACTCGCATCCCACATGACTGCTAGATTATGTCTCAACTGCTCCACTTTCATTTTTTAAGATTTATTTATTTTTACTGGAAAGTCAGATATACAGAGAGAAAGAGAGACAGAGTTAGATCTTCCGTCTGATGATTCACTCCCCATGTGAGCGCAACAATCAGAGCTGGGCTGATCCAAAGTCAGGAGCCAGGAACTTCTTCCAGGTCTCCCACACGAGTGCAGGGTCCCAAGGCTTTGGGCCATCCTCTACTGTTTTCCCAGGCCACAAGTAGGGAGCTAGATGGGAAGTAGAGCCGCCGGGATTAGAACCAATGCCCGTATTGGATGCCAGTGGCGTTTACAAGGCAAGGACTTTAGCTGCTAGGCTACTACACCAGGTCCAACTGCTCCACTTTCAATCCAACTCCCTCTTATGCTCCTGGTAAAGCAACAGAGGCTAGCCCAAGGACTTGGCCTTAATTGCACCCACATAGGAGATAAAGAAGCTCCTCGCTCCAGATCAGCTCAACTCTGACTGTTGTGGCCACCTAGGGAGAAAGCCAGCAGCAGGCAGAAGATCTGTGTCTCCTTCTCTCCGCAAATCTGCTTTTCCACTGAAAATAGACAAATTATGGCCCGGCGTAATGGCCTAACAGCCAAAAGTCCTCACCTTGAACATACCGGGATCCCATATGGGAGCCAGTTCTAATCCCAGCAGCTCCACTTCCCATCCAGCTCCCTACTTGTGACCTGGGAAAGCAGTCGAGGACAGACCAAGGCCTTGGGACCTTGCACCTGCGTGGGAGACCTGGAGGAGGTTCCTGGTTCCTGACTTCAGATTGGCGCAGCATCAGCCGTTGCGCTCACTTGGGGAGTGAATCATTGGACGGAGGATCTTCCTCTGTCTCTCCTCCTCTCTGTATATCTGCCTTTGTAATAAAATAAATAAATCTTAAAAAAAAAAAAGAAAAAACAGACAAATTAAAAAAAAAAAAAAAGAAGTAGGGCCCGGCGGTGTGGCCTAGTGGCTAAAGTCCGTGCCTTGAACACACCGGGATCCCATATGGGCACCAGTTCTAATCCCAGCAGCTCCACTTCCCATCCAGCTCCCTGCTTGTGGCCTAGGAAGGCAGTCGAGGATGGCCCAAAGCCTTGGGACCCTACACCCGCGTGGGAGACCTGGAGAAGTTCCTGGTTCCTGGCTTTGGATCGGCATAGCACCAGCCGTTACACTCACATGGGGAGTGAGTGAATCATCGGATGGAAGATCTTCCTCTCTGTTTATCTGACTTTCCAATAAAAATAAAATAAATCTTAAAAAAAAAAAAAAGTAGTAAAGCTGCTGTTTATAACAGGCATCCTGTATCAGGGTCGCAGCTGCAGCATGGCAGCTTGGCTTCAGACCTGGGTCCACTTGGGTTTTGCCTTTCAAATCATCAACAAAATGTAGGCTCAAGCAAAACTGGATATGCAAGAAGAACAAAAAACACGGCAAATGAATGGACGACCCCCACGCCCCAAGTGCAATTCCCTGGCAGTGCATAACAGAGCTCTAGGCACCGCCTGGGTGATGGAGAAGCTGGCTCTGGGCAAGTTGGCTTCACCCCTGTGCCAAGACGTACTGCCTGGCGTCCGTTTTGAAAAATACTAGGCACCAGGGAGGACCCAGACCTGATCAGCGCCCGCACAAGAAGCCTACACATCACTCAGCTGGAGGCCACACCGGAACACAGCCGCCCAAGCCAGCTCTGCGTGCAACACTGAGCCTCCCGGAGGCCCCTGTCTCCCTGGAGGACCAGACAAGGCACGGTGTGCATGTGAGGCGATTGCTGCCACGGCCCCGGGCGGCCACGGCCCGGACGGCCACGGAGGGCTCGGGCCCTCGGCCTAACCCACCCAGCAGAGGCGTCCGGGAGAGGCCCCCACTTCAGGGCAAGCCACGTGCGCTGGCGCCCAGGGGTGTGTCCCCGAGGAAGCCACTTCTTCCTCCAGAATCCCCTCCAGACACACAGCTTACCTCGGTCAAACTTCTTGCCTTCGGGGTCAATGTCTTTCACATCGAAAATATCCTCGAACAGGATGCCCGCCATCGTGAGCGGGTCACGAGAACCGTAGGAACGCGGAACGCGAGGCCACGACTAGGAATCAGCCCTCCTTCCTGCGCGGAAAAACGAGTCGCAGCGATTGAAGAAAAAAAAAAAAAAACAGCGACTAAGGAGCGCCGGCAAAGCAGCAGCTGGGCGCATGCGCACCAGCGCCCAGTACAACGACCACTTCCGCCGCCTGCTTTCTCGGGGCTTCTGAACTTCCGCCCCGACAGAGCGCAGGAGAGAGGTTGGGTCCCGAGGGCGTGTCTCAGGGCCCGGTGACTCCGCCCTGGGCGGGAAAGCACGCTGAGCTCCTCCTCCGTCGCAGGTGGCGCGGGTTATCGCGCTCCGCCCGGAGCAGCCGCTGGGGTTCCGTTACGCCCTCCCCAGAGTCCGGGTCCTGACTACTGGAATGCGAGGGGACCTACCCCAGGCCGAGACCTTGATCTTTGCCCCAGAGAAGCCCGGCCCTAGCCCTACCCTCGCGGTGCGCGTGTCCTCGGAGGGCACAGTCCGCGCCGGGGACGGGTGGAACGGGACTCCGCCCCCCTCCGGAGCGCTGGCCTCGGCAGGGCGTCGTGCCCAGTCCCTCAGCTGGCACCGAGGGCCCCCGACCGGCCCGGACCGGCTCGGCCCTGCTGGACGTCACCTGAGCCGGGGGCCGTCCAGTTTGGGCATGTGCCACGGACTCACGATAGGGGAAGAGGCCAGCCAGCTCCCACGGTCCGTCCAGTGGGGCTGCGCCCGCCCCACCTCTGCCTTGCGCCCTCCCCAACCCCAGCCCCGCACATCGATCCTTCGGCTTGGCATGAACTCCCTTCAGCCGCGCCCCTTCAGTTTATACTTCACGTCCCGTCCCCCACTGCCACCGCCACCACGGGGTACCCCCTCGTCTCTCTCCCGGGGCCCCGCCTCCCCGGTGCGCCTTCATCCTCCTACCGCCCCCCTCCTGCAGCCTGCGCCCAACGACACTATCTCTAAGCTGCCGGGGCACCCCGTGCTCACCCCACCCTCCGGTCTGTCCTTCCCCGGACCCTGATAGAGAAAGCCAAACCTCTGTAGGCCAAGGAGAAGAGACGTCAGCAGCTACTCGGGTTTCTCCTTGGGCCCTGGCAGGGAGAAGCGACCTCTGTTCTCACCCATGCCTTATTCCTAAGGAATAGCCTCCCCGGCACCTAGAACTCCCTATCCTCCACAAGCGGCACACGCCGGCAGGTCCGGTGGCTCCAGGTGCACCTCAGGAGCGGCAGGATGTGAGAATGAGAGAGACGGCTCCAACTCGCCCTCCGATTTCCCCCTTTGGCCCCGTTTGGCACCTCACCCAGACCCCCCGTAACGGGGCCTTCCCCAGCGCGCCTGAGCAGAGAACGGGGCTGTTGCTGACGGTTTAGGTAGCCCCCCGGCCGGTGCGCCCGGTGGCTCCCGTCCCCTCAGCCCCGCTTCGGCAGCAGCCGAGCCGTCCCTGCCGCTCCACGTGCCTGCGGTCCCGCCGGGCAGGGTTACGGCTCCGAGGCCCGGCCTGGGCGGGCAGGGGGCGCACACTCGGCGCGTCCCCAGCGCCCCCTGCTGCCTAGCTCCGGAGCCTGGAAGGCGGCCCCAACGCAGACCCTAGCGGGGCTAGGCCGACCCCTCCGGATGGGCCGGCGGGCGGAGCACAAGCAGAGGGCACCGCCCTCGGCCCGCCCGCCGAGGAGGGGACGACAGCGGGAGGCCGTGCCAGCGGCGCCCGCGCGGGGCCCGCTGCACTCTGCTCTGGCCGCCCCGGGCTGCGGGGACCGGACGGGCACCGGCGCCGGCTCTGCGGGCGGACAGCCGCCGAGTCGAGGCCGGAGGAGCCAGAGCCGCAGTGGGAAGCGAGAGGGGCAGTACGGCCGAGATGGCGGCCCCGGCGGCCGCAGCGGCGGAGGAAGGGATGGAACCGCGGGCGCTGCAGTATGAGCAGACCCTGGTGAGTGAAGCCGAGCCGAGCCGAGCCGAGCCGAGCCGTGAGAGACCGCTGCTTCTGGAAGCGTGCAGGCAGGCCAAGGGCCTATCCCTTACCCTTACCCTGCGCCGGCCTTGTGAGAGGGGGAAACTGAGTCTGGGAAGCTGCAGGGCCAAAAGAATGGCCAAGCTGCATGCCGCTGGTTCCTGGCAGGGGGACAAGGACACCAGGAGTCTGTCCCCAGGTATCCTTCCCTTCACCCTCCCACACACCTCTTCCCTGCTCCTCCCGCACCTCCACCTGTATCCCCAAATCTCAGCACACCTTCTTCCCTCTCCCCTGCACCATTCACACCCTTGAACTTTCTCAGCACCCCAGACTCCCATCACCTGGGTCCCGTCAAGTGCATGGTGCTAGGCACAGAATCAAGTGCGAAAAAAGATAGAGTAACCCTAGCGCAGCCTTTTAGTTGAGTGGGGACAGGTGCTCCCACCACCACCACCCACCTACCACACACACACACACCCTGGGGAACAGCAGCATTAAGGGCAGATAGGACCAGCAGGCGTGGTTGTGGGAATTGGGGACCTTTGTCCATGCTGCCTCCTGGTGTCCCTTGACCTCATTAGAAGAAACAGGGGTCCCAGGCTCCACGCTGACTCACAGCCACTGCGGTTACTCAGTGTTTTGAGAAGTCATTTGGCCCCTTTTCCTATCAGTGGGGTGGGGAACCCAAGCCCTAGGAAAAGAGTAGGCTCCGACACTTCTTTTGACCAGCCCCAGCTGGAATTTGCCCAGGAAGGTGGCTGGGAGGGGACCTCCCAAGGAAGAGAGGGCCTGGGCTGTAACTTTAGTCTGGCAATTGCCCAGTTTTGTAATGGGACAGGAATGACAGGGAGAGGTGGCAGGGTGGGGGCAGTGAGGGTAAAAGGACAAGGCCTTGGGGAAGAGCCTGTGCAGGGCACACAGCGTGGAAGGTGGCCTGGACACCTGGCGGAGAGGGTGGCCCCATCCACCAGCTGTCCGTCGTCTCTGGCTCAGGCTCCGCTCTGGCCTCTGCCCTCCTGCTTCCTATCCCTTTGTCTCTCTCTCCCTCCCACCCTCATTCTAAGTCTGCCTCTGTATACTCTGTTCTCTTTCCTGCCCACTTCTTCCCTCTCCTCTCTCCCCAATCCCTTTCTCCCCTTTCTCCTTCCCTCTATTCCTCCCTTTGCTCACTCTATTGCTCACCCTCCTTTCCCTGTCTCTATCTTTCCCTCCCTCAACACGCCGCCCCCCCCAGCCCCAACAGGAGCCCTTTGTGTCTCGAGGCTCTGCGGGTGGCAGCCGGAATCTACTCCTCCCCACCCCCCAACACGCCCAGCTTGGCAGGTCCTGCCATCCGGCCCATCACCCCAGCATCCACAGTCACAGCCCAGCCATCCACAGCCTCTGCTCAATGGGCCGCTGGCTTCAGAGGATAGCTCCCGAGTGGAGCTGAGGCCACCGAACTCTTCTCCACCCACCCAGAGAAGCTTTTCACTCTGGACTGGGCTGGCAGACTGGTGGGGGTGGAGTGGAAAATGGGGACAAGGGGATTAGGGTGGGTGGGTTGGAGGGAGGGGTGCAGCTGAGTTGGTCCCAGGCCAGAGGCCCAGCGGGAACGTGATAAGGATTGGGGCCGTGCCTGCTCCCAGGCCCAACTCAGCTGCCCCCAGCTCCATGAGCCTTGTGTGCCCTTGACCATCCCGTTATTCTCTGACCTTCCCTCCTCCCACTTTGCCTGCTGCGCCTTGGGCTTCTCTGTCTTCTCCTCCTCTGGAGCCTGCCCTCCCACTCCTCCTCCTCCTCAGGGCCTCTGTGCCCCAAGCCTGGGAGAAGAAGCCTGAATTATTCTGCCACCCCCAGAACTGTGTCCCTGTACCTTGGCTGTCCTCATCACCCCTGCCAGGACAACCCCCACGGGCTGCAGTATGCATTGTTCCCACACCCTGAGCCAGAATGGGATCGAGGGGTTTCAGTGGGGCAGGAGGAGGCAGGAGGGACAGAGGGAAGGGGGTATGCAATGCAGTGCAAGCCCAGGAGAAAGGGCACCACTGACAACTTCTCCCTCCTCCCCGCCCCCCACTTTCCCCGGTGTTCCAGATGTATGGCCGCTATACCCAGGACCTTGGGGCTTTTGCCAAAGAGGAAGCTGCCCGCATTCGCCTGGGAGGGCCGGAGCCCTGGAGGAGCCCGCCTTCCCCGCGGACGCCCCCAGAACTCTTGGAATACGGACAGAGTCGTTGCGCCCCCTGCCGCAGTGAGCGCTGAGTTGGGGTGGGGGCCTAAGGGGGCCAGAGGCCATCAGAGACCCCCAGGAGAGGGGAGAGGGGGCACACCTTTGGCCGCCTTCTCATTGCTCCTTCCTTGGCTGCCACCAGTGTGTTCTGTGCGATGCCACAAGTTCCTGGTGTCCAGGGTTGGTGAAGATTGGATTTTCCTGGTCCTGCTAGGGCTCCTCATGGCACTGGTCAGCTGGGCCATGGACTACGCCATTGCTGCTTGTCTGCAGGGTGAGGGCAGGGGCTGGGAGGGCACCTGTTCCCTCCACACAGTCCCGCCCTGCTGGCTGCCCGTCTTTAGGCACAATCACAACCCCCCACCCTCACCTCCACCATATCCCATCCCATGCCCAGGCCATAACCTCCTGCTTCCTCTCTCCCACAGATCCTCCTCTCTAGAGTGGGCTTTGTCCCTATGAATGCCTTGTCCCTCCCTGCCCAATGTCGCCCAGGCTTCCCTGTCACTTAGCTCTCCCCTCAGTGTGTCCCCACAGCCACGTACCGGGGGATCCCAGCAGCATATTCTCTGCCCACAGCTCAACAGTGGATGTCCCGAGGCCTCAACACCAACCTCATGCTGCAGTACCTTGCCTGGGTCACCTACCCAGTTGTCCTCATCACTTTCTCTGCTGGATTCACACAGATCCTGGCCCCTCAGGCTGTCGGTAGGACAGGAGGGACGAGGGCAGAGGTGTGGTGGCTTCCTGGAACTTCAGGCCACCGCAGGTGACTCCAGGGACTGTGACCCCTCTCCCTATACCCTGCCAGGGTCCGGCATCCCCGAGATGAAAACCATCTTGCGGGGAGTGGTGCTGAAAGAATACCTCACCCTGAAGACCTTTGTTGCCAAGGTCATCGGGCTGACCTGTGCCTTGGGCAGTGGCATGCCCCTGGGCAAAGAGGTAACTGCCAGGTGGGGAAGGAAGGAGGAAGAGGCCACGGTCAAGGTCAAGGCAGACTCCTTCCCCACTCAGCACTGGCCCCACTCCCCAGGGCCCTTTTGTGCATATCGCCAGCATGTGTGCCGCCCTTCTCAGCAAGTTCCTCTCCCTCTTTGGAGGTATCTACGAGGTAAGGGGGCAGTTCCAGAGGCAGTGTGTGGGGTGGGGAGAGGCAGGCTACTGGGCCCAGGTCTGACTCCCACTTGCCACTCTTGCCAGAATGAATCCCGGAACACAGAGATGCTGGCTGCCGCCTGTGCTGTGGGCGTGGGCTGCTGCTTCGCAGCCCCCATCGGAGGTAGGCAAGGCTCCCAGCAGACCAGCTCCCACACCCTGGGCCCCCTCCCCCAACCCACCCCACCGCACCCCACCCCCGTCTTCCCTGGCCCTGAGTCTCCAGCAGCAGCAGTAGCATTGTTTCCTGCCCCCTTGCAGGCGTCCTGTTCAGCATCGAGGTCACCTCCACCTTCTTCGCCGTGCGCAACTATTGGCGTGGCTTCTTCGCCGCCACCTTCAGCGCCTTCATCTTCAGAGTCTTGGCTGTCTGGAACCGGGATGAAGGTGGGGACTCCTTGAGACAGCCCAGCTGGGTGATAGGCCCATGGGGCTAGGCCCCACGCCCCACTGCTTCTCTCCCGCTGCAGAGACCATCACTGCCCTCTTCAAAACCCGATTCCGGCTCGACTTCCCCTTTGACCTGCAGGAGCTGCCAGCCTTTGCTGTCATTGGGTGAGGGCTCCTGAGGGATTGGGATGTCACAGGGGGAAGGGTGGTTTCCACAAGACCACCCCTTTTGCCCTGGTGTTTCTTCCTCCTGCAGTATCGCTAGTGGCTTTGGGGGTGCCCTCTTTGTCTACCTCAACCGCAAGATCGTGCAGGTGATGAGGAAGCAGAAAACCATTAACCGCTTCCTGATGCGAAAGTGAGTTGGTCCCCGGCTACCCTGAGGCAGCTTCAGGCTGGGTGAGGGCTACGGTAGACCTCCAGTGGATCAGTGATGGCTTAGAGCCAACAGTCCCGGCCTGAGAAGGGTTACACAATGGTGTCTCCCCAACTGGCCTCTGCTCAGATGTCCAGTTGAACCACTGAAGGCCATCGATGGCAGGGGACACTGTGGACTAAAATCTGGGCTTCCTTGGTCCCCTGGCCTGGCCTAGGTGGTGGTATCCCTGAGTGGAATGTGTTTGAACCTGCACTGCCCACCTGGGCCATATGGGGCCTGTGAGGCAGCATCTCTGGGACACAGTTCTCATGGCCATGACCCTGAGGACATGGAGCAGGGGAGGCCTGAGACATGACTTCCAGGGCAACTGACGTCCTTCAGGGAGAGAGCAGCCAGCCTATGCCCTGTGAAAGACCCCAGGTGATGCCCCTATATTCTACCTGCTACAGAATCCTGGCTCACAGCTGCCTGGTAGAGAGCTCCCTCTGCAGTAGCTATCTGCTGACGGGATCAGGGGCCGCAGAAAAGCCTGTGCGTGGGAAGGCCCAGCTGAACCCATCGCTCTGTCACCCAATGCCCTTGGGGCTGTCACATTATGAATCACAGACCCTGCTCTGGGCCCAACCCTGAGATTCGCGAGGACTCTTAGTCTGTCTCCAGGAGGCACAGTGCCTGTGACAATGTGACACCTACTTCTCTAGGCGCCTGCTCTTCCCGGCCCTGGTGACCTTACTCATCTCCACCCTGACCTTTCCCCCTGGCTTTGGACAGTTCATGGCCGGACAGGTAACCCCAGGCAAGCCAGACTGGTATTGGCAAGTATGCTGGTTTTGGCCTGCTTTCAGGACCCCCCAGCCTGTATGTGGGCTTCTGTGTCCCCTGTGGGTCCCCTGGGTCCCTTCCCTTCCTTGTACCCTCTCTGGTGCACCAGTCTGAGGGACCCTGCTCATCTTAGCTCTCACAGAAGGAGACACTGGTCACCCTGTTTGACAACCGGACCTGGGTCCGCCAGGGCCTGGTGGAGGAACTGGAACCACCCAGCACCTCGCAGGCCTGGAGCCCACCCCGTGCCAACGTCTTCCTCACCCTGGTCATCTTCATTCTCATGAAGGTGAGGCCCTCATGCACATGGCTTGTGCTCAGGGACGCAGGTGGTACTGTTCCAAGCACCTGCCATGTGTCTCTTCCTCCCTCCAGACCTCCAGGCAATGCTATGAGCCTGGTGCTGTTGTTACCTCTGTTTCAAAACTGGGATGTGGGAGCCAGAGAGTTATGTCACTGGCCCAGAGTCACACTCAGCCAAGGATAGGCATTTAGCCTAGCGGTCAGGATGCCCACGGCCCCTGTCCAGGGTGCCCACATGCCAGACCTGCCCCTGGCCTCTGCTAGCACAGAGCCTGAGAAGCAGTGCTGACAGCTGTCACATGGGAAGCCTGCTGGGAGTTCCCAGTTAGTGGCTTTGGTCCTGCCAGGGACCCTGATGGGCATTTGGCAAGTGGCCCAGTGGATGGGCACTCTCTGGCCTTTGTCAATGAATGACATTTTTTAAGTTCTCTCTCTCTCCTTCCTACCTCTTTAACCTGTCAACTCAATATTTTTATAATACTATCTTTTAAAAGACCTGCAATTTTACAATATCTTAAAAAAAAACAAAGTCACTGCACAGCTAGATGGCAGAGTGAGGCTTTGAACCTATGCCTTGTGAGAGGGCTCTTTCCCCGGGAGGGGCAGGTGTGGTACTGACCCTGTCATGCCCTGCAGTTCTGGATGTCTGCGCTGGCCACCACCATCCCAGTGCCCTGTGGTGCCTTCATGCCAGTGTTTGTCATCGGTGAGTTCCTAGCCACCTGTTCTGCCAGCCTGTACTCTCCTCACCCTCTGGCCACGCCACCCATCCCCCTGCTTCACCCCAACCCTGCCCCCACTGTCCCTCCTCTCTGCCCAGAGCGGGTTGTGGACCAGCCCTAGCCCGATCCCTTCTCCCTCTAGGGCTGTCCCCTGCACTGAATGATCCACCGGCCCCTCCCCCATCCTCTACTCCTCTCTCTTCCTAGTGCCCCTGCCCTCCCCCTCCACCACCTCTTTCTCTTCCCACCCCCCCTCCGTGAAGGAGCGGCATTCGGGCGCCTGGTGGGAGAAAGCATGGCAGCCTGGTTCCCCGATGGGATTCACACAGACAGCAGCACTTACCGGATTGTGCCAGGGGGCTATGCAGTGGTGGGTGAGTACCCAGGGCCACTGGGGCCTTGGAAGACCTGGCTGGGCCCCTAGGGGCTGGGCCTCTGGTGCCCCCTGCTGGCAGAAGCCTGGCTTTGCATCAGATGCTCCAGCAAGAATGGGGGGGGGGAGGTACTGGTGGCCCTCAGGGACACCCCTTCCCCTCCCCCCAGGACTGTTTCTGGTGGGGAGGGTCTTCTGGGGCCCAGACACCCAGACTGAAGATGACTGTCTCCAGGAGCGGCTGCATTGGCGGGAGCAGTGACGCACACTGTGTCCACGGCTGTGATCGTGTTCGAGCTCACGGGCCAGATCGCTCACATCCTGCCTGTCATGATTGCCGTCATCCTGGCCAATGCCGTGGCACAGAGTCTGCAGCCCTCACTCTATGACAGCATCATCCGGATCAAGAAGCTCCCCTATCTGCCTGAGCTGGGCTGGGGCCGCCACCAGTACGAATAGCAGGGGCTGGGGGTGTCGGGTGCTGGGCCAAAGGCCAGCTGGGGTTCCCCTCCAACATCCACCACCAATGAAGCTGTGAGCCAGGGCAGCTGGCCTGTTAGAAAGATGGGGCACACTCCTGGACACTGGCCCTTAGCACCCATAGTCTCTCTGGGCTCTGGGACCTTCCGTGGAATTAGTGGGCTCCTCTACTTTTGCTAACCACAAACTGGGTACTTCCCTCTGCCCCCAGGCAGTACCGGGTGCGAGTGGAAGACATTATGGTGCGGGACGTTCCCCATGTGGCGCTCAGCTGCACCTTCCGGGACCTGCGGCTAGTACTGCACAGGACCAAGGGCCGCACTCTGGCCCTGGTGGAGTCTTCTGGTGAGACCAAGAGGGGACCCAGGTGGCTGGGGGCACTTCTCAGAGTGAGGATGCTCAGGAAGGGGCCAGGGAGCTCAGAGCCCCGGGCTGGAGGGAATGGGCCAGCCCTGGCCGGGCAGAGGTTTCCCTCTCCAGGGACATGGCAGGGTGCAGGCATCTCCCCTAGCTCCTGAGTACTCACACTTTCTCCATGCAGAGTCCATGATCCTGCTGGGCTCCATCGAGCGTGCACAGGTTGTGTCACTACTGGCAGCCCAGCTGAGCCCAGCCCGCCGGCGGCAATCCAAGCAGAAGCGCAGGGCTGCACAGACCTCACCGCCGTCTGAGCAGGTGAGTCCCCCCAGCCCTGAACCTTCTGTGTGCTTCCAGGTAAGGGAGAAGTCCCCACCTTCTGGCCCCAGCCACACAGACTTCCTGAGGGTCACTGCTGTGCAGGCTGTGTGAGAAAGGCGGGCAGCTTGTGTGGCTGCAGCCTTACCAGTCCCTCACCTTACCGCACCCATACAGGTGAAGGCAGAGGACTCCGGCTTCCCTGGAGCCCAAGGGGAAACTCACAAACCCCTAAAGCCTGCTCTCAAAAGGGGGTCCAGTAACCCCATGAACCTTGGTGACAGTCCCACAGGTGAGCCCCCCCTCTCCCCTCCTTCCTAGACACAACCTGGGCTGAGCCACTTTTACCCCACCCAGGGGAGGGAGGCTGGGGTGGAAGCATCTCACCCTGTCTTCCTCCCCTCTGCCTGGGGCCTTGTGTTCGGGGGCACAGGGCACGTGGAGTCTGCTGGCATCGCCCTCAGGAGCCTCTTCTGTGGCAGTCCCCCTCCGGAGGCCAAAGCTGAAGTGAGTAAGCCTCCCCTCCCAGCCTGCTCACCGTCAGAGCCCCCCAGCCCTGCAGGTGCCCTTCCTCCTAGCACTAGCACCCACCACCTCTCTCCCCATAACCTCACCTCCTCTCTCTCGTATGCTTCTCACCAAGCCGGAGAAGTCAGAATCTAGCGAAAAACGCAAATCCAAGCGAGTCCGCATCTCCCTAGCAGTAAGTACACCCCTTCTGACTTCTCAAAAATACTGGACAGGAAGGGTGGTCAGGGTCTATGCTGGGGATACCTCCAGAGCTGGGGGCACACTCAGTGTCCCCCTTCCCACCCCTCTGTCCTAGAGTGACTCGGACCTAGAAGGTGACATGAGCCCTGAGGAGGTAAGGTGCACCTGAACTTTGGACCCTGTTTCTTCCTGGGTGCTGTTCAATTATCACCCTGGCTGTTGTCCCCATGGGAGGAACCGTGGATAGGAAAAAGGGAGGAGAGAGCAGCCATGGCCTCTATCACCCTCCCTGTCTCTGCCCCCAGATTCTGGAGTGGGAAGAACAGCAACTGGATGAGCCTGTCAATTTCAGTGACTGTAAGATTGACCCTGCCCCCTTCCAGCTGGTGGAGCGGACCTCTCTGCACAAGGTAGGGTTGTTGGCAGCCTGGTTTGGGGTCCTCAAGAGACCAGGGCCAAGATCTGGGTCCCCCTACAAACTGGACCAGTAGGGAAGTAAGGTGGGAGGAGCAGAAAGTGGTCCTTTGCAGGGAGATGGTCTTCAGAAGAGCCTCTAATTGGAAGGCAGGGAGCCAGGCGCCCTGAGCCTCATCCTGTTGGGTGGTGGAGCCACAGGCATCATTTCTCCCCCTCGGCTTGGTCAGGCCTCTTGGGAACTCTTGACCAAAGAAGCAAAGAAGACAGGGCTGGAGCTGGGTGGAAGCCAGGAGACCGGGCTAGGGTCTAGAACAAGGCTGGAGGCTGCCAGAGAGCCCAGCAAAGCCAAGACACCCACACTGAAAGAAATGGGTGAGAAATGGGCAGGATCAGGAAATCGAATAAACAAGCTCCCCAGCATCCAGGCAGGGGTGGAGAAGAGATCAACAAAGATGAGAAACACCCAGTGGGGGGTCTGGAATGTCAGACTCCAGAAAGTTTTCACTTCATGTGGGCCAAAGGAAAACTGATAGGAACAAAGGGAGACAGCTCAGCAGAAGGGCAAGGAGGCCTCCCGAGAGAGAAAGAAAAAAAGGAGTTCAGCCTAAATAAGTCAGTAGTGGGTGAGGCAGACCCCATGGGGGGGGGGGGGCGGGCTCGGCTCTTCCTGAGCTCTGAGGCTGCTAGCACCTGTAGGCTTCCAGGAAAAGGCAGCGAATGCAGGATGGCTGAGCAGGCCAGTAGGATGGATCCTGGGACTAGCAAAAGCTGAGGTATGTGAGCTAAACTCTGGACAATCTTGGGACTCTAAGGCTGTGCTGGGAAAGTGAGGGGCAGGCGACAGGGAAGTTTGGGGTTTAGACACAAAGCTGTGCCAGAGAGACGGCAGAGCATGGTCAAGCAGAGCCGTGAGCAGGAAGATAAGGAATGAGGATAAAAGTGAGGCAAAAAATGCAAGATGTGACCAAGAACTCTGTCTTTGGATGAAGATCTCAAGTCCAGATGAGTGGGGACCTGCATGCAGGTGTAGAAAAAGTGGAGACAGGCCTGAGGAGTCTACACTGGGCTTTCGTTTAAAGTCTATCTTCCTCAAGATAGCTCACACATTTACACAGTGACCCAGCATCTCCCTGTGTCCTCCTGCGTCTGCAGTAGTGACGAGGACGATGGCCAAGCTGACAGTTGCATATTGCCTATGATATGCCCAAGCTCTTTGCCAATCACTTCACAGGTTTGAACCCTTACCAACACACAATAAGGTGGGCACTGGTCTTACAGTTCTTAATGATGAGGAAGTACACAAAGAGGTTGAAAAGTTGCTCCAGATCACTCTACTTAATGACTCCCAAAATGATCTGCCTCAACAGACTATGATCTTAACCACTGGAACACATAGGGAAACTGAGGCACACAGGGAGGAGGTCATTTGTCCAAGTCAGGAGAGCAGCCAGGCCCAGAGCCCCAGCGTTCCTGGCCCTGCTCCCAGGATTTATTTAGAAGGCCATGCTGTCCCTTTCCCGGTCAGTTCATTCTTAACTCCAGGTCCTGGCCATCCAATGGGCAGTCTGGTACCTAATTAAATTAAGATGAAACAGAACAAAGTAGGTGTTTGTTACAAACTTGAAAATCAGAGGACATAAAGAAGCCTTTGAGAATCCAGCTGAGGAAAGCACAAAGAACTGGAAGTGATAAGAACATGAGACGAGGATCCAGTAGGTAGGGGCAAGCCTGAGTCCAAGGCAGTGTAAGAGGGGGAGCATTCAGGGAGAAGCCAGGAGACACGGGTGCCATTCAGAAATCTGTGCACCTGGAGGTCCTGTCCTGAGTGCCTCATCCATTCTGGAAGGTCTCAGTGCTAATGCCATGGCCAGAGCCACCAAACCCTGGCTATGCCATGTGCCAGCCAGGTAACTGTGGCACCTGGCTTAGCCTCTGCACATCTTGTTCCTCATCTCAACAATGGGGACCATGCCTTGGGATTTTCTGAGGACTAATGAACCTGAAACACACTAGGCACTTAGAACGGAGCCTGACACACACGCAGTGTGCCTACAGCCTGTGTCAATAAGTGCGGCCATTCGCCTTGCAGGGTGCCTTCAGGGCTGCACGATGAAGGGCAGACCCATGTGTGCTGTGACAGGATGCTTTTCAGAATGAGATGTGTGACGGAGATGGGAGGTCAGGACTGGGTAGTTACTTAGTGGACCCAATCTGGAAAGACTGAAAGGTTTCAGCCTAGGAAAGGGCTCCGGGCTGTTCCTGGGCAAGCCTAGAAACTACTCAGGTGTGAGAAAAAAGAAGGCCTGGACTGGAGAGCAGAAGGGGGAAGCAGAAGTCCTGGGCCTGTGGAGAACAGCCAGGGCATTCTGAAAGGATACCAGTAAGGCTTGGTGACAGCTAGCGACAAGTGGTTTACTACTTCAAAGGCAAAAAACCTACTAGAAGCCCACTGGATTAAAGGTGGTAGAGAAAAATAATTTCCAAGGAACTGTTTAGTAGGTTCCTTGGGAGAAGATGAAAGGGGTTAATTAATAAGAAGACAAGGCTAAAACAGGAAAGCTCAGGATAAAGATATTTCTCCCTGAAGTTAATGTTAGTTTGTAGTGAGTAGGATTCCAGCTAGATATGAAGAGCAACTTGCTAACGACCTGCTAATTCTGTTGCAGATATTAAAGGAACACAGCTTATTCTAAAACTGAACTTCTTGTTCCTTTTATAAGTACTTTCATGCCTTGGATGCAGAACATTAGGAACATTCTAGAATTCTCTTCCTAAAGAATTCCAAAGTGTTAAAAAGTGAGTTTTGGGTAACTGGTCCTCAAAACTAGCAATAATACTGCCCATTTTTATTCAGATATTAAACCAAGAGGCTTACAACGGAATTCAAAACAGAGTGATAATGATAGGCCAGAAATTCCAGGAACTGCTGAGTCAGGAGAGTGGTTTTTAAGACATCTGGCCCAGGAGCTGACCGACAACTTCTGAACTCAGGGATTAGGCTGAAAAGCTTTAGGGCCCAAAGCAGAAAAACATGGGGAAGGGGGATGACTATAGGCTGCCTCTCCCCAGGCCCTGGGGATGACTGGGGTGACACTGGCACTCCAGAAAAAGCCAGCTGAGAGGGGTGGAGCACTTTAAGCCAATACCAGGGCATTAAGTTAAGCCCGGGGGTCGGAAAGCGCTGGCAGGCCAGCTAGCTAGAGGACAAATGGGGAGCATGATTGGAGGTGGGGGCTTTCTCCTGGGACTACCCTATAACTAGGGGAACAATAGCATGAGAGGCCTGGGGTAGGGCACTGCTGTCAACCCCACCCAGAACATTTTGCCGCTGAGCCTCATGCTACCGCTCCTGCAGAACGGTAAAGCTGCTTCTCAGGACAGTACTGAAATGGCTTGGTGTGAGCTCTGGCATGAAGCTCATGGGACTCGGTGTCCAAACAAGCTCTCTCAACCATGTCTTGTCCAAGAAACCACTTCCCCATCAGTGGAAACAATAGGATTCCAACTCAAGCATCCGAGGCATGGGGACACAAACACTGCTGTCACCATCATTTCCCCTCCCATAATCCTGTCCTCTCTGGCCCATCCTCCCACCTAAGCCTGAAGTAGCTACCTAGGCATACCAAGTCCAGTGTGCTTTCTCCCCACCCCACAGACCCACACCATCTTCTCACTGCTGGGAGTGGACCATGCTTATGTCACCAGCATCGGCCGACTCATTGGAATTGTTACCCTAAAGGAGGTAAGGCACTAGCCATCAAAGCCAATTTCAAGAGAGGCAGGGAAGCTCATGTCCGGCCCACCTGTGGAGCTGGTGAGGCTGTATGACCAGGAATTCTGATCCCAAACGTGTCCCTCTCACCTGTCCAGCTCCGCAAGGCCATTGAGGGCTCTGTCACGGCACAGGGCGTGAAGGTCCGGCCACCCCTCGCCAGCTTCAGAGACAGTGCCACCAGCAGCAGCGACACAGAGACCACCGAGGTGCACGCACTCTGGGGGCCCCGCTCTCGCCACGGCCTCCCCCGGGAGGGCAGTCCTTCTGACAGCGATGACAAGTGCCAGTGAAACTCCTCCAGAGGCAGCTCTCCGGCTCCTGCCCGTGGGAAGGCAGGAGTCAGCCATCCACGGCCCTGGCCACACTCCCAGACCTACTGGTCTCTCTCCCAGTTTTTCCTCCGTGGAAGCAGACCCAGCACCTCCTGCACCCTCTCTGAACTGGGGGAAAAGGCTAGAACTAAGATGGGTTTATACTGGAACCTCCAATGACAAGATGTATATAGAGATTTACAAAGATTTTTATATTAATTTAATAAAACAAATTCTTAAATAGAACAAAATAAACACCTAATGAGCCACTTATGTATAGAATGTTTGTGCCCACTGGCTCTTGTTCTTACCTTGGGCCCTTCTTATCTGCTAATGTAATTCTCCGTACCACCCCTCCCCTCAGGCATAAAAACCAGAAGTCTGGTGTCCTTGAACACTGGGTCTGCCCCTGCTTGGTCATTAACACCCTGGCTTGGGAGGGGGCTCCCAGCACCATAGCTTTAGCCACTCAGCCAAAGGCAGCACTACCCTCTCCCATCCCCAGGGAGAGTCATCTCCAGCTCTAAGGAGGGCATCCAACCGTAGCCTGGCTACCCTGGAGGCCCCCTCGTGGCAATCCTTGGAATAACACAGAAGCTACAGCCCAGTGGCCACCAGAGCCATCCCTGGCTCCACCTTATGGAAAATGCTGGCTGCACCATACTCCCACATCCCAGCAACTGGACCCAGGCTGACTGGGGTAGCCAGGGAAAGGGTGGTAGACACATGGCACTCATACAGCATCCCAATGCCTCCCCAAGAAGACTCCCCACCCTCCCACTGAAAGAACAGACCCACAGCCCTGGCTTCACGGGGAAAAAGATTTAGAGCTGATGGGGAAAGGAAGCACGGCATTGGGACAGGGCAGGGAGAGCCCCAGCTGAGCAGGGGGTCCCGGGGAACGGCTCCCCCTCCCCTGAAGTGGGGGTGAGTCTATCAAGCACTACACATGGACTTGGAGGTGAGAAGCAGAAAAGAGAGGCACAGGGCGCGTGGAGGCGGTAGCCAGGCTCCCTCCCACGCCACCCCCACACAGCACAGTCACAGTAAGTCCCTTAGGGGTTCACATCATTCAAGGAGGAAATGTGTGTGTGTGGCGCTGTTGATTTAAGAACATGAACATCACTGTCTGCCACAGCTGTAGCTATGCTCCAGGGGTCCCGGGCAACCCCCGGCAAACCCCCCCGAGTAGGGAGCAGGACATGCGCCCCCAAAAGCCTGGCCCTTGCCTCCTCTCCAAACACTTTCATGCAAAACACACGACGACAACAGAGAAGTGAGTGCTCCCGCTGTGGAGCCAGCTGCTGCTGAGAGCCCCGGGGCCCACGCTGGGACGCAGAGGCTCTGCCCCCTTGGCAGCGGCCAGGGGGACCAGGGCCACTATCCAGCATGCCATCTGGGTCACTGTTCCTCTGGCTCCACCTCATCCTCCTCTAAGGACACTCCCCCAGAGGAGGCCACCTCGGAGGCTTGCCGCTGCCGTTCCCAGCTGCCCATGGCCGGCGGGCAGTGCGGGTGGCAGTCCTTGCAGGGGTCTGGCTCCTCGGTGGCTGCAGAAAGGCAGGACTCCGTGAGGGGCGAATTGTAGGGTGAGTCCTGGGCCTCCAAGGGGCCCAGGCTGCGGAAGGCACTTTCCCGGCTGGGGGGCAGTTGGGCAAGGAACAGCTCATCACCCAGCAGCTGGGAGGCCAGCCGGGCTGGGGATCCCAGCAGCCCATCCTCCAGGCTGCAGAGACTAGAGCACAGGGTGTCTGGGGACACGGTCTGTGAGCAGTCGCTCTCAGGCTCCACGGAACCCTGACGCACAGGCCGGGAAAATCGGCGGCCAGAGAACAGGTCCTGGAGATGGGGCCCAAAGGGCAGCTGCCCAGCCATGTCTGTGAAAAGAAAGACAAGATAGCCCTGCTGGTGCCATTCTTATTGAATGAAGCCCACCCCACCCCATTCTCTGCCATAGTGCTGGAGGCAGCAAAACAGGAGCAAGGAAACCTCGGGCAAGTCCCAACTGTCCCATGTCTGGGTTTCCTGAACTGGGCAATCAAATTAGCTGCTATCTTGCGAGGTTGTTGGGAGAACAAGCCTGTCATGTGATACGGCAAGCAGCCAGTAAAGGCAGAGCCACTGCATTACCCTCCCTGGAAGGGGCCTGTCCAAGGCAAGATGCAAAAGGATTGAAATCCAACCCTGCTCTGCTCATCGAGTGGCCCACCCTGACATGGGGCTGTGCCTGCCAGGAAAAGTGATGCCTTCTGGAAATGTGCAGAGATTCCACATGCGCTAGGGGCGGTCTTGAACAAACATCAGTTATTATCATTATCCCAGGGGTCAGGACAGACCTGGAACTGCATCAAACAAAAATGCTTGTGTTGTATGGTTCCTTCTTGGCCTGTTCTAACATAGTCTCCACCTTGCAGCATTTTAGTGAGAGGAATGGGAGCTGCTGAAGTAGAGGGGAAGTGGAGGTGGTGGGACACCTGAGCCCAGAAGCGTCAAAGACAACCCTTAGGTCCAGGAACTGAAAAATCAAGGGAAGGCAGCCCTGCTACACTGCCCTGTGGGGCCCCCGGTGCAAATGGTGGCCCAGAGGACAGCACACTGGCTGGAATGCAAGGAGGCTGAACTGGAGGCAGCCCAGCCCTGTGGCTGTTCCAGATCCAGCATGCTTTCCTTTCTGCCTGGGGTTGCAGCCCTGCAAGGTGCCAGTGGCCAGCTCAGAGGAAAGTGGTGAGCAGACACTCCCAAAGGCATGACTGCCCAGGACGTGTTGCTAAGGTCTTAAGTTTTTGTTTCTGTTTGTAAACCTGAGGACTGCAAAGTCCACTTGTTCAGACAGGTAGAGAAAACTGAGCACTAGAACTCCTACTCTGCCAAGTGTTGATCTCTTGGCCATGAGCTCTCAGCCAGCACTCCTGCCCCTCTAGTCCAGGGAAAGCCCGAATGGCCTGGACACAGACTTGCAAAAGCTTAGGATGTTCAAAGTGTGGCTCTGCAGGATTCACAAGGTCCCATCAGGAAGGTCCACCTGGCAGCAAGAGCATGCACCATCCCTCCTTACCTGTGTCAGTTCCCCCAGCAAAATCCTCATCATAGGAATCATCGGTAGAGTCCTCACCATCCACTGAAGACCATGCTCGGAGCTTGGCTTCTGCAATGGCAAACTGCTCAGCTACTCCTATTGGGGTTGGGGAGAGGGGGCATGGAATTCCTTAGCAAAGTTAGGGGGCAGTTAGCAAATGAATGGTGTGTTAAGCTCCAGGCCCCAGACCAGACCCAAAGAGAAGACAGCAAGCAGCCCCATGACTGCTGCATGTATATTTGTAAGTACGTGGTATTTATGTGTGGTCAGTCAATTGGTCTCCTTTCCTGCTCCCTACCTGCTGCAAAGCGAGCCTCTTGTTCACCCTCACTGAGGTCCGAGTAAGAGGAAAAGGCAGATTCTAGGGCAGCAGATGAATCACTTGGCTTGCTCCAGCCCTTCCACTCAATGAGGTGAGCCACTCGGCCCTGGGCCATTGCAGTAGGCTTTGTCACGTGATCCTTTACCACCTGGGAGATGCCTGAAGGTACAGTTAGAAAATTCTGGTAAGGGCAATGGGTCAGGATGTACCTGGGCAGGGAAGCAAAAGTGTGGCGGTCATGAGGGAGGACCCATGAGGTGCTTTTGAAAAGACTGAGGGGCTGGGGGGAAGAGGGAGTCCCAGCTAGCGCTCCCAGGAACAGTTCCAAGGGGTACATGCCAAAAGGAGGAGCCAGCACAGAGTGGGCAGTGGTTCAGGCGGCAGGTGCATACCATGCAGGGAGGATCTGGCCAGCGCAGCGATCTCCTGGATAGTGAGGGCTCTCCGGGACTTGGGCAGCATCGCGACTGTGTCTCCAACATTCACCTTGTGTGATGCCAGGAGAAAAGGTCAGCGCTCCTCCCGGGGCACCCCCACCCCATGCCCATCATCCACCATGTACCCAGGGCTTCAGGGAGACCATTATACCAGGGCTTCCCAGGGTCAGAATGGCAGTTGACCCCCCATCAGCATGCCCACCACCCCTCCAGGAGGTGGGGAGGAGGGAGGAGAGAAGTAAGCAAGTCAGGAAGTGAAGACCACGGAGGTGGAAGTGGGCCTCCAAGGGCAGGGCAGAGGGGGAAGGGAGAAGCGGATGCCATCAAGGACGTCTTAAGGTCCCTTCCATCTGCCTTGCTCCTCCTCTCATGCTTCAGTTCCGGGTTCTAGCTGTTCCTAGACCACCCACGGCAGCCACACACTGAACATGGCCCAGCTCAAACCCAGCCCCTCCCCACACCTGCCTGCTTACTGCCTCCTGACTTGGCATCACCCACCATTCTCCCATGCAGCTCAGCTCCCAACGCCAGCACTGCCATGCACACACTCTCCTCTGAGCTTTCCTTGCCCCATCCATGGCTATCTGCCTGGTAAATCCCACACTACCTCTGTTGCCTCTGCCACTGCCAGTCTCCAGCCCTTTGGGTCCCCCACCAGAGCAGTGAAGGGGTGGGCCCTTAACCTCCTCCGAACCCCACACTGTTTCCTCTCTTCCAACAACTGGCTGGCTCTTTCATACTTTTCTGGGTGGGCCATCTTCTCATCAGAGGAACTCTTGGACTATTCTATCAGAACTCTGTCCTCCCTCCATCATCTCCAACAAACTGCTAACCTCTCCAATTGAGTCCTGAATCACAGTGTGCAATTATGGTCCCTGTGGTGTGTTTCCTGTTTCTCTTCCATCTCCCACACTGGTTGGGAGCTCTTTGAGGAATCTGGCCTATTGTGGTCATGGCTGCACCCTAGTGTTTAGTGCAGGGCCTCATCTGGAGGCCTCTCCTCCAAAGTACAGCCTGAATGAGGTGAAGCAGCAATGTAAACAAACAGTTCTCCCGAAGCACAGTGAATCACAGTATGGTCCCTTTGTAAAAGTCTTTTCCTGGGCCTCCTTCCCACTTCCCACTGGCCCGCAAAGTTTGGACAGGCCTCTGACCCAGGTCTGAAAGGACCGTACTTGGGGCTTCCCTGGGACCCACCCCTGATCTCTGTCCAACACGACCTCACCTCTCCACCTTTCCTCCTCCAGCAAAAGAAACTCAGCTTTCTTCTGGGCAATGGACGCCACCCTTGCCCCAGGCTAGCCCCAAGTGCAGCTGATTTCCCCAGGATCCTGGGTCTCAGCTCACAGCTGCCTCTCTCTCCCCTGACAGGCCCCTCCCAGCGCATCACTGCCTTGCTGTCTTGCCTTCTTCAGGATGCCAGGACCCAGTTCCATCTTTGGAAGCTCTTTCCTGCACCTGGCTTAGCGACCCCTGCCCCCCTCCTCCCCCGCGCGTGCACCCACACACCCCTTCCCAGGCACTGCCTAGCTCTTTTTTGTCTCGGCCCCACCCCTCAAAAGCTGGCCTCCACCTGCCCTAGAGCCCAGGCCCGCCCTCAGTCCCGCCCCTTCGGTACCTGGCCGCCAAGGCCCCCCGGGTAGCTGCCAGCCAGGCCCGGGGTGGGGTAGGGGTGCGGGGGGCGGGGAGGAGCCCCAACTGGGTGTTTCCTGACTCGCCCTGCCTCCCTCCTCTCAACTCCCCCCAGGCGCAGCCATCCGTGCCCGCACAGCTCCGTGCGCAGCTGTGGCTCCGGCCCAGAGAAAAAGTGTATGTCTCCCTGGCAACCCATCACCATGCAACAGGGTCTCCCGGGATACGGCCCGGGATGCGCTGACGTCAGCACCGAAGGCGTGAGCGAGCCCGCCCCGTTGGCACAGCGCCGAGCGGAGCAGACCGGCGCGGGGGCGGCCTCCCGGCCCCGCCGGCCGGATAGCGCCTCCGCTCGCAGGAACAGGGAGCCAGCCAAGAGCAGGCTGGCGAGGCGGGGGCGGGGGACACAGGCTCCCTTCGTGTAGATGCGGCTTTCCTACCCCCACCCCGCCAACGCGAGTGGGGTGGAGGGACGCCCAGCACCTCTGGCAAGTCCTGGCTGTCCACGGAGGAAGGTCGCGAGGACCGGCTCCAGCCTCGGAGGGTCCGAGAAGATCCCAAGGAGGACAGAGAGAGGCCCCGCGGCAGTTCGATCCACTCCACAGCCCACGCGGGGTCCGAGGCCACTGGGGGTAGGGGAGAGATGCTTCAGCTGAGCACTCCCCTCTCCCCGCCCCCTTGTTAACATCCGGTGTTGGCAGTTACGCCTCACTCCTCCCCCATCTCCCAGGACACAAGGACCACCTGGTGGGTTCCTCAACTTAGTAAGCCCCTCTGCCACAGGCAGACCCTAGGGCTGGCCATCTTCCTCCTCTACAAATAATTTTGCCATCAGAACTCTAGATGAAAACCCAAACGTTGATTCAATTCTTTTTCCACTTTTCCCAGCCTAACCAGTCCTCCAGAGAAAACCTTGTGTTCTACCAGCATCCCTGACCCCTCCCCACAGTCCCCCTTGACCCTTCTATGGAAGTGGAGCCTCCACTCCCCTCCTATGCATGGTTTCTCCCCAGCCAGGTTCCCCGACCCGTTGCCGCTGCTATCTGAGCCTCAGTGATTTTCCTCCTTCCACCTGAGCACCCTACATTTCTCAGCTGCCCATCACCTCCCAGGTCCCTGGTCTCACCTCTGCGACTGGTCTGACAAGTCCATCGGCCTCCAGGCCCTTCACGCTGCCACAGAAACATTTTGCCCAGCACAGAAATCATGGGCATGCTGGCTGTGTTGACGCGGAGAACCAAAAGCCCAGAACTGCTCCAGGCTCTGCTCCCAGTTCTATTCCTGTTTTGGCTCCGGATGCTGAGCCAGTCCCCTCCCCACTTGGAGCTTGTGCCTAGTCACATAAGGAGAACACTCCTGCCTCATGGCTTTGAGGAGGTGGGCGTTGCCAGGGGCCTAGCGCAGCTCTCTGGGGCTGGAGGAGCTGAGGCCCATCCCTTAGACAGTGCCAACAGGCAACGGGAGAATCACAACTGACCTTTAGCTGGAGCAGCCGTCTCTGTCCCTGAGCCTCAGCCAGCTGGTGGTCCCCAGAAATGCTACCAACCAGAAGGAAGACAGGTTACAGGCCATCCAAATCAGGGCTTATGAGGCTGGTCCTGAGGGTCAGCCAAACCCTTACCCCTGACTTCCTGAACTCCAAGCCTTGGCTGGCTAGAGGGATCAAAACAGCCTGCTGCTTCTCAACTTCAAAAGCCATGAGGTTAGTTTAGGACTACAAATCCCAGAATTCCTCTTCATGGGAAGTACACAAATCTCAAAGCTGCAGTCTTACAGCTGCGAAAGAACCTCCAGTAGCAACCAGGTCTGAGACTGACCACCTGCCCCAAAGGCCCAGGACCCATTCCAAACCCCACCTTCAATGTCACAAGCCCCCGCCAGGCCTTAGGCTGGGAGAAACCTGACAAATAAAGAAGGCAGCCAACCTCAGATGCATGGAACTGAGTCCAGGCCCCAGCAAAACACCGCCATGCACGGGGGACCAAGGTCCAAGCAGGGGTCAGCAGGTTGGCAAAGCAGCCCTCCCTGGCCTGCCTCTGGACTCATCCTCTCCTCCTCAGGGTTGGGGAAGTGGTTATCAGGTGCTCACAGGTGCCCTGCTTGGAGCCTCAGTACCCTTCATTAACCAGCTGGAGCTTGAGGAGGGAGCAAGTGTTGGGAGGAAACTGTCAAAGGGTGCTTTGCCCAGTGTCTGCAGGCCACCTCCTTATAAGAGCGCAGACACACAGCTGGAGAGAGGCAGGTTCCCAGCACAGGGTCACTCCCAGGCCGGCAGATGAGGTGTTTAGGGCAATAGGGCAGTTAGTGTTCAGGCATCCAAAGCTCTTCACCATGGTTTGTATACCTGGGCTTGACTAGTCCCTCCCGACACCCTCGATTGAAGGTATTCCTTCATTGGCGAGACCACGCGACCGCGGTGCAAAGCAGAGGCAGGAAGGCCACAGGAGCAAACTGGAGTTGGCTTAGCCCCCTCCCCACTCATTCCCACTCCCTCCTGTTGCCTGGCCCGCCTCCCCAGTGCAGGCTCCTCCCTTTCGCGACACCGGCCCCTTCCCCAAGGCCCCCACCCACCCGAGGCCCGCGCACCGGGCGACAGCAGCGGCTTCCCAACTGTGCCCGGCCTCCGCCTCTTACCCTGACCCGCCGGGCTCCAAGAGCCGATACAGCCCATGGCCGGGGACCCAGGCACGCTAACCCGCGCTCGGGGCCCGGGCCATCGCCTTGCAGAAGGTCGGGCCGCGGCCGACACCGGGGAGGGGAGAGCCCGGGAGAGGGGAGGGGGTGGGAGCCGGGCGTCCGCCGCCGCTCCCGAGAGGGAACCGGGCCGGTGACGTAAGAGCGGGGGCGTGGCCGTAGGCGTCACCACCCAAAGCAGGCGGAGCCAGGGCAACGTCACAGCCACGCAGCAGCAGTCTGTGACTGAGTTTGGAAAACGCCCAGTCTTCTGCTCCCAGACCAGAGGGAACAAGGCAGGCAGGTCAGCAGGAAACTTGTGCCCAGGTACTCTACACAGGGGCTGAAAACCTCACCGCATCCAGCCCCCCTCATTTCAGATGCCATCTTGAGGTCATAAGGGACTTCTGTTATTACGGACTGCAATCTAGAGTTTCCACCCCACTTAAGGTCCTGGACCACCTTCTGGCAGCAAGCACTCCAGAATGCCAGTTTTCACAGCTGTCCCCCAGCACTTCTCCATTCCAAAGGGGCAGCCCTACCGTGCCCACCACAAAGTTCCCACCCTTCAGGAAAGTGGGAACAAATCCCTGCAATCATGGACAGGGGAAGAGGAAGGAGGGGTGCCAGGTTACAGGGAACAGTGCTACTGTGCCAGCTCTGGAAAGGGGGCTGCCCATATTCACACCCCTTCTCCAGAGACAGCAGGCCATAACACAGAGAGGCAGGGAACTTAATTGAATTCATGTTTAATAATTACAGGCACCGTGCCCCCCCTCCCCCTGCCCAGGCAGCAGCAGGGGTGGTGCAGGGGCTGGGGCATATGCCCCCAGCAGCGAGGACGGCAGTCCCAAAGAGTGATTTTCAGAAAATAAAAAAGGACCCCAGGGGCAGGCGGTGGTGCCCCCCCCAAGACACACCAAATTTCAAGACTTTATATATAATATAGTTCTGTGCCCCAGAGGGAGGAGAGGGCCACCCCCTGGCAGCATCCTGGAGGGGGCCCCAGGCAGCCCCAAACCATCCTGCCTCTTCAGCCACTTTATTAGCCAGACACATCGCACTACAGGCACCCACTGCCACTGCCGCCACTGCTGCCGCCCCCCCTGCAGTCCAGGCAGCTGGCAGAGCCATCCGTGTGTCCATGGGGCTCCAAGTCCCCAGCCCCACCAGCCCTCAGTTGTGGTCGGATTCCTCCTCCTCCTCCTCCGCCTCACGAAGCCACTTGAAGAAGGCTGTGACTGACTTAAGGGCTACACCCTTGCCCCGCTGCTCGGCAGGATCCTTGCTGCTCTCCCAGCTGTAGAAGGCTTCCTCCTTCACCACGTCCTCGTCATACAGGGCATCAAAGAACATCCGAAGCAGGTCTGAAAGCAGGTAGGACAGCAGTCAGAGCCACGTGGCCATAGCCATGCCAGCCTGTCCCCCAGGGTTCCCTCCCAAGTTTCAGAAGTTCAAAGACCCTGACCCACCAGCCTGCCATTTGTGTCTGATCACCCCCACACACAGAATCAGAGAATGGTGTGCAGGAACGAGCCGCTCCACCATCAGAAAAAACTTATAAACTTGCCTAGCTTCACTTTGGCAACTTCTAAGCATTTGGAGTTACCTAAATGATCACAAGTGCTGAAGGTGTAATCTAGAACACTCATTGGCCCCAAACAGTCCATGTCCAACAAGCTCCTGTTCCAAGTTGTTTCTCCCTAAGTGTCTTCCCTGGCCCTGGACACATCTGCTGGTGCCATATCCCCTGCCAGGAGCATCCTTCATCTCCACTGTGGAATCCTGCCAAGACTCAACCTGAGCCCCATCTCTTTTTTCCCTCCACCATCCCTGACTGCTGGGTATCATCTCCCAAGCACTTGACCTATAATCCCTGAACACAACTCACCCTATTCCACACATGTACTATTACTCTTCCCAGAACAAACTTTCACACTAAATATACCCAAAAATCAGAGAGCAGTAAATTAAAATTTAAAAAGCACATTACTAAATTTCAGATATGAGGAAGTTCCTGAAAAAGCCAGGACTTTCAGCAGCATTCTTAGCCTCAAATTCACACTTCTGGGCCTCCTCAATGCCAGCCATGCCCCAATCCTATCCCAGAGTCATGGTCCATCTGTTTCTCAATCCCACACTCGCACACATAATCCCATGCACACCACATCCTGAGGATTCCATACAATCAAATGTCCATTCTGCCACCTAAGCAGAGGGTTCCCATTCCAATTACAACTCAGTAAGACTTTGTCCATACTTGTTCTTAGTGAAATGCTCCCCAGCCTTTTCCAACCTGTAGTCTCCCGCGCTCCCCACCAAGAAAAAATTCTATCAGGGTGGTCACCATAATTTTGGATTCTAGAGGCCTAACTGTCCACCTCTTTGTACCCCATCTCAGTATTCCCCTTGCCCTCCTCACTGCCTCAGGCAACTCCCCGTTCTTCCATTTGTGCTTTGAACTCATGATTCAGTATCAGCAACTCAAAGCTGCCTCTAACCTCTCTTCCTCTTTCCAAATGGACCCAGCCTGGATGTCTGGCTGACATCTTTGCCCCTCCCATGCAGGGACTGCTGCCCACTTGTTCCAGTGTTCTCTATCCCAGCCAATGGCACCACATTATCATCTCACCTGCTGAAACTATCCTGAGTCTCACCCTGACTCCTAGTCTCACGGTCCCTTACCAGACTGGTGTGACCAACAGCTATCCAAATATTTAGCTCTGCCCACTTGCCTCCACCATCCCTACCGTCACCAACCAAGTTGAGTCACCAGCACCAATCCTATTGCAGTTACTCACCATATTCCACCATCTCTGTCACTGTGGCAGGATGAAGACAGCAGCCCTGCACAACCTGGCCACTGTTAACTCACTCCACCTCCTCCTGCCTCCATTCACCACAGGCAGCTGCACTCTTCCACAGCTCTCTTCCATTGTGTTAAATTCTCCTGACCTCATGGCCTTCCTTCCTTACACACACAGCCTTTGCTTAAAAGTTCCCTCCCATTTCCCACTTTTCATGCACCCCATTTCCCAGTCACCACCCCTCAAAGTGGTGTGCTAGCAGACAGAGACCCCCTCGCCTCAGCTCATTCATGTCAGAAAGAGAACGGCATCTGACCCTAGTCTCTGAGAACAGTCCATGCCCTGACAAAACACAGCAGCTATCTGTTCAATGTGTAACCCCAGACTCAACCTCTCAACATGGAAAACAGTGGGTTAACACCATCTATCTACCCTAAACAATGGTGGCAACTGAAAAAGGTAAGGCACTCCAGCCCTGAACCAGAGGGGGCACATGACATGGTGATTCCCTATAAGATACTGTGTAACAGATAAATGCAGGTAGTCCTTCAGTTACTTTTTCCATTGGTAAGCAGAGCAGCAACCTCTGGGGTAGGGAATCAAAACAGCAAGGCACTGCACCAGAGATTATCCCCTTCCATGACTACTTTCTGCTATCCAGCAGTCCCTCCCTACCCTACCCTACCCAACCCTGAGGCCTGGCTCTTACTGGCAGGCTGTTCTAAGGTCACTACAAGGGCCTGGAGGGCATAGAGCGCCTGCAGCTCCTTCTGCTCATCACACAGATATTTCTGTAGCAGTTTTGCTCGCGCTTTCAGCACCGGAACATCCACTCGGAGAGGAGTTTCAACTATAGGAAAGAAGGCAGGAATTAGTGAAATGACAGTCATAATCTATTTCAGACCTAGAGCTAAAAACTGAACTCCCTCCCATCTGTCTGTCAGGTCTACCCTTGTCCCCAGTCATCTCCCCTGACCCCTCTTACAGATAATTGCAGAATAGCAGACAGCTGTCATGAGAGCTCGAACTAATGTGTTGGATGCTAGCTGCTGCTCACTCAGGTTGGCCTATATAGGAGAAACAATGGTTCACAGGTTCAAAATTTTGCCCTAGGCCCACTTTTGCACAGCCTCCCCCAAGGCCACCCCAAGAAGGGGTGCCCTTCTGACCACAATCAGTAAAAACACACCTCTATCCAATCGAGAACCCGCTGGTTACTGCTCCCCTCCTTCAGCAGTTTCTCCAGCTGCCTGCTCAGCTCCTCACAAGACAGTGTCTTCTGGCCAGGAGTCTCTAACTCCTCTCCTAGGGTATACTCCACCTTCTGCAACCAAAAGACCCAGTCAAGTGATAAAGACCTACCACTCAACACATGAGGCAACTAGGTGAAGACTGGACAGAATATCAAATGCTAAAATTAACCCAACTCCAGTTCCAAACCTGTTCAGTGACAAATACTCCAACATCCTGGCCTTCAGGCAGAAATTCTTTCCAGCTGAGACCAGCCTCACGCCACAATATCCCCACTTTTTTTGGACCCTGGAAAACACAAGACCAACTCAGTCACCACCCTCTCCTAGGACTCAATGGCTCAACAATAATCCAGTAGGTTATTTGCTGAAAATCCACTAAGTACCTATTAGAAGCTAAGGATGACAGAGATACCCCAGACACAATGTTTCCATGCCTATAAGTCCAATGGAGGAAAGGCATCCAACAAGCAGGAATTTTTTTTGTCCACTATAATCCTAACATTAGGGTGAAGGAAAAGACCTCAAAACTACAAATAACCAGATTATATATTTTCCCTGTTGTTCTTCCAATGTCACCTCCATCTAAAAAGCCTGGCTTCTCATAATTCCATAAAGCAGGTGTTTGCTTATGGAAAGGAATGAATCTTAAACAACAATCTCGGCCCGGCACAATAGCTTAGCAGCTAAAGTCTTCGCCCTTGAACATGCCAGGATCTTATAAGGGCCACCGGTTTGTATCCCAGCAGCCCCGCTTCCCATCCAACTCCCCGCCTGTGCCCTGGGAAAGCAGTCAAGGACAGCCCAAAGCCTTGGGACCCTGCACCCTAATGGGAGACCCAGAAGAAGCTCCTGGCTCCTGACTTCAGATTGGTTCAGCTCCAGTCATTGCAGCCACTTAGGGAGTGAACCATGAGATGAAAGATCGTCCTCTCTGTCTCTCCTCCTCTCCATATATCTGAACTTGCACTAACAATAAATAAATAAACAAAACAAAAAGTAACAATCTGAGCTCATTTTCTCTAGGGAGCAAAAGAGACCCCACAGGACTTTTTGTAAGAGTGATGACACCATCCAATAACAAGGCCATAATTCATTTATCCTAATGCATTTTTTCATATTTTAAAAAACATTATTATAGTTATATTGCACTTTAGAAATAGAAGGTCTTTTGTTAGTAAATAATAAATCTTCTAATCCACGGCACCTTAGAATTTATGAATAATAGATGCTCCTTGACTTATGACACGGGTAACATTTAAGAAAATCCATTCTAAGTCAAAAATATCCTAATCTGAAAAAAACAACACCTTGAAAATCCTATCATAAAACTGAAAAATCCTAAATTGAAACCACTGTTAAGTCGAGGACTGTATGTACATAAATAGTGTACATATGCCAATTATTAATTATAAACAGAAAATGCCTTGGAATACATGTTTATCAACAGATCATGATGCTGAAATACCAAGTCCTTTTAGCCTCTTTTCTCCAGGTACCAGATAACCAAAATCTTTTGAAACTACACTTTCTGGTTCCTCACTACCACACCTAAACTGCCTTTCCCCATCCTGCCACCTTTACACTCACTCATCACCATAAATTTCATAGTACAGTCTCCAGTGACCTTCAAAGAAAGCTTGCTGGCATGAACACTGCAAATGCTTATGTGCAACCTTCTCAAAACTCCTTTTCGACAATTTTACTTACTCAATACTGGCGCTTTTTTAAAAAAGAATTATTTACTTGAGAAAGACACAGAAAAACCTTTCATTTGCTGGTTCACTTTCCAAATGCCCCATACAGCTTGGGCTGGGCTGCTGGAGACTCACGAGGTGGGATCACAATCTAGATTTCCCACGTAGATGACCTAAACCCCAGCATTCAACATGGGACATGAGCATTTTAATCACTAAGCCAAATGTTCACCCTATCAATTTGTTTCCTATCCTCTGCTGTATCCCAGTGTTTAGTACATCATAAGCAAAGAAGTGCTAGTTGAAAATGTGAATAATAAGTCAATCACCAACCTAGGGTTCTAGACTGCCTTTCTTGCCCAGCATGGCCAGAAAAAGACTACTTCCTACATGACAGGAAGTAATCTGAAGTATACTGCCCGCTTCCCTTTTCCTCCTCCTCTGAGTACCAGCACAGTCCTGCCCTCACCATGACTCCATCCCATCAAAGAACCATGAAGGCTTCAGAACCACCACAAGCAGCCACACCAGGCAGGAGGAGGAACCCCAAACATAGTCACTCACCATGCTTTTGCACAGGAGTCGCAGGATCTCCAGCAACAGGGAAGCAGCTTTGCCCAGGGGTCTCAGATTCTTTGTAATTTCCCTAGAATAGAAGGAAAAAACAGCAAAAAACAAACACTGCTGCCAGCTTCCACAACTCAGGCACCCAATCTCCCATACCTTCTTCTTCCTTTAATCCCTTTCCACCAGTCTTTACCCTCCTCCAAATTCCAAGAGGGACTTACCTGAACAGCTCCCCCATGGGCACACCACCTTCCTGCAGAATGGGTGTTACCAGTTCTGCCAGGTAAAGCCACACATGGGGTATGTCAATTTCCATATCCTCAGCCAATTCTAGGATTTCATATAGCCTGCAAAAACGAATTCCAACTCAGCACTCTGGAGAGGCAAATCAGGCCCCTAGCCTCTTCTGGAACAACAAAGCAAGGATCTACTACAGAGTTCCCCAAGGACACTTTTTAAGATATGGGGTAACTGGGCCTGATATGGTGGTCTAGCGGCTAAGGTTCTCGCCTTGAATGTGCCGGGATCCCATATGGGCGCTGGTTCTAATCCTGGCAGCTCCGCTTTCCATCTGGCTCCCAGCTCTCGGCCTGGGAGGGCAGTTGAGAACCCAAAGCCTTGGGATCCTGTACTCGCACAGGAGACCTGGAAGAGGTTCCAGGATACTGGCTTCGGACTGGCTCAGCTCCGGCCGTTGCAGCCACTTGGGGAGTGAATCAGCAGACAAAAAAAATCTGTGTCTCCTTCTCTGTACATATGACTTGCCAATAAAAAAATAATAAAAGATATGGGGTAACTCTTCAAGTTAAGACCACCTTCTTCTTGTCTTAGATGGTTGAGGGTGATTGCCATTCCCCTCCTCCCAAAGCAACATTTACAGAGATGTTGGAGGCTATACTCTGATGTGAGATTCCATGGATCCAACACAAAAGACAGGAATTGTGGATATGTCCAGAGCAATCAATCATACCCTTTGTAGTACTGAGCAGTGGAGAGGTGTCCAGCGCAGAGCAGCTGGTGCAACAGCTGCCCCATATGCTCACGAGCAATGGCACTACGCTCCAGTGTGGACTCGATGCCATGCCGCACGAAGATGAAGAGTAAGGAAGGTGAGGCTAGCTCCTGGACACACTGTACTGCCTCCTGAGGGGCAAAGGGCATGGGGAAGAAGGGGTCACTGTCTGAACAAGAAGCTGCCACCTCCAAGTCTCTCGATGTGCAATCCATCACACATCCACACATCCCCTCCCCTGCAACCCTGTGTCACCTACCTTCATGTCATTGAGATGGAGGTATTCTTCAATGATGGCCTTGGACTTCTTCTCCAGCTCCTCCTCAGAGAGTGTAGCCTTTGGCGGGTTCACAGGGGGCAGGGTAGCTTCCCGCTTCACTGCAGTAAGAAAACAGACTAACTCTTCAGCTCCACTCTTCCCTAGTAAACAATCTGGAGCTCCCAAGACAACTGCAGACCAGTTGAACCAAAGCCAGACAGCACCCTCCTCACACCCTTTTTTTCCAGTCTCACCAGCATCCCGGCCTCGGTCCCGATCCTCTGTGAGACTAGCTGCCTTGCGCAGTCCCTCAGGCTGGGAGGGCCGTTCTCTACTCCGTTCTTCTACCTCCTTGCTGAAGCTCCGTTTGGTGGCTGGCGTCCGTGCACGATCTAGCCGGTCTCCTCGGTCACCTCCCCGTTCACTTCGCTCTAGGCGATCTCCCCGGTCCCCAGCTTTCTCGCCTCGCTCTCGACTCAAGCTACTCCTGTAAGAAAAATGGACAACACGCCACTTCTCACCTGTACTGCCCAGACAACTTGCTGATAATGATCCTACATGCAGAGTATGCTGGGTGGCATTCCTGGCATTAGGAATATGCCCAGTCTGAGCCTCTCAGCCAGGGGCTCCAGGCTTAAGGAATCCCTATCCTATAGCAACAAGTGAAACCCAGCTGCCGTACTCAGATGACAAGCATGAGCTCTCACCTTTGCACCACACGCCTGTTATCTGTGCTTTCTGTGGGTACTGCCTGCTGAAGGGCTGAGAAGCGATTCAAGGTACTAGTTGCTGGACGTGAAGTTTCTGATGCTAGGAAGGAAAATAAAGAAAGCTCTAATTAAGATATCTTCTGGTTGCTTCAATTCTCTCCCCTACTTGCCATTAACGACGGTTTGTCCCAGGGCCAAAATAAAGGAGTTCCACCTCTGAATCACGTATGTATCTCTTGGATAACCTTTGAACTGAAAGCTTCCCCTATAACACTTTGCCTCCAGGGGAGCCCAGACTGTAACCACACAGCTCCACAGAGCAGCCTCCATACCTGCGTCTGAAGGTTTGGCTCCTGACCCTCCGCTACTGCCTTTGCCCCAGCTGAGGCGCCCTCCAGGTGCAAAGAGTTGATTGTTAGAATCAATAGAGCCAGGCTGGGGAAAGAGAGGGGGTACAGTTACAGGCCTGGCTTGGCCAAAGCTCTTAACCAGCATCCCCACACACTGTCACACAGATAGTGAGGCCCAGACCGGGGATCATGCAAATCGTTTTTGTGAAAAGGTCAGACAGCCTTGCCAAGTCTCTACTGCAGCCACTGTAGCATGCTTGTAGCTGCAGGTGATACTTCAGGGAATGAATGCAACTGCATTCCAATACAGCGTCTATGGACAGTCAAATTTTAAGCTTCATTACTTGTACGTAGTAAAACACTCTACTTTTGATTTTTCTCCATCATTTACAATGTAAAAACCATTCTTGGCTCACAGAATACACAAAAGCAGGCAAAAGGCTAGAACTGGTATGTGTGGCACTTAGCTGGCCATTTTCTGACCAATGTGAATATATTCCTTAGAGCCAGTAGTCCTAGCTCCAACATCTTAACCAGTTAGTCTAAGAGAGAAGATTCAGCCATCACTTCCCCAATCTTAGGAAAGCAAGGTGACCAAGAGCCAAAGTGAGCTTCATGCCTGCTTGACCATACAGCATAACCCCTTACCTTCGTGATCTTGGTGAGTCGTGAGGTGTCAATAGGACGGCTGCCTTTGCTGATTGGGACTGTATTCCAGCCACCATCGTCCACAAGTGGAAGGCCACGGCCTGAGACGAAGAAGTCACACTGCTATAACAAGCAAATTCTAACAGCCCCATCCCCTTGGGAATCCCCACCTTCTCTTCCTCAGATCCTCAGTTCCATCATGAGGACTCAGTGGCCCAGACACGTGGCACTAACAGAAAGTCATCAGTGGAAGCATGCCCTTAGATTCCTTCACTGCTCCCTCCTTAATCCCAGCCTCAGACTCACTGATGGGTGGGCCAGGAGGGCCACCCCGGCGCTTGTCACTGCCCTTGGCCATGAGCTGCTGCACTTTGATGTGCTCCCTATGCTCCTCCATTTCAGCCTCCTTATGGATCTGGTCAATGGTCTTGGGACCCTGATCCCCTCGCCGTGGCACCCAATTGCTCTGTGGGGATAGGAGGCCAGGCACAATTGTCAGGGGCAGCCAGACAAAGCAGCATCCATAAATACAGAAACTTCTAAGGAGGAGACACACACCTGTCGTAGATCTAGCACATCCTGCAACATGAAGCGGATGCGGGATGAAGTCTTCTTTTCCTTAATGATTTTTTCCATCTGGTTGAAGTACTGATCCATTCGGGGCTAGTGAGAAGCAAAAAAAAACAAAACAAAACAAAAAAAACAGGTCCAGGAGTTTCAGCACCTCATGACCAACTACAGGCCCTCAGCAGCTCATTAGGGAACGATGGGCGGGGCGGGGATGTGTGGCTCAGGTCCTCCCCATCAAAAGCCAAGATTCCCTACCTTGGCTTTTTCAAAATCCAAATCTTTGCCAATGGTAGTAAGTAGTCGACAAAGGCATTCTAGGGACTCTTCATCATGGTTTTTAAGTAGTTTGACCACACAGTCATGCATTATGGCCTCCGTCAACATCTTTAACTTGAACAACTCCCCGATAAACTTGATATTCCCTAAGGAGCGCCGCCGTGCGATGTCCCGAGCTTCTTCCAGCTCTTCCTTCAGGCGTCCCCGTTCCTCTGCCTGCCAGTCAAGGGACAGGGATGATTAAACATATCCAAATACTCAACTAAAATCCTTCTCCTCTGTTGTCTAGACAGCCAAATCTAACCACAAGTATTCATGTCCTGAGGAAGACGAACTTATTCAAGATACTACAATCTCCACCCCACCTAGGCTTATCCCAAACTCCAAGCATAACTTGGGTGGGGGGGGAGGAGGAAGGCAGTGATTAGACCGCAAACTTGAGGTAAATTTGCAAACTTGAGGTAAATTTTCTCACCGTAGCAGCTTCATCCATCTCCTTTTGTTTTTTTTCAAAAACCTCATCATCATCCTTATCTTTCTCAAATTCCTTCTGACACCGATTCAACAATAATTTTCGGAAGTTCACAGTCACTGTTGGTTTTTCTGTAGTGGGCACTTTCAGCTGCCAGTAAGAAGAATGTCACATTTAGTCTAGCTCGAGGCAAGGGTAGTAATCCAAGTCTGCCCTTGGCCATGAGCTGCTATGCTTTGGTGTGCTCCCTATGCTGCCTGCAGACCTCTGGCCTCAACTCCCACATCCTCCCTCCAACCCCTCAGTGTCTTGGGAACCAAAACGGGAAACCGGACCATGAAACCGAGAAAAGCAGAAAACTAACCGCCATGAGGCAGCGGCACATGTTGGCATAGGCCACTGAAAAGTTGGGTTCGGAGATGGCCTTCTCAAAGATAAGATCAATGACCCCTTTGAGGCGTTCCTCGGTGTCAATGGCCAGCTGTGTCACCTGTTTCATCAGCTGCTGGAACATCTGGGGTGTCAGCTTATTCAAGATAGAGCGCACCCTGCGGAACAGGTCCTGGCGAGGAGAGTGGACAAAGATCCAGTGAGGCAGGACAGTGTAGGGGCTTTTTGGCAGGTGCTAAGTGGTTAAGGTCAGATGGAGCAGGCAAAGGCAGCTTTGCAGGCAAATCGGAGGAGCAGGAACACCAGAAGCAAGACTTGCCAGTACCTGGGTTTTGCTGCCATCAGCATCCTCCTCCCCTCGATCCTTATCAGCTGCTGTACGCTTGCTGCTGGGTTTCCAGGCTTTCTCAGCTTTGTTCAGTTTTATATCTTCTGTCATTATCACTGAGGCAATGATCTTACGGGGCTCCTTTCGGGGGCCCTGTTGAGAGCGCCGGGGTCCCAGGCCAGCCTGCTAAACATAAGATAAAGACACAACTATTCAGCACACGAGACATCATGGCTGACTTGTTCCCACTCCACACCCCTCCCTTACCCAGCTGGGCCTCCAGCCAGCCCTACTCACCGGCCCTCGGGGCAGCTCCCCACCTGGCCCACCCCTGGGGGGACCACGGCCACTAGGAGCTGGTCGACCAAGGTTGGCAAAGGATGGAGTGAAGTCTGGGCCGCAATTTATGCCTGATAGTCTAGAGGGATCCAGCGGCCGTAGTGGTGTTTTATTGGCCTGCGAAGAGAAGATGGAAAGCCTCATGGAGGGGGCTGGGGTTCCTGGTTACCCTCTGAGGTCCTCAGGCTCCTCCCTAATCCACCCAACCTCCCCCCCCCCCATCCTCCTCAAACCACCAACCTTGTCCAACACCACATCACTGATATGGGGCAATCCCTCCGGCTTCTGCATACTGGCAAAGATGAATTGAAAGCCAAGCAGGAACTCACGGTCATAACGCTTTTTCTCCTCAAGGTTTAGAGGCCTCCACTGATCTGCAAGATGAGAGGATGAAGTACTGATATATTCTCAGCTCCTGACACTCTACCAAGAATGACCAGCCCTTCTTCACCCTCCTTTCCAGCATACCTGACTTATACTCATACTTCTGTTCCCCCGCAGGCTGGATGTTTTCCACATTGTGAATTTTGTCTTCTTTTGCATCCCAGGTCTCATCTGCTTCTTCAGGCCGGGAGGGCGCGCTGCTGCCCTCAGTCTCTGGGCCTGGATTGCTGCCTGCAGGAGGCTGATTTTCCACCTCTGGCACTGCCGGGTTAACCTGGAACCATAGCACAATCCAGTTTTGATTGCAGAAGGAAATGACCAGTTTCACCTCTCCTACTTTGTGCTTCCTTACCTCTTTGAAGGCATCTAGAAGGTCTCCCACAGCCTCCTTCTTATTTAGCTCTTTAATTTTCCGTCTTCTCTTTGGCACAGATACTGCCACTAATTGAGAAAGAAGCAAATCAGGGATGGAAATAATCTCAAGGAGTACAGCTAATGCCAGGAAAAATTAAAAGGCAATCCAGGATGCAATTTTCTCTTCACATCACCCTGTCTAGGCTTTATAAAGTCCTTCCTGTAGCTCTCAGGTGCCGTGCCATCACAGGCTTCTGTGACCCAGACACATGACATGCACAGGTCATCAGCCAAACAGAAGACTTACTCTCACCGCCCAGCCCCAAACTTCACCATCCAGCCACTTTACCTTGGGTGGCAGTGACTGCCTCCACACTCTGGGGTAAGGGGGCAGGGACAGGGGTGCTCTCTGGGCCTTGTAATTCTTCTCCTCCTTTCTCACTCTCTGCTTCTCCCATTTCTCCTTCCTCCTCCTCTTCCTCTTCTTCCATCTCCTCCTCCTGAGCAGGGGAAGTAACTGGGGAAGCTGTGGCTGGAGTGGCAGAGGGACCGGCAGAGGGAGCTGGAGACACTGTATCCTCCTTGGTCTGTTCCTCAGGCTCACTGACTGGGCTTAAGTCCACAGCTGGTGGTGAGGGGGCTCCATTGAGCAGTTCCTCAGGATGGGCAGTTGGAGCAATAGGCACAGGGGATTCGGAGGGGCAAGCTGCAGGGGGGAGAGGGGCGAGCTCTGTGCTTGACTCCACCTCTGGTTCCAGAGCCTCAGAGGGGACCACGCCATTAGGCTCATGAATTTCCATTTTGTGAGATGCCGGAGGGGAGAGAACCTGGAGAGGACTGGAAGAGAACTCAGATACTGGAATTGGTTTGCTCAGTGTCACTTCAACTTCCAGTATGGGTTCAGCGAGAGGAGCAGGTTCTGGAGAGAGGCAATATGGCTCCCCTGTTTCACGGGAGATGGGGGTTGATTCTTCCACAGGCATCTGTATCATCCCCGTTGTCATAGTGTCCCCAGGAATAGAGAGGACCGCAAGATTAGGCTCAGAGCCTGGTTCTAAGATTGGGGGTGGGGACGGGGTCGGGGAAGGTGACGAAGGCTGGGATTCTGAAGGGCTGTGCTCTGGGCCAGGCAGTACTGTCCGGCCTCCCATGATTGCTCCTTGCGACCGGTCATCTGTGCCATAGGAAGGAAGAGTGAGTAACTAAAAGCAAGTCCTTCTGTGCTGGTGCTCCTCCCCTCAGCCAAAGCATCTCCCACCCAAACATTTTCCCCTTCTCATCCAAAATAAAACTGACCCCTACAATCCCATCACCTGAAACCCATGCCACTATCCAGCACCATTCAATTCAGCCCTACCACACCTCAGCAGTTTTAAACTATCACATTCCTTTTCCCAGGAAGGCTCCACCTCACTCCACTTACTTACCTGGCCGGACTATGACAGCAACCTGGGGCGACTCCCCATTAGCCTGGGGCTCCAAACCGCCTCCCGTCTGCAGGACACAAAGGGTTACCAAGTTTGCACTGAAGAGTCCCACAACCCTTCTTTACTAGAGCCATTTCTACTTTAGCTCTGCCTAGAAATCCAGGAAAGCAGGGAAATAAATCCCTTAGTTGAAGGAAAAGATTGAGGGAGTTGGGAATCCAGGCAAGCATAGCCAATCCCAGGCAAGGTACCACTCAAACAGCAGACAATACCTGGGGAGGGGTGGGTGTAGAGGCAGTGTGGGCCCCTGACATTATCTCCTCCGTGATATCCTTCCCTCCTTGGTTTGGATCTCGAATTCGGATCTGAGGAAAGAAAGCTATGGGATGAGAGGGAAGCAGGAGGAAACCCCTCTCCACCCTGCCCCACTGCTGGGACTCTAGGTCAACCCCTCACCCCCCCACTGGGCAGCAGGTGGGTGGGTGCCAGAAACCCCATGAGTTCTACTGTCAACCCATCTAGCTGCTCTTGTAGTCCCTGCCCTAGCCCCCACCCACAAGAGACTTTTGACCTCACAGAGCAGCCTGTACATCATAATGCCCCTCCCTCCCTCATCCCTGCCCCACTAGCAATCCCCAAGTCAGTGCCTGCACACCCTGAGCCGCAGGACCCCCATCAAGCACCTAGCCAGGCTCACTTGTGGCTAGTCGGCCTGATCTCTGGGGGCAGGGCCCAGATCCAGTGGGTGGAGCCAGGGTGACTCAGCGGCTTCCCCAGCACTGGCACCCTATTCTGGGCACCACGCCCAGGGCTTGAGGACTGAGCAGAGGCGGAGGCCTGAGAGCTTCCAGGACTGAGAGTGGGGGGTGGGGTCATACAAAACAAACTACTTTCAAATCAAGCCACCAGAAACCCAGAGTCCAACAGAGTTCCGATGGGCCTCCAGAGCCCACGGGTCCCAGGGAACTGACTCCAGTTACATCAGTCTTTCTATGAGCTATGCCCAAATCTAATGTCTTTCAAAAAGAGACCTGAGCATTCCAGACATACCCCCACGCTGTCTCCGCCTACTCCCAGCTAAAGATCTCCTTCCTACCAATGCCCCAGGGTACCTGACCTCCACTCACAATTTCCTAGACCCTCCCCAGAGCGTCTGCTGTCACTCACCGTTTTTCGCTCCCTCTTTGGAGCAATCTGGGGTGGCTGGTTCACCAAAACCGGAGCAGGGGCCACACCAGCAGGAAACTGCTGCACACCTTGTGCCGGATAGTAGGCGCCAGCTTGGGGGAGGGGACAAAAAGAAGAATGGTGGCAGCGTCCGGGTTCAACCATATACTAATGCTCAAACACCTCCCACCCTCAGAACCTCTCATCACTCACAGCCTGCCCACTGCCCTGCCCTGCCCTCCTCCCCCAGGGAATTAGGTGTCTGTCAAAGCTGGGGAACCAGTCTAAACTGCGTTTACAAGAATTCCTGACACTGACTGACACAGACACACACATGCCGTAAGCAGGCACTCCTTCACATGACATGCTAGCTACTGACCAGCAGAGCCAAGGTCTTCTCTACCTTCCAAGGTACTCTTGTGTATGTATCCCACCCACAACAACACATACTACTCTGAACCTGAAACAGACAGCCTGGCTAGGAAGCAAATGATTTGCTAAGCCTGTTCAACTCAACCTTAGCCTAGTTGCAGTATCTGGCCCTTTGCAAAGCAGCAAAGAAACAAAAGGTAACATTATGAAGGAACCCCCCAAAAAGTAATTCCTTAAAGCAATGGTCTCCAAAGTGGGATCAATTCTTTAATCTCATTCATGATTTACACTTGGTTTTCCCAAGCATCACAAACATTACAATGAAATTATGCATACAGATATACAAAGAAACATACATGCATTAAAGTACATACTCAAACTTTTTCCTGATAGGTGATCAAAAACATTTTGGAAACCACTGCCATAAAGAACAGACTAATCCTCTCCTAGAATACAAATGAAAAGTAGCCACAAATCCATGTTGCATGCCAATCCCTCCTCCCACCACCACCATGGAAAGACCACCGCAAAAAAGTCTAACAGGCTGTTCTAAATCTGCACCCTGGGCCTACGTTCCTCAACACAAGGACTCCCAAACCCCTTGGCAACAGAGTCAAGCCTTGATCTCCACCAACACCAGTTAACCATTAAGCACTAATCCACCAATCCCTACTACTAACCCTATTATTTTTAGTCCCCAAGCCAAGTCTGACAATGACAAGAGTCTTGGGCTTTAGGAAGCAGTGGGTGTTTTCCGGTTCCCTGAGACGCACTCTCACCTCTCACTCCCTCTCTTGCTTACCATAGGTCCCAAATTCTGTAGGGCTTGCACCTGTATAGAAGCCTGGGGCTCCTGGCTGTACAGGGTACTGCTGTGTCGGGACAACATATGTGGAACGCCCCTGGGTGGGGAAGAGAGAAGAGCGAAGAGGAGTTAAGGAAGCTACCATACCAGACTACAGACAGAACACAGGGCAAGACAGGACAAGCCAATTCTGGGCAATGAGCAGAAGTCCCATCTCTAACAAAAAGACAGGTCAAGGGAATTGGGGCAAGGGAGGGCGAGGGCTCCCAAGCCTCCAGCCTCACCTGTCCAGAGATGTAGTAGGCCCCCTGGGAGGCTGGGTATGAGATCTGGGAAGGGATCATCATTACTTGGGATCCAGCAGGGTAGACATGGGCAGCTGGGCCAGGGCGGGCAGGGGCTGCACTCTGCACTCGGGAGGCTGCACTGCTCGGGGGCTGGGCCCGGCTAGCATAGAAGTGCTGTCAGGAGGGAGGAGAGAGGAAGTTGACACTGAGAAAGAAAGCGTGCAGCAAATCAGGTCCCTCCGCCATGTCTCTCTGGTCTGGAAAAGAAGTACTGTACTGTGGGGTTCTAAGCATGAGCACCAACCCTTCCAAAATACACTTGATGGGTAGCCTCCTGTACTCAATAAGCCCTCCAAACTCAGAAGAACAGCTGGTGTTGGGTGTGTGCTTTTATCCTCACTGCCACGCATCCTCACGGAACCTCCACCACACAACCCTCTGAGGGGCTTCCTGACCCCTCTTAGATGCAGCATGCCCAGGAAGGGCCCTTTCAAGGACACCCTCCCTCCCCAGCATGCACTACTCTGCCTGAGATCCTGAGGAGCTAATAGCCAACATGCAGGTCTCCCAGTTCCCGCATACCCTCTTCAGAATTCAGCCCCTAACATGCATCACTGAAACTAGGGACCCAATCAGCATAAAGTATGACCCCAAAAACTCCCAACCCCTGTCTGTAGCCTGACTAGGTAGGGATGAGGGTGAAAATGAGACCAGGAGATGGTCCAGATTAGAAAAGGGGTTTTACCTGCAGAGACCTGAATCCTCCCTGAGAGCACATGGGGACAGGAAAGAAGAGAATTACCCCCAGGGTGATGAGGGGTTAGAAAACCCAAAGCAGTGGGACAAGAGTCCTCCCGCTTAGTGAGAAAGAACTGGAGGAACAGAAAAAGGCAAAAAACCAGCTCGAGCATTTATCTTGCCCTAGTCCAAAACAGAAGGCAGGGAAGGGAACAGGGCAATGACCACCTCCCAGGAAAAGAACCAGGAAAGAAAGGGTTGGCAGCAGGGGCCAAAGCACTACCCCAATTTCCACAGGCGCTAGGCCCCCAGTGTGCCCCTCTCAAGGACAACCTTCTCCCCAAGGGGCCAGCCACCAAGTAACCAACAGTACTCAGTGGCAGAGCCTCAGGCCAGAAAACAGATCAACTGCCTGGAAACTGGCAGAGCACACAGTCTCCACAGTTCCCCTCCCAGCTGCTACCCAGGTCCCCTACTCCCCTCCCAGCGGCCCCTCACCTGGCGGGGCTGAGAAGGCGTGTTCATTTGTGTTGCTTGTGGCGTACTGAACACCACCGGTGCTGTCTGCCCCGGGGGAAACGCAGGCTGAAGGAGGTGGGGGGAGACCATAGTTCAGCAAGAGGGGAAGCCAGGGTAGGGCTGGAACCCACACGGGTGAAGTCAGGGGAGCAGACCTTCAGCAAGAACCTCAGCAATCCACATACCCCCTCCCCATGACAGCCCCTGGGGACAGCCAAGGGGACCTGTCTCCATTTGGCAGCTGGCAGCTGCACTTTGCCCTGACAGGGATGGGGGTGGGAAAATCCCGATGCTGGAACCTGTTTCTGACACACGCGGGCGGGAACCTGGTCTCCCCCACCCCCATCCCAGCTAATTCCTCTCTAATTACCTGTGGGAGTCCAGGGGATGGGGCGGGCGGGGGGCCTGTGGGCTGTGGAGCTTTGTTCATTTCATTTGGTGCCACATCAGGGTCCCCCCAGCACCTGTTGGGAAAGAATGAAGCTTGCAAAGGGGAAGAGACCCAAGCTATGGGAGTTGGAGGGGGCGGGGAAGGGAGGAAGGGTTGAAGCAAGGGTTGGGTCCAACGCAAAGCGCTGCCGCTGGAGGTGGCAAGAGAGGAAGAGCAGAAAAAACACTCTGGCTGTGCATGTCCCCACCCCACCAACAACGTTGTCGAATCCACACTACCCCCAACCTCCCCACCCTGACCTGCTGCAAGGGCCCCCTCTCACTCACCCCTTCGGTTAAGAATAAGTCCACGGTGCGGCCTACAGGTTCTGAGCATCCGAGGGCCTGGGGTTGGGAGGTGAGGGGTATCAACCTGGCTCCACGGGGCCCAGACCAACCAGACCGGAAATTCCAGGTCTCGCTGGCACCAGGCTCCCGGATCACACACGGAGCTAGCAGCTTCAGCCGTGGTGTCCCCACCCCAACCCCCACCCGGGGACACCGGGTTCGGGGCCTGGCCCAGGGGCGCAGAAAAATGACTCCTGCCGCAGGGGCACCCGCGCCGCGGGGCCAGAGGCGAGGCCTGCCGCTGCTGCAGCCCAGGAGCGCAGGCCAAGGCAGGGCGGGAGTCGGGCTTTATAAAAGACCAGGTGGGCGGCGGCGAGCCGGTTTCAAGCAACGCGAGGGTCTGCCCGGAGGGCGGGCGGGGCCGGGGGCTCCTCCCTGCCCGCCGCCTCCCTCCCCTGCGCCCTCCCTGCGCAGCGCCGGCCAGTGCCAAAGAACAACGTGTCACTTCCAGGCGGCCCGGCCGCGAAGGGGGGGCGGCGGGCCTGGGGCCGCGGTGCCTGCGTCCGCGGGCCGCCGGGCCTCCTCGGGTCGGGCCCGAGTGGCATTTTGCGGCCGGCGAACCCGGAGCCCACCCAGCCCCGCGGGGCCCCACGCTCCCCACCCCCACCCAGCAGCCAGGCCCGGCCAGGCCGGACACACGTGGGCCGGGGATCGAGCCCTGGGCGGGCAGGGGCCCGAGCTCGGGCCGCGGGGCCAGGGCGTCGGGGCGGCGGTGCAGGGTGGCCGGTCCCGGCCCGGATGGCGGCGGATGCGGGGGGAGGGGGTGGGGGGGCCGGGTCGGGCCCGGACATGGCGGCTTTACCTTCAGTCTCCTTCAGTCCGCGCGGCCGAGCCCCACGCAGCCGCACAGACGTAGTCCACAACCATTTCCGGCTCCCCGCACAGATCCCGCTCGGCGGCCACCGCTTCTCCGCAGGCGCAGCCGGCGCACCCACGTGACCGGCGCAGGAGGCGGAGCCACGCCGGACGCCGGCGCAGCGGAGCACATGGGGCTTACCCCACCCCGTCACGTGACAGCTTCTGCCCGCCCCCTTGTCCCCTCCCGAACTTTGGAACTCCCAGTTCCACACCTCTCGGCGTCTCTGTTCGGCAGTTCTTTCGTTCATTCATACTTGGAGCATTTTATTGAGTGCATGCTAAGTGCCAGCGGCGGGCGTGGGGGATAGGGGAGGGGGACTGAGAATGTTGAAATGTAACTCAGGCCTAAGTAAACCGTGGTGAAGTGTGACTTGTGCAGCCTCCCAGTGCTCCACAGGATTGCAGCGTGTTAACAAAGGGAACTGAATGTTACTGAAAAGATTGAAACATTCTAACTACTTAGGGTGGACTTGTTTACAAAAACCAGTCTTTCTCAGGGAGGAGCAAAAGTCATTCAGGGAAAAATACGGGATGATGGTAGGAGAAATAGCTCGAGAGTCCTTTTATGCTGCTAAATCTTGGAGGCCAGAAGGATTATCGTAAACCTAATCTCACCAGCCGTTTTAATTTCTAATCCAAACTGATACTATCTGATGACTGCCTTAGTTTACCCGTTATAAAATGCCAAGATTTTTAAATGCACCAAGGCTTTTAAAACATCATTAAAAAAAAAAGTTCTCTTTTTCATTTGTTTGAAAGGCAGATTGGCAGAGAGAGGAAGAGACAGAGTTCCATCTGCTGGTTCACTCTCACAATGACAGCATTAAAGGCAGTTGGGCCCAGATCTCCCAGGTGGGTGGTGGGAACAGTGGCCACTTGGGCCATCATCCATTGGCTCCCAGGAGGAATGCTGGATTGGAAACCAAGTACAGTGGAATCCACTAGCACTCCAGTGTGGGGTTGCATGTGTCCCTGGGGGCCAGCTTAGCCCACGCTGCCAGAACAGCCATCCCAACCACTATGCTTGCTCTCTCACTCTGACATCTAATTGGACTGTGAGAATTAAGGAGTTAAATGAAAATGTATAAAAAACACTGTTGGAACAAACACCTGGCACAGAAGCTGTTCCCCTTCCTACTCCCTGCTCTTTCATACCAGAGTACTCTTAGAAAGTACTAACATGTTTTCTCAGCACCAGTGGTGACCTGTGACCACTAATTCCTCTTGTTACTATTCCCCACTATAGTTAGGAACTGAAGCTCTGGGAAATCTACATGTAGAACTGGCACCTTGATCTACTCTGAAACCTACTTTTTCTGAGGTCACAGCCAGCCTCCTGGTACGTGTGCGACCATAGAACTTGATGTGGTAGGTGAAATGCTAATCAAGTAGTCATCATCCCAGTTAGGAAAGGATGATTACAGTGTGGGAAACTTAGGCACAAGTCCCCTCTCTGCAAAGGTAGAACAAAGAAGGGAAAACAGAGCTGCTATGGGACACAGTAGGCTAAGCTTCTGCCTATGACGCTGGCATTCCATTTGGACACTGGTTGAGGACTTGGCTGTTCCAGTTCCCATTTGGTTTCCCTGCTGATGGCTCCTGGGAAGGCAGCAGCAGGTGGCTGAAGTCCCTGCACCCATGTGGGAAACAGGGGAGGAAGCTTTGGGCTCCTGGCTTCAGCTTGGTCCAGCCATGGCCACTGAGGCTATTTAGGTACTAAATAGGCAGGTGCTAGATTCTGTATCTTCTTTCTGTAACTGCCTTTCAAATATTAAAAATAAAGGTAGAACAAAAGATAGACTTGCAGCAGGAACCACAGTAAGAATGAAAATATAGAATATTTTCTGACACTTTTCAATTGAATTATCTGTTGTTACACAGCACATCCATCTATATTCTTTTCTCTACTTTTTCTTTCAGCCAGACAATGAACCAAAATCAAATATTGCCTGATAATGACTCAGTCCACTCCTAACTCAGAAACCTCTCATTTTCCAGCCAAAGCTGGTGTCATGCAAAAAACATCTTCACCTATATGCACACAACCAAAGAATTCTTAAAGCTCTTCTCCAGCTCACTTCCAAACGTGCTGTCCGTTGGTCTTGTTTTATTCTTTGTTTAACATGTATTTGAAAGGCAGAGTGTGAGAGGAAGAGAAATAGATCTTCCATCTGGAGATTTACTCTCCAGATACCTCCAACAGCCAGGGCTGACCCAAGCCAAAGCTCAAAATCCCATTTGGATCTACCACATGGGCACTTGGGCCAGCATCTGCTGCCTTCCCAGTTGCATCAGCAGGAAGCTGGGTGTGAAGTGGCCACCCTGCTGGAGACACAGAACATCCAAATAATGGTTTGGGCCTCTGTGCCTAAGCCCCCGTTTTCCTTTTCCAACCTCAAAGTCTAAGATTCATTCACATCCCTTCCCATCCATACTCTACATCTAATCAGACAACAGGTCCTAACAATGTTTGGATCAAAACCAAATCCTATTAATCTATTAGTTTAAAAACATCTTTTTTACCCTTTCTTATCTCCTGACCTCTACTCTAATTCAAATATTCAGTTCCACTGCCTGGTCTCTAGTCCTCCAGGGTAGGGTGACCCTTCCTTATTTAGTAGTCCCCAAGGAAAGATCCTGTCAAATTCTTAGCACAACAAAGCTCCCCTCAAGCTAGTCTGTGCCTGAATCTCCTCCCACATTTTTCCCTACTCTCTTTATATTTATCCATTGTTTCTGAAAACAAGCAGTTTTCTCCTTCCTGCCTTTGCCACTCCTTAGCTACAATACTATCTTCTTTTCCTCAGGACAAACTGTCTCAGCTTCCTTAAACAAGCCTTCCCAGACTCACCCAGGGCCTCAGGGATTCTGTGGCCTCAGGGAATCTAGTTCACACCAGGTTCAACAGGCCTGATCGCAACATAGCATCAATAGTTTGTGTGTGATTTTCTTTTCCATTGTATTAAATTTTTTTGAAGATGTTTTTCCCTTAATCTTTGTTTCCCTGCTGAATGTCTGAATATGAAAAATTGAGGACTAAAAAAATATCTCACTCTAAAGCACAATCACAGGTTTGGGAGAGAATTCCCTTTTATTTTTCATTTTACCCACCCCCCTTTTAAGATTTAGTTTTGAGAGGCAGATTTATAGAGAGAAGGAAAGAAATCTTCCATCGGCTAATCTACTCCCCAAATGGCCACAAAACCAGGGCTGAGCTGATCCAAAGCCAGGAGCCAGGAACCCAAGGACTTGACCCATCTTCTGTTGCCTTCCCAGACCATAAGCAGGGAGACTGGATGGGAAGTCAGCAGCCAGGACACAAACTGGCACCTATATGGGACACTGGCATTAACAGGCAGAGGATTGGCCTGTTGAACCACAGCACCAGGCCCCAACTCTAAACTATCATCAGTACCACTGGATGTCAAGTAAGGTAGTTACTATGTCCTCATTATACAGTAACAGAGACTCATCCTGTTGATTTGCCAGAGGGCTTCAGAGGTCTAGTGCTGCCCAAACTCAGTGCTTCCACCTTCTGTACAGGAGGCCAAGGAAGAGCAGGGGGAAATACAATGGAAACATGTTATCCAAAGTTGTTGCTGTTTCCCAGGGAGAAAAGAACTAAGCTAAAAAAAAAAAAGAGAGAGACTGAGCTAGAAATAGGCTCTCAAATCTCCAAGGCTAAAGAGATAGATTAATACTGGAAGTACAGAAGTAAAACCATGGGCTTTGGTATCAGATGGACTTAAAAAGAGTCTAACCCTAGGAGTAGGAATTGGCTTAGTGGTTAAGATGCAGGTTCAGACATCTGCATTCCACTTGGGGAGTTAGGTGGGCTGGGTTCCTGGCTCCTGACTTTAACTTCCACCTCAAGCAGATCCTGGGAGGCAGCAGTGAGGGCTGAAGTGGCTGAGACCCTACCACTCATGGAGAGCAGATCGAGTTCTTGGCTCCCAGCCTTTGACATTGCAGGCATTTGGGAAATGAACCATCAATGGATATGCTTTCAAACACTTTAAAGAACAGCGGGATCAGACTGATGCTGCTTGGGACACCTGCATCTTACATCGGAGCACCTGGGTATGAGCCCTAGTTCTGCTTCCAATTCCAGCTTCCTGCTAATAATGCACATCCTGGGAGGCAACTAGGACCCTGTCACCTGCATGGGAGACAGACTGCATTCTGGGCTGCTGTCTTTGAGCTGGCCCAGGACAAGTTGTTGGCAGCATTGAGGAAATAAACCAGAGGACACTCTGTCTCTTGACTCCCTCTCTGCCTTTCAAAGCAAAGTAGGGGCTGCTGTTGTGGTATAGCAGGTTAAGCTGCTCATTGTGACACAAGCATGCCTCAGGGGCAATACTTAAAAGCCAGCTTCTCTATTTCTAACCCAGCTGTTAATGTGCCTGGGAACTTGGTAGAAAATGGCTTAACTACTTTGGGCCCTGTACCTTCATGGGAGATCCCCATGACGCTCCTAGACCCTGACTTTGGACTGGCCATCCCTGCCATTTTAGCCATTTGGGGAGTGAACCAAAGGATGGATGATTTCTGTTTCCCTTCCCTGTAATGCTGCCTTTTAAATAAGTTTTTAAAAAATGCCTCTTTAAAATAAATGAAGGGTTCCTGTCCTTGCTCCACCACTTACTATATTAATATTGAGCAACCTACTGAACCCTTTCCAAATTTCACACTACTCACCAAACATGGGATAATACCTCTCAAAATTGTGGTGAAGCCTCAAAAGCATTCAACAGTTCTTCTTTATGAAATACCTATTTGGTGACAGCCACCATGATGAGGTTAAGCTCACAGTGAGCGCTAGATGAATACTAACCATGATTATCTAGGAGAACCATATGGCCTCCACAGCTGCATCCTGGCCCTAAGTGGGTAGTGCAGCTATATTCATACCAGCTCCACCAGGAAGGGGCACTGCAGATGGAGTGATTACATTCCAGGAAGGCCACTCCTCTTTCACACTGCCTCACTACAAGAAAACATCAAGCTTTCTCAAATCCAATTTGGACATGACCAGCCCAGCACAAGTTAATATGGGCAAATCCCTCTAACAGCCTCCTCCTATGAGGGACAGCAGGTCACAGGGGAAAGATACCCCTTTCATTCAACAGCACACACATGAATTAGAAAAGAGGGGCTGTCACTCTGGGACATCCTTCACTCAAGGTCAAGAGACAGCAGGCTTCAAGGGGATGTATTCTTGAGGGGAGAGAGGACACACAGGAGCCACAAGTCCCTTAAGAAAGTTAAGATCTACTACACTTACCAGCTTCTCAAGCATCCTAAAAAATGAAACAGAAGCTGATGAAGGAGAGAAAGGGACTCTGTTTCTATTGAGGACAGCTTCCCTGCTACTCTAAACTCAGGGTGGCTCCAAACACATCAACTCCCCACTCCAATCTAGCCTCCAGCCATGGCACCTAGGAAAAGAGAGAGAGACCTTGGGGATAAAGATCTTTATTCAGGAAAGTCAGCTCACTTAGTAACAAAAGATCCAGAAGCCACAATTCCCCCAAAAGTCTAGAGCAGTATCCAGCCCTGGCAGCAGGGAGCCTGGCCCACCAACACACCGGTATGGCTCAGGGCTCCTGGTGGCCATTAGAGATCATAGTTGGGATTCTTGCGAAGGATAACAAAACCCTCCAGGATTGGAGTAACAGGAAGAAACTCTTCAGTGGCCAGTTCTGCCCGCTCCCCATGGGCCAGCAATACCGGGGTTGTATGTGTCTGGAACCCTGTGATGGTCTTAGGCTTGCCAGCCTGGCCCACCACATCCACTGCCTGCAGGATAAGAAAGTGGGCTGAAGGGACTCCGGACGGGGAGAAGAGCAATAACCCACTGCTCATACTACCAGCTTCAGAGAAGTTCTGGAGCACAGCCTGAGCTCCCTCCCCACCATCTACCCAACACTTTACCTGGCCCACACGGACAGACACTGGCAATGGCCGCAGCTCCTCATCAAACGTAACCAGCATTCGGGGCTGCATGGCAGCCACCAGTCCATACAGTACATAGTGTGATTTGCCTAGAATGACTGAGGGAAGTACACAGTACAGTAAGTGTAACACTTAAAGGCAGCAGAGCAGGCCTTGACCCTCTAACCCTCAGCCCTAAAACTAAACCCACACGCCTCCCCTCAAACTCCACTTTGACCTTTCTTCACCTACAACCACACTTCAAAATCACTTTCTCTCCCTTTACTTAGAAGCAGTGACTGCACTCATTTTTCTTGAATCCCTCTGGGCCAGACCCCAAGTGTGGCCTACCCTAAGCCAAAGAACCTCAGGAAACCAAAATGGCACAGAGTTGAGTTGGAGATCTTGATTCTAAACTACCAAGGTGGCCTTGGCAGGAGAGGATAGGTCACTGTGTCCACAGTGTAAGATTTCTGACAGCAACTCACTATTGCGAACATCCAGGAAAGAGACAAGCACAGTGAGCAGCCCTGCCACAGCCACTTGACTCATAAGCTGACGGTCACTGTGGTAGGGGCACAGGGTAAGGGTGCCCTTCCCTAAATGTGTCAGGCCCTGGAAGAAAAACAAACAATGGTAGTGCATCACATCTGAGGAGACCCCACCTAACCCAGCCAAACAGAGAACCCACAGAAGGCTTACATCTTTCCTCCAAGGCCAAGACTTCATGTCCCCACTCCATCCCCACAGACAATCCCCTCTGCACACTCCAAGGAGAAGCATTCTGTCCTTTACCTGTGCCAGGCGCACCATGAAGAGGTTGTTGGGGTCCTTGGCATGATACTGGGCTAACTGCCGTAGCATTGCAGCCAGGCGGGCATTGTTGGTCCCTGGAGATGTTAAATATTAAGAGAGGAAAAATAGACCTTGACTCTTCCCTCAGTCAGCTTTCCTCCAAATCCCCAATCGGTCTTTTTCTGCCCAATACTTACCACTGCCCACCATGCCCATGGCAAAGATGGAATTATAGGAAACTTCTGGATCAGCATCATGAGAGAATTTGCTTAGGGTATCCAAGATGTTGAGCCGTGGATTTGACACAGAGATGAGGGCCAACGCTAAAGGCACAGCCCGCCGCAGAGTAGGCTCCCCATACCTCAGCTGGATGTAGAACAGTAGAAGAAAATAATGCAGGAAAGCTGTACAGCTTTAGTTCCAATAATGGAATGATAGATAAAGTGCAGAGTAGGGAACATTATCATCCATAGAAAGATAAAAGACCACTTCTCCATTGAAAAATCCATCAGAGAGTTCTCTTCTGGGGCACCCCAGGCCACCAAAAAGAGTATATTTCTATCTCTCCACACTATACTTACCAAGTGGCCAAAGGTTCGAAGCGCCATCTCTGCACCAATCTCCTCCCCCATGGCAATCAGGGCAATGCCCAGGACAGCCACTCCCTGCAGGGAAAAGGTAGCAGCACCCTTAAGCTTAAGGGACACAGATCAGCCACTCTTGAGTCAAATCTCATGTTAGAAGGAACAGACATTCCCCAGGGAGCACCCTTCCCCTTCCTGTGCAGAGCCTCAGCTCCTGCCCTTTCAGAACAGACCACCACTCAAAACGGCTCTAGAACAAAACCAAATCCAACTGCCCTGCTCCCTGCTTATCTCTCCTCCGAGAACATTCAGGACCTGATGTGCTCCCATGTCGGCAGGGGCTTCCTTCTTGTCCTTGTCCTTCTTGTCCTTCTTGTCCTTGTCCTCCTCCTTTTCCTTGGAGTCAAAGTGTTCACTGCAAATGTGAAGCAGCTGCTGCACCTTCAGCACATTGCCGGAGCCTGTGGCAGGGTAGAGGGTGAAAGGGCAACAGGAGGACGAACTACAGAGAAGCCCATTTTAGAAAGAACAGAACACCCCAACAATCCCTAAAGTATACTGGGATCAATGAGAAATGAACACCAATTTCAGCAGGGAGGGAGGGATGTGGGCCAAAAACAAGTGGAATCACTGGAAAAGCACAAAAGAGTGACAAAGACACCCACCTGCATAGGCACACACATCCACCAGCGTGTTGGCAAAACTGCGGAATGGCTCTGACACAACCTCCAGGGCAGCCAGGATCGCCTCGATAGCCTCCCCCTTCCCTACAAGACAGATTTAGAAGGTCTAAGGACACTTTCTTCTATTTGCACAGCCTGAAACACAACCCCCCATCTAGTTTCCATCAGTGTTTCACCCAGAGAGAGGCATCCCCTCACCCAGGTGGTTTAGTCCTAGCCCAAGGGGAAGCCAACGGGCGTAGGTGTCCTTGAGCTCAGTCTCTGACTTCTCCATGATGGTCTGAAGGATAGTAGAGGTGACATCGCCATTGCAGGAGCCCACTGCTATCATGCCACATGCCAGGGCTGTCACACCTGCCACCTAGAAATAGGAAAGGCATATCACACATTGAGTAAGATATTAAAATGCTTGTTAATTTCTCTTTATCCAAGAGATCCCTTTCTGATGGAAAATCAAAGCAGAACTGGCAGCAACCACATGCTGAGCACTGACTATATGCCAGCCACTATGCTAACTGCTTCACACACTGTTAACACTTCAACCTCCCAGCCACGCCAGGGGATGATACCTGCTGTTGTTCTCCTTTCACTAATGAGGGAAGCAAGGCCAGCACAGATTGTTACTTCTTTAAGATCACAATGCTCATCACAGATATGGCAGAACTTAAATTCAGGTTTCTTTTCAGGACTCTAAAACCTATGATTTTTAGCCACCATACTAATTTTAAACACCATTACAGTGACCCTGCACAAGTAAGAAAAGTTAAAGTTGGTCAATGGCTAAAATAACTGCGTGCAAATCATCAACCCCAAGCTGTATTAATCTGCTTCTCATGCTGGTCCCAGGAGCTCCTCTAGGAACTCAAGGGCTGGCCTCAATACCAAAATATTAGCTCGTCAGCCTACACACTAAGTCTAAAGGATTTCATGGAGCTGATGTCCGGCCCTGCCCCACCTCCTCTCTCTTGCTCACACTTCCATATTCCCTCACACACATCTTTTCCACTATTAATTGCAGAGGGTAGCAGGACTCCCACACCTTCCCTTCCTCCTTCCTTCAGTGACCCACACTGTCTACTCACCTCCATGCTCGACTTGGAATCTCCCATGACAGGCAGCAGCAGTGTTAAAACATCTTCACGATTTGAGCCAGCATAGGCCAAACCTAGTCTGCAAAAGTCAGGGGGAGGCAGCCCCCAATACATAACCGAGGACAGGGGCAAGAAAGACAAAAAAGGATGATCACTCTCATCATTTCAACATTCACCAAGAGCCACATAAAAGCTTCAGGAGGCAATCCTGAGTAATACAAAGGTGAGAACAGCCAAGTTCCTGTTCCCTAGACAGGTGAGATAAGTGCTACCAGGAGAAGCAAGAAGCCTTACCCAAAGATGGAACCCAGCCTCATGGTGTTGCTGTTGTGGAGAACATAGTCCGAGAGCAGCGCCAGAGCAGGGTCACACTCATTCCGGACCCCTGAGTTCACAATGCCACAGGCAAGCAGAGCTCCTGACTACACAGACCAAACAGAATGTATAAATAAGGGACCAGCACTATCACACAGCGAGCCAAGCTATCCTATGCAAAGCTAGAACCTTGCATGAATGCTAGTTTTGAGCCTCAGCTGCTCCACTTTATTTATTCAAAGATTTGTTTATTTTTACTGGAAAGTCAGATTTACAGAGAAGAAGAGACAGAGGGAAAGATCCACCATGTGCTGGTTGATTCCCCAAGTGGCTGCAACAGCTGGAGCAACAGCTTTCTCTAGTTCTACAACGTAGGAACAGAGTCCCAAGACCCTGGGCCATCCTTGACTGCTTTCCCAGGCCACAAGCAGGGAGCCAGAAGGGAAGTGGAGCAGCCAGGACATGAACCAGCACCCACATGGGATCTCAGCACATGCAAGGTAAGGACTTCAGTAACCAGATCATCAAGCCGGGCCCCTATTCCACTTTTAATGCAGTTCCATGCTGATGTGTGTGGGAAAGTGGACAGCTGCAGATGTCTGAGTGCTTGGTCCCTCACCACCCACTCAGGAATTCCAGGTCAAACCTTGCAGTTGCAACCATTTGGGGAATGAACCAGTGGATAAAGATATATCTCTCTGACTCTTCCTCTCTCCACTGTCTTCTAAATAAATATTAAAAAAAAAAAAAAAAAAAAAGGCAAGTAGATCTTTCACTCAGCTATCCTGACTTCCTCAACATGAAGTATCCAACACGGATCCCATCACAGTGCCTACCTTAACTGAAGTTAAAAACTAGGTACTGGGGGACCTGACATGGTGGCTAAAGTCCTCGCCTTGCATCTGCTGGATCCCATGTGGGTGCCAGTTCTAATCCCAACTGCTCTACTTCCCATCCAGCTCCCTCCTTGTGGCCTGGGAAAGTAGTCAAGGATGGGCCAAAGCCTTGGGACCCTGAACCCACGTGGGAGACCTGGAAAAAGCTCCTGGCTCCTAGCTTTGGATCGGCTCAGCTCTGACTGTTGTAGCCACTTGGGGATTAAACTCGCAGATGGAGGATCTTTCTCTGTCTCTCCTCTATGTAAATCTGACTTTCCAATGAAACAAACAAACAAAAAAAAACTAAAAAACAAACAAAGAAGCTGGGTGCTAGGTATAGGAACATGGGTGTGGGACATAGCCCAAGGTTGGGTAAGGCCCAGACCAACCTTGATATAGTCCTCAGAGGAGTACAGATACTTGTCAATCTGAGTGAGGCCACCATCGACATCCCACAGCAAGATCATGCCCAGAGATGCAGCTGCACTCAACATTCCTGTACCAAGGAAGAATTTCATTATTCTTAAAATGCCCTACTTTGAGGAAACTGTTTCAATGACCACTGTGAAGAATTCCCCTATAGATCCTTTAGCGGGTCACATGACTCTACAAGGACAAACACAGCAAGCAGAGCAACACAAGGGTAAAGACGTTATACCATGGTCCTTGTTCTTGTACAGCCACTTGTTGCCATCATCAGTCAGCAGCTTGTCCTGGCCAAAGGCTGCGTTCACAAAACCATTCACAAAGGAGGAGGCCAGGTTCATGCGAGCCGAGTCCACCTGAGAGCCGCTGCCCCCAAACCCTGGAGAGAGGAAGACAAGAAGGGAACACAACATGGTAGCTGGTCTTTGATGATCCGCTATCCATGAGCCTAAATAATGACCTGGAGGATGCTAAGCTCTGCAGGATAGCACATTGATCAACCCACTTCTCCCAACATGAGATTTAATAAACAGCCCTCCAACCTACCCCCCACCTAGAGAGAAGGCTACTCACTGTTGTTCTCTAGGTGGGTTTTATAGATGTCATCAGGTACCTTGGGCTCCATGATGTCCAGCTGAAGAGAAAGCAGAGGGTTACCACTGCTGCCCAGCACTCCCTGAGCTGTCCCTCCTGCTAACCCACTTAGTAACAATTCTAATCAAGAACAGTCTGCTCAGACACAGTCAGGGAGGTGAAATGGAAGGCAGAGTTATAATCAAAGAGCCGGATGGAAAGGCACAAAAGGGTCTCACCTCCCGAGCCAAGGCCAGGAAGTTGCTGTTGAGCTGCACATTGGACATGATCTCTGTCAGGTCCTCGTACTCCTCTACATCTTCACTCAGCTCCAAGAACACCCCGTGCCGGCCCAGCATGAATGCCATCTGCTTCTGTACTACCCTGTAGGAGAAAATAAACCCATCTGCTCACGCCCCCACCATCAAAGGCACAGGTCGCCTCTCAAGTCATAACCAGAACTGCCAGAATCCCAGTTCACACAAATGCTCCATGCACGAACTTCTCCACGCCTTTGCCAGCCTCTTCCCTACATACACATCTTTGCACGAGGTGAAGATGTCTTCCACCAGCTCCATGTCATTGAGCATCAGCGCCAATCTCAGAGCTTCGGGGAAGCGGCTAAACTTTCGGAAAACACCCAAGGCACAACGCAGCAGGGCAGAGTTCTCAGGCTCAGGCACATAATTCACACAACTAGGAGGGAAAAGGTAACAAAGAATTCAGAATTCAGCAAGTGTCAGATACTCACCCCCTTTAATTCATTTACCCCAAGATCAAATTTGGAATATCTATGATTTATCAGGTACTGTCCTAGACGCTGGGACTACTGAATATTCACATGGAGTCTCCGTCAGGAAACTCACAGCCATCAACAAATTAGTTACTGCCTGATGCTCTTCTGGAAGCAGATGCTTTGGGAGAATGGCCAGGGTCCACCAGCCACCCCTAGCGCGCTCACTCACCTGGTGAGATAGAGGCAGACCTTCGCATACGCATTCTCATCGATGTCCTTTTCTAACATGTCCACCTGCTCGATCTCCATGAGTAGGTCACAGGCCTCATGTTCTGCGTTGTGAGCCATGTTGTAGGGCACAATCTCCTTCACCAGGGTGAGCAGTGGCTCTCGCTGGACCTTCTCTGCATCATCCAGCTCTTGCCACTCCTTGGCCACTTCTCCTGCCAGATGCCTGTGGGCAGACCCAGACTATGCAGAGGGTGTGGCCTTGGGGGATGCCCATCCCTCGGCTGGAGAAATCTGGTATTTGGGGTAGTTAGTGCACTGGGACTCCTCAGGTCTTACCTGACATACTCATGACCCCATGAGGCCAGTTCCTCCTGGGAGCCCACCAGCCGATATTTGAGACACTCTCGCTCCCCACTCATGGTCATGGCCAAAACAGAGATGATGTCTGCAGCAAAACGCTACAAAGAAACCAGTCATTTGGAGTCAAACCCCAACATATGGACTTACAGCAGTGTTTTATTACCCAATTAGGATTACTTGCTTCTAAATTAACTATCAACTACATCCCAGCTTCTGTACTAAAATTACACCGGTTTCCTAAGCTGAGTCTCACAACAACCCCAAGGTGGGCGTGCTCTCTCTTACACCAACACAATTGAAAATGCCAATACCCAAGAGAGGAAGCAAAGATAAAATCTCCAAATGTTATGCTAACTGCCAATAACTATTGAAAGACGACCCACAATCTAGAAAAATCCCCGACTATTACAGGAAAGATGGTCTGTGTAGCAAGTCAAAGGCAGAGCCAATTTGGTTGAAAAGGTCCAAGTGAGAACCAAAGGTATCCTGGACTGACACTACATCGACAAGCAGAGATGTGACTGAACTGGGGGTATATTTTAGAGATAAAAGAAAAAAAAAAAAAATGAGTGGAGTGCCATTTGGAAACACACCATGAGAAAGAAACCCTGAGGTCCAACACAAAGGACAGACACAGCTGCTTCTTGAGGTGCAAAAATCCTCCGTGCAGCTCTTTGGTGGGCATTCTGACCACAAGGCACTTTGTCCGACTAGGTCAGGTCTTGGATCTATCCAACTCTGAGTGACCAATGAGCCCTGGGAGGAAAGAACCCCCAACCAGAAGCCTGGAGAAGCTTCACCTTATTCTCCCCAGGGGCCATGTTCTCGTAGATCTCCTTCAGTTTGCCATAATGGGGTCGCAGAAACTTGAGAGGTTTGGGCACTGATGTCATCGAAGTCGTAGAAGACCGAATCTGCCTTCGCAGTTCCTCCAGTGCTGGTCGGTATAGGGACGTGTCCTTCTCCTGATCAGGGGACACACACATCCCTCCACATCAAGAAACAGACGCTCCACACTAGCAATTCCTCCACTGGCCCAACTGTCATTCATCTCTGATCTCCCAACTCCCTGCAAACCAAGTTAACTTTGCAACTCTTCTCCCTTACTGCAGGGCCCTAAGTTGACCCTAAAACATGGTCCCCCTCACCTGGGAGACTGATGCCAAGAAACAGAATCTAGCCAACAGGCCCCATACCCCACGTGACTCACCCCCAGCCGTTCCACCAGCATCTCCAGTTCATCCTGAAGTTGTTTGTCCTCCTCGGACTGAGGGGTGAGGGTGGAGTGGGGTGGGGAGAGAAGCTTATCAAGAGGAGGAACCCCCAGCACATGCTCTTCCCATTCACGCCAGAGCAGGTGACAGCGAGTCTGCCTCCTCACCAGGGGCCAGGTGGCTAAGCAAGCAGGGCGGGGAATGAACGGGGCTCCTTGGTAGGCTTCCCAGCCCAGCTCCGATTGCACTAGGAAAGGGGAGTGACAATGACCCACCACGAGGCGGGGGTGAAGCTCCGTGGACACGCTGAAGAGACAGCTGGGGCACGGAGAACGAGGGGCAGACAGCCCGGGCGCCGCGAACCCCACCGCCGCCCCCTGCACCCTCTCCCCAGGTGCGGTGGGGCCGTTAGGGGCCGGGCCCGAGGCCTGCGGGGCCGCCGTGACTCAGCCCGCGGCCTTCTCTCCGCCGGTGCTCGGGACTGCGGCCTCACCAGCTCCTGCTCTTTGTCCTTGTCCCCGGCATCGCGCCGCTCTTTGCTGCCCGACTTCTCGTCCGCGCCTCCGGGTGCCGTCGCGGGGGACTGCTGTGGCTGCACAGGAGCCTTGTCGCGGCCACCCTCCTCCATCTCCGCCGCCACTGCCGGCCGCCTGCGCGCGCACCTGCTCGCACCGCCCCTTTTCCCAGACGGCCTCGCGCGCCGAGGCCGCGCGGCCCCGCCCCAGCCAGGCCGGGGCGCGCCCCGGAAACGCCTGGGCGAGCTCAGAACTCCCCCGGCTCCCAGGATGGAATCTGCAGCGCCCGGGCCATGGCGCCTGCCAGGCTGTCCCGAATCCCCGCTAGGAGATAAACGGCTGCCAACCAAAATCCCAGAGGTTTTCCTCACTCGTGTTCTGGGGTTTTCTCATGATAGTGTGAATGCAACCCCCAATGGCGTTCCAGTTGGGTGCGAAAAAGGAACGGAGATCCAGCACACTTGGCTGCCATTCATGAAACACCACCATGAAACATTAACCTTTGACGTTTCCCCCGCATGGGGCGGGGTGCAGCAGCTTTACTGTGAGGCTGTCCCTTTATGGGAGCAGGGTGCAGATAGCAACCAAGGAAGTCGCATCCTGCGGGTGCCAGGGTATGTAATAAGGAGCGTGACTGACATGCTTCATGTCAGGACTGCCTTAGCAGTATTATTAAGAAACGTATTTGTGTGTTTGGCACGGTGGCCTAGCGGCTAAAGTTCTTGCCTTGAACGTGCCGGGATCCCATATGGGCGCCGGTTCTAATCCCAGCAGCTCCACTTCCCATCCGGCTCCCTGCTTGTGGCCTGGGAAAGCAGTCGAGGATGGCCCAAAGCCTTGGGACCCTGCACTCGTGTGGGAGACCTGAGGAGGTTCCTGGTTCCTGGCTTCGGATCAGCCCAGCTCTGGCCATTGCGGCCACTTGGAGAGTGAATCAGTGTATGGAAGATCTTCCTCTCTGTCTCTCCTCCTCTCGGTATATCTGACTTTGCAATAAAAATAAATAAATCTTAAAAAAAAATTGTCTCCCACTGCTGGGTCACTCTCTGAATTCTCACATCTGCAGAGGCTGGGCCAGACCAAAGTTGGAAACTTGGAATTCGATCGAGATTTCCCATGTGGTGGCAGGGACTCAACCACTTGAGGCGTCACGTGCTGCTCCCTAGGGTCTGTATTACCAGACAGCCAGAATCAGGCGCCAGAGCAAGGAACCTGACCCAAGCATTCCAATAGGGAATGCAGGCATCTATAACTAGAAGGCCACTCACCTTCTCTAGGATTGGTTTTAAGTGATCACACAGAGTTCTCATAAGCTCGAGATGGATAAGGTTGTGTCTATTTTATAGAGCATCCCACAGCATGTGACTTTCAATATTTGAATATCAGCCTTTTAGCCTTCCAAGCTGGAACTGTGTCAGGCAAGCAGGGATGTTAACGTTCTCACTTTACGGCTATGTGCATGCCTATGCCCCAAAAGTGAGTTTAAGAGGAAGTAAGGGGGCCCAGCAGCATGGCCTAGTGGCTAAAAGTCCTCGCCTTGAACATGCCAGGATCCTATATGGGCGCCGGTTCTAATCCCAGCAGCTCCACTTCCCATCCAGCTCCCTGCTTCTGGCCTGGGAAGGCAACCAAGGACGTTGCGCTCACTTGGGGAGTGAATCATCGGACGGAAGATCTTCCTCTCTGTATATTTGACTTTGTAATACAAATAAAATAAATCTTAAAAAAAAAAAGAGGAAGTAAGTACTCCCCTTTGCCTGGTGGGAACATTCACCACTTGGCTTGGAGTCTTGTTTTATGAGTTCTGATGCATTTGATTTTTATTAAGATTTATTTATTTTTACTTGAAAGAATTACAGAGAGAAAGAGAATGAAAGATCTTCCATCTGCTGGTTCATTTCCCAAATGCAATGGTTAGACCAATCCAAAGCCAGAAACCAGGAGCTTCTTCCAGGTCTCCCATATGGATGTAGGCACTCAAGGCTTTGGGTCATTGCTGCTTTCCCAGGCCATTAGCAGAGAGCTGGATGCAAAGTGAAGCAGCAAAGACTGAAAACAACACCCATGTGAATGCCAGTGTCAATGGCAGAGGATTAGTTTGGTGTACCACAATGACAATTCCTCTGATGCATTTAAGAATACAGAGGGGCCGGCACAGTGGCTCATCAGGTTAATCCTCCACCTGCAGCACTGGCATCCCATGTGGGCACCAGTTTAAGTCCCGGCTGTTCCATTTCCAATCCAACTCCCTGTCTAGGACCTGGGAAAGCAGCAGCAGATGGCTCAGGTCCTTGGGGCCCTGTATCTATGTGGGAGACCTGGAAGAAGCTCCTGGCTTCTAATAAGCCCATCTCTTGCCACTGCTACCATCTTCAGAAGATGGAAGATCACTGTAAATCTGTCTCTCAAATAAAATGAACAAATATTTTTTTTGTTTAAATGTAGAAAAGTGCTGTGTTTTTCTTCTTAAGATTTATTTATTCACTTAGTTATTTGAAAGAGTTACAGAGAGAGATGGAAAAAGAGATCAAGAGCTTCTATCCACTAGCTCATTCCCCAAATGGCCTCAATGTCCAGGTCTATGTCAACAGCCAGAGCTATCCCAGTCTGAAGCAAAGAGCTTCTTGTGTCTCCTGTATTGGTACAGAGACTCAAGAACTTGATCCATCCTCCATTGCCTTTCCAGGCCCATTAGTAGGGAGATGGATCAAAAGTGGAACATTCCGGGGTCAGTGCTATAGTACAATAGGTTAAGTCCCTACCTGCAGTGCCAGAATCCCGTATGGGTGCTATTTCAAGTCCTGGCTGCTGCACTTCTGATCCAGCTCTGTACTAATGACCTGGGAAAACAACAAAGCTTTGGGGGTCCTGCACCCACGTGGAAGACCTGGAAGAAGCTCCTGGCCCCAGGCTTTGGACTGGCCCAGTTCTAGACATGGCAGCCACTTGGGAAGTGAAGCAGCAGATGGAACATCTGTGTCTCCTTTAAGAAAAAAAAAAGAAGTAGTGGATCATTTGAGACTCAAACCAGCACCCACCCATATGGGATACTGGCATTGGAAATAGTAGTTTTACCCACTAAGTGTTTACTCAAGAAAGTGTTTAAAAACATTGTAATGCAATAGGTTACATTACTACTTGTGACAGGGGCCTCCCTTATCGGAGTGTCAGCTTGAGTCTCAGCTACTTGGCTTCTGATCCGGCTTCCTGCTACTGTGCTTGGGAAGGCAGCAGATGATGATCCAAGTTCTTGGTCCCCACCACTCATATGGGAGCACAGAATAGAGTTCTGGCTCCCAGCTTGGACCTGGTCCAGAAATGGTTGTTGCAGATCTCTGGGATGTAAACCAGCATATAGAAGATTTCTCTCTTTCTCTGTGTGACGTTCTGCCTTTCAAATAAATAAATCCTTAGTTTAAGACTAATCTACACAGAGCCTGATGCGATGGCTCAGTGGTTAAATCCTTTCCTTATAAGTGCCGAGACCCCAAATGGGGACTAGTTCGTGTCTTGGCTGCTTCACTTCCCATCCAGCTCCTTGCCTGTGGCCTGGAAAAACAGTAGAGAATGCCTTGGGACCATGCATCTATATGGGAGTCCTGGAAGAAGCTCCTGGCTCCTGGCTTCAGATTCGCTCAGCTCTGGCCATTGCGGCCACTTGGGGAATGAACAGTGCATGGAAGTCCTTTCTTTCAATCTTTCCTTCTCTCTCTCTCTCTCTCCCTCTCTCTCTCTCTATATATGTATGTATGTTATATATATATAAAACATAATTAGCACTGAATGAGTTTAGCTAAATGTTTATAGAGATGCAGATGTAAATGTCTTAATGTTCATTTTGAAAACATGTTGTTTGGGAGGCTGGCATCATGGCAGAGTAGGCCAAGCTTCCACCCATGGTGCTGACATCCTGTGTGGGTGCTAGTTTATATCTAGTTGCTCCACTTCAATCTACCTCCCTGCTTATGACCTGGGAAAGCAGTGGGGGATGGCTCAAGTCTTTGCACCCCTGCACCCATGTGGGAGACCCAGGAGAAGCTCCTAGCTCCTGGCTTTAGATTGGCCCATCTCTAACCATTTTAGCCATTTGAGGAGGTGAACAAGTAGATAAAAATAAATCTTTTTTTCTTAGAAAAATGATTGAATTATTTCCACTAGAAAGACTTAAGAGAAAAGGAGAGACCAGAGAAATCCTCCATCCACTGGTGCACCCCCAAAATAGCCCTAGCAGCCAAAGCTGAGCTGATCTGAAGCTGGAACCCAGGAGCTTCTTTCAGGTCTCCTATGGGAGTGCAGATTCCCAAGGCTTTGGGCAATCTCTTACTGCATTCCCAGGCTACAAGCAGGAAGCCGGTTGAGAAGTGGAGCAGCCGGGACTAGAACCAGTGCCCATATAGGGTGCTGGTGCTGTAAGTGCTGTAAGGTGGAAGGTTAACCTGTTGAGTCACCACACCAGGTTTCAAATAGAATGAATCTTTTAATAATAATTAAAAAAAAAAGCTGTTTATCTTTTCTCCTGAGTACTTGAGTTCAAGGACTAACCTTCCATTTTCCACTGCCAGTGAATCCCCAGCCCTCATATGGACAGGAACTGGGCAGTCTGTAGCTGCTCTGTCTGCCTCTTTCATCTCTGCCTTCAACAGATCCCTATATTTTCCTTTCTTCCATCACCTGGAGAGGAATTTCTCCCAAATATCAGCTTTTTCCATGACTTCCTTCTATGTCAAGTCTCAAATGTTTGTTCTCCAAGCCAATCATAGGCAAACCAGTAACTTGCAGGAGATGAAGTAACGTGACTTAAACACACAAGCTGTTACCCAGCCGGCGACTCCAGATGAAGAGTAAATGAACACTTGTATTTTGTTTCATTTCCTTTGGTAGGTTTGAAATGTTTCAAAATAAAACTTTGCTGGGGAGAGAGGATGCCACACAAGTTCTGGAGACACAGAGATCTAGTGCTTAAAACCCGAATCTGCCTCTGCCAACCTCTACTGGGAGACTTGGGCAGGCTAGCTAAATCAGCCTGTTTACTGCCTATGTAAAGTGTAATAAAGTATCTCTCTTGTGAATGAAAGGAGACAGTGTATAAAGAATGCCTTGCTGGGCACCTAGGAACTAGAGAAGAGTCAGTGATCATTGTAATTTTAATCCACCAACCCTCCATTCCTCTCCAACCCAGTACAAAAGCCTGCCAGGTATTTTCAAGGCCTCTCGATGGCATCATCTAAAACACCCTCCCAAAAAGCACTCCTTCCTCTCGTTTGGACCAATTCCCTCATCCGTGGCCAAAATGGACTCCACTCAGGCCCAAACCCTGTTACTGGCTCCTTCATACCTCTGTTAAGTGTTTGTAAGCCTGTCATGCTGTTCCTGGACGTGGCCTAAGTTACCCTCATAGATGACTCTGCTCACAAGGAGAATTGTTCAACCCAGTGGTGCTCCTGGCAGCAGATGGCATTGCCTGCTTCCATGGGGTTGCTCCTGTGTGTTTGTGCTACTCTTCCAACAGCCAGCCAACCTTGTGGCCCTTGTTACTGCTCATCCCCAGGACTGAGGGACTGATGGCAGATGTTGCCATTCTCTTCGCACACCTGCAGTGACTGCTGCCTTTTCTGTGAACTCTCCTCACTCACTCTGAGCCATTTTACGATTTCTGAACACTCCTCACCTTTCAAGCAGGTCAGCTTTCTGCATTGCTATGCCTTCTGTACTTTGCTGCTTTCAGCTACCAGTTTCATCCATCCTCTGAGTTTCTGTCACTTCCTTAGGAGGCTCCCAACCTGTCTACACATTCACTTCTTCACTCTGCTCCCACTATATCTGGATCATGTTGCTCACTCCCTAGGCATATTTTGTGCCCCAGCTTAGATAATGCCTAGCTTGTGGCAGGTCCTGACAAATATTTGTTAAACAGGCATAATAATAATAATAATAATAATAATAATAATAATAATAATAATAATGTTTTCCATTTGTGTTGGGGTTGTCAGAGTCTGAATGACCTATAGCGGAGAAGGCAGAACTGTCTTTGGAACTCAGCTGGAAATTGGGGAAACTCAAGCAGGATTCTCATTTGTGGTTCATGAGAGTCTCCCTGAAACTGTGTATTTGCAGATGGCTCCCCAGCATGAGAGCAGACTGTTGGATCATATGTTATCTGCTGTGGGTTGGAATCTCTCAGATCTCCCAATGGGACCACACAGAGACAGGCTCAGTGCTTCACCGATAATTGCTCTCACGTGTCTATCTGGCAGCACACTCCCTTACTTCCCCCTCTGCCTGAACACATCAGAGCAAAGCACAAATGCACCCTGACAGGGCAGCAATGGAGGGTGAAGGTTACATCTGTCACCTGCTGGTCACCTGGCCCTGCCTCTGGCGTGCTCAACAAACAGGTGCTACCTGGCTTAATCTCAGCTCCATATGCACTAGCTTTTGCGCAGCTACCTCTTTGTCACATGTGCCTGGTCCAGGGGAACTGGGCAGCACAGAAATGCACCTGCAGGAGATGGTCCTCTCAGAAGCATAACAAAACTGCCCAGAAGATGCTCAAGTTTAACTCAGCCATGACTTAGAAGACTCACTGGTGGTGATTAAGAACAGCTGCATTCCAGGGCTAGGGCTTGTGATACAACTGGTTAAGCCACTGCTTGCGACACTGGCATCTCAGTGTCACAGGGTCTGTTCAAGTTCTGGCTCCTCCATTTCCTATCCAGCATACTGTTAATGTGCTTAAGAAGGAAGCAGAAGATGGCCCAAGTCCTTGGGCTCCTGCCACCCAAATGGGAGACCTGGATGGAGTTCTAGGCTCCCGCCTTTGGCCTGGCCCAGGCCTGATCATTGTGTGGGAGCAGATCTGAAGGTAAAAGTGCTCTCTCTCTCTCGCTCTCTGTGATATAGCTATCAAAGCTATTCAAGCTCTACTTTCCTTTCTGTGGGTTTTTAAAAAATTGATTTGAAACGTACAGTTGTAGAGAATGAAACAGAGAGAGCTTCCATCTGCTGATTCACTTTGCAAATGGCTGCAATGATTAGAGGTAGACCCATCCAAAGCCAGGAGTTTCTTCTGGGTCTCCCACATGGAAGCCAAAAAGCATCTTCTGCTGCTTTCCAAGGCATGTTAATAGGGAGTTGGATCAGAAGTGGATGTAGGATGTAGCCCATGTAGGATGAAGGCACTGCAGGCAGTAGCTTTACGTACTATGCCACAGTGCCAGCCCTTGCAACTCCACTTTCAACCCAGGTTGCTTTGATTGCAGTTAGGGGGTTGGATATAAAAATGGAAAGCACTGATGGCCCGGCACAGTGGCCTAGTGGCTAAAGTTCTCACCTTGAACTAGCTGGGATCCCATATGGGCACCAGTTCTAATCCTGTTGGCCCCACTTTCCATCCAGCTCCCTGCTTGTGGCCTGGGAAAGCAGTCGAGGACGGCCCAAAGCCTTGGGACCCTGCACCCACATGGCAGACCTGGAAGATCGGTGTGGCTCCGGCCATTGTGGTTACTTGGAAAGTGAATCATTGGACGGAAGATCTTCTTCTCTGTCTCTCCTCCTCTCTGTATATCTGACTTTACAATAAAAATAAATAAATCTTTTTTAAAAAATGGAGAGCACTGAACTTCTGAGATTCAGCTGGCTCGAGGCCTGGGTAAGCTCCTGAAGGAGAAAGTGCCCCAGACAAAGCTTCCTCAGGGAAGATGCCATCTTACTCCTCCCCAGGGAGCAACACAAAAGTGGTAACCAACGTGTCTTTGAAAAATAAATCTATGAATATATAAATTAATCATAATGAATAAATAAAGAAATGAACCACCCAGCACAGGGGCCTGAAACACAAAGGTGTTCCCTCAAGGTTCCTTCCCCTTGGCTCGCTGGCACTTGGCAGACCTTGATGGATGGATGGATGGATGGAGGTGGGATGACTGACTTGCAGGAGCTCCAGCCTTGCAGGTGTCTTTCCAGCCTCTCTCCCAGCCTGGAGAGGTTCACTCCCACGGCCAGGGAAGGATCTTCCCAGCCAGTGCTGACCTTGGAGTGGCTCAGCTCAGCATCAAGCCTGGCTGTACACACCCAGGGAGGAAGCAGCAAAGGCATGACTGGCGAGTGCCACCGTTCCCTCTGCCTCACCTTCTCTTGCTCCTGGAGTGGTGCAAAGCTCAGGCCCCTGGACTTGCAGAGTGAGTAACTGAGTGGCTGGCGCACAGTAGCTGCTCAGTGCTTGCTAGTGGAATGAATACATAAATGCGTGAAAACAGGACAGAAGAAGAGACAGGCTGACTGATGTGTGTGGCTATTTATTGGCACGGGGTCCTGCAGGGCCAAGACCACACCCTTCCCACCGTCCCATGCCCTCTTCCCTGTAAAAATAAATTCTGTCCTTCCTTCTCCCTGTCTCCTTTCTTACTGAGTCCAGGGAGAATCAGTTACCCCCGACGCATACACACTTCCACATTCAACCTAGAGAAATGATAGCGGTATGACACAGGCAAGCGTTGCACTAAGAGCTGGGCACAACTGGTCTCGTTGGTGAGGGCTGGCAGCTGTATCATGAGCAGTAACATAGGAGCACGGGCAGGGGTTGCCCCCCGACCAAGGACGGGGCTGAGTCCACTCTCAATTAAGCACTGGGTGAGCCTTGATGGGGGTGAGGGAACAAGCCTCTTTCCCACTCTCCACCACACACCCCCCCCCAGCTTTGCCTGCTTGGAGTGGGGCAGGCACAGCGAGCCCCTGGGCTGCCAAGCTGAGCAAACCCCAGGGCCAGATGAGGCCAACTCCTTCCTATGAGGGGCAGCACCCCTGGCCCAGACCTCTCCCAGGCAAGGGGGATACCGAAGGGTGTCACAGTGAATGGTGGGGGCTCTGCTGGAGGCAGGGGCACCCCCAGGGCAGAGGCACAACGTGATGGTCAGTCAAGGGTAGGTACTGAACCCAGCCAGGTATTGCCTGGGTTTTCTCCTGAGCCAGGAGGTCATAGCCTCATCAGGTATACTGCTCCAAGCTACTCCCCACTCCCACCCCCGCCCAGGCCTACCAGACCTCACACAGCTGCCCTGGGTTCATGGGGGAGCCAACAGGGCAGCCGAAGTGCCGTAGGAAGTCACGGGAGTTGGAGAGAGTACCCAGCACGCGGAAGCGGGCCGGGCTGTGCGGGTCGGTCACCAGCCCCTCGTGAGAGCTCTCTGGCGTTCGGACCGAGCACCACACCTGCGGGCCAGGACAGACATGGGGTAGGGGTGGGAGGGTGCCTAGAAGTGTCTGCGGTGCTGCTGGACCACATACCCGACTGTGGGCAGAGCCGCTCCTGGCCCAGGAGACCTGTCCTCCGCCCTGACCCTGGGCCACCAGCACCAAGGGCTGGGATCACTCCCTCCTTGCCAGCACCCTGAAGTCCCCTTACCCCAGAGTCTCGCTGCATCTTGGGTTGCCCAGCATGGATGTGGCAGATTGGGGAAAGTGGGCTCCCTGAGCCTGCCTGCTGTGACCCAAAGCACCCAGCACAGACCTTGTCTGAGTCTTCACTCTGCCATTCTCTTCATTCCTGGTAGCCTCGGACAGGCCATTTCATGTCCCCAAGCTCAGTTTCCTCCCCATAGTTACCTCCCAGGCACACTGGGAATCAACACCTGCTCCCATCCTGTCTCCCTGTGTGATCTGCAAAAATCCCACCTGAGACCCTCATCCCTGGGGGCCAGGCCTTCCAAGCCCAGCCTCTGCCACACCCCAGACCTCTAGTGACACATACAGAAGGCCATGAGACAGCAAGTCAGCCAGCCCCCAGGCCCGACCAGTGCCCACACCCACCTGGGCAAATCCCACAAAGAAGAGCTGGTGGTTGTTGAGTTCCACAGCTGGCAGCCACTGCTCCTCACCGTGCTTTCTCAGCCACGCCTTGTAAGCCTGGGGGATTCGGCAGGGAGGCAGGTGGGCAGAGTGTAGTCAGGGCCCTGTACATGCTCACCTGTGCCAAGTGCCCTCCCCACTCCAGGGCCAGTGACTCACTCACATTGTAGGCAGCCTTGAGCCCCCCGTTATCGGCGATATTCTCCCCCAGTGTCTGGCGGCCGTTGAGCCGCTCGCCGTTGACCTGGTACTGGTTGTACTGCTCCTCCATGCAGGCTGTGTGGTTCCGGAAGGCGGCTAGCGATGCGTTCTGCCACCACGGCCGCAGGTTCCCCTCCTTGTCATACTCGCGCCCTGCAGAGAACCCACCTCTGCACCCCGTGGTGGGATGCATAGACCATGGCCTGCTGCATAGACCATGGGGCAAGGGCAGGGAGAGCTCAACACCCCAAAGCCTTTGTGAGAGCCACAGGGACTTCTGGGTTGGAGGGGACAGCTCCCTGGGCCCCTACCTTGGTCATCAAAGGCATGTGTCAACTCGTGGCCCATTACCACACCGATGCCACCGAAGTTCAGGGCCCTGGTGGGTGAGGTGTGAGGTGAGGGAGTTATGGGAAGGGTCTTGCTAAATCCCACCCCTAGCCTGCACCCAACTCAATGCCAGCCCCCGCCCCCTGCCTCAGACATACTTGGGATGGTTGCGGGCATAGAAGGGGGCCTGCAGGATACCAGCGGGGAAGACAATTTCATTTTTGGTTGGCAGGTAGTAGGCATTCACAGTCTGTGGGGTCATACTCCACCTGAGGGCAGAAGAGAAACAGAGGCACAGGCTCCTGTGGTCCCTCTGTGCCCTACTGCCCTGCCCAGCTTCCTACAAGGGCCTCTTGGTCTCTGCTCTAGTATCAGTCTTGCCACCCCCTTCCCCCAGCCCTGGAGCACTGCTCTCCCCATCTTTCTGCTGCTCTAGATGTCTGTCCCCCATCCCCACTCTCACTGGTCTCGGCTAGGAGGCTTGCGCAGCTGGTCAGCCATCACCTTCGCAGAGAAGTTGTATAGATTCAACATGTTTTGGAAGAAGGAGTCTTCAGATACTTCATACTGTGGGAGCAGTGGGAAGCAGAAGCGAGTGAGGATATATGGCAGGAAATAATAGTCTCAGCCCAGCTGCTAATTAGTGCCTCTCCAAACCTCAGTTTCCCCAACTGTAAAATGGGGCTAAAGTAGCCTATAAATCATACTTGCCAGGATTTAAACAGCACTTACATTGTAGGTTGTGTTTTTGGTCTTGACTTCTTGCAAATCTGTATTTACATATTTGAGAACCAGAGAGAGGGAGAGACAGAGACCAAGAGATTCTATCGCTGGGTTCAGTTCCCAAATGCCCACAGGCTTAAGGCTGAGTGGAAGGCCAAGGCCAGGAGCCAGAAACTCCAGCCAGGTTTCCCACCACGGAGGGCAAGGGCCCAAGGCCAGGGGCCATCCCCTACTTCCTCCCACAGGGCAAATCAGCAAGAAGCTGGAATCGGAGGGTGGAACCAGGATTGGAAGTAGATGGGATGAAGGTGTCCTAGGCTGCATCTTCCACACTGTGCCAGGGACTGACCCCTGCACCCATCCTGTTCGCATCCTGCCCTATTTTTCATTCTCACAACTGCAGGAGGCAGGTGCTGGCAGGACACCTGTTTTGCAGATGAGCACACTGAGGTCCTGAGAGTAGTGACAGGAGTAGACAGGGATGGAAGCAAGCGTGGACTGGGCCTTGACTCCCCTGCCCCAGGTGTTAACACTGTGTTTCCCCTCCTGTCTGGCCTCAGGCCCTGCACACAGCCAGCACCTCAGCCCAGGCTGGGGCTTGCACCTGCCTCTGAAAGGGGTTGAGAAGTATCTCCTTCCCTCCGAGTGCTTGAGCTCCAGGCACAGGGCTTCCATGGGGCCGAAGCTCAGCCCTGGTGAGTACTGGCACTCACCCCATCGTACACGTCATCCAGCTCTTTGGACTCCAGGATGAAGTCGGGGAAGCCAATCATATCATAGATGGCGTCTGCCTGAAGAGACCAGGTGAAGGCTTTTCCCTTTCTAGGTCCTGGAAAACACTGCATTCTCCAACCCCACCTCCAGATGGCGCCCCAACCCTTGCCATGGCTCACTTTCTCCTTGGCTGCCTGGCGGGTCTTCTCATCCATCCAGACCAGCTGCCCCAGGGCCTCCTCAAAGGCTGTCCGGATTTCACTGATCATCCCCTCAGCCTGAGAGACAGGGACATGACTCAGACCCCCACCTCCACCCACAGCCCCAACCCATCTCTCCCACCCAGGGACTGCTTTTTCCCCTGCCTGGACACACACCCACACATACACTCTATACCCAAAGTTAGGTTAAATAACATACACTTTCATAATCTATTTTTTTTCACCTAGAGATATGTCCTGTTAGCACGAAGGCTGCCTCATAATACACCATAATCACAATTTATTTTTTCTCTTCCCAGCTGGTTGCACACTTAAGCTGTCTTCATTTCCCTCTATTATAAATAACATTGCCACAACCATCTTGTGGGTAATATTTTAAGCTCAGCCATGACCATCTCCTAATAAACAAGCTTATTTTTTTTTTCTAATTCTAGAAAAAGCTGTTTATTAAAAGTTTCAAAAATATAGATATCTTTAAAACCAAAGAAAACTTTTACTAATCCTACCATTCCACAGCTGCTGCTGTGCTTACGAATGTCCTTGGGGGCTTTATTTCCTATGCATACACACCTGTACCAGAATCTGAAACAGAACCAGGAATGGAGAGTGCCAGAAGAACCTTACAGACTCACAATTTCCTTGCTTTGCCGGTCAAAGGTGGCCTTCACAAAGAGAGAGCCCAAAGCAAAGCCCAGAGCGTCGTCCGTATTGGAGATGCAGGTCTGCCACCTCGGCAGGCAGGACTGCGAAAGAGGCAAAGTCAGGCCCCTGAGGAAGAGCTCTGTCCCTGGGGCTGGGAGCAGCTCTTCTCAGTGGGGTGCTAGGTCTTTCTCACTCTCCCAGGGAAAGGAGAAGTGGTATCCCCAAGCCTGCCCATCTCGGAAACAAAACCTCAGCAGATGCACACACAGTGTCCACTCTGCACCCAGCATCATCCTCTGCAGTTCCTAAGAGGGGCCGGTGGTAGTCCACAAGTTTCTCTGGCTCAGCCCCATATCCCAGTCTTCTATCCACTAAGTCCCCGATGCCAGAAACCCTGGAGCCGTCCCAGCTTCCTCCCTTTCCCTGACCCCCACCCCCTTGCAACCTGGCACAAGTTTCTGCGGATTCCATTTCTAAATCACTTCTGTACCCCCTTTTCTCTGCACCACACCTCCTGATCCCACAACACTCCAGCTCTGGCCTCCTAACTCACACCCCAGCTCCCACACAGCAATCAGAAAGACCATCTCCTCTGTAACCAAGCTGGTGATTCCTCTCTCATCATTACATATTCCGTGATTCCCCAGGCCAGACAGCACCAAGGCCAGGCTTCTTAACACAACATTCAGGTCCGGGTCTTGGAGGGCCTGCTCCCACCAAACAATTCAGACCAGAATGTATGCGAATCACCAGGCTCCTTCTGACCTCTGGGTGTGTGCACAGGCTGCTCCTTCTGCCCTCAACATGCTCTCTCCCTGCTTTTCTAGTGGATTTGACTGTCTGATATCTCTTCTGTTGGCCTGCTTCCCACCAGTGCTCCCCACCCTCCCCCACAATATCTGGACCCATGAGGACCATGCATGCATCTCAATCCTGCAAGCCAGTCCTGCTTTACAGACCAGGAAATGGGCTTAGAGATTTCAGGTGACACGCTTACATTCTCAAAGGTTAATAAATAGAGGATCTTGGGGTTGACATGGTGGCTCAATAGGCTAATCCTCTCTCTGCAGCACCAGCATCTCATATGAGTGCCAGTCCCATCTGCTCTACTTCCAATCCACATCCCTGCTTATGGCCCGAGAGAGCAGAGTCCCTGGGTCCCGCACCCATGTAGGAGATCCAGAAAATATTCCTGGGTCCTGACTTCAGATCAGATCAGCTCTGGTCATTGCAACCACTTGGGGAGTTAATCAGTAGATGACCGATCTCTCTGTCTCTTCCTTTCTGTAAAATCTGCCATTCAAATAAAAGTAAAGAGATCTTGAAAAAAAAGGAGGGGTAGTTGGGATTGGACCCCAAGTGGATTCAATGCGACTCTCTCTCTCTGTGACCCACTGCACCTGTGCAGCCGGAAGCATACTGTCAGGGTGTAGCAGCCGCCAGCGGGAAGGGAGGCTTGAGCAGAGTCAGTGAGCACACCTTCTTGGTGCCGTAGAGGGTCTCCAGCAGCTTCTCCTGGGCAGACTCAAAGCGCCGGTCCAGGCTGGAGGTTGTCTTCTGCACCAGGTTCCAGATCAGGTAGTTGTTCAGCACGCTGACAACCAGATGGGGAAATAAGGAGGAGTGGCAGAGGCCTTCTCCCCACTTCTCCCCAACCCCAAACTGGCTCCCCAGGGTCACACAGGCAGCAGGAGGCCTGAGAAGCACACAAGGCGCTCGCTCTCTCCCCTCCCAACTCACACCGGGACCACAAACCTGCCTGGAGATGCAAGGTCGGAGCATGGAGTGGGAACAGAGCCCTGACACTTTGGCCACAGACATTCTGATGTGGCAAGTCCTGCTCTGGCTAGCTGTGCCAAGCCACCATGCCCTATCCTTACTGGGAGCGCTCCAAAGAATCCTGAATCTCAGTCTCTGCACCTGGGGGGCGGGCTCCCCCTTACCTTGGTTGCGTGTGGTTGATGAGCTCTGACACCTGCTGCAAATAATCTGTGCCATAGACTACGACTGGCTCTGAGTCCCCCAACTCCAGCGGTGACAGCAGGAAAGACAGGAACTCAAGCCAGTCCACGGAGGGCGCCAAAGCCTGCGAGCCAGCAAGTGAGCCAGAGAGAACATCTCAGGCTGCCTGCCTCCCCCCAGCTCTGCAACCTTCCCAACCTCCCAGCCTACCCCCTCCGGCTTCCAGCAGACCCTTCCCCCACGGATCCACTGCAGCCTGGGAGCTCTTCCCATCACCATGGCAACAACTACTGGCTGCTTGGTAACTCCCTTCTGCAATAAATCCTTTTCCAAGCTCTAACAGCTTCTCAGTCTGGGAGCCCAACCACTTGCTATACTGGGAAAACCCACCATGTGTGATGTTCAGCTGTGGCACAGAGAGGCAAATATTTTCCTAACAGTTGATAAAATACCATGCCCCTGCCACTGCCCCCCCCAACTCCACCCCATTCCCTGGCCTCTCCTGCAGGGCCCCCTCTTCCTCCAACCTCTTCTGAGCCCAGCCCCGAAAGGGCAATTCCTGGTACCAGCAGGGCTCCCATCACCATTTGGATAGTTTCATGGACATTTCACATAGTCAAGAACACCTTTTTAACCCTAACCCTCTGGGACAAGAAAGGCTGAGAGCATGTCTATCTGGGAGGGGTGGCCTTGAATGAGCAACCAGGAAGCTCAGAACAGCAGGATAAGCTAGGAAGCACTGGGGGCGGCAGCCTCAGGAACATGCCATGAAGGCCAGCTGGTCTGGCCTCCCAACTCCACCCCGGATGTGTCCAGTCCCTCGCCTTCCCCACCTGCAGCTCCAAGATGCTCATCTTGTGATAGATCTTCTCCTCGTCACGGCGCTGGTCCTGGGGCACTGTGATGTTGGCCAGCTGCATCTCCAGTTCCAGCACCTGCTGCATCTGCTCCCGCGTGGAGCCTGCCTTTCCACCCAGCAATAACCCCAGCTCCTCCATGTAGTCCAGGTAGGCAGTGAGCACCTGTCAGGACCATCACTCGAGTTACTCCCTGAGCCCAACAACAGGTCCTGCCTGAGGCTGGTGGGGTCTGTCTGCTTGAGGCTGCTTAGAGAAGCATTCCTGAATGGCCCGGCTTCATTCTTCACAGAAAGCTTACTCCTGTCTTATTGACATGTGTGTGTGCTTACCTATACCCATTTCCCCAGAGAGAGCATTATTCCAGGTTACCACAGTTTATAGCCACTAGAAGACAAGGCGGGCCCAAACAAGCTCTCTGTAAAGATCTGTCTGATGGTGGGGGTAGTGGCATGGGACATTGTAACACAGCAGGTTAAGTCATCAAAGCCACTACGTGGAACACCAGCAGCCCCTGTGAGCACCAGTTGGAGTCCCAGCTACTCCACTTCAAACCAGCTCCCTTCTAGTATGCTTGGGAAAGCAGCAGCAGAGGGCGCCAAGTGCTGGGACCCCTACAATCATGTGGGAGACCTGGGTAGAATTACCAGCTCCTGGATTCAGCCTGGTCTAGCCCCTGCTGTCGTGTCACTTGGGGAATGAAATTAGCAATGAAAGACCCCTCTCTCTCTTCCTCTGACTTTTAAATAAACATAAAGTTTAAAAAAAAATCTGTCCAGGGGTGGAGCTGTTTCCCACAATACATTGCCTTCTCATTCCCTGAAGCCCTGTGAGTTGGTCCGGTCCATCAGTGGCCATGCACCTACCATGACCCACCTGCCAGTGGCAACCCCACGTCCTGCCAGGCCTCACTCTGGCTGCCTCTGCACTGTTTTCCAGTTTCCACAGGGCAGAAAAAAGTCAGCAGCTCCCAGTGTAGACAGAGCTCAGGCTTTGCTAAGGGCTTGACATCTAATGTGTCTCTGTCCAGGACAGAGCCCAAGCCAGATGACTCCAGGGGTTATAGCATTTCCTTGGGGACCAGGACAAACAGAAGTCGCTGCATCCCCTGCTGGCATGCTAGCTCCAGAAGTGAGGCCAGGGGCTGTGCTTTTCTCTGCGCACCCCTGTGGTCCACAGTGCCTGCCACACAGAAGCTGCTCTGATCCCAGCCATCCCAGCTCCCACAGGCTGCTAAGCACACACCAGCAAGCCATCTCACACTAGCCCTTGCCTACTTACTTCCTTCCAGCTTCCAACTTGGGCGACTGCCCTGAGCTCTGCCTCCACCCTATTTTTTCTCCTCTTTTGCCCTTCTGCATTGTGGTGACTCCCAGATGTCATCACAAGGGCTTCCTGTCCAAGTCCACTGGGGACATACTTTCCCTCCCCACCCTCAATGTGCTGGCTGAAGTTGCTCTCTCTTATCTACCCCAGCTTCTGTCTGCCCCTGGTTCGGGTGAAGTTCAAATTGCACCTGGGCGCCTACTTTCTGGAGTTCCCCTTTTCATTTCTGTTGGGGTATATCCTGAACTTGACCCACAATGTTCAGCCATCAGGAGTCTGCACATCTGTCCGAAGGACTCAGGCCTCCCCTCCCCTCTCCCTGTGTTTCCACTGCGCAGTCCTCCCCTTTCGCACAGCCACCTGTACCCTCACACTAGGCTTGTTCTGGGCTGTCCTTTCTCCTCTTTGCCAGCCCCAACACCTGCAAACAGGACAACGGGGTAACAGGACGTTGCATATTCCCACAACACACACACACACACACACACACACACTTAGACAGCAGTGACACCGTCTTATCATTCCATGTCTGGAAGAAGGCCAGGCCATGGGACAGGAAGGACAGGACAAAGCTTGTCCTCCTGGTTTGTCGTGCTCCATGGCTGTCTCCTTGGCCCCTCTCTCTCCCTCCCCTAGCTGCCCTCAAAATATAAAGTTCTCCTTCTGGCCTGTGTTTGTTCCCCACCCCTTTCCTCATACCTCCCCTAAGGCCCTGGCTAGTTCTTCCAGGGGAGGCCCCAGAAACTCCCGCCTTCATCTTCATTTGTACTCTAAGCCTCCACAAGAGCAACTTGCCTGGCTGCCTGCTGACTTCTCCCCACACAAGGTGTCTGGACCCCTCCACCTCTCATGCCCCACATGTCTGTCACATCCTGGAGTAGAAACTTGCACCCCACATACCTCCTAGCACTGAATGAGGGAGCGGCTGGGATGCCCGTTTCAACCTCAGAGAAACTCTCTCACACAGAGCAGCTGAGCTGGGTTGAAATCCAGGTCTGACCTCAAGTCTTTGCTGGTGACATCACACCGCCTGCTCTGCCTGCACCCAACCCATGTGCCCTAAGCTGTTGTCCCTTCCCAAGGACCCCTCCACTCCACTATCACCCAGCTGTGCAGCCTCAACCTTCCTCTCCTCTCCTCCCTGTCCTAACAGCCCATCATCCCTAGTCTCTGTTGAGATTGTACTTCCTACCTTCACTTATCACATCTTCTTCCTGGGCACTTGCTAACATTGAGTCCAGAGCCCAGCAGAAACTGCCAACTTGTGCCCAGGCCCCGTCTTGCATCTAGCATCTATATCTCAGCCAAATGACCTCCCAGGTCATTCGCTCCCTCTCCTGGAAGGTGCAGTTGGCACTCTGAAGTGTGATGGGATAGCATTCGGGGTGCCCACCCTCTGGTTGCAGCCCCTGCCCACATCACACATCTCCAGCCACTTGTCTGCTTTGGACACCCCACACTGCTGACTGCACTGGGCCCCAACACACCAGGCCTGCCTTCCTTCTATGCTTTGTTTTCCTGTTCTCTCTACTCAGTGTGTTTTTCTCCAGCCCTCTGCATTTTGCAGGGCCTGGTGCTTTGGGAAACTTCCTCTGGCCATCTGAGTCTCTGCTGAGTCCTAGAGACAGACCCTCTTTCCAACCTGGGTCTCAGCTCTCTAAGCCCAGGAACTATCAACACCAGAAGCTCCCTGTGACAATGGCCCTGAACTGTGAGTCTTCCATGGAAACAGTGGGTGCCTACAAAGTGACCTGGGGAGGTGCGGGGTGGGGAGAGGAAGAAGGATTATTGGCTTCCTGGGTGACAGTCCAGGCTCACCTTCCCTACCCTGACCTTGGGCAAAGAGTAAACTAAACCAGCATTGGCCTGCCCAGCAGTGGCAAGGACTCTTAAAGATGACCCTTACTTTCTCATTGGCGGTTTTGTTTAAGTAGTAATCGCGAGAGGGCAGGAAGAGCCCAGACTGGTCCACCTGCAACAGCAAGGAAAGAAGTGAGGCCTCATTCCCCTCCCGCCTGCCACCAAGCACAACCTGGACTTAGGCAAGAGCTGGGAGGAGCCAAGGGGTAAGGATCAGGGAGTAGGGAACAGAGACAAGCCCAGCCCCCACCCCGGGGTTCCAAGTCCTCCCCCTCCTCCAGACGGCACCTGAATAACATTGCTGTTGGAACTCTTGGAGTCGGCACTGACATAGACGGTAAAAAACGGGGTGGCCCTGTAGGTCCCTGCTACCGCCTTTAGCACCTCCATGAAGTTGTCCTGGTCCCAGGGTCCCGTAATGTTCCACCCACCAATCTGAGGAAAGAACACGAGTGGTACCCATGTGGCCAGGAGGCTTCCCTCCTCGGAGCTTTCTGGGGTCACATCCTCTCTCACACCCCCTCTGGCGGTTCACCCCGGTCTGCAGCCCCACTCAGCCAGCGGCTGGCGGTCTGGAGCTGCCTACTTTGTCAATGAGGTCTCGCAGGGGCTGGGCTCCCAGCTCCTCTATCCGCTCCACCTGCAGGCAGGACAAGTAGAAGCGCTGTGTCTTGCGCTCGGCTTCACTGCTGGAGTTGAAGGTGGTGTTTTCTGTGGGAGGCAGAAGTGCAGTGAGGTGAGCAGCTGAGGGTGGGGGTGAGGGGGTGTGTCCCTCGCTTAGGCTGGTCACACTCCTGCTGCTTGCCCTCTCAGCAGGTGGACATTCATCCTTAGGGAGCCACTAAGGCAATGTACTCCCTGCTCTGTCCACAGAGACGTTATCCAGCAATCCCTAAGCACCGTGGCTTCTGGGCTTCTATGACACCCCTGTGGTGCAGAAAGAGGCCCCTCCAGTGGCGCTCACCCCCCCGCACCCCCCTCCACGTTCCCAGAGCCAGGGAGCGACAAGCACTTTCCACATGTGGATTTCAATGAGTCCCTGCAAAGTGACAGTCCCTTGCGCTGGGCACCAGAGCCTGTATGAAGCACACACAGCCACACTGCTGACCCCACTCACCAAGCAGGTGCTTCAGTATGGCCTGGTTCTGGTCCCAGAGGCTGTTGAAGGTATTCCATCGAGAGCGCCCATCAGGCAGGGGGTTCCTTCGAATCCAGCCACCGCAGGAAAACTGGTAAAAGTCATCACAGGGGCTCACACTGCGGTCCAGGGACTCCAGGATCTTCCCAGCTACGCGGACGCAGGCCTCCGTGAGACAGGTGCCGGGCGACGGCTCTGTGGCAGGGTGGGAGACTATCAATGTGTCTAGGAAAAGCAAGCAGACCCTTGGGGGCGGGGGCCTGACCACAGATGGGCAAAAGGAGGGAGAAAGAAGTCTTGGAGAAATTCAGAGGCCCTTGGGCAGCCAGCCAGAGCCCCTGCAGATACAAGGGTGGGGGGCTGTGGCTGCCTACCACCTACCTCTATGGTGCTGAACCCCTAAGGCCACCAAGCAGCCCACGAGGAGTGCAGCCAGCAGCAGCGAGATCCCAGCCAGTGACAGCTCCAGCTGCGTGCGGGAGCCCAGGAGTGGTCTTGTTGCCTTCCGGAACCCCACCTGGGAAGAAGAGGCACAGATAGCTGCTTCAGCTGCGGGACAGGGATCTGCAATCTCAGGCAGTTTCCAAGAGCCACGGAGCCACCAAGAAGCTTAAAGGGAGTGAACTTCGGACTTGGAGCCACGAAGCAGGATGAGGGGGCGCCCCGAGCCCCCTCTTTGTGCAACGTCATGGTTGAGTTCGCCTCACCACAGTCCCAGCGCAGAGGCCAGAGATGGAGCGGACAGAGGTGGGGGCAGGCGACCCTCCAGCACAGCCCAGAGCTCCTGTACGGACCAGGCGTCATGCCAGGACTGGGAGGGCCTGCTGAGGACGGGAGGACCCCCTTGCCCACCTCCACGGCGTCCGGGGAGGCCCCGCCCTCTACGGGGGTCTCGGGTGCGTCTTCATCCCGCAGCGTGGCCCGCTTGTACTCCACCATCTGCCAGACAGTCGGGGCGCCAGCCGAGGTCAGCCAGAGGGGTGCTGTGCGCTCCCCTTACCCCCGCCCCCGGCCCTGTCCCTGCACCCCTCGCCCAGCAGCGACCAAAGCCCTTTCCCACCTGCCAGAGACTTCCCCAGCCAGGATTCCCTCCACCGCACCCCGTACGCAGCCGGAGCTCTTGCCCCATTCCGCCGACCCCTATCCGGCTTGGCCCCCTCCACACCCGGCTCTCCTCCCCAGGCCCCTACTTACGTTGCCGCCGCCGCCACCACCGCCCAGCTCCTGCAGCGCGACGTTCATGGTGGAGTCGGGCCGAGCGGTACCTAGGGCTACCCGCGGCTGGCCCTCTGCCGGGCCGCGGCCCCGGACCCCTGCCCGGCCCCGTCACCGCCGCCGCCCGCCATCACAGCCGCCGAGGCCGCCGCCCCTCCCCGCCCGGCCGCGGCCGCCCCCGCCCTGCCAAGTCCCCCTCCCCCCGCGGCGCCGCGCCCGGGGTGGGGGTGGCGGAGGGAAGGAGGGGCTGCGGGTGTCGGGGGGTGGAGAACCAGACCGCGACGCTGGGCGAAAGCCCCTGCTCCCCCCACCGCGACACCCGGGGTCCCTCCACTCTTCCTGAGCCGCACCCCCCCCATCTCAGCAGCACCCACTCTGAAAGCCACCTATGGTTTGTCTTCCTGCGATCCAAGTCCCAACCCAATCTCCAGAACCCAGGCTCTCCCCCAAGCTCCCCAGGCACCTGGGGGATGTGCCCTCTAAAGAAACATCCTCCCCGAGTAGCACCCGGCAGGCCCCACAGAACTGGGTGTCCCCTAGCATGGAGACCCCAGGCGTCAGACAGGCCGAGGCACAGCCCCAGGCATGGTGCACGCATCACCATCCCGTCTCACACGGGTGGATGTGTGCACTGCACCCCGAGCAAACGGGTATGCAGTTCTTGGGTACCCCCCACGCCTAGGGCAGGGGCAGCGGTAGCATCTGTCCGGCTTGCACAGGCGGCCCACCCAGACTCCACTCTCCCGCTGTGGCCTCAAGATGCACTTTTACTCTTCAAGATAATTGCTGTCATCAGATCGTCTCATAAAGGGAAGGTTACAGATGGTGACAAATTGGCAGGGAAAAAAACAGCCACACACAGATATTTAAAGAAAAGACGTGCTAACACTTCTAAGTTGAGGGAAGCAAACCATTTTATTTGGGAGGTTTACAAGAGGAAAAAAAAAACCCACTAAGCAATATTTAACTGCTAGGCAATCGTGTGGCATCCATGCATCTGCCATCTGCCTTCCATATTGTCACTCCGTCACCAGGCCTGGCAGTGCTGCCTTCAGCTGGCAGAAGAAGGCCTGGTGTTTTCTACAGTGGGGGAAGGGGCTGCCTCATCCTGCCACATCAAGATGGCGCCAGAAGTCCATTCTTTTCATCTGAGGCCAGGTCCCCAATTCCAGACCTCCTGACAGGAGGGTGGTTTGGAGGGGTGACAAATGTGCCGTCTATTTCTGACTTCCTCCTGTAAAGAGTTCCCACATAGATTGCATGAAAAGTGCAGGGTCCATCCCAGAATCTCAAGTTCCCAAGCAGGAGACACAACAATGTTACAACTAGGAGGAGAGATTAGAGATTCTGGATTTAGACCCAGCTTCCTTGTCTGTAAAATGGAAACAAAAAAATGGCACTTAGTGCCCGGCACCACAGCCTAGCAGCTAAACTCTTCACCTTATAAGTGCCAATTTTAACCACAGCAGCCCTGCTTCCCATCAGCTTTTGTGGCCTGGGAAAGCAGTAGAGGATGGCCCAAAACCTCGGGACCCTGCAGCTGTGTGGGAGACCTTGAAGAGGCTCCTGGCTCCTGGCTTCAGATTGGCTCAGCTCCAGCTGTTGCAGCCACTTGGGGAGTGAATCAATGGACAGAAGATCTTCCTGTCTCTCCTCCTCTCTATATATCTGACTTTAAGTTCCTGCCTGTGGTGCCGGCATCCCATATGAGCACTGGTTGCAGTCCTGGCTGCTCCGTTTCCTATCCAACTCCTTGGGGAAGCAGCAGAGGATGGCCCAAGGCCTTGGGCCCCTGCGCCCACGTGGAAGGCCCGGAAGAAGCTCCTGGGTTTGGCCTGGCTCAGTACTGGCCATTACAGCCTTTGGGGAGTGAACCAGGGTATGAAAGATTCTCTCAATCTCTTCCTCTCTCCGTAACTCTCTGCCTTTCAAATAAATAATAAATAGTCTTTAAGAACAAAACAAACTTTAGAAACGAAGAAGCAGTGCTGTGCCACAAGGCCCATCCTTGACTCAGCTTTTTGTTTGGAAGTACTAAAACCATTGTAGCCATTTTTTTTTTCTGTTTGTTCATCTCGGCCTTATTTCTAATACTGAAAAAGGGAGAATGGGGACAAGTGTTTGGTGTAACAGTTAAGGTGCCACTTGGGACACCACATCCCATAGTAGAGTGCCGGTGATCAGGTCCTGGATCGGCTCCTGAATCCAGCTTCTTAAGAAGGCACACCCCGGGAAGCAGCAGGGGAAGAATCAAGTACACGGGTGTCTGCCATCCACACTGATATCCACACTCCTGACTTTGGCCTGATGAAACTCCAGCTGTTGTACGTATTCAGTGAATGAACCAGCATATGGGATATTCTTCTTCTGCCTCTCTGCTTCCCAAATTAAAATATTTTTGAAAGGGGGCAGAAAATGGAATCAATGTGCAATATTGGAAGACTTGTGGAATAAATCAAATGTACTCATAATGGGACACACTATGCAACACTTGCAAATGATATGAGTTAATACACTGGGGAACTGTTCTTTACATGGGATTAAGTGGAAGAGAAAAAGGATTACAAAATCCCTTGGGGTAGGGCTGGTGTTGCGGTACAGTGAGTTAGGCTGCTGTCTGCCAGATCAGCATCTCCTATGAGGTGCTGGTTCAAGTTCTGGCTTCTTTTGATCCAGTTCTCTGTTAATGTGCATGAAGAGGCAGTGGAAGATGGCCTGAATGCTTGAACCCCTACTTCCCAGAAGGGAAACCCTGATGGAGTCCCAGGCTCCTGGCTTTGGCCTGACCCAGTCCAGGCTGTTGAAGCCATTTGGGGAGTGAACCAGAAGCTAGGTCTCTCTCTGTAACTCTGCCTTCCAAGTGAAGATGGGAGGAGGAGCAGCTAGCACCCATATGGGATGCCAGCATCACAGTGGCCTGCTATACCACAACACTGATCCCTAAATTAATCTTAGAATACACAAACACACATACACATCAGAATTTCTTGGGGCCAGGTGTTTGGTGCAATGGTTAAGTTGCACCTTGGGACACCAGAGTGCCTGATTTGAACCTTTGTTCCTTCTCTTCAGATCCATGCACATCCTGGGAGTCAGCAGTTGATGGCACAAGTGATCAGGTTCCTGCCACCCAGATGACAGACCTGATTGTGACTGTGGCTCCCACTTTTATCTTACCCTTCTCCCGCTTCTGCAAGCATTTGGTGAGTGAACCAGTGGGTAGAAGATCTTTGTGTCTCTGCCTTTAAAAGGAACAAAAGTGAACACACACACACACACACACACACACACACACACACACACACACACACAATCTAGAGCCAGTATGGTGGCACAGCCAGTGAAGCAACCACTCATGATGCTAACGTCCCATACTGGATGGAATGCTGACCGCAGTCATGATTAGCCTCCTTCTGATCCAGAAACCTGCTAATGGACGTGGGAAGGCAATGGAAGATGGCATAAATATTTGGGTCCCAGTACCCCAAGACCTGGAAAACCTGGATAGAAATTTTTGGTTTCAGGGGCTGGCATCTGGCTCAATAGGCTAATCCTCGCTGCTGCTGTGGAGCCAGTATCCCATGTGGGGACTGGTTCATGTCCCAGCTGCTCCACTTCTCAGGCAGCTCCCTGCTTGTGGCATGATAAAGCAGTAGAGGATGGCCCAAGTTCTTGGGATCTTGCAACCCATGTGGAAGACCTGGAAGAAACCCATGGCTCCTGATTGGCTCAGCTCTGGCCATTGTGATCATTTGGGGAGTGATCCAATGGATGGAATGTATGGAATACCTGTCTGGGTCTCACCTTCTCTTTCTCTACAAAATATGCCTTTCAAATAAAAATAACTAAATCTTTAAAAAAGAAAGAAGGAAATTTCTGGCTGCAGCCTGGGCCAGCATGTCCATTGGAGTCAGTTGGGGAAGTAAACTAGTGGATAGAAGACATCTCTATATATCACTTTACTTTTCAAATAACTTTTATTTCACTTCTGTGAAGCAAAACATATAAGAGCCCAGGCCGAAAAAGAAAAGATTGGAAAGATGCAAGACTGAATGTCAAAAACAGTATATCTGAGAGGTAGCACTGTGCCACAGCAGGTTGGGCTGGGGCTTTTTCACATGCAACCCAATTGGAGTCCTGGCAGCTCAGCTACTGATCCAGCCCCCTGCTGATGTGCCTGGAAAAACAGCGAAGGGTGGTCCAAGGGCTTGGGCTTCTGCCTCGCACATGAGAGACCCATGTGGGTCACCGGACATGAACCGGCACCCATATGGGATCCCGGTGCGTACAAGGCAAGGACTTTAGCCACTAGATTACTGCACTGGGCCCCATTCTGCCTTTTAAAATAAGTGAATTTTTGATCTTTGATAGGGAAGGGGGAGAATATATCTAACATAACATCGCTTGAATTTTTTTTTTTTCCAAATTTATTTCAGGGCCCAGCGTGATGGCCCAATGGCTAAATCCTCACCTTGATAAACTGGGAATACGGGCACCAGTTTGTGTCCCAGCTGCTCTACTTCCCATCCAGCTCCCTGTTTGTGGCATGGAAAAGTAGTGGAGTCTGGCTCAGAGCCTTGGGACAATGCACCCATTGGGGAGACAGGGAAGAGGCTTTTGGATTCAGATTGGCTCAACTCCAGCTATTGCAAGTACTTGGGGAATGAACCAGCAGTTAGAAGATTTAAAAATACATAAATATAAATATACTATATATATATGATATATATATGATGTGTATTATATATGTATATCCCCCAGTGCGGTGACCTAGTGGCTAAAAGTCCTCGCCTTGAATGTGCTGGGATCCCATAGGGGCGCTGGTTCTAATCCCAGCAGCCCCACTTCTCATCCAGCTCCCTGCCTGTGGCCTGGGAAAGTAAGGACGGTCCAAGGCCTTAGGTTCCTGCACCCATGCGAGAGACCTGAGGAGGTTCCTGGCTCCTGGCTTCAAATCGGTGTAGTACCAGCTGTTGCGGTCACTTGGGGAGTGAATCATCAGATGGAGGATCTTCTTCTCTGTCTCTCCTTCTTTCTGTATATTTGACTTTTCAATAAAAATAAATAAATCTTTTTTTAAAAATCAAGAGGTGGAAAGTCAGTGAAAGCTCCTATGCACTGACTCACTTTCCCAAATCCCTGAAGTAGGTGACTGTGTGGGGCCATAGTTGGGAGATGAGAACTCAGGGCAGCTTTGCCACAAGGGTAGCCAGGACCAAATCACATGAACCATCACTACTGTTTTCCAGGGTCTGTGTTAGCAGGAAGCTGCAAGCAGGAGCTGGAGACCTGAACCACATATGCTGATGAGGGACTCAGGTGTCTTACTGCTCATGAGTGAAATATTTCCTCCTTTATATTTTTCTGTTTAATAATACATAATACGTTTTTAACACTTTTTTATTTGAAAAGAAGATTTTAAAATATATATGAAACCATTCTCTCTCTCTCTCTCTCTCTCTCTCTTTTTAAGATGTATCCATTTTTATTGGAAAGGCAGATACACAGAGAGAAGAGACAGGAAGATCCTCCATCCGATGACCGCAACGGCCAGTACTGCACCGATCCGAGGCCAGGAGCCAGGAACTTCCTCCGGGTATCCCACACGGGTGCAGGGTCCTAAGGCTTTGAGCCATCCTCGACTGCTTTCCCAGGCCACAAGCAGGGAGCTGGAAGGGAAGTGGAGCTGCTGGGATTAGAACCAGTGCCCACATGGGATCCCAGTGCGTTCAAGATGAGGACCCCAGCCACTAGGCCACTGTGCCAGGCCCAAAACCATTTTCTTAACAAAGAATATTTATTTACCTTTATTGGAAAGATTTATAGAGAATAGGAAAGACAGAGAGAGATCTTCCATCTGCTAGCTCATTTTCCAAGTAACTGCAATGGACAGAGCTGAGCTGATCTGAAGCCAGGTTCCAGCAGCCTCTTCTGGGTCTCCCACACAGGTGCAGGGTCTCAAGGATTTGGAAGTGGAGCAGCTGGGACACAAACCGGTACCCATCCCCGTGCATGCAAGGCAAGGACTTTAGCCACGAGGCTACTGCTCTGGGCCCGGTGATGCAGATCTACAAAGAGAAGAGACAGAGAGAGAATCCTCGTCCACCAGCTGATTCACTCTCCAAATGGCTACAACGGTCATAGCTGAGCTGATCTGAGGCCAGGAGCCTCTTCTAGGTCTCCCACATAGGCTCTGGTCCCAAGTCTTTTCGCCTGACAGCTGAAATTGAACTGACCAGAAACTGGGAGCCTGGAGCCTCTTTCTGTTCTCCCATCAAACACTGGGGCATCCCTCTGCTGCTCTCCTAGGCCACAAGCAGGGAGTTAGATTGGAAGTGCAGCAGCGGGGACATGACCTGGCACCCATATAGGATGCCATTGCTGATAAGTAGGGGATTAGTCTATTGAGCTAAAACAATACCCCAAATAGCTAACATTTCTTTCTATAGCTCACTATTAACCTAAGCACTCTATATTGGCTTCTGTGATTCTTGTAAGTCCCCAGTAAGATAGTCTATTGATATCATCGGCTCCATTTTACAGCTGGAGACTCTAAAACATAGGAAGCTTAATAACTGACCCAAGTCAGAGGGAAGGCAGAACCTTGATTTGATTCAGACTTTTTTAAAAAACAGATTTATTTTTATTGTAAAGTTAGATGATCTACAGAGAGAAGCAAAGACAGAGAGAAAGGTCTTCCCTGGTTCACACCCCAAGTGGCTACAATGGCCAGAGCTGAGATGATCTGAAGCCAGGAACCAGAAGCCTCTTTGGGACTCCCATGCAGGTTCAGGGTCCCAAGGCCTTGAACCATCCTTGGCTGCTTTCCCAGGCCATTAGCAGGGAACTGGATGGGAAGCGGAGCAGCCAGGACATGAACCTAGTACCATATGGGGTGCTGGCACTTGCAGGTTGAGGATTATCTAATTGAGCCATTGCACCAGGCCCTAACTTCAGACTCTTAATCACTATAGTACTCTCTTTCCAAAGGTAACTGATTTGGGGCTCAGTGTGATAGCATAATGGTTAAGCTCCTTGCCTTGAACACACTGGGATCCCATACGGGCACTGGTTCTAATCCCGGCAGCTCCACTTCCCACCCGGCTCCCTGCTTGTGGCCTGGGAGAGCACTGGAGGACAGCTCAAAACCTTGGAACTCTGCACCCGTGTGGGAGACCCGGAAAAAAGTTCCTGGCTCCTGGCTTCGGATCGGCGCAGCACTGGTTGTTGAGGCCACTTGGAAATTGAACCATCGGATGGAAGATCTTCCTCTGTCTCTCCTCCTCTCTGTACATCTGCCTTTCTAAAAAATTAAATAAATCTTTAAAGAAAAAAAGGGTAACTGATTTGTCTAGGGCTGCAGTGTGATGCTGGTAAGTGAACTAGGACTACATTGTCTGTTTTTTTTTTTTTTTAATCATTAAAACTTTTTTGCTGCAATGTAAAATACACTAGAAGAACACAGTCCATTCTTCTGCTGCTGGTATCACAGCACCCTAATTAGAGATAGCCATAACCGTTTGTATGCATTTACATACATAAGCATATTAAACAATAAATGCTCACAAATGTGTGTGCACATGTATGTACACTTCCCACATATGTGAAATCACAGTCTATCCTTGTTTGGTAATATTTTGGTAGGTCAAGGAAGTCTTACTATCTGTTTTTATACAAGTCTGGCTCCACTCTTGTAACTTTTTTAAAAAAATAATCTATAAGCCCCTTTTATTTTAAAATATTTATTTATTTGGGGCTGGCGTTATTGTGTAGTGGCTTAAACCATGACAGCAACATCATCCTATACGGGTACCAGTTCGATTCCAGGGTGCTGCATTTCCAATCCAGTTCCCTGCTAGTGTGCCTGTGAAAGCAGCAGAAAATGGCCCAAGTTCCTAAGGCCCTGCACCCACATGGGCAATCAGAAGAAGCTCCTGGATGCTGGCTCCAGCCTGGTGTAGCTCTAGCCCCTGCAGCCATTTGGGAAATGAACCAACAGATGGAAGACCTTTCTCTGTGTGTAAATCTGCCTTTTACATAAATAAAATAAATACTAAAAATTATTTATTCAGGACAGGCACAGTGGCATGGCAGGCTAGCCTTCCATCTGTAGTACCAACATCCCATGTGGATGCTAGTTCATGTCTCAGCTGCTCCACTTCCAATCCAACTCCCTACTTATAACCTGGGAAAGCAGTGGAGTCTGGCCTAGGTCCTTGGTCCCTGCACCTACATCAGGACCCTGAAGAGCTCCTTGCTCCTGGATTTAGACCATCTGTCATTGTGGCTATTTAGGGAGTGAATTGGTGATGGATCTCTCTCTTTCTCTCTCTCTCTTTCTGTATATGTCTGCCTTTTCAATATAAATAAGTAAATATATAAATATATAAATAAATATTTAGTTATTTGGAGACAGAGTTAAAGAGAAAGTGAGAATGAGACAGAATCTTCCACTCCCCAAAACTCCCCAAAAGGCTGAATGGTTGGGGCTGGACTAGGCAGAAGCCAGGAGCCTAGAGCTCTTTCTGGGTCATCTTCAGCTGCTTTTCCAGGATTATTAGCAGTCCTTGAACCAGTGCCCATATGGGATGCCAGTGCCACAGGCAGTAAGTCTACTCATCACACCATAATGCCAGTTCCATTTTAAAAGACAGAGAATAGAGAGGGCAATAGAGAGTTGTGAGGGACTCCCGACAAGAGCACCCACATCCACAGGTTCCCTCCATACCTGCCCACAATCACCAAGGGCTAGGTCTGGCTAAAGCTTGGAGCTGGAGACTTCATCCTGGTTTTCCTTGTGAGTGGCAGGAACCCAGTGGCTCAGTCGTAACTGCTGCCTCCCAGGGTCTACAACAGCAGAAATGCTGGAGCCTGCATGCGGATTGGAACACCTCCCATCTGTGGCATCCTAACTGCTAGGTCACTAGAGAGGATGTCCTATCTGAGATGGGCAGGGAAGCAGGACTTCAGAATTTCTGGAGAAGATTATAAATTGAAAACCTTCTCAGGGTTTTCACACTAGAGCTAAAGCTTGGACACAGTATTTGCAGCACTGTTGACTGAGGTCTTCTGCTTTAACTAGAACTCTCTACACAGAGATTATTGATCCAGGATCTAACCAAGTGAATTCTGGGTTAAGTCGCTTTTCTTGCAACCTCCCTGGTTCTTGGGAGAGAGAAGGCAATTATTTCAAGTCTTCATGCAGTGGTTTCATCCTTGGCAAGAACCCTCCTGGCCGCTTGGAGAGTACTGTGCCCTTAGCCCATTACCCTCCAAGACACTCACCTCCCCTGCGCATCGTTTGATTTCATCCCGCAAATCTGTCCTCAGTCCCACCTCTCATCATCCGTGTTATGCAAATACACGGAGGGGAGGAGGGAAGACCAGAAAAACACATACCTAAGGTTTTCTGTGATTTTCCTACAATGTCATAAATACCGATGGATTGAATTCTTTTTCCTGCGATAGTTACTAGACCTCCAGCTCAAGATTGCTCAGAAAGTGGCGAAGTCAGGATGGAGCTCATTGCTGCACGACTTCCAGCAGGGATAGAATTTTCTGGATTCTCTGCTTAGCTGAGCCTCCCTTGCCCTGCCCTTCCAGGCTGGTCCTCTGCCTCCAGTTTTCGCCTTACTCCCAGGAACTAGGGTGGGTGAAAGAGCATTCCATAAGGATGGTGATCCAGGCTTTTTATCCGGGCTAAGCCTGTGCTTCCAGGCACTCTCTGACACCACCCCTCGCCCTCCCTTCTCCCAGAGGCAGGCACCGCCGCACTGGCCTCGGTGTCCCCAGAATGAACACTAGACGTTGAGGTGTTGTAGTTAGAACGAGACATGACTCTCAGTATCCTATCCTATTAGCTGAGCGATGCGGTTGCATTACAAAGGAGGAAAGCGCCTCCACCCGGCTCGGACTGAACCCGTGGGGGCGATTATTACCTTATCGGAGCTGTCGTCACCGTGGCTGCACGTGTAACGTCCCGCCCCCTCCGCGGCCAGAACCGCTGCAAGGGAGTGGGTAGGTGACGCTGGCGCTGACGGACAGCCGGGGCGAGGGTGCGCAGCGGAGAGCGAGGGTTCCCATCCGTGTCCCCGGCAAAAAGGGCGGGGGGCGCCCTTCCTTCCCCTCCTCTCCTCGGGCCACACAGCACTAGCGCACGGCGCGTCCTCGGGCGCTCCGGGCTTCCCCGCGTCACCCGCAGCCGGGGCGCCCCCCGCGACGCTGCCATTCACTCCTCCCACACGGCAGGCGCAGCGCGGGCCTCTGAGAAGGGGCGGGGAGCGAGGAACTGCGGCGCGCGGCGGGCGCTTTGAGTCCGGGTTTCCGCGCCAGCTGCGGGCCTCGGAACCTGGGAGACTCCGGGGCGCGCCCGTCGGCCGTTTCCAGCCCCCCACCCCACCCCGCCGCAAGGAATATACAAGACTATGAGAGTCGCGGTGGCCCGGAGACCACGCCGCCTGGCATAGAGATAGTTACAAAAGCGTAAAGACACGTGAGACAGAAGTAAAACAGAGACCGTAAAGGTGCGGATACAGACACGCACACAGGCTGACACACAGCTAGGCAGACACCGCACAGATCCCGGTCTAAACCGCAAGGCAATCAGATTTCAGAGCGCTCCAGCCACGCGGGCACCATCCCCCGGCCCGAGCAGCCTGGGCGCGCGTCCCGCGCCTCCGTGCCTTCTCCAGTCGTCGCCCGGTTCCTGACCCTGCCTGCCGCGCTGCTGGCCTGGCCGCAGCCGTCCGCGCCCCTCCCCCGTCCGGTCCCCAGCTGCCCCTCGCACACTTCGGGGTCGGACCCTCCCCCTCACATCCTAGGTACACCGGGATCGCTCCCGCATCCCCCGATCTCGGTCCCGCCCCTCCCGCCAGATCCACGTGCGGACCGTTCCCGCCGCCGAGCGGGACCCTCCCGACGTCGCGCCCCCAGCTCCAGCCTGCAGCCCCTCGGGGCGCGCTGCACCCCGCCCCTCCCCCGGCCGGCCACTGCCGCCCCGCCTCCGCCGCGCCCCGCCCTCCGTGCTCTGCCGCAGTCGGGCGCTCATCGTCATTCCGCTCTCGCCGCCGCCGCCGCCGCCCCCGCCCCCCGCGCGCCGCCCCCGCCCGGTCCCCGCCACCGCCGCCGCCTGCCCAGCGGCCCGGGAGGCGGAGGCGCGGGGGAGGAGGCCCCGCTTGGCTCCGCAGCCCCGGATGCTGCATGACTTCATCCTTCCGCCGGCTCCCCTGCTGAGCTAGGGCCGGTCCGGCCAGCCAGCCCGCCGCCCGCGCCCCGCTGCAGTCCCGCGCCCGCCCCGCGCCCGCCATGTCCGAGATCCTGCCCTACAGCGAAGACAAGATGGGCCGCTTCGGCGCAGACCCCGAGGGCTCCGACCTCTCCTTCAGCTGCCGCCTGCAGGACACCAACTCCTTCTTCGCGGGCAATCAGGCCAAGCGACCCCCCAAGCTGGGCCAAATTGGCCGAGCCAAGCGAGGTACGCGGCCCGGGCCCGGAGTCGCCGCCTGACCCAGAAACCCTCCGCCGGGCATCCCCCGCAGCCTCCACTTCCCCGCCGAGCGACCGCAGCTCGTGCCGCAGACCAGCGCAGCCAGCCAGTCACTCTCCGGCCCGGGTGGGAGGCGGGAGGGGGGTCCCCGCCGCAGTACGGTGTCCCTCTCCTCCCCTCTCCCGGGAACACAGTGCCCCGGATTCGATGCTCTCCACCTCTGGAAGCTGAGCCCAGGGCGCCCTGGCGAGGGGGAGGGGCCGGTCCGGGCATTTGGGGCTTTCTTGCAAGTAGAAGGCGGGGTGGGCCGAACCTTGGAAATCAAAGCTGAGTTGGTGGAAGCTACGGAGAGAGACCTTTGGGCCGAGTGGGGCGTCGCATTGGGGGGAGGGGGAGGGAGGGGCGTGCGATTGCCCTGGTTGTTTGCATAGGGGAGAGGGGGCTCTGTTGCTGCCACGGTCAGAAGAGGGGTTCTGGCCGCCAAGAGTTTTGGGCAGGGGGTAGTGCTAGACTAGCTGGCATTCCGCTTGAGTCCTATTCACTGAGGGGGTTCCATTGAGGGTTGAAGGGGAAGGGATGTTCCTTGAGCGAGAGGTTTCTGATCATCTCTGGTGAAGGCAGAGAGCTGGAGCCTTTGGCAGAGGGGCGTTCCTCCAAGGGATAGGGAAGCAAAGGGCTGAGAGAGCCAGGCTTGGCCGCGGCTGGATCGGCCGGAGAGTTGGGCAGGGGAGGGATCGGATCGGTGGCGCTGGTATTCGAGGGGCACCGCTGGGCTCCGGGCAAGTAGCCCGCGCAGGCTGACGCGCTTTCTCCCTGCGCAGTGGTGATCGAGGATGACCGGATAGACGACGTGCTGAAAGGGATGGGGGAGAAGCCGCCGTCCGGAGTGTAGACGCGCCGGCTCGGGCGGCGGGCTCCGGGCCCAGCCCCGCAGCGGCCAGGAGCGCGGGCCGGCGATGCGGCTGCCGGCGTCCCCCGCCCCGGCCCAGGCGCCCGCGGGCGGGGGCTGCAGGGCCGCGCCGCCGCCGGGTCAGTGTCGCTGCCGCCGCTGCCCGACACTCCGGAGCTGTCCGCTTCAGCACCACGGCGGCAGCGGCGGTGGCGCGGACCGGCCCGGAGCCCACCACCGCGCTCATGCACTTTAGAACCTCGGGCCGCAGCCCTACCCCGCACCGGAACGGACAGAGACCCGCGGCCCCCAGCTCCCGGTCCGCCCCCTCCTGCACGGCTCCCCCGCCCCGCCCCCTCCGGCTAGTACGGTCTGCAGACTGGACGGCTGCCGGTGTCGGACCGCGTGCGTGGCCAGGGATGTTTGGCTGCGTATTTGCATGAGCTTCCCACTCACCTGAGTCCAGCCCTCAGGGCCGCTCCTCACCCCTGCCCCACCCCTGTCTGGCGTGTCCCCAGCCTCAGCCTCTTTCTAAGGGACTTCCTCAGCACATTTGTATTTTTATATCCGACTCTTTGTTTACTGGCTCCACTCATGGTTCGTGCCCCTCCTCAACCCCTTACCCCACCCCCAACCTAGTCTCCACCAAGCTCTTCTGCGCCTGGCAGATAGGACGGGTGTTGAGGCTGGGCTGGGCCAAGCCCCAACATGGTAACCAATCCCATGGCCAGTCTATCCAGGCTGGACCCCAGGAGGCTGTGGGGCAGACCCCTCTCACCAAGGTATCAACCTCCTTAAGGGCCCAGATCTGATTTTACCTTGGATCCCTGCGTCCTGTCCCTGAGAAGCCAGGAGACTGCTCTGCACCTTCGGATGACACCTGTGGCCCTGGCGATGTTCTCAATCCAGGGGTATCCTTTGTAAATGTCCCTCTGTCTTCACTGTACCAGGAGTGTGTGAATAAACACAGACCTCCTTGTGTGTGTTGCCCGCTGCTTCTGTTGGCCGTGGATCCAGGCCAGAATGGGAGGAGAACAGCTATGTGGGAATTTCCAGTGCATGTTGCTGGCCGGCTTGGGTTACCCACCATGCTGGACAGGTCCCTGAGGTTGAAGCTGGAGGCAGGGTCAGAAGCATAAAGCAATCTGGATTCCAAGTCTGCAGCCTCAGGTGGATAAATGCAGGCTGGATGGGGGTCTCTGAAGCTGGCTGGTGTACAGAGAGGTTATGCTGAACTTTATTGAAGGAGATGGAGTCATGGGTGGTTCAGTATGCTGGAGGAGGCAGATGGAGAACCCAGGACAGCTTTGAGGAATCGAACTGAACCTGAGCTGTACTGGGACACATGAGCTTGTTCTTAGACATGAGGCAGCTCAGGGGTGAACAACTCAGATACCACCTCCAGCTGGAGTCAGGAATCTTAACTGCTTGAGAAAGCCAGAGTGGAAAGGCCAGAGGCTGGGAGGACCTTGCTTCTGGCCTCACAGCTGGATGGTGCTGAGGAAGTCCTCGGGATCCGAGTCCTGAAGGAAGCAGGGTGAGGCAGGAGGCCTGGGGGGTGACAGGAGCTGGGCCCCCAGGGCCAGCTGGGCTGCGCTGAGCTCGCCGCCTTTGTGCATGAGGTAGAGATGGAAATGGAAACCACTGCCATAGGTTGCATGCCTCAGGGACCAGCCGTAACGGGCTTGGGCATAGTGTCTGACCCGAAAGTGGGGGGCAGCAGAAGTCATGGAGAGGAACCGGCCCCCAGGGACCAGCACCCGGCTCACCTGCAAAGCAGATGGAGAAGCCGTCAGTGAGGAGTCACGCTCCAGATTTGCAAAGGTCAGTGCTTCCCACGATGGCCTCCCTGGGCTGACTTCGGGCACTCTACATGGCAAGCTCAGCCTTTCCATGGCTAACAGTACTTTCCACTTCTGGCTGCAACAGTGGAGTAAGGCTATCTTCTAGCTAGGTGAGGAGCACAGAGTGCTGTCAGATGCAGGGGATACTGCTTTCCTGTCAGCTGCTCACCTCCCAGTCTGTGTCACCTGTTTAAAACCTGTGCCACCTCATCCCTATGCAACCCAGTGGCCAAACATCAGCCTGGGTGAGGCTGGCTACTTTAAGCTTGCTCTAATTTCAGCATGGCAGCTTCGCCTTTCTCCAAAGGGGGACCCACAACTTACTCTAAAACGTGTCCTCTGACTTCTGAGTTCATCCAACCCCTGAAGTGTCAACCTCTCATCCCCACTTGACCATCTGCCCTTCTCTCTCATTGCCCCCTCACCTCACTCAGCACCTGGTCCACAGTTTGGACACCTTCAGAGGAGATAGTCCAGGGATCCTGTTCTCCAGCCAGCAGGGCATCCAGTGTGCCCTTCTCAAGTACCACATCGAAGGAGGCGCTGGAGAAGCCCAGTGCTCGCACGTCCATGGTCTCCCAGCGCAGACTGGGCACATGGGCATAGCGGGCTTGCATGGCGGCTACCACAACTGATGAGTAGTCGATGCTGGTCACATCAGGGAAGCCTCCAAGGAATAGCTCGTAGCTCAGGGCGCTGTTCCCGCAACCTAGAGTGGGAAGGGATGGGTGGCAAAAAAGCCAGACTGCCTTCAGTCCTCACCTTCCTGATCATGCATTTCTTTTGGCCCCGTTTCCTCTCTGTCCAAACATCCCCCACCCGGACACATAGCCGGACACAAATCTTGGCTACCTCATTCCTAGCTGGGAGGGCTAGGGCAAACTGCTCACATAACCAAGCATATGGGCTCCTTGGTCATGGAATGAAAAATATGCCTAACTCACATGTACAGCATGATTTGCTGCTTTTAAGAAGTAAACATCCCAGGAGTAGCTGAGGGAGCCCTGAACTTAGGAAGCTTCTAGTCGCATAGCCAATTCAAGTCATTCTACTCTTCAATTATTAGTTTGTGCAAACTGAGAATGGGGATAATACTGGAATCCAAGGCTAGGATACTATGTTCAGAATTTTATTTACTTACTGAGTTGAGAAGGGGGTGGGGGAAAAGAGCAGACATTGTGACCTGCTGCTACATTCCCTAAATGTCCTGATGCCAAAGCTGGGAGCTGGGAACAACACAACACAAGGCTCCTGGCCTTCCTGTGCCATCATTCCTGCCTCTCAAGTCCATATTGGCAGGAAGCTGGAAAGAGGAGCTAGAGCCGGGGTCAGGGACTAAGCTCGGGGACTTTGTCGTGGGAGCTGGTGTCCTAACTGCTAAGCTAAATGTTGGCTCCCTAGAAGATCATTACTCTCAAGGTAACATCTAACCTGTTCTAGAACTTCAGAAGACAGCTACCCTAGGAAGGCTTCATGACAGAAATGACTATCCTACTTTATTTTAATATGTTTTAAACTTTTGTTTAAATTTACTTTTCTTTCTTATTTATTTGAAAGAATTACTGAGAAAGAGGAAAAGACAGATCTTCCATTTGCTGGTTCACTCCTCAGATGGTTGCAATAGTTGGGGCTGGGCTAGGTCTGGAACTGCATGTGGGTGGCAGGGGCCCAGACACTTGGGTCATTTTTCACTGCTTTTGCAGGTTGCTGGACAGGAAGTAGAACAGCCAGTACTCCAACTGATGTTCATGTGGGATGCTGGCTTCGCAGGTGACATGGCTTAACCTGTTTCGCCACCACCCAGCAGAGGGGAAACCAGGTAGGGATACAGCCGAGGTGGCCCTGTAGTTCTCCATTCTGGCTCTGCGTAGTTAAGAGTCTCTGTCCTAGAGGAGCTCAGGTTCTGGCGGAAAAAGCCACTGTGGAATCAGGCACTGCACTGGCCGCCTAAGGTGATGAGTATTGTAATGGTACCAGGCTGCAGGGACACAGAGGAGGGCCAGCCAGAAAGTTAAGGGGAGCCAAGAACCAGGCAGGGTCTTGTGCAAACTAACAACACTGTGAGAAGTGTCTGCGCAGTTTCCAGGAAGGCAGGAGTCAGGCTGGACACTAGACGAGGGGGTGTGGGTCTGTGGCCCAGTGGGTATAACTTCCTTAGAAGACGCAGGAGCCTCTGCAGGGCCCTCTAGTGGCCAGTCTCCTCCTGAGAGCACAGCTGGATGACAGCTTTCCACAGCCGCATTTGGGAATCCCCTGCCTTTAATCCCCACTTGCCCCCTAAGAGGATCACAGAATCAGCTGTTGGGATAGCCCTAATCTAGCAGGGCTTGGCACTTGGACAGGGCACTCAGAGGCAACTGGCCAGTTCTCAGTGACCACTTCCTGGGTTTCCTCTTCTCAGGATCCAGAATTGGGAGAGTACTGTCTCATCTGGGAGAACCCAATCGGCTCCACAACAAGCACTGGTAAATACAGCACACAGTGTGTGTGGAGGTTGGGGGAAAGCAGTTACACTGGGTTTCCGGACCCATAATCCCTTCATCCCTACCTACTCAGTGTCATGTGTCTGCTGGGTTGTGTCTACTGTGGACAAACCCACGGCGGTCCCTTCTATTCCTCTTGGTACAGCACAGTATTTTCCCCAAGATGAAGGGAAAATGAAACCTGATCACAGGCCAGGGGTGCTTACAAAGCATTGATTTCTGATTCTGCTGCCTCAGAATGTGATTTGGAGCCAGCAACTAAAATGGGATTTGGGAAAGCCACAGACTGCCAAGGTGGAGCCCCTGGACAACAGAGCCAATAGAATCAATCTAAAACCCCAAGAGCATGTCACATGGGGCCCAGAGCCATGAGAAAGCTAAACCAGCACTGAAGCTGAGAGGGAAGTTGTGAGCCAACATGCTCATCTTTAATAGGAGAAATACCCACCGCAGGCACTGGACAGTAGAAGCTGCTGGTCAGTCCCTTTAGATTTAGGAAATCTAAATTGGAAGTCAGTTTATTAAAAGATTTCTAGGAAGCACAGAATCAGGATGGAGAATGAAAGGATCATGACAGCACAGCTGCGGCAGTCAGCCACACACGTTCACCTGCCCCTGGGGAGCAGGCTTGGGCAGGGGCCTGTGACTTCTGGACAGCCCTGCTAACTGCTTCTCTGACTCCTGTTTCCATGCACAGTCACTAGACACTAGATTGAATGATCACATATGGATGTAGCATACTGTTACTCCCACTCCCATGTTCTAGATGAGAAAATTAAGAGAAGCAGATAAGAGACTTGCCCAAGGTAAGAGGGTCAGTGGTGGAGCAAAAACTGGCACCCAGGCTTGTCTCATTACAGAGCCAGCCCTCCTCTGGTTACTAAGAGGCCCACCCGCCTAGTGCAGTAAGACCACAAACAGGAGGCTGAGTTCCAGCACAGTCATTTCAGCTGTCTTAGAAGCCTTCTTGGTGACGCTGCACCTGTCTGCATGGTGATAAACAGAGACACCTTCACCACTTGCTGCATGATGGCAGTGGACATTGCCCATACCCTAACCAGATCCCTGTTGGAGTCTTTTTGACAATGTTTGCATGTCCTTAGGTTTTGGCACATGTTTGCTTCTAATGAGGCTTTTAGGGTGAAACTAAGTGATCATAACCTTGCTGGCTTCCTCCTCCCATGGCTCTTTCCTGTTCTACCATAATTTCTCCTAGAAGCAGTTCCCTAACTAATGACTTGAACATGAACCTTTTTCTCAGGATTTGCTCCCAGTGAGTGCAAGCTTAAGACGATGACTTCCAGCAGGGCTTGTCACATCCAGCTTCCACCTGTTTTGGTAAAGTGTTGGAACACAACTATTATGCACTGTCTAGAGCTGATTTTTCTCAACACCAGCAGCAGTAGCAGCAACAAAGGGAGTATATCCTGCAGAATATAGAATGTTTTCTATCTGTCCATTTTCAGATCCCTCACCTAGAGTAAGGCTCTTAAAATTTATAATTTTTAAAAAGATTTATTTATTTTACTTTGAAGAATTATACAGAGAGATCTTTCATCCACTGGTTCACTCCTCAATTGGCTGCTGTAGCCAGAGCTGGTCCAAAACTGGGGGCCAGGAGGTTCTTGGCTGGGAACTAGGGTCTCCTATGTAAGTGCAGGGGCCCAAGGATCTGGGCTGTCCACTGCTGCCCTCCCAAGCCATTGGCAGGGAGCTGAATCAGAAATGAAGCAGGTGGGCCCAACACAATGGTTTAGTTGGGTAAATCCTCCCACTGCAAGCACCAGGATCCCATAGGGGCACTGGTTCATGTCCCAGCTGTTCCATTGACCTTCCAGCTTCCTGCTTATGGCCTGGGAAAGCAGTGAAGGATGGTCCAAAGCCTTAGGATTCTGTACACCCCTGTGGGAGACCTGGGAGAAGCTCCTAGCTTTGGATTGGCCCAGCTCTGGCTGTTGTGGCCACTTGGGGAATCAATCAGTGGATGGAAGAACTTTCTCTCATTTCCTCTCTCTGTAAAATCTGCCTCTCAAATAAAGATAATTAAATCTTAAAACAAACAAACCAACAGCTGGGGCTGGTCTTGTGGTGCAGAAGTTCAGGCACCACTGGCTGCTCCATTTCCCATCCAGCCTCCTGCTAGTGTGACTGGGATGATGGTCACCCACAAGGTAGAGTCAGATAGAATTCCTGACTCCTGGCTTCAACCTGGCTCACATCTGGCTACTGCATGAGCAGTGAAGCAGTGAATGGAAGATCTTCTCTCTTACTCTCTCCCTATTACTGTGACTTCTGTTTTTTTTTAAGAACTAGTTTTGGAACTTGTTGAAAACAGGCTCCTGCAGACTGGCACTGTGGCACAACAGGCTAAGCCTCTACCGGCAGTTGCTAGCATCCCATATGGGTGCAAGTTTGAATGCCAGCTTTTTCACTTCCCATCCAACTCCATGGTAATGCACCCAGGAAAGCAGCAGATGATGGCTCAAGTGCTTGTTGCCCTGCACCCACCTGGGAGACCCAGAGGAAACTCCTAGCTCCCAGCTTCAGGTCAGCTCAGGCCTGGCTGCTGCAGCCTTTTTAGAAGTGAACCAGTAGATGGAAGATCTCTTTCTGTGTAACTCTGCCTTTCAAATAAATAAAGAGGAAGGAAGAGAGGGAAAGAGAAAGGAACGAAAAGAAACAGAACAAAAGAGAGAGAGGAAGGAAGGAACAGAACAGAACGAAGGAAAGAAAAAGAAAAGACAAAACAGACTTCTGGTACCCATGTCAGAGCATTGCAGATTTCTTGATGATCTTGACACACATTCAAGTTCGAGGGGCAGACTGAACCAAGACAAGTAGCTGCCTGGAGTCCACGTTCTTAACCCACTAGGATACGCTCCCTTCCCAAACCTAATAATGTCCCATTTCTCAAGCTCAGTCGGGTAAATCTACACATTGCATAGTACACAAACAAATATCTACTGCATCGTCTATATGAAAAGAGGTCTTTCATATATATTACACATTGCACTTAGGCACATAAAGGCTTTTACAAAGAGTGAAATAAAAGCTATAATTGCTAGGCAATCTGTGGTTCAGACTGAGCCAGCACCTGGGGTGGGGGCTGCCGGTCCAGCCCTCCTTCACTTCTTGCACTTGCCCCAGGGGAAGCGCACCCGCGGCAGCCGCACTCGCCCTGCCAAGCGCAGAGGGCGCTGTCCTCACCCTCGCTGGACGCCGGGTGCGAGCGCCAAAGGCAGCCTCGGTCGCACGGTCGCGGGGTGCTGAAGGAAACTCTAGCTGGCCACTGCTTCCAAACCCTATCGGAGGCCCGGGGCTCGCGGAGCCAGTGCGGGCCGAACTGGCCTTGACCTCGCAGTCTCATGGTGATCCAAATAAGGCTTAAAGCTCAGCCTGAGCACACTGACAGACCTAAGTTACACACACAGCTAGCTTAGTGGCTCCAAATAAGCAGCTGGGAGCCCTCAAATGCCCCGGGCTGCCTGCCTTCCGAGGATCCCCGGGACACCCCCTCCCTGACTGTCTCTTTCCCCCTCTACGGAGGACCCCGACAGTGCCATCCATTCCTCCTGCCTGTTCCCCACGGGGGAGTCCTCTAAGTACTGCACAGACCAGCGGACAGCGAGGCCGGCCCGAAGCAGTCAGCTCTTCCTGAGCCTGGCGTCGGGACAACCCACCTAGCACGAGGATACGGTCCTCGGGCCGCAGCTCCGGCTCTAGCAGGGCGCGGAAGGAGGAGAAGTCCCCGAACCACTCGTAGGGGGCAGCGTCGGCCGCGCCTCGGTAGCGCCGGTCCCAGTACTGGACCTCGCAGTAGCCACTGTTGCGCTCGGGTAACTCGGGCTGCTGCTCCGGGGCCCCGGGAGATGCCATGCCGTCCTCCGGCAGGGCTTGGGGAGCCCGCGCGGACCGAGGAAGCCGCAGGTGGACGCGCCGCCAACCCCGCCCCGAGTTTCTCAACACAAACACGTGGAGTTTCCGCCTGCGGCTCGGCGCGCCGCCGACAAGCCTCCGGCCGGGGAAGCCGGCCCGTCAGAGCCGCAGTCCTGCGGCTGGCCGCGCTCCTGGCAGCTGACCCGCTCGGGCTCGTCGCTGGGTCCACTCACGTTTAAAGCGCACCGTTATTGCGTCCTTTCATAGGGAAGTGGGAAGCAGGGGCAGGCTTTCGTTACTGTGTGCTCAGCACACTAGGTTCCTGCTCGTACGGATCGTGTAGTGCATCTTAGCGGGCTGGTGCAGAAGTTAAGTTTTCATTAAGAGTAAATTGGGAATTCTGGTGACTCCAGTCAGTCCCCAGGCGACGTGGCGCCCTGCAGAGGAGGGGCGGAACCTAAGTGTCGAAGGCTCTGCTTTTCCCGAGTGCTGGGTCTACAAAGAGTGACGCACCATCAAGATGGCGGCGGGGCTGCGGAAACGCGGCCGGGCCGGGGCCGCGGCTCAGACGGCGGGGCTGTGCGGGCCATGGCTGCAACGCGTCTGGCAAGAGCGGCGCCTGCTGCTGCGGGAGCCGCGCTACACGCTGCTGGTGGCCGCCTGCCTCTGCCTGGCGGAGGTGGGCATCACCTTCTGGGTCATTCACAGGGTGGCATGTGAGTGCGCCGAAGGGGCGGGAGGGGACTGACGGGGCAGGGGGGCGAGGAGGGGAGAGGAGGCTAGATGGGCAGGAGACCCAGATCCCAGACCCATGCTGGGACCCAGGCCCGGAGGCACCCCAAACCAGACTGCAGGTGTACTCATTCACCAGCTGCAGAGCCTGCTCCCCCGACCTTCCCGAAAACCGGAGGGCAGGACCTCAGGAGATGAACCTGCTAAATCGCAGAAAGCAAAGCAGCGTGAAAATCAAGAGACCTGAGCCCCAGTTAGTGTACTGCTGCTGCCAGTCTCCATCACTACCCCTATCTCAGTGTTTTCAACTCCTCAATTCCAGTCTCAAAAGAAAAAAAAAAAAAATCAGCGTATGTCTTGAATACTAGTATATGCTGAGGTTGTGCTAGGTAGCAGGGCCGGAGTGAATCAGAGATGTGTTTCCAACCTGGGTATGTGGAGCTGACAGTAATACATCCACAGTGTCTTTTGTTCATCTTCACGGTAGTAAAATCAGATGCCATAAGGGCTTGGCCCGGTGCTTCAGCTGCACCTGAGGGGTCGGGGAATGCTTCCTCTAGCCCCCCTGAAAAGCAGCCAGCAGCACAAGGAGAGGGACTCCTGTGCCAGAAACCACCAGTCAGAAAAACAGTCTGGTTCCTTTGAAGAATTGGAAACACTGTTGTAAATCTAGAATGTAGAGATCAAGTGTGGGTAGCAGGGAGAGGTGAACTCATGAAGAATTTGGAAAGCCCTTGTCACAGGCAGAATGAGGATCAGGTACTTGGGACTGGGTGAGTTCCAATCCCAAGGCTACCCTCTGAAGTCACTTTACATAATCAGTTCTTCTAAGAAAAAGTGATTGAGTTGGGTTTTTGTCTTTTAAACCTTGGCATGGGTTAAAAAAAAAAGAATATCCCTAAAGGGTTTTACAACAGATCCAATAAGATCTAGGAAGAGCTATCTGGCACGGGGTGGGAGATGTGTTCCAGTGGGAAGAAAATAGAAATGGAGACCCTCATTAGGGACTGTCATGCTGTGGCCAAAGGCGTCAAACTCAGCGGGTTTGCGTATGTAAAGTGAAGGTGGGTCAGATGGGGGAGAAGCAGGAGGAAGAATAGACACAAGAGAGAAAGCAGCATCAAGGCTGGTTAACAGGTTCCTGACCTAGACAGACAGCAGGCTCTGCTGGAGTGGGAGGGACGATCATGCCTCCCGTCAGAGCTCAGAGTTCACCCACACAGTGTCAGATGGGCAGCCGAGTGTGGGAACCCCTGAGGAGGAGGTGGAATTGTATGGTCATTTGGAGCTCTGGGTGGGTGGATGGCAGACAAGGGTGGGACTTGGAAGTGACCGCTCCTCTTGCCTTCTTACAGACACAGAGATTGACTGGAAGGCCTACATGTCTCAGGTAGAGGGCGTCCTCAATGGCACCTATGACTATACCCAGCTGCAGGGGGACACCGGACCTCTTGTGTGAGTGAGTGGAGTAGAGGGTTCAGGATGGATGGGAGGGGCCGGCCGAGGACCCAGGCTCACGTTCCCTGGTACCTTCCAGGTACCCAGCTGGCTTCGTGTACGTCTTCATGGGGCTGTACTATGCCACTGGCCGGGGCACTGACATCCGCATGGCACAGAACATCTTCGCTGTGCTCTACCTGGTCACCTTGCTGCTGGTCTTCTTGATCTACCACCAGACCTGCAAAGTACATTCATCTTCCCAGTGCTTGTGGGGGTGGGGCCCATCTCAGGAGGCCTGGGGAGTGAAGTCAGCTCAGGCTTGTTGAACTGACATTCCTCACTGTGTCCATCCTGCAGGTACCTCCCTTTGTCTTTTTCTTCATGTGCTGTGCCTCTTACCGTGTCCACTCCATCTTCATGCTGCGTCTCTTCAATGACCCAGTGGCCATGGCATTGCTCTTCCTCAGCATCAACCTCATCCTGGCCCGGCGCTGGGGATGGGGCTGCTGCTTTTTCAGGTCAGTTCTCCTCTTGTCTGGCATCTCCAGTGCTTTCCCCCAGGGTTCTGCAACAAAGGGGCACTGAAGCAGGCAGGTACCGTAATGGGTCACTCATAGCCGCCAAGGCAAGTCCAGGATCTGTAAAGAGTGTCTGCTACCCCTTCCCAGCCTCACTCCCCATTGTTGGAGTTGGTCTTTGCGCATTCTAAATATGTGTCTGGGTATAAAGGTGGTGCCTACCCCTGTCACCAGCTTGCTTCCAGGCTACCTTACCTGAGTAGGCACCCCAACCTGGAGCCTTTTGGCATGGGGAAACCATTGCTGTGGTGATGGTAGCAGGGAGGGGATTTGGGTGGGCCACTTGGTCCTGGAGCTGACCTTTGCCCTTCCTCCCCTGCCAACCCCAGCCTGGCAGTCTCTGTGAAGATGAACATACTGCTCTTCGCCCCGGGGTTACTGTTCCTTCTCCTCACCCAGTTTGGCTTCCGTGGGGCCCTCCCCAAGCTGGGCATCTGTGCTGGCCTTCAGGTACCTCCCCCTGCCCTTTGTCATTGAAGGAGAGGCCACCTGTCTGGCCTCAAAGACACAAGGAGGAACTTGGGATTTGCTTCTGAGCTGGACAGCCGCTGTCCCTGGGCTTCAATCTTCTTGGACTGGAAAACAAGGATGTTGAACTAGATGGCCCATGAGTAACTTGGTGAACTGAAACCTTAAAGCACAGTTATCATCTGCCTCCTTGGCTGCTTGGGCTGCATGTGCTGGTTGGGGGTGGGGATGGGAATGAGAGATCCTCCAAAGCCTCCTTGTGTCCCACTGCTGCACCGTTCAGTAGTTAGTATGGTGTGTGGGGGTGAGGCTTGGAAGCTCTGCTAACTTCAACCCACCCTCAGGTGGTGCTGGGGCTGCCCTTCCTACTGAAGAATCCCCTCGGTTACCTGTCCCGTTCCTTCGACCTGGGCCGCCAGTTTCTCTTCCGTTGGACAGTGAATTGGCGCTTCCTCCCTGAGGCCCTCTTCCTGCATCGGGCCTTCCACCTTGCCCTGTTGGCTGCCCACCTCACCCTGCTTTTGCTGTTTGCTCTCTGCAAATGGCACAGGTGAGAAAGTGGAGAGGGGGTGCCCTGGTCGAGTTGGGAGAAGGCATGAAGGGTCCCAGGCTTAGGGTTGCTTGGTTGGATGTAGAGTGGGGGTGGGTGAGGGTTGGGGTTAAGCTCATGAAGGGTGAACGTAGAGCCTGGCCCACGATGGACTCTGATGCATGCCCTCTGACTTCTCCCCAGGTCAGGGGAGAGCATCCTGTCACTGCTGAAGGATCCCTCTAAAAGGAAGGTTCCGCCCCAACCCCTCTCCCCCAATCATATCCTTTCAATCATTGCAAGGTAAGGCCTGCTGTCTGCAGTTGCAAATGGAGCCTCAGTCATCAGTCCCAGGTGGCTGGCGACCTGGGAGCAGGACGGGGAGCCCACCCACAGGGTTCCTGCTTCATGCCAGTCACCAAGCTAAGCTGAGCATGTCCCGGATGGACATTCTGAACTGTGAGCTGCTGGTGCATGTGTTCACATCATCTGTCTGGCACTGTCCTGAGAGCTGTGTGTGCATCCTGACATCCAGAATCTGCAGGAGATGCTGAGGTGAGATAGCTCTCATCACCTGACCCTTCTTTACACATGGCAAGACTAAAACTTTCAAAAGCTAGGGAACTTAGCAAAGCCACACAGCTAGGAAGGGATTCCGTCATTAGGATCTATGGCCCCAGCTGTTAATGGCTCCAGGTTAGACTAAAGATGCAGAGAGGGGAAGAAACTGGACCAAAAGTGAGAATCTGGGGAAGGCAGAGCTAGGGGTCTTTCAACCCTAAAGGTTTCTGCCCCTCTGTTTTGGGAATCCCAACTCCGCCCCTTTCTGCTCCTGCCCTTGACCATCAAATACAGATCGTTTCTGTCCTCTTCACCTCCAACTTCATTGGCATCTGCTTCAGCCGCTCCCTCCACTACCAGTTCTATGTCTGGTATTTCCACACACTGCCCTACCTCCTGTGGGCTGCGCCTGCACGCTGGCTCACACACCTGCTCAGGTACTGGCTGGGCCAACCTGGGGAGTGGGATGGGTGAGGGAGATCCTGTCACAAGGCTGTGACCGTGGAGGGGCTTAGAGGGACCCACGTTAGGGCACAGGTAGCGGAAGAACAGCAGACCTCGAAACCAGACACAATGCAGAGCCTTTCTCCCCTCCAGGTTGTTGGTGCTGGGGCTCATCGAGCTCTGCTGGAACACATACCCATCCACATCCTGCAGCTCTGCTGCCCTGCACGTGTGCCATGCGGTCATCCTGCTGCAGCTCTGGCTGGGCCCACAGCCCTTTCCCGAGAGCATCCAGCGTGACAAGAAAGCCCACTGAAGCCCACCTACTCCCTTCAGCTCCATTCTCAGGACCCTGGGTGGGGTGGACTCTGTGCCCTGGGGAATAAACCTTGCCAAGTCCACCTCTCTGCAGAGGAAGCTGGTGCCTGGACAAAGCTGTGCATGTGCAGGGCAGATGAAGAACTCACTTCAGAGTCCCCAAGAGGCACTTTATTGCATAGGAAACTGTGACTTTCTCCCTTTACACAGAGCTCAGCCTGGAGCCCAAGGGCATGGTGTGGGAAGAGCAGGATAGAGCTGGAGCAGGCACTTTTTGTGGGGCAAGAAGATTCTGGGTGGTGGAAAGGGAGATGAGAAGCAGTGGGGGACAGGCTGGCGCCAGCCTACTCCTTTCCCGCCTGGGGAGGCCAGCGCTGGGCGGCAGTGTTTTGGGGAGCCAGCCCCAAGGAGCAGGCAGCTATCACACATTGGCAGGGCTGTAACACAACAGGTGGAGCTGCAGGTTCTGGTCCCAGTGGCGCAGCAGCAAGAAGAGCCCCCTAGCGGCGGCTTTAAGCGCTGCCAGATCAAGGCCATCGGGCAGATGCTGGGCCCGCAGCCAGCAATCTGCCTTCGCAGCACTCAGTTCCCACTCCCCGAAAGCGGCAGCACAGCGATGCTCTAGCCACGCAAGCGCCACAGCCGTGGCCCACGTGCGGCCCCTCAAGTCAGCACCACCTGACCCTCTTGCTCCTTCCGAGGTCTCGGTGTCTGAGCCGCGCCCACTGTCCACCTGGCATGGGCCCTCAGAGCCTGAGCTGGGGGACGGGCTGCAGGAGGCTGTTGCACTGTCACCCTGGCCTACACCAGGACCTAGAAGTGCCCAAGGAGATGAGGCTGAGGTGGGGCTGAGGCTGGCACGGTGCGCTGCGAAAGGTGAGGCTCGGCATAGGCGCTCCTGTGAGATGCGTACGGCTGCGCAGAAGGGTGCGTCCAGGCGGAAGGACCCCGGCGCCTCCTGCAGCCGCACCTGAGGAGAGAGGAGGTGGGGGGAGAAGCGAATTGAGACAGACGTCCCGGCTCTGGCAATGCTGCCCTCCACCTCCCGAGTCCTCACCAAGGGCAAGTAGTCATGGTCGCTGCCTTCGCTGCTACCCTCGCTGGTCTGACCCGGGTCGGGGCTGCAGAGTGTGCGGCGGCGGCCCAAGCTGAGCCGGGATGGAGGCTGTGGGAGTGGGTGGGGAGGACCTCCAGTAGGGAACGCGGGGTCCCTCAAAGCAGCCTTGGAGTTGCCATTTTGACCCAAATCACAGGCACCTACCAGAGAGAGCCCATGAAATGCCAGCTGGCGCGGGCCCCATAGAGCTCCCAGATGGCATCTCCCTCTGACCCTCCACCCTGCTCTGGAGTGGGCTGTTACCGTTAGAGGGGGCGTTGGTGTGCAAAGGAGCTGCAGTGGGATGGGTCTGCGGGGCAGAAAGGGCACTTGGGGGCTCGAGGACCTCTGCAGGAACATAAGACACAGACTCGTCTGAAAGGCAGCCATGGAGCCGAAGGCTGCACCCAGAGGCCACCAGGGGACGGCCCCTACCTGAGCTCTGCACCTGCAGGGCCTCGGGTAGGGCCTCCCTGCTGCTGGCATCCACAGCTACAGGGCAGGTGAAGCAGGAGGGGGCAGAGCTGACCTTGCTAGTCTGAAGGGCTCGGAGCCAAGACCTCCGGGCGTGGCCTGTGAAAGCAAGGAAGTGTCTGCTGGAGGTACCACTAGCCACCTCTGCCCAGTGCTCAGGCCCAGATCAGCTCAGCCCGCCCCGACACACACACACACACACACACACTGGCAAGAAGTGTCAGCAGGACTGGGATTCCCCCTGGAAACCCAGACAGCATTCAACAGAATGGACAGCACCCAGAGGAAATGTTGGTTGGCTGGTAGTGCCTTTTCCTTCACTCCTCCAGCACCATACAATAGAACATTCTACAAGAGTGGAAAGGTACCAGGTTTACATGATGCAGGACTACAGCGGCCAGTCATATATGACTGGTCATTGAGCACTTCAGGTGTGGCTGGAGCTGCTGCGGGCAACTAAAGTTTTAACTTAGAGTTTAATCATCATTTCCCAAGTGACAAAAATCTGTTTTGATGTTGTGGGTGCTGTGTCGGCTGCCAGGAAGCTTGTCAACTTTGCATTCTCCTGCTTGCCAGGAGACATAACCTCATAGCATGCCATCTAACTACATTCTCAGCTGCCTTTTATTTCCACTTTCTTTTACACCCTTCTGCTCTGCTGAAGTTTCTCTCCTGCTAAAATGGTGTGCCAGCTTGGGTCTTCTGTGAATGAAGTGGGGTGTAGATGGCAACAAGGACCCAGTGTGTAGTATCCCACGTAGGAGCATTGTGCTTCTGACTGGCATGCCTGCTAATGAGCCCACTGATGGGAGGACAGTGGAAGATGGCCCATGCACCTGGGGCCCTGTCACCCAGTTGAGAAACCCAGCTGGAGTTCCTGGATCCTGGCTTCAGCCTCAGTCAGACCCGGCTATTGCAGGCAGGTGCAGAGTAACCAGCGAATAGATCTCCTGTCTCCCTGTCTTTCAAATCAATGTATATTCCTATCTATTGATTATCTACATCAATCATTGTCTATCTTAAAGTAGCAACAGAAGCACAGGCTTCTATCTTCCATTTTGAGTCCCAGGTCCCTGAGGCCCTGACCTCACCACCCTGCTGCTAACTCACCCCGGTCCGCTGTGGTCTCTGTCCCTCCTCGGAGAGCCAGCTGCTCATTGTCTCGCACCACAGAGGCTGCAGTCAGTCTGTGGAGTGCTTGGTCCCAGGTGGCTTCTTTCACAGAGGGTGATGGAGGCTGTGCTCCCCACAGTGGCTCTAGCCCAACACCCACTTCCCAGCACATGGGCTGCTCCCCACACAGGCCCCGGATCACCACATGGCAGTGCGGCACCTGGGGAGGCGATGGCACTGCTGGTGGAGCCGACTCCCCACCAGGGGGCACAGATGTGAACAGGAAGGGCGGTTCCATCAACATATCCCAGTCCATGGGGACCGGGGAGAGCAGGTTTCCTACTGGGGAGAGAAGGGTGGTGGGCATCAACACCTTGGGCTCCACCTCCTTCGTGTCAGGACCCCAGCTCCCCACTCGGACTCTCACCTGAGTCATCCAGGCCCTGTCCCAACTGTTGGCTTGATTCCAGGCCTGGCCCGTCCAGCACTGTACCCAGAGAGGGCTGCCGTGGCCGGCCAGCAGCTGGGTTTGCTCGGTCTGGAGGGGATGAGAGGCTTCGGCCTGCCAGTGCTGCTCTACGCCGACGACCTAACACCTCTGTACTCAAGGCCACTGCCTGCATGTGAGACATGGGGGCCACTGATGAAGGAAAGCAGAGCTCCCTGGCTCTCCTACACACTGCTGGCCACACGGCCCTGGTGGGACACCTCAGGGTGGCTGCTTGCTACCCTCAGGAGGCAGATCATGCTCCAGCCCTCTTCCCAGTGTCATCTGCCTCCACTCCCTATTTCCCACTTAAAGCTGTCACTCGTCTCTGTACTGTTTACCTTCTCCCCCTTACCCGGCTGACAGCTCCCACTCCTGTAACTGCTCGCAGTTTCCCGAACTCTCTTAGAGCTGATCACCCTGACTCTGCACCTCGTGACACCATGTTCCCCTGCTCATCATTGTGTGATGGGCAAACATTCACCAGACTCTCTAGCAAGACCTCACAGTAAACAGTGTGGCACAGCCAGCACCCAGGAGGTGTGCTAAGCAAACATTCACTGAATACATAGTGAGTGAAGGTGGGCTGACGTCTCACCTTGAGTGCAGTCTGTGGGGGTGCCGCCGGTAAGGGGCAGGAGCGGGAGCCTGCAGGTTCTCCCCAGGCCAGGCTACGGCAGCCCTGCTGAGAAGGGGGTCCCAGGGGAGTGCTGACCTCAGGGGAGCCAGGGCCCTGGGATCCTGGGGACTCACTGCTGCCTGTGGAGCCTGGGCCGGGCTCAGGGCTGGCTGAGCAGTGGGTGAGCACATACTGCTCCCTGATGTAGGAGGACTGAAAGATGCGGCGCCATATGGCTGGATCAGAAGAGGGGTTGGGGCCAGGGTCTGTGATGGGCTCTGTCAGGGCATCTGAACCTGCTGGGAGAAGAGCAACAGTCCTAATCCTGACCCCTTCAACTGCCTAGCCTCTGCCACCACCATTACATACACACACCAGGCACTCACTCCGCTCGGAGTCCCCAGCAGTCCACAGACCAGACAGCTCTGCTGACACAAGGCCTGTCCCGGGTGGTTCAGAGGTGCCTGTGGGCTCAGTGCCAGGGCTTGTGGCAGATGGTGCCTCCTCTGGGGACGGGAACACCGAGCCGCCCAAGCTCTGCCATCCTGGCTCTTGGCCCTAGAAGAAAATCAATGGGGAGGAAAAAAAATGGATTGTCACACATTACCTTTTTCCAAACAGGATGTGAAGGTGGCACAAGCAAGAGGCAAGAAAGCTGCCTATAGCAGAAAGGGATGCCCCTCATGAAGGCAGGTGGCAGGGCTGTGCTAACCTTGAGGATTAGCAGCAGCTCTGGGGCTGCCTGAGCTGCTTGGGGGCCAGGCAGAGGTGGCCTGTTTCATAGTTCTTAGGATCAGAGAGGAAAAGCATGCTGTGTCTTAGGGAGCAAGATTTTCTTAAAGCCCACCTCTCAGATTCACATTGTGCAGCAAGAACCCTACCAGGATAACGCCTCCCTCACTCCCCAACACACACAAAAAAGCATCATTTCCCAGTAAGGAAATGGGCTGAGAGGGGTCTGGTGACTTGCCCTCAGCAGGTGCCTAATGGGTGACAGAGGTGGGATCTGAGCCCATATCCACATTAGACTCCTCTCCCACCACAGAGCTCCGGGGGAAGGAGCTCACAGCAATCCTGGAGCTGTTCCCTGTAGCCAGGTGCTTTAGGGACCTCGGTAAAGGGGTCACACTTCACAAAGCCACTCAGTACATGCCCTTATGGGACAGGAAGAGCAGTGGACTGAGATGCTCAGTGGGACCCCTATGGAGTCCTGGGGGACACAGCCGGAGAGCCTGGCAGAGAGAGAAGGGGGAACAGGAAAGGGAAAGGCCCCATATGCACATACAGTAGTACCGAGTCCAGGCCTACCCCTGATGGGCGGGGCCGGAAGCTGTCCACCCTGAAAAGTGAGCAATAACCAAGCAGCCGGTCCCCAGGGTAAAGGGCTGGGATCTCTCGGGGAGTCAGCAGTGCCTCCACAGCGTCGGGCACAAACCAGTCCACAGAGATGTCACTCAGAGCGGGCTCCAGGGCCTTCCGCAGGGCCTGCACCAGCTGTGGGGAATGGCCAAAGAGAGGGCAGGGCAGGTGTCACACACGGGGTAACACAGCAGGAAGGCCATGCTAAGCTTGACCCCACACATTGTGTCCCCAGGTCCATGGTGGGGCAGTGTGTGTGTGTGTGTGGGATGGGAATGAGGACCAGGGTTGGGCTGATGTCAGGAGAAGGAACAAGCGGATAAGCAAGGGGATTGAGCATGCTCAGAACTTGGGCAGTTTCTTGGCCAGAGACTGCCCACATGGTGGGACAAGGTTGCCAGGGTGAGACTCAACTTCAGGACAGAAAGGGAGAGAAGATCTGGGGGTGGCCAGAGGATTTGTGCCCAAACCTCAGACAGTACCAACTGCTCCCCACTGATTGGCATCTCAGGGAGGGGAGGGAGGAGGGTCCAGAGCTCCCTAACTAGAAATCGGCCATGATATGTACTTCTGGGGGCAGGTAACAGGGTCGAGGCCCAAGCTCACCATGGGCTGCAGCCTCTCCCCTGGCCTCAGGAAGTAGGCCTGGCCCCTGCTGAGGGCCGACAGATCCCGGAGCAGCTGGTGGCAAGCAGGCCCCAGCCCAAAGGAGAAGCACCTGCCAGGGCAAGCAAAGCAGGTGTGAACCCCCTGGAGTGAGACTGGGGGGAGTCAGTCTTCAGCTCCTGGCCCTGCTCACCTGGCTGCCCCTCTGTGCCATCTCATGAGCTCTAGAGCTTGGTGGGTAGTGGTAAGCGCAGGTGAGGCTGCAGTGAGCAGGAACAGCTGCCGAGGGTGGGCCTTGTGCTGGGGTTGCACCATGGCCCAGTCCAGAACAGCCAGAATGTCTGGGGGACCACTCACAGCTTGCAGGGTCTCAAGGCTGTCACATATCAGCTGCACAGTGTCCTGGGCAAAAAAGAACATGCTGGGCCATGCTGCACTGGGACATCACCCACGAAGCTCCGCAGGATCCCTGGGCCGCACTCACGTCATTGCAAGGCCTGCTGTCTGGGAAGAGTGGTCGCACTGATGTCCCAAACACTGCCAGGTTGACGAGCGTCTGGGGTGGGAGAGATTTCACAGCCAAAATGATGGCATCCTGGGGAGAGCCGGGCAGGGTGATTGGTGAGACAGGTTGGCTGAGGTCATGGGGAGGACGGCGGGGACTGCACAGTGTGCTTCCAGGAACAGGGGTGGGGGAGAGCGGGGTAGAATAGAGGGAGGAGACTGTGTGTGTGTGTGAGCCAATTCCATGGACTCAGCAGGTACAGGAGACATGTGATGTGTGTATGACTGGAGTGACTGAGGGTCCTTCTATAGGAGGGGCCCTTGGGAGTGAGAGATGTATGTGTGTGTGTGTGTGTGTGTGTGTGTGTGTGCGCGCGCACAAGCATGAGAAAGCAGGGAAACCACAACAGTGTATGTATGTTGTGTGCGTGGCAAGGGCTGGACTATTCCCTAAGGAACCTCCCTGGGGAGTTACTGCAGGTGGGGATGTCCACTTGGGGAAACTCCTGGTTTTGACAAGGCGGCCTCCAGCCCCACTCAGACGCCCTGCTTCTGTTGCCCCAGGCCTGCCTCCCATTGCCCCAGACCTGCCTTTTGCCTCTTGCCCCTGCCGCCCCAGGCCTGCCCCACCCCCTGCCCTCACGAGCCTTGTGCACAGTGCTGCTGCTGTCCAGCAGGAACAGGAGCTCTCGGGTGGCGGTGCCCAGGTGTCCAGGTTTGGTGCTCAGGTCAGGGCAGAAGCTCAACACCAGCACGGGGTTAAGCAGGATGTCCTTGTGGAAGCGTCGCTGCAAGAAGCACACCTGAACATGGGAGCGCTGTGTCAACCTGGGCCAGGGTCAGGGAAGTTCCGTCCAGGGGAGCAGTGGGACCCTTTGCTGGGGCCTTTCTCTGAAGGTCATTTGCAAGGCAGGGTGGGGAGAGTCCAGAGAAACCCAGGCTGGCTCTCCTGTGCAGCACTCCTCAGCCCTCTGCCAAGCTGGGTGGCAGCTATAGGTCCCTGCCTATGTACACAAATGCAACCAGCAACAACGTCAGGGACTGGGCCCTGACTCTGCAGCCATACCTGCCAGTCCCCATCACTGTCCCTTCTTCGCTGCAGCCTCTGAAAATCACGGCGGGCTTTCACCCACGCCTCGTACTCCACTGCACTCAGGCTGCCTGCCTCGAGTATCAGGTGTGGCTGATGGGGCTCTGATGGAGAGGGACACAGCTAGTGTTAGGGAGGCCCCTGTCCCCAACCCCGGTCCTGGGAGGAGCCTGCACTGGCAGCCTCCTGTGTGCCCTCCCACCTCTGCTTGCCCGAGATGGCTGATTGGGGTTGTCCCACAGCCCATGGCCCAGGGCCAGTCTCTTACCACTTGGGTGCAGCAGGATCTCCAAGAGCCGGTCACAGCGGTGGCCCTCAGCCAGGGTGACACAGATGGTGGCTGCTGAACTTGCATGGGGAGGTGCATCTGCCCGCAGGGCATGGGAGGGGCTCTCCAGGCCTGGGGATGCATAGAGGTAGGGAGAGGTGATAGCTGCCCTACCCCAGGCCAAGACAGAACACATACTCAACCTATCCAGGTTAGTCCATGGCTGTAGATGGGATCATGGCTGAGTCTGCTCAGCTCTTAGTGTCTGATCCATGGGGTCGGAGAGAGGGCTGATTTGCCTGTTTTCATAGAAGTGGGCAATCAGATCTGTTTCTGGCTGCTTAAAGTGGCAGCCACCAGCCAATCACAGATACAGCACCCTGTCCCCATCTATTTACCAAGGGACGTACATGTAGTAGCTTAGATGTACCCCATTGTCAAGAACTCTCCCCATCAGTGTAAAGGGTGGAAAGTAAATGAGTGACATAATTGATGAGGCAGAGTGAGTGTCCAAGTGCCCCAGGGGATGCTCCCACTGCAGCATGGCTCCGGTGCCCATCCTCTTTCCTGTCCCAGGTTTCTCCCACCCCTAAGCCCTGAATGAGTGTCCCATCAGCTGTCCTGGGAGGAAAGGGGTGGACCCGGGAAGGGAGGCCAGGCCAGAGGCACCCACCTGCCAGCAGGCATGGCCCTGTCACCAGCATCTCGAAGGAGAAGGTGTAGGGAGCAGGACAGCGGGCAGGGCCTGAGAACACATCCCGCGGGGCAACTGGCTCCTCCCAGGCCAGCCCTTCTTCCTGGGGGCTGCCCACCCCAAAGCAGCTGGTGGGGCTGCAAGGGAACGCAAGGAGCGTCACAGGACCACCAGCAAGGCCCCAAGCCTCTGGCTGACCCTGGCCCCAGCCCCTCCTCACCCCACCCATCCCCACAGGGCACGCTGCCAAAGCCCCCTCACCCGCACTAGACCCAGAGAAGTCGAGGGAGGGACGAAGAGAATCACCATAGGCCCAACCTGTCGTCACAGAGCCCCGGAGGCCTGAGGGGCCCCGGTGGGCCTGGTGGGGCCAGCGGGGTGAGCACAGTGGGCAGGACCACATGCAGCACCCCGTCAGGCCTTGAGGGCAGCTCCCAGCTGCTGCACAGGGTCACTGTCATGGTGCCAGCCGCAGCAATAAGGCCCGTAGGCAGCACCAGCGCAGACCGAGCCTGGGCCAGATCCAAGACGAGATGACCTACGGTAGGTGAGAAATGGGGGCTCAGAGGAAACCAGAAGCAGAAGAGATGAGGGGAGCTTGAGGTACGTGAAGGGGCTGACTCGGGGTGCCCCGGCCAGGGGACCTGAGCAGTTGGCAGGCACTAAGCCGATGGGGGCATGAGATGGAACCATGGCAGGAGAGGCAGGGGTGTTGAAAGGACCTGGCCAACCCTGTTAACAGAGGGCTGAAAGATGGGGAGCAGCTCCACTCCCAAGGACTTTGGGGGGCCCACACACTCTGTGTCTCTCTGCCTATCTGCCTTTCTCAGTCAACCCTGGACACCATCTTTCTAAAAACTCTGGTGGCTGTCACTGAGGCACAGCAAGTAAAGTTGCTATCTACAATGCCGCATCCTAGTTAGGCACTGGTTCGGGTCCTGGCTGCTCCACTTCCAACCCAACTCTCTACTGATGTGCCTGGAAAAGCAGCAAAGGATGGCCCAAGCGCCTTGGGTGCTGCACCTAAGTGGGAGACCCAGAAGAAGCTCCCGGCTTCAGAGTGGCCTAGCTCTTGTCATTGCAACCCTTTGGAGGCAAACCAATGGATGAAAGATCACTCTTGGTTTCTCTTTCTCTTTCTGTAAGTCTGCCTTTCAAATGGCCAAATAAATCTAATAAAAATAAAATAACTGCCTTGTGGCTGGGGTGCTTGGGAACCAAGAAGAGTGCCCCAGGAGGAGTTTGTGGCAGTTGTCAGGACTGAGGCGGGAGGTAGGCCAGAAGACACAGTGCCGCATGTACCTTCCAGGCAACGGTTGCGTTTAGACATAGGATTCCTGGGTTGGGGTGGGATGAGATGGCTGGTGGAGCCGTGACAGTCACTGCTGCCACTAGGGAAGAACATACATGTGTGGTCCCACACACGTGGGCTGCCTGCCTTCAGAGCAATCATGTCACCTCCCTGCCTTACTGCAGTCACCTTGAGAAATACCTGCTGTGTAAATGAGGGGAAGACAAAGATGGACAGGAAGGAAAGGAAGGAGAAAGGGGCTTTTCTCTCAGCCTGCCGAGGTGCAGGATCCATGGCAAGGACACAAGGTCAGGTTTTCCATCAGCTCTGTGACTCCTAATGATATCCTTTGGTAATTCTTGCTTCATTATCCACAGACTGGGAATCCTAAGAACTATACCATGGGGTCTGGCATCCTGACGTAGCAGGCAGAAGTGCCACCTGTGATGGGGGCATCCTATAGAGCTGCCAGTTCAAGTCCTGGCTGCTTCATTTCCTGCCCAGCTCTCTGTGCCTGGGAAAAACAGAGAAGATGGGCCCCTGCCACCTATGTAGGAGACCCTGTTGAAGCTGGGGTTTGGCCTGACCCAGTCCAGTGCCTTAGGCAGCCATCTGGGGAGTGAACCAGTGGACAGAAGATCTTTCTCTCTGTAACTGACTTTCAAATGAATAAATAAATGTAAAAAAAAAAAAAACTACAGGTCAAACACTGTGACAAAAAATAAATGAAACATTATATACAAAGCTTCCAATTTTGTAAATGTGTTGCTATTATTTTCAACCCCTATGAAAGAGGGAATATGGGGCTAGTACTGTGATTCAAGAGGCCAATCCTGTGCCTGCAAGTGCTAGGATCCCATATGGGTGCTGATTCATACCCCAGCTACTCCACTTCCCATCCAGCTCCCTGCTTGTGGCAAAGCAGTGGAGGACAGCCCAAAGCCTTGGGACCCTGCACCCTTGTGGGTGACCCAGAGAAATTTCCACTCTTAGCTTCAGATTGGCTCATCTCCAGCTATTGCAGCCATTTGAGAAGTAAAATAGCAGATGATCTTTCTCTCTGTCTGCGATCTCTGTAAATTTGCCTAATATAAATAAATCCTAAAAAAAAAAAAAAGAGGGCAAGAGAAACTCTTGCTTTATTACCTACCTCTCTGGATTCAAATTGAGAGGATGCCAGCGACAACACAAATTAAACTATAAATCACTACAAACACAAGATATTGGGTTACTCAGTAGAAGCTGCCTACAATCCTGGTATATACATACCACTGCCTCTAGCCATTTCACCAAGTCCTACCCTTCCTTCCACAGGCTGCCTAAATGTCCTTCTGGAATATTCCTGGCACTTGGCCCAGAACTCACAATGGCTTTGAACCACCTGCGGGCTTTATCCCAGCTCTCAGCACCGCTGCTTGTGTCCTTCTCACTCAGATGGTAAACCCCTGGGCAGGAATCCAAGCACTATGTGGATGAATAAATGACAGGACACAGGGAGAGCCACAGAACCTGGCCAAGCTGGGTCCCCTGGGAGACGCTGGGCTTTGGAGGTGAACAGAACCCTGTCCCAAGCCCAGGAGCTAGTGCTCAACTGGGGACCCGACAGGCAGACCCGACAGATCAGGATGTGAGGAGGTGGCGCCAAAAGCCTCTGAGTGCAATTACCCACTGAGGGGCCTAAGGAGGGGAGGTGTGGCAGGGTTTCCCAGGGAGTGACAGCTGGATGGTTCTTAAAGGACCAGTAGTACACATTTTGCTCTTCAGAAATGGGAAATCAGGGAAGGGAGGTGCAGAAGGACCTGGCAGGGTGGCCAGTGTGGTGCCAGGGGTGGGAAAGGGGCTGAAGGGATGGGATCAGGTGAGCAAGGGGTTTGTTAAACAGAAGAGTCTGCACTTGACCCGGGAGCTGGGCGTCACAAAGGGCCTAGCAGAGGACGTCTGAGGGGTTAGCCATAGAGGTAGCTCCCTCGGCAACCCCCTGGAGGGTTACGATCACCTGGGCAGAACAGGCAAGTGTCCCAGCAAACCCGTGCTATCTGCCTGCGACCTAGCGCCAAACCTAGGTCACGTGTCCCCAGCACCTGGGGGCGGGCCAGGTATGCAGTCCACGACTGTTGAATGAAGAGATGAATCAATGGGTGGCAAGCTCAGTGCGGGGAGAGCGGGTGCAGGGATCTGAGCGGCGGCTGGCCTGCAGGAGGAACGCGGAGTGGCCGCGCTGGACTCACCCTGCGCGCAGCGGCGGGGCGTGGAGGCGCCCAGCGCCGGGCCCAGCGCGCGACAGCAGGCGGGCTGGGAGCGGCGCCGGCTCTGCAGCTGGAAGGAGACGCGCCGTCCCGCCGCCTCGGCCTCGAAGCCCGACACCACCTCGGCCTCAGCCAGCGGGTACACGAACACGCCTGCGGGGCCGGAGACGGCGTCGGAGCGCGCCCGGCACACCCCAGCGGCTCCCAGCACCCCGGGTCCCCCTGCCCCGGGGCCTCACCCTCCACCGGCTGCGGCTGAGGGTTGTGGTAGGTGAGCCGAGCCCGCAGGCTGAGGCAGGGGCCGTTGGTGCAGGCCCGGACGCTGGAGTCGGTGAGGGGCAGCGGCGTCCAGCTGGAGGGGCAGTAGAGGCCAGGCATGGTGCCGGGAGGTGGGCGCTGCAGGAGCTGGGGAGGACCGGTCTAACTCCGCCGCGAGGCGGCTCGCCTGCGGGAGGCGCAAGACTGAGACCGGGGGCTTCCGCCCGGCCGACAGGTGGCAAGGGCGATGATAAGCCGAGGGGAGCGGAGGGCACGGCGAGTTGGGGCATCCTCGCCCGTTACCTGGGAAACCGGGGCAGACGCGGCTGTCCGCGGCGTGGGGACCCGGGGAGCCGAGGGTTAATCATTAACTGGAGTCCCCCCCACCCCCCGGCGCCCGGCAGTCCCGCCGCCCGCCCGCTCCTCTGGGGCTCGGGGGGCGGCCACAGCTGTTCCGTCAGCCGCTGCCGGGCCTCCCCGCCACCCCTGTACCTGCCGGCCCCCCGGGGCCCCGGCGGCTGCCAGCTGTCGGAAGCGCTGCGGGGGTGGGGTGGGTGAGGAGCGCTGGGAGATGCTCGGCGTGCGGAGCGAAGGTTTAAAGGGACCGGATCCACCCTGGCTACCTTAGCCCGGGGGCGCAGCGCGGGCGGGGTGGGCCGAGGCGTTCAGAGGGGCTGCATGCCCGAGTGGTGGGGGTAACAGAGACTGGGACGCGTGAGAGGAGGTGTAGGGACAGAGAGCGCCCGAGCGATGGGTGTAGGGCACCTCTCCCCCACCCTGGCAGAACCCACCGGGAAGTCTCCCCGCTTCGGGTTGCTGCGGGCTGGGTCGTGGGTTCTCTCTCCACCCACCCATCCCTGCGGGCGACTCCAACCTCACCGTCACGTCCTCCGCGGAGTTTGGGGCGCCGCTAAGGGTCCAGGGTGGGTGATGCGGGCCCTGCACCCCGAGCTGCACTTGGGTCCCCGCACCTGCTGGGGCGCCGGCTCCAGCCTCTTGCAGCTGCTGCTCCGAGTCGGGGCGGTGGTCCCGCCCCCCGCGCCGGGAGTCCGCCCTGCCAGTCCGCCTCGGCCCCGCCTGCCGCTGCGGCGGGTGGACGCTCCCCCTCCAACGGGCGCGGTTCCGCCTCCGCGCCAGCCCGGGCCGCGGGAGCCAGAATGGACTCCGCAGTGCAGGGACCCGCGCGTCCCCCGCCACCGCCACACACTTAGTGCGGGACCGAGGCCTTTGTGGCCCCCACCTTTTCCAGCTTTCGGGAGAAGAGGGGCCCGAGCAGCTCATCCTGCGCGCCCCGGGCCCTGCAGCGCCTGCCTCAGCTGTCCGCTGTCACCGCGCGCAGCCCACCCACCCCCGCCCTGGGAAGGCTTCTGTCCCTGCAGCGCACTGCACCCAGCCCCTGCGCCGCGGCACCGCGGAACACTTTCCCGCAAGCATCCAACCAAGTGCTCTTATTTCTGCGACAAACTCCCGCATCCCGATGGCTCCTTTAGCTCCTGCGCACGCAGTTAAGCCCCGAGGCGGGACTCCCCCGGCACTGCAGAGATTGGTTCCCGCTCCAAAGCAGCCAGCCTTCCTCCCTACTTTTGCCGTATGCGGGGCGCCTTTTTCCGGTTGTAACTCGGGGTGCAGGCACTGCAGCCTGCAGCCCTTTCTGGGCCAGTGACTGCAGCACCTCATGAGACGTCGCTGCTTAGGGTCCCTGAGCTGAGCTTGCCAGGAAGTCTACAAACCTCTCAGGACCCCTGCGGGGAAAGTCTGGGAGCCCCCGGGGGGAGTGAGGTCTGGCCGTCCCCTGTGCATATTTTCTGGCCCACTTAGGTTCTGCAAAGAGAGGGACTTTTTGTTTGTTTATGATGGAGGGAGAAGCTCAGCCTTCCTGGTGAACTTCATCCTCCTGATCGAAGTCACCTTCGTCACATTGGCCCTGGGGACCTCTCTCTCTCTCTCAGCACCTGAGCCCTCCCCAGCACAAAGCACTTAGAGGACTGGCAACAGCTGTGCCTTTTCCCAGAGGCCTCCGCGAGTGGAGAGGCCAGGGGACCATCCAGGGAGCACTCAGTGCAGGGGCCAGGGGACCATCCAGGGAGCACTCAGTGAAGAGGCCAGGGAGCACTCAGGCGGCCACACAGAGGAAGCCCCCGGGGGCAGCTGCAATCAGGACTCTAAGCTCTTAGCCCATTGACTCCTCTCTTTCTTCCCAGTCAGCTTCACTCTCAGCCTTATTCCAAAAGAAGCTCCCTCTTGTAAGAGGGCCTGGGGAGTGACAGTGGAGAGCTGATGGTCCCTTCAAGGGGTTCAGGTACCTTGCCTGACCCTGTTGTCCAGACCGTTGACCCTTTGTGCTTTGCCTTTTCTGCGAATGAACCATGAAAGGTCAGTGTGTGGCACAGCAGGGTAAGCTGTGGCATGTAATGCCCACATCCCATGAGTGCAGGTTCGAGTGCCGGTTACTCCACTTCCAATCCAGCTCCCTGCTAATTCTGGGAAGGCAGCAGAAGATGGTCCAAGGGCTTGGACCCCTGGATCCACCTGGAAGACCTGGAAGAAGCTCCTGGCTCCAGACTGGCCCAACTCTAGCTATTGCAGTTACATGGGGAGTGTACAGGTGGGTGGAACATGTCTATCTCTTCCCTCTCTTTCTCTTCTATTCATATAAATAAAATAAATCTTTTAAAAACAGTGAGCTCTGTGCCCTCAGGCATTGATGAGGTGACAGAATGGTCACAGGGAGCCTGGAGAACATGGCAATGGAAAGAGAGGTCCTGTCTTTGTTGGTTGTGGGGAGGGCTTGGAAGTCACACAGCTCCCCTGAAAGATGGGATCCCTGTCAGAGACTAGATGAACAGGTTGGCACAAGGCAAGCGTGGCTGGGAAGCAGCACACGGCCCCCGGGTGCTGTTGGGAAGGCTGCCTGGGGTAAGGCTGCTCTATTGTCCTGCAGGTGGGCAGTCAGGGCAGGCTGCCCAGAATCTGGGTTCAGAGCAGCAAGGGTGGGGAGGTAATGCAGGATGGCAGCGGAGAAGGGAGGGGACAGCATAACCTCTTAGGGCTGTGTTCCAGGTAGAATTGAGCAGGTCCGAAGGACAGTGTGGGTGCTGGGTGCCAGGAATCCTCAGGGTAGAGGACACACAGCTGCAAAGGCTCAGCCCCTAGGGGCTCGCGCTGCAGGGAACAGGGCACTGGGTGCCTGCATTTAGATAAGTGCTGCACCACAAAGAAGCCGTAGGAGGGGTCAAAGTGGTTAATGGGTGCTCTTGGGAGGAGCGCCCCAGCTGCTGAGGGCAGGCATTGAGGCGGAGCCCTAAGTGGAAGGTATGTCAGCTGAGGGGATCTGCTTGCCAAAAGGTGAGAGAGGCAGTGAGGGGTGGGAAGGTGGTATTAGGGCAAGTGAGGGTACATTTGCTCTGAGTTAGCATTCGTGGAGCTCTTACTATGGGCCAGACACCTGCAGCACAAGCATGGATCATCAATCAATCGACAAGAGAGGGGTATCATTGTTTTACTTACTGGTGAAAAACATTCATTACAAGACAGTGATGTTGAACTTGGCTGCTCCGGCCCCAGAATTCTTTTTTTATTTATTATTTTATTTATTTATTCTATTATATATTCATCTATTTTGTTTATTTTTATTTATTATTTTATTTAATTAAAATTAATTTGGGGAAACAAATTTTAAGATTTATTTATTTTTATTTCCAAGTCAGATATACAGAGAGGAGGAGAGACAGAGAGGAAGATGTGTCCGCTAATTAACTCCCCAAGTGACTGCAATGACCAGAGCTAAACCGAGCTGAAACCAGAAGCCAGAAGCTCCTTCCAGTTCTCCCACCTGGGTGCAGGATCACAACGTTTTGGGGCTGTTCTCGATTGCTTTCCCAGGCCACAGGCAGCGAGCTGGATGAGAGATGTGGCTGCCGGGATATGAACTGGTGCCCATATGGGATGCCGGCATGTGCAAGGCAAGGACTTTTAGCTGCTAGGCTATCGTGCTGGGTCTAGAAAAAAATTTTTTTTAGAGATTTATTTGTTTTTATTGGAAAAGCAGATCAGATTTACAAAGAGAAGGAGAGACAAAGAGAAAAATCTTCCACTCACTGGTTCATTCCCCAAATGGCCACAACGCCCAGAGCTGGCCAAGTCTGAAGCCAGGAACCAGAAGCTTCTTCAGGGTCTCCCAGGTGGATACAGGATCCCAAGGTTTTGGGCTATCCTCTGCTGGGACACAACTTGATGCTATAGGCAAAGGACTAACCTACTTGTGCCACTGCACCAGCCTCCAGAACTCTTGTTTTAAAATATAGACAATATGTCATTCTTTAAGTATTTAACTGAAAAATAAAAATCACATATATGTATTGTGTGTTATGTTGTTTTGAATTATGTCTATTTTGCAGAATGACTAGATCATATGGCTTATTTTCTTTAAAAAAAAAATTATTTGAAAGGCAGAATTAGAGAAGAGAGACAGAGATCTTCCATCTGTTTGTTTATTCCCCAGATGGCTACAACGGCCAGGGCTGGGCCAGGCTGAGGTCGGGAACCTGAAACTCCCTCTGGGTCTTGCCTGTGGGTGGCAAGGATACAAACACTTGTGCCTCCCTCCCTTGCTTTTCCTAGACCGTTAGCAGGGAGTTGAGATGGTAGTGGAGCAGCTGAGACATGAGCCATTGTCTGTGTGATGCCAGTGTTGTGGGCAGTGGCTTTGCCTGTTATGCCACGCTTTTTGTTTGTTTGTAAAAGATTTGCTTGAAAGGCATAATGATGAACAAAGACAGAGAAATATTCCACCTGCTGGTTGACTCCCCCAATGCTGGGAACAGCCAAGCCAGGCTAGACAGAAAACAGAAGGAACCCAATCCAGGTTCTTCCACATGGTTGATAGGGACACAAGTACTTGGGCTATCATCTGTTGTCTTCCCAGGTACATTCCAGGAGAACTAAATCAGGAGTAGCTGGGACTGGAATCACTCCACTATAGAAGGCAGGTGTCCCAAGTACAAACATGTCCCCCCAGCCCCAACAAATATGATTACATGGTTTTATGGTTTTCTTTTCTTTTTCTTTTTTTTTTTTTCCTCTCTCTCCCTCTCTTTCTTTTTTTTTCTTTCTTTTTAAAAGATTTACCTATTCGAGTGTTCGCCGTGGGGTTGGGGCAAAAACAGCTCCCGGCAGTGTGGTGGCTGTGGGGGGTGTCCCAGCCAGGCCGGACCCAATGCTGGGGACTCAGGCCAAAGTCACTGCCAAAAGGCAGTGACCGAGTCCTAGGCTTTGGGTCCAAAGGTAGTGTGCCTATTTGGCGTGAGGATCTACCTGCTGGCCCTCTGGTGGCAAGCTCTGGGGTTTTTAGGATATATAATTGCTGCCTAGGGACATGCAGGAATAAGGCCAGTGTGACTGTAGGTGAGGGATGAATTCTGAGTGATTCCCAGCAATGGGGTCACAGAACTTTCTGCCAAGTGTGGGGACTGAGTTCTGGTGGTTTGGAGGGGAGAGTCCATAAGATCCATTTGGGTCAGACTGATTCACCAGCCTAAATAGGAATTCTGAGATGGACTGTTAGCATAGAACATCACTGACTGCGACATACCAGTGCACACAAAAGGTATGACTGGGGGCCTGTATGGCAGGGCTAGGTACTAGTACCTGACTGAGTGTTGGAACAGTGGACGGGTCACACTTGGCAGGGTCAAGACTAACTGGCATGCAAGAGAATAAGGTCCAGGGATAGATTCTGTGGGGAAAGTATGAGCCCAACCCTGTGGAAATACAAGTCCCGCTGGTTAGCTCATGAGATGGGGTGGTGATGGGCTGAGCTAGGTGTGATCATGGAACCTGCCATCACTTATGGGTAAAGGAACCGACAACAGTCTGGGCAGGTCAAGGCATCAGCACCTAAACGTGCATCTTAATATAGGATGTGGGGTGGGCCAAGCTACAGCTGGAAGAGGGAGGACCGAGCAGGTCCAAACAAACTTCAGTTCACAAGGAAGAACAGAAATCAGGATGGAGCACAGGTCATGCCGAGCTAGATTCTTACACTGACTGGCCTGCGTGAGCCAGGGACACTAGGCCACAGCATTGAAGGCAAAGGCTGAAACAGGTGAGGGGCTAAGCCAACTGGGTCAGAGCAACCACTAGTACACGTGTAATCTAGGGCTGGGAATAGGCTCGGTTAGGGAGCTGTGAGAGTACACCCTTCCTGGGTTGGAGTTTTCATGGAAGAGTGCGGGGACTAGAGTGGGAGCTGCATTCTGGTCTGGATATGGCTGCAATCTCCCTTGGCACAAGTGTGAACTGGGGCTGGGTACACCTAGCTGGGCTAGATGCCAGCACCATTTGGTGCTCTGGAGAACCTGGGCAGATGTAGGACGGATTAGGCTAGGTCTCTGCCCCTACTGAGCCATGTGTGAGCAGTGTCTGGGTATGGATAAGCCTTGGCTGGGCTGAAACATCCAACAGTAAGAACCAGAATGGATTGAAGGTCAGCAAGGAGGGCCAGCCCATGGACCCACCAGTATGTGCAAGATCTTGCATAGGGAGAGGTTCTGATGAAGGAGCTTGGGAAATTCCTCTGTTAGGACACAATCCCTGCAGCTTTTTGGTTGTTTCCCCATTGTGACAAGAGATATCTTCCAATGCTGAGATTCTTTTTTCTGCCTCATTCATTTTATTATGGAGAATTTCTATTGATTTTTTAATAATGCTCTATTGTGTCCTTCATTCCCAATAATTCGGCTTGAATTTGTTTCAGTGTCGCTCTTTCCTGTGTGACATACTCCTTAAATTCCTTCAAAACCTGTATGTACTTCTCATTGATGATAATAATGAGTTTTCTGAATTCTGTATCCCCCATTTTCTCAATGTATTCCTCAGTTAACTCTGAGGGTGACAAAGAATTATTTGCTCCTTTGCAGGGGAGTCCTCAGTAATATTCATTGTGCCTCTGTCTCTTCTTTTGCTCTTGATCATTGTACTTCTGGTCAGCAGAGTCTTCTCCTTGGGGCAGGTTTCTAAGCTGTGTCACCCACAGGTCTATAATTCGATTTTACTTGTTCTGGTTTGTACATGGCTCTTTGTTTGCAATCATTTGTGCCACTCCCTACAGCAAGTTCCAGGTCTGGGTTCTTATGTTAGATTTTCACCATGGTCTCTGTAGCCCCAGCTCCTGGCTCACCAGTCTCCACCTTCTGTGATACTGTGCCAAGGCTGCACCATTGTCTGTACAACCTTTCTCCCATTTCCAGTTTAAGCAGTTCACAGGATTAGGGAGACACAAGATGTCCTATATAGCTAGATTGTTGGTGGTGCTGATCTTGCTGGAACCCGTTGGCTGTTTTGATCCTTATAATGCCAAAGTTAGTATTATTTTCCCTGTGAGACCAGTTCAATTCACTGAGCCAGAAATGAGTTCACTCCCAGCTTAATGCATGTGCAGTCCTGTCCTATACGCTTTGCCTCCTTAAACAAAATGGTGCCTGATTAGGCTCTAGTGTGTGGACATGGCTGTGAAATGCACCCTGTTCTCCCACTGCCTGTTTGGGGAGTGAATCATCGAATGGAAGATCTTCCTCTCTGTCTCTCCTGTCTGTATATCTGTCTGGGATCTGCTGAGCATGGTGCTTTCTGCACTAGGGAATTCAGCTTACTGTCCACCAGGCAGTTGGAGCAGAAGGACATGCCGATTCCCTGCCCGGGGCCTGTGTAACCACCTGGTGGAGTTCTCTGTGGACAGGGAGTGGGCAGCATTTGATGGAGGAGGTGACAGAGCGCAGCAGCACCCTGCGGCGTCAAGAGGATGTTAGTTTCTGCCAGGATCTGAAAGATTTGCCTAGAGCCGGAGCAGAGCAGAGAGCGACACTAAGGCCTTAATGCTGTGTGACTTTGGGCTAGTGCAGGAAGCCTGAAGCCAGATGCAAGTGCCTTGAAATGGTTATCACTCGAAGATCATAGGGGGTGCATGGAATGGCAAGTAGAATGATGTCTCGTGCATTCTCATTCATTATCCATGATTTTTTCTGTATATATCTAGTATTTCTCATTTTTGCATAACCTAATGGTAAATAATATAAATTGGTTTATCTCCTCAAAGAGAAATAAGTACTTGTGTAGGGAAATGCTTTGACCTATGTAATCATCCTGACGATCAAAATCTCACCTGCATACCTTTTTTTTTTTAGATTTTTAAGAAAATTTTTATTGGAAAGGGGGATATACAGAGAGGAGAGACAGAGAGGAAGATCTGCCTTCCGATGATTCACTCCCCAGGCGGCTGCAACGGCTGGAGCTGAGCCAATCCGAAGCCAGGAGCCTCTTCCGGGTCTCCCCCGTGTGGGTGCAGGGTCCCAAAGCTTTGGGCCGTCCTCAACTGCTTTCCCGGGCCACAGGGAAGCTGGATGTGAAGTGGGGCCGCCGGGATTAGGACCGGCGCCCATATGGGATCCCAGGCGTGCAAGGCGAAGACCTTAACCACTGCGCCATCACGCCGGGCCCCATACCTTTTTTTTTAAAAAAAGATTTATTTTATTTTTATTGGAAAGTCAAGTATATAAAGAGGAGGAGAGGCAGAGAAAAAGATCTTCTGGCCGATTATTCATTCCCCAAGTGACCACAACGGCCAGTGCTTAGCCGATCCAAAGCCTGGAGCCAGGAAATTCCTCCAGGTCTCCCACACAGGTGCAGGATCCCAAGGCTTTGGGCCTTGGGGTCGCTGGGATTAGAACTGGTGCCCATGTGGGATCCTGGCGCATTCAAGATGAGGATTTTAGCTACTAGGCCACCACGCCAGGCCCTCACTCACATATCTTAGTGTCATCCTCTACTGCTTTCCCAAGCCACTAGCTGGGGGCTAGATGGGAAAAAGAATAGCCAAGACATGAACCAGTGCACATATGGAATCCTAGTACTTGGAGGGAGACGTTAGCCATTGTGCCAAGCCCTCACCCTACCCATTTTCCCCCTTTATGGGTTCTGTGTTTGGTGTCATGTCTAAGAATGCCTCACAAAGTCCTAGGTCCTATTTCTGTTGTGTCATTGTCTTTTCTTGTGTGTTACTTTAAGGTTTTATTTATTTATTTGAAAGGCAGAGCAACAGAGAAAGAAAGATCTGGACCAGCACCTGTTATTTTCCAAAGGTGTTAGCAGCGATCGAGCTGGATCGAAAGTGGAGCAGCCAGGGCTTGAACTGGCACCCAAATTGGATACTGGCATCTCAGGTAATGGCTTACCCTCCTGTGCCACAATGCTGGCTCCTTTTTTTTTTTTAAAGATGTATTTATTATTTGAAAGGCAGCTCTACAGAGAGAAGGAGAGACAGTCAGACCTTCCTTTCACTGGTTTACCCCCAAATGACCACTAGGACCAGAGCTAAGCCGATCTGAAGTCGGAACTCAGGAGCTTTTTCTGGGTCTTCCCCTTGGGTACAGGGGTCCAAGCACTTGAGCCATCCTCCACTGCTTTCCCAGGCCACAAACAGGGAGCTGAGTCAGAAGTGAAGCAAATGGGACACAAACCAGTGCCCACATGGGATGCTGACATTGCAAGGTGGAAAATTAGCCTGCTGAGCTTCCATGCTGGTCTATTTTTTTTAAACACTATAAAATGAGTACACATTTGGGACACAAAATCTTACTGTGTATTTATTTGATGGAAAATCGCCAGTTTCCTTCCCTTTCCCTCCTGCATCCCTCTCCTGGAGGCCGTTCGTGGGATGGGTGACTATCCTGTGTCTTGCCACCTTCCCCTTGGAAAGCCTGCCTACAGAAGCTAGCCGCCCCTGCTGTGTGGGAGCCCACAGTCAAAGAGGAAAGGGCATGATAAGGGGCAAGTAAAGAGGGCCGGAACCTGAATGTCCACCAGCAGAACTGCTGAGCCGACCCTGGATGTCCCCACTGTGAATGGAATACAGCCTTATGCTGTCCATGGCTGCAGTTGACAAAGCCAATTTCCAAAAGGCACACTTCTGTGTGGCTGAAAATATTGCCTAAATCCCCTAGAGATCATCTTAGGACACTGCACGGCCACCTCCAGGAGAGGATTCCCAGAGAACAGAGGGGACTGTGCCACTCTTGCATTCCTCCTTGCCATAACCTCCTTCCTACCTGCTTCCCCCTAGGGGCTTAACAGGTCTCAGGATCCGAGTGGGTGGCATCCAACAGAGGTGGTGAATCACTGTGCCAGCTGCTCTCTGCCCTGCAGCTCCTTTCCATTGCACAGTCCTAGGCCTAATCAGGACTGCTATAGCCTGGGGCCGCAGAGCATCTCCAGCACCTGGTCTGTTGTTCTGTTCCAGGATGGAATGACAGATAACCCCCAACTGAAGTGGGGGTGAGAGGTGGGGATGAGCTTCTCATGAGTTGCCAGGCATCTAGAGGGCCCAAGGGAAAGGCAACAAACCAGATAACATGTACCTTCTAAAGTAAGTGAGATGGATCAAGAATTTAGAACAGATGTTAATCAAAATGTGAGGAGAGAAGGGAACTCATCAGCAACACAGAGGGAGAGCAGGAAACCACAAATACAATGTGAGCTGTGGATCCAAATCCCCTGTCAACAGTCCAAACCAACAAACGGCAACAATGGGACGATGGGGGTGGGCATTGGCCACAGGAGCAGGTGCCACTTGGAACACCAGCGTCCCATCAATTCTGGGTGCATGGGCAATCCAGTTTCCTGCTAATATACATCCTGGGAAGTAGCAGAGGATGGCGCAAGTGCCTGGGTGCCTGCCACCATGTAGGAGATCTAGATCGCCAGCCCCTGCCCTTGGCCTTGCCCAACCCAAGCTGTCTGTGGGCATTTGGGAAGTGAACCAGTACAGGGAAGATCAGTTTCTGTCTCAGTCTTTCTCTTTTCCTTTCAGCTAAATAAAAATTAACTTAAACACGCAACTCTGAAATCCAGGACTATTTTAAAAAGACATTAAAAAAATTGAAAGCACTGCTTGTTGAGTGGCAAAACATGAACTGACAAAGGGTCATGGGTAGTACAGTAATGCCAGCATTGAGACTGTCCTTATGTCTTCTTGCATAAGAGAGAATGTGTCAGAAAATGAAGAAAAACACAAAAATAAAACATAGTAAAAGGAAATTACAACACAAGAAGAGAGAGTTAAGTCTCAACATACCAGGAAATACTTGAACATTAAGAAGGAGACTTTTAAAAACAAAGGAGATTCTAAACTCAAGAACAAAATCTGGGAACTGGTGTCATGGCACTAAGCTGATGCTTACAATGCCAGAATCCTACATGGGCACCCATTCTAGTCCCACCTACTCCATTTATTTATTTTTTTAAGATTTATTTATTTTTATTGGAATGCCAGATATGCAGAGAAAAGGACAGACAGAGAGAAAGATCCTCTGTCCACTGGTTCACTCCCTAAGTAGCCGCAACAGTCAGAGCTGAGTTGATCTGAAGCCAGGAACCAGGAGCTTCTTCCAGGTCTCCCACACAGGTGCAGGGTCCCAAAGCTTTGGGTCATCCCCCATTGCTTTCCCAGGCCACAAGCAGTTAGCGGATGGGAAGTGGAGCAACTAGGACACAAACTGTTGCCCATACAGGATCCTAGCACATGCAAGGTGAGGATTTAGTCACTGACCATCATGCTGGGCCGTCTTCTTCTTCTTTTTTTTCTTAAGACTTATTTACTTATTATTTGAAAGGTAAGGTTAGGGCCCGGCGCAATGGCGCAGTGGTTAAGGTCCTCGCCTTGCACGCCCGGGATCCCATATGGGAGCCGGTTCTAATCCCGGCAGCTCTGCTTCCCATCCAGCTTCCTGCCTGTGGCCCGGGAAAGCAGTCGAGGACGGCCCAAAGCTTTGGGACCCTGCACCCGTGTGGGAGGCCTGGAAGAGGCTCCTGGCTTCGGATCGGCATAGCATTGGCTGTTGCTCTCACTTGGGGAGTGAATCATCGGATGGCAGATCTTCTTCTCTGTCTCTCCTCTCTGTATATCCGCCTTTCCAATAAAAAAATAATAAAAAATAAATCTTAAAAAAAAAAGAAAGGTAAAGTTATGGAGAGAGAGATAGAGATATCTCCCATCTTATGGGAGATAATCCACATAGCCAGACAGCCAGAGCTGTTCCTGGGCAAAGCCAGGAACCAGCAGCTACTTCCGGGTCTCCAGGAGGTTTGGGAATTCAGGAAGTTGGGCTATCATTTGCTGCTTTCCAGGTGCACTAGCATGGGGTTGGATGGGAAGTGGATCAGCTGGGACATGAACCAGCACCCAAATAAGATGCCAACACCACGGATGGAGGATTAGCTTGAGGTGCCATGACTAGCCCCCCTGCTGCTTCACTTCTGATCCAGCTCCCTATTAATGCACCTGAGAAAGCATCACAAGATGGCCCAAGTCCTTGGGCTCTGCCACCCACTCAGAAGACCCAGATGGGGCCTAATGCAATAGCCTAGTGGCTAAAGTTCTTGTCTAGCACACGCTAGGATCCTGTATGGATGCTGGTTCTAATCCCAACAGCCCCAGTTCCCTGCTTGTGGTCTGGGAAATCAGTAGAAGACAGCCCAAAGCCTTAGGACCCTACACCCATGTGGGAGACTCAGAAGAGGTTCTGGGCCCCTGGCTTTGGATCGGCTCAGCTCTGGTCATTGTGACTACTTGGGGAGAAGACTTGAGGAGGGATGGAAGATCTCCTCTCTGTCTCTTTCCCTCTCTGTATATCTGAATTTCCAATAAAAATAAATAAATCTTAAAGAAGAAGACCCAGAGACCCAGATGGAGTTGTAGTCTCCTGACTGGCCTGGATCAGCCTCAGCTGTAGCAGCCATTCAGAAAGTGAACTAACAGATGGAAGAGCTTTTTCTTTCTGTCTCTTCTTCTCTTTCAAATAAGGCATTTCTTAAGTATCTTTGACAACAACAACAACAAAAAAAGAACAAAATCCAACAACATATGGTCTGTAAGAGACAAATAGACAGTGAGAAGTTGAGAATGAAAAGACAGAAGCAGGTACAGCATGGGGAATGGGCAGGAACTGGGCCATATAGGTAAGATGCTGGGCATTTTTCTTGTTTTGTTTTCATGATTTTATTCAAACACAACTGAACGTGCACATAAGCTGTTCTTTTTTTTTTTTTTTTTGTGGAGAGGGGAAGGAGATTTTCCTAGAAAAGCAGATTTACAGAAAGAAGGACAGAAACAAAGATTTTTCCATCCACTGGTTCACTCCTTAGTACCTGCAATGCCCAGAACTGAACCGATCTGAAGCCAGGAGCCAGGAGCTTCCTCTAGGTCTCCCATACGGGTGTAGGATCTCAAGGCTTTGGGCAATCCTCTACTGCTTTCTCAGGCCACAAGCAAGGAGCTGGATGGGAAGTGGAGCAGCCGAGACACGAATCAGTGCTCATATGGGATCCTAGTGCTTGAGGGAGGAGGATTAGCCAATTGAGCCACATTGCTGGGCCCAAGACCTGTTTTTGACAATCTCAAGTCTTAGGGTGACCATGATACCAAGGAGAAGGCTCCCGTCCTCACAGGCAGTGATGAGGTAGAAAGAACTATTTTTTAAAATTATTATTATTTATTTTTAGTTACTTGAGAGGCAGAGAGAGAGGTCTTCCATGTATCGAATCATTCCCTAAGTGGCTTCAACCATTAAGGGTGGGCTATGCTGAGCCAGGTTGAAGCCAAGAGCTTGGAACTCTGTTTGGGCCTGCCACATGGATAGCAGGAGTCTGAACACGCTGGCAAGCTTCTGCTGCCTTCCAAGCCCCATTAGCAGGGAGCTGCATCGGAGGTGGAGCAGCCAGAATTTGAACCAGTGCTCATATGAGATGCTGGTGTCATGGGCTGCAGCTAACCTTGCTATGCCATAGCACGAACCAGCCCCCAAGACTAGATACGGATGTGCCTGGGTTCAGTACCTGGTTCTGGATCCTGATTCCATTTCTTGCTAAAGCAGACCCTGAGAGGCAGTAGTGATGGCTCCAGGACTTGGGCCCCTGGCATGCACCTGGGAGACCTGGAGTAAACTCCCACTCCTGGCTTCCTTGGGGAGTAAGCCAGTGGCTGGAAGCCTCTTTGCTTTTGTGCCTTTCAAATACATAATTAATTTTAAAACATGTAGCAGAAAATTATAGCTTAAAGAAATCTGGAGAAAAACTGTCACAAACATGTGAGTTTAACAATGCCCTTAAAATGTACCAAGTAACAGCTGTTTGAACAGCAAGAAGTGAGTGTTGTAACAATCACAGTCAGATATTTTTAAACATTTATTTGAAAGAATTTACAGACAGAGAGAGGGAGCCAGAGAGAGAGATTAAGAGAGAAAGAGAGAGAGAGAGAGAGAGGTATCTTCCATCCACTAGTTCACTTCCCAAATGGCAACAGCCACTGTCTGGAGCTAAGCCTGTGTGAAGCCAGGAGTCAGGAGTTTCTTCTGAGTCTCCCACACAGATACAGGGGCACAAGCACCTGGGCTATCTTCTGTTGCTTTCCCAGGCATATTAACAGGGAACTGGACTGGAAATGGAGCAGCTGGGACTCAAGCTGCACACCACCTGGGTTGCCAGCATTGCAGCCTGCAGCTTTCCATGCTATGCCACAGCGCCAGGCTACAGTTAGAGATTTTAACATTCTATTTGTAAACTGAAAGATGGAAAAATACATACATAAGGAAAACAGAAGACCTAAAATACACACTAAGTATAAATGCATTTTTCTCATTTACATTCACACAAATCTCTGCCAGGACATTTCTAAGCGCTTCACAAATATTAGCTTTTCCATCTCGGCATAACTCTGAGGGTAGCTACTGTTGCTATTTTCCCATCCATAGTAAAGACTCTGAGAGGTAAGAGTGCAGCGCATGAAGCTGCTGCTAACGCTGGCCTTCCCTCTCAGAACACGGTCTTGAGTCCCGGCAGCTCTCCCTCTAATCCAGCTCCCTGCTCTCGCTCCTGGGAAAGCAGCTGAAGAGGTGCCAAGTGTCCAGGTCCTGCCACCCATGTGGGAGACCAGGATGGAGCTCCTGGCTCCTGGGTTTTACCTAAATTTATGTGATCATCTGGGGAGTGAGCTAGTGGATGGAAGATTTCTTTTTCCCTCTTCTCCCTTCCTTTTCTCTGCCGTTCAGCCTTTCAAAAAATAAAAAAATTTAAAAATTTTTAAAAAAAGGAAGCAAGAGAAAAAAAAGAAGAAGGGGAATTTGAGGCAAGGAAGTTAAGTTTAAGTTTGTCTGAAGTCCTGCTGTTAACAACCTTAGAACAGGATTTGAAACCAGGCAGGCTGACAACAAAACCTGTACCCCAAACCCCCAGCTGCGCTACATTCTGTCTGCAGGGAGCCTATCACGATAGAGGCTTAAAAGCATCCAGTCACTTGGAAGGCCCAAAGCGCATTCCAGTGGACCACCGATGTAGGCCAACGTAGACCACGCTCCCTAGGTACATTCCCATCAATGGAACATTACTCACAAAGAGAAAATGTTTTTTTTTTTTTTTTAAAGATTTGTTTATTTGTATTAAAAAAAAAAGCAGATTTACAGAGAGGAGAGACAGAGAAAAGGGTATTCCAATCACTGGTTTACTTCTGAAGTAAACAATAGCCAAAGCTGAGCTGATCTGAAGCCAGGAGCTTCTTCCAGGTCTTTCATGCAGGTGCAAGATCCCAACGCCATCTACCATTGCTTTCCCAGGCCACAGGGAGGGAGTTAGAAGGGAAGTGGAGAAGCCAGGACATGAACTGGACCCCGTACAGAATCCTGGCACTTACAAGGAGAGGTTTAGCCAATTGAGCAATTGTATCAGGACCACAGACGGAAAACTTATTTTTAAAATTTTGTTAAAGATTTATTTTATTTACCCTTTGTAGCCTAATCAACTAAATAAGATTATTAAAATTTTTTTTAAAAAGAAAAAAAAGATTTATTTTATTTTTATTGGAAAGTCACATATACAGAAAGAAGGAGAGACAGACAAGATTTTCCAACCATTGATTCACTCCCCAAGCTGCTGCAACAGCTGCACTCGATCCAATGCCAGGAGCCAGGAGCCTCAAGCCTCTTCTTTGTATCCTACACAGATACAGGGTCCCAAAGCCCTGGGTCATCCTTGACTGCCTTTAGAGGCCACAAGCAGGGAGCTGGATGGGAAGCAGGGCTGCCTGGTTTAGAACCAGTGCCCATATGGCATTCCAGCATGTGCAAGGCGAGGACTTTAGTCACTAAGCCCAGAAAACTTATTTTAAAATGGCATAAATAGAGATTTTCTCTCATGTAACATTCCTTCCTGAGCCGTGACACCTATCTTTAATAAATCTTATTTGGCTCACTGGAAAAAAAATGCCATAAAAACCACCACACACACACACACACACACACACACACACACACACACACACACAAACAACACCACATACTTTTTTTTTTTACAAAGACTTATTTGTATTTGTTAGTTTAAACAGCAAAGCAATAAAAACAAACAAACAAAAACAGAGAGACAGGAGAAATGGCGAGAAAGAGATTTTGCATCTGGTGGTTCATTTCCCAAATGGCCAGGGCTGAACCAGGAGCTGGGAGCTTCATCTGGGTCTTCCACACAGCTGCAAGGACCCAGGCACTTGGGTCAACTTCCACTGCATTAGCAGGGAGCTGCATGGGAAGCAGAGCAGCCAGAGCTTAGGCCAGCATTCACACACAGGTACTGACACTGCAAGTGGCAGCTTAATCTACTGTACCACGGGGTCTCTTAGAAAAGTTAAAACCCAGGGCATACAGCATTGTGCCACTACCTGCAATACAAGCATCTCATGTGGGCACCAGTTCAAGTCTCACCTGTTCCATCTCTTATCCAGTTAACATGCCTGGGAAAGCAGAGGAAGGTGGCCCAAGTGTGTGGTCTCTGCCCCCTTAAGAGAAACCTGAATGGTATTCCACATCTCTTGCTTTGGCATGGCTCAATCATGGTTATTGTGGTCTTTTGGGGAGTGAATCAGAGCAAGAAAGATTTTTTTTTCTCTCTTTCACTCTTTTTGTTCTCTCTGTAACTGTTTTTCAAATAACTCAATCTTTAAAAAAAAACACTGGCCTCAAAATTAATTAATTAAAAATCATTCAGCAGATTTAGAAAATGCTTAATAGAATCAAGAATCTGAATAAAGAGTCTTGACATTTTGTACATGCGTGAAGCAGCCTCACTGAGGAGGCGATGGGTGTTGACCTAAGTTCATCTGGAGATGTGTGGCGTCCCTAAGGAACTGTGCCAAAGTACTGCACTGCAGCTGAGAAAACCGCCATGGGGAAGTGGGTTAACAACTTACAAAGTGATTTTTGTGATCCTGAAAATGAACGATTTGGTCAATGAATGGCAACACCAGGTTTCTCACTGTTGGAATGGGGGATGCTAGGAAAAGAAGAGAAGGCTGGAATGATCACACGGGTGGGAGATGGAGCCGTCTCAGGTGCAGCGTGCCACAGTTGCACACGGCTACATACGGAAATAAGTAGGGACTGTGTGTGTGTATACGTAAGTCATACATAAGTGATACAAGAATCTATCTCAGAGCAGCAATAGACTCACATGCTAAAAAATGGATGAACTTTGAGAACATTATGATAAACGGAAGAAGCCCATCACAAAAGAGGGGAAGGGATAAAAATGAGCTATAATTCCACTGCTTAGAAGTAGCCTCAATGTATATTTAGTTTCATCTTCTTATGGCTTTAATTATATGATAAGTTATCTTTATATAAACATTTCCTTGTTACTTCTTATAACAAATTTTGTTGTTTGTTTGCTGTTTCTGCCCAGAGCCAAATGTCCACTTTAGTTACACATTCAGCTGCCGTCTGGGGTCTTGCTTATAGTGGCATAAAAAAATCAGTTACTGTCTTGTTCAGCAGATGGCACTGTTAATTTTTTTTTTTAATGCCTTGTATTTGCACTTACAACGGAGACCAGGAGCATGGAATCCTTACTTCTGTTCACTGTTCACTGTGATAGGCTGTGGTCCAGCTTATACGGTGACCTCTTTCAACACTGGTAGTGTGGTCATTTGTGATTGAGAAACATCACAGTCACTGGTGATGCTTTCATCACAAGTAGATTTTGGTTTACAATCTACTAATTACATTAATAGACTAGTAAACCATCCCACACTTCCTGTAACAGTACCTGCTCACGAGGACAGACACATCAAATTTTTTGACAATAAACAGGCAAAATGATCCATTCTGTAGTAGCTCATTTGGATTCTGTTACAAGTCCAACAGTAGACCCTGATGGAATCTGTCTGATTTCTGGAAGTCATAAGAGTTCTATTAGATTGTGGAATTTAGACAGCAAGACTTGTGTGGAAGAAATAACAGCTCATAGGAAGAAATTAGATGAATCAATTTATAATGTTGCTTTTCATCTCTCAAAAGCATGTATTGCCAGTGCAGGAGCTGAAGTCCTTGCCAATGTATTTGTGTGAATCAGTGAAAACTGACATCACAGCAAAATATTTGCTTGGACAGAAAAAGGGTCTGCATCACTGCCATCAAAAAAGGTTATTGATTCCAACACTACATGCAGGCCACCTGCTGAAGGACATCTGGGGCAGGTGTAAGTTGGTGGGAAGCACAGCTTACTGTGTAGCTCATTAATTTAACTGTAATTACTATATTTCATGGGAGAAATGGAAAAAAGAACTCCAGTATTTGTAGCCTTTATTGGATATGAACTGAGCATATGTTTTTCAATGTGTGTGTGTGTGCTGGTTTTGTTTTGTTTTGTTTTAGAAGATGTCTTTAAACCAATGTGGAGTCTGATCTTACAAAAATACTTTATTATTATTATTATTATTGTGTGTTGCCTTAGGGTTACGAATGTGGTGCTCTTGTTGGGGGAAGTGAGCTCAAGTTGTTGCGGCCACTTGGGGAGTGAACCATTGGCCGAAAGATCTTCCTCCCTGTCTCTCCTCTTCTCTGTATATCCACCTTTCCAATAAAAATAAATAAATCTTATTTTTTTAAAATGCCGTTACTGTATGATCATTGAAGAATTTAATCATAAGAAAATGGTTTAAAGAGATGAAACTAACAAAAAAATCAAAATTCATGTTATTTTGCTTTAAAAAATAAAAAAGAAAGTTTAACTTAAAATATTTTAGCATTAATTGCACAAAATTTTTGGATAAAATTCTAGTTTTTATAAGTCTTTTTGTATATTTAGCCTGTCACTACAGTGCTCGGGATTGTATTGATGTTTGTTGTATTCTACACCCTCAGAACAGAGAACTCTCTGACCCACTGCCCTGTCACCACTTTCCTCCTTTTCCCTGATACAGCTCAACTAAGTCCTTCCATGAGGATGCTAAATCACCTTTAACGTCGTATAAAGGTCTTCATAAACCAAGGACTATTGAGTGTATTCATATGAAACAGTGGAGTTCAATAACTCAAAGGAACTCTTTAAAAAAAAAAAAAACGAATTTTGGCATTCCATCACTATGTGACATTTTGCACATTTTACTGTATTTACAAGTTTATTTATCAAGGATTATCCACCTTCCTAATGGCTGATTATTTATTTCACTTTCTGTTGTTCTTTATTTCCTTTTATTAATGTGCTAAAGGAACCTGTATATCTATTTTGGAACTCGTTGAATAGTCTAAAATAGACTAAAAACAGAGTATTTTATAGTTTAAGTTAAAAACCAAGATGATTCTCCCCAAGGTATGTATGTTCACCTCAAGATATGTATGTTCACCATGATTCCAGACAAAACTATCTTGTTTAAAAATATTTGGGGCATGGAGGTGTGGCCTAGCAGCTAAGGTCCTCGCCTTGAATGCACCAGGATCCCATATGGGCACCGGTTCTAATCCCAGCAGCTCCACTTCCCATCCAGCTCCCTGCTTGTGGTCTGGGAAAGCAGTCGAGGACGGCCTAAAGCCTTGGGACCCTGCACCTATGTGGGAGACCTGGAAGAAGTTCCTGGCTCCTGGCTTTGGATCGGAGCAGTATGGGCCGTTGCAGTCACTTGGGGAAGTGAATCATTGGACAGAAGATCTTCCTCTCTGTTTCTCCTCTTCTCTGTATATCTGACTTTCCAATAAATAAATAAATCTTAAAAAATAAATAAATAAAAATAAAAATATTTGGAGTAAAATTTTACTTGCATTATAAATGGGGTATAAAAATAGTTGAACCAGGATACAGAAATCTGTTTAGACTAGTTTTTCCTTGTTTTACTTTTTTTTTTTTTGGATGTGCTTAATTTAATGGTGTAAAGATTTTGTTTGTGTAATGCATGATTAAGTCAATAAAGTATTTTCTAGTCTTCAGGAAAAGAAAAACCAAGCAACAGATGCAACAAGCCTAGTAGAATCCAGCAAGGTGGCCAAATATAAAATCAACCTGCAAAAATCAATAGCTCCTTTCTGTGCCACTTGTAGCCAACTGGAAAAGGAGTAAGAAAAGGTACCTTTGTGACGATGAAAGGAGTAAAAAATAAATGCTGGAGTAAAAAATAAATATTTTTTCAAGTACCTCCATCATCACTGAAATATAATGCTTTGCGTAGCAGATAATGTCAGGAAAATGGTTTCACTTTACGGAGAAAGCTGAATATCACATCACACACACAGATTCTGGAGGCATTAAAGATCTAAATAGAAAAAATGAAACTATGCAGCTAATAGGAAAAAAAAAATGCTGCAGAGAAATCTGTCACCTGAAGGTGGGGTGGAGATGGGGGAGAAAGTGAAAAACAACTTAAAAAGGACAAATTATCTTTGCAAAACACTGATGACTTTGATTAAATTTAAGTATTTCTTCTCCACAGGAAACTTCTTAATCTTTCTACCTGCCTCTCTGATCAAAAGGAAAGATGCTTGTTCATTAGCAACCCGGCAGACACCACTTCAAAGGAGCATTCAAGGTCGCCATCAGCAGTGGAGGGAGGAGCTGGTCTTGCCGCCGCTGATAAGACAGCCTCGCTTCCAGGATGCTCCTGCTGGAAGCCCATTGCCTGATTCTGACCATGAGGTTGCTTCAGACCAACCCAGATGCATGCATGTCTGTACTCTCCCAAGATATCAAGGTTATGAAAAACAAAGAATAGGAAGCTAAAACGCGTAACAACCCCATGCAATGTGGGATCCTGAGTCCTACCATTCATTTTCTATAAAGGAAGTGGGTGGCACAATTGGTGAAATATAAACAAATTTAAATAGGAATTTTAAAAATCCCCAAAAAACAAAAAATAAAAGAAAAAAAGAAATGCAAACAAATTTTACAGACTGGATACCAGTGCTGTATCAAAACAAAAACTTTTTCTTAGAAGATTTATTTATTTTTATTGCAAAGTCAGATATATAGAGGAGAGACAGAGAGGAAGAACTTATGTCCAATGATTCACTCCCCAAGTGACAGCAATAGTTGGAGCTGCGCCGATTTGAAGCCAGGAGCTTTCCCAGGCCACAAGCAGGGAGCTGGACGGGAAGTATGGCTGCCAGAATTAGAACCAGCTCCCATATGGAATGCCAGCGTGTTTAAAGCAAGGACTTCAGCTGCTAGGCCACTGCACCAGGCCCTCAAAAAAAAAACTTATAAGAAATTTATTTTATTTTTGATGATATTTACATAGTAGAGAAGGATGTATGCCCAAGTGAACCACTGATTAGGGTGGGAAGGATCTAGGAATAGGGACAGTGAATGAGACCATTGTTTCCAATTTTTATTTCTTCCTATATCTGGGAAAATGGAGGAAAGAAAGGGAAAAGCCACAGCCAGAATCCTAACTGCATCAGCACCCAGGGATGGGTGGCAGCCACCGATGTCATCTCAGGGTCCCTGATGTGGGACACGTCCCGAGGGCATTGCCATATCCTCCATGTGCATCTGGGCGACCACTGCATAGGCTTCAGTGAGGAGGCCCAGTTCTGACACATGCGCTCCACGATCAGACCACAGATCCTGCAATTCTCCCTATGGTTGGTGTTCTGAGTCCAGGGGTTTAGACGGGAGGGCCCCCAAAGAAACCTCACCAGAGGTGACCCCATCCTGACTCCTGTGTGTGCCAGCCAGTATTGGGTCTGGCTCAGTCTGTCCCCCACATCAGCCTACAAACACACACACACAAACACACACACACACTGGTGGCTGCAGTCATATGGTCACTTCTGTCCCCAGCTCCATCTCTTATGTAAACCAATGGATGCTGGCCCAGCCCAACCCTACCCACCACATACATGGTCCTCACATACACCATCAGGAACTGTAGCCTAGTCAGAGCGATCTTCAATAACTCCCACCACGGCTGCCCCAAGGCATGGTTTCTACATACGCCTTTATATACGACGTACTGCTCTGGTCTGACCCATCCACATCCCATTTGGATTTTGTACATACCAATTATTGTTGGAGCCTAGCCCAACTGACTATCCAGCCCACATTTATGCTGGCGGGTGCTACTGCTTGTCTAGCCATGCCCACCCCCAGCCCTGGTTCTTATGTTCACCAGTGGGAGCTGCAGCCCATCAGAGAGGTGCCTACAATTTCCCTGCTAAGCCCACTCCATACCCTCTTCCCTAAGCAATCCACAGTTTGCACCTAGGAGTATATGGGTTCCTCATCCTGGTCTTGTCAAGCCCAGTGTTCTGGTGGGGTGGCATGCTGGCCTGGAGCCCACCGAAGTTCATAACAGGTTCCCAGCCCCAGCCCTCTGGCACGCATGCTGGCCTGCGACCTCACCGCTCCACCTGCCTGGGACATAAGCATGTGTGCAAGAGCCCAGGCCCAGCCCAACAGCACAGCACACCAGCATGGGCCCTTTCCCTCTCCTTTGCCCACCTGCCCTTGGGATGGGAACATGTGTGCAAGTCTCCAGGCCTACTCCAAAAAGCTCCTGGTGCAAGCCCTGAGACCTCAGAGCTTGCGGGCGAGGGTGAAGCTGTCAGTAGCTCCATCTCCGCAAGGTGGAAGGAGATACTAACTTGCTTTGGAGGGAAGGACACTAACTCTCAAGTAGGACACTGACTCTTTTGGAGTGATATTAACTTTCTTTGGATGCATTTTTCAACTTGTTACAAAAGTCATGCATTACTTTCATATTTTGGAAATATTTTACAAAATAAAACCACCTCAAGCCCACTGTGGTAGCCTAGTGGCTAAAGTCCTCGCCTTGCAAGCACCAGGATCCCATAGGAGCAGTGGTTCATGTCCCAGCTACTGCACTGTCCTTTCAGCTCCTTGCTATGGCCTGGGAAAGCAGTCAAGGATGGCCCAAAGCCTTGGAACTCTGCACCCGCGTGGGAAACCCGGCGGAGGCTCCTGTCTTCAGATTGGCTCAGCTCTGGCCATTGTGTCTACTTGGGGAGTGAACCAGCAGGTGGAAGATTTTTCTATCTTCTTCTCTCTGTAAAATCTGTTTTTCCAATAAAAATGAATAAATCTTTTAAACAATGAAACCAGGGCCTGGCGCGGTGGCGCAAGTGGTTAAGGTCCTCGCCTTGCACTCCTGGGAACCCATATGGGCGCCGGTTCTAATCCCGGCAGCCCCGCTTCCCTTCCAGCTCCCTGCCTGTGGCCCGGGAAAGCAGTCGAGGACGGCCCAAAGCTTTGGGACCCTGCACCCGCGTGGGAGACCCGGAAGAGGCTCCTGGCTTCGGATTGGCATAGCATCGACCGTTGCGCTCACTTGGGGAGTGAATCATCGGACGGAAGATCTTCCTCTCTGTCTCTCCTCTCTGTATATCCGCCTTTCCAATGAGAAAATAATAAAAATAAATCTTAAAAAAAAAAAAATGAAACCACCTCAAGCACACAGGAAATGTACAAGGACCAAGAACATTTTCTCCAGGATTCACAGGTGGCCAACTTAGTGTCAATATCGTTCAGGAATACTTCAGTGTTTATTTTCTAAAAACCAGGTCATTTGCTATACAATCACAGCACAAGCAACCAAATTAGGAAGTCAGCATCCATTTGTCTCTACTTACTAATACTTAAAAAAAAAAAATTAGGTGGCACAGCAGGCTTATGCGTTGCCTATGGGAACAGCATCTAATACGGGCACTGGATTCTGTCCCAGATGCTCCACTTTCAATTTAACATCCTGCTGATGGCCAGGGAAAGCAGTAGAGGATGGCCCAACTTCTTGAGATCCTACATCCATTTGGGAGACCCAGAAAAAGCTTCTGGCTCCTGGGCAGCTAATAGCTAGTATGTAACCTGGGCTTAGCCAGCATAATTACCTACTCTATTTTTTTAAGATATGTGGGGGCAGATGCTGGCACACCAACAGACAGGATCTAGGGACCAGCACCCAAGACTGGGTGGGCTCTGGGTAGGCAAGCAGGGCCCCAGGCTGGCACAGCATACCACCAGAGGACCATGCAAGGTAAGCCGTGGATTGCACAAGGGAAGTGGGTCTGGAAATGTGTGGGAGGGAGGACTGCTGAGGGACAATGTGACAGGTGAGGAGTGACTTCTGGGAGACTTCCACCAACTTGGCTTCTGCACTCGCAGGTAAATGAGGGGTTGAGACTGGCTGGTTTAGAGGAGGGAAACCAGAGGACCTTTTGAGACCACACCAATATGCCCACCCCCACGGGAGACCTGAGCTGGGATTGTTGGTATCAACCCTGACTACTGACACACACAAAACTAAAGTTAGGGGGCCTGCCTGGTAGGGTCCAACCACAGTACCTATCAGTGAATGTTGGGGTAGGGAGTAGACCATGGTAGGCTGGGTCATGACACTAAGCAGAATGCAAGAGAACAGGGTCTTGGGAGCAGATGCTGTGGGGGATGTTAGGCTCACCTGTGTGGAACTTTCATGCCAGCTGGTTTGCTCAAGGGCTAGGGTAGTGATGGGCTGAACTAGGCATCGCAATGGAACCCTCTGATACTCATGAGTACTGGAGTTGAGAAAAGGCTGGGCTATTCCAGATTGAAGCACATTCAGGTGCACCCAAGAATTGGATGTGGGTGGGGTCAGGCCACAAAATCCTCCAGCACACGTAAAGGCTGACACTGGAGAACAGAAAATGCCAGATAAGGGCCTAACATCTGCTGGTACAGGCCAGGACTGCTTTGCTTGTCAGCAGGTGTGGGGGTTGGCTCTATAGCGGGCAGGCCACAAAGGGTCAAGTCATCCCATAATACTTTGGCATGTGCAGGAGTCAGTCTGGAATGTAGGCTATGCTAGTTTAGCCTAGGTCATCACACCTACTGGTTTGTATGAAAGCCAGGGAAAAGGTTAGGTTGCAGCACCTCCCCCCACCCCAATGAGAGTTGGGACTTGGGACAGGACAGGACAGGACAGGCCAGGTCAGGCTGCAGCATCTGATGGCAAAGGTCAAACTGGGTAATGGGTTATGCCAGGCTGGGTATGAGCAACCACTGGCATGCACAAGATCTGTGGCTGGGAGCAAGCTTGGTTGGGGAGCCAAGGGGAAGCCTCAGCTGGGCTACAGTTCCCACTAGTGAGAAAGAGAGCCAGAATGGGGCAGTGACCTGGGCAGGACATGGCTGCAGTATCCCTTGGCATGGGTATGGAATGGGCCTGGGGTATGCCAGACTGGGCTAGACTCCAGCACCTGCTGGTGCTTGTGAGAGCCTGGGTGAGTGTACAATGGGCTGGGCTAGGTGTCTGTACCTGCTGAACCAAACCAGACTGGATCTGGGCATGGACCAGGCTTGGTTGGGATGTAGCACCTACCAGAAAGAGCCAGAATGGGTGAGGGTTGGTCAGGCAAGGCCACTGTGCTAGGACAGGAGGTAGATAAAGTCAGTCCTGACCAAGGACCCACCAGTGTGCACAAGATTTGCCACTGGAGGATACCTGATAGAGGAGCTTGGGGAACTCCTCTGGGAGGAGGTAATCCTTGCAGGTGAGTGCAAGAACCAAGGCTGGGAACAGCCCAGACCAGGCTGGGTAATAGTACCTGCTGGCACAAGTGCAGATTAGTTCTGAGGATGTTCCAGGCTGTGCCAATTCATAGTACTTAGTGGCAGATGAAAGAATCATGATGGAGTGCAGGATGGGCCAGGTTGGACCACAACCTGGGGTTGGTTGGGCTGGGCTAGGCTACAGCACCTGCTAACATGAGCTGGAACTGGGGCCATGCTGGGCCAGGCTAGGGTGCAGCACCTGCTGGTGAATGCCAAGGTTAGGTGAGCCATGCCAGTCTGGGCCACAACTCCCATCAGCATAACTAAGACCCAGGACAAGGGTGGTGAGCATGGGCCCAGCAGGGGCGCTGTAAGGTCTCCCTGCTGGGCCACTGCTCCTGCTGGTGAGTGTGAGAGGAACCAGGGCAGACCAAGCTGGGCAGGGCTACGAAACTCATGTGCCTGCATGTGAGCTGGGTTAGGTGGTCTGGGCTAAACAAACATCCATGGGGGCGTGCATGAACCAGAGTAAGTGAAATATCTCTCTGTCTCTTTCCTCTGAAAACATATAATTGAAATAAATACATCTAAAAAAAACTAAACAAACGAAAAACCACTTTCATCTACTGAATTACACCCCAGATGATTGCAGCAATGAGGGCTGGGCCAGACCCAAGCCATGAACTAAGCCTGGTCTCCCACATGGGTGCAGGAGCCTCTGTTGCTTTCCCAGGTGCACTAGCAGAGCGCCTGTTCAGAACTTGTTCAGAATCTCCACTCTTCAGAAGTGGAACAGCCAGGACTCCAACTGGCACCCATATGGGATGCTGGCGCTGCCTGGTATGCCATAGGGTTGGCCCCCAACCCTCTAATCCTTAAAACTCTGTCTTATCCTCTTTCTTAATAATGTCCTTTAGGTTTTTTTTTTTTTTTTAAGATTTATTTACTTTTATTGCAAAGTCAGATATACAGAGAGGAGGAGAGACAGAGGAAGATCTTCCGTCCGTTGATTCACTTCCCCAAGTAACTGCAACGGCCCGTACTGCGCTGATCCAAAGCCAGGAGCCAGGAACCTCCTTCAGGTCTCCCACACGGGTGCAGGGTACTAAAACTTTGGGCTGTTCTCGACTGCTTTCCCAAGCCACAAGCAGGGAGCTGGATGGGAAGTGGAGCTGCTGGGATTAGAACTGGCGCCCATATGGGATCCTGGTGCATTCAAGGCTAGGACTCTAGCCGCTAGGCCACAGTGCTGGGCCCAGTTTTTTTCAAAGGTTTATTTTTTTTTATTAGGAAGGCTGACTTACAGAGAGAAGGAGAGACAGAGAAAAAGATCTTTCATCCACTGGTTCACTTTCCAAGTGGCCGCAATGGTCACAGCTGAGCCAATCTGAAGCTAGGAGCCTGAAGCCAGGAACCTCCTCTGGGTCTCCCATGCAGGTGTAGGGTCCCAAAGCTTTGAATCATCCTCTACCACTTTCCCAGGCCACAAGCAGGGAGCTAGAAGGGAAACAGAGCAGCCAGGACATGAATCGGCACCAAAAGGGGATTCTAGCACATGCAAGGCAAGTACTTTAGCCATTAGGTCACCATGTTGGGCCCTAAGTATTTTTGTTTTTTAATGCAGTGGGAAAAAAAAATCCAATGCATGTCACACCTGGTGTTGGCTCTCTCATTTCTTCTTCACTCTGGAATGGTCCTCACTGTCTTTTTTTTTTTTTAATTTATTTATTTTTGTTACATTGTCAGATATATACAGAGAGGAAGAGGACAGAGAAGATCTTCTGTCCAGTGATTCACTCCCCAAGTGACCGCAACAGTCAGTACTGCGCCGATCCGAAGCCAGGAGCCAGGAACCTCCTCCAGGGCTCCCACGCGGGTACAGTATCCCAAAGCACTGGGCCGACCTCAACTGCTTTGCCAGGCCACAAGCAGGGAGCTGGATGGAAAGTGGAGCTGCTGGGATTAGAACTGTTGTCCACCTGGGATCCCAGTGTGTGCAAGGCGAGGACTTTAGCTGCTAGGCCATGCTGCTGGGCCCCTCACTGGTTTCTTGAGGTTCACAACCTTGACATTCTGTGACCATCCAGGAAATTTGTTCTATAGACTGTTCCTCAGTCTGGCCTGCCAATGCTTTCCTGTGATAAATTAGATTACGTGTCTTTGGCAGGAATTTTCTGTCTGTGGATTGTGTCCTTCCAGGGCACAAGATGCTGCCATGTTCCTTGTTGATGGGACATTCTGATGACTTGATTAAGGTAGGATCAGCCACTTTTTTTTTCCTTGCAAAAACAAGCTCCTTCTGTTCCTATAACTAATAAATGCTTTGGGGATAGAGACACTTTAAAAATGTGTGAGTATATCATTCCTCACTAAGCTTTCAATTTATTCATGTACTTAGGTATTAGAGTACTTCAAAAAAACAGTTTGTAGAAAAATAGATTTGAGGCTGAGCTGGAGCTGCCAGCAGCTTTGCTCTCTTCCATGTACTCTGGGGTCTGGAGACTTGCACTAAGGGCAGGTAGAGCAGACCTGAGATCATTGCGTGTTTTTGTCCCAAGAGCAGTTGGGAAGGGGTCTGGGGAAGATCCCAGGCTAGCGTTGTGCCCATGGGTCGTGTCTGGGGCCTCACACGCACACTTGTGTCCCAGACAAGTGGAAAGGTAAGGTCTCAGATCTGCACATGTGCCAGAGGACCAGGTCTGGGAACCCGTTTATGATCTTGGGTCACTGGTGGGCAGGCAGAGCTCCAAGCCAGCATGCCACTGCAGCAGAAGGCTGGGCTTGGGAAGCCGTGTGCTCCCGTGCACAGGGATTGTGGATTGCTCAGGGAAGTGGGTATGGGGATTCAGGAGAAGGAGGACTACCAAGGAAGTAGGTTGCAGGTGAGGAATGACTTTTGTGGGATTTCCACTGACATGGTTGCTGTACTTGCAGGTAAATGAGGGGGCTGAGACTAAACAGTTTGGAGGAAGAGGGGAGAAGCTGAAGGATGTTTCTGGGTTAGACTGATACAAGTTAGGCTAGTTAGCATTGACCACAGCCAACCAATACACACAACCACCAACTTTAGTGCACACAAAAGCTAGGGCTGGGAGCCTAACTGGAAGGGCTAGAACACAGTACCCACCAGTGAGTGTTAGAACAGGGAACAAGTCATGTTAGCCTGGACCATGACACTAAGCACAATCGGAGAGAACCAGGTCCGGGAAGATTCTGTGGGGGATACAAGGGCCCATCCCTGTGGAACTGCAATTTCTGCTGTTTTACTTAAGAGCTGGGGTGGTGACGGGTTGATCTAGGCACGACCATGGAATCTTCTGACACTCATGGGTACTGGGATTGGGAACAGGCCAGGCTGTTCCAGGCTGTAACACCCACTGGTACACCCAAGAATAGAGTGAGGGGCAGGCCTGCCCATACAAAGGCCAGGTCGGAGGGGGCAGACTACACTGAGTAAGAGCCTAGCACCCTCCACTGGTACGTGTGAGATCTGGGTCTGGGAGTGGGCCTGGTAAGGGAGCTTGAGGAACTCCCATGATCGCTCCTTCTGGTGAACAAGAGATTCAGGCCTGGATGTTGGTCAGGCAGGGAAAGGCAGCTCCACCTGTTGGCAGGTGTGTTGGTTGGTTCTTGAAGGGGACAGATCAGGCGGGGCTGAGTCAAGCTTCTCTCACTGGAATATGCAGGAGTCAGTCTGGAGTGTGGGCTATGCCGGGTTAGGTCATCATACCTACTCGTTTGTATGAAAGTCAGGGACAGTGACAGGCTGGGCAGGACTAGGTTGCAGCACCTCCCCCCACTCCAATGAGAGTTGGGACTTGGGACAGGACAGGCCAGGTCAGGCTGCAGCATCTGATGGCAAAGGTCAAACTGGGTAATGGGTTATGCCAGGCTGGGTATGAGCAACCACTGGCATGCACAGATCTGTGGCTGGGAGCAAGCTTGGTTGGGGAGCCAAGGGGACGCCTCAGCTGAGCTACAGTTCCCACTAGTGAGAAAGAGAGCCAGAATGGGGCAGTGACCTGGACAGGACATGGCTGTAGTATCCCTTGGCATGGGTATGGAATGGGCCTGGGGTATGCCAGACTGGGCTAGACTCCAGCACCTGCTGGTGCTTGTGAGAGCCTGGGTGAGTGTACAATGGGCTGGGCTAGGTGTCTGTACCTGCTGAACCAAACCAGACTGGATCTGGGCATGGACCAGGCTTGGTTGGGATGTAGCACCTACCAGAAAGAGCCAGAATGGGTGAGGGTTGGTCAGGCAAGGCCACTGTGCCAGGACAGGAGGTAGATAAAGTCAGTCCTGACCAAGGACCCATCAGTGTGCACAAGATTTGCCACTGGGGGCCCAGCACCGTGGCCTAGCAGCTGAAGTCCTCGCCTTGAATGCACCGGGATCCCATATAGGTGCTGGTTCTAATCCCAGCAGCTCTACTTCCCATCCACCTCCTTGTTTGTGGCCTGAGAAAGCAGTCGAGGACAGTCCAAAGCCTTGGGACCCTGCACCCGTGTGGAAGACCTGGAGGAAGCTCCTGGCTCCTGGCTTTGGATCGGTGCAGTACGGGCCGTTGCGGTCACTTGCGGAAGTGAATCAACGGACAAAAGATTTTCCTCTCTGTCTCTCCTCTATGTATATCTGACTTTCCAAATAAAATAAATTAATATTTAAAAAAAAAAAGAGTTACCACTGGGAGGATACCTGGTAGAGGAGCTTGGGGAACTCCTCTGGGAGGAGGTAATCCTTGCAGGTGAGTGCAAGAACCAAGGCTGGGAACAGCCCAGACCAGGCTGGGTAATAGTACCTGCTGGCACAAGTGCAGATTAGTTCTGAGGATGTTCCAGGCTGTGCCAATTCATAGTACTTAGTGGCAGATGAGAGAATCATGATGGAGTGCAGGATGGGCCAGATTGGACCACAACACATGCCAATTCACGTTCGAGCTGGGACTTGGGGCAGTCTGGGCCAGGCCATCCTGCAATATCCAGAAATACTCCCTACTGGGCCACTGTTCCTGCTGGTGAGTGTGAGAGCTGGGACTGGGGCAGACCAAGCTTGGCATGGCTACAACACCCATTAGCCTACTTGTAAACTGGGTTAGGGGAGAGCCTGGCTGGGCTAACCAATTGTACCCACTGGTATATGCATAGGACAGAGAAAGTACAGGCTGGTTGGGCTTAACCATAGCATCAGCTGGCAAGTGCTGGGACCAAGGACAAAACCTGTTAAACTAGACTGTAGAACCACCTAGAAAGTGCAAGATCTGGGGCTGGGAGTGCACCTAGTAGGAAAACTGTGGGCACCTCTTTGATGGGCTGTATCCCCTTCTGGTGAGCATGAGAACGAGTGCTGGGGGCAGGTCTGACTGGACAGGTGCTGGCTCACATCAGCACGAGAATGGGCCAGATAGTGGGGTCAGTTGGGTTAAGGGAGGCTCCAACACCCATTGACATGCATGAGAGCTGAATGGGATGTGGGACAGACTGGATCAGTCCGCAGCATACTGGCAAGTACAGGAACTAGTGTTGGGGTGGGTCTAGTGGGAGTTATTCGGGGTCGCTCTGACTGGGCTGCAGTTCTTGCTCGTGTATGTAAGTGACCAGTGTGTGGTGGGTAGGATTGGGCTGGGCCACAGCATCTATTCCTTTATGTAAGAGATGGACCTGGGGACAGAACTAACCCAGCGACTGTACTACCAATGTGTGTACAGGCTGATGTAGGTGATGAAAAGAGCTGGACTGGCAAGCACACACAAAGTCTAGTCTGGGATCACTTCAGACAGGGTTTCTTTGGGGACCCTTGTAACTGAACCGCTGGACTCAGAATTCCACCCATGGGGAAAATCGCATGATCTGTGGCCTGACCGTGGAGTGCATATGTTAGAACTAGGCCTCCTCAGTGGCTTAGCTAGAGCAGTGGACAGCATACCCAAATGCACATGGGGGATTTAGCAGTGTATTGAGCCCTGCAGAGGACATTTGATACCATAGCAGAGGAAGGAGGGCAGAACAAATTGGTCAACTATCCCAGCCAAGTGTTGACAGCAAATATCTGGGCAAATGGAGACTTTAAGGTAAACTACATCAGCCAACAGACATTGGAAGGATTCCTTCATTCTTGGATTCATGAGATCGACAGCATTTCAGAACTATCAAAACTATTTAAGCAGGACCCTTGGAGCATGCTCCACAATGGGGACCCTGGGATGATGTAAAGTGGCTTTTCCCCATCCCTGGGAACTGAGGCAGTTGGGAGGCTGTGTGAGGCTTCTCTCTTTATCTCCTCCCTTCCCTGGGATACAGGAAGAAAAAAAAGAAAATTTGGAAACAATAGTCTCACTCACTTTCCCCTAATTCTTGACCCTTCCGACACTAACCAACTGTGTAAACATTAACAACAACAGGGCCCGGCGTGGTGGCGCAAGTGGTTGGGGTCCTCGCCTTGCACGCCTGGGATCCCATGTGAGCGCTGGTTCTATCTCGGCAGCTCTGTTTCCCTTCCAGCTCCCTGCCTGTGGCCCGGGAAAGCAGTCGAGGACGGCCCAAAGCTTTGGGAACCTGCACCCACGTGGGAGACCCGGAGGAGTCTCCTGGTTTCAGATTGGCATAGCATCGGCTGTTGCGCTCACTTGGGGAGTGAATCATTGGACGGAAGATCTTCCTCTCTGTCTCTCCTCTCTGTATATCCACCTTTCCAATAAAAAAAATAATAAAAATAAATCTTTTAAAAAACATTAACAACAACAACAACAACAAAAAAATAGAATTAGAAATTATACAAAAGCTTGCTTTAATTTTATCAGAGGTTATGATCTATTACTATTATTACTTATATTTATGCTCAAATTGTCCCTGATTTGTACAGTGGGAGTACGGTAATTTTACATTTATGTTCTTTTTATAGTTCTTTAAAAATTATTTACTGGGGTCAACACAACAGCTCAATTGTATAATCCTCTGTCTGCAGGCACCGGCATCCCATATGGATGCTGGTTCAAGTCCCAGATGCTCTACTTCTCATCCAGCTCCCTGCTTGTGGCCTGGGAAAGCAATGTAAGACAGCCTAAAGCCTTGGGATCCTGCACCTGTATGAGAGACTAGGAGGAAGCTCCTGGCTTTTGGCTTCAGATCAGTTTAAGTAAGGCTACATCCTAATTACTGGCTTCAGCCCTGGTTAACCAGCTCCTATGACCATGACACACGTGCACCCAGCTCCTCTGCCTTCCCCCGGGTGGCCCAGACCCTGAGGCAAAGACTAACATCTCAGTGAGATGTTCCCAGGCTCTGGCACTGTTGGTCCTGAACAAGCAGGCCAGGGTTCCAGCAGCGAGGATTTGGGGTGTGAGGTGTGTTCTGGGCACGCTCTCCCTCCATGGGCATTTCTCTGGCTTAGATCTCTGAGCAGCCCTTAGGTCATCACACTGAATAAATCAGGGCTGGCAAACCCATTTGCCAAAGGGGAAAATCTAAGCCTCCAGGGCAAACATCCAACTAGATGGAGCTCTCTCTCCCCAGATGCCTGAACAATTTGGGCCAACCTTGCCTGCTGTGTCCACAGACCTAACACATTTGTGCTCGGGCAGTTCAGGCTTGGGCACCGCTAATGGCTGCAGAGACAGCGAGTGAGGCAGCAGGCAGTGGCCTCCAACTCCCTAGTGCCAGCCTGGGGTCTGAGAAGGCAGCTGCTGGCTTCAGAGTGCAGGACATGGCTGCTGCTGGAGGGAGGACGGGTCCAGGGCCAGCATCCGCCAAAGCCGCAGCTCAGTGAAACAGCGCCCCCTCCTCGGTAGTAGTGAGTAGCTCGGCCCGGCGACTGAGACTGCAATCAAGTTACACCTGATGCAGTTCTCATGGGAAATTATCTAATGCATTAGGTCAGTTTCCAGTGGGACCTTTCTTCTCTTTTCTTTTTTTTAGAGGAAGATCTTCTGTCCGATGATTCACTCCCCAAGTGACTGCAACAGCCGATGCTATGCCGATCCAAAGCCGGGATCCAGAAATTTCTTCCAGGCCTCCCACACGGGTGCAGGATCCCAAAGCATTGGGCTGTCCTCAACTGCTTTCCCAGGCCACAAGCAGGGAGCTGGATGGGAAGTGGAGCAGCTGGGATTAGAACCAGCGCCTATATGGGATCCTGGTGCATTCAAGGCGAAGACTTTAGCCACTAGGCCACGCCGCTGGGCCCCTCTTTTTTTTTTTTTTTTTTTTTAAGGTACAATTATTTTCCTGAGAAAGTTTCTTCTCTCTCTCTCTTTTTTTTAAGGATTTATTAATTTTTATGTGAAAGGCAGATTTTACACAGAGAGAAGGAAGACAGAAAAAGAGATCTGGTTTTTTTTTGGTTCACTCCCAAATAGCTTTTTTTGGTTCACTCCCTAAATAGCTGCAACAGCTGGAACTGAGTTAATCCGAAGCTTGGAGCCAAGAATTTCTTCAGGGTCTCCCATGTGGAAGCAGGGAGCTAAAAACTTGGGTCATTTTCTGCTGCAGGGAGCTGGATCGGGGTAGAGCAGCCAGAACACAAGCTGATCCTTTTATGAAATGTTGGCGCTGCAGATGAAGGATTAACTTGCTATATGATTACACCGGCCCCCAAGATGAAATCTTTTGAAACATAGTGGTGAGCCCCAGCCAGGCTGCTCAGGTGTGACCTCCAGGGGAAAGCCAATGCTGAGATCTCCACAGCATCGAGGGGCTTCCCGTGGCTTCACCAGGGTGTCAACACCAATGTCAGCTGTGAAGCGGCACTCTTGGCTTCAGGTTAAGCCTCTGTTCATAGTCCCATGTGCTGGGGAACAACCAGGCAGGGTTTTTTCATTTTTAAGATGTATATATTTATTTTAAAGGCCCCTCTCAGTCCCTCTCTCCACTGGAGGCTTTGGCATTATGAATCTGGGCCCTGTGTCCATTGTCCTTCCAGCCCCTTCCTTTTCTGTTGTGTGTCACAGTTCTTGTCTCTCCTTTTTCCTTCCCCTCCTCGCTCATTCTTTCCTTCCCTGCCTCCCTCCCTCTTTCCCATCTTTCTTCTCTTTTCTTTCTCTCCTTCCTTCCTTTTTTGAAATAAATTATTTTTACTGAAAAGTCAGATTTACAGAGAAGAAGAGAGGCAGAGAGAAAGATCTTCCGGCCGATGATTCACTCCCCAAGTGGCTGCAGCAGCCAGAGCTGAGCCAATCCGAAGCCAGGAGCCAGGAGCTTCTTCTGGGTCTCCCGTACAGGTGCAGGGTCTCAAGGCTTTGGGCTGTTCTCAACTACTTTTCCAAGGCCACAAGCAGGGAGCTGGATGAAAAGCGGGGCTGCCAGGACACAAACCAGTGCCCATATGGGATCCCTGCGTGTGCAAGACGAGGACTTTAGTCACTAGGCCACCACACCGGGGCCTCTTCTTTCCTTTTGTTCTTTCATTCTTTCTTTCTGTTTCAGATTTGATTTATTTGAAAGGCAGAGGGACAGAGAACAAGAAGGACCTTGTATTCATTGGTTCAGTCGCCAAATGGCTACAATGGCCAGGGTTTGGGCCAGGCTGAAGCCAGGAGCCAGGAACTCCATCTGGGTCTCCATATGGGGCCCAAGCACTAGGGCCATTTTTTTTTTTCTTTCCTAGGTGTATTAACAGGGAGCTGGACCAGAAGCAGGGTAAACAGGACTTAAACTGGCACTCCAATATGGGATGCTGACATTGCAAGCAGCAGCTTCACTCGCTGGGCTACAGCAGCAGCCCTAACATGGTTCATAAGTATGCCCCAGTTCTGACAGACACACCTGCACCACCAAGACCAGACTTCGCCTTGAACAGCTTGTGCATCTCACCCATTGTTCCCTGGCTCAGCCCAGCTTTCCTCTAACAAGACTACTCCAAAGTTCCAGCTATAGCATGTCTTGCTTCTGACTACAGAGATCACTAGCAAAGAAGAGACTCTGAGGGAGTTTTCGGGTGGCTGTGCTCAAAGCCTTCTTGTAGGGAGGGTTGCAAAACTGAAACAAAGTACTGGGAACACACTGGATGTGCGGGAGTCTAGAGGTGTGTAGGACTGGAACAAAACGCCTTTGAGGGGGAAATTCTCTTCCAGGTGGGAGACACTGACACCTGCTCTCCTTCCCCCAACCTGCACCTGTTTGTTTGAGCAGTGATGATCAAAAGGATTGGCCCCAACCACAGAGCATCATCAATTTCTTTTTTTTTTTTTTTTAAGATTTTTTTTTGTTGTTGTAAAGTCAGATGCACAGAGAGTAAGATCCTCCTTCCAATATCCACTCCCCAAGTAACCCCAACAGCCAGAGCTATGCCGATCCAAAGCCTGGAGCCTCACCCAGGTCTCTCATGCGGGTGCAGGGCCTCAAGGCCATGGGCTGTCCTCCACTGCTTTCCCAAACCACAAGCTGGGAGCTGGATGGAAAATGGGGCTGCTGCGATTTGAACTGACACCCATATGGGATCCTGATGCATTCAAGGCGAGGACATTAGCCACTAGGGCACTGCAGTGGGCCCACATCATCAATTTCTAATAAAAATCGACCAAGCAAATGCTGATCACCATCCCTGATAGCAAATTGCCAGAAGCCATCGGGAGAGCCTTGCAGACTTGATCTCCACCGTGACCCTCCATCACGGGACTTTCATCATCCTCACTTGACACAACAGGAAACAGAGGTGCGGCCAGGCTGAATTTGCCAAGGCCACGCAGCTATTAGTTAACAGAATCCAGATCAAATACAGTTCTTTCTAATCCCAGGATGTTCACCTCTTATTTGTAAGTGAAAACAAATAAGACTCACTGTCATGCTCCCTCACTCCTGATGAAAATCTTTTTCCAGGAGCAGGACCAAGTACTTGGCACGGTGATTCAGACCCTCTTGGAACACCCACAGCTCATAGCAGAGGGCCTGAGTTCATGTCCTGGCACCACTCCTGATTCCAGTTTCCTGCCAGTGCATACCCGGGGAGCCAGGAGGTGATGGTTCCAGGCCCTGGGTCTTTGCCACCTGCCTGGGAGATTCAGGCTCCTGGCTTCAGCATGGTACAGCTCCAGCTGATGTGAGAATCTGGAAGAGTGAAACAGTGGATGGAAAATTTGCCTCTCTATTTTAAGTGAATGGGAGGGAAAAAAAAACTTTTCTGAAAGGACAGAGGGTGCATGCTATGGACACATGTAACATGAGAATGTTTTCTACAACAGGAACAGCTACTGAGCAAAGCCTAGAACAGCCAACCTGGGTGTCAGGAGCTTGGGGGACTCAGGTAGCTGGGTTCTTACCCCCATCTCTGCAGGCATAAAGGTACTTGAACCTAAGCAAAGCAACAGCTTTCTGCTCCCACCTTTTCTTTTAAATATTTATTTATTTATTGGAAAGTCAGATATACAGAGAGGAGGAGAGACAGAGAGGAAGATCTTCCATCCGATGTTCACTCCCCAAGTGAGCACAACGGCCGGTGCTATGCCGATCTGAAGCCAGGATCCAGGAACTTCTTCCGGGTCTCCCACACAGGTGCAGGGTTCCAAAGCCTTGGGCCGTTCTCGACTGCTTTCCCAGGCCACAAGCAGGGAGCTGGATGGGAAGTGGAGCTGCTGGGATTAGAACCGGCGCCCATATGGGATCCCGGCACGTTTAAGGTGAGGACTTTAGCTGCTAGGCCACGCTGCCGGGCCATGCCCCCTCCTTTTCTTCTATACAATGGGAATAACTCAGCAGAAGCCACTTAACGTAAGAGTACTGAGAAGGGGCCAAGGCTGTGGCATCCTGCATAAAGCCTTCGCCTGAGATGCTGGCATTCCATTTAGGCATTGCTTCAAGTTCCAGCTGCTCCATTTTTGATCCAGCTCCCTGCTAATAGCCTGGGGAAATGGCCCAGATCCTTTGACCCCTGCACCCATGTAAGAGACCCCAAAAAAGCTGCTGGTTTCAGCTTAGCCCAAATCAGGCCAGTGCAGCTATTTGGGGAGAAACCCAGTGGAAGATCTCTCTCCCTCTCTCTGTAACTCTGCATTTTAGATAGATAGATAAACAGATAGATTGATAGATAAATTTTAAAGCAAGACTACTGAGAAAACCAGACCACAAAAAAGCGTTTGTGAAAGCACTCTTTGGTGTGGAAAACTGTTGTTGGGTGCCTGTGCCATGGCACTGGGATCCCACAGGGGCACCAGTTCATGTCCCAGCTGCTCCACTTCCCTTTCAGCTCCCTGCTTTTGGCCTGGAAAAGCAGTAGAGGATGGCCCAAAGTCTTGGGACCTGCACCCATGTGGGAAAACTGGAAGAAGCTCCTGGCTCCTGGTTTCAGAATGGCTCAGTTCTGACCATTGCAGCCACTTGGTGAGAGAATCAATGGAAGGAAGACCATTTCTGTCTCTCCTTTCTCTAAAATCTGCCCTTCAAATGAAAATAAATATGTCTTTAAAAAAACCCCAACCTGTTGTATGGATTTACATTCAGCATAACTTAAGGTTTCAAAGGTCTCTAACAGCACAGCAAAACTCACTTAAAAAAAAAAAGATTTATTTTATTTTATTAGAAAGGCAAATTTACAGAGAGCAGGAGAAACAGAAAAGATCTTCCATATATTGGTTTGCTCACCAAATGGCTGCGATGGTCAGACCTGAGCCAATCTGGAGAAAGGAGCCAGGAACAACTTTAGGGTCTCCCAGGTGGGTGCAGGGTCCCAAGGCTTTGGGCTGTCCCCTGTTGCTTTCCCAGGACACACGCAGGGAGCCAGACAGAAAGTGGAGCAGCTGGGGCATGGACCAGTGCCCACATGGGATCCCAGCACCTCAAAGGGAAGGATTGAGCCACTGTGCCAGATCTGCAAAAATCACTCCTAAACTACCCATTCTACATGAAGAAAGCAAAGGCTGAGATTCGCTGACAAAAATGACCTCTATCTGTTAGGAATGGACTTGAGCTGCATAGCTTCTGTCCCACCCACTGCAGGTCCTGGGCAGAGCATATGTTGCCTGCTGGAGGGTTAGGGGGTGGCTTGCTGGGCTCTTGTCTTGATTTCTGCGGGCTGAGCACAGGTGGGTCTGTGTATATTCAAAGGGGCTTCAGCCTGCCCTGTTGATCCTCCCATGATGCAATACTTCCTAGAGCCAGGGGTCTACACAGCTCACAAAAATACTAGCTGAGTTTATACTGGTCTTTTCTCATTCAACCCTGCACAGCACCCATGGGCAAGGGAGCAAAGGAATCCTTGCTGCCTCTGTGTGCTGAGCAACTTATTCATGAACCACTCTGCTTAAATACAAAGTTTTGTATGTGTGTGTATGACAGATGGGGGTGCAAACGTGTGTGAAGAACAGGTGAAACAAACATTGTGTTTATATCTATCTATACACACACGTGTGTGTGTGTGTTCAACATCCCTCCCGTGCAATTAATGAACTGTTTTAAGTGAGGGCATTAGCATGCCAGGCTAGCATAGTCGCTAAGAGCTGTGCAGCATAGTCAAACTGGCTTTGAACCCTAGCACTGATACCACCTGTCAGCACCCTGCATTTCCACTTTTCAAAAATAAATTTATTTTATTTGCTAGCCAAAATGAGAGAAGGCAGGGGCGGGGGGTGGGGGGAAAGGGAGAATGAGGAGACAGATCTCCCCTTTATCTGTTCACTCTCTAATGGCTGCAAAAGCTGGGGCTGGGCCAGGCCAACGTCATGAGCTAGGATCTCCATCTGGGCTTTGCACGTGCACACAGGGATTCAAGCATTTGAGTTACCTTCCACCGCTTTCCCAGGCACATTAGCAAAGGAGCAGTCAGGCTACAAATCAGTCCCCTTCTGTGATGCCACCATCACTAGTAGCAACTTTGTCATAATGCCAGTCCCTTGAAATCCCTCTTACATGTGACAGGAAAAAAAATTGTGTCAGTGTTAAGACTTTATTTTTTAAAAATCTATTTGAAAGAGTTAGCGATCTTCCATCAACCGATTCACTCCCCAAATGGCCACAGCAGCCAGGTCTGGGCCCACTGGAAGCCATGAGCCAGGAGCGCCATTCAGGTCTCCCATATTCACAAGCACTTGGGCCATCCTCCGCTGCTTTGCTGTGTGCATTAATGGGGAACTGGATCAAAAACGGAGCAGCTAGGTCTTGAACTGGCACCAGTATAGGATGCTGGCATCACATGCACCAGTACCTGTAAGACACTGCCCATTGTACTGGGCAATGTGGTGGCCACCACGTCCTGGCTGCTGAAGGCCAGCCCTCAGGGACACAAGTTCAGCCTTGGAAAACGTCCTTCCCCAAGGCCATGCCTCCTCCAGGACATGGCCACCTGAGCCATTGGCTTGACTCAGGACCATCCTGTGGGGCACAATCCTAGCTCCATAATGTGGGATTGTCTGAAGTACTCTGGGCCTGGCTGGCCACTTGCCCTCCTCCCCCCATTCCCTGCAAAAGCTGTCTTGACCTATCCACACAGCCTCCTTCGTGGGGACCCAAGCCTATGGCAGGAACTGAAGATGCAAGCCTAAGCCTTGGTGTGGCTTCAAGGATGTCCCCTAAGTGCAAGCTACAGTGTTAGATACGCACAGCCCCTAAAGGGAAAGGCAAAATGCAACAAGAGCCCAACCAAAACAGGCTTAGGTCTTCCCTGCTCCATATACCAGCATGGGTACCTAGGCCTGCCACAGGGTGGCACTGATGTGGCTGAATTCTGCTTGGAAACCTGTGATGCTTAACAAGCCTCAAGATATTATCTTTTTTGAGATAACAATTCTTTTCCCCCCACAAATCTCCAGGTGGTTCCTCTTTATTAACTTGAAAGGCAGAATTACAAACAATATCCCATATACTGGTTTACTCCCAAAAGAATGAAATAGCCAGGACTTTGCCAAGCTGAAGCCAGGAGCCAGGAGCTTCACTCATGTCTCCCACAGAGGTACAGGGGCCCAAGCACTTAGGCCATCTTGTACAGCTTTCCCAAGCCATCAGCAAGGAGCCTGATTGGAAGTGGAGCAGTCTGGGCACGAATGGCTGCCACACAGGATGTGTTACTACGCCCCAGCACTTGCCCCTGAGTTAACAGTTCTGGCTGGTATCTTAAGAGTATCTCATGGACTGATGTCAAGAACCCATGGCCTGTTCACGCCTCCCACTGGGTCCCAGCTGGGCTGCCTAAGGTGATCATAGCAAGGACCCAGAGGCAGGGAGGCTAGACCCAGATACAGGTGGCAACCTAGACAACTCCTGCCTGGCTTGGAGACTCAAGGTTCCAAAGCAACCACAGGCCTGCAGTCATGGAGAGCTGGTCAGGCAGCTAGCTGGGGGTTAGCCAGTGAAAGTGGTGGCTGGAGTGGCCGATGGTGCCTTCCCACCCTCCCACAGCAGATTCTTCCCTCTTGCCCTCTGCTTTCTGAAGAGAAGCTGGCTGCCAGCAGCATATTCCTGCCTCCCCCGTTCTACCACAGGCAGGGCACTTCTTGGCTCCTGCAGCACAGCTTCGGTTACTACACGTACAGCAACCTCGCATCCCAGACATCATGAAACCACAAGGCAACTGGAAACCATCTGGTGCCTCCTCACAAGACAGCGCTTCGTCCAGGCTGCCAGGGCCATAGTCCAAGGCATGTACTTTCAGAAGGCAGTGCAGGCTATTAGAAGTTGCTCATCTAACAGTGTGGGCTGTTGTAAGTTGGCTGTGGTCTTTTTAGCAAACTCTTTCCCACAAGGCAGAAAACAAACAAACAAAAAAAAGAAGCCAGGGTTGTGGTACAGCAGGTAAGTTGCTACTTGGGATGCCCAAATCCCTGTAACATACCGCTGGCTCAAGTTCCAGCTGTTCTTTGTCTCCCCGACTTAGCTCCCTGCTTATGTGCCTTGAAGACAGCAGGTCAGAGCCCTGGTTTGCTCTTTGCCATCCCATAGGAGATACAGCTGCAATTTTTGGCTTTGGCCTGATCAGCTCTGGCTGCCGATGAAGATCTGCCTTTCAAATAAATTAAGCATGTAACACCAGGGCTTTTTCTTATTGATATGCAGGCAGAGGGCTGAGCTTAGACCCAGCTGTGTCCACACACAGAAACAGAGTCTGTGTCCTGGAAGCTATCTGCTGCATTTCTGGGGAGCCCGAGGAGGCAGAGCACTGCAGGGCTCGCAGGTAGTGGGTCCAGCAGCCCTCTCACCCTGGGAGCCACACCATGAGCACTCACCAACTTGCTGCCCCCCCAGCCACCTGACCCTCAGGGCCCGTGGCAGCTCTCACAGCAGTCACCAGCTCCACAGAGTCAGCAAGTATCTGCTGCTGACCCTGGGTTCCCAGTTGTCACCAAGAGCACAGTGACACCTGCGTTTTAATGTTGCATCTGTGGCAACCATTTATGAAGCACACTGCTTGGGCTACCACCTCCTCTCCCCTTACAGACTGCTCAATTAGAAAATAAAGCACACTGCTTTCTTTTTAGCAGATCTGGTTCTCAATCAGGAAAAACAAAAAAACAGGAAAACACTCCAGCAGAACGGGGACAAGGCTGGCTTTCCCTTCAGCCCCAGGGTCCAGAGCAGAGAAACAAGACAAGTCTGGGCCAGGGCCTGCAGAAGAAGGCAGGTGGCAGAGTGTGTTCAGGGCCAGGCTCCAGAGGCAGTTCCAACTCCAAAGCAGCAGGGCCGAGACAGCAAGCCCCTGATTCCTTCAGCAGAGGCTGAGTGCAGGCGAGGGGGATAGCACCTCAGCAGTGCCTGCACACTCCCCTTGGTTGCATGGGCTGGCTCAGACCACCCCAAGTCAGGGAAGGTGATCTCCACGTCACCTCCTCTCAGAGACGCAGCTGGTGCTGCTGTGGCTTCCTCTGTGTGACCACAATGGGAGGCCTAGACTCATCTAGACTGCATCTTAGACTCATTTTAGATGTCCAGGCCCGGCAGCAGGTGACCACTGTGGCTCACCCCAGGAGCAGCAGACAGGTGGCCAGGGAGGTGCCAGGAGGGTTTAATTTACATAGCAACCACCTGGGCCCAGTCAGAGCTGGGGCCAGGGGGTACCCCTAACTCCAGAAGGCAGTCCCAGCTCCTGCCTGGGCAGACTAGTCCTCCACACTGCACAGTGGAGAGAGGTGTCCAGGGCTAAGGCTGTCCCACGCTGGGGGAAGTCGTGGTGATTCATGGGTCTGGGGGATGAGTCCATGTCCTGGGCTCTAGAAGAAGCCCTCCCGGCGAAACTGTTCCTGCAGGAGGGCCCGGTACTGGTCAAACCCCCCTTCAACCCGAGTGACACCACCTCCTTCGCACACCCACAGTTCTCGGCACACCAGCCGTATGAAGCGTTCGTTGTGGGACACCAGAATCACGCCACCCTGAAAGATAGGGGAGTGGGAAGAATCAGGGTACATAGAGGCGCGCCACGGCCTGTGTCAGGGCTGACGCCAAGGCATACTCACCCTGAAGTTGTTGAGTGCGCGGCCCAGAGCCTCAATCGTCTCCATGTCCAGATGGTTGGTGGGTTCGTCCAGAATGTAGAAGTTGGGGCTGAAGGATAGAAGCCAGGAAGATGAACGGTTACAGGACTGAAGGGATGGGAGAAAATAAAACTGTCCTGGTACAAGGGGGAAGGACCATTTTCTACAGCACACGAAGAAGAAACAGGGGCAGGAGTGCTAACAGATGAGGCCTCACCAGGGCATGGTCATCTGGGCAAAGGCCACCCGGCTCTTCTGGCCCCCCGATAAGCTTGCAACAGGACGCATGGCCAGTTCTCCAGAGATGCCATACCGGCCCAGCTGGTGCCGATACTCCTCCTCAGGCCGCCCTGGAAAAGGGGCATCAGGTGAATTCTTGGCCTGGCTCCCTCCCTCTCCCTCCAGCCTTGCCTCCAATATCCATGTCTGCTGGTGGGCATTGTGGTGGGTTAGGCTGCTGCTTGGGACATCTGCATCCCCTACTGTAGCATGAGCTCGAAGTCCTGGCTGCTGTTTCTGACCCAGTCTGTCGCTAATGCACCTGCGAAGGTAGCAGATAATAGCCCAAGTACTTGAGCCCTTGCTAGGCATGGGGAAAGCCTGGATGAATGGAGGCCCTGGCTCCAAGCTTCAGCCTAGGGCAGCCTTGGCTGTCACAGGCATCTGGGGAGTGAAGCAGAAGACGGAAGATAGAGCTCTGTCTAACCCTCTCTGTTACTCTGTCTTTCCAGTAAATAAATATACCTTTAAAAACAAACGCCCACATTCTGACACCTACTGTTCAGGGGCTTTTCTGCACCCATCCCAAGGCAAGTGGACCTAAAGGGGCCAGCTCTGCTGTCTGGCTTCAACTCAGGTCCCTAACACACCGGGAAACTTGCGTGCCAGTAGTTCCACGGCGCTGACGTTCAGGTCCAGCTGCTCCACATGGTGCTGGCTGAAATAACCAATCTTCAGGTTCCTATGGGCAGAAGGGAAGCTGAAAGCGCACGGAGGCAGCAACCAAGGAGGCTCATAAGCAGTTTCTGTATAGGGTTAGGAGATGAGGGCGAGGTGGGTGGGTCTTACCTATGAGCATGCCTGATACCTCGGACGGGTGCTAGGTCCCCCATGAGCAGCTTCAGCATAGTCGATTTTCCAGCTCCGTTCTCTCCAACCTGCAGAAACATGACCCGCTACAGTGCATGCGGAAGGGAAGGTCGCAAGGAGGGGTCCTCACTGTACCCACGGCTGCTTCAACAACCAAAACCAGGGCCTGGAGCAGTAGCCTAGTAGCTAAAGTCCTCGCCTTGCACATGCCAGGATTCCATATGAGTGCCAGTTCTAATCTCAGCAGCCTCACTTCCCATCCAGCTCCCTGTTTGTGGCCTGGGAAAGCAGTTGAGGATGGGACCTTGCACCTGCATAGGAGACCCGGAAGAGGCTCCTAGCTCCTGGCTTTGAATTGGCTCAGCTCCGGCCTTTGCAGCCACTTGGGGAGTGAACCAGCAGATGGAAGTTCTACCTCTCTGTATATTTGACCTTCCAATGAAGAAAAAAAAAAAAAACCTGCAACCAAAACCAGATGTTTCAAGGATGTGTATAGAAATACAAAGTAAAGCTAGAAAAGGAGCCGATAACTGATACTTAGCACTTGCTAAGTGCTGGGGACTGACTGCTCCCAATAACCAAGGGAGCCAGATGTTATCTCCATCTTAAGGAGGAGGGAGTTGCCTGATAAGTGAGGCAGGAAATGACCCAGTCAGAATTTGCAGCCTGGCTCTTGGGGCCATGCCAAATCCTCAAGGCCCCATGGTTTAAGGAAACTCAGATCAAGTGTGGCTCTAAGAAGCCAACAAGTACCCCGCACCAGGCTCCCCACCTGTAGTTCGCACTTACTAGGGGAGCATCAGTAACACAATGTGCTGGCCCTCTGTGGAACCACCCTCCTCAGGTCATGCCATCCCACAAGCCCTGGACTCTTAGAGGGGTCGGTGCGTCAGGCGGGCAAACAGCAAACATACCACACAGATGCGGGACTCAAGGTCAGCAGAGACGGACAGACGACTAAAGATGACATGCTTAGGGTCGTAGTGGAAATCCACCTCGTCTAGCTGAAGGATTGGTGGGGAGAACTTCTCGAACCCATCAGGAAACCTATAGGAGGTGGGGATGAAGCCAGGGTGGTAGCCGGGAGCAAGGGTCACCTACCGGCACCCCCTGGCCCCACACTCACTTCAGCACAACTTCCGATTCCTTGTCCACAGGTTTCAGTTCCGGTCTGCAGGGAGAGATGGGACATATGAACCCTAGGGCCTGTGTGTGGGTTAAGTCATAGCTTGTAATACAGAATTTCATATCACAGCACTGATTTGAGGTCTGGCTGTTTCACTTCCAATCCAGGTCCCTGGACGGCTGCAGAGGGTGGCCAGAGTCCTTGGAACTCTGCCAGCTGGGATGGAGTTCCTGGTTCCTCAGTGGTCATGTAGAGAATGAGCCAGTGGTTAAAAGATGTCTCTCTCACTCTGCTTTTCCAATAACTACCTGTTTTTCCGGGTCTCTCACATGGGTGCAGGGTCCCAAGGCTTTGAGCCATCCTCCACTGCTTTCCCAGGCCACAAGTAGGAAGCTGGATGGGAAGCAGAGCAGCCGGGACACAAACCAGTACTCATATGGAGTGCCAGCCCTTGCAGGCAAGGGATTAGCCAATTGAGCCATCACATCAGCCCCTATCTGTTCTTGAACACACAGCATGTGCATAGATTAAAACTCAGAAAAGGCTTCTCTAAACATTACTCACATAACCCCAGTCTCATGGTTCACTGCGCTCTGAAACACAGCTGCCCCTGCAGGGTGTAGCACGGGTGGGCTGCCAAGTCACCATTCCACTCCCTTACCCCTCACTGGCACTTCTAACAAGGATGCTTCAAGGATGATGGCCAAGATCGATACTTATTAAGGAAAAGCAGATCAAGACCAAAACTGATAATTCACTAGGATGGCTGAAATGCCAAGAGCCGTTGGTATGCCTACCAAGAATAAACAGGCTTTCTTAGGCTGCAGGCAGGAATGTGAACTGCTGCCTGCTGCGGCTCCCTCTGAAAACAGGCTAGCTTTCCTTAGCTACACATGGAATTATCTCATCATCCAGAAAACCCACTCCTAGGTATGCAAAGTAAAGACGCATGCCCACATGAAGACTTGTACACAAATATTCATAACGACATCATTCATAATAAGCAAAACGAAGGAAAACCAAATGTCAATTCCTTGAGAAATAAACAAAATATGTTCTCTATATGGATGTAATATCTAGCCATAAAAATAAATGAAGTATTAATCCATAGTACAACACAGGTGAACCTTGAAGAACATGATGCTAAGAAACCAGACACCAAAAGTCACATGGTTCTGACTCTACTTATGGGCAATCCCCGAGTGAGCAAACAGAGCCAGGAAGTGGGTGTGTCATTGCCCAGGCAAGATGGGCTCTGAAAGAGCAGTACAGAGCAGTCTGCTCTCCTGCAGGAGGGAAAACACAGAGATGAGGCGGGGCTGGGGCCCAGCCAAGGACAAAGTACTCACAGCTTCTCCAGCATCTTCAGTTTACTCTGTACTTGAGAAGCCCTGTTGGCATTATAGCGAAATCGATCGATGAAAACCTGTGGAGGGAGAGGAGGCAAGCATGGTGTAGGCAGATCGGTCAAGCTTTCTCACTCCCCTCAACTCCTGACACCCATGCATGCCCTGTGCACACTGCACACCTGGATGTGCTGGCGATACTGCTGCTGGGCCTCATATTCCCGCTGCTGGTTGAGCAAGCGCTCCTGCTTGCTCTTGATGAACGTCTCAAAGTCACCGCGGTAACCATCTAACCGCTGGCTGTGCAAGTGGATGATGTCGGTGGCAATGGCATTCAGGAAGTTGCGGTCGTGGGAGACGACTAGGATGGTGGAGGGCCACGTCTGAGGAAGGGGCACAGGACGGCAAGGCCCAGTTTGGGAGGGCAGTCAGTTTTCAGGCCCCCAGGTGTTTCTCCAAAGCAGTATATCCACCCTTCTCCCCACTGCCCCCCAACTTCCCTGTAGTTGTTGGCACTAACCTGCAGGTAGTTCTCCAGCCACAGGATGGCCCTCACGTCCAACATGTTTGTAGGTTCTGGAGAAGAAGTCAGGGAGCACACACAGTGATTAAAGGACTGCAGAACCAGGAGCGTAGGCACTACCTCTCCTTCTCATCCCAAAGTCAGGAGAATCCATGTCAAACTCACCATCTAGCAGCAGGAGATCTGGCCTGCGGAAGGGAACACATAGCATCAGGGTGTAAGTAAATCACTGACTCCACTGAGACCCCGCAGGAGTCAGGGCCCATCTTCCATGGGGCTCTAGACATGGGGCCCAGGATGCTTACCTAGCAAACAAGGCCCGGGCTAGGGCCAGTCTCATTCTCCAGCCACCCGAGAACTCCCTAAACAAAGAGCCACATGTCAGGGGTGGCGGTTCACCAGAGCAGGGTCAACAGTGTTCAGGGGCAGCAATGGCAGGGCACTCACCGGGTGGGCTGCTGCTGCATCTTAGGAGTAAAGCCAAGCCCAGCGAGGATGACAGAGGCCCTAGGAGTGAAGACATTCAAGAACCCAGCTACAACAACTCACAGGAGAGAAAAGGGGAACTGGAAGAAAGGGGGGCTTTTACTTACCGGGCAGGTGCCTTGTCTGCTTCAATCTCCTCCAGTTTCGCATAGATTTCTGCCAGCTGTGCAGCCTCAGTGCCTTCGGCCCTGGAGAAAAAGGGACAAAGCAAGCAGCCTGAGCCCAGGCAGCCCAGCAGCATGTCCTCCAGCACCCTGCAAAGTGGGCCCCTAGCCACTATGTTGTTGGGACAAGAAAAGACTGTAAGAAAAACCTTCCCAAAGTAGTAAGGGTACGAGCACTGTGGAAGGAACAGGGCTTTGAGGGAGGAGAGGGGGGCCAGGGGCTGTGGCTGTGGAACAGAGGGTTAAGACTCTACCTACAATACCAGCATCTCATATGAGCATAAGTTCCAATCCCAGCTGCCCTATTTCTGATCCAGCTCTTTACTAATGTCCTGGGAAAGCAGTCAAAAGGGCTCTTACCACTCACATGGGAGACCCGGATGGAGTTCCAGGCTCATGGCTTCAGCATGGCCCCTCAGCCCAAGCTCTTGTGGCCATTTGGGTAGCTGATGGAAGATTCCCCCACCCCCCGCAACTGCTATGCCTTTCTAACAAATGGAATAACCCTAACAATTTAAAAAGTTTTAAAAGAGATAGAAAGAGATGGAGACAGTAGAACATCAGTGTCCCATCGTGTCTCGTCCCAGGCTCTAGCCGGCTCCAGGCATTTCGGGCTGTGAGAGAGAAGAACCTCACCTGCCCGCAGCAATCTGACTGCTGAGTTCCCGCTCTCTCCGCAGCAGGTCCTCCCGCACACTGTCACTCTCCAGCACACTCTGGAGGGCAGGAGTGTCATCTCCCGCCACCTCCTGCTCCACGTGCAGCAGAGAAATGTGGGCTGGTACCCGCAGGCTCCGGGTGGCCAGCATCTTCAGCAGCGTCGTCTTTCCCAGGCCATTTCGCCCCACCAACCCATAGCGGCGGCCCCACGCCAGGTTCACGTCAGCTCCAGCCAGCAGTACCCTGTGAGGGGTAGCAGATGGGAGACCTGCTTAGTTTCCCCAACAGAAACGTGAAGCAGGTTTTGGCTCCATTCTCCAGATGATCCTTTCATTGGAAAAATAAACAGACTGCCACCCTGTTGGCAAATCCCTCACCGATCGCCAAAAGACACGTCGAAGTTCTCAATGCGCACGTCATAGGACTTGTTCTTGCCAGAAGATTCCAGCCGACTCTCTTTCCTGCTCCCTGCCTGGCTTGCAGATGCCTCTTCCAAGACTCTGAACAGAGAGCCATGGCTGTTAGTGCCTCTGGGCGCCCTGCATCCCCTGCCCTGCTCCCAGCAGAGCCCTTCTTCCTAAACTCACGGAGGGCCACTGGTCTTGAGGCTATCCTTCTCTGAGCGTTTTTCCTGCTTGGCCTTCAGGCGCGCTTCGGCCTTCTCTAGTTTCTTGGCGTTCACTGTCTGAGGTTGCAAAGGAAACCACTTCACCCTAGGGTGCAGGCTCAGAAAGGAAGCCCCAGAGAAAAAGCCTCAAGGATACCCTCTCCACTTAGTCACCGCCATTAAAGACTGCAGAATGGCAAGCATCAGAAATTCCCACGAGACTCTCCCTGGGACAGTTACACACAACTCCTGCCTCCCACCTCCACCTTGCACACACACACACACACCCTCCCTTTCTTCCTCCTGCTCACCGAGGACTGTTCTCTCTTTAGCAATCCTGGAAGTCTGGGGTCACAGTCTGTAAGTGATAAGAAAAGCAGTCACCTTCTCCCTGAAGGGAAAGGAAGCTAAGGTTTAAAATGACTTAAAAAAAAGAAAAGTCTCAGCATCCTGAGATAGCTAGGGAGCTATTATCATCCTTCCCCTCCCTGCAGCCAAAACACTAACTCCCACGGAGGCAGAAGCTAAGGCTGGGCCACACCACCTCCTCCTCTGAGGAGTCAGAGCAATTGGTTAGTAAGTTGCCCAGCTCAAGGGCTTCACTGCACCCTGGGGTTCTTGGCCGTCACTACAGAAACGCGGGCACCCAGTCCTGTGGGGGCGGGCAGCTGGGGAAGGGCAGGGCGCAGCCTCTCCTCAGCTCACCGTAGCTCTCCGTTATCTTTGACAGCTGAATGGGGGCGTCCAGCAGCACCTGGCTGTTCCCTTGACTTGGTGGCTCGGCACTAAGGGGGGCGGGGCGGACAACAGAGTTAGTAGGAGCCCTCCTGTGGTGGTCCGGCTTTCTTCCCCTCCTCCCGCTTTCCGGCCCCGGCCTCCCAACACCTACAGGCGCAGTGTGTTGTACATGCGCTGGCACACGGCTCTGATGCCCGCGTCATCCTTGCTGTCCCCGGACACCTCCTGCAACAGTTCCCCCACAGCTTCCACCAGATCATCCACAGACTCGAAATCCGCGCTGCCGCTGTGCAACACACCTAGGCCGGACGTGGCAGGATAACGACAACATGGGAAGCGGCGGACACACAAACACTTTCAGTCCCTGAACCCGCGGCCCCCAACTGGGGCTGCAGACCCTACCGGCGTCCGGGACGAGAGGTCACGCGGAGGAGAGGCCTGGCAGCGGTCCCCGGCCCTGCCCTCCCGCAGTCTTTCCTACTCCGAGCTCCTCTTCAGCCTCCCTAGCCCCTTGATTCGGTTCAGCTCACCAGTCACGTAGTCGAAGACCTGTCCATCAATTTCCGGGAACTCGCTCCGTAGGATCTCGGCGCAGGTCGCCATGTTCCAGGAGGCATCCCGTCTGCGCAGTCGCGTTGAGACCTCGGCCTGGACCCGCCCCCTACCCTCCCCGGAAAGCGCGCGCCTCTATTCCCAAAGCGCAAGCGTAACGGTGACGTAAGCCCGGAGCAGCAGGCGCGGAATCCGCGGGTGGGGTGCACCGACGCCGGAAGAACCGTGCGCAAGCGCAGCTCAGCTTGTGCCGAGGGGCTCTCTGCGCCTGCGCCACGCCTGCTTTGGAGGGTTAGCCCCGCGTGCGACTCTGGCTGCGTGGTTGGTGGGTGGTGGAGCTCCGCAGGCCAGGGCTGGGCCGGGGCGGGACCTGCAAGCTGGAGGCTTATCAGGGTGCGGAGAAGCGCTTCTCCCACTGGTGGGAGCGGAGGACAGACAGGCGGCTGATAAAGCACATTGGTTTTGCTAGGTTTTATGTGCTCCCGCGGGGCGCACGTACCAAACGAGCCCATATTGAAGATCCGCCGTGAGCTTTGCTGACTCATGCCGTTTCCTGAACTCTCAGAAATCCCCTGCTGTTCTGTGCCTCAGCCTTTCCCGCAGCCTGTGTTCAGCGGATCCTAGCGGGAGTCTTGCCTTTTGAGTTCTTCACCCTCCCCTCCTCCCCCGAGGACACTTCTTCGCTCACTGCCAAAGGGGCAACAGAATCTGGTGGACGAGGTGGCCCGTGTAAATTCACTGGTGCTTGTTCCCTACCTGCGTCCCAGAACCGACTTCTGTCCCCAAGTTTCAGTCATAGTAAAAGGCCGCTTGTTTGATGGATTCCGTAAAGTAGATGAGGCCACTGCCTTATATTTCATGTGAATATTGTGACCCGACTCTAAATGAACCTAACATTGTACAATCTTTTTGGATTAAGCATTGCCCAAATCTCAAGTTTTCAAATTGCTGAAGAAAAACATGCCCGGAATCTCTAGATCTATTTAATAGGATAAAGGTAGAGAGGAACGCAGGGGACCATGTGGTAACCTAGTGGCTAACGTCCTCACCTTGTATGTGCCAGGATCCCACATGGGCGCCAGTCGGCGGCCCCGCTTCCTATCCAGCTCCCTGCTTGTGGCCTGGGAAAGCAATTGGGGATGGCCCGAGGCCTTGAGACCCTGCACCCCCATGGGAGATCTGGAAGAGGCTCCTGGCTTTAAGAGCAGCACCGCCCTTTGCAGCCTGCTTGGGGAGTGAATCAACGCAGGGAAGATCTTCCTGTCTCTTCTCCTCTCTATATACCTGCCTTTCCAATAAAAAATAAATAAATCTTTAAAAAAAAAAAAAAAAAAAAGAGGAGGGCCCGGCATGATGGTGCAGTGGTTAAGGTCCTCGCCTTGCACGCCCAGGATCCCATATGGGCACCGGTTCTAATCCTGGCAGCCCCGCTTCCATCCAGCTCCCTTGCCTGTGGCCTGGGAAAGCAGTCGAGGACGGCCCAAAGTTTTGGGACCTTGCACCCACGTGGGAGATCCAGAAGAGGCTCCTGGCTTTGGGTTGGCTCAGCTCCAGTTGTTGCAGCCAGCTGGGGAGTGAATCATTGGATGGAAGATCTTCCTCTCTGTCTCTCCTTTCTGTATATCAGCCTTTCCAATAAAAATAATAATAATAAAAAAAGAGGAATGTAGGGACACAACAGGCAAATTTTGATGGGGAACTACAGAGCTCTTGTTTGTTCAACAAAATAACAAGAGCGGAGGAGAAAGACTGTTGAGTTTTTAAGACAGATTAACCAACCACAATGGATCCCCACCTGATCCAGATGGAACCTTTGGAAGTTTTTGTAAGATAGCTGGAGTAAATGAATAGACTGATGCGAGACAGGGGATCAGCCATGAGTTAATCATTGTTGAAGTTGGATTGGTTTGTGGGGGATTCACTTTGTTACTCTTGGACTTGTTCCAACCATGGGCAACTGCTGAGGGAAAGTCTACTCTTCTTTCCCAGCCCGCTGGGCAGCCCCGGGATGCAGTCTCTTCAGGACTTGCTTACCACAGGGTCTCTGGTGTGGTGATAGTATCCAAGGAAGTTCTCTAAACCTGGAGGGCGGAACAATCCAATCTTTCCCTCCCACCCCCTGAGGTGTGGGAGGCCAGGGGAAACAGTCTCGCTCTGGGAGACTGCAGGGTTAAGTATACCTGGTTATCTATGTTAACTATGGTAATACCAGAGTGAGGTGGGAGAAGAATCTCTTCAAGGACTGGTGGGGCAGTGTGACCTTGAGGCTGTTTTCTTGGACCTGGCCATGCAATTCACAACCCCTACTCACAGCTTGCAGGGAGAGAAATCCCACCAGCTCCCCTCCCTGTCTGTGCAGCAACACCCAGCCAACAACTCCACTCTACAGTTTATTGGGTTTATAACTGGACGAAGTCACATGTGTACAAAATGAAGCTCACACTATCCCAAAGCAGAGTAGGAACTGGGGGCTGGGGATCCATTACTGGCCTTTGGGGGAGCTCCGAGGTGAGGGGCAGCCAACCCTCCCACTCCAGAAGTTGCGGCCACAGGGTTTGGGAGGAGAGAGGGCCCACCTGGCTTTGGTCACAGAACTCAGGGCCTGGCACATAGGCCAAGACAGACAGGTGGAAGAGCAAGAGCCCCAGACACTACCCTGAGCAGGGAGCCCGAGGGCTGCTCCGCCAGTCCAGCTCACAATGCAGTTGGTCCAGACCTAGACTCAGGGGCTGGTGCAGAGGGAAGGTAGCAAAGCAGAAGGGAGGAGACACTGATATGTGGTGGCCGGGGGCATCCAGACCCATGGAAGAGGGTTGCTGGGGAAGTGGGCTAGCTGCTGCAAGGTAGCTAGCAGCGGGTCTCATAAATGCCACTGCGGCCAATGTAGCGCACCCATTTGATGACATCATGATCGCTGTAGTTCAGCTTCGGTTCAAACACCTTCAAGTAGCGCACCTTGAGGCCAGAGGGTGCGAATGGCACCTGCACAAGGAAGTTCCAGTTCAGGAATGCAGCCTTCTTAGCACAGCTGCTCTCCTCTGGGAAGCTCTATAGTTCTTCCCTCCCTGCCTCCTTCCCCCATCTCTACTGCAAGCATGTAAATGACCACACTGAAAGTTGAGAAACTAAGGTGGGAGAAGCCCTCATAAGGGTACTATGGACGAAAGCATATCCAAGAGTAACCAGCAATCATTTTGGATTGAAGACAGGCCCAGCCTATGGTAACCTGAATCGACTCCTCTAGTCAGCAGGGAACAGACAGCTTTAAAATTCACTTCCCTGCTCAGTAATAATGAGTTCAAAATAAAGCCAATTGGCTGTCCTGTATGAGACTAAACTTGGTGTCATTTCCGGCATTCGGATGATCTGAATCTTCCCCAAATAAGTGTTTTGCAAGCTAAGAGAAGTCAAAGATTTGAATAGTGTTCTCTATTAAGAGGCTTGAAGGCAGAAGAAATGGTTCTATCAGTAAGTCACTTTTCCTTCCTAAGCCTCATTCTGCTCATCTGGAGTTGGCATTGTGGCATGACTGGTTAAAGCTACCACCTGTGCACCTATATATGTCAGTTCAAGTCTCAGCTGTTCTACTTCCAACCCAGCTTCCTGCTAATGTTCAGGATGGAGTTCTGGGCTCCTGGCTTTGGCCTGGCCCAGACTTGGCTGTTGTTTGGCACCAATTTGAAAGTGAACCACTAGCTGGCAGGTACTTTTCTCTCGATCCACCCCCTTGCTTCCCCTCCTCTCTCTGGAACTTCTGTCTTTCAAATAATCAATCAAAGAAAACCACCCTTCCGAGCACACCTTGCCACATGGCTGTAGGCCCACCCTCTGCCATACCTCGAAATTCATGGAAATAGGAGGCCGAGCCCATTTCTTCTTGTCGTTGGTGGGTAGAAGCTCAATCTCTGCGCTAATCTGCGATTCCTTCATGCCTGCCATGCGCTTGATCCTGGGAATGCAGGGGCAACGGGCAGCAAGTGCCCGAAATAGGTTGGAAGAATTTCAAGGGGGATCACTATTTCACACAGGAAGGACGCCTGGGAGCTTGTGGAAGCTGTTGGGACTGAAAGCCACTGGCTGGGGAACCCTACATTTGCTCCTCATATAGCACCATGGGCTGCAGTTTCTACCTCAACCCAAGTGCATGATGTCCTCTGCTCCATTTCACGGATATTACAGGGGCAAGTGGAGAAATGCTAAAGCATCTTGAAAAGTGCATACCCAAACCCAAACACAGTCTACCCACATGAACAGAAGCTCCTGGGAAGCAACAGGCACACTTCTCAGCCCCTGTCCCCCCCACAACGAGGATGAAAGGGGAAACTTAACAAGAGGGCACACTATGGCATCTTGATCCCTGCTATGACCTGGCCAGGACTCACTTCCACACGATGGCATTCTCGCTGGCCTTGTACTTGGCCTTCCCCTTCATGCAGATCACCTGCACACCACTTGTGTTCAGTGGGGTCGGAATCCTCACCTGAAAGGAACCAAGCTGTCAGGGAGCTGGATCAAGCCCTGACAGTAATGGCCTTTACTTCTGGAGACAAGTACCTCCTTGCCCTCAAGCTCCTTGCCCTCACCTCAATCTTCTGAGCCAGCAGTGAGGGCTTGAAGTTGGACTTGATGACAACCTTTACCTCCAGCTTGGTGCGGCCTACTTCCCGCACCAGTGGGATCACCCGGAAGGGAAGGATGATGTCCTTGGTGGTGCGATACCTTTGAGGAGAGGGATCAAGGTTAGAACCAGAGAGTTGCTCCCCTCCCTCCCTATACCTGCTCTCTGCCAGCAGCACTCCAGTGGCACCTCATGAGCTCAAACTCTCCATCTGGTGGGATGAAGCTGATACTGCGTTCAGAGTCAAACTTGCTGAGTCGCACACACTGGTGGAAGGTGCAGTCATCAATGGCAATTGATTGCTTCCCGCTGCAGTCAGAGGCAAAGAAATCTTGCTGGTCCAAAGAGTGGCAGGTAGCACGCCAGGGAACCGCCCAAGACTGACTCCACACACTAGAGAAAGCTGCCCAAATGCAGCTTTCGGATGTGGGAGCCTGAGCCCCCACCCAGCACACGGACCGAGTGGGAGTGTCGTGCGCTCCTCATCTCGGGATGCTGCTGCTCAGGCTGCAGGTGTTGAAACACCAGGCAGAGGCCAGTGGCACGTATAGCTCACTCCTGGGACCCACCCAAGGGCATGTTTTCTGAGGAAAATGGACTTAGCGCATCAAGGCTATAGACAACCAGCCAGCCAAGCACATCCTTGAGAAGAGTTTGAAGACAGCAAATAAAGTTCAGAAAGAACTTGGACCCCACGGAGCCCTCCCCTTCCATCAGCTCCCCTGACTCAGATACCTCTTGCTTGTTTCATCAGCTGTGCCTTTGCCCTGTTTTTCAATCACAATCTTGTCATTCATCCCAAACTTGCACTCCGGCATGCCACTCAGGTAACTCTTCATCACCACTCGGCCAGACACATGGGCACTCAGCACCTGCCCTGGGGACCAAATGGAGACATGGGAGAAACAGAGTCAAGCCAGGAAGGGGGGGGGTTCCACATCCTGCCCTGGCCCTGCTCGGCTTTCCTACAGAGGACTCTCACCCTGTGGAGACATGAGCAGGTTCACACTCTCCAGCACATCCAAGAAGAGCTCGTTCCGGCGATACTTGATGCCCTCTCGCCGCCAGCCGATCTGCCCAGTCACCTGGCTGGTGATCTGCGACTGCTCTTCTTTTGTCTGTATGTGGGTGGAGACACAGCAGAGGCCTCACTTCTCTGCCCTGTCACTCTTCCTGTCTCAGTCCCTACTCTGTTCTCCTCTCTCCTTTCTAGTCTCCACCCTGTAATCCATCTTCCTCTTCAGTCTCTAAAGGGTGCAGGGTCTAGACCAACAGAGCAAAGCTGCAAGGGCTGAGGCTGACAGGACAGCTTACCTGATGCTGTAGACCACAGCACCAACACGGTGTCCACAGGAAGCCATAGGGGAAGCAGAAAAGAAGGACAAGGCTGTGAGGCCTGGGTCCTAGAGGCAGGCCCAAGCACTCTCTTCCAGAAGAACAGCGGGAGCGTAGAGCAGTGCTCCCTCACACCCCCACCCAAAAGTGCAACAGGAAACTGCTCAAGCTGTATTCCCGGCAACAGAGATGCTGATTCGGCTGCTCCTGACGTGGGAGGGCCACATGGGGTAGAACAGAGTGCAGTCATGGCAGGAGGCTTAGGCCAGCACTTCCTGAGTAACTTGGACAAGGCTGGAGTCAGCTGGCCCAAGGGAGCTGGGCTCCTCCCCAACACTGGTTGGACAGTTTGAGTACCTGACTCTTGATGCCCTGCTGGGTGATGAAGGTTTTCAGAGCGCCTGTCTCAGAGTTCTGTGGGTAGCCAAAGTCCAAGATCTCTGCAAAGGGAAGGGAACTGTAAGGCCCTGGACCAAGCTGAAGGCTCTTTCCTTCCAGCCCCTCCCCTGGCTTGGACATGTCTGGTCAGCATGGTTGTAAAGACCCTACAGAATCATCCATAGCAATCACCCTTCAGCTTTGTAGAATTTACCTTGTGATTTGTGCTTTGTAAGAAAACATGACAATGTTTTGGCTTTTTTTCAAGTAAAGATGTCAGCAGAAGTGTCACACGGCCAGTGAGTCAGAGGTCAAGAAGTAAGACTTTGTTTTCTCTAGAAAACAGCCCCTGGGAAGGTGGGAGGACTCGCACAGCACATCCCAAGGGGCTGCAACACCTCACCCCCTCTCAGGCTCTGAAGCAACTGCTAAGATGGAAAGCTAGGACGACAGCGGACAAAGGTGCAAAGCACAAAGGTAGGAGGAGAATGCAGGAGGTCCAGCTGCATCAGTCCAATCATGTTCTATCCCTCAAGAAACAACAAAACTTCCCCAACCCCCACCTGCTGGCCTATTTCTGTGTTCTACTTCTCAGCAGCCTTTAGGCCTGGATTTGAACTGGCCTGATCCCAGCCCCAGAGGTTACATACTCAGGAAAGTTCAGATAGCAGGCTGGGCCCAGACAGGTCTATCCCCACCCTCGGCCTGCAGCCCTGCTGGCCTTACCATCTAGCAGCTCATATATGAGCACAAAATTGTTCTTGATGTTTTCTTCACTGATCTTGCCAAAGTAAGCCGCCATTACGTCACACATCTTATAGAGGAATTCGAAGACCATGGCAGCGTTGACATTCTGCTTGGTGACAGCTGCCAGCCAGATGTTGGATCGCTTAACATGGAAGAAGCTGGTGCGAGCGATGTTGGTGACGGGGCTGCGCACCTGCTGCCGGGCGTGGATAACATTGACCCGAAAAGCGTCCACTGCATTCCTCCTGTGGGAAAAAGGATGCACAGGGACTGCTCAGTACCTAGACAAACCTCAGCCTGCTGGGCCCAACTACAGCTGCCAAAAGCCCCACCCTGCTTACAGCTGAAGTCTATCATGCATTCCATAGACAATGCCTACACCACCAGGAAACCAGTGGGAACCTGAGCTGGGCCAAAGACCATGAGAAATAGGGAAGTCGAGAGGCAATGCTGGGAGGGCAGATGTGAGCATGTAAAGTGAGGCTCATCTGATATGGAAAGATACGCTCCTGGCTTGCCAGGCCTGCCTCCACTTTCCCAGCTCTAACCCAGCTACCACCTCTCCAGTGTCCTGGTAAATTCCGGCAGAGAATGAGACCCTGTTTCTTTAGTCCTTCCACTAGCTGCCCCTGCAGTGGGCAAGACTGACTCCTCTAGAAGGCAGACAAAGCTAGCAAGATTTTGGAGAAGGCTCTGATCTAGTGGAGGAGAAGTACCATGGGAACATGGAACTGAGCCATCCATTCTTGTCTGGGATCTAACTCCAGGGCAAATTCAAGGAACAGAAAAAGGCTGAAGGAATACAGTGACTCAGGAGATGCGGGGTGGAGGTGGGCAAGGTCCCCCACCCACCTGTACCCTGTACCGGGGCAGCAGCTTGACAGGCCGCTTACCTATTGCTACGGCAGCCAATGAGATGGGATGAGAGAAATGACGCCAGCAAGAAGAGGAGAGTGACAGCAATGAGAGAGAGGGTTAGACACATGACACACCAGGGGCATAGCACACACCATGAGGTGGGAGCAGACAAGGCAGGCAGAGGATTAAAGCACAGCGAGGCACTGCAAGGGAGTGTGGCCTCACCTCAACTTACCCAGGTCCGGACAGCCAGTGCCAGATGGGCCAGGTATTGCCCAGAGCCTAGCTCATGCCGTTCCCAGCAGCTGAGAGGCAAACAGCCACGAAGGCCAGGCTAGCCCATCAGCCAGGGAGGAGCCAAAGAGCTAGGGACATTGCAACAGGTCCATTCAGTGGCTTTGATCTCAAGCTCCTTGAGGAAGCAAAACAGGGTAGCAGGAACAAGAGGGGCATAATCTCCTCAGAGCTACTGAGGCGGGGACAAGCCCCCTCAGCCAGGACAGAACAATGGTGTGCAGGGTGCGGCAGAAGTAAGGCCGTGGTGCTGTAGGATCTAAGGGTTCAGAATATGGCACTGTGCTGAGTATCCTCTGAGGGGCCAGAAAGGACAGTGTGGCCTCCCTGCCCTTCCCTCAAAGACCTGGAAGTGCCTCAAGTTTGCCCACAACCTGTCTTCCTGGAATGGCCTATCTTCCAGAGGAACTGAAAACAGCTGAGTCGGCAGCCTCCTAAGAAAGGCAGCAGAAGGGGCTTTTCAAGAGAATCCAGTGCAGGCGCTCCGCATAAGGTTTTGGAGAGCAAGTTAGATGGATTAACACCTGCAGCCTGGTCACTAACTCTACTTCCTCGGTATGGGGGAGGAATATCCCTGTCCCATCTGTCTGGGCAAAGGCACTCATCTCCGGCAGACAGGCTTGTAACTAAGGGAAATGGGGTTGGGGGAGGTGTAGGAATCTCTAGGGCTAAGGGAGCCACGCCATTTCTCAGGTCCCACCCAGAGGCTGGCAAGCCGGATGCGAGGCCACCACCACCAGACCTACTCAGAACTGGGATACACTACTTGAGTTTCAAGGATGCAGCGAGGGGCGGGAGTGGCCCAGGTCAAGCCTCCGGTTGGCACACACTTTGTCCTGCATGCTGTAGCAGTAGGGGCATGGCTGGCTCAGTCAGGGGACTTACCCAATGTCATCTCGGTAGACCCTGGAGATGAGCACCTCCCCCTTGTGATTATAGATGAACAGGCCTCCAATCATGGCGGCAGCTCAGTCTCGGTGGCCCATCGCTCTGAGAACAGACCTAGGACAGGCAGGGGTGGGGCAGGCAAAGACTTCAGAAGGCCAGCCAACAGCCCCGCTGGGGCTGCACAGATCACTGGCTTGCTTTTTTTTCCCCTGACTCAACCCTCCAGCAAGTGACCCTATGGCCCTCCCAGGCATGCCCTTCCCCTCAACTAGGCTCCAGTTCCTGTTTATTCCAAACTAGATGAAGGAAAAGAAATAGCAAAGACTTGGGTCCAGGGTCACTAAGGCCATTTTGAGCCTTCTTTCTCCCAGGCTGAGCCAGAGTAGCTCCTGCCTCCTGTATAAGCAGAGAAGCTGAGCTGAGCTCAGTAAGGGTCCTTTCCAACCCCTCCTGGGAGCCTCTAAGACCAACGACAATGAGCTGTAGTGGGAAGGAAGACCTGCCTGCCGCTGCAGTGCTGGCGGTAGCAATCACTCTAGCCTGGTACTCAGCCTGAGGCACCCTGTCTCTGAGGCTCCTCTAGCACTCTGGGAAGGCAGCAAGGCCTGAAGCCCCAGGAGCCTAAACATTCCAGGAAAGGGTGTGCAGGGGAGGAGAGAAAGGAGGCCTTAGGACCTGCCAAGGATTCAACTTCTCCCAGGCAATCAGATAAGCAGGCTAAAGAACAGAGGAGAAAGGTCCCAGGCACTGGTCAATGACCCACACTGCAAATTAGTTATTTCGCACACCCCTCTTTCAAAAAGTGCCAGAGTGTAAGAAAAATAAGGATGGGGTGGAGGGTGGGTCACAGATCCTTCCAGCTGGAACAGTGATTCTAGGTTCCCTCAGGAACTCCCTTCTGGCCAGAGCACCTATAAGCCAGAGGCTGGGGGGCCAGAACGCCTGATCCATCCAATTGATTTATTAGGTCAAACTAATATAAAAAGGCATTAATTTGGTTCTAGATTTCCTAGATTAGCCCTGGCATTCATTTCACAGGGAATTGTTCAGCAGGATTTCAAAAACTGAAAAATAAAGCCTTCTACTACGAGCTCAAGGCCACCCAGGCCTGTGAGTGGTCTCCAAGGGTGCAGACACCCCATCCCTCAGCCCCACACAGGCTGAGGGGAGAAGTGCAAAATGGAGGTTCAGCCCAGGGCAAAGAACCAAGGCTGTGGGGTATCAAGTTGTAGATAGCTCAGGGCGCCAGAGAACCAGAGGTGAGGCCCTGGATGGGGATGGCAGCTATCTCACTGAAGGAAAAAACGACTGGCGGGGGCGGCGGACAGCGGATCCTTGGGAGAGTCTGCAGCCAGGGCCGCTGTGTGGGCATCTCAAGGAAGGGGTTTCCAGTATGGAAAAGGCCAGGGTGACGGTGTCAGGGAGGAAAAAATTGGCAGGAGAGATGGACAATGGTAAAGCGAGAAAGCTGGGGAGACGGAGCCTGTTTTGGGGTCCGCGTGTCGAGGCCTGAAGGAGTAGGGACTTTTGGCCCGAAACAGGAGACATCGCGGGAAGAGACGGCGCCACGGAGTGCCACGGAGCTTGGAGCACTGGTGGCTGCATGGAGTTAGCCCTGTCACCGTCCAAGCAAGCGACACGAGCGGGTGTCACTGCCCCGGGAGACGGGTGGAGCTGTCCTTGTGCTCAAAGCTTGGGGGAGGGGGGCTGTCACGATCCCAGGGAGAAGGTCCGCGCGGCGGCCCAGCTCCGGGAGGGTTCCAGCGAGGCTCCCCGTCACGGGAGGCGCCGTTCCCCACCCGTCCTGCAACCGCGCCCCGGGCACCCCCGCCCCGCCGTCAGCTCCCTCCCGGGTCTGAAGGCTGAGGCCACTCCCGGGTGTGGGTAGCCTTATAGCCCACGCAAGGAATAGCATCGCTGGGCTGCGGAGTAAGCGACCCGCGTCGTCGACCCTCCACCCCAAAAGGCTAGATCCCAGCTCACCTGGTGCCCCGCGGCCCCAGCGCTAGGCCGGCCTGGCCACTCTCCGGATCCCAAGATGTCCGCCCGCCCCCTGCTCGCCTGGCCGCTGCCTCGGCTTTCACCGCAGTGCCGCGGCCCCGCCCCGGCCCCGGCTGCGCGTGCGCGCCCGCCTCCCGCATAGACTACAAATCCCGTCAGGCCCCTCGCCTGCTTTTTTTAAACACTAACAGGTCTAGCAAGACTACAATTACCGATTGCCTTTGAGAAGCTGTACCCGCCTTCCGGGAGTGGGGTGGAGGCGAGCGTGGCCTTATCCTCCCCGAGCAGAAGTCTAACATTCCGGCATACGCCGCCCCACCCACTTCATTTTCCTCACTGAGCATTCTGGGGTTTGTAGTCCCCCGTTCCTATTTCAATGTTGGGAAGATCCTCAGAGGAAGTTTTTTGTCGGGTTGCTTCAGGCATTTTCTGCGTGGAGTCCAAGGACTGGCTGTCCTCACCTTGCACACAAACATGCACCGTGGCAGTAGTGTCTGTGCTGACTTTGTTTTCTAACACCACCTCCGGTTCCCCCAAGCTCTTCTATCTGTCCCAGACAGATGGACCAGATGGATCAGAAAGCCAGAACCTGAAACTAGCTGAAGCTTTTCATGAGTGTGCTGTTCTCTGTGTGCACCTTCTATGTTTTCTAGAAAACGCTAGCAAGTCGAACTTCACTGGCCAAGGGACTGGCAATGCCCTCTTGGTGAACAGAATTAATCTTCACATCCAAGGTGAAAAGAAACAGAACCAGCCCTCAAACATGAAAGGCCTGCCTGGGTCTTTCAGGACTAGAAGGAAAAATCTTGGGCTTCTTTTCTCTCTGTGGGCAGATTCCCTGAAAATCTGGTTTAGTATTGTCCCTAGCAGTCTTCAGCCAGAAGACAGAATGTAGCAGGACGAAGATGTGTTCTCACGACCGGAAGCCCTTGAATGACCAGCATCGAAACCTTCGTGCATACCTGCAAAAGCTTCATCTTTCAAACATACTCCTATCAAGGTGGAATAAACAGTAATGATGACCGTTGTAATAATAGCTACCATTTATTGAGCACCTACTCTAGTCTGTGCCAGGCACTGTGCTAGGCACTTTTCGTACAATTTTCTAATTTCAATCCTCACAACAACCCTGTGAGGTAGGTATTATTATCATTTTACATAGGAGGGAGCCAAGGCTCAGAGAGGTTAGATAACTCTCCTATCACAAAATCAGAAAGGATCAGAGCTAGAATTCAGACTCAGAACAACCCCAGTCCAAATCCCACACTCTAGTGAACTAAAGTAGAGGCAGAGGGGAAAGAAAAGCCAAATTCCAAAAAGGCTGTTGGATGCAGTGGATATGGTATGATGACTTGTAAGATATGAAAAAAAAAAAAGGGGGGGGGGAGTGGAACTTAAGCCCATAAATGTTCCTAGTCAGTGAACCTATGCAGGTCACGATGCAGGTGATCAGCACTGGAATGCAGGAGGAACACATTTGATCGGCGCGGAGGGGAAGGAGGGAGGCATGAGTTGAGTTCATGTAGACAGGTCCATGAGACTGTCCAGGTCTTCATAAAAAATACTCTGCTGAGACTGGGGAAAAGTTGGGGTTGGAGCAACATAGGTGGTAAATTCCCAGCATGTCAGCAGCACTGAAGATGTCAAGATGGAGGACACCGTTTGGAGAGTAATAGAGAAAGAGAAGTGCACCAAAGGATGGAGTAATTGAAGCATTGACACTGTCATGAGCAAGAGTGGAAGCAAGTAGAGCAAACAGCTCTGTGGTGATGGCTAGAGGAAGCCGTGGTCTAAGGAGGGAGTAAACCCAGAACTCCCAGGGAGCAGGCAAGACTGAGTCAAATTTCAACAAAGACAGCCTTTGCCCAGCAGAACTCCAGGAAGTGTTTGTTGGAGAAATCAATGCTAACAGCCCTACCTTGGTTAGCTCCAAAGCTTAGAGCGAATGATCTCATCTTACTCTTGACACCCCAGCCCTGAAAATATGGGAACTTGAAGGAGCCAGGATTTATCACAGAGGCTTAAAGAGAGAAGGCCTGATCTGTATAAAGAGAATGAGGTAAAAAGTAAGAAAACCTGGCACTATGTCTGCAAGTCCCAGAAGACCCCTGTCTAAAGCTGGCCTCTAGGCCCTTGCGGCTGTGCTCTGGGGTGTCATGAATGTAGTGTCTTGTGGGCCCACAAATGGCCTATCAGTCGTGGGGAGTCCTTTGATGAGCTCAGCTTGCAGGCTTTATCCAGGTGGAACAATGCTGGCCGTGTGTATGTGTGTGTGTCTGAGACTAAAAGTGTTAAAAGGAAGAGGAGAGGGAAGACAGGGGACCAGCCCCATAACCTGGGAAATGACTAAGGGTAAAGGAGAGGGTCCAGCCCTTTCTGCAGGGACCAGCCCTGAGTGTGAGCAAACTTGCATAGGTGCACATGTGTGTGTGTGGGGTGTGTGTGTGTGTAGAGATACAGTGTGTTCTCTTGAGAGGGGGCACTCTGACCTGTGTGGGGCAAGCCTAGGGCCCTCCCCAGAAGCCCAGGGACCTAATGTGGTATGGGTGTGGGGGCTGAACATCCTTGGGAAGCCCTGAGGTGCTGCTGAAGCAGGGCTCCTGGTCTCCTCAGAGGCTGGGCCTCCCCTCGGGGCTCACAGAAAGTCAAAGAGCCCGAAATTCTTGGCTGCTCCAGGCCCAGGAAAAAGTGGGGGAAGAAAAAAAAAGAGAGAAAAGAAATATTTCAGGCCCATGAGTGAGAAGAGCCTGCCGGTTAGTGGGGTTAGGCTCTGGAGAAACTAGCACACGGGCAGGCGTGGTCCCAGTTGGATACAAGCAGGGATGGCACAAATGGCTCCTGAAGACAACAGGGTGCAGGACTGAGGCTGCAAGCAGGGGCAGTTAGGAGGGGCAGGCAAGGGCAGCGGGTTTTGGTGTCAGTATCATGAGACACCCTCAAGAGACCTGCACACATGCAGGGAGTGGGGGGCAGGGTGCCAACAAGGGGAAGCTGAATGAATGGTTAAGTGAAAACTGACAGGACACCCCAGGGTCAGCTCAGCTCCTGGCCTGTATAGGGGGCAGAGCAGGACACCACTAGCAAGTCCAGACTCTGGGGCAAGGAGGAAACTGCACAGTGGTTAATGGGCAAAGAGGCAAGCTGGGGCCGGAGGCAGGTTAGGGGCTGAGGAGTGGGTGGAGAAGGGGCCCCTCCTCACTTCGCCAGCTAGCTAGCAGTTAGTGCGCCTCGGTTTAGTTTTGTTTATTTCCCTTTTAGGTACCAGACACAGTAAAAAAGACTGACGGACGGATGGGGGGGGACTGACCGGCTCGGGAATGGGGTGGGACGGAACAGGGGATGGGGGAGCCTGCTCACATCACATCCACGAAGAACTCACTGGGGTTTCCCATGGCCATGCGGAAGGACTGTCTGCTGGCGGTCAGTTCAGGGGGCACCGAAGCAAGGTCACGGCCCGGGGGTGCTCCAGGGGGCCCCAAGGCTGCAGGCGGCGGAGGCATCATCAGCATGGGAGGCCCATAGAGTGGTGGCACTCCAGGAGGGCCGTAGCTCGGGTGCGTGTGGTGGCTGCGCAGGCTGCTGGCCAGTGAGTGGTGGCTCCGGTGGCTGTGCTCGCTGGCCGCCGGGCCTGAGCGCTCACTGGGGGCCCTCTCTCGCGGCCCACGAAGGCTGCTGCGGGTAGTGTGGTCTGATTCACTGCCGCTGCCGCCCGATTTGGAGTCCCCGGCCTTCGGGTCCTTTTCCTTTCTCCGATCGCTGCCACTGCGGTTGGAGCCACTGCTCCGACTGCCTGCAAGGGGACAAGGTAGGCACAAGGGACGGTCAGAACCAGAGAGGAGTCCTGGGACTCTCAGGGGGCCCCCACCGTGGTCTCAGCTCCTCACCTTCACTGTGCTGACTGCTGGCACTGCCCCCGCCGTAGCTGTAGCCCAGTTCTGGGAAGCCAGGGTGCGGGTTGTAGGGGTGTGGGGGTGGTGGGTACTGGTAAGGGAAAGCCATGGGCCAAGGGGCGGCCCCAGGATGTGGCAGGGGGGCCAGCGTGTCCTGATCTGAAGCACCGCTGGAGCCATCATGATCGTGTAGGGATAGGTTAGCCATGTCTGGGGAGAGAAGGCTGGGTAAGCAGGGTCTGCCCCAGATCCCTATACCCCTTGACCAGAAGAGGCCCCCAGCACCAGTTCGAGTAAGGCAGCAGTGGTAGTTGGTGGCCAGAGAAGCTCACCCCTTGTGGTTCCCCTCTGCCTATTCCAAGCCAGCCTTGGAAGAGTGCCTTTCCAAACGCACTGAGCTAAAGCCACCATTTCAGATTCTCAGCCAAACAGCCTGGCAACCCCTGCCTCCATAGCCAGCTGGGAGAAGGCACAAAACTCTTAGTGGACTACTTCCTCTTTTCTTTAGCCAGACATGAATTTGGGAAAAGTGGAAGGCTGAAAGAACAGGACCATGAGGTACTACACACCTATAATTGAGGTGTCTCCCGAAAATGCTACCACTACCCTAGAAAGAAGGCCTCCCATTTCCTTCAGATGAGGAAAAGTGAGGTAGGTCCAAAGGTTCAAACAGACAGCCTGAGGGCAGCCTGCACTGTGGCTGGAGCAGGAGCTAGGGAATGCTGTTTACCTGACCTTTCTAAATGAAGTCATTATTGAAGAGTCAGAAGGGGACAGTGGTTAAGCTGCCGCCTGCAACGCCAGCATCCAATATGAGCACAGGCCTGCCACCCATGTGGAAGACCCAGATGAAGCGTCTAGCTTAGGCCTGGCCATTTCGGCCTTTTGGGCAGTGAGCTAGCAAGTGGACGCTCTTTTTGTAATTCCTTTAAATAAATGACTCTCCAAGAAAAAAAAAAGTTTGGGGAAATATTGCACTCCTTATCACCTAGAATTTAAAAGTCCCATGAAAAGCCCAGAGTGGCCACTAGGCTTTCAGGGCCTCCACATAAAGAAGGTCCTCCCTCAGGATCAACACGTTCCCTGAGCCCTGAACAACCCCTCTGGTTTCATCCCAGGGTGCAATCCTTAGGGATCTGGTAGAGCCTGCTTGGGCAGGAACTGTGCTTAGCCTTGCTGCACACATTTGGGGTAACCCCAGAGGGTTAGGGGCCACAGAGACGCTCCATGCATCTAGTTTTGAGACCCAGAATAGACCACCTGCTAGAGATCAGGGGCCCCTCCTCTGGAACAGAAATAGCAACTGGACAGCAATGGCAAGTGCCCTTGGAAGGCTTGAGACAAATGCTGCTTTAGAAGTAACCAGTTTACTGGCCAGCCAAGCTAAGCGGGCACATAAGGAATGTGAGGAGGGAGAGGTAGGGCTGGGCCTGGCCTGGACCTCTCAGGCCTGGAGCTGGATCCCCAGCTCTATTCCCCTCCCCACTCCATCTAGATCCCCAGAGTCTGCTGCCATATCCCTGGGTACTTCCCCATTCCCCACCAGGAAAACAGGGCAAGTGGGAGGCACATACTGCCACAGAGGTCTCCGAAGATATAGTAGCACTGCTCGGAGAAGGTGATCTTGTTGACAGTGTGGCGAATGAAGCCGGCTTTCAGCAGGTTGCTGGCATATTTGCGGGCCTCCCGCCGGTCAGTGAAGCCTTCCACGTTGTGGTACAGCCAGTCTACCACATCTGAGCCTGGAGATGTGGATGTTGGTCAGTCACTGGGAGGCCTACTAGATTTGGGCCCTCGGCCTTCCCTGCCCCTAGCTCCTCACCCTCATCCTTCCTCCCACCGCAGGACTTTCTCACCGATAAAAGCATTGGGGATGGTAATCTTGAGCCACATGCGGTCACGAACCTCCAACCCTGACTCAGGAGAGGCCATAGCTTTTACGATGGCAGCCATGTCACTGTGGATGGACAGGTGAAAGTCATCTAGGCCTGGGTAAGGAAGGCAGAAGGGAACTTCAGGGTTAGGCAGATAGGACTTGGCATGCCAACCCTACCATCTGATAGTAATGGGACCACTGGGGGGAAAAAGACTGACTTCTTGGACACTCAGTTTCCCCTTCTGTAAAGAATGGGGATTTCAATACTTCCTTCACAAGAATGGTTGAAGGACTAAATAACGTCAATGTGAGGCTTAGCACAGTGTATAACGCACACTGTGATCATTAGCAAGGCACACCGAGTGCTTCCTACGCACACACTGTGATGGGGCTTCACATATGTCCCTTCAGTAACCCCATAGGAACCTGGGATGAGGCATGCATTGTGAGTCTCATTTTACAAAAGGGAACTGAGGTCCCTAGGATGCTCAGTCTGGGTTCAGAAGTAGACGTGTTCAGTGAGGGCTGGAGTGCTCCCTGGGGAAGCTGCAACATGAGGTGAGTCCCCCTCTCTGACCCTCTCCAGTGCTCAGGCAAGAGATACCCAGTGACCCTTACCAGTCCCTCCCACCTAGCCCAGTCTGCTGCCTCAGGGCACAGGGCTGGGCACTCACGCTCTGTGTCAGGGATGGAGCTGGTGATGGAGGAGCTGGTGGAGGTGATGGTGCTCAGGGAGGGGCTCATGCCGTAGGCGGGGAAGGTGCCGGTCATGGCTGCAGTGTGGGAGACCCAGGCTGCAGGGTCAATGGGCCGGATGGGTTCGCCTGCAGGGAGGATTAGGAGTCATGGCCTGCCCACCCTGCCAAGCCCAACATGGTAGGTTTCAGGGGGTTAGGACTACAGGGAAGAAAGGAGAGACAGGCCTCAGACAGGTCAACAACCACCTGTGGGATCAAGTCCCCCCTGCACTTACTCCTGGGCAACGTGAAGCAACCACGTGGACTTGGGTCCCAGCACTTGGCTACGGTCAGGGTGATAGGCCTGAAAACAAGGTGGTCCTACTGAGGGCAGGCTGTGTGGAAGCCACTGAACCCATTTCAACAGCTGGAAATGCCTGCCCATCCTCCCCAGGGCCATCTCGAGCCATACCCTGGTTTGTGCACAATCTCCCGCAGCACCCGGACTGCATCATCATTACTCATGTTCTCAAAGTTGATCTCGTTTACCTGGGAAAAGGACCAGCAAAGTGGGCCAAGAAGCTGTGCTAGGGGGTGGGGGCTGGGAGACTCAGCTTGGTGGGTCAGAGGGTCCTCCTCTCACTGAGCAGAAGGGTACAAAGGGCAGGGACTGTGCCTAGCCCCCTACTCTTACAGCCACTCCAGAAGGCTGATGGTACCTGTAACAGCATATCTCCAGGCTCAATGCGTCCATCAGCTGCCACGGCTCCGCCCTTCATGATGGAGCCAATGTAGATACCTCCATCACCACGTTCATTGCTTTGGCCCACAATGGAAATGCCCAGGAAGTTGTACTTTTCTACAGGGAGTAATTGAAGTGCTTGAGAGAGAAGCATGGTTCCTAGGCCAATCATCAACCCCTTATTAGGAAAGGATGAAAAGGGGCAAGAAATGATATTCACAGAACCTGACTCAGGCCCTGTGTTCAGCATGTTTAACATGCATGCTCACTCCACCTCCCCAGCTGTAGGAGCCCAGTTCACAGAGCAGGCAACTGACATTCACAGAATTGGAATAACTTCCTAAGGCAGTAAGTGACAGAGCCAGAATGCAAACTCAGCACTACATTCCAAAGTTGGGCTGTTTTTACTGCATCCAGCTATCTCCTAAAGCCAGTACCCAGACTGCAGACAGACACCACACAGCAAGAAAGCAGAAGTTGAAAGATGGAAAGGAAAGGGTTCCAGGAAGCCTCTTCCTCCAGTAAGCCGACTCCAGTAAGCCCTCCTTGATGTCATTTGCTCCACCCACAAGCTGCCTGTGCTCATCTCCCAGACAGCCAAAATTACAGATGCTAAAAGGATCAGTTTAGACATCAGTGGATGGTGATGAAAGAAAATTCAGGGAAGGCAGGGATCATGTTCTGTCCCCAAAGGTGCTCGAGTGTGCCTGGGGTCTGGCAGGTGGCAGGTGCTGGAGCATGCTGATCCCGCACTCACCCATGTTGAGGGTGACAGTGATGATGTTCAGCGACATGGTGGAATCAGTGATGCTGCTGAAGGAGGAGGACTGGAAGAGACAGAAGCCTTGAGTACGGGCCAGGCGGCCGGGGCCTCCTCCTCAAGGCTAGCCCTCAGCCCCACAGCCCCAAGGGTTGGAGCCAAAGAGCCTCAGGGCTAGGGTGCTGAAGAAGCCCCAGCCTTGCCAGAGTTGGAAGGGCTTGCCATCTGCTTGCCCCCAACGCCAGCCACCCCACCCCGGGCTGCCTACCCGCTCAATCCGGGAGACCTTCTGCTTCCGCCGTCGGCGCTTGTGTCTTCTCATTAGGCGCGAGGCACTGCTCTGCTCTGTGGAGCTGCTGAACCTGGGGGGCCCACAGCCGTTCCCCACCAGGCTCCCAGCCCTGCCCCACATGAGGCACTGCAGGGCCTAGCCCTCTGACACAAAGCCCATGTCCCACCCTGGTGACCAAGTATCCTCAGGGTTCCCTGCCCAAGGTTCCCAGGGAACCAAAGCCCCACCTGCTAGTGGAATCATCCTCATCTGAGTCAAAGAAGCTGGTGGTCTCCAACTCGCTGCTCATGAGGGTAGAGGAGCTATCATAACCCCCGGCCTCCCGCCGCCGCTCCCCCTTGGCAGTTCCATTCAGCCGGGCTGCTGCAGGAGATGAGGCAGCTGGGCTCACACCGCGCCCAGGGTAGCACAAGAGTAAAAAGAGAGGGCCAGAAAGTGGGGCGAGGGGGCAGGGAGCATGTTCCTGCTCCAGAAAAACACACACCATGCTCTGGACCATCCCTCCGGCGTGGCCGTTCCCGCTGGGTGGACACCAAAGAGTCCGTCTCGGTGTCATTGTCCAGGTTCTCCTGGCTGCCCCCACCTGCATGAGGGCTGTGGGAAAGAGAGGCCTGGGCAGGGGCTGGGTGGGCTGAGGGCTTCCTGCCCCAATACTGGGCTGAGCTAAGGCAGCCTTCCCTCCCCCACAGCCCTTCCTACCCTCCCTCAAGTCACACTCACTGGAAGGATGGAGGTCGTGAGTCCCCGATGCCTCCGGTGCGCTCCATAGGTGGTGGCAGCTCTGCTGGGTTGTCAGCACAGAAGGGGGCAGGTTCTGGGTGTGAGCCCTCAGCTGACACCAGCTGATGGGGAGAAAATGAGGGGAACTATGTTACAGGGTAACAGGAACAAGGAGCATCAGATAGGGCATGAAGGCCTTGAAGGACGGGGAACAAAGCCAGACATTAAGGGAAAAGGAACAGAGCTGTATGAGGACAGCCCCCTGCCCTGGGGGGTGATGGGAAGGCAGGAAGGCTGGGAGGTATGGGGGGTGAAGCAGAGTGGGTATATGGGTCCAAGGCATGGATCAGCAGGTGAGAGCAGCTGGCCTAATGCGCCCAGAGGATATTTTTGTTCCGATTCTGCTCCCATTTTTTTTTCTTGCTTTCTACCACTCTCACCCTTCTTGAAGAGGCTAAGACTGTGAGGTAAAAAATAATTTCATTAGAAACTAAAGGAGAGGGGCCAACATGGTAGCCTAATAGCTAAAGTCCCTACCTTGCAACTGCCAGGATCCCATATGGGCGCCAATTCTAATCCTGGCAGCCCTGCTTCCTATCCAGCTCCCTACTTGTGGTCTGGGAAAGTAGTTGAGGATGGCTCAAAATCTTGGGACCCTGCACCTGCATGGGAGACCTGGAAGAACTCCTGGCTTTGGATCAGTACAGCTCTAGCCATTGAGGTCACTTGAGGAGTGAATCAGCAGACAGAAGATCTTCCTCTGTGTCTCTCCTCTTCTATATATATTTGACTTTGCAATAAAAATAACTAAATCTTAAAAAAAAAAAAAAAAAAAAAAGAAAAGAAACTAAAGGAGAAGGCCCAGCATGGTAGCCTAATGGCTAAAGTCCTCACCTTGCAACTGCCAGGATCCCATATGGGCACTGGTTCATGTCCTGGCTGCTCTACTTCCCATCCAGCTCCCTGCTCTTGGCCTGGGAAAGGAGTTGAGGACGGCCAAAGACTTGGGACCCTACACCTGAGTGGGAGACCCGGAAGAGGCTCCTGGCTTTTGGCCTCAATACAGCTCAGCTCTGGCCATTGCAGCCACTTGGGGAGTGAATCAGTGGATGGAAGATCTTCCTCTCTGTCTCTCTTCCTCTATATATATCTGACTTTACAATAAAAACAAATCTTAAAAACAACAACAACAACAACACACTAGGGAGATGGTAATATTAAAGCAGCTACCACTAGCTACAAGTGCAATAATGCCTCCTCTCCCTCTGGCCCTGCACAGGGATGCAGGTGGATGCAAGGTTCCTCACCCAGGACACCACGCGGCCATTGAAGCAGGGTAGCTTGGCATTGTCGTCTGAGATCTCTTCCTTCACCACCCTGCAGGAAAATGGGGATGTCAGAGAGAACATTCTAGCATCAAAATGGAGGGTCACCGAGTCAGGAATTCGAGCAACAGCACAAGCCTGTTCAGATGGGCACAGCAAGGGTCACCCCAGGGCAGCTCTCTGTCACCACCTGGAAGATGCCAGCCCCACAGGGACCAGCTGCCTTCTGGGGTAGCTTCTCTGTCAGGTGACTGCCACCTACAAAAGGCTCATGGCTGCCCCAGGCCACCCCTGAGAATCTCAGCGCTGTGTCCAACTCCCACACGGCCCTCCTCTTTCCTTCCGACCCCAAAGTAGGCAGAAAGCACACAATCACCACTGTCCTTCTCTTCTCACCTAGGAATCCTGACATTGTCCTGGGAGGCGTGGGCTTGGAATTTTAGGAAACTAGTAAGGACCAGATGCCCTTAAGACAACTGAAGAGTTATAAGTGATCGCACTTAATCCGAGGATGCCACTATAAAGTAGGTACATCATGGGGAAAGCTAGGTTTGGTAAATTTGGTAATTCACCTAAACTCATACCGCCTAAGTAAGTGAAGAACTAGAGCGCGCATCCTGGCCAGACTGCCTTAACGTATATAATCTTACCTATTTTCACTGGCTTATCCTTCTTAGGTGTTCCTACAGTTAGAATATACAGTCTTCATGTCAGCCTTATTAGGTAGACAATACAATCTTCATTTTCTGAAAAAGGATACTGAGCAACATTCAGCAACCTGGCCAAGGCCACAGAGTCTGAATTCATCCTACACTTGTTGAACTCCTAAACCCAAACTTTTCCCATTGTATTTCAGTCTTTCCTGTATGAAGGCAGAGCTAATGTGGGTCTCTGTGGAGGGTGGGTGGTGAAAGGCAGTGACATGGGGCCTGAGGGATGTGGATGTGGTTGCGGCCATGTAGTCTGGCTTGGAGAATGTAGTGAGGTAGAATCAGACATGGACTTGGGGTGGAGTCAGGGAAGGGAACAGAAAAGGTGAGGACATCAGATTGTCAAACACCCAGGAGTACAGGGCCAGGAAGCTGTGAGCAGAGCTGAAAATGACACATGTCTAGAGTTCATGGCAAAGGATGACAGCAATGAAAGACATTGAGAGGCCCTGTTTCCCCTTATTCTTAAAGCAGCTTCTGCCCAGTGCTGGGAACACATCTGGTTCCTTGTGATGCTTACATTCTTGGACTCACAGCCAAGTTTGCCAGCCGAACCTGCCCATCTCCCTCCCATTCAGCTCTGGCTCCCCTACCATTTCCAACTCTACAGTGACCCTAAAAAAGGCAGCCTGCTCCAAATCATCCTGTTCCAGGTCACAGTCAAGAGACAGAGGAGACTGGAAAGAAGGGACAGAAGTAGCTCAGACTCACCGCCAGACTGCCCACGGGGTACCCCAAGCTTGCAGCCCTGCATCGAGCTGGGGCTCAAAGGAAGAGGGGTGGGAAGGGGGTGCACAGCGTGGACTCTATGGCCTGCCTTGCAGGGAGTGGTAGCCCCGTGGTGGGAATCTGTCTACACAGTCCCCACTCCCTCCCTTAGCAGGCCCCACAGCATCACAGATGTTTTCTCTCTTCTGGGGGTCACTGACAGGTCGCCCAGACTCTGCTGACTCACAACCATCAGCTGATCTTTAGCAGCCATGGGGGACCTCAGCCAGGCCCTCCCCCACCACTACAGAGCCAAATGGCTCAGGCTTCCACGGCACGAATCACACACACACACACACACGCACACACACAGAGTCCAAGCACAGTATGACAAATAGGGGTTCAGATCGCAATTCTACCACTTATTAGCTTTCCTATCTTTGTCTCATCAAGGCAAATGAGATTTTTTAAATTCTTGCTATGGCCTACACTGTCTAGACATACAATAAAAACTTATTACTAAGTTGGTCAATGGTCATTATTTATTTTTTTTTTTTACTTGCAAGACAGAGATGGGTTTGGTGGGGGTAGGGAGAGTAAGTTGGTTATGCTCCCATCCAGTAGTTCATCCCCCACAATGTGCCAATGTGCACAATGCTAGGACTAGACTAGGCTAATGCTGGGAGCTAGAAATTCCATCTTCAGGTCTGTCATGTGGGTGGCAGGGATCAACTGCTAGAGTCATCACCTGCGGCCTCCCAGAGACTGCATTAGTAAGAAGCTGAACTTGGGAGCTGGAGCTGACTTAAACCCAGGCATTCCAAAAGGCAGCTTCACTGCTAGGTCAATTTTTACTGGAATCTACAACTTCTTTCTAACTAGGTATAAGTTTTTAAGGGCAGGGACCAAATATCTGCTCAACATTCATTGTTCATCCAGCTAAAAGGCGGGAGGTGCTGAGAGAACAACGGACTTGAGCACATGTGTACACAGCACCAGGCCTGGAATCTGCCTTATTCTGATAGGGGTTGCCTTGCCTCCCAGCAGACAGTTCTTGTAAATGCATGGTAAGTGGGAAGCAGGCAGAGAGGGAGAAGCAGCAGATGTGTGCAGAGAAGAGACATCTGCTGAGCATTACCCTCCAGTGTCAGGTTCTGGCCAGGCACTGGCTAGGGATGTGGAGAGAAAGAGAATAAGGTACCATGATGTTCTCAAAGAAAGCTCACCCTGGAGGATGGGAGAACACGGAGCTAAGAAGGCAGGGTAAGCACACTGATTTAAGAGGCCAGAGACGGGCCAGTGTGTGACACAGAGTGGGAAGCAACAAAAACTGAGCTCCAGCCTATACTTACTGGTCAGGCTTCCTATTTGCTTCTCCTGGACTTTACTAGGTAGGATGTAGAGTTAAATTCTTCCTTACTCACTGGGTTGTTGGAGATTTCTCTGTTCATCTGCCTAAAACTTTTCTATTCTTCAATTGTTAAAATGCAAAGTTCTGTAAAACCATGCTTAATCAGTATATACTGCAAAGTTTAAATTGTGGCTTAATTTTCTCTCCAAAAAACTTTATCAATTTACGACTGTTAATGCTGAACAAGACCTAACTGCATAGAAACTTTGATGCTAAGTTTGTACTCAGCTGTTATATATATGATGGGTGTTCACGTTGATCCTTCCACTGCTCCTGTGCCACTCTGATTTAGGTTAAACTCAAAAACATGTTAGCTTGGGAGAAAGAAAAAAGGTTTCTAGTAGCTAGTTGTGTATACATTAAAATTGAGATGCCAAAGAAGTAGTTACAGGATGTGGTTAAGAGCTTGCATTTTCTGGGCCCAGCGGCATGGCCTAGCGGCTAAAGTCCTGGCCTGGAACGCCCCGGGGTCCCATATGGCCTCCAGTTCTAATCCCGGCAGCTCCACTTCCCATCCAGCTCCCTGCTTGTGGCCTGGGAAAGCAGTTGAGGACGGCCCAAAGCTTTGGGACCCTGCACCCGCATGGGAGACCTGAAAGAAGTTGCTGGTTCCTGGCTTTGGATCGGCACAGCATGGGCCATTGAGCTCACTTGGGGAGTGAATCATCGGACGGAAGATCTTCCCCTCTGTCTCTCCTCTCTGTATATCTGACTTTGTAACAAAACATAAATAAATCTTTAAAAAAAAAAAAAAAGAACTTGCATTTTCTAACATATTGGTCACTCAATACCATGTTAATTAACTTCATGATGTTGTTAATTTTGATGTTTCTTCCTGTGGTTGAAGTTGTGTAGTGGCATCTCATTGGAGGAGATGATATTCTACCAACTCTACTTTCAGACCAAGGATGATCTCCCAATGAAATTGTTGAATTTATCTGGACAATAAGATGCTGGACTCTCCGGATGGTCCATACCCACAATGAAGGAATCATGACTGGACATGATCTGTACTACTGTAACAATATGGAGGAATTCAATATGGGAGGAGAGTTTGGGGAGGGGCTGGGGGAATCCCAGAGCCTATGGAACTGTGTCATAAAATGATATTTAAAAACAAACAACAAAAAAAAACTGAGTTCATCTGCCCTCCTGATGCATTTCCCCAGCTCAAGTCTAGCAGCGGGTACCTATCCTTTCTATCCATCAGCTATCTCCTCAGCGCTGAAATGTTTGTCCTTCTTCCACTTCTCAAATAGTTTAGGAGTGCTGGGATTACTCTGAGCTTGAAAATACTTCTGGAGACCAGAGGGCACCTGGGCGTCCTCAGGACTAACACCCAGAACCTCAGGGGTGAGCTGGTATGGAGAGCGCAACCCTCCTCCTCTGATTTACTTTCCCCTCTCCCAGCAGGGGTCACTGGCCTGGGGCCAGGATGAATGGCCGCCCCAGGGGCCTCTACATCTCTCTCCTAGGGGACACATCTCTATCATAGAGACAACATTCTCATTTGAGAGTGTGGGGTGGCAATGTGGCACCATATGGGCAACGGTTTGAATCCTGGTTGTCCCACTTTTGTTCTAACTCCCTATTTATGTGCTTAGAAAAGCAGCGGAGGATGTCCCAAGTGCTTGGGCCCCTGCCACCCACTTGCAAGACAGGGGGAAGCTCCTGGATTCAGCCAGGCCTACCACCATATGGGAATCATACCAGCTGATGGAAGATTTCTTCTGTCTCTTCTTCTCTATTAACAACGGCTTTCAAATATATAATTTTTTTTTTAAGTAATGTCACCTGGAATTGAAATTGTGTGAGTAAGGCTTCAGATTTTGGAGGAAAAGTTCTGATGGTGAATCAAGATATGCTATTTACTTGCTGTGTGACCTTGAGCAAGTTCCTTGAGCTCTGAACTTCCTGCATTCCCCTTCCCTCATTTACAGACTGGGGATACATGGCCTATTTCACTCGGCTGTTATGAGGATTCAGTGAATGAAGATTTGGACAGCATTAGGTCAGTGCTTGGTGTACTGGAAGCATCACAAAAAGTTTACCAAATAGATGAAAAAATATATATAATAGATATAAATAGATAAAACCTATATATAATAGCTCCTCAGCTATTTGTTCTCTGTGATAAGACAGCCCAACCAAGTCTTTTGCTCAATTATCCCTGTGGGGATAAAGGGGAAACCAATCTTGCCCACTTCATTTTTAGCGCTGTTCTCAATCCTGCTACAGTGGCAGATTCTGAGAGCTCACGAAGGCACAGCTCATGTATGCAAGTTGACTAAAGCACTAGAAGAAATATTGCTCAGATGAGTATCTATTTTTAATGTGTTTCAGAAGGAAATATACAGAGGACAATCAGACCTGTAATTTCATATTATTGGTTGGATCAGACTAAGAAAAAATAAAGAGGAGGGGCCAACACAGTGGCACAGATTAAGCCAGCACCCACAATGCTGGCATACCATATGAATGTTGGTTCCATCCCAGTTGTTCTACTTCTGGTTCAGCTCGCTGGTGATGTGCTGGGGTCCGTGTGATGGGTGTGGAAGACAGGAAAGTGTGAAGAGTATCGTTCTATTGCAGGCAAGGCCACAAGGAACTTCCCGCTGTGTGGCAAGGCCCGGTGGATGTCTCTACAACACCTGAATGCAGCTCTGCCTCCCTTTGCATGGACACCGGACAACCCCATTGAAATTTCTGTAAATTGTCTGCCTCGCGGAGTTACTGTTAAATATCAATGGGAGCTTAGAAGCTGATACTGCTGTTGCCGATTTTTTAGCCAAAAAGCTGTTATTGCTGTTCCGGCTGCATCCTGTGGCAATATGCTAATCAAGGGTGCTAACTCCCCTTTTGATCCTATGCTAATCAAGGGTGTTCTGTCTTCAGGTGTAGTGGGAATCTATTCTTTCCCTCTTTCTTTGATCTTTTAGGGCCCTTCCTTCCTTGACTGTTTCAAGACCTAGCTGTAAAGTAATTGTGGTAGGAATGTGCTACTGACTGATATGCATCATCTATTGAGAACCTTTTCCTAGCCAGGTGCCAGGTGAATAGCAACCTAGCCTTAGATGAAACTAATGGCAGAGTTATCTTGAGAACCCCCCCCCCCCCCCCCCCCCCGCTTGAGCGTGATGTAAAAAGCCTGAGCCAGAGTTTTACTGAATTTGTATAAATAAAGCAGACAGCTTTTGTGCGTCGTCCACGATGGTCAAGAGTTCCTACTGGTCCGTCTCTTTCTTTCTTTGCGTCTCATCCACGCACCCTTCGCGAGTTCCGAACTCAGCTGGAGCTGGACTGCGGCAGTGATGCATCTAGTAAAGCACTGGAGCATGGCTCCAGTCCTTGGACCCTTGCACCTATATGGGAGACCCAGAAGAAGTTCCTGGATTCTGGCTTTGGTCCGGTACAGCCCTGGCTGTTGCAGCCACTTGGGGAGTGAACCAGCAGAAGTAACATCTATCTGTCTTTCCCTCTCTCTCTTTCTGTAATAGTGCCTTTCAAGTAAAAATAATAATAATAACAAATGTTAAAAAGAGAGACAGAAAGAGAGAGAAGAAATAGAAAAGTGTGGACTGACAGAGGATTTAAAGAAAACTATTAAGGAAAGAGTGAGCAGGGTCTAGGGCTTGGCTGCAGTTAGGCCTGGGAAAAGGAAAGACAGCCCCCAAGAGATGTAAGCTTAGCAGGCACCGGCCAGTGGAGGGTACAGAACAGGTCTAGCAAGGCATCCTCTGGCTGGTTCTTCTCAATCTCATTTCTGTCCACACACAGCATCTGCCTCCCCACCCAGGTTGCATTCTGGTCCCTTCTGTTACCAGGTCAAGGCCCCTACTCCTTCAAGATTAATTCATTCTTCAAGAATCTTCTCAGCTGGAGTGCCCAGGCAGTCATCATCATACTAGTAGCCCCCCAACCAACCCCAGGGGAGGCGCAGCAAGCACACTGACACCCACATTCCCACGGAACTACACACTGACACACACGGGCTTCCGGGGCCTCCCCACACCCTGAGTTCCAGGGCAGAAGGCCACAGCCAAACAGGCCAGATGGACACAGAAGGGGCTTGCTTCCTGGGGCTCCCGAGGGCCAGGGTCCTGGGAAGGCAGCCAGCTGGAGGAGGAAACCTGGGGAACACTTATGTCCCTCCCTCCCTCAGTTCTGAGGCCTCCAGAGGTGAGGGCCCGGCGCCCAGCTAATGTGGGGCAGGCTAGTGTGGGGGCTTCCCCTCCCCCAGTCCCCAGGGGGAGCTGGGAGGGAGTGTGTGTGTGTGTGTGTGTGTGTGTGTGTGTGAGAGAGAGAGAGAGAGAGAGAGAGAGAGAGAGAGAGAGAGAGAGAGAGAGAATCAGCCAGACTCCCCCCTCCCAAGCCAGCTGCTAAGAACCTTCCTCCAACATTCCATCCCCTCTTAAAGGGGAAGTCGTTACATGCAAACTGAGTCCCAGAGCCCCTGCAGCCCAAGGGGAGACCCCGCTGGGGAGAGGACAAACACCCAGAGCTCTTCCCGGCTCTTTCCCACCCCCTCGTTCCAGCATCGGCCTTGGCCCCAACTCCAGGGGAAAGGCCCCAGTTGGCAGGGATCAGCACCTGGATTAGGGGAAGGCTGCTCCCGCAGGTTCGGGCACCCGTCCCCTCTAGACAATCTCCAAGCAGCCTTCAGGGGCCGGAGGGGAGACGGCTAAATAAACACCAGGTCTGCACCGGCCTGGCGCCACCGGAGCATCCCCGAACGCCCCCTCCCCCAGTTCAAAGTTCCACGGACGGGCCCTCAGATGCTGCAGATCCAAATATGGGGAAGGCGAAGGAAGGCCCAACGCCCCCAAGTCTACCGGAGGACACAGAAGGGGTAGCAGGACTACGAGATCGGGTGGAGGGGGGTGTGTGTCCCTCAGTGAGGTCTCTGAGGAGGTTTGGGGCGGGGGGCGGGGGGACTTGACCTTTTGAAGAGTTGTACGCTCCCCCAGCCCCCAAACTAGGAGGCCCAGATTCCATCCTCCACCCTCAAGAGAAGAACGGGGAGTCCCTGGAGGGGCCGGAATCCCGGCCTCGGCAAAAGCTGCGGCTGGGGGAGGGGGAGCGCAGGGCTAGGGGCCAGGGTGGCCCCGAGAAGGCCAGGGGAGTAGAGGCCAGCCCCCCACCGCGCCCCGAGGCAGGGCGGAGGCCGCGCTCACCCGAAATCATCGTCCATAGACTTGAAGAAGAACTTATAGCTGGGCCGCTGCAGGACGCCCTTAAAGTCCGCCAAGGTGACGCGCTCGGCGGGCAGGGGCAGCTTCACCAGGTACGGTGTCTCCTGCCCATCCAGGTGGTAGATGATCTTGGTCTCGCCCATGGCCCCGGCTCGGGCCCGGCGGCCCGCGCGCGGCCTGCTCGGGCGGCCGAGCCGGGCCTCTCGGTCGGCGGCGGCGCTCGCGCTCGGCGCGGCCCAGCGGTTCAGCCCAGCTCGGCGGCCGGCCGCGGCGCCAGCTCCCTTGTTCTCCCGGAGCTCCCGGGTCCCAGCGCCGCCCGCCGCGGCCGCGGCCGCCGCTTCCGCCCTGCACTCCCCCGGCGCGGGGCTGGCGACCGCGACTCTTCCGGTGGCCGCAGCCCGCCCGGCTCAGCGCTGCGGCTCGGCCCGCTCCCTCCCCCCGGCCCCGCCCCTGGCCGCCGCCGAGCTGCGCGGGCCTCGCGGCATTCGGCCGGCCCCGGCGGACCGCGCGGCGACGCTGGGGGCCTCGGGCCCAGGTGGATGGGACGGCCTCGGGGTGGGGTGAGTGGGGTGGGTGGGTGGGTGGCGGGATCCGCCAGACCCCCAAGCAGACCCCGTGAGGGCTGGAGTGCAGGGGCCGCCTAGGACTCCCGGAGGTGGTGTGGGAGAGAAGGTGGACCTGACTGGATCGCCGGAGGACGTTGTCTCCCCAACCAAGGGCCCTTTGAAGTGGCTGAGTTTGCTAATCAGCTCCTTGAGGGCAAGACTAGCTGCAAAGTTCTGCTCTCTCCTCAGAACACCAGCAGCTAGGTGCAAGGTGTTGGATTTAGTGAATGGACTTAGCCAAGAATAAGCCTATGGGTGTATAACTGGGGGACAGTCAAGCTCAAATGGAGATAGATTTAATACCTCCCTGACAGGCCCCTTCATCTCTTAACTTAAACAATGGGAAAAAAAAAAAAAAAACTATAGTGCTGACTTTGCTGGTGAGGGACGTCACATCTCATATGACACTGGTTCATATTCTGGCTGCTCCACTTCTGATCCAGTTGCCCGCTAATTGCATGGGAAAGCAGCAGAAACTGGCCCAAGTGTTTGGGCCACTGCACAAGTGCAGAAGATCTAACAAAAGCTCCTGGCTCCTGGCTTTGGAGGTATCAGGGCCTTTTGGGGAATGAACCAGTATATGGAGCACCTCTCTCTCTGTCCCTCCCTCTGTCTCTGTAACTCTGCCTTTCAAATAAAGAAATAGATATATCTTTGGAGAAAAAAATAATAAAGATGGGCTGGGCGCAATGACTCAGTGACCAAATCTTCGCCTTGCAAGTGCCAGCATCCCATATGGATACCAGTTAGTGTTCCAGCAACTCCACTCCCCTTCCAGCTCCCCGCTTGTGGCCGAGAAAGCAGTAGAGGATGACCCAACGCCCTGGGACCCTGCAACCATCTGAGAGATCCAGAGTAAACTCTTGGCTTCAGATCAACTCAGCACTGGCCATTGTGGCCATATGGGGATTAAACCAGCAGATGGAAGATCTTTCCGTTCCTCCTTCTCTCTGTAATATCTGCCTTTCCAATAAAAACAAATAAATCTTTAACACACAAAAAGAAATATTGATTTTTATTTATTTGAAAGAGTTACTGTGAGAGAAGGAGAGACAAATTTTCTATCCCACGCCTCACTACTCAAATGTCCCTATTGCCTGTGAATGTGCCAGTCCAAAGCCAGGAGCCAGAAGCTTCTTCTGGGTCTCCCACACAGGTGCAGGGGTTCAAGAATTTGGGCCATCCACCACTACTTTCTCAAACACATTAGCAGGAAGCTGGGTCAGAAGTGGGATTCCTATGGGCTGTCCGCACGGCAAGGGGCTTAAACCACCACGCCAAAGTGCTGGTCCCCCACTAGGGCCTTTTGGATGGCAGTAAGAAGTGTAGACATATTGTTCACTGTTGCCAAGTTAGCAAGTAGCACTTTTACACACCTCAGAAATCTCTCCATATTGTAATGCTTTCTGAATATCCTTAACAGCACATTCAGGGACTTCCACAATATAACCTCTATTGGCCTTTGTGTTTTTTATTTCATTTCATTATGGTCAAATCTATACATTTGAAAGGTGGGGCAGAGGCACAGAGGGCACAGGATGAGGGAGGAGAGAGGAGAGAAATCTTGCATCTGCTGATTTTACAGATGCCAACAACAGCCAGGACTGAACAAAGCGAGACCAGAGCCCTATCTGGGTTTCTCACCTTGGTGTCATGGACCCAAATACCTGAGCCATCATTTGCTGCCTTCCAGGGCATTAGAGAGAAACTGGAGTGGAAAGTGAAAGAAGCCGATATTTGAACTAGACACTCCAATATTAGATATGGGTGTCCAGGTGGCAACTTAACTACTGTGTCAGATGTCTGCCGCTATACTGGCCAATTTTTTCACTCTAGACAAATGGGCTGACTTGTTAATCCCTTGCACACACATCTTATATTTTATTTATTTTACTTTTTTTGAAGATTTATTTATTTATTGGAAAGTCAGATATACAGGGAGGAGAGACAGAGAGGAAGATCTTCCATCCGTTGATTCACTCCCCAAGTGAGCGCAACGGCCCATGCTGTGCCAATCCGAAGCCAGGAACCAGCAACTTCTTCCGGGTCTCCCACGTGGGTGTAGGGTCCCAAAGCCTTGGGCCATCCTCGATTGCTTTCCCAGGCCACAAGCAGGGAGCTGAATGGGAAGTGTACCTGCTGGCATTAGAACCGGCGCCCATATGGGATCCCGGCAGGTTCAAGGCAAGGGCCTTAGCCGCTAGGCCATGCCGTCGGGCCCCACATCTTATATTTTAGTGTCATATCTTAAATTTTCCTTAAAATTTTAAAATTTGGCCCAGCACAGTGGCCCAGTGGCTAAAGCCTTGCCATGCAACAACTGGGATCCCATATGGGATAAATAAGTAAATAAAATAAATCTTAAAAAAAAAAAAAAAAAGAGGATCCGGAGCAATAGTATAGGAGCTAAAGTCCTCGCCTTGAACGTGCCAGGATCCCATATGGATTCCAATTTTAATCCTGGCAGCCCCGCTTCCCATCCAGTTCCCTGCTGTGGCCTGGGAAAGCAGTCAAGGACAGCCCATAGCCTTGGGACTCTGCACCCACAAGAGAGACCCAGAAGAAGCTCCTGGCTCCAGGATTGGCTCAACTCCAGCTGTTGCGCTCACTTGGGGAGTGAACCATTAGACGGAAGATCTTCCTCTCTGTCTCTTCTCCTCTATGTATATCTCACTTTGCAATAAAAATAAATAAATGCCAGAGTCCAGCTCCAGCTGGGTTCAGGACTCGAGAAGGGTGTGTGGATGAGGCGCAAAGAGGAAAGACAGACGGACCACTAGGATTTCATGATCATAATGGACAATACACGAAAGCTGTCCACTTTATTTATACAAAATCAAACTCTGGCTCAGACTTTTTACATCATGGTCAAGTTGGACATTTCTAAGGATAATTCTGCCATTAGTTTTACCTAGAAACAATAGAAGTTCCTGCTACAATTCTTATCCTATAACTCAATCTTGTATCACAAAGAAAAGGGGAACCTAAAGAATGAGGAAAGAATGAAACCCTAAAAGTAGGTCCATTGATTGGCATAAGATCAATGGGAACAGCCAAGACAATAGGAATAATAGAAGGCCCTTTTGCAAGACATTATTATTGACATTAACCTCCAAGCTCACATTGAGTAAAAGGCCAACCTCATAGTAGCAAACAACGCCTGGATGGATTAGAATTCTTCTGCAGGGTGGTCCAGTGTCCATGCAAAAGAAGGTGGAGCTGCGTTCAGGTGGTTGTAGAGACCTCTGTCCTCAGGGCCCTGCCAAACAGCGGGAAGTTCCTTGCGGCCCTGCCTGCAATGGAACAATACTCTTCACACCTTCGTGTCCCCTACATCCACTGCACGGACCCCAATAAATAAATCTTAAAAAAAAAAAAAGGAAGAAAAAAATTATTTCAAGTTTTTTTTTTTTTTTTCTTGTAAAGGCAGAGAGGAGACACAGAAAGATGTTCTGTCCGCTGGTTCACTTCTCAAATGGCCACAAGGGGCAAAGCTAGGAGCCCATAGATTCTTCCCAGTTTCCCACATGGGTGCAGGGTTCCAAGGCTTTGGGCCATCCTCTGCTTCTTTCCCAGGTCACAAGCAGGGAGCTGGAAGGGAAGTGGAGGAGCTAGGACACACACCGTTGACCACATGGGATTCCAGCACATGCAAAGCAAGGATTTAACCACTAGTCTATTGTGCCGCCGGGACCAGAAAAAAAATTAAGTTAGTGATGAAAGATGGTGAATTGTTTTCAACGCTTCTCAGGAATATCTTGTATCTTTGTATTGGGGGCCGCTCTGCCTTCTTTCTTAAGGGACCAGGATTCTGGATAAAAGAGAGCAGAAGACAGGAATTAGGCCCTGGATCGGATCGGTGTAGGCTCTTGAGCCGCAGAGTTCCATGGAGCTTTTCCCAGTCTCTGACCTGGGTAGCCCGCACACATATGTGTATGCTTCCTGGTAGGAGACAAAAGGAACGTTGTCATTCTGAAAGTGGTGCAACAAGATACACGTTGCTGTGCTGCCCCTGTGGCTCCAAGACCTACCACCTTCAAAAGTCCCCTAGCGACTAAAGTCCTTGCCTTGCATGCTCTGGGATCCCATATGGGTGCTAGTTCTAATCCTGGTGGCCCTATTTCCCATCCAGCTCCCTGCTTGTGGCCTGGGAAAGCAGCCCAGGATGGCCCCAAAACGTTGTGATCCTGCACCTGCATGGGAGACCTGAAGGAGACACCTCATTCTAGCTTCGGATTGGCTCAGTTCCAGCCATTGTGGCCACTTGGGCAGTGAATCGTTGGACAGGAGATTTTCTTCTCTGTCTCTCCTCTTCTCTGTATATCTGACTTGACAATAAAAATAAATAAATCTTAAAAGTTCAAAGTATTTCTAGATTCATGGTTTCCAGACATTGCTTATTGACTTGCAATTCTGAATCAGGCTGATTTCTTGATCTTGTAAGAGTTTAGAATAACTGCTTGATTCTGCTTCTGTATATTGCTTTCTGCTGAGCAAGAGTAGAGCCATGTTAGAATAACTGTAAAGAAGTCATTTCATGAAGCGAGTAAAAGTTTCAGTTTCCCAGACATGAACAAGGCAGCTGCAAGAATGGAGAAGATAAAGAAGCAAGGCCAATGCAACAAGGCCGATGCAAGAATATAAAAAATAAGAAAGTGAGACAGTTACAGGGAGATAAGAAGTTTGAGAAAGTACCGGGTCACCTAGTCCTAAGACGAGCAATGCAGACTGTCAACAATTAAAAAATGCCAGTTGTTATGCAAAGTTTGCGGTTTTGTCCTTTAAAAAGGTGCTTTAACCTGCTTGGGGCGCGCAGAGTCCTGGGTGCCTCCAGAGACTCTGTTGCCCATTCGCGAATGATCAATAAAACCCTCATGCTTATTGCAGCCTCTGTGTTTGACTTGTTTTGCCAATGACGGTGCGGCTCCCCTCCATGGGGTTGGACTCTCCCCGAGTCTAACAATCTCTAGCACCTTAAAATGGTAAAATGAAACCTTTTAGCTAAATCAATAGAGTACTTAATAGCATTGGCATTATTTTGACAAGTAAATGTTCCCTGCTAAGCTGTGTTTACCTTTCCAACTTTTTGTTTCTCCTGGCATCCATTACTGCTTTACTTTTTCATTTTGGTTCTTATGTATGGTACTCATCAGTAGTTCTCATGTAAGTTAATAATTTCTCAAAGCACATATTCTTCAAAGCACATATTTCTCAAAGCACATATTCTCTATTGGAATACTTGTCACATTTTCCCTGCATTCTTCCATTCATCTCTACCTGGACAGGGTTGTCACCCTAAGACTTCTAATCATCCTTAGAATTCTACTTACATATTTTGTCTGTTGGGTCCCTGATACCTGGATATTTTATTCCTTTGTTTCAGAAAGGCAAATCTTTGGGCTCAGCACAGTAGTCTAGTGGCTAAGGTCCTCACCTTGCAGGCGCCAGCATCCCATATGGGTGCTGGTTCTAATTCCAGATGCTCTGCTTTCCATCCAGCTCCCTGCCTGTGGCATGGAAAAGCAGTAAAGGATGGCCTAAGTCCTTAGGATCCTTTACCTACGTGGGATCCAGAGGAGGGTCCTGGCTCCTGACTTTGGGTCAGCTCAGCTCCAGCCATTGTGATCACTTTGGGGTGTGAACTAGCAGATGGAAGATCTTTCTGTCTGTCCTATTCTCTATAAATATGCCTTTCCAATAAAAATAATCTTTAAAAAATATATTTATTTTTATTAAAAGGCGGATATACATAGAGGAGGAGAGATAGAAAGGAAGATCTTCCGTCCAATGATTCACTCCCCAAGTGATCGCAACAGCTAGAGCTGAGCCAATCTGAAGTCAGGAGCTCTTCCAGGTCTCCCATGCAGGTGCAGGGTCCCAAGGCCTTGGGCAGTCCTCAACTGCTTTCCCAGGCCACAGGCAGGGAGCTGGATGGGAAACAGGGCTGCCAGGATTAGAATCAGTGACCATATGGGATCCTGGCACGTGCAAGGCGAGGACTTTAACCACTACGCTATTGTGCTGGGCCCCAATAAAAATAATCTTGTTTTAAAACTTTTATTGGGGGCCCGACGCGGTGGCGCAGTGCTTAGTGGTTAAGGTCCTCTCCTTGAACCTGCCAGGATCCCATATGGGCGCCGATTCTAATCCCGGCAGCTCCACTTTCCATCTAGCTCCCTGCTTGTGGCCTGGGAAAGCAGTCGAGAATGGCTCAAAGCTTTGGAACCCTGCACCTGCGTGGGAGACCCGGAAGAAGAGGCTCCTGGCTTCGGATCGGCATAGTATTGTCCGTTGCGCTCACTTGGGGAGTGAATCATTGGACGGAAGATCTTCCTTTCTGTCTCTCCTCTCTGTATATCTGCCTTTCCAATAAAAATAAAATAAATCTTTTAAAAACAAACAAACAAACAAAAAACCTTTTATAGGACAGTCAGACATACTGAGGAGAGATAAAGAGGAAGACCTTTCGTCTGATTATTCACTCCCCAAGCGGCCACAACGGCCAGAACTGCATTAATCCAAAGTCAGGAGCCTGGAGCCTTTTCCTGGTCTCCCATGCAGTGCAGGGTTCCAAGGCCTTGGGTCATCCTGGGCTGCTTTCCCAGACCACAAGCAGGGAACTGGATGGGAAGCGGGGCTGCCTGGATTAGAACTGGCACCCATAAGGGATCCTGGCATGTGCAAGGCAAGGATTTTAGTCACTAGGTTGCCACGCCAGACCCTAAATATAATCTTTTTTTTTTTTTTTTTTTTAGACTATTTGAAAGTCAGAGTTACAAGAGAGGGATACACACAGAGATCTATTCAATCTGCTGATGACTGCAACAGCCAGGGCTGGGCAAGGCTGAAGCCAGTAGGCTGGAGCTTCTTTAAGATCTCCAAGGTGAGTGGCAGACCCTCTTCTGTTGCTTTTCTTAAGCTATTAGCAGGGAGCTGGATCTGAAATGGAATAGCTGGGACTTGAAACATGCCGTGGTGTCACTATGAGATGCTAGTGCTTCATGTGGTAGCTTTACCCACTTGGGCAGCCAGGATACAACCTGCACCCATACTGGATCCTGGCACATGCAAGACAAGGACTTTAGCTACTAGGCGATCACACTGGCCTACAAAGTTTAATTTTCATTATGGTCAGTGAATGTATTCTATGTGAGTTCAATGTTAAAAGTTGTTGTGAATTGTTTATCAACACTCAGTATCTTCAATTTTTGTAAAGGTTTTAAGAAAGCTGGAAAATAACTGGTGTTCCCCATTTTGTTGTACATTGGCTTTTAGTCTCTCTGGAAACTTTTGAAAAGTTCTTGGGGTTCAGGGCACGGCACCATGGCCTAGTGCCTAAAGTCCTCACCTTGAACACACTGGACTCCCATATGGGCACCGGTTCTAATCCCGGCGGCTCCACTTCCCATCCAGCTGCCTGCTTGTGGCCTGGGAAAGCAGATGAGGACGCCAAGGTCTTGGGAGACCTGGAAGAAGTTGCTGGTTCCTGGCTTTGGATCGGTGCAGTACCGGCCGTTGTGCTCACTTGGGGAGTGAATCATTGGATGGAAGATCTTCCTCTGTTCCTCCTCCTCTCTGTATATCTGACTTTGTAATAAAAACAAAATAAATCTTTAAGAAAAAGTTTTGAGGGTTCTAAAATTTCACGGTGACTAGTTTTGGCTCTTTCGTCATTCACTGTGCTAAGCACCTGGTGGTACCTTTCCATGAAAAAACTCAGAGCTAATATTAACTGAATATCTTATTTTCCTTTTCTTTTTTAAAAAAAGATTTATTTATTTTTATTACAAAGTCAAATATACAGAGAGGAGGAGAGGCAGAGAGGAAGATCTTCCGTCCGATGATTCATTCCCCAAGTGAGCACAACGGCCGGTGCTGTGCCGATCCAAAGCCAGGAACCAGGAACTTCTTCTGGGTCTCCCACACAGGTGCAGGGTCCCAAAGCCTTGGGCCATCCTCGACTGCTTTCCCAGGCCACAAGCAGGGAGCTGGAAGGGAAGTGGAGCTGCTGGGATTAGGACCGGCACCCATATGGGATCCCGGAGTGTTCAAGGTGAGGACTTTAGCTTCTAGGCCACGCTGCCGGGTCCATTACTTTTCCTTTTCTTTGTGTAATTCCATCATATGTTAACATGTTGGACTGATCAATCATTTGGTTATCATTTGCCTCCTTTCCCACTAACTTCTCTTTAAAAAAAACTTCACCTTTTTGTAAGATTTTTATCATTGCCAGTACTTTCATTTTACCTATCCAATATACTTTTTGTATCTATGCATTGCATATACTTGTATCATAATTATTTCTATGTGTACTAGATAGATAAGCTAGTCACGATTCAAATTTGAAGGAGTATATAAGCAAGTATATAATCATCTGGTTTAGTCTGCCAGTTCCATGGAAAGAAGTAATTCTTTTAAAAAGTTCTAAGAATTTTTCTTTTTCTCCAGTTGTTAAGATTCCTTTCTTTTCTCTTTAATTCCTTCCTTCTCTCATCTTTTTTCTTTCTTCCTTCTTTCTTTCTGCCTCTCTGTAAATCTGCCTTTCCAATACAAATAAAGGTGAGCATTTTAGTCACTAGGCAATGATGCTGGGCACAAAAATAAGCAAATCAGTTAAAACAAAAACAAAACAACAGCAACAACAAAACCAGGATTGGCTCAGCTCCGGCCATTGTAGCCCCTTGAGGAGTGAATAAGCAGACAGATCTTCCTCTCTGTAGATCTGATTTTCCAATAAAAATAAATAAATAAATAAATCTCAAAAACAAACAAACAGGGCCTAGTGACTGCAACAACTGGTGCTATGCCGATCCAAAGCCAGGAGCCAGGAGCCTCCTCCAGGTCTCCCACGTGGTGCAGGTCCCAAAGCCTTGGGCCGTCCTCAACTGCTTTCCCAGGCCACAAGCAGGGTGCTGGATGGGAAGTGGAGCTGCCAGGATTAGACCGGTGCTCATATGGAATCCTGGCGTGTGCATGGTGAGGAATTTAACCACTAGGCCACCACACCTGACCCTAAAAATAAACAAATCTTAAAAAATAAGGTTCATTTATTTGTTTGAAAATCAGAGAGAGAGGGAGAGTCCATTCATTGGTTCCCTCTTCAGATGACCTCAACAGCCTGGGCTTGGTCAGGATGATGAAATTAGAAACCTGTAGCTTCATCTGAGTCTCCCACTGATGGCAGGGACCCAAACACCCAGGCCATCCTCCACTGCTTTCTTCATGCCATTAGCAGGTTCAGAAGTGGAGCAACTGGGACCGGAACTGTTTCCTGAACTTGGTGGTGGCATCACAGGTCGCAGCTTTACCTGCTTTTATCATGATGCCATCCCCCACATATTCTTTTTTTTTTTTTTGAGGACTTATTCATTTTTATTTGAAGTACAAAAAGGTCTTCCATACACTGATTCACTCACAGCTCTGCAATAGCCAGAGCTGAGCCAATCCGAAGCCATAAGCTCAGAGCCTCTTCTGGGTCTGCCACATGGGTACAGGGTCTCAAGGCTTTGGGCCATCCTTCACTGCTTTTCCAGGCCACAAGCAGGGAGCTGGATGGAAAGTGGAACACCAGGACATGAACTAGTACCCATATGGGATGCTGGTGTTTGCAGGCAGAGGACTAGCTAATTGAGCCATTGTGTTAGCCCCTATAAATTTAGTTCTAAGATAAATCTTACTTGCCTCCCTTCTTTAGTTTTGTTTTTTTTTTTTTAAGTATTTATTTATTTTGGTTAGAAAAGCAGAGTTACAGAGAGAAGATAGATTTTCCCTTGGCTGGTTAACTCCCCAAATGCCACAACATCGGGTTGGGCTGGGGTAAATTGTGTCAGGTAGAACCACCTAGGAAAGTGCAAGATATGGGGCTGGGAGTGGATGTTGTAGGGAAAATGTAGAAAATGTGGGCAGCCCTGATGGTCTGCAGCTCCCACCAGTGAACATGAGAACCATGGCTGGAGGAGGGGCTGGCTCAACAGGCAGTGGTACCTACCAGTGTGAGTGTGGGCTGTAGTGGGATCCGTTGCCTTGAGCTAGGATCCAATGTCCGTTGATGTATACAAGAGCTGAATGGGATGCATGACAGTCTTGATCAGTCTGTTGCACATACTGAAATGTGTATAAGGGACCAGTGCTGGTGGCAGACCTGGTGGGGATTATTAGGGGTTGCTCCCAATAGTCTACAATCCCCACTGGTGTGCATGGGGCCCAAGTATGTGTGGGCAGGGTGGCTGGGTCAGCATCCATTGGTTTGTGCATGAGCTAGGGCTGGGGACAGACTGACTAGGTCTGACTGCAGCCACCAGTGTGTGCCTAGGCTGATGTGCATTATGGACTGAGCTGCACCCCACACTGGCTGGCACACACAGAAGTCAGGTTGGGGTCACCTCTGGTGTGGTTTCTTTGGGGAGCTCCTCAACTGGATTGTTAGACTCAGAACTCCAACCATGCAGAACACTGCAAGATCTGTGGTCTAACTGTGGAATCCATGTGTCAGAACTGGACCTCCTTAGTTCCTGAAGATGGTGCAGTGACAGCATACCCAAATGCTCATGGGGGACAAGACAACCAGTCATTGAGGCCTGCAGAAGTACTATGAAGGGTAAAATATATTGGACAGCTTTCCGGGCCAAGCTTTTCTTTTTTTTTTTTAAGGTTTATTTATTTTTATTGGAAAGTCAGATTTACAGAGGGAAGGAGACAAAGATCCTCCACCTGCTGGTTCACTCTCCAAGTGCCTGCAAGGGCCGGAGCTGCCCCAATCCAAAGTCAGGAGTCTCCTCCAGGTCTCCCACATGGGCACAGGATCTCAAGGCTTTGGGCTGTTCTCTACTGGCCTCCCAGACCACAAACAGGGAACTGGAAGGGAAGCGAAGTAGCTGGGACATGAACCAGTGCCCATATAAGATCCTAATGCATGCAAGGCGAGGACTCTAGCCACTAGGCTATTGCGCCAAGCCATCGGTCAAACTTTGACAATGAATAACTGAGTGAATGTAGACTCTAAGGTGGACTATTTCAGCAAATGGACCCTGAAGGAATTTCCTCAACCATGGAGCAATGAAATCAATAGCATATCAGAACTACTGAAACCACTTAAGCAGTATCCTGAGCATGCTCCACATTGGGGACCCTGGGATAGCTCTGCGTGGCTGCCCCCCATTCCCAGGTAGTGATGCAGTTAAGATACTGACCTTTCCCCACTTTCCACAGATACAGGAATCAAAAAGTAGTTTGGAGGCAGTTGCTTTCCTTTCTCCTGTCTCTTGACCCTCCATAGGCCAATCAGTGGTCCACATGGGCATACATCCCTCTCAACTATGTAAACATCATAAAAAATGAATTTACTAAAGAGATTTATTTCTTTTTTATTGGAAAGATCAGATTGAAAGAGAGAGAAAAATACCTTCCATCCTCTGGTTCACTCCCCTAGTGGGCACAACGGCTAGAGGTAAGTGGATCTGAAGCCAGGAGCCAGTAGCTTCGTCCAGGTCTCCCATGTGGGTGCAAAGTCCCAAGGCTTTGGGCTATCTTCTATTGCTTTCCCAGGCCAAAAGCAGGGAGCTGGTTGGGAAGTGGAGCAGCCAGGACAAGAAGCAGTATCCATATCAGATCCTGGCATGGGCAAGGGTGAAGATTTAGCTTCTGAATCATCAAGCAGGTCCCTATTTTTTTTTTTTTTTTAATTTAAGGGATGTACCTATTACTTGAAAGACAGAGATAGAATTTTGTATCTACTGGTTCACTGCCCCAACAGCCTCAACAGTAAGGGCTGGGTTAGGCTTAAGGCAGGAACATGAAACTCTCATCCTTCTGCTGCTTTACCAGGCACATTAACAAATGGAGCCACAATGCCAGAACCCCTTTTGAGGTTTCCAGAAAGTTCTCTACTTTGCCATTGATTCTTTGGTTTCAATTTTTCCATTTATTTGTTTTGGTGTCTGACCTTTACATTTGAAATTTTGATGTTTGACTGCCCTTAACTATTGACATTTAGGAGTAATATACTACAAAGCTAATTGGAAGTTGCTTATGTACAAGGTTTATTAAAAGGCCTTAGAGAGCATAAGGTGGGAAATCTTGTCAAGAAAATAAAAAATTTCAGCGTTCATAGGCCATTTTTCCTGCAGCTGTCCAGCCTGTTTTTGCCTAAAGGGGTTCAACGTGGTGTGTACAGATTCCCACTGCCCCTGTACTTTCACCTAATTCCTTAATTTTGTTCTAAACCCCCGATTCCCAGCCTCACTATGCTGGTTGCTGAGGTCAGAGGCTCTGGTATTTAAATAAATGCATGGGCTGTTCCATTGAGGATGCCAGTGACTGAGGAGTGTGAATCATCCGTCCAGAAACTCTGACATGTGGGTTTAGAATACCTTAAGTATTTCTTGAGATGGAAGCTCCCGTTTCAGAGGAGGTTATCACCTTGCGTGGTCAGATCTGATGGGAACCTGCAACCAGCTTCCTATTCCAGCCTGTTACTCTCCTCCACCCCACCTCCAATTCCTACCCTGCTGCAGGTGCTGCACTTTTCTCTGGGTTGCAAATGGCATGCTGGCTTCAAGTCTGTAACCATTTGGGCAGGGCAGAACCCAGCTTACTCTGCTAATCTAGTTTTTCACTTCACCAAAACACTGATGTCTCTCATTCACCATCATCTTGTTTCTCCTGATCACTGAGTCAGGTGCATTTTTGAAGTAACCCCGCTGTGGCTGTGCCCTTGTAATCTTTCCTGTTTCGCAGGACACTTCAGCATCACCATCTGTCAAGGCCTTCCCTAATCACTCCAACCAGAGCAATCTCCCTTTCCTGAAAGGTTCCAGAGGCCATTGCTGATCCTCTGCCAGCCATCTGGTACAGATCAGAGAAGATGCTTACAGGCACCTGTGGCTAACTGCCTCATTAGGTCCATGCCACAACTTTCATGTGCTCTCTAGGTACTTAGATCAAAACTGAGATTCCCTGCACAAGAAAAACTAAAGGAAAATTAAACTAAGCCAAACTCTAGCCAGCCTAATTTTTCTTCTGCTGAAACATTTCAGTAATGCTTCATGTGCCCATAGAGTTCTCTGTCCTCCCACCTAGATGCTATGAAGAGGACCACTTTTTCTCTCTCTGCACACCACTTGCTACACAGCGACAATTGGCAATCTAAGTATCAACAGAAATGTCAACATGAAGGCAATAACAGAGCTCCAAAGATGAGCCGAAAGGGCTTATTTCCTGGCTGAGGCTAAAGGAGGCGACAGGGCAGGTGACAAACGGCAGCTCGACTCCAGGACCAGACCCTGCCTCTGTTGATTACTACTCTCGGGGCTTCTTCGAGCTTCAGGCACTTCATCTAGAAATGAAGCTGAAGACTTCAATACGGGGCTGAAGTGGAATAATAGGTGGTAAGTTTTTAACACATAGCAGAATGCCTGTCAAACAGTAAACACTCTCTTCCTGTTGAGAAAACATTTCACAGGATCTTCCCGTGTTCTCTGGATTCCATTACTGGCTTTCGGTTTTATTTTCCTCTTGGGGTTGGGGCTGGAATTCCTCTTCATGAGCACACAACGTGCTCAGTGTTCTGGATTCTGAGGAGCGAGTCCTTGGCTTTACCCATCGAGAGCTGTGGGACCTTGAACAGATTTCCTCATCTTTATGACAAAGATCTGTCCAGCCTCCATGGCAAGGCGAGTATTGTATCAATTCAAAAGAAGTATGAGACAGACGAGCAAGTGGCACTGGTCTTTACATCCGCCTGACATTGTCACCCTCGGGCAGAGGAGGCTGGACTAGGGTCCTCTATGGAAACAGGTTTAGCCCATCACCCCAGAACCACAAACTGGTTTGCAAATGTTGGAAAAGCATGCAGGTCCATCCTTCACTCCCCAGGGAGGAACTACAGTACTCCCCTAGCAGCTATAATACCTCCCTTTCCCTCTCCTTCAGGTGTGAGGGAAAGGCAGCCACACCAAAGGATCAGAATTCCAGTCACATACCCCCATGGCTGGTCAGTCAAAGCTGAAGAGAAAGCAAATACACCCCTCTCTTTTTAATATGAACAAGCACAAGCAGCAGAGAGGGCCAGCTGCTCTCTGCTGTTCCCTGAGGGAAAGCCAGAGCACAAAGAGCTTCCCTTGGCCTTTCTCCAACTGCAGGGCCTGCTTAGCTCGCTCTAGGCAGGCGCTCTGTTCCAGTCCAGCTTCCCTCATCCCAGCTCCCCCATCTCGATGGTTCCTGGTAGTGTGAAGAACACTGCAGTCCCAGCCTCAGCGCTGTATGTCACAGGACAGTGGTCATTTTTCCTGCAACTGGCTCCTTGCTTGCCCTGGCCCAGGAACCACGACACTCAGTCACACCCACAGGGGTGGGCAGCATGCGACTTCAGTCATCTTCAGATGATTCCTCTTCTGCCTCTTTTAGCCACTGCACGAACCTCTGCAGCTGTAAGCACACAGAGGGGAGAATTACTGCGGGAGGGGTAGACAATCCCACTGTTCCCTTGGCAAATAAGCAGCTCAACCCCAAGCCCAGCCACCCTGGAATCTGGGGTCAAAGGCTGGGGAATGCGCCAGGCCCCAGGGTGAGAAGAGGGTGGCTTTCCTCACCTGCTGATTCTTACGCAACTGCCGACCCTTGTCAGTTACATCCTTTTGGTTGAACCAGCTCAGGATCGTTTCTTCCGCCAGGATCTCTAACTGGTAGAAAGCCATCAGTACCTGTGGAAGGCCAGCAAAGGGGATGTCAGGAACCTCACAAAGTCCAGCAAGATACAATGAGTAACAGAAAAGAGTGAATTGTTCATTTTAGTAACAGGGCAGGTATAACTTCTGGAACTCAGGCACATTTCCATGTCAACTCCCAAATGCCTGCCTCCCTATGCCTATAGCTCCAAGCTTTACCATTCCAACAAGTGTGACACTAGGAATGGCCAGTGCTATCAGTCGAAGCCCAGACTGGGTGCATGTTAGTCTGTTCTGTGTTTCCCTGGGAAGTCTTCCAAGAAGCATGGGGTTTGAAGTATTTACCTTGGCCATGCAAGTACTGAGAGCTTCATGTTCCAGGAAGAACTCCTCAATGGCTGCCAATGCTTCCAAATGGTCAGCTGCACGTTTTATATAGTTCCTAAACACAGGGCTCCAGGACTTGAGCAGCTGTGGGAGAAAGGAGAAAGAAATGAAATGCACTCCTGAGGGTACTCACTTATCTGAACATCAAAACAAGTTGACCCTTTGTGATATGGGAGAACAAGAGAAAAATGATATAGGTGTTGTGGAAACATGTTAGAAGAACCTAGAAGTCTGACAGCCGGAGTGTGGAAGGGGAACCCTGAAGACTCCCCAGGGAACGTGAAAGGAAGCCAGGCACTGTGCCACCTCAAGGCACCTATTCCCAGCCTCGAGTCTGAAAGCCCAGGTCTATCCTGAGTACACCTTTGGGTGCCTGGTAGAGTCTGAATTGTGTGGTCTCAAAGGCCATTCAACACACCCCTATTGGCGTCCAGAGGCAAAGGGAATGGAAATAGAGGCAATACAAAACCTGAATTCCTCTGAAGTCAAGCAGAGCAAGAGCAGGTGTGTGTGTCACCACCCAACCCCGTTTACCCAGCCCCAGCCTTGGCTCACGGGAAGCAGCAGGGCAGAGTAGTGGTTGGCTTCTAGGGGGGAGTTCATCTGTTGCAGGGGGAACTCCAGGACCACGTGGCTCAGGACCTGCATCACCTCCTTCAGGCTGATGTTGTAGGCGTACCTGTGGGGAGACTGGGGTGACACCAGGGCCTTCACTGGCCCCATCCATGTGTTGCAAGACTAGGACTTGGACAAAAGCCTGGCTGGGGAGTCAGATGAGAGCGTCTGGGAAGGGGAAGGTCTGTGCTGAGGTGAGGCTGGACCTGATGCCCTGCCCCCAACCCTGCACCAACATTTCCAGCCTGAGTTCCCTCAGGAAGGACACAGCAGGGAGGGGCTGCTCTTACTTGAGAGAGTTGATCTCCAGAATGAGATTGTCACAAGAAATGCTCTCCTCTTTGCCACGCTGCAGTGTGCCTAGGACTTCATTCTGGAACACTTGAAAATCAAAGCAAGAGTAAGTTCATGGGCCAACATCATTTCAGAAGTGCTTTGTTGACATCACTGGCCCTGAAATCACATCAAACCCTTCATGGGAGGAACACATGCCTTTGGCTAGTTGATCTAGGTCAAGGATAAACAGATTAAATGGCTTCCTTCACTGTCCAGCATGCCAGTGTCCTGGGCACTCACCTTTGATGTCATCCAACTGAGGGGAGCCTGCCCGGCTGTCCAGCTCTTCAGAATCCATACTCCGCTCACTTTCTGTCTCACTGTCTTCTTCCTCATCGATCGTGAGTCCTGCCATTGCAGAAAGGATGAGAAGACAGAAAAATAAGGAAGGAAAGATTCATTCACATGTCTGTCCTCTCCATGTGAATAAAACGAACAAATAACCTGAGTCTCAAGGACTCAGCTTCCTTTAAAAGACCCCGAGCCAGTGGAGGAGGCAGGCAGAAGGCTGAGCTCACCCCACAGACTTTGCCGTAGCTCTTCCTCATCCTCGGTGTTCATGTCTGCAGCTTTCCAGAGGTACCCCTGGCCAGCAGCTCCTACTTCGGCTGGATTGTAACCTGGAAGGGTGCTGCCTGTGAGTGAGGGCCCATGGAGATACCCAGCACCCCTTCCTTGCCAGGTATAATCCCTGGTCCTCCTATGGGGCAGAGAGACACGCAGATGCCCCACACCTGTTGAGCCTCACACCTTTCAGCTTCACTTTCTCCTTTTCTTGGTTGGCCCCAGAATCATCACTGAACTGGCCATCATCCTCATCTTCCTCTGCATCTGGAGGGTGCAAAGAGATCACCGAGCCCTCAGGCAGCGTGATGTTTGGGCCCACCACCACCTGGGGGAGGAAAAAAGGCATGGGTGGCATGGACCCACAGTACATGGAGGAAAGACACATCCTGACAATGAGAGCAACTTGCCTTTACTAAGCCAGTGACTTGGGTTTTCAATTCTGGTTGGCCTGTGAGTGGAGATAAGGACCCCTGCCCCCTGGCTCACTGTGATCATCACTTAATTTAGGGCCTGTGCAGCAGGGGGTGGTGTCTCACCTGGGAAGTGAGGACGCAGTGTGGTTTCAATGTAACTTGTTCCTTGACCACAGCATTGTCACAGAGCAGAGACTGATGGATCTGTGCCCCAGAGGCCACTTGGACACCTCTCCATAGGTAGGCCCGGTCCAGCACTACATTATCACCTGGCTCAGGATGGGAAGGACTCTTGGTCACTTAGGGTTCCAACAACAGACCAGAACCCTTCAGGGAGCACAGGGCTGCCAGACCCCAGCAAGCTCCTTAGAGTTCTGATCCCCTCCTCTCCTACTAGTACAGCAAAGCACCCCTTCACCTGTGAGTGCAACACTGCTTGGCTGCTCTGTCTTCCCCACAGCAGACTACCATTACAATCTACAGATTCAAAAGCTGAGATCCTTCCAGGGTTCTTCCAGGGGACTTCTTCTCAATTTAAGAACATTATTAGAATCCTATCCATGCCTAACAGAATCAAGTAAAATTATTCCATCTCTTCTTTTACAGTGAACTTGAACCTTACTATTCCTACAATCAAAGTGAGTTGCCAAGAGGTGAAACTGTCAATTACAGAACAGTAAAATCAACACTGGACTTTGAATGCCACCACTTATCCAGGTTTAGGTCCTAGCACTACTTCTTAATACCTGTGATCAGCAAAACAACCTCCTTGAACCTATAAGTAAGAGATAAATAATAACTCCCTTGCAAGGCTTTTGTAAGGGCTAAACAAAATAGTGTATGTAAAAGCCCCTCTGTAAATGGTCATGCACTTACACAGATGTATGACTGCATGCTATTTATCCACCTGGTCCTAATTACGAATATAGGGTGCTCTGGAATGTGAAGAGTCACCCAATACACAAGCCCCAAATTAGGGTCTCACTACTCTCAACTCCCTCTTCCCTCCTTCCTTAAGGATGGCCATTCTGGTTCCTCATTCCCAGGAACTGTTCTTACACATACATCCTTGTATCTGGAGACACATGGCCCCAGACTCCTGTCCCTGGAATGGCTGGCTTGATCTCCCTGCCGGTGCTCACCAATGTGGCAGCCAGGGCCAATGACGCTGTTGGTGATGCAGCAGTTGCTGCCGATGACAGTGCCCGAGCCCAGGAGCACATTTTCCTCCAGGACACTGCCATGGCCCAAGCTGACCTCCGGCCCTCGGTAGATGTTGTGCCGGGAATGAGTGCAGCTCTGAGTGGCGCTGTCAGTGAAGTTCACCTCGGGAGTGAGAGGGTACAACCATCGACGGATGATGTCAGCACAGACGGCGGAGTACATGTGTAGGTTGGAGACCCGGGCACCATATTCCTTAGTTGTTACATGCATGTGGATCTGGTTCCCTAAGATCTGAATGAGAAAAGGAGAGGGAGGTCAGCCATGCCAGCAAGCTATGAAGAATGTTCCCACGTACAACGCCTTTCTAAGCCTCTTCAATTCCTCCCTGCTACAGCCAAACAGCCAAAACAGCCTTTTTTGTTTTTTTTTGTGTGTGTAGTTTCCCTCTTCCTTAGATTTTTTTCCTCCCTCCTGAGCCTTAATAAAACATAAAATGGGACCAAATGTAACAGCACAAGATAAAATTACAGTGTCTACTCTCCAAAGAGGCACTGACAGCCTTTCCTCACCTCTTCATTCACCAACAGGCCTCGCACAAAGTCATCTCGGGTTTGGTAGTCAAAGTTGTCTGTGAATAGCTGAGCCACCTGTCAGGTGAAAAGCGTAGGCAACATGACTTGCTGGAAGCAAAGATAAGCTGCCAGACAAACCGGTGTTAACTGGATAAGGACTGAATCCCAAAGGTCATGGTAGGTGAACAAGGAGATGAAGACAACATCTCTGCTTTATAACAGATAGTAAAAGACAAAGAAGGAAGCATTGCCTGGTCACTAAAGAATTTATCTGAGAGCATGTACACAGGCACATATGCCTATCCATTGATTCAATCCCCCAGTGCTTGTAACAATTGGGATTGGGCCAGGTCAAAGCTAGGAGCTGGAGCTGGGGCGGTAGCATAAGGGTTGAAGATACCACTCGTGGCTCCAGTAATTCTACATGGATGCTGGTTTGATTCAACTGCTGTACTTCTGATTCAGCTCCCTGCTAATGTGCCCAGAAAAACATTGAAAAAAAGCCCAAGTCCTTGGGTCCCTGTACCCATGCGGGAGACCCAGGAAAGGCTCCAGACTCCTGGCTTTGGTCTGGCCTAGTCCTAGCTATTGGGGAAGTGAATCAGTAGATGGAATATCTCTCTCTCCTTCTGTCTTTTTATCTGTGCTCACTTGTGCAAATAAACAAATCTTGGGTTCCGGCACAGTAGCCTAGAGGCTGAAGCCCTTCCCTTGCATCCACCGGGATCCCATGTGTGTTAGTTTTAATCCTGGCAGCCCCACTTCCCATACAGCTCCCTGACAGTCAAGGACAGCCCAAAGCCTTGGGGCCCTACACCTGCATGGGAGACCTGGAAGAGGCTCTGGGCTCCTGGCTTTAGATCAGCTCCAGCTGTTGTGGCTATTAGAGTGACTCATCAGATGGAAGATCTTCCTCTGTGCATCTTACTTTCCAATTAAAAAAAAAAAATCTTTAATGAAAAATAAAATTAAAAGATCTTTTAAAAAAAGGTTGGAGCTGGGACCTCAATTCACGGTTCCCATTTGGGTTGCAGGGATCCGTCTGCTTAAGCTGTTCACTGCTCTTCCAGCTGCTGGAACTGGAAGTGGAGCTGGGAGTAGGCCCTTCAAATGTGACACAGCTGCCCCAACCCAGGTCTTAACTGTTAGCACCCACCCCTTGGCCAGCCCTCTAAGTGGGCAACAATAGACCCTCAAGAGTTTTGCTGTGAATGTGCAGTGCTGGGGAGCTCACCTGAGGGGAGCAGATGCTGATATGACAATCTAGTAAGTCGTACCGAATCTCCACTCCTGCTTTGCTGCCCTGGAACAGGCTCTGTGGGAACAAATTCCAAACACTTGAACCAGACTCTGGTGCTGAAGGCCTGTCACTCTCCTACCTCAAGGACCCAAGCCAGCCACACACCAGAGGAAAAGCAAAACGTCGGAGGCCCTGAGTCTTCTGGAAATGGAGAATCCGGTTTGTGGTGCTATCCACTGCCACAACCACGTTGTCCTCATGGCAGCGAGTTGGGTGGCTTGGGGAGGACTCTTTGAAGACCATTGTCATCACAGACACATTTTTTTCTAGTTTCCGCCTCAACCTGGAAAGGCCAGGAAGGAGATACCTGTTGGAAAGCAACCCTTGGGCTCTGTGGGTCCCTGGCCCCTGCCACTTTCCCGGCCCTACCTATGCTCCTCGAGGGCTTTGGTGATGTTGATGTTGGAGACGACATCTCCGTACACCAGCACGAAGTCGGAGCGCACCAGGGCTTTGGCATCGACGTCCCGGAGGACATCTCCCAGGGACCGGTAGAGCTCGGACGTAATGATCCGAACCACATTGGGGGATGTAGGGCGGCACCACTTGGATTTCCTGGAGGAGGAGGGCGGTGAGGGCAACGAATCCATCAGACACAAAGAGCATGTGCACCGTGCGTACCTTTCGCCCTCATTCAGCATTCACACTCCTGTTCTAGGGCTTCTTTGGGTTCCTGCCAGCGTCCTCAACTTCAAAAAAAGACCTGTGGTCTGTAATTAACACTTTTAACATCCTGTGTTACCAGTCTTGTTTTATGGGTCAGAGGAACATGATTATTTCCTCTCAATATCCTGATCCCTGTCCCCAAACATGTACTTAAACTCCAAATCCTGCTGAAACTGAGAATATACATAGTACACTTCTTGTCACCTTTCCCCTTCTTCTTTTAAATATTTTTATTTGAAAGGCAGAGTTATACAACAAGATAGAGACAGAAAGAGAGAGCTCTTCCACCCATTCTTTAACTTCCCAAATGGCTGCAATGTCCAGAGCTGGGCTGATCTGAAGCCAGGAGTTCTTTCTGGGTCTCCCACTTGGTTGCACGAGTCTTAAGGACCTGCTGAATCAGAAGTGCAGCAGCTGGGACACCACACTCACACGGGATGCCTGCACCTCACGCCATGGTCCCACCTTTTCCCAACTGTCCCTACTAAGTTTAGGAATTGTCTGATGAAGACTGCTATCATCTTATATTTATTTCCTAAAGTTCCATAAGACCTGAGTTTCACTATTTTCCAAGAAGATTTCAACATATATTTAAGTGCTCACTCTGTGCTTGGTGGCAATAAGATGAAAACCAGCCCATTCTTGTCTGTGAGGATCAGAACACACAATATTCAGATACTCAATGGAAAAACGAAGATGCTATTCTTCTAATTTCCATACTAAAGTGGGAGACCCCAAAAAGCTCCTGACTTCTGGTTTTGGCCTGGCCCAGTCCTGCCTGTTTAACTTCCCGGGGAGGGAGCTAGTGGATGGAAGACCTTTCTGTCTCCCCCCCTCCGTAACTCCGCCTTTCAAATACATGAATTTGTTAAAAGTTTTTCATAGGAACCCCAGGACAGGCAGCTTCAGGTATTCACATTCTGATAAATGAAGAAAACATCCCACTGAGCTCTAACTAGGCACATTCTACCACCCCCCACCTATTACCCATAAAGATTTTCTTCCTCACTTTGAAATGAACAGAAAAAGTAAAATAATTTTCAGGGTCTTACTGTAAATGTTCTTTGATCTGAGCAGCCTTCCAGCAACAAAATACAAAGGTTTCCTGTACACCTGTGGCAGTCAGGAATTCCAGAGTATAGTCAATTAACGCCACATTAGCCAGGGGTAAGAGGACCTAGAGGGTGAGATAAGATACAGGTTGGAGATCTTGAATTCATGAGGGCCTCTGGCTTCCCCACTGTAACAATCCCCACTCCTCTGCCAGTATTTACAAACACTACACTTTGGCTTCACGTTTCCAATTCAAAGATAAAACTGTTTTCTGCCTTTTCGAGTCAGTGGCAGGCAAGGAATCTGTCTGCCCTGCACCAGACCACTGCTAACAAAAGACAATTAGGAAATCGGACAGACCTCTCCAAACTTATGCAGCACGCGGGCTTCCTTTGCCCATCATATCGCCTTCTTTGAGCCTTTTCTAAAAGTCAGGGACCAGCTACCCCTCTTTGGGAAATCACTTGTCAAAAATGAACTGCCATGAGACTTTCGGAGGGGTGGGAGGTGAGGAAGACAGCTAAGGAAAATTTCCCGTTAAATCCAATGCGGTTCTCTCTCTGAACCGAGCCAGCAACACCCAGGACTGGCGCGGCCCAATTCCCCACGTGTCCAAACAATCTAAGGAATGATGGCAACCCGCCACCAAACCTGCTCTGCGTTACTTTTGACAGATGGCACTTGGAAGGAAAAATGGTACCTGGCCGGGGTTCTGGTCTGCTCCCTTTTAGGCACAAGGCCGTCCCCTTTCATAGGCAAACAGATCCTTTCCATTGAAACGTCCCTTTTCCTACACAAGGTTAAGGGCAGCGCGGCCTCGCCCACCCCGGGAGCCCATGCCTGTCAGCCGCTCGCTTGCTCAGGCCGTGATCGCAGCTGTGGCCAGTCGCCCCCGTCCACCGCCTGGCCAGGGAACCCCCGATTTTAGGACCACAGAGACAGGGAAAGTCGGGGGGACACGGGGCCTTCCAGAGCACGCCTCGCCACGCAGCCCACAGGAGCGGCATTCCACCTTCCCTGCAGATCGCGTGCGCAACGCTGCTCACCCGAGGCTGGTCCTTGGAGATGGGGAAGAAGCGGCGGTTGAAGCTATCGGCCACCAGGACTGCCTGGAGGGGCGGCGGCGGTTCCTCCTCCGTCCCTCTGGCTCCCCCGCCGCCGCCGCCGCCGCGCTTCGGGGCTCGACCCGACACCGCACCGGGAGGCGCCACCGCAGTGGCCGCCATCTTCTTCTCGCACTTCCGTGAGGACACACGCACACACCGCAAGCAGGAGGGGACAAAAAGGTCCCAAGACTCGAAACGCGCTAGACTGAAGAGAGGGAGGAGACGGGGAAAGGAGGGACGCGCATGCGTCGTGCCCCTGCGCTGGCGCTCCCAGCCGGGAGGGCTCGAGGCGTGGCGCCCGCCGAGAACCGCCCTGGCCAGTGCAGGCGCAGGTGGGTCGCCGGTGTCCTCTCAGGCTTTTATCGGGCCGCCAACAAGCTGAGACTCCTGCGCCGTGCGTGGCCGCCAAGGAGCCAGGGGGCTATTGCGTCGTTTTGATCACCTCGTGGACCCGGTGCCACGGGGGATTCGGAGCTAAGTCAGATATTCCCCTCCCCACGCCCCGCCACCCCGCGGAGGCTCCCACTAAGACAGGGAGTGCTGTAGTGGGGAGAGTAGGAATGCTGCTGTTTGTGGGCCGGCACGAAGCAACCAGTCTGGTGAATCACGTATGTGTGCAAGATATCTTGCTCATCCCGCAAATACTGGGAACTCCCAGCAAACTGAGCAAGACTGGAGGCAAGCGGCAGGTTCTCCAGACTCTGCGGCCTGAAGGGGCTGAAGGGGCGCAGCACGTTTCGGGAAAAGCAGCGGGCTGCAGAAGGGGCAAGGACGTGACGGAGCGTGGGAGCCAGGCCGCACCCTTGCCATGCCGCCCACTGCCACTCCCGACCGTGGTGCACGTCGGGACTTGTAGTTCGCGGGGCCAAGATTCGTAGTTTCCACGTGGCATGCCCCACGCTCCCAGCCGTGCTACCGCTCCCTAGTGATTGGACTAGGAGTGCTAGTAGTTCTTCCTGCTCCCACTTAAAGCAAACGCCATTCGCTGTAGGCATCTCTTTTTTTTGAAAGAAACTCCATTTTCATGGATTGGAAAATTTATTATTATTATTATTTTTATTGGAAAGGCAGATACACAGAGGAGAGACAGAGAAAGATCCTCCACCTGCTGGTTCACTACCCAAATTGTTTCAACATCACTCCCCAAGTGACCCCAATGGCTGGAGCTGAGCCAATCCGAAGCCAGGAACCAGGAGCTTCTTTCTGAGTCTCCCATGCGGGTGCAGGGTTCCAAGGTGTTGGGCCATCTTCCACTGCCTTCCCAGGCCAAAGGCAGAGAGCTGGATGGGAAGTGGGACAGCTGGGACACGAAGCACATCCACACGGGCAGCTCACGGTTTTGATTAATAAATGTGAGTGGTATAGGCAGGTGCTCGAGTACTCTGTAAATGAACAGGCACATCAGAAACAAACAGAAGAAGGAGGAAGCGGAGGGCATTAACCGGGACCATGCACAGATACATGGGGTATGAGCAAGAAGGAAGGAAAAATGAGCCCAGTTGTAGGAAAATGTTTATTCTCATTGACTTGAACAGCAGGGCAACAGAGAGAGAGAACAAATCTGTCTGCTGCTTTACCCCCCAAATACTGGGCAATTCCACATCCAGGAGCGCAGAACTGCATCTGGTCTCATGTGGGTGATGGGGACCCAGATACTTGCTGCCTCCTACCATGTGGATTCCCAAAACTTGAACCATGCACTCCTATACGGAGTGTAGGATTCCTAAGTAGTGGCTTAACCCAGATGTCACAACAACTGCCCTAATTTTAGAAATTTTTGAGGATTCTGGGGACCCCGAAGGTGGTGAATTTCCAGTTGAAAGCATCAGTAAGAATGGTGAGCCTACTAGGCTTTAAAATCTTGTAAACAAGACTAAGAGTTGTGGTGCAGTGGGTTAGGACACTGGCATCCCATGTGGGCTCTGGTTAGGGTCCTGGATATGCTGCCTTTGGGAAAACAGCAGAGTCCCTGCACCCACATGAGCGACTCAGATTGGGTTTCTGGCTTCTGGCTTCTGCCTGATGTAGCACCCTCACTTCCTCTCTCTCTGTATGGAACTCTGCTTTCTGACATTTTTGAAAAGGTTTATTTATTTTCATTTGAAAGGCAGATTTACACAGAGAAGGAGATACAGAAAGATTTTCCATCTGCTGGTTCACTTCCTAAATAGTTGTAGTAGCCACAACTGAGCCTATCTGATACCAGGAGCCAGAGCTTCTTGCAGTCTCTCATGCAGGTGCAGGGTTCCAAGGATTTGGGCCATACTCGACTGCTTTCCCACACCATAAGCAGGGAGCTGGATGGGAGGTGGAGCAGCCAGGACACGAATTGGCACGCATACGGAATCCTGGCAGATGGCAAGGCAAGGATTTAGCCACTAGGCTATTGTGTTGGGCCCCTTACAAAAAGTCTGTCTTTTTTTTTTGCTGCTTAATAATTTATTGCAAACTTCTTGTCAGATATCAGATGCTATATTAAGCAACAAATTCTATTCTTTTTTATTTTTATAAATTTTATTTTTTGTAATGATTATATGGTTGATCATGGTGGAAGGATTGAGGTTTAGGGAAAATTGGGTGAACTTATTGCTTCCAAATTTGCTATTTCTTCTTGTTATTTCTGGAGGAAGGAGAGAGACAAAGGGGAAACCACTCATGACTTTCCACATGACCCTGTACCCAGGGATGAGGAACCACCACCTCCTATCAACCCAGAGTCTCAATGTGTACATATTCCAAGGGTTCTGACCAAGTCGCTTGGATAGTTCTGAAATGCTACCAATTTCACCAATCCATGGATGATGTCACCCTCCCAGTGTCCATTGGCTCCATTCAGCGAGATTTTTTGCTGTCATCATTTGTTTGGGGTAGTTGTTCAGTTAGTTCTGTTCTGCTACAGCACCAAATGAGCTGCCATATTCTGCTTTTACAACAGGGCCTATGTCTACTACTGTGCCCTTTTCAATAAGTAGGACACATGCAAGATGAGGATTTTAGCCTAGTTTATTTCTAACTTTGCCAGAAAGTTAGTGAAAACCACATGTACAAGATTAGACACAAACTAGATAAGGAGGTAAAGAATCCCTGTCCCTGTAGCTCTGATTCTCCCCGGTCTAGCCCTTCCTTATGATTTGACAGATATTCTTTTCATTTGTTTCGTTAGTGTGTATATCTGGATCTAGAGATATACACACAAGCACATGCCTACACACACAAGTACACCCCAACACACACATGTATGCACATTCACACAGAGTTGTCTGTCTCTGCAGGCTGTGTTGTGTGAGGATGTGCTGGAACTCCCAGGCCAGCCATTTTCCATTGGCAGGTTAGTCAACCTCTGTCTGAATCTCAGCTCTGAATTGGGATAATAGTACTCAAAAGGTTGTCATGAGGATGAAATTAGTACTGTAGGAAAAACCCTTGTTTGGAATAGCATTTACCGCAGTCAATGTTAGTTCTTTGCATTTATTTGAAAGACAAAGTGGCAGAAAGAGAGGGAAAGATATTTCATTTGCTGGTTTACTGCCCACATGGCCATGACAGGGCTGAGTCATATTGGAACCCAGAGCCAGCAACTCCATCCAGGTTTCCCATGTGGTTGGCAGGAACCCGAGTACTCAGACCAGCATCCATTGCTTTTTCCCAGGGTAGATATTTACAGCGCAGCTGGGGTCAAACTGGCACTCTGACATGGGATGAAACCTAATGTGCTCCATCACAATGCCCTACAACTTGATTTTTATTTTACATATGAGGAAATGTAGAACATCAGCTATTTTAGAAAAAGATTTATTTATTTTTATTGGAAAGCTAAATTTACAAAGAGAAGGAGCAGGGAGAAAGGTCTTCCATCTGTTAGTTTACTCCTCTAGTGGCCAAAACAGCCAAAGCTGAGCCGATTCAAAGCCAGGAGCCTCTTTCAGGTCTCCCTGGTGGGCGCAGGGTCCCAATACTTTAGGCCATCCTCTGCTGCTTTCCCAGGCCACAAGCAGGAAGTTGGATGGGGAATGGAGCAGCTGAGACATAAACCAGCATCCATATAGAATTCTGGCACTTTCAAGGGGAGGATTAGGCAATTGAGCCATTATGCTGGGCCTGACAACCAGCTATTTTCAGTTATTTCATAGTCTTCTACGCTTGATCTTAGCCAAAAGGCCGAGAAGCGATCCATAGTGTTCTGTAACATTTTTTTTTCCCAACTAGGTCACTGTTGATAAATATTCAGATTAAAAAAAAATTCTTTGCAATTGTGAGTACTGCAGCAACAGGTGTCCTTTCTATATAGATTTTTTTTAAAAAAAAGATTTATTTATTTTTATTGGAAAGGCAGATGTATAGAGAGGAAAGACAGAGACAGAAAGATCTTTTATCTGCTGTTTCACTCCCCAAATGATTTGCAATGGCCAGAGCTGAGCCAATCCAAAGTCAGGAGTCAGGAACTTCTTTTGGGTCTCCCATGTGAATGCAGGGGCCCAAGGACTGTGGTCATCCTGTGTGGTTTTCCCAGGCTATTGTAAGCAGTGAATTGGGTGGTAAGTGAAACAGTCGGGATGTGAACTGATACCCATACAGGATGCTGGTACTTACAGGTGGAAGACTAGTCAAATGTGCTGTTTCTCTCTCTCTCTCAGATTGATTTTTAAAGTTTTTTTTTTTTTTTTTTAATTGGAAAGGCAGATATACAGAGAGCAGATAGAGAAGGACTTTCTGTCTACTGGTTCACTCCCCAAGTGGCTGCAAAGACCAGAGCCGAGCCAATCTGAAGCCAGGAGTTTCTTCAGGGTCCCAAGGTATTGGGCCATTCTCTACTGCCTTCCCATGCCACCAGCAGGGAGCTGGATGGGAAGTGGGGCAACTGGAACATGAACCGGCTTCTGTATGACATCCCAGCGGATGCAAGGTAAGGATTTAGCCATTAGGCTATTGTGACAGGCTCTAGATTGATTTCTTAGAATTTGTTCTCCAAGTGGGGTGAGAGTGGTTTGAATTAGATATAGTTCCTATGGTGCAGGATGTGATGTTAAACCCGCAGGCAATCTGCTTGGCACTGGCGAGACTCCCAGAGATAGTGCTTAGATGCTGTCCACAGACGAGGTGCCATTTGGTCCCTGCACCACCCGAATGTGAGAGTACTTATTTCTCAGCAACTAAACCAACAGAGTGCTATGTTAGTGGTCTGGGTCTTTACCAATCTAGAAGGCAAAAACAATGTATTATAAATTTGGATTTTTCTTATTTTGAGTGAAGTTGGACATCATTTTGTTTGCTACAGGATTATTTGTTGGGTCAGTTGTCCATTGTGATTATTTTTAAATAAAAATTTGAATCAGTAACAGAAAAAGATATCTTTCATCGGTGGTTGCTTCTCAAGTGATCATAATAACCAAGGTTGGGCCAGGCAGAAGCCAGGAGCGAGGATGGTTTTCCAGGTCTCCCATGCGATACAGGGGCCCAAGGACTTGAGCCATCTCCCCAAAGGGCTACAATAGCCAGAGCTGAGCCTATCCAAAGCCAGGAGCCAGTAGCTTCTTCTGAGTTTCCCACACGGGTACAGGGTTCCAAAGACTTGGGCCATTCTCCGCTGCTTTCCCAGACCTTAAACAGGGCTCCCTGTGGGTCTCCAATGTGGTGACAGGAAACCAAGTGCAAACAGCGGGGTCAGAAATGGAGCAACTGGGTCAAATTGGCACTTGAATGTGAGATGTGGTGTCCCAAACAGCAGTGAAACTCACCATGCTAAAGTGTCTGCCCCTCTTGGACCATTTTTTAAATTGTTTACTTTTATTTACTTTTTGCTGAGTTGTAGTTGTTCATAATTCTGGGCATCCAGCCCATTTCATATCTATGATTAAAAATATTTTTACAGTTCTGGGAACTGTCTTTTGACTTCATTAAGAGTGTCTTTTAACGTGCAAGTTTGTAGCTTTGATGGAGCCTGGACTTTGTTGTCATATATAAGAAATTGTTGCCAAGTCCAATGTCATGAAGCTTTTCTTAAGTTTTGAATGACACCTTCTTTTCTCCCCAGATTTATCTGTAAGTACATCAGAATAGTGCTAGGCTCTGTCCCCTTCACTACACCCTGGATACATGCACAAAGACTGGCCTTTTCCAGATTTGCTGGTGTCAATGTTGTGCTACTAAAGCAGCAGCAAACTGACAGAACAATTAGATAGAGATGGGCTTTTTTGGTTTGTTTGTTTGTTTTTCTGCTTTTTTTTTTTTTAAGATTTATTATTTAACTGAAAAGCTTAACCTACTACACCATGGCACTGGTCCCCATATGGGTTCTTATGCCTGCTCTGACCTTCTTTTCTTGTTCTGAGGCCTTCAGGGATCTTATATTCATTCTGTGAAAGACAGCAGTTGGGGGAGTCCGGGTAAGTTTGCTCAGAGGTGTGGGTTTCTGAATCTCCCAGCCAGTTGGCTATGGCTGGGAGAACTCGTGCCAAGCCAGGCTGTCCACCATTGCCAAGCAGTGGGCAAATCCTGAACTTGTCCAAGCCTGAGACCTGAGAATTTCCTCTGTCCACAATGATGATGTTGTAGGCAGATCTTGGACAGTACTGGGCATGCTCAGGATCATGGCTCTGCCCACCGCAAACACATTGGTGGGTGAAGTTCAGATAAGTCTGATCAGAGGTGCAGATATCTAAATCTCCCAACAATGTGGCTGTGGCTGAGAGAACCCATGCTGGGACAGGCTTCCTAATGGAGTCTTAGTTCCCCATCCATCACTGTTGGGTGGTGGTGGTGGTGGGTGGTGGTTCTTGGCTTGTGGGGCTAGAGTGCCAACTGGTGCTGAATTTTACCCACTGGTTGCCCAGAGGCAAGTTCTGGGGTCTTGAGGAATTACTGCCCAAGGACGTCCATGGATAGGGCCACAGTATGTGTAGGTGAGGAATGAATCTGGAGGGACACTCAAAGACAGGGCCACTGTACTTGCAGGTAAGTGAGGGGACTGAGAACTAGTGGTTTGGAGGGGAGAGACAGAAATATTTGTGTGGGTCAGACTCATACCAGCCCACATGGGAATCCAGAGTTGGGCTTGTTAGCATGGAACATTGCTGACTAACACACGATAGTCCATGTGAAAGCTAGGGCTGGGGGCCTGTCTAGTAGGACTAGATCCCAGTACCTGACTGAATGTTGGAACAGGGGACAGATACATTAGACTAGACCAGGACACTAATGAGCACACAAGAGAACCATGTCCAGGGGTAGATTCTGTGGAGGATGTGTAGGCCAAATCTTGTGTAAATGCAAGTCTTGCTGGTTAGCTCAAGAGCTGGGGGTGGTGATGGGCTGAGCTAGGTGTGGCTATGGAACCTGACAATACTCATGGCTACAGGAATAGTCTGGCCATGTTCAGGCTGTAGTGCTCACATGTGCATCCTAAAAGAGGGTGTGGGGTAGGTCAGGCCTCAATATTCACCAGCTCATACTAGGCCAAGATTGAGGAGCAAGCTATGGCGGGCAAGGGCCTAGCACCTGCTGGCATGGGTGAAATCTGAGTCTGAGAGTAGCCTGAGTGGGGGGACCTGGAAAACTCCCCTGGTGGGTCATAGCTCCTGCTGGTGAGCACGTGGTCCAGGCCTGGGAGTGAGGCAGTCTGGACAAGGTAGCTCCAACTGTTGGCTAATATGTGGGTTAGTTTAGGAAAGGAGAGGACCTGGCAGGGCCATGCAAACCTTTGCTCACTGGAAAGTACAGACACCAGATTGGAGCATAGGTCATGCCAAGCAAAGCTGTCACACCTACCAGTATTCATGAGCCAGGGATGGGATCAGACTGAACAGAGCTAGGTTCCAGCACCCGCGAGTGAGATTTGGGACTGGGGGCAGGCCCAGTCAGGCCAGGCTGCAGCATTCAAAGGCAAAGGCCAGGACTGGTAAGGGGCTATGCAAAGCTGAGTCAGAGCAACTACTGGCATGCACAAGATCTGTGATGGTAACAGGTCTGGCTGGGGAGCAAAGGAGAAACCCTGGCTGGATTGTGGTTCCCACTGGTGAGTGTGGGGGCTGCAGTGGGGGCTGCTGTCTAGTCTGGGCATGGATACAGTGTCCCTCAGCACAAGTGTGGCCTGGTCTAGACTCCAGCACCCGCTGACACTTGTGAGAACCAGGGAGGTATAGGCCACGTTAGGCTAGGTTTCTGTCCCTACTAAGTTATGTGTGAGCTGTGTCTGGGTGTGCCTTGGCTGGCATGAAACACCCAACAGTAAAAACCGGAATGGGTGAAGGCCAGTCAGGAAAGGCCACTAATCCTGCTAGGACAGGAGGTGGACTAAGTAGGGCTGGCCCATGGACTCACTGGTGTGTGCAAGATCTGACATTGGGAGAGGCTCTGATGGAGGAGCTTGAGCAACTCTTCTGTTGGGGACACAGTCCCTGCAGGAGACTGCAAGAACCACAATAGGGAGCAGCCAGCCCAGGCCAGGCAACAGTATCCACTGGCATACATTTGGCACAGGTCAGGGGCAAACCAAGATGGGCCAGTTCATATCAGTTGCAGGCAAATCCGAGTACCAGAATGGAGTGTGGCTCGGGCGAGGTAGGGTCATTGCACATACCAGTACACATTACAGCTAGGACTGGATGCCATCTGGGCAGGGCTAATCCGTAGCCCCCATGAGCATGAATTAGAATTGGAGGTGGGCTGGGGAAGGCCAGGCTGCAAAACCCAGTGGCAAATGATGAGGAGAGGTGGGCCATGCCAGATTGGGTCACAAGACCCAGCCAACATATGTGAGACCCAGTGGGGAAGGAGGCAAAGTTGGTAGGGGAAATTGGACGGCTCCCCTGCCTGATCACCACTTCCATTAGAAAGCGTAAGTGGGTGTGGGCCCAGTAGGGAAATAGTGGGCACCTCCCTCTTGCATTGTTACTCTGACTGGTGAGCATAAAAACCAAGACTGGGACAAGGCATGGCCAGTTAGGGAGTGGCACTCACTGGCAGGTGTGTGGGCTTGATAGTGGGGCTGGTTGGGTTGAACTAGGTTTCAATTCCCATTGACATGTATGAGAACTGAATGAAACGTGGGACAGACTGGACCAGTCTGCTGTACATACTGGAAGCTGGAACAAGGGCAGGGGGCCTGGTGGGAGTTACCGTGGGTTGCTCTAACTAGGCTGCAGCTCCCACTAGTGTCCATGAAGGCCGAGTGTGTGGTGGGCAGAATCAGGTTGGACTGCAGCACCTTTTGGTTTGCGTGAAAGAGAGGGCTGGAGACAGGGCTGGAGACAGAACTGACGCACAAATGAAACCACTAGCATGTACAAAAGCTGATTGGGGCAACAGACTGTGCCGGACCCTGTATTATTGGCAAGCACACACAAGAACCAGGTCTGGGATTACATCAGGCAAAATTTCTTTGGGGATCCCTCCAATTGAACTGCTGATCTCAGAACACCAACCATGGAGAGAAGTGCAGGTCCCATGGTCTGATCGTAGGTGAATGGGTCAAAGCCGGCCTCCTCAGAGGCTCAGATGGAGCAGTGGACAGCATATCCAGGTACACATGGAGGATACGGCAGTCCATTGGAGTCTACAGAGGACACCTGGTACCACAACAGAGGATGGAGGACAGAACAAATCGATCAACTACCCCAACCAAGAGTTGGCAGTCAGTAACTGGGCAAACAGGGATTCTAAGGTGGACTGTATCAATCAGTGGATTCTGGAGAGATTTCATTGTGCTTGGAGTGGTGAGATTGTCAGCAATTCAGAACTGCTGAGCTATTGAGACCTCATGGGCAGGACCCTCATCACATGCCCCACACTGGGGACCCCGGGTGATGTTGGGTGGCTGTTTTCCATCCCATGGTGCAGAGGCATTTGGGAGGCTGTATGTGGCTGTGGCTTTTCTCCTTGTCTCCTGCTTCACCCAGATACAGGAAGAAGAAAAAGAGATTGTGGAAATTGTGATCTCATGTACCTTCCTATAGCCCTTGTCCCTAATCACCCTAATCAACTACTTAAAAATCATTAAGAACAAAAATAAGTAATACTTTTTGAAAGATTTATTTATTTACTTCATAAAGATTTATTTTATTTTCATTACAAAGTTAGATATACAGAAAGGAGGAGAGACAGGAAGATCCTCCATCTGATGATTTACTCCCTAGTGACCGCAATAGCCGGTGCTTTTCCAATCCGAAGCCAGGAGCCAGGAACTTCTTCCAGGTCTCCCATTCAGGTGCAGGGTCCCAAGGGCTTGGGCCATCCTCTGCTGCTTCTCCAGACCACAAGCGGGGAGTTGGGTCGGAAGTGGAGCTGCTGGGATATGAACTGGTGCCCATATGGGATCCTGGGCATTCAAGGCCAGGACTTTAGCCACTAGGCCATGATGCCAGGCCCAATAATTATTTATTTTTATTGCAAAGTCAGCTATACAGAGAGGAAGATCTTCCATCCGATGATTCCCTCCCCAAGTATCCACAATGGCTGGTGCTGGCTGATCCAAAGCCTGGAACCTGGAGTCTCTTTTAGCTCTCCCACGTGGGTACATGGTCCCAATGGTTTGGGCTGTCCCTAACTGTTTTCCTAGGCCACAAGCAGGGAGCTGGATTGGGATGCAGAGTCACTGGGATTTGAACCGTCGCCCATAAGGGATCCTAGCACGTTCAAGGCGAGGACTTTAACCACTACACTATCACACCTGTCCTGGAAACCATTTTCACTCTTATTTTGTCCTCTCATTCCTACCCCAAATGAATATTGGGTATGGTTAGATGCCTTTCCTCATTCACATATTGAAATATTTGTGATTATGGGTTATTTTCTGTCTTTTACTCTGAATATTTTGTTATATCAATTTTTGGATGTTAAACCAAGTTTCTATTTGTGGAATAAATCTCACTTGTTGTAGATTCGGTTTGCTAGTATTTTGTGGAGAATGTTTGTATTTATTTACAAACGATACTGGTCTGCAGTGGTTTTTCTCTCTCTCTGTTTGTGTGTAACATCTTTGACTTGTTTTTCTGGTAACACTGGCCTTATGTAATATATATGAAGTCTAGCCTCCTCTCCTGATTTTGGTAAGTGTGTGAAGGATTAATATCCTTCACTGCTTGGTATAAATTCAGTAGCCAAATTCTCTGGACTTCCTGCTTTGCAAGTAACAGAAGCACTGGAAATTTTTCATCAGTTATTTTTTTTTTAATAGCTATTTTCTTTGAAAGTCAGAGATGATAAAGACATATTTCACCCATTGGTGCACTCCTCCAATGTGGCCACACCAATTCAGGTCCCACCAGGCTGAAGTGAACAACCTGGAATCCATCTAGGTCTCCCCTGCGGGTGGCAGGACATTAAGCCATCCTTTATTGCTTTCCCAGGCACATTAGCAGGGAGTTGGATCAGGCTCAGAAGCTGAGATATTAAGAGTGCTCCCATATGGGAAACCAGCCTCACAGGAGGTAGCTTAAAAGTTGCGTAACTCTAATAATGAACTTCCATTTTAACAAATGCTAAGTAATAAGTATAAGCTAACCACACTCCTTTTAAGCCTTTTGGTGTACAGAGTTTTTCATTTTACTATGATGCTTTCCTGAAAGCTCAGTGCCCCCTGGAGGCCAGAGTGCTTTATCTTCAACAAAGTTTTCTTAGAATGGCATGGAAAAGGACTATGACAAACACTTTGGGCCACAGGTTCCTGAAGGCAGGGCCTAAGCAACTTTGAAACCATACTTAAAGAAGCTGATTCTTTGGGGGTGGGGGAGGGGGGAAAGGAAGAGAAGGCCAGTGCAAATGGCTCAGCTGGCTAAACCTCTGCCTTCAAGTACGAGAATCCTATATGGGTGACAGTTTGTGTCCTGGCTACTCCACTTCTGCCAGCTCCCTGGGTATGGCCTGGGGAAACAGTAGAGGATGGCCCAGGGCTGTAGGTCCCTGCATCCATGTGGGAGATTTGGAAGAAGCTTCTGGCTCCTGGCTTCGGATCAGCTCAGCTCTAGCTATTGCAGCCATTTGGAGAGTGAACCAATGGATGAAAGATCTTTTTCCTTATTTCTCTTTCTCTCTGTAAATCTACCTTTTCAATAAAAATAAACACGTTAGGGAGAAAAAAAAGGTGCTAGGCTCATGAGGCATCAGGGTAAGATCTACTAACCCAACATCGAATGAAGCAGGAATTATACAGGTTGAATGAACAGATCACAGACAAATGTAGCCTTCCTTCTTCTTAAAATACATTTAATAGCAAAGTAAATGTTCACCTAAGTAGGCTTCTCCTTGCGGCTTAGGTTTCTTAACTTTACACATTCGTCTTTTAATAATTTGCTTCTGCGCAGACAACATGTTTTCCTCTGATTTTTTCACGTTCCTCCAGCTGTCAGGCCTGAAGAAAGGAGGATAAATCAAACTTGAGCGGTGGCAACAGAGAGCAGGGAATAACTTCTCCCAGCTTCACTCTGGCATGGACTTCAGCGCTGCGTTTTCTTCCTCCTCCTTTTCAAATCCTGAACAGACCACAGATCTTCCCTTGGGGTACCGGGCACAGCACTTCCGCAGCTCTTGAAGGACAGCCTGGCACTTGGACTCCAGGTAGTTGTTGGCCTGTAAGCATTTCTGTAGTTCACAGGCCTGCTTCTGGCACGGATCCTTCTGCGACATACTGAGGAAAATGAGCCTGTTTCCCGGGTTGACTACTTCGCTTCAACAGCAGCCAGCCTCAAACGGCCAGGTGCCCCCACGCCGGGCGGGCAACCGGGCCGGCCCGCGGACACCCAGGCGGCCGAGGTCACCGGCGCCGGCCCACAGCGGAAGTGGCCACGGAGACTGGAGCAGGACTCAAAGGCTGCGACTGGGAAGCAAAACAAAAGGAAATAAAATCTCAGCCTCCTTGATTCAAGCGGCTGGAGTCGCTGGCGATGTCACCCCAGAGCGCGGTGCCTGGAGCGTGAAGGCCGCGCACCCTCAGCCGACCCGCAAACCCGGAGCCGGCGCCATGAAGAGACGCGCACGCATGCGCTGTCACCAGGCGTCTGCGCGCCGCTGGCAGCCTGGCGGGTCCGCCTGAGACCCGAGGGCGCCCTCTCCCGGCCGACCCGTCGCTCAGCCTGACGCCTCCACCTCTGCCGGCCTGGACCGCCCAAGCCCAACTCCACACCTGCTCCAGTGGTGCAAATTCCCAGATTTAAAGATGAATACACAAAAAATAATTTCCTCGCAAGCCCACAGATTTTATACTTTTTCTCCAAATTTAATATTTACTATAAATTTATGGATACTGTAAGGGAAATCTGGTGCATACCGTGATTTCCTAGCCTAAACACCACATAAAAAAAAGTTCTGTGCTTCTTTAGGAAAACATCGAACAAACCAATCTCAATAAAGTCTATATATGGGGCCCACACAGTGGCTTAACAGACTAGTTTCTCCAGTTTCAAACTCTGGCATCCCAGAAAGGCGCCGGTTCATGGGTCTTGAGTGCTCAGCTTCCGATCCAGCTCCTTCATTATGACTTGGGAAAGCAATAGAAAATGGTTCAAGTCCTTGGGCCCCTACACACCCATGAGAGATCTGAAAGAAACTCCTGGCTCTTGAATTCAGATCAGCTGAGCCCCCGCTGTTATGGCCATTTGGGAAGTGAACCAGCAGATGAAAGATTTTTCCCTGTCTCTCATGTTGTATAACTGTCTTTTGATGAAAATAAATAAATCCGGGTCCAGCTCAGTGGCCTAGTGGCTAAAGTCCTCATCTTGAACGCACCGGGATCCCATATGGGCACTGGTTCTAATCTAGGCAGCCCCACTTGCCATCCAGCTCCCTGCTTGTGGCCTGGCAAAGCAGTAAAGGATGGCTCAAAGCCTTGGGACCCTGCATCCACGTGGGAGACCTAGAAGAAGTTCCTGGCTTCAAATTGGCGCAGCTCCGGCTGTTGCGGTCACTTGGGGAGTGAATCATTGGACGGAAGATCTTCTTCTCTGTCTCTTTTCCTCTCTCTATATGTCTGACTTTGCAACAAAAATAAATAAATCTTAAAAAAATATATATATATTTAAAATAAGTCTATATAGAAAATACCACTCATTATGCTTCTTAAGAAAAGATTTATTTGTTTTTATTTAAAAGGCACAGTTACAAGACTATTAGTAAGGGCACCAAGGGTTATATCCCAGCTGCCAAGGAGACCACGGGGAATTGGAGTGCCCTCATAGGCCAAGAACTCTGAGGTCATCCACTCCCTTTCAGATCTCCCACACCGGATGGAAGAAGCCCACATCCTTCCTCGCAGGATCCAATGTAATTGGAACAACAGCCAGGAACCCTGAATGGTCCTCAGAAACAGAAAAACAGTAAACTTCCTTCAGGACTTGGGAGAGGAGCTTTCTCTGGTCCTTACTTAGTTCCAAGTTTGGATCCCCACCCTCTTATAATGACCATCAGGGTCGTTCTGGAGTACCCCCCCAAAAAAATTAAATAGACATAGACCAATAAGGAAAGCCTAGAACAGACAAGAAACTGTCAGCGTGGACTCACATATACCTTACTAGGTGGGACACAAAGATTAGTTACTCCTCACTAAGGTATTGAAGATTTCCCTAAAACTGTTCTGCACCTCAAGTGTTAACATATGCCTCGTTATAAACCTGTTTGGACTATCCTAAAATTCACCAAGATCAGTAAAAAACATGCGTCAACACTATAAACTGCTAAATATAAAATGAAAATAGACACGAGACAGCTGAATAGTACCCTATAACCATTTTACAGTGTATATTAGCTGGTTGTGTATAAACTAAAATTGCAATGTCAATGAAGTAGTCACAGGATGTGGTTAAGAACTTGCATTTTCTAACATATTGGACACTCAATACAATGTCAAAAAACTCCATAATGTTGCAAATTGTTGTTGATGTTATGTTGTGGCCTTTCATTGGAGGGGATGATACTTTCAGCTCTACTTTCAGATCAGGGATGGTCTGCCAAGGAAACTGTTGAATTTATCTGGACAATAAGAGGCTGGACTCTCTGTATGGTACATGCTCACAATGAAGGAATCATGACTGGATATGAACTGTACTACTGCAACAATGTGGAGGAATTCACCATGGGGAAGGGTCTGGGGAATCCCAGAGCCTATGAAACTGTGATAAAACAAATAACAACAACAACAAAAGGCACAGTTACAAAGAGAGAAGGAGAGACAGAAAGATCTTCCAAGTAAGGAGCTGGTTTGTTCTCTGAATGGCGACAACAGCCAGAGCTGAGCTGATATGAAGCCAGGAGCTTCTTGTGGGTTTTCCACATCGGTGCAGGGGCCTAAGGATTTTGCGCTGACTTCTGCTGCTTTTCCAGGCCAGAAGCAGGGAATTGGATTGTAACTGGAGTAGCTGAGACTTAAACTGGCACCCATTTGGGTGCTGGTGCTAGAGGTAGAAGCTTTTTTTTTTTTTAAAGATTTATTTATTTATTGGAAAGTCAGATATACAGAGAGGAGGAGAGACAGAGAGGAAGATCTTCCGTCCGATGATTCACTCCCCAAGTGAGCACAACGTCCGATGTTATGCCGATCCGAAGCCAGGAGCCAGCAACTTCTTCCGGGTCTCCCACATGGGTGCAGGGTCCCAAGACTTTGGGCCGTCCTCGACTGCTTTCCCACGCCACAAGCAGGGAGCTGGATGGGAAGTGGAGCTGCTGGGATTAGAACAGGCGCCCAGATGGGTACCCGGCGTGTTTTTAAGGTGAGGACTTTAGCCACTGGGCTACGCCGCCGGGCCCCTGGTGCTCAATTTCTTTCTTTTTTTTTTTTTATTGTTGCTTACATTATATTATGTAGTACAGTTTTATAGGCGCTGGGGATCCCCCCCACCCCTCCCATACCCCTCCCCCCATGGTGGATTCCTCCATCTTGTTGCATAACCATAGTTCAAGTTCAGTTGAGATTCATTGCTTGCAAACACATGCCTAGCATAAAGTTCAGCGTCTTATTGTCCAGATAAGTTCAGTGGCCTCTTGGGGAGACCTTCTATGGTCTGAAGATAGGTCTAACAGAGTAAAGATCCAGTCAGTTAAAAGCCCCAACAAGGCCTCAGTATCATTATACAACATTATGGAATTAATTGACATAGTATTGGGTAAACAATATGTTAAAAATAATGCAAGTTCCATTCTTCGAAACATCTGGGTTGAGACAGTATCAATGACAGGTTCAAAAAATAACAAACAACCAAACAAAAAATTACAGGTTAAATCAAGGCAAACATGTGGTATCTAATCTTTTGGGATTCGCTCATTTCCCTTAGCATTATAGTTTCCAGTTGTGCCCATTTAGCCACAAAGAACTGCATTTTGTTTTTTTTAATAGCTGAGTAGTATTCCATGGAGTAGATGAACCAAAGCTTTCTTATCCAATCTTCTGCTGATGGGCATTTCGGTTGCTTCCATGTTTTCGCAATTACTGATTGTGCTGCAATGAACATAGGGATGCATGTTGGTTTGTCGTAAAACAGGTGTTTTGGATATATTCCTAGGAGTGCTATTGCTGGGTCATATGGTATGCAGATTTTGAGTTGTTTGAGTGTTCTCCAGACTGATTTCCATAAAGGCTGTACCAATTTGCAGCTCCACCAGCAGTGGAGTAGGGTTCCCTTTTCCCCGCATCCTCGCCAGCAAGCGTCGTTGGTGTTCTTGTTTATGTGGGCCAATCTTACTGGTGTTAGGTGGTACCTCATCGATGTTTTAATTTGGATTTCCCTTATTGCTAGGGAGCTGGAACATTTTTTCATATGTTTGTTTGCCATTTGGACTTGTTCCTTTGTGAAATGTTTGCCCATTTCCCGTGCCCATTTCTTGAGTGGCTTGTTTGTTTTGGTTTTTTGGTTGTTTTGAAGTTCTTTGTATATCCTGGAAATTAGCCCCCTATCGCCTATATCGTGTGCAAAGATCTTCTCCCACTCTGTGGGTTGCTTTTTTACTTTGTTGATTGTTTCCCTTGCTGTACAGAAGCTTCTTAGTTTGATGAGGTCCCATTTGTTTATTCTGTTCTCAACTGCTATTGCTTTTGGTGTCCTTCTTAGAAAGTCGGTACCTACTCCTAGGTCTTGCAGGGTATTTCCTACATTTTCTTGCAAGAGTTTGAAGGTTTCTGGATGTAGGTTTAGGTCTTTTATCCATGTAGATTGGATCTTAGTGTATGGTGATAGATGTGGGTCTATCTTTTTGTTTCTACAGGCTATCAGCCAGTTGTCCCAACAACATTTACTAAAGAGTCCTTCCCACTTGCTTAAGCTGTCATTGGTCTTTTTGTCAAAGATTAATTGGCTGTATCTGTGTGGATTCCCTTTTGGTGCTTCTATTCTATTCCATTGATCTTCCTTTCTGTCTTTGTGCCAGTACCAGGCTGTTTTGATAACCACTGCTCTATAGTATGTCCAGAGGTCCGGGATTGTGATTCCCCCTGCTAAATTCTTATTTTTCAGGATGGTTCTAGCTATTCGTGGTTTTTTGTGTTTCCAGATGAACTTTTGAATCATTGTATCCAGTTCCGTGAAGAATGTTTTGGGCAATTTGATTGGAATTGCGTTGAAAATGTATATTGCTTGTGGTAGTATAGACATTTTAATGATATTGATTTTGCCTATCCAGGAGCACGGGATGTTATTCCATCTTTTGAGGTTTTGTTCAATTTCCTTTTTAAATAGTTTGTAGTTTTCTTCGAATAGGTCTCCTACACTTTTGGTTAGATTTATTCCCAAATACTTCATACTTCTCTCTGCTATTTTGAATGGTATCCTGTTGGTTAGATCTTCTTCCATCTTGGTGTTATTTGCGTACACTATGGCTGTTGATTTTCGTTCGTTAATTTTGTACCCCGCCACTCTGCCAAACTCTCGTATAAGTTCTAGCAGTTTCTGTATTGAGTCTCCTGGTTTTTCTATGTATAGGATTATGTCATCTGCATATAGTGAAAGCTTGACTTCTTCGTTTCCTATACGTATGCCTTTGATTTCTTTTTCTTGTCTTATGGCCTCTGCAAGTACCTCTAGGACTATGTTGAATAGCAGTGGTGATAGTGGGCACCCTTGTCTTGTTCCAGATCTCAGTGGGAAGGGTTCTAGCTTTTCTCCATTCAGTATGATACTGGCGTTGGGTTTTTCATAAATTGCTTTAATTATGTTGTGGATTTTCCCATCTATGCCTACTTTGGCTAGAGTTTTTAGCATGAAGAGGTGTTGGATTTTGTCGAAAGCTTTTTCTGCATCTATTGAAACTATTATGTGGTTCTTGTTTTGCAGTTTTTGGATATGGTTTATAACATTTATGGATTTCCGAATGTTGAACCATCCCTGCATTCCAGGGATGAATCCTACTTGATCCGGATGAATGATCTGTCTGATGATTTTTTGAATTCTATTGGCTAGGATTTTGTTGAGAATTTTAGCATCAATGTTCATCAGAGAAATAGGTCTGTAGTTTTCCTTCTCTGATGGTTCTCTATCCGGTTTTGGGATTAAGGTGATGTTGGCTTCATAGAATGAGTTTGGGAGGGTTGCTTCCTCCTCTATTGTTTTGAAGAGCTTGTAGAGGATTGGGGTTAGTTCTGTTCGGAATGTTTTGTAGAATTCTGTAGTGAAGCCGTCTGGGCCTGGGCTTTTTTTCGTTGGGAGATCCTTGATGACTGTTTCAATCTCTACCTCGGTTATGGGTTTATTTAATTCTGCAGTTGCCTCCGGACTGAGTTTTGGTAAATGGTGGGAGTCCAAGAACTTTTCTATTTCTTGGTGGTCCTCAAATTTGTGGGAGTACAGTTCTTTGTAGTAATTTCTAATTATTTTCTTAATGATTGCAGTGTCTGTTGTTATGTTGCCTTTTTCATCTTTAATGCTGTTGATTCTCACTTTCTCTTGTTTTTTTTTTGGTCAATCGGGCCAGTGGAGTGTCTATTTTGTTTATTTTCTCAAAAAACCAACTTTTTGATTTGTTGATTTTATGTATAGTTTTTTTGATTTCTATTTGGTTTATCTCCTCCCTTGTTTTGATGATTTCTTGTTTCCTATTGTGCGTGGGACTCTTCTGCTGCTGTTTTTCCAGATCCTGGAGGTGTGTGGTTAGTTCCTGTATTTGGCGTCTTTCTTGGGCCTTGACATGCGCTCCGATTGCGATGAATCTACCTCGTAGCACTGCTTTGGCGGTGTCCCACAAGTTTTGGAATGTAGTATCAGAGTTTTCATTGGTTTCCATGAATTTTTTGATCTCATCTTTAATTTCTTCTCTGACCCATTGTTCGTTTAATAGCATATTGTTCAATTTCCAAGAGTGCCTATACTTCCTGGGGAGTTTTGAGTTGTTGATTTCCAGTTTCATCCCATGGTGGTCTGAGAGGGTACATGGTATGATACTAATGTTTTGGAAGTTGTTTAGATTCGCTTTATGTCCTATCATGTGGTCGATTCTGGAGAAGGTGCCATGCACCGCTGAGAAGAATGTATAGTCTGTGGCCTTAGGATAAAAAGTTCTATATATGTCTACTAAGTCCAGTTGTTCTATTGTTTGTGTGAGCTCTGTTGTTTCTTTGTTGAGTTTTTGTTTCGTAGACCGGTCCATTGTTGTTAGAGGTGTGTTGAGATCGCCTACAAGAATTGTGCGGGTGTCTATGTCTTCCCTTAAGTCTGTAAGTAATTGCTTTACGTAACTAGGTGCATTAAGATTCGGTGCATAAACATTAATGATGGTGATTGCTTCTTGATGGATCATTCCTTTCACCAGTATAAAATGGCCTTCCCTGTCTCTTTTGATGTTAGTTAGAATGAAATCTATTTCGTCTGAAATTAGGATAGCTACCCCAGCTTTTTTTTCTCGTCTATTGGCGTGAAATATCTTTTTCCATCCCTTCACTTTCAGTTTCTTTGCATCCTTTCTGGTTAGATGCGTTTCTTGTAGGCAACAGATGGTTGGGTCTTGTTTGATGATCCATTCTATTAATCTCTGTCTTTTGATTGGTGAATTTAGACCATTTGTGTTGAGAGTTAAAATTGAGAGGTTGCAATTTTGCCCTGCCATGTGATTGTGTTGTGTGTGTGTTGTTGCCTATGTAATTGTCTTGTTTGTGTGGCCTTTAGTTTGGAGACCTTCTTATTTGCCAACTTTGTTTGTGATTTGCCTCCTTTTTGTCCGGGACTAGCGCATTTCTAAGGAGACTTTGCAGAGCTGGTTTTGTGTAGACATATTCTTCTAGTTTTTCTTTGCTATTGAAGTATCTGATTTCGTTCTCATATACAAATGAGATCTTTGCTGGGTAGATTATTTTTGGTTGACAGTTGTTTTGTTTCAGGACTTGGAAGATCTTTGTCCATTCTCTCCTTGCTTGTAGGGTCTCTTCGGAGAAGTCAGCAGTGATTCTGATGGGTTTTCCCCTGTATGTGATCTTTTCTCTACTTCGTACTTGTCTCAGGATTCCTTCTTTGTCTTCATTGGAGTAGAACTTGAGCACCGTGTGTCTGGGTGAAGATCTCTTTGGATCATGTCTGTTGGGAGTTCTCTGTCCGTCCTGTATGCGGGGTGGATTTGTGTTCCAAGTGTTTTGGAAGTTTTCCTGTATAATTTCATCAAGCACTGCTTGCATCCCAGATTCTCTTTCTACTCCCTCGGGGAGGCCGATGATCCGAATATTCAGTTTTCTAAGGTAATCTTTCATCTCTTGCATCATTTTATTAGTTTTGCTGAGGTTTGTCTCCAGCTGTTTAATTCGCTGGACACCTTCATTTTGTGTGTCTTCTGTTTCAGAGATCCTTTCCTCTGCCGCATTTATTCTGTTGATGAGGCTTTCAATTTTATTCTCTTGGGCATCCAGTTTGGTTTTGATTTGTTGTATTTCGGTGATTATGCGGTTCTGGAGGTCTTCCAGCTTTGTGTCCACGTCTCTGAGAGATTTTAGCATTATTTTCATCAATTCCTTTGTTGGTAACACTTCCATGTCTTCATCTCGCATCGCCGATATTGATAATGGCTTTTGGCCCTTGTTTGGTGGGGTGCTGGCTCTTTCATCTGGAGCACAACTCTTTCTGGTGGTTTTTCCCATTGCGTTGGTGTATTCTGGTGGGGCAAATGGACCCGTGTGTTGAGGGGCTGTCAGGTGCTTTCCTGTAGAGATTGGAGCCTGCAGGCGTGGTGTTGCCGGGCGTGGTAATTTTCAAGGCACCGTTGGTGCGTTCTCAGGGCCCGGGGCTGTAGAGCACCACCTTGGGGGCCCAGTGGATTCCAGGCACACTCTGGGCACCTCTTCTACAGGTGTGACACCCCAGGGCGTGGAGGGATGGAGGCGCTCTCTGGGTGTGCCCCCTGTGCGGGAATCCCCAGGGCTTAGAAGGTTTTATGTGCTTTCTCCCTGCGTTCTCCGTGTCAGGGACTGCAGGGTTTTTCAGGGCCCACCTGTTGCGTCTCCCACACACGGGACTGTGGGTGAGGCACTTTCCAGGCGTGGCTCTTGTGCAGTGAATCCACCACTCGTGGTGTGTGGGTGTTCAGAGCCCCTGCTCCCGTGTGGCTCCCCCACACAGGCCCTTAGCGGAGGAGTGACCCAGGCGCCCTGTTATAATGACTTCACGGCAGGTTCTCACCGTGTCAGTGTGATGCAGGAGTTTTCAGAGCTCTCCTGGTGGGTCGCCCACGCTCAGAACTGCGGGGTGGGAGGCTAGGAGTGAGCAGTTCACCCTATGGGAGTGGTACCTGCGTGCCAGGGACACACAGCGCTACACTTCCCAAAACTGGGAGCTCTCCTGACACCTGACACCTGACACCTGTGCTGCGGAGGCGGCTGCTGCAGGCAGCGATCAGAATCCTCCTGGTGTTCTCGCGCATCCACCAGGCAGGATGTGGGGGACTCCAGATCCTCGCCAGCAGCCTCTGCGCACCGAGACGCACTGGCCCCCCTCAGCGCAGGAACATCCGAGGCGCCTTCCCTCACCACCAACACCACTGCGCGTAGTTCCCAAGGCACAGACCCAACCGTTTCAGGCTGCCTGCCCCGCCTTCTCAGAGGCTGGAACCTCAGTAGGGGGCGAGGAATGCGGAGGCTGCCACGTCAACCCCCCCCCCGCTCACCAAACGTCCGGCTGCTGCAGTCTGCCTCCGCCGCTGTCAAAGGCTTCCCGCCGGCGACGATCCACCCGATCTCCCTGCCTCCGAGCTGGCCGCGTCTCCCGTCAGGCCGTTTTCAAAAGTGACTCTGCAGGTCTGGAGTGGGATGTCGGTTTCTCTACCTTTGTCCTGCTCCGTTCTCGTTGTTCTTCCGAGTTGTGTGGATCTTTTTGGCTCCACACTGTCCCAGGGAGCTTCACAGACCTCTCCCTGCGGTTCCCTGCTGTTCCTCTTTGCTGCTTCTGTAGCGTTTTATCCCTATCTCGCTGAACGCTCCCTCACAGCCTTCCTCCTACGTCGGCCATCTTAAAACTCCCGCTCAATTTCTTTTAAAGATTTATTTTTTTATTATTTTTTATTGGAAAGGCGGATATACAGAGAGGAGAGACAGAGAGGAAGATCATCCGTCCAATGATTCACTCCCCAAGTGAGTGCAACGGTCGATGCTATGCCGATCCGAAGCCAGGAGCCTCTTCCGGGTCTCCCACACAGGTGCAGGGTCCCAAAGCTTTGGGCCGTCCTCAACTGCTTTCCCGGGCCACAGGCAGGGAGCTGGAAGGGAAGCGGGGCTGCTGGGATAGAACCGGCGCCCATATGGGATCCCGGGCGTGCAAGGCGAGGACCTTAACCACCCCGCCACCGCGCCGGGCCCTGGTGCTCAATTTCTAATCCAGCTTTCTGGTAATGTGCCTGGCAAAGCAGGAGAAGATGGTTCAAATACTTGGGCTCCTGTCACCCACGTGGAAGAGACCTGGATGGAATTTTAGACTCCTGGCTTCAGTGCTAACTGTTGTGGCTATGTGGGGAGTGTATCCATAGATAGAATATTTCTGTCTCTGCTTTTCTCTATCAATCTGCCCTTCAAATAGATATTTGAGGGAAAGAAACAACGATGAAGGCAGAGGGAGATGGAAGAGGGGAGGGAGGAAAACGGAAGGAGCAAAGTGAAAGATGCAGCTCCTGCAGCATCCTGACTTCCCTTTGGACCTGCGAATGGGCTTCCAGGAGAGGGCAGCAGACCTCTGGCCATGTGGCCGAAGCCTGTGGCATTATTTTAGTTATTATTTCCTTTTAATTTTAATGTGGTTGTTTTGACCTCTTAACTTTAAATTTGGTAACTTGCAGGCCTGTAAATTTCAACTAGAGTTTGAGATCAATATCTAGATAGCTCTGTTAGTATCCAGATGTTTGGGATTTGTTCAAGATGCCTATCTCTGCTTGACAGCCTTGCTGTGTTCTAGCCATGAGTCCATGTTACATGGTGTATCACAGCAGAGTTACTGTAAGTTGTGCATCACCATTTTTTCTTCTTTAAATATGTTTGTACCCTTTTAATGAATTAAGTGTACTGTATGCTCACTGTCTTCCTTGAAAAAAAGTTTAATTATTATATTTGTATAGATAATTTGCCTAAAGCTTTTTGGATTGACTTTATTGGCAGGCTTTATTATCTTGTTTTGCATTCCACCAAAGCAACCACATTTTCTTGTAATGAATTACTGTCTGATCTTCCACTTTTGAGAATTATCGGTGGGTTAGGAAGCTGACCTCAACTATTTGAAGTCTTTGGTCTTCTACAGATGGTTTTGTCTTTAGTGCTTTTGTGGAAATGCAACAGTGAGCCACAGGTCACAGGGTTTTGTCCATCTTCTGTATTGTAACAGAATCCCACAGAATGAGTAGATGAGAGGCGATAGAAATGTATTTGTGTTCAGTTCAGCCAGACCAAACTCAGGAGCTTCATCTAGGTCTTCTGCTGGGTGGCAGTGTCCCAAGTACTTAGGCCATCTCCCACTGCTTTTCCCTGTCTGTTTGCAGAGAGCTAGATTGGAAGTGGAGCAACAAGGACTCAAATCAGTGCCTATGTGGATTGCCAATGTCACAGGGGGCACTAAACCAGTGTCAGCTCCCTTTTAGGCTGTGTTTTTGGAAGCGGATATGAAATATTGAACAATGACACCTCGTTCTTTGCTTGATCCCTACAGATCCCTACAGGTGGTTCTGTAGTTTAACTTGATAGAATTAACCCCCAGTGCCAGCCTCTGCCAACTAATGCTATGGCAAAGCCCAAACAACACACCCTCACTGTGTCACATAATGCAATGCAATTAATAAAAAAATATTTTTATTTAAAAGACAGTTATAGAGAGAAGGAGAGATAGTGATAAATATCTTTAATCTGCTGGTTCACTCTCCTTATGGCCACAGCAGATGGAGCAGGGCCGGTCCAAAGTCAGGATCCAGGAGTTTCTTCCCAGACCACATGTGAGTGCAGGGTCCCAAGGACTAAGCCATTCACCGCTGTTGCCTTGCCATATCACAAGCAAAGATCTGGATGTGAAATGGAAAGGCTAGGACATGGACAAGTGCCCATATGAGATGTCAGGGTGGATGGAGACATAACCTACTATGCCCCACCAGTGGCCACAGTACTTTCATTATTATTATTGTTATTATATTTTGATAATCTTTATATAGTTGATTAGGGCACAAAGGGTCAAGGGCTACAGGAAAGAGGATAAGAACATTGTTTTTTTTTTCTTTTTTTTGTTACTTAAATTTTTTTTTTGACAATCTTTACATAGTTAATTAAGGTAAAAAGGTTCAAGGGCTACAGGAAAGTGGATAAGACTAGTATTTTTTCCATATTGTTTCCTTCATGTTTAAAGGGGGGTATTAAGGGAGAAGGCCCACCCAATTTCCCACCCTCCCCAGGTCCCGCATGTAGGGCATGCTCTGAGGATCTTGCTCAAGTGGTTTTGATATTTCAACAGTTATGAATCGCTGCCAATCTTGCCACTCCAAGCACTATGCAGTCTTCGAAAAATCCACTGATTGACATAGTCCATCATAGCTGAGATGCTTGGTTGACTTGTTCTGTCTTCTCTCTTTTCTTGGTAAGGGTTCTGAGTAAAGCTTTTAGATTAGGAAGATCTCCAAAGAAATTTTGTCTGAGGTGTTCTCAAACCAGATTCTTGTATGTGCTAGCAAGTACAGGGCCTGGCACAGTCCATCGCCCCATCAGTTGGTAGTTGTAATTGCTGGGTTGGTTCTGTTTTCACTCCCGACTTCCACTGGAATCAATGGGTGTTGCAGTCCAGCCTGGTTCTGCCCAGCACATATGTGGCCCTCACATAAAGCAGTGGGAGCTGCAGCCTAGTTGGAGCGACCCGCAATAACTCCCACCAGGCCCGCCCCCCACCCTGGTTTGTCAGTATGTGTAGCAGTAATCCAGTCTGTCCCACACCCCATTCCACCCCGCCGCTATCTTAGTTTTATGTCCTCCCGTGGAAGTGGTAACCCAAGGGGGATGAGCCCAGGGATTTCCCTCCCAGGCCTCTCCCACTCCCAGATTATGCACTCAAGAGGGTGAGAACATTGTTTCCACATTCTCTTTTCCCCCCCTGTATCTAGGGTAAGGGGAAGATAAAAGGAGAAGCTCCACCAAGCCTCCCACCCATCCTAGGGTGCCCAATGTGTGGCATGCTCTGAAGGTCCTGCTCAAGTGCTTTTGATAGTTCAACAGTTCTGAATTGCTGACAATCTCACCACTCCAATCACAATGAAATCTCTCCAGAATCCACTGATTGATACAGTCCACCTTAGCATCCCTGTTTGCCCAGGTATTCACTGCCAACTCTTAGCTGGGGTAGTTGATCGACTTGTTCTGTCCTCCATCCTCTGTTATGGTACCAGGTGTCCTCTGTAGACTCCAACGGACTGCCATATCCTCCATGTGCACCTGGATATGCTGTCCACTGCTCCATCTGAGCCTCTGAGGAGGCCAGCTTTGACCCATTCACCTACGATCAGACCATGGGACCTGCGCTTCTCTCCATGGTTGGTGTTGTGAGATCAGCAGTTCAATTGGAGGGATCCCCAAAGAAACTTTGCCTGATATAATCCCAGACCTGATTCTTGTGTGTGCTTGCCAACAATACAGGGTCCAGCCTGTATATCTGTGCAGTCTGTATATCTGTATATCCATCCAATGATTCACTCACCAAGTGAGCGCAACGGCCGATGCTATGCCGATCCGAAGCCAGGAGCCAGGAACTTCTTCCGGGTATCCCACATGGGTGCAGAGCCCCAAGGCTTTGGATTGTCCTTGACTGCTTTTCCAGGCCACAAGCAGGGAGCTGGATGGGAAGTGGAGCTGCTGGGATTAGAAGTGGTGCCCATATGGGATCCTGGGACGTTCAAGGTGAGGACTTTAGCCACTAGGCCACGCCGCTGGGCCCAAGGCAGATTTATAGAGAGGAGAGTCAAACACACAGAGATTTTTCATCTGTTGCTTCTTTCCCCAAATAGCCACAATGGCCAGAACTGAGCTAATCTGAAGTCAGGAGCTTCTTCTGGATCTCCCATGTGGATGCAAGAACCCAAGAACTTGAGTCCTCTCCTCTGTGGCTTTCTTAGGCCACGAGCAGAGAGTTAGATTGAAGGGGAGCAGGTGAGACTCGAACAAGCACGCATAAGGATGCCAGTGTTGCAGGTATAGGATTAGCTTGCTAAGTACTGGCCCCAGTAGGCTGATTTTGTACTAGACCTTCATAGGAAAGAGTAGACAAGTTATAGGTGGGATAATTGGCAGTTGGGATTATTTTGCATTCAAGGGAAAGCTCAGTAGTTGAATGGGGAATGTTTACCTCATGCCTAGGAGATAAGGAGTTCTCATCTCAGTTAATCAGATCTCAATTAAAAGTGTGATAAAAAAATGGGATACTGGATATTCTGAGTCTGGCCTTGTCAGTAGGATTGAGCAAAAGGAGAAAGTCTACGTTTGACTTTGTCACAGGGACAAGGGGAGTCGCCTGTGAGTTCTGTAGGAGCCACAAGAAAGGTGAACAGTGGAGCACAGCTAAGTTTTATGGGTACTGGGATAGGTGGTTCTTTGCATATTTCCCAGAGCAGAAAAGGGAAGGGTGATGGTTTATCCATGGCCGTTTCTGTGAACAGGTACAGTTTGATATTGTCACTATACAGACCTCTTATATTTTCCTGTGATGTTGCAATTGATTTCTCTCTCCCCCCCACAGGAAATAGCAGTTTTGCAATTTATATATTTACACTATCTAAATTGGTGCATCTTGACCTTTCCCTTCAACTTGTTGTGGCATCAGGTATAAGTTTGTAGGAGTTTAACCGATTATTGGACACATATTCCTTTTGACATTTATGTGAAGAGTTATTATTTTTGCCTTTTTCTGATAATTGGCTCTTTTTTTAAAAAACAAAAAATTTATTTGAAAGGCAAAGTTACAGAGAGGGTGGGAGGGAAAGAGATCTTCCATCAAGTGGTTCACTCCCCAAATGGCTGCAACAGCAAGGGCTGGATTGGTCTGAAGCCAAGATTCTAGAGCTTCCTCTGAGTGTCCCATGTGGGTGCAGGGACCCAAGTGGGTGGGCCATCCTGTTACTTCACTAAGTAATTAGCAAGGAGCTGGATTATAAGTTGCCAGGATTCTTATGGTCCAAATGAGATGTCTATATAGCTACTACAGGCAACAGCTTTACCTGCTATACTAGAGCACTAGCACTGAAACTAGCTCTTAATAGCACAATGCATAGAATAGCACCAGTTCTAATCCTGGCGGCCCCACTTCCCATCCAGCCCCCTGCTTGTGGCCTGGGAAAGCAGTTAGGAGTGGCCCAAGGCCTTGGGTCCCTGCACCCATGTGGGAGACCTGGAGGAGGTTCTTGGCTCCTGGCTTTGGATCAGCGCAGTGCCGGCTGTTACGGTCACTTGGGGAGTGAATCATCGGATGGAAGATCTTCCTCTCTGTCTCTCCTCCTCTCAGTATGTCTGACTTTGCAATAAAAATGAAATAAATCTTAAAAAAAAATAATGAGGGGGGATTTCCATCTGCTGATTAACTCCGTGCATGACTACAGTGGTTGAAACTAAGCCAATCTGAAGCAAGGAGCCTAGAGCTTCTTTCTGGGTGTTCCATGCAGTTTCAGTGGCTGTCTTCCTAGGTCATAAGCAGGGAACTGGATTGAAAGTGGAGCAGACAGGACTAGAACTAGCACTCATACGGGATACCATTGCTCCAGGCAGAGGATTAGCCTGTTATGCCACTGTACCAACCCCTTATTATTAATTGATTTTTAGAAAAAGCTGTGGATGGGGCTGTGGATGCATTTTGGCATAAGTGGTTGAGCCCCTGCCTGCAGTGAATCCCACATGGGCGTTGGTTCAAATCCCAGCTACTGCACTTCTGACCCAAAACTCTGCTGATGTGCCTGGGAAGGCAGCAGAGGATGGCCCAAGTACTTGGGTCCCTGTGCCCATGTGGGAGACTCAGAAAAAGCTCCAGGCTTCTGGCTTTGAAGTGGCCCAGCTCCAGCTGTTGAGGCTGTTCAGTGTGTGAACCAGCTAACAGGAGACTTTCTGTTTCTCTTTTTCTTACTGTAAATCTGCCATTCAGACAAAAATAAATAAATCTTAAAAAAAAACACAAAAAACAAAAGAAAAGGCTGTTGGAATGAATAATTCTACAATTCAAAAAATGAATCTTATAATGAATCTTATAGTGCATCCAGACAGAAAAGCTTAGAACCAGACAGAAAACGGTAAGCGTGGACTCACACATATTCCTTACTAGGTAGGACACAAAGATTGGTTACTCCTCACTAAGGTATTGAAGATTTCCCTGCACACCCCTCCTAAAACTGTTCTGCGCCTCAAGTGTTGACATATGTCTTGTTAGAGTTATAAGCCAGTTTAGACTATCCTAAAATCTGACAAGTTCAGTAAAATTATGCTTCAATACTATAAGCTGCTAAATACTAAAATGAAAATAGACACGAGATAGCTGAATAGTACCCTGAAGCCATTTTGAGATGTATAGAAGCCGGTTGTATATAAACAAAAATTGAAATGTCAATGAAGTGGTCACAGGATGTGGTTAAGAACTTGCATTTTCTAACATATTGGACACTCAATACAATGTCAAAAAACTCCATAATGTTGCAAATTGTTGTTGATGTTATGTTGTGGTTTTTCATTGGAGGGGATGATAGCTTGCCAGCTCTGCCTTCAGACCAGAGATGGTCTCCCCAAGAAACCGTTGAATTTATCTGGACAATAAGATGCTGGACTCTATGCTTGATATATGCTTGCAATGAAAGAATCTTGACCAAATTTGAACTATAATATTGCAACAATGTGGAAGAATCCACCATGGGGAGGGTACGGGGAGGGGTAGGGGATATCCCAGAACCCATGAAACTGTGTTACATAATGCAATGTACTTACATAATGCAATGTACTTAATAATAAAAAATAATGCATCCAGAAATTAGCCAGGGAAATGTGGAGAATGCAGGTATACTAGGCATAGATTCTCTTTTATATGTACCCTAAGGTGACCCATGACCTCAGAGAAATCTGATTGGAGTCTCTCCCCAGGGGTGGCAAGGGTATCCCAGAGAACCAATAAGTCTATGTTATTTCCCAGGTCTTTCTTTCGATCTTTGTTGCCACTCAGGACATTTCTGATAAACTGCTGATCTAGGGTTGCTACCATGAAGCATTTGTAAGCTAAAACTTACACACTAGAGTATCTTTAGGATTCAAATAGGGGGATTGTACTGCTTAGGTTTAGGATGTTTTAGGGTTCTGAGAAGACTTGGAGGTTGCCATTTACAGGTAGAAGGGACTGAAGACAGCACAGTATGATAGGAGAGGCATGGCAGGTGGAAAGTAACGTTGTAGTCCAAGCGGACAGCAGGTCAGGGTCCGAGAAAAGATCCAGACTGTGAGGCAGTGGACAACAGCCTAATTATATCGTTTGTTGGTAGGGGGACACGAAGACATCCAGAAACCCATGTGTATAGTGGCAAGGTGGGTCTGACCTGGCAGGGTACTCCCTGGATGGGTGTTTTTTGCAATCAACCATTTACAACATGGGGTCTTGGCAGCATGCATGTCTGAGCTAGCAGGGCCGATTCTGTCATGGCAGCATTGTGAATTGGGCTTAGTCTTTTAGGTATAAAGCTCACCATCCCAGGGACCCAGCAAGTCCTAACACTACCATGATTCTGCATCTCTGAGGTCATGATGGTCTTGTGTGCATGCAGGCATTAGAATTCATGAGGGGAGTTTTCAGACTTGTTAACTCTATGCCTACCCCAAAGATTCTGCTTTAATTGATCTGGGATTAGACCTGAGCATTAGGATGGTTTATTTATCAAAGCATATTTATCTGGAAGGCAGAAAGAAAGAGAACTCTTTCATCTGCTTAGTTCACTTGCTAAATGCTGTAACAACCAGAACTAGGCTGGGTCAAAGCCAGGAGGCTGGAACTCAGTCTGAGTTTCACACAGGAAAGCAGGGATCTAAGTACTTGATCCATCACTTGCTGCTTCCTAGTGTGTGTATGAGCAAGCAGGAAGCTGGAACTGTGTGTGGAGTTGGGACTCAAACCCAGGTACTCTGATGGGGTGGGTGATAAGTGGTGTCTTAATCAGTTGGCCAAACATCCGCCCCTATTTGAAAAGCTTCTTAGGGGGGCAATATGGTGGTGCAGTAGGTTAAGCTGCTATTTGTGATGCCAGCAAACCCCATCCAAGTACTTATCTGAGTCCTGGTTGATCTGCGTCTGATTCAGTTCCCTGCTAATGTACCCGGGAAAACAGTATATGATGCTTCAAGTACTTGAGCCTCTCCCATCCAATAGGAGACTCAAATGTGGCCCCAGGTTTGGTGTGGTCTGGTCCCAGCCACTGTGGCCATTTGGGGAGTAAACCAATAGATGAAATCGCTCTCTTTCTTTCCCTCCCTCTTTTTCTCCCTCTTACTCTCTTTTTTCTATCACTCTGTATTTCAAATAAATAAAAATAAATCTTTAAACAAAGCACCTCAGATGATCCTAAGGGGGAGCCTGGATTAAGAACCAGTACTGCACATGAAGGATATGGCAGTGCATTGGAGCCTCCAGAGGTATTATGGCAGAGGATGGAAGACAGAACAGATTGATCAGCTACTTCAACCAAGTGTTAGGAGTGACTATCAGGGCAGACAGAAATTAAAAGTTGGACCATAGCAGCCAGTGGATCCTGGAGAGAGCTCATCATGATTGGAGTGGTGGGATCGATAACAATTCAGGACTGTTTGAATTATCAAAACCTCTTGAGATCTTCATGGTGTTGTTACTTCCTATTTTTCTTCCTGTTGTTGATTTTGTATTGTGGCTTTTCATTTAAGGGGATGTATAGTAACTGTGTAAGGGGGACTATCATATCCACATGTGAGGATACAATGCAGTATGCATCTCTACTTCCAGATAAAGATGGACTGCAAATGAAACTATTTACTGTATCTTGACAATAGGATGCTGGACTCTCTGCCATTGTCCATGCCTGCAATGATGGACATGTGACTGTGTACGAAGAACTATTCTATAGTAATAACATAGGCGAACTCAGCGGGGAGCGGACTTGGGGCAGGGATAAGGGAAATGTCAGGGCCTATGGAACTATATAATAAAATGATAATAATTTAAAAATTTGTTAACAAAAAAGTGATAGAAACAAAAATAAAATATGGTATTTCAACATTAAAAAGGAACTAAATATTGGGCACTTGTTTAGTAAAGAACTAATTTGTTTATTAAGGGAAAAATAACAATCGGTGCTGCAGCTAAGAGCATACGCTCTCCTGTGAGATTTACAGTCAGAACTTTGTCTTTAACGGCACTCAGCAAAATCTTACAAGCATATTCTACATTTAATTGCAATTCTTTCATATACTTATTTTACTTTCCCAGATAGACAAGACATCATCCTACTAAAGCCTGTAAAAGGATTGGCCAAATATCACCCGTTCTTGCTGTCCATCACCCGTGCTGCCTAAGCACTTGTTAAAGGCATACCTAAAGCCTCACCTTAAAAAAGAACTAAAAACAGTGCCATTTGCAAGAGTTCTGCACCTCTTGTAAAACAGCTGTGTTGTGAAATGATGCATTGCAGCCAGCCTGCTCTGCCCCGGTCACCCAAGCTGCACGTGTCACTCCTTCCCTTACTCTTACTGTCCCTGTGGGCTTTGCACTGACTTCTCTCGTCCCTTGCTTCCCCACTGCTTGTCACACACTACGTGTGTTTATCTTTGTTACTGTCAGTTTCCCTTTACCTCCCACATGAGTTCCATGAGGGCCTAGCACCCTGTTGGGCAAGTTCACTGCTATGACTAGCAATCAGAGCAGGGTCTGGTACATAAGTAGGTGCTCAATAAATATGTGTGTGTGTGTGTGTGTGTGTGTGTTTGAAGAGGTTTGGGAGGAGTCGACTAAGCATTTGCCTTTACGCTGACATCAAATATAGGAGTCAATTAATGTTCTGGCTGCTCCAGTTCCAATCAAGCTCCCTGCTTATGGCCTGGGAAGGCAGCAGAGGATAGCCCAAGACCTTGGGCCCCTGCACCCATGTGGGAGACTCCAAAGAAGCTCCAGCTACTGTCTTCGGACTGGCCCAGCTCTGGCCTTTCTGGACATTTGCAAAGCGAGCCAGCTAATGGAAAATCTCACTGTTTCTCCTTTTCTCTGTAATGCTGCTTTTGAAATAAACAAATAAATATATATATTTAAAGATTTATTTATTTATTGTTGCAAAGTCAAATATACAGAGAGGAGAGACACAGAGTGAGGAGTCTTGTGTCCAGGGGCTTTTTGGTCGTGGGAAAAGAAGTGAGAGGCTCTGATTCAGAGACCCACAAGGGTCTGATGAGAGAGGAGGTGATGAGGAGGACAGCCACGTCCAATCTCAGGGCTTCAGTAGAATATGATATGTCGAAAATGACTGGAAATCACAGACTCCTTTAGACATGGCTTTGTGAAGGCAGGAATTGTCCTCTTCCCCTTATGTGCAGACTGGGTCATATACAATCTGCACAGTCTACCACACTTCCTGTTTGTGTCCAGTGATATGCTGTTCATCCAACATTCATTTGCTCAGGATCACCCAGAGCTTCCATCCACTGGCTGACTCTGCCAGTGACTGCAATACTAGCATCCCAGGAAGTGGCTTAACCTGCAGTGCCAGGAAAGTGAACCTGATGACGAAATCTTGCTGGCCTTTCACTTTCTATCGTTGGGCTTTCTCAGGGTTTTCTAATTCTATATCTACCTTTTCCCTGTATTTTCCATCCTTGATTTCAATGTTGATTGGCAGCCCAGAACATTATTTACCACCAACACTGGCTCAATTTGGGTTGGATTATGTATTCTCTCAGGAACTGATAATTTCAACAAATGTGATTTTTGTAAGTAAGCTCCCTCCGCCCCCCCCCCAAAAAAAAAGAAGGAAAGAAGAAGCAGAATTTCACAAACCATATTTAACCACAGAAATGACAACACCAGCAGAAGTTGTGCAACCATAAAATCCAGATTCCCATGTAGGATCATTATGCTATGAAATCAAGTCCGAGGCTGCCTCCTGCTGTGCTTCATAAGTGATGATCCTTATGGCCACTCAACTTTTCAATCACAAATCTCAGAAGGAAGATGGGCCCCCAAAATATAAGACGCATAGACAGTGCAGGTGAAAAACAGCACATGAGCCCATTGGGAAGCATTTTCAGAATGTTCTCACAAGAGCAGTCCTTATGGACCAAGGCTCCCTGCAGAAATAGTGCTGCAGCACTCCCAACTGTCTTCCCACCCATAGAGTGGAGATGTGTCTTGTGCAAAAATTGCTCAGGGTACTACACATTGCTTGTCACAGGATGAGGACCCTATTGGGCAGACAACATAAAGATTCTTTTTTTTTTGTTTTGTTTTTTGCTCACTAGTGGAAGCCTTTGGAAAAATGCAGGAGTCTGAACTTACCACTTCCAGGGTGGCACACAGGGTATTGGATGTGAGTGAGGAGGCCATAGTTGGTAACAGGGGTTGGAGCCTTCTGGTTAAGTACAGCCTAGATAGAGCACACAAAAGTCATGGTCTGAGCAGTCAATGAAGAAAGTGCTTGCCCTTCTGCTAGACAAGACTCCATGTGGTGGGGACATGGCTTTTGTTTCCCATGGGAGAGAAATTCCAGGCCTAAGGTCTCTCTCTGCAAGAAAGAAAATATGAACACTTAAGCATGGTACCCCTTTGAGCCAAGATTTCTTTGTGTCAGTGCCAGGAGACTGGGCAGGTCTGATAAGCAAATGGTGGAAGCTGCTGTGGTGAGTGGAGTAGGGACTCAGAGATTTCTTCCTGTGTTTTTGCTCCCAAGTAAGCCTATCCAAATTTGTATGCAAATAACCACTCTAGGAGCCCTACTGCTTTCATCCCGGAAACCCTGAAGTTTTGAACTTGGGCCTGGATTTTGGTCTGGTAGTTAAGATGCAACCTGCAATGTTTGTATCTGTATTGGAACACCTGGATTCAAATCCAGATTCCAACGTGCTGGTGATGTGCACCCTGGGAAGTTGTGGTGATGGGAATATGTGGGTCCCTGCCATCCATGTGGGAGACCCAGATGCAGTTTCGGACTCCTGGGCTATAACCAGGTCTAGCGCTCGTTGTTTTAGGCATTTGGGAATGAGAGATTTCTTTCTGTCTTTCTAACTTTCAATCAGATAAAATATAACTGTTGGCTTTTATTTCTTCTCCAGCTCTAAAATGATTCTTTAGGGGGCTGGCATTGTGGTATAGTGGGTAAAGCTACTTCCTACAGCACTAGCATGCTGTGTAGGAGTGGATTCAAGTCCCAGCTGCTTCACTTCTGATTCAGCTCCCTGCTAATGTCCCTGGGAAAGCAGTGGAAGATGGCCTATGTGCTTTGGCCTCTGTATGCATGTGAAAGTTCCTAGTTCCTGGCTTTGGCCTGGTCCAGCCCCACCTCTTGTGACCATTTAGGGAGTGAATCAGTGGATGAAGACTGTCTTCTCTCTGTAACTCTGCCTTTCAAATAAATAAAACAAATCTTAAAAAAAAAAAAGAAAGAAAACCACGATACTGATAGTCTTAACAAGAAATTCCTAAAATAGCTTTCCTTCATTTTTCTCTGTCACCTTCAGATTTTCCTGCTTCTTACAACGAAGACCTGATACATGGGTGTGAGTATGGGGACCTCTGCTGTGCTGTATTCCCATGTGAGCTGACTGAATACCCACCGTGTGTTGTACTCTGCACCCTTCTGAAATTCAGTGACTTCTGGGGTGTGTGGGGGCCATTTCACAACTGTCACCCTGGAAAGATCTCGCTCACTACATACCATGTTGGTGGTGGAACTGTGTGAAAGCCCTCCTGTCCTGATCAGCCACACTCAATCCCAGGTAACCATGGAACAGGCAATTCCTGTAACTGTAGCCAGGGGTCCTCTTGTATGCTGCTTGAACTGTCTTTCCACTCCAGTTGATACATAAGTTGATCTCTAAGCCAGGGAGAGACCACTGCACTTCCCTTCCTTGTTACCACACCCCTTACTCCCAAGTGGGACAGGAGAGGAAGCAAGGTGTCTCCAGCAGGAGCCACACTACCCTATCACAGCTGCTACAGCTCAGCAGAAGGGCAAAGTTGCCTGGTACACACAGGTGAAACTGGAAAGGTGATGGGACAGCTGGACAGGCAATTTGGGAGATCTCTGTGAGCCAAGGAGAGGGGCTGGGCGTACTGCATGATGGATTGGGTTTTCATCTGTCTCGAAAAGGAAGCCAAAGCCCAAGATTGTAATCACATGTCCTGTAGCTCTGGAGAATGGACGAACAGCATTCCCATCTTTCCCTGTTCTTGCCCAACTCTTCCTGAAAGCAGAAGGCTGACTGTGTGGCAGAGGACTCCTCACAAAGAAGCCACTGCCGTCCATTCTCCTTTTCTGGACTCTCCTGGGGTCTCAGCAGAGGCTTTACACTTAGAGGAGCTCCAAGCACACCTTGGTTCCACTGTTGAGTCCCGCTCACATCAGATGGCCATACTCTGCTGGGACGCTGTGGCCAGAGAGGTCATGGATGAGCCTGGGTGTGCTCTGGAGGCTGCTGGTGAGCAGGCATTTAGACCAGACAAAGGGAGAAACATCCATTTTGCAGGCCTATCTGGAGGGGTGATTTTAAAATCTGTGTTTCGGGGCCTGGCGCGGTGGCGCAAGTGGTTAAGGTCCTCGCCTTGCACGCCTGGGATCCCATGTGGGCGCCAGTTCTATCCCAGCAGTCCCGCTTCCCTTCCAGCTCCCTGCCTGTGGCCCGGGAAAGCAGTCGAGGACAGCCCAAAGCTTTGGGACCCTGCACCCGCGTGGGAGACCCGGAAGAGGCTCCTGGCTTCGGATCGGCACAGTATCGGCCCGTTGCGCTCACTTGGGGAGTGAATCATCGGACGGAAGATCTTCCTCTCTGTCTCTCCTCTCAGTATATCCGCCTTTCCAATAAAAAATAATAAAAATAAATCTTTAAATAAATAAATAAAATCTGTGTTTCCAGTTCCTACAAGAGGAAACAGGACTTGAGAGATGAGACAGGGAGACCACAGTTGCCATCTTCTTGACATCTTTGTGGTGCTAACTGTTCCTCAAGGAGAGTGTGTGGCTGTCAGGAAAGGAATGGTTATGCTGTCTGGTCAAGGGACCTTGCTACCTTGCAAAGCAAAGAGCATGTAATAATTCTGCTGCAGACCTGGGGGCAGGGGGAGTACGCTGTACCCAACAGCCGTCATTGAAGATTATTGTCAATGTAGAGTGAGGAAGAAACTGGTTTGAGAAGTTTAGCTGCATTTTTAAAAAAGATTTATTTTATTTTTATTGCAAAGAAATATATACAGAGAGGAAGAGAGACAGAGAGGAAGATCTTTTGTCTGATGATTCACTCCCCAAGTGACTGCAACAACTGGTGCTGCACTGATCTGAAGCCAGGAGCCAGGAGCTCTTCTGGGTCTCCCACGCAGGTACGGGGTCCCACGGCTTTGAACCATCCTCTACTGAATTCCCAGGCCACAAGCAGGGAGATGGAAGGAAAGTGGAGCAGCCAGGATTAGAACCAGCGCCCATATGGGATCCCAGGGCGTTCAGGTGAAGGTTTTTAGCAGCTAGGCCACTGCGCCGGGCCCTTAGCTGCATTTTTGGTATGTGAACCCTACGGGGTCTCTTCCCATGGCAAGTGCCACAGCACAGATTTGCTTCCTTCCTTGCTTGCACTGTTGCAGTAACCTCTTTGTTAGACGTTCTCACTCCAGGTTCTCTCCAACTGAATTCTTCATTTTGTCAGTTTCCTGAAGTGGCATTCTCTTGAACCCCCATTCTTATCTAATATCTCGAACAGCCTACAGCCCTGGGAACATCAGGAAGTGGGTCAGCAGAGAATTGTTTGGGGAGCTTTTAGACACCTGTTCACCCTCCCTCTCGCCGCCCCACCCTGAGGATTGTGCATGGGTGCATGCATGCGTATGTGTTTTAAAGTCCCCCGGGTGATTCACACTCCCTTGATCCACACCTTTGGGCTGGTCTTTAAAGCAATATGACCACCAAAGCATTGACGCTGACTCAGCTGACTCCAATGATCAACATCAAGCTGATTCTTGTTACCTTCACAGACACAACTCCTCCCTCCTTGCTTTTAATCTTGTCACTGCAAAAATGTTTTAGAAACCAAGTGATACAGCACGGAGGCTTTGGGACACCAGATAATACTCTGGAGATTCAACTTTTATTGCTGAGAAAGAACACCTACGTTGTTTATAGTTTTGGACTACTATGTATAAACTGCTAAAGCATTGTTTCGATATGTTTTTGTGTGAATATATGCCTTGTACATAAATGCCCAGAAGTGTTAATTGCTGGATTGCATGCTAATCAGTGTTCAGTTTTTAAAGAAACTGCAGCATGCTTTTTCAGAGTGGCTGTATCATGTTACATTCCCACTAGCAATGCGTGACTGATCCAATTTCTTTGCATTTTCAAAACTGAATATTGGATAAGCAAGAACTTCCTAAAACATAGTAATCATAGCCAGAAGAAAAAAAGTTGGAAATTTTAAACTTTGTCCAGTAGAGGTATGAAATTTGAAAATTCCAGCCACAAATTGAGATGTGTTCACAATGTAACTGATGAAAGAATAATAGAAGAAAACCAGAGCCAGTTTATAAATCAGTAGCAAAGAGATGCTATCTACTAGAAAGATGGACAAAAATGCTTAATTTGCATTCTAGAGAAGAGGAAATACAAGCAATCAATAGACTTATAACAAGAATCAGCCTGATTTGTAATTATGGGAAAGCAAAATCAGTTACTTGAAGGGAGATCCTATTTCATTCCCAACAGGTGGCAACAGTGGAAAAGTCTGATAATGGAAGTGAGCCTGGGGTTATAGAGCCACAAGAACGCTTACATGCTACAATGACGATGAAAACACTTGAGAAAACAATGCCCTATGGCCTCCTCTGATGAGGATGCACATACTGCGTGACTCAGCGGTGTCACTTCCGGGTGTAGACGCCAGCTGGGCACTAATCCACACAGTATCTAGTTACCTGTCACTAAAACTCAAAATAAATAAATGTGAACATTCAGCTCTTCTAAGCAATAGCCACATTTCCAGTGGCCACATGTGCCTAGTGGCTACAAAATTTCTGCAGAGAATGATGTGGTGGCAGTAATACATAAGCTAGTAACATTGATACTGACTTGAGGAAACAGGTTACAGGAGGTGACTTTTACTGCAGTTTACTGCAAGTTAAGGTGCTCTGGGGATTCCTGCATCTCTTGTCCCAGTGTTTGGTCTATGTCATCTCGGCTACTTTGCTTTCAGTCCAGCTTCTTGCTGGTACGTACCCACGGAGGCACCAGAAAATGACCCAAGTGCTCTGGTCTCCACTGCCCACATGAGAGACCTGTTTGGAGTCTGAGGCTACAGTCTTCAGCCTAGCCCAGTCTTGGCTGTTGTGGACATTTGGGGAGTAAACCAACAGATGGAAGATCTCTCTTTCCTTATCTCCCTGACTGCCGGCTTTTCAAATACAATGAAAAAACAAAACAAAAGAAGTTCCACAATATAGAAAAGGGGTCTTTAAAATAAAAAAAAATGTATACTTTGAAAAATTATGCATGAATTTCAAATTGTGTTTTCTCTACAATAAAATTAAATTTTCATTTCCCATCAGCTTTTGAAACCCCTTGTACATAGAATGAGTCTATGTAATAGAGGTGTTCTAATATATAGTATACATATTTAATATACAATATGAATAATAGTATTTATAGTAATTTATAATATTATGCATATTTTAACAACACATTGCTTAAAATATGTGTACATATGCAGCAAAAACAGTTTGTAAGAGTGATAAATGCAAAATTCAGAGCAGTTATGGCCTTCTTGGAGGGAAGGCACATGGATCTGCTTGGGCGGACTCCCACAGAAGACTTCAAAACCAGTATTCGTAGGTGGGGAGTGCAGGGCTTTCACCTCTCACTCTCATGTCTAAGTTTCTAAACGATGGGCATACTGTAAACTTTAAAATACTATTTACTTGAGAGAGAGAGGAGAGAGAAAGAGAGAGGAGAGAATCCTGTTTATTTCCCCAAACATCCACAAAGGCCAAGGCTTGGCTGGGGCAAGAACCTGGGCTTGGGAAGCCCATCTAATTCTCCTGCATGGGAGGCAGGAATCCAAACACTTTCAGCATCACTGCTGCCTCCCAGGCACGTCACCTTTGTGGAGCTGGAGCCCGGAACTGAGCACGTGCTCCAGTGTGACCTTCAGGGGTCTTCATCCCTAGGCTGAACAAAGAAACTTCCTTTCCTTCTTTAGGATTCATGTAGCATTTTAATTCCTTATTTCATTTTTCTTGTTCACTGATTTGGAAGTCACATATCTTATTTGTGTCATTGTACTGGATATCCTTAAGTATTACCACACATGCCGCCAACAGCGGAGGAGGGGCCCTGATACCTGAGACCTATGCTCCTGCTGCGTTGTCACCTTTGCAACATGTGCCGGTGGCCTCCTGGGAAGGACCTTCTGCTTAGCTGGCTGAAGCAGCACCGTGCGTGACACGGACACTACCAAGGAGTGTATGCCTGTAGCATACGGCCTCCCTCTAGGATGGACAGTGATGAAGGAGAACCTCCCAGGAGCAGGGTGCCTGCTGGTTCCTCTAGCGTGGGAGAGATGGACAGAAAAAAAGCAAATTAATTCTAACTCCTGCACAGTGGCTAATGGCCAAGATGGATGGCGCCTTAGTCCCTTCTCTATGGCTGAGAACATAATACTGCAGAGAAGAGGGTTGTCCTGGCTCAGGAGTTTGGCCTAAGGTCAGGAGGCCACATCTGATCATGGCCTTCTTGCTGGCAGAGTCCTGAGGCAGCCCAGGACATCACATGGCAGGATTTGGGAAGTACATGCAAATATGTATGTCAGGGTCCTGGTCTTTCTCCCTTTTCTTTTTCCTTTTTTTTTAAACATTTATTTTTAAAGATTTATTTTGTTTTCATTGGGAAGTCAGATATATAGGGAGGAAAAGACAGAGAGGAAGTTCTTTTGTCCAATGATTCATTCCCCAAGTGAGCCCAATGGTGCTGATCCAAAGCCAGGAGCCCGGAGCCTCTTCCGGGTCTCCCACATGGGCGCAGGGTCCCAAGGCTTTGGGCTGTCCTCGACTGCTTTCCCAGGCCACAGGCAGGGAGCTGGATGGGAAGTGGAGCTGCCAGGATACAAATCAGTGCCCATATGCGATCATGCACGTCCAAGGTAAGGACTTCAGCTACTAAGCTATTGCATCAGGCCCGATTTATTTATTTATATTGAAAATGCAGATTTATGGAGAGAAGGAGAGATAGAGAGAAGGACCTTTCATCTGCTGGCTCACTCCCCAAATGGCCACAATGGCTGGATCTGAGCCAATCTGAAGCCAGGAGCCTCTTCCGGATCGCCCACATGGGTACAGGGCCCCAAAGCTTTGGGCCATCCTCTACTGCAGAGAGCTGGATTGGAAGTGGAGCAGCCGGGCATGAACCAGCACCCACATGGATTCTGACACACGCAAGGCAAGGATGTTAACCACTAGGCTATGATGCTGGGCCCCCTCTCTTTTCTTATGAAGCTACCAGCATGGAGTCCTGGGGAGCTCCACCCCGATGATCCTCATGACCCTAATCCTTTCCCAAAGACCACACCTCTGAATTTTTTACAGTGGGATTAAGTTTTCACCCTCTTAACATCCCCCAGTGAGGATTTAGCCCCTTAGAAGCTTCAGAGGTGATGGGCAGTATTCAAGTCGTGGCACGTGGTGGCAGCAGATAGAAGCAGTCGGAAGACTGCTGACAAGAAGGTCTAAGGAAGAGACCTGTGCGCAGATGTCTTCCAGAGGGCAGAGACTGTGAAGGCATCTTCCAGTGCTCCTGGGCGAGCAGCCTCCACCCCTGCCTGAGGCTTTAGCAGGCAGATGGGCAAGGTGGATTCATTCTGTGCATGGATGTCAACCCCTTCCTCCCACCACACCTGTCCTCGCGCCAAGGTTCTTAAGCAAAGTGGCTGAAATGAGAGGGATCAGTGTTTTGCATGAGCTCCGCAATGTGGACTTTCACACTCCAACAACTACTCAAGTGCCATCAGCCCTGGGTGCTCAGTCCAGTAAGAGCAGAGACGAACACTGACCATCAAGTACAGCCTCATCTCCCAGGCGACTGTCAGTCAGTGATCACTGGTTACACAGGATCAGTGTCATTGTGGAAGGGACAGAGTTTTGTTCTCAAGGGAACAGACATTTCATTCTGATTATAATTTATCTTCCCTACCCTCAATGTCTCTGCCCGAACCACTATCTATAAACTTTTGGAATGTCTTATCCCCTCATGATTCACACACATTACCTTTTGTTTTAGTTTAGTTTTAAAAGGGAGAGATACAGAGAGGAGGAGAGACAGAAATTAAGACCGTCCATCTGCGGTTTCATTTCCCAAACAGCCATGTTGGCCAGAGTTGGGCTGAACTGAAACCAGGGGCTAGGAGCTTCTTCTGGGTCTCCCATGTGGGTGCAGGGGTGCAAGGATTTCAATCATCTTCCACTGCTTTTCCAAACCATAAGCAGGGAGCTGGATGGGAAGTGGAGCAGCTGGGACACGATCTGGTGCCCATAAGGTACATTACCATTAACCTACTCTTCTATGGCATTGCCCCTTGCCCCACCCATTACTTTTGGTCAAGGAATTCATCTCTTAGTGTATGAAGTGCAGCATTAGGCTCACACCCACAGCTAAACCCCACAGTTTTACCCATTTCATTAACCTGAAGCAGCTGGGTGGGAATAATGCAACAGCCTTTTGAAGACTCACCTAGGGTGGCAGCTTGGTGGTGACACATAGGGGGACTGGTGTGAACAAACTTGTGCTACTAGCCCATATGGTTCCATATGGTGGATAACACTTGATAATGTAATAAATGACTTTGTTATTGGTGTGTTTGCTATGCTATACTTTTAAAATTGTTTCATCTTCATAAAAATAATAACATAAAAACGAAGTGAGTAGTGAGTGTTTGGCTAAGCAGTTAAGCAGTTGGTTGGGATGTTCACATCCCATAATACGATTCCTGGGTTTGAGTTCCTGCTGTATTTCTGACTCCAGCTTCCTGGTAATGCAGTCCTGGGAAGCAGAAGAGGATAACTCAAGTGGTTGAGTCCCCGCCATCCACATGGGAGACCTGAATTGAGGGCCTGGCTTCCAGCTTTGACCTGTTCCAACACTGGCTGTTTCAGGTATTTAGGGAGTGAACTAGAAAATGAGATTCTCTGTCTCTCTCTTAAAAAAATTTTTTTTGTTTATTTACACATAAATTTTTTAAAAGATTAATTTTTACTGTTTTTTTTTTTTTAATCAGAAAATCAGAAAACCAGATATACAGAGAGGAGGAGAGACAGAGAGGAAGATCTTCCATCTGCTGATTCATTCCCCAAGTGGCCACAACGGCCAGAGCTGAGCTGATCCTAAGCCAGGAGCCAGGAGCTTCTTCTGAGTCTCCCATGTAGGTGCAGGATCCCAAAGCTTTGGGTCGTCCTTGACTGTTTTCCCAGGCCACAAGCAGAGAGCCGGAAGGGAAGTGGAGCAGCCAGGATACAAACTGATGCCCACATGGGATCCCAGTGGATGCAAAGTGAGGATTTAGCCACTAGGCTAATCATACTGGGCCCCAAAAACATTTTTTAAATTAAAGTAAATGAGTTTACTATATAACAGTGTGCCAAATTATACTAGCAGCAGCTTCATAAATCTCATGCCTACCAGGTCTCGATTGCATTATTTTTTGTTGTACTTGATTTAATTTTGTTCTTAGTTTTATCACAAGCCATAAGTGTACAGCATTCACTGTTGATGTAGCCCTTAAGGGGGAACGCTGAGTGGATGACACAGAAGTTAAGCTGAAAGTGAGTAAGTCCTACAACGCTGAGAATCATCTGTATATTAACGATTGCACACTAGTTGGGCCTGTTCCATTTCACCACAGCAACCATCTCGAAAAAATAAGAACAACGTGACAGCAGCTGTCAAAGGATTCACTTCATTGAGGAAAAACACACTAACAACTTTCCAGAAGGACCTATACTAGATATGGAAAGGCTTCTACTGACCTGGGCTGGAGACCAAGCATGGAAGCAGAACCTTCCTGGTGGCGCAACAGTCAGACCCAGGAGACAGTTGGTTTGCCATGTTGAAAGAAAGGGCTAGATCGACTGTGACATGGAATTGACTGCTAGCTCTGGATGGCCTACATGGTTTGAGAATGTCACTCATTGCTTAATGTGAATGTGGGCGGTGAATCTGTGAGTGCTGATGTGAAGGTGGTTAAAGAATTTCTGGAAGTCCCACCTAAGCGGATTGTAGAAGGAAACTACCTGCCACAACAGATCCTACAGGTGGCTGGAACCTCTCCATTCCGGAAATGGATATCCCAAAGGAGGCCAAGTCAGTGGCAGATTCCAGTATAAAGCCAACAAACTCCTGCCCTTGTGCTCTGGCAGTGAAAGCCCCTGGATCTTCAAGAGGATCGGCAGGCACACACTGCCAGCTGCCCTCCTAGGGCAGTAGGAAGGCCTGCGTGACTCAGTTCCTCCTCCCAGGTGCCATCCTGAATTGTTCTGCCAGCCAAGCACAGAAGTACTGTTTGGAGAATGGCATCACTTTTAAGATGTTGACTGTTTTTTGAAAAAGAAAAAAAAAAAGTTATTTGAGAGCCACAGAGACAAACAGGCAGAGAGAAGGGACTCTTGTTTACTGGTCTATGTCCAAAATGTCTGCAGTGGTGGTGATCTGGCAGGCCTGGACTACGATCAAGGAACAGTGTTCTCCATGGATGGCAGGAACATAACCACTTCAATCATTGTCTGTGCAGGGTCTGCATTAGCAGGAAGCTGGGCTCAGGAGTCACAGCTGGAGAGTTAACCTAGGTTCTCCAATATGGGATGCATGTACCTTAACCAATAGGGCAAAGGCCTGCCCTCTGCTTATTTATTTTTAAAATTATTTATTATTTGAAAGGCAGAATGATGAGAGAGAGGGAGACACAGAGAGGTTTTTCATCTTCAGGTTTGCTCTCCAGTGTCCCACAGCAGCCTGGACTGGACCAGGCCAAACCAGGAGTCTAGCGCACCATCCTGGTGGTAGGAATCCATGTACCTGCTGCCTCCCAGGTGCGTTGTTAGGAAGCTGGGTCAGAAGTGGAGTAGCTGGGACAAGAACCAGTATTCTGATGCAGGTGTCCCAAGCAACCACTTAATATGCTGCATCACACACCTGCCTCCTTCTTATTCCCCTCCCCCTTATTCTTCTGTTGGTGATCTTCATCCTACTATCAGTTTGTTTTTCTCCCTCCAAACACCACCTTTTAAAAAATCCTTATTTGTTTCTTCGAAAGGTAGAGTGAAAGAGAGAGAGAGAGAGAGAGAGCTTCATTTATTGTTTAACTCTCCAAATGGTAGCAACACATTGGGACAGTGCCAGGTTGAAGCTGGGAGCCTAAAACTCCATCCAGGTCTCCTCTGTGGGTGGCAGATGCCAAACTTTTGGGACCATTAACTGCTTCTTTCCAGGCACATTAGCAGGGAGCTGGATCAGAAGTAGAGCAGCCAAGGCTTGAACCTATGCCTATATGGGACCTCAGTGCTGCAGGCAGTGCTTTAATCCACTGCATCACTATGCTGGGTCCCCAAACAGCATCTTTTTGATTCAACTAGTGAATCAAAGAGTTTTTTTTTTTTTAAGATTTATTTATTTATTTTTTATTACTAAGTCAGATATACAGAGAGGAGGAGAGACAGAGAGGAAGATCTTCCGTCTGATGATTCACTCCCCAAGTGAGCGCAACGGCCCATGCTGCGCCGATCCGAAGCCAAGATCCAGGCACTTCTTCCGGGTCTCCTACAAGGGTGCAGGGTCCCAAAGCTTTGGGCCGTCCTCCACTGCTTTCCCAGGCCACAGGCAGGGAGCTGGATGGGAAGTGGAGCTGCCGGGATTAGAACCGGCACCCATATGGGATCCCGGGCGTTCAAAGTGAGGACTTTAGCTGCTAGACCATGCCGCCGGGCCCAGAATCAAGGAATTTAAAAATTTTGGGGGGGTTCACTACTTGAGAAGGACTTTGTGTAGCCTACGGCAATACCTGAGGAAACATTGATGCAATTCCAGGAGAATTACAGCATCTATGATGATGGCAGCAAGAACCTTGCTTGGCCTTGGAGGTGATGTCATTGAAGAGTGTAGGCACGATGCCTGCAAGAAGGCTTGTGGAGATCTGCCAATGACTTCAAGGATTTGCCAAGGGTGTGGAGGTAGCAAAAATCAACAAGACAATAGTTGAGATGGCAAAGAGCTTTAACCTGAGTGTGAATGAGGATGACACTGGGAAGGTTGTTCCCAAGGAACTGGTAAATGAGAAGTTGTGTTGGAATCAGAAGGAATGCATAAATGGTGAAAAGACAAGAGAAAAGGAGCCCCAATCTGTAGGCAACTTCCTAGGTTGCCTTGTTCCTAGGCAAGGGGTTACAATGCTGGGAGAAAAGCAGTCAATAGCTGGTGGGATCTGTTTAATGCCAAATTTGTGTACCAGTATCCACTATAGTTGCACATTTAAAAATTATTTTTTAAAGATATATGGGGAAGATTGGGAATGCTGGCTCAGGACATACCACTCAGGCATCCAGGCAGGGGTGCTGCAGATTGTCTGGGAAAGGGAGTCTGGGAATATATTGGAGTGGGAGTGGCTGAGGGTATATTTAATAGGGGAGGAATGACTTCTGGGGTTTTACACAGACCCTGCCACTGCATGTGCAAGTAGGCGAGGGAACTGAAATGGAGTGTTTTAGAAAGAGTAAAACAGAGGGCATGTCTGAGTCAGTTCAAGGCACTTGCCCGCATGGGAAACCGCGTTGGGCCATCCTTGACTATTTTCCCAGGGCACAAGCAGAGAGCTGGATGGGAAGTGGAGCTGAGGGATTAGAACTGGCACCTTTCACGTGCTGGGATCCCACATGGCACCAGTTCATATCCTGGCGGCTCCACTTCCATTCCAGTTCCTTGCTTGTGGTCTGGGAAAGCAGTGAAGGATGGTCTTACGCCTTGGGGCCTTGGAACCCTGCACCTGCGTGGGAGACCCAGCAGAAGCTCCTGGCTTAGGATGGGTGCTCGGCTCCAGTTGTTGCAGCTGCTTGGGGAGTGAACCAATAGACAGAATATCTTTCTCTTTTTTGGCTTCTCTGTTAATCTTTTTAATAAAAATAAATCTTTTTAAAACCCGTAGGAACCATATCCTATTATATAAAGAAGAGTTTCTTCCATAATATTTATGATTTCATTTTTTCACTTGGCTACATCCTTCCCTAGGTGATTTCTTTCTGAGTGTGGCTTTACTTAGGGTTTTGGCTATGAGTGTGTGGCTGCCCTCTGACTATGGTTTTTGTCCTTGGGTTTATCTCTACAGTGTCTTCAGACTCTCTGAGTTGGGTTGAGGGAGGGGACAGTGGGAGTTAGTTGCAGAAATTCTGTATCCAACTTTATTCACCTCTCTGAACTTAAGGCTAACCTTTGTCTAAATTAGAAGCCTTGAGTGTGGAGGGGGTTTAATTATTATTATTATTTGGTTTTTTTTTTTTGCATTATTGCTTGGTACCTGGTCAGTCGACCTTGCTTAGGTGTATGCCATGTGTTACCTCACTTGATGTCAACTCTTGCACTTGGTGGCTCTTGTTAGAAGGTGAGAACCATCAGCTCTTTTATCTCTTTGACAAAGTAACGCTTTTCCTGAAAGAATTGACAGTATTTTTTTACTCCATTGTATTGCTTTGATATGTTTCATTTCTAGTTTTGAAATAGCACTTCCAACTTTAAAAAAATATATTAAATTTATTTTCTTATTGCACATTTCAGTATTTTAGGTGCCTTGTGGATTAAATAGACTTCTGAAAGTCTTCTTTTATTGAATGTTGGTTAAAATATGTTCTTATGAAAACATGTGTGGAACATTTTTAATCTTATTGAATTTTTTTCCAATTAACGTTTAGAATATAAGTCATGTACAAGTTGATAATTTTTAAATGTGGTAGTTAATATTGTAAAAACAGTATAAAACTTCAAGGTTTTAAAATATTGTTTTTGGTCTTTGAATATATTTATTTGCTTAGTCAGTTTTTTTCTTGTTATAAAAAGTATTAAAGATACCATACCAAAGTACACAGAACTGCAAATAATGATGGAGATTTCACTAATTTAATGCTGGATTGAAGATAATGCAATATTGTTTTTATATCAGTAAATGAGTGTTGATTTTAACCCCACATATGTTCGGGTCCTTAGCTTTATAAAGCTATCCACTGGTAGAAAATTGCAGTGAAAAACTGCAATAATGAATATGAACCAACTTGCTACTCACAGAAATGTGATAAATCTAACAAGCATAATACCGAAGCAAAGAAACCAGATACAAAAGAATGTATAGTATAATGTCATTTTTGTAAAAATTAAAAAACAAGCTAGACTAATCTGGAAGTCAAGTTAGTTGTAACCTTTGGAGACAGTAAATGACAGTAATGATTGGAAGAGGCCCTACAGGGCATTCGCTGGAGAGCTGGTCTATTTCTTTACTGGATGGATGGTGGTTATACACGCATCATTAGGTTTCATAGTCCACCAAAGGGCACCAATATAACTTGTACACACATACATATATAACACACATATAAGTTTTATACATAGCATATATATATGAGCCTTATATAATGCATCTTGTATATGTCCTGAAAAGTAAGTAAGTGAAAGAACAGAAACCATTTAATTTTTTCATGTTTTAGAGTATCTGCTGTGTGTTATAGGTAGTAGGCTGGGTGAATGAGCTAAGCCTTTGGTGAAGAGTTACTGAATAATGAAATCAGAAACGACTTCAGGTTGCTGTCCCTGACTGCCTCAGATGACAGGAGAGATGCAATCTCAGAGTGAGGCTGAGAAGAGTTAAATGAAGGTCATTTAAGAACAGAAGATCCTCTGAGAGTGGGAAGTGCACGCAGAACCGCCCATTAACAAGTGTGAGGAAACAGGCAGGAGGTGTGCTTTGCGCTTCTGCCGGAGTCACAGCAAGGCAAGCAGATAGAACGGCCACTCCCCAGGGTCTCGTGAAAGTCATGCTAGAAAAGGCTGAAGCAGGTGCTAGGAGTAAAAAGAGCCAGGGCCTGAAAAGCTTTCACTTTGGGCAACTTGGCAGAATTACCACGTCAGCCTGAAAGGAAGAATCTCTTGTCTAAGATTTATCTTATGTATTTATTTATTTTTTAAATTGTACAGATTTTAGTTTTGATAATTTTTACAAATTTGATTAGAGTAAGAAGGATGAAGGGCTAGAGGACAGTGAGTGAGACCATTGTTTCCACATTCTCTTTTTCCTTCTTTATCTGGGAGAGAGAAAAAGGGAGAAGCCACACCCAGCCTCCCACCCATCCCAGGGTCCCCGATGTGTGGCATGCTCTGAAGGTCCTGCTCAAGTGCTTTTGATAGTTCAACAGTTCTGAATTGCTGCCGATCTCTCCACTCCAATCGCAATGAAATCTCTCCAGAATCCACTGATTGACATAGCCCACCTTAGTCTCCATTTACCCAGGTATTCACTGCCAACTCTTAGCTGGGGTAGTTGATCGATTTGTTCTGTCCCTCATCATCTGTTGTGGTACCAGGTGTCCTCTGTAGACTCCAGTGGACTGCCGTATCCTCCATGTGCATCTGGATATGCTGTCCACTGCTCTGACTAAGCTACTGAAAAGGCCCAGCTCTAACTGATGCACTCCACAATCAGACCATGGGACCTGCACTTCTCTCCATGGTTGGGGTTCTGAGTCCAGTGGTTCAGTTGGAGAGATTCCCAAAGAAACTTCATCTGAGGTGATCCCAGACCTGATTCTGTGTGTGCTTGCCAATACAGGATCTGGCGCCCAAATTGGGCTTCGTACACACTGTTAGTTGCAATGTCTGGGTCAGTTGTCTTGAGTCCTGTCTTCTGTGCAAACTAATGGGTGTTGCAGTCCAGCCCAATCCTGTCAACCACACACTTGGGCCCCACATAAACCAGTGGGAGCTGCAGCCTAGTCAGAGTGACCTGCAATAACCCCCACCAGGCATTTCCCTGCCCTGGTTCCCATGCTTGCCAGTATGTGCAGCAGACTAGTCTTGTCTGTCCCACATCCAATTCAGCTCTCATACATGTCAATGGGCATTGAAGCCTAATTCAACCCAACCAGCCCCACTATCAAGCTCACACACGTACTGGTGGGTGCCACTCTCTGCCTAGCCATGCCTGACCCAGTCTTGATTTTCATGCTCATCAGTCAGAGTGGCAACCCAAGAGGGAGGTGCCCACTATTTCCCTAATGGGTCCACTCCCACTGCAGGATCTTGCACTCTCCAGATGGTACTGCAGTTTAGCTCGACAGAGTTTTCCCCCATGCCAGCCTCTGCCAACTGACACTGCAGCAAAGCCCAACCAATCCTTACCCACTCTGGCTTCTGTATGTACCAGTAGGTACAGTCTGCCCAGCCTGGCTTGTCTCTAATCCAGTTTACAAGCAACCCAACAGGTGCTGTGGTCCTGCCTGGCCTGGTCTGCCCCCAATCCCAGCTCTCATGCTCATCAGTGGGAATAGTGGCCCAGGAGGAGAACTCCCTGCAGCCCTCCTACCAGGTTCACCCACGCTCCCCTGGGTCTCATTTGTGCTACTTGGGTGCTGCAGCTCAGTCTGATATGGCCTGTCTCCCCTTGGCATTTGCCAGTGAGTGCTCTAGCCTGGGTTGACCCGGCCCACCCCCAGTTCCAGCTCATGCTGGTGGCGACTACAGTCTAGCCAGCCCAGCCAACCCCCAGTCCCGACCCTCATATGAACTGGTTGGCATTGCAGCCCAACCTGGCATGATCCACACACTGTTCTGGCTCTTATATTTGTCAGTGGGTAATATGGACTGACCCAGCCTGGCTTGCCCCAGACCTGAGCCAAAGGTAAGTCCGTGGGTACCATAACCTGGCCTGGCCTGGTCTGTTCCTTTTCGTGATTCTTGCGCTCATCTTCATGGACTGTGCCCTGACAGAGGATTTCCCCAAGCTCCTCCACCAGAACCTCTCCCAGTGCAAGATTTCATGCACAGCAGTGGGTCCATGGGCCAGCCCTGCTTAGTCCACTTCCTGCCCTAGCAGAAACAGTAATCCATCCTGACTGGTCTTCACCCATTCCTTACTGTTCCACTCATGTTTTTACTGTTGGGTGCTACAGCCCAGCCAAGCATAGTCCACACCCAGACTAGACCTACCCCAGACCATCCTATACCCACTTTGGTTCTCATGATCATCAGTGGGTGCTGGAGTCTAACCCAATCTTGCGCACCCCAGATCCAGTTACACCCATGACAAGGGAAACTGCAGCCATGTCCAGACCCAACTGCAGCCCCTACTCCAACCCCTGCACTCACCAGTGGGACCCACAACTAAGCCAGGGCATTCCCTTTGCTTCTACCAGGCCTGATCCCATCTATAGATCTCGTGCATGCCAGTGGTTGTGCTGTCCCAGCTTGGCGTAGTCACTCCCCAGTCTTAGCCTTTGCCTTCAGATGCTGCAGCCTGGCCTGGGCCAGCTGATCCCCAGTACCAACTCTCGCTGGCAGGTGCTAGTTCCTGACCCTGCTCAGTCTGCTCTCATCCCTGGTTTCTCCACTTGTCAGTGGGCTATGGTTTGCTCGGCCCCGGCCGGTCTATCCCCTTGCAAAATCAACTCACGCACTTGCCACTGGATGGAGCTGTCCTGCCTAGTCTGCCCAACACCCAGGCCTGGACCACATGTTATCAGCAAGAGCTATGATCCACTGGGGAGTTCCCCCAAATTCCCCTACTAGGCCCACTCCCAGACTCAAATTTTAACCAGTGGGTGCTTGGCCCTTGCCTGGCATGGCCTTCCCCATCCAACCTGGCCTTTGTGTGAGCTGGTGCAGCCTGGCCTGCCTCACACCCTGTTTTAGGGTGCTCATGCAAGTGCTGCAGCCTGAACCCTGCCCTGCTTGTTTCTAGCCCCAGTACTGGTGAGCATCAGTGAGTTCCATGGTCATGCCTAGCTCAGCCCATCACCACCCCAACTCTCAAGCTAACCAGTGGGACTTGTAGTTCCATAGGGTTGGGCCCACATATCCTCCACAGGATCCACCCCTAGACCTGGTTCTGTTGTGTGCCTGTTGGTGTCATGGCCAAGTCTAATGTGACCCATCCCCTGATCTGATACTCACTGTCAGGTACTGGGATCTAGTTCTTCCAGGTCCCCAGCCATAGCTTTCATGTGCACTGGTGTGTGGTGGTCAGCCATGTTCTATGCTAACAAACCCAACCCAGGACTCCCATATGGTCTGGTGCATCAGTGTGACCCTAACAAAAGATCTTCAAGTCTCTCCCCTCCAAACCACCAGGTCTCTGTTCCCTTGCTTACCTGAAAGTACGGTGATCCTGTCATTGGGTATCCCTCAGGATTCATTCCTCACCTACATGTATAGTGGCCTTAGCCATGGTTATCTCTAGGCAGTTATTCTATACCCCCAAGACCCCAGAGCTCGCCTCTGTGTGACCAGTGGGTGAAGCCCAGTGCCAATCGGTGCTCTGGCTGCCCACAAGTCCAGGACCGTCTTCATGCTTAGCAGTGGTGGATGGGGAGCTAGGATCCCCAGTAGGAAGCCTGGCCTGACACAAGTTCCCGCAGTCACAGCTGTGTGGTTGGGGGATCCAGACATCCACACCACTGGACTCCACTAAGATTTATTTTATTATTATTAGTTTATTTGAAAGGGAGATTTGCAGAGAGAAGGAGAAACAGATTTTCCATCTGCTAACTCATTCCCCAAATGGCCACAATGGGTGGAGATGAGCTGATCTAAAAGCCAGGAGCCAGGAGCTTCCTTCAGGTCTCTCACATGGGTGCAGGGGCCCAAAGACCCAAGCCATCCTTCACTGCCTTCCCAGACCAAAAGCGGGGAACTGTATAGGAAGTGGAACAGCTGGGACACAAACCAGCATCTATGTAGGATGCTGGCACTAAAGGTGAATACTTAGACTAGTAAGCCAAGGTGCCAGCCCCAAAAGGCAAAATCTCGAGGAATGACTTACTTCCTGATTGCATTGATCTTTGTGTCAACTAAATTGTGCCTTTAGAAACCCTATGTTATTTAGTAAGCAGTTGCAGCCCTCTGTGAATCTCCTTGTGGAACATCCTCATGATATTTTTTAACAGCTTCTTAATAGATTTTTACATCTATATTAGTACGTACATGGAACAGACAATATTTGGGCATCCACTCCAAATTATTAAGAATGATGATATGAGCTAGTTTTCTTAACTGCCAGATATGAATAAGAGGTTTTTGAAAGAGATAATAAAAAGATTAAGGAAAAATATGGGGTGGTCTGGGGCAGGCATTTGATGCAGCACCAAAGACTCCTCTTGGGATGTTTATATCTTATCTCAGCATGCTCAGGTTTACGTCCCTGCTCTGCTTCTGAGTAGCTTACTGCAAATGCACACCCTGAGAGGCAGCAGATAACAGTCTAAGTACTTGCAGACACTAATGGAGTGAACCAGAGGATGGAAGATCTCTATTTCTGTCACTCTTTCAAGCAGAAAACATATTAAGACAAGGGGACAGTATTAACAACAACAAAAAGCACAGGGTGGTGCTTGGTGGAGTGGTTGGAGAGTCCCACATTGAAATGCCTGGATCCAAGTCCTGGTTCCTGATGATGACTCAAGTGCTTGGGTCCTTACCACCCATGAAGGAACACTGGATTAAGTTCCCCACTTCCAGCTTTGGCTGGGCCCAGCACTTGCCATTGTGGGCCCTGGAGGAGTGAACCACAGACTGGGAGATCTCTGTGTCTGTCTGTTTCTGTCTCTCTCCCTTTTACATAAAATATATAAATAAAATTTTTCTTTCAAAAACAAAAGAAATAATAGTGGAAAAGTTTGGTAGAAGATTAAGTACAGGGCTGCCAGTGTTGTGGCACAGTATAAGCTGCTGCCTGTTCTGCCAACATCCCTTGCTGGGATTCCATATGGTCATCGGTTCTAATCCTGGCAGGCCCTGCTTCCCATTAAGCTCCCTGTTTGAGGCCTGGGAAAGCAGTCGAGGACAGCCCAAAGCCTTAGGACCCTGCACTCGTGTGGGAGACCCAAAGAAAGCTTGGAATTCCTGACTTTGGATTAGTGCAGCTCCAGCCACCGCAGCCACTTGGGGAGTGAATTATCAGACAGAAAGTCTTCCTCTCTGTCTCTCCTCCTCTCTGGATATCTGACTTTCCAATAAAAATAAATCCTTTTTTATAAAAGAGGCAGACCTGAGCCCGGCGCGGTGGCGCAAGTGGTTAAAGGTCCTCGCCTTGCACACCCGGGATCCCATATGGGCGCCGGTTCTATCCCAGCAGCCCCGCTTCCCTTCCAGCTCCCTGCCTGTGGCCTGGGAAAGCAGTCGAGGACAGCCCAAAGCTTTGGGAACCTGCGCCCGCGTGGGAGACCCGGAAGAGGCTCCTGGCTTCGGATCGGTATTGGCCCGTTGCGCTCACTTGGGGAGTGAATCATCGGACGGAAGATCTTCCTCTCTGTCTCTCCTTTCTGTATATCCGCCTTTCCAATGAAAAAATAATAAAAATAAATCTTAAAAAAAAAAAAAAAAGAGTCAGACCACATCGGGTACCTGGGATGGGTGGGAGACTGGGTGAGGCTTCTCCTTTTATCTTTCCCTTTACCCAAGATATAGAAAAAAAAATGTGTGTGGAAATGATAGTCTTACCCACTTTCCTGTAAAAAAAAAAAAAAAAAAAAAGAAGAGGCGGAGAGAGAGATGAAAGAAGAGAGAGGAAGTGTGAAATTTCAAAACTGTATTGATAAGGGTTCCAGGACAGCAATGAGACACACACAGGATTACAATAAGATACCAGGGGTCAAAAGAATAAATAACCAAAATTTTTGGTTGATTGGCATTCATTCTTACCTGGGCCCCTTAAACTCTGTTTGCTGATGTCTTGGTGTCAGTCATCTGTGTTATTTGACTCTCATACAGAGACGATGTGTACTGTTTATAGCTTCTTTTACTTAGTGTAACATGTGTTGAGCTTCAGTCATGTGAGGCTTGATACCATTGGCCAAACTATTGGCTGAAACGTTGTTCTTATCTTCAGGAAAGCACACTGTGTTGGGGGCGGGGCAGAAAGGTAACTGAATCACTGACCTGTATTCACCTCACTGAACTATGACTCAAAAATTTCTCCTTGGTACTCTTTCCCTTTTCAGTTCTCTCTCTCTCTCTTTCAGGTCTTGCTTTCAGCTAATCATTAGAGTCTATTGATTAAATATTATGTACTATTTCAAAAGGAGCTTATTAGAAAAAGTTTTATTATTCTTCATATTAAAAGTAATACATGCTTATTTAAACAATTCCAAAGGCGTACAAGAATATAAAATAAAATAATAATCACTTGTTGGATTAAAGATCATTAATGTTTTGCTGACTAGTTATTCATATATATTTCCCTATCTGTCCTCTATTTATCCATCCATCTACCCATTGTCCATCTTGCGTCTATTTTATAGAAATTATGTATATACATTGTTTTATAACTTTTTTCCTACACTTAATATGTTATGGACCTCTTTCCATGATGTTAAAATGGTCTACAAGGTCATTTTTTTATCTTTATTTTTATTAGAAAGGTAGATTTATAGAAAGAGAAGGTGACACAGAGCGATCATCCACTCTCTGGTTCACTTCCCAAATAGCTGCAACGAGTGGAGCTGGGCCACAGGCCTGGAGTTTCTTCCAAGTGCCATATAGGTGCAGAGATCCAAGGAGTTGGGTCATCTCTCGTTGCTTTTCCAGGCACATTAGCAGGGACCTGGATCAGAAGTGGAACAGCCAGAAGTACAACTGGGACCCATATGGGATGCTGGCATCACAAGTGAAGGCTGCTACCAGATAAGGCTCAATGGCTACATCACATTCTTTTGGGTGACTGAATGGAAGTTGATTTAACCAGGTCCCGGCCCTCCTCAAGTATATGTATTCAGAAGATCTGCTCTATTTGTTCTTTGGAAATCAGAGGAAACTGTCACAGTGGGGAAAAAATGACATCATATATTGTTTATACCAAAGAGCAATTTCAGGGTTGAAAGGATAAAGGAACGTAGATAAGAAATACACCATGATGGTGCACATGGACGTCATGGCTGATGGAAGAGCATCAACAATGTTGAGAAATGAGGCAAACGTCAGGTGCTCATCCGGCTGTGCTCCAGGGTCATCATCTGCTTCCCACTGTGATGATGAAGATTGGCTACACTGATAAGTTTGAAATCATTGATGATCACAGAACTGGGAAAATTGTTGTGAACCTTGTGGGCAGGTCAGACAAGTGTGGAGTGATCAGCCCCAGATTGGACATGTAGCTGAAAGACCTGGAAAAATGGTGTAATAATCTGCTCCCATCCTGCCAACATCCTGCTGACAACTTCAGCCGACATCATGGACCACAAAGAGACATGAAAACACACAGGAGGAAAAATCCTGTGATGCAGCCCACACATATAAATAAAAGTTCAAGGAAAAAACCCCACAACTGTGGAAGTGTCTGAAGCATTTTTTAAAAATTTATTTATCTATTTGAAAAGCAGAACTTCTGAGAGAGACAGAGAGAGACCTGCATCCACTAGTTCATTCCCTAAATGATCACTATGGCCAAAGCTGAGCAAGTCCAAAGTTGGGAGCCAGGAGCTTCTTTCAGGTTTCCCATGTGAATGCAGTGGCCCGAGGACTTGAGCTACACTCAGCTGCTTTCCCAGGCCATTAAATAGAGAGTTAGATCAGAAGTGGAGCAGCTGGGATTCAAACCATTGACCATATGGAATGCCGGAGTTGCAGGTGGCAGCTTTACATGCTGTATCACATGTCAGCCCCATCTGAAGCTTTTAAAATCAAATCAGGTTATACCTGTTAGAATGAAATATTAAAGTGTCTGCAGTAGCACTCTATACCCTATGATAGACCGATGGAGGGAGCAGTGCCTCTTGGATACTTGGGCTGACCAATCAAGGGGAGACTCTCGTGGCCTGGGTTTCTGTGGATAAGGGAGGTTAGGAGTTAGGGGTGGCTTAGGAACACTACACATGAGCAAGAATAAGGACCCTGGCATGTGAGAAGTCCAGGATCTATTCAGGCTGCTTTGATCTGCTTGGGTGCTGGATGGGACTTTATGGAACATAGAAAGCAGCCACTCTTATAGCCCCTTGGGGTGAGTGGCTAAGATGAGGGAAGGGGTCTGGGTTAGTGTGGTCCTAAGACAGGAAGAAACCTCAAACTGCGGCTTTCAGAAAGAGGTGAGAGTGTGCCTAGGTGCTCCAGAGGATGATGACGGTGATGATAGAGCAGGCCATGAAGAGCAGGTAGAGGCGGAAGAGCAGTGTGTCCATCAGGTGGCTGAACTGTACCCACAGCTCCACCAGCTGCTGCTGCTGTGGGGTTTCATGCTCCTGCCGGCCCCTGGGCTGCTTGGGACAGCCGTGCACCTCTGGCACCACGAGACCTGGCCCCTTTGCCACCAGCTCTACTGGCTCCTTCAGGCCTGTGCAGGAGACAGAGACTCAGCCCTGGACCATGAGGGCCCGTGGGGACAGAGGAGGACAGGGAAGGGGACAGGAGTGATGAGGGCAGAGTTGGCTTCCCTTACCTGGCAGGTGGGTGTTGCTGTGATCCAGGCCCTTACTGTTGTCCTGGGGTGCAGTGGAGGGGCAGGGTTTCCTGTTGTAGCGCAGCATCAGGGAGTGGAGCCACCAGGGCATGGGTGGGGGCTGGGTGGTGGCTAGGTGCAGCAGGTAGGTGATGAAGACGGTCTCTAGCAGGCTGACCACCATCAGGGACAGGCAGAGGGCAAAGTAGACACCTGAGGACAAGGCAGGGAGTAAATACACAGGGGGAAGATGCACCTCTAAGCTCTTCCAAAGCTCTTTTCCAAATCCCATCTTTCCTTAGAACCCCTTCCCTCCTTAAGTTGAGCAATTGCCAGTTTTGCTGGTCTGTGCCTCTGTCCCCTCCTGCCTATATTGCTCCAGAAACCAGGAGAGGGTTGTACTGATGAGGGGGGTGCCGGTGGCGGGGAGCATGTCATTCATCATGAGCAGGAAGACGTTGTAGCCCAGCAGGAGAGTAATCTTGAAGGGAGCACGGTTCTGGCTTTCAGCAGGCAGGTAGAAGCTGAAGGCGTCGATGGCCACCAGAAGGCCACTGGGCACCAGGAGGTTTATGATGTAGAGGGTGGGCCTGCGCCTGATGGCCACCTGCACAGAGAATGGGGGAGACAGTGAGGCAGTAGCTTCCAGAGGGCCCACTGCGTGTCTTTGGCTTCTTTAGTCCTGGCTAGTATGTGGGAGATAACAGTCTATTTCACGTGTCATTGTGTATAAGTGTTGAACATATGTGCTCTATTTTGATTTCTCTTCAACCTGTAAGCATGCAATGATTGTGGACTCTGCAAGGCAGGAGGCATTTGAATTGTCCATTCTGAGTAGTAGTGCTGCTAACAACCCAGTCCTTCCTCTGTTCTTTGGAGTGGTGGGGAGGGGCAATGGGGGGCAGGGAGGGACAGGAGGGAGAACCTGAGGATCCTGCCTGAGAGCAGACAGGTCAAGGGTGCTGTGGCAGCAGGTGCTTCACCTTCGGGAACTTGTTGCTTCCCTAAGCACCTTTAGATGAAGAAGAAAATCAACAGAGTGACTGGATCAGAAGGCCAGCTGGGCCCTGGGGACTCACGTAGAACATGATTTGGTCGTAGAGGTTTTTGCCAACGGACAGTTTTGGAGTGGCTTTGTTGATGCTCAGGAGCTCCCACTCTCCCCGGGTCCAGATGACTTTGCGAGACAAGTTGGTGATCTCCCACACCTCTTTGTCCATGCCCAGGAGCATGCTGTCCACTGGAAGGGAGACCCAGTCAGCTTCATCTGGAAGCACCCCAAGCCTGCTGTCCCCAACATTGGATTCCCACCCACCTCCCCAAAAGATCTTCTGCAGATTTTCTGCTCTGTCCTGGTTCTCTCATAAGTGGGTTATATGACTAACAACTCACATGCAGTGGGGGCTGCAGCATTGATTTTTGCTGCTGTTGTGGAAAGCAAGAGTGAGTCAAGGCTGTTATGGGAATGTTATTGGCCATGACTCAAACGTGAGTCAAGAACTTTGGGAAAATTCCTATTTTTCTATTCTTAATTCTCTAGCTGTGTTGAGGCTGTCTTAGCAGAACAAAATTTGAACAGTTCATTTCTAGAATTATGATTATTAATGTTTCCACTTTTGCCACATGATTATCTACTGGTATTCAGGGACTTCAATTTACTCATCCAAGTCTGTTAGCTGTTAAAATTTTTTAAAAGCAGAGGTAAAACTTATAGGCATGGAGCAGCTCAGGGTCAGGTGGCCTTCATGTGGGATGAGTGCCATCCAAGATATAGAGCAATGATTCTTGACTCTGTCTACACATTGGCATCACCTGGAGAGATAAAACAAAACCAAAAAAAAAAAAAAATGCACGAGCCCTGGGTGCACCTGCAATGATTCACCTGCTCTATGTTATGGGTCTAGGCCAAGTTATGGGTCTTTGGAAAAAGCTTTAGTGGGCAGCTGGAGTTGAGAAACATTGAGCTAAACTTTTCTTAACAATACATACACCACTTACAAATCTTCCTGTGCATCCCAAATAGCTCCGGCGTGTCACACTCACCTGTGTAGAGGAAAGAACAGAAGGTAAGGGTGCAGTTCTGTTGGTCAAAAGGGAAGTAGAAGATGTCCAGGTTGCAGATGCTGGTCACCCGCATGGGCATGCTGTACTTGATTTGCCCTTCACTGGTGACAAAGGTGGTGAAGCCTGAAGGTGTCAGATTCACGTTCATCCTATTGGAGAAAGGAAGAGGGATGGTCCGTGGGTATCCCTCTTGTCTCTCTTCCTCATCAGCTATTCCCCTGGGCTCTTTCTGGCCTCTTCCTCTAATGTCACTCTATCTTGTCTCTGCTCTTCCTGATAGTGGAGACCTCCCTTGCCTGATTCTGGAGGCCCCACACCTCACAATGAGCCTGGGCTGTCCTGTGCACGTGGTGTTTCAGGCTAGCCTGCCCCAGCCCAGATACACACGATTCCAAGATGAAGATGTCTGGGAGCCACATCTGTTCAGCTGACACAGAGAGTTCTTTGATACCGACACACTCTTCTGGGTCCCAGCTGATGAAAGGATTGTTCCATGTCTATAGCCAAGGAGGAATAGAGGTAAGTGATGGCGAGCTTGTCCCGGCAGCCTTTCCTTGCCTTCCCCTTCTCTTCATACTTTGGTCCTTGCCTCCCATTTTTGTGCCAAATGACCTCAGGCTGTCTCCCCATCTCTTTTTAACCAATGGCATCAACTAATTGCTCCTTAGTGGCTTTTTCCCAGGTAGATTGTAAATGGGGTTTAAAACCACTTAGAATCAGGCACACGCCAATCCATCAGCCTGTAATCATGTGGCCATTTATTACCATTGCCATTTCTACCTTGCTAAGCCACTAGGGAAGTTTGTATCCCTAGGGCTGGTGCAATTCTAGATGGGCATATTTTCTTCCCAGGAAGATTTTATGTCTTGCATAGAGATTGGAACTTTCTAGTTTTCTGATCTTTAAGTTACTCCCAACACCTCAAATTTGAAAGTACACATGGAAAAAATAAAGACATGGCTGAGTCAACCTTACCAGATCTATCCACAGGAATGAAGTCATCAGCTGAAGCTGTGGATCCTGATAAAGAAAATCCCATCCAGGTTTCTTAGTGTAAGCCATTTGGCCCTCCTCCCACCTCATATCTCACCAGCAGTTGCTCATTTAGGGGCCCGGCACAGTTCTGAATGTTGGATTATCTTTTTTTTTTTAATTAGTTTTCCCATTGTATGCAGGAAAAATTCAAATTTTAACTGACATACAGCACATTCCAGAAAGGACGGGACTCAAGGACAAATGCCTCCTGGAAAAAAACATCACTGCAGCATTCCTGATCATGCCTACCCCATCCCACTCTGCACAAAACCCATTCAAGCTACCTGTTGATCATTTATTAGTGCAATGTTGGGTAGGGAGGGGAGTCCTGTCCCCTATTAGAAGCTAAGGGAAGCTGCGTGCCAGGGTCTCACCACTTGGAGGATGGCAGACAGGGTGAAGGAGATGTTGACGTGAGTAGGGAAGCTCTGGTTGGTGACTGGGCGGAAGGCCTTTCTGTCAAACACTGCTTGGAAGGTGAGCGGATCCACCCCATGCCGCTCGAAGCCTGAGCAGTTTATGGTGAAAGCGTTGGCTCTTCCTGCAGAGAGCAGAGCCTGTGAGTGATGGCCTCCTTGCAGCTCCGCAGAGGGCCGGAAGGGGTGTTCCAGGAAGAGCCAGGGCTCCCTCTTTTCTGGTTTAAGCTCTTCCTGCCCGGGTTGGGGAGGTTGGGCTGGGCTAGTAGGCAAATGGAGGAAGTTGGTGTGGTGAGCCAAGTCAGAACTCCATTCTTATTCCCATTGTTTGTTCTCAAGCCAAATCTGCTCAAATCTGTATGCAAACTTGACCTTAGTGCAATGGCGATGGCTTCAAAAAGTCCCCAAATGTCCACATTGTAAAGCTTTTGGTTCCACCTAGCAGGGACATTGCCCCGCTTAGCACTTCCCTATAACTTGGAGTCTAGGACCCTCAGATATCTGTTGTTATATATTTCTCTTTTTGATTATTAGAGACTTCTTTGTTTACTGAATGCAAGAACTGAGATAAGAGAAGTAAACAATTGTACTTGCTAGGCAGATATGGGAAGCATGTTCTGGATGGGTTCACATCTTACCTTGGTGCTATGGATTCATTTTGCTCTTCTGGTTGTCTTGTAGGCTATTTCAAATATTGGAATCACTAGCTCACTTCACTGCTGAATACCCAATCACAGGCCTAGGCAGATCTCACTTCTCGGTCAAGACCAGGGAACCGTCCGGGTAGTTCCTGAACAGAATCTTCGTCATACTGCCACTACTGCATCGTCTGCCTTCTCTGCTTGCTTCTCTGTATCTCCTTTATCTTTCCATGATTATTTAAGGAGTGTACCCAGATTGGGAATAAGTATTCCCTCTTAGGGGAAGTATCTGGTTCTTTCTATCCTGAGTTGATCTCCCCCCCCACCGTTAGTATTATATTGAATCCTTCAGAGCCTGTTTAAAAATCACTGGCCAGGCCCGGCGAAATAGCATAGTGGTTAAGGTCCTCACTTTGCATGTGCTGGGATCCCATATGGTCGCCGGTTCTAATTTCAGCGGCCCTGCTTCCCATCCATCTCCTTGCTTGTGGCGTGGGACAGCAGTTGAGGATGGCCCAAATCCTTGGGACCCTGCACCCTCATGGGAGACCTGGCTTCGGATAGGCTCAGTTCCAGCCGTTGTGCTCACTTGGGGAGTAAATCATCGGATGAAAGATCTTCCTCTCTGTCTCTCCTCCTCTCTGTATATCTCACTTTCCAATAAAAATAAATAAATCTTAAAAAAAAAATCACTGGCCACTCTCATACATGCCATAGACAAGGAAAGAGGGAAAGGGCTGTGATAGATGGAGCATCAGGAGTCAATAAAAAGATGGAATTGCAAGATGAAAAAGTGAGGCATTTGGTAGATTCCTATACAAGCCTGAGTAGAAAAAAATCTGTGTGCATTTATTGGTGACATGCCTTCCTATCTGTCATGAAAAGGATATAAAGAGACATTATGGAAGGAATATTTGCATGCTAATTATTTTTAAATATTTCTTTATTTTTACTTGAAAGGCAGATTTAGAGGGAGAGAGAGAGAGAGAGAGAGAGGACGTATTCCATTCACTAGTTTACTCCCCAATGGCTGCAATGGTCAGAGGTGAACCAATCTGAAGCTGGGAGCAGAAGCTTCTTCTGGTCTCCCATGTGGGTACAGGGGCCCAAGGATTTGGGCGATCATCTCTTGCTTTCCCAGGCCATAAGTAAGGAGCTGGAGCAGAAGTGGAGCAGCCAGCCAGGACTAGAACCAGCACCCATATTGGAAGCTTGGCGCCACAGACAGAGGACACGGCTGTTGAGCCATCATGCCAGCCCTGCTACACTAATTCTACATGTCTTCCAGGAGCTGGCAGGACATCTACACAGCCTCTAGAATGGCACACTGCCCTTCCCCATGCTGGTCCTATCTTACCTTGAAGCAGAAGGCTGACAACGAGGCAGGGGAGGAATCTCCTGCCATGTGGTTGTTCTCCACCCATCTTCCTCTTCTGGATTGTTTTCTGGGGACTCATCCGGAGCACCCCCAAGTCTTAAGCTTTAAGGAGCTGGGCCTTTGCCTTGGTTCCCGGTTTAATACTAATCCTGTTGTGTGACCACTCCCCAGCGAGAGTCTGTGGCCAGAGAAGTCGCAGCTGAGTGTCTTGCTTGCTCCTGCCCAGATATGCCTTCCAGGCTCCACACAGGCAGGAAGTTGGGCCAACCCTGGGGAAAAGAGTCCTATTTGGCAGCTCAGTGCTGAGATTGATAACATAGTAACTCACCTTATTGAGAGAATGGGTGCTGGCGAAATAAGGATTATGTTCTTATAAGACCAGAGAATTTGCCTATTTGGAAAATAAGTAGTATCTAGTGATTTGCTTAGGAGTAACAGAATATGTTACAGGGATCCTTCTAAATACCAGACTGCAAAGCTTGTTTTATATTTTCATCATCTGTTGTCTATTTTTCCAGTAGTCTTTAGCTAGATTTCATTTTTCCAGTTTCTCTACTGCTCTCATTTATTCTATCAAAATCAATGTTCTGCATGCCTTTCTTATCCTAAGTGTTGGTCACATGATGATAGAGGTCACGCATGTGTTACTAATAGATGTGCATATTGTCATATAGTAATGCTCTGAACTTACATTAATATGATTGCCATGTGTCAATAAATGTCTCATGTCACATTTCTGTGTCAAAACTTGAACCAATGGAGTGAACTGAAGCAATTTTATGTTAAGTATTTTCGATGTCCAGAAAAACTTGGAAACGTTTTCTTTGCAGAAAAAGTGGAGTCAGACCTAGCATACAAAAGAAACTTTATGGTCCCAGCACTGTAACCTAGCAGCTAAAGTACTTGCCTTGCATGCACCAGGATCCTATATGGGCATTGGTTCTAATCCTAATGCCTCTGTTTCCCATCCAGCTCCCTGCTTGTGGTCTGGGAAAGCAGTTGAGGATGGCACAAGGCCTTGGGACCCTGCACCTGCATGGGAGACTCAGAAGAAGCTCCTGGCTCCTGGCTTCGGATGCTCAGCTCTGGCCGTTGCAGCCATTTGGGGAGTGAATCAGTGGATGGAAAATATCGTCCTCTCTGGCTCTCCTCCTTTCTGTATATCTGACTCCAATTAAAAAAAATTAGATAAATCCTTAAAAAATAAAATAAAAAAGAAACTTTATTCAAAATGGACCATCATGATAGTCTTAAATAGAAAGTGCTGTGGGGCCTGGCGCGGTGGCGCAAGTGGTTAAGGTCCTCGCCTTGCACACCCAGGATCCCATATGGGCACCGGTTCTAATCCCGGTCAGCCCCACTTCCCTTCCAGCTCCCTGCTTGTGGCCCGGGAAAGCAGTCGAGGACGGCCCAAGGCTTTGGGACCCTGCACCCGCGTGGGAGACCCGGAAGAGGCTCCTGGCTTTGGATCGGCATAGCATCGACCGTTGCGCTCACTTGGGGAGTGAATCATTGGACGGAAGATCTTCCTCTCTGTCTCTCCTCTCTGTATATCCGCCTTTCCAATAAAAAAAAATAATAAAAATACATCTTTTAAAAAAAAAAAGAAAATGCTGTGAAAAGCAGGGATAACTTACAGGTAAAAGCAGCCCAGTGGAGGGAGAGGGATGCAATGTATTTCATTTGAGGTTTGCTATACCTGCAGTGTTTTTGTTTGTTGTTGTTTTTGTTTTGTTTGTTTTTTACTGCAAAATCAAATATACAGAGTGGAAGATCTTCTGTTTGTTGATTTACTCCCCAAGCAACTGCAATGGCTGAAGCTACATTGATCTAAAGCCAGGAGCCAGGAGCCTCTTCTGGGTCTCCTACCCAGATGTGAGGCCCCAAGAATATAAAGCAGCAAGGCAATTTTACCTTTGGAGGCTACAGTGTCAGGTGCTCTTGCCATTGCTGCTGCTACAGAACCTGCTGGTGATAGGTAGCATATTGAACACTTAGCCATATGGTGTTGTGACAAACATCTCACCTGCTTTACTTAATCTTTCCAAAGATCCCATGCTGGAGGTATGTGGGATAAAAAAAAAAAAAATGAGGTCAACTAAGCAGAGAGAAAGCAATACAATCTGGTTTTTCCAGACCATGTTTTAGAAGATAATAAATTTGGAGAAAATGAAACTTTTGCTATGAAGCCGAAGAATCAGACACCTATAGTCAATTAGTTATCTCACCAAAAAGTACCCAAAATGATGCCTAACCCAGATGCCTAACCAGTGTAGGGTTAGGTGCCTAGCCCAGATGCAAGGCCTCAGCACCCGGACCAGTCATCAGGGACTGGGAGTAGACTTGAGCTTGCTGTCATCTGAGATGAGGGAAAGTATCTGCTATCAGGTCCTAAGCCCTGTGGAGGCACCCACTGGATAGTGTCCTGTCTGTGGCACAGAGGCACCTGGCTAAGAGTTACGCAGAGAGGCTGCAATTAGTGTGGGAGTTCCTAAAAGGCTAGAGGTTGGACTTGGGATCACTCAGGACTCTGGAGACTCAGGAAAGGAGGAAATGGTTCGTGCCAGTGTTGACTGCATGGCTGGGCTGAGTGACTGAGACCTTCATATTTATTGCACGATTCCATCATTTCATATCAGGATGTTTCTAGAAGATTTTGCTCTTTGGAGGCATTGCATGTGTCTCGGTTGCAGCTCTGAAATAGCTACTGCTGAGTTGCCTGGCCAAGCACTTCTTTTGGCCAAGGCTTCCTTACCTGCAGGGAGCCCCTTTTTTGGAGAATGGCTTTATGCAGTACAGCTAGCCTTCCCAGGAGGGTAGAAGGCCAACGTCAATAATCTCACCAGCAACTGCGTGGGGCCATCAGAACCCTGGGTTCTGCTTCATACCTGGTCACCATCTAGTCACGCTTTTCCTAGATTATCCTTTGCAGGGCACTCTGTGTGATTTGTTTGAAATGCAAATTGGACCATGTTGTTCTCATGCTTAAAATTTTTCAGTGGCTCCCATTGTCTGGAGCAGTTATATTTTGATTACTGGGCCAGCGAATTTGTATTTGCAGCAGGCTCCCAGGTGCAGCTGCTGCTATTGCTGATGTTGCTGCTGGTGGTGGTCCTGGGACTACTCCCAGAGAACTATGGGTCTATAACGTACAACCTAACTCGTTAGCATGATAGAAAATGTGCTACCTGCTTCAGTTCTCTGCATCTATCCATTCTGTTGTCTTGGGTTATGTCTTCTGAGAGTTGTTTTGGCCTATAATGTGTGTCACAATTATGTTATGAGTTCTATATTCTTCCCTAAATAAAAAGCTTAGCCTGATATTGGCATTTCAGGCAGTAATACTCAAGAATTTCCGTTTTAAACTAGATCCAGAGCTGACTCTACTACAGGTGGGCTGTGGATCACACTTAGAGAAATATCATGCACTAAACAGCTCCACTGACCGTGCAAAGGTGGTTTCTCTCCACTTTTCTTTCAACCTGCAATACGCCTACTATCATTATTAATGAACTCTGAAAGATTCAGTGTAACTCAAGCACCTAGTCTTCTAGGAAGTCTTCTGTGCCCATGCACATATATTCCTATGCACACAGGCACACACATACACACATACGTTTGTGCTTGCATACACACATTACTGAACCCCATTTTCACCCTTGAATTGGACTACATATACAACTCCCCATCAACTCTGCACCTTCCAGGGGAGCGGAAAACACAGCTTCCTTGTACCCAGTGTATGACATACAGGTCATACATGTTAATTAAATGAATGTTAATTAAACACCTGGACTGTCAGTTTACATTAGATGGGGAGAGGAGCCCAGGCCTCTTGGGCAGACATGTGGAAGGTTGTTGGGAGCCTCCTAGGAAGTTAATTGCTGTTCTCCCAGTGTGGGCCTCTGTCTCAGGTTAGCTGGGGGAAACGGGTTGGTACAGCACTGTGCAGCAGGTGAAAGCCAGAGGACTGGAGTCAGGGTTCAGACTCACTAACCTTCTAATGGCCTAACAAGAGCTACCATGTATGGAGTTTAAGCCTTGTGACTTATACTGCGCCAGCCATGCTTATAGTACATGTATATATTCTCATGACTGCTTGGAGGGGTCTGTGTTATGACTCGCATTTCTCACAGATTAGAAAACCAGAGAGCAGAAAGCTCTGAAAGTCTTGTTCAATGTTCACTCAGGTGGGAATTCATAGAGTCTGAATTCAAAGCTGGATGAATTGATCCTGTTGCTTTTTTCATTAATCCATGGCTAGAGAGTACTGGGGACTGAGTCCTTAGGGGCCGGAAGATAAATCCCTGGGCCCACACAATACAAAACCAGAGGCAATAGCAAGCACAGTTTTGCAAGCCAGATACCAGTGTCTGTCTCCTTGGTACTCTGGATGCCTCTCCACCTCCAACAGCCTAGTTCATTTGGGCCTGTAGGTGATGAGGCTTGGGGTATAACCGGGCAAGGGCAGAGTCTCATGGTGAAATGCAGAAGCGGGGGCCACTGGTTTGCAGCCCAGATGGACAGCTGTCCCACACAAAGACCATTGCCCAAGACTGCAGAGCAAGAGCTGCCACAGAACTGCCACTGGGTGCTGGTGGAGGCCAAGAGGAGGTGAGTCGGGGGGAGTCCTGATGTTCTGGGAGACGGCTGGCAAGGAGTCCCACGCACCAGCCTTGCCCTGCGGCTGCCGTCCTCAGTCCCAGGCCCTCATCACAGACTGTTATGACAACCCTGTGTTTGTCACTTCATGTCTCCCCCACTGTTTTTTTCCTCTTAGAAGTGAGGGGGTTGGATTAGGAAGTCTGTATGCCTTAGATGCTTATATGCGTTAGTTTTTCTGCTTCTGTAAACTTTAAATGATTTTCCTCAAAGCAATATTTTTTAAAAAAACACTTATTTGTTTTTATTGGAAAAGCAGAGTTACAGAGAAGAGAGACAGAGAAAGATCCTCCATCCACTTCCCAAATAATAGCCAGAGCTAGGTTGGTCTAAAGTTGCGAGCAGGAGTTTCTACTGGGTCTCCCCCAAGGACTTGGGCCATCTTCTGCTGCTTTCCTAGGTCATAAGCAGGGAGCCAGATAGGAAGTAGAACAGCCTGGACTTGAACTGGTGCCCATAGGGATGTCAGCACTACAGGTGGGGTTTAGTCTACTACACCATGGCAGTGGCCCCCAAAGAAATATCTAAAAACATAATTTCATGTATGTTATTCATCCACTTTATAAATGAAGACATTTATATAAGCCACTGGTTCAAAGTTATCCAACCAGCAAGCAAAGGAGTTAAGTTGGAAGCAAGTACTACTTCCCCCTATGGTAGAGAAGAATTGTGCCTGCGAACTATCAAGCAAGACTGTGTCTCGAAGGGAGAACCAGCAACTAGAGAGGAAAAAAGGAGGGCTTGACTTAATTCCCAGAGGAGACTTGACGGAAATGGAGGGAAGGTAAACAGGATCATGACTAAGATACTCTAATGTCAGACTGAAGTGGCATAGTGGTTAATAGAACCAGAACACAAACAAAACTGCACGTGGGAACCCCAGGACACCACTGCAGACACACAACTCACAGGAAGGAGCTATTGGGCAGGAGTGGGCCAGCAAGTACTCATTTGCAGATGTCCTGAAGAGGGCTACAACTACCTTGCCAAGCCTTTCAGAGGTCTGCCAGAGAACATTGGGAAAGCCCGTGGCTCAAGGTGGGCTTGCCTTACTCCCCTGTGACAGGAGACAGGCAGCAAGCATATCTCTGAGTTTCGCAGTTCTGGGTGGTTATCCATTGTGTGTCAAATCATGTGTTCAGATTTCACTTTTAGAGATCATAAAAATCATTATAATTACATTGTGCCTATAGAAAGGAGAGGAGACTGTTATCTTATGTGTCAAAAGAGAAGCTGCAGATTTTCTGTTTAAGTAAAACCTAAAGCTACCTCTTCAGGGAATGTGAGGGAACCATAACAGAGAAATATTCCCATGCAGACGGGATGAGGTAAAATAATGCAAAGTCATCATTAAATAATTTCAAAGCCCCTCCCAGGCCAGGAAATGAGGCTCTCAGCAAAAACCCAGGGCACATTTCCAGGTGACAGGACTCTCCCTCGCGGACACAAAAATGCCTGGCAGTAGAACTGATGTCAGCAGCAGAATATTAAGGGATGGGTTGTTCATATTCAGCTTGGGCAAATACATCTTCCAGAAAGGAATGGAGGTGGCATGTTTAGCCTGTATTCTGTTGCTATAACATACTACCCAAGTGGTTTTATGGGTGGTTTATAAAGAAAAGTTGATGTAGCGCCCAGGTCTGGAGATGTCAGGGTGTGTCACTAGCATCTACCAGCTTCTGCGATGGACCTCATACTGCTCATGGCAGAAAGTATCAGAAAAGTGGAAGTGAGCCCAAGAGAAAAGGGGCCAAAGGGGGCAGAGTGCTTTGTAATAACTCACTTTCATGGTAATAACCCACCCTTGTGACACTGTGTCAGTCCTGTCACGATGCGTCTGAAAGGTAACCTTCAAATAAATTATGGTTGGGGAGGTGGTGAACTATATTCACCACACCTACGTAGTGAACATGGGTGTTGTGATTTTAAAAATTCTTTATTTCTGTGTGTTATTTATGTGAAAGATAGAAACAGAGAGAGAGCATGATCTCCCAAACCTCAGTTTTCTCCTCAAATGCCAACAATAGCAGTGGCTGCTCCCGGGCAGCATCAGGAGCGTGGAACATAAGCCTGTTATCCCACACAGGTGGCAAGGATCCGATTATCTGAACTACTACCCACTGCCTCCCAAGATGTGCATTAGCAGGAAGCTGGAATCAGGAGTGGAGCATGACTGCTTCCCAGGCATTCCAACATGGGGCACAGGTGTCCCAAACAGCATTGTCTGCAGAGTCCAATGCTGGTCCCAGATATGTGAGTTACAGTGGGAATGAGGCAATAGAGGACAAGGGATGGGATGGAGCAGTAGAGAACTAGGGGAGGAAATAAAAAGAACTTGAAAAGTTGTTACCGGAATCCTTGCTCTTTCCATTTTAATTCTCCTAAAGGGTTCACTGATAAAGGCATGGTGTGGCATTGACAACTCAGTTCGGGATGCTCAGAGCCTGTCTGTCCTTGGTAAGGAAGGCAACATAGAAGAGAGGTTCCAAGCCTGGTCGCTAGAAGCGGTGTGTCTACATTCAAACTGCAGCTCTGTCTGTGACTTAATCAGTCTTGGAAACCTAGGCTCCACCAGCAGGCAGTAACTCATACTAACTGCACTGTGTTTCATATGAAATGGGGACAGCACTGTCAAACGGGACAGATCTAAAATCTAAAGGGCTTGGACAGTTAAGTTTACTTATTTATTTTTTCTTTTAAAAAAGATTATTTATTTTCATTTGAAAGGCAAATTTACAGAGAAAGGGACACAGAGAGATCATCCAGCCACAAGTTCACTCCTCAGATGGCTACAGCTGAGCTTATCCAAAGCCAGGAGCCAAGAGCTTCCTCCTAGTCTCCCATGTGGGTGCAGGGGCCCAAGGGCTTGGGCTATCTTCCACTGTTTTCCTTAAGAGGGAGCTGGATTGAAACTGGAGCAGCCGGCACACGAACCATTATCCATATGGGATGCTAGCATCGCAGTCAGAGGATAGCCTATAAGCCATCACACTGGCACCTATAATTTTGTTTTAAACATTTATTTTATTTTAAGAGTTTAAGATTTATTGGAAAGGTAAATCAGGCCTACAGTGAGGAGAGTCTGAGAGGCAGATCTTCCATCTGCTAGTTCCCATGGATGGCGTTGGGCCATCCTCCACTGCTGTCTCAAGTCACAAGTAAGGAGCAAGATGGGAAGTGGAATAGCAGGGACACAAACCAGTGCCCATATATAATCCTGGTGTGAGGATTTAGCCATTCAGCTATTGTGCTGGGCTCTTTTTTTATTTATTTGAGAAGGAGGGAGGTTATCAGAATTGGGAGAAAGCCAGAACAAAAGAGAGAGGGAATTCTTCCATCTACCTGCTCACTCCCAAACCCCCATAATTGCTAGGGCTGGGCCAGGCTGAAGAGAGGAGTTTCAGAATTCCATCCAGGTCTCTCATGTGGGCAGCAGCACCCAAGCACTTCAGCTATCACCTGTTATCTCTTAGGCTGTGTATTAGAGGAAGCTGGATGAAAAGCAGTATGGGAACTCAAACCCAGGAACATGGGTATGGGATGGAGGTATTCCAAGTGGCACCTTAATGGCTTCATCAAACGCTTGCCTCGTTATTGGATGCAGGACCTGGCCTGAATGGAGGAAGGGCTGTTCATAGTTCCATTTCTGGCTATGTAATGCAAATATTTATAGGTTATATGGAAGAACTAGGAATGCATTGAGTTACAGGGTGCTGGTCCATTCCATACTTAGAGTACAAATCTATACACAATGATTACTTTTGAAAATTTGAAAAATTCCAAATTTCAGAATGCTTTTGACTTCAAAGCTTTTGAATCTACTTCACAGGGCTATGATAAGGATGACGTATGTCAGTTCACAGCCAGCACACAGAGGAGGGCCTGAGTTATATGTTGGTAGCTTAAGAAACCTGGGTAATCATTACTGTTCCTATAGTCCTTTCCCAAGTCCTGTCTGGTAGAAGCTCTGTCTATTTATTTAGGTGAATGTCAGAGCTCCCCGCCTGAACCTGGATTGTAGTGCTCTAGGTTTTAGATATATTTTAGACACTCTTGGGGGCTGCTGTCAGAGATGGGAATGCCTGACAAGGTTCCTGGAACTGAGAAGCCAAAGATATGCAGGGGGAAAAATGTATCCCAAAGGGAGAATGAAGGGACACAAATGTCATCCAAAGACCATGGGCCTCAATGAAAGGAGTGATTCAGAGCATCGTAGGGTATCCCTGTCTCAACACACCACATTCCTGCAGTCTTCCTCTTAGGCCTGGTGCTATTCACCGAGCACCCAGTTGGGGGCGCGGCAGCAGCATCTAGTCCTCCAGTGGTTGCAGTTCTCACGTTGGTCTGGTATCATTTGAACATCTGCCCAGCAGCACATGTCTGGGACCTTGGCAGCCTCGCTACCCTTTTGCCTTCCATAGGGACTGGATGGTGCTGGTGGGGTTTGAGGAAGAGCCCTGGAGAGATAATAACACTGGGTAATAAATCCTTGGGAGGAATTTTATCTATTTCACATCCAGTAAACCTTTGTTCAGGAGAGAGGGTGGAGGAGAAAAATGGCAGGAAGAAGCAGCTCTCATTCCATTTAAGCCTCTCAGTCTGAATACAGATTGCTCTCTCAATCTCGCCCAAGATGACCACCTGGTCCAGCAGGTACGTTTTCCTCAGCTCAGCTCTCTGTTCTTTGCTGAGATGCTTGTCAGATGCATTGTCCCCATTACATTATGTTTTTGCTTATCCCAGTCGGAATGGTCCAGACTCCAACTGGAGAAGTGCCCATCCATTCTCAAGGATGTCCTGTCCCATGAAACCTTGCTACTTTGCTTACAACTACTTCCTGTTTCACATCTGAATTCTTTGTTGTGCAAAGATGAGAACCTCTGCTCCACCCGTTATCACTGACACTAACAAAGACTTTCTAACTAATAAGCAAGGGCTAGGCAGGAGATCAACTGCCTAGACCACAGAAGGGCATCTATGTTTAAGAAGGTGCAACTTTCAGCTGTGCTTGTCATGGCCTAACGGTCTTTTCTTAGCATGATTAAGGGTACAGGAACTCAAACTGCAAGCCACTTAACAGTAATGCAGGATTATGTTAATACTCAAAGTGCTTAATGAAAAATGAGTCATGTGTCAGACTGTGATTGTTCAAGCAAGAGAAGACCAGTTCTGGTATATCTTTCCTTTCTGAAGCATAAATCCTGGATAACTGGATTTAGGAGTTAATTTCTATTTAATTATAATCCCTTCTAATAGATTTTGGCCCCTTTCCTCCTCCTCTTACTTTGACATGTTGTCCAATTAAGCACACATCCACGAAAATGCTTTTGGCTAATGAGAAGTTTCTGCAACAGGACACTCAATTCTATGATATTTGACTCCCTGACTCAATGCAGGGAAGAGTCAATGCCTTTGGTAAAGGTGTTTATTGGAGGTGATTCAGCCACAGAAGTTTCCAGGAAACCAAATCTGGGCAGTCAGGCAATCAAGACTTACTCAGGAGTAAAAACCCAGGCATCTTTTTGGGGAGCACAGGAAATTCCCTAAGTCTTGAGGGGATGGGGTTCAGAATGAAGTGGTTGCCGGGGCTGTGAGGCTTAGATTCAACAGGCATGAGATCCCGGCTGGTTTTGGGGAGGTGGCAAGAGAAGGTCCAGACTGAGGGCTATAGGTGGGAGTGTGCCTAGGTGCTCCAGAGGATGATGACGGTGATGATAGAGCAGGCCATGAAGAGCAGGTAGAGGCGGAAGAGCAGTGTGTCCATCAGGTGGCTGAACTGTACCCACAGCTCCACCAGCTGCTGCTGCTGTGGGGTTTCATGCTCCTGCCGGCCCCTGGGCTGCTTGGGACAGCCGTGCACCTCTGGCACCACGAGACCTGGCCCCTTTGCCACCAGCTCTACTGGCTCCTTCAGGCCTGTGCAGGAGACAGAGACTCAGCCCTGGACCATGAGGGCCCGTGGGGACAGAGGAGGACAGGGAAGGGGACAGGAGTGATGAGGGCAGAGTTGACTTCCCTTACCTGGCAGGTGGGTGTTGCTGTGATCCAGGCCCTTACTGTTGTCCCGGGGTGCAGTGGAGGGGCAGGGTTTCCTGTTGTAGCGCAGCATCAGGGAGTGGAGCCACCAGGGCATGGGTGGGGGCTGGGTGGTGGCTAGGTGCAGCAGGTAGGTGATGAAGACGGTCTCTAGCAGGCTGACCACCATCAGGGACAGGCAGAGGGCAAAGTAGACACCTGAGGACAAGGAAGATGTGCCTGGTGAGGGCCAGAGGCACCGCCCATCCCTTATGTTGTAGCTTCCTTCTCCCATAGGACCTGTTTGCAAGACTCCTTTGAACTGTGTGGCCTGACTTGGCTGGCCCCTGCTGCCACCCGACCCCTGCCCTGCTTGAATTCTCTTGGTAGAGTGAGGGGCCGTACTGATGAGGGGGGTGCCGGTGGCGGGGAGCATGTCATTCATCATGAGCAGGAAGACGTTGTAGCCCAGCAGGAGTGTCATCTTGAAGGGAGCACGGTTCTCATACTCGGCAGGCAGGTAGAAGCTGAAGGCATCGATGGCCACCAGAAAGCCGCTGGGCACCAGGAGGTTTATGACAAAGAGGCTGGGCCTGCGCCTGATGGCCACCTGCAGGAGTGGGGGTGGGGAGTGGGGAGAGGAGGAGCTGCTAAGACCAAGAGTTGGGATTGTTATCCAGGAAAGGCCCTGTGACTCCATCTGCAGTGCTCTCATAGGCTGACTTCTACCATGCTGTTCACCACTGAAATGCAGCTCATCCTTTCTCAGCTCAGCTTTCTCCACTTCAGTTGGTATCCCTGCCAATGATGCACTTGGCAGGACTGTGGGGGCTAACTGCTGGTCACCATATGTATGCTCTTTTTTTATTTCTGCCTGCTTCTCTTAGCTAGGTCTTCATCCCAAGTGACTTTGTAGGGGAACATTCAAGGCCAGGATCAGGAAAGGCAGGCAGTGACAGGTCTCTGAGGGTTTCCAAGATTTGGAATCATCCTACGCCTTAGATAGTGTTTCATAACTTCCCCATCACAACCTCCAGATTCCTGCTCCTCTGCAAGTTCTGACAGTCCTTGGCTGATGGCAGGTGAACCCTCACTCTGAGTCACTGGCAATAGCAGCTTTATTCTTCCCTCCCGGGAAAAGCTGTTTAATTTTGCTACATGCCAGGTATTGTGTTTGTACTGGAGATTTGCCCATGAAAAAGCTGCACAAATCTGTGATGTCTGGCATTGCCATCCCACCAGGGGAGTACACTTTCTAGGGGGGAGGACAGAGCTCTGAATGCTAGAAGCCCAGCCCCAGGGCCCCTGAGCTCACATAGAAAGTGATTTGGTCGTACTGGTTGGTGCCCACAATCATCTTCTCGGCAGTCTGGTGGATTCCCAGGAGCACCCACTCCCCTTTGCTCTGAATCAGGTTCTGGGAGATGTTAGAAAGCTCCTGAATTTCCTTCTCTGTGCCCAGGACCAGGTGCTCCACTGCAAAGAAAACCCAGACGGCTTAGCTTCCCAAACACTCCCAAGCCTCTCTCGCAGACTGCCAGGTTCCGCACCGTTTAGTTTCCAGCGAGAGACATTCAGCATTCCTGGCTTTCTCGCCTCTTCTCACTCAAAAATTAGAAGTCTACTTTCATGGGTCTCACTCACCTGTGTGGATGAATGAGCTAAAGGTGAGGGTGCAGTTCTGCTCATCAAAGGGAAAATAGAAGATGTCCAGATGACAGATGCTGACCACCCGCATTGGCTTATTGTACTTGATGCGACCTTTGTTGTTGACATAAGCCATGAGACCCGTAGGTGTCTGGTCCACATCCATACTGTGTGTGAGAGGGACAAGGAAGTGGATGCTGTTACTCGCCCCCCACTAACCTCGGCCTCCTTGCTCTCTTAGCTCACCCCGTTCCTGGACCCTTATGACATCTCCCTTTCTCTGTATGTAGGGGGTTGTAAAATATTCACTTCAGATTCTGCCCTTTACTAAGCTGAGTCTTGGAGTGGTCCCTGATTGGTTACCTTGGACCCTTTCCTATGGTGTAATCCCCCTCTTGCCTTGTTAAGTCCCTGATACTCACAACTCCTCGATGTAGATGTCTGGAAGCCACAGGTTCTCAGCTGCCAGGCTCAGTTTCTTGATGCCCCCACAATCATCAGGGTTCCACCTGATGAAGGGGTTGTACCAGATCTAGAGGAGATCATAGCATGGGACAAGTGGAGGGTGAGGGACCAGCTCAAGTCTCACTCTGTCTCCTACACGTTACTTCTTCATTCTTTTACTCTCTGGTAACAATTGTTGTACTATACAGAGTCTCACTGGCTTCCACTTCTCCCTGAGGGTACCCCAGGGAGACATTGAGCTTGGTTCCCGACTTCTGGGAATAGAAACCACTTAAGTATTGATGCTCATGACTTGGGTTTGTGCCATTTTCTTCCTGCACCCCATCCTTGCCCTTCTAAATTGGCAGAATAATCAGAAAGTGTTGAGTGCTCATTGTCAATTTAGCTGTTTGAACTTGTTTGTTTTGTGGATTTTCTCTGAAGTAAACTGAAAAGTTATACCCAGCAAAGAACAAAAGGAGGTACCCTAGGAAAGCGAGGAGGAAACTGGGTCTGACATACCACATTTAGCCATAGGAATGATGTCATCAGTTGAAGCTGTTCATCCTGAAAAAGCAATTTTCATTCAAGAACATCACATACTGAAGACAGGTCCAATACCACCACTTGCACTTACTCATTTCCAAGAACCAATCCATGTGACAGTGATGATGTTTAATCATAATCCACTGAAAAGTATAACTCAAAATAATCTAGGGCACGTGGGAAGTGAAAATGAAAAACCCAGTAGAGTGACCCCTGGAATGTATTTCTTTGAAGTATTCAATTAACAATGTCAAATATCTCTATCAGCACAACATCCATGGTCACATTTCCCATTCCATAATGAGATGAGACTCTCATTAGAAAATAAAGTTATCATTCCCATCTTTTAGTGTGCTGAAATACACATGAACTTTAGTATGCTAGCCACTGTAAGCATGCAATCCAGTATCGTGAGGGACCCTTAGGCACTGACATAGCCCTTGTGTTCATCCATCACTGGAATTCTTTGCGTCTTACAAAACCAAAACTCTGTGCCCATTAAACAGTAACTCCCTTTTCCTCCAAGCCCTTAGAAACCACCATTCTGCAATCAGTCCACAAACCTGACTACTGTAATTACCTCATCCAGGTGGAAATACACAGTATTTGTCATTTAGGACTTGCTTACTTCAGTGTAATGTCAAGTTTTATCTGTGTTGTGATGTGCGAAAGAATTTCCTTCTTTGTTAAGAATGGACAGTATTCTGTTGTGTGGAAAGAATACATTTTGCATGCAATGGTCAGAGCTGAGCCAATCCAAAACCAGGAGCCAGGAGCCTCCTCTGGGTCTCCCATACAGGTGCAGTGTCCCAAGGTTTCAGGCTATTGATGTTTCACTGTCTTCCCAGACCATAATCAGAGAGCTGGATTGGAAGTGGAGCAGCCAGAACATGAAATGGCACCCATACGGGATCCTGGTGCTTGCAAGGTAAGGATCTAGGCATTGAACCATTGCATGGGCCCAGTTTTCGATTTTTTTTTTTTAGTAACTGCCATGCCATTTTCCATAGAGAATGTACCATTTTATATCCTCACCAATGAGGCAGAAGGTTCTATTTATTTTCTGCTTTGGGGGTTTTACTTCCCCCTCACCCCGCTTAGTAGCCATCCTAATGTGTGTGAGGTGGTATGTCATTGTGATTTGAGTCTGTATCATTCAAATGATTAGTGGTATTGAGCATATGTTTCATGTACTTATTGGCTATTTGTTGCATATCTTCCTTGGAGAAGTGTGTAAGTCCTTTGCTCATTTTTGAATTGGGTTGTTTGTGGTTTTGTTGTCAGTCTCCAAGTTTACACCATCCAATCATTGGACTCACTGCTCATCACTAAACCATCGCAACGTTGGGCTAGTACTTACCACTTGTAGGATGGCAGACAGGGTGAAGGAGATGTTGACATGAATGGGTAAGCTGTGGTTGGTGAGTGGGCGGAAGGCTTTTCTGTCAAACACTGATCGGAAGACAGCAGGATCCAGTCCATGCCGGTCAAACCCTGAGCAATTAATGGCAAAATCGTCTCCTTTTCCTGCAGAGAGTAGAGGCCCTGTGAGAAGATGGTGAGAGCTGTGGCCTTGGGGAGTGCTTCCCTACAGAGAGGACCACCAGGAGAAGCTTGTAAGCTCATCCTTTCCTGGACAGGGAGCATGAGCTGGGTCAGTAGGCAAAAAGGTGGATGTTGATGAGATGAACAGAATCAAGAATTCATTCTCACTTCCTTTGTTTCTGTCCCCATGCAAAACATGTCCAAATTTGTATGCAAACTCAGCCGTGACCACCTCTTTCCGGTGTCCTGTGTGCTCTTGGCAATCTGTGGCAACCGCTCTGCCTTTGTCAATGTCCTATTAGGCACCTGCGTCCTTGAGCCATTTGAGTGGTGTCAGTGAAAAATTCTGCAATCACACTTCTCCTCCTCACCATATTGATAAAGCAAAGTCATCCACAAGTTAATGAGAAAGGAAGGAATCTGGTAGGTGATAATGAGATTATGAGACCTCAAGGAAGTAACTCAGGTTTTCAATTTAATGAGGGTTTACTGTGTTTTTGCTCTGTGCTGTGACTAAAATTCGATAGTCTTCCCAACGAAGACAATTTTAAAGAGAGTTCCTTGATTCTCCCTTACACCGAATCCCTTTCTGGACATATTTTGCAGAGTCTATTTTTATCTATCTCTGGTGCCATACTATCTCTCATGTCCCATTTTCAAAAATGGGCAAGAAAAACAGACTGAAAAAATTATGCTGAAAAAGTTTCTCTCAAGACAGACTTTCTCAGCCACGTCTTACCCCCTTTTCATCCTCTCTGGCCCATTTCCCTGCTGAGAAAGCAGACATTTTGCTCTTAATATCACTTGACACTTAAGGATATACTGTATGTCTGAAAAGAAAGTGTGGGTGAAGAGGCCAAAGGGAACATTGGGGTGGAAATTTTGCTAAAGAGAAACATCTTTTAATTGTTAGGGTCCCAGGAAGACATAAAAAGTTATCGGTGTCATGAATTTCCATTTTACCAAAAGATACACACAGTCACAGAGGAGCTAGGAATAACAAAGATTGGCTTGGTTTCTGTTCCTCAGGCGTTTGCTGTACTCTGCTTGTATCCTATCTTACCTGGTAGCAGCAGCAGGTGAAAGATAAAGGAGAGGAGGAGTCTTCCTTGACCACGCCAGCCTCTAGCCATGTTCCTCTTCTTGCTCTTCTCTGGGGACATGGGGATGATGTGGACCTATAAAGACCACAGGCCACACCTAGAGGCTTAGCTTTTTATCATGGTGTCAGGTGGCATTAGGCACCTCCCTAACAAACTCCCGGTGACAAGAGACTGTCTCAGAGAAATGACCCATCCTGTGTTGGGACTAGATCCGCACCTAGTCTTCAGAAATGAACCAGTGAATCAGTTTGGAACAAAGAAGGCAAAGATATTTTATCACTGCAGCCACAGGAATGGCATCCTCACACTCTAAAGTCCTTCTGGTACATAACACATCGTTGCAAAGGCATGCAATGACTGCTCTTGCCTACAAGTGGCACATGTGTTTGTTTTAACTCTGCTGCCACCTTTCAAAGAAAGTGAGGGTTTCCTCTACTGTCCTAAACTTCAAACGTTAGTTCATGTGACTTCAGTACTGATGAGTCTTAATTTTTGGTTGTTTTTAGTATGTCATGTGCAGTTTGGATCTCAATCTACTGAATGAAGGGGAGGTGGTGGTGATAGAGGTATATTCAATGTATATTCAATCATTTTTGAAAAATGATCTTTGTTATTTCATGTTCAAACAAGTATGAGAAATACCAATCTAAAGAGGGCTGAATAATTCTCACTAATGAGTGACTTCTCAGAATATTGAACTAAAACATTAATAAAACATTTTTGGATATTATATACATAATTTTCTAAACTTAATTGACTTTGGGAATTCCTTTTTCTCAGGAGATTTTTGCATGATTGGTATCCTACGAATTATTTTTTTTAAACCATTGCTTTAGGCAAATAGAATAAATCTACACACACACACACACATACACACACACACAGATACACGCACACACATGTAATAAAAAGACTTAACATTCGTCTTAATTTGCCACAGGTAGAATATAGAATTTAAACAATGTGTGAATAAATGAACGAAAAAATTAAAAACATAAACGAGGGGCCAGTGTGGTGGTGTATCAGGGTAATCCTCACTCCTATAGCAGTGGCATCTCATATGGGTGGCAGTTCATGTCCTGGTTGCTCTATTTCCCAATCCAGCTCCCTGCTAATGGCCCAGGAAAGCAGTGGAGGACAGCCCAAAGCCTTGGAATCCCTGGAAAACCTCTTAGCTCTTGGCTTTGGCTCTCTCTCTCTCTCTCTCTGTCTCTCCTATAACTTCGACTTTCCAAACAAAATAAATAAATCTTTTAAACAACACCCACAAAACATAAATGAGGTGCCAGCATTGTGGCATAGCAGGTAAAACCACTTTCTGCAGGGCTGGCATCCCATGTAGGTGCTAGTTCATGTCCTGGCAACTGCACTGCTCCCTGCTAACGAGCCTGGCAGAGCAGTAGAAGATGACCATGTGGAGATCTACTTCCTTATTTAGGCTCAGCCCAGTCTTGGCTGCTATCATTTCAGGAGTCAACCAGCAGGTGGAAGATCACTGTATATCTCTCCCTTTTTTGTTTTAAATAAACAAGTAAGTATATGAATCAATCTTTAAAAAACATAAGCAAAATAAATATTCTGAAATTTGGACTTTGATAAGAACTCAAGCAGCTATAAGCAAGTAGAAAATGTCAGGTTAAGGCCCTGCGCAATGGCTCAGTGGCTAAGTTTTTGCTTTGTGCTGGGACCCTATATGGGTGCCAGTTTGTGTTCCCGCTGCTCCACTTCCCATCCAGTTCCATGCTTGCAGCCTGGGGAAGCAGTTGAGGATGGGCCAAAGCCTTGGGCCCCTGCCACTCATGTGGGAGACCTGGAAGAAGCTCCTTGCTGTTGGCTTTGGATTGGCTCAGCTCCAGCTGTTGTGACCACTTAAGGAGTGAATCAGTGGACAGAACATCTTTGTTTTTATTTCTCATTCTCTCTGTAAATCTGATTTTCCAATAAAAATAAATAAATCCTTAAAAAAGGAAATGCCAGGTTAATAAAATTGAAAGTCAGAATAGATTGAAGATTCAGCTGTGTAAAATCCTGACAAACCTTATACTGAGTCAAGGAAAAATGTCTTATTTTATTCTTTTCTTTATTTAGATCAGTGACCAGTCAACTATGGATCACATCCTAGATTTAATTTTAGGATGAGAGTTTAAATAGATTCTTTGATATTGCTACATCCTGAGTGTGTCCATATTATAACATTACTAGCTAAAAAGCAGTGCTGACTTGGTCTCTTATAAGGTATATAATTTGTTTTAAGAATACATGTTTTGGGGCTGGTATTGTGGCACAAGAGTGGTGAAGCTGCCACCTGTGACATTGGCATCCCATACGAGTACCTGTGAAAGACCCTGGCTGTGCTGCTTCCAATCCAACTCCCTGCCAATGCACCTGGGAAAGCAATGGAAGCTGATCCAAGTACTTGGGACACTGCCACTTGCTTCCCCCTCTAGGAAACCTGGATGGAGCTCCAGGTTCCTGGCTTTTGTCTGCCTTCCATTTTTATAGGAATTTGGGACGTGAATCAGTCAGTGGATTTCTGTCTCTATCTCCCTCTGTGTTATTCTGCCTTTCAAAATAAATAAAAATTTTTAAAGAATAGAGAAAAAAGGAGAATAAGAACATACGGTTCTTCCTGATGGGACATAATGATTTAATTATTTTGATAGGAAAATCAATGCAACCTGCATACATTTTAAATTTTATTAAGCTGACATTCATGTAAAAAAAGATTATCATCAGTGTAGACCAAAGTGTTTTTTTTTTATTTTTTTTATTCTGATGAAAAGCTCCCAGTTATAAAGCAAATACTTCAGTAGTTTCTGGGGAATGATTATATCTCTGACAATTTGAGCAGGATTTGGCATTCCAAACTCATGCAGACATTTAAACCCTAAAGTTTTATGTTAACAGTTACTGCATTTGTGGATTAAGGACAACACTTGATCTTATTATGGTGGAGATGGCAGCGGCTGCGGTGGTGGGAGAGAGGCCTGGTGGGAGTACTTAAAGACCTGGGGGCTTGCTCTCAGAAGGTGGCTGTCATGAGAACATTGGCTATAGAAGACTGACCATACCCCTGTGTCTCTGTGCTTCTCAGCTCATCGTGTAATGGTCTTAACATTTGTTCACCACAACCAGCTTTGGTATGATGCCAGATCAATGGGACTACCTGATCTTGGATTATGAACCAGCAAACTCTAAACCAAAATGATGTTTTTTCCCTCCTAAGTTAAAATGAAAGTAAGTGTAAGGCATTGTGTAGTGAGTTAAGCTGCTGCTTGCGACATCAGCATCCCATATGGGTGCCCGTTCCCAGCTGCTCTACTTCTGATCCAGCTTCCTGCTAATGGCCTAGGAAAGCAGTGGAAGATGGCCCAAAGCCTCGAGACCCTGCACCCGCATGGGAGAACCAAAGGAATCTCCTGACTTTGGACATGGTCAGCACTGGCCATTGCAGCCATTTTGGGGAGTGAATCAGCAGATGGAAGATCTCTCTGTGTGTAACGCTGACTTTCAAGCCAAATAAACAAATTAAGAAGAAGAAGAAGAAGAAGAAGAAGAAGGAGAAGAAGAAGAAGAAGAAAAGAGAAGTGGTGGGAGGGTCAATGTGATGGCTCAATAGGCTAATCCTTTACCTTACCGCACCAACTTCCCGTAAGTCCCAACTGTTCCACTTCTAATCCAGCTCTCTGCTTATGGCCTGGGAAGGTAGCTGAGGATGGCTCAGGTCCTTGGATCCCTGCATCTGTGTGGGAAACCCAGAAGAAGCTCCTGATCCCTGGTTTTGGATCAGCTCAGTTCTGGCTGTTGCAGTCATTTAAGGAGTGAACTAGTGGATGAAAGATCTCTCTATCTCTTTTTATCTTTCATTCATTCTCTCTCTAAATGTCTCAAAATAAATAAATAAATCTTAAAAAACAATGCCAGAAAGCTGACTAATACAGCTGTCTAGAAGGTTGGAAGAAGGCTGGAATCTTGGCTGGATCCTAGGCTGGGCTCTTGGTTCTGGCTTCTCTGGTTTAGCAACAGCTTTCCATTTTGTGGCCTGGCAGATGCCCAGCCCATACTTCACCATGATGGGAAAGAATTCACCTTATATATATACACATACATCTTACCATTAGAGAGGACAGAAACTCAGTGTCATTCCATTCAGCTCAGTAAGTGATTTTTTAAAAAAGATTTATTTGTTTTTATTGGAAAGGTGGATATATAGAGAGGAAGAGAGAAAGACAGAGAAGATCTTCCATCTGATGGTTCACCGCCAATTGGCCGCAACGGCTGGAGCAGAGCCAATCAAAAGCAAGGAGCCAGGAGCTTCTTCTGGGTCTCCCACGCTGGTGCAGGATCTCAAGGCTTTGGACCATCCTCAACTGCTTTCCCAGGCCACAAGCAGGGAGCTGGATGGGAAGCAGGGCCACAGGGATTAGAATCGCCACCCATATGGGATGCAGGCGCATTCAGTGCGAGGACTTTAGTCATTAGGCTATTGCACTGCTCCCTGAGTGGTTTTTAATTGTCATTTGAGGAAGATTAAAATTCCACAACCTGTGCGTGGATGTGATGATTGTCATGTTAGCTGAGTAGATGTTTTTGTTTTTTAAAGATTGATTTATTTATATTGTGAAATCAGATACATATAGAGAAGGAGATACAAAAAGATCTTTCATCTGCTGGTTCACTCCCCAAACAGCTGCAATGACCAAAGCTGAGCTGATCTGAAACCTGGAACCAGGAGCTTCTTCTGAGTCTCCCACAAAGGTGCAGGCTCCCAAGGCTTTGGCCTGTCTACTGTTCTCCCAGGCTACAAGCAGGGAGCTGGATGGGAAGTGGAGCAGCCAGGATATGAATCAGTACCCAAATGGGATGCCAGCACACGCAAGGTGAGAACTTCAGCCTAGGCTACCGGGGCCGGCCCACATTTTGATGATCTGTGATAGTGAACAAGCATAATTTAACATTTTCTGGTCAGTAAGCTTAGACACAAATATATTTAAGCATTTCTAAATGTTTTTAGCTTCCTTTAACAAATTTAGAGCAATCTATGATAGATTGACTTAAGTTACATGAACCAACAGATATTTGGATTAATATAATTTTTCTGAGCTATTATTTTAGGCATTTCTCCATTTACTCTGTAATGGTTCTCTCAGCTGTAGCACCATAAAATTTGCATGTATAAAGCTTACTCTAATTTTCTTGTCTTTTCATAAAATAGTTCTAGCTGCGAAACAGTGAGGTATCCCAGATATCTATCAAGTGGTCACTTTTCATTCAACATCTTGGAGCACTGAGGACAAAAGTAAAACACCAAAACACCATGTTTTTTCTTTGATAGGTTTATAACTAAAATGTCTTAATTTTACAGAATGCATCAGAGAGGCTGCAAGAATAGAGTTCTGATAACCTTTTGCTATTTAAGGCAGAACTGGTCAAAGATTCCAGCTACAAAACAAGTTTAGCCAGTTAACAAAGCAATTCCTCAAGGCAAGCATCTCTCCAGCTGCCCAAAGGGAAAGATCCCTTTCATGCCAGTGTCCAATCACTGAACCAAATTAGTCAAAAAGCTACTTATTATCCTGGCCTTATCATGCATGTGACTACTGTTCCCCATAGATGTCTTGCCACATGCCAAGCTGAGTCTAAACCTGTCTTCTTCCCTTTGAAGAGCACTGTAGGTCAGTGATGCTGTCTCAACAGTCAGCTGCTGAAGGCCCTGAGAGAAACTAGTGTCCAGACAGCTCCAGAACAGCTCCTGAAGGTGGTCAATGGTCAGAGGTGGCCATGACATGAGTGAAATGCCCACTTAAGACTGTAGCCTCTTCATGGTCACCATTTTGCTACAGAACAACCGCCAAACTAGCTGGAGGAGTTGCTACAAAACTCACAAGACTGGTTCCACTTGCCTCATGTGCAGAAGATCCCTCAATGACGTTGGTGTGGTGGAAGAAAGAAGGTACTTATTGTAATGCACAGAGCATGGGAAAGATAAAACCCAATACAGTAACAATGGAGGACTTTCTTCACCCCACTTTCATGAACAAATCATTCAGACCATATGGAAAAAAAAATCGAAGACACTGCACTGTAGCCCAAATGGATCTAATAGACATTTACAGAACATTCCATCTCACAACTGCAGAATACATAGTTTTCATCAGAACATGGACATTGTTGAGACTAGACCATATATTAGGTCACAAAACAAATGTCAATAAATGTTCTAAAAACTGAAATCATATCATTTATTGTTTTCTGAGCATAGTGAGATAAAACTAGAAATTAACAACAGAAGACAATCTAGAAATTACATGAGCACATGGAGACTAAATAATGGATCAGTGAAAAAATCAAAAAGGAAATTTAAAAATTTCCTTAAAGTAGTGAAAATAGAAAATAGAAACTTAAGTAGAATGGGGTTCCTAATAGCAATTAGCTACATCAAAACAAAGATATGAAATAAGCAACCTAACAATGCATCTCAAGGACCAAGTAGAACAAGAACAAATCAAATCCAAAGTTAGTAGAATTGAAGAAATAGTAAAGATCACAGCAGCAATAAATGAATCACAAAGTTAAAAAAATCCATGAAAGACCAATAAAACAAGAACTTTTAAAAACAATGTTTAATTTATTTACATACAGTGAAGACTTGGTCTCTTAAAATGGCAAAGGTTATAAACTTTTAAAACTACATTATGCAAAAAGAATACTAAAACAGACAGAAATGAAAACTGAAGATACTGAAATGGATATCACAAAAATTGGACCCAACGCAATGGCTTGATTGGCTAATCCTCCTCTTCAAGTGCTGGAATTCCATTTGGGTGCTGTTTCATGTCCTGGCTACTCCACTTCCCATCCAATTCCCTGTTTGTGGCCTGAAAAAGAAGTGGAGGGTGGCTTAACACTTTGGGACCCTGCATCCATGTGTGAGACTCAGAAGAAGCTCTTGGCTCCTGGCTTTGGATTGGCCCAGTTCTGGTCATTGTGGCCATTTGGGCAGTGAACCAGCAGATGGGAGATCTTTCTGTCTCTCTTTCTCTCTGTAGATTTGCCTTTCCAATAAAAATAAATAAATCTGAAGAAAAAAAGAAGTAGGATCTTTTAGGACTAATATGAACAACTGAGTGCAAACAAAGTAGTAAATCTAGAATTGGATCCATGTCTAGATACATATTTATCAAAATCAAATTATGAATACCCAGAAGATCTGAACAGATCAATTACAAGCAAAGAGATTCAATGAATGATTACACATCTTACAAAAAAATAAGTCCAGGACTAGATGGCTTCAATTTTAGATTAGATGGCTGAATTGTATCAAGCTTTAAAGGATGAACCATCACTGGTTCTTCTAAGATGATTCTGAAAAATTAAAAGGAAGGAATCTTTCCAAACTTATTTTGTGAGTCGAGTATTACTTTAATTCTAAAATTAGACAAGGACACAACAAAAAAGGAAAACCATAGACTAATATCCCTGATGAAAATAGAAATAAAAATTCCTAACAAAATATTAACCAATAGAATCCAACAGTACATGGCTGGCATGGTAGCATATTAGGCTAGTCTACCACTTGTTGCCAGCATTCTACATTGGTGCCAGTTTTAGTGCTGGCTGCTTCATTCACAATTTAGCTGTCTGATTATGGTCTGGAAAGCAGTGGAGGACAGCTCAAGGCCTTGGGGCCCCTGTACTCATGTGGAAGGTTGGAAAAAACCTCCTGGTTCAACGCTGGCTATTGTGGCCATTTGGGGGAGTAAACCAGCAGATGGAAGAGCAGACCATGCACATTTTCTCTTTCCAAATAAATTTTAAAAAATCATTCATCATGATCAAAAGTGATCTATCCCAGGGATACAGGGGTGATTCAACCTAAGCATACCAATAAATATAATACATCAAAAGAATGAAGGGTTAGTCATTTTATCTTAATAGATGCAGAAAAAACATCCAATACGACTCAACATCAATTAATGATATAAAAAAACTTTGAACAAATTAGGTGTAGAAAGAACATGCCACAACACAATAAAGATTATATATGACAAACTCACAAGCAACATCACATAGAACGGGGAACATCTGAAAGCACTTCCTCTAAGATCTGGAACTAGACAAAGATGACTACCTTTACCACTTTTAATCAATATAACAGAGGTTTTACCTAGAATGATTAGGTAAGAGAAAGAAACAAAAGATAAGCAGGACAAGTTTTTCTAAGTTTAAGTGCTATGGATGAAGTTCAGTTACTCTTGCTTGCCGATAGCGTAATTCTACCTATAGGAAAAGCAAAGACTCCCAGGTATGATTAGAACTAAAATGAGGTAAGTAAGTAAAACTTCAGAAAGTAAAAATCAACACACACACTCAGGAATATTGGATGGGTGTTGTGATGCTATGGGTTAGGCCACCATTTGGGATGCCTGCATCCCATATGAGAGAGTTCTGTTTCCAGTTTGGCTTCCTAATAATGTGCCTTGGAGACAGTGTGTGATGGCCCAAGTACTTGGGTCCCTGCCATCCAGGTGAGAGACTTGGATGCAGTTCCTGACTCCTGGCTTCAGCCTGGTCCGGCCGTGACTACTTCAGGAACTTGGAAAGTGAATCAGTGAATCAAAGATTCTCTTTCTCCTGACTCTTCCTCTCTGTCGTTATCTTTGGCCCAGTGGCTAAAGTCCTCTTCCTGAATGCGCCAGGATCCCATATGGGCACCGGTTCTAATCCCAGCGGTCCCACTTCCCATCCAGCTCCCTGCTTGTGGCCTGGGAAAGCAGTGGAGGACGGCCCAAACCTTTGGGACCCTGCACCCATGTGGGAGACCCAGAAGAGGTTCCTGGTTCCCGGCTTTGGATCAGCGCAGTACCGGCCATTGCGCTCACTTGGGGAGTGAATCATCGGACGGAAGATCTTCCTCTCTGTCTCTCCTCTTCTCTGTATATCTGACTTTGTAATAAAAATGAATAAATCTTTTTTAAAAAAGAAATAAAATCTTTTAAAAAATTCAGTAGAATTTGCACACCAGTAATGAACTCGCTGAGAAACAAATTAAGAACAGTCTGATTTACAACAGCTACAAAAGTAGCTTGGACAAAGTTCAACCAAGGATGTAAAAGACCTCCACAATAAAAATTACAAAACACATATGGAATAAACTGAATAACACACACACACTCACATAAACACCTCCCATGTTCATGAGTTGGAAGAATTAAAACTTTTAAAAATTTATACTACTTAAAGTTATTTGCAGATTCAACAGAATTCCCATCAAAATACCAATGAGATTCTTCATAGAAGAAACAATCTTAAATTGTTTGAATGACCCTGATTACCCAAAGCAATCACTCCTTGCTGTCTATGAGGAAGAACTGGAATGAGTTTACCGTCAGCCCGACCCAGTCCGTTGTTGTGGGGGAATGAACCAGTGGATGGGAGATCATTGTCTTTCTGTTTATTTGCCTATTACATTAATAAAATGAATAAGTCATAAAAGTGGTTCAAGAAAAATAACTCACTTATAACTTGCAGTTTATCTTCTTCAAAAGGTTTAATAGGTAAAATTGTGTGTGTGTGTGTTTTGTTTCAGTTCTCTATCTTCAAGTTCTTAAGGATATTTCTTATTTGATTTTCAAAACAGTAGCAGGCTAAGCCTCTGACTATGGCATTCACATCCAGTATGGGCACTGGTTCGTGTCCTGGCTGATCCCACTTCCAATCCAGCTCCCTACTTATAGCCTGAGAAAGCAACTGAGGATGGCCCAAGTCCTTGGAACCTGAACCCAGGAGGTAGAATGGGAAGAAGTCCCTGGCTCCTGGCCCATGCTGTGTAAGGCTCTTGCCACTTGCGTAGCAGTGGTCCTAACTTATACTATGCAGACTGCAGCCGTCATACTTTATGGGATAAGAGTGAAGAGGGCGGTATCAGTGCAGACGGCAGGGTCAAGCCGAGAACGAGCAACTGCAAAGCCAGATAAGATTTGGTATGAGACGGCCGCGAAGTCGCTGCTTCCCGGGGTGACTGGGGGTAATGACCTTCAAGACCGTGCCGGGTGCAGGAGCGTCTGCGCCGGGCACCTCAGAGCACTGGACCACTGGGTCACGGCGCTGACTGCCCACCGGGGAACACGACCTACGAGAAGATTCCAAACAGGCTCGCGGAGACTCCGGGAAGGACGCGGCAGAGCCGGAGGCGGTGGGAAGGGGAGCAGTCCGCAGCTCCTGCGGGACCGCCTCGGTGTTCCTGGGAAGCGTAGTCCTTTGCGGGGTGCAGTGCTCGCGGCTCCTGCAAGCGGGACTACAGCTCCCTACAGGCCTGCGCGAGCTTTGGGCAGCGCGCCTGCGCGTTGAGGCTGCCGATGCCGCTATAAAGGCTTGTTTTGCTCCGGGGCTGATGCTCGGGAGCGTGGTTGAGCGGCCGGCGCTCCTCCCTGGGAGCTGGGACACAGGTAGGCGACAGTCACCCCAGCACCCCTGCTTCGTCTCGCGGTTGTCACAGGGCTCACCCTCTCGCGTTTCCTTTCTGTGTACGGTGGGCTGTGATGAGGGCTATGAGCATTTGGGGGGACGCCGGATCTCTGAGGAACGCGGCCTGGCCTCCGCCGCCCCCTTGCTCGGGACGCGACCCTTTGTCGGAGGTGTTGAGGGGCGCGGGGAGGCCCCAGGTCGGCAGGCAGGCAGGCAGGTGGGTAGCAGTGAGTGGTCAGGGGGTGCCGGCTCCGTCTGCGGCCGCGACCACCAGGGGGTGCTGCGCTCACAGTCCGTGGGTGTGGGTCGCGATCGCCCGGCCAGGCCCGAGCCGCCGGTGGGAACGCCCTGGGGCCAGCGCATCCCCAGGGCTGAGCTGGCCTGAGAACCGCCAGCCCCTGTCCTGAGGTTGCTGGGGGCGGGGGGAGGCCTGAGGACGCCTCACTCAGGCCGCAGGCCGGAGATCGAGCAGCCAGAGACCCTCTCCAGCTTTCAGAAATTATTGTTTTTTTCACACGAGGCTAGATGGAGGTACGTGATGCGAGCCTGCACCGCAGACCCGTAGTGGGAGCCGAGTCTGTGGACTTGTCACCCAACGGCGCTGCGTGCGTCGCTTTGTGTTTTAAGCAGACAGCGGGTCGGTCATTGGCTTTCTGCCCCTGCACGGAGAGGCGCACAAACAAGCAGGAGCTGGGAAAGTTTGCGAAGGTTTTGCAGGAGGACGAGGGGTTAGAGTGAGGTCTGATGTAGGTGGGAGGCAGCAGTCATCTTGGATTTGCAAAGGGGTAGGTTGCAGGGGGGAGTGGTAAATACCCCTGGGGTGCTTTTGGCTTGGTGCAGTGAATCAAACCCAGAGCCTCAAGTGAGGTCCCTTTTATCTGAAGACTCGTGCAGGCGGCTGGCAATGCAGGTCTAACTTGCTGGGGTGCCTGTGCGGCTCCCCTCCCCTCCCCCTGCTGCTGCGGCGGGAGCGCCCACACTTGGCTCCAGCTGCAGAGTGGCCCTGAAGAAGGCCGGCTGCGGGACCTGGGCACTCTTTGCCCTGCTGGTTTGGGGTCTGGGTACTTGGTGGGTATCTCCCACTTAGTTCTTGTTGCCTTTGCGCTTCTGCAGCGCGTGCTGTCCCTTCCTGGGATCTCTGAGGCCAGTTAGCATTTCTAGTATTTCCAGCAGAGTCTGTCCTCCATGCCCACCCCTTAGACTTTGTTTAGTTGCTTGCTGCAGGTTAGGGCTTTGCTGCTTTGCAAAATCTCCCAGGCTCCAGGCTTGGGGTCCCTGTGCCTCCCCAGTGACAGGGTGGCATCCTGTCTTGTTTTTCCCCCAGGACATGAGAGTTAGTGAAAGATGATACAGACTGATAAAGATGATGGAGTCTGTTCCACACAACTTTCATGCATACAACAGCTTGGTCCTGAAGGATGGCTCAGCACTGTCTCTCAGGCCAGCCTGCACAGACTCCAATGTCTGTAGCATTTGAGGGGAGTCGCGGCTTCCTGCCATTCCACTCACACCTCCAATGGCACCTTGCCCTTACAAGTAAAACAGCTGGAAGAAGCCCTGCGTGTCGTGGGAGTGTCAGCCGAGATGCTTGGCATAAATGTTTGGTATTGTGAACGTGTTCCCCGGGCACAAACTCTTCCCCAGCCCCCTCTCCCAGGGAGGTTAGGGAGCCGCTGGCAGGGGAGGGCTGCACTGCGTGGTCCCTGGGGACACTGGCAGGTGGCAGGGCTGTTTATAGTTGAGCCTTAATGAGGTCTCCGTGACGTGAGGACTCTGCTCTCACTCGGTGAGCCAGTGTTCCTTATGGTACAGCGTGTCATTGGACAAGGTGATGTGTGTTTTTTAAGAGAAGTCACTTGGCTGGATCAATCCTAGGATCCTTGAACCGGAATTTGGAAAGGTTGCTTGAGTCCAGCTTGGCTTCGGTGCTGGAGGAGGCTGAGTACCTATTGGGAGGACTAGTAAATGTTGTTGTTGTTGTTGTTGTTTTTTCTCATGCCTTAAAGAAAGGAATTAGAGTTGACAGGATTCTGTGCCACAAGGATAATACCCTGCAGTCCCAGTGTTAAGCAGGCATTTCTGGAACCCGAACAGCACACAGCGGCTATATTGCTTTAATTTCCAGGGAGGCTGATAGCAAAGGTGTTTTCTCTGCTTGTGTCTGTGAGTGGGGAAGTGGTTCAGAGATGTACACATATGTTTATTTGAAGTAATCAGAGTTGATGACAGAGATTGAGTAGGCCAGGCAAGTGATGATGGTTTAGAACAGGTGCAGGTGGAACAGGGTGGTGGAGATATTTTTGGTTATTATCGTCCTTCAGTAACTGCTTCATTGAGACAGGATTCAAGTACTGTGAAATTCATCCTTCTGAAGTGTGGTGTTCAATGTGTTTTTTAAAAAAGTATATTCCCTGTGTTGTGTAACTCTAAGCACTGATTTTAGAATTGCCTTACCCTGAGAGGAATCTGTGCTTTAATTCAAGTTACAGTGATGTTTTGTGTTTTAGCTTGCACCTTGAATGTCAGCTAGCTGACTATAAGAATCAGAGATGGGCTCCATCATTGGGGGAGTAGATATTGTGTAAGTTTTCAGTTAGTGCAGTTGAATAAGAAAGGTGATATCCACATTGAAGTAGCGGAGTTTTTAAGGCATGGAACAAACTGGAATTGTTTGCAGAAAGTTTTTTTAAATTTTTTATAGGAAGATCAGATATACAGAGAGGAGGAGAGACAGAGAGGAAAATCTTCCATCCATTGACTCACTCTCCATGTTGCTGTAACAGCTGGAGCTGCGCTGATCTGAAGCCAGGAGCCTCCTCCGGGTCTCTCATGCGAGTGCAGGGTCCCAAGACTTTGGACCATCCTCAACTGCTTTCCCAGGCCACAGGCAGGGAGCTGGATGGGAAGCAGAGCCACAAGGATTAGAACCGGTGTCCATATGGGATCCTGGTATGTGCAAGGCAAGGACGTTAGCTGTTAGGCTGCTGCGCCGGGCCCCTTCGATCTTAGGTAAAGGCTCTGTACATTGATCTGTGGCTTACTTATTCAGGTTGCATGTCTCTTTCCTAGTGTGTATATTCTTTCTAATTTTTTTCCCTTCACATGTAGAAAAAGATCATTTTCATGGGTTCTATCATATTGGATTTTTTTTCTTTACAAAACGAAGTAGTATTTACCCTGTTTTAATACTATAGTTACAGCAGTAGAGAACTTGGATAGCTGCGTCCTGGTTTTTTTTTTTTCTCTCTCTCATAAAGCACTTTAGCATGTGATTAAGCTCAATACAGATGTCTGTTCTTGATGAATTTTTCATTTCAGAAATCCTGAAGTGGAAACGACAGTCTGGGAGCCGTGGCACCTGCCCTCAGAGGCAATGAAGGACATTGACATTGGGAAGGAGTACATCATCCCCAGTCCTGGCTACAGGAGCGTGAGGGACAGAGCCAGCAGTGCTGGGCAGCACCGAGACCGGGAAGAGCCCAAGTTCAAGAGGACTCGACCGGTCAGTGTTTCCCCAGAGTTCCTTTTCTTATCTGCTTGTGCTAGACCGCACCTTTGGAGACCGGGTGCATGATTACAGCTATATACATATATTTATTTTTCTCTATTGCTTGAAGTCACTGGCAAGAATTCATGTTTGCTTAGGGGATGTTTTCTGGTTCTGAGTCAGCACACAGTTGACAGAAGGAGAGGCCGTGGCCCAGCCTCTTGCCTGTTGCTCCCAGAACATCCTCCTCTTTCTATTCCATTTCGGTGCCTTCTTTGCTTTAGAGAAGTCACCATGGAAGAGAGAAGGGACAGAGAGAAGATGAACCGTGAAGTTTCATTCACTTACTTAAAATGGGTTTTCTCTTCGGCCTCGTGTGTTTTGGGAGTGAACTCTTTGGAGAGACTCACTGTGATTGTACAATTCGGAGAGTTGTAAGTGTGCTTGAGGCAAGTCTAGTGTCTAGTCAAAAGGTAACCTTGTACACTGGAGGAAAAACACTACTTCTGTAAGAGAAAGGCATTATATTCTTTCTTGAATTACAAAAGTAATTAATAAGGCAGAATGTGGGTGACTAGCTGAAGGCAGTTGTTCACGTATCTGTTTAAGGAAACCTTGGGAAAGGTAGAAACTTTGCCCCCTGAGACTGGCATCCAACTAGCCTGACATTCCCTGTGCCTCTACGCTGTACCCGTCAGCATGTTCTCCCCAGCGGGTCTTCTCAATGCCCGCTCAGGCTTCACTTTGGAGAAGCCCAGATTCTGTGTCATCACTATCAACCACTTCCTTGTTGCCAGCTCTGTAACTCCTTTGTGTCCTGTTGCCTAGACATTATGTGAACGAAGCATGTACTGCAGAGTATCTTGTGAGTTCTCGGTGTGAAAAGGGGCACACGGATGGTAGCCTTGGAGCAAGTCCTTGAGGCCTGATCAGGCTGGGAGGCTTTCTGGACAGTAGAGACCCGCAGATGTGGATAACAACAGTCATGAAAAAGTATTCGATGTGTTGGGACAGTGGAGGAAGCCAGCACACTAGCTGAACCTCAGGGCTTAGTATCTACAGTGGTGGCAATGGTAGAGATTAAGTGCATTCACACACAGCACTGGGGGTACTTGGTACCTGGCCTGTGGCCAGTGCTTGAGAGGTGTTGGGGGGGTGGACAACCAGCAGGGGGTATGGACAAGGAGTGTGGCTCAGGGAAAGCTGCATGCCCTGCTGGCATGCCGGGGCAGGGTGGGGGTGGCTTTGTGCTTTTGAGAGGAGTGTAGCTGTATATCCAGGTGTAAAAAAAAAATGGATATTCGTGTATACACATGCGTGCATACACACACACATGCATGTGTGCATACACACCTCATTCAGTTTCCTGAAGTGGTGACAGCTTGTACAACTTATGCGGTGTCATAACAGGATGTTGATTGACCTTGAAATTGTTCATTGAGCTTATTAAGATTTCGCTGGTTTTACACACACACAGCATAATTTGAATTTTACCCATATGTGCAGTTTTGTATGGCCACATACAGCACCACAGTTTAGATCCCAGTAGGCCACCTCTGCCTTCCCCTGCTCCTCTGGTGACCACTCAGCTTTTCTCTTCCCTGTCACTTTAAGATGCTCTGTAAATAGAGTCACACAGTATGTGCCGTTGAGATTTTGTTTTAACTTGGCCTCATTTCCTTGCTAACTGCCTACTTCATGGTGTGCACATTCAGTTCTTTATTTTTTACTACCCAGTAATGTTCCATGTTGGTGGTGTGATGCAGTGTGTCCATTGAAGGGCATATGGGTTTTTTCCAGTTTGTGGTGATTGCAGGCCCAGGTGTTTCAAGCATTTGTAGCTAGCATTTTGTATGAACCTGAGTTTTCATTTCTTTGGGTGAATGCCCAGGACTGCAGTTGCTGGGTCATATGGTAAATGCATGCTTAGTTTTATGAGATGCTGCAGTGCTGTTTGCCAGAGTGGCTGTGTCATTTCACATTGCCATCAGCAATGAGCCTGTTTTTCTACATTCTTATTGGAAGTTAGTGTTGTCATCATTATTTTAGCCATTCTGGTAGGGATGTCTGATCTCTTGCTGTGGTTTCCACTTGCATGCCCCTCAGGTCTGCTGACATTGAATTGATAAGAGAGTTTTTAAATTTAGGATTTCATCTTAGAAAGATCAGTCTTGGGGCTAGTGTTGTGCTGGCATGCCGTATTAAAGTACTAGTCGGAGTCTTCAATTGCCCTGCTTCTCATCTTCCCTGCTGATGCATCTGAGAACACAGAAGATGGCCAAAGTGCATGGGCCCCCTGCCACCTGCATGGAGGACCAGGATGGAGCTCCTGACCTAGACTTGGCTACTGCAGCCACTTGGGGGAGTGAACCAGTAGATAGATGATCTCCCTTTTTCTGTCTCTCCCCTCTCTTTTGTTGCTCTGCTTTCAAAATAAATAATTTTTAGAAAGATTAGTCTTGAAACCATGCAGAAAAAACCTGGAACAGGAAAGAGATTCATCCTGCAGGACCAAGTAGGAATCAGCTGTGCCTGTTCGTTTGCGACAGCTATCTGTTTAAAAGGATCGAGGAGAGGGAAGAAGGCGAGGGGCACCTCAGGAGGGGAGGAAGGCCTTGGGCTGCTGGGATTGGTGGTGAGGATTTAGAACTATGAGTGGGCATAGGGGAGAAGGAGACTTGGGAGATACCAGCAAGTCTGATTTGAACACATAGAATTTGCAGTGCATTGGGTCAAATGATTAGTAGTTAGAAGACAAGCAAGGAGCAGGTGGAGCAGTGTCAGAGCCACGTCCCTGCAGGTGCAGCCTCCTTGCCAACACTGGCTGGCAGACCAGGCAGGGTTGGGACCTGTGAAGCTGTGTGGTCCTGTGATACCACTGGGGACAGGGGCCAGTCCAGTTTGCTTGGGCAGAATTAACATTAGTGTGAACAGTAGCAGCGGGCTCTTTGTAGGTGGAGAACTGTAGAGTCTCTGCCCACTTGGCCTTTAGGTCCCTGAGTGAGTGAGCCAGCAACCCTGGCAGCTAGTCCCCCCCGCCAACCCCCATGAGAGAGCAGTCTTCTCTTGAAGAAACAGGACAGCTAATCCCACCTCTGTAAATTTCAGGAGTCCATATGAATTTTGTTCTCATTACTCTTTTATGTGTTGCTGATTTTTATCGTATCTTTGTACCCTCTGGAGTTTTGTTTTCAAAATTTTAATTTTTTCCTTTTCCTTTTGTGCTTAGCCTTTACCTGTAACTTATGAATTTATAGGATTATTCAGCCTTATTTTGGATACATGGTAAAGTGAATATAAAGCTATTAAGTATTTTGAAAGGTTCATATGCTGTTTAGAGTCTTCTTGAATGCTACGTATAAAAAAAAGAAAATATGTCTCAGATATGTTTGAGAGTTTGCTGTCAGAGGGAATCAGCATGATGAAAAATTTTTCCAGTTTGAGATGGTGCAAAGATGAGTAATTTCAGTAGTTGGGAAGTAGGGTGCCAGTATATAAACATAACTGGTTTTGGTTTAAGTAAGCAGTTAATTGGATAGGTCACAATTTCATGTCACATCATCAAAGTCACCATTTCTAGATTAATTGATAAACAGAGCATAGGACCTCCCCGATGCCAGACATGCCTGCTGTACATCGATCAGTGACAGCACCTGTGAGTAGCAGTAGATGAGCCTGTATGCATTCCCCTAGGCTTCACTCAGCATCTTTAGTTTTGGCTGGGACCCTTTGAAAATGAGGAGTGAAGCCATGTTAGAAGCATAGGATTCAAAGCAAGTCTGGTCCTTCCCCCACTCCCCAAGATTCAGGGGATGCAGTATGTCCAGTTCTTAATATTATAGTCTTTCTTTTGCAATCTCTTTGAGAAAATTGCCCCAGTCACCAGATCATCAAATATCTGGAGTTCCCTATCCTATGCTTGGAGGGAATCCATGCAAAAATAGTGACTTTGCACACCTCTCCTGTGTTGAGAGCTGTGACACACCTTGGATCCCTTCATCCTTATGTGTGAGCAGGGCTGCTTTCTCTGACCACTGGTTCTTGGAGCCTGAGCTGTCAGCTGATGTTAAGCTGCCGTCCTTTCAGCCTGCGTGGAGGCTCGTGTCTAGGCCACCACTTGACACTCTTCCTGCGGCTGGGGCATGAAATCCTCACGTGTGTGTGTAGGCCACATGACTTCACCACCCTCATTTGTTTCTTAAGAGATGATATTTCATCATTTTCCTGCTTGGTGGATGCTTAAACACCCTGTAATATGCAAGCCATGCACTGAACCAAGTGGTCTGGTTACAGATAACATCGGTACTGGGCCTGCCTGCCTGCTTGCCTGCCTGCCTGAAAAACTTTGTCAACTCCCAGATGTATACTTGAGCATTACTGTTCAGGTGCTGTGGAAATTAATAAGAAGGGAGGAATGCCTCTCAGGAAGGCAAGGACACTCAAAGAAGGTGTCCTCTCCTCAGAACTTTGACGAACAGGGAGGATCCGGAGAACGTGACAGGCCCAAGAGCAAGCAGGAATTAGGGACAACCAGGCCCGTTATCTGAGCATGAAGTGTGTGGCATCATAGATACAGAGAGCTGAGTTGGTGAGTTTCACACTGAATAATAAACCAAGGAGTCTGGATTTTAGTTGCTTTAAATGAATAAGCAAATGCAAGACTAAGTTATCAGGTGCTTGGAGAAACCTTGTCTTCCTGTGGGGTGGCTTGTTAGTTCAGTGCTGTCAGGCCAGAGTGAAGTGACTTGTTTTTCGCTAGCGTGTCTAATCTGGGAAGAGAGAAACGTGGAAAATAGGCAGAAGTTAACTCAAGATCACATGCCATTACTTCTCTGTTTTTTACCCTTCTTGCAAAAGTGTACCATGGCATTTTTGCTTCCCACCAAATTGCAATATTCTCATGTAAGAAAAGTGACAAAGCAAAAATTCGTAAAATCCAGCAATCTTAGTATTTTAATAGTTCTGTTCCAGGGGTGGGGACCGCTGGATATTTATAACGTCATCTGTAAACTTTATAGAAACTATCCTGCTATATAGTTATGAAATTTTGAGTTCCTCCCATAGTTGACTTGGGCAGGGCAGACTAATGATCTCACAAGCATTATATAGCCCCTGGGCCAGACTTTCCACACCCTTGTCAGTTAGACTGACCCTTTAACCTTAATTGGAGTTTATTTTATAATTAGTGATTTGAAACCTTTTTTGGGGGGTGAAGTTACATCATAAGGTTCAGGGATATGGGTTTCATCAGAAACGATCATGTTAATGTAAGCTCCTAGCTGGAAAAAATACATTTACTCTTAACTTCTATCCAGAAACAACATTGTTTTGCTAAGAGACTCTGAAGACCTTGACCCTAAGCTTTTTTGATTTACATACCGAAAGTCTGTGGTTTTTCTGTGCCCTTGTATTTTCAGGGTCTGGAATATTCCTTAGGAGAGAGAGCAGGCTGAGGGAGCTGAGGATTTGGAAGCTTTTCCTTTTCCCCTTGATTGGTGTTCAGTGATTCAGCAGATTTTCTGGACTGTGTTAAAATGAGTCACAATACCTGCCTGCCTTCCCTTCTCCACCCCTGTTTTCTCCCAGTAGGTATCCATAAAGCTTAATAGGACCAGATAGGTGTCTCGGGCACTGCTGTGGAGGATAGGGTAGCTGGCCTGGCGCCAGGTGTTGTTCTCCAATATCAGCCCAGAGTTTTCCAGTGACAGTGACAACAGGGCTACGATTGGTGGGGGTCCAGGTGGCTCCTGCTTGGTGATTGCATCAATGCTCATGGGACTCATAAGATTGGCCAGTGGCCTTGATCATGAGCTCTATTACGCCGTCTGCAGCGAGGCTGCCGTGCTGTGCTTGGAAACGCTGCTAAAGGGAAATAAATATAGGCTGTTGGCATGAGTCAAAGGAGATTAACATCTAAAGGGAAGAAAAGTATTGGAACTTGCTTTCTGTTTCTAAGCAAGCTTAGGCATTCACATATTTTGTTAAGGTGATGTAGAGGTTAAAAATGGTTAACGAAAACTTTTTCAATGGAATTTCAGTTCTACTTTTAGGTAGCCTTCTATAATGCTTTCTTCAGTGTCACATTATGTTTCTCTCACTCTTAATCAAAAGCAAAAAGGTTGGTGCCAGAGACAGGAGAGAGAATCTCCAGAAGTCTTTGCAGTGGTTGAATCTGTCATCATCAAACTTTCAGACTAATGTAAAATTAATTTGGTGCGTGGAAGTCCACTAGTTGGCAGATTGAACATGCCTGTGTCTTTCCTCCCTAACCTGGCTCTTAAGGACATAATGTGTTTAGGTAATTAGATGTTACATGTATTTTCTGAACTAGCTAGTTGAAGAATCAACTGAATTCTATTAGGAAATGACAGGTGAAAATCTCAGCTCAGCAGAGCCTGCTCAGAGAGTCAGATGGCAAGACTGATTTAGAAATGTGTGTGCATTAAAAACCGTTATCAGTCTTTCGTAGACCATCCACCGGGTAGCCCCATCTCTGTGCTGGCTGGGCTCAAGAGAGTTTACTTAGCCAACTGCGGCTAGGGCTAGTTCTGCCATCAGTGGTGTTATTTTGGGAGCTAAAGGCGCCCTTGGCTTTCTCTTAAAGCATTATGTTCCACTGCCCACGGAGCAGCTGGCAGACGCCACCGGTCCCAACAGCTGCACCTAACCTTGGAGTATGATCTGCTTGTTTTCAAAAGCAAATCTTGTTAAACAGAGTCATGTATAGTTGTTATGAAGTCTATTCTGTGTTGTAAAAACAAACACAGACTTTTAGAAGTAAACCATCCAGAATGGGTTATAGTAAGTGGTCATAATTGTTTGACTTTTTAAAGGATCTTGTAATCTTATACAACGCATTTTATTTTAGTTGACATTAGACACAACTGGTATTGAGCAGACACTTCATTATTTTCAGTGCTGTCTCTCATGGCAAGAAAGTAGCCCATTAGCTTGCTACCCAACTTTTGTGTTTGCTTCCCACCACAGTGAGAGGACATGAACTCACCATTTCTACCATAATTAAATCACCCACACTAGTTTTTCACGAGGCTACTGCTTGGAGGCTGGCATTGTGGTATTATTGTGGCTAAGCTGCCACTTGAAGCACCAGCATCCCATGTGGGCACTGGTTTGAGTTCCAGCTACTCCGCTTCTCATCCGTTTCCTTGCTGATGTGCCTGTGAAAGCTGTAGAAGATGGTCCAAGGGCGTTAGCCTTTGGACTAATGTGGGAAACCTGGAAGAAGCTCCTAGGTCGTGGCTTTGGACTGGTCCACCTCTAGGCATTGTGGCCATTGGGGAATGAATTAGCAGATGAAAGATTTCTCTCTCTCTCTTTTCTCTCCCCCCTCTTTATAACGCTCCCTTTTAAATAAATAAACAAGGCTTTATAAGATCATGAATAATCCTTGAGAATAAAATTAGCCTATCTGGACAAGAAAGAATATGTGTGGTATGCTTTGAAAAGGAAGATGTGAGTTGTCATGATTGGCCTGTGTAGAGAGCTATACATTCAAGAGGCTGATTTTTCCCGTGTGGCAAACCAGCGTGTTCTGCCTTTTGTGACCCATTTCTTGCTTTCTCCCCATTAACCCCTTTCATTCTTTTAGTAGCTAAAATTGTCAACTTGACATTGACTAGGTTCATGCGGTACAGTGGTCATGTGATAGATAGAACCTTAACACCCAATATATTAAGCAAGTAGCACACATTGGATTAAGCACTGAGAGATTTTTTTTTTTAAAGCCACCAATTCCTGAAAGTCTTGTTGAAGGGTTTTTTTTTTTTTGTCAAATGCAAAAGACTAGCATTACCAACTTCTGCTGTCCAAATTGGCACTTTTAAGACTATCCTAAATTCGTTTGCAGAATGTTAAAACCACTCAAGCCAGGGCTGGTTAAGTCAGCCTCTGGGGAGGAATGAGGTGTTGGTTTTGTTTCCAAGGTTTGGTTTCTGTAGCCGTCACAGCAAACCTCTCGCAGATCTTGGAAGAAAGTCTTCATGCAGTCCTCTCATCTGGTAGTCTCCTTGGATCCTCCCCGCCTGCAGTTTCTTTCCAGTTTAATCCTTCGCAACCTTATTCTGGTTTTAACAGAGTTAACCTCCCCTCCTTCCCTTCCCACCAGTGCAACAGGAACTTGAAATAAAATCCTGGGAATTAAGTTTATGAAATGTTCTGGTGATTGTGTGGTGTTGCTAGCTTATACAATGCAGAACAAAAGACCTGGGTTCGCATGGCGTGCCCTGAGGTTCTGTCTGTTGGCCTGATAGGTTCCCTACCCCTGGCAACTCGTGTTGTTAGCTGGCCATCAGCTTGAGGAACCTGGAGTGAGCCCCACATGTGGCACATCTCTCCATCCAGCCTGGCTGCTAAGGGCAGGGCTGAGCTGAGCATCAAGGATTCATGGGTTCTCTTCTCCAGTCCCTCACGTCCCTCTCGGAAGCCTGGGAGTTTCGTAACTTGGCTGTTTGGCTGAAGTGACCACTGGAATTCCCGGAAGAGTTTGAGGTGGTCAGGATCATGTGAATACACGGGTGGGCGGGGGGCGGTGAGGAGGTCCCTGGGGAGAATTAGGAGTGGAAATAACTTCTAGCAGCTTGCCTTGATTTGCTGGAGACTGGAGCCTTTTACACTTCGAAGTTTTAAAAGTCTTTATTTCCACATTTCCATTTAACTTTGAGTGTTCTGCATCTCTTGGGACTTCTGACCACACAGCAGTTTGTCCTTGGCACACCAGTGGTAAAGGCACCTGTGGGACCAAGACTTCCACAGAGAAGCCTTCCTGCGCCAGAAGAGGCCACGTATCTTGTGTGTTTTGTTGGAATTCGGGAGTCAAGGAGAGGAGAGGAAGACAGGAGGAGCCAAGGCCTAGCTCTTCTGAGTGTGACCCCCACCTGCCCCCCATTTTGCTGCCTTCCTACGGGGCGGTGCCACATGGGCAGCCTCAGTCTCTTGTGGCTGCTCTTTGCTTTGCCAGTGGCTACCTGCCACCACTGCGCAGGGAGCCACCCAGTAAACGTTCAGCACTGTGGCTGGGGAATTGTTCTGCCCTGCTTGTGTCCTGTCACAGAAGGGTTCCACTGTTCAACCTGGGACACGAGATCTGGCCCAGGGGCCTTGGTGCAGAAAGAAAGCACAGGATTGCCCTGTCCGATGGACAGTCCCCTGTGGTGGCCTGGGTAGATATGGCCCTGCTGTGTGGTAGATGTGTGTGGGAGAGACTCCCTGCAGGCAGGGCTGTTGCTGACAGATGGAGTGTTCCTTGCTGCCCTCCCCAGATGGGCATGCTTGTCTTGGCCTGTGTGTGAACAGTGGCAGGATCTGAACTTTCACTGTCCCTTTCTTCTTTCCCAGAGTACTTGTTGCTGCCTCTGCCCCATTGCCATCACTTTAGTAGGAAGAAAACAGTGCTGCTTGCCATATTATGATAAAGAATATAGAAGTGGCAGTGGTATTTTCTCAGCTAATATTTTTCCCCCCACTCCTAGTTCAAGCGATACTGTTCCTTTAGAATGAATCACATGCAGCAGATGCGTCCCTGTGTGACTGGGCTGTCTGGCCTTAGGGAGCCCCTTCTCCTCCCATTCAGCTTAAGAGAAACAAGAAAGGGAACAAGTCATCTGCTCTCAGGAGAAGTTTTAAAATGTTACCGCTAGGGCTGGCACTCTGGCATGAAGCAAGTCAAGTCTCTGCCGTACAGCATCCTGTATAGGTGCCAGTTCTAGTCCCAGCTTCTCATTTCCCATCTAGCTCCCTGCCATTGCCTGGGAAAGCTGCAGAGGATGGCCCAGGTGCTTGTACTCCTGCACCCACATGGGAGACCTGGAAGAAGCTCTTGGCTCCTTGCTTCAGACTGGCCCAAGTCTGGCTGTTGCAACCATTTGGGGAGTGAACAGTAGATTGAAGATTCTCTCTTTCCACCTCTCTCTCTGTATCTCTCTCCCTCTTAACCTCTCCCTCCCTGCTTCTCTCTTGTTTAACTGTCTTTAAGATTAAAATAAATAAATCTTTTAAAAATACACTTTAAAAATATTTATTTTTTTAATCAAAAGGGCAGGTTTACAGAGAGAAGGAGAGACAGAGAAAAAGTTCTTACAGTTGCTGGTTCGCTCCCAGGTGGCCACAACAGCTGGAGCCGAGCCAATCCGAAGCCAGGAGCCAGGAGTTTCTTGCAGATCTTTCATGTGGGTGCAGGGTTCCGAGGCTTTGGGTCATCCTCTGCTGTTCTCCCAGGCCACACACAGGGAACAGGATGGGAGTGGAACAGCTGGAGTGTGAACTGTTGCCTATATGTGATCCCAGCAGATGCAAGGCCAGGATTTAACCACTAGACTATCGAGCCAGGTTCAAAATAAGTAAATCTTAAAAAAAAATTACTCCTGAAAATTTTTATGTGCAGTATCATAACATAAAAGCCAATCAAACTCATGGGTCAGCATTTACCGTGTACTAACCCTGTGAGCAATTTAGCCATCCAAGGGCAATGTTATGTGGTTGACGGTTGACATTAGGGGCCAGATCACCCTTGGCTGTGAGGCTGTCTTATGCATTGTCAGAGGGGCAGCAGCACCTCTCCTGTGCTGACAACCAAGAATGTCTCCAAATATTGCCACACAGCCCCTGGGCAAACACAGGCACCCTCACTTGCGTGCTGCTGGGCTGCATAGTCTGACCTTGTGGCCGCTAGCCAGAGCATTTGAAAATGGCCAGTGTGAATTGAGATGTGCTACGAGTTTGAAGTGCAGACTTGGTTTCAGAGTTTGAATACAGAGTAAGAAATTTGGAAAATACTAGTCATTGTTATGTGAGCGTTAAAAGGATAGTAATTTTTTAATATTGAGTCAAACAAAACATTGTTTAATTCCATCTTTTATTTTTAAAGGCTAGCCTCTAGGAAAATTTTAATTACATTATATGCCTATATTTGTGGCTTGTAGTTCTTCCTTTTAAAAAAATAATTTATTTGATAGAGACATTCTCTTTAACCACCTCCCAATACCCCCAAACTGTTTCACTTCTCAAATGTTTACAACAGCTGCCAAAGCAGGAAACTGAGGGTTTGTTCCATCCTGGCTCCCCGTGTGGGTGACAAGGACCCAACTGTGAGAGCCATATCACCTGCTGCCTTCTAGAATGTACATTAGTGGGAAACTGGAATCAGGAGTGCAGCTGGGACTGAGACCCAAGTGGTTAGAACCTGCACCTGTGTTCTGTGTCGGACAGCGTGACGCCAGCTATTGGTCTATGCTAGGTTAGCCATTGGTTTGTGGTAGGCATTTAAATCATGGTTAAGTCATTGAGTCTAAGTAATTTCTAGCATATGAAAAACCTCCCTTCCTGCAGTAAAGTAGTGGAGGCCTGTGCAGCTTCTGTGAAGCGTCTTGTGTTTCCAGTTTGTTCTTCTGAGTACTTGCTGGTAGCGTGTTACAAGTTGGCTCGATGTTTAGGAAGTTTGTGTTTGCTTACATTTCCTCCTGCTCATATTGGGTTGTATCTCTATTTTCACTAAAGTGTTCATACAATTGTATTTTAAAATTAAAATTACACTTCTTACTTAGCACCTGTTGGGTCTTTTGACACCTAGACTACTACCTCATGCGTAACAAAAGTGTTTGCTGCATGAGTGGATTTTCTAAGATCCTGCCTTTTCCAGTAAAAGCCTACTATTTAAAATATATTATTTCATCAGTTACCTGGCTATTTAAGCTCTGTCCTCTTCCTTTACTGCTGATTTCATTATGAAAAATGTTGTCCCTTTTGTAAGTGAATCCTTCTGATTTACCTTTGCCAAGTTTCTGACTTTCAGCGGGAAATCAAGTCTGCCTTTTCACAACTTGGCTAAATGTGCTACTTCCTGTTTTTAAATTTATTTTCCCTTGTGTGTGTAGCTTACTAGGGCTAAGTCCACATGAGTTAATGTGTGGTGTGAAGCCTGGATCTTGGTTCCTCTGCAATCCGGTATTTATTTGCCCTAAGTAGTGGCTTGTAGTCTCCTAGTCTCCCTGCTTGGTTGTAGTTTTATGCTTTCCTCTAGTAAGTTGTCATGGTTTGACCAGATTGAAGTATTTCTCCTGATTCATTTCCACTGGCAATCCATTCAACCTTAGAATGTTGGTAGTACACTTTATAGAATGCAAAATGTGGCAGGATATGTTTATTTTTACCTTAAAAAGACATATTTTTCCCCCTTCAAATGGTCAGCCATGTAAGCTTTTTTAGGAAGCGAAGAGAGGAAGAAAAGTTGGGTATCACAGAAGCTGTGCCTGTGAGATGTCTGTGTAGTCACTGGCAGGTTAGTGTAAAAATGCTTCCATTTTATGTTTAACTCTGAAATGTATAATATATATGTCCTCTAGCATCTGCTCATCTTTGGTTTAAAAACAACTAGAGATGTGTATTTTTGCAATTAAGTGGGACAGTTTATTTGCAGTCTAGTGTTTTAATTACATGATTGTGACTAGCTTTGGAAACTACCCTTTGTTTGTTATGAGCCTAGTTTGGAAAGTCAGGGTTTCTCAGTTAATAGTTAATTTAATTTTAATTTAATTTTTTTTTAAAGATTTATTTTATTTTTATTGGAAAGGCGGATATACAGAGAGGAGAGACAGAGAGGAAGATCTTCTGTCCGATGATTCACTCCCCAAGTGAGCGCAATGGCTGATGCTATGCCGATCCGAAGCCAGGAGCCTCCTCCGGGTCTCCCACGCGGGTGCAGGATCCCAAAGCTTTGGGCCGTCCTCGACTGCTTTCCCAGGCCACAGGCAGGGAGCTGGATGGGAAGCGGGGCCACCGGGATTAGAACTGGCACCCGTATGGGATCCCGGGCGTGCAAGGTGAGGACCTTAACCACTGCGCCATTGCACCGGGCCCAATAGTTAATTTTAATTTCGCCCTCAGCTTGGAGGAAAAAGTAGAGTTATCTATGAGGGAACTGCTGGAATCGTCTTGTACAGCTATAGTTTATTTGCTTTTTAAAATATTTTTATTTATTTGAGAAGCAGAGAGGAAAATAAACACAGCACTCCTATCCGCCGGTTCACTCACTAGATGCCTGCTGTAGCCCAGGGTTTGACTGGGGCAGGCTGAAACCAGGAGCAGGGAACTCAGTCTGGGCCACCTGTGTGGGTGTCAGGGACCTACGTAGCTGAGTCACTGTCTTGTGTCATCATCAAGAATCTGGAAACATGGACTTGAACCCAGACACTACAGTATGGGATGCAAGTATCTTCAGAAGCACCTTAACAGCTCTGCCAGATGCCCACCCCGTACCCTTTCTCTGGAAATCCCCATATTATGTTCTTTCATTATGTGAAGTTTTGGTGATTTTCCCATTTGTGTGTGGGAGTTGCCTTTGTCAGGACAAAATTAAAATTGCACTGAGCTCCTTGTTCTAAAATCAAAGTCAGGATCAGAGGTTACCATCTCTGTCAGGTTGCGGGCATTTGGTGACATCACTGCGCTACTTAATGATAAACTTAGGGACACTGACTTTTTCCTAAGGAGCCTTTTAGTTTGGCATTCTGCAGTCCAGGCAGTCACTTAGTCATTCCCTGGAAGGTGGTAGAATGAGACATTGTTACATAAATCAAAGGAACAAAGCCAATACAAGAAAGAGTTAGTAATTATTATTAAGTCTATTCAGTTTTCTTTTAATGGTTTTGATGAAAAACATCAACTGGGTATTTTAAAGATGAAGAAAATGGAATTGATATGCTGAACACATAGGAATTGTTAAGTTCTTATTCCCATTCCCTGCAAGTTTTGTACATAAGGAGTCCCATGATGGGTGACTTTTCTGGTTTCTTCTGAATGCTAGTATGCAATTCTCTTATGAGCATACTAAGGCATGGCATACCAAGTGCTCCTCTTCTGATGCTGTCTGTAGTATGGAAAAAAGATTTCCATAAAATTCTAACTGAAAGACCAAGGAATAGAGTAGCTTAAATAATTTTGAAAGGAAATAAAGATTTATTTTAGTTATCTGAAAAGCAAAATTATAGAGAGAGAAAAGAGAGAGAGAAATCAGAGAAATCTCCATCCACTGGTTCATTCCCCAAATCACTGCAATGGCCTGGGTTGGGCCAAACTGGCCATGAGCCCTAAGCTGCTTCCAGGTCTCCCACATGGGTGCAAGGGTCCAAGCCTTTGGGCCATCTTCTCCTGCTTTCCCAGATGCATTAGAAGGAAGCTGGATTGGAAGTAGAACAGTTAGGACTCAAACGAGTGCCCTTAAGGGATACCAGTGTGGCAGGAGGTAGCTTTACCCATTATGCCACAGTGCAAACCTCTGGAAAAGGAAAGAATAGTGTATCATAGTGCTTGTTTAAAGAGTTACTCTGTAGCTATAATACTCAAGCCAGTGGTATCAGTGGAGATACAGACAAACAACTCAATAGAATAAAGTCCAGAACAGAACCTATACTAGTATGGTTGACCTGGGGATACAGGTATAAAAACAATTTAATGGAGAAGAGGCATTCTTAAAAAAAATTTTTTTTAACTTATTTTCATCAACATGAAAGGCAGAATGATAGAGAGACAGACAGACATATTTAGGTCTTCCATCTGCTGGTTCATTTCCCAAATAGGGCTAGGACAGAACTCCACGTGGGTCTCCCTTATGGATCGCAGGGGCCCAGTCACACCAGCCGTAGTCCTGCTGCCTACCAGAATGCGTTAACAGAGGGCTGGATCAGAATGAGTAGCCAGGACTTGAACTGACCCTCCAGTCAGGCATGTGAGTGTCCCAAGTGGCTGCCCAACCTACTGTGCTGCAGCACTCCCTTGTAGTCTTTTAAATAAATGGTGTTGGGATGGTTGGATATCTTAAGGCAAGACAAACAAGCAAATAAAAACAAGCCAAAACAAAACAACAACAATGCAAAAAACTACCTAAATTTTATGCCAAAGTAACTGCAGTTGATTCATAGATCTAAATGTAAAACTATAAGATTTTTAGAAAAAAAAACTATAGGAGACTCTTCCTGCCTTAAGGTTAGACAAAGAGTTCATAAGCAAGATAGTGAAAGTATATGAAATAAAAAGAATCTGTACATTAGATTTCACTGAAGCCACAAACTTTTGCTGTGTGAATGTCCCTATTAAGAAGATAGAAACACACCATAAAATGAAAGAAAATATTTGTAGATTTCTTGTCTGCCAAGAACTTGAATCCAGAGTATGTAAAGCACTAAACTCAAAATGGGATGGACATTTGGCCTCATGCTTAAGATGCTGTCATCCTTATTGGCGTTCTCAGGTTCAATACCTGGCTCTGCTTCTGGCTGTAGTTGCTTGCTTTCTGTTCATGCAGACTCTGGGAGGCAGTGGTGATGGCTTAAAGTTAGATTCCTGCCCCCCACGTGGGAGATTAGAATTGAGTTCTGTTCTGTCTTTGGCCCCAGTGCAGGGTAGTTGCTAGCATGAGGGTAGTGACCCAGCAGATGGGGACCACAATGCTCTCTCTCTCTTCACTGTCTGTGTCTCAGATAATAAATAGGTAAAATGAAAAGAAAATGCAACATTAGGAAAACAACCCACTTAGAAAGTAAGGGGCGAGCACTGTGGCATGGTGCATAAAGCTGCCTGCTGCAGCATTGACAGCCCTTACGGGTGCCTGTTCAAATCCTGGTGGCTTCACTTCCAGTCCCTGCTAATAGTCACGCAAGTCCTTGGGCCTCTACATCTACTTGGGGGACCCAAAAGGAACTCCTGGTCTCAAACCAGACCAGCGTTGGCTGTTGTAGCTGTTCAGGGAGTGAAGCAGTGGATGGAAGATCTCTCTCTTCTCTCCTCTCTAACGTTGTCTTTTTGAATAAATAAAACAAATATTTTTTTAAAAAAATGAGCAAAAACCACTTTTACAGATACCTTACCACGAAGATGTCTGGGAGACAAATAAGTACAGATATCAATGTGTCCTTTGTCCTTGGGGTAGTATAGGCATACACCACCCTGAACACCGTGCCACACCAAGAGAATGTCTGCGCTGAAGGATGGTGCCAATGTCAAGTGCTCATGCAGATGTGGAAAAGCTGGATCCTCACAGTCTGGTAGTGGGAATGTAAGGTGTTACTATAGTAATTTTGGTGATAACTAATGTTTGAATCATGAATAATATCAAACTGCTCTACATTTGTCCAAAGTTAAGATCTCACAAGATATCAGATCTCCACCTCAAACCAACTCTGAAGTGGATCTTTTTTCCAAGCTCCAGCTACAGTTCAAGCAGGGATTCCTGGACCTCATTGAAGTCTGAAGCAAATTTTTGTGTTTCAAGATCCATTTATTTTATTTTTTAAAAAATTTTATTTTATTTATCATTTTTTAATAATCTTACTTAGTTGATTAGGGTACAAAGTGTCAAGGGTTACAGGATGAAAGTGGGTAATACCATTGATTCCATACTAATATCGGTTTTTTCCCTGTATCTGGGGTCAGGGGAGAAACAAAGGGAAAAGCCCCACCCAAACTCCCACCCATTCCAGGTCCCCAGTGTGAGGCACGCTCCAAGAGTCCTGCTCATGCAGTTTTGATATTTCAGTAGTTCTGGATTGCTGCCAATTTCGCCATTGCAATCACGATGAAATGTATTCAGAGTCCACTGGCTGACATAGTCTCTTCATGGTTGAGGTTCTGAGATCAGCAGTCCAGTTTGTGGGATCTCCAAAGAAACTTCATCTGAGATGATCCCAAACCTGATTCTTGCATGAGTTTGCCAGTACAGGGTCTGACACCATCTGTCACCCTAGCTTATGCACGTGCTAGTCGTTGCTGTTGCCAGGTCAGTTCTGTTTCCAGCCCTGTCATCCACTTGAACCAATGGGTGTTGTAGTTCAGCTCGATCCTACCCACTTCATACTTGGTCCTCACGCAAACCAGTTGGAGCTGCAGCCTGGTTGGGGTGACTCCCCATAACCCCCACCAGTTCTGCACCCTGCCCTGGTTCCCATGCTTGTCAGTATGTACCGCAGACTTATTCAGTCTATCCCACATCCCATTTAGCTCTGGTACTTGTCAGTGGGCATTGAAGCCTAATTCAACCCAACCAACCTACTGTCCAGTCCACACACATACTGGCAGGTGCTTTTCTGTCTAGTCACACCCCCGTCCTGGTTTTTGTGTTGTCCAGTGAGAGTGGTAACCCCAAGGGTGGTGCCCACTATCTCACTACTAGGCCACTCCCACTCCCAGATTATGCACTCTCCAGGTGGTTTTGGCATTTGACTTGACAGAATTAGCTCCCAGTGCCAGCCTCTACCAGCTGATGCTGTGGCTAAGCCCAACCATCCCTCATCCACTCTAATTGTTGCTTGTACCGGTCGGAACAGTCAGCCCACTTGGCCCTTCCCTTATCCAGCTCACATGAGGCCCACAGGTGCTGCAGTTCTGCCTAATCTGGTCTGCCCCCATCCCGACTCATGCTTTCCAATGGGAGTGGTTGTCCAGCAGGGGAGTCCTCATTCCCCTGCCAGCTTTGCCTCTCCCCCCCCCCCCCCCCCGGTTTTCACATATGCTGTTTAGGTGCTGCAACCACATCTGGTATGGCTCACCTCACCTTGGCATTCCTTAATGTGTACTGGTATGTGTCAAACTGAACCTGGCCCGACCCACACTCTATTCTGGTGCTCGAATTTGCCAGCGGTTGATGTGAACAGATTCAGCCTGGTCTGCCCCCAACCCATGCCAGATGTATACCAGTGGGATAATTTCCATGGCCTGTTCTGTGCTGTTTCCTGCACTTACCTGCCAGGTCTGTGTCCTGCCAGAGGGGTTGCCCAGGCTCCTCCATCAGAACCTCTCCCAATGCCAGATCTTGCACATACCAGGGGGTCCATGAGCCAGTACTACTCAGTTTACCTCCTGTCCTAGCAGGAACAGTGGCTTTTCCTGAATGGCCTTCAACCCAATCTGGTTCTTGCTGTTGGATGTTTCTGCCCAGCCATGGTCTGTCCATACCCACATACAGCTCACACATGGCTCAGTAGGGGTTGAGACTTAGCCTATTCTGTCCCACATCTATCCTGGTCCTCCAGAACACAAGAAGGTGTTGCAGTCTGGCCCGGCTTGGTGCATCCAGTCCCAGGCCACACTTGTGCCAAGGGAGACTACAACCATATCCTGATCAGGACGCAGCCCCCATTCCAGCCCATGTGCTCCTTGGTGGGAACTTCAACCCAGTTAGGGTGTCTCTTTAGCTCCCCAACCAGACCTATTCCCATCCTTAGATCACGTGCAGGCCAGTGGTTGCCCTGACTCAGCTTTGCAGAGCCCCTCACCTGTCCTGGCCCCTGCCTGAGACACTGTGGCTTAGCATCTTTGACTCACGCAGACCAGTAGGTGCAAGGACCTACTCAGCATGACCTGTGCTCCAACCTGATTTCTGTTCTTTCTTGTGAGTTAAGGTTTGCTCGGCCCTGCCCAGTCCTCCCCCTTCCAGTTGCAGCCCAGCCCACCCCACATCTGGTTTTAGGATGCATATTTGGGTGCTGCTGCCTTGACCTGCCCAGATTGTTGTAGGTTCCTTTACCCATGAGTGATGGCAAGTACCATGGGTCACACCTAGCTTAGTCCATCACCACCCCAACTCTTAAGCCAACCAACAGGACTTGTATTCCCACAGGGTTGGGCCCACACAACCCAACAGAGTCTACCTCCAGACCAAGTTCTCTCATGTGCTAGACAGTGTCTTGACTCTGCCAAATGTGACCACTCCATTATTCCACCACCCAGTCAGGTAATGGCACCTAGCCCTGCCAAACAGGCCCCCATCCATAGCTTTGGTGTGGACTGGTGTGTGGCTGTCAGTGATGTGCTATGCTAACAACCCATCTCTGGATTCCTAATTGGGCTGGTGAATCCGTTTGACCCAAATTACCTTATGGATATTTCCCTCCAAACCACTAGGACTCAGTCCCCACACATGAGAGAAAGTTTCATGACCCTGTCACTCATTCATGACCCAGAATTCATCTCTCACTTACACTAAAACTAACCTTATTCATGGGTGTCCCCAGGCAGCAACTACATATCTTCAAAATCCCAGAGTTAGCCCAAAGCCAGGGACTCATTCACTGCCTTCCGGCAGTAGCTTTGGCCTGAGTCCCCAGCATTGGGTCCTACCCGGCAGGGGCACCGCCCACAGCTGTCACACTGCAGGGAGCTGCAGTTGCCCCCAACCCCAAGGCCCAAACCCCAAGATCCATTTATTATGGAAATAGTGGCAATGATCATACAACATTGTGAATGTAATTAGTGCCCCATGAATTTTATGCTTAACATTGATTCAGTGTAAAATTTTGTGCTGTGTTTGTTTTGCGCCAGTAATGGCAATCTATTTAACTGTGTCATTTAGTAGCTTTTACCCCACTTACAATTGGAAGCAATTAATCTGCAATGCAGTGACATGATAAAAGTTGATATCAAGAGGCAATCTAATAGAATTTTGTAATACTTATCTAAATATGAATGTTCCTTTAATCTTCTGCCTTCTGAAGCTTTGGTTGTCACCAAGGCTGATTCCTCCAACTTTGTGTACCTACTCTGTATACAGGCCCAGTTTCTAGTTACAGTAGATATGCTTGCATTTTGTGTTTCTTTCTCCTTCCTCAGCTAAATGTTTTTTCCCCTTTCCTATTTGACTATACATAGTGTAAAATAAGAAAAAGCTTTGTGGGGGCTGGTGCTGTGGTACAGTGAGTAAGGCTGCTGCCTGTGACACCAGCATTCCATATAGATATCAGTTTGATTTCTGGCTGCTCCACTTCTGCTCCAGCTCCCTGCTAATGCATCTGGGAAAGCAGAAGATGGTCCAGATACCTGAGACACTACTCATGGTGAGGGTTCCAGAAGAAACTCCTGATTTTGGACCAGCTATTTGGAAAGTGGGAACCAATTGATGAAAGATTTCTGTTTCTGTCTCTCCTCTTTCTCTAGCTCTACCTTTCAAACATAGATATTTTGCTTAACAGTAAGAATGCTATGCACTTGAACCTCAGCAGCCTTTAGTTCATTATGAAGCATCATAGTCCCTAACCACTAAATTAAGTGTTCACTTTACACATAAAGACCTTACATAAGGTCTTTTTCTTGATGTTGACTCATTTGTCAAAATGTGCTTTTAATCAGTCGTCCCCAAGCTGGAATGCTTTGCCTTTGTCCAAGGGAAGTGAGTGTGCTTCCCAGCGCTGTGGACTTGCCTGATATGAAGCCATTCTCTGAAGATCCATGGTTAAGATGTGAAGCATAGCTTTTATGCTCGACTTGCTCAGGCATTCAAGTGACCCTGGTTGCTAGCTCTCCCATTTCAGCTGTGTTATGTGGGTTGCCTCTGTTTGCGGAGAAGAGGTGACACCTGAAGATGTACATGGCTTTGGACTGGGCTTGGTGTGTTGGGTGCTACACTGCTGAGTTTTGTTTTGGCTTGTAGGGTCTGTTCTTTGTTATTGTCCTAGAAAAAATTGGTCGTAGAATTTGTGGTTGTAGTGAAGTGATTGGTTTTCAATCTCCATTGGCAAATAAGATAAAATGCATTGGTGATCAAAAACAAATTTTAGGGTCTGTGTTGTGGTACATTAGGTTAACTGCTACCTGCTATGCTGGCTGCTCATATAGATCCCAATTTAAATCTTTGCTGCTCTGGTTTCAAACCAGCTCTCTGGTAATATGTCTGGAAAAGCAGCAAAAGATGGCTCAAGTGCTTGGGCTGCTGCATCCATGTAAGAGATCTAGGAGAAGCTCCTAGCTTCAGATTGGCCCAGTCCCTGTCTGCTTTGGCCATTTGGGGAGTGAACCAGTGGATGTAAGATCTTTCTGTCTCTCTCTCTGTTTCCTATACTCTGTGACTCTATCTTTCAAATAAATAAAATAAATCTTAAAAAAACACACAACGCTTCAGGAGCCTTCGTTGTGGCACGATGGCTTAAGCCTCCATTTGTGATGTCAGAATCCCATATCAGGGCACTTTTTTGAGACTTTGCTGCTCTGGTTTCAATCTAGCTTCCTTCCAATGTAGCTGGGAAGGCAGCGGAAGATGGCCCAAGTGCTCCACATGGGAGGTCTGGGACAAGTTTTGGAGTGCTACTTTCAGCCTAGCCCAGCCCCAGCTGTTGCCATCTCCTGGGAAGTGAACTGGCAGGTAGAAGTTCTCTCTCTCTATCACTGCCACTTCATCTTTCAATTAAATAATAAATCTTTTTTTTCCCTGGGAAGTAATCATCCATACATTCAGCCACACAAACACACACTCTATATATTTGTTCTACATCCTTTAACTGTGCTCTCACCTCACTTCCCATCTGCTGGCACAGCTGGAATGCCAGGATGCCTTGGAAACTGCAGCCCGGGCCGAGGGCCTTTCCCTGGATGTCTCCATGCACTCTCAGCTCAGAATTCTGGATGACGAACACCCCAAGGGAAAGTACCACCATGGCCTGAATACACTCAAACCCATCCGGACCACTTCCAAGTAAGTAGCTCTGCCAGGTGGCAATGGCTCTGCCAGGCAGCGGTGGTTCTGACTAGCGATGATGGTTCTGCTGGGTAGTGGTGGCTCTGCTGGGTGGCAGCTCTGCCTGGCAGCAGTCTGCACCTGAAATACTCGGGTTAAGGTCAGACCAGAGAGGACAATCCATCTGTAGTTTAGGAGCTCTATTGCCCAGGTGGTGTTACATGGACCCCTGCTGACCTGTCCACCTGGTAGTGCTGATGGCTTTGTGATTTGGGTTTTCTCTCCCTAGACACCAGCACCCGGTGGACAATGCTGGGCTCTTCTCCTGCATGACGTTTTCATGGCTTTCTCCCCTGGCCCGCGTGGCCCACAAAAAGGGGGAGCTCTTAATGGAGGATGTGTGGTCTTTGTCCAAGTTCGAGTCCTCGGAAGTGAACTGTCGAAGGTAGGCATCCCTGATCCACTCCTGCCCCGGGTGCATAGGGTCTGAGCTAGGAACGTGGGAATGAGTAGTGGCCTTGAAAGAGCTGAGCTGTCCAGGGGCGGGCGGGTCAGCTGGGGTGGCTTTCTCTTTGCTCTTCTGTATCTCCTATTTTAACCACAGGCTTTCTCTCTCTCTCTCAGCCCCGCTTCTCTTCCTGCGGGAGTCTGCGGGAGATTATGTTGCTGCCTTGTGACAGAATACATTTTTGTGGTAGCCCATTGTTATGAACCAAGTTTAGTTTACAGCTGTACACTGTATCCTAGGAGCCTTCAGACAGGGCTGGGGACCCTCAGGGAAGGAAACTTTGTGCTCACGAATCTATGTCTTGGGCTAGATCCCTCATTGGGGTGGGAGGAAGGCTTTTGTGCTCCTCATTGTCCGTGTCCTAAGCAGGGTTCAGAGAGCCCCCCCCCCCGCCCCGTTCTTCCCACCAAGCAGAGTAGATACGTAGTTTTTCCACAAAGTGCATTCTGTCCCCAGAAGGTGAAGAGATCAGGCAGGAAATTCTAAAGAAGAGACGTGTGTGTGAGGGAAGTGAGGGGGTGTGACTTCCCATGTGGGAGATGGGTAACGGAGGACTGTGCCCTTGTTAAGACTAGAGAGACTGTGGCAAGAAGAGCTGAAGGAAGCCGGGCCAGACGCCGCGTCCCTGCGGAGGGTGGTGTGGATCTTCTGCCGCACCCGGCTCATCCTGTCCATCGTGAGCCTGATGATCACTCAGCTGGCTGGCTTCAGTGGACCAGTAAGTTCTGACCATCCTTTCTGGCAGCATCCAGGGGCCCGGCAGCCGTGGCCAGCTCTAACTCTTATTGTTGCATTACAGGGGTTATGCTCACCTCTGGGCTAGCTAGCAATCATAGAGATGGCCCCAGGTGCTTGGAGTGAATGGTTGGCCTCCCTGTCAGCAGCTAGGGGGCTGAGGGCATGGTATTGCCAGAGAAGAAATAGAACTGATTTGCTTTCCTGGGGGTGGGGACGTGACTCAGTGACCATGGTACACTGTGCAGACAGGACTGTGTCCCGTGGTCTTGTGTTGATGTGAGATGACCATCTCAGTTCAGGTCTGGGCACTGTGTCTAGGTGGCGCTGAGTGAGTGGGTGAGAACAGCATGACATGGCACGGTGCTCACCATGTCCCAGGTGGCCGGAGGCAGTTACCACATGTTGAATGGTCCCCTGGCCAAGAGAGCCCTGAAGAAAATGAAGGATGTTTGAGAGTTTGTGTCTGGCCTGAAGTCCGTTTTGGGTTTTGGTTTATGGTGTCAAGTGTGTGCCACATGCTGGGGAGGCGGCCATGGTATTATTTTTCCCCCCTAGTCTTTGCTAAAGCAGGATAGATAAGAAATCATTTGACATCTACACTATTTTCTGGACACCTGTTTCTCACACCTGCTCTGCTGCCTTACACTTGAGAGTTTGATTAAATCTATTCTCTACATATTTGCCTTGAGGCATCGGAGTGGTAGCGCTGCTTACACAGTGCATTTGCCGTGTGTGAGTAAGCTGGAGCTCAAGGTTGGGTAAGTATGTGTCTAAGGTGCATGGTGATTAGATAAAACTAATTTATACTTGCTGTTTTAATGTTTGTTGAATGTTTGGTGCCCTTCTATGAAGTTTTGATCTCTCTTCTTAAGCAGGGAACATTTGTGATATTGGGTTTCTGTATTACTTGACAACTAACATACTTTTATGTGAATTTTAAATGAAAGGGGACCTTGTCAACAAAATGATGTGTTTGTGTTACTGACCAAAATGGCAAGGACTGGTGTGGAGCCAGCTTCCCCCAAGAAGAGCTTCTGTCGTTGCTTCACTACAGGGCTACCCTGGGCCTTCATCAAGGTGGAGCCATATGAGGCTGTCTGGATAAAGTCAGATGGGCTTTCTTAATTCTGTTTGGCCAAAGCAAGAACTTCATTTCTCCCCTCTTAGAAAAACAATCAATCAAACAAACAAAATACCCAAAACCCAAAAACATTCCTCAGATGATTGGGATTTCAATTATATCTGCTTGGGAAAACAAGGTTACCTAGGCATGTTCAACATGGCGGCCTTCCAGGCACTTCTCTGAGCACCTGTGGGATGCCCAGCTACACTTTAGGATGCAGTGCTCTGGGTCACTGGTCTCCTGAAAGTTCTTGGAGATGCCAGGGAGAGCCGAGCGCCTCGCTGAAGGAAGAAAAGTGCAGCACAACCTTCCTTCCCTCCGCCTAATGGGGGAAGAGCAGCCCAAGTCCAGTGTCAGTTCATGGCATTCTGTTCCCAAACTAGGGAGAGGGCAGCAGGACCTTCCATTGTCTCTTTCAGTGATTAAAAAAAAGTCTTGAAATGTAAACCCATGCAAACAACTCCTTTGGAGCTATGGTTCTAATATGTTTTCTTTTTCATTGAAAATTAAAAATCAGGCTGGGTTTGAGATCAGTACCAGCAATGAGCAGATCTGTCTGTGGATCAGTCCTTTCTGGAATGATTGCATGTTTTCTAAGCTGGTACAATTTTCAGATTGGTTTAATTTGTTCTTACACACCTCCAAAGAGCAAACTTCCCAGATATGGGCTCCCCAGTACAGCATCATTATTTCCCACCACCCCTGGGTCTCACTGAACCATGATAGCCATACACAGCACAAATGAAACACATCAGGTGGATGTGTTTTGTTTCATCTGTCTTAAACTGCTGGCCAGCTGACCCTAGGCACTTGTGTGTCAGGTTGGTTGGAGGTAATGTGCAGGCACCCAGAGGTCATGATAATGCTCATGGAGTACCAGAATCCATGAGGATGCTGTCCTGGCTTAAAACAAGCAGGCACCATTAATAGGATTAGAGATGCTTTGGAAGCTTCTTGGAGTAAGACAGTTCAGCCCCCAGCCTGATCTCTGATTCACATGTAAAGGGCTGGTATCTGCCCCATAGACCAGGAGGGGCAGGCTGTCTCGGTGGTGCTAACTCCTCAGGGCTTCAGGGCCTCTGCGGGCAGAACAGTGAAAAGCCTTTAGAGAGGTAAGTCTCCCACCCTCCCAGCCTTTCTGCCGCTGCTTGGTGCTGGCAGGATCTAGAACTGGGGGAGTCTCTCTGTAGTGGTACCAGTGACAGAAGCTGTTCTTTAGAATTTTCAGGATGGCTGTATACTGCGGTCAGAATGAGAGAGGCAAGCTGGGCAGAATCTCTCACCAAGAGTTCAGGTAAGGTAATGTTTCTTCACTGGGAATGCTTTCCACAGCCAGGCAGCTATGCTGACAAGTCTCGAGTTTTCTCCCAGTTTGTTTAGATGTAAATGATACCTTGATAACTTTTTATAAAAGCTGAATTTAGTTTGGATTTTTTTTCATGAAAGCCTTTTTCCTTTATCTCATGCAAAATGGTTTGAAATGTCATTACTTTTAAAAAACTGTTGAAAGTCTTTAATCTGCTGTTTCCTTTTTCTCCCATTCCTTTGAAAGTTTTACATAGTATAAATGATCATCATGTCTTTTACCTTCCCTGCCTCCTCCTCCTGCTTGCTGAGAGGCACTGTCACTATTACCACTGCCCCCCTCCCCACCTCCAGTCCCTGGCGGAAAAACAGCACCCTAAGGGGATGGGGAGAAAGGAATCCCCAACACAACCTGCAGTCCTTTCACGCCTTCCTTTGGAACCTGTTCTGTCAGTGCCATGGTGCGTGAAAAAGTGCGTCACTGCCCCACCATCTCACTGAGCTGCTTCGCGTGAGGCTCAGTTCCCTCCTTGCGGATTGCATACTGGAGAAGAAGCCAATCTCCTTGCTAGTAAACCAGCAACCCAGCTGTGTGTGCAGCGGTGACCCATAACGTGGATAATACATCATCTACAAAGCTGGGGGTGGGGGTGGAACTTGGTAGCTCCTAGAATCTGAAAACCTCCTCTTTGATCAGATCATTCATTGGGACTCCAACAGAAACCTGGTTTGGGGGTTGTGGGACCGGGAAATCCCCTAGCAGCTAGCCTGCTGTTACTCTCAGGAAACATGAGAAATACAAGCTAACTCAGAGTCTGGCTTCTGAAATTCAGCGCTAGCTCCCTCAGAGCTGCTGAACTTGGCCTCTGGTGTTGTCTGTCACTCAGCACTATCCCACAATGGTAGTAACCTCTTGTCGTAAGGAACTGGGATAGACCGGTGGATGGGTGTTGAGTTCATTTTTTCTTTCCCTTAGGATTGGTGTGGGGTTTGGGGGAATTAGTTTGACTTCTGTCTGGTGGTTGGTTTGACTTTGTTTTTGTCAAGCTCAACTTTAGCTACAAGGACTGGAAAAGACTCTGAAGGACGCCATGTGTTCCTCTTCAAGGCCTAGGGTTTTGCACTCTGCCCTGGGCAGAACTAGCTCCTCAGAGCCTAGGGCATGAGTAGGACCAGCAGTTTTAAGCCAAGTACCTCCCTGTGGGGAAGGAGGGCGGGGGTAGCTTTTCATTTTGTTTCGTTTCTTAATTCTCTTTCCTTAGCAGCAAGGTCTTTGTTCCTAGAGAATCCACTCCATTGCAGAATGCTTGCCACATCAGGAGCCCTAACCGATTAAGAGCTGTCAGCCTGATATACCGCCTCGGACTCTGGAAACAGATCTTGGTTCTCTTCTGTATTTCCATTGTGTATAGTGCACACCCACAGCCGGAGGCCCACCGACCTGTTAGATGGCTTAGCCCTCCCTGTATAACCTGACTCTGTATGTTCCCATTGTATGTTACTACAATCAATGCTCCACCTGTTGTACAGTGTTTGTGAGATGCTCTTTGAAGATGGTACTTTATATATCTATTTTTTTTTTCACTTTCAATAAAAATACATTACTCCCCACTTGCTGGTATTTGATACTGTTGCTGAGTGTGCGTGTGTGCTCCTGCGTCGCAGGACCTCAGAGCTGGCGGGGGCGCTCGGTGGCTCTTGGGGGCTGGCTGCCTTCCTTCTCTGCAGGTGGTGTTACACATATGCTACCTGAGGTAACACGTTTTCATCTTTGGGAGGGAGTGGGGTGTGGGGAGGGCCCAGGGGCGGGGCTCTGGCTTTGTTGGTGGTCAGCTTTGATTGCTGTCTTCTGCACTATTAAACTACTGATGTTTATTTTCAGGAATGTTGTGCAAATGCACTTCTCACTCTTCCCCAGTACAACTGTAGGTACACTGTTCCTTTTTATCAAATAAGCACGTTTGAAACAATACAAAGAAGGTTCTTGAGTGCACTTAAAGAAATGTATATCCATGTGTGCAGAGACTGGAATAAAGTCAAACATTTACTGTTGAGTGACCATGTGTCCAGAATGAATTTCAGCTCACGGACAGGTTTATGTTACATGAGAAAGAGTGATGATTTTGATGGTGTCGCTCCAGACCCAAGTTTCAGATTAGATCTGCTTCCTGCCAAACGCCCACCGGTGGTCAGCGGTACCTCCCTGTCCATCCAAGATGCTCATCTTCCCCTGCTGGTGTGCTGCTAGCCACACCACCAAGCTTTCTGCTCTTTCTAACTTAACATAAACCTGTGGTATAGTGTGAGGGTGCCATGGGGGTGTTGACAGTGGTGTATATTTCTCCCTGTAGGCCTTCGTGGTGAAGCGCCTCCTGGAGTATACCCAGGCTACAGAGTCTAACCTGCAGTACAGCTTGCTGTTAGTCTTGGGCCTCCTCCTCACAGAAATTGTGCGGTCCTGGTCGCTTGCCCTGACCTGGGCCTTGAATTACCGCACTGGAGTCCGCCTACGGGGAGCCATCCTGACCATGGCCTTCAAGAAGATCCTTAAGTTAAAGAACATTAAGGAGAAGTCCCTGGGTGAGGTGAGTGGGTCGAGCTTGCTTGCTACCTTGTAAAACGCAAGTTCCTGGCTTGAGCCAAGCATTTTTTCCACCCTCCCCCTTCCTCCTGAGGCTGCCACCTGTACCCTTTCTGAACCTCTCACTACACTTTATATCTCGTAGCTCATCAACATTTGCTCTAACGATGGCCAGAGGATGTTCGAAGCAGCTGCCGTTGGCAGCTTGCTGGCAGGCGGACCCGTTGTTGCCATCTTAGGCATGGTGTATAATGTCATTATTCTGGGACCAACAGGCTTCCTGGGATCAGCTGTGTTTATCCTTTTTTACCCTGCAATGGTGAGTACATTTGCTGACCAAGCATTGCCAGGTTCTCTTGAGGAGACGAGGGGTTTCTTGTCTTGGGGTCTAGTAGACATCACCAAGGTATCGGTTATTGGATGGGAAATTTTCTCACAGCACGTACCTAGTTTAAAAAGTCCAGAGCTAGACGGTACTCAATCCATGTGGACAGAATTTTGATTTGAGAGGAAGTAAGGTGTCCCTTACATAAAGGCAGTGGCTGCTAATGATATTACAGAGGAGTCTGAGGATGGGCATCTGGTACAGCTGTTGGGATGTTCCCATCCTGTATTGGGGTACCTGTATTCAGATCCTGGCTATGCTTCTGACTCCAGTTTCCTGCTGATGGCAGCATAGTGGCAGGCAGCAGATGGGTCCCTGCCACCCACATGGGAGACCCAGGTGGAGTTCTGGGCTCCCGGCTTTAGCCTGGCACAGCCTTGGCTGTTGAACATTGAGGAAGTGGACTACAAGATGGAAGATCTCTGTGTGTCTGTGTCTCTTTGCCTTTCAAACAAACAAAAACCAGTAGGGGAGAGGGTCCAAGTGGCAGAGAAAAGGCCTGCCTGTGAACCTTGGCCTCAGGAAGCAGCCATATGCAAGTCACACTGTGTCCCATGGGGTGCTACTTGCTGTGTCTCCTCTGATGGCACTCAATATCAGTGATGCCTGAGAACAAATATTTGTTCTCCTGTATCACAAAGAGATAAGAATTAAGTAATACTTGATTATGGTCTAGTAGATCACTTTCTATTGTAGAAGACAAAAGAAGAAGCAGCAGCAATAGTTAGCCCATTGCAGGGACCAGGATCAGACGCACACTTTATCTGGCAGACATTTCAGAGATGAGGTATCTTCAGTCTGACTGGGCTCTGACTTGGCCTTTCTTTTCAGATGTTTGCCTCTCGGCTCACTGCGTATTTCAGGAGAAAATGTGTAGCTGCCACAGATGAACGTGTCCAAAAGATGAATGAAGTTCTCACCTACATTAAATTCATTAAGATGTATGCCTGGGTCAAAGCGTTCTCTCAGAGTGTTCAGAGTGAGTTTGAAGATTTTGTACATGCATGTGCTAGAAGGACAGAGTTCTGCAAGCCTGATCATTCATTGTGTCCCCTGAATGCACAAGGCCTAGGACTCCCAGGGGCCTAAGATGTGCTAGAATCTTTGAATCTCAAGGAATCATAGTGACTGGAACCCATAACTGCATCTCATAAATGGAGAATGATTCATTTTCATTGTCCCTTTGTGTACTGTCTCTCAGCCTGACCATGAACCCATTACAGGGGACAATATCAGAGGAAACTTGGATGGGAGATGCAGCACACAGGTGGTACATAACCCTATCTGACAGGTGACTGGGAGTCAGGACAGATGAATTCTGGTCCTAGCTATGCCCTCTCATTATGAACTTTGATGCTTGTTTATGTTATTTAAATAATTGATTTATATTGAGTCTCTAAGTTCTCAGGGCCTGGCCCCATCCTGACATATAAACTGATTATAGGAAAAAATTTATCAAATATATAAATGCCATAGCACCAGGAGGCATAGTTAGCACAGACTGGGTATTCAGAAAGGGGTTCATAGCAGCTAGAATGGTAGGCCTTGACCAGGTGAGACTTAAGGATGTGTAAACATACTTTTTGGAGTTTGAAAAGGAATATATGGATACGGTGATCCTTGACTTACATAGAAAAGATAAGGGCTGTTCAGAACCTATGACTTCATTGTTAGCTGACTAAAAATAATGCTTTTAAGCCAGTAGTGCAATGTTAGGCCAAATCAAAATACAAAGTTCAGATCGAGACAGGCTCTTTCAGATTCTCTGATTAAACTTGCAGGAACACTGGGTCAAGTTCTGGACTCTGCGCTTTATGCATAAAGGTTATTAGGTTAAGAGGCATCCAGAGGAGGTGACTGCTCTCAGGTGTCCAGCCGTGGGTGAGGCTGCTTTATCAAGTAGCTTCTTTGTTTCCGCTTAAGAGTGGAATAAAGGAGTGCCAAGTGGACAACTACCAAGTATGATGGTGGCACGATGGCTGTCCATGGTGTCTGGGCTCTCAGATTTTATCATCCTCTTTCTGAGATTTCACTCATCTTTCAGTGCCTGACTTTACTACCATCACCTATGCATGTTCATTTAAAGGGAAAAAAAACCTTTCTCACTCATCATGGATGTGGTCCGCATCCATCTAACACACAAACCAGCTCTGAACATGCTTTCCAATGCCTTGGGCAGCAGTAAAACACTTAAGTCAGTGCATAAGCCCCTCCGGAAGAATACCTTTTTATGTTTAAAAATACCTTCTTTTTTTATCATCCTACTCGCTACTCTTTAATGCTCCATAATTTTTCATAGTATTTAAGAAAAGTCATCCTGCCTGTGGGAATTGCGTGTCACCTGTCTTCTTGCAGCCCTTCTGGCGGGTTTTGGTGTGACAGTTTTTGTCTTCGTGTTAACTTGGAGCAGACACTCCATGGCATCATATTCTTCGGGTTCCCACAGCCATCATACTGCCTTTCCTAAATGCCTAAGGCAGAACTAAGCAACAGTCCGCTAAGCAAATGAAATGCCAATTGCAGGTACAACTTAATGTATTCATTCTTACTAAACCCAAGAAGCCAATTAGAAGGATCAGGGGAAAAAAAGCCAGAGATGGTTGTAGCATGAATACGTAGCAGATACTTTTGTTAGATTCAGTCGTATGACTTGATCTATTTCTGTCTCGGGCTTAAATGCCAGCTTTTGGGGTGAGACTGATGGTCATATGGGTCTACTGTTTGCCTCCTGAGTGTCAATAGGGACGTTTTAAAACATGTTTATAGCTGAGGACCTGCAATGTCTCATTGAGGTGGTGGAAGAAAGCACCCCAAGGTTTCTTTGGACTTGTTCTAAAACTTCCTGTGCCTTTTATCTACAGAAATCCGAGAGGAGGAGCGCCGGGTGTTAGAGAAGGCAGGATACTTCCAGAGCATCACCGTCGGGGTGGCTCCCATTGTCGTGGTGATTGCCAGCGTGGTGACCTTCTCTGTTCACATGACCCTGGGCTTCGATCTGACCGCAGCACAGGTCAGCGGGCTGTGGGCAGCATCTTAGTACTGTCCACAGAGATGCTCTGGTCAGCTTGTAATTGGATTTGAGGGTACCCCCCCAGGAGTTCTGTACTTTTCTCATGCATATGATTAAAGCAGGAAGTGGAAAAGCAAAGGAGCCAAATGATAAGCAGGTTTTTAGTCAACCTGGTTTGGATTTAATTCTAAAAAGGCAGGTCGACTTGTAGTTCACACTTAACTGAGAGTGTTCAATTGATTAAGTCTTACAAGAAACCATGTGTGACTTAGCAGCATCATTTCATGTCAGAGAGTAACTTTGCAGACGTCCCAGGGGAAATTCCTGGCGATTTGGGAATGTACTCGCATGGCCCCACCAGACCCACTTTTTTCCCTTCCTGTCCTCAGGCTTTCACGGTGGTGACAGTCTTCAATTCCATGACATTTGCGCTGAAAGTGACACCGTTCTCCGTGAAGTCCCTCTCAGAAGCGTCAGTGGCTGTCGACAGATTTAAGGTAAGAGGCTCCATTCACCTTCCCCATGCCAGGAGCTAGCCTGGTGCAATTGCTGCTGTTCCAAGGGGCCACGCCGCACTGGCCATGCTTGGATCTGATTCGTTTTTAACCTTTTGGCCAAATTGGTAAGTGAGAAGCCAGTGAGGAGACTGCAATAAGGGCAAGACTAGATAACTTTTGAAATTCAAATGGGTTTTGACATCTCCTGCAAGGCCTGCTTCTTTGTTTGTACAAGTTCAGCGTTTCCCCAAGGGCTGACCCTGCAGCCTGGGCCTAACAGAGGGCTGTGTGTCTTAACTTGCTGGGCCTTCAAGGGACTGGAAGACCTGAACTGCCAGGTAGCTGTCAGGCTTTCCTCCTATCGATCTTTACTGCTGTCCTTATGTTTGGCTGATATACCCAGTCTTTTTTGGTCCTTTCCTTTTCTTGCCCTGTGGCTGCTGTTCAGGGTGCAGGGAACCTTGTGACATGTGACTAGTCCTTAAACTAGATCATGCTGAGAAACCCAGTTGAGGAAGTACCAGGCCTTTTCCTAGCATGTGGTTAGATGATCATACCTCAGTTGTAATCCTTGTGCCTTTAGCATAGCAAAGACACGTGGCACAGGATAAGGAGATATTGGGGAGGGCAGAGGCTAATACTTCAACACAGTTAATACAAGGAGCAGTGTTGTGTGGGCTGGGTTCCCAAACAGTGCCACTGCTCACCCATCTTTGCCAATGAAAATGAGGGTGCAAATGGACTTTGATAGCAGTTGAGGGGTGAACATCCCTCCTGTACCCCAGCCTTGCCACTCAGAGGCCGAGGCCAAGCGCCGGAACCCATGGGTTGTCCAAGCTGGATTTGGCTGAGTTTATGGTACCCAGTTGTAGAAGGAAGCAAAAGGTTTGAATCTGTGGTTCCCTTCGTTTCCATAGCCTTTCTGGTTAATGTATTTGATGGTGGCATCTTGCATGGAGTGCTAAGAGTGTGCCCTGTACGTTTGTTCTCCACTGTTGTTTGAAGGCTGTTTTGTTGGTTGCTTGTAAGGACTCTTTCCTCCATCCAGGAAGCTTTACAGTTTGTAACAGAAGCAAAGCACCCAGCAGCTCATTAATTACCCCCTGGAGTTTCCAGCCCTTTCGATTTTATTCCACTTGGCAATCTTTTTTTTTTTTTTCCTCTTCTTGTAAGGAGATATTTAGCCCAAGATAGCAAGGATTTATTACTTAATCCTTCCTCAACCCTAAGCCGTTTTTAATTATATCCAGGTGTTCATTAATTAGAAAGACACTGACTTCGTTAGTGTTGGGGGTGGGGGACCTGTGTTTCAGAACTAAGACAACTGTTTGTTATTTCTAAGTACATTAACGCAAACCTGCCCTGGTTCTGGCTTTCATCCAAGACAACCTTTTGAAAATAGCAGCAGCCTCAATGAAACTGTTGCTGAGATGCTGTGTCCTCCAAAGGGTCTGCTCTCCACCATGTGTTAGGTAGGAGAAAGTTGCGAGAAAAACAAGGACAGGACTGGCCTGTTTGATGTACTTCTCTGTCCTGGAGCTTCAGGGAAGATGCTGTAGAGCCCTTTTGTTCAACACATCCCAGCATGCCATTTTGTTTTGCATCCTGTCCTTTCTCTTTTCATCAGAGGATCTGATAGATAGGTAGGGATAGTTGGTTTATTCTGTAATTTACTTGCCGGGAGATTCAGATTGCCCATTTGTTGGTTCCTGTTTAATGGTGTGGAAAAGCATTGAAAGAGTTTAATGTTTTAGGAGAGTGAGAAGGGCAGTGAGAAACGAGCGTGCAGAGGGCCTGTTTCAATGAATGAAAACTCAGGATGCCCAGTTAAATGCTGCACGGGACACCTTGGGAATAATTACTTTTTGTTTCTCTGGAATCCACATTCAGTTGTGTGTCTTGCATTTTATCTGGTCACCCTGTGAGCACTCCACTTTTCTGCTCCATGGAGTCTGTCTGATTTGATACTGCTAGTGGCTGAGAGTATCAGGGGAGGTTAATGTCCCATGGTAAAGCTGAGATTTGTGGTTTCTTGTAGTGTCTGTTGTCCTGGCAGGTACAAATCGAAGAAGCTGTAAACTGAGGTGTTGTGAGGCCCTTGCCTGCCTCAGTGTGAAGGCAAAGTCGTCCCAGGAGGAGGGCAGGGCTGCAGGGAGTGGGGGGAAACATGAGGAGAGAACTCATGGGTGGGCACCACCAGTGTGTTGTCTCAATAGTTCATGGAGGCTCAAAAGTCCTTGTCCTTTCATAACTTTCAGAGGAGAGAACTTAGAGGTATTCTACCAATGTATGGTTTTACCCTAGAAAGGTGATCAAAATACTCGATCTGTCATTCTTTACTCACTCTTGGAGGAAGACTCTAAGCCAGTTAAACCAGCAGCTCTTTTCAGAAAGCAGGTGCTAAACCCTAAGGTGAATCAAAAAAGATTATCTGGGAAACTTAGAAACATGACACTTCTGGGAAGATTGGGGGTTAGAAATGAAAGCGAGATGTGGTGACCAGAGGGAAGGAAAGAACAGGCTTAGAAGTTTAGGATTCAAGAGAAAGGGCTGGTTTTGGAAAAGGGACTGCAGGTCACGTTCAGTGGCACCTGGTGACTTTAAGGCAGTTGGGATTCTCAGTGATGAAACCAAGTCCTGATTCTAAAAGCCATCATTCCTTAAAGATTTTTCTAATGTTATGCTTAGTGTTTTTTTTTTTTAAATTAAAACTCTTTTTCGCAACCATCCTTGGAGTCCAGCTGGGCTAGCGTTCTGCAGAGGAGAGCACATGTGTGTCAGGGTGGCCTCAGAGGCTTGCAGGGAAGTCCTAGGCTGGCAGTTCTCATGGGTAGTGCTTCAGCTCTGACTTCAGAAATGCTTTTCTTTCTTTCTTTTAAATATTTGTTTCTTTATTTGAAAGACAGTTACAGAGAGAGAGAGAGAAACAGGTCTTGCGTCCGCTGATTCACTCCCCAAATAGCTGCAACAGCCAGGGCTTAGCCAGGACAAAGCCAGGGCCCCGGAACTCCATCCAGGTCTCCCGTGTAGGTGACAGGGATCCAGGCACTTGGGCTGTCTTCCACTGCTTTCCCAGGTGCATTAACAGGGAGTTGTGTTGGAAGCAGAACAGCTGGATCTGGAACTGGCACTCTACGGGATGCCACCATCGAAGGTGGTAGCTTAAGACCCACTATGCCACAATGCTGGCCCTCAGGGCTTCAGAGACATTTCTCTCTTTCCTGTCACATGATTCATTGGGCCTCTGGGAACAAGTGGGAGGCAAGAGACCCATTGCCTTCCCAGAGATATTTCTCAAGGGGACACCCTTCACTTCCACACAAGCCTGTGCCTTTGCTTGACTGAACTCAGCAACTTCCAGGGCAGGGCTTTGAAAGACTCGAAGATTTCTTGGTAAGATGTCCTCATGGCTGATGACCTGTCAGATCACCTCTCTCCCTAGGTGGGTGCCTGCTGTTGGGGAGGGAAGTGAGCAAGTTCTATGGATTCTGTAGGAGCCTAAGAAGAGAGCCACTGGGGAGGGTGTGTGCTGGGCATCAGTGTGCACTCACCTGCTACTTAGCCCTGAGTGAGCACTTGGAGCTGCGCACACATTAGTTCTGGGTCCTTTGGTCAATGTTAGGCTGCCAGAGAAGGAGAAGGCAGTTCAGGCTGCAGTTGCAGGTATAGGGAGGTGGGTCCCTGGATGCCCCTGTCCCTCCCTAGCTTGTCCCCACACTCCTGGGCCCCCTGATGGGCCTGAGGTGAGGCTGCACTAATGAGCTCCCTTTTGCCCTTCAGCTTCCTTCCACTGTATAGCCTGATGTGTTTTGCTACGTGAGTGTGCGCCCTAGGCTTGTCTCCCTGGTCTTGATCCAGTGTCTCATCTTTGCACCTCTCTCACAACTCCTATCAGAGTTTGTTTCTAATGGAAGAGGTTCACATGATAAAGAACAAACCATCCAGTCCTCACATCAAGATAGAGATGAAAGGTGCCACCTTGGCATGGGACTCCTCCCACTCCAGTGTCCAGAACTCACCCAAGCTGAGCCCCAAAATGAAAAAGGACAAGAGGGCTGCCAGGGGCAAGAAAGAGAAGGCAAGGCAGCTGCAGCGCACTGAGCATCAGGCAGTGCTGGCGGAGCAGAAAGGCCACCTGCTCCTGGACAGTGACGAGCGGCCCAGTCCCGAGGAGGAGGAAGGCAAGCACATCCACCTGGGGAGTCTCCGCTTGCAGAGGACGCTGTACAACATCGACCTGGAAATCGAAGAGGTAAGCTGGCACCACCGCCCCTCCCTGCCTCACGTGCATGCCCTGGCATTCTCTGCTGCCCTCGTGCTCAGCAAGTGAGGCTGGGCAGAGGCCAGTCTGTTGAACAGAACACATCGTGACTGGGAGTGATTGTGAGCCGAAAAGTGAATCGGGTCAGCCCTAACTCTAAAGGGAATATCTGAGCATTTAATAGCAGAAATGTGAATAATAGCTAATCCCATGAACCAGCAAGGAAGCAAAGCTTTCAAGGGGATATGCCGGGATTGCCTCCCAAATTCATGTCCAGTGATTGTGGTCATACGTGAGCTGTGATAATTACATCCAGGTGGTTAGAATTGTGTGAGTCCCTCATTGCCACCAGGCTGGTGGGAGCCTGGTGCAGTGTGAGAAGGCTCAGTGCTACGCTTGGTCAGCAGTTCTGTTGTCATGATTTATTTCTAGTACAAGAGGAAGGTCAGGGTGGCAGAGCTGTCACCACCTAGGGAGCTCAGGACTGAAGTGTCAGAGTGGCTGCAGCAGGCCCTCAGACTCAGCCTGGGAGCTAGCACTGTGTCTGAAGGCCAGCAGAAGCCCAGGCATATGTGTGTGTGTTCCTTCTGCATCCAGCTGAATGCCAAGCTGTGCGCGCTTGGGGGGCCTGAGGCCACAGCTGCAAAAACCCAAGCAGCTATAGTTCCCTGCCTTGCTAGAGCATGTGCTGTGTGGAGCATGGACAGCCAGCCAACCATAAAATATCCTGTAGGGCAGATAGTGAGAAAGGCCACTGAAGGGGGCAGTGAGCTGAGGCTGGGAGCAATTTAAACAGGCTGCCCTCAGGAAAGGCAACATTAAGAAATGGTATTTGAGCAAAGACAGAAGGGAGAGGAGGGAGCAAGCCAACCCTGTGACTGTCAGGGAGAGGCAGAGGGAGGGACTAAATCACAGCTGATTCTGGGGTGCACCTGTTATTGGAACAGCATGGGAGTGGATGCTGAGGGCAGGGAGGCAATGAGGAGCTATCTCCTTCCAAGAGACTGTGGGTATGTGTAGAGCAGCAGTCATTTGGACATATGTGTGCAGGGAACCATCATGGCTGCTGGCCTTAGGAGAGCGTGTAGAGGCAGGGAGCAGGGGGAGCCAGGAAGGGTGTGTTACTGTTGGAGCCCAGGAGAAGGGCAGTCTTAAGCCAAAGGCAGTGATGATGGAACAGGTAGGAAGCATTGACCAGCATGGCCAGAAGGAAGGGTGGGTGTTGTGTGTTACAAAATCAATGCCTGACTAGGAGCCTCTTAAGTCCAGAGGTGTTAGCCCTCCAGCCCTTGGAAGGTGTTAGCAAGGCTGGGAGAACATCCTTAGTCCACCAGAAACCCATGTGTGGATCTCACTGGAGGGCAGGTGTGTCTTTGTCGATGTCATTCTTTTTAAAAACAAAGAACAAAACCCACATTATTTAGTCTTTAAGATGTTTTTATTTATATTTAATAGGCAGAGTTTCAGAGACGGAGAGCCAGAGAAAGATTTCCCATCTGTGTCTTCACTCCCTGAATGGTTGCAATGGTCATGGTGGGTTCAGGCTGAAGTCAGGAGCCTGGAACTCCATTTAAGTTTCCCACATGGTTTATGGCAGGGGTCCAAGCATCTGGGCCATCCTCTGCTGCTTTCCCAGGCTCATTAGCAGGGAGCTGCATCAGAAGTGAAGCAGCCAGAATGCAAACCAGCACCCATATGGGATGCCAGTGTTGCTGGCAGTAGCTTAACCCTCCAATGCTGGCCCCACTGACTTCACTCTTAATGGCAAGCTTCTTGTTCAGGGACTGCACAATGTCATGGTAAATGTGGTAACCCAATTAGAGATGGTTATTCCTCATATCTGGGGTCCAGGTCCTTGTTCTGCCCTTCAGAATCCTCATGCTACAGCTGTTTGAAGAGAGCCCTGGTAATGTCACCTGGACCTCCCTCAGCAGGGAAGGGACAGTAATGCTTGCCAAGTGCCCCCTGGGTGTGAGACACTCACTCCAGTGCTGCACCATCCATAAGGCAGTCATCAGGACAGTGGTGTTCCTACAGTCCACCCAGCTGGCCTGAGCAGAAACCTGTGAAACCTCCTCGTCACCACTAGGTCGATCTTTTATGCTCCTGGCCCATATCACCAGCTACTAGTTCTGCCTGCCTTTACCACACACTGGACACCGTGCATGACTCTGCAAGAGTCAGTTCCTTTCCTCCAGGTGTTGGGAGTCCTGAGAAGGAAACAGACACAATGTGGGTTAATGTAACTAGCCAGGACCTCAGCCTCCTCACGTGCTGGGAGCACTGGGATTCAATCAGGCTTGCCTGGTTCTTTTCACACCACTGCTCCTCCTCTTGACTTCCTGTCTCATGATGTGTGAACCGACTCAAGCTACCTAGCTGGCCTTGAACACTTTCTTTTTTTTTTAATTTATTTTTTAATTTTTTAATTTTTTTATTGGAAAGGCGGATATACAGAGAGGAGAAACAGAGAGGAAGATCTTCCGTCCAATGATTCACTTCCTAAGTGAGCGCAATGGCCAATGCTATGCCCATCCGAAGCCAGGAGCCTCTTCTGGGTCTCCCACGTGGGTGCAGGGTCCCAAAACTTTGGGCCGTCCTCGACTGCTTTCCCGGGCCACAAGCAGGTAGCTGGATGGGAAGCGGGGCTGCTAGGATAGAACCGGCGCCCATATGGGATCCCGGGCGTGCAAGGCGAAGACCTTAACCACTTGCGCCACCGCGCCGGGCCCAAACACTTTCAACACCCTCTGCTGGGACCACTTAGTTTCTTATGGAAATTTAGTTCATCCACCTGCTTGTTTTTCCATTTCTTATGTGGCATCAGTGATATAAATATTCCTCAGATACTTGGAAATCTTTTGGAGAAAAATGGAAGCAACAGTGTTAAAAATCATTTGTGGGCCTTAGAGAAAAATCATAAAATAACCTCAAAAGTCTTGCCTACTTTTCCAAAAAACAAACAAAACACATGCAGTACAAGCAAGGTCCAAGGGGTGAGATCTCTCTAAAAGAGATTGTGGGATGTTATTCCTTTTTAAGGTTTATTTATTTGAAAAACAGAGCGAGATTGCATCATGAGAGAGAAGGACAGGGAGAGGGAGACAGAGAGCTCTTCCATCCCTCTGCTCACTCCACAAATGGCCACCACAGCTGGGATTGGATCAGGTGAAGCTAAGGAATCATGCTTTCCATCTGGGTCTGCCACACAGACCTTAGAACTTTGGATCATGCCGCAGGTGCCTGAGCAGGGCACCAGATCAGAAGCAGAGCAGCCAGGACTGAAACTGGCACTCCAGCATAGAATGCTGGCATGGCAGGCAGCCACTGTTGTGGGTCATCTCAGTGTATGTGACATGCTTAATTTTCTGTTGCCTCAACATGTTTCCCCAGAAGCCCTGTGATGTAGGCAGCTAACAAGTCAGAAGACTGGACCATCAGGGTGACAGTTCCTATCCCAGATGGGTGGCCTTCCTGTGTGTCCTCCAAGGAGTCACAGCACTTTGTAGTTGAGTGGTCAGCAGTGCCGTAATGACCTCTTCCTTCTGTGTGCTCTGTGCAGGGTAAACTGGTTGGAATCTGCGGCAGTGTGGGAAGTGGGAAGACCTCACTCATTTCCGCCATCTTAGGCCAGGTAAGAGTTTCTGCTGTTGTCCTTGGCATCTCCTGCTTTTTCAGGTCTCTGCTGAGTGAAAATCTCCGGGCAAGCAAACTCATGTCCTGGACCAAGCCAGAAAAGGCAGAAATGCAGTCAGGCCTTGGTCTGCTTTAGGCATCTGCTCATTCCCACCATGTACTGTACTGAGTCTACTGGGGACCTAGGGGACACCTGATGCATAACTGAGTGGAGCCCAGCGGCAATCGGTCGTGTCTCCCCTTCAGCATGTATTCAATGCTGTAGGTATGCCAGGCAGCATGATGGGAGATGACTGGGACAGAAATGGACACTGGGACAGAAATGGACATTGCAGGCCTACCGAGAAAGAATCAAATCTGGAAGGGGCAGCGCCCCCGACACTGCAGCATCTGTGCCAGGCGGGATGCCAGGGGTTCATCTGGGAGCAGAGCTGCACTTGGTCTTCATCCTGAGCACAGAATGACTCAGACCCTTCGGAAGTTGCCAGTGGGGCACTGGTCCTTTCAGACACAATGGCACCTCACAGGGCAGGAAGAGAACTGTACCCAGAGGGGCCCATCAGTCATCCTTTGCTTGGAGAGCCAGGACCAGAGTGAGGGTTATCCAGCTGAGACTGTCTCAGTTATGGTTTAGAACAAAATAAGGTACCCACTTTTTTTTTTAAGATTTATCTTATTGAGCCCAGTGAGGTAGTCTAGTGGCTAAAGTCCTCGCCTTGTACATGCCATGATCCCATATGGGCGCCAGTTTGAGTCCCGTTGGCCCCACTTCCCATTCATCTTCCTGCTTGTGGCCTTTGAAAGCAGTTGAGGATGGCCCAAAGCCTTGGGACCCTGTACCCAAGTGAGAGAACAGGAAGAGGGCCCTGGCCCCTGGCTTCAGATCAGCTCATTTGTAGCCACTGGGGAAGTGAATCAGCAGACAAGAAATATTCCTCTCTGTCTCTTCTCGCCTCTTCTGTATATATCTGATCTTTCAATAAAAATAAATAAACCTTTTTTTTTAAGATTTATTTTATTTTTATTGGAAAGGCGGATATACAGAGAGGAGAGATCGAGAAGAAGATCTTCCGTCCGATGACTCACGCCCCAAGTGAGCGCAATGGCCGATGCTATGCCTGTCCGAAGCCAGGAGCCTCTTCTGGGTCTCCCATGCGGGTGCAGGGTCCCAAAGCCTTGGGCCATCCTCGACTGCTTTCCCGGGCCACAGACAGGGAGCTGGATGGGAAGCGGGGCCACCAGGACTAGAACCGGTGCCCATATGGGATCCTGGGCATGCAAGGCGAGGACCTTAATCACTGCACCGGGCCCAAACCTTTTTTTTTAAAAGACTTATTTACTTGAAAGGCAAAGTTAGAGATAGGCAGAGATGGACACCTTCCAACTGCTGGTTCATTCCCTAGATGGATGCAATGGCCAGGCCAATCCAGGAGCTTCCTTTGGGTCTCCCACATGGATGCAGGGGCCCAAGGATTTGAGTCATCCTTTGCTGCCTTCTCAGGTGCATTATTTTCAGGGAACTGGATCAGGTGTGGATCAGATGAAATTCGAACCAGTGCCCATTTAAAAGGCTGGTGTCATTGGCTGTGGGTTTACCTGCTGCACCACAGTGCCATTCCCAAGTTACCCACTTTCCAGTAGCTTAACAGGATAGACTTGAGATACTATCCCTTCCTGGTAGGCAAGATCCATATTGAGTAGTGAAGCAAACAGGGACAGGGGTAGGTAAAGGTGCTTTTGTGCCTTCAGTGCATGTGCTGTCTCTCTTTTTGGGCCCCTGTGTCACTGCTGCTGAGTTGCAATGCCCAGGGTGATGTGAGGATGTCTACATTTGGGCCGCATGGGGCAGCCTTGCTCTGTGTTCTGGCTTTCTGGGTCATTTCTGTTTGGAGGACCAGGTGACGACACAGAGGTGGGGCGGAGATGAAGGATAGGAAAGGTTAATACCAGACACTGTAGCTGTTTAGCAAGATGCTCCTTCTAGGTGGTTAGGTTGAAAACCAAGCGAGGCTTTGTTTCCCTGGCAGCTCCTAATAGCCCTGGCTCCTGCAGGGAGGAGTGCTTGTGCAGCAGCAGCCGGAAGATCCTAGTTCCCGTGTGTTCTAAACATATGCAAACACATGCCAGAGTGCTTCTGTTTGTGGGTGGTGCACAGCTGCAGCCTGGGGGTCTGTACCAAAAATGGTGGTGCTTGAGGAGACAGCAAGTATGTACAAGTCCTACACAGGCTGCTTAGCAAAAACTCCAGGCTCTGCCATCCTCAATCCAAGGCAGGTGTCTACCTTCAGTCCCAAAGGGAAACCATGATAAAATTGGGTGAAACTAGTCACATGAAACCTTGCCACTGAACACACAACTCAGAGCACCTGGCTCATTGTGCAGTCCCTGCCAGTTACAGAAGATCTGTCGTCATCACACAGATGTGGTGTAAAGCTAGGAGGCTTTTCTCCTTTGGGTCCTCACTCTGCAGAAACAGCTGGTCTGACCAACGTCCCAAATGTGCTTTGTAGTGGAGTGAGCCTTCCCCCATTTTGAGGATGTGGGGATCTACAGCTTCCAGTACAGGGGGACTCCCAATGGGCCTTCCTGCCAGCCAATGCCACCCTGGAGAGAACACTGCAATTGGGAAGGAGAGTAAACAAGTAGGCTGCTGGGTGAAGTGGCTTGTTCCAGGCACGGGCTTTTCCTGGGCTGCTTTCACACATTTGCAAGGACAGCTTTGGTGTAGCTCTCTTTGCAACAAAGGAGGGGTCTGGATTTGGGTGCAGAGATGGCCAGGCTTTAGACTGCATTGGGCATATAGGGGGTCCTGTTGCTGGTTGTGTGGTAATGGCTTTGGATGCTGTCTCCCTAGATGACACTTCTAGAGGGCAGCATTGCCATCAGCGGAACCTTTGCCTATGTGGCCCAGCAGGCCTGGATCCTCAATGCCACCCTGAGAGACAACATCCTCTTTGGGAAGGAATTTGACGAAGAAAGGCAAGGAGTGTTTGACTTCGATTGTGCTTTTCCGTCTTGGCCCCGTGAAATGCAAGGCATCCAATTCGGCAAACTCTGCTCTGACCTTGTGCCTGAGCCCATGTTTCTCTGTGTCCTTCAGGTACAACTCTGTGCTGAACAGCTGCTGCCTGAGGCCTGACCTGGCCATTCTTCCCAACAGCGACTTGACTGAGGTACAGGCCCACAGAGAGGTTCTGGGAAATGAGGGCAGGGCTGTGCCAGAGCTGTTCCCAAGGAGTCCACCTGCAGCGCTGGGCAGAAGAACATGGACCAGGAACATGGCTGTCATCGGGCCTTTGTGTTCAGATAGCATTTGTTCATTAGGGTTGAGTTAATAATACTGCATCTTTCCAGCATATAAATATTTCCTGTCATGTGGTTGTTGATGTGAGGTTAACATTTTTCACTCTGTTCGCATAGTTTTGAAGCCACAAGTCAAAGATCTATGTTGAACTTCTGCCCTAAAGTTCATGATGCCAGCTTTCTTGTTCAGACGCAGCCTTCAGAGAGTCCTCTTCCCTGGGAAAGCAGTCAGAGAAAATCTGTCTTACTCTGCTGCTGTGCCCTGGAACCATCTCCAGGGGTGTATCTTGGAACTAATCATGTCAAAGCTTGTCTCTGGGAGCTGCCTGCAGGGCCCAGAGCTGGCACGCTGGTTCAGCTGACTTTAGGGTCATCTCACACCAGATAGGACAAAGAGTTTAATTAGGTTAGAGCTCTCATTCCATGGTTCCCAGATCAGCATAGTTTGTATTGCCTGCGAACATGGTATAAACACAAATTGTTAGACTGAATCCAGAAATGACTGGATCTGAAGCTCTGGGTGTAGCAGCCCAACAGCATGTGTTAGAGTCTGTAAGTGATTCTGATACTTGACAAGACTGAAGACCTCTGAAACTATTAAATAATTTTAAGGACACGATTTTTAAAAAGTATTTATCTACTTGAAAGACTAGGAGAGAGAGTGCTTCCATTCTCTGGCTCACTCCCCAGATGCTCACAAAAGCCAGGGCTGAACCAGGCTGGAACTCAGTCTACATTTCTCGCGTGGGTGACAGGACCCCAAGCCAACATGTCACCTGTCAGGTCTGGCATGATGGCTCTATGGCTGGATCTTCACCTTGCAAGTACTGGGATCCCATATGAGCACCAGTTCTTGTTCTGGCTGCTCCATTTCCTATCCACCTCCCTCCCGGCTTGTGGCTTGGGAGAACAGTGGAGGATGACCAAGGTCTTGGGACCCTGCACCCATGCAGGAGACCTGGACAAAGCTCCTGGCTTTAGATCGGCTCAGCTTTAGCCATTGGACCAATTTGAGGAGTGAAACAGCAGATTGAAGCTCTTTCTCTCTGTGAAATCTAATCTGCCTTTCCAATAAAAATTAGTAAATCTTTTTTTTTTTAATGTTACCTATTGCCTCATGGGCTGCAAACTAGAGGAAATCTGAAATCTAAAGCAAAAACAGCACCTAAACCCAGGCACTTCCATGCAGGATGGGTGTCCCAACCAATGTCTCTTTCTCTCTTTTAAGTTTTATTTATTTATTTAAAAGGCAGAGTTATGGTGGGAGAGAAAGGGAGATATTTATCTGCTGGTTCACTTCCCAGATGGCCCCAAAATCCAGGAATGCATCAGACTAACACTAGCAGCCAGGAATTCTATCCACGTCTCCCACATAGGTGGCAAGGGCCCAAGCACTTAGGCCATCTTTCACTACTTTCCCAGGTATATTAGCAAGGAACTAGATCAGAAGCAGAGCAGCTAAAACTTGAGTTGGTGCTCATATGGGATGTCCTTATCTCATGTGGTGGCTTAACTCGATATGCTACAGCACTGGCTCCTACTAACAGTGTCTTAACCACTAGACCAAGATTTTCTTTATTTAAGTTGTAAAGGTAGAGTGTCCAAGAGAGAGTTATTAGTCTCCCATCTATTGGCTCTGCTCCCAAATGGCTGCAACAGCCAGGGTTGGGCCAGTCTAAAGTCAGAAACTCAGAACTTTCTGAGGGGCAAGGACCGCAAGCAGTTGGGTCATTTTTTACTGTTTTTCCAGACATATAAACTAGGAAACTGGGTCAAAAGCAGAGAGTCAAGGATTCAAACTGAGACTGTAATGTGGAATACCATGATTGGCCCACAGGACCAGATTTTTTTTTAAAGATTTATTTATTTTTACTGGAAAGGCAGATATTATAGAGAGGAGGAGAAACAGAGAGGAAGATCTTCCGTCCGATGATTCACTCCCCAAGTGGCCACAATGACTGGTGCTGTATCGATCCGAAGCCAGGAGCCAGGAACTTCCTTCACATCGGTGCAGGGTCCCAAGGCTTTGGGCCATTCTCAACTCCTCGACTGCTTTCCCAGGCCACAAGCAGGGAACTGGATGGGAAGTGGAGTTGCCAGGATTAGAACTGGCACCCATATGGGATCCTGGCGCACTCAAAGTGAGGACTTTAGCCGCTAGGCCACGCTGCTGGGCCTTTTTTTTTTTCTTTTCTTTTCTTTTTTTTTTTAGTACCAGATATTTTAAAAATGCAAAGTGGGGCCAGCTCTGTGGTTTAATAGGCTAAGCTTCTGCCTGTGTTGCCTGCATCCCATATGGTGCTTCAAGTCCTGGATACTCCAATTCCGATGCAGTTTCCTGCCTACAGTCTAAGAAAGCAGCAGAGGATGACCCAAATGCTTGAGCCCCTGCATTTACCTGAGAGACCCAGAAAAGGCTCTTGACTTGGGCTTGACTCAGCTCCAGCTGTTGTGGCCATTTTGAGCATGAAACAGCAGATAGAAGATCTCTCTTTCTCTCTTTGTGTATCTCTCTGTCTATCCCTCTCTCTGTAACTCTGCCTTTCAAATAAAAAATACATATCTAAAAAAACATGGACACAAAGTAAGTTACTGTTTGGTGGCTGGTTTGTTCAATGGTTCAGTTTCTGATGTTTAGTGCAGGTTGTGTTCTGGGGACGTGTTTGGAAACTGCTTGCCACGGGCAGTATAAAGGAGTCGAAGCATAATCTGCACCTGCACAAAAGTTACTGTTGAGAGGTTAGGACACCTCAACAAGCTGGTGAAGAAGAGCTCCCTTTCTTTGGACTTTAGTGGAAAAAGAGGTTGGGGAAAGATTCACCGAGGAGATGATGCCAGAATTGAGGACACCGTACCAGAAAGGGCTGGACATGGCCATGTGTGTTCATAGCATATATGTAGTTTTACATGGCTTCAATCCTGAGCTCTGGGAGGGGTGTTGTGCAGTGGAGACTGAGAGCTGCTGGGAAGCAAGGTGGCACAGAGTATGCCTTGTATGACTTGTTTAGGTGTCTAGGATATGCTCTGGGAAAGTTTTAAGTAAAAGTTAGGCCTGCTTATGTTTGTGTTTTGGAAAGGTTACTGAGTGGAGAATGAATTGGAGGGTTCTTCCCATGGGAGTGGCAAGGCTAGATGGAGAGTTGGTTGGTTCCATAGATGGAGAGTTGGTTGGTTGGTGGGTTTGGAAAATAAGATGGCATTTGGGCTGACTCCCCAGTTCCTGAAAGGAGCATAGTGGCAGTTTATGCAGGGGGTGGGGTGTTCAAGAGAAAGAGCCACTTTGGGTCAGGGAGAAGAGAGGTGGCTGGTGTATCTGCTAAGCATTGTTCCAGACTTGAGCTGCAAGCTTCCTTTTGCTTTTGGGGTTTCATAGATTGGTGAGCGAGGAGCCAACCTGAGTGGTGGACAGCGCCAGAGGATCAGCCTGGCCCGCGCCTTGTACAGTGATAGGAGCATCTACATCCTGGATGATCCTCTCAGTGCCTTAGATGCCCACGTGGGCAATCACATCTTCAACAGTGCTATCCGGAAGCACCTCAAATCCAAGACGGTTCTCTTTGTTACCCACCAGTTACAGGTATGGTGCTGTGTTCCTGAGGCTACCCACCTTGGTTCAGGAAATCAGAAACAGGGAGGTAGATTTCGTCCATATATTTTTGGGGTGACACCTGCATGTTCTCGGAGTCAACAGTTTTCATTCCCTTGGCCCACTAGTCTGATAAGGCTCACTGTACTGTGTATTAGTTGGCCGTCTGAGTCAGAGATCCTGGGAGCATGCTGACTTCAGCCTGTTGCCAGCAGCAAAAGGGCTGAGAAGAATAGGCCAAAAATGGAATTTAGGCATGAGACCATTAAGAAAGCACTGTGTTCACGTCTAGATGCAAGTGGGAAGCATTTGAGGAAAACAAGCTGTTCCCCCTCTGTCATTCCCTTACAAGCTGCCACTTGGAGAGCAACTCAGAGAAGATGCCAACTGCTTCACATATGTTTCCAAGTGTGGGGAGCTACCCCACATGCCGCCAGGGAGAATCTGGTTTGACGGAGTGTGAAATTCAGCGCAAGGCTCGTGTTGCTTCCTCAGCAGATTCATGTCAAAAAATGAGAACTGCTCTGTCTCTGAACTCTAACATAAGCCTATAGAGTAGGCTTTGGCAGTAGCTGACAGTCTTATCACTACTGATTTTTTGAGCCGGATTGTTCCTTGCTATTGTCTAGGGTACCCCTGACCTCCACCCATTAGGTGCCAGCAGTACCCCTTACCCTCAGTAATGACGGTCAAAACATCTCCAGATGAGGCCACACGTGCCCTGGAAGGTTAAATTGCCTCCAGTTGGGAGGCACTGGGCTTGGCTCTGGGCATTTGACTGTATTTGCATAAACATCAACAATATCATGTCATCCCCACCTGTCTGCAGTACCTGGTTGACTGTGATGAAGTGATCTTCATGAAAGAGGGCTGTATCACAGAACGAGGCACCCATGAAGAGCTGATGAATCTGAATGGTGATTATGCCACGATTTTTAATAACCTTTTGCTGGGAGAGACACCCCATGTTGAGGTAAGGCTTGCTGCCATTTGTACCTATCTCTTTTCTGTGCCTGGAGTAAATGATGTGGAGATCTCAGCTAAACTCAGTGTCTGTGTGTCTTTGGCAAGAGATTCTATTTTTTCTGCTGACCAGACCACTGTTGCTTGAGTTTACATAGGATTCTGTTCCAGGAGAACCGAGGTATTTGAGGCTGTTAACAAGGCAGTGACAGGGAAATGATTTAGTCCCTGTGAGTGCTGAGAAGATGCATAGCTTAGCTTCCTAAACTCCATTAATGCTGATTGGAACATTGTGAAACTGTTTAAAAAAAAAACCATCAAGTGAACGATATACCAAGGAAGGAGTGTTAGAAGCGTGCAGATTTGAAAATGACCTATGATATCTTATGCTGACTTAGCACTTGCTGTCAACCAGTGCCTACTGACTTGCCTGATTAGATCAGGAACTATTTTTGCATGGCATCCTTTTGGGTCATTTTAACAGAGAAAAGGTGGTAAAATACAGCCATCTCCCTGCCTTTACAAGAAGCTGAAGTTCAGGAAGCTTAACTTGCTATCAAGGCTGTTTTGACTCGTGCATGTTCTTTCTGTTTGCTGCCATGCCTTCCATGGTACGCTCAGCGATGGCAGCTGTCTGCTGGCCTCCACATTGCATACAGGGTCAGAGTGGTCTTAGAGCCAGCCCAACTGGTAGTCCTTTTCTTCTTGCCATTTGAGGGTGCAAATGGGCCAGGACGTCAGGCTGCTATAGTGTCTGAGTGGGATGAGAGCTAAAAGTCATCAGGACCTTTCTTGGGAGTCTTGTTTCAGTCTTCGGGTCTAACCCAGTTTGACTCCAGGGATAATGCAATGAACTCTTCTTGACTGATGCATTTTGGGCCTTTTACTATAATGGAAGCACACTGAATGTGATCAGTAACTTCTGCAGAGACATGCTGATGGGACTTAGGTGTCATGAACTCTGACTCTCATGGGTATTTGGACACTTCAAATTATTTCCTCATCACTGTAGACACAAAGGGATATGCAAGGAAGGGAGTCAGACGCAAAATGTCCGTGCAGCCAAAGAACACTGAATGTCAGTCCCCTCCTCTTGAAAATGGGGCAGGGCCTGCCTCTGGAAGCTGTTGTATTGAATAATTGAAAGATGTGTCCTTGCCCCAGTAAGTGGTCAGCCATGCCAATATTCTCCTTAGCACTTTTTTTTTTAAAGATTTATTTATTTTTATTGGAAAGGCAGATACACAGAGAGGAGGAGACACAGAAAAGAAACTCTTCCATCCGATGATTCACTCCCCAAGTGGCTGCAATAGCTAGAGCTGAGCCAATCCAAAGCCAGGAGCCAGGAGCTCTTCCAGGTCTCCCACAAGGATGCAGGGTCCCAAGTCTTTAAGCTGTCCTCAACTGCTTTCCCAGGCCACAAGCAGGGAGCTGGATGGGAAGCGGGGTCGCCAGGGTTATAACTGGTGCCCATGTGGGATCCCAGCGCATTCAAGGAGGGGACTTAAACCACTATGCTACCACACTGGACCTTCCTTTGCAGACCCGCAGTAGCCTAGTAGCTAAATCCTTGCTTTACAATTGCTAGAATCCCAAATGGGCACTAATTCATATCCCAGCTGCTCCTTTTCCCATCCATCTCCCTTCTTGTGGACTGGGAAAGCAGTAGAGGACGATCCAAAACCTTGGGACCCTGCACCCACGTGGGAGACCTAAAAGAAGCTTCTGGCTCCTGGCTTTGGATTGGCTCAGTTCTGGACATTGTGTCTGTTTGGGAATGGAAGCTCTTTCTGTCTCTTCTCTCTGTAAATCTTCCTTTCAAATAAAAATAAGTAAAATTTTTTAAAAATTAGACATTGTGGCAAATTAACAACAAAAAAAGTAATGCCATGTCCTGTGTTCTAGATATGACTTTAAATGATTGTGTTTTTTTTTCTAACTCCCTCCCCCCCACCCCTGCTGTTCATATAAAAAGTCTATTTGCAAAGCCACCTGTGGGCATGAAACCAACTGGGATAAAAAGAATTGATATAGTGAACTAGCATCAAGAGGGCTTCTTGTATAAACATACAGGAGGGACCTTGGAAGGAGATTTCTGTTGTCTCGGGCTCACTCAATGAATGTGGAGTCCCTCTGTGTCCTATTACAGGCAGGTCTTGGTGGCAGGTCTTGTATAGGTTATAATCACACATGAGACATCAGCTATGTCCTTCGGGGTTCACAAACACAAAGAACGTTTCTGCTGTCACAAATACCTGTCTCCAGGTCACAAATACAGGTGACAATGAACTATAAAGGTGACAAACATGCTGGAGGACTATACTGCTGTAATAATATGTGGGGGAATGGTGGGAGGGGAACGTGATCAGGAAGAGAGGGGAGGGAAAAGGGAGAATCTATACCTACAAAGCTGTATCATAGAAAATAATAAAAATATTTTTTTAAAAAAAGAGATGAGGAGCAAAATATTGAGTGAGCACAGGAGAGAGTGAACTTTATTCTAGAAGGGCTAAGTTGCTCAGTAAGGCTATAGGACCTGGAAATATCTGAATGGAGTTGGCTTATGGAATTTGGAACATTGCAAGTGAAGGAACCAGCACAGAGGTACAGACGTGGGGAATTGCAGGGTGGCATACAGAATGGTACGAAGTCCAAGGAGGTTAGAGCTCAGGAGCCACAGGAGGCAGTGCCACGTGAGAGGAGCTCAGAGAACGAGGCCAGGTGCTGCAGCACCAAGCTGCTTGGGTTTCCCTGGATTGCAGTAGGAAATAATCGGCTCTGTGGATTTTGCTCAGTGATCAGGGACGGTAGGAAAGCACGTGACCCCAGCCTGCATTCTGCAGACACAGTGTGCGCAGGACACAACTAAGGTCTCTGTCATGGGTTTGGGCCTTCAGTGCCTTCAAGAAAACAAGCATCAGTGGCCTGATAGAGCAGGAACCTAGACCTCCTGGGTCTTAAGAAGGAACTTCATGGGAAATGGCTTTAAAAGAAATTTAAGTGCAGAAGATTTTGAAATCCAAGCATAGGTTTTTCACAATAAACATTTGCTATGACCTCCCTCCCTCCTGTACATGAGTTTTTAAAGTTTTCTGGTACCAAATACTCCATTTTCCATGAACTTGGTGAGTTGTTCAGGTGAAAAAGTGAGCATGAGTGGCTCTTTTAAGAGGTTGGACATGTCTCCGTGTTGCAGCCTGGCAGAGGATTGTCTCTTAACATACCCCGTGGACATTGACGTGACAGCCATATCATGACAGGAGACTCTTTTTGCTTCCGTATCATTAGGTTAATTCAAAAAAGGAAACCAGTGGTTCACAAAAGAAACCACAAGACAAAGGTCCTAAGACAGGATCAGTGAAGAAGGAGAAAGCAGTGAAGCCGGAGGAAGGTAATGACCCTTTGGGGACTTCAGCTTTGTCCTTCAAGGAGTGGCATTATGCCACGTGGTTCTCTGTGTTCCCTAGAGTTGTATGTTACCGAGTGCTTGCATTTCTGTGATAATTCTTGTAGAACACCTGCAGATCACGCGACCCCCTCTGCTTGCTTAAACAAACTAGGGCAGTAAGAATAAGTTCTAAGCCTCTGCCTTCTCATCCTGTGCAAGGCCACATGAAGTGCAGGGAATTACAACCACTAGTCCTGGGAGAGAGAAAATTGAGTGTTTCCCATGATTCACCTCTGTCTCTGTGAGTCCCCCATAGCAGAGGTGCTCAGGTCTTACAATGCCAGCGTCCTCAGCAGCCCCTGTGTTAGGTACTTGGCAGCAGGAATGTGGGGAAGAGGCCAAGCCTGTGGGTTCTCCTCCTTGGCCTTGTTCCTGCTTCTCAAACCCTTTATCTCTTCAACTGAAACGAATCTGGGAGTGAGAGCTTTGTGAATTGCCAGGTGTGTGTCAACTTTCAAGTTAAATGTACGTGCAGTCTTGTTCTAAGCTCTTCTTTTGGTTGCATCACCGCCTCACCTGCCCCTGGTGAGTCCAGGCCCTTGGCGGGGTCAGCCCTTACTCTGGGCTCAACCTGTTTACACTTGCTGGTCCTCAGAATCTCAGCAAGCATTTTTTTTTTGTTAGGAATCAGCCATGCCAATTTATCACACTCTGCCTCTTTGTTTTAAAAGAGCGACCTTGCGATTTGGAATTCAGGTGTGCTTTAAAATACCTCACTGGCACACCTGAAAAACAAAGCAGCACCCACAACTGAGACATCTGTCAGTTCCTGCCACAGGCAGTAAAAGAGCGTCACTATGACCTCACCCATGTAAACAGCAGCTGGGTTCCTCATGGATGCCCTGTTCTGAGATGAGTAGACATCATGTGTGCCAAGGCTCCCTGGGGTGCTTCCTTGGGTTCTCGTCAATTATATGGCCACACCAGGGAACCCCAGGGGATCCACTTGACCATGGCTGCCTCCAGCAGCCCTGCTGAGTTTACCTTCTGGAATCCCACTCCTGCTGTCTGGACCCTGGCATAAGCCCTCCTCTGCTTTCCCTGGGGCATCCTAGCTGTCTCCAGGAGATCTCACTAGAAACAGACCAACACATTGGCCTTCCTGTATGAGCCCTTCAGAAGCCTCCCATTTTAGAAGCACCATTTCACATCTTTTGACCCACCCAATATGGCACGCATCCAAAAGGCCCATGTTTGTGTGGGACACTGAGGAGTGTGGAAGAAGCTCCTTGCCACTAGAGGCATTGGGTCTGGAGGTCCTGGGCATCCCAGGTCTCCATCCTCACACTTGTAATCCCTCTTGGGAAGTGTGCTTGTCTGCAGGATAAGGTTCAAGCGCTGCCTTCTGCACTATGCAGCAGGGTCCTCGGGGGCAGGGACGTGGTCCTTTCCCTCACACTGCTCCAGGGCTGCATCCTGGACCTGGTTCAGAGCAGGTGCTTAGTAAGCATCAGGAGGGCGAAGTGGCTTCCTCTGCTGAAGAGGAAACTAGTGCTCGTCCAGTACCCCAGGATGCTCAAGGCTCTCATCAATACTGCTGCTCTGAGATGACTGAGTTTGAGGGAACGGCTCTTCCCTTCTGAGTGCCTATTGCTTTCTCCCTTACCTAGGGCAGCTTGTGCAGCTGGAAGAGAAGGGGCAGGGTTCGGTGCCCTGGTCAGTGTACGGCGTCTACATCCAGGCTGCTGGGGGCCCCTTGGCCTTCCTGGTCATCATGGCTCTTTTTATGCTGAATGTGGGCAGCACTGCCTTCAGCACCTGGTGGTTGAGTTACTGGATCAAGCAAGGAAGTGGGGTAAGATTATTCCTCCATGGGAAAGTCCCAGATCCAAGAATGTAGCTCTGTCTCCTTATTTCCTGGCTACTCATTGGTAAACCATTTTAGGAGGCAGGGAGCAAGGATTTTTCCATCAGGACCAATACAAGGCCTGACCATTCACAGGCAGGGGAGCTTAGCAGGAGAATATCTGTAGGCTAACTCTCCCATCTGGTAGAAAAAAGATATGGGCCAGGTCAGCCTTGGGTCTGCCCTGACCAGGTCCCTGGTCAGTGTCCTGTATCCTCCCCTTGGGTGGAGAATGGTTCTTGGCAATGTCTAGGCATCTAGGCTTCATGAGAGCCTTGTCTCCAAACAGAATAGCACAGTAACCCGAGGGAACAGGACCTCTGTGAGTGGCAGTATGAAGGACAACCCTCTGATGCAGTACTACGCCAGCATCTATGCCCTCTCCATGGCCGTCATGCTGATCCTGAAAGCTATCCGGGGAGTGGTCTTTGTCAAGGTATGCCATCGTAGGCAGCTGTGTGGTTAAACATGGCATGCTCAGGTTTGTTGGGAGTTAGGGAGTCCCCTCCCAGCCACAGCCTTGCTGAGACAGCGTGTGTGTGTGTGTGTGTGTGTGTGTGTGTGTGTCCCTGTTATCTTCAGTCTCACTTGATTAGTCACCCCAGCCCTCCTGAGCACCAGTGCTTCTCCAACTTTGGGAGTATATGTCCCACATAGGGACATGGACAAGGAGGGGTTGTGCCTTCGCTGGTCTCTGGGCCCTGACAACTTTGTCTGTACTTCTCAGGGCACGCTGCGTGCCTCCTCGCGGCTCCACGACGAGCTTTTCCGCAGGATCCTTCGCAGTCCCATGAAGTTTTTCGACACCACCCCCACAGGAAGGATTCTCAACAGGTTTTCCAAAGACATGGATGAAGGTATTTCTTACAGACCCTTTCTTTCATGCTCCGAATGCAAGCTGATGGTGCTGCTGGCCAAGGCTTTGAGTGGGCCTGTAGGATAGCCCAAGACAGTGCATTCAGTTTTGCCGAGTGCCTGGGTTCCTGGAGACCTACAGCTGCTGACAGGTTTTCTGGGGGATGCACAGGCTGTACCTGCCCTGGAACTGAACTTCTCCCCATAACCTGGGTCACAGAACAGCCACCCAGTGCCTAACCTAGGGCTCCCTATGTGACAAGTAGCGTGCTGAACATATGATGCTAATCTTCATGGCCCGTGAGGACATGTGTGGAAGCCCATGTCTGGGAAGTTAAGAAACTTGCAGCTATTGGGTAATCAAGCTGGAAACGGAGCTGAGAGCTTCCTGACCTAAAATAATTACACATGTGACTACTGCACTGTGGCCAGCTCTGTAAGAGAAGTTTGTGTTACATGTACTTGGGCTGTGTACAGCCCTGGCTGGAGGCAGTATCATGGGACGGAGCCATGCCTGCTGCTGGAACTGTTGGACTGTGCCATTTCTCTCTGTCTCACACACACACATGCACACACAAACAGTAATCATCTGAGATTTGCCCAAAAATCTTCAGCCAAAAGTGGGATAGAGGGACAGCCAAAAACTGTTCTAAATGTTGGGAACTCTATATCCTTCTTTCGGTTTCTTTGTAACTTTTTTCCATAATATACGAAAGGTTCCCCCTGCTTCAGCTCCCCAGATGTCAGTTATCAAAATTGTATAGTTGTATACATTTATGGGTACAATTTATTGTTTCATTGAATATACACATTCTGTGTTGATAAGATCAGAGAAGTTAGCGTAACCATCTCATCTGCGTTTATCATTTCTTTATGGTGAGAACATTAAAAACCTTTCTTCTAGCTGTTTCAAAATAGAGAGTACCTTGTGGTTACCTGTAGTCACCCTTTTGTGCAATGGAGCACTACAATGTGTGGTTCCTGTCTCACCATGACTTTGAACTCATAGCCTGCCCTTTCCCCATCTTAACTCCTGCACTCTTCTTGTATGAGGTCAACTTTTTCAGATTGCACAGGAGATCAGGCTGTGTGTGTTTTTCTGTGTCTGGCTTACTTCAGTTTATGGCCTCCAGGTTTGTCCCTGTTGCCTCAACTGACAAAAATGTCATTTTCTTTATGGATGGTTAGTTTTCCATTGTGTGAATAGATCACATTTTCTTTATTCACTTATTGTTGGACATGAAGGTTGATTCCTAGTCTCAGCTAAAGTGACTGATTCCAAGTCCCAGCTAAAGTGAATAGTTGTGCAGTAAACATTGAGGTGTACAGATTTCTTCAGTGTGCTCTTTTCATTTCCATTGGTTAAACACCCAGTGATGGGATTACTGGATATTATTCTAGTTCTATTCTTACTTTCCTGAGGGCCTTCCACTGTCTTGCATAACAGCTGTGCTGGCTTGCATTCCCCCTGTAACAGAGTGCAAGGCTTCCCTTTCTCCAGCACTTACTTTCTCTTGTTTTGATAGCAGCCTTTCTGGTTGGGGTGATGACAACTCACTGGGGTTTTTATTTGTATCTCTCTGGTGAGTGCTGTTTAGTTTTATACCTGTGGCCATGTTTATGTCTCTTTTGCAGAAATGACTATTAACGTCTTTTGTCTGTTTTTAAATTGAGTTATTTGGTCATTGACTATTGAGTTGTTTAAGTTCCTTATGTGCTTCCGGATATTAACCTCCTTGTCAGACATACAGTTTGCAGATACTTCCAGACTGTGAAAGATCACTTAAATTATTTGGGGATAAAAATTGATAGAGCATCGAGGTTTCTGGGTTGGTCTTCGCTGAGACTGTTGACGACAGCAGCTCCCACCTCAGACAGGGATTTGTGGGGTCTCTTTGTGCCTCATCTGCCAATCATGACACGCATATGCTTTTGCTTTCGCAGTCGACGTGCGCCTGCCGTTCCAGGCTGAGATGTTCATCCAGAATGTTATCCTGGTGTTCTTCTGTGTGGGGATGATCGCAGGAGTCTTCCCCTGGTTCCTCGTGGCAGTGGGGCCCCTTGTCATCCTCTTCTCAGTGCTGCATGTCGTCTCCAGGTAGGCAGCAAGTATTTGTGGAGCTGAAGGTTCACAGGTGGAGCCAGAGTTTCCAGCTACAACCGGAAGCACTGAGACCCAGAACTCCTTCTCTCTCCAGGGTCCTGATTCGAGAGCTGAAGCGTCTGGACAATATCACGCAGTCGCCTTTCCTCTCCCATATCACATCGAGCATACAGGGCCTTGCCACCATCCACGCCTACAATAAAGGGCAGGAGTTTCTGCACAGGTTGGTGCTGATGGGCCAAGAGCCTAAGAGGGCTTCACAGCCAGAGCTGGAGATGATAACACGCACCACTAGGAATTTTAGGAGTTTTGGGGGCCTATAAAGTTTGATGGAGTTTTGCTTTTTTTTTTAGTAATAGAAAATTCCGCTTTTTTTTTTTAATGTATGTTAGCGCTGACAATGGCATTGATTTAGCCATTGCATATTTTTTTATTTGTGAAATTTACATACACAGATATTGTGGCATCATGTGGTACCTTGTTGGCCTGTCTCATGTTCCACCCTCCTTGTAGGTACCAGGAGCTCCTGGATGACAACCAGGCCCCTTTCTTCCTGTTCACATGTGCTATGAGGTGGCTGGCTGTGCGGCTGGACCTCATCAGCATTGCCCTCATCACGACCACGGGGCTCATGATCGTGCTCATGCACGGGCAGATCCCCCCTGCCTACGCGGGTCTCGCCATCTCCTATGCCGTGCAGGTCAGCAGCTGGGATGGGGCATCATCTCTGCTTGTTGCCATTCTTCCTTTATGGGCACTGAGGAGGCATGGTGTGAGGGTGGGGGAAGGTTCCAGTGTAAGCTGCTGTCTGATCTCTGAATTCCCAGCACTCTCCTGGTGAGCTCTTGTGTGACAGTTTGGATAGGACTAGGCAGGTGGACTTGGGAGTGAGATAGAGGTGGGAAGACAGGAAGAAAAGGATTTGACTGGTGCATGTTTAAGAAATAGATCCTGAGCCCAGAGTTTGTGTGGCCAATAAAGCTGTGGCCTGTGATGCCAGCATCCTGCATGGGCACTGGCTTGTGTCCTGGTTGCTCCATTGTTTTGTTTTGAAAGATAAAGAATTACAGAGGGAGGAAAAAATGTCTTTAACCTGATTTGTCCCCACATGGCCACAGTAGCCAGTACTGTGCTAATCTACAGCCATGAGCTTCTGGGTCTCCCACGTGGGTTCAGAGGCTTACACATTTAGGCCGTCCTCTCCACTGCTTCCCAAAATGCATTAGCGGGGAGCTGCATCAGAAGTAGAGCATCCAGGATGCAAACCAGTATCCATATAGGATGCCAGCACTGCAGGTATGTCGGCTCCTACTTTTGGTGGCTCTTGTTAGTGAGAAAATGAGAACCATCAGCTTGTCGGTCTCCCTTGACAAAGTCTGCTGCAGCCAGTGCAGTGTGGACCAGGCTTTGAAGAGAAGGGTGACAAATAAGGAAAACAGACAAGAAAGAAACGAATTAAAAAGAAGTCTTTGAAAACAAGCAGTCAGAATACTCCGCTCTCCACAAGAGTGAATCAGTGCCTGTCCTGGCAACTTTTAATGAGAAAAGATAGAAGGATACAGGAGAGACATTTTTTAAAGTGGAGCAGGCAAGAGGGTTGCTCTTCAAGAATAAGGAGCAATTCAGTGCCTGTCTCTCTCGCTTCCATTCATTTATAGAACCATGTTTCATATCAGTCTCATTGCCCTGTGGATCTTTGGCTTACTGACTAATCACCGTCCCAGTCGGGAGGTTCTCAGGTGGATCATCACTGCTCAGACAGGAGAAGAGCAGAGCATGTGGCCAGTTACCTTGAGAATCTATGCTACCAGAGTTTGTGGTCTTGTCAATCACAGACCTTGACAAGGATTGACAATGCATTGTAACTTTCACAGATCCCATTCTCAGTTGCTAGCCTTGGTCTGTTTCAGTCCTTCTCTGGCTGCTTCTGACTCATCCTCATCACTTCCAACACATCTCTATCTAAGGGCTTCAGCTTTGGGCCCACTGCTGCCTTGTATCCAGACTACCCTAGCAGAGTTTGTTCTCAAAGACGCTTTGTCAAAGGATCCCTGGAGAGACACATGATGGCAGCTGCCCAGAGACATCTGTCCATGCTGTGCAGGCCTCCTTGGCAGGTGGTCAGGGAGGACACCCTGTGGCACATACTCCATTTCTGAATACCCAGCCCGAGGTGCGCAGAGCCCTCTGTGTTCCTGCTTCTCCAGGCCTCACAGCTCTTGCTGTATTCTCTTACAAGTATTCTCACAAGTTGCTGTCGTGTTGACAGTTCTGTTTGTCATGACTGCCATGAGCAGGTTCCAAGACAAGTGGGAAATCCGGAAGTTCGTAGCTACAGTTAGTCACTGGGAAGCCTTTGGCTGTGAGAAAGTCATGCCAGCTGCTCACAGTGCCTCCTGCTGTCCTGAGCATCATGGTTGATGAGGGGATGACAGGCTTTGTCTTCAGTGCTGAGAGTATGCTAAAGGCCCCACAAGAAGCTATTGATGTGTCCCATTCATTCTTACTGAGCTCTCACCATGTAGGTGGAAAAGAAAGTGCCCTTGCATGCGCACAGTAGTAATGAAGTGTCTCCATGTTTCTGCTTTCCCTCATCAGTTAACAGGACTGTTCCAATTTACGGTCCGGTTGGCATCCGAAACAGAAGCTCGATTCACCTCGGTGGAGAGGATCAATCACTACATCAAGGTCAGACTGCCTCAGGCCTCTGGCTGTGGACACAGTAGGCTTGTTTTCTTTCCCTGTCTGTCTTACCCTGTAGTAGAGGTCCAGGAGCCTCCTCAAGCATGCCCAGGATGGAGACAAGAGCACCCTGAGAATTTTAAGATAGGGTTCTAAATTGTGCCCAGTTGAGAAAGTCCATTCACCTGCTAATCTCTGGAATGGGCAAACCTTGTTGGTTCAGTCAAGTAGACTAAGGCAAAGTTTGCCTCACACTGCTGAAAATCAGGAAGAGCTTTCAGCAAAGACAGAAATGGAGCTCATCTGCGGAAGCCCTGAGGTAGTGGGTCCAGACTGGGACCTGGCCTTCAATGGCTCATTTCAAGCTGTGTTCTCGGTTTAGACATAAGGAAATATAGTTGGTTCTTAGAGTATCTGTTCCTCCCCACCTTCCCCCCGCAGTCCCTACCACCTCATTGTGGGCTGGTATCTTGCTGGTGTCCCAGCTAGAACTCAGAATAGTCATTCAATGACAGAGCAGAGTCTACACTAGTAGTTAGGATTCTCAAATGGAACCATTCTTAAGAATTATCTTTTTTGTTTTAATTTATTTATTTAAAAGAATCACACAGAAAAGGTACTGATGTAGTTTGGCATCCCAATACAGGAGAAAAAAAAAAAAAGGAAAATTTGGAAGCATAGCACCTACCTTCTCCCATGCCTTGACACTCCTCACCCTAACCAGGACCCTCATGGGCATGCATCCTTGTCAACTATGTAAATAACATCTAAAATAAAATAAAATTATTAATTTAAAAAAAGAATTACACGGGCCGGCGCAATGGCGCAGTGGTTAAGGTCCTCACCTTGCACGCCCGGGATCCCATATGGGCACCGGTTCTAATCCCGGTGGCCCCGCTTCCCTTCCAGCTCCCTGCCTATGGCCTGGGAAGGCAGTTGAGGACGGGCCAAGGCTTTGGGACCCTGCACCCGCATGGGAGACCCGGAAGAGGCTCCTGGCTTCGGACCGGAATAGCATCGGCCATTGTGCTCACTTGGGGAGTGAGTCATTGGACAGAAGAGCTTCCTCTCTGTCTCTCCTCTGTATATCTACCTTTCCAATAAAAATAAAATAAATCTTAAAAAAAAAAAAAAGAATTACACAAACAGAAAGAAATCCTCCATCCATTCATTCAGTCCCCAAGTAGCTGTCAATGGCAAGGACTGAACCAGGCCGAGCCCAGGAGCTTCATCCAGGTCTCCCACTTGGGTGACAAGGGTTCCAGCAACTGGGCCGTCCTTCGCTGCCCTCCCAGGCCTTTAACAAGGAGCTGACTAGGACATGGAGTACCTAGAACAGAAAACTGGCACCCACCTGGGAACTCAGCGTTGCAGGCAGCGGCTGTACCACAACAGTGCCCCCCAAGAGTTCCCTGCATTGTTTCCAGACATCAGCATTTATGCCATGGTTTCCACGGGAGGAAGACCTTCTGGCTTCCAAGTCATTGACTTAGAAACATATATTTGAAAAACTGCTGGCAGTTAAGAACTGAATGTGTGCGTTTTCCTGGGAGACATGTCTTACTAAGTTGCTTTAGGAGTGAGCCTTAATTATAGAATACTGTTTAAGCCTGGTAATGACTGTCATTTGAAAGAATGGCCGAGAGCTGTCTAATGTATCTGGTGACCATCTAGGTATTAGTCTCTCTCCTAGTGTTCCAGCCAGTGGATGGTGTGTGTGCCTGTGGACCTCCAGGCGTGCAGTGTGTGAGCTCATGTCGCTGCTTTCATGCAAGAAGGGTCAGTGTGATTGTCCTTGGTGGCCCAGTATGATTTCTGCCCATGTCAGCCACATGTCTGAGGACCCCCTCACTACTCCCAGTCCCAACCTGGATGTCTTCCCCAGCACTGAGCCCTTCTAGTTCCCAGTGTTCATGCTGGTCTCCATCCCCAAGGGCACCATGATCATTGGCTTTTACTTCCCTATAGCATTGCGAGCATCTCTGCTGATTGCCAGGGAGGGTCTTTAAAATATATATATTTATTTATATATTTATATTTATATATTTGAAAGGCAGAGTGACAGAAATCTTGCATCCACTGGTTCACTCCCTGGAAGGCCACACAACAGCTGAGGCGGCACAGGCTGAAGCCAAGAGCCAGGAACTCTATCTGGGTCTCACACGTAGGATCAGGGGGCCCAAATACTTGGGACATCTTCCCCTGCTTTCCCAAGCATATTAGCAGTGAGCTGAATCAGAAGTAGAGCAGCTGGGACTTGAACCAGCACTCACTTGGGATGCTGGCATCACATCAGCGGCTTAATCTGCTATGCCATGACGGCAGCCCTGCCAGATTGTTTATAAACGTTTAAAGTGTGACTTTTCCAGCAGGCATGTGAAGACTGGGACAAAGTTCCAAGATCACCTCATTTAGTCCGTATGATTTACAAAAGAGAATATAAAGCCTGGAGGGAAGTGACGTGTCTCAGTCATAAGCTGCTTGTGGCAAAAGTGGTAACAGTGGAGCTGGTACAGTGGCATCAGGCTAAACCTCAGCCTGTAGTACAGGCATCCCATCTGGGCACAAGTTCAAATCCTGGCTGCTTCACTTCCCATCCAGCTACCTGATTATGGCCTGGGAAAGCAGCAGAAGTTCGCTCAAGTCCTTGGAACCCTGACCTATGTGGGAGATCCAGAGGAAGCTCCTGACTCCTGGCTTTGGATTGATTCCGCTCTGGCTGTTGTAGCCATTTGGGGGAGTGAAACATGGAATGGAAGATCTCTCTATCCCTCTCTCTTTCTCACTTTCTCTCTCTGTCTCTCTCTTTCTCACCCTCTCTTTGGCCTTCTCCATAACTCTACCTTTCCAGTTGAAGTAAATAATTTTTTTTTTAAGTGGGACCAGTGTTTCTTTCTGCTGGGTTGATTGAGATAACCCCAGAGGATGGATCTTATCAGATGGGTCCCATTACCCTGTTGCCTGCCTTAAGGGCTCCACCCATGGTTTTCAGCTGGTAAAATCCTATTTCAAGTGGAACATCTTCCCAAAATTCCAGTTAAACCTGCTGTGCTTAGAGAGTGGGAGAAGATCTGGAGCCCTTCCACTGAGGCTGTCCCTCGGCCCCTGAGACAGTTGCATGGAGGAGTTCCCTGAGAAAAGCTGTGAGAAAACGACTTCTTTGGAGCCACTGCCTTAGAACCCCTGTACCTCGTCTCTGTCTGAGTTGGTGGCAAGGAGAATTGGTTCACACAGCTAGGGGAACAGGATGGCAGCTTCCCCTATGTGGCAGTGGTGGGCCATGGTTTCACTTCCCCAAGGCAAGACCTTACAGCAGCACACTCCCCACCCCATGCCTCCTGAGCACCTGCTGCTTCTGTCTCTGCAGACTCTCTCCCTGGAAGCACCTGCCAGGATTAAGAACAAAGCCCCACCACCTGACTGGCCCCAGGAAGGAGAGGTGACCTTTGAGAATGCAGAGATGAGATACCGAGAAAACCTGCCTCTGGTCCTGAAGAAAGTGTCCTTCACCATCAAACCAAAGGAGAAGATCGGCATTGTGGGGCGGACAGGGTCAGGTACAGCATGCTTGGGCCATGCCAACCTCTGGTTGGGAATTGAACCTGTAATTGGAATGGGGAGATTACCATCGTCTTCATGTCTGCTGAACAGATGCCCAATTAGTGCGTTCAGTCACAAGCCTCCCCCAAAGCCAGTTTTTGAGGTTTCTTTTTTAACTACCGTTTCTGACATCACATGCTTTCCCTCGTTATGAAAGTGAATATTGTGAACACAGGACACTTGAATTAGAAGGGGAAAAGCAGCTCCATCGCCCAGAGACCAGGACTCGCAGTGAGGTTTAGCTGGGTGGCTTGCTAAGGCTTTTCTGTGAAATGCATAGGTTTTCAACAAAGTGGGGAAATATTAGAGGCCTATGACCTGCTGTTAAAATTTTCCGTGTTTCTGCAGCCCGGTCGGTGATTGCCATGTAGCAGAGCATTCTGTTTTACAGCTGTGCTACTATGCAGCTGTGTGTGCTTTCTGAGGTCACCATCCAGGACGGGTCTAAAGCTCTGTGCTGTGGGACCTGGGCAGCCTTGTGCTTGTCAGAAGCCCCAAATAAGGAATCTCTGTCTCTTCAATGGCAGAAATTATTCTCCTGATCTGATCCCAGTTGCAGAAAAACAGAGACTTGCCATTTGTGTTAGGCATCTTGGTGCGTCACTCTTACTTGAAACGGGCTCCTGTCTACCCTTTGCATTCCTAGAGTGTAGACTTGATTCCCCCCTTGCTGTCCTGCATGCCATCTCAAAGCCCAGGCCTGGCCTTCCTGCCCTCACCCATGTGTCCTTGTCTGAGCAGCTTTGGTCTCTGACCACTGGCTTTCCTAGCTGCTTGCTTCCTTGACATCACAGTGCTTCTAGCTTTGTTTCCCTTGGTATTAAAGAAATGCCCTTTGTTTTTTCTGGTCACTTGACCTTAAAGAACTTTCTAAGACAGAAAGGAAAGAGTCACATTTTACTTGCTGCTTGAGGGAATTATCAGACAAGAGACTGCCTTCAAACTTTGCTGACCAGAAGGAGATTGGGCAGCTAGGGACAAGTGCTACCCCCAAAGCTCATGCTTTGCTCTGTTCCCAGGCCCCTCCCTTAATGCTGCACCGGCCCCCTGGGGCACCCCACCCTCCTCAGAGCTGATTGGCGGCCTTCCTATGATTTCTGCTTAACACGGGTAACTTGGACCAAAATAACAGCCAAGCCTTTGTTAGAATAGACAGTAGTTAGTGAAATGAGAGCAAGGGAACAGTGATAAATATTCTGATCCATACAGTCCGAATGTAACCCCAATACAGTACCTTGCAAGCATCGTGGTTCCTGGCTTGGCTATGGCCGTCCTCCAGGACAGCACCCCGGGCACACTCTGCCACCCTGTCCTCCTGGCACACCCCGCCAGAGGTAGAGGTCACAGTTCAGGGAACAATGACATTTTCCAAGCAGACTGCTCAAACCCAGGCGCCCATACTTTGACCCATGATCTGAGCCCCCTGCTGCTTTAGCCCTGTATGACTCCCTCCCCTCCAACCCAGCTGCTGAAAGCCAGCTCCCCTGATCTGAGCAGAGCTGTGCATTTCAAGTAGGAGGAGGACTGTCTCACTGTGTGGTCCGGGTTTCCTGGCTCATATCTTGTGGATGGATGTGAGGACTGATGTATTAGAACTGTGGGTGGCTGGGGGGCCTGCCAGAGGTGTCCCCAGGAGACAGATCCCAGGGCAGGGGGAGGGACACAGGCACTGGGTGTGAAGCAGGCTTTCTACAGCACCCTCGGGCACCACTGCAGAGGGCGAGTCTCAGCCACCTTAGCAAAGGCTGCCCAGAGCGCACACTCTCAGAACGTGGAGGCACCAGCAGAGCAGGTAAGTCAGGAAGCAAGTGTCCTGCCCAGGAGAGATGGCCCCAGCAGCTAAAATACTGCCTGCTGTGCCAACTTTGAGCCACAGTCCAAGCTGCAGAAAGGGCTGCGGGGATGGGCACAGGCCCATAGAAGCCTTTGAGATGTATCTGTCCTTTGATACCGCAGTTTCAGTCCTGAGCCTCTGTCCCAAAGAGCTCTTCAGAGGTAGGGGTAAGTTCGAGCACCAGGGTGTGCACCACAGTGTGTTTTATATGGGGCTTCTCATGAACTCAGTGTTCAGCATTGAAAGACGGGAGGGATAAGGAAGAGGTATCCACGTGGTGGAATGTGTCGCTGCCACTTAAATTCTGTCCTGAAAAATTTTTAATAGTGTGGTTGAATGCTTATTAACACAGTGTTATGTGCAAAGAGCAATGATAAAGTACCTCCACTGTGATCTCCACTCAGAAGAACAGACGGGAAGCAGCTGTCAGAATTACAGTAGTAAGTTTATGGGAGTTTTATTTAAATGATTGATTTGTTTGACATTCAGAGTTAAAAGAGAAAGAGATCTTTCATCCGCTAGCATGCTCCTAAATGACTGTGACAGCCAGGTCTAGAAGAGACCTGAAACCCTATCCAGGTCTTCCATGTGGGTGGTAGGAACTCAAGTACTTGGGCTTTCACTGCTTTCCTCAGTGCCTTGGCAGGGAGCTTGTCAGCCTGGAGCAACTGGGATTTGAACCCATACTCATAGGGCTCCTGGCATCATAGGCTGTGCCATGATGCTGGCCCCATTCCACTGTTTTCTTTTACTTAGGTCACTTTTCAAGGAGAAATAGGTTTGCTCATCGTTATAGTAGTGACCTCATCCTTGTCTCAGGAGAGCTGTCTTAGCTACTCACTCACTCAGAGCAGAAACCTCCCTGCCTTACTTGCTCACCCCTTAAGGTTCTGCCATCTCCCACTGCTACTACTGTGGCCATGGCAGCCTCAGCTCAGGTTTTGTCTGGGCTACAACAAGAAAGTGGAGAGAGCTTTACTGCAGCTTGCCAGCCAGGGGCTTGCTCTGAGACCTTTGTTCTCTGCACTGTGCCCAAGACACACTCAACCATGGGCACCTGTCTCTTCTGTTTCACTCCTGGCTGGGTAACGAGCTCCCCACCCCTGCACCTCTGCAGGAGCTGTGTGTCTGGTAGCTGGGGGCTTTAAAGTATTCTTTGCTATTTCCCATATCATTGTGTCATTGTGTGTATGACCTGAGTCAGTCATCCAAAACAAGGACCGAGCAGAACTAGAAGAGATGGTGTTTCCCTTAAGGCCTCAGGCCCACGTATCTTCACTGAATCCACTGACGGAGCTTCTCCTCTGTGTCTCCTGACCCATCAGGGAAGTCATCTCTGGGGATGGCCCTCTTCCGCCTGGTAGAGTTGTCTGGTGGCTGCATCAAGATTGATGGAGTGCGCATCAGTGACATCGGCCTCGCCGACCTCCGAAGCAAACTCTCCATCATTCCTCAGGAGCCAGTGCTGTTCAGCGGCACCGTCAGGTGAGGGAGGACCAGGGAGGGGCTTCATGATTGCCGTGTGTACCATTGAGAGGTCAGGTGGGCATGTGGAGGCCACATGATGCCAGCTCCCTCCTGGGACTAGAGCCTTAGAACCACAAAGTCAGCGACTTTCCTGCTACACCGTGTGCTTCCCGCTACAGGTGTCAGAGGGAACTCCACCGGTTGGGGTCCTGCAGCAAAGCAGGAAAGAAACTTGGGCCAGAGTACTTGCTTCAAGACCTTGGGCATGTTAATATTCCTGAGCCCGTTCCTTCTTAAATTGTGGGGTGCTTGGAGCACCAGGTATTGTGGAGCCTGGAATATGGCTAAGCATTCAGTATGAGGAGACAGCTGTCACCAGCCGCCACCTCACCATCATCCTACACCTGCCCTCAGTCTACTCTGCCAGCTCCTGGCTGTCCCAGGAGCTGCAGTTTGAATGGTGATTTACAAAGATCATTACCAGTCATGCGTGCACCTGCTCAGCATCCCCCCCACCTCTGAGACCTACACTGGGATGACGTCTCTGAGATCTGCCATCAGACTCCTCAGCCACTCAGCTAGCTAGCCACAAAGGGTGGGCCCTTGGGGCGTGCTCATGATCAGCTATTCTCTCAGGGATGAAGGTGTCAAGGTCAAAATACGTGACGTCAGAATAGAAGTCAAATGTATTGAAATTGAAAATTGAGAAATGTGGAAATGGTCTCAAATGTGCTATCCCCGTGAATCTGTTTTTAGCTTCCCCAAGAGCACCTTTGAGGAAAAATTGGTGTTATATATTTTGGTTCAGGACAAAAGAACTGTGTTTTGTTGGTCTAGGATTTTTTTTTATCATAAGGAAGAAAATTAAGAAATAAAGCACATCAAAACCTCTCTTGAAAGTGCTGCTGACAAGGAGCGGTGGGTTTTCATTCTAAAGTGCTGCCATACCTTGTTTGAGTGTGCAGATTGGCCACTTGCGGAGTTAATGACTGAGGATTGGTTGGGGCACTGGCAGCTGTGCTGGTGTACCTGTCCCAGACCTGGGCCTGCCTGCGAGGCTCCCAGAGAATGTCCTGCCATGTGGACAGGCTCAGGGGCTGCTCTGTGCTGTCCTGAGCGTGTAGATGCTGAGCTCACGCTGCTCTTTGGGCTGTCAACTTTGCAAACAGATAGCCATGCAAGTTTGCCACCTCAAACCTCGGCTTTTTTTTTTTCTTTTAGGCTTATTTATTTGAAAAGTGAAGTTAGAGGGCCCGGTGCGGTGGCGCAGTGGTTAAGGTCCTCGCCTTGCACGCCCAGGATCCCATATGGGCGCCGGTTCTAATCCCAGCAGCCCCGCTTCCCTTCCAGCTCCCTGCCTGTGGCCCGGGAAAGCAGTCGAGGACGGCCCAAAGTTTTGGGACCCTGCACCCAGGTGGGAGACCTGGAGGAGGCTCCTGGCTCTGGATCGGCATAGTATCGGCCGTTGTGCTCACTTGGGGAGTGAATCATCGGACGGAAGATCTTCCTCTCTGTCTCTCCTCTCTGTATATCTGCCTTTCCAATAAAAATTAAAAAAAAATAAATCTTAAAAAAAAAAAGAAAAAAGAAAAGTGAAGTTAGAGAAAGATCTTCATCTGCTGGTTTACTCACCCAATGGCCACAATGGCTGGAGCTGGACCAGTTTTTTTTTTTTAAGTTTAATAATCTTAGTTGATTAGGGTACAAAGGGTCAAGGGCTACAGGGTGAAAGTGGGTAATATCATTGTTTCCACACTAATATAATCATTTTTCCCTGTATCTGGGGCTAGGGGAGTAACAAAGGGAAAAGCCCCACCCAACCTCCCACCCATCCCCAATTCCCAACATGAGGCACGCTCCAAGGGTCCTGCTCAAACAGTTTTGATAGCTCATCAGTTCTGGATTGCTGCCAATCTCACCGTCCCAACCACAATGAAACCTATTCAGAGTCCACTGGCTGACAGTCTCTTGATGGTTGGGGTTCCAAGATCAGCAGTTCAGTTGGAGGGATATCCAAAGAAACTTCATCTGAGATGATCCCAGATCTGATTCTTGCGTGAGTTTGCTAGTACAGACTCCAACACCGTCCGTCACACCAATCAGCTTATGCACATGCTGGTCGTTGCGATTGCTGGGTCCATTCGGTTTCCAGCCCCGTCTTCCTCGTGAACCAATGGGTGTTGTAGTCTGAGCTGGACCAGTTCTAAGCCAAGAGTTTCTTGGGTACAGGGTCCTAAGGACTTGAGCCTTCCTCTACTGCTTTCCCAGGCCATAAGCAGGGAGCTGGATGGGCAGTGGATCAGCCAGGACATAAGCCAGTGTTCATATGGGATGCCAGTGCCACAGATAGTAGTTTTACCTGCCGTGCACAGTGCTGGCCACTCCACTTTTCCAATCAGTAGTAGACATTGAGGGAAGAGTTACATTTCAGATCATCTCTCCTCCTCTCCCACGGTCCCTCAGGTATCTCAGAGCACATTCAGCTTGCAGTATTCCATTGCTTTAGAAGGTAAGCAGCCTATATGGAGGTTACCTGGACTAGGGCAGGACAGATAGCTGAGCTCTCAGCTCCTCCCAGGGACTCTGAATTTGAAAGCTATGCCTCAACCACCAGTAACCCAATGCTGGTATGGAAAGGGAGTACATCCACCTCCTCCTTGAGGCACCAGCAAGCAACTGAGACAGGAAAGGAACTTTTCTATTTTTTCATTTATTTATTTTTTAAAGGTTTATTTATTTTTATTGGAAAAAGAGATTAACAGAAAGATCTTCCATCTGCTGGTTCATTCTCTGAATTGCTACCAAAGCCGGAGCTGAGCAAAGCTGAAACCAGTAGCCAGGAGCTTCCTCCTGGTCTCCCATACAGGTGCAGGGTCCCAAGGCTTTGTGCCATCCTCTACTGCTTTCCCAGGCGATAAGCAGGGAGCTGGATGGAAAGTGGAGCAGCTGGAGCATGAACTGGCACCCATATAGGATCCTGGCGCATGCAAGACAAAGATTTAGCCACTAAGTCATCATGCTGGGCCCTTATTTTTTCCTTTAAAAAAGACTTGTTTTGTTTGAAGAGCAGAGTAACAGAGAGAAGAGAAAAAGCAAAAAGAGAAAGTTCTGATCTGTTGGTTCACATCCCAGATGGCCAGAGCTGGTTAGAAGCTTCCTCTGTGACTCCCGCATTGGACCATCTTCTGCTTTCCAGGCACATTAGCAGGGAGCAGGATCAAAAGTAGAGCAGCCAGACTTAAACCAGCACCCACCTGGGAAGCCAGTATCACAGGAGGCAGCTTTACCCACCATGCCTCAGTGCGAGCTCCAAGAGGGGCTCTGTTGAAGGGAAAGCAGGATAAAAGCAAAATCAAAACTCAGAAAGTACAAGGTGTGAATATCCCAGACTTTCTCCATACATATGTAATCTGAGTCACAAACCGAATGGTTTGGAGTCATGTCCACCCCTCCATGGACTCTATCACCAAACCTACATACCCACGCTCCCTCCTGGCTCTATCTGATCTGGGCCTCCATGGACTCTCCCTCTCCTCTGCCTTTTGCCCTGACCGGTGGGCCCCAGCAGGGGAGGCCCCGGCAGAGTTTGGCTCTCCTCTGTCTTTCTGCTTCCGGATAGGCCCAGCCCTGGCCTTACCCTCATTCCTGCTGACTGTCCCATCCCACAAACTGTGTAGCCTCTCCTGGTTGTCCCCAGCTGTCCCTCTCTCTGTCTCTGTGTCCTGGTCCCAGTGGGCCATGGATATCATCTCATTGCCTAAGGCAGGTCTGTCTGGTACGTGCTCAGCAGCCAGAAACAGTTTTCTCGTTCTACTTGTTCCGGCACCCACTCTCCGTTTTGATCTGCCTCTTACATTTCTCTTCAGGAGTATCTGCAGCTCTCAGCTCCCAATCATAGCTTAAATAACTGACTCCCCAACTGACCCATAGGGGTTGGCTCTATCCTGGGCCCAGGGCACCTTCATACAAAGGCTTCAGCACCGTGGTGCATGGGCACTGACTCTGAAGTCTCTGGGTTGTCTCTGAATGATTGTCATTCAGAGGACCCCCAACCCCCTTTCAAGGCATTGCTCATTTCTGTGCAGTTTGGGAATATCCTGAGTTTTCTGGGTTCCCCATTACAAAGCCACACAGAGGCTGGAGGAGCATGTGAGGAGGGCTGGGGAGTCCTTGTGTGTCAGCCCCTGCTGCTGCACGGGCAAGGCAGTGGCAGCGAGGCTTGCCAGGCACCAACCTCAGCCTTTCAATCAGATTCTTGTAAGTTTCAGAACTCCACCAGGGCAGGGATGATCCTGACCATTTCATAGACAAAGGAATGGAAACCCAGAGAGGCCAAAGATGCCCAGCCCAAAGTGGCAGAGCTGGGGTCTGATGCTGGTGGGCTGAAGGGTCTGCCTCAGACCGCCACCTGCCTGCTGAGGGGTTGGCATGCTGCTGGTCACCACCACCCTGGGAGAGAGAGCTCGCCTGACCAGGAGCCAAAGCCAGGCCTGCTGCCTCAGGGGTTATTGCATGTAGTTGATTTGCCTTTCTCCAGCTTCTTTACAATCTCTTCTGCCTTTTCCATGCTTTTTTTTTTAAAGATTTGTTTTATTTATTTGAATAAAAAAGTTACAGAGCGAGAAGGAGAATGCGATATTCTATCTACTGGTTCACCCCCAAAATGACCACAATGGCCAGGGCTAGACCAGTCTGAAGCCAGGATGATCTTCTAGTCTCCCATTCTGGCCATCTTCCACTGCCTTCTCAGGCCGTTATCAGGGAGCTGGGTCAGAAGTGGAGCATCTGAGACTAGAATCAGTGCCCTTATGGGATGCTGGTGCTGTAGGTAGAGGCTTAACTCACTACACCATAGCACCAGCCCTGTCTCTCTCCCAAGCTTCAGAAAAATTTGTACACAGCCCCTACTGCTCTGTTGAGTCTCATTTATTCCACTTTGACCTCTGTTATTCTCCTTAATTCAACTCTCAACAGCAAAAAGCTCAAATAGGTCTGCGTGTCTGGAAAGCTGTTTTGATCTTCCCTTTTGGTGTCTGATAGAAGATGTTTGAAAGTCCCCTGCTCTGAACACTGAGGCCAATGTGAAGCCATGCTCTATAGACAACATGGCAGTGTGGTCTGCTACTGCATCCTGTCTGTGCAATGAGCTGCAATACCAGCCCTGACTCTCGGAGATGTGCCTGGCTCTGTTCAACACTGGCCAGTAGGCTGGCCTAGAATGTTGCTGAAAATAGGATACTGTGGAGAGCGGAGCCACGCCTCAAAGATGGCACTTGTTGATCTTGCTTTGTGGCACAAAGGTGGTAAACAGGTTTCAGGAAGTTACTGAGGATTGGGCCAGCACGCAGGGAAGCTACGTGACCTAAGTCATGACTGGTGTGCTTACCACATAATGTGAGGAGCTGTGTATGGATTGGTTTGTGTAATGTAAAAAGGTCTGGGTAAAAAAGAGTTAAATGAGGAGATTCCACCAGATGCTAGGCTAGAGCTAAGGCTGTCAAGGCTATGCTGTAGCTGCTATCGCTAGCACTAGGCTGTAGCTGCTTTCACTTTGCTGCAATAAATCTTACAACTGTTGTAACTGTTTTGTAACTACACTTGAAGTCTTAAGCAATAAACTTTTCAAAGAATCTTTACCGTATCGGGGTCTTGCTCGCGGGACGAGGGACCCCGATAGGATACGATGAACCAAAGATAAAGACGCACTCTTGGCAGCATCAGGAGCTTGAAGTTCTGATTGTTAAGTAATAAGTGCCCTCAATGTCAGGTGCTTTTCTTTCAGCCCTGTTGACTTGTTTGAGACCATGGCTGCACAGTTTGCTTTCATTTCCGTCTATGACATCTCTGATACTTGCCACAGGAGACCAGACAAAACAGGACCCTGTTTGGGAGCAGCTATGACTGCTCCTGAGCTGGGCCAGTGGTGCAGGTGGCCCTGCTTTCCAGTTGGAAAAGGACTTCCAGAATATTTTGGCGAAAAAACTCTGAGGAACTGGCTGAATAAATAAGCTAATAAATAATGCAGGCTTTTAGGATTGTGGATTAACAGTGGGGTCCCTGTCATGACCCCACAAAGAGCAGAGGTCCTACTTGCAAGTCTGAGTGGGGTCTAGAGTAGACCACACAAGTAAGCAAGTCTATTTCATTGAGAAATCTTTGTATGGCCACCCAGATGCACATCACTCAGGATCGTCTTCTCACTTACCCTGAGGAAATTCCCACCAGTCTTTGTCAAAGCAAGCAAAAGCACGGCCAACCCGATTCTGCTGAGAGCACAGTTTCTGTCTGGCTCGAGTCTGGGTGTCTGGATCCAGAGGATTCTCCAAGAAGCATCCGCACTGATCTCCATCAGCTCAGGTGCAAGTCAGAGCAGACTCCCAGCCAGCCCTGGGGCAAGGAGGATTAGGCGCTCTCAGTGTCCTCCTGATTTAGAAGCAAGTGAATTCTTCCATAGGGTTGGCTCACTGTCTGTGCTTAACAGCACAGGCGGACAGGCACCCTCCTTAACTAGGAGAGCTCTCCTCTGGATGGCCGGCCCACAGGGACCAGGCTGACCCTCACAGATCAGATGGCAATAGAACTGTTGGCGTCTTGTATTCAGGAACTGCTGATGATTGGAACTGCTTGGAAAATGCTCCAGTGAGCCAGAGAAGCACCAGGCCTTAAAAGCAGGCCTTCAGCATGTGCACGAGAGCCTTGTCAGCTGCATGACTAGCAGTGAGTGCCATCTCCCAAGCACTATACTTAGGCTGTCTTAGTCCCACAACAGCCTGCCTAGTGATGTCACCTGGTCCCATCACATAGACGAGGTGATGGAGGGGTTGTTTATCCAAAAGGCCAAGCTGCTATCTGATCCCACTCTGCCCAAATCCTGTCTGTCCATCTGTTCCCCCTCCACCGCACCACCCTCTCTGACTTTGCAATTATAGAAAACGTGCAAGTTATGACATCTAGATGCCTTTTAGTGAGAAGTCAAGGGTGGGAGTGGGGCAGGCATTGATGGCTTTCTTCATACAAGGAAGTCTAGTCGGCGTGCCAGCACCTGGGCTACAAAGTGAGTAAGGTACACTCAGTGAAGGGAAGGTAAGTGGCACTTGGAGAGGGAGCACCGAGACCGCACGCATGGGCTGAGTGGGTCAGGAGGTCGTAGTATCTCTTATGCGGGTGGTGCTGGCCTTGGGTTGGGTTCTGCCATGGATGCCCACATGGAGCAAACGCAGTCCTCACAACCTTTGGAGCTCAAGGAAGCAGGGAAACATTGCTTCACTGGCCAAGATCACATCAGAAGGCTGGTCATTGATAGAGCCCACGTAGGAATCCGTCTAGTCTGGCTCCAAGAACCCTGCTTTGTGCCAGTGTCGCCTATGCAGGGGGAGGAGGGGTGGGTATGTTCCCCACGGGGGAGGGCACTCAGAGCAAGAGTCACAGGAGAAGGCAGCTGGTTCAAGTCTCTCCTGGAAGGCAAACAAAGCCCAGAGCCAGCCTCTTCCCCCTCCTTGGGTGGAGTTCTGTGACAGTGACCTGCTTGCATTCGCATGCCCCATTAGGAGCCTCAGACATGGAGACACATTCGGTCTGGAGCTAAAGCTCACGTTTCTCCTGGAGGTTCGGCTGCCCACAGACCAAGTCTAATCTGACAAGTAGAACAGAGTTATGTCCTGTACATTTTGAGTGACCAGACCTCCAGATGGTATGCCTAGAAGAGCTAAGACAGCACCCGAAAACTGAGACATCCCAAGGTCCCACCAGATGCCCATTGCACTCACCTCTCCCGTCATCTTCTATCACAAAGACTGGTAATGTTTCCAGAAATGTTTAGTGCTGCTCTGTGTATTTTATCTTTGATTTCCTTGTGATAGAGACTGCTCAGTGAACAAGAACAACTCCCCTCCCATCCCGTATCAGTCTAGATCCCTTCCAGTCTCTCTCCTGTCTTTCTTTCCACTGAATCAGATCATCCTCCAGGTTTGGCTGGCCATAGTGGAGCCTTCCACTCAGCTGTGCATCAAGAAGAAAGAGGGGCTCTTCCAAGTTTATAGGTCTAGAGAGATGTATTTTAACACAGATGCATAGAAAAAACCTAGAAGGATCTACACCAACATATAAAGAGCATTTGTTTCCCAGGGAAGTAGGAAGGAAGGATTAAATCGTGTATTGGTTTCTGTTTTGTGCTTTGCATATATGTATTCTACAGCTTATATTGTTTCCATTTAAAAATAATGAAACTATGGTTAATCTAGTTTTATAGAGGAAGAGAAGCCCAGTCTGTTCTTAGAGCTTCTGTCCCTGGTTAGCTGGGGACTGGGTCGCCTGTAACCTTCAGACTTGAGCCTTTATCCACGTATGTGCATTGGAACTTTCCACCTCCAGGCAGCCATGAGAAACTGTTTGCTTGGCTGTGACCACTGAGAAATGATCATTATTCTTCCCCAGGTCAAATTTGGACCCCTTCAACCAGTACACAGAGGACCAGATCTGGGATGCCCTGGAGAGGACGCACATGAAAGAATGTGTAAGTGAGGCAGCGCCGGCGGCTCTGCTGGGACCGCAGGCTGGGGCGCTGCCTGGCCTCCTTTGTCCCACTGCAGACCTTCCTGCCACCTCCAGCTTGCCCACAGAAGTTGGATTCACAGCGGGGTTTCCCAGGCACCCCATGCATGTTGCAGGAGGAGATCTCCCTTGGCCCCACTTCCCACACTGCCCCTTGCTTACTGATAGAAATGCTACTAATGACAGCCACACAGAAATCTTGGGGTTTTGTTGTTTTAAGTATGGTCATTTCTTGCCTTCTGTTCGAAGTTACTGGACTTTTTTTTTAAAGATTTTTTTTCTAATTGGAAAGTCAGATATACAGAGAGAGGGGGAATGGAAAAGAAGAGTTTCCAGCTGCTGATTCACTCTCTAAGCAGCTGCAACGGCCAGAGCTGTGCCAGTCTGAAGCCAGGAGCCAGAAACTTCTTCCTGGTCTACCACATGGGTACAGGGTCCCAAGGCTTTGGGCCATCCTCAACTACTTTCCCAGGCTGCAGGCAGGGAGCTGGATGGGAAGTGGAGCAGCCGGGATTAGCACTGGCATCCATATGGGATGTGGTAAATGCAAGGCGAAGGCTTTAGTCGCTAGACTACTGCGCTAGGCCCTGGACTTTTCTTTTTTAAGATGTATTTATTTTACTTGAAAGCCAGAGATACAGAATGGAACAGACAGAGATCTTCCATCCACTGGTTCATTCGCCATTTCACTGCAACAGCCAGAGCTGAGCCAGTCCAAAGCCAGAACCCAAGAACTTCTTAGGGGTTTCCCATCCTCCACTGCTTTCCCGGGCCATAAACAGGTGGAACAGAAGTGAAGCAGCCAGGACACAAAATGGTGCCTATATGGGATGTAGGATTAGCAGGCAGAGGATTAGCTTGCTGTGTCATCATGCTGGCCCTATGGACCTTTTTTTGTTGTTGTTGTTGTTGTTGTTAGATTTATATGAAAGGTATAGTGAGAGAGAAAGTGAGAGAAAGAGAAAAGATGTCCCATCCATTAGTTCACTCTCTAAATGGCCTCAGTGGTCTGGGCTGGGCCCAGCTGAAGCCAGGAGCCTCATCTGACTCTCCCATGGGAGTGACAGGGGTCAAGGGAGCTGGGCTGTCTTCTGCTGTTTTCCCAGCTGCATGGACAGGGAGCTGGATGAGAAATAGAGCAGCATTTGGACCAGCACTCAGAGAGAGGATGTTAACATTGCAGGCAACAGCTTATCTCGTGCCACAATGACAGCCTCCATTACACTTTGATTCCCAGTTCATTTGGTCATCACACCTGTACCTTCCTTCCACATGAGCCAAGTTCTTGGTTGATTCTTTCAGCTGCTTCAGGACCACTTATTGGCCCTGGATTTGTTTTTTAACCCTACCATCTTTTGCTTTCCTTCTCCCCAGATCACTCAGCTACCTCTGAAACTCGAGTCTGAAGTGATGGAGAACGGGGACAACTTCTCAGTAGGGGAGCGGCAGCTCCTGTGTGTAGCGAGGGCCTTGCTCCGCCACTGCAAGGTGAGGCCAGAGGGGATGACGGGGAGCAGGCACGCAGAGCCCTGCCTGCCCAGGCTCTGCCTCTGAGCCCAGTGATGCTTCCTAACAGTAGGTCCCTGATGTTCTTTTTTTCTTTATAAAGATGTATTTATTTATTTGAAATTTACAGTCACACAGAGAGAAATCTTCCATCTGTTGGCTCACACCACAGATGGCCATGATAGCGGAGGCCTCTTTCACATCTCCCACATGTGTGCTGGCCATCTTCCTCTGCTTTGCCAGGCATGTTAACAGGGAGCTGGATTGGAATTGGAGCAGCTGGACTCACACTGGCACCCAGTGTAGCCAGAGCTACAGATGGCAGCTTAAGCTGCTGCAGCACAGTGCCAGCCCCCTAAGGTGCTTTTACATTAAGTTTGACACAGGTTTTCTGGCAGGTGGTGGTTTTGGTTTTAACTCCCTGAGCCATCAGTGTCTGAGGTTGCTTTCTTTTCTGGCCAGTGAATAGTCTAGTGCTGCAAACCTCAGACGGGTAAGAGTTCCAGATCATCAGACCCAACTCCTGCATCTAGCCCACAGTAAGGAGTGCCAGAAAGATTAATGTCCATGTCCACATTCACTGTCACAGAGCGAGCAGAGACAAGTACTTGATTAAAGAACAATGGGAATTTCTTATTTGCGGGAATTAAAGTAAGCACAGAAGTTTGAAGTTGCAGTAATTATAGGCAAAGGGACATTTAACTTATGTATGTCACTAAGAAAAAAAAAATCAAGATGTGGTCTAAAACTGAAACAGATTTTAGCAAAACCTCCGTTAGCCCAGAATGCCTGAGGAGCTCACTTGGTCCTCTGTTCTACGGGCAGATTCTGATCTTGGATGAAGCCACGGCTGCCATGGACACCGAGACGGACTTGCTGATCCAGGAGACCATCCGAGAAGCCTTTGCAGACTGCACCATGCTGACCATCGCCCATCGCCTGCACACAGTTCTTGGATCTGACAGGATTATGGTGCTGGCCCAGGGACAGGTACCAATCCTTGCATTCTCTTGGCCTTGGCCTTGGCCTGTGGCTCCCCAGGGGAGGCAGTCTTGCGCCTGCCATCGTCATGTGGCTCTGGCCTATGGAGAAGTGGCCACAGCAGCTCCGTTCTAGTTACCTTCGGGCAGGATACTGCTCTCCCTGGCAAGACATGGAGAAGCTCACTGGTACTTGCTGTCCTCTGGGCTCTCACTTTGCCTGCTCATTCTTTGGTTGCTCAGAAGGACACTGACTTAGGTCAGAGAACAATTAGTTCTGCCCAACACTTTAAAACTGCCCAACTTTTTAAAACTTATTATTGTTCCTTCATTTTATCTGAAAGAGAAATCTTCTATCTACTGGCTCTCCAAATGTCAGTTACACCAAGACTGCGCTAGGCCAAAGCCAGAAACCCAGACCCTATCTGGATCTTCTATGTGGATGCAAGGGAAACAGCTACTTGAGCCATCATTGGCTGCCACTCAGTGTTCACCATTAGCAAGATGCTGGATCAGAGGTCAAGTAACCAGGACTCAAACCAGGCAGGCATTTGGATATGGAATGCAGGCCTCCCAGGCAACTCCTAACCCACTGTGCCAGACACTTAAGCCAGTGGTACCAAACTTCTTAGCCTGTTGTTCCAGGCTTTGCCATCATCTAGCATGAGTCCTGGCCTCACCTTCATTCCCTACTCTTCCCTTGCATATGCTATTGGCTGTAAACAGTCTTGCTTCCTTTAAGCTCTTTCATCTGTATTTACTCAGTTCCATTCTCCACCTACACACAGCCTGCCTTCCCCAAAGGGAGACATGAATCAAATGCCAAAGCTCCAGGAAGCTCCCTGATGGTCCCAAGCCTCAGAGCCCCCTCCCAGAGCTCTTTGGTCTTGTTCTGGGGTGAACTGTCATGCCCCATCTCCCAGGAGGGCAGAATGCTACTACACTCACCTCTCAGCCCCTGCTAGTGCTCAGTTCCACAGTGCTCCACACAGGCAGGTATCAAGTCAGTACGTGTTGTGTGCCCTAGGATGGAAAGAAGTTAATGATGTGATAGAAACAACAAGTCATGTATAAGGGACATCTTGTCTTCTGTTGTTCACCACCAAAGTCACCATGGTGGCCACTTGCATTGATGTTTCCTGTAGACATCACCAACCCCATTTGCCAGCTGAGGAGGGAGCTTAACCTCCCTCAGGTCAGCGGGAAGTGATGATCTGGAGCTGAGCTCAGACCAGCAAGCCTGCAGCCTGTGCTTTAACTACCAGCCTGTGTGGTCCCTTGGTCTGTGGGGGCACTGAGACACGGGGCACACCCAGCCCAGGTTTCAAGGCCAAGCTAAGAGAACAGAGGGATCATTCATGATTTTTCTTCTTGTCTTGAAGTGGCTTGAATGCTTTGAGACGGTCTTTGTTTGCCTTGTCCCACACGTTCAGTGAGATTGTTAGACACTGGATGTGCACCCCCGTGTGTAGGCATTCCCTGGAACATCATTCAGTCAAGTGGGAGAGAGCAAGAGTGCTTTCTTAAAAGCCACTTTGCTTCCCAGGGTGGAGGAGATGGGGGTCGGTGCCGTTTCAGAGTGGCCAGTCACTGGCCATCAGTGAGGCACGCTTTCATGGCCGTAAATTTTTTTTCCTTGACAATTGTAATTTTAAGAAAATTTAAAAAACATGAAATCCTAAAATAAGAAAGAAGCTCGCCTATGGCTTCCATCCCCTCCTGGGAGACGAGCACCAAACAGCATGCTGCACCTGTACATGCAGATGCCTATACAGGGTGCTGCCTGCTGTAGCCACTAATGGCCAGACCAGAGCTACCCCTGGTCATGGGAGCTTGTCATCCCCCACCCCACTGCCAAGAGAGGGCAGAGGGCTGGTTTTCCTGTAGTTCAGCATTGTCACCAGGCCCCAAATCCCTTGTACCCAGTACCTGCCCATGCCCTCCCAGTGCAGGATGTCTGGTCCAGCCTCACGTAGCCACTTCCTCCCCATGTTCTCTCCAGTGCACTGGGTGCTTTCCTTGGAAAGACCGAGCTACTGGCACTTGCGTCTCAGTTCCCAAGGCTGTGTCTGCTGCCATTTTCCAAATGGCCAGGGCAGTGGGGGTGGTGCACACAGTGTTTTCACCCTGTGTATGGGGAGACAGGTTGTGTTAGCAACTCCTTCTATGTTTCAGCCCTGTGTTGTCCCCTGGCCCCGTGGGAGCCCACCATAAGGATGGACAGTGGTCAATCCCGTTCTTGTCGTCTCCTGCCAGTGAGGCATCTTGAGCTGTTCCTGTGCCATCTCTGGGGGTGCATCAGCTCTCACAGCAGGGTGAGATTAGTCAGCTGGGCCCTTCTTGAGACCCTCGTCCCCAAGCCTGGAGGAAAGGGGATCCCTGGAGGAGACTCCTCTCCCCGACCCCTGCCCTCCACCACAGCTAGTAGAAAGCAGCAGGCACTTCAAGGGTGATGGCCATACCTCCCATGCCAAGCTACACTCATGCCCCACACTCACAGCCTGACGCCGTTCCTTCTTTTGCAGGTGGTGGAGTTTGACACCCCTTCGGTCCTTCTGTCCAATGACAGCTCCCGGTTCTACGCCATGTTTGCTGCTGCGGAGAACAAGGTCGCGGTCAAGGGCTGACACCTCCTGTCTACAGGGTCTCTTTCCCTTGAAGCGCTGCCATTCCCTGCCTGGGGCAGGCCCCTCCTCGTGTCCTCCTGCCGAAGCCTCGCCTTTCCCGACTTTATCTTTCGCACAGTGGTTCAGGATCGGCTTCTGTGTCTAACTTTTAGGAGAGAGTCCATATTTTGATTATTGTATTTATTCCATATCCATGTAAACAAAATTTAGTTTTTATTCTTAATTGCACTCTAAGAGGTTCAGGGAACCATGATTATAAATGTATCAGAGGCCTATAATGAAGCTTTATACGTGTAGCTATATCTATATATAATTCTGTACATAGCCTATATTTACAGTGGAAATGTAAGCTGTTTATTTTCTATTAAAGCGAAGCACTGTGCTCATTGCAGTGCGTGCCCCTCTTGGTCATTTGTGGTATGGTTGGCTGTCCTGGAGACCTGGCTGTGCTGGCCGGCTGCGGTAGTGGCAGTGCCTGGGTCTCGTGCTGCTTCAGCTGGTGGCGCTGCCTTGTCCAGGTGCCCTGGGGATACCATGCAACCCAAGGGGGCTCCCCGGCCACCACCCTGCTGCCCCCCACAACCCCCCGCAGCCACGCCCCGGCCAGGCAGGCTGCCAAGCGCCGTGGATCCTCAGGGTTCCCGCTTTCTGTCCTGGCATTCCTTACTGTTCGTTTCCCAAGAGCAGGGTGGGCCGAGCCTCAGACCCTGTGCCAGTTCCTCTGTCATCGCCATTGGAAAAGAGACACCTAGAGGCATTCCTCAAAGGGGGTTGCCTCTTTCCATGGTTGTCATTTCTAACCAAGAATAAGCTCGTTCCCGAGTGTCCCACTGCCTCAGGGCCCCCGCAGCCGCCTGCTTCTCCAGGGGCTGCACCCACATCCGCCTGTTCCTGCACCTCCATGGCTTGGTGACAGGGCCCAGGATGTCATGGCTCTGAGCCCTTCTCATTGCAGTGGCCACACAGTCCCTTTGACCCCTCCAAAGCGTGCCCCTTGAAGCAGCTCTCACCAATCAGTGTCCCTCCCACTGGCGTAGAAGTTTCTGTACTGTAAAGAGACCTACCTCAGGTTGCTGATGGCTGTGTGGTTTGGTGTGTGTCCCTACCAACCCCCACCTCACCCCTACCCCATGTGCTGCGGGGCCCATAGCTCAGGTGGCCCTGGTCACTGCTGTCATCAGGGGAAAGGTCAGCGTTGCATGTCATGACCCACTAGATGTCCTGTCACTTTAGCATGTCTGCTGAACACCTTGTGGAAGCAAAAACCTGACCAAGTGAATAAAATTATTTTGGATTTTGCAAAACTTCTTGGTGTCCACAGTAGTTTTCTGGGAAGAGCATAAGATGTAGTGGGGAGAGCTAAGGGAAGGGTCAGCTACAAGGAGGAGGGGGATGGAGTGCATTGGGATGCCTGCTGGCCTCTGGCCCTGCAACTGCTATCCCCTGGCCTGGTCCAAGCACAGCTCCTGTGCTGCTGTTAAAAGAGTGGGAGCAGGAAAGCAGAATACTCGTTGGGAGAGGGGCATGCGGTCAAGGTGAAAGATAAAAATAAACGGCTGTCTTTACACCTGTAGACATGTGATGTGAAGAGTAAATTGAGGATGCACAGCAGTTCAGACCATCCAGTAGCCCTTCCAGCCTCAGCCTGCAGATGAATCCATTGAAAATGAGTGTCTGGGCCCAGTGTAATGGTCTAGTGGCTAAATCCTCACATTGCATGAACCAGGATACTATATGGGTGCCAGTTCATAAACTGGCTGCTTCACTTGTGGCCTGGGAAAATAGTAGAGGACGGCCCAAAGCCTTGGGATCCTATACTCATGTGGGAGACCTGGAGGAAGTTCCTGGCTCCTGGTTTCGGATCAGATCAGCTCTGGCCATTGCGGCCACTTGGGGAGTGAACTAACAGAGAGAAGATCTTTTTGTTTGTCTCTCCTCTGTTAATCTATCTTTGCAATAAAAATAAATAAATCTTGGGCCCAGTGCAGAACCTAGCAGATAAAGTCCTCATCTTGCACACGCTGGGATCATATATGGGTGCCCATTCTAATCTTGGTGACCCCACTTTCCAACCAGCTCCCTGCTTGTGGCCTAGGAAAGCAGACGAGGACGTCCCAAAGCCTTGGGACTCTGCACCCAAGTGGGAGATCTGGAAGAAGTTCCTAGTTCCTGGCTTCTGGCTTCAGATTGGTTGAGCTCCAGCTGTTGTGATCACTTGGGAAGTGAATTGAATGGAAGATCTTCCTCTCTGTCTCTCTTCCTCTCTGTGTATCTTACTTTCCAATAAAAATTTGAAAAAGAAAGGAAGGAAGGAAGAAGGGGAGGGGAGAGGGGAGGAGAGGAGGGGAAGAGCAAGGAAAAAGGGAAGGGAAGAAAAAAGAAGAAAAAAATGAGTGCCTGTTCTAAGATGTTCTCAACCCCAAACAGCTACAGGCTGCTAACTGGCAGTGGAGATTCTGTCTTAGAACCAGCATTTTTGTAAACTTGTGTCTTAGAAACCCAGGGACTGGGACCCAGCACAATAGCTAAAGTCCTCACATTGAATGCACCAGGATCCTATATGGACGCACATTCGTGTCCCAGAAGCCCCACTGCCCATCCAGCTCCCTACTTGTAGCCTGGAAATCAGTCTAGCACGACCCAAAGCCTTGAGACCCCATTCTCACATGGAAGACCCAGAGGAAGTTCCTGGCTCCTGGCTCCAGATCAGCACAGCTCCGACCATTGCAGATACTTGGGGAATGAATCATCTGTGCGATGCCTGTATAGACTGCAAGAATCAGGGCTGGGTTAGCCTAAGAAAGATTTCCTGGGGCCTCCTAAACTGGACCACTGGAGTCAAAACTCTGGCCACAGGGAAAATCATAGAATTTATGGTCTGATCTTGGACCACATACAGATGTCTTTGATTACTGATACCTGTACAGTGGATGGCATGCCCAGGTGCATATGGCAGACAAGATGGCTAGCTCACTTAAGCTTGCAGAGGACACTGAGTGCCATGTCAGAAGATGGAGAACAGAATAGGTTGGACAACTCTCCTGGCTGAGCTATGGCAGCAACTGTCTAGGTAAGTGGATTCCTTGGTGTGGACTCTGTCAGCCAATGAACCTTGGAAGAATTTTCTCAACCTTGGAGTAATGCAGCCAACCAACAGTGTCTCAAAACTATCAAAACCACTGAAGAAATAACCTCAGAGCATTCTTCTCCACATCAGTGTTTCTAATATGACATCAAGTAGACACCCCCATCCCTGGGTACTAATGTAAGTTGATAGCTGGGAGCAGTCCTTTCCCTCTCCCTTGCCTTCTCCCTCCCCCACCACTTTTCAGGAGAAAAGGGGAAAAAAGGAAAACTGGAAGCATTTGTGCCCCCCGTCTCCCCCCATACCAAGACTCTCCTCAGGATATTCAGTGGCTTTCATGGGCCTGCATTCTTGTTGAGTTGTAAACAACATCAAAAATAATAAATTTTCTTGAAAAAAGTTATCCGTGTAGACCATGTCTAATGCTGCAGAAAGATCTGTTAGACACATTCACCTTTTTGCTACATTTTTAAAAATATATTTATTTGAAAGGCAGAGTTACAGAGAGAAGAGACAGATCTTCCATCTGTTGGGTCACTCCCCAGATAATCAGTAGTGACTGGGGCTGACCACGCAGAAGCCAGGAGCTTCTCCCAAGTCTCCCGCATGGATGCAGAGGACTAAGTATTTGGACCATCTCCCCCTATTTGCCCAGGTCCATGAGCAGGGAGCACACTCGTGTGGGATGCTGAGGCTGCAGACAGCAACTTAATACACTGTCACAACGCTGCCAGCGGGTGGATGCACAGACGGAAATAGTAGCTACTTTTATTGCCGTGCCAGTTGTGTCTGTCAAGAGGGGAGCAAAGTCAACAGGAAGAGAGCGTTGATCTCTCCCCAGTGAAGCTGTCTGATACATGTAGTACCAACTTCCTCCTTTTCAATTCTGTTCTCTATTTCAGTTCTCCACCTCTCTCAGCTGCCTTTGTCCTTCTAAAGAAGCAGTCCCCTGTCCTCTGCCCACTTCTCTCCTTGCCCATATTCATTCGATCTCCCCTGTGCAGTGGCACCGTCCAAATGCAAGCATGGCTGCCCACTGTTGCACTGGGCTACAGCCCGCCAAGGCTATGCACTCAGCATCTTCCCACCACCTCCCAGTGCATCGTGAACCCCATAGAGCACTGCTGGTCGCCCTGGGTGCTTCAGGCTCACAGTCCTAAGTTCTCCTGTGAGTCTCCTACCCCTTCTCTCCAAATTCAGACCTCCCCCAGGCCTGGATATCCACCATTCCCTCTCTTCCCTGCCCGAGGCCTTCCCTATTATGCTCATGGCCTCTTAAGTGGTCCCTCTCCCTCAGTGTCTCTCTTTCTCAGATCCATTGCTTATGCCACTGCCAAAATACAGACCCAAACTGTAAAGTACTCAAATATTTGTACCTCCACACATCTTCTGGGGCTGGCTGCCTACATAATGGCCCACTTTCGTTATCTTGTTATTTCTTTTGGGGGGCGGTACATTTTCCCTTTTCTGCTCACTATTCCTAAAAACAGACCATTTATCTTCTCTTTAAGAAAATAATTAGATTTTATTATCAAAAATTAAATGCTAGACCATTTATTTTCACACCTTTGTGTCTGCTGTTGAGGCTGAGTGGCATGGTGCAGTAAGCTGCTACCTGCAATGCTGGTACCCGATATGAGCATTGGTTCTAGTCCTGGCTGCTTCACTTCTGAACCAGCTTGCTGCTTATGACCTAGGAAAGCAGCAGAGGATGACCCAAGTCCTGCGGTCCCTGTACCCACTTGGGAGACCAAGAAGAATCTGCTGGCTCCTGGCTTTAGATCAGTTCAGCTCTGGCCATTGTGGTCATTTGGGGGAGAACCAGCAGACAGAAGATTTCTGTCTTTCTCTGTTTCTCCCTTTCTCTGTTAACTGCTTTTCAAATAAAAAGAATAAAATCTTTTTTAAAAATGTATTTTATTTGAAAGAGAGAAAGAGACACAAGTTTTCCATTTTCTGGTTCACATCCCAAGTGACAAAACAGCCAAGACTGAGCCAGTGCAAAGCTGGGAGCTTTGTGAGTGGCTGCAACCCAAACAATTGGGCCTTGCTTCACTGCTTCAAAGAGACCGAAAGGTGACATTGAGTGAAAGAAAAATCCAAACACCTGTTTCACGACAAACCAACATGCATCCCTATGTTCATTGCAGCACAATCAGTAATTGCAAAAACATGGAAGCAACCGAAATGCCCATCAGCAGAAGATTGGATAAGAAAGCTTTGGTTCATCTACTCCATGGAATACTACTCAGCTATTAAAAAAAAACAAAATGCAGTTCTTTGTGGCTAAATGGGCTCAACTGGAAACTATAATGCTAAGGGAAATGAGCGAATCCCAAAAGGTTAGATACCACATGTTTGCCTTGATTTAACCTGTAATTTTTGCTTGATTGTTATTTTTTGAACCTGTCATTGATACTGTCTCAACCCAGATGTTTTGAAGAATTGAACTGGCATTATTTTTAACATATTGTTTACTCAATACTATGTCATTTAATTCCATAACGTTGTATATTGATGCTGATGTTTTGTTGGGGATTTTAACTGACCGGAACTTTACTCTGTTAGCTCTACCTTAAGACCAGAGAAGGTCTCCCCAAGAGGCTACTGAACTTATCTGGACAATAAGATGCTGGACTTTATGCTAGGTATATGCTTGCAATGAAAGAATCTCAACTGAACTTGAACTGAGGTTATGCAGCAAGGTGGAGGAATCCACTATGGGGAGAGGGGTGTGGGAGGGGTGGGGGGAATCCCAGTGCCTATAAAACTGTATCACATAAAATAAATTAAAAAAAAAAAAAGAAAGAAAAATCCACTTTGTAAGGCATTCCTTCCGCAAAGCCAGAAAATAAGAATGCCAGCATTTGGAGGGTGGTTTCATGGTCCTCCAGCCCCTTTCCCACCTCTTGGTTGATCGATCACCTACAATCAGGCAGGGATTGGAAGGAATGAGCCCAGAGACATGAAAGGGCTCAGCTAACTGAGGCCTTATCTTGTACTGATAGTTGCCTGCGTCATTGTGCGCAAATCTCTTTTGGCTAGTTTTTTCTGATTGTAAAAGGGATACATACTTATTTTATAAAATCTGAAAAGTGCAGAGAGTGTGATGAAGAACCAGAAGTGCCTGTAGCCCTAAAGGAGCAGGATGCATTTTCCAAAGCTGATTGTGCTGCCATTCTCGCCTGACTTCCAGGCCCTCCTGCAACCTTGCTACCATCCATCCCCAGGCACAGCCTGCTTCCTGACCTTTGAGCTGTGACCATTTTGCCGACAGAAAGTGGTACAAGTGACCATCATCTTGCGGTTGGCTGGGCAGCTCACAGCACCTGCCTCCTGACAACCTGGCTGCCTGCGAGCTGTGCATGCCACGGGAAGAGTTCTGGAGGCTGAGTGGCCACAGGAAGATGGTGTAAAGCCGGGGAGTGAAGCCAAGGCACCAGACGTGTGCAAGAGAACACCCTCGTGGAAGTAGAACCTCCTGCAGCTCCTTGCCTTTGCAGCTGAGGCCTTGACGCTCAGAGTAAAGCAGCCAGCTGAACATTCCCATAGTCCCCAGGCAAAACAGGAATAAAATGCTATGGAACCCAGAAACAGCCAATACTATGTTGCCATGCTCTTTGCTGCTTTGCCTGCGCCTACATATTCTGTCATTTCAGATCATTAAAAGCATCATGTTGGGCCCAGTGTGATAGCCTAGCGGCTCAAGTCCTTGCTTTATATGTCTTGGCTGCTCCACTTCCCATTCAGCTCCCTGCTTGTGGTCGTGGAAAACAGTAAAGCATGGCCCATATCCTTGGGACCCTGATCCCATTTGGGAAACTCAGGGGAAACTCCTGGCTCCTGGCTTCGAATTGGCTAAGCTCCAGCCATTTTGGGCCCTTGGGAGTAAACCAGAAGACAGAAGATTCTTCTGTATCTCCTTCTTCTTTAGATCTTCCTTTCCAATACAATAAATAATTTTTAAAATCATGCATGCATTTTTCCCCTTACAAATCCAATCAGCCATAAATAGAGAAAATGTAGCTGGCGGGTACACATCTTAAGCAGGCCATACAACAGAGGTGAGCACTGCTAACAATCCCACCAATATTTTTCCAGGCTTTAAAAAAAAGTGATCATTTTTGTTAGAGGCAGAATCTATGGAGAGAGAAAGAGATACAGAAAGAAAGAGAGGTCTTCCATCTTTTGGTTTACTCCCCAAATGGCTGCAATGGCCAGAGCTGAACCAATCTGAAGCCAGGAACTTCTTCCAGGTCTCCCACATGGGGTGCAGGGACTCAAAGCCTTGAACCACCCTCTACTGCCTTCCAGTAGGAAGCTGGGTGGGGAATGGAGCATCTAGGCCATAAACTAGTGCCTATATGGGATGCTGGCTCTTAGAGGCGACACATAGCTTGATATACTGCTGCACTGACCCCTTTTCCAGGCTTTTTAAAAAGTATGTAATAATGCTATTCAGAGACTTAACTTTTTAAAAATAAAATGGGGATAATGTACATATTCCATTTACATGGCTTCACCATTTATGGATATTTTTCATCTCATCAACTATCTGCCAATAATATTTTTGCAGTTTTTATTTCTCAGCAGAGATTTATGTATTTGTTTCATCCAACAAACACTGAGCATATAGTATATGACAGGCCATGTAGAATGTGGCAGGAACCTGTGATAGCAAAGTGAATAAAAGAACCTCCTTGACTCCAAAGAGTTTACTTGCTTCTGAGGGCGTCGGCAGTGAATGGATAGCACAGGTGATATGTTCAATAGGGACCAATGTGAGACAAAGCAGGGAAAGAGGTGTCAGGTTGCTCAGATCAAAAGGGAAGATTTTAATAGGGGCTGACCAGGAAAAACCTCACTAGGAAAGAAACTTTTTCTTTTAAGACTTATGTATTTGAGGGAGAGAGACAGAGAGATCTTTCATCTGCTGGTTCACTCTCCAGAAAGCCACAATCAGTAGCCAGTGCTGGGCCAGGCTGAAGACAGGATCCAGGAACTTCTTCTGGGTTCCCCGTGTGGGTGTCAGGGGCCTAAACACTTGGGCTAGCTTCCACTGCTTTTGCCAGACCAACAACAAGGCGCTGGATCAGAAGTGGAGCAGAACACAAACAGGAGACCTATACGACCTGTCCACTTTTTGATGAATAGTTGGATTTTTGCTTTTTCATTTTTCTGTGTTTCATTTTGATTTTGAAGGAAATTCTACATCACCAGTCTGTGCTCCCCCAGCTCAGAATTCTTTTGCAAGTGAAGTAGGCTAACAGCCAGACCAAACATCCTTAAACTTTCAGCAGTTGGTAGTGGTGACCAAACACCTGTCACGGAGCAATGGGTCTGGGGACAGGTGAGGGGAGGGAGCCATGAGCCCTGGTTCCCTCTCTTCCAGGAATATCTCCACCCTCTGTGGGTGCCTGCTGGATGCACTATGCTGGGCCCCTTAGGTCAGACAAGAGACAGCAGAAAATGCGTGGTTTCATGCAAACACCACGGACCACCCGTGTGCTAGGCACCATCAGTGGGCCCTGGTTGACTTTTTTCCATTGGTTCACACGCTTACTAATGACCCTTTCATCTGTAGCCAAACATCCAGTATATAGTGAATTACATAGGATCAAACCCAAACAACCTGATCATGAGTTCAGATGGTTCTTCTCTCATCTGCACCCCGAGCTTCAGTCTCTTTAGGGGTCAATGTGTATGCTGGACCAGCTGCTCACCAATGTTTCATTCATGTGGCCCTAACTTGATTTTTCTAAACAATATATTTTTAAATGTACAGTATCTTTACATTTTTCAAGTCTCTAAGCTTTCTTTTAAAAAAAAAATTATTTTATTTTTGTTGCAAAGTCAGATATACAGAGAGGAAGATCTGTCCGATGTATTCATTCCCCAAGTCACTGCAATGGCCGGTACTGCGCAGATCCAAAGCCAGAAGCCAGGAACTTCCTCCAGTTCTCCCACACGGGTGCAGAGTCCCAAGTCTTTGGGCCGTCCTCGACTGCTTCCCTAGGCCACAGGCAGGGAGCTGGATGAGAAGCGGAGCTGCCAGGACTAGAAACAGTGTCCATATGGGATCCCAGCACATTGAAGGTGAGGACTTTAGCTGCTAGGCCACCATGCCAGGCCCCCTAACTTGATTTCTAATGTGAGTTACTGGAGCTGGTGTGGTGACTTAGCAAGCTAATTCTGTGCCTGTGGTGCCAGCATCCCATATGAATGCTAGTTTGAATCCTGGGTACTCCACCTCCAATCTAGCTCCCTGCTTGTGGCCTGGGAAAGCAGTCGAGGATGGCCCAAAGACTTGGGATCCTGCACCCACGAAGGAGAACCAGAAGAAGTTCCCAGCTGGTGGCTTCACATCAGTTCAGCTCTAACTGTCACAGTCATTTGGGGAATGAAATAGCAGATGGAAAAACATTCTCTGTCTCTCCTTCTCTCTGTAAAATGTGCCACTGAGACTGAAAAAGCAAAAACAAAACAAAAGAAAAAAACACTTTACTGTGAGTTGCTAAACAATTTGCTTACCTTGTTTGAAACCTGGCTGCAGGTCTATGTCTGTCCCTGCTCACTCTCTCAAGGGCAATGGTACTATGTCATGGGGAGGAACTGCCTCTCTGCCAGAATCATCTCTGGACCCCATTTCTGCCTCTGGCCTGGGTTCAGCTCAGGCTTTGCTAGCCTCCATCCCTTCAAGCTGACTCCACTTGGAGGGATGAAGCCAGGGGCTTGCTCTGGTGAGAACCGTAAGAGTTGGTTGTTGGCCCCCCATGATCCTGGCATAACATCCTCCTGAAGGGGAGCCCCATCACCCAGCTGGGACTGGCCCCATGCCAGCCAGATAGGGGGCCAAGAGACTGACCTTGCCTGGAACGCTTAGTTCTCACGGTGGGGAACTGGGGAGGCCACCACTCTGACCACTTTGGTGTCCTTGACCAAGAATCGAGTGAGCTGTGGTCCTGGGATCATCCTGGTCCTGGTGTGAGGAAGTGTGCCAATCAGCCCAAAGCTAGGAATCCCCAGGGGGGTAGCTCTCACTCTAAGCCCTCCAAGACCTCTAGCTGCCCACGTCTCCTTCCAGTCTCTTCTCTTGCTATGCCCAGTGCCTGGATTCCAACCCTCCCAGGGTTTGTCTTGTCCCAGAAACATCTCTTGAGCAGACACTGGAAACCAGAAACAGACAGGTGGAGCATCCAGCCTGCAGACCTAGAGTGAGAAAAGCTGCTACTAGACTGCCATAAAACTCCCACCTGGCAGCACTGACTGCCAGCCAACGGGCCATACACTAAGCCCTTTCAGAAGCTTGAATCAGGAAAGCCCTCAACTTCCCACTGGGGAATAGCTCCCCCTTGCTGCTATGGCTGGACAAGAGGCTCAACATCTCCATTGATTTGTCCTAGTTTCCCTTACCTTTGAGAAATTTTCTGATCTTTCTTTTTTACTATTTTGAATACATTCCCTATTTTTTTATCTTTTTAAAGATTTATTTATTTTTATTAAAAAGACAATTTACAAACAGAAGGAGAGACCGAGAGAAAGACCTTCCATCTACTGTTTTACTCCTCAAAGGGTCACAATGCCTGGAACTGAGAAGAGGACCGTGAATTTTCTTCGCGCACTTTCTCCAGACTTTGTCTTGTTTGGGGTTCCTTCTCCTTTTTTACCCTGGTTTGCAGCGCTCTCCTCCTTCTAATGGATAATTTTTTACGGCAGGGTCGCACCACTGCTTGAGAGGATGGCAAAGTATTTTTTGCCAAGTGCCAGAGAAGGAAGGTGACTACAATGAGAGCAGACCATGGGAAGACTGTCGCAGACAGTTTCAAAGAAACTCTGCGAGGCCTTAAGCTTAGCATCGGTGCCTTGTGAGTGGAGCAGACCTCTGATTCCTTTAATTACCTGCATTTTAGCGAGTTCTTGCCCCATGATAAATTTTACTTATGCCCCTGCAAAAATTTTTTAAACTTGCCTCTAGATTTCCGGGGTCCCTCAGATTGTCCCTCATGCCCCGAATGGGGAGGTCTGGGGATGAGATTAATTATGCCCCTCCAGAGTTCCAGGGGTCCCTCAGATTGTCCCTCGTGCCCAAGCGCAGGGAGAGGGTCTGGGGATGAAATCAGCTATGCCCCTGCAAAATTTTTAAATTTTAAACTTACCTTCGTAGGTCCAGGGGTCCCTCAGAAGTCCTTCATACCGTGCCCCACGTTAGGCGCCATTTGTTACGGCCTGCTGAGCCAGTAACATGGGATTCGGCGAGGGTCCTGAGGGATTGAGGCACCGACCAGACAGGGATGGTGGAAGTCTCTCTCCGAAGCCTCTCAGAGGCCTCCCTTTATTGCCTTCTCTCTTGACCTTTCACCTACTTCTTGTTTAAGCTTTACCCCACACCCTCATTAGTGCAGATTGGCCACAGCTGAGACCAGGTGCTTCTAGCCCCAAGCCCACCGCGCGTAGTGCTTGGCTTAACGAGTGCTACTCAACTCCTTAGCCCACAACAGAACTGAACTAATCCAAAGCCAGGAGCCAGGAGCTTCTTTTGGGTCTTCCATAAGGTTGCAGAGTCCCAGGACTTTGGGCCATTCTTGACTGCTTTGCCAAGCCACAAGCAGGAAACTGGATGGGAAGTGGAGCAGCTGGGACATGAACCAGCGCCCATGATGGATTTTGGCAGGTTCAAGGTGAGGATTTAACCAATGAGCCATTGTACTGGGCCCTGCATTTCCTGTTTTTCACAGCAGCTGCCATGAGCCATACTTGGATAAGAGGAATATAGTAGCTGCAGTTAAGACATCTTTCAGGGACCGACACTGTGGTGTAGTGAGTAAAGCTGCCTCCTATGACACCAGGATTGCAGTTCTAGTCGGGCTGCTCCACTTCCCATCCAACTCCCTGCTAATGCACCTGGAAAAGCAGTGGAGGATGGTTCAATGCTTGGGTCCCTGCACCCACTTAGAAGACCTGGAAGAAGTCCCAGGTTCCTGGTTTTAGCCTGGACCAATCCCTACCATTGTGGCCATTTGGGGTTTCTTCCTCTCTCTCTCCCTATCACTTGACCTTTCAAATTAACAAAATAAATTTTTTAAAAAGAAAAAAGAAGTGAACCTTCCCTCATTCCAGTGTAGGAAGAAAAGCTGGGGGTCTTTCCTGCCTTGCTTCTCATTTCTTTCATCTCTGTTGGTATCTATGTCATCTTATTTTTATCTCCTGTCATCATGCAGGGAGATGCTGGGGTGAGGTCCAGGTCTCCATATCGGTTGCAGGGAGCTGGGGTGCAGCTTGAAAGACAGTGTATTGCAAGACAACAGCTCCTGCCTGGGGCCAGGCACCTTGCAGAGGCTGGAGTTAGGCACACCTTGCTGACTGCGGAAGGGCTTCTCCCCTGGCCCCGGGTCAGTGGGTATAGCAGCAGACAGGAGGTAAGTCCCCTGCTGACACACACCCCCCTCTAATCCCACCCGCTCTGTCCCATAGCAGCCTGGACACCCAAGAAGCGTAACTAGTTCTGGGCTGCTTTTCTAGTTTTGAGTTTGCTTTGTCTCAGCCTTTAGTATCCTTCCTTGGCCTGTCCCAGCTGGGAAACTGCTGGGGAAAGAGAAAACAGAGAGTGAAGGCCCAAGGGAGATCATGAGTGACTCTGCCCTTTGGAGCCATGCTTGCTTGATTTGCCAGGTGGAAGTAATGACACCCTTTGCAGGCTGGATTTGGAAAGCTGCTGAGAAAACCACTCCAATGGAGCAGAGCCTTAACCTTGACTTCTGGTGGGAAAAGGGAGAGGTATTTGAGATTTGAGTTAGTCCGTTCATAGCCTAGATTTCTGAAAAGTAACCTGGAAACCTCAGCCCTGGGTGTGGTGATGATGATGGTCAGTCACAGGGAGACCATCTAGGAACAAGGCACAGCTTGGAAGTGGCACCATGGGCTCAGGTACACTTGGCGCATGGGTGCCCAGAGGGAGAGGGACATTACCCCAGCCAGTGCTACCGCCCACCACAGAGGCCACACTTCACAGTCAGGTGCTGCAAGCCATGACTGAGAGCCTCTGTGTGTCAGGGATGGCCACCCCCTGGCGCTGTGTGTCAGGTGTGCCAGTGCGGGAACCATGTATGTCCCAACCTCCACAGCCTCCCTGCAGCAAGGGAGGGCAGGGTGGAAGATTGTCAGAGTTCATCTCATCACTGAGCAGGTGAGTCTCCCAGGAGGGTAACAGGTGTGTCCATGTGCAGGAAAAGCCTTCCAATGCTGCCTCTGCTTTAGAGAAGACTCCAGGAAATGTTCTAGGCTGTTGTTGCCAGAACACAGCCAGAACCTCAGTGCAACATGAACAGTGGGTTATAGAGCAGACCCCAAGCCCATCTTCGCAGGCTGCCTCCATCTCCCAGACCACAGTCATCATCAGGCCCTGCCACATGAACCTGCACGCATGCTCAGGCCTCCCCAGAGACCCTTGGGATCGGCAGCCACCCCTGAAAATCCAAGACATGTGAATTCCATGCCTGCTGGAACCCTGGCCTACCTTATGTAGAAGGATCTCAGCTGAGATTGGGTCCCTGGCCTCGAGTAGCTCCTGCTGGTGGGGAGAGGGGAAGGATGAAGAAGAGGTGGTCACGCAGGAATTTGTGTGTGAGAGAAGAGCACCTTGTATGAGATTTAATCAAGGGGTAACTGTGCCCCTACAAAACCCAGGGACAGGAATGGGAAGTGGGCACTGTCACGGAGTCGCATCCCTCGCTGGCAGCTCAGAACACGGACAGCTACAGCCACTGCTAGACAAGCCTAAAGAAAGGAAGAGTGGGGTGCCCACCGTGGGACAGTCAGCTGTGGACAGTTGCTGCTGTGCACTGGGCATCCCCGGGATTGGAGACAAGGACAGCTGCCTTGGGACCCAGGAAACCTGCCTGGGGTCCATTGCTAGAGGCTGGGGGAGGCGGCTAGAGGGAATTTCTGGTTTGTGCAGCTGTGATGTGCTGCCGAGGGAGGAATGCGCCTCATTGGCAAGGGGTGCCGATGGGTGAAGGAGCAAAATAGCTCAGCAGGGTGGAGTTCTATGGACCAGAGGGAATGCTGAGGCTGATGCTGCCGTTGAAGTGCGCTGTCCCAATCTGTCATGGGCCACAGCCCCGCGGCATGGCCCAGGTGGCACCGGTGTGACCAAAGTGATTTACTCCATTGAGAAAAAAAACAACCTGTGACTTCACCTCCATCAGCTGGCATAAAAGTGAGGGCAGGAGAGCAGTATGGCCAGAGTGTGCTGTGCGGTGGAACCAAGGGGCCGTGGCCATGTTGGCCCTACTCAGTGGGCTGGCTGTCCTGGCTACCTCCTGCCTGCTTCTGAAACTCGGTACCTTCTATTGGGAGTGGAGCCGCCTTCCACCCGGTCCCTTTCCCCTCCCCATCCTGGGAAACCTGTGGCAACTAAACTTCCAACTGCACCCCGAGAAGCTGCTTAAGGTAGGAATCTGTCCTGAAGCTAGACACCCCTAAGGAGCGACGGGGGAGCCACTTCCCAGCCCAGGGGCACCACAGATAGAAGAAGCCGAGGTCAGATACATGGGGGAATGGAGGCGATGGGGAGAGAATCCAGGGTCTGTTGCTCACCGGCTCTCAGGGTCTTGAGCTTCCATTGCCTCCCCATGTCAAATGCAAGGTCAAAGGAGGGAGTCACAGCAGTGGCTTGGGGGAGACTTTGTGCAGAATCCAGCAATGAGGGATTTGGAATGCAGCAGAGGAAAAGAGCTATTAACCGAAGGTTATACTCTTGGTGGCTGCAAGGATCTTTCTGGAAAACCACTTGAGATGGAAGTTGGAAAGAAGGGAGCCATTAAGAGGCACAAAGTCACTTCCAGAGGGGCAGGTCACTATTATACCCAGGAGCTCTGATGCCCAGGCCCCCATTGGCCACTAGGGAGATTCACGGTGGGCATGGGACATTGCCTCTCCCCAGAACAGCACTCAGTTCTCCCCCAGCAATACGAGATATTTACCTGGTGGAAGAGAGAGAACAGATCACAGGACCCTCCCACCCCCAGACCCTGCCATGGTGGACAAAGCACCGGGATGGAAGCTCCAGGACCTGGGTTCTGGGTCTTCGGCCATCTTTCCTGGCTTTTGCTTTCTAATTCACACTGTGGAGATGAAGGGGCCTCCCTCGTACCCTTCTTTGGAGGGGGACTCCAATAACACATGAAAAGCCAACTCAGGTGCAAAGCTCCCGGGGCATTGTGATTGTTACTTAGTATCATGTGTAATGGGTAGAACACACTCATTTTCAGCAACCTAGGGTCTGGCTCGGCTGCTGGAGGGGGAGGGTGCTCTAAGCAGGGGCATTGTTGCAGGCAGGCAGGTGACTTGGCGACAAGAGCGAGACCCTGGGAAACACTGCAGCAGGGCTTGGTGGGCAGCCCACGACCCCTGTCTCTCTGCAGTTGGCCCAGACCCATGGCAGTGTGTTCACTGTGTGGGTAGGCCCCACACCCGTGGTGGTGCTGAGCGGCTTCCAGGCCATGTGGGAAGCGCTGGTCTCCAACTCAGAGCAGTTCTCCGGCCGGCCCCTGACCCCGCTCTTCCAGGACTTGTTTGGAGAACAAGGTAAGGCTGGCTTTCCTGCTGGGGAGAGGAGAGGCAGGAAAGTGGCTGGACTGTCCAGGCGTGCAGGATTATCCGCGGAGAGGGAACCCGGAGGACTTGGGACTTCGGGCCTCTGCGGACACCTGTGTGAGAGCCAGAAAGGAATCAGCTGTGGGGGTTGAAAAGAACCCAGCCCCTTGCAAGCTCCATGACCTTGTGCAGTCAGCCTCCTGGTTCATCCCACAGCATACTCATCTGGGAGATGGGCCCAGCCTCTGGTCTCTGAGGACCTGGGAGAGGGCAAAGGGGCTAAGATACCCGAGAGGGCCCAATCCGCCTAGCACCTAGCTCAGCACCTGCCTCCTCCCCTCCTTGCCTCCTGCCCGGCTCCTTCCTCCCTTCCTATTGTTATCCATGCCTCCCTTACCTGGGTGGACTCTTCAGGGCAAAGTGGAATTGCTCAATTCAAGAGGGCACAGCCGAGTCCACCCTGTTGCCCCAGAGCCAGTTTGGGAAGGTTGTGTGGGGCCTGTTCTCTCTAGGGCCTAGAAGGTTGGGAGCGGGGGAGGGGATCACTGACCAACCACCTGCCTCCCTGTCCCGAGCTCAGGCATCATCTGCAGTAATGGGCACACGTGGCGGCAACAGAGGCGCTTCTGCCTGGCCACGCTTCGCGGGCTGGGCCTGGGCAAGCTGGCATTGGAGGTCCAGCTTCAGGCAGAGGCGGCAGAGCTGGCTGAGGCCTTCCGCAGGGAGCAGGGTAAGGAGCTCGCAAGTCCTGCCCACCCCGCCACCTCCCTGTTTATCATGCATGTGTGTTTCACCCCCTGCCCTTTGGGGCCACAGAAATATTCTGGAAGCTTCTCCAGGAAGGGTGGACACAGACCCAAAGACACCCAGATGAGGGGAAGGCAGAAACTCTCCTGGGCCAGAGCAGAGTGCTGTCTCCATCAGCTCCCATGGCCTTTCGCTCCTCCAGCTGTTAGCACTTTCTGCTCAGATAATGTGCTACTATCCCTCCCTCCCCACCTCCCTTCCCTGGGCCCTGAGTTGCCCCTTCTCCCTCCTGCACATGTGCCTAAGGGCACTTGACTAAGCAAGCCTCTCTGAATCAGAGGCATGACGGCCCCCCACCCACTCCCACTCAGGTGCCAGCTATGACTTGCCCACCCCATGTTCTGTCATCATTGACATGGCCAGGTGTCTCCCAGCTCTGCGCTGAGCCTGGCTCACAGCAGGTGCTTAGTAAGCCCTGGCTAAAGTGTGCGGACGAGGAGCAGCGAGTCATGATGGAGGGAAATGAATGACTGCATACATGAGAGTGTGCGTGTCCCGCTCCCCACCCTGAGCCCTGTCCCTTTGCTTGTCGCTCAGGCAGACCCTTCGATCCCCAAGCGCCCATTGTCAGGTCCACGGCCAGAGTCATTGGGGCCCTCGTGTTTGGCCACCACATCCTCTCCGAAGACTCCATCTTCCAGCAGTTTACCCAGGCTATTGACTTTGGCTTGGCATTCGTCACCACTGTGTGGCGCCGGGTAAATCATGTTGGGAAGGCGGCGTGAGAGCGGGGCAGGAGGGAGCTTTGGGAGTGGGTTCCTGGAGGTGGCTTTGTGGGAACAGTCCGCAGTATCAGGTCTCATTTGCTGGGAGCGGGGGCGGGGTCAGCTTGCAGGTCTACCTAGGGTGTGAGAGGCAGGTGACAGCCTCTGGAGCACAGCTGGCTGTACCTGCTGCACCCTCACAGGGCCTGAGCACAATTGGTGCTAACCCTCTCATTCCCAGCTAGACTATTTCTGTGAGGAAGGGGGTCTCCAGAAGATAGGTGGCTCTGGGCTACAGGGTAGCAGAGGCCCCAACACACCATGGAGGGTTTCCCCCATCCCAGAACAGCCCTCAGCTGAGAAGGCTCTGGGTGGGGTCCTCTCCCCACAGCTGTATGACATGTTTCCCTGGGTGCTACGCCACCTCCCGGGACCCCACCAGGAACTATTTAGGCACCACGAAGCCGTGAGGGGCTTCATCCACCAGGAGATCCTCAGGCACAGGCTCGTGGTGCCTGACGCCCCCAGGGATTTCATCAGCTGCTACCTGGCCCAGATCACCAAGGTGGGCCTGGAACTGTGGGCAGGCAGGTGGCTGGGAGGGAGGGGCTGTCTCCTGGGCTATCCCTCATTGTTAAGCCTGGTCTGGATGTGCCATCTGTGTCTCAGTCCCTGACTTTCCTGAGCACCCTGAGGCACCAGTCCACGGGGGTGGGTGGGGGTGGAGCTTCTGCTGTCCTGGGCAGAGTGGCAAGCCCGGAGAGCTTGGCTGAGGTCAAGGCCTCCCTGTCCAAAGCCCACGCTGTCCCTGCAAGTCTGACCCCTGGGAGTGGGGAGGGCCCTGGTCACACGTGTTTTAGGCCGGCTCCTGGAGGCAACAGGGTTGAGTCAGTGGAGCAGCGGACTGTTCCCCATCGGCCGTCACCATCCACACTGCAGGCCCAGGATGATCCAGTCTCCACATTCAGCGAGGAGAACCTGATCCAAGTGGTGACTGACCTGTTTCTGGGAGGCACTGACACCACAGCCACCACCCTGCACTGGGCACTCATCTACATGGTCCAGCACGGGGCCATCCAGGGTGAGGGAGTCCTCGGCTCCACCCCTTCCCGGGCTGAATGGCCCCACTGCCGTTAGGCCCTGGGTGTAGTTCCAGGCACTGCCTCCATTGCTCAGTTTTGCAGACCTAGGGGTGGATCCTGCTCTCCGCACAGTGGGACCTGGAGTCTCTGCAGCATTAAATCCATTAGCAGGGCTTCACTTCTCACCTGCTACTCTGTGACCTCAAGCAAGCTGTCCCACCTCTCAGAGCCAGTGGGAAGCAGGGTGACATTTGCTACTTGTTGTGTCGTGGTTTGGCACCTGTTAAGTGTCCCACTCAAGGTCATGATCAAAGAGGGATTAAACTGGCCATGACCTGAGCTGAAGTCCTCAGGCTCCACTTCTTGTCCTGTAAATGCCTCGATTGTCCCATCTGTAAAATCAAGAGAACAGTCTCTACCCCACTGTGCTCTTTGTAAATATATAGTGGGCACTTAAATCTAGCTGTCTTCCCTTCCCACTAATCCCACCCCCACACACAGGAAAAAAGCATGCAGATTCCTGTTCACAGGACTCAGCTGGGATGGCGCAGTCGGTTAGTGCGGGTGGGGTGGGCAGGCCACAGCGAGCCTCCCCTGACTGGCCCGAGTCTCCTGCAGAGCGAGTGCAGCAGGAGCTGGACACGGTGCTGGGCACTGGCCAGGGAATCCGCTACCAGGACCGGGAGCGACTGCCCTACACCCGTGCAGTCCTACACGAGGTGCAGCGGCTCAGCAGTGTGGTGGCCGTGGGCGCCGTGCGCCAGTGTGTGACTTCTACAAGAGTGCATGGCCACCATGTGCCCAAGGTAGGTGGTTCCCCTGTACAACCTGGTACCTCCCACCCCAGGGCCTGCACAGCTTTAGGCCACAGCGCGGCCTTGGGCCACAGCAACAGCCACAGCATCAGCTGAGCTACTGGCACTCCATCAGTCATTCACACATTGATGCACTGGGATGCTGGGCTGTGATGACAAGGAATGCACTCATGGGATGGCGTCTCAAGCTCCCCGTAGCCGAGAGGAACCTGGTGGACCTCTGAATGCCCCCTCTTGCCCACAGTTCCAGTTCACAGCTACTTTCCTTAGCAGTGATCATGTACCCATCTACCACGTCAGGTGTATCATTTCACTTCTGCTGGGCATCCAGCCCCTTCTCTAAGCTGTGATTCCTCCAGCTTTCAGGAGCATCAGAGCCCCTGGAGGGATGGCAGAAGACACATAATGTTGGGCTGCACTTTGAGCATCTGGGCTGGGACCTGGGAATCTGCATTTCTAGCAGATGACCCTGAGTGCAGGATCAGACATCGTAAACTCTTACTGCATATCACTCTTCATGGCTGCATACTATTCCACCCAATGGATGTTTTCCAATACTTTATTGGTAAATGCTTAAGCCATTTACAAGCTATGGGTCTCAGACTTGATCTGTTCTCTGAAGGGTTTAGGACTTAGAGCTGATTTCTAGCAGAAAGGCTCCTGTTTAATTCATTTGATAATAAGGTTAAAAGGATCAGCTCCAATTAAGGGACATAGAGAAGTTAGATGACACTAGTTTAGAACTGTTACTGTGCATGTGTATAAAACCTAGGTCTAACCTCCCTTGGGGCTCACAGGACCACACCTGCTCTCTGCCAAGCCTTTCCATGGGCCAGGGGCTTTGTGCCCACTGCCTCCTCCAGGCCTCATAATGTCATCAGGTGCTTTTGGTTAAGCCATGCACATTCAAGACAAAATAGGCTGCATGTTTTTCTCTCTCTTGCTATGAAAAAAAAATTATTCGGAAATGTAGCAGTTTCAAATACCAACATTTGTTAATTTTATGCTTTCTGAGGGTCAGAGAAACGGGTGTTATGGAGCTAGCTGCCTCAAATTCTGGGTCTTTCCTGAAGATGCTGGTGGGACTGCCGGCTCTTCGGAAGGCCCCAGCAGCCGAGGAAGGAGGGGAGAGCTGTGCTTCAGGCTCTCTTGAGTGGCTGCTGCCCTAGCACTGCTGGCTTGCGGGCCCCCATCAGGGCCTCGGCTTCAGCAGCTCAAAAGGCACAGCAGTCGACCACTGCTGAACACAGCCACTTACGGAATCCCTCAGGGCAGAAGCAACGGGCACTCTGTAGCCTGGTCTCAGATGTGCTAGCCAATCCTCTGGCCACCTTCTGCTGCTTACAGCTGAGTTTCTTCTTCATTTTTTTAAAAGGATGTATTTATTTTTATTGGAAAGGCAGAATTACAGAGAGAGAAGGACAGAGAGACAGATCTTCCATCTACTGGTTCACTCCCCAAGTGGCTGTAATGGCCAGAGCTGAGCCCATGATAAGTACAATGCAGAGGGTGTCCTAGAAAGAGAAAAGGTGAACTTCCTGAGACTGGCTGTGGGTGGGAAATGCTAGCTGTCTCCGGCAACAGTGGGTACCTGGGGCCACTGCTGCTCAAAAGCCGCAGGGAGACCTGTTCTCATGTCAGGACCCAGCCTTGCTGCTGGCAACTCAATTTCTGCTTTTTTCTGCCTTTTTTTCCCCCCTTCTGGCTCTACTGAGTTTGTTTTTCATTTTTGATTCTTCCAAACCATTTTTCAAGCTCTCCTTTGTCACCATGAAGGCCGCTGTGGCCTGCCCTGGTCTTTGTGAGGCTAGCTGGCTTGATTCTGTGATCTTTTGGGCAGCCTCTGGGCAGGAGTGTGGAACTGAGTGGCCTTGGTCCCAAGGCCATAACCAACCCCATCCTCGCTGCACTTTGGCTCTTCTCCCTATGCTCTGCCTGGTCAGAGCGTGGGGAAGGATGGAGGGTGCCAGACAGGAGCTTCAGTTTCTGTCTGCTCAGACAGATTCCCTTACAGTCACTTTGTCAGCATAAGGGTGAGGGCAGGGGGTCCAGGAAGGGTTAATTTGGGCTTCAGTTCACATTGTCCCCTGCAGCTAGGAAGAGCAAGGTATTTGGCCTGCTTCTTTCATTATACCTCTCTTTGTTGCCCACTGCCCATCTCTGCTTCTGTCTCTTTCACATACCCCACCCCCATGTCTGTTCCCTGCCAGAGATCTTGGTTCTTTGTGGTCCTGCCTGCCAGCTGTGGGCCATCTCTGCAGCTGGCAGTGGCTGCCTGTCTCTGGACCTGGCCCCACCGTGTTCAGGACAGTGCTGAGAGGTCCAGAAGTCAGGAGGGTGCAGTGTTGTGTGAGGACCTGCCTGCTCAGTGTCCCCAAGGCCTGGGGGCGTCTCTGGATTCACCCCTTCCCAGGGTCCCTCGGAGGCTTTGTGAGCCACCCTGTTTCCTCTCTACAGGGCACCATTGTCTTGCCCAACCTGGCGTCTGTGCTCTATGACCCCAAGTGCTGGGAGACCCCAAGAGAGTTCAATCCCAGCCATTTCCTGGACAGGGATGGAAATTTCGTGACCCGTGAGGCCTTTCTGCCGTTCTCTGCAGGTATGTGAGGGGTGGGAGTGGGGCCTGGATGCTGAGTCGGGGTTGGGGTGGCACAGCTGGTCTTTCCTTCTGCTTCTAGGGCATCGGATGTGCCCAGGGGATCAGCTGGCTCGAATGGAGCTCTTCCTGATGTTTGCCACCCTCCTCAGGACCTTTCGGTTCCAGCTGCCAGTGGGGAGCCCAGGGCTCCGGCTGGAGTACATCTTTGGGGGCACCCTGCAGCCCCAGCCCCAGCAAATCTGTGCAGTGCCCCGCCTGAGTAGGCCCCGCGCAGGTCCCAGGAAGGTGAGCTTGTAACTAGTGCAGTGTCAGGGGAATCTGGAGGCCTGTTCTCCAGCCAGACTTCCTCCGCTGTGTTTCTCTGCCCCTGCAAAGTTAAATTAAACCGAAGAGCAGTGCTCACCCAGCTCAGCTTCTCGTGGTTCTCCAATCCATGATCCCTGGGAGCGATGCTGAACGGGAATCTTATTATCAAGGACTCTGCAAGGTGGTTCAGCTCATGGGGTAGTTTGGCTGTGGCATGGAAGGCTCTTGCAAGGTTGATCAGCACTGGTGGTACATTAGCTGACCAGGTTATGGGAATTCAGGCCTCACAAGGTGACAACTAGTTGGGTGCAGAGGAAACGCTTCCAAGAGGAATTGTAAATGTATGATTGCATGCAATTATTACAGGTGCTTGGGCTGATATGCGATTAAAAAAAAACGTTAAAAGGCTGCTTATTTTCTGCCCTCTTCTGCCCTCTCCTGACCAAAGAGAGGAAGTGCCGGTCCTGATCCTTGCAGACTTCATGAAGTCTCCCCTAGTCTCTATGTGGCAAAGTCAACAGGTAGCAAATTCCCCACCAAGCACCCCATTTACTTCCCCCCCACACAAGAGTCCCCAAGTTTCGAAACACTGTGTCTTCAGATATACCTTGCTTATTAAAGAAAGAATGACTTGCACTAAAGGAATGCAAGTTGACATCCAAATGAGACACCTGTAGCTATTAGACATTTTTAAAATTTTACTTTTGATGATGTTCACATAGTTGATTAGAGTGGGAAGGGTCAATGATTAGGGAAAAGTGGGCGATATCATTGTTTCCAACTTTTCTTTTTCTTCTTCCTCTGTCTGGTGGAAGGGGGGAAAGAGGGAGGAAGACCACACACCCAGGGGTCAACCCAAGGTCTCCGATGCGGAGCATGCTCCGAGGGTCCTGCTTAGATTATTTCAATAATTTTGAAATGCTGTCCATTTCACCACTCCAAGGATGAGGAAATCCTTCCAAGGTCCATTGGCTGGCATGGTTCACCTCATAGTCTCCATTCGCCCGGATATTTGCTGTCAACACTTGGCTGGGGTAGTTGACCAATTTGTTCTGCCCTCCTTCCTCTGTAACTATTAGAGTTTTAAAACAAAGCCCCAGGGCAGTGTTGTGACCCAATAGACTAAGCTACTGCCTTAAAGGCTGGCATCCCATGTGGATCCTGGTTTGTGTCCTGGCTGTTCCACTTCCCATCCAGCTCTCTGCTAATGTGCCCAGCAAAGCAGGAGGCTACACCTACAATGAATATTCAGATGGAGTCCCCGTGCTCGCTTCAGCTTGGGCCAGCCCTGGCCATTGTGGCCATTTGGGGAGTGAACCAGAGGATGGAAGATTGATCCCTCTAACTCTTTCAAATAAAAAGAGATCTTAAAATAAAAGAAGCCTGATAATCTAGCTGCAGAGTAACATGAGCTCCAAGACATTGCTAGCAGGAGGGTAAAATGCAACAACCACAGTGGGAAACTTTATCCAGATTAAAAATTATATCATCCAATGAGGCTGCCCACTCCCAGGTTCTTTTACCCAAAAGCAATTGAAATAGGGGCTGCCACAGTGGTATAGCATGCTAATCCTCCACCTGTACTGCTGGTATCCCATGTGGGTGCTGATTCGTGTCCCTGCTGTTCCATTGTCAATACAGCTTTCTACTAATGTCCTGGAAAGAGAACAGGGGATGGCCCAAGTCCTTGGGACCTTGTGCCCACATAGGAGACCCAGAGGAACTCCTGGCTCCTGGCTTCAGACCTGTGCAACTCTGGCCATACTGACCACCTGGGGTGTGAACCAGAAGATGGATGACTCTTTTCCTCTCTCTTTATAACCTTTTAAAGTAAAATAAAAATAAATATTTTTAAATGAAAGGAAATTATATGTTTGCATAAACATATTATAATGGTCCAATTTTAGTAATATAATTGAAAAGGCAAAACTATAGGGAGAGAAAATAATTTAAATGGTTTCTGAAAATTCGGAGTAGCATAAGGGTCGATTAAAAAGTGACATAAAAACAAATGTTCTGTATCTTGGTTGGAGTGATGGTTACATAGGTGTAAATGTCTTTCAAATCTCATACAATTGTACCCAAAAAAGAGTAAGCACTGGGACTGGTGCTGTGGCCCGGGGAGCTAAGCTACTGCTTGGCAGCACCAGCATCAGAGTGCTGGCTGGAGTCCTGGCTGTTCTACTTCTGATCCAGCTCCCTGCTAATGTGCCTAGTAAGGCGACAGAAGATGGCCCAAGTGCTTGAGTCCCTATACTGACATGGGAGACCTTCAAGGAGTTTCTGACCCCTGGCTTTCGTCTGGCTGGGCGCTGTCTCTTCTGGCCAAATGAGGAGTGAACCAGTAGATGGAAGACCTCTCTTTCTCTGGTTCTCCCTCTCTCTGGTATTTTATCTTCCAATTACATAAAGTATGAATCTCAAAAATGGTAATAGTTATTGTAGAGATGTTCTACTTCAATAAACCTGCCTTTACAAAATGAAATGTCTTACCTTTCTGCTTTGTGTCATTTAAAAGATACACTTATGAGTGTGTGCATGTTTCTAACTTGCAGGATGTCAATTGTTACTGCTGCCACTGGCTGGTAGGATTCCAGAAATAAGAAAGCATGATACAGTAACTTGTCCCTGGCCATTCTGTGGACAAAACACGCAAGGTTCTCCAAGCTTTCAAAATCTTTTTAAAAGACGTATTCATCTATACATCCATTTGTTTATGTGAAAGGTAGATTTAAAGAGAGAGCATCCTCCTGCTGCAATGGAGTATGAATCACTAAGTGGAAGCTCTCTGTCTCTGTTTCTCTCCCAAGTCTTCCTTCAGGTTCCCTATTTAAAATGTGAATTCACTTGATTGATTCAAGACTAAGTTAAGCATGATTGTTGCTCTGCTTTGGGTGACAGTTTGTGGGTCCTGCAGAGACTTGCGTATTTGGGGGCTTGGTCGCCAAAGTCTTTTGTTTGTGGCTAATGAGTTAATATTAGTGGATTAAGAATGGAAACTGGACTTCATCATGGCATCCAGGAAGTGGGCCGGGGGGAGCTGCTGGGTGAGCAGGGGAAGCCCTGGGAATGCAGTTGCGCGTATTATTGGCGATTGTTGAGTCTCAGAGCTGCCCTGCTTCCTGGCTGGCTGTGTGATGGTCCCTTTGGCCTTGTTCCACCATCCACTGCCCTCACTGCATGCCTGACCTGCGAACCCGTCTGATCTTTAGTTGTGAAGCTCCGAAAAAACAAGCTGCAATAAACTTTTTCCTTCCTCAGTAGCTCCTCTCAGGTATTCTCTTCGGTGATGAAAAACCTAGTAACACAATACTGCTTGGAAATTACCTAGTCCTTACTAACTCCTAGTACTTAATCCTAGCACTTAGCAAGTAACTGACACAGTACCTAGTACTTACTAAGTGCTCTGCAGGGCCCAGCACAGTAGCCTAATGGTTAAGGTCCTCACCTTGCATGCACCGGGATCCCATATGGATGCTGGTTTGTATCCCGGCGGCCCCACTTCCCATCCAGCTCCCTGCTTGTGGCCTGGGAATGCAGCTGAGGACGGCCCAAAGCCTTGGGACCTTGCACCTGTATGGGAGATCCAGAAGAGGCTCTTGGCTTTGGATCAGTGCAGCTCCAGTTTGTGGTGGTCGCTTGGAGGAGTAAATCAGCAGACAGAAGATTGTCCTCTGTCTCTCCTCCTCTCTGTAGATTTGACTCTCCAATAAACTAAGTAAATAAATCTTTTTTTAAAAAAGATTTATTTTATTATTTTTATTGGAAAGGCTGATATACAGAGAGGAGAGACAGAGAGGAAGATCTTCCGTCCGATGATTCACTCCCCAAGTGAGCGCAACAGCTGATGCTATGCCGATCCGAAGCCAGGAGCCTCTTCCGGGTCTCCCACGCGGGTGCAGGGTCCCAAGGCTTTGGGCCGTCCTCGACAGCTTTCCCGGGCCACAAGCAGGGAGCTGGATGGGAAGCGGGGCTTCTGGGATTAGAACCGGCGCCCATATGGTTTCCCGGGCGTGCAAGGCGAGGACCTTAACCACTGCGCCACTGCGCCGGGCCCGTAAATAAATCTTTAAAAAGAATGCTCTATAATGGCATATAACAGCAGCAATAGTGAACACTCCTTTGCCCAGATCACGATCAACACAGCCCTACAGATCCTACCCTGCAGTGCCTTGGCTCACTGACCCCTGCCTGCTCCCTGGGGACACTGCTTCCCTGCGGCCCCTGACGGCAGGCTGCTGGCTTCATGCACTTGAAGGAAACAACGAAAAGAGCTTAGCGACAGAATACAGAAGCCAATGCTGTGGCTCCTGGACAAAGTTGGGTGCTCTGAGCACCCTCTCCTCCTGTGCTCCTAGATCCCAATTCTGCCTGCGATGGGCTGAACTCAGCCAGAGGGCAAGGAAGTCCACAAATGGGGCCCAGTAAAGTCAGTCAAGAGGGCTGGGGCAGCACAGGAGAGTGATCTGGGGTGGGGTGGGGAGCACGTCGGGTACGCAAGGAATAGCCAGCATCCCAGCTGCAGATGCCCAGGGTGCTGGAGCTGGATCCATCCTCCTCACACCCTGGAGATTCTCCCAGACCACTTGTCCACAGGTCACTGACCAGTGGGTTCTCCCCAGTGGACACACCTCCCTTTCTCTCCAGCACCTCTTCAGCTTGATGATCAGTAACCTGGCCACTGTCTCTCCTCTGACGTCTGAGGATTCCACGCCCAGCGCTCATGACCCCTAAGTTCTTACGGGCCACCCAGGACTCTCAGTTTTCAGGATTCCTATTCTTTAATGACTTAGAGTTTCGTTCCCTTTTCACCAGCAGCCTATATGACCACAACCTACGTTGTTATCAGAACCTAGAGAAGTGACCCCTTGGAAACATAAAGTGATCAACTCCTAGCAAGAACTGTAACGGATCTGCTGGTTGGAAAGCCAACAGGCTGTCCTGACACATTTTTATGGATGCTGGTAGAAAACTAAGACTGTTGGTGAAGAGATGATGCACCAATTCATTAGAGCAAGAGCATCTGCCAGACTTCTCATGCATACTGGCTGTCCGAGTCCCCGTTTCTGTGGATCTGTGTGAAGAAGCCAGACAACACCTGACAACTCATGGGGCTGCGCTGCAGGGGAGGAAAGTGGACTTTGGGAATCAGAGTCTTACAGTGGGCAGCTACATGTCTTGGCTCTCTATCTTTGTCTGACAAGGTTGTAAGGAAACCTCTCTCTAGAAGAAAATGCAAAGTCTACTGTCCAAGATGATGTATTTGTTTCCCATAAAAACCTACAAAATGACCAAAGGCCCTGGATCAGTGGTCTTTGGTTGTGTGTTCAGCACCCACCAGTGCTGGGGTCCGTGCAATAGGTGTAGATGGCATGAAGGTGTGAAGAGAACAGCTCTCCTGCTTGGCAGGGCCCGGGGGAGCTTCCAGCTGTTTGGCAGGGCCCGGCGGATTTCTCTCTGACCACCTTGACACGGTCTCACCCCCTTTTTGCATGGACACTCAAGCACTCCACTAAGAATTCTGAAATCTGTTAAGGTATTGTTTGCCTCTGTGGGATGGCTTTTGCCACCAACGTGAGCTTGAGAGTTAATGTTATTGATAATGTCTTGGTGAGTGGGCCTTTAACTACGCACAGGAGTACAATTAAACCCATGCCATTTCTGGACATCTTATTGTGTACCTACCCATTGCCCTGAAATCGGGCCCAGACATATAGCACACCTTCTGGGAAACGGCTTAATAAGAATTTTACAAAGTAATGGAAGTGATGGGAGTGAGAGCCGAAACTGCTATGGCAATAAGTATAGTTATTGTTATTTCAAAGGCTAGCCTGTCTTTGCAATTCTTTGGAGCATAGGAAATGTAATTGTTTTAGCTGCTTTTATAATTTTTAGCTAGAGGAATTAAGGATGCTTTTATTAAAGAAAATGCTTTTGATTATTTTTTCATTGTTTGTGGGGTTGTAGAATCTATAGTTGTAAGAGGATTTAACATTTGAAGTTTTTGTTTTAGATTTTAGGTCTTTCCCTGGGAAACCTATTTTCCCATTAAATAATGGGTGAATTGTAGAAATAGAAATGTGGTAGGAATGTACTACTGATTAGCAGGTAATCGCATGTGCCTTGGCCTTGGAGTCCTGGCTGTTGCTCCATGGCTACTGTTGAAGAATGAATCATGGCTTGCTTTGAAGACCATGAATACAGTATTTTGCAGAATTATCTTTAGGGGCATCTGCTTAACCCTGAAGTACAGACGGAATGACCAAATGTCTGTACATGCCCCCTTAGTCTTGAAGTAAAAATAGAATAATTAGTTGCTCGTGTAGAGTCTTGTAAGCTGTCTGAGTAAATAAAAAGGACAGCTTTTTCTTGAGCTGTTGTGAGAACGCACCAAGTGTCTGTGTCTTTCTTTATCACCGACTCCACACACCCTTCCAGAGCTCTGAACTCAGCTGGAGCTGGACTCGGGCACACCAGACCCAGGGCTTTTCCACCATGGAATTGGGAGAACCCAGTGTGATGCTCACAAAGCTTGCTGAGCTACAACAAAATCTCCTGCCTTTTGCCCACACCCAATCTCTCATTACTGCAACTACATTACTTCTCTCATAAAATTAAAGTGAATTTAGTTTCTTGAGCAAACCAGCCGTGGGAGATGTCACTAATGGGTTTCGGTCTAGGGCATTCTGGCCTCTCCCCTTGGCAACCCTTAGCGCTTTTGCTCCAGCCTCCCATGCTCCCATCCCTCAATCAGATAATGTTCTTCTCCCCTACATTCCCCAGAGAACCTTTTTACATCTCATAACAATGTATTATTTAAAAGACTTATTTATGTTCATTGGAATGGCAGATTTACAGAGAATAAAGGAACAGAGAGGGAAAGATCTTATATCTGCTGGTTCATTGCCTAAATAATCACAACAGCTGGAGTTGAGCCAATCCAAAGCCAGGAGCCAGGAGCTTCTTCCAGGTCTTCCATGCAGGTGCAGGGTCTCAAGGCCTTGAACCGTCCTCTGCTGCTTTCTCAGATCAACAGGGAGCTGGATGGGAAATGGAGCAGCTGGAACACGAACTGGAGCTCATTTTGTCCTAGTGCTTGCAGGTGGATGATCTAATTCATTGAGTCATCACACTGGCCCCACTAGGTCATAACGTATTAACTGCCTATTTACTCATTTGCTCCTTTCCCAGTACAGGAGGATCTCTATGAGGTCGCATGGTGTCTCAATGTCTGGCACACTGTAGGTGGTTATATGAATGGGGTGCTACGGTGGAGATGGGTGAAGGCAGTAAGACGATAGGAAGCAACAGCTGCGGTCAGAGTTGAGGTCAGGGAAGGTCTGCAAGAGGAGATATTGGCGGCTGAAGCGGAGGGACAAGTTGGTTAGGCGGCTTGGGAGAGAGCAAAGGGAAAGGTGTTTCTCACAAGTTGGGACTGGAATGGAATATTCCAAAAACTGCCAGGCTGACTGCGGCTGGGGAGGGGCGGCGGGAAATGAACCCACGGAGGAGCACAGCTCAGCCGGCCGGGGCCGCGCGGGGGCGCTCGAGGCTGCCCCTCGGCGCTCTATGGTTCTTATTTCGCCCCGGAAGTGGTTCCGGGGTTGGTCAGGTCGGGCCATGGTGGGGCAGAGGTTGGGAAGATGGCGTGGCGCGGCTGGGCACAGAGAAGCTGGGGCTGCAGCCGGGCGTGGGATTTGGGCGGCCGCAGCCTCGAGGAACTCGCTACGGCCTTGACCTCGCCGCCGCGGCTGCTCGGACGCAGGTAATGGCCGTCGCTGCAGTTGTGAGTTCTGGCGGTGCATCCTGAGGGGCCTTCGGGAGGCGTCACCGGCTCGCTCCCCTCCGCTTCCCGGCCCCCTCGCTTGCTTTCGGGCGGTCCTCGCTTCTCGCCGGGCCAGGCCGCGTCGTGGTCCACTCCGGCCCAGACTCGCCCCGAGCCCGCTGCGCCCCTTGGCCGCTGGGAGGACGGAGCTGAGATTTGCGTCTCACACCATGAAGCCCCGGTTCCCCGACAGCAGGCTTCTTGGAGAGTCTTTAGAGAGCTGGAGACGGGACGGGGTCAGGAGGGGTCACTTTAGTGGAGACTGTGCTGTTAAAGAATCGAGACTCTGGAGTCTTTGCGTTCCAGATTTGCTAAGGCGCGCGCCTGTGTGAGTGTGTCAGCAAAGGCTGCCTTTGCCTTAGAGTAATTTGATTCTAAACTTCTGGAGAAACCCTTTAGCGTCCCCAAGAATCTGATGTGCGTCTGATTTGGAAATCGGCTCCTGATCTTTAATTCAAAGGTTACAGCTCTTGGTTTTCAAACTTGGTTAGGGGTTCCAGGAGTCGGTTTCCCTCTGTGGGAGCAAGGAACAGGAAGTGCTTAGCAGGTGCTAGGCGATGGAGGCTTGGGGAGGGTGCACGCCTGGCCTCACCTTACAGATGACTGTTTCCAGGATTCCCTCCTGCCCCTCAATCCTAGAAGCGAGTGGGAAGAGTGGAAGAACCTGTATTTCTTCCTGCACTCAAAGGCAGTTTTATCAAGAATTTGTGAAAAACTTGCATAATTATAGATTTTATACTTTTTATGCTTTTTAAAAGATTATTGTTCTTTTTTAAAAAGATTTATTTATTTTTATTGGAAAGTCAGATACAGAGAGAAGGAGAGACAGAGAGGAAGATCTTCCATCTGTTGATTCACTTCCCAAGCGGCCACAACTGCCAGAGCTGCATCAATCCGAAGCCAGGAGCCAGGAGCTAGGAGCTCTTCCAGGTCTCCCACGCAGGTGCAAGTTCCCAAGGCTTTGGGTTGTTCTCCACTGCTTTTCCAGGCCACAAGCAGGGAGCTGAACAGGAAGCAGGGCTGACAGGATTAGAACTGGCAATCAGATAGGTTCCTGGTGTGTGCAAGGCTAGGATCTTAGCTACTAGGCTACCGCGGTGGGACCAGCTTTTATTCTTACAATGTGGAACCTCAGGCACTGATCTTTTAAAAAATAATTTATTATTTTTAAAAATAATGATTACATGGTTGATCAGAGTAGGAAGGATCAAGGTTTATGGAAAATTGGGTGAACTTATTGCTTCCAAATTTGCTATTTCTTCTTGTTGATACTGGGGTAAAGGAAGAAACAAAGGGCATACCACTCACAACTTTCCATACGTCCCAGTACCCAGGGATGAGGAACTGCCACCTTCTGTCAACCCAGAGTCTCAATGTGTACATATTCTGAGGGTTTGGATAGTTCTGAAATGCTGCCGATTTCACTGATCCCAGGATGATGTCGCCTTCCCAATGTCCACTGGCTCCAGTCACTGAAATTTTTTGCTGTCATCGTTTGGGGTTATTGCCCAGTTAGTTCCGTTCTTCTGCTACAGCACCAAATTGTTGCCTTATTCTCCTTTTACAACAGGGCCTGTGTCCACTGCTCCACCTTTTTCATTATTAGGGCATGTTGTTGCTGACGAGTCCAAGAAGCTGGGCCAGGTGTCCCAAGCATCACCGGACCCTCCACCCCTGGGGCTCACGAATCCGACACGCACCTGTTATGAAGGACCTGGGACCCAGATCAGGAGTCCCAAGCCCCGCCAGATTCCCCACCCTGGGGTTCACGGAAACAACAGCCACCTAAAAGGTGGGCCCCAGGATCTGGGCCAAGTGACCCATACCCCACCTGTTCCCCTGTTCCCGGGACTCAGGAACCCATCCTCACCACACGTGTGGGCCCCATGACCTGAACCAATCTACCCTACCGCTGTTAGAGCACCTGTCCCTGGGATCCATGAACCTGGCACCTGCTTGGCCCAGGCTGCCATGACTCGCCTTACCTGAGCGTCTACAGTCTTATTGTGCCTCCTGGTGCAGTCTGGTCGGCCCTCTGCTCCCCCACCTGTTGGTGGGTGCTGAAGCCTATTCCAGCCCAGCCTGATTGCTGTGCCGGTCTTAATGTGAACTGGCTGGTGTTGCAGCCTGATCTGGCTCCTCCTGCCCCCTGCCTTGGTCCTCAGATCTGCCAGTGGGTGTTATGTGCTGGCCCAGACTGGCCTGTCCCCAGACCTGACCCACATGTATGCCGGTGTGTACTGTAACCTGACATGGTCTAGGCTGCTCCTTGCCTTGCTTCTTGTGCTCTCCTGCAGGGTTTGCGTCCCAGTGAAGGTGTTTCCAAAGTTCCTCCATCAGGTCCTCCCAATGGCAGTTCTCGCGCACACAAGTCAAGGACCACCCAAAGCTTTAGGATCCTGCACCCGCGAGGGAGACCCGGAGGAAGCTCCTGGTTCCTGGATTCGGATCTCTGTCTGTTTGGGCCACTTGGGAAGGGAATTAGTGGATGGAAGGTCTTTTTCTCTCCATCTCTATGTGAATCTGCTTTTCTAGTAGAAATCTTTTTTATTTTAAGTTTATTTTTATTGGAAAGTCAGATTTACAGAGAGTAGAGACAGAAAGATCTTCTGTTCGTTGGTTCACTCCTCAAGTGTCCATAACAGCTGGGGCTGAGTGGATCCAAAGACAGCCAGGACCTTCTTCCGGGTCTTCCATGTGGGTACATGGTCCCAAGGCTTAGGGCCATCCTAGAGTGCTTTCCCAGGCCACAAATAGGGAGCTGGAAGGGAGGTTGAGCAGCTGGGATATGAACCAGCACCCATATGGAATCCTAGTACATTCAAGCAAGGACTTTAGCCATTAGGCTATTGCACTGGGCCCAGAAATAAATCAATTTTTAAAAAAATTCATCTTATTTGAAAGGCAGAGATAATTAAGAAGAGCTATAGATGTCTTTCATCTGCTGGTTCACTCCCCAAATGTCCAGAATTCAGTCGGAAGCCACAAACTTCTTCCTGGTTTCCATTGTGGGTGCAGGGGTCCAAGGATTTGGGCCATATTCTGCTTCCTTTTCAGGTGCTTCAGCAGGGAGCAGGACTGGAAGTAGCATCTTAACCCATTATACCAGGATGCCTGCCCCAGGCATTGATCTTGAGCTGTGGGAAGGGTGAGAGTGAAGAGACAGTGGAAATGGGAGATATTTCAGTTGTCCTTTCTGCAAGGCTGGCTGCAAATCCGCCCGTGGAGTTAGTTTGGAGGGAAGTTGGGTTTACCTGTTAGGAAGCCACAGTTAATTTTGGCCTTGTATACTCATCATTGTACTGGTTTGAGAGTGAGGAAGCTAAAGAAAGCTCGTGAATTAATGAGCTTCCTCTAAATGTTGGCATGGAAACCATTTGAAGTAACAAATGAACAAGAAACCCGTGAGGTGTTGGGGATGAGTATCTTGACATTTGAAAAGCTTGCCATTTATATGGGAAGTTCAAATTGACGTGTTAGTTGTTGTATGAAATAAGCTCAAGTGAGAGTGTATAGAACATTTTGCCTCTGGAAAGAAATGCTTAAAGTGAATAAGGAATATGTGTTACTGCGTGCATAGTCTGTTGCGTCTGATAGGACTTCCTGTGGTTCTAAAATTAGTGTGCAGAGAATAACTGAATCCGTGTGCTTCTCATTGGTGGAACTATTTTGTTTTAACATTTTATCTTTATTGGAAGGGCTGAAGAGGGACAGAAATTTGCATTTTACTAGCAGGTGTTGATGGAAGGATCTGTGAACTGCGGGATACGGCAATCCGAAAGCCAGGAATTGTCTACATTTTTAAGGGATCGTAAAGCAACGGAATGGAGGGGAAATTTCAGTAGCTCACGAAGACTACAATATTTGCTGTCTGGCTTTCTATAAGGAAAGGAGAGGGGATTGGCATTGCTGCACTGCAGGTCCCTACTTGCCATGCTGCTTCCCACTAAAGCACCTGGGAAGGTGGAGGAAGATGGCTCAGGTGCTTGGTCCTGCCGCCCGTGCAGGAGACTGGATGGAGTTCCTGTCTCTTGGCTGAGGTCTGGCCCAGACCTGGCTCCGTGACCACTGGAGGAGTAAACCTGTGGGTGGACGATCTCTCATTCTCTATTTCTTGTTACACTGTCTTTCAAAGTAATATTTTAAAAACGAAAATCTCCCATAGGCTCTTGAAGTACAGAAGTTTTTAAGCTCCTGGCAGCACTTCTGGAAAACATGGCTTAGGCTTAAATTTGGCACTTGTATGGAAGTGTCCATGAGAAGAAAACAGTTGATGTAGCACACGAACAGAGCTGAACTTTTCAGATTGAGTTATCTTTGAATAGAATACATGACAGATCATTAAACCAACTATGTTGATTATCCGTGTTTAAGTTACCATTTGTTAACTCAAGGTAGATTTTTTTATTAGTTTTTTTTTTATTATTATTGATTACGTTGCATTATGTGACACAGTTTTATAGGCACTGGGATTCCCCTCTCCTCTCCCCATAACCCCCCCCCCATTGGATTCTTGTTGCATTACCACAGTTCAAATTCAGTTGAGATTCTTTCCTTGCAAGCATCTACAAACCATAGAGTCCAGCATGTTATTGTCCAGATAAGTTCAACAGTTTCTTGGGACTGTTCCTTCAGACTCTGGTCTGAAGGTAGAGCCGACTGAGTATCATCCCAATCAATTAAAAGTCCCGACATTACATCAGTAACAATTTATAACATAATGGAATTAGTTGACATGGTATTGTGTAACCAGCATATTAAAAGAGAGAGGAAGAGAGAGAAAAAAAAAAAAGAGTGCAAGTTCTGAACCACATCCTATGACTTCTACATTGACATTACAATTATTAGTTTATATACAGCTGGGTTCTATACACCTTCAAAATGGCTATAGATTACTATTCAGCTGTCTCATGTCTATTTTAATTTTAGTATTTAGCAGTTTATAGCGTTGAAGCATGATTTTGCAGAACCTGGCTGTTTTTCGAGTAGTCTAACTCTTTAACTCTAAGAAGACATATGTCAACAGTTTAGGTGAACGGTTTTAGGAGGGGTGTGCAGAGAAATCTTCAAAACCCTAGTGAGGAGTAACTAATCTTTGTGTCCCACCCAGTGAGTTATAAGTGCATCCACACTGCCCGTTTCCTGTTTCTAAGCTTTCCTTGCTGTTCTCTATCTATTCTAGGTTTTTTGTTTGTTTGTTTATTTGTTAATTTGTTAGTTTGTTTTGGGGGGTTTCTGGAGCGATCCTGATGGTCATTACGAGAGAGGGTGGGGACCCAAAGTCAGAACCAGGCAAGAACCAGAGAAAGCTCCTCTCCCTAGTCCCGAAGGAAGTTTACTGTTTTGTTTCTGCGGACTGCTCAGTGCTCCTGGTTGTTGTTCCGATGACTGTGGATCCTGCAAGGCAAGGTATTGGCCTCTTCCATCCCGTGTGGGAGATCCAAATGGAGGTGGGTGACCTCAGAGTTCTCGGCCTCTGACGGCACTCCAATTCCCCGTGGTCTCCTTGGCAGTTGGGATGTAGTCCTCGGAGCTCATACTGATAGTCCTTGGTGAGGATCTAGGAGTCTTCAGGGTTGGGATACAAGCCTCCTCCTGTCTGCCTGCTCCACTCTGGGGTCCCCCCCTGCTCTGTGCATGTGATCTCCTGTTAAGAGATTGTTGGGATTGCTCCTGATTACCCCCCATATGCCTTTGTAGTTTTGCTATTATCTAATGCTGATTTGAGTCTGTTGTCTATGAGTTACCAGTTATGATCCTGATAGGTTATACTTCCAGTCTTCCTCACACCTTCTTGGGTGATGTAAGATTTCTCTGCTCTCCCTCCCCCTTTCCGTGTAGCATAAGGCCTTACAAGTATATTAGGTTTTACGATTCTTTGATGTAGATCAGGAGCAGTCTGACTCATATCGATTGTTGATTCATTGGTTACTTCGCAATATCTTATTGCATGAGAAACAGGCTGTTTGGGGTTGAAATAATATTACTGTTTCTTTCCAACAAATAAGAGATCCTAAAAAAATTTTTTTTGGAAAAAAAAAAAAACAAGAAAATAATCTTGGTGTAAAGGGATTTATGTAGAAATCCCTCCTGTCCCTAAATATGAGTGTATTGTTTTTGTTTATTTGGAAGGGGAGAAAAAGGCAGAAATGGGCAGAGCTGTTCCACCTTGTGGCCCACTCCTCAGAAGCCTGCAGCAGCTGAGGCGCTAGTAGGTGGAAGGCAGGAACCTGGGACCCCGCTCACAGGACTGGCAGGGCCGCAGTGTTTGGGCCATCACCTGCTGGCTCACAGGATGCGCCTTCGCAGGACACTGGCTGAAATGCAGCGCACTGCTGTGGGAGGGGATCATCCCGGGGCATCTTGCAGCAGATATCCCCCACATCCCCCCTATTTTAAGTGGGATTAATCTGTTTTGTGTGCCTAGGTGCGTCTTGTCTTTGTCATTTCTTGCCGTTTCTGCTCGATTTGTTGATAATAGAAAACTGAATGTTAACCAACCAAAGCAATTTGAGACATTTCTGATTTGTGCAGGTGAAAAGTCCGGAGGTAGGACTGATTTCCGTTAAGGCAGGATCCAGTGGCTCCGTTGTCAACAGAACCCCGCGCCTTCATGGCTGTCTTGGCTTCCTAAATGTTGGCTCTGCCCTCAGCCTGTGGTCTCCTTGTGGTTCTACGAGGACTGCCATCAGCTTTTGGGATTGTATATTGTTAGGTTCAAATCCAGCAGGAAAACTTCTCTTCAGTATCGCATGTGAAAGTAAATTTCTTTGTATATTATTGATTTAAAATGGGACACATGCCCATTGTTGAATTCCTTGAAGTTGACCAGGGATGGGATGTGTAGATTGCCCAAGCCTATGATGTGTTCCCAAATCAAAAGGCTGAGAATTCTAGGGGACTCTGCTGTGGGTGCTGGAGCCGGGAGTAAGTGGCTATGTGTAGTCCTTTGTCACCTAATCAGATAGGGCTGATCTGCAGATAAGCCATTCTAATTCAAGTGTAAGAGTCCTTGAGGGTGGTAATTGGGGTCTTGCTCCTTGCTATTTGAAAGTGGTTCAGGAGCAATTTGGGCATGGGGTTTGGCAAATTTATTTTGTAAAAGGCCAAGTTAAAAAATTTGACCACATGTGGTTTCTTGCATATTCCTTTTTTTTTAACATTATATATATTATATATATAACTCATATATATATATAATTCTTATATATATATATAAAATTCTTAGTTTGAGGATCCAATCCACTCTGCAGGCAGTGTTTCCATAAATCCAGGTTTAGGAGCTTGTTCAGAAGTGTGGATTGTCAGGCTGTGCCATGGCATGATAGGCTGAGCCTCTGCCTGTGGTGCCGCATCTTGTTACATTCTGACTCTTCCATTTCTGATCTTGTAGCCAAGGGGATAGAATAACTTTCTCTCCTCCTCTGTCCTTCTCACTGTATCTCTGCCTTTGGAAACCCACCCCCCACCCCCCCCAAAAAAAAGAAGTGCAGAATTTGAGACTGGTCCTGTCTAGACCTGCTGATTAACATCCAAGCTTAATGATATGCCCAGGTGATTTGTTTGTAGACTAAATGTTACCCATTAATATGGCAGGTTACAGCCCTGACTGCACATGACAGTCACTTGGGATGCTCTTAAAAAATACCGAGGTCCTGGGACTGGTGCAGTTGGCTCAACTGGCTAGTCCTCCACCTCTAAGCACGGCATCCCATAGAACTGTCACTTCCCATCCAGCTCCCTGCTTGTGGCCAGGGAAAGCAGCAGAGGATTGCCCAAAGCCTTACGACCCTGCACCCAACCCAGAAGAAGCTCCTGGTTTCAGATGACAAAAGGCTTCTGCTGCCTTTTGTGGGGGGTGAACCAGCAGATGGAGGATCCCTGTCTTTACTTTGCTGTAAATCTGCCTTTCAAATTAAAATAAATCTGAAACAAAACTGCAAAGGACTGGCAAGTGCTGCATAGAATCCCAAGGAAACTGCAGAGAAAGAAAAAGATCTTCCATCTGCTGGCTCATAGATGGCCACAGTGGCCAGAGCTAGGCTGATCCAAGGCTGGGAGCCAGGAGCCTCTTGGGCAGTGAGGCCACCGTTAAGCTGCAGGTGAGACTAGCTGAGTTAGGAGACTAAGCTACGGCGTGGCACCCAGTGACACAGGAGAAAACTTGAGATCTGCTGACCACATTGTTTTTGCTAACAAAATTAATGCTTTACATCTTAATTAAACTCAATTCTGATACCAAGTATTAAGCCAGTGTAGCTAATTGGCAAACTCTGTTTCCTTCTGGAACTCTGTAAAGGAAAGAAGGAAATTATTTTTTACTTTCCTTTTCCTGCAACATGTGATTGCACCAAAGGAAATCATTTCAGTGAGCCAACATGTAGTACCTAATACAGTCCAGCATTCTGTGTGTCTAGCTGTGATTATGTGGGAGATAACCCATGTATGTTTGTGTATACACACCCCTGTTGTGTTTGTGTGTCACCCTGACCAGGCCCTGTGTCCTTGTAGCGCTCAGCTGCACGATTCTCACAGTGAAGTGTCTGAGGCAAATGGTCTCTCTTGGCTTGACATTCAGATTCCCAACCTAGTATGTTTTTGTCCCTTTTCAAGCATTGTGCTTTGAATTTTACAAGAATTGATGAAATGCGAAAGTAACCTCTCATTGGAACTGATTGAGTAGTATTGAGTTGCTGAACACAAAGGATTCTCATCCTTGCTGTTTCTTGGTATACTAAAAAAATGCTGTTACCCAATAATACTGGATTATAACTTACGATTCCTGTAGGAAATGCCATCACTTTATGTCGCAGCTTTGTATTGATTCAAAGTGGCATTGCTTGTTTTGATTACTTGCCACTTTATTACCCAGGCCTATTTTGATTTTGGTTTGTTTTGGTTACTTGCCACTTCATTTTCTAGGCCAAAGTAGCTGCACGGTACGTTGCAATCATAAGAGTCAAATCCAGTTGCAAGGTACCATCTGCCACTTTAAGATAATGTGAGGGTAGGCATTTGGTACAGTGCTGAAGATACTACTTGGGATGCCTTCATTTCCCATCTGAGTGCTGGGTTGGAGGCCTGGCTCCACTCCTGATCCACTTGCTGCTAATGTGCTCCCCATGAGAAGCAAATGATGGCTCGAGGTCTTGGCTCCCTGTTACCATGTGGCGACCTGATTTCAGGCTCTCAGCTTTGGGTCCTCCTTCTCTCTCTCTGTCTGTGTTTGTGTATGTATGTCTGTCTTTTTCTGTCCCTCTGCTTTTCAAATAAATACAAAAATAAAAATATCCAGTTAGGAATGTACTTTATCTTGAGTAATCTGGGGGTGATTATTTAACTGAAGGGGAGTTATTTATTATAAGGTGTTTGAAAGTAAGTGGTTACTGTCTACTTGATGGCTCAAAAATGTCCAGGTTAGTATGTAAATCCCTGCCTCTTGGCCTTCAGGATGACTAGTGGTAGTTATTACTTCCTTATTCAAGGCAGAAAGAAGATGTGTTTGTGTGTATGTAATATGTTTGTTTTTATCAGGTAAGCAAAAACTTTCCAAGAAGCTCTTAAAAATCGTCACTCTGGGTCAGAGCTCTGTGGAAGGTGGCCACTCAGCCTCCGGGGGGCACTAGACCAGTATTAATTTTTCTGTGCCTCTAGCAACACAGGCAAAGGGAAGAGATTGGGGGTAGAGTTGGGATGACCTATTTTAAGTGTTTCCTAAAGGATATTCATTTAGAAGACTTAGAGCAACATAGCAATGCTGGAATAATTTGGTAACTTTCCCCAAATAGATGTCTTTAAAAGGACTGCAATTTAATTTGGGAGTATGGATTTTAGGTTCATGTCCTATGTACATCTTTTTAATATTAGAAACTGAGAGGTGATTTACAGATAATAAGGTGTGCACATATTAAGTGTACATATGTGGATTTGGTAAATGTTAGCACCTGTGTGACCATTAGCAGGGTGAGAGAGCACCTCTGTGCCCCCTTTCCAGTCAGCCCGATGCAGCCCAGCCAGGTGCTGTGCTGATGTTTGTCATAACACAGTGGCATGGCTGTTCTTCAGCTTTATGTAAATTTAGAACACACACACACCACATATTTGGTATTTTGTGATTCACTTTTGTGGCTCACAGTGTGTTTGAGAATGATCTGTGAGGTGTGGCTCAGGTTTTACCTTTTTTGACCTTTTTGGGCGTGTCCCACTCTTGTTTTACTTTTTGTTTCTGTTTTGTCTTCCTAAATGAATGTGTTTTTTTAAACAATGCTAATCTTTTTGGAAAGATTTATTTAGTTTTGTTCTAAAATCAGATTTACAGAGAAAAGGAGAGACAGAGAGGAATATCTTCTGTCTGCTGGCTCACTCCCCAAGTGGCTGCAATAACCAGAATTGAGATGATGCGAAGCCAGGAGTCAGGAGCCCCTTCTGGATCTCCCATGTGGGTGTAGGGTCCCAAAGCTTTGGTCCATCCGACTGTGTTTCCAGACCACAAGTAGGAAGCTGGATGGGAAGTGTGATCCCCGGGACGTGCAAGGGAAGGATTCAGCCACTAGGCTACTGATGTCCCTGTGTTTATCCTCTCCTCCACTGATGGGGCCTCGAAGTTGCAGTTTTTCACTAAAAGAATATAAAGCTGTTGATTTTTAACTCCTTTTCACGCTTAATCATTGGCCTATATTAAGGACTGGACTTGGAGGTGAAAATACAGTGATTAAGCAGAGGTGTGGACAGTCATTGAGAGAAATAGTATATGAGTCCTTTCGAGCCCCAGGAGTACAAGGAGTCCTGCTCCGCCTGGCAGAGGTAAGGAAGACTTGTTGGAGTAGTCTGATTACAAATAATGTGAGGAAAGAAGTGTTTGAAGTTGAGCAAGCTGCTCTTGTAATCCAGGTGCAAGGTGAGGATCCAGACTGGGAATGAAGGCTTTTGTTTGTTTTTTATTATATCTAATTTTTCATTGGAAGCTGAGAATAAAGGAGAAAGCAAGAAAGAACTCAGACTTCTGGGTTTTTAATCTTAGTGACAGAGTAGTATGCTTCATGCTTGCACCAAAGGAATAAGGGCCAGCTTCGTGGCACAGTGCATTAAACCACTGCTTGCAATCTTGGCATCCTTTATCAGAACTGGTTCCAGTCCTGGCTGTTCCACTTCCAATCCAGCTTCCTGTTAATGTGCCTAGGAAAGCAGGGGAATATGGAACAAGTGTTTGGGCCCGTGCCACCTGTGTCAGAAACCCAGATGGAGTTTCTGGCTCCTGGCTTTGGCCTGGTCCAGCCGTGGTTGTTGTGGCCATGTGGGGAGTAAACCAGCAGATAGCCACCTCCCTTGTTCTGTGTGCGTGCATACACATGTGTGTGTATTGTGTGAGAGTGAGGGGGATAGTGTCTGTCGTTCAGGTAAATAAATTATTTCAAAGTAGGTTATACAGCCCTAGAATTTGGAACTGGAAGGTATGATGAGTAATATTTTGAGGAGGCCCTGCTGTGAGAAATGAAAACAGTAAAATAAATAGAAGCAAAGCTGGAAAAAAATGTCCATTTATAGTGGCCAGTATTTATAAAAAACAAAGCACCAGCTGTTGTGTGCTAATTGAAACTGACAGCTTCTGGTTTTCCAGTTTATCTAGAAGGTTGTGGATTCTTTGTGGAGGAAGGAGATCAGTGATTCTGTCGAGTGATAGAAAGTAACAGATGAAACGAGTATGCTCTGCCGCGGCCCTGGCTTGTCTCCTTCCTTCTCCAGAAAGGCTCGTGGTGACCAGCTCTTAGGAGCAGTGGGATTCCTGCGACTTCTGGCTTGAGACGATGGTGACGTAGACCATGAGTTTGGTATTTACAAGTTGCCATTTTTGTCTAATCCGTTGTTTTCCACCACAGGTGCAACTTCTTTCTTCAGCAAAAATGTGGGTTCAGAAAAGCTCCCAGGAAGGTTGAACCTCGGAGAACAGACCCAGGGACAAGTGGCGAAGCATACAAGAGGAGCGCTTTGATTCCTCCGGTGGAAGAAACAGTCTTTTATCCATCTCCTTATCCCATACGGACTCTTGTGAAGCCATTCTTTTTCACTGTTGGGGTAAGAGTTTGCACCTCCAGAGTTGTTACTCTGCAGCCAGTGGAGTGTTAAAGAGCTGCTTGGCCGGTTGGGCTCCCTTTCTGTAAGAGGTGGGAGGGGTCCCAAAGGTCTGTCTGCGTAGCTGGGCTTATGAATTCTGGTCACAGAATGTGAATTGAATAACTGTTTTAATCGAAAAAAAAAGTTAACTTGAGAAACAGATAAAAAGAACTCCCCTACTCTTTTTTAAGATTTTAAAAAAATTTATGTTTATTGGAAAGTCAGATATACAGAGAGGAGTAGAGACAACAATTTTCCATCATCAGCAGCCGGAGCTGAGCCAATCCGAAACCAGGAACCAGGAATCTCTTTCAGGTCTCTCATGTAGGTACAGGTTCCCAAGGCTTTGGGCCATCCTTGACTGCTTTCCCAGGCCACAAGCAGGGAGCTGGTTGGAAACTGGGGCCACCAGGACATGATCCGGCACCCATATGGGATCCCGGTTCATACAGTGAGGGCTTTGGCCACGAGGCTACTGCACTGGGGCTGAGCACTCCCCAGATGTTTTTAACACCTGGGGATGAGTCAGGGTCTTCCATGTGGATGGCTGAAGTCCAGTTACTTGAGCTGTCTCCCAGGGTCTACACCATCAGGAAGCTATAATCAGGGGCTATTATTGTGAGTAAAGCCACCCCCTGGTGTGCGGGCATCCTATATGACCTTGGTTCACGTTCTGGCTGCTCCACTTCTGATCCAGATCCCTTCTGATGGGTTGGATGAGGAAGCTGAAGATGGCCCAAGGATCTGGGCCCCTGCACCCATGTGGAAGATCTAGATGAAGCTACTGGTCTTGACCTGGCCCAGCATTGGCTGTTGTCGCTATCTGTGGAGGGAACCAGCAGATGGAACATCTCACTCTCTCTGTGTTTCTGCCTTTCAGATAAATAAATCATTTGTTTTAAAGGCAGCTGTAGTCAGGAGCTTGGGCTCTGGCTGTCAGCCTCAAACTCAGAGAGGAAGCAGGGATCTTTATTGCTAAACTAAATGCTGCTCGAATTACTGGTTTGACAATGTAGCTGGGTTATGGAAGCCCTGAAGAAGAAACTTAGGGGCTTAGATCTGGTGTAGCAGTTCAAGTGGTAACCTTTTGGTAGTTTGACTTTATGTGCAAATTTGCTACTGGAAATTGGCCCCAGATGGGAGAAGCTACTAAACTGGGAAATAATAAAATACTCTTTTCACTCTAATAAGTTTAACTATTTCAGGTGTTTCTTCAGTTTGTAAAAAGCAGTGAAAATGAAATGCTGTCCTTGGAAATATATATGGGTTTATTTCCTTTTTAAATTTATCATGTAACATGCCAAATTTTATAGTTTACAGGCTGTGCGTTTGGATCAGCTGCTATTTGGCAGTATGAGTCATTGAAATCCAAGGTTCAGAGTTACTTTGACGGTATAAAAGCTGATTGGTTGGATTCCATAAGGCCACAAAAAGAAGGAGACTTCAGAAAGGAGGTAAAGAGAAATAATGCTTTCTTTGTTTTAGTTAATCATGATTTTGAAAGTTTGGTTATTGGTATTTATATCATTTTTAATTTAAAAATTTGTATTAACATATAATACTTACACATTTCTATAGTATACGGTATGATCTTCCACCACAGTAATTCTGCCCCACCCGGCAGTTAGCATTTCCGTCCTCCTGTGTGTGTCTGGAGCCTCCCAGCTCCTCTCTTGCAGTTCTTTGCAGTGTATAATACATTATTGTGAGCTGCTGTCACCCCACTGGGCTGTGGGACACTGGAACTTGCTGCTTCTGTGTGCCCGTGTCTGGTACCCTCGCCCGGCCTTCCCAGGCTCTGTTCACTGTGTGAAGCGCTTTTAGTTCTTGGCAACATTTGGTCTTTGTAAAGTCAGCCCTTGTAATACACTTGTAATACTTTTAATATAGTCCTTTCATCAGAATAAATATTAATATTTTGTATGGCTGTCTGATACTTGGGTAATATTCCAGAAACTTTGTCCCGCTCCTCTTATGCGTTCCAGAGAATCACCACACAGAGTTTGAAACAGTTTTATTTTGGGGAGTATCCCAGGCCCACTGCAGTATAAGGTCCACTGTTTTATGGCTTCACCTTGCTGGATGGCAAGTTTGTCAAAATACACACTTGTCTAGTAGATTTTGAGATGCTTCGCAGTGGCATGTTGACACACTTACCTCTTGTGAAATGTCACTGCTGAGTGTTTCTGGCTCTTTTCAGGGAGGTTGGGATGTAAGAAAAAAGTACAAATACTAAGATTTTAGAACTTTTATTACTTTATATACAAATGGATACCACTCTTTTAACTGATTTTTAAAAAATAGTTATTGGGCCTGGCAGCATGGCCTAGCGGCTTAAGTCCTCACTTTGAACAATCCGGGATCCCATATGGGCGCCGGTTCTAATCCCGGCCATTCCACTTCCCATCTAGCTTCCTGCTTGTGGCCTAGGAAAGCAGTTGAGGATGGCCCAAAGCTTTGGGACCCTGCACCCGTGTGGGAGACCTGGAGGAAGTTCCTGGCTCCTAGCCCCGAATTGGCACAGCACTGGCCGTTGCGCTCACTTGGGGAGTGAATCATCGGACGGAAGATACTCCTCTCTATTTCTCCTCTTCTCTGTATATCTGACTTTGTAATAAAAATAAATAAATCTTTAAAAATAAATAAATAAAAAGACTTATTTGTTTTAAGTCAAATTTACAGAGAGAAGGAGAGACAGAATGATGTCTGTCCGCTGGTTCACTTCCAAAGAGACCCATCCGAAGTCAGGAGCCAGAAGCCTCTTCCAGGTCTCCCACGCAGGTGCAGGATCCCAAAGCTTTGGGCTGTTCTCCACTGCTTTCTCAGGCCCCAGGCAGGGAACTGGATGGGAGCGGAGCAGCTGGGACACAAACAAGTGCCCATATGGGATCCTGGAGTATACGAGGCAAGGACTTTAGCCACTAGGCTACCATGCTGGGCCCTCTTTTAAGTAATTTTTGAAAAATGATTCCTTGCAGATTTGCTTGCCCATACTGAGTGAGCACTCAGGCCACAGGTAAATATAATTTCGGGTCTGTTTGGTTTTCAAGCACTGTTGTTTTTATAGTATTTTGGGGAAAGCATTGGTGTGCTCCTGACCTTATCCCTTCCTAGGCACAATGTCGTCCTGGCAGGCTAGCCTCGGGGATGCCTTGGATGTATTTTAAATGAATGATAGCTTGATAGTCTCTAAGTGAGGAGGAATCATTTCACTCATTTCCCCTTAGACACATTTATCAAGCATGAAGTCTATTTGTTTTAAAGGCATTTGCTGCCAGAAGAGCAGTGGTTGCAGGTGAAGCCTGCAGGAGATTTGGTGTAAAAATGTACTTGAAGAGATAGTAAAACTGGCCTACCTCGTGATTCTGTATCCCGTAGAAGGCTATAGGTTTCCAGCACAGTTCTGTGCTATGAAATTTTCATACCCACATACTCTTTAGAATGTGATAAGTAGCACAAGTGATATATGTAATCCTCATCTAAAGATCGATTTGTTTGTAGTAGACTTAAATAATAGGTTGTAGTCATTAAAATCCCAGAACAGATGAACCAGTTTGTGTAGCTATGCAGAAAATGGTAGTTCTCGGAACCCTTTTGTGCCATTACGTATGCAGTGAGTAAGCTCTGGGAGCACACAATAATATAAGTATAATTAGAGAAATCAAATCAGGTGTGTATTGATCTCCATATGTGCTTTTTACTTTGGAATTTTTTTCCTGTAACAAGTCTTATTCAATTTCATATTTACAATATATTTTTCTGTATAAAAGCTTTTCTCATGAAACATGCCAAATGACAAAAGTTCAGAGCAAATAGTGTGATTAGCTGTTACTGTCCAGGTTTGGTGAGTGCCAGTGCATTGTCCTGAAGCAACAAAGGTTATTCCCAAAAAGTTGAGTGGGAATCCCTTGAGATATTAGGATTCTGTCTCTTTTTTTTTTATCTTCAGTACCACTATTGTATTAAAATGTAACAGCAGTTTAGCACAAATCTTTCACAGAATTTTGAAGCTCAGTAGGACCTGTGGGCTAATCACTTGTGTAGCTGTCTGTATCTGAGAGTGCTGGCTGGGTGCTTCACATCCTGGCTAGTCGTCACAACTAGGTGCTAGGTATTCTCTTGTCTTCTAGAACAGGGAACTGCAAGGTAGCAAGAGTTTGTCTGAGGTTCTAGAGCTCACCAGTGGTTCCGGGCAGAGGACTTAGGCTGTTGTCCGACCGTGACACACATGCCTGTGCTGTTCTGCCACATCTTAATTATCTCTGATGGTTACAGGTAATTTTTACAGGTGTTTCCTTTTTGTGTCTTCCTTTTCCTAGCCTGAAAGCATTTCACACATGATGATATGCAATTTTCCTTCTGTTTTAGATTAACAAGTGGTGGAATAACCTAAGTGATGGCCAGCGGACTGTGACAGGTTTGTGTTAGCTTACACGTTTTAGCCATTCAAGGGAAGAGAAATCAGACCAAAAGGTACAGTATGTCATAGGGAATGGCTTTTGTATATCGCCATCACCAATGGTTTAGAAGGCAGAATCTCTGTACCTTTAGGCTAGTGTCATCATCTGAGAAGTAGCTTAGTGTGAAGGTTTACTGCATGCCCTGTTGCAGTTTAAGGTGATAGCCATTAGATGACCAGTTTATTCTAGAATTCCAGCTTATGAAAGAGTTTACAAGTAAGAACCTTACACATTCAGGTGCTTTATACCCATTATATACCTACTTCACAGGTTTGCAAATGGGACATTTGTCTCCTCTTTTAAACATAAGGAAATAAACTTTCAGAGAAGTTGAAACTTTCAGATAAAGTTGAGGTGGAATTGCTGTTAAGAAGTTGAGCTGAATTTCAAAATCTCCAGGTCTGTCTCGTTGTAGAGCCAGTTCTCTCTCTTCCATTCTTCTGTCTTAGCAACCCTCTTGAAATGTGAGCATGCTGTGCATGATACAATGATCATTGTAATTTTTAAAAGAATTTTTAAAATATTTGTTTTTTTACTGGAAAGTCAGATATACAAAGAGGAAGAGAGTCAGAGAGGAAGATCTTCCATCCGCTGATTCACTCCCTAAGTGGCAGCAGTGGTGGGTGCTGAAGCCAGGAGCCAGGAGCTTCTTCCTGATCTCTCACACGAGTGCAGGTCCCAAGGGTTTGGCCCGTCCTTGACTGCTTTCCCAGGCCTATGAAACTTGGCAGAGGAGGGAGAAAATGATGTGTTCTAACTAGCAGTATCAGTGCAAAGTGCTTTGAATGTAGATGTGAAAGTTCCACTAGTAGTATATCATCACTGTTGGGTTGTCTCTGTAATATTTAAAAGCTGAGGAAATGCTTTTAGAGCTATTTGGTATCACCTCCAATTTATCTTACTTAGGTATTACCGTTATTTTCACAGCAGTGATTTTAGCTTTACAACGACTGTTAGTGAGGCTTAATAACCAATTAATTACATGCCGATATTCTCAAGGGTAAGCAGATGCCTTGTTACACCGTCTCCTTTCAACAGTGCCAGTAGTCCAGCTTGCCTTGCTTAGCTCTCCACTTGCTTCTCTTAGACTGATCCTCAATGAGGTTGGCACAGCTCCTGGTATTAATTGATAGATTCACTCCATCCTATTTTCCTTCCTTGGATAATAGATGTTTTGTTTTGTTTTGTTGTTTTGCATTTGACAAGTTCTCAGCTAGAGTGTTTCAAAGCTCTGAGACTAGCTTCCTGCTTCGTTTTGTAATATTTATACCTAAACAGTGGAGCATGAAAACCGTGGTAGCTTCAAATGTTTTTTTTTCTTCCTTCTCTTCTTTCTTCCTTTCTTCCCTTTTTCTTTCCCTTTCTCCTTCCTTGCATTCTTATTTTATTATTTATTTATTCAAAGAGTTAACAGAAAGAGAGGAAGAGTACAGGAAATCTTCCATCCTCTGGTTCACTCCCCGATGGCTGCAGTGTTGAAGACTGAACCACCCTGAGGTCAGGAGCTTCGTGTAGGTAGCAGGTGCCCAAGTACTTGGGCAATCCTCTGATGCTTTCCCAGGCCGTTAGCAAGGACATGAAGTGACACCTGTATGGGATACTGGCATTATAGATGGCAGCTTTACCTTCCATGCCACAATGCCAGCTCCAGATTTCTCGCTATTTTTGTAAAGACTTATGTATTTTTACTGAAGGAATTACAGAGAGAACTTGCATCCACTGTTTCACTCCTCAAATAGCTGCCACAGGCAGAGTTGGGCAAATCTGAGGCTGGGAGCCAGCAGTTTCTTCCATGTCTCCCATGTGGTTACAGAAGCCCAAGTCCTTCAGCCATCCTTGCTGCTTTCCCAGGCCATTAGCAGGAAGCTGGGTCAGAAGTGGAACAGCTGGGACATGAACTAGCACCACAGGTAGAGGATTAGACTACACCATTATGCCAGCCCCTGGAACTCACTTTTCAAACATATACTAGGGGATTAGTTTTAATCATCTTTTTTGTTAGGTTGATTTTTGGATTTTTTTTTTTTAAGATCTTAATTGCTCAAAGTTATACTTGTACTTGATGCTTTTACGCTTCAGCAAGCTCCTTGTTCTGTTGATTTGTTCTGGAAGGCTGTTGAGCCTGTCCTGGAGGTCCCAGGCAAGCTGTCAGGACCATATTTTCTCCCGCCTTTCTATCAGGGGTGTCTTCCAAAACGCTTGGCAGACTTTCTTGTTTGTTCAGTAGAACACTGGCTTTCCTGCAATGGGATTCAAATAACCAAGGAGAAAGAAGCAGCTAACGTTTTCTGATCTGGGAGGGGAGGGGTAGAGAAAGATGGGGAGAGAGAAGACAGGAGGCTTTGCCCAGTGCCTGCAGTTTTTTGGCAGCTTCAGTGTTGGGTCCTGCTATGCCCTGTGCCCTTGACCCTGCTGCCCCACCTTCTGGAGTCTGTCCATTTTCCTCTGCTGTTTGTTTCCCGCAGGATTACCTTTAGCTTTGAGTTTTTTCTCCTAAACGCGTTTCTGTGTCTGCTCCAGGCTGAGGCCTCCTTCCCTGGCACTGGTGCTGCCAGCAAGGTGGGCTTCCCGCAGCACTCCAGCTCATCCCGACCTTTTCCTATAGCACTTGTCTCCTCAGGTGCCAGGGGACTTATTCCTGGAGAAGAACGTCAAAAGTAATACTTGATTGCCACTGAAGCACCAAGTACTAGGCTAGGTGCTTTAAATGAACATTGTGTCATTGTTACTAATTCTCTTGAGAGTCCTTCCAGTAGTAGTCCCATTTTTCAGAAGGGATAACCGAGGTTCAGACACATGAGTAGCTGAGATCAACAGCCAGAAATGGCAGAGATAAGAATTACAGCCACTTTGTGTATCAGTTGTCTTAAAGGAACTTATATATCAATTTCCATGTTCTCCAACAGTGTGTGTCATGTAAACAGGTCAGCTTGACTGATGAAGGTTGCTTCCAAGGAAAGTTAGATGTTCTTATCTCCAGGGAAGGTACAGAGAATGTAGTCGCTGCATTTTGTGGTCAATAAACTGTAGGCCTTTGCCTTCCTTATGGTGAATGCATGCCAATCTTTCTGTGTACCAGCTTTCTGTGACAGACCTTCCAGGTAGAGGAGCTGTGGAGAAGCAGGTTGATCTAGTCCAAAAACAGAGGGGATCCTCTGCTTAGCTCCGGGGGTCCAAGTGGAATAGTGAGTACTTCTTTTTAGGAAAACAGGAAAAAAGATGGTACTACTTTGCTTGGACTAAAGACAGACAGAAATAGACTGACATTGCTGCACCAAACTGTGCTTCTCAAATTAGTGCAATATTCTGTGCGTATGTGTGTGTAAGTGAGAGACCTTATTTGTCATAAAATGAACCCTTTAAAGTGGCTTTTATGATATACATAAAGTCATGCTACTGTAATCACCATCTAATCCTGAAACATGTCATCACTCTATGATAAAACTCTACACCCATTGGCTATCATTCTACTCCTCCTTACCCTTAGCCCTTGACAATCATAAAGATGCTCATTTTGCTTTCTCTGTGGGTTTGCCTGTTCTGGCCATTTCATATGAATGCAATCATGTGTGGTCTTTTATTTCTGAATCTTTCACTTAGTTGCTTTTAAGGTTCAGTCATGACATAGTAGATGATAAAATTCCATTCCCTTTAAGGCAGAATAGTATTTCATTGTGTGGCTATGGTTGTATTTTGCTTGTGTGTTCACTCGTTGGTAGACATTTTGGTCACTTCCCTTCTATGGCTTTGTGAATAACACCGCTGTGAACACAGAGCATATACATATCTCTTGTGACCATGCATTCAGTTCTTTTGAATATATAATCAAATATGGGGTTGCTGGATCTTACAGTAGTTGTATTTTTGTTTATTTGTTTTTTAGATTTAATTGTTTGAACGACACAGTTACAGAGAGAGAAGAGAGAGAAACCTAAAATGGCTACAGTGACTGGGGCCTGGTTAGGCCAGAGTTAGGAGCCATCTGGATTTTCCACATGCGTCACAGGAGCCTAAGATTGTGTTATTTTCTAGTGTTTTCCCAGGCACATTAGCCTAGGACTCAGATTGGTACTCATATGGGATGCTGGCACTGCAAATAATGGCTTAACTTGTGCCATAGTGCTCACCCTGTATTTTAAATTTTTGAGGACTCTCCTTGTTTTCTGAGGTTTTTGGGCCATTTACAATCCCATAAACAGTGTATAAGTTTTCTTTGTCGTATCTTTGTGAACTTTGCTTCCTTTTTTCCCATTCTGTTGATGGTAGACATTCTGATCATTATGAGACGGTACCTTGTTGAGCATTCTTTTAAGAAAAAATGAAGTGATTTGAAAGGCTGGTTGAGCTAGATCTTCCCTGGTTTATTCCTCAAATATAACACTCAGGTAAAAGCCAAGCCTTGTGTTTTCCTAGTATTTACTTTTCTTGAAGATTTTGAGGTCCCTTGCATGTGTGGATTTCAGATTTTCTTTGCATCAAAATCAGTTTAGCTTTTAATTCCATGCTTTAATAGTAACTTCCTTATTTTTATTGGGAAGACAGAGAGAGAAGGAGAGACAAAGAGAAAGTAGCTGCAATGGCTGGAGCTGAGCTGATCCGAAGCCAGGAGCCAGCAGCTTCTTCCTGGTCTCCTGTGTGGGTGCAGAGCCACCAAGGCTTTGGGCCATCCTCTACTGCTTTCCTAGGCCATGGGCAGGGAACTGGATAAGAAGTGGAGCTGCTAAGACATGAACAGGTGCCCATATCGGATACCAGCACTTGCAATGCAAAGATTTAGCCACTGAGTCATTGCACCTGGCCCTGCTGTGTATTTTCTTTCTTTTTTAATGAATCATTTCTTTTTTAAAGATTAATTTATTTTTATTGGAAAGTCAAATATACGGAGAGGAGGAGAGACAGAGGAAGAGCTTCCTTCTGTTAATTCACTCTCCTAGTGGCTGCAATGGCCAGACCTGAGCCCATCTGAAGCTAGGAGCCAGCAGCTTCTTCTGGTTCTCCCACGCAGGTGCAGGGTTCCAAGGCCTTGGACCATCCTCGACTGCTTTCCCAGGTCACAGCAGGGAACTGGATGGGAAGCAGGGCCACCAGGATTAGAACCGGTTCCCGTATGGGAACCCTGTGCTTGCAAGGTGGGGACTTCAGCCGCATGGCTATCGTGCGGGGTCCCAAAATTCCAGGTCTTGTCTTCTAGCTGCTTCAGGTGGTTGTCAAGCTGTGACTGGGAATATCTGTTGTTTTTCAGTCTTGGTTGTATCCAGGAGCCAAGAACTCCTGGTCTTCCACATGGGTGGGAAGGGGTCTAAGCAGTTTAGCCATACTCTGCTGCTCAGGTGCATTCACAGGGAGCTGAATGTGAAGTGAAGCAGCCAGCACACAAACCAGTGCCTAGATGGAATGCTGGCATCACAGGCAGTGGCTTTACCCACTATGCCATAGCGCTGCCCCCTGGATTTTTTATTAAGAGGAATAAGCTGTTCTGAAGAAGTAAATTGGGATGTGGGTGAAGGAAGTAAGCTCCTAGAGCACTTGGAGTTTCCTCGGGGTTCTCTAAAGCACGTGCCGGCACCTTGGCAGTTTTGTTTTGCCTTAAGATTTATTTATTTTGGGCCCGGCGTGGTGGTGCAAGTGGTTAAGGTCCTCGCCTTGCACGCCCGGGATCCCATATGGGCGCCGGTTCTATCCCGGCAGCCCCGCTTCCCTTCCAGCTCCCTGCCTGTGGCCCAGGAAAGCAGTCGAGGACGGCCCAAAGCTTTGGGACCCTGCACCCGCGTGGGAGACCCAGAAGAGGCTCCTGGCTTCAGATCGGCATAGCATCGACCGTTGCGCTCACTTGGGGAGTGAATCATCGGACAGAAGATCTTCCTCTCTGTCTCTCCTCTCTGTATATCTGCCTTTCCAATAAAAAATAATAAAAATAAGTCTTTAAAAAAAAAGATTTATTTATTTTGATTTGAGAGTCTGATTTATAGAAAAGTAGAGATACAGAGAGAAAAAGTGCTTGATCCTCCATCTGCTGGTTTACCACCACAAAAGGTCCCAAAAGCCAAAACTGAGCTGATCAGGAGCAGGAGCTTCTTCTTGGTCTCCCATGTGGGTGCAGGGTCTCGAGGGAGCTGCATGGGAAGGGCAGCAGCCTGAACATGAACCCTTGCCCTTTTCAGGCTTCATATTACAGAAATGTTGCTTTCACTTGCTTTCTTGAGCTCTCTGCCATGTGTATGGTATGATTCTGTAATTATGGCAGGAAATCTTATTCAGATGAGTTTTAAATTGGGCTTTTCTTTGCTCTTATTTTTCATTTGTCTGAATTATAAATTTTTAAAATTATTTTCTAGGTATCATAGCTGCGAATGTATTTGTATTCTGTTTATGGAGAGTTCCTTCTCTACAGAGGATGATGATCAGATATTTCACATCCAACCCAGCCTCAAGTGAGTCTAACTTACGTGGCTTTATTTTGAAGTGGGGAGGGTAAGAAAGCAGTATGTTTTGTATTAATTCAAATACTATAAAAAGTTGAGTTACCATCAGCTCGGCCTTGAATTGGTTGCCTTTATGGGGTGCTGGTATTCCAGGTAGTGGTCTTATTCACTACACTGCTGGCCCCTCAACTTATTTCTCTTCCACATTTTCAACAAACTTTTTAGTTGCCTGAACTGTGCCTTAGACATAGTAATTATATAATTATTTTTTGATGAGTTAAGATTATTGCATGTTTATTCCTTGAGGAAAATATTATGTAGTTTTGTATCTGCGGTTGAAAAAAAAAATCCATGCATTGTTTCTAATTGACTTTTGCCAGAAGGACAACCTAAATTTCATTGATTTGTGAATTTTTCTTAGTTGCTTAATAAGTGTAAAAGAAAGCTTTTTACTACTTTGAAAAATGCTGGCTTAACCCCTCTTGTTTAAGTTTTCAGCTAGCTCTGTTTTAATTTCCCACGTTTGATTGGTTTCCTGATCACTGTGGCTGTGTGTTTCACGATTACCACACTGTTTCTCTCTTGTAGAGGTCCTGTGTTCTCCAATGTTGCTGTCGACATTCAGTCATTTCTCCTTATTTCACATGGCAGCTAACATGTATGTGTTATGGAGCTTCTCCTCCAGCATAGTGAACATCCTGGGTCAGGAACAGTTCATGGCAGTGTACCTGTCTGCAGGTAATACATTCTTCATCTAGGGACCTTCAGGAGTGTAAATGCTTCCACCCATCTGCCCAAGGGACAAAGGGAGTGGTTACAGCCATGTTTAAACTGAGAAAATGCCCAGGACACATTAGTTCATCAGGTTGGAGGTAGAGACGTTTGCCGAGGGCAGGTTGAGCTGCTGCCTTTCCTGTTTGCACATGGCTGATTTCCTAGTGCGTGGGTTGTTTGGGCATGTTTAATTTTGAATTATTGAGGAGAAATGGGAGTTGGGGATTAGAAGTTAAGTATGCCATTTTAATCTCACTACGCCTTGCTTTCTTTAGCTCAGGCCGGCCCTTCTGTGGATTAGTGGTTCCCAGACTTCCCAGCTGTCTCTTTCATTTGGGTCTTTATTAAGTAATCTTAAATTAGCTCATTTCCCTTCAGTGTGTTCAGTTTCCAGAAAGCTTTAGATCCAGTAGGATGGCCATAATTGAATTTGTTTTTTCATCTTTCTTTTTTTGCAAGAATACATGTTGATGGCCATGGTCCTAGCAATGGCATGATTTCATCTCTCTCTGTTTTCTAAATTTACTTAAGCCGTAAGATATAAAAAATCAATTTTTAAAACTTCTAGTTTACAGTGTATCTGGCAGTTGTGCTAAGCACTGAGCTTCAGAAGCACAAGATATGAGGTTAGATCCTGTTTCTGCAACCGGCTGTGTGGTGTGGCAGAAATGACTGAACCTCTCTGGAAACAATAAGAATTGAGCTTTCCTGGGCCCTCCACGGTACATAACAGCTAAAGTCCTCACCTTGCATGCCCTGGGATCACATATGGGTGCTGGTTCTAATCCTGGCAGCACCGCTTCCCATCCAGCTCCCTGCCTGTGGCCTGAGAAAGCAGTAGAGGATGGCCCAAAGCTTTGGGACCCTGCACCTGCTTGAGAGACCTGGAAGAGGCTCCTGGCTCCTGGCTTTAGATCAGTTCAGCTCTGACTGTTGCAGCTGCTTAGGAAACAAATCACTGGATGGGAGATCTTCCTCTCTGTCTCTCCTCTCTGTGTATTTGATTTTCCAATAAAAATAAATCTTAAAAAAATAAAAAAAGAACCCTCCTTTGTTGAGGGTTGTTGAAGAATATCCTTGGCTTGTATACTAAGGGTCATTCTCCCCTGGCCATGAGTTGTGGTGCTGTGGATGTAGATGTTCTGGTTAGCTGCTGTTAATTACTGCCTCATAGGAAGTGGTCTTTGGAAAGATTTATCTTGAGCTCCTGTGACCTTGGAGCTGAAGGGGCCTGAAGGGGTCTGAAAGTTTAGCTGGAGTGCCTTCCTGAGTGTGTCAGCAGGCCAGTCCCAGACTCAGAGGTAACTGCAGAGCTGCAGAACATTCTGGCCCCTGTGTCACTTAGCAAGTCAGCCACGTGGGTCAGGGTCGTTTTTCCCTTGGAAAGATGGGAAATGAGGCTAATATTCTTCCTTGCCTCCCGTTGTGTGACCCAGACGGAAACTGAACGTTGTTATTCTGGGTGGGAGAGAGCTAGGTGTTTAAACCATTTTTATATTCACTTGTTATTGAAATATAACTTATTTCTCAGGTGTTATTTCCAATTTTGTCAGTTATGTTTGTAAAGTTGCCACAGGAAGATATGGACCATCACTTGGTGCAGTAAGTATTTCTAATTTAAACTTTTATTTGCTTTTTAAATTTTGAATCATTTTAGACAAAAAGTTATAAAATTAAAGTGTTTCTGTGTATGTTCCACCCCATTTTTAATCAATATCATGTAGAATCATAATTGTAATGCTCAAAATTGGGAAGTTAACATTCAGATAACACTATTGGCTAATCTACATCTGATTTAAAATGTATACATTTGTTGTGAAGTTTCAAGCTATAGCCTTAAACTTTTGGTCAAATATATTGTCAGTGTAATACAGAGCATGTCAAAATGAATAAGTCAGAACATGACTGAATTAAGCATTGGATAATTCTGACTAATTAGGGATTTAAAACTGATGGTATATCCAGTTTAATCGAGATTGAATGGCTCCTGTGTAGACTGGATGTGCATTATAATACTTCCAGAACCTGGGCTATGGCCAGTGGGCAGATGGCTAAGATTCTTGCTCTCAGGAGCCCATATTCTGGATTCCTTAAGAAAAAAAAAATGTTAATGTGTGTTATTTTTTGGGTGTATAATGGCAGATTTCTTGGTACATGGACATCTTTCTGTAAAATGTCTTTACAGACTTTGTATTAAACTTGCTTGTATATAAGTGCTGATACATTTAGCACAGTGAGGAACACGTGGTAAGAAAGGCACAAGCAGCAGATATTCAGCCTTCAACATAGGATAAAAGCATTGTTCCCAAATACTTAAATTCATCCTTTGGTAAATTGAACAAAAATCAAACCATTAGTTCAGGTATGATGGCATTTTTAATGAGAAATCTAGAAAACACTTTTAACAAAATTATGTTAAAAATATAAAGTGTTGATCTTATTGGCCTAATCATCATTTTTTGTTAAAAATGGAGACCATAGGCCCACCGCGTTAGCCTAGTGGCTAAAGTCCTCACCTTGCACTTGCGAGGATCCCATATAGGCTCTGATTCTAATCCTGGCGGCCCCGCTTCCCATCCAGCTCCCTGCCTGAGGCCTGGGAAAGCAGTCAAGGACAGCCCAAAGCCTGCCTCCCCTTGGGAGACCTGGAAGAGGGTCCTGGCTCCTGGCTTCCGATCTCTGGCCATTGCAGTCACTTGGGGAGTGAATCAACAGATGGAAGATCTTCCTCTCTGTCTCTCTCCTTCTCTCCGTATATCTGACTTTTCGGTAAAAATAAATAAATCTTTAAAAAAAAAAAATGGAGACCATTAAACTGTATTTGTCAGTTACCATATTGACACTAGGTTTCAAGAATCTGTTAAAGGTTGGTTTAACCATTTTGAATCTCATTTAAAACAGTTGTTTTTCCCTGCTATATTGTCAGGAAGTTTTTCTCTGACATTCACATTTCCAAGTTTATTTTTCTGTAAAACATAATTTTTTATAAAGATTTATTTTATTTTTGTTGGAAAGTCAGATTTACAGAGTGAAGGAGAGAAAGGGAGAAAGATCTTCCATCAACTAGTTCACTCCCCAAGTAGCCACAACAGCCAGAGCTGAGCCAGTCCAAAGCCAGGTGCCAGGAGCTTCTTCCAGGTCTGCATGTGGCTGTAGGGTCCCAAGGCTTTGGGCTGTCCTCAACTGCTTTCCCAGGCCACAAGCAGGGAGCTGAAAGGGAAGCAGAGCAGAGCAGCTGGGATACGAACTGGTGCCCACATAGGATCCTGGGTGTGCAAGGTGAGGATTTAGCCACTAGGCTACTGTGCCAGGCCCCAAAACATCATTCTGAATCTTGAGTGAACAAATATGTAATCAAGCATCTGTTGGAGGAAGCAGTGTCTTATGAAATGTTTGTTAAATAGGATCTTTTTTGTTTGAAATATGAAGTTTTCCTAGGCAGAATTTGCTCACCGGTGTTATGATGATCTACTTGCAGTGACTTCATTGATTTTAACCATAAGTGACCTGATGTCTATATAAACAGAATTCTCTTGCTAAATTAGGACATTATCTTGAATTTTTTCCTTACCAGATAACCATTTATGAAGAAAAAGCCTATAGAACATTTTCACTTGATATGTCTTGCGCTTCGCAACACGGTTCTTTTATAGCTTTCTTGAGTGGCTGCTGTAAGGTACTGCGTCCTGTATACGTTATTTAGAGCAGTCTAACGGTCATGTCATTTTTACCAGTTTGAGTGAAATATAAAGCCTACCTCGTTCACATTCATATCTCCTGCCAAGTGATGATTGTTTTACCTGCCCTTACTGCATTCATTTTGTTAGTGTTGGAATTTGCTGTAACCACTAAGCATAATTCTTAAAATTTAAAGGGAAAAGAAAAAGTTACTGTATTTGCACATGCTTTTGTTTGGTCTCCTACATGGGTGGCAGGGACCTAAGTACTTGGGTCATCTTCCATTGCTTTTTCAGGTGCATTTGCAGGGAGTCACATAGAGCAGCCAGAACCTGGACTGGTATTTCCAGTATGGGAAGCCAGTGTCATAGGAGTTGCTTAACGTGCTGTGCCACAATATTGGCCCTTTCAATCTGTTTTGCTTTTGTTGTTCAGTTTGGGTAATATCTCTTTCACTCTTCTTTACTTTCTAGTCTTACTTTATTTTGAGTTATTTATTTGAAAGACAAGAGACTGATTTTCTGTGCATTGATTCATTCCCCAAATGCTTGCAACAGCCAGGTCTGGACCAGGCCAGAGCCCAGAGCCAGGAACGTCATCCTGGTCTCTCACCTAGGTGGTCGGGGCCCAGTCACGTCCCGCTGTCTTCCCAGTGCACAGGCCAGGAAGCCAGGTCAGAACCGAAGTAGCTGGGACTTGAACCAGCACTTTGACATGGGATGTCAGCATTGCAGGCAGAGGCACGTGGGTGATTTCTAGTGTTTGTCTCCAAGTTCACTAGTGGTTTTTTTTTTTTTTTTTCCCTGTCCTTTCCATTTTGCTTTGAACCCATCCTTTCAGTATTTTTACTTTGGGTATTACCTTTTCTGTTTCTGAAGCTGAAACTTTCTGGGTGTTTTTTTGCTTTTTCCTTTGCTGAGCCTTTTTTGTTGTTGTTCTGTATTGTTTGTTTCAAGCATGGTTGTACTTGCTCATTGAAGCCTTTTATGATAAATACTTTACTGGTCAGTTCTTGTTTCAGTTTGGGCTTGATGTCATCTTTTCTCATTCAAGTTGAGAGTTTTCCTGGTTCTTGGTGTGACAGGTAATTTATAACTGAATTACAATTTTAATTTGTCTCATGATTTGGGATTTATGTTGTCAACTTTGGATCTTTAAAACATCTGTTGTAATAGACCTGCTGGCTGCTTCTTGGTGAGAGGCAGGGAGTGCACTGCCAGCTCCCCATCTCACCTCCAAGAACATGTGCTTCACTGAACTGTCCTGCCTTTTTACTTTCCTTTAATGAGGGACAGTTTCTGTGTTTGGATACTGACAGGAAGGTGTTTGTGGACTGTCACCTAGAACTGTTTTCAAGAGGTGATTGAGACCTGTCTCTGCCGTGAACTTGGCTGGCAGACAGGCTAATGCTCAAGTGCTTGCCTTTCTGCTCTCTCCCGTCCTCTGACGGCGCGGTACGCTCCAGGTGCACACTGAGTCAGCGTTCCATCAGACCGAGTGCATTGACTCCCCGGCTTCTGCTGCACTGCCTATAGCACTTCATCTCCTCCCCCTGGCCACTGTCCTAGTACAGGTTCCTGTTGCTTGTTAGTGCTAGCGTACCCCTGTGCTGCCTTAGCACACTGCACCTCCCTGTTGTCAGAAGGCAGGCTCTGCAGGGCTTATTCCCTTGGTTTCCTAGCATCCGGCGTAGCAATGCTTGTGTATCTGAAGGACTAACTATTTATCCTGAAATTTTATTTAAATTGCATGGTAAGATCCATTTTCCCGAGTAGTCTACCACTTAAGGGAATTGCAAATGTGCCCAATATTAAGAAAAATTAGATTAGTATCATTTATCTAGAGCATATCTCACAGGCATTAACTACCCACGTTAAAATAAAAACAGAAACAAAACAAAAAATAAATACTCGAGTTATGTGCCAACCAGGAAAAACAAAGACAATAAAAATTAAATCTTTGCAGTGATAGTAATTGTTCACCTGTCACAAGAAGTGGTTGACGTGTTGGCCATCGGTTCTGGTTTTAGTTTTAGATTTCTATTTCTAGAGAGGAGGTGGTTAGAAGAAGGCCTGTGTGTTCCTAGGGGAGGCTGTGGGGCGGCCAGTGTAAAACTACAGGGTAACTTTCATTCAGGTTTTAACGATAATGTTTAGTAGCTTTATACAACTGAATACAAATTTCACATGCAAGTTGAAGATAGAGCCTTGTACTTGGAGGAAATTCACCCATAGGGCTTTGGGCTGCTTGTATTCTTTGTGGTAGGGAGTGCTATTGGACAAGCTTCAGAAGTAGCTTATTGGGCATTAAATGAGGTGACGTCAGTGGCACACCCCATGCTGTCCCCGAGCTTCGGGAGCCCTTCCAGGCTTACCAGTGTCTGCGGGATGGCACGTTGGCAATCTGGAACATCTGGGGGCCTACCTAATGCTGCCAAGTGGGAGCATTGAAGCTTTGTGCTCCCCTAGAAATGAGGGTCAGAGAAACTTGGCAGGTTCTACAACCTTTGTCCTTTGTGGCCTCTGACAGCCACACACAATGTTTCCTGCTCTTACCAGTGTGTCCCTTTGCAGTCTGGTGCCATCATGACTGTTCTGGCTGCTGTCTGCACCAAGATCCCTGACGGGAAGCTTGCCATCATCTTCCTGCCCATGTTCACCTTCACAGCGGGAAACGTAAGTCCTTTCCCGGTGTACACGGGGACCACCTTGCCTGAATGCCCACACTGCTGTCGGGATTGTCATGCTGAGGAATCAGTATTGTTTCCCTTCTGTTCTCTCTTGCCGGCGTCCAGGCCCTAAAAGCCATTATTGCCATGGACACAGCAGGAATGATCCTGGGATGGAAATTTTTTGATCATGCAGCACATCTTGGGGGAGCTCTCTTTGGAATGTAAGTTGGTGTGTAATGGGTTGTTAATCTGCTTCCTGGGGTCTCCACTCACCCCAGGAGGGCAGAGAGGGCATGCTTGACCATGTGCTAGAAGTGGGAACCAGTGGGCATGGGAGGGTTGGAGAAGCCTCAGTGTGGTTGCTCTGACCTTGGCCCTGTTTACCATATGGACAGGATGGAGAGTGGGACCCTCCCCTGCCCTGGTGCCTTGTAGGGCCAACCTGTGCTTCTGTCCTATACCTAACCCAAGTCGCTCCGGATCTCAGCCTGTTCCCTGGTCTGGGCTGTCCTTTCCTCTCCCGAGCTGTGGGTCTGCCTGCCCACCTCTCCCTTGCTGCTGCTGGCCTCTACCTCTCTAGCACTTGGGCATGTGTGCTGAGTAGTGGGGGTGCTTGCTTGGCTTTGCTGAAGGCCTGGATGGGAGCCTGGGAATCACAGGCCTGGGGACCACCTAGCACACACAGGTCCTGAGAAGTGACCCTTACACTGCTCTGACTCGCAGGCAGTGGGACATGATCTTCCCCAGGCTGAGCAGCAAGGCTGCCACCCCATCACTCTACACTGAGCACAGCTGGTGTGTCAGGCTTTGCCTGAGCCGAGGCTCCTCTGTGAGTTCCCAGCCCGTCTGCTGGCAACCCCGTCAGCGGAGCTGTCCATCCCATGGGCCCAAGCCTGTCTTGTCTTGCAGTGCCCTCCAAGCCTGTCTTGTCTTGCAGAAGTGTTGCCCTTTACCCTTGCTTTGCCTTGTTTGCCCTTTTACTTTGTTTCATGACTTTGCATTTTGTTTCATGACAGTGGGACAGTTGAGTTTTGTGATTTTGAAAAGGAAATATAAAAATCTATTCTAAATGAGGTAGTTGTGCCCAGTAGGCGTTGGCAGTAAATGCCATTATGCCATTTTTAATTCTCTGTGATGATTAAAGAGTAGCACCGGTGGGCTCTAGCTGCAACGACAGCATGTTATAAATAGTAGAAACTGACCTGGGCTTGCCGGTGAGAGGCATAAAGACTCAATGTAGAGAAGGTCCTATGTGGGGATCCTCCCCCAGGCATTCATAAAGGATCTCCCAGCAGCTCCTGAACCTCAGAGCTATAATTATCAGGCCTTTTTCTAGTCTGGAAATTGGAGCACTTGGGTCTGAGAGGTGGAGGATTCCTTTTCTCTCTGCTATTTCTAGTTTCAACTTGTCTTTATTCAGTAGAGCTCAGTGACATCCACAGTTCATCTGTAGGTTTAGAAAGCTACGATCTTTTTGAAGGCCCCAGACTTTGTTGGCAGGCCAGGTTCCCTGGTGCCCGCCTATGCATTGCCCTCGCTCTGTGTCACGGAACACGTATGGTGGTCTTCACATGCCACATGGGAAGCTGAGGACTTGGATCCTCATAGTAAGGAAGGGAGTTTGTCCAAGGTCACATGACTGATGATCGTGGCCCCGGGGTTGCAGGCAGCGCTGGGCCACCGTGCTGCTGTGGCAGGGCAGGACACCGTGAGAACTGGGCACTGGTGAAGTGTTTTACTGAAGTGAGTGCCTGGAGTGGCCATAGTGGCTGGCCCCAACCTGGGAGCCAGGAGCCTCTTGTAGGTCTCCCACATAGATGCAGGAGACCAAGGACTTGATCCGTAATTGGCTGCTTTCTTAGCATTAGCACGGAGTTGATCAGAAGTGGAACAACTGTGAGTGTATGCACACTGTGCAAGTCACTAAGCCTCCATGCCTCAGACCCCTCAGCTCACAACATCAGGCCATTTTAGGCCGTTTTTATCAAGAGAATGAGAATTGGGACTGCATGCTATAGGATAGGCAGCGTGTGGTGCAGCTGACCCATGTGGGTAGCCAGGTAAGGTAACAGGCCACTGTGACTGCCAACACAAGTGACTTGTCATCCTAACACCTCACGCTTGTCCAGGTGAAGAACCAGCTTGCCTTGCTAGTATGATAAGCCTGATCAGTCAGTCAGAAACTGTTAGTACCCGGGTGGACCTCCCCCTGTCTGCAGTGGACGCTTGCAGGGCTGTGTGGGCGAGGCAGTGCATGGGAAGGGCTCACAATGCCCAGCATTGCCCCTGGGCTGGCCTCTTCCCTGCTCCCAGGGCCTGTTGTGAAGTCCAAGTCATGTACTGCACTCAGAAGTTACTCAGCCCCTTTAATAAGCTCCCCAGTAAACAGCAAGGACATTTGATTTAAAGACAGTGGCAACTTGATGTGGTCCTGGTACTTGCCATGTGTTATCTGAGTGTGGGACCTGTATGTTTTTTGTTTCTGCAGATGGTATATCACTTACGGTCATGAACTAATTTGGAAGAACAGGGAGCCTCTGGTGAAAATCTGGCATGAAATGAGGACTAATGGCCCCCAAAAAGGAGGTGGCTCCAAGTAAAACACAGGGCTTGGCTGTACTAGCTAATGTGTGTGGCCTCTGGCCCCAGCGCTTGGCCCCGGACTGACATGGTGTGGACCTCGCCCAGCAGCGCAGCCACCCCAGCAGTTCATGCCGCGCACCCCACTCCACCCGGACACATCTTCTGAGCAACTGAATTATGACAGTGTTGTGAAATAAAGGTTTCTATCTCTAGTTTGTAAACAGGGGACACGTGGTTCTCTGAGGGCACGGGGCTGCTGTGTCTGGCAGGGCTGGAGTGTGGAGTTGGGGATAGCACTGGGCACAGGCCGGGTGGCAACGCTGAGGCCTGGCTTCTGCCTGCTGCCTAGCAGCCCCACGCCCCACGCGTCTGCCTCCCCAGCCCCCCTGCCGCCTGGCTGATCTGGGCTGTGAGGCCTTCTCTCGGATGCCTTCCGAAATAGCAGCCACTGTCTTTCCTAAGCATCTCCAAGAAAGGTAAAGCTTTCTGGCAGTGAGTGGCATACACAAAATACTATTTTAAGATTTTGCTTTCTAGGTTAAAATTGTAACTAAATTAGAGCTTGACAGCAGTGACTTAAAGTCATACTTGAATCTGAGCCGAGCTGCATCTTATGTATAAAACATGCACTTTGTAACTGGAGTGTTTGCTGAGGGCATGCAGAGGTCGCTGGCACCGTCACCATCTCCCAGGAGTGCCTGCTGCCCCACAGGGCCGGAACTGCTTCCAGGAACTGCAGTGGAGAGCTCTCTTTCTTGGAAAGATCTGCAGGAGAGGTTTTAATCTTCTGATGGTCTCAGTGTCACCCCAAATCTGTGCCTTTGCACTGGGGAGGAGTGAGAGCCCTGAAGCCGGCCTTTGTGGCTCGGTGGCCCCTGGCAGGGCCCTGCTGGGCAGGCTAAGCAGTGGACTTCCAGAACAGGAGTGGGAGCCATGCCCATCCTGCCAGGGGCTCGAGAATCAAATGGCGGGACCTAACAACCGTCTGGTCTTGGCCATTCTTGGCCTCCTTGTTCCTCCCGGTCTTGTTTCTCTTGCCAGGAGCTCCTTGTTCCTGACAAGCACAGCCGGTGTTTCCTGCAGGAGAGAGCGCACGCTCCCTCCAGCCCTGACTGCCTGCAGCAGGACAGCTGGGAGGCACCGCCTTTGGCCTATACTGTGTGACCTTCGAAGGCGTTATGCTGACAGCCCTGTGGCATGAGGCTGGGAAGCTGGCTGTTCACAGACTTGCCTTGCTGGGGACCCACCAGGGCGCGCCTGTGCTTTGTGGCAAGTGGGGAGGTGGGATTTAGAAGTCACAGAAATACTTCCCAGGCCATAACATCCCTCCCCGCCTGAGCCTCCTCTGAGGGCGGCCTCGGGAAAGCGAGCTGGACCTTGTGGTGCACAGCTCTGGCTGGGGCTTGGCTCGGGCCCGCACCCCCCTGCCTGCCTAGTAGTATGTTTTCCTTTCCATGGTGACCTCTGTGCTGGTGCTGGTCACTGCTCTGTGGCCTGGGAGCTCCCTGGGCTGCACCAGCCCCTCCCCCAGCCTCTAGGAGAGGGTTTCCCAGGAATGCACCCCTGCCTGTTGCAGTCCTCTGTCTACACCCTGCTTGCCAGGTGTGGAGTGCTGCTTGACTCCAAACTGCTGAGCACCTCTGCTCCTGGATGCCCCTTGCTCAAGTGCCCAAGTGCCACTTCCTGTCTGAGGAATGGCACCCATTGGGGAAGTCCGGCTCCTGGGAGCCACACTAGGTGCCCCTCTCTCACCCCTGCTGTCTGTGGCGCATGCCTGTGCCACTGTGCAGCCTCATGGCACCTGCTCCCCTCCCTGCACTGTTGACTTCACCTTTGAGATGGCTGTCAAAGTGCAAAGCACAGTCACCCTGTGGCAATGGAAAACCTGTAAAGCCCTGGGTACAGCCAAGGGCCTCCACAGTCCCATCTCAGCTGCTTCTGGCCAAACTCCGTCCCCTCAGGCCTGAGCTGCCCCAACAGGAGGGTCCCCTCTCCTCTGCACCCCTGGTTTCCAGTGCGCATCTTCCACATCTAGCCAGCACATCCTGAGGTGCCCCACATTAACCATTAGCCCATAGGAAGTGCTGTGGTAGCTGCCAGAATGGCTAGCCCAGAGCCTGGCACAGTGTCCACAGACACAGCTTGCCCTGAGCCCCCAGAGCTGGCATGTCTTCCAGTGACCTCACAAGGTGCATATGGCTCTTGGTGATGTTTAGGACTCTTCTCTTCAGGGCAGCTGGGTTGTCACTTGGCTAGCAGGCAACCAAGACAGGAGTTGTTTGCGGAGCCGAGTCTGTTCTGGCTGACCCGGGCTGCGCTGCGGGCCTTGGCTGTGCAGACTGGAGGCTTGCCAAGTGCAGCCCTGCCATGGTGCCCAGGGAACTGGGCCAGCTGCCCTAGTGTATTTAGTCATTGATCCGCAGTGCATGCCCTGGGCATCTGTCAAATAGCAGAAAACCTTGGGGAGGTGCAGCCAGGGGAGCACAAGCCTACCACCCTGCAGCCTGCATGACTCCCCCTCGGTCTGTGTATCCAGACCCGGATGACTGCCAAGGGGGAGGCAGTGTTCAGATTTTGTGGCGGCTTTATAAAGCAAAAGCCGCCTTAAAAGGGAGGCTTTTACAACCCAGGGAAAGGTCAACTGGGGACTAACCCCAATCCTGCCAATCCACGCTGGAAACTGGATCGCTGCTTCTGAATTCAGCACGCTAAAGGTGGCTCCCAGGCTGCGTAGGCACGTGTTCTCCACAAGCACTGCCCGTCTCCTGGGTGACACCCTCCCCGGGTGCCCGGTACATCCCGGCACCGACTCGTGCACACCAGCGCTGCCTGCCGGCTGGGGGCCACAACTATCTGATGCCAGGGTGATGTCAAAGATGGCATGGGGGTGGGGTGGGGAAAGACTCTGGGCCCAGCAATAAAACATTCTCCAACTCGGACCCTTGCAGGGGTGCCCAGGTGACCGTGCCTTCTCCACCTCCTCTGGCCGCCCCGCGGCAGCATCCCGGTCAAGGCCGAGCCGCCCCCGCGGCCGCCCGCTCCCGGGAGACCCACCCCGAGCCGGGGGGCGGTGCTGCGGCGGCGCGGGCGGGGGCGGGGCCGCGGGCGGGCGCGGGGCGCGGAGCGGCGCGGTGCAGCGGGCGCCGGGGCCGGCATGGCGTGGCCCTGCATCAGCCGCCTGTGCTGCCTGGCGCGCCGCTGGAACCAGCTCGACCGCTCCGACGTGGCGGTGCCACTCACCCTGCACAGCTACTCGGACCTCGAGAGCGACGAGCCCAGCCTGGTCAGCGGCAGCGCTGCCGCTCGCAGGGGCCCGACTCCGGCAGGCGCCCGGGACTCCGGCCGGGACGTGCCGCTCACTCAGTACCAGCGGGACTTCGGCGTGTGGACGGCGCCCGCGGGGCCCAAAGATGCGGCGCAGGGACGCGGATCCGGGCCAGGCGGCCGCAGAGGCAAGTCCTCTGCGCCCAGTGCCCGAGAGGTCTACGTGCTGCCCATCGGCGACGGGGACTCGGCTGCCGCGGCCACCACGTCCTACAGGTACAGGGCTGGGGCTGGGAAGGTTGGGGATCTGCACCCAGTACGATCTCGGCAACTGCTGGCAGCCTCCGATGTCATTGCCTTGGGTATCCCGGGTAGGGCAGGCTTCGCCCTGGTCACTCTCTGTCCACATGCGGGGCGAGGGAGCACCTCCGCCGACGGGGGCTCCTTCACTGGCTCTCATCCTGCTCGCGGGCCTGCCTCACACTTAGCTGGGTGGGGACCCGCTTCCCCTTGACCGTGGTTACCGGGGGACCTCGCTGCAGGAGGGCACCACCCGACCAGCTCCGGAGCTCGCTCTGGGCAGAGCTGCTGCGCGGGGTCCCACAGGGTGGGTGCCAGGCGCTTGTGGATTTGGCTGTCACCAGGACGGAGCAGCCCGCAGCTCCTGCAAGCCTGGGGGCTTTCTCCTTTCTCAAGTCAGGCACTCTGGAGGCAGAAAACACGGAAACCACGAAGTGTGTCCCAAGCCCTCCCAGCTCATTTCCTTCTAATTCTTGGCTTGGGTGCACGTGCGAGGCGACCTTGTGCGCGGTGAGGGTCTCACTGCGCTCCAGGGTGTGTCTGCTCCCTATGGCTGCGTGTCCCTTTCACAAGCATGTAGTTGTGCCCATGTAGTTTTTCTGTCTACACATCTGGAACCTCTGGATATCTGCCTCTTACTCTATCTGTAGTTGCTTCACCTCCAGGGAATTCTGCCACAGCAGGGGCCCTTAAAGGTCGGGGCTCCGGGCAGAGGGCCCCCGTTCTGTGCGTTTGGGGGACTGGTGAGTTATCTATTGCCAACTACTGGGTGCTGCACTGGGAGGCCATTCCTGGGCTGTCAGCCTCGCACAGGTGCACAGCAGTGGGCATTGCCTTAAAGGCAATCACATGGATATGCCCATAGTCCAGGGCTTCATTTGGACAGGTAAGGAAGCTTGGACACTTTACTCTTTGAGTGTGTATTTCAGAGAGACTCAGAGCCCTTCCATCTACTGGTTCATTCCCTAAATGCTTGCGGCATCCAGGGCTGGGCCGGCTGAAGCCAAGAACCTGAATTTTATCCCAGTCTCCCATATGGATGCAGGGGCCCAAGGACCTGGACCACCTTTTGTTGCTTTCCCAGGCACATTGGCAGGAAGCTGGACTGAAGTAGGGCAGCCAGGACTCAAACTGGCACCTGTATGGGATGCCAGTTTTGGAGATGGTGGCTTTACCCCGCTGCTCCATGACTGGCTCATGGCCTTTTTTCAAATATGTACAGGTGTCAGCTGGGGTTTTCTGCTTGTTTGTTAATTGTAAAGAAGTAACTTCTGTGACGAGCAGCCTTGCAGCTAAATTTTTACTCTTAGCATAATTCGTTTGGGAGAAATTCCCACCTGTGGGATTAAAGGACCAGAAAGCATGACCTGTCCTCCTGTGTCAAGGCCTAATTCCACATGCAGAACCCATCCATTCTACATGACTCCTGGATCCCCCTGCGTGACTGAAACACTAGAATGTTCTCTTGCCTAGCCATACATTTTTTTTTTTTGCCCCTAAAAATTTATTTCCTGTTTTTGGAAAGGCAGGCTTACAAAGAAGGAGAGAGAGTGCGAGAGATCTTCCATTCCCCAAGTGACCACAGTGGTTGGAGCTGAGCCAATCCAAAGCCAGGAGCTTTTTCTGGATCTCCCACATTAGAGCAAGATCCCAGGCCATAAGCAGGGAGGCCATAGGCCAGACTCAAACTGGTGCCTATATGGGATACTGGCTGGCACTTGGACGTGGAGGATTAACCCTTTGAGCCATCATGTTGGCCTTCTAGTCATGCACTTAATTTTTTAACGCTTTTTAAAAAATGTTTGTGTTATTTTTAATTTCTTATATACTTTTCTAATTTTTTATTATTTCGCCATGCACTTCTAAGGAGGTAGCAGGGGAAGGGTTTTGCAGCCTTTCATTCACTGATGGGAGCTTAAAGCTGAGGCAGGAAAGCTCAGTTGGGAGCGGCAGGCACAGGACTGACACAGAGCCCAGCATCCAGACCCCAGCTGGCATCGTGATGGCTCTGACTTCCCCATGATCTGACCCAGTGGAGGGCCAGAGGTCCTGGTGTGGGGCCTCTTTGGTAACGGCCTGGGGTGGGGGGAGGTGGGGAAGCTGCTGGAGCCCTTCCACTGGTCCTGACAGGTGTTCCAGTTTCTTTTCAGGGTTTCTCATTTGCTATTTTATAATCATTGCTGTTCAAAATATATTAAATTAATGCAGTGACACATTATCATTGTAGAACAAACGCAATTATAGTTGCATTGTGTTAATCTGTTGATGTTTATGCATGTATACATACATATCAGACATTGGTAGAGGGCTGAGAAAGCTATGCTTGCCCTTACTGCTAACGGTCGCCTCTAGTTCCTGCTAGCTCAGATTGGGTCTTTTACTCATCCACGTAGGCATGGCCTTCTAATTTACAAGTTTTCCCTTTTGATGACTTCCATAACTTTCAGAGGAATTTACCAATCATGAGCTTGATAAATCTGTAGCCGTTCTTGTTCCTTATGTTTTAACAGTCATAAATGTTCAGGTTTGTCAGAACATGTCTCAGTGAAGACAAAGCCATTTTTTATATTCTTTGCATTCTATGTTTTAATAATACAGTTTGACATGTACATATTTGTACACATCAATGTGAGTTTTTTAATTAAAAAATGTACAAAGACTGAAAAAAAAAAAGAAACATGAGCTGCCCTGGAGGGTAGAGCTTCCCCTCCCCAAATACCTGGGCTATCCGTGGCCAAGGACCAGCGCTGCGTCGCATCTCTTGTCCGTACCCAGGTGTCCTGTGAGGCCCGCCCTGACCTGCTGCGGGGTAGGCAAGGCATGTGACTGCCTTCTGTGCTTTGGTGGCTGCCGGGCCTGAGCTCAGCACTTTAGTTCCCAGGCTCCAAGATCACTGTCCGCAATCCAAGATCGAGCAGAGGAGGGAGAGGAACCCTGGTCTGTCTGCCCTCTGAGACTAACCCTGGAGCCTCCAGGGGATAGGCCCTGGGGTGCAGCACCCAGCAGGGTGAAGTGCTGGAAGGCAGGACTAGGACCCGGGAAGCATGTCCTACTGGGTAAAGCAGCTGGTACGGGATGGCTCTGAAGCCATGCTGAGAGCCCAGCCCCCATTCCTTGGTCCCACGCTCCGCAGTGGGAGGGGGCTGCTAAGGACAGGTCAAGCTGGGCCCGAGCCATTCACTCTCCTCCCCTTGCCTCAGGTGATTATAGGTCCTAGGATGCCCCATCCCAGTCCCCCCTGCAGCCCCAGCCACTTCCTGCTCTGGGTCTCTGGCCACTGCTGGCACAGGCTGCCAGATGCCATGCTCCACTCAAGCATGGGAGGCAGGGCGGGCACGGGGGCATGCTCAGGGCAGGACCTGCCTCCCTGGGAGAAACAGGGTGGCAGATGGTGCGGGCAGCTGGGTTTCAGGACTTTGCAGCTTCAAAAGCAAAAGCCACCTGCTGGGGCCTGGCACAGCCCTGCTTCGGGCTGCCCCCACAGCCTCCTCATGCACTGTCCTTCCTACCTGCTCCTCCAACACTGCCGGCGCTGAGCCACTGCAGCCACGTCAGGGCAGGCAGCTTTGTTGACCTCGGGGCTTGAAGCCCCCCAGTGCACCTGGGGACACTTTCCTATGGAGCAGGGAGGGCCTCAGCCAGGTGCTCCTGCCCTCCTCAGCTCACCATGTAGTGGGGGAGTCGCTGGGATTGGAGCAAGGGAGGAGTGCAGTGTTTTCATTGTGAGAAATTACTCCTGCCTTGGGGGGAGTTGGCAGGGTCACCCTTTGTCTCACTAGTCCAATCCCCAAAACCTGCTGAATCAGGCCAGCTTGTCACTTTATGGGTGGTCACTTCCGTGCATTCTCTCTTTTGCATGAGTTAATATTTCCTTCCCCTCCCCGCAAAAAAAAAAAAAAAAAATTCTACCTGGAACACTGTCTAATCCTTCCCACTCACAGCCAGGTATGGCACATCTTCCCTGTGCTGGCCACTGTCCGGGTTGTTCAGAAGTGGCCTCTGGGCTTCAGGGGCCTGGCAGCCACTAGATCGTTTTGGGGGTGCCTAGGAAGAGTGCCTTGAGCTGACTTGTCTCCAATGGTGGCAGTTGCCAAGTGCTGGTAGTTTTGGGTGATATGAGGCCCAGCTGTGGACTGGGCCCACTCCTGGTGCTTCAGGGCCCCAGGCAGCCCTGAGGGGCAAGACATGAGTGCCCCATGAGAAACGGTGAGAGGCTGGCTGCCCTGGGCTGAGCAGTGACTGTCCTCTGTTGCAGGCAGGAGTTCCAGGCGTGGACTGCAGTGAAGCCCACAAGACCCGCCAAGGCAAAGCCCACCAAGGTCGTCACAACCCACACGTCATCGTCGTTGGCGTCGGGGTGGGATAGCGGCCCCGGGGCCAGCTTCCAGGTGAGCATGTCAGGGCAAGGTAGCTGCGACAGGGTGTCAAATAGCTTCATGGCCAGTCACTCCTCACACAGAAAAGCCACCCTTCACCCGTGGGCAGGCACCCCTGCTGGGATGGCTTCTCCTGGAGGCAGCAGCTCCGTCTCCAGAATCCCAATCTGTCTCTCAGGAGGGCGGGCGGAAGGCCGTGTGCTCTGTGCAGCCACCCTGTGTGCCAGTGCGCTGTTGCTGCTCGTTCTGGGCCTGCACTCCTGGTCAGAGGTGGCTTTGCCCCTGGGGCTGGGGAAGGAAAGGGCGCTCTAACATGCCACTGCATTTTTCAGGTCCCTGAGGTGAGGAAGAAGTTCACTCCCAACCCCTCAGCCATCTTCCAGGCATCAGCTCCCCGGATCCTCAATGTGTGACTGCTGGGTGCCCTGCCGCTGCCACCTACCGAGGGACCAGGCTGGGGCACACGCAAGCCCTCTGTCCACTACCGTGCTGCAGCCATGCAGCCATCCTGCTGTGCTTCAGTCTGAGGCCCAAGGGCCAGGTCAGCTGTGATCTGTGAGGACCAGGGACGTGCGTGGCCCCCAGTGAGGTGTGTGCTGGGGGTTCTCCAAGCATGTGTGTTGGCTGCAGTAGTTCTGGAACCCACAGGAACCCACGTGGGGTACCCGCTGAGTGACTGCTCAACGCCATATGTGTAAGCCTGAAGAAGGCTTCTTATCACCTGCATGTGACGCATAGTGATGCTGGGTGACTGAAAATTTCTCCAGGGCTCATGTGGAAGGTGTTCCTTAGTAGCTGAGATGACCCTTGCGTGCTAGCAAGTGAACTAGTACCATGTGACAGGTGCCCCCCCAAATGACTGAACTCTGCCACTTCGGGGAAGAACTGGGAAGGAGGGGACATTCCCTGAAGGACTCTGACCCTGCTGCCCGTCCTGCTCTTACTCGCGGTGACAGGGCAGCTCATCTTGTCTGGAATGCTGTCCCTGGTTGGTGTGTGGAGATGCTACCCAGGAAAGCTGTCTCCAACAAGCCTGCGGGTATCTGGTAAGGAAGCATCCAGATTTGGCCTCTCCTGGTGGGCGTTCAAGCCGCCTTCACCTGGTCTTCAGCGCCCTGGCCTGGTGGCACGGGGCAGTGCCCACAGTCTCCCCTAAGGTGCTAGTTCCGGCAGCACAGCCGGCTCTGCTCCAGGAACTGCTCTGATCTTAAAGGGACAGCAGACCCACATGCTGGCACACAGGGCTGTCGCAGACCCCACTGGTGTGCACACTGGCTGTTCTTCAGAGACTGCCTGCAGAGCTCCGTGGGAGAGGAGCAGATTTTTACTAAAATGCACTGTTTGTTCATTTCTGTTAAATGATAAACGCAGACATCTTCTGGTACTTTTGCTTTTATCCCATCTCCTGGCCATTTGGACCTGGATGTAGCACGGCTGCGGCCATGACCCTCACAGGCCCCTCAGCCTTGAGCATGACTCTCTGCGGCTGCAGCTGCCTCCCACAGAGCCCAGCAGCTCCCAGCAGAAGGATTGGGTTGGGGAGCTAGTCTCAGGTTCAAACCCCAACCCAGCTTCTCCATTCCTTGAGCTGCGGGCTCTCCTGTGAGGTGACACCCACACCTGCAGGCTTGCAAGAGTGCCCGCAGGAGTGGGTGCGTTTCAGATGGTCTCGGCCGGGAACTCTTCTTGCCTCTCCCCCTCCTTGCGGAGTGTGCTGGGTTCCCATCTGCAGCCACCCACAGCTCCAGCCTGCGGCCTTGTGCTTGCAGCCCCTCACCAGGCAGCAGGCAGCACTCTCCCCTCCCCTAGGGCCTGATTCCCTGGGGGGAGACTCTGTGGTCTCACTGCTGGCGCTACAGCAACCGTGGAAGTGCCCTGCACCATCAGGTGGACCCAACCCTGCTTTCTGCAAGCCATCCTGCCCACCACCTCCCCAACAGGCTTCACAGTTAGGGGAGCTGGTTTCTAAAGAGACTGCTCCTTCTAACTCCACATCTGGGAGACTGCTGAATGCCACACTGAGTGAGGGACGAGGGTCAGGTATATGGTCACACAGACACACAAAAGTAGTGATGACCGAGAGGAGGACTGGGATGATTTAAAATTATTTTTATACTTTATCTGCTGAAGTTTCTATTAAATAAGCATTTTTGTATTAATGCTGTAAAGGGAAAGTTTTTAAAAATAAAATGCAGTTCAGTCTGTTAGCTAACTTCAGCCAATAGAAAACATACACCATTATTTCATAACCAAAGTCACTGCTGCAGTAGTGCCCTCAACCAGCCTTGGAGGGGCCTGTGAGGGTCATGTAACCAAGGGGCTGCCCAGGACCCCAGCTTACAGTACGCCCTCAACCAGCCTTGGGCCGCCAGGGTCCTTCCACAGGCCAAGGGAGTCATGGTCAGAGACCAATGTCCCACCTGTATGCTTGGCAGCACACCATGCCAGGCCTTCCCCAGGCCCTGCAGTCCACCTCTGGCCAATGGGAGAACTTTGCTGCTCTGTGGGCTCAAGAGGACCGGAGCTGCCTGCTGATGCCTCTCACACAGGGTCTTCATTCAGCAATCCAGAGGCCTCGTGGCAGCCCTGTCCAGGCCCCATGCTGCCGCTCCAGAGCGCCTGGCATGGGCACCTGGGTCTGGCTCCTTTCCTCCTCATGCCCTTTGTGCATTGTGGGGGCACAGCGGCCTCAGGAATTCTCGCCTTTTGCAAGCCAAGGTTTTCTGAGCGTCCCTGGACGCTTGGCCCTGCTGCTGCGGTGACTTCAGCCACAGGCTAGCAGATGGCCCCAGCAGACGGGCCATGGTGCAGGAGCACGCGGCACTGCCGCTTTTCCCTGCCAGATACACCAGCCTGGTTCTCTGCTGGGGTGACAGGAACTGCCCCCTTCGCCTTGGCTTTGAGGTAGTCAAGCTTGAATGCAGTTTTCTTTCCCCCACCCTGTCAGGAATAATTACGTCCACAGCTAACATGTAGCTTCCAGTCTTTTTTTTTTAGGCATTTATGTAACTAATCCTTTATCCAGCATGGCTGTAATCCATTCTGGAAAGAATTAATTGCAAGAACTAAGTGAGAGCCTCTACCTGCAACTGGCCCCTGCGCTGAGCAGCCAAACAGAAGAGCAAGGTGTGGCCTTACAGTGATCCCAGGGCATACAGACCCACACAAATGCTAAAAGGTTTATTGTAGACATTTTTGTTACACAACTGTTATAGATTGATACAAATACACCTGAAATATTAACACACGAGATTTAAAATCACTTAATGGTTCTTTCACAAAAAGGTAATGTCTTTAGGCTTTCACACCTGTTACCAATGAGTCTGTCCTCTTGTGGATCACATCTGCCACCCGGGGTCTCCAGCAGAGCCCACGAGCTGCCCACGAGCCTCCCACCAGCCTCACTGGGCTAGCCCGTGCAGAGGACTGGAGCTGAGGCACTGCACTAGTTGGCTCTAGGCCAGGCTGGGCTCTGCGTCCCATGGAACACACACCTTCACCTCCGCAATGTGTGGAAGCTGAGTTAGGAAGTCACCTCCTGCCTGTCACCTCCTGCTTCATCCTGCTGACGCCAACATTATGGACTACACGGAGAGCAGATCACTCAGAGGAGGAGTCTCGTTCTTCACCTTCCTCACAGAGCATCTCTGAGGGGCTGGGACAGCATCTGGGGCACCGAACCGAGGGCTCTGCTCAATGCATGAGCTGGTCTCACGTGTCTGAGTGCTGTGTCCCTGCTCTGGGCTTGGACAGTCTTTTCTCCAACAGATAAGGCACTCACGGGTGTCTCCATCAACACTTGTCTTCTCAGGAAGGACTCCATCAGATGAAGTACAGGCCACTAGCTCCACGGAAAGAACAGTCCCAGCACACTGTGCCAGTGCTGTGCAGCCAGTTACCTGCTGGGCACACACTTCCGGCCAAGCCCCGGGGTGTGTGGCTGCTGTTACTGACATGGCAGGAGTGTGCAGAGCATCAGGGCTCATGGTCACACCTTCCCCTTCCTGGCTGTGACGTGCTCTGACAATGGCTGCGCTAATGCTCTCAGAAGAGACTGCTGCTCGGGCTGCAGCCACCCAGGCGCCCTGGGCTCCACACGGCGCTGCCTCCTCCCGAGCTGACACATGGCATGGAGGGCTGTAGCCCCTCTCTGTTCAGGGTAACCGTGGGGCTGCTCGGGACCCCAGTTTACAGAAAGGGTCCATTTCTAGCCTGTAACCTCCAGTCCTCGGCAGGGCAGGCCCCTGGTGCCGCCTTGAGCACACCTAGAGGAACAAAAGGCCTGACACAGCTCGGGCCAGCTCTGTGGCGCGCACCTGGCACCTCTGCTACACTCAGCAACATGAGCCGACGGAGTGTGTGTGTACAGCTCCACTATGGCATCTGGAACAAACCTCTGTCCTTAAAGGGTTTCATCTGGAACCGGGCACTGGTGTCTCGGTGCAGCGGGGAGAGGCAGCAGCTTGTAGGCCATGGCATTCTGAGGCTCACAGCAAGTAGCCCTGCTCCCGATCGCAGCCTTTACAGCTGCTAGGCTCTGAAGGCAGCTGCACTCCCGCCTCGCCAAGGCCTCTGCGTCCACTCACTGGTCCTCGTGCAGGATCCCCATGTGTTTGTTCGTGAGGAAGTCCAGGAAAGGAATGTTGCAAATGGCCTGGTGAATATTACTCACCGTGACTTCTTTGGGAATCCTGATCAGAAGACAAAACAAAACAAAACAAGAAGTGTCTTCAGTGTGACTCCCAGGTCTCAGCAGTCGGTCAGCGCAGGGGCCAGGGGTAGGGTGAGGCAAGGCAGGCTCGGAGGAGGACAGGTAGGTATCCGCATCTCGCATGCCTCTGGCCCCGTCTCCAGCTCTCCCTTCCCATTAGTTCCTTTCCAAACTGTGAAACTTAGCTTCCCTACAGTCACAGTCCAATGTGACTTCCCGGTCAGAGATGCGCCAAGGAGCAGGAAAAGGACTCTGAAGGAAGTGGAAGGCAGACCAGAATAAGGGTTGTTTGTCATTCTTGGCAGATTGAGAGCTGAGCCAAATCGCATGGAAATGAGGGCCCTGCGGCTTCCTGTCTCTTATAGAGGAGGGGACACGGGGTCAGGCCAGGTCAAGTGAACGGTGACGGTCCTCTCGGAGCGCCAAGTCTCTCTGCCTGCACTGTCAGCTCCACCGAGGCGAACTGGCCACAAGAGGCCCGGACTTCGAGCAGGACAAAGGGCAGCACGACCAGAACTCCCTGCTCCCTTCTTTGTCTAAAGGCTTCTGTGTGTTACATCCTGCTCAATTCTGATCTAACACCCCTCTGACTTAAGACTGTTCATATCCTCATGTATTTTGTTATCATTTAAAAACTTACAACACTAGTAACATGATGGAATAAAATAATATCAATTTTCTTTGAAAGAAAAGCAGGGTGTGACCTACCTACCCTTCTGTCGGAGGCCAGAGAGGAGTCAGCACCGTCATGGTGAACCTAGGGGCTACACAGCTAATGAGACCTGAGTTTGAATCTCGGATCTGCCATAACTGACAGACAGGGTACCCTTCAAAGACTACCATCCTGACTCCAATAACGGAGTAACAATCAAACAATGACAAAATTAGGCAAGGCAGGTAATGCTCTGCTTTGCCATTGTTATTGCCATGGCAGCTAAGAGCTGGTGTCTGTTCAATTCTGCAAAAAAGGTCCTGCAGGCTGGCGTTCAGGCACAGCACGTTAAGCCACTGGTTGGGTCACTGCTCTTCCCTTATCAGGGTGCTGATTCAAGTTCTAAAAGCTCCATTTTCTATCCAGCCCCGATAATATACCTAGGAAGGCAATGGAAGGTAGTTCAAGTGCTTGGAAGCCTGCCCAGACAGGGTATTCATGTAGGAGACCCAGATGGATTTCCTGGCTCCTGGCTCTGACCTGGCCCAGTCCAGGACATTAAGGCCATTTGGAGAGTGGACAAGAGGATAAAGAGCTCTCTGTGTCTTTGTCATCGATTTCCAAATAAATCTTTATAACCAGCCCCAGGTGTCTGTGAGGTAATGAATACAGGTTACAGACATATGGGCAAAGCTGAGCTTTCACAACCAAGCAGTTCTCTCAAAGGTATAGCAAACCCTTGGGTCACCAGACTCTTAAAAATGTCCCATTGTACCTCCTAGAGATTGATTTTAATGTAAAATGACTCCATGGGAGATTAAAGTGTGAGGAGGTATGTGCGCCACCCTGACCCCGTGGGGACAGTACCTGCTGTGAGATGCTGTCTGGTACCCGACTGCCAACGCCTGCCTCAGGATGTCACTCACCAGCTGCTCTGTGGCCTACAAGGAAAGACACTGTTATTTCCAAGCATGGCCATTTGATGCCACTCCTCACTCTGTATTTTCTGAATGGTTGTTACCTAGGCAGGAAAACTGAAGGTCTGGATTAAGAGACTATAAAAAAAATTAGGGCCTGGTGCAGTGGCCCAGCGGCTAAAGTCCTCGCCTTGAACATGCCAGGATTGCTTATGGGCACCAATTCTAATCCTGGCAGCTCCACTTCCCATCCAGCTCCCTGCTTGTGGCCTGGGAAAGCAGTCGAGGATGGCCCAAAGCCTTGGGACCCTGCACCCGCGTGGGAGACCCAGAACAGCTCCCGGTTCCCGGCTTCAGATCAGTGCAGTACTGGCCACTGTAGTCACTTGGGGGACTGAGTCATCAGACAGAAAATCTTTCTGTCTCTCCTCTCTGTATATCTGACTTTCCAATAAAAATAAATACATCTTTTGCAGATGGATTTTACTCACTGGACAAGTTTTTAAGAAAAACAGGTGAGGGCTGCTATGGCATCCCCGATAGGGAGGGGATCTGCTAAGTACTGCCAGCCACGTGGGAGACCTAGAGGAAGCTGCTGACACCTTGCTGTAGACTGGCCCAGCCCTGGCCTCTGTGGACATTTGAGGAGTGCACCAGCAGCTACATCTCTGCTCTCTCTGTATCGCTGCCTTTCAAATAAATAAAATTAAAAAAAAAAGATTTGTTTATTTTTTATTGCAAAGTCAGATACACAGAGAGGAGGAGAGCTAGAGGGGAAGATCCTCCATCCAATGACTCACTCCCCAAGTGACCACAACAGCCAGAGCTGTGACGATCTGAAGCCAGGAGCCTCCATCCAATCCTCCCCGAGTGACCACAACAGCCAGAGCTGTGACGATCTGAAGCCAGGAGCGTCTTCTGGGTTTCTTAAATGGGTGCAGCGTCCCAAGGCTCTGGGCTGTCATTGACTGCTTTCCCAGGACACAAGCAGGGAGCTGGATGGGAAGTGGGGCTGCCAGGATTAGAACAGGCGCCCATAAGCAATCCTGGCATGTTCAAGGCGAGGACTTTAGCTACTAGGCCGCCACACTGGGTCCTCAAAAAGAAATCTTAAAAGAAGAAGAAATCAGTAGGGGGAGTGTCCATATGCAGCCCAGTGGTTGCCTGCATTCCACACTGGAGTGCCTGAGTTTGATTCCCGGCTCCAGCCCCTGACACACTGGGAACATCTGGATAGAGTTGCTGGCTCCTGGCTCTGGTCCTAGCCTAGATTTGGCCATTGTGGGCATTTGAGAGTAAACCACAGGATGGTACCATTTTTTTCTTTCTCAACTAAAAAGCCACAGAGGAAAGGAAGAAAAAAAAAAAACGTGAAACCTGAGTCAGATAGGAAATTATAAAAATACATCATCTCTGATGCTTTTCTCAGTCCTTGTCCCTTACTTGGCACAGCCCGGGACCCCAGCACCCTGACCTTCTGTTCTAAAGCCCACAGCAGCAGTTCAAGTCCTCTCTGCTGCAGGGAGGCACCCACCTTCAAAATCATGTCCTCCACTACGGATGCATACACGTTCTTGTGGAGCTCCACAGGCTGCAGGATGACCCCGATCTGGAAAAGCAGGAGGAAGTTATTTGGTGCCACGTCTGTGTTGAAGCAGCCTCTCAGCAAGCAGGTGGCTTTTCCAGCAGCCAGAGAGGTGCCTAGTCAGCAGGAGACCCCATAGACATTCTAGACCAAGCTCACAAGGAAGCAGTACCAAAGAGAACCACCGGAGATGTTCGCATGTCTTCCTTGGCTTTGGATTATTTCAAATGCTATTAAACTTGGTTTCACTTCCAGAATTCTTTGGAGGGAAAAACTGGCTGGGACTTGCCAGGCATCTGACAGCAGGCCCACCACTCGGGGATGTCTGGAGGCAGACTCAAAAGCCAGTGAGCAAGAGGTGCGGAGAACACCCTTGCTGCCTTTTCTGCTCATTCTCTGAGCGACAGGAGACTCATTTGGGTTCTGAGCAGCTGGCAGGTGGCTCACATGCTGCTGGGTTTCGTCGAGGTGCATGAACCAGTCTCTCCTGTGTAAAGGGGCCGTGTCGACACTGCAGGCATGCATGGAGGGGTTATGAAGACGGTAGGCAAGACTGCCCGCCACAGAATACCCTGGAAATGCTGCAACATGCCTCATGAAGGAAAGGGGTTCTCCCAAGTTAGCTCAGAGCAAAGGAGAGGAAAGTTACAAACTGGCTAACATCTAGCTCATGCTGCTTCAAGTCCATGTGCAGCAAGCGACCTTTTCATGGGTAGTTCATTTCCTCACCCCTGGGCTCTGATGTGGCAGGCGGGAGCCCAACAGCACACCCGAGTTTAGCTGCTCTGTGACCCCTTCGCAGATCTTAGCCCCTACCTTCTGTGCGACATCTGTGATGAACTCAGAGCCTGGAGTGGGTGGCAGGTAGAACTTCACTTCTTCCTGTTTCTCCTCCTGCTCCTTTTTAATGTTTGTCTTCAGTGGCTCTGAGAGAGTAAGGATGTCCACTTCTTCCTCACTGTCCGGTTCGCTCTTCTGAAATTGCTGCAGGTCCTCCAGCTTGCGGCAGAGGTTGTCGGCAGAGGAGAACGATGACGGGCACTCTGAGCAAAGACGGTGACGGGCACTCAGGACAGCCAGGGAACCACGGGACTTCAGACCCCCAAGTCTGAGACCTGAGACAGGACTAGGTACAAGTAGCAAGGGAGCTCCCCTTCCTCACCCCTAGTTCTAAAATTCTTTGCATCTAAGCAATGAGAACTAGGACTCTCATTACTTTACAACCTGTGTGACCAATGCGACTGACTGCCCTCTAAGATCAAATAGCACAGAGCTCTGGCTTCCCCCACCATCAACAGCCATGCACAGCCCCCTCCTGAGTACAGTTGACTTCCTCTTCATCTTTCGAGTCTGTACACTTAGAAGTGTACCAGGAGCCAGGACTACCCATCTTGCCATTGTCCCGAGGACAGTGCTGTTGACACTCTTGGGCATCCTGCACAGCAAGTCCCTAGTGAGGGGACTCCCGCAGAGCAGGGGGAGCAGCACCCAGCCAGGGCACAGCGAGATGGTGGCAGTGCATTTGGCTCCTGACCTTTTCTGGGCTGCTTCCTGCACTCTGACAGTCAACCGGGAGCCAGCTCCGTGTGTGGAAGGGACGGCGCCTCACAGAGGGCTCCTCCTGCCTGCGGGGAGCTGCCAGGAAGCCTCACACAGGAGGCAGGGCTCCAGCACTGGGCTGCAAGGGTCTAAGACAGATGGGCGAGGTTGGGAAGACAAACTTTTTTCTTATTCTTAAGGGATAACTTCAGAATGCTTCCTCTCCCTCAAAACCCATCACGGGCCTGGCCCCAATCCCTGCCACCACACACAACTGTTTACTCCTTGGCACTCAGCCTTTTACCCGCAAAACTTAAGTTGTTTCCAGTGCCTAACTAGTGTCTTTCCCAGCTAGATCTGCAGATAAGAGTAACAGGGGAGATCTGTCCGCAGGGCCTCCTTAGCTTACAAAGGAAGGGATTGCCACTTCTATGTGAAGGAAAGCAGGTGGCTTGAGTTTGGAACTGCAGTCCTAACAGTGGAGGTGGAGACAGGGTACATACGGCAAGAGGTAAGCAAAGGGCCCGTTGTCTGTGGCAGGTTCCTCGCCTCTGCTGCAGCAGGGAGCAGCAGGCACCGGGGGCCGAGGTGACCACATGCCCAAGGGGCTGTAGGGATGCTCTATCTGCTCACCAGGCTCGCTGTCGATCTGGGTCAGCACGTCCTCAATGGAGTCGCCGTCGGGCCTGAGGCTCTCAGGGTCCGGCGGGGTGTAGCCGTGGCAGCGGCACCAGTGAGCGATGTGCTTGGTTTTCAAGGGAGTCAGGTGGTGGAATCTTGGGTTCTTTTCCAGGATTTCTTGTAAGACTTTTCGCATGGTCATTGCCCTTTGCCACTTAAAAACAAAAGTTTTCTGGATCACATCAATTCTTCAACTTGGCACATGCATAGTGGAGACAATCACACAACAGTGAAATCACTGTGCTAACTTAGCAGAACGCTTTTTTTTTTTTTGATGGAAGAAAGTTTGATTGTGATAGCTCCAGTTTAAAATAAAAATAGCCGAAGAGTTACTACTGGCTCATAAAGTGAGACGTACTTGTCTAGGTTTGGTCTTCAAAGCTTTTTACCAATTTCCTGCTTCCCCAAGCACACTAACTTCCCACGGTTCCTGGGTAGGCCTGTGTGTGTGCTCCTTCCCTGTCCCACAGCCTCAACGGAATGGACATCACCAGGAGCTGCCTGTACGCAGTCAGTAAACACTTCAATTCATTTAAAATCATTTTGCAGTTTATTTAAAAACTTTAGAAAATGCAAGATTATGTTTCCTTTAGTGTACAAAAAGGCATCTGGTCTTGCAAAAGCTAGGAAACTGAAAGTGGGGTTTCTAACTGAGGGAATCCTCTATCACCATTACTTCTAACCCGCTGTGCTGCAAGCATCATTATTGTGCAGCGCAGGGTTCAGGAGTGGCCGGGAGGCACAGGCTTTCCGGCTTTCTCCTCACAGGCCTACGGAGGGGCATTACCTCAGCAGCTCTCCTTTTCCCAATGTTCCAGCCGTAATACTGCTCCACCGACTTTGCAGAAAAGCAGCTGGCGTCTTCACCTAGAATGCACACACCCAGCACACTGAGAGAGCTGCTACAACGCAAAGAGCTTCTTCCGCCCTCTCCATGGGCCAGGTTCCCTAGGCGCCCTTGAGAGGCAGAGCACAGAAAGCTTCTCCTTGGGAGAGAGCATCTCACTTGTGTGCCCTCAGCCAGCTCCCTTCCTTAGGAAACCGGCTTCCACAGCATGAAGCATGGAAATCCATGGAAAACGGAAACACACTTCCAGGAGCTGGGCCTGGTCTTAACTCCCTAAGCAGCGTGAGCAAGCCACAGCTCCTGGCTGGGCTCCATGTTTCCCAGCTGCAAGGGGAAAGCAGGGAAAGGTGGTTTCTGAACTCAGTGCTCATATTCTGTGCCTGCATCTAAGTGAGAGAATGAGAGAGGGGGAAGGGGAGAGAGCAGGAGCTTTCTGAATCTTGCTCTGTAGTCTAGCAAACTGGCACTGAGCTGTCTCAGCATGACCTCCTAAGCATGAACTGGGCGCAACAGGGGATCCTCCCTTTGTTTACAGTGGAAACAATTAGCAGCTTGCTCTGTACTTGGTCTGTCATTTCTCTGTCCCCAGGCATGCAAGTGACAGACTCATCTGCTTCCCAGCTTCCTTTTAAGAATCCCTGGTAACCTTGTCCAGAAGCACACACAGAAACACCCACTCCTCGGGCTGCTGATTTTGGCCCAAATTACTTAATCTTGCTAATACTGACATAGCAGACATTTTTCTGGAGGTCTTGAAAATCAAACATTTCCACTGAGTAAGTGATACTGAGAGTTAGAGAAAAGACTGGAGCTGGCAACAGTCAGAATTGGGTTTGTATCCTGCCTTGCCATTGCCGTGTGATCTTGAACAAGCTTGCTTACCTCAGTGTTCCCCTTTGTGCAATGGGGATGACACAAGAGATGTCACCGGACAGTGATGTTTCCTTACTACTAAGCATTGAAAACCAAAGCAGAATTTTAATTATATATATGATTTACAGGCAAAAATAAGTCTAAAATATTCCTTCTATAGATGTAAAAATCGTAAAAGACTAACTGGATGACCAACAGACTGTAAATTCAAAGGCCCTAACAAATGAGCTGTGTGCATAGCTAAAACTCCAGTACTAACTTACAAAAGGAAACGAACTGACTCACTACCCTAGGCAGTCTCCAGCTTGCAAAGCAATGCCCCTATAGTCAGTAACTGCCTTACTTTTCGCAGTGACTAATGGAATCTTCTTTACTATTGCTGTTAAGAGTTGCTGGATAGTCTCCAAATGGTCGATCCTGGGGATAAAAGAAAATTAAGGTAACAAATCCAGTATGTGTAACAGCTTCTACCCACACAAAAGTAATTTAAAAGCTCACAGAAAATGAAATTCAAAGTTTCTTGCCGCTCCCCCATTTGAGATCATGATATACATTTTTAACAAACTTTTGAAGACACCCTCACATGTATGAGCTTCAAATTTTTTCAGCAAAATAAACCTTTTAAATTTGATCTTCCACAAGCTTTTGGTTCTTTTTTTTAATAATTATTTTATTTTTATTTGAAAGAGTTACAGAGAGAAGGAGAGACAGAGAGGACTTCTATCCACTGGTTCACTCCCCAAATGGCCACAATGGCCGGAGATGAGCTGATCCAGAGCCAGGAGCCTCCATCAGGTGTCTCGTGTAGGTGCATGGTCCCAAAGACTTGAATCATTTGCTGCTGCTTTCCCAGGCCATAAGCAGGGAGCTGGGTAGAGCAGCCGAGTCTCGAACCAATGCCCCCATTGATGCTGGAGCTGCAAGTGCAGGCTTAACCAACTATGCCACAGCACCAGCCCTGCCCCACCAAGCTTTTAAAGCACACATATACACATGTTTATCTGTTAATGTGTTTCTCCTTCTTGAGGGAACTATAATTTGAAACCAACATATCAGTTATATCTTTCCTTCTAGAGAAAGCCTTCTTTATAAACAGTATTCCATGGAAAACATCCAGACTAAACAAATGAGACCCTAGGAATGGCAAAGCAACATATACCACAGACATAGGATTTTACCTACATGAAAAATCAAACAGCCACACCACCTTTCTGCAGTGGGATCCTGGATGGTGCCCACCATGCTCCAGATACTGCTGCAGAGGCGATCGTCTCAGCAGTTTGAGACAGTTCAAACACTTGCTAGAGGGGATTTTCTGATTTGGAAACTATCAGGAGGCACTTTAAGGCAGCAAGTGTGCGTGGCCCATGAAGTCATCATGGAAATTTAGGCAGGGGTGTGGCTACCTAATTTACAAAATGGAGCCTCTTAAACTGCCTACCAAGTGGGACAGCGCACCTGCCCAGTGCAGAAGGGCAGCTGGCACCCCTGAGGGCTTTACTCCACACACACACACAACTCCACAAACACCCAGCTATCACGGGCAGCATTTTTCACAAAGTACCACAAAAACAGCCCAAGCAAAACTCCTTCAGAAAGTGCCGAGTAATTACTTAATGACATAGTTTCCCAGCTCCGAACTGTCTTCTGTTGTCACGGCAGTCGGGCCCTCCTGGGAGAGGCAAATGGGCGCAGGTGTTTCAGGCTCCACCTTCACTATAAGGCAAGAACAGAGAGAGCGGTCAGGGCCCGGGGGAAAGGATCTGTGTGGCAGCACTGCAGCCTGGTGGGGAGGCTAGCCCTCCAGCTGTGGCAGGGACACTGCCGGCAGGCTGAGATGGCTCCAGACGTCACCCATCACAGGGGCAGTAGACAAGGGAAGAACTGTTAGCCGGGGGTAGGGGCAATGAATTGGTGTTTTAGATATTTCTTAAAGGGCTACCCTCCTATCCCTGAACAATGCCATATTAAAATGTCAGCTTGTTCTAAATTTAATGCTACAATCTCTTCCTTATCATCTCTGTAAATTTACCACCTTCAACATGATCTTACTGTGTTCTAACATTCAATAAAAAAGTTAAATCTGATCCATAGTACTTGTGAGTTTCCAAGCCAATCACAACCGATTTAAAATACAGGTTTAAATACAGTTGTCCCATGGTATTCATGAGGAATTTGCTCTAGGTGCCCTAGATGGCACCACAATCCATGGTTGCTGGTATTGAGACCAAGTGCATTAAGATGCTGCCTGTGACACCAGCATCTTATTATGGCTACCAGTTCATGTGCTGGTTACCTCACACTTCCTATCCTTAGGAAAGTAGCGTAGGATGGCCCAGGTGTTTGGGCCACAGCTGCCCATGTGGGAGACCCAGGTGAAGCTCTTAACCCCAGACTTTAGCCGGGTTCAGCTCTGGCCACTACAGCCACTTAGGGAGTGAAGCTGCAAATGAACTTTGTCTCTCCCTCCCTGTTACTCTGCCTTTCAAATACATAAACAAATACACATACACACACACACGAGATCTGTTTGAATTCTTTGATAAGCAGAATTACAGACTGAAAGAGAGAGGGAGAGATGTCTTCTATCTCCTGGCTCATTCCCCAAGCAGTTGCAACTGCGTGAGCTGACCCAATCTAAAGCCAGGAGTCAGAAGTGTCCTCTGGGCCTCCCAAATGGGTGCAGGGGCCCAGAGACTTGAGCCAGCCTCAGCTGCTTTCCCAGGCTGTAAGCAGAGAGATGGATGGGAAATGGAGCAGTCAGGACACAAACTGGCACCCCTAGGAAATGCCAGTGCTTCTAGGCAGAAGATCAGTCTGTTGAGCCCCACATCAGCCCCACTACTTCATGTCTTGATGGAGGACAACACCTGCTGTCTTCGTGCACGCCCTTCCTTTCCCGAGTCTTCAATCAGAGCCCCATGACCACACACCCACTGCTGCAGCTCCAGCTTCTATCTCCACTCTCTGCCCAACACGTCTTCTCATACGTTAGCATCAAAGACTTTTCCTGCAAGCCCTCCTTAATGTCATTTCTCTACTCAGAATTCCTTATAAAACAGGAGTACTACAAATGAAATACACTTTTTTGCTGTTTTATAACTTCCAAGAAACTGATATGGATGTTGAAAGCTCAAAGAACTCAGACTATAATAACATCCTGCCTAAAACATTTGGACAACAGTATTGTAAGATCCTACATACCTCTTGCCACAGTTGCTGGAGCAGGGCTGGGGATGACTGGAGCTGGAGCAGCTACAGGCAGAATGGTAGGTGATTTGTTGGTGGAAAATGACTGAACCACTGGAGAGGAAAAAGGAGAGTGTATGTAACATAGAGGAAAACGTTAGTATTTGTTTTTTCAAGATTTAATTATTCTATTTTGAAGTTAGAGTTACAGTGAGAGATTCTCCATCTCTGCTAGTTCACTCCCTTCATGGGGGCTAGAGGTGGGCCAGGCCAAAGCTGGGAGTGAGGAGCTTCTTTCAGGTCTCCCAAATGGCTGCAGGGGCCCAAGCACTTGGGCCATCTTCCACTGCTCTCCCAGGCCATTAGCAGGGAGCTGGATGGAAAGTGAGGCACCTTCTGGGATGCTGGCACTGCAGGTGGGAGATTAGCCCATTATGCCTCTGTGTCAGCCCAAATTATTATTTTTATTTAAAGATTATTCTTATTGGAAAGCCAGATTTACAGAGGAGAGACAGAAAGATTTTCCGTCTGCTGGTTCACTCTTAAAGTGGCCACAATGGCTGGAGCCGAGCCAATCCGAAGCCAGGAGCTGCTTCTGAGTCTCCCATGTGGCTACAGGGTCCCAAGACCTTGGACCGTTCTCTGCTGCTTTTCCATATGGGAAAAGCAGTTGCAAGACGAGGACTTTAGCCACTAGGCTACCATGCTGGGCCCCAGCCAAATTATTAAGGAGAAGAATCTGACTCCCAAGTGATAGCCCTAGCTTAGAGTGACAGTACTCAGACAATCTCAAGACAGGAAAAGTTTGCTTCTTTTTTTAATACAGATCTGACTCTTTGGACTATCAGTGTTCATACTAAGGGGACTAAGCTACACAAACCAAATTGTATAAACAGGGATTTGTCACTAACAACAATCCCAAACTCTCACTAGTGCTTAAACTGTTCCCCTTGATAAGTTTCAGGAATAAGTCCTTAATCAAAACCCGTGGCTCACCTGGTCTTTCCTTCCTGCCCTAGAGTTGGTAACACAGGGTTTGAGGTTCCTGAAACTAAGCAGCTTGACGGATGGAAGGCAGGCTGCACAATGAAGAGCTCTCAGCAGAGAGAATGGAACTCCCACTCCCCCGGGCCACCTCTGGATGACCCGGGGCCACACAGCATGGCAGACCACCGCTGGAAGACCCACCTTTATTCACAGGCATCAGGATAGTCTGCACGCCTCCCGATGTGTTCACACTGAGTGGTTTCAGCTGGCTGGGAATCGTCAGGACAGCCTGCTGAGGACTGGATTGACTGGAGTGAATCTTTAACAAACCTAGAAGTTGGGTGACAAGGCAAGCTGGAGATCAGGTGTTCATGTTTCTTGCCCTCTTTACTACTCTTATTTTCTCACAGGAGGAAGTTTCTAAAGGATTGTGGAAGCAAAATGACACAAGTACCATCAATTTCACAATGGATCACTGATGTGATGATGAAATTTATTTATTTTTTTAAAATTTATTTTATTTGTAAGTTAGAGACACACAGAGAGAGGGAGACAGAGTGAGATCTCACATCTGCTGGTTTACTCTCCAAATGGCAGCAACGGCCAGAGCTGGGTCGGTCTGCTTCTGGGAGCCAGGAGCTTCTTCCAGGTCTCCCAAGTAGGTGCAGGAGCCCAAGGCCTTGAGCCACCCCTGACTGCTTTCCAAGGCCATTAACAGGGAGCAGGATCAGAAATGGAGTAGCCAGGAGCTGAACTGGCACCCTTATGGGATGCTGGCACTGCAGGCAGAGAATTACCTTGCTTTGTCACATGTTGGCCCTGACATGATTTATTTTTTATTTATTTATTTTTTTAAAGATTTATTTTTATTATTTTTTTATTGGAAAGGCAGATATACAGAGAGGAGAGACAGAGAGGAAGATCTTCCGTCCGATGATTCACTCCCCAAGTGAGCGCAACGGGCCGATACTATGCCAATCCGAAGCCAGGAGCCTCTTCTGGGTCTCCCAGGCGGGTGCAGGTTCCCAAAGCTTTGGGCCGTCCTCGACTGCTTTCCCAGGCCACAGGCAGGGAGCTGGAAGGGAAGCGGGGCTGCCGGGATTAGAACCGGCGCCCATATGGGATCCCGGGCGTGCAAGGCGAGGACCTTTAACCACTTGCGCCACCGCGCCGGGCCCCACATGATTTATTTTTAAATGGGGTTGTTGGGGCAGGCACTGTGGTGCAGCAAGCTAAGCCCCTGTGACCCTAACATCCATACTGAAGCATTAGTTTCATTCCTGGCAGTTGTTTCCAATCTGGTCCCTGCTAATATGCCTAGGAAAGCAGTACAGATTGCCCAAATCCTTTGACCCCTGCCTCCATGTGGGAGACCTGGAGTAAACTCCTGGCTCCTGGCTTCGGCGTGTCCTAGTCCTCTGCTGTGGTGGCTCTTGGAGCAGTAGAGCAGCAGATAACATATTTCTCCACCTCTCCCTTTCTCCGTAACTCTGCCTTTCAAATAAATAAAATAAATCCTTTACAACACAAAAAAATGCATAGTATTATTTAAACAATGTCATGACCTGCAATAACAAAACTGATAGAGAAATTCTGCAAAAGCAGGATTAACAGAAAAGGGAAGTCCTACTGCAGGAAAAACAAATGCCAGCACTGAGGTACTTCTTTCCATGTGTTTTCTATGACTGTTTGCTACATAGCTATGATTAGGACAAGACAGGAAGTTTCATATTTTGATGCAGAAAACTGCTACTCTCCTACTTAAAAATTTATCTTGGCTTCCCACAGCCTAAGAATATTCCTGAAATCAGCTCCAATCACTCAGGGGCCATTTCACTTTGGTGCCGCACCTCCTTCACACTGTCACTACATAACCAATGCTTCAATGTGCAGGCACACCTTACAATCTCCTGAACCTCTGTGTGGTCCTTATATTTCAAACGCCAGGTATTCTGTTTTTAGAAAGGGTTAGTCTCTCATTTTTATTTTAGAGTTTCGAACTGTTTGCAGTACAAGAGTATTCTAAGCAGAGGGTCAGTAGCAAAATCAAAGTCTCACTGTTAAAGAATTTGGAGAATACTAACAACATCAACATACGGAAAAGCTTAGCACCTGGTAAATAACAGGGACCTTACAGTACCGAAAGTGGTTGACTTGAGCTAATCATCACAAATATTTTCTAGAACACAACCTTAAGTAAGAGTGTTTCCTGGGAACGGAGGAATGCTGAATCAGTCAAGTGGTAAGTTCTTGCTAAGACGTGCCTTCAGGGAACAGGGCCAACAGTCAATGTTTTGATATTTTCCAATTTTTAAAATAAAAATATTATATGCTATGCAGTTGTAAATAAAAGAAACTACAAAAGGCTTAAAAGAATCGATATTGCAGGCCATGATTTGTTAATTTCTGACTTAGTACTACAGTAGATAAGCCCTTTAAGGCACTAAGACCATTTTCTCTATAATCCAGAATTGTTCTCGGTTGATCTAAAGCAGCACAGCACGACTGCATTTTATTTCCCAGTTAGCCATTTTCTCCCTTGCCTCTCCTTAGTTTCTTTCCGCATCCCACTAAGCCATTCCACCTCCTTGAGGAGCGCTCTGAGGCACCCCTCAACTTAGCTCTCCACGGGGTGACATATCCCCACTGAGAGTCCCCTTCCCCATGAGCTCTGCCTGCCCTAACTGACCGCTGTGTTCGAGGCCGACCACAGAGCCCTCGTCTTAGGGCCAGCTCTTCCCCCTCATCCTAGGAACTCCCTTCGCCTTTCTGTTGATCATAGGCTTTGGTTTTTTTATCTGGATTGTACTTCTTCGTTTTAATAAAACATATACATGGGTATCATTTCTTAATATGGTGCATAGGAAATGTATTTGAAAGTTTGCCTGTCAGAAAAATTTCCTACCTTCACTCAACAATAAAGAATTCTAACTTAAAGTGTCAAAGGAATGTAAGGGTTGTCAGACTCTCACGGTCTAACAGAAAAGGCATCAAGCTAACGAACAGGTGATGAAGGCAGGGCTCTCATGCGTGCTTCTCTGACAGTGACTGTCACAGATAACTGCCACTCCACTGCTTCCACAGAAGCTGGTTTTCTTATAAAAATACAAAAAGTCACCTCTACATGGAACCTGCCCACAAACTAACTGTCCAACCTATGACTACTGTCTTCTGAGCTACTAATCATTGCAGCAAAAAAAATTATCATTTCAAAATATGTCATGTAAGCCTTGGTCGGCCTTTAAGAGCCTTGGGGCTGGTATGGCTGCAGCAGGTTAAACTGCTACTTGTGACACTGGTATCCTGGAGTGCCAATTTGAGTCCTGGTTGTTCCACTTGCAGTTCAGCTCCGTGTTAAGGCACTGGGAAGGCAGTGGATAATGGCCTGAATGCCTGGTCGCTGACTCGCACAGGAGAGACCTTGGCGCAGCTCTCGGCTCCTGGCTTTGGCCAAGCTATTTAGTGAATGAATCAGCAATGGAAGAGTTCTGTGTCTATCCTCCCTTGTCACTCTGCCTTTCAAAACAAAATGTAAACTTCCTTTTGCCCCAACCTCTCTGAATGTCCTCTAAGCACTACGGCCTGTGATTCCCACTGCAGTGCTCTACGTTGTCAAGAACAGGTTATTTCTGTTTTTCTACAACAGAAATGTGCTTAGCTTCTAGCACTGTTACTGAGAAGTTCAATCACAATGTAATTTTTAAAAAAGATTTATTTTTATTGAAAGGTCAGATATAAAGAGAGGAAGAGAGAGAAAGATCTACTGTCTGTTGATTCACACGAGGCAGGATTCCATATGGTCACCGGTTCTAATCTCGGCAGCCCCACTTCCCACCCAGCTTCCTGCTTGTGGCCTGGGAAAGCAGTTGAGGACGGTCCAAAGCTTTGGGACCCTGCATCTGTGTGGGATACCCAGAAGAAGCTCCTGGCTCCTGGCTTCGGATTGGCTCAGTTCCAGTTGTTGCAGCCACTTGGGGAGTGAATCATCGGGTGGAAGATCTTCCTCTCTGTCTTTCCTCATCTCTGTATATCTGCTTTTCCCATAAAAATAAATAAATCAATCTTAGGAAAAAAATTTCCTGTCCCAAGTAACTTGATTTTTTTTAAACAGGCGAGTCACTTTCATTCACTATGTTCATTTGTGGAAGTCCAGTCCCTGAGACCAAGGGGAAATTTTGTACTTTATTTAGTGGCTCTTTTCTTCCCACTATGTTCTCTGTTCTTTTTATTCTGCTGCAAATTCCCAGATATATCACTGAATTTTCTTTAGTAATCCACTCCCAGTTTTCACCCAGTGCCCCAGGATTTATATGGATCAATGCCACTCCCTTTCCAAAGGTGAGGCAGATCCTGTTACTCTATAGCTTAAACCCTCCAGTGGTTCCCCTGCCTTACACATTCTGACCTCATCTGCTTCCTCCCTTGCTCATTCTGCTTCCATTCCAATGATGCATCAAAAAAAATTTTTTAAAGATTTTATTTATTTTTATTGGAAAGTCAGATATACAGAGATGATGGAGAGACAGAAAGGAAGATCTTCCATCTGTTGTTTCATTCCCCGAGCGGCAGCAATGGCCGCAGCTGAGCCAATCCAAAACCAATTTTAATCGGGAGATAGGGATAATGGGAAAATACAGTCTGCCTTACTCTTCTGCTCTCCATGCACAAAGCAAACAAGATGTAAGAGCTTGTGTGAAGCCACGTATAGAAGGTAGCAGTAAGAATAATGACAATAACATCCATGGTCTTTCATCCAAAGAAAAGCCATGTGTTTGAGTGTGAGTGTGCCTTTCTCTTACTGATAGTTTTTTCTGTGGACCGGCACCAGCTGGTGAACTGGTTATTACCAATCTGCAACAAGGTAATACAGAAATTAAGTGTATTTAGAAGACCATGGGACACTTTGACATTGTTGTGACATTTTTACTGTATTTTACAGAACTATCTCTCTGCACTAAATTGTAGAAAAACAAAAATAAAATTAATGTTTCAAGTTTGGGAAACAAAACTATAAATTTTATCAGTCCCCTGTGCAACTGAGACAGCATGATGTAATCTAACACATCAACGGTTCTTTGGCAAAATCACAGCAATATATAAGTAGTATAAACAAACTATCACTAGAGGTAAAAATGTGTGCTAGAATTAGCAATGAAATATAAAACCTTTGGTTTTCATAGTGTTTTAAATTTTAGAATTCAAAATAAGGATTACAGAGTAAAAACAAAAACGCTGACACTAATGATAAGATTATGGCAGCGATTATTACAATCAAGGCAATCTTGCCTCAGGATTTATGCTATCATTCAAAGAACAAAACAAAAATGATTTCCAAATCTACGAATTTATCTTTTAATTCTATCTCCCACAAATTCTTTCAAGTGCCAGCCAAGTGTATCGTGCCAGATCAAGGGTCTCTGTAACACTACCCTAGTAAAAATCAGGACTTGAGGGACTGGTGTCATGGCCCAGGGCAAGAGACTGTTGCAATGCAAGCATCCCAGGTCGAATTTCAGCTAGAGTCTTGGCTGCTCTGCTTACACTCCAGCTCTCTGCTAATGTGCCTGGGAAAGCAATGAAAAGTGCTCAAGTACCTGAGCCCAACACCCATGTTGGGAATCCATGATGGAACTGGCTGCTCCTACATGGCCCAGGCCTGCCAGCTGCAGCCATTCAGGGAATGAGCCAATGGATCCAAGATCTCTGTGCCTCCCTTTCCTTCTGATTTTCAAGTGAATTTCTCTTTAGAAAGATCATGATTTGGAGCATCCGTGGTTCATATGTATCTTTTGAAAGCAAAGAACTGTATAGCATGCCTTACAGGTTCCAATGAAAACTGGTAAGGAAGGAAGGAAGAAGTGAAGGAAGCAGAGGGAAGGCAGAGACACGGGAGCTAGAGAAAGGGAGTTAGGAAAAAGGGAGTTCGCTCATTTTTTCCTCATGGAGAAAATACTCCATAACACATTATGAAAATAGCCAATAGGGTGCCAGTGGCCACAGTTACATTGTATTACCAAAATTACTAGTTGAATAATATTTTTTCAAAAATTGTACTACTTTAAAAAGCAAGAGAGAGGGTAACAAATAAAAAAAGATTTTCATTAAATTGATTTCTTCTCCTAATGTCTACAAGAGCAGCAGACTGAGCCAGGCCAAATCCAGATGCTGGAAACTCACTGTATGCATCCCACACAGGCTACTTGAGCCATCGCCCCTGCTCTCCCAGGGTGCACGTGAGCAGGAAGCTGGCAGTAGGGTCAGAGGGTATGGGACTTCAACCCAAGCACTCCGCTATGAGACACAGGCAACCCAAGGTCTTGAATGATATGCAAGAAGCCTGCCTCTGAATAAGAACTTTTAAATGATACATTTGAGGCCTCGGGCTTAATTTCATACACATTTTAAATAATAATCAACCTCAAAAGTAGCTGTATGGAAAATCTTGCTGGGTTAATTGTTAGCAATTTAGTATACCCAAATACTATGTAAGATCCTACAAAAATACTCTGGCCCAAAGAGAAAAGCAGAGAAAAACAGTACCATGACATAACTGACCTGATACTGTGGCCTTCCCGGAGATGGGGTTTGGTGTAGACACCAGGGATGTGGTACTGACGACGCTGGGTGTGGCGGCTTTGGTGGTTCCCATGGCCTGGCTCACACACACCTGCTGCTGCCCAGATGTTTTCATTACAGAGCTGATAGAGGCTGACGGACCTGGAGCTGTTCCTTCCGACTGCTCTCCCACAAGGCCACAAATAAAAGAGCAGTGTCACATATTTAGAACAATGACTCCCACACAGCACTCAGTAAATATCACCTATTATTTATATTACCTATTACTCATTTATAATTACATATTAAATGTCATTCCAATTAAAATGACTATTTTCTTATTTGGTGGTTCCAATACTTCTAGATTTCATGAAACAGGAAAGCTAAAAAGCTTATGTGCAGTGCTACCATACTGAAAAAATCTAACACCTATTATCTTACTTTATAAAAACACTTTCTCCACACTAAAAAATAGGAAGAAAAAGGATAAAATGGGCTTTATCCAGAATGTCTGTCACTTCATTCAACATATGTCAGGCATAGCATCAAATGCTGAGATTTGGAGACAGAAGTCATCAGAAAGGAGTCCCAAGAGTGCGACGGATGCGACAGCAAGCCCAGACACCTGCACTGCCTGTCCTGAGACGGCAAAGACGGTACTAGCAGGAGCTTCAGAATCTTCAGAGAAAAGGAGATACAGCAGAGTGTTTCCTGGCCCAGGAGAGGGTACAGAAAGCCAGATGGGTGTGAAAGAACACGGTATGTGCAAGAAGCTGCAAAGGACGTGATTGGTGACCAGGCACATGAGAAAAAGAGGTAGTTGTAGGAAACGAAGCTTCAGAAATAATCAAGTCAGATCATAAGATTCCCTGAAATCCCAAGACAACCCAGAGGGGAAACTGCCTTTAATGCATGTTGCTGGAAAAAAAGCTAGTTATTTACAGCAAAATAGTAAAGGTGGCTCTCAAGTTATATTATAAACAAAAATTAATTAAAAAATGAATCAAGGACCTAGATGTAAGAAACAAAACTATACAAAAATCTCAGAAGAGGAGTCAGTGTCTGGCTGCAATGCTGGCATCCCATATGGATACTGGTTCAAGTCCCAGCTGCTCCATTTCTGGGAAGGCAGCAGAGGATGGCCTAAGTCATTGGGCCCTTGCACCCACATGGGAGACTCAGGAGAAGCTCCTGGCCCCTGGCTTCAGATCACCTTAGCTCTGGCCACTGTGGCCATTTGGAGAAGTACATCAGTGAACAGAAGATTCTCTTTGTTTCTCCTCCTCTATAACTCCTTCAGTCTTTCAAATAAAAATAAATTTTAAAATCTCAGAAGAAAACATAGGCTTAAATTTAATTATCTTGCATTAGGTTTCTTAGATGTGATACCCAAAGAACAACTAAAGAAAAACAAGTAATAGACCTCTTTGTTTTTTGATGCAGTGGATTAAGCTACAATCTGCAGAGCCAGCATCCCATACGGTGCTGGTTCAGGTCCTGCTGCTCCCACTTCCAATCCAGCTTCTTGCTATTGTGCCTGCAAAAGCAGCAGATAATGGCCCAAGGGCTTAGGCCCCTGTTCCTCTAGGGGGGACCCATAAGAAGCTCCTGGCTTCAGCCTGGTTCATGGCCATTTGGGCAGTGAACCAAAAAATGAAAGATTTCTCTTTCTGTTTCTCCATTCTCTAACTGTTTGAAACAGCAAACTGATATATAAAACAAAAAAATCCATGTTTCAAAGGATACTAGCAAGAAAGTAAAATGTCAGATCAGAGTAGGAGCAAACTTTTACAAACATCTATAAGATCTACACTACAATCTCAAAAAATACTTTAATTCAATAGTAAGTCCATTGAAAATGGGCAAAGGATCTGAATGGATGCTTCTTCAAAGACATGCAAATGGCCAATAAATGCATGAAAAGATGTTCAATATCACTAGCCATCAGGAAACTGCAAACCAAAGCACGACAGGGAAGGGGTGGGGGCACTTGGCACAGCAGTTAAGCTGCCACCTTGGGACACCTGCTTCCACATGATGGTATCAAATTGGATACTAGTTCCTCTGCTTCTGATCCAATGTCCTGCTAACACGCATACTAGAAGGCAAATGATGATGGCTCAGGTACTTGAGTCTCTGCTACCATGGAGACCCAAGCTGAGTTCTGGGCTTCTGGGTTTCATCCTAGTCCAGACAAAGCTGTTGTGGTCCACCAGGCAGTTAACCAGTAGATGGAATATTTCTCACTTTCTCTAACCTTGCAAATAAAACTTTAAAAGATATATTAAAAAAAAACTACAAACAAGAAAACTAAATAAAAAAATGAGACAACCACTAGAAAACATATACCATACATTTAATAAAGTGATTCCTTTAAAAAAATAACACCCACAGCAAGATACCACTGCATATCCAAAAGGAAGGAAACAGACAAAATCAGGTGCTACAGAGTGTGCAAAGATTGGACTCCTCATACATGGCTGATGGGAAGCTTTATTTTTCTTGTTAAAGATTTATTATTTATTTAACTTCAAAGAGTTAACAAAAACAGAGAGAGAGACAGAGAGACTGTCCATTCACTTGTTGATTCACTCCCCGAACGGTCCAATGGCTAGAGCTGAGCTGATACGAAGCTAGCAGCTTCCTCAGTGTCTTCCACATGGGTGTAGGGGCCAAGTACATGAGCCATTCTCTGCTGCCTTCCCAGGTCATAAGCAGGGAGCTGGATTGAGAAATGGAAGAGCCAGAATTTGAACTTTTGCCCACATAGGATGCCAGTGCCACAGATGAAGTGCCCACTGTGCCACTGTGCCAGCCACAGTTGATGGAAATGTGAAATAGTGTGGTCATTTGGTGAAAGAGTTTTGTATTCCTTAAAACGTTAAACAAAGAGTTACCATATGATCCAGAAATTTCATTCCTAGGTATATAGCCAAGGGAAATGAAAAGGTATTTATACAAATATTTGTACATAACTATTCATAGAAGCATTATTCATGTAAAAAAGTAGAAAATAATTCAGATGGCCATCATTTGACAAACTGATGAATTGTTATATTCACAAAATCAACTGACATTCAGTCATAAAAAGAGATGATGTATTAACCACTGCTTTACCATGGACCTTCAAAATGTAATTCTACACTTGACCTTAGCCAAAAGGCTGAGAAGCGGTCAAAATGTAATTCTAAGAAAAAAAAATCAGTAACATAAAAGGTAACCTGCTGTATCACTACATTTATACAAAGTGTCCAGAATAGGCAAATCCACAAAGGAAGGTGAGTTGAGTGGTTGCCTAGCGTGGCCAGAAGGGGTAACTCAGGCATGAGCTGCATGTGGGTATGGAGTTTCTTTAGATCTAAAACAATGTTCTGGCATGAGATGAACACAATGGCTGCACGTTTCTTTCCCACTACCTGTGCACTACAGAGTGGGGGATTTTACACTGCGTGAATGTGAAAACTTCTAAAGCAGCAGCAACATTTCAGTTTACTTTCACTGTTTGATCATGATGTGTGAGTGTTGTGCTAATTCTCACCTGCTGTGCAGGACCATTTGCTGAAAGGGCCACAGCTGGCGAAGCGGTGGCTGTGATGACCCCGCCTGCCACTCGGAGCATGGTGGTTCCAGGCTTAGAGAGCTGCGAGGTGGCTGGCACAGACTTCAAGGTGCCATCCGAAATTTTCATGAGAGATGCCTGTCCCCCAGGAGCTGCCTGCAGAAACAGAAAACAGGAAAGTAACAATGTTGCCCTGGTAATAAATAGGTTCAATTAATATCCTATCTACATTTCAGTTGTGACCCAAGAACTGGAGGCAATACAGAAAGTCTTACTCATCAAGCTATGGGAGGTGTTTCTGCATTTATGCTGCTAACAAGCTCTAAATTTTAATGATTTCCAGTCCACTAATAATATTCTTTTACTTTCCAAACTCATATGAAACAAGTAAATGAATGCATTTTAAAGTTTTTTGGCAGCAGTGTCTTCAAAACTACATACCATTTGTTTTTAAAATAATCAAGTCCAAGTGCTCTCAAATGCATATACAATACTTAAATATGAAATTCAAATCCAGACAAAGTCAAATTTAAGTGGGCAAGTTAATGGTGCTCTAGGCAAGGAATTTCATCACTCGATAACCACTCAACAAGGAACAGTCTTGGCAATCTACGTCAAGGCTCAGCCAATTCTTTTGTAAATGGCATTAAGTATTTTTGGCTTTGCACACGATGGAATCTTCAGTGCAATGTTTCAATTCCACTATCATAATATGGAATAGGTGTAATGAAATTGTAATAAAAATAGTATCTACAAAAAAGTAAATAAACCACAGAAACTAATATATCTCTGTCACCTGTCAGTCTCTGAGAGCTCATTAACAAGCACCAGGAACAGCAGAAAGCGCATGTGCATATCTCACAGAATTCCTGAGTTACTCTCTTCGCTAACTTTATAGGTTGGATTTTAGTTTTATCTTAGATGAGAAGATAAAGCCCAGCAGCTTTTACTATAGTCACACAGCCAGTAAATGGAGAAGTTACGATTACAGACCAGAAATAATAGCCACTGTGTAATTCATTTTAGAGTCTTAGAAAATGATACTATTTCACACTCACAAAAATAGCTAAAATGACAAAGAATAATGACTGGTGATCTCCCTAACTATTAAGGATGTAGAGCAACTAGAACTGTCCCACATGACTAATGGGAAAGTTACAACCATTTTAGCATGCTGTCAATTTCTTATAAACACACATTTACCTTATGAATTAGCAACTGTGAAGTACAAAAAGAAAAATCTCTAAGGGATGTTTACAGCAGTTTTATTTGTAACTAAAAACAACAACAACATCCAAACACGCATCAAAAGAAGTTATATAGGGGTTGGCATTGTGGTACAGCAGATTAAGCTGCTGCCTGCAACGCTGGCATTGCTGCACTTCTAATCCTGTCAGTGCTCCTGAGAAAAGCAGAAGATGGCACAAGTACCTGAGCCCTGCCACCCACGTGGGAGACCTGGATGGAGCTCCAGACTCTTGGCTTCAACCTGGCCCTGCCACAGCCACTGGAACCAGATAGGGGATTCTCCCTCTCTCCCTCTATTTCTGTTTCAATAATCAATCTACTAAAAAAAAAAGTCGCATGACATACACCACTCCAGAACAGCAGAGGGATGGGTACATCCCATACCAGAGAGCTGTTTCGAGTCTTGCCTAGCTCTTCCTAAGCTCCTAGCTTAAGTGCATGGGAAGCAGTGCAGGATGGACCAAGTGTCTGAGTTCCTTACAATCACGTGGAAGATCTGGATGAGAATCCTTATTCTTAGCTTCACTCTGGCCCAGGCCTGGCTGTTGTGGCCCTTTGGGGAGTGAACTAGTAATGGAAGAACTGTTTTTTCTCTTTAAAACAGTGCTTTCAAATAAATAAGTCTTGACAAAAAAAGGAGGTAGAAATAGGCTATGGATGCACATATGGACCAATTAGAAACAGTAGTTGAATAACAGAATGAAACAAGAGTACACAGTGTACAATTCCAGTATTAAGAGCTTAAAGAACAGACAAAAGCTGTTAATTGTAACACAAAAACAAAACAAAAAGCAAGCACTGGAAAAGGAAACAAGGGGAATGGTTAGAGTGTCAAAATTAGTCTGTGATCTTCATTGAAAAGCTGTGGTATAAGCATATATATGAGCAGCACACTGACAATCTCTTCATTATTATAGAAATGGTAGCTTGATAAAAGATGTAGGAAATAAAGGAACATTTAAAGCTTACATTTTCTAGAGCTTAGCTGTGGTTTGGTTCTATAACTTTAACATGAAGTACTAATGAGAAGTTAAGAAATGCCTGAATAGTTGGAGAACAGATTTGCATTTTAATCAGAAAAGCCACCCTCACTGAAGTGGGCAGCCATCATCCAATCTGTTAAGGATCCCAACAGAACTAAGAGCAGAAGGAAAAATTCCCTCTCTCCCCTTCAGCTGAGACATTCATCTTCTATCTGTAGACATCGTGGCTCCTCAATAGGGCCTTACCCTGGAATTGATGCCTTTGTGTCTCTCACTCCCATCCTTGGCTATGGGGGAGGGGGAGTAAAGGCAACCCAACAGATGGCTTCACTGCTGTGCCAAACGCCTGTCTCCACATATCTTTGTTTTAATTACTAAAAAAGACTTCTCAGGGCGGGTGCTGTGGAGTAGGAGGCTAAGCTGCTATCTGGGACACTCTGGGATGCCTGTATCTCACATCAGAATGTAGTGAATGGAGTCCTGCCTCCACTTGAGATCCAACTTTCTGCTAACTCACCTGGGAGGCAGCAGACTGCCTCCAGTGTCTGGGTTCCTGAAGGCCACGTGGGAGACCAACACTGAATTCCTTGTTCATACGGTCAGCAAAGATCAGAGCCAGCTATTGAGGGACTCCACTGACCAGGCCATTGCACCCACATGCGAGAGAGAGCACTGGAGTGGATAAGGGGACTGGGAAGGCCTCCCAAGGCCAGGCTGCCCAATCTGCAAGAGTCACATTCTGGGGCCAGTCTGGTGAGGGTCGGTGAGGTAGGCTGTTGCACCGGCATCATGGGCTGGGGTTGCAGAATCCATTGGCTGACATAGTCTACCCTACAGTCTCTGTCCCAGATTTTCACTGCCAACACGTGGCTGGGGTAGTTGATCGATTTGTTCTTTCCTCTGTCCTCTGTTGTGCTACCAGGTGTCCTATGTAGGTTCCAATGAACTGCCATATCCTCCATGTGCACCCGGATATGCTGACCACTGCTCCATCTGAGCCACTGAGGAAGCTCAGCTTTGACACTTGCATTCCATGGTTAGATCATGGAACCTGCATTTCTCTCCGTGGTTGGGGTTCTGAGATCAGCAGTTCAGCTGAAGGGATCTCCAAAGAAATACCATCTGAGGTAATCCCAGACCTGATTCTTGTGTGTGTATGCCAGTATAGGGTCAGGCACAGTCCATCGCCCCAATTTGCTTATGCATATGCTGGTGGTTGCAATTGCTGGGTCAGTTCTGTTTCCAGCCTTGTCTTCTACACAAGCCAATGGGTGTTGCAGTCCAGCCTGATCCTGCCCACTTCACACTTGGCCCTCACACAAACCAATGGGAGCTGGAGCCTAGTCGGAGCAACCCTCAATAACCCCCACCAGTCCCCATCCCTGCCCTGGTTCCTGTGTTTGCCAGTATGCACAGCAGATTGGTCCATTCTGTCCCACATCCCACATCTCACTCAGCTTCCCTACATGTCAATGGGCAATGAAGCCTAGTTCAACCCAACCAGCCCCCACTATCCAGCCCACACACATGCTGGTATGTGCTGTGCTGTCCAGCCACACCTGCCCCAGTCCTGGTTTTCATGCTTTCCAGTGGGAGTGGTAACACAAGAGGGAGGTGCCCACTATTTCCCTAACTGAGCCCCATTCCCACTGCTGGATCATGTACTCTCCAAATGGTTCTGCAGTTTAACTTGAGAGAATTAGCCCCCAGTGCCAGCATCTGATGCTGTGGCAAAGTCCAATCAACCCTCACCCGTTCTGATTTATGCTTGCACCAGTAGGAACAGTAAGCCCAGTATGGCTTTTCCCTAATCTAGCTCACATGAGAACCACAGGTGTTGTAGCCCAGCCTGGTCTGGTCTGCTCACATCCCAACTCGTGCTCCAATGGGAATGGTGGTCTAGCAGGGGTGCCTTCCACATTCCTCCACCAGCCTTGCCACCTCCCCTCTTGGCTACATGTGCTGGTTGGGTGCTACAGCCTGGTCTGGCATGGCTTGCATCACCTTGTGGCATTTGCCAGTGGGTGCTGTAGCCTGGTCCAGCCTAGCCCAGCTCATACTAGGGTGCGGGGTTAAAGCCTAGCCCAGCAAAGCCGGCATCAGTCCCAGCTGTAATGTGTACTGATATGTGTTGGACCCATCCCAGACTGACCCACACTGTATTCTGGTGCTCAGATTCGTCAGTGGGTAATGTGAACTGTTTCAGCCTGGTCTGCCCCCAACCTGCACCAAATGTATGCTTCTGGGTACCTTTCCTGGCCTATTCTGGGCTGTTCCCTATCGTGGTTCTTGCGCTCACCTGCAGGGACTGTGTCCCCAACAGGAGTTGCCCAGGCTCCTCCATCAGAACCTCTCCCAACGTTAGATCTTGCACACACCAGTGGGTCCATGTGCCAGCACTACTTAGTCCACCTCCTGTCCTAGCAGGAACAGTAGCCTTTCCTGACTGGCTTTCAATCCATTCTGGTTTTTACTGTTGGATGCTTCAGCCCAGCCAAGCCTGGTCCACACCCAGCCACAGCTCACACATAGCTCAGTAGGGGCAGAGACCTAACCTAGCCTGTCCTACACCTACCCTGGTCCTCCAGAGCACCAGTTGGTGCTGAAGTCTAGCTCAGTCTGGTGTGCCCAGCCCCAGTCCACACTTGTGCCAAAGGACACTGCAGCCATATTTAGACCAGAAAGCAGCTCCAAATTCAGTCCCCGCACTCACCAGTGGGAACTCCACCTCAGCCAGGGTGTCCTCTTAGCTCCCCATCAGGCCTGTTCCCAGCAATAGTTCTTGTGCGTGCCAGTGGTTGCTCTGATATCACTAGGCATAGCCCCTCACCTGTCTTTCCCTTTGCTTTAGATGCTCTAGCCTGGCCTGCCCCCAGTCCAGATTCTTGCTGGCAGGTGATAGAACCTGACCCTGCTCAGTCTACTTCCATCCCGGCTCATGCAAATCAGTAGGTGTAAGAGCCTAGCTTGGCAGGACCTGTGCTCCAGCCTGATTTCTGTTCTTACTGATTAGCTAAGGTGTGCTCGGCCATGCCTGATCCACCCCCTTCATAACCAATCCACATATTACTGAACAGCTGGAGCTACTTTGCCCAGCTTGCCTGACCTCCAGGCCTGGACCATGTGATCATCAGCGGTAGTTACGACCCACTAGGGGTTTCCCACTTTCCCCCTCGGTCTACTCCCACACCAGAGTTCATAACAGCTATTAGGTCCTTGCCCAGCATAGTGTACCATTCCATCTTGACCTTGAATGAGCTGGTGAACCTTGTGGCCCGGCCTGCCCCACACCCTACGTTAAGATACACATATGGGTGCTGCAGCCTGGACCTGCCCAGACTGTTATTGGTCCCTGTACCCATAAGCGATGGCAGGTTCTATGGTCACACCTAGCTCAGCCTATCACCACCCCAACTCTTGAGCCAACCAGCAGGACTTGTATTTCCACAGGGTTGGGTCCACACATCCCCAACAGACTCTACTCCCAGACACAGTTCTCTTGCGTGCTGGTTAGTGTCATGGTTCTGCCTAATGTGACCATCCTCTGTTTAGACATTCTGTCAGGTACTAGGATCTAGTCCTGCTAGACAAACCCTCCACCCTAGCTTTTGCGTGGCCTGGCGTGTGGTGGTCAGCACTGTTCAGTGACAACAAGCCCTACACAGGACTCACATGTAAGCTGGTGTATCGATCTGACCCTACAGATCGTATGGGCTCTACCCTCCAAATCACCAGGTTTCAGTACCCTCGCTTACCTCCAAGTAAAGTGACCATGTCATTGAGAGTTCCTCAGGATTGACTCCTTACCAACACATGCAGTGACCTCATTCATGGACATCCTTAGGCAACAATTCCACACCCCTAAGACCCCAGAGCTCACACCGGGCAGCCAGAAGGTGGAGCCTGGCACCAATAGACTCACTGGCCACCTAAATCTCAGGAGTTGCTCACCGCGTGGCAGCGATGGCTGTGGCCTCAGCCCCTACCACCGAGTCTAACCTGGGTTAGGTACCCCCAGCAGCTGCCAGGCTGCTCGAAGCTCCCTCCACCCAGGTCCTGAGGTGGAACTCCCCCATGTCCTTCCTGCCACAAGATGAGCTATTTTAGAGTATTGTTCTTGATACATGATATCAGATTGATGCATCCCTTCAGTATGTTTGCTTGGCAAGTTTTGGAATCTAGCTATAGAATCCTCCTATATAACATTCTGACATCCCACATTCACTTTAAACATGCTGCTTATACTAAGGGACACGGTAGAAACATGTCCTCAATTGTTTTACCATAATTTTGTTTAAAGAGAGAAGCCATCAATAGGTAAATAAACTCCACAATCACCAGCCACTGTGAATTATCTATTTACCTGTGTGAACAGAGTAGTTTTTTGTCCAGAGATCACTTTTAATGTTTGCTGCCCCGGTGTAGAAGATGTGCTAACTCCCAGGGTCCCCTGCACCACTGATCCAGTAGTCAGTTGTTTTCCAGATGTCTGAGGCGATGGCTGGCCAACTAAAAATGTGCCCTAAGTTAGAAAAAAATTAAAAAGGAAAAAATAATTAAAAGATTAATGAATAATTTAACTCAATAACTTGCTCTGATACTGTAATTCATGGGTCCCAAGGTCCATATAACAATGCTGTCTACTTCAATTTTGCAACCCAAAGTAATTTTTTTTTACCTTCAGTTACAAAATTTTGCAGCGTTTACAGAGTAGGCTGTCAGAAACTCAAGTTTTCAAACATAGTTCCCAAAACTAGATACAATCACTCATGCTTGAAATTCTCACCCTTCTAATATGAGCATCTGGAACCTACTCTCCTTGCTGGAGAGTTAAGATTTCAGTGACTGACTGCCATTATGGCTCAACTGGCAATTCTTCTGCCTTTCAGTGCTGGGATCCCACATGAGTGCTGGTTCATATCCCAGCAGCTCCACTTCCCACCCAGCTCCATGCTTGTGGCCTGGGGAAGCAATGGAGGACAGCCCAAAGCCTTGGGACCCTGCACCCACTTGGGAGACCTGTAAGAGGCTCCTGGTTTATGGCTTCAAGTGGACTCAGCTCTGGCCACTATGACATTTGGGCAGTCAATCAGGTGATGGAAGATGTCTCTCTCTCTCTCTTTCTCCTTTTTGCTATAAAATATGCCTTTCCAATAAAATTCAATAAATATTTAAGAAAAAATTTCAGTGACAGGGGAAACAAGGCACATGCTAAGTGAATGTAATTTCAAACATCACACTGATTATTCCCTGCAGGAACAAACTTTCAAATGCACACAGTTTACTACCTGGCACACTCAGGAGGCAACCAGCACAGTGCAAATCTTTCTTTGAAGTACAAAGACCTGTATTTAAACCCAAACTTCACCTTAAGTTTAGCAAAGAAATGTTGAGAAAATTTTCAAGTTGTTCTGAATATTTCCTTTTTCTTTTTTTAAATGGAACGGGTAAAGACCAGCATCAGCTTTCTCTTTTAAAGATTTATTTATTTTTATTGCCAAGTCAGATATACAAAGAGGAGGAGAGACAGAGAAGAACATCTGCTGTCCCATGATTCACTCCCCAAGTGACCGCAACGGCCGGTGTTGCACCAATCTGAAGCCAGGAGTCAGGAACTTTTTCCAGGCCTTCCATGTGGATGCAGGATCCCAAGGCTTGGGCCATCTTCGACTGCTTTCCCAGGCCACAAGCAGGGAGCTGGATGGAAAGTGGGGCCATCGGGATTAGAACCGACGCTCAGAGGGAATCCCGGCATGTTCAAGGTGAGGAATTTAGCCACTAGGCCACTGCACCGGGCCCTCCTCTTTTCTTGAAAAAAGCTCTAAATAAATGGTATTTACACCCCTGATCCCAGAGAAGGTAAAGCAGCTAAGCACCAACAAGCAGACCTGGGGCGTCTGCTTGAGGATGTATGATGTGTAGGTCAGGTGCTGGGACACCCCGCCAGGGCCAGCAGTGCTCGGGGTCCCTCCTGCTCCTGTGGCTCCTCCTCCAGCACCACCACCGCCACCTCCTCCACCTCCGCCAGCAGCACCAGTAGCGGCAGCAGCCGAGCCAGACTGCAGGTCTAAAAATACAAGAAATTAGAGTAACATTGTGAAAGTTGAGCTGAAAAAAACAAGTGGAGCCTAGAGAGATGATTCCTTTTCGGCTTTCCGAATCCTTTCCAGTTTCCATTTCGCTTTGGTGAGCTATTCTGTGACAGGAGTAAGGGAGAACTCCCTGGAGTATCGAGGTGAAGACTCAAATCTGCACTGAGCATTCCCCAAACTCAGAAATGGGAACCTCTGTGAACACTGACATGACAGCAAAGTTTCAGACTCTGGACTTTGAGATTAGTGACGTTCAACAAGGAAAAGCCTGTGCAAACACCCCCAAATCTGAGAACACTTCTGGTCCCGAGCGTTTCAGATGAGGGATACTCGACCTGTGCTTTCAACTGAATGGTGACTGTCTGCATTTTATCTCCAAATACAAAGAAGAACTGTATGTCTGATGGGCATTTTGAATTAGTTGTAGATCAAGAAACAGCCCGACACTGACCTTCAGTAGCCACATGCTTTCATCAGCACTTGAATTTGCTCAGGTAGGTTCTTCTAAACTTTGTGGTGTCTGAGTCAGTTTCACTGAAATTGCTGGCACTTGGTAGAATCTTAGAGTGTTTTATATTTTCTCTTTCTGCTGGCCAGGGGAAACTATATATTTAAAAATACACTAGGGTGCAATTCTTTTTGTTTTTCAAATCCCACAGGCCTTCAGCCCTTTCTAAGTTTTATTTTTGGTGAGATAATGTACATGAATTACCTGGATCATAAACAACTACTTAATAAACATTAAGAGTTCAACTTCCTTCCTCATCTTAACGCCTAACAGATTCTTTCCCAGTGGTTTATCTTGACACTGATATCACAAAAATCTAAGTAGCTTTTAATACGAATTTTGGAATGCTTTACACTATTCTTTTCCTACATATTTGATATTTTCACATCACTGTCGAGATATGAGAAAAAAGGATTAGGGCAAGAGCAGAAATGCCTCAGTACCGGGAATAAAAGCAATGGCAACAGAACTGCTTAATTCCTACGAACCTACCTCCTACTTGTGACTCCTTTTCAGCATCACTCATTGTCTGTAACTCTAGAGAACTACCTGCTCTCCTTGGGGCTTTCAGACGTACACACTGGTATGGTACCAGTATTTCTCTATCTCCAAACTCAGCGTATCTAAGTAGTACAAATGACGGCAAGCAGGGACACTTGATTCTACTCACAGTCCTATCTCCTTGAACAGAAAGTCAGACCTGCGGATACTGGGAGTATATGAGCCTTGCCTTTGGAATCACTGATTTTTTTCAGTAGACAATTCTCCTCCCTCAACCTACCCACCAGAAAACCTCAACATCCCGATCTCTCCAGGTATGAACCCCAAATAATAACACTGCCATTTCCTAAGAATACAACTATTTTAACCCATTTGCACCAAAATTAGCTGATGTCTTAAATCCATCTGAGTGAATGGCTACTGTTACACCACCCTTAGACAAATGCTACCTGAAACAAGTGAGAACTGTCCTCAGGTGGATGAGACAAACATACCCAGAGACCAAGAACCAAAGGATTTAATGATGGACTAACTGGCATTGTTGGTGGCTCTCAGGATGGCTCCTTGAGGGATCAGCAGCAGCTTTCCTTTTCCAGAAGGGTTCTTGCTGTTTGTTGTAAGGTAGAGTTTAGTGCCCGGAGGCAAATTTGCCAGGTTAGCTAAATTAGTGGCTGGCAGCTGCAATGTTGCCATTACTAAAATCACGGAGAGAAAAACAAGGAAGAAAAACGGTAAAACAAAAAGGAACTCAGGCATCACTTCAATAAATTCAAGAGTTAATAAATTAAAAACATGAACACACAGTCTTTAAAGGTTGGTATTCCTAAATAGCTTGTTAATTAAAAAGTATTATACCAAAAGAACCTACCACAAACTATTTCTGCACATAAGCAAGATGATCATTTGTGTTAATTTTGTATAGAAAGGTGCTAATTTACACATATGTCCCATTGTTATTTATTAAAAGTGATTATTTTGGGCTCGGTGCGGTAACCTAGTGACTAAATCCTTGCCTTGCAGGCTCCAGGATCCCACACGTGTGCCAAGTTTGTATCCTGGCTGTTTCACTTCCTATCCAGCTCCCTGCTTGTGGCCTGGGAAAACAGTAGAGGGCAGCTCAAAGCCTTGGGATCCTGCACCCATGTGGGAGACCAGGAAGAAGCTCCTGGCTTCAAACTGGCCCAGCTCTGGCTGTTAAGGCCACTTGGAGAGTGAATCAGTGGACAGAAGATCTTTCTGTCTTTCTGTAAATCAGCCTTTCCAATAAAAAGAAATAAATCTTTTAAGTGATTACTTTTACTCTGACAAGTATTGATATTTACACTTTTAATCAATGACACATTTTCTCCCATTTGTTTTGAGTCCCTTCAGTCCATTTTTAGTATGATAATTCATGCATTTCAAATAAGACTTCTAGCTCCCCTAACTCCTGCAGGAGTAAGATAACGCTTCAATTAACAACTGGCACATACATTATGAAGCTGTAAATTATCTCTTCATAAATTTCATCTAAAAAAGTTTTCCTTTGGATCCACATGGTATAGATTCCTGAACATAAGTCTTGAGGAGCTTAAATTTAACTTTTCTGCAGATACCTTAAGTTTAGAAAAATCTCTATAATCAAGCCCATAGAATCAACTGGGTCAGCGAGAGGGAAAGCTTCTTGGACTTTGTGAGCCTGGGAGTGGTCTTTTTGATGCCCACCCTCTGGGAAGCAGGAACCCTGACATCTAGCCCCACATCAAAAGGATGTTTAAAGGACAACGGCAGTAGAACGGAGCGCCACTCCTCTCCACAGTGAGTACAGCCCGGCCGCTCCGCCCCTGCGCCAAGGGCAGACCTCCCTGGTCGTCCACATGCACCTGGACTCACACTTTCAAGTTCCTGAGCTGAATCACCCCTTCATTCTCCTCCTTTCTCACCAGCTCCTTCCACGCCTCCAGAAATTCCTGCTGTGACTGGACTTCAAACGTTCAACCTGCATGTAGGGATCAGCCCCCATTCTCTTGATTTTATATATGTTTAATGTACTTTTCCACCTTTTTAATTTATTTTTTGTGAAAGGCAAAGTTACAGAGAAGGAAGGATAGACATCTTTCATCTTCTGGTTCACTCCCCAGATGGCTGCAATGGCCAGATCTGGACCAGTCTGACACCAGGAGCCAGCAGCTTCTTCCCAGTCTCCCACAATGATACAGGGGCCCCAGCACCTGAGCCATCCTCTGCTGCCTTCTTAGGCCATAAACAGGGAGCTGAATCAGAAGTGGAGACGCAGGCAGAGATTCAGCCTGCTACATCATGGCACTGGCCTCTGTTTATTATATGTTATACTATCTCTGTCACAGTAAATATATATAGTTTAACAGACATTATATGCATTTAAGCCTACTTGCATACCTGTATGTAAAATATGCTTTAAAATGACAGATTTCTTAATGCATACATTTACTGCATTGACCTATGGTTTGCTTTTGTGAACCAAACCAAGAATCAAATAAAATCACTGGCAAAGGGAATTTTGGATGCTAATACTTCTCCAAGAGCCCCCAAACAACCCTTACCTGAGCCCTGGGATCCACTTTTCTGAGGGCCGGCGGCAGTGACCTGAGCCTTGGTTAAGGTCTGCACCGGCTGAGCAACAATGGTTCCTCCGCCTCCGCTCACAATTGCTTTGGCAACTCCTTGGGTCACAACTTGCTTGGGACCAACTGCTTTGGCGACAGAAGAGCTGGCCTTGGCCACGAGGATTTGGCCACCGCTGATGGCCACAGCCTGTTTCACTGCTGAAGGTAAAGTAGATCCGACCGGCACCCCAACAACCTGTTCAAACCAGAGGACAGTTAGCAGTGCTCCTTCTCAGAGGCCCTCAAGACCTCGCAGGCTCTCCATTCTAGCAATGAACAAGGTAAAGGCCTAGGCAAAATAAAGAGATGAACCCAGCCATACTACCCAGACTGCTATAACACCACCACCATGTCCTCATTTACAAATTACTAACGGTTACACATTGTCCTATCTCGGCTTCAACGAAGGCATATCAGAAAAACCTTCCAGATTGAGAATGCTGCCTCTGCAGTTCAATGTATGCTTCTTAGTCCCTCGAATGTAAAACACACAGCTGAGATCACACTATACACATAGTTTCAGAATGTTTTTATTTAATATCCTATTATAAGCATTTTATAATGTGATTTATAGTGCCAAATTAGGGTAACATCTCCTATTACCCAGTTCTTTATCACTCCAAAGAACATCTCACCAGAAATCAGATAAAGACTTATATTTAAATAAGAAAAAATGTAATGTTGGAGAGCCCAGCACGGTAGCCTTGTATGTGCCAGGATCCCATATGGGTGCTGGTTTGCAACCTGGCCGCTCCACTTCCCTTTTAGCTCCCTGCTTGTAGCCTGGGAAAGCAGCTGAGGATGGTCCAAGGTGTTGGGACTCTGCATCTGCGTGGGAGACCCAAAGAGGCTCCTGGCTTCAGATTAGCTCAACTCCAGCCATTGCAGTCACTTGGGGATTGAACCAGCAGATGGAACATCTCCCTCTCTGCCTTCTGCCTTTCTAATAAGATGTAAGAAATCTAACAAACAAACAAACAAAAAAGGATTTTTTCCCCTTAAAGACAAACAAAGGTACAGCAGGAAGTACTTTTCACTCATCAGCTGGGAAGAAAGGATAGATAAGAAGTCAACATGGCGTTACCTAGAAGATCTGGTGAAACATGAACTCCTATCCCGGCTGGTGATAGGAAGGGAAGTATCTACTCAAACTTGATGATTCACCTGTTTTATCATTGCAGGAATTCTACTTTTAGGAAGGTATCCCAGATAAATCTTAAGACACATGCTCAAGGGAACATAAACAAGACTGCTTAATTATTGGCAAATCTTCATGTCTAAGATATGTAACAATCTCTTCAGAGTCTACAGACAGAGGAATGAGTAAACCGAGGTATAACAGTGAACTGGAGCTATCTATATATCTGCATAAAGACTAAAAGAATATCTACTGCGTGAAAAGGAACTGCATAAAAATATAATTATTCTTTATGTAACTTAGAAAAAACCCAGTAACACATGTTCTTAGTGTCTAGTATTTATGTAACGGAAGCATCAACTGGAAGGCTACAGATCACATTCCTGATAATGTCTCCAGAAAGGACAACGTGGACTTCAACCTTATCGGTCATGTTTGGGGAGGAAATAGATCTACACATGATCTTAGCCAAAAGGCCGAGAAGCGATGAGGGAAAAGATCTGAAGTAAACCTAGACCTGTTCAATCGGGATGGAGCATATGTGAGTACAGACTACATTATCTTCCCCAAATTTTATTCTTTCTAAATTAAAAAATAAATAAATACCAGAATTATTTAGGAGGTGGAACAAAACAACAAATCACACTCAGCTGATGAATGGAATGTCTCAATTCAAGAATTACAAAATCAAATGTAGCCTCTTACCAAAGACTGTGACTATGGTAAAACAATTTCTCATGTGTGTAGGAAACACGGATGTACACAAAATGGTCCCCTATGAGACTGTTAATAACCACAGTCTAATACAGCGGAAAGAGCACAGGCGAAGGGCACGGCAGAAGGGTAACAGCTCCAATGTTAGCAGAGAGGTCTGTTCCACAGATTACTTACCTGGTTAGTGGTTGGGTAAGTAACTTAACCTCTGGAATTTAGCATTAGCCTATTCATCTATGCTATCCACATCACTTTTATCTCATAAAATCATGAAGCAATTAAGAACATGTTTATGTGATGTCCAGCTGACATGACAGTGCTTCTGGGCTTACAATACTCTTCTTAAGAGAGGAACGGTAATTCATAAGGCCACAGAGAAACTAGGCAAGGAGAGTGCCAATGGCAAATATCTGTTATTATCTTTAGCATCTGGCCAAGGGACAGGCCCTTGATGTCCAACCATGGACTCAAACACAAACTAATCTTGAATGAAACCACACGGCATCTGTGATCTGCTTTAAACTATTCCATGAGAAAGAACAAACTCAGCAAAATGATCAAACTGGGTAAGAGGCGTATGCGACTGTTACACTGCTGTTTCTACCACTATGCATGTTTAAAGAAGGGAACAGAACAAGAAAGAAGCAAAAGGGTAACAGGACCAATGGAAACAAGCAAGTTATCCCAGAATGGAAGACAGACGGTTCATCCCCTCGGCTCTCCTGGCTCGGTGCAGACAGCCCTACAATCTAGAGGTACACCTACGGTCCTCTATTCCAGCTGTGGAGGATGTAGCTGGAGACCAGAGCTGAGCTGAGCTGAGGCTACCTCCCCAGAGACACGGACATGGAAATCCTCATTCATCCAGAACTCTTCTGTGCATCAAAAGAAAACCAAACGGAGGCGGGGGGAGCCGGGGGTGACACGAACTTCCAGTTGAGCCTCAGTGTTCACTTTGTCCTTTTCTCCTGTAGTAACCGAGCCCAGCTTTAGCATGGGGGAGTAGCCGCAGAAAATGCAGTCTGCATTTACTCCCCCCTTTGCCCTGCCCTCTGAGCGAGAATGATGACACCAACTGCATTTTAACTCCTTCCCAGCTTGCGCCTTTCATTCTGGCAAAAAGCGTTGTATCCAGTGCATGAGATGAAACATCTGCCGCAGGCCATAAGCTGAAACCGAAATTCTGAGAAGAGGAGGAGGTGAGAGTCTAGATTTCTGACAACTACAAAGCCATCAAGGTAGAAGTGACTGCTAGTCTTTCATATATAATATAAACAAACTTATTTAGGCTTTTGATGTTATAATTTCTCTGTTGTAGCAAACTTTCTTCCTAAGATATAACTGTCCTTGGGCATTGTACCGTAGCCATCACCTGTGACCCTTGCACTCCATGCAGGTGCTGATTTATATTCAGGCTGCTCCACTTCTGATTCAACTCCCTGTTAATGGCCTGGGAAAAGCCTTACAAGACTACCCCAATGTTTGGGCACCTGCACCCACGTGGGAGACCCGGAGGAAGCTCCTGGCTTTAGCCTAACAAGCTGTAGATGTTGTAGCCATCTGCGGGAATTTCTCTCTCTGTATCTCCCTTTTTGTAATCCTGACTTACAAATAAATGAATCAATCTTTTTTTAAAAAAAATAAAATTCTTCATACTTCCCAAATACATCAAACAATCCATCTAATAAACTATACATAATCTATTTCCATGTTCCTAAGCTGAGAAAGGAAGTGAATATTTAAAGGAAAACAAAAATACACATTGGGCCTATTTCAATTTCCTCCCCATCACACCATGCTAACTTACTTTTCCCTCCTTCCAAAAATCACTTCAAGGTTTCTAGGATGACTTCTGTCGAACAGCCCAACCAAATGCAGTATTGCAAGTCAGCCACACGAGGGCAGTCTTCACAGCAGCTTATATAAGGCACACCCCGCTGGCAAGATGAAAACTCACTTTGGAAATTTTAATCCAAGGAAGTAAAATGTATTCTGTTTGGAAAAGCTACCCAAAGCTGATATTGGACAAGGAAGCAGACAGGGCTCCTAAGTAAGACACCATTAACCCAAATTAATACTTATGTTTTTTTTGTGGAATATTAAATTTAATCTTTTGTATTATTAGTTCATTTTAAGACACAGCTTCATAGGCTCTGGGATTCCCCCAATTCCTCTCCAAGACCTCCCTCCATATTGTTACAGTACTACAGTTCATAACCAGTCATGATTCCTTCATTGTGGGCACGGACCACCCAGAGTCCACGTCATCCACTGGCAACTCCAGGCACCAGTGTGGGTCGACCCAGGTTCTGTCGCAACAAAGACTAGTGCACAATATGGAATGCCGAGGTGAGGTTGCCTGTACCGAAGGGACCGCAGCGCCCAACCAGCCTGAGAACAAGAAAGGAAGTGGGCAGAGCCGGCAGGGGAATAAGGGAGGGTTCCTTTGCTGGACAGATACTTCCGCAGGAGAGCATAGGCTGGGATGGGGGCAGACCAGATTAGGCAGAGCTACCACACCTGTGTGCCTCATGTGGACTAGATCAGGGAAAAGCCAGGCTCGGCGGATTATTCCTACTGGTGCAAACAAAATTAAAGTGGGCGAGGGTTGTTTGGGCTTAGACGCACCATCAGCTGGAATCTGGGAGTGGGAGAGGCCTGGGAGGGAAATAGTGGGCTCATCCCTCTTGAGTTACCACTTCCACAGGAGGACATAAAACTAAGATAGCGGCTGGGGTGGAATGGGGTGTGGGACAGACTGGATTACTGCTACACTTACTGGCAAACCAGGGTAGGGGGTGGGCCTGGTGGAGGTTATTGTGGGTCGCTCAAACTAGGCTACAGCTCCCACTGGTTTATGTGAGGGCCACGTATGTGCTGGGCAGAACCAGGCTAGACTGCAACACCCATTGGTTCCAGTGGAAGTCGGGAGTGAAAACAGAACCAACCCAGCAATTGCAACCACCAACTGATTGGAGCGATGGACGGTGCCAGGCCCTGTACTTGTTAGCACATACAAGAAGTTTCTTTGGAGATCTTCCTAATCTAAATGCTGGACTCAGAACCCTAACGAAGAAAAGAGAGAAGACAGAACGGGTCAACCAACCATCTCAGCTATGATGGACTATGTCAATCAGTGGATTTTTCGAAGACCTCATAGTGCTTGGAGTGGCAAGATTGGCAGCAATTCATAACTGTTGCAATATCAAAACCACTTGAGCAAGAACCTCAGAGCATGCCCTACATCCGGGACCTGGGGAGGGTGGGAAAATGGGTGGGCCTTCTCCCTTAATACCCCCCTTTTAAACATGAAGGTAACAATATGGAAAACATACTAGTCTTATCCACTTTCCTGTAGCCCTTGAACCTTCTTACCCTAATTAACTATGTAAAGAATGTCAAAATAAAATTTTATTTAAAAAAAAAAGAAAAAAAATACTTATGTTTTTTAACAATTGAATTTTCTGGCTTAAAGCCTAAACTCACTAACTCTTCACTTTCCATTCTAGGACATTTTCTATGTACTAGTAGCTAGCTTCTTTTTATATTTTCTTCATCAGTACATGACTTTTAAGAGCAAATTAGTCTGTAAAAGTGGTTAATGGAGTTACATATATTAAACATTAATATCTCTCTAAAGCATATAGACAACATGTTTAAAGCTTTCTAATCTCTTTTTAAAAATATTTATTTATTTTTATTGCAATCAGATATAAAGAGAGGAGAGACAGAGAGGAAGATCTTCTGTCTGATGATTCATTCCCCAAGTGAGCACTATAGCCAGAAGCTGAGCCGATCCAAAGCCAGGAGCCAGGAACTCTTCCGGGTCTCCCACGCAGGTGCAGGTTCCCAAGGCTTTGGGGCTGTTCTCCACTGCTTTCCCAGGCCACAAGCAGGGCCTGGATGGGAAGCAGGGACGCTGGGATTAGAACTGGTGCCCCATGGGGATCCTGGCACGTTCACAGCAAGAACTTTAGCCGCTAGGCCACCACGCTGGGCCCAAAAGCTTTTTAATCTCTTACTTTTCCTCTCAAAACAATCTCTGTGCAGCAGTTGCTGTGGGCAAAGCAGAATGCCAATTCATGTCACAGAACTGCTGCTTCCTGCTGACGTAAGCTGGGACGTAGAGGAGGGTTCAAGAATCAGGGGCCCCTGCCACCTGAGTTCTGGTCTCCAGGCTTTAACCTGGCCCAGCCCTGGCTGTATGTGGCATTTGGGGAGTGAACCCATAAATGAAAGATTTAAAGATTGAGCTCTCTATGCTTTAAAGATGGGAATAAATGAACACCTTTAAAAAAATGCGATTCACTTCTCCTAGACAGGATGGTTTCCAATTTAAAAACACACACACTTAGAGTGTGTCTGCCAAAAAATGAGATAGTTTAATTCTTGCTGTTCTAAAACAAAGCATAATGTGTAGTAGAATTGCTGCTCCATGATTCTATTAGTTCTGGAAGGAGTGTGGAGTTGGTCAATATGGGTTCAAACCCTCTATCACTAGTTGATGCTTTCACTGGAGCCAGTTACCTCATTTGTAAAACTACTTTGCAGGGTTGGATGAGGATTACGGATAATGTATAAAGGTAAGCATGGCACATATTAAACATTAATTAGACACCACTTCTTTCTAACTGATGCTGAATACATGGATTTATGTGCTGTTTCATAGTTCTCAAAATACACTAATTTGGGGGACTAGTACCATAGCATAGTTCATAGTTCACTAAGCCTCTGCCTACACTGCTGGCATCCCATATGGGCACCAGTTTGTGTCCCAGGTGCTCTACTTCCAGTACTAATGGCCTGGGAAAGCAGTGGAGGATGCCTGACATCCTTGACCCCACACTCAAGTGGGACTTGGAAGAAGCTCCTGGTTTCAGATTGGTCCAGGTCTGGCTGTGACCATTTGGGGAATGGGTCAGCAAATGAAAGATTTCTGTCCCTACACCTTTCTCGGGAACTCTACCTTTTGAATAAAAGAACAAAAGGGCCTGGAGTGATGGCTCAATGGCATCCACTTAGGAGACCTGGAAGAGGCTCCTGGTTCTTGACTTTAGGTTGGCTCAGCTCTGGTCAATGTGGCTACCTGGGAATGAACTAGTGAATGGAAGGTCTCTTTCTCTGTCTCTCCTTCTCTCTGTAAATATTTCTAATAAAAATAAATCTTAAAAAAAAAGAAATATATTGGTTCTTCTGTAGCTCAGATGAGCCAAGGATGACTAAATAGATCACACAGCACTGACATCAGAAGCAGGAAGTGCAGCACTCACTCTCCTACGAGAAACCAAGGTCAAAGGTGGGCATTTGGTCTAGCAGCTAAGAAAGTAAAGAAAGATGCCCATGCCACACTGGGGTGGCATGGATTCATTACCTGACCCTGGCTCCAGATTCCAGCTTCCTGCTAAGATGGGACTCTGGGAGGCAATGGGGACGCCTCAAGTTCCTGCCACTAACATACTTCAGCCTGATCCACTGTGGCATCTGGGGAGGGAACCCACAGACGGGAGCTCACTCTCAACTAAATTACATATAAAAACCTCTTCTGAAGAAATAAGCGATACATTTATCTCAAATGTGAATCAAGTGGAAATTTCTATGAAGTCAGTCACCTTCACTGTCAAAGAGACAGCAGGGTGTCTTTCTGCCTCTTTGACAATTCCTGGACCCTCCATAACACACACTCTACTCTGGTCGAGGACTACTACAGAAGCAAAAGGTCTGATCAGCTACTGATTTGTTTCTCAGATTTTATTTTTATTGGTGAGATATGAAGAGAGGAGGAGAGACAGAGAGGAAGATCTGTCTGTTGATTCACTACCCAAGTGACCACAACAGCCGAAGCTGAGCTGACCCGTAGCCACGAACCCGGAGTAGGGTCCCAAGGCTTTGGGCCAACCTTAATTGCTTTCCTAGGCCACAAGCAGGAAGCTGGATGGAGACCCCGACACTTGCAAGGCAAGGACTTTAGAAACTAGGCTACCACACTGGGCCAAACTGGTTTGTTTTTATAGCTAGGCTTTCTTTTTTTTATTATTATTATTTTTATTGGAAAGTCAGATATACAGAGAGGAGGAGACACAGAGAGTAAGATCTTCCGTCTGATGATTCACTCCCCAAGTGACCTCAATGACCGGTGCTTGCCAATCTGGAGCCAGGAGCCAGGAGTTCTTCCAGATCTCCCACGCGGCTGCAGGGTCCCAAGTCTGGGCCATGGTCGACTGCTTTCCCAGGCTACAAGCAGGGAGCTGGATGGGAAGCAGGGCCACCGGGATTAGAACCGACACCCATATGGGATTCTGGCGCGTGCAAGGCGAGGACTTTTACCACTATGCTATCACGCCGGGCCCATAGCTAGGCTCTCATTTACAGGTTTTACGTGGTTAGCAGCTCTATCACCCTGAAATTTATCAGAATTTTCAATTATCTGAGCAAATCATATTCAATTACATTTTCACCTCTACATCCCAACTCGCCACAAACCTTGGAGGGCTGAATCTTTGGTGACTGGGTAGCCCCTTCTCCAGTGGTTATGCCTTGTTTTTGAGGAGATACAGTTATCATGTGACCCCCTTTGACAGTGACATACTGAGGGAGTGGTGACTGGCTGGCAGCTCCTGTGCTGGGCATGTGAGAGGCTTCACTGGGTTCCTGTTTGATGATCACCTGGTAACACACAAGACGACACAGAAAGCATGTTTTGTTTGAAAAGACTCCACTATAAAGATAAAAAATGGCTTAAACACAGTCCCTAACAGTGATAGATAAAAAGTATCATCTGGACTTAATCCTGAGCTTTTACAAACTCAATCTAGTTTCTTATTTTAGAGGCTGGCGACAAAATAGTAGCAAAGAGAAACAAACATACTGTGCTCTCTGAATGCACCCCACCCAATACCAAAACGCAGTGCAGTGGACATTAATAAATAACAGCATGACTCACAAAGAGGATCTGGTTACTAAGATGCAACATGTAGGAGGAGTGTCAATCAGCTCCTGCATGTATAAAGAGCATTCCGCAACAAGCCCACACCCAGTGGTAGGACAGTGTCCTGACAGCTACTCACTTTTGTGAAAGCTCCCAGTCCTCCAGTTATGGGCTTAGGGCTCTGAACCTTAGGGTGACTCCCAATTGGGCAAAGAGGTGGCATAGACGCAAACAAAGAATCCTCCTGCTGTGTGTACAAAAATACAAGTGTTACAATCAGGATCAAATGGGCAATTTCAGCTATTATAGTCACTTATATGAAGGACAAATGCACAATATTCTCCAGCAACAGAGACAACCAAATGACAAAACATTCAAAACACTTTAGGGTTATAAGGCCATTGCATTTGCATTTTAATCTTGTTTTGGAAACAAATACAAACAATAGTTTTAACTTGACAAGAATTGCCTTATCTGGGTCCCAATGCATGCTGCAAAAACTTCTATTACCTATTACGTTTAATGAAAGCCACTGGTAGGCATGCTGGTCCCCTACCAGGTGGGATTGGATATTTATTTAATTTATTCTATTCTATTCTATTCTATTCTATTCTATTCTATTCTATTCTATTCTATTCTATTCTATTCTATATTATTTCTTTTATATTCCTAGAGCCTGGGCACAAAGTATGTAATTGAAAAAAACTATATTGCTATAATGTTTCAGTATATACTGTTGTAATGTGCTCACAATTTTATTTGTAAAATTTACTCAATAAACACCCAGAGTTTGGAGAAAAAATTTCAACAACATTTGAAAAAACAAATCAGCAAAGACCAGCACTGTGGCATAGCAAGTTAAGCCTTCGCCTGCAGAGCTACCATCTCATATGGGCACTGGCTGGAGTCCAGTTGCTTTGCTGTCCATCCAGCTCCCTGCTAATGCACCCTGGAAAGCAGTGGAAGATGGCACAAGTGCTTGAGCCCCTCACCCACATGGGAGATATGGAAGAAGCTCCTGGCTCCCAGCTTTAGACAAGCCCAGCTCCAGCTATTACCAACCACTTAAGAAAGTGAACAAGAAAATAGAAGGCTTTGCTGTCTCTTCCTTTCCTTCTCTCTGTTAACCATGCCATTCAAACACATAAGTAAGTCTTCAGAACAAACAAACCAAAAATCCAGTAAAAAGAACTGTTAGCATATACAATGACAATGGTCAACATTCAAAACAATTAACATTTGCCTCTAATTCTCATATACAAATAAAAATCTTAAACAATTTGCCACGTTAAGTTTTAAATTACATATAAATTTTAAAAGCAAAGTTATGATATTTCTAGGTTATATAATGAAACATCACCATGAAAAGACAGACTGGAAAAGTTAAAACTTTCAAGGGAATTATTATAATTTGGACATTCACCTATCACAGTGCTTACATACTACCTAGGCTTTGGAAAAAATTTTGCTTTGACCCTGGAAAACATACAATATCATCACCACACCACTAGGTGTCTAAGTATAAGAAATGCAGGCCAGCACTGTGACAAAGTTGGTTAAGGTGCTGCTTGCAGACACCTGCATCCCGCGCCAGGGTGATAAAGAGCTTGGGCTGGCTATGTATGGTAGGAAACCCAGATGTAGGCTTGGACTAGAACAGCCCAAGCTAGTGTGCACAACTGAGGAATAAGGCACCCTGCCTTTCAAATAAATACACAAATCTTAAGTAAAAATAAACACAGTGTTAGGTACCAGACCGCTGAGAAAAAAGATCTCTGCATTCCCACCGTTCTCCCACAGGAGTTCACATCTCAAATGGTCTAGACAGGGCAATCAAAATAAGCTGAACCTAAGCAGACAGCAGAGAAGCACTGAGATGCCAAGCAGTTTTGATCTCAACGAGTTACAGCATACTTGGGAGTTTCAAATTTCAAAAGACTCTTATCCTCAAGTAGGAAGAAAAAAAAATATTTTCAATTAACTAAAAAATAAACATATGAAAGAAAATTTATTTACTTCTTGGTGGTACAAATATAGGAAAAAAGGAATATATTATCAGATGACTATTGTCTTTTTAAAAAATTTCATTTATTTTTATTGGAAAGGCAGATTTACAAAGAGAAGGAGAAACAGAGAAAGATCTTCTATCTACTGGTTCACCCTCAAATTAATTGGTCACCTTTGGGGCCAGCAGTCAAGAGCTTCTTCATGTCTTACACATGGGTGCCAGTGCCCAAGACTATAACCAAGCCATAAGCAGGGAGCCGGATCCGAAGTGTGAAGTAGCTGGGGCACAAATCAGTGCCCATATGAAATCCTAGCACTTTCAGGTGCAGACTAGCCAACTGAGCCATTGTGCTGGCCGCTAGATGAATATTGTCTTTTTTAAAGATTTGTTTTTATTAGAAAGTCAGATTTACAGAAAGGAGAAACAGAAAGATCTTCACTTGTTCACACCCCAAGTGGCTACAACAGCCAGAGTTGGGCCAAGCCAATGCCAAGATCCAGCAAACCTTTTCTGGATCTCCTGTGTGGGTGCAGGGTCCCAAGGCTTTGAGCCACCCTCTACCGCTTCCCAGGCCACAAGCAGGGAGCTAGATGGGAAGCAGAGCAGCCAGGACACAAACTGGAGCCCATATGGGATCCTTGCAGTTGCAAGGCCAAGATTTAGCCACTATGCTATCACATCAGACCCCCTAAATGAGTATTTTTATAACATAGCATTGTTTTTTTTTTTAAAGATTTATTTTTGTATTGGAAAGGTGGATATACAGAGAGGAGAGACAGAGAGGAAGATCTTCCGTCCGATGATTCACTCCCCAAGTGAGTGCAACGGCCAATGCTATGCTGATCCGAAGCCAGGAGCCTCTTCAGGGTCTCCCACGCGGGTGCAGGGTCCCAAAGCTTTGGGCCGTCCTCCACTGCTTTCCCAGGCCACAGGCAGGGAGCTGGAAGGGAAGCGGGGCTGCCGGGATTAGAACCGGCGCCCATATGGGATCCCGGGCGTGCAAGGCGAGGACCTCTAACCACTTGCGCCACCGCGCCGGGCCCCTGTTTTTCTTTTTTTTAAAAATTATTATATTGTTGACAATCTTTACATAGTTAATTAGGGTAAAAAGGTTCAAGAGCTATAGGAAAGTGGGTAAGACTATTATTTCCATACTGTTTCCTTCATGTTTAAAGGGGGGTATTAAACAGAAGGCCCATCCAATTTCCCACCCTCCCTAGGTCCCAGATGTAGGGTATGCTCCGAGGTTCTTGATAAGGCAGTATTTTTAAGAAAACTGTCTCATCCCCAACAAAATATATAAATAAGGCTATACCTTCATTACAGCTAAGTTTTATAATACTTAGTGATCCTCTGAAGTGTTGAGAAGTATCTTCTATATTAGAAAAAACAATCAAGGTAAAGTAGTTCAATTTGGAGTAATGACTTATAAGCTGGAGAAAGTACTTTATCAAATCTGCATCACCAGCTAACCTACTCTCAGTAAAATTGAACATGCTTTCTTCAGGAACTGACAAAGTGCAATAAGACTGTTACCTTAACAGTAGATGTTACAAAACTACTCCCATGGATTTTAGGAATAGGGGAGCCTGTCCCTTGAGAGACTTGAGAAGTTGTGGAGAGCTTGTTTGTAGGACTTCCTAATAAGCAAGTCAGACATAAAAATTAAATATGAGCAAGGTAAAATTTGCAAAGTGTAAAGTAAAACAACTTTCCCATCATACTCCCCTTTCTCTATTTGCTTTCCATTTTTAAGGGATGATAGTTCATAACTCTAACTATTAACTAACTCATAACTCATAATTATTATGGAAAAAACACTTAAAGATTCATTCCTAAAAAGTCTGACTCACACACAGCCTGAAAAAGGATAAAAAGCTGGCGAGAATTCATGGGAGGAAATGTATGCACATTATTCTTTACTGCATACAGAGCAAGAGACAAGGTAACACAATGGTACTGGCTGTGCCAAACCTGCCACAATGCATACATTTCATTAATTAAATGCTTTATAGCCCATCAGTTTATCTCTGCCAGTTAGGATCTAATAAAAATGAACTGCACCGCCCACAGTTAAGAACTAAAATCATATTCAATCATTAGTCACCTATTCCAGTTACCATACTTGCTTCTGAAGACTTTTGACCTATTCCTAAGACCAACCATCCTTAAAGGACACTTATCTGACATCCATAAATACATTCAGGCAGTTATGGTTAAGGGCTGACACAAACCTATTTTACAAGAAATTCCACACCACATGTGCAATTATTGTTCAAGTGGTCGGCTTATTGGAGAAAAAAAGAACTACTTGGAAAAGTCCAACAAACATTTATATTTGCTAAAACCCAGCGTGTTTTTAAAAACTAGTGTCACAATGCTATAATGATTCCTCTATTTCATTTCTCATTGTTTCTCTTCATTGGAGAAGTCTGTACTTGGGAGAGTTTGTTTAAATGAGGGACTTTAGCAAAATGTTAACAAAAGCAACTAAAAAATCCAGGATAGCACTACATAGTTACATGTGAATCCAAAGACTTTTTATCATCCCCAGTAGAGCCCTCTTTTTGCAACTACAGCTTTCAACATCCCCTCTATGAGCAAAATATGTCTGACCTGCAGAAAAGTAAAACATCACTTTATTTGGGAATAGCAATCCACAAAGCTACCACTGCACTAAAAGCCTAACTTGGAAAGTTAGTAATCACACTACTGCAGGCCCTGAAAGAGCAAGCAGTCCAAAGGAAAACAAAATCGATTTGTTTAATTTTCAGAAAACTTAATTCCTAAAAATGTAACTTATATACACAAATAATATACTTTTTGCCACAGAAAGTATTGAGATTACTTTTATATATTCTCTCTTCTATTTTTGAAACTGTTATACAGCTAAGTCAGAGCAGTATTTCATATTTTTTTTTGTTTTGATGTTTGAAAATATCAATTTGACCTAAGATTCTAGAATTGGGAAGCACTTCACGAATAGTAAGAGATCAAATCTCTGAATAACACAAATGTACAGTACCAGGAGCAGCAACTCCAATACACACCTGTACTGGGAGTTGCAGCTCCAATAAGTTGTCCAGGCTTGTCCACGATGACGTAAGGGTTATTAATAACAGAGTTGGCAGTGCCTTGTTTTACATGAACTGGAGTGGAAGCTGGAGTTCGAGGTAATGGTGAGGGACTTGGAGTTGAAATTGGGGAGCCTTTGTTAAAGAAAAACAAAGAAGAAAAAAAAAAAAAAACCCATGCAATGAATCTAAGCAGTTGGGGATTGAGAACAAGACTACACACTTTGGATCTGAGCTGCAGTGGCAGGGCAGCTGAGGCCTGGGAGCAATTTATCTCACTGGGCATTCTCCTCCATGAGCCAGAAGCACCAGCACCATTGGGGACCTTGTTAGAAACAGACTGTGAGGGCCCATCCCAGACCTACTGAACACAGATCTCCATTTTAACAAAATCCCCAGGTATACACAGTCAAGTTCAAATAACAGGGCTTTACATAACAGTGTGGAACTGCAGAAGCATGGCACAGTAAGTCCCTTAACATCATGTGGTTACATTTGCAGACACTGAAATTAGGCAGGAAATTAGATTACCAGTTCAATCGAGGAACCCAGTGTCTTGCAGTTTACTTAAATAGGAAAATACGATATTTAGCATTGTCCAAGCAAAAAGTCTGTTAACACTATACCGTAGAAACAATTCTCACAGAATACTCTCAAAGATTACCAATGTAGGGCTAAATATCCCTTTTACTAATATCCCTTTTACTAATCAATTTTTTCTTATTAATCAATTTTTCTAACTCTCAAAATTTACACATTCAGCCTTCCCATCTCAATTAATAAATTCTAAAATTTTCCTAACTGATAGAGAAGATAACATATGTTTAGCTTTTCATCAATACCAAAGATTCAGTAAACATTTCTCTTTAGCGATCTACTTCTAGCCCTGACGCCTTCCCATCCCCTACTCATTTAAGTGTTGTACAAAAGCTTTCCTATTGCCTGTTGACTTGGCATTCTTTTTCTCATCTTTCAGAGGTGGTATACCCAAAACCATAAAGTATATTCCTACACAAAGCTTAGTTCACATAAATGTGAAGCTGTCAAGAAACAGTCCATCCAAACCTAAGTGAAAAGAAGCCCCCAAATACGTGCTAATAATAGAAATAATTATTTTAAAACATGTTCTTCTGAGAACTTTTAAATTTACCAAAATACTGCAGTTCTTATATACCCCCTCTCACCAATTATTAGCATCTTACTAGTATATCTGTCAAAATCAATAAATCAGGGTAAGAGATCTCATTTCTAAACCAGCTCCAAACCTTCAAGCTAAACACCAAACCAAAGGCCTCTAAATTATTTCTATTACTAGTCAACCTGTTTTCCATATATATAATCTTCAAACTTAATTCCTATTTCAGTTTCAACCATGGATCAAAGTGAATAATACTTATGCTGATTATGGGAAAAAAGTTCTGAGCCATTTTGAATTTCATTGTTTACCCCTTTCAAAAATCACCACATGAATGAACTTCTATTTTGCTTTGTGTCAGCTTTGTCAAACCACAATGACTGACCACACACACACACTGCTGGAAAGAAGCCACGGAGGCAAAAGCCAGGTAACTTGCCGTCATCCTGTCAACACCCCCTTTAATGCATCCCCTACGTACCTGAGACAATCTTGCAGCTCATGGTGATGGGCTGGAAGGATTTCCCAGGTGACTCGGGATTAGGAACCTGACTCTGAGGCACTATTTTGCAGCTTGAAGCTATTGGCTGGAAAGCTGAATTACCATGAGAACAAAAAGTAACCTTCTGGGCTGTTGTCACTTTGGTGGGTGTTCTTTCCAAAGAAGACGGCAGAGAGTAAAACGTAGTGGGTCTCTCAGCTTCCGTGCTAGCTGGGAATCCTGTGAAAACAAAACAGGCAAATGGTAAGTTACCAATTACTCCAAAATAACAGGGCCTTTCCTGGGTAAAAAAATAAATTAAAATGCCGTATTTCAAGACCCTTTTAATGTAGCAAAATAATTTATTGCCCTTATGATTACTTTTTATGGGTAAACATGTTTCATCATATTTATCTAAAAGGCACCTTTCAAGAAATTAGAAAACATTACCTATAAATCATATAAAAGAACATAGGTTCATGGTGTCCTTACAAATATGTAAATTTAAAAAACTACTTAAAGATAAAATAATAAAAAAGAATGTATTCTATTAATCTAATAATCTCATTTCTTATCAAATGTCTGTAGATGCAACTGAAACCTTAAGAGAAAGTGACATTTTACAGAAGAACTAAAATATTAACACAGGTTGAAATATAAAGTTTAGAGATAAGTACTAACATCATTTAAAATCAATTTTATCTTAAAAGAAGTTACTTCAGAAAGTTCTTGGAGGGGTTGGTATTGTGGCACAGTGGGTAGAGCCACCGCCTGCAGAGCTGAATCCCACAGGGATACAGGTTCCAGCCAGCTCCCTGTGCCTGGGAAAGCTGTGGAAGATGGTCCAGGTACATTGGCTCATGCACCCATGTAGGAGACCCAGACAAAGCTTCTGGCTCGTGGCTTTAAACTGAGTCAGCTCAGGCCATTGCAGCCAGTCAGGAACAAAACAGGATGGAAGGTCTCTCTGCTTTCAGTAAATTCTGCCTTTCAAACAAATAAATCTTCTTGAAAAATGCTGTTGGAAAGATGAAAAATAAAAGACAAGTTCATTTTGAAGCAAAACATCAGATTTTTTTATAATACGTACCTTCCATAACTTTCTGAAGAACCCTTGTCTGTGTGAAAACTGAAATATGCATTTAAATATAGATATAAAATGAAAAAAAATATTTTTAAAAACATTTGCAAATGAATCTTATTTGAAATAAGATTAGGTATTTAGTATTCAAATTTCTTGTTCACACAGAGGTTGAACCAGAAAGTCTTCCTGTAATACATTAGAAAAAGCCATTACAGAGCTGGCATTGCTGGAGTCCCAGTTGTTCAATTTCCATTCTAGCTTCCTGCTGAGAAAACCAATGCAAGACGACCCAAGTACTTGGGCCCCTGTCTCCCATACGGGAGACGAGAGGAAACGTCTAGTTCCTTGCTTCAGCCTGGAATAGCACTGGCCTTAGCAGTCATCTGGAAAATGAATTGAGTAGATGTAAGATCTCTACCTCCTCTACCTCTACCTCTCTCTACAACTCTTTCAAAAATAAAGAAATCTAAAAAATTTTAAATTAAAAATTAAAGAAAAATAATTCTCAAAGAATAAAAATCAAACCTAAAATGACTTTTTCGTTTTATAAAATGCTGGGAGAGCTTTATTGAAAAAAATGAGAACAGCAGAAATTTGGTTATTTTCATAGACTTGTGTAGTAGAGACAGCATGACTATTCTTTTTATATTGAAACAGCATGACTATTTATGGAAAACTCATTTTCCATACAGTCTGCCTCTGAAGATCAGTACCACATCATGCAAATGAGAAAGCAATGCCTAAAATTACTCGATTCAAAGGAAAACGCTCTGTTACCTTTCTCTGCGGAGCTATCGGGGACTGGCTCGTGTGACGGCTTCACGGGTGAAGAAGCTTTCACAGGGGCTGGAATGGTCAGAGGCAGAGATGGGGGCGCATCAGAGACGTCTGATTCAGAGGACTGAGGGTAAACGTAGTCTTCGCCAAGAGAATGTCGATGGAGCTCAACATCCACTACCTACAGAAATGGGCAACAACCTGGCTCATCAGTGTCCCACAACGCACAAATCTTGCCCAAGAATGTACTGTTTGTCACTTCAAAGGCAACTGCAATCTCAAGAATAAAATAACTTTATTCTAGCCAGGAATCTAGTCTGGTTTAAGAGACATCTTAGAGCAAGAGAAAAATCTTGTATTCACTGGTTTACTTCCCAAATGGTCAGACTGGGTCAGGTGGAAGGCAGGAGCTGAGAACTACATCCTGTCTCACATGAGTGGCAGGGGTTCAGGGACTCGGGTCAAATTCTGCTGCCTACCCAGACACGGTGACAGAGAACTGGACCAGGAGTGGAGCATAAGGGCATCAAAGCAGCACTCCAAGCAGAAGCTTAACCTGATGTGCCATAATACAGGGTCCCAAACGCTTAACTTTTTGACAGTAGAAGCTATCTTACTCAGTGCTGTACTTTTAAGACTTGGACCACCAATGTTCTGACTACAGTAGGTGCTCAATAAATATCTTCTGATATAATACAGGCCATTTCTCTGGGAAGAGTAATATTTACAAATAGTTAATACTGATTGTGACAGCTACTGCTAATACTTTACCATGAACACAAAAAAGATGAGTGAGGATGGAGAACCAAGTTGGTCTTATATCTTCCAACTTCAACTGTATTACGAAGCTCTGTCAAAATAGTATGTTGCTGACCTAAAGACATACTGATCAAAACAACAGACTAAACCCTTACATACACAAGTATTTCAAAAATTCATGAAAAATGGAACTAAATGCTAAAATTTTAAAAAATATTTATTTTTATTGGAAAGGCAGATACACAGAGAGGAGAAGGGACAGAGAAAAAGATCTTCCGTCCGATGATTCACTCCCCAAGTGAGCGCAATGGCCGTTACTGCATAGATCCAGAGCCGGGAGCCAGGAGCTCTTCCAGGTCTCCCACGCAGGTGCAGGGTCCCAAGTCTGGGCCATCTTCAACTGCTTTCCCAGGCCACAAGCAGGGAGCTGGATGGGAAGCGGGCTGCTGGGATTAGAACCAGCGCCCATATGAGATCCCAGCGTATGCAAGCCAAGGACTTTAACTACTATGCTGTTGTGCCGGGCCCATTTAATGTTAAATTTATCTTGGTGCAAAGAGGTTTTCAAAATTTCACAAAAATACTCATTATGAAGAAAAGGCTATTCATGGATCTGAAAAACTTTTTACACTAAAATAATAATTCAGGGTACAGCACAGTAGCCTAGTGGCTGGGGTCCTCGTCTTACAAGCGTTGGGATCCCATATGGGCACCAGTTCGTGTCCCAGATGCCCCATTTCCCATCCAGCTCCCTGTTTGTGGCCTGAGAAAACAGTGGAGGATGCCCAAAGCTTTGCGATCCTGCACCTGTTTGGAAGAGCTAAAGGAAGTTCCTTGCTCCTGGCTTTAGATCAACTCAGCTCTGGCCATTACAGCCACCTGGGGAGTGAACCACCGAATGAAGATCTGTCTCTCCTTCTTTCTGTGGATCTGACTTCCCAATAAAAACAAAATAGTAATAATGTAACTCAATTTTTTAATGAGTTTTTTATACCGCCCTTGTATGTATGACCAAATGATCTTACACAAGGGTACCAACAATATTTTCCTAACAAAAGAGGCTAAGAAAATTAGATATTCACATGGAAAAGAATATAATCCAGCCCTTACATTATGCAGAAAATTAACTCAAAATTAATCAGTTTCCTTTCAGCATGCACCCTAAGAAGTAGGTGTCTCAAGTAGTTGGGTTCCTGTTACCCACGTGGGAGACCTGGGTTGAATTCTCTGGCCCACTCCTGGCCACTGCATTCACTGGAGGACTAAACCAGCCGATGGCAGCTCACTCTCCTTTTGCACTGTCTCTCAAATAAAGAAATACACTTTAAAAATTATCAAAGACCTATACAAGAGCTGACAATAAGATCTTATAAGAAAACTTAGCAGGAGAACTTCATGACACCGGATTTAAGATTTTTTGGATATGACAATGAAAATACAAGCAATAAAATAAACAATGGGCAAACTTAAAAAACATTTGCCTCAAAAGACACAATCAGCCAAGTGAAAAGGTAAAAATGAATCACAGAATGGGAATGCATACATGTAAGTCATGTATGTGGTAAGAGCTAATATTCTGGAAGAGCTTGAATATGAGTAAGAACTCTAGGGGTCGGGCACGTGGGGTAGAACTCCGCTTCTTCGGCCAAGATTGAAAGCAGCCCATCCCTCTGGCTGCTTTTTAAGCAGCTAGCACTACCTTTATTCTGCAGCCACCAGTGCGCCCTTTGGGCACCGGGCTTTGCCAGCTGGCCACATACCAATGAGCTCTGGGGAGTTGGGGTGATGAAATATTGCCTAGGGACATCCATGGATACGGACACCATATGTGAAAGTGAGCAATTAATCCTGAAGGACACCTAACAACAGGGGCACAGTACTGGCTGGTAAGTGAGGGGACTGAGACCTGGTGGTATGGAGGGGAGAAACTGGAAGATCTGTATGGGCCAGACTGATTCATCAGCTCAAATGGGATTCCCAAGATGGGCTTGTTAGCACAGAATATCACTGATTGGGCCCGGCGCGGTGGCGCAGTGGCGCAGTGGTTAAGGTCCTCTCGCCTTGCATGCCCGGGATCCCATATGGGCGCCGGTTCTATCCTGGCAGCCCTGCTTCCCACCCAGCTCCCTGCCTGTGGCCCGGGAAAGCAGTCGAGGACGGCCCAAAGCTTTGGGACCCTGCACCTGCCTGGGAGACCCGGAAGAGGCTCCTAGCTTCGGATCGGCATAGTATCGGCTGTTGGGCTCACTTGGGGAGTGAATCATCGGACGGAAGATCTTCCTCTCTGTCTCTGCTCTCTGTATATCCGCCTTTCCAATAAAAAAATATAATAATAATAAAAAAGAATATCACTGACTACCACACGGCATACTACATGACAGCTATGGCTGGGGGCCTGTCTAGCAGACCTAGATCCAAGTACCTGACTGAGTGCTAAAACAGGGGACAGGTCACACAGGCAGGGCCATGACACTAACCAGCACGCAAGAGAACCAGGTCCAAAGTGGATTCTGTGGAGGATAAGTGGGTCCAACCCTGTGGAAATACAAGTCCCGCTACTTAGCTCAAGAGTTGAGGTGGTGATGGGCTGAAATTGGAGTAATCATGGAAACCACCAACACTCACAAGTACTAGAGCTGAGGACAGGCTGGGTAGGTCCAAGCTGCAGCACCTGCACGTGCATCCTAAAATAGGGTGTAGTGCGGGCCGGCCCTCAACATTCACCAGCTCAAAGACCAAGATGGAGGGGCAGGCTATACCAGGCAAGGGCCTAGCACCTGCTGGAGCATGTGAGATTTGGGTCTGGGAGTGAGCCGAGTGGGGAAACCTGAGAAACTTCCTTATGGGGCCATAGCTGCCACTGGTGAACATATGTTCCAGGCCTAGGGGTCAGGCAAGCTCAGCAAGGTAGCCCCACCTGTTGGCAAGTGTGTGGGGTAGTTTTGGAAGGGGACAGACCAGGCAGGGCCGAGCAGATCTTAACCCACTGGCAAGTACAGAAACCAGGTTGGAGTACAGGTCATGCTGGGCTAGGGTAGCGCATCTACTGGCTCTCATGTGCCAGAGATGGGAATAGACTGAGCTGAGCCAGGTTGCAGCACTTACCAGTGAGAGTTGGGACTGGGGGCTGGCTAGGTCAGGCCAGGCTACAGTATCAAAAGGCAAAGGCTAAGATGGATGGGGCTATGCTAGGCCTAGTCAGAGCAAACACTGCCACATGTGAAATCTGTGGAGGGGAGCAGGCCTGGCTGGGGAGCTAAGGGGACACTCTGGCTGGGTAGTGATCCCCATTAGAGAACACGAGGGCCAGAGTGGGATCCGCATTCTGGTCTGGATACAGCTGCAAAAATCCCTCAGCATGTGTGTGGGCTGGGTATAGGATGCGCCAGATTGGGCTAGAATCCAGCACCCACTGGTACTCATGAGAACCAGGGTAGGTATAGGACGGGCTAGGCCAGGGCTCTGCCCCTACTAAGCCATGTGTGAGCTGTGTCTGGGTGTGGAGCAGGCTTGGCTGGGCTGTAGTGCCCAACAACAAGAACCACAATGGGTAAGGGCTGGTGAGGAAAGGCCACTGTTCCTGCTATGAAGGAAGTAGACTAAGTAGGGCTGGCCCATGGACCCACTGGTGTGCACGAGATCTGGCATTGGGAGAGATCTGGATGGAGGAGCCTGGGGAACTCCTCTGTCGGGACACAGTCCCTGCAGGCAAGTGCAAGAACCAAGACAGGGAGCAGCCCAGACCAGGCCAAAATACTGTACCCACTGGCATACATTTGGTGCAGGTCGGGGCAGGCCAGGTCAGGGTGCAATAGCAGCCAGTCCACACGAGGGCTGGGAATGGGGGCTGGCAGGGCTGGGCTAGGTTGTAGCCCCCAGTAGCGTGAGTTGGAATTTGGGGTGGGCCTGGCCTGGCCAGGCTACAGCACCCATTGGCAAATGCTGAGGTGAGGGAGCTGTACCAGATTGGGCCGCAGCACCCAAACAGCACATGTGAAACATGGGGGGTGGTGGGGATGGCCCAGTGAGGGGGCTGCAAAGGCCCCCTGCTGGGTCACTACTCCCTCTGGTGAACATGAGAGCTGGGATGGGGACATATCAGGCCATGCAGGGCCACATCCAATGGATCAGGGAAACAGCCAGACTGGCTGACTGTACCTTCTGGTACAGGCACAAACCAGTGTGGGTGTGGGTTGGTTGGGTTTTGCCACAGCATCAGCTGGCAGATGCTGGCACAGGGGTCAAATTCTGTCAGGCACAGGCATGGCCTAGACAGACTGGCACCAGTGTGGATTGGATAGTGGGGCTGGTTGAGACAAACTGGGCTTCAATACCCATCAACATGTACGACGGATGAATAGGATGAGCGACAGATGGGACCAGTCTGCTTTACATACGGCATGCAAAGGAACCAGGGCAGGGGCAATCTGGTTGGGTTTTTTGTAGGTCGCTCCGACTAGGCTCCAGTTCCCACTGGTTTATGTGAAGGCCGAGTATGGGGTGGGCAGGACTGTGCTGGGTTTCAACACCCACCCAGTTTCGTGAAATATGCGGTTGGAGTCAGAACCGACCCAGCAATTGCCACTACCAGTGTGTGTGTAGGCTGATTTGGGTGAGAAGTGCCAGACACTGTACTGATAAACACACACAAGAAACAGGTCTGGAATGGCCTCAGAGGTTTCTTTGGCAATTCCCTACCAGCTGAACCACTGGACTCAGAACCCCAACCATGGAAAGTTGCAGGTTCGATGGTCTGACCATGGAGTGTGTGTGTCAGAGCTGGGCCTTCTCAGTGGCTCAGACCGAGCAATGGACAGCATATCCGAGCACACATGGAGGATATGGCAGTACATCGGAGCCTCTAGAGGACACCCAGTACCATGGCAGAGAACAGAGGACAGAACAAATTGATCAACTATCCCAGCAATTGTTGGCAGTGAAGATCTGGGCAGATGGAGACACTAAGGTGGACTACAGCAGTCAGTGGATTCGGGAAAGATTTCATCGTGATTGGAATGGCAGGATCGCCAGCAATTCAGGACTGTTGAACTGTCAAACCTCTTGAGAAATTCATGGTGTTGTAAATTTCCATTTTTCTTCCTGTTGTTGATTTTGTATTGTGGCTTTTAAGAGGGATGTGTGGTGACTGTGTAATGGATACTATCATGTCCAGATGTGAGGATGCAGTGCAGTGTGCATCTCTACTTCCAGATCAAAGATGGACTCCCAATGAAACTATTAGCTGTACTTGACAACAGGAGGCTGGACTCTCTGTCATTATCCATGCCCGCAATGATGAACATGTGACTGTTTATGAAGAACTATGCTATAGTAATAATATAGGGGAAATTGGTGGGGGAGGGGAATTGGGGAAAGGGCAGGGAAAATAAAAATAAATAATAAATAATTAATTTTTAAAAATGAGTAAGAACTTCCACAAGCAGACAACAGAGCCACCTGATGAACAAACGATCAAGGGGCCAATGTGTGGCACAGCAGTAAGCTGCCGCTTGGGAGGCCTGTGTCCCAGCTCCAGCACTACTTGTGATTCTAGCAGGTGAAGGTTCAATTGGTTGGTTTCTTGCTACCCATGTGGGGGTCGTGCATTGAATCCCAAGCTCCCACATCAGCCTGGCTCAACCGCAAACATGATGGACATTTTCGTTGGGAACTCATTCTGTCATCTGTTTCACAATTAAAACTTTTTTAAAAACGTGTGCGGGGGAGGGATAGACAAAGGACTTGAACAGGTATTTGTGAAATGAAGATTTAGACTTGATATTTGTGGAGATAATATGAAATCACAGAAAATTCTGTCATAGTTCTTAACAATCAAAACAGAACTACCACAGAATTCAGCAATCTCATTCTGGGTACATACCAAAAAAATTGAAAGCAGGGACTCAAATAAGCATCTGTACACCACCCAGTATTCACCACCCACACTTATAGCAGCAGTATTCTCTGGCCATAAGTTTCCAGTCAAAATATGGAAACAATCCAAGTGTCCATTGATGGATGTTATTCATACACATAACTATGTATTATTCAGCCTAGAAAGGCAGGAAATTCTGAGTCTTGTTCTGACACAAATGAATCTTGAGGATATTATTGAACATGAAATAACTCAGTTATATAAGAAGACAAACACTATATGATTCCACTTCACGAGGCAGCTCAGTAGTCAAACGCACACAGAAGGTAGAATGGTGACTGGCAGAAGCTGGGTACAGGGAAGATTGGCAGGTGTGTGTGTGCCTATTTAATGGGTACAAAGCTTTAGTTCTGCACAATGTAGAGTTTTACAGGTGGGTGTGGTAGTGATGGCTGCATAACAGTGTGAGCATTGAGCTGTATATTAAACAATTAGGATGGTACATGCTACAATTTTTTGAGGCACAAAGAAAAAAAAAGAAACCAAAGAGATCAACTTTAAAAAGTCCAACACTTATTTTTTTCTTAGTAAGATGAAGATCAATTTTCAATTACTTGTTCCCAAATAATATCACAGAAAAAATACTTACCGTTTCTGCTCCTAATGTCTGCAAGCCAGTGTAAGTTCTGTCCAGCTATTAAAACAGAGGAGAGTGCGGAATGTCACTGTGCTGGCCCAGAATCTCAGCACATCTCTATCTAAGCCCCTCCCACTGCAAAGCCTTATAGTGGTTGTAGGTTATCCATTCATCACTTCCACAGAAACCCTCCATTTTCTGGGGGAAAGCACTGAGTAAAATAAACAACCTTATGCATAAGTTACTGCAGTTTAACATAAATTGTATATTTGCAAAATCCGATCCTAAGAAAAATCTAGAAATCTAGTCAGCGCTAGCTGTTGCAGCAGTTTGCAGGAGTGAAATACCATACGCAAGACCTGTTTCTATTTTTTTTTTCTCTCTCTCTCTCATTCTGTTTTTCAAATGAATAAATTTGGGTGATTGATAGTTACATAGATTTGAAGTTTCCATGTTCTCTAGAGCTCAGAAATTATACTTTGTTGCCATATATTGACAAGTTACATTCTTGGAACTAAATTTTAAGAGAAACATTGATAATGCAGTTGGTATCAGAATAACAAGAACTGGAAAACAGTATTATGTCATAAATAGAATTTGGCTCCAAACGCTCAAACAGACATTTAAATCCACTTTATGTTAATACTTAATGGATTAATGTTAATGGTTGATGGATCAGGCTGGTGGCTTGATCCCATCACAACATTTGAAGGTGTGGCTTTGGGAAGCCGCTGGTTTGGACAATGATGCTGCGAGGATGACTGCACACTCAGCACAGAGGCAGAGGGAGAGCGCGCTCCTCCACCTGGCTTCCGGGCTTCCCAGATCACCATGGCTCTCTCCCTGCACATGCTCCACCTTTTCCAACCTCAGAGGCTAGAATAATGCGGCCACCCAACCTTGAGCTGTAAATTTCCATAACTAGGCTGAAATAAATATATTTCCTTCCTAACAAGTTCCTCTCAGATACTCTGGCCATAATAATTAAAGGCTGACACACAGCAAAAAAAGCAACACTTACTACTGAATGAATTTTGATCTGGAGCAGAGAAAATACAGAGATGAAAATTATCAGTTTTAGGAATCTTAACCACAAAAAAAGTTTTTGGTATTATTTCAGAAAACAAATAAGGACAAATGAGAGTAAGGGTTTTTTTTTTTTTTTTTTGGTCTTTATTAAAGAGTAATTGTAGGTTGGTCCAGTGTGAAAACCTAGTGGTTAAAGTCCTCACCTAACATGCACTGGATCCCATATGCGTGGCGGTCCTAATCCTGGCAGCCCCACTTCCCATCTAGTTCCCCGCCTGTGGCCTGGGAAAGCAGTCAAGGATGGCCAAAAGCCTCGGAACCCTGCACCCGCATGGGAGACCCAAAGAGGCTCCTGGCTTCAGATTGGTGCAGCTCTGGCCATTGCGGCTGCTTAGGGAATGAATCAGCAAACAGAAGATCTTCTTCTTTATATCTGACTTAGTAATAAAAATAAAATAAATCTTTTAAAAAAAGGAGTAATTGTAGATAAATTTGTGAAAGAATCTTCTAAAGTTTATTTACAAAATGGATCAACAGGTGATCTTGGGAAGTGCTATGTTCCACGGTGATGGCTAAGAAGTTAAATTATTACCAATCAGGGATGGAAGATGGTGAATTGCACGTATTCTGGAAATCTTAAACTTCATCTAACACTTAAGGGTTTTTAATATATTCTTATAAAGATCTATTTATTTGGAAGGCAGAGCTCCAGAGAGAAGGAAAGACAGAAACAGATCTACTGCTGGTTCATTTCCCAAATGGCTGCAAAAGCCAAGGCTGGATGAGGTCCAAGCCAGGAGTCAGGAACTCCATGCTCTAGCCTGGTCTCCCATGTGGGTCAGGGGCCCGAGTCTTTGGGCTGTCATCTGCTGCTTTCCCAGGCATATTAGGAGGGAGTTTGATTTTAAGTGCAATAGCTCGGACATGAACTGGTGCCTACAAGATGCTGAATCACAGGAGGCTTAACCTACTGGGCCACAACACAGGCCATAAATATTTAATATTTACAGTATTTTAAAGCATGTCATATATTACAGGTTTTCAGAATACAGAGATTATCACAGGCTGAAATATCCAGGAAAATTTACACAGAGACTTGAAGAAAATTCAAATAAGCACTGGAAGAGGACAAGAGCATGAAAAGACACAGGGAAGAAAGAAGACCCAGGGAATTTCCAGCACGCAAGCAGGCTGACACGAGTGCAACAAGATGTTCACGCAAGTCAGCAGTACTAGATAACTCAGGGGAAGTCAAGCCAAAATGTGAAGAGCCCTGACCAGCAGAAGAGCATGAACTGCAACGTCAGGAATTCAAGTTCTCTGAGGAACCGCTAACTGGCGGTGGTGCGGAACGGAAAGGGGAAAGGAGAGGGAGTAGACAAGTCTACAGGGAGACAAAGGACTAACAGTCTAGCAACAGGACAGGAAGAAAGAATGTAAGGAAGATTATGAAGAAATCATGGTCTACAACTCAACAGAAAGATGGCTTCGAGAGTTAACACGGAAATGACGGGAGAATAATATTCCAGTACAAAGAAAATTCATATAGCCATAAAACAACTGTTTAAGGCATCAAGGCCAAACACACAACAAAATAATAGAAGCATGTTCCCTAGTAAATTAGGCAAGAAACATTTTGCTGGGTCTGAGCGATTTTTACAACATAATACGATGTATTCCTTAATTCAGAAATAAGGGATGGGCAGGCACAAGGTTTATGTGCAGTGGTTAAAATAAGATCAAAAGAAAGAAAAATTATTTTAGACCTTCTTAATTGGACAATATTCTTCCCCTGTGAAGAAAGTGGCTACATGCTCACTAATCTGCTGCGTTTCTTCTCTGAGGTCATAAAGGCACTTTAGTATTATAGTAATCTCCAGACAGTAACTCAGACATCAAGTTACAGCAGTACTGTCTAGCACTCAGGGAAGGTAAACGTCGCCACTCCTTAAAGCTGAAGGAACACAAGCAATGAAAGGGGAATTCTATAATGTACTCAGATTTTGTTTTATTTTTATAGCCATTGATGAGACTAGTGTGATAAATTACAAAGTAAGGGAGTTTTAGGGAGAATATAATATTAAAATTATATATGGAAAAAAGGAAACATGAAATCACTATAAGAGGGCCTGGGCAAATATTAAAAATGATTTGTCTTACAATTATAAAAGTTAAACATTCTTATTTTAGCATAGCGTCATAAAACTAGTATAAAAAACAGACTCATTGGTAAAGGGAGATCTGAAAAACAACTCCAACACTGTATCATCAACAGTTTTATATTATGCTTTTCACTTGCTACAATGGCAATTTTCCCTGTATATGAAAACACTTGATAAAACACAATTTACAATGGCTGTGTAATAACTCATGTGGATATATCAATGATGGATTTCTACAATACACTGCCATCTTGCCTACTGTTTCACAGATGCCAAAACATTCACTTCTACTTTCATCCTTATGAGATAAATGAAGCTTTTATTCTTATAACAAAAAGGGCTTGTTATCAGCCTTATTTTATAGAAAAATAAATTTAAAAAAAAAGATTTCAGCAATTTTGTCCCAAGTTCCACATTAATAGTGAAGTTCTGATTAGAGATTCAAGTATGCTAATAGCATGATCAACTAGTTCACCCTTTTTAAAGAATACACACTTGCACTGTGCTATAAACCAACTCCCTCCCCAGAGGACAATGAATCACTGTAGCAGAGTGCAAAACCAATTCAGCAAGACTATCCTGCTCCATCTCTCAGGAGGCCTAATACTATCAATATAAATAGCTGGTGAAAAAGACATTTCATTTCTAGAGCCATTGCTACAACATTGTTACAATACCTTTAGATTATGTATGATATCTATCCGTTTGTTCTGGCTGTCCTTAAAGTGAACTTGAACTCTGACAGGAAACTCACCCCAGCCTCTTCTGGTCAGGTGAAAAGGAGGCTCTCTAGAGAAAAGCAAACATCAACACATTCATCCATGTTCATCTCTTGTCCTCGAGAGGAAAAGCTCTCTCATAATGGATAAACTCAAGTTCTTCTGAGAATCATTTAGGCTTCCTCAACTCAAGTTAAATCAACATGATGAATTTTGCTAACATACTACATTATGAAAAAATAATTCAACTCAAACCTACACTAAGTACTGAATTACTGAATGCTTAGCGTTAAGGAGTGCAGCCCATACACTTCGGATTTGATGTCATTTCCACAGATGAGCAAGCCTCCCTGACAGGCACTTGATGGACATGCCTCACGAGGCCTATGTTCCCTACCTCACACCTGCAAACTCTGCCCGCCAAGGCAAAAATAAAACAAACAAGAATGCTCAACAAAGGGACTATTCATTTGAAGCTGTTTGCTAAGAAGACTTAAAGAATGGTCATTTGCTTACAACATGATTTTCCCCATTTGCTGACCATGATTTTAGTGAGTAAATGGAAATGTGTGTGAATACTAATTGGATTAGAGGATTCTTAGGCAAATATAATTGTGAAAGAGAGAATTAATCAACCATACTGGCAAACGATTACTAACTGGTGATGAGTAACTAAAGATTCATTATACTTAAAGACTTTCTGTAATAAAAACTTGGAAATTTAATCGATAAATCTTTAAGTCTGCAACATCATTTCAGCTCATGGGGAAAAGACAGAAAGCTTTTAAAATGAAAATTTGTTATGAATTCCTGGCTTGGAATTATTGTAATGAAAGAAGATGCCAAGATTGCAGTGAAGAAAATTTTTTCCATGGGATGTGATTCTGGAAAACTAAAAACACACACAGATTCTGTAAGGGCAAAATCTAGGAGCACAACTGGAGAGCAGTCACACTAGAAATGCTGCTGGTGATAAGCTTAGTCACTTAAATTCCAGCAAAGTGGAGCGACAAGCTACGCCCACTGTGCAACAAACACCCTTTAGTAACACTGTTTCCTGAACTTGTCTCACAATGGACATGGTAAATTGGGTATATTATTTAACTTATACTCATTACTTTTCAACTTCTCATGTAAGGTTAAATATGATCAATGACCAAAAAAGGAAAAACCACAGTAATAAGAAATGCAAACAGGACACAAATTCTTACTCATCCACTTAATTCAAACAGCTAGCCAGTCTGGTAACCACAAACTTCACATTTACTAAAGCTCCATTATGTTTCTTTCTTTCTTTCTTTCTTTTTTTTCATTATGTTTCTAAACAGCTCTTTTATCAAAAGTTTCCCTTACCTCCCTAATGTTGGTTCCAGGTAGCCATTCAAAACTATAAAGAATAGTCTTCTACCACATGAAAGGCCTTTGAAAGAACTAAACTCCCCTAACTTCTTCAAGATGAATGTCTCTGTTCCTTACAATACTGTGATACTGTGTCTCCTATGACCCAGCCAGTTCTAAGACCTTTTCATCTATTAACTTATCTAATCTTTACAACCACAGTTCAAAATACTCCCTCTGAAATGGTAAGGCTGAATAACTTGCCAAGGTTACACAAGTCACTATGGAGTCGGGATTGAAACTCCAGGAACAGGTTGCAGGAGCTGTGCTTTAACCACCGGGCGAGGCCACATCCCCCTGTTAGTGGATCTTATTGCACTGGCTGCTCTCCCATAGGCACACATAGTGTAAGGTCACAACTGTGCTGAGCACAGAAGTCCATCTGACATCTAATAAGGCAGCCTAAAGTTAGAATTACAGAAATGGCCTCCACAGGGTATTCTGATTAGGCAATACAGCTCTGCAAACTACTGTGGTATTTCGGAACACTTGTGAACTGAATGAAAAGGCAAAAACATTTTAAAGAGGCTCACGAGGGGGTCCTGTGCAGTGGCTGCCTGCACCGTGGCACCCCAAATGGGTAGTCTGAATCTGGACGGTCCACTTCCAATTCAGCTCCCTGCTAATGCTCTTGGGAAAGCAGCAAGTAACAACTAACTGCTTGGGAACTGCTTATTTGACACTCAGGGTCTTGTGGCTAAAAGCCAAATTTACAAGCTCAGCATTGAGAAGCTGGGTAAAGACAGTCATGACAACTGAACCAAATGTAAAAATGAGACTCCTGTGGGAGCAGAATCGACAGATGCTCTTCATCAGGCAATGTGCTATGATAGGGAAATTTAGAGTACAAGAAAAAATATCTGAAGCCTGGCACAGTGGCCTGGTGGCTAAAGTCCTTGCCTTGAACATGCCTGGATCCCATATGGGCACCGGTTCTAATCCCGGCAGCCCTTGCTTCCCATCCAGCTCCCTGCTTGTGGCCTGGAAAAGCAGTCGAGGATGACCCAAAGCCTTGGGACCCTGCACCCGCTTGGGAGACCCAGAAGAGGCTCCTGGCTCCTGGCTTCAGATCAGCGCAGCACAAGCTGTTGTGGTCACTTGGGGAGTGAATCATCAGGCGAAAGTTATTCCTGTCTGTCTCTCCTCCTCTCTGTCTGACTTTGTGATAAAAATAAAATAAATCTTAAAAAAAAAGAAGAAAAAACATCTGTTCATTTATCCAGAAATATGGTTAACCCCAAGTTTCAAGGCAGTTGCCAAAGTCCTATCTACTCATCAAATCAGTTATTTTTATTTTTTTTAAAGATTTATGTATTTATTCACAAGGCAGAGTTACGGAGAGGGCAAGACAGAAGAAGAGACGGAGACAGAAAACAGACTAATTGTCCATCCGCTAGCCTGCTCCTCAAATAGCTGCAATGGGCCAGTGTTGACCGGCACAAAGCCAAGAACCTAGAACTACTTCTTGGTCTCCCAAGCAAGTGGCAAGGGCCCTAGTACTTCAGCCATTTCCTGCAGCTTTCCCAGTCACATCAGAAGTGGGACTGGAAGTACAGCAGCTGGCAGTCCATATGGGATGGGATGCCAACATCATATAACCTGTGGTGTTACATCATCAATACCAATTTAAAAATTTTTTACTTACTTATTTTCATTCTTACTTGAAAGGCAGAGAGACACAGAAACAACAGAGAGAAACATGGAGATAGACCTTCTATCTACCGGTTTATTCCCAAGAGCCTGCAGGAGCCAAAATTGAGCCAGGCTAAAATCAAAGACCCAAAACTCAATCTAGGTCTCCTGCCCAAGACACAGGGAATGAAGTACTTCAGCCATCAGCACTGCCTCAGAGGGCGCACAGCAATAGGATGCTGATCCCAAGCACGGTAGCCAGAACCTGAATCCAGCTCTCTGATACAGGATGTAGAAATATCAAACGACAATTTAACTGTTATGCCAAATGCCCTCCCCTCTTCAAGCTAGACACTTGATAAAAGTAACATTTTGAAAGGCCAGTGCAATGGCTCAGCTAGCTAATCCTCACCCTGCAAGCACTGGCAACCCTTTGGGGTTCCTGTCCGGGCTGCTCCACTTCCTATCCAGCTCCCTGCTGTGACCTGGGAAAGCAGCAGAGGATGGCCCAAAGCACTGAGATCCTGTAGCCATGTGACAGACCCAGAAGCAGCTCCAGGCTCCTGATCGCTCAGCTTTGGCTGTTGTGGTCATCTGGAGAATGAACCAGCATATGGGAGATCTTTCTATCTCTCCTCTCTGTAGAGCTGCCTTTCCAATAAAAAGAAATAAATCTTAAAAAAAAAACAAAAAAACCAAAGAACCATATTGAATCCAACAACAAAAAATGTATTAACAGAAGATACTGCAGACACACAGAATGAAAGAAATGTGAAAAGAAACTGCAGCAACTGGACTTCCTTAGGACTGATGCAACACGCTGACAAGAGATCTGTCATACTTTAACACAGAGCCCAGCAGGGAGTTCTTGGCCAATGCAATTTCTTATCTAATTGTTCATTGTTTTCCTACAACTTAAAGAAAATCAATAATTAATTCTTGGTGATAATGTAAAAATAAAACTGGTGTTGGTTTGCAAAATAAAACAAGTGCTGGTTTGTATCAGCATGTACTAGATTTTATGTAATGACTGTTTAGTCTCATTTTTTTATGAATCAGATTTTCATCATCAACACAAAATATGGTTAACACATTTTAATTGTGTTAAAATGTTTTTCTAGGACTACGTGCTTCAGCTTCTACCATATAAGGCAATCTGCATTCTTTTAATTAATATAATCACAGACAAAATGTTTCTAAGCTTGTCTCTCACCATACTCAAACACCTCTGTTAAACACTGCCCACTTGGAGTTGGGATATCTAAACTCAGAACAGTGTTAAAGCATAAAACATTGTTAACATCTTGGGAGCTTTCCAGGAGAAGTTGGGTGCTGCACTAGTCGTACAGGATGTTACTTTCTTTTTTTTTTTTTTAAAGATTTATTTATTTGGGGGCTGGTATTTTAACATGTGTAAAGACTCTGCCTGCTATGCTGGCATCCCACATGGATGCTGGTTTTAGTCTCCACTTCTGATCCAGCTCTCTGAGAAGGCGCCTGAAAATGCAGTGTAGGATGGCCCAAGTACTTAGGCCCCTGAGCCCATGTGAGAAACCAGAATAAAGCAGCTGGCTCCAGATTCTGGTCCATCCCAGCCCTGACCACTGTGGCCATTTGGGAAGTGAACAAACGGATGAAAGAACCCTCTCTCTGTCACTTCTGTTTTTAAATAAAAAAATTTTTAAAAATTTATTTAGGGCCCGGCACAGTGGTGCAAGTGGTTAAAGTCCTTGCCTTGCACGCCCGGGATCCCATATGGGCGCCGGTTCTAATCCCGGCAGCCCCGCTTCCCTTCCAGCTCCCTGCCTGTGGCCCAGGAAAGCAGTCGAGGACAGCCCAAAGCTTTGGGACCCTGCACCCGCGTGGGAGACCCGGAAGAGGCTCCTAGCTTCGGATCGGCCCTTGCGCTCACTTGGGGAGTGAATCATCGGACAGAAGATCTTCCTCTCTGTCTCTCCTCTCTGTATATCCGCCTTTCCAATAAAAATAAAATCTTTAAAAAAAAAGATTTATTTTTATTACAAAGATATACAGAGAGGAGAACAGATAGAGAGGAAGATCTTCCATCCGATAATTCACTCCCCAGGTGACTGCAACGGCCGATGCTATGCCGATCCAAAGCCAGGATCCAGGAACTTCTTCCGGGTCTCCCTCACGGGTGCAGGGTCTCATGGCTTTGGGCTGTCCTTGACTGCTTTCCCAGGCCAGAAGCAGCAAGCTGGATGGGAAGCAGGGCTGCCAGGATTAGAACCGGTGGCCATATGGGATCCAGGCACGTTCAAGGCAAGGACTTTAGCCACTAGCCCACGCCGCCAGGCCCTTAAATAAAAATTTTTTAAAAATAATTTTAAAAATATGTATTTATTTGAAAGGCAGAGTGACAGAGATAAAGGGAAAGTTGAAGAGAAATCTTCTATCCGCTGATTCATTCCCCAAATGAACATAAACAGCCAGGTCTAAGTTATTGAAGCCAAGAACTCTAACAAAGCGCTCAACATGGGTGGCAGGAGCCCAGATACTTAGACCACCATTCACTGACTCCCAAGCACATTAACAAGAAACTGGATCAGAAGTGGACTAGCCAGATTGTGAACTGGGACTCCAATATGGGATGCTGGTCTTTTAAGAACATCTTAACCCACAGTACACTAATAGCATCTGTACAAGGCATTTCTTAAAGTCTGCATATAGCACATAAAGATGGGGTCCTCGTGTGCGTGCTTCCTTGTCAACCATGTGAACAACATCAAAACTAAAAGAAAAGAAATAATGACAAAAGTAGTGGCAGAGAGAAGCATTCATAATCAAGTGCTAAAATCATTCAAAGAGGGAAGGGATTTGTGGTATGAGTGGGTAACTGAAACAAAGGAGAAGCAGCAGGTCAAGTTTCAAATGAGCTGAGACTTTCTCAGAGAGAAGGGAGAAAAGCAGTCTACATGCCACAAATATGAACAGGAAGGACTCAACAGAGTAAGATGTGTGGGAGGAAAGCAAGCCAGCCACCACTTGGAAAAGCTACAGAAACAGCAAGATCCTCAGAAGACACCCTGTTGCATCTAAGAGTCAGGAGTGGAACAGATGTTCTGAATAGAGCACAGGACATAGGAGAGTCTGATAACAAACCACATCCACAGCACAGCCATACAGTGAACACAGACATGACCCATAACAGACATAACGATCCAAAAAAACATCTAAATCATACAAAAGGCTTCACAATAGTACACATACTGCCATTCCTCTATGGAAGAAAACAAAAGCAATTCTACAAGCTTATTTTGTGTTTCAAAAAAAATCTCATTAGGAGTGGCATCTGAGAGGGACCACAGGAATTTTCAGCATAAAATACTACTGCACTTCTGTATTTTGATATGCAGTAACATTTTTACACCTATCTATGTAAGCAAGTTCAGCTCTTTTCAGGGGAGAGCAAAATCAGCTAAACTAAGAACAGTAACAAACTGGCAGGAAGGGGCAGTGCCTGCTCAGACAGCAATCTGCAAGGAGAAAGCCAGTTTACAACTCTATTATGACTAACAGTCAATGCTGAGTAAATTATTAATAGAAGAATTTCCAGAGAATGTGCTGAAGTGAAGTCACTGTTCCTCCTATTTCCACTTTAGTAAACCTGTAGTTCTTAGGTTAACTTCTCAAGTACACTTACCTAACTTCCACAAGGTCATTTGGTTTGTAGCTAGGATGAAGGAAGAACCAAACTTTTTTAACAAAATGATTAATACTGGGTTCTCTACGAGATCCTCGGACATACACCATCCACTTATGTGTTGACTGGTCATTTTCTTCCCTCTTATCTGGAGGTATATACCTAGAAAAAAGGAAGAAAACAAAAAAGACAGAAAAGTCTGAATTTCTTTTTGCTTCAAATACCAAACAAAACAACCTTTACACATAAAACTTTTCCTACTTAAAACAAGGTTAAAATTCCAGCAATATTTAACAGTGGTATCACGCAAACAATCTTAGAAGTAAATCATTTTCCTAAACTTTTTTTTCCCTTTGGATCAAGGGGGCATTCCTTTAATTTGTCATTATCAATTTGAAATTAAAAAAAAAAAAAACAAATCATTTTTCCTGCCAAGTGGGTACTGAGGTAGAAACAAATGGGCCTATTCCTGTCTGTGTTGGGGAGTGAGCACCCTTTGGGTTGCTATCATTCAGGTTTAAAGGCACTATAGCTTTGCAGCTTTCTGATACTCACCGCTGCCAATGTGGGAACTGGCTTCCTTCCCGAGTCAAAGGATGCCATGGCCTCTGTCCTGACCATAGCAACTAACATCATTAGCCCTCTTCTTTATGTGCCCTGTCTTTATCTCAAGGTATGCAGCTGTTTTCCATCTAGCTGGAAAACGTGGTTATGGCCTTCTATTCATCTATACCTACAGTTATCCTTAGGGGGTCAAACTGTCTAACTGTCCATTCTTTGCCCTTTGCTCTCATCTGTGAAAACCAGCCTGTAAGTTACATGAACCCTGTTGATCCCTAGATAAATCTGGCAAGAAGCAACTTCTTTACAATACTGAGCCTTAGTTTTATCATGTCCATAGTAAAGTTTGTGTAAGTTTCCACAAAAGGCTACTACTAGTGTCTTTTGACTAACTTACTGTGTACTTATTTTTCTCTGTATATTCAGTGCATCTTTCAGGATACTTGTGGGCAGGTGTTTGGTGGTGGTTAGGATGCGACCTGGGACTCCTGCACCGAGCAATCAGAGTGCTTGAATATGGAGACCTGGCTCCACTCTCAGGCCTTCCTTTCTGCTAAAGCACACCTGGGAGGCAGCAGGCGCTGGCTCAAGTGCTACAATGTCCCCAGGTGGGAAGACCTGGATCTAGTTCCTGACTCCTGACTTCAGCCTCGCAGTCTCAGTTGTTGTAGGCATTTGTAAGTGAACTACTGATAGGAGATATCTTTAAATTTAAAAAATAATAAATTAAAATAATTAAATTATGCCTTATAAGTATGTGTGTCACATAAAACATTCAATACTTGTGTACTGATATTGTATTCAATAAACCTGCTAACCCATAAATACCAAAATTTCATCAAACACTGTTCAAATTACACAATCATACTATCTATTAATCATATCAATAAATGTTACGCTTTTCAAAAAATCTGACTATCTCAGTATCTCCAAGTGCAAAGTTCAATACTAGAGTAATACACCTCATCTTGGTCTAGATTCTAACAGGAAGTTTAGCACTGAGGATGGGATTTGATATACATCTTTTGAAGATATTATTTGAGTTAAACAAAACCCTAGTATGCTAAGAAACATGATCAACGAATGTTAAATTTTGTCTAATGTTGTTGCTTCCACATCTTTTGAGGTAACCATGCTTTTATTCCTTTAATCTGTTAATTTGGTTAAGTATATTTATCAATTTGAATATTCAAACTTACACTTCTTGGTCATAATGTTTTCTCATTGCTATACAGTTACTAAATTCAGCTTACTAATTATTTTGTCCAATATTTCTGCATTTAAAAGTTATTTTTCAGAAATTGTCTGGCTTTATTAACAAAGTTAAACTGCTCTCATAACATGCACTGACAATTGCTTTCTTTTAGAGCCTGGATGGTGGTTCAACAAGCTAATCCTCCATTTTAGAGTGCCAGCATCCCATATGGGTGCTGGTTCATGTCCAATGCAGCTCACTGCCTATGGCCTGAGAAAGCAGCAGAGAATGGTTCAAGCCCTTGGGCTCCTGTATCCATGGGGGAGACTTCTGAAGCCCAGCTTGGGATTGGCACAGTTATGGCCATTTGGAGAATGAACCAGTGGATGAAAGAGCCTTCTCTCTGTTAGTCTGCCATTCAAATAAAAATAACATTTTTAAAAAGTAGAAAAATTTTAAAATAATTTTTAAAAACCTCACAAATGCTTTCTGCTTTCTCCAGTTTTATATAAAACTGGAATTATCTGTTCACTCAACCTATAAAGAAATCTAGGTTGGTGCCAGCACTGTGCAATACCAAACAAAGCCTCTGCCTGCACTGCCAGCATACCACACGGGTGCCGTTCAAGCTGTTCTTCCAATCTAGCTCCCTGCTATTGGCCTGGGAGAGCACTGAACAGTGACCCCTGTATCCATGTGGGAAACCTGGAAGATGTTCCAGGTTTCAAAATGGTCCAGCTCCAGAGCCTGGGGTCACCTGAAATGTGAACCAACAGATAGATTTCTTTCTGTGTCTCTCCTCTCTATAACTTTGTATTCTCAATAAAAATAAGTATGGTGGGGGATGGGGAGAACTAAGCCTCATGATTTGGCTTTGCACTGGGAATGTTTTCACTTGAGATATTCTGAATATATTGTATTTTCCTAGGAATTATTCAGCTTCTCATTTCTAATGTTGTGGCACCTGTAGTTAAATCCACTTATCACTGATTTTTGACTGTAGTATGGTCAGAAAAAATAATCTGCAGGATATGGACTTAATTTATAGATTTCATAAATGTCTCTTGCATACGTAAAGTTTTATTTGCAACTGTTATGTATAAAATGTATCCACAAAGCCAACCTTTATTAACACATATTCAAATCTTATACATGCTCATCTAGCATGGCAGGCATTTGGCTTAGTAGTGAAGATTCAGATGCCTAGGGCCAGAGTTGTAGTTCAGTGGGCAAAGCAGCCACTGTGATGGTGCTGGCATCCTCCACGAGTGCTGGTTTGTGTCCAAATTGCTCCACATCTGATCCAGCTCCCTGTTAATGCACCTCGAAAAGTAGGGGAGCCACTCATGAGGGAGACCAGAAGATGTTCAGGTACTGGATTTGGACAGGCCTAGACTAAATTGCGGCATCCATTTGGGTAGAGAACCAGAGGATGAAAGGTTTCTGTCTCTCCCTCTCCATCATTCTACCTTCCAAGCATTATGAATAAATCTTGGCAATGCCCATATCCCACACTGGAGCACCTGGGTTGGCTCCTAGCCATGAGGCCTGATTCGAGGTTCCTGAGGTTGCAGGCATCCAGGGATGAACCAGTGAGTGGGAGTTGTCCTCTGACTGCCTGCGTGTGTGTATGTCTCTGTGCTCATATCAGCCAATACAAATTTTAAACTTTTTATACTATACCTGTATTTGTTTGACCTATCAATTACCGTAAGAGGTACATAAAATCTCTCAGAGTATGGCAGTACTTGGAGTAATTTCTTCTGTTCTATCAGTTTGGGTTTATACATTTTAATGCATTACCAGGTGCATAGAAATTTAGTATCTTCATATTTTCTCAGCATAAGAAACTATTATCACTATAGAGTTTGTCTTTCCTCCATCAACACTTGAAATCAAGTTTGCCTGATAATACTATACTACCCTAGTTTTCTTTTGGACTGTCAACTGCTAGCCAAATTTCTAATTACGTACTTCAACCTGCCTGCATTTAGACTTGTCTATGATAAACAACTCAGAGCTGAATTTTAGGTTACTTTATCTCAGTCCAATGATTTCCTTTATCAAGGAAATTAAATCCACATTTTCCCCTTATCTTTTAAAATCAGTTTTTCATTTCTTCTTTCATTCCATGTTTTCCCAATACTAATTCAAAAGTAGAACCTCTATGTCTATATTTGTAATGGTGATGTTATGTACCTAACACTCTTAATAGAGTAAAATTAATCAATGTTTTTACTCTCTTCCAGAGCAAACCAATTTGAAACAGTCTCATGCCCACCATTCCTTCCCTAAACATCCATAGTTAACCAGTATTTTAGTTAAAAACCAAGCACAAATTGTAACTCTACATTATTTGGAAAAACAACAACAACAACAAAACAGTGGTTATCCCAAACATCTTGTGGTTGGTGAGTTTACTTAGACTTAAAACCTCGGTCTTTTCTGAGTAGGTCTCATATGCAATATGGTTACAATTCAAAGTCAAATTCCAAAAGAACTATTTATTTGTCCCTCAGCTAAATGCATGGTAACTCCAAAAGAATCTATAAAAGAGAGGCTTAATTGATTTGATCTTAATTTATTCCCCCACATAAGTATTATTAAATAATCTACAAGTATTGCCGAGATTAATAATCTACTTCTTATTGTTTATTAGTAACTAGGACTTGCAAGTTTGTTTTTATACCTTGTTTGATTTGTTTCACCAAGATAACTTTTACAATTTTGACTTCATTAGTCTAAATAATTACACCCAACTACAATTTTCATAAAAACACCTATTTTTTCATCAAGCAAATACTTATTTTATGGTAAATACTGTAATGTATAGAAACAAACAAGATAAGATAGTGGCTAAAGAGATTCTAGTCTGATTTGGGAAATTTGAAACTAGTAAATAACCGTATTTAATGGTAAAAATGATGAGAGCAGAGGAAAAAAAATCTAACGAGAAAAAAAAATCAAGGAAAGGGATCAGCAAATACAATTTCATGAAGAAATTAGTTAAAACTACTATTTAAAATCTTGATCACTGTGTGATCAATTTTTCTCCATTAACCTAATCCCTTCCATACAGTCACATCTGAACAACTATTTACATTCTCTTATGCTACGGGAAAACAGAATTCATGAAGCTCCTACAGACAGCCTGAAATCATTCTCTTAAAGAGATAGAGGCATGCTTCAAAATTTCTGGTTAAAGAATTAAAAACACTGGAGCTGGCAAAAGGGCTCAACTTGCTAATCCCCCACCTTCAAGCACCTACACCCCATAAGAGCACCAATTTTGTGTCAGCTGCTCTACTTCCCATCCAGCTCCCTGAGTAGGGCCTAGGAAAGCAGTAGAGGATGGCCCAAAGCCTTGGGACCCTGTACCTATGTGGGGAACATGCTCCTGACTCTGGATCGGTTCAGCTCTGGCCCTTGTGGCATTAGGGAGTAAATCAGCAGACAAAAAAATCTTTCTTTCTGTCTCTCCTACTCTCTGTAAATCTTCCTTTCAATTAAAAATAAATCTTTAAAAAAATTTCAAAAAATTAGTAACATTTCAGTTTGCATAACCAAATCAACATTTTTGAAATTAGCTAATAAGTCTCTGAAGAAAATAATTATGTCAGAAGATCAAAAACTCCTCCAAACCTGCATAAACTTACCTATTTATCAAATAAATTTGGGTAAGAGTCTGTCTCAGAAATTTTCACCCAGCACCATTTCACTCTAAGTCAAAGACAGGCAGGCACAGGAAAGCAGGCAGAGTCTCAAATCTGGACTTTGATTTCCTTTCCAAACAACTCAGAGCTTGGGAGGAACATTCCCTGAAGCCTCTACTGCACCACTAGGATAATCAGTATGCAAAAGTAATGAAACAAGTGAATGACTGGAAGGAAGATGCATGTGCCAATGATTTACTATATTCACATCAGTTTGGCTTCCCAGAGTGACCAAAAAGGATGCAGAAACTCAAGTGTCAGGGGGAAAAAATAAAAGAAAGCCATCACATAGTCTCGTGCTAAGAAACCAACTGACAGAATATGCATTCACAAAGAATACTGTTTCAGTGATGATTAGGAAAATAGTGGCTCCCAAGATTGAAAATGTAGAGAAAAATTAAAGATCTGAAAAGTTGAAGCAGAGGGCAGCTCCTGAGAATTCACTGTTTTCACTTTTAAGTTCAACCATCTCCAGAAACTACACATGAAAGTCACTATATTGTTTAGGGCAACATTTTGAAGCAAACATGTGCCCTTGTTCATGGATATCTATGAGAAGGATGCAAAGTAGAACGACAACACTGTAGAGAAAAGCAATACAGAGGAGATGATATCCAGATGAAACTAGGAAATCTAGATACAAATGCTACCTTTGCTTACTATTTATTACCAAAACTGCAAAAGTCTCTGAATTCTGGTTTACTTTTGAAACAACTAGGAGAAAGAATCCCTGAATTCTCTTCCTATTATCATACTATAAGAATGAGGGCATTAATGCCACGGTATCAGCATACATGCATCTGATACTCACTTGGACACATTGCCTACTACTATTGTTTTCTTTACAAAAAGCCGTGAAGTCTCATCTCCCGTGAGATCAGCATTCCGTGGATCTGTTTTATGAGAGCCGACAGCACTAGACGTGTCCTGAAAGAAATCACAATCAATAATCACTTTCTGTATGAACAGTTTCCAACAGGGTAAAAACAAAAAATATGAATGAAATGACTTTCTAAGTTGCAAAATTCTCTGGCTTTTTAGCACCTCCCAGACATAAAAAAAGTAATTTATTATAAATATTGCATTAGTTTATACAAAACACCTGCGAATCGTAATTCCATGTAGTTGTTAAAAAGTCATTTGTTTTGTATGCACACAATGCAAAAAAGACAAACAGGAAACTATTACAAAGATCATTTTTGTGAAATGGGAATGGAAATGATGCAGCGGTCAAAGGAATTTACTTTCTTTTCAGTTCCATAGTACTCCATAACTCAAACATTTTCTACAATTAATGAGCTAAGGTGTAATCTTGAGCAACCTCAGTTCCCTCACTGGGAAAATCAGGATGACTGTAGTAAACTTTCACACATGACTTTGTTTTATTCAGTTCTTAGATATCTGTTATAAAGCAAGTATTAAATGTTCATCATATAAATACATATATAAATAGCCACACATAGTACAAAATATTCAAAGCTTCTAAATCCTATGATTGGTCTGACCTAGATCAAAAAAAAAGAAAGAGAGAAAGAAAAACGTGCAACATTTTGCTCATGATTACATGATTAATATTCAATAGACAAACATTAAGCGTTCTGATTTATAAGTCACTCTTGTGACTCTTACAAGTGATTTCTTATCAGTGACTCTTCTATTCCTTTTTTTCTGCATTGTATTTTATAATTTATAATCAGGAAATAAAATTCATCAAATTCCTGAGATCCAAACATGCAGAAAACTCCCTCTAGAACCAAGCCCCAGGCAGAGAAAAACCAATGATTTAATCCAACAATGGATAATCAAATATTATTCCAAGAAATACAAAGTTAACTTGAAATGAGAGCTCAAGAAATAAACTAACAAAATCAAAGAGCAATAAACGGTTTCTTCTTCTGTTTATCATTCATCACATTTCCTTCACCCACTAAAGCATCTTAGAATATAAATTTTTCTTTTTAAAGATTTATTTCTATTACAAAGTCAGATATACAGAGGGGAGGAGAGACAGAGAGGAAGTAGAGCTGCTGGAATTAGAACTGGCAACCATATGGGATCCCGGTGCATTCAAGGTGAGGCCCTTAGCCACTAGGCTACGCCGCCAGGCCCAGAATATAAAATTTTATAAAGGAAACTGCTAAAGAGCCACTTTTCTTGGAAGACTATATATGATCGAGAGGAACAGCCTTGAGCAAGGACACAGAACTGACCATTTCTGAAGGTTTTCTTTCCAAATTTCATGAATGGCATCCAGAAACTATGTAATTCTAAAACTAGAAAGAACTAAGCTTCACTCTCACTTCTGATATTATTGGGTAAACACAACTTTAGAAAAAATATTTTATTTTCATCTAAAAGGCAAAGGGGCAGATAAATAGAGATTTTTGATTCACTGGCTCACTCTCCAAATGATCACAAAAGCCAGGTCAGGGCCAGGCTGAAGCCAGGAATTAGAAATTTTATCTAGGTCTCCATCGGGATGGCAGAAGCCCAAGCACTTGCACATCATCAGCTGCTTACAGGATGAATTGGCAGGATGCTGCACTGAGGTCAAGCAGCTGGGACTCCCACTGATATGAGACAGGGGACATAGGCATTCCAAAGGGCAGTTGAAAACTGCCACACCAATGCAGCTTTCAACTGATCAACACCCACCTTCTCCCTTTTAAAAGAAAACAGTGTATTTCCTAGGGTGCCTAAGGAAGTACGATGAGGTAATACTAATATATATATAAGATACTATATATAATAATATGTAATAGACACTAGATCCCCCCACCCACCACCATCCAACAAATACCCTTCCAGGATTTCGGCTTGGTCTCTGCTCCACGTGGTTTGAGAGTCTTTCTTCTATATCCAGATTGCTGTTATTATCTTTGTCAGATAAGAAGTCATTATGTTGAGATAAGGAATCACTTTCTGAATGATTGGCTGATGGTGTTTCTGATCTCTGATTAGTGGGAGATGAGGATCTAGATGGTGATTCCAAAAATTTCTTGATAGCAGGATGATTAAAAACCATTGTATCACATGTCTTTGACCCCTAGGGGGTAAAAAAATTAAAGGAAGCAAAGATTAAACACAACCCATCAAAAGTAAGCAAATATTTGGTCTTTCCAAAAAAGCTTATCTGGTCATCACAATCTCTTGATGCTTATTAAAATGAAGTTCAACTTTCTTTTAACATGGTCTTTGAACCAACAAAACAAAAACTAGAAAGAAAAATAATTACGCTAAAGTTTTACCACTAAAAGCTAAAGAAGTAAGGTCTTCTGGTGATAAGAATAATATATGCCAAATAAAATTTCACTTTAAAAAGGTCTCAAATCACTCTACACAGACACATCAACTGCTCTAAATAAAACATCCCTGTAAAACGGCTTTAAAGTAAGTAATAGCAATGTATAAACTTTTCCCTCTGTCTGGTACAAAGAGGCCCAGGGTGTTTTTCTGTATCTTAGCTACTTGCATACAAAATATAACACATTCTATTATTATGTGATACACTCTAGCTATGTTACTAGGAAACCCAGCTGTTAAAAAACTGCATCGTTAAAAAATCATTTTAGGGCCAAGCGTAGTAGCCTAGCAGCTAAAGTCCTCGCCTTGCACACGCCAAGATCCCAGATGGGCGCTGGTTCTAATCCTGGCAGCTCCACTGCCCATCCAGCTCCCTGTTTGTGGCTTGGGAAATCAGGCAAGGACTGCCCAAAGCATTGGGACCCTGCACCCACATGGGAGACTGGCTTCGGATCAGCACAGCTCTGGCCGTTGTGGCTGCTTGGGGAATGAATCAGCAGATGGAAGATCTTTCTCCATATCTCTCTTTATCTCTGTAAATCTGACTTTCCAATAAAAATAAATAAAAAATGCAAGACCCAGGGCTGGGAATGGGTTTGTAGGGAGACTGTGGGCACCTCTCTGATGGGCTGTACTTCCCACCGGTGCACATGACAACCAGGGCTGGGAGTGGATTTGGCAGGACAGGCAGTAGTACCTGCCAGCATGAGTGTAGGCTAGACAGTGGGTCATTTGGGTTAAACTAGGCTCCAGCACTCATTGGTGGGTGCAAAAGCCAAATGGGATACAGGATAGACTGGACCAGCCTGCTGTACTCACCAGCATGCACAGGAACCAGGGCTGTAGGCAGGCCTGGTGGGAGTTATTGGGGGTAGCGCTGACTGGGCTACAGTTCCCACTGGTGTACATGAGGGTTGAGTGTACGGTAGGAAAGGTTGGGCTGGACCACAGCATCAACTGATTTGTGTAAGAGATGGTGTTGGAGACAGAATTGACCCAACAACTGCAATCACCTCTATGGGTATAGGCTGATGTGGATGAGACTTAGCTGGATCTCATACTGACTAGAACACACAAGAGTCAGGTATAGGGTCACCTCAGACGAGGTTTCATTGGGGACACCCCTATAACTGAACCCCTTGGCTCAGAACTCCAACCACAGGGAAACTCGCAGGATCTGTGGTCTGACAGTGGAGTGCATGTGTCAGAACTGGGCCTCCTCAAATACTAACATTAAGCAGTAGATGGCACACCCAGAGGTACATGGAGGATATGGCAGTCTATTGAGGCCTGCAGAGGACATCTGGTACCATAGCAGAGGATGGAGGGTAGAACAAATTGGACAACTACCTCAGAGAACCTTAGACAGGAAATATCTGAGTGAATGGAGACTCTCAGGTGGATTATGTCAGCCAATGGACCTTGGAAGGATTTCCTCATCCTTGGCACAGACAGACAGCATTTCAGAACTATTTAAAACACTTGAGCAGAACCCTCAGAACATGTTCCACATTGGGGACCCTGGAATGACATCAGGTGACCCTCCCCCAAGCCCAGGTACTGATGTGGTTAGGATGCTGGGTGTGGCTTCTCCCCATCTCTCCTTCCCATCTCCCAGATACAGAAGAAAAAGAAACCTGGAAACAATGATCTCATCCTCTTATAATCCTCAACACTTTCTACCCTAATCAATGGTCCACATGGACATGCATCCTTCTATGTAAACACCATCAAAAATAAAATTTAAAAAAAAAAGGAAATATGCTAAAATTATCAAAATGTTAAACATTTTAATTTCAGTTCAGTCATATTACTTATGTTTGCATGTGGACAGACTGGCAGGATAAAAAGACAAGATACTTATTTATCACCTATTTGTCAAAAAATTAGGGGAAGAAAATGTTTCTTTGTTCCTGATTGCAATCACATTAACCAAATGATCAAACTGAACGTCACTTTCAGGACAGCCTGTCATCAATCTGCCTGTTGATGTGACAACATGAAGCACACAGCATGTTGTAAATATCTCTGCCAAAGATACTGATCCTAAATCTAATCAAACCTTTACACCTGAATTCACTTTCCAGAAAAAGCAGAGAATGAAGGAATAACCCAAGGCAAAATACAAAGCCAAAATTTATTCTATAAAATCAATCTCTTAAAAAAAAAAAGAAATAGGGGCCCAATGGCGTGGCCTAGTGGCTAAGATGCCAGGATCCCATATGGTTGCAGGTTCTAATCCCGGCAGCTCCACTTCCACTCTATCTCTACTCCTCTCTGTATATCTGACTTTGTAATAAAAATAAAGTAAATCTTTTTAAAAAAAAAAAAAAAAAAAAAAAAAAAAGAAATAAGGACAATGGCAGGGGCAATGTATAGGGCTTGTTCTAGGTTTAAAAGAAATTAGAGAAGGGGCCAGCACGGAGGCATAGCAAGTTAGGCCTCCACCTGCAGTGCTGACATTCCATAGAGGCACTAATTTGAGTCCTGGCTGCTCCAGTTCTGATCCAGCTCCCTGCTCAAGGTTGTAGTAATGAAAAGCTAACCAATACAAACAGTAGCATAAAAGAAAGCTTGTTACTAAGGCTAACATATGTCACAAAAGGACTATGGTTGAACACAATGACTGGTAAGTTTAGGCAGGCTTCTCAAATTCTAAAAGTCAATAAAAAAGTCTGACCCCAGCTGTAGGCAACTCTAGGTTGCCTTCTACCTAGACAAGTGTTATCTGCTGGGAGAAAAGCAGCCAGTAGCTGGTAGGCATTTTGGGCCTTGTTAGTATCAAACTTGTATTAACTATACCAGTGTCCAGCATACTTGCTCTTTTTTTTTTAATTTCAGATTTTTGAAGGTTTTATTTTATTTTTATTGCAAAGCTAGATATACAGAGGGGAGGAGAGACAGACAGGAATAGCTTTCGCCTGATGATTCACTCCCCCAGCGGCCGCAATGGCCAGGAGCCAGGAGCCCGGAATCTCTTCCGGGTCTCCCACATGGGTGCAGGGTCCCAAAGCTTTGGGCCGTCATCGACTGCTTTCCCAGACCACAAGTGGGGAGCTGGATGGGTAGTGGGGCCGCCAGAATTAGAACTGGTATCCATACGGGACCCTAGCACTTGCAAGGTGAGGACTTTAACTCCCATTAGGCTACAGCGCTGGACTAAAGGCAGGGGTGCTGTAGATTGTCCAGGGAAGGGAGTCAGGGATGTATTGGAGCAGGAGTAGCTGAGGGCATGTGGAAAGGAATGACTTCTGGGGTATTCCAAGAACAGGCCCCTGTACTCGCAGGTAGGAGGGAAAGCTGGGACATATTAGATGGAAAATTGGAGAACATACCTGCCTCAGGCCAAGGCACCTGCACATACAAGGGGATACCAGGGCTAGGCCAAATAGCATCATCCAATGAAGCTTGCAAAGGCTAGAGATAGGGGGCATGCCTGGCAGGCTTGTACTGAAAGCTAGGGGTGGTGACAGGTTGAGCCAGGCTGGACCACAGAACTCACCTGAAAGGAGCCCACCTGACACTCGCAGGAGCTAGGGCTGGGAGGAGGCCGGGAGGGACCAGGCTGTAGCACCCAACGGCACATGCAAAAAAGTTAGCACTCAGGTCAGACCATTCTAAGCAAGGCTGCTTCAAAGCTAGGAGCAGGCCTGATAGGAGAACCTGGGGAACTTGCCTGTTAGGATGCAGCACCAGCTATGGAGCATAAGAGTCAGGTTTAGAGGCAGGCCAGGTCAGGCAAGGCAAGGCTGCAGCACCTACTGTTACACAGGAGACCAGAACAAGGTGTGGGCTGCGCCTGGTTGGGTTAAGCTACAACACCTGCCAGCGAGTGCTAAGACTGTGGGTGGGCCATGCCAAACTGGGTCAAAGCACATGCCAGTACACATAAGGCCCAGTGCTGGGAAAGGGCCTTGTAGAGGAACTCTACTGACTTTTCTGCCAGGCTGCAGCACCCACTGATGCACTCATGCCATCATGGCAGGGCTGTGGGCAAGGCTATATTGCCCATCAGCATATGTGTAGGCTGGCTCTGTTCTTGAGAATCAGAATGGGTGTGGTATAAGGTAGGCTAAGTCACGGTACCTACTAGGTCACATGAGAGGCAGGTTTTGGGGTGGCCTAATTGAGGCTAGGCTGTAGCACCCATTAGTGAGAGCTAGAATAGGTATGGATCAGTCAAGGTTAGGCCGCAGTACGCACTGCTGAGTACAAAGACTGGGGACCGGTCATGTCAGTCTGGGTAGCAGCACTCAACAGCACACATGAGATCCTTTGCAGAGGGTGGGCCTGGAAAGGGAACTTAGAGAACTCTCCTGCTGGTCCACAGTTCTTGATGGAGCTAGCACTAGAAGCAGGCTGGACAATAGCACCCACTGACTGACTCCGTGTGAGTCAGGTCTGCGGGTGGGCCTGGCAGGGTCAGTCTACGGTACAGACTGACATGAAAGCCAGGATAGGGTGCAGACTAGGCCGAACTGGACTGCAACACCTGCCAGTTCACATGAGCACTGGGTGTAGGCCAGGCTGAGCTAGGCTGCTGCAGTTACTGGCGAGAGCTGAGACTGGGGATAGCTAGGCTGAGCCAGACAGTACTACTTGCTGCTGAATGTCGAGACTGAGGACTGAAACATTTGTCCCAATCACCTTGTGCCATACTTGAGCCTCTCCACCCTAACCAGAGGCCCACAAGGGCCTCTACATCTGTCAACTATGTAAATGATATTAAAAAGGGGAAAAAAACCTATGTAAATAATATTAAAAAGAAAGAAAGAGAAGAAAGAGAAAGAGAGAAAAAGAAATGTCTGAAAAGCAGGGAATCCACATTGACATAACTTTCCCTCACACAACAAAAACAGTGACTGGAGGAATACTCACCTCAGAAACTTTTAGAAGACCTGCAGAAGCGTAATAGTTTGCTACAATGCAGGCACGAAGTTTATCCATCATCCTTCTTGCTTCAATCAGTCGCTAGAAACAAATGATAATTTATTACTTTAAGAAAAAGGCAATAACAAAAGAGAAGTACAGATAATTCACAAAGTAAAAAAATGCAAGTGAAAGAGGATAACTTAATAAACCACAAAACTAAACGGAAATGACATTTTTTCACCTATTCAACTGGCAAAGATCTAAGAGGACAAACAATAGTTGCAAAGATATACAGATATCCTGGTATCTTCCCATGTATATTCACTGAAAAATAACCAGAGATGCCGAGTACAAAAGCAAAGAAGGATTATCTTTTGGGATGGAATTTTTGGTAATTTTAAAAATTCTGTACTTTCATTCAAAACATTAACAGTATTCTCGTCCCCTCCCCCAAACCCAAACAAAAAAGTTATTTTTCAAAGAATACTCGTAGTGGAAATGCAAAACATAACTATGGTGATAGACTTATTTTTGACAATTTGGTTTTTTTTTTATTATCGTTATACCTGGTCAATGACTTCAATTTCATGTTCCTTATTCTTCATTTCAAGAGCAAACTGTTCCTTAATAATAGTCTCAATCTTCTGCACGGCAGCATCTCGAGCTGCACAAAGAACATAAGATATACCCAAGGCCTAATTAATCAGCAGCTGTCCTGATTTAAGTCAGCCAGTAACAACAGAAACTCAGGAAATAGTAACTAAGAGCAGAAAACTAGCAGAGCTCACAGCAGAGAGGAAAAGCTGAGACCACTAAGATGGGGCAAAGTGACCCCGTGCTGTCTGACGTGATGCACTACAAAGATCACAACAGCACTGTGATGCTCCTGACAAAATGCACATCTACTCATTAATCAATGAACAAAGCATAATCAAACTCAAGCCACAAAAAAACATAAAATCAAACTCAAGCCACGGGGCATTATACAAAATAACCAGCCTGAACCATTCCAACATGAAAGCTAACGAAGACAAGAAAATGTTGAGGAGAATGAAAGACTAAAAGATTTGGCAATTAGACACTCTGTGTAGGGGCCAGAATGGAGGCATAGCCATCACCTCCACCCCATTTAAAGCAGGGTTCAAATCCCAAGTGCTGCACTTCCCAACCATCTCCCTGCTAATGCAATTAGGAAAGACAAACTAGGTACTTGGGCCCCTGTCACCCATGCGGGAGACCAGGACAGAGTTCCAGACTCCGGGCTTTGGCCTGGTCTAGCCACTGCTGTTGCAGTCACTTGGGGAGTGAACCAGCAAATGCAAGAACTCTCTTCCTCTTTCAAACTCCCTCTGTTTCTCTACCTTTTAAATTAATACCTACATATTTTTGACAAAAATAAGTGAATGCTCTGCGTGGTCTGAACTAAATCCTAAAGCCTGGGGGAAATAACTATATAATACAACAGCAAGGAAACATTTAAAAATTGCTTGTGGACCACAGATTAGATTACACAGTATAACAATGTTAAAATGTCTTGCCTGGGCCCGGAGGCATGGCCTAGTGGCTAAAGTTCTCACCTTGAATGCACCGGGATCCCATATGGGTGCCGGTTCTAGTCCCGGCAGCTCCACTTCCCATCCAGCTCCCTGCTTGTGGCCTAGGAAAGCAGTCCAGGACAGCCCAAAGCCTTGGGACCCTGCACCCTTATGGGAGACCAGGAAGAAGTTCCTGAATCCTGGCTTAAGATAGGCTGCCGGCAGCACCGGCCGTTGTGCTCACTTGGGGAGTGAATCATCGGATGGAAGATCTTCCTCTCTGTTTCTCCTCCTCTGTGTATTTCTGACTTTGTAATAAAAATAAATAAATCATAAAAAACAGCCTTGCCTTTAATAACAATATCCTGGCTATATAAAAGAATGTACCTAAAAAGAACGTACCTAAAAAATACACAGCAATATTTAGAGGTGTCCAAGTTATTCTCTAATGGTTTAGAAAGAAAAATAACATACTTCTTTTATCTGCACAACTGCACATACATGCATATGTCCATGGAGAAGGGGAGAAAAACAAATCAAATGAAGTAAAAAGGTATACAACTGGTGAACTTGCATGGAAACATATGTGTTTAAATTGTAACATGATAAAACTAGCAACAAATGAAGAATGAGAAAAAAACTCCATGAAGATCCTAAGAAATATTTGGTGACCTTTGAAAAACCATAGCATCAAATGTATATATAAACCTGCCATGCAAAATAGATTTCCCTAATCCAAAATCAAAATCTGAATCTTTTCAGTATCAATATAACACTACAAAAGTTGTGAGTTTAGGGATCCAGTGCGGCAGCCTAGCGGCTAAAATCCTTGCCTTGCATGAGCTGGGATCCCAGTGGGCACTGGTTCATATCCCAGCTGCTCTACTTCCCTTCCAGCTGCCTGCTTGTAGCCTAGGAAATCAGTCGAGGACGGCCCAAAGCCTTGGGACCCTGCACCCACATGTGAGACTAGGCAGAAGCTCCTGGCTCCTGGCTTCAAATCGGATCAGCTGAACTCCAGCCACTGAGGATACTGGGGAACAGAAATACGTAATTCTTGGGTATCTGCATATATAAACATCAGACATCATTCTTGGTAGATGCTGTTACACTATGGTCACTAAAGACTATCTTTTTTTTTTAATATAGTCTCAGAAATACCTCTAAATAAATTCTTTGATGGATAAAATGAAAACAAAACAATATCAAAATAGTACAAGCAACAAAAAAGCTTCCACCAAATCTAATTTGAGGAAAAAAATTCTGCTTAAAAAATGGTTGCCAGAATTAGGTGAAGTATAGAGACCCAAATGAAGAAAAGCAAATTGACCCTCCTTCAAAATGTACATTTTAGAATATATATTAAGTTTTGGAGGAAGCTACAGTGTTATTAAAACAATTGCAATTTCCTTTCTTATTTTTATTAAAAAGCTATGCTCATGAAGTTTTTTTTTTTTAAACTAAAGCATTTTCTTTTTTTAAAAGATTTTATCTATTTTTATTGGAAAAACAGATATAGAGGAGGAGAGACAGAGAGGAAGATCTTCTGTCCGATGATTCACCCCCCAAGTGAGCACAACGGCCGGTGCTATGCCGATCTTAAGCCAGGAGCCAGGAACCTCCGGGTCTCCCACACGGTTGCAGGGTCCCAAGGCTTTGGGCCATCCTCCACTGCTTTCCCAGGCCACAAGCAGGGAGCTGGATGGGAAGTGGTGCTGCCGGGACTAGAACCGGCACCCATATGGGATCCCAGTGCATTCAAGGTGAAGACTTTAGCCACTAGGCCATGCCGCCGGGCCCTGCTCATGAAGATTTTGACTAATTGACATAAGTTACATAACACTTTCATATCTATTTAACTTTTATTTAAGAGAATGCAATTTCTTCATAAATAAAAGTATAGGTGGAGTGAAAAACTGATCATTACTTTCTTTTTAATTATTTATAATTGGATCTGGGGCTGATGCTGTGGTGTAGTAAGTTAAGCTCCGCCTACAGTGCCCAAATCTCATATGGGTGCTTGTTGGAGTCCTGGGTGCCCCACTTTTGATCCAACATCCTGTTAATGCACCTGGAAAAGCAGCAGCAGATGTGTCAAGACCTTGGGTCCCTGCACCCACAGGGGGCACCTGGAAGAAGCTCCAGGCTCCTAGCTTCAGACCAGTCCAACTCCAGCCACTGTGGCCATCTGGCGAGTGAACCAGCAGAGAGAAGCTTTCCCTCTTTCTCTCCTTCTTTCTCTGCTATAATTCTGCCTTTCAAATAAAAATAAGTAAAGCTTGCAGCACTGGCTAATGTCTCGGCTGTTCCACTTTCAATCCAGCTTCCCGCTAATCCGCCTGGGGAAAGCTGTGGAAGAAGGCCCAGGTCCTCAGGCCCCTGCACCTACCTATGTAGGAAACCTGGAAGAACCTCCTGCCTCCTGACTTCAGGTCAGCCCAACTCTGGCCACTGTGGTCATTTAGACAGTGAACTAGTGGATGAAAGACAGCTCTCTCCCCCTCTCCCTCTATTTGTAAATCTACCTTTCAAGTAAATAATAAGTCCTAAAAAGAAAAAATTAATTATTTCTATGGATTCCCTTAACACACATTAAATAATTTCAATAAGTTTACTGTAAAAATATAAACATGGCTTTTTTTTTTTAGATAGTTCCAGAGCATTCTGGGTGAAGATAGACATGAAATATAATGCCCCCTAATCTTAATTTACCCATTAGTTGCATGTAGAAACTGAGCTAAATCAATGTTTTCTAAACTTCCATCATTCATATACCACCTTCAAAATACCTACCAAACCTGGGACCAATGTAAAACATTTGCTTAAATAGTATTAAATAAATTTTCCTTAAAAAAAGATTTGAGAACTATAAGGAGCAAGACAGAGAGAGATCGAGAGTCAGAGACAGACCGAGAGTCAGACAGAGACAAAGAGACAAAGTTTGAAAAAGAAAGCAGAGAAAGTCTGCTGGTTCACTCTCCACACGGTCCCAACAGTAGCAAGCCTGGAGCTAGGAAATCCATCCTGGTCTCCCATTAGAGAAGAGACCCAAGCACTGTGGCTGCTCTCCTCTGCCTTCCAGGCGCATCAGCAGTAAGCCGGATCTGGAGCAGAGTGGCTGGGACTCAAACCAGTGCTCTGATATAGAATGCCAGCATTACAAGTGACAGCTTAACCTGCTCCCCCAAACACCAGGCCAAATAGTATTATTAATGATTTTACCTTTATTTTAAGCAATCACAGCTATGAAACTACAAGTCTGATGAGATGATTTTCCTACACTCATTACAATGTTTGACTACAAAAAATAAAAAAATCTTAATCCAGGTATCACTTTTAATCATTTTACAATCATACCACACTGTGGTACACACTTTACAAGGCTCTGATCATACCTAACATTCAATGTTCGCAAAGACTTACAGCCTGGCTCATTACTGATGCACTCACTGTCTATGATTATATTTCCAAATCTACTGCCCTTTTATGTCACACATGGTGTACTGCTATTAAACAAACAATCTTAAATAGGAAACACATGTCAACAAAGAAGCAATTCTCAAAGTAGATAAATTTCTACCTGAATTCTCAATTGCTTTATGCCGTTTATTTGGAAGGGCCACAGATACATCCTCATAATCAGGGTCAGTTTCTTCGATTGTTCGCTTGATTCCAGACATGATGACACTCTGTAGTTCACTGTAAAGCAATGACAAATTCATTAATAGTACTGGATGACTCTACAGGTTCAAGTCCCAGCTGCTCACTTCTCATCCAGCTCCCTACTATATGTACCTGGAAAAGCAGCAGCAGATGGCCCAAATGCTTGGGCCTTTGCATCCACATGGGATAACTGGAAAGAAGCTTCTGACTTAGACCTGACCAAACCCCAGTCATTATGGTCATTTAAGGTGTGAATCAAGGATTTACTTCCCCCTCTTGTCTCTCCGCATCTCTCTGTAACTTTGGCTTTCAAATAAATAAAATAAATCATTAAAAAAAAAAGAAGAAAAAAAATTGAAGTAGTGACAAGGTGCTCTCTGCAGTGTTACTCAACAACACAAAGACACTAAAGAGTTCTATGATGATTTCCAAATATCTGCTCCACCACTAAGGGAGATTATTTACCTAACCAAAGGCAGAAATACATATTTATTTATTGAGATAAACTTTGACTCAAAACTAGAAAAACAGAACATTAGTTCAAAAGCTTTACATCCATTCAGAGTTGAAACAGAAGTAACAATTTAAAAGTCCTTCAGCTTGGTCTAGTTTTTCACCCATCTCAGAGACTCCCTTGATTCAGTTGGGAAATCATGTAATGATCTACAATTGCTCCTTGGTATGCTCAAGAGGACTGGCTAAACAAACCCTGCCTCCAGGATAATGAAAATCGAGGATGCAAACTTCCCTTAAATATGTAGTACTCCATATAACAAATGTATATATGCTTTATATGCATCTATGCCAATATACCTTAAGTCATCTATGCATCACCTGTAATACTATTGAAGCATTCATGTGATAAAATATTTATTAGACTATATTGTTTAGGAAATAATGGAAAGTGTTATATGCTCAGTATAAATGCAATTTCTCCCCCCAAATATTTTCAAGCAGAGGTTAGCTGAGTCCACATAGGTAGAATTCATGAAAACAGACAACTATATATGCAAATTATAGGCTTGAAAGAACCTTTTTTCTTATAACTGGTATCTTATGTAATACCACCAAACCTTAAAAGTGGTCTAGCAGCCATTAAAAAGAATGAAATAATACAATTTGCAATTAGATGGTCTCAACTAGAGACCATTATGCTCAGTGAAATAAGTCAAACCCAAATATCATGTTTCTCTCTACTTATAAGGAATCCATCATGCAAATTGGAATGTATACTGGCGGAGTAATGCAGACTACCATATCCAGATGTGAAGACACAATGCAATATGTATCTCTATTTTCAAACAAAAGATGGGCTCCCAATGAAAGTGCTGGACGTATATAGACAATAGGATGATGAACCGTCTGACATTGTCTGTACCAGCAATGTCATGGCACACTTAAATAACAGATTGATGGAATTGTAACTCCTTATGAAGAAATGTAATGTGTGACAATATGAGAAAAATCTATTGGGGGGGATGGAAATTGGGGGAAGGGGAATCCCAGACTATACAGAATTGTATGGTAAAATTCAAAAATTAAAATTAAAAAAATTTAAAAACTGGTATAAAAAAACCCCAGCATTTATATATATAAATATCCTAAATCAAGGCACTTAATGCCTATACAATGATTAGTCATCTGCAAAATTCAGAAAGTAACTGAAATCTTTTAGAGACAACTGGACTCCAGCTATTATTTTGTTTTCAAAGCTCAGAAAAAAACCGAAAGGACTTGTTTCTTTAAAATGCAATCAGTTTTAGCAACCTGAAGAAATTTGGAGTTCCTAAAAAGATCATCAAAATGACCATTAACTGATGACTAGACAAAGAAAATGAGGTATAGAGACATGATAGAATACTATTCAGCCATAAAAAATAAAGCCTGTCTTTCAAAACAGAATGAATGCAACTGGAACCATTATGCTTAGTGAAATAAGCCAGTCACAAAAAGCCAAAATCATGTTTCCTATGATTTGTGATAACTAACAATACAGAGTACAGAAAAAGTAATGTACATAAACGAAACGGACATCCTGAGATTTGATTGGTGTTTTATTGTTCTGTTTATTTTCTGGGGGAACAGATACCTTTTTATTTACTACTTGCTGAATTCTGTATTTAGTGAAGGGCTAAACTTTTAATTATGAAGCATTTCATTGCAAAAATTAAAACTAAGGAAGGAAAAGGGAGGGAATGGGTAAAGGTGGGAAGTACCATGTTCTTAAAACTGTGTATATGAAATACATTCGCTTTATATAAAATAATGAACTTGATTTTTTTTCATCCTTAATCCAAACAGGAATAAAAAATACCTCCTACTTGCAGCTAAACCTAGAATCAGAAAGATAAATCCAAGCCTGTTCTCACATCACACCATTCCCACTCGTCACGTCTTACATGGTTTGGCAAGAGCCTCATGGAATTATCTGTGAAGATGAGTCCAAGCCCAGCATCATCTTCACTTACCCATTTTATGAACTTCGCAAATCAGTTTATCTTCCCACTTCCAGAGTAACCTCAAGAACAGCAGCAGCTTGTTTCCAGAAAGCCTGGGGATCACTCACAAACTGTACTTATTTGGGCTGGTGCTGTGGTACAGCAAGTTAGGCTTTTGCCTGCAGTGTCAGCATCCCATTTGGGTGCTTTTGAGTCTTGGCTGCTCCACTTCTGATCCAGCTCCCTGCTAATGCGCCTGGAAAAGCAGAAGATGGCCCAAGTGATAGGTTCCATACAGGAGACCTGGAAGAAGCTTCTGGCTCCTGGCTCCACATCAGCCCTGCTCCAGCCACTAGGCTACTGGGGAAGTGAAATCATAGATGGAAGATCTCCTTCTCTCTTATTCTCTCTAAAGCTTTGCCTTTCAAATAAAAAAAAAACTTAAAAAAAAAACTAGTATTTTGTTATATTCTCTCTTAAAGGATAAAACAAAATTCTCTTCTGCCTTTTTCTCTAAAACTGAGGGGCTAGGCAAGGGAGGGGGAGAGAAGAATATTTGGTAGATCTTTGAGGATATATATACTTAAGCTTCCGAGAAACATGTTTCGGAGAATTTAGCATTTTGCTGAGTATGTTCCAGTTGTACTTCTGTAGTATGCACATGTCATGAGCAAGCACATGCTGGCTGAAGTGAGGCACATCTCACGTGCTTATCCTCACGTAGCATGGGAATGGGATGTATAACAAAGGACCCCCAATGTTTTCAATTATTTTGTCTGATTTTCGGTAGACACTGTCAATTCAACTTTGAAACACTAATTATCTTTAGAAACAACTGAAAAGAAAAATGATGAGACAGTATATGAACTACTGAAAAAACGTTTGTTTTCATTTGAAACTTGTCTGCAGGAACGAATCATTCTCCCCACTATGGGACAAAAACCAAAATAAGAGATATATGTAGGGCCTGGCACTCTGGCATAGCAAGTTAGATCGCTGTCGGGAGTGACAGCATCCCACTTTGAGTCACAGCTGCCCCACTTCTGAACCAGCTCCCTGCTAATGGCACCTGGGAAAACAGCAAAAGACAACCCAAGTGGGAGACCTAGAAGAAGCTCCAGGCTTCTGGATTCAGCCTCACACAGTCCCGGCTATTGTAGCCATTTAGGGAGGAAACCAGCAAATGGAAGATTCCTCCCTTTATCTCTCAGCAACTCTTTCAAATAAAACAACTACATCTGGGCCCGGTGCAGTGGCACAGTGGTTAAAGGTCCTCGCCTTGCACGCCCGGGATCCCATATGGGCGCCGGTTCTAATCCCGGCAGCCCCGCTTCCCTTCCAGCTCCCTGCCTGTGGCCTGGGAAAGCAGTCGAGGACGGCCCAAAGCTTTGGAACCCTGCACCCACGTGGGAGACCTGGAAGAGGCTCCTGGCTTCGGATCGGCATAGCATCGGCCGTTGCACTCACTTGGGAAGTGAATCATCGGACGGAAGATCTTCCTTTCTGTCTCTCCTTTCTGTATATCCGCCTTTCCAATAAAAAAAATAATAAAAATAAATCTTTAAAAAAAAAAAAAACAACTACATCTTTAACAAAGGAAGAATGGAAGGACCGATTATACTGTTACAATAAAAACACTGTCATGCATTTCTCCAAACTAAACTTTTTGTCAACAAAGCAGCCTCATTATAAAAAGCAAATACTGTTAATTAAAACTTTCATCTTTCTAAACAAGTCTGCATTTTTAACAAATGTTAGAAAGGTCTTAATGTGTTATATTTCTAAATAAATCCCAAGAGAAAAATAATTTCTTTTTTAACAAGAAAAGTAAATAATTAAAAACATTAACATATTATGTATAGTCACTGGAAAATCTAAAAAGGTTTTACTTTACATATCAACAAAGATCTTAGAAACGCCTCATCATGGGCCCAGTGTGGTAGCCTAGTGTCTAAAGTCCTTGCCTTGCACACGCTGGGGTCCCACATGAGCATTGGTTCGTACCCTAACAATCCTGCTTCCCATCCAACTCCCTGCTTGTGGATTGGGAAAGCAGTTGGGACCGCCCAAGACCTTGGGACCCTACACCCTTATGGGAGACCCATGGTTCCTGGCTTAGGATTAGCTCAGCTCCGGCCATTGCAGCTATTTGGGGAGTGTATCAGCAGAAAGAAAATCTTTTGTCTCCTTCTTTCTAAATCTATCTTTCAAATAAAAAGCAATAAATCTTTTTCTTTAAAAAAATCATAAAAATCTTATTCTCCTGATCATATGATCCTCTGCTTGAAACCTTCCAAGGCTTCCCACAACACTCGAATCAACTCACACTCCGTGATGTGACCTGCAAGACCGGACATGAACTGTGCTTGGTCTCCCTCGCCAGCCTTAGTCTTTAAGATCCAGACACGCTAGGCTTGTTTCCTGCTCCTAAATCAAATCTTTTCCCTTTGTAGCTTTTAGGCTTACGTCTTTCCTGCTTGGAATACTCTTCCCCTGGGTCAGTTTTATCAGATTCCATCTTATAGAGGCCCTACCTGAATACCCCAATCACACCCAGCTCCTCCTATATTCCCTCTCAGGTTCTCTGAATGGACAAATGAAGTGTTAACTGCAACACTTACCAAAATATAAACGCCCACAAGGAACACAGTTCCTGGTTTATACTAGTTTTCAACATGCTGTTCATAATATTTACAAATCTATTTGCTGTAACCATCAAAAATCACCATAGCTAAATGTTTTTAAACAAATGGGTATGCAAAGTTATTATGCAGACATGCCAAAAAAATGACAGCAGGCAAAATAATTCCATACAAAAACATTTAATGAAAGACTGATATTAAAATAGTCATAAAGACACAACATAAATTATATACCAAACAACATATTAAAAGCACAAAAACCAGAAATATAACTTCAAAAAGTTCATGGAAAACAGATTTAAAATAGTGAAACTCACAAGTCTGCAAAAAATTCATCACAAACACATATTATGAAAAAACTACCCACAGATTCATGTGAGACTTTTTTCCACTATATTTATATTTTATTCCATTTCTGTCCTCTTAAAGAGAATGTTAAGAAAAGTAACAGATGCTGATGCCTACCACAGCAAGCTAAACCTCCACTTGCAGTGCTGACATCCTATATGGATGCCAGTTCATGTCCCGGCTGCTCCACTTCTAATCCAGCTCTTTGCTTACAGCCTCAGAAAGCGACAGAGGAGGGCCCAAATGTCTGTTGTGGACATTTGGGAAATAAACCTAGAGGTCAACACCTAGACTAAGACACTCACATTCTACCTGAGAGTACCTGGATTCAACTGTCCCTTTTGGTGCCTAGTTCCAACGCCCATCTTCAACTGGATCCCAGACACCACTACAGGCAATCCAGATTGTGTTCCTGACTCCTGGAACAGTCCCAGACCCAGGACTACTCTTTGTGGACATTTGGGAAGTGAACCAGCAGAGAGGAGTGCCATCTCTCAAAACTTCACAGGGTCAGAGCAGTGGCAAAACATGCTAGCAGATTGGACCTGGGGACTGACATGCATACTTGGATTCTGGGGAGGCAGGCAGGGTCCCAGGCCAGCACGCCACACTGCCAGAAGAACAAGTTCAGGGACCTGCACACTTTGGGGCAAGCGGACTGCTCAGGGAAGGAGATGTGGGGGATACATGGGAGGGAGGACCACTGAGAGTATGTTACAAGTGATGAGTGATCTCTGGAGGACTTAAACCGACCAGGCCACTGCACTTTCTGGTAAACCAGGGGGTTAAAACTGGGTAGTGTGAAGGAAGGAAACTGGAGGACTTTTCTAGTTCAGACCAATACACTTGCTCATGTGGGAGATCTAGCTAGCGAACTTGTTAGTATCACCCAAGAACTGGGAATGGGGTGGGCCAAGCTGCCACATCCACCAGCACATACAAAAGCTAAAACTGGGAGGCAGACTAAGCCAGGTAGAGGCATAGTACCTGCTGGCATGCATGAGATCTAGGTCTGGGAGTGGGCCGAGGGGAAGAACTAGCTATGCTGAAGCATCTACTGGTGAAAGGTTGGGACTGGGAGAGGACGTGGGCAGGACAAGCTGCAGTATTCAGTGGCAAGGGCCAAGAAACAGTGTAGGCGATGCCAGGCTGGGTCAGAGCAAACTACCAGCATGCACAAGATCTGTGGCTGGGAGCAGGTTGGTTCAGGAGACAATGGGATGCCCAGGCTGAGCTGAGGTTCCCAGTTGTGAGTGTGAGAGCCAAGAGTGGAAGGAGTGGGAGCAGACAGAGCTGAACATGGCTACAACATCCCTCAGCACACTAGGCTAGGCTCCAGCATCCATTGGTGCTCATGAGGGCCAGATTGCATGTGGGATGAGCTAGGCTAGGTTATGGAACCAGCTGATCTACATGAGAACTGGGTCTGGAGGTGGGCCAAGCAGGGTTGGGCAGTACCACCCACCTGTGAGAGACGGAATGGCTGTGAGCTTATCTAGCAAGGCCACAGTACCACCACTCAATATCAGAACTAGAGCTGGGCTAAGTCAGGCTGAGCCAAACACTCACTGGTGTGTGTAAGATCTATGAATGAGAGCTGGAGCCCTGGCTGGTGAGCTCAAGAACCAAGGCTGGGGGCTGATCATGCCAGGTTTGGCTAAAGTACCTGTCAGCATACATGTGAGTCAAGTTTGGGGATGGTCCAAGGTGGACCAGTCTGCAACACTCACTGGAAAGTGCAAGAGTCAGGATGGGGTCAGGTTGGGATGCCACACCATCAGTTCACATTAGGGTTGGGACTGGGGTCTGGCCCAGCTAGGGTTAGCTATAGCAACAACCCCCCACCCCCGCCCCCATGCCAGCAACAGCAGGAACCAGAGGCAGGCCAGGTGGAGTCAGGCTGCAGCACCCACCAGTGAATGCTCAGGTGAGACAAGCCATGCCAGACTGGGCCACAGTACCCGCCAGCAGACACAAGATCCCAGGGCAAGAATAAACATGGTGGGGGGATTCAAGTGCTCCCCTGCTGGCACTGGGGGCAGTCCATGCTGCACAGGGCTGCAACAACCATAAGGCTACATGTGGCCTGGGTTTAAGGGAGGGCCAGATTAGGCAAGGCCACTGCATCTGCTGGCACATGCAAGAGACAGAATATGTGCCAATTTGCCAGGCTTTGCCACAGCATCTACAGACAAGTGCTGGTCCAGGAAACAAGCCATGTCAAACTAGATCATAGCACATCTGACAAAGTGCAAGACCCAGGACAGGAGTGAGCCTAGTAGGGAAACTGAGCACTCCTCTACTGGGCTGCAGTTCCTGCTAGTACACATGAGAGCCAAGGCTGCGGGCAGGCCAATTTGGGTAAGGCAGTAGCACCCATCAGCATATGTATGAATTGGGCCATGGTGTGAGGTGTATGGGCTAAGTTAAGCTGTAACACCTATGGGTGCATACAAGAGCTCATATGGGATGTGGCACAGACTGGATGAGAATGTTGTATATACCAACATGTGCAAGAACCAGGGCTGAGAGCAGGCCTGGTGGGGGGTTATTTAGGGCTCCAAACTAGGCTGAAGTTCTCACTGTTGCGCATAAGGTCCAGGTCTGTGGCAGGCTGGGCTGGGCTGGAGTTTACATAGGACAAGGAGCTGGGGATGAAATTGACCAGGCCACTACAATCATCAGTGTATGCATAGGCTGATGCAGGTGACAGACTGAACCAGACCCTGTACCAGCTGGTCAGATGTGGGGTCACCCCAGACAAGGTTTCTTAGGAGACTCCCAAACTGGACCACTGGGCTCAAAACTCTGGCCACAAGGAAAACCACAAGATTTATGGTCTAACTTTGAAATGTATGTGTCAGGACTGGGCTTCCTCAACTGCTGATGCCTGTGCAGTGGACGGCATGCCCAGGTGCACAAGGGGAAGAAGATGGCCAGCTCATTTAGGCCTCTGAAGGATGGCAAGTGCCATGTCAGAAGGTGGAGAACAGAATGAGATGGACAGCTCTCTTGGTCAAGCTTTGGTAGCAAGTGTGGGTGAGTGGATGCTCTGGGGTGGACTCTGTCAGCCAATGGACCTGGAAAGGATTTTTCTCAACCTTGGAGTAGTAAGACCAACAGCGTCTCAAAATTATCAAAACCACTCCAGTAATACCCTCAAAACAGTCTGCTCCACAGAGTTTCTAAGAAGACATCAAGTGGACATCCTCCATTCCTGGGGAACTGATGTACTTTGGCAGATATAGGCAACCCAGCCTCAACTCCCCTCCCCCATACAGGAGAAAAGGGGGAAAAAGGAAAAATTGGAAGCATTTGTCCCACCCACCTTCCCCCATGCCTCGGTCCTCCCTACCCTGCCTAACCCTCTCTCTGAAAGCACCGTCATTCCATATAGGCCCTGGTTCAAGTCTCAGCTATTCCCACCTCCAATCCAGTTCTCTGCTTATACAAAGTTGTGGAGGACGGCCCAAGGCCCTAGGTGACCCTGCACCCACATGAGAGACCCAGAAGAAACTCCTGGCTTTCGATCAACACAGCTCCAGCTGCTGAGGCAATCTGGGATGTGAACCAGTGGATGGAAGATCCTCTGTCTCTCCATAAATCTGCCTTTCCAATAAAAATAAACAAATCTTCTAGAAAAATAACACATAATTTTCTCTCACAAATTAAGCCAATTTTACAATACAAGCAGTCTTGTGAACATATTATACAGAAGACAAAGCAAAATCTAGAAAATTTTATCCTTTTTTCATTAGAGCTGATACTGAAAGCATCCTAAATATTAGAATCCATTTACACAAAACCTTTGAAAATGCTATTAACCAACATGATCATTCCTTCTTGAATCTGATATAAAGAAGTTAAAATAGGTCTTTTAAATAAAAATAACCAATTTTATATTACACTGGACTAGAATGGTGGGAAATCACGTGGGCCATTTTCAATGTTGGGTTAAGCAAGATGAACTGAACTTAAAAAAATGTTTCATTATCCTAGTATTATGCATTTCTAGGTCAAAAACACCCATGTGGCAGCTGATACAGAACACACAGAAAATGCAGGAATGAAAAGGTCACAGCAGGATATGACTGTCACTTTTAGTCTACATTCATGCCCTAGTGCAAGTGTGGTCTTGCGGTCTTTTCACTTTTTACTAGTTGGATATTATGAATATTGGCAGATCAAGCCTTTGCATATAGAGTGACTTACAATCAGGACTCTGTAAATACTTGTGAAGAAAGGGGAAGGAAGGAGGAGTACTGGGAGGAGCAGGAGAGCAAAGGAATCATGATCATCTTCCTGAACTGCACAAACGGAATGGATAAAATCTACTTTGTATGGCAATAAAAACGTAAAATTTAAAAAGATTAACTACTACGATCATTCACCTTCAAAATGAAGTGCAAATTACAGCAGAATACTGGTCATCTATTGTCCAGTATGCCCAACTCCTATCATGTGTGTGCTTCTCTCTAAATGCTCTTTTTATTTTCTGTCTTTAGTACTGCAGTTGTTACTTTGTCAAGTATTCATTTTTTTATATCCTTCAGTTCCCCTTTACACCAACTTCTCCATAACCTAACAATTCAATCCTTAAGTTACATTTAGTACCTACAGTATTTGCTCAAACAATAATCATGCCTGTTGTAACATTTTTCTGTAGCATAAAGCTTATTTCTTCTCTGTACTGCCATACTATTATTGATGTTATTATTTTTATCTATTTATTATTTTTTTAATGTTTTCAATTGCAAATGTCTGGTCCCAAATCTTTGGGCCATCCCGGGCCACAAGCAGGGAGCTGGATGGAAAGTGAAGCAGCCGGGACATGAACCAGAGTTCATGTGGGATCCCAGCGCAAGCAAGGTGAGGATTTAGCCATTAGACCATCATGTTGGGTCTGATGTGTTATTATTCTAAATGACAAATTTATAAATGACTACCATAATTTTCCACTTAACAATAAGTGAAAAAATAAAAATAGCAGCATAATTTCTCAAAAAAAAAATCCACCTTTGTTCCTATTTTAAATAAAACCATACAGCTTGCTAATAAGGTCATCCCAGGATCTACTCAGGCCAGTACTGTGCCTTTCACCCTGCAAACCTGTGCACAAAAATTCAAATTGAACAGTTACTGTAAATTATCCATGACACCTCTGCTATATCCATTGATAAAACAACTGGATGTCAGTCTTAGCATTTCTTTACCCTACCTTTCCAACATATTTTCTCATAAAGTGAGTCATATGGTACAGTTGAGTTATGAGATATTTATGGTAAATCCTTAAATTGACAGAAGGGACATCATGAGACTCCCGGTGACGTCCTTGGCATTACCTCCAGAGATTATTGGTATTGCCTCTTCAAAATGATGGCTCTGCCTCATAGGCAATTCTGGTGTTAGTTGTGAAGCCGTTAAAGAGTTTTCATTCCAGAAGAACTATATAGAAAACAAAATTTATCTACAATTCTAGATTGAAAAGGAACAAAATGAACCAGACCAGACTCAAATTCTTGGACACAGATACTGAGAACACATAAATTGAGTCAAATCTTACACATGTTACCATATAATGACTTTTTCCTGGAGCTTTCAAATTGCCAATAAATCCTACAGTGGCAAGTCTAGCACCTTTCTACCTGGAGCTTAAATTCTAGAAGAAAACAAGTACCTCAAAACATTAGACACTATAAATAGCAATTAAAAAAAAAGAGATTCATTTATTTTATTGGTAAGGCAGATTTAGAAAGGAGAGAGGAAGAAAGTTCTTCCATCCACTGATCCACTCCCCCAAGTGGTTGCAATGACCTGAGCCTGGAGCTTCCTCCAGGTCTCCCAAGCGGGTGCAGGGTCCCAAGCCTTTGGGCCGTCCTCAACTTCTTTCCCAGGCCCCTAGCAGGGAGCTGGATGGGAAGCAGAGCAGCTGGGACACAAACCAGAGCCCATATGGTTTGTGTCCCAGAGCATGCAAGGCAAGGACTTTGGCCTTTAGCCATTAGGCTACCTCACCAGACCCCTAAATAGTGACTTTTTAAAATGAGACTAACATTGCCTTATCTAGAAAAATCTACCCACCTATAAAAATGTACCTACTGATTACATTTTTCTACAATCAAGCACAGTGATGATTATATAACGCTCTGAACATACAAACTACAAAATTTCATAGAAAATTGAATTAAAAGATAAGCAGAACAAATCATTTCTGCAATAATGTCACAAATGTGTTCAAAATGTACTGCTCTATGTAAAACTGCCTAATAAAAATCACACGGCTTTGTTGGGAAAGCAGGAGTGGGATTCCATACTCAAAAAACATCAATAACATTTTCAAAAACAACAGAATCAGGAACTGGCTCTGTGGCTCAGCAGGCAGTGCCAGCACTCTAGGTGGGTGCTGGTTCGTGCCCCAGCTGCTCCATCTAACCCAGCTCCCTGCTGTGTGGCTAGAAAAGCAGTGGAGGGTGGTCCAAGTCCTCGAGCCCCTGGCTTTGTCTGGGCTCAGCTCTGGCTGTTGTGGCCATTTGGAGACTGAACCAGAAAATGCAAGATTTCTCTCTCTCCCCCTTTCTCTGAGTAATTTTGCCCTTCAAACAGATAAATCTTTAAAACAAACAAAAAAGCAAAATATAACAGAAATCCAAAGTCTTATACGTTACATAGTTAAGAAACACTGAGATTACTTCTAAAAGTAAACGAAAAATAGAATTAAAAGATAAGGGTGTTTATTTTGCTGTACAAAACAGCTTTTTCATCATGTTGGTTAATTTTCATATAACACACATTTTCCATAACCTTTTTAAAATATATATATCTTTATTTCTTACCTGAGAAGCAAAGACACACAGAGACCAATCTCCCCCCACCCCCACATCCTCTCATTCATTCACTACCTAAGGACCTACAACAGCCAGGGCCAAGACAAACCTCAGCCAGGAATCCCATCAAGGTCACCCCTGCGGTGGCAGGGACTGCACGACCTGAGTCATGAGCTGCCTCCCACGATGCACATCAGCAGGAAGCGAGAATCAGCCAATCAGAGCCCAAATACCGATACGGGATGTGCCTCTACTGCTATGCCAAACACCTTTTGAATTCTTAACTTGATCTGAAAGGCCGACTTACAAGACAAAAAACAAAGCTGGAGATTCTCTTTTGACTGCTCAGTAGTTACAAAGGTAGGCTGAAGACAGAGCCTGGAACACCGCTCAGATCTTGCACACGGGTGGCCTCGGGCTGAGCACCAGGGCTATCTTCCACTGCTTTTCTTGCTGGAGCTGCAAGCTGGACTGAGGTAGAATAGCCAGAACTTAAATCTGTGCTCACATTGGAAGCTACAATCCCAGCCCCTCCACAATGCTGTGAAGACCACTTACATGCATGGACTTCAACATGAATTTTCACAAAAAGTTTGCAGGAAAATTGAATTTTTAAAATATGCCTTTTGTATAAAATTTTTGAAGTACCCATGCATAAGTGTTGCCTTAAAAATACCTTACTTTAGCCTAGTGGCTAAAGTCCTCACCTTGAACGCGCTGGGATCACATATGGGTGCCGGTTCTAATCCCATCCTCTCCACTTCCCATCCAGCTCCTTGCTTGTGGCCTGGGAAAGCAGTAGAGGACTGCCCAAAGCTTTGGGAACCTGCACCGGTGTGGGAGACCTGGAAGAGGCTCCTGGCTCCTGGCTCCGGATCGGCACAGCACTGGTCATTGCAGTCACTTGGGGAGTGAATCAACGCACAGAAGATCTTCTCTGTCTCTCCTCCTCTCTGTATATCTGACTTTGTAATAAAAATAAATAAATCTTAAAAAAAAAAATACCTCAAGGTGGCACGTAAAAGCTGTAACTGAAGATTACAGTTTGTGAATTACTGTGAGGTGGCCGAAGAAGGGTTATCTGCCATCAACTCCTGAAAGTCTTCACTCCAGAAGCAAAGGCGTGAATTTCTTAACACATCTGAAACCACTGGGACAAGTCTGAGATGGTGTGCCTGTGTGGCTGCTTCAGCAGGGTACAGTTTTCTGTAATCACCCAGTGTTCCTTAGAGATGAAACACATCTAACCAAATGTGAAAATCACATTACACTCAGTTCCCACACTATTATGAAACACATGGGGACAAATTTCTTTCTTATAGCAAAACCAACTACACTACCCAAAGACTGACAGAAATGTCTTCACATGAAAACTTCCCTAAAGTAAGCTGCAAAGTGGAAAACACCTTGCTGCAGAACACTGTGGATGTTTCTATTCCTTCTGTGTAAACCAGGGGACAGGGAAGAGATGAAAGAAATGCTAATGTATGTCTGGAAGGAAAGACCCAAATGGATTAGTAACATTGCTACAGGGAGCGGAGTTTGCTTTTCACGATATTCCTGGATTTTCTAACTATCTGCATGCTTCTTGAGTAGGAAAATGACAAAAGGATCAAGCTAGGAAATGGTTTACAGGTGTTTGTACCTCTTTTACTACTTCTCTGTAAGTTTAAAAAAAAATCACAAAGAGTATGAAACCACTGAACTTAGAAGCTGCTGGTGTGAACATTAAATGACACAGGATAGAAAGCAGCATGGCACTGTTTTAAAAAGCTCCCTACCATGTGACCTGGCCATTTCATTCCTAGGATTTTACTCGAGAGAAATAAAGGGATATGTTCACGCAAAGACTTGGGCACAAATACTAACAGCAGTTTTATTTTTAACAAAAGCACTGGAAACAATCCAAAAGTCCATTAGCAGGGGAAAATGGATAAACAAATTATGACCCACCCATCCAATACTATTTATCAATAAAGAGGAACTAGCCACTGATACAGGCAACATCAGCTAATCTCAGAACAATGAGAAAACTTCTGGCAATGATAATTATGTTCATTATCCTGCTGCGGTGGCTTCACAGGTGCACAAACAAGTGAAATCTACCAAACCACGCATTTTGGGTATGCATTTCATGGGTATGTCAAATGTGCCTCAATAAAGTTGTTTAAAAATACACACATATGCACAACTATTAACTATAGCCTGCCAGAAAATAAGAATGCACAATGTGAGCCCACACACCTTGCTGGTAAAAATGTAAAATGGTGCTGCTTCTATGGAAAGCTCTGTGATTTCTCAAAAAGTTAAACACTGATCTGCCATTCCACTCCCAGATATACACCAACAGAACTGAAAACATGTGTCAACAGAAAACTTTTCATGTGAACATTGGTAACAGCTAAAGAGTAGGAACAATCTAAATGCCTATTGATGAATGGTTAAGAAAAATGTGGAAAATAACTACCAAGGAGAATTACTAAGCAACAAGGAAATTCAAAGTACTAATCATGCTATGAGAGAGATGAATCCTGAAAATGGGGTGCTAAGTGAAACAAGCAGCCATGTGTTGTGTAAATCTAGTTATGGCAAATCCACAAAGTAGTTGTCAAGGCATGAAGGAAGTGGGGAACTGTGACTGACTGCCAACAGGTACCAGTTTCTTTCAGCAATGACAGAAACATACAGTTATGTAACAATTCTCGACGTCCAACTTTCCAAACCTACTAAATCCCACCAAATTACATACTTAAAAACTCAATTTTAAAAGTACAAGACAATCACTGATGTGTAGCCACAACGCAGTGAATGAAAATATTACAACTAGAGTGGCAGCTGCCTTACCCACACCCTGCCCTGCAAGGTCTTCAGGCTTCCGGACCACCACACAAAATGGCCCTTCCCCTATCTCACTCCTCAGATATGCAGAATGAACAACCCCTGGCCTAGGAGAACTAGTTCTTCCACCTGTCCAGGTCTGCACTCAGAGCTCACATGCCTGAGCATCGCACAGCCACCTTCCAATGGGTTCAGATTTCACCCCTGCCTTCTCTCCTAACAGAATCCTTCAAGAACCTAACTAAACTTCAATTCTGCATCAACAGAACTTCAGCCATTGAAAACTTTTCCTTACTGCCACAGAACAGATGATACAGGGACAATCCATTTCTTCACAAATTGTCGCTAATGAGAGAGAAGCACCAACTCTCAATTAGCCCTGGGCAACGCAAGGACTGAAGGGGGACAGGATAAAGAGCAAGCAGACAAAGGCCAGGCCAAGCCAAGTGGCAATGAAGATTCAAATGCAAGCCTGTGGCTGAAGACAGAAGACCAACTGAGAATGCATCCTAAGGAAATGCTTTCAAGACAGGGTAGTGGATGCCATATGTGGCCCCACTCACAGATCCAGAACTTAAACGTTAGTTCTCCTCTTTCCACACATTTTTCCAATTAAAAAAAAAAAACAGTTTACAGCAAAATATAGTGCAAAATAAAAATATAAAAATATAGTGCTAAATAAAAATGAAGACATTTAAAAATGTCAAACATATTGGGGAAATTCTACACACTGTTCTGTACACTGCACATCAAGCCACATATTTTTACTATCTAATGATCATTTGAAAACAGAAAACAAGTAAAAAGGACATAGAACATGAACAAAAATTCACAAATGGCCAATGTGCAAAGCAAAAAATGCTTAAAATGTACTTGTAGCCAAAAAATGTAGAAAGCATTTTTTAAGTATCAAATTCAACTTGGGGGATGGAAAGCAGGTACTTGGTATAGAGTTTAAGATGCTACTTAGGACGTCTGCATTCCCAGCTGTGATGCTTCCGGCTAATGCACACACTGGGAAGAAGCAAGCGGCGGCTCAAGTTCTTAAGTTCCTGAAGGCCACCTAGGGGACAGGATGCAGTTCTGCCTGGCTAGGACCATCTGTTCCAGGAACTGCAGGAGTGAACCAGTGGATGGGAGCATTCTGGCATACTCTCTCCCTCTCGCTCATCTTTTAAATACATAAAATGAATAAAAATTTCCTTTGGAAGTCAGTTTTAGACAAATGAAAATTAAGTACTTGGAAGAAGGCAGAGTGTTTTGTTTTTTAAAGATATTTATTTACTTGAAAGGCAAACTGACAAAAAAGGGGCGGGGGGGGGAGTAATGAGGAATTCCCCCAACTGCTGGTTCACTCCCAGACGACTGTACCAGACCAAAGATCCACATCTTCCACACAAGTTGCAGGGGCTCAAGCACTTGGGCCAATTTCCACTGCCCTCCCAGGGGCATTAGCAGGAGGCTGGATCAGACACAGCGAAACCTGAACTAAGAACTGGCCCTCCAACATGGCAGCGCTAAAAGCCTGCCAGGGGTGGGTTGGAGGGTGTACTTTTTCTAATTCTAAATTACTATTTTCACTTTCTCACATCCCTGCTCAACTATTCCAATCTGACTTCCACCTCCCACTTCTAGAACTGTGGATAGCACAACAATAAGCAAAACCAATAATATTCATGCTGTCAAATCCATGTGACGGTTCATTTGATAAACATTTCAGAATCACCAATAGGAGGCCCAATTCTCCCTTTCCAAGACCTACCTCCCTTTCTTAGCTTCGTGACTGCAGGCTCCTTCTTTTTCTCTTAGTTCACTAATCATATCTTGCATGCTATGCACAAGCTTCTTCCTCTAACACACTCAAGAGAATTCAAGTGCTAAAGTCCTTTTCACATCTCCTTCCACATTCTTTCTCTAAACAACCTTACATAGTTTGATACCTTTGCGTATCATCTGTATTTCATTATCTCTAATATTTTCTCTAGCTCTTGAATTCGTGTTTTATACACATATATCCAACTGCCTCAACATACTAACCTCATACTAGTACGCATCTCAAATTTATTAATTTTTAAAAGATTTGTTTATTTTTATTAGAAAGGCAGATTTACAGAGAGCAGAGACAAAGATCTTCCATCTGTTGATTCAATCCCCAAGTGGCTGCAACGGTTAGAACTGAGATGAGCTGAGCTGATCCAAAACCAGGAGCCAGGAGCTTCTTCCGAGTCCTCCAAAGCTTTGGGCCATCCTCCATTGTTTTCCCAGGCCTGAAGTAGGGAGCTGGATAGAAAGTGGAGCAGCTGGGACACGAACCAATGTCCAGACAGGCTACCAGTGCTTCAAAGTGGAGGGTCCAGTTGAGCCAATGCGCTGGCCCCTATTATTATTTTTATTTATCTGAGAGGGACGCAGCAAGTGCATATGAGCCTTACCTCCCCCCCATCTGCTAATTCACCTACCCACCAATGTCTAATGGCGCAGCCTAGGCCAAACAAGAAGCCCAAACCTAGGAAGGCAGGAACTCAATCCAGGTCTCTCAAACAGGAAGACAGGGCCCCAACACATGAGACAACATTGCTGCCTCCCACCCAGTCCATACCAGCAGAAAACTGGTGGCTGGAGCTGGAGCTGGGCATCTAAGACAAGAATATCCTCAGGTGGAACCCAAGTACCCTAACTGGCAACTAGGCCAAATGCCCATCCTTGCACCTTAATCACATCCAAAATAGGATTCATGATGTTTCCCACCTCAAATTTCTCTCTCTGTGCCACAAAAAGCTGCTGTTGACACCGAGTTCCCATGCTTTATGTCGGCTGCTCTCTTCTGACCCAGCTCCTCACTATCACAGCTGGAAAAACTCCAGATGATAGCCCAAAAGGCTTGAGCCCCTAACCCCCACATGGGAAACCAGGGTGGAGTTCCTGGCTTCAGCCTCGTTCAGCCCTAACCACTGTGGCCATTTGGGAAGCGATAAAAGATTTTTCCCTGTTTCACTGCTTTTCAAATAAATAAATAAATCTTTTACAAATTTCTTTTTTCTTTCTCTTAATTTGGCACACTAAGTTGTCCAAAACAAAGATCAAGCAAAGATTCCTCCTGTTCCCTCACCAACTTATCTCCATTGTTCCTTGCACCATCAAAACTTTTTTAGCCTTTTTCACTCTTGCCCATCTCCACTGCCATGGGCCCAGACCTGGGCCCAGTCCCAACTACAGCAAAGAGCATCTAAAGGGAACTCCCAGCTCCTACTCCTCCTTTTTCCTCCACTCAGCAACCCATTCATGCTCCCCCTTTACCTGCACCCATCAAGCCCTTCCTATGAACACCGAGGGTGTATCACTGTCCCTATCTTGGAGGAAGGATACCCACAACCAAAACGTATACACCCAGGGTCAGCATCCTTGGTCAGGAAAGTCAAGGTAGTTCTTCCTCACTTCGTATTGTATTTATGATCCATTCTTGCTACCTGTTTTTTTTTTTTAAAGGGGGTGGGGAGACTGATACCGCTGACCATATAAAACATTACATCGCATTTCTACAGGTTACTGAGAAAAGGGAACGGAAACTAGCGGGTCCACTCTAACGGCTAAGACACCTGTTCAGACGAAAACACTAGCCAACAATGTATCCTAACACTAACGGTTTGTCAGGGCTGGGGGAATTAAAGGTGATATTTTCCCGCCTCTACTTGCCATTTTCTAATACAATTACAATCATATAAGGAGAGGGGTGGAGGGTACGTTTGAACTTCACGGCCTCTGAAGCCGCCCACAACCCACCAGGCCGGCCTCTCCGCCAGGTCAATCTGTGCAGCTTCCCCTAGGACCCGCATCTGCCCCTTAGGACCACAGCCCCCAGGAGCGCTCAATCCCACCCAGCCCGCGCAGGGATGGCGGCGGCGGCAGCTCGGGGGGACATCCCAACATTCTTGGGGTGTGAATGCACAACTTGTTGGGGCCGAAGCCAAACATTCCGTCCTTCTTCAATACCACCGGCAGACTGCCAGGCACAACACCCCGCGAAAACCCGGGCCCCGGCGTCTCCCCGGCCAAGAACGCCCTGGGTCCGCGGCGCCGGTTCCCGCCTCCCCGAGCTCCGCTCCTCCCGCAGCCGCCCGCGGCCTCCCTCGCTCGGCCGCCGCGGGCTCCGCCGGGCCGGCCGAGCAGCCGCGCTCCGCGGCGTGGGGGAAGGGCGCGCACGTGCCCGCGCCGCCCCCGCCCAGACAATGCCCCGAAGCGCGGGGCGCGCGCCCGGCCGGCTCCGGCCGGCTCCCGCCAGCACTTACCCTTCTCGGGGTCCCCAGCGACAGCGCGCAGGGTACGGGGAGGGCAGGCAGCGGCCGAAACCCCCGCGCAGCGGGCCCGCCACGAGGTCCGGAGACCCCCGCAGCCCGCGGAAGCACACGACTCGGCGGCGGCGGCAGAGCTGCCTCGGCCCGCTCAGTCCCGGACGTCAGCAGTGAGGGCGGTCCAGGGGAGCGCGCGCGCGTGCGCGAGGGAGCCAGGGTGGCGACGCGCGCGGGCGTGTGCGCGCGGCCCCGGGGCGGAGCTAGTCGGAGCGCGGCGGGGGCGGGGCCCGCGAGCGGAGGCGGAGCCTGGGGCGGGACGAAGGCGGGGTGGAGCTCGTTGGAGCGCGGCGGGGGCGGGGTCCGCGAGCGGAGGCGGAGCCTGGGGCGGGACGGAGGCGGAGGCGGAGCTCGTCGGAGCGCGGCGGGGGCGGGGCCCGCGAGCGGAGGCTGGGCCTGGGGCGGGACGGAGGCGGGGCCCGTGGCGGGGGCGGAGCTCGTCGGATCGCAGCGGGGGCGGGGCCTGCTGCAATAGCCTGGTATCTAAAGTCCTCACTTTGAATGCACCGGGATCCCATATGGGCACTGGTTCTAATCTCGGCAGCCCGGCTTCCCATCCAGCTCCATGCTTGTGGTCTGGGAAAGCAGTCCAGGACGGCCTAAAGTCTTGGGACCCTGCACCCACGTGGGAGACCTGGAAGAGCTCCAAACTCCTGGCTTGGGGTCAGCTCAGTTCCAGCCATTGCAGCTACTTGGGGAGTGAATCTTTGGATGGAAGATCTTCCTCTCTGTCTTTCCTCCTCTGTATATCCGCCTTTCCAATAAAAATAAATATATCTTTTTTTTTAAGATTCACTCCCCAAGTGAGGCCAACGGCTGATGCTATGCTGATCCAAAGCCAGGAGCCAGGAACTTCTTTCAGGTCTCCTGCACAGGGTCCCAAAGCCTTGGGCCGTCCTCGACTGCCCTCCCAGGCCGCAGGCAGGGAGCTGGACGGGAAGCGGGGCTGCCGGGATTAGAACCAGCGCCCATATGGGATCCCGGGCGTGCAAGGTGAGGACTTTAACCACTTGCGCCACCGAGCCGGGCTCAATTTTTTTTTTTTTTTAAGTTTTTGGACACATTTATTCCGTGTCCCCAGGCTAGCCTAGTGCATTGCGAAGGTGTTCCCTCAAAAACTTGGTGGCATAAGAAAAGGAGAGACAGATGCGACGTCTCAAGCCCTGCATGGCCAGGTGATAGAGGAATGTAGATTACATCACCTCTGGCCTTCTGACCCTGCGACCTGTGAGGGTGGAAAACAGATGAGCAATATTTGTTCAGTGGATCCTTGTCGTGTTCCTAGTGTGCGTTTCAGGCGCTGTGCTGGGGACTGAGAACACAGAGCAGAACCAAGCAGGGCTCCCGCCCTTGTGACCTGTTTATTCTGATTATCATTTGACAGGGAAACTTCTAACCTGAAAGGTCAAGAAAGACTTCCTGAGGCCAAAAGCCACGACTCAGAATCAGAATAGGAACTGGAGGAGATAAACACACACACACACACACTTTCATGGCCAAAAAAAAAAAAAAAAAAATGGAAGGGGGAGAGGTCAGGGCTGTGCTTGTGGCTGTTCCACCACGCTCTGGGCTAACCCTGAGCCAGAGGCTCGGAACTCTCCAGTTAAGCACTGGGCAAACTGGACGTCCATTCCCCCGGTTTGGCTCGGAGGGTGTGCTGGGCCGCGAAAGCTTGCAGGTAAGGGCCAGTGCCCCAGCCACCCTGGTCACTTCCCTGCCAAACACACGGAGAGCCTGCTTGGTTGAGCACCAGGGACAGAGCCCCGTACTGGGGATGCCAGGTGGCCTTCAAGCTAGGTGGACTGGTGACCGAATTAGGTAGGACCCCAAGGGTGTGCACATGGAAGAGGCCAGGGAGAGCTGAAATGCTCCTGGGCCAGCTGGTGAGAGGAGCAGGGAGAGGAGAGTTGGGGAATGATGAGACTCAGAAGGCCCCACAAGCCAGCAGGCATGCGCCGGCCTGCTAACTGATGCTGGCAGGGCGGTGTTCACAGCGGTGACCTGGAACGTGGCAGCGCAGACCGAGGAGGAATTTTGGCCACTGCTCCCAACTCTGCACACAGACCCGAGGCCCCTCCCGCCACTGTCTCCTTTGAGGAATTCCGCTCCATGTGATGTATTCTCTAGCTGCTTTTTTCGGGAGGCTCCCTTCTGCTATTTCGAATTGCTTGTGCTAATGATTGCTTAGAAGGAAACTGTTGTAAGCTAGAAGGAGACTCGGATCATTGTTTATTTTCTAGAAAGATTTATTTATTTATTTATTTATTTTATTGGAAAGGCAGATACAAAGAGAAGGCGAGACAGAAGTATCTTCCGTCTGCTGGTTCACTCTCCCGAATGACCACAACAGCAGGAGCTGAGCCAGTTTGAAGTCAGGAGCCAGGAGTGAGGGAATTCTGATCCAACTCCCTGCTAAAGTGCCTGCGAAAGGAGCAGAGCATGGCCCAAGTCCATAGGCTCCTGTACCAACATGGGAGACTCAGAAGAAGTTCCTGGCTCATGGTTTCAGACCAAGGTTGGTGCTGTTTGTAGCCATTTCGAGAGTGAAACATTGGATGAAAAAAATATCTCCTTCTATCTCTGAAAACCTTTTAAATACATAGATAGGGGTCTGGCGGCGTGGGACCCTGCACCCGTGTGGGAGACCGAGAAGAAGTTCCTGGATCCTGGCTTTGGATCGGCATAGCATCAGCCGTTTGCGCTCACTTGGGGAGTGAATCATCGGCAGAAGATCTTTCTGTCTCTCCCCCTCTCTGTATATCTGACTTTTCAATGAAAATAAATAAATCTTTGAAACATTGGTTAAAAAAAAATAGATAGAGAGAGAGAGATAAACACTGCTTGGAATACCTGGATCTCTTATTACAATATCTGCATTCCAGACCCAGCTCTGCTCCAATTTGTTTCTTGTTAATAGGCACCTGGCTCAAGTACTTAGGTCCTTGCCATCCATATAGGAAACACGAGCTGAGTTCGAGGCTCCTGGCTTCAACCTTGCCCACATCTAGCTTTGGGGAGTTTGAGGAAAGTGAGTGAGGAGATGCAAAATGGAGCTCTGCCTATGTCTCTGCCACTCAAAAAAAAAAAAAAAATTTGTTTTAAAATAGTGAAAAAGTGGGCCCGGCACGGTGGCGCAAGTGGTTAAGGTCCTCGCCTTGCACGCCCGGGATCCCATTTGGGCGCCGGTTCTAATCCCGGCAGTCCCGCTTCCCTTCCAGCTCCCTGACTGTGGCCTGGGAAAGCAGTCGAGGACGGCCCAAAGCCTTGGGACCCTGCACCCGCCTGGGAGACCCGGAAGAGGCTCCTGGCTTCGGACTGGCATAGCATCGGCCGTTGGGCTCACTTGGGGAGTGAATCATCAGAGGGAAGATCTTCCTCTCTGTCTCTCCTCTCTGTATATCCGCCTTTCCAATAAAAAAAATAATAAAAATAAATCTTTAAAAAAAAAAGTGAAAAAGTCCCCTGACCCTGCAAATGGGCAGGGGACGGGGAAGGGGGAATGACTAGAGAGAGAAAAAAGGAGCAGGAGCATTTAGAAAATAATTTGATAGGTCTGAGCCTGGGTTGTGGGACACTTCTAGTCCTGGCTGTTCCTGGCTTCCGCTTGGTTTAAAGGGCTGTTGCAATCATCCATTTGGGGAGTGAACCAGCAGGTGGAAGATCTCTCTCTCTCTCTGTAATTCAAAAATACAAAAAAAAAATCTTAAAATTGAAAAAAAAAGTTTTTGAATTGTCCAGGTGAAAAACAATGGTGGCTTACACTGGGCAGTGGGGATGAACGGAAGTAGATTCAAGAACTATGGAGAGAATACTGAAAATTTGGGGATGCACTTGGAGAATCCTAGAGAGGAAGTGGGGGCAAGGTACTGTCCCCTGCTGAATCAGATGGGCCCCAAGAAAACCAGCACCTTCCTCCAGGCAGACTCAGCCCTCCTCTGGAGCTTGGCAAGAGTTGAGAGGCTGGAAACCAGACCCCTGCTAGCCAAGCCTCCCATGTGGCAGCATTGATTGCAGCAACCACAGAAAGTGGGTCCAGGAGCAGCACGAGGGGAGCAAACTGTACACGGTGGTACCATCTACTGAGAGAAGGGAAGCTGCAGGAAGAATGGGTCGTGTATGTTGTTGTGGGAAGCAGGAATTCTCTGGGAGACATTTCAGATTTGAGGCCTCCCCCTGAAGATCCTGCACAGAAGTCTGTATCTCCTGCTCTAGGAGACGGGGCATCCCCGTGAGCACAGGCAGCCTGTGGCACAGTTCCATGAGGCTGCGCAGGCCTACAGGTTTCATAATCTGACATTTCAGACCTGGATTGCTGACTGTAAGTCGCACGCTGTTGCAACCTGACCACACATTGCTGTAGTTAAATATCAACGAATGCTGCAGACCCCTGGGCAGGGTTCTAAGCACCTCACAAATGTAATCTTTGTAATCACAGTTTGATTCTTCTAACACTTTAAGGAAGAGAAAAGTGAAGTACAGGATTTTTTTTTAAAAAAGATTTGTTTTTATTACAAAGTCAGATATACAGAGAGGAGGAGAGAGAGGAAGATCTTCCGTCCAATGATTCACTCCCCAGTGAGCGCAACAGCCGTGCTGCCGGCAGCCGATCTTAAGCGAGGATCCAGGAACTTCTTTCGGATCTCCCACACGGGTGCAGAGTCCCAAAGCTTTGAGCCGTCCTCGACTGCCTTCCCAGGCTACAGGCAGGGAGCTGGATGGGAAGTGGAGCTGCCCATGTGGGATCCCGGCGCGTTCAAGGTGAGGACTTTAGCCACTAGGCCACCCCGCGGGCCGAAGTGCAGGAAATTTGAGTAAGGAGTCACAGGACTGAGGCTCAAGACCAGGCACTCCAGCACTTACTTACAAGTGCTAAGTAAGGAACAGGCTTTTAGCACCAGGAAGGGCAATCTGCATCCCACACACTTGAGCCATCCTCTGTTGCTTTTCCAGGCCGTGAGCAGGGAGATGGATCCACAAAGTAGAGCAGCCAGAACTCAAACCAGCACCCACGGGATAACAGCGTCACAGGTGGAGGAGGGTTAGGCTGTATACCTAACCGCACTGGCCTCTACTTTCAAACAAATTAACAAATCATATTTTAGCAGGTGTATTGATTTGTCTGAAAGGCACATAAAAAAAAAGCAAGAGAAAGCACCAGAGTCAGGAACTGCATCCGGGTCTCCCAAATGGGTGGAGGAAAAGTCATGTACCGGAGCTGTATCTGCTGCTTCCCCCCAGGCGCCATGGCAGGGTGCTGGACTGCAGGTGCAGTAGTCTGGACTCCACGGCTATTCTGACATGTTATGTGAGAATCCTTCTCTACCACAATGCCTGTAGCTAGAAAATCTTTAAAACTACAAATATCATCTGGCTGCATGTTATCTGGGGGCACCTCTGGGTTCTGTGTTTTGTTTCCTTGATCAATGTGTCCGTTTTTTATGCCAGTATCATGCTGTTTTAATTCCTACGATTATGCTTTGAAATCAAGTGCTCTGATGTCTCTATCTTTACTTATTTGAATTGATCACTTCGGTTATTTTGGGGTCTTTGTGGTTCCATATGAATTTTAGGGTCTTTTTTCAACATTTCTTTAATGTTTAATGTTTAATGGAGCTGCCAGAATTAGAACTGATGCCCTTTAGGGATGGGTGTGCTCAAGGTGAGGACTTTAGCCATTAGGACACTGCTCTGGGCCCTGTATAATAGTGTTTAAAGTCCTAGTACGATGGTTCAATAGCTAAATCCTAATGTCCTGCATGCTCCACTTCCCAGCCAGCTCCTTTCTTGTGGCCTGGGAAAGCAGTACAGGATGATGGCCCAAAGCCTTGGGACCCAACACCTGTGTGGTGGACCCGGAACAAGCTCCTGGCTCCTGGCTTTGGGTCGCCTCAGCTCTGCTGCTGTGGCTGTTTGGGGAGTAAACCTCAAGAGAGAAGACCTTTCTGTCTCTTTCTCTCTATATATATACATACGATCTCCTTTTCCAATCAAAACAAATAAATCTTTACCTTAAGATTTATTTATGTATTTATTATTGGAAAGTCAGATTTACATAGAGAATGAGATACAGAGAGAATGATTTTTCATCTGCTGGTTCACTCCCCAAGTAGCTGCAGTGGCCAGAGCTGAGACCACTTGAAGCCGGGAGCTAGGAGCTCTTCCAGGTCTCCCATGTGGGTGCAAGGTCCCAAGGCTTTGGACTGTCCTCAACTTCTTTCCCAGACCACAAGTAGGAAGCTGGATAGGAAGTGGAGCATCCAGGACAAGAACTGGCATCCACATGGGATCCTAGCCAATAGAAGGCGAGAATTTTAGTCATTAGGCTATCACACTGGGCCCAAAAATAAATCTTTAAAAAAAAAATTTCAAGACTGGAGAAACTAGATTATATTTAAATTCTAGGAAGAAATGCTCATAAGCAGGCTGAACATGAGAAAGAAGGATAGAGGGAAATCCCTAAGAAACTGAAGGAGAAAAAAATTTAAGGTTTATTATCAGAAATGCAGATTTAGAGAGAGAAGAATGGAGAGAAAGATCTTTCATCCCTGGTTTACTCCCTACCTAAGTGGCTGCAATGGCCAGAGCTGAGCCAGCTCAAAGCCAGGAACCAGGGGCTTCTTCCAGGTCTCTCACATGGGTGCAGGATCCCAAGACCTTGGGCCATGCTAGACTGCTTTTCCAGGCCTCAAGCAGGGAGCTGGCTGGGAAGTGGAGCAGCTAGGTCATGAACCAATGCCCGTATGGGATCCTGGTGCATAAAAGTCGAGGACTTAAGCCACTATGCTACTGTACTGGCCCCTAAAGGAGAAATTTAAGTGCTGGTGGGCATAACCAATCACGAAAAAGAGAGAACAGGAAATATCCAGTCCTTGAGACGACAAGATGTTGAGAGAACTCTTACTTCATATACTTTATTTTCTTTTTGAAGGAGAAGGCAAGATCAACAGCTGAGTCAAAGGAGAAGGCAGAGGAAGATGCCAGGGGAATGATAAACTGTTTAAGGGAAAGCGGAATCCATTCTTCTTTTGATAGGCATCTGGGTTGTTTTCATGTCTTTGCTATTATAGATTATGCTGCTGTAAATACAGGATTACAGATCACTTTTTCATATGCAGGTTTCACTTCCTTTTAATTTCCCAAAGTGGGATAGCTGCATTATACACTAGATCAATTTTCAGTTGTCTCGGCATACTCCATACTGAATTTGATAGTGGTTGTACAAGCCTACACTCCCACCAACACTGAATTAGAGTACCTTTAATCCAACACCCACACCGTTTTATACCATTGTCTACACCTACAATGTCAGGATACGCTGAAATAGAAGAATGAAGGACTTGTGACTATTGTTGAAAGACTGTATTAGTGTTATAATACCGGCAGAAACAGTGAAGGACGAGAGGAAAGGGAAAGGTTGGAAGGAAATCCCAGAGCCTAAGGAACAGTTTTATGGGGGCAGGGGAGGGGGGAGGAATGAAAATGAATGAGAACAAACTAAGTACACCCTGAAAGCTTGCTAAGAATACCTTTTCCAGCTGAGACTGGAGATCACAAACTCTAGTGGTATCTGCTTGTGGATGATTTTTTCTATCAGTGCTCAACAGTGCTCAACAGCTTGGGCATAGGAGCTGAGAAAGCCAAAAACTGGATTGACACACATGTAGGCGGCAGGGGAGTAAATGGAATGGGAGATCAAAAGAGTGAGCACATTTGAAGTGCTGGTGAGAGTGACTTAATGACATTTTAATTAAGGAGTACAAGATGGGGCAGGATAATGGTTAAGCTAAGGATGTGCATGGAGAACTGTTGGAAAATTGGAGCTCAAGAAGTGGTCATAAGGAAAGTCATTGAATGAAGGAAATGAAAGCAAAAGGAAGCTAAGTGGAAACTTACGCAGCCACTTAGGGAGTGAACCAATGGACGGAAGACCTTTCTCTCTGCATCTGCTTCTGTTTATCTGCCTTTCCAATAAAAATAAATACATCTTTAAAAAGTAATACTTCATTTAAAATGTGCAGGAAAAATGCTCTGTGAGAGAAAACATAGAGGAGAATCAGAGGAGGCTGGGAGAGCCATTTTACAGTTTTGGGAGACAAGTTGCACCCCCCCGCCCCACCCCCACCTCCACCTCAAAGCAAGTGAGGCAAGTAAGGTCAGCAGAAGCATCTTACATGGCCATGTTGCTAATGAAGGCTGGGAGCGGTGCAGGGGAAAAGAAGCAGGGGAGTTCTGGAGCCAAGTTCACCAAGAGGCCTGTGTCTCCCAGAACAGGGGCTCCTCAGCACAAACTCTAAGATTTCAAAGCCAGAAGCTGAGCATCATCTAGTCAATTACATTCTCTGAAGTTGGGGATTGGATGGGCCACCACCGTATGTTGGAAAGTTTCTTCTAGAAGAGTCACTATCTGCCTTGTCTTGCTGCCTCCTTTTACCCACCTGCTGACATAGAATTCCAATAAAGCCTAACAATCTTTGGCATTACGTCATGTTAAACAAGTGATATAATTAAACAAAAAACCGCTTCCTTTTTCCACTTGGAGATGTATCATGTTTTCCAAAATAAAAAGATGTACACAGGCAAAGCTTTACCTCTTTGGATAAATTCCTTGCTAGAACTTGGGTTTGTAGACTGTATTATATTTACCAAACAACTGAAATGTCCTGTTTTTTTTAAATTAACAAATTTTTAAAAATTTATTGATTTTCATCTACTTGAAAACCAGAAATATAGAAAAATTTTCATCTACTGGTTCACTTCTCAAATGCCTATAACAGCAAGGGTTGGGCAGGTCAAAGGCAGGAACCTAAAACTTCATCTATCTGCAACGTGACAGGGACCAAGTAGCTGGACCATCTTCCACCAACTTCCAAGTGCATTATCATGAAGTTGGACAGGAAATGGAGTAGTGGGGACTTAAATAATACTCTCAAATAGGATGTGGGCATCCCAAGGGATGGCTCAATTGCACAGGTACTAAAGGTCTTTTTGAATTCTTTCAGGTCTCCCAGGCAAGTGCAGGGTCCCAAGGCTTTGGGCTGTCTTCGACTGCTTTCCCAGGCCACAAGCAGGGAACTGGATGGGAAGAGGGCTGCTGGGATTAGAATCTGCGCCCTTATGGGATTTTGGAATGTGCAAGGAAAGGACTCTAACTGCTAGGCTACCATGCCGGGCCTGTATTTCTTATGCTTATATGAGCTATTATTTTTTTTCAAAATTTTACTTTTGCTAATACAGACTAAGACATTGCTTCTCCAGTAGTTAATATCATGGGGCAGGTGTTTGGCTCAGTGGTTGAGTTGCTACTATGAACACCAGCACCATTCAACTGAATGCTTGGGCTCTGCTGCCAATCCAATTTTTTGCTACTGCACCTAGGAGGCAGCAGGTGGTAGTCCAAGTACTTTGGTTTTTGTCATCCATATGAAACAATGTTCCTGACTCCAGACTTTAGTCTCATCCAGACTCAGCTTTGTAGACATTTGAGGAGTGAAACAGCAAGTGAAAGGTCTGTCACTGTCTTGCAGATACAAATAAGTATTTATTCACTCATGTTTTTATATTGTATATTTATCCTTCTAGTTATTTTATGGATGAACTAGTAAATGTATACACATATTAATATCTATTTCCCCATATCTTTTGTTACAACCACTTTGAAATAGGTAAAATAACACAGAAGGCCACATTTTGGTAAACAAAATTTAATATAACCATATGGTCAAGTAATAATGGTTAAAAGACATTAGATACAACTTTTAAAAAATTAAACTATGCAAGTATATTTAAACAAAACATGTAAGTATTAACATGCTACAACTGAATAGAGGACAGTGAAATACAAAGCGTTTTTTTTCTCCTGGGGAAGTCTAGGTCTCTACTGGAGGTAAATGGTACTTGACTGCCACAGGCCTGCACTCTGCAGATTAGACTTTCATTGGATTCCAAAACTACTTGCTTTAGCTCCAGAAACCCAAAAAAGCTTAAAGAAAGCTTTGGGGGGGGGGGAGGGGAGAGGAGGTGGGCCTAATGGGGAAGGGCAGAGTAATTGCCTTTTCAAGAAAGTTAAAGAAAAAGCCTCTAGAAAAAAATTAGTATTGTAACAATGGAACAAAAATAAGAAGATAAGACTTTCCCAACAGATGTAGACTACTGTCTATGCTATTTACAAGGACATAATAAACGTAAGATAGAGATTTATCTAAATATTCTAAAAGCACCTAAGTATCAAAAAGCAAAAATGAGAAACATCATACTCCAAGCAGCCAACAACCTCCCTTAACACTTTAATTCCACCAAATAACCACATGCGTGGTGTTAAAAATACAAGAAAGTGAAGTTTATTTACTCTGTATGGAACAAGTATCAATTTATCTAAGGTAAACTTTATATAATAATTAAAAGAAGTTGAAATGGCACTAGAAAACTTAAGGTACAGAAAAAAAAAAGCCATCTGGTGCAGTTATTTTGAAAACATTAAAACAGGAATTCTTTGGAATAATATATAAAATAAGTTATGATGGTTGTTTTAAAAAATTAATTTATGATGATCATCTTTAGCACTAAGTAATTTAATATCTAAGGCAATCATGCAAATGTAGAACATTCATATAAAACATTTTAAAATGTCTATGCTGAAAATATGTCTGGAATTAACAACTCACACTCCTGGCTCAAGTGGTTTCTGGTGCCTTGCATTAGCTGTGATCGTAAGTATAGCTAGCTAGTCAAACCTACCGCATTAAAGGACAACCCAACTATCCCATTCTGGTAACCTGGTATGGCACATCCGTGTGTGTAACTATGGGATGAGGTGATGTAAACCTGGTTCAACACAATACACGTCAAAATCTAATAAGGCTAAAATCATGTTGAGCTTAACCAGTTCTTGAGTTCCTAGGAAATCTACATTACCTTGGGTGAGCGTTTGGTTTAGCTGGCAAGGAGCCAGTTTAGATGCCCATGTGCATATCAGAGGGCCTGGGTCCAAAGCCTGATTCTGGCTTCTAACTCCAGCTTCCTGCGACTGGGGACCCTGGAAAGCAGATGTGATGGCTCAAGTGCTGGGCTTCTGCCACTCACGTGGGAGGCCTAGATTTAGCTCCCAGGAGTACCCCAAACTGGGGTCATCGTTGCACATTCAAGAAGTGAGAGGTTAGATGGGAGCTGTTTCCCAAATAGTTAAAAACAAAACAAAACAAAACAAAAAAACCAGAAACATTGTTTTTTTAGTTATCAGCACATAAACAGCATTCTTCCCTCTTTAAAATACAGTTTGGGACAGTTGTCATCTTTCCCATATAGAAGTCTCAAGACACAGAAGGCACACACAAACAATTCAACCCCTTTCTTTCAATGTATGGATTCTCACAGCAATTAAAAAAAAAAAAAAAAAACTGCCATATCCAGATTAACAGGGAAAAAAAAAATCACACATACTTGTTTGCATACTGACAGAAACAGTATAATTGAACCTGTTTTTCCTGAGTTTCAAAAAGGGAATTTGGCAGTAGTGATACATTAATTCATATTCATTAAGGGAAAATGTATCAGTCCACAAAACATTTTCATCCTTTTAAGTATAGAAAAAAATCAATATTCAACCACTGCCATGTATGAAGCCCCTTTACACAATTAAATTTACTCTAGAATCATGAACTGAAACTTAAGTTATGGCACTTTAAACACCTCCAATAGGCCAAAGTCACAAGTTAATACTCTCCCTGAGTATTTACAGTGTCTTAACACCTGGTTTAAATGGAGTAAACACCTTTATTTCAGTCATCCAGGAAAAAATTTACTGAAGATCCAATAAGCTACCATTTCTAACCTGTCTGGTAAAGTCAGTAGAAGATTAGGAAAGGGGGAAGCACTTCTGTTGTAAAAACTGGACCCCTTGTAGCTCATTTACAGAGGAAATCCTGGAAAAGGATCAAAGTTCAGGAAAAGAGGGGAAAAAAACCCAGCAAAAACTAACAGTACTTTTCTTTTGTTCCACAAAGCAGAATCTTGTATTTCCTTTTTGAGGTATCACAGCTGAGTTTAACAAATTTATCTCTAACTCCAATTTAGTTTCCTATCTTGCAACACTGGATGTATTTATATAGATTCTAACCATACCAGTCATTATGAATATTCACCATGCCCTTTCTCTTTCTTATTCTTACATTTTTAATTTTACTGTCAATATTGTTTACATAGTTGAGAGTGATGCACGGCCAATGTGGGCGTCCGGCCGTATCCTTTCAAAGGGTGGAAAAGCACCTGAGAAATGTCCCCATCACAAAATGTTCTGGAATTCCATTTAATAAGGTTAGTTAACTTTTACTTTGTGATTTTTTTTCTGAAAAAAAAAAACCTGCTAAAATTGTTGGTGTTTATATATATGTGTGTACATGACTATACCCTCTATCTTCATATATACAGATGTGCGTACATAATAATCCAAAGGCTCATTGAATGTCACCTATCAAAAGATCTATCAATTATGTGATGATAGAATGAATATAATCTGATACTAATTGGGTTATTTTTTTCTGATACACCAACTATATCCTAAAATTCACTTATTTATATTCATGTTGACACCACTGTTTATCAAAAAGTAGCTAAAAAAAAGGGGAGAGAAACAACGAAAGGAAATTAAAATTTCAGTTGGGTGACTTTAAAAATAGTTACTTAAATTTTCTAAGATTCAAGCTAAGTTCATTAAAAACTGCAAATACTTAATTTTATGTAGAAAAAAAATTAACATTGCTAAGAGGTCTATGTTTAAACAAATTCTGATTTTTTTAGGGTTTCATTTAAATTTATAACAATCAATACATGGCTAGTAAAGATAAACACATAAAATACAAGTAAACAGTTAATATATTTACAATAGACAAAAATACCAGATACAAAGTAATTGTGAGAGTCTTTTTTGTGAAGTTTCTGTGTTTATGATGGGTATGATACTACAAATACACATGAAAAAGAACAACTATCATTTATATAATCCTCAGCATTTACAAAACACCTTGTTTCACACTCTCACTTACTTCAAGAGTTTTTAAACAAATTCCATTATCTACAGAAGTATAATGCAGAAGTAGATGTTTATTGTAAAACTACAGTACAGGTATACCAATTATATCTACAATTGTATTTCAACTAAAATGACAGAAAATTATTTCCGCAATTGCTCTGGTACTTATTACAGAAAGCGATATGTCATTTTCAAATTTATAATTTGAGATAAAAAATTCAGTAGAAATATCTTTTTTAAAAAAGTTTCCTTTAGAATTAGACTCTAGGTAAGGTTATATATAGCATTAAAGTTTCAAATGTATTTGAGATTTCTGTATCATTCTAAGATGAGGGGAAACGCGGTTTATCAACGTCAGGATTCTGATTTCCATTTTGGTTTCAGCAGAAATACGGGGACACTATAATCACACATTTGCATCACTTCTCCTGTGACAAGGAGGATAAAATTATGGTGTGACAGAAAACAGTGATTGGGAAGTCAAAATACAGAAAGCTGGTAGAACATTCCTAAAATGTTATAAATTGTATTTGTTCACCCCAGAATCACAATGATTATTGTGGTACCTGCTATATCCATTTATTTGCTTTAGAAAAAAATTTACATTCTTCCCTGAAAGCTGGTAAACTTTAAAAACTCAACTTGAGAAATCTACAAAAGCAGCTTGTTGTACGGAAGCTTGAAAATGTTAATTCGTATTTTATACAATGAGTACCAATTGAAGTACTTAAAAAAATGAAAATTGCTTTTGCTAGTTTTTTAGGATAGCTAGTTTAAAAAAGAAAAATGGACCCACTGAGACAAGTGGTCCCTGCTTTATCCTACTGAAGGCACCTTGACGGTAGGAACTCAGGATTTTTATTTCTTCATGAGCAAGTAGCATAGTCGAGGAGGTTCTCACCCAGAGCATCATGCCATCTATAGACATCACACTGTTCTGGGCTGGATTGAGAAAACCTATCCCTGCTTTTCCCAATATTGCAAACTATTTTTCAACTCCTTCCTTTGATAGATGCAAGGGAAGAGGCCTCCTCAGAACAGTTACAGATAATGGAGAAAGATTTTAAGAGTCAAAGAGCCTTTAATGGTTATTTTATTTTTTTTTCTTGGCAACTAACCTGCAATTTTAATCCTGTGAACACTCCTCCCCTTTCTCCAAAATATGCTTAATTTGTGTGTAAGACAGCAATTCTAAGAATGAAGTCACAATAATTCAGTATAATACTCAAATTGCTGCCATTAACAATAATTACAAAATATTTAATCAATCTGGATAAATTGCATCACTGACAATGATTTTTGTAACTGATTTTCCTTCTTAGAATGTATTCTAAGCATTAGGTGATTTAACCTTAGGAAGCCTAAGTCATGCAATCTTCTCTACATAAATTACAAAATAAGGAATATACAGTTTCGCAGATAAACATATTTTCAATGACGAGGCCATTCACAAATTCCTATAAGGCATGCATACATCACATTCTAGTCCACATAGGCTTCTTACAGAAGCTTAAAATACTCACAAAGGGACTGCTCTCAAAGGCCAAGCAACAATCACCATTAACCTTTACACATATTTTTCGTTTTGTTTTTGCTGTTATTACACAAATGACTTTATTACAGTTTTAAAGATTGACATGCTGGGCAGAAAGGCACCATGATGGTTACTTTTACTATTTTTCTTTTTTTTTTTTTTGCATGTGGCATAACGGAGATCTGTCAAGTTTCCAATGGGAGCTTTTAAGACCTCTCGTCTTGGATCAGCGTGGCTTCTTGCGAGAGGAGATCTCGTGATCTTAGAGCTTAAAGCATTTCTCATTGTATCTATGAATAGTCACACAGCCGTGATAGGACACCGGCCTGGGCATTGCAGCCACTCCTGTGATGATACTTGTGGCAGGATCATAACAGAGAATGGTGTCTGTGGCTTCTCCATTTTCTCGTCTTCCACCCAGGATATATATTTTACCATTACACACAGACATACCACAGTTTTCCTGTTCAACCAAATACATAAAAAAATTAATCACTGAAGATAAGGCATTTAGTCAGAAACTGAAAAGTAAAAGATCATTTTTAATACAGTCAAAAAAAAAGACATAACCTAACACAATGTAACTTTTGGATAATTTTTCATGGATGAAGCTCAATGTTAAAACAGATTATATTAGTAATTGGGATCAACATGGGGGAAGGTATATTGATCATGGTGGATTGATGGGAAGGTTTTTAATTTAACACTAAGCAAAAACATCTGTTAAGAGTTTGGCCAGTTTGTCTTATTACAAGAAGGTTCTTTGTTACAGAAAGTAGTAGCTATCTTACCAGAAAGTAGGACAATTACTCATTACAAGAGATTATTCACAAGACTAATAAATGAATGAATGAGAGTTAAAAACCAAATTAACACAGTACTATTACTACTGCTTTGGCTAGTACACAGAATTGTCCCAAGTGACATTTTATAATTAACTTCTCATACAACGGGATTCTCAGCTGAATTCTGTTCTTCTCTATGAACAACAGAATCAATATGTAAAAAAATTCTTAATGAATTATGCTGCAACCACATATTCTTATACTTACACTTCACTTTAATTTAGCAAATTACTGTATCTTACTAGCCTGGTTCCACATAAACAAAAACTAAGTAGCTTTTACCAATAAGTTCAATGAACATTTTTACTTGGCTGATTTGCTATATACAAATTTTACTCTTTCCTTTTTAAAAAAGATTTATTTTTATTGGAAGGCAGATTTACAGAGAAGGATCTGCCTTCCACTGGTTCACTTCCTAAATGGCTGAGCTGATCAGAAGCCAGAAGCTAGGAGCCAGGAGTATTTTCCAGGTCTCACAAAAGAAGAAATTAGGGGCTGGCATTGTGGCACAGCCAGTTAAGCCGCTGTCTGTGGTGCCAGCATCCCATATAGGTGCCAGCTCAATCCTGTAGGCTCCACTTCCAATCCAGCTCCTTGTCAATATCCCTGGAAAAGCAGTGGAGGATGACCCAAGTGCCTCGGCCCCTCAACCTGCATGGAGATGCAGAAGACGCGCCTGGCTTCTGGCTTTGGATGGGTCCAGCTCTGGCAACTGTGATCAAATGAGGAATGAACCAGTGGATTGAAGATCTTTCTGTCTTTCCTTGTTTAACTCTGCTTTTCAAATAAAAATAAGTGTTTGTCAAAAACTCACACAATCTTGAAAATAATTATTCATATTGGAAAATCACTTCTACCAACTACAATAATTTAAATCATTCTGTGAAAAATATTTACTCTTGATGTATTTATCCTACAGGAGAAATTGCCTATTTACTCAGGAACAAAGGTAGCCAGTGAGAAAAATAGTTTCTAAGTAAATGAAGTTTCAGTGCTGTTTTTAAAGGTTGAAATGAAACATAAACATAATGTTAAGACTATTTCCTTAATCAGTATTTCCGTACCTTAAAGGTTAAGCTGTTAATAGGGCACAAGCATTATCAGATTTCACTTAATTTTTCTAAGCTTTAATGACATTTTTTGCGCATAAGCATTATCAGATTTCATTCAATTATTCTAAGCTTTAATGACATTTTAAATACCTGGTCTATTAAAGAAGGGGAAAAAAGGGTTTTATCATTGGGTTAAAAACAGAATTCAAACATCTGAAAAAATGATATTCATGATAGAGATTAAAAGGCAAAAGGTATTTAGAGTAAGTTGTTGCTTTTAGAAATTATGAAAAATCAAAATGCAGGCACGGAGGGGCAGCAGGTTAAAAGCACCATTTGTGATGCCTGCATCCTGCATCAGAGTGCCTGAGACAGGGTCCATCTTTACCTCCAATCTAGTTTTTTGCTAGTCTAGTATAGGTGGAGGCAGTAAGCTGATGGTCCAAATACTTGGTTTTTTGCCTGAAGCCAGGAACCTGTTATGAGACTCCCATGTGGATGCAGGCCAAGGACTTGGGCCATCCTCTGCTCCCTTCCCAGTCCAGAGCAAGGAGCTGAACAGGAAGTGGAGCAGCCGGATCATGAACTGGTACCCACATGGGATACAAGAACTGTTGCCAGGGGCCTAGTATGTTACCCCACAGTGCTGGCTCCCTCAGTTTTTAGTTATTTGATATTTACTGAACACAAACAAATAAAAGATACATTAAGAAGACTGAATTCCAGCACAGGAAAAAACCTTTATACCTAAGGGAATGTACAACTTGCGTAACATAGGTATAAGTGCTCTAACAGATGAGAGACATAAAAGGTTATTAATTTGTTATAACCGTTAATTAAATAGTCCCTGAAAGAGGAAGAGAATTCTAAGGGAAAGTAAAAACAGCGATTAGAGGCTAAAAGGATTGCATGAATCAAGACAAGAATATGCATTATCTGTCCATATAATATGCACTATAGATAGATAATACAATTAAAGATAAAAGGGCAAGCAAAAGTCAGATGATTTAGAGTTGTTAAAAAGTAACTAGTGGAAAGACTGGGCTGAGAAACAAGACATTAAACAAACGAAGACTTAATAGAACATTGTTTTTGTTCAGATAGGAAATAATAAGAACTTTGAACATAAGAACAACAGTAATAAAAAAGAACAATAAGAACAAGAACAACAGTAATGGGAAAAACAAATTCTAAGGACAGAGGGCTGGTAAACTGATTAACTCAATTTAAGAGACAGTGAGGAAATTAAGTTTCTAAGTTGTTTGGAACCTAAGAAAAGTAGGTTTGAAGTTTTGGGAAGTTGGGTTCTAGTCTACAGTCTTGGAACATTTATGGAATTCTCAGACAGGCAACTGGAAATCTGAGCTTGGAAAAGTGGAAAGAGGCTATGATGGAGATGAAGACTTCAAGTCATCAATTCTGAAAAGTAGGTATGATCACTCAGGATAAAGTATAAAATTAAGAGGGCAGGAAAAGCTGCCCAACCCACATCCACATTTAAGGATTGAGTAGAAAAAATAAGAAACTGAATGAGCCAAAGGAGATTATGAGTTGTGGTCTTTGTGAGCCCATCTCTACAGTCGTATGAGTAGAGTCCAATTCCCAGTTATCACAGTCATCATGCAGTTTGGTGGATAAAACAGACCTGAACATAACTGTTCTTTTAAATAGTAAAAACAGCAAATTACCTAGCCTCGCCTCCAACCAGAGAAATACTTTGGCAACTGAAATATGAAAGAGCACAGGGATAAGAAAGGTTCAGGACTCTACAAAGGCTAAGGGAGGGGAAAAAAAAAGTAAATAGAAATCAAGGACAAATGCAACAGATGTTTGATATTGGAATGGTAAAGAAATTATTTCAATAAAACAACTGGAAGGAGTTCAAAACAGGTGTGCAATATGTTTTATGTGAGCCTTTATAAAATTACAAAATAACTTGTCTATTCATGAGAGATTTTGTAAGTAAAATTTAAGTATATTAATAGTTATACTACAATTGCTCCCATTTAGGTTTACTTTTCTTCTGGTCTGTGATTACCTGCCGACTGAATGTGTTCTGTACATGCATCCAGTAATCTTCAACTGGATCATAACAGTATATTGCCTTGGTCAGTCCACCAGCAACATATATCAGGTTGTTTAAGGATACAGCTGTTATACATCTCTTGGCAATTGGGATAGCTGCACGAAGTAGCCAAGAATTGGTTTCTGGATCATAAGATTGAACCTAATAACATAAAGCAATGTTTAATTAAAATTTCTAAGAAGTCTACCAATACATATAAACATGATTAAAGCAATCTCATTACATCAGAGAATTAAGAAAGGAGATTCTTTTTCTAGAATAAATAACCATCCGGTTTTTAAAAACAATTTTCATTAACTGCCCACATTAAAAAAATGTGTTATATAGGATAACTATGCCCCAAATCTGAATTTAATTTTTTTCTACTTTCAAGAAATCCTTCCTTTCTTCAGAAGAACCCAACAAATCTCAACTCAGTAGTCTCTGAATTTTCATCAATTCTTAATTAATGAACTTAATTAAATAACATTTGAAAATACATTAAAATGTAATTTCGAAAACAAAATTATTGATTTGACAAGTTCAGTTAACAATGCTAACCAAGTAGGCATTAAATACCTTCTGCCAGATTAAACCTGGCATTTCCTGAGACTGCAGGATGGCACATGTTCTTTTGTTCCAGAAGTTCAATGAACAGCAACAACTTGGAGCCACCCTCTTACACTACAGAAGCTTTCTTTCCTTCTCTTTGTTCTAAAAATACTATAAACGTATGCAGAAAATGACCCAGTTGGAAGCAGTTAGTTACTCTGTCTTACTCTATGCTAATACACTTCCCAGCTGTGTTTTATATGAGTAACTCTGCAGGTGATAGCAGTTAAGACTTCATATAGAATTTTGACACTGGGATTAGTCTCATTTCAAAAACATTGCATTACAGTTGTTGCAGAAACTTATTAGAAGTATTAGGGTCCCATTTCAGCAATCCAAAACTGAATTCTTCCCCTCTCACAGTATAATGTAACTAGAACAATTTTAAAAGACCCCTCACACTAACCAAATCCACCCATCTATCTAAACCTTGTACATTTCCCATCTTGTATATGTCTTTGGTAATAGCTTTAAGACAGCACAGCTTACCTTATCAGAACAAGTATTATCATCTGGTCCTCCACCAATTACAAATAATTTTCCTACACAGCTAGTCACTGCAGGAGAACTCACTGCTTCTTTAAGGGGAGCAACTTCCGTCCATCGATTTGAAAAGGAATCGTAACATTCTACGCTGCTCAATCTATTTTGCCCATCATAGCCTCCAACAACATATACCTATATGTAAAATACATAGGAAAATCTTAATGATCAAAGTTTGAATTTTGAACTAATTGGTTGAAGAATTAAGAGATTTCTCTTAAAGCCATTGGTAATTATAGACAACAATTGCAAAATATTTAGTTCAGAGTTTCTGGGTATTTTTAAAATCACCCTTCTATCTTTACCACTGTGGAGCCTTTTAAAGACAATTTTGGCTAAAAGCAATCCTTCATGAAACTTAAATGCTCCATATATTATCTACCTGTTTTTCTTATTATGTGCTTGTCTGTGGATTAGACGTGAAAGAGTAAACTTTTTTCATGCCCCAAGAACCAACTTTCATTGTCCCTCTTGGGGGAAAGATTGCTCTGTTGACAGCTGCATGATTAAGCTTAATTGTTCATGCTCATGGATAGTGAAAGATTTTAATACAGAGTATCAAACCAGGAAACTAAAACATTAAGTAAACATTACTAGGTTGTGAAACATTTTAAGACGGCCTATTTTTTTAGCCCTTAGAATGCCTAGAAAAGCACCTGACACGTATGAACTCAATATATTTCACAGAGTTTTCATGTACATTTTCTTATCACAAATATGAGGAAGATAGGGCAAATTAGTATGACAGATGAACCAATCAATAAGATGATTTATTAAATGACTTACATGGAGAATAAACCATTAAGCATCATGGGGAATACAAGAAACCTTTAATGAAGCATTCAACTTAATGTCCACATTTCTTTTAACGGACAGTCATTCTCACTCTACCACCCTATCACAAAAGATTCGTCTGAATCTTCTTCCAGCTTCTCTTCTGTCTGTTCCTTTCTGCTTCCCATCGCCACTACACTACTTCAGGGTGAATGTTACTTCATGCTGCTCACACTTGTGTTCTCAAAATGACACTAATTTTATAAAATATTGTCAGCAATTTCTAACACTAGGTCGACATGAATATGAGGGTCAAGGACAAATATCTTTGGTGTGTCTCTCAAGTTTGTCCAAAATTTGTCTTCCTGTACTCCTCCAATTTTCCACTGCAGTTACCGTATTTCTTCTCTTCCTGCCCCTACCCCTATACCTTCAAGATTTATTTATTCATTTGAAAAGCAGCATGATTGAAAGAGAGAGATACCCTGTTCACTTCCAAATGGCTGCAACAGCTGTAGCTGGGCCAGGCCAAAGCCAGAAGCTAGAAAACCATGTGTGTCTCCCGCATGGGCAGCAGGGGTCTAAGTTCTTGAGCCATCACTGGTACTGTTTTCTAGACATTTTTGCAGGGAGTTAACCAGAGTCAAACCTGCCCTCCAACATTCAATGTCCCAAATGAATGCTTAACTTGTATGACACGATGCCATTTGTAACATGCATTTCATTTTTTTTTTTTTAAGATTTATTGGAAAGTCAGATACACAGAGAGTAGGAGAGACAGAGAGGAAGATCTTCCGTCTGATGGTTCACTCCCCAAGTGGCCGCAATAGTTGGAGCTGAACCAATCTGAAGCCAGAAGCAAGGAGCCTCTTCTGGGTCTCCCACGCAGGTGCAGGATCCCAAGGCTTTGGGCTGTCCTTGACTGCTTTCCCAGGCCACAGCAGGGAGCTGGATGGGAAGCAGGGCTGCCAGGATTAGAACTGGTATCCATATGGGATCCTGGCATGTTCAAGGCAAGGACTTTAACTGCTATGCTATTGCGCTGGGCCCTGTAACATGTATTTCTTATGTGTTATAAAATGATCCGTTGGTGGCTTTGTGTCCCCTACACCATGCAGTTCACAGAAGTTAAATAACTTAAGGCTATGCAATAATAAAGGGTATGGAATCTGTCACACAATGCAACAATTAAAGGCAGACTCTGAAGTCATGTCAACTGGGCTTATATCTAACTTTGCCAGGTATCTTAAGGCAAGTTTATCTTCTCAGGGAATCATTATTTTAAAATGTAGTATGTTGGCACTGTGGTGGAGTGGGTTCATTTGGTAACTACATTGCTTCCCATCCAGCTTTCTGCTAATATGGTTGAGAAGCAGCGGATAATGGTTCCTGCAACCCATGTGGCAGACCCAGATGGAATTCCTGTTTCCTGACTTCAGTGTAGCCCATCCTTGGTGATTGCAGTGAACCAAGGAAATAAAAGACACTTGTCACATTGCATTCCAGCAATAAATCTTTTAAAAATGTTAATAGGGCCCAGCACAATGGCTCAGTTGGCTAATCTCTAGAAGTGCTGGGTTTCCACAAGGGTACTGGTTCATGTCCTGGCTATTCCACTTCTGATCCAGCACCCTGCTTGTGGCCTGGGGAAGCAGTGGAGGGTGGCCCAAAGTCTTGGGCATATGGGAGACTTGGATGAAGTTCCTGGCTCTGGATACACTCAGTTCTGGCTGTTGTGGTCACTCAGGGATGGAAGATCTTTTTCTCCGTCTCTCCTTCTTTCTGTAAATCTGCCTTTCCAATGAAAATAAATTGATCTTTTAAAAAAATGTTAATAATAATAGTTACCCATAAGATAATTTGAATATTAAATTTTAATACATACCCTACACTTAACTTAAAAACATCTAAGAACATCTAAGCTGTTGCTTTGGCTTTATCAACAATGGAACTGCTTCAGGAATCACTTGGTAACATGACAAGAATTTAAATTTATTAGGTGATGTCAATAACACATTTCAAAACATGCTACTGGGGCTGGTGTAGTGGCGTAGCATGCTGATCTGCCAGTGGGACCAGCATCCCATAAGGGTCTCGGTTTGTGTCCTAGCTGCTCCAATTCTGATCCAGCTCACTGCTTATGGCCTGGGAAAGCAGCGGAGGATGGCTCAAGTCTTTGGGCCCCTGCACCCATGTGAGAGACTCACAAGAAGCCCCTGGTTCCAGCTGCAGACCAGCTTAGTTCTGGCCACTGTGGCCATTTGGGCAATGAACAGTGGATGGAAGATCACTCTCCCATCCTCTACCTCTTCTATCTCTGTAAAATTTATCTTGCAAATAAAAAGAAATAAATCTTAAAAAAAGTTGTCAAATTTGTTAATATTTATTTTCAGTTGGTTTTGTTCCTACTTGTTCAAACTACATGTGTGAACAACAAAAAGGTAAAATGACATTGGTTTAGATAAATACATCTCTCCAGACTGAGAAAGTCACTAAAGAGAAAAAAAAATTAGCTTGGATTAGACATTCGCCTGTTTTTGCTTTCTAATTCTGTTTGGGCATTTGGATTGCAGTGGGGGCAAGGGCAGAGAAATGTGCTGTACTGCCATGAATTCCAAATCGAGAGAACAAAACATCCATTTAAAAGTACAGTGTCACATTGTTTATATCTTTAGTTTGTCTTCTGAGGTTAGAAACGGAAGGAAATACAATTTGAATCCAAAATATCCAGACGGAGAGTACAGCGAAGGATTCAGCTGTGGTATTTATTTTGGAAATGTACCAGAGCAAGAGTTATAAAAAAAGTGGTTCCTCTTACTTTACCAAGCAGCACAGCCATTTTGTGACGCCATCTGCCTTTATTTAGAGAAGCAACTCTGATCCAAATATTCAGCTGTGAGTTATAAATCCAGACATCACGGCTATTGATCCTTCCACCTTCAAATGCAAAACAAAGCACAACAGATCATCATATATCCATCACCAAGGGATGCATGCCACACCAAGGCATGGATCTCGAAAACACGGGATTTATTCTTTCATTCAAGAATTTGGTAAATCAGTTCAACAGATGAAATAATGACCCTCTTAAACTGAACAGATAGTTTTGTAAAACAGATTTCAATTTTGCACCCCCCTCCTTTTTTTATCTTGAGAAGCAATAATTATAGGCAAGTCCAAAACAATAAAATACAGAATGTATTACAACATCATAAGATTTTTACTTTGGAAGTAAAGTAACAGAAGCGCCTGAACAGGAGTATTCTAAAAACATTCTTTTTAATCGTGCATTTTAAAAAGAGTACATTGTCACACAAAACAAAGACGATGTGATTATGTCACTCACTGAGCAGTAATGTGATCATGTGCAAAGCTGGCAACGCTGTTATTAACAACTGCCAGCCAGGCTTTATATGAGTCTGTCCTTTCACTGTCAATCTGATTTTAGAGGCAACATACTACATACACTACAAGCAGCTCAAGTTCAGAAGTTTTATGAAAAATCCTGTTTTATAAACTTTGGGGGAAAACTTCAGAATAAATCAGAGAAGCTTAATTCCATGAGTACTTTAGATTTTGCATAACTTACTATATTCTTCAAAACAAAGTTAAGTAGGTAAAAGGTTTTAAAAACTGCATCATATGTTATATATATTTGAAAGTATTTAAAATATGCTATGTTAAAGATATTTTCTGGTGAATATTTTGTAAATCATTATGCATCACTGAAAGTATTTTCTGATGAATACTTTGCAAATCATTATGTATCACCTTATCACTTTTTTAAGAGCAAAAAGTTACTTGGAGTTTTATTGTTTTATAACTGAGTGGTTTCAAGCAGGAATATTCATACTTTTTTTCACTTTTTTTTAAAAAACACTGGTATTGTTTCAAAGAGCAAAACTATGTATAAAATCAAAAGTGGCTACTACAATAATTCTTTATTTACCTGAAACGAGAATGTCATTCCTTAGAGCACAGACCGCATACTCTGATTTGGTAAATTCTGGAAGCTTAGCCAAAGACTTCCATTCTCCCGTTACAGGATCATAGCACTCAGTGTACGGAAGATTAAATCCTCCAACTCGTTCACAGCCTCCAACAACAACTATAACCTCCGAATAGCCTGTGGACCTAAGACAATTATGGCAAGAATGTAGAGATATTAATTAAAAAATTAAAAAAAAAAACACATTCTAGACTGAAAATCCTAAAAACAAACCACATATAAACAGTTCAGTTTATTCTCTGTGTATGTGCCAAATAGTGCAGGTTGGCATTTAAGCACATTAAGAATGTTGGGCCTTGTGCTGTAGCCTAGCAGCTAAAGTCCTTGCCTTGTTCATGCTGAGATCCATTATGAGTGCTGGTTCTAATCTTGGTGGCCTTGCTTCCCAGCCAGCTTCCTGCTTATGGCCTGAGAAAGCAGATGAGGATGGTCCAAAATCTTGGTACCCTGCACCCACATGGGGCACCCAGAAGAGGCTCCTGGCTTCGAATTGGCTTAGCTCTGGCTGTTGCAGCCACCTGGAGGGTGAACAGTGGATGGAGAATCCCTCTGTCTCTCCTTCTCTCTGTAAATCTGACTTTGCAATAAAAATAAATCTTTGAAAGAAAAGATTATATTCTTTCATTCATTTTTTTAAAGATTTATATATTTTTATTGGAAAGTCAGATATATAGAGAGGAAGATCTTCCGTCCATTGATCACTCCCCAAGTGGCTGCAACAGCCAGAGCTGAGCTGATCTGAAGCCAAGAGGCTGGAGCCTTTTTTGGGTCTCCCACATGGGTGCAGGGTCCCAAGGCTTTGGGCTGTCCTCGACTGCTTTCCCGGGCCATAAGCAGGGAGCTGGATGGGAAGCAGGACAGCAGGGCTTAGAACCAGCGCCCATATGGGATCCAGCTAGGCATGTGCAAGGCAAGGACTTTAGACTCTAGTCTACCACACCGGGCCCTCTTTCTTTTTATAACTGGAAGACAAATACTGCTTTTTGAAATACCCCATCAGGTTGCCATATCTAAAAAAAATGACTCACAATCCAAGCATCCTTCAAAGGTAAGTATGTACATATGTATAGAACTTCTTCCGGGTATCCCACACGGGTGCAGGGTCCCAAAGCTTTGGGCTGTCCTCGACTGCTTTCCCAGGCCACAAGCAGGGAGCTGGATGGGAAGTGGAGCTGCCAGGATTAGAACTGGCACCCATATGGGATCCCAGGCGTGCAAGGCGAGGACCTTAACCACTGTGCCATCGCGCTGGGCCCGCAAAATACAGTTTTTAAGATCATGAGGAGAATCCTAATGTTTATATTAACCATTGGCTTCTCTTAGTTTGTAGTTTAAATGTAAGATATAAGTGAAAAATCAAAAGCGAATCCAAGATTTATGTGTTCATACGCTTAACAGATAGATTTGAAATTTTAAAATTCTTTAGGGTGTATTATTTTTTTCAGAAATATAAGCTAAATGAAAAAAGTCTTCTGATTGTTTTCTATGGTTGATATAAGGGGAGTCTCCTAAAGGAAAATAAGGACCCTGACTTAAATGATGAAGGGAGAAAAGGCCTCAGAGTCCTCATTGATGGTTCTAGATGGTACAATGTTACATAATTATACTAGAAAAAAAACATGCCATATTGACACGCTTCCTTTACCAGAGCTGCCCTAGCCCAGCTTCATTTACCCAGAGCTATTGCAGCTGAGTCATTCACCTATTCCATTCCAGGCATGCTTTTTCCATGACCAAATCAGAAATACATACTGTGGGGAAGAATTTTGTTCACATATGCAATGCAACTTATTTTTAGAAATCTAACAAGTTATATAACTCCAACCCAGTACATACTAAAACATTAACAGAAGGACTCAAAATATTCCTAAACAGGACTTATTTGTCTGCAAATAATTTCAAAATGAAAATACTAAAACCAGAAAGTACAGCACTGGACTCCTGAACAGGGTGGTTACTGACTCATTTACAATTCTTCTCATAGAAATATCATTTCCTGGAGCTGGCACCATGGCCTCGTGATGCTGCATTGCCCCATCCGGACACCAGTTCATGTCCCAGCTACTCCAATCCAGATCAGCTTCCTGGTAATGATCCTGGAAAAGCAGCAGAAAATGACCCAAATGCTTGGGTCCCTGCACCCACATGTGAGACCTGGAAGAAGCTCCTGGCTTCAGACCAGCCCAGCTCCAGTCATTGCAGCCATTTGGGGAATGAACCAGATATTGGAAAATCTCTCTCTCTCTCATTCTCCCTTTGTAACTGCTTTTCAAAAAACAAAAAGTATCATTTACTAAAATCACACCTCAAATAAAAGAATAGTTCATAAAAGTTTATGGAAAAATGGAATGAAAACATAGTTTAGCTTGGTGCAAAAATTTCTGAAATCCATGCATAGGTTTTTCTTGTGTAAAATACCTTAATATCTCTAAGATAAATCCATGGGATGTTCCTCAGTCCCAAAACAAAAATTGCTAAATGAGCTCAGGAAAAATAATTTGCTTTAATATAAAATCAGAGTAATATTACATATTATACAATTTTGTCACTATACTTTGCTTGAAATTGTTCACTTTTTTTTTTTTTAAGATTTATTTTATTTTTACTGGAAAGGCGGATATACAGAGAGCAGAGACAGAGAGGAAGATCTTCCGTCCGATGATTCACTCCCCAAGTGAGCCCGACGGCCAATGCTATACCGATCCGAAGCCAGGAGCCTCTTCGGGGTCTCCCACGCGGGTGCAGGTTCCCAAAGCTTTGGGCCATCCTCGACTGCTTTACCGGGCCACAGGCAGGGAGCTGGATGGGAAGCGGGGCTGCCGGGATTAGAACCGGTGCCCATATGGGATCCTGGGCATGCAAGGCGAGGGGACCTTAACCACTGCGCCACCGCGCCGGGCCCTGTTCACTTGTTTTTAAAGCTTTTTTTTTTCTCATTTATTTGAAAGCGTTATGAGAGGGAATGAATGAAAGGCAAAGATCTTGCACCTCTGGGTCATTCCCCAAATGGTTACAACAATGGAGGCTGTACCAGTTTGAGGCCAGGCACCTGGAACTCCATCTGGGTTTCTATGTGGGTGTACGGGCCCAAGCACTTGGAGTGTCTTCTGTTGTCTTCCCCAGGAGTCAGATAGAAAGTAGAACAGCTGGGACTTGAACTAGAGTCTACACAGGATGCTAGTGTTGCAAGAGGCATCTTAAACCACTGCAGTACAAAACTGGTCCCTGGTTTGCCTTTTTCGAAACTTTCTAGTTCATTTTTGTACATTAGAATAAGAAGATAAAAGCACAGAAGCTAATACTTAAAACATTCAGTCCCCAAAACTTAAAAATCACATCATTGTTATCTAACAATGAAAGCGATTAGTACATTAGTAGGTTCTGCCTTCAGTTGGTTATACTGAAGATCCTATTGGCAACCAAACAGCTGTTGATTGAGTCTGATGTTCTCATGAGACTGTTAACTAGATAAAATAGCTATTTCTTTAAAAAAAATACTTATTTATTTGAAAGGAAGAGTGACAGAGAGAGAGAGAATTACAGATCTTCCTTCCATTCATTCCCAATGTGCCTGTAATAGCCAAGGCCAGGTCAGGCAAAATGCCAAAAGGAGCAGCCTGGTCTCCCAAACAGGTGGCATCAGCCCAGTTATTTGGGTTGCCCTTTGTTGCATGAGTATAAAGCAGCATGAGTATAAAGCTGGAATGGCAGCGGAAGTGGGACTACAACGCCCACCCCTAGTTACTGCCTGAGCTCAGAAAAAGACTTAACTGGTTATTACAGATGATCACGGCACTAACAACAAAATGACAGTGAAGATGATGGACTAAGATGAAGAGAATGCTGGATATTCTTAATTTTCATAGTATTACTCTATTTCACACAGTAATTCCTTAAAGTAAAAATTCTGACTTTCTGTTATTATGAAATAAACATTATTTGTTGCTCCTAGCGTTAAGTCTCATCTGCTTCTAGGAAAGCATGATAAATTATTGGTATATTGGTAACATGTTACTAAAACAATCCATTTTTAATCATAAGCTTGAGAAAACATCAAATTCTCTGATTTCTGTGAAAGATGATTTTAACCATGCATACAAGAATATCTTAAACTAACAGATAAGCAATAATTATTGGATCTATTTATAATTAATGCCTGATACATCAAAGATAGAATAGCCTAAATAACTTTCATGAACAAAAGGAGTTGGGAAGTGACCCTGGATAATGAGAATAACTACATACACACACACCACACACATACTAGTGAACTAGTGAGCAGGTCTGTCTCTCTGCCTCTCAAATTAAAAACCAAAAATAAACAGACAAAAGGTGCAAAAAAAGTTTGCATTCTACACATGATTTTTTTTTCCATAACATGTATTTCCCATGAACTTTTGGAAAACCCCATATCTAAAGAATGTAGAGAATATTTATAGATACCTGTATACACAATCACACACCTATGCAAAGAATATTTCTAAAGCAAATTTTAAGAACTGAAAACAGGGGTATGTTTTGGGGAGGAGAACTCTCTCAAGGTCAAAAAAGAGAGATTATCATAATATATACTTTTTATGTAAGAACAATAAAACAGTAAATTAATAGAAAAATGGTAAGCCAAATATAAAAATAGAATAAAATGATTTGGCTTTATGAGCTATGCCACCACAACTCTCGCCTCTGGAATATAATTGTTTAGAGAAACTAGAATAAAAATTCAGAACACAGGAGCAGGTGTAGTGAAGCAGACAAAACCACCACCTGAGACACTGGTATCCCATATGAGCAGTGACTCCACGCTCAGCTGTTCCACTTCCAACACAGCTTCCTGCTAATGCGCCTGGGAAAACTATGGAAGATCATTCAAGTGCCTGGGCCTTGTGGGAGAAAGAGAGGAACTTTCTGGCTCCTGGCTTTATAGCCTGACCCAGCCTTCAAACTGCAGCCATTTGAGGAATGAAGATTTCAGCAGATGTAAGGTCTCTCTCCCTCTCTCTGTGACAAGAAGTATTTTTATTTATCTATCTTATTACTTATTTATCTTTCTAATAAATAACTTAAAAGTGTTTTAAAAGTTTTTTTGAAAGGCAGATTTATATAGAGAGAAGGAGAGCCAGAGAAGAGGTCTTCCATCCACTGGTTCACTCCCCAAATGGCCGCAATGGCCAGAGTTGCGCCAGCTGAATGTCAGGAGCCTGGAGCTTCTTCTTCTTCCAGGTCTTTTTTGGGTGCAGGAGCATAAGGACCTGGACGATCTTTTGTTGCTTTCCCAGTTACACTGGCAGGGAGCTGGATCAGAATTGAAGCAACTAGAACTCAAACTGGCACCTATATGGGATGATGCACTGTAGGCAAAAGTTTAACCTACTAAGCCATGGTGCTGGATCCCCCAGTTTTTTAAAAATCACAATCATAATCATTATCAAAAGTTCAGAACACGGCATTTTAGCCCTTCATCTGCTTCTACCTAGCTTTGTGACCAAATACAAGTCATGCCATTTTACTGCCATAAAAAAACAAAGGGATTTATTAATTCCTATAAAAATACATTTATAATTCCCTTGATTTTTCTAATTTATTTCAAATGAAGACTGCCTTGTTTTTATGGCAATTAGGTTCTTACATTTGTTATATACTAACATTATTAGAGATAAAAGAAAGTATTGAAAGAGACAAGTAATTACTTGCTGATTCCTACCTCAAAAGGATAAACTGCCCTAAGTCTTGGTTATCTATACTGTTCAATGCAGTGTGCCAAAGGCAGTACTTTTTCCACTAATGTGACAATCTACCACACGCAGACAATCTTCTAGAAGACATGTGTCCAGTTTAATGACATCCATGTTTTCACTAAGGAACCTTATTTGGTAGGCAGGCCAGTCCTCTCAAAATGAAAATTAGTATCTATAAAGGTAAAGATTTCTTTCCAGAGAAGAATGATGGTAGGGAACAACGTGGTTTGGGACACGATATAAAATCAGCAACACCAGAATCAAACTACCAAGCAATTGATGTTTAAAAGTGTGCTATTTGGACTGGACCGAGAAACATGGACATACACGTATAGGCCTGGACCAGAAATGCAAATTAGACGTGCTGCAGAATCAGAATTGGAGTGTCAGACAGTACTATGGATGTGCACTCTCAGGGATGGTAGAGCAAATATGGTCATTAACATGCATGGATCAGGACACGGTGCGAACAGACAAGCCCATCACAAACAGGGAAGTGACTTTCCTTGATGAAGAGGGTTGGAAGGCTAGTGTTTAGCCATGACACACAGAAGCAATTCAAACAGTGCTAAGGCAAAACAACCTTATTTAAATCGATTACCTTTTGCTTCTCTATGGTATTCTTAGATCCAAATATGGATGTGTCAGCTGAACTTTTTTTTTTTAAAGATTTATTTATTTTTATTGACAAATCAGATATACAGGGAGGAGGACAGAGAGGAAGATCTTCTGTCTGATAATGCACTCCCCAAGTGACCACAACGGCCAGTACTGTGCCGATCTGAAGCCAGGAGCCAGGAGCCTCTTCCGGGTCTCCCATGTGAGTGCAGGGTCCCAAGGCTTTAGGCTGTCCTTGACTGCTTTCCCAGGCCACAAGTAGGGAGCTGGATGGGAAGTGGAGCTGCCGGGATTAGAACTGGCGCCCATATGGGATCCTAGGGTGTTCAAGGCGAGGACTTTAACCGTTAGGCCATCGCGCCGGGCCCAACTGAACTTTTTTTTGACCCTAATATGTTTTCAATGCTAATATTAAAACCTTAGAAGCAAATTTACAATATGTGGCGAGGCCTAAGGAAAAAGGCTAAATAAAAATAAGGAAAAGAGGAAATGAGGAATGTTAAGGCCATGAGTAAAAGAATATTTAGGGCAGCTGTATTTAGCACAGTATCAAGATTTTTACAGAATGCCATTTAATTACTAATATTCAAAAGGTACTAAGGTGAAGAGGCAGTGTGCCCACTAGTTAGGGCATGGCCTTTTTAGCTGGAACATCTAGGTTCTGGGTTCTTGCTTTACTAATACGAGGTTCCTGCTGTGAGCCTCAGTTGGCTTTAAATAACTTCATTAACCTGCAGGGCTATTCTGAGTATTAAATGAATACATACACACAGCACACAGAGCAGTTCCTGGACATAGGTTTTGCTGTCATTATTACGGAACGATAGTTGGAAAGATAATGCTTATTTAACAAAATTAATTTATTAAATTAGAATAATTATAAACTAAGCTTTGAAAAAACTAACACATAGATATTGAAATGCAACAGCCTACTATTATTTTTTTTAAATATATTATTAATATAAACCATCTGATGGCCCACATTATTTCAAACCACAGTGATGGGCAAGTATTTCCCTCCTAATCGGTAAAAGTATAGCATAAATTTAAAATGTATTGTTTATTTTCTTCATGAGAGTGTAATAATATATACATACAGTATTTCCAATCCTTACAATAATCTTACATCATATGTGGCTGAATGCTTATTTTATACATGAGGAACTTGATACCTGGGGAAGTTAAAGTTCCTAGCCCAGGTCACGGAAACAATTTGCTGTGTGGAGTCAGATTCTAAACCCCACCTGACTGTGAAATCAGTATTCTTTTTTTTTTTTTTTAAAGATTTATTTTTATTATTTTTTCCATTGGAAAGGCGGATATACAGAGAGGAGAGACAGAGAGGAAGATCTTCCGTCCGATGATTCACTCTCCAAGTGAGCCCAACGGGCCGATGCTATGCCGATCCGAAGCCAGGAGCCTCTTCCGGGTCTCCCACGCGGGTGCAGGTTCCCAAAGCTTTGGGCCGTCCTCTACTGCTTTCCCAGGCCACAGGCAGGGAGCTGGAAGGGAAGCAGGGCTGCCGGGATTAGAACCGGCGCCCATATGGGATCCCGGGCATGCAAGGCGAGGACCTTTAACCACTTGCGCCACCGCGCCGGGCCCGAAATCAGTATTCTTAACATATCAGAGGCTCACATGGAATTTTTTAAAAGTAGCATAATGCTGGAGCAGTATTTAAAAAAACCCCAAAATAAGAATACATATTTGGTGTTACTTCCGGCAGCACATCTCAACATATCCCTAACTGATGCTGCCACAAAAAATGTGAGTCCTGGAATGGACTTTTTTTTGCTTTTAAAAATTTTTTTATTTGCTTTTTTTATTTGACTTTTTCATTGCTTTTTTTATTTGACTTTCTTTCCCTCTGTTCCTAGCTCACAAAGCTCTTTTTTCAACTTGCTCAGCTGAATTTATATGCACTATATATATACACACACACACACACACACATATTGAAATCTACACAACATGGGCCTGGCAAGGTAGCCTAGCGACTAAAGTCCTAACCTTGCACACGCAGGGATCCCACTTGGGCACTAGTTCTAATTCCAGAGGCCCCGCTTCCCATCCAGCTCCCTGCTTGTGGCCTGGGAAGGAAGTCGAGGATGGCCCAAAGCCTGGCAGTCCTGCACCACATGGGAGAGCCGGAAGAGGCTCCTGGCTCCTGGCTTTGGATAGGCTCAGCTCCGGCCGTGGTGATCACTTGGGGAATAAATCATCAGTCAGAAGATCTTCTCTGTCCCTCCTCCTCTCTGTATATCTGCCTTTCCAGTTAAAATAAATGTCTTAAAAAAAAAAAAAAAAGAAAAGCACACAACATGCGTTTTTGCCATCTAAGAGGTATGCAGGCATAAACTGAGAATAGCAGTATGGACAGAGCTCTGAATATTACCTGGCACAGGACAAACAGTAAAGAAATATTGGTTGACATGAGAAATATATTAACTTTATAGCTGAGGGATTAGAAGATCACACTTTAATCAGGAGTTAACTTTTCTATCAATAATGGTAAAACAACCAGATAAGCTGCGCTTCCTAACATGATAAAATGCAATGTACACATTACATAGGACTAACACTAGCCACAAATATTTAATTGGTATTCAGCAAGCTGAAACTTGTGGAGTGGACTTCCAGTTTCCAGCAAGCATAAATGAAACTATAAGGAAGCAACCAGACCAGTCCAGAAGATGAATTATTTTTGTGAAGAACTTTCCCTTCAACAAGTCAGAATTATGAAAAAGCAAATGATTCTGAATAAAAGAGTTCATGAAAAAACAAACAAGAAATAGTGAATGAGTCTGGACTGAATTCAAGTTCATTCAAGGAACAGACAATTGCAAAATGATTTGAAAGTGGACTGGTTATTAGATAATATGTATTAGACCATGTATTAGATATTAATATTAAGTGTGACAATGTTATTTTGTCTGTTACTTCTTAAAGATGCACAAATAGAAAGTAAAAATTTGAAAATATTAAAAATATATACATAACATTTTAAAAAGAAATATGAATAAATGAAAGAGAAAAGTCTGAGCTGGAGGTAAAAGTCTAGAAGGCAATAGCATGAATTAAAAGTGAGAATAGATGAGATGATTTACCTAGGAAAGAATATAAGGCAGGACAAAGAGATGTTGAACACTTCAAAGATTGGATTTAGGAGTAAGAATCATCAAAATTAAGTAACAGCTGCTGGATAACTGGGACAACAAGAATTGCATTCCAAAAGCCAAGAGAAGAAGGAGCTTGAAGACAGAGAAAGTAACTAACAATACCAAACCCTAAAGAGAGATCAAACTGGATATGACTAAGAAGTTGGCAAGGAGTTCAGAGGAGTGGAGAAGCCAGAGTGAGTTGAGGTTGAAGAAGTGGAGATACCACTCCTTTCACAAAGGAGGATGGAATTTCTCCAAGAGAACCTGTATGGATACTCTGTGCTGATAATGAAATCTGTACTACTTAATGGTAACATGCAGTAGCGCATAAGTGAAAGTAAAGGACAAGTGATGGGAGAGTTGCAAAAGAAAGGAGTCTCTCTGTAGCCTTCAAGTAATACCTGCATAAAATAAGTTTCTGCCATTATATTCATAATAGCCTACAATAATCATATTTTATTCATCTTCTAAAGAGGGTAATATTAATCCTATACATAAATGTATTTTTCAGTGTGAAATGAATTGGTTCTCTCAAAAATCAAGTGTAAAATACATCCATTATCCCCTTCTCTTGCTTATTATTCAGCTTCCTATTTGAAGCACTAGATGGATTCCTGCCACCTATATGGCAGGCCAAATAGGCCTTCACTTTTGGAAGTCACATAATTAAATAAATTATGTCTTTAAAGGAGTGATGGGACACTTAAACTGCAATCTAATTTCATTCAAGTCATGACTTTATAAATAAGGTTAGTAATAAATGACTTACTCTAACTTTATAACCTATAACCAACCCTTGGCCTGTAGTTTAATCCTATGAGATATACAGGGTGGATATTATTAGCCCCATATGATCTCAGAACATTCTGTCTTCTACAAGGGGATTCTGATTGGAAAAATGTCCTCCCCCCTTGAGGAGCACTAACGGATTTAGAAAAGTTACAGAAGACCTAAAAATCAATTAGTCTGGAAACTGTCTACCTTTCTTGGATTTTTGTGTTCTTTCAAAGATTTATTTACTGAATCTGGAAGGCAGAGTAACGGATAGTTGGAAAGGCTATCTTCCGCAGGTTCACTTCCCAAATGGCAGTGCCAGGATTCGGTCAGGCTGGAGCCAGGAACTCAAGCTAGATCTCCTTTGTGGGTGACAGGAGGCTAAGTCCCTGGGCCATCACCTGCTTCCTGTCAGGAGCATTAGCAGGCAGATGGACAGGAAGCCAACAGGGGCAGAATCAATTCCAGGCACTCCTGTGTGGTAAAGGGCATCGTAAGCACCAGCTTATTTGTTGTATCACAGCACCCGCCCCTAGCATTCTTAGTAATTTCAGGAACCTTGATCTTTCAACACTATTAAATCTAGCCCTCAGGCCTTGATGGATTACATAAAAAACATGAATACACTTATAAAATAAGATTTTATGTTTTCTGGCCTTTTAAAAATGACTAGGAGTGAAACTTCTTACTTTCTAAAAGAAGATGTAATTATGTATTCTAAAGGCAGATTTACATACAGAAGGAGAAGGAAAAGAGCGGGATATCTTCTATTTGCTGGTTTACTCCTAGAATGGCCACAAGCTGGAGCTGGGCTGGTCCAAAGCCTGGAACCAGAACTTCTCCCAGGTCTCCCATGTAGGTGCAGCAGCCTAAGTACTTGGGCTATCTTCTACTGCTTTTCCAGATCATTAGAAGGGAGCTGGATTAGAAGCAGTTTAGCCAGGACTCAAACTAGTACCCATTTGGGATGCTAGTGCCATAAGTGGAGGCACTAACTATGCCGCGCCAGCTTCCTATTTCTTTCTTTTAAAAAGATTACCTTTCGGGCCCGGCGCGATGGTGCAGTGCTTAAGGTCGTCGCCTTGCACGCCCGGGATCCCATATGGACGCCGGTTCTAATCCCAGCAGCCCCGCTTCCCTTCCAGCTCCCTGCCTGTGGCCTGGGAAAGCAGTTGAGGATGGCCCAAAGCTTTGGGACCCTGCACCCGTGTGGGAGACCCGGAAGAGTCTCCTGGCTTCGGATCGGCATAGCATCGGCTGTTGTGCTCACTTGGGGAGTGAATCATCAGACAGAAGATCTTCCTCTCTGTCTCTCCTCTCTGTATATCTGCCTTTCCAATAAAAATAAAATAAATCTTAAAAAAAAAGATTACCTTTAACTAGTTAGGTAACTTTGAAGCCAAAATAAACTATCCTGCTAATAAAAAGAAATACTGTGGGGTTTTTGGGGTGGTAATTTATCCAACATTATATCTAATTTACAAAAAGTTCAGCCTTTCAAGTATTCAAATTTTCTTAAAGTAGGTCAGACTTACAATATGTAAATAATAACTAATAATTATTAAGCATTTTATATGTATCATATTATGTTGGGTGCTTAAAAGATTTTTGATGGTTTCAATAGCAAAACCAGTAAACACTATTTATCATCATTTTCATTTTGCATGAGAAATTTTAAATCTTGCTAGATCCAAACTAGCATATATATTTTGCAAACAAGTAATTTCACAATATCACAAATTTTATTAACATTCCATAAGAACACTACTCAAAATCAAAGCAGGGGAGCAAGAGTTTGGCCTAGCTGCTAAGATCACCACATCCCACATAGAAACATCCAGATTTGATTCCTGGTCCAGTAGCCCTGACCACTGTAGGCATCTGGGGAGTGAATAGATTAATAGGAGCCTTCTCTCTGCCTCCCTCCCTGTCTCTCAAATAAATGAAAAATGGTTTACAAACCCCTAAAAAGGTGGTTTGTGACTTATACTACAGTAAATCTGTTTTTAAAAAGTGGAGATAGGGGCCTAGGGCAACAGCCTAGTGGCTAAAATTCTCACTTTGTATGTGCCAGGGTCCCAAATGGGTGCTGATTTGTATATCAGCTACTCCACTTCCTCTCATCTCCCTGCTGGTGGCACAAGAAAGCAGTCAAAGACTGCCCAGGGCTTTGTGACTCTGCACCCATGTGGGAGACCTGGAAAAAGCTCCTGGCTCCTGGCTTCAGATCAGTTCAGTTTTGGCCATTGCGGCCACTTTGGGAGTGAACCAGCAGATGGAAGATTTTTCTGTCTCTCCTCTCTGTATATCTGACTTTCCAATAAGAATTAATAAATGTTAAAAAAATGGATGTGGTATGGGAAAATTATTAAAATAAGATTAGCCTCATAACAATATGAAGATTGAACACTACTAAAATGCACAATTAAAATGGTTAAGATGATACATTCATGTTGCATGTTTATTTGCTATAATCTTTACAAAATCCCAATAATCATACAAGCAGTTAGCAAAATATTGAAAAGATTCTTTGTGTAACATTTTCTGTAACAGGCATTTCTTCCTTATCCACAATAATGTATATTAATAGTACTCCTTTATTCCACTTAATAAAAGCATGCAGATTATTTTCCAGTTTAGAAATTAAGATGTGTTTTATATAAACAATTATAAAAAAGAAAAAACAGCACAATACTTAAATTCTACTTCTAAACAAAATTTATCAACTTTTCTGTAGTTACAATTCTCAAATATTATCTCAAAGTCAAGAAAAATTTATTAGAAATATGTTGAGAAATGTATAGTTTTAAAGATCCTCTGTAGCACCCCATAGCTCCTAGTCTTCCCTAGGCAAGACATTCTAACCATTTATATAAAAAAGTACAGTGAGAGAAACAGAGAGAGTTTTCCATTCACTGGTTTACTTCTCAAGTGGCCATAACAATCAGGGCTAGGCCAAAGCCAGGAACTAAGAATTCCACCCAGGTCTCCCTCAAGGGTGACTGGACCCCATGTAGTACTTGGGCCATCACCCATTGCCTTTGTAGAGGCATGATCAGAAAGATGGATTGGAAGCCAAGCAGAACTGATACTCTGATAAGGGATGAAAGTATCAGAAACAGTGCCTTAATCTGCTACAACACTTTCCAAAAAAGTAAATCCTAAGTTATAAAAAGCCACATAACGAGTATACACACAGCTGACTACAAAAAAATATATTTTAAAAAATTTCATTATATTTTTTAACTCTTCTCACCTGCGTGGTCTAGTCCTTGGGGACATCATTTCATTCCCAAGTATGTGGTACCGTCTTGCTTCATGCAATAACTGATAACACTCTGGAGAATTCTGGATCAATTGGTCCACCTCAACTGTTTGAACAAAATAGTTGGGATGCAACAGAGGAAGTCTCACGTGTGTCAGTAGCTCATGCAGCAGTGGTCTTCTCAGATCAACAGCACGATAGACCCAACGCATGACGGCTTCAAACACCATCTCTTCTTTACCAATAACGAGTTCATCACTACAAATGTAATCAATAAGTTCATCTTTGTCAAGTTCAAGGAATTCTTCGTGTTGAGACACATCCTCAAAAGTCTGTAACGCAAACGTTTTGCATTTTGTGAAGAGTGTCTTGAGAGAGTGGGTATCAGCAAAGCGCTGGATTCCTAAGCAATTACAAGGATCAAGTTGCTCCTCCAAGAATTTGGCACATGCATCCCGGAGAACACTGATCTGAAAGAGGCTTGATGTTTCAAAGAGATACTGCACATTTTCTGTGGTGATCTTCACCTTTCCAGTATAAACATACTGCAAAAAACATTCCATTGCTTCAGCTAAAATCCCATTGATTTCAACCAACATTTCTCGGCTTTCTCTGTGGTCATTACAAAACATAGCTCGGAAGTAGCTACTACAGGCGGACAGAACAGCTCGATGGCATGGAAATTCTCTCCCTTCCACACAAATGATAACATCTGTGAATAAGCGGCTGTCTCGGAATTCATTAAATATTTGCAGTATATTTTCTGCATGGGATGATCCTGAAGAGAAGTCAAAAAACTCATGACCTGTCAGAGATTTAGGGTCCATTTCAAAAACTTTACGCTTTGTTGCTGGGGAATCACGCATCCCAAGATCCTCTCTGTTTAGTCTGCGTCCCAATATTAGGACCATTGTTACATCAGTTGACTATATAATTGCTGAGAAATGACTGTTAGGAGTCTTCTTTATGCAGCTAAAAGGAAAAAAAAACCACCAAAACATTTCAATATGTAAAAAAGTTAGGATTCAAATTACATAATTTTATTTTTATGTAAACACTGCAACAAAACCATATACTATATCTCATAGAGTGCTAACTCAAATTTGCATTTCCACAATTAGAATATCAGGAGTAATCCTCAAGAGAACTTCAGCTCCCCAGCAGAAAAGATATTATGGATATTGTGGATTAGATTGCTGATAATTCTCTCTCACCTGATATTATGTCAGAATGGTGAAATAATTTGACTCCAGTCAGAATGCAAGTATTATTATCTCATTTTAAAAATATTTATCTATTTGACAAGCAGTTAGCAGAGAGATCCACTACTCATCTGGCCACAATGGCCAAGCCTAGGCCAAACTGAAGCCAGGAGTCAGGAACTCCATCTGGATTTCCCACATGGGTAGCAGGGGGAGATTCGGGCCCAAACACTAGGGCCACTTAGCACTGCTTTCCTAGGTGCAGGGGGCTGCCTAGCAAGTGGAGCAGTGAGTATTTTAATTGGTGCTCCAATTTGGGTGCTGGCTTTGCAGGGAGTAGCCTAACCTGCTGTGCCAGAACACTAGCACACTATAACAGTGACTATCTTAATACAATCTTACTAGAAAGAAATTTAGCTACAGCCATCAACTGCAACAGCCTTTAAAAATATGGGGCTAGGCATCTGGCTTAATGGTTGGCAAAGTGATTCCATAGTGGACTGGCTGGCTTCAATGTCTGCCTCTGCTTCCTAACTCTGTCTTCCTGCTGTTGTGCATCATGGGAAGCAATGGTGATGGCAAGTGGTGGAGTTCCTGCTCTCAGCCTTGACCAAAGCCTACCTATTGCAGGGATTTGGACAGTATTCTGGAACATGAGGGCTTTTTGTCTTTCAAATAAAAACATAAAAGTTAATCTTTACATGTACATTGTTGGGCCACCAAATCCCTCCTAGCAATCTAAGGAAATAAACAGGAATTCATGGGAAGACTTACCTACAGAGGTATTCAATACTACACTAATCGAAAACAATGTAAATGCCCTACAACAGGAGATTAGTTAAACCACTGTACATTTTCAGTATGGAACAGCCTATGCAGCCATTTACAAATATGCAGCCTATTTAATGACATGGGCAATTATTAACCAGACAGTAAGTGAAGAAAGATCCCAAAGTATATGCTAACAAAAATGACATATCAATGCATCTAGAAATAGATAATAAAAGGAAAACAGAAAAAGTAATTTATCTCCTCCAGTTTCCCCAAATCTTAATACATGAATATACAAGACTCCATTTTAAATACGTTGAACATTTTAAAATATGTAATACTTAGGCTTTGCTCCCTTTTACCATTTAGAATCATCTCAACCCCCTGCAGGAAGGATGACGAATGACAGACTGAGGCACTTAGATAACAGCAATCAGTTCTCTTTCGTGTCTTTTGAAGGGGGTTTGTCTACTCTTCTTCCACTTCCCCAGAAGCTGTACATGACCTAAATATTCTCCTCTTCCTGCAATACCCACACCCCACAGGAGCATTGGTTTGAGGTCTAATTGCTCCATTTGCTATCCAGCTCCCTGCTGGATCTGGGAAAAAGTTTCATCTGGGAAAGCAGCAGATGATGACCCAAGTACATGGGCTCCTGCCACCCACATGGGAGACCCAGATGGAATTCCGGGGTCCTGCCTTCCACCTTGCCTAGCTCTAGCTGTTGCAACTATCTGGGGAGTAAACCAGCCAGTGGAAGACCTCTATCACTCCGCCTTTATTTCTTTAAAAAAAAAATCAGTCAATTTATTTGAAAGTCAGAGTTACAAACAGAGAGGACAGGGAGGGAAGTTTATTCCCCAAATGGTCACTAAAGCCAGAGCTGAACCATGCTAAGGCAAGCAGCTTTACCCAGGTCTCCCATAGTTGTGGTGTGGCAGGTGTCCAAACACTGGGACCTTTTTTTTTTTTTTTTTTGCTGCTTTTCCCACATCATTAGCATAGAGCTGGATGGGAAGTGGAGTAGTTAGGACATGAACCAGCACCGAAACGGGATGTTCCCATTGCAAGCAATGGTTTTAACTTGCTATGCTCACAATGCCAGCCCTGGGTCACTTTGTCTTTCAAAATAAATAAATAAGTCTTTAAAATACATATATAAGCAAATATAATTGTGACACAAAACATTCATACAAAGATAAATAACCATATAAAGCAGCACAGACAGTATGTAACACTGGTATAGATTGCAATGTTCCACTTTAAAAGTACATTTTTCTTTTAAACCTCATAAGATACTTTGGCACATAATTTACCTGAGGTCTAGGTGATGCTTTTTTTTTTTTTTTTTTTTTTTTGCAGAGAGATAAGTTTATTTGAGAAGTGACCAGGTGAATGGGGAGAAGAGGGAAGGGGAAAGAATTTTCCGTTAGAAATGCAGGAAGTGGTGTGCCTTTCAAAAGCAGAGAGGGAGAGACACCCTAGGTAATGATTTTACTACAGCAACACAGCACTTTAATTTCTAGGTAGATGACTTAGTGGATTCAAGCGAGGTTAGACTGACATGCCAATGACTGACTGCAAAAGTTTCCTCTGAGCTGGAAATGCTAATATCCTCCTCGATTTCTCCTTTGTCCTTTTAGGAACTTTATTTTTTGAACTACGCACAGACTTGAAAAGAATGACCTTCCTTAAGAGATTCTTCAGGTCAATGGTACTCTAGGATTTATTTCCAACTGTGTAACTCACAAATGTTGTAAACCTGGATTTTGATTGCTGTGTTAAATTTGGAATTACATGTTTCTGGTCTATGTCCCTCCAAGAAAGTACAGAAAACCTATTTTACTATCTTCAAACTGCAGAATAACACAGAGAAACTAAGGCTCCTAGAAAGGAACATAAAGGAACAGCATATATTGTATTTAGTACCAAATGATTGTGACAGTGCCTGCCTTTGTGATCTTAAGGATAGAATTGTTCCTTGATACACTAATCGGCTAAAGTGACTCCTGGTTAACGAAAAGAAAACAGCTTAAATTACCTACTACCAATGTATAGATAGTTTATAAATATTATAAATGTACCTTTTTAACATTTGCTTGATTAAAGCCTCAGTCAAAATATTTGTGTTAATTTCCACACCTAAAAGAAATGGAGAATAGCAACATACAAATCAGACACTAATCACTTCCTCAGAGTTGGCATTTTTATTAGTATATTGAATAAATGTTCACTAAACTCTAGTTTCTCACTAGACTTTCATTTTTTACATGGAAAAACCATTAATAAATAAATAACACTTCTTTAGCAAATAATTTTATGCTATTTTACAAATTAGCTTCCTTATGTACTGACTTTCTTACTTGACAATTTTCTCATGCAGTAAAATTTCTTGAGTAAGAGTAAATAAATACTCATGTCAACAGCAAGATAAAGGTGGCTCAGAGATGAAGTGTATCCTGGAATAATTCTACACTGGCTATTTGAAGAATGTCCTGAACTGATGTTTCACTGAAACTTGGGGCCTTAGGGTAATTCTAAGACTTGGTTTACCAGTATTACAACAACAACAACAACAAGCCCAGTTTACTCAGTATATATCATATAACTGTGGAATCAATTAGAGAAAATCCTAAACAATTCTGGATACTTTGAAAAATAATCCATTTTTAAAAATCTTTTGTTCTCTAGATTTTCTGTATGGAATCTGTAAGCTTATGAAATAACTATATTCTTTTATCTTTTATCATATAAATACATATTTCTTTTGCATTGTTGAGTTTTATAGAGTTCATGCCAATAGAAATCAACTCATTCTGCACAATTCCTTTTTTTGGTGGAAAGAGAGAAGAAGAATGTGTAACAGAAAATATCAGAGCCTTGAGCTGTGCACAGAATAGCAACAGTATTTAAACACAAGTGATTCTGGTTTCTGGCCCAGATAACTATAAATAGAACTTGTAAATTCTTAACAAGTTTCAGGCAAATCCAGAAGTTTGGTCCCAAACTCAGGTACAAACTACTTTTTTTTTTTTAACATGAATGTACACAAATATCTCTATATTCAGACTGTGTTGTAAGGAGAGTACTATCTTATATTTCCTAACTTTGAAATGTCAGTGTAACTTACATATATCATTGCAACTTGGCAAAGTTAGGGCATTTTCAGTCCAAGCTAACTGAATGTTTTTCACAGTGGGATAAGCTCCTGAATCAATGCAAGGAAAGTCAACTCAAGAAACATTTCCAGAGAGCCCAGTCTGTGCTGGGCACTGGGGGGCAAACAGTGGGTTCAGATTCAAATTTAAGATTCTGCAGGGTTGGATGAGATCAGATTAAACTCCAAGGCTGACATTATAATAGATTCAAATTCTCAACATTTCTTCCACAAAAAACCCACACAGGTGCAAACTGCAATAAAGCTTCTCATAGTACATTTGGTCTAGAATTACATTTTGCAAATATCAAAGGAGATTGGGCAAGGTGTTTCAAACTGGGCTAGTTCTGGCAGGTTTTTAAAGCAATACATACCAACCTAATAGCTAAGGCAAGGGACAGATGAGGTCAGGGTACAAAGTCTGGAGGAGATATACAAAATTAGAATCCGTCTACCACATAACTATACTGTAGCAAGTGTGCATTATTCCTTCAGGATGCAGGGATTCTACACAAGAAGGTGATGATCAGCCTTACAGTTAGTATGGGGGGCTTTGAAAGATTAATCCATAGCAGAAAACAAAAGAAGCCAATAAAGTACTGACTAGCATGGTCCCTGCAACTTGTAGAAGTGATGGACACATGCTATGTAACACACCACACAATTTTCTCGAATTTAACCTTGAGTGAAGAACAACCCAGCAAGGACAAGAATAGTTAACCAAGAAGAGGTGTGTTATTCGAAAGTAGCTCAAAAGAAGGAAAGCCAGAAAATAATTGCAACATAGTAAATTTATTTTTAAAATAACCAGAAATTTACATTTTACAGGCAACTATGCCAAACCAAGCAGATGCTATGCTATTTGGATCCTATTGTCTCAGAGTAATTTATTTGATCACTTTTACAATATTACAAATTTACTTGGTAGTATTTGTCTGGAGCAACGCTTCCTGATTTTACATACATAATACTTAAGTCTAGTCTTCAAGTTATTTTAAACATTTCTAACTTCTAATTCGAAGTACCACGATCATATTTACCCACCATATCAGAAGCAAATTAAAAACCCTGAGTTTCCCTGGTTACAATGACAGAAGCTAGTGACTATCTTACGTTTCCTAGACCTTCAGACAGGCAACACAGTCCATGACTTTGATGACAGAAACAGAAATGAAAGAGGTATTAGGTGGTGAAAATTCCAGGAGCTTAAACAATGTGCCAAATAGTGTGGTTCTAAAAATAAAAAGAACACTATTTCCTCCTAAGTTACAAGAAAAACATTCAAATTTTTCCACAATGCATGTCTCCCTCACCTTAAAACTCACCCCTATTGATTCTTTCCAACCCCTCAAGGAGGAAGAAAAAAAGAATGGTTACTCATTACAAGCATCAAGCTGCACTCCTTAGTCATGTTTCTCCCTACACTTGGCATGTCAAACGTAATGCCCTTTGGCTTTAACCTGCTAACATGTACTTTCCTATCAGTATTTACTGTAATATGTTAACCTATAGATGGGCCCAGCATGGTAGCCTAGTGGTTAAAGTCCTTGCCTTGCATGCACTGGGTTTCCATACAGGTTCTGGTTCGTATCCCAGCCAGCTCCCTGCTTGTGGCCTGGGAAAGCAGTGGAGCATGGGTCAAAGCCTTAGGACCCTGTACCAACATGGGAGACCTGGAAGAAGCTCCGGACTCCTAGCTTCGGATTGGCTCAGCTTCAACCACTGCAGCAACTTGGGGAGTGACTCAGTGGACAGAAGATCTTTCTGTCTCTGTCATTCCTTCTCTCTGTAAATCTGACTTTGCAATAGAAATAAATAAAATCTTAAGAAAAAGACCTACAGATAAACATCCATGTTTTCTGTTAGCTTCATTGTTTTTGTTTCTTTTACTTCAATTTAGTTCAATCTCCCACTGTACCACTAGGTGCTCAGTCACTTAAACAAGTTTGGGATCCAGTGTTCTAAATGACTTCCCTATGTATCAAAGCATTTGTAAGTCAGTGATTTTCATTTACTCTAAGATATCCACAAATCGTTTGCAGGAATAACTTTTTGAAAGCCAAAATAAAGATTACAGCCTAATCACTTTTACAATATTAATTTTAGTTGTCTTTAAGATATGCCAAATTCTGGAAAATTACAGCTCTTGAGTAATGATGAATTTAAGCAGATTGACAAATTCTTCAATTTAGTAAAGTTAGTTTAGGGAATGGATATTCGGCCTAGCTGTTTGTTATGTGTCCATCCCACATTAGAGAACCTGAGGTTGGAGTCCCAGCTCTTGACTATGGGCTGTTGCAGACAAAGGAGATGGCTTGGGTAACTGGGTTCCTGTCATCCACAAAGGGAAGTACTACTATTGTAGGCTTCAGTTTTGGGGTCCTAGCATTGTGGAAAGCTGGTGAGTGAACCATGATAGGAACATGCGTACTCCCTTCATCTCTCAAACAATACTGCCTTTGAAAATAAAGTTAGTTCAGGTGCTGTGCTTTTACACTGGTACCTTTAAAATATGAACAGTTGTCAAACAGCCTCACACCTAACAACAGAAATAAAATCACACAAAATGTATCCTTCATGTTTGTCTCCATGAGGGCATTTTATTCAGAGTCTCTATACTTGAAGAAAGCTGTCCCAAATTTCTAGGTGAAAATATAGGCAAAAGTCCATGTGGTCATTTATTTGATAAACAGCAGTATTTATTTTTCACAGGCTTCCCCTTTGGGCTTTAATGAAAAGGCAGAAAAACAAGGAAGCTCAAAAAAAAAAAAAAAAAACCTAAAAAAAAAAAAAAACCCCCAAAAAAAACCTGACTGAAAAAGCATTAAGGTTTCAACAACTTGGACAACAGCCAGGGAAGCTTAAATTAGAGCCCACAGTCAGCCAGTCAGCCTTAACCCAGAATATTCTCAGAGACTAAGTCACAGGCTTTGAATAAAGGGGCCTTCATTGAGGGACAGTTTTAATGGTTAACAAGGTGAGACAGTGCTATTTGGTGCTTATCGGCCAATTTAGTGACCTCTACACAACTGGGGAAGCAGTTCTGCTCATTACTGGGCTATGTTCATTCTCCATTTGAATTTTTAAAACATATTAAGATTGCATAACCAATAAGAACTGTTCATAAATTCCTGCTTGACCCAGAGAAGCTCAAAATTGTTCCTACAAAAATACATTGGGTCTTCACGGAGTTCCTATGGACTCACAGGGGGAAAAAAAAAACCTGATAAATCCCAAGTACCCAATTAACTCAGGTAAGGAAAATCACTTTCACCATCCTATGACTAAACAATGACTGGTCTTAGGGTTTTGATTACTGCCACCTTAATTTACAATTTAAAAACACAACTGCAATTCACTTATAATAAAAGTTCTGAATTGCCACATCGATTCTAGTAGAATCCTCCAAACAAGGGAAGTGTGTGAGCTGGACTCCTCCAGACAAGGAAAGGACTCATCAAAGCCGTGGTACAGAGGAATCTTTAATACTTGGAAAACTTTCTTCCAACTTAAAAAAAAAAAAAAATTAGAGCTCCATCCAAGTCTAAGCTTTAGCCCCTAACAGGCAGATGTCAAACCCATTTTACAAAGCTCATGGAAGCCAATCCCTTAGCTGGCAGACCCAAATAGTCCTAAACTGGCAAATCCCAAGACGTGATTTTTAAAACTAGGCATTAAAATCCACCACAATTAATTGTCTAGTCACCGCCTGGGGTGGGCATGAGGGCCTCCCATAAACCTGGTGTCACGGTCCCTAGTTGGCCTCCTAACACCTCGGTGGATCGGACCGGCAAGAATCAACACGCAAGAGGAGAATTTCCTCTGCACAAGCAAATAATGCGACACAAGTCAAAGACTACAGATCTTCCGGGGCGTCGGAGGACAGGCACAGCCTACGGCCTCCGAGCAGTCCAGTTCAACCCTCCTCCGCGGGATCCGGCCAAAGCCACGGCTCAGGCCGACCCCCGAGACCCCGGCTAGGCCGGCGCGTCCTCCAGATCACCTTCAAGGGGGCTGGAGGCCCGGCAGCAGGCAGGACCACCCAGCATGGACACGGCCGCCAGTCACAGCCCAGAGCTGGCCCGTCGAGCCCGCCCAAGAGCCGCCGAGGGCGCCCAATCCCGGACGCGTTCACAGTCTGCCCCGAGGTGTCCAGAAGTCGGAGGAGAGGGGGGCGGGGACAAGACAGACTAAATTAAGAAACCAGGCTCTGGAGTGGAGGGAAGGTGGGGAGGTTAGGCGGGGACTCGGCCCGCGGAACGCCCGCTCCCCCGCCTGCCCCGCTCCCCCGGGACGGCCGTGGCAGGCAAGGCTCCCGGCGCGGGGCCCGTCGCGTTCGTGGTAAACAAAGGCTCGCTGGGGGCGGGGGTAACGGTCAGGTGACAGCGCCGAGCACATTTCGCAATCACTTAACGGGGCTGCTCTGGCTCCTGGCCTGGGGGACCCCCGGTGACCCCGTCATGCCCCCGTCCTGTCACTCCCCGACAGGAACTACGGGTAGCCCCCACCAAACGGAAAGGGTGGGTTGGTCTCTGTCGCGCTCCGACGTATCCAGAGATAAAATGCCCCGTCCGCAGCGCATCAGCTCAAGCAGGACCGTCTCCCCAGCCCCCCAGCTTACCCCCAGACTCCCCGGAGACGGAGGTGACCGCACCTGCTGGCCCCCACCCTCCCCACCCCCAGCCCGGCGGCCACCCCGCCCCAACCCGCCCCTGGCAAGGCCGCGGTTCCGGGCCCGCAAGTGCCAGGAGGCGGGGGTGCCCTCCCTCAGGACTGCCGCCACCTAGCCGGGGCTGAGGACCCCTCCAAGCGAGCCCCGGAGTTCCCTGGCTTCCCCACATGGCCCTGCCGCCCCCCGCCGCAGCCTGTCCTCAGATCCCCTTCTCCCGCTGCGAGAGGCCGGCGGCCGCGGGCTTCTCTCCCCACAGACACCCTCCTGGGGCTGTGGGCACCCGGCCGCCTCGCCGCCCCCGAGAGCCCAGGATCTGGCCGGTTCCTCGCCTTTCGGCTGGTCCCGGTGCTGTCATCCCCGGGTACCTCTCGGCTAAGGCTGCAAGAAGCGGCCGGCAGCGGCGGTGGCAGCGGCGAGCCCCGCGGTCCCTCAAGCAGCCGGCGGCGCAGCGTTTTCTCCAGCGCCGGCGTCTCCTTGCAGCCAACAGTCTCCAGCCGCAGCTCACAACAAAGGAAACATGTGACCGACCGGGCCAAAACACCGAGCGTCAGCGACCGAGGCCAATCGGGCGGGCGCCCCTCGCCCAGGGGCACTCTGGGAGACGTAGTTCCCGCTGCCCCGAGGCCAGGTCACCTGGGCTGCCCGCTGTAGGGACGGATGTGTCCGAGTGTGACAGGGCCACTATCGAAGGCTGCTGACTGGAAGATGTTAGGTAAACGCACCCTATGCGAGGGCCCAAGCGAGAAAACCCGGGGCGTGCGCCCGCTTGCCACCTCCACGTTCGGAGGCGCAAGCACGTGAGCAGGAACTTGTGGAACCCTAGAAGTTGGAATGAGGCTTAGAGAGCTTTTTATTTGGTCCTTTCTGTGATAGGCCGTCAGGAAATTTGAGGGGTTGAAGGGGCTAGAATCGCGTTCTCTGGAAGGCACCTGGCAGACGACCTTTTTTTGCAAATCTGTGAATATCCCTGAGACCAAATTTGAGGTTACCTCAGATCGATTCCATGGAGGACATTATTTTATCATTCCCTCCCCCCCAAATAATTTTTTTTCAGGGATGAATGTACTTTCTGTTTCTTTGCATGCATTTAACTAGTTTGGGATTTTAATATCAAAATTATAGCTCTGTGTTCTCTGCTTCATGAATGTAGTGATGTCTCTAAGGAAGGGCCTGTGTTGGTACTTTTGTTTAAAGACTTATTAGTTTATTTGAAGGGAAGAATGGCAGTGGGGGAAAGAAAAAGAGAGCTTCCATCTGTTGGTTCACATGGGTCCGCAGTTCGCCTCAACAGCCAGTTCTGGGCCAGGCTGAAGCCAGGAACCAGCATGGCATGCTGATCTCTGACATGGATAGCAAGCACCCAGGCACACCAGTCATCCTCTACTGACTTCCCAGACATATTAGCAGGAAGCTGAATCAGAAGCAGAGTCTGGCAGGACTTGAGCCTGCACTCCAATAGGCGAAGCCTGGCTGGCAAGTACCTTGGTGGCCCCACAATGCTGATCCCCTGTATGTATGCCTCTCCCTACCCATTTTCTTCCCTGAGGCTGTTGGTTGCCTTTTCAACCTCCTTTTCCATCTCTTCCTCAAAGAGCTGGTTGTTTATTACCCAATTGCAATGGAGGAAGTTTCCTCAGTCCTCCTATAAGGTTCTGGCTAGGCCTGCAAGAAAATTGTTTTGCTCTTTTCCTGTCTAGTGCCCACAGGCAGCAGGCCAGCGTCTCTCCTGCAGCTTTTCCATCAAGCAAGCTGCTTCCTAGTTAATGATACTCCTTTCCCTACCTTGGGTGCTAGACATCACAGAGGCAGGAAGTTCTGATACCTTTCCTTAACCGTCATAGGGGTCATAGCTGATATGCCTCTAGCAAGATAGTTTTACATGACACATGATCCTGAAGAAATGAAGATGCAGAGACCAAAAAACACTGAGTTGAATAAGGAATGGACAGCTGTGGAGAAATGTAAGTGGACAAAAGGCTCTGGAAACACAGGGTGTTTCCAAAAGTATTTGAAAGCTGTTATTTAAAAAAAGTATTGCTGCAAAAAGCCTTTGAAATCCATATGTACAAAAAGTTTTCCAAAAAATTCACTAAATTGTGCATAATGGAAAAACAATCGTATCAATATAAATTTACCTCTTAATTTTACTTTTGAGGAATTCTCGTAGACTGAGGCAAGAAAGCCAGCAAGGTCTGTCTTCAGAGTCTTGGTCTCTTCGTATAATGTTCCTCCCTTGGAGGAACAGGACCCCTGTGGAGACAGGCTTGTAGGCCTACTATTGGAAAGATAGGTCAGAGAATTTCGTCACAGTCTTTCATAGAGAGGTAAGGGAGGGTTAATGTTTCTAGGTTTTATGGTTTTCTGTAGGAAGAGAGGTTTTAGTCTCTGACTAGTCCTGGCAGAGAATTCTGGTTTGTGATTGTTTCCAGAGAGAAAAAGGGTGGGAGACAAGCTGGCAGGATAACGTCAGAGGGAGATTTTGCTTCTGAGACCTTGCAGTCTCCTTTCGTTCAGAGGACTCTGAAGTGCCCACTTCAGAGTGCTGTGTTCTAAATCTCAACTCAGGCACACAGGTAGCCCCTTTACGTACATCCTTTAACTCCCCTAGTAACCTGATAATAAAGATGATATCCCACTTTTTGGGAGCTCATCTACAAAGATGATAATGAGCACTTTACACATAACTTTTTTTTTCAAGAAAACTTTGTTTGAACTAGGTGTTGTGGCACAGTGGATTAAGACATTGCTGGGAGTATCTGTATCCACTTATGCTTCCTATTCAATTTCCTGCTAATGCACCTGAGAGGCAGCATATAATGATGGTTAAAGTACATAGGCTCCAGTTACCCATGTGGAAGACCTGAATGCAGTGCCTGGCTCCTGGCTTCAGTCTGGTCCACCCCTGGCTATTGTTATCATTTGGGAAGTGAATCAGTGGGTAGAAGATACCTCTCTGATTTTGAAATGAATGCATAAATCATTTAGAATATATTTAAATAATATAGGTGCAAAAATATGTTTATAAGAATTTTTTTATGGGAGTTAAGTATTGCAGGGCTAATGATGAAGCAGCAGTCTAATCTCCCACTGTTGCTGCTTGTGGTTCTCCAGCATTTGCAGTATTTCTTCTGGTGTTCACATCTACATACCCAGAAAATGTGCACCTTATTTCTGTTAAGGAAGCTGTTATCCCTGTCCTCCATTGGTCCACTATTACAATCTGGTTAAGTCATTATTTAATGTCTATGCTCCTGAGACTTGGCATTTGTTATTTAATATTCAGTCAAATAACACAAAATGTCCTTTCCTGGGTGATTTTCTGTTTTTGCTGGAGTGGGTGTCCTCTTTTCCCTTTTGCTTACTTTATTGTGTTATGTGATTTGAAGATGCTCCTCACTGGGTCATGTGTGGGCATGTTGGGAAATGGTGAACCCTCCGAATGGAAGGGCTTAGAGGGAGGTCATTAGGTCATTAGGTGCTGTGGTCTGAAGGGATGCTTATCGCTCTCTACTTGTGGGTCTCCAGTTAGTCCCTGAAGTAGGAGCTCTGAAGGATTGTGACTTGCCTTTTTGCATTCTCTGACATCTTGTCTTGCCAGTTCCTGTCTGTCTCCCACTCATGTACCTTCCATGATGTCATCTGCCATGTGATGCAGCCAAGCTGATGTCAGTTCCATGACCTTGAACCTCCAGAACTGTGAGATAAATAACTTTCTTTGTAATGATTTATTTGTTTTCTTGAAAAAGTATCAGAGGGAAATCTTTCATTTGCTGGCTTACTCCCCACGTGACCACAATGGTTAGGGCTGGGCCTTTTCATACCAGGGTCCAGGAACCCCATCCAGGTCTCCCACATGGTGACAGGGACCCAATTATTTGGGCCAACAACACATGCCTGCATTAACAGGAAGCTGAATTAGAAGTGGAGCAACCAGAAATCAAACTAACAATCTGATATGGGATGCTGGTGTTGGAAGCAGTGGCTTAACCCTGATGCACCACAATGTTGACCTCAATAAAACTCTTGAAAAATAAAATACTCAGCCTTGGGTATTTTATTATAGCAATGGGAAACAGGCTAAGACATTAGGTACCTGTTGTAATATTCTCCTAAATTTTCTAAAAAGAGTGATAAAATGCATTCAGTATCATCTTTATACAAACTTAATAATTCATGCAGACATGTATATATGTGTGTATGTACGTGTAAAGACACACAGATATGTAAATTTCCTTTTTCATGGAGAGCTTGCTCCTCAATTTTTGTTTTTGGAAGCTTCTCTTTAGGTTAAAAAAAAAGTCTCAGAATTTTTTTTACACCATCCTGGGATTTCCTTCTCTGATTTTGAATGGTGCCTACTAATTTGGTGACTTTCTCTGAAGTAGCTTCCTAAGATCCTTGGGAAGTAAGTTTTAAAAAATTATGTCTAAAAATGTCATCTTTCTAGTTTTACCACTAAATGATAATGTTGGCTAGGTATACAATTCTAGATTATTTTTATTTTGGATGATGACTATGTAGCTTTATCAGCTTTAGATTCTGATATTGCTGTTGAGACACATGATGCCACTCTTACACTGATCCTTTGTATTTGTTGATGAGCACTATTCAGTTGTGTTATTCTCTGTGGCTGGAGACAGAACCTGTGGACTTTGGTACTTGATCCTTCCAGTCTTGAATGATCACACCTGAACTGGATGTTGTTGAACTTTATCTTATTCCCCACCTGTTTACTATTATTCATATGTCCCTCCCATGTAGTGTAGCATAAGAGGTTCTAAGTTTTCCTGTGTAGGAGTTTGGAGGTCTTTGGAAGAGCTTGGGGTTCTTCTAACATACTGGGAAAATTTGGTGGTATGATGCAGAATTAAGAGTGTGCTTGGGGTTCAAGCCAGCGGTTCCATGTTGGGACATGCCTCTGGAACTTGTACTTTACAGACAATGGCTCAGGAGAAGGAGTGTCTGAGAATGTGCCCAGGCGCAGAACAGTAAGCCGGGCCGGGCCGGGCCAGCCCCCTCGGGAAGGGGAGGCAGCCAAGCAGCCAGGGGCTCCCTGGTCCTTTGGACAAGGTCCTTCTTGCCGACCCAGCACACTCTACACAAATTACTTAGGTGCCTGAAGGAATCTTGCTCAGTCTCCAGGCCATTCTTGTCTGAAGCCTGCTTCCTTTGCTGCTCTGTTACCTCCTTCCCTGCACTCAGTTCACTAGCTCTAGCTCCTGTTCTCCCTCCTGGGAGTACAGGGAACTTTCCTTTCCTCTTGTTGCTCTCTGGGCTAGATATCTAGATATTCCCCTTTGTTTCTGTAGTAGCCTATTTTTACCTCTTTCCCAGAAATTATCACACCAGTAGCCCCTGTTAATTTATGTGTGTTTGTGGTGAATACTCTCTAAGATCACTTGGAGTGGGGACTCTGTGTGTGTGTGTGTGTGTGTGTGTGTGTGTGTGTGTGTGTTTGAGGGAGACGGTGGACAGAAAGTCTTTAGATCCCACCTCTTCCTAAAGTATATTGTACCATAGTCGGCCTCCTTGCAAATCTCAAGCAGCACTTCTCGTTTTGTGCTTCGTAGCATCTGCAAGATCCCCTAAGATTTAAAGGTGGCAAATACCAGATACTTTTTAAAAAAGATTTATTTATTTTTATTGGAAAGTCAGATTCACAGAGAATAAGAGAGACAGAAAGGCCTTCTGTCTGCTGACTCACTCCCCAAGTGGCTACAATAGCTGGAGCTGAGCTGATCCGAAACCAGGAGCCAGGAACCTGTTCTAGGTATCCCATGTAGGTACAGGGTATCCTCCACTGCTTTCCCAGACCACAAGCAGGGAGCTGGATGGAAAGTGGAGCAGCCGGAATATGAACTGGCACCCATATAGGATCCTGGTGCCTGCAAGGTGAGAACTTTAGCCACTGGGTTACTGCACCAGGCCCCTAAACACCTTATTAAAAAAAAAAAAGACTTTATTTATTTTCATTGGAAATACAGAATTGAGCTAATCCTAAGCTAGGAGCTTCTTCTGGGTCTGCTATGTAGGTGAAGGATCCCAAGGCTTTGGGCCATTCTCTGCTGCTTTCCCAGGCCATAAGTAAGGAGCTGGATGAAAAGTGGAGTAGTGGGGACACAAACCAGTGCCCATATGGGATGTCGCACTTCCAGGTGGAAGATTAGCCAGTTGGGCCATTGCACTGGCCCATAGCAAATATTTTCAGGCCTCAGCACTTTGAATTTCCCTTGACTCCAGTTGTAGCAGGAGTGGGGGTCATCCTTTAAGGCCATCTCCAGTGCCACCCTTTCTCATTAGCTCTTCTCTCCCCCATCTGTTGTGAAGCTGGATGCTTCTTCCCCATCCACACCCACCTGTGTTCATAAAGCCCCCTTCAAGACCTCTGCTCCCTCACCTCAGCTCCTCCTCTATTCCTGCAGATGCATACTCTTATCCCAGCCTCTCCCAGCCAGACACTTGCATTTCTCTGCTCTGGGATCTGTGCCGCCTTCTCCCAACAGACACCGCCTTTTCCGATCTCTTTTTCTGTAGTTTACATTTTTTGCACTCATTGTGTTTCAAACAAGGGAGCTCCAGTCTTTAGAAGACAACAGAGATTATCCATATGTGGAAATTGATACACACACACACCATATGTATTACATATATTTAGTAACAAAGAAGTAGATACCATGCAATGTGATGTACAGTAAGTAAATTGTTATCTTCCATGAATTATATCCCTAAGTGATAGCATTTCCTTCTTTCCTAACTTTGTGATCTTTATCATGAATATCATAATTTGTGAGATATATATATATATATATATATATATATCTCCTGCTTTTACAAAACTAGTACATATGATGTGGCTATGGCAAAATATTAAGCATTATCAAATCTATATGTGCTCATTGTGTATTTCTTTATACTTTTCTGCATTATTTGATACTTTTTTTGGATTTAATTTTTTTTATTGGAAAGGCAGATATAGAGAGAGGAGGAGAAATGGAGATGAAGATCTTCCCATCTGCTGATTCATTCCCCAAGCGACCAGAACAGGCAGAACTGAGCCAATCCGAAGCCAGGAGCCTGAGGCCTCTTCCCAGTCTCCCTCGCAGGTGCAGGGTCCCAAGGCTTTGTGCAGTCCTTGACTCCTTTCCCAGGCCACAAGCAGGGAGCTGGATGGGAAACAGGCCCTCTGGGATTAGAACTGGTGCCCAAGTGGGATCCTTGCGTGTGCAAGGTTAGGACCTTAGCCACTGGGCTACTGCGCTGGGCCCTATTTGAAAATTTTTAAAATAAGATAGGAATAAAAAAAAATAAGGCAGAGAATGTCATAAATAACCAGTTTATCTCTGCCCACCACAACCTCACCCTGTTTTGCTCCACAGGAGATATTTATGGGCTTGGCAATCTGTTACACAATACCCACTCACAGTGCTGAGTGAAGCAAGAGTAAACACAGCACATTATTTGCTTGTGGCACCTGAGCCTCCAATCTCGAGGGCCAGGTCTCCCTCCCTTCTTCCCTGGTGAGGTTAGATGTGACTCACTCCCCGAAGTGCTTTTGGAGATAGAGAGCTATTTAAATGCCAGGCAAGGTTTGCAGTGCTCCTCTGGGGCCCCTCTAGGCCAAGCACATCTTAGAATCCAATGCACTTGCTTTAGATTCCAACAAGGAAAGATGGGTCAAGAAAACTTTTCCACTTTGAGAACCGAGGGGAAAACCTTCTGCCAGTTGGAAGGTGCACTCCCCCTGCCCTGTCCCTGAATTTTTGTCTCCTGGGTGCAGCTGGCCACGAGGTGCCCTTCCTTGCAACAGAAGACGGAAGTGGCCTTTCCCAATGGCTGTGTTGGGATGGCACTTGTTGGTTTGTTGCTGAAGCTGTGCTTCGCAGGTGAAAGCTCATGAAGTGTTGGGCAGTTGGTACCTTGGTGGCCTCAGAGTCTTCCTTGAGAGCAAACCCATCTCATGAGATACCACCCTAGATCAGCCTTAGTTTCTGACTTGCAGAGCTGAGGCATATCTGCAAATCTTCCTTCTCTGTGACACTAGTCACAGCTACATACTTCATTCTTCTGCCCCCAGGGACACCTGGTTGGATCTCCTTCTCTTAGTACATTCTCCAGTACTGACAATTCAGGTGGTCATTCTGGTTTTAGAAGCTGAATTTCTTTTGCTCCCCAACAAGTTTTGTCATAAGTTAATTGTATCTTGAAGGCTCTCGGCAGGCCTGATTTCTCCAAAGGATATACCCCCAGCACATTTCCACGTGACTTGTTGCAGACCCGACTGAGGCATGCACACTTAGGAAGAGTGTTTTCTCCTTGTGTCCTCTGGTCACATGCTCTGGCCAGTATCCCTGCTGCTAGCATTGCTCAGCAGTCTGTCTCACAGATACTATGAGTCCATATAGAGTTTCTGCCACTGGCCCCAGAGGACTTTATCTGTGGTTTTGAATGTCTGCAAGGCTTACCGCCCCATGGCATTTAAGAAGCATGCACTAATTTCAATTTCATTTGACTTTGCTGTCCTTAACACCACTCTGCTCCAACTACCTCTGTTTCTGAGCATGTTTTTGTCTTATCTATGGTCCTTTCAATTGACTGGCTGGTGGCTCTCCCAGCAGTCCTGCAGTGAGTATAAAGGCAAGGGACTGAACATATCCAGTGACAAAAACTTGGATTCCTCTTCTATTTTTGAAAAATGCCAGGGCCTGGTGCAATGGCTCAGTGGCTAAATCCTCACCTTGCAGGCACCAGGATCCCATATAGGCGCCAATTCATGTCCTGGCTACTCCACTTTCTATCCAGCTCCCTGCTTGTGGTCTGGGAAAGCAGTGGAGGATAGCCCAAGTATTTGAGTCCCTGTACCATGTGGGAGACCCAAGAAGAAGTTCCTGGCTTTGGGTTGGCTCAGCTCCAGCCAATGCAGCCATTCGGGGAGTGAACCAGAGAATGGAAGACCTTTTTTCCTCTGTATCTCTCCCTTTCTCTCTGTAAAATCTGGCTTTCAAAGTAAGTAAATAAATAAATCTTTAAAAAGAAAGAAAAAAACCCATTAGCTAGTTTCTAAAGATTTTGCGTTTGTCATGGCAACTGTCTGTAGTTGGGAAATTATGAATATAGTGAATCTCACCCAACCCCATGCTCACTGAGGCTCTGCCTGATGCATCCCTTTTGAATCCTGCAACTTTGCAAAAGCTCTAATGGGGACACAAACCAGCATCTAAATAGGATGCCTGTGCTGCAGGTTGAGGAATAGCCTATTAAGCCATCATGCTTGCCACCCTAATATACACCTTAGCATTCTGTTTCTCATAGTAAAAGTGCAGGGGCCAACCTAATTTGTGTTGTGCCATTGCTCACTGTCTTATATCTGCCCAGCACTATGTCAATTATGATCTTTATCTCCCTGTAAAGACTTAACAATTTCAGGCTTCCAGGGAACCTTTAGACTTGGTGAGACTGGGTTCAAAATTTAGCTTTGCTTCTGGGGGCCGGCACTGTGGCATAATAGGCAAAGCTGCCACCTGTGGTGCAGCATCCCATGTAGGCACTGGTTCAAGTCCTGGCTGCTCCACTTCCTATTCATCTGCCTGGAAAAGCAGGCCATTAGGCCCCTGCAACCACATGGGAAACCCGGAAGAATCTCCTGGTTCCTTGCCAGTGGCTCCAGCTCTAGCTTTGTGATTGTTTGGGGAGTGAACCAGCAGATGGGAAGATCTCTTATTCTGTTGTTGACATGAAACAAATTGGGTGCATATATCCTATTCAACTATTTTAAAGTATTTAAAGAATAGTTGTTTGACTATTGAAATCAAAATCAGTGTTGTGTTCCCATCTCTCTGTGTCTGGCTCCAGAGCACGCTGTAACTGGCCTATAAAACAGTGAGGTGTCCCAGGTTAGCAGCACACGGGGACAGAGCCTCTTGACCCTGCCTGAGACAGCATTGTAAGCACATGCCTGGCATACTTTGGAAAGCCTGCCTGTGTCTATTACTGGTGCATGAAAGTTTTGCTCCGGTGGCAAATCTCTAAATTTAGATGCTTTTCAGGATGAACTCTGAGTGACTTTTGTCCCAAAGGGTGGTAAGGAGTTGTAGGGTACCTTTCTTTTTGTTTATTAATTCAGATGTCAGAGCTGATCTTTTACAGTGTAAAATATATGAAGATTTTTTACTAGTGGAAAATAAAATATTGGATGAATAAGAATTTTCCTTTATAGTTTTTGTAAAAATATTACCTGAGTTTGTTTTCATTGCATCGGGTCTGTAAAATATTACCAAGTAATCCATCAAGTTAATAGTTTGCAAATTCAGATGAAATGACAAATCTAGAGAGAGAAATTCTTTTCCTGGTATCTCTGTGGCAGCATCTAAAATTGACACAATTTAGGAATTCAGTTCTGCTCTAATGTCTCAATACTTAGTTTTGCCATTTGAGGGGAAGAAAATATAATTTCACAATGCATCAAAAAGGAACTATAGATATAAATTTTAAGGAATTCTGAGTTAACTTTAACGAATAACCAGCTTCTAGCAAGACCTGCCCCACCAACATATCTTTATGGAGAATCAAGAATATAACTCTGGGCCCAGTGCGATGGTATAGTGGTTAAAGTCCTTGCCTTGCACTCACTGGGATCCCATATGGTTGCCAGTTCTGGTCTCAGCAGCCCCACTTTCCATCCAGCTCCCTGCTTGTGGCCTGGCAAGGCAGTCGAGGATGGCCCAAGACCTTGGGACCCAGTATCCACGTGGGAGACCCCGAGGAATTTCCTGATTCCTGGCTTCGGATTGGCTCAGCTCTGGCTGTTGCGGCCACTTGGGGAGTGAATCATCGGATGGAGGATCTTCCGCTCTGTCACTCCTCCTCTCTGTATATCTGAGTTTCCAATAAAAGTAAATAAATCTTTAAAAAAAAAAAAAAGATTGTAACTCTGGATCCAGATTCCAGTTCTGCTACTGACAAGGTGGCATTGGGAGGTTTATTTAACCACTTTGATGCTTGATTTCTTTGTCTGAAAATATAGTCTAATGATATTTTTCTTTAAAAAAGATTACTTTATTTTTATTTGAAAGGCACAATTTACAGAGAGAAAAGGAGAAATGGGGAAATTTTCCATCTGCTGGTTCACTCCCTAATTGGCTGCAACGGCCAGAGCTGAACCAATCCAAAGCCGGGATCCAGGAGCTTCTCTCAGGTCTCATGCAGGTACAGGGTCCCAAGGACTTGATTCATCCTCCACTGCTTTCCCAGGCCATAACCAGGAAGCTGGATCTGAAGAGGAGCAGCCAGGGCACTAACTAGTATCCCTATGAGATCCTAGTGCTTGAAGGTAGAGGATTAGCCTGATACAGCACCACGCCAGTCCTTAATGATACTCTTTACTATGAAAATTACTTGACAGCTTGTAGAAAAGAACACCTAGTTTCTAATAAATACTATTATTCTGTTAAAATATAAATACAATTGTGACAGGATATAACATTGCACTGACATATTCTCTCACATAAGAATATTCCTCAATAAGGAATAACATGGAGTGATGGAAAAACTGCACACAGTAGGAGAGGAATCCCACAAATTCTCTGTCATGACTGCCTTTTTGGGTTTGTACTGGTCAACCTGGAACACAGTGGCAAGTTTTGAAAAAAACTGCTTGCAGCAGTCAGTTGTTCTGAACATGCATGCATATTTCATTGCATGCCTTCTTGGTGTGGAAAATTTGTCACTGCTTGTGTAGCATTTAGCTCAAGCAGTGGGAGGTTATACCTAGCTTTAGCTTGCCATCGCTTTGCAGCTGAATGATTTCCCTGCTGTGGAACATCAGCTAGTGTAGCTAAAATGTTCAGTTCCGTTTGTTTACTTTTCACATCCTTGAATTGTCCACTAAATGCCTCAGTCACCCAACATATTCAAGTGTCCTACGAGGCTTTTGTCCTTCCAGAGTGCCCTGTGTTACTCCTTCCTAGTCTCGAGCTGCGCGCTTTCTACAGCCTTTATTTAGCTTCAGATGACTTCACGTTTGAAAGCAGGGAGCCAAGAAACTGTTTCAAGCCCGGCAGCTTGATGTTCAGCTCTGAGAGGTACTTGCTAATATCCACAGTCAATGCCAGATCACAGAGCCGCTTGCTGTCACAAGAGTTCCCTGACAAGTTGTTCCTTCGGTTCCAAGGACTGCTTGACTTTATCTCACAGCTCATAAACCTTCGTGAGCATGGTCCTACAGCTCAGTCACTACACGTTACTGTGATAAACAAGAGCCCTGCACTCAGAGTCAAGATCATTCACTAACTCTTTTAAGGGACTTCTGTTACACTCTGCTGAACACTGAGACCAGGGGCTACTGTTGACGCTGCTCTGTTGAGCTTCAGTGATTGCACAAAGAGACTTCTTGGAGTCTGATGCAGTGGTATAATATTAAATCTCTTGGGTCAAGACTGAAACAATTTAGCTCTTGACAAAAGAATTAACCTTTTTTTTTTGTGAGCCAACTAGAGGCCACTTGGATTTTAAATATTAACTCAATTTTTTTTTCACTGATGAAGTGAGTCTCTCAAATACTTTTGTAACCCCATACATGGCTTCCAGAGTCAACAGCTTTTTTCCTGTGTGTCAAGCTCTGTTGTTATCCACTGGGCAAAAATGGCTAGTCCATCAGTGTGTGGTATGTTCCATTGTTTCATTACAATCCAGGGAGAAAAATTGGAACTCTCTTGTCAATTTTTTTTCAATCTCTTGGGCTAAGTGAGTAATCCAGTCTGAGTAGATTCTCCAAAACAAGCTAACATTGGAAAACAGTTTTGCTTTGTCTGGGGACCCCATCTCCCCAGCAGCCACCATGCACGTTTCCCCAACTCCATCTCTCCCTGCAACCACAGCTCCTTGGCAAGCAGCTGGCTCACCACGGAACTCGTCTGAATAACGTCTCTACTGCCACGAAGCTTGCTAAGAGCAGCTTGTTGTGATTCCGCACTGCACTGAAGAGCGCTGATTTTGTCCAGACACAGTTTGACCTCCTCATCCATCACGTTTAGCATGTTTTAAGCTGAAATGACGCTCCACATTGGCTTTGTTTCATTGTTGTTTGAGTATTGCCACAAGCTTGGCACACAGATCTGCCTTGACTCCAACAGTAACAACAGCAAATTGTCTATTTCTGTTGGAAAGATTGATACTCAATAGCAGCTTTTCTCTGTAGTTTCATTTGTAGGAAGTCACACCACTTAAGTTTTGAAAACTATCCAGCAAGTATGTCGCCCGAGAGGTGATAATTTTGCTTTAATTGATGTTCTTATCCTGCATCTTAGATTTGGAACACAGGGACTTGTATTTTCCTGTGTATTCTAATTTTCTTAGTCTTCATCGGAGACTCAGTTTTTGCGAGGGTTGTTGATTATGGATATGTGAATAAAGGTTGGATTGGAGTTGTCTGTGTGGACAAAGAAACCAACAGTACGGTACGAGTGTCAGTCACTGGATGCATAATCGGCAGTGTCACCAGGACTCTCTCATTGCATCTCATCTTGATCTCGTCATCATGAGATCACTGTAGTGTGGCCACAGTATATTAGTGTTTTTTCCACCTGTACATGCCCTGCCTTCCTAGCACTCACTGTCTTGAGTCATGACAATATAGACAGACTGTAGCAGCCAACAAGAAGCACAGATCATGGCCTTGTATGTGTCTGGTTTTTATTCCATAACAAATTCTTTGTCCCTCAAAATTTACATTTTTGTGATTCACTTAATATACATTTATGTTGCTGTAAGAAAAACTTCTACATTTATTGAATTGGAGTCTCACCTGCTGTTGCCCTGACAAGGCCATTTCATTTCCCAACTGCGTACTTGCCAAGAGTTGGTAAAGATAATCAGCTTATGAAAGTATCAAATGAATAGATCTTTTATTGCATTACTAAAATACCAATAGACATAATCCATTTTTGTAGCTGGTCAACTTGTAGATCTTACTCGTCCACCTGCTGGACTGTTCCTTTTTTAGAAACATAGATACCATCCCAGAGCTTTCTGATATCTTTATTTTGAACTGTTGTTGTCGTCTGCTAATTCAAAGCAGCTGAATTTGAGACAAGTTCAATGTCATTTCCTTCAAGGACTAATTCATTGTTGTAGGCTTGAGATACTGAACAGGCAACACCTGGTCTCACCTAAATCCTTTGGATTCATTTTTCACCTGGAAATGATTTGACACTTCCGTCCATTCTGCTGAATAATCATGTTGATGGGAAAGTGAACACACATACACTGCGGCTTATAATGGAAGCTCAGCATCACATCCTTGGTCATATTCTGTTCTTGACTACAGACACTGTCAACAGCTGCCAATTCCTTTCCATTTCCCCACCATCTGTTAACCTGGAGCTGGTGCTTTTTCTTTCCCAAGAGGCTTAGTTCTACAGGGCTATGATTGCATGCCTGCCTTGGCAACCCTTTTCAGTAACTGTGTGCCCCTTTGGATTGATGTCGACATTGAGAGTGGTCTTCATTTTCACAGTGGATGAAGCCAAGAGCTTTACTTTTCGTAAGGTTAGAATTTGTCTACCTATTATTTTAATATATATGTTTTTCACTTTATACTAGCAACATTTTCTATGTTGTTTTGGACTCCCCTGATTAACCTTTTTCGTGTACTACAAATAATAATAACAGCAATGGCTGGCATTTCCTGAGCACTATTCCAGCTGTTTATCAGGTGTTTTGTCTGTATTATGTTATTTACTTTGCCTGAAGCACTACAAGTTAGTGACTGTGAATAGCTCTCCCTGTGTTAAAAATAGAAAAGCTGAGACAGAATCATTAAGCTGCCCACTGATTTAAAGTCTTGACTCCATTCTAAACCATGTGCTGGTTCTGTTTGCTTTCTGATGTCCTTTGGTAGATGTATAATACTTTGTTCAGCTACTCCAGTAGTTTAAATACTAAGATTATATATAGTAAGTTTTGTACCCTGTGTTTTGATCACTTTGTAAGGGACATCTTTCTGTAGAATTGAACTCTATTGCATGGCTTTCTTAAGATTAATTTCCAGAAATTGAAAGAGAATCATTTTGTCCAAAGCTTTATTCACAAGTATTTTTTTAAAAAGAAATTTTATTTGAAAGTTGGAGTTGTAGAGAGAAGAAACAGAAAGAGCTTTTCCATCCTCTGTTTTACTCCACAAATGGCCACAATGACCAGGGCTGGTCCAGACCAAAACCAGGAGCCTGGAATGCCATCTGCATCTCCCGTGTGGGTGACAGGAACCCAAGTACCTGGATCACCTTCTGCTACTTTCCCAGTAGCGTTATCCAGGAGCTGAAGTTGAGCAGCAGAGACTTCAACTGGCACTTATATAGGATGTGAGTGTTGCAGGTTGGGACTTAACTACATCACAACACCCAACCTATTTGAAGGAATCTTATTGGACATATGGTTGGAAAAAGACAAGGAACATTTATTTGTTTTCCCTTGGATAGATGGTAATAAGCCCTGTGTTCCTGAGCTCCCCACTTTGGAGTGTGAGCAGGGTGGGGAACAGACACAGAGGAGTCTGATTCCCTCAAGCTATTTTGTGCCCTCCTGCTATAAAACAGCCTGGATTTTCCATATTTATCACAGATGTTACCCCCACTTAAGTAAATGGACTGCTTTTCTCTTCTTTACACCTCAAGAATGAACATAACCCCTATTAAAATAATAGGTGCTTAATAGGTGCTTATTTCATGAATAAGTGAAGGATGGAGAAAGACCTGTCTCAGCTATAAACTCTCATATTTTTATTTTGTAAATATTTATTTATTTATTTAGAAGGGAGGGGGAAAAAGAGAGAGAGATTTTTCCATTTCTCTGGTTTACTTTGCAAGTGGTTCCAAAACCATGGGCTGGACCAGGCTGAAACCAGGAGCCAGGAGCCAGGAACTCTATCCTGGTCACCCACTTTGACTTTCAAGCAGTTAACTGTAGTAGTTAGGAACAGTACCTTATGTCTTATGGACATCTTTTATTTTGGTGTGTTGATATGTTGGGACCTTATTGGCACTGAAAGGGACTGCCTGTGCGGTTAGCTAATTCCCAGACGTAGCCAACAACCTGTGGGAGCACACTTTCATACGCAAACCCATCAATCTGAAGACCAGATCCCAACTGGCCACTCTAGGAGATTTTACTAGGGTTCATACTCGGGCTACACTTCAATGGTACAACAGTCCCTATTGACCCTGGGACTTGGTAACGGATGGGATACCCCCTGTGTACCACAGCCCCCTGGAATCATTCAACTAGCCAGTCCTAAACTCTTCTATCCTGCCCTGCCCATTCCTTACCATGAAATCCATGATAGAGGCTGATGCCCACATTTTCTGCTTGCTCTCTTAGACTCATCACAAAGCCTGATACTTTCCAGTGTGGCCCCTGTATGACATGGTGTGACATCTCCTCTCACGAAACAGTTTATTCTTTTTTTAAAAAAAAAAAATTTATTTTATTTTTATTGGAAAAGCGGATATACAGAGAGGAAGATCTTCGGTCTGATGATTCACTCCCCAAGTGAGCGCAACGGCTGATGCTATGCCGATCCATAGCCGGGAGCCAGGAACTTCTTCCGGGTCTCCCACGTGGGTGCAGGGTCCCAAAGCTTCGGGCCGTCCTCAACTGCTTCCCCAGGCCACAAGCAGGGAGCTGGAAGGGAAGTGGAGCTGCCGGGATTAGAACCGGCGCCCATATGGGATCCCGGGGCGTGCAAGGCGAGGACCTTAACCACTGCACCATCGCGCCGGGCCTGAAACAGTTTTTTCAATGGCAGTTATCTCTTCATCCATTGACCCCGCCATCCTGAATAATAATAAAACCTACCGTTGAAACAGGGTACTGAAGTTGACAGCAACTGAAATGGTGGTATATGAAACATAGTGACAATGTAAGGGAACACTAGGGCTGCAAGATAGAAGTGATCGTAGAGTGGCACTAACTAACAGGATTATCATGGTTAGGAGAGGGAGGCATTGTCATGCCCTGGCAGAGGGCATGACAATTACAATAATGAATAGTCAGGGAGACAAAGCTGTATTACTTTGCATTGCACTGTTACACATATTATGTAAGTAGTTTCTCTCTGCACATGTGTTTAGATGATTACACAACAGACTAGGCCTTCTGTTGAGTTCATAAAACCAGAAATAAAGGTGGAGATCGCCATGCCCAATACCCTCATTATATAACTGGAGCAACCAAGGCCGGGGAAGGGAGCCTGCCTTTGTCTGCTCCCGTCCATCCCTGCTGTTTTCGTGGATGCTGTTCTCTGTTGGCTAAGTCCCAGCACATTGAGGAGCAATCTCAGAGCCTGGCAGGAAATAGGTAGAGACTCACCATCTGCAGACTTGGAGATCAGCTTCTTTCCACTGATGTGTCGCTGACACCCTCCACTTACCATCCAAGGTCCACCCCTTCTGACATGGGCCAGGACCCTGGGTTGGGTCCTTTTACCTGTGCTCGCAACATTCTACCACACCAACACCTCTCACAGTCCTTGGGACAGTGACCGAGAAAGTCCTAATTGTCCTGCAGGGTAGGACCAGCTTTGCCTGGGGTACCAGCTTTGCCTGGACATGGGGACTTAGACAAGGGATCAAGACTGCTGGGAGGGGTGGTCTCAAGGCAGGGGTTTTGTTACAGATCTTTGCCATTGCATTGGCCAGTTCAGAATGGAATTAGCCACACAACTAGAGGTACAGGGGCCTGCACCATCGTTCTAGACACTTCAGATTACTTGTATGTGAAGTTTGCCCATCCCAGATCCTAGGGTTAGGCTGAATCTGAGGATGGAGGTGAAAGTTAAAGCCCTGGGAGGGGGCAGGGAGCTGTACAGTGAAGGTCTCAGAACCTTAGACATTTAAGGTATGATTAATGTTTCTTTGTTCAGAATCAGACAGCAAGTGGAGACAAAATTTAATGGTAAAATGGATGGGAAGAACAGAGAGGCAGCAGGTGCAGCCAAAACACAGAAAGCCCTTGAAATGTCTGAACTTGTTGCTGTGCTGTTAAGTGCAGCCAGGACGATGCAAACTCCTGCTGTGATGCCCTCACCAGAAATAAAGCCTGACTACTTCCCTTGGACTGCCACTCTCCTCAGCAAAATACTGTGGGGCATGTGTGAGGTGAGCAGGATCCAAGGCTGGGGGCAGGGCGCAGCTGGCATGGGAGCTCCAGTCTGGGTGTCAGCTGAGGGTGGCCAGCAGAGGCACCAACCTGAGTCAGGACAAGTGGGGGAAGCCTATGGCTGGGTTGCCCAAGGACTCTGGGAGGATGTGGAAGAGCTGTGGGCATAATGAGCTTTCAAGTTAACAACCACAGGGGAGCTGCTTTCTCTGCAGAGCCTAAAGCAGAGGCGTGGGCAAGGCAGACATCGGGGTGGGGTCTGAGACTGAGGCAGCCCCAGCCAAGTCCAAATATGCCTGTAAAGAAGTCAAGGCCTTACATCTCTGGGTCTGGAATAGTTCAATTTCTCAGAATCCAATGAAATCAAGTCAGATCAAGTAGTATAGTCGGCCCGGTGTGGTAGCCTAATGGCTGAAGTCCTAGCCTTGAATGCGCTGGGATCCCATATGGGTGCTATTTCTAATCCCAGCGACCCCGCTTCTCATTCAGCTTCCTGCTTGTGTCCTGGGAAACCAGTAGAGGACAGCCCAAAGCTTTGGGACCTTGCACCCCTGTGGGAGATCTGGAGGAAGTTCCTGGCTCCTGGCTTCAGATTGGCACAGCTCTGGCTGTTGTGGTCATCTGTGGAGTGAATCATCACATGAAAGATCTTCTCTATCTCTCCTCCTCTCTCTATATGTCTGACTTTGCAATAAAAATAAATAAATCTTAAAAAAAATCGTAAAAATTCTAAAATTTTTTTTAAAGATTTTTATTTATTTGTTTTTTTATTGGAAAGGCGGATATATACAGAGAGGAGAGACAGAGAGGAAGATCTGCCGTCCAATGATTCACTCCCCAAGTGAGCACAACGGCCGATGCTATGCTGATCTAAAGCCAGGAGCCTCTTCTAGGTCTCCCACGCGGGTGCAAGGTCCCAAAGCTTTGGGCCGTCCTCGACTGCTTTCCCGGGCCACAGGCAGGGAGCTGGAAGGGAAGCGGGGCTGCCGGGATAGAACCGGCGCCCATATGGGATCCTGGGGCGTGCAAGGCGAGGACCTTAACCACTGTGCCACCGCACTGCGCCGGGCCCAAAATTCTAAAATCTTAAAAAAAAAAAACTTAAAAGAGAGGGTGGGGAGAGGAAGAGAGAGAGGGAGTGAGAGAAATTAGTATAGTCAGTTGCAGCAGCCTGATGGTCTTTCCAGGCCTTCCAGGGCATAGGCCTCTCAATGAAGCCCAAGTCCCCTCCTGTTCCCAGAGGCCTGAAGTGTGTGATAGTTGGTAATGCTGTGTCCTGGGCAGTGAGCTCTCAGGTGACCCTTGGGAATAGCATTTGTATTTTCCCTCAAGACTCTACCCCCCCGCCCATCTCCTAACAGGAGCAAGAAGTGGGATTCTATAAAAACATGGAAAATTTTGTGCGACTCAGAGTAAGCCGTGCAGCTTCCCACTCTCAGAGGTAATCATGTTGCTTGTCCATCTGTATAATTATAATTACAATACAATTTTCAGGATTGTTCTATGAGATGAAGGAGAAGCTATCTTAACATTTTGTTGTATCACCTATTCTCTGGAGACTATCATATCAGGAAGTAAAGATACATTGCTGTGTGCATCTCTACTTCTGAATGAAAGGAGGACTCGCAATGAAATTGTTAGATATACCTTAATAATGTTCTACTACATTTTTTATCATTGCCTATAGTACAATGTCATGATACACTTAAATAGCAGAATGTTGGACTTGTGACTGTTGCTGAACGATTATACTATTGTAATAATATGGGGGGAAATGGTAGGAGGAGAGAATGAGGAGGGAGAAAAGAGAGGTAGAGGGGGAAATCTCTATACCTACAAAATCATATCATGGAACATAATAACAATAAAAAATACAAAACAGAAAAAAAGCATTTTAAACATGGTTAGAATCACATGATAAGTTTTTCTCTTTCTTAATAACGTAACTATTCTTCATCACAAAGCACAGTGTGTATGTTCCAATAAAACTATAGAGCCAAAATGTTTGGTAGGCAGGGTTTGATCTGTGGGTGGCAGCTTGCTAGCCTCAGGTGTAGAGAGTCTAGTGCCTGGCTCCGTGTTGGCATAGGACAAGGTATAGTTGTTGATTAAGTCATGATTGACACTAATGAAAGCAATGATGTCATCCTCCTCTAGGATAGAATGGAAATTGGTGATGTTGTTGCCTACTGGAAATTCAGCTTCTAGGACATGCAGGTGCTCGCGGTATGCAGGCAGGAGAAGAGCCTGAAACAGAGCTGCTTTAAAACTCTCAGAATTTGCTTAAGTGCCATCTAAATTGGGCTGCACAGATTCATAGCCCAAACACAACAGGATAGCTCTCTGTGAGGGAGAAGAAAGCTAGGACTTGTAGCTCATAACTGAGATTTTCTAGGAAGCTGAAATAGAGATGGTCAATATTTGCCCTCTATGTCCTTGCTTCTGTTCCTCATTTTATTTTTTTAAAGGTTTATTTATTTTTATTGGAAAGGCAGATTTACAGAGAGAAATACAGAAAGATCCTCCTTCTTCTGGTTCACTCCCAAAGTGGCTGCAATGGCTGGAGCTGCACCGATCCGAAGGCAGGAGCCTCTTTCAGGTCTCCCACACTGGTGCAGGGTCCCAAGGCTTTGGGCCATTCTTGACTGCATTCCTAGGCCACAAACAGGGAGCTGGATGGGAAGTAGAGCATCCAGGGCAAAAGCCACAAACACCCAAATGGGATGCTGCCCTTGGAGACTGGGGATTATACAGCTGAGTCATTGCGTTGGACCCTGATTCTCATTTAAAAAAGAATATGGGATCCACATCCAGTGGTAGTTGGGTGCAGGCAGAAGCCACAAGTGTTACTTTTGATGATTGCTTAGTAACTATAGGAAAACATAACCAGAAGACCTAGAATTCCTTTAAAAATTTTTCATATTTATTTGGAATCCGAAGAGACAGAGAGAGAAATCTTACACATTTGCTGGATCACTCTCCAAACAGTCACAGCACCAAGTCTAGGCTAGGCTAAAGCCAGGAGTCCAGAACCCAGTTGAGGTTTCCCATGTAGGGGGCAGGGATCCAGGTATTGGAGCCATTTTCCACAGCTTCCCCGGGTTCACATTAACAGGGAACTGGATTGGAAGTAGAATATCCAGGACTTTTTTTAAAAAGACTTATTTTATTATGTTTTTATTGGAAAGGTGGATATACAGAGAGGAGAGACAGAGAGGAAGATCTTCCGTACGATGACTCACTCCCCAAGTGAGCGCAAGGGCCGGTGCTATGCTGATCCAAAGCCAGGAGCCTCTTCTGGGTCTCCCACACAGGTGCAGGGTCCCAAAGCCCTGGGCCGTCCTCAACTGCTTTCCCAGGCCACAGGCAGGGAGCTGGATGGGAAGTGGAGCCGCCGGGATTAGAACTGGTGCCCATATGGGATCCTGGGCATGCAAGGCGAGGACCTTAACCACTGCGCCATCGTGCTGGGCCTGAATATCCAGGACTTAACCAAGCTCTCTGCTATGGGATGTAGGCATCCCCAGTGGTGTCTGCACTGCAGTACCATTATGTCTGTGTCAGAAGATCCAGTTTTCAAAATTGCTGTTAAAACCAACAAATTGACTGTAGTGGAGGAAGGCAACAGAATATCTTTTCTTCAAGTCATAAATAAGTAGACAAAGTCTTGTGCCACAGAAAACAGATCATGGTAGCTTTTGTGCCTTCTCACAGGTAATCACCTTGCTGAGTGTGGGAAGACCATTTTCCACCACCTCCAAAGAGAGAGAGTTCACTAAAGCCATTTCTCTTTATATTTGCTGTACATTTCAGAGGCAGGCATGGAGCCTTTGTTTGCCTTTATGTTTATACAATTCGCATTGCATGATCCTGAGCAGGATGATATGCCCGTATGAGACAATTTTTACATAACTCCATCATGCACACTAAGTCTTTAAACATTGAAAATTTAATGTTGAAATTTTCCATCACTGGGCAAAATACATTTTCCCATTAACTTGTCAAACTCTAAAATAATACAATCAATCACTTTACTTGTAAATACATTACAGATAAATACTAACTGATCTAGCAGTGCCGTGTAACAAAGGTCTTGCAACTTGGGGCTATAAAACTGCCAGTTTTAAGATAAAATCTGTAAGGTATGTGCATTAATGCTTGACCATTAAATTAATAAGGCACTGAAATATGTGAAATGCTCCAGTATAAAGAGCCAAGCTTTCTTTTAATCTGTAGCTGGAACTAATACAATGCAGTGTTTACCTGACTAATGAGGAAAGGGGACAAAGTTGGCTTCACACAATAGAATGCACATTGTGAGAGGTCATGTGACTGTGTGCGGGGCTCACTACAGGACACACAGATCAGGACCTGAGCCAATCAGATTTCCATGGATGACAAACACTAGAGCTTTGCACAGTTCTCCATCACGTAATATCAACACTATCCTCCCAGCCACCAGTCCAACAGGTTCTGTCCCAGGAGGATAAACTTGGGAAAGTTCACCTTCAATGTTAATTCAGTTCTGTAAACAGCAGTTGAGTTCTCATTTCCATGGACAAGTACCCTTTAGTGTTATTTGGAAACTCTCCTATGAAGGAAAATAGCTAGCACTCCATGGTTAATGGCTTACATTTTAAACAAATGATCTCTATCACTATGAGCTTAAGAAATTTTGCAGTTTGGCCCTCAGTTCGCTTTTTCTTCTTGGATTTAGTTGTCCTCTAACAGCTACAGGACAGGGAGTGTAGAAACTGGACTAGAGAGGTTGTCTGTACAAGCAGCTGGAGTTGAAGGACTGCTTGTCCAGGAAAAAAAATCCATCTTCTGCACTAGAAGAGGAGGAGGAAGGCCAGATATCCTCCTCCTCCTCCCTGTAGAGTCCTGGGAACCTACTCTGGTGGGATCACCCTTGGATTCTGCCTTGCTTACTTGCAAAGGGGCAGTGGCAGGGCAAAGTGTCTGTGGAGAGCAGCATTTGGGATGTACGATTGGACCTCCTCAGACACTTCCATGTGTATTCCATCCAGTTCTTTTTAAAAAAAATTTATTTATTTTTATTGCAAAGTCAGATATACAGAGAGGAGGAGAGATAGAGAGGAGGATGCTCTGTCCAATTATTCACTCCGCAAGTGACCACAACAGCCAGAGCTGCGCTGATCTGAAGCCAGGAATAGGGAACTTCCTCCAGGTCTCCCACGCGGATGCAGGATTCCAAAGCTTTGGGCCATCCTCAACTGGTTTCCCAGGCCACAAGCAGGAAGCTGGATGGGAAGGGAGGCCACCAGGATTAGAACCGGTGCCCATATGGGATCCTGGCGTGTGTAAGGCAAGGACTTTAGCTGCTAGGCCACCGTGCTGGGCCCTCCATCCAGGTCTACTCCCATGGAAATGATGATGAAAACTTGATCTTGTCTCAGAGACCTGGGGCCTTTCACTCCCTGAAGATAACCTGATTTGAATGCTGTCCTGGTGGCCATTGTCAATGACATTTGTGGAAACTTGATTCTCTATGGTCTAGACTGAGACTCAGAACTTCTGAGAATTGGCAGATACACTTATTTGCCTCCAGGGATTACTTTTTTTCTGGACACAACCCTAAATTCTTTAAAGATTGGCACTCCTATGCAGCCTTAAAGGATTCAGAGACTGTGTTGCTTATTTTTATAAAGTGTTCTTCCTCTATTGCCTCAGAATTTGCAGAAACTTTATGAGCTTGGCTTGCTCTGTCCGCTGCAACCCCTGTGATATCAGACATAGCTGAAGAATCCTGAAAATGTTGCCCTGGATTCAAGTCTGACAGACACCCCAGGGGATCTTCACATCCTGTGTTGGATTATGGTTATAACCCAAGGCCCCAGAGTCCACATCTAGTCCCTGGAGATTCCTGCCCTGCAGAGCCCGTGTACTTGCCATAGTTTATCTTGGAACTATGTCCCAATACATAGTAGGCTAGTGCTTTTTACTTGAAAGGCTTTGATTATCATGTTAAAATTTGGTCATATTGTTATTTTTTTCCCAAGATATTCTACATGACTCAAAGAAAGTTATTTTTAACCTTTTTTTTTTTCTTATTTATTTGAGAGGCAGAGAGAAAGAGAGAAAAGGTGCCCAACTGCAGACTCAGCTGGAAGCCAGGAATTTGATTAAACTCCCCCATAAGGTTGCAGGAAACCAATCATTAGAGCCATCGCTGATGTTTCCCAGGGTATGCATTAGCAGGGTCAGGAGATGAGCTGGACAAAGCATCCCAGGCAGCATTTTGCTAGGCTAAAAGCTTGCTTCCTTTGGTCTTATTTTTTAACCTGTTATCAGGCATCACTGCTCATTGGTTTGAGTATACAGCTCATGAGCTGCTGCTGAAGAGGCATCAAACTTGGGAAGGACATCTGCCATATGATCTTCATGCGTGGCCCTACCTTCAGGGGATTCTGGGATTTCATGCTCTATTGTGCTTTTCCAAAATTCGTCATAGACAGAACTCACTCCTTATCTTGAGAAATTCGAGTCATCTAACTTCCAAGAAAGAGTCTTGTCAGCATAACATGAAATGCCAGGAAACCGTTAGTTGACAGCAGGGGAAAAGAGGCAAGACTGCCTGGTTCCACTGGCCAGCTGCTTTGGCCAAATTTAGATGCTTCCAGCCTCTCTGGACTGACTGAGCTGCAGTTAGAAGAATTAGTGCACAGATCTCTTTACCAAGGCTGTGTGATTTTCAGCAATGAATCTGACCTTGTCTAAGAATGAAGGGGCATCCTAACAAAGAGATTTTGCACTAAGCATGCTTCTGTAGCACGCCAGCACTGCCCGCTGTAGGTTATCTGCATATAGTTGCGTTCCCATAGATTTCACAGGGCTTAGTAGTGGTTCCAAGCATCCACAGAGGCATGGGCTATCCTTCATGAAACACTGTTCTCCTAGGACCGTTTCACCCTCAAGGCAGCAGCCAGCAGCAGGAGTGTTTCTTGTGTCAATGGTGGCTCTCAGCCTCTATGCACTCATCAACAAAGTTATCTCATCACATGCTGAGCACCGTGGTTTGAGCCGGTCAGCAGGTCAGCACCGATGCCTGTCACCAGGAATTTTTTCCATCCTGTTAAAAATAGACGAGGCTGACCAGCAGGTCTTTACACGTGAAATAGACAAAACAGAATGAGTGTCAGCTTGCTCGAGGGCCCACTTGAGAGGCAAACACTGCAATTTCCCCACTGTTTATCTTCAACCCACACTGCTCACAAGCTATGTGCATTATTGCTCCTGACAAGAATTTCATCTTTCCTCCTTCTGATGTTCTTTCTTCTGCTAAGCAATTCTCTCTAAGCAATTCTTCTCTCTTGCAATTTCTTTTTCTTCTTTTTAAATCTCTTTCATCCAAAGGCTAACAATATTATAACTCTGGGTGGCAAACTAGTGCAGAAGTCCTTTGCCTTAATGTTTCTTTCTAGTGCTATTAACCTAAGGATATTTTTCCTCTGGTTATCAAAACACAGCTGGATTTGCTCTGGTCTAAGGCCCAGGATAACACTTGCAGCGTACTGCAGGAGTCATTATGTGCTATGGCATTTCTCTGACATCCAAAGGACAGTTTGTTTTTTTGAGCACCATCACTAAATGCATTATCATAAAGCTCAGCAGCCAGTTGTTCAGTTCCAGGACTACAAACAATGGGTGCTCTAGCTGCTTACTCTATTACCAGAAACCTTAGTGAGTGCAGCTACTAGGCTACTCTGACCCTTGATCTTGAACTCTCCCATCCCTGACAAAGAGTGATCTTCTAGAAGTGTTCTAGGGTTTTGGAGCCAGAGAGTACTGGGTTCAAATCCCAGTTGTGATACTTGCTAGCTGAGTGAGCTTGGGCGAGTTTTGTAAACTCTTTGGACCCCAATGTCTCTACATGTGGAATGAGCATGATAACAGGGATGTAGTGAGGATTGAATTAAAAAGATATATGAAGCTTAAGACCTGATGTGTCTTGATATGAGTAGCATTACTCCTAAGGGGATATATTCAAAATCCCCAGTAGGTGCCCTAAAGTGACAGATAGTACTGAATACCATATATTTGTGTTTTTTCCTTATAGACTTCTGTGATATAATTTAATTTTTAAATTACACACAGCAAGAGGCTATAAATGACTAATAGTAAAATAAAACAATTCTAATAGTAGGGTAGGTAGTACACATAGCATGGATATGCTGGCCAAAGTGGTGATTTATGTACTAGGTGGGAATGAGTAGACGATACACAATTTCATTGCTGCTAAGAATAGGGTCTCAGGTTTGTCTCTATAGCCTCAAGAAAGATTTTCTTCTTGAAGTATGTCAGGCATTCATCCTCTTTGCTTTCAGAGCTCCCACGTCTTGTTCACTCACAGGACTTATCCCTCTGCCCTACAGTTGTTTTGCTAAGTTGGCTGTATCCCGCACAGGTAGCAACTACTTTGGAAAAGGAGCCAAGTGTGCTCTACTCATGGCTGTGTATCCAGTAACCTTTTCCATGCCTGAAACTTACTACATGCTCCGTAAATGCCTGTTAAATAAATGAGGCAGACTCTGGGTTGCTAGAATCGGGCTTGATGCTCATGAAGGTGGAGCAGGTAAAAGAAGTCATTTAGAGTATAGGATCAGTTTCAGGAGCATTAACAGAATATCAGTAGCTACAGGTGCAGTGCCTGCACCTCTGACCAGGGCCCAGCTCTGGGAGAATGTGATTTGCTACCAATTACTGGATGGCCAGATCTTTAACCTTTTAGTTCAGTTGGTTTTGCTTTGTGTGTTTTGAAGATATTTTATTAGGTGTAGATATATTTTCTATCTATATATGTTATAAACCCTGCTATACTTAATTAATTTTGTTTTGGTTAATTAGCTTATATAGGGATTAACAAATGAACAAAACAAATTTTTGTATTTGCCCATGTATTTATCACTTTTTGGCATTCTCTATTCTTTGTCAACCTAAGGTTCCACCTTGCATAATTTTTCTTTTACTTAAGGATCTTTTAAAAATATGGGTATTATACATAGATCTAGTGGTGACAAATTCTTTCAGCATCTGTTTGTTTTTAAAAAATACCTCATTTTTGAAGGATACTTGCACTGCTTACAGGATTCTAGCTTGATAGGTTTTGTTTTGTTTCATTTTGTAGTGCAGTGCAGCACTACAATTTTGGGAACAGGCGTTTAGATACCACTTGGGATGCCTGCATCCTGTATCTAGGTTACTGGTTTTGGTATCCAGTGGTGACTCTGGGCTCCAGCTTCTTGCTAATACACATCCCATGAACGGCAGATAATGGCTAATGTACTGGGGTCCCTCCAGTCCATGTGGGAGACCCAGAATGAGTTCTTGGCTCTTGGCTTCATCCTGATCCTGTCCTGGCTAATATGGGATTTTGGGGAGTGAACTAGAGAAGAGGAGATCTTTCTTTGTCTCTTTTTCTCTCTCTACTTTTCAAATAAATAAATGAATAAAAGTCAAAGATGGCTTTTCTAATGTGAACTCAATCATTATTTTTTACATCTGTATATAATGTGTATTTTTCTTTGCTTGCTTTGAATGCTTTCTTCTTATTATCTTATTCATTAATTTGATGATGATATGCTTTGTATGTTGGTGCGTGTGTATTTATTCTATGTGGAGTTTTATTGGGATTCTTGGATCTGAGGATTTATATTTTTTATTAAATTTGGACAATTTCAGCAATTAAAAATATTTATTGTATTTTTATCTGAAAGACATGTTTTGCAGAGAGAGAAGGGAGAGAGGTCTTCCATCTGCTAACTCACTCCCTAAATAGCTGCAATGGTCAGAGCTGAGCTGATTTGAAGCTGGGAGCCAAGAGCATCTTCCTGGTCTCCCACTGAGTGCAGAGTCCCAGTGCTTTGAATCATGCTCCGCTGCTTTCCCAGACCATGAGCAGGGAGCTGGATTGTAAGTGGAGCAGCCAGGATATGAACTCATAACCATATTGGATGTTGGCGCCACAGGGTGAAGTTGGATGTTGGTACACCGTGTTGTCCCTTCAGCATTTTTTTTCTGTCACTCCTCTACTTTGTTTTGCTGGATGCTAGACCTCTGGATGTTGTTGTGCACATTGCTAGAACTCTAATCTGTCTTTCTCGCCCGTGCTTGGTTTAGTTTGGGCAGCTTCTATCACTGTGTTTCCAAGTTCAGTGACCTTTTCTTTTGCACTGCCTCACTTGTTAATCTCAGCAAGTTTTTTTTTTTAATTTCAAACATTTTACTTTTCATTTTTACAGTTTCAATTTTTGTCTTGCCTCTATCCTCCACTTATCTCTGTATATGATCACTTTTCGTATGGCTCTAATATCTCTTTTAGTCTTTCCTTGTTTTCTGATTACATCACATGTGCCATTTCTGAATTTAACTTACTGTGTTTTCCCTCATCTCGGTTCATATCCACCCCTTCCCTCCATTTTTTTGATCCTTTGCATGTTTTATAAATTTGATAAGATGCCGGACATGGTGACATTTGCTGGGTGCCGGACATTTGCTTTTTCCCCTTTATTTTATTATTATTATTATTATTTTGCCTTCGCTGAAATCGTGAGAGCAGTTTGATCCTTCTGAAGCTTATTTGTAGATTTCCTCAATATAGTTCTGGTGGATCTTTGACTTTAAGACTGCTAGCATTAGTGTAGTCCTGCAAGAAAAGCGTGGGCCTTCTGGGCTCTACTGAGTATGCTGGGGGCTTAATAGGGTTTCTACCTTTTAGCTGATGAGACCCCAAGTGACTCCCAGGTATGAATGAGTGCTGGGCATATTGCAGCTTGCAACTATTGAAGATGTCTTCGTGGGCTTGTTGTGACATTTCGATAATGCAAAGAATATTGTGAGGTCGTTACTAGAAAAGAATAGTGAGGGATTTCTGGAGTGTTCCCTGTAGAATGGAAAACAAAATGGAGTTAACATGGCTCATTGCTAACTACAGTACTTTTCGCTTTTGTGACTTCTGCTTTGCTGCTTGGCTATGAAACTGTGTGAGACCGTGTGAGACTGTGTAAGACTGTGTGAGACTGTGTGAGACTGTGTGAGACTGTGTGAGACTGTGTGAGACTGTGTGAGACTGTGTGAGACTGTGTGAACTCGCCGGCCGAGCCGCCTACATGACCTTCAGCACAGATAATTCTCAGTTCCAGGAATCAAAACCTGAGTCCGGCTGTCCCACAGGTGGCTGGTTATCTTAGCTACCACACTGGAGAAGAGACGGGCACAGGCTGTCCAGCCACAACAAGCTTTTGTAAACCGCCCTATAGAAGCCTGCGAATGTGTTGTTCGGAGCTGCACTTTGTTAAGCAGTGTTAGTCCCAGTCGGCCGTTGGGTCAGTTGCCTCACCTCTCATCGTAGTAAAACTTTTTGTGACTGTCACTGGTGAGTGTAGCATTCTGTTTTAGTGGATGCAACATTGCCAATACATTTATTGACGGGTGGTGTTCACTTTGTAACTACTTGCTCAATTGAACATACTCTGTATTATGTTATATATCACAATACAAATTTTAAAAGAAGGTGTAGTACCAATATATATTAGTACTCAAAAAAAGGTGGCTTCATTAAAAATAAGATAAAACTCAGTCTTCAGGGGAGGGTGGATTCAGAGTGATTTTGTGTGAATTTCTTATGCAATATAATTCATATATTAAGAACACAAAATATAAACATACAGTGCCATAAATTTTCCCCCAAAGAGAGCACACCCAAATAACAACCAGGTCAAGGAGCAGACTGACTTGATATTGTTATTGTCTAAGGGTATAGAATGTGATTTTCTTATTGCCTTGGTGTTTTGGCTAAATTCTCAAAGATGATGATAACGAGCCTCTCTCTCTTCTAAAGAATGGTGGCATGTGCTGGGGTGTAGCCGGGTGTTTGCATCCCATGGCAGTGAACAGATGGGATATTTTAGAAGATAGGAGGGGGCCAGCACCTTAGCATAGTACTAGGTTTTGAATATGACTATCTGCTTTTGTAAACATGCTTGCTAGCTAATCAGCCTAAAATGTAAATTGGATCATGTACCACTTAAGTTGATTGATTGGTGATATGCACCATCTGAGTTGATTGGAACACTGTTGTGTTTCAAAGCAAGCTTCAAAATCCCTAACTTTGGGCCCAGCGCGGTAGCCTAGCAGCTGAGGGTACTTGCCTTGCACGTGCTGGGATTCTGTATGGGTGCCGGTTCTAGTCCCGGAAAACTGGCTTTCCCATCCAGCTCCCTGCTTGTGGCCTGGGAAGGCAATTGAGGATGGCCTGAGGCCTTGGGACCCAGAAGAGGCTCCTGGCTTCAGACTGGCTCAGCTCTGGCTGTTGGTGCCACTTGGGGAGTGGGTCAGTGGATGGAGAATCTTCCTCTCTGTCTTTCCTCCTCTCCGTATATCTGCCTTTCCAATAAAAAAATAAAAACAAATACAAAAACAAAAAAACCTTAATTGGGCTATGTGCCGCAGCGGTTCCTGGAGTGTAGCAGGAACTGCCATCACCAAGCTTGGCTAATAGACTGCTCCTCACATCCTAAACCGGTGTCTGGTGTGATCTCTCACTCTCCACAACTGGCAGACACCTCTTCAGGGTTTCCTAAAAAGACAGCAAGAGCTGGCCAGTGGCTGCCAACCTCTGTTACCCATCTTTAGCCTCACTGGAAACCAGGAAATCAAAGAGGCTCATTCCAGAGAGCTGCAGGGAGAGGGAGCAACACGGTGGAGTGATGGCCCTTGTGCCTCCATGGAGCCAGGGAAGAGGGCTTAGAGAGGCCTTGGAAGCCTGTTATGCAGACCTTGGGCTTCTCTCCGGTGGGTGGCTGAGTGTGTGTGATGGGAAGTAGAAGTGTTCTAAAGCAATGAGCACTGCTCGTTATTTGGGGCAATTCTGAAGGCAAGCTGCAGAAGACGGCAGTGCGCAAGGTATGAGGGAGATCAGCATTTTGGTGGGGGTGAGAAATAGAACTTTCTGGATCTTATTTCATTGTAAAATGGTTTTTGGATATATTAAATGAACCTATCTTCTAATAGAAAATGGATTTTCTTGTTTAATAGGCACACCTTATCTATCATACATTGAATTAAAAAATTTAGGTATTTTTTCTATAGTGAATGTACAGAAACAATATGCTTTTAAAAGTAAGCGAAATATGATATAAAGTAGCTAGACTGGCAGTAAAATACAGGAGAGCAACAATATTACAACCTCATGTCTAAGGGCTGACTAAAATAGAGAAATGTGGGTCATTGTCTCCCTAGTTTTTGAATGTGGGCTCCCCAATCTCCTGTATGTTGAGGACTGGAGCTTTTCATTCTGCTTCGCTATGACCCTGAGAAAACCACGTAAGATTTGCATGAGCAGGAGCAGTCTTGGTATAATACTAGGCTTTGCTAAATACATAAAGGTGCTACCTTGATTTTTTTTTCTTTTATTTATTCTCATGACTAATAACAATTGCAAAAGTTGTTTGTGGTTTCATTTAATAAAATAGAAAATTGGGTGGGTGGGGGTGGAGATTTTTATGCAATTTCTGGTTATAATGAAAATGACGTGACTTTTGGACACGACACCATAATAAAGGCACTCCGACCTTACACAGCTAGAGCGTCAGCACCGTGTTTGAAACTTGGGTGGCAGATGATGTAGATCTGTGCTCTCTAAGGGGAGAGGGACAAATGATGTGAGTTCTGTAATTGACCCAGTGCACTGTCAGGATGCAAATGTCAGGACTCAATGCAGGGAGCAACCATTGAGTTCAAAACACGAAATCAGAGTTCAGGGAGCTAGGTACAGCCAGAAGTAGTGGGGAGATCACAAAAGGGCAGGGAGCTGTGCTGAGAGCCTCTGAGGCTTTGGTGAAGTCGTCTGCACATGTGTGAAGGGAAAGCATTGAGGCAGCATAGGGGGCTCAAGACTTAGTTTGCTGCCACCCACTGGGAGACCTGGGTTGAGTACCAGGCTCCTGGTTCAGCCCAGTCCAGTCCTGCCTGATGCATGCATGTGGGGGAGTAAACCAGCTGATGAGATTTCTTTCTTTCTCTGCTTATCAAATAAATACAAATTAAAGGGAAAAAACCCCCAATTCAGCTAAAGCTAAAGATTTTGTTAATATTGCATGCACTTAAATTTCAATGATCACTGTAGTTTCAAATTATGTCTTTATTTGCTGTAGATATTATTTTTTAACTTATTTTGATGTTTAATTTTAAGCTTTAAAAAATTGCTATAAAATGGCCTGGCACGGTAGCCTAGTGGCTAAATCCTCACCTTACATGCACTGGGATCTCATTTGGGTGCTGGACTGTGTCCTGACTGTTCCACTCCCCATCCAGTTTCCTGTTTGTGGCCTAGGAAAGTAATCAAGGATGGGCCAAAGGCTTGGGACCCTGCACCTGTGTAGGAGACTTGGATGAAGCTCCTGGCTCCTGGCTTTGTTTGGGCTCAGCTCTGGCTGTTGTGGCCATTTGGGGAGTGAAGCAGCAGATGGAAGATCTTTCTTTATCTCCTTCTCTTTGTAAATCTGCCTTTCCAATAAAATAAATAATTCTTTAAAAAGAGAAATAATCACTATAATTCAAATTTACAAACTTGATTTTTCTCTTTTTTAAGGTTAAGAAGCAGAGAAAGAGAGAGGGGGGAGTGAGGAAGGGAGGGAGAGAGACAGAGAGGAGAGAGAGAGAGACGGAACTTTGACCTGTCATTTCACTCAGTTCACTCCCCAAACGGCTGCATCGGCCTGCGCTGGGCTCATCTGAAACTCAAAGTGTCTTCTGAATCTGCCACATGGCTTGAGGGAGCCAAAGACTTAGGTCATCTTCCACTACTTTCCCAGGTGCATTCCCAGGATTGGAATTGGTGCAGCCGGGGCTTGAACAAGTGCCCATATGGAATTCTGGCACCACAGATGGAGGTTTTACTTGCTACATACTAGCCCCTGAACTTGAATTTCTAGTTCTTTTCCTGCAATAGGTATAAGCATTCGATAATGGACTATTATCCAGTTATAAAAAAGAATGAGATTTTATACTTTTCATCAAAATGATTAGAACTGGAGGATATCACAATGAGTGAGATAAGTCAGAAAGACAAATACTACATGTTCTCCAAAAAACAGAAATTAAAAAAAAAATGCCTGTATGTATCAGTTTTGCTGCAAATAGTCTTTGTGAAACTTTGTTTTACATCTTTGTCAATGGCGGGGGGCACCATGGTGTGGTGGGTTCATTCACTGCCTCCAGTGCCAGCATTCCAAATGGGTGCTGGTTCAAGTCTTGGCTGCTCCACTTCTGATCCAACTCTCTGATACTATGCCTAGAAAAGCAGCCGAGGATGGCCTAAGTACTTCCGTCCCTGGGAGACCCAGGACAAGCTACTGGTCTCTGGCTGTCACCTGGCCCAGCCCTGGCCATTGAAGCTATTGCAGAGTGAAACAGCAGGTGGGAGATCTCTCTGTGTCTCTCCCTCTCTCTCTGCAACTCTGCCCTTCAAATAAATAAGTCTTAAAAATAATTTTGTCCGAGAATTAAGAATTATATGCCATTGTATGAATTTATATAGCCTTAATGATTTTGTGACTATTTTAGAATTTACTGTGTGTGAATGTAGTTATACATCTTTTCGTGTGATTATCATTTATAGCCATTGCCTGTTGTTTGCTTGGCTATGACCTTTTTACTTCTTCCTTGGTGATCTCTCTTTGGTGGAACATTGAGCATTTGATATAATACAAATGAAAAACATACATTTCAGAAAAAGAACCTATATCCTAACTGTATAGATACTTCAATAAAAATTCATTTAAAACCAAAAAATAAGCATATGTAGCCTTGGCTTTCTTTCCTTGTATGGGATTTATTTACTTATGTAACTATTTCAAATATTTATTAGAACCTATCTTAGCCCAGGTACAATGGCATATAGTCTTTTTGTTTGCTTTTGAAAGATTTATTTTTTATTTATTTGACAGGCAACATTAAAGAGGGGGAGAGAAAGAGAGAGAGATCTTTCATCTTATGCTTCACTCCCCAAACGGGCACAATGTCTATGGCTATGCCAGTCTGAAGCCAGGAGCCAGGAGCTTCTTCTGGGTCTCCTATCTGGGTGTAGGGGTCCAAGCACTGGGCTATCCTTTGCTGCCTTTCCCAGGCATATTAACAGGGAGCTAGATCAAAAGTGGTACAGCCAAGTATCCAACTGGTACCCATATTGGATGGTAGCATGGCAAATAGTGATTTAACCCATTATACCACAGTGAAATACTCTTATCTCGATTATATATTCATATATCAACTGGATATAATACAGACTAGATTTTTCCTTAGTGTGCGTGCTGTGCTAAGAACATTTTGAAAGCATTATGTAGTCTATTTATATGCTTAATACATATACTAAAGATCTTCAAAAGGTTCATGGAAAATGCATGTGCTGAAGAAGCTATTCATGGATTTGAAAGGTTTTTGCAAAAAATAAACTTATCTTTTCATTCCATTTTCCATGAATCCTTTGACAGTGTCTTGCATAAACAGAGGCAAGGAGCTGAGCCAAGGATCAGGCAAGTACAGATTGCGGTGATGTAGTGTTGCTATAGGGTATCCATGCTGTCATGAACTCCTAGGGCCTCACGGGCAGGCTCAGGGAAGATTTGATGGCAAGTTTCAGAAGTGCACTCAGACTGGGTGAAACTAAAAGACACCCAAAGATACCAGTGTATTCCATGGACCCATGGCCTGGGGAGTCTCATGCAGCACCAGGAGCAAGTGCTGGAAGCCAAGCCACCTCTCCCTGCCTTGGGAGACCTCTCATTCTTTCATTTCTGTTCTCTTGGAGACTGTGCATTGTTCTTTTTTGTTCCTTTGCTTTCTCAGTCTCCTGTTCATCTTCTACTGTTAAAACCTGATTTGAGGGTTGTATCTTTCTTTTTTTAAGATGTATTTATTTTTATTACAAAGCCAGATATCTAGAGACGAGAAGAGACAGAGAGGAAGATCTTCTGTCCGATGATTCACTCCCCAAGTTACTGCAACAGCTGGTGCTTTGCCGATCCAGAACCAGGAGCCAGGAACTTCCTCCAGTTCTCCCACAGGGATGCAGGGTCCCAAAGCTTTGGGCTGTCCTTGACTGTTTTCCCAGGCCACAAGCAGGGAGCTGGATGGGAAGTGGGGTTGCCGGGATCAGAACCGGTGCCCATATAGGATTCTGGCACATTTAAGGCGAGGACTTTAGCTGCATGGCCACCACGCTGGGTCCCCAGGGTTGTATCTTACTCCAGAATTTCACAAGAGACAGCCTGGCTAGGTGCCTGACCAGGTAATGTGGCCAAGAAAATGAAGCCAAGAGCACATGTCTATGGCCTTTATCCCCATGGGAAAGGGCAGTTCAGAAGAGAACCCCCAAAGGAGACTCCTTTTTTAAGGTAAGGACTCCTGTGAAGAGAAGGATCATTACAAAAGTAATTGATTTATTAGTGTTTGTCTTGATGTAAGAAAGAATTTGAGGCAGACTTTAAATATGAAATATGCTTAGGTGCAGGCTTTAATATAACATGATTTAGAGATAAATTTAGTGAAAAAAAGACTTCATGTAAAATTATTATAATTTTCAAGCATGGTTCAGTAATTTGAGTTATTGTCTTGGATGGAAAGTCTGACTCTCACTGTTTTCCGGGTAAGTGCAGAAATGTAAAAAAGTGACATTTTGCCTGGTTTCTTTTTTACTACATACAATCTAGATTTCAGACAAAACTGCATTAGTAAGAAAATGTGGTAAAACAAGACTTAGTAAACCAATTTGAATGTAGCCAACAGAGGGAGCAGGTTTTAGATATTTAAAATATTTCGGTCAGTATAATGTTTTGATGAGACAAACTGTTAAAAATCCCGTAAGGAAATGAAAGTCTTGTTTTCTGGCTTTTACTGGGTGTTTCTATATGACCATAGATACTAGCACCTCCTAGTGTAAATGTTAAGCATTTTAGGTCAAATATCTTATTGTTTTACTGTTAAATAAGATGGGGAAGTGAAATGCGGAACAAATCATTACTGTGGACAGGAAGCAATAGTAAGGCAAATCAGCGTTGTTCTTGACTTAATCTTTTGCATTATTGTTATATTTTTACTGGAAATGTGTTACAGCAATGCTCTTTTGTATCACCATTTAGTTACTCAGTAGTGCCTTGTCTGGTGTAGCTCAGGACCCATCTGGGACTGAATGCCCTTGTTCCCCTGGGAAAAGACTCTGACCTTGAACTAATTTGCATAACTACAGTTGCTGACTTGGGGGCCAGTCCTTCCACCCTATGGGAGAGGAATTATCTAGAGGGAACCTCAGAAAGTTTGTGGGAAAAAAATTTGAGTTAAAAATTAAGTTTATTTTGGTACAAAAATTTTTTGAAGTCTATGCATAATTTTCATATAATACACATTTTCCATGAACTAATTTTTAAACAGTCATAGATAGGTATATTTCCTTTTGTGCAATTACAATTGGGACATTGAATATGAAGGGGTAAGTAACAACATACTGCATTAGGTTGATCCACGGATGAAGTTGGTCTTAGGAATAGGTGCAACTTGGAGGATTAACTGGTAACTCTGAGCTAGAGTCTTGGGTGTCCTTTACACATTGTTAGGGGTGGGTTTGGGGAGGGTAAGAATGTGTAGGATTGGGATCCCCTTGTGAAAACTTTCAAGAGACTATAACAGCTGGGCTCCTGGCAGCCTTCCTTGAGCAGAGGCTGCAAGGCAAGACCAACACGACAGGCCATTGCAAACAATTCAGAGCTTAGAGACGACTGGAGGGAATCCATCAACAATATGCTTAGGTCACCAGGGCAGGGGCATGCAAGCAGCAGTCCTTAGATGATGGAAACTGTAGTGTGAGGATTGGCAGCTCTTGCTTGGAGGAGCCTCAGCAAAATCAGTGCAGAAGACTCCAGGAAAGGCTTGCTGTGAATGAAGCAGCAAGAGAAGGCTTGATCCCGTAGCTCTGCCTTCTCCCTTCTCTTCAGTGTCATTCCCACTCCCTTACCAACAGGTTACTGTATCTCTGTTTAAAATGCCTTCACCAAATCCCTCCATAGTTGCCAGACTATTTCTCTGTCTCTTTTTCCATAAAAACAATTCAGAAATGTTGCTTACACACTGCCTCCAAAGCTTCACCTTCTTTCAGCCTACTCTATCTTTAGATGCCTTTGGCATCAGGAAAGAACACTCTGGACCAATGGTGTGAAATAATTTGGGGATGGACTAGCTGGGGTAACAAGAACTTTGCAGGGAGAGAAGGCTCCTGATCTTGGCCCTGGCTCTGCCTTTCTGTTTGGATTTGTCATTACATTTGGGCTGGCTCCAAGAAAGTGTCTTAGTGGTGTCACACTGAGTGGTGACAATGATGATTATCAATGGAAGAAGAATTGTCTTTTCCTTGTGGTTTTTAGAAAAAATATTTTGTTTATTTAATACGCAGAATTATAGTGTGAGAGAGGAACAGATGGAAAAAAAGAGCGACAGAGAGAGATTGAATTTGCTATTCACTCCCCAGGTGACTACAATGACCAGGGTTTGGTTAGGCTGAAGCCAGGAGCCAGGAGCTTCACCTGGGTCTCCCATGTGGGTACAGGACCCCAAGCACTTTTGAGTCATGATCTGTTGCTTTTTCTAGGCCATTAGCAGAGAGCTGGATCAGATGTAGAATGGCTAGATAGGAACTGGTGTCCATATGGGATGCCAGCATCACAGGTAGCAGCTTAGCCAGATATGCCACAACAGGAGCACCTTGTGTCTCTTTTAGCTTAAAAAAAAAGAAAGAAAGAAAGAAGGAAAGAAGGAAAGAGAGATTCCCCACAAGAAATAGATTCCTCCTCACATCTTGCTGACCTAGTGGGAGTGGCTCATGGTGGTTGGCTTGAACCTGTCGGCCTTGTACACTGGAGCTGGTGGTGGAGTTTCTGTTTGCAAGGAGAAGAAAGTCACCAGTCATCCATGCGGCTTTTGCCCCAGTACTACACCGAAATGCAACTGCACCATGGGACCCTTTTCCCTTTGTTATATTCCCCCTTTTAGCAACATTTGCCATAGTTGAGCACCTTTGAAGCCCTCCTACATCATGCTTTTCTGCTTTTATTGTTCCTTCTCATTTCTCTCTCTCTCAGTTTTATGCATTGGGTACTTAGGGTTTTAAAATAGGACTCATTCTTTTTGTATGTAACTGCTTTCAAACACAAATGGAACAAATGATTCCCATACTTTAAAGTGAGGCGTGAGATGGTTAGTTAGGACTTGCAAAGGAAGTAGTCAAGAATTTTTTTTTTCCATCTCCCTTAGCTGATAAAAGACCTCTGATTTACAAACAATGCTAATGAGGTCAAAGTGCATAAGACATTGCAGAGAAACAAATTTTTTAGAGAGATCTTCAGCCTAAGTTTTCCTTCCTGCTGTAGAGCACCTGGCAACTGGCTTAGGACAAAGGGTTAGCCTGCAGATGACTTGGAAGGTGGAGCCTGGCGGACTAAAGCGGCTGTAACTGGCTCATGAATTTGAAGGCAGAGAGAAGAGAATCCTATGCTGGATTCTCCTAGAGTTTTAGGCAAACATTGAGTGAGTGCTTCCCATAAACCTGATGTAGAAAGAACAAGCAGGCATAACATTTACTTAGGTCCTGGCTAATAGGCCTGCTTAAAGAAAAAAATCCCAAATTACCTACAAATGCTGGAGGAACGTAAGTGGATTCCAAGGTAGTAAAAGAGGAATTGTTAGAGACCAGCTCTAGGAGAAAACTATTACAGCAAGGAAATTGCCATTGCCAAACTTCCTAAGATGATGAGATCTACACCGAAGGAATCATAATGTGTTCTCCTGAGAGAAAGCCAAGCTCTGGCAATTCTGATCTGCTCACAAGAAGGTTAGCCATGGAAGGTCACTCCTGCCCCATAATTTTTTCCTTCCTGCTTTGCTTCAATCCTGAAGAGACCAGAGGCAGCCTATTGAATTGGGAAAGAGGGCTTCACATTTCTGGTAAAATAGAGATGCGTTATTCAACACTTCATTGCTACAATGAAATAGTTGAGGCCACTAACTTTATCAAGAAAAAGGGTTATTCACAGCTTTGGAGTTCAAGTCCAAGATTGGGTGGGGGCCCATTTGTTTGGGTCTTGTGAGGGCAGCTGGATGGCAGTAGTGGAGTGTGTGCTGAGGATGAAGGGCCATATGGGGAGCCAGGAAGCAGAGAGAGTGTCTATGCCCAATGCAGACTTTTATAGCAGTACTCTTACAAGAACTACCTTTTGAAGGCATGATTACACTGACCTAAGGGGTGCCTGGCTGGCTCTACACCTTAAGAAATGTAATTGAATTTAATTTCCACCTTCTTTGTATCATTAACACATGATTTGGGAATTAAACTTGTGCTTGAATTTGGGGGCCGAGCCAAGTTGTGTTCAAACCACAGCAAGAGATGAGCTAGCTCACCTTGGAGGCAGCTAGACTAACGAAGTGCAGTCACGCTGGGCGAAGGAAGAGACTCTTCATGAATTTGGATCTCATGATAATTACTGAAATAAGCCTGTGTGTGGTAAACAGAAACTAGACAGCTTTTCTTAAGAGTGTCCAAAAGCATCATGAAATTGCCTTTGCTTTTATTCCAGGGGCAAAACCCAACTAGTTCCAGCAAGAGGATGGGTTTGAACAGGTAGCAGGGGAAAGAGAAAGTGGATTTTTAAAAAAAATTACACTGCATTCACCTCTCTTGCTCAATGTATCATTACAACTGGCGTTTTGCTTTTTTGTGTAAACTCAAAATGAAACTATGCTCAAGCCCTGTCGTTGGTCTTTTCTCTTTCTCCTCCTGCATCTTTCTCGATATGATTCCTTTTTAATGTTATGGCTTTAACCTGCTGATGGATTTAATCAGCTTTAACATGCTGATGACTTGGGAATGTGTAACTTGAACACAAGCACTTTCTTTGCTCCCTGGAATCAGGAGCCCAGTTGCTGCTGGGTTCTTCAGTTGACTGGTAAGCATCTTGGCAAGCCCAGGTTTCCTCTTCCACCATCTCTTTTCCTCCACTTATCTCCTATAATAAGAGTATCACATTACAACTGGCTGCCTCCAAAATCTGAGTCATTTTGGCTTTTCTCTTTTCCTTATGCCCTTCATACCAGACTTGTCTGTTCTACCAGGAGAAGATACCCCAAGTCTTTCATCTCCACTGATAATCCCTAGCCCAAAGCACACGTTCTTTTGTCTGGCCTATTGCCAAACCCTCCTGTGCTACTTTGTTCCACTCTTGACCTATTTAGTCTATTTTCCATTTTGTGAATTTTGGACTCAATCATGTCATCGCCTACTTAAACCCTCTACTATTTTCCCATTTCATGTAGAATGAAATTCATACTTTAATCCTGACCCACAAAGGCCCTTATGATCTCGTCCCCCCTTCCTCTTTAAGTTCATATGGACAATTCTCTCTCACGCACACTTAAACTATAGCTACTGTTCCTTGAAATCTCTCATCTCTCCCCAGAATGCTCCTTTACCAACTCTTATAAGGCTGGATCCTTCTCAAATTCCAGGTCTTGGTTCAAATCTCACCTTCTTGGAGAGATTTTTCTTGAATAATATATTCATTTGATTTATTTACTTTCATTTGAAAGGTAGATTTTGCAGAGAGAAGGTTTTTCACCCATTGGTTCAGTTCCCAAATGGTGCAATGACTGAAGCTGAGCTGGTCTGAAGGTAGGAGCCTCTTTCAGGTTTCCCATACAGGTGCAGGGTCCCAAAGACCTAGGCCATCTTCTCTGCTTTCCCAGTCCATGAGCAGAAAGCTAGCTAGGATGTGGATTAGTCAGGACTGGAACTGATGCCCATATGGAATGCTGGAACCACAGGGTAGATAATTAGCCTGATCTGCCACCTAACCAGCCCCTGAATACCTTTTCTAAAGCATCTCCTCCTATAACATTATTCTCTCTCAAATCCTCGTTTCTTTCAACCATAGCACTTGTCACAATTTTAAGTAGCATTTTAACTTGCTGATTTATTTCGTTTTCTGTCTGTTTTATGATCATGAACTATACATTCCATCTAATTCCCATCAGTATTTCTGATACCTGGAACAGTGTCTGGCAGGTGCTCAGCAAAGACTCAGCCAATTAATGATTGAAAGGGACAATGGAGGAACATGTAGGCCTGAGACAGATTGTCCTAGAATGAAATTTCAGGGCCCTAAGATTGTTTAGAGGCAGGATGTCTGTTCAGGGTGAGACTTCTTCCAATGGACTGGACTACAGTCCTGCATCACCATGTTACCCAGGAAGAGAAAAACAGCCTCTTTAGGGTGAGGGAAAGCTAGATGTTTACGGTGATTGGTCTTCTGCTCTCTGAAGTCAGAAATCAGAGAGAAGGAAAATTCTCAAAAGTTGGTAGCTCCTCCCCAAGAAGATCCTGTTAGAACAGTAAGAAGGGTGGTGCTTTAAGCATTCAACGCTTTTCTAAAATCACTTATTTTGCTAGAAAGTCAGAGTTATAGAGGGAGAAGGAGATGGAGAGAGATATTTTCCACTCACTGGCTCATTTCCCAAATGCCTGAAATGGCCAGAGCTGGTCTGGTCCAAAGCTGGGAAACAGCTGCTTTAATGTCTCTCATTTGAATGCAGGATCCAAGCACTTGGGGCTTCTACTGCTTTCCCAGTCCATAAGCAGGGAGATGGATTGAAAGTGGAGCAGCTTGTACTTGACCCAGCAAGTAGAGGATTAGCTTGCTATGTTACTGTGCTAGCTCCAAGCATTCTACTCTTTAATGAACAGATTGAGTGACAATCTGGTGCAGAGGACCCAGGTAGACACTTCCCTCTTTGTAATCAAGACATTTCCCTACACCGAAGCCCTTAAAACCTCTGAGACTGAAAGTGCCTATTGTATGCCTAAGTAACAGAGTATCCTAATTAACTTGGATATAATGCTAAGAATCACAGAAGTGATGAGGAATTCTGGGATACCTAACCTTATGTTTATGACTTCCAATCTCTCCTCCACAATCCAAATTGCAAACTGCAGGAGAGGTCAATGACTTTGATTAGCATCACCTGGTAGAAAACACCTGGGCCTTGGGCTCAGAGCCTGTCTTAGTCACCAATTTTATGATCTTGAGCAAGTAACCTACCTTCTCCGAACTTTCATCTCCATTGGTGAAACAATTAGCTTTGCAGAATTTTGGGGCCTCAGGTCTGGAAACATGGAAAGAGCCTACCAATGGGTATGAACACTGTGACTGTAATTTTCTGGTTTATGGCTCAGCATGTTCAAATACTACATTATCATTATCAAATGAACAACAACCGTGGTATCTTTCTCCTTCCATCTTGATAAACCCTGAAGGATTTGAGCCTCTCAAAGAAACCAAATGCCTGGACTGGCATGATGGTGTAACAGGTTAATCCTCCACCTGCTGGTGTCTGCATCCCACATAGGCATCAGTTTGTGTACTGGCTGCTCCACTTCCAGATCCAGCTCTGTGCTTATGGCCTGAAAAAGCAGCAGAAAATGGCCCCTGCATTCACTTGGGAGACCCTAAAGAAACTCCTGGCTCCTAACCTTGGACCAGCCCAGCTCTGGCTGTTGCAGCCATTTGCAGATGTTTCAGTCATCTGAACCAACAGATGGAAGACGTTTCTCTTTCTCTCTCTCTCTCTGTATCTCTCCCCCTCTCTGTAACTCTGACTTTCCAAGTAAAATAAATAAATCTTAAAAAAAAAAAAAAAAAGAAACCAGACCTGGTTCTTTAGCCTAGCAGATAAAGTCCTTGCCTTGAATGCACTGACTGGGTCACATATGGGTGCTGGTTCTTCTTCTTTTTTTAAAATTTATTTATTTAAAATTTTTTGTTATATTTTTATTTTGAATATTTGAATTTTGTGGTACAATTTCGTATAGACCAAGATTCCCCCACCACTGACAGATTTTCACCATGTTGGTACAATAGTATAGTCCTTCATAAGGGGTCATAATTCCACCAGTCTCTTATTTAAATTGCCCTGACATTGCTGGTACAGATAGTGTCAGACAGTTCAGCATCCCATTGTCTACACATTTCCAACAGTTTTATTGGGAGTCCATCTTTTGTTTGGAAGCAGGAATATATGTTGCATTGTACCCCTACATCTGGTTATGGTAGACTCTAGTACTCCATCACTATACATTTCCATAAATGAGGAACCATGAAACACGGCCAACAACTGGTATGAATTAGAATAGCCACAAAACAACAACAACAACAAAAGCAAATCACAGCACTATGAAAAAAAAAAAAAACATGCCACTGAGTAACCAACACATGAGTAACAGAAAAGAAACACAAAAGTCTCTTGGGAAAAATTATGCCACTGTGTAATCCATGAGCCAGTGATGAATTCAACAAGACAAAAGAAAGCATTTGGAATAAATGAAACCGAAACAAAAAAAAAACATCAAAACACATGGGATGCAGCCAAAAAAACCCAGTATGGATTGGGTTATTGAAGTGACACTTTCCATGATGGTTTCCTTATATTAGAGAGAACATATGGTATTTGTTCTTTTGTGATAGACTCATTTCACTGAGCATAATGGTCTCTAGTTAGGACCACCTAGTCGTAAATGGCATAATTTCATTCTTCTTAGTAGCTGAATAATATTCCATGTAGTAGATGTACCAGTTTCTTTAACTACTCTTCTTTGGACGCACATCTAGATTGTTTCCATGTCTTTGCTATTGGAGATTGTGCTACTGTAAGTGTAGAATTACAGATCCCCTTTTCATGTGCAGATTTCATTTCTATTGGGTGTATTCCTAGGAGCGGGATAGCTGGGTCATATGGCAGATTTATTTGCAATTCTCCAAGCACTCTCCATACTGATTTCCACAGTGGTTGTACTAGCCTGCACTCCTACCAGCAGTGAAGGAGGGTACCTTTCTCCCCATATCCATGCCAGCAGGTGTTGTTAGTTGAGTTCTGAATGTAGGCCAGTCTCACTGGAGTTAGGTGGTACCTCAGTGTGGTTTTCATTAGTATCTCTCTGATGGCTAGGGAACCTGAGCATCTTTTCATATGTCTGTTAGCCATTTGAATCTGTTCTTTTGAAAAATGTCTGTTCATTTCCTTTGCCCATTTTTTCACAGGGTTGTTTTTTTGTTTTGTTTTGTTTTTGTTTTTGTCTTTGTTTTTGTCTTTGTTTTACTGTACCTGGGTTTCTGAAGCTCTTTGTAAATCCTTCAGTCCCCTATTACTTGTGAAGTGTGCAAAAATTCTCTCCCATTCCATTGGTTGCTTCTTCACTTTGTTAATTATTTCCTTTGCTATACAGAAGCTTTTTAGTTTGATGTAGGAACATTTGTTCATTTTGGCTTTGATTGCTTTGGCTTTTGGGGTGCCGGTTCTAATCCCTGTGACCCTGCTTCCCATCCTGCTCTTTGCTTGTGGCCTGGGAGAGCAGTCAAGGATGGCCCAAAGCCTTGGGACCCAGAACCTGTGTGGGAGACCCAGAAGAGGCTCCTGGCTCTTGGCTTTGGATTGGCTCAGCTTTGGCTGTTGAGGCTGCTTGGGGAGTGAATCATAGGACAGAAATCTTCCTCTCCATCTCTCCTCCTATCTATGTATCTGGTCTTCCAATAAAAATAAATAAATATTTTTAAAAAATAAACCAAATGTTTTCAAGCAAAACATTCATTTAAAGCAACTTTGGGTCAAGATTGATATCCAATATGTTAGTTGGAGTTGGGTTTTGCCACTTATGAAATCAAGAGTCCTAACTGATATGCTGTAAGACAATGCTCAATGCTCAGCAACATGGCAGCATCTCTGGGATGAATAGTTGCTACTGCTACCACTACAAGTACTACTATCATTACTCACACCCTGGGTACCAGGTAGCAAAGATCATGTGGTTAGTCTCATTGGGGCATTACTGAAACTCAGCCATCAGTGTGGGTTTCAGAGACCTAGATGTTTGCTATTTGTTGGTTCTATCCACAGGCTTCACTTGCTCTTACTCTCTGTCATTCATTTATTCAACCATTCAATATGCCACAAACTAAGGAGTTCCCTGTTAGTAAAATCCTCTGGCAACAACACACAAAGGGATTCTGCAGCCTCTCTGCAGGAGCCTCCAGTAGAAACCATTTGGGAGAAAGGAGAGTTGGCAGGGTTCCTCTGTGAAGGAAGGCTTGTCTTATCCTCACAGAGTCTTCTCACCCTGGGGCAGAGCTTAGGAGGGCCCACTACTAATGGGTATTGTGCAGGTCTGAGCTGTTCCTGGTCCTGCCTGATCCTCACATGCGCTTCTTGACCCCCCTCTGTGACTTGTGTGCCTTGATTTCCCCTATAACAGCTGCAATCTCCTGCACTGCCCAGAACAGCCCTAAGTAGGGTCTGGAGGCAAGCAGCCTTCATGAGAGTGGGCAACCAGAAGACTAGAAGATACTTTCCACAAGTCTGTGCAGGGAAGTGAATTTGCTGATAGCATGACCTCTCCGGGTGGCAGAGTCACTTTGCATTCCTGGCCAGTGACAGTTTTCAGTGATTTGAGTTCACCATTGCCAGTGCTAGCCAGAGCAGCAACACACATCACAGAAGGAATGTGTCCTTCCAATGTGGGTCACTTTCATCAGGTAGAGAACCAGAAATACCATGCACCTGGCCTCTCTGGAGAACCACAGTCATAAAATTACAAACGACATGAAAAAGCCAAGCAGTTGCATTAGTGCCAGCAAAGACATGAGGGCAGGGAATGACCTGGGTCAGGATGGGACATCATTCAGTTGCATCTTTTGCTCTCTTCTCTCAGTGCTCTTAGTAGCCCTGGGATAGGGTCATGCTGGGAGCAGTTGTGTGGTTTTAAGTAGAGGGGAAAAGGGAACTAGGGAGGAGTCAGTGCTTCTCGCCTGGGATTGCAGATTCCTGGTGGCCGGATGCTAATCCCAGGACTGTAGGCAGCCCTACTTACAGGGATGGAGCCAGAGCACAGAGCTCATGGTCAAGTCAGAAGGGGAGGGCTGTGTACCTGAAGCAACCAGAGGCCATGTGGCCAGGGTGGAGAAACAACAATCATCATTCAAGACAGCTACATAAGCAGAATGGAATAAAGTGTGTAAGGAATGGGTCAGGGGCACTGGTGTAAAGTGAAGGCTGTGAATAGTAAATGTGTCGACGAGTTTCTTTCCGTGAGAGCTCTTTGGGATTCTGGGGTGAATGTAAGGCTTCAGCTAGCTGCACAGGTGCGCAGAGGAAATGCTGAGCCTGGAACATGGTACAAGGGGCTCTCTTCCCATTCCTAGGGAGCGAGAAGCTTGGGATCGCTTGGATACCTATTACAGTTGGCAGCACTGACAGTAAAACAGTGTCTTATGTAGATCTCTGGAATTTCATTTGCAATAGCTGTGATAAGTAAGTGGGGACTGTTCTCCTCTGCAAGGCACCTGTGGAATTTGCAAGCCTGTTAATAACCTCTTTTAGTGTTTGTTCTTTGGCTGAGATATAAACTTGGATGTCTTAGAGATGCTGCACACTTGTTTCAAGATGCCTACCTGAAAGGTTAGGCAATCTCTGTGCCCTCTACCAACATCTGCTACGGCTCCTGAGAACTCCAATCCACAAACTAGGTGACCACTGTTTCATTAAACATCTTCCATCGTTTCCCCCATAACTGTTCCATGATGTGTTTCTCAGGTTAAAAAAAAAATTTTTTATTTGGAAAGGGAGTGAGGAAAGAGAGAGGGAGAGAGCAAGTGAGTGAGAAAGAGAAAGAGAACTCTCATTTGCTGATTCATTCCCCAAATGCTTGAAGTCTTCTGAAGCTGGGAGCATGGAGCTCAGCCTGGTTTTCCATGTGATTCACAGGGACTCAAATAGTTGAGCCATTACTTGGTGTCTTCCAGGGTGCACATTAGCAGAAAGTTAGAAAAAGAGTGGAACTCAGGCCCTTTGAAATGGGATGCAGGTGTCTTAAATGCTAAGTTAAATGCCTGCCCCTCAAAATTTTTTGTGTTAAGGCAACTAGTCATTTTGTCCTCTACCAGTAGAAAAGGAAACTTCTAAAAGTCTTGATTAAAAAAAAAGATTTATTTATTTTTATTGGAAAGACAGATTTTACAGAGAGGAGAGACAGAGAGAAAGGTCTTCTACCCACGGGTCACTCTCTAAATAACCATAATGGCCAGAGCTGATCTGATTTGAGGCCAGGATCCAGGAGCCAGGACCTTCCTCTGGGTCTCCCAAATGTGTGCAGGGTCCCAAGGCTTTAGGCCATCCTCTACTGCTTTCCTAGGCCACAGACAGGGAGCTGGATCAGAAGTGGAGCAATTGGGATATAAACTGATACCATTGTGGAGGATTAGTCAAATGAGTTACTGTATTGGCCCCTTAACTGATTTACTATGTGCTGATTTTTTTTTTAAAGAGAGGTTTGTGACAAACTTGGGGAAAAACTCCATTTGATAGATTTTGGAGGCTATTTAGCTACTGGCTAAGTCTGAATGATAATGTGATGGAAATTAAGGCTCCAGCAGCCAAGAGATCTGGCCTCCAGCCCCATTGAGTTTTCAGTGAGCACCATGGAAGTCATTCACTCTTTCTGAGCCTCATCCATCAAATGAGAGAATAAGTAGATCAATGTATCTCAAATTGTGATGTGCGTTAGGGTCTGGGGATAAAGGACCGACTCTGGTCTGTTATCATGTAGCATGGCCTGAGACTGCATCCCAGACAGTGCTGTTGCTTCCTGTTAGCCTGGAGCAGCCAGGCTGTAGAGGACCTCTGAGTACTCTCCTGCCCCCAGTCATGCTGGAATGTTTTTGAGACTACAAAAACACAGGAGCCCAGGCACTGCTTCCAGAGACAAGGCTATCAGTGGTCTGGCACGAGGTCCGAATAAGAATCATTTCTGTTTCTGCATTTAAGGAAGGAGCTTCTGGAGGAGTCCGTGAAACAATCTTCCAGCAAAAAGAGGCCATCAGGATAAAGCAGTGTGCAAGTCCTATGAGTGTCCAGGTGGCATGGATATTGCAAGGCAGGGCTCCCAACATAAGCTGACCAAGACAAAGTTTGTTAACCAGACAGGCTTCAAAGACCTGCGGCTACAGTCAGGCCAAGCCCCTGAATGACAACTTCTCCTATTTTTGAACCTGGCACGATGAATCAATAGGGCCCCACCACCTGCCGCTTGGTCATTTCCGAACTTTATTCTAAACTTGGAAAAGTTGAGTGTGCTTACTGTAGGCCAGGCACCTGTAGCATGAGGGGAAGAGGGAGAAGGTTTCCACTGTTTATTCAAGCTGAAGAAGGAGCTTCTTGTGCCTGATTTCCATCACACCATTCACCCGAAAAGCCAAAGCAAAGAGAAAAATGGCTCTTTGAAATAGCAGCTGCCTTCTTGGGGGAGGGAAATGGTGGTGGTGAATGTTGTGCAGGAAAAAGCACCATGAAGGCAAGAACTCTGCCAAGAGAATGAATGACTTGCTTGTTCAATTCTGTTCCTGAAAGCATTTGCTCCATGGTAGGCCTGGATGAGGAGGGCTGGTGTGAAATCCCAAGGGGAATGAGGACTTGGGCTTTGGTGGAGACAGGACAGATGGTTGATGAGAACGAGGGAGAGGCACAGGCCACGGTGACTGGGTGGGTGTGAGAGATGAGAAGCACCAGTATGTGTGCCTGGGCTGGTGTAGGAGGCACTGTGATGTTCTCCCCCACCCCTGACACACCAGCCCTGCAGCTTCCAGGGCCCCCATCTAAGGGGAAGAGCCAGACCTTTGTGAATCCCATTAGGGCCAAGAGAAAGAAGCAAGCCCAGGGTGCAGAAGAGAGAACCCTAATTCAGGGGAGGCTGGTATCTGAGCTGAAGAAGTTGTGGTCCTTGCTGCCCTGCCCCAGGAGGGAGAGCCCTGGGTTTCCCATAGACTGCAGCATGGGAATTGGGACCTGTAGAATAGAGACCGTAAAGGGACAAGGTCCCCAGCTGATATTAGGGCTATTGGACAGTAAGAGGGAGCAATGACAAACAGGCATCTTCTTTATGACTGTACCTTGAAACATTACCAATTTATGAGTGTTTAGAAATAATAAAACAAAAAAGAATATAACAGAGAAGCTTATTATAATGGGACAAATGACTAGGATGAGGTGATTTTGTGACCTGGTTTTTAAGAAAAAATAAAATGTATTATTGGGAACCAAATTCTGGGAGACTCCAAGGCCAGCAGACAGCACTGCCTGTGTGATATGACTTGATAAGTTGTTCAACACTGAACTTGATGCTGGTCCAGGGAGGCACAGCGCCTTCGCCACAAACTGCCCAGCCGCAGACTATTCATTTTCCATTTCTGAATGGTTCAGAGCTCACTGAAGTCACAGGTTTTGAAAAATTCATGGGGTTCTTCAGTGGAAATAAATTGCAATCTTGGAATACTTGTGAGAAGTCTGAATCATGTTTGAAGCCTATGTGGCTGTTACTGGCATTTTATGGAAGAATTGCCACACACTTCAGTGATTTTCTGGGAAAATTGGTTTCCTTCGCTAGAAATGTGATTTTTTTGAAGATTTATTTATTTTTATTGAAAAATTAAATTTACAGAGAGAAGGAGAGACTGAGAAAGATGGACTGTCCTGTGGTTCACTCCTTAAATGGCTGCAACCAATTCGAAGCCAGGAGCTGAGCCAATTCGAAGCCATGAGCCAGCAACTTCTTCCCGGTCTGCCGGTAGGTGCAGGGTCCCAAGGCTTGGGGCCATCCTCTGCTGCTTTCCCTGACCAAGGAGCTGGATTGAAAGTGGAGCAGTTGGGAGATGAATCAGTACCCATCTGGGATGTCAATGTGTGCAGTTGGAGGATTAGCCAACTGAGCCACCATGCTGGTCCTTAAGTATGATTTTGTAAAGATTTATTGATTTTTATTGGAAAGGAAGATTTACAGAGAGGAAAAACAGAGAGAAAGATCTTCCATCTGCTGGCTCATTCCCCAAGTGACTACAATGGCCAGTGCTGAGCTGATCTGAAGCTAGGAGCCAAGAACCTATTCTGGAACAGTTGGAACGTAAACTGGCACCCGTATGGGATCCCGGGGTGTGCAAGGTGAGGACTTTACCACTTTACCACGCGGAGCACAGAAGTGTGATTTTAAAACACCTGTAACTCAAATGTGCTGATTCATGTTGTGTCCCGTGCAAGGAACAAGGACCTCACACAGGATGATGTTGAAGGACCCGCTGGGGTGAAAATCTTACGTGTTCTGTTCCCCAGCTGTATACCTTTGAATAGAGCAGCATCGCCTGGGGAGGAAGTAAAGCCCATTTCTAAGGTGGTTGCATAGAGGGGGCACCTTTCCTAAACTCGCCCAAGGACAGCAGGCAAGAAGGCAATTGAAAGCCTTTAGTGAGAGATGACACGTGAGGGTGGTGGGTGTCACCATCTCCCTTTGGCTCTCCTGAGATGGTCCCTGGGGCGAGAGACTCATGTGTAGGGATTCACGAAGAGGGAAGCCACAGAGAACTGGAATGTGGTTAGGTGTGGATCTCTTTGGACTGATTACGTCTCCTGGGCCCTGAGAAAACGAAAAGCTTTAACAACCTTGCAATTTAACTGTGGATTGCTAAGTACCTGGTCTTTTTGGATTAGTCTGGGCTGGCCTTAGCAATATTACTTTGTCAAAGATGGAAATATGTTAAGCCCGCAAGGCAGTCTCAAGTTCTCGGGCTTTCAGAGGTGAGTAGGAGCCAGCAGACATTAAGCAGACTGTGAGCCCTGTGAAGACATAGGCCTGCGTTTACCACGTTCGCTTCTGTGTATTCTTGTTTTAGCACAGTGTATGCCAGTGGCATGTGCTCAACAAATACTTTTAAAAAAAAATTGTGGAGTAAATTTTAATTTATTTATGTATTTAAAGATTTTATTTATTTGAATATCAATGAGACAAAGAGAGGAAGAAGGAGAGGGAGAGAGGGAGAAGGAGAGAGAGAGAACTACTATATTCCCAGGCTATTAGCAGGGAGCTGGATTGGAAGTGGAGCAGTCAGGACTTGAACTGGTGCCCACATGTAATGCTGGTGCTGTAGATGGAAGCTTGATATGCTATGGCACTGGTGTCTATTTATTTAGTTTTAAAGGTTTTGTTTGTTTATTTGAAAGTCCAGGAGAGACTAAATGATTGTAATAGCCAGGATTGGGCCAGGACAAAGTCAGGAGCCCAAAACTCCTCCGAATTTCCTGTATGGGTGGCAAGGGCACAAGCACTTGAGCCATTTTCTGCTCTTTTCCCTGGCGCAATAACAAGGGAGCTGGATCAGAAGTGGAGCAGCTAAAACTCAAATTGGTGCTCACTTGGGATGCTAGCATTGCAGGCAACAGCAACAGCTTACCTTGCTGTACCACAATACCTACCCCAATAAATATCTTAATTGAAAAATGTGTGAATAGGGACTTGTGGAGGTAAAACAGAACAACCAAAAAAAAGAAAAGACTTTTTTCTTTTTTTTAAGTGTTACTTATTTGAAAGCCAGATCTACAGAGAGAAGGAGAGACAAAGATCTTCCATCTGCTTGTTCATTCTCCAAATGGCCACAATGGCTGGAGCTGAGCTGAACTGAAGCCAAGAGCCAAGAGCTTCTGCTGGGCCTCTCGCACAGGTGCTAGGGTTCATATGGGGGCCGGTTCATATCCTGACTGCTCCACTTCCCTTCCAGCTCCCTGTTGTGGCCTAGGAAAGCAGTCGAGGACAGCCCAAGGTCTTGGGTCTCTGCACCTGCGTGGGAAAACCTGAACAAGCTCCTGGCTCTTAGTTTCAGATCAGCTCAGCTCTGGCCATTGTGGCCACTTGGGGAGTGGACCAGTGGTCATAATTTTTTTTTCTATGTCTTTTCCTCTCTCTATAAATCTGCCTTTCTAATAATAATAAATAAAGTTTTAATTAATTAATTAATTTATTTATTGGAAAGTCAGATATACAGAGAGGAGGAGAGACAGAGAGGAAGATCTTCTGTCCGATGATTCACTCCCCAAGTGAGCGCAATGGCCGATGCTATGCCGATCCAAAGCCAGGAGCCAGGAACTTCTTCCGGGTCTCCCACACGGGTACAGGGTCCCAAAGCCTTGGACCATGCTTGGCTCCTTTCCCAGGCCACAAGCAGGGAGCTGGATGGGAAGTGGAGCAGTTGGGATTAGAACCGGTGCCCATATAGGATCCTGGGGCGTGTTCAAGGCAAGGACTTTAGCCGTGTTCAAGGCAAGGATTTTAGCTTCTAGGCCACGCTGCAGGGCCCATAAATAAATCTTAAAAAATAACTATTTAGGTTCTGGGCCTTGTGTTAGTAGCAGAGCTAAGAACTATTAAGGTTTTGTACAATTACATATTTATTTGTATATAAGTATTGAAGCATCTTTACTGATGATGGAATTGCCTGTGAAATACTTGTTCTCTGTTTTATTGATGAGATTTCATTGATCACCTACAGTATATGAGACACACATGTCCAGAACTAATGGCACACAGGTGGAGTGGGGCAGTGGCCATATCCACAGATATGGTCCACAAGAATTGCCAAGTGCCACTCACAACAAACTCTGAGCTCCCTGGGAGTAAACAAGAACGCACATGTAAGCCAGCTTGAAGGGGCTGAGAAGACCAGCTTCCTGGAGGTTTCTGAAACCTTTGCTGGCATAAGTGGCTCCCTTGGGATGTGTGGATTGTGACTCTCCTTTTCTTTCAGCCTTCATAAGTGCTGTTCTTCTCAAGGCTTCTTCACTTGTACATCTGTGGAAAACATCTCCCACCAGAGAAAAACCTATACCCGCAGGAAATCTTGCTATCATTTCATCCAAAGCTGCCACTTGATCTATGGCTGAAATTCACCCAAAAGAGTTCCAAAGAAGATGATTGATCCTAGAGATGGAGATATTGGTTAAAGCTCCCATGTCCTGTATCAAAGTGCCTGAGTTCAATACCTGCATTGCAATCCTGACTCCAGCTTCCTGCTGACATACACCCTAGGAGACAGGAGTGATGGCTCAAGTTATTGGCTCCTGGCATTCACATGGGAAACTTGGACTGTGTTTCTGGTTTACAGCTGGACTGCAATGGACATTTGGGGACTGAACCAGTGGATTGAAGCACTCTCCCTCAGAGAAAGAAAAGAAAGAGAAAGAGAGAAAGAAAGAAAAGAAGAAAGGAAGCCCTTTGCATGATGATGTCTGAAGTAAAAAACAATCATTTGTTGAGATGTTCTAACTATGTCTTTTGATCTTAAACCTGACAAATTCTCTGATTAGAAAATCTGAATTCATGCTGTGTAGCTTAGAATTTTGTTTTGAAGAACAAGAATTCAAACAACGTGTCCAATTTGAAGAATAACGTATCAGGAAGATGTTACCAAAAAGAAAAAGGGGGACCCTTTCTTTTAGTTGGTAGTGGCCGATTAAAGAGTAGCAAATTCATTTTAGGTTTTCTCAACTACTTTCTAAGTAGTTGCTAATTGAATAACAGTTGTTTTGTTTTGAATAGTTTAGAATTACATATGTAAGTATCATTCCAGGTGGTGCACCCACATCCTGTTCTCACTCAGGATAAATTTTGAAGAAGAGATCTACGTTTATCAGTTATTAAAATGAGACTAATCATAGTCTAGAGAGCAGGTGGCATTCAAGGCACTTACTGGTTGATTCATAGTTAGCTTCGAGCTTGGGACATAGTCACATTTGAAGTGGGAGAGAAAGGGGTGATGGTATGACGGGAATTCCACAGCTCCTGCCATCAGGATGGCCCCTTCACCCTGTATGTTCAGCCTGGCTCCAGCATCCCTTCCCTCACACTCACCCTGTCTCCTGTGCTCCTAACCCAGGAAAGAGTATCATTAATCCAGTTGTCCAACAGACACTTGTGAGTTTTCCTTGGTTCTTTTTTCTTTTTCCTGCCTTTGCCCTCACTCCTCACCTCTGATTACTTAGAAAAATCTGTTGGTTTTACATTTTAAATAGTTGTTTCTCTGTCCCTATGGCCACTTTTCCATTTCAGAATGCAGTCATCTCATAAGCTGCTGTTGTGTATCAGTGGGCAAATAGCTGAAACCTGGTGTTAGCCACCAGTATGGCTTCTACAGGAACAACCTGATGTATGCTCAATGAATTCAATATTTTACTGTATTTTGCTCTCATCATTTTATGAAAATGCACAGAACATGTCAGCGTTGTGGCACATCAGGTTAAGCTGCTGCTTGCAACACTAGCATTCTGAGTGAGCACCAGTTTGTGCTCTAGTTTCTCCGCTTGTGATCTACCTTGCTGCCAATGTACCTGGGAAAGCAGCAGATGTCCCAAGTGCTTGAGTCCCTGCCACCCATGTGGGAGACTCAGATGAAGTTCCTGGCTCCTGAATTTGGTCTGAGGTGGTCATCACAGCCATTTTGGAAATGAATCAGTGGATGGAAAATTCTTTCTATTTCTATATCTATATCTATATCTATATCTATATCTATATCTATATCTATATCTATATCTATATCTATCCTGATAAATCCATGCTGGGGCCAGTGCTGTGGCATAGTAGACTAAACCTCTGCCTCTGGCATCAACATCCCACAGGAACTCTGGCTGGTGGCCTGGTTGCTTTATTTCTGATCCAGCCGATGGCCTGGGAAAGCAGTGGAGGATGACTTGAGGCCCTGGGCCTCTGTACTCTTGTGGGAAACCCACAAGAGGCTTCTGGCTTTCAGCTTTGGATTGGCTCAACTCTCACCTTTGAGGCTTTTAGAGAGTGAACCTGTGGATGAAAGGCCTTTCTTTGTCTCTCCCTCTCTTGTAACTCTGATTTTCAAGTAAAAATGAATATTGAAAGAAAAAAAAAGGATAATAACTGGGCAGTCACAGTAGTATAGCAAGCTGATCTGCCTGCTGGCACTGGTATCTCATATGGGCACTGGTTTAATGTCCTAATTGCTCCACTTTCAATCCAGCTCTTTGCTTATGATCTGGGAAAGCAGCAGAGGATGACTCAAGTCCATGGGTACCACACCCATGTGGAAGACCAGAAGAAATTTCTGGCTTCCAGCTTTAGATCAGCTTGGTTCTGGCCATTGAGGCCTTTTGGGGATTTTTCTCTCTGTCTTTCCCTATCTCACTGTAAAATGTATTATTAAACAAATCTTTAAAAAATAATAATAATTGCATTTTGGCAGCTATTAACTATGGTCTTTTGACCTGAAACCCACTCCTCCATGTTTGGTTTTGTGATGCTGAGGCTCTGTACCGACATGTTTTTTCCTTTGCTGTCTTCTCCCCACTAGACCCTGTGAGTGGGAACATTAAGGGAGAGTGCAGAGGTGCAGGCCTTGGAAGGATGCACTCTCCTGATGGCTTCCGGTTTGTTTCTGCTGGCTTCCTTTTCCTGTTACCAGCTTTCAGCAATGCCGCCTTTTCACACAGGCAGAGGCAGTTGCTTCTGGAAACAGTTCAATACAACTTGCTGTTTTATCAACCTTCAAGACTTGGGTCTGAAGGAACACTAGCATGGCTGACCGGCAGCGCTCCTGAGAAAGACACATTCCTCAAGCTCCTAAGTGAATAATGCCTGTTTCTTCCTTTTGTGCTCACCAGCCCAACAAGCAGCTTCCTATGGTTGTTGCCTCTGCAGTAGTGGAGTGTTGATTCTCTTTTTGAGTAAAATATTTTTTTAAATTGTAAGGCAGAGAGAGCAAGAGAGCATGCTCATGAGAGAGATAGAGAACTAGACACTGAGGGAATCTCGTCTGATGATTTGCTCTCCAGATGCCTCCATTAGTAAGGGTTGGCTCAAGCCCAAGACCAGAGCTGGGAACTCAGTCCAGCTCTCCCACCTGGATGGCAGACATCCAGCTACTCAAGCCGCTACCTGCTGCTTCCCAGAATGTACAGTAATAGGAAACTGGAGTCAGGAGCAGAGTCAGGATTTGAACCCACACATTCCAACATGGAGTAAGGACATTCCAAGCCTTATCTTCACTACTGTGCCAAATGACTGCCCATCTTTTTAGTTAATGTGTCAACAGTTTGTAATTTCTTAAACATTGTTTATACTAAATTCTGTTACAAAAACTTATCTAGTTTCTGTTTCCTAATTGGACCCTGATTGACAAAAACACAATCCAATTAGATTACTTTTAATAGTAGTTCTAAGATGTAACAATAACCTTTTTAATTGAAGATTTATTTATTTTTATTGGAAAGTCAGATTTACAGAGAGGAGAGATTGAAAGCTCTTCCATCTGCTGGTTCACTACCTAAGTGGCCACAACGGCTATAGCTGAGATGATCTGAAACCAGGAGCCTTCTCCAGGTCTCCCATGCAGATGCAGGCCTCCTAAATTTTGCGCCATCCTCAACTGCTTTCCCAGCCATCAGCAGGGAGATGGAAGGGAAGTGGAGCAACCAGGACTCAAACTGGCATCCGTATGGGATCTTGGCATGGGCAAGGCAAGGATTTAATCACTAGGCTGTCATGCCAGGCTTCTAACAATGCTTTTAAGAAGTAGATTGGGGTTGGTGTTGTGGCATGGCAAGTAAAAGCCAGCATTCCATATGGGTTCTGGTTCAAGTCCCAGTTGCTTCTTGCTAATGTACTTGCAAAATCAGCAGAAGATGGCTTCGGTGCTTGGGCCCCTGCACCCGTGTGGGAAACTCAGAGCAAGTTCCTCTCTCTGTTTTCAAACTGGACCTGGGCACTGCAGTCATTTGGGGAGTGAACTAATGGGTGGAAGAACTCCCTCTGTGTCTTTGCCTCTCTTTGCAACTCTGTCATTTAAATGAATAAAATAATGTTTTAAAAAAGAAGTAGATTCTATATATCTATATTTAATCCCAAGTTTATTATTTTTGTACAGATAGGAAATTGAGGGATGGAGAGATGAAGCAACTTGCTCCAGCTTACACCATGAGAAAGTGGCAGAGCTTGAGTTTGAACTACACAGTACAGTTGTAGACCTCTTGATGTTTGTCAACAGGCTAGTTCTCCAGCTTCGTGAGCATTAGAAGCACCTGCATGGCTCATGAAAACTGGAGTTTTTGGGATCTATGCCCAGAGCGTTAGACTCAGTGGAGCTGGGATGAACTTTGAGGATCTGCAGTTCTCGCCAGCTCCCAGGCGATGCTGGTCTCAGGACTATCACATGAAGATGGCTGCACTAAGCTGCAGATGTCAGAAGCTTAATGTAATTAAGCAACATTCAACTAGACTTAAACTTGACATTGACAGCAGCGCACTCTCATTTGGATTTAAATGTGTCAAGATAACATAAAAAAGCAAAAACCCAAAAAACCCAATCAACCAGCCAACCAAAAAAACTGAAGCACTTTCCTGGGAGTCTCACCAAAGGGTTTGTCAATCCTATGAGGTAGTTACTATTGTTATCAGGCCTGTATTACAAATCAAAAACCTGAGACATGGAGATTAAATAACTCATCCTAGGTCACACGTTAGTAAATGCTAATGATGGAATTTAAGTTCAGGCAGTCTGACTCCACGCTTCTTCTTTTGGCTTTGCACCTTACTGAGAGAGAAAAGTACAATGACTAGGTAGCAATGACTAAGAATTTATTGTGGAGGGAAAATGTAACACAACCTGGAATATTAGGATTGTCTATCCTGGCAAAGTTTGCTGCTTTTCTCAGTGGACCACATATATTAAGAGAGTCCACCAGTACGTCTTCTGCTGGAGATGCTAAAGGTGGCCTAATGCAGTGGTACTTTGCAAATTACATCTGCAGTGGTGTGTGCAGTCTGGTCCTTTGGCAGGCGGAGTGTAAGGCTGAGGTTCTGCATGAAGATCCTTTCTGCTAGAGCCTTCTTCAGACAAATTTAGCTCTAATACCAGTGATGAGAACCAGATAACCCATAATATAATGCAATTGAGACAAAGATGGTCACTTCTAAGCAAACAGAATGGTGGATTTTGTGCTTCTGCTGCAGGGGTGGGGAATGTCCAGGCTGTTGGCTGCATAACGGGTCTGTGAAATCATTTGGACTGGCCCTGCCAAGGCAACTGAAGGTGGGATTCAAAATTCAACAAATGTATGGCAGGTTAACATTTAAATTGATTGTTTTGTATGGCCCATGAATGATGTTATAAATATCCAAATGGCTTTTGATGGTAAAAAGGGTTCCCAAACACACTAGATATTAGCTTGTTTGTCGAGTATTCAATTATTAATGGAAAAACTAAACCAAAACACACTGAAAATGATGCACTGGGAAAACATTGGTTCTGCTTAACTTCTGGAAAAGAACCTGTTTGAAAATCCTCATGTCTGGGCCCGGCGGCGTGGTCTAGTGGCTAAAGTCCTCACCTTGAACATGCCGGGATCCCATATGGGTGCCGGTTCTAATCCCGGCAGCTCCGCTTCCCATCAAGCTTCCTGCTTGTGGTCTGGGAAGGCAGTTGAGGACGGCCCAATGCTTTGGGACCCTGCGCCCGTGTGAGACCTGGAAAGACGTTCCTGGCTCCTGGCTTTGGATCGGCGCAGCACCAGCCATTGTGGTCACTTGGGGAGTGAAGATCTTCCTCTCTGTCTCTTCTCCTCTCTGTATATCTAACTTTGTAATAAAAATAAATAAATCTTTAAAAAAAAGCCTCATGTCAGTATCCTCTTGGACATGGTGGCAACTCAGAAGGCCACACAGAAGTGGGCAGCCTAGTGAAAGGGGTACACACTGTCCAATTTAGACATGGAAATGACTTTCCGTTAAAGTGAGTTATTTTGAGACAGTTAGAAATAATTTACATGTCAGTCAGTCAGTAGCCAAAATGGTTCATATTCTGTCTGAAGGGAATTTATGCCTCTGCTCTTCTTTGCCTGGGGTTTAAAACTTTAGCTATTGCATCAGATTGGCTATTTATTTAGCAGTCTTTGTGAGGTGTGTTGCTAAGGACTTTGCATAGGTCTGTCTGCCGTTAGAGTTGGGGTCTTTGATAGTGGTCTTCCACTTTCCTGCTTTCTCAAGGAACCCCCACTTCACCCTGCCAGATCCCTACTATGAGGGGATGGCCTTCTGTGTCTCTCTCTACACTAGGATTCTTCATTCAGGTGCAGACCCTGAAATTCCAACTCATCCCTCTGAAAAGGTGATGGCCACATTTCCCAGTCCCCAATGGGAAGTGGATAACACATGCCCACTTTCTCACATAGCATCCTGAAGGAGCAATTTGCACAAATGGTCATGGATATTCAGAAGCCAGCAGGGAGTTACACTGTTAAAATGCACATCCAAACTGGTGCTTATCTCAAAATTCTTTTTAAATGGCATTAGAAAGCATGAAAATATCTCTACACATTTTAAAGCATCATTTGAGATCAGAGCTTCTGCATTGTATTTTTTGTATCAGGTTTCTAAGATGCTAATTCTAGAACTGTGGTTAACACAAGGATCTCTGGATAATATGTGTGACATAGCATGGATATATGTGAAACTCTCCCTTGAAACAAAGATGGAGGAAAAAAAATCAGATTTTTAATAATCTCATATATTCCCTTTTCTATTGTCACATAAAAGTGTATGGAAGGGCCCGGCGCGGTGGCGCAAGTGGTTAAAGGTCCTCGCCTTGCACGCCCGGGATCCCATGTGGGCGCGGGTTCTAATCCCGGCAGCCCCGCTTCCCTTCCAGCTCCCTGCCTGTGGCCTGGGAAAGCAGTCGAGGACGGCCCAAAGCTTTGGGACCCTGCACCCGCGTGGGAGACCCGGAAGAGGCTCCTGGCTTCGGATCGGCATAGTATCGGCCCGTTGCGCTCACTTGGGGAGTGAATCATCGGACGGAAGATCTTCCTCTCTGTCTCTCCTCTCTGTATATCCGCCTTTCCAATGAAAAAATAATAAAAATAAATCTTTAAAAAAAAAGTGTATGGAAGTGTGTAGCTTGATGTTTCAATCAAACTCATTCAAACTTCTTTACCCGGGATTAAGGTGAAAAAAGGCCACCTGAATGTTTCAGAATGAGGCTGTCTGGAAGTCCCCGGGCCTTGGTTCTTTGTCCCCGGCTACTCTTTAGTCTTATCTTTAGCTAATCAGGTGCCCCACACTCTCCAGAGATGACCATCTCTGAACTGGAGGTTGTGGTATCGTTGAGTTCTTGGGGAAACAATGACTGTGGGCATAGGTAGCAGTGGCATCCAGTGTCCGGTGCCAGCATGTTGGTGTTGCAAGCTGCAGACCCTAATACATGGGGTGATGAAAGAGGTATCCTCCTATGCCAGTCCTGTGGGGTGATTTTGAGTCTCAATTTTGGCTGTATCTTCCAAGTCTAGTTCATTGTTCGTAATGGAGATTCTGTGATCCCCACACAATCCCACATTTTATTTTACTCATTTGTATTTTAAAGATGACTACTAATTTTACTTGAAAGGCAGAGTTACAGAGAAAGAGAGAGAAAGAAACAGACAGAAAGTCTTCCAGCTGCTGGTTCACTCCCCCAATGGCTGCAACAGCCAGAGAAGGCCATTCCCGAGACCAGGAGCTTCTTCCAGGTTTCCCACATGTGTGCAGGAGACCAGGTTCTTCATTGCTTTCACAGGTGCAATAGTATGGAGCTGGAGCAACCAGAACTTGAACCAATGCCTATATGGGATAGCAGTGTTTCTGGCAGTGGTTTTACCTGCTGCTGTGTACTCCACAATGCTGTGTATCCCCTACACCTCAGACCATTCTTAATTTAAAATAGTGGTATAATGAGTACATATATATGCTTTGTTTTATTTTTCTCTCTCTTCTTTTTATAAAAGATTTACTTTTTTTATCTGAAAGGCAGAATTACAGAGAGAGAAGGAGAGAAAGATAGATAGAGAAATTGAGAGAGAATTCCATCTTCTGGTTCACTCCCCAAATGGCTGCAACAGCTGGGTCTGGGAAGGTCTGAAGTTAGGGACCAAGAGCTTCTTCCGGGTTTCACACACAGGTGTAGGGATCCAACGACTTAGAACTTCCTCCATTGCCCTTTGAGACAATTAGCAGTGGAGCTGCAGGGATGTAAACTGGTGGCCATATGGGACACTAGAGCCACAGCCAGAGGCTTAACCTGTTATGCCTTGGTGCTACCACTATTTCTCTTTTGATGTGAAATATTTCCTTTTGCTTCATCATTTGAAAGTAAATGAAAAATATCATGATGCTTTGTCCACAAAAGAACATTAATCTGTTGAGAACAAGAACATTTTCCTATACATCCAGCATACTATATCATCAAAAGCAAGCAATGTAACCTTGACATAACACCATTGTGTACAATTCAAAGTTTTTCATTTCTCCAAAATATTCTTTTTTGGCAATACAATCAAGCCTTTAATATCACTTTTGCTTTAGATTAATTCCTACATCAATTGAAAATATCTTAGATGATTTGAAATATTTCTCGATTCAACTTTTATTAATGTTCTTTTCAGATCCAAGCTCAAATTCAATACTGTATCATCTAAGGATGTTTGGAAATATGCAACTTTTTCATTTGTTTATTAAAATTTTTTCATATATAGGACCTGGCATGGTAGCCTAGTGACTAAAGTCCCCACCTTGCACTCCTGTGATCCCATATGGGTGTCGGTTCTAATCCTGGCGGCGTTACTTCCATCCAGCTCCCTACTGGTGGTCTGGAAAAGCAAGAGGACATTCCAAAGCCTTGGGATACTGCACCTGCATGAGAGACCTGGAGGAAGCTCCTGGCTCCTGGCTCTGAATTGGCTCAGCTCTGCCACTGAGGCCACTTGGGGAGTGAACCAGCAGACAGATCTTCCTCTTTGTCTCTTCTTCTCTCTGTAAATATGAATTTCCAATTAAAAAATCTTAAATTGTTTGATATATAAAACTGTATATATGTGGGGCACTATATGCTTTTTCATTATTTATATACCATGTAATAATGCCTGGGTAAATATGTTTATTCCTTCAAGCATATGACATTTCTTTAAAGTGAAAACATCCCAAATTCTGTTTTCTAGAATCTTTTTTAGCAAGATATATAGTACATTAATATTGTCTCTCATTACCCTACTGTGCAACAGAACCCCGTAATTCTTACTCCCATCCAGCTGTACCCTAGCACCTGTTAATCATCCTTTCCCCAGCCCTGCTACCCTCATCCCTCTCCAGCCCCTGCTACAACCATCATATCATTAACGTCAGTGAGATCAAGTGTTGTTCAGATTGCATGAGTGAAGTCACATGATGTTGTCTAAAACACATGTTTCTGGTGTTAATGCTTTTGGAACTCTGGCATATCTGGCATTCAATATTCCTGATGTATGACACTGAGAAAGAGAACTCCGTTTCTTTGCACTTTTTCCTTCCTATTCAATATCTTAACACTTTTAAGTGGACAGTGTAGCCCATTTCTAGAACTTCTTTCATTTTGCAAAGCTGAAACTTTGTGCTCATTAAACAATTCCCATTTCCCACCCAGTGGCAACCATTCTGTCTGTGATTTTGGCTACGCTAGTAGATATCTCCTATGAGCGAAATCAAGCAGTGTTTGTCTTCCAGTAAATGGCTTGTTTCATTTAGCATTGTCATTGGGTCTCATCTATGTTATAGCACATGTCAGAACTTCATTCCTTTTTAAAGTGGAATAATCCTCCATTGTGTGACTGTATTGCATGTTGTCTAATCACTGATCTGTAGACAGACACTTGGATTGCTTTCAGCTTCTGGTGATGTTGATAGCATGGTTAGAAATATGTGTATTTCTTTTTTAAAATTTTCAGATCTTAACAAGAGTCATTCATGTAATTTTCTACAAATAAATTCAGTCTTTGCTGAAAATCAGCTACTATTGACTTGTTAGCAGGGACTCAGACTCTACTTGTATAAATGTACATGGAGTAGCACAGTATCTTCCCTGTGGCAGAACTTGATGCTAAGTATATGAATGGATCGCAGGGGTTGAGGAGCATGAGCCTATCCCAGTCTCTGCACTTTGACACCCTCCTTCCATTTGCCTCCTTCCACCTGCCTTAGGGCAAATGGGCAGTTAGGAGATAGAAACTGTTAGTGTGGGTCCACTTCTTCCTCTTCTTTTCCTGTGGAAGTTGCCTGCTCTACATAATGCAGTTTCTGCCTTGCAATTCTGGTAATGAGCCAGCGGGCAGGAGCCGGTACTGGTTCAGTGTTGCCATAATATAGGTGGATCTTTGGTTGATTCCATAGTTTGACTCTTCAATTTAGCTAGTACTGAAATACTCGGTCTTGGCCTCCCAACTCTTTGTTCTCACCTGGTTCATCTCCTGGAGGAGGCAACAAAGGTTGCTGCTTACTGAATTTTGTTTTTGGTGATGTTTGCACAGTTGAGAGGGATGTATGCCCATGTGGACCACCAATTAAGTTGGGGAGGGTTGAAGAATGGGAGAAAATGGGTGAGACAATTGCCTCCAATCTCCTTTTTTCTTCCTATATCTGGGGGAAAGTAGGGAGAGATATGGAGAGGGCAGCTCCAAGAAGCTACTGGACTCCTTAAACTCCTCTACAATTAGGGAGATGCCTGAATCCTAAAGTGGACCATTCACCAGCACAATGGATCCCTACTGTTCCTTAGATCTGTTCAGAGTGAAATTGGAGATGATGTCAGATCCGTATGGACACATTTAGAAGAAGCGTGAAGCTTCTCAAGAGTGGCTAACCTGAAATCAACTTGACTTTCTCCATTGAAGGGACATTTCTGTTGAGATCTCAGCTAGGGAGAACTCTCTTTTGTACTTATGGAAATTTTTACTCTTTTGTTTTCGGATTCCACTTAGAAAACTTGGGAAAGAGAAAAACACAAAGGCTTATTTATTTTTTAAGAGTCACCCAAGCATCACCCCTTTAAATGTTTGGTACATCGATTTACATCTCCTGCTTAAACTGCTCTTCTGTGCTCCAGATTTGCATAGCTAACATCCCTGACAACACAGCTCGAATGTCTCAGATTCTTCAGACACAGTGCTACTAAGTGTGAACTCACAGCCTTCTCCCCAGAACCTGCTCCCTTTCCTGTGTTCCCCACAGGAGAATGTTAGTATCTTCATTTGTCCAGCTGATCACATTAGAAACCTAGGCTATTCTTGAAAATTCCTTTTTCCTTTATGACCCAATTCCTTCCAAACCCAAACCACTATTTAGCCGTATCAATTTTAACTTTTTTTTCTGATTTTATTTTTTATTTCAACTTAGTATTTTGCTTATCATTTGAGACAACACAGTTTTCACCGTTAACGCCTTAATGGTTCTACGGAATAAAGAGTTCAACAAGTAAAAGGTAAAAAGACAAGCAGGAAAAATTCTAACTCTGATCTATCCTCATAACCACCTCTTCCCCTGAGCATGAATTCCCAGTCCAGGCTGCCATCATACCCCAAGCTAATATCATGTCTCATCAGGAACACTGTTGTATGTTCCAGACTGGCTGCTTCTTCTCTGTGTCTGCAAAGTGGCCCTTAGTCATTTGTTGTCCCTGTCAGGATAGACATTTTCATTCACACATTAAACGTTTTTTTAAGTTGATGGGTAACATTATGTGTATGTGTATTATTATGTGTATTATATGTGTGTATTATACTACACAATGTTTTGAGATGTATGGATATACACATATATCTATTCATTGTAGAATGGCTAGATCTAGCTAATGAACACAGGTACTACTTCACAAAGTTGTCATCTTTGTGATAGGCACATTTAAAAGTTACCCTCTCCATAGTTTTTGAGAATACAAAATATTGCTAATAATGGTCACTGCATTTGTTGGATCTCTTGAACTATTCTCTCACCTTAAATTTTGTGGCATTTGACTAACATCTCTACGACTCTCTTCACTCTCACAACTGGCCCGGCTCCTTGGTAACCTCATCTTACTCTTACCCCTATGACATGATTTTCCTTAGACTCCATGTTAAGTGAGATCATGTGTTATTTATTTTCTGTATCTGGCTTATTTCACTGAACATAATGTGGTCTTGGTTCATCTATTGCAATAATGTTGTTGCAAATAATAGGATTTTCTTCTTTCGTTGTGGCTAAATAAAATTCCACTGAGTATGTATACCACATTTGCCTTATCCTTTCATGGTAGATTCTTGGGTTGATTTAATATCTTGGATATTGTGAATATGACTGCCATAAACATGGTGAGCAGAAACCTGTTGATTATACTGATTTTATTTCTTTTGAATGTAATGCTCAGTAGTGGGATTGATGGATCATATAATAATTCTTTTAATTTTCAGAGTTGTTGCTACTTGCCTGTCCCATTTCATTCCCTTACTCTGAGATTTCTTACCCCTATTCTTAAGGGTAGCTGAAGGACATAAATTCATCTCATCTTCTGTAGCTTTCTCCTGCTGATTAGGGGCAATAGACCTTGCTTGTCCCAGGTTTGGAAATCTCTTCCTATTTCATCCATTGGGACCATCCCATGAGCCATAGATGCAAATGAATTTGTGCTCCCGCATTGTAATCACCACTTCAGGAAGTTCCTAGCTTTCTTTTTAAAAAAGAAAAAAATATTTTCGTAGTGCAAATCTGCTTATACCAGGCCACTTAAAAGATTTGTGGGTGATAAAAACAAAACACAAATTTACTAGAGGAAAACAGAAGTCATTCATTTGAAGAATCTTCAAAAGATTTATGGAATTCTACATGATAAAATGTATGCATGTGGGCCCACCACGGTAGCTAGTGGCTAAATATCCTCGCCTTGCCTGTGCCAGGATCCCATTTGGGTGCCTGTTTGTATTGCTGCTGCTCCACTTCCCTTCCAGCTCTATGTTTGTGGCGTGGAAAAACAGTAGAGGATGACCCAAAGCCTCGGGACCCTGCACCCACGTGGCAGACCTGGAAGAGGCTCCTGGCTCCTGGCTTTGGAGCAGCTCAGCTCCAGCCACTATGGCCACTTAGAGAGTAAACCAGCAGATGGAAGATCTTTCTCTCCTTCTCTATGTAATAAAAAGAAATAAATCTTAAAAAAAAATAGTGTGCATATGCATATAAAAATACTTTGCAACAAAATAAGCTTATCCTAATTCCATCTTTCTATGAACTTTTTAAAGTCCCCTCATATCTTGGATATTCCACTCTCATTTACTCTCCTGACCTCTCAGTGGTTTCTCATGGTTCATTGCAGAGAGACAAAGTTCCTTAACTTGGCATAGGAAACCTATCCAATCTGGCCCTGTCTACCTTTCTAGCCCCATCCCATATCATTTACTGCCCAAATTCCTTTACTCCAATCATGTGACCTTCTTTCAATTCCTGGTGCTTACCATGGTTTCCTCATGACTGAGGCTTCTCATGTGCTATCGCCTCTTCCTAAATAGTTTTTCTCCTTGTTCTTCACTGTAGATAATGCACACTAATTCATCATAGCTCAGTCATTACTTGACATCAGCCTTGGCCAACTTCCTGGACCAGGTCAAATTGCACCTGATAAGCCTTCTTCACCAAGTACGTTTTGTTTCACAGCATCTAGGATGATTTCAATAGGTCTGTTTCTTCATGCTGACTTCCTTCAGACGACAAACTAAGAACTGTGTCATGTTTTACTCACCACTGTGTCCTGAGCATCTGGAATATACGTATATAATAATTGATGAATGAAGAGAATACCATCCCTCTGGTCTTTGAACTACTTTTATGTACACTCATAATTTCAAAATAGGAACACAATATGCATAATAAATATTTTATGGTACCCCACCATGACCCTAAGCAACAAGTGAACAATTGGGGATGATTCTCATTGACAAGCCTCACCCTTAGAAATTTTTGTTTTTCCAACCTACCCCTTGACTATTTGGAAAGTCTACCTTAGAATTTGAAATGTTAGCAGATTAGATTAGCACTGCATGCAACTATGGTATCATGTCCTTTCCAAGGCTCATCTCTGCACCTGGTAATATCCCTGATGTGTGGAGGCTGGATAGTGTCATGATTATTATGTAGGAGTCAGACAAATCAATGTCACAATACTACCTCTGTTATAGTAGAAACCTGCTAGGTATAAAGAGCTTAGTCTCAAGCTTCTTGCTTCAAGATAATGTGGGACTTACAGTTTTATCCTGTTAACATCCAAGAGCAGAGCCCGACCTGCAACCTTGGGCAGGAGAGTGAGTCTTGGATGAGGATGGCCCCAGGACTTCAGCAACAGGAGCCCACCAGCTTTCATCCAGGCTTAGGGGGACCTGTCTTAGCAACTGTTCCAGTGGGCTTCAGTTTCCTCTTTTTATCTCTTAGGTAGGTCTGCTTGCTTTCACAGATTTTGCTTTTGAGAAGTTTGGTTTGCACATGGCTTAGCTTGCCATGGGTCTCTGTCTCATGGCATCTCTTGATGCATCCTTTTTCATTTCATTTCTGCTACCCAAAGACAAATTTCTCAGCATTCTTTTCTTCAAATTTCAGAAAAGGGAGAGAGCAAGAGGGAGGATCCAATTTTCCTATTTGATCTTTTTATGCCAGCTGTGTCTTTGTAGTAATCTTTACACTTGGCTATCTGGATGGGAGACCTGCTCTAGTCCAATTCACTAGAGGAAATGGCAGAGTCACGTGTTGTGTCTAAATTGTTTTCTGGGTGAAGAAGGAGATGTGGTGGGAACTTCTCAGTAGAACAGGGCATGAGCAGGTTCTAGGCTAGTGCTGATGTACCTCATACAGTCTGTGTGACCTGGGCTAAAGTATCCAACCATGGTTTTGAGCCTTGACATCTTCAGTTATAAAAAGAAAGCAGTAATCTATGTTATCAAGTTATCAGGATCAAAGGACATGAGATAATGCCCATGGAGCCCTCATCTTAAAAAGAGCATACTTCCAGAAACAGGAAGGAAAAAAGAGAATGTGGAGATAATGGTCTTACCCACTTTCCTGTAGCACCCCTCCCCCCCGACTCTTTGAGTCCTAACCAACTATATAAAGATCATCAGAATAAATTTTAAAAATTGTGGGAAAAAAAGAAAAAAAGAGCATACTTTACAGTAAGAGTATCATTGCCGCTGTAAGTTGAATTACTTCAGGGAGGATTTTCCCAGAGGGAGAAATCCTTCTATGAATTTTCATGACTCTGGTTATAACACTATTTCTGATGTGTGGGCATGGAGTGACAAGAATGTTGATTTCACTGGAAAAGTGGTGGTTGATGAAAATGTATGAAAATGATCCAGGATCATGTGGGGACAATGGAGAATTTGTAGATAGATACTCACAGAGGCTAAAGTACTGAAGGAATTTTTGAGTTGAAGCCAGAAACCAGATTTGGAGTGAAAAACACACAATTTTCTTCTTCAGAAATGTTTGAATAAAAATAAATGTTGATGTAGAGGTTAAGAGGTGCCAGACATTGTTCTAAAGGCTTCACATATGTTAACTTACTGCTCCTTTGCACAATACACTGTGAGGAGGCTGCTGTTACTATCTCCAGTTCACAAGTGAAGAAACTCAGGTCCTGATCTGATGTTTAAAACCCTTTTGCTCAATCTTAAGCAACTGACATCACTTTGACCTTACACTGACCTCTAGTCCTTGATCCTGCAGGTATCATGGCAGGTGCTGCTGTTTTGTGGGACAGGAAGCCTCCTCTTGCTCTTCCTACTTTTTCCCAGGACTAACACTCTTCCAAATATGAAGGATGGGTTCCCAAAGGCTTCCACCAGGATCCCTATGACCTTGAGTAACCCTGATCAGGACACAAATTAGACATTATGCCCCAATGGGATAATGAGTGAGAGGCTATGTAGGGCTCTAATGGTTCAAAAAATTAGTGTTGAGAAAGTCCCTTCAAGAGAAAGTTGGACTTGCCCTCAGGAAGGTGTGGATGCTGGCAGGTGCCACCATGGGCTGCAGATGTGGTTTCCATACTGAGTACATATAGATGACAACCACACTGAGGGTCTGTGGAGGAATGGTGATATGATGGTTAGCCTGGAGCCATACAGGGGAGCATCCGCAAGGAGTTCTGCTTCTGTTCCAGGGAAACCTATGTGGATGGAAGAAATGGAGACTCAATCTACTTTAAGAAAGGAGCAGTTAGGCTTCATTCCTCTGAAATCCTAAGGTAGAATCTTAATTGGAGCTGAAGGCCCAAATTCAAGGAGGTCTCCAGAGCTGAGGGGAAAGTATATTAAATGTGGTGTGCTGGGAGCTGTTTAACAACTGGCTTTCTGAAAAAGAAAGCCATTACTTAGGGGCGTTTCTAATTTCTGTGGTGTAAATACTCCTATCATGGCAGTTTCAACCAAGGCAGTGTCATGGAGTGCACTCACAGGGACTCTCACAAACCAACAGGAGTGTTCCACCACATCATATGTTAACTTTGATTCATTTCAGAAATTTTTAAATAATCTTTTTTTTTAAAGATTGTATAAGCGTGTGTGGGGAGGGGAGGGGAAGCTTGTCATGGTAGTGTAGCAGGCTGATTCTTTGTATGCAGTACTGGCATCCCATATGGGTGCTGCTTCAAGTCCTAGCTGCTCCACTTCTGCTCTACCTCAGAAAAAGCTCCTGGTTCCTGATCAGCTCAATTCCAGCCATTGCGAGCATTTGGGATGGAAGATATCTCTCTCCCTGTCTCTCCTTCTTAGTGTAAATAGCCTTTCAATTAAAAAAATTTTTTTAAAAAACAAAAGAACAGAGATTTATTTGGAAGTTGGAGAAAGAGAGGAGGGAGGGAAGAATAAAAGGAGAGAGAGAGTTCAAGGCAGGCAGAGAGAGATTCTTCTACCTGCTGGTTCACTCTCCAGATGGCCATATCAGCCAGAGCTTCATCTGGGTCCTCAGTGTGGGTACAGTGGTCCAAGCACTTGGGCCATCTTCCATTGCTTTTCCCAGGCCATCAGCAGGGAGCCTGATTCAAAATGGAGTAATTGAGACATGAACCAGTTCTTACATGGGATGCCAGTGCCCACCAACAATGCCGGTCCCTCAACAAAACATATTTGTTATTATTTTATAATCAGAAAACCATATGCAAAAGTTAATTGAAAAAAATAAGAGAGATAGGACTTCTTTGGCTGGGATGCAATATGGCATGTGGAGTGATGTATTCAGGACACCATTTGTTGGTGGTCAACCTTGGGTTTGGCTATCAGTTGTTTCTGTGGACCTTGTGTGTGTGTGTGTGTGTGTGTGTGTGTGTGTGTGTGTGTTGTGTATGTGGGGGTCACCTAAGAGCTTACATCCAGGGCTCGGCTGGTCTCATAGCTGCTCTCAATAAGACACGACTGCATTTTGACTCCCTCTATTGGGAGAGGCTGCTCAGAAACAGCTGGTAGGGATCTTCAGAATGCCTGGACTTCCTTACCTTCAGGTCTGCAGAGCATGTTCCAGGCAGGCATTCAGAGAGCAGGTTAGGTGGCCCTAATCAGGAAGTTACAACAGCTATAACCAGCGGAGAACCACACTTTTATTTTGTTGACATAAAGGGAGAGTACTGCCGTGGGAAGTGTGCTGCTTGTGGAATTTGTAACAGAAAATGAAGCCTTGACATGGAGCTTTTCAAAATACCTCTACTGGATTAAATGATGAGGAATTAAATCTGGACTCGGTTCTGCCATTAGTGTTTGGCCTCTAAGCTCCTCTCCTGGGTCAGCCTGCTGTTCTTCTTCCCAGCTTCCTGCCTCTGAGGGACAGGCCTCAAGCTCATTGTTTTTTAGGAAAGTCTTTGTCTTTTATTATTGTTATGATGGATGAGGTTGGCTGGAAGGACATAGGGCTGGGTATTTGATGGGCAGGAGTCTAGGAGGATTGGGCATCCTTGAGTGTGGCAGGAAAGGAGATATTATGTCAGCTGTGTCTGTAGGATTAGAGTTGGGAGAGACGGGGAAAGCTCCAGCTATGAGCTGGGAAGCTATGAGCTCGGAACCCTGAGCTGAGGGAACTGGACGAGGCACTGAATAGGGGCAAAGCTACTCTATGAGACATGGGTGGATGGTCCAGGATGGATGCTCACATTCCTAAGCAGGACAGGTACAAGGTCTGATTTTGCTACATCTGAGCTGGAATCTTGCTTTGGCTAATTACCAGCAGTGTGACTTTGGGTGTGTTTTGTGATCGGTTGTTTGAGACAGCTCTAGGCTGGCCTTGGTGACTTTGAGTGTTTGAGATTGTTTTATTCTAGGTTGCAAGAGGCTTTTGGGAAACACTTTCCTGCTGGTCACTGGGGCACCCCCTGACTTCCTTCTCTTCCCACTTGTTAAGTATTCGTAGTGTCTCCTGGAGAAGCATTTCTCAAAGAATGGGCTTGGCACCAATGTCAGCAGCTTCGCCTATGAGCTTGTTAGGAATACAAATTCTCAGACCACTCTATTTTAACCCATTGAATTGGAGAGCCTTGGGTGATAATTCTGATGCAAGCCAGAAATGTGTCAGCATCTCTGTCCCAGCATGATGTCCCAACCCTTCCCTGGCCCCATCTTTCTTGTAGTGGTGCCCCCTTTCCACAACCCCTTCCCTTCTCACACATTTGGCTCTCATTGTACTTCTCCCCATATTCTTTGTTTGTTTTACCTTTTGATGTTTATGCTTGAAAGTGTTACTGAGCATTTTTTTTTAAAGATTTATTTTTATTATTTTTTCATTGGAAAGGCGGATATACAGAGAGGAGAGACAGAGAGGAAGATCTTCCATCCGATGATTCACTCCCCAAGTGAGCGCAACGGGCCGATACTATGCTGATCCGAAGCCAGGAGCCTCCTCCGGGTCTCCCACGCGGGTGCAGGGTTCCCAAAGCCTTGGGCCGTCCTCGACTGCTTTCCCAGGCCACAGGCAGGGAGCTGGAAAGGAAGCGGGGCTGCCGGGATTAGAACCCGCGCCCATATGGGATCCCGGGCGTGCAAGGCGAGGACCTTTAACCACTTGCGCCACCGTGCCGGGCCCTACTGCGCATTTTTGATAAGTACATATCTAGACCGATTTCATCTGAAGTCATTTTTCATGCAAGGGGCAACTGGTAGTCTCTGGTAGTCAACTGATTGGCTCTGTCCCAATCCCTGCGAGGGGGAGAGCACTAATATCTGTTGGGTAGTGGCCAAGGGGCTGCTAATCATCTTAAAACACACAGGACAGGGTCACGCATGATGGCCCAGTGGCTAAATCCTCACCTGGCCAGTGCTGAGATCCCATACGGTTGCCGGGTCATTTCCTAGCTGCTCCATTTCCCATCCATCTTCTTTCTTGTGGCCTGGAAAGCAGTCGAGGATGACCCAAAGCCTTGGGACCCTACAGTCATGTGGGAGACCCAGAAAATAATCCTGGCTCCTGGCTTTGGATTGGTACATCTCCCTATGTTGTGACTACTTGGGGTGTGAACCAGCAGACAGAAGATCTTTCTCTCAGTCTCTCTTTCTCTCTTTAAATCTGCCTTTCCAATAAAATAAGTAAGTCTTTAAGTACACACACACACACACAAGCCTCACAAGCAAGAATTTGCCAGTCCAGAATGTTAGCAGTGTTATGGCTGGGAAGCCTTAAGCTAGAGTAAAAGATAGAGGGAGAGATAGAGATAAAGAGAGATCTTCCATCTACTGGTTTACTTCCCAAAGGGTTGTAATGGCTAGAGCTAGGCTGATCTAAAGCCAGAAGTCAGGAGTCAGGAACCAAGAACCGGGATCCAGGAGCCAGGAGCTAGAGGGTCTTCCCTGGTTTCTCATGTGGGCGCAAGGGCCCAAGCACTTGGGCCATCCTCTGCCATGTCCCCAGGCACATTAGCTGGGAGCAAATCAGAAGTGGAACAGTCAGGACTCCAGCCATATGGGCTGCCACGGTATTGGCATCCATAGACTTAGTACTATAATAATTATATGAGCATTAATTTTAAGATTTTTCTAAATATCATTACTTTTCCTGGTATGCCATAACACTGGCTTCTGTTGTTACTCTGTTATTGTCTAATAATATCACAATGTGAAAAGTGATACAAAGAAATGCATAGCTTGGTTATCATAAAGCACATCCTGTCCTTGGATATACCATTAAGATTGAGAACTGTACTGATCAACGCAGATGCCCTCTGTGGGTCCCAGCTGAAACCCAGGCTGGTAAAGTTTTCAGTGTGTTCCTTTAAGATTTGGGATTGTAATGTGTTAGTCTTAGGTCTTCTCAAGCGTTAGGCCCTCAAGTGTAGATGTTAAGTAGGCAGTTGGACATATGAGCTTAAGATTGAGGGAAAGATCAGAGTTGGCGAACCAGAATGAGAGTCGTCAGCCTACAGGTGACATTGAAAGCCATGGTGGTGTTCTCCAGAAATACAAGCTAGGGAGACCGCAGGTGAAAATCAGAGCTATCCATAGACCTTGTGCTATCATAATTATATCTCACACAAATAATCATAACCAAATATCATATAATAATTACATGGTAATAATCATATGAGAAAAAGTTAAGATTTGTCTAAACATCATTGCAACTATCAGAAGCATAAAAAATGTTTCTTTCCTAGAATGCGAAAAAGACAAAAATCAGGAAAAATAAAAAGAAAGCTCGAGTTGGAATTTCTGACAGATCAGAAGAGTGTTTAACATGGGTCCAATGTCATGGTGCATTGGATTAAGCCCATATCAGAGTGATGGTTCTAGTCTCAGCATTTTTGTTCCTGCTACTTATTAGTGCACATAGGAAAGCAGTGAAAGACGAGCCAAGTATTTAGGCCATGGCATCCTCATGAGAGACATGGATGAAGTTCTAGGCTCCTGGATTTGGCCTGGCCTAGCCCTGACTAGTACAGGCATTTGCAAAGTGAACCAGGAGATGGAAGATCTGTTTGTGTTTTCTTTCTGCTCTCTCTGTCACTCTGTCTGTAAAGTAAATATAAAATAAATAAATCTTAGAAGAATTAACAGAATAAAAAGGGACCTTTAATATTAATCGAAAAGATACAATCACTAGGAAGACTAGGAACAACACAGAACTCTGAATACAGATGTAAACTATTAAAACGAGCAGAATAGAGGTATGTGGTCATGGTAGAGTTTGTTATCTACATCATAGGAGGCAAGGTTATAGGAGATGCAGCAGGGGTATGGTGTGTTATCCGGGTTGGCCCTACATCTTTTAGTGAGGCTGTCTTGACCCAAGCACCAGGCCGACAGTGAGGCTAAGGGAGTCCGGGAACCCAGCTCTGATGAATGCAGAAGTCTGAGACCTCACCTCATTCTCACCTTACTCTTCCATTGGGTCTTGCCTTGTTGTCCTTCATTCAGCTGAATGTATCAAGGCTGCACCTTGACACTCAAGCCTGGTGATGGGAGCAGTTTCCTCCACTGGGTTCTCCAGGGTTCTCTTAAACATGGCTCAGCTTGTGACTTTTGAAAACTGATCTTAGCTACCATGCCAGGTCTCCATTTAAATTCAAGAAGACCAATCTTCTGATGGCTGAGAAGGAAAAATTTGGCTCAGCTCGAAAAAGCAAAAATCTTCCTTGCCAATTCAGAAGACTTCAAAGGTTGACATAGATGCAATGTTAAAAGAAATAGTGTAACCCTTACAAGTATAAAGCGTCGTAGATACCCTTCAGTGAATAACTGCTGCATTCTTGCTCACTGGGAAACCTTGATTTCTTTCCTTTATTCTTTCCTTCCTTCCTTCCTCTTTTTTTTCTTTTCTTTACTGATTTTCTTTCTTGCTTTACATATTACACCATAGTATTAAACCCTGGGGGAAATGTTTATGACCCTAAGTTTAGGAATATGGATCCATGGAAGATGAGAAGAGCTGAAGGGGATTAGAAGGCCTACAGAAGGCTCCAGCTACCACTGGCCAGAATGAAGTGAAGCACTGGGCCTCTATTCACAGGACTGCTGTCCTCCCCACTGGTAGGAGGTCAGTGAGTGCAGCTGGAATTCAGTGGATGCCACCCAGTGAGACATTGGGCACTGGTCCAGCCGAGGGAGGCAATCCCTGCACTTTTCCTGTGGCAGACAACTAATCAGGGTCATCATGGTATTACAACCAAGTACCTGATAGTGGGGGAACCAAGGGGCTATGTAGTCAGACATAATTGGGTCTTGCCACTCATTTGAGCAGAACTTCAGTTTTCTTAACAGTACAATGAGAAAATTCCTATTTACCCAATTTGGTTGTCATAAAGATCAAAATACATGAACTCCCTGGACATAGTAGGGTTTTGATAAATGAGAGTTATTGCTGATTAGCTGAGGCCAGCAGAGGTCATGATCTAGCAAGGACCATGCATAGGTTTATGTATATGTTCATTCATCATGCACGGTCAGTAAGTACCATGTAAGCTCAGGCCAACTTGAGATCTGCGGAGCAGTTGGATATTGACCTGCTGTGACTAGTGTCCAATAGAAAACATCCTGGGGATAGAGTTTTAAGAAGCCATTTCTGATTTCTCCCACGGTTGTATTAAGAATAAAAAGCATTTTATTTTTAAAGATTTATTTGTTTTTACTTGGAAGATTTACAGAGGAGAGACAGAAAGATCCTCCATCTGCTGGTTCACTTCGCAAATGGCAGCAATGGCAGGAGCTGAGCTGATCTGAAGCCAGGAGCCAGGAGCTTCTTCCAGGTCTCTGAGGTTTCCAGGGCATAGGATGGGGGTTTACCCTGGGCTCTCAGACTCCAGGGTGGAGTGAGTGGAGGACAGTGGCAGTCTCTCTGCCCGTCTGTCTCAGCACAGGCAACACACGTGTGCTTTAGCTGCAGAAATCCAAATGTCACAACCAGAACTGGAGGCTTCCTGCTCTCGGATATGGGGTGGGAGACGGACCGAAATAACCACACCGGGGCTGGCCCGGGAGACTCCGCGAACCAGCTTTTCCCTCCCACGGCCCCCTCCCACACTCCGCTGCTAAGTCGTGTCTGACCTGGGAGCATTCACAGATAGAAGAATAGAAGCTTGCTGGCGTTTGTAGCAACCGGATGAGAAAGTAAGAGACTTCCTGTTATGTGTGTGTGACAGCTGGTGATAAGTGGAGGGCCCTGTACAGGAAATCCGCCCAGCTTCTGCAGTGTGACCTGCCCGAAGTCAGGGCACTCCTTCAGTCTGGGCGTGGATGGCAGCACAACAAGGCTCCTGGAACATGGACGACGTGTTGGAGAAGAGCTTGGAAGGACCCCAGGCATCTTCAGAGGACGAGTCCTCCCAGAAGAGGGGAGACTTGGTGGAAATCCTAAATGGTGATAAGGTGAAATTTGACGATGCGGGACTCTCCTTGATTCTTCAGAACGGCTTGGAGACCCTCCGAGTAGAAAACGCTCTGACGGATGTCACCCTGTGCGTGGACATCCAGGAATTCTCCTGCCACCGCGTGGTGCTCGCAGCGGCCAGCAACTATTTCAGGTCAGCATGCCCAGGATCAGAATTGCATCAGGTGTAGGTGCAAGGAGCAAGTGTGTTGATTGGAGGGCTCAGTCTGATTGGTTGGTTGCTGCACTTAGAGTTTATTTGTGTCTATTTAAGATATAAGAAAGGGAGCAGTCAGATCTTTGGTTTTGGTTTTAGTTAGGGGTAAGCAAAATTGAAAGAGAGACTGGCATCACTTTAAAGCAATGTTTATGTATGACTGCGAGTCTTCTCTGCGTTTGTCCTCGTTCCAACGGATGGAAAATGATTTAAGTCATGGGGATTTTTCTGCTCTGAGCCTGACTAATGCACTGGAAAAAACGGTATTGTCTTTTGCTCATCAACTGCAGTGGAGAAAAAGGATGTGGTCCATTTGGGAATTATCCATGGACGCGCTGAACACTAGGGGCTCCAAGGTGTGCACAGGGGCTGGGTTTGTGGGGAAGGAGAATCGTTAGGTGCTGTAGGTATGAGAGACCCCTGGCTACAGCCAAGTCATGATTGCTTGTGTGCTGACCTGGAGGCAGGAACCCTGCTGCTACCTCGCTTTGCTCCTTCCTGACTGTGACTTTAGGAATCAGGGGGCTCTGAATTTCTCTCTTGTCATCTACAGAAGGGGGCAGTGAGGCTTACCTCTTAGGACTATATGATAATTAAACGTGAGAAAGGAGGGTCTTCCATGGCACCTGACACTTCCGAGATGCTTGATACATCTGGTGGAAATTCTTCCCCTGGTTCTGCTCAATTTAGCTAGAAAGCCATTTGCTGAGTGTTTACCATCAGCACATCCACCAAAGCGGGGTGGGATGTATGTGGAAGAATCAGGAACCTGGCAAACACGGCTGGCATAGGCGAATGAGGGGAGCCAGTCCATAGGACACTGCAGTTTTACAAGCTTAAAAAATCATTGCCCTCATCATTCTTCATAAAGAGTCTTCACTCTCCATTCTGGCTCAGGAAATGGACTTTTGGGCGCATTGTGGAGGTGCTTTTCTTTTTTTAGCTTAGGAGGGAAATCTTTCTTTGGAATTGAAAGAACAAGACTTGCAGAGTATTGCGAGTTCCTGTGTTGACGAGGCGAGGAGACACTTGGGTTGGAGGGAAGCCGTTCCCGCCACATGCTCAACAGACAGTTGTCTGATTTTATTTTTGCCATAGCGCAGTGCAGGTGGCTGATACTCCACTTCACAGATGGGGAAATGCAAACACAAAATCACATACCCAGGCACCGGGGAACAGAGGTTAAGCACATTGTAGAAATCCTTGTTTTGAATGTAGTAGAAGCCGTCACCAAGTGTGGGGCTGCATTCCAAGGAAGAATGTAAAAACTAAAGTGTAGGCACTGCTGTAAAAGTCAGTTGGTGTAGGCATACACATTACTGATTCCACTGTTTTTCAATTGCATGCTTTCACATTGATCACAGCCTGTTTGAAGAATGAGTGGAGGTTGACTTAGCTCAGTGTGTTTGCTTCCAGGTGTTTTCTTTCTGTTTTGAATCACTGGAGAGCAAGGGCCATACTGCACATATCTGGTTAGCAGTTTTGTGAGGGGGCTGGCCAGCTGTGGGACAGGTCTGCAGCTGCTGTGTGCCCTCGAGTGACAGCAGATGTTTGGCCTCTAGATAATTAGGTTAAGTAGTGGGCAGTAGCAATGAGAAGCTGGAAGTACATGTGAGTGCGCATGTCTGCCTGTGATGGTATAGTTTCTTCCCAAACTGCCTGGTCCAGAGAGGAAAATTCCTTCTTCTCTTTTCTTCTGATTCTTACTTTGGAATTTCCAACCTGACTTTCCTTCTATAACAAATATGGTGCTGGAGACAGGATTCTTTTATTTCTGGTGTTAACTCCTGTTTGCAGAGTACTTCCTATGGGTCAGGTCCTATTGGCATCTGTGTCACACACTCCTGTGCTTGCCCATGTAATCCTCACAGCCACCCTGTGAGGTAGGGACATGTGACCCCATCTCACAGATGAGGAGCTACCATCCAGGTGCCACAGTTGATGGGACTGATGCGACCTCACTGCCTCTCTGACTTTGTTTTGAAGGTTTTAGTGAGGTTGGGAAGCAAGTTCCTTTTAGGTGCAAATGGAGGAAGGACAGAGTATCTGCTGTATTTGGGAACTTTCTGACACAGCCCTCTGCGCTTTGGAGAGCCTAGAAACTGGTGGAGAATCATGTAGGGTTCCCTCTCTGCTTATATATATTGAGGAAATAATTGCTTTCCTCCACCACATGACTGGCTACAGGAGCCTTCACAATAGGTGCTTTGCAGATGTGATTAAACTAACAGTGTTGGGATGAGTAGATCACCTGGATTGTCTGGCTGGGTCCAATGCAGTCACAAAAGCCCTTACTATAAGAAGGAAGTTGGAGGTTCTGAGGAAGAGAGAGGAGAAGAGGTTGGAAATGCTTTGAGGACAAAGAAAGCATGTGTGAGTCAAGGAATGTGTTCAGACTCCAGAAATTGGAAAGGTGCTAGAAACTGCTAGAATCAGGATAGCCGATTCCCTGGCCCATTTTGCATTTCTGATTTCTGATTTCTTTTAAGCCGCATGGTACTTTGCTACAGCAGCAATGTGAAACCAATGCTTTCATATAGAATTCTCAAAAATAATTTTCCTGCAGATTTTGAAAGCATTGCCTCATTGTTTTCTCAGTTTCCTAAAGCCAGGGATTTGGAACTCTGTGGGTGGCAGGGATGCAAGCACTTGGGCCATTTTCTTGCTGCTTCCCCACGTGCATTAGTCAAAAGCTGGACTAGAAGCAGAGTGGATATGGGATGCCAGCATCCCAAGCTGCAGCCCGACTTACTACGCTACAACCCCAACCCCCTGTACTGCCTAGTTGTAAGAAACTTTCTCATATTATTTCTCTGGTAATTGTATGCTCACTTTCTTCTTACCCTCTATTTCTGAATCATCTCTTAAGTGGATGTGACCTTCTAAAAACAGTTTTTTTTTAGTTTTCCTATTTTCTGATCCAAAATTGTCTTTTTGCTCAACTTTCTGAAGGATGTCTTTTTCTCAATTTTATCTTCTAAAACACAGTGTTCTCAGTTTTACTTTCCAAGAGCTCCTTTTAGCTTAAGAATGTTCCTTTCTGAGTTATCCTGTTCTTATTTCAAATAGATTGTATTTTCACTTAGCTTCTGTGGGGTTTGTATTCTTAAAAACACTTCTACTGCTCTTTGCACTCTGTTCAATATAGTGCAAAGAGCTTATGGTTCTGGAATTGGCGTCCAGACTCTGCTTCTTGTTGGCTGTGTAAGTCTTGACTTCTTTGAGCCAACACCAATATTTTCAACACAGGGAGATGAGTAGTTTGTGTCTACTCATCCCAGCAAGTTGCTGTGAAGTGTAAATTATAAAAAACAGATCCATTTGCAGGTGCACTTAAAGACTTTGTGGATGGTAATATATCAGGCCTGTTAGTTCCAAAGAGCAGAAATCAACTGGCTTGTTTGAGAAGGGGAGTTTACATAAATAACAATAGGAACTCATAAACTTCCCCAGAAGTCTGGAAACCCAAATGCAGAAAAGAGACAGGGGTATGGGATGCCAATCAGCAGCCAGGACCACAGCCCAGAGCCAACCCAGGACTCGGTCGGGAGATGTTGTCCGCTGCTAAAGAATCGTGGTGGCTACAGCAGGCCCGACTGCAGCTGTGGGCTCTGCCGTGATGCTGGCTCTAGAAATGTCATGAAACAGATTCTGTTCTGGCCTGCCCCTGCCTTACCAGCACCTACATTGAAAGCCTGTGATTGGGCATTTGAGCTGTCAGGGCTAGGTTGTACAAGTTAACAGCTTGGTTGGGATAGGAAGTTGGACAAACCATTATCAGGCCTCTGCAGCACCTGCAGTGGGCAGTGGCTTCTGTCGTCTACCACTGTGTCTGGGGAAGTATTTGGATGTTGGACACCAACAAGGGACAAGCACCCACCTCCTGTGTGCCAGGCCTGCATTAGGTACAAGAAAGGGTGTTAAAGGATGATGAGAACTGCCAGGTAAGAAGGGATTCTAGAACTCTTGTCAGACAGGAAGCACAGCTATGGATTTTGGGATGCTAGTAGGAAGAGAGCAATTATTAGCACCTGAGGACATTAGTAGGTATGTGTGTAGGTGTGAAGGCATCATGTCTCATGTGTGGACTGTAGACAGGTTGAAAGAGTGAGCCATGTGAATGCAGCAGCCGACTTATTTATCTTGTCCTTGTCTTTGTTCTTGGCATCATTGCAACAGCTAACCTTCAGTGGACACCCTCAAAATGCATGAAATGAACGCAACTTTAATATTTTTCATACAGAGCCCTTCTTGGCCAGAACAGGAAGCCCTCAGAGAGTGCATTTTCAGAATAGGCAGGAATGATCTAGGTAGGTCCTCAGAGAGTAATTGCCAGTGCCTAAGAAGAAGGCCCATGTAGAAATTTATGTTTTTGGTAATACGGCTGCAGAGCTCACCACTTATCACTGTTACTCAATGTTCCCATATTAGTCAACACTCTCTTTGTTGCAAGGGATAGGAAACTGAGCCATGCCAGCCTAGGCAAAGTGAAGAGATTTGGTCACATTGCTAAACCATGGGAGGATAACGATGCAATCCTGTCGTAGAGACAAGGAGCCAGAGCCCTGGGTGCATACAGGATGCTCTCCCTCGACCCACACTTGGTTTCTCTTTGCTGTTGGATAGCTCAGGTTAATGTCTACCACAGGATTGGGTCAAGTGCTCAATTGCCAGCAGCTCCGAGACTCACTTCTTCCTGCTTTAAAGTTTCAGAAGCTCTGATTGGTCCAGCTCCCGTTAACTACCCGATTCTGGCCCAATCACTGTGTCAAGACATGGGGCACAGTGATCAGCCCAGCTTTGGTTAGAAGTTTACCCATGGCAAAGGAGGCAAGTGTATGTATGTGTAACAGTGAGCGAGTGAGAGAGAGAGAGCAAGTGAGAGAGCTCTGTGAATAAAAAGGCAAGGGTGCCCACTTGAGCCATATGATTTGAGTGGGGTCCAGATGAGAATAACATTTTGCAGAAATGGAAGACACTGAGTGAATGAAAGGCACATTAGCAGGGAGTTGGATCAGAAGCAGAGCGGCTATAATCTGAACCAGTACTCTAATAGGGGATGCCAGCATCACAAATGGTGGCTTAACCCCAAGGACTGGATTTTAGCACAACTCTAGTTGCAACCTCACACCTTGTAGTCAAACCTGTAGGAGTTTCCCTTTACCCCTAGTGTCCTAATTGGCCTGCATCTGGCTAGAGGAAGGATTGCCTGTCTTCTTTCCCTTTCCCTCTGGGCCCAGACTGCTCTTTGGCAGTTAGCATAGGGATAATCTGAAACACACATGATCATCTTTGCTTTACAACAATAGAGACATTTAAACAATATTTATTTTTATTGGAAAGGCAGATCTACAGAGAGAAGAATAGACAGAGAGAAAGATCTTCCATTCCCTGGTTCAATCCTCCAAATGGCCACAATGGCTGGAGCTGAGCCAATCCGAACCCAGGAACCAAGCACCTCCTCTGAGTCTCCCACATGCATGCAGGGTTCTAAGGCTTTGGGTCATTCTCTATTGTTTTCCCAGGCCACAAGCAGGGAAGTGGAGCAGCCGGGACATGAACCAGTGCCCATATGAGATCCTAGTACTTGCAGGGGAATTAGTCAATTGAGCTATTGCGCCTGGCCCAATAGAGACAATTGTTATGATCACAGCAGCATCAGCCTTTGAAAACCTGAAAATGAAGACTTAGGAGCTAGTGCCTGTTCCTAAGTGGTCACAGTCATGAAAAGCTCAGAAAAATCTCCAAGCAGAGGCAACCCTTAACTTCTAGAAGAATGACACAGTAATCGTAAGGAAGCCATTGTGGAGTCCTTGAGGACTGGAATGGAAAAAGGGGGGGGGGGGAAGGACATGTGGCACACCCCAGGGCAATGGCCTGGATGGGCTGTGGCAGCTGATGGTGAACATAAATGCTGCTCTTTCTCCCAGCCCAATGGGAAGTGAGACTCTAAGCAGACCTCACTGTGAGGGCCACTAGGGAAGTGGTGTGTTGTTAGGGGAAGCCAGGTTTCACCTGGCAAAGAGGAGGCAGATGTGAAATCAAAATCAAATGGAGGCAAGAAGGCCTGCCAAGTTTTGTAACTTAGAAATCTCAGGGGAACTTAGGATGCACACCAAGGGGCCTGGCATTCCAATGACGAATGGTTAACAGGCCTTGATCAAGGCCACTCAGAGCCCACTGTTTATTCTCATGGCAGTTAGAGGAGAAAAGTGGGTTTGGAGTTGGACTTGACTTACTTGAAATACAGGACTGCGTGGAATATAGGACTTTTCCTGCTTTCCTCCTTTCCCTCTCTTCCCTCCCTCCTTCCTTCCCTCCCTTTCTCAATGCATGCATGCATCTGTCCATCCAAGTCTTGAATGTCTTCTGGGAGTCAGAAAGGGCCCCTCAGGTCCAGACATGTCTAAAAGAAGAGAAGATGCATTAAAATAGACCTGACAGTGGAGTACAGAGAGAAGCCTGTCTGGAGTTCAAGGCTAATAATGAGGATAAAACATACTCTGGAAACACTAGTATAGCTGGACCATGAGATGGGGAGGGGTGCACAGACCAGACTAGGCAAGGCCTTGAGTCCTAGTGTTGAGAGTTCTTAAGCTTTTTTTTTTCAGACAGTTTTTAAAGATTTTATTATTATATTTTTTATTTGAAAGGCAAATTCACAGAGAGAAGGAGAGAGAAAAAGGGAGATGTTTTTCATCCATCGGTTTACTTCTCAAATGACCACAACAGCTGAAGTTGAACTACTTCCCATTCTTTAAAAAAAATATCCCATTCTAATCTAACCTCTACTATCAAAGTCCTACTCTGGCTCCACATCTGTTGTGTCTACCACCTGTTCTGTTCTTCCTCTGATCCCTTCCCCATCTCCATTAATACCAGGAAAATATTCCTCTTCACTGAGAAAGTCTGTGTCAGAGTGACTAGAATGACCATTACAAAATTAGTTAAATCTCCCTTACCAAAACAAGTGCCCATATACATAAAATCAGTTTTTAAAAATGTTCTTCAATGAGGCACATATACTACACAATAAGCCCTATTGTTAACAAGAGATCACTGTATATAAACCCAGTGTATTCAATCAGTGGGGTTACCATGACAAAGAACGCAGAGTCAGTAGATGCAAATGTGAGCCATCACATGACATCACTCTCTATGGTTCCTAGCACCTCTTAGGTCAACACACCAGAACCTTCTACCACATGCCATTTCCTGAGCCAATCCTAACAAATGGAAGCATATACACATTCAGCTCAGTCTTGCTTTTGATCTTAAGCTTTCAGTGGGTTCATGTCTTACTGTGCTGACACTGGAGTTCTGTTTATATCCTTGACCTTGACCTTCTAAGAAGTAGAACTTGTTGCCAGGGTTATGGTACAACAGGTTAAGTCTACCTGTGACAATTTTATATGCTGCACTTCTAATCCAGCTCCTTGCTAAAGCACTTGGGAAAGCAGTGGAGGATGGTCCAAGTGCTTTGGCTCCTGTACTCATGTGAGAGATCTTAAAGAAACTCCTGTTTTCAGTCTGGCCCAATGTGGCCATTTTGGCTATTTGGGGAGTGAACCAATAGGCAGAAAGACCTCTCCCTCTTTTTTTTCTCTTTATTTACAACACTGCCTTTCAAATAAATTTTTTAAAGCACATGCAGAAGAACCAGAAAGACAAGTTGGTTCATTTATTTATTTGTTGATTTTCTCTATGGACTGAGTCCTTACCAGGTCCTTTTTTTCTTTTCATTGTTCTAGCTTCTGGGAATATTGCAATGAACATGGTGTTCTTGTGGGAGGATAGTCAAACTAGTCAAGCAATGTGTAATCTAATTGCTGGACATGACAAGGTTCTGGAAAACAGTGAAGGACATGAGCTTGTTAGGGAGTGACTTGACTGGGGGCAGTGCTAGAGGCAGTGAGACCTAGGAGCCAGTCCCCTGGATTGTGGAGGGGAGGGTGGCCCAGGCACAGTGGTGGAAGGCCCTGGCTGACTTCCTCCCAGGAGACTCAAGCCCTTGAATACATTCAGTGTGGGAGGCAAGTTGCTGGTCTGGGCTCTATTTTGGGGCTGGTACTGACTCATTGCCACAATATTGGGCAACTGTCTCACTGCTGGGTGATGATTTCTACTGTAAAATGAGGATCCTAATAGCTACCTCTATGTTACAAGCATCACATGGGAATTGGCCAGCATCTTTCTAGAAAGTAGTTTTAAATGACGTAATAATTCACGTGTATGCTCAAGGGTGTATTGTTAGCAACTCACCCAGCTGTGTTCTCAGAGCAAAACTTGGGCTTATACAACCTGTGCTGACACTGAGTCCAGGACTGAGCCCCCTTAGTCCCAGAGATGGCCTTGAACGCCCCTTGAGACTCTTGGTTTTCTGGTCCTGTTGAACTCCAGATGATGAGCCCATAGCCCTGGGTTCTGGAGGTCTGATCTCCATTCTAGCTGCAAACACTCTGTGTGGACAAAACTTTACCAAGTGTTTCTAAGAATCTCCCCAGAGAGCAATGGAAGGCCTGGGAGTCAAGTTTGGGAGACACAGTAGGTTGCACCTTAGTTTCAGTTCATCCATGTAGTGCATGGTAAGGTGATCCTATAAAATACAATTAAGTGATGGGGGAAAAAATCCCAGAGAAGAGAGCAGAGCAGAGAAAGCCTGGGACTTTGGAAGCCAACCAGGAGTCCTGGCAAGGACACTGTCGTTAGGGCACTTCCCCTCCCTCTCTGTCTTCCAGGAACATCTGGTAAGTGAAGAGTTTTAGGCCAGTCTTTGTGCAGCCTAACCCTTATTTATGCCCTGAAAGGGTGGTGGATAGCCATTGGCACTTCTGACATCCAGTTAGCAGACACAGCCCAGGTGCTGGCAAGTCAAGACTTCTCCGTCAGCCAGCCTCTCCCACTAGCCTACCCAGAGTCCTCCGGCCTGGTCCGAATCACCTTTCCCTGTGGAGATCTTAGCAGATGTTGGGTGGACTTGACTTTACCTCTTTTCTCGCATAGCTCACTGAAGTGTACCACTTTTAAGATGCAGAAGCTGAGGTTTTGGCACTTCCAGTAGATGCATAGTAAGTGAACATGACAGCTGAAACTGGGCTGTGACCTTTCTTCTGCCAGGCCATAGCCAGGACAGCAGGTCTGCTCCCCTCTTCTCACCCAGATTCCTGGAGCCCCTTCTCTTGCTTGCATGCAAACTTACACACACACACACACACACACACACACACACACACACACACACACACAGGAAGCCGGATGTGTTGGGGAATTTCCATAACTCCCAACAGTCAAAGGGTGTTGGAATGTCATAGCTGCTTGTTGGGACAGCTGTGAGGTGCCTGGAGTTCTCAGAGGTCTCTGGAGAACTGGGCTAAGAAGACCTTGAGCGCGACTTTGTTTTTGCTTGGCTTCCTCCCGTCTCTGTCCTGGTTCCTGCTCCCCTAGCACATCCCCAGCACAGGAGGATTAAGCCTGAGGGGAATTCAGACACCCAATCTGGGATGGCTGAATTGGTGAAGGATGTTATCCAGGGACTGTGGTGTCAGGACAAAGTCTAGAAGCTCCATATAGCTGTGACAGTCTGATCAAGAACTCAGAGAACCAAAGAAAGCCCAATCATGTGTCAAGCGCAAAATACACAGACTTTATTTAAGAGCAGTTTGCTAGGCATGGGACTAGACCATCTATTTACATTTCTCCTGGGCTGTTATAAAATCACTCCATTGGAATTCTGTTTTCATGTGAACAATTCAGATTCAGAGACAGGTTCAACAAAATTTTTTTTCACTAATCTTCAAATCACATTCTAGGTGGAATGAGCACTTTACATTTTTAAAACAGAGATATTTTTATTGGAAAGGCAGATTTACAGAGAGAAGGAGAGAAGGAGAGAAAGATTTTCCGTCCACTGGTTCACTCCCCAAGTGGCTGCAATGGCTGAAGCTGAGCCTATTGAGCCTATCTGAAGCCAGGAGTGAGAAGCTTCTTCTGGCTCTCCCATACATGTGTAGGGTTCCAAGGCTTTGGGTCATCTGCTGCTGCTTTTCCAGGCCACAAGCAGGGAGCTGGGTGGGGAGTGGAGTAGCTGAGACATGAATCAATCCCCATATGGGATCCTGGCATGTGCAAGGCAAGGATTTAGTCACAAGGCTATCATTCCAGGCCCAATTTATCTTTTAATTCCATTTTGCATGAAGATCAAAAGAATTTATAGGCTGAGATAGGGCAACATGGATAGGGAATGGGAAAGAGAGAGATGTGTGTGTGGTGGCGGGGGGGGGGGGTGGGTAGGTGGGAGCTCCTAACTGCTTATTCCTCAGATGCTCCTAGTGCCTGGGGTTTGATCAAGTTGAAGCAGGAAACTGGGAATGTGATCTATATCTTCCATGTGGGTGGTGATGATTTGAGTCATTAGTGCTGTCTTCCAAAGTCTTTGTTGGCAGGAGACTGGAGTCAGGAGTCGGAGCTAGACATTGAACCCAAATATCTGATGTGAGATGCACATGGCTTAGCCAGCCTCTTAGCCATTCGGTCAAATACCATACCCTCCATGCATTTTTAAAAGTCCCTTCTTGTGTGGTTCACATTGTATTTCTGTTGGGCAGTGTCGCCCTAGAGACTCCAACAAAGAGAAGGCTCAGGATGGGGCTGGCCACCTCCTCTCCAGGGAAGAAAGTCTAAGAACAGGGCTCTTCATGAAATCAGGTGGTGGCAAGGTGAGCCCCATTTGACATCACTTTCAAAGATGCATGACTGTGATTAGGCAACAGACTTTATGGCTGAAGAAAGTAGCTTGTAAATTAGTCACATGCCCAAGAGACATCATTGCTCCTTTGGTTCACTTAGGGTTTACTAACTTAGGTTCTGGAATTTGCTTTCTTTTTTCCCCTCTTCTGTATCCTACTCTTATGAGGTGAGAGATATCAGTTGCGGAATAGGGGAGCAAGGAGAAGGAAGAGGACAATTATCAGTGATTAAAGCAACAAGAAAGAGAGAAAAGGACAGAGACCAGGCAGAAAGATCTCATTGGCTTTAACAAAGTCTTTTTCTTTCTTTCTTTCTTTCTTTCTTTCTTTCTTTCTTTCTTTCTTTCTTTCTTTCTTTCTTTCTTTCTTTCTTTCTTTCTTTCTTTCTTTCTTTCTTTCGTTCTTTCTTTCTTTCTTTCTTTCTTTCTTTCTTTCTTTTTTTCTTCCTTCCTTCCTTTCTTCATTTCTATTATTTTATTATTATTATTATTGCCATCACCATTATCATTGAACTCTGATTTCTTGTTCCTGGAAAGCCACAAGCAACTACTTCTGTTTTGTAAATTAGGAAAAGGGGGAAGAAACTATTGATTGATTTCCAGAGATCAATAGAAAGCATGAGAAAGAGAGGAGGGGCAGGTTTTAGGGGCAAATCTGTGAGTTGGAGAGGAGGTCCCAGTAAGGGGAATTAGGTTGTGTTAGCAGGGATCCACCCTGGGATCTCCCCACTTCAAGGACTTGGAGGGGAGATGGTGGTTCTCTAAGACACCTCTTTGTATACCTTCAGCTTGTTAAAATCCATCAGCAACTGATTGAAAAAATTTTCTAGCTGTTTGGCTGTGAACTCAATGGTGTTTTCTGGGAAAAGGCATTGGTGGTGTTACAGGCCTTGCATTCTGGGAGCAGAGAATTCTTAATTCCAAGGACACATAGCGCCAGGAAGCTGAAGCGAGAGCACACCTGAAAAATAGTATTCTCTTTAAGTCTTGCCACTGCTCATCAACCTTCAAGGGGCTCCAATTATTCACTAAATCAAAACCTAATCTGAGTCTGCCACTAGCCCTCTCCCCAGTCAGGAGATTGTGGTTATCTTTACATACTGCTTCTTTTTATTTTCATTTTTTAAAGATTTATTTACTTTTATTGTGAAGGCAAATTTACAGAGAAGAGATACAGAGAGAAAGATTTGTCTGCTGGTTCACTCGCCAAATGCTTGCAATGGTTGGAGCTGAGTTTATCCAAACTCAGGAACCAGGTCCTGAATTTGGGTGTGGCAGGGTGGGGGACAAGTGTGGAATGCTATGAACTGAATTGTATTGCACCCCCTGAAATTTATCTCCCTTCAGAGCATGCTTTTTTGTTTTTTTGCTGTTCATAATGCAGGCAGGCTGGGGATTTTCTGTCTTTAATATTTGGTTCTTTTTGGTGTAAACTTTACTTATTCAATTCATGTGCTCTTCCCCTTGCATTCTAAGATAAGTAGTTTAGAGTAACTAAATTTATCCTTTATCACTTTAAGAAATGGCCTCAGCTAAATACCCAATTTAGCTCCTCAGAAGTTCTGTTTTCCACATGACCTTAAACCTTTCCTCCTATTTCCAATAGTTTGTTCCTTATTTCAGCCCAGAACTTGCCATCACGACCCTTACGTAAAACCGGTGTGCGTCAATACTTAGTTCACAGCATCTTGAGGTTTTTCTACCACCCACCTCAAAACTTCTCTAAACTACAACCCTTATCCAGTTTAAAGATCCTTTCAGATTTTCTTAAAGATTTATTTTATTTTTATTTTGAAGTCAGAGTTAGGGAGAGAGAGAGAGATATCTTCCATCTGCGGGTTCACTTCCCAAATGGCCACAATGGCTGGAGCTGAGTCAATCCAAAACCAGGAACCAGGAGCTTCTTCCAGGTTTCTTACTTGGGTGCAGGGTCCCAAGGACTTGAGCCATCCTTTGCTGCTTTCCCAGGCCACAAGCATGGAGCTGAATGGGAAGTGGAGCAGTTGGGATATGAATTGGTGCCCATATGAGATATCAGTGCTGTGGGCAGAGGATTAGCTTCTTATGTTAACCATGCTGGCCACTTGGCTTTTGCTTTTACACTTTCATGTATTTGTTACAGCAGCACCTTGCTTCTCAGCCCTCAAATCTGTCACAGGCAGGTGGGGTGCCATAGGCCAGGTGGCTTAACCACAACAATGTATTTTCTCATTGTCTTGGAGGCACAAACCTGGGGCCAGTGCGTCAGGCCAGTTGACTTCTGGTGAAGGCCCAGTTTGCAGGAGAGAGGATTCCAATGTTCTTCCTTTTGTGAGAACTCCAGCATAATCCTAGCAGGTTAGGACTTCAACTTATGGTCTCATTTAAGCTGAATTACCTCCTAAAAGCTCTCTCTCCAAAAATAGCTACACTGGGAGTTTAGCATTACACTGGGAGGGTTTTTGGGGTAAGTGGGCAAATTTAGTTCGGAGCACTCTGCCGAGTAGTTAAATGCCTCCATCCCTAGCACAGTATCCTGCACAGAGTGGGTGCTTTGTGAATGCATGGTGAATCCAAAGACATTGAACTCCAAAGCCCCTGAGGAGTTATTTTTACAAGCCCTGCTCCTCTGGCTTTGGAGGCTACTGAAATCCCACAGCCATTGGGAGGTCAAGAGAAAGTGAGCATGCTTTTGCAGGAAGAGGACTGGAGAAACTGAGCCACTGCTATGGAAGCTCAGCTCCAACGGGCAAGATCGATGGCAGGCTGTTGTTCCTTCTCAAGAGAAATTCCACATAGTTTTTAAAAAATAGTTATTTGAGAGAAAAGGAGAGGGGAGAGAGTGTGCACGAGCAAGTGAGCTCTGGTATCCACTGGATCACTCCCCAAACGCTCACAGTAGCCAGGGCTGGGCCAGACCAAATCTGGAGCCAAGAATTCACTTCAAGTCTCCCTCATGGATGGGAGGAACCCAATTACTTGAGCCATCACCACTACTTCCCAGGGTCTGCATTAGCAGGAAGCTGGAGTCAAGAGCGACGGTGGATTATCCAACCAAAGTATTCTGATATCTTTCATGGATGTCTTATTTGGTGTCCTCAGTGCTAGGCCAGGCACCTATCCTGTCTAGTTTGGGATGCTAAGAGCAGCAATACTTATTCCAAACATTTGGATTAGGAATATAGGTGTCACCTGGACTGTGAATTGTGCATCTGAACAGGCTGCCTCTAGAAGGCCTGGCCAAGCTGCTGCACGGGTCCCTGTTGCTAGACATTTCTCACCTCCTCCACAGACTGGCTTTATGTTCCCATCCATATTCTTCTATCTCCTTTTTTCCTACTTTCTTTTTTTCCCTCTCTACTTACAATGTAGGCAATATTGTCATGCTTTTAGTAACTTCAAGGTTTACAGCATTCTATGAATCTTTTCAGAAGCAATGAGAAGTTTAAATGAATTTTAAAAATAAATAATATTGCCCATACATAACCTGAGAAGGACCAACGTTCAAATGGCTAAATGCAGGAAGCAAAGTCACACATGAGCCTGGCATGGGGTGAAAAAAAAATCCCCAAACTCTCTGTATCTTAAATGGCCAATTAGTTATTGAGATCATCCTTATAATAAACTGTGTAAGTAACTGCTCATGGGTCAGTATTATGGCCTAGTGGATTAAGCTGTTGCCTGCAATGCTGGTATCTCATGTGGGTGCTGGTTCAAATCCCTGCTGCTGCACTTTCAATTCTGCTATCTGCTAGTGTGCCTGAAAAGTAGAGAGAATGACCCAAGTGCTTGAGTCCCTTTACCAACATGGGAAATCCAGATGAAACTCCTGGCTTCTGGCTTTGTTCTGACCCAGCCCAGGTTGTTACAGTCATTTGGGGAATTAATCAGAATATGGAAGATTCTTTCTCTCTCTCTCTCCCTTTGTGTGCCTCTACCTTTTCAAGAAATAAAAATAAAAACTTAAATGAAGTTCTCTTATACCCATTTCTACTCAGTCCCCATTGCATTGTAACAAACAAATGAACAACAACAGCAAAAGTTTAAAATTCCCATTACAGATGAGAAAACAGAAGCTCATGGAGATTAGGAAGCATGTCTGACTTCTGAGTTGTGGTAATGGTGTTCAAATCATGGTCCTCTGTTCCTAGAAACACCATCCTTTCCATTCTGTTTGCTTGCTTTTAAGATGGGGGCTAAATACCCAGAAGACTGCTCATGGGGAGTGGGCTGAAAGGTATCATTCCATTCTGTTTGCTTGCTTTTAAGATGGGGGCTAAATACCCAGAAGACTGCTCATGGGGAGTGGGCTGAAAGGTATCATTCCAGTCAGACCTAGCCTTCGGGGACTCTTGTCCAGAGATGAGGGAATTCAAGGCTCCCAGCTGGAACTGACCCGAGACAAGGGTCCAGCTCCTGGGAAGAGGCAGCTGCTGGAGCCTTTTGCACAGCTGGGACATATGTGGACCTCAACCAGCCAGCTCGGTTGTGAGGCCAGGCCAAGAAGAATGAGTATGACCACTGAGAACTGAGCCATAAACCCTGCTAAGTGTTGGAAATAGAGACAGACGGGATGGATGAGGCTTGGGGTACCCACAAGGCCCCCATAAGAATGTCTAGTATGCAACAGCAGAGCTGGGCCTTGGCTTTGAGGATACACCTGGGCCTGGCAGAGCAGGACTTCCCAGTTCAGAAAGCACTGACAGGGAGTCTGATATGTGGTGGGCACTGAGGAAGCATAGAGAAATCAGCTCAGGTCCTGACCTTCAGAGCCGCCACTATTCCCAGAGGGGAGGGGAGTCTGAAAAGTGACCTTCCTAGGCCTGGAACCCAAAGTCCCATGAGGATTCCTACTCACAGCGACTCTCTTCCAGGGCCATGTTCTGCAATGACTTGAAGGAGAAGTACGAGAAGAGGATCATCATTAAAGGGGTCGATGCTGAGACCATGCACACCCTCCTGGACTACACGTATACCAGCAAGGCGCTGATCACCAAGCAGAATGTGCAGCGCATCCTGGAGGCTGCAAACCTCTTCCAGGTGTGTGAATAAACAGACTCAGTGTCCTTCTCAGAAGCAGGTGAAAGCAGCAATTTCCCCAGGTATTGGCCTGGACTGGCTCCCAGGCCAGTACCTGGGATGGACACACACACACACACACAGAGCTTATGTGTGACACTTGTGTGAGTTTTCTGGGAGGTTTTGAGATGGGGTGATGAGACTCCTTAATGAGATGGTGCCAGCAGTATTTATTGCCCACAACTGCATTTGGTTCCTGATGCCAGAAACAATGGCTACAGTTTGCCCAGCTGGATCTAGAAGCTAAAGTCAGTACTTTGTGTCATTACTTTGAATTCCCAGAACCCTGGGCAGGTGATTACTCTCCCTATTTTATGGATGGGAAAAGCAAGGTCACTTAGACAAGGCTATGATTTGGACCCTGAGCTTTCTGAGTCCAGGCACACATGTCTCTTTGGCAGCAGTGCCCTCATCCAGCAAGGAAGTGTCTGCTAGTACTTAGTGGTGGTTATGAATGAAGAGTGTGGAGAAATGAGGACTATAGAAGATAAGGTCCAGAACCCTTGGACGAATGGTTACTGCTTCTGTTCAGTTTGGTTTTCCAAACTAATTGTGACAATTATATTGACTAACAAAATGATTGGACACATAGAGCATATCAATTGTATCCCTAATTATCAAAGTGGTCCAATCTCTGCCACCCTTGTCTAGGTCTGAGATTCTACACTACTGAACCTCGTTCCATTGGGCTATCTCATGGTTTGGATGGTGGGATTTAGGAGAAAGAGTCCAAGGTGAGGTCAGGTCACTCCCAGGGGTCAAGGACAAGCTCCAGATCCTGTCTGTTTCTTGGGACATGGGATGGTAGTGTCTACTTGGGTCATCAGTGGGTTAGCAGTTGTGGAGAGCAGAAAATCGGACTCTGGGATGGTGAGGAATGAGGGGTCCAGGATCCAAGCCCATTGACTATGGATTGGCTTTGCTGAAGTTAGAGTGTGGCAGAATTTATGAAATCCAGCAAAGAAGGGAGAGTAGAAAGAAAAATCAACCATGCAACAGCAGCGATGAGCTCTGAGTAACAGGTTGCTGCCATTACAGCCAATTTCACTGACTCACTTTCCCCAACACGTCTGAAAGAGAAGGCTGCATTTTTTTCAAGAGACCAAATTTAATAAATGCACACAGTTTTATATATAATGTATCATCTAACCATGTGGAGCATTTATGCTTTTTTATACATTCAGATGTGTTTGAAACATTTTTAAAGGTTTATTCATATTTATTGGAAAGGCAGATTTGCAGAGAGACAAAGAGAAAGATCTTCTGTCTACTGATTCACTGCCCAAGTGGCTGCAATTGTTGAAGCTGAGCCGATCCAAAGCCAGGTGCAAGGAGCTTCCTCTGAATCTCCCATATGGATGGTGCAGGGTCCCAAGGCTTTGGGCCATCCCTCACTGCTTTCCCAGGCCACAAGCAGGGGGCTGTATGAGAAGTGGAGCAGCTGGGACATGAATTGGTGTCCATATGGGATCCACCCGTATGCAAGGCAAGGATTTAGCCACTAGGCTCTCATGCTGAGCAATTGAAACACTTCTTAAGGTTACAAGACAGAACATAGAGAAATAAACAGGAATATTTTCAACATTTACAGGAAGTGATATGATAAAGAATATGAAGTAATAGGATCTTTTCAACACTTCAGAAACTATATAATATATAACTATATATTATTATTATATATAGTTTTTGAAGTGTGTCTATATATGTATGTATGTACAAATATGTATAGTTTATCTTCCCACAAGTAGCATCACACATGGTCACATCTTCACATGCTTCTGAAGAGCTGGTTACTTCCAACATGGCTGGTTCTGCCTTCCCTGCTGACATCTCTAAGTCAGTTAACCCTCATGTGTCTTCCCCCTCTAATTCCCTCTGTCCTCACCTGCTCACGCTCTTGGCCTCATTGATTGGCAGAACATTCCTCCCTGGATGCAATGGAAGGTTCAGCAACCTCAGGCTCAGTATCCCCATCTCACCTCCTCCACCCTGCCCACCCTCTGCTTTAGCAAAGAAACCCCGGGGAAATCCTTCCCCTGACACAGGAATCTCCATCAGGTTCAGGTTTTTAGTTTTTTTCTGAACTTATCTCTAAAAGGACCAACAGTCTCTAGCACGTCATTGATTCATCATTACTCAGTGTAACCACAGTTGCCATTATGGTTTTCATGTAGTCCCTTTGCTGGACTGGTATAACAATGAACAAATAACACTGGTGATAAGAACGGTAATGGCATTTATTCCTTTGAATAACAGTGTTTGACATCAAAGTAGATGCTCAATGAATGCAAATTTTGACTGCTACATGCTTTGGGTGATGGAGGGGGAACCAATTCTTATGTTTCCTATTTGTTTTTCTGACTGAAAGCACGTGTTACCTATTAGGCTAAGGAGAAGTATTTCCTTTTTCCAAATGCAATTTTAAATTACAATAACATTGCAAACTCATTACAGAAAAGTTAGAAACCCATTCAAGCAAAATAAACATGAAAATGACCTATAATTCCCTCCTATTTGGAGAAAATATGACACTTCTTTGGGTATGTACACTTCAAGGTTCCTTTTTATTTTTTGAAAGATTTATTTATTATTTTTATTGGAAAATCAGATTTGCAGAGAGAAGGAGAAACAGAAAGATCTGTCTGCTGGTTCACTCTCCAAGAGGCCACAACAGCCAGTGCTAAGCCGACCCAAAGCCAGGAGTCAAGAGATTCTTCTGGGTCTACCACATGAGTGCAGGGTCCCAAGGCTTTGGGTCATCCTCCACCGCTTTCCCAGGCCACAAACAGGGAGCTGGATGGGAAGTGGAGTAGCTGGGACACTAACTGGCACCCATATGGGGTCCCGGCACATACAAGGCAAGGATTTAGCCACTAGGCTATCATGCCAGACTCTCCAGGGTTCCTTTCTAAACACTGACATGGACAGAGTGACAAGGAAGCACAGCTTTGGAGCTATGCATCTCCCAAGAGAAGAAACAACCAGTTTTGCTGGCAGTGATGGGAGAAGCAGGAGCAGTGGGCACCAAGGGAGGGGAACACTGGTTGCTCTGCAGAGCTTGTTCCAGAGAGAAGCAAGCCTGCTGACACCTTGATTTTGGACCTCTGACCTTCAGAACTGTGAGAGGATAAGTTTCTGAGCTATTTAAGTCTCCAAGTTTGTGACAATAGGAAGCTAATACAAACTAAAAAAGCTAACTAAAGCTAAAGGTCTTACAACAAAAATGATTACCTCTTGTTCTTGTTCTCTACTTCCACCCACACTTCTAGAACAATTACTTTACCTTGTTTTGTTTTGAAAAATTTATCTTTTAAATTACTTATTTGTTTATTTGATAGGCATAATGAGAGAAAGAGGGAGAGACAGAAAGTAGGAAAGGCAGCGAGAGAGATCTTCCATCTCCAGGTTCTCTCCCCAAGTGGCTGCAACAACCAAGAGCTATGAGCTCCAGCTTGGTTTCTCATGTGGGTTTTAGAAGTTCTAGCACTTGAACCACTTTTTTTTTTTTTTTGCCTTCCTTGGGGCGTTAGTAGGAAGCTGAATCAGCAGCAGAGCAGCTGGGACTTCAACTGGCACTCAAATATGGGAGGCCAGCATTGTTGTAAGTAATGGTTTAACTTGCTGTGCCACAATGCTGTCCTCTTTTCATGTGTTTTAAATGTGTATTGCGTTATTTGCTTCCATATTTTTAATGATTTATGCATTGTGTATGCACGCTCTCTCTCACTTTGCTTCAGTTTTAGATAGCTTGATTTTTTTTTTTCGTCCTGTTCCTAGTGGTTTCTCCTAAGGCCTCTTGCCTGCAGTTACCCTTGTCTTTCCTTTGCTGTCAATTTGAGAGTGCCTTTCACTCTTTTCTAAGTGGATTTTATGTCCCAGAATCCCATGACTGAATGTCTGTGTTCCCCTAAGATTCATGTGTTGGACTCCTAACCCACAGTGTGATGGTATCATAGCAGGAGGTGATGCCTTTGGAAGGTGATTAAGCTTTTATTTTTTTCCCTCTCAAGGATTTATTTATTTTTTTTTACTGGAAAAGCAGAGAGAGAGAGAAAGAGAGAAAGAGGAATATTTTCCATTACCTGGTTCACTTCTTGAATGGTCACAACTGCCAGAGCTGGGGGCTGGTCTGAAACCAGGAGCTAGAAGCTTCTTCCAGGTCTCCCATGTGGGTGCAGGGATCCAGTGACTTGAGTTGTTATCTGCTAATTTCCCAGCACATTAACAAAGAGCTGGATCAGAAACAGAGCAGCGGGAACACAAACCAGCACCCATATGGAGTGCCGGCACTTCAGGTGGAAGATTCGACTGATAGATTGTGGCGCTGGCCCTGTGGTTAGGTATTGAAGGCAAAGGGATTAGGTGCTGTCACAACGGAGACCCTTGGGAGCTCTTTTGCCCTTTTCCCATCATTTGGGTATAAAACAAGGAAACACGACTTACAATCCTGAATACTACCCTCTCCAAACCTGAATATACTGGTACCCTGAGCTGGGACTTCCAGCCCTTGGAATTGTGAGCAATAAATAAGTAACTTTCTATTGTGTAAAAGACACCCACTGTATGGTACCCCATTGTAACACCTCCAACTCATCATGACAGTAGTCTTCCTTTTCATGGATGCCTTCATTTGAAGGGTCCCAGCCTTCAATAGCTTGCTATGAAAGAGAATATAGGAGATAAATGTTTGGGATAAAATTGATGTTATACAACCTTCATAATTTGATAGTTTGGGAGTATGTTTGGAGATGTTGCTCCATGTTACAACTTACTGCATACATGTTTTATCAGAACACGTTTTTTTTTTATCAACGATTCCTAATTTTTAATTATGGAAAACTTTCATTATCTCTTTGATGACTTCTTTACGACTCTTTCATCTCATTTCTTCCCTGGAATCATCATGTAGGTGTTGGACTGCCTAGATTGATTTATTTGTTTACCTCCTCTCTTCTATTGACCATGTCCAGCCTTTCGCTCTGTCCAGGGTGATTTCTTCAACTGGACCTTAAAATTTTCCTGTGAGTTTTTTCATTTCTGTTGTCATATCCTTAGTTTTCAAGAGTATTTGCTATTTGTTTTAGTAATTTCTACTCTCATATCTTGTTACTCTGAACCTATTTTAATATATTTGCTGCTGTTTTTGCACCATCCTTGCATTCCTTTACTTGGCTTGCTTGTTCAGGTCTGAAACTTTCGCTTTAGAAGATCTGCCAGCTTCATGGGGCTGCAATAACCAGTCCCCTTGAATTAGGAGGCTTAGAACAACATAAACCTGGGCCTGGCATGATGGTTCAGTTGGCTAATCCTCACCTTGCAAAGCACCAGAATCCTGTATGGGTGCTGGTTTGTGTCCTGGCTGCTTCACTTCCCATGCGGCTCCTTGTTTGTGGTCTGGGAAAGCAGTCCAGGATGGCCCAAAGCCTTGGAACCCTGCACGCATGTGGGAGACCCAGAAGAATCTCCTGGCTCCTGGCTTCAGATCAGTTCAGCTCCAGCTATTGTGGCTACACTTGGGGAGTGAACCAACACATCTTTCTGTATGTCTGACTTTCCAATAAAAAAAAATCTTCAGAAAAACCCCAATATCAACATGTTCTCTTAGGGTTCTGTGGAACAGAAATCAAAGTGAAGCTGTGACCAAGGCTGTTTCCTTCACCCCAATTCCACCCCCTACCCTGATTCCTCCCCTCTCCCCCACCAGGAACCTCCAAGAGAGAACATGTTCTTGCCTCACCCGGTTGCTACAGGCTGTTTGCATTCTGTCCCTTGCGACCACGCACTGCAGCCTCCACATTTGTGGTCACATTGCCTCGTCTGCACCTGCATGCCTTCCCTTCTGTGTGTCTGTGCACTGAAAGCCCCTCTCAGTCTCAGAGGAACTCCTCCAGAAAGCTCCTTAGCTTAGTCACATCTTGTGTCATACTATGTTTATTCTTTGGCCATGTGAACTGATGCTAACAGATTCTGGATATTATCATGTACTCATGTTCTTTGTGGAGCCACCATTCAACCCCCAGAGAGGATTTCTGCCAATACCCTTCTGATGACCTGATCCTTGGCCAGAAGGTCTTGTTACGCTAGTTTCAAGCTTGATATACAGACTAGTGGACTGGATCATTATCAGTGCCATTGGATGGCCTGCCAGATTCCTGATATCAGTCCTTGTTGTACTTTCCCTAGGGTCCATCAGCCCCTGCAGGTGCCCTTTAGTCTCTTGCCCATAGGTCAGCTGAATGTTTTCAACACCGTTTGGGGTATGTAGGGAAGAACTTTTATGCCACATCTTTACTTTCCGTATGATGTCCTCAGTGTCTGGGAGTTTAGAATCTTCCCTGTCTGGTTTCTCTGAAGACTAACCCTTCTTCTCCAGCCATGGTAGGAGTGGTTGGGGTTGGACTGCAGAGACGGGAGGCGGACAGGAGGCGTCTCTCCTCAAGCTCAGTCCCTGCTGTCCACCCCACCTTCTTCTCCTTGAGACTGTGGTGTCCCTGAGTTTTCTGTTCTAGGGGACAAGGGTGCTCCTCACTAGGCAGTCGAGCCCACCTTCCCCCTCTCAGCAGAGTCCCTTACCAGGCTTTGTGTTCTGTGGTTTGGGGTTACTGATGTCTCCTGGTTTCATCGAGAATGGTTTTTGTGTTTCTGTTTTCCTTCTTCTTTCAGTTCTGTGAAATTTTGCAAGAGAGCTGTTAAAAAGGACTGATATTAAGGACTGTGATCTGTGGTCATGCAGGATGCAAATGTTTTCTGTGGTCATTGGAATCATACATTTAAAATGTTAAATTTATTTGTGAATCACAGAAATTAGAGAAAAAGAGAGAGAGAGAGAGAGAGAGAGAGAGAGAGAGAGCGCGCCCACTCACACTGTTCTTTCTCCAAAAGCTGGGAGCTCAATCCAGACTTTCCAGGTGGGAGGCAGGGACACAGTCACTGACTGGTCACCGTTGCTGCTCCCTGACCTTCTGCCAGGGTCTGTACCGTCAGGAAATGGGAGTCAGGGAGCAGAGACTGCGTATACCAGGCGTTCTGATCTGGGAAACACGTATCTTACTTACATAGCCAAATGGATACTCCTGACATAATTTTTAATTTTGTTTATAATTTTAAATTATATTTATAATGTACAAAATGTAAAAGCTAGTATTATCTCTGGCATAGGAATGATTTCTTTCATGATTTTTGGAAAGGCTTTCATTGTTTGATCATCTGGTTATTCATTTGTGATTTTCCTTAGTTGTTTCCTCCCATTCATCTTTTCCCAGTTGATGAGCTTCAGCAGTGAAGCTGGTCTTGGTAAGAGAGGCAGAAAGGGCAGATGGAAGAGGCAGAGACTAGGCAAGCTCTGCTTATTTTTAGGCCCTGCATTCTGCTGATGCCTTACTCCATGTTTTCCAAATCTCTTTCTCTTCCTAAGCAAAACTAACAAATTAAAAAGTAAATTAAAAGCACCAAAACCCCCAAGAATTAGAAAAAGTTTTTGTCGGAAGCTACTTTGCTCAGTTTCCCTCTGAGTGTGAATTCTTATGAAACGGAGGATAGAGTGCTGTGGGCTTCAGGCTTTCCTTGTAACACACTGATTTTCATAGTTCCTGCCCTCCTCTCTTGTCTCAGACCCAAAAAGCTGGGACTATTGTCTACCATAAAGAACGACATGTTTAGGCTGTTGCCATCCCTTAATGGTTTTAAAATCTGTTCTTTTGAAGGCTTAAAATATTCCCTGACTTTAAATTCTGGAATACAGACAGGAAGGCTCTTGTTTTGCCATTGTCACAGTTAACAGCATCTTGCTATCCTGTTCTATGTCCATCCCAGGCCTTGGGAATATATATTGCTCTCACACATGGCCTCTACATTGAAAACACTGATGCTGGAGTTAGTGACAGGACAACAGTCTGTCTTGTTCTTTCCAATGGCTGGTGAATATAGTTGGAATCTCTTTGGACTAGAAACAGCCCCGTTATCTGTGATGATCTCTTACATGGTTGAGTGGTAGACTGGAAAAAACATGGGCTTTGAGGTAATGCAGCCAACCCTAGATAGGTTTTAAACTTCAAATCAGTCATTTCTATGTTTTATGGCTCTGGGCAAATTACACTTTCTGAGCCTCCACTTTATCACTTGCACATTTAGGAGGACAAAATGTCCCATGTCTCAGGCAGATGAGATGATATGTATGAGATATATGACAGATAATAGATGCTGAAAGGAAGATTGTGAAATGTTTTCACTTTACTTTGATTTTCTGCCTTAGATAACCTTGACTAATGTTGGCACAGAGGAATACGTCCCTAAACGATCCCTAAATGTAGCTTCATGAGTTAAGATTGTAATAGGGCATGTGTCAAAGTTCTAAACATCATGTTCTTCTGAGGCATGCTTAGGACAGTGAAGTGGGCAAACACGTTACTGCAATTAACTCAGAATCACAGGCGGAGAAAAATGTGCCAGCATGGGCATTTTGTCTTGTTATGTTACAATAGCCATAGAAGCTGGTTCTGCCTGGCTGAATTGAAATCAGTAAGAATCATCTTATCTTGGTGCTGTTCACCCCACCCAGGCGTAAAGGTTTCCTAACCTTCCCATGGCTTCTCTCTTGCTTTCAGCTTCTGTTTTAGGTCTTCTATTAGCATCTCCTATAATTTCTTACTATAGTAAAAGACAACTCAGTTGACCAATCCAATCACCTTTATGGCTGCTTGAAAAGAACTTTTCAAACCGGACAACTTCATGAGCAGCTGTCAGTTTTATAGCCTGGTTGCCCTTATACCAAGGGCCCATCAGACTCATCAACCCTGGTGTGAAGTGGGATAGTTTCTGATAGGAGGAAACTTTGAGTGGCAGGTGCTGATGGACTATTGGAGGATGATTACAGTAACATGGCCATCATTTATTCAATTATTGGCAAATTAGTAAGAGAGAGAAATTTTCTCCAAGTATTTTTTTTTTTTGAAGGGCAAGGGCAAGAAAAGCCCCTGAGGGACTTGTTCTCATGTGAAGTAGGGTCTTTTACACGAGCACCACCCAGCAGAGCCCCCAGAAAAACAAGGAACCATCCTCAATCTTAAACAGACTTTCAGGTTTCTGAGTTCTAGGTAAGTGAGACAACCCAGTCAGCTGTAGGCTATAGACTTAGGCCAATGACTAAGAATGGAGCAAGATTTCTCAATCTGGGAGATTTTTGCCCTGTGTTTTTGGAAAACTTTGTGGTGTTCATTACTTTCATTTTTTCCTCATTTATTTTTGATTCAAATTGTATTGTGAAAAGCTCATGAAAGAATAAGGCCTTGGGACCTTATCTGCAGGGTAGTAAGAAGTAAGCAGGTGAGGGAGACCAGACTAAACTTACATTTACTCTAGCTGTTGCTTCCCTGGCTCAGCAACCTCTGGGGAACCTTGGACTCTTAGTTCCCATGGTAACCAACACTGTAGCATTGATCAGCTTAGCCTGTTTTCGATTTTTGTATTGTTCCTTTTGAGTTCTACTAGCATAGAGAGTCTTAATCTTTGGCTACAAAGTCAATTATGCAAAAAAGTGTGATTCATCCTATTATTTTTGTGCCACTGGACTTAATCTTTCTCTTAGACTTTCTTTTCCACTGGTACTGGAAACCATATTCAACTTACTAACATCTCACTTTAGGAAAGCTTTAATGGATTCCAGATTAGGGTTGTTTATATAGTTCGCGGGGTGGGGGGGTTCCAGGATTGTCATTTGCACTAATGGTCCAGGTTGGCACTTGATGGGGCATCTGCATTCCCATGACCTTCCTCTGGTTTACCACTTCCCCTAGAATATCAGCTAAAGTCCGTGGGTGCATCTGCCTGTGCTCGTCATTCTTAGCTTGTTCCTAGATTCTTTCCATTCTGTTTGCAAAACCTCTTCATATCTGCTTACTTCTGTCAGATACAATGTGGGGTTTAAGCTGTAATGAAAATTCAGATTATAGCTAGAATTTTAATTCTTCCCGATTCCCCTAAATTGTTAAGTATCTGCTAAGTGGTAGGTACTCTGTGAGTCACTGTCAGTGAGAGGTGAGGATAAAATGGGCCAGGGTAATGCCATGGCACAGTAGGCTAAGCCTTCATCTGCAATGCTGGCATCCTATATGGGCACTGATTTGAGTCCTGGCCACTCTGTTTTGGTCCAGATCCCTGCTAAGGCCTGTGAAAGCAGTGGAGGATGGTTCAAGTCCTTGGACCCCTGCACCCACGTGGGAGCTCCAACTGTTGCAGCCATTTGGGGAGTGAACCAGCAGGTAGAAGACTCTGTTTTTCCTTCTCTCTCTTTTTAGCTGCCTTTCAAATAAAAATAAGTCTTAAAAAACAAAATGGATAAATACAAGTTACATTTTTGTGGTGAGTTATCATCGTCCATCCTCTATATGATCCCATTTAATGTTGACAATGTTCATCTCTGTGAATGAATATAGCAGGTAATACCCTCATTGAAAGGTGGGCTTATGTTCCTAATATTTTTCAGATGAGGAAATATGGTTTAGAGAGAGTTCAATTCATCAGATGGTAGAGATGGTAGAGATAGGATCTGGAACTTTGGATCCCAGGCGTCTGTTTTTATACACTACTCCAAAGGTTCTGTAACAAGGATTCTCTGTGAGCTTCCAACGTAGTGAGCAGCCTAACAGACCCCAGAGTGAGAAGGAGATGCCATTGAGCTAGATTTCACAGAATAGATAGAATTTCCGTAAGTGCATTTGGGTTGGGAAAAAGTTTTTCCAGGTAGAGAGCAAAGATGTAAGCTTTCAGCTTTTGCCACTCAATTACACCTGTGGCAGCTCTCTGCTGGGGTTTTCTCCTTAACATGTGACTTCTGCGTAGAGTTTTTTCTCCTTCTCTCTCTCTCTCTCTCTCTCTCTCTCTCTCTCTCTCACACACACACACACACACACACACACACACCCCATATAGTACATTCCATTCTGAACATCCATTTCATTTTAACAACAGTGTTCTTCCCTGGCCTTTACCTTGTCCTTGTACCAAACTATTAAGCCCCTTGAATGTGTGATCCACATATGGCTTCTACTGTGAAGCCAGCTAGTCTGCTGGGGCTACCACAAGTCTCCTCTGGAAAATCAAGAGTTACTTGTTGCCGGCAACCTGACTGAGCTTCCCTGACCGTTGGTATTCTCTTTCCAACCCTACCTCTGGGATAAGTTTACTTCTGTCATTGCTTTAGTCCCCTGCACTTGCCCCACTGCAGCGAGTGGATCCTTTGCAGTTCTTAGCTCTTTCTTGCTCATTCCACATGTCTTCCAAGAACCAGCAGATCTCAAGGACAAGTCCATTGTGAGGCCAGAAAAGAGGGAGTAGAGGAGACAGAGCATGTCCATTTTGGGGGACATATTCCCATGGCATTGAAGCTAGTGGATGCTTTGCCTGGGAGAAGGGGAGGAGAGGTGGAAATGGAAAACCGAGATCCATGATAACTGAGAATTTCTAAGTAGGAAGGCTCCTTCAGGAAAATACCAACATGATCTCCTGGAAGAGCTTTATTGTCTGAGAAGAAAAGCTACTAAAAAATGTACAATGAATTCAAACACATTCTGTAATGTATTTGAATTTTATTTATCTCATCAACTGACTCTCCATGCATACTGATTTGCCTGAACTCAAAGTAAGAATGCTCATATCTTTGTAGACCCTTTGTAGTAACTCCAAGGTCACTTCGGGGTGTGTGGTCAAGACAACTGCTGATTCGGACTCAAATGGGCCTTCAGTTATTGTGGAACGTGTTTGCAAAAAATCCAAGGGAGAAGTGTAATCAAGTGGGTGGCATCCCTGTGCGGTCCAGATTCTTGCAAGTGTGAAGGACAGGCCGAGGAGCGTCAGTGAGGATGGGGAGCAGGGAGTGCATTCCCTCTGAGACAGATGCTTCTCGTGGGAACCAGAGCCATGTCTCAAGTGGTTTCTTTGATTGTATTTTTAGTCTTGTTCAAGAGTCAGGTGCCTGGCTGTAACCTTTCGCTCACATGTTCCCCCAAACAGGAAGTTGGCTGTCTGTTGCCATTATCTGTCATCTCCCAGCTTTAACAAACAAGTTCATGTGGCACTGGGACAGGCTGAGACAAAAAAGTTACCATAAAGTCCTAAAGTCTTGACTAATCTTGAATGTGAAAAAAAAAAAAAAGGAAGAAGTGTGCAAAGCAATTAATCTCTTGTTCTCATGACCATCCTGCACGTTAGCAGTTTCCCAGCCATTGGTGAAGATCCCATGAGGCTGCCATCCACCTCACACCCACAAAGTGTTTGTGGAGGCATATTTGGGGGGAACTTACACATTCTGGAGATTCCCTACCCACCCAGCTCTCATAAGGCCACCTTCAATTTCACTGGTATTGTGTTCAACAGTGTAATAAGTTACAAAGATCATGTGACATGTGACTGTGTGTGAGAAGAATTAGCTGACCATGACTTTGGGTGTCCTCTTGACCACCTACTAGCTGGATAACTTTGGATAATACACTGAACTTTGTTTCCTCCTCTTATTCAAACACTAATAACTTCCTTTTTCTATTTGTTAAATAAAATACGTCCACTAAAATATAAAATCTATTTGATAAATGAAATAATGGATAGGAGAGTGTCTAGCACAGATCTGGGTCCATATTATGTGTTGATATGTGATTCTTTCCTCTGTCCTCTCACCAGACTCTGTTCTAAAGGCTGCTGGAATAAAACACCACAAACATGTTTTAGAATGTGCCTTTGATGCACTTGCCATAGGTGCTCCACAGCAGGAAAGGAGCTGTTGGGGAAATTGGAGGAGCCATCTAGAAAGAGGTGCCTTCGGGAAAGAACATGATGGACAGATGGTATTTCTCTACTGCTTTCCATTCCCCTTCTTTCCCGAGGTGGGGCAGGTCCCTAGCATTATTTGGTCAGGACTCCTCTTCTCTGTGGCTTTCTTGCTCACCTCTCCTTTCTGTTGGCTTTGTCCTCGGTGTTTTGGATAGTAGGGAATTACAGCATGCCCTGAAAACTTAATTCCTGGAACAATGCCATACATGCACACAAATGTTTGCATGTAACTATAGGGGTTCATAGAGGCTAAGGAGGACTTCTGTGAATCCCAGATTGAGTAACTCTGGATGAAGAAAATATCCCTGTGCAGGGAAAAGTGATGGTCATGCTATTCTTCAGGTAAATGTAAAATGGGGTGAGGTCCCCTGAATCATGTATTAGAAAGTTGGGCTCTAAACTCAAACTTGTCTGGGTGAAAAACAGAGGATTTTAATAGATAAGGATGAGGGCGAAGGACTTGCAGGCCAAAAAGCTGGCAGGAAAATGGCAAGGCTCCACAATAGGGAAGCTCAGGGAATTTTGCAGAGGGTCTGGAGGAGGGACTGACTGTTCCTGGGGTTTTGGGGGTAAAGTGACACCAAGTGCTGAGTGGGAACCAGTGTGTGGAGGGCTGGATGGAGAGGATGGGGGCAGTGGCATCACCGGACCTTGCTATATAGCATTAACCACAATTGTGATTGCACTCTTTGGTTATTTGGTTAGTGTCTGCCTCTCCGACTCACCCCAAGCATTGTGTTTCCTGCTACTCACCTCCGTATCCCAACACTGGTTGACAGCCTTCCACAAGAAAGATGCTCAGTATGTATTCAGTGCATGAATGGATGGACAAGTAGATGAATTCACAGTGTCAGAGTAGAGAGAGACGCATTTGGACCAATGTGAGCTTGGGAGCCTGATGGGATTCTCTTCTTGTGGTTTCGTTCTTTGCTCAATTGTCATCAGCAGGGATTGAATTGGCGGTTTGTGGGCCAATCACTCCCGTGTTTAGATAGATCAGACTAATTGGGCTATCCAGTGAGATGTGAAAATGGTACTTGGCCTCTGTCATGACTTTGACCTCTTTTCAGCTCACTTTTTGACCTGCAGCAGCTTGAAATAATATAGACGTCAAAGATTTGGGGATTAGAGAAGGTAAGACATATCTTAGCTGTACTGCCTGTTGAGTTTCGAGTCTGAGGAAATTACTTCTCTAGATCTGACTTCCTCATCTGCAAAACAGAAATGTTCACAAAGATCTGCAACAGTTGGTCTTAAGCAAAAGACCAGGAAACGATCACAATTATCTACTTCATAGCACTGGACCATCACTTAACTATTAGAGTTAATAGAATGAATCCAGCACAAAGTAATACCATTTTTTTAAGATTTATTTTTATTGGAAAGTCAGATATACAGAGAGGAGGAGAGACAGAAAGGAAGATCTGTCTGATGGTTCACTCCCCAAGTGGCCGCTACGGCTGGAGCTGAGTCAATCCGAAGTCAGAAGCTCCTTCCAGGGCTCCCACATGGGTGCAGGGTTCCAAGGCTTTGGGCCATCCTTGTCTGCCTTCCCAGGCCACAAGCAGGGCGCTGGATGAAAAGTGGAGCCGCCAGGATCAGAGCCAGCACCTATATGGGATCCCAGTGCTTTCAAGACAAAGAGTTTAGCAACTATGCTATCGCACTGGGCCCTATTTTATCATTTATGTTTCATTTGGTTTTCTCATTGTGCGTTTACAAGGTATGTATTTCACCATTTTAAACACAGTCATGCTCAGTATAGAAAACTTGGTCTATGTGGAAAAGTGTAAAATAATTAACAACACTATCATGCCAACTCTCAGCATTTTATTTGTTCTTATGTTTTCTCTGCACATGAGAATGTATTAATTTAAAATAGATAATTGCAATACACAACTGGAGAGGACACAAAAGGACTGACAGCAAAAGGTCCTTCTCCCCGCTTTCCCTACCCTGGCCACCAGCTCCCCTTTCCAAGGTTATTTGCTGTTCAAGATCTTAAGGGCTCTCCCAGAAATAGTCTAAGGATTTAGGGATAGCCATTTAACTTTCACATTATCTCCTACACAAATGTGCCTCAGTCTACCACTTAAGTGAGTTTCCTTTCAGCTCTTGTCGATGTTTCCATGGGCAGGGCCAAACAGGGCTGCAGTGACAGATTCTGAGAGTTCAATAAGTCTTGGTCTTGGGTATGTATTTTTAATCTTTGAGCTGAAGATCTGCAAACAACTAAACAGGTGTTCGTCTTCTCAGCCTCAACTGTTTCCATGGTTACTCAAGCGAGGAGCCAAGCTGCAAGCAGTTGGGGCTACGGACAAGGTGGTCACAGACACAACCCAGTTCTTTTAACTTTGCACTGACCCCCATCCCCCACTTCTTTACCAGGGACAATGTGTTCTAAACTGATGATCGGAAAATGTGGTCTGACATGGAAAGAATATTTTGCAATTGAGATTGACCCAGAGAGTCAGGCATGTGTGCCCCAAGAATGCTTTGAAGTGAAGGCCAGGGACCAAGCCGACTTTGTCCACTCCAAAATCAATCCTGCTTCACTCTCAGGCCCACAGCCTAGCATCCCCCAGTTCCTACCACGGAGTGTCTCCCCTTCATATCAACTTGCTCTGTGATTAGCTTTCTCCCCACCATGGTCTCACCAGGACAAGAGTTAAGGCTGACATTCCCCTACGGGATCCACCCCCCACAGCCTCTTTCTTTGTCCCTGCCTTCCTGAATCCAGTGAACCATTGATCAATGTATGTGTACTGAAGACTTGACTCCATTAGGAGCCCAGTGGACAAGGAAGGAACAAAAGAGGTGAACTCATTCAAAGCTAGAGTCATTCCAGGGTCAGGGGTTGGGTCCAGTGGTTAAGACACTGGCTAAGATAGCTGCATTTACATTTGGATGCTTGGAATCCAGTCCAACTCAGCTATTGACTGCAACTTCCTGCTAACACACACCATAAGAGGCAGCAGATGATGGCCAAGTGGTTGGATTCCTACCCTCCACATGGATGACAGGATGGAGTTCCTGGCTCCCAGCTTCAGGCTGACTTAGTCCTGGATCTTGCTAATATTCGGGGGAGGAAGGCAGAGGGAGGGTATGAATTAGTGGTTGGCAGCTCTCTGTTCAATTCTTTCTGCCTCTGGAGAATTAAACCAAAACCAACACCAAAGCCAAAGCAAACAAACAAACAAACAAAACACTAAGCTCTAGAGAACAACAGCAAATGAACTGGTGCATTTGAGACAACTCATCTGTAAAATGAATATGCAATAATTTAATGAATTTGTCAGCACCTTGTCATCTATAAGGAGTCACAGAGGCATAGGAGTCTTAGGTTCTTTTGTTGTTGTTGTTGTTGTTGTTGTAGTTATTGTTTTAAAAAAAGATTATTTGAAAGAGTTACAGAGGAGGAGAGAGAGGGAGAAATCTTCCATCTTTTGGTGTACTCTCAAATTGCCACAATGGTCAAGAGTTGGCCAGGCTGAAGCCATGAGCCAGGGAGCTTCATACAGGTCTCTCATGTGGGTGGCAAGGGCCCAAGCATGTGGCCCTGGGGAGCTTTGTGTGCCTGTGTGTGGTTCTGTCATCCTTTCTTTCTCTCATGTGATCAGATTGTCCAGGCACTGGAATGAACCATGTGAGTGAGAGACAAGAAGTCATTGTTGAAAGCCTTTGAGGACTGACACTGCATAGTGTGTCCTGGGCTATCCAACACCCAGTTAATGGTGGGGATTGTATCCTTTAATTTTCTGTTTATGACTGTTCTCTACATAATTTTCTTTGTGAAAACAGGCTGCTAAAGCACATGGGACTTTGTGACATGCTTCTCTGACTTATTTGTCTTTGGTGTGTCTCCCTGAAAGACAGGATATTTCTTAAATACAAACAATGAACAATACTCAGATTGCTTTAAATTGCTGAGTACATTTGGTTTGGTTGAACCTGGGGTCCACGTGAGGTTCATAGTTAGAACGGATTTCACCTGGCTTGTAAAGCTCATCTTATGCTTGGCTTTTCCTCTCCTCTGCTTCTCTTTGTTCCCTTTGAACATGAAGGTACTTCAGTGAGTTTTTAGAGATGCATAAGATGTAAAACAGCTGTGCATGGGTATAAAAATATTTTACAACAGATGAAAAATTGAATTTCATTTCCTACAAGCTTTCTGAAGTAACTCACATTTGTGGGAGAAACAGAGTCAGTTGTTCTGTAGAGTTCCACAGGGCTTGGATTTTGCTGATTGCATTTCTCAAGACGTCACTGAATCTGTCCCTCTTTTTTTCCCTCTGGGATTATTTCAACAAGTTCATTTGAAAGACACATTACAGTTTATAGCAAAGCTTCTTTATTTTTATTTACTTGAAAGGCTGTGTGTGTATGAAGACAGAATAGATAGAGAGAGAGAGATAGATGATAGATAGATAGAAGAGACTTAAAGATAGACAGTGTTCCATGTGCTGATTCACTCCTTAAATGCTTGCAATAGCCAGGGCTGGGCCAAGCTGAGGCCAGGAGCCAGGAACTTCATTTAGCTCTACTAGGCTCCCAATGACTTGGACTATTACCTGCTGCCTGTCAGGGTGCACATTAGCAGAAAGCAGAGGAGCCAGCACTGAAACCATGTGCTCTGACATTGGATGCAGCCATCTCAAGCGGTAGCTTAACCCACTAAGTCACAATGCCGGACCACATTTTATATGTCTGCCTGGCTTAGATCCTGGCTATCTAACATGTATCTGCCTATATGCACATAAAAGATCTATTTACTTATTTGAAAGGCAGAGGTAGAGAGAGGGAGGCAAACACACGCAGAGATCTTGTATCTGCTAGTTCACTGCCCAGATGGCTGTAATGCCCAGGGCTGCGTCAGTCTGAAGCTAAGAGCCAGGAGCTTCATTTAGGTCTCCCATGTGGACCTAAATACTTGAACCATCTTCTGTTGCTTTTTCCAGGTCATTAAGGTGGCAAGGGCCACCTAATAATTTTCTCCTTTGGAAACCCTAATTTACTAATGTACTCCATTGGAAATGGAGAAGCTGGGATGCAAACCGGTGCTCATATGGGATGCCAGCATTGCAGGTGGCAGCTTAATCCACTGTGCCATAATGCTGCTCCTTCCACTCTATTTAAATTTCATATTTCACAAACTTTTTGAAGTACTCTTGTATTTCCTGCTAGTTGATGATGAAGTCTAAAGATACAGTGCTGAGATACAGTGAGCAGATTTTTTAAACTGAATACATTATAAGCATTTTCTGTGTCATTTAATCTCATTGTAACTGGTCTTACATGACTATAGAGCTATGGGCTGCATGCACATATAATGTAGATTTGGCTGCTCTCCTACTGTTGGACCTTTAGATTGTTTCTGATTTGTTGCTTTTGCACAACTCACCAATAACCATCCTGGTGGACTAATCCTTTTTCCTATTGCTCTGTTAGTTCCTGCGGATGGTGGATGCCTGTGCTAGCTTTCTCACAGAGGCCCTGAACCCAGAAAACTGTGTTGGCATACTGAGGCTGGCAGACACACACTCCCTGGACAGCCTGAAGAAGCAAGTTCAGAGTTACATCATTCAAAACTTCGTGCAGATCCTCAGCTCCGAAGAGTTTCTCGAGCTTCCTGTGGACACTCTGCACCACATCCTGAAGAGTGATGACCTTTATGTGACAGAGGAGGCACAGGTGTTTGAAACTGTAATGAGCTGGGTCCGGCACAAGCAGTCCGAGCGACTCAGCTTGCTCCCCTATGTCCTCGAGAATGTGCGCTTGCCACTCCTGGATCCCTGGTATTTTGTGGATACCGTGGAAGCAGACCCTCTCATTAGGCAGTGCCCGGAGGTCTTCCCGCTGCTCCAGGAAGCCAGGATGTACCACCTTTCTGGCAATGAGGTGAGTGGAAGATGGGGCTGCTGTATTTCACCAGTGAAACCAGTGATGCCCAGAAGTACAGGGGAAGTTGGGTGACATACTTGACATACTCTTAGGGTGCTAACCTGTAGATTCCAACAGTAAGGTAATGTCAAACGGTCTGGATTTATCCTTTATTTTTAAATTTGATTTTTATTATTTTTCTGAAGATATGTTTTTATTCGAATGGCAAATTTACAGAGAGAGGGAGAAAGGGGGAGAGATCTTCCATCTACTAATTCATTCCCCAATAGGCTGCAATGGCCAGAGTTGAGCCAATCTGAAGTCAGGAGCTTTCTCAGGGTCTCCCACATGGGTGCAGGTGACCATGGTCTTGAACTGCTTTCCCAGGCCATTAGCAAGGAGCTGGTTTAGAAATGGAGCAACCAGGTCTTGGATTGGCATCCATATGGGGTGCTGGTATCATGCCATGATGTTGGCCTCTGGATTCCTGATTCCTAAATTAGAGATGATACTCCATCATGGAAGCACCAGACCTGGCCCAAACTTCCTCTTTCTCACTGTGAAGGGCAGGATTTTGTGGGACCTGATGCACATGTGGACGGGAGTATGTCTAACCTGTCACAGTGTCACAGAGCTGCTGCTTTCCTAGTTTTCTCTCTTTGGTGAAGCCTTGTGTGTCTTGGATCCACTTTGACATTACCTTGGACAGACTCCCATTGTCTCCTTCTTGAATTTCTGGAGGTTCCTCTGGTCTCATGTCCCTATCCATAGGCTGGCCTCCCTCCCATTCATTCACTAGATGGATAAGCTAAACCTCAAGTCTGGGGTAGATGCTGGCTAAGTGGTTAAGACACCTGCCTTCCATATCTCTGCCTCTTATCTCCAGCTACTGCTAATGTGTACCTTGGCAATGATGACTCAAGTAGCTGGATTCATTCCTGCTTTCTATGTGGGAGACCTGGATTATATTCGTGTCTTCTGGCTTTGGCCTTGTTCAACCCCAGCTGTTGCCATCATTTGGGCAATAAAGCAAAGAATGAGAGATCTATCTACCTATCTCTCTACTTCTCCCATTAATCAATCAATCAAATGATCAGCTAATCCAAAAGTAAGTCAAATTCAGATTTGACCAATCCTATGCTGGGCTCACTATCATCTGTGCACATAAGCATCCATATGTGTATGAGTATGTCTCAATTCAGTGGTTCTAGAATATCTAGCAAGACTCATCCATTGGGTCAGTGGTCAGGAATTGGCTGTTATAGCTCCTCGGGAGCTTTATTTTTTTTTCTCTGGGTTCTTTTCTGGTTCTCTGTTCCTTAGACCCATCACTCTTTCATTCACTTTTCAATGCTTGGTTAAATTATTAGGGTCTAGCATTTTATTTATTAGAAGTATTTTAACTGAAACTTATATTTCTTTAATAGATAGAGTACTACTCAGGTTGTCTTTCTTCTAGAGTTAAGTTTTTGGAACTTACATCATTCAAAGAATTTTCTGTTTCCTATAGGTTGGTGAATACAGCTGTTCACACTACTCTTTTACTACCGTTCTAATTTCTATAGAATCTGTAATGATGTGAAATCCGATATGAGTAACTTGTGTGTTGTTTTTGTCTCCTGATCAATTTTGTTAAAGATTTATTAATTTAACTGATTTTTCTCAGATAACTGGAGCTATCTCTATTGCTTTTCTGTTATCTATTCCATTCACTTCTGCTCTAGTTTTGATTATGTTTTTTTCTTGCTTACTCTATGTTTAATTTGGTCTGATCTCTGGTTTCTTAAGGTGAAAGCTAAGGTCCTTGATTTGAGACTGTTTTCTCTTTCAGATATTGACGTTAATTCTATAAATGTCTCTCTACAAATTACTGTAACAGCAACCCACATATTTTCGTATGCTATGCTTTCATTTGTCACAAATAAATTGTGTACACGCTCTAACTCTGTGCCAGTTATACACCAGGCATGACAAATACTGTCTGTGCCTTATTAAACATTGAGTCTGCTATAGAAGTCGGACCAATTAAGTATATAAAGGGCAATGTGTGGGCTGATGCAGGGAGCCCCGACACCTACTGGGTCCTGTCCCAATGGAGACAGCATACAATTGTAAACAGGTGTCGGTCTCCATGACAGCTGTCAGTCCAATGTTTAAACTAGAGTTTATATCAACTCTACTTCCAAAATACTAGCTGTTCCTTGTTCCTTCTTCCTATTTCCCAAGTAACTAAAATCAGGTGATAAAGGCTTTCCTTTGATATAAAAGGTCCCTATTCTATCTTCTGAAAAAGAGCTATGATGAAATGCTTTCACTTTTTTTTTTTTTTTTTTTTTGTATTAGTGAGGTTCTGCAGATAAGGTGGGAGACCTAGGCAACAGAATTCCAATATTTGAGAAATGGTCTGTTTGTGGAAATTCAGGCTTGGAGTCAGCTGGGTTTAGGTTTTCATCTTCATAGCATAAGTTGTTGACAGTACACCCTTGGGAACATTCCTTGGCTGCTTTTGGCTAAGTCTTGGTCTCTGTCATGGAGGTAACAAAAGCAGCCAGCTGAGAGGATGGCTTTGAGACCTGAACAGGTGATGAATGAAATGTCTGGTGTCTCTGCCTAGTGTCTGGAACCTGGTCAGTGACCCACAGCTCGAGGCTATTGCCATTCTCACTCAGCTCTTTGTGGCTGCCTGATCTCCCCAAATGAGGGGATTCTTTTTCTCTGGGGGCCAAAAAAAAAAAAATCTCTCTATCATGTGTCATGTTTTGTTGCCTTCTTGTTCCAAATCTTACTGAAGACATTTTGTCATTTTCATTTTTAGATTTTGTCAACTGAATCAAGCAACCAATTGCTGTCAACTCCCTGTTTGAGTCTCACAGTTAGCTACTTCCCTGAAACTCAAGTTAACAGCAATGTGAGCCCTGAGGCTACACTGTGAACACACTTCTCCCCTTGAGCTTGATTTCCCAAATGTTAGCCCTTTTTGGTCTATCATCATCTCCGCCTTTTAATCTTGCCCATCTGCCAAGCTGACAGTAAAGTCTGGAAACTTTAGAATCTAAAAGCCAACATCAGCCTGCATTTGTTGAGGAGTGGCTGGCACCAAAGTGAAGGGAACCTTTTCTGGAAGAACTCTTTTGGGACAGAGGAAAGTTACTCCTCCATTGTCTTCTCCCCTAGGTTTCCAGGGACTACTTTGGTTTGCACTAAAGGCTGCTCTGTTGCACTTGGTGGAGGGGAGAGTGCTGCAGAGACTTTGCTGCTGAGGACACCTTTGTTAAAGCCACATGATCATTTCTGTGTGGTCCTTTAGGGTAGGCCTGTGGAAAATGAATGGTCAGTAAACAACTATTCCCCATTTTTCACAATCAGAGAATGAACTGGTTAGGCCTGATTGTTGCGTGCAAACACTTGGCATGCATTGACAAACACTTCCCTGTGAAGGCAGCAAGCTCACTCACACATATCTGACTTCAGAGTCATGTCTTTGGAGTTAATATTTTGCCATGTATTTGGACCTAAGCTGATCTTAGAATTTGGTGGTAGTGCCACCTCTCGGAGGTGCTGTGCTTCTGAGTTACGAGTCAGGTCGCAATCCTTTAGTCCCATCAACTAGGTGATTGTATTTGACATGAATTACTGTGCAACATGTATTATTTCTTAGGCTCTGAAATTAGATACGAGTTACTGTGCAAAAATTACTCCTACACTCAGTTGTATAAAACAAACAGATGGACTGCTTGGAGGAAATCTGCAGTTGGGCAGACTTTGTGGCACCAACTCATTACAGCTCTACTCCTCCAACTGGCTGCTCTCAGCACACCTCCAAGCCCCTGGGACCTTTGCTTCCCCCTGCCCTGACTGGCCTTTCTACTGTCAGTGCCCTCAGTCTCAGCCCACTGCCTCGGGTTTGTCCTGCCCACATGAGCCCAGTCTTTTCTGATGCCTTTGCAGGGGACAACCTAGCCACAGACTTTAGGACCTTCAAGAACATGGGCTATAAAAGTTACAGCAGCTGGCTCTTTGGTGATGAAGACACCAAGAAAGACTATGGAGCAGTTGAGCTTGGGTGTCATCTGCTCAGAGTACTTGTGGCTATTAGAGTCATCACTTGAAGTCCCAGTCTTTGCTGCTGTCACCTGTTGGTCAACAGTTGTGGGCATACTCAAAGTCCCATAGACAGTGCTAGATCAGCCTAACCTTGTATGACTGCTTTGGCCACCTGGCAAATGAATGCTGCCTCTGTCGCCCATCAGTCTACCTGTGGAAGCTTCCCATGGAGCCCAGGGGACAGGTGGCATTAGGAGGAAGGCAGCTTTCCCTTTTCCCAAGTAATAGCATTTGATGTCTGCTGTTACTCCCAGGAATACCTATCCATGAAGGGCTGTGTTGTGCCAGGAGCTTTGCTCCTCCCCCTCCCTCATGCCTTCTTGAGTGCCCAAGATACCCTGATGGTTTAGAAACGATGGCAAGCATTTTCCAGAGATTGCGTTGTTTCTTTAAGATTGTGTCCATGTGTGATGGAATCTGGATATTTGACTTCCAAACTTCTGTCTCTCCAGCTGGGCTCCAATGCCCAGGGTGTAGATTTCTTCCTTTCTGTGTCTTTATGTCTCTGAAAATTCTCAAAGTCTAGGGCCTGTTTGCAAAGGAAGGCTGACAGTGAGCAACAGCTGAGGCCATCTTCAGGAAGTTGCAACCAGAAAGGAACAGGAAGCAGCCTGAAGTGAAATTCCAGGGTTTGAAGGTCCAGACCAGACAGGAGGGGAGAGGCAGGAAGTGCATTTAAGGGTAAATAGAGCTCGGCTTCTTAAAATAGCCACAGAACAGCAAGTGCTATTTATTGAGTACCCATTACACACTAGGTCTCAGGCCAAACACGCTACCCATTTTATCCCTTTTAATTCTAACAGCAAACATGTGCGGTCATTACCATTAACATCTCTGCTCTACAGAGGCCTGGTCACACAGTGGCTGATCTGTAAGTTGGAGCCTGCTCTGCATGGCTCTGTACCCTGAGCTCTCACTCCCTCAATCAGGCTACGGGGCCTTCATGTCCTGCTCGTTTCCAGATCATTTCGGAGCGCACCAAGCCCAGGATGCACGAGTTCCAGTCTGAGGTGTTCATGATCATTGGGGGCTGCACCAAGGACGAGCGATTTGTGGCAGAGGTGACTTGCCTGGACCCGCTGAGACGCAGCCGCCTAGAGGTGGCCAAATTGCCGCTGACTGAGCATGAGCTGGAGAGCGACAATAAGAAGTGGGTGGAGTTTGCATGTGTGACTTTAAAGAATGAAGTCTACATCTCAGGTAAGCAGGAGCCACTGGAAGCCCAAGGGAGCCCTGGTAGTCCATGGAGTGCAAGCTGGGCAACAGTTCAGAAGCTTTTGCATGACAACACACTAGCTCTGACAGTGCTGGACCAGGGGGCCAGGAGCCTAGGTGGTCTCCATACCATGAGTTGGCATAGTACTTGAGCTCCTGGACCGGACAGACAGGCCCGGTCCTTTATGGATAAAGAACAAGGGAAATGATCCTAGAGGGGATTCAGTGTCTGCCACAGGCACAGGGCATGGGGCTGGATGCCTGGAAGATGGAGCAGTGACTAGAAGCATCTGCTCTTTCATCAAGCTTGTTAGAGCCACACTTGGGGACACTTCTGGAACACTTAGTGCTTTTTCATTGCTGCTGTGTTTGCTTCATTATTCACAATTAGCAAACACCTGTCTTTCCCAGTGTGTCAGCCCTGGATTCAATATGTGGCATGGACCTGACCTTAGGGTAAATGCTCCATAAATATTGCTGGGGTGACAGGATCTCAGCTTCTCAACCATTTTTCCTTGTGTAGTAGTTGAAGTTAAACTCTAATAACACGCAGCTGTCAGTCTGTCACAGCAGCCATGTAAGGTAGGTGTTGCTGAGGCCCAGTGAGGTTCTAGAGAGTTGCTCAGATCACACCCGGGAGGTGTTGGGGAGGTTCCCAAGCTAGCTTCTGAAGCATGTGTTGGAAGCCACCCAGCTCTGCCTGGGACCCCACGGGAGCCCCCAAGCATGTCTTCCTCTCTCAGGGCTTGTCTTTGGTCTGAATTTGTTTGCAGAACGAGCTGCTTCCCACCACTGGTGTCCTCCAAGGCCAATGGCAAGTTAACTATTCTCTGCACATATTCACAGTATAGATGAGCTTACTGCTTTCTTGGGTCTGCAGAACTCTGGTTGAGTTCAAACAGTACAGAGTCTGGAAAAAAAACATGGGGCAGTCCCCTGTGCTAGTGTCATTGCTGACAAGAGTTTTGTACTGGCCTGAGGTCAAGGCCCGTTTGTTACTTCCACAAACCTGGTACAGTGAGTTAACACAGTGGTGGCTGGGGGTGGTAGGCGGATCTGCTCTCCCTAGATGTTCAGGGACCCTGGCTCCTGTCTCGGGATGCTGCCATATTTTGTACACATGGCCTTCATTTAGAGAGGACAGAGAAACTGAGTGGGTGGAGAGGCATGACTGCTCACAAAACCCTCAGCCTGCAAGTGCTGTGTGGCATCTGTTCACAACCCCCACCCTCCCTCAACCCCAGCCTGAGGGGCAGGCGGTGGGAGGCACAGCCTAGCAGAGTGTCCAGCAGGGGGATATAGCCAGCGTTTGCCACTAAACCACATTTGTCATTTTATACTGTATGCTTTCCTGCCTTTAAATCACCATGTGCTTTTATTGATACAAGTGGTCTATGGAAGCATACTTGTTCTACACAATTGGATCAGTGGAAATGTGTGCTTCCATTTACTATGTATTCCTGACGTTGTCACATGCTTGTGGGGTGGATATCTGTGTGAAGTAACCACTACCTGTAAAGCCTGGTGTGGCACCAAGTATACAGTGAGAGTGTGGTGTTAGCTGTCTTTAGCTTTATTGTTATTATTACCAGCTTTATTGTTATTATTATCAGCTCTAAGGCAATCTGTTGAATGGGTGGACCATTCATTATTCTTCAGCCTCATTTAAAAAAATCAATCTTGAGCCAAAAGGCTTCAACTATAATTCAGTATCATTAGGGAGTTGCGCATATGTTTGTATGTACATTTTAAAGTGTAGTTGTTGTTAAATATATTTATTTATATAGTTGGTTTGTTTGAAAGGCAGAGACCGAAACAGACCTGACTCTTGCGGCCCAGTTGTGGGAGTCCCCCAGAAGTCATTCCTAACCTGTAAAAAACTCTCTCAGCAGCCCCCCTCCCATGCATCCCCACATCTCTTTTCCTGAGCAATCCACAGCCACATGCCCTGTGGGTTCCCAAGCCTGGTCTTCCAGGGTAGTGGCATGCTGGCTGGGGCCCTGCCCACCTGCCCAGTGCACGTGCTCATGTGTGAGGTCCCAGGCCTGTGTTTTAGAAGTTAATATACTCACAGCCTTTACTATTTTTCTCTTGTTTTTTTTTTAATTAGTTTTTTGAGCTCTTATCATATGTCATTTGCTGTTTGTGGTGCTAATACTTTCTCTCTAAGTGTGGTTTTCTTTTAACTTGAGTTTATATTTATGCAATCATTTTATTTTCTGTATGACTCTGAGTTTCATATCATGGTTAAAAAAATCTCTCCCCATCCTAAGATCATTGATACAGTATATTTTATATTACCTAGCACTTTTATAGCGTTTAAGGAAGTATACTATTTGTTTTTTTTTTTTACCACATGAATAGTCAATTGTTCTAGTAACAAATGAGCAGCCAAATGCTCTAGCAACATTTATTTGACAATATCTATATATTTTATTGTTTCTATGCTTTTATTTTAATTGATCAATTTGCCTGATCTTATAGAACACTCCACTAATTTTATTATTATGACTTTTATGATAATGACCTATTAGCATATTTAATATTGGTAAAGAATACTCCTTCTTCAGTCTTTTTTTTAAAAGATTTATTTATTTGATTTGAAAGGTAAAGATGCAGAGAGAGGGAGAGAGATGGAGAGGAAAAGAGAATGAGACAGCGCTTCTACCTCCTGATTCCCCAAATGACTGTAACTTCCAGAGCTGGACCAGACCAAAACCAGAAGCTGGGAGTTTCATCCCAGTCTCCTGTGTGGGTGCAGGAACTCAGCACTTGGGTCATCCTTTGCTCCTTTCTCAGACACATTAGCAGGGATTATAAGTGGAATAGCCAGTACATAAGCTAACTCCCATAGGGATGCCAGAGCCGTAGGAGGCAGCTTAGTCCACAATGCTCCTTGTCAAAACTTTCTTAGAAAATTTTCCAAATTTACTTTTCTCGGAGAAGTTTAGAATTATCTTGTTGCATTTCTGAAGAAGGGCCAAAAGCTCTGAGCATATGGATCACCCAGTGTTCGCTGACATGTTTGCAAATATACTGTTCCAGCCAACCAGGTCTTACTTTCTTTGAGATGAAGTCATAATTTTTTCCTTCTAGAAATAAAAGTTGCATGTATTTTATTGAAAGTTTTTTTTACAATGATTTTATGATTTTTATCCTCATCTAAATAGAGATCAATAGCACAGTGTTTTAAATGAAAGGGACCTCTGAAAGGTACAGAATCCAGAGAAAAACAGCCAAACTCTGAAGAAATTCACAGGAGAGCAAGCTTGGCCTTTCCTAGAGCAAGGGAAAAGTAAGCTGTGACATCATTTTTCTCCATCAGACTATTTAAAACCTACCTGCCAACCAACCAACCAGCCCACCTGCCAGCCAATCAAAGCATCCTCCTCACCACCCACTGTGGGAAGAGTATGACAAGCCCTACTCTGGCGGATGCTCTGACTTAGAGGCCCACTCCTGGCTGCCATTCCATCCACAATGCAGGACCTGGCTGGTGGTGTCCATCGCTGTCCATCTGAAAATTCAAACTCTGGCTTTAAGTAGCTGGTGGTGCTGCAGGCCAACAGGGAGCCAGCACCATGACGCTGTGAAAACACTTGATTCATCCAGAATGTCAGTGCTCCTTGGTCATGGTCTTTCTACCCAGTTGCTATTTAAGTTTATTGAGTTTTCTTTAAAAAAAAATTATCACTTTATTCTCCAATGACCAATATGGGCATTTCACACTTGTATAGTAAAAACCAACTTAAAAATAGGACAAGATGGGTCTCAGGATGGGGCGTCTCATGCCTGGATCCCGGACGGCCGCCATGGGCACATGGTGAGCCGTGTCCGGCCTGCTGGGTTCCAGAGGCTGCTTCCTTTGGGGTGAATAGACCCGAGGGGGGAGGCCTCTGGGACTGGGCAGGTCCGGCACCCACCCGCCGCCCTCATTGGGCAGTGAAGGGGATTTGGGAGGGGCACGACCTTGGGCCTGGGAATTTAAACCTCCAGCAGTCTCCCGGCAGCTGGTGGGTCTCAGGACGGGGCGTCTCATGCCTGGATCCCGGACGGCCGCCATGGGCACATGGTGAGCCGTGTCCGGCCTGCTGGGTTCCAGAGGCTGCTTCCTTTGGGGTGAGTAGACCCGAGGGGGGAGGCCTCTGGGACTGGGCAGGTCCGGCACCCACCCGCCGCCCTCATTGGGCAGTGAAGGGGATTTGGGAGGGGCACGACCTTGGGCCTGGGAATTTAAACCTCCAGCAGCCTCCCGGCAGCTGGTGGGTCTTAGGACGGGGCGTCTCATGCCTGGATCCCGGACGGCCGCCATGGGCACATGGTGAGCCGTGTCCGGGCGGCCAGTGCGCCATTGGTGCCAGGCTCCGCCTGCTGGCCTTCCGGCTGGGGAGCTCTGGGGATTTGGTTCTTTGAGTCGCTGCTTAATTAGCTCCAGGTTGAACCCATTGTGCTTCTCGGACCTGACACAGGCAGTAACTCTTCCTTTGTAAAATTTGTAATCACTAATAATGCTGGGCACCAAATACCAGTCCATGCAGAAGCCTGGGCTTGGGGCTTGTCCTGCAAAAGTAGCTCCAACAGCTGGCTAATGTGTCAACTGGTAGGGAACAGAGTAGATCTGGTACGAATGAGCAAACCTTAGCCCACAAGTAAAACTAGAAACCAGGAGGGAGCAAAGGTCATGCCGAGCTAGGCTCTTGTACCTACTGGTCTGCGGGAGCCAGGGACACGAAGCCACAGTGTCTAAGGCAGAGGTCGGGACAGGTGTTGAGCTGTGCCAAGCTGAGTCAGAGCAACCACTGGCATGCGAGTGAGCTATGGCTGGGAACAGACCCGGTTGGGGAGCAAAGGGGACAACCCTAGCTGGGCTGAGGTTCCCACAAAGAGGCGCGTGGCCTGGAAGGGGGGCTGCGTTCTGATCTGGATACAGTTGTAGTCTCCCTAGGCACAAGTGTGGACTGGGATTGGATGCACCAAACCGGGCTGGACCCCGACTCCCCCTGGTGTTCTGGAGGACCAGGGCAGATGTGTGATAGACTAGGCAAGGTCTCAAACCCCTACTGAGCCATGTGTGAGCCATACGTAGGTATGGACAAACCATGGCTGGGCTGGAACATCCAACAGCAAGAACCAGATTGGGTGGAAGGCCAGTCAGGAAAAGCCACAGTTCTGCTATGACAGGAGGTGGACTGAGTAGGGTTGGCTCATGGACCCACTGGTAAGCGTGTAACCTGGCATTGGGAGAGGTTCTGATGGAGGAGCCTGGGCAACTCCTCTGGCAGGACACAGACCCGGCAGGTAAACGCAAGAAACATGATAGGAAACAGCCCAGAAAAGGCCATGGAAAGCTACCCACTGGCATACACTTGGCAGACGTGGGGGCAAGACCAGGCTGAATCTGTCCACGTCATCCACTGGCAAATCCAAGTATCAGTGTGGGTCGACCCAGGTTCTGTCGCAACAAAGACCAGTGCACATTATGGAATGCCGAGGTGAGGTTGCCTGTACCGGAGGGGACTCAGCGTCCAACCAGCCTGAGAACAAGAAAGGAAGTAGGCAGAGCCAGCAGGTGAAAAAGGGAGGGTTCCTTTGCTGGACAGCTACTTCCGCAGGAGAGCATGGGCTGGGATGGGGGCAGACCAGACTAGGCAGAGCTACCACACCTGTGTGCCTCATGTGGACTAGATTAGGGAAAAGCCGGGCTCGGCGGATTATTCCTACTGGTGCAAACAGAATTAAAGTGGACGAGGGTTGTTTGGGCAGCATCAATTGGAATCTGGGAGTGGGAGAGGCCTGGGAGGGTAATAGTGGGCTCACCCCTCTTGGGTTACCACTTCCACGGGAGGACATAAAACTAAGATAGCGGCTGGGGTGGAATGGGGTGTGGGACAGACTGGATTACTGCTACACTTACTGGCAAACCAGGGTAGGGGCGGTCCTGGTGGGGGTTATTGTGGGTCGCTCCAACTAGGCTGCAGCTACCACTGGTTTATGTGAGGGCCAAGTATGTGCTGGGCAGAACCAGGCTGGACTGCAACACCCATTGGTTCCAGTGGAAGTCGGGAGTGAAAACAGAACCAACCCAGCAATTGCAACCACCAGCTGATTGGAGCGATGGACGGTGCCAGGCCCTGTACTTGTTAGCACATACAAGAAGTTTCTTTGGAGATCTTCCTAATCTAAATGCTGGACTCAGAACCCTAACGAAGAAAAGAGAGAAGACAGAACGGGTCAACCAACCATCTCAGCTATGATGGACTATGTCTATCAGTGGATTTTTCAAAGACCTCATAGTGCTTGGAGTGGCAAGATTGACAGCGATTCATAACTGTTGCAATATCAAAACCACTTGAGCAAGAACCTCAGAGCATGCCCTACACCCGGGACTTGGGGAGGGTGGGAAATTGGGTGGGCCTTCTCCCTTAATACCCCCCTTTTAAACATGAAGGTAACAATATGGAAAACATACTAGTATTATCCACTTTCCTGTAGCCCTTGAACCTTCTTACTCTAACTAAATATGTAAAGAATGTCAAAATAAATTTTATTAATAATAATAAAAAAAAGACTTCTAAAACAAAAAAATAGGACAAGATGAGGCCAGTGACCTGGAAAAGCAGTAGGCTGCGATCTGCGGTGCCAGCATCACACACAGGTGCTGGTTCGAGCCCTTACTCCTCTTCTTCCGATTCAGTTTCTTGTTAATGCACCTGGGAAAGCACTCGCCTCCAGGGTTTCTCTTCTCTCCCTTGAGGGTACAGCAGGCTTGGAGGCTGGCACTTCTGGCCACCAAGAAAGCTGTGGGAGAAGCTGTGCTGCCAACACACCAGGTGATACCTGTCTGCTTTGTTTTCTCTTGCAGGTGGCAAAGAAACACAGCACGATGTCTGGAAATATAACTCTTCCATCAACAAATGGATTCAGATTGAGTATTTGAACATTGGTCGCTGGAGGCATAAGATGGTGGTGCTGGGCGGCAAGGTGTATGTGATCGGAGGGTTCGATGGCTTGCAGAGGATCAACAATGTGGAGACCTATGACCCCTTCCACAACTGCTGGTCAGAAGTACGGAACATAACTTGTTTGTGTTGTTACTTCAAAGACTTTCTGAAAGGTGCAGTCATCCCTGCTAATCCATGGATTCTACTTTTCTGGTCTCAGTGGAATCCACTGTCAGCTGGGGTCTAAAAATATGTGTGTATCACTGGATATTTAGAGAGACATAGAGGGAGGGGGTACACTAGTCTAGAATTCGTATTTTCATAACTTTCATGACAGCATTTTGTGATCATTGCTGTGTTTTATGATTAGGTGTTGCTAATCTCGTTCTGTGACTAACTCATATGAATTAAACTTTGGTGCAGGAATGTCCTGGGGTACTTCAAAAAAGTTAAAAGACAAACCCCCAAACTTCCAAACATTTTTAGAGAAATGGAATTTAAAGATAGGTTTACTTTGGCACATAGAATTTTTGAAATTAACAGTTTTATCATAATATTTATTATAAACTTGAAAACCTCTCATGCATGCCTTTCAGATATTTTGCACTAAAAGTAAGTGTACTTAAAGATGATCTATTTGAAAGGCAAAGTGGCAGAGGAAGAGGGAGAGACAGAGAAAAGATTCTCCACCCCCGCCATGAGACCATCCACCAGTTGACCCCCCCAAATGGCTGCAGGCAGAAGCCAGGAGCCTGGAACTCTGGGTCTCCTATATGGGCGGCAGGGCTTCTTATTCTGCTTTCCCAGATGCATTAGTAGAGAGCTGCTTTGGGAGCAGAATAGCCAGGACTGGAACCAGTGCTCTGATACAGAATGCTAGCACCGCAGGCAGCAACATCACCCCTGTGCCACAATGGTGGCTCCAAAAATGTCCTTGCCTTGCTTACACAAGAATCGTATATGGGTGCCTGTTCGTTCCCTGGCAGCCCTGCTTCCCATGCAGCTCCCTGCCTGTGGCCTGGGAAAGCAGTCGGGGATGGCCCAAAGCCTTGGGACCCTGCTCTCACGTGGGAGATCTGGAAGAAACTCCAGGCTGCTGGCTTCAGATCAGATCAGTTCTGGCTGCTGTAGTCACTTGGGGAGTCAATCAGTGGACTCTCTATCTCTCTTTTTCTCTGCATAGTTGACTTTCCAATAAGAATATGTAAATCGTAAAGAAGTCAGCTCTTATGGATTTTCCCATTAATGATGAATTGATCCTACTCCAGTGAGCTGGGCTTTAGTAGTGCAGTCTTGGCTGTAGATCAGACCCAGGGAGAGTAAAGTGATTGCACCTGGGGTATTTCAAGTTTGTTCTCAATGTCAAATTTCCTTCCTCCAGATCAGCTCATTTATGTTCCAGCTCTGGGGAGGGAAAATCACAGCAGAGACAGCCACCAGGTTCCTGTGACATCTAGCCATCACTTCTCAAATGCTCTGAAAAATACCATTTGTGGTGCTCCTATGTTTAAGGAGGATTACCCGATATTTTCTCGAGTCCTAAGTCCATCACAGAGATGCTCCATGTAGGAGCATGTACATGGACTTTTAGGAGTCCTCTTGAGTGTTTTGGGGTTCACAGTGTGGAAACACAGATCTGGCTGGGTTTCCAGGTCTGCAATGCTGCTTTGCAGCTAGAGAGGCTGCCCACTTGTGGCCACCTCCAACACTTATGCCAGTGTTTTCTCCCAGATTTAAGCAGTAAGGACAGTCAATGCTGGCACATAGAAGGCCACCTGGAAATGTTGCTTGATGAATGAGCAGGTGAATGAATACGAATAAGCATGTTTGAAAACCCATGTGGCATGCTGGCGTCACTGTGTAAGCATCTACTCTGGCCTATTCCTTCCTTCCTGAGGGCTGGACTCTGACAGCAGCATATGGTTGACCAACACACAGCCTACCCTCATCTTCCTGGAGCCTGGAGAGGGGTAGGAAATGGCTTGATTCTTTGTATATCTTAAGGAAGGTCTAGGTTATAGGCCTTTCCCCTTAGGCAAAGGATGCCCAGGTTTGTGTCTCCTTGGTGTCAGGATTGTGTCCTGTGAGCCCCTGTGGCCATCTGGGCAGCAGGACAGACACTTCTCTCTATGCCTTTTGTTGCATGCAAGGGAGCCAATACAGTTGTGGTGGATGGTGGGCTCATGCCCCAAAGAACTCTCAACCCTGAGCTATAGAACAGTGTTCTTTTTTTGTTTTTTAAAGTTTGATTTAGTTTTTTAAAAGATTTATTTATTTTTATTGGAAAGTCAGATTTACAGAGGAGACAGAGAGCTTTTGTCTGCTGGTTTACTGCCCACGTGGCTGCAATGGCTGGAGCTGAGCCAATCCGAAGCCAGGAGCCAGGAGCTTCTTCCAGGTCTCCCAAGTGGGTGCAGGGTTCCAAGGCTTTGGGTCATCCTCACTGCTTCCCCAGGCCACCAACAGGGAGCTGGAAGGGAAGTGGAACAGTTGGGACATGAACTGGCGCCCATATGGGATCCAGCGGCACACACAAGCTGAGGACTTTAGTTACTAAGCTACTGTACTGGCCCTGTTTTTTTTTTTTTAAATAATATTTATTTGCTTTTATTGGAAAAGCAGATTTATGGAGAGGAGAGACAGAAAGAAATATCTTCCATCCTCTGGTTCACTCTCCAAATGGTCACAACAGCCAGAGCTGACTGATTTGAAGCTAGGAACCAGAAGCTTCTTCTGGGTCTCCCATGAAGATGCAGGGTGTGTCCCAAGACTTTTGGCCATCTTTTATTGCTTTCCCAGGCCAAAAACAGGGTGCTGGGTGGAAAGCAAAGCAGCCAGGACTTGAAACAGTGTGTCTATGGGATCCCACCTGGTAAGGTGAGAGCTTAGCCATTGAGCCACCTCTTTGGGGCCAGCAGTGGGGTTTATAAAAGCAAAAACCACAAACCGAGAGGGGCCCAGGGGGATTGAGCTAATGTAGAACTATCTTAAGGTTGAAAAGTTACTGATCACTAAGTTTGCAAGCCTTTGTTGCTGTACCATTTCTCCTAGTTATGCTTGAATAGCCTAGCCAGGGATTCAAGCATTCTTGTCAAGCAGGATGTGGTTTTCTCAACTAGGCTATAGGCTCACAGATCGGGGTTGTGGGTGGTAATCTCACCTAAAGTGGAGCCCAGCTCACCATGATATCCCTCATGTCAAACCTATTATTTCCCTTGTGTCTCTGCAGGCTGCACCCCTCCTTGTCCATGTCAGTTCTTTCGCAGCTACCAGCCATAAGAAGAAGCTCTATGTGATTGGGGGAGGGCCCAATGGGAAACTGGCCACGGACAAGACTCAGTGTTATGACCCTTCAACCAATAAGTGGACTTTAAAGACAGCCATGCCTGTGGAGGCTAAATGCATCAATGCTGTGAGTTTCAGGGACCGCATCTATGTTGTTGGTAAGTGAGAAATGGCTTCCTGTGTATTGAATGGCTTCTGAGGTACTTATGCAGCCATGCAGGTGGAGCAGCTAGGGCCCTCCTGGAAACACCTTGGTCTCCTGGGTGACATGGGACGAACATGTGGGTTTGGTTCAGGCCTTGGTGGAACTTTGAGTCTCGGAGGCAGAATTAGCTCATTTTTAGTAGCAGTCTTCAAAAAGTTCATAGGAAAGTGAAATTTAAAGGTAATTTAGTCACATAATGCAATGTAATTAATAAAAAAAAAAGGTAATTTAATGTCTGTGCAAAAAACTGAAAAATCTATGCATGTGAGAACACTTTGAAAGTCCATGAAAAGTGTGTACTATGATAAAACTCTCCATTAATTTCAATTTTTGCATGAAAATAAGCTTATATTTTAATTCATTTCCTCACAAATATCTTTATGTAAACTTATGCAAAGTAGATTGACAGGGGAGGAGCCAAAAGTTGCCATTGGAGTGGCTTTATGTTGCAGGCATTGGCAGATTAGAATATACACTTTAAAGTGTGTAAGTACCATCAAGATGGCAGTCAGTATTACCTCTCACTCTGTGTTCATGGGACTTCTGCTTCCCTTACTCACCCTGGAGTGGCAGTTAGTTGGCAGGAAAGTGTGGCCATCCAGACCCCAGTTGGCCAGTAATTGTTAGGGATGTGGCTGTCCATCCTGCCTACACATTAGAATCACGTAGGGAACTTTTGGCAGAACTATGGGGAGCTGAGCCTTACCTCAGACCTAGGAGGTCAGGATGCTGAGCAATGGAGTATCTGTGTTCTCAAGAAGTTCCAGGTAATTTCCAGGTACATCCAGGATCGAGAAACACCAGTTAAGGAGATGCCAGAAAACAAGTTAACTTCAGCGATTGACAGCTTGGCAGAGAAGGCTTCCTAGAGGCAAACCATTGGAAACAATTAAGGAAAAGATACTTGGATCCCTGCTTTGGATGTTTGGGAATTTTGCTTATGGTCAGCCTCAGGATGCCTTCAGAAATCTAAGCTCTGCATGGGCTGGTGTCTCAGATCAAGCATAGGCTGTGAAAAAATGCCACTGCCCAGCCATTTCCCTGGGCTAATGGCTTCTACATGCCACCTCTGCCAGGTGCTGGATGTGCACGTGTCTTCTAGCTTTTCTTCTCCACCATGGTCTTGGTGCTTACAGGCACAGATCAAAAAGTGGCAGAGCTGGGTATACGGGTTGAGTCCAGGTGGAAATTCTTCCCAAGGAGCTGTCTGGGGGTGCATTGGGCAGCTGTATTCATCAGATGAATACAGCTGGCTGCAGAACCTCAAGGCTGTTGTGAAGTGTTTCTGCACTTACTGTCCTTTGAGGTCCACTCTGGCATATTGGAGAGCTGCTAGCCTACTGTTTGTCTTGGCAAAGTGATGGACTTGCCCGAGCCAGAAGTAAGATGCTGTGGGTTAACGGGAGAGAAAGCAGAAACAATGATGTGCTTCCTCTTGCTCTTCAGGAGGGGCCATGAAAGCACTGTATGCCTACAGCCCGCTGGAAGACAGCTGGTGCCTGGTGACCCAGCTGAGCCACGAGCGGGCCAGCTGTGGCATCGCGCCCTGCAATAACCGACTTTACATCACTGGAGGGCGGGATGAGAAGAACGAGGTCATTGCCACTGTGCTGTGCTGGGACCCAGAAGCCCAAAAACTGACAGAGGAGTGCGTCCTGCCTCGTGGAGTGTCACATCACGGCAGTGTCACCATCCGGAAGTCATACACCCATGTGCGGAGGATCGTGCCTGGAGCAGTGTCTGTGTGACTGTGGGAGGGGAGCCTGGAGACACTCAGCACTTGGTCTCTGCCTCTCCACCATGTGTAGTCCTGTATGGCTGGTATTTGAGGTCATCTCTTGGGGGCCTTCTGGGGCTTCTTATAGGGGCATCTCAGAAGTCACGGGCCTGGGACACTGAGACCAGCCTGGGGTGTTTGCCTGACCTACCTCAGGAGGGAAGACGGGAAGAGTGATATTAAACATCCAAGACACACTGACTGTGTGTCCTTGCCCATCAGCTCATTTAACCATCATGATGACCTAGAGCTGGATACCATCTCTCCTGTTTACAGGTGCAGAATCTAAGTCTCAAAGGCGGAGACTTGCCCCCATAGGACAGCAAGTAACTAAGCTGGGCGTCTTTCCTTTCCAAGGGTCGTGCCCACCCTGCCACCAGTATAGCCATCTCTGCATTTGGGAAAGCAACAGGAAGCAAAACCTGGCTCACGTCTTGTTTTGACAAATCTTGCTAGAAGATTCACTCAGCAAGCCAAGGAAATGAAGGGGTTTCCCTTTGCTATTTAAAAGCCACAAAATCTTTTGCATTAGAGCCTTTTGTGCTCCTGGGCAAGGGCATGTTCTGATAGGTTCTTCCACCTGACAGGTTTGGAAAGAGGTTTGGGAGGGCTAATTCACTTTGAAACAGATGCCGGACTTACAGTCTGTTCTCTCCCCATGGAAAACTTGTACTTAAAAAAATATGTGTGTATTTGAAAGGCAGAGAGAGAGAGAGAGGGAGAGAGAATGGTCCTATCTGCTGATTCAGCCCCAAATACCCAGAGGCCAGACTAGGCCAGGCTGAGCTGCCACCAGGAGTCAGCAGCTCATTCTTGATTTTATTTGAGCCCTTCCTGCTGCCTCCCAGTGTCTGCATTGGCAGGAAACTGGAGTCCAGAACCAGAGCCAAATATCGTACCCAGTGTGGGACTTTGTGCATCCTGACCAACCATTAAGCCAAATGTCCACTTTGAAAGCCTCTTCTTTTCTTTTTTTTATCATCACAGAATGGCTCACCGGGCACTGGAACTTCCAGACAGAATTGTAGCTTTAACACAGTCTTGCCTCTTCCTGTCCAAGAGTCATAGTGCCATGTAAAAACGAGATTCCCAGAGGCTCCACTTACTGTGTTTGTAGACAGTGTGTTAATACTGTTGGCCAATACAGAGGTCACAGACTTTTCCTGACTGCTTGATTTCTACTTTGTAGACAATGATTTGGGTACTTGGTACTGAGACCCCCACAATCTTACCACCTGAGCTTTTAGGGTCTTTATAAAGCCTTCCCATTTATTTTTTTGCATCATCAGCTCAATTTTGACTCAGACTCTGTCATTCACTCTAACAAAAGGGCTTTCAAATGAGCTCACTGGGAACGCATTCTAATCCCTTAGTTGGAGAAGCCATTTAAGAGATCCTGTTTCACACGCTGCAATTAAACAGTGACGGGGCTAACAACATAGCAACTGCATCACCCAATGAGCTGCATTTTCGTCGCGTGATTTAAATTCTCTTTATAAAGTTTTAGTTCATGTCAGGTGTGGCATACCGAGCTCGTACTTCTCAGCAGTTTGGGAAGTTAGAGGTCTTGGAGTGGACAGATAATGAATTAAAGTCTCATGCAAAAGTGATGGTTGGAATATGCTAATGATCAAATCAGATAATAACAAATGGAAAATTATGAGTGAATTTTCTTGTTTATGTCAAGTTCATTGACGATAAAGTAAATGCATGCTCATGTGTGAAGGCTTTGTGCCTTAGAGTCAAGGGTGACAGTCTGCTCCCTGCTAGGAAAAGTAAGATGGGACAATGAAAACATACTTGTGGAAATTCAGAACACATGATCACCTACTTGTAAGCACTAGTAACAGTTGTGAATCTGTCAATGGAAGCAGTGTATTCTGGTTCAGTTAGGCAACCATTCATGTATATCAGGCCTAGACAAGACCAATGAAGGACAAATCCCCACCCTAGAGACACTCAAAAAGTGGGTAAGTAGGCCATGGCTCCATATTCTAATTCCCCTTTTCTCCAGGTTAGCTAGAAAGGAGACGCCTTTGGAGCTGCCAGGTTATTTCCTGGTTGTTTTCGCCTTTCAAGGTGTCCCTGTGGGAAGCAGCCTGCTCACGACAGGCTGACCTGCTTGTCGCTTAGAGATCATTGCCAGCCATAGGAACACTCCAGCTCCTTCCAAAGAATGTTGGAGAGAAGAACTTGCAGAGGGGAACTCCCGTGTATCATCAGGCCACCTAGAGAGCATCGCCCCCAAGACCACACTCCAGTTGCAGTACTGAGAGCCTCTGCAGCAGGTGAAGATTAGTCTTGACTTCTCAGCCTAGATGCAGAACTCACATCTCATACCCAAATGAAGGCCAGAGAAGGACGTTTTAGGATTTTGTAGTATTAGATAAGCAGTTGAATTATAAAATCTCAGCTACCCTGCATTTAGGAAATAGAGAGTCCTGCCAGTGGCAGGAGGAAGGCGTTATGAAGGCCTGTGAAGGAGATTGAGAGTTTTGCCCACAAACCTGCCAGAGTGTAGCTTCTAGGCAAAGAAAACAAGTTTAATCACTTTGGGGAAGTTTTGTAAGAATTATCATCAGGAGTTAGGTTTCTAGGTGATAGCCAGGTGTGTGTGGCAGGGGGTGTGTGTGGGGGGGAGCAGGTGTTTGAAAGTCTAATTTCTGTGCCAGGATAAGAAAAAAAGAACTGAAGTCCACAAATGCATTAGCTGTTGTAACCCACACAGCCAGCACGGAGGCATAAGATAAGGGCAGAGATAAGGGCCCTTAGGACCAAGGCAGGACAAGGGAATGTTCTGGCATAGCAGGCTGCGCTCCAGCAGGACCTGTGAGTGGCATCCCCAGCTGGGAGGCAGAGGCTGGGCTAGACAAAGGAGGTCAGGTCCAAAGAGGAGTTCTGGAAAATGACATCAGGGGCTCTGGAGTTTGTAAGCAGGAAGGATCAGGGAGACCCAGGGCCAGGCTGTGCTCGCAAGACAACAAGATGGGAATCCAATTCCGAGAACCGAATTGCAAACCAGAGCAGGAGCAGCACTTGCAACAAGTTGTGATTGCCTCTGAGCTGCCAGGCCAGGTCTCCCCTCATACAGGACCCAATATCTTTTAGTGGAATGGAGGTTGTGGTGAGGCTAATGGGCTCCAGCTGCCTAGGCTGGTCTGAAACAGACCAGGAGCTAAGCAACACCGTGGCATCAACACATAAATGTTCTCACCCAGGTTGCACTGACTCCGGAAGCTCACACACAGACACAGTGCCCTTGAACTCCAAGCAAACTCCATGCTCAGGGAAATACACATATCATCTTCTTGCAGCTGTGAAAGCATAGCTTTGCTATTTATAAAAGTCCTGGAGGGGCTGCTGTTAATGATTTATTCATCCTGCTTGACTTTGAAAAACAGAAGGACTCAGCAGAATTTCTAAATGGGCGGGGGGGGGGAGTCACCCCAGCTGGAATTCCTTTTATAAAGTCGTAACTTGGGGGTTGCAAAGTCCTTTTCCCCCTTGGTGTCTGAGCAATGTGTTGGATCTCAGAGTTGGATGGATTGACCCTTGTGGAAATCTACTTTTGTCTCGAAGCAAAGGAGAAGTTGTCACACTTAGCAAAACGAATGTTCGAAGCGTTTTGATGATATGAAGTTGTATTTTGTTTTACAATAATAAAGCTATTTTTATAGATAAAGAGATACAAGGCATATTTATTCAATAAAGTATGTTTCGGATGGCTAAAAATGTGTTGTATGCAGTGCTACATGGATTTTGGGGGGGTTTATTTTGGTTGATATGAATAAATTGTGTCAATTGAAATTAGTTTAGGAATTGAAGAGTAGAAACATTCGGAAAGGCTTAGCTAAGTTTGTAGACAAAGATCTGTTAGGTTTTATTTACAGAATGGCAAACAGTGGATAGGCTCCCCTGCCCCCACCAAAGCTGCACTGCTTCTCTTTTACCAGTCCAGTTGCAAAGTGGCTGACTTCCATCCTGTCTGGCGTTGCCTCTTGTCACAGGGTGATTCTTGCTCTGTCTTCTGCAGAACACTGCGTCTCCCTGTGCTCTGCCTCTCAGCCCTGGCATGTGCACCTTGAGGTTGGAGAGGGAGCTCACTGCACAGCCTGTCAGGATTCTGTGAACTCTGGCTTATGGTGTAAGGACCCTGTGCATGTGGGAAGGACACCCAAAGCTTGTAAGAAGCATAGGGCTGTGTGACCAGCTTGGACCATCCCCATTGAGCCTGCTTGGTGATAGATATTCTTGTCCTTTGGCTTGGGAGTTTACCTTGGATAGCACAGTGGCAGGGTTGCTTGGGAGTGGGTCTTGGGCCATACAGTCCACAGCTGTGGATCAAAATGAGATTCTGACTTCACCTTTGTTGCTGAGCCCTTAGATCTTCTGGCTGGGGAAATGACTTCAACCACCATCTGATGTAGGCGTTCCCAGGCAACACCTGCCATCTGCCTGTCTGTCTCTGGCTTTTGCCTCTGTTAGGGACTCCTTTGGCTCTGCTCCCACAATCCCCAAGCTGCCCAGCAGCAACCTGCCTGCTTAGCAGCCTCTGAAGTTCATTTGTATGTTCATCTCTGACACCTGGGAATTTTCCTTTGTTTCTTGCATGCTCAGGAGTCTGCTTGGTTATTTATTGTTTTGACCATCTGTCTTGAAACCTGTGCCCATTCATCTCTGATCATCTGCCGGGCCCTCACCTGCTACCTCTGCTGGGGTCCCCAAGACAGAAAATCACGGCTGTCCTTGTCTTGACCTGTGGCTACCCCAGTCTCACCATGTCTCTAGAATGTTCTAATTCATGAGGTTTAGGGAAATAATGAAAGACGATATAGAACTTCCTGCCTGTAACTTCTTTAGGATGGCTGAAATTGAATGGAAGGTTGAAGAGTGTAAGACATCTGTAAGGGAGCTCCACCACTGGCTTGGCAACACTATGACATTACTCTAGTTCCTTCCAGTTTGGCAGTAGTGACTTGCCCGCTTCCCCACCAGGGACAGAATAGGCCTTCCTAGCCCCAACTCCTATTTCTGTAAGGAAAGAGTCCTGTACCCAACTCTTAATTTCCCAAAAGGCATCAGAGATTAGCCTCGAATAGTTAAACAAGGCTTGGCCGAGGACTGTCAGGTGCCAACAGGAGATAAACACAGAAAGAAAAAGGCATCTGGATCATGGGGAGAGGGGACAGCTTGAGCGGTCCCTGAGGAGTGAGGATGTGTGGGTGTGCATGGTCATGCGTGCATACACATACATGTGATGTCAAAGACAGACAAAGCTAGACATTATTCAGAATGGAGAAATCAGGAAGAAATCAGGAAGAGCCCAGCCCCATTTTGAGGTGTATGGAGGTAACTGGGCCTTAGCATGGAGTAGAGAGGCAGAGTGAGGGGGTGCAGGTGACCTGAAGCAAGCAAACACACTCACAAGGGGTAGGCAGCAGGAACACATCAGGCCTGCTTCTCTGATGCTGACTCTCAGCTGGTGAAAGGTCTCCTGTGCTGTAGGAGATAGGCACTATGACGTCTTTGCAGGATGGATGTGAACCCTGAGAAAATGTTGTTTGCGGGGGTGGGGGAAGGAGGTGGGTCAGGGTCCCTTGTAAGGTCAGGGTTGGAGACAGAATCAATGGCAATAGAGATTAAGCAGCCTTGAGCTTTTCTAGGAAGCAGTTCAAAAGGGGCTGAATCATCCAGGGACGTGGCCTTAGGCTACCAGAAGCTGTGCTGACATCTGTTCAGAGGAGTGGCGCGTGGATGCTGAGTGCTTGGGTGCCCAGGCACATTTGGCTTAGGAAAAGCTAGAGACGAACAAAGCACAGGTGTGGCCACCACTCGCACTGCTGTCAGCAGGCCTATTTTGAGGCCAGGAGTGGCTCCTCCTGGAATCTTCTGAAGATAAGGAAATAGCAAAATCGTATGAAAACTTCCTTGAGCTCACATTGGCTAGAGCATGCTTTCACACTTTCTGGCTTTATCTCACAATAAGAATGAGTTTTTCAGCGTTTCCTATGCTATCTTTTTCTTAAAATTCTGTTCAAAATCTACTGAATTAGTTTCATTGCCTACCAGTGGGTTGCAAGTCACAACTCATATCTGAAAGGCACAGGGTGGCATGCACTGACCTGGGCAGGGATGAAGGACGGCTGTTGAGAAGCCCTTGATGTAGCCCTCCCAGCAGCATTCAGAGAAAGCAGAGAGGGACTCTGACTACACTGAGAAGTCTGCGAGCTTGGCCTCAGATAAACATGGCCTTTGTGGGTGAAATCTTCTTTCATCATGAAAGTGTGGTAAGAGGAGCTCCTATTGGGTAATTTCCCAGAAGCGTGAGACCAATCCAGAAATAGATTAGCACAGTGATGAACTAGTAAGGTAGAAGTGCTGAAATCTCTCACTGCCAAAGTACATGCTGAGAGAATGCTGCATTTCCAGGGGAGACACTGTAGAAGCCCAGAGGACAAACGGATCATCAGGCTCTGCTCTCCTGAGCCCTGGACGGGCATTAAAGAATAAACAACACAAGTATTTATTGGACCCTTTTTTCTTTTCAGGTGTGATTTTAGACACTTTCATGTCTTGCAAATCCAAGTTGGCAATGCCCAGGGGGGGCAGTTGGCAGCGAAGATTTGTCATCCTTAATGGGATGTTTTTATAAACTTAGAAATGTTGAAGAAATTCTCCAAATCTTTGGGTTTTTTTTTTTCTGATTTTGTTCTGGGGCATTCCCATTTTGGTGGGTTCGGGCTGGCTCCCCTACATCCTGGTCCCATCATCCATCCAGCAAAGGGATTTGTGACCCTGTAACCTGTTTCTCTGCTCAGCATCCTTGCAGTCTCAGGAGCATCAGTGGGGATGCTAGAGAGAGGATTTGGAGGAAGGTAAAAGAGAGTGAGAGTCAGAATCGATGGAAACCAGGGAGCGCCAAGCAGCTGCTCTAAGCCAGGGGGGGTGAGAACATTAGCCAGATATGTAGCTTACCTTTTAAGCCACTGCACTGTGGGGTTGTTTCTTTCACATAGGGAACTACAACCCATGGTAAAGAATTTTCTCTAGAACATAAAAAATGTGCTTCTTTTCACTGATTGGGCTAGTCACTGAAATTTCTGTAATTTTAATTTCTCTATTTTCTATATTCTACACAATTTTATACAGTTTAGATTAACTTGCAATAATTGGACCTATGGAAGTCTAGGAAATCTTTGAAAACATCTTGGTGGCCTCAAATAATGTTGAGAGTCAGCAAAGGGAGAAGTGAACTACACAATTAGCCCTCCGTTCTGTTTCCACCGTGTAGATTCAACCAATCTGGGAGAGAAAACACTTGGAAAAACAGCTGTACCTGTACTGCGTATGTGCAGACTTTTCCTTCTTGCCCTTACTCCCTAAACAGCGTAGCAACTCTTCCTGTAGCGTTTACATTGCATTATGTAAATCAGGTATGGGGAGGATGTGCTTAGGTTCCGTATAAACCCTGCACAAGTGTATCTAAAAGACCTGAGCATCCATGGATTCTGGTATCTTCAAGGGTTCTTGAACTGACCTCCTCAACACAGAGGCACGAATAGGAATAAATGATCTTCTGCAGCTAAGTGCAAACCAGCAAATCATTTACAAGTCTGTACACTGATTCGGTTGCCAACGAGAGGATAGGTGCTGAAGTGTTTGCTCTCTGCGGTGTTGGACAATGCATCTTCCTGGGTGGTGAGCTGCAGTGCTCGACAAGGACCCAGGCTGGTGACACGGTGACGGTTGAAAAAGGCACAGCTTCGTCACACAGCCTCTGACTCTGATTTGCCTCGCTTTGCACACAGGCTAATCATAGACTACATCTCACTAGGTGTTGCTGAGCACTAGACGAGATCAGACAAGCAGAAAGCTCAGCTCATTGCCTGACAGGCTGTCAGTGGGCCACACACATTAGCTGTTGGGATTGTCCTTGACTGAGAGCCTGCAGGGCTGGAAATTGTCTTCTTGCTGGTCTTAGTACAGAGCCAGATGGAACCTCAAAGACTGTTGCTTTGTCAACACCTATCAGGAATAATGTCTGGGGAGAGGTCTGAGATGCTGTTCTTCCAGTATTTGTGCCCCTGTTATTGGGACACTTGGCATTCATCAGAGTCAGAGCCACAAAAACTTTTAAAATTTTATTTATTTTATTTGAAACAGTTAGAAAAAGAGAGAGAGAGAGAGAAGCAGAGAGAGGGAGATCTTCCATCTGATGGATCACAAAAATAGCCAACTCTGAGCCAGTTGGAAGCCAGGAGCCAGGAGCTTCTTCTTGACCTCTCACATGGGCACAAACTTGGGTCATCCTCTGATGTTTTCCCAGGTGCATTAACGGGAAGTTGGATTAGAAGCGGAGCTGCTAGGAACTGAAATGGCACCCAAACCTTCTATGCAAACAGCACTGGCTCCTGCAAAAATTTGCAAAAGACTGGCAGCACAGGGGCCATATTCTTACACAAGCAGCCATAGAAGATGAGGGAATGTGCGTTTTCTTTAGCAAAGGACTCTACTGCTTGATGTGCCAGTGTCCACTGACTGGCTTGGTTCCCAAAGCATTTGTGTCTGTAGGCTCTACTTAATCCCAGCGCTGATTCCATGAAGTACATTGGTTCACGGATGAGAAAACTGAAGCTGCACATTTTTCCAGAGTCAAGTCTAAGTTTATTGCAGAAAAATACTCCAAACTTGATGGAGATGATGCTGCAGAATCCCCTAACCTGGGCCTGTTTGTCCCATCATGCATAAGGCCAATCAGTAATGTCAAACGGATGGAATGAAACAAGTGTTCATTGCAAAGTACAGAGTAAGGCTCTGGGCAGCTACTGCTTGATTCCCAGGTCTTTGCGGAGTTAGGAGCAAAGGCTCTTTGGATTAAAATTAGGGCTGAGAGCTCACATCTTAGTTCCTGATTGGCCAGTGATGCTCATGACCTTCCTTTGATGGATCCGTGTTTCTTAGGTAATTTATGGCGGCCAGATGGGCTTCCATGAGTGTGAGTGCTTGGTCACCTTCTCACCAGACCTGGAATTCACTTGTCCAAACCCCTCTGGGACCGTAAACACCAATGGAATTTTATCTATTGGAAGAAAAGATGACTTTTTGATCTTGTGATTAAAACCATGTAGGGCTAACCATACAACTTTTTCAATTCAGATAGCTACATTTTATAAAGGACAGGTAGTCACACCTTGGACTACAAAAGAGAAGAGGCATGAAGGAAGATAGACAAGAGCTGAATCCTGCTTTTAGAGTATAGATGTTTGTTCCAAGTCCAGTGTGTCTCTGAGCTGGTGATATGTCTGCTGTTATCTTTGGACTTGTAAGCAAGGAGAGAGATAGAGGGAAACAAGGACATAGGTCTCATTTAATGCCATGGTTCTCTGATTCAGGGATTAAAAAAGATTTATTTTATTTTATATATTGGAAAGGCAGATATACAGAGAGAAGGAGATACAGAGAGTAAGATTTACTGCCCGCTGATTCACTCCCCATGTGGCTGCAACAGCCAGAGCTTAGCCCATCTGGAACCAGGAGCCCGGAGCTTCTTCTGGGTCTTCCACGTGTGTGCAGGGTCCCAAGGACTTGGGCCATCCCAGGCAGCAAGTAAGGAGCTGGATAGGAAGTGGAACAGCTGAGGTAGTAACCAGTCCGTAAGGGATCCTGGCGGATGCAAGGTAAGGATTTATCCACTAAGTTATCACACCGGGCCCTGATTCATGGATTTTTGTTAAGATCATGCATGTCACAATTTCAGAGGCACCTTGCAAACATCTAAGAAGGGCAAGGCCAGGGACTCATACCCAAAGTCCCCAGGAGCTAGAGATGATCCCTAAGTGTGCTTCCGGAGGTTCCTGCAGGAAGTAGACTTGCATTTTCCCAGATGTTCGCCAGGGGACAGATGATGAACAAAAGCACCCCAGTCTCCTAACCAGGGCACTGAGCCACAAAAACAGCCCAGAGTTTATTTTCCTAAGAGGAAAGAAACTCCTGTCTGAATTGCCAGCCCATCATCTTGTGTCCTCACGTTCCTTGCCAGGATTCCTCCCCACCCGAGCAAGTTCTTAAAGTGACTGTGATCTGTTCTATCCTAGGATGACTGTCTCTAAGTTGTCAGGAAGGCTCATTTGTATTTTAAGTGACTCTTAGAAAGATGGTACAGTGTGTGAATTGGTCGCACAGCTTTTCTTTGCTCTGAAATCTGGTCCACTGTCTTTAGGGATCTGGTGGTTTTTACCTGATGTCCACTTGCATCATGCAGCATCATGTTGGCAATGTGTTTGCATGTAGTCTCAGAAACTGAAGCACACTCTAGCGTCAAGTACGCGGAGGTCCAGCAGCACTTGCTGGTGGCCTTGCTACACCACCTGAGGCCGGTCAGCCTTGCTCTAACGAGTATCGGCCTCATTGATGGAACAAGTGTGGTCCGATGTTCCATGTCCTTGATTTTCTGTGCCTAACTGTGCAGTGTCATGACACCCTTTCTTAGAAAAGCCTGCCTGTGGTATGACTGGGGTGCAGCCGGCTACGCATTTGGAAAGTTTACTATTTGTTAAGTTTTGGTGCATGATGACATCGTGAAACTGTTGTCACCACCAAGATGATAAAGCCTGTGGTTTATCTGCCTTTCTACACTCCCCACCCCCACCCCCGCTACTGGCAACCAGGGCTCTGGTTTTGTTAGTGTTGGTCCATTTGCATTTTTGTACGAACTTTTCTCTTTTATTCATTTATTTATTTTGCTTAAAATTTGTTTATTTAGAAAGAGTTGATAGAGAGACTGTGAGAGATCTACTGATTCACTTCCCTGATGGCTGCACGGGCAGGGCTGACCCCAGCCACAGCTAGGAGCCAGGAGTAGATGACAGGAGTGCAAACACTTGGGTCATCCTCTGTCGCTTTTCCAAGGACACTAGCAGGAGGTGGAGCATCCGGGACGTGAACTGGCATCTATATAGGATGCCAGCATTGCAGATGGCAGCTCTCTCACATGCTGGCCTCTTATTCCTTAAAAAATTCCTTTACCAAGACACTGTTTACACACACAGTTCTTCTGATTTTTAGTATATGTTTTGTGGTATATTTACAGTTACACAAAAATCACGAAATCTAATTTCAGAACACTCCCATCAGTTAAAGAAGTCATATATGCTTGCAAGTTTCTTAAAAATATGATTAATTTCTTCGAGTGGCAGAAAAATGTGCAGAAGGACAGAGAAACTGAAAAAGGAAGATTTTCCGCTCGCTACTTTAAACCCCAGATTCCTACAACATTTAGGACTGGGCCTGGCCAAAGCTGGGAGCCACAGGCTTTAACCAGGCCTCCCACCAGCGTGCAGGGAACCCAATTACTTGGGCTCTCATTGCTGCCTCCCGGGGTCTGCACTGGCAGGAAGCTGGAGGAAGAAACGGAAGCTCAAGCCATGTCTTCGGACAGGTGAAACAGGCATCTTTACTGGCGTCCTACCACCAGGTCACAGATACCCATATCCAGTCTTGGCAGTGATGTGGCTTCCTGTTCTTCTCTAGGGCACAAAACAAGGGAATGCAGGGTGGGGAAGGGACATTTCAGGAGATATGCTGCACCTGCTGGCCCTTGCTTTTCTTCCCCAGGGCCCTGGGCTCCTGGCAGCAGACACCACCCCTCTGGCCCTGAGTCCCCCTTTGGCTCCTGGAAGACACTCAGCAGTCTCAGGGCCTGATGCTTGCGAGGATGGCCTGCAGTGCTAGTCCTGGTGCAGGCAGCTCTCAGGTCTCCCCCCAACCCCCCCGGGAGAGCCACAACCTGGCAAGGAGAGGGCCGGGTATAGGGGAACCTCACCTGCCAAGGAGAGGGCCAGGGGCTGGGAGAGACGCACTGCCAAGCTTAGGGTCCCCTGGGCTGTCAGTAGCCAAGCTGGGACCCCAAGTTGATCCCTGGAGGGTGGCCATTGGCTCCTGCCCTTGCAGTCTCAGCTCACTGGGCTGCTCTCAGCTGCATGTTTAATGCCCTGGGGGACGTACTGGGCTCTTCTGTGATCTCTCAGGTGTGTTGTAGCTGGCGGTACTGAGAGGGGCCCAGAAGCTCAAGCTCAAGGTCAGGGCAGCCACAGACCCTTTTCATGACAGTGAGAGACTGTGGAGTCAGTACAACTTCAGTGCCACCCACTGAGCAGGGTTTCTTTACGACCACCATGGGGAAAGCACTCCCTAGTTGGCAGGACTGCTGCAGAAAAGAGCGGGCCTGTGTATCCTACACCCTGCAGGACATATCTCAGGGGCACAAAACCAGGCCGGACTGTGCTCTTGGTGGCCAGGCGTCTCGGCAGCAGCATCTGGGGTGGCAGAAGGACGCGAGGGGCTGGCGGTGCGCTGCTGCCTGCCTTTGGAGACTGACCACCCGCGTTCTCACCCCGGGCAGAAAGGCCATTTTCGCAAACACATCTGGGACAGAGCAGACTATATTAGTCATGAGCAGCCTGATGATAAAGAGGACACCCTCCCCCACCCCACGACCGGCAGCCACCCCTACTCTCGATACAATCAAACCGAGAACGCGGGCCTCCCCATCGTACCTTGTCTGCAAGTCATCATAGCGTTCTAGACAAATGAGCAATATGGCTTGGGCCCCAGCCCAGGTCTCCGCTGTCTGCGTTGGGAAGACGTGAGCCCTGATCCCTGACGGGGGTTGGTTGAAGCAGGGGGAGCTCTCCCAGCCCTTGAGCTGCATACACAGTGAGCGTGGATGGGGAAAGGGGTCTGGGACAATTCCTGCTACACTGTGTGATTTCTCCCCTGAGGCTATTTCCACAGCTCACACCAGGTGGACATTAAAATCTAAACTTGTGGGTGTAGCCATTTAGCTTTATCTAAATCAAATGTGTGAATGTTGTGGGAATCTAAATGCAATCTCTTTCCCCAAGCCCTAATCAAATACATAAATAGAACTAAATAAACAATGTTCTGAAGGATGGGGGTCTTGAGCACAGACACAGTAAGGACTGTTTGTGAAAGAAGTGGATGCAAGGACAGCTGTCCAAACACGATCTGTTTAACCTTGGACTGAAGCCATTCTTATTACTGATGTTGGCAGTCAGGGATTCTTGTTAAAAAGCATTTTACAGAATCCTTCTCATTTTGCCTTTAAACATCTATTGTGGCTTTACCATCCTTGAAGTAGCCTCAGGTCCGGTGCCCCACCTGAGGAATGCCATCTTTAGAAAATCTCGCTTTGATTGTCATTTATGTTGACAACTGGAATATCTTAATAAGTGAGGCTAACAGAGAACTTCAGTTATACTAGCCAGAAATCATATTTTTGGCAAATTTCAAATTTTGAAAAGCAAATGTCAAGCCTACTGATTTTGCTTTAAACGTGACATTTCCCCTTCTGCTCACTAGGTGGCAGAGTAGCACTTTGATCCGGCTAGCTACACTGCTTGGATTTTTTTCCCCTTTGGTTCTATTTGAATTTTACTTTTTCCTTTCTGAAAGGAAGAATTCTTTTTGGCTTTTGGTGTTTTTTTTGTTTGTTTGTTTATTTATTTATTTGCTTTTGTTTTTGAAAGTCAAAGAGAGAAGAGTGAGAGTAAGAGAGAGAAAGAGAGCTTTCACAAAAGACCACAATAGTTTGGACTAGTCCAGGCCAAAGTCAGGATCTTAGGGGTTCCATCTGGGTCCCACAAGGTGGAAGGGACTTGGGCCATCATCTGTGGCCTTCCTAGACACAGTAGCAGGAAGCCAGGTTGGAAGAGTGGCTGGGACTCGAATAGGAGATGCTGGTGTTTCAGGTGGCCGGTGAGCTCACTATGCCACATGGGCTCTCCAGCACCTTGAGGAGCTGTGCTGCTCCCCTTCTGCAGACCTGACCCCCAGTGTTCTGTGACATCAGGAGGATAGGAAACACGGCAGAGAGCTTATTGATGCCAGGGGCTGTGTTCAAACTTCTCGGGTATTGTGCACCCACAACACAAACTGTCATCCTCACTTTGTTTCATTCTGTTTGTCTGGCAAGCCAGGCACCTGGTGATGCCAGACTCAGGAAGACTTTGGTGTCCAGGTTCTTTTTCCTGGCAGAGATATTCACGCCCCACACCAGGAGGCTGAGACATCTGGATGAATGAATCCACACGAAGCCTGATTCCGAGATGGAAAGCAGAAGTGGCGGGTGCCAGGGGATGACAGCCAGACCCCAAGGGCTCCTTTCCCTTTTTGCCTGGTCAAAGAGGAAGTCATTCAGCACCAGGGCTGCTTGCTCAGCATCTGCCAGGCCCAGACAGGGTGCTGGGTGCTGTACCTGTGCCTCCTCCTAGTAAGTACGCTTCCACACAGCTGTGACAGCAGGGGAGGGGGGTGGTGTGTGCACAGACAAGCCCACTGTTACCACCCGGCCTTGTATCCTCAGCTGCCTCCCAGGAACGATCAGAAAGGCCAGGATTCTGGCTTTTCAAGCACTGTACTGGGAGTGTTCACCTTTGCTATGTGACACCCAAGCTGAGTTCAGAAAAGGCGGCAGTAGCCAAGCCCTCCGGTGGGAACATCCAGACTTTGGAGCTTGCTTCTGGTCCACCAGGATCTCAGTGGCTTCCAGCAGGTGCTGCACTCAAAGAGAAGATGTCTCTGGCACGTGGAGGTTGGTAACTTCTCTTGGGGTCACACAGTCTCAGGAAGGAACCCCAATCCTCCATCTTGGCTAAACCAGGAACTGATTGCACACGGTTGGGAGAACACATTAACTATGAGAGTATTTCTTCTGGATGTTTCACGTGTAAATCATCCACTCAGGTTCAGCTGCATTCTGTTCCCAAAGCGAGCTAAATTTGGACTTCATAATGCTTTTAAAATAACATCGATCAGAGGTTGGCATTTCCTTCTTGAGAACCGTCTGATGACCTCCCCACTTCACTGACACCAGTGTTCTCAATAGGGACCTTTATGTAGTAAGGGTTTTGCATATTTATCTCTCTAACCTCACTGCATTTCTTTTTTTCTTATTTATGTTTACAAATGTTTCTTTATCCTTATGTACTTGAAAAGCAGAACGACAGATACTGAGAAAATAGAAAGAGGGAGGGAGAGAGGAAGAGAGAGAATGAGATTTTTCATCTACTGGTTCACTTCCCAAGTGTCCAAAACAGCCAGATCTGGGTAAGGCTGAAACCTGTAGCCCTTCCAGATCCCCCATGTGGGTGGCAGGGGTTCAAGTACTTGAGCCATTATCTACAGCCCCTCCTAGGTGCAACAGCAAGAGGCTACACTGGAAGCAGAGCAAGTAGCCCTCCAACTGCCACTCCAGAACGGGAAACGGACCCGTTTCAGAGGCAGAGGTTTGAGCCACTGTGCAACAACCCACACTCCTCTTTACGTTTTAACAGGTTATTTCTGTAACTAAGAAAAGATTGTTTTTGTAAGCACTTTGAATTGCTCCCTCTTCTTTTTTCCACATTAGGGATCAGCAAATTACAGCTTGTGAACCAAATGCCGTGTGTGTATGTGTGTGTGTAGGTGGTATATAGTTAAGAAGGGTATTTATATTTTTCAATATTTGAAAAAAAAATCAGGAGACAAATACTAATTCATGCTATGTGAAGACTTTGTGAAATTCAAATTTCAGTGTCCATGACAAAAGCTTTATCGGAATGCAGTCACGCCCATTTGTTTCCTTATTGTTTCACGCTACGGGGGCTAAGTTGAATAACTGTGACAAGTTATTCACTCACACAGCCCAGAAGTAGTTGATATCTGGCCCTTTACAGAAAGATATTTCCTCATCCTTGAGTGAGGTCAACGCTGTGTTTCTGTGCTCCACGCCTCTCGAGTTTCAATTATTCTCTAATGTTCAGTTCTTCCTTCTCGTAAAGCTGTCTTTTTAACAGTGTCAGCCAACACCAGTGTCACAGCCTTGATCCTGTTCCCATCTAAAATAATTAAATCTGAACGATTACTGACTTCCTGTTTGGAGCATAATAGGTATTTGACATAGAAAAAGGAACCAGATGTAACTTACCGGCTTTGCTAAGTTCATGTCCTGTGACCAGAGATAAAATAAAATGATGGTCATGCGGAGTGTCAAGATCATAACAGTACCCACACAGGATTTTCCTTAAATTGGAGGAATAGATAATGGAGCCAGGGGGACGCCTGCTGGGACTGGGATGTGAGGGGAGGGGCATCCCATGCTGAGTGTGGGGTGGGAGTGCAGAGACAGAGAGAGGTGCTGTAGGTGGTACCTGGTGAAGATCAGTTCCTTGACAGGGCTAGTTGGGTCATAAAATGCTAAAGGCAAGTCACCTTGAAGGATAGTGTCTAGTTCATTGCCACATTTTGCAGATGGAAACAATTAGAGGCCCTGAGCCAGGAAATGATTGGCTACAGGTGTAGGAATGGAAAACAAGCGTAAAGTTGGAATATCCTGCGACTTCAGGATTTTTTCCCCAGCCACCATTGTTCGGGGCTTGCATTCTGGTGACTATGTAAAATCTGATTTGTTGGTTATTGTGACACAACCTAAAACCAACATGATGTTTTATAAATACTGAGCTTTAGGAAACCGAGGTCCCGGTTCTATTTCTAGTTTTCCCACACGGGGCAAATCACTTCCTTTCTTGGCGGGGTGTGGGGGGGTTAGTTTCTTTATGTGTCAGAGGGCTGCACCAAATCAGCCTGGCCACCCTTCCTGCCTCTCACAGAGCATTCTATAAGTGAACAAGCCCTTCCAGTAAGCTGTATGCCATGCTCTTCAGTCTAATGGCTCTGGTTTTCATTTCTTACAAAAAGTGGAACAGGGACCTGGCCTTGTGGTGTAGCATGTTATGCTGCTGCCTGTGTTGTCTGCAACCCATACGGGTGCTGGTTGGTGTCCTGGTGCTCCATTTCCGAAGCAGCTCCCTGCTAAGGGCCTAGGAAAAGCAGAACATGGCCTAAGTGTTTGGGCCCTTGCCACCTGTGTAGGAGATGCAGAAGAAGTTCTTGGCTTCTGGTTTCAGTCTGGCCAGTCCCCATCATTATGGCCATCTGAGAAGGGAATGATTGGATGGATGGTCTCTTTGATCTTTTTGATTTCCAAAATAAGTAACTTAGAAAAATGAAATAAAGTTAGATTTTCTGTTCATTTGCAATCTCTAGTAACTAATAAATAATTAATGTACTGGGACCAACATTGCAGTGTAGCAAGTTAAACCACTACCTGTGATGCCAGCATCCCATGCGGGCACTGGTTTGGTCCTGGCTGCTCCATTTCGGATTAATCTCTTTGCTTATGCACCTAGGAAGGAGGCAGATGCTGGCCCAAGTCCTTGGGTCGCAGTTGCCCTTTCACATGGGAGACCTGGCAGAGTTGCTCTTAGCTCCAGCCTAGTCCACTTCTGTCTGTTGCTACCTTGGGCAGGAGTGAATCAGCCTGTGGAAGATCTCTCTCTCTCTCCAAATTTCTTTAAATCTGTTTTTCAAATAAATGAGTGATTGTTTTATTTAAGAAAAAAAGTGGCATAGTTTTAAAAGTAAGTACAATACAAGGAGAAGGGAAAGGAGGTGGGCTGGGGACACCATGCAGAAGTTGAGCTGTCCTCTGGGAGAGGTGCTTTCAGACCTGCAGTCCTGGCCACCTGTGGAACCCTGGGGCAGCTGCTGATGGAACAGGACTGGAACAGGGAGCGTTAGAACAGGGGAGCCTTGGGGAGTCAGAGGCAGTCCTGCCAGGTACTAGGGATCACTCGATGCAGGGCTCAGGGGAAGAGGGAGGAGCTTGACCAGACCAAGGGAAGTGGACAGACAACTGTCTGGGAACTTGCTTCCTGAAGCACAGAACAAGGTTCTGTGGGCTCAGAGGTAGGTAGGGAAGTGCTCAGTCTGATGTCCTTCAGCTGCTTCTGCTTAGTGTGCTGTGATTGTATAGTGAAGGCCAGAACTGAGAATGGGAGTACGAAACAGCATAGATCCACACAGAGGTTGAAGCACTTGTAAAAGACCTGATGGATCCCAACACTTCCTTGGGTACCTGGCTCTCACTAAGGAATCAGAGCTTCAACAAGCATGAGTACCTGTGAGGGGGCGGACTGCAGAAGGAGGTCCAAGAAGAGAGGACGTGTCATTTTCCAGGCCCCTCTGAGCCCTGGTGCAGATGGACATGACACAGCTTGCAGGGAAGTGCAATGGCCGACAATGGCACCATAGGGGACACCCGTGGAGAAGTCTGGGGTGTAGCACTGACTCGGTGGTCTGCAAACAAGTTGTAAGGGTTGGGCTTGGACAGCTGTTAATCAGTGGAGCCAGAAGCTGGGAGGAAAAGTTAGACACAGAGCAGGGGAAAGGAAGGGGAAGTATCTACTGGGCAGTAGCAGGCCTAGGTCTATCCATCGCTACAGTGAACAGAACAGCCTGCAGGGAGTGATAGGTGTGGTTTCACTTCCGCCTCCTGCGTCCCACTTAAGTTTCTCCTTGGGCCAACTCTGCTCTTGTATCATATCGAAAAGAAGGTTCTCAAAAATGTGGTTCGAAGATTGACCACACTGACGTCACACAAACCAGCAGACAGAAATGCCAGACGAAGTGAACCTTCTCGAGTTATTTCAATTTTTAGTTGGCTTTAAATATAACTTTAGCTTGAAAAGTCTGATTTTATCAAACCAGTTGCAACTGGAAGAATTGTTCAATTTCCTAAAGTAACATGTAGACTTGGATGAGAATCATGAACTTGACGTAGTATATTTAAAACAAAATAGAATTGAATCTGTATGCTCTATACAGCTGACAGCAAGTGCTTGGTCATTCTGGATATTAAGGAATGTGAAATGCAGCTGTTGCTTCAACATCAGTACAACCCAATTCAAATGTAATTCCCAACACAAATGACTGCCTCCATCAGGCACCAGCCTCCCTATCACATTGAATATTTCTGAGCATCTTCATGACATACAGCAAGCTAATCCCTAACACTGTAGTGATGGGAGAAAAGAAGCATTTATTGCACAGTGCACAGCAAGGAGCAGATGAGCTGTATCTTAATTCCTGTGCTCCCTAAGATTTTAGAGGGTAAAGCTTCTAACATATTGAAGTCAGGGCTGAAACATGCAGGTTCAGCTCTCATCCATGTTCCTGTGTTCGTGGCCCTTGTGCCATTGGTTGATAATCATCCTGGTCTTTAGGGAATTTTGATGTTGGCAAAGTAGACTCTGATCAGTCTGTGAGCTATATAAGGTGACAGCTATTTTTTTTTTACTCAGAGCCTGGAGTTCCCAGAAAAGAAATCCTGAAGACAAGATCAAATATCAAAATGTCATCTATAGGGGAGATACCTGACCCTATGAGTCTTGTGTCCAGGGACCCTGTAAGGTCTGCTGCACCACTTCCTCATTTCAATGAGCTCATTTTAGCAAGACATTGATTTGCAGTTGTGGAAGCAGGGCAATGATTGGACCAATGATTGGAGGCTGTTAGATGGTGGGAAATGAGGATCTGATGTTATCCAAGGTCCGGTGCAGGGCTTGGTTTCATGAAGGCTAGTTGCAAAGAGAACAAGAATGAAACCAAACAAAGTGATGTGTTAGCAACAAGTTACCCTTCAGACAGGCAGTCCTGTTTTTACCTTTGTGAGTTGTTGCTCTTGGTCCTGCCCCACCTGCTTCCCTGGCCTTCCACCTTGATGGGAAGAGCTATGCCAGGAGGGTAGGCCCCGGGGGTGCTCACAGAGAACCCAGTTCAGCTCAGCTGTTCTGAGCTGTCACAGGTCTGGAGCATATGGAGGATGTGTGGCTAACCCACTCTCAGTGCCCATGTTTCCCTAGGATTTTTCCACCAGATGGGAAGATCACCTCTTCCCTCAGGCTCTCATGCCCTTGACAGCTTTGCGTGCACCTGACACACTCAGAATAGTGGCTGAGGTACCGCACACAGAGGGAAGTAAGTAGCCTGCTCCAGAAGCACTTTGCTCCTAAGTAGCCAAGAAAAACGCAGACAGAACTATTTCCAGATAAAGCGAGCAGCCCTGTCAGGCAGACAACTGTATCCTAAGAATGGATACTCAGAGCCCTTTGAGAAAGCAAATATTTGGCCTCTGTGAGACCTACTTTATATTCCAATCTTTTTTTGTTTCAAATTCTGCATAATTCAGCTAGATATCTGGAATTTTTAGTGACTTTTAGCATAATGCCTTTAAAATACAACAGTGTGACATAATCCCTGGACCATTTGTTTTCTATTGAGGACTCGGGGTTTGTCTTTACCTAAGTGTTCAGCTTGTTAGTAAAGATACAGCTTGGTATATGTGAGTGTGTATCTTCGCGGTGGATTCATACAGTGGGTTTTGAATTGCCAGCACTGAAATGTGGCGACACAACCTTCCCTGACTCAGGAGTTAATTCTATGTGGATATATTATGGTGGCATCTAATCTTTGCCCATGCCTTGAACTAAAACATTCCACAGCTATAGTCACAGCCACCAAGTACCAAAGCTACTGAGTGGAAATTTATCTTTGTTGTAGGAATCAAACTGGAAACTTTCAAATTTGGACTAACCAGTAAGAACCAAGAGAATAATTAATTTTCCACAGTTAAAATGTGAGTGACCATTTCAAACTCCAGGCTGTCCCCTTGCTCCGTAAGTAGGTAGACTATGTGTGTTGCCATAGTCATGCATCACATGACAAAGTGTCAGGGATTCCCCAAGATCAGTCACCGAGGAGCTGTTATTGTGGTCCAGTGGGATTAAAATGCTGCTTGCGATGCCAGGATTCCACTGTGGGAGTGTTGGTTCAAGTCCTGACTACTTCATTTTTGATCACACTCCCTGCTAATACATCTGGGAAAGCAGCAGAAGACGGCTCAAGCACTTGGGTTCTGTTACTCACACCTGGGGAGTGAACCAGCAGATAGAAGACCCCTTACCCTCTCCCTCTAACTCTGCCTTGCAAATAGGTCAATTAAAAATTTATTTACCTAGTGACTCAGTGATATCTTGGTTTGCGGAAGGACCCACTGTTTGGTTCACACAACCGTGAACCTATGGATGCCTTCTCAAGATGCATTCTCAGAGTTAAATGATGTGTGACTGTGTCACTCAGCAGTTATCCCTAGTGTGACTCAGCTCCAGTACTTACAGTGGGTTGGTTGGGAAATATCTGTGAGGGTGAAATCACAAGCTTCCAAGTAAATTCTGAATGGCCTGTGATTTTTTTTTTTTTTTGAATGAGTCAGTTAGACTTCTGGACTTGTCAACACTTGCTAATACAGGGACACACATGTTTAGGAGGGAATAGCTCATTCCAAGCTAGCAAGAAAAAGTCTTACATGGAGACTATGTCACATAGGGAATTTACAGGTAATTTCATCTCTTTCCTCTGTGATCCAAGACAAAAGCCAAGAGTTGTTCAACCATAGCACTTGGGCCAGTCAATGTAAAAAATCCAGAGAAGTGGGACTGATTTCCCAGCAACTTCACCAAGGAATTGTTGGTTTATGTTCATAACTATTTTTTTAAAGATTTATTTATTTTTTATTGAAAAGTCAGATTTTTACATAGAGAAGGAGAGATAAAGATCTTCCATCTGCTGGATCACTCTCCAAGTAGCCACAACAGCTAGAACTGAGCCAGTCCAAAGCCAGGAGCCAGGAACTTTGGGCTGTCCTTCACTGCTTTCCCAGACCACAAGCAGGAAGCTGGAAGGGAAGCCAGGACACAAACCAGCACCCACATGGGATCCCACCACATGCAAGGCAAGAACTTTAGCCACTAGACTATTACACCAGGCCTCCTTTATTATTTTTTTTGGAAGTGATTTACTTTATTTATTTGAAAGACAGAGTTGCAAAGAGGGAGGAACAGACAGACACACACATACAACAGCTTCCACCACTAGTTTATTTTTTAAAAGTTTTTTTTTTTTAAGTTTCTGTTTAAAGGGCAGATTTATGGAGGGAAAGGGAGACAGAGAGAAAGATCTTTTATCCTCAGTTCACTCCACAAATGGATACAATGGGCAGAGTAAAGCCAATCTGAAGCCACAAGCTTCTTCTGGGTCTCCCACGTGGGTGCAGGGTCCCAAGACTATGGGCCATCCTCTGCTGCTTTCCCAGGTTACAAGCAAAGAGCTGGACAGAAAGTGGAGCAGCTGGTGCCCATATGGGATGCTGGAGCTTGCAGGTGGAAGATTAGCCATGGCAGATCCGTGCCCTCTGGCCCTCGGCAATCACTAGTTTAATCCCCAACAGTAACAATAGCCAGGTATGGGCAAGGGTAAAGTCAGAATATAGGAGCTGCATTTGAGTCTTCCAAGTGGATAGCAGGGGCCTAAGTTTTTGGGCCCATCTTCTACCACCTTCTCAGGTGTATTAGCAGGGAGCTGAATCAGAAATGGAGCAGCCAGGATGTGAACCAGTGTTCAAATGGGATGCAAGTGTTTCAAATAAGGGTTTAACTTGCTACAGTGCAATGCCAGCTTCCTATGTGCATAATTCTTAAATCCGTCAATTTCATCCTTAAAACTGACCTGATTCATAGGGTATTTTGGATACCAAATTTATTTACTTTTTAGAAATTCAGTCCTATTTCTGAATTCACATGAGACTATTCAAACTGGATAAGAAACCTGAGCTTTAAATGCATTTTCTTTTGTTGTTGTTGATTTTTTTCCATTTTTAATTTTATTTTTGACAGTCTTTTTACATAGTTAATTAGGGCACAAAGGTTCAAGGGCTACAGGAAAATGGGCAAGACTATCGTTTCCACACATTTTTTTCTATATCTGGGGTAGCGGGGAGGTAAAGGGAGAAGCCCCACCCAAGTCTCCCACCCACCCCAGGTTCAAATGCATTTTCATAGAGAAGCATTCAGAGAAACTATGCCATGTTCTTTCCCCAACAAGGAATAAACAGGAACCCGAGAGGGATGATTAAAATACTTGGAGCTTTGGATATTCCTACAGTGTCTCCTGGTTCTAGGCCACCAGTCTTTCACTGCACCGTCTTGTGCTTGCTGATAAGGAATCTTGAAATTTATTTTTGTGTTGGCAATGAGTTGAAGAATTAGGATCACCTCACAGGAAGACAGAACTTGTATCCCCCTACTGGTGTTATTTCAAATTGCAGGTCTCCACTAAGTTCATGGTCCATTTGAGTTGTCTTAAAACAAGAAAGGAAAACATGTATCTTGTGTGGTAAGAGCAAGTATCGACTGATGAAGCATCAAGTGTCATATTCCCCTTCTGTGTCTGAATTCACAACCAAAAAAACAAAACAAACAAAACCAAAAAAACTCCTAGCCAGAAGCACTGAGTCTCTAGGAGCTCTGGTCAGCAGCAGGAGTTGGAGTTCAGTGGGGCTGGATGCATAACACAGAAGAGGCTCTGTATGTAATCCCAGCACTATGTTTATCAAGAAGTTTTTGCATTAACTTCATGACTAACACATTTGAAAAAATAATCAATGTACCAACTGCTATGCTTTCAGTGCTCCCCTTAAATTTTGTTCCCTGAGTGCCTCCCGTGCCTTGGCATCCAGTTAGTATGTTCCACAGAGGGAATGGAGATTGGTCAGCTAGGGGAACTTATGGAGAAGTACCACACATGGGGATGAGGCGTGCACGGCATGTCTGATTGCTTCTCCTTTCTCTAGGAAGCAGGTAAGGGTGAGTTCCTCAGAGTAAGGGACCAAGCCTCAGGAGGGGGGCAGTTCACATGACTGCTGCAGACACTTGGAGGAACTGGAGGTCTGGGACAGCCACAAGACAGTCATGCAGAACTCAGCACTGCCCATAGCTGGATGGTGTCATTTGAGACAACACAATCTGCTTTTAGAGCCAGAGGTTTCCTCAACCACTTTGCAAGCACAAGAAAGGCAGAAGAGCTAGAAGTGCCCTGGGGTGCCTTTGTTGGGGCCAAAGAATGGGAGACAGGGAGGGCAAAAACATTCAGCAACCCTGCATTTGAAACAGGGAGGAAAGAAGGAAAATAGGCCAGAAGGTAGTTGTGCCTGTGGTGTTAGGGCCAGGCAGAAGTGGGCAGAAGATTCTAGATGCATCTTTAGAGGTCATCGTTGAAACGTTTGACCCTGAAACCTAAAATTTCTGGGCAAATGCAATTCTCAGTGAAGCTGCTTATGGTTTTCCAGCTGAGAAGTTGTCTTGGGGCGGGGGAGGGAGGAGGAAGAGGAGAATCATGTAACCCAAATGATATCCACATCGTAAAATAAGGATTCCTTAGACTGCAAGTATTGCACATCTAGTAAATTAGATGCAGAACTATGATTCCATGCTGTGGCCTCTGTTGGCTGTTCTAACAAATTAATACACCAAGTCTCTTAAAAGCAACAGAATGTATACCTCAGACTTCTGCATCCTGGGAAGCCCAAGAAGGTGGCGCTGACAGATTAGGTGTTTGGTGAGAGCCAATCCTCATTAGGAGGGCTTTTTCCTTCCCATGGCTTCCCCTCATGGTGGAAGGGACAAGACAGCCCTCTGGGGTCTGTTTTATGAGGACACTGCCATGGCTTCAATGCAGGTTTCTCACTTCCTACCTCCAAATCCATTAAACTGTTCACAGTAGTCAATGAATGGAAACTTAATGGAATTGTGGTGTTCAGAAGTGGAAGTGATTAGGATTAGACAAGACCATTAGTGTGGAGCCACTATGGTTGAATTCTGGCACCTTTACAAACAGAGGGACACAATCATATAGACAGATAAATGTGTTCTTGCCATAGCCTGGGTCATGTTGTTCAGGCATCTATCTTCAAAAATTCCCACACCAAATAAATCTCTTTTCTTTATAAGTTAACATGCCTTAGGTATTTTCTTATAGTGATGTAGAAATGACTGAGAGAAACAGCATTTGCCATCAAGGGCTCACCCCCTAATACCATCATGTTGGAGGATGAGATTTTAACATGTGAAGGTTGGAGGAGCACAACCATTCAGAGTGCAGTTTCCTGAGGATTAAATGTCATTAATACTGTTCAACAGTGGCCAGAAACTATGGACAAAACCACCTGTGGGTGGAAGCAAAAATGTCTGACTTTAAGAATCAAATCCATTTCCCTAATTAACCTTCAGATGCTGAGTTGCTTGTTTTGCTGGATGACACAGATCTCAGGACAGAGAGCGCCACCTAGGGCCTTTCCCCCATGTGAGAATGCAATGAGCAGGGGCCAAATATGATATAGGAAATGAGCCCTCAGCAGACCCTGAATGTGCTGATGCCTGATCCTCAAGCAACCTATGGCTCCTCCCAGGGATAACCCAATCCCTTTTTGAATTTCTGTTTGAGAGAGCTCAAGTCTATAAAAATGATTGATCATTGGTCTAAACCAAAATCTGACTTTAGGTCTCTGGCATCCCTTCCCCATTTTCTTAGAGCATCTACTAACGGAAAGTTGACAGTGGTGTATCCTGCCTTGTCTCTTTGAGAGATGTATGTGTGTGCCTCCTTCAAGCTAGGAATGCCTGTCCTGAGTGTGTGAAAGTCATTCCTTTGACATGTGACCATCCCAAAGTCTGGCCCTCAAATCATGCCCTCTTATGTGCCAATTACACTTGGCTGCAGGGCTGGTACACCTGGGCCTCAGTTCAGACATGAGATGTCATGACAACCACAGGTATACAACCCTAGTGAAGACCCTATGACACCTTCTCAGAGATGTCCAGGAACCCTGGCCACACCCTGCCCCACATGTGTGTTCACAAATGGCACCACCGCCTACATGACGAGGGGATAACCTGAATGCTGGTGGCAAGTGGGTGCCATCCTCTCTCCATGGGCAGAGGCTGTCTGTGTTCACATCTCAACATGTGCAATCCCCTTTTAATAAATCCTGCTGTCCTTCTTGTGTGCCCTATCTAGGTCTCTCCCAACAAGACAAAGATCTTGGTGTGAATCCCTCTGGGGATCCTGCTTCCACAACATTTCAATACTGGCAGCTAATACACACAGCTGGCCTAATCACATTTACACCTGCAACCCCCCGGCCCATTTTGCCGGTTTTCATTTTCCAAGCTCTATGTGAGTCCCCTCTTCACTTCACCTCCTGAGTCTCTCAGTCTCCCTCTGAAAGGGCAGGGCACTTCTGTTCAAATTAGAATGAAACTCAGCTCTTTTCCCTACTGTGGGAAATTGCTGAATGAAACAGTTTTCCCTGCTTTAGCTAAGTCTGCCTGCAGTTATCACTGACACTTGAATTAACAGAACATGCCACCACCCCCACCCCCAGCTCCTGTATGCTGGTCATCCCTTGGCTCTTCATAACCCCCTTACTCCAACCCCTGGTCTCATTCCTAGGGATGGTCCTATCAGGCTTGGAGTTGCTGGTGCCCAAGCAGCGCCATGAGACTGTACTTGACCATGGTGGCAAGTTCTTGCTGCAGTTTAACCTTGCTCCAACTACATGCTCTCCAATCCTACCCAGACCCCACAATACTATTACTTAATTACTTTCCTTTCTGCCTAGTGTAAGTCCTTGTAAAGTAATGACTCAAATATTCGCAGAATGAATCAAACTGCTTGAAATGATGGCAGCTGAACACTACATTAAATTGTAGACAAGCCCTGGCTCCACCCACCAGGAAACCAGAAAACAGGATCCAAGCAAAGGAACCAGTTCAAATCAGCTAGATCAAGTTGATGCTCCTCCCAACCTTTAGGAGCTCCAAACCCTCCTTACACTCTCATCACATTGAATTAGTTCAACAACGGTCATTCCTTCTGTGTCAACAACACTTTATAATTGCTATGGCAATCTAAGGGCATGACCGCATACAAAAAGAAAAGAGGTGGGTCCTCAATTGTTGGACACGACCACCCCTTTCCCAGAAACAAGAGGAACATTCTGCCCACATGGTCACATCATTTGCTGCCCCCATAAAGGGAAGGACCTGACACAGCGCTGTGCAGTTATGTATCTACTGTTACGTAACTGTGCAGTTATGTGTTATCCATAGTTATCCACTGTACAGTTACCAGCTCTTTTTGCTCTTTGGCCTTCACTTTGCTGGTTTGTAACTCATTTCCATCTTTCACTAAGGCCAAGGTCCTCTTACAAATGCCTTACACAGGGTTCATGCTTTCCAGTGTTCAAATTGATTAAAGCGCCAATAAATGTCATTGTTGTTACACTAATTTTAGGATCACAAAGGTAGGCTTAACAAAGAAATGAGTTATTAACAAGGGAGATATGAAATAAATAACAGGTGAAGATAGGGAAACTGGCTATTCTAACACTGTGTTATAATAACCATCCTCCCATGTGACCTGTCAGGCTGATAGTTCATTTCTTCCCTTTGTTGACAATTAAAAAAAAAAAAAAAGATAGGGCCTGGGCAGTGGCGCAAGTGGTTAAGGTCCTCGCCTTGCACACCCGGGATCCCATATGGGCGCTGGTTCTAATCCCGGCAGCCCTGCTTCCCTTCCAGGTCCCTGCCTGTGGCCTGGGAAAGCAGTCGAGGACGGCCCAAAGCTTTGGGACCCTGCACCCGCGTGGGAGACCTGGAAGAGGCTCCTGGCTTCGGAACGGCATAGTATCGGCCGTTGGGCTCACTTGGGGAGTGAATCATTGGACGGAAGATCTTCCTCTTTGTCTTTCCTCTCTGTATATCTGCCTTTCCAATAAAAAAATAATAATAAAAATAAATCTTTAGACCGAGGGGGGTAGGCCTCCGGGACTGGGCAGGTCCGGGACCCACCTGCCGCCTTCATGGGGCGGTGAATGGGATTTGGGAGGGGCGCGACCTTGGGCCTGGGTTATTTAAACCTCCAGCAGCCTCCCGGCAGCTGGTGACTCTCAGGACAGGGCGTCTCATGCCTGGATCCCGGACAGCCGCCATGGGCACAGCCGCCATGTGCTGAGCTATTTCCCGGGAGGCCAGTGCGCCATTTGGTGCCAGGCTCCGCCTGCTGGCCGCCCGGCCGGGGAGCTCTGGGGATTTGGTTCTTTGAGTTGCTGCTTAATTAGCTCCAGGTTGAACCCATTGTGCTTCTTGGACCTGAAACAGGCAGTAACTCTTCCTTAGCAAAACTTTTAATCACTAATAATGCTGAGCACCAAATACCAGTCATGCAGAAGCTATGGCTTGGGGCTTGTCCTGCAAAAGTAGCTCCAACAGTTGGCCAATGTGTCAACTGGTAATGGAACAGAGTAGATCAGGCCTGACTGAGCAAACCTTAGCCCACAATTAAAACTAGAAACCAGGAGGGAGCAGAGGTCATGCCGAGCTAGGCTCTTGTACCTGCTGGTCTGCAGGAGCCAGGGACGCTAAGCCACAGTGTCTAAGGCAGCGTTCGGGACAGGGGAGGGGCTGTGCCTAGCTGAGTCAGAGCATCCATTAGCAGGCAAGTGATCTATGGCTGGGAACAGACCCAGTTGGGGAGCAAAGGGGACAACCCTAGCTGGGCTGAGGTTCCCACCAAGAGGCGCGGCCTGGAAGGGGGGCTGTGTTCTGATCTGGAAACAGTTGTAGTCTCCCTTGGCACAAGTGTGGACTGGGATTGGATGCACCGAACCGGGCCGGACCCCAACACGCCCTGGTGTTCTGGAGGACCAGGGCAGATGTGGGATGGACTAGACAGGGTCTCAAACCCCTACTGAGCCATGTGTGAGCCATACGTGGGTAGGGACAAACCATGGCTGGGCTGGAACATCCAACAGCAAGAACCAGATTGGATGGAAGGCCAGTCAGGAAAAGCCACAGTTCCTGCTATGACAGGAGGTGGACTGAGTAGGGCTGGCTCATGGACCCACTAGTAAGCGTGAAACCTGGCATTGGGAGAGGTTCTGATGGAGGAGCCTGGGCAACTCCTCTGGCAGGACACAGACCCGGCAGGTAAACGCAAGAAACATGAAAAGGCCATGGAAAGCTACCCACTGGCATACAATTGGCAGATGTGGGGGCAAGACCAGGCTGAATCTGTCCACATCATCCACTGGCAAATCCAGGCACCAGTGTGGGTCGACCCAGGGTCGGTCGCAACAAAGACCAGTGCACATTATGGAATGCCGAGGTGAGGTTGCCTGTACCGGAAGGGACCGCAGCGCCCAACCAGCCTGAGAACAAGAAAGGAAGTGGGCAGAGCCGGCAGGGGAATAAGGGAGGGTTCCTTTGCTGGACAGCTACTTCCGCAGGAGAGCATGGGCTGAGATGGGGGCAGACCAGACTAGGCAGAGCTACCACACCTGTGCGCCTCATGTGGACTAGATCAGGGAAAAGCCAGGCTCGGCGGATTATTCCTACTGGTGCAAACAAAATTAAAGTGGGCGAGGGTTTGGGCTTAGACGCAGCATCAGCTGGAATCTGGGAGTGGGAGAGGCCTGGGAGGGAAATAGTGGGCTCATCCCTCTTGGGTTACCACTTCCACAGGAGGACATAAAACTAAGATAGCGGCTGGGGTGGAATGGGGTGTGGGACAGACTGGATTACTGCTACACTTACTGGCAAACCAGGGTAGGGGGTGGGCCTGGTGGGGGTTATTGTGGGTCGCTCCAACTAGGCTGCAGCTACCACTGGTTTATGTGAGGGCCAAGTATGTGCTGGGCAGAACCAGGCTGGATTGCAACACCCATTGGTTCCAGTGGAAGTCGGGAGTGAAAACAGAACCAACCCAGCAATTGCAACCACCAACTGATTGGAGCGATGGACGGTGCCAGGCCCTGTACTTGTTAGCACATACAAGAAGTTTCTTTGGAGATCTTCCTAATCTAAATGCTGGACTCAGAACCCTAACGAAGAAAAGAGAGAAGACAGAACGGGTCAACCAACCATCTCAGCTATGATGGACTATGTCAATCAGTGGATTTTTCAAAGCCCTCATAGTGCTTGGAGTGGCAAGATTGACAGCAATTCATAACTGTTGCAATATCAAAACCACTTGAGCAAGAACCTCAGAGCATGCCCTACATCTGGGACCTGGGGAGGGTGGGAAATTGGGTGGGCCTTCTCCCTTAATACCCCCCTTTAAACATGAAGGTAACAATATGGAAAACATATGAGTCTTATCCACTTTCCTGTAGCCCTTGAACCTTCTTACCCTAATTAACTATGTAAAGAATGTCAAAATAAAATTTTATTAAAAAAATAAAAAAATAAATCTTTAAGAAAAAAAAAAAAGATAACCCTGCATTGGAGCACCAAAAAGTTTTTTCCTTCCTTTTTAAAAGGTTGGAGACCTTTTATTTACAAATACTCTTCTCAGTACCATTAGTCTCATGAAGGAATCATCTAGCAACTTCCTTCCTGAAAGGAAAAAAAAAGGAAGTACCTTCATATTTCCTTCCACTTAAACCTGTTCTATTGAGTTCTAAGCAAAAATAAAAAGATTAACACAGTTTAGGAATGCTGTTTCAGCAAATAAATAACTATTTTGCACACACACAAAATATTGTTGTAAACAAGATCATTTCAATGGCAGGAGACACTGATGTTTCAGCCAGTGGCAGATTTAAACAGTTCTAAGTACAGATAGGTGTGATCTGTGTGACCCAAAACACACGGCTATTAGAGAATCAATCAAGAACAATTCATTATAAAGCTGCTTTGTCAAAATGTGCTTTTCTTTTCTCAGGCCTGGGGTGCAGGCCTCTCCCCAGTACCTTCTCCTGCACTTTGAATACAGGATACTGGAAGATGAGCTTTAAAGAAGCCTTGGGACGCTGTAGGAAACCAGAAGAGTGAGCGTTAGTGATGTGTGCGAGGGCTCGGCGAGCCAAGCCTGGGCTGGGCAGCCCTGTTCACCTACAGTTCGTGTATGTGGATCATGGAAGTGCTTTCGCTTTTCACGTGGAGGAATCTCTATAATGATCAACTTGGACAGATTCTATCATAAAAAACAGGACCTCCCTAAATCTTTTCAGATTAAAAAAATGATTAATTAGTTCAGTTATGATTACAACATTGGCTAGCCTTTTTTTTTAAAGATTTATTTATTTTTATTGGAAAAGCAGATATATACAGAGAGGAGGAGAAACAGAGAGAAAGATCTTCCGTCCGATGGTTCACTCCTCAAGTGGCCACAATGGCAGGATCTGAGCTGATCCGAAGCCAGGAACCAGGAGCCTCTTTTGGGTCTCCCACGTGGGTGCAGGGTCCCAAGGCTTTGAGCTGTCCTTGACTGCTTTCCCAGGCCACAAGCAGAGAGCTGGATGGGAAGCAGGGCTGCCAGGAATAGAACTGGTGGCTATATGGTATCCCGGTGTGTTCAAGGGGGAGGACTTTAACTGCTAGGCTATCGCACCTGGCCCATAACCTTTGGTGTTAAAACTTCCCATTCTTTCTGCACCAGGCAGGGCGCCCAACTGTTCCAATTTGCTCACCACTAACTGGTATGGTGCTGCAAACTCTGCACCCCAGAAACCTCTTCCCATGACTTAAGAATTACTAGATTTAGGTAAAGGATGTGTAAGGTTAGAGATAAGGCAAGAATCCATACAGCAGCTGCTATTGCTCTTGTTCCCTACTGTGGGGCTCAAGGGCAAATAGGTTACTAAGTCACAAGATGGTGGCTAATGGAAGAGCCCTGGGTGGGGAGCAAGTTCATCGGGTTGCACATGGCAAACAAGATGGCAAACAAGGGAAGAGCCCTGGGCCTGAACCAGGGCAGGGATCAAGTTGCTTTAAAGAAAGACTGACTCTACTCTGGAGCAGGGGGACAGGAGGAGGCTCGTATCCCAACCCTGGAGACTCCCGGATCCCCACCAAGGACTATCACTACGGGCACCAAGGACTACATCCCAACTGCCAAAGAGACCACGGAGAACTGGAATGGCTTCGGAGGCAGAGAACTCAGAGAGCATCCCCCCGCCCCTTTGGACATACCATACAGGATGGAAGAAGCCCGAATCCTTCCTTGTAGGCTCCAAGGTCATCGGAACAATAGCCAGGAACTCAGAGCAGTCCTCAGAATCAGAAGAACAGTAAACTTCCTTCGGGACTAGGGAGAGGAGCTTTCTCTGGTCCTTACTTAGTTCCAACTTTGGGTCCCCACCCTCTCCGCAATGACCATCAGGGTCGCTCCAAAGCCGACCCCACCCAAACACACACAAACACACACACACATTAGAATAGATAGGCAGAGAACAACAAGGAAAGCTTGGTCAGCATGGACTCACATATACCTTACCAGTACTTACACAAAGAGTAAGTACTTCTCACCAAGGTATTGAAGAATTCTCTGCACACCCCTCCTTAAACTGTTTTGTACCTCAATTGTTGAAATGTCAATGAAGTAGTCAGGATATGGTTAAGAACTTGCATTTATTTTTAACATAGTGTTTACCCAATACTATGTCAATTAATTCCATAACGTTATATATTGTTGCTGATATTATGTTGGGGCTTTTGATTGATCGAGATTTTACTCTGTTGGCTCTGCCTTCAGACCAGAGAAGGTCTCCCCAAGAAGCCGTTGAACTTATCTGGACAATAAGATGCTGGACTCTATGCTTGATATATGCTTGCAATGAAGGAATCTCAACTGAACTTGAACTGTGGTTACACAACAAGGTGGAGGAATCCACCATAAGGGGAGGGTTAGGGGAGGGGTGGGGGAATCCCAGTACCTATAAAACTGTGTCACAGAATACAATGTAATTAATAAAAAAAGAAAGAAAGACTGACTGGCCAGGGGCCACTTCTGTGCTTGAGAACACTGCGCACTCACCGGCCCCGGGCCAATCGGAGGTGGCTTCCAGCAGTCGTGCTGATGACGACTGGCTCTTAGTTCCTCCTGGAATTCCTGGCCTGAGGCTGTTCGCTGTTCCATAAAAGAGTATGTTTTCCAAATACACCAGACCTGCTTGGACAGAACCCCTGCCTCTCGTCTGTTTGCCTCTCCAAGCATCCAGAGGCTGGATGGCGGGTAGTTGGCTCAAGCCCTCCAACAAGGGGGTACTGAAGGATCGAATCTGTGGGGAGGGAGCCCCATACCCTACCTGTCCTCTGACTATTGAGGTTGGCCATTATGAATGGCAGTTCACAGCAATCATCAGCCACTTGTCTGTTCCTTTAAGTGATGCAATTTAAACACACAGCCTAGGTGCACTGCCATTGAGCGTTAACAGCCTGGTTTTCACTCAATTTATTGTGCTTTGTATCAAATAATTCTAGTTTAAGCTGAATGTTGTGGATGTTGTGATCATATTTTCTGTGAGCTAAGATAATGAAATTGAGGACAATTATAATAGCAAACTCTGCATGGTATAGGCTCACCACCATAAAAGGTTATGTGGGAGCCAATGTTGTGGTACAACAGACAGAGCTGCTGCCTGTGATGCTGGCATGCCACATGGGCACTGGTTTGGGTTCTGGCTGCTCCAATTCCTATGGAGCAGCTAATGGCCTGGGCAAAGCAGCACAAGATGGCTCATGTACATGGGCCCCTACCACCCACGTGGGAGACCTGCAATAAGTTCTTGGCTCCTGGCTTTGGCACAGGCTAGCCCTGGCCACTGCCAACATCTGAGGAGTTGCATCAGCAGATGGAAGATCTCTGTGTAGTTCTGAATTTCAAATAAGCAAATAAATCTTTCAAAAAGGTATGTGATTTTTAAATTTTTAGTGAAAGATGTAGTTTGGGGACGGGAATAGCTGTTTTTAAACATTTAGATGTGTGAGAATTGATAAACTGCAGGTTGGCAATGGAAATTGCTCCTGGATAGCCACCCTGCAAAACTCTAAATACATTTGATTTATTGACAAAAACTTTAATCCGGCTGAGTCCTCTGTCTCTCCCAGCCTGACCTTCGGCTTCCCTTTCCTTACAGAATCTGATTTTGGCAAGAATCCTGCTGAATCTGTTCACAGAAAATCCCCACCCTCAATCTGTTTTATCATGCTGGTTTGCCTGCGGCAATGCAACTATCGAGTTGATCTAGCCAGAAACCTCTTCCCCTGATGGTCAGTGATCTCCATCCAGATCCGTGGTTGTAAGTTCCCGATTGTCCTTGTTGGGGTTGCAGCTGAGTCAAGGCCGGTTCCCCCAGTGTGTAAGATTCAGCTACTGTGGCTCCTGTGCCTGCATCTTGTGCCACCACCTGCCCCCAGCCTCCCATACTCCCAGACAAAGACTGCCTCACCACCTTAAAGAGTGTTGGGATAATTTTTTTTTAATTTTACTTCTTCTTATTATTATTCTTATCATTTTATGATACAGTTCCATAGGTCCTGGGATTTCCCTTATCCCCTCCCGAAATTCCTCCCCTTTCATTGAGTTCCCCTATATCATTACTATAGCATAGTTCTTCATACACAGACGTATGTCCATCATTGCGGGCATAGGCAATGGCAGAAAGTCCAGCATCCTATTGTTCAGATTTAGTAAACAATTTCACTGAGAGTCCAATTTTAGTCTGGAAGTAGAGATGCATATTCTTTTAATAGTATAAAAACACATTCCTCCAAAGGTCCTAGAGACAAGACAGGATATCTCGCAAAGAAAATGCTATTAGAGGAGTGAACTGGAGAGGTGGGGTGAGCCAGAGCCCGGGAGGCCCCATGTTGGTCACCTGCTCAGGGCTCCCTGCTTGCTGAATGAACAGCTCTTTCTTCAGGATCTCCACGACCTATAGATCCCAAACCCTGAGCGTGTCAGCACTGCAGTCACTGGAGAGCAGCTTCAGGTGCCTTTACAATTCGTTAGTATTGACCTTTAAAACCAAATGTATCTCTAATTGGTGGTATTTCCATATAGTATGGAGATATTTCGGGGAAAGATACCACCCTTCAATCAGACCCCAAGTCGCTTGGCTAGTTATGGCCACAGCTCTGAGGAATTCTGTTCTGGCCACAGGGCCACTCTAGGTTAGAAATGAGAACAAAACGCCCCTCAAAAAGCCTGCAGAGCACTCCAGAGAAGTGCCTCCTGAGACCTGAGACCCACCTGGGAATGGCTGCACAATCTCACCTACCAGCTCAGACTCAAGCGAGGTGCACACGGGATCTGTCTTTGCCATAGCCCCTCTGGGACAGATTTGAATAATTCTATGTCTGCTACCTACGCATTCTTTTTCTCTTCCCAGAAACATCCTTAAAATTAAGCAATAGCCTTCTCTGTATCTGAAAGTGCTTGCAGACAATCATATTCTAAAGCAAATCATCTCCAGGGCTGGTGCTGTGGAATAGCCAGTAAAACCACCACCTGTCACGCTGGCATCTCCCATGGGTGCTGCTTTGTGTCCCAGCTGCTCTACTCTTCCCATCCAACTCCCTGCTGATGGCCTGGGAAAGCAGTGGACAATGGCCCAGGTGAAGCTCCTGGCTTTCAGCTTTGGCCTGATCCTGTCTCAGCCACTGTGGCCTGGAAGGGTTCATTGTAAAGGTGACTGACTGTACTCTTGACAGTCTGGAATCTCCAAAGAGACACCTGCATCCTGTTGTGAGCAAAGCTCCTGTTTCCTGAAAGACCAGGAGGCAGGCACCAGATAGGGAGAACCTTGGGTTTCTGGATTTACAGGAAAGACAGCTACCTTCAAGGCATGTTGTTTTGTTACTGTCTGCATTGAAGTGACATGATCAGGACCCCAACCTATACATTGTAAATTCCTATCTCTTGCTTTCTGTTTTGTGTCACTGTTACCTCCTAATCATGTACTTGCTCACTGTCATGTAGCTTTTGATTCTCTTATTATAAAAACCCCACGATTATTTCATTCAGGGCACTTCTTGCTTATGGCAAGAGGTTGCCCCTTGGACCAGAAATTAAAATCATCTCACTTGCCTTGGAGTCTCGCTCGGATTCATTGAACCCCAACAGTGGCCATTTGAGGAATGGATGGAAGATAACTCTCTCCCCTCTGTAACTCTTTCAAATAAATAACTAAATGTTTAAAAAAGGAAAGAAAAGAAAATCATCTCTAACCAGTCAGACATTGGGTTATGGCAACCCGCCTCTTCAGGGCCAGTCCAAAGTACCCTCCCTGAGCAACACATAAATTCTTTTTTTAAAAAAATTACTTATTTTTGTTGGAAAGTCAGATTTACAGAGAGAAGGAGAGATGAAGAGACAGAGAGGAAGATCTTCCATCCAATGATTCACTCCCCAAGTGGCAGCAATGGCTGGAGCTGAGCCAATCTGAAGCCAGGAGCCAGGAGTTTCTTCCGGGTCTCCCACATGGGTGCAGGGTCCCAAGGCTTTGGGCTGCCTTTGACTGCTTTTCCAGGCCACAAGCAAGGAGCTGGATGGGAAGCAGGGCCACCAGGATTAGAACTGATACCCATATGGGATCCCGGTGTGTGCAAGGCAAGGACTTTAGCCATTATGCTACAGCGCTGGGCCCAGTGCATACCACTTTTGATCCTCACCTGAGCAGAGTTGTTTTGTTATGAGAAAATTTCCATCAGGGTTTCCCACTTGAGAAATGTTGTCATGATTTCCAGCTGCTCCATTCCCCTTGTAAAAGTAAAAGAAAGAGCCACAGCACTTAGCCAGGACTGATGGGGAGTACTCTACATGAAACAGGGAGTGCCACACCCAAGGCCTTCAAAACCAAGGGCAGAGGCAGAGGATGCAGGCGAGGAAGGCCATGGACCTTGGGCTTTTTTCTGATGCCACAGGAAAGTCAGTGAATGAGTCATCTTAAACCCCTTATCCTAGATGTCTTGGTATTTTCTGTCCACTGAGTGGTAAATGGATTGGGCAGAGCAGAAGTTTGGAGAATGTTGCCACACTCTGGAAAAAGAGTTTGGGGCTAATTAGAGGGTTGTCAGTGGTACTGGAGCAAGATGGTAAATCTGGCATGTTGAGATGCCAGCCTGTTCTCCGGCTGAGAACATCTAGGGGCCTGATTTTTAGAGGGACAGTCAGAAGGGTGTAGAAGGACAACTTAGGCCACAGCCGGGGACTGGTCCGGGAAATGGGACTTGGGATGTTAGTCAGAAGGAAGAAAGTGAAAGTGGCTATTCATTTGCCAAAATTACATGTAGTTTTTCAACGGAAGCACTAGATGCTGATGGAAATATATTGAAAAAAAGAAGCTTCCCTCTACTGCACCTGGAAATGCAGCAGAAGATGATACAAGTGATTGGGCTCCAGAGTCCTGCCTGAAGTTCCAGGCTCCTGGCTTCACCCTGGCTCAGTCCTGGCTTCACCCTGGCTCAGTCCTGGCTGCTGCCCTGGCCCAGTCCTGGCTGCTGCCTTGGCTCAGTCCTGGCTGCTGCCCTGGCCCAGTCCTGGCTGCTGCCCTGGCTCAGTCCTGGCTGCTGCCCTGGCCCAGTCCTGGCTGCTGCCCTGGCCCAGTCCTGGCTGCTGCCCTGGCTCAGTCCTGGCTGCTGTGGCCATTTGTGAAGTGAAACAGTAGATGAAAGATATTTTTTTTTCTTTCTCTGTCTCTCTCTCTCTCTCTGTCACACCGTCTTTCAAATAATTGAGAAAAGAAAAAAAAAAATAACTGCCTACAAAAACAACTAAATCAAAAATGTCCTGGCTGGGACAACTTAAAATTATCAAATAACTAAGACAAAGGAAAAGCAAATGAAGCAATGCTGACTCATTTCTTCTTCAAACAACATGCTATTTCATTTACGAATCTAAGTCTTAAATCAGACCCACATCATTGTTCACCATGACATTGTCATCTATTCTTTTTTTTTTTTTTTTTTAAAGATTTATTTTTATTATTTTTTCATTGGAAAGGCGGATATACAGAGAGGAGAGACAGAGAGGAAGATCTTCCGTCCGATGATTCACTCCCCAAGTGAGCGCAACGGGCCGATACTATGCCGATCCGAAGCCAGGAGCCTCTTCCGGGTCTCCCACGCGGGTGCAGGGTCCCAAAGCTTTGGGCCGTCCTCGACTGCTTTCCTGGGCCACAGGCAGGGAGCTGGATGGGAAGCGGGGCTGCCGGGATTAGAACCGGCGCCCATATGGGATCCCGGGCGTTCAAGGCGAGGACCTTTAACCACTTGCGCCACCGCGCCGGGCCCATTGTCATCTATTCTTATCAAACTTTTGTCATTTTTACATGAGTAGCAAGGCACAACCCAATTTATTTAGAGATGAAGCCCAAGTTAATGTAAATTTCTACCAGAAGAAAAAAACTGAGAAAAAATTCTAATTAGAGGAATCATGAAGAAATAAACAAATCACTGTGAGTGATACAATAAAAAAGAAATCCTCGGGCCCGGTGGCATAGCCTAGTAGCTAAAGTCCTTGCCTTGAATGCGCCGGGATCACATATGGGCGCCTGTTCTAATCCCAGTAGCTCCACTTCCCATCCAGCTCCCTGATTTTGCCCTGGGAAAGCAGTCAAGGACGGCCCAATGCTTTGGGACCCTGCACCCACGTGGAAGACCCAGAAGAGGCTCCTGGCTTCGGATCGGCATAGCACCGGCCGTTGCGGCTCACTTGGGGAGTGAATCATCGGACGGAAGATCTTCCTCTCTGTCTCTCCTCTCTGTATATCCGCCTTTCCAATTAAAAAAATAATAATAAAAATAAATCCTTAAAAAAAAAAAAAAAGAAGTTCCTGGCTTCGGATTGGCACAGCACCGGCTGTTGTGCTCACTTGGGGAGTGAATCATCGGATGGAAGATCTTCCTCTCTGTCTCTCCTCCTCTCTGTATATCTGACTATGTAATAAAAACAAATAAAATCTTAAAAAAAAAAAGAAAAGAAAAGACTCATGTGAAAAAAAGACAATCAGATACAACAGCACTGCTTTTTTCCCTCCCTCTGAATAATACCAATATCAAGTCTGAAGTTAAGGCTAATTTCCACATTTGTTTGCTCTCCTTGTTTTGACCCATCACCAATTTTCCCAAGTACATTTAAATCTGACTGTGTTAGGGATGTTTCTTTCCTGATTCATTTGCCTGATTGCCAATGTTGTCTGGCTGACAAGGTCATTTTGAAAAACAATAAAACAGGTCATGTCACCAGAAAAAGAGTAAGGAATTCAAGGAAGATGAAAAAATAGGTAATTGAAGAAACAGTTTTTCTTTTTAATGATTTCTGTTTCTTTCTTTTTTTTCTTTTTTTTTACAAAATGATAAAGTTCATTTAAAAGGTGAGAAAATCATGGACACATGTGGGCCATGTTAAGGAACAGAGTGGGCCAGAAAGGAAAACTAGAGAGAGAGTGTGGGGGGTGGGGGAACAGAGAAAGAGGTATTTCAGTAACCTGATCTTCTGTGTAGGAGAGAGAAGAGAAATGGTTTTCACGAATAGGAGATAGTTTCCAACCGCAGACAACATAAAGATCATCAACTTGAATTATAACAGCATATATTTAAATTATGATTCAAAAAGCATTGCTGCAAGCCCTTCTAGGTTACAAAATGGCAATGCTCTCGCTCTCTCTCCATCCTCTATGTATCTCTATCTTTAAATCTATCTACCCATCTACCTATTCATCCATCCACTTATCCAGGCATAGTTCTGTGACCTCTATTCCCTCACAGCCTGGACTGGCAAAGGGACTTACAAGCTTCTGCTCTAAAAGAACTTCTGATAGACAGACATTGTCATTCAATAAGGACTGAGATACTCACCAGTAGATCAATAGCAATCAAAATCCAGCTTGCCCGTAACGTGATTTCCCTCCTGATAGTGCTGTTCCCTTCAGTCATCACCTGCAAGACAGTATAACAAGCTGTAATTCTCCATAGCCACCTGTCAAGCCATTGCTTAAACTGATAGACATGTATGGGATCCAACATCCCTGCCTGCCACTGGAGTACCTTGGCAGACAGGGCCAGGAGGGCCACACGCTTATTTTGAGCAGGGACCAAGGACAACGCAGCACTTCACAGCTGCATCATAGCCAGATCCTGCTGGCTGCCCAAGGAAATCACCAGATTCAAACACAGTAGTTCTAATTACATCAGGAGATGAAATCTCTGGCATGAAGCCACAGTAATCTTCATTTTGAGGTCTACAAAAAACAGCCCAGCTTTGAAATAAAACCCACTTTATTTTTAACTCTCATCTTTGCCACTGGAAGATACAGGTTATTCACTCATTTAATTAATTCTGCTTAGACACAGGTATTGTGATGTTAAATCTTAGCACAGTGTGCTAGGGCCAGATCTATGATGTAGGTGAGTAAGGTGGCGCCCCATGGGGTGCTGGTCCTGATCCTAAGGGCTCTACTTCTGATCCAGCTCCCTGTTGATATGCCTGGCAAAGCAGTAGAAGATGTTCAAAGTACTTGGACCCTTGCACCCATAGGGGAGACCCAGATGAAATTCCTGGCTCTTGGTTTTGTACCAGCCCAGGTCCAATTTAAAAAATTCATCTTTTTTTTTTTGTCCCCATCTAGTTGTTCAGTAGATTTTTCCTCCTATGCTTCTGTTCTTACTCTGCTAGCTTTATTATGAACATTAAGTTTCCACAATGTAGCAGAAAGGGAAAATTTCAGCAAAAGCTAAAATTGAAAAGCCCTGGCTATAATTTTCCATGTATCAATTAGAGAAACATTACCCCCTTTCAAACACTGGGAAACATTGATCCTTCAAAAATCAACTCTTCTCTCTTTCCCAGAATTTGAACTGGATCTCTCATGAGCTTCTCGATAAAATTCACTGAGATGGAATCCTGAAAAAGAGACAATGACTGAATATGTTGGCAAATCAGTCAAGCAGATAAAACAACCTTCTGAAAGACACTTAGAGCAATAATGTTTGAGACCAAGCGTCCCTGTCTTACTACAGATTTGAGCCAGACAGAGATTGTGGGAAACAATTGCTATGGGCAGGGGGTGAGACAGTATAGCACCTCACAGCTATACAGTAGCCATTAACCCAGCCTGCCCGCAAGAGATGTCATGTGCACACTTGAATATTTGTGCTTAATTTCTAATTAAATCTATCTGATCGCATGGATTTGATGCTGTGGCTCTACATCTTTACCCGCCTCATCCCAAACAACCTGATACATTTTACAAAACTAAAGAATATTTTACTCCACTGCCAGCTGGGTATAGTGACTTCCTTCCAAATAGTACAGCATGCAAAGAGGACAGATGAGTAACACTCCAGTAGGGAAACTTCACAAACACTATGGAAGCCACATGATTACTGTCAATGTCAACATCATAACCCTTGTTATGACACGATGGTATTGGCATTTTTCATCCGTGATCTTCTCCAAACTCCAAATTCCAGTCTACAGAAAAATATCACACAAATTCTACTGGAGTGGCATTCCCATCCAGTACTCTTCCAAACTGTCAAGGCTATCAACAATACAGAAAGTATAAGAAACTATCACAGGCGAGAAGAGCCTAAGGAGATGTGACTTTAATGTGATATCCTAGCTGGGTCCTAGACTGAAAGAATTATTTAGGCAAAAGATAGGGAAAGCTGAGTAAATTCTCATTAGTACAGACTAATGCATTAGCACTGGCTTATTAACAATACTCTACTAGCTGTGTTATAATTGTGTCTTCAATTTATATTACTAACATAAGCTATTCTTAACAGGGAACTTGGGAGCAAGGTGTATGGGGCCTCCTATACTATCTCCCTTACTTTCTTATAAGCCCTAAACTGCTTTAAAAAGTAAAATAAGGTCTTTTAAAAAGAGCCTTCGTATTGCCTGTTGATGTTGAGGAACTGTATTAATGAAGCTATTTTTTTCCCCTCTCATATTTCAAATACCTAAGGAAAAATACAACAGTACTCAGGAAAGATTTTTTGGTTCAGCATATAAACATTCTCACATTCATTTATAACAGTATGTACTGGCTTGGCCTGAATCTTATGCATTTTGATTAGAGTACCGGTTCCAGATTGTACAACACAGGCATGACGAGTTGCTCCCATGTGGACTTGGTGTGCCACAATGAACACTGGGATCTAGCAGTCAAAAAGTACAAATTACTGAGCTATAGAAATATGCACTCTAACAACTGACTTCCATATCCATTACTAAGTGTCGAACAGTTCATATTGGGTTTAAACTTCCTCTCTGCAAACAGTTTTTATGCAGCACAGCACAGAATCCCCACCGAGCTTACAAGGTTGACTCACCAAACTGATTCAAGACAAAATCCCTTCAAGCTCTTCAGTTTTTATTTAGTATTTGTGTCTTCTTTAAAAGGATTCTAAAGATACAAAACAGATACTTAGGAGGTCAAAATAAACATCTTTTGACACTATCCTTTTATGGAGAAGATGTCTAGATAGTAAAACAAAATTTGCACTGAAAATTTCAGGTAAGTTATTCTGATATGCTTTCGCTGATTATCATTCATTTAAAAAATTAAAATGTTTGCAATAGAAAACTGGTTTTGATCTTGATAAAAAGGTCGAATTCTTAGCAGTGAGCTTTGGAAACAGTACTCAACAGATGCATTGCTAATGAACAAGAATGACATGTGGTAACACGGCAATTCTCACCCTGCACAACCACATTCAATCTCACCATCCATGAACACAAGGGCACAGAAACTAACATACCCCCAAACAAGAAAGCCCCAGTTTCTCAGTCTGTTGAGACAGCTCTGTTAACCACATCTGCAGAGCCAACTTGTTTAATTTGAAACAAAAACTAGGCATGGATAATCATGAAGAAGACTTTAAATGCAGTACTTCATGCCAGTCTGAAGTTGTTCTTCATTCTTTTTTATTTATTTATTTTTATTAATTTTTTACTTTAAATTTTATGGTACAATTCCATAAGGTCTGGGATTCCTCGCCCCTACCCCTCCAATTTCCACCCCCTAATTTTCCCCATATAATTACAATAGTTTAATCCTTCAATAAGGAGTAATAATTGCATCAGTCTGTTATTTAAGTGTGTCCCAACATTGTTGGTTGTTCTTCATTCTTATAAAGCCGGAAGTGTCTGGGAATCAAGGTCCCCTTGGGTGCATCCATTAACCGATGACTAATGCAGGAGATGGAAATGTACCAGCTTGCTGGCTGTCTGCTGAGGACAGCCCCAGACCTGGCCACAGGGGCTTCTGAGTTCTGTAGCAGCGAGCCACCTCGAGGGGCCCAGTTTGGCCCAGCAGCAGGATCATGCATGAGCCTGCTCTCCATCCTAGTCCTATTTCATTGTCCTATCCCATGAGTTTTTTTTTTCCTGGAAACTTTCTGATGAATTATTTGCACATCAATCTCTGACTCGGGGTTTATTCTGGGATCCAAAGAAGCATGCTATAATAAGTATTTCTTTTTAAGTGAATGAGCTTTCTCTTACCAGGCAATATAACTGTTTGGGGGGACACATTTCTCAAATAAAAGCTAAAATCTCCTTGCCACTATAGAATGATTAGAGAAAGCTGATCTGGAAAAGGGTTACAAGGCAAATGTAAAGATGGAAGCTGTTAGTCCTGCACCTGTGATAATGTTCAACATGTTTTCTTCAGTCTAGCTTGTCAGTTGTCTCTCACTTCATGATGTGCTTCCTTGCAATATATTTCAGGTAGTCAAAATTATCAAATTTTCTCCTGGCTGTGGAGTAATAGAAAGCCTTCTTCTATAAGTATTTGCATAGTTTCAATTTTTACATTTAGACCTCTGATATTTTGCACTTTCTTTAGTATACTTGAATTATGGCTTAATTTTACCTTTCTCCAAGTGGCCAGCTGGCTGACTCAGCACCATTTATTAAAAAGTCTAACTTATGGGCCCGGCGGCATGGCCTGGCGGTTAAAGTCCTCGCCTTGAACACGCCGGGATCTCATATGGGTCACTGGTTCTAATCCCGGCAGCTCCATTTCCCATCCAGCTCCCTGCTTGTGGCCTGGAAAAGCAGTCGAGGACAGCCCAAGGTCTTGGGACCCTACTTCCATGTGGGATACCTGGAAGAAGTTCCTGGATCCTGGCTTCGGATTGGCATAGCATCAGCCGTTGCGCTCACTTGGGGAATGAATCATCGGACAGAAGATCTTCCTCTCTGTCTCTCCTCCTCTCTGTATATCTGACTTTCCAATAAATAAATAAATCTTAAAAAAAAAAAGAAGTCTAACCCAATGAAATGTGACACTTTGGAGATTTTGTAGTTTGTATTGCCATAAAACTTCTGATAGTCTATAGCACAGTTTTAATATACTGAAGCTTAAACAAAAACAAAACAGAGAAAGACAAACCAATATTGAACACTGGTGATTTGGTTTGTTTTTCATGCTTGTGTGGATGAGCAATGTTGGAATCACTTTTTGCGTAGCTTTGGAGCAAACGGCGAATATGTTGTGAGAAATTAGGGCCAGCTTTCTCACTCTTTGAAATGGCCTATATGCACAGGAAAAGAACAGTCTTGGATGAACTGTTAAATGTTGCACTAGAATGGGGATAACAGCCTCAGCTCCTGTGTTTTCTCATTAAAACAAACAAAACAAACCAAAAAGTAGGAAACTAGCACAGTATATCCCATATGAGCATTGGTTTGAGATCTGGCTGTTCTACTTCCCATCCAGCTCCCTGCTTCTGGCCTGGAAAAGTAGTGGAAGATGGCCTAACACCTTGGACACCTGCACCCATGTGGGAGACCTGGAACAAGTTCCTAGTTCCTGGCTTCAGACCGGCCCAGCGCTGGCTGTTGTGGGGAGTGAACCAGGAAGATTTCTCTCTCTCTCTCTCTTTCCCTTTGTCTTTCAGTAATTCAGACTTGCAAGTAAAATAAATACATCTTAATAAAAACAACAACCGCCACCATAAATCCCCCCATTATATATGTGAAGAGAAAGAAATAGGAATATAGAGCTGAAAGTGTGTATGGACGCCTGTGTACATGGACATCTACATGCACCCACAGTCATGTCACTTAATGCCACCTCGCATTAGGAGAAATGCAGTGTTAGCCAAATGTGCGTCCTTACGCCAAGTTGGACAGCTGTGTCTATCACTCCTGTTGTACACTGGCCTAACCTTGACCCAAATGCTCTTGTGAGCACACGACTGTACACATGAAGTCTCCTAGCACTGTCTGCTGAGACGCTGAGAACAATGGTGCTCTGGCAGCCCTGAACATTCCTTCAGCTTTGAAACAGCATTCGCCTCCAGCAGGCACAAGGGCTGTTGACCAGTCTGAGGCCAGAGGACAGATGAGGCTGGAATGTCTTCACATGCCAAAAATTGGGAGATGTGAAAATGATACGGGAAGCAGCTTGAAGAGACTCTTGCTAGGCAAAACCCAGGCAACCAAGCAAGGATGAAATACTGCTGGGGACCAGTGCGGTGGCTCAGCAAAGTAAGCCACTGTCTGCCTTATGGACATCTTATCTGCGTACTCATATGTGTGCCAGTTCGAGTCCTAACTGCTCCACTGGGGTCTAACTTCTTGCTAAAGCTGAAGCAGCAGAGTATGGACCCAAGGCTTCGGCACCCGTGAGGGAGACCCAAAGAAGACTCCTGGTTCCTGGCTTTAGATCGGCTCACCTCCAGCCATTGCCGCCATTTAGACAGTGAACCAGTGGATGGAAGATCTCTCCAGGTCTTTGTCTCTCTCTTTGTAACTGCCTTTCAAATAAATAATTAAAAAAAAAAAGATTTATTTTAGTTTTATTACAAAGTCAGATATACATGGAGGAAGAGAGACATAGAGGAAGGTCTTCCGTCCGATGATTACTGAGCTGCGCCGATCTGAAGCCAAGACAGAGCCAGGAATTTCCTCCAGGTCTCCCACACGGGTGCAAGGTCCCAAGGCTTTGAGCAGTCCTCTCCTGCTTTCCCAGGCCACAAGCAAGAAGCTGGACGGGAAATCAATAATTTTTAAAAATGGCTAAAACTAATCAATTATTTATTCATATAGACCACAGAATAAAAAACCAAAACATGAGTCTACAGTTAATAAACAAGCAAATAAATGCATGGGTGGGCAGACAATAGTAGAAAAATAGAAAAAAGAAAAGCATCCCGTAGCCGGTGTGGACTAGGGGAGAACGTCCCCCGGAGGGTGCAGTGGCAGCAGAGCCCGCGACCAGCCAGCCCAGTGCCTCCTCCCAACCAGCACGCCTGGTCCTTCCACACCTGCCCCCATCCCGCCGCCCCATCCCTGCGCTCGGATCCGCCGCGTCTCCACCCACCGTCTCCTTGGCGGCAGCCGCGGGCTTGGGAGACGCTGTCTCCGACTCCTCTGTGAGGCTGCCGAGGCTGCTGCCACAGCCTGGAGGCTTCGCCGCTGGCCGGCAGACACTGGCGTCATCGCTGTCGTCCACTCCGGGCCGCCACTCGGCCTGGAGACCTTTTGTCCTCCTCTGGCCACCGTCCAGGTCGGAACGATGAACTGGGCCAATCCAAGAGAGGTCTTCGGGCGCCGATGGCCAATCGGGCTGCGAGCTGGCGAGGCCTGGTCGCGACTCTCCCCGTCGGCCGCCGCCAGAGGGCTCCGTGGCTGCTTCTCGCGTGGCCTGCCGGCTCCCACAGCCTCCTCGGACCCGCGAGTTCTAGAACACCTGAGGCGAAGCAGGATATCACAGGATAGAGAGCTGAGGGGTAAGAATCACGTGTAATTGTGTAGCATTTTCAGAATTGTAGAACAACAACAAACCATGCACCGAAAAAAAGAAAACATTTTTCTCCCGAAGGATTCAAAACCGAAATTTCTGAATAGCTTAAAAATGAAAAACAAATGAACCATTCCGCAGCACAGAACCTGTGGGGGTATACTAATCAAAATACCAAATAAAATTAAATACCCAATGAGGAGGTTAAAATAACAGAACTAAGGGAACTCTCTTGTAAAGATGCAGCCCTGGCTGGTGAGCATGAGAACCAAGGCTAGGGGCAGTCCAAACCAGGCCACGCTACAGGGGGTCAGGTCTGGGGCTGAGCTGGGCCAGTCTGCAACACGCACTGGCAGGTGCAAGAGTCAAGACTGGGTATAGGCCAGGCATGATTGGAACGCAATACCTGCTAGTTCACATTAGGGCCAGGCTTGGGAGCTGGTGGCTGGGATAGTCTGCAACAACCCCCAGCATGAGTTGGGACTGGGGAAAGGCCAGGCAGAACCAGGCTTCAGCACCCACCAATGAATGCTGAGGTGAGATGGGCTCTGCCAGACTGGGTCACAGCACCCATTGGCATATGCAAGATCCCAGACCAAGAGTGAACCTGGGTGGAGGGGCTCATCTTCTGGGCTACTGCTCCCACTGGTGAGCATGAGAGATGCAATGGGGAACAGACCTGGCTGGGCATGGCTGCAACAACCGTCAGCTTCCATATGAGCTGTGTTTTCAGAGAGGGCCAGGCTAAGCCAGGCTACTACATGTGCTGACACATGCAAAAACCAGGAGAAGTGCCAGCGATCTGAGCTTTGCTAGCAGCTTTGCTAGCACGTACCACCTCAAGGTGTAAGTTGTGTCAGATTGGACTGCAATACCACCTGAAAAGTGAAAGATCCAGGACTTGTACTGGGCTTAGTAGGGAAACTGTCGGCATTCCTTTGCTAGGCTGTAGCTCCTGCTGATGTACGTAAGAACCAGGCTGAGCCATGCTGGAAAAGGCAGCAGCACCTGTTGGCATACATGTGGACTGGGCCATGGGAATGGTGGGCTTTAGCTAAGCTGCAACATTCACAGGTGTGTACAAGAGCTGAATTGGGATGTGGTACATACTGGACTAGTCTGATGCACATACTGGCATGCTTAGGAACCAGGGTCGAGGGTGGGTCTGGTGGGGGTTATTGGGGGTCATTCCAACTAGACTATAGTTCCTGCTAGTGTTTGTAAGGGCCAGGTTTGTGGCAACCTGGTTTGGGCTGGGCCACAGTGCCCGTTGATTTGTATAGTACATGGGGCTGGGGATAGAACTGACCAGGCCACTACAATCACCAGTGTGTGTGTGTGTGTGTGTGTGTGTGTGTGTGTGTAGGCTGATGTAGGTATGGACTGAACTGGATCCTGTACTAGCTGGCATGTGTAAGAGTCAGGTCACCTCAAGTGAGGTTTCCTGGGAGATTCCCTAGCTGGACCACTGGGCTCAAAACTGATGCCACAGAGAAGACTACAGGAATTGTCGCCTGACCTTGTATTGTGTGTATTGGGACTGGACCAGACAGCATGTACAGGCGTGTATGAGGTACATGAGTCTAGCTAATTTAGGCCTGCAGAGGACATTGAATTGCCATATCAGAAGATGGAGAACAGAACAGATTGGTCAATTCTCCTGGCCAACCTTTAGCAGCAAGTGTCTGGGTGAGTGGATGCATTGGGGTGGACTCTGTCAGCCAATGGACTTTGGAAAGATTTTCTCAACCTTGGAACAATGAAAACAGCAGTGTCTCAGAACTATCAAAATCACTTAAGTAATACCCTCAGAACATTCTTCTCTTCATCAGGGTTTCTAAGATGACACCAAGTGGATGTCTCCCATATCTAGGTATGGATATAGTTTGTAAGCTGGGAGAAGCTCTCTCCCCTCGCCCCTCTTTCCACCAGATACAGGAGAACAGGTAGGAAAAGGAGAATTGGAAACATTTGTTCCACTTACCTTCCCCAGTGCTTAGATGTTACCCACCCTAATCAGTGGTCTTTATGGGTATGCATCCTTGCCAACCTATGTGAACGAAATAAAAAATAAAATTAAATTTAAAAAATGGTAACTTCACCCAAAGATGGCCTCACAAAACCATTGTGTTATAGTTTGGATAGTAATTTGTGTGTTCTCCAAAGGCCTGGGACTGGGATGCTAAAATCTTATGTTGATGACTAATGATTAATATTAGTGATTGATAGGTTAAGGGTGAAAGCTTGGTCCATTGATAGTGTGTGAAGTGAGGCCTTCAGGAAGTGATTGGATTTGGGTAGGTTGGTGGCATAGAGCCCCATGATTGGATCATGACGGCTTCATAAACAGATACATGGATATGGAGGAGAAGCATGTTCCTGTCTCTGTGTACTGGTTTGCTATGCACTTGATCCTGCATCCACATGCATTCTGCCATCCATCACCCTCATCCAACAGCCGACCTCTTGTGTCGCTTCATCTTGGCCTGTGAACCTCCAACTGTAAGCTGAAATGAACCTTCTTCCTTTCTAAGTAGAACTTTTCAGGCATTTTAGTTAGAGTAATGAAAAGCTGGAATATATTTGATCAAATATATAGGTACTTAATGTTACTTTGTGGTACTTTGTAGCCTAGCTAAATTAACACATCTACCCACTGTCAACTTGGAAGCCATACACATCTTCTTAAACCATAATCTTAAAGACAATAGCAATAGATATGACAATAACAATGTCCTGCATGATATAATTATCTAGTGTGTAATTGTAAATGCAGTAACTCCTTCTGCAGAGGAAGTACAGACTCTGAATGAGAGTTTACCCTTCTTTTTAAAAATTTTTTGTTTTTGATGATGATTACATGTTTGGTCAGGCTGGGAAGGATCAAGGTTTAGGGAAAAGTGGCATGAAATCATTGTTTCCATTTTTTTTTTTTTTGTTACTTTTTCTTGACTCTGGGGGAAGGGTGGGAGAGATATAAGGGGAAGCCACACCCAGCCTCCCAAATGTCCCAGTACCCAGGGATGGGGAACCGCCACCCAATATCAACTCAGGGTCCCACTGTAGTGCATGTTCTGAGGGTTCTGATCAAGTGGTTTGGATAGTTCTGAAATGCTGTCAGTTTTGTTGATCTAAGTGTGAGGCAACCCTCCCAATGTCTTTTGGCTGCCATAGTCGACCTCAAGTCTCCATTCACCCAGATTTTTGCTGTCATCGTTTGTTGGGGTAGTTGTCCAATTCGTTCTACTCTTCTCCTTTATATCGTATAGTTTCAAGATTGATGTATAGAGGCAGTACATCTTACATGCTAAGGGAATAATATAAGAAAGCAAGCAAACATTTGGTACATGCATATCCACACATTCATAATAAAATAAGGAGGAAATGCACTTAACAGTACCTGTCTTTGAGACTGGCCACATGGTCATGGTATTTGTAACTACCTTCTTCTATCACCCATTCCTTTTGTCTTCAGCGAGCATCTCATCTAGTCATGTTCTTTTATCTGCCCAGATTATCTAAACTTTCATTCTTGAAGTGTTTAGGACATTAGTAGTCCTGCCTGTATTGGGCTGTTACAGTTTTCCATTGCCTTTAATCACAAGATTTCCTAGTAGTAAGAGGAATCATCTGTTCTCAGCCATAATCTTGCTTTTCTCCATGTTGGAGTAGTGCAGTAGTCCACTTTCCCTCTTAGTAGTCAGGATCAACCATGCCAGCAAATACTGTAACTGTTTTTACCTGCATGTTGGCGCAGATATACAAGGAATCCAAAGTGGTCAGGTGTCAGTCATATCTCCCAGTGGAAGCATGACTCACTTTGGAATTAGACCTTTAGGCCAGCATAGTGAAAAGTCACACAGGGAGGAAACACATTTTTGCTAGTAGGTCACTAGGGATAATGGTGACTAGTACCACTTGCACTTTCACACCTTAATTTGTAAACTCATAAATCTTGGTTCTAGGAGGAACTGCCATAAATTGGATGTTGACTCAAAGCATAAATGTGGAGAGTCCTAGAGAATCTTGTTCCAATGTTTCAAGGTATTGCCATTTAGCTGGTGCTATACTTGAATCTCCAAAGCCATCCCACCATTCTTCTAAGATCTATTTATTTGTTTGAACGACAGACTTACAGAGTGATAGGGAGAAACAGAAGGAGAGAGACATAAAGATCTTTCACTAACTGTTCACTCTTGAAATGGCTGCAATAGTTGGAGCTGGGTCAAGCTGAGGCTAGGAACCTGGAGTTTCTTCCAGATTTCTCATATGGGTTCAAGTGCCCAAGCCCTTGAGAGATCCTCCATTGACTTCCCAGATGCATTAGCAAGGAGCTGGATCAGGAGCAGAGCAGCTGGGACATGAATTAGCAAAAATAATGGATGCTGAGTGACAGGCAGTGGCTTAACTTACTTTGCCACAATGCTGGCCTCCATTCCACCATTCTATCAAGTCAGCTGCTTAAGGGTAGTGGCGAATATGGTAAGCTGAATGAATTCCAGGATCATGAGTCAATACTGCATTTTTTTTTTCTGTAATGTGATTTTTCTTAGAAGTAATGCAGTGTTCACACCATAACAGTCAGTGAGACATTTCTTAAGTCTATGGGAAGTTTTGGCAGAGCATTGTGTGCAGGGAAGATGGTAAATTCTGTCATAAGAAATGCTGCCCCTTCCATTATGGAAGCAGTCCAGTGAAATCATTTTCTTCCTGGTTATCCCGAGGAATGGTGCCACGTCAGTGTTGATCTCTGCTGCTGGGAGGTTGGGAACTCTGTTGTAAATCTGGTGAGTAGAAGTCCCTGTTGCTGAGGCTGTACAGCCTCCATCCCTCCCATCATGACCACTTGGTTCATGAGCCCACTGGGCAATGACAGAGGTGGCCAAGGAAGCAGGATGACTAATATCCGCAGAATGGGTCATCCTCTGTATTTGATAATTAAAACCCTCCCCTGCTGAGATCATGTTTTGGTAAGAATGTACAAGGGACGCACACATCTTCACATTTTGTGCCCAGAGAGGTTTATCCATGCCATTTCCTCAATTTCCTTGTCACCAGTTTTTTTTTTTTCCCCCCAGTCTTATACCTTCTGAGTCCCTGGCCATTCAGGCAAAACACCAGACAAAGCTCATGCATTGGTATAAACCACATACCTGGCCATTAATCTTTCAAGCAAAGTGAATAATTATGGGCACTCTTGAAGTTCTGTCCACTTGGAATATTTCTCTTTACTATTGCCCTAATATATCCCAGAAAAGGACATCATTATTGCACCTGACCACTTTTAAATGGTACCTGTATACTGAGCCTTCAAATAGTGCTTCATCTGCCAACCAGGACTGAGTCTTTCCTTCCTGTCAGCTAGTAGTAGGAAACTCCCCATGAGAGCATAGATTTAGGTTGGGAGAGAGAAGGAAGGATAGCAGGAGTAGGTGTCGTGGGTCTTTGGGTCATGTGACTAATGTATGCCTTTCGAGCTCAGGCTTGATCATGTATCCTTCCATTTGATGATGGAGAGCTGTCCTGCCATTTCACAGAATGGCTTAATTGGTGTCTAACAAAGACTGGTAGATTCTGGAAGCTGGGAGGCCCAAGGCCATGAGGCTGCACCTGGTGAAGGCCTTCTTGCTGGTGGGGATTCCCTGCAGCGTTCTGAGTCAGTGTAGGCTGTTGCATACATGCCAGACCCATTCCTGAACTAACTAATTAGCCCATGAGAGGATTCATGACAGCAAAGCCCTCGTGACCTGCATCACCTATTAAAGACCCCAAGTGGTTCCACCTCTTATAGAGTTGAAATTTTCACATGAGTTTTTAAACTTTTTATTTCTGAATAGGTTTAAATTTGCAAAATAAAAACTGGGAGGTAGTATGGGGAACAAAGAGTTCCCATTCATCCCACACCTATTTTCACTTGTTGTTAACATCTTACATATTTATCACAATCTGTAAATGACATTCATCCTCCCTTATCACTAACATTTTACACTAGTATAATATATTTGGCTCAATTAATGAATAATACGCAGATTTCTCTACTTTTTTTTTTTTTTAAATTCAACTCCTTTATGCCCCTCCTAGCCTCTAGTAATTACCAGGTAGAGTTCAGGGCATATATTTGTCTTTCTGTGCTTAATTTCACTTAACATGATCTTGGTTTCATGAACATGAACATGGTCTTTGGTTTCATCCATTGTTATACAAATGACAGGATATCACTTTTTATGACTGAAACATAGTTGTGTACATATACCACATTTTCTCAATCCATTCCTCTAGTGGTGGTGTCTCTTTGATAATAATTTCATGGGTTTTGAATATATAACTGGTGGTGGGATTACTGGATCACATGATGATCTTGATTCTAGGTTTTTTTAAATTTTTTTAATTTTTTTAAAGATTTATTTTTATTATTATTATTTTTTTATTGGAAAGGCGGATATACAGAGAGGAGAGACAGAGAGGAAGATCTTCCGTCCGATGATTCACTCCCCAAGTGAGCGCAACGGCCGATGCTATGCCGATCCGAAGCCAGGAGCCTCTTCCGGGTCTCCCACGGGGGTGCAGGGTCCCAAAGGTTTGGGCCGTCCTCAACTGCTTTCCCGGGCCACAGGCAGGGAGCTGGAAGGGAAGCGGGGATACCGGGATAGAACCGGCGCCCATATGGGATCCCGGGTGTGCAAGGCGAGGACCTTTAACCACTGCGCCACCGCGCCGGGCCCTTGATTCTAGTTTTTAAAGAAATTGCCTTACTGTCGTTCATAGTGATAGTACTGGTTTACATTTCCACCAACAGTATGAGTTCTCCCTTCTCCACATCCTTGCCATCAATCACCTCTTTTTGTCCTTTTTATAATAGCCACTCCAAGAAGGATGAAGTGTTATCTCATTGTGATGTTGATTTTCATTTTCCTAAAATTACTGAGAATTTTTTTTGAAATTTTTAATATTTTTTTGTCATTTGTATTTTTTCTTCTGAGAACTGTCTGTTCAGATCCTTTACCCACATCTTGGCTTGATTGGTCTTGTTGTTGAGTTTTTGAGTTCCTGATGTATTCTGGTTATTAATCCTTTGATTTGTACTTTTTCCTCTTCTGTTAGATGTCTCTTCAGTGTTTCCTTTGCTGTGCAGAAGCTTCTGAGTTTGATATAATTCCATTTGTTTAGTTTTGTTCTTGTTGCCTGCACTTTTGGGATCTTAGCTAAGAAGTCTTTTCCTACATCGATGTCTTGAAGTGTCCTAAGCTTTCTGCCAGAAATTTCATAGTTTCAGGTCTTGTATTTAGATTTTTGATTCATCTAAAGTTGATTTTTTTAATATAGTGAGAAGTAGAACTTTAATTTCACTCTTCTGCATATGTATCTTCAGTTTTGCCAGTATAATTTATTACAAACATGATAATCTCTCTCGTGTTATGTTCTGGGCACATTTGTCAAAAAATAGTTGGTGGCATGTATGAGGACTGACTTCTGGACTCTCTTCTGTTCCATAGACCTATGTACCAGTCGAGACTTGCTGTATGGTGGTGATAGTGCTGTATCTGACACTGCTCATCACAAGCATAACTGATATGTAACAGCGATGGCTGCTACCTGATTCACTGCAGAGGAAGGCAGGCTGTTCCTCTGATTTTGTTAGCCAAGAAGACAGGAAAGAGAATGAAATTAGGAAGTAGAAAAGGAGACAAGGGAGGGGGCATGGGCAGCAAGGAGCTAAGACAGGAAAGAGGTCAATATTCCTAGAGTGGTAGAGACAATGACTGTTTTCTTCGAAAGACAGGAGAGTTGAGATATTGAAGGGCATGCAGTCAATTCTCTCTAGTCACAGTAATGGGATTTCAAAGCAGGAAAGTGGAGCTTGGAAATCCACCTCCTCAGCAGCCAAGTGAAACAGTCAAATCCCTGAGTCTGCAAGTGTTAGAGTTGGGGACAGAATTAGTTTCCGAGGATAGACACTGTCTGCTACATCTTAACATGAACTGAGCCAGTTTGTCTCCATGGAAACCTTTGAAGATTATGAAAGTACAGATGTGGAGAAGAAAGGCAGCACTTTGTAATGTTATTTCCAACTGTTTCTTTTATTTCCCATTCTAATTAATCAGCTTCTCCTTTGTCCAATTTCCTCTCCTCTACTCCTCTCTCATCTTTTCATGATTCTTGTGTCTGAAGACCTGGCCTCATCAAGAATCTGAGGTCACCAGGTCTTGTAAGTGGATCTAGACCTCCTTGCCTCAGCTTGTCCCCCCACCACTGCTTCCCAGGCTGTAAGTAGAGTAGCCAGGACATGAACAATGAACCAAATGGGATGCCAGGGCTGTTGGTGGAGGATTAGTATGCTAAGCCACCATGCAGGCCTCTTTTCTGCGATTTCTTTGCAAGAAGTTCTTGTCCCTCCCTTCCTCTCCCTTCCCTTTCTTCTTTGTTTCTGATTTATTTATTCATTTATTGTTTGAAAAGCAGAGGAGGAAAGACAAGCAGAGGAACGAGGAGTCTGCTTACAAATCTGTTGCAGGTGGACTAACATCACCTCTTAACTACACCCCATTACTGCTGGTACAGAAAGCATTTCTCAATGTCCCCGGTCCCCTGAGGTGAGTGGAAACTCCTAGGACTTGCATCTAGGGTGTTGGGAGCTGGGCTCATTACACATGTCAGAGAATCCCGGCTTTAGCTCAGAACCTGTGGGTGATCCTGCCACAGATCGATACTGTAGAATTCTACCTACTGTGACCAGATTGGCATCTGCTCAGGCTTTTCCCCATGGGGTTAGTCTAGTACTACTTTCCAGGTGTCTGGATTTGCTCAAGAAGCCACCAGACAGGCCTGCTGAGAAGCTGTTCCTGGAGTTGTTCAGAACAAGGGCGGGCCAGGAGGCTGCGCGCCAGAGCCTTTCCTGTGGAAGGAAGCCCAGGCGTTCCTGAGAGGTGACAGACGCGGGGCGAGGATGCAAGGGAGCCGCCGCACAAAGGAAAAATCGCACAGGGCGCAGACTTGAGGGCGCACACGCTTGCCCGGAATCCCAGATTCCGAGTGGAGACTGATAACTGCGGGTGACACTCTCCTCGGAAAAACACGCGGCGGGGCTTCGCGCCGCTTTCTTCTGCACCTGCTGTGCGACCAGTCCCCTCGCGCCTAGGCTTCTCTTTAGACCACGAACGGGCGGGGTAGGAGGAGGGGCCGCTGAAGCCCGGAAAGCAAGCGGCTGGGAACCCAACCTCTCTGCCGCAGGAAGCACCCACGTCGGGCTGTTCTCTTCCCTGCTCCAGGAGACCCCGAGAAGCGTGCCAGGCCCCGAACACGACCGTACTCAGGCGCGTGCACTCCTCACCTGGCGCCCAGGGCGCCGCGGGCACGCGCATAAGGAGCAGTGGGCGCCGAAGTGGGAGGGCGGTGGGCGGCGCGGAAGAGCCAGGGCCGCCTGCGCCCGCCTTCTTCTCGCACGCAGTTCGGAACCTCCGCTGGGCCCCGGCGGAACATCCTGCCTCCCCAGTCTCCCTGGGGGCGGCGCCCGAGACTAGGCAGCTCGGGCCCGTACGTCCAGAATCCGCGGTGCACCCCTAACCCGAGAGCCCGTTGCTTTGCCGTCGCCCTCTCAATGCCGGTGGTGGCCTTTGGGAAGCCGCCTGCCGGGCGTGGCCGCGTTCTCGGGAGGGCCCTAGGAGCGCTGGTCTCGGCTGCGAGTGACCCTTGCGCCTGACGACTGAGAGGACCTGGGTGAGGAGGGCAGAACATCTTCTGGCGGAGATGCCGTGACAGTATCATCCACAGCCACGGTGCAAACAGCGTCGTTTGGCTTTGTTTGGCTACCAAGAGGGTGGGTTTTTCAGTGAAATGCTGTTTTGGCTGAAAGAAGAAATGGCACCTCAGGAACTCACCCGGCGACTGGCCACAGTGATCACGCATGTCGGTAAATGAAGCTTTTTATTCATCTCTTTGCATATTGTGAACAGAGAGTGGGTGGGGGCGTAGTCTCTGGGCGTCTCGCTCCTGTCCTCGCCCGCAGCCCGACTGTGGCATCTTCCCTGGGAAGACCGCCCTACCTCCTGTCCTGCGTGGCGTGCATGGTAGCAGGCACCTGCGTGGCCGACCCAGCAGGGTTGGGGCGAGGAGTGTGAGGCAGCTTTCACCAGGTGGTCCACCAGGCAGACCTGCCCCACCCTGAGGGTTGCTGGGCTGTTGATGGTAGGGAGCGGGTGGGATGTTGTTCTTGGGTTTAATAGATGAAGAGAAAGAAGGGACACAAGGGGAACATATGCCAGTGCTTTCCAGCATAAACAACCGCCAGACCTCAGGAGGCTTGTGACTTGGCCGGTGCTGTGGAGAGAGGGCAGGCTACATCACAAGGCTGTGTGGTCAGGCCCCTGGGCAGTGACTGTGTGCCTTTACGGGTCTGCATAGCACTGGGGGTCCCTGACTGGAAGCCTCGTCCCCCTCCCCTCCAATCCCCGAGGAGACCCGAGTCATTGTAATGCTCTTCCATGCACTGGAAGCGGGGAGCAAACACACTCCTGAAGTCAGCACAGGTTGTGCGTGCTGAAAGAGAGGAGCTATCCAAAGAGGAACCAGTTGCTTCTCTCAGTGTTTTCCTCCCCCGCTGTCCCCCTGGGTCTCTCCCAGACACACATTCACATGCACATTCAGAACCTTTTCTGTGTGGTGACTGGAAGTGTCCCAATGATTTTCTCTGTTGCGTACATTACCTTGAGACCCTTCCGTGAATGCATGAGTTTGTACTGATCAAAACCTGGAGGAAGCATTTGCCCCACAGTCCACACACTCATTTAAACTATCTTCTAGGTGTGTATGTGTTGAATGTTTCTTCAGGGAGTGAGCCAGCGTTGCCATCCGCAGGCTTTAGTTCGCTTGACTTGCTTTAGTCCTGAAGTTCTTCTTGTGGAGATACACTTCATAAGATGCTTAAGAAGAGAGGGGACCAAACTTTGTGGATTCAGTTAAAAAAAAAAAACTTGCTGGGGCCAAGTATGACCATCGAATTTTTATAATCAAATGTCCGTAGAATCAGGATCAGGCAAGTAAGAGTATAAAATACTGCTGGCAGCAGGGTGCAGTCAGAAAAGGAACTGCTGATAGACAACCCAGGATTTGGAACTCGACATCTGTGGAATGCTGCTGTGAAAAGTCACATGTCACTTAATGAGCAGCGTAGGTTCTGAGAGGACCATCCTTGGTAATTTTGTTGTGTAAATATTGCAGTTTTACTTCTACAAACTAAGATGGTCACAGCATTACTAGGTGGTATCATTGTATGAGATCACCCTTGGGTGTGCAGTCTGCTCTTGACCAAGACTGTTACGTGGTATGTAACTTTGCGAGCTTGTTCTTGGCATTACGGTACAGGAAAATAGAAGTACACTGGTGTATGACTATCTGGATCTGAGTCCATTCTTGGACAAGTCACCCAATCTCAGGTTGAAAAATAGGAATTCTAATACTTCTCCACCCAACTCAAGTGCCATTATGAAGATGTCAGTGGAAAAAATATATATATATTTTATATATAGGCTAAACTGCGACTACACAGAGCTTCTAGTTGTTGGTCAGATCCCTGCTTACTCTGCCATCAGCAATCCTGGGCAGTAACGGGGCCTCTCTCAGGGTCAAGTCTGCCATCTGTTAAATCAGAAAGATTAGCTTGAATGATTGATATGATACTTCCTGTTTCTGTTTCTCTGGATAATGGATATTCTGGTTGTTTTCTTTTTTTTTTTTAATTTTTGAGAAAAAAAAGAAAGAGATCTCTTCCACGCTGATTTATTTTCCAGAGGCCTACAATGGCTAGGATTGGACTGGAGATGGGGCTTGGAGCCAGGAGCTGTGAACCCTGTTCAGGTCTCCCAGGTGGATGGCAGGGAAGCAATTGCTAGAGCTGTTACTGCTGCCTCCCATGGTCTGCATCTGCAGGAGGCTGGATTCAGAAGCTACAGCTGAGAATCACCATCTAGGCACTTCAGTCCGGGATGTGGGCATCTTAACTGCTGGGCTAAGCACTCTGGGAGACCTGGCATACGGCATGCCTTAGTTTATATCAGGCTACCTGCAGGGCCCAGGCATTGCTGTTTATTTCCTCAACTCATTCCCTTCTTCCTTCCATGGTCAGATCTGTGCAGGAGCCATCCATGCATTTGTTAATTTCTGCTCTCCAAGAACTTATGACTGCCATCAGTTTAGTGTTTGAAGCAGTTTTATCAGCTCGTAAAATCACTGAAGTCTACACTATTATCCCATCTTAAGTCTCAGAGGGTGTTCCATTTGAATGTGTCTCCCTAATCAGGTGTTAGAAAATTAACTATCACAAGGCTTTGAACTTGGACTATGAGTTCCCTCTCTGGCTCTCTCCCCCTGTCTTTGCCCTTCTGCCATGAGATGGTGAAGCTATACGGCCATCATCAGCCCCTCTGTCTTCAATTTCCCCAGGAAACAAATTAGCTTATTTTGCTTATAAAATATTCAGTCTATGGTATTCTGTCACAGCAGTGAGAAATGAACCAAAGTTAAAGTGGAAAATCTGAATGACCTACAAGAAATAAAGAGACTAAAAGTAATCACAAAGCTTCCCACAAAGGAAAGCTCAAGATCCATTGGTGAGATTGAATTTTACCAAATATTTTTTAATAGATTTATTTATTTATTTACTTGAAAAGTTATGCAGAGAGAGACACACAGAGACATATCAGTCATCTACCAGTACATTCTCCAAATTGTAGCAACAGCTGGAGTGGGTCCAGGCAAAGCCAGGATTCAGGGCCTAGCACGATAGCCCAGATGCTAAATCCTTACCTTATGAGTGCTGGGATCCCATATTGGTGCTAGCTTGTGTCCCAGCCGCTCTACTACTTCCCATCCAGCTTCCTGCTTGTGGCCTGGGAAAGCAGTGGAGGATGGCCTAAAGCCTTGGAACTCTGCATCCCTGTGGGAGACCCGGAAGATGCTCCTGTCTCCTTGCTTTAGATCAGCTCGGCTCTAATTGTTGTGGCCACTTGGGGAATGAACCAGTGACTGGGAGATCTGTCCTTCTCTGTAAATCTGCTTTTCCAATTAAAATAAATAAATCGTAAAAAAAAGCAAAAAGCTTAATCTGGGCCTTCTTCTTCTGCCTTCCCAGGCCATTGACAGGGAGCTAGAGTTGAATGGAGCAGCCAAGGTTTGAACTGGCACACATACTGGGACTTGGTACTGCAGATGGGAGTTTTATCTACTGTATCACATTTCTTCACAAAGTGTTAAAAAAAATAATAAGTGGGCATGTTTACCAGTTCATTCTGTAAGGCAGTATTACCTAAATCCCAATACCAGACTAAGAGACAAAGGAAAACAATAGTCCAGTATCATACCAGTAGTCAGAGAAAGCCTCAACAAAATCCAGAAACACATGTGAAAGATCATATACTTTGATCAGATATTATTTATCTTAAGAATGAAAGTTTAATGTTCAAGATTCAACTGATGTATATACCATAGCAATAAAGACCAAAGACCACATAATCATATCAGTAGAGCCAGAACAAGCATTTGATGAAATTCAACACCCTGTTATGACAAAAAAATCAATAAACTAGAAATAGTGGAGATTTCATCAACTAGATAAAGAGCAATTATGAGCAGTCCACAGCTAATATCATAGTTAATGTTGAATAATTGGTTAATTATCTCCTAAGATCAGGAACAGACTAGGATGTCTACTCTCTGGACTTCTTAATCAGTATTGTACTGTTTGAGGAAGATGGAATAAAAAGCATCCACAATGGAAAAGAAAGGAAGAAATAGAATGTTCTGCATATGCAGGTGAAATTATCTTATATAGAGATAATTCTGAGTCATTCCCTAAAAAAAAAAAAACCCTGTTAAATATTAGATCTAGTAATGAGTTAATCAAGGTTGTTGCTATAAGATTAGTATACAAAAATAGATTAATTCTAAACATAAGCAATGACTAACCAGGGAGCTAAATTAAAACAATTTAATGTACAGCAACATAAGCATGAATAACATACTCACGAATGAGCTTAATAAGTGAATGTATGTATGTGTATATATATATATATACACACACATATATATACACATACACACAAATCATTTTTGAAAGAAAATAAATGGGGCTTACGTACATGGAATGACATTCCCTGATCCTGGATGACTTCATGTTAAGATGGCAATGCTTTGATAGTGGGTCTAGCATGACATGAATGTGCTAGTTTTCTAAATGAAAATTACTTTCCCTTGGGAAGGTCTATTTAAATAGGCTTTATACTTGTGATTCAACATACATAATGTGCTGTGTGCTTTTTGTGTTTATTAGTGGATAATGATCCAATGATCTATTGTTGGGTAGCATACTGCCCAAAGCATAGTGGATTCAAACAGCAGGCCCTGGGACTAGGGCTGGAACTGTGTGGTTGGCACCTGGGTTCTCTTGTGTGTGAGCTCTATATGGTGTTGTCATTTTGTTTCAGGGCCTCTCCAGGATGAAGACCTTTCTTCAGCAAAGTAGTGTGGACTTCTTACCTCCAAACCTGATGCTTGGGGGCCAGGTCCCGTAAGGCACTACTTCAAAGTTCCATTGTCCTCAGTTGGTCTCCAGAGCTAGTGGAATAAGTTCCATCTCTTAATGGAGGGGCAGCATACACACTTAGGGAACAATTGAATTGTTGCAGTGTTCATTTCCCGTTACTACTGTAAGAAAGCACTACCCACTTTCTGGTTTAGAACAACACAAACGCATTTTGTTAGCATTCTGTAGCTCAGATGTGAATTTCCTGTGGCCAAAAGGAAGGTATCAGCAGAGCTGCATTCTTTGGATGCTTTATGGGAGATTGCAGCAGTTGGAAGACCTCATCAGTCCCCTGACTATGCCCCTTTCCTCCATCCGAAACGTCAGCAAAATCAGACTAGTCTTTCTTGTGTGGCCATGGCTTCATTTTCTCATTTCTGCCTCCTACTTTTTTGCAGAGAAAATTTGGATTATTCATTTGGAAGGCACAGTGGGTAGTTGGGTGGTGGAGAGAGAGAGACAGAGAGAGATACCTCATTCCTTGGTTTACTCCCCCAGTGTCAGGGCTGAGCTAAGCAGAGGCCAAGAGTCTGAAGCTGATTCTGCATCTTCCATGTGGGTGACAGTGACCCAGCTACTTGGGCCATCACTCACTACCTCCAAGGGTGCAAGAAACTGGAACTGGGAACAGAGCCAGAAGTCAAACCCAGGCACTTTAATATGGGTTGTGGGCATTGCAAGCAGTGTCACTTGTTGCACCTAATGCCAGCCTCCATCCTTTTCTACTTTTTAAGGATTCTTGTGATTATGTTGATCCCTGTTAGATGGCAATCTGGGATAATTGCTTTATTTCCAGGGCAACTAATGAGCAACCTTAATTCTGTCTACAGCCTTAATTCCCCCTTGCCATGTAATCTAATTTACTATAGTTTCCAGGGACTAGAATGTGGATACTTGAGGGTAGAGGAAGATGTTCTTCTGACTACAATGGTTGCTACTTTAGAGACAAACTGTCTCCAGTAGGAATTGTGTTCATTACTCTACTGAGAGTTCTGATGAATGCTGTGTCTTATATTTGAGATGTCCATATTTGGTATTGGAAGTAGGATGAATTTCAGGTTGTCAGTAACTGGAGTCAGGTGTTGGATAACACAGTACTCCCAAGATACAGTGGGAAATTACCATTGCATTTGTGATGTGAAACAGTCTTTTCTTTGGTGGAGGGTATTGAGCAAATGTATTAGCCAATGTATCATGTTGATTGATAACAAATATCCATGTTACAGAGACTGCTACTACCATTTCTTAGAATCAGTGTCCTAATAATGTTGATTCTGCAGATGAGCATTTTCTCTGCTGTGGAAACCCTCGTCAGTTCCTGTCTTTTCAGATGGGAAACATATAACATGTGAGTGAGCCTGTTAGCTCAGGACATTTATATAACTTTGAACTTATGTATTCCTAAAGCTTTAGCCATTGTGCTGGTCTCCAAATCAGGGATTCTACACTGAAAAAACATGCAGGATTAGTGACCTAGGCGTGTTGATTCTAAGCAAGAAACTGGAATGTCAAAGCAGAGGCTTAAATGTTCAGGCCAAACCAGTTAAAAATACTGGTGAAGAGAGGAACCCAGGTCACTTCATCCTTTGGCTCCAAAGTAGGTCTTTTCTGGGATGACAGACATGAGGAGGAAGCACTGTACCAGCAAGTACTTCAGCAAGTGAAGTACAATTAGCCATCAGACTGGGGATGAGGGTGGGGATAAGAATCAGCTTGTCTATTTTGTTTTGGTTTTCTGTTGAAAGGTTTTTGGGCAGATGAATATCCATTAAAAAAATAATGTATCAAATGCCAGGCCACATAACCCTTTTCTCCTTGCCACTCGGGGAATTAGGTATCATGATACCATTTTTGATAGGTGACAAAACTAAATATAGAAACACCAAGTGAAGCAACTTGCTTAAAGCCACATTGCTGTTCAGAGGTGAGTCAGGATTTGAACTGAAGTCTGATTCCAAAGCTGGTGGTCTCTCTGTTATATCAAAGCACCCAGTTTTATTGCCAGCTATACGTAATTCATTCCCCTCACGGATATTTATGTGGATTTGATACCAAGGGAAGATTTCTGCCTTTCCATGCTGGTCTGTGTTCCCTGAGGGTAAGAACACTGTCTGATCTTTATGTCTGTAGTACTGAGTTTCTTTCCTTGGGTTTCTTTTATTGGAATGTATCAGATAAGACCCTGGGCTGAACCTGCCCAGTCTCCTGGCCTCTGTGGGTCTCTCTTGTTTTTTTCCAGGGCCGATTATGGTTCCCTCCCTCAGCAGCACTCTGCTGGCCTGTCTGAACCTTCCAGGGTTTCTCTCTCTCTTACACCTCTTACACACACACACACACACACACACACACACACACACACACACATACACTCTACCTTTCAAATACATATTTTTTTAAACAAATAGATGTTTATTTTGGCACAAAATTTTGAAATCAATACACAGTAGTTTCATAATATGTATTTTCCATGAACTTTTTGAATAGTACTTGTGTGTAGTTTTTAGTATGTGATTGTATTCTGGCTTGGAGTTTTCTCTTTGTTCCAAATATTTATCTGTGGTTTGGTTGTTGGTTGAGCATGTAGTAAAGTATTTTCCAACAACTTGACCATGTCTTTTTTAAGGGTAGTGCTGTGGTTTGAGTGTGAAATTCCCCACAAGGCCTATGCACTAAAAGTTAATTCCCCAGAGTGGAGCTGTTGGGAAGAGAATGACCGTTTGGAAAGTGAGGGTGCAGTGTGAGGTGCTTTGGCCGTGGGCTGTGCCCTCAGAAGCTATTCCTTACATAAGGGCTGTTGTCAAAGTCTGAATGTGGGTCCATCCAAGCTCTGTCTCCTGCCTTCCTGTGTGATCCTTCTCCTGTATGGGCTGCACCATTGCCATCTGCTGTCCTCATCAGGCACCAACCTAATGTTGGACTCGAATCTTCAGAAGTTCCCGGGAGCACAACAAACCTTTCCTCTTATAAAATAAATTGTGTGTTTCATCAAAGTAACAAAGAGCTAATACAAATAAAACCCACAACTACCATTTCTTTGTAGGCTTGTGATCTACCTGAGTCGTATAATAGAAGATTAAGAATTACATGTTTAATTAAATGCAAAGGATTCTTTTTATTTCTGGAATTTTCTCATCATTAAAGCAGGGTGATAATTATGCCAACCTTCTTGCTTATTTCACAAGTTGGAGTGCTACTATGCAGTTGAAAATGCTTCAGAATAAATCCTTTGGGGACTACAGAAAAGGGACTCTGTGAATCGAAAGTGACTGCAATTGTTTGTTTCATGGACTAGAAGGAGAGGCATGAAGAGCGGTGCTTTATTACTCCTTCAGTTTATCCAAAAAGAATACTCCACCAGTGTCCCCCTACTGCTTACTAAAAACTGCTGTAGGAGCCAAATGAGCTTACCTTGTCAGAGCACAGGTTGCCTACAGGAAGGCGTAACTGCAGGCCAAAAGTATCAGCACGGGCAGAGTAGGAGAGGCAAGGGTGGTCCAGTCTTAAAAGCCTTAACCTCGGCAGCAGTGAGCTTGTGACAGGCTGCCTTCACCCAGTGTAGAGTAATCTGTCTCCCTGCTAAGCTGCTGTCCCTGCTGCCTGCTTTGGAGTTTCATGGGGGCAGTGTAGGGATATGGTAGAGAGGGTAGTACAAGGTCCCTGACAATGACCTCTCACAGGATGCAATTTGGAGGTGATAAAGCCAGCACATGGTGAGTGTGCCACTCTTGCATGCTCTGTTATTACTGTAAAGGTAAAGTCAGTTCCCATGAATCTCTGCATCTGGACTGTGTGTTTTTAGGTGCCTTAGAACAGTGTGGATGAGAATCCTTGGCAGATCTCTGGGAGCATTTTCTACATTATGCCTAGAACTGAAGAAGTTCTGAAGAAGGCTGGTTTATTTTGTTTTGTTTTGTTTTCTTCTTCTCCAAGCTGCTGTGAACCTGCTGTGCCCTGGAATCTAATGGAAGGATTTGCTCCCCCATTCCAGCAGCTTTGGTTTATAAAGAGACTTGTGCTATTCCAAGCCTGCATTTGCTCCAAAGGCTCTCTCCAGTCTCCCCTGTCCTCAGTCTAGAGAGGAGGACCCATGAGTGCCTGTGAACTTGCACTGTGACTCCATGGGGCTCTAGATACTCTCAAGAATCCATCCTTGCTGAACACTACCCTTCACTTAGGCAAACTCTTCCTGTTTGCTTTAACGGCTCAAGAAGTTAGGATTTCATAGTTGTTTGTTTTTTTCCCTCTTATTAATAGGGTAGAGGTGCATTAGCTTTATGTTTCTATAATGAAACAATGGGAGCAGGTTAACTTTATAAGAAACAGAGGTTTAGTTTGGATCATAGTTCTGGAATTTTTTTTTGGTGATGCATTTTATTTTTATTTGAGAAGCAGAGTTACAGAGAAAAGGAGAGACAGAGAAAGAAAGATCTTTTGGTTCACTGGTTTACTCCCCAAATAGCCACAATGGTCAGAGCTGAACCAATCAGAATCCAGGAGCCTGAAACTTTTTCTGGGTCTCCCATATAGATGCAAGAGACAAAGGACTCGGACCATTTTCCACTGTTCTCCCAGGCTGTAAGCAGGGAGCTGGGTTGAAAATGTAGAAACAAGGACACAAACTGGCACCCATGTGGGATGCTGGCGCCCCAGGCATAGGCTTAGTCTACTATGCCACAGTGCTGGTCTCCATAGTTTGAAGCCCATAAAGAATGACATAGGCTTTGCCAAAGTCCTGCATTGCTATGTCACAGCATGACAGGAGTGGGACTTTTTCTGTGTGTCCCTCTGGTCTCTTTATTTTTATAAAGACACCAAGATTCAATCACAGTGGCCCCATCCCAACAAACCTAATCCGATTTAATGACTTCCCAAAGACCCTGTCTCCAAACACCATCATTGTAAGTTTCTTTTTCTCAATACCATTATTGTAGAATTTTAGAGACTAAATACCATGAGTTAGGGTACAGAATTCAAACCATAGAATTCCTTCCCTGAACCCCCCGAATCACTTCCTTTCAACGTACAACATGCAATCATCCCATTCCCAGTAGTTCCACTCTTAAGTCAGTCTAGGATTAATTCGAAAGTCCAAGCTCCTAAGACTCAGGGCAAACCCTTCCAGCTGTGAACCCCTGCAAAATCAGAAACAAGCTGCATCCTTCCAAATACCATGATGTGATAGGCACAGGGTATAGAACACCCATTGCCAAAGTGAGGACTAGTCAAGTAGAATTAACTCTAGTCTCAAGGCAAGACCCAAACTCAGAAGGATAGACATTAGATCCTAAAGCTCCAAGTCTGGCATATTCTTCTCTATGTTGAAGTGGGGATTAGACCGCATTGTCCTGGTCAGGATGCCGGGGCAGCTCCCTACATTTCCACTTGTCATTTCCATTTGATGGGGACTCTCTGAAGTGACTCCGCCCTCATAATAGGTATCTGCCTGGGCCCCCAGTTGTCTGAGACAGCATTAGGAACTTGGGCAGAGGTTTCCACACCTCTGAGGCTCAGTTGGTCTCCATTCACGTGGCTGCTCTCTGGGGATGCAGTGCTGGTATCAGTGACTTCCCTGAGTGCATGTTTCTTGCAGCTTTACCTGGCAGGCATTGCATGTCGCTTCTTTCTCTAACTGCCTGAGGGCTCCACTTTGGCTTTTCACAGCTCCCCTAAGTGTTGGCCCATTTGGACTTCTTGCAACAAACTTCAGTCTGGTCCTTCAGACTTTTATTCAAACCTCAATGCAATGTTTCATAATCCTATAACTCTTGCATGCTTCACTCCTGCAAAATCAGCATCACATAGCCCAAGCTCCATGTTTTCACGAGCTTTTGCTGGGTCCAGTTGTACCTTGGCTGGGGCCGCTGTGGCCAGAACTTGGGGAGCAGTCACGAGGCAGCTCTGTACAATGAGGCCTTGGAGAGTCCCCTCAGCCTGCCTCAGAAATCCTGGGCATGTCACGGGAAAGGATCCTAAGTAAAGCTATCTTAAATGCCTTGGTGGTCCTTGGTCCTTCTCCCATGGTTTTGATGATTGATTTTATCTATACTTCATCTGTTTCAGAACGGGTCACTTGGTCACACTCTTGTTTTTTTTTTTTTCTCCTGGAAATGTAGTGCTCTTTATTTTCTGCTATATGGTCAGGCTGAGAAGAGTACAAAATTTTCTATTTTGTTTCTCTTTAATTTAAAAAATTTTATTTGAAATGACATTTCAAATACACACACATACACATACACACATACAATTTGGAGGGGGTTGGGGGAGAGAGAGAGAGAGAGAGAGAGAGAAACCAACCCTCTGTGCACTAGTTCACTCCCCCAAATGCCTCCAACAATGTTGGTTGGATCAGATCAAAGCCCGGAGCCATGAACACCAGCAGACGGAAGGTTCAGCCTTTGACAGTATCTTAGTGTATGCACAAGACAGCTGAATTATCTACCACTGTGGAGCATCTAGTCCAGTTGAGGGTTAGGGTTAGGGGAACGTTTGCTTGGGTTGTCTGCTTTCTAATATTACAGCGATTGGATTTATTTCCCAACGTTGCTTTTGATCTAGTTTCCTGGTAATGCACATCTTGGGAAACAGCAGATGGTGGTGGCTCAGACACTGTGCCCTTGGCACCTATGTGGGAGATCTAAAAGTATCTCCTGACTTTTCATTTTGACTTAGTGTGGGTGTCTATTGCAGGCATTTGGCGAGTGAATCAGTAGATGGAAGCTCTCTCTTCCCCTGCTATTCTGCCTTTCAAATGATACATACATATGTATAACATTTATATTACTTGTATATATTATAGCTCACACATACATATATATGTGAACATTTTTATTTCTTAATTTTTAAAAATCTTTTTATTGGAAAGGCAGATTTACTGAGAGAAGAATAGAGAGGAAAATTTTCTGTCAGTTGGTTCACTCCCCAAGTGGCTGCAATGGTTGAAGCTGAGCTGATCCAAAGCCAGGAGCTAGGAGCTTCTTCTGGGTCTCCCACACATGGGTGTAGGATCCCAAGGCTTTGGTCCATCCTCCCCTGCTTTCCCAGGCCACAAGCAGGAAGCTGGATGGGAAGTGAAGCAATCAGGGCATGAATTGGCACCCATAGGGGATCCTAGTGCTTGCAGAGGGAGGATTAGCCACTGAGTCATCATACCAGGCTCTATGAGCAGTTAAAAATATTTTTTTCATGTGTTTTGACAAGTGACATGTGGATCTTGAATATTGAAGAAGTATATATAGTTCTTTTGATGAAGATGGTTCATCTCACTTATTATCTAGGAAACAACCAAGCCCGAGTCTCTTCTATAAAGAGTCTTGGTGTTAGGGTGTGGCTGTTGGATGCCTGTCTCCCTCATGGGCTCCCTGCTCCTCTCAGTTGTTGCTTAGGGCCTACATTTGGCTCCATAGCTCATCCGTTCTGTGTGTGTGTGTTTTAACTGCTTCAGGTAAACTGACATTTATGCTGAAATTGTACTTAATGGATATAGCTACTTTTAAAATGGTCAGGATAGTTGAAGTGCTTGAGGATGAAATGGAAATGGTCCTGTTATCTAGGAATGTCTCCCTGAAGGGTGAAGCTGGCCTCTGATCTGCTTCCTTTTGGGCAAGCTGAGTGTGGCCCAGCTGGAACATCTGTAAGCCTGAGCCTGTCATTATGGATGGGCTCTTCCCAGTGGGTGTACAGATTCTTTCTGCTTATTATGGGAGATGATGATTGATTTTCATATATCTATAAAGAAAGGCTATCTTATTATTGTGGACTTGTGAAATCCAAGAAAGCAATTCTTATTAGCAGGCACTAGGCAGAATTTCTGGAACCTAACACACCAGTGTTATCAAAGGCATGTATATTTCAGTTCAGGCTAACAATGGATAAAATGACTTCTTTTGGCATATGCTGCTGGTGACAGGGCCAAAATTTGACCCTGGTAATATTGTTTCTAGAGACTTCGTTCCTGACCTTTTCTGCTCCATTTTCTCAAACTCTCCAGGCTGTGGCATGTGTTATGGAACTCAGGGTGGGAGCCTCCCTTGGGCCTATTACACACACACACACACACACACACACACACACACGCACGCACGCACACCCCTATATATAATCATCATATATATAATCATTATATATATGTATATATAATTTCAAGACCACTTCCCCTTTGTGGTACAAGCCCACAACTATACTGAAATGGGACTGGTCAAAGAATAGGAATTTAGAGAATACCCACCATGAACAAACTGGTCCAAGAACTGTTGTAGAGAGAGCATTGTAGGGAGTGAAACGATCTGAACTCTTAATACCAGCTTAGTAACATATGAGTGAGTCCCTGTTTCACCAAGATAGCAGAGAATCTCAAGAACTTGAGAAGGCAGCTCAGGAATCACTGGACTGGTCAGAGTTGAAAACTGGGTCTGGCTTGCCTCATGGCCTGTGTGTGTCTGATCACATTTATGGATTTCTCATTACAGAATAGTGTATTAATTAGTCAATGGTGGGTATATTATTAGTAAGTTAAAGTAAAGTAACAACTTAGTGAAAGATGACATTAGTGCCTGAGCATAAGTTATTTGTGAGCCACTGGATCACTTAATTTATTAATAGTCACTTATTTCCAAAGAAAAGCTGTCAATAAAGCTCCAGTATTTACTTAGTAATCTTTAAACATGTGAAGGTAGTAAACAGGTACTTGCTTTGACAGGGTTCAGGCTGTGTTTAGGCATACATTTTTAGAACTGTTGCCTTCTTATACTTTCTATGCTAATACTAGAGTTTTACAAAGCAAAAAATCTAAACAAATTGTAACTTCAAGTTTTTTAAAATTTATTTTTAAATGTTTGTACATAGGTGAGGGAATTGAAGACCCATGCAGGTCTCTGGGTGAAATGGGAAAAAGTAGGAGGTAAAGTTTGTGAGAAAAAAGAGCTTTCCCTTCCTCCTGTGACCATGGCAGGGTTGGGGGTAGATGTTGTGCTGCTCCCTGTTGCTACATCATATCAGTGCCAGGGGACAGGATGGTCCACTGGTTTTATCCCCGGGATTCTGGTCAGGAGAAGAATGTCCTGGAGGTGTTATTTGAGTAGTCTCTATTGTTCTAAGATAGTTTTGGCTTCATTACACCAGGTATGAGAAATAATTTTCCATACTTTCTGACTGTTTGTGTTTTAGCATTTCCATAACCTTAGATTCCTGGTGGAGAATTTGCTATGTAGCATTGTTCACTGTGCTCTTCTTTCTGTCTTTTGGTGAGGTACTCTGGGTTCTCCATTGAACCAGAGAGGCCACTTGTCCTGTATTTCATGTGCATTCCAGAATGTTGTCTTTCTTTACATGGAATCAACAATGGGGGCAGCCCATTTCCGTAAAGTGTATTCTGAGGCAGGACCAGATGTACATGTGGTGCCCTCTGAAGTTGGGGATTAGATGGAGCGGACCCATTGGCTTGACACTAAGTGCCCCTAGTGAGCAGATGTCCAGATCCAGCTTTTGTGTGTGCACTAGTGAGTGCTGCAGCCCATTTTGGCCCAGCCTACCCCCAGACCCAGCCTCAGGTACACAGGCAAGCACTGAGGCCTGATCAGGGTCACCCCCAAGAACCTCAACCAGGCCTGCATCCAGACTATCTCCACACATGCCAGCAGGTGTTGTGGCCTGGCATAGCCCACTCCAGGCCCAACCTTTGTACCAGTGGGTGCTGTGGCCTAGTTGGAAGACCTAGGGACCTCTGCTAGGCCTGGCCCCAGAACTGGCTCTCAAGTGCGCTGGCTAGTGTTGCAAACAATCCCATGTGAACGGGCTGATGCTGTGTGCTGCCTGGCTCTCCCCCAGATCTGGCACTTGTATTAGTTGGGGAGACCCTTGTTAGCTCCCTCCAGACCCACTCCCAGAACTGGCTCTCACATATGCTGACAGATGCTGCAGCCTAGTCCAGCGCAGCCCACCTCTACAGTCCTGGCTCTCTGGTGTACCAGCAGGTGCTGTGACCTAGTTGGGAAGACCTTGAGGACCTCTACCTGGTCTGTCCTCAGACCTAGCTCTCAGATTTGTGAGGGTGGCCTAGCTCAACCCAATCTGCCTGCAGTCCTGGCTCTTGTGTATCCTGTCAGGTGCTGTGGCCTAGTCAGGGTGGTGCCAAAGAACCCCTACCAGGCCTGCCCCAAACATGAGGCTTTCAAGTGCCAGCAAATGCTGTAACCTAGCCTGGCATGGTCCACTCCCCAGCCCTGGCTCTTGTGTGTACAGGCTTATCCCAGGGAGGCCTTCTGGATTCACCCTTCTGATCTAGCCCATCTCAGTTCCCTTGATTACCTGTGGGTACAGTGGCCCGGTCTTTAGAAACCCTTAGCACTCAGCCTGTATATGTCAAATAGGCCCTCAGTGGCCCACATTCTGACCTGTCCCTAGTAACTCAGCCACTAGCAATGCATGCCGTTCTACCATGCACTTGTGGCATGGATGGAGGTGGGATGACCCCGGCTGCTGTGTGCCCACAGTGGTATGGTGGGTGCTTTGCCCCCTTCTTCCTAGATCTTAATTTTTTTTTAAAAGTAGCACAGGCAATGATGCTGCACACTGGTATAGCTAACACACACTAGCTACTGGTTGCTTTTCTCCTGGCAGTGTAATGTTTGCCAAGGTACAAGGCAACCGAGGCAGTTGCCTACAGCTGGGGATAACTTCATGTTATAATGGCAAGGGACAGCACTACTGTGCACTTCGGTTTAGTGCAGAAGGTCCCTGTAATTAGATGACTTTATTCTGAGGGAGATTCAAGTACAAAGTGTACATGTATGGGCAAACTCAAAATGTTTGAGCATGTCCCTTGTGAATTTCTTCATTCAGTCTTTCTGAAAGCACATCTGCCTTGTCCAGTACAGGTTTCTCTCATGTTCCTACCTTTTTCTACCTGTTATCAGATCAGTTTAAATTCATTTTAGCTTTTTTTTTGTTTACCCCGGGAAGCTATACTTAATGTAATCACAGAAGGGAAAGAGGCTCCTGTACCTATTTCTTCTTATTGAACCTACCATTTAAGGCTAACCATATTTACAAAGGCCTCTGGACACTGGGTCAACACTGAGGGTGGGTTGTGAAGAAGAAAGCATCATCCTTGTGCACAACCACAGGTACTTGGAAGGGACAGAACCAGGCTGCTGCCTCTGCCAGTATGGTCCTAGTGTATACAGCACCTCGGGTTTGCTGGAGGCTTAAGGGAATTGGTGAGAGCATCTACTGGCAGATGTCAGGATCAGCCGTTGGTTCCCAGTTCCTCACTGTAGCTCTTTGCTTTTGGACTCTGGCTGCTTCAGTTGCTGCTCTTGTTTTACACCTCGTTGACTCAATGATGAAACCCAACCTTTTCCTGAGGACCTCAAAAGTTGGGTATACAGAAAACTAAGGGTATAGGGGACTTTCCTGAAGATGGGAGAGAAGCAGCCGTTGATGACCTAGCAACACACATGCAACATCTAGCATCGCTGTTGTTGCTGTATCCTCTGGCTACCCCAGCTTCTGAGAGTTTCAGAGGCTCTCATAATTTTATTAGTGTTTTCCCTCCCTGTGGCTCCCTTGCCCTTTCTTGCTTTCTTCCTTTCTTTCTGCATTGGTGCAGAGAATTTGGTGCAGGATCTACAATGGGAAGATCGGCCTTATGAACTCTCTTTCCTATGTCTGTCTACTTTTTATTCTGCCTAGTTTCCATTGCAGTATTTATTCCTCTAGCTACTCACAGAAGTTGTGCTTGCAAAGAAGGAGAAAGCCTTCAGGCTGGGAAGCAGGATTTAGACACTGACATATGGTGCAGAAATGAGATGGAAAATTCCACTACAACCTGGTTTTCCCTTCGGGTGTGGGGTGAGTCTTTTCTCTCTCAGTGTTTTGGGAAAACCAATCCAAATTTTAAAGGGAAAGATCGTGTTTCCTGGTTATTTTTCTGTGGCTTTGCAGTATAATCTAAAAGTGAAGCAGAAGAAGAAAGAGGATGATGAGTATAATATGGTATTTCATGAGGGCTTGAAACTGTTTATAAAATCAATACATGGTTTTGGGCTTAAGATTTGGAAGGCACAGTATTCAGATGATAGTTCTTCCCAAATTGATCTATGAATTAAACAGAGCTTTTAAAAGCCATCAAGTATTGTTTTTAAAGATTCATTTTATGTTTTTGTTAGAAAGACAGATACAGAGAGAAGAAGAGACAAAGACCCTCTGTCTGCTAGTTCACTCCCCAAATGGCCAGCTGGAGCCAAAATGATCTGAAGCCAGGAGCCAGGAGCCAGGAGCCAGAAGCCAAGAGATTTTTTCCAGGACTCCCATGTGGATGCAGGGTCCCAAGGCTCTGAGCCAACCTCTTCTGACTCCCAGGCCATATGCACGGAACTTGATGGGAAGTAGAGCCACTGGGACACACCCCAGCACCCATATGGGATCCTGACGTTTGCAAGATTAGCCATTTGAGTGATTTCACTGAGCCTGAGCTTTTTATTCAATTTCCAAGAACCTTATAAAGCAGCCTCATGTACACATCATCAGTAGTCTTCACATAAATAGCACACCTATTAAGATGGCTAGGAATAATGAAAACACCACGTTATGGCGAGAATGAAAAGAGAATTTGATATTTCATACACTCTTGGTAGGGAGGTAAAGTGAACCTGACACTTTGGAAAATAGTTGGTCTTCAGAAAGTTAAATGTATTTTACCGTATGATCCAATAATCCCACCCCAGGGGAAATGAAAACAATAACTGCAAATCTGTATGTGAATGTTCACAGCGTCTTTATTTTTAAGGTGACTGGTTACTGGAAACAGCCTGAATGACTTTCACCTGGGGAATGGGTGAACAAACTGTGGCATATCTGTCCAGTGAAATAGTCACTAGTGTAGAGAAGTGGATTATTGATACATATGACAGTATGAATAAGCCTGGAGTACATTATGCTAAAGGAAACAAACTGAAAAGGTAACAGTATACAATTCCATTTACATGGCATTAAGAATGGAATTTTTGCTAGGTGGTTTGACTACAGAGGCCAATTACTCTGTATCCTGATTGTGATGATGGCTAAGTGATATGAATTTGTCAAAAATCATAGAGCTGCTCACTAAAAACAGTGAATTATATTGTGTACTACTTAAAAAGTTAAAAGCTATTAAAAAGATTAAAATTATACATGCTCGTTATACAGTGTTTAGAAAATTCAAATAACCCAAAGAAGAAAGTATAATTCCATCTCCTACTAGTAGTAACAAATATCCTTCTAGTTATTTTTCCTTTACCATTTTACATAATTTTATCATAATTTAAATAATGTGATCTAGCTCTGTTTGCAACCGTTTAACTCCTTGCAACAATTTCATTTCTCTTGTTTTGCCTTTTCCTAATGCCATATAAATGAAATTGTTTAGCATGTACCTTTTAAGTTTGATATCTTTTTTTTTTAAAGATTTATTTTTATTATTTTTTCATTGGAAAGGCGGATATACAGAGAGGAGAGACAGAGAGGAAGATCTTCCGTCCGATGATTCACTCCCCAAGTGAGCGCAACGGGCCGATACTATGCCGATCCGAAGCCAGGAGCCTCTTCCGGGTCTCCCACGCGGGTGCAGGTTCCCAAAGCTTTGGGCCGTCCTCGACTGCTTTCCCAGGCCACAGGCAGGGAGCTGGAAGGGAAGCGGGGCTTCTGGGATTAGAACCGGCGCCCATATGGGATCCCAGGCGTGCAAGGCGAGGACCTTTAACCACTTGCGCCACCGCGCTGGGCCCCTTGATATCTTTTTTATTATATTTTTGACAATCTTTACATAGTTAATTAGGGTAAAAAGGTTCAAGGGCTTTAGGGAAGTGGTTAACACTATTATTTCCATATTGTTTACTTCATGTATCTGAGGTAAAGAGAATATTGAGGGAGAAGCCAGTTTCCCACCCCAAGTCCCGATGAGGTTGTTGAAGAATCCACTGATTGACACAGACCCTCATAGAGTCTCCATTTGCCCAGTATTTCGCTGCCGACAAATAGCTGAGGTGGTTGATTGACTTGTTCTGTCTTTTCCTGGTTAGGGTTCTGAGTCCGGCATTTCGATTGGAGAGATCCCCAAAGAAATTTTGAGGTATTCCCAGTCCAGATTCTTGTGTATTCTAGCAAGCACAGGGCCCGGCACAGTCCATTGCCCCGATCAGCTGGTGGTTGCAGTTGCTGGATTGGTTCTGTTTCCATCCATGTCTTCTACTGGAACCAATGGGTGTTGCAGTCCAGCCTGGTTCTGCCCAGGAAATACTTGGCCCTCACATAAACCAGTGGGAGCTGCAGTGTAGTCGGAGTGACCCACAATAACCCCCACCAGGCCCACCCCCTACCCTGATTTGCCAGTATGTGTGGCAGACTAGTCCAATCTGTCCCACATTCCCTTCTGCTCTCATACATGTCAGTGGGTATTGTAACCTAATTCCATCTAACCAGCTCAACTATCCAGCTTTCATGGATGTTGTTGGGTGTTTGTCTACCCCAGCCCCTGTCCTACTTTTCGTGCCCTTCCTTGGGGGGTGGCAACCCAAGAGGGAGGAGCCCACTATTTCTCTCCCAGGTCACTCCCACTCCCAGATTATGCACTCTCCAGGTGGTTCTGTGGTTTAACTTGACAGAACTAGCCCCCAGTGTCAGCTTCTGTCAGCTGATGTTGCGGCTAAGCCCCAACAACCCTTACCCACTTTAGTTCTAGATTGCACCAGTAGGAATAATCAGCCCAGCCTGGTTTTCCCCTGATCTGGTCCACATGAAGTGCACAGGTGCTGTGGCCCTGCCTGGTCTGGTCTACCCCCACCTCAGCTCATGCTCTCCAGTGGGAGGTGCTGTTCAGCTAGGGAACAACCCTTTATTCCCCTCCCTTCCTGATTCTCACATGTGCTGGTTGGGTGCTGCGGTCACATTTGGCTCAGGCAACCTCACCTTGGCATTCCGTGTTGTGTACTGCTTTTGTCGCGACCAAACCTGGTTCGACCCACACTCTGTTCTGGCATTCAGATTTACCAGTGGATGACGTGAACTGATTCAGCCTGGTCTGCCCCCGACCCATGCCAAATGCATGCCAGTGGGACACTTTCCATGACCTCTTGGCTGTTTCCTTCCATGCTTCTTGCGCTAAGCTGCAGGGTCTGTGTCCTGCCAGAGGAGTTGCCCGGGCTCCTCCTTCAGAACCCCTCCAAGTGCCAGCTTTCGTGCATACTAGTGAGTCCATGTGCCAGTATTACTCAGTTCGCCTCCTGTCCTAGCAGGAACAGTGGCTTTTAACTGGCCTTCAACCCATTCTAGTTAGGATGTTTCAGCCCAGCCACGGCTCATCCACACCCCCATATAGCTCATATATGGCTCAGTTGGGGTTGAGACCTAGCCTAGTCTGTCCCACATCTACCCTGGTTCTCCAGAGCACCAGAAGGTGTTGCAGTCTGGCCTGGCCTGGTGCATCTTGTCACAGTCCACACTAGTGCCAAGGGAGACAATGACTGTATCCTGACCAGAACGCAGCCCCATTCACCTGTCGTGACCCCTGCCTTAGACACTGTGGCTCAGCATCTGTGGCTCATGCAGACCAGTTGGTGCAAAAACCTAGCTGGGCATGTCCTGAGCTCCACCCTGGTTTCCAATCTTGCTTGTGGGCTAAGGTTTGCTCAGTCCAAACCTTCAGGTCTCAGTCCAATGCTTGCCCTAAAGTTTCATGTCCCTGTTCCTGGGAATCACCAGGAATTTGTGTCTCACCTACACTAAAGCTGGCCTTATTCATGGGTATCCCTAAGCAGCTATTTCATATCATAAAAACCCCAGAGCTCGCTGCTGGGCGGCCAGCAGGCAGAGCCTGGCACCATTTAGTGCACTCGCTGTCCAAAGCCGAGGACTCAGCCATTGCCTTGCGGCTTTGGCCTGAGTCCCCAGTGGGATTCCATCTGGCAGGGGCGCCCCCCTCCCCACAAGTGCCACCCTGCTGGGGGAGTTTGAGACTGCCCTGGCCTCAAGACTGGAATCCACCCAACTTGTCCTGCTGCCAGTTTTTGGCGGCAGGGTGAAGCTAGCTAAGTTTGAGATCTTTAATTGAGCATATTGTATTATTCATTGAAGAAACAAAAAGTAAGAAGGAGCCAAATCAGGGTTGTAAGGTGGAAGCCTAGTAATATAGCATCAGTGCTCTCACAGACGCTCCCTTGTTTGGTAAGAGGAATCAACAGGAGCATTGTCAGTGGGAAGAAGCTCAAACTCTCTAGGGAAGCTTTCCAGGGCACTTTTTTTTCCCCTGTTAAAGCTTTGGCTAACTTTCTCAATACACTGTCATAAACAGCATATGTGATCATTCTTTGGCCTTCCAGAAAGACAACAAACAAAATACCTTGAGCATCCCAAAGCACTTTTGCCATGTCTTTTTTCTGTATTTATTTTTGTTTTGACTAGACCACCTTGGTAGCCATTGCTTTGTGTTAAGGATTGTGCTGGTAAAACCAGGTTTGTTTCCTATTAGGGTTCTTCAAAGAGATGCTGCTGATCTTGATCTAGCTTGTTTAAAATTTCCATTGAAAACAGCTCTGCTGTTTTTTGCATTCGTTTTTGGTACCAGTTGAACAGAAAGTTTACTCCATTTTAATCTTTCATTCGGCATTGTGTATACTGAACCAGTTGAGATGTCTGTAGTATTGGCTGTTGTTTCTTCTGTCACTTGTTGATCCTCCAGGTTAGGACATGAATGGAATTAAGGTGTTTATTGCAGGTTGCCATGGGTGATCTGCCATTGTGGATTTCATCTTCAACATAATCTCATCCCATCTTTGAGTTGGCCATGAGTGGGCACTTAGCCCAGTGTTTAAGACACTTACATCTAACCTTGGAATTCCTGGGTATGAGTACTGGTTCTACTCTTCCTTTGTGCTTCCTGCCAGTGTACAACCAGGGACATACCAGGTGATACCTCAAGTAATGAGACCTTTGCCACCCACGTGAGAGACCTGGCTTGAAGACCAAAATACTGTAGGATTCATTTTAATTGGATTTTAAACATTACTAATAAAATATACATTTTTTCATATGTTGATCAGCTGCAATGGCTGAAGCTGAATTGGTCTGAAACCAGGAACTTGGAACTTCTTCTGGATCTCCCACATGGGTCCAAAGGCCCAGGCATTTGGGCCATCTTCCACTGATTTCACAGGTGTGTTAACACGTAACTAGATTGAAAGTGAAGCATGTGGGACACAAACCAACACACATGTGGGATGCTGGCACTGCTATCCACTATGCCACAGCATTAGCCCTTTCTGTGTTCTGTTTTTAAAATGCAGGAACACCTTTGTACAGGAATTTCTATAAGAATTTTACTTATTTCAATTGGTATTTAAAAGAAGGAGTTCTAGAAGATGTAACATTGGATTAGAGAATCTGAATATAAAATCTTAAATGTATTTTGGTTAATTGTCTTTTTAGAGGTCCATCAGCACTAACAGAGTGTGTGGATTCTTATCTCTGATTATTTCATCATTATTTGAATTTTCCTTCCTCATTTGTCAGATGGAGGAAATGATGGACCTCATAAGGTTATTTTGAAATAGTTCTTAAGAGCATGGTACAATACTTCATGATGTTTTAACTTTTTTGGTTATGTTGATTTTGATTTCATATTTACTTAAGTTTTTCTTGCAAAATAGTGTAGTATTCATCCTCATTGTATTTTAAGCATCTTAAATGAGCTATTGTAATTTTTGATATGTTGATCAGTTGTTTTAATTGTGACTCATGTTTGATTTGGGATCAAGACATTTTGCTGTAAATTTTTCTGTGTGGGGTGAGCATTTGGTTTAGAGGGTAAAATATGGTTTGGATAGTTGCATCTACTACTGAAATTTCTAGGTTTGAGTTCTAGATCTGCTGTAGATTCCAGACTTATGCTAATGTATACCCTGGAACACAGAAGGTAATGGTGCAAGTATTTTGGTCCCTGCTATACACATGGGAAACCTGATTCAATTCCTGACACCTGGGAAGTGAATCAGTAGATGGGCACCCTGTCTCTTCCCCTTTTTGCCTCTAAATTATAATAAAAAGAAATAAATAGATAAATAAATAACTTAAATTTTTATTGAAAAGGCAGATATACTGAGAAGAAGAGACAGAGAAAGATTTTCTGTCTACTAATTTACTACCCAAGTGGCCACAATGTCCCAAGCTGAGCCAGTCTGAAGCAAGGAATCAGGAACTTTTTCTGGATCTCCCATGTGGGCACTGGGTCCCAAGGCTTTGGGCTGTCCTCTGCTTTTTCAGGCCACAAGCAGGGAGCTGAATGGGAAGTAGAGCATCTGGGACACAAACTGGCGCCCATATGGGATTCAGGATGCACATGAGATGAGGACTTTAGCCACTAGGCTGTCTTGCTGGCCCTAAATAAAACTTCAAATATTAAACCGTAACAGCCAGGGCTGGGCCAGGTTAGAACCAAGAGCCCATAACCTAATCCAGATCTTCCATGTGACTGACACAAGTCTAACTACTTGCTGCCTTCCAAGAGTTGCATCTCAGGCTGTGTTATTTAAAATATAGAACAAAGATAAATTTTAAAGGTTCCTCTTTAAAAATCTTACTCTAGGGCATGTCATTTGGCCCAGCACTTAAGTTGCCCAGAGAGACACTAGGTGTCCTATGTCAGAATGCCTGCCCAACTCTTGATTTCAATTTATTGCTAATGTACACTGAGGCAGCCATTGGCTGGGCTCAGGTGTTTGGGTTCCTATCATCCACAAAGAACCAGATGGGATTTCTGTATCTTGGCCTGACTTAGCCCTAAGTAGGGAATGAACCACTGGATAGAAATTTCTCTGTTTCTGTGTGCTTGGCAAATAAAATAAGTAAGTATGTAAATAAATAATTTTAAACTGTTGTTCCTAATATGTTTATCTTTGTTTCCAAATGAAGAAGTCGGGTAACGTATTGGGGCTGTAATCCTCCCCAGTCCAAAGGATCAGCTCTCGCAACGACTTTGGATGACCTTCAGAGAGATTAGCCAGGGGAAGGGATTAAGCACATTTGTGTGAGATCAGTGCCTAGAGAGATATGGAAAGCACGGGAGGTGGCATTGTTTCTGGAATTCCATGGCAACCTTATGCACCAAGTGTGACCAGCAAGACCCAAGATACTCACCTTACACCTGGGGGAGGATAACAGAGGCAGAGATGAGGGCATACCACAGTTTCCTAGAAAGCTGCAGCAGGCTAGAATATATGGCAGAACAAGGTACTGTGAAAGCAGTGATGCATTTGTTGTGTTTTGTCACTTGTTCTCATTCTTAGTAGAATAAGGATTTAAGAAATTTTACATGATTATTAACCTTGCAGTACTTCCTCAAATTATCTGTCAAGTTTTAAAAGGCGTTAATTGGCTATTAGAATGTTGCAGATGATCATTTGTTAAGATAGATTTATAATGAAAAGTAATGATCTAATATTCTGGAAAAAAATATGTTGTAAGATGGAATGTGTAAGTATGGGTTTATTTTAAAAGTATGTATATGTCTGAATATAATATATATTGATATTATACATCAAGGAGATAAATGCTTAATTTTGGACCAAGGAATAATGTTTTTAGTTTTCATAATTTTGGTTCATTGTATTTTCATTTTTGAAATGTGACCAACATATATTGTTTATGTAAAGTAGAAATTAGAATCCAGATTATGAAACTTGTGTTCCTGAAGTAAAACATTCGGTCTCAAAGGCTTCCGGTTAGACTCCAGAGCTGGTGACAGACTAATGGTTCACGAGCAAAGAATGAAGAGGACTGCGTCTAAGTATGCCTTCCATGTATTTGGAAACTGCCAAGACAAATTCCCTGAGGGCTGAAGTATACTTGTTTTTAAGATTGCTTCCTTTATGGACAAGTTGACATGCTCCTATTTGGTTTAAACTTTGTTTTGGCTTGAAAATGTTTAATTCATTCCTCTTTGACCACAAACTAGAAAAGGTAGTTAAAGCCAAAGTCTACATGTCTATTACTCTTATTTGTTCTTGAACCTGTTTCTTCAGGATCAGAGGCAATAACTACTGAATTCAGAGTGCCTTTGTAATACATTCCTCATCATCACAGCGTGTTTTCTTGTTGAGATACGATTCATGTTTATATTGTATCCTACACCATATGTACAAAGGCCGTAGTGCTTTGCCCATATTGTCAAAGTGAGGGCTGCTATCTGCTACTGAAGATAGGACAAGTTGTTGGTCAGATTTTTCTTTCTATACTTAAAACATACATGTGCTCACTTGTGCATGTGCAGATGTCTTTTTTTAATTTATTTTTTATTAATTACACTGCATTATGTGACACAGTTTTATAGGCACTGGAATTCCTCCCTTCCCTCCCCAAAACTCCTCCCTCACCCCATGGTGGATTCTTGTTGCATTACTACAGTTCAGATTCTGTTGAGGTTCTTTCCTTGCAAGCATCTACAAAGCATAGAGTCTAGCATCTTATTGTCCAGATAAGTTCAGCAGTTTCTTGGGGAGACCATCTCTGGTCTGAAGGTAGAGCTGACAGAGTATCATCCCAATCAATTAAAAACTCCGACATTACATCAGTAACAATTTATAACATAATGGAATTAGTTGACATGGTGTAACCAGCATGTTAAAAGAGAGAGAGAGAGAGAAAGAGAGAGAAAAGAGTACAAGTTCTGGACCACATCCTATGACTTCTACATTGACATTACAATTATTAGTTTATATACAGTTGGGTTCTATACACCTTCAGAATGGCTATAGATTACTATTCAGCTGTCTCATGTCTATTTTAATTTTAGTATTTAGCAGTTTATAGCATTGAAGCACGATTTTGCAGAACCTGGCTGTTTTTCGAGTAGTCTAACTCTATAACAAGACATGTCAACAGTTTAGGTGAACGGTTTTAGGAGGGGTGTGCAGAGAAATCTTCAATACCCTAGTAAGGAGTAACTAATCTTTGTGTCCCACCCAGTGAGTTATAGGTGCATCCTCACTGCCCGTTTCCTGTTTCTAAGCTTTCCTTGTTGTTCTCTATTCTAGGGGTTTTTGTTTGTTTGTTTATTTGTTTACTTGTTAGTTTGTTTTGGGGGGGTTTCTGGAGCGATCCTGATGGTCATTACGAGAGAGGGTGGGGACCCAAAGTCGGAACCAGGCAAGAACCAGAGAAAGCTCCTCCCCCTATTCCTGAAGGAAGTTTACTGTTTTGTTTCTGCGGACCGCTCAGTGCTCCTGGTTGTTGTTCCGATGACCTTGGATCCTGCAAGGCAGGGTATGGGCTTCTTCCATCCCATGTGGAAGATCCAAATGGAGGTGGGTGACCTCAGAGTTCTCAGCCTCTGAAGGCACTCCAATTCCCCGTGGTATCCTTGGCAGTTGGGATGTAGTCCTCGGAGCTCGTACTGATAGTCCTTGGTGAGGATCTAGGAGTCTTCAGGGTTGGGACACAAGCCTCCTCCTGTCTGCCTGCTCCACGTGTGCAGATGTCTTTAGAGCGCTGTCTCCTCCTCTCACTTTTCTGCTACATGGGGACAGAGTCTGGTCTCTCTGCCTCCTTTCATGTGAGCTGCCTGCAGCATGAAGCAGAAAGTGAATTTCACCAGATGCTGAATCTGCTGGTACCTTGACCTTGGACTTGGCAGCCCCCGGAACCATGAGAAGTAGATTTGTGTTATCTGGAATACACCCACTCTAAAGCATTTTATTACAACAGCAGGGGCAGAGACATGTGGTTAAACCTCTTATGATAGATACTCACTGGTTTCTTCCATGAGTTGTCTGCTTTCAGACTGTGCCTGTTTCCCTTGGCTGCTGTAACTAGGACCACCAGCCTTGACGGCTTATAACAGAAATTTGTATTTCAGGCCATTTGTAGTTATTCTTGGTCAGGAAACTCTGATAGAGAAATTCCAATTGCAGCCTCGCAGAATGCTGGTCTCCTACAGGTTTACATGTGCCCATAACCCAGAAAAAGAAGAGATTGGGCTAAGTCTTCAAAACCAGAACTGCTTATGCTTGTTTAATATTATATTAGCAGTTTCTCTGAGTGCTTTTAAATAGACTTATATCCAAGATTTGCAGAATCTATGGCAAGAGTATATGTCACCTTAAATAGAAGTGTTTTTCTATATAGTTGATGCAGCCATATTTGTCTTGTTTATGTATTTTGTATATTCTATCTTCCTACCCTGACAAACATACCTTTGTTTTTTTTTCTTTTTTTATTATTTTATGTTTTTTTATTGTTATTAACATTGTATTATGTGATACAGTTTTATAGGCACTGGGATTCCCCCCACCCCTCCCACAACCCTCCCCCCATGGTGGATTCCTCCACCTTGCTGCATAACCACAATTCAAGTTCAGTTGAGATTCCTTCATTGCAAGCATATACCTAGCATAAAGTCCAGCATCTTATTGTCCAGATAAGTTCAGTGGCTTCTTGGGGAGACCTTCTCTGGTCTGAAGGTAGAGCTAACAGAGTAAAGTTCCGGTCAGTTAAAAGCCCCAACAAAACGTCAGCATCAATATACAATGTTATGGGATTAATTGACATAGTATTGAGTAAACAATATGTTAAAAATAATGCAAGTTCAATTCTTCAAAACATCTGGGTTGAGACAGTATCAATGACAGGTTCAAAAAGTAACAAACAACCAAACAAAAATTACAGGTTAAATCAAGGCAAACATGTGGTATCTAACCTTTTGGGATTCGCTCATTTCCCTTAGCATTATAGTTTCCAGTTGAGCCCATTTAGCCACAAAGAACTGCATTTTGTTTTTTTTTAGTAGCTGAGTAGTATTCCATGGAGTAGATGAACCAAAGCTTTCTTATCCAATCTTCTGCTGATGGGCATTTCGGTTGCTTCCATGTTTTTGCAATTACTGATTGTGCTGCTAAGAACATAGGGGTGCATGTTGGTTTGTCATGAAACAGGTGTTTTGGATATATTCCTAGGAGTGCTATTGCTGGGTCATATGGTATGCAGATTTTGAGTTGTTTGAGTGTTCTCCAGACTGATTTCCATAAAGGCTGTACCAACTTGGAGCTCCACCAGCAGTGGAGTAGGGTTCCCTTTTCCCCACATCCTCGCCAACAAGTGTCGTTGGTGTTCTTTTTTATGTGGGCCAATCTTACTGGTGTTAGGTGGTACCTCATCGATGTCTTAATTTGGATTTCCCTTATTGCCAGGGAACTGGAGCAGTTTTTCATATGTTTGTTTGCCATTTGGACTTGTTCCTTTGTGAAATGTTTGCCCATTTCCCGTGCCCATTTCTTGAGTGGCTTGTTTGTTTTGGTTTTTTGGCTGTTTTGGAGTTCTTTGTATATCCTGGAGATTAGCCCACTATCTCCTACATAGTGCGCGAAGATCTTCTCCCATTCTGTCGGTTGCTTTTTTACTTTGCTGATTGTTTCCCTTGCTGTACAGAAGTTTCTTAGTTTGATGAGGTCCCATTTGTTTATTCTGTTCTTAACTGCTATTGCTTTTGGCGTCCTTCTTAGAAAGTCAGGACCTACTCCTAGGTCTTGCAGGGTATTTCCAACATTTTCTTGCAAGAGTTTGAAGGTTTCTGGATGTAGGTTTAGGTCTTTTATCCATGTAGATTGGATCTTAGTGTATGGTGACAGATGTGAGTCTATCTTTTTGTGTCTGCAGGCTATCAGCCAGTTGTCCCAACATTTACTGAAGAGGCCTTCCCATTTGCTTGGACTGTCGTTGGTCTTTTTGTCAAAGATTAATTGGCTGTATCTGTGTGGATTCCCTTTTGGTGCTTCTATTCTATTCCATTGATCTTCCTCTCTATCTTTGTGCCAGTACCAGGCTGTTTTGATAACCACTGCTCTATAGTATGTCCAGAGGTCCGGAACTGTGATTCCCCCTGCTAACTTCTTGTTCTTTAGGATGGTACTAGCTATTCGTGGTTTTTTGTGTTTCTAGATGAATGACAAACATACCTTTGTAAAAACAAATTAAAATGTACACAGAAAGCTATGATTTTATATGATTGAAAATACCAAAGGTGATTTAATTGAATTATTACTCACATTTGAGTGTTGTTGATGGACCATTGGCATTTGAATATAGAAGGGAACTTTCAAATGTTAACAGAAAATGAATTTAAAAATTTTGAAATTTTTGCGTCATTTTTAACAATATGCATCTTTATGAATTTCTGAAGTATTATTGAATATGTAATCCCTAAATCGTTAGTTAGTCCACAAAATACTTTTTGTTTGCCTTCGTTAGGAAAATCACTATTAGGATTGAATATTTTTTTAATACTTGAGCTCTATTGAGAGCAGTGATGCAAAGAATTGTAATCTAAATAAAATTTCATTATTATTAAAGTGTTCAAAATTTGAGTGTAATTGCACCATGAATTGGAAGAAAAAGAAAAGTAAGAATGTTGATACTTGGTACAGGTGCAGGTGGTCCTGCATGATGTAAGGATGGCAGCAGAGGAATGTGTAGAGCAGTTAACCAATTTGTTTCTTCTCTTACATAAGTGCTCCCGCAGCTCACATCCTCCCTTCAGCCTGGCGTCAGCAGTGGCACAGCCCATGAGCCACCACAGTGTTCAGATACAGTCACCTCTTCTTTTGAAGACATAAGCCTAGAGAAGTGGACTATTTTGCTGAGCTGAGCAGCGTTAAAAGACTAGGAGGTTAAGACCTCTGTATGCTTGTCAACTAAGCTCCAAAACATGATGTGTTGAGGCACCTGGATGTTCTTCAAAACCTGCATTAATGGGCCCGGCGCGGTGGCGCAAGTGGTTAAAGGTCCTCGCCTTGCACGCCCGGGATCCCATATGGGCGCCGGTTCTAATCCCGGCAGCCCCGCTTCCCTTCCAGCTCCCTGCCTGTGGCCCGGGAAGCAGTCGAGGACAGCCCAAAGCTTTGGGACCTTGCACCCGCGTGGGAGACCCGGAAGAGGCTCCTGGCTTCGGATCGGCATAGTATCGGCCCGTTGCGCTCACTTGGGGAGTGAATCATCGGACGGAAGAACTTCCTCTCTGTCTCTCCTCTCTGTATATCCGCCTTTCCAATGAAAAAATAATAAAAATAAATCTTTAAAAAAAAAACCTGCATTAATGGGAATGGGACTGCAATAGGTAGAATCTCCAGAAGTGCAAAGCATGAGGCAGAGACCACAAGGACATGTTCTGGGAAGATGGAAAGGTTCTGTATCTTCAGCTGCTTTGCTGATGCACACATGTATCTGTGAGAATTCATCGAGACTTCATCATGGATGTGTGCATTCTAGTTCATGTAAGTTAATCTTCAATAAAGTACTGTTAGCAAGGGGGAAAAAAAATGGGCCTGGCATTATGACTCAATGGCTAAATGCTCACCTTGCAAACGCCAGGATCCTGTATGGGCACTGTTCATGTCCTGGATGCGCCACTTCTCATCCAGTTCCCTATTTATGGCTTGAGAAAGCAGCAGAAGATAGCCCAAAGCCTTGGGACCTGGTACCCACATGGGAGATTCAGAAGCTCCTGACTCCTGGCTTCAGATTGGCTCAGCTTCAACCATTGCGGCTATTTGGGGAGTGAATAAGTGGATGGAATATCTTTCTGTTTCTTTTTCTGGCTGTAAATCTGATCTGCCTTTCCAATAAAAACAAAATAAATAAATCTTTTTTTTTTAAAGACCACTGGAGCATTCTTTTCTGCACATGAACAGAAGAGAGTAACCACACATGAACCTATCATTGTATTTCATGTGTTCTTCTACTTCCATACATCACATTCTTTTTTCTTTCTCTTCTTTAGCTGGCTCAAGTCTTTCTCATTCATCCGACTTCTGTGTCCCTGACATATCTTAAATAATTTTCCATGGATAGAATTTTCATAATTTTATAATAATTGTATACTTATTTCCTCACTCATATAAGTAATATCACAGTCTATATTGCTACACATCCAGTTTTTATGTTATTACTGCCTTCTTTTACTATATCTGACTGTCATAAACTAAGCAATTTGTAGAGAATGAGGGCTCGTAAAGCACATGGTTTGGAGGCTAGCAGAACCAAGGTCAAGGGACTGTTTGTGGTGAAGTCCCTGTTGCTGTGGGGACTCCCTGCAGAGTCCAGGGATGGTGCAGGACAGCAAGAGCCAAATTAGCTTTACAACAGACCCACTCTTGAGGCAAGCCCCCAATATGGTAAGCTCTAGTTAACCGCATTCATGAGGGCAGAGTCCTCATAACCTGCTAACCTTTGGAAGGCACCACTGGTCTCCCCAGCTCTTACAATGAAGACTAAATGTTCATGTGAGTTTTTGATGAGGACACTTGCACTGTAGCAATCACTTTCTTGGGATGTGTTTTCATTTCCAGAATGAATGGATAGCAGATAAAGAAGATTTTAATGACCTATGCACTTACATTAGAATTTTATTACTTGAAAATACCTGAGAGGAGCTGCTTAGGAGGGGAGAAGGTATTTTACGGCTACAGTTTTGGAGGTTCACAATCCAAGATCATCATTGATGAGGTTGTCCAGTGAAGATGGGTGGTGGAAAACATTTGCAAGAACATCACCTGGGAAACCAGGAAGCAGCCACAGACTAGCTGGGCTGCACTAGCTGGCTTATGTAATTAGCCCTGCTGTGAGAACAAACCCCTAGTGACCTAATAACTTCCCATGAGACCCACTTTCCAGACACTATAATTGTATTAAAATTCAATTTGTAATCAATATAAGATTTTGGGGATCAAGTCTCCTACACACAGGCTTTGAAGTCCACCTAGACTGACCTTGGGCAAGCTACCTCAAACCTAGTTCAACATTGCCTTTGGTGTGTTTGAGGGGTTAATGCAGTAATGCACGTGAAGTGCTTGCTATGGTGTGTGCCACATAAGTGCTTGATGATCACTGAGTAATGTATTATGAACCTGCTTTCTAAAAGGGTGATGCCTGTGTCGCTCCCTGAGTTTGTACAGAAGTACTGTTTTCCCAATGTAGCTTCAGCTTTGTTTTAGAATCTCAATTATTTTACAGACTAAAGGACATTTATATGCTATTGTAAGTGCATTAGTTGATTACTAAGACATTGGACATTGTTTAGTGTTCTCTCAAATAGCTTATATTCATTGTTAATTTATGCACAAGACTGCAGCACTAGTCACTGAAATAGGGAAGGCTCAGCATCCCTATGGCACAGGATGAAGGAAAGAAACAAGTTTGTGTCGTTTTTGACATGGCTACTAAGACAGTGCCTTTCCAGGGTGGCCTCTTGTACTGGTCAGGTTCCTCAGGGCCTCTGGTTTACAGGTTGGCATGATTGAGGGGGTGAGAGGGTGGGGTGGGCTGGAAGAGGTGCCTTTGAGCGCTAGAGTGCATTCATTTTCTGTCATTTACCTAATGAAAGCAGTGAGTCTGCAAAGTGCTGTGTGGGAAGCTGGCTCACAGCTGCTGCTCTATTACTGTGATTCCCAGAGAGGCTGAGACACTGTGCCCATAGTGGCCAAGCTGGCCGTTGGCTGCCTGGCTGCTGTCCCAAGCCCAGTGGCTTAGCCCTAGTTTGGCTCCCAGTTTGGAACTCTTCTTTCTGTTTAGCTGATTTCTCTGGGTAAAACAGGACTGTCACGGGGCTGCCAAATTTGGTTTGGTATTCCACTCTACCCTCAGCCATACATCTTTTACCTACTTAGTTATTAGTTTCTTGTTTTGTAAACTCTCAAGCATAATTGAGTCATTTGATGATGGTGTAGCAGAAATTTCAGAGCAATAAGAGAGACTGGGGTCTCACTGTCCTTTATCCCTGATCAACTGTGATACTCAGCAAGTGCTTGCATGGGACCAACTGTTTCTTGGTCTCTGATGTAAGGGAGGACAGCCCTGCCTCACAAGCCATGTTGCCTTCTCCAACTAAAAAGTGAATGACACATTGGTGTCACTTGCTGCCCATGGCTGGGTTCTGATGGGACACGCTGAGTGATTGTCACATCACCCAGGGATGCTGAGGGTAGCTTTTGATGTCTTCTGCATTTCTGGAATATAAGAGAGTCCCACTTCTGTGCAGATGTCCTTCATACCCTGTTCAACCCATCACAAGTTTAAAAGACTAAAGTGAAAAAAAGATTCACTGAATGTGCTTGCTCTACAGAACATGCAGCATAATGTGTGGGTGGATTTCTCTTGTGGTTTCAGGACTGACAGGGAGCTCCTGTCCTGGCCCACATCATGAGAGAGGACTGCACTGTTTACCGGCAGCCCAGGAATAGCTAACAATCCGAAGTACAATTTCTACTGAATGTTTATTATTTTAACAGCATCAAGAAGTTGGACCATCTTTAGTGAAAGCATTTTTCAGTAGGGGATCATTCAATGAATATAAAAGAGACAAATATTTTTTGTAGAGGGTTGCCCCAAGACTCTGGAAAAGCCACAAAGTTAGAGCCCCCACCAAGAATGCAAATCACTTACCTGGGGAAACCTATTGGGTCATGGGAAAACTCATCCTAACTGCAAAGATACTGCGGTTATAGTATGCTCTTTTATTCAAGTCCGTGTAGCAGCACCAGTCAGTTTTTAGCTGTCTTTGCTGCATGCTGCTCTCTTAAAGCATATTGAATAAATCTAACTCTGCTCTCTCTGCCTTGTTACTGTAGCATTTGACTTACTACTCACCACACTAGTCTCAATCTGTTACTTAACATGGCATTTTCCACTAGTGTATCTGTGACATTGCCCAACACAAAAATTAGGTTAAAGTGGAACTATCACTTCCCTTTGCGTGTAAGTTATGAACAGACAACTTTCCCCCTCATCCACACACACCAAATATAGACAAGAGGAAGCAGGAAGACTCCACAGAGGGTGATCAGGCCAGGGCAGATGTGGAATAGGCACCAGGGCCTTGGTGACTTATGGGAGATGCTTGGCTGTTCCTGGGAGAAGGGGAAGGAGGCCTGGTGCCCATGTCTTGGCTGACTGGTTAAAAGGTGGGGAGGATGTACCCTTCTGTGTCTGAAAATCCCTCTCTCCACAGATGGATGCTGCATTAGGTCCACAGAGCTTCTGTGTCATTTCCCTTATGCCTCGATATGGGATCAGGCAGCAGGACTGGCTTTCTGTCTCTTGGTTAGCAGTGTGCCCTGGCTGGGGCAGAACTAAGCATGCCCCTTTCATAACAGGGCCATGAGTATGGGCATCCCTACAAGCTGGGAGTACTTACAGACACCTCTCCAGTCCAAGTCAGATGTGTATTCTGAGAACTCCTATGATTCTGACATAGATGGCTCAGTTAGGGATTATGCGTGTTATGTTATTGTTGCTTTCTTTCTTTCTTTTTTTTTTTTTTGCTGAGGAGACCTCCAGAATAAGCTGTGTCCCTCCTGGACTGGGTGCAGTAAAGCCTGGGCACCAGCACATTTCTATTCTTAGGAAAAAAACAACTGGTGAATGTTAGTGCTGTTCATGTGGCAGAAGCATGAGGCTGGGGAGAAAGGATCCTGCCTGAATGCTTAGGCAGGCTTCAGATTCCTAAGGTGAAAGACACTCACCAGCAGATGGCAGGAACCTCCACTGATCAAGGTCAGGGATGTGGGATCTGCAGAGCTTAGGGCACAGGTCTGGAGATCCCATATCCCTTACAGGTCAGGTGGTCCAGGGCCCACACTTGCTGCTGTTGTATAACCACAGGCAAGTTCCCAGTCTTTCTGGGATTCCATTATCAACCTATGGGGAATAAAATGAGATGGGGAAGGTAGGAAATGACTGGCTTAGCTCATTTCCGTTGTTCCTTTCAGAGTTTGTAGTTTTAGGTGTTAAATTTAAAGCCTTAGATCTCACCTCACCTCAAATATTAAGGTATAAGAACGATATATTGTATCTTAGGATTTTTGCTTTTTTGGGGGTTTACTGTCTCTTCACTATGTTCCTGGAGATTTGACAAATAATAACCTTCCCTTTTGATAATGCCACTTCCTAAACCATGGGAAAATTGTAGTCTGAAAATTTCTGTAGTTATGTTAAACACCTTGTTGGCCAAAATTATCCATGTTATCCATGTGTATTTTACATTTTATTATACAAACGGATTATACAAAGAACCCCTATGGGGCCATCAGGTAGTTTCTATGATGATCCACAGTTCATCAGATTGTTTTCATTTGATAACCCCTCCCCACTTTAGGCAGGGAGAGTGCTGTAGTATTTTTAGATGAATCAGATTTCTCATCATTTTATTGATAATTTGCTTTGTATTTTTCTTTGAGAAGGCTACCCATTTTGTAAAATGTAACTACAGCACCTTTTTAACACACACTCAATAGCAAGGTAAGGGCCCGGCGGCGTGGCCTAGCGACTGAAGTCCTTGCCTTGAACCTGCTGGGATCCGGTTCTAATCCCGGCAGCTCCACTTCCCATCCAGCTCCCTGCTTGTGGCCTGGGAAAGCAGTGGAGGACGGCCCAAAGCTTTGGGACTCTGCACCCACGTGGGAGACCAGAAAGAGGTTCCTGGTTCCCGGCTTCGGATCGGCATAGCACTGGCCGTTGTGCTCACTTGGGAAGTGAATCATCAGACGGAAGATCTTCCTCTCTGTCTCTCCTCCTCTCTGTATATCTGACTTTGTAATAAAAATAAATAAATCTTTAAAAAAAATAGCAAGGTAAGAATTCTTTGGATTTTTAGTGATTTCTGGTGGAAGGAGTGTTGGGATACAGGAATCTTCCTCCTTACACCTTCCTCCAGAAATGTGGTAGAAGGCATGGAGGAGGATCTTCCCTGCTGAAGCTGGTGCTGGACCCACCCCTTAAGGACCTTGAGAAAGCAAATATGGTAAAGGACTGTCCATTCAGAGCAATAGATCAAAGTAGTGTCTACCGCACACTGCTTGTGTACATATTCTTACTCATCATCATCTCCTGTAACCTTCACACCAAAGCCAAGAACTCCCCAGATATCACTTCAGACTGATCAGCATTAGAACATCATGTCTTTTTTAAAATAAAGATTTTATTTATTTGCTTAAAAGGCAGAATTACGAGAGAGGGAGTGCTTCTATTTCCTGGTCACTGTCCGAGTAGTTGCAGTGACTGGGATTGGGCCAGGATGAAACCAGGAGCAAGGAACTCTGTCCGTGTCTCCCACCTGGGTGGTAGGGGCCCTAGTATCTGGACCATCTTCTGCTATTTTCCAAGGAGAAATAACAGGGAGCTGGGTCGGAAGTAGAGCAGCAGGGACTTGAACTGGGATGTGAGCACTTCAGTCATCCATTTGATTTGTTGCACCACAATGCCAGCCCCAGAATAGCATGATATTACCATCACTCCATACAGAATCCATGCGATTCAGTGTAAGGTTGTTTTGCCCATGTGGAAATCAAACCCAGCCACTCCAATGTGGGGCACAAGCCAAGTACTAATTCTAATGAAAAGAATTCTTATTTTTGTTGTTGTTAATTCTTAAAAAAATTTTTGGAATGATTTTTTTTTTTTTTTTGCAAGGCAGAAAGCAACATAGAAAGAGACATATGAAAGAAGGGAGGGAGAAAGGAACGAAGTGAGACAGAGAGGGAAATCAAAGCCAAAGAACATCACCAACTCCAGATGGACTGTGTGATGCCTCCTGAGGAGAGCTATGGTGACTTATGATGCATTTGAAACATTCTTCTGCAGCTTCACGGAAGGAGAGTGGAATGGTGGTTGACCAAGGCTGGGAAGGGCAGGCGGGGATAGCAAAAATCTGGTCAGGAGTCTAGGGCTGCAGGGAAAAGGGTAACAATTTCTCATGTTCCACAGCCTGGTGTGGAAACTCTGGTTGATGACATTTAACAATCTATTTCCAGTGTTCTCAATATCAGGAAAAGAAAAAAATATTTGCTGATACAATTACTAATTGACCTGAGTTAGTTATTGTACATTGTATCCACATACTGAAATGTTACACTGTGTTTTGTAAATATGAACAGTTATTATACATCAATTACAAAAATGTTCTTTGCAAAATTACAGCAGTAGGTAGACACCTGCCATAGTTGTGAGACCTTACAGCAGTTTGTTGGGAGTTGATGTGAAGTTTATACTTCAGGACCACTTCCTCACACTGTCCCTCTGTAAACCTTGGGAGGGGCTCTAGAATGCAGTTCCTGCTCATGTGTGTCAGCTTCAAGCCACATAAACTCCAGATGCGGCTGTGCATGTCAGACTCTGCATGCCCGTAATGACCATATCCTAACAAGCCCAAGATTTCCCAGTAGTGGAATCTTTCTTCTTTGTTTGCAATTTCTCTTGGCAGCATGCGTGCAAGGATTTAACCAGATTTCTGTTTTCTTTGTGCAGATGAAATTATGCAGCAGGAGGTCAGGCCGTTGGTGGCAGTGGATATAATAGAACAACTTCACAGACAGTTCGCCATTCTTTCGGGTAAGCTGCACATCCATTTGTGGGCATGGGGATTCCTGCTGGGAGGGCTGGGGTGGGGAGGTGTGCCCTGAGCCTGGGTGAACAAGGGACAGTGCTGCTGTCTCTCTGGGTTTCCCAAGCAGCCATATCTTGCAGCTTCCCAGGACCAAGTGGGCTGACAGCTGTCCTGCTGGAGGAGGGTAGGTTTGCAGATGCTCTTCCATCTGCTTGAGTGCAATCTGACTTTTCCCAGGGGATTATTTTTCCTTGGTTGCAAAGCACAGGGCTGAGAAGATTTTTGAGAATGGAAAGATGATGAACTGCTGTCATCAGCTGCCACTGTGACATTCTTTCAGTATCCTTGTTGGATAGTCTTCCAGGATCTAGTTGAATTGTGTCTTTGTTTTAAAGCTCATGAGTGTGGGTGAAGTTGTTTCTATTCTTAGATCTTTTAGAGATATATATTTTTTCATCAAACATTTGATTGTAGGTGCAGCTGATATTGATAAAAGGCTAGAGATGTTTTCAAACTTAGTCACAAACCCTGAAAAGTTGTCTTCTTGGAAGCATGCCATATTGAGAGCAGATGTCTCCAGTACAATTCATAGAGGACTAGGGAGAGTTGTGGTGGTGATATTGGGAGGTATGGAGGCATCTTTGAGAGGAGAAGCCTAGGGTACAGGCCATTTGTGCCGTCAAAAGGAGTGAAGGTGGGTCTGCTGGGATTCCTTGCTTGGTAGCTCAGCCAACAACAAGTTGTTATAAAAGCTGTGACTGGCTACACTTGGTCTCCCTGGCTTTTATGTTGAGGTGTGACCTCCTCCTCCCACGCTCAGTTCCCTCACCTTTCATGGGGTCCTCATAAGAACCTATGTGCTGCTGTTTGGACTTTCAGGTTCCAAACTGAGAGTTACATAAGCCTAATTTTTTCTTTCTAAATTGCCTCAGGTATTTTACTATATTAATGAAAAGCTAAGACTGGTGGCAAGTTATTGTTTCTTTAGCTTTTACCCCTGCTCTAAAATAAGAGATAAAGTCAGCTGAGTTATATCACAAAGAGAATATGCAGCTAGTATGAATTTCACTCTATAAGTTCACTCCTCCTGCTACTATTTGAGGGAAATGCAATCTATACACAGATGTTCCTTCTCATCCCAGAATTACACTCTAGGTTGGCAAATTGTATACAATCCAGAACGTTCTCTGAATTCTCGTTCATATTTGTCAGTGCTGATATAGTCACTGGAAGCTCTGGGAGTGTGTTTTGCTTATTTCTGGGTGTACTGCTGGTGCTCAACATAAGGCTAGAAGAGGGCTGTTACAAAGAAACCATGGCACATGACTATGGGAGAATAGGCCTCTAGGGCTTGCTTAGGTTTTAAGCTCCATAATATGGGGTCTGGAGGTAGATTTCTTGGTTGATGGGGGTCAGGACGTGGTTCAAGGGTCAGGAGCTCAGTGACATTAAACCTGGAACTTTTATGATCCTCTTGGTATTTCCTTCTTGTTTGTTGAATCTTGTTCTTGAGGTGACTGACAGCTCCAGAAATTGAATCTGTATCCAAAGCAGAAAGAAGGAAAAGGAGGAATGCTGCCTGCTTCTGTTCCAGTTGCCAGGAGAACAAAATTTTCTGATTCTTTCTTTCTTTTTTTTTAATGGGAAAGAAACTCATCATTTATTTGTTCATGCAATTAACTGACAATTAACAGATAACTTGCAGTATGCCAGAGTCTGCAATGATAACTGAGACTCAGCCTCTCAAGGAACTTAACCTGGTGATTAATAACAAATTGAAGCAGGGCCAGCCTTGTGCTGCCACCACCGCCATTGACTTCCCATATGAACACTAGTTCAAATCCTGACTACTCCACTTTTGTTCCAGCTCCCTGATACTGTAGCTTGGAAAGCAGCAGAGGATGGCCCAAGTCCTTGGGCCCCTGTACCCACATGGATACCTGGAAGAAGCTTCTGGCTCTTGGCTTCGGAACAGGCATAGCTCTGGCCATTGTGGTCATTGGGGAGTGAACCAGTGGATGGAAGATATGTCTCTCTTTTTTTACTCCTTCTGACTTTAGAGTAAATAGATTTGAAAAAGAAAAAAAACCATTTTATTCTTGTAAAAAGAAGCAGCATGCAAAACAAGTCCAACAGATAATTTCAGGTGTAGCCAGGGAGTGGAGTCTGGGCAGGAATGGAAAGCAGGGTGTTTTCTGCCTAAAAGTGTGAAGCCAGCCTTTCCCAAAGCTTTGTCTTCCTTCTTACTTTCCACTGTGTCCAATTTGGCTTCTTTCGGAAAATCGCTAGAGTTGTAATTTTTCTTACCAATTACTAAACTGTAAAGTTAAACATCCAAGGACTTGATCATATCTTTGGCCTTTTGTAGTAACTAGATTGGAAAAAAGTTCAACCCAACCCAACAAGATTAAGGGTCATCTGTGCCCCTCTTTGTGTCTCCTCACTGACCTCTTGTCCACCACCCAGATTCACTAGACACACTGTTGTGCCAAGAATGAAAGATTTCCCAAAATGCAGGACATTCAGTACTAAAGCCAGGACTGTCCCTGACAAGCTAGAATGAGTTGATCACCCTGAGACGCAATAGAAGTATTCAGCTTTAAGAGATCCAGGTTAATCTAGGTTAAAATCTTCTTCTTCTTCTTTTAAAGACTTATTTATTTTTGTTGGAAAGGCAGATTGACAAAGAAAAGGAGATACTGAGAGATAGATCTTCTGTCCACTGATTCACTCCCCAAGTGTTCACAACTGCAGAAGCTGAACCAATTCAAAGCCAGGAGCTAGGAGTGTCTTCTGGAGCTCCCATGTAGGTGCAGGTCCCAAGGCCTCAGGCCATCCTCCTCTGCCTTCCCAGGCCACAGGAGTTGGATAGGAAGTGGATTAAGGAGGACACGAACTGGCATCCATAAGGAATTCTGCAGTTTGCAAGGTGAGGATTTAGCCACTGAGCCATAGTGCAGGACACTAGGTTAAATTCTTGACTAGCAAAATCCCTTAAATTGATTGGTTGCTTTGTAACATCAGAAGTTAATGGTGTCCCTGATTTCTTCTTATGTCTCATACCAGAACTGTGAGGAGGCAAGCGTTTAATTTTCTGTGATGGTAGAAGGTGGGGTCAGCTTGATTGCTGCTTGTCAGTAGCCAATTTTTCTCCTTGGAGAGGCTTGGGAATGAGAGCTTTGGTCACATTGTGGCTCTTATTGCTGTTATTCTCTTTGTGGCCTTCTTATCTCCATCCAGAAAGCAGATCGGGTAAGAGACCATGGAAAGAACATGATGCTTCTTAGCTTCCTGGCTTAGAGGTAGCATTCAGCACATTTCATTTACTGGCACCTGGCTTAGTCAGGGGGAGATGCGTATCAGTAAAGGAAGCTGGAGTTAGTTTAGGAATGGCCAGGAAGAAGAGAAAACATAGGGGAGCAATCACCTGTAACCTATCCAGTGTGCTTTAAAAATATTAAAAAATGCAAATGAGAAACTGAAAATGATGACAGTAAAATGGGATATATTTCAATGTGTGTTTTGTAGCTACACTAGAAGTAGTAATGAACTAGTGTGCCCTGTATTTGGAATCAGGCAATAACTCTGAAAGATGCAAAGTACTGAGATGTGTTGTTAGTGATGAGATATCCTGAGTGCCCTTACTCTAGTGATTTTATAAAATGGTTATCGGTTGTTGGTGAAGTTCTGAAAAAAAAGAAAATATTCTTTCTATTAATTTTAATTTGCATAGTAGTTGCATTCCTGAAAAATTAGTATACATTAAATTTATTTACAGATTATGACTCTGTGAAAACATATGTAGAGTCCAGGTTCAACGCATGGTAAATGAACTTTCCACTTACCCTAGCCTTTGGAAAGCCATTTGGAAGTCACAGACTGTGGGACAGTTATCTTTTTGTTTTTATGTAGAACAGGTAATTTACATCTCGGGCGCTGCCATTTCCAAAGCCCTTTCCAGAGAATAGTTGTAAGAGTAGTTCTTGAGAGGTGGAGGGGAAGTGGAAACTGGCAGTAAATAGAAAGAGCTATGGCTCTCTTTCCCATTTGTGTTTGCACTGCCTTCTTGTAGGATCCCCCAGAATTTCAACTTCTGCTCTGTGACTGAAGCCTCCCACCAGCCAACATCTGCATGCTTGTGGCAATCACCCTATGCACTCCATGGACTTAATAGTGTTTTCTACAGCAGAGCTAGTTATTGTCCATGTGACTGGAAGGTACAGATAGTATTGAGAGTGAAGTTTATTTTTAAAAGATTTTATTAATTAATTAATTAATTAATTAATTAATTAGAAAGTCAAATTTACAGAGCGAAGGAGAGTCAGAGGGAATGATCTTTCGTCCCTTGGTTCACTCCTCAAGTGGCCACAATGGACAGAGCTGAGCCATTCCAAAGCTAGGAATTAGGAGCCTCCCCTGGGTCTCCCATATGGGTGCAGGGTCCCAAGGCGTTGGGGTGTCCTCAACTGCCATCCCAGGCCACAAGCAGGGAGCTGCAAGGAAAGTGGAGCAGCCATGACACAAAGCGGCACCCGTATGGGATCCCGGGCACGTGCAAGGTGAGGACCTCAGCCACTAGGTCACTGGGCACAGTTCATTTTATTTAACACACCTTTTTACTTAGTAGCAAATACTTTAGGAGTCTGTCTTCCTCTCAAATTAAGACTTTGGCACCTTTCTTTCTCCTGCATTACCATGTGTACTCACAAGGTGGCAATAGACACCTGCTGTGGGTTGTTAATGATTGTATGTGGGTCTAGCAGTTTCCTTGAGGCTTAAGCCTCTTGGGATTCATATTCAATAGCAGATGAGCTCTGGCAGTTAGCTTTAGGGCCTTTTCTGTATTCAATGTTGATAATAACCACGAGAGAGGAAAATCTCACTTTTTCCATTCAGATGGGAATAGCTTTACTTTAGTTAACTATTAAACGTAAAACCAAATGACATAATCATATCCTAATGAAAACTTTTGGTGTTTGGTTCTTTGAACTGTTCCAGCCATTCCCTCACCAAATGTGGGTTACACATCAATGACATGGTAGCTGCATATACATAGAGCCTTACTGGAGGGAACAAATACCCTTCACATTTTTCTGAAACTTCCTATAGAGGCGAAACCGAAAAGAGGAAGCACATTTGGGGGAAAGTTGGTAACGCCCTATTCACCAGTCACCACCGTGAGGAAGCTAATTATATCCCTGTCAAAACTTGACAATCATCGAATTTGCAAGTATCTTTTTGGGTAACCTAAAATAAGCACACAGGATTAACAAAGAGGCACTTCCTGGAGGAGGATGCCTCCCCATTTAAATAGTCATGTGGATTCTTCCCACGGCAGCTGGTCTCTGAGCGCTCAAAATCCAGATTAACAACCCACAGGAGATGCCTGTAGAAAATCCACCATGTTATCTTACTCTTTATACTCATGTTAACTTGTGAGCACATTCTGTTTCTTAGAACTAATTCACGGGGAAAAGCTGGATTAGAAACAGAAGAATGTGGGAGACAGCAGGCTAATCATGGGCATGCAGCACTGGCATCTCATGTGGGCATTGATTTGAATCCTGGTTGCTCTACTTCCTGTCGAGCTCCCTGTTAATGGCCGCGAAAAGCAGTGCAGGATGGCTCAAGGCCTTGGGCCTGTGCCCTTGTGGGAGACCCAGATGAAGCTGCTGGCTGCTGATCAGCCCATCACTGGCTGTTAGAGCATTTGGGGAATGAACCAGTGGATAGAACATATTTCTCTCTACCAGTCTTTCTATAACTCTTTCAAGGAAAACAAACCTTAAAAAGAGAGAGAGAAGAGAAGATTCTTAGGAGGTTTGGCGTTAGCATAGAGAGTGTGCTGGTGCTGTCACCAGGTAGGCTGACTGCTTGGGTCCTTGTGGTGGGCTAGAGCCCTCTCCCCTTGCCATGGGTGCTATACTGCCTGCCTTGTTTCTCTTGAGTCTTCCTTTGCTGTGGCTTCTTCATTGAATGCCAGATCCTCATTAAACCACACCGGACAGATAGATTTTTCTTAGACAGGTAAACACATGCAACTGTTTGTAGCTGGCTGTCCTGGGGAGCCATTGTTAAACACTTGAAGTGGCCTCCATGTTAGGACTTAGTCTGTGAGGTGTGGGCAACACTTCCTGTCTCATTGACTGGTGCAGAGCTTCCCGAATACTCGGGGTTCTCAGTGCCGTTCTCGTTAATGACTGACTGAGATAGGATGGCACTGAGAACAGCGAGGATGTAAGTGGATCTGGCACTTGAACCCAGTGCTTTTTCTGTTATGGGATGGTGGCATCCCAAGTATCCTTCTTACTGCTGTGCCAGACCCCACCTCTCAGTTATTATTTCACGGTACCCCTGGATGAGGCCTAAAGCAACAACTGAGAATTAAAACAACTTAAGCATATAAATATGCATATATCTCATCAACTCAGCAGCTGTTTGAAAAAAATGACACACATAAGCTAAACTTTGTTTAAAATTTTTATTCTTAAGTAACTGCAATTGTTACAAGCCTTGGAATCAGACTAGACATCATTCTCGTTTCTTTCTTCACATTAATTTTCATGTTGTATTTGTTGTCTGTCACAGCATTCACCAAAAGCACAGCTTTAAAAGACCCAGTGCCCTATAGAAGAATGATTGAATGTTGAAGTTGTGACACACCTCAGGTCGATAGTATGCATGGTGTTTGACAGATGTCTTCCTCAAAAAGTTTAAGATGTCCCTCATGCTCCTCTGAGTTCCTGGTGGCTTCCTGAGTACCTGCCACACCGTTAGGGAGCCCTGGGGCTAGATTTCAGTCATGTGGCTGCATGCAGCTACAGGGAACCTGGGAGAGAGAATCTATTTCATTTAATCTGGTGGCCCTGCTTGAATGGATTGGATATTGTTATTCTTACAGGGATGTTTTCTATTCCTATTCCTAAGTTCTTCAAGGGCAGATGATGATTACCTCTTGAAACAACATAAATTATATCAACAGGCGGTAATAAAGGATCAGCAGTCTGATAGGATACTTACTTAATCCTTATAAAATGTTTCAGTGTAGATGCAGATAATGTTCCTGTTACATAGGGAACTTCAGAAAGTTCATGGAAAAGTGGAATTAATTTTAATTTTTCATAAAAAATTTGAAAGATATGTAGTTTTTCTGTAATTCAGGTTTCCCATGAACTTTCAGGAAACCCCTCTTATAGGTGAATTTCAATTTTGTTTTGCATCAAAGCTAAACTTATCTTTTAATTTCATCGTCCACAGATTTTTTTTTTAATTATCCTCATGTGTATACACACATGAAAACCTACTTAGGTTCAATATCTTGTCCTAAATCATAAGCAGTTAAGAGCTTACACAAGAGTAGTATTTGAACCAAACTGTTGGATTTTAAAGCTAGTTCTCTCTCTTTTTTTAAGTTTTACTTTATTTTTATTGCAAAGTCAGATATACAGAGAGGAGAGACAGAGAGGAAGATCTTTCATCTGATGATTTACTCCCCAAGTAGCCGCAATAGCCAGAGCTATGCTGATCAGAAGCCAGCAGCCAGGAATTTCTTCCAGGTCTCCCACACGGGTGCAGATTGCCAAGGCTTTGGGCCATCCTCGACTGTTTCCCAGGCCACAAGCAGGGAGCTGGATGGGAAGTGGGGCCACTGGGATTAGAACCAGTAGCCATATAGGGTCCCAGAGCATGCAAGGTGAGGACTTTAGCTGTTAGGCTACCGTACTGGCCCCCGAGAGCTAGTTCTCTTAATCATTTTGCTATTTTAGCTTTAATATTGACAGATTACAGAATTGAACAATATCACGTAATGGTGTCAGCACTGTTTGCTATTCTACTTAATCAATATTGCTTTTTGTATTTGTCCTCTGTTGGTTGTGAAAGGAGTGTTTTGGAGAAATAAAGAGTTTAAGCTCACAGTCAAGTTTCAAGAGTGAGTGGTTTTCTAGACTGGCAGCTCACACAGGATGGTTGTGGTAAGGTGCAAGGGCAGTGATCAGATGGTAAGGCAGAAAACAGAAAGAACACCTAGGCTAAACTTGAACTGCAATAATTAAAGCCTCTTAAGAACATCCTGTGGGTTGGTGCAGGGGCCTAGCAGGCTAATTCTCCACCTGAGGCACTGGCCGAGTGCCTCCATATGGATGCCAATTCTAGTCCAGCTCCCTGGCCTAGGAAAGCAGTCAAGGACGGCTCAGAGCCTTGGGACCCTGCACCCATGTTGGAGACTGGAAGAGGCTCCTGGCTTTGGATGGGTTCAGATCCAGCTGATGTGGCCACTTGAGGAGTGAGCCATTGGATGAGAAGTCTTTCTCCATCTGTCTCTCCTTCTGTGTGTAACTCTGCTTTTCAAATACAGCTAAAATAAATCTTAAAAAATAAGAACCATCGGGCCTGGGATGGTGGCCTAGTGGCAAAAAATAAGAACCATTCTCTGAGGGCATGGCCCCAAATAACTCTCACTGACTCCATTTAGATTAAGTATCTGCCCTTCATCCATCAACCCTTAGCATTAGACTTCCTAGTTTAAATGGCTGTGCAGCTTTTAGGAAGACAAATCCTACTTAACTCATAACACCCTTTATTGACTGGATAGCTTCAGAGATTTCCAAAATTGAATTCTTTCACAAGGCCATCAAACAAACATGAAGGAGAAAATAGACTTGTTCGAAATCATTGAATGTTAACTTTTCCAAACTCTAGTCCAAGTCAGAGAAAAGGGAGGCCAACGTGACATCTCCTGACTTGATGACAGTCCATGTGCAGTCCCCACAGAAGTGTGGTGGGAACATATTTTTGCCAATGAAGATGCTGACCACCTACTTCTGTTGCAGGAGGTCGAGGGAAGGATGGTGCCCCCATCATCACTTTTCCGGAGTTTGCTGGGTTCAAACGCATCACAGATGAAGACTTCCTAAATGTCATGACCTACCTGACCAGCATCCCCAGGTAAACTGAATTCACAGTTCTTGACTTTATCCCCATGTTTTTCATGCAGCAGTACTGGATTGAGATGGAAACTTCCATGAATTTAATTTACATTGGTGTGTAAATTGTCCAATTAGTCATGAAGCAGGAATGTAGAAAGAGACAAGGAAATAATTACACAGGTGTCAGTTTGGACTGTAGTGCACAGAGGTACTGATGAAACATGTCTGAGTGAAAAAGACTGGAGAGCTACTGCTGCCTTAGTTCCTTTCAGGTTCATTGTCTGAGCCTAAACTTCTGCTAACTTAGGCCACCCAACACATGAAGAGTTCAAACTGTATCAGGATCCATTTACCTTTCCTGAGTAAGAAACTTAGGAGAAGCTCTGACAACCACCATTGTCAGATGACCTAGAACAAGGAAAGTATACAACCATGGATAGGAACTGTGCTTAGGGCCAACCCTATGTGAGGAAGAGTCTGGGATCTGCTGTTGCCACCTCCTCCAACCCGGGCATCATATCTTCTTGCCACTGAAGTTGATGCAGGTGAGAGTTTCCAAGGGGTGGATTGTGCCATAGAGTTCATGTGGTCACCACCATTGTATTTGCAGAAAAAAGGACTGGGAATGGGACCCAGTGCTGATTGGTAGGCAGGATGGCGACTTGCCAGCAGAGCTGAGTTGGCTGAGAAAGGTTTTTTTGGTTCCATATGTGTTATTGCTTATGGCATCATCCATTCCTTAACTGTGGTGTGGTTCAGGATAGAAACAGTGGCCCTGGGTGTGCTGTCTGCTGACTGTCCACCTGAACAGCAGCTTTGTGACTGAAAAACCACCTGGCATCTGATTCCACCTGGGGAGATTAGGCAGACAGTTGGTTGCTTTAACTAAACTCCCTCTAAATGTTGTTTGTTCTTTGTCTTCTTGGAAAAGGCTATGCATTTATGTTCAATGTGCTTCTTTGAGGTTTAGTACTTAAATTATGTATCACCAGCATCCTCCCTCTTCTCATCAACTTCCCCCGACCACAGTTGTGCATCGGGCCAGATCTGGGAGGATTTAGGGGAATTTTGCTTTGAACCTGCACCCACTTCTGAGCTTTGCTTCTGTGGTTCTCTGCATATACTCTCTGCCTTACCCTTATAGGTCTGACTCCTACATGCTTGTCAGCTTGCAGCTCTGACCTCATCTCTTTGTGGAAACCTTCCTTGAACCCCAATTCTGTTCCCACAGGCTTTTCCTTTATTTTCCGAGCTTTTCGCTTAGCAATATGGAAATCCCCACCAGAACATATGAATCTGGTTTCAAACTGTCTCTTCCTTTTGACTGTGAGTAGGGTACTATTTTTCAAAGTAGGGTACTATTTTTGTTTTCTTTTCCTTGCTCCTTTTCTCCCTGTCTTCCTCCATCTCTAGAACAGTACCTGGCACATGGTAGATTCTAAAGAAGCAGTAGCAGGGGCCTGGCATGATAGAGCCTAGTGGTCAAAGTCCTTGCTTTGCACCCACTGGGATTCCATGTGGGCACCAGTTCTAATCCTGATGGTCCCACTTCCCATCCAGCTCCCTGATTGTGGCCTGGGAAAACAGTCAAGGGTGGCCTAAAGCCTTGGCACTCTGCACTTGCGTGGGAGACCCGAAAGAAGTTGCTGGCTCTTGGCTTTGGGTCAGCACATTGCAGCTACTTGAAGAGTAAATCATCAAAGGGAAGATCCTCTATGTCTCTCCCCCTCTCTGTATATCTACCTTTCCAATAAAAATAAATAAATCTTTTAAAAAAAGCAATAGCAGTAGAATATCCAGTTTTAGTAATGATTTATTCCTACATAAATGGCTCTTTATAGGCTGACAGAGGGTGGGGGCAGTGACAGAGCAGGAAACCCCTACTCCTACCTTCTGCCTTTCTCTCCCTGGGTTTTATGGAGCTGAACTTGGGCACACTTTGGCCCAGTTGTCCTTGGGGACAGTGATGATCAGCTTAGTGAGCTTTCCTCTGTGAGCAGCGGGGAAGGAGGTAAGCCGGGAAAGCAAAGGGTGGAAGTGCCCTCCTCCCATCCTGCTTGTTTTTGTTGTAACCCCACTGCCCAATTTTGCTTATTCCTGGGGTGCAGTCAAATGCTAAATTGAGTGGGGAATTACAGCCTGCATTTGCAGCCCTTTCCCAAATCACACCAGGGACAGTACATTGAATACCATTGGAACCCGTGCCACAAAAATAGCAGTCTCACCGTGCAGGTCACTGTAGAATCCTTGTATAATCTTTTATGAGCCAGGAAGCATTTTTCTTTCCTAGACTGCTATTTGTGCCTTGGGAAAGTACCAACCTGACTAGTTCTTCCCCTTTCCTTTAGTTGACTTCCTCTCACACATTCTTGTTGCCCCACGCTTGGTTCCCCAACATAAACGAGAGACAAAGGATGAGAGGGGAATTACACTCCAACGTTCATGTCTAGTTGACATTTCAGATTCCAAAGACTGAAAGCACCCTTGTTTGCTTTGTGACTCCTACTTATCATGATTTGCATCTCTCTGGATGTTACCTGGTTGCCAAATACCAGAGTCCTGCCCAGTTTGCAAAATAGTTTTTGGTCAGTTGGTCAAAGACTCATAGCACAGAGCCAGAAAGAACTGATCCATTAAGGGTCTACCATTATGGCTGGGTTTTGTCAGTATGGAAAAGCTACCCAAAGCAGTCAGCAATGTGGAGAGTGCTGTGTGAGGGGCTCTCCTGGACCCAAAAGGCTCAAGACAATATCTCCAACCCTGGTAAAGCATTGCATGCCTTTCTTGTCATGACCCCGTGTGAAATACATCAACAAGGTGCTATAGGAGCTTGGAATGCAGACCTATCAAATTCAGGTGGAACAGGAAAAGCTTCAGGAATGAAATGGTCTTGAAGGTGATAAGATTCCCACAGGGAGATATGGAGGGGAGCATCCTAGAGTGAGAACAGGATGGCATTCAAGAGTTTTGCCACAGCCCCAATCTGCTCCACATGTTCTCTAGGCATGTCATCTGGGCCAAATGACTTGGATTCTATTTTGTTTAAATTTATTACTTATTTATTTGAAAGGCAGAGAGAGGAACAAAAGAGAAGAGAGGAAATGAAAGAGAGAGAGAGAGAGAGAGAGAGAGAGAGAGAGAATAATCTTCATCTGCTAGTTTCCTCTTCAAATGCTTGCACTGGCATTTGGACTGAGCCAAAGCCACGGGAGCCTGGAACTCCATCCAGGTCTCCAACAGAGGTGGCAGGAGCCCAAGTGCTTGGATCATCTTCCTTTGCCTTTCCAGATTCTTTAGCAGGGAGCTATATTGGAAGCGGAGCAGCTGGGATCCAAACTGGCACTTCACAATGGGATGTTGGCATCACAAGCAGCAGCTTAACAGGCTGCACCATGATGCCAGCCCCTTGACTTCTATTTAAACTTCCCATGAGACTTAAGTTTTGAATAGAGCATGTTTAGGGAATTATAGACCATCTAAGCTGATGAGAACAGAGTAAGGCTGTTTCTCAGACACATGAGAAATGAGGTTTGGAAAGACCACCGGAATCAATTTGGGCAGATGAAAAAATTCAGGCCCCTGGAGGTTGGGAGGGGGTTGGAGGATTAATTTGGGGATGGCATGCAGGATGGGTTGAAGGGAGCAGGAAGGCAAGTAGGCAGGGAGACAGGTGAGGCACTTTTACACTGGGCAGATAAGTCAGAGCAGAGAATGACAGGTGGACTGGGTGGCAAGTGATGGACTGAGAAAGACAGGCACTGGGACTGGCAGAGATTGGTAAGAAGGGAGCAGGGAGCTAGTGGAGATGCGGGGCTTTAGGAATCTTATTTACAGCTGCATCTTGTTGTAACATATCTGGGTGTGTGGCATTCAGGCCTCATGGGGTTTTGAGGATCTCACTCTCTTAAATAAACATTGTGTAGGAAATCATGGATTTGGACTGGATGCCTACACTGGGTTTAACAGACTAACCTGGTTAATGAGGAGTTTAATCACCAAGCTTCACCTGATTGAAGAAACTATTTTATCAAGTTAAATGATTAGGCTGCGAACTACTCAGACTATGTAGCCAATTGACTGGGCAATTGAGTTTCTTTCTTTCTTTCTTTTTTCTATAAATGTTGTCTGATCATGTTGGTTGAAGTTCTCAGGACTTGCTGTGGATCTGAGAGCTGCCGCATTTGAGTTGCATCGATTTTGCTTTGCTCAGTGTTAATTGGCGTAAAATATTTTTCTTTTTTTTTAAAGATTTATTTTTATTATTTTTTATTGGAAAGGCGGATATACAGAGAGGAGAGACAGAGAGGAAGATCTTCCGTCCAATGATTCACTCCCCACGTGAGCGCAACGGCCGATGCTATGCTGATCCGAAGCCAGGAGACTCTTCCGGGTCTCCCATGCAGGTGCAGGGTCCCAAAGCTTTGGGCCGTCCTCGACTGCTTTCCTGGGCCACAGGCAGGGAGCTGGAAGGGAAGTGGGGCTGCTGGGATAGAACTGGCGCCCATATGGGATTCTGGCGCGTGCAACGCGAGGACCTTAACCACTTGCGCCACCGCGCCGGGCCCAAAATATTTTTTCTTTTAATACCTTGCTCATTTTATTCTTTTTTCTCGTTCTCCCTGATGTCAGAAGAAAAATTCTCGGGCCTGGCGCGGTAGCCTAGCAGCTAAAGTCTTACATTGCATGTACCAGGATCCCATATAGTCACAAGTTCTAATCCCAGCAGCCCCACTTCCAATCCAGCTTCCTGCTTGTGGCCTGGGAAAGCAATCGAGGATGGCCCAAACCCTTGGCACCCTGCACCCACATGGGAGACCCAGAAGAGGCTCCTGGCTCCTGGCTTCTTATCGTCTTGGCTCCAACCATTGCAGTCACTTGGGGAGTGAATCAGTAGACAGATCTTCCTCTCTGTATATCTGACTTTGCAATAAAAATAAATAAATCTTTTTAAAAAACAAGAAAAGTTCTCAATCTTAACTGTATATTAGGATCAGTACTGATGTCCAGATCACACTGTGGAGCAATTGCACTGTTTTTAGGTGAGGAAGCTGAGTGTCAGCCAGGCCTATTGCCTCCCTGGTCCTGCCATGTGTAGCCAATTATGAGAATCATCATACTGGCGCCTAGTTGGGAGGAAGTGTGGCTGGCTGGGATTGCAGACATTGCAGTGTGGCAGGAGCAGAACTTGGAGCTAGACTAGCTTTTGGACAAGATGAAGTGTTAAACAATGGGAGAGGGCTGCGCTGACAGCTTTGACTTCTGTTTTCACAGTGCTGTGCTTCTTGTCTTTAAATGTATGTTTATACATATGTATGTCAATTTCCTGAGCTTTTTTGGCTCTTAGGTTTCTTTGTGAATTCTCTGCAATGTGTAGAGAACTATTGAATTGTTAAGTATTTTCACATGCATATCATGGCATTGAAAGTTTGGACCAGTGCAGTAGCACTACATGCTAATCCTCTGCCTGCAGTGCCAGCATCCCATATGAACACTGGTTCTAGTCTTGGCCACTGCACTTTTAATCCAGCACTCTGCTGTTGGCCTTGGAAAGCTGCAGAGGATGGCCCAAAGCTTTGCAGCTGTGTGGGAGTCCCAGGGAGACCCAGAAGTTCCTGGCTCCTGGCATTGGATTGGTCTAGCCCTGGCCCCTATAGCCATTCAGGGAGTAAACCAGTGGATGGGAGATCTCTTGGTCTCCTCCTCTATTTTCCTGTAACTCTGACTTCCAAATGTAATAAGCCTTTTTTTTAAAGTAAATGTAAATATCTCTCACATGTCATTATTGTTTTTCAAATACCTGAGAGCCAATATTAGCCCATCTATGATATAAGTTATATTGCTGATAGCTTTTATAGTCTCATTCAGAGCAAAGGCAGAGGAAAGCCCAGGGATCGGTTCCTCTGAAATATTACTCATGCCATATATTGTCATCTGGAACACATGGCCTGTAGCTATGGACTGCAGCCAGGCTGCTTAGAAAAGACATTAGTAAAACATTCTGAACCACGCAGGTTGTCAACTGCTTTACATTACAATTGCTTGCTCCCAAAGAAATACTTATATGATGAATATAGATTTTTTGATTGTTCTCCTCCACTCCGTTTTCTTGTTTTACTCACAGTTCTGGGTTCATTGTTAGGGAAAGACAGGACAAAGTGCTTTTATTAGAAAGCCCAAGGGTTGTTTGCAACATGAGTAGTTTTATGATTACTTATTGTTTCTCAAGAGTTGATTGTTGTTGTTTTCTATAACGAATCTGGTGAGGGACTGTTTAAATTAGCAGCATTTTCCTGCAAGTATGCATCATGTAGTGTGATGAAGTCTTTGGAGCGAGTGACCTCCTACGACCGGTGACATAGAATCAGGTTTCTATCTGTACTTTGGGCACCAATAAGGGAAGAGTAGTCTTGTTAGCCTGGAGGGGATGGGGCACAGGGTAGCGGGGGATGCGGAAGGAGGGGAGGTTGGGGAGGAGCTGGCAGACAGAAGGCCCCTAGATGGCCACCAAAATTGCTGCTGAGAGTAGCCACCCAGACTCATTTAAATTGAACTGACCAATCAGAAGACAACATATACCTTTACCTCAAGCCGCCTCATCACCACTACTTAAGCTAGGCGCGCCTCAGCGGTCTTCAGCGGTCTGCTACTTTGCAGATTGGTGAACCTCGCCCAGGAGCAGACCCCGAATAAAAGCTTTGTTTTATCATCATTCTGGTCTCAGTAGTTGCATTGTTTTGGTGGGAGTTTTTGAGTTTGTTTGTTTGTTTAATACATTAAAAATTACATATATATGATAGAATTTAGTTGGCGCTGGGCTCTCCCTTCCCCCTCCCCCAAGCCCTCTTCTCTCCCCTCTGTTCTTGGGAAAATTCACAAAAGACACACATTGTGAAACTGGAGGTGCAGTTATTATCTAACTAATAAGTCTTACTGTTGCCCCTGTGAATAAGGGTGAGACTCTGTCTTTAGAAAACCAGCTCATTGGAGAACGGAGCTCATTATGGATTTCCTGCTGTTGTAAAGTGGTCCCAATAGTGTTGATGGGCCAGATGGCTGCTTTACTTGAGTAGCTAGAAAGAAGGATGTTTTTCCTTATATGGACTGCGGAATGTCCCAGAGCTCAGGAAATGGGTTCCTTCATTTAACTGCCAAGGACAGTTATGCAGAGTGGGTGGTTTGTCCAGCTGCTTCCTATTTGAGATGGGTAGATTTGCTCCAGATCCCTCAAGTTCTGGACCCTCTAGAGGATCCAGAACTTGGGCACTCAATTGGGGCTTGAAATTAAAGAATACTCCTCGGTGACCCTGCCAAATAAATCTTAAATGACAAGATAATTTAAGTAAATTGTATCGAAGAGCAGAAAAAAAATGAATAAATCAGCTTTCTGTCCTCTCTCTTTGAAACTAGGGGATCTGACTTCTAGTAGAATGAATGACGTGTGTGTGTGTGTGTATGAGAGAGAAAGCGAGAAAAGGAGAAACAGAAAGAGAAAAATGAGAAAGTGAGTTTTCTTTATTTGCTTAGGTGATTTAGACTATCTCTCCCACATTTCACTTCTGAGTCAGATCGATTCTGTTGAGATGGAACATACTCAGTTTAGATTTTTTTAGAAATTTGATGCACTGCTTTTTTTGAATTTACATGTGCTAATGTAATATAATGTATCCACATGTTGTGGATATCTGGAATTGAGTCTTACTCAGTGGTATTGTTTACAGTCATAAAGGAAGTGACTACATCCCAACAAGTGACCTGCACTCCTTCATGTGATGTGGGTTGATGGAGTTTTCTGAGGAGAAGATAACTGGATGTGCTCTGTTAGTTAGGATTTTAAAAAAAGATTCACAGATATACAGAAAGGAGGAAAAACAGAGAGGAAGAACTCCCATCCAATGATTCACTTCCCAAGTGGCCGCAATGGCAGGAGCTGGGCCAGTCCGAAGCCAGGAGCTTCTTTTGAGTCTCCCATGCAAGTACAAGGTGCTAAGTTTTTGGGTTGTCCTCTACTGCTTTCCCAGGCCACAGTCAGGGAGCTGGATGGGAAGCTGGGCTGCCAGAATTAGAAACAGCGCCCATATGGGATCTCAGTGCATGTGCAAGGCAAGGACTTTAGCAGCTAGGACACCATGCCGGGCCCTAGCTAGGATTTTTGTGACCGTTGCCTTTAAAAGAGCCTGGGATGGAGAGCCAGCAATCCCCTTGTGCCCTTCCTTGGTCATTCTGTGGTTAGTGAGGCTTCCCAAGACTTTATGTGACAGACAGGGCTTGATATTACATCATTTATTTACCTATTATGTATTACTCTTTTTTTTTTTTTTACCAAATGTTATTTCCTGCTTGTGGGGGTCCTTAGACTGACGGATGCTATTGCCATTGTCCAAGTTACTTTACACACCCATTAATAACTGTACACATTAGCACAGACTTAAACATGGCATTAAAATCACATACTTCCAGTCATACCAATCAGAATACAAGAGAACTTGAAAACGTTCGTAGAAAGTGCATATTATGGGAAAATTTTCTATTTTTTTATTAAAACAAATTTATCTTTTAGTTTAATTTCCCACAAACCTTGTGAATTACCTTAATAGCCTAGGTTAGAAGTTAGCAAAGTTCAATGATGGGTTTATGATTGCTAATGAAGAACTATACTACTGTATTTATATCAGGGAAATCAGTGGTGGGGGGGGCAATTTTTGGGGAAGGAGTAAAGGAAATCCCAAAACCTTTGGATCTGTGTCATATAATAGTAATAATAATAATAGAAGTTACCAAAATTGCTTATTTAAAAAACCAGTAGATTTATTGGGCTTTGTGTGCCATGTGGACTCCGCCTCAGTGACTGCAGTCTGCTGTCCTACCCCCAAAGCAAGCATAGGTAAATAGATAAGCAAAAGGGTGTTTCTGTGTTCCAATAAAACATTATTGACAGAGGTGAGAAGGTGCGGATTTGGCACATGGATTCATTGGCTACCTATCTGTGTCTGGCCAGACTTTAGCATATATCAGACACACTTGGAAGGCTTGTTAAAACATAAGGCACTGGTTCTACCTGAGAGCTTCTTGTTCAGAAGATTGGAGGTGCATCCATGTAGTTTGCGTTACTAATGAGTTACAAGGAGATGCTGAGGCTGTTGATCAGGGGACCATTCTTTTAGAACGATTTGATCCAGTCTCATCAACAAAAGTGGATGGTAAGACCAAGAAGAAAGCATCTATGTTGATTCATATGGTGGAGAAGTACAGAGTTTAGCACTTAGATTTTCTGGCTCCTAGCTTGGTGTTGTTCCTTCACACCAAACGGCTTCCAGGTGATCTCAGTGTGGCTGTGTCCATGGTAATCACTTGCAAATTTAGGATCACATTTTTAGATTCTTCAGCCTTGGGAAGTATCTTGTGATTCTTTCCTATGAAAAGTAATTATTGCATATGTTGATGCTCTGTCCTTTCTTGCTCCTACTCCCTAGTATTTGTTGGTTATGTTATTATTTCTAATCACCTAGTTACCATGACTGATTTCCGTCTGGTAATGCAGCTACCTTGATAATATAGTATCTGCGCCAGTTTTTACTTTTTTTTTCTTTCTTTGTGCTCATCTTTAAAGTTTTTCTACCAAAATAAATTCCCTTTTCAATGCTAATATATCTGCATTTATTCTATCCAAATTATAGAAATCTATAAAATGCATTTATATTTTATATAATAGGTATGATGTAGACCTGATCTTAGAATGAGAGCTGTATTCCAGTGTTAGTAAGTCTGTGACCCAAAGAAGGATGCTACAAAAATTGAAGTAAAATGGCATCTCTTTTCTCACATTCCATCACTTAGAGTCCTGTCACAGTTAATTCATTCAGATTAGATTCAGATGGACTTTTTACTGAGTCTTTTCCTCTGGCATTTCTAATTGCCTCCTTCCCCCTACCCCCGCCTTATTTACAGAAATGGCATGTATCTTGATGGTCGTATCAATACCTTACAGATTGCTTAGTTTGGAGTTTGTGAAACACATAAGTCTAATCCTATAGTTCAGCGTGATCCACTACAGTTCAGTGGTTGCTTCATTAAGACCTGCTGCAATCTGTCAGCCTGGGATTATTCTTTATTCTATCTCTGGAGAGATCCCTTCCTGCTTGGATTTCATTTTTATTGAAAATTTTCAGGTTATTTCTTTTCAGAAAGGGTGAATGGTATATGAACCCTAAGAAGCCCTCGGATGTATGAAAAGTGCTGCATTTTATCCTTATGCTTGATTCGCAGCTCAGTTGAATGTAGTGGTTTTTAGGCAGGATAACCTTCCTCCATCCTGCGCTGCTGCTGACAAGTCTGGCCCTTCTAATTCCTTAAGAGGGATGAAGCTGTTTGTTTCCGTCAATCTCAAATTTTTAGATCTTCCTACAGTTTGTAGATCTGAAATTACAAAGCCTTCTTTCTCCCAGGCCTTTAAATCCAAGATTCAAGCCTGTCAGAGGCTTAGAAGCTTATTTTTCCTATTATTTCATTTATTACTTCTTCCTTCCTGTTTATTTTCTGCTTCTGGAACTCTGTGTCTTCAACTTATCTCCTTTTTAATCTCTTCATTACTTTACATTTTTGCCCATTTTTTTAAAGATTTATTTATTTATTGGAAAATCAGATATACAGAGGAGAAGAGACAGAGAGGAAGATCTACTGTCCGATGATTCACTCCCCAAGTGAGCACAATGGCTGATGCTATGCCGATCCTAAGCTAGTGATCCAGAAAATGCTTCCGGGTATCCCACAGGGGTGCACAATCCCAAAGCTTTGGGCCGTCCTCCATTGCTTTCCCAGGCCACAGGCAGGGAGCTGGAAGGGAAGCGGGGCTACCGGGATTAGAACCGACGCCCATATGGGATCCCAGGGCGTTCAAGGCAAGGACTTGAGCTGCTAGGTTTGTCCTGCTGAAGTGTTCGACCTTTGCCTCTCACTTTTTGTAAGAATTCTCTGTGTAGATGTATGTCCAAAGAAGAGTGGTTAAATAATATTATTCAGCTATTAAGAAGAATGAAATTATACTATTTACAACTAGGTGGTCCCAGCTAGAGACCATTTTGCTCAGTGAAATGAATCAATCACAAAAGAACAAATACCATATGTTCTCTCTTATATAAGGAAACCAGCATGGAAAGTAATACTTCAATAACCTGTTTTGTCTGTACCAACACTTAAATAAGAGACTAATAGAATTATGATTCTTTATGAAGGACTACACTATTGTAGTGAAATGGGGAAAATCTGTCGGGGGTGGGAGTTTGGTGGGGCGGAATCCTAACCTGTATGAAATTGTACCACATAATTCAAAATTCAAAATAAAAATATATTTAAAAAAAGAATTCTCTGTGTAGTAAGGATTATTAGACCATTACCTGTGATGGGCCAACCTTTGCTGCTTTCCCAAGCCACAAGCAGGGAACTAGGTGGGAAGTGGAGTAGCTAGGACATGAACTGGTGCCTATATGTGATCTCAACATGTGTAAAGTGAGGGTTTAGCCACTGAGTCATCATGATGGGCCCTGCTTAGGCATTTTTTGCAAGGAAAAAATTTTGTCACCCAACATGTCTGTGTCTCTTTTTTTGCATCTGGACTTTGCATCATTGTTAAAAAGCATTCATAGATCTGGGTGGTAGAGCAGTCCTCTCAGGCTTTCTTCTATTACAGTTAGTTTTGCTGTACTTGAGGTTTTGTTCTGCGTGTGGTTTGAGGTCTAGATCTGGGTTTATCTTCTGAATGCCTCTATCAGGATCTGAGATTCAGTGAATTCAGAGCTTCCTCTTGGCCTCAGTAATTCCAGAGTTATTTCAGCTGTCAGTTCATAGGTCGTGTCACTTACGTTCTAGAAGATTTTTAATATGCTTCATATCTGCTAGGATTACTTAGCATTCCCTCCTAGACCCCTTCAGCCTTACTTGCTTTTCCCAGTTTTTCCTAGTTATCTTTTATATTCTTTTTACATATGTAGCTCCATTAAAAAATAAAAAATCAAAAATCTTTTTGTTCTTGTTATTGGGCTTATGTTCAACATTTTAATTAGAAGCAACATCTTTCTAGTGTTTATAGTTATCCTTTTAAGAACTGTCTTTTCATGTGTTTAGATCTACTTTTGTGTGTTTCTTGAGTGTTTAGAATTTTTCCTGACATAATTTTGTCTATTTATTAAATCTAATTCCTTCATGTTTATCTTTTGTTGCTGTTGTAAGTCAAATTTCCTCACCATTGTGTTCTTTAGCTAGTGGTTGTATTTTTGTTTTGTCTTTATGAGACTTAGCTATCAATGTCAGATTTTTTATATAACAGCATTTTAAAGGTCTTTTTTTTTTAGATTTTTAAGCTCTGAAATAATTATAATTTTTATGGCATTTGGGACTAGATAGCAGTAGGGGACATCCAGCTCACAGGCTGTATGAGGCCCAGAAAATTACTGTATGAACTGAAAGTGATGTTATACATATTCAAATGGCCCTTTAAAGAAAACAAGAAAAGCCTCCATGCTCATTGATGATTTGGCAGAATTCCCCTGTGAGACCAAATGGCGCTGGTAAGTTGTATCTAAATTAGTCCTCTTTGAGCTTTGTATTTCTGATGAGGTCAATTTTTGTAAACTGTGTTTTCCTTGGAATTTTATATCTGGGTTTTCAAATGTATTTATGTAGAAGTAGGCAAAATAGTTTCTCTGAAATGTTAAATTTGTTGTGTTTCAGTTCCCTTTGTCATTTCTTCTTGCTTGTGTTTTGGTCTCTGTGCCTCCTTTTCTTCTTAAATTATCTAGTGAATTGAAAAGATGGGGCTTTGACTTACATCTATTGAATTTCCAAAATTGCATTCCATCTCTAATTCTATTTTACCATTATCTCTAATACCTTCTTTCTTTTGGCTTGCTCCATTTTTTTTTTCTGTTTTTGAGTTGACAATTTAATTTCTTTTCATTCTTTCATTTTATCAATATGTAATTTATTATAAATGTTCTCTACTGACCATTTTGAATATATCTCACAAATTCTGATATAGAGTATGCTTATTTTAACTATGTTTTAGTGATCTAGAAGAAACAGATTTCTGGACATATACCTTTACCAAAACTGAATGATGGGGATAACAAAAATTTAAACACACCAATAACTAGTACAGAAATTGAATCGGTAATAAGGATACTCCAACACAGGAAAAACCAGGATCAGATGTTTTCACTGTTTAATGCTATGGAAGTTTGAAAGAGTTACAATTCTTCTCAAAAAATTTGAAACAATTGAAGGGAGGGAATGCTCTCAAACTCCTTCTTTGAGGCCAGTATAAATTTAATCCCAAAGCAAGAAAAAGATACAACAAAAAAGAAAATTATAGACCCCTGCAAAAATCCAACAACTGAATCCAACAACACAACACGAAGGTTATTCACCTAGACCAATTGGGATGTATTGGTAGTGTACAGGATGGTTCAACATATACAAATCAATAAATGTGATGTATCACATCATCAAATTGAAGAATAAAACCATATGATTATCACAGTGGATGCTAGAAAGCACTTGATGAAATACAACATCTTTTCATAATAAACAATTCAGGCAAATTGGGTATGGAAGGGACATTGCTTAACACAATCAAGGTAATATACGACAAACCTACAGCCAGCATCTAATTGAATGGGGACCAGACAGGGATGTCTGTACTCACTCTGCTAACACAGAGACACACAGAGACAGAAGGAGACATTTTTCATCTACTGGTTTACTCCCCAAGTGCTCACACAGCCAGGACTGGTTTAGGCCAAAGCCAGGAGCCCCGAACTCCATCAATAAATATATTTTACAAGTTTTGCCATAGCCATCAGGCAAGAAAATGAAATCAAAAGGATACAAATTGGAACGAACAAATTCAAATTATCTTTGTTTGCAGATAACATGAGTCTATTAATAAGGGAGCCAAAAAAATACACTAAGAGTCTACTGCAACTTATAAGAGAGCTTGGTAAACTTGTAGGATATAAAATCAACACAGAAAAATCAATGGCCTTTTTGTGCATACTATGGGTGAGAAAGAATGTGTAAGAGCAGGACCATTTACAATAGCTACAACATGTTTAAATAATTTGGAATAAATATAACTTAGGATGTAAAAGAACTCTACAATGAAAACTAAAAAGCATTAAAAAAGAAATAATGGGAAAATCTTCCATGTTTATGTGTTGAGAAATTAATGTCAACAGACTCAATGCAATCCCAATCAAAATATATATGATATTTTTCTCAGAGCCATAAAAAATGATGCTAAAATTAATTTGAGAACATAAGAGATCCTGAATAGCTAAAGTAGTCTTAAACAACAAAAGGCTAGGGGCATCATTAATACCAGACTTCAGGACATACTACAGGGCAGTTATAATCAAAACACCTGATACTGTCACAAAAATAAGTATGTAGACCAGTGTAACAGAATAGAAACCCGGAAGCTAATCCATACATCTGCAACCACTGACCTTTGACTAAATCAATCCTTGGAGAAAGGACAATGCTGGGAAAATTGAATTTTCATATGCAAAAGTATGAATCAAGACCCTTACCATACACATTATAGAAAAATCAGCCTTACATGGATTAAGAATATGAATGTATGACCTCATTTCTTCCAATTACTAGAGGAAGATAATCAGGGAAACTCTGTAAGGCATTGTCATAGGCAAAGATTTATTGGAAAAGATCCCAGAAGTACAATCAATAAAAGCCAAAACAGACACATGGGATTACGTCAAACTAAGAAGCTTCTGTATAGTAAACAATCAACAAAGGTGAAGAAGCAAGAGACATAATAAAAGAAAACATTTGTAACATTATGAACCTATCAATGATTAATATCCACATATAAAAAGAGCTCAAGAAAGACAGGAAAAAACCAACGAATCAGTCAAAAAATAGACAAAGAACGTGAACAGGCATTTTTTTCTTTTTTTTTTTAAGATTTATTTATTTATTTATTTATTGGAAAGTCAGATAAACAGAGAGAAGGAGAGACAGAGAGGAAGATCTACTGTCCGATGATTCACTCCCCAAGTGAGCACAACAGCCGGTGCTGCGCTGATCCAAAGCCAGGAGCCCAGATCCTCTTCCAGGTCTCCCACATAGGTGCAGGGTCCCAAGGCTTTGGGCAGTCCTGAACTGTTTTCCCAGGCCACAAACGGGGAGCTGGATGGGAAGCAAGGCTGCCGGGAGTAGAACCAGCACCCATATGGGATCTCAGCACTTTCAAGGTGAGGACTTTAGCTGCTAGGCCACGCCGCTGGGCCTGAGAACAAGCATTTTTCAAAGGATGAAATGGCAACTGGCCAACTGATGCTTGAAAAAATCATCAGTATCATTAATTGTCAGGGAAATGCAAATACAAATTCTGATGAAGTTTTATCTCACCCCAGTTAGGGTGGCTACCATCCAAAATCAAAAAGACAATAAATTCTGGTGAGGAATTGGGGGAAAAGGTACCATAATATACTGTTAGTGGGAATATAAACTATCAAAATCATTATGGAGGGCAGGGGGGAAATTTCTCAGAAATGTTAAAATAGATCTAGTATATTATATAGCTGACCAATCTTGGGAATTTGTCCCAATGAAATGAAATCAGCACATTAAAGAGTTATCACCATTTTTAAAATTATATCTCAATTTACAATAGCTAAGATACAGAATCAACTGATGACAGGGTTAAGAAAATATTATATATACACCATGGAATACTACTCAGTTGAAAAAAATGAAATCCTGATTTTTGTGGCAAACTGGATAAAATTGGGAACCATTGTGCTTAGTGATTTAAGCCAGTCCTAAGATGGCAAATATATGTTTTCTCTGGTTCATGGTAATTAATATACAGAGTACAAAAAGCTGAAATGTATATGAGCAAAATTGACACTTGATTATATTTACAGCCATTGTCTATAGTCTTGAGTAACAATAACAAAAACAATCAATAGTTAAGCTTGTGACTATAAAATAAACTGGAAGTATATAATTGTAAAAATTAAAAGAAAAAATAGTGAAGGAAGGAGGTAGAAGGATGTGAGAATAGGGGAGGAGGGAAGATTGGAAGTATTACTATGCTCTTAAATCTATATATATGAAATATACTAAATTTGTTCACCTTATACAAATTAAAACTTTAATTTAAAAAAGAGAATTTTACTGAGATATACCAAAGTCAAACTGTTGAAAATGAACGACAAAGAAAATAAAATCATAAAAGCAGCCAATGAAAAACAACACATTATCTTTCAAAGAATAACACTGAAAATTATTAACTTTTCAACAGAAACCCTGGAAGCCACAATTCAGTGCGATGATATAACACTCTAAAGTGTTATTCTGGAAAAATTCTCACTTGGAATTCTACACCCATCGATAGTTCATTTAAAAATAATTTAAAGATTTAGTTCATGTTGTGTTACTACCACAGATCAAATAATTTGTGAAGAAGAGGAATTTATTTTTCAAAGTCTTGGAGACTAAGAAGTCCAAGATTAAGGATGCCACAAGTGGTTAGGATCTTCATACTATTCTGTCTTGTGGTGGAAGAGGGAAGGGCAGCAGAGCACAAGAGAGCAGGCAGAGAGGGCGTCACATTAGATTTTCAACGCACCAAACATCTAAGGCAAGAGTTTTACTTTAGCCATTAAAGGTGCATAGTCCAAGATAATAATTCATTAATTCAGTTATTCATTAATTCATTAATAATTCATTAATTCAGTCATCTGATGAGGTTGGAGGTCACTGGTGGAGCAGGTAGAGGAACAATCACAAGGTGAACAAGGAAGCAAAGAAAGAATGGCTGTGTCCCCCTCAGGGTTATATAACCAGCCTTCTCACAAGAAGTAGCAGTGACCCAAGAACCTCCTACTCAATCTGCTGCCTGGTCAATATATCACCTTCTAGCACTGTCAGTCTGTGACTTTGAGGTTTAAATATCTGCTTGAGCTAGGAAGCCAAATCTTGTTAAAACCACAGTAGGAGCCAAACTTGCCTCTATTGCAAACATAGTCAAACAACAAATAACCCTCTGCAGTAATGATGAAATTAGTCCATTCATGAAGACCTCATGATGTAATCTCTACTTATTAAGCTCTACTTCCTAACACTGTTGCACTGTATATTACATTTCCAGCACATTTCTAGACAACTAGAGCTGAGGGGGATTTATTTATAATGGAAATTTACTTCAATTATATTTTCTAGACTGAGTTAGTTGGAAACATAAAGATGCTAGAAAAGTAACTTGAAAATGATAAATACATGAGTAATGATTCAGTAGCTCATTAGGGAAACTTGGATTTTCTCAAAACCACAATGCTGGGGCCCGGCGCGGTGGCGCAAGTGGTTAAAGGTCCTCGCCTTGCACCCCCGGGATCCCATATGGGCGCCGGTTCTAATCCCGGCAGCCCCGCTTCCCTTCCAGCTCCCTGCCTGTGGCCTGGGAAAGCAGTGGAGGACGGCCCAAAGCTTTGGGACCCTGCACCCGCGTGGGAGACCCGGAAGAGGCTCCTGGCTTCGGATCGGCATAGCATCGGCCCGTTGCGCTCACTTGGGGAGTGAATCATCGGACGGAAGATCTTCCTCTCTGTCTCTCCTCTCTGTATATCTGCCTTTCCAATGAAAAAATAATAAAAATAAATCTTTAAAAAAAAAAACCACAATGCTGGTTGATTTAGAAACTCATTTTTCCCATTAAGTGTGACAGAATTCCGAAGACAAAGAAATACACAAATTCCAGAGAGAGCTGAGATTTTCCCTAATGAGCAGAAACTGGGAAAGACCATCATATAAAGTGGTGGTTGCCTATTCTGGTAATAGATGAATGACCTGGAAGGAAATGATCCCTCATGGAATGAAGGGATCTATACTATGTGTATTATACTAAGTGTGTTATACTATGCATATAAATATTATTATCAACTATGTCTATTTATTGTGCCAAGTACTACTGACTTATCAAAGCAAAGGAATAGCCAACTATTATTAAATATTTTGCCATGTAAAATAAATCACAGGAAGTGAAATTATGCTATTGAAACTAGTATTGAATGATGTAAAATTATTCTATTTATATTCTACATAAAATATTATGCTATAAACCCAAGGTAGACTGTGCTAATTTAAGGACATAAACCATAATACTAGAGAAATCATTGCTTAAAAGCTTAATAAAGGAAATAAACAGGATGTGGAAAATACTTGAATAACCAAAGAAAGCAGAAGAAGAAAAGTAAAGGAACAAGTTACAGAGAGTAAAATCACAATGATATACTTAAGGCCAACCATCTTAATAACTACCTTCAGCAAAAATGGTCCCTCTATGCTTGCTATACACTTGCAATGAAAGAATATTGACTGAATTTGAAATGTAATATAGCAACAATGTGGAGGAATCCACCATGGGGGGAGGATATGGGGAGGGGCTGGGGGAATCCCAGAGCCTATGAAACTGTGTCATATAATGCAATATAGTTAATAAAAAAATTAAAAAAAAGAAATGGTCTGTTACATTGCATTGAAAAGACAAATAGAGCCAGAGTGGCTATACTGTTTACAAGAAACACATTTGAAGCATGAATTCAGAGAAAGTTTAAAAGAAAAGGATAAGTAGAAGATACACCAGGCAAGCACTAATCCTGAGCCTCTCTATCAGTATTAGAAAAAAGTAGCATTTAAGGTAATATATATTGGTGGCAATAAATGTTTGTAAAGATCAAAGGGTCAGTTTGTGAGTAAGACATAGCAACCCCGTATGTGCATGTAAGCAACATTACTGCTTCCAGTGACTTAATCAGAACTTGACAGGACCACAGAAGAAAATAGAAAAATCCATGAGGCTTGAGGTTTAGTACACTCCTCCCTTAATTGACTGATAGAACAAGCAGCTAATTCAGAAAGGAAGAACTCAATGTGATGAAGAACTCAGTATGCAACAACCTCAGCACACATATTTTTTTAAAATGCTCATGGGATGTTTTTTACAACAGGTCATTTTGTGGGCTCGACCAATTTTAAAGGATTACCATCATAAGGATATACTTCTGACCACCGTGGAGGTGAATTAAGGCTCTAATGTTTTCTCTTTCATCTATCTTTCCTTTTTTTTTGTCTTTAGCAGTTCCATTTTTCTCCTTTGTTTGAGTTTCACTGCCATTCTCTTTTCTAATTTCTCAAGGTGAAAGATAAATTTATTCATCTTAAACCTTTCTTTTCTTCTAATAAAAGTACTCAGTTACAGTCTCCTCTAAACACTATTGTATACTTATAAATTTCGGTAGCTTTGTTTTCCTTATTGTTCACTTAAGAAGTCTTCTGACTTCCTTTGTAATTTTTCTTTGGTCCATGGATTATAGGTGGTTGTTTAGCTTCCACATGTTTGGTAATTTTGCTAACAATAGTAAATTATAAACAATGGTTTGCTTGGCTGAGGAAGACAAAGTGGAGAGAAGCTGGGTGGAGTTGTTGATGGAAAAGACAGAGGAAGGAATCTTTAACAAACTCCCATCTCCTGATAGGGTGCTAATAACCTGGTAAATTGAATAAATGGCTGAATACTTTGTAGGCAAGATATTCAAACTTCATGTAAAGTATAATCCAGTAAATAAACTCAAGATGTAAGGGGAATAAAAGTATTTTAGAGACAAAGATTTATGCTGCTAGGCACCGATCATACAAAAATCAACAACAACTATTCTGTAGTACTAGCAAAAACATGCTGAGGTTAATAGCACCAACCACAATTTTAGGGAACAACGATAACTAGGTATTCAGCTTGTCTTTATTTGTAAGATGCAGGTTTTATCTCAAATTGGCAAGCTAGAGGGGGGCTGTCACTGTGGTTTAGCAGGTAACTGCTGCTAACTACATTGGCAATCCATTTGACACTGGCTGATATTCCAGGTGGTCTGTTTGACCCATCTCCCTGCTGATAGCCTGGGAAATGCAGTTAAAGATGGTCCAACTGTTTTGCTCCTGTCATCCTTGTTGAAAACCTGGTGAAGCTGCTGGCTGCTAGTTTCTGCCTGGCCCAGCCATAATTGTTGTGGCCCTTTCGGGAGGGAACCAGCTGTTTCTCTCTGTAACTCTGACTTTCAAATAAATAAATCTTTATTAGAAAAATTTACAAACTAGGGATTATGTGTATTTTACAGATGAAGAAACAAAGGCTGATAGAAGTTGCTTGATGTCACATTATTAGTAAACCTGTATTTCAAATTTGGAGCTAATGACACTAATGCTCATCCTTTTAATCTTATCTGTTTGCTACCTTTTTTTTCCTCCCCCGCTACCCCCAACAAATTTGCCTTTGCCTTGTGGCTGTGTATTTAATTTGCTGTTACAGTGAGTTTCAAAACATTCATGGAAAATGTACATTATTTTTTCATTCTATTTTTCTACTAACTCTTTGAAGTACATTGGTATTTGGTTTTCCACCACACTCACCCCTGTTTTTCTTCTTTTTTCTCTTTGAAGCAAGTAATCACTGAAGGAAGGTCTAACTAGGTTCTTAAACAAGGTGGAGCTGGGAGAGGCTCAGCAAATATCGTATAGTAAATAAACACACACAGGCTGTTCTCTGACTGACCTCTGGAAGCTAGCAGTACATGTGAACTCCCCAGTCAAACTAAGGGCAAGTGTCCCCCACAGCAAGGTTCCACCTAGTTTTACATACATGAAGACCGCAACATCTGGGTAAAGAGTGTGGGATCTGCTAGGAAAATCCTATGAATATAAAAGGCTCTGTTTCTTGACACAATTGTGTGTAGTTCAAAAAGAAGGGATGACAAATCATGACAATCACTATGAACATATCCATGCCTTGAGGTATGAATGCCAAGCAATGTATTGTGGTTGTTTTTGCTCTTCATGGTTCAGCAAAGGCCTCAGAATGTCAACTAACCCAAATTCAGAAGAAATGGAGTTCTGATCAGTATATTTCTTTCTGATAGAATTATTTGGTTATAGTAACATTTTTTCTGATGTGGTGATGGTATTGTCATATTTGAAATAACTCCATTTTAGAAATATTAAAATATTTGTACACAAAAGGATATGTTATCTGCTTTAACATAACCATTGGAGAAATGAGACACAATTGTGGCAAATGAGTACTCATTATTCTAGTCTTGGCATTTACACATTTAACTAATTCTGTAATTTCTATGGAAAATTCTAAAGATTACAAAAAGAAAAGAATGAATTCAAAGCTCCTGGGTTGTTTATGAATAAAAAAATTCTGAGTTACAGCAAATTCTAGGAATCAGTCACACTCATTTGGAGAGAAGACAATAATTAAAGGACACATACTCTTTGTAGGTGAAAGAAGTGTGGTGGATGACTTGGTAAATGAGAATTTGCCTCCCACTTCCCTGTAAAGATGTCCATTCAGTTCCACCAGACACATCCAGTAATAGCCTCCATCACCTCTCAGTCAACCTAGTTTTCTGCCAGGCAGCTCGGAGAATGAGGTGTTTCCTTGTCTATATTCTGACAAATATTCTTTGGTAGAAGGAGAAGCACATATGTCACTACTCAATAATAAAATCTCTATAAACCTGCAATTGGAATTAGTCCACCATTAGTGAATAAATAAATAAATATATAAATATATATACTTAAAGGAATTAAAGCCTATTTCCAGGCTTTTCTACTTTGCATAGCTATATAAACTAAATCAGGTGTTTTTGGCATGGCCATAGATACTTCTAGATATTCTATGGGTCCTACTCCCACATAAACACTCAGTAAAATTTTCGTTTTTTTTTTATTTTCCATTTTTTTTTACTATTATTATTTTATAATACAGTTCCATAGGTTCTGAGATTTCCTGTACCCCCTCCGTAAGCCCCTTTACCATAAGTGATTATCCCCTATATTGTTACAGTAGTACAGTTCTTCATAAACTGTCATAAGTCCATCATTGTGGGCCTGGACAGTGGCAGAGAGTCCAGCATCCTAATGTCAAGACAAATTTAACATTTTCACTGGGAGTCCATCTTTATTTAAAAATTATTTATTGGGCCCGGCGCGGTGGCACAAGTGGTTAAGTCCTCGCCTTGCACGCCTGGGATCCTATATGGGCGCCGGTTCTAATCCCGGCAGCCCCGCTTCCCTTCCAGCTCCCTGCCTGTGGCCTGGGAAAGCAGTCGAGGATGGCCCAAAGCTTTGGGACCCTGCACCCGCGTGGGAGACCCGGAAGAGGCTCCTGGCTTCGGATCGGCATAGTATCGACCGTTGCGGCTCACTTGGGGAGTGAATCACCGGACGGAAGATCTTCCTCTCTGTCTCTCCTCTCTGTATATCCGTCTTTCCAAAAAAAAAAAAAATTATTTATTTATTTTTAATGGAAAGTCAGATATACAGAGAAGAAGAGAGACAGAGAGGAAGATCTTCCATCCTCTGATTCACTCCCCAAGCAGCCAGAATGGCCAGAGCTGAGTCAATCCAAAGCCAGGAGCCAGAAGCTCACACATGGGTGCAGGTCTCAAAGTTTTGGGCCATCCTTGAGTGCCTTCTCAGGCCACAAGTAGGAAGCTGGATGGGAAGTGGGGCCACCGGGACACAAACCAGCGCCCGTATGGGATCCTGGTGCATGTAAAACGAGGACTTCAGTCCTTGGGTTATCATACTGGGTCTGGGAGTCCATCCTTTATCTGCACACTGCATTGTATCCTCACATCTGGACATGACAGTCTTTATAATAGTCACTATACATCCCCCCAAGTAAAAAGCCACCAAACAAAACTAACAACAGTAAGAAAAACAGAAATTTACAAAACCGTGAAGTTAAACAGCAGGCCACTGGATATGATGGTCTCCATTACACAATTACTATACATCCCCTTAAATGAAAAGCCACAAAACAAAATGAGCAACAGGAAGAAAGATAGAAATTTACAATGCCATGAAGTTAAATAACATGCTACTGAATGACTAATGTGTCACTGAAGCAATGAAAATCAAAAACTTTCTTGAAGAAAATAATGCTACTGTGTGATCTAGAGTCAGTGAAGAATTTAATAAGAAAAAAAATTTTGAAGAAATGAAACTAAAAACAAAAACATCAAAATACATGAGATATAGTTTCTGCTGATATTTGTTGGTGAGATGTGTCTATTGTGGGCAACAAATACATGAGTTTTATTTTTTGATCCAGTCTACTAATCTATAACAATTGGTTGATGTGTTTAATCCATTTACATTCAGGGTTAATATGTATGGTAGTAATTTGGTCCTGTCATTTTTAGCAATAGGTTGTTCATTGTTTGATTTAGTCATCTGTTGTTATTTTACTGGGATGCTCTTAATATTTGTGTTTAGTTTTGTTGGGTGATATTCCTTTTTTCTGTCAAGAGAACATCTTTAATTATCATGTGTAAGGCAGGTCTAAAGATGTATATTCTTTGAGCTTTTCTTACTGTAGGAGAATTTAATTTTATTTTCAAAGACAAAGGAAAGCTTTGCTGAGTATGCTATTGTGGGCCGACAATTTTTTGCTTTTAGAATCTGGAATATGTCACTTCTTTCTCTTCTGGTCTGTAGAGTTCCCTCAGAGGTCAGCTGTAAGCCTGATTGCCATTCCTCTGTAGGTAAATTGATTTTTTTTTTTTCACGTGCACATTTAGGATCTTTTTCTTATGTTCAGTTGAAGATGTGTTGTGGTGAAGATCATTTTTGGCCAACTCTATTAGAAGTTCTGTGCCCCTCCTGGATGTTGTTTCCCAATGCTTTCTCCATGTTAGGGAAGTTTTCATTTATTATTTCAGCTTGAAACCCAGCTTCTCTTTCTGCACCTTCTGGAACTCCCGTAACTCTTATATTTGGCCTTTTAATAGTATCTCTTAATTTTTGAATACTTTGTTTTAGCTTGACCCAGCTCTGATTCCACACTTTGATAGTTTCTCCATAGAAGTGACAAGAAATATCTTCCAAATCTGAGATTCTTTCTTTTGCCTCTGTCATTCTATTATGGAAACTTTCCACTGAATTTTTAATTTGTTCTATTGTGTCCTTCATTTCCAGTAATTCAGCTTGATTTTATTTCAGTGTTGCTATTTCCTGTGTGACATATTCCTTAAATTCTTTGGACTTCTGTATGTGCTTCTCGTTGTTGATAAGAAGCTTTATAAGAAGTGTTTTGAATTTTGTGCCCCCCATTTCTTCAATGTATTTCTCAGTAACCTCTGAGGTTGACAAAGGCTTTTGCTCCTTTGCAGAGGAGTCTTCAGTAATATTCATTGTATCTCTCTCTTTTTTGCTCTTGGTCATTGCAATTCTGGTTGACAGATTCTTCCCCTTGGGGCAGGTTTCTACACTGTGTCATCCACAGGTCCACAATTCGATTTTACTTTTTGTGGTTGGTACACGGCTATTTATTTGCAGTCACTTGTGTCACTTCCCTAGCAAGTTTCAGATTTGGATTCTTATGCTAGACTTCCACCACAGTCTCTGGAGCCCCAGCTCCTGGCTCACCACTTTCCACCTCCTGTGATACCTCAGCTTCCTGCTGAGGCTGCGTTGTTGTCTGTGCAACATTTTTCTCACATCTGATATGAGCAGTTCTCAGAATTAAGGAGATGCCAGGTGTCCTAAATAGTTAGGTTGTTGGCTGTGTTGATCTTGCCAGAGCCTTCTAGCCCTTAGGTCTGACGGCCACATGGACTTATTTTGACCCATATGATGCCAAAGTTGGTATTATTTCCCTGTGGGACCAGTGCAGTGCACTAGGTGTGAGTTTGCCCACAGCTCAGTGCATGCGCAGCTCACTATCATCCCTCTAGTCTTTGCCACACAGTACAAAATGGCACCTGATGTGCCACTACTAGAGTTGGGTGGCTAACTGTACTTATTTTGGAAGGATCCTGTAGTTTGCCATGTCAGTGCAATGCACTTAACCAGAAATGAGTTCATTCCCAGCTCTGTGCATGCGTAGTCCTGTCCCATAGCCTTTGTCTTTGTACACAAAATGTTGCCTGATGCAGCTCTGGTAGGGGTCTGGGCTGTGAGTTCCATCCTGTTCCCACACCACCTGTTTGGGATCTGTTGCTGTCTCTCCTCCTGGCCAAATCAAACAAATCAGCAGAATGGGCAGTTCTTTATCTGGGTTTGCCTCTTGAACTCCTGCTTACCTCTCCTTCACACCTGGCTGCTGGTAAACTTTCAGCCATTGTTGTTTAAATTGCTGCTTGCTGAGTGCTGCTGGGCTGTCGGTCATTGTGACACCACAGTGCTTTCCCATGTCTGTCAGTTCTCCATGTGCTTCTCTGCCCAACGTTGGCCTGTCCGCTCCTATTTCCCTGAATATGCCCTCTCCTTTTCACCTTGGCTAATGATTCTCCATCTGTTTGAGCATATCCTTACTCTATCCCGCTGTCTTGATTTTTCTTTTTTATTTTTTTAAACAATTATTGAATTTTACATTCACATTCCATACGTAGCTAGGATCTTTAGCTCTGCTTCTTCCCTGCTTTACTTCTCAGTAGCCATAGTTTTCACCAATTAGGAGCAACAGATGGAAAGACACTTCCCATATTCGTCAAATGACATTGATTTCTAGAGTCTATGTTAAAGGTTTAAAAATGAAAATACAAGGGGATTGTGTGGGGAAAGAAAGAGATAGTTGATGTCACTAGAAAGGGATTATATCTTTTTTTGGGATTGTGGATTTATGTGAATTCCTCTTTCCAATGCTACTGACCTTGAAAATGAAGGGAGAAATGCTACACTTCCTCTAAGGAACACCCCAGGAGAGTCTTACTCTTGAAGTAAGCCCATGGGGGCACAGAGTAGGAAGAGTTGGGTAATGATTTAGAGCTCATTCAGCCATGATTTTCATACTTCAAGGTCCACACCAGTCACATGAGAGTTTGGTTAAATATACCAATTCAGGCAGTCAGGGGTCGGGACCCATACTCTGCCTTCATAACAGGCTTCTAGGTGATGTCTAGGGCAACCGGGACATGAACCAGTGCCTGTATGGAATCCCTGTGCATACAAGGTGAAGACTCCAACTGCTAGATTGGGATGCCCACATTCCCTTTTGAGGTGCTTTTTCAAGTCCTAGTTTTTACTCCCAATTCCAGCTTCCTGCCAACACACCCCTAGGAGGCAGCAGGTGATGGCTTAAGTATTTGGGTTGCTGACACTCAAACTGGATACTTGGACTGAGTTCTGGAATCCTGGCTTTGATTTGGCTGATCCTTGCCTGTTGACAGACGTTTAGGAGTGAACCAGTGAATGAGGGATTGATTTCTATTTCTAATAGTTCCCCTTTAATTTAAACAAGCTTTTCAGATAATGGAAATTCCTTCAAAAAGTATATAATTTAAAAGAAAAATGCCCCAAAGTATAAAAAGTATGAAAGCTGAGCTATTTGAAAAATTACATGTCATCAAACTTGCCTGAGTATGAGGATAGAAAGATACCTTAAAAAAAAAAACCTAGAACAGAACTGTTTATAGAAAGAGAGATGAAGTAAGAGTTAAGACAGAAAGATAAAAGACAAAATCATACATGAAATAGAACAGAAATGTCAAGATTCCCATTGGCTCAGCTCCAGCTGTTGCGGTCAATTGGAAGTGAACCATTGGACAGAAGATCTTTCTGTCTGTCTCTCTTCCTCTCTATAAATCTACCTTTCCAATAAGAATAAATAAATCTTATTTTTTAAAATAAAAATGTAGTTTTTACAAAAAATGTATTTATATTACTTGAAAGAGTTACACAGGGAGAGGGAGAGACAGAAAGAGAGAGAAAAAGTTCCTATTATAATTATATAGGAGCCTGTCTCCATTTATATGTGTTGACATTTCCTTTAAATGGCATGATGCCTTGTCGTTTACCATTTAGTATAATCATATCTTCCTGTTGAATTGATCCCTTAGTCATTATCCCTTCTTAGTTTCTCCTGTTTTAGTGTGTGTGTTAAAAATCTTTCTTGCCTGATATTGGTAGGCTTCTCCTACTTGGTTTTGCTTCCATTGGCATGGGATATCTTTCCACATCCTTTAACTTTTAATCTGTATATATCTTTGTTGACCAGGTGTGTTTCTTGCTGTCAGTGAATAGATATATTTTGTTTTATTCGTCCATTCAGTGAGCCTGATGATTGGATGATTTATTTAACCCTAAATTAGAATAAATTAGAATATTAGAATAAATTTAAGGTTATTATTGATAAGTAATGACTTGTTCCTGCCATTTTTTTCCATAAATATTTCTATTATTTTCTTTGAATTTTCTTTGTACGTTTGCTAGGAGTTTTCTGCCTTCACATTTTTTTTTTTCATAATTGATGACCAGTTGTTCTCTGTTTCTGAGTGTAGCACATTTAAAAATATCATTTGTAAAGCTGCATGGGTATCTTTCAACTTATGGTCCTTTTGTTTTGGAAGGTTTTTACCTTACCTTCTTTATAAATGAAAGCTTCGCAGGGCACAGTATTCTGTGCTGAGGGTTTTTTTGGTTTGTTTTAGGGCCTGGACCATGTTTCTCCTTTTGACCCTAGCCTGTAAGGTTTCTGATGAGAAATCAATTGTTAGCTTAACTGGGAATTCTCTGAAGGTAATCTGGCATTCCTCTGGTGCACATTTTCGCGTATTTTCTTTGCCCATTGAAAGCTTGACTGTAATGTGTGGTGGGGAAGATCTTTTCTGGTCAAGTCTACCAGGAGTTCTGTGTGCTTCCTGTACTTGGCTGTCCCTTTCTTTCTCCACATGAGGGAAGTTTGCTGCCATTTTTTGATTTGTCTGTTTCTTTGTTTCTTTTTCTTTTTTTTTTTTTAGCTGACTATCTCTTCTAATTGGTTCTCTATTTCTACACTTCCAGGAACTCCTAAAACATCAGTGTTAGGTTGTTTGATAGTATACCATAAATCTTGAACATTGTTTTCAATTTTTGTAACTTCAGCAACTCCCCTCCTCTTCTTGATCTTCATCTTCTTTGTCTTCTCATTCTTCTTATTTTTGTCTGACTGAGATATATCCAAATATTTACTTTCTAGTTCAGATATTTTTCTTTTGTCTCATCAAATTTTCTTTGCATCATAAAATTTTTGTTTGACATACTGAATGCTTCATTTCTTTTTTTTTTTTTTATTGGAAAATCAGATTTATAGAGAGGAGGAGAGACAGACAGTAAGGTCTTCCAGCTGATAATTCACTCCCCAAGCAGCCACAACAGCTGAAGCTGCATGGATCCGGAGCCAGGAGTCTGGAGCCTCCTCAGGGTCTCCCATGCGAGTGCATGGTCCCAAGTCTTTGGGCCATCCTCAACTACATTCCCAGGCCACAAGTAGGGAGCTGTATGGGAAGTGGGACTGCTGGGATTAGAATGGTGTCTGTATGGGATCCTGGTGCACAAGGCAAGGTCTTTAGCTGCTAGGTTACTGTGCCAGGCCCAAATGCTTTATTTCGAAAATTCAAATTGATTTCTCTTCAATATCTCTATGTCTTGGCAAATTTTAAAAATCCATGTCATATATGGATTATTTAACTGATAAATTTGCTTCTCATTATTTTTGAGTAATCATAAGATCATTCTTTTGAATTCCTTTTCAGACATTTTGTCAAACTCTTCATCTTCACATTTTAAAAAGATTTATTGATTTTTATTTGAAAGGCAGTTTTTTATATATAGAGAAGGAGGAATACAGAAGGTTTTCCATCTGCTGATTCACTCCCCAAAGAACTTCAATGACCAGAGTTGAGCTGAGCCAAAGATGGAGGTCTGGAGCTTCTTCTGTATCTCCCACATGGGTGCAAGGGCCCAAGGACTTGAGCCGTCCTATGCTGCCTTTCCAGACCACAGGAAGCTGGATGGGAAGTGGAGTAATCAGGACACAAACCTGTGTTCCCTGGGGATATTGACATCATAGGATGGAGGATTAGCCCACTTTGCCACTGTGTCAGAATGCTTTCTTTTTATTTTCCTTCTCCCCCCCCTTTAAAAAAGATTGATTTCTTTTTATTAGAAAGGCAGACTTACAGAGAAAAAGGGAAAAGAGAGAAAGATCTTCCAACCACTGTTTTACTTCCCAAATGGCTGCCAACAACTAGAGCTGAGCCCATCAGAAGCTGGGAACCAGGAGTGTCTTCTGAGTCTCCCTTGTGGATATGCAGAATTCCTAGGCCTTAGGCCATCCCCTCTGCTTCTCAGGCTACAGGCAGGAAGCTGAATGGAAAGTGGAGCTGCTGAGACATGAACAGATATGGGATGCTGGCACTTTAAGATGTATGATTAGCCCTGTTGAGTCACAGCACTGGCTCTCATCTTCACACTTTAATACTGAAGTGTTCTATTCCTGTGGTGGAGTCATATTGTCTTCAGTTATCATGTTTGTCATATATATGTTTATATTTGTGCATTTATGGAATCACTTGATTTTCTGTTTGAAATTCACCTTGGTTGCCTAGTGTGATGTCTGCTGCTTCAGTGGATGTGTAGCAACATGTACTCAGTGGAGGCAGGGAGCTCCTGTCGATGTTGAGGAGAGATGGGAGAATCTAGGGTGACACCCAAGTTGGGCAGGGTAGGTCTGTGGCCAGCAGTGGAGAGGGTGTGATCACATAAGTGGAGTGAACTCTGCCTCTTCTTCTCTCCACCAGTATAATCAGTGCCTGGAGTGAGCCCACAGAGGCTACATACCTAACCAGTTCTGCTGCATGAACCACACAAAGGATCTGTGCCAGTCCTCTGAGTGAGTCCAGAACCCTCTACAGTGGCCCATCCCAAGAACTCAGGAAACTCTGAGCCTCTGAAGTCAGACACCGAAAAATCATAGTACATCGAATCCCATAGCTAGCTCCACCCACAGAAAGAAATAAACCATTCCCAGAGCCTGCTGGCTGTCGGTTTCTGCCTTGTGCTTTGATTCTGGGGGCCTGTGATAAAGTTAGAAGAGGGTCACACCTCATAGGCTTATCTGGGCATCCTGTCCCTCCTGACCCTTCAGTCTGGACTGAAACTCAGTAGGGACCATGGATATATCCTTCAGATAAAATACTCTACACACACACACACACACACACACACACACACACACACACACACACACACACACAAGAGCTGTACCTGATTGCACTCACCTTAACAAATGGTGTTTGTACTCTGCTTTTGACTGGCAGCCCTTGTGTATTGGGGATGAGATGGATGAAAAGTGGACACCCTGCCTCCAACTAGCACCTCAGACCAGATTCAAAGTCAGTGTGGTTGGCAAGGTTTTCCCTTGGGCAATATCGACAGTATCATGTGTTACTACAAACTCCTTTCACTTGTAAGAAGATGGTGTCTCCTCGTGATTGCCCAACATTCTGCTGCTAAAGTAAGTGCTCTGTGGAAGTGGCAGAGGCGAAGGAAACATGGTGGCTTCCCTAATCCAAGTGTGGAGTGGCAAAAAGTTCAGCATCCCAGGCTGAAGTAAAATTCCCTCTCAGCTAAAACTCCAAGCCAAGGGGCACACAGCAATTCCTTCCAGCCTTGATGTGATAAGCTGAGAGATGGTTGCACTGCGTGGCTGACTGCCTGTGTCTCTGCCTTCTCCCCTCTTGTCCCACAATCTTGTTTGGTTTTCCACCTCACTGAACATTTTCATCAATCAGACCCCTGGAAATGGGGTCCTTCTTTTGTTCTTTTCATACCCCAGAACAACTAAAGTTAGTGTGATTTCACCCTATTTAGCCATTTTGAAAGTTATCTTTTGTGGCTGAGGAACTTTTTGAATCTGGAGGAACTTTTTGAATCTGTGAATTGATCTCTTGTATTCGGTTCAATAATTTTCTAATCATTTAAAAAATATTGCTTCTATAACATGTCCTCTCTCCTTTACTTTTACATCCCCTATCTCTTTTGTGTTCTGTTCTTTCTGTTCCTCCCTCATCTCCTCACGACAGATTGAATATTTTCAGTTGGTCTGTTTTCAGTTCTACGTATATGTTTTATACTGTCTTCAGGCTGTTGTAAAACAAACCCAATGAGTTCTTCATCTCAGGTACTGGTATTTTGTGTTTTCAGAAGACTCACCTGATTCCTTATTGTGGATTCAAATGTGTTAAAATAATGCGTAATTTAGTCCATTTTGTTTATCTTTTCCTCTGTTTTATTTCACATCTGATCATAGTTCTTGTTTGCCAACAAAGGGAACATCGCTCAGTTGATTTTTTTTTTTACTTCTTTGTATTTGTTACTTGGTTTAAACTAGTGAGTTGACCCAGTGACTTTTAATTCAGACCGACTATTTGTTTTTTTTCCTAAGAGTTATATATTTTAGACTTTTTTAAAGGATAAAACTTATAGTATTCTCCCATCCAAGTACTAACCAGGCCCGACCCTGCTTAGCTTCCGAGATCAGGCGCGTTCAGGGTGGTATGGCCGTAGACTAGCTTATAGTATTCTAAACATTACAGTTATTGAAATTTTAATGTGGACTATTTTGTATGCAGTTGATTTCTTTTAATTGCTGTAATAAACACATACAAAATTACAGTAATACTTATCAATATTAGCATCTATTCATACAAAATATATCCTTTATCCATAGAAAATTTATCCCATAGTGTATGTCCAAAACTATGAATAACACTGAACATACTCTCTCTGTATGTGTGCATGTGTATATGTGTGCATGTGTATATGTGTGTGTGTGTGTTTACACTGTTACCAAAGATATTAGCAACTTTGCCATATGAGTTTGTTTCTTACCTTAAAGGGGAAAAACATTCACCTTTTCACGTCATGAAATCCCTCTGTGGTTCCTTTTTGGCATATTTAAATGAATAGTATCACTAATCTCGTACTTTGGGGCCATTGGTAAGTAAAGGTTACTGGAACACAGGAACTGTGATCCCCCAGCAGCCATTACACTAACTAAGACAGCTGCTAAGTGACTGATGGGCATGTGTCATATACAGCATAGATATGTCAGCCAGAGGAATAATTCACATTCTGGACAGGATAGAGCGTGACAACAGATTTCATCAGGCTACTGTGAATGGAATGCAGTTACGAATTCTTAATTTCAGAATTTTCCATCTGGTATTTTTGGACTGAGGTTGACTGCAGGTAACTGGAGCCATGGAAAGTGACACCACAAATGAAGAGGGACTATTGTAAATACCTATTAAGACCTCACATTAGACTTGTAGAGAGGTACTATTTTATTATTCTTACTTTATAAATGAAGAGTCTGAGAAACTAGAGGAAGTAAGTGTCCTTTATCTTCAAAAGCTACACAGCACGCAAATAATGGAATTCAGATAAATTCCAGAGTTTGCGTTTTCAACCACTTTAATTTTGTTAGTGTTATTTTCATTTTACAGAGAGGAACACTGGATTTTAGCAAGGTTAGGTGATCTCTGTAGTGTCTCAGTGCCAGTCAGAGGCAGCACATGTTCTTTCCCCAGTGCCATGCTTCTCCCCAAATGACAAAAGGGTTTTCCTTTTGGGACTTGATTTCAAAGGGTTTTGTGGGACTTAACAGTGAACCAGACATCTAACTTTGGATCTTGGTGAAGATAATTTCTTCTTAAGTAGTTGGCTTACTTATGACCAGGTACTGGAAGGCAGTTATTTTTCCCATAGTTGTTACTTCTTTTAAAAAAATCTATTTATTTAATGGACATTGAAAGAGAACAAGAGAGGGAAAAAGATCATTCCCTTCTGCTAGTTCACTCCCTAAATACCCACAATGGTCAGGGCTGGTTTGGGGCTGCAAGCTAGGAACAGGTCTCAACTTACGGATGGCAGGAACCCAACTGCTTGAGCCAACACCACTACCTCCAGGGGCTGTATTAGCAGGAAACTGGAGTCCAGCTGCAGCTGAAAGGAGTGGACATCTTAACTCCTAGGCTAATGCCTGCTCTGCAACATGCTATTTCCAGAGAAAAGGCATGGACATCTCCATGAATGTCCATTTTACAAGTGGAAAGATGGCAGAGCTCAAACTGAAGGCATCTGCCCACCCTGGGGCTACTTGGTGCTCAGTCCTTCAGTGCTACAGACATTTACAAGTGAAACAGAGTTCTTGAGAGGGTCAGAGAGAGGGTCCGAGAGAGGTTTGTTTTTTAAAGCCTCCACAGGCCCAGACCAGGAAAGAAAATTGGTTTCTTTATTGGGAAAGGAACCCAACAAAGCCTGGAGCACCAAGGAGGCTGCAGGATTCAGTCCTCTGTGGGACTGCAGAAGCCATGGCTCTCTGTTAATCTCTGACACTGACTACCCTTCTTTACAGTGTGGAGGCTGCCAGCATTGGATTCGTCATTATCATCGACAGACGAAGGGACAAATGGAGCTCCATAAAGGCGTCCTTGACACGAATAGCTGTAAATATTCCCTTTTGTGCTGTTATTGTGAAAATCGTATAAGTTGTCTATCAACTGTTGAGTTCTGGGAGAAAGACAGTTATCCTCTGTCTGGGATGGCCTTTGGGTAGGTGCCGCTGCCTTACTTTTGCATACCCTCGCAAGGGAAGCACTTGTTTCACTGTGTACATGGCTTATTTCCTCCCTTTAGCTTAGGATACAGAATCTGTCTCTGGGATAACTTCAGCCATGGTTGTTGCCAAGATTGCTCCCAAGATTTGGCCTCTAGGAAATTTTGTTTTCCTAGTGACCTTAGGCAATACTAGAGTGATTTAAAATTTGAGCTTCAGTAGTCCCAGAATTACTTTGATCACTTTATGAGTAAAAGCTGCCCTAGATCCGGGGTCCCAAATTCAACCACTTGTCAAAATGTCTTCAAATGCTGTGGACAATGCAGATACCCGGACTTAATCTTAGTCGTCATGAATCTGAATAGTCTGGGACAAACACTGGAAGCACTAGTTTGTTTTTTTAGTAAGTACATTAGAAGGTAATTTTGGAAAACCAGTGAGAAGAGTAGAAAGCCATGGGCCATGAAAGACGAAGTTTCTTAAATTTGCCACTAGGTAGTTATATGAATCCCTATTATCCCATTTCTCAGGACTGTGCCTCAAGCTCAAAGTGAGAACAACTTGGCTTAGAGTACTAATTCCTTGACTGAGTCATTTTTCCAGAAATAGACTCAAAGAAACTCTTCCAAAATATAAAGATACTAATTTCACCATTATCCATACTAATCAAAGTATTGAGAAGTCTAAATGACTTTCAGTAAAAGTTTGGTCAAGTACATTGTAAATCCATGAACGTAATATTTCCAAACAATTTTTGATAACAGGAATAAAAGCTCATTATATATTGTTACCCGAACAATATTTCTATGAAATTAGTTAAACAATGAAAAGATATTTAAATGGAAAACCAGCCTATGAGTAACTAAGTTGAATGCTTAAATATGGTCATCTTTTAGGAGGTTTTCCTTATCAAACACAAGTTTTTATTAATTTACCAATTGTTCTATGAATTACTTTTGCAATCAGAAAAAGAGATGCTTTTTCTTGTTTGGTTTTAAGGAGAGGTTTACATTATCTGACCTCTAAGGTCTCATCATCTGTGTTCTTGAGGACCCATTCAAATTCCAAGACATCTGTAGAATCCACTCTAACTTTTTCTGCTGATATCTTGTGCAAGAGGAGACCAAAGTACATCTTAGTGATCAGTGTGACATTTTCTTTCCCCCTGATGCTTTCATGATCCTTCCAGGTGGCATTTCCAGGAAACTTGCAGCTTATATTCATCCTCCGTCCATCCCAGTTTATCCAGAGGACCTTCACTGAGATTGGCATTAAATACTATCGAGATGAATTTAAAATGAAAGTGCCGGTAAGCATGACCTTTCATTTTGAATCCGTTTGGTTGGGACAAACGAGGAAGATGTCATTTGAACAAGATTTCAAAGTAAGGCAGTTCTGCTGGACAGAGAGAAAGGGCGTTCTGGGCTGAGGAAAGAGAATGGAACAAAGTACATGCTTCATATGCAGTCTGTGGAAAGCCTTATTTTTTGTGCGAGTTCTAAGAGTGTGAACGTGAGATTAATTTTGTGTTACCATAGTGTAATCACCAATTCAACTCCTGACTGCTCCCTTCCCAATCCTGCTCCCTATTAATATGCCTGGGGGAGCAGTGGAAGATGACACAAGTAATTGAGCCTGAATCACCCACTTGAGATACTTAGATAAACAGCCCAGTCATGGCTGTTGCAGTCATTTGAGGAGTGAATCGTGGATGGAAAATCTCTCTGTATTCTTTCCTCTTTTTCTGTAACTCCATCTTTCAAATAAATCAATATTTTAAAATGAAGGAAGATAATTCTTTGGAAGGAAAATGCAGAAAATATGAAACAGCTGTTCAGGGTGAACATAAAGGGTCTGAATTGTATTTATTGGACAATAGGGATACAATTAAACCTTTCCAGGTTGGAGATGTCTATGACCACAGAAGGAAATGGAAGGAACAAGGTAGTTTGTTGAGGTAAAAGAAAATATGATTATAAAATGTGGAAGTAACACAAACATAAGAAACTCCAGAGTAAAACTGTAAGTCAACATTGTGATACTCATAAGGGAAAAGCAAAAGTATCAATATGTTACATGTAACTTTGCCAATGAAATGTAGACGAACAGGCACTGTCAGACTTTGCTGATAAGTGTGATATTAGTAGTATTTACAGTCAATCAAGTACTAAGGAATGGTACATTGAAAACAATTAGTAGTTTCTTAAAAAGCAAATACACTATGATCCAGCAAGTAAATGGGAGTGTATGTTCACGAACAGCAAGCACAAGGCTATCTGTCAACAAATGAGTGGATGAAGGAACTGTCATATTCATATGGTGGAATGATACTGAGCAGTGAAAGGAGAGGAGCATTGGTATGTTAAACAGCATAGATACATCTCAGAAATAGTCTCTTGAGACGAAGAAGCTAGACACAAAAGAGTGGACTCCCCACTTCCTTTTATGTAAGACTCAAGAATACGTAATGCTAGGCTGCCATGGTAGAAAACCAAATTAGTGGCTGCTGTTTGGGGTGAAGTGTCGTGGAGATTGACCAGAAGGAGTTATAGGAAACTTTCTGGAAATACTGTGTATCTTGATTAGATGATGTTAAATTTTCGTATACTAATTTGTCAAAAGAGCTGAACTTAAAATCTAAGCATTTGGTAATATAAGCTATATCTCAATTAAAATGAAAAAATTTAAAATAGATAAGACATGTCTATAGTGAAATAGAACATTTCCTACATTTTATTTTGGTGGATTTTGAATGTTTACTTAAAAATAATGTTGAGGGTACAGAAAAGTTGCAAGAATAAGAAGAGTACAAAGAATATCAGAATATCATATGCTCTTTAGATTCGACTGGTAATGTTTTACTTCCCTTTGATTTATCATTTACTATTCGTTCTCATTTTCTCTGTGTATATATATGTGTGTGTGTGTGTGTGTTTGTACCCAATATACACATGTATGTACATTTCGTAAAAGATAAAGACTGAAATGTTTTAGACTAAAGGAGATTAAAGAGTGTGTCAGGGGGCCCGGCACGGTGGCGCAAGTGGTTAAGTCCTCGCCTTGCACGCCCGGGATCCCATATGGGCGCCGGTTCTAATCCTGGCAGCCCCGCTTCCCTTCCAGCTCCCTGCCTGTGGCCCGGGAAAGCAGTTGAGGTCGGCCCAAAGCTTTGGGACCCTGCACCCGCACAGGAGACCTGGAAGAGGCTCCTGGCTTCGGATAGGCATAGTATCGGCCCGTTGCGCTCACTTGGGGAGTGAATCATCGGACGGAAGATCTTCCTCTCTGTCTCTCCTCTCTGTATATCCGCCTTTCCAATAAAAAATAATAAAAATAAATCTTTAAAAAAAAAAAAGAGTGTGTCAGTCAAATGTACCTGCCTGGTTTGGGGCTGGATCCTATACATGTGTCCTCTGTATACATGCACATGTATATATACAAGAACAATAAACAATTAAAAGGGCATGTTTAGTTTGGTGCAAATGTTTAAAGCTTTATTTATTTATTTGAAAGGCAGAGTTCTAAAGTGAGTGGGAAATAGAGGTCTTTCCTCTGCTGATTCCCTCCCCAAATGGCTACAATGACTGGTACTGAATCAGATTGACGCTTAAAACTCCATCTGGGTCTCCCACATGAGTGGCAGGGGCCAAGCACTTAAACCATATTTTACACTGCTTTCCCAGAAGTGTTAGTTGAGAGCTGGATCAGAAATGAAGCAGCCAGGACTCAAACTGCTGGCCATATGGGATGTCATTGTTGCAGGCAGCTGTATAACTTACTGTGTGTGACAGTTTCAGCCCTATTGCAAAGCATTTACAAATCCATGCATAGATAGATTTTCAAACTTTTTTTGAAAATTTTATATTATAAAAAACTGCATGGATCACAAAATTTTTCTAATAGCCAATGATGATTTTTTTCCTGAGACAACGTTTATTATAATTGGTGGTAAGATAATCTTCCAACCCAGTACTTTCTTAGCCTTTGTTAGTAGGAAGTTGATATTTCACTTCAGCTAGGGCTTTCGCTTTTCTCCTGATTGCCCATTATTATAGATTCTTATTTATTCAATGGTTTGCAGCTTATAGCTGTTCTTAATTATTTTATGTTTAAGTTGTCCAGGTTGATGGAAGCTCCCTCAAGCTGGCTCCTTTGTTTTTGTGCCATGTCCCTGTTACTTTAAAAAATATATACTTCCTTATTTTCTGCCAAAATATGCTGGTATTTGAAAAAGTTTGTGAAAATTAAAAGAGGCTTATATTCTTTTGGTTAAAAGCTTTGAGAGACAGAGAGAAGAATCCCAGGCATTAGTTCATTGTCCAAATGCCCAAATGGTTGCAACTAGGGGCTGAAGCTGGTAGTTGGGAACTTATTCCATGTTTTCTACATGGGTGACAAGGTCCCAGTCACTACTAGTAGCAGGAAGCTGTAGTCAGGAGCAGGGTAGGCAGTGAGCCAGCTAGCCTGATATGGGACTCAGGTGTCTTCACTGCTAAGGCTAATCACTCACCCCAGAAAAGTTTATTTTGATTTGTAAAAATTGAAATGCATGAATAGCTTTTCATAATACATGTTTTCTTTCTTTTTTTTTTAAGATTTATTTATTTTTATTACAAAGTCAGATATACAGAGAGGAGGAGAGACAGAGAGGAAGATCTTCTGTCCGATGATTCACTCCCCAAGTGGCTGCAATGGCCGGTGCTGCGCCAATCTGAAGCCAGGATCCAGGAACTTCTTTCCAGGTCTCCCACGCGGGTGCAGGGTCCCAAAGCATTGGGCTGTCCTCCACTGCTTTCCCAGGCCACAAGCAGGGAGCTGGAAGGGAAGTGGAGCTGCTGGGATTAGAACTGGCGCCCATATGGGATCCCGGGGCGCGTTCAAGGCGAGGACTTTAGCTGCTAGGCTATGCCGCCGGGCCCAATATGTATTTTCTATGAACTTTTTGAAGACCCTCGTTACAGTATTCTTGGATTATCTCATATTCACTTTTATCAAGTCCTGTAATTCGCCCTTTCTCTTTTGAATTCTGGTTCCTTTTTGGTGTTGAATGCTATTAGAGACTCAGATCTGACTGCAAAGTAGCTGTTACTATCTGAATGTTGTCTGTCAGACCCTTTCAACAAAGACTATAAATATGTACATACACATAACTGCATACATCATGTATATGTAGGTTCCCACTGATGCCTCAGATTTCAGTCCACTTTTTGGCATATTTTTTAAGAGGGTAAAAACAAGTATGTTCATGTTTGAATAAAATAAGAGGGGCACATATAATGGGTCTTTAAAACGCTCATGTTAAATGTGCATTATGAGAAAATGATGTGTAGATTTTTTTTCTGAAACGATGTGTAGATTTGCCAATTGTTTTTGCACCAAAACAAGCTTATTATTAATACTATTATTTTTTTTCTGTGAGTTGTTGGAAGTACTTTTGTGTATGATTGTGCATAGATTGCCTTGGGTAGGATCTATAGGAATATGGGAAAGCAATAGCCTCCTGGGTGGGGAAGTGGAGGACTAGTGGTTGAGGAGAGGAAGATATTTCTACTCAGATTCTCTTTCTGTTTGAATTTATTACCATCATACATGTTCCCTGTCCAAAAGAAAGATAAAAAAGACTCCAACTTTAATTCAAATTGCTCTGAAAGAATAATTGGCCCATCTTAGAGAAAATTGACCATTGCAGATAAGGTTCTTTCTTTTTATCTTTTTTATTACTTTAGTTTTCTCTCTTTTGATTTACTTTATTTTTTCATTGTTTCCAAATTTTCTATTTCTTATTGACTCTGGGGGAAGGGGCGAGACAAAGGGGGAAGCTACATCCAGCATCCCAAATATCCCAGTACCAGCTGGGTGGAGGACCAGGGATGGGGAACCTCCACCCAATATCAACCCAGGGTCCCTATGTGGCACGTATTCTGGGGGTTCTGGTCAGGATAGTTCTGAAATGCTGTTGATTTTGCCAATAAAGGGTAAGGCAACCCTCTCAATGTTTACTGGCTGACATTGTTGACCTCAAGTCTCCAATCACCCAGATTTTTGCTGTCATTGTTTGACAGGATACTTGTCCAATTTTTTCTGCTCTCCTTCCTTTGCTACAGTTCCAAATGGGCTGTCATATTCTGCATGTGCATTAGGGTCTGTGTCTACTTCTCCACATTTTTTACTCATAGGCAGAACCCAGGACCAGGCCAGGCAACCAGAGCCCCACCAGATCCCCTGCCTTGGGGATCATGAATCTGGCATCCACTGACCCCAGGCTGGCATTTGCTCACCTCACCTCAGCATCACCTATTATGTTGTGCAGCCTGACTCAGTCTAGCTTTCCCCCAGTTCCAACTCCTATTGGTGGGTGCTGCTGCCTAGTCCAGTACAGCTGGAGCTCTGTCCAGTGTGAATTGGCTGGAGTTGCGGCCTGACTTGGCCCCTCCTGCACCCTGTCCTGGTTCTCAAATCTGCCAGTAGATGTTACGAACTGGCCCAGCCTGGTCTGTCCCCAGACCTGACCCACATGAATGCCAGTGGGTACTGTAACCTGGCATAGTTTGGGCTGTTCCTTGCTTTGGTTCTTCCCCTCACCTGCAGGGACTGCATCTTGACGAAGGAGTTTCCTAAGCTCTTGTGTCAGGTCTACTTCCAGTGGCAGATCTCATTCATACTTGTGGGTCCTTGGCCCAAGTTGACTTTGTCCACCTCTTGTCCTGGCAGCTAGCACACCCATTCTGGTTCTTACTGTTGAGTGTTGCAGCCCAGGCATGCCTGATCCACACCCAGACACAGCTTTCATGTGGTTTAGCAGGAATCAAGACCTAGCCCAGCCTGTTCTACACCCACCCTAGCTCTCATGAGTACCAATGGGTGCTGGAGTATAGCCCAGTCTGTTGCTCCCTAGACCCAGTCCATACCTGCTGTGAAGGAGGCTGTAGCCATGTCCAGCCCAACCTGCTGCCTTTAATCCAACTCTTGTTTTCACCAGTGGGAACCTTAACCCAGCTGGGGCATCCCCTTAGCTCCCCAGCCAGGCCTGGTCCCATTCACAATTCTTGGGCATACCAGTGGAGATTGCAGTTCCACAGGGGTGAGCCTACATATCCCCCACAGATTCTGCCACTAGACCCAATTCTTTCATGTGCTGGTTATTGTCATGGCCCATCCTAACTTCACCCTTCCTCTGTTCCAACTCTCTCTGGTGGGTACTGTGATTTTGCCCTGTCAGGTAGGCCCCGGCCTTAGCTTTGGTGTATGCCAGTGAGTGGTACTTGGTAATAGTTGATGCTAACTATCCCAGCTCAGGTCTCCTACGTGTGCTGGTGCTTTGGACTGACCTTTAAAGGTCTTTTCGTTTTCTCCTCCAAACCACTCAGTCTCAGCACCCTTGCTTACATGAATGTACAGAGGCCTTGTCCATGATTGTCCCTCAGTAGTCATTCCTCTTCTGGGCATGAACCCCAAGGTTCTGCTCAGCTTCATTTGTGTCATAGCCCACACATCATGTAAGCCAATATGCCCAAATCCCTAGAGTGAGTCTCCACCAGGTGACTTGAGGGCTTCGTCCAGTGCCATCGGTGCCTAGGCTGCCCAATCTGGAGTCACCTCTGCTGCTACCAGCTTGGCAGAGGCAAGAGGATCCCGTGCAGGTTCCTTGAAGTTGCCCACTGCTCCTGCCAGGCAAGTAGGATTAAGGTGACTCCTTTATCATTATTATTATTTAAAGATTTACTTAGTTTTGTATTGGAAAGTCAGAATTACAGAGAGAAGGAGACACAGAGAGAAGACTCTTCCATCTGCTGGTTCACTCCTCAAGCAGCCAGCCACAATGGCCAGAGCTGAGTCAATCCAAAGCCAGGAACTAGGAGCTTCTTCTGGGTACCCCCATGTGGGTATAGGATCCTAAGGCCTTGGGTCATCCTCCACTGCTTTCCCAGGCTGCAAGCAGGAAGCTGGAAGGGAAGTAGAGCAGCCTGGATATGAACCAGTGCCCATATGGGATCCCAGCTGCATGCATGGAGAGGACTTTAGCCACTAGGCTATTGTGCCGGGCCCTACTTTATTATTAATAATCAGATTTCTAGACCTACTTTTTTCTTATGGTTTATCTATTAGCCATACTCAAAATGAATTTCTCATTCTATTTTAAATATTGCTTTAAACTTACTTGGATATTGAAGGAAAATGTGAGCTAAGTATTTCTTATTCAGTTTTCTTGAACTGAGTAGCAGCTGGTATTTGTGGAGTACTTGACTACATACAAGAAGCCATTGAGTGAGATAGGCATTGTGGCACAGTTGGGTAAGCTGCCACTTGCATCCTGAATTGGAGTACTAATACAGTTCCTAGCTCCTCTGCTTCTCTGACAGCTTCTTACTGGTGCATCTGGGAAAGCTCAAATATGGGATTCCTGCCACCTAAGTGGAAGTCCCAGGCTATGGCCTGAGTTAGATACCATTGTTGAGGGCATTTGAGGATTGAGCCAGCAGATGGAAGATATCTCTCTCTCTGTCTCTCTCTTCTGTGTATGTGTGTGTGGGGGGGGGCGTTTCCCCTCTCTGTGTTATTTTGCATTTAAATAAATGAATAAATGTCAAAAAATATATGCCAATGACTTGTCATAACTCTCCTGGACTTTGTTTCCTTTTAGAAGTGAAGATTAGGGGCTGGCATTGCACTGTAGTGGTGTGGCAAGTTAAGCCTCTACCTGCAATGTGGGCATCATGTATGGGCAGCAGTTGAGTCTTGGTCCTCCACTTCTCATCCAGCTCACTGTTAATAACTTGGGAAAACAGCAAAAGATGGACCAGAGCTTGGACCTCTGTACCCACACGGGAGACCCAGAAGTTCTGGGCTCGTGGTTTTGGCTTGGACCAGCCCTGTCTGTTGTGGCCATCTGAAGAGTGGACTAGTGAGTGGAAGATTCTCCATGTCTCCTCCTCTCTCTGTAACTCTGCCTTTTAAATAAATAAAAATAAACAAGTCTGAGAGAGAGAGAGAAAGAGAAAGACTAATCAGTTGCCTGTCAAGTGTGATACATATTTCCCAGTTTGAGTCTAAAAAGTGCCTCCCCAAATGACAAAATGTAGATAGATAGATACATGGTTTAAGCCTTGCTTTTCACCTGGTGCCTGTACAGGGAAGAGGGTCTGAACGTTTACTTTACTTTGGTATTATGTCTTTACCTAGTTCTATTTGTGATTTGTATTTTGATTCTCTATTTAACATACTTTTACTTTAAGCTTAACACCAACTTTTTCAAAAGCTCTCTGTTACTCAGGTCCTGGGCATATTTGGTAGAACCTTCTTTTTTTTCCCCCTTTTTAATTATATATTTTTCCTATTTATTTGAAAAGCAGAGCGATAGAGAGAAGGATAAGGAGAGAGAAACAGATCTTATACTGGTTCATTTCCCAGAGGGTTTCTGAGACAAGGGGTTAAAGACAGGAGTTTACAGCTCCAGCTGCATCTCTCATATGGGTGCAGGAGCCCAAGAACTTAGACCATCCTTTGCTGCTTTCCCAGGCACGTTAGTAGGGAGCTGGATCCTAAGTAGAGTAATTGGAATTCCAAAAAGCATTCTGGTATGGAATGCTGCACTGCAGGGGTCAATTTAATTCGCTGTACCACAACACTGGTCCCAGTTAGGCATACTTTAATGCAAGTTAACCAGGTGAACTAACGTTTTTCCTTAGATAAAAGATTGTACTCTCTTTGTAGCTCTGACACTCCATGGAATTCAGAGTCCAAAGTTACAAGCAGATGCCTTCAAACTGCAACATATGTTTTCCTTTTTAAATGACAGCTTGTCTTCCTTTATTTAAGAGAAAGAGAGGTGAAGAGACAGATACAAACAGATCTTCTATTCTTGGTTTACTCTCAAATGGTCACAACAGCCAGGTCTGGGTTAGGCCGAAACCAAACACTGGGAGACACTAGGAACTCTGTGCTGGTCTCCCACATCAGTGGCAAGGATCTAAGTGCTTGGGCCGTCTTCTGCTACCTTTCCAGGTACATTACCAGGGTGCAGGATAAGTGAAACAGCAGGGACTTGAGCCAGCATTCCAATGTGGCTTGCCAACATAGCTGGTAGCATTTAACATGCTACACTACAAAGACGATCAATCTCCTGCTTCATTTCAAAAATTGGGCTGTAATGTTAGTATTTTATTATAGTACCCAGGCTCTCTTATGAAAACATTTTCTTGCTGCTGTGTAGTGAGATCCTGATTACATTATCACAGGTTGAGGGGAGGGAAGTTAATTATGCACGAATGCTGTGAGGACCAGATAGTGGGTTATAGGTGATTTTGGCCAAGTTATAGAGCCTCTCAGCACTTGCCCCGAGGACAGGGATTCTCTGGTTAAACGGTTTCCGAGGGCCTCTGGCCGACCAGACAAGCCTGTGTTTTTGCAACAGCTATACTCATTGCTGCCTCACAAAGCTGTTTCATGAAGCTGCTAAGGCAGTCTTGCAAAATTCCTCAGGAGACCATGGCTGTCTTAAAATAGGGTTTGCGACATAAACACAGGAAACACTTTTTTTGTGTGTGTAATAACAAAGTGACTTTTTCCATGAAAGAATAGCTTTAGCAAATTTGAACATAAATGTTTAAGAGAAAAGGGAAAAAAAAGGATATGACCTACAAAAACTGTAACTGTTCTAAGAATGTACATGTTAGAAGACGGTGTGGTGGGGTTGGTGTGGCCAGAGGAGGAAATGAGAATGTGCTTGCGAGGAAAGAAACTCACAGATTCCAGAAGAGGGCCACTGCATGCCGTCTAGGGGTGCAGGGGAAGTAGCAGGGTTTGAGTGAGGGCAATGTCTAGGTCAGAGACTTTGCTGGGGATCCAAGGAAAGGCAGAACAAACAGCTCAGGACTGGCTGGTTTGAATAGCTCTTGCATGCTTTGGGTCATGTGGGCTGACTCTTGCTGTCTGGTCCTGACACTGGGCTAATGTGGGGCAGGGAGATACTAGCCTGATAGGAAAAAGTATGATAAGGTGCTTGGGAACCTGAGTTTGTGAATGGCAGGCCTGGACCTCGCTGAGCTCTGTGTTATTTAAGATGTGCAGGCGATAAGCAGAGCGGGCTCTCCAGCCACAGAGGCCATGCATGCCACAGCATCAAGAGTATCATTCCCCTGTGTGAAATGATACCCCCCCCCCCACACACACACATACCAACAGTTAAGTCAAAGCCAAGTTTCTACGCTGGATGCATAAGTAGAATTATTTTGCTGTTTCCTTCCCTATTAAGAACTTAAAACTTAAAAAAAATCCATATCCTATATATAAAAGAGGAAAAAGTAATTTTATGGTGAAAGCACCACTTCTTTATGTTTAGAATGAAGTGTTTTACTTACACACAATGAAACACACTTTGGGGTTTCCAGTTAGGATTTTTTTTTTATTGTTTCATAGGTTCTTGGATTCCCCCAACCCCTCCCCAAGCCATCCCCCATATTGAGTTCCACCATATTGTTACATTAGTACAGTTTATAACCAGTCATGATTCTTTCGTTGCGGGCAAGGACCATGCTGAGAGTCCAGCATCTTATTGTCCAGATAAATTCAACAGTTTCTTTGGGAGACCATCCTTGGTCTGAAAATAGAACTGGCAGAATATCATCCCCTCCAATGAAAAGCCACTACACAACTTCAACATCAGGAAGAAACATGGAAATTTATAACATCATAAAGTTAACTGACATGGTATTGAGTGACAAATATGTTAGAAAATTCAGGTTCTAAACCACATCCTGTAACTACTTCATTGATATTTCAATTTTAGTTTATAACAACCGGCTGCTATAAACCTTAAAATGGTTATAGGGTACTATACAGCTGTCTCATGTCTATTTTCAGTTTTTATATTTAGCAGCTTATAGTATTCCAGCGTGATTTTTATTGAACTTCATGAATTTTAGGGTAGTCCAAACAGGCTTATAACTCTAGCATCCATATGTTAACAATTGAGGAGCAGAACAGTTTTAGGAGGGGTATGCAGAGAAATCTTGAATATCTTAGTGAGGAGTACCAGTTAGGAGTTTTGACAAATGTATAGAGTTACTTGATCACCACGAGTCAGAATTCTAGAATGTTCTATCAGCCTTCTTTCCACCCTGCCCAAATTCCCTCATGCTGCCCCTGCGGAGTTGACTCTTCTTCCCACCTTCAGCCGTTGGCATTCACTGATCTGTGCTCCATCCCTGTAGTTTGCCTTTCCCAGACAGACAATAAGTGGACCACCATACTAAGAGGTCTGATGTCCGTTATTTAACATAAAACATTTGGGTTACATTCATGTTTTGGGGTGTGTCAACAGTTCTTTCCTTTGTTAAATAAAAAGTCTAAGAGATCCTAACAGACCAGGGTGAGAGTCATTCACGTTGAAGTCCCACATTACCAAAGGAAACTAAGTTGTCTGGCTTTCTGACAAATCCAGAAAAATAGATAATAGCCAGTTTCCAAGTAGACCAGTGTCAGCATGATCAGGAAACCCCTGTGTTTTAATCCTTACCAATAATAATAATAATAATAATAATAATAATAATAATACACTGAAATAATCTGATGTTATCCGATCAGTTGCTTTCCCATTGTTCTTTCTTCTTGTTCTGCCTTGGAAGGGAAGTAATGCTGAGTGACCAGTTATGTATTGTTCGTCATTTCTGTCTTCTTTAGCCCTTTTCTGCCTAGAAAATCAAGTTCCTCTGCCTAATGCCTTAGAACATTCTGGAGTAAAGGGTTGCTCAATTCAAGAATTGCCAAAACAATTTGGATATTTAAATTGTTGTGATTCTGTCTGACACTTTTGATTGCTTAACTACTCCATGTTAGAGAGGTGTCAGTTTAGGGAAGGACAAATTGTTTCTAGGTTAAGGATTGAGAATAAAGCTGTGATAAATATTCACATATTAGGGTAGGTATTTAGCCTAATGGCTCATATATCAGCACAGCATGTCGCAGAGCTTGAATTTGATGCCTAGCTCCTGACTTGCACTTCCTGCTAGTGCAGACCCTGGGTGGCAGTGATGATGACTCAAGTAACTGGATTGCTGTCGCCTGTGTGGGAGACTCGGTTTCAGTTCCTGGCACCTGACCGTTGTGCAGCCCAACAGTCACTGTTGTGGAGCAAGGAGCTGGAGTTATAAGCACAGCCAGAACTCAGATTCAGGGATTCCTACCCAGGGACTCTGGCAGGGAATGTGGATGTCTCAGGTTGTGTCTCAGCTGCAGTGCTACACTCTCACCCTTTCACCAACTTTTGAAGACCCCAAGTGTTTACTGTTGTAAACTTACTTTGCACCAGAATCTACTTATTTTTAGCAGCTCTGCTTCAGGATTGTTTTGTTTTGTTCCGTTGATCTCTCCTTCTCTTTTAAAAATGTATGTACTTTTTGTTTAATTGGAAGGCGGAATTACAGAGAGAGGGGGAGAGAGACAGAGAGAAAGAGATTTTTTTTTTCATCTTCTGGCTCACTCCCCAAATGGCCACCATGGCTAGAGCTAGGTCAAGCTAAGACAGGAACATGGAACTCCACCTCAATCTCTCACATGGGTGGCAGAGCCTAAGTAAGTACTTGAGGCATCTTCTGCTTTTCCAGGCACATTAGCAGGAACTGGGCTGGAAACAAAACAGCTGCTACTTGAACTGGTGCTTATATAGATGGGCAGCATTGCACATGGCAACTTTAACCACACAGCACCACAACAAAATTCCCTCCATTAATCTCTCTGTCTGTCCTTTGTCATCCCTACATTGTTAGGTAACTGTAGTTTTACATTAAGATTTGGAACCAAGTAGTCATGTGCCTTGTCCTTTTTCAAAATTGCTTTATCTACTCTGTAACTTTTGCATTTCCTTATGAATTTTAATCAGCCTGTCAATTTCTATTAAAGTAGATTACTGGGATTTTCGTTTGGATTGCTGTGAATCTGTAGATTGATATATAAGAATCTTGAATCTGCAAATATCTTCCATACATTTTTCATTTTAACTTCGAACTTTCCATTTTTCTGGTGTTGTCATCCTGAGTCCCCATGGCTGCAGAGATTCCTGCATCCCTGAGATGTTTAGTTGAGTGGAGTAGGAACTACACAAACTGGAAGAAGCTGTGTCTGAAACTCCAGCCTTTGGGGCAAGGTCACGTCTATGTCCCACATGGCTGTGTGTTACGTGTTTTTTAACCAGGTGTTAATGAAACTGTTAAGTATACCTTGACAACAAAATACTAGACTCTCTACCATTGCTTAACCTACAACATCATGAGACGTAGAAGATTGAGATTTTTCCCCCTATCTTAAACTCAAATTATAGAAACAGTTTTTTAGATTCCTAAACTGTTTTCAGAAATGAAAAAGTCATATAACCTGATAAGGCTAATATAGTGAGGGGTAGCAAATTGCACTAGCACTGGGGCCACGGAAAGTAGAGCCTTCCTGTTTTGTGGTTTATCTATCCCAGTGCATAGCATTTATTAGCAGTTCGACATCAGTGTCTACCAAATGAATAGGTCAAATTTGTGGTAAAATAACCTTTGGACCCTAATCTATATTGTTTTCATTCTAGTGAGGCTATGTCAGCTGATTGTTACTATAGAGTAACTGAACAAAATCCTTATTCTTACATCCTATAACCAAGGATCAATTTTCAGTATAAACATAGGGTGAAGAAATACAAAGTCAACAGTTAGAAGCTGTGAGGAGACATGTTCAGAGATGGGAGAGTGGAATCAAGGGTGCGATATAGTTCCTGGGATAGAGAGCCGGGAACACACCCAAGCCAGGACTGCTACAGAAATGTAATTAGGGCTGGTTGGGAATGCATCGACTCCCTTAAAGATGTGTGATATTTGTTCAGTAGCAGGATTGTGAGTTTATAAAATCTTACTCTCTATAAACTCCAAATGTCTTCTTGTAAGATAAACAAGGACATCAGTTTTCTTCATGGGGTGGGTTGGGATTGGTACAGTTAGATTTTTTAAAAATGTATTTGAAAGATAAAGGGAAAGAGAGACAGAGATCCTTCATTCATTCTTCAAATGCCCACAACAGCTGGAGCTGAGACAGGCCAAAGCCAGGAGCCAGGAACTCATTCCACATCTCTCACATGAATGGCAGGGACCCAAGTACGGAACTGTCACCTGCTGCTGGCATCAAAAGTGGAGCTGGTACTCAGACTCAGGAGCTCTGATATGGGATGCAGGCATTCCAAGCAGTGTCTTAATTGTTATGCCAAATGTCTCCACCCAGTATTTTCAGCATACTCTGTATATCCGCATATTCTAATTTTATTTGTATACATACCTACCTACCCTTCATGGGGTTTCTCAACCCTAGATTTTTAGGCCTTAGCAAACATGATTTTAGTAGCCAAAAATTATACCTCAGCTTGGAAACTTGAAAAAATAAATTCACTTAAAGCAAGGGCTGACCTGTATGTGACTTAGAACTGAGCACCCTGCCTCAGATTACTATTTTCTGGCAAGCTACATTGTCCCATGAGTATTTCTTGTTCAAAGGGGAAATAAATAGAAAGAGATTTTCCAGTGTTTCTCTGCTGGGTATGGTAACCATTTTTGGATAGAAATGCCAGGTAAGGCAAATTTGAAGCACTGTTTAAATGATAGCAGAACCTAGAGGAACATTCCAGTGTTCTATGAGGAATTGGTTTTGTTTTTTTCCCCATACTTCTAGATCATCATGTTAAACTCTGTTTCTGACCTTCATGGCTACATTGACCGAAGCCAGCTGACACAGGAGCTGGGGGGAACTCTGGAATACCGCCACAGCCAGTGGATCAACCACCGCACTGTGAGTACTGGCTGATCTGTGCTCTCAATGCCTCTTGTTGTTTTGCAGAATCACAGCCCACGAGTTCCTAAGGGGGGAAGGCTGGGGTTTCACAGCCATAGGCTGGGTGGAGAACTTGTGAGAGGGCAGGGGCTGAGGTTCCCCTGCTGACTGCCTTCACTTTAGCCCTGCTGCAGCTTCCTTGCATGCATGAAGGCTTTGGAAAAGTCCATTAGAGCATGCTTATGGTTCAGGGAGTTGGGGAAGGGGGTGGAGAAAAATACCATTGCCTCAGAGAAATGAGTGTACTCATGAGGTGGACCTCGGATATTCATGTTTCACAAAATTCTCCAGATGACTGTAATGAACGTACAAGTTGAAACTGGAGGAAGTTACCTTTAAATGTTGTCATGATCATTGTTTGATCTTGCAACAGTTGGGTTACTAAGCCTCTCTCTGCTTGTTTCCTCCCCCTCTTACTCAGTGTTTCTCAGCTGGGGGTAACTTAGCCAACAGAGAACATTTGTCAGTGTCACGAGGTGGTTTTGTAACCTGGGTGTAGGGTGAACTGGGCTGGGCATACTACTGGCATCTGGTCAAAAAGTCTGTTTAAAGGGACTCTGTACAAGGCACAAGACGGCACGTGAAGAATTAGCCAGCTCCAACGTTAATGGCACCGATGTGGGAAAACCATGGGCTCATGAAAGCAACATGAAAGCTCAGTAGGGAAAATAAATGTCATTTATTGTCCATGAAAACACCTGTCTGATAGTCTTTCACTTTTCTCTACTTACTCGTATTGGTTGTTACTATGCTAAACTGGAGGGATCAAGAATGTGGAGGAAATTCATCGAATAATAGCTATTTCTGCCTGTTTCCGTTCTCCTAGCCCCCATGCCCTTAGAAAGGTCAGATTTCTTAAGTAAAATCAGAGAGTTCTTAAACCACTCTGATGACAACTTGTGACATCCATATTTCTCTCTATCTCAACTTGGAAACATGTTAAATCAGAATCATTTACTAACAAACACCTGAATTTCATTAAATTATAAATGAGAATTTACCATTTTATTTATTTTTACAAGTCATTAAAAATTTTTGTTTTGAAATGCAGGTAGGAAGAGAGTAAGAGATACCTTCTCTCTGCTGGTATTCTTCACAAATACCGGCAATGGCAAAGGCTGGGCCAGGTCAAATTTGAGAGCCAGGAATTTGGTCTGGGTCTCCCACATAGGTGGCAGGAACTTGATTATTTGGGTTATCACCTCTGCTTTCCATGGTGCAGGAAGCTGGATTCAGAAGCAGGGCTAGGATTTACCCATGACCGTGACATGGATACAGACATCCCAGGTAGCGTCTTAACACTGTGTGTTTTATTTCAGAGTTACATACAGATTCTAGTCCCTCTCTCACTTCTCTGTGGGTCATGAAATTCCAGGAAAGACATGACCTTTCCCAAAATCTAGAAGGCGACCCACAAAGCTGAGCTAGAATCCTTTACATTTGTGGTTAGTTTGACCATAGTAATGGTGAAACTTGGGAAGAAAAGTCTAATTTTCGGAAAGTCCAAATCTGAAAAATGTGAGGGAAGCAGATGCCGAGTGTTATGAATGAGTGTGGTGAGGGACAGCTCAGGCTGTGAGTCCATTAAGCCACATGCCACGTGGAGCTTGGAGTGCATGAAGGCTAGTTTTCTTTATTTCCCAGAATGTGATAGCATCAGTCATGTATGATTGAATTTATTGTCGCAAACATCTTACTAAACAAGCCAGTTCTTTATTGCTCTGACTTCTACTAATCCTGTATTTTACTTTGTTGCTTATCTTTTCCAAATCACTTCAGCTGTTTTTGGAAACAAGATAATTTTCCAACAAATAAATAAAAAAAATTTCTTTAAAAGGTAGGACAGCTGTAGTCATGAACATAAAGACTGATACTATAAGAGATGGGGTAAGCAGATGTTCACACACTTCCCATTGCCTTCCCCCACCACATGCCTGACATGCAGCCGGGGGGTGGTTGGTGTGTCCACACTGAATGTATTGCAGTAAACTTTACCCAATGCAACTAGTATTGAAAGATCAGAGAGATTATATGCATGCAACATGTTTCTTATGTGAATATTTCATATCATTAAAGTGACAGAATCAAAATGAAAAACACATGCATACTGCTTGATATGCTTTTAAAACTCTGAATTCTGAATAGCTTTAGATGAACAAAACAAAAACGGTGTAGTGGAGTTTCCTTATACTCACCCCCATTTTCCCTGTTGTTAGGATATAAGATATGTTTGTCACATGTAACTTCCCCTGATAGTAACATTAGTTATGATATGATGTATTTGTTGCAGTTAATGAATTACACCTAGCTTCCCTTAATTTTTAACTCCTACATGTTAGGGAAAACATGCAATATTTGTCTTTTTGTATTTTATTTATTTCACTTAAATCCACCTGCTCTATCCATTTTGCTATAAATGACAGGATCTGTTTTCCTTGTGGGTTTTAAAAAAATCAATTAGCCTAAATATAAACATAGCATAACATAGGAAACTTCTATATGAATGAAATAAGCTGGGGTCCATGTGATGGTTCGGTGATTAAGCCCTCGCCTTGCAAGGGATGCCATATTGGTGCTGGTTTGTACATTGGCTGCTCCACTTCCCTTCTAGCTCCTTGCTTGTGGCCTGGGAAAGCAATAGAGGACAGCCCAAGGCATTGGGACCCTGAACCCACATGGGAGACTGGGAAGAAGCTCCTGACTCCTGGCTTTGCATTAGCTCAGCTCCAGCTATTGTGGCCTTTTGGGGAGTGAACCAGTGAACAGATCTTTCTCTCTGTCTCTCCTTTTCTCCATAAATCTTATTTGTAAGATAAGATCCAATAAAAATTAGCAAATCTTAAACGGAGAGAAAGAAATTGAATCAATATTTGAAAAGTCAAAACAAGCAATGGGTAAATTCCACAAGCAAAAATTTAAGACCAGACTTATAGAACAGTCTAGACCTTTAAAGAAAGAAAACCAAGAAAACAGTGTTTTAGCCCTTAAATGGCTACAACTACCAGGTGTAGGCCAGGCTGGAACCAGCATCAAGGAACAACATCAGGCCTCCCAAGTGGGAGACAAGGGCCCAAGTATTGAGCCATTTGCAGCTATTTTCCCAGGCACATCGGCAGGAAGCTAGATTGGAAGCGGAACAGCCACTAATTTGTTTCCAATATGGGGTGCTGCTGTCATAGGCAGGGGCTTTGCTTGCTGTGCCACCACGTGGGTGCCTGCTGTTCTTTTGGATTCTCAAAACATGCCTGGAAAAACAGCAAGTGTTATCCCTGTTTTTCAAATTAAGACACTGGAATTCATGATCATGGTTATAGAGGATTAGAATCTGTGCTTATTCAAAGTTTTCAACTCCCAAGTCCAAGATTGATTTACCTTTAAAGCTAGTTTTGCCAAATGTAATTTGACTGTCAAGAAGTATTGTAATGTAGTGCTCAAGACTTTAGTCCCGGGGGATGAACATTTAGTCTCGTGGTTAAGATGCCTGGATTCCATATTAGAATACCTCATTTGAATCTTGACTCTTGCTTCCTACTGATACCCAGATGCAATAGAGACAGCTTAAGAAGTGAGGTCTTTGCCAGCCACATGGGAAACCTGGATTAAGTTCCTGACTCTCAGCTTTGGCCTGTTAAATCCCTGGCTACTATAAACATTTGGCAAGTAAGCCAGCATCTGAGAGATCTCTGAGTATCTGTCTGTCTCTTTCTTTATCTGTTTTAGACAAATAAATAATTTAGAAAGTTAAAAATAAATACAACCCAGGAGAAAGACCACCTGGCTTCAATTTCACTTGTGCCGTTATTATGACTTTAAATATGTAAGTTTGAAGCGTTACAATCTTATCTTGCATCAGTTTCCTGGGTGGGGTGAGAAGTATAACACCTAATTGGTCCTCATTAGAAGAGATCATGCATGGGCCAGTGCTGTGGCACAGTAGATAAAGCTGCCATCTGTGACACTAGCAACCCATGTAGGAGACGATGCATGTCCCTGCTGACCACTTCCAATCCAGCTCCCTGCTAACAGCCTAGGGAAAGGAACATAAGGTGGTCCAAGTGTTTGGGTCCCTGCTACCCACGTGAAAGACCCTGATGAAGCTCCTGACTCCTGCTTGGCTCAGCTCTGGCCATTGGGGAGTGATCCAGCAAATGGAAGATCGCTATCTTTTTTTTCTGTGAGTGTGTCTGTCTTTCTTTGGGACTTTTAAACAAACAAACAAAAACATTTATAAAAAAAGAAAAAAGTAAACATACCATAATCTCATGTTGTCTTATTAGTCTCCTGTCTTAATCTACTTTTTTTTTAAAAAAAAGATTTATTTGTTGTTGTTATTGGAAAGTTGGAGTTACAGAGAAAAGGAGAGACAAAGAGAAAGACCTGCCATCCACTGGTTCACTCCCCAAGTAGCTGTAACGGCTGGACTGAGCAAAGCAAGGAGTCCAGGGCTTCTTCCAGGTCTCCCTCGTGGGTATAGGGTTCCAAGGCTTTGGGCCATCCTCTACTGCTTTCCCAAGCCACAAGCAAGGAGGTAGAAGTGAAGTGGAGCAGCCAGGATATGAACTGGGCTCTGTATGGGATCCCAGTGCATGCAAGGCAAGGACTTTAGCCACTAGGCTACTATGCTGGGCCCCTTAATCTGCTTTTACCGCTTTTACTGCTTTTACCACAAACTTGATAAACCATCAAGAAGTTTATTTTGGCTCACAGTTCTGGTCCAAGGTCAAGCAGCTGCATCTGATCACTGCCTTGTTGGCAGCATAGTCCCAAGGTGATGCAGAGATGAGCATCATGCGCTAAAGACCTTGCCTAACTGGCTTTTTAAGCAGCCTCCTGCTGGAGGGAACCCACTGACTTGTTAACCCATAAATCCATTCATGGGGACAGGGTTCAGATTGGCTCTTAATGGGCCCACCTGGTCCTTTCTCTTTATTATTTTCATGAGGATTACATTCAACATGATTTCAGAAGAAATACTTCTTTTAGGTGTACTATTTCTCATAGGCTGATAGTGAATGCAGAGTGTCTTATACAGATTTTCAATCAATCAAAGTAATGCAACTTTAATGTGAAAGATTTTCCCGAAAGCTAGGATTTTCCCAGGCCAAACTAATGACAGCACTCCAGGCTGTGGCTGTGCTGTGCTTGTGTTACCAGGGGAGGAGGGCTCTATAGCAATGCTTCAAGGGTGGGAGGGCTGGAAGTGGAGACAAACCGGAGAGGTGGGCATGCTCTGGAAGCTGTATCACTCTGGCCTTAGCCCAGCAGAAAGCCTCCTGGGATCTGGACTCTTCTTTATTATGTTGGTTTGCGTTTTAACAAACATTCTCTGTCGATATAGGCAAAGAAGCTGTTTCTTCCCAAATAAAATTTTGGTTGTTCCTCTTTGCTTCTTCCATTAATCATTCATCAGCCATTTATGGACATTCTAGTGTATGACAGTTGTGACCAAGTCCTAGAACTGTCTCAGGAGCAAGGAGAAGTGGGCGTGGCAGTGCTGTCGGGCTGAGTGGGTTGATTTGTTGAACTCAAAGCTGCCACTTGCCCCTCCAAAGGGTGGCATCACCTTTTCTAGGGTAGGTCAGGTGTGACCTAATGTACCCTGTTAAAATGCAGATATCTAACCTGGAATAGCAGCTATAAAGCCACTCATGTGTGAACAGGCATTAATTTAATGGTAGATTGCAAGTGGAAAGGACACAAACAGGCAAAGTTTAGAAAGGAGATGTGGGAGGAGGAAGTCCCTGGCTCTTCCCCATACCTTATGTGTTTGAAGGAGTTATAAAGAGAGAGGGGAGCACCACTTACACACATAGTCTTTCATCTGTTAGTTTACTCTCCAGATGGCTCAATACCTAGTGCTGACCCAGACTGAAGCCAGTAACCAGGAGCTTCATCTAGGTGTTCTACATGGATGGCAGGGACTCAAACACTTGGACCATCTTCCATTGCTTTCCCCCAGGCTACTAGCAGGGAGCTCGATTGAAGTGGAGCAGCTGGAACATGAACCAGCACCTATATGGTATATAAGCATTGCAGGTGGTAGCTTTACCCCCTATGCCACAATGCCAGCCCTAGAAATAATGCTCTTAAGCATCACTAATGTGGCCTAAGTACTACAGTCCTCTCTTTGTCCAGTAATCTTTTTAGCAGCAGTTGGAAAGCTTCTCTGAGGGACCAGGCTATCATGTGAGGAAGAGGAAGAAGAAGATAGGGACCACAAGAGAAGACTTACTGGTGGGAAGGATGGAGTGACTCTGCCCTTTGTAAAACCCACCTAGTGTAAATACTGAGTTAGACTTGTAGTTGGGTATTCTTGCAGTTATGAACATTTGAAAATATTGAACTTGATTGAATCCTGTTGTGAGGTTGAATCTTGTAGTGAGAAACATGGTTTTGTTAAGTCACTTACTCTGTTGGCTTTTCAATTTCATCCTCTATAAAGTGGGAGTAAAATACCCCCCACTCTGGATTCTTGAGGTGATTGGTGAATATATGGCATCAACTACAATGCAAGACACATTGCAGGTACCCTGGAAATGGTAACTATCTCCTTTCATTAGGAAAGCCTGTGAATGAATATTAACGTTGCCACCTTGTTATGCTCACCTGCCTTTTCAGGCTATTGAAAACTTTGCCCTGACTTTGAAGACCACTGCCCAGATGCTGCAGAATTTTGGGGCCTTCCTGGCTGTGACAGAGCTGCCCAGAGGCGTGGCATGCACTGAAGACCTCCTTATGTCCCACACAAGACAGCGGGACAAACTGCAGGTGAGCGATTGGGGCTGTTCAGAGGCCAGCCTGCTGGAAAGAACTAGGAGCAGGAGGAAAAGCCCAATCCTCCAGTGATGTGGCAGCCACTGACCATGGAGAACTTTCCAGATAGGTCACAAGCAAAGAGGGAGATCTCTTGAGGCTGGTGAGTGGGAGGTCTGGGGAAAAACAGCTTGTGAAGAGACACACCTTCCAGCTTTGGACTGGCCAGGTGAGGTGCATGAGTGTTCTTGTAGGGGCAGCACCCTCTGATTCTGTGCAGGTTGGAGGAGGGCAGCCTGAGCTGACATGACAATGATGGAGGGTGGCAGGTGGGAGTTGGCTTTGGAGTCTAAAGTTAGGCAGCAGATCAACAAGCAGCCCGATTGCTTCACTTTCTCAGGATTCTGTCTTTTTTTGGAAGGACTAATTTGAGGAAAAAAAAGAACTGTGAAGGTGTTTGGAACTGGGTTGGGAGGGGCACCAATTAAATGATTCACAAAAGCACATGCGAGCCTGCTGAGGAGAGACCTCGGCAGGTTCCTGCAGGCCACGCAATGAAGAGCAGACTTCCTAAAGCGCCAACAGCTTTCTGCCTTGAGAAAGTGCAGGCCAACTGACATCATTATGTCATAGAAGACCACGCCTCCTTAGAGCAGCAGTCTGGGGACTGGACAGCTGGTACTCCTATCCTATGCATCTATACCACACTCAACTTGGGAAGGGATGGACCTTTTTAGTTGTGACCCCAAACTGGTAAGAATAATTTGCTGGATGTTTGATGTATTCATTTATTCAGAACTCATTGAGTATCCTTCAATTCATGCCAGGAAAGCCATCAGAATGCTGCCTCAAGCATTCTGCCTCAATTGCCTAGTCAGGCCAATTCATTGCTCACTGTGCCCGGGAAACCCTGGTGAATTCTCTCAGTAAGGAGGTTGTTGTCCACACAGAGTTCAAAATGTGTTTCCAAAGATGAATCCAAGAAGTCAGAGAAATCTGGGCTGGACTGTGAGATTCTGGCAACATCCTAAAGATTTTTTCCCTGGAAAAAGCCTCTGAGAAGCTAGTTTGATTTATTTCCCAAACATATTGGCCACGTGACTCCCAGGAGGTTTGAGTTGCAGAAAGTGGCGGGTGGATTGCCTCTGTGAAGTCAGCTAGGCCAGGGCAGGCAGTTGGCCAGGTTAGGATGGAAAGGGGTCTGCAGAGCAGTCATTTGTACAGCAGAGTGTGGTGGGCAGGATGCCTGACATGGCAGGAAGGAGCTGTGGACCAGTTCCACATTGAGGCCAGTGCTTTCGCTGCCTTTGTGCAAAAAAGATGGAGACAGACTTCAGTGCAGAATCACCAGATGACGGCTGAGCAGTCAGAAGGAACTCAGAAAACAATGAAAAGATTTGGGCAGGTACTGTGACTCGACAGGATTATTCTGCAGCCTGCAACACCGGCATTCCATATGGGTGCTGGTTCGTGTGCCAGCTGCTCCTCTTCCCATTCAACTCCCTGATTATGATCTGTAAAAGAAGAGGAGGGTGCTCCAAATCCTTGGGATCCTGCACCCATGTGGGAGACCAGAAAGAGGCTCTTGGCTCCTGGCTTTGGATCAGTTCAGCTTTGGCCGTCATGGCCATTTGGGGAGTGAGCCAGTGGACTGAGACCTCTATGAAAAAGAAAAAAAAAGTTTTGGATTTTCCATGAGTAGGACATATATTGGGGATGAAATTCAGACAGTCAGGCTTGACTGTAGGGTGTCCCCAGGAAGGGCAGGTGAGTGAGTACTCTAATTTCCACACAGACAGCGAGTTCTATAAAGGCAAAGGGGCAGGGAGGAGCCAACGTGCAGGTGGAGTGAGAGCATGTCCCTGTGTACGCTGACCTTCTGTTCTCAGCACTTTGCTAGGCAAAGGCGGCAGAAACTTCGTGCAGATTGTGTTGTCAGATGACTTTGCAGATCCATGTAATTTAAAGTATTATTTGACTTTTGTAAGAAATGGTTTCCTACTCTGTTAGATCTCAGTTTGGTTAGGCACCACCATCTAATTAGTAAGACAAAAGGAATTTAGGAGGCTCCTTGTAGTCTCTCATAAACTGAAGTGTGCCGCTTGCAATTACATGCCAGGCTGCCCTGAAATTAGGGGGAGCAAAGCTAGAACTATGTTAGGATACAATGCTCATTGTGCAAGTATTTGCTTTAAGAATATTAAGTGAATTTGGATTAAACTATTCTTTTAAAAATATTTATTTATTTAAAATTGAGAGAAAAAGGGAGAGCTCTTCCATTTTCTGGTTCACTTCTCAAATGTTTGCAGCATCCAGGTTTGAGCCAGGCTGAATCCAGGACCCTGGAATGCCCTCTGTATCCCCCTTTACATGGATGACAGCATGCCAAACACTCAGGCTTTCTTCTGCTGCCTTCCCAGGCATATGAGCAGAGAGCTGGATCAGAAGCAGAGCAGCTGGGGCTCATGGGATGCCAGTGTTGCAGATGCAGCGTCATCCACTGCACCACAGCACTGACCCATTAATTAAAATAGTCTCTGTTTATTTTCCAAGGCAACATTAATATCCTTCTAAACACAGTACTGAGGATTTTTTTTTTTTAAAGATTTATTTTTATTATTTTTTCATTGGAAAGGCGGATATACAGAGAGGAGAGACAGAGAGGAAGATCTTCCGTCCGATGATTCACTCCCCAAGTGAGCGCAACGGGCCGATACTATGCCGATCCGAAGCCAGGAGCCTCTTCCGGGTCTCCCACGCGGGTGCAGGTTCCCAAGGCTTTGGGCCGTCCTCGACTGCTTTCCCAGGCCACAGGCAGGGAGCTGGAAGGGAAGCGGGGCTGCCGGAATTAGAACCGGCGCCCATATGGGATCCCGGGCGTGCAAGGCGAGGACCTTTAACCACTTGCGCCACCATGCCGGGCCCAGTACTGAGGATTTTTAAAGACTTTTTTTGTGATTACAAATTATAGGCCTAATACTAATTTGATTTCTTTGTTCCTTATTATGTAACTTAGAAGCAAGAATGCTAAATATCATTAGAGTGGCAGTTTTTCTTTATTTCATCCAAAAATGATTTAAAGAAGGAAATGGTGCCTTCCAAAGGAAAGGAAGAGAGAGAGAGCTGAGCTGGCTGGCTTGCTGTGGCTAGGGAGCAGGCCTTGTCTGCACACCACTGTTACTGTAAAGACACTGAATCCATCTCCCGAGTAAGAGAACTTTTATTGTTGCAGATCTATAAGGAGAAAAGGGCAAATTATGGTAAAACCAAAGTCAGTCTCCACATTAGAAAGGGGTTTGGCAGCTTGTGGAATTATGGTAAACAGGGTATAACTGATCAAAACAAGAGTGAGAATGTTATAGGTGCAGAGGGAGGAATGAGAAAAGTCCTATGAATATGTGTCTTAGCAAAGGTAGCAAAAGTGTTCAAGGATGGTTGCTGAAACGTCACAGAAGGTGTGTCATACTTTTCTCTAGATTTATTTATTTTTATTTGAAAGGCAGATTAACAGAGAGAGGAGAGGCACAGGAAGAGATCGCTCATCTGCTGGATCATTCCCTAAATGGCCACAATGGCCAGAGGTGGCCTACAACAAAGCCAGGAATCACAAGTTTCTTCTGAGTCTCCCACATAGGTGCAGGGGCCCAAGGACTTGAGCCATCCTCCTCTGCTTTCCCAGGCCATAAGCAGGGAGCTGGATGGGAAGTGGAGTAGCCTGGACATGGTCTGGTGCTCACGTAGGGTGCTAGTACTGCTGTGCTGGTAGGTGGAGGCTTAACCAGCCAAGGCACTAGCTGGAGCTGTTTCATTTAAACATTATAAATTACCGTAAGATACCTCTCTGATCAGTTAAAAGTGATCTGTGCAGGATGCAGCTACAATGCTGAGTGTAGCTGGTTCTGTCCAGTTTTACCAAGAACCAGAGATAGCTCTGCAGGTTTTTAGCAAAGACAACTGTTATGGATAGAAGCAGGTAAATCTTTGACAGCTCATGGCGGCTTGCTGCTCGGCTAGAGGAGGGAGGACCCTTTGTTGCCCACAGCTTCTGCTGTCTTGCTGTGTGCTGTCCTCTGCCAAATGCTGAACAGTCCAGGCGCTGTGCCCTTGGCCCCCTATGCTCCAGAACTGTGAGCCAGATCAGCTTCTGTTCTGTGTAGCTGACTTGGTCTTTGGTATTTTGTAATAGCAACTGAAAACGGACTAATACACTTACCAGATCTTAGGCAAGAAGGTATTTCTGTAGAAATATAGATTCTTCTCCTCAGGCTGAACCACAGTTTGGATCCTGACCCACTTTTACAGTCAGCCATGGCTCTGAATGTCAGTCTTTTATTTGAAAGGCAGAATGACAGAGAGACAGGGAGACTGGGAGAGCAAATCTTTCATTCACTGGTTCACTCTCCACTGGCTGCAGCTGCAGGGACTAGGTAATGCTGAAGTGAGGAACCTGGAACTCCATCTGGGTTTCCCATGTAAAGTACAGAGACCCAAGTACTTGGGTTGTCTTCTGCTGTTTTCCCTGGTTCATTATCAGGGAGCTGTATCAGAAGTGGAGCAGCCAGGACTCAAACTAGGGCTGTGCCATGACGCCTGACCCTTACTGCATGTTTTTAACTGTGTGGAGGAGACACCTAGAGAATGTCATCTCTGCTTGAGGCTCACCTTTTGTGTCCCACACACTGTGCTCATGTTCTGCAGTTCTCTGGTGAATCTCTCTTCTCAGCTGCTCTTCCAGTGTCTCCCTCTGCCTCTTCTTGATCCTTCCTCTTTTCTTTCTAACTGTGTTGCAGAAGTGTGTGTGTGTGTGTGTGTGTGTGTGTGTGTGTGTGTGTGTGTGTGTGTATTTATACGTAAACACACACGATTGACCCTCTGTATCTGCAGGTTCTCTCTGTCTGGGTTCAGCGAACTTTGGGCTGGAATATTCTAAAACCATTTGCATTTGCACTGAACAGGGACAGATTTCTTTTTTTCTTTTGCCATCATTCCTTAAACAATAGAGTATGACAGTTATTTACATGCTTTTATATTTATTAAGCATTTTAAGTAATCTGGAGATGAATTAAAGAATACAGGAAGATATACATTGATTATCTATATGCTAAAAATACATAATTTTATATAAGGGACTTAAGCATCCCCAGAGTCTGGTCTCTGCAGAGGTTGCTGGAACCAATCCCCTATGGTTACTGAGGGGCCACTGGAGGAAAATCTCAGAATGGGCAGTGACAGTATGATGCTGCATGCTGAAAGGCAGTTACAAAACTTAAGTGGGAAAGGTAAGAATGTTTGCTGGAGTGGGAGAAGGGAAGCATCATGAATAATTTGTCTTTATTCACCTGCAGCCCAATTTCATTTATATTGCTATTAATTTATCCAAACTGTAAATATTTGATGAATTATAAAATGAGAACCAACATTTAAGGAAGAGATAGGTCCCAGTCCCAGGCTGACCTGGGGTATGACTGAGAGTGGACATGACCCTAGAGGAGTCACCTGGAGAACTCCGAGGGTCTGTCTGAGAAGTCAAAGGTATTATCAGCCAGATCGAAGCACACTTTGAAGCTGGGTATGGACAATGTAAGCCTTCTGGGAGAAAGACTAGGGTGCGACGAGCCAGGAAATGAAACACTGAGATGGAGTGGGCTCAGAACTTCTGTGCTGAATCAGGGACAGTGTAATGTCAGATAAGGGGAAAGCTGAAGAGATGCAGGGGCTTAGAGGAAAGATTGAGTGTTCTTACACTCAGAGATGGTTTGCTTATCTTGTTTGTGCCTTAGAATTAGGAGCCTATTCCAGCTGTCTAGGGGTATAGCTACCCAGCATGACCAGCAGTCAAACCCACAATTCTGCTGGGAAAAATCATAACCCAGGCTCTGCCATTTTGGCTGGTAGCCTGGGCTTTGTGGTTAAGGCTTAGGGCAATGAGAGGTGATTGTATTATCCAAGGAGAAAACCAGAGCTGTTGGATTTGGAAAGAAATAGCCTTTTCTCAACTGCAAAGCACTAAGAACCCATATTAGAAAGCAGGATGAAGTTGCCACTAGGAGCTTTTCTTGCTAAAATTGTCATCAGTTTCTGCCATCTTCAGTAACTACTGGATGCCACAATGGGGTGGGGGGTGGGTTTAGGTGGTGGAGGGAAAGGCAGGCATTTGTTGCCAAAATTAAATGAGGTATGGTCAGTGGCAGCCAGCAGTTATCCTTGTTATTTCTTTTTAAAAATTTTTTAAAAATTTATTTGTCTTTTTTTTTTTTAATAGTTGGGAGGGATGATCCTAACGTGACTGATCTGCACCATTTTGGCTCTCACTGATGGGTGCTAAGGCCTAGCCCAACCTACCCCACTCCCAGATCCAGAGCTCATGTGACCTAATGGATGTCACAGCCTATCTTGGTGTGTCCCACACCTATTCTGGCTCTTGCAACTTTAACAGGTGCTACAACCCAGTATAATCTGGCCTAGTCCCAGACCCAGCCCACACTAAGCCTTGCCCGGTTTGGTCCGCCTCCAGTCTTGGCTCTTGATCTCACCAGTGATTGCTGCAGCCTAGCCAGGGAGTCTTCAAAGTTCCCCCATCAGGGTCTTGCACATGATGGCAGGTGCTTTGACCCAGCCTAGCATGACCCACTGGCAGTCTTAGCTCTCATTGATGGGTATTGCAGCCTAGCTGAACCAGGCATGGTCCACACCCTGTCCTGGCTCCTCTGCATATCAGTGAGTGCTACAGCATGGTCCAGCCTGGTGTGTCCTTAGACCCAGCTTACATGAAAGCTGAGGAGTACTGCAGCTTGCCACCCTTGGCCTGCCCCCAGCTCAGGCTCTTGTGCTTTCCAGTGGGAGCTGAGGTCTAGTACGGAAGTTTCCCAAGTTCTCTTATCAGGCCTTTTCCTAGGCCTAGATCTCACACGTGCTGCTGGTTGCTACAGTCTGCCCTCCTCCTAGTCCTGGCTCCTGTGAGTGTTGGTGAGTTCTGTAATCCAGTCTGGCTCAGCCTGTCACCATTCTCAGTTTTCACACAAAGTGCTAGGTGCCTGGAGTACCATGTAAGTGAGTCCACGAGTCTCCTGCAGAATCTGCCTCAGATCCAGTTCTCTAATGATCTGGTGTATCTGTATTTCTTAGCAGATATTCTGTATCGTCACTTTCTTAATTATGGCTACTATCTTAGATCAGAAGCAATATTTTATGAATTAGTTTTGCTCCTAATTTATAGATATAGTGAGAAATACACACAAAAACGATGGTTGCCTTTGAGAAAGGCAAGTGGATAGGTTAGGAACAAAAGACAGACTTTTCCCAATATATACCTTTTTGTATATTTTAAGCTTTACATCATGCCTATGTCTTATCCATTATAGAATAATTTAATTGATTAGTTTTTAAAAGCTGAAACTTTAGCATTTAATTTCCTAAGTGAAAACTATATTGATATACCATTGCCTCCGCCCCAAATCTGTCAGAATTTTATTTTTCATCCATCCCTTCTAAGAAATTATGCTTTTCTTTCCATAGGATGAGTTGAAATTGCTTGGAAAGCAAGGAGCCACATTGTTGTCCTGCATCCAAGAGCCAGCAATGAAACACTTCACCAGTAAACTCAATCCCAGTGAACTTGAGAATGTAGCTACCATGGAAAGGTGAGTGAGTGCAATGGAGTCTGTCTATTCAGGAGAGAGCCATAGACTGCAATACTTTCATACAACCAAAGACAGATGAGAACAGCTATCTACTGGTTGTTGGTGAGGCCAAGGAAGAATAGCATTAAAGACAGCAGAGGGAAAAGAGCATGTCCATCTGGCATCTACAGACAGAGATCTCCTTACGAGAATTCTGTGCCCTCCTCTTAGGACAGATTCCCATCCCAACATGTCAAGAAGACCACATTTATTGGGCTTTATTTCCAAACAGTGGTTTGACTTGGTGCTATGCTTTAAACACGTGTGTGGTCTCAGCTGGGAACTAAGGAAGGCACAAAGGTAGAGTCAGCCAACAGCTGTATCTGAAGCTAGGTTTCTGCCTGCAGTGCAGGTGTCCTAAAGGGAAGTTGGGAAGTGTGGGGACTTGCAGAACCCTATGGATGCCACAGGTGACACAAACTTTCGTATGGAGATTGCTGCAATTAGCAACACTGACTGAAAACAATTTATATAGGCTCATATGGACAATGAATACTAATGCAATGCTGCTTTCTTCTTCCTTTCTTAAAAGGTTATTAGTTCAATTGGATGAAACAGAGAAAGCCTTTGGTCAGTTCTGGTTCGATCATCAACTGAAGCTTAATCAGTGCCTACAGCTACAGCATTTTGAGCACAATTTTTGCAAGGTACTATTTTCTTGTGTGATATCACTTCCTTTCCCAGTATGCTGACTTCTGTTTTTTTCCCTCCCATTTAGCTATGGAGGAGATCTTTTCTGTAATTCAGCATTCTGCTCCTCGTTTACAGCCTTGCTTCTTCACAGACCCCTCTCCCCTGGCACCACCACCACACACACACACACACACACACACACACACTTTTTATTGTTGAATTCCATCTGCCTGTTGACATGTGTGCAATGATGATTTGTCTTTCTTTTTTTATGGCTAATCTGGTGAATAAAGCTTTCATATTCCATCTTTACCTTCTAGCTTAATCTGAAAGTTAACTGAACTACTAAATGACTGTGTGAATACATACAAAGCTTGAATCTTTTTCCTAGCACCTAGCCAACCTGTACCTCCAGCTGAACAGCTGCTGGTTAACATCTAGGATGTTTTGAATGTGTCTTACAGGTGAAGCTTGCTCTTGATCATCTGCTGGAAGAACAAGCAGAGTTCACATGCATTGGAGAGAGTGTGATGCATGTGGAGCAACTTCTTAAGGAACACAAAAAACTGGAGGAAAAAGGCCAGGTGTGTTTTCTGATGTGTGTGTGCTGGCAAGGCAGTTGCTGTGGATGTCTAAGCATTGTTATTGGCTGGTTGTCAAAGGATACAGGAATAGCCAGTTACACATATTGGTCCCTACCCCGGGCTCCCATGGTGATACCCATATTAACAACTGTATCAGACTACTGTTAGCATTTGGGTAAGGTTGGGTCTTCGGTTGGAACTCCAAGGTAGCCCTGCCCTCCCATGGGGTCATTAGCCCAGTTGGAGAAAGTCTCAGTGGGCAACTCATTCACAAGATCAGACCTCCAAATCTCATCATTCAGGATAGAGCTCTGCCCTGAGGCCGAGAGTTGGAGGCCAATGTTGGAGGTCAGGGCAGTGGGATACTTTAAAAGGAGAAATCATGTCACATGATATGTCTTATAATTGGAACAAAATGTGTTAACTAAGGAAAGCTGGTCCACATTAGTTCTCTTGTTACACAAAATTAACAAGGCTTTTTTTTTTCTCTCATGCTCCAGAAGTTATAAATAACAGTTTAATATTTAAATATATGTTTTATGAGTCCCATAAGAGAATTACACCATTTTCCAGATTGGCCCACAAATTGGCACATAGTATTCTATTGTAAGTCCTTACAGTTTTGGCTTATTACAATTTAAGAAGACCGTGTCTTTCTTTTTACATGGAAATTCTTTTCTGCATTTAAAAAGATAAAGTTATCTATTTTTGTCCTTTGGGTATTAAGGTTCCTGTGGTTAGCACTTCCTTTCTGAGCTAATCCTAAGACATATTTCCCAAAAGATAATTTTGTAGTATTAGAAATTTGCTTCTCCAAGTGTGGGCCTCTGGCCAGCAGCAGAGATACCGTGTGAGAACTTACCATAGGTGTAGAGGTGGACATTTGGCACAGTGGTTAGGATGCTGCTTGGGGTGCCTGCATCCTGTACTGGAGTAGCTGAGTGCCAGTTTTGGCTCTACCTCTGTTCCTGTCTTCCTGCTGATGCACATCTTAGGAATCAGCAGGTGATAGCTCCAAGTGCTCAAGTCCCCACCATCCATCTGGGAAATACAGTTGAGTTGTGCGCTCTTGGCCTCAGCTATTGTGAGCATTTGGGGAGTGAATCAGCAGATGGGAGATCGCTGTCTATCTTTCTGTCTGTGTATCTCTGTCACCTACAGTCTGCCTTTCAAATAAAAAAAAAATCTAAAAGAACAATCTAAAGAGACTTGTGGAAGCTCTGACAGTACTTCAGAAGCAGAAATGTGTTTTAATAAGATCCCATGGTGATTGACCATGCCATACAGTTAGAGGCATACCTTTGTTTTTATGTGTTTATTTTTAAATGTATCTTACTTGAAAGGCAGAGTTATACAGAGAGAGAACGAGGGAGAGAAGTTCACTCCTGCAGTGGCTTGCAACTGCTGGGGTTAGGCAAGCCTGAAGCCAGGGGCCAGAAGCTTCTTCTGGGTTTCCTATGTGGGCACTCTCAAGTCCTTGGGCCATCTTCTGTTGCTTTCCCAAGCCATTAGCTGAGACCTGGATGGGAAATCGAGCAGCCAGAACATAAAGCAGCGGCTACCTGCTACACCACAGTGCCAGCCCCATAGAGATTTACCTTTCTAAAGGCCTCACTGACTGAAAGAGCTGTCTATTGTAGATTCTGAGCTGGACACACAAGAACCCCCAGTGTACATCATGATCCTGGTGAGTAATGTTTCTATTAAAGGTGATCATTTGAGGGCCTGGTGTCATGGCCTACCTGCTAAAGTCCTTGCCTTGCATGTGCTGGGATCCCATATGGGTGCTGGTTCTAATCCCGGCGCCCCGCTTCCCATCCAGCTCTCTTGTAGCCTGAGAAAGCAGTCGAAAAGGGCCCTCCAATTGGACATTCATTTATCAACAAATATTCCTGGTTCTAGGTTCTGTGAGTATAGTGGTAATCCCTGCTCTTATGGAGCCTACATTATTTGGGTAGCAAGTTAATTAAAAAACAAGCTAATAAAAAATAATATGGAAATGGGCCTGGCGGCGTGGCCTAGTGGCTAAAGTCCTTGCCTTGAACCTGCTGGGATCCTATATGGGCACCGGTTCTAATCCCGGCAGCCCCGCTTCCCATCCAGCTTCCTGCTTGTGGCCTGGGAAAGCAGTGGAGGATGGCCCAAAGCTTTGGGACCCTGCACCTGTGTGGGAGACCTGGAAGAGGTTTCTGGTTCCTGGCTTCAGATCAGCGCAACACCGGCCGTTGTGTCTCACTTGGGAAGTGAATCATCGGATGGGAGATCTTCCTCTCTGTCTCTCCTCCTGTCTGTATATCTGACTTTGTAATGAAAATGAATAAATCTTAAAAAAAATATGGAATGTTGAAAAGTGATACAAAGAAAAACCAAGATTATTGAGCGAGCATTTGGCCTGGTGGTTAATGTACCCATATCCAACTTTGAAGTAACTGGATTCAATACTTAACTCCAGTTGCTAACTCCAGCTTTCTGCTACTGTAGACCCTGGAAAGCAGTGGTCATGGCTTAAGGCTTTGGGTTTTGGATGTAATTGCTGGCCCCAAGCTCTGGTCGGGCCCAATCTTCACTTTTCCAGGCACTGGAGAAAGGAGCCAGCAGAAGGAAGTGTGTTCTCTTGCTCAGTCTCTCCCTCTTTGTTCCTTTGTCTCTTTCTCTTTGTCCCTCTTATAATAAGAAAACCAAGAGAGAGGTTAGAAAGTAACTGGATGTGTTGCTTTAGCTGAAGTGGTAAGGAAAGACTTCCCTGGGCAGGTGACCTTTCATCTGAGATCTTTGTGGCCAGGCAGAGTTGGGGATTTGCACCAAGGCCAAAGAAGCAGCAAGCTCAAAGGTCTTGAGATGGGGGTTAGGTTGGTGAAATCAAAGAATGTTGCTGAAGCTCAGCAAGATAGGAGGCAATAATGTGGAACAGGTGGCCAGGAGTCAGGTGACCACTTTGGGCCCTAAGATCTTTGGTGCGGGTTTAGATTTTATTCTCAGTGGAACTGAAGGTTCTTGGAGGGTACTTTGGGTTTTGTTTGATGAGTTTGTGTAACTACCTTAAATTCTGTCTTCTGTCCATTCTTGGACTTGAGATTCTTGATGCATGCTTTAAAATTACTGATCAGGGCCCACTATGAAGGCTCACCTGGCTAACCTCCCTACCCCTTCACCTCCACAAGTGTTGGGATTCCATGAGGGCACCGGTTCACATCCCATCTGCTCCACTTCCAATCCAGTTCCTACTTATGGCCTGGGAAAGCAAGAGAGGATGGCTCAAGTCCTTGAGACCCTGTATCCTTGTGGGAGACATGGAAGAAGCTTCTGGCTTTAGATTGGCTAAGCTTTAGTCATTGTGACCATTTGGAGAGTGAACCAGTGGATGGAAGATCTTTCTGTTTCTCTTTCTCTCTGTAACTCTGCCTTTCCAATAAAAATAAACACATCTTTTTAAAAAAGAAAATTACTGACCTGAGCTAAGGGTGAAACTAGGGTCATGGGACAATCCTTGTGAACTTGTGACTCATTTTTCATGGACAGAATTCCTGAACTACGAAGTGAACCCACTGATGACCTGTGGAGCCTAACAAGACTGATTTTTACATGTTATGTGCCTGATTTATCTTGCATTTGTTTGTTTGTTGTTTTAAAATATGCTTTCAAGAGATGCAATGTGCTGATGCCTCTGCCTTTGGTAAACCCAGAGAGGCTGCTTTGTCATTACTGGAAGGTTTTCCAGTATGGCCTCTGTCACATTGCTAGGAGGCATTGTTCTTTCATTTGTCCTGTGAAGTATCCGGTGGTGGTCTTTCTGTTTCTGGCTAAAATCCACGAAACATCATGTCTGGGCTTTGTTCTTGCTCATCACTCTGCTTTCCTCCCAATGCACTCTCACTGGTTTGCAATCATTGCCAGCTTCCTTATTCTCTGCCTTGAGATCATCTTTAAATGTAACCTTTGAGGCGACTTATTAACCAAACTTCTGTTGCTTACTTATCTAGCCTGTTCTCTTATCTGATACTGGTTTGAGGTTCTAGGAATCTTGTGACTAATCCTTTCTGATTCCAAGAGAAATTATTTCAACTACTGTCTTCTATCAAAGCAGAATTTGCTGCTGGGTTTTGACTGTGAGGCCTTCTGAGATCTTTGGTAATGGGTACTCAGGGAACAGACTAGGACAGGATAGACGAAACCAGCCTCTATCATCTATGATCTCTCCCCCAAGGCTGACCTGTCTTTCCAAGGTTACTAAGTCCAAAGAAGCAAAACAACCCAGGCAATTCACATCCTAAGGAATGTCACTTGGCTGGAAGGTTGTGGCTTTGTGTGCATCTGTCTGAAATTTTCAAACACAAGCATAAAACAGATAGTTAATAACAATAAACTCACAGCTGTCCATCATGCAGTCTCAACATCCACTGACTTCCTGCTTTTCATGTTTCATTTGGCTCAGCTCCTCAAACACACCTTCTGTTCTTATGGTATTATCTGCAGGGTTATTCTGGATTCCATAGTATGGTACTATGATCCTCTGTCTCACCATCTTTTTCTTAACAGAGACCCCTTTCCTCATTAATTTGCCAAGCAGTAGAGTCTACAGGAAAGATGAGCTATATGAAGATTTCTCGGCTACATGTTGTAACCTGTCTGTGGAGCTTTCTGGAATTCTCAGTGTCTGAAAGAAACCAGAAAGGCTGGTGTTTAAGGCACCAGATTTCAGCCACTTCTTTTTCAGTGTTTCTTTTTTCGCTTTGGAGGTTTTGTTGATTGTTTATCTTGAACAGGAGAGTTAGAAAAACAAAGTGATATTAAATGTTTTACTGTACAGTCTTTTGGTAGGTACCAGAGATGCTTTGTTATTTATGGCTATGTAGTCATTATCCACAACTGTGTCAGTAGGTCAAGTGGGCTGGAAGGTGAAAAGAACACACATTTTTGGAGTCAGAGTTGGATTCAAATGTTTGCTCTAACAACTACCAGATGCATGACCCTGGTCAAGTTTTTAAAGCCTTTCTGAACATACCGTCTTAGCCTATAAAGTAGACAATACTTCCTGTCTCCCTGTGACAATTCAAAGAGTTAGATGCAAGGTTAGGTCTTGCCTGGAACATTGGTGGTAGTCAGTACTTGGACGTTTGCTGCGGTGGAATCAGGATATCCCCTAAGTTACCTTTATGGATCTTGCTCCCGGTCTCATCTGGACCAATTACTCATGGCTGTGTTCTAATGTTTCAGATGTTTAAAAGAGATGTCATGTGCCATATGAAGGGCAGGCTGGACCCTCCACAGGACACTTTGGACATATACTGTGATGAAATTCCTTGGATCTAGAAAACTCTGTATAGTTCTTACCGAATGAGACAATGAAACTGGTATAAAGTCACTAGAGACTTCCTTGTCAAGTTTTCATGTTTCTGTATTTGACTAAAGTTAGGCAAGTTTGAGTAATCAAAGGAAGTCTCAAGGTTGAGGTGTGAAGTACAGCCATTCTTTGTCTCTTCATGCATTGGTAGAAGCAGATTCTAGAGCCAAACTGCCTGAATGTGAAGTGTGACCCTTTCCTACTTGGGTCATTGTGCCTCTCCTTCTCTTGTATAAAATGGTACCCATTGCAAATTGTTGTAAGGAGTGCAAAAAATAATTTATGTAAAGCATTCAGAACTGTGACTGACATTGAAGTAAGCTTTCAGTCAATATGAACTCTTGTTATTGATATTACAGAGATAATGGAGTAAATTCTATGCACTTCCTGGGTTCAGGCTGCAGGAGCTGAGCCACCTAGTAAAAATCTCTCCTTTACTTTTCATCCATTCTGCAAATATTTATCTGTCTTCTGCCATGCCAAGCACTAGGCTTAAGTTCTGATGTTGTAGCAGGAATAGAGCAATAAAATATTACTCCCCAAGGAACTGGCGTGCTAATTTTTCTTCAGGTGCATGGCCAGCATACATCTTGGATTTTGCTGTTGAGAAGAAGTATATCAGGTACAATTGGGCACTACTTGGTTTCTGTCACTTTATTCCCAAATTATGAATCGTTTTTGCTTTGGAAATGCTATTAATTTGCTCTTAAGTACCTACAATGTGCCCTGTCCTGTTTTAAGTTGCATCATAGCTGGTCTTTGTCCATGGCATGATGGAGGCTGCACATAGTAATCATAATGTTATGATTACCCGAGGAGCAGTGCTGTGAGGGAGACAGAAAGGGGACCATCCAAATAAAGTGGTGGAGTCTGAGAAAGCTTCCCAGAGAATGCAAACTCTGAAGTTAGATAGAATTTGCCTCAGAGAAGTGTTGATACTGTGGGATAAGATAAGGATTGGAAACAGAGAAGTGTGGGAAGCAGGTGGAGAAAGCCTGGTGGTGTAGAGGCCTTAATATTTGGGGAGTGACCCATGGATCATGAGGATGGTTGCAGCAGAGAATGGAATTAAAGTGGAGGAGGGAGAGTAAGTGAGAGGTATGCTGAGGAATGAACTGGGTAATGAAAAGCCCTGTGTGTGCATTGTTTTGGAGTTTAAAGTGCAGGGCAGGATGGGAAAACACTTGGAGCTGTGGAGTGCTGCAGGTGCACTAATACCTTATTTTGGCATTGCTGCCCTGCCAGCTGTTCAGAGCATGAGTCTGAGGAGAGCTTGAAGGCATGTGAGGAGAATAACTGTCCCCAGCAGGAGGCATGAAGGCTTGAGCAGTCAGGGTTTGGAGTAGGTGGAGACAGGGTGAGAACAGCAGAGGTGTTATGCAGGATATGACTTCCACAGAGCCTCGTGAATGACAAGGAGTGAAATGGTGGAAACCATAACCCAGTGCAAGCTAAGGAAGGGGCAGGTTGTTTTTACTTAGAGCAGTCCTGACTCTGTTACTGAGAAATGATGCACTAGGCAAACATGCCCATGTGGTGGGCAGGGTGCTGGGGCTCTCTGCTCTCAGGGACCCTCTAGAGTTTGGGAGTCTTAGGTGTTGGTTCAAAGTCAGTGTTACTGCACACAACTCCAGTCAAGCAGATCACTACTCTTGGGCTCATCCATTTATTTTGCTGATCACGCTTTTTGGCTGCCTATTAAATGTACTCCTGCAGCTTATATTTTATATATTTTTTGATGTGAGTCAGTGGAAGAGGGAAGACTCACACATAAAGAAGGTGGCCTCCAGATATAGCAGGGGTGGGGAAGCTTTGTTTCTGCCAGGGACCATTTGAATATTTATAGCATTATTCATGAGCCATACAAAATTATCACCTTAAAACAGCCTCCTGTAGACTTACTATATTTTGAGTCCTGCCTGTGTTTGCCTTGGCAGGGCCTGTGAACTGAATGTTCCCCACCCCTGAGATAGAGATATGGGCTGTAAAAAAAAAACACCATGGATAGACATTGGAAACTGAGGAACAACACTGTTTGGAATGCTTACAAAACATATCACAATGCCAGGTTAAAGTCCTGGCTCCTCGGCTTCTGAATCTGAGATGTACACCCTGTGAGGCAGCAGGTGGCAACTTGAGTGCCTGGGTTCTTGCCACCCACACAGAAGACTTGTGATTGAGTTCCAGACTCCTTACTTCAGCCTGGCCCAGTACTGGCTGATGTGAGCATTTTAGAGTTAAAGTGCAGATAGGAGATCTCTCTCTGACTCTCTCTGTTTCAAATTAGTAAATTAAAACCAGAATTGTGAACCCTGAGTTAGTGGATTAGTGGGTGGAGTGACTTTGACTATTTTAGTCAGGGGAGGTCTGGGGAGGAAGCAACCCTAGAAGTTTCGGACAGGGGTCTGTGGAGGGGCTTGTTTGGTCCCCAGCCCTGTTTAGTCACATCTCTCACTTGGATTAGGATTCATTTCTTGACAGTCTCCCTGCTTTACTTCTTGTACTGCTGTTGATGACATCATGTTTGGAACAAGCCTTTCAAAAATATGAGGGTGGCCCTGTCTTCAGAACCCTCCATGGCCTTCCTATAGACCAAGGAGGAGAAGCCCAAGTGTTTCCCTGGCAGTCAGGCAGCCCAGCAGCCCGGCTCCCATTGCCCTTTTTGTTGTGTGACTACAACCTCTGCTCCCTTCCTGCTTACTCCCTCTGTGCCAGCCACACCTGCCTTTTTGCTACTACCTAAACCTGCCAAACTCGCCATGATCTTGTGGTCAAGTACTGCCTAGCTTATTCTTCCCTTTGGGTGTGTTAGCTCATGTGGCAATGATTCCTGAGAATATTTGCAGATTTGAGAGTTTGCTGGGAGGACTCTAAAGATCAGGCTTAGAGTCGTGCTCAGAGCTATGATCTGTTACAATGAGAAAATATCAGCCAAGGGCCTAGGATGTGGGGTGAAGTCTGGAGGCAGCCAGACATCACTTCAAGAGTCCCTTCCTGGTGGGGCTACACAGGTCACGCTTCCTTCTACCCTCGATGGGTTGTGATTGCACATGGGAGGGCTGTCTGCCAAGGAAGCACAGCAGAGGTTCATTGCCCAGAGTTGGAAATGGGCTGGGAACTAGTCAGGTTGGCAGCCTTTGCCTGGTACATAGCCAAATCTCAGCCTCTCAGGAGAGCAGGTGTTTGCACAGCAGTCTGGGCATGGCAACCTGCTGTTAGTGGAGAATGGTCAGAATTCATTGGAAAGCTATGCCAGTGGCCTTTCCCAGGGACAGCTGTCTCAGGCCCACTGGGTACAGCTCAGGTGGCAGCCTCACAGGAAACCCTCACCTTCTCACCCAATTTAGAATAGCAACCTGCTGTTGAAAATGGTGCCCCCCACTCTCCCTCCTTTAACATTTTGTCTCATCTGTCACCACCTAAGACACTGGATCCTCTACATTCTTGCTGTGCTTCACAAGGGCCGAGATTTTTGTCTGCTTTGTTTACGGGAGAATGCACAACACCCAGGACCATTAGAGATTAATATCTAGTGGATGAAGGAGTGTATGTGTGCTGAGGAACAGAAAAGCATGGCACATATGACTAGGAGACAGCTGATGCAGAAAGAGGTGGGAAATGCCTACTGACCTCACGGCAGAGCACACAGGGACTTTGTGGGCCTTGAGAAGGGGGTTTAAAGAAGCATGTTGCTTTAAATAAATTTCTTTAAAGGTTTATTTATTTATTTAAAAGGTAGAATTGTAGAGAGAAAGAAAATCTTCTGTCCACTGGCTCAGTCTCCAGATGGCTGCAACAGCCTGGGACCAAAGCCAGAAATCCAAATGGAACTCTGTCTGGTAGCCTGCCTGGGTGACAAAGGGCCCAAGCATTTGGAACACCTTCTGTTGTTTTCTCAAGCACATCAGCAGGGAGCTGGATGGGAAATGGAGCACCTGGGACTTGAACTAGAGCTCTACTATGGAATGCTGGCACCACAGACTGCAATTTTACATGCTGTACCACAGCTGCAGTCCCTAAAATAAACTTCTTAAAAATGTATTAGACAGGGCCTGGCGGCATGGCCTAGCGGCTAAAGTCCTTACCTTGAACGCACTGGGATCCCATATGGGCACCGGTTCTAATCCCAGCAGCTCCACTTCCCATCCAGCTTCCTGCTTGTGGCCTTGGAAAACAGTTGAGGACGGCCCAGAGCATAGAGATCCTGCACCCTTGTGGGAGACGTGGAAGAGGTTCCTGGTTCCTGGCTTCGGATCGGCGCAGCACCGGCCATTGTGGTCACTTGGGGAGTGAATCATCTCTCCTCCTCTCTGTATATGTAACTTTGTAATAAAAAAATAAATAAATATTTTTAAAAAATGTATTAGACAGAGCCCAGTCCAAATGGCTCAATGACTAAATCTTCACCATAAAAGTGCCAGGATCCCGTATGGGTGCTGGTTTATGTGCTAGCTGCTCCACTTCCCATCCAGCTCTCTGCTTATGGCCCGGGAAAGTGGTAGAGGATGGCCCAAAACCTTGGGACCCTGCACCCACGTGGGAAACCTGGAAGAGGTTCCTGGCTTCAGATCAATTCAGCTCCCACCATTGTGGCCACTTGGGGAGTGAACCAGTAGTTGGAAGGTCTTTTTGTCTCTCCTCTTTGTAAATCTGCCTTTCCAATAAAAAAGAATGTAGTAGATATACAAGTTGTGCACATTTATGGGATATTGTGTGATATTTCATATGTATATAATGCCATCAGGGTAAATATATTTATCCTTTCAAGCATTTAACATTTCTTCACAGTGAAAACATTCAAAAGTCCAATCTCCTACTTTTTTTAATAGGGAAATGTACAATAAACTAAACTTATCTTTTTCCTATCATCAAACAGGCTGCAGACTTTTTATTTATACCTAGTTATCATCTGTAGTCCTCGAACATCCTTTCCTGATCAATCCTTCCACTTCCTCCTCCCTTCCACCATTACGCTTTTGTAACTTCCATGAGATCAATGGCTTTTTGTAACTCCTTCTTTGAGTGAAATAATACATTTGTCTCTGTGCTTGTCTTATTTCACTTAACATGACCTCCAATTCCATTCAGATTGTGACAAATGCCAAGAATGTATTCTTTATGTGGCTGAATAATATTCTGTATGTATAGATACTACATTTTCTTTTTATTAATCAGTCGATGACTGCTTAAGTTGTTTCCATTTTCTGGTTTGTGTGAATAGTGCTACAGCAAACATAGGAAGACAGATGTCTGTTCACTGATGGATTTCATTCCTTTGCGATACATGTTCAGATGTGGGATTGCTGGATCATACAGTAGTTCTAGTTTTACTTTTTGAGGAACCTCATATTGCTGTTTTCCATAATAGCTGAACCAATTTATACTCACACCAAAAGTGTAGAAGAGTTCCCTTTTCTTTGCATTCTCACCAACACTTGTGTGTTTTTAGGGTTTTTTTGTTTTTTGTGGTTTTTTTGTTTGTTTGTTTGTTTGTTTTTATGAATCAGTGTTACATAAATCTGATTCATAGTTTTCCTTGTAGAGATCTTTCACCCTTTTGGCTAGGTTTATTCCAAGGCATTCTTTTTCATAGTTGTTGGAAAGTGGATTGCTTTTCCAGATTGTTCACTTTTGGTGTGTTACAATGCTGTTGATTTTTGTTCATTGACTTTGCTGAGTTTATTAGTCCTTGACAGCCTTTGGTATAGTCTCTTGGGATTGTGTCATCTGCCAACAGTAACAATTGGACTCCTTCCTTTCTCACTTGAATGCCCTTTATTTCTCTTGCCCAGTGCTTGAGAAGCATGACTGAAGTGTCATGGTCACCACGGAGTGGCCCAAACCAGATCCTTACCAGTTTCTCAACTTCAACTCATGCTCTGATCTTCCCAGAATCATGTCTCCCTCCTTCTCCTTCTCATACTTATTAATAGGGAATTGGGGATCTCTTGTGATGTGCATTGCAATGCCCTGTGTTGTTTTGCCCTTGAGCTTATCATAGCTGCATTGATTTCATGAGTTGTATACTTAGTATCTGATTTCTCCATTAAACTGAAAATTCCTGGCTTGCTAACACAATATCCTCACTGTCTAGCCCTGAACTAAAAAAATATTTCAAGAAAGATGGGCTACTCTTTGAATTTTGGATGACTGTGGACTGGGTTAGGCTGCTTGGGAATTTGAACCCACTGCAGAATTTTCTCTGGTTTCCCCAGTCTGCAGCCAGGGTCACCTTCTTTAGTATGCCTTATGCCAGTCAGTTGTCAGTGTCGTATGCCATGATTTCTAATACTTGGCTGTGGATGTTCACATTGCAGGAATCCATGGAAAAGGCCCAGCTGCTTGCATTGGTTGGGGACCAGCTCATCCAAAATCACCATTATGCAGTGGACATCATCAGGCCCAGGTGTGTGGAGCTCAGGCACCTGTGTGATGACTTCATCAACGAAAACAAGAAAAAATATGACATTTTAGGAAAGTCTTTGGAGTTGCATAGACAGCTAGACAAGGTGAGCAAGACAAAGTCCTGAACATAAATGCAAGACTTTCTGTCAGATGGTTTGAACCCTACCTGTTCTCCCTGCTTTGCATTATGCCTGAGAGCATCATGTACCTTATGTAGAAAAAGAAAAGCCCTCAAGACACATTGCAAAGCTGTCCCAGGCCTAGACAGAGCTCTGATAGCTCTGTAGGTAAAGAGTGTCTAGCCATCCTACCACATGCCATGCAATGAGCAGAAGCCCATTTTTCTCTGTGTGGAACCTGACTTAAAAGAATACATTTGAGCCCAGCTCTGTAAAGATGTCTTGATTATTCTTGTGTGTCTTTAGAACCAATCACTATTTGCAAAGCATTTTCCTCACACAAAGGCTGTTTACTGAGCACCTGATTCTGTTCTTATCAGTACACAAGCATGTCTTCTATTCAGTTCTCTAGACAGTGTATGAGGAAAGTATTATGGCTTTGCTGTATAGAGGCACTAGCTGTGGTTAAGCCAATGGCTCTCAAAATTTAACATCAGAGAATCACCCAATGAATGAGTTGGAATCACAGACTGCTTGGTGTACCAACCTTGGGACTTGGATTCAGTAGGTATGCCACATATTTTAGACAAGTGCTGAAGTCCTTCTGGTCCAGGTACAGTAAGTGATACAGGGACAATGCTGAGAAACCTCAGGATGAGTGATTTCTCAAGGCCACACATGCTATTATACAGGAGAAGCCAAATTTGAAATCAGGACTGCCAGACTGCAACCCCAGGCTTCTTAGGCTGGACATCAAGGTTACGTGCACAGGGGTTCACAGGGAGAGGGATTTGTAGACCCTGGTGCCCTTTACAGGAGCACAGTCAGGAGTGTGAGTCAGTCCGAGCACTGCCTTCTGGAGCCTTCCCTGTCAGCTGTTCCCAGGCACATGTGACTGATGGTCATGAGTCGGCATACTGCATTCCCACAGCTGTTTCTCTCCCATGGCTGGGGGCACCCACTCGGGCTGTTTACATTATTCCATTGCCAAAGGGATTTTAGTGTCAGTGAAGTACAGTTGTTCCAGAAGCAAGGGGCTTAGAAGGGGCTGGTGTGTGCTCAGCTCACTGCAGGGTCAGTAGCTGTTTTCCTAACTACATTTCTGCCCCAGAGATAATAGCGTCTGTCTGTCTGTCTGTCTGTCTGTCTGTCTCTCTCTCTCACACACACACAGAAAGAAAGAGAAAGCAGTTAACTATTGAGGTTCTGCAGAACTAGCTCAGTGTTTTCTGTCAATCTTACACTATCCATTTAGAGATTAACACGTTAAGATGTTCTCTCCATTGTTTTTCTTCTGTGTGCTATTTTGAATCATTCCTGCAGTCACTCAGTGAATGGAAATGCAGATGTACACAAATATTCAGACAGCCTCAGACCTACTGACTTTTTCTTCAAGCACCTCAGTGTATTTCAAAAGACCAAAGAAAAGAATGTTTTTTTAATCCTTAGACTTCATCAACTATCTGATTTTCTCCTAGCAGCCATAGAACTTCACCAGTGTCGTTCTGAGTTACAAGAATCATGTTTTTGTGTTCTTAGGTGTTTTTTAGGAAAAACTAATAGCAATAAATAGAAATTTGAGTTACTGAAGAACCCAAAGATGGAACTGGTGTTTTTGTTAAAAAGAAACATTCCCTTTACCAGGAAAGCATGTAGAAGCACGTAGGGGCTAGGTCTCATGCCTCATTTATTGCCTTGTGCTCTCCCATCTAATTAAGATACAAGCCAGGTGGCCTAGAAGGTAAACCCAAAAAGCCATTGATTGCCTTTCTTTTTGTTTAGACACATTAGAAATACTGGGCTCTCCTCTCCCAGAGAAGCAGCAGTTCCTGCTAGTGGGAAAGATAAGAAAGCATATGTGATTTATTTTAATAACAGGGTGACTTCCCTGAGAAGTGAACAGATGTAAAATCCATTTGGGCTATCCACCTTAGGGTTTTACTTACAGTGGTTAAACCATGGAACTCTGTGCTGTCCCCTAACAATTTCCTGTGATTGCAGAATCCTTATAGTTCCAATGTGAATTCAAGCCTTCTAAGGATTGTAGTGGCTCTGAGTTGTGGTCAGCTAACTGCATTGGGTATTGTGTTTCTTTTCTAAAGGTCAGCCAGTGGTGTGAAGCAGGCATCTTTCTCTTGGCTTCCCAAGCTGTGGACAAGTGCCAGTCTCGAGAGGGGGTTGACATTGCATTGAACGACATTGAGACATTCCTGAGTACTGCCAAGGAGTGCTGGTTGCTAAACCCTAAGGAATTTTACAACCAATTTGAGCTGATACTCACCCCTGATGTAAAGGTAATGTTTCTGACTTATTTTGATGCTGTGCTTGGAAAGGAGCTGGGGAGGAGGATTTCGCCTATAGCATGCACTAAGCAGCCTGTACTGAGGGAGCTAGGCTTTTTTTTTTTTTTTAAGATTTATTTTATTTTTATTTGAAAGGCAGAGTTACAGAGAGAAGGACAGACACAGAGAGAAAGAGAGATCTTCCATCCACTGGTTCACTCCTCAAATGACTGCAGTGGCCGGAGCTGAACCAATCTGAAGCTAGGAGCCAAGAGCTTCTTCTGAGTTTCTCCACATGGGTGCTAGAGCTCAAGAAATTTGGACTAGTTTCTACTGCTTTCTCAGGCCATAAGCAGAGAGCTGGATTGGAAGTGGAACAGCTGGGACAGGAACTGGCCCCATATGGGATGGCAGTGCTATGGTCAGAGCCTTAGCCTACTATGCCATGGGCTGGCCCCTAAGCTAAGCTTTTTTTTTTTTTTTAGGTTTAGTTATTCATTTGAAAAGTAGAGTGACAGCAGGGAGGAAGAAATGGGAGGAGAAAAAGAGAGATCTTCCATCCACTAACTCATTCCAAAAATGGTCATAACAGCTGAATCTGGACTGGGCCGGAACTAGGAGCCAGAAACTACATCCAGGTCTCCCCAGTGAGTGTCAGGGACATAAGCACTTGGGTGATTTTATGCTGCTTTCCCAGGCACACTAGCAGGAAGCTGGATTAGAAGCAGATCAGCTGGAACTCAAACTGATATGCAATGCCAATGTGAGGTGACCTTACAGAGTCCTGGTCTGAACACCCTGGTGAAGTAACCCTCCCTATTCTGAATCAAATACCATCTTTAGACATTCATTTCTCTACAAATACTTGTGAACATGTCTGGTGCATCATATACTGTGCTGAGTGCCAAGGCACTAGGATGAGCAGTAGTAGGTAAGTTTCTGTCCCTCATGGAGCTTACAGCTAGTGGGACAGGCTGACATTAACCAAATAATCACACCAAAATGCGACAGGCTGAGATAAGTGCCCTGAAGGAGGGACTCAGAATTCTACTGGACATGTGACAGAGCAATCCGGCCGGCACTGGAGTGAGAGGAAACTCCAGGGAAGAATCCTTTAAGGCAAGGCTTATGGAATGAGTAGACAGGGCAGGTGTGGGGGAGAGTTTTCTAGATGGAAGAAATAACGTGTGCAAAGATCAAAGATGAAGGAATGCTGGCACCATGAACTGAAGCAAAGGGTCAGTGTGGCCAAGTGAGGACAAGGAAAGGGTGCTTTTTGAGTGATGAGGAAGAAGCTTATTGGATCCCACTAAGGATTTTATCTTTATCCCAAGAGCAATGGGAAGTTATTGATCAATCAAAATGGGAGAATGATCTTATATTTGCATTTTTGAAAGATTGATTTTTTTTTTGTTGAAAAGGCATGTTTACAAAGAGAAGGAGAGACAAAGATCTTTCACCTGCTAATTTACTTTCCAAATGGCCTGCATGGTCACAGCTGAGCTATTCTGAAGTCAAGAGCTTCTTTTGGGCTATCCTCTGCTGTTTCTCCAGGCCATAAGCAGGTAGTTGGACGGGAAGTGGAGCAGGTAGGACATGAATTGGTGCCCATATGGGATCCTTTTTTGTGTCATGCACAGACCCTTCAAAGAAACTAGATCACTGATTTTGGGGATTCTGAACACTCGCAGGATTGAAAGGAGTTTGACATAGGCACTGTTCACAAAGATATGTACAGGATTCAGGCAAAGCACCCTGGCACTAGTAAGAAACAGGAAACTGTTGCCTGGAGAGACAAAAGAAACCTAGGAAGAGCTATAGCTGTGTTGATTCCTGTTTGCCCAAAGTTATTGTGGTCTTGAGTAGAGAAATGCAGTTCCTGATAGAGAAATACATACCTCTACCTTTCTCTGTCTCTGATTTTTTGGCAATGCATCCCATTGGCCAAAGCCAGTAAAAGGTCATGAGATCATCCAGTGAAATCCATAGAGGTCAGCTTCTTGGACATAGGAGCAGGGCAGAGATGATGCAGCAACAAGGTGAACAGAATTTGATTAATAATCCTTAGAATCACCCCCCTGTCCATCCAAGGGCCCACACTTTGCTCATACGTGGCACAGGTCACACTGTCTTCTAGCTGTTTATTTTTAGTATTTGTTATGCTTATTGCACTGTGAACTCCCAAATAGCAGGATCTTTGACTCATCTGTCTCTGTAACTGTTTGCCTTCCCTTGTTCCTGGTGTCACAGCCATTTTTGTGGAACTGCAGATAGACAATATGGCAGAGGGGGCAGAGGCCAGCAGGGGCAGCTTGACACAGAACTTTCTGTTAATGAACACCACCCCCATGAATGGATGGATGGTGTCCCACAGGAGTGGACTAGGCCTTGTGGGACTCAGTTATCTCAAGTGAGAAGGGTTGTCAAAAGAGATCCTAGAATCCTGTCCCACATACACTCCTTTCTTGTGATTTGCCCACTTCAATGCCTTCGTCCAAGCTGAGCAGATGCAGGCACCATGCAATGGCTCAGTGGCTAAATCCTTGCCTTGCACATGCTGGGATCCTGTATGGATGTGCAGCTGCTTCACTTCCCATCTTGTCCCTGCTTGTGACCTGGGAAAACAGAAGAGGATGATCCAAAACCTTGGAACCCTGCACCTTCATGGGAGACCCAGAAGAATCTCCTGGCTCCTGGCTTCAGATTGGCTCAGCTCTGGCCATTGTAGCCATTTGGGGAGTGAACCAGTGGTTGGAAGATCTTTCTGTCTCTCCCCTCTGTAAATATGCCTTTCCAATATACATAAATAAATCTTTGGGAAAAAAACACTGTATACAAAATTAGCTGTACTATCCACTGAAGGCTATTGCTATGTCTTAACAGTCCTCTCCAAAACTTCTGTTCAAATGTAACTGCATTTGTAGTGGTATTAAGAGCTGGAGCCACGGAGTGGTGTTGTGGCTTGCAGGTAAAGTTATTTCCTGTGGCGCCAGCATCCCTTATGAGTGTCTGTTTGTATCCCAGCTGCTCCACTTCTGATCTGACTCCCTGCTGATGCACCTGGGAAAAGTAGCAGAGACAGCACAAGTGTTTGGGTCCCTGCCACCCACATAGGAAACCCAGGTGAAGCTCTTAGCTTCAGCCTAAGCCAAATATGGCCATTGCAATCATCTTGGGAGTGAACCAGTGGATGAAACACACACACACTCTCTCTTTTTTCTACTCTAACACTGCCTTTCAAATAAATAAATACATCTTTCTTAAAAAGAGGAGTCAGGAGAGCTGGAGTCATTTAGAGATGATAATGTCATGAGGCACCAATCCCATGAGTATATTAATGCCATTCTCAGGGGAGTGGGTTTGTTGTCTCTAGAGTGGGTTAGTGATAAAGGGATAAATTCAGACCTCTTGTCACTTTTCACTGTGTCTCACACCTGCTTCCTCAACATGTGTCGCTTTCCACTGTGTTTTGATGTAAAATGAGGGTTCTTGCCATATACTTGTGTCACATTCTTGGGCTTCTCAGCTTACAGAACTGTAAGAAATCAGTCTGTTCTTAATCAACTTCTCAGTCTCAGGCATGCACTGGTAGCAGCAGAAAGCTGACTAAGAGCACTGATACCGAGACGTGAGACTGTTTGGATCACAAATACCTGAAAAGGGAGTTGTGGCTTTGGAATGAGGTAGTAGGTAGAAGTTGGAAGAATTTAAAGAAGTCTAGAAAAAACAAATCTGTCTACAGCCATGCCACCCTGAACGTGGCCAATCTCGTCTGATCTTGGGAGCTAAGCAGGATTGGGCCTGGTTAGTACTTGGATGGGAGAAAAAAACAAATCATAGTTGCTATGAGTGGAGCATTAAGGGTGACTCAGAAAAGAAGGGAAGATCTGAAGCTTAAGGTTTACTTAAGTGGTTAGAACTGGACTGCTGGAAGAAAAATGGCCATTCAGATGTGAATAGATAATACAGTATTGGAAAATGGAGTAAAGGCCATATTTGACCAACAGTTACAAAGAACTTGATGGGATGGTGTTCATGTGTTAGGAATTTTGTCAAATGAAGAACACTAAGACAGTGAGCTATATATCTGGTGGAGGAATTGTCCAAGTGGCCAAGACTGAGGCTGTTGTGTAGCTTCTTTGATCTGCATAAACAGACATGTGAGAGCAGAGATGACTTTAACATAGAATTTGTAACAAAAAGAGAGACAACACAACAAAAATTTAGAAAATTAGAAGCCTGGCCATACAAAAAGTGAAGAAGCATGTTCAGAGAAAAGTGTGTGCTTAAGTGATCTAGATTTATGTGACTAGAAGGGAACCAGGTGTTATTTATCAGGGCTGTGGAAGAAAAGACCCCCAAAATATTAGGAAATGTTAGAAGCTGCATACCCTCACAGGCCCAGAGAACTAGAATGGCTGAGTGGTTTTAGGAGGCAGGTTTGGGTGCCCTTCATGAGCACTCTGCTCAGGGCTACCTTGGCTCTTACTCCCCACATTAGGGCCCAGAGCCATACAGTTGTGGCTCAGGTGGTCCCAGGTGCTGCTCAGCCTGTAACCAAAAATGCAAGCAGAAAGCTCTCATGGTGACTACCTGGTGTTAAATGTTCAGGCTGAGCATAAGAACTCTGGAGGTATGGCTACTTTCACTTTGCTATCAGAGTATGTCCCAGCCAGATTGTCACCATAGTTGGGCTCTGCTAGACTAATGCATACTGGAGTCACGGGACTGGGCCTGCCCCTTGAGACCACAGAACTACAAGTGTGAGAGAGCTATTGTACTGGTTGAGTTCAGCAAAACCACAAGGGCAGGGATGCCCAAAGCTTTAGGGGAGCCCACCCTCCATTGTGTTCTGGAGTGTCTGGAGCTTTAAGTGTCCAGTGTGTCCTAGAGGCAGTGCATGTATAAAAGATCTAGAGTTTTGAGACTTACTTATACTTCCCTTTTTGGGTTTTGGACTTGCCAGGATGAGTTATACTTCTGGAGTAAGAACATATATCCTGTGCAGATCCCACCATTGTATTTTGGAGAAATGTCATTTGTTTTGTGCTCACAAGCTCACGGCTGGAGAAAATTTTCTCAGGATGAATCATGCCTGCAGTCTCGCCCATATCTAATTTATGTGAGACTCTGGACTTTGGACTTTTGGGTTCCTGCTGAAGCAAATTAAGCTATTTGGTGCAATAGGGATGAAAAAACTGCATTTTGTTATGTGAGAAGGGACATGAGTTGTGGTTCATCAGGAGACAAATGTTACGGTTTTAATGACCCTTTGAAAATTCATGTTAAATGTAATTGCTGTCCTTAAGAGGCATGGCCTTGAGGAATTGATGAGGCTGTTAGCACCTGCTCAGGATTAGATTACTGCTGTCATCACAGGAGTGGGTGAGACATCACTGGGGCGGATTTTGGGTAAAAGGAGTGTACGCAGCCCCATGTTGTCCTCTCTCTGTCACCTTTATGTGCTTCCTCACCAGGCTGTGTCCCCTGCCATGTTATGTCACAGGGAAGCCTTCACCACATGCCAGCTGCGTGCTCTTGGACTTGCCAGCTGCTAGAACTTTAAACAAGTCTCTGTTCTTATCAATTGTCCAATTGCCTCCCCACACCCTCAATCTGATCAGGAGGAAAATTGTAGACAAATCCCATTGGAGAGACACACTACAAAATGCTTGTCCAGTGCTCCTCAACCATGTGAAAATCAAGGTAAATCTGAGAAGTGTTACAGCCAGTAGGATCCTTAGAGGATGTGAGGACAAAATGTAATATTGGGGAGAGGAAGGCAGGGGTGCACTATGTAAAAACTAAAGCAATCTAAATAAAATATTAGCTATGACAGTAACGTGTCAACATTGGTTCATTAATGGTGATAAATGTACCTTCAACATAAAATGTTAATAACAGAGAAAATTGTTGTGAGGTATATGGAAACTTTGTCTTACTTTGCAGTTTTGCACAGATTTACACTAAAAAAATCACTTATTAAAAAAAAAGCTGATAGTTTGTGTCTAAATACTGAGTCCGTGGGGCTGCAGTGATGGCTCAATTGGTTCATCCTCTACCTGCAAGCGCCGGAATATGAGCACTTTCTCATGTCCAGGCTGCCCCATTTCTTTTTTAAAATTTATTTTTGATGGTTTTTACATAGCTAATTAGAGTGATAAGGGACAAGGGCTACAGGAAGGTGGATGAGACCATTATTTCCACATTCTCTGTTTTCCTTCCTGTATCTGGGTGAGTGGGGAGTTAAGGGGAGAGGCCACTCCCAGCCTCTCAAATGGTTCTGTACCCTGGGATGGAGGACAGCCACTGGACACCATCCAAGTGTCCCTGATGTGGGGCATGCTCTGAGGGTCCTGCTCAAGGGGTTTTGATAGTTCTGAATCACTGCCAGTCTCGCCACTCCAAGCACGATGGAATCTCTCCAGAATTCACTGGTTTATATAGTCCACCTTAGAGTCTTCGTTTGCCCAGTTATTCACTGCCAACATTTGACTAGGGTAATTGATCAATTTGTTCTGTCCTCCATCCTCTATTATGGTGTCAGGTGTCATCTGCAGACTCCAATGTACTACCACCATGTCTTCCATGTGCATCTGGATATGCTGTTCACTGCTCCATCTAAGCCACTAAGGAGACCAAGCTCTGACACATGCACTCTACAGTCAGACCATGAGACCTGCACTTCTCTTCATGGGTGCAGCAGTTCAGTTGGGTAATCCCCAAAGAAACTTCATCTGAGGTGATCCTAGTCCTGATTCTTGTGTGTGCTTTCTAGTACAGGCACAGTCCATTACCCCAATCAGCTTATGCATATGCTGCTGATTGCAATTGCTGGGTCAGTTCTGTTTCCAGCCCTGTCTTCTGCATGAACCAATGGGTATTGTAGCCCAACCCGATCTGCCCAGCACACACTCAACCCTCACACAAACCAGTGGGAGCTATAGCTTAGTTGGAACGACCTGCAATACCCCTCACCAGACCTGCCTCCCCCCGCCCGTCCTGGTTCCCATACTTGCCAGCATATACAGCAGAGTGGTCCAGTCTGTCCCACATCCCATTCAGCTCTCATACATGCCAATGGGCATTGAAACCTAGTTCAACCCAGCCAGCCCCACTATTCAGCCCACACACATGCTGGCAGGAGTCACTCTCTGTCTAGCCATGCCTGCCCTAGTCCTATTTCTCATGATCTCCAGTGGGATTGGCAACCCAAGAGGGAGGTCACTCCTAATCCTGGATCTTGCACTGTTCAGTTGGTTCTGCAGTTTAATGTGACAGAATTTGCTCCCATGCTAGCATCTGCTAGCTGATGCTGTGGCAAAATCCCTACCAGTCCATATCCGCTCTGGCCTATGCATGCACCAGTAGGAACAGTCAACCTAGCCTGGCTTTCCCTGATGCAGCTCACATGAGGTGTTGTAGCCCTGCCTGGCCTGGTTTGCCCCTGTTCCAACTCTCATGCTATCTAGTAGGAGTAGTGGTTCAGCAGGGGAGCCCAATGTAGCCCCGCTACTGGGTTTGCCCCCTCCCCTCCAGGTCTCACATGTGCTGGTTAGGGGCTACGACCCAGTATGGCATGGCCCGTATCACCTTGGCATTTGTTGGTGGGGGCTGTAGCCTGGCCTGGCCCAGCCTACCCCTAGTTCCAGCTCACACTGGTAGAGGCTACAGCCTAGCCCAACCCAGCCAGCCTCCAATCCCAGCCCTCATGTGAAATGGCTTGTGTTGTGATCCAGCTCAGCCTGACCCACACTTCATCTGGTGCTCGGATTTGCCAGTGGGTGATATGAGCTGGCTTAGTCTGTTTTGCTCCCAACCTGTGCCAAATGTATGCCGGTGGGTACCATTACCTGACCTTGTCTGGGCTGCTCCGTTTCTTGGTTTTTGTGCTCACCTGCAGGGACTGTGTCCTGACAGAGAAGTTCCCCAGGCTCCTCTATCCTGGCTGCTCCATTTCTAAAGATGTGGTACATATGAAAACCACATCAATAATAAAATGTCATTCTTAGAGCAGTTACCTCATCATGGTCTGAGCTCTTTTTTAAAAAATTCCTATTGGAAAGACAGATTTACAGAGAAGAGAGGCAGAGAGAAAGATCTTCCATCCACTGTTTCACTCCCCAAATGGCTGCAATGGGCAGATCTGAACCTAAGCCCATGGATCTTCCTTTGTTAGTTTCCCAGGTGATAAGCAAGGAGTTGGATGGAAAGTGGAGCAGCTGCGGAAAGTGGAGGGAACCGACTCCAAATTGGGATGTTGGTACTTGCAGGTAGAGGATTACCCAGTTAAGCCGTGTGCCAGTCACATGATCTGAGCTCTTACAGAGCTTTCTTGTAGTACTTAGCCACTGTGCTACTCCTGGTGTGCTGTCTTTATTGTTTTCCATTGTTCATGTTCACTACCTCCAGAGAATGGAACAATTTTGGTAGGTAAATAACAAGATTCCGTTTTTTCAGATACTCAGCAGGTATACTAGGTTCTGTTCAGAGAATACAGTGATGAAGTCACCATACTTGCCATCATGTACTGGTAGTTCAGTGGGAAACAAACACTTTCTAAGCCATGCTTCTTGGTTCTGAGAGCAGACGGGATGGAAGGGACCATGGGGCATAAAGAGGAGGCAGCAATCAGCTCCGCCTAGGAAACCAGGACAGTTCATGCAACAGAAAGTACCTAAGTAAGCCTGGAAGATTCTGTAGCTTTTCAGGGAAACCCTGTGGAAGGAGGGAACCTCAGCAGAAGAAGGGGACAATGAGTGTTTGTGGAACTGTTCCAGTTGTAGGATAGGTGGGTACTGCCAGGAGGGGAGACCCAAAGGAAGCCAGTTCCCGCACAGTGGGGAGCCCCTTGAAGGGGTTTTAGAACAGGGAAGTTCTAGGATTAGGTATGCTTTTGAATAAGATAGCTTTGATTGTGATATGTGGCATGGACTTCAACATGAGAAGAAGGGGGCAGGCATTGTGGCGCAGAAAGAAGCTGCTTCGTGGAGTGTCCACATTCCATACTATAGTGTCTGGGGTCAAGTCCCAGTGCTTCTAGTCAGGTGCCCTGCTAATGCGTGCCCTGGGAGGCAGCGAATGATAGCTCTAATACTTGGGTTCTTGTCACTCATATGGAAGACTTAGATGGGGTTCCAGGCTCCTGGCTTTGGCCTGCCTTAGCTCTGGCTGTTGTGGGTATTTTGGGGGTGAACCAGCAGGTGGGAGAGCCATTTCTCTCTTTTCTGCCTTTCAAATAAATATGCAAATATGAAGAGAGAGAGAGGAGAGCATGGTTATAAATCTCACAGGAGCTTTCTCCTTATCTGAGCTTAGGGCAGCTTCTGACTGCTCTGCTACTCCCAGGAGAAGAAGTGTGAGCAAAGGTGACACAAGTTCCATGCAGGCTAAATTTTGAGCCAGTGATCGCACATCATGGCTTTCCTCGTTCCTTCATCAATTTGCTGATCATTCAGTCAGGTTTCTCCATCTTTGAAGCAGTTAGCACTCTTGCCTCAGTTTCATGAAGTTCTTCCTGGGGCCGGGAGGGCAAGGTGTTATTTGCAGAGATCAAATCTTAACCATCACTCCAAGAGTAGAAACTGACATTGCCCTCATGCTGACAGAAGGGAATTTTGGTTTTCTTTGGGAGCTGGCCTGTTAGCTGTGTTACTGTTATCATAATCTCAGTGCAGTGCACAGTTAAGCTTCCGTGGGTGACAGAGTACCTTCTCAGAAGAGAGATTTTAAGCAGAGACTTGAGTCTAGAGTAGAGGCCAGCAAACTGCAGCTTGTCTGCCAGAATGGCTGTCATCTGCTTTTGTAATGGAAGTTTTACTGGAATGCCACCACTCTTGTCATATGGAATGTCTGTGGCTATGTTTATGCTGTAATAGCAGATTTTTGCCATTGTAACAGAGACCTGGTGATCTGTAAAGTTCCAAAGGTTTACCACTTGGGCTGTTAAAGAAAAGGTTTGATCTAGACCATCACTGCCTGCTAGAAATATGTCACATATATATTTTAAAATTTTCCAGTGGTCACATTTTGAAAAGTGAGGGAAAAAATTATCAATTTTAATAGTGTTTTTAAGATTTATTTTTTGAAAGATAAAGTCACAGAGAGAGAGAGAGATCTTTGATTTGCTAGTTCACTCCTCAAATGGCCGCAACAGTCAGGGAGGGGTCAGGCTAAAGGCACATTAACAGGGAGCTGGATTGGAAGCAGAGCAGCAGGAACTGGGTTTGGCACCATGACAGGTAATGCTGGGATCGCAGGCATTGGTATAATCCTCTCTGATCCACAGTGCTGGCTAGCCCCCAATTTGAAGTTTTATTGAACCTATTCCAAAATATTATTTTATGCGTCATCAGCTGTGAATCAATTATTTTAGCATTTTCTTTTCATGAGTCCTCAGAATCCAGTGTGGATTTCACATTTGCCACACATTTCTGTCCAGAGCAGCTGCATTTCAGGTGCTCCTTTGTCACGTGTGACTCGTGGTTGCTGTCTTGGCCAGTACAGGTCTGGGCTCTGAGATACTGCCGAGGGAGAGCAGCCCTAGGGAGGTCACCCTCTGGAGGGCCTTGGGCCGTAAGGGAGGGGCTGACCCACAGCTGACATTCCTGTGCCAGACAAACCCAGGAGCTGCAAGTGCTGCCTTCAGGCTCTCTGTGCTTGCCCTCAGAAGGTGGCCTACCCCATGAAAGGCAAGTTTGCTTTTCTGGTTGCAAACTGTGCCAGATTCCCTGTGTGTGCACTGAGCCTGCATTTTTTGAGAATGTGTCATCCTTCAAGGAGCACTGACTCTCAGGGGGTCAGCGCTTGTGATTCTGGATCCATCCTGTGGTGGTTAGATTCACCCAGGAGAGAAATGTCAAGAGTTGCTGTGACAAAGAAAGGGCTGCCCCACTTCCACAGACCCACCAGACCCCCATAGTGATATCCGGCTGGAAGCAAGTCCAAAAGTAGCATTTGTGGCTGAAACTCAAAGATTTCATGTCTTGTTCTCTGTTTCCTGTACCTTGTTCACAGTGCATGCAGTCAGCTCAGGCAACATCTCTGAGCCCTGTTTCTCCCCTGGCATTTCCCATGCATTTGCTTTCCTGCTTACATAGAGAGAAGGGACCACACAGATTAAAATTCAGATGTGTGTCCTTGCCATTGCAGGTGTTTCATAGCTCCATGTCCCCAGATTTTAGATATTACCTCAGCCTTCAGGCACCTCTTTCCTGGAAAACATTCAAACTCTTTTCTCTATCAGGGTCCTCATTCAGGAAATCCTTTTGATTTTGAAATCCTCCTGTTCTGTATGTGAGCCTAATGCCCCTCCATGGTGGTCTGTGGCATCTTTTCTTGCCATGAATGTACATGGCTTAGTGACCATTCACTCACTTGACAAATATTGACTGAGCACTGCCCTGTGGCAGGCAGCATTCCAGGAACTGAAGATATTGTAGTGCAGAGGGTATAGTCATGGCTTTCAAAGGTCTCACGTGGGAGACACAGAGTCACAGCACAACTGTGGCACATGACGAGATAGGCAGTGACTTGCTTGAGGAGAAGCCCAGGGGAGGGTCACCTGAGGCAGGCAGGAGTGGAGGAGGAGGGGAAGATGGGCAAAAGGGAACACATTATCTTCTCAAGCTTAGGACACCTGTTCATCATGATCTGCTTTTTCCCCTGCAGGACAAAGCCCAGAAAGTCCTGCAGAAGCTGGGTGACGTGCAGGAAATCTTTCACAAGAGGCAAGTGAGTCTGATGAAACTGGCTGCCAAACAGACTCGCCCAGTGCAACCTGTGGCCCCCCATCCTGAGTCCTCCCCAAAATGGGTGTCACCAAAAACCAGCCAGCCCTCTGCCCTGGGTAGGTTATTTGGAAGAAGTAATCTCTGGGGTCTTCCTGAGTACCTCTGAGGGTAGAGACCATAAAATGGTGGTTATTTTTGGCAGTTATTCTTGAAAACAAACTACAGATATACCACGGTGCAGACACTGAAGACTTGCAAGCACTTAAATTATAGCAGGTGCCTAACTAATAGTAAGAATATTATTTCTCTGTAGAGCAGCAGTCATGGTATTTCAATCTTCATGACTTTTTTTATTCTGTCTTATTATAATGGCTGGGACTTACAGTACAATGTCAAATGGGGCTGGTGAGAGTAGGTATCCCTATTCCTTGTCAACAGTATGGGAAAGAGTTCACATATCACCTTTAAGTATGATGTTTGTGGTATGTTTTTCACAGATGTTTTTTAGCATCTTGAGGAGATTTGCTTCTATTCCTAGTGTACTCAGAGGTGTTTTGGTTTTTGTTTCTGTTTTATCATGAATGATGGTTGAATTCTTCAGGTATTCTCTTTTTGTCACATATACTGAGATGTTTACATGCTCTAACGTTTTCCCCCAGCAACTCCACTGTTAGCATGCAATGATTTATTTTCACATGCTAAGACAACTTTCAAAAAATAAATCTTAAAAACACTATTAAAATTGATTTCACTTTTTTTCTCACTTTTTGACACAGTGGTTAAGTACTGTATCCCATATCAGAGATGAGAGAGAGAGAGAGAGAGATCTTCCATCCACAATGGCCAGAGTTGGTCCAGGCTAAAGCCTGCAGCTTGAAACGCTTATACAGGTCTCTATATGGGTGACAAGTGCCCAAGTACCTGAGCCATCTTCTGGTACTTTTCCAGGCACATTAGCACGGAAGTGGATTGCAAGTGAAACAGCCGGAACTCAAACTAGTGCTCCAATATGGGGTGCTAGCATTGATTGCAAGTGGCAGCTAAACTGACTCACCACAACACTGATTTCCCATTCTTTTTTTTTTTTTTGGCAGGGGGAAGGTAGTGGGAGAGGAGGAGGAGAGGCAACAGAATATTTTTAAATGTTTTTGTCATAATTTTTGTTCATTTATTTTCATAAAAGGTGGAGAGGGGGTAGGAACTGAAGTAATTGAGCTGCAATGTGCTGCCTACTAAGAATGTTCATTAGCAGGAAGCTGGATCAGAAGTGGAGAAACTGTGGCTGGTACAGGCTAACCCTCCACCTGCAAGTGCTTACATCCCATGGGCACTGGCTCATGTCCCAGCTGCTCTACTTACCGTCCAGCTCCCTTCTTATGGTTTGGGAAGGCAACATAGCCTGAAGTTCTTGGGCCGGTGCATCCACATGGGAGACCCAAAGGAGGCTCCTGGCTTCTGGATTTGGATCAGTTCAGCTCTGACTGTTGCAGCCATTTAGGGAGGCAATCAGTGAATGAAAAACCATTCTGTCTCTCCTCCTCTCTGTAAATCTGCCTTTCAAATAAAAATAAATATATCGTTTAAAAAAAAAAGTGGAGCAGCTGGGACTCAAACCAGTGCTCATTTGGAATGCTGGTGTTATACAAGACAACTTCACCAACTGCACCTTGATTCTGGTCCCTATAATTATATTTTTAAATGAAACTAAGAGATAAGAAGGAAGTGGAGCAGCTGGGACATGAACCGGCCCTCATATGGGATCTTGGCACATGCAAGGCGAGGACTTCAGCTGCTAGGCTACCACACCAGGCCAGACTTGGTCTCTTTTATTGATTCTAAGTACATATGGTTGTTACAAGTAAATAAAGCAAGAATAACAGAGATTGATTCTTAGCTTTCCAAACACAAGATTTCATAATAGATAATTCCCCTTCCCCCAGTAAACAGATCCTCATCGTGTCTGAACAGGCTGTCTTTAATCTGGGTCGGTCAAGTAGCTCATTTTATGGAACTTACACTCTTGTTTTTCCAGTAACCAACAGGTTTGAAACACAGTTGTCTGATTCCTTAGTGGCTGAGTCTTTGCCAAGATAAGCAATCACATTTCACAGTGTGAGGAAGCTGAGTGGAAGAGCTTAGACGTGAAAATTAGGATCTCAGAGTCTTGTGAGCAAGTGCCTAAAATACAACATTTAATGTTTCTGAAGTCCATATGGAATGTAAAAACACTCTTAACATCATGTGACCATACTCGTAGCTGTAACATGTTGAGCAGTTACCATGATCTGCCTAATTTGAGCATATGAATTCACTAAAGCTTCATAACAACCCTATGCTGCAGGCTTTCTGGGAGTCCCCAGCATATAAATGGACACAGATATTAAACATGTGTGTCTCCTTTGCAGAGGAGCAAAGCTTGAAAGGCTTCTGCTGCCTGCCTTTAATTACTTCTCTGTAACGGCCAAGGGCAAGGGCTTCTCAATCATGAGTGTCACTAATTAAGCACATGCATTCCTACCATTAAATTACTATGCCTGCAAGTCAGTCATTTTGCAGAGCTCTTGTGGAAAATAAGGAGCCTGAAAAATTGACTGTGATTGTAATGTAGCTTCAGGGGTCACATAACGCAGGGTGACAGTGTGTTTTACTGCAGATTTCAACATTTATGGAAATCCCATCGGAAGCCCAATTGCTTTTGCTTGGCTCACAGAATTGAAGGGCGGGTAAGCGAGCCTCTGGAGCCTGGATGGTCAACCTCAAACCCAGATAATAATCAGAGTGATATATTGGTGGTGTTAGGAGGATGGCATTTTGGTTTTAGCTCCTAGAAATACACAAAACATGCCTTTACTTAGTCTTATGTTTCCTGTGAGTTTTCCAAGGACACTGGATGATGATGATGTTGATGATGATGAATAAGAATTCAAACAATTGGGCCCAGTGCGATAGCTTTGCAGCTAAAGTCCTTGCCTTGCCCAAGCCAGGATCCCATATGGGCACCAGTTCTAATGCCAGTGGCCCACCTCCCATCTAGCTCCCTGCTTGTGGCCTGGAAAAACAGTCAGGGATGGCTCACAATCCTTGGCACCCTGTACCTGGATAGGAGACCCAAAAGAGGCTACTGGTTGCTGGCTTTGGATTAGTGTAGCTCTAGCCTTTGCAGTTGTTTGGGAAGTGAACCAGTGGACAGAAGATCTTCCTTTCTGCCTCTCCTCCTCTCTGTATATCTAACTTTCCAATAAAAGTAAAAAACAAATCTTTAAAAAAAATTCAAAGAATCCCTTGTGATGATCTTCGTAGCTGTCAGCACAAACACTGAATAAAGCTGATAAAACATGTTAGGAAGCTTCCAGGTCTATGCTGGGCTACTTCTCTCCAAGTCCCAATTTTACTAACCAACAACCATGAAGCCTGAAGTAAAGATATCCCCCAGGTGTCTAAGAATCCTGTGCAAAGGAGAAAATGGAGGTGGAGTGACTGAGAGAACAGAGCAAGAGCAAAGCAGCTCATTACCTTGACTCGGTCAATTGATTGGAGGTCGTCTGATACACTCCTGGAAATGGCCCCATCAGTCCTGGAGTCATTACTACGTAATCAGAATAGAACAACTCCTTCTGCCTAGAGCAGGCATAGACATCCTTTTAAAGAATAACAATGTGGTATAGGCTGTGTGCAGAGAAAGAAAGCAAATATTTTAAGGAAGACTGTAAGTGATTGTGCTTAAATGGCAAGAATTTTAGAATTTTTCAAGCTTTCCACAATAAATACAAGCTAATTTTTGATGAAAAAAATGCATTTAATAAAATGAAGTACCTAGAATTTAATCTAGTTCTCTAATCCAAGAACAAAATCAAATGGTGTGTCATACAGGATAAATAATGCATGCTCATGTGGCAACGGATAAGAGAGAGAAACTGAGGTTTGTAATAGGGGATGCTGCGTGAAGGCAATGACTTTTAAAATGGGCTTTAAAGCCAGGAACAAAGCAAATTCTGTCATTTTTACCATGCTATAGTAGCCTGTTTGTTGTGATTTTGTATTTCCTGTGGCATTGAGTGTCAAAGACCGGTTTCTTTCTTTTTTAAAGATTTATTTGTTTTTATTGGAAAGTCAGATATACAGAGAGGAGACGAGACAGAGAAGAAGACCTTCCATCTGATGGTTTACTAAAGTCGCTGCAACAGCTAGAGCTGAGCCAATCCGCAGCCAGGAGCTTCTTCTGGGTCTCTAACACGGGTGCAGAGTCCCAAATCTTTGGGCCGTCCTTAATTGCTTTCCCAGGCCACGAGCAGGGAGCTGGATGGGAAGCAGGGCCATCGGAATTAGAACCAGCTCCCATATGGGATCCTGGGCATGCAAGGCGAGGACTTTAACTACTATCGCGCCAGGCCCAAAGACTGGTTTCTATGTTTCTCCTTCACCTCTCAGTTCATCTGCTCTCTGGGAAATCATTGTGCTACTGTGATTAATCTTTTTTAGTAAGCTGCATCAACACAGCCCAGATATTTGTCCGGCAGAGTGCTCTTCTGAGTTAAAACTGAGGTCAAAGAACCAAACTAATGGTGAATTGTCTTTGTCCCTCCAGCTCCTCCCCAAAGGACATCTGAGGAACTTGGTACAGAGGCAGATTTGAACTCTCTGGATAAGGATGACAATCAGACTAAATTTGGAATCAAGGTAAAAAATTACCTTTCTATTACTGAAAGAAATCTCTGACAGGAGGGAAGACTGTGTTCCTAATTATCAATACATCAGTAAATCATGTTCCCTGTTATGTCCCCATCGACAGTTCTGGAAGCTGTGCCCATCAAGACATGTGGTACAGACTGTTGCTCTCAGGAGCTGGACTGTGTAATGAACCTTTTGCTTTCTTCTTTTTTAACTGCAATAACAAATGAAGGCTGGTCATGTATATCATTATTTTATTGCAGTTCCTGGTGCAGACTGTTTTGTTGAAGGAAGAAGGAGAAGCTGTTTGTTCCTGTCATCTGATTTTGTATTTCAAATTATGACGATATGATAAAATTGTGTAGTGCTATAAAAACCATACGCACATGTGCAAGTGCGTGAATAACCATGAGCTCTTTCCTAATAAGCTCTGTAGATTATGTAGAGGGTAATTTCTTTGTCTTGATATTATAGTATTGTATAAGATGTTAAAATTAGATGAGGTTGGGAAAAGGGTACATGGGGCTTTCTGGTCCAGTTCTTTGCAACTTCATACAGTTGTTTTACAATAAAAGCTAACATTAAAAAGCATAAGCTTTGGAACCAGGCAGACCTGGGTTTCAGCTTAATATTATTGGATAGTATAAATAAGGAAATCATTATTCTAGAGCAGGTAAGAAAAAGGTGGATTGAAGAAGAAAAAGTGTTAAATTTCATCTGCATGAAGGACCAGGTGATTGACTAAGAGAGAAGCCTCTTTATTACTTGTTTTGTGTCCACTGTCCAAGACTCATTCCCAGACTGGATAGAGCATGGCTCTGACTGTAGGTGACAAGTCTGGCTTCCTTTTGGCCTTATGCCCAGAACCTGAAGACAAAATGAAGTCACACCCAGTCTAGAGGGTGAATCATGGCCTGGTGATAAATGCTACCCATTGCCCTCCAGCGTAAATACTCAGAGAAAAGGCAGCCATGAATCAATCCGTAATTGCTACTATAGCCTCTGATATTTCTTGCAAATAATGGTATGCCATGGTTTGATCATCTTCAGAGAAATCATTGCTAAACGGGTGTTCCTTCTTCTCTGATAAGTGATTTCTTGTTGCACTAGCTCTTGGAGCTCGTCAGCTCAACTCAAGGAAGCAGGAGGCTCTCCCCAGAGCTACCTTATTGCCATGCTCTGGGAAAGCCCAGCAAGGGAGAGATGCATGGTGTTTACTGGCAGGGAACATGTGGCTACTTCCTGCTCTTCACATCACCAACTGGAAGCTCACAGCATGACTCATGGGAGCTGCCTTGCCCAGGCTGCTCACATCACAGCTTCTTTGGAAGGGAACTCTGACGACAATTCTCTTTTCCCAAATGTGACCCACAGGTAGCACCGGAAGGGTTAACAATGTCCTTTTGCGTCAAGTCATTTAAAGTAGGATACACTTTTTCAGCTTCTGAGTAGATAGAATTCCCAATAAAAACACTAAGAAAGAAAAAGAGAAGGGAAAAAAGAAAAAGAGAAAGAAAGAAGCAGAAATTGTTGGAAGGGACTGGAGCGATGAGAGGAGATCTGCTGGCACTGACCAAAGGCCAGGCTTTGCGCCATAGGCTGGATGAGCCTAATTGGCCTCTAGAGAAAGTTGGGGCCTTCCCTGGTTTCACCAGCAGTGCTGGGGAGATTCTGAGAAATTGAGTTTCCTCAAGAATCATACAACTAGCAAATGGTGGAGCTAGAAGCTGAAATTCGCAGTTGACTAATCAGTTTGCTTCTCTACCTGGTTATTTGCTTAAACTAGTTAACTAGCAGCTTACTTAATCCCCCAAGTAAGTATCCTCCTCTGCAACATGAGGATAAATAGCACTAGTTTCACAGTGAAGCGAGAGGTATGTGGAAAACACCCAGCAACACTGGTGTAGTTTTAAAAATATTTTCTATCAGTGAAGTGGAAAAACCTTTTCATTGGTTTATTTTGTGTAGCCCTTGCCTATTTTCTTGCAAGACTGTGTTTTTACTTTTTATTTGTTAAACTTGTTATTTAGTGGGGCCATTAAGTCTTTGACTACAATGTAAATTAAAAATATTATGTCAACAATAATATGAAACACTAAATTAAAAAAAAAAAATAACTGCCTTGTCCATAGCTGGCCAGGAAATTTGAGCTCTTCATTGGATCCTACATTTATGAGTAGACCGTCCTGTGTTAAAGATGGAAAGAAGCCAAAGGAAGGTCAGTTTCAGGCTTTACGTGGAATTCTGATCTCCATTATATATGTAACTTTTGCTGAATGATAGCAAATCAGGGGCCCAATCAGTTCCTTTTCTTTTCACTACTTTGTATCCCAAAGTTTTCAGTTGTGTTTTCTGTTTCTCTGCCAAAGAACTATATGAACTGGAACACATTTATTTCTACTCTTCAATGCTATTTGTCAGTGTTAGGGTGAGCAGTCAGGAATTTTGCCAGATTTGTAGGGCCTCCACCAAACTTTCTGAAAACTTTCCAGAATAATGATTCTCAAATTTTCCCGTGTATTGCAGCCCTGAGCAACTTATTAATAAATAAGGTATATTTCCAGGCTCCATCCCAATAAATTCTAGTTAAGCAGTTCTGGATGGGGTTCCAGAAACTGAACATATAACTTACATATTTGGTGACAAGAATAGGTGATACAAAGACCACTGTCTTAGGGGCTATATTCAAAAGCGAAAAGAAGGGAGTAACACTAAGTTTACTTCTGCCTTTGATATTTGACCAAAATATTTGATGAGTCCTACCTATTTGGCTGGCTTGTTCAAATCAGTTATATACATACACACATATAGCACATATCATGTTACATGTTGGTGAATTTTATATGTTACTATTTATTTATTACTATTTATTTATATTTTACATATATTTTAAATATTATATAATATATATTTTATGCATACACATGTGTATATATATGTATATATTCCATTCACTGGTCCACTCTTCAAATGCCCACAGTAGCTAGAACTAGACCAGCCTAAAGGCAGGATCCAGAAACTCCATCCAACTCTAATGTGGGTGTCAGGGATCCAAGTTCTTTGGGCTATCACCTGCTGCTCCTAGGGTGCACATTAGGAGTAAGCCAGAATGGAGACCAGAGCCAGGCCACTAAATTCCTCGGTCATTTTTGGGATATAGGCACGCCAAGCAATGACCTAAAACACTGCCCCAAACATTTTCTGCTCAATTAAAAACAGATAAAAGCAATTGCTATGGGCCCAAACTCAGGAAACTTACAAGTTTCATAAGGGAACCAGTAATAATTTTCAAGAATTCATAATAGAAAATGCAGAATGACTCAACTGTGGTGAAAAGAGCCCAGTGTGTTAAAAGCTGAAGAAGGAGGGTTTCCAGAGACTGTGTTACATGGACACATGTTTAAAGAATAAAAAAGCTTGGAAAGGTAAGACAGAGAAGGGCATCCCAGAACGGGGATGAGTATTGCGTTTCAGAAGTCTGAAGGGGCACAGGCTACTCTGGGAAGGTAGACCAGACAGGTGCCAGAGGCTTGGCTGGGAGACTGCTGACAGAAAAAAGGGCATCTGTGTGTTTAGGAGACGACTGTGCCACACAGTGAGCAACTGAGTCAAGGAAGGCAGACATACTAACCTGGGACAGTGCTGTAACTGGGTATAACTTCAGTGGTGACAGCCTGTTACAGTGGCAGATGGGGAAAGCGGCAGAAGTCCTATCCTTTGACCCAACAGTCTCCCCAGGACCTGGAACACAGTGGGCTCTTAGAGAATGCTGGGTGGGAGAATAAGTAGATGAAGGCAGAGGGCCAGTGCAATAGCCTAGCAGCTAAAGTCTTCACCTTGCATGTGCTGGGATCCCACATAGGTGCCGGTTCTAATCCTGGCAGCTCCACTTCCCATCCAGCTCCCTGCTTGTGGCCTGGGAAAGCAGTGGAGGTTGGCCCAGGGTCTTGGAACCCTGCGCCTGTGTGGGAGACCTGGAAGAAGTTACTGGTTCCTTGCTCTGCATCTGCTCAACTTCAGCCATTGCGGCCACTTGTGGAATGAACCCGCAAATGGAAGATCTGTCTCTCCTCTCTGTAAACTTGACTTTCCAAGAAAAATAAATAAATCTTAAAAAAAATTGAGGTGGATTGTTTATAACCACCTGTGATTATCAGTGTCCACATATAACTGTTATTGGCATGGTCCATAAACAATGAAGGCCTAATCCTCACTGTACCTATATTAGGGCCCCAGGATTCAAGAATTAACCTACAACGAAAAGTTATTATTCTACATGGCTGGGAGATACTCCAGTGGAACCATGATGGACTTGGGAAAATTCATGATGGACACACATGACTTTAGAGAGAACAGAGGGGGGTGGGAAGTTGGGGATGGAGAAGGGAGAGCCCACCACCATCTAAATTGTATCAAAAAAACAATAAAAAATTATTTTAAAAAATGCACTGCCAAGGAGGAGAGAGAAATGCTGCAAGGATTTTTAATTTAGCATGTAAGTCCTAAATTAAATTGGCACATCAGAATTGAATTTTGAATTATAAGTGTGACTAATAGTTACTGATTTAAAAATTGATCCTATAAATTTAAAAGAAACTGAGAAAGATTATTTTACTATTTAAAATTTTTGTCTATATATATATATATAATAAAATTCCAGCTAAAATGAATTGCTGGTTGTTCTCATTGCATGTGTATTGTTCTGAGTATGTAGATGAATGCATGAAAGTGTATACTGTCCTTCCCAGAATGTTCTCCGTGATCAGCTACTGTTGCTGTACATCTCCAAGGATTAAATTTAATACCTAGTATTGTACATGCTCAAACATATTTTTAAATTAATGAAGAAATAATTGTATTGAAAAACTTAAAAAGTGAAGAGCCACAGAGAACCATCACAACAGTCTACACACTTTTATCAATGTCACTGATGTTGTGTAAGAAGCTGTCACATGCCCCACACTTGTGACATGAGATGAGTCAGTCCACTGGTCATGCAGCTACGTAGAAATGTGTACACTGGATGAGGGACCAAGTTTGCCATGCAATAGATTGGCATAGTGATGCACTTTTTTTTTACTTGTAATAACATTAAAATGTGTACATGGAGGCTAAATTGCATGAATTGGAACAGCTTGAGGACATTTAAGATGCGTGGGTAACTTCTTTTCAATGTCTCTGGCACATTTCTTTACATTTCCTTGGTTTGAGAATGTGAAAAATATTCCTCACTTTTTTTTTAAAGATTTATTTTTATTATTTTTTCATTGGAAAGGCGGATATACAGAGAGACAGAGAGGAAGATCTTCCATCCAATGATTCACTCCCCAAGTGAGCGCAACGGTCGATACTATGCCGATCCGAAGCCCAGACTTTCAAATCATTTAAAAAAAAATGCTTGCTGTCAACTTAAAGAAAACATTTTCCCCACAATCAAAGCATTTTAAGTGTTGCATATTGATCCAGCCTATAAGTCAATTTAATCATAAAAATAAGTTGAAGTAATTACTAATAGTACTATCTGGGAATTCAAGATCTTAGATAAAAGACTCTATGAGAACATTTTGAAATGGGCAAAGTTTGCATTTTGGATCTATTCCCTCATCTTTCTTGATCATTTTTGCATGTCCACACATCCTCAACCTCGCTGTTCCTCAAGCCTGCCGTTCCCCTCCACAGGGCTTCAGTCTTCCAGATGTCCTCCCCTTGCCTCATTTGCTCTCTGTTCTGGGACTCCTTCCTCACTTGGGCTGAGTCAGACGTCAGAAAATGGCCAGCTCACAGCAGACAGGGAAGATGAGCTACTGACTGCCCACAATGGAAAGGAACCTCTCAGCAGTGGCTTTTTGTAGGGGATCAAGTGCAGGGAAGGGCCAGTGCCAGTTGGGAAGTCCAGCAGGTCTGCTGTAGAGGAATCCACGCCAGGCTAGCCTCTCAGTGGGGTCTGCTTTCCCAAGTTCTTGTCTTTAAATCAAAGGCTGCCTTTTTGCCTGGCAGTCCCAGCAAGGAAAGGGGAACCTGGAGAGCTGGAGAGGTCTGTGGTGAAGGCAGGGATGTTCACTCTTGGTTTGTATTTTTACATCATGCTGGCCCAGGTTGCAGATGAATACCTTTCGAAGAAATCTGCTTTCCTTCCTCTCCCAGTGTATTCCCCCTCCTCCACTTGGTAGGGAAGATTCTGAGTCTTGCTTGACATAATTCTATATTTTATTTTTTTCATACTTTACATGATTAATTATTACAATACCAGAAAGCTTGTAAGGTTCAGTGCCTCACTAATCCTGTGTACCTTAAATGAAGAGGGTAGGACAAACACTGGATATCTGCCTGACCTTTCCTCTCTTAGAATTAGGCCCAGCAGCTCCTGTTTGTAGGAAATGTGGTGCAAGAGTAAGTAATACTCCCACCTTATGTTACCAGACACATTGCCTTAAAGCATTTGGAACTGATAGGCCTGGTGGCATGGCCTAGCAGCTAAAGTCCTTGCCTTGAACGCACCAGAATCCCATATGGGCACCGGTTCTAATCCCAGCAGCCCCACTTTCCATCCAGCTCTCTGCTTGTGGCCTGGGAAAGCAGTTAAGGACGGCCCAAAGCCTTGGGACACTGCACCCATGTGGGAGACCTGGAAGAGGTTTCTGGTTCCCAGCTTCAGATCAGCATAGCATCGGCTGTTGTGCTCACTTGGGGAGTGAATCATCGGATGGAAGATCTTTCTCTCTGTCTCTCCTCCTCTCTGTATTTCTGACTTTCCAACAAAAATAAGTCTTTTTTTTTAAAGCATTTGGAACTGGCATTGCTTTCCATATGTCCTTAAAATCAGGAAGTAAAATCTGTTAGCTCCAGGGGAAGATTAATTTTATTCCATTTAAAGATTGCTATGCCTCCTTTAAGGAAGAAAAAAACCCACTTAATAATAAGCTTAAAATTAACTACTGGTATTATTCAAAATATAAGTTTAAAAGTTATATATGTTCTTCAGAGAAGTTGAAGTACTTTTTTTTGAACAACATCCTTTCTGGCTGGGAACTTAGTCTGGATTTTGTTGTTGTTGTTCAGCTTTACAAGCATGTATCTCTTCAAAATACAGGTAAGCAGAACAATTAGATTATGCAGGTTTGTTGAGAAGACACTACTGGAGATTATAGATGCATATTGGCTGGTACCCTGTAGAACCCAGAGACAAGGTGGAGCGGTGACAGCGAGTGAGGGCCAGGGCTGGACCTGGAGCAGTTCCATTGCTGTCTTTCTCTTTCAGGCTAAAATGACCATAAAGTGAGAGGGACTGTCCAGCCTGACTGACCTCCAGAAGGGTGGCTTGGGACAGAGTCCCTTCTGTATCTGGCTGGCTGGCCGAGACAACCCCCACCTTATGTATCGTCTGAGATAGGATGACTTAAGGGAAGCAGGATATGGTTTCACAAGAGTCAGTCTGTTTTTTAAAACTTATCATGTTAGAGGGCTCATAGCGAGTCTCACAAGGCGTGGCTGGGGTCAGCTTCCTTAGCACACTGTGGTTTTTAGAGTTTGTTTATTTGAAAGAGAGAGAGGTAGACAGCTAGTTGATAGATGGATAGAGATCTTTCTCCACTGGTTTGCACTCCAAATGCCTGTGATGGCTAGGGCTAGGCCAGGCCAAAAGCCAGGAGTCAAGAACTCCATACTGGTCTCTTGTGGAGTGTCAGGGATCCAAGTACCTGGGCCATTATCTGCTGCCTCTTGTGGTGAGGATTAGCAGGAACCTGGATCCGAAGCAGAGGTAGGACTCCACCCCAGGCACTCCACTGTAGACTGCAGGTGCTTCAGGTTTAACACCCGGAGTTAACACCCCAGGGCTGTCCCAGTGACCCCTTGACGAAGAGAACCAGTGAAGCAGGCTCTTAAGTGAATATGGCCTCTTCCTCTGGGAGCTTTCCAGAAGTGTACTTTTAGTTTTTCTTAAAGCTTTGAGAACAATTTAGGTTTCATATCAAAATCAGAAGCAACAGCGCCTAACTTGGTATTTTATATTGTAAGCAAAAAGACATTTCCTGCTCAACCCACACATCTTCCTCATTTTATAAAGAAGATAAGGGTCCAGGGAGATTAAGTAACTTGGTTAATAGAGTGTCACGCTATACTGAAGCAAGTACTCATTGCTGAGAACTTACTGAGGGTGAGGCAGTGCCATCCAGTCCCTGTAAGGTAGCTCTTAAAGAGGCAGTCATAAGTATCATTTATTGAGCTCTTTGTGCTGAGCATTTTAACACTCTAATTGCTATAGCAAGGTTCTGATGTAGGTGTGATTATCTCTATTTTACAATGAGAGAATGAAGGGTTAGAAGGCCTACCCTAGGCCACTCTGAAATAAATAAATAAATAGTGTTTATTTGAAAAGCAGATTTTCAGAGAGGGAGTGACAGAGAGATTGTCCAGCCTCCGGTTCACTTACCAAATGGCCACTATGGCCAGAGTTGGACCCCCAAAGTCAAGAGCCAGGAGCTTCTTCTGGGTCTCTCACCTAGGTCCAAGCACCTGGCTTTCTTTCACTGCTTTGCCAGGTACATTAGGAGAGAGCTAGATCAGACGTACAGCAGCTGGAACTGGACCCAGCACTCATTTGGTATGCTGGCACCACAGGCAGCAGCTTTATATGCTAAGCTACAGTGAAGACCCCACCCCTAAGACACTTTTAAATAAAAAGTAGCCAGGAAGTCCTACCTTTTACATCTAAGATTGCAGTTTTTTTTTTTCACCTTATAAGAGATTTTCAGATTATGGGTCATGATGCTGATAGTGAACTGAGTATGAAAGTAAAAGCAAAACTATAAATCCTACTAGGGAGCTTAGCAAATGGGAAATAGCAAATGCATACAGCATAGGTATTTACTCTTCAATAATAGTAGAATTTCGATGACCATTTCTAATCATATTTATACATTATGTTATTTTATTTTCTTTCTTTTCCTACGTTTGTAATGTAGCAGTGAAATGAATGACTATGCCATTGTAATAATTTGGGGACATAATAAGACAAATAATATGGTGGGAGGGGAAGAGGAGTTGAAGAGGAGAGATGTGCCCTATGCATGTAAATCTATACTGAGGGAAAAAATAAGTAAGTAACTACATACATTTTATTTACTTTTTAAAAAAGATTTATATATTTTCATTGGAAAGTCAGATATACAGAGAGGAGGAGAAACAGAGAGGAAGATCTTCTGTCTGATTCATTCCCCAAGCGACCGCAGAAGGCTAGAGCTGCGCCAGTCCGAAGCCAGGAGCCAGGAGCTTCTTCTGTGTCTCCCAAGCAGGTGCAGGGTCACAAGGCCTTGGGCCATCCTCGGTTGCTTTCCCTGGTTACAAGCAGGGAGCTGGATGGGAGGCAGGCTGGGATTAGAACTGGCACCCATATGGGATCCTGGTGCGTTCAAGGCAAGGACTTTAACCACTAGGCTATCGTGCCGGTCCCTGCATATATTTTTAAATACAACAAGTACATAAATAAACATAACAGAGTGAAAAGGGGTAACATGAGTTGAGAATAGAGAATATCATATCAGCTGTACTATAACTGAAGAAGTTTTTGTCTGTGTGCATTATGATGTAAATGTACTTCTTGTGGGTTGTGATCAGACCGTGAACGCTACCATCTGCATTCACTGGCGTTAAGGTCTCCTTAAGGCAGTTCCCCGAGCTGCTGTGGGTGCCTCCCATTTATCATCAGTGATACTGATGTCATATTCCATCACAGCTGTTTGGCAGAGGGCTTTGCTTCTGCCTCCACCAACCCTTGGCAGCAGGAATCTGGATAGCCACAACTCTGCACCAAGGCATTTCCTCAAGAACGTGAGAGCCTCTCAGGCATGACAAACCTGTAAACTCGACGTCATCACTGAGCATGAAATGTGACAGTCCAACTCTAGGTCTTGAGTCATTGTTATTTTTTTTCTATCACTGGGTTGGCATGAAATAGAAGACTCTGCAACATCCCCCACCCCTCATAAACAATAGATTTGATAGAGCTATAAAGAGCATAGTTCATTCTATAACCAGAAGCATGCTTCATAGAGACAGGAAGTTAATAAAAATGATTACTCTTTAATGGAAGCCCAACAACACCTTTGGAGGTGCAACCGTAAGACTGAAGTCCTAAGTCTAGTGGGTAATTCAGATGCATCAACAGTCTATATCAGGCACTAGAGAAGGATACAGTGTCATTCCAGCTGCTTTCTAAGTCAACTCCATCTTACATAAACTATACAGAGTATAGTATGAATCTGAATCCTGGGACTGGTACTTATTTCTGTTTATTGATCCATGGGTCAGATGTATGAATGTATCCTACAGGGAGCTAAAATGCCAATTACCATTAGAGTGACATCCTGTTTTATTATCATTATCATTATTCTGATAAGCAGAAAGACAGAAAGAAGTCCCATCTATTGGTTTGTTTCTCAGATGTCTCCAAAAGCTGGGACTGGGCCAGGTCGAAGCCAGGAGCTGAGAACTCAGTCTAGTCTCCCACACCGGTGGTAAGAACCCAGCCCCTTGGATCATCACCTGTTGCCTCCCAGGGTGTACATTAGTAGAAAGCTGGAATCAGGAGCAGAGGCAAGACTCGCTCCCAGGCAGTCCAGCAAGGGAAGTTGGTATCCCAAGTAGCCTCTTCAGTACTGGACCAACCACACATCCTGTTGTAAAAGGGGGGAAAAGGACCTAATCTTGGAATATAAGATGGTCACTTCAGTTTAGAGCTAAACTGGTTATACTGATATCCCAGATACTTCTTTATGAGCTTGCTCTCTGGGTACAGTCCTGGATTTGGGAAAAACCTCTGTAAGAAATGTTAAATGCTCGTAGTGTTCTGCAGTCCACTGAACATTTCCAAGCTGCTGTCTTTGTGGTCAACACTGTGGATCATGTTCAGGCATCCTTACCTTGACTGCTTTCTAAGTGAGTGCAAGGAGAGGGCTGTAGGTGCATGGTGAGGAGTTAGCCAACCACAGACACTACTTCATCTGCATAAGTCAGGTTTAAAGCAGCTGTTCGTAGAATGCGCTATTTTACGTTTTCACGAATGGGGCTATAGATTCAGATATAGATACTTGAGAAAGTATTGTTAAGGGAGATCTGATGAGTAAACATAAAGAACCCTGAAAGGGAGAAGTTTACCCAGACTGAGGGATAAATGGGGAGGCCTGTTGTAAATAATGTGTGAGTGACAGGCTGCTTCGGTATGCACAGCCATAACCTGATTTATAAGCTTAAATGATGTTTTCAGTGTGCCATTAAAAATATTTGTTGAAAAGGAAAAGCATATTGATGCCCATATTGATGACTACTACTTAGTAATAAGATAACTGACTGGGCCCAGTGTGGTAGCCAAACTGCTAAAGTCCTCGCCTTGAATGTGCCAGGATCCCATATATGGGTGCTGGTTCTAATCCCAACGGCCCTACTTCCCATCCAGCTCCTTGCTTCTGGCCTGGGAAAGCAGTCAAGAACAGCCCAAAACCTTTGGGACCCTGCACCCATTTGGGAGACCTGGAACAGGATATTGACTCTTGGCTTCGGATCAGCTCAGCTCTGGACATTCTGGTCGCTTGGGGAGTGAACCAGTGGATGGAAGATCCTCCTTTCTCTCCTCCTCTCTGTATATCTGACTTTTCAATAAAAAATAAATTAAAAAAAATAACTGACTATTGATACAGATAACATCAGGGATGTATCACAAAAACATTGTGATAAGAAGCCAGACTCGAAAGGCAACATACTTTGGAGCAGGCATTTGTCCTAATGGCTAAGAAGTTGGTTAGGACACCTGTGTCCCACTCTGGGGTGCCTGAGATTAATTCCTGTGTTCCAGCTAATAAGGTCCTGGAAGGCAGCAGGTGACAGTACAAGTAATTGGACTTCTGCCATCCATCTGGGAGATCTGAATTCAGTTGCAGGCTTCCAGCTTCACACTCCTCACCACTGTGTTCATTTGGGGGTGAACCAGCAGAAGGGAGTGTACTTTCTGTTTCTCCATCTCTCAAATAAACACTTAAAAAAATGCTGACCTCTTTTCACTGCTGGAAACTGGGCACTGTACGCAGGTGCACTGGGATGGTGCCTGTCCTCAGTTGGAGATTCCTATTCTAGCTTAACTTCCTGTTCTGCAGAGGTTGTTCAAGACTGATATATTTTTTAAAGATTTTTTTTTTTTTTGGGGAAAGTCAGATATAAAGAAAGGAGGAGAGACAGAGAGGAAGATCCTCTGTCTGATGATCCACGCCTGAAGTGGTTGCAGTGGCTGAAGCTGAGCCAGTCCGTAGCCAGGAGCCAGGAGCCAGGAGCCAGGAGCCAGGAGCCAGGAGCCAGGCATTTCATTGGGTAATGAAGGAATTCAACATAGACCTCACCACACTCAACATATTTGGAATTATGTAGTCTCAGTCAAGAAGAGTTTTTTTCAACAAATCTTTCAGGGAGAGATTCTTTGAAGTCATCTGGAACTTCTTTGAAAATATGAGTTGGCAGGCCTGGCCCAGTGGCCTACCTGCTAAAGTCCTTGCCTTGAATGTGTCAGGATCCCATATGGGTGCTGGTTCTAATCCCGGCAGCCCCACTTCCCAGCCAGCTCTCAGCTTGTGGCCTGTGAGAGCAGTCAAGTACGGTCCAGGGTCTTGGAACCCTGCACCCATGTGGGAGACCCAGGGGGAGCTCTGGACTCCCGGCTTCAGATTGGCTCAGCTACGGCCGTTGTGGCCACTTGGGGAGTGAGCCATAGGATAGAGGATCTTCCTCTCTCTCTCTCCTCCTCTCTGTATAGCTGACTTTCAAAAAAAAAAAAAATTAAAATCTTAAAAAAAATGAGTTGGCAAGCCAAGAACAACAGCTGAATGAGATAGTCACAATCGATAAACTTGTGCAAATTATTCCAGCACTAGTGCAGTTAGCTACACCAATTGCCATTAAAGTCCTAAACAGTGGCACAAAGGAAGCTAAAATCCAGAGAGCTCCAAGGATTTCAGAAGAAGACAGATGCTTGCCTGGGAACAGAACAGGAAACAATTGACAAATCCAGCTATGGCAGTTTTTACTAGAACTCCTTACTGACAAGGATACTCAGTACTGTGTTCCATGGGTTGGTGATCTAGGTCCATTTAAACTAAATCAGCCTGAATTGGTAGCTCAGGAAATGGGGACAATGTAAAATAAGCCTACAATGAACTATGAGAAACTCAGTTGTGCATCAAAGTATTATTATGATAGGGACATGATTTGTAAAGTTCAAGGCAAGAAATTTGTGTATAAATTTGTCTGTGACTTGACTTACTGGAAACAGGGTAGCAGAATTGAACCTTTGGTCACAAAATGTGACCAAAAGAAAGTCTCCAAGGTGCAGCTTCATGGAACTGGCCAGCCATTCACAGCAGTAGCCCTATCACTGCTTTTCTGCAAACGGAAAAGGACAGTTGATGCCCAGCACCTAAGGGAGTTTCTTATGTATTTTGAACAGGGATTGCTCTTACCTTTATTACTAAATTTGAATCTTCTTTTGTTTCTAGAATGTACAATCCAGTGCATAAGTTTTTAAATAAATATTTCATACTCTTGTGAAAAAAATGCTGAAAATATGTATTCCATTTGTAATAACATAGGGATAGAGATCAGAGCGGGTGCTGCCAGGGGCTGGAGGTACTGCAAAGGAAGCTAAGGGAATTTGGCAGGGGAATAAAAATGTTCGTTATCTTGATGGTGGCAACTTTTTGGCTGTACATGTGGTAAAACACAACTAATTGTACATGTAAAAGGCTAATTTTATCAAATGTAATTCTTACTCCAATGAACTTGACCCCCCCAAAAAAGTCTCATTGAAATGGAAGTGCTTTTTCAGAATGAAAGACAGTTTACAATCAGGTACTTATTCATTGATTTCTGTTTTGTTCCTGCTGTAAATGGTTTGCTCTGATTTACGGTCACTTAGGTGCCCTTATTGGCGTTGGCCTGGGTTTAATGTCAAGCTCTGACTCCTAATTGCAGCTTTTGCTAATAATGCAGATCCAGGGGTTGGCACTTTGGCACAGCACATTAAGCCACTACCTGCAATGCCTGTATACTATATGCATGCTGACTTCAGTCCTGGCTGCTAGACTTCTGATCCAGCTCCTGCTCATGCACCTGGGAAAGCAGCAGGAGATGGTCCAAGTGCTTGAACCCCTCCTTGCCGTGTAGCTCCTAACTTTAGTTTGGCCCAGCCCAGAACTGCTGAGGCCATTTGGGAAATCAACTGGAAGATCAGATTGATATCGCTCTTTCTCTGTAACTCTACCTTTCAAATAAACAAATAAGTGCTTAAAACTAAAACAAAAATCTGCCCTGAAAGGCAGCAATGATGGCTCAAGTGATTGGGTTCCTGCCACCCACATGGGAGACCCGGATTGCTGCATTGTGCTATTGGCGCTCGACTTTGGCTCCAACCGTTCTCCATACATTGTGGGCATTTGATTTGGGGTAGTGAATTTCTATATGGAAACTCTCCTCTGTTTTGTCTCTCCATTAAATAAATTTAAAAAATTTTAAAATTAATATCACTTTATAGAAATTAAGCCTAAATCTAAAATAATTAGAACTCCTATATTTGGTTGTCTAAGAAATATATTACCAAGAATAAGAAGCTTTACCATGAGGGATCAGCTCCATGACTTTTGTGTTTTAGAGGTGAATCTGTACCAGTAAACACACACACACATACACACACACAGAGCGGTGACAGGTTTGCATCAGCGATCAATTTTTTCTAAGTGACTCAATGATAAACCTAAATTTGGCAAACATAGCTTCAAAAACTTAGATTTTTCACTTACAGAGAATCTTATGAAGACACAAAAAAAGAAATCATCCCTTTATTAACTAAACAAAATAAACCCTAGCACATTACCACATTTTAGGCTCTTTATATCACATGGATATATATCCATATGAAGTGATTTCTGGAAATTAAATAGGACAATTCCTTTTAGAGTGACATTTAGATATTTAATTCTCAAAAAGCTATGACTCTTACTCAGTTTGATCTCAAGAAAACTTGGTTTTAACAGTGAGGTGAATTTTCAAAGTGGATACATAGCAAGGGAAGGTATCATAAATCATTAACTGGTCAGCAGCCAGTAGCTAACTAGCCAGTATCTGAATATGTCTTGCCTACCAGGCACCAGACAGTCTTGGCACACTTTCTCACATTGCCCTTACTGGGGCTCAGTGGGATAGAAATGCCCTTGACTCTAGGTGAGGAAACCAAGGCATAGAGTGTACATGAGCTTGCCCCAGATGGCACAGCTGGAAAATGGTGGAACTTTCAACCACCAGCTAGCTTCAGATGTGCCCTGGCGTGACCACACCTACACAGTGCCTAGAGAACCAGTTGTCTAAGGAGGCCAGAGGCAGATGGGACATGGGATCAGCAGAAGGTGACACTGGGCTGGCTCCTCACTGCCTCTAGCTCCTTCTGGTCAAGGACAAGTCACTTCTCTAGACCTTGGGAGCTGTTGAATCTAGTGATCTCTTTTCTCTTTGTATCTTAAACCTTGAGTCCTTAACACATTTTTTTTTTAAATGAATCAATGAGGGGAGGTATATGTGTGTAGTCCCTTGTGATGAAAGAAGGAACTCTTCTGCAGAAAACTTTTGTTTTTTTGGTCAAGCTCAAAGGAAGCCTACATGGTGAACTGTCAAACACCCAGAAGGGTTGGGGAAAACTCACAAAAGCGAGTATAAAGTGAGAACCTTGCATGTGTTGATCATCTAGGAAACCGAAACCAAGCACAAAATAGAGGAAAGAAATACAGATTGAGGCCACTCAAACGTCAATCCTTACCTAAATTTCTTTCACTGCAGAATGAAGAAATACTTGAAAGTAACCTTGCTGGCGAGGACTCTGGGCAGGGACAGCTGAACAGTGGACAAGAACTTCCCCCCAGCAGGTAAGGCTCTAGAGCCAAGTGGGGGTGGTTAAGCTGAGGGCTGGATGGCCTGTTTTAAACCTCATCACTTGTGTTCCCCAGATTTTAAAAAAAATCACAGTATTTTTCTCTAAACTTCGTTGATATCCCTTAGAACACTCATGCATCTCACAAAGGCAGATATGTAGAACTATGAATGACAACTTATAAACAAGCCAAGTGCCTGATGTTTTAAAGACTGGATTGTCAACACATGTAAATCCATGTTGAGTATTACGTGGATTATTGACTGGAACACATCGAAAGGCTTTCTGTTTCCAAAAGACACAAGCTAGACAAACTTAATGCTGTTTGGCCAATTGGAAGGTGTTTGCATATGTGTGTTGTGCTATTCAGAAAATCAAGATTGATTGAGGAGGGAAAGCCCACAAAGGAGGAAGTTGCATTTGCAAACAAAAAAAGAAATCTTGATACTCTGAATCCTGTCACAACCGGTACTCTGGCCAGAGTCCCATTGTTTCCACTCACACCATTGGTCCTGAAGATTGCTTTTTAGCCTGAGGCCTTTTCACAGGCCTTCACAAGATAGTTGTGGAATGAATGAACAAAGATTTAAGAAATTGCCCTTGATTAAAGCCAATTATTGGCTTAGTCAGACTACAAAATATGCTTTTACTTAGTCTCTCACTGACTAAAATGTCTGAGTTACTGTAACTGACCCATTTAGTGTCTGTAAAGTGTATTTAGGGGAGTCGGCTCAGAAAAGCACCAATGGGCAATGCTGTGGTGTGTTTCTTCCTTAAGTGGTAGTTTTATCTTCTGAGACTCTTCTATGACTAAACCCATACCTTAAAAAGCCTAATGCTTTTTAATTTAAATGTATCCTTTAAATTCATTGACAATGGTTACAGTATTTAACTGGTGACACAAAATATCCACTACTGGGGGAGGAGAGGAGCACCTTTGGAAACAGGTGACATTTGCCAGTAAATGAATCCCAAGACAGGATGTGATGACTGTTTATTCCACCATCACCTTTGGATGGTCACCTGAAAATGACCAATCTTTGCGGCAAAAGCTTAATCCCTTGTGCTTTATTGACTTGTCATTTATAGAGCTGAGTTTCAGTCCTTAATTATTATAAATCAGGGCTACAGCCAATAGGTACAATATACTTGGCCATGTAGAAGCATTTAATGTTGAACAGATCCTAAACTTTGAAGCCATGGTAATATTGTACCAGGTAATGTCCTCTAATGGTTCTGAATCCTTTTATGTTTAGTTTGGATTTACAGAATAACATCATCCCATTCTATTTGGAAAACATATTTCCAATCTATTTGGAAAACATGTTTTTGAGCACTGTGTGATGATATGACTGTGCTGATTCCCCTCCCTTCAGAAGAGAACAGAAGGTTGTACAACATGCGATTAGGCATATAGCTGTGGGGAGGAGAGAAGGCGGGGTTGGCTTTCCAGGATTTCGTCAGATACAGGAGGAACCAGGTTCCTGGCTGGGGAAACCCACTTGAGCAAGATACACCCCTGGTAATGAGAGTAGTGACTGATAATAGTGGCAGAGGAGAAAAGCAGGTTACAGGGAAAGGAGGAGACAAGATTGCCTCGGGTCCTGAAATCCAGGTGGAAGAGCTGAGATCTGTAGGCAGAGGGAGCCTTTGAGGTCAGCAACAAAGGACTATTTTAATACAAGTAGTGACTCAGAATGCAGACATTACTGGAAGACCAGGGTTGGGAGACATTTAACATTCCTCACATCACTAAAATGAAATAAATAACTTTGCATATGAGTTTTCTGGTCTTACTCCCATGGTAGCCATAGTCACCAATGAACTTGGTCTTGATGCAGGTCAAGTTCATTCTTTCAGGTAATCATCGCTTAGTTCAAACACCTGAAATATTCTTTATGAGGAAAATGTTCTATGGCAACGAAATAATTTAGATACTTAACAAGTTAAAAAAAAGTATTCAAATTGAATCCTACTGCATGCTATGTCAAGAACTGAAGGCAGAATCAGGTGAAAAAAGAAAATGGATGAGAGCATTGTATGTGCAAATCTACTGAAATAGTACGTACTCTGGTGGAGGCATAAAATCATTCCTGGCTACACAAAACTCTATTTTCTGACAGTGAAAGCTCTGAAAAGGGAAACCGAGTGGTGTCTGGCTAGGGGTTCTTATTTCACCCTTGTTTTGTAGATGACCTGGGTTCTGAGAAACACATCCTCTACCTAGACATTCCAGCCTAAGGCATTTCCCCGGCAGGTAGCAGTACAACGCTGCAGGCATGCTAAACCAGGGCACAGAAGCAAGTGCAAAAGGCAACAGGACTAAGATGGTGGGGCACCCACATCTCTGAGGTTAAAGGCAACAAACTGATGATTGGAACACATGGTATTTACACACGCAGTTAAGTAGAAATCTGCAGCTGGTTTTTAAGTTGTTTATTGGAAATGATGTATATATTTTTAAAACCCACTAATTATTCTGCCATAAGAGCAAAATTCAAGTAATATAAATATTTAACATTTTTATACAAAATTAATAGTATGGAAAATACCAAGAGGTAAAAAGTTTAACAATAACACTGTGTTATAATAACATGTGACCTATCAGGCTGATAGTTCATTTCTTCCCTTTGTTGACATTAAAAAAAAAAAAACCCTGCACTGCAGCACCAAAAAGGTGTTTCCTTCCTTTTTAAAAGGTTGGACACCTTTTATTTACAAATACTCTTCTCAGTACCATTAGTGTCATGAAGGAATCATCTAGCAACTTCCTTCCTGAAAGGAAAAAAAAAGGAAGTGCCTTCATATTTCCTTCCAGTTTAGGAATGCTGTTTCAGCAAATAAATAACTATTTTGCACACACACAAAATATTGTTGTAAACAAGATCATTTCAACGGCAGGAGACACTGATGTTTCAGCCAGTGGCAGATTTAAACAGTTCTAAGTATAGACAGGTGTGATCTGTGTGACCCAAAGCACACGGCTATTAGAGAATCAATCAAGAACAATTCATTATAAAGCTGCTTTGTCAAAATGTGCTTTTGTTCTCTTAGGTTTTTTTTTTTTTAATTATTAGAAAATTTGAACTATTGACACAAGCCCCTAAATCTATTGTGTTAACTAAAACCTAGAATGTTTGAATCTAGAATTTTGACATTGGTTAAAAACACTGAGTTACCTAATCAATGTAAACAAGCCTCACACTTCAAAATAGAAAAGCAAATGAGCATCCACGTATTTGTAAACATTAAAAGCTGTGTGCTAAGAATGACCAACACCATCCATTTGTGTGCACTGAGAAACTTTTGTGGTTGTTTTGCAATGGTTTTGCCATTATGTCAGGAAGTGAGACCTCTCAGTTTTCTCTATCCAGTACCCATGCAGTCAAGGTTTTACAGACACTTGAGCACTTTATGCAGACACTACTTTTTTGGCTTTCATCAAATGTCCCTAACAATGGCCATCACATGATTCTTTGTGTGGTGAAGGGTGGCTGTGTGCATCTTGGCTGGGTTTTGATCCTGCTTGGTAAGATCAACATGAATCACTCCATCAGAGTTCAACTCCCTCTCTGGTGATGGAGGATGCACTCATTCAGGCAACCTCTTCATCGCTTTTCTGTTAGTTTGCTCATAAGTTCAAAGCATTTCAAAGCTCAAGAGCATCCCTGATGGTTATCTGAGAATGGCTGTTTGAGGTACTACGGCTTCAATTTGGTGTTTTGTCCTGTCAGTTGAAAACTATGAACCTGGAAATGAGTCTTGTGGTTCATGAGTCTTTGTTAAGGGAGGAGAGGGCTAATGTTAGTAATCAGCACAATGATTTACACACTTAAGATTTCAATATATCAATTATGAAGAAGGCTCTTACATTCTGTGGTTTCTTTGGAAGTTTCCCCCATCTGTGCAAATCACACTCAAGTAACTACCGTATAGACTTGGGCCAATTAATGGATGTTTAAACACTAGTCAAAAAAGTTCAATAAATTAAAGTCACCTTATTTCAATCAGCAATGATTTCTCTCTAGAGAACGGCCCTATCTATGTAGTTTTATGCAGTTTTCTAACATAACAACAAAAAGCCCCCTATATATAGTACCAGGGAGGGTTGAACCAATGCTGTTTCTCACATTTCACATTAAACTTTGAAAAGGAGGTATAAATGATTTGACTGCTTGTAATGAAATTATGTACATTTTCTTCCATTTTCTGTTAAGCATGAGACTTAAAAAAATAAAAATCCATACACTGTCCTATGCCCCTTTCTTTGTCCCCATCACCTCTGCCAAGTGCTCTTTAACAAAAAATAAACTTGTTTACCCGATCACACAAAACGTTCATTTCTTTGAAATGTCGTGCTACACATTCACCTGGTATTTTCTGAAAAGAGCTATTCAAGACTTCTTCAGCACATCTCTATTCCCCAGATACATTTGTGGCATGACTTGAACTTCCCTTTAGTTTTATTCCCATGAATAATACAAACCTATCTCTGCATATGAATTCCTTGAAATGAATTTAGGCAATGAAGTAGTTAAGTTTTTCCAAACAATTCTAGAAGCCAAGAAACATTCTGATAGGCTGGGCTATCAAAATATTTCTTTGTCTTTCATCTGCTTTGGAATAGAGAAACAAGGAAAGGTTTCCATCCAGTTTTGGCTCAGTGACAGTGAAAACATATGACATTCAAGCACCATCAGACAAATGCAGCCCTACAGGGATAAGTGTCCACATAGGTCAGTCTGCAGAGGAGAACTATCTTAATTAACCTGCAGTATAACTGACCCAGAAAACCTTTTGAGATGGATTTGACTTTTGGATCAGTGGCATCCTTCCAGAGGTCTTGTAGATCTTCCACATGTCCATGAGATGTTATCATTTTGTCGTAGATGCAGGGATGGTAAGGAGCCTTGCCTTCCCCAGAGAAAAACACATGGTACTGTGGTGTTATTCCCATCTTATTGGCGCAGAGGCCCATGAACACATCATCTATGTAAAGGCTGGAATTCAGCGTCTGGGATGCCTCGTAGACTTTGGCGGCCACATCTCCAGAGATAATGTATGCAGCTCCAGCAGTGTAGTCGGGGTACGCCGGCCACTGGTACATTTCGTAGGAGACATAGTACTTGCTGCTCCTGTCTCTGACAGGAGGGGCACCCCAGTGAACACGACCCACCCAGAAATCTTGTACACCCATTTGTTCTAAGCTCCGCAGGTATTCAATAAGATTCGGCATGTGAATAAATATGTCATCATCAGCAGTCATCAGGAACCTGGCGTGTGGACAAAAGTCATTTGCCCAACTGAACTGCATGAGTAATTTAAGAGTCAGGTTGTAAAAAGAGTCCACAAAGTCTTGCTGAATTATGTCCCTGTACATCTCATCTTCCCAAACCAGTTTTCTCTGCAGTTCTTCTCCTTTCAGGGGGTTGGGGACTCCTAACACAAACAGGGTTTTGATGTTGGCACGCAGCTGAGACTGGACATATCTCTCATTGCCCCACGTCCGCCTAATGGCGGAGCGCCGATCATAGTTTTCGGGGGCTGTCTTTACGAACAGGAGGAGTAGGACATCTTGGGCTTGACACTTCTCCTCGTGGTTAATCAAGTAGGGGTACCGGGGCCCCTCAGAGCTGTGCTTGAGAGATAGGCTATCATTCACGAAGTCATAGCTGTTGATGAGGTATCTATAGGAGTAGGACTTCATGTGGCTCACAATGTGGTTATCGATTGGTTCCCAAAAAAACACGAGGCTCAGTAAGAAACAAGAGGCAAATAAGTGAACCAACTGCCATTTTTTGACTCTTCTGCCACTAACAAACATTCTCATGTCCATTCAGGTCTGTTTTTTTGTTAACTTTTTAATTTTATTTAGGATCAGTTTTAAATGGGCACCTGCTTCTTTGAGACCAAAGAAATTTGTCTTCCATACAAGAAATGTCCATCTTAATAACTGTTGGTGGTTAAAATGGACTGAGATGTTCTTGTTTCACAGAGTATTTGCTGCTAACACCACTCTCCCAGAGCTTGCAAAAGAATGGAGCTTGCTTTGAAAGAGGACATTAGCACATCAACATGGTCCCGCTTCAGCATCCTTCATTGAATGTGGCGTGTGGCCTCTCTGTAGCTGCTCCGCACACAGCTCTTCGGGAACATTAAAGGTGACCTGTTGGAGTCAAGTAGAAAAAAAGGATTAGGAGTGAAAGGATTATTGAGTTACCAAAAAGAAAATCTACAACCTGATAGGAACAGACAAGAGACCCGATATTTGGTCATGACCTATAGCCTATAGCTGTATGATTTTTGGAGGAGTACAGAAGTGGAAAAACTGTATTATCTTCCCATTCTGATGACAGAGACCCTATTCTCCTCATAAAAAGCCTCAAAAATGGCTGCCAAATTGTAAACTTGAGGTTCAAATTTTGCCAAAGAGCGTATTTATGCTAGATTAACCTGAATATAGTCATGATGAAAGGCACTAGAAACAAAATATCAAATATAAGTTAAACTCATAGCAGAAAAAATATAAAGCTTGTTCCAGATAAGACAGCAATAAAATAAAAAGGTAAAGGCTGGGCATGATATCATAGCAGCTAAATGCCTTGCCTTGCATGCTCCAGGATCCCATCTGGGCTGTTTCATGTCCTGGCTGCTCCACTTCCCATTCAGCTCCCTGCTTGTGTCCTGGGAAAGTAGTCGAGGACGGCCCAAAGCCTTGGGACCCTGCATCCGTGCATGAGACCTGCAAGAGGCTCCTGGCTCTAGGTAGGTTCAGCTCTGGGTCGGTTTTAGCTGTTGCAGCTACTTCGGGAGTGAACTAATGGACAAATTCTCTCCGTCTTCCCTTCTCTTTGTAAAGCTGCCTTCCCACTTTAAAAAAATAAATAAATAAATCCTAAAACCAAACCAAAACAAAACCCAAAAAATCCAAAAACAGTTGGGATGTGATCTGGGGACCATTATGGGATGCCATTGTTCCAGCAACAACTTAACTTGCTACACCACGGCACTGGCCCTTCAAATGTCATTTTTTTTTTCAAAATAAAGATTACTTTTTCTTTCTTTGAAATGAAAAATGACAGGGAGGAGCAGAAAACACATAGAGAGATCTTCCATCCAATTTTTTACTCCCCAAATGTCCCCCCCCCAAAAGCCAGGTATGGCCAGGCTAGAACTAGGAGTCTGAACTCTATGCTGGTCTCCCATGTGCGTGGCAGGAACTGAGTCCAAGTACTTGGGCCATCTCAGTGGCTTTCTGAGGTGCATTAGCAGGGAAGTGGATCAAAAGTAGAGCACCCAGGACTTGAACCAGCTCTCCCAAATGGAGGTGGTGACCGACACAAGTGACTTAACCTGTTATGCCAAACTACTAGTTCCCACAAAACCTCTAATTTCCACTTTCTCTTTATTTGTGCAGACTGCACTTCATTAATCTGTGTCAGAGATCTGAAAGTTCTCTTTAGTTCCACATCCAATTGTCCAATCCTGTGAATCACTTATTTTTATCTCTCTTCACCACTTTGTGTCATTATGATTTCTCTCCCAAATTCAATGATCCCTTGCCCTATCCATCTTCCACTTTATAGTCAGAGTAACCTTTCTTTTTTCTTTTTAATATTTGTTTATTTGAAAGTCAGAATTATAGAGGCAGATATTGTCCATCCACTGAATCACTCCACAGAAGGTCATAGCAGCCAGGGCTGTGCCAGGCTGAAGCCAAAGCCAGGAGCTTCGGCTGGGTCTCCCGCCTGAGTGGGGAGGGGACCAAGGACACAGGCATTTTCTGCTGCTGCTTTCCAAAGTACATCAGCAGCAAACTGGACTGCAAGTAAAATAGCTGCAACTTCAACTGGTGCTTCAACTGGATGCCAGTCACAGGCAATGGCTTAACTCACTGCGGTACAATGATAGCTCAGGCAGTCAGGCAGCTACATGACTAGGCATCTATTTTGCCACATCATTTTTGAATGAAACATCTGGTTATTTGAAAGGCAGAGAGACAGAGGGAGATCTTTCATCCACTGTTTCATGCCCCAAATACCCACAACAATCACAGCTAGGCCAGGTCGAAGCCACAGCAGCCAGGCATTTCATCTAGGTGTGCCAGAAACCTTAGCATCCTTTATCTGCTGCCTCCCAGACATATTAACAGCAAGCTGGGTCAAAATCAGAGTGAGGACTCAATTCTAGGCACTCTGATATGGACTGAGAGCATCCCTAAGAGACAGCTTAATCCACTATGCCACATCACCTGCTTGTAACACATCATTCCACATGACCCAGTCACTGCTGGGAGAGCAGCCACACCTGCCAAGTCAGATGATCTGTCCTCTGCACAAGTGCTATGACCTGGCATGCTCTATCTCCTTTATCAGTAGGTCATGCCCTGAACCTGAAGGATGGATATTCTGTCACCACAGCTGCTTCTTATTGTGTCACCACAACACCTTCCTACAACCTGCGTTGAAGCTTTTTCAGGCATGATGTTTTAGACACTGACCTCTGTTGCTAGATCAGCATCTGAAAACTCATAGGCATTCACTAACATTGACGCAAAGAAACATGCTGGGCAGGGTAGGTGGGTGGGTAAAGTGCTTTTCACTCAATGGTGGTTACTTAGGAAGAACCGAGGGTCAGGACCAGCCTATGGAGGTCCATGCCACAGGTGCTGTCCCACATCTTCCCTTCTCTTTAAGCACTAAGAGATAGCACCTCCCTGCAAGGATTTTGTCCCAGTGCTTACCATGAGCAAAACACTTCCTTGCCTCAGGGGTGCCACATGGCAAGGAGAGGGTAAAGCAGGTTACACCTAATGCAGAGTCCTGGCCAGTCCCACATCACAAGCCTCTGGGCAGATGCCCTGCTTCATGCCCAGAGCCTGTCTCTAATGCCCCCAACCCTTGGTCCCTGGCATAAAAACTGACTGAGTGCCGTGAAGAATGGGTCTGGCTCAGAATAGACACCTGTTTCCTAACTACAGGGTTTTCAGGCCCAAGTTCCTTCACTCTGGCTTCATAACAGGGCAACAGACAACTACAAGGGCCAGGCATGCCAATCTCCAGGGGGAGGGAGATGGAGAGTAGAGCAAAGCCCCAGTGAAACATGCCCTGAGGTAACAGATAGCACTTTATACACTTAAAATGCTACTTAGGAAGGCGCAAACAATATTTAAATTAAAATGGCAGAATGTACCAAAAGTAGTTGAACGCAGTGGTCATTTTGTACAACACTGAGTTTTATGCATGTGTGTGTTCAGCATTGACATGCAAAATGCTTGATTGTGCTTCCCTGTAAGCAAGACAGCAGCACCCACCCTTAGATCCCTTAAGTCACAGACCACAGTGAGCCATTTCCTCTTAGACAAAGGCTGAGTGGAGGATGGGGAAGGCGGCAGGAAGCTTCTGTTTCTTGGTGGTAGCATTTGCCCAGATTTTTCGAAATGGCATTCATTTGTGGGGTCTTGTCCACTTAGTCTGTCCACAGTGCTGTTGCAGAGGAGAACAGTAAAAGCAAGGGCTCCTGTCCCTCCACCACATCTCTGCAGGGAGGTGGCTGGATAGCTGACAGAGTAAGCATTTGAGAAGTGCAGGCAGACACATTCTCAATGGAAACAAACGTGCAATTTCTATTCCTATTGACTGGCAAAAGAGGAATAGAGTAAAGTAAACCTTTGGAATCCAAGAGACCCCAAACAAAGCCAGCTTCCCTTTTCTGCTATGCTCGTGTGCAGGCTTGTTCTGCACCTACTCACCCATGCACAAGCCTGTGCTGCTGGCTAGACCATCATCGGGCCCTCAGAGCCCAACTCCCTGGCACCAGATGTGCACCTGGCTCAGTAGCATCTCTAGCATCTCTGCTGCAAACATAGCTCCTGCGAGCAAACAATGGCTCGTAGCATTCCGTTCATCTCCCACCACTGATGCTCCCAGGATTTTAATAACTAATCCAGATGGACCTCTACAAAACAACATATTTTCTGAAAAACGAATGTGAACCTGTCAAAACAGCCAACCACTCACGTAGCTTACTTGGTTCAGTATAGCATGTGAGGTTCTAAAATGAAACACTTTTGACAGTTTGGATTGTTTTAGCCTAATCTCACCACCCCACCCCCAGCACCACCAGGAAAAGTTAGGAAATAAAATACCCATTTGTAACACCCAGCTCTTCTTCTACAACAGAAGATCACCTGGATTCCGCCACATGCAGCAGTCATTAGGAACTTTGCCCACCCAAACCCAAAGCTCTGCCCCTCTCACAGCCACATACACGAACTGCCCGTGAACAGCACTGCCCAGCCCAGGTTTGGTTTGCCGAGACCTCACACACATCACTGACGCTCACTCTTCTGGTTTCCTACAGCATCTCAAGGCTTCTTTAAAGCTCATCTTCCAATATCCTGTATTCAGAGTGCAGGAGAAGGTACTGGGGAGAGCCTGCATACAGAGGCCAGCTGCTGATCTGGTGGGAGAACAGGCAGGGCCTTATTGGAAACAAAGCGATCACAATAACGAATGCAAAGCTCAGCAATAGTCCTAACACTGCTGTGGGTGCAGCTCCCTTTGTGTGTCTGCAGTATGGGTCAGTGGTCAATCAATAGCCTGGAAATGCCAGGCTGGCCCCTGCAGGGAGGAGCAGCGGGGGGGGGGGGGGAGAAGGGCAGATTTATACTGCAACCATGGGCAACCTTTACCCCACTATGATTTGGTGATTTAATTTGCAAATCAAGGACAGAACTCAATGTAGTGTAACCACCTGTTGAAAATATGAACCAGAATCATAGGTGAGTGCAGGATAAAGACTGCTTAAAGGGAACTATGCAAATATTTGGAATACAACAGAGTTGCTTCTATTGGAACGAGAAGAAAGAAACAGCTGTTCTTAAGTCTTTTTTTAACTGGAGTAGTCAGAGAGGGAAAGAAAGAGTAACATAAAGGAAGGAGCCCAACCTACTCCTACACCAGACACTGTCTGGGAGTTGTGCTAGGTACTCAAAAACACCTGTCTTCCTAAGAACGCTTTCCTAGAAAAAAACAAAGTTGGTATGTCTAGCTGCTATGAGACTCCCAGTCCTCAGCGCTGATGTTTTTCCTCCCCAACTCCTGCTCACTGGTTTGTTAAGTCTACTTTGGGCGAATCCCAAAATATTATGCAAAACCTGCCATCAATGGGAAGATTTTCTTCAAGATCATGTGGTTTAGACTTTGGCCAAGTTATGCCACCTCAATCTCCCACGTCTCGATGAATCCTACAAATATCTGAGTATTGACAGCGTGAGTGGTTCCAACAGCTGTGGCAAGGAGATCCTCAAAGCAGGAGTTTGTAGTTTCCAGTCTCAAAGCATTTACAATAACTTGAGATAAGATCATAGTTCCCATATAAAAACAGAGTTTCCCCAAACAGGAATGGATCCAACCTGGCCAGTTCCGCAGATCACCAATGTCAAATCTGTGTGATGCCGACTCTAGGCCCGACAGATGGGGCCCAGGAGCAGGCAGGTCAGCAGTGTTTAGATCAGTCAAAGTTCCAGGAGGGACCCGAACATGATCAGGACATAGGGAGCTGCAGGAAGAGGAGCAGTTTTTGTTGAAGGAGAGAAATGAAAGAGCTGCATGATGTGAAAACAGAGAAACTGGGGCTGGCTTAAGGAGAACTTTCAAAAATCAGGCAGAAATAAACAAATCTTCCAAAAGAAATCAGGCAGAGGGATCTTAGTGCACACAGAGGTTTCTGTTTTGGTAATGGTAACTATTAAATGGTGACTAAGTAAAAAGAGATGCAAGTGGCAGTGTGTTACAGGGGATGCAGAAGGCCGGAAAGCAGGGCCCTGGATGGGTTCTATCTGCAAGGTTCTTTCCCTACATTCCCACAGTAGCGGGTTTGGGCTGAAATGAGATGCTGCCATTGTAAGCAGCAGCTTAACTGGCTGCACCACAATGCTGGCCCCCTATTGGCATTTCTTTCCTGTCATACTGAGGACCAATTCTCAGCAGCCAAGCTACTGAAACAAATCAGGACTCCAAAGCCTCAAATTTACTGGAAAGGCTATTAATTTGATCCTTGGTTGTTGGTGCTGAGAAACAGCTGGTATTTTTTTTTTTTTACCCATTAGTCGAAGGAGGAATAAAGGAACCTGAAACCTACATTTACAGCTCACACTTTAAGGTGTGAAGAATTAAGCACCTTTGCATTGTTGCATTACTCTTTAATTTGAACATGAGTGTTTCCTACACAAGGCTCATATCAAAAGGCATATATCTACCCAACAGCTACTGGCAGGTGTTTATGTAATAGTGACTTCAGCTGTGAAGCTTTAGCTGAAGCCACAGGGAAGTATTACGAGCTATGTGGAGTGACTGTCCTTCCATGAAGGATTTACACAGCAAGTTCTTGATTCAATGTTAGTTGAGAAAGTTGGATTTAAAAAAAAAACATGCCCTCTGGATCCAGGTACAAGATCCCCATGTACACAAACCATGCTATTTGTTTCTCTGCAAGTTAAGCATGGGTATACATTTCTGTTTGCTGGTTATGGGAAGTACCAGATGAAGAAAAATAGGTTTGGGCAGGCCGTAAGCTCTTACTAAGGAAACTGGTGGCATGGGACTGGGGAGTGTTGTTATAATGTAGAGGGGTTATTTTAAGTCACTAGAATTTCCTAGTAACCAGTTTGATTACACATAGTTTGAAATAATAACAAAAAGTGAAACAGGAGAGGCCAAACATTAGCTTTTCTACTCTAAGCTTGCCTTTTGTAGTCCTGTTTGTGATACAGTTGTCTGTGTTGGCAGACACCTGCTTAACTAAGAAACAAACTTCTTGATCATTCCAGCAACAGTTACTACAGTGTTACCTGCACCACCAGCCAGGCTTTGTTCTGGATGCTTTACATACAGTAACTCCTCCACCCTCACCACCGCCTATCAGAGAGATCATCTCCCCCTCTTGAAACACTGAGATCCTGGGTCCACCACGAAATCTTTATCAGTTCTGGACCTTGTGGTAGCTCATGCCTTCTTGGGCCCCTTCCTTCCTCCCATACCCTTCCCCTGTGGAACAGCTCCTTTTGAAAGCCTGTTCTCTGAGTGTTCTGTGGTTTTTTTTCTCTCCTCTCCTCCCACCACCATTCTGCCATTTGGGATTCCCTCTAGCCGTCAGCCAATGCTTCAGTCCTCTTTGTGGGGAAGAGATTGTCCTGTCCACCCAAAGGATACAGCCTGGTGAAGTCACCTTTGCCCAAAATCTATTGCTCCTGGGACCAAGCAGAATTTAAGAGGGAATGTTGAGATCAGGGGATAGCAAAAAGGGTATGGTGCCAAGGAAATGAGAGTAAAGGCTAACAAAATGCAGATGGAAGCAAGACACAAACGACCCTAAACCTGACAGGGAAATACATGCTTTGCCTATGTGAATGGCTGCTCTAACCATTATTAGATGAGCAGGTACAGGATGAAATGAAAGCTGAGGGGTTGTACATGCACACCCTGGACTCCCTAACAACTAATTTTCTAATGCAATGCTGTATCAGCACTTTTTTCATGTGTAAAAGCAGGAAAAAGCTTGAAGATATGTTCAAAGCTGGCTCATAAAATCACAAGGCATGACTGATAGATATACAGAAATCATCCAGTGTAAGGTTTATAGCCAGTAAATAAGTGGGAACTACAAGCACAAGGGCGGGCATTTGGCTTGCAGCTAAGATATCAATTAGGACACCTATGTCCCATAGTGTCTGCATCTGACTCCCAGTTCCAGCTCCTGACATGAGCTTCCTATGTTTGCAGATCCCAGGAGATGGTGGCGGTGACTTAAGATGTTGGGTTTCTGCCACCCATGTGGGAGACCTGGATTCAGTTTTTGGCTCCTGGCTGGGTGCCCCTTGTATTTGAAAATTATTTGGGGAATGAATGAGCAAATGAGTGTTCTCTCTCCTTCTTTCCCTCTCACCCCCAAAATATACTTCAAAAAATTTTTTAGAAAAGTTATATATTCACTTACCAATAAGTTATTGTCAAGAATACTTACTTACCCCTTACTGTGATCTAAAAATACTGAAGGTTGCCATCACTCCCAACCCTGTCCCTGCCACCCAGTTAGGACACAGTGACTTCAGACATCATGACTGCTATATCTGGAGTCATGAGAAGAGCAGTATGCACTCAAGAATGTTGGAGAATCCATTGCCCTGGAAAAACCAGTCAAGGAACATGGACATATATTGTATTCAGTTAGGGTAGGGCAGGTAAAATGTCATCCATCTCGCTGATGCTAGAGACCCATGTACCAATCATGTGTTCTGTGAGGGAAGAACTTTGCTCCAAGATCAATAAAAGGAAAGAAGATAGGAACTGGGAAGCAGGTGGTAAATGAGTTGGGTCTAGAATAATGGACAAAATTCAAAGATAGCATGGAGAGAAGGAAGAAGACAGCTCTGGAAGAGGGTGTGTATGGGGTACAAGAATAGGAGCATTCAAGCAGATCACAAAGCAAGGGGTGGAGAAAGCAGGGAGGATGCCATTCCAAGATGAACTACAACAGGAAGTTTTGATAGTACACAAGAGAAAAAAACTGTGGCTTAGAATATAAAATCATCTTGTTTGACTAGAAGGCAGAGGTTGGGGAAAAAAGGAGATTAGAAAGATGTGCCCAGTCCAATCATTGTAGTAAAAGCTGGTTCAGTATCTGAGTTACAATATAACCTAATTTATGTCTGTTGTCTAATTGGTTCATAGGTCCCACGAGGGACATTATGTTTAGAAACAACATTTAATTGAGAGTTTACAAGGCAAGAGTACAAACAGCAGAACAAGATGCGAAATGTAAATGATACAGAGAACACAGTTCTTAGTGAAGCAACACATTTATTACACACTAAGTAAAACGCCATTTATTAAGCTCCTGCTCCGTTTCAGGCATTCTACTGGACAGCTGCGAGAGCAGGGAATGTTTACCTCTAATGAATTCAACAAACATGAACTCATCACCTACTGCGTGGTAGCTGAGGGCAGGATGATTGCTGGCTGACTTTGGAGATGTTTCCAGTGTAGCATGCCTACCACCCAGTCTGTAAATGGTCCCTCACATCTGATGGAGGTAGGAGAGAACAGAAAAACAGAGCTTTAGAGATTTGAACAGAAGCAGATTTTAGACCACTTCTTCCATTGACTGGCTATACATGCCAGTGTTTCCTGAGGATCACTTAGGATAGCTTATCAACAAGTGTTGTTTCAGATCGGATCTCTAGAAATGATCTTTCCCATGTTGGGTCAGTTAGTAAACAGTTGTTCTTTTGGTGGGCTTACTTCCTTTTTAGAATGCTATGCTAAGAGTGGGAAATTTCCTAACTGTTAAAGACCAGGACACCTGCAGCCCATATAGGGGTACATGGATTTGAGTTCCAGTTCTTCATTCTGCCTCTAGCTGCCTGCCTCTGAAGTCCCTGGGAGGCAGCAGTGATGGCTCACCAGCAACCGGGCTCCTGGCAACTATGCAGGAGGACCCGGACTGAGTTACCGGCTCTCTTGTGTCCTGACATGAACCAGAAGATGAAAGCCAGCTCTTTTCAGCTGTCACTGCTTTTACCTTTTTTTTTTTTTTTTTTAAGGGGTTGGGGGAGGCAGGAGTTGGTGCAGCAGTTCAGATGCCATTTGGTATTTGGTCAACCTGCATCGCATTATGGGAGTGCCTAGCTTGAAGTCCTAACTGTTCCTGATGCCTGTGCACACACTCCGGGAGGCAGCAGGTGACGGCTCAAGTACTTGGGTCGCTGCCACCCATGTGGAGACCTGGACTGAATTCTGGGTATCTAGCTTCAGCCAGGCTCAGAATTTTAAGGCATTTTGGGGAGTGAACCAGCCAACAGAAGATCCCTCCCTCTGTCTCTACCTGTCTGGTGAATAAAATATTTTTAAAAATATATCACTTACATTTAACTCTCATTCATACCTCACTTGATTCCATTTCTTTACATAGAAAGATTCTTACACTAGGGCATTTCAGTAGTTTCATGGAAAAAAATCCACTTTTTTATATTACATTTCCCAGGAGTTTTTTTGAAGCCTGTAAAGTAATAGATAGTGACTACCACAAAGAAAGCATCGATTCTAGATTTACACAGTTCTGGCTGTCTCTCTGCTGGAAAAGATTTGATGTCAAGTGGCAGAGCTCTCTTTTCATAATTTGCTTTGCCTCTATTTCTGAAACACAGATGCAATTAATTCCTGTCTCAAGATCATTCTAACACTGGCATAAAGCAATCACTATGGAAGTATTCCCCCCAAAAGATACAATGCAGCTTAAAATGCAAAGTCTCTGTCTCTTCAGTCAGGCAGGCATCAAATGGCCCCCTCACAGGGTTCATGTTGTTACTTTGAGACTATCTCCTTCCTTTCAGTGTGCTGAAAGATACAACTGGGCCTCACACAGAACTCAGCCTCTTAAAGATTTCAAAGTCCCCAAGTGCAATCATTCTAGCCAAAGTAACCCATTTAAAAAAAGATGACCCACTTCTAACCCCACGGGTTATTATTCAAGCCTTGGATTCTACATTTGAGAGTTAGAAAGCTATTTCCCTTTTCCACACCCTCAACTATTTACATGTCTTTTATGAATGGGGAAATGTGATCCTCCATGTAAATGAAATATAACATTATGTTTTTTACTTGTTAGGCCCTGCTCTTTCTTTGGCAAATTATTTTCCCCCTCATGAATTTTCTTTGTTGGCAAAGCCAGCCTACAATATACTCAGGCGCACTTCTGGAATCCACTGGAACTCTCAGGGAGGACGCATGGGAGGTGGGAGTAGAGAGAGAAAAGGACCTGGTGATGGAGTCATACAATTGAAGTGTGAGTATATAATAGAAATCTTTCAGGTGCAGACTCAGATTCAGGCAGAGCTGGCCAATAAAAAGTGAGGAGGGAGAAGGCCAAGGATTCCTCCTCCCCCTGGTGACAAGATAAAAAGGTACCCCCTGTAAGAAAGTTAAGATTAAGGCTTCTCATTACGCATCACTCTTTAAGAAAGTTAAGCGTGGGATCACTTCCACACCGCTGCTAACCTTCAAGTAGCCTCTTCCGGCATCCTTTTCTGGGTCAATTTCAGTTTCTTACATTCCACTCTCCCTTCCCTCAGAGGAATCAGACAAGGTTTCCCAAAATAAAGGCACGGAGGAACAAATCCAATTCTAGTATATGTATTTTCATTAGAGAATTAGCCTAAATACGGGCCACCGGCCCACTGCCGAAACAACAGTGTCCTTTAAAATGACCCGTGCCCTACAAAAACCCTCATGGGAAAAGAAAGAAAAGTGTGTTTAGATTAAAACTAAACTCGTAGGGTACCAGAGCAAGCCATCGATTAGGGTGGAAAAGCAAATTCAGCAGCGTTGCAAGCTAAGAGCAGCCATGTGCTCCCCATTAGAGAAAGCCCAGCTAAAGTTTGTGCGATCTCCCTCCTCCCGGCCACTTTTCCTGCTTGCATTTCCCCGGCAGTAACTAGCCAAGAGCGTTCCAGCCAGGCGGGGGAGCGAGGCTGCAATCAGCAGCCGGATCCCGAAGCGGTGGAGCCGCGTCCACGTCGCTATTCCCGCGCTCGGGCCTGCCCCAAGACTTCCCAAGGAAGGAAGAGGCCTCCGGTCTCCAAGAAACTGCCCCTACCCCGTGCGCCCACATTAAGCACCTGGGAGGCGGCTCCGTCCGGGGTTACGACCCCCGCCACCCTCGCCGGCTGGCTTGGGCGAACAAAGGCGCTCCGGGAAGGGACCGCGGCTCCCTCTTCGCACGACGAGCAGCCCCTAGTCCCGCGGCGAGAAGGGCCTCCCCAGCTGCCAGACGCAGGAGCGCCCCGGGGCCGGGAGTCTTTCTCCGGCAGCGAGTCCCCGGCCCAGCGCACATTCCAACCTGACGTCCAGAAGCCGGCCACGTGAACGAGCGCGCCTTCGCGTCCTGGCTAACCCGGCCAAGTCCTAGGTCCCGGGCAAGCTCCAGGGACTGAGGGGCGAGAGTGGTCCGGGAGAGGAGGCGCGGCTCGGTGCTCAGGCCGGCCGATCGGCCGGCAGGCTGGCAGACAGGGGCGGGGCGCAGGCAGGGCGGCCACGGCCCGCAGCCGGGAGGGACACCCACGGGGCTGGCTCCGGTCAGTAGCACAAAGAGTCCACCACGCCAGGGGCTCGACACGGCTCCCGCCGAGCGTGTTAACGTGGAAGGGAAAAGAGGATGCCTTTCTACCCCTCCTCACTCCCCAATCGGGGGTACGCCGGCCAGGATGCGAGCGGCTGCACAGCCGGGACCCCTAGACAAGGGGAGACACTGGCGGGAGAGCGAGTGAGGGCTTTCGCTGCCAAGAGCGGCGCCTGAGCGCCTGGATCCCTCTTGCCCTGAGCGAATAGCGCGTTATTTTGTGATCCAAGCCAAGAGTTCTCAGGGCAAGGTGAGTCCTTCCCAAAGGTTTCTGGTCACGCTCCAGAATCCCCGCGCTTCCGGTAAGTAACAAAGGGAGGAAAACGAATTCACCGCAAACGAGGGCTGGCGTGGCAGCGACCCCTTTTTTCAAAAAATCGGCCCCTCCCCCGTCGCGGGCCGGCTCTCCCTCCATGGCCAGCGTCCTTCCCAGAGACGAGCAGACCGCGAAACTCACCGCGTCCGAGTCCCCACCGCTGCCACCGAGCGACGACAAGTCACACTGAGCTCCAGCACACAACTTGGTGTGCGGGCTTTAAACCCTGGGCGAGGGCCGGGCCGCCGCCGCCGGGCTCGGCGCGCGTCCCTGATGGGGAGGGGGCCGGAGCGGGGCGGGCCCAGTCGGGGGCTCCGGGCGCGGACGTGGGCGCGGCGGCCGCGAGCCTAGGCGCAGCCCTGGGCGTCCGGGGCCGAGCGCAGCCGCGAGTGCGCTGGCCGCGGTAGTCAAGGCGCCCGCCCCGCCCCGAGTCGTGCGCACAGGTGGGCAAGGACTCCAGGTTGGCCCGTGCCTCTCCAGGTTGCCGAGTTGGTTGACTCTGATGACCCACCGTCCTCCGCCAGCCAGCCAGCCAGCCTCCCGCCTGGCCCCCGACCGCCAGAGGACGCGACCGAGCACTACAAGGCAGTTTCCCATGAATATAAACTTCTCCTGAGGAGAGGGATGATGCGTAAACCTTTACGGGTTTGGTTCCTTGGTCCCCAGATGCGGTTCCAACTCCTTCCCCTAGAACAAAACGTTGCCATTCCACGGGTGGGGCGTGGGGTGTCCTAGGGCGAGCGGTTTTTTGTCACTGTTTCTTGCTCGTATTTTAGAACATGACTGAGAAGAGTGCAAAGCCCCATACCTCTATAGGAGGAAAGCTTCAGGTCTGTTGTACAAGAGGGGACACCGCTAGTGAGCTAGATATGTTTAAAACTGCTCACTGTACTTGTTAGTTCCACGGAGATTTTGAGCACGTGTGGTATTGCCGCCCCAAGCCTCCCGCGCATTCTGTCGGGCAGTTCTTTGCATGGTTTCCCTGTAGAGGGCAGGGTTGCCACCTTAGGGACGCAGCACTGTAGACCACATTAAAGTAATGTACCAACTGTCCCTGACAATGACCCACAACAGGCAGATTCCGTGTTACCACACTGTCAATCACAGCTAATAAAATCTCTTTAAAAATTGATTGACTTGAAAGGCCGAGTGCCAAAGAGATCTTGAGTGTGCTGTTTTCACTCCCCAAATGGCTGCACTACCAGGAGCTAGCAACTTCCCATTGGGTACCAGAGACCCCAGCCCTGTGCTCTCATCAGCTGCTTTCCTAGACGCATTAGCAGGGAGCTGGTTTGGAAGCAGAGCACACTGTAACACAGACAGCAATTTATCCTCTAATAAATACAATCTTGATGGTAATCCCATGTACATCCTCCTGCCACGTCTCATGTGCTTTGAACTTATGTGCAAATAATCAACTGTGAAGATATTCCTTTCTGGTCGTTTGGAAGTAGGCCCCGGTGGCAGCGCACCCATGCGCTTCATGCACAAGCATGTAGGACTACACACAAGAAATCCAAGCTGACTCCCCAAATTGATACACACACATAAAAGCCATATGTTTATTCTGACTATGGTTAGACATGGCCGACAGGGAGATGATTTCAAAAGCAAGTCAGGACATTGATGAGAGGAAAAGAATGAGAGGTTGGATGGTACACTACTCAGTTGCTTTCATCAGGAGGGAATGCGTGAAGAACCGAGTTTGACCTGCAAAGAAAATGGGGCTACGTTGATGCTGATGTGGCTGGGACGAGGAAAGGGAACAGCGCTCCATGTTCTTGACCTCAGAGCTGCATATGAGCAGATAGCCCCATGATTCAGGTTATAAATGACTTTGATTAATCACACCTTCAGTAATGCACTTGACAGACAATAAGAGAAAATAAGGAATGTTCTGAAGTAAAATAGCTTGAAGAGGATAAGCTTGAATAATGAGAGCATTTGGGATCTGCATGTTTCAAAAGGGACAGGTATGGCAGAGAAGGAACGGAGTTAGCAGAGAGGGCCAGGAAGTAGGATGGCAGCAACTTTAGTTCTGGGGAGATGACATAAACCCTTAATGCAACAGTACCTATGAGGTGATGGAGCAAAAGAGGCCCAAACAAGAGGCTGGGATAACTGGAGTCATGAAGCAGGAATGGGTTTGCTGATTAATCTCTACCTCAATGTAGCATCAGGCAGGACTTGTCATCAGTTTCTGGATTCTGTTACATCAAATTTCCTCTCAGGTCCTGTGTACATCCTGACCTGTGAATTCAGACACACCTGAGTCCTATAACCAGGGCTGTCTGACACTGGCTGAATGCTGACCCAGCTCCTTACACAGGCTCCCTGGCCAGTCACCCAGCCTCTCTGCACCACATAGTGAAGCCTTCCCATGAGGACGAGTGAGGGCGACACACCTATAAGGATAGATGCTGAGTGCAGAACTTTGGGGAGGTGGGGGGAGCAGAGAGCTCTTGTGTGTCCCCTGTGCCACTGCAGCCACAGGGTCTGCTGCAAGCCACATCTCCCAGAGTCTCCCTTCTGTGTACACAGCATTGCCCCTTGGCATAAAGCCACAATGACTCCACATCCATCTTCAGCTCTGTGAAACTAGAGGGGGAGGATCTACAGATGTGCCTGAGAGATAGGGATGGGATGGGACTGGAGCAGCCCAATGGCCAGAATCCTTTCTTTTCACCAGGGATACCTATGGTTACTACTTGCCAGTAATAGCCATTTCATCATGGTATACATTATCTGTGTGCCAGTTATCCAAGACTAAGAGCCACCTCGCCCCAAACTTTTCTCTGCCCTGGATAGTTAGCTTCTTTAGGTGCACATTAAAAGGGCCTTTCGGTTGCTGTCTAGCACTCACTGAAGGGGTGGGGCAGGCTTGAAGAGACAGGCCCTGCTGGCTGGGACCCTCCATGGTTCTCTAGGGCTGTGCTATGGACAGGTGTCATGTGGAGGGGAGGAGGGCTGCAACAGGCTTTCCCTGGTGGCTGCCTTCACCCATGTAGCCCCTGACAATGAGCAGGCACCACTTCAGCTTCCCTTCTGCCTTCCCCACCAGCGTATCAGGTCCACACTGCACACTCCCAGGGGCATGTGGGGTTCTGTGCAGGTTCCCGGGGGGGGGGCTGCTACTAACACCCTCCTCTTTTCCTAGTGGTGAGTGATAGTCTTGGGTGCTGTCTGATTGACACTACATTAGGAAAGACAGTTGACATGCAGCCTTGCCACAGCTACTTAAACTGAGCAGCAGCTCTGGGGTTCTATGTTGAGTAGCACAGAGATGAGGATGGAAACGATAGCCCATAGTGATGTTCAGAAATAGTCCCCGTGATATGAGTGTTGCATGCCTGGCTTAGAGGAATTTTGCATTTGAGTTGGATTGTGCTGATATTTAATGGATAAGTAAAATATAATATTGTTTCCATTTAGTAGTTAATAATTACCAAGTGCTTGATGTTTGTTCAATGGAGCGTATAGGTTTCAAGTCCCACTCAAATCAACCAATTCTCAAAGACAGTTTGCTGCATTAATATTTTTTTGTAAAAGTACTTTTAAAATTCCAGTTCTGAAGTCTTGGATCAATTCATGTGATCTGAACTCATATGTATTACAGTCTTCATCGTGGTTGGCCTAATGGCCTGAGGTTGGAAAGCCCATGATTCCCACTGAATTGGCCCTACAGAGCTATAGCTAAGGAATCCAGGAGAGCACTCTGTCTCCTTAGGGTGATATTTGTATCCTAGTAAATAAACAAGTGAATCCTTCTAGGGAGTAGAGAGATTAATCAGATAGAAGACTGTGTGCTGGGAGATGACAGCGTAGGCTGGCTCACCCCAAAGGGCAGAGAGCAGAGGAAGCCACATGTCTCCTCTCCACATTTTTGAATCTTTGATTATTTCATAGATGTATTTAAATTTTTAAAAAATTTTTTGATGATGTTTACATAGTTGATTAGGGTGGGAAGTGTTGAAAATTATGAGAAAGTGGGTGATACCATTGTTTCCACCTTTTCTTTTTCTTCCTTCTCTATCTGAGGGAAGGGAGAGATAAGGGGAAAAGCCATACTGGGCCTCCCAACTGCTTCAGCACCCAGCGATGGGAAATGGCCACTTGATGTCATCCCAGAGTCTCCGACATGGAGTGTGCTCCCAGGGTTCTGCTCATGTAGTTTTGATAGTTCTGAAATGCTTTTGATCTCATAGATACAAGAGTAAGAAAATCATTCCAGGGCCCATTGGCTGACATAGTCCACCTCAGAGTCTTCATTTGCCTGCATATTTGCTGCCAAGCTTCACTGGGGTACATGACCACATTTTTCTCTGTGGGTTCCAATGAACTGCCAAATCCTCCATGTGCATCTGGGTTTACCGTCTACTGCTCTGGCCAAGTTGCTAAAGAGGCCCAGCTCTGACACATGCACTCCATTGTCAGACCACAGGTCCTGCCACTCTCCACATGGTTGGAGATCTGAGTCCAGTGGTTTAATTGGGAGAACCCTCAGAGAAATATCGTGTGAAGTGATCCTAGAATTGATTCTTGTGTGCACCTGCCAGTATGGTGTCCAGCTCATTCTGTCACTCACATCAGTCTACACACATACTGGCAGTAGCGATTGCTGGGTCAAATTTATCTCCCCCGTCTCTTATGCAAACTAGTGAGTGCTGTGGCCCAGTCCAATCCTGCCCACCACACACTCTGCCCTTACCACACCAGAGGAGCTGCAGGCCTGTCAGAATGGCCCCTAATAATCCCCACTGGACCAGCCCCCAGCCCTGGTACCTGTAATTGCCATCATGTATAGTGGACTGGTCCAGTCTGTGCCACATCTTCTGTAGCTCTTGTATGCATCGTTGGGCATTGAAACCTAACTCAACACAACCGACTCCACCCTCCAGCCCACACTCATGCCAGTGAGTACTGCCATCTGTCTAGTGAAGCCCGCTCCTAGTCCTGGTTCTCATGCTCACCAGTGGGAGTTTTAGCCCATCAGTTTCCCATTCCCGTTCCCCGAATTTGCACAGTGTATTTGTGTGTGTGTGTCTTTGGAAATTTCCTGCTTGTTAAGGACTGCCTTTTATTTTCATCAGGTAGAAGATCAGCAAGGGTTTCACATTTTCTTAACTGAAGATTGTGGGAGATCCATGGGTGCCATGGGGGTTGCTAGCAATGCCATCTTGTCCTGCAAATTCAAGTAATCATGATTTTCCTGCCATCAGCATTGCAGGCCGGAAATCTCACACAAGACATCTTACTATATTTGGATTGCAGATGTGCCCATGCAACCCATCTGAGCATAACCTGCTGGTCCTGTGTCTTTGGTGTTCAAGCCCTGTGTCTTAACAGAGCTTTGCTGTAGAGTCAGAAAAGTGAGTGATGTTTCAGTGGATTCACCTTTGTCTTAAACACATCAGCTTTCCCTATTTAACATTTTAGAGGCTGAAAGCCTGGGCCTGTTGCTGGCAGCACTTAGTCAGCAGGCAGTCTGACCTCAGTCAGGTCAGTGAATGCTCTGAGTCCCAGTTTCTTCTTCTGTGAAATGAGAAAAACAATTGACCTACTCTGACTCAGAATTCATCTATTCAATTAAAATTTATTGAGAATTTATCTTAATGTCAGGCACGGGAGGATAAGACATGACATCTGGCCAGGAGAAGCCTTTTGTCAGGGATTTGATGGACCAAATAATATAATACACAGCCTTCATCCCTGTTAGTTTAGTTATTATATGAAAGTAATAATGAGTGTCCAGAAGGGTGTGGAGTAATGGGAATCCTTGTAGTGTTGGTGGGCAATGTAAGTGTAGCTTCTGGGGAAGAGAGTAGAGCAGTTTCTCAAAAAGCTAAAAATAGGATAAAATCCTCAGCTAGCAAGTACCTGGGATCCCATATGGGCACCAGTTCATGTCCTGGCTGCTCCATTCCCCAGCCAACTCTCTGTTTGTGGCCTGGGATAGCATTAGCGGGCCGTTGCATCTACATGGGAAGCCTGGAAGAAGCTTCTGACTCCAGACTTCAGATTGGGTCAGTTCTGGCAATTGTGGCCATTTGGGGAATGAACCAGCAGATAAATGTTCTTTCTCTGTTTGTCATTCTTTCTCTCTGTAAATCTGCCTTTCCAATAAAGATAAATAAATCTTGGGGGGAAAAAAAAAGCTAAAAGTATAATGACCCTGTGATGCAGCCGCCCCACCTCTAAGTCTTCAATGTGAAAGTGGGGACTCAAAGAGATACTTTAGCAGCATTATTAGCAATAGCCAAATGTGGAAACAATCCAAGTATCCCTCAACCAATGGATGTATAACAACATATGGTCCCGCATGAAGTGGAAGATATCCAGCTTTAAAAACAAACAAACAGGGCCCGGCACGGTGGCGCAAGTGGTTAAGGTCCTCGCCTTGCATGCCCGGGATCCCATATGGGCGCCGGTTCTAATCCCGGCAGCCCCGCTTCCCTTCCAGCTCCCTGCCTGTGGCCTGGGAAAGCAGTCAAGGACGGCCCAAAGCTTTGGGACCCTGCACCCGCGTGGGAGACCCGGAAGAGGCTCCTGGCTTCGGATCGGCATAGTATCGGCCCGTTGCGCTCACTTGGGGAGTGAATCATCGGACGGAAGATCTTCCTCTCTCTCTCTCCTCTGTGTATATCTGCCTTTCCAATTAAAAAAAATAATGATAAAAATAAATCTTAAAAACAAACAAACAAACAAAAAAAAAAAAGAAGAAAGAAAGAAAGAAAAAAAGAGGAATCAGGGGCTGGCACTCTGGCATGGTAGGTTAAGCCTCTCCTGGCTCTGTATCTCTGTCTGTCAAATAAAAATAAATCTTGAAATCTGAGGGATGCCACATCATGGGTGAGCCTTGAAAATATTATAACACATGAAATAAGCCAGACCCTGAAGGACAACTATTGAATGAATTCATTGATATGAAGTTCCTAGAATGGAGAAGTTCATAGACACAGAAAGTCGGATAGAGGTGCCCAAGGTCTGGAGGGGGTGGAGAGTGGAGAAGTTGGGTTTTATGAATACAAAACTTCAGTGGGGGATGAAGAAGTAGTTCTGGAAAAATGTAGTGGCAATGATTGCAAACATGTGAATGCGTTTAATTCCACTGCATTATATGCTTGTCAGGGAGTTGATATGTGTTTAGTAAATGAATAGAATGATTTTTAGGTAGGAAGCAAAGACAAGACTGTGGTACTGATTTATTTGAAGTTCTTAGGGTTGTTTAAGGATGTTCAGAAATTGAAAGGAAGTGGAAAATAGTAAAGAAGAACAGGTCAGTCATTGTTCCTTTTTGGGAGAACGGGGCCATGTGCATTAGACTCGTCCCTGTAGTTGTGAAAATGACAGATTCCATCTGGAGCTCCCAGCTACTATCTGCCATTCTGAACATGTACCTCTGGATATAGCTTCAAAGTGAGCTCCTTTAAAAAGTTTTTTTAAAAATTATTTATGTATTTATTTTAATTTTATTTGAATGAGAGAGAGAAAGATGAGAGATCTTCTGTTTGCCAGGTCACTCCCCAAATGCCTGCAACAGCCAGGACTGGGCAAGTATGTTGGGAACTCAGGGCAGGTCTGCTATGTGCATGGTAAGGATATAAGTACTTGTGCCATCACCTGCTGTCTCCCAGGATGAGTCTAGCCTGAAGATGGATACAAAGTAGAGCCAGGGCTAAACCAGGCAGCCTGATGTGGGATGCAGGAACTTTATGAGGTGACTTAAGCTCCGTACCAAACATGGTCCCATGTTAAGAGTATTGTTATCACATGAGCAGTGAGTCCAAACCTAGTATTTTGAATTTCAGCATCTGTCCTGTTGCCCTCCATGCTGTATGACCCACCCAGGCGGTGGGTCGTTCTCTGGCCGCTGTAATGGATTTTGTGTCCTCTAACCTCTTTTTTTCTTCTCAGTACCAAGGTGAGATGCTGGTCCAGAATGTTCAGTAGTTCAGAGGGAACTGACTAGAATCTAAGTAAGTGCGCTCTTAAGAGGAACTGTATGGATGAGCATTATCTCAAGATAATTCTAAAGAGTACTCTCCCTTCTTCCCCTCCCTTCTTTCTTTTTCTCTGTCTCTCTCTCGACTTCCCACCTGCTGCTGTGATTCAGACGCATCATACGGGACTTGCTTGAAACAGAAGAGATTTACATAAAAGAAATTAAGAGCATAATTGATGTAAGTAGATTGAGGAGGATGGATGTTAAGCATTTATACAAACTGGAAATGTTTCATTGCACAGAGATTCAAAAATAGTTGCCTCATGCCTGGAATTCCCACCAAAGTGTCACATCTCCTAGTATCATAAGGTTCTCTGTAGAAGGACATTGTCATGGTTCTTGATTCATGTAAGCCAAGGACTGTGCTAATTCATACTGACTCCAGCAATCACCTCCTGGCTTATCATATGCTTGCTAGCAAAGGATATGGGCAAGGATAACTTAAATGCTCTTGATAGTTTAATAGGGAAAGACCTCTCACTTAAAAAAAAAAAAAGATGTATTTATCGGAAAGGCAGGTTTACAGAGAGAAGGAGACACAGAAAGAAAAATCTTCCATTTGGTGGTTCACTCCCCAAGTGGCTGCAACAGCTGGAGCTGAGCTGATCCAAAGCCAGGAGCTAGGTGCCTCCTCTGGGTCTCCCTTGCAAGTGCAGGGTCCCAAGGCTGTAGGCCATCCTCCACTGCTCTTCCAGGCCATTAGCAGGGAACTGGACAGAAAGTCGATCAGCTGGGGCATGAACCAGTGCCAGTATGGGATCCCAGAGCTTGCAAGGTAAGGATTTAGCTGCTGGACCACCACACCAGGTCCAAGATTTCCCACTTTTTAAAAGCCGCTTTTGTCTTGAGAGTACAAATGCATATTTTCCCCTCTTCCCTTAGGGTATAATCGTAATGAAAAAAAAAAAAACCTGTGTTCAAACTTACTTATTATAGCATATTTTTAATTGTAAAATACCAGAAGCAACTCAAATGTCCAATAAAAAAGGGGAACAGCTAATAAAGTGTGACATATGCTAAACACTGCTAAACTGTTTAACATAGTGATTTGGGATATGTGTCAACATTGATAATTGCTCAAAATGTGCACAGAAAAATATTGCAAGATTATATATGTACTGTGTTGGTAACTAGAGAAGATGAATGTTTTATATTTGTGAAGGAAATATAATAAAACATAATAGTAATTAAAATAATTGAAATTAAAAAGTAACTAAAATGACAGATAATTTTTTCCTTTCTTTCACATCCAGCTTTCATACGATATAAGCATTTTAAAATTATGTTCATTCTTCCCATAAAAATGCCGTTTTATTATAATTGCCTTTAAATGTACTAGGGAAAGGATATCAAAAGAAAGTATTTAGTAGTGTAACATGTAAGAAAGATGTGTGCTGTATTGCCCAGCTGTTTTGTTAAGGTCTTGGTTCTTGCAGTTGGAGTGGCTAATTCAAATCATCCCCTATGTGTTCCTTCCTTGTTTTCACCTCTGCAGGGATATATCACTCCACTGGATTTTATTTGGCTGAAACATCTGATTCCAGACATTCTTCAGAATAACAAGGACCTTCTCTTTGGGAATATAAGAGAACTTTACGAATTTCACAACAGGTATACAATAATTCACATAAACAGGAAGAAGGAAAGAAAAAAAGAAAGTGTTAGTCAGGCTGATGGGATTTGCAGATAAAAGTACTTAAAAAGTTTCCAGGCTCAAAACAGGTGCTTTGGAGCCAGTGCTTTGAATTGGAGTGGGGTGGGGTGAGTAGGAGGGGAGCAGCTCCACAGGGTCACAGAGGAAAAAGGGGCAAGACATCAGTGGGGCATGGGCTGGGAGTCGGGATTCAGTGTTGTGTCCAACTGTGTGTTCCTTTTCGTGTTTGCTTATTCTTGTATCAGCACTTATTGAGCCCCTCTTCTGTGCCAGGCACTGTGCCCAGTGTGAGGAATACAAAGATGATCAAGGCACGTGTCCACATTCCTGTTATCCCAAGGTGGTGTTAGATGTTAGACATTGTTAGCTGGTCAAACTACACTGCCCTTTGATTTCAGGATGTTGAGTTGTAGAGAGTTGAGGGAAGCAACTTTGTAAATCATCATTTAGTCTTTTCATTCGTAAGGAGACTATGCTTTATTACACAGTGAGGACCCAAGACCCTACAACTAATTGATGGAAGGAGAAAGACTGCTTGATGGGTTGGATCACAGTTGTTTCCTACCTGGGTTCCTTGTCCGTGCTCAGATGCAAAGCTGAAATGGAAGCCGGTTTCTGCTACTCCTCTTGTGAAGTTCTTCAGTTGTTTTGAGTCTCCGGTTTCCTGTTTATAAAAGCTCTATCTTGGGGCAAGTGTTTGGCCTAGCAGTTAACATACCTAGTGTGCATCCCGTATCAAAGTGCCTGGATTTAATGCCCGTTCTGGCTCCTGACTCTAGCTTCCTGCTGACATACACCTCAGGGTTGGAGGCTGTGTGAGATGGAGGCTCTTTTATACCTGTTTGGGTTCCTACCACCTATATGGCAGACCTGGATTGGGTTCCCAGCTTCATCCCTGCTCACTCCAAGCTGTTGAGGATATCTAGAATGTGAACTACTGTATGGGAGCCCTCTTTTTCCATGTGTTTCTCTCTGCCTCTTTAACTTTCAAAAAAAAAAAAAATAAACCAATAACAAACGTCAAACAAACAAAACCCCTCTTATCTTGTAGAATTTAGTTGAGAATTAAATAAGATATTATTTAGGAAACATTTAGATTATCCCTGGCATAAGTAAGCTCTCAGTGATCATTGGCAGAGCAATAACAGCTCCTGTGAACATTGTTATTGTGTATTGGGTGGGGAGCATCGATATCTCCAGTCTGTCGGATGGCTGGAGCTTTGGACTACTGTTTCCCAGTAATCATTGTACACCAAAAAAAAAAAACAAAAAAACAAAAAACAAAAACCAGAATGTATTTTTTCTTCCAGATACGTGTGTAGAAAATGAATCAAGAGTCATAAAGCCCAAAGAACAACATTTATCTACACTCCTCTGTAACTGTGTATAATTTTACTTGAAGGTTTTAACCATATTAGTGTAAAAACCAAGACATTATCATACTTTTATTTCCCTAGGACTTTTCTAAAGGAATTGGAAAAATGTACTGAAAACCCTGAACTTCTGGCACGTTGCTTTGTCAATAGAGTAAGTGTACATTCCCACTAGATCAAAATTGCTACCAGATTTAAGCTGACCCTTGCTTTTCTGCATAGGAGACAAGGGCAAGTGGAAATATGAATGACCCTAGATGTGGGGCATCTCTCTTCTGCCAGCGGTCATTTGGATATTTATAACATCACTTGATGGTCATATGAAATTATCAACTTAAAAATAAACCTGGTATAGATATATTGAATTTTAGGTCCCAACCTCAGTTGCCTTCATAGGGCCAACCCAAGTGATTTTGTGGGTTTTACATGACCTGTAGGACTCGCATTCCCCACTCCTTCATGTTTCCCAAATTCCCTGTCTTTATCTGTAAAGCAGAAGTGACATATAGAAACTGCATACACTCAAGGTGTACACATGATGACTTGATACACATGGGAGTAATATGATTACCACAATCAGCTTAATAGACACATGGATCACCTCCCAGTGTGTGTGTGTGTGTGTGTGTGTGTGTGTGTGTGTGTGTGTTATCTGTATGAGTTGAACTCAAAGAATCAGACTATGGGAGCTAGAGGATAGGGGAAATGTGGAGATGTTGTTTGGAAAGTATAAACTTTCAGTTATAGAATGAGTAACTTCTGGAGTCAGAATGTACAGCCTATTGACTATGGTTAATAGCCACTGATGTGGGATCTAGTTCATTAGTCACTAGAGATTTACTAAGAGAGTAGATTTGAATCCATCTTTTGAATTCAGGCCAGGAGTCTTGCAGGACTGTTGGGCTCCCATCTTTACCTCATTTCACTGAGGTTGAGAATGAGTTGAATTTAAACTCACACTGGCAGTTGGGAATACCATCGAGCCTAGCTTCCTTCCTGTAAAGCTCCATGAAATGAAAGTCTGGCCTCCCAGGGTGCTCCAAGTAGATATTCCTCTTGGTAACAACTGAGCCATGTTTTATAAAAAGAATCACACAGCAGGCTTCAAATCTTATCCTGAAGTTCTAGTATAAAGCTCTCAAGAGGAGCAGTACTGATATACTTAGGAAGCTCAGAAAATACATTCCAAACTTTTCATACGTTTCATTCAGAAAATACACTTATGATTTTAAGATTTATCTATTTATTTGGAAGGTAGAGTTACAGAGAGAAAGCGAGAGAGAGAACATTCTACCCCCTGGTCCACTCCCCAAATGGCCACAGAAGTTGCGCCTAGATGGAAGCCAGGAGCTTCCTCCAGGTCTCCCACATGGGTTCAGGGGTTCAAGGACTTGAACCATTTTTCCCTACTTTTCCCAGGCTCATTAACAGGAAGCTGGATTAGAAGCTCAGCAACCTAGACTAGAGCCAGTGCCCATATGGAATGCCAGCATAGCAGGCAGAAGTTTTACTTGCTAAGATACAGCAACAGCAGCAGCTCTTCTGTGTTTTTTTTTTTTTTCCTTTCACAGCATAGGAGATAATCAGAGATATTTAAATTCATAGCCTCTTTTATACTTAGCACCCCATTTAAAAATACTGTGTGCTATCTCCAATCCTTCCTGTTCCCAACACTCTGACTTCCTGTAGTTTCTGTACCCCCGCTTTGAGTAGTAAATACACTGTTTGGGCTCAAGTAGTGTCTTGCCCACACAATTCCTTTTTAAGTGCTTTCTTGTACCTGAAGATGACCGTGCTAATGATCTGATGTCCCCTACTTTCTCATGCTTTTCCCTTTATTCTGTTTTTGCATCTGGCCCTAACACTTCCATTCTTTTTGCAATTTTTCTTTCTCTGAGCCCAAAAAAACAGATTAATCAAATTAAACATTTTAGATACCCTGCATCCCGTCTGAGCATTGGTTGGAATCTCAAGTGCTCTATTTTTGATCCAACTCCCTGCTGTTGTGCCTGGGAAAGCTGTGGAAGTCCTTGGATCTCGGCATCCATATTGGAGACCTGGAAGAAGCTTTGGCCTCCTGGCTCCAGCTCGGCACAGCCTCAGCTGTTGTGGCATGTGGGGAGTGAACTGACAGATAGAAGATGTGTCTTTTTTTCTCTGCTTGTAACTCTATCTTTTCAATAAGTAAATACATCTTTCTTTAAAAATGTTGTTTACTTCTGTGTTGAGTTACACAATGTTTTATTCTAGCTTGTACTTTTGCACTCTCATCAAGCCACTGATATGAAATACAGTTTTGAGTTTTATATGTATATTATGTTTGCTTATGCCATTAATACAAAGGTTATTTGATTTGTTAAACGGCAAAAGACTTAAGTCTTCTGGGAAGATAGGATATTATCAAATAACAATCACTTAATTGCAGGGAAATTATTAGAGAATTACTGGCAGGAAACAGTTTTCCTTGAGAAAGGAGTTTTACAGCTTCCCATATGTTGGGAGAAACCTTGGAAACATCAATTGAGACTGCAATCTTTATTTCTGTTTCGATGTGGTTTATGATTTTGGAGGAAAAACCTAGGTAATACATTCTTATCAGGTGCCTAGTTATCCTTCTAACAAATGAAATCACTAAAAGCCACAGTTATTGATCTCAGAGAGTTCTTGGAGGAGGTTGGCCAATATAAGAAGCTCTTCACCCTAACTTCAGCCGTTTTCATTTCCTCATTCATGTTGGCCGAATTCCACTGACCTTGGAAGTGATTTTGAGGTATTCTTTTGGCCAAATATTTTCATCAGACCATGTAGCCTGAATCATCCAGAAGGTCTTCTCTGGAGACAGTGTTCTAGGTAGAATAGAACAAAGTGCTTTTCGGTTTCATGGTGAGGTGCAAGGTGCATTGGATTGGCACTTACAATCCCAGGTGAGCCATTTGCCATCATTGAGACTTCACAGAAATAATGTAAGCCTTCAGAATCTCACTTTCCTCCTCTCTATAACAGGCTGAAGGTTGTAGTGGGAAACAAATGAAATGGTGTCTGTAGAAAGGTTCTCTAAAGTAAGAAATTCTTTGACACTAGTTACCGTTTTTTAAGTACTCTGTGAATGTGGAGCATATCATCTCATTTAATCTCACATGCTCACTAGAGCTGAATGCTATGATGAGCCCACTCAGCAGATGAGGAGACTGAAGTCTAGGAAGGTTCAGTAAGTGACTTCAGGTCGTGTCATTTGTAATTGACAATGCTAAGCCAAACTTGGACCATCCTTGACCAGTCTGTAGACTTGACCCATCAGCAGTTGTGTTACCTATGATGAATCAGTTTTCCCAGTAATTTTAGAATCTTCTGACTTATTCTATAAGGAAATGAGTGGAATGAGGTATTTTCCCATGTTGTTGATTAGTGCATATCATTTCTCTAAGGAATTTTTGGACTGTTAGTTTGTAGAGGTAAAAATTTGGAGCCATGGTGGCATTTTGGTATTTGAAAGCCAGGCTGTCCTACTTTTGTTAAAGGAGAGAATGAGAACCAAAGGGTGAAGGTTTCCAGAAGGCAGGTTTCAGCCTGGCATCTACCAGTAGAACCAGATCCCTCAGTTACTGGGAGAACTCACGGGGGGAAAATGTGGTTGACAGTTGAGGATGTTGTTGGGTGGAAGATTGGATCCCCCACATCTCATCCAGAATATAGGAAGCGTCTGGTGGGTGAGTGTTGGAATCAATAAAGTAAAAACGCAGGGAATGACATTGTGATGCAATACATGCAGCTGCCGTTTGTAACACTGGCATCCAATATGGTTTCTGATTCAAGTCTCGGATGCTCCCTTCTGATCTAACTTCCTGCTAGTGTGCTTGAGAAGCAGTGGAAGATGGCCAATGTAATTAAACCCATGATACCTGCATAGGAGGCATAATGGAATTTCTGGCTCCTGGCTTCAGCCTGATCCAGCCTCAACCACTGTGGCCATTTGGAGAGTGAACCAGCAGATGGGAAATCTCTTTCTTTCTCTGTCTGTAACTCTGCCTTTTAAATAAATCAATAAATCTAAAAAACAAAACAAAACAAAAAATTATGTTCTTGAAAGTACTTATTTATTTGGCAGCAGCTCTTATAGATGACCCCACAATCCACAATTTAGTACTTTGGGTTGTTTACAGCCTTTATTTTCTTTCCCAGTGTTCATTCACACTGACATGTTTATTCCTCATGCATTTTCAGTTCCTTACACAGAAGTACTCAGGCTTGAATGAATGTTATCCTTTCCGCTAGTGAAAAATGCTTCCTGATTTTTTTGTTTGTTTGTTTTTTCCCGCTTAGAAAGAAGACCTTCAAATATATTTTAAATACCACAAGAATCTGCCCCGAGCTAGGGCAATATGGCAAGAGTGTCAAGACTGTGCCTACTTTGGGGTAATGTTTAGCTTATAAATTCTCCCACAAATTGTTTTCCCTGGAAAATGCTTATTTATCTCAAAATTTTAAAGAAATTCAAAATGTGAACTAGGCAGAGGAGGAATCTGGCTTCATGGTTTGTAGTGAGTTAAAGTCTCCCATATTTGGCAATTATACTCTAGAAGTTTCCATCCTATTCTGGGTGTCTATGGATCAGGCCTTAGAGAAGTTCCAGAGTGAGAAAAAGCAGCATCCTCTTTCAGGACAGACTTTAAAAACTGGAACAAAATTTCAGAAGGTCACATAAGGGTCTCCCTGGAATGATGCATATAAGCCCGATGCCATCCTCCCAGATTGATGGCAGGGCGCCTCCTTTCCAGAAGGATCTGACATACCCTATGGGATTCCAGCAGATTGGCTCTGAAACAGGAACAGACAGTCTTGCTACCCCATTTGTCTGTGAAAACGTGAGCCAGGTCTTGCCCCTACTTTGCTCACTGCTCTCAAGAGACTGAATGGCCCAATCACTTCATAGGACTAGCAACAAACCTTCCCTTCCTTGACTATGATGGGTCCTTTTATTTTCTGTGTCTAAATGCTTCAATTTTTATTCTGTGTGTTGCTTATCTCATGCTGTGTGGTTTCTATTTGGCTTTAAAAGGTATGCCAGCGCCAGTTGGATCACAATCTGCCTCTTTTTAAGTATCTTAGAGGACCAAGCCAAAGACTAATAAAATACCAGATGCTGTTGAAGGTAAGGTCAATGAAACCGTGCCTTGCTGTGCTGGGAAGTCAGATGCCTGTGCTGTGGTGCCGTCTTCCTTAGCCTTGTGGACTTGTGAGCATCTTGTCAGCTTGAAGATCTGTCCATTCTTTGGGCTTTTTCTTTTCTTTAAGTCTGATCAACCCTCAGTGAGGAGTAAGATCAGAGATTTGTAGGGTTGGAAAGGAGTTTGGAGCCCAACTAAGGCCAACATTTGGCCCAGGATATGAATCTCTAAGGAGTCTGGCTTAGGGGAGGGGGGATTCTTAGAGCTGGAGGGAAGGGGTACGGCTGCCCTGCTGACAGCTGAGAGGCCAGGGGAGAGCCAGAGGCTCTGCTTTCAGACACGTCGTCTGTTGCATTGAGATGAAATATGGCCCTTTGGAGGAGATGTGGTTTTTTCTAAAAGTAACTGTTTTGTGTGCATTATAGCAGTGGAATGGAGAAGATAAAATGGGAATGTTTTCTCCTTTTGCATTATCAACCTCCACTCTTAGATTAATATCTTATTCTGATGTAATAATACATTTTATCGTGTATGAACCACTAAGTGGTTTTTCTCTGTTCCTCTTTCTCCTTCCTCCTCCCTCCCCCTTCTCTCTGTTTCTCTCCTGCTCTTCCTCTCTCTAATCTCTGCATCTCCTGCTATTGACACCAGTGCATCTGCAGGTGAACACTGATTGGACACCCAAACAGGATATAGGGATCCATCGTGTCTGGTTTCCCTTAGATGTTGTCTTTAGAATTAGCCTATGTATGGTATTTAGGTGGCTCCTGCCCTGTGGGTACTGTCTCTAACTTAAAATAAAAAAAAAAAAAATGGGCAGCCTGTTCTTGGGTATTTCCCCAAGCGTGTTTCTTATTTAATCTCCCCAGTCTGATGAGCCAGCAAAGCTGGGGAGTGTGAAGACATTCAGGTTTAAGGAGGTTGAGCTACTTGCCCAAGCTGTCCTCCCTAAAGAAAGCTACCCTTTTCAGCTTTCCATCAGCAGTCTCAGTCTCACCAGTACCTGCTCACTTATGGAACTTTGGTTTCTCAGGCTCTAGCTTTCTCCTATGTAAAAGGAAGGAAGTAGAACCTCCTCAGTGCACTCATTACCAAGAACAGGTGATACGCATGGTGCACAGCACTGGTCCTAGGACACTTTGCATGGTGGGTAGCCATTATACCACTACAGGAGTGAGGGCGGTGATGCACTGCTTCCTTCCTCCACTAGCATGTCTTAAGGCCCCTATTCTTCTGCCTTGTCCATCGTGACCACTCATTCACTGTTCAGAAGTCCTACTTTTGGGCCCAGTGAAGAAGGATCAGTACATAGGAATGACATTCATTCCCTTGTACTGGGCTTGATTGTCCCCACCAACATGATTCTTATCCAGAAGCTAACATCTGTACCATACATGGAAGGCTGTGAGCATAGGAGTTAGACAGCTTGGGACTCTATCCAGGTCAACACTTCCATGGTGCATGAACAAGGACAAGTTGCTTAACTTCTCTCTGTCTCAGGTTCCTCCCCTACAGAATTAAGATGATAGTTAGCCTTTCCTGGTGACCTGGTTGGGAACATACAACAAGGTAACACAGGATCAAAGTTCTTTGAAATTTTGGTTAGCTGCTGCTTCATTGAAGGAATAAGAAATACAATTCATGTATATTGCTTGGGAGTCTGTGAAGAGTGATGTGTGAGGGGGACAGTTTTTCCTCAAAGCTAAATCTGTTGTGTCCTGGAAAAGCCAAGTCCGAGCCACTGCTGTGCCACTGAAGAAATGAAGGGCCGGGTTGTGTTCTCTCCCTGGAGGACAAAGATCTTTCTGTGCTTCCTCCCACCCATCAGCTTGTTTAGGAAAGTTTGGATATCGTCTCTGTTGCCTTGGGGTCGAGCAAGGACCATGGGGTCCTAGTGTGGGAAATCCTTTCTAAATACAAGGGAACAGAAGAGAGCAATAGATTACACCATTAGAAACAAAAGCACAATAATTGGGGAAACAGAGATACGTGCCAAAAGGCCAGAATGTTTAATTAATGAGCTCTGAGATGTAAATAAGAAAAAAGGGAACTCTAGACCCAGGCAATTTTTTTTTTTTATTTTTTTTTAAAGATTTATTTTTATTATTTTTTCATTGGAAAGGCGGATATACAGAGAGGAGAGACAGAGAGGAAGATCTTCCATCCGATGATTCACTCCCCAAGTGAGCGCAAGGGGTCGATACTACGCCGATCCGAAGCCAGGAGCCTCTTCCAGGTCTCCCACGCGGGTGCAGGGTCCCAAAGCCCTGGGGCCGTCCTCGACTGCTTTCCCAGGCCACAAGCAGGGAGCTGGAAGGGAAGCGGGGCTGCCGGGATTAGAACCGGCGCCCATATGGGATCCCGGGGGTGCAAGGCGAGGACCTTTAACCACTTGCGCCACCGCGCCGGGCCCTGACCCAGGCAATTTTTTAAGAAGTAAATACTGTTAGCAACTATTTTTGAGTTCTACCGCGCTAGTTATTTGAGGAATGGAAACAATAGCCATAGGTAGAATTTCTTTCCTGATTCTGTTGGCAAAGATTTATCATGAAACTGTAACATTCCATCTAAGCTAGGAACTGGAGAGGCAAGCTTTCACATATAGCTGGAAGGGACACAAAAATACTTCCTAAAGAATTTGGAGATATGCTACAGAACTCTTGACATTTGCGACGCCGCTTCTAGGGATTTATCTTTAGGAAAAATACAAGAAATAATAACAATGCTATAACAGTGATTATTTCATGTTGTGGGGAGGGAGACCACAGTTCATAACCATAGTACAATTATGGTTTATCTGTTTGATTAAATATTGCACATCACAATCAAAGTCCATATGTTAGGGGAGGGTGTTGTGGCATATCAAGTGAAAATGTTGCTTGGGACATTTGCATTTTATTTTAGGGTGCCTCAGATCAAGATCTGCCTCTGTTTATCACCCAGCTTCCTGCTAATGTGCCAGGGAGGCAGCTGTGATGGACAAAAATCTGCGTTCTTGCTACCCACATGAATGGGAGACCTAGACTGAGCTGCTGTTTCTGGCTTTGGGGTGGCTCAGCCTTAGCTGTTTTGAGCATGTGAGGAGTGAACCAGTGGATAGAAAATTTCTCTGTCTCTGCCTCCTTGTTTCTCTCTTTATGTGTATGTGTGTGTCTCCCTCTCTTGTCAAACTGTTTTTCAAATGCATGCATAAATAAATAAATCTTTAAAATGCTATCAACACTCACATTAAAAAAATGTATTGGAGGAAAAAGAATTGTTGAATAAGAAAAATGGGGCAAGCAAAATAGTGTATTTCATATGATTTTAGGTTTGTGGTGGAAATTTTGTATTGGGTCTGTCATTTTTTTTGTCTGTTACAACTTGAAGCACATTCTCAGCCAGTTAGCATCAGTTACAGATTCTTGTGCATCAGATTTCATTGATGGTCTACTTTTTGATTTTTGGTTTCATGCAGGCCCTGCTGGATCTTGAATCACCTGAAGATTTGGAGATAGATCCAGGTGACCTAGAAGGCTTGGATAAGGTACTGGGACATTATTTTTCTTGTTATGATTGTTATAATTTAAAGTTCCTAAAATAATATGTTATTCTATAATTTACAGTCAGGGAAATACAAAAAAATTAGAAGGCAGTTTTGAAGTGGGAATTCACAACCCAGTGGGAGGTGGTAATATGTAATTTTTCCTTCCAGTTAAAACTTTTAAATGGGAATTCAAAATGAAGTGAATGTGAAAATGCATACACAAAAGACTAGAAATAAATGTGATAAACTCTCCATCTCGGTTTTCCTGCATGGTTGAATTATATATGATTTATTTACTTTTTTTTTTTTTTTACTGTACTTGTGCCTGTGTAATTTGTTTACTTTGTGTCTTGTTAACAATACCACCCCCCCGCCCCCGCCTTGCGTGAGTGTGTCTGTGTGTGTAAATTTTGAAGTTTCCCTTTCTGGAAATGGTGACCACATTAGAGTAGAATGAGGTTTGTGGCTTAGCATTGTGGTTTCTTTCTTGGTTTTCACAAGATAATCTGGAGACATGTGTATAGAGAAATAGTCATCTTGTGCATTTTTGTGTTAGAATATGTGATGAAGACCCCTTAAAAACAGAAGACATGCAAGGCCTGGAACAAGGGTGGCTGTATATGGTTAAAGAACTGAATCACATGTGTAGGGGTTTCCTGAGCCCTACATCAAATGTGTAAAGCTAGCCTACCTGGTGTGTTTGTGAAAGGAGGGAAAGACAGGACATAGTAGCAGGTTAAGTACCTAAAAGAAAATTGAGTTTTAAATATTGGGCTAGGAGGAAGATGTCAGGTGTAAGAACTTACAATTGATGATGTTAACATAAAGGCAGGTGAGTCGGTTATCTTTCACCAGGAGCTGAAGCTTGTTACCGTTAGTGAAGAGTGAGAGTCCATGCCCCTTTATTCAGTGGAGCCCGCATAATCTGCTCCATTCATCAACTTATCACTCATGTCTCTGCTCCAAAGCTGCTAGTCTTTATAGCTTCAGTAGAAATGAAGAGCACACACACCCCTCTGACCACACCTGCTTTGAGGACAAAAGGGTGAGGTCAGTTGTGATGCAGCCAAGAATTATCATTTGTTCTTTGCTGCAGAAGTTAAGGTGTTGCATAAATACACAGGAGAACTCAAGATCTGCATGTTTATGTTTGCCTGGTAACAGAGAGTCATATGCCCATAGGCAGCAGGGGGATGAAATCTCAAATCCCAGACAGAAGACTTTGAAGTTGAAGTCATCCTGTGCCATCATATCCTAAGTGCCACTGTGGTAATAACTGGAACAGAGATCCTTTGAATGAATGCTAAGCACCTTCCCATTTCCTGCTGTCATCATGTTTGCAGGCATACACACAACACCTACTAGCCTATTTCTGGCACCATTAGTGGGCTGGAATGTGCAGAGGTCTAGGGGAGGAGTGGAAGGAGGAAGCGCAGGACTAGGGAGAGGAATTTACATGCAAATCATCAGTAAGTTCCCACATGGCAGCCTCCACCCCTTTTTCTGTTGAGGATTTTATAAGCATTGTCATCGGTATTTTCAATTTCACTCATTATTAGTACCACCTACAGAAGGCTTGGGATATAATTTTGTTTACCTTGAGCCATCATTCTTTGGAACCAGGGAGACAAAGCGACAGACCCCTCTTGTGGGTCAGTGCCTGCTGGGTCCAGGCTCCAACAATGTGTTTGTTTTCCACAGGTTGGGCTCCAGAGGACCAAGGATTCCACATTCTCAGCTGAACTGCAGCAAGCTTTGACAGTGATCGAGGATCTGATCAGGTCCTGTGAGTTGGCTGAGGGCCTGGCGGCAGTCACTGGATGTCCGGTATGTTCCATAGCAAGTCCTGGAATGTTGCTTTCCGAGGGAGGGCCCAATATCACAAACTTAATAGATGTTGTGGGTAAATAAGAGAAATAATCTCTTGTTGGTGAACAAATTTTATGTCAATCAGTCAGCTGTCTGGATTTTCAGGGCTGTATTCCTCAGTCCTCTGAATATTGTTTTGAGCTCAATGCACACTGGACAAACCAGAAATCTGGGGCCGAGGCAGGTGGTAAATACTGATGGAATAATTGTTTTCTGACTCATAGTACTATTCAAATATTAAACAATTTGCAAGATTCCCTTCTTGCCCTAGAGTTTTCCCATGAAAAGCATTTTGAAATGGTCCAAAATGAGAGTGTATCCGATTTTACGTCCCAGATCTCCAGAAACCCAGCAGTTACATATCAAATATCCCTACATCCAAATGGTTGAAAGAAAATCTGAGAGAGGGGCTGCTGGCGAGATGGACTGTCCCAGCCTGGCATCAGTGTTTGTTCCAAGAATCCTGGGCCCATGTACTTCAGGCAAACCATGTCCTGTAAACCATAGTCTCTCTTTGGGACCGGGCCACATTAGTATTCAACTGTTTTTCACTTGCAGGTGCATTAGGCTTTGATTTCAGTGCATTTATTTTCTGTCACTGTCCTAACAAATTACCATGTAGTTGTTGACTTAGAATAACATACATTTATTAACTTCCAGTTCTGAGATCTGAAGTTCAACTCTCAAAGGTTAAAATCAAGGTCTCCACCTTCCTTTTGGAGTGTCTCAGGAGTGAACCTTTTGTGTGGTGACCCACATTCTTTGCTTCATGGCTTCTTCCTCCAATTTCAAAGTCATTCAGGTCGAGTTATCTTACGTCCCCTCCCTTTGACCTTCTCTTATGTTTCTTTGCATTTGGAAGGTCAAGAGTGATATTGCTGTGCCCACCTAAATCATCCAAGGTGGTCTCCCGATCTGAAGACAGGTGATTTGCCGTCTTCATTCCCATCTGCCTTGAATGTAATCTGACACAGTCTGGATGTGTGTGTAGCTGTTCTCTATTAAGGGGCTTATATGAATGGGCCACACAGGGACACAAGTGTCTCTTACTTTTAAAACTTTTAAGAGGTTGTTATTCTCCCTATCACTCAGAATGCAAACATTGTGAGAATTCTATTTGAGTTAGATACTTCCTTCTCTCTCTCTCTCTTTTTTTTCATTTTGTTTTGATCTTGTGCTTTGGTGTGTGTTTTTCTTGTTGTTTGTTTTCTTTCTTTTTGCGGGGGAAAGCAGAGTGGTAGATAGATAGAGACAGACACATAGATGGAGAGGCAGATATTTTCCAACTACTGGTTCACTATCCAAATAACCACAGCAGTTGAGGTTGGGGCAGACTGCAGTCAGAAATCAGGAAGTCCATCTGAGTCTCCGCATGAGGGAACTCAAGCACTTGGTCCACCACCTGTTGCCTCGCAGGTATGTTAGTAGGAAGTTCCATTATATGGAATGCACGCATCCCATTTGGTCACTTAACCTGCTGAGTCACAATACCCACCCCCACCTGGCTCATAACATACTGTTGATTAAGATCTTGGCAGCATCAGCTGGCAGATGCTGGCACTGCAGTCTAATTCTGTCAAGTCAAACTGAAGAACCACCTGGAGAGTACAAGATCCTGGAGTGGGAGTGGACCCAGTAGGGAAATAGTGGGCACCTCCCTCATGGGTTTCCAGTCCCACTGGAGATCATGAGAACCAGGACTGGGGCAGACATGGCTTGACAGAATGGCACCTGCCAACATGTGTGTGGACTGGATAGTGGGGCTGGTTGGGTTGAACTAGGTTTCAGTGCCCATTGACATATATGAGAACTGAGTGGAATGTGGGACAGATTGGACCACTCTGCTGTGTATGCTGGCAAGCATGGGAACCAGAACAGGGGGGCGGTCTGGTGGGAGTGCGGGTTGTTCTGACTAGGCTGCAGCTCTCACTAGTTTGCGTGAGGCTGAGTGTGTGGTGGGCAGGATCAGGTTGGGCTGCAACACCCATTGGTTCATGCAGAAGACAGGGCTGGAAACAGAACTGACCCAGCAATTGCAACCACCAGCATATGCATAAGCTGATTGAGGTAATGGACTGTGCCTGTACTGGCAAGCACACACAAGAATCAGGTCTGGGATCACCTCAGATGAAGTTTCTTTGGGGATTACCCAACTGAACTGCTGGACGCAGAACTCCAACCATGAAGAGAATTGCAGGTTTCATGGTCTGACTGTAGAATGCATGTGTCAAGGCTGAGCCTCCTCATTGGCTCAGAGGGAGCAGTGAACAGCATATCCAGGTGCACATGGAGGATGTGGCAGTCCTTGGTACCACAACAGAGGATGGAGGACAGAACAAATGGATCAATTACCCCAGCCACGTGACGAAAATCTGGGCAAATGGAGACTCTAAGGTGGATTATGTCAACCAATGGATTCTGGAAAGATTTCATCATGCTTGGAATGGTGAGATTGGCAGTAATTCAGAACTGTTGAACTTATCAAAATCACTGGAGCAGTGCCTTTGGAGCATGCCCCACATTGGGGACACTGGGATGGGTGGAGGCTAGGTGGGGCTTCTCCCTTTATCTACTCCCTTACCCCCCAGATACAAAAAAAAAAAAGAAGAAGAAAGAAAGAGAACGTGGAAACAATGGTCTTGCCCACTTTCCTGTAGCCCTTGACCCTGTGTGTCCTAATCAACTATGTAAAGATTATTAAAATAAAATAATAATATATTAAAAGGACAGAAGGTGAGATCAAAAAGAACATAATGATGTAATTCAAAAGCAAATGAAAAAGTACAAACAAAATCAACTGCAAAGATACAATTCACCACTGCCTTTCTAATAGAAACATGAAAAGCAGAATAAAATGAAATATTTCTGATACAAAAACTGTTTTGGCAGCTAAAATAATCTTTTTTTTTTTCTTTTCTTATCATAAATCAAACTATACAAGTTAGCTAGGGGAACAAATATGAATTTTTTTTTTTGTCTCTCCTTAGAATTTCTTTGGCCATCATCTCAGAAACTTAGCCCCATAAGATTTGCTGGAAATTCGACCATTGTCATGAGTGTTCTGTGAAATCTGAGATATTCTCTATTTACAGCTCTGTATGATGTAAGAGGCTATTCGCACACTGCACAGAGAGGGGTTAGAGTGTACCTAAGGAAGGATCATATTCTTGGTAATGTTTCCTTCTCTGGCTAAGAAAAAGTATGGCTGTAGGCAACCACCTAGGTTGCTTTGTACCTAGGCAAGTGTTACACTGCTGGGAGAAAAGCAGCTAATAACTGGTTGGCATTCTGGGCCTGGTTAATGACCAATTTTTGTTAACTATACCAGTGTGTCAGTGTAGTTGTCTATTCTTTTTTTTTTTTTTTTTTTTTTTAAGATATGTAGGAGGCAGGCGCTGGCATGCCGGCAGACAGGGTCTGAGGACCTGTTCCCAAGTATGTGTGGGTCTAGAGCAGGCAGGCAGGGCACCAGGCTGCCTTTCCACACCACCAGAAAGAATTGGGGATCTGAGCACTTGTGGGCACAGGTGGCTGTGGGTTGCTAAAAGAAGTGGGTCCGGGGATGTGTGGGAGAGAGGACTGCTGAGGGAGAACATGACAAGTGAGGAGTGACTTCTGGGGGACTTCCACCAGTCAGGCTGCTGCACTTGCAGGTCAATGTTGGGGCTGAAACCAGGTGATTTGGATGAGGGAAATCAGAGGACTTTTGGAGGCCAAATGAATATACTCACCTATGTGGGACCAGAGCTGGACTTGTTTATATCAGCCACTGCCTATTGAGACACACAAACGCTGTGGTCTAGCACCTGCTCTCATGCTTGAGATCTTGGCCTGGGAGTGGATCTGGTGGGGGAATTTGAGAAACTCCCTTGGTGGGTCATAACTCCCAGTGGTGAGTATGTGAGTTGGCTGAATGTTGATCATGCTGGGCAGGGCTGCTTCACTTGTTGGTAAGTGTGTGGGTTAGCTTTGAAGGCGTGGACTGGGCCTGCCCAGACCAAGTTATAGCACACTGGCATATTTGAGAGCCAAGATGGGGTGCAGGCCATGCTGGGCTAGGCTAGGCTTCTATCCTTACTGATTTGCATGAAAACCATGGATGGGCCCGGCAGCGCGATGGCCTAGCAGCTAAAGTCCTCACCTTGAACGCGCCAGAATCCCATATGGGCACCGGTTCTAATGCCGGCAGCTCCACTTCCCATCCAGCTCCCTGCTTGTGGCCTGGGAAAGCAGTCGAGGACGGCCCAAAGCCTTGGGACCCTGCACCTGTATGGGAGACCCGGAAGAAGTTCCTGGATCCTGGCTTCGGATCGGCATAGCACCGGCCGTTGTGCTCACTTGGGGAGTGAATCATCGGACGGAAGATCTTCCTCTCTGTGTCTCCTCCTCTCTGTATATCTGACTTTCCAATAAATAAATAAATCTTAAAAAAAAAAAAAAAAGAAAACCAGGGATGGGGACAGGCTGGGCAAGGTTAGGCTGTAGCACCCATCAGCAAGGCAAGGCTAGGCCAGGCTGTATCATCTGATGGGAAAGGCCAAGCCAGGTGATGGTTTATGCTGTGCTGGGCAACCACTGACAAATGCAAAATCTGTGGCTGGGAGAAGGCCTGGTTGAGGAGCTAAGGGGACACCCTGCTGGGTTGTGATTCCCTCTGGTAAGTATGAGAGCCAAAATGGGGGGTGGTGATCTGGGCTGGACATGGCTGCAGTATCCCTTAGCATGGGATACCACACCAGCCAGCATGGGTGTGGACTGGATGTTGGGTATGCCAGACTCGTGTAGGCTCCAACACCCACTAGTGCTCTCAGGTGCCAAAGTGGGTGTAGGACAGACTGGGCTAGGTCTTGGCAACCACTGGACCACATGAGAGCTGGGTCTGTGGATGGGCCAGCCAGGGTTGGGCTATAGCACTCAATGGTAAGAGCCAGAATGGGTGTGGGCTGGTTGGGCAAAGCTGTTGTACCTGCCAGGACAGCAGGTAGGTACAAATCTGGCTAGGGTAAGAACTCACCAGTATGTACAAGATCTGCAACTGGGAGGTGACCTGATAGAGGAGCTTGGGAAACTCAGGCAAATGAAAGAATTGAGGCCAGAGCAGCCTGGACTAGGCCAGGTTACATTTCCTGCCAGCGCATGTGTGAGTCAGATCTGGGGGCTGGCCTGGCTGGACTAGTTCATAGCACCTAGTGGCAGATGTGAGAACCAGGATGGGGTACAGGACAGGCTGAGTTGGGCTGCAACACCAGCCAACTCACATTAGTGCCAGAATGGGAGGCAGCTCAGGCTGGGCTAGGCTGTGGCACTGCTTTAGCATGAGTTGGAACTAGGGGCACACCTGGCTGAGCCAGGCTACAGCACCAGCCAGTGAATGTTGAGGTGAGGCGAGACATATCAGACTGGACTGTAGCACCCACCAGCACATATAAGATCTGGCGGGTGGGGAGGGATGATGAGCTTGGTAAGGGTCTATGGGGACTTCCCTGCTAGGCCACTGCTCTTGCTGGTGAGTGTGAGATCTGGGATTTGGGGCAAACCAGGTTTGGCAGCACCACAAAACCCATGGGCCTGCATTTGAGCTGGATTGAGAGAGAGTCAGGGTAGGCTAAGTGACTGTATCCCTGATGTATGCATGAAGAGCAATTGCAGGCGGATTGGGCTTTGCCACAGCATCGGCTAGCAGGTGTGAGCACTGGAGACAAGTCCTGTCAGGCTACACTGTAAAACCACCTGGAAAGTACAAGATCTGGGCTGGGAGTGGGTCTAGTAGGGAAATTGTGGACACCCTTCTGATGAACTGCAACTCCCACTAGTGAGTGTGAGAACCAGACCTGGGGAAAGGCCTAGCTAGAAAGACAGTGGCACCCATGCATGACTGTGGGCTGGATAATGGGGTTGGTTAGGCTGAGATAAGCTCCAATACCCATTGATGTGTATGAGAGCTGAATGGGCAGCAGGACGGACCAGGCTAGACCAGCTTGGGATGCACCTGGAGGTCACTCTTGAAGCTGCAGTTCCTGCTGGTGTGTGTGAGGGCCAAGTGTGTGGTGGGTAGGGATGGGCTGGGCCACAGCATCCGTCGGTTTGCATAAGAGATGGCACTGGAGGCAGAACTAACTGGGCAACTACAACCACCAGTGTGTGTGTGTGTGTGTGTGTGTGTGTGTGTGTGGTGGGGGTTGATGTGGGTCATGGACTGAGCTGGACCCTGCACTGGCTGGCACACACAAGAGTCAGGTCTGGGGTCACTTCTAATAAGATTTCTTTAGGAACCCCTACAACTGCATCACTGGATGCAAAACTCCAACCACAGTGACGATCACAGGATCTATGGTCTGACCATGGAGTCCATGTGTCAGAACTGGGTCTCCTCAGTTGCTGAAGCCTATATGGCAGATGGCATGCCGAAATACTCTTTGGAGACATGACAATCAGCTCATTGAAGCCTGCAGAGGATGTCTAGTACTATAGAGGGCAGGAAAATTATGGTATAGGTTTTGACAACACATACCTGGGTAAGTAGAGACTCTAAGGTGGACTATGTCAGCCAATGGGCCTAAGAAGGATTTTCTCAACCTTGGAGCAATGAAATCAATAGCATATCAGAACTATCAAAACCACATGATCAGTACCCTCACAGCGTGCTCCATATCGGGGACCCTGGGATGACATCAGATGACCTTCGCCCATTCCCAGGTACTGATGTGGTTGGGCTGCTGGGTGCAGCCCTCTGTGCTTCTCTGTCTACTTTCCCATTACAGGAAGAAAAAACAAGATTGGAATCAGTTGTCTAATCCACTTTTCCCCATTTCTTGACCCTCCCCACCCTAATTGGTGGTACACATGTGCATGCATCCTTCTCAACTATGTAAATATCAGAAATAAAATAAATGTTTTCAGATATCTTTCTGCTCTTTGTACTTTGAATCCTTTGTCAGTGACCCCTGCTAGATGTGCATTTCCCTAAATCGAATGGATAACCTGGAAACAACACAACTTACAGAGTGGGAGCTCCCAACATTGGGGGAGAGGTGGGAGGACAGAACAATTAAAACATGAGAAAATAGCAGATTACTCTAATTTCACTCCAAGCCAGCTTGTGTGCAAATAAGATGGGGTGGTTTATTCGATTTTAGAGATTTTATGCCAATTACAGAGGGGTTTTTTTTGTCTTTTCAGAATGATGCCTTTGACATATATTTTAATTTCTTTCCTGCTAAAAATACTTTCATGTCTACCACATGAGTTAATTTATCCTGTCAGTTTGTTATAACCCTGTTGTGTTTTGGAGGAGCAGGCACGTGGGTGTCAGCTTGTTGATTTCTTGCTCACACCCTCCACAGATTTTCATCCAGACTATCTGGTTCTGATCAGAGCTAACAGTTCAACTACTAACTCAGATCTTAAGATTGTGAGATTCTTCACTTCAGCTGTGTTTACAATAATAAATTGTATTCATAGGTAAATCTGGAGCTTAGCCTCTTACTTTTTCTATTTGAAATCCAATATTAGCCTGGTTGTGTAAAGGAGGGAAATTGATTATGGGTTGATCAATTCATAGTTGAAGTGGAAGAAAGTCTCTTTGATGTCACACTTTCTCCCTGTGTGCAGCCTTAGTGCTCGATTCCATATAACCATGGAAGCTGGACAGTATTCATTTTTATTTTGTGGAACATAGAGATATAATTTAATTCCCTCAAAACCAATTTTTTTTTGTAATTCAAATCAGCTGGAAAATAGGGATGACTTTAGAGCCTAACTTGCCAGAAACAAGATGTGAAGTTAAATAGTAAAGGTTAAATGAAACATTTTGGTTTTCTGAAGTAAATTAATACAATCCAGGTAAGAGTGTAATTTTTTTTTTTTTTTTTGGCAAGTTCATTGTGGACCAGGGCCTGGTATTTATTTATTTATTTATTTATATTTCAGTTTTACAATAGTGTTGGTTGCAGAAATAGGACCAAGTAAATGATTTTATGATTCAATAGGTTTGCCTTGTGTATCTCCCTACTCTCCTGATGGCTGCATAGAAGGGTGGATCAGTAGATGAAGGTTAAATGATAGGCATGGCACCTCTAACCGTCACAGATACTGAGTAAACAGCCCGGGTGTGAATTACTCAGGCACTTGATCAGGCAGGAAGGGAAAGGAGCCCTTGACCCCAAGGCTCCCCCTGGTGCCTGCCACTTCTGCTTTCCCTTTCTGAACCAGGGTTTGTGTGGACTCATTAATTCAGATGTTTCGGCCTCCTGGTGTGAGATGTGAATATCTCTGCCAGAAACAAGAACCTAGACACCAAAGAGAGGTGTCTTCCTGAGTCTGGCATCACCGGGGGCCTGGCTTGCCAGACTCATCCCTTGCCTGAGGTGGTCATATTTAGGATTCTCATATCAGAAGAATGCATGAAAATGTAGCACTTCTTTACAGAGAGAGGGACAGAAAGATCTTCCACCTGCTGGTTCATTCCCTGAGTGGTCGCAGCAGCTGGAGCTGAGCCATCCAGAACCAGGGGCCGTTTCTGGGTCTCCTACATGGTGGAGGGTCCCAGGGCTTTGGGCCATCCTTTACTTCTTTCTCAGGTCACAAGCAGGGAGCTGGAAGGGAAGTGGAGCAGCCAGGATACAAACCAGCATCCAAATGGGATCCAGGCACATGCAAGGCAAGGATTTTAGCCATTAGGCTACCATACTGGGCTCTGAAACAAATAAATCTTAAAAAAAAAAAAGTAGCATTTCTTGGTTGATTTTACTGTCACTTTGTGTGTGATGGAGGCCATCTGACTTATCATTGCTTGTTTGAAGCAGCCCTTGTGCTCTAGCTCTGAGCTCACAACCATCAGATACCACCATATGACATAATCAACACTTCTTTGTCACTGGTGGAACACCATTGAAGCATGTGAGTTTACTTAGGGTTGCTTTAGTAAAATGCCACAAAACAGTGACTTGAAATGACAGGAATCTGTTCTCTCACAATTTTTAAGGCTGGATGTCCAACATCCAGGTTTGGATGGGGAATGGATCTCAGTCGCTGAGATGTCAGTCTCATGGTGAACGTGGGCATGAGATCATTCTGGAGGTGTGAGATGCTCCCGCTGAATGTCCTGGGGAAGAAGCCTTCCCTGTGTTTTCCTAGTTTCCGTAGCTTGCCAGCCCACGAGTGTTCTTTGTCTGGCATCCGCCTCTGTCTTTACATGGCCATCTCCTCTCAGGTGTTTGTTTTCTCTCTTAATCGGGACCACCGTAATCCACGATGTCCTCATCCTAACCAATTACATCTGCAAAGATCTTTCCAGGTAAGGTTACATTTTGGAATTCCAGTTGTTTGAAGAACATTATTCCATCCAGTACAGAGGAAGCACTGGACTAATTTTTGATGAAATGAAGACTTTATATCAGACAGACATATATCCTGGAGGTGTGCATGCTAACCTACATCATCCAGGGTGCACACCCTCACCTTGGAGACCTCAGGCACTGAGATATCTAATCTCAGCATGAGCATGGTCTTAAGGACATTTGTGCAAGGGGACCCAGATGATATACAATCTTTAATTTCAGCTGCACTCAGCTGGTTCAGCAGTGACTTCCCGTAGCCTCTAGTCAGGATGAGCTTCCTGTAAAAGCCAACCTTTGGAACCTCAGGAGGGGTCATAGCAGTGACGGAGCCCAACTCACAGAGATAGGAACTGAACAGACATGTCCATGATCTACAGCAGTGCTAGGGCCTTGGCTTCAGGAAGAAGTTGAGGTTTTGCCTGTGTGTCCTGCCAGTGTGTGCCAGGTGTGCCCACTCTCCTTTCCTCTTGGCACCTGCCGACTGGTTCTTCCTGTCAGACTCTTTTCCTCTTTCTCATAGTTTCTGGTGACTCACTGTTTTCTAAACCTTCTCATTTATTCCAGCACCTGCTTTCTAAAACATCTCACAGCTGTAACTGCTGGCTACTGCTGCCTCACCAATTTTTTTCCCTTGAGGGGGGATCACCCTGGCCACTCAGCCCGTCAGTTTTCATCTGGCCCTATGGGCAGCTGTTGACCTCTGTCTGCCTTCACATACCTTGGGCAAATGCCTACAGGGTACAAGGTAGTACTTGCGGCTGCGGGTGGGGTGAGAGAGTTCAGAGGTGATAAAGTACAAAGTACAGCAGGGCTGTGGGCAGGGCTGTTTTCTCCCTAACAGCGTGTTATATCACACAGTTATCTCCAAGTTATTAGAGTATACACCTGGACCTGTTCTCCCTGCCCCCATCATTCTGGCCTTTTAGCATTGCTTTTATGGCTATACCCAAAGTGATGCCTCCATACCATATGCACCCCAATGAACATTTCTACTTAAAACACAAGTGCAATCATCCATGTGTTGTGTGATGTGGTTCTAGATGTTATATACGCCTTGACTTAGGAACACTTGTGTGGGAGAGATTTCTCTCTTATGTCTTTCTAATGGCATTCCTGTACTTTTCCTAAAATGTTTGTATATATTTTTCTATGAAATTTTGAAGTATCCTCTTATATACTTTTGTAACATTATTATTTTTTTAAATTATATGGGGCATAAACATTTTAATATGAAAACTCTTAATAACATTTGTTTATGGAGCAAATAGTAAGCACCCCCTATTGCCTTCAGTAAAGAGTATTACTTGCAGTGTTTATCCTGAGAGCAAATTGAATGGGTTCAAAAGACAAAGCGATCACCAAGGGCTGGAAAAATTATGACTGAGTGGGTCCCCAAGGGGGGTACTCTTAGTAAAATTCTGCTCTGAGGTCCTCATGAACCAGACACCCATCTGTCTTAGAACATGATCAAGCTAGCCTAAGCAACACACAGCAGGTGTGTTGTGCTCCTAGCAAAGATCGCCTTATGTCCAGGGCTACTTATTCATCCACCCTGACTTACATATTGAAACCTAACAAAGCAAAAAGGAAAGTTAACACAGAGTGAGATTTATAAACACCCTGAAAATGCCTGGGGTTTATTGCTGGGCAATCTTTAATTTAGAACTTCTTAAATATGGTCGGTTCACTTACAAAAGACATTCATAGGTTGCTTAACATAGATGACAACTTGCTACAAATGCCCACTCAAGTATAAATAAAGTACATCTTTTTCTGAATGCTAACTCCCAGAAGTTATAGAGATTTCCCTCAGCTATACAAAACTCAGTGGAATTTCTTTGTCATGGTCCCATTCAAATGTTCTTCTCTCTCTCTCTCTTCTTAAAAGTTATTTTATTTATTTGATGGTGATTATAGGATTGACCAGGGTGGGAAGGAATGAGGATCAGGGAACAGTGTTACAAGATTATGAAGACAGGGTTGTACTATCCTTTCTGAGCAAGCTCCTGTTCTCAGGTTATCATGTCCCTGAAGCAGATGCTAAGATTCACACAGAACCGTGGTTATCATGAATCCATAATGCAGAAAAATATCTGTCCCTTGAATGCAATTAAAGTGTTAATTTCTTGCCCTTTTAAAGTAGATTGTCATATATCAAGCACACTGAAAAAGAAATAGAATTCTGTAAGCTAAAATTAATTACAGGACAAAAAATCAGAATACAGTCCCTTCAATTCAAATATTTCTTTCTTTATTGATGTTTCTTTCTAATTTTTTTTTGTTTTCCATAATAGCTTTTTATACATACAGGGATTCATCCCTCTCCCTCCCCTTCATCCCTCCCTATCTTCTCCTCCCAACCTTTTTCCCTTTAGTGTAAGACCCTTAGTATAAGTTACAAGCTTAACTTTTGACATGTGACATGATAAATACAGGCAAGGTAGAAAGCCTAATATCATATTTTAAGGCATATTTAAAAGTTTCATTGGGACTATTACTTTTATTTGAAAGTAGAGATGCATATTGCATGGAACCTTTACTGCCTGGTATGCTAGTCTCCCTTGTGTATTATATATACATAATATATATATATACATATATATGTGTACATATATATATATACATTATATATATATATATATATATATATATAATGTATATGCGCAAATAGGGCCTGGCACAATGGCCCAGCAACTAAAGTCCTTGCCTTGAACGCACTGGGATCCCATATGGGCACTGGTTCTAGTCCCGGCAGCCCTGCTTCCCATCTAGCTCCCTACTTGTGGCCTGGGAAGGCAGTCGAGGACAGTCCAATGCTTTGGGACCCTGCACCCTCACAGGAGACCTGGAGGAAGTTCCTGACTCCTGGCTTTGGATTAGCACAGCACCGGCCATTACGGTCCCTTGGGGAGTGAATCATCGGACAGAAGATTTTTCTCTCTGTCTCTCCTCCTCTCTGTATATCTGACTTTGTAATAAAAATAAATAAATCTTTAAAAATATATATATATGTTTACATTTTTTCTTGTTTACTTTGTTTACATGTATATATAGCACTTTGTGTTTTCATTGTTTTATATTAGAGATATTTATTTAATCTTTGCCTTACTTCACTAAGCAGAATGAATGGCTCTCAGCTGGGACCATTTTGTTACAAATGGCAAGATTTCACTCCTCTTTAGGGCTGAGTAGTATTCCACCGAATAACTGTACCACAATTCCTCCCTCCCTCCCTCCCTCCCTCCCTTCCTTCCTACCTTCCTTCCTTCCTTCCTTCCTTCCTTTCCCTCTCTTAATCGGGACTACCGTAATCCACGATGTCCTCATCCTAACCAATTACATCTGCAAAGATCTTTCTAGGTAAGGTTACATTTTGGAATTCCAGTTGTTTGAAGAACATGATTCCATCCAGTACAGAGGAAGCACAGTTTCTTTATCCATTGCTCTGTTGATGGGCATCTGGGTTAGTTCAGTGTCTTTGCCATTGTGAATTGTGCTACAGGTCACTCTTTCATGTACAGATTTCATTTCCTTTGGATATATACCCAGGCATAGGTTGGTTTGGTCTTATTGTAGATTGATTCTGAGTACCTTTCATAAGACTTCTAAAGTGATTGTACTAGTTTACATTCTCACTGACAGGGTAACTTTTTCCCCATATCCTTTCTAACAATTGTTAGTTGCTGATCTCTGTATATATAAAAAGAAATAGTCCCATCACTAGAGTTAGATGGAACTTCACTGTAGTTTTTATTTACATTCCCCTAATAGTTGGTGGGACCTGAGCATTTTTTTCATATGGGTGTGAGCTTTTTGAATTTTGTCTTTTGAGAAATATCTGTTCATATCCTTGTGCATTCTTAAACAGTTTGTTTTGCTATTTCTGAGTGTTTCTGGAGCTCTTTATCCTAAATACTAGTCCCTCTCCCATTCTGTTGTATGCCTCTTCCCTTTATTGATTGTATCCTTCACTGTACAGAAGCCTCTTAGTTTGATGTAGTCCCATTTGTTTATTTTGTCTTTAACTGCCTATGCTTTTGATGTCTTTTCTAAAAAGCCTTTGCCCCTGTGTTTTCCTCTAGTAGCTTGATGACATCTGAGTGTAGGTTTAGATCCTCAGTCTTTTTAGTGCTGATTTTTTAATAAGGTAAAAGGTAGGGGCCTTGCCTCTTACTTTTGCAGGCTGTTTTCCAATCTTCTGAGCAGCATTTCTTTGAAGACACTACCCTTCCCTGGGTTGTTTCATTTATCTTGTTGAAGATTAGTTGGCTGTACATGTGTAGACTCATTTTTGATGTCTCTATTCTGTTCCACTGATCTTCTTCCCTGTTTTTGTACCGGTACCAGAGTGTTTTAAATATCATTGCCCTATAATACATCATAAGGTCTTGTTATGTGATTCTTCCCGATGCTTTTATGATTTAAAGTGACTTTGGTTATTCAGAGTCTCTTGTATTTCAGTTTAAATTTTTTAGTCCTCTTTTCTAGCTCTGTGGAAAATGTTGTTGGGATTGGGATTGCATAGAATCTGTAGATTACTTTCAATAATATGGACACTTTTATGATGTTGATTCTACCAATCTAGGAAATTTCTCCACCTTTTATTGTCCTCTTCTATTTCTTCTTTAATGTTTTATAGTTTTCATTGTAGAGGTCCTTTACATCTTTGGTTAGGCTTTTCCCGAGGTACTTGAGATTCTTTTCTACTATTTTGAATGGAATTGATCTTACAAATTTTTTCTCTGCCACCGAATTGTTTATGTATACTAAGGCCACCAATTTATGTTAATTAATTTTATATTCCTACTTCCTTGCCAAACTCTCTTGAATTCCAGTAGTCTTTTTGTTGAGTCTTTTGATTCTCCTATGCAGAGAATCATGTTGTCTGTGGAACAGAGATCATTTGACTTATTTCCAAATTAGATTCCTTTACTTTCTTTGTCTTGCCTGGTAACTCTGATTAGGGCTTCCAATATCATTGTTGACTAGCAATGGTGAGAGTGGACATCCTACACATTACTTTGATTGTGTTGTGAAATTTTTCTTCTATGCCTTACTTGTCTAGAGTTTTTAGCATGAAATAATGTTGGATTTTATCAAATGCTTTCTCTGTATCTATTCAAATGATCATATGGCTTTTACTTTTCATTTTGTTGATGTGGTGTATCATGTTTATTGGTTTGTATTTGTTAAATCATCCCTGCATGGCAGAGATAAATTCCATTTGGTCCATGTGGATGATCTGTCTGATGTATTATTGGATTCTGTTGGTCAGTGTTTTGTTGAGGAATTTTGTGTCTGTGTTCATTAGGAATCTTGGTCTATAGTTCTCTTTAGGAATTAAGATGATGTTAGCTCATAGAAGGAATTTGGGAGGGTTGCCTCTCTTTCTGTTGTTTTGAATAGGCTGTGAAGAATTGGAGTTGGTTCTTCTTGAAATGCTTGATAGAATTCAACTGTGAAGCTATCCTGTCTTGGACTTTTCTTTGTTGGGAGGGGTTTAATTGCTGATTAAATATCTGCTCTAGTTACTGGTTTAGATTTCCAATGTCCTTGTGTTAGTTTCAGTAAATTACATGTGTCAACACATCTGTGCACTTATTCTAGGCTTTCCAATTTTCTGTCATATAATTGTTTATAATTGTTCGTGGTGATTTATTATATGTCCATGGTATGCATTGTTACAACTCCTTTATCGTCTCTGAGTTTATTAATTTGTGTCTTGATCTTCTGTTTCTTTATTAGCTTGCCTAATGGTGTATATATTTTGTTCTTTTTTTTTTTTTTAAATAACCAGCTCTTTGATTTGTTAATCTTTTGTATTGTTTTTTTGGTTGTAATTTATTTATTTATTCTCTAATTTTAATTATTTTTTCTTCTACTTTTGGGATTAGTTTGCTGCTGTTTTTCTATCTCATTCAGATATGTAGTTAATTTGTTTACCTCGAGCCTTTCTAATTTCTTAATATAGACACTAATTGCGATGAATTTCTCTGTTAGCATTGCTTTTGCTGTGTCTCATAAATTTCAATATGTTGTGTTAACATTTTCATTAGTTTCAAGGAACTTTTATTTCCTTTTGAGTTCTTTAACCTATCGTTAATTCAGCAGTGTGTTGTTCAGTTTCCGAGTGTTTGCGTATTTACTGGAGTATTTTGACTTGCTAGTCTCCAGTTTCATTCCCTGATGATCTAAGAAAATAAATGGTGTGATTCCAATTCTTTTAAATTTGCTGAGGCTTGTATTATGATTTAGAATACGATCTAGCATGGATGAGATTTCATGTACTAGTGAAAAAATATGCATTCTGAGTTTGTAGGATGAAAGGTTCTGTAAATATTGACTAAGTTCATTTTTCCTATTGTGTAATTGGGTTCTGTTGTTTCTTTGCTAAGGTTCTATCTTGTAAACCTGTCCATTAAAGTTAGTAGAGTGTTTAATATTAGTATTATTGTGTTGGAGTCTATATATCCCTTTAAATCCATTAGCAATTATTTTATGTAGCCAGGTATTCTAGCATTTGGTGCCTATGGTTCAGGTATTTCTAACATGCTTGTGTAAATTCCTTACCTGGCTGAATTTATTTCTTTACTTCACTGTATGGTGCTATGATCTGTGAACTTACATGTTTATGATCTGGATTTACTCACAGATCAGCCTGGGTAGGAAATTGAGAATTGTTCACCTCAAATAAGCAGCAGGCTTTGTAATTCAAAATATCACCCCTAGGAGTTCTGTCTTTGTAACCACTTCTCTCTCTGTGTGTCTGTTTCTAAAAGGATGACATCGGAAAACTGGGCAAGCTGTTGATGCAGGGCCCCTTCAACATCTGGACAATTCACAAAGATCGCTACAAAATGAAGGATTTTATTCGATTTAAGCCCAGCCAGCGGCAAATCTACCTATTTGAAAAGGGAATAGTGTTCTGTAAGATCCGAATGGAGCCCAGTGACCAGGGGCTGTCTCCTCATTACAGCTTCAAGAAGTCTATGAAGGTACCAACCATACCCATCACAACTAGAGAGAGAGGCGGGAGGGGGAGGGAGGGAGAGAGAGTGAGAGAGATCATCCTATTTTACAGATGAGGAAGATGAAGGTTAGAGAGGTAAATTTAACTTGTCAAATACCACACAGGAGAGCCAGAATCCATTGCTCAGCCTGCCTGACTCCAGGGTCAGCTGGCACAAGGCTCCCTTTCCGCTAGGGAGGGAAAGTTACAGAAAAGTGTTGGTATGGTAGGTATATAACCTTTCTAACCTAAGTATTAGTAGAAGGGCCCTCTATTCTCCAGGAAAACAGGTGAAAGACTGGATGAATTTAGGGCTGGGTGGAATGTCATTTTAGATTTGCCCTTCTCAACTTCACATGGTTGTGTACAAGAGTAAGTAATATCCTGATCCCGGTGGGGGGGTTGGTTTAGGAATCATTGTCTATTATATAAAGTGTCACCTGTTCCCTTTGTTACAGAAAATATTTCAATGCCAGCTGGCTGTTTTACTCATCCACATGCCCACACACATTTTTGCTCTTCTGACTGAAGCTACTAATTCCTGATGGTAGCCCTTATTTTTTCTGTGTCCTAGTAGACACTCATTCAGTTCCCGTTCTGGAGAGATTTGTGAAACAAGACACAAACTCTTCACTTGACATTTGAGTACCACAACTCTCCTGATAGAAAGGTGACGTCCATGCTGCATTCTGAAACGCAAGGCACATAACAGCGTACCTGACTGTGCTTCATGTCTTCATGGGGCCATACGCAGAGTAAACAAAATATGTGGAAGGAAGACGGAAGAAGAGGAATTATAAAAAAAAATGAGAGTTAAAGAGTAGTTTTCAAAATTAATGTATTTGACAAAGAGAGACAGAGACAGACACAAATCTTCCACTTACAGATTCATCTCCCAGAATACCTGCAACAAGCGGGGCATGGGCAAGGCAAATGCCTGGAGCTAAGAACTCAGTCCTGGGCTGCTCGATGGGTGGCAAGCTGCCTCCCAGAGGCACATTAGCAGGAAGCTGGAATGAGAAGCAGAGCTAAGACTCAACCTCAGCCATTCCATTAAGGAAAGCCAGCATTCAAAATGGTATCTTTTAAAAAAGATGTATTTATTTTTATTGGAAAGCCAAATATACATAGAGGAGAAGAGACATCTGCTGATTTACTCCCCAAGTGACCATGACGGCCAGAACTGAGAGGATCCAAAGCCAGGAGCACAGAGCCTCCTCTGGGTCTCCCACACGGGTGCAGGGTCCCAAGGCTTTGGGCTGTCCTTGACTACTTTCCCAGGCCCCAAGCAGGGAGCTGAATGGGAAGTGGGGTCACTGGGACACAAACTGGTACCCATATGGGATCTGGGATGCATGCAAAGCAAGGACTCCATCCACTAGGCTACCGTGCCGGGCCCTAAAAATGGTATCATAACCACTGTGACCTGTGTCCTCTCCAGGTGTAATTTTGCTCTCTGAAAATAATGGTACTGAGCACTTCTCTTCTTTCTTTGCAATAGTTGGCGACACTTTCAATTCGCCAGGTTGGAAGGGGGAGCAATAAAAAGTTTGAAATTGCCAGCCGAAGTGGATTGGAGAAATACATCCTGCAGGTAAAACTCGTACTTTCCTCCAGGGTATCTGCTACTCTCTCCCTGCTATGTTCCCATCGCTTGCCAAGTGATGCCATTCACATCCTTCTAAAGGTCCCTTAGAGAACACTGTGCGATGAGTGTTCCAGGGATTATATTCTCATATTCTCGTGATTTCTTGTCTTAAATACAGGCCACCTCAAAAGAAATCAGAGATTGCTGGTTTTCAGAAATAAGTAAATTACTGGTGGAACAAGAAAACAATGTTAAAGGTAGGGGCCCCTCCTAACTTTAATTCAGAGTTACACTGCTTTCATCTTTTTGATCGGTGGGTCTGTGGACTGTGGATATTATTACAATGGTTCAAATAATGTTAAGATAACAGTGGCCATGTTTTCACAGTCCCTGCATGCACCTGTGCTTCCTTTAGATTGTGTGAGTTATTTTTGTGTGGTTGGTTGTGGTTATGTAGATGTGTTTCTTTCAGTTATATTCCTTCTCATGCCAATTGCCAGATGAATTTTAAAATATATATATACCTATTCAGAATTTATTTGAAAGGGAGATTAGTAAGAGAGAAGGGGAAGAAATGCACACACACACACACACACACACACACACACACACACACGCGCGTGCGCGCGCAGAATGGGTTGTGGAGAGAGAGATGGCGCTCTTGTATCATTTGGTTCAGTCCTCAAATGTCTGCCTCACATGGTTGTCAGAACCCCAGTTAGTTGAATCGTTTTCCGCTGCCTTTGCTGGGTACATTAGCAAGGTGCTAGCTCAGAGTTGGAAGAGCTGTGATGACCACACATTTGGGAGGCTGGCATCACAGACCACAGCCTGGCCCACAGTGCTGGGCTCCAGGTCAACTTTTCAGTCCAAAACTCCAAGGCTATTTAAGAAAGTGTCAGTAGAGATTCAACACCATGCTAGCTTTCAGAAGGTACAACACTTTAAATGTTGAGGCATAATTAACATACCATAAAATACCCTCGAAGTATACAATACAAAGTATAAGAAGTATACAATAAGTTTTAACTCTTCAAAAATTACATAACCATTGCCCATCTAATTCTGTTTCCAAAACATTTTCACAGTCTGCTCCCAGTCCTGTACCAATTAGCCATGATCTCTCATCTCCTTCCCCCACCCCTGTCACCACTAATATACTTTCTGTCTCTAGTGGCTTTTCCTATTCTAGACATTGTAAGCATATGTGATAATATGAAACATGGCCCTTTCCATCTGATGTCTTTCATTTGTATAATTTTGTCAAGCTTTATTCAGGTTGTAGCATGTTCAATACTTAATTTCTTTTTATGATTAAATAATAGTTCACCATATGGTTATTCCATTCTCATAGTCCATTTTGTGCTGCTGTCACAGGATAGTATGAACTGGATAATTGGAAATGAACTGACTTTCTTGGCTTCCAGTTCTAGAAGTGGTGAAGTCCAAGATTGAAGCATTTGGGGAGGGTCTTCTCTGCACTGTCACATGGCAGAAAATAGATGGGCCAGAGGTGTGGAGAACTCAGCCCTTTACATGGATCCTGTTTATAGACTAGCACACTCATTCCTGTAGTACAGCACTACCTCCCTCATGCCCCCATACAGCTTCCTTTAGGTCCTTCTAGGCACCACCATGTTGGGGATCATGTTTCTAACACATGAACTTTGCAGGACACGTTCAATTAACAGCAGCCCTACTTGTTTACCCATTCGTCAGTTGATGAACATTGGAGTTGCTGAGTTTTTGGAACTTATTTTCAAAATTTCTTGGGTACATGGGACAGACATGCTGGGCAAAATGTGGTCTCTATGTTAACTTTCTGAGGGAGTTCCAAATTGTTTCCCAAAATAGTAACACCATTTCATACTCAATTAGCAGTGTAGAAGGGCTCTATTTTCTCCCGTGTCTCACCAACACTTGGTATTGTCCATTATTGTCATTGTTATGGTTGTGATTGACTCCTAGTGGATCCGAAGTGGTACTTTACTATAGCTTTATGTGCTTTCCTCGTGACTAGTGATGCTGAATTTTTTTTCCATGCACTTATTGGCCTTTCATATATTTTCTTTGAAGAACTCTCTGTTCAATTTCTTTGCCCATTTTTAAGTCTCTTTGCCCATTTTTAAGTCTCTTGTCTCTTGGTTGAGTTGCACATTGTGTGTATGTGTGTATTTCTACACTCTTTTCAGACACATGATTTCAAGTATTTTCACTGTTCTGTGAGTTGCCTCTTTTCCAATAAAGTGTTTATTTTGGTGAGGTCTGACTTGTCTGTTTTTTTGGTTGGTTGGTTGTGTTTTAGATGTTATATCTGAGAAACCATTGCCTAATCCCAGGTCATGAGGATTTCTATCTGTGCTTTCCTCTAGGAGTTTATAGTGTTTTTAAAAACAGATTTATTTATTTATTATTGGAAAGGTGTATATACAGAGAGGAGAGACAGAGAGGAAGATCTTCTGTCGGATGTTTCACTCCCCAAGCGGCTGCAGTGGCCGGAGCTGAGCCAATCCAAAGCCAGGAGCCTCCTCCAGGTCTCCCACACAGGTGCAGGGTCCCAAAGTCTTGGGCCATCCTCGGTTGCTTTCCCAGGCCACAAGCAGGGAGCTGGAGGGGAAGTGGGGCCACTGAGATTAAAACCAGTGCCCATATGGGATCCTGGCATGTGCAAAGCAAGGACTTTAGCCATTAGTCTACAGCACTGGGCTCCCCAATATTGTTAATAAATGGTTGGTTGACACATAAACTTATGTAATCAGAGGACTAACTATCATAGAGGTTTAGTTAAGCAATTTCCTCAAAAATGCTGATTGGGATTGTAACACCTCCAGATCAATTTGGTGATCTATAAATAAGTTAATTTCTTAATGGCATGGAGCTTAATCTACCACTGAAGTTTTAATAGAGTCCCACTAACCAGCTGTGTCTTGCAGAAGAAGACTCATGTTGTTTTACAAAGGCATGACATTTATTCCGTGAATAGTACAGAATCACATTTTTCAAGTCCACTTCAAGGGCTGGCATTGCGCTTTCTCGGTTGTAAGAATCTAGTTAAGAAACCAAACCAGAACCTAGCATGGAATTTAGATGAATGGAAAAATCCCATTGAACTGTAATGGCCCCTGGGCATTGTCCAGCCCTTTCCTTTTATGGATATGGAAACAAGGTGTGGCTTTCACCCAGCTTGTCAGTAGCACAAGTCATTTTCAGGAGCCTGGTCCCCCAAGCAGGGTCTGATGAAATGTCCTCAGGAGTGACAGGGGTGACACAAACAGCATAGGCTCTCAGAATGGAGAGAGGGCCTGCAGTGAGCTGTGTGAGTGAGCGAGATCCAGGACTAGCGGGAACCTCAGGAGATGAGACTCCAGGGCTCCAAGTTTGCATTTAACACTATTGTAGGTGATGGAGAATTACTGGAGGTTGAGATCTGTTGCTTTTCTTAAACCTGGGATAGTTAGTGTCTGAGCAAAAAAAAAAAAAAAAAAAGCGGGGGAGGGGGAGTGATTTTTATCGTTATCCCAAGGACTCTTAATCTATTCCTCACCCAGTCTTATAATTTGATATCATATGGACAAACTAAGCCCTTCATGGGCATTATCCCTGAATTCAACATGAAGCAAGCCAGATAGACCCAGAACCCAGGCTTGCAGGGGACTGCCCCGCATGGGCTATGGGCCTGGAACAGAATTCCAGGACTAGGTGAGCTGGGGGCTGCAGAAACCTTTTCCAAGTTACTAGGAAAAGGAGATTAAGACTTACACACTTTGACATGTTTTTATAGTACTCTCTCTGGGCCCATGTGTGCATATTTAAAATCAACTCAAATTAGTGTATGTGTGAGAGGACTTTATTTTTGTTGTTGGTCTTTGACTAATTCCAGGCAGGAGGAATCTACAATAGAAAACAAGTGCTAGGTAAAAACTTGATTGTTTTTCCCTAACCAGTGTCAAATTCATATGATTCTATGTGATTACTGTTATAGATTATTTTTTTTTCAACACTCAACTTATCATGTGAGGTTTCCAATTTTTGGAAAATCCTGGTTTCTCAATAACCAGTGGCCCCATTCCTCTTTCCTGGGTTCTGTCGTTCTCTTGCTGGTTGTCCTGGCCTCTTGCTGTTTTCTTGGGCTTTCCTATCAGAGCCTCCAGTTCTCTCATTTTCTCCAGGCTTCCCTGCCTTCTAACTTGCTGAGTAGGTCAAAGTACCCTCTGATGTTGATTCCTGCAGCTTCCTCTCTTTATGTGGAATTCTGATCTTCACTTCCCTTTCTTCATTCCTCCTTATCTGGGAGCTGTATGTGCTTATACTTTGGCTAGTCTTAAGTTTCAGTGGTGCCCATTTTTCTATTTCTGTCAACTTTCTCTCTCTCAGGGAGTACTCAGTCTATGCACGTTGAGTGAAACTTATACCCTGTGACTCAGTTCTGCTACAAGAGCTACCTTATTAATGATCTTTTGGCCTGACACTTACGGAACCACACCAGCCCTACCCCAGAGATAAGCAACAAGGAAGGGGTGAGGGCTCTAGAAGACAGCTGAGTGGCTCTCCCTCCATTGCATCCAGTGCGTATGAGCATGCTCTCCTATAGCATTTGCTGGGCTCCATTTACATTTTCCTTCCTACCAGAACACAAATTCATTTAAGGGCATAGGAGTGATCCTGTTAGTTTTAGTTTCCCTGCTGCCTCCTATACTAAGGCCCCTGGGCACTTGTTATGGTGCCCAGTCTGTTTGGTGAGCATGCAAATGAAAGGACCTCAGTGAGCAGCCAGATGAAGCAGCAAACTATGCTGCGAGCAAAGAATGGGAATGATGGAGTTCTGCTCAGGTGTATCCCAAACCTCCCACCCATTGGTTCATTGAACTCATATGTTCCGCAAGTTTCTTTGATAGTTGGCATTTCCAGCAAAGAGAGAAGGAAGGAGCGTGCTATAATGAGTCAGTTTTTAAGGAGATAAGAAAAGGAGTCCTGCTCTTCACTTCTCATCTTTTTAACCTATGTGTGAGCTGCATACTCTACCCAGTGGTGCCCTTGGACTGATCCCTTACAGAATGGCATCCGCAGAGTAGAGGCAGGTCTTAGAGTTCAGGTGAGTGAGGAGACACTTTCCCACGGGCGTGACCTGCTGGGAGCCAGCACTGCTTCTTCAGCTGCTCCAGGGAAGCATGTGCATGCCACACTTTCCTGTGCATGCGTTTTTCTTTCAAGTAGAAACAGTGGAGTTAAATGTGTTCCATGGGTGGAAAACCTAGAAAGAATCTCCACTAGCAAGCGAGACCCAGTGCCCAGCAAGCATAGGACTAAAGGTAGGAATCAAAGAGAGAGTGAAGCACAGAAACCATGGAGGAACTCAAGGGACGTAGATGCTGGGGAAGACAACATTGGGTCCAGATCCTGCTTACTTAGAAGAGGAGAGAAAGAAGGGCATTGATGCCCTCTGTGTGGTATGAAATCAATTTCCTGTTTATCTGTGGAAATCTACTTAGGTCAGGATTAATATGAAGAAATTGACTCATGTTGATAAGACGCTTGCCCTACAGAAGAGGGCGAAGGAAATGACTATAGGGAAAAGTGCGTGACAAGAACGGCCAGCCTCTATTTCTGTTGCTCTCCCAAGCTTTCCATGGGAAGGTCAAGAGTTCTTGTCCCGTTATTTCCCCACCAGATGTGATCCCTGGCTGCTTTGTGCATTGATTTTCCTGTGCTCAGAATGGAGCAGGGGGTTGAAAATGGAGGCAATGGGAGGCATTTCTCTATTTCAAGTGATACAAAAGTAAGCTGTGTATTTATGGGGCTTTGAGTGTGCACTTTTTCCTTTTGGCTCTTCCTCCTTTTATTTATTATGTAAACAAAAGATAAATTTTTTCCCAGGAACTTTCTAGATTATACTTTAGTACTGCCCATGGAATTTAGTATTGAGAGTCTTGATTTTGACTGATGTCTTCATTAGCCTAGACAGTCACACATTGAATTCTATCTATGGAATGGCCAGAATAATAGAAATTGATCTTCTCGCAGCTCTGGAGACCAGAAATCTGACATGAGGGTTCCAGCATGGTTGGGTTAGGGAGGGCTCTCTTTCCAGCTTTGTCCATTCATGCCAGGGCAAGGCTAACCAGTGTGTTTCTGCCTCAGGCTTCTAGACCCTGGGGTGCTAAGGGGCATGAAAGGCAACAAGAGGGTCAGAGAATGAAGAAATCAGATGTTCAGTCTTGAGCAAGAAAAGGTGATAGCAATATCATCTGCCATGGCAGTAATTCTTAATTAGGGTATGTGGACCTATTATGCAATGGTATACTTGGAAAATAAAATGTGACCTGTTTTCTTCTTAGTACAAATGAGGAAATATCCGACTTCAAAAAATCTTGATTGGTGAATATTCCTAGAATATTATCCCTAAATATTTTCGTGATAAGACTTGTTCCTTGATGAATTGGAACAGGATCTCTTGGAGCTATGTATTTTTTAAAGATATTCTTGTCTGAAAGAGAAAATCAGGGAGACAAACCTCTCATTCACTGGTCCACTCCCCGAATGGCCAAATGGTCCCAGTGGCCAGAGCTGGGCTGATCCAAAATTGGGATCCAGGAGCTTCTTCTGGGTTGCTCCTGGGTGCAAGAGGCCCAGAGTGTTGACCATTAACTACTCTCCTAGGCCATTAGCAGGGAGTTGGACTGGAAATGGAGCATCCGAGACTAGAACCAATGCCCATATGGGATGCCTGTGCTTTGAGCAGGGGATTAACCACCCTAGTCTGCTGGCCCCTAGAGCAATGGATTTTTATGCTTTGGTTTCAAATAGAGATTTTTGGTTAGTTTGTGAGAAACTTCTTTTGAGAAAAAATGAAATCAAATTTTCATCTGTTGTACCCTATAATACTTAGATTTAATGTGGTAATGGGGTAGAGTCACATGCTAGCATCCTCTATTTAAAAACAAACAAACAAAACACTTGGGCCCAGCACGATTGCTTAGTGGTAAAAGTCCTTGTCTTGAATGCTCAAGGATCCCATATGGGCACCAGTTCTAATCCTGACTGCCCTGCTTCCCATCCAGCTCCCTGCCTGTGACCTGGGAAAGCAATCAAGGACAGCCCAAAGCCTTGGGACCCTGCATGCATGTGGGAGACCCGGAGAAGCTCCTGGCTTCTGGCTTCGGATTGGCTCAGCTTCAGCCGTTGTGGCCACTTGGGGAGTGAACCATCGGATGGAAAATCTTCCTCTCTTTCTCTCTCCTCTTTGTATATCTGACTTTCTGATAAAAATAAATAAATCTTTAAAAAAAATCAAAGTGAAGGAAGACCTCCCCCACCAGCACTGGATTAATTTTTTTTTTTAGGTGCTCAACAGACCAGTAAAGTGTGTTGAGATAGCATTTCTCAATCTATTCTCATTCATTTACTGAGTGATACTTCTCAGGGAGAAAAGACTGAACCTATCAAACAAGTCATAAGTATATTGTTTTCATGAGGGGTTTAAGCTCTTCCCTCATGTGCCAGGAGTGCCATAAAGAGGTCTTGATAAGAACATTTGCTGGAGGCTAGAAGGGACAACGTTGGAAAAAAATCTTCAAATTTGCTGATCATAGCTCTTTACTCATTCAGAACATGAAGATGTGTATTACTCAAATGTCTATTCTACCTTCCTTCCTTCCTTCCTTCCTTCCTTCCTTCCTTCCTTCCTTCCTTCCTTCCTTCTTTCCTTCCTTCCTTCCTTCCTTCCTTCCTTCCTTCCTTCCTTCCTTCCTTCCTTCCTTCCTTCCTTCCTTCCTTCCTGCCTTCCTTCCTTCCTGCCTTCCTTCCTTCCTTCTTCCCTTCCTTCCTTCCTTCCCTCTTTCCTTCCTTCCTTTCTTCCTTCCTTCTTCCTTCCTTCCTTCCTTCCTTCCTTCCTTCCTTCCTTCCTTCCCTCTTTCCTTCCTTCCTTCCTTTCTTCCTTCTTCCCTTCCTTCCTTCCTTCCTTCTTCCCTTCCTTCCTGCCTTCCTTCTTCCCTTCCTGCCTTCCTTCCTTCTTCCCTTCCTGCCTTCCTTCCTTCTTCCCTTCCTTCCCTCTTCCCTTCCTTCCTTCCTTCCTTCTTTCCTTCCTTCCTTCCCTCCTTCCTTCCTTCCTTCTTCCTTCCTTCCTTCCTTCCTTCTTCCTTCCTTCCTTCCTTCCTTCCTTCCTTCCTTCCTCCTTCCTTCCTTCCTTCTTCCTTCCTTCCTTCCTTCCTTCCTTCCTTCTTCCTTCCTTCCTTCCTTCCTTCCTTCCTTCCTTCCTTCCTTCCTTCCTTCCTTCCTTCCTTCCTTCCTTCCTTCCTTCCTTCCCTCTTCCCTCCCTCCCTTCCTTCCTTTCTTCCTTCCTTCCTTCCTTCCTTCCTTCCTTCCTTCCTTCCTTCCTTCCTTCCCTCTTTCCTTCCTTCCTTCCCTCTTTCCTTCCTTCTTCCTTCCTTCCTTCCTTCTTTCCTTCCTGCCTTCCTTCTTCCCTTCCTGCCTTCCTTCTTCCCTTCCTGCCTGCCTCCTTCCTTCCTTCCTTCCCTCTTTCCTGCCTTCCTTCCTTCTTCCCTTCCTTCCTTCCTTCCTTCCTTCCTTCTTCCCTTCCTGCCTTCCTTCCTTCTTTCCTTCCTGCCTTCCTTCTTCCCTTCCTGCCTTCCTTCCTTCTTCCCTTCCTTCCTTCCTTCCTTCCTTCCTCCTTCCTTCCTTCCTTCTTCCCTTCCTTCTTCCTTCCTTCCTTCCTTCCTTCCTTCCTTCCTTCCTTCCTTCCTTCCCTCTTTCCTTCCTTTCTTCCTTCCTTCCTTCCTTCCTTCCTTCCCTCTTTCTTTCCTTCCTTCCTTCCTTCCTTCCTTCCTTCCTTCCTTCCTTCCTTCCTTCCTTCCTTTCTTCCCTTCCTTCTTCCCTTCCTTCCTTCCTTCTTCCCTTCCTTCCTCCCTCCCTCCCTCCCTCCCTTCCTCCCTTCCTTCCTTCCTTCCTTTCTTCCTTCTTTCCTTCCTTCCTTCCTTCCTTCCTTCCTTCCTTCCTTCCTTCCTTCCTTCCTTCCTTCCTTCCTTCCTTCCTTCCTTCCTTCCTATCTCTCTGTTGAATACTTAAGGTCATCAGACCCAAAGCCATGGGGTGAGCAGACACAAGAAAGGAGTGTGTGCCAGTGTAAGGTTAGCTTCAGACTGTGACCAGGCCTTTCTGTGTCAGTCCCTGTATGCTGTGTCAGTGGATATATGCACTTGCTCTCAGTGTCAGGAGGTGGGCTGGTTTTAAGAGATGAAAAGCTAACAGTGCAATGCCTATTCTACTGAGATGAGCTTGGGGGACTTTTTCACTAGTTAGTTGTACACACACACACAGTCATTGAACACTCAGTGAGAAGATTGGTGGATAACCCACTGATAACCCACAGAGCCCTCAGAGTTAAGCTATGAAAGGTGCCACACTACACTGACAGCCTCGAATGCTGGTAAACATGGGGGGCAATACGAGGTCTTCCTTGCTGGTTGGAATGCACACGGATCCAGCCACTTGGCAAAAAGTTTGGTGGCTTGTTAAAAAGCAGAACGCAGCCTTAACATACAATGCAGCTATTCCTCTCTGTCCTCTTTGCTTCCTAAGGTTCTTCTGAAAGTCCTTTCTCAGTAATAAACTGCGCTATTTTTCTTGGCAACTGATCCAAGCACGCACTCTATAGGATTCTGCTATTCGGTCACTTGTGGGCCAAAAGCATTGAGGACCCCGTCACTGGCTTGGGTGTGCTGTGGGGAGCCCACGTCCCTGGCCTGCTGGAGCAGCTTCATTGCGAAGCCCTTCATCTTGGGGTGACCCTGGACTGGGAAAGGCGGACAGGGATGCAGCACCTGCTGCAATGTCTCCAGTTGCTGAGAGAGGTGGGGAAAACATCATCTGTCAGGGTGGCAGGGTTGAGAGATAGAGAAAGTGCCACACTTGGACGAGTTACTGATTTAAACATCAGGTGAGAATCATGGGGTCCTTGCCAGTATTTAACCTGTTGCCCCCTACGCCAGAGGGACAGACTGGCCTAAAGTATACGTGGCAGAACTTGAAAGTGGGTGAGTTCCCAGCCTAAACATCTGCCACCTGCCGTTTGAGGAGTAGGTAAGACCATGCCCTGATAGGAAAGATGAGGGACCCTAAAACATGGAGTGAGTGTATCTGGATACAGTCCCCTGAGCCCCTGGACTGGCAGTAGTCTACTCTTTGTGGGACAGTCGGCTTTTCCCTCTCCCTCTGACTCAGCCAGGGGCAAGGGATAATGTTTGCTTGTCCCCAGGTTCGTCCCCACTCTCCTTCCTAATTCCTTCCAGAACAAGTAGTAGGGTCAGATTGAAATGTGACTTGACCAAGGCAGAGGCACACAGACAGACAAGAAGGAGTAGAAATTTTAAGGGAGCATTTCTAGCAGTTAGGTTGCCCACATCTCACACTGGAGCACCTGGCTTCAGTTCCTAGCTGCAGCTTCCTGCTCGCTGCAGACCCTGGGATGCAGCAGGGGTGGGACAAATAAATGAGTTCCTAGCAGCCAGGTGGAAGTCCTGGACTGTATTCCCAAATGCTGGATGCAGCCACAGCCCAGCACTGGTCACAGTGGGTCTCTGGGGCGTGAACCAGGAGCTGGGGGCTGTCTTTCTCTGTCTTGGTCTCAAACAAATCCTATGCAAAGCTCTTTGAATGGTGCTTTAATGCCTACTGTAGATAATCCATGAAGAGACGTAACCAAATGATCAAGCCAACTTGATGACTTGGCCAGTGGATGTCATCTGGCCTCCTCCTTGGCACTTCTGCAGGTGGTGGCAGAATGGGGAGGCTGTGCAGGGACCCAGCCCATCATCGCGGCTCCTCTTGCTGTTGCTGCTGTAGTGGAGGTGCAACATCCCAGCAGAGAGCAGTGCTGAGCCAAGCTGATTCCATCAGACTGCTACAGGCTAGATGCGACCAGTCAAATGACTGTACATCTATCAAGAGACTCCTTTGTGGCAAAACAGGAGGAACTGTGGACCTGGGACAGTAGACCCACCTGGTTGAGAAGGTGCTGGTGGGATAATGTATTGGCACAGCCCCATGAGGATGAGATGGAGCCGCAGTTTGGATGTGGCACTGTAGGGATGAGATGTTGTTCTTCAGAGTGCAGTAGGTCTGTATAATGGTGTATAATGGTGTGGTGCTCCAGTAGGCAGAACATATGAAGCTGGGAGGCGAGAAAGTGAAGAAGCTGCCCCCTCACTCCTTTCACTCCTGGGGACCCATGGAGAGTTTGTGCTCCCCATCCTTGCAACTTCAGAGTCAGTGGGTCTAGAGTGAGTTCAGTTCCCAAGGGAGACAACTTCCACCAGGGAAGGTAGTAGGAATCCTACTTCAGTTTGTCTCTGTCACCTGCTGTGGTGGTCAATCCTATCTCCCTCCCATCCATTCTGGAACCACCATACTCTTGTACAACTACCCACACCCCTTCTGGTACTTCTGATAGTGGCACACATAGTGGGGGAGCCAAACTCTCGCCGGCTGCTGGCTCCTTGCCCACTCACAGCTGCAAGTGCATGCAATGTTGACCTGCTGGTCAAACACGCCCCTGGCATTATCTCCTCTGGATGGGCAGTGCAGGTGCCTGCCTGCAGGATGGCAGCTGCTCTTTTTGCCTGCTGGTAGACAAACTGATCATGCAGGGATAAGGCCCCAGGGGGAAGTGGGGAGGTCCTGAGTAATCTCATGATCAGTGGGCCTGGTTAGGGCAGATGTAGGCTTTCTGCTGTGGAACCAGCCCTCTCTGGTAGCTGACAGTGCACAGAAAGGAGTGGGCTTCTGCCTTGGATTGAGGGGAAGGTTTTGATGTTTTTTTTTTTTTTTTTTAAATCTATTTTTAGTGCAAAGTCAGCTATACAGAGAGGAGAGACAGAGAGGAAGATCTTCTGTCCGATGATTCACTCCCCAAGTGACTGCAATGGTTGAAGCTGAGCCAATCCAAAGCCAGGACCCTGGAGCCTTTTCATGCAGGTGCAGGGTCCCAAGGCTTTGGGTCATCCTCAACCCCCTCCCAGGCCACAAGCAGGGAGTTGGATGGGAAGCAGGGCTGCTGAGATTAGAACCCATGCTCATATGGAATCTCAGCGCACAAGGCAAGGACTTGAGTCGTTAGGCCACTGCGCCTGGCCCGATTTTGAGTTTTAAATTTATATTTATCTGTGATTTGCAAAGCCCTGGCTGTGTGGGGAGAGCCATTCTACCTGAGGGGGCAGAAAGAGCCTCTTGTGGAGATCCATGGGCGCCCCCTGCAGGCTGTGCTTGGGATGCCACATCTGTCCTGTGCAGTACAAACCTGTACACCTTTGCAGTTAATGTGGGCCTAGATGATCTCATGATTATTTTAATTTGATTGTCATTCCAAATGATTTAATGAGTCTTATATATTTTTAAATAGTATTTATCTAAGAGAGAGAGGAGACAAAGAGACCTTCCATCCTTCTCTCTAAGCCCTGGCACAGTCCTCTCTGATCAGCGATTGTAGGGTATTTTAGGAGCCTAACCAATTGACTTTATTCAAATATCAGTATACATAAGGGAACTCTTTTATGTTTGCTTTTGAAATTTGTTTTTAAAGCAAATTTTAAATTTTCCTTTCCTGGTCATAAAAAGGATATAGAAAATCCAGGGGCTGGCATTGTTGCTGGTGTTCCATAACACAGTTCCAGACTTCAGGTTTGGAGTCCTGGCTGCTCCACCTGTGATCCAGCTCCCCACCAATGCACGTGGACAAGCAGCAGCAGATGGCCCAGGTGCTGGCACCCAGGGGCCATCCACACCCTGGCTTTGTCCTGGCCTCATCCTAGCCATGGACTAGAAGACAGATTATCTCTCTCTCCCTCTCTCTGTCACTCTTATTAAATAAATATTTTTTAAATATCCAGAAAAAGGCTGAGCATGAAGGCTTAATCGGTAATCCTCTTCTTGCAAGCCAGGGATCCATGTGGGCACTGGTTCATGTCACAGTTGCTCCACTTCCCATCCAGCTCCCTGCCTGTGGCCTGGGAAAGCAGTCAGGGATGGCCACAAGTCCTTGGGACTCTGCACCCGCGTGGGAGACCTGGAGGAAGCTCCTGGCTCCTGGCTTCGGATCAGCTCAGCTCTGGCTGTTGCAGCTATTTGAGCAGTGAACCAGTGGATGGAAGTTCTTTCTGTCCTTCTGTAAATCTACCTATCCAATAAAGATAAATAAATCTTTTTTAAAAATCCAGGAAAAATGAGAATCGGCTAGATTCAATTACGATCACTGTAAATATCATCTAAACTTTTCTTTCTTCACAATCGCATAGTTTCTTTTTTTCCCCTTTTTCTTTCTTTTTTTTTTTTTTAGAGTCACATTAAAGCTTGAAACCTTCGACTAAATATTTATCTGAGGAAATGGGGAACTGGGCAAGGTTGCTGCACTAGGAAGTGGGGTTTCGGTTGTGCAATGTCTTTGTCTCCAGTGCCCAGCCACTCTGCAAATTCAAGACCCCATCCCACACTGCTCCGGATGCAAGCCATGATTTGATCACAGAAAATGCACCTCCTCCCCTCTCAGGCTAATGAAAACAGGCCCCATCTCTCTGGATGCCTTGCTTCTTTGTACTTAAATCATTTTTCCTATGTGCATTACAAAACAGGGGTAACTCTGGGATTCTATTGTGGGCTTCTCTGAGGTGCAGCTCTGATGGCATACCATCCCAGTCAGTTACTTCTGAAGGGAAGCAATGCCCAGAGCTTGGGCATCACCTTAAGGCTTCCCCAAACCCCAAGTGGAAAAGATGCACTTTCGTTCATGTGCTAGGTGCGGTCCCTTCAAAATGCGTGTAGCTGTGAAGGACAGAGAAAAAATTGCTGTAGAGTTCCCCCTTGTGTTCAGAGCAGCTGCTGCATGAGCAGGCTCCGCTGCGGTCCCATTGCGCCATCCAGTGGACAGCAAGGGTAAAGCTATCACTTAAAGTCACTCATGGGTTCCCTTGTTAATAAATCTCATTCGGTTTGTTTAAGTCAGATAAATGCTTGGAATTCTAAATGTGCAACGCCGGAACTAGACTCCCTGGGCCCTGGAAAGCCGATGCCCTGTGAGCCCATCCCCCAAGGACAAAGAGACGGCCTCTCTGCTCCGCTTTCTGCAGCCTGCTGTGTCCATTCCTGTTGACCTTTCCTGCATCTTTGGCATGTACCTGCGAGTGCTCAATGAGTCGGGGCATGGTGCTCTCCCAGTCCACCTGCTTGCCTGGTACCAGAGCCATCCGCAGCTACCACTGGAAATGTTGCCAGAATTACCTTGAATATTTGTCAGGGGCCTGTGTATTTAGCTTGTTTTCTGAGGTGTGCTTCTTTACAAGGCCACTGATCATGTTTATAATCTGCTTTCTTCCTGAAGTGTCGATGAGGTTGGGCCAGAGGCAGACACATCTCCCCCAGACTTGAGCAGTATATATGACCCTGTGGTATCAAGAGCTGTGAGTGCTCCCTGTTGAGTCCCTGGGGAGCATGAGCCCAGAGCTGTGAGTGCTCCCTGCTGAGTTCCTGAGGAGCATGAGCCCAGAGCTGTGAGTGCTCCCTGCTGAGTCCCTGGGGAGCATGAGCCCAGAGCTGTGAGTGCTCCCTGCTGAGTTCCTGAGGAGCATGAGCCCAGAGCTGTGAGTGCTCCCTGCTGAGTCCGTGGGGAGCATCAGCCACGAACTGTGAGTGCTCCCTGCTGAGTCCCTGGGGAGCATGAGCCCAGAGCTGTGAGTGCTCCCTGCTGAGTCCCTGGGGAGCATGAGCCCAAAGCTGTGAGTGCTCCCTACCGAGTCCCTGGGGAGCACCAATCCAGTAGGAATGATCTTGCTGCCAGGGTCCCGAGGTGGCAGCGGGCTGTGCGCTGCACAGCATGTGGTCACTTCCAAAGCTGCCAAGATCTTCTTCTGGAGCCTTCACCCCAAGGATCTATCTAACTCAACTTCCTCTCCAAGCCTCTTGCCTCCGAATGCTGCGATCGGTTTACACACAAAGTGTCATTCAGCAAGGATCAAATCTCTAACCTGTTGATCCTGGGGAGACAGTCAGCATCCGAAATATGGCAATACCTAGGACTCTTGGGACCACAGAGTTCTGGGCCGGTCTATCCTGAGGGGATTAAGCAGGCAGCCCAGCAACCTGCAGATAGCCTCTGCAGGGGCTGGAGCCAGGGACCACTCTGCTGGATCAGCACACTCAGGCCCTGGTCCTGACTTGGGCTGCAGCAAACCTCACTTTGGCTGCAGCTTAGTGGGTGATCCCCCAAGTGGTTGTACGCCCAGGAGCTGCCCTAGCTTCCTTGTCAGGGCTCGGGCTGATGCACCTCCTGAAAGGTCTGCAGTTTCTGAGGACACTGGTATCTTCCAGGAGCTGAGAGGAATTCAGGGAGGATGGGGTGTTGTCTGCTGCTGAGAACCCAGGGCCCTGGGGGAGACACCCAGGGGCCAGCAGGTGCAGTTTGTTTCTTGTAATGCCCATGCCTGTCCCCGCAGCACCCCACTGCTTTGTCCTGTGGAGCAGAACAGAACCCAACAGGTAGGATAGGACAGATGGGATTACAAAGTTCAGTGTTGCTGCCTAGACTTTAGTTTTAATTTTCCTAATGGCATGTGTGTACATGATGGTGTGTGGGGGGTGATGATCTCCCTGGGGTTGCACTCTAAGCACCATGGAAATTCTGCTCCTGGTGTCTCCACCTTCACCCCAGGCATTGGCAGCTGGGGCCACATCACCAGGGAGCATGCCCTGTGAAGAGCCTTCAGCATCCTCTTCTGGTGCCAGCAACCGGGGGGGACTGCCTGGACTGCAGTCTGGGCCCTGACAACTCCTCTTGGTTCAACCCAGTGCCTGGCTCTCCCTACCCCCCACGGAGCCACAGGTTGTGTTTGGAACTCCAGGCACCCTCCACGATGAGCAGGAGCTGGGCTGTGTGCCTGTGCTGCCTCCCAGCCTGCACCTGGAGGGCTGTAGAAACAAATAGTGAGCTAGCAAATGCAGCCCTTGGTAAAAGATGGCACAGTACTGAGTGTGTGGCAGGTGTTGGCCTTGGGCAGGCCCTTCCCTGGGATGGGCACTGAGTGCCACATCCGGCAGCCCTTCTATCCCCTCTTAAGCCAGGCCTCCCTCTGTCTTTTTGTCTCCCCAAGGCTGCTCTGGCGGGGAGTTGGTCTCCATGGAAACCACGGAAGGTCGAGAAGGCACAGAAGATCTGGAAAAGGAAAACAGCGCTCTGAGCGTAACTCCTGCCTTCCTTGCCTCTTGCATGCGGTCCCTTCTTCCCGGTCATCCGAACTGCCTGTGCGCCTCCCTCTCCCCTCCGCTGCACGCTGCCCCTTCCTCTCACGCCTCCTGCGCGTGATTCTCACCGTAAGGACCTGGCCCTCACCCAGCACCAAGCTGGGGTCCCTGGACTCTCTGAGTGGCCCTAGCCTAGCAGGTCCTAAGTCACTGCCTCCTTAACCAGGCTCCTGTTTTCTTCTCAGAATTAAGGATTCTTGCTGGGAACCCATATGGTCCAGGGATGAAAAGGGGAAGGGAGAAGCAGGGCTTGGGGGATGGAGGAGGGTGAGACTCTGAGTCCTAGGGTGCGTCCCTCTTCCAGCTCTCCGGACTTTTCCAGTTGGACGACGAGGAGGAAACCTGTGCCTCCAAGCCAGTTCTCCCGGAAAGGGGAGAAAGCCCCCGAGCAGAGAAGCAAGACGGCGACGAGGAGGAGAGGTGAGCGCCAGAAGGGGAAAGAGGCACCACCACCGCTGCCAGTCCCCCACCCTGGCTCTAACTCTCTCCTCTGGGAATTTCAGGGCTGTGAGCCGCACCACTGAAGAGCGCGCCCCGGTGTCCCATGGCGTGCAGGCCGCTGCGGGGCAGACGGCGGGTTTCCCGGCAAAGGCCGAGCAGGCAAGGGCAGGACGCCTGAGACCCTCCTGCTCCGTTGATCCTTGACCCGCGCCATTCGGCGCCCCGCTTTAGCGGAACGGGTCCTCGTCGCCTCGACCGCTGCGGATCTGACGGCCGGGAGGGGGCGTCCTAGGACCGCGCTGGGGTCGGCCAGGCAGGCCAGCCGGCCGCAGCCGGGGGACCCCGAGGATGGCCAGGCAGGCGTCAGGATAGCCTGTATCCCCAGGACTCAGCCCCCGGGCTCTGGGGCTGCACGCTCCTCACGTCGCCAACTGACCGCTCTGCTGTGTGCGTCGCAGAGGCTCAGCAGCACCCCTGGCCTCTCCAACTGCGCTCCTGCGGCCCCGTACGTGAGCCTCAAAAAACGCCTTCGGACTGGTAGCAAGTTCCCCGAGGGTCCGGAAGGAATGAGCTGAGAACAGCGCAACCCGACCCGAGCCCTGCGAGAGGTGCGCCCCCGAGAACGTCCAGTGCTTGGCGGTTCCAGCACCAATAGCTTTCCGAGATGGCTGGGTCCATCTGCAGAGGCATTTGCTGTTGCTATTTGTCTGAATTCACTTCGGTTATTTTGTTAACTTTCATGTTTCTTTCTAGTTGCCGGATTTTACAGCTTTGGCCACCTGTTCGTGCCTATTTTACTTTCAAGAACATTTGGTGTTAAAGTTGTTCATTTTCTGTTATATTTGTTAAAGAGTTTTGAACTCATTAAAAGTATTTATTTTCAATTATATTTACAATTGTTAACATCCGAGTTATTCTTTAGCTAGTGGGGTTCTTGAGATACTCATTTTTACATTTCCTTAGCTATTAAAAACACTGGAAGTTTTTGAATTACTGGAGTTATTTATTTTCAAGAATTCCTCTCCCCTCCTTCCCTGGTCATTTAGTTTTAGAGTTGCTCATGTTTATGGCATATTTTGTTATTTTAGAATTTGATTCTTATTTCATTTTCATTTATTACTTTTTAAGCATGATAATTTGAGAATGTTTTATTTGCTTTTTAAATTTTTTTTTTTTTATTGGAAAGGCAGATATACAGAGAAGAGAGAGAGAGGAAGATCTTCCATCTGATGATTCACTCCCCAAGTGAGTGCAACGGCTGGAGCTGAGCCAATCCAAAGCCAGGAGCCTCTTCCGGGTCTCCCACGCGGGTGCAGGGTCCCAAGGCTTTGGGCCGTCCTCGACTGCTTTCCCGGGCCACAGGCAGGGAGCTGGATGGGAAGTGGGGCTGCTGGGATAAGAACCGGTGCCCATATGGGATCCCGGGCATGCAAGGCGAGGACCTTAACCACTACACCATCGCGCCGGGCCCTTATTTGCTTTTAAGAGATATTTAGTGTGTTGTTTTCAGCTACTTAGTTTTAGTTGTTTCTTTTATGATAACTTATTTTAAAAAAAAAGATTCATTTATCTTACTTGAAAGAGACAGAAAGAGAGGGAGAAATGGAGAGAGAGATCTCCCATTGCTGGTTCACTCATATGGCTACAGCATCATGGGCTGAGCAGGTTGAAGCCAGGAGCCGGGAGCTTCTTCCACGTCTCCCACATGAACAAAGGGTCCAAGGACTCTGACCATCCTCCACGGCTTTCCCAGGCCGTCAGCAGGGAGCTGGATCAGAAGCGGAGCAACTGGGACTAGAACTGGCACCCATTTGGATGGGTGACAGCAGGTGGAGGACCAGCCCACTATGCCACCATGCTGGCTCTGATAGCTTATTTTTACATATTTCATTTAAAATTTATTTGGAGTTAGAATAATCTTCTCTCCCTGTCAGGATTTCATCAGCAGAGTGCTGGAGCAGTTATTTTCACAGAGAACTTAGTGTTGAGAGTTGCCTGCCAACCCTTCCCACCCCACCGCCTCCCTCCCGTTTCCACACCCTTTCTGGCTACTGCCCCAGACCTAAAAAGGCAAATACATTGGTGCTGGGGTCTGGTGGAGCCTTCCGCCACAAGCAGTAGCTCCACAACCGAACTTAGGCAACAAGAGGCCGAAGCCAGAATGACTAAAGGGCAAGAGCTTGGGGTGGGGGACCTGTTTGGCTGGGCTTGGTCCTCCGAGGAGAGGGCACTAAACAGTGTGGGCTGGGGCCCTGGGGGCTGGGAGGTGGACACAGAGCCCCGAGCCAGGGCCCTGGGCAGTGTGGGAAAGTGGGGGTGCCTTTGGGGAGGGCTCTGGGAAGCTGTGGACTGGAACTCAGCCTCTGATGCCCGGACCACCTATGGATCTTGGGATCACAGGGCTCTACCTGACGTGAAGCAGGAGGTACACAAGGAGTGCCAGCCCTCGTCTCTCCTCTAGCCTGGGACCCACCCAGGGCCCGACGCTTGCAGCAGCAGGCTGGGCTGGAGAAAACCCCACTTACCACCCAGAGGGGTGAGCATTTCAGAACAAGTGTTGCACCAGTGACTTTTGGAGTGGCTAGGGGTGAGCTGATTGCATTCGATCAGGACACACAGGCAGGAAGTTACATGAATGTGGACGTGCGATCTGGCCATGATCCTCCCTGTCCATGATTAGTTTCTGGAATGGAGTGGGCCAGCCAGTACCCAAGAGGTCTTTGTTACCACACCCAAGAGAGTCATTTCATAGTTCAAAAAAAAATTACTGCATCTCACATGTTTCCTAAAGCAACCCTGGGATCGGGTGGGTCAGAAAGGGGAAAAAGGCGGCAGCCTGTTGGATCAGGGCTGCTCAGCACAGCAGGCCAACAACCTGATTGGGGTTGATGCTATGTTGTGGACCCATTCCATTTTCTAGCAACAAAGTCGTTTTTGGATGGACTGGATTTCCAGTTTGTACTCTTGGCAAAATACAGTTATACTATGCATCTTAGACTGACTTTGAACTCCCAGTATTCCTTTCTTAAAGAACACTTTTTTAAAAAGATTTATTTATTTTTATTACAAAGTCAGATATACAGAGAAGAGGAGAGACAGAGAGGAAGATCTTCTGTCCGATGATTCACTCCCCAAGTAAGCACAATGGCCGGTACTGTGCGATCCGAAGCCAGGAACCAGGAACCTCTTCCGGGTCCAGGAACCTCTTTTGGGTCTCCCATGCGGGTGCAGGGTCCCAAAGCTTTGGGCCGTCCTTGACTGCTTTCCCAGGCCTCAAGCAGGGAGCTGGATGGGAAGTGGAGCTGCCGGGATTAGAACCGGCACCCATATGGGATCCCGGGTACGTTCAAGGCAAGGACTTTAGCCGCTAGGCCATTGTGCTGCCAGGCCCAAGAACATTTGTTTTTATGCATGTATACACAGAACCTCGAAAAGTTCATAGGAAAATGGAATTAAAACAAAAATCTATTTTACAACAAAAAATTTTGAAATCCAGACATAGTTTTGTTCATGAGCTTTTGAAGATCCCTCCCTAGGTACTCCTTGTGTTCAACTCCCATTTCCTGAGTGCCTCTGTGTCCTAAGGAAGGTGTTGGCACCATCAGAGACCAGGGCTGAATGAAACTGTCAGTCCCATGTGTGGGAAAAAGACACGGTCAGCATCATCATCACGTGGTGTGACAGGTCTGTGACGGACACGGATCACTGGCACCGCCTCTCCCTAATGCGGGCAGGGCAGCAGGGTCACCTGAGCTGCTCAGGCAGGTGAAGAAGGCCCAGAGGGGCATCCTAGGCTGGTGGGTTAGCACTGGCATTGCCACGGGGGTATGGAGGAGCCGAGCATGACGGGAGGACCCGCTGATGCTGGCATGGGGCTCCCACAGGCATTCAGGTGAAGGACTGGTCCTGCGGCTGCTGTCTGCCTCCTGGGGTCGCAACAGCAAGGCTGCAAGGCAGCAACCAGCAACCTCTGAGTGCTATTTTTTCCCCTCAATTGTTCATGTATTTTATTTTTGCTACTTTTTATTATTATTTTTGCATGATACAGTTTTGAGGCATAGGGATTCTCCCCTCTCCTTCCTCTGGGAAGGCCAAGAATCAGAGTGCCAGAGCAACACAAGCACGTGACCAAGAGAGCAAGTCCCCTCCCTATCCTGGACCTTTATGGAAGCGTGCAAGAGGAATGGTTATACAACAACACAATACAGTCCTCTCTCAGGTTCCAGGTAATTATAGGTAAGCAACATAAGTGGGTGGAAAGAACCATGTAGGTGGCGGAGGTGTGGCTTTCAAGCTTGTGGCCCTGAACTAGCTGCCTAAGACCACAACACTTACCCCTGATTTCTGCTTCTTAAATTCATTTAAGGAAGGAAGGTTGGGATGGATGAGGCAACTGTGACAAGCTGGTGACATTAACCCAGGAAGAGGCAGAGGAGAGCCGCAGTGTGGTCAGCTGGGGAAGTTTTTGATCCTCAGGGTGGGGAGAGGGCTCTTGGCACAGCCATGTTGACTTCCTCCAGCTGCCAGTGGCCACCCTGGAATAACTTTTTTCAGGTCAGGCTTGTGGATGCAGCGAAGTGGGATGGTTGAGGGCACTTTGCTGTGTTAACCAACTGCAATGGGTCCCGTACAATGTATACAGAAGCATTCTCACATTGTTTATAAATCACTTAGCACAGTGAGCAGAACCTCAGGTGTTCTGAGACCCTGCAACCAGCCCTTTCACTTTGGCTCCAGGACATCCTATCCTCTTCTCCAGGGTCGTGCCCACCATTTCCACTCAGGAGCCAGTGATGAGGGTAGGGATGAGGGTAGATTCCCAAGGCCTTGGGAAGTAAGGGGGGAAATATATGTATTTATAGCAATATGTACTTCTGTGTGCAAGAAGAGAAAGGACACAGACAAATGAGAATGTGAGGAGTGAAATGGGTTAAAGAGGCAGTTAGGATCCCTGGTCCCTGGTAAAGTTACTTTTTAAAATATGAAGTCATGCTTCTCCCCATTTCTTACCCTTCCAAGAGCGTGTTCTCCCCTTGAGGGAGAACCAAAAGGCAGAACCAACATTGCCCTCTCTTAGCACTATCAGAATGGGGGAAGGAAGCCACTAGTCCCACCATTCTGATGTCCTTAGGTTCTAACAAGGTGTTGCATCGCTGCCCATTGTGAATAAGTTTTTTTGTTGCTGTTTTGTTTTTTGTTCCTCTTCACCCTTGTCCCTTTCCCTGAGATGGTGGAGAAGACACCACTTCCACCATTTTCAGGGGTCTTCTTTGGCGCCTCCTTCTGGTACTATGGCAGCAGACCTCTCTCTTTTCTTAATCTTGCCTTGCACTGAAATTGTCTACGTGGAAATTCTTCCTTCATGTGAAATATGAGAAATGAGTTTGCTGTCGTCTTTTGTGTTGAATTCCCTGCAACAAGAAGCTCATCTTTTAGAGTGTTTGGAGTAGCTGTTCCAAAGTTCTAAGAAGGACTCGGGTGGCATGCTTTGGCTGGAGAATCCTGAAGCAGATCTCGTTGTGTTTATAAAGTAAGTACATGGAAAGGACATCTCCAAATACAACTTAAAAGATATATAGACATTAAAATGTTGAATGTTGTGTCCACTGAGAATATGGGAAAATAATAAAATTGGATTTTATCTCATTTCTTAGAAAATGAGGAATTGTGAGTGCAAGATCTCAGGGCCAAATTCCAAACTTTCTTCCTGTTTGAGTGGAAAAGTCATATGCTGTTATATAGCTTTGAAAGTACCCCCAATCGGGCCCGGCGCGGTGGCGCAAGTGGTTAAAGGTCCTCGCCTTTCACGCCCGGGATCCCATATGGGCGCCGGTTCTAATCCCGGCAGCCCTGCTTCCCTTCCAGCTCCCTGCCTGTGGCCTGGGAAAGCAGTCGAGGACGGCCCAAAGCTTTGGTTCCCTGCACCCGCGTGGGAGACCCGGAAGAGGCTCCTGGCTTTGGATCGGCATAGTATCGGCCCGTTGCGCTCACTTGGGGAGTGAAACATCGGACGGAAGATCTTCCTCTCTGTCTCTCCTCTCTGTATATCCGCCTTTCCAATGAAAAAATAATAAAAATAAATCTTTAAAAAAAAAAGAAAGTACCCCCAATCTACATACTTGTCAGGCATGAACCAATCAAAGAATGATATACTTTTTCAAAATTTTTATTTGTGGTGATGATTACATGGTTGATCAGGGTGGGAAAAGTGGGTAAAATCATCATTTCCAAATTCTCTGTTTCTTCTTGTCTCTGGGGGAAGGGGAGGGACAAAGCAGGAAGCCACACCCAGCCTCCCAAATATCCCAGTACCCAGGGATGGGGAACCATCACCTGATATCAACCTAGGGTTCTAACGTGGTGCATGTTCCGAGGGTTCTGACCAAGTATTTTTGATAGTTCTGAAATGCTGTCAATTTTGCCAATCCAAGAGTGAGACAACCCTCCCAATGTCCATTGGCTGTCATAGTCAAACTCAAGTCTCCATTCACCCATATTTTTGTTGTCATTGTTTGCTGGGGTAGTTGTCCAATTTGTTCTCTTCTTCCTCTGCTACGGTACCAAACGTGCTGCCATATTCTCCAAGTGCATCAGGGTCTGCATCCACTGCTCCACCTTTTCAAAGTGATACTTTTAAAAGCCAACCCTAAATCCAGAACTCACACCTTATTAGAAGCAGAAGATTCCACCCAAAAATAATCCTAAACAAAGGTTTCTGAGTTTTTTCCCTATGGTCCATAAAATTCTTTCCTCTCCCACCCCCATCCGCACCCCCAGCCTCCACTTCTAATGCAAATAATGGTAGCTGGCTCTCTTAGACTCCTGAATGTACAGCCTTTGAGGAACTCCAAGGTGATCTTTGCCCTGACAAAAGAAATAAATATAGGTTGATCAAATAAAAAGAAGTCATGAATATTCCAGAAGACAGCATTTAAACAATAACCTTGGAATCAGAGGACTCCTTTCAGAATAGACTCAAAAATCTTGAAGTCAAAAGGTAAATGTTAATAAACCAAGTTAGTTCTTTATTAAGCAATACTTTTTTTTCAAAGTGAAGAGATAAACTCATTTTCAAATTTCCTAGATATGCAGAAGGTTTTAAAAATTAACAAGAGTAATTGAATAGAAAAAAAAAACAATGAAAGAAACACACAGTTCACGGAAAAATAAACAATAAGTAGATGAAAAGAAGTGAATTCTGACATATAATAGAAGAATCACAATTAAAATGAGGCATTAAAAACTATTGGAATGTCAAATATTTAGTTGTTTGATACTATTGGTTTTTAAGATTTTTAAAAAATCTTATTTTTGATATTGTTTGCATAGGTGAGAGGGATACAGGCACATATGGGTCTCCTGTAAGGGTGAAGAGGTTCAGGTAAGGAGAAAGGGAGGTGGGACAAGTGTTTCAGGGTTTTTGTTGTTGTTGTTGTTTTTTCTTCTGTGTCCACCAGGAAGGAGTGGGAAGGGGCCACTCCTTGCTGTCAAACCACATCAGCATCCAGGGGTGGGGAACTGCCCTTTGATGACATCTTAGGGATCCCAGTGTGGGGAGGAGTATTCTGAGGGTGTTACTTAGTGGCTCTAATAGTTCTAAGATATTGTTAGTTTCATTGCCCCAGGATTGAAAAAAATCTTGCCAAGGTCTACTGTTGATCAGGTCCATCTTAGTGCATCTACAGACATAGGAACATGCTGCAAAGCTTGGACAAGAGGATTGTCCAACCTGTTCCGTTTTCCATCCTCTGAAGAGGCATTCCATGTCCCCTGCTGGCCTAGGTGAGCTAGCCATCATGTCCCTGTGTGCATTTGAACATGTCCACTACACAGGCATCAGCGACTAAGGAGGCTTATTTCTGACACATGTACTCCAAGGTCAGATCACACATCCTGTGGTTTTCTCTGTGGCCAGGTCTGAATCCAGCTGTCTCATTTGGGAGCCCTGAAAAACTTCACCTGGGGTGACCTCAGACTTGACTCTTGTGTGCACCAGCCAGTGCAGGGTCAGGTATGGTCTATCATCTGCACCAGCCAATACACATACAGGTGGATGCAGCTTCCTAGTCAGTTCCACTCCAGCCCATATCTCATGTGAATTGACAGGTACTGTGGCCTAGCCCAGCCCAGCCCACTGCAGACCAGTCCTTACACATATCAGCTGGTATCATAGCCTAGCCAGGAATAACCCAATTACCCCCACCATTCTACCCCCAGGCCTGGTTTTTGTGCATGCCAGCCTCTGTTGCAACCTAGCCCAACCCAGCTCGTGTCTCCCCTGGCTCTCATTCATACCCATGGGTGCTGTACTCAGCCTGCCCTACCCCCAGATTTGGCCCTCACATATGCTGACAGATACTGCTGCCTTGTTGAGCCTGGTCTGTCTCCAACCCTGGTTTTTGTGCTCACCAGTGATAGGTACAGCTTTGCTGGTGGAATGTTCACAGATCCCCTCCAGGCATGTTCCCAACCTTGGATCTTATGCCTGTTGGGGGCACTGTGGTCCAGCCTGACATGACTTACACCCATTCCTGGCACTTGTCAATTGGTGCTATGGGTTACCCAGCTGACCCACATCCAGTCTCAGTTCTCACACACACCAGTGGAAGCAGCAGACCAGGAAGGGAGTCCCCAAAGTTCCTCTACCAAGCCTGCCCTCAGCCCTAAGTCTTGCATGTGCCAGGAAGTGCTGCAGCACAGTCTGGGATAGCTCATCTCCAGTCTCGGCATTTGCCTGCAGGTGCTACAACATAACTCAGCCTGGCCTACCCAAAGTTGCAGTCCTGCTTTGTATAGCTTTCTCCCACCCCTGGCTCTTGCTGAGATCTGGGCCTAGCAGGGGAGTTCCCCAGATTCTCTTACCAGGCCTGCTCCCAGCAATAGATCTCGAATGTGCTAATGGATGCTGCTACCCAAAGTGATAAGCCTGACCCCAGTCCTGGCACTCACCAGTGAGTATCACAGCCTGACCTGACTGACCCGTACCCATTCCAGTTCTTGCCATTGGGTGATATAGCCTATCCCACCCTGGCTCACACTAGACCTAGCTCTCATGTGAACCAGCCAGTGCCATAGCCTGTTCTGGTCTGTCCCATACCCGTTCTGGCTCCAGTGATCATCAATGAATGCTAGAGCTTAGCCTAGTCTGGATCACCCCCAGATCCAGCCCACAGCATGCCAGTGGGTTTTGCTGCCTTACCCAGCCTGGTCCAACCATGGTACTCACCATTGTGCTGTGCAGCTCAGTAGGGGAGTCAGCAGAGTTCCCCTACCAAGCCTGCTCCCAGCCCCAGATCTCATGTGTGCTAGTGGGGGCAGTGGCCTTATTTGACATGGTCTGACCTCATTCCTGGCTCTCGCATGTGCTGGCAGGTTCTGCAGCCTGGCCTCACCTGGCCTTCTCCCAGCCCCAGATCCTTTGATTGTCAGGTGGGCTTTTGTCAGGTGAGTTCTGTGGTCCAGTGTGGCTCCCATCCCCAGATCTCCCACACAAACCAGTGGGTGCTACAGTCCCACAGAAGCGAGCCCCATACTACAGAATCTGTCCCCAGACCTAGTTCTCTCTCATTCTGGTGGGTGCTGTGGCCCAGCCTGACATCACCCACTTCCTGCTCCAACATTCATGGAGTGGCCTAACTGTGGCCTAACCCAGCCAGCCATGCCCTCCAACCTCAGCTTTTGTGTACCAATGGGTGATGCTATTTAACCCATTCCAAGTTTCCCATGTGGATGGGAGCCTTGGCCTAACCTAGATAAGCCCTCCAGTTTTGCCCCTTTAAACCACCCTGTCTCAGCTCCCTCGCCTACCTGCAAGTGCAGTGGTCAAGTCTGTGGAGACCCAAGAAGTCATTTATTCCCTGTCAAACATGCCTTCACGTGCTCCCACTCAAATCAGTCCCCAGACCCTCTTCCTTAGGCAATCTGGAGCACTCCCTCCCTGGGGGTAGGGTGGAGTGTCTTGGCTAGGAGTTGTTAGTCTTCCCCACATATTACACACACACACACACACACACACACACACACACACACCTACACATTTAAATAAACAATTATGCTGGGATAGTGACATAGTTAACACAAATTTGGTATTAGCCAGGACCAGAATGTGTGCCAGCTACTGGTTGCTTTTTCCCCTGCAGTGTAAACTTGCATAGGTACAGGGACACTGATGGCTATTGATGAGGATATTGTTAGGTAGGAACTCTCAATTGTATTAGACAGAATATAGATCAACACCGGATTTAGGGGATTCAATTTATAATAACTATTAAAATTTAAAATGTGCATATCCTGTAGGATTATAATTCTACTTCTAGAAATGTATCCTAAATATTTGTTTGTTTTACTATTTATTTATTTGCAAAGTTAAGTGACAGAGGGGAAGGGATCTTACTATTGACTGGTTCAGTCCCCCAATTCCTGTAACAGCCGGGCTGGGCCAGACTAAAGGCAGGAGCTAGGAAATCTCTTGGGGTCACCCATGTGTGTGGCTACCATCGCTGCTTCTCAGCCACATTACCAGGAAGTGGAGGGATCCTCATGCTGATAGTGCAGGTGTCTCAAGAGGCAGTGCTGGGCCACAATGCCCACTCCTAGCCTAATCATCTATATTTACTCAAATTGGTGAGCAGCCCCCCCCCCCCCCCCCACACAACATAGTTTTGGACATAGTTTTCTTTGGGATTAAATACTCAGGGGTATAATTGCCATTTTGCTTTTAAAGAAACTGTCAAACTATTTTCCAGTGTGGCTGAAAGATTTTCCATTCCCACTAGCAAAGAATGAGTCATTCGTTTTCATGCATACTTGACCAAATTTAGCATTCTCACTATTTATAATTTTAAAATACTTTTTCTATTTTCAACTTTTTTGTTTGAATTGCCAAGATTTACAGTTTGAAGTTCATTCTCATGGCTATACATTCCCTGGGTTTCAATAACTGTGTGATAACCTGCAGCCAATTATTACAGTATTTCTCACTAACTTTAAACTTTAGTCATTCTAGTAGGTATGTGGTGACAGCCCATTGCGGTTTAAAAAGTGGTTATTTGAAAGGCAGAGATGAATAGAGGGAGAGAATTTCCTCCACCTATTGGTTTACTTCCCAAAAGGCTGCAGTAGCCAGCCAGGCCAAAGCTGGGAGCCAGAAGCTCCATCTGGGTAACTCCCGAATGAGTGGCAGAGACCCATGTGCTTGGGCCACCATCAGCTGCCTCCCAGGTGGCAACAGCAGGACACTGTATTGGAAGTGGAACTGGGACTCCATCTGAAGCATTCCTGAATGGGCTGTGGATGCCCCAAGCAGCGGACTGTGCTGCTGTGCTGAGTACACCAGTCATTGTGGTCTGAATTGGGATTCCCCAAGGCCTGAGAGTGTTGAACATCTTCCTAAGTGTTGATGTGTTACTTATATACCCTGTTTGCTGAAGCATGTGTGTCCTTTGCTCATTTTCTGAGTGGAATTTTCTTTCTACTATTTATTTTTAAGGGTTCTTCCTCTGATCTAGATGCTATATTTAGCACACTTATGTTTTGCAAACACTTTTTCCTGATCTTTAGACTATCTTTTCATCCTTTCAACAAGGTCTTTCAAAATTTTCATTTTCATGAAGTTTCAGCTATTGATTTTTTTTTCTTAAATGCATCATGCTTTTATTATCAAAGAGAACATAATGTGTTGAACTCTGTCTAGCTCAACTTCTCTGTGTTGGTTTCCTAGGATTGCCAAGGTGAATCACCACAAATGTTTTGAACAAAACTGGACATTTATCTTTGTTTCAATTGTAGACAGGGCACATGTTAATTATTTTCGTATATGACAATTCCTATCCTATTTGGATGTATATATCCTAATATATATATTTTAAAAAGTTTTATTGGAAAGTCAGATATACAGAGAGGAGGAGAGACAGAGAGGAAGATCTTCCATCCGTTGATTCACTCCCCAAGAGGCTACAATGGCCAGAACTGTGCTGATCCAAAGCCAGGAGCCCAGAGTCTCCTCCAGGTCTCCCACACAGGTTCAGGGTCCCAAGACCTTGGGCTGTCCTCAATTGCTTTTCCAGGCCACAATCAGAGAGCTAGATGGGAAGCGGGGCTGCCGAAATTAGAACCAGTGCCCATATGGGATCCTAGCACATGCAAGGTGAGGACTTTTGCTACCAGGCTACCGCACAAGGACCCTAGTATATCTTTAAATGTAATAATTACCCTTAATTGTTTTTTTTTTACTTCCTTTTTTATTATTATCATTTTATGATACAGTTCCATAGGCCCTGGGATTTCCCTTATCCCCTCCCCAATTCTCTCCCCTCTCATTGAGTTCCCCTATATCATTACTAAAGTATAGTTCTTCATGCACAGTCATATGTCCATAATTGTGGGCATGGACAATGGCAGAGAGTCCAGCATCCTATTGTCAAGATATAGTAAACAGTTTCATTGGGAGTCGATCTCTGTCTGGAAGTAGAGATGCATACTGCACTGTATCCTCACATATGGATATGATAGCCTCCATTACACAGTTACTATACATTGCCTTGAATGAAAAACCACAATACAAAATCAACAACAGGAAGAAATAGACATTTACAATGCCATGAAGTTAAATGACATGCTGCTGGTATGATAGTTTCCATTACACAGTTACTATACATCCCCTTAAGACAAAGGCCATTGGGCCCTGCATGGTGGTGCAGTGGTTAAGGTCCTCACCTTACATGCCAGGGATCCCATATGGGCGCCGGTTCTATCCCGGCAGCCCCGCTTCCCATCCAGCTCCCTGCCTGTGGCCCGGGAAGGCAGTCGAGGACGGCCCAAAGCTTTGGGACCTTGCACCAGCGTGGGAGACCTAGAAGAGGCTCCTGGCTTTGGATTGGCATAGCATCGGCCGTTGTGCTCACTTGGGGAGTGAATCATTGGACGGCAGATCTTCTTCTCTGTCTCTCCTCTCTGCATATCTGCCTTTCCAATAAAAAAAATAATAAAAATAAATCTTTAAAAAAAAAGACAAAGGCCACAAATCAAAATCAACAGCAGGAGGGAAAAAGAAGAAATTAACAACACCATAATGTTAAATAACATACTACTGCACGACTAATGTGTTGCTGAGGAAATGAAAAAGAAAATCAAGAACCTTCTTGAATAAATGACGCTACTGTATGATCTATGAGTCATTGAAGAATTTGATCAGAAGAAAGTGTTTTGAAGAGATCAAACTAACAAAAAACATCAAAATCCATGCGATATAGTCTTTGTTGATCTTTTTTAGTGGAATATGTAGGCAACAATTAGATTTAATTAAGCCTACTAATCTATGACATTTGATTGATGAGTTTAAGCCATTTACATTCAGGGTTAATTTGTATGGGTGGTAACTTGGTTCTGTCATTTTAGGAATGGGTTGTTCATTGGTTTAGTCTTCTGTTGTTATTTTACTGGGATGTTGTTCGCATTTGCCTTTGGTTTCAGTGGGTGCTATTCCTTTTCTTTGTCAAGAGAACATCTTTAAGTATCCTTTGTAGGGCAGGTTTGGAAGAGGCATATTCTTTTAACTTTTCTTTACTGTGGAAGAATTTTATTTCATTTTCAAAGACAAAGGAAAGTTTTACTGGGTACATTATCCTGGACCGACAATTTTTTTTGCTTTTAGAATTTGGAATATGTCACTCCATCCTCTTCTGGCCTGCAGAGTTTCCTGTGAGATGTCACCTATGAGTTTAATTGGCATTCCTTTATATGTCAGTTGATTTTTTTCACATGCACATTTATGAATATTTTCCTTATGCTTGATTGACGAGCATTTGATTATCATGTGTCTTGGTGAAGAACACTTTTGGTCAAGCCTGTTGGGAGTTCTGAGCTCCTCCTGGATATTGTTTCCCAATTATTTCACTAAATACAGTTGTAAACTCAGTTTCTCTCTCTGTAACTTCTGGGATTCCCATAACTCTTATATTTGACCTTTTAATATTGTCTTTCAATTCTTGAATACTTTTTTTGGCCTGATCCAGCTCTGCTTCCAGCTTTTTGGTTGTTTCCCTCTGGTGACAAGAAATATCTTCTAATTCTGAGATTCTTTCTTCTGCCTCCTTCATTCTATTTTGGAGACTCTCCATTATACTTTTAATTTGCTCCACTGTGTTCTTCATTTCTGATAAACCAGCATTCATTTGATTCATTTCCAGTGTGACACATTCCTTAAATTTCTTGAATGCCTGCTTCTCATTGTTGATAAGAAGGTTTATAACACGTGTTTTGAATGCTGTATCCCCCATTTTCTTGACATCTTCCTCAGTTAACTCTGAAGTTGGCAAAGGGTTTTGCTCTTTTGTTGGGGAGTCTTCAGTAATATTCATTGTGCCTCTGTCTCTTCTTTTGCTCTTGGTCACTGTATTTCTGGTGATCAGATTCTTCTCCTTGGGGCAAGTTTCTAAGCTGTGTCACCCATAGGTCTACAGTTTGATTTTATTTATTGGAGTTGGTACATGGCTCTTTACAGTCACTTGTGCCACTCTCTCCAGTGAGTTCCAGGTTTGGGTTCTTATGTTCGATTACCACCATGTTCTCTGTCATCCCAGCTCCTGGGTCACCAGTCTCCACTTCCTGTGATACTGTGCTGAGGCTGCACCGTTGTCTGTACAACCTTTCTCCTACTTCCACTTGTAGCAGGTCCCAGGATTAGGGAGACACCAGGTGTCCTATGTAAGTAGGCTGTTGGTGGAGCTGATCTTGCCAGAACCTGTTGGCTATTAGGTCTGAGGGCCGCATGGACCTATTTTGACCCGTGCGATGCCATAGTCAGTATTATTTTCCTGTGGGACCAGTGCAATGCATTGAGCTCAGTGAGTTCTTGCCAAGCTCAGTGCATGTGCAGCTCGTTGTTGTCCCTGCAGTCTTAAATTATTTGCCACACTGTACAAAACAGCACCCAATGTGCTACTACTAGAGTTCTTGATCTGCTGACTGTCAGATCTGAGGGCTACCCTGACCAGTCTTTGGTGGAACCCCATGTTGTTGAAGTTCACTGAGCCAGAAATGAATTCACTCCCAGTTCCGTGCATGCACAGTTCTGCTCCATAGCCCTTGCTTCCTTAAACAAAATGGTGCCCAATTTGGCTCTAGGGGGTGGACTGGGTTGTGAAATCCACCCTATTCCCACACTGCCCATCTGGGATCTGCTGCTCTGTCTCTGCTCCTGGTCAAATCAAACAGACCAGCAGGATGAGCAGTTCTTTGAGTTCACCTCCTGAGCATCCCTGGTGAAAGTCCCTTCCCAGCTAGTTGCTGCTATAGTTCCGGCTGCTGGTGCAATTCAGATCAGCACTTGCAGGATGCTGCTGGGGTATTGGTCACAGCAACACCACACTGTTGTGTCCACTGCTTTTCTGTGTCTGTCAGTCTCCAGATACCCCTCTGCTATTGTTCTGGTCTTTTATTTCTTGGAATGTGCCCTCTTTGCTTTATACTGACTAATATTTCTCCATCTGTTTAAAAGTGTCCTTACCCTAATCCACCATTTTGATTCTCCAAATAACCTTAATCTTAAGTGGTACCCCCTTTCCTATTTGCGTTATTTCTAATTATGGGTGCCCTGACCTATGTCCGACTTGCTTGCTCGTATTAAGCCCTGCCATGAGCTTTCTCTAACAGTCTTGGTATTCCTGGAGACAGATGTCTGAAATGACATACCCACACATTTCCTTGATCAAATGAGCTCAAATTGGGTTTTTCACATGGGAGTCAATCAAGCAATTTCAACTGAAATGGGGAAGAAAGAAGGAGCTGCTCTGTTTCAGGCAGTGCCTGTGGCAGTGGCATGGTGGCTCCTTCTCAAAGCGGTGAGGGAGGGAGTCCTTAGCAGGAAATTATGTGCAGCCTCAGGGGCAGCAGCTGCTTTCCGATCTCTGGCTGCATCATCTTCCTTTTGCTTCTCTAATCTTTCCAAAATTACTATAATAACTTTTTTTGGCCAGAACAGCATTTTGCTTTCAGAGGAAGGTATAGGGCATGAGCTCCCAAAGGTATGAGTCTAATGTTGCTAAGCCCAGCTGGTTGGCCTTAAATTAGTGATGTCTCGTGGCCAGTGGCAGTGGGTTATAGCTTGCACCACAAAACACCAGGTGGCAAACCAGATACCTCAGGTATCACCTGCATTTACCTTGGATGAAGTGTGATTGCTGCTAAGTGTTTGTACGAGATAAACAACTTTCTCTTTTTTTAATGATTTATTTTATTTTTGTTAGAATGGAAGAAGATTTATGAAGAGAAGAACAGACAAAGATCCATCTGCTGGTTCACTCCCCATGTGGCCACATTGGCTGGAGCTGATCTGATCTGAAGGCAGGAGTCAGGAGCTTCTTCCGAATCTCCTAGACAGGTGCAGGGTTCCAAGGCTTTGGACCATCCTCTACTGCTTTCCTAGGCCACAAGCAAGGGGGCTGAAAGTGAAGTGGAGCAACTGAGACATGAACCAGCACCCCTATGGAATCCTGGTGTTTGCAGAATAAGGATTTAGCCACTGAGTCATCACACCGAGCCCTCTTCCTTGCCATTTCTAAGGATTTGCAGGACACAAGAGAATGCTGTAGGGTGTGTTCACTCTGCCATCTGTCTCCAAACTTCTGTTTTCTTTTTCACAATACAGTTATCATGCTGAGCTATTTCAGTTAAGAGTATTTTTTGAAGTCATGATTCTGCTATATATATGTATATATATATATATATATATCATATATATCAACACAGAATGATACTTAAGGCAGGTTGAGTAATTTAACCTATTTCAATGTCTCAAGTCTTGTGCTGACAAGACATTGCGCAGTAGCCATGGGATTTGAAGAGGACTGCATTCACATGACTGCTTTATTTCAAGTATTAACACTTCCATCCTGGGAAAAAGACTAGCCCGAGGGCATCTGTGAACCAGGGCATCTGTGACAGAGCGATTTGCAGTTCTGGTCTCTAAACCAGTGTGCCGCAGAAACGCCTCTTTGCACATCACGGCTTTTGTGGGAGTTGGCAGCTTTGCCTGAGGCCTCACGAAATGACAGGCTTTCACAAAGCCAGACCCAACACAGTTACACAGTCATGCTGATCTGAGAACTAAAGACGTTCTATGGCATGTGAAAGTTAATGGCTACCGGCACAAATTGCATTCCCACATAGTTCGTGGGTTAAGTTGCTGCTTGTGATGCGGCATCCTATATTAGAGGGCTGGTTCGAGTCCTTTCTGTTTCTATTCTATCCAGCTTCCTACTAATGCACCTGGAAGAGCAGCAGGTGAAGGCCCAGGTCCTTGGGTCTCTGCCACCCATGTGAAGACCTGGATGAAGTTCCTTGTTTCTGGCTTCAGCCTGGCCAATACCTGGCTTTTGTGGACATTTTGGGGAGTGAAACAGTGAACAAAAGATGCCTCTCTCACTCTCTTTCTGTGTGTATATGTGTGTTGTTCCCTTTTTGTCACTTTGCCTTTCAAAACAACAAATAAATAAGTCTTAAGAAAAATGAAATTAGAAGTTAAGTTTATTTTAACCAGACAGGCAAAGCCCTGAAGTTTCCATTCCAGCCTATCAGCAGGAACAACAGACAGTAACAGGAAGCAAGACTAAACAAGAAAAGGTTGCAATAAAATTAAAAATAATAATCTCATTGAGAATTGCTGTGGTTTCTTTTTATTTTCTCCTTGATCCAATCCACCTGGGAACCTTTGCAGAACCTCATTTTTTAAGCCTTATCTACGCCAGGGACCCTTGGGAAGGGCATCACATGACTTTTCTAGACGTTTTAGAGAAACTGTTTTCTTTACTGGTGGATGTTCAGGCTCTGTGCTGGGAGCTGCCATTGGTGACAAGCAGACACTCGCCCAGTTGCTGCCTAATATTCTGTTGCTGAATGTTCGTTTGAAGCTCTTGCTGGCATCCTGAGCCATTACAAATGTCATTACTGAATTCAGCAGAATCTGCGTGTTGCGGGGACCTACTCTGATCTTACGCTCCACAAACCAAACCCAAATTTACCAAGAAGGAGCCTCGGGTCCTGACTCCAAGCCCAAGCCTCTGGAATCAGCTAAGAAGGTGGAGTCCCTGGTTCTCCAGGCTCCTTCCAGTCCTCAGCTGGCTTCCCTAGTGTGCAGTTCAGGGTATGTGTAAGGTGCTGGCAGAGCAGGGGCTCACACTCAGGACACAGATTGCTTGCAAAGCTTTATTCTGACCTTTGGAGCCAAAAATCTTGAAAGATATATTCCAGTATCACCCTGTATGTAAGTGTTCTGTTATGTTAACATTTAATTTCACAGGGACAGTGATGATTTGAGTCTGGAGCCATACCATCCCCAGGAACTTTTCCACATGTCGGTTCTCAGAATTAACACACAGGTCTTTGCCAAGTCCGGGGCCAGGGTGAGGGAGAAGATGCATTCTATCTCTTTCTTCCCTTGTTGCAGTCCCTATTGATGCTGTTCCCTTCTGAGTGCCAGGGTCCAAATCACACAGTCTCACACTTACTCATGAAAAAATCTGTGGGAGGTGGAGGCCTCCTAGACCATTGGACAACTCATTGTACAAGAGAAAGTTACCCTGTGGGATGCAGAAATATCTTTTTTTTTTTTTACTGTGATCTTGACCCTTACCCCATCTTCTGTTGCTGTCCTGGGAGGAACACATAAGAGCTAATGCCTGGGAACATGAGGGTTTGGATTGTAGCTCCTCTTGACTTTCCAAGCCCAAACTGGGTTGCACCAAATTCCCTGGGGTAGGAAACTGAAACAGCTGCCAGGGGGCAGTGTGTCCACCCACTAATCTGACCCCCTTAAGATTGGCCAATGGGAAAAGGCAGTGGTGAAATGAAGAGGGCTTGCCTGCGCGAGTAGCGACTGTTGGGACTGGCCTGTCTCCTCATCCTGGCTGTGGTCTGTGGGGCTATTCTCCTACCAGAGGGTAAGAGCAATTGTGTTATGTTGCAGGCTGGGCAGGGATGGCTGTGTGCTCATTCAGGTTGTCCTGTGTGTGGTAGGGTGGGGACAGACACAGCAGAGTCTCACCAAGTCTGCCCTGGTAGAGGCATGGAAGCCCTGGACTTCATCCTCTATTCCCCCACAGCACCCAGATGGGAGGAGTCATGACTTCTGGTCAAAATGCTTAGGGTCATCCTGAATTTTGCCCAATTCACACTGTGCCAGGATGTTCAGTGAGAAAATAAGAAAAGCTAGGATTAGGGAGATGTAAGGGTGCATGCACAGGTGGTCTGATTTGACAAAGCAGAAGAGGAAAGATGGCTTTGCAGAATGACCTGGTAGGATGAAGAAAGAGGCAGAGCTCTGTCCAGATGTGTGTGTGTGTGCGTGTGATTGTGCATGTATGTATATGTGTATAAATGTGTACACGTGTGTGTGTGAGCATGGTGATGCTGACAGCTTGCCCTGTGCTGAATGAAAGGCTTTAATGGATTTCTGAGCCTGCCATCTATTTTTAGGTGGCACTAGGTGGAAGTGCCAAGGTTCTGCCTTTGAGATTTTCCCAGGTGGCAGTTTCATATCATTCATGCCAGTGGTTGTGTGATTTTAAGCCAGCACCCCAGCTTCTCCAGGTCTCAAGTTCTGTTGAGTCTAAAACAGGCCTACGAGATGAGGACCTGATGGAAGTTAAGAAGCTTCTTTTTCAAACTATGCTTCGAAGAGTCCTTGCCAGTTTCAAAGGGCACCTACGCCCCTCCTCTCCAGCTGTTCCTTCTGACAGGTTCTGGAGCTAAGTCAGAGGTTCCTCGGAATTCCTTTAGGGTTGTGGAATGGCAGGGGGGTCACTGATTTGGAAGGTAAAGGAACAGTGTCCCAAAGGCATCGTTTCCTTAATCTCTTTAGAGCTGGTGCCATTTTCCTTCCCTGATGAAAGAATGTCAATATGCAAGGGCTCCTAGCTTGAGAGTTGGCTTCTATAAGGATCTGAAATATGCACCCCGTTCCTTCTTCCAGCCTTCCTCTCTTGTCAAAACAGGGCAGGAATGAGATCATTTCTGCAATCCCTTTGGGCTGTGACAATCATGCTTGCTGGATGCTTTAATGTCCTGCATCTTGCTGCAGGACTTGGTGCCTCGCGTCGGGCCTTCTCTTTGCCATGCCCACTCCCCAGTGGCACCCTGTGCTTGCATTTCACAAGATTTTGCTGCTGCTGCTGAAATCCCAGTAGGTCAAAGTGGACTTTCCCATACATCTGAAAATGAAGACGAAAGATCACATTGTGATCCTTTAGGTTCCCGAGGACATGGGTGACCAATCCCTTGGAAGATTTTAAGAGTGCAAGAATTCACACCAGTGCCAGGTTGGCCAGAAACGTTAGTGCAGGAGGAAGCCAAGGCAGTGATTTTCATTGCCCGCTGCACCTCTGCACTCTTCTGCTGGACCTCTCTGGGCCTTAGATTTTACTTGTGGGAATGCAGTTCTACCTGCTGAAGTTGCACAGGAGAAATGAGATGAAAAGGGGTGGTGGAGAAACATCAGTGATTCAGAGCTATGGATTATTAAATATTTATTTGTCTTCTCTTCATTTATGTATGGAATACTTTATAAATTTATAAGATATTCCTTCACATGTTTTGTCCATTGGTTTTTTGTTGTTGTTGTTGTTTTAAAGATTTATTTATTTATTTTGGAAAGTCAGATATACAGAGAGGAGAGATAGACAAGAAGATCTTCCATCTGATGATTTACACCCCACGTGGCCACAACTGCCAGAGCTGAACTGACCTGAAGCCAGGAGCTCGGAGCCTCTTCCAGGTCTCCCACACGGTGCAGGGTCCCAAGGCTTTGGGCTGTCCTTGACTGCCTTCCCAGGCTACAAGTAGGGAACTGGATAGGAAGCAAGGCCGCCGGGATTAGAACCAGTGCCTACATGGGATCTTGGTACATGCAAGGCGAGGATTTTAGCCACTAGACTACAGTGCCAGGCCCTGTTCTTTGGTTCTTAAAATAGTTTTACCAAATAGGCTAGATAAGAATTACTGCATTTATTGGCAGAGAGCATGGCATTGAGGAGGTGGCGTAGGGCTCGAGAGTCAGCCAGCACATTAGTGGAGCCTAGTCGAGAAAGCAGCCAGTCCACTTCCTTGGGAATTGAAAGGTCTTTTCTTCCTATTTTCTCTGAGATTCTCCAGTCTGTGGGGAAGAATATTGAAAGGCAGAGTGCATGACTGCAAAGTGGCTTTATTGTTTCTGCTGGTTATGTTCAAGAGTCTGTTACTGGACTCTGGAAGATCGGAGTTTATTTTCAGTTCTGTTTAGCCCTGGGGTCTCAGACAATCTGTGAAGCCTCTCTTCCCTTGTCTCTAAAATATATTGAGCATTTACCTGTGTCAGACATTACTTAAAAGAACTTTGCACGGATTATACCACTTAGTCCTCAGGAAACATAAAAGGCTAAGCTATGGTAAAGGTGAGAATACATTGCTTGCATCCTAAGTCCTAAGGTCCTAGAGCTCTTGCCCCCACTCTATCCCATACAGTTTCTCAGGCTGGATCTGAGACTTCAGTGGGGCGTTACGACAGGAAAAGGCTGAGCAAATAACATTCAACAAAGGCACAGAATCATAAGAGGCACTTGGGATTTAGCTTCATGTTCCACATAAAAAGTCTTGATAGGCATAACTGAATCTTGGATCAGTATCCATAGTTTTGTTGAGCAATGTTTTTCCCTAGAGAATTAGAAGTCTTTTAAAAATAAAATTGTAAAAAAAAAAGTGCTATTTGTAAAAAAAAAATAATACATCTAAACAAAAAGCCACAAATAATTTCAAGTAGAAATATTTGACATTTAGGCACCTCTACAGCTGACTTTTTCTTGCTATTAATTGTTGATTTTCCATCCAAGATGAGGTTAGGACATGATCTTTACAAAAGTGATTGTGGACACCATCATCTTCCTGGTTGCTTGGTGAAGCAGTTGACATGCCACCCAATTGGAGGGCCTGGGTTCGAGTCCTGGCTCTGTGTTCAACTCCAGCTTCCTGCTTATGTGCCCCCTGGAAGGCAGCAGGTGATAGCTCAAGAAGTTAGGTTGCTAACACTCACACGGGAGACCCAAATTGAGTTCCTTTCTCCCAGTTTCAACTTGATTCACACCTGAGCGTTGTAGGAGTTTCAGGAACAAAGCAGCGGAGGGAAAGTGTCCGTCCGTCTGACTCTTTCCATGTCTCCCTGTCTTTCCCATAAGAACCCAAAAAGCAAAGCACTTTATAGGGTAGTATGCTCATTTCCTCTCTCTCCATTTAAGCACTGTCAATCCATGCCCGCTGACAGGAACCCAGATTGTTTGCACCTGGTTGTGGGGAACTCTGCATCAAACACAAGTGTTGGGAGCAGAATGTATTCCATTGGGGTAAGGGATATTCTTTTTAACAGAGGAATCAGAGGACACAAGAGAGCTAGACTTTGCCTCCCTCTGAGGACTTGGGATGAGCCCGTAATTCCTCACCTTTGCAGCCCTTTTTTGCTGCTCCTGCAGTTCCTACTTTCTAAGTTCTCTTTTTGGCCAATAACGCAATCTCAGTTATTCCTCCTTCCTCACTTCTGGAGAAAAGAAACTTGGAGCTCCAAGTGCTTGAGTTTTATTGCTAAAGTCATAATGAGAAAGAGCAGAGGTGACAAACAATGCAGAAGTTTAGAGATCAGTGAAAGCTTACCAGGCTCAGTATAAGCATCTCCCTGAATACAAAAGGCCTTTCTGCTCTCACCACCTGTCCTCATCTATCTCTTCCCTCCTGGAACCGAACAGATCTGCACCTCTCTCTGACCACTTCTAGCAGCTGCTGAGAACATGCTGCTGGCCCCTCCAAATTCAGTAGAGGGCGACAAAGTACATGCAGCAGTATTGGGCCTTGAGCCGACCGGCAACTATTGTCTCTACTCTCAGCTGCCAGACTGGCTCTCTGTAAGATCACATCAGTTCTCGATATCTGCCAAATGATGCATCGGACAAGCAAGAAGGGGAAATAACACAATTTATTAGTTAATTAATAAACCAGAGGCTTTCAAATGAAGAGAAAGTATTTGCATACTTTGGATTGTGGGTTACCTCAATACACAAAAGGTAAGAGGTAAATGAAAGACTTTAATTTTATCAACTAGTGAAAGATAGGAAAACTACAGTATAAAGCACAATCTGGAAAGGCTTTTGGTTGTTCAACACTTAGAAGCAAAGAAAGATATCAAGTGCTGGCTAAATAAAAACGGAATCATCTGTACCTAAACATTCTAAGCAAAAGAAAACCTAAAAAGGGTAATTTGTACACGTATGCTAATAATCGTAGAATATGTGACCAAGCGTTGTTACAAAGAACTTATGTAAAAATGAATCATAAAATACACTATGTCCCTATTAAATTAAGTGACAAAGAACACTCGGTGATAATATGAATGAGGAAATTAGGCTAGGAAACAAGTCTTGTGTAACATATAGAATTCATTTAAAACTTCAGGGTGGCAGCCACAGCAGTGGCAGCATTCCATAAACTCACCGAACTCATTGCAGAGTGCGTTCTATGCTAACACCTGTGAGAGTAGATTCTCCTGTACACATGCTGGGGCCAGTGTGAAAGAGAACGCTGTGAGAGCATGTCTCAAGACACTCTGCAATACTCACTGCTTTTGATCCAATAATTCACTTCTAGGAAGAAGTCATGTCATATGTATCCACATACACACACACGTGCATATGTACATGTGCTTACATGAGAAAGTGGAAGGATGAGCTGGTTATAGCACATGAAGAGAGCAGGTTAGAACCTCAGGTAAAAATGCTAAAAATCTGGAAAAGGGGGACTTCAAATTAAAATTGTATTTCAACCTTGTTCTGTGCTATTGGTATGTTAGGCTTGACCTCTGGTATTTGTAGATCAATAGGGAACTGGGTGAGCAAAACCGGAATTATAGTGTGTGCAAGAAGTGCAGCAGCATGGTGTCCATGGTTGCTTGGAGAACACATTCAAGGAGCAGATCATCTGGAAGCAGATGGGAGGTGGTGACAGGTAGGACTTCCTGAAGGAGAGACATCTAAATTGCATCCTGTAGGATGCGTAGGGATTAGCCAGGTGTGTTAGTCATCATTTTGTTGCTTTAAGATGCCTGAGAGGAGCTTTTCTGGAAAGTGTATTTTGGCTTAGTCTAGAGACTCACGATCCAAACCAAGTGGCCCCAGTAAGCTGGCAAGTGGTATAGCCTGTGAAGAGGAACACTCATATGATGAGCCAGGAAGGAGGAAGAGAGGGAAGATGAGGTGGCCTTTAATATCAAACTCATTCTGAGAACTGTCTTCTAGTAGTAAGCACCCAGTGACCCAGACTTCCCACTGGGCCCACAGCTTAAATGCCACAAGGAGACTGAGTCGTTGCCTTTAATGCATTAACCAAAGAACATGTATCCTTTAATTGTGAACACAGGGGTTTGGGGACCAAGCCCCTAATACCTGGGCCTTTGGAGGACATCCAGACCATTATCCAAACCATAACAACAGGTGACGAGGGGCAAATGAAGGAGGTCCAGGCAAATGTTCAGTGGATTTTTTGTGAGACTATGTTTCTGTGATCATCTAACTCAAGGCAAGCCTGAGTGTGGGCAAGCATGCGTGTAGCATACCAAATGATCAATCATGACCTGGACTTGGGCAGAGGTAGAAACGGGATAGGAAAAAGAAGGTACACTAGACAGACAAGGAGGGAGGGATGAGGGGAGAAGAAAGGAACCAGAGGAAGGAGTGTGGTCGAGTTGAATGGAACGATCTGAGTATCATTCCTGGTAAACTCAAGGGTGGATTCTTGGCATATAACTATTGGAATTCTTCCTGTGACTGGTCCTGTGCTCAAGTGTGGATGGAATTAGAGGAAAAACCATCCCCACCATCGCTCATCTCAAAGTTCTGCTGAGAAAAGGAGACTGCACTTGGACAGTAATGCTAAATATTGTAAATTTCTGAGTAGGAAGAGATGGAAGGGGGCTGAAATAACCACAGAAGTAGGCCTGGAAGAGGTGAGTACGGAAAGAGCAGCTCTTGGAAGTGGACTGTGCGTTGGCTGGGGTCCGAGAAGATCCTGACTGGGTGTGCTGTGTGTGGGCTGTCCTGTGGCTGATGATATGCATGTCAATTCCAGGGTACATGATGCTGTTGGTACAAGTGGTTCTACTGCTATTGGCTCTGCCTAGTCATGGGCAGGTTGTTACCACCGAAAAGCCAGAATTCATGATTCCTGTTCCCAAAGGAGCCTGTGCAGGCTGGATGGCAGGTGTCCCAGGGCATCCTGGCCACAATGGGACGCCAGGCCGTGATGGCAGAGATGGAATTCCCGGTGAGAAGGGTGAAAAAGGAGATGCAGGTAAGAGCAACATTTCATAATACTCTCCTGAGTAGACAAGGGATTCCAGGGCTTTTTGAAAGCATTAGTTATTAACACAGGCAAGAAGTCAACTCTTTTAATGCAACCCATAGGCAACATATCTGGGATTGGTCTGTTAGGGGTGAGAATACATGATGCCTCTATAATTAAGTATCCTGCTATTTGTCTCTGTTTGCATCTCCCCTATCCCCCTTTCCAGTATATTCACATCCTGATTCCCAATGTATTCACTTTTCACTCAATCCTCATTTTAACCAGAGGTATTTCATCATTTGTTGTGGGTATATCCTGAAGCTCACAGTTCCGCTTTGGAGATTCCTTGATCTAGTTAAGTAGAGAAGTCTAGTGTACAAGATTGTGTTAGTGATTGTAATGAGGAAGTCTACTCCAAACGCACCAAACTGAATGTGAGCAAATGTGCAGCACACTTACTGTAGACCTGGTTTAACAGTGAAGGCTTCAGGGAAGACAGGCTTGAGATGGGTCTTAAAGGATGGGCAGGCGGGACAGAGAAATGAGGGCATCTCTTAGGGAGAGGTGTGTATGTTTGGGTGGAGCACCACACAAAGGGCTGGCAGAGAGGAGGGTCTATGATGGCTTAGCGGGATCTGACTGAGAGCCTGCTGGGCTATGGAGAAGGTGTTAAGAGGCAGGACCGGCTCTCTTTATTTTGTCAGTCAAGCAGGTTGGGAGCCTCAATCCACATAGGCTGATGTTCTTTTCCCTGTGATCACTGAAGTCTTCTTATCCACTAGGTCTCGTTGGTCCGAAGGGTGACACTGGTGACTCTGGTGTGACAGGAGCTGAGGGTCCACGTGGCTTTCCAGGAAGCCCAGGCAGGAAAGGAGAACCTGGAGAAGGTGCCTACCTCTACCGCTCAGCATTCAGTGTGGGACTGGAGGGCCGGGTCACCATCCCCAATGTTCCCATTCGCTTCACTAAAATCTTCTACAATCAGCAAAACCACTATGACAGCACCACAGGCAAATTCCGCTGCAACATTCCTGGGATGTACTACTTCTCCTACCACATCACTGTCTACTTGAAGGATGTAAAGGTTAGCCTCTTCAAGAAGGACAAGGCGATGCTCTTCACCTACGACCAGTACCAGGACAAGAACGTGGACCAGGCCTCTGGCTCTGTCCTCCTCCATTTGGAGGTGGATGACCAGGTCTGGCTCCAGGTCTACGGGGATGGAGACCATAACGGGCTCTATGCAGACAATGTCAATGATTCCACCTTCACTGGCTTCCTGCTCTATCATGATATCGAATGATCACCACTACCCCAGAGTCTCCACTGGGCTAACTAGCCCAAAGTCAATCAAGGGGCAGCCAGCATGCTTTTGGCCTAATTAGGAGATTGATTTTATTATCTGGTTGGAGGACTCTGAATACTATTCATCGCTTGCTCATTCGTGTATTCACACATTCATCCAGCATCTGTTGAACACAATGATATATAGATATATATTATGCCCCCGGTTCTGAAGTAGACATGCTCTGTAGTTTCAAGGATCTCTTCTGTAGCAGCAATAAAAGAATGAAAGTAACGTTTCCCTGGGTAATTCACATACATAACAAAGTCACTTCCACAAGATAGTACTCAGAGCTGACAAAGCTGTGTGCCACTGTCTCTCCTGATGTTTATGGCATTCTTGAGAGGTGTGTTTTTCTCACAGCTGGGATCCTAAGGCTGGGAGGTCAACAGGTTTTAAGTGCAAACTTAGAGGTCAAGTTCAGTGACATGGATTTTCCTAGACTGAGTCTTCGTAGAAGCACAGTCTCCTGGGGTGTTGACAGGTGTCTGTTGCTCACTGCACCAAGTGCCTCTGAATTGTTAGCATCCCCCTAGCAGAGCTCCTTCACTAGCTCGGTGACTCCGTGCTCCCCACACTGCTGTATATTTCCTCGCTTTCCTCACACCCTTTCCTTTGACTAACTAAACCAACCCCATCAGCACATGTTGAACTCCTCCCTTGAGGACAAGAGCCTCTCTGATGTGGATTCTCCTTTCCCTTAAGCCTTCCTTGCACACAGTGCCTCCTGGGCCTCTTCAGGCTCATGGTTGAGAGCCTTGGGTGTGGGAGACGCACCCTCCTGGGCTGGAGGCAGCCTCCTGGGAAAGATTGCACTTCCTCCACCTCTGCACCCTTTGCAGGTCCTTGAGAAATGCTTTGTGAAGACCAGCTTCTTGAATTTCACATCTATCCCAAATTAGCTCCATCTAATCTTTCTGACTAATCTTTCTTCATCCACAAAAAGCCTTTTCACTTTAGGAACCTCCCTGGTTTTATGTTGAGCTGGACAGCTTGAGTCATTTCCAGTGAGCATACTTTCCAAAACACTTAAAGTATTTTTTCCCAAGGAGATAGCCTGAAATACAAACTCAAAGAGGAATTAAGAAGACATTCTCATTCTTGAGTCTCAACCGATTGTGGAAAACTGGACCTCCTGGATTTATTCTTTCTCTTTACGAATTGCAGGTAGCTTTTTTGGTACCCTGTGGTTCCTCCCATATCCTTCCTGGCACCTGGGACTTCTATTCCACTTTCTATTTCTGTGATCAAGTATTTTAGTTTCCACAAATGAATGGGGACATGCAGTATTTGTCTTTTCTGTGCCTGGCTTATTTCACCTTATATAATGTCCTTTAGTTCTGACCATATTGCTATGAGTGAGTGAAGTAGTTATAATGCTATAAAGCAGGATGAGATAATGGCAAGTCTATATTTAATTACATATTTTACAGTAATGAAGAAGAGTTTCAAGGTTTCCACACATAGAAATAGTAATATCTGGGGAGAGAGAAATCCTAAGGAGCCTAGCTTGATCCTTACATGTATCAAATTAAGATACTATATCTGAAAAATAAGTACAAATATTATATGTCAATGAATAAATAAAAGCTAAAAAAGGAATCACAGAAACCAGGTCCGATGGCTCAGTGGCTAAATCCTCATCTTGCAAGCCCAGGATTCTATATGGGTGCTGGTTTGTATCCTGGCTGCTCTACATCCCATCCAGCTCCCTGCTTATGGACTGGGAAAGCAGCTGAGGAAGGCCCAAAGCTTTGAGACCCTGCACCCATGTGAAAAACCCAGAAGAAACTCCTGGCTTCAGATTGGTACAGCTCCAGCCATTGCAACCATTTGAGGAGTGAAGCAGTGGATGGAAGATCTTTTTCTCTGTAAATCTGCCTTTTCAATAACAATATAAACAGACTTTTTTTTTTTTAAAGAATTACAAGTAGTTCATGACAACAGATCTTCTCTCTGGAGACAATAACAGATGATGCTTTTCAAAGATTTTAGCAAAAGCAGAGTTAATAGTATTCTATTTCAACACAGAAAGCAACTTATTATTTTACTTAAGATTTTACACTGTGAATGAATCCCTTTCATATGGGTGTACCATTCCTTAGGTGACTATCATCATTGTTATCTGCCATCCAGCTTTCAATGTGACAACGTGTGCCTCACATGACTCTTGTTTCCAATGGTTCATAGAGGGATGATGAAATGAGAGTAAATCTTGTGATAGAACTCTGGGGCGAATGACAGAAACCCCAGCCCACACTAACAAAAAAGAAAAGAAAAGGGAATAACCCAAGCCATTTTTGTGACGGAAAATGCTTTGTCTTTAGGTGAGGCTTGACCCAGAGATTCAGAACAATCCCTCCACAGTGTAGGTTCTGTAGTGTGCCTTTCCAGGGTGCAGTTTGGGGCTCTGGTGTTATAAACACTGGCTGCCCAGCACTTGTCCCCTCATACACACCACACTGATTGGTCAAATGCACATCACTTTTCTTGGTGATTCCCAAAAAAGGAGAAATAAAATTCCTTTTCTCAGAAGCCCCAGTAAACACACACACATGTGTGCACGTGCACACACACACGTACACATTGTGGAAGTCAAGAGAAGTGAGTTGAATGGAATTGAATGACTTAATTGCGGCTTGAGCTAAGAGTATTTGGTGCAGGGCTAAAGTAAAATTTGAAATTGTTATCAGAAGTGGAAGAAATAATGATGGGGTCAAAATAATATCTGCCCACAATAAACTTTTTTAAAGGATTTATTTATTATGTGAAAGGCAAAGTTGAGACAAGGAGATAGAGAGAAAAGGGCTCGGTGCGGTAGCCTACTGGCTAAAGTCCTTGCCTTGCGTGTGCCAGGATCCTATATGGGTGCCAGTTTATGTCCTGGCAACCCCCTTCCCATCCAAGTCCCTGCTTGTGACCTGCGACAAGCAGTAGAGAACAGGCCAAAGCCTTAGGACCCTGCACTCATGTGGGAGACCCAGAAGAAGCTCCTGGCTCCTGGCTCCTGGCTTCGGATTGGCTCAGCTTTAGCCTTTGTGGCCACTTGGGGAGTGAACCAGTGGACACAAGATCTTTCCCTCTGTCTCTCCTCTTCTATGTAAATCTGAATTTCCAATAAAAATAAATACACCTTTAAGAAGAGAGAGAGAGAGCGATCTTCTACCTGTTGCTTTACTCTCACATTATTCCAATGAGCAAGGGAAGCCCAAACACTTGGTCCATCTTCTGCTACTTCCTACAGGGCACCAGCAGGGAGCTGGATTAGAAGTGCAGTACCCAGGATGAGAACTGTGCACATATGAGATGTCAGCACCATAGATGGCAGCTTAACCAAATATACCACAATGCTAACTCCAACAACAAACTCTTAACACTGCTGTTTTAACTTTTTCACAGTGATATGGTTGGAAAATAGCTAATACAAAATTTTTGACATGTAAGGCCCAGCATGATTACTCAGTGGGTAAATCCTTGTTTTGCAAGTGCTGGGATCCCATAGGTGCACCAGTTTGTGTCCCAGCTGTCTCACTTCCCCTCCAGCTCCCTGCTTGTGGTCTAGAAAAAGCAGTAAAGGATGGCCAAAAGTCTTGAGACCCTGCACCTGTGTGGGAGACCTGGATGAGGCTCCTGGCTTCAGATTGTCTCAGCTCCAGCCGTTGTGGCCACCTGGAGAATGAAGCAGCAGATGGGCCATGGTCACCGTCAAATCCTCTGGATCGAGGTCACTTCTTTGCGGAACCAGAGGTAGAGAGGACCAGTCTACCTACATATCTTCTGAAAGAAATTACAGTCAAGATTTAGGCTTAGCGATCCTATGACATCTTTACACAAAACTGTGGATTTATCTATTTCTTGTTCTTTCAACTTTTACTTCATGAAGTTTGGAGTTTTGTGGTTAGTAAACATGCATTCAGTATTATGTCTTATTGGTCTATTTATTCTTTTATCTTTTGAAATGTCGTTCTTCATCTCTGATAAGTTCCCTGTTCTGAAGTTTACTTTGTCTGAAATTAATATGGACACCTGTTTGACTTGACAGTTATTTATTTGCAACATTTTAGTTTTTTTTCTTCTAGCACTTTAAACAGTGTCTCACAATCTTTTGGATTGCAGGGTTTCTAATAGGAAACTTATAATCATAATTTTCCCTTATATGTAAATTTGCATTTTTTCTCATGATTTTCAAGATATTTTAATCACTTTTGATTTTCAACAGCTTGGTTATGATACAGCAGGGTGTCATTTTCATTGAGTTTAACCCATTTGGGTTGCATTGAGCTTCTTGAATCCATAAATATTGGATTTTCAGCGAATTTGGAAAGTTTTCTGCTATTATTTCTTTAAATATATTCTTTGAATCAATTTCTTCCTCTTCTTTTGGAATCCTAATGACATGAATATTGGATAAAAGATGCTTCTGAGATTGTGTTAAATTTTTTTTCATCTTTTTCTGTTCTTACTATATAATCTTTTCAGTCAATCTCAAAGCTCATGCAGTCTTTTCTGTCTTCCCCATTTGGTTTGAGCCCTTGCAATGAATTTTTCAGTTTCAGATGTTTTATCTTCCAGTTTTCAAAATTTCTCTTGAACACTCACACATGCATACAGATACTTTAAAAAGATCATAGTAAAATGTATACAAGTTCACATTGTATAAATCAAATTTTTTCTTTGCAAAATAAGTTTATTTTGGTGTAAAAAACCTGAAATCTATGAATAGATTTTCTCATAACATACATTTTCTTTTTGAAGACATATATGAATCTTAAAATCTTTTTTGTGCTAAATAAACTTAACCTTTTAATTGCATGTTCTACAGTTTCTGAAGTACCTTTATATGCACACACATACATATACCTATGGTGCATGTATGTGCATATTCTCATATTCTGCTGAGAACTTTCTTTCCACTTATTTGAGGAATGTTCATATTTACCTCACAGTTATGGTTGATGTTGTGAAGTTAATGTCTCATAGTTTCAACTTGAGTTATACTGAGTTTAGATTGTTTTGAATATTAGTTGAATTTTCCCAGTTCTTTGGGCAGTGAGTAGTTTTGTATTGAATCAAAAATATTTTGAATATTATAATTAAGATTTCAAGTTCTCTTAACATCTTCTAGTCAGTGTTGACTTTCGCTTGTGTTAGTAGACAATTAACTGGCTTATATTCAGACTACAAGGCGTGTCTTCCTTGGGCAGTAATTCAATGCCAGTCCAGTTTTTAAGACTTCACTGTAGTATTCAAGTCTGTTTGTCGCATAAACCTCCCAAGTTTAGTCTGGGCATTTGATAGTTCAGTTCTTGAAGACTGTTCCGCTTTTTTGGGTCTGTCTTGCATGCAACTGGGAGTTGAATCTCAGACTTACAATGAGTTCTATACTTAAGTGAAATATTTTTTCCAGCTCTTTCCTCTTTGGCATTTCCCAATATTCTCCAATCTCCAAGGACCCGCCCTTTCCTGGTTCTTTTAACCAGGAAGCTAGGGTTCTCTTGGAATTTTGTTCCCGCACTAGTTTGCTATTCATTGTTACTGCAAGAAAAAAATAAAAATAAAAAAAAAAAGAAAGAAAAAGAAGTGAACAGGATTTACCTTGCATGGCTGGTTTTGCTGATGACCCTGGCCAGGCAGGAATGGCTTTTCCCTGGGAGTTTTAGATGCTCTTGTTACTACTGCTGCTTTGGCAGTGCAGCCCAGTAGCTGAGGCTGGCCTTCCGACAGGACTGGCTGAGAGACAAGAGGCACATAGAAAAAGTCAAGAATTTCTCTTGCATTCTGTTGCGCAGTCCTCTAAACGGGAAGATGTAATTTCTTTCAGAGCTTTTCTGACAGAGCCTGTGATGATTCCAGGACTTAGCCTGCGCTTAGATTAAATCAGGGAGATAAGATGTAAACATTGCACAAAACACACTCAGGATAACGGTTAGTAGTCAAAGTTGGGTTTTCCGTACTCCATCTGCCTGCTGTTGCTTACTTTGGAGGGTCCTTAGGGTTTTTGGTTGTTTTACAATTTTTCTACAGTATTAGTTACTACCAGTGGGAAGAGTAGACATGCTAGACATCTCACCTCTAGCTTAAGAGAATGAATGATACTAGGAGCTCCAGGAAGGCACAGAACCAATCCTGAATTTAATGAATGTTAAAGAAAAAGAAATTCAGTCTTGAGAGGGAGCCTTGCTGCATACAGACTTTGAAGAGTAGCACAAAATTCTGTGGTTCCAGGAGTCTGGGGCCCGTTAAGGTCCTGACCGTCACCCTGACCTCTGGTTTTTCCTGTGCCTGCAGTGACTGATGATTGATGTCAGTGCTAGTGCCAGATCTAAAATGCAATCCCTCCCAGAGGGTCAAGGCCAAGGTGTTTACTCCCAAATCTCGACTTTGATTTATGCAATCTTTTGCTTAAGAAGATGTGGGAAGATCTAGGTTTTTAAGAAGGCTTAGACATAACGACATTTTTTTCCCTTCTGCAATCTTTTTGATTCTCAGGTATTTTGCGAAGGAAACATAATTATTAAGAAAATTTACTGTATAAGAGACATTTTTTTTCATCTTTTCCAGAAATGAGGAAACCATTATAATCAGAGATTTCTTCATTTTATTAGCCCTTTATGTTTTATAAAAGTGGAATAAGGGGAATTCATGGGCTAGGGTTAAGGTATAATAGGCACTTCAGTGGTGGGGTGAGAGCTAGGGCTGTGCCCATGTGACTGTGGTGTAGGGGTCACCTGTTGGGTGTTTTATCATTTTTCCCTTGGTCATCCCAAGGCTGCGATCCCCTCTTTGCATCAGCTTAGGTCTGGCCCTTGTAGCCACTTGGGGAGTGAGCCAGTGGACAAAAGATCTGTCTCTCCTTCTCTCCATAAATCACTCTTTCCAATAAAAAAAAATAATACTAAAACAAACAAACAACAAACAAACCAGAAAGGTATTCTGTCCCCTCAAAAATTCCTGTTGAAAGTAAATTATCATTGTAATAGTATTAAGAGGGAGGGACTTCTGAGAGGTGTTTGTGTCATGAAGAATTGGCCTCCAATCTGAGGTCTGATCAGGGCTGATCTCAAAGTAGATTCACCCTTTTGATTTTCTCTTTGCCCTTCCACCATGTGGCAGCTTCCTCTATGGGACAACATGGCAAGAAAGCCTTTAGCTGCTGTCATCTTAACTTTGGACTTCTCAGTCTCCAAATATATGAGTTAATAAATTGCTGTTTTAAGATGAATTGCCAAGTCTATGGCATTCCATAGTAGCATGAAACAGATCAAGACACTGGGCGATACAACTTCCTCCAGTAATATAAATTAGGGTAGGTGCAAAACATACAGATTTGAGACCAATGGGCGGCCACCTTTGGCCCTGCATTTTAAAGAGAAAGGAGAATCTGTTAAGGATAATGATGCAGGCTCTGAGAGAAACTAAACTGCAAGCAGGGGTGGAAGGGGTGTCTGCTGGGTTCTGGGAGGTTTCCTTGTTTTGTTTCCGATCCTTTTTCAGTTTAGTTGGATTCCTACCAATGGATCCCTTGAGACACCAGTTTCTGGATTTTATATAAGCCTCCCTTTGAACTTCAGCGAACTTGAGTTGTTCACTTATATAAGAATCCAGAAAAGCACACAGGGCCCAGAATTATTCTGTCCTGTTGCCCAGGCACAAGGGTGTGACCCTGGGAGGAAGAATGCTTGGTTGTCAGGTAATAGAGTTCAGTGATTAGGAATGAGATTAAGCCTAGAACCCTAACTTAATTTATATTTACTTCCTTAGCAATTAATCTTCTAGTTCAGAAATCGCTTGTGGCCATGCTTTCTATTTTATTTTTGAATTCTTTGAAGAGACCATTAAATTCATTCAGTCAGTACTTATTGAGTGTCAAATGTGTACCAGAAATGCAATAACCTATTTAAGATAGCAAAAGTGATAAAAATTACCATTTTAAGCCTCCACTTCAAACATGATCATTTGTTTAATTCTTACAACACCTCGTGAATTAGATTTGATTGACCTAGTTATTAGATAAGAAATCAGAATCTGAGAGAACCGAATCAACTTGGTCTAAGCCATAGCCAATCCCAGAGCAAAGATTCATGCTTGGAACTGCTGGGCTCCAAAGCCCATGCTCACGGGTAAAACAAACCCAATCCTGTGGCTGCCTTTTTTTCTTGGAGGATAGAGCATTTTCACAACCTGTAGTCCTAATGTTAGTAATCTTGTAAACACGGGTGGTGGAAAAGTTTGCCTTTGCAAAATGAATCATCAAATGTGCTATATGACAGAAGGTCTGGTTACTAAAGGAAGCATGATGAAATGTCTCACTCGTCATTCCTCTGGACAGGTCTGGAAGCCTACAGTGAGAGTCTTTGTAGTGTGGCACAAGGGAAAAAAAGGATCTTGCAAAACAGCTTGTCTTTGCCAGCAGAAACAGGTTGAGTCAATGTTCAGCTATTCTTTATTACAAATATTTCATGAATTAAAAATAGCATGCTGTTTCCTTAACATTATGAAGAATAATAAATTCTAGACAATGTCTGCATATAATGAAGAGTGAAACACTAATGCATTTCCCCATAAACTTTGATACAAAACAAGGATGCCTCTTTTCACTATTTAGAAATGCTTAGATTTTTATGCTTATTTGAAAGAGGAACAGACAAAATCTCCTATCCACTGGGTCACTCTCCAAATGCCAGCAAAAGACAGACCTGGGCCACGTTGAAGCTGAGAATCTGGAACTCAGTCTGAGACTCCCATGGAGGTGTCAGGGAACCAAGCACTTGGGCCATGCACTGCTTCTTGGGTGTGCATTGGCAGGAAGCTGGAATGGAAACAGAACCAGGACTCTAAACCTGGCACTCTGATCTGGGATGCTGGCAGACGCTAGCAGCATCTTCGCTGCTATACCAAATGTCTGCCCTCATCATCTTTACGTTCTCCGATGTTGTGATAGTTCTGATGCTTAATCGTATTGTCTTTTGAACGCCTTGCTTTATTTTGTGTATGTTCCTGTCACAATATTCTGTAAAACAAACACTTATGGGAAGGTTTTTGGTTTTTACATTTTTCCTTGGTTTATGTGAGTTTTTCATCTAGACTGGAATTTGGGTTTTTCTGTGGGCTGCTGTCTTCGTTCCTGCCTCCCTCCCTTCCTCCCTCTCTTGCTCCCTCCCTCCCTCCCTTCCTTCCTTCCTCCCTTCCCTCCTTCCTTCCTATCTAGCTGGTTGCAGCTTGTGTGTGTTGAACATGGTAGGTCTTTTTGGGCTTTCAGATTGCTCTGACACAGTGAGGATGAATATGTTATGATTCCCACCCCTTTACTTTATTCTCAAATAATGTTACATATCTGATATCAGGAGTTAAATTTTCTGGCTGGTCAGGAATCCTATTTCCATGGTGAGTATCTCTGGATTTCTAAGAGTCCCTAAGAATAATTAGATCTTTCATTGAGAACTGCAGGTATTCCGGATTACACCCAGTTGAATTTTCCCTTACTTTTGAGTATGGTTTTTTCTAAGTTGAGGGTGTTAGTGAGAACTTTCAGGAATTTGTTCATTTACTTTCTTTCCTTGTATAGTTATGAGAGATAAAGTCAGGAGCCATGACATTTGTCATAATCTTTTATTTCCTCTCTTAAATTTGTCATGATCTTTTGTTTCCTTCCTCACTAGCCGTGTCCTGGTGTGTGTGGCCGGCAGTTACATCTCTTTTTTTATTCTGTTGCTGTTGGTGAATTCTCAGGGGTATTAATTTTTTTCTTTTGGGATGGCCATCTGAAAGGATGAACTGTGAGATTATATAAGATCTTAAAATAGTTGATTTAGTGTATTTTTTCAATGTTTATAAAAAGAATTTTATCCTTTTTTCTGTTGAAATGATACGTCTTGCATATTGATTTGTGCAGTTCAACCAAGTTCAACCACTTCTGGATCCTTGGGACAAGTTTTAGTCAAGACGAATCACCCTTGATGTGTTATTTAGTTCAATTTGTTATTTGAAATTGAAGTCCATTAGGGATATTGTTCTGTAATTTTATATTTTTGCCTCTATCCTTCTCTGTTTTGAGAATCAAGATAATTCTGGCCAAATGGAATGAATTTGGAAGGATTGCTTCTCTCTTTTTCATTTTTTGGGAATAGTTTCAGAAAGCTGGGCTTAGACGCTTTTATTTATCTTATTTATTTGAAGGTAAGAAACACAGACAGAAAGAGAAATACTGAAAGACACAGAGAAGTTTCCCATATACTGGTTCACTCCCTAGACTCTTGAATAGCTAAGACCAAAGTCGGGAGTTAATCCGGATCCCCAGCTGCCTGAGTCATCACCACTGCCTCCCAGGACGTGCACTGAACAAGAACTCTGCTGGAATAGTAAGCGGAACCAGGACTGGAACCACATGCTGCAAGTGTCCCAAGTGGCATCTTTTCTGTGCATGGGACACCTGCCCCAACAAGAGCTGAATGAGCTCTTTCTTCTAAGTTTGGCCAAATTCAAAGAGAAACCATCTGGTTTTGGGTTTTTTGTTGTTGGGACACTTTCAATTACTGACTCATTGCGTTACTCACTATTGGCCTATTCAGATCCACTGTGTCTTCATAATTCTATTTTGGTGAATTATATATATCCAAAAATTTATTTGTTTCTTCTAAACTTGTTGCCATTTGGTTGTTTAGAAGAGTCTCTAACGACCCTTTGTATTTCTATGGAATCAGTTGTAATAGCCTCTTTTTTTCCATCTTAGATTTTATTTATTTTGGTTGTTCTTTTTTTCTTGGTTATGTTAGTTAAATAATTATCAGTTTTTAATCTCAGTTAAATATTTATTAATTTTGCTTATCTCTTCAACAAGATGAATTCAGTTTTGTTGATCTTTTGTATTTTTAAGATCTATTTTTAAAAAGATGCATTCTTTCTTCGTTTTTTTTTTTTGAAAGATAGAGTTACAGAGAGAGAGGATCAAGAAGGAGAAAGAGAGAGGAGAGCGAGATCTTCAATTCACTGATTCACTCCCTTATTCTATTGGATACAAGTCTAACTGTGCTTGCTCTTGTTCACATTTGCATGGGCTATCCTTCTTTCACTTTCACTCTGTGTATTTTTACAAATGAAGTGGTTTCTTATGGGTAGTGTATCACTGGGTCTTGTTCCTTTTTTTTTTTTTAAAGTATATGTGCTGCCAGAATGAGCACCTCGCTCCTTTCTTTTTCCCCAAGATTTACCTTATTTACTTGAAAGTCAGATTTACAGGGAGAGAAAGGAGATAGAGAGATCTTGCATCTGTCAGTTGACTCCCGAAATGGTTGCAATATCCAGCGCAGAGCCAAGCTAAAAAAAGGAGCCAGGAGCCTCTCCCAGTCTCCCATGAGGATGAAAGGGCCGAAGGACTTGAGATATCCTCTGTTGCTTTCCCAGGCTATTTGCAGGGATCTCACTCAAAGGTGAAGTAATCAGGACATGAATCAGCATCTATATGAGATACTGGCACCACAGGTGGAGGTTTTATCTGCTACATCATAGCACCGACCCCAAGGGACATTTTTCCTTCTTTAAACACATTCAGATAATCTATTTCTTTTAATTAGGGAATTCAGTCTATTTACTATTAGGGTTGTTATTGATAAGTAAAGACTTAGTTTTGCCATTTACGGAAAGTCTTTGGGGCTGACATTGTGACATACTGGGTGAAGCTACAAACTATGGTGCTGGTATCCCATCTGGGCGCCGGTTCAAGTCTCTGCTGCTTCACTTCTGATCCATCTCTCTGCTAATGCACCTGGGAAAGCAGAGATTGGTCCAAGTGCTTGGGCCTCTGCATCCACATGGAATACCTGGCACAGGTTACTGGCTTCAGAACTGCCCAGCTCTGGTTATGGCAGCCGTTTGGGGAGTAAACTAGTAAATGGGAAATCTCTCTCTCTCTAACTCTTCTTTCCAAGTAAATAAGTAAATAAATCATTTGTGTGTGTGTGTGTGTGTGTGTGTGTGTGTGTGTGTGTGTGTGTGTTAAGGAAAGTGTTTTGATTAATCTTTTCTCTTTTTCTAGTGGGTTTTGGACTTTCACAAGTTTTCATAATAGCTTTTTTTTTTTTTTTTTGCTTCTCCATGTAGACCCTCCTTATGCAATTCTTCTAATGCTGGTCTGGTGGTGAGTAATTGCCTCAGCTTTTGCTCATCTTGGAAGGTCTTTATTTCTCCTTCATCTCCAGAAGACAATTTTTCTGGGTAAAGTGTTGTTGGTTGGCAGATGTTTTCTTTCAAAACTTGGCCTGTATTCTGTTCCCACCTGGCATGTAAGGTATCTGTTGAAAAATCGGCTGTTAATTTAATGAAAGTTCCCTTAAAAGTGATGTGGTGATTTCTGTTAAAAATTTTAGTGTTCTCTCTCTTGTATTTTTTAACATTTATCTCTAAAATGTGTGATAGTGTCTTTTGTGATCATAGCTATTTCGGTTTCTCCTGTTTAGGGAAGTTTTTAGCTATTACGTCATTGGATAGGTCTTCTAAGCCTCTAGTCTCTTTGCTCTCAGGAATTCGCACAATTCAAATATCTATTCATTTAATGGTGTCTTAAAGCTGTCTTCAGTCTTTTAAAATCTTGTTTTGTTTTGCTTTCTTTCGCTTTAAGAGCATAATTGAAAAGAACTGTCTTCAAGTTCAGATATTTTTTCTTCTGGTTGACCTAGTCCATCATTAAGATTTTTAATTGTATTCTATGTTTAAATTGCAGAGTCTTCATTTCTAAGATTTCTCTTCAGTTTTCTCTCAAGATCTGACTCTTTCTGGAATTTCTCATTTGTATCACAGATTGTTAGCCTAATTTCCCTTTCATCTTACCTAAATTTTCTTGCATCTCTTTGACCATCCTTATAATCATTCTTTTGAATTTTTTTGCCAGGGATTTCATCAGTCTCCTTCCTCTGGGAATCTGATAACAATCCAATTTGTTTTACCTCTTTGAGGGTGTCACACTGCTCTGCTTTCTATACTTGCTGTGTTCCTGTACTTGTATCTGTTGCATCTGGTGCATTAGTTGTTTCTATTTCTTTCAGTGAGTGGTTTTTGTGCTGAGCAGCTTTTCTTGACAATGTGCCTTCAGATACACTTTGGTAGACTATTTTGGCTTTATTTTATCTGCAAATTGAGGAGTGTGTATTGTCTCTTCTTCAATAATTGTGATGACAGGAAAAGTCGGAAAATGGGATGTTCCTGTCTCAGTTCTACACTGTGCATCTTGATGGCAGCCTTTGGGACAGGGTTCAGGATTGTAGTGGTGCCAGCCCTCAGTCTGCTATGGTTGAGGTTGTGTAAGAGCCGCCCCCCACCCCCAAGTCTTGGAAGAGTCACTCAGGGAGTCATCTCAGCAAGGACATTGTTAGGATCATATTAGCAGTGGTCCAAAGTCTGTCAGGATCACACAAATCTCTACTGTGCCAAACCGAATTTTCTTTATCTTGGCAACCATCCCCCCTCTCCTTCCCCCAATTATTTGCTGTACTTGTTGCCTGGGATTGGAGGAGAATGCAGTGAGCTGTCCTGTGGCCTTCTATTCCACAGTGCTAGATCACATCTGGAGTCCATAGCCTTTGCAAGATATACAGCTTTGCAAAGCCCATAGCTGGACTTTGTAAGACTAGCACAGCATGGAGTACGGTCAAAGCCTACTTGGCTGTAGGAAGCAAGGTGCTGAGGTGGGTTTATAGCCGAAGATCACTGCAAACAACCACAAGTGATGCTGACTATCATTCAAGTCCAACTAGCTGGGGCTATGGCTTTCCACTTGGGACTAGGCAGTCCTAGGAGTATCATCCACAGACACTGGCCTGGGGACAGTGACCACAGGACTCACTCTGATGCTCTACTCTACAAGATACCTACCCTTGTGGTTTTCCCACAGTGGAGAAGGGGAAGTAAAGGCAATTCCTTGTCTGCCCCTGCTGACATCAAGCTGGGGTACACTCAAGTATCACAGTTCCAGTGTCCTGATCTATCTGGTAATACACACAAAACCTGCAAGTGGTTGAAAATGATACATGTTAAAACACTCATCCATCCAATTAGGACTTGGATTTTCACCAGACACTAGGCCAGGTCTAAAGGCTGTGTTTGCAAGTACTGACTTGGGCATAGGAGCCCCTGGCTTATATATAGTGCTCATCTCACTGCAGCAAGACAAGCACTGAGCTTCAAGCCAATGCTCTGAACTCACTTCCCCACCCTATTCCCCAAAAGTTGAAGTCTGGTTCTGCTGTCTGCCAGAAGATAAGGGAAGAATTGTGGAGGCAGGTGCTTGACCACCCTGTCTGACAGTAGATTGGATTGGATGTGAGTCTCACCATCACTGGGTTCTGCACAACTTCAGAGTATCATTGAGGCTTTTGGGAAATTAGTAATGATGTGGGCCCAAACTAGTTCACCTCATTAGGGTGCAGGTGTCCGGGATACAGATTTTACAAGCACTGTGCTTTGGGCTTTACCTAGTGCTGGCTCTCTCTGTGGCAGGCCTGGCTCTGAGCTTCCAGGCAGAGCCATAGACTCACTTTCTCACTCTTTCCCAGTGAGTGGCTGGAGTCTTGCGTCACTGCTTCCCAGAGATTGGGTGAGTGATGGTGAAGATGAAAGCCAAGGCTGTGGGACCCTGTCTCAGTCTAAGTTTCACCAGAGCAGATCTGGTACTGAGTTTCAAGTCTCATGTCTGGCTTTTAGGCTCTCTCCATTTCCCAAGTCGAAGCATTTTTCTCTGGGCTGCATTTCCTGGAATTGGAGAAGCCATAACACAGCAATTCTTAACTCCATGCCTTTTTCATTGTGTCTTTGCCAGTGCCTACACTAAAATCACGTCTTGTGCTCTCTCACATGGCTCTGTTGGCCATTCTGGGATAAAGATGACATGATACATGCACAACCGTTCAGTCTGGTGTGTCTGGGAAGATATTCATGGAGGGTATAACTCAGGCACGTTTCACCCTGCCTCCTCAATACTAGGATAGTCACGAAGTATATGGAGAATATTTATTGTAGTTGCAATGCTCCTGTCTGCTAATTCTATCATCTCTGGCATGTCTGAGTTTGTGTATATTCACTGATTTTTCTTCTGTTCATGGGTCCCATTTTCCAGCTAGTTAAAAATGGTTGAATGGTGGACATTGTAAGCTTTAGATTTTTGAACATGGGTGTTAATATATTTTTCTTATTTTTATTTTTGTTGATCTTTACATAATTATTAGGGTGGGAAGGGTCAAGGATTAGGGGAAAGTGGTTGAGACCATTGTTTCCAAATTTTCTTCCTGTATTCATAGGAAAAGGGTGAGATAAGGGTAGAATCCACTCTCAGCCTCTCCTGTACTCAGGGGTGGAGAATGGCCACCTGATCACAGGGTCCCTGATGTGGAGCATGCTACGAGGGTTCAGCTCAAGTGGTTTTGGTAGTTCTGAAATATTGTTGGTCTTGCCCCTCCAAGGAAGAGGAAATTCTTTCAAGATTCATTGGCTGACACAGTCCACCTTAGAGTCTTTGTCAGACATTTGCTGTCAAGGCTTTGCTAAGGTAGTCGACCAGTTTCTTCTGCCCTCCATCCTCTGCTATGGTACCAGATGTCCTTTGCAGGCCCCAATGGACTACCATGTCCTCCATGTGCATCATGGCATGCTGTCCACTGCTCCATCTTAGTCACGTAGGAGGCTCAGTTCTGACACATGCATTCCATGATCAGACCACAGCTCCTGTGATTTTCTGTATGGTTGGAACAATTCAGCTGGAGGGATCCTGAAAAATCCTTTTCTGAAGTGATCCCATACCTGACTCTTGTGTGTGCTTGTCATCCAGCTCTGTCTGTCACTCACTTCAGCCTATGTACACACTGGGTCTATTCTGTCTCCAGCCTTGCCTCTTATGTAAACCAATGGATGGCATGACCCAGCCCAAGCCTAGCCACCACACACTTGGCCCTCACAAACACCAGCAGAAACTGCAGCCTAGTCAGAGTAATCCTCAATAACTCCCATCAGACCTGCACTGAGCCCTCGCTCCTGTGCTTGCCAGTATGTGCAGCACACTGGTTCAGTCTGTCCTATATCCCAATCAGCTCTTATGTATGTCAATGGAGACTGGAGCCTAGCTCAACCCAACTGACCCCACTATCTAGTCCATACTCATGTTGGTATGTGCTACCACTTGTCTAGTCAGGCCTGCCCTCAGCCCTTATTCTCATACTCACCAGTGTGAATTGCAGCCTATCAGAGAGGTGCTCAATGTTTCCTTACTGGGCCTAATCCCAGTCCCAAATCTTGCACTATCCAAGTGGGTCTGCAGTTCAGCTTGACAGGATTTACCCCCGGTTTCAGCACTTGCCAGCTGATGCTGCATCAAAGCCCAACCAGCCTGTACTTACTCTGGTTCATGACTACACCAGTTATTATAATTGGTTAGCTCAGCCTGGCTCTCTCCCTTTCCCAATTCACATGTAGGTCAAAAGGTGTAAGAGCCGTGCCCAGTTTGTTCCCAGTCCCAGGTCTTGGGCTCACCAGTGGGGCAGTGGCCTAGTAGAGGAACCCTTGCTGCAGCCCCCATATTGGGCTCATACCCCCAACCACCACCCCAGATCTCATGTGTGCTAGTAGGGGCTGCGGCCCAGTCTGGCATGCCTACCTCACCTTGGCATTTGCCAGTAGGTGTTATAACCTGGCCTGGCCCTGTCTGTCCCCAGTTGCAGCTCATGTTGGTGGGTCCTGTAGCCTAGCCCAGCCCAGCCAGCCCCCAATTCCAGCCCTAATGTAAACTGGCTGGTATTGCGGCCTGACCTGGCCTGTCACACACCCTGTTCTCATTCTCAGATCTTTCAGCGGATGTTATGAACTGGCCCAACCTTGCCTGCCCCAGACTTGACTCCTATGTGTGCTGTCTTGTCTAAGCCGCTTTTAGCGTTGGTTCTTGCACTCATTTGCAGAGACTATATCCTGACAGAGTTCCCCAAGCTCCTCTATCAGATCTCCCAGTGGCATATCTCGTGCACACCAGTACATCCTTGCCCAGACTGATTTAGTCCATTTCCTGTCCTGGCACAGTGGCCTTGCCCAACTGGCCCACACCTGTTCTGATTCTTACAGTTGGGTGCTACAGGCCAGCCATACCTGGTGCATGTCAAGACACAGCTCTCACATGGTGTAGTAGGTGCCAAGACTTAGCTCAATCCATCCTACAACCATCCAAGCTCTCATGAATACCAATGGGTGTTGGGGTCTACCCTAGTTTGGCATACCCCAGACCCAGTCCATACCCATGCTGAGGGATACTGCAGTTATGCCCTGCCCATTTTGCCATAACCATTCTGGCTCTCTTGTTCACTAGTGGGTGATCATAACCCAACCTGGGTGTCCTCTTAGCTTCCCAACCAGGCCTGTTCCCAGCCACAGATCTTGTACATGCCAATGGTTGCTCTGACCAAGCTCAGCATAGCCCTTCTTTTGTCTTGCCCTTTGTCATTAGATACTGCTTCCTGGCCTGATCTAGCCTGCCCCGAGTCCCAAATCTTGCTGGCAGGTGCTGCAGCCTAGCCCTGCCCAGGCTGCTCCCATCCCTGGCCCATGTATCCCAGTAGGTTTGATAGCCTAGCCTAGTATGACCCACTCTTTAGTGGTTCCTGCACATGCCAGTGAGCTAAGATTGGCCTATGCCTACCCAGTCCACCCCCTCCTGATTCAACCTACACACCTGGCAATGGGTAGAGCTATCTTTCACAGCTTAACCAACATCCAGGCCAGAATCACATGCTCACCAATGGGAGCTATGACCAACCAAGGGAATTTCCCACGTTCTCCCACCAGGCCCAATCCCAGACCCAGATCTCACATGTGTCAGCGGGTGCTAGGCATTTACCCAGCATAGTCTGCCCTCTCCATCTTGGCCTTTGTATGAATTGATGGATGTAGCAGCCTGACCTACCCAACACGCTATTCTTGGGTGCACTTGCAGGTGCTGCAGCCTGGACCAGCCTGGTCTGTTCCAAATTCCAGCACCCATGAGTGTCAGAGAGTTCCTTGGTCATGCCTAGTTCAGCCTGCCACTACTTCCAGCACTTCAGCAAGCCAGCAGAAATTGCAGTTCAGTGGGGGTTGACTCATGTATCTCCCACAGAATCTGCCCCCAGATTTGGTTCTCTTGCATGCTAGTTAGTGTCATGGCTCAGCCAAACATTACCCATCTCCTGTTGTGACTCTCACTGGCAGATAAGCCCCCAGCCCTAGCTTTAGTATACACCAATGAATGGTAATTGGTGGCAATCCACATTAATTAGCTTAGCTCAGGTCTCCCATGTGGTCTGGTGCATCAGTCTGACCCATAAATGTCCTCTAACTCCTCTGCTCCAAACCACTTGGTCTTAGCCTCCTTGTGTACCTGCAAGTACAGTGGTCTTGCTGATGGAAATCCCTCAGAAGTCATTCCTCACCTGCAATATACTCCCTCTGCAGTTCTCCATTCCACACATCCATTTACACCTTCCCTTGATCAATCTGTAATCTCTTTGCCTGGGTGTGCATGGGTTCCACAGTCCAGCCTTCTGGAGCCCAATCTTCCAGTGGGGTGGTGTGCTGGCCTGGAGCTTTGCCTGTCCACGAGAGACCCAAGCCCCTGGCACATGTGCTGGCCTAGGACCTTAATCTTCCACACACCCAAGATCCAGGCCCATTTAAAGTTCCCAAGCCTGGTGCACCAACTCGCCAGGCCAATATCGTAACCTAGAGCTCTCCCCTCTCCCCACCAGGCCAGGGACCAAGCACATGGGGAAATCCCCAGGCTCATTCCGCCTGCTTGGACATGAGCCCCCAGGTCTCTGCATGCCTCTGCTGGAGCCATCCTCCAGGCCCCCTGCAAGCCTACAACCTCAGGTCCCCTGCTGAGCCTGGGGCAGGCTGAGTCAGTTGCAAAATGGTTATTGTATTTTTTTGTTAATAGCATTTCCTTTCTCTCTCCTCCTGGGTGTTTTTAATTTTTTTTTTTTTTATTATTATTAACCTTCTGGGGAGACTGGAGAGTAATCTATTGATAAGGACTGATTCATCCCCAGGTAAAAGCCTAACTCTTCTGGAAATGTTACTGAGTCATGTGTGTATAGAGAGGCCTCCACTCTGACTGGTGGGTGTTTGAACAATTCCTGGCGCTCTGTGAGCTTTGGGGATTTTTCTTTTCTTGACCTTTAGTGATGATTCTTTACCTGTAAATTATTGTTGAATATTTGGAGTCTCACTTTATTGTATACTGATTAACATTAAGGTCAATATTAAAACAGGATCTATTCAATGATCTGGAATTCTTTTTCTGTATTGTTCTTCTTTTCCCAGGAGTATGCCAGCTCTTCTGGACCCTCAGTTTGGTTCAAGCTCATCCTGTCCGTGCCTCTGTCTAGAGTGTAACCTACTGCTAGGAAGCAAAAATATGGGAGGACTCACCTCATTTGCTTCCTTTCTTTCAGGGATCACAGACCTGAATCACTTTTTATACAATACCTGAAACATGTCTTTCCCTGTGTGTTTTCCAATTTGCTTGATGCTTTCAGCGGGAGGGTCATTCTACACATCTTTGCTCGTCATAGTTGGAAATGCAACCTCAGGGTTTCAGTGATAAGGAGACGATAGATTAATCAGTTACGATTCAACCTGGAATGTTTTTAATTTCTTTGTCTTCAATTCTCTGGGTAAGTACATTTTGAAAGGATAGTAATGGGGTGCTGGAGGTCTGGCACAGTGGGTTGAGCCTCTGCTTTTGGTGACAGCATCCTATATGGGTCCCGTTTTGATCTTGGCTGATTGACTTCCAATTCAGCTCCTTGCTATTGTGCCGGGAAAGTAGTAGAAGATGGTTCAAGTCCTCAGGTCCGCACACTCACAAGGGAGACCCAGAAGAAACTCCTGGTTCCTGGCCTTGGGATGACTCAGTTCCAGCCATTGCAGCCAGTTTGGGGAGTGAATTACAGGCGAAAAGATAGTGCTCATCTTCTCTCTCTGTAAGTATTATCTTCAGACAGAAATAACAAATATAAATTTTAAGATAATAATGTTATTATTCTACATTAAGGATTTCTTAATAAAATCTGAAGGCATTTGCCTTTATGGAAGAAATTGGTAATTCATCACTGGCATAAAGGAAGGCTTGACAGTGTTTCCCAACTTCTTTCTGATGACAAAGAGTTCATTTTTGTTGCAAAAAATGAGAAATGCAGAAAAGCTAACAAAAACTAAATTCAATCACAGTTCCAATTCTTAGCAACTATTTCAGAAAACCTTTTATTTTGGTCATTTTTTGTCTGTTACTATGCATTGGTAGTGATATGTTTAATATGTTGAGGGACAGGCCAAGATGTTAGACAACCTGTAAACAAAAAGTGTTTAATGTATTTCAGGATATAATTTGGAGGTAAAATAATGCAGATTAGAGTACATTAATATTTAAATCAGTGAGGTTAGGAGTCTCAGTGTTTTGGGATTTGTAGCCTTCTTTGAATTCTAGTACTATTTGCAACACCCAGAAAAGGCCTGCTAAGTCAGCAGGTACTGCTGCCGTGACAGTGCCTGTGGCATGCAGAAGGAACAGCAGCCTCCACTAACATACTATTTTGTTGTCTTCAGAACTGCTTCATGTTTTGAGAGCCCTGCATTGCTTGCGTAGATTGTCACCAATAAATGGATCTTAGGGTGAGATGGAGCTGTGTTTCAGAGAAAGAGAAGCTTGAATGAAAGAAGCTTCAAACAAAGAGGGTGTGCCAAGCATTGCTTATTCCTACAAGATGATTCCTGTGCAGTTTTTCGCATCTTGGGATCTCTCCTTCAGATTTAATAAAAGATCCTTAACTTACCTCCTCTCACCATGCTGCCATTTCATTAAATTTTCTGCAGCCTTATAGCATAGTTTCTTGTGGAGTGCTGGATGCAAGAAAGGCAGAGGAAGGGGACAGCTTTGTGGGATTGTGGATAAAACTGCCTGCGATGCTGGCATTCCATATTGGTGCAGGTTCATGTTCCTGCTACTTTACTTCTGATCCAGCTCCCTGCTCATCTCCTGGGAAAGCAGTGGAAGATGATCCATGTGCTTGAGTCCCTGCCAGCTACTGGGAGACCCAGCTAGAATTCCTCCTTCCTGGCTTCCACCTGTGTTGTTGGCAGCCATCCGGGGAGTGAACCAACAGGGCTGGTAGTCTTGCCCTGTCTTTTGCAACTTGAATGCTCTATATTGTGAAATCTAATTTGCAAGTGTAATTTTTTTTTTGTAATGTGATTTCTATGTGGGTGAATCATGCCCCATCATATGGATATCACAGACTTATTGGGATGACGTTATTTTGGGTACCTGGAGACGAAACTTGTTGGCAGCTGTGTATATAAACGGGGCAAAATGCCTAAGGATTCTGAAGAGTGATGTCAGAGCTCAGACAAACTTCTGCTCTGAATGAGTTGGCTTCAAATTAACCACAGCTGGAAAATACAAATGAAGAGAATGCCTTGCAGATTTGCAGACATGGCTGAGTGATACTATTAACAGTGTCAAGCTTATGAAGTCCAGGCCTTAGAAAAGCTTAATAGTTTTCTGTAATTTGAGCTTGTAGAACACTTCCTTATTATTCCTTTGCTGAACACACACACACAGCTGTTGGCTGACTGAGGTTTGGCAAAGGCGAGCCAATCTGAATGGTCGAAGTAGTTACTCTTTCTCAGATTCAGATGTTTCTTTGGACTTATGGAATACAAGATATCATCTGGCTTGAAGTTTGAGCCACTTGGAAGAAACATTCACTTGAATAAATGTAAGCACATTAACTGATCCTTGAAGATGGAATTTTCTGTCCTGACTCACGGAAAAATCCCAAACACCAAAGGGAAGCATGGAAGGAAAGTTCTATTGAGCTTCTTTACTACCCTGGAAGACTTTCAGAGAACAATTCCATGATGAATGATTCAGTGCAGAATGACACAAGGCTGTATCCTTGTCGTAAATGCTGTAATGTCTGAAGACAAATTGCTTCTCTGGAAACTGCCAATTGTGACCCAATACAATCACGAGCATAGATCCCCATTGTCTTCAATAGTGAAGAGGAGGAATGCCGAGGGGGACTCAGGTGTAATAGAGCTTTAAGATATTCCCAAGCAGGGCCCAGCGCGATGGCGCAGTGGTTAAGGTCCTCGCCTTGCACGCCCGGGATCCCGTATGGACACCGGTTCTAATCCCAGCAGCCCCGCTTCCCATCCAGCTCCCTGCCTGTGGCCCGGGAAAGCAGTCGAGGATGGCCCAAAGCTTTGGGACCCTGCACCCGTGTGGGAGACCTGGAAGAAGCGCCTGGCTTCGGATCGGCATAGCATTGGCCATTGTGCTCACTTGGGGATTGAATCATCGGACGGAAGATCTTCCTCTCTGTCTCTCCTCTCTGCATATCTGCCTTTCCAATAAAAAAATAAAATAAATCTTTAAAAAAAAAAAGATATTTCCAAGTGGTAATCTGATCAAATATTAGACAATGGTGCTGTGATTTCTCAGTTAAAATAAAAGAAGCTGACACTGTATCTTTTCCTACTGTAGAGTAGTTTTATGGAAATGCACATGTATTAAAAGAAGTTTGTCTAAAACATGTAGGGCTTTCGAGTCCTCACAGTGAACGTGAGGACAGAGATGTGAATCTCTGTTTCCATTGCTATTCTCTAGAGATCTTTTTTGGACATGGAATTATCACCAGGCTAAAATCTGAATCTGAATTTTTTACTCGTTAGAGCTGTGGTTACAAGCCAACTTCTTTGTATATATCTAAAATACTGAAAATTAGTTTCTAAGGGTAATTTTAGTTGGTTCAGCTATTGCCTTCGGCATGTGTCAAAGACTAAAGGGACTCTCAGATATCTATTTGCATGCTGACCTATAGCTTTCAAACAACTTTCAGTTAAGGTGTCTCCATGAATGTGTTTGCCAAGTGGAATGTGAATAGAATGATGGGTATCATTTCCAGGCTGAGGTATGTGTCCAAGGTCCCTACTCTCTCCCTGTATTCTCCACAGTGAAAGTGGAGGCCTAGGTTGACAATGGCTAGTGGGGAAGTTATAAGTAAGGCTGTATCTTTGAGTCACTTGTTGGAGGCAGCCTCCCCAGAGAAAACCTGCATTAGATTAGGAGAAGCCTCTGCAGAGAAGGCCTCAACCTGCATTAGATTATGACATGACCAATTAAAAAGACTTTATTTTGCTAAGATTTGTTGTGCTATGTAAGTTCAGGGTCATGGACTACTGCTGCCGGTCTGGCCCATCCTTTGGAGCCCATCATCTTCCTCTGCTGTCACCTTCAGGCGAATTCAGCACTCCATTCTTGTGCATCAAAGCAAAGCAGGATCCTGGAACAGTCCTGGAAGCTGTGTCATTGTCAGAGAATACACCTGACATGCAGCTTCTTTATATAGAGTTTCAGTTTCAGTTTCAGTGTTCTCACCAATTTAGTAAGAGGATATATCTTGCGAAAGAGTTCTCATTAAACACCTTAAGTATTCTTTGAGGGGTAGAATAGGATTCCACTTTCTGATTTTCAATTTACCTAATTCAGAATATCTCTTTTACTGTGTGAAAGAAACACTGTGACTCTTTGTGCCTCCTGGATACATTTGAGAAATCTGTCTGCATTCTTTCCAGGGGTAGTGGCCAAACACGAGGGACTTTTCATCCATCCGTTATCCATTCAAAAGAAAGGTATGGGGCACCTACAATTTATTGGTTAGGAATGTGGTTGTGCCCAGAGTAGAATTGCACTTTTTAGTTTAGTAACAACTAGCCCCATGTGGCTATTTAAATTAATTTAAATGAAGAAATAGAAAATTCACAGCCCCGGTGAGAGTGCCCACATTCCAAGTGCTCATTAGCGCCTATCGTGAGTTGCCGCCCTGTTGCAAGATGTTCATCTTCCAGAGAGTCTGTGGACTGCACTTACCTAGGAGGCACATCAAAATGCAATTTCTTTTTTTAACTTAATAATTAGTTCCATAAAATTTACAAAATATGAGACAAGGATTTAAGATGGAAGAATACTTCAGGCTTTCCCAGGGGTCAGGAAGTCTTTGCATTGGGAATGACACATATTTGAATCAGGTCTTAGAAGAAGAGAAGGGATTTTTAAGCGGAGAAGGAACAGGGGAAGGTTTTCCAAATGCAGTGAAAAATAGAATCCAAGTTGAAAAGGTGTAACTAGGCTAAACAGGCGAGGTGTGAGAAATTCAGTATGGCTGGGCAGGAAACAGGCAAGAGAGAAAAAGGCTGGAATGAGACTGGATGTGGCAAGAGCTGAGCCCTGAAGACACTAACTGGCTGGAACACGTCTGGATTTCATCCTGTGTGGATGGGAGGCCAACACAGATCTCTTAAGCAGGAGCATAATGTAGTCAGACTGATGCTGTGTTGTCACCTGCTGACATTATCACTGTCCAATTATTAGATTGGAGGCAATTATCGGTGCCAGCAAGTGGAGACAAAAGCATGGTAATGGAGTTGAAGAAGAAAGTAAATTCTAGAGATATTTCTTTTTTAGAATGAGCAAGTCAGGATATAAAATTACAGGTCAGGTTTTGGCCAGTTCATTCAATTGGAGTGTTGGTATGAGCCAGGCAACTGAAGTATGAGTATATACAAGGTGGGGGTGGGTGACTCAGGCTCTGCTCTCACAGCAAGAACAAGCCTGGAGCCTGACATGCATCTCTAGCCTCTCCGGCTGAGGCCGTGCACCTAAGAAAGTGATGTGTGCAAGTGTATCAGCCCAAGTCAGAGGAAGACCACTTCCTCCCAGGAAGCCCATTTCACTAAAGGGGCTCATGGGATGTCATTGGTTTTGGAAGTATTTCTTTTGTCTTCATAGATTTCCACTCTGTGAGCAGAGGTATTTATACGTAGGGTTCTTGGCTGCCCCTTGCATGGTCTATGGTGAGGCATTTAGACTTCATGGAGACGCCTCATCAAGGGTGTTCTAAAGCAGGTGCTCCCCTGCAGGTTTGGATATGTCTGATTCCCATTCCAGTCTATGCCAGACAATGATGCCTTCTCTCAAAGGGGCAAAACAAGTGTGAATGGCCGTTGTCCTTTAGCAGATTAAGCAGGCTCACCACTTCCCTTTAGCACATTATCACCAAGTCTGGCTTCCTCTTTAATTGGGTAAACATCCTTCCCTTATCCCTGTTTTCCCTTTAAATCAGCACTTTGCTAATGATTTCCTGTTTCTGAGTGAAATCTTCCAGAGATTAATCACAAAACCAGACAGGCGAAATCTTGCAAGGCTGACCCTGGTGAGCAGGGAAGTCCAAGTCCTAGAATTTGTGCGGAGTACAGGGAACTCAAGAGGTGGAAGGGGTGGAGTATCTGGGGCCCTTATCGTGCCACCCATTGCCCCATGTGCAGGGCTGTTTGTAATGATGACACACTGAAGGGCCAAGAAGTCTCCCTGGGCATTTCTACCAGTAACCCTGCCCCTCACCCCCCCAAAAAAGCAGTACCAAAGGTCCTTTTAGAGAGAGAAAGAATGAATCAAGTTTAGAAGTAAACATTTCTCATTTGAGAATGCTGAGCAGCTTATAAATAGTTTAGTGTTTATCTGTAAGACTGAGGCTAAAAACGCTTCAAAGTGAATGCATTTCTGTGACCTCTCGTACTGCTGCTGGTCATGACTTCCAGGGTCACTGACACTTTTCCGATGGGAAGAGCCTTCTGATACTGACCATGCATTTCATAATGGCCTTAGTCCATTTTGCATGGCTTTATCAGAATACCTGAGGCTGGATACTTTATAAAGAGAATCTTTCTGATGGAGCCGGTCGGTGGCTAGGAGGTCCACAACACTGCCAGCTGGGGAGGATCTAGTCTCTGTCCCCAGCGCAGGTGCTTTGAATGCTGCTTCTTCTGAGGGGTGGGGTGGGAGCAGAGAGCATGAGTGAAGAACACTCTGATCTTACAGGGCAGAAATCAGAAGCTACCCCTGCAAGGTCCTTTTCCTGATGGCTCACAATGTGCCACACCCCCAACCCAGACTTACCCAGGAGTACCCATCTGCCAACACCAAAGCATTTGGGATTAGGTTTCCAACCCAGGAGCTTGAGGGGAAATATTTGATATGCAAAAGTTCTTTTCTTTTCACAGTCCTGAGTTCTTTAATCTCATTAATTTTTACACTTACTGTGCTGCAAATCCAAAGGGAAGAGGTTCTAGCCACACAGGCTCCACACCACAGGTTCCAGCTGAGACGGCTTTTTTGGGTGGAGCAGGCTGGTGCTTTAGTTGACCACAGGGACTTCTCTCTTGAGCTTCCTTGTTTTGCTGGTTGTTTCCTGTCGCAGATTTCAGGAAGTTCTCTTGGCTGCTAGATGAACACACTGATTATTTTGCAAGAGTCTTGCTCTTGTTTGTTGACAACAAGTGTGTGGGTGACACCACAGGTTCTCGCAGTTTTGTCAAGCTCACATTTATGTGGCATTCCGTTTCCTGATACCTATGGCATTACCCATCCATCCAGATGCGCGTGTATGTGGCCCGAGGAGGAAGTCTGGAATGGATGTTCCAGAGAACACAGAACAGGTGTTCGTCCTCTTTCTCCTTGTGTTCATCATTTTGGAGACTTGCTGGAAGGTGCTGAGTCAGACGGAAGCTGTGAGCTGTCATTCTAAAGATGCTTTTGTTATCTTGTTTATAGTAGTATATAGAATATAAATCAGTACTTGGTAGGAAAACTGATGGCAAATTCAAACAGTATTGGATGATGTAAAGTATTAAGCTGAAAGTTTACTGATTATTTTTTTTAAAGCTAAATTGAATTGTGACTTGTAAAAGAGTGATTTCCCTTGGGGTCAAGATGAAGAATTTACTTGGACATCTTCCTATAGAAGTAAAAATAAAGTTATTCTGCTAATGTTACTGAATTTAAACAGCAGAAAACTTTCGCATTATTTAAATTGGTTTTTAGGACCCTCTAATCAATCATTTTTCTTTTCAGCTTAAATAGACAATGGCTGAGCTGGGTATGTTTGTGAAGAAAGGATGTGGTATAGAAGTAGTATCGAAAACCTGAGTGGAAGTAGGCAACAGCCATGCTGTGTTGCAAACAGTTCTGTAGGTTTTGTTGGGGGACTTGCATCCTTGCCCGCCTTTCTGCTCTCATCCATTCTCCCAACTAATCCAATCTTTGATTGGAAATCCTGGAGATGCTTCATGGCAGGCAAGACTGCATGGTAGCCTGGCCGACGTCAGTGGCAATGATCTCCCGATACTTTAGATGGATTTATCTCGAGAAAGTCAACAAATTATGCTGACTTTCTCCTCTGGGCCTAATATTGGGTTGCCTGATGATTATTAGAAATGAGACTGGAAAGGAGGCATGGTTCATGAAAGACAGCCGTCAGTTCTTGCCACACTGATCTGTGGATTCAATGCCATTCCAATCAAATCTCAGCAAGGTTTCCACCAAATTTGACAGGCTGATTCTAATATTTACAGGAAACAAGAAAGGGATGAGAAAGGTTAATTTATCTCAATGAAAGGCATATTTGGAGAATTTGTCCTTTCAGATCATGTGGCTTATTATAAAGCTATAGTAATTAAGACAATGTAGTAAAATTCAAAAACAAAGAAATACGCAGAATTAGTTATAAACCCATGAATATGCAAAAATTATACTCATAATGGTACTTGCCTTGCAGATAAGAGGGACAATAATGAATAATTCAACACATGAAGCTGAGATAACAGCTTTATGGATTTCAACACCACAAAATTTAACTTTTCCTTGCAGGATACGCTTAAGGCAAGCAAATACTGTGCCCTCTCCAATGCTTTTAGACATTATAATATCTGGGGCTGGATGTGGGGCTGTACGTGAGTTGAGCTGCTGCTTACGATACCAACATCTCATATTGGAGTGCCAGTTTGAGTCCTGGTTGCTTGCTCTGCTTCTGATCCAGCTTTCTGCTAATGCATCTATGTGGGCCATGGGTGATGACTAAAGGAAGGAGCTCATGGCTCTTGGCTTTGTCCTGGCTTAGACCTGGCTGTTGTGACCCCTTGGGGGAGTAAACAAGCAGACATGTCTCTCTCTGTCTCCTATAATATGGCTCTCAAAAAAGATTTATAGGCCCAGCGCAATAGCCTAGTGGCTAAAGTCTTCGCCTTGCATGTGCCAGGATCCCATGTGGGCACCAGTTGATGCCCCAGCTGCTGCACTTCCCATCCAGCTCTCTGCTTGTGGCCTGGGAAAGCAGTCAAGGATGGCCCACAGCTTTGGGACCCTGCACCCATGTGGGATACCTGAGAGAAGCTCCTGACTCCTGGCTTTGGATTGGTCAAGCTCTGGCCATTACAGCCACTTGGGGAGTGAACCAATGGACAGAAGATTTTTTTTCTCTGTATCACTTTCTTTCTGTGAATCTGCCTTTCCAACAAAAATAAACCTTTAGAAAAAAAAATAAAGGGGGTGTTAAATATTTTGTTTAAAGGAAAAATACGTAATATAGAGTTACTCTATGGGAGCTACTGATAGAACTTTTAATGTTTATACTGGGAATAGAGGATTCAAAATAATAATAAATGAAAATACATCATTGTGCAAAACCAAATGCCACTGCTAGAATTTCTACATGAAATTGTTGCACATGAGTAGTTTGAGCTGAGGCCCCTTGTCAAGAGTTATATCATCAGCTATATCACTATGGCAATCACTTACTAAATGCTTAAATTTATTTAATTCATGATTAAATAAAATCTGTTGACTCAATAACAACAATGTGAAAAAAAAAAAAGGGGCCTGCAGCCAGTGTAGAGTACCTGGTTTCCATAACCAGCTCTGGCTCCTGACTGCAGCTTTCCGCTAACTCAGATCCCGGACGCCGTGGAGTTGGTGTGGATAGTTCCGTCTCTGTCATCCATGTGGGAGACCTGGCTTGGATTCCTCGTTTCAGTCTTTTGCCACTGCAGACATTCTGGGGAGTGGACCAGCAAACAGGAACCTCTCTCTGTGTCTCTGTCCCTCTCTCCCTCATCTCCTGACCTCTCAAATAAGATTTTTAAACAATAAAAAATACAATATAAAGCACATTTTACTGTTATAATATTTAATTTAAAACTCTAATGGGCTCAGTGCGGTAGCCTAGTGGCTAAAGTGCTCTCCTTGAACACTCTAGGATCCCATAGGCGCATTGGTTCCAATCCTGGCAGCCCTGCTTCTCATCCAGCTCCTTGCCCGTGCCCTGGGAAAACAGTCGAGGATGGTCCAAGGCCTTGGGACCCTGCATAGTGCAGGAGATCTGGAAGAGGCTCTTGGCTCCCAGCTTCGGATTGTCTCAGCTCTAGCCATTGTGAACATTTGGAGAGTGAGTCACTGGACAGATCTTTCTCTCTGCCTGCCCTCCTCTCTGTATATCTGCCTAAGAAAAATAAATAAATCTTTATAAAAATCCTAATAAAAATTTCAACACACAAAATAGAAAGAATAGTATAATTATTCCCTCTGCATCCACCATGTACTGCCGAGATTTAATTATGATTAAAGCAAAGAAGGCAACATTTTAATAATGTTCAAGAATACATAGTACAACTCATTATAATGACTAACTCTGTTAAACGTTAATAGCTCTACTTTCCTATGCCAGGCTAAATTAATAATAGTTTATTAATATTATGTTTTGCTCACCCAGTGCACTCATTTTCCCTACCCCAAATGTCTCTTTGATCTCAATTAAGGTTCAGTCAAGAAGCATGTCTTCCTGTGGCTGTGTCGTCTCTTTAGTGATTATTTGAGACAATTATCTTGTTCCCCCATAATACTAACCACCAGACCAGCCAGCTGTGGACAGTCCTGTGTTTCTAGATGTGTCTTTCTCCCCAGCATTCCTGGCCTTTTATTCAGGTGAAAACTTTAGTAGATTCATTTAAAAATTTCTATAGACAAGAATTTTCTGTAGGTAAATCTAATACTACAACATCTCAGGGGATCCGTAATGCCAGCTTGTCCCATGGATAGTGATGTCACAGGTGTCCATTCAGCTCACGCAGGGCCAGCCAGAGCTTTCTGTTTTTCTCTCTGCAGCTTACACATCATGGCTGCAGCATCCACTGGTGGTTTCTGCCAGTTTCACTTGTTTGTTTGGGAGGGAGAAATTCTAAACTCCACAGATTTGTAACAAAACAACAAAACAACAACAAAAGCTTTAAGTTGGTAATACGAAGGATTAATGAAAGTGTAAGGCTACAGAATCATATTTCACAGTTGATGAGGGTAAAACAGCTTCAACAACTTTGGAAATCAACAGCATTGTTTGATACAGCTGAAGAGGCCTAGACATTACAATGCATTCTTTTTAGTTTTTAAAAAACTTTACTTATTTATTGAGTTACATAGGAAGAAAGCAAACAGAGAGACAACAAAGAGAAATAGAAAAATCTTCCATCTGCTAGTACACACTTAGATTGCTACAACAGTCAGGGCTGAGCCAACCTGAAGCCAGGACTCAGGAGCTTTCTCTGGGTCTCCTGTGTTGGTGGCAGAGGCCCATGCACTTGGGTATCTTCCACTATTTTTTTTCAGGTGCTACGGCAGGAGGCTGGACTGGAAACGAAGCAGTCAGACACGATCTAGCATCCATATGGGATGTTAGCATTTCAGACTGTGGCTTAGCCTACAATGCCACAATGCCAGCCCTCCTGTCTTTCTTTTCAGAGAGAATTTTTACAGTGATATTGTTCTGTAAGAGCAAAACTTGGAAGTGACGCCAAGAGAATGAATTAATAAAGTGTTATAGAGTCATCAATGCAATACCATAAAAAGTGATATTGAATGAGTTAAAGCCATTAGTGTCAGTGTGACAAATTTCACAAGCACCACATAACGCAAGTTTCAGAAAACATGCAGGACTCTCTCTCTTTTAAAATTTATTTATTTTTATTGGAAAGTCAGATTTACATAGAGAAAGAGAGACATAGAAAGATGTTCTAACTGCCGGTTCACTCCCCAAGTGGCCGCAATGGCCAGAGGTGAGCCGATCTAAAGCCAGGAGCCAGGAGCTTCTTCTAAGTCTCTCATGTGAGTGCAGGGTCATACTTAGTCTGCTGCTTTCCCAGGCCATAATCAGGGAGCTGGATGGGAAGTAGGAATAGCTAGGACATAAACCGGCACCTATGAGGGGTTTTGAGGCTTGCAAAGGGATTCATTAGCTGAGCCATCGCACCAGGTCCAATATGCAGGACTGTTTATTAAGAATGGTGGAAATAGGGCCCAGCCCGGTGGCGCAAGTGGTTAAGGTCCTCGCCTTGCACGCCTGGGATCCCATATGGGCGCCGGTTCTATCCCAGCAGCCCCGCTTCCCATCCAGCTCCCTGCCTGTGGCCCGGGAAAGCAGTCGAGGACAGCCCAAAGCTTTGGGACCCTGCACCTGCGTGGGAGACCTGGAAGAGGCTCCTGGCTTTGGATTGGCATAGCATTGACCGTTGCGCTCACTTGGGGAGTGAATCATCGGATGGAACATCTTCCTCTCTGTCTCTCCTCTCTGTATATCCACCTTTCCAATAAAAAAATAATAAAAATAAATCTTTAAAATAAATAAAAAAAAGAATGGTGGAAATAATACATTCACCTTCATTCCTTCTCCAAATAGCACTAAAACTATAGCAGTTTTTATTATATACAAAGAGTATATAGGCATAATAAAATTTTGAAGACATAAAGTGAAAATGATTAAACAAGCTGAAAGGATTACTCTTAAACTAGAAGAGGGGATTTGAAGACACATTGTATATATTTTCCAAAACACACAACTGGTTCATGTGTTGGTTCCATCAACTGGGTTTTGAAATGGAAGTAAATCTGGCCCAGGGAGAAAGGAAAGTTGGTTTCCAGTTCATACCAGATCCTGCAGCCTGGTGACTGTCTCCTTTCTGTTCTGGCAGAAGACTGAGTCTGAGACAAAGGGCTGAGGGCAGAAGTGGCAAAGTGGTGGTGAAAACCTTAACTCAACAGTGACCAGGAAGGGGCTAGAGTCCAAAACAGTGCAGGTGACCAGGATGAAGCACAGCCAGGAGGGTCTGCACAGCTTCAGGAGATTGGTAGGAAAGACAAGAACAACAAATCAGGCACCTGAAAAGGAAACATGTGTCTGTAGGGAGAGAAAGAGTGGAAGAAAAGTTCTTCACTATTTTCCCCACTGTCAGATAGAAGCCATTGAGAAAGATATTCGAGCAGGAAGCTTCCTGGTTGCTATATAAGTCAGGTCAGTCAAAATGCAAAAGCGCTTGTTTCAATAGGAAGTAACAGTGGTGAAACGGCATCATGGTTACCAGCAGAAGAGGCCCTGCTGGACCTGGTTCGCCCTCTGAAGGCCACAGCATCCCCATGCTTGTCAGGAAGCCTGCCAGATGCAGGGCATTCACTTTACCAACACCTGAAGAATGTGCTTAAATGAGCAAGAGGACAGGTCCTGCAGCCTGAGAGACCCACGTTGGTGATTTGCAAGGAGATGATCTCATCAGCTGCACCATCAGGGGATTTTTTAGACATGCAAATCATCTAAGTTTCTCCCAAATGTGTACTGAGTCAGAAGTTCTTGATGTGGGGCCCGGCAACATGTGTTTTAACAAGCCTTGTGGACATGCACATTGAAGTGTGAGAACCACTGACCTAGCTGTAATTTTTAAAAATAGTCAAACAAGCACAACCATTTGTCTTGATGTGTGAACATCATAAATAGAGGTGATGTTGGGCCCAGTGGTGTGGCCTAGCAGCTAAAGTCCTCGCCTTGAACGCACCAGGATCCCATATGGGCACTGGTTCTAATCCCAGTAGCTCCATTTCCCATACAGCTCCCTGCTTGTGGCCTGGGAAAGCAGTGGAGGACGGCCCAAAGCTTTGGGACCCTGCACCCACATGGGAGACCTGGAAGAGGTTCCTGGTTCCCAGCTTCGGATTGGCACAGCACCGCGGTCAGCTGGGGAGTAAATCATCGGACGAAAGATTTTCCTCTGTCTCTCCTCCTCTCTGTATATCTGACTTTGTAATAAAAATAAATCTTTGAAAAAAAATAGAGGTGATGTTCATTTCTTGCTCCTATTACCTACTCACAGGTTAGGGGAATTTTTTGTTTGTTTGTTTTGTTTTGTAATTCTCTTTCTGGTTCATTTTTAAAGGAAATTGTTTCCTTTAAGTCTCATTGGGACTTAAAATGTATTCTGTTCCTTTGAAAGGGAGAGAGACAAAGCAAGTATGCTTCCATCAAGTGGTTCACTCCTCAAGTGCCTACCAAGAGACAAGACAGGGCCTGGTGCAGGCAGGAAGCTATGGCTCCTGGATGGCAGGGACTCAAGCACTTGAACCATTACCTGTTGTTTCCCATAATGCACATCATCAGGAAGCTGGGCTGGACTTGAACCCAGCTACTCTGATATGGAATGCAGGTGTCCCCAACAGCCACCTAACCACTGAGACCGATACCCTTTTCCTGTGTTTTTTCCCCCTCAGGATGTTTTTTATTGATCTCCTTATGTGTGCTATGCTATATGCTGCTTATTGGTCTTATTGGTGGAACTGAGCCCCATCCCTAATGCCTTTTATGTTAAACTTATGGGACCAGTATCTCTTCCCTTAGCTTGAGAGTTCCTTTGTCTTCACTTTGGTGGTTGCAAGTAAACTCCTCCCTGAAGACTAATTCCCAAGGTTTAAGGGGTGGGAAAAGGGTCAGGCTGGTTTCTCAAGACCTCAGATCACTGGACTCAGGACTCAATTACCATTCTAACACTGGACTCCATTTTGAGATGCTTTGCAGAGAAGTTAGGGCCCAGTGCAACCAAAGTGATAACCAATCTACTCCTAGACTCCAGATGGGTCAGGTCCACTTTGCCATCACAGTATTTTTCAGAAGACCGTGCCTACCTCCAATTGTTGACCAATCAAAGAGGGTTACAAGCAGCACTGGGATCCAACTGGAGATTTGCATGTGAGCTGGTCTTGCACTGCTCAATACTAACCTTAATCTGTAAAATGCCTCTTGTAATCTTCTGAAGTGCAGAAACTGAGAGTTGGCTGTCACACTTCTTGCACTGTACATTGCAAAATAAACTTCCACTTTCTTTCATCATCTCAGTGTTAGTGACTGGGCAAGCAGACTCAGGGACTGGGAGGAAGTTTTCTGAAACAGTAGAATAGCTAATTCAGGAATATTTATTATGACACAAAGGGTTGTGCCTGGGTTATGCTCTTCCAAAGCATGAGCTGTGCCATAGTTATCTTTTTTTCTTCTTTTTGCACTTAATGGCTTCATTTAGTGTACTCATAGTTTGCATATCATACAATTACCCATTTTAAGGTGATTCACCCCAAATCAAGGGCATATACCCAGCATTGTGAACACTTTCATCATGCCAGAAGAAACTTCATAACCATTAGCAGTCACTCTCTCCCCATCACCTCCTACATCCTCCAGCTCTATACTGTTTTCTGATCACCTTCTTTTATTTAGCATAATATTTTCTAGATTCATCTACATTGTAGCATGTATCTAGTGCATGCCTCCCTTGATATTCATAAGGCATTGGTTCCAGAATGTTCAAGTCCTTTATTGAAAATGGTATAGACTTTGCTAATCATCTGTGCACATTCTCTTGTATATTTTAAATCAACTCTAGGTCATTTATCACACCCGGTTCTGCATAAATGCTAAGTAAACAGTTCTTACATCATATTATTTAGGGAAAACTACACTAAAAATTTGTACAGATTCAGACAATTTTTGGCTGTGTTTGATCTGTTAGGCTGAAATGAACATTCAGAACCTGTGGACTATACTTAATTCCTGCTAATCGATTAATAGTCAAATGGATTATTATACCACATATTATCTGTCTGTCCATAAGTTGGTAGGCATTTGGAATTTTTAGCATCATAAATAATGCTATTTTGAATAGACACACTCACCTTCATTTTTCTTGGGTATGTATCTAGAAGAACTCAGTGTTTAGCCTTTTAACTTATGAGATCATTTTCCAAAGTGGATGCATAATTTTGTCTTCTTAGCAGCTGTGTATGAGAATTTCAATTATTCTACATCCTTGTCAACCTTTGCTATTATCTGTCTGTGAAATTACAGCCATTCTAGTGGAAGTGAACTGGTATCTCATGGTAATTTTGCTTTGTCATCTTTATAGTATAATTACGCTTAATATAGTCTCTGACTGTTCACCATTTGCACATCTTTTTGCAGAAGTACCTGTTTATGGTCTCATTAATTTTGATTGGATTATCTACCTTAGTATTATTTTAATTGAAGAACTCCTTATACATTATAGATGCAAGCATATTAGCAAGTGTATCATTTACAAATATTTTCTGTTGTTGATTATTGTTTCATTTTCATGAAAGTATCCTATATTAATTTTACAAGGCAGCTGAGATTGGTGATTTCCACTGAAATTACTTCAGTATTCTAGAGTTCTGGCATCAATCTGTTGGTAAGGTTGGTCCCTTTTATGGGCCATGAGGACATGAGTTATTTGGCCTTCTCCTCTTGAGATATGAGTCATATTGGACTCAGGTCCAAGTTAGTGACCTGATTTTGTTTTCAATTATTTATTTGTTCTGAAAGTCAGAGTTCCAGAGACAGGAGGGACAGAAAGAAATCTTCCATCCATTGCTTTATCCCCTAGATGGCAGCAATAATTAGTGCTGGCTCAGGCTGGAGCCAGGAGCCAGGAGCCAGGAGCCAGAATTTTCATACAGATCTCCACATGGGTGGTAGGAGCCCACATACTTGGGCTAGCATCTGTTGCTTTTCCCAGATCATTATCAGGGAGCTGGATTGGAAGTGGAGCAACCAGAACAGAGACTGTCAACCATAAGGGATTCTTGTGTCACAGATGGAGGCTTTATCCACTATGCCACAATGCCAGTCTCTTACTGACCTTGTTTTAATTTCATTGCCATGCCAAAAATCCTGTCTCCGGACAGTCACACTCTGGAGTACTAGGACTTGCACAAATGAGTTTTGGGATCACACAATTTAGCTCATAACGTTCTCCAAAGTGCAGGTATTTTTAATTTGGAAGAAGTCTGATTTATCTAGTTTTACTTTGGGTGTATTTAAGAATTAGTTGCTCCTTCCCAGGCACAGTCAATTCACCCGCACAGAATGACCCCGTGGGTTCTGTTTTTGATCTTTGTTCAATTCTGTCTAGTAGTCTGCCTCACACCTAACATGATCAAAGACTCCCTTCTCCAAAGTATTGATCAATATTATTACCATAGACCTTATCTCTTCCTCTTTCTTTCCCACGACAGGCTTTGTCCTTTAAAACTTTTGAATCTTTCAAAGACTTATTTTACTGGTAATCTCTCCTAAGTGTTCAGAACTATTTTCATTTCACTCTTATTCTGGATGGTAGTTTAGTAAGGCTTACACCTCTTACAGAAGAAGTTCCTCCAGCTTTTGGGTTCTTTTTTAGTATGGCAGAATTTCCAGTATTCTAGCTGTGGCTCATTTGCAACTAACCTGTCTCTCTGTCTCTGAATATCTTTAAGCTTTCTTTCTTGTCTTACAGTCTGATCATAATGCTATTTGAATATGGGTTTAGTTTTACTTGTCTTGCATTGGTCTTACTCTGCTTCTTAAAACTTAAGAATGTATGCCTTTTATCAGTCCTGGAAAATCCTTAGCTATTCAAGATCTCTTTGAATATTGCCTTTGTTCCTTGCCGGTTATCTGGAACTCCCGTCAGAAATATGTGTTAGTGTTGGAAAAGGCAGTGTCAGTACATAGCCTTTTGACCCCTGCTTGGCTGGAAAAGACTGGGCTGTGAGCCTAGACTGCTTCCTTTGCAAGAGATAAAGAGTTCTCAAAGCCTGTAGCCCGCTGATTGCCTTGTGTGGGAAGGCTCAATGTGTTTCCTTTGTTGCGCTTAGAGGTAGATGTCAATAGTCCGAGGCAAGCCCCAGGTTTCACTGTTTGGCCTTCACCAGGGAGTTTGGGTCCTACCATTGCCGGCTGAGGCAGGGGTGTATCTAGACTACATCCATGTGTGTGGGCTGCCGGGAGTCACCTACCAGGCATGGCCAGTGAGTGCCGACTGATCAAGCTCTCTTTCCCGAGTAAATAAAACACTGTTCTGTTGAGCGTTTGACTGCATTGTGTTTTCCTGGGCGACCATGATATCACGATGCAAAGGGGAAAAAGGTCTTGAATCCTCTCCTGGGATTGGTCATTGGTTATCCTTACTTGAATATCACTTGGCCCAACAACACAGCAGGACTTTTTAAAACTCAAGGGCGTAATGGTTGCAAGAGGGCAGAAATGTAATCCAAGTGTGGTGTTTAGAAGAAGGGCCTCTGAGTAGTGATTAGGATTAGATGAGGTCATTAGGGTAGAGCCCTCCTGATTAAATTCTGGTGGCTCTGTAAGGAGATCCAGAGAGGCGTGTATACAGGCACATGCCCCTTGTCTCTTGCCATGTGGTGCCTTGTACCATCTCTGGGCTCTGCCAGCAAGAACTCCATCAGCAGACATTGAACTAAGGGGGATAACTGGATCATAGTCTGTGATCCTCCAGAAGCATGAGTGCAAATAAGCCTGTTTCCTTTATTACCATTTCACAATAATGATGCCAAATTGTCTAAGGAGGACTGGTGCGTGATGTTCAGTTTGACAGGTTATTTGTTTATTTTTCTGTACTCCACTATGCCCTTTAGCTTTTTATGCTTTGTATCTTTTGAGCTACCTGCATTGCATCTTGAGTGATTTTTCTCTCACTTATCCTTCAGTTCAGTAATTTTTTAGTCCAGTCTAATCTGATATTTAAGGTATTTATATATTTTTAAATGCTAAGAATTAAAAATGTGAATGAAATACCTAGGGAGACAATGATTTTGTTGTTGTTGTTGACTGAAGTATCCTCAATGCCTAGAATAGTGCATGCCATTCAGTAAATATTGTTGAGTGAATAAATAATAGATGCATTTTTTTTCAATTTCTGGGTTCTGTGTAATTCAAATTTGGTTTTTTTTTCTGTTTTATTTTTAATTTTGTGGTACAAGTCCATGGGCTCTGGGATTTCCCTTATCCCCTCTCCATATTCCCCTCCAAATTTATTTTTAACAATGTTTTTTAATGCCCTTCCTTTTGGGTTTTTAACTTACTTGTGTTATGTTTTCTGTAGAAGAAATTAACTTAATTTTGTGAAGGACAGCTCACTGTATCTTCTTGGAGTATATCTTTTAGAAGTGTGTACTCCCCTGCATGATTACTTTTTAAATAGATTTTGCAATTTTTGCTTTTAATTTGAAGTAGAGTTTTGTTCATAAGGCTATCATGTTTCTCAGCCCAAAGAGTTTTCATTTAGTTTCAATATACACTAGAAGGATACTGAGTCCATGGTCTGCATTTCAGCTTTAATGTGTGAATCTCAGGGTATACACAATGGTGGAAGTTGAAGGTCTGTGTCCCTGAGAATGCTTTTTCCAATACATATATAAAAGATAGATGGGAGTTCCAGATTGAAAGGCAAGGAGGAGGGCAATCATCTTTGGTTCAAAATAGCACACTTCACAGTAGGGTAGATATGAAAACATCCCAGATGTTCAGCAACAGGTGAATGGATAAAGAAACTGTGGTACATCTCCTCTGTAGAATACTACTCAACCATAAAAAGGACTGAAATTCTACTATTTTCAACAATGGTTGCAATTGGAGACCACATGCTTAGTGATATACGCCAGTCCAAAAAGGAAAAAAAAAATATTGTATGTTCTCTCTAAGACAGCCCTTACACTAACTACAGAATAAATAGGTATAGGTTACCAAGGATATGTATACATTCTCACAGATGAACAGGAGGATGGCGACTAGTATACTGGGGGTAAAGTTGCTTTATAATATGCATCGATACTCCCAAAGAAAGGACTCAGATTGTGAAATATGTAAATACACATGTTCAGCAGGATGCTGGATATTCTACCTCTACTCAAACCTAGCCCATCATGATACAATTAAATACCAGAAAGTTAATTTTGTAACTGTTACTAAGAGACTATATGATCATAACCATTTGGAGAATAATAATGGTGATGGAGGGGCAGAGAATGGAGAGGGTACAAGGGGAACAGAGAAAGAAAATCCCCTATATCTACAAAACTGTGTCTTGGTAAATAAATAAATCTAAAAAACATACTATCTTCATTAGCCCATGTATATCCTGCTTTAAAAAGCAAAAATAGGCTTTGGAAAATAGTTTGATATTGTATTCTAAAGTTGAAGTTCACATACTCTATGACCCAGAAGTTATTCTGGTAGATAATGTATGCACCAGCAACAAGTGACAGAAAATTGAACAATAGTAAAAATATATGATACCAAAGCAAGACCCAGAACAAAAGCTGTACCACTGGAATAATCTAACCCAGGATTCCTTTAATTGTACTTTCTTGCACCCTTGTACCTGAAGCAATCCTTCGTGCTTGTCATTTTTTTGCCTAATGGAGTATATATAAGGGTACTTTCAAATGTTCATGAAAAAATGAACTGCATTTTCCAATAAGCCTTTAAAGTCCTCTTACATATGTAAAATTCATGGGGGTATTAGTCTATGTATAGCCTACAATTATTTGGGATTTTTTTTTTAAATTTAGGCTTATATTACTCAGGCATCTATATGGCTGCATGATGCATTACTTCATTAATTGTGACTTCTATACAATGCATCACTGCTTGAATATAGAAAAACTTAAGATTTCCTTTCTCCCCTGAGGGGGTATTTGAGTTTTTCCTTACTATTGTTACTATGAACTTTGTTATACATCTCCTAACACTTGTAGTTTGTCTAAGTGTCTCCAACTGGTCTATGGTGGGTGTTTATCTCCACCAGTGATTTCTGCGTCAGAGTATGTGAACTTAAATTTAAGGAGGCAATGCTAACTGTTTCCCAAAGTGGCTGCACCAATTTATGGTCTTAGCAGCAATGTGTAAAGATACTGCAACTCCATTTCTCTGCTCTTCAGTTTATATTGACAACTTGTTTTTGCCAAGAAATGTTTGCCCAGTGCACACAATCCTCATGATATAGAAGGTCCTAGGGCTTGGTTCTCCAACTCGGCACTGAGGCCAGGGGACCTCTGCCATAGAAAGTGGTCTGCTTTTCATGAGTCGCTCTGTGTCTGGACCTCTGGGTTTTGTTGTTGTTTTTTTCTGGAGAGAGACAATCTTCCTACCCCCAAATCCTTTCCTGTCATGTTCAGGATGGTGACTCAAGCTAGGACCCTACTATGTATGTGTCTACCCCTGTAGTGATAGGAGCCCTCTCAGCCACTCAAATTTTTGTGGTTTGAGACTGGGTCTACAGCTGTCTGTAATGACTAAGGCTTGTGGTTAAAAATTAGACCTGTGGTATTGGGTCAACAAGGATTGGGTCCATAAAGCTGAGAAACCCTGTATTTGATAGGGTAGGAAGGCAGCAAGTCATCCAGCTGGAAACTCTCAGAAAGATGGAGATGATAGAAGCAGCTTGAGCAATATTGTTGTTACAAGATAGACATTGCCTTTCATCACAATCACTGCACTGGTTAGAATGAAAATAGGAAGCTCAGAGGTTAAATGATTTTCTCAAAATTACCCAGTTAGAAAATGACTGAATTACACTGTGAAACTGAGGTTTATATCTTCAACTGTTCCCTTTCTTGACTTCCTCACTGGCTTTGGTGAATTGGGGTATCATAGAAAATACCACTGTGGGTAGTTTTGAACATGACCACAAATTCTGTGACTCTGTTCTTCTATAGGAGGCTCTGTAGTACTGAGGGTTACAATTACGTTAACTCTCTGAATTGAATGAAGGTAATGCTGCATGACTTCCAAAGCCAAGTCCTAAAAGGTCAGGCTGCTTCTGTCCCAGGCTCTTGGAACACCCTCCTTGGACTTCTGAATTTCTATATAAAAGGTCTGATGGCCCTGAGACTGTGTTGGAGCGAGGAGCACGTTCTGGGGTATTCTGGAGGAACATCTTGGCTGAGTCCCACGTTCCAGGCCATCTCTGCCAAGGGACCAGTCCTACAAATGCAGAAATTACATTGCAACTGGATTTACCAACATGATTTGTAGCCCTCAGCCAATCAAGTCACTCTTGCATTTTCAAGTCATCTCAACCAAGGTCCCAGACCTGCTAGTGCAGAACAGAATAATCCTGACAGTGTCCCTTTTTGAACTCACAGAATCTGCATAACATAATGAGGTAGTTCAGGGTCACGAGCTTGGAAGCCACTCCCCCATTGGAGTCCTGGCAGAAACCACCTGTTAGTCCTTGCAAGTCAGAACTTGCTCTTAGGAGGTCTCTTGAAATGATTGGCACTTGGAGAAGGTGGATGTTAAGTATTAGAGAGAATATAAGTATGAGATGTATGTAATGAGAGTCAGAACTCATGAGAATCAGAATGCTATTCCATTTGCTGGCTTATTTTTCTGAGTCCAAGTGCTCCTTCCTGGGACCTTCATTTATTAGTTACTGTTGCTGCTCATATGAATTATGGTAGCATTGATATGGGCATCCACTTTATGCTGTCTCTGTCTCAGGACTGTGCCAATGCCTGAAATAGTTCCTGAAATCTCCCCAGCAACTTTCAGTTACTGATATTGTCAGGTTCCTCTTGAGCTGTCAACACTTCTATGCATCTGCAGAACAAGGATGGATTCCCAGTGAAATGGTTGAAAATGTCCTGATAGTAGGATGCTGGACTCTGACATTGTTCATGCCTACATTGTTGGGAGACACTTCAATGGGAGCATGATGGACTTAACGCCTGTTCATGAAAGACACCCATTGTAAAACTGGAGGGGAAGTCAGTGGGGAGGTGGAAGGGAAATCCCAATGCCTGTTAAACTGTGTCATAAAACAAACCAACAAACAAAAAGATTCAATGAGATTTCCTGAAGGAAAAAATATTTTAATGCATCCCATCACAGCTGTGTGTGAGTGTGATTTCTGCCTCAGTCATGGCTGGGGTGAGTCCCTGAGTAGGGGAAAGGTTGGAAAGAGGTTGACAAGCAGGTAAAGGGTGATTTGGGGATAGAGTTCTGAAGAATACAGTCCAGGGAACCTGAGCCCTTGTAGATGTAACCAGAGACAGGATTCAGGGTAAGATTTCCTCTTTGTAAAGAGGTGGAGGCCTCCTTGCCCTGCCCTCCTCTATCTTCTTTAATATCTGCTTTCTTGGAGTTCTTTCCTGCTGTGCTTCTTGTCATAATTATCCATGATCTCTTTGGATATTCATCTCATTGTGGCCCTAAGCTGCTTTTGGGTAACAAATTGCTGAATTTTTCACCGACTTGTATCTCTAATTTCCAATTAAATCATCAGAACATTGTCCTCAAGTAAAAGTCTGGGTCATTCATTCAGTTTGGTCCCACGCATTACTGCAGTACTGTATGGACAGCAGCAAACTTCTTGCCTAACCTATCACGGTCCATTTAGGAAACTGAAGCTCATAGACTTTGCCGTTGAGGGCTCAGCATGAAATGTCTAAATCTTCAAGAGCCCAGGGAGAATCATTTAGATCCTGACTTCATCCCAATAGCTCAGAGAGGAAGGGAAGTGGTGCAATGATACATGTGTGTTTTAGCCTCAGACAGTGAGGTGCTGCTGCTGCAGCACAGGGCAGATTTGGGAGAACTGGAACGAGGAGGAGGGGGAGGATGGGAAAAATGACTTTGTTCAACTGACATGTGTGCCAGAATGGAAAGCGCAAGATAGGTCCTTCAATGACTTGAAGTCAGCCTTTCTCAAGAAGACTTAGCTAGCCTCAGGTCAGTTCAACAGCTAACTGATCAACCAAGCTATATCATCACACCAAAGGTATCTTGGTGTACACTGATACACAATTTGTTCCTTCTAACCATGCTGTTAGTTTAGATACCCTAAAGAATTAAGAATTAGTCAATGAATTCTCGTACTTTTTTTTTTTTAATTGGAAAGGCGGATATACACAGAGGAGAGACAGAGAGGAAAATCTTCCGTCCAATGACTCACTCCCCAAGTGAGCGCAACGGCCAATGCTATGCCGATCCAAAGCCAGGAGCCTCTTCCGGGTCTCCCACGCAGGTGCAGGGTCCCAAGGTGCAGGGTCCTAAAGTCTTGGGCTGTCCTCGACTGCTTTCCTGGGCCACCGGCAGGGAGCTGGAAGGGAAGCGGGGCTGCCGGGAAAGAACCGGCGCCCATATGGGATCCCGGGCATGCAGGGCGAGGACCTTAACCACTTGCGCCACTGCGCCGGGCCCGAATTCTCGTACTTTTAACAATGGAGTATTGGGGACAGTGGTTAGTATAATGCAGTTCTTTTTTTATTGGTATGAAAATTTCTGTAAGTACTTGTTAATGAGAAGAATCATTTATATGAACTATTTAGACATTATATTTACTATCTATAGTACTAATACATAATGTATTAGTACTGTGTGTATGAGTGTATGCATGTGTGTGCCCAGGCTTATAATGTTTAGGGTATGTATTTGGAGAGAATTTTGCAAAGATTTTCAATAAAATACTGCCAGTTATTTTACATTTGTTTGTAGTCCTGTATTTATTGAATTTCTGACATAAGATTTTCTACAATAATTGGAAAAGGTGGTAAAGGTATTTTAAAGTAATTTTGTTTTGTCTAATTGCTCTTCATAAGCAGATTAGTTGGAGCAAAGGGAGTGTAGAGAGAGTGCATGATATTAACACCCACAGGTGCTGGAGCAGAGCCGGGTCTAGGTGTCATTACCCTATTTACAACATCAACACCTCCCACTAGATGTCCTACCAGACTACTTGATGTTGTAAGAATGCAATGTTCTAAATTTTATGCCTCTTTACCTTCCTAAAATGGTTTCTTTCCTGACAGGTTTGAATCAGTATTTTAAATAGCATCTCTGTTTTGGGTATCACCAGGTAGATGTAGAATTGCAAACATTTGTTAAATGTCTGTTAAATGTGTTCATGTCTAAGTGTTAATGACTGTACTGTGAATGTTTCCATGATAGCTAGGGTGATGGTGACTTCAATTGTTGCAGGAGCCAGAAACAAACAAACTCGGCCATGTTGAAAAATGGTAAATGCCATATGGCAGGTAGACAAGAGGTCAGAGTAGTGGTTAGTCCTCCCTGACTTCAGTGCAGGATAGGAGAAGAAAAATGCTCAAAATCTCAACTCTCAAATTAGATAAAATTTCAGACAAGTGGGGCCAGTGTTGTGGTACAGTAGGGTAAGCCACTGTTTGGGATGCTGGCATCACATGTGAGTGCTGATTCTGATCATAGCTATTCTACTTCCAATTCAGTTTCCTGCTCATGTGCCTGGGAAGGCAAAGGAAGATGGTATAAGTGCCACCCATATGGGAGATGAGGATATGGTTACTGGCTCTTGGCTTTTTCCAGGTCAGGTGCTGTGGTCATCTGGAGTGATGGAAGATTTCTCTCTCCTTAACTCTACATTTCAAGTAAATGAATAGTTACAACGTTAAGAAATTTGAACCTGTGTGAAGTCACTTAACCTTATGTATAAGTTTGACACTATTTTTTAATCCATTATATTGGCAAAACTTAAAAGAAGCATTTGTAATAGGAAGGTACATTTTTTTTTTTTTTTACAATTTTTGGATGAAAAGCCATTTGGCAATGTTTTTAACATTTTGATCTACGTTAGGGCCAATAGTTAGACTTTGACTTTATAATATTCATGTATAAAAGTATATGAAATGACGTGGATTCTGGATGAATCACTCTAGTTGTCTTTGTAATAAACTTTTGAAATAATTTAGAAACCATTAATAAATTAAATAAATTACTGAACATTTTATGCATTGGAATTCTCTAGAGTCTTGAAGAAGAATACAGAACTCCATGTGTACTAACCTGGACATTTCTGTAAGATGCATTTTAAAACAAGAAATCAGTGAAAGTGCACAATAGTATTTAGCATGCATCAAAAGTTGTGTGGTACCTTAAACTTGAAACTGATAATAAATGACTATGTTACTGGTTTATGTATTGTCAATATTATACAGGTATTTTAAAAAATGCTTTAAAACACATCTTAAAGAGGCAGAGGGAAAGAGGAGAACTAGAGAAAGTTCCCATTTATTTGTTCATTCCCCAAATGTCCCCGGAGACTGGAACTATGCCAGTCTGAGGCTGGGAGTCAGGAATTCAATCCATGTTTCCTGGGTGTGTGGCAGAGATCCTGCCATGGGAGCCAGCACTTGCTGTCTCAGAGTGTACACTAGGCTGGAAGGGCTGGCATTGTGGTAAAGCTACCACCTGCAATGCCAGGATCTCATGAGCACTAATTCAAGTCCTAGCTGCTCCATTTCTAATCCAATTCATTGCTAATGCATCTAGGAAAGCAGTGGCGGATTGCACAAATTCTTGGGCCCCTATACCCAAATGGGAGACATGGATGAAGTTCCTGGCTTCAGCCTGGTCCAGTCCATGCTATTGTGGCCACTGGGGAGTGAATCAGTGGATGAAAGATCTCTCATCTTTCCTTCTCTCTCTGTAACTCTTTCAAATAATTTTTTTATTAAAAAAAAAAGAGGAAGCTGGAAACAAGAGTGGAGTGGGAACTTGAGCTTAGGTGCTTCCACATGTGATGTGGGCATCAGAGCTGGCAAATTCCTACTTTAATACAAGCCTATGGTGATTTTAGAGTTCATTTTATTCTGCTTAAAAAAAGTTTGCTCTAAAACATATGCTGTGTTACACTAGCATCATTTTCTTTTGTTCTTGAATTGTGTTTTTGTTTATCATGATGTTTGAGTAGTAGGCTACACCCATTATATATATTCACACACTATATATATACATTATATATATATACACTTATATGTGTGTAATATATATGTATATATGGACATAAAATATAAGTATACATGCCACACACACAAGTAATATATGTATACACACTACATACCTAGGCCATACTTGTATCTCTTATGCCTAGGTATGCAGTAAGCAGTGACATCTGGGTTTCTGAGAACACACTATGACCGGGCAATGATGCAGAACATACCCCTGGGGTGCAGCACGATGGCTCAGGGGTTAAATCCTCACCTTGCACATGCCAAGATCTCATATGTGTACTGGTTCATATCCTGTTGCTCCACTTCCCATCTAGTTCCCTGCTTTTGATCTGACAACACAGTAGAGGGTGGCCCAAAGCCTTGGGACCCTGAACCCATGTAGGAGGCCAGAGATAGTTCCTGGATCTTGGTTTTGTATTGGCTCAGCTCTAGCCATGCAGCCACTTGGGGAGTGAACCAGCAGACAGAAGATCTTTCTATCACTCCTTCTCTCTGTGTATCTGCCTTTCCAATAAAAATAAATAAATGTTTTTTTAAAAAGAATATGTTTGTTGTACAAATAGAGGCTTACTGGGAGCTAGAGCTGGAACAAGGTTTTTAAAAACCAAACAAGAACTCCAGGGCTTTTGTACAATTCATGGCTGACTATGGTGAAGTGAGGTCAGAAAATACCCCTCTGGAATTGCTTATTTCTCCCTCCCTTTGTCCCAGGGTCTCTACCTATCTAGACCCTTTTCTAAACACAGAATCCACAGAATTAAATGGAGATAGGTTAGTTAACTGAGACCTGTGCTTTTCTCGGATGAATGTCAGGATAAAATCAGCTATGCCAAAGTCTCATTCAACTAGGCACCTGACTGGACGATAGACTCCAAAGTTTACCCTTAAACAGCTCGCAGGTGATTCTATACAATGTTCCGCAAATATTAGCACTAGTTAACTTTAAGCCTTTATTTATTTATTTATTTTTCCAAACCTGGGCAAACCTGGCCAGTGTCACTCTCATATCTGGGTGTGCGATGGGGATGGCCAAGGTTCCAGAAGCTCCCAGATTCTTCCTGGTCATCATTCTCGACTTTAGATTACTTAATGTAGGGGTATGAATCAAGCACCATTTAGCAATCAGAAAAAATTTACTGAAGTGTCTTTCATCAGGGAAGGTATTATGCAATTTCACTGGAAGTGAATTCACCTTCTTAATAATGGGAGCCCCACGGCTATGATTATAGATAAATAGCATTTCCAAGTTCTGCACTTCTTCCTGGTTCCTTCTAAAGCCCTACTGGTAAGCCTCCCTAGGCTGTCAGAGTTGCAGAGCTGGTGCGGCATCCTAGGAGCTGACAGCCAGGAGGAAGTGTGGGTGGCTGAGGGGTGGCAGCCTTGTCTAGTTTCTCTTTCCAGGGAGAGTTGCTGACCAATGGCAGCAAGGCTCCAGGTCAGCAATTTTAGACGTTGTCTTGGCTGTAGCATGGCCTCCCAGATGGTCATGCCCTTCCTGGGACAGCCTGCATCCAGTGGCAGAGAAGCAGTGGCACAAAGGCCAGGGCAAGCTGCACCTCATGCTAATTTGGTAGTCCTTTCTCCAGTTCTCTGCAACAGACTCCTGACTTTTGCTCAGACTTGCATCATCATTTAACATATTGCTGGCTGATCTGATTTCCTTACTCTTGTTTGGAGAGGTGTTCATCCGTAATAAGCACTGCATCCACAAGTCAATGCTTTAGGGTCTGCTTCTGGAGAATCCAGCTAGGGACAATGGGTTATGGAAGAGCCACTACAGATACAGACATGGCTGCTGCATCGAGTCAAGCGTGGGCAGCTTGGTCCTCATTTAAGGATGAGGTGTCCTTACTGGTGGGCGGCACAGAAGCTGTGGCACAGAAAGGCGGCACAGAAGCTGTGGCACAGAAAGGCCGGTCCTGCTCTGCACACCAGAGGCCCATGAAAACGGAAGCACATTGCCAACGTCAGCTTCCCAGTACCTAAGTTCTTGACTCCATGTGGAGAAATAATTCATGAGAAAACATGGATAAAGAATCATGAGCAACAAGAGTTGTTTTGAAAAAGCAAAAACCACATACTCTATAATGAGAGTGTGGGCTTATGTGGGAGGGTTTGGATGTATCTGAGTTTAACAGTATGCAGATGCCTTAATGAAAGGGAAGGGATATTCTAACAAAGCAGATGAATATTCACGGCCTCTCTGGGAAGTAGTTAAACTTTCCCAGGATCTAGCTCTCACTATTTTTTTTTTTCCTTTTTAAATTCACTTCTTATTGTCTGATGTGCTATTTAGCATGCTATGGTGAATGCATAATGAGTTCTACATAGGTTGGTTTTGACTGTCTACATAGGTGTGAACCTGTTCCACAGACGGAGTCTTTACTTCCTAAGCTATAAGAGGAACCAAATCCAAACCCTATAAGCTCCGAAATAACAGGAACTACCCCAGTTGGCTCAAGTGATCCCTCTGCTTCCCTATCTTGAAGAAATACTCTCATGTTGTGGAAGACTTGTTCTCTTTTCCAACATGGTCTTCACTGGGTCTTTCCATTTGTCTCCCAAATTCCTCTGGCCTCCTTCCAGTATCTGAAACCTGTATCAGATCACATCATCCCCTTGCGTGAAGTACTCCAGAATTCCCCCATAAACCTCAGGAGCAGGCCAAACCACAGCTTGAGTGTTGCTGCCTGGGGATGCAACCTGCAACCTCTGTTTGCCTCCTTAAGCGTGTGTCTTGCAGCTCTGGGCTCAGCTGACAGCATTCCCAGTGCTCTCTAGCAGGCCGAGGGGAGCTTCTACTGTCGCTCCGGTACCAGGACTGATGGTACTGGCTCTCTCTCAAACCAGCAGGTGTGGCAGCCTAGCCCAGCCTGGTCTGCCTCCATACCCAGCCTGGATGCTAGCTGATGGGTGCTGTAGCCCTATCTGGACCACCCCATCCCCAGCCTCAGCTCTCACGCTCATCAGTGGAAGCAGCGGTTGAGCAGGGGAGTCTCTAAGGTTCCCCTGCTGGGTCCTCTCCCAGTCCCTGGTCTTGTGTGTGCCAGCAGATACTGCAGCCTAGTCTATGATGGCCCATTTCATAGTATCAGCATTTACTATCCGGTACCATAGTCTGGTAATCTCAGCCTACTCTGAGTCCTAAACTCTCACCAGCGGATGCAACAACCTTGTCTAGTCTGGTCTACTCCCAACCCTCATATAAACTGGTGGGTGCTACAGCCCAGTCTGACCTGGCCTACCCCCTACCCTGGCTCTTGTGATGCAGCCTAGTAGGGGAGTTCCCTAAGTTCTGTTACCAAGATCTCTCCTAGCCCCAAATTTGCAGGTGCCACAGCCCTATTTGGCAAGGTCTGTCTTCGGTTCTGGCCTTTGCGTGTGCAAGCAGGTGCTACAGCCTGGTCACACTTAACCTCCTCCAAGCTCTGGCTCCAGAGAGTTTCAGGTGTGGTCCAGGATGGCTCAGCCCATCACCATCAGCACTTCTGAACAAACCATTGGGTGTTGCAGTCCCACAGAGAAAACCCACAAGTTTCCTACAGAATCTGCCCCCAGATTCGGTTCTCTCACATTGTGGTAGGTGCTATGGCCCATCCTGATGTGGTCTATCCCCTACCCTGATGCTTGAAGACAGGTACTATGACCTTGTTCAGCTGGGCATATCCATTACCCCAAGGTTTTGTGTGTGTGTTGGCCAGCTGAGGGAGATGCTACTTAGCTCAGATCAAGTCTCCCACGTGGGCAGATTCCTTGATCTGATCCCGACGTGCCTTTTGGTTTTCGCCCCTAAACCACTTTGTCTCAGCCCCCTTGCCTATCTGAGTACATTGGCCTGGTCTGTGGTAGCCTCTAGAATTCTTTGCTCCCCTGTCAAACGTGCCCTTAGTTGTTCTCACTCCACCATGTCCCCTTCCCTAGGCAATCTGCAGTGCCCCCCCACTTGGAACCCACAGTCGTATGTCCTGACCTGGGATTTCCTTTTCCCCACATTATTATTTCTTCTTCCTCTTCTTTTTAAGAAGCAACTCTGCTGGCACACTGGTATAGTTAACACAAATTTGGCCTTAACCAGGCCCAGAAGGTCCACCAACTGTTGGTGGCATTTCTCCCAGTAGTGTAACACTTGTCTAGGTACAAGGCAACCTAGGCAGTTGCCTACAGCTGGGGGAATCCAGTCTCCCTCTGCAAGCTTGCCTTGCAGGTAGTATGTGATGGCTGAAGTACTTAGGCCACTCAGGTAGGAGACCTGGATTAAATTTGGGCTTTGGCATTGGGGGGTAGAGAATGAGAGTTGCCTCTCTGTCTCTCAAAATAAAAGCCGAAAAAAAATAATACTTTTAATTGATACATACCAACTGTACATGCAAGAGCACTCTAGCAAGTTTGTGGGAAAATGGAATTTAAAAATACATGCATTTTGATGCAAAAGAATTTTTAAATCAATGCATAGTTTTTTTTTAATAACAAGAGGATTTAAAAAAAATTAGTGGTGGGCCTGGCTCGGTGGCACAGTGGTTAAGGTCCTCGCCTTGCATGCCTGGGATCCCATATGGGCACCGGTTCTAGTCCCAGCAGCCCCGCTTCCCATCCAACTCCCTGCCTGTGGCCCGGGAAAGCAGTCGAGGATGGCCCAAAGCTTTGGGACCCTGCACCTGCGTGGGAGACCCGGAAAAGGCTCCTGGCTTCGGATTGGCATAGCATTGGCCGTTGGGTTCACTTGGGGAGTGAATTATTGGACGGAAGATCTTCCTCTCTGTTTCTCCTCTCTGTATATCCACCTTTCAATAAAAAAATTAAAAAATGTTTAAAAAAAATTAGTGGTAAAATGGTATTAGCATACATCTTCCATCAACTTCCTGAAGATGTTTTCTATTTACAGCATACACAGTCCTGTTATAACACATGTATAGTCTGTGTTGTGTCAGGCAATTAAGTTATCACCTCATCATTGGGAGGTACTTCTGAAACTTTGATTTCTGGAATCGTTTATACCCTTAAAAATCATTGAGAATCTCAGTCATTCTATGTACATGAACTGTATTTATAACTTTAGATTTATAAATATTTATAGAAGTTGAAAGCAAGATATTTAATATAATAAACTCAACTATATAAATATGACTCACATAGTAACATTGATATTTCTATGAAGGTTACTATTTTTCAAAGCAAAAAAAATTGTGAAATATAAAAAATTAGTGAAAAGAGTTGCACTGCTTTATATTTTTACAAATATTGTAAGTCTCATTTAACAGAAGAGAAGTGGGTTATATCTATTTTGTTGTAACATTATATTTTGCTTCAGATATGTACAGCATAATTCATCCTTGAACTAAGAAGTAGGTGAAAAAATGGAAGGAAGCTTTAAAAACTTTCTCTGGTAACTGTGGACAATGATCTTTGATGATACCTCAAATATTAACAACTAAATGTTTCAAAAACATTAGCTGTAGAGTGAGTTCTGAAACCATACACTTTTCATACTGGCACATTAAAATCATACTGTTACATAAAATCTATTGTATATGTTGAATTAATCTGTTAACTAAGCTTGGTTTGGTGGCATTTGACACTGACCTAGGGAAATTTGAGTGCGTTGGGTTACCCACACGTCTTGCTAAGGCTGACATACTTTCCTCTATGATCTCAAAAGGCCACGTTGGACACTTTTGCCATTCCTTTGCTTCCCAGGACTGCCATGACAAAGTAGCAGAAACTGCATGGGTCACAACAGTTTCTGATATTCCTGAAGGCTGGAGACTGAGGTCAAGATGTTGGCAGGATTGGTTCCTTCTTGTGTCACTAAGGAGGGATGCCTTCCCTGCCTTTCTCTCCTTGTTTCTAGTAATTTCTGGAAATTCTGGGGTTTTCTTCATCCCCTGGTCTACCTTTATTTTCATGTGTCCTTCCTTTCTGCATGGGCTATGCCTCTGAGCTCCAATCTTTATTTGTGCCGACTCATGGAATTTAAGGCTTATCCTAACCCAATATGACCTTGCCGTAACTTGATTATATCTACGAAGATCCCATTTCTTATGAAGGTCATAGTTATGGGTACCAGGGATTAGGTCTTCAGTGTGTCTTTTTAGGAGACACAGTTCAATCTACAACCATTATTAACCTTATCAGAAAAATCTTTAACAATTTGGCAGTTGGGACCAGTGTTGTGGCTTAGTATGTTAAGCTGCAGCCTGCACAGCCAGTTCTGGTAAACCTTCTACTTTTGATCCAGCTCTCTGCTAACATGCCTGAGAAAACAATGGAAGATGGTTCAGGTCTCTGGGCCCCCACTACCCACATGGGAGACCCTGGTGAAGCTGCCATCTCCTGGTTTGAGCCTGGCCAAGGCCTGGTTGTTGTTTCCATTTGAGGCATGAACTAATGAGTGAAAGATCTCTGTCTCCCTGTTTCTCCTTCTCTCTCTCTCTGCAACTCTGCCTTTCAAGTAAGGAAATCTTAAAAAAAAAAAAAAAGAATTGAGCAGCTGCCACATTTATAGAAATGGATACAAGTTTTCCTAAATTCTGTTTCCTCCGGAAAAGTTAGAATGTGTCTTAGGCTAGAACTGTAACTAGTAACAAATTCAGCAACAGAAACCAGGAAAAAGTTTGTCTTTAAAGTGGAAAGTTCATTTTGCTTATTTTTCAAGAAAATGTCAATCAAATCATCAGTTTTTTTAGGTGGAAATGGTTCAGCCTGGAACTGAATGAAGACTAACATCACAGTTGAGTCTTTAAGTGCTCTATGCCAGCTTTCTACATTGTTTCATACGACATAGTAAAAAGATGTGCTCTCGAAGATGGAGCTTTGACAAGATTAATGCTACTTACTGCTTCGCCAAGCACACATTAAAGAAAATGAGCTTCCTCCCTCTGTGAGTGCAGTGAATAATGAAAGGTTACAAGGGCACTTTGGCACCTTGACTGTGCTAAGGAGCCAGCCGGCGTTTGGTTCATCGCTACCGCGGTGCCATTAATGCGAAGCAGCACAGCTAAAATACCTTAGTAATGTCTTTATTGTAAAAGCGGTGTTGAGTTTATGGTCCTCTGAAGGGTCTCACAGAGCCCTGGTGGTCTGTGGTCCACATTTCTAGAGCCACAGTCTTAAACAGCTCTCTACAAACTGTGCTTCACCTTAGGGTGCATTAGAAAGATGACGGAAGGAACCATAAGCAGTCCTTTGGTCTTAGAATCTTTTCCAGTTTCTTTTAAAAAAAAATCAGTTTTTATTATCTCCACGAAGGCTGTCTCAGATTAGCATTTCTCCGCTGTGTTTTCACATATCACACAGACATACTCCTCTTGTGGTATTTCTAAAGATAATCTGTAATAGCAGCAAAATTTATTTGCCATGTGCTGTGTGTCAAACACTTTAAATGCATCATAATTTCTAGCATATATACGTATAAATCATATTAAGAATGAGTTCCAGGGCCCAGTGTAGAAGCCTAGTGGCGAAGTCCTCAACCTTGCACACGCTGGGATTCCATATGGGCTGTAGTTCCTGTCCTGGGTGCTCCACTTCCCATCCAGCTCCCTGGGAAAGCAGTCAAGGATGGCCCGAAGCCTTGGGACCCTGCACCCCTATGGGCGACCTGAAGAAAGTTCCTGGCTCCTGGTTCCTGGCTCCCGGCTTTGTATTAGTTTAGCTCTAGTCATTGCGGCCACCTAGGGGTGAATCAGTGGATGGACAAAAATCTTTCTTTTTCTCTCCTTCTCTGTAAATTTGCCTTTGCAATAAAATCAATCAATCAAAAAAAAAAAAAAGAATGAGTTTCTCTAGCGGGGAGAAAAGGTGGGAAAACAGTTACTTGTGGTAAGATACGAAACCGTTTTCACATACATAGCTGTACGTACCGGCTTCAAGCCTGTCCGTGGTTTCAGACACCTCCTAGGGGTCTCAGGCTATATCCTCTGCCATCAGGACTGCTGTACTATGGTTTTTGAAAAAACTCCCTATTATAATTTTAGACACCTCTATTTATGTCTTACTAGAAATTATGACACTATTTAATGTCTCCTACTTCCTTTTCCTTTTCTACATTTTTGTTTTTTTGCTCATCAGTTATTCCTTCTTTGTAAAGGTCATGATGTATGCAACCCATTCTGCTCCCATTTTTTGCCTTGATATTTAAACCTAACTTGATATGTAAAAGGACTTGATGCTTACCACCAAGACTTCTCCTTAACATCTTGAGCTTTTATTCTGATTCCACCTTCAACTAGCTACAATCTATGTATTCAAGAAGGGTTTGTGCTTGTAAGCCACATTCCTGGGGCCTTGACTATGTGAGACTATCCTTGGGGCTAGCACTGCGGTACAGCTGGTTGCCTGTAGCACTGGCATCCCGCATGGGGGCAAGTTCGAGTCCTGGCTGCTCCACTTCCCATCCAATTCCCCATGAATATGACTGGGAAAACAGTGGAGGATGGCCCAGGTACATGGGCTCTTGTCACTCACATGGGAGAAACTCCTGGTTCTTGGATGCAGCCTGGCCCATTGAGGTCATTTGGGGGAGTGAATCAGCCTCTCCTCCTTTCTATAACTCTATTTTTCAAATAAACAAAAATTTTAAATATAAGCAAAAACAAAAACAATCAAGTTAATGAGTACCAGGGGTGTGTATTGTGGCACATAGGGTTTGGAAAAGCAATGGACTACATTAGATAACCTTCAGGTTGTTTTCTAAGAATCTTCAATTCATTTATTTATTTTAAAATCTATTCAGGGTTCTAAAGTAGCTGTTACCTGTAAGAGAGTAGGGTCTGGAAGACACTTTGCACCAAATGTGCAAATCCTGGCAGTTTTCTTCCATTCCTATTTTCATTGCTATGGTTCACTGGTTTCCATATTGGAGGAAGAAGATTCTAGAGTAATTTTTCCATAATAACCCGGAACTTTTCTTGCACAAATATCCCTCCTTGAACCTTAGCTTTCTACTCTATAAACAAAGTTACTAATCCCTTCCTCATGGATTTGTTGTCATTGTGATTTAAGTGACACAGTCCAGGTAAGACCTCTGAGCACAAAGCTTGACAGTTAATAAAATGACCAGCAATGCCAACTTTGGTGTCAGTATCTTATCTCTAAGGTAGCATATACAATTAAGTACAAACCATGATGGTTGAGTTCACCTGTGGAGACAAACACAAAACGAAGAAGATGGACGCCCAGGGAGTGAAGGAGATGGTGCCAGCCGGCCCCTCCCATGGGCCTGTGGCCAAACAGCCCTTCCTTCTGGCCAGGCTTCTCTTGCACAAGGTGTTCTGGCTGAGTGGGATGTGACTCATCCCACAAGCCATGGCAGGAGCCAGTCCTGCGGCGCTGAGGGAAGGGTCTCTGCAGCCTCACGAGGTGCACTCCCCGGAAGGCACAAAATTTCCAAGGGCATTCTGGGGCATGCGCGTGTTTCATGAGCATTGACGGAAATATCTGAAAGCCGCACGGGTGTGGAACAAGGGCAGAGGCAGCACGGAGAGGAGGCACTCTTTTGCCCACACAACAGGCTGTAGGAGTGGACTTTCGCGAGGAACTCTTCCCAACCCCCGGCCAGAGCGTCTGGTTTCCATAAGCAGTGATACACTCCAAAACCAGCACCCTAATTCCCAGGGCCAAGGGGTCAGACAGTTGGGCTCCAGCGTTGCTCGCGGGTCCATGCCCTGCACTTGTCAGGGACACTGTGCTTGAGTTTGAGATTCCTGAAGAAAATAAAATAACACAGTAAGACTTTAAAAACACTAACAATTAAATTGCACACCTAAAAAAGGTGAAAAGGGCACATTTTTTCTGTTATGTGTATTTACCACAATAAATAAAAGGTAAAAATTATTAATATATACCTATGATAGACTATTTGAAGAATGAGGAGATATTTAAAGAAGAAGCACAGCTATTTATATTTCTGTCTTCTAACATTTTGGCATATTTGCTTTCTTTTTATGTGCAAATGGGTTATTTTGTTTTCTCAGTTGAGACTGCATTGTGTGGGCTTTGTTTTGTGGTGACTTAGAGTTATCATCTAAGTCTATTGTCATAGAGTGTATTTTGAAATTATTTTAATGGATTCAAGTGAATCACTTTGTGAGTTCATCAAATTGTGTTTAATTGTCCCAGTGGCTATTTAGGTTGTTTCCAATGTTTTGTTGATTGCATAACACCCGGTAATCATCTTGAAATACATGTTTATGTCTAAGAGGTCTTTCACAAGTAGATGTATTTTTCTTTTCTTCTTTCGTCCTGGTCAGTCTATACTTCACCAGCTTCTTGCAACAGGTCTGGCCTCTGCTAGGAATGTTTGCTCACTGCTTTAGTCTGGAGAACCCCTTTTCTCTGACCCCCTGTTGCACTCGTTTGTACATTCACGGAATGGCATGTCATGGCCTAACCAGTCTATGCGATTGTCGCTCAGCACCCATAGCGGATTGGTTCCTGGACTTCTGGAGGGTACTGAAATGTGAGGCTGTTTCTGTTCCTTCTATAAAATGGAGTGGTGTTTGTATACTTTGAATAGATAATTTATAATAACTAATGCTATGTAAAGGTTATGATGGTGGCGGTTATACTGCATTGTTTAGAGAACAATGACAAGGAAAAAAAATGTCTGTTCACCTTTAGGACAGATGCAAACTTCTTCCTAAATATTTTCCACTTGTGGCTGCTTGAATCCACAGCCAACAGAAGCGTGGTTTCAGAAAACCAAGCATGTATGTGTATGTTTAGCAAATACTAATTTTCTTTTCTAATAGAATTGCTTAATATAATAATTATGGCTGAGTCTATTCAGTACTTCCTCTTTGTGGGCACATTTTAAAGCACTTTGCACATATTATTTCAACTTTACAATATTATGCGTGCTTTACCTAGGGGAAAATGGAAATGTGTTATTAGTCACCATGGCTCCAAGAGTGCATTAATTGAACTAGCAATTATACATACTGCCCCAGTGGGGCTATTCCACGTGTTGGAGTAGATAAAGCAAGTATACCTCCTGATGCTTGGAGCCCACTCACAGTCTGGGCTATACTCCTCAGTTGTCAGTTGCGAAGGGTTTCCAACCATTCCTTTATAGCTGCCTGTAGGTGGTAACACTTGTTTTTCCATCTCCTGAACTCCTGCAGGGCTGGGGGTCCACGTTCTCCTGTTTCTACCTGAAAGCAGCCCGCAGCTGGTACTCAAGGGTTGCTCAGGGATATGTTTAAACAGGTCTCAGAAAGAGATCTGAGCAATCCTGGATCTGTGTCTTTGAAGCACAAGGGAGATTTTGCTATCATCCCTGAATCTGCTTGTGATGGAAATGAGATCCTTGTTATCCTAATATAGACGGTCTCCCAGGAATACTTTTAATACTTTCCCACTCAGGGACGAGCCACTGCTAGGACAAGGGTACTTCAAAAGTTTCATGGAAAGTGGAATTAAAACAAATTTACCTTGTGATCTTAGGCCAGAATTTGGGGAATGTTTGAGGAGACATTCTGATCAGATTCAATTCACATCTTTGAATCTGAAAAAGAAAATTTGACTGATTTGTCAATTTATTTGTACAGGACCAGTTGTGCTTCTATGAAACATCAAAGCTGGCCTTGGCATAATGGTTCAATTGGCTAATTCACCCTTTTCAAGCACCAGGGTCACATGTAGGCACCCGTTTTTGTCCTGATTGCTTTACTTCCCATCCAGCTCCCTGCTGTGGCCTAGAAAAGCAGAGGATGGCCAAGCTGTGGGAAACCCAGGAGAGGCTGCTGGCTTCAGATTGGTTCAACTTCAGCTGCTGTGGCAACTTGGGGAATAAATCAATAGATGGAAGATCTTTTTCTGTCTCTCCTTCTCTCTGAAACCTACCTTTTCAATAGAAATAAATAAATATTTCAAAAAGAAACATCTAATGTCTATTTATTTGGAAGAATGTCAAAGCCAAAGGCCCTTGACTATATACATTGACAGAATTTGCCTTTAAGGAAAAACTGATGAGCCTGATGAATAAAGGGTGGCTTTCATGTCGCCCACATCCCAGCACAATCCCCAAATCTGGCAATTGCAAGACTTTGGGCAATTATTCAAGCTCCTTAGGCTCCAGTTACCTCCTCTCCAAATGTGGTTAATGATGCATATCTCTTTATGAGACTTAAATATCCCGTAGTTCAGTTCCTGGTTCAGCAATTTGAAGAGGCCATTATTATCTCTCACATCACTCTGGGATATCCAGATCCTAATCTTAGCCATGCTCTATTTCACTTCAGGAACCAACAACTGAAGATTATAATTTCTCTTAACTCACAAGACCTGTGAAGCTGTAAGATGGCCTTGCCCTCTATGCCCGAAACAATGAGTGTGGGCAATGTACCACTTGGCAGAATCAGCTGCACACGAAGCTGTCTTTCAGATGTGCAGCCTCTCAACAGCAATGCCCTCCCCTGGGACTTGCAATCATTCTCTACTGTTTCTGCTTATGACTTCATATATGAGCATGTTGAAGGGACAGGTTGAAAAGCCAGCCTAATGATCTCTGAAAAGACAGATAACAATCAGGTCCTTGTTCCTCTACGGGGCTTCATTAGGAAAGATAGGCCACAGAAGTTTCTACTTTAGCAGTGCTTTGACTCTATTTTCTGGGCTGTTCCTCATGAATGTTTAAAAGATATTCGGCAGAGAAGGGTCCTGGTTCAAGGTCTGCCATTCATTTATGAGGCCTTCCACAGCAGGTCATCTGAATTTCTAGACCTCTGATGATTGGTCTATACAGAGTAGGGCTCTCCTGAAAGATGTATGGGAAGCACATTGAAAGTTCTTTATGTACACAGTGTGTGCTCAGGAGGTAGATCACAAGCAGAAGCAGTGTACCTCATTCTCCTTAGTCTAACCAGCATTGAATTCTGATACTGCAATGAAATCCCTCCTTAGTTGTTCACTCTGAATGTAGACTTGTGTCCCTGGTATGTGTTCAGGGCAAGGAAATGAAGTTCCTAGTATCCATCCTTCCTGTGATTTTAAGAAAGCCTTGTAAAGGAACAGGCCAATGGGATATGATAAATGATATCCTCTCCTCGCTGCAACTGCAGATTCCTCACTTGGGTCACAGCAGAGTTTATACAACTCTTTCGATATTACTGTGTATATTTAATACAGATGCCCAGGGCCCCGCGCGGTGGCGCAAGTGGTTAAGGTCCTCGCCTTGCACGCCCGGGATCCCATATGGGCGCCTGTTCTAATCCCGGCAGCCCCGCTTCCCTTCCAGCTCCCTGCCTGTGGCCTGGGAAAGCAGTCGAGGACGGCCCAAGGCTTTGGGACCCTGCACCCGCATGGGAGACCCAGAAGAGGCTCCTGGCTTCGGATTGGCATAGTATCGGCCCGTTGCGCTCACTTGGGGAGTGAATCATTGGACGGAAGATCTTCCTCTCTGTCTCTCCTCTCTGTATATCTGCCTTTCCAATGAAAAAATAATAAAAATAAATCTTTAAAAAAAAAAAATACAGATGCCCAAATCCCCATCCCTCCACTACTTGCAAACACAAACCTTCCACGTCAGTGGGTGTTAACTGGATGGAGTCATTCTGAGGCCTTCAGGTCATGGCCTGCTAGTGCTCTGGGCCTGTTAGCTTTGAGCAGTGTAGGCTGTTATTATGATTATAGACAGCCTGCTTGCTAATTGAACTGGACAGTTGAGTGCTCGATGAGGTCACCAAGGAAGGCTGTAATGAATAATGCTGCATTGTTCAAGGGCTATTTCCGGCACTGAACCCTTTTCAGTGCCCTCCCAATGCATTTCTGGTTGTCTACACTTAGGTATTAGCTGAGCTGGTTATAGATTCATTCAAATTGCAACCTCCCACCAGCAACTGCGAAGAGCACTGCTGTGGCTATATGTTCTGGTTAGGTGCCTCATCAGAAGTGACCAAAGAATTTGCACTGTGACCACCCACAGAGGAACCCCAAAATTGATATGGTTTTTGAAATGTCCTGATGATGGAAAGATTTTTGAAGGCTATTCCTCAACTCTTTGTAGTCAGTTAACTGCTAGTGATGGTCAGACACAACAAAGGTGGCTGAGACAGCAGCTGGTTGACTGCTGTCTGGAGGGCAGAGTCCGTTAGCAAAGACTTCCTCCTTCAGGGGAGTACTTGGGCAAGTGTGCTCCGTTGGTCTTGGAGCACAGCCCTGCCCAGGCATGCTGAGTGGCTTTGATAGAGGAACTTGTTAGGGAGAAGCGAGCAAAACTTCGAGGTGGCCTAACTTGTTTGCAAACCCTGCATATCATCATTGTCTGGGGAACTTGTTAACCAGCCCAGATACCCAGCACCGGAACCCACAGCCACTTGCTTTGGGGGAAGACCATGAGAACTGGTAAGGAATGTCTGCAGGTGGCTCCGAAGGCCTGTCAGGCTTGGCAACCACTGACTTAGTTTAGATGCCTCCTAGGGAACTAACAGACAGGAAGAGGAAATGTCTGGCTGAGACCTGCGGCTGAATGGGGAGAGTTACTTGGAGAAGGCAGGCCTGCTGACTCCTGGGCTGGCTGGGATGTGTGGCCATTCTCATCAAACAAAGTCCTCTTTGGGGAGACTAAAAGATTCATGGGTAAAACACAACCGAAAAGGGTGACGTTTTTGGAATGGAAGCTCTGAGCCACCAGGATTCTACCTAGGTCACCAGCTTACTGGAATTAGTTTAATGCATGGACCCCATGCTTAATGTTTACAACATTTTTCTGCAGCAGGCATGACTAATCAAACTTTGCCTTTGTTGCTGTTTGTTCAGGCCAGGCACTCGGTGATCTCTGTTCACATAGGTGGTACATAGATAAGCATAAGAGCAAAAGCATCCTCTTGGAGCAGGTAACCAAATGAAAATTTTTGTGCCTCTGACTAAAGCTCCTTAAGGGTGATGTCCACCCCTTGTTTACCTTGATGTATGTCTATGCTTGGACTCTGTTTGCCATCACTGAGCTCAATAAACGGGAACTGGAATTAAATACCATCTTGTCAAATAAAGGCAGGATCTCCTGTCACAGTAACATTTCCAACTACCTGTCCTTTCCCTGTGCACACAGTAAGTGCTTTTCTGCAGGACTACTTATGATCATGGAAAACCCGCAGGCAGCTGCAGAACAATTGGCTAATTTATGACGTAGGTTGCTAACTGCCACTACTTGCTCCTTGCCAGGGAGTGTTCTACGCTCTATTCTTACAGCTAACTCATTTGCCCTTCAGAAATTTTTTTGGAGGCAGATATCACTATTCTCATTTTACAGGTAAAGGAACAACGTCAGAGAAATTAAGTAATTCTTTCAGGCTCATGCGGCTGGGAGGCAGCAGAAACAGTATTCAAACTCAACCTGGCTGGAGAGTCCGCACCTCAGTCACTAAGCTGAACTTTCTACTAGCCAATGGTGGATGAAACAAACTACAAATAATTTGCCTAAGAATGTTTGCCTATATAATGAGGGCTAACATGAACTAGGAAAGTTACTCTTATAGACTTGTAGGAAAAGAAAAGCAGGCTAATCTTAGTTATGAAAACGTAAGGAAAAATGCAAAGCAAACAACTAGCAGAAAATGGATTAAAGGCCAGTTCTGATTGTGGTTGATGGACTGACAATGTTTTTCAAACCTTATATTTTTGAAGTGGAGAGAGAGAAAGAGAAGTCTCCAATTTGCTGATATACTTCTCAAATGCCTGCAGCAGTCAGGACTGGGTTGGGCTGCAACAGGACCCGGAAGTTTGATCTAAGTCATCCACATGACCGGCTCCCAGTACTTGAGCCATCACCTGGTGCTTCCAGGGTGAGCATGTGCAGGAAGCTGGAGCTGAGAGTGGAACTGTGACTGGATCCCAGGCGTCCTGAAAGGAATGCATGCATCCTAAGCAGCACCTCACTGGGAATACCAAATCCTGGCACTGGGGCTGACACTTCTTATTTTTGCTTCCTTGCTTCTTTATATTTGTCTGATTCCCAAGTTTCTTTATTATTGTTATTGTTATTATTTTACCATGCAGTTCTATAGACTTTTAGATTTCCGATCCCCCTCCCCAACATTCTTCCCTGTCTACTGATTTTTCCCTCTAGTGTTGCAATGGGATGGGTAGTCCTTCATGTAATTCCCACGTTTCTACACCAAATCTTATCTGCAAAACTGGAGGAGGGAGGAAGCTATTAACATTGATTTTTTTTTTTTATCTTGGGAAGTTTATTCCAGCGGGGCAGGAAAAGGGGAAGGGGAAGGGGAGGAAGGGAGGCCAGAAGGAGGAGAGAGGGGAAGAGCAAGGAAGAGGAGGCCAAGAAGAAGGAGAGAGAGAGAGAGAGAGAGAGAGAGAGAGAGAGAGAGAGAACCGCACCTGGGAGCCTTAGTGGGGCAAGAACAGGGGAAGGGAGGAAAGAAGGAGGAGAGAGGGGAAGAGCAAGGGAGAGGAGGCCAAGAAGAGAGAGAGAAAGAGAGAGTTAACATTGATTTTTAAGAAGAGGAGAATATCCTATTTGTGAGTTTGGGATGAATCACAAACAGACATGAGCTGCAAGCATTTGTTAATTGCCAAGAGATTTTGTTTGACCTACATACGCTCTTGCACAAAGCTTCAACCATTACTGCGGGTTATTCTGACATCATCCTCCACTGATAAATGCACAGAAGGCAGCTTTCTGCTTTCGTTCCAACACAACCAGACCAAGAGAAGTCAATTTCCTGGATCCTTTTGAGTGAAAGGATTCCGAGCATCTCTGCTTTGCTCCTATGTTTCCTTTCACTGCTGGTACATCTGGTCTCCTGTGATAGCCCCAGGCAGTAGGGCAGTGGTTTTGGCAGCTGGAAGTTATCACTGGCAGTTAGAGGGAAGTGTCCAGCCTGTGACAGCCCCAGAGTCAGAGATAGTATTCAAAGTTCCAACACTCAGCTTAACACTCACTGGTTGACTTGAACAACTACTTTTCTCTCTGTGCCTGTTTCCTCATTTATAATAAATGGGGGTGATCAAGAGCCACCCCTGATTCTCAGGAGACTGCGAGTCTGCAGGGGGCTTGTGGGAATAAGATGCATGAGTTGAAGACCTGGCTTCACTGTCTTCATTGCTTTGGGGCTCCCCACTTTTTTTCTCATATCTTGTGTGGTCACTGAGATGTTCATTTTTTCCTACAAGAGTAAAATTAAGGAGAGCACTTAGTGAGACAGGCAGAGAGGAAGGGGCTATGGCAATGTGGTTCATGACTTACGGGAGCTTACTTAGAAGCAGGAGGACTGTGGAGAAAGACATGTCATCAGCAGCTCCCGGGAAGTCTTGCCTCACCGTGATGAATATGACTATTCTGTCCTCTTAAGAGAACTTTAAGTGGATGGTATTGTGGTACAGCAGGTGAAGTTGCTGCCTGTGCCAGTGACATCCCATCTAAGCACTGGTTCCAGTTCTAGGTACTACACCTCTGATCCAGCTTCCTACTAATGTCCCTGGGAAAGTGACTGATGATGGATCAAATAGCCTGTGTCATGCACATGGGAGACTGAGATGGAGTTCTCAATTCCTGGCTTTGGCTTGGTTCAACCCCAATCTTTGTGGCCATTTAGGAAATGAATCAGTGAATGGAAGATCTCTGTCTCTTCCCGCCCCCCTCTCTGTCACATGTCTCTTAAACAAATAAATAAATCTCTTTTAAAAATTTGGTAATGACATTTCTGTCTCATTGATGTTTTGATCTTCCTGCCCCTTCTCTCTCATGCATGAATCTCATGCTATGATTGACCTCAAGGCAAGGAACTGTAGAAAAGCTTGAGATGACTTAGATCCACCAAGGTCTTAAGATTACTACTCATTTCCCAGGAGGGCTTCAGTGAAAATATAGGGTGCCTTGCACACAGTCCATGGCTAGTATGTGGTAGCTATGACCGCAATGAGCCAGAAGACCTTATACTTAAAACACAAGTGGTTTGGGAATGCTGTCTTGGTTTTTCCTGGTATTCTCCCCAGTGATGTTAGGAAGGGGGTGGACACTGAAGATGGTGGAGGTGAAGTCAGTTTAGCTACATATGGGTCTGTCTGATAGGTTTATTTCTCTGACTTCTCATATCACACTATACACCATATTCCCATATTTAACTTTGAGGTTTGGAAGCCAGCAGTTGTGGGTTTTTGTTGTAGTTGATCTTTCATATATATATTAGATTTTCAAAGGAAAGAGAGAAAGAGAGATCCCCAAAGGGCTTCAATAGCCAGAGCTGAGCCAAAGTCAGGAGCCAGGAGTCTCCTCAGGGTCTGCCACGTGTCTGGAGAAGGGTTTGGGTGCCAGGATGAAGGTGTGCATGCTCAAGCAGAAGTAGGGTGGGCAGGGAGAAGGCACAGACTTTATCCATGGAACACCCAGTTTCCCAGAATTACTATTTTCCTCCTGTCTGTAGAAGACAATCAGGGACTTAAACCATCTTTGCTGCTTTCCCAGGTCATAAGCAGGGAGTTGGGCCAGAAATGGAATAGTTGGGACATGAACAGGCACTCAAAAGGGATGTCAATGCTGCCATCAGAAGATTAGCTTGCTAAGTCATGGCTCCTGCCCCTAGAGAGTCTGTGGGGCCAGCCATTTCCTTTGTCTTGTGGTTCATGTCTCCCAAGACACCTGTTTCTAGTTTCCAGCCTCTGTCTTCCAGAGCTTTTTTACCCTGCACCCACTCACCATGTACTCGCCCATCTGTGTCAGTCTGCTTCACAGTAGACAGGTGGGTGCTTAAATTAGAGATGCTATGATTCTATTTTTTTTTTTCATTTGAGCCGTGCAGATATAGTTGTATGCATATGTCTTCATCCTTAAGGGTGACAGCACTGAGGGCTGTTGAAGGGGCCTGGGGGCACCATGCTTCCTTCAGGTCCCTGAGCTTATCCTGGCATTGGGCAATCTTTGCACATGCGGTGAAGCGAAGGAGATTTGTGCAGCTCATTTAAGGGTCTTGATGAACACCTATAGTGGGGATGGTGAAGAATTTGGAAAAAAAAAAATTTCTACTGCCTCATACTTTCCTTCTCCCTGACATGACTTTCTACTAACATGACCACCAGTGCAAGAGTGCTATGAAAATAATGCCTGCAACAATAAAAGAAAAAAAAAAAGAAGAAAATGATGCCTGGAAATGGATTATTGTAAGTGAGCATTATTTGCATTAGTAAACTGCCTGAAATGATGACAGAGAAAGGCAATTCCTGAAATATTATGTGTGGACCAAGGTTGGAAATGGGTGGAGGTGGTATGTGGAGTTTTAGTTTGTTCAGGCTGTATGATGAATATACCTTATGTATCTGTGGCCTATAAATAGGAATTCATTTCTTCTTATCTGGAAGTTGAAGATCAAGGTGAAAGCAAATTTGGCATCTGGTGAGAGCTTACTCTGCAGTTTGAGGGTGGCACCTGCTAGCTGTGTCCTCACATGGTGAAGGACCTCCTTAGCTCTCTAGTATCCTTCATAAGGGAGGTAATCCCACTAATTAGGGCTCTGTTCTTGTGACATGGAGATTTTCGCAAAGGCTTCACCTCCTTACACTGTCACCATGGGGGTAGAATTTCAGCATATAGATCTTGGGGGCATATAGACATCTCAACCATAACACAGAGGTGGGAGTGGTGGTTGCAGAACCATAATAGTGTCAAGTGGAAAGTTAGGGGAAGGAAGGCATGCATCTTGGAAAAATAGGAGAGGAAGCCTCAAATTCAGGCTAGCAATGGGCTAGGGTAGACAGGACTCTCTGACTAAGAGCCCAGCTTCCTGCCTCTCCCAGCTCACAAGGCCTGGGCTGATGAGAAAGTAGTTTTCAAGCAAGGCATGCACAAGGGCACCCCTCTGGAATTTGACCAGGAGCAGTCTGGCCTGCCTGCATCCCTGCCTCGGAGCCCCAGGAACTTCTTGGGTCTGTCTTATCTTCTCTGGTGATTACAGATAAACCAAGAATCCTGGATGGGCCCTTTGGGCTGCATCTCTTTTTGAATAGAACAGGGAATCCTTTTAAAAAGAGCCCATTTTCTGTTGTCAGCTCCTAAGTGGTGTTGAACAGAAAGTGATGACGAAGGAAATGACTAAGGATTTCGGTGAATGTGGAAGAGGGCTCAGAGTCCGGTTTCTTTCCTTTTCCTCTTCTATCAACGGCGACAAAAATCTCTGCCTCTCTTATGATAAGGCGGGACTACGTAAAAAGCCAAGTGGGGGTGAACCCTGGGTCTAGCTGGTTAGGATGGTTATGCTTCATACCAGAGCATCTGTTTATGCAGACCCTGGAAAGCGAGTGATGGCTTAGGTGGTGAGGTCCCTATGTGCCAGCGGCTGATGGAGTCCCCACCAGTAGATGGAAATGTTCTTTTTTTTTTTTTTTTAATAAGAAAACAAGCAAACACATAAGGAAAGTACTTCTGCTTTCCAATGGTAGCTATTATCAAGGTACTTTTTCTCTTGCCCTCTGTCCTGGTCACAGTTGCTCTCTTCCTCTTGTGCAGTGATGTCAGCTGCCTCTCTAGTCTCCGGGCTTGTGCTCCCTGCTCCTGCAAGCCCCTTTCCAGCATGATGCCTGAGAAATCAGCATACAACACAAAGATGCATGGCATGCCACTCCACATCATCTTTCAGCACATAAAGTCTAAAACCTTCCAAGCAGCTTCCCTTCAGAAACGCTCATAAATTTGTCTGCTTCCACTCATTCATTCACATATGCGTCAGGTAGCAAGCTAAGGGCTTGCCCAGAGAACATTCTCTTTGTCCTCCAGGTTACAGGTGAGGACAGGGAGGCTCAGAGAGGCTGTGAACCTTGCCCAAGAATGCATAGCTAGTAGGTCAGAGGGTCTGGAACCCTCTCTGCTTGGCACTCTCTAAAACAAGCAGCGGCAAGACCTCCAGGGTAGTGGGGGAAGGGTTAGGGAGCAGAAGAGGCTAAGAGCCCAGAGAGAGAAAGAGAGAGAGGGAAAAAAAAAAAGCCTTTGGAGGAAGGGGGCTGAGGATCTGTTAATGCAATCTTCTTTCTCCAGGTTGGGGTGGGGATGAATCACCACCTGGACTGGGAAGAGGAGCTCCGGCCCTGGGCTTGGCCTGTGTACCATGTTTGTTCAATGGATAGCTTTCCCTAACCTGCCTGGCTGAGCCCAGGTGCAAGAGAGGAACTGCCTCCCAGCTTAGCTGGAGCGCCTGACGGGGGTAGCAGTCTCCCTGTGCATAAATTCCAGGTCACCCCTTCTCATCCTACTTTGTTGTCTTTAAGAGTGTCCACTACGTGCCATGCCCGAGGTTGGCTCCAGAACCTATAAAACAGATTTGTTCTTTCCTATTCTTCCTAAGGGGAAGGTGAGTTTTCAGAGAGGTCAGTGACTTGCCCAAGGTCACAGCACGAGGTGGTGGCAGAGTTGGAATCACTAAGCCCCACAGGCAGAGTGCTGATGGAGGTAGCATTTTGGGGGTGTCCTTGGGGCCACGTGGCAACCCCCTCTGCTCCGCCCCGCCTTGACCATTGAAAAAGCAGGGATCTGTGTTACTGATTCCGCTGCACCTTTAACCCGAAAATCCGCTCACTAGCGACCTCCGGAGGGCCCGGCTGGTTTGGGGCGCGTGCACCCAGGGGACCCACCTAGTCTTAGAGACTGTATTTGCATAACGGAGACTGCTGGCTTCCTCCCCGCCCCTCTGGCGCGCTCTTCTTCCCTCCTTCCTCGGTCCCTTGCACGCCACATCCCCTGTCGCCCTCTCCCTCCCAGTGGACCCCTCCTCCCAGGGACTCCCTCGTGGAGCTCCCAGCGCTCCGGAGCTGTACAGCCTGAGCCGAGCGGGGATTGTGGAGGCGCCGGGGGGGAGTCCTAGGCTGGGCTGGGCTGGGGAAGGAGCCCGGGGCACTGCCCGGCGCTAACAAAGGGAGCCGGCTGCCGGCCGGCGTGGGCGCGGAGCGGGCTGCAGACATCGGGCGGGCGGAGCAGCCGCAGCCTGCGCGGTCCCAAGCGCAGCCAGTGAGTAGGGGGTACTGTGGGCGGCAGCGCGGCGTGGGCCCCCCAGAGAGGACTGGTGCTAAGGGACTCAGGAGGAGCGCGGGGCGACTGGGCCTGGGGCGCGCCTGGGGCGCGGGGATCCGATCTGTCTATAGCACCTCTGGAGCCGAGTTCCCAGTGTCGCCGGCCCCCTTAGGGCCAAGGGTGTCTTTATTTCTGTCCAGGCCGGGTCTATATGTGTGGGGGGAGGGCTGCCTTGGTTTCTGTAGCCTAAAGACCCACAACAAACCCACGTGCACGGGGCCCTCGGGAACCTTGCTTTCTCCAGGACACGGCCAGTTTGGGTGGGGGGCGGGACGCCTCGCAGGGTCTGGCTTCTTTCAGATCTTAACCGCTGCGTCTGCAGGTAGATAAACTGAGGCCGGTCAAGGGGGTGGGGAAAGGAGCACAGGCACCATAACAAACACACGTGCACCCTGCCCTGAGATCTGGGCGCGCCGCAAGCCTTGTCCAGCCGTCCTTTGCGGCCGGGCCATTGTCTGTGCAACGGGGAAGCCAGCGGCGTTGCTGGCATCTCTTGCTAGAGGAGCGCGAGGAGGACGTTCCAAATGGTACCACTGGGGCATCCGACTCAACAGCCACACTTCAAAGGGGCAAAGCGAAACAAGAACGCAGTTACAAAAAAGGTTGCCCAAGCGGGGAGAGTGTGTCCTCGACCGTGGCGCTTTCCTCGGCGGGAGGTGGATCAACTCCTCGCCTCTACCTCTAGAAGGATTGCTAGAGGTGTGCGTGAACTTGAAGGGTCTCTGTCCCCAGCCCCCAGCCCTCAAAGGAGCGTGCCCGGCACACCATTGTCCCTGCACTCTGGCCACTGCTTGAGCTGGGAGATGGAGAGCGCCTCCCCAGCCTGCAGGAGGAACAGCGCCCAGTGCGGTCTTGGGTGTCGCCTGCGCCTAGCCGGGTAGGTCTGTGTGCCTGGACAGCTGGTGTCACTGGCCTCTTATGTTGTTCTGCGTTTTTACAGCAGGGCCGCCTAAGGCTCCTTTTTAGATGTGTGTGTGTGCGCGCGGGGCTGGGGGAAGGGGTGTCCTCGTTTCAGTTCTAAATTTATTTGGGGGGAAATTCCTAGGTTTGCAAACAGAAGTCTTTGTTTTGCCTTCCCCCCCCCCCCCCCTTTGCTTACGTCTGCTTAGCAGAACTGGGTTGGCAGCGTTAGGAGGTAGCAGCGAACGGATCGGCCTCTGGGGCAGAGGTGCCGGGCAGGAATCTGGCGGCAGGGCTGCGGCAGGACCTTGAGTGTGCAGTGCTGGAGGCCGGAGCCGAGGTGTCCTCAGCGAGTAGGGCAGCAGAGGAACCTGCCCCTGTGGGGAGCTGGCCAGCTTCCAGCTCCGCACGACTCTGAAAGAGAGCATCTGGCAGAACTTTCTGCTTTCCCAGGCAGCAAGACGAGGCCTGAGAGTCCAGCCCCTTGTCCAAGTTTAAAACTGGGTGAAATCAGCAAAGCGGGACTAGATTTGAGTGTGTGTCTTCCACATTTCCAACCCTTGGGAGCAAAACCGGGGTGGTGCGGTTGATTTAAAAAGGAAGTGGCTTTAGGCGAAATAGAATTAAACAAAGAAAGCAATTCATGTTGCGGACTGCTCCCTTCGACGGTCCCTTTCAAGAGTTCTTTATTCAGTTGAGAAAAGATAGATTTAGCAATTCCTTGCTCTCCTCCTAGCCTTTCAGGAGCTTAAGTTATTTTTTCTCTCCCGACTGTTTTTTTTCCCTTCAAATTGAAAGAGGGACAATTCTGGACACTTCGATGTTTTGCCTCTCATCCTGGTGCCAGGAGGCCTTTGTTTGGGCAAAAGCATGGGCTGTTGACATCAGTCGACTGGGGAAAGTGTCTCTTAGAGAGTGACTCCTGAGCCACTCGTGGGAGAACAAAGACTTGTTTTCGTTGATTTCACTTAATTAATTTCTTGGTGAGAGTCCCACGGAAGTAACTAATTATTTTTGGATTTGGCAGAGGAAAAGTTAGACAACCAAAAAAAAAAAAAAATCTCTCTGAGGCTAAGGGGAGGGAGAGTTCCCCCCAAGTTAAAGTGTTGTCTTCTCTCCTGTGCCTGTGTTATCTTAGAGTTGCACTTGTTTCTTTCTTGCTAGTTCCAAGATGTTTCACTCTTGTAGTTCCACTTGGCACTGAAGTGTAGCTTTTTTTTCTTTTTCTTTTTTTCAACCAGGATGCCAACCCAGTAAAGAACTTCAGGAATCTTGTGGCTGGATTCTGGTCCCTTTTGTTTTCCAGGTGTGAACACACAAAACTTACTTTCCTGAAGACACCCAACAATATATGCTTTACTCATAGAGGTTCTTTTTGTGTAAAAGGGCAGTGACTTCATTCAACAAGTCATTTTTGGCATCCCAGAGTAAAGTCAGAGTTGTGATGGTTGTTATGACAACACTCCCTTAGGTTGGAGGCTGAGTTCCTTACAGATTTGCATGGGTTTGGTTATTAAACAAAGCCAGGGATCCCAGCGGGAGATGTGGTGAAGGGGCTTACAGTTCATCAGTGAGTTCACTTTCTGGGGCGTTCACCAAGTGGTTTGCTTTACTTTTGAACTGAACTCTCATATTCTGGGTCTGGTGTTTCTGCAGTCAGCTCCTTTGCTTGTCATGGTGAGGCAGATAATGGCAATGAGACGTCAGAACAGAGAGGCTCCACTTGCCTGTGCATGCTGCTTCACCTCATGGGATCCCATTTTGTGCTTTGTGCAGAGCACCTGCCCAGCCTTTGCACAGCTGTTCTTCTAATGGGGTGGGCGAAGCTTAGGCCTTGAGGCAGGAGGGCACTTGAAACCTCTTCTCTTCTGTGTGATATCTAAACTGGCAGACTGCTTCCCATCGTACAATGCGGGAAGAATAATGCCTTTGAAACTCATGGAATAAGTCATATTACACATGCTTGTAACTGGCCGCACTTTGGTCAGACGGAGTACTCCTCAGCTTTGAAGGTAGTGGGAGTGGGAGTAGGCAGTCTGCCTATGGGTTCAGAAACCTGCATCTCATATCTGCATGTCTGGGCTCAACATCTTCCTTTGGTTCTTAACTCCACCTAAGGCTCACCTGGGAGGTAGTTGTAATGGCTCAAGTAACTAACTTCACTTATCATCCACTTGAAAGATCTGGATTGCATTGCTACCTGTTCGGTCCAGTGCTGGCCGTCATAAGCATTTGGGAGTGTTTTCTGTCTTTCTGAAATAAAAAAAAAAAAGTGGTGAATGATGGTGAGAGAGCAACTTCATAGTGTATGTTCAAGTGCTGGGATAAGGAAGCCTGGCCAGACACAGAGGGATGGGGAAGGATGGGAGTGCCTGTCTCAGTGTATGGAGGGGCTCTGAGTGGTTGGGAAGCTGTGCGACTATGGGGTAATAGATCCAGTAAAAGACAAATGAGAAGCAAAAGCTGAACTCTCACTGCTCGGTGAGTACCAGCTTGAGCCCTTCCATAATTACTGACAAGCAGGAGGTTGGGGGTTCTAGAGCTTCAGCCTGGGGTTACACAAAACTAGGAGATGCTTTCTGTGCCCTGAGGCATTGAGTGCTTTGCAAGGAGTCCTGGCCCAGCTGTGCCACCCTTGCTGAGTACACTTCTAGATCTCCCTTAGAGACTAAGTGTCCTTATGGACCCATAGAGAATCACCTGGGTGACCTCTTGGGGCTTCTGTCTCTTCCTGGGTGAAGGCAAGAACAGGTGTTAATTGAGAGAGAAAGAGATGTCTAAGAGAAAGTGGTTCTCCATGAGTGTGAGGATGTGGCTGTTCTGTAAAATGGCAAGAATAATAAATTGAGAAAGCATCTGGAACAATAGAGACCCGAGGAGTTGGAAAGGTGGTCATTGTGAACAAAATAGTGAGGATTTTTTTTTTTTGGTTACCCACAATCATACTTCAATAGCATTCTGAGGCCTATAGATGCACTTTTTATAGGCTTATGTGGAACTGTAACATATCAAGCAATAGAGTTGCATGTGATTAAACTAGTGTGGTGATGCTTTAAGTCATGACTAGAAGGATGAGGTTAGCCTTATGAATCAAGGGTGTGATTTAAATTTTATTGTTCTAATGATTAAAACAAAGCATGCTCCTCTTCACTTTAAAAATATGGAGAAATACAACAGTAATTCCATTTCCCAAAGACAATCACTGTTGAAACTTGGCTCTTTTCCTTCTGGTCATTTTATTTTTATATATTTTTATGGATTTGCTTCCTCTAGATGATAGAGAACATACAGTATTTGCAGCCTGGCTCTTGCCTTTCAACTTCACGTCCTCATATATGAGTTTCATGGTTTACATGCACATTAAAGCTGCAGCCTTTCACTTGTCACCCATGTCAGCCACTCAACATCCCCAGGGTCTTGAGGTTGTGTGGGATCTGACCTTTCCCATTTCAGAGAAGGTTCGAGAAGTGCTGTGAGAGGATAGGCTCTGCCGTTCCTACCTCTGCCTCCAGCATTGGAATCCCCATCCTGGATTTTTTTTAGCAGCAAAGTTACTGGCTACACTGTGGTGGGAAATGAGCCCTTCTGTTCTAGTCCAGTCATATGACCTCCAGAAGCTTCTTGGATAAAACCTTAGTTTTCCATTTCCACTGGGTTAAATGAGAAACTCTGGGATTGTTTTTAAGTTCATTCGTCATATATTGAAATGCCTACTCTAAACCAAAGACAACTTAAAAGAGTTCAACTTTATGGAAGCTCACAGCCCGCAAGAAGGGCAGGGCTAATACGAGACGAGCTCAGGATGCTGTGCGACCATGAGGCAGATGTTCATGGGACTGAGCAGTGGGAAGGTTTCCTGCACTATGGCCGCTGTTGAGTGGAAAAACTCTTCCTGACGCTTCTCTCTGGTGTTTGACATTGTGATGAGTGTGCTTGTGAATGAATCTATTCGTTTTCCAATTTCCATGAGATAGGGTCTGCAAGATGGACTTACCATTTAAAACACTTCCAACAGTTAGCCCAATTATATAAACTCTTCAAGTCTGACTGTGTTGTGGGAGTGGTAGAAATTAAGAGCGCAGTGACTCAGGGTTTGAGTTCTTACTGATCATGAACTAGGCCATGCTTGTTTACTAAGCGTCAGTTTTCTTGCCTGTAGGGTGAGGGGCCCACAGAACTGTCATGTTAGAGGGAAGCTGCAAGCATTGGATGAAGTCACAGGTAAAAAGGTCAATCGGAAGCTCTCCTCTACTGATGGCTTTGATGTTACGACTGGAGTTCTGCAGAGCCTTTTAGCCTAGATGGTTTTTCTAACAATGGTAACAGAGCATTGTGTGGTTTGCCGTGGAGAGAGAAGAGCAAGTTAATTGAAATGGAGCCTCCTACCAGGTGACAAATTGAGAGCAAAATCATTGCTCTATGTGTGTGTGTGTATGTTTTAAAAGCTGTTGATTATGGAAGAGTCCAAACAAACAAAATAGAAAGAAAAGTGCTGTGAACCCCATATCATACTATTTCACTTCAACTGTTATCAAAATCTGTGGCTGGTCTATAACCCATTCTCAACCCAGATGGCTTTGAAGCTAATCCCAGCCTAGCCATAAATGCTTCAGCAGGTCTCCTGATGCATATTTGAGGCATGGAGTTGTGCTGGCTCAGAGCCTGTCTCTGCTGTTGCTGTGGGGCTGTGGGAGTGTGTATATAGAATCGAGAGAGACACACAGAGAGAGAGAAACAGAACTTTTCAAGTTTTACTGCTTGAGGAATGCAGCCCTGTTGCAGTCAGGGATACAGAGTGGAAGGGCCACTGAATTTGGAGGCAGGAGCCTGATTTTGAAAAAGGGGCCCCACCCATCTCCAGTTGTATGCTTTTGCCAAGTCCCATTGCATTTCTTAAAGCCCAAAATTTGATGAGTACTGAATGAGGTCATGGATGCAGCAGCCCAAGTGGCTGACGATTAGTTGGACTTCAGACATGAGCCCAGCGTTCCCTCCCTGGGCAGCAGTTGTTACACAGGACTAAGGTCCCGGATTGACAGCCCAGCTTCCTCACAGCGCATGCTGGAAGTGTTGCTATCACCTCTGGGGCTGAGATGAGTACTAGGCAAACAGAGCACCCTGGGCCTGCACATCCCCTTTCTGCTCTCTCTCACTGGTGAGTCCCTCCCCTCTGATGACTGGGTAGGGGTGAGGGGCTCCAGAGAAGGTGCTGGTCCTACCAGCTGTGCCTTGAGTGGCAGGTGTGCTTTGTGGCAGTTTTCTTCAGTGGGAAAAGATGGGCTTCCCTTTTCAATTCTGATGGATCGTGAGCTGTTTTAACTCACTGGCATAACAAAGATGGAATTTCTGCCTCAAATAAAGGAGGAAAGATGATGTGATGTAGTATTCAAAGCAAAACCATCTCCTTAATTTATCATGGCTGTCATAAATTCAGGGCCAGGACTATGATGTGACATATGGCTGCTACTGGCTAGCTCTATGGTCCTAGACTATAGATGCCAACCCAAGTTGGCGTGGCATGTCCTGGGCTCAATCTAGAACATACCCCAACCCCTTCTAGCTCTGATATCATTGAAAGACATTTGTAAAAATGGAAGGATATTTAAAAAAAAAAGGCAGAATTTTCTTGTAGGATACTCACACAAGGTAGGCCATTAATCCCTCTCTGTAGTCTTTCCATCCTACTCTCTCTGAAGCCACTGTTAATTTATAGGTTAGTGTGAGTCCTCCAAGTCCTCTTTGCCTGTATTTATATATGCATTTGTGGTTATTTACAAATAGGTTTTTACAATTCAGTAAATGGATTACATTATACTTGCCACTTTACAATCTTGCTTCTTTTCTCTTATTATATGGATTAGAAGCATTTCTGTGTTAGTGTATACTGATTATTTTATTTTATTTTTATTTGGAAGGTAGATTTTTACAGAGATAGAGAGAGAAGGTCTTTCATCCTACCGAAAGGCTGCAACAGCCAGAGCTGAGCTGAGCAAACGCCAGAAGCCAGGAACGTCTGGGTCTACCACACGGGTACTGGTTCCCAAGGCTTTAGGCCATCCTCCACGCTTACCCAGGCCACAAGCAGGGAGCTGGATGGGAAGTGGAGCAGCTGGCACATGAACCAGCACCTATATGTGATGCCACCATCACAGGGTAGATGATTAGCCTGATGTACCGCCACACTACCTCCACTGATTCTTTTTCATGCCTGCATTGCCTTCTCCATTTTGATTGTGTTTTCTTAACCTATCTTCTATTGTTAGATAATCATGTATTCTCATAATAATGTGTGTTGAGATGTGAAACGTGTGCAAAGATGACAGCAAGTGTCAGCAGGTTAAACAGTGACTGTATCTACCTCCTTGAAGAGTGACAAGAGAATGGGTGCAGAGACACTGAAGACCATGCTGTGGAAAACTGGATGGCAGAGTTCCTGGGAAGCTACTAACAGGTTGGCTGTTGGTAGGAAAGGTTATTTTTGGAGATAGCTTGCCTGATTGTGTGTCCTCAGCCACCAGCGCAAAAACTGAGCTGCGTCATCACCTTCTCTTGCCTCTCCCCACAACCCAGGGCTGTCTGAGTTTGTTATTTTGTTCCCAGAGTCATAACTGGAGAATCTGAGGGAGGACTGGCAGTAACTGATAGGGAGGGAGAAGAGTGCGAGGGAAGAAGGGAAGGGCTGCTTGCTCTCTAGCTTTGGAAGAGCGACTGGGACAGTTCTGCTGGCAGTCTGGTTGTCCAGACTCATCTGGAGGGGACTGCTTCCTGGTTCAAATAAGGCAGCCCCAGGAGGTGGGCCCTTGGGTGACCAGAGATTAGCACAACCTGCTGCGGAGGCATTAGATATGGGTGAAGGACTAGAGTCACATCAAATGGCTGCTGGGGAGAGAGCTGGGGTGAGGGGGAGCTGGGGCGAGAGTCACCAGTAAGCAGATAAAGGACATACCTAACAGATGAACCACCTGCAGCCATGGAGCCAGCTGCTGAAAGGTAGTGAAGTACCCATCATTGCATGTAGCCAAGCAAAAGTTGGAAGTGAACTTGTCCATTATCAGAGGACTCCCCCAGGGTAGGGGGTTCATAAAAGCACACACTGAGGCTCCATCCTGCAATTTAAGAGTCAGTGAGTATGTGACCTGAAGCAAATGGATATAAATTAGGACTGGGGGCTTAAGGGTAGGGATGGGTCATGGGGAACAATTTTCACCTGCTGCAAGAAGGTGGAATAAAAGTAAAGTCTTCAGAGGAGTTTTCAACGTTTTTTCCTTTGAATCTTGGCAACCCTTCCCCTGAGCTGTCCTTGGCTTCAGCTCTGCTTGACCTTACATTCATGAATTATTTCCACAGGAATAAATATATCACATACACTTCAGATGACCAGGAAGTCTGGCAACTGGAAAAGAACTACATGTCCCAAGAGGTGGACTGTAAATTTGTTTCATTACAGTTTTTCTAATTCTGCTTCCATGTCATGGTTTGTGGAGTTTCAGGCCAAGGCGTCAGGCAGCCTTAACTTCTGGAACATTCTACCTTTGACTAACTGTTTAAGTTTCCCTGGAGTAGAATTGAGAGTGCCCAGCCCTGTCCCTTTGTGTCCTGTAGGTGAAAGAAGTGCCTTTTGACTTAAGCCTTAGCTAGGTTTGGTAAAGCAAGCATGGCAGAGTTTGCAATCTAATGTGCCACCTTGTGTGTTCCTTCAGAGCAACCCTTGGTGTCTCATCACCTCCATTTTGCAGATGAGAAAACTAAGCTTCAGGACTGACTAGAGGGTCCCCAGGGGTCTCACTGCTGCTGAGGGCGAAGCTAGGTGTTGGGTGTAGTCTGTTAGCCTCTTTTCTTGCATCTTGCTGCAGGATTTCCCAATGCTGCACAGTGGAGGGGGTGCTGAGAAAGGCTTAGTTCTGTGGCTAACTGAGGCCCAGCTGAATAATTCTTGCAGATCCTGATGGAAGCTTTTTATTATCCCCCTAAGGACATATGATGGAGCTTATGGGACAGTCATGTGCGGATAGCATGACTTTCTAATCCCTTGTCCCCGTGCTCATTTCCCTTTTGAGTAGAGTTGTTTGCGTCAGCAGTCTGTTTGCAGATTTTCCCCTTTGGCCCTTAAAGCTGTGATATTCATGCTTGTTATCGAGTTATGACAGATGCCAAACACACCATTAGTGAATAAGGTTCGGGTTGATGGGTACCATAGCTTGTCTCCCTTAAGTGCCTTTAAACTTATAATTGCAACTCAATATAAGTATTGTTAAGGGCTTATCTTGCAGCTGTGCTTAAACAATTTCTTCTTTGATCTAGTGTATTCAACATTAACTTGTTCATTAAATATTTATCGAGTGTTTATTATATGCTAAGTATTGGAAGTGCCTGCAAAAGAACACACCTCGTGGATGTGCATACATGTGTATTCAGTGTAACTGGCAGGGCCTTGGAAGTTCATTTGTAGACATACTCTTCATGTCACCTCTCTTCCTTTATTTTTAAACTCCTTGCTTTGTTCATTCATTCAACAAGCCTTGAATGCCTGCTGGTGCCATGCCCAGTGCTCCCTTCGATAACATAGACAAGTAAGCCCAGCAGTTGTGTTCTTCTAGGGCTTAGTTAGGGGTAGACAAGCACATCTTAGTTATATCTTTGGGGTGATCCATATGTTGGTTTGGGCAGGCACAGAGAATGGGAATGAGATACAGTGAGTTTGGAAGGGCTTTTTGGAAGAGGTGGCAAGTAAGCTGGGTCTCTGCAGTCATTGCTGCTGGCCTCTGGGGAAAGGGGTGGTGCAGGGAAAAGGGGCTGTAAGAATGAAGGGTGGAGGCTGAGGGCTGGTTTACTGTATGCCCAGGGCAGTGCTGGCAGCATTGGTGTTCCTGGTGGGAGACAAGGCTGAAACCTGTTATGTGCATTGTCTACTGTAATTTCCATAACCTCCCTCTGTTATTACCTCAGTGAGATAGGTGAGGAAGCAGTGACTTCACTGTGAGTGAATGGAGGGATTGTAAGCTTGTCTGCTACATCTGGAGCCGGTGCTCTGGGCCTTGGTCCCATGCCTACAGGGCCAGGCTGGGGAGCTCTGGCTTGCTGGATGCTTCTCTGACTCTCTCAAGGACACCACCCTTTGCTGAATCTTCTTCCTGCCTCTTGCTGCTCTGCAACTTCTTATTAAATTGAATGACAAGTCTGATGTTGACAACTTCTTCAGTCTCAGTTCCAGTTTTTAAACTTCCTTCTTTATCGGCCAATCACTAGCCCCGAAATCTTCAAAGGAAACCTATATATGGCTAGCCATGTGTGACAAAGGAGAAGACAAAGGTTTATCTCCCCCTTTAAAAGTTTTAGGTTCATTGCAGAAGTCAGGCGATTGTGACAAGGTGAGTTGAGAGAAGCCCTTGAATGGGAACAGTCAGCCTGGGCTGGAGAAATCTGGAACATGTGGGTCATGAGCTCTTCCACTAAGGATGAGTTGGAATTGGGAAGGTAGACCCAGGACAGCAAAGCCATTCTGTTCCACTTGCTGATGAATGAGACATCTTTTAAAATTTTTTCTCTGTCCCTCAAAGGATTTCTGGGTTGGTATGGCCTTTTCTGTAGCAGAGAGGATACGTTAATTCATTCAAAAGAAATCATATTGAAAACAAATGGATGGAGAACTCCAAAACAGGAGTCTGCAGAGACTGAGACTGCAGACTAAAACAAAAGGGCCAATGAAGAGTGAAGAGAGAAGATTGAGGATACAAACAAAATCAGTGCCAAAAAACAGGACAGGCTGGAATCCATGGAAAATGATGTACCTTTCAGTACAAAGGCTTGAGGAAAATCATAGCCCACGCTGAGAAAAAAGAAGAAGAGATCAGAGATGTTAAAGTCTAGAAAACTGACCCCTCAAGAAGAGTCGGGGGCATTCCTGGAGGGTACTTGCCACTTCTGCCTCTGTTGTGTGGACCAACATCTGGGCTTCATAGGAGGCTGAGAAAGTTTCCAGTTGGGTGCTGTGCAATCTCTGAAAACTCAGATTGGGCAAGGTTTTCTGTTACTGAAAGAAGGAATCATGTTAGCTTCCATCTTGATCTACAACAAGAGAGAGACTAGAAGTAAAGTATTGACGGAGTTCTGGGGGAAAGGCAATGGACTCACGCGCAGTAACATTATTGTGCAAGCACAAGGCAGGCAGGCATACCTCATATGTGCAAGGACTCAGGGAATTTGGCATGGATGAGCCTTTCTTGGGAACAACCAGTTGATAATGCAAGTGCTAACTTTCCCACCCTCACACTGTTTAAGTGAGGTGTGAAAGTGATAGAGTTAGCCTTTCAGTCAATTTTTTTTAATAAAGCAATCTCCTTGCATCCTTCTCTCACCTGTTCTCTCCAGCCTTCATGCTCCAATCTATATGTAAATAAAAGAATATGCAAGGAATGGTAGTAATCTATCCTACTGCATCTTTTTTCTTATGTATGGAGGATCTTGGATTATTTTTAACTCTGTTTGGTTTTGTCTATTGATTGATATTTTAAGAATTATGAGCTGATCTTACTTGAGTAAGCCCACTGGGGGTGTCCTATAAGGCATCATTCACTACTAGTGCTGAGGGAGAGAAGGAAGAGTAGGTTGAGAAGTACAAAGGAAGGGAAAGACAATGTCTTTTCATGGGAGGGTAGGGAGTCAGTTATGTAAATATCTAACTCTGGGCAGTACAAAACACATTGTACACAAGATGAAACACTGGTTGTGGGGGCCCAGAGGGTGATGGGGAATGTGTCCCGGAAGGGGCAGAGCTTGGCCCGGGCTGTTGGAGGATGAGAGCACTGATAGGTCAGGAATGGGAGAAATGGTGCAGGGGGCAGCAGGAGCACCAGTGTGGAGGAGTGAAAGTATGTTGGCCTGTCTGGGTGACCGTGAGTCACTTGTGGTTGGAGCGCCAAAGATGAATGAAAGAATAGTGACTGTTCATTCTGTGCCCACAATGTACCAGACAGTATACAGATATCTTCAGGCTGCCCAGCAACTCTGTAGAGAGGTGGTCATTATCTCTACCATATGAATGAGGAGCCTGAAGGCACACATGGTGTGACCGTCCCAAGTTGTTTTTGTGTTGGTGCCCAAGGCTTTTCCACTGTGTTGTGACTTATGTTGAATTAGTTTCCTTTATGAAGTAGACATATCAAAATACAAATTCTTGTGAAGTGACTTTTCATAGGTAAATATTTTACAAGTAAATATTTTATGTATAGCTGACTTGTGTTATATAAGTAAATATATTCCACATGTTTGCACAACTATATATTCCTATGAAATAAATATGTTATGTGTAAATTTTACAGGTTCATTTTTAGGTAAGTATAAAAACTTCAGTTATGGTCTAGACTTTGCCAACTGGCAGCTGGATGGCCCCAGGCTTATTAATCATAACCCTAATATCCTTATCCATAAAAGAGGATATAATTGTGACACTGCCCAGCCTCAGATTAGCTTTCATGTCCTGATGAGATCGCAGCTGTGCCCAGGTGAGAAAGCATAGACAAGCCCCACCAAAGGGTTTGTTGTTGCTGACACAACCCCTGTTCCTCTGAGAGTGAGTGTCTGCACAAGCACCCACGGGTGCCTGTAAAAACTCTTGCCATCACACATGGTCCCTGCAGGGTTGAGACAAACAGCTTGGTCAACAGACAAGAAACTGTATGCTCTGTGACTCACATCAGCTGGGGTGGAGGGCCAGTCAGGTAGCAGTGGGTCTGGCTCTGCACTTTGCCCCTGGAAGAAAGTACTCTCCCTGTCTTCCTAGGTACCAAATAGGGTCTGGGACAGAGCACTGGATGGGGTCTGGTGGACATCACTCCAGAGGTGAAGAAGGGTGTCCAGATATGCCATGCTATGGGCAGGCTCCTTTTGGTGTGAGAGGCCCAGGAGGGACAGGAGGCAAGGGATTCTGTGGTTGGCAGAGTCACCCGTGAGGACAAGGTGGAGCCCATCATTGGCAAAGCAGGGCTTCTGACAAAACATGCCCAGGAGGTCTGGCCACTAGGCCTTAGCACTAGGCCACCAGAGCCTGTGGCATTTCACATTGTTCCAGAAAGAATCAGGGTTGTTCTAGGGTTGGGGAGCGATGTGCTCTGGAGGTGGCTTGCAAAGCCTTTTTCACCAGGTGTGTCATTAAGTGGACTGCTATGCAGAGACCTCAGCTGTCCCCCACTGTCAGACACATGTTTCTTCCTCATTCTGCAGATCTCTGCTGTGGAGACCCAAGCCTTTCAACTTGGTCTCATCTAAGGATGAGTTCCCCTCATCTTCTTGGTCTTACCAAGGATAGAGAAGACTTGTTGTCTCTTAGTCTATATGGGCTATAATATATCAAGTTGGCTGCACTTGACTGTGGCGTCCAGGATGATGGGTACAACACTTGTGTTTTGTTCACAGCCTGGGTTTCCATACAGTGGCCAGCCCTTGGAGGCCTTGTAAAGAGAGCTGTGGCTTGCTGACCCTCATGCTGGTCTGCTTACTGCCATCAGGCTACACCCAGGCACAAACGGGTATGTGCAGGTGCTCTGGGGGAAGGTCCAGTGTAAGAGCAGCAAAGCCCATAATGGGGAACGCCTTGGGGCCAAGGTGGGACCTTCTGACCACCAGGCCGGTCTTTTTTTGCATTCTACCTATCAATCGGGCCTTGACAGTAACAGCCAGGCAGCAATGTAGAAGAGGGTAAGAGGGGGAAATTCTCTGCAATGGTCCATGTTCTCTCTAAGCCCTGATGGGAGTCAGACTTGGGACCTTGCTCTGCTTGTCTTATTCTTTTGAGAACCGGAGTTGTAGGAGTTTGTCCCAGGTGGGGGAGGGAGGGAGGAAGGCAGCCAGGGGCTCTGACAGGGTGGTCAGGCTGAGTCATCAGTTAGCTCAAGGCAGACTGCAGGGCTTGCCTTTGTTGGCTGTGTGGTGCCAGCACTGGGCGGAGCCTGGCTGGGGTCCCATGTTGGAGGTGGCTGATGACAGTGTTGAGAATAAACCCCCAGAAAGTGTTTCCTGCTAGAGGACTGCGGTGGTGGCTCCCTTTTTTTGGCCTGCACAATGAACATCTTATTCTAGGCCATAAATTTGGAGGAGGGAAAAGAACAAGGCAGGGGGCACACAGACCTCTCCCAGGGAAATGTTTCTGCACTTGATGAGTCCTGCCCTTGCCCCATGACTCACAGTGGGAGGGCTGGGAGTCTCTTCACTAACTGCCCATTGCCACTGCAAGGTCACTTTCTCTGGAGAACCCTTATGATTTCCAGCAAATCCACACTGTGCACCCAGATAGGCTTGGGCTTAAGCTTAAGATGTACCCATTCTCAACTGTATGAACTTGGAAACTTCCTTGGTTCTTAGATTCTCAGCTTATGTTAATCTGCTACCTTATTGCACTGATGTGAGAACTACACGTAGTGCTCAACCAAGTGCTGGGGACATGATTGAAATGATCAATAAGCGATGATTACCTTGACTTTCCTGCATTTACTACTGGCTATCTCACTGGTTACCCAATGGACCAGGCACTGTACTGCGCCTTGGAACCGTAAAAGCAACTGGGGTATAGCTTCTCTCTGGACATGCTCTCAGTCCCCAAGGAGGGACAACAGACAAGAAAAAACAAGAGACAATAGCAGGTGCATCCACTTTACCTGTGTAAAATGGTAAGAGAAGAAATGAAATGCCAGAGAGCTCTGAAAGATGAAGAGGAGTTTTCCAGGCATTTGGGTGGGAGAGAGAAGACAGCAGCTCAAGCAGACAGAAGGAAGGTCCCAGGTGAGATTTGCTGTAAGAACTACTCACAAGAGAGGGCAGGGGGTGACAGTAGAGATTCCTTTGGCAGGTGAGCCTGTGAGGTGTCCACCCTCACTGGCACCTGCATGGACCTCGTTAGAGGCAGGATAGAGTCTACTGTTTTCAGCAGGTGGGAAGACGTAGGTAAACACTCAACTAGGCTTGGTGGGAAGACGTAGGTAGACACTCAACTAGGCTTGGTGGCAAAGAGGGTGTTGAGCTGGCACTTGTCATCTCAGGGCTGGATCAAGAGCGGATCTCAGGGGCACGGGAATAGATCAACCAACAGAAGTTGCAGATACAGAGTCCAGTACAGTGCAGGCTTCAGGGTGGGCGAGCGGGAGAGTGGTCGGCAGAACAGAACCGTAGCAGATGTGGGAGCCAGTGACTTCTGTAGTCTTTGGGAAGACTGTTGACCCCAACTCTGTTGCTCAGAATGAAATGCAATAGGGTCAGAGGAGACCTGCTTTGTATTCAGGAATTACACTTGTGGTTTTAGTCATTCACACGCAACTTCAAAACCCTATCAGTTACACAAATTCAGTGAATCATTTGGATGAGATAAAAACAGGGCTATATTTGCTACAAGGATGATGTGTGGCGCTTAGCTGATGTTAAAAATAAACATAGAAGCTTTATTTACTCAACTCTTACCATGTCTGGGCATGTTATGTACTTTAAAACATTTCACTTAATCCTGGTTAAATTTAGCTCCCTTTTTATCCATCATTCTGTCTAGCATTTACCTTTCTATCGACCTGCCATACCTGCTCCACAAACCTGACAGTGAGCATAGAAAAGCATGCCATTACTCTAATTCATGACCGTTATGCTTTTTTTTTTAAATTGTGTTGTTAAAGGACTATTCTATTATGATCATATGGGGGAAAATGGCGTGGGGGTATGGATGGGGGGAACATGAAGGGGGGAATCCCTGCACCAAAGGAACTATATCATGAAAAAAAAAAGGTTATTAATGTATTTACATATTTGAAAATCAGTTACAGAGAGTGAGAAAGAGAGAAAGAAAGCAAAAGAGGAGAGAGAGAGAGAGAGATCTTCCATCCACTGGTTCACTTCCTGGTTGGCCATAATGGCCAGGGCTCAGCCAAGGCTAAACCTAGGAGCCATGAACTTCATCCAGGACTCTGATGTAATAGGGGTCCAAGTATCTGAGCCATCTTCCACTGCTATTAGCAGGGAACTGGATCAGAAGTAGAGCAGTTGGGACACGAACTTTCATCCAATGGGATAACTGGCATTACAGATAGTGGCTTTATCCACCACACCACAAAACCAGTCCTGACAATGAATGCAAGTGGATTTGGTGTCAGGCCACCTTACTGCATTTCTTGATCTTGTAGGACTCAGTTCTTCCCACCATTAGCATTACCTAGGAGAGATAACAAAAGTGCTACTGCCTTAATTGCACTTCAGACCAATGAATTCCAAGACTCTAGGGGATGAGCCTGGCCATGACTATCATACTGAAAGCTCTACAGTTGATTCTAATGGGCAGTGATGTCTGAGTGCCATTGTCATTCTCTTTAACCTAGAAGATGGTGTCACATTGTTTTCTCTCTCTTCCAAGCCCTCTCCTCGCCCCCTGACATCTCTTTCCTATCTGTACCAGAGAAAAGAATGTTGAGAATTTTGTCTCATTCTTATCAGTCTGCTAAAACAACACTGAGATGAATGGAGTGTCTTATATTCAATCAAAATTTATTTAATGTAGTTCCTGACAATGGGCAGTCCAAGATCATGATTCAGGCAGATTCAGTGTCCGATGAGAGCTCCTTCCTAGTTTATAGGTAGCAGCATTTAAAAAAATAATTATTGATTTTGTTTGAAAGGCAGATTCTCAGAGAGAAGGAGCCACACAGAGAGAGAATCTTTCATCTCCTGATTCATTTTCCCAAATGGCTGCAGCAGCCAGAGCTGAGCTGATCAAGAGCCAAGAGCTTCTTTTGGGTCTCCCACGTGAGTGTAGAGGCTCAAGGATTTGAACCATTCTCTGCTGCTTTCCCAGGCTATAAACAGGGAGCTGGCTCAGAAGTACAGAATCTGGGACTGGCATCAGCATCCATATGGAATATTGATGCTGCAAGGCAGAGGATTAGCCTGTTGAGCCATTTTTCTGGCACTAGTAGCAACAGTTTGCTGTTTTTCTTGATTGGGGAAGGGTCAGCTAGCTCCTTTGGGGCTTTTTAGTGGAAACTCTGATCATGGTAATAGTGGAGTCCTCCTGACCCAGTCACCTCCCACAGGTCCCGTCTCCATCACATCAAGGACTAGGATTTCAGGAAAAGAACTTTGACAGGACACCACCAGTCAAGACTGTGGTGCCCTCCACCACCTCTGCCTAACATTCTGGATGTTGAATTCTTTTAGCTCCTTTTAAGATGTCCCTCCCCAACCCCGTTTGTGTATAAATCTTATTCCCTGTTAATTAAGGACATGACTTTATCAGCTCTGTCTTTTCTTTCAGATGTTCTCTCTGTACTGTACCATTCCATGTCTGTCTGTCTGCTGTTGTGTCTCCTACCTTCATCTACTTGCATGCACGGGTACACATATCCTCTGCAGATCTCATCCACTCCCTTAGCTATTGCTTCATTTCTCTGCTCTCGAAGAGTTGTCTTCCCTTGTTCTTCTCTCATTCTCATGTAATCCCAGTTTGACTAGGCTTCTGTCCCTGCCACTCCGCTAGATATGCACTCCACCGCACATCGCCAAATGCGGTGTAGTCAGATCATCCTTACTGAAGATGCATCAGCAGTATGTATTCTCCTGCTTCTGACACGTTCCTCTCTTTGTTTCTTTTCCTGCTGGTTTCTGCTCCTCAGCTTCTTTGACTGACTCATCTTCTCTTGCTCACTTTGAAGTGCCCCTAAGAACAACCCTTGAACTTGGCCTCTTCACTTGTCTCTTTATTCCTTGATGATCTGTTACTGTCCATGTGCTATCAACCTTCCATTTATATCTCCGTTTCAGACCTTTCCCTGACCTTTACACTCATATATTCAACCATCTACTTAATAGTAGATGATCTCCTTGGGTGTCTGACAGACATCACAAATACAAGTCTGGTTGCTTTTGTCTCTAGAATATATCAATAGATCATAGCTTCATTTTCCCAGTTGTTGGTTCCTAAAATGGTATTCAATCTACATTATTTCTGTCCTGTTATATCCAGGCTTTTGGCAAGCTGTGTCAGTTATACCTTGAAAATGAATCAGGAAGCAGACTACTTATTTATTTCACCAAATTAACACTAGCCTTACATAGCTGAATCTCCACCTTTGAATTTTTAGAATAGTTTCACTGTGGATCTCCTACTTATAATCCTGCTTCTGTGGTTTATTCCTGACGAGAACGATCATTTTAAATATTGTATTGCCAAGTCCTTTCTCTGCTCAAAACCCAGAAAATCTTATTTCACTCAAAAGTAGGGTGTTTTTTTTAAATTTTAAAGATGTATGGAAGATCATGACAGAGGAAGGCAGAGAGAGCTTCTATCTGCTAGTTCACTCCCCAAATGACTGCAGCAGTAAGGGCTGTGCCAGGGCCACAACCAAGAGTCAGGAACCGCATTCTCTTTTCTCATGTGGGTGTCAGGGTCCCAAGCACTTGAGCCACCTTCCAGTGCCTTCCCAGGCACCTTAGCAGGGAGTTGAATCAGAAAAAAAAAAAAAACCCAGCTGGGACTAACTTTAGCTGGGCTTTGTCCACCTCCTGCATGTACTCCACAATTCTTACTGTGGAAATGAGATGTCAGCGTTGGCCTCAAGGCCTGAGCTTTTAAGAAGAACCTCCGAGGTTTTGCACCGCTTGACCTTCGCAGTCTCATAGATTTCGTTTTCATAGATTTTGATCTTTTTTATTCTTATTTCTTCTATGAGCTTTTGTGAATCTTATAACTTTTGTACTTATGTTCCCTTTCTGATTGAAACACTGATCCTTTAGGTGTCTGTTATGTGCTCTGTGTCTCCCTTCAGGTTTCTGGTGAAATGTCACCTTCTTAGAGCTGTCCCTTGAGCGCCTGGTATAAGGTAATACTCCCGTGCCTGTCTTCCTCCACCATTACCCGAGTTTCTTCTCCTACCCCCTTATCCTGCCTTGCTGTTGTTCTTCCATAGTATATCCAACCATCTGATTTATTTACTTAGTTTTTCTTCTCACTAGGTGGTTTCCATGAGGGCAGCAACTTCATTTCTGTTATTCACAGCTATATTCATAGGACTCTGAGCCATGCCTCTGAAATAATACGCACCATACATATTTGCTGTCTGAATTTAACTAAATCCTTACAATGATTAAAATTAGTTGGAAACCCAAAGATAATAGATAAGGAAATGGAAACTCAGAGAGATGAATTATTTTTCTTAAAATAACACAGCTTGTTAGCATGGAACTGAGCATTACATTTTCTAAGTATACCTTTATACTGTCTGCTTGTGGAGCCTGGACTTCCCCCAGCACCCGGAGCCTGGCTTTCACTCAGCACCCACGTCTCATTTTCTCCACGTGTGGTTGCAAACAAGCAGCCCCATGGAGTCACAAAGTCTCTACAGAAAATGATGCAGATGTAGCTGCAGGTGTAGAAATTGCACACATAGCCATTGTTTCCAATTTCCCAGTCCAGAGATCTGTGAACAATCCAGTTTAACCCATTCGGTGGTGAAACTCAGTTATTTGTAAATCTACACCTGCAAAATATTTCCTTTTATTTTTTTCCCTTGATGACTACTATGTCTTTTAAGGACCTTTGCAGAAATATTCAGTTTTTACCATCTTGATTGAGATCAAGCATGGCAGGCCAAGTTGAGGAAGGCACTTATGTCAGCGGGAACAGCAGAAGCTTGCCTTCCCATCTGTGAGACCCCAGATCCCTGTTCTTCCAATCTCCTTTCTCTGCTTCCTTCACACTGTGCTGCCAAAGCTGGAGTTCCCCCTGCTTTCCCTAGTGTTGCGATTACCAAACTCATCCTGCATGAAGAACCCAAGAGGAAAGGCCTGTAGACATTGTTTCTTTGAATTCTTCGAATACAATATCCAGATTACAGACCATTCCCACCTCCCAGTGATGCCCCTTAGGATTCTTTTACTTCATGATGGTGCAAATGCAGTATGCATTCAGTAGAGACTCGAAATTTGGATCTTTTTCTGAGCCAGCGATATGTGGTAAGATACTCTCATCATCCTGGGCAGGTGCCAGCTCCATGAACAGGAATGTAAACAACGAGTATTCTGCAGTGGGCTGTGTGCTGAGCTGTGATGTTCTGTAGCTTAGATGTTTTAAGTGTATTTTTGAATAGGATGTTTTCAGTTTATGATGGGTTTGATGGAATATGATCCCATGGCAAATCAAGAGGTGTCCGCATTATCAATCACCTTCTAATGAGAGCTGTCACTTCAGCAGCCTTGTCCATGCAGACAGAGCATGCAGTCAGCTTTGGAAAGTTTCAAATTTAAAACTGTTTCAAGCTAAGGATCAATAGATGTTTGAAGAAAGTTTGAAATGTTTAACACAGAAACGGACAGAGTTAACACAAGGACAACAACATAAAAAGAAACTCAAAAGAAAGGTAATCTTGTCTTAAAGAGATCAGAGAAGACAGTAAATGAATAAAAGAAAAGCGTCGTGCAGTGCAACAAGAATGTGTTTTCAGAGAATAAGCAATTGAAAGAATGATAGAAATAAATCATGGATCCAGTGCGGTAGCCTAGTGGTTAAGGTCCTCTCCTTGTACATGCCTGGAACCCACATGGGTGTCAGTTCTAATCCCATATGGGCACCGGTTCCCATCCAACTTCCTGCTGTGGCCTGGGAAAGCAGTCAAGGATGGCCCAAAGCGTTGGGACCCTGCACCCTCATGGGAGACCTGGAAGAGACTTCAGACTCCTGGTTTTGCATTGGCTCAGCTCTGACCCTGGTGGCTGCATGGGGAGTGAAGTCAGCAGACAGAAGATCTTCCTCTCTGTCTCTCCTCTCTGTATATCTGCTTTTCCAATAAAAAGAAGTAAGTCTTTTTATTTCTAAAGAAAAAAATCAGTGTAAGTTTCAGAATATAAAGTGAAAAAAACTTAGAGTTTTACAGAAGTCGAAAACAAAAGACAATGAAGTGAAGCATAACATAGGGTTATTCCAAGAATTCCTACATCTAAATAGTAAGCTCACAAGAAAGAGAACAGAGACAATAGTGGCTGAAAATGGCCAAAGAAAGACTACCAGAAAGGAAATGGACTTCTAGATGAAAAAGCCTGCTTAGATACCCAGGGCTGTGAAGGAAAAAGACACAGCTGAAGAACAGCTTCTAGACAGAACACACACACACACACACACACACACACACACACACACACAGATTATATATCAGAATAGGTCTCTGATTGCTATCAGGTGTCTCCACAGTAACACTGGAAGCTAGAAAATAAGGAAACCAGATTTACAAATGTTTTATCTTTTTAAAAATTTGTTTGAAAGACAATATTAGAGTGAGCGAGGGAGAGAAAGAATGAACCTTCTTTCATTTGCTGTTTCACTCCCTAAATGGCCGCAACCATGAAGGAGGGGCCAGGCAGAAGCCAAAAGCCAGAGCTTCTTCCAGGTCTCCCATGTGAACAGCAGGGGCCCAAGCAGCTGCACTGTCTTCCACTGTATTGCCAGGTGTATTAGAAGGGAATTGGACTGAAAGTGGAGTGGCTGGGATGCTGGCTCTGCAGGTGACGGCTTAACTCGTTGTGACATAATATGATCACCCATAGCTATAAATTTCTGAGATGATGTTATTTCCATGTGAGACTGTATATCCCAGCAAAGTTTTTACCAGACATGAGGGCAGGATACACATATTTAAAGATAAGTGAGAAGTCTCAATGATTCTATTTGTCACACAGCCTCTCTGTGCAAGTTACTATGCATCTGTCCCTTCAGAACCACACAGAAAACTAAGAGTCAATGGGATTTCCCTTTATGCCTGAAAACTACCAGGTCAAGTTAGAGTAGGAGGATAGAAAGTTCCAGAAATCAGATTATCAAGGAATTAAAAACAGAACAACACTGATTCAATGGTGGTGTTGGATTGTACCATGATGAATTCCATAATTTTGTACACAGATGGAGGGCTGAGTTACTGACAGCAAGCAGAGGACGCCCCAAAGTACTCCTGGAACAGTATCTAAAAAATATACACACAAAAAAATGATTCAAACACTCCTCATAGCTCAGTGAGAAATGCTAAGTCATCTAATCATAATCATGAGAATGTAACTTCTAGTGTTGACTCCATTAAAAATAAATAAATAAAAAGGAGAGCAACTCTGTTGGGGAATGTGGGTAAGAGAATCGGTAGATGAGTTGGTGGCAAAAGAAGAGAGAAATCCTCATTCTTTGTAACAGGGAGTTAATGAATAAAATCTAACCCAGAAAAAAAGGAGTGGTCGAAACAGTTGATGTAGACATGCTGTGAGGATTGAGAAGTAGATTAGGGACTTGGAAGTTGTGGCATTTGGGCAGCAGAAAAGAAGGTGTTCTCCTTGGAACACCTGCAGACCACCGGACTCTCATAGTAGGATGTGTGTATTGCTTTGCTGGAAAGAGGGCTCAGTGTCTTCCTGTGTAACCAGATGGGTCTTGCCATTGTTTGGGACAGAGAACATGGGGACAATCTGGTCAACAGTCTGAGCACATGGGACTCCCTTCTGGGTACTTGCCTATGGCCATGGTAGAAGAACATCCCCTTTCTGGTCCTCTGAAATGGATTCTTCCACAATTTCTCTTTGAGGTAGAACCTACTCGTGAATTTACTGTTCTTGACTTGACTTGACTCTTTTGGCCTGACTTTATCTTGTCTCTGGAGGAAACGCAGGTCTTTAGGCAGTGGGGTTAGGTATGGAATTCTGCCTTCACTCATCACTGGCTTTGTGCCTCAGCTTGTTACTAAAGCTCTTGCTACTTCATCTGAAAATGGAGGAAATATTTTTTGCCTTGAAGGGTTGTGTGAAGAATACATGCATAATTTAATGTGTATAAAGTGTCTGGCACATAACAGTGCCTAAAAATACCTTAAAATGAAAAGCCTAAAGAACAAAGGGGCCACCTGTGATTAACACTGGGTCAAGGACAAGAGTACCATAATGCTGGGTCTCAGCCCCACACATGGGCCTTCAAGAAGGGGTGTTGAGCTCTGGTGTGGAGGAATGGGGATGGGTGGGTAGAATGTGGATAGTTTCCTGATTGAAGCAAAAGTTCTTGCTGCACTTTGCCTGCAGTGTCTTCCAGTTGGACTGCAAGGGCTCAGCAAATTGGTAGAGACCCAGATCCTAGGATGTCTTATGCCCAGAATCTGTAAAAGCTCTTAGCTAATTTTGTTTCCATATCCAGATGCAACCAGAACAATGCTGACATCTCAGATCCTGTGTGATGGCAATTTAGGGTGCATAAGTTCTACCCAACGGTTTCTGCATGCCTGTTGGTGACTTTGCTCACTGAAGCCAGGGTCCTGGAGCTCATGTATTCCTCCTGCATCAGATTGACTCATTCTCTGACTCCTGCAGGGCTTTCGTAAGTTGCCCTGCACAATGACACTGGGCTGTGAAATTCTTTGGGTGTGTTTCCTTGGCTCAGCTTACATACTTATTTTGGTTCTGGGTGGATTCTGTAACTTTGGGCTCTGAGCCCATCATTAGTGCCTCACACACTGTCGTAAAACTGAAGGGAACATTTGTGCTGGAGACAACAGAAGGTTCTGAGGCCAAGGCGGCTTCTCATTGATCTGATTTCCTTGGGTGTTTTCTGATGCTTCTGGCTCTGAGGGTGGGAGACAAAGGGATCAGCGGAGCTGCTACCAGAGAGTGTAAGTGGGTGAGTGGGTGGGTGGGCAGTGCAGAAGCAGATCGTGGGGAAGAGACTCAGAGCATGAAGAAGGGACTGGAAAAAATCTCAGCTAGTTCTCTGGAGAAAAGCTGAGAAGCCAAGTCAGGGAGCAGAGCTGTTGCTATAAGAGTGCTGTGGGGATATGGGTTGACTGGAAGCCGGTGAGTGTGTGGGCTGGAGGCGTTCAAGTGGATCCTGTGACCAGCTGAGTGTGTAATGCCCCGTAGGAGGACCCAAGGCATTTGTGTAATCTATGCAACTGATCTGTTTTCAGAGTAGAAAAGTTATCAAGCTATACTTTACATGTGGTCTTTAAGAAGTTTGTGGGGGGAAATCTGTTTTGTTTTTCGATTCAATTTCATGTTTCAAAATTTTTGCACTCAAAGAAACTTTTCTTCTTTCAAGGTTTACTGCTTAGGAAACCTTAAGATCTTTTTAAAGATTGATTTACATATTTGAAAAGAAGAATTACACAGAGAAAGAGAGAAAGAAAGAAAGAAAGAAAGAGAAAGAGTGAGATCTTTCATATGCTGGTTCACTAACCAAATGGCCACAGTGGCTAATACTGGGGGTTGGTTTGAAGCATGGAGCCACTCTGGGTCTGCAGTGTGGGTGTAGGGCCCAAGTCCTTGGACTACATTCTGCTGCCTTTCCAGGCCATTATCAGGGAGTTGGATCAGAAGTGGAGCATCCAACAACGGAAGTTGGACCAGACTCAAATCAGGAGATACAATTCAATTTTGATCACCCACGTGGGTGGCGGGACCCAAGTCCTTCAGCCATCACCTGCTGCTTCGCAGGGTATATGCATTAGCAGGAAGAAGGGATCAGAAAAAGAACAGGGACTTGAATCCACACAATGGTACACGAAATGCTTGGATCCAAAGCAGTAGCGTAACTGTTCCTCTCTGCTGATTTATGAAGTACTCTGATTGCACTCTAGGGTGATCCATCCCACCCACTAGCTTTATCTGTTTAAAAATCCAACCATGGCCCAGCGTAGTGGCCTACTGGTTAGTCTTCATCTTGAATGCACTGGGATCTCATGGGCGCCGGTTCTAATCCCGGCAGCTCAGCTTCTCATCCAGCTCCTTGCTTGTGGCCTGGGAAAGCAGTCAAGGACAGCCCAAAGCCTTGGGACCCTACACACGCATGTGAGAACTGAAAGAGCTCCTGGCTCCTCGCTTTGGAATGGCGCAGCACCGGCTATTGCGGTCACTTGGGGAGTGAATCAGATGGAAGATCTTCCTCTCTGTCTCTCATCCTCTCTCTCTCTCTCTATATATATATATGCATTTCCAATAAAAATAAATAAATCTTTAAAAAATCCAGCCACAAATTTGAACACATGTTTATTTATTTATTTTTTAGGACTTTCAAAGGGACCCATATTATGGAGCAGCAAGTTAAGCTGCCACATGTGATGGGTGGCATATGGGTTTGCCAGTTGAAGTCCTGACTGTTGTGCTTCTGATCCAGCTTCCAGCCAATGCATCTAGGAAAGCAGTGGAAGATGGCCCAAGTGCCTGAGCTCCTGACACCCATGTGGGTGAGACTGACAGAGTTCTAGGCTTCAGACTTCAGCTTGGCCCAGCTCTGGCTGTTGTGGCATTTGGGGAATGAATGGGCAATGACACAGTCTCTCCTTTTCTCTATATCATTCTTCCTTCCAAATAAATAAGTATACATTTTTCTTAAAAAGAGGTTTATTTATGTTGATTTAGAAGGCAGAGTGACAGTGTAGCTGGGGGGAGCGGAGAGAGGGCACGAGAGAACAAGCTCTCCCATCTGCTGGTTCATTTCCAAAAAGCCTACAACTTCTGGGACTGGTCTAGGCTGAGTTCAACATCCTAGAACTCCAGTCAGTTTTCCTATGTGACTGGCAGGGACCCACGTACTTGAGCTGTTGTCTGCTGCCTGCCAGGGTGTACATCCACAGGAAACTGAATTGGAACCAGATCCGTGGCACTGTGATGTAGGAAGCTGCTGTCTCAAGCAGCTGTACACCCAGCCGTACCACCAAATATCCTCCTCCATCCACCAGCAACTCCCCCTTTAAAAGAATTCCTTATTTGAAATGCAGAGTTACCGAGAGAGGGGGGGAGTTCTTCCATTTGCTGGCTCACTCCCCAAATGACCATATGGGCTGGGGCTGGGCCAGGCTGAAGTCAAGAGCCAGGAGCTTCTTCTGAGTCTCCCACATGGGCACAAGTGCCCAGCCGCTTGGGCCATTCTCTACTGTTTTTTTCAGGCACATGAGTAGGGGGCTGGATTGGAAGTGGGGCAACTGGCATCCACATGTAATGTGGGTGCTGCAGGCAGTGGCTTAACAACAAACTGTGCCACAGCATCAGCTCCTGCCTCTTAATGTTTTTTTGGAAAGTTTTTGAGTAGCCCTAGTGATAGAACCAAGCCCTGTCCTAGAGTTATGAATTGGCATTAGGAAAGCCCCAATGTCTTACAACTCCCTTAGTTTTTTATAGCCAGAGTCAGTTTGTTTTAAGAGACCAAGGCCTGTGCTATTCTTTGCTCACTTGGGCTCTCAGGCTGGGCTATTGGCAGCTTCCGTTCTCAGTGCCAAACTCTTGGGTTTGCATACATTTGCTACGTTGAACAGAACTGGTGAGAAATCCTGCTCTTACTCCCCAGTTTCCTAACCTCAGATTGCTGCAGCTATAGGTCAGCAAGAGATTGATTTAGTTGGGGCAATGTGGTTTCAGCAAACGGAGATTGACCTAAATTCCACCTACAGGGGTTTTATTGAAAGGATTCAGTGGATTCAGGCTGGAATCAGTGCAGATGAGCCTTGCAGCTGCCCGTCACTTACTAAGCATCTGTCCTCATGAGGCACCATAGCTTCCTGTCTGCCACTCCCTGGTAGGCAGTTTCTCACCTCTCACAGGAACCCTGCAGCCCCATCCTTTGTGCAGTGGGTGGTGTTTGCTGTGCAAGTGCTGCTGCCACCTTTGCGGTAACTCCCGTAACTGTAGTCTTTTCCCCTAGTTGCAGCTGTGAACTATGATCACGATCATCCAGCACCTGGTTTCTGGATGAATGATCCTCAAGTCCAAGTCGCGCCCTTGTCCTTCAAGGGAGGCTCTATGGCGGGTGGGGCAGGGTGGAGTGGGTAGGTAGCAAAACATGGCTATTTCAGTTGTGTGGGGCTGTCGGCCATCCCCCAAGGGAGTTAAACAGCAGAACTGGAGCTTTACTTTCCATCTCAGGTCTGCCGATTGCCGTGGTTGGAGGGCAGGATGTTTGGGGTGGCAGGCCAAGGAGGCTGGTCCGAGAGGGAAGGACATGCAACTTGGGTCCTCCCACAGCCTTAGGGCTGCAGAAACCCAGTAGTGTGTGTAGATAGAATATCTGAAGAGTCGTCCATCTCCTACTGAAGCTCTGGCCTGGAGTAAAAGCAAGGAGACAGGAAGCTGCCTAGAGAGAGGTAGATAGGGAGTGTCCCTTCCTGTTAAGGAGGGGCTGAGCCAGCAGCCCAGGGTGTCCCTTCCCTGCAAGTGCTGTGCAGCTGTCCCCAGCGGACACTCCCTGCTGGCAGCCCTGGCTGGCTGCTGGCTCTGCCTGTGTATGCATGTGGAGATCACCTGCCTGTCTGTCCTCCTTTGCCCATAGGGATGCTGTCATCCAATGTTTTGTTGGCATTAATTATAGATAACAGCAAAGTGCACAAGACCTTGAAGTGACATTTTTATTTTTCCTGTCTCACCTGATACCTTTGTTGTTTGCCATACTATGTCCCGAACCTCTGTGAGGCCTTGACATTTCTACCGCCTCTGATGGCTCATGTCAGCTGAATTTTATCTGATGTGAGTTCCTCTTAGCATCCACCCTCTCAGGCATGACTCTCATTGCTACTAAGGTTTCTCTCCCTGCTGTTCCTCAGTGGGTTTCTGAATTGTCTCCTGTGAAACAGTTCTTGCCTTTTGGACCCCCTTCCTTTAGTCTTTACTAGGGGAGCTCATTGCAACATCACAGATCTTTCCTTAGACTTTGCTGAGCTGCATGTGAGTGAGAGCAGTGAAGGCAGACTCCTGGAACTTCACATTCATGTCCACTAGACATGGTGAGTGAGGATAAGGATGGAGGAGGGGCCAGGGAGAGAGGAATGCCAGAGGAATTGGCGCATTTCTTCTGGGGAGGAGTTTCTAGGACAAAGTAGTCCTAGAGGTAGCATGCCGAGATTGTTCCAAATCTGAGGAATTTGGAAACCTGATCCAGCAAGTTGATTTCCAAGCCGGTGTCTTAAATAAATTATTGTAGCGTGTCCCCCCTCTCCCCCTACCCCGCTGCTTTATAGTTCAGAGTTTTGGGGCATTCTTATTGGTTTGGCCTCTGGTAAGGTCTTTGGACTTTCTGGTTGTATAACAACAAGGTCACTGATATTATGGTGTGGGCATGTGAGAGAGGGAAAGAGCAGTTACTTGATAAGGCAGGAAGCCAAAGCCATCCAGAAGTGAGGTGTGGCCCTTTTCCAATTGTTCTCATGAGAACTGACCAGCATCCAGTAGAAACCATATTAATCCCTTCCAAACATAGAACCCTCAAAGACCTAGTCCTCTGTACCCACTCTGGCATAGGAATCAGGTGACCTTGGGCCAGCAGGCTTTTAACTGAGATATTATCTGTGTTTCTCACGTAGTATGTCAGTTTCTATACCAGTTTCCCTCTTGGAAACAAGTGATGGCTAACTAATTGTATTTTATTGTACCTTTGAAAATGAAATTTACTTCTCGAAATTTATAGCAGGTGCCTGATCGTTACTTCAAAATCACTCATTCCCTATTAGCCTTTCCCTTGGTTTATGATAGGTCATTGGCTTTAAGATGTTTTTAAAAGATTTGTTTATTTTTATTGCAAAGTCAGATATACAGAGAGGAGGAGAGACAGAGAGGAAGATCTTTCATCCAATGGTTCACTCCCCAAGTGGCCGCAAAAGGCTAGAGCTGAGCTAATTCGAAGCCAGGAGCCAGGAGCTTCTTCCAGGTCTCCCACGCAAGTACAGGGTCCCAAAGCTTTGGGCCATCCTTGACTGCCCTCCCAGGCTGCAAGCAGGGAGCTGGATGGGAAGCAGGGCTGCCGGATTAGAACCAGCGACCATGTGGGATCCCAGCCTGTCTAAGGCAAGGACTTTAACCACTATACACTATCATGCTGGGCCCAAGATTTTTTTAATGTATGTTTCCATTAATCTGTCAAGTTGTAGTAGCCAACAATCATTGCACATGTAAAATTGCATTCCCTTTGTACTTCCTGTATGATTTGCTAGTTGAGTACATTTTATATTTAGGTTGGATTATGCATGTGTGGGTAAATGAAAGCTGTATCTATTTGATTTATCATTTAAAAATGAACTTTCCTGGATATTTGATGCTTTTCTTCTAAAAACAAAAAACAAGACAAAACAAAACAAAACAAAACAAAAACAAAACAAAGAAACTTAGTCCTCTTCCACAGGACCCACCATACCATCTCAGCATAGACACACTGAGAACCAGCTTAATAGTTCATGCAACATTTAGGGCTACTCTAAAATTGTGGCAAAAGTAGTTATAAACTTGTCTAAAGATTAAGTTCAAACACTGCTTGTTATTGCAAAACAAAAAAACAAGCAACACTCTCCCCCCAAAAACCAAACCAAACCCCCAAAGCTCTCCCAAACAAAAATTGACAAGTCGCAAGTGTCCAGCTTTTGGGAGTTGGGTGCCATAGTTGGTATGGCTGTGTGCCATGCAGGAGATCCACAACTGAGGAAGCCATTAGAGTGGCATTGTAGAAGAGAGTTTCATGACACACCACTAGGCCATATCGAGCACCAGGCCATGCTCATCTCTGCATTAAAAAAAAAAATCCATATAATAACAATATGGAACAAAGGGAAAAAACCTGCTCAATTTGTAGTTCTATTGGGTGGAGAACAACTGGATAATGTGTTCCTTCTATTTACTTAATTTGATGCTAATTTGTATTGAATGAACCTAAATTTCTTTGGTCCAAGCAAAACAGTTACCTTAAAACTGAATGCTTTTCACTCAGATGGCTTTGATAGTACATGGGTTGCAAATGCTGGTGTCTGGAAGGATTTAGACATTACATTCACACCTGCAAGAGAAGGAATGATGTATTGTAGGTCAAGGGAAGGCAGTGAGCAGGTCTGATGGACTCGTGGAGGCTCACACCTTATACAAACACAAGACTTGGGCTGGCTCTTCTTCCCCTTATTTCTTACCACCAGTAGCAAGTAGCACCAGGATTCCATGGCTGATGCAACAGCTTGTTTGTTTCATCTGCAACTCATTTTGAAACTGGGCAGCCCCAGAAAGGGTGGGTCTGAGTGAATGGATGACCCACTGGGGCCCTGTAAAGGAGGTTGGTTCTTGGCAAGGAGGAGTGGGCAGTGGTTGGGAAAGGGGCTTGGAAGTGGCAGGAGTCAGCAGGCCTGTGCTGGAGGAGGAAGAGGAAGGGTACTCTCGGTGCTTCTGGTAATCAGCCTGCAACTTTTTGCTTTGCTTGTCCCCCTGCAGGCAGCGCTAGAGCCAGTTGAGCACAGTTTGGCTGCAAGGAGCCTGGAAGGAAATAGTGGATGTTACTGAGCCCAGCTGAAATGTACCGGCCCTTGGGAGCCTCTCCCAAGTCCTGGTGCCAGATCTCCAGCCCAGCACTGAGGTAAGATCCCTTAGACTCCAGCTTGGGCAGGGAAATGACTATTGGGGGTGGGAGCAGGCATTCTTTCCTCTTCTAGGGCTCAGGAAAGAAGCAGTTGTTTCTGAAATAGTCAAGCCACCTGTTTTGGCCTAAGCCCACTGGGAGGCAAGGTCATTCCCGTAGCCAAATATTTGTCAGAGCAGGTCTTTTGAAATCTTGATACTGATTCATATTTTCTCCATCGTCGGTGAAATCTGAACTCCAGCTGCACCAGATTCAGGTGAATGCTTAACTTCGTGCACCTGCTGTGCTCTGCAAGGGAAATTAAGCTCCTAGGAAACACGTTCGACAACTCAAGGAAAGCAGGATAGAAATTAGGCAAAACACTCCAGTAAGCCGATTAAAAATGATTTCTGTTACTTAGATATGTTCTGTGTATAAGGGCAAAATGTGCTCCCAGGATTTCTGGAAAACTATTGACGTAGAAGCAAAGACAACATGTTTGAAATCTTGCCCCTGCTGGTAGTCCTTCAGATCCTGCTCTGTGCAGGCTACTCTTTGAGTTGCTGCACCAGATGGATTCCTCCTGCCTGGCGTATGGAGGTGTGGCAGAAAGTATACTCAGCTAGGAGTCATAAGAAGTCTCCAGTGTGGAAACTCTAGAGCTGGATTTGAAATATTTGGAGATGTTGCAAATTAGCTGTTTAAAAACATTGTTTAAAAACTGGTGATGGCTTTCAATTGAGCATGGGGTGGTGGTGTTGGAATTATGTCACAAAAGTGGGCAAATGCTGGGAGTTGGGCTTCTGGGTGATGAAAATTCAGATGACACTAGTACATCTCTGGTTACAATGGCCACATTGTCACACCAGGTGTGAGGCCTTGGGCAAGTCACTTCACCTGTGCGCTTCTTCATTCCTCTTGTACAAACAAGGAGTGCTCAGTGGGAGCTACACGGATAGCCCAGAATGAGATTTCTGTCTTTTTGAGCTCATGAAGATGTTTTGAGGGTCCCCTAAGCTAACGCCAGCGAGCATGCTTTGCACCCTGGCCAACTTTCTGCCCATGTAGGGAGGGGGCTAATTGATGGAGAGAAGCTGACAGGGGTTCTCCCGCGGCAGTCTGTGGGTGACTGACATGCTTTCATAAAGACAGATGAAAACCCTCCATTTACTGAGCAACATCTGGGGTGTATTTCCTTCCTGGAAAAGTCAAGGAGTAGGTCAGAGAAGTGTAAAAGGGAAGCCTCAGCCACGCTGGATGTGAGAGCCAGGACTGAAATCAGAGCTTTTGACTCATAATCTCCAGTAGGGGTGAGGGAAAAGTGGTGGTGGAGGGGGGATGAACTTCCTGCCAAATGTGAAATTTCAACAAAAGCCTCTTTCTTCTAGTCCCTGCTGTTGCTGCAGATTAGAGCTAATTAAATTAGCATAATGCAGCCCCAGCCTCTGGCCTCCTTCCTCCACTTTCAGATTTCCTGGTTCCCTAACCACTTGCAGCCTTCCCTATGTTATGTCCTAGAGGAGTGGGGAGGAGTGCCGGTATATCTTTGTCAGCTTGACAAGTTAGAGAAGTGGAAAGGCATTCAGAGGCTATATGGTCCCCTGCCCTCTTCTTGAGCTGATAATTGTCAATGCCACCGGTGAAAGTATGTACTCCTGGGGAGATTGGAGCCCAGGGTGGTGGTGGGGGAGGTGATGCTTCATTCGGGCTACCAGATCATTAAACTCTTGGCATTCTCATCCCCAAGGCCGCTTGGGGACTTCAGCTGCCTGCTCTGGCTCCCAAACCCACCCCCATTTTTCTTAGATTGCTTTCTGTACCTGCTGCCATGGTCACAGTGAGGTTCAAGTCCTCTGCTGTTCTGGCCCCAGGGCACTTTGTAAGATGCTCCTCCAGCTGGGAAGGAAGACCCCTTCTCCATCAGGGCCACATTGGTGTTCTGTTTCAGTCAAACTGTGGCGAGGAATTTGATGTGAAAGATAACAGTAAACTCTTCTCTCACAGGAAAGAAGAATTTTCGCGCGGACAATTTCAGTGTGAAAAGCAAGATTTATTTAGGAAAGAGGTTTCCTGCTTTAGGAAAAGGGGTTGGGGAGGGCGTTCCAAAGGAGGAAAGACCTGAGAAAATGATGCAAGTGTTGTCTTTTATGCACCATCCCACTGAGGGGGACAAATAAATCAGAGGGTGGAGTGAAAACTCATTCACAATGGGCAGTGATCCTATCTAGTTCATTGCTCAAAACAAAAAGGCTATCCAAAAGGTGTGACTGGCCATCTCTTTGCTTTTGCTGTGACAATAACTCAGAGATGGGGATTGATATTTTGATTTTGTCCGTTGATTTCCCTCAAGAGGACTGACTTAGAATATGGCCTTGGTAAACATTTGGCAGAGCAAGATACTATATTTTCACCAAGGGACTGAGACCCTAACTATTGATTAGTCTGTCTGACTCACAAAACCAGCTAAGATCATATCACTGAGTCAAGTGTGTCCAAAGTTCATGGATGATTGTGTATTGTAAAATTTCAATTTCTTTTTGCACCAAAATAATATTTTGCACTGTGTTTTCTCACAAACGGTTCGAGATGCCCTTGTATTTACACAGAAGGGTGTCAGTTGCAGGTCAGTTGAAGGTTGCAGGCTCTGTTTTCTGTGCTGCCTCACGATTTCATTTCATTTGAGGCTATCTACCAAGGAGTCTACACCCTTGACTCAGATAGGGAAATTGAGCCCCAGAGGGATCAAGAGACTTCCCTAACATTGCACAGCTCCTAAAGAACAGAGCTTGAAGCTAAGCCTGCCTGTGACCGCCAAGGCTTCTCAAAGCCCATGAGTGCTTCTTGCAGCAAGTACTCACCTGGGATCTCCCCAAAAACAGTGTGCATGAGCAGAGTCTCTCCTTAGGGACATGCTCCCAACTCTGCAGCCATTTCAACAGCTGCAAACCTCATGCCTGGAGCTGTGCAAAATGCTCCACTGTTCCTCCCAGATCCCAAGGGCTCCTCCTTATAGTGGAAGACAGCTTTGAGCCAAGGCGCACCTGTAGAGTCCCACACACAGTCTTCCTGTACTCCAGTGCCCCTGGGGGTAAGGTGCAAGGTCCCTGGACCCCCAGGGCTTCAGGTAAAAGCAGGTGGTCTTTCAGCCTCAGGGGCCCTTGCTGGGACCACATTGGAAAGGATAGCCTTGGATTTCCTATGTGGCTAGGAAAGAGATTACTCCTCTGACAAGAGAGGTGTAATTTAGTTTCAGATATTTACTGAAAGCCTACTCTTTGCTCAGCTAAGCAGCTCAGGTTGTTGGGGCAAGAAACCTTGGCCCAGCTCTGTCTTCTGGCAGCAGCAGCAGGAGGAGGGGTTTTCCTACATAAAGATTGCAGAATGTTCTCTTTGTCCTACTTATCCTGGGACCCCTTCATCTCCAGCTTTTCCTTCTGGAATACAGAAGACAGTATTATGGCTCAAGTTGTTGACTCTTGCTGAATTCCCAGGCGCGTAACGTGCAGAGATTCAGGCCCTCAATCTGCCAGGTGGGGAAAAGAGCAACAAATGGGGCTGGCAGTGGGGTCAGGTCACAGTCTGTGAAAGACTTCCCCAGGGGTTAGGAGGGGTAAGTTGAGCCATTGCTGCATGTAAGTGGGGGTGCATGCTCTGCCTCTGCAACTGGGATTGATGGGGGCCTGGTGTGGTTTCATAGATGATGGAGAACTTTTTTTCATGTGTGGCACCTGCCCAAGTTTAGGAGGAGGAAATGTGTGGTTCAGCAGGGCACTTGGAGCTACGCGTGTGGGCCGGAAAGGTTCCTGGGAAGGTTGTGGGTTAACTTTTATGGTCTTCTTCAGAGGAAGTGGAGGCCCAGAAAGGGGAATAGCATGGTTTAGGCACCCATGGAACTTGAGGATTTTTTTTTCCTGAGACTGGCCCAGGCTGTAGAGGGATGGTTGTTCTTGAAGCAGGCACAGCTGGCTTGGCTGGAGGAGAACTGGTGAACTGAAAGCAGTGGGGGCTTTCTCATTGAGTCAGAAACCCTTTCCCATGCTGTCCCTCAAACACCCCCTCCCCCTTTAAAGATTTATGTATTTTATTGGAAAGTTAGATATACAGAGAGAAGGAGAGACAGAGAGGAAGGTCTTCTGTACAATGATTCACTCCCCAGGTGGCCACAATGGCCAGATCTGAGCTGATCCAAAGCCAGGAACCAGGAGTTTCTTCTGGGTCTCCTACACGGGTACAGGGTCCCAAGGCTTTGGACCATCCTCCACTGCTTTTCCAGGCCACAGCAGAGCTGGATGGGAAGCAGTACTCCCTGGATTAGAACTGGTGCTCATATGGATGGGATCCTAGTGCGTGCAAGGCGAGGGCTTTAGCAATTAGGCCACCATGCCGGGCCCCAACCTCCTTCTTACAGATCCTTTTTATAGAGATCTTGGAACCATTCTTCCCCGCACCCCCCGGCCACCCCCACCTTTGTGCTGAGTATTTGCAGTTGGTGGAAGCATCACAACTCAGAGAGTCCTCTCTTTGAAGTCAGCCTGTGGGTTTTGCTGGATGACCTAGGCTTTCTGACCCAGATTCGTCATGTGTTCACTAGGCCGAATAACGCTTACCTTGAATGAAGATCTGTAATCATTGATGTCCAGTTTTCCCCTAGAACAGAGAATGAGTTTTAAGTGGTACCTTTGTTATGTTGGTGCACTTTTGTTAAGGTCTAGTTGATGGACAAAAGTCTGCATGCATTTAAATTGCACAGCCTGATGCGTTTTGACATAAGCATACACTCATGAAATCATTCTGCTCTCCAGTGTGTCACCTCCCCCAACCTCTCAGAGTCTTCTTGCCTTCTCCCTTCCTCCTGTTACTTTCAAAACCTGCCTCCCATCCCCAGGCAACCTCATGTCTGTTTTCTATCCTTATTAAGTTATTGTGCATTGGGCCCAGCGCGGTAGTGCAAGTGGTTAAAGGTCCTCGCCTTGCACGCCCGGGATCCCATATGGGCGCCGGTTCTAATCCCAGCAGCCCCGCTTCCCTTCCAGCTCCCTGCCTGTGGCCTGGGAAAGCAGTCGAGGACAGCCCAAAGCTTTGGGAACCTGCACCCGTGTGGGAGACCCGGAAGAGGCTCCTGGCTTCGGATCGGCATAGTATCGGCCCGTTGCGCTCACTTGGGGAGTGAATCATCGGATGGAAGATCTTCCTCTCTGTCTCTCCTCTCTGTATATCCGCCTTTCCAATGAAAAAAATAATAAAAATAAATCTTAAAAAAAAATTATTGTGCGTTTTCTACATTTTCATGGAGTGGAATGATACAGTTTTCATCTTTGACTCAGTGGGATTATTTTGACATTCATCCTTGTTGTTATGCTTGTGCCAATGGTTTATTTCTTATTGCAGAATTGTACCCCCTTATTATAGATATACCATGCTTTATTCATCCATTCACTTGTTGACAAGAAATTTGAGCTGTTTCCAACTTTGTCACTTCTGTTTTAGATTTAATAATTTTTACTTGAAGTAGTTACAGAGAGAGAGAAAAAGAGACACAGAGATCTTCTGTCTAATGGCTCACTGCTCAAATGGTTGCAATAGCCAGAGTCGAGCCAATTGGAAGCTGGGAGCCAAAAGCTGCTTCTGGGTCTTCCATGTGGGTGCAGGTGCCCAAGCACTTGATCCGTTCTCTGCTGCTTTATCAAGGAGCTGGATTGGAAGAGGAACAGCCAGAATTGTGACTGGTGCCATATAGGCTGCCTGTGTGGAAGACAGTGGATCAGCCTGTGACGCCACCACTTGGGGCTCCAAGTTTGTCTTCTTAACGTTGAATTGGAAGAGTTACTTTTATGCTCTGCAGATAAATCTTTTATTGGAAATGCTTTGTAAATATTTTCTCTAATTCTGTGGCTTGCAGATGGTAAGAAACAAAAACAAATAATTACAATTTAGTTGAATGACGGCTTTGCGCACAAGTGTAGCGGAGAAGCAGTAATTTTGGGTGGAAAGTTACGGAAGCTGCTTGAAGATTAAGGTATGCAAATTGGGTTTTAAAGGAAAGTTAGCAAGGTGAGAGAAGGGCAGCTTGGGGCAAAGTTCATATATGCAAAAGCAGAGATGTGACGTGGCATGGCATAATCAAAACTGGGTCATCTGGCCTGGTTGAAGCTCTGAAATTTTGGATCAGAAGAATGCGGTCTGTGATCCAGGCCCTCTTGTTTGTTGGCTATGCAACGTTTTTTCATTAAAAATTCTTCCAATTTTCAATAGTTATAGATCTAAAGGAAGTTGTGTAGCTGGTACAGGAAGATCTGGAGCATCCTTCCCTTAGTTTCCAGCAATGGTTTCATCTTCATGATTACAGCACAACATGTAAACTAGCACTCTGGCAGAGTAGCATAATGTGTGTGCATCTGTGTTGTTCCTCATGTGGCTGGATTCATATAACCATCTGTACAGTTAAAGTGCAGCACTGTTCCATCTCCACAAAGAGCTCCCATGTGCCATTCTTTACTGTCCCACCGGCTTCCTTCCCTTGTTCTACATGTCAACAGTTTCACCCTTTTGAGAATATTATCACTGTTTTAAGAATACAACAGGCTCTGCCTTTGGAGACTGGTGTATGTCATTCATCATAATGCCCTTGAGGCCCATGGAGATGTGAAGTGGGGTGGCTGAGTGTATCTGCAGTTTGCTCTTTCCTGATTCTTGATCATATCCCATAGTGTGAATGTTACTCTAACTTTTGCCTGTTGAATGACTGTTTTTTCCCTTCAAACTGAGAATCAGAGAATAGTAGAGATAGAGGTAGAGTGAGAGGGAGTCCTTGAGTTGGTCTACACCCCACATGCCCGTAATGGCTGGGGTTAGGCTGGGCACAAATCTGGGAGCCAACCATTCAGTCCTGAACTCCCACATGTGTAGCAGGAAGCTTGAGCCACCATCTCTCCTCCCATGGTCTGTGTGAGCAGGAAATTGGAGTCAGGAGCCACAATGGGGCATCGAACCAAGGCACTTTGATACGGAACACCGGTTTCTTAACCACTGGGCCAAGTGTCCACAACGTATGTTATTTTGGCGATTACAAATACTATTGCTGAGAACAATTGTGCGCAGAGTCTTACGTGGAACTAGGTTTTTGTCTGGGATGGAAACTCAGGGAAGCAATTGCTGAATTGCACAGATATTTTTTTTTTTTTGGTAAGATTTATTTATTTTTATTTGCAGAGAGGAGAGAAAAGTTCCTCTTATTTGCTGGTTCACTTCCCAAGTGCTCACAACAGCTTGATTCAGAATCAGGAACTAGAACCCTTCTCTAGGTCTCTCACATGGGGATAGGTCCTAAGGTCCTCCACTGTTTTCCCAGGCAATAAGCAGGGAGCTGGATGGGAAGTAGAACAGCCAGGACATGAGCCGGGGCCCATACGTGATCCTGGAACTTGAAGGGGGAGGATTAATCAATTGAGCCATTGTGCTGGGTCCCCATGCTTTAGTTTTAAAAGGAAACACTGCACTCTTTTGCAGAGTGATGGTTTTGTATTTACAGTACCACTGGCAAAGTGGTCTACTTCTTCCACATCCTTGCAGTATTTGGCCTGGTCACCATTCTTACTCTAGCTGCTCCAGTAAGTCTATGAGAATTTCTCATCTTGGTTTTCATTTGCATTTCCCCAATGGCTGGCCATTTGTCTCTCTCCTCTCCCCAGGCTTGGCAGTCTGAATTTGGACCCTCACAGCAGGTTCCCCACCTGTAGGAAGCAGAACTGTGTGGTGACAGTTTCTCTCCCACCGTTTTCGGGGCTACCCTAGAAGTGTGACTTCTTTGTGTTTTGATCTAACTCAACATTCTTAGGCAAGTCTTCTTTATTTTCCCGGGTGGCTCCTGGGAAGTGAGATTTTATGGAGCTATATATTTTCCTAGGAAGGATGTTTTTACAGATGAGCAAACAGCCTGTAAGTGATGGAGTCTTACATGCCCTCCACCCTGTCCCTTCCTGGTGCTGATGTGTCAACATTTGCATTTATGGATAGTCAAGGTGCAGAAACCTCTGGAGTTGGCCCAGGAAGAGCATTGACAGTCCAAGGGCGGCTTCCATGGCCTCATGCCCCCGACTGCATTTTTTGCTCTTTCTGCTTGCAGAAGGAAAGACAGTTTCAATGTGCTTGGAAGAATAATGGCTGTTCTCAGTAACCAAGGGCTAAGTTTGTGGAATCAACATGTCATTTTGGTGCAAAATTTATGAGAGCTATACAATTTTTCCACAATATGTGCTTTCTGTGAATATTATTATCATTTGAATTTTTTTCATTATTTTCATTTTTCAAGGGTGAATATTATTTTTAAAACAATTTATTTATTTATTTGAAGAACACACGTGAAAAATTATCTATGTGCTGATTCAATGCCCAAATGGCCATAGGAAGCCAGGAATGGGAAACTCCATCTGGGTCTCCCACATGGGTGGCAAGTCTTAAGTACTTGAACACCCGCGATCTTCCCAGGTATATCAATATGAAGGTGAATTAGAAGCAGAGCAGCTGGATATCATTGCTTGGGTATGAGAAGCCAGTACTGTAACTAGTGGCTTAGCCTGATGTGACACAACACCAGTTCCTCCACAAACCTCTTGAAAACTTTTCGTGTATTTCAATGATTATTACCAGGAAGTAAGTGTTATTATGTACATATTAATTCATTCAGTCCCCACACGAATCCTGATTCATGCACATGTGCTATTTATTTCTTTATCTTGTAGATGAAGAAATAGGAACAGAGAGGTTTTATAGCTGTTAAGGACTTAGGCAGGGTGACCATCATGGATGTCTTAGTCATTATGTTGTTGTAGCTGGAGAAACCCTCTGGTAATCAGCTTTTCATTACTTTCATTAGAATACCTACGAGGGAGTGTCTTGGGAAGGAAAAGGCCCCTTTTGACTTACAGTTTGAAGGTCATACTTCAGGTTTTCAAATTCACAATACCTGCCTCGGTGGTGATAACCTTCGCATCCCACTCCGTCTACCCCTTTCTTTGCAGATGTTGGAAGTTAGCAAGGGGTTTCTAGCCTGGTAGAGCTTGGCTGGGACCCTGGAAAGAGGGCAGAAGGAATATTTCCCAATTTCCAGGTTGTCATGAGGGCAGGATGGGAGTGAGGCCAAGAAGTGCTCTGAGCTGCTCTTGGCTGCCTCTTATCACTCTTTGTCCCTTTCTCACACCTCTATCCCTCTCCCAGGGACCTTTGTTACAAACACACAGCTGCAGGGCCAGGCAGTATTGAAAGGAAATCGAGTGTGTGTGCCTTGCCCCAGTGTGGCCAGGGAAGTGTGTCCATTCACATAGCTGTTTACATGAGCAGCTGCTATGTGCTTGTATCTGTAAGAGGCACTGTGAGCAATGAACCACAGTCTTCAACCTCACATAGTGTGTGGTCTGAAAAGAGAGAAGAATGTTCAATTGCAACACAGTCACATGTGAAGTCATGCATGGTGGGGTGGAGGCCCGAAGATACTTCCTCAGGAAGTGATTCCTTGGTTTTGAACAACAGTCAATGGGGCACCTTTCACAGCATCAGTCAGCCCACTGTGGACTTGATTGTGGACTGATCTGATGCCTGGCCACTCCAGGGCGCCTCCTTCAGACTAACGTTCCAGACTGCTCTGGGAGGTTGCCATGGCCAACCATTCACGGCTCCTTTGCCTGAAGGCAGGCTTAGCTTATTGCTTTTGAGTGTGTTCATGACTCCATAGTTTATCACTCAGCTTAACACAGTGAGGTTTTTATCAGCTTACAGGTTTTAAAAAAGCAACTATATAGGAGTACAATTGCTATTTCACAAAATTGCACCCACCTTGGGAATATGAAATCTATTGCTTTTAAATTAAATATACTGAGAGATGCAGCCATGTTCAACATCACATATCAGAACAGTCCCACCATCGGCTGGGTCACCTCACAAGGCAGAAGGTATGCGAATCATTGGGGTCCCTGCTTCCTGTAGGAGTATCTCAGTAATTAATTTAATTAGTATTTACTGAGGGTCTGCTGGAGCCCTCAGCTGTTCTGGGTTGCAAAAGGAAATTCAGAGATAAACAAGAGGCAGTGGCTGCTGCTGTGCGGCTGATGAGCTTGGTCCTGCAGATGCTCTGTTCTGTGTACCCTACCTGGGCAGATGGGATGTGGGGCCCTGCAGGATACATAGGTGTTCTCACACCTTGGATTTAACTGAAAACAAGGCAAGCGCTTTGCTTCTGCAGTACAGGGAATTACATCAAATTACTCGCCAAGCAGAGAAATGTGTTCTCCAACATCTGTAAATAGCTCTGAGCTTTGGCTGGGCTGCCTGCAGTATCTTGAAGAAAGAGAGAAAAGTGGCTGTTGTGCTCACAGGGCAGAGATTGGACAGGTGGTCTTGGAGTGCAGGTGCATCAGGGGAGGAAAAGGGTTTGTGCCAAGTCTGGACAGCTGGCTGGGGCAGAACAACAACAGATTAGGTGGTCTGGAACTTAGGAATGTGTTGCTTAGAGGCTTAGAAATAGGGCAAAGGGATGGTCTTGTATGTAAAGACATGCAGTCAAACTGGAATGGTGCTGCCTTAAGTTTTGGAATTGGGGATTTATTTCTCAAAACCTGATATCACAAGATGAATCTTGCATGAGGCAAGGCAGGTGGAAACAGGTTGGGAGGTTGGTGGGAGGTCTTTTGGTGAGATGTAGCTCCATTTTGGGTAGTAGGTATAGCAAGGTAATAGAAGAAGTGGAGGGGAGACTGCCAAATGAGGAAGAAAATCTTTCAACCCCCAGCTTTTTGCAAGGTTCAAGCCTACCCTATCCATTCATTTGCCTGTTGCATTTTGGTCCTTTAGACTTGACCTAGCCACAGCCCCACTCAGTAGCCTCCCCACAGCATTTTCCCTCTGGTCCTGCCAGCTTCCTGCTGCTACATACTGTCCCTTGTCCCACTCCTCCCAACCAGAGAGAGGGGAAGAACAAAAATCAGCCAGGAGAGGCAGCAAGGACATAGTTCAGCGAGTTCTCTAGGGAGGGTGACCCATCCATGCTGTAGACAGAGTGAGGCTGAACATTGAAAGAAGGCTGGTACAAGATGGATGCCAAATGGACGGATGCTTCTGGACTTGCACAACCCAGAGAATAGAGCATCTTGAACATTTTCTACCTGAGCTGCTTCCCTTGCCTGGTCCTCATCCTGACCGTGGGTAGAACTGGTCACTGGGAGGTCACTGGTGGCCTTGAAGAAAGCATTACATTGTGATGGTTCAGGGGTAGGTGGGGCAGTTTCCCAGAAGAAAGCTAAACACAAGGAGTTGTGTGGGTATGATCCCTTGTCTCCCTACTGTCCATTCCAGGATAACCCCTCAAGGTTGCCAAGGTCTTGTTATAGGTCCTGGAGTTGTTTGAAGAACACAGATGAAATCTGAACCCCTATCCCCACCTTAACAGACATAGAGAAGTCCCTGAGTTGGCTAGGGCCATAAGGGTGTCACACTGCAGGTCTTTGCTTTCCTTCGATTTATCATCTTCCATTGTTCTGCACTCCTTTTATCAACTCACCTCTGGACAGTCCATAGCACTCCCACTAAGAATGGAGAGTTGAGGTTGAAGGCTGAACACTGAGGTCTGATTCTTTTAAGTTCATTTACTGAATGCTGTAATTACCAAGTGTCAGTGTAGGGGCTTTTACACATGATTTTATTTAGTTTTCGTAAGAACCGCTCCAAGAATGTGTCAGTCTCCCATTTTCTTGATGAGGAAGCTCAGTTGCAGAGAGACTAAATAGTTTGCTTTATTTTGCATAGTGGCTGGCTGGCTGGCTGGCTGGCTGCTGTTGCTGCTGCTGCTGCTCTGAGCTAGAGCCCAAGCTCCACCCCACACCACACTGCACCACACCATACCACACTACATCACATCACACTGCAGCATACCACACTGCATCTCACCATACCACATGTCTTTGCAGCCATCTAGCTTTTCTGCCAGCCACTGTCTGGGTGTCAACCCAATGTGGACAAAGGGGACAAAATGCTGGCTGAACTGGCCCTGCTTTGTCCCCAGCTTGTGAGGACAGGTGGACTTACTCTTCCTGAGGTCACTTGTATTCTTTGCAGCCACAGTGTTGCTGTGTTCCCTGGCTGTTGCTGAAATGAAGTTCATTTCCCAGTTCTCCATTTAGCCATGTGGACTTTTTTTCTCTGTCCTGTGTCTCAGAAACATTTGTCAGAAACAGGATTTGCGCCACCTCCCCGCCCCGCCCCCCGCCATCTCCCTCAGACTTCCCCCGCCCCCATCCCAGTTCTAGCCTCGTGGCTTTAGGGTTTCTTTCAGCTCCTACCCTCAGCAGAACTGAGTCACTTCTATGGTTTAGCCGTGACCAAGGTGAGTTATCTTGGCTTCTTCCACCCTGAGCCCCAGGGAGGATTGGGTCCTGATGTTTTCCCTTGTCACTGTAGACTGTTTGCCAGAGTTTGCGGAAAAAGACCTGTATTATTCATGCTCCCTGCTGGGAGCAGCTGCGCCTGGCCAGGTTGTCATGTGAGACCTCTGAGAAGCCCTGAGCTCCAGGCCCGCAGCTTTCCCTGGCCCTCTGGGTCAGCTGGGAAATGTGATCCCACTGAAACTGCCAACAGCCAAGGAGGGCAGAGAGTGACTTGTAAGGGCCTGGTCAGAGCCTCAGGTGGTAGATGCGTCTCTGGAGGGCTGGCTCCCCAGGCTAGTGCCTCAATGGGACCGGCTAAAGGTCCCCTTGCCTTTTAAGAGACAAACAAGGTTATTGGTGATCAGTTTGGTGGTATTGAGAGAGCTGCTGTTCCTGTGGGTGGACCCTCTCCTTACTACTTGGAATAAGTTGATTTTAATTCTCAGCACAAGAGTTTATGGTATGTGTGGCTCCTGTCTCCATTTACCAGATAATCGAACAGCCACAGAGAGGGCAAATAGATTAGCCAAAGTTATGCAGGTAATAAAGGCAGTGATGAGATTTGAACCGATCTCTTCCTGGTTATTGTGAGACACCTACTCACCTTCAGTTTGTCATTACCAAAGACCCAGCTCCTTCATCAGTCATCTTCATCTCTCCCATTCCTGGTATTCTAGAGTGGACTTGACTAGGGTTCAGTGTCAACGGGGCCAGGAAGTGCGGGTACAGCTGCAGATCCAATTTGGAGCCATTGTCCTCTATTCACCAAAATGGCCCCTTTTCACTTCTTCATGGCTAATCAAAAATCTAATACAAGAGGGCTTCACAAAGCTCACAGAAAAATCAAATTGAAAGGTAAGTTTATTTCAGTGTAAAGTAATCTTGAAATCCATACACAACTTTTTCATAGAATGCATTTTCTGTTAACTTTTGAAAGCGCTTTTCTTCGTGTCATTTACTTGGTTAGAAAAGCCTCGGCTGGCCCCTGATCCTCAATGGATCATGTGGGATGAGAAAAACTTATATCTGGAGCAGTTACCCTGTGTGGGCCTATTTTCTAGCATGGTAGTTCTCACAGCCTTACTTACCCCACAGCTTCTCCCCAGCCCTGGTTGGAGTGTCCTGCTGTCTTGACTTGGCTTTGGCTGTACCTGTTAAACTCCTATTCATCCTTCGGAGTCCAAGATGAACTTCACCTTTGCTGACTTCCTTTAGGGCCAACCTTAGTTCCGAGTGACTGTATGGTTTTTCCTTATTTGTTTATGGTCTTTGTCTTCCCTTAAAACATCAACAACAGGGCCTAGGTCGATATTGATCTTGTACTTGGGGCATGTTTGCAGCAGAACCTAACTAGACCCCACTGGTCCCCTGAACGTAGGGCATGTGTGTGTAAACAAATACAGGAGCACTTATACCGAAGCCTATGCAAGCATAGGCAGTTCTGCTTTAACTGAAATGTTAAGTCAGGGGCGTTCAGCAAAAGGAGAGGTAATGGGGCAAAGCCAGAGAGCTATGGCACTAGTGATGAGCTGACCTGTGAGCTAGGCACTGTGCTGGCAGTGTTATTGCCCACGACTCTCACAGCAGGTCACAAATTCTATGTCTGGACTGCCTTCTAGGGGAGGAGCTTGGTAGGACAAAGCTGAGTGCAGACCTGGAGCAGAAGTTGGGGCTTCAGGATGGTCCCATGGAGAAAAGGCCGGCCTATGCAGGAGAGAAGTATCAGCTGGCATGGGGGAGGTCCAAGGTGCACGGTCCTTCCTTGCTGTGGCCCTCTGGGGCGTGTTGCTGGTAGGAGTGGCTGTCTGATGCCAGGTCCCACGGGTGTAATCTAAGCATCCGTTTGGAGCCAGAACCTCAATCAATAAGTTGCTTCATTGCTTCATGTTACTGGTCCTGCTGTTTGTTTGATTCCTCCTTCCCCTCCTACTAAGGTTTCTGGGAAGTCACTGGGTTTAGGCCCTTAGCACTTTGGAGAGGGTCACATCTGGGTTTATATTCTAGTCTCAGGCACTATAACTGCTAAATGCATAGCACTGAGAAAAAAATGATAAGAATATTATGTTTATGGGGTCGTTAGACTCGGGGATGAAAATGACTCTCTGGAGAGATTTCCAGGTGCCAGGCATTTTGCTCAAGGGTTTATGATCGTTGTTGCCTTGACTTTCCTGAACACCCTGAAAGTATGAGAGGACTGCAAAACATTTGTGGGAGAGTTGAATTAAAATCCATGCTCAGCTGTTTCAAAATATATACGTTCTGTGAAGTGTTTGAAGACCCCTCATGGATGCTGTCTGCATTTTGAAATCACAGATGCATACCTGAAGTTCAGAGGGGCTAAGTAGCCTGAGGTCATACTACAAACATTGCAGAAAAAATAGGGTCATGTCACGGAACTATGCTTGTCACACCTGAATCACTATGCCAACACTCCAGTTTGCCTGATTCTGACTTTGTAGGGCTCTTGTAGGAGAACAGTTCCCAGGCTCTTTCTCAGATTATGACTCAGCCCGGCTGCAGTGGGGCATGGACAGCGGTGGACATAATAGGCACGCAGGATGATATTAGGGCTTGGCAAGTCTAGGAAACATTGTGTTGTGTTTTGCTGCCTGTAAGATGTGGCTTATACTTGGCATGTAATAAATATTACCGGTTAGTGCTATGGCATGAGTGGACTGAAAGGATATCTTACTGTGAAAAGACATGAAGCTTTTAAAAAGCTCGATTGTCCCAGGAGATCTTAAAGATAGAAGTCAAGTGGAACTAGGTTCCGGGTCTGCAGATCTTTGAGTATATTCTAAAACTCTGACCACAGAGCTCTCTGTAAATGGAACAAACTGCCTTGAAGAGTCTGTTACTTTTCATCAGACAGTTGGCATCATGGTGTATTAGGGGTGGTTGGGGCCTGAATTCTCCTAGGGCCTGGGGCTCAGTCTGTGCCTGCTCTATGCTAGCATGCTGCAGTGGCCATTCAGGAAAACAGGAGAACTTCAGATATTCCTAAAGAAGAGGGTGGGGCAGTTAAGTAAATGAAGGAAGGGACCCATCTCTGAGGGTGGGAGGTGCGTGAGAGAGGAAGGAGATGTTAAGAGAAAAGCTTGTAGTTGGGGCTGGCTCCATGAATCAATTGGCTAATCCTCTACCTCCAAGCACTAACATTTCATGTGAGCACTGGTTCATGTCTCAGATGTTCTATTTTCCATCCAGCTTCCTGCCTGTGTCCTGGGAAAGAAGTGGAGGATGGTCCAGGTGCTTGGGGGACCGGAAAGAAGCTCCTGGATTTGGTTGGACTCAGCTCTAGCCATTTTGGCCACTGGGGGAGTAAATCAGTGGATGAAGGGTCTTTGTCTCTTTTTCTCTCTGTAAATCTGACTTTCCATTACAAATAAGTAAATCTTTAAAAAAGGTAAATGTAGCCATTTAACTGAGCAAAGAGAGGTTCGTGTGTCAGACAACAGTCAGGGCAGAAGGGGTTCAGAGGGCACCGTGGCAGTGAGCTTTTACAGAAGAAAGATAAAGCAATGTATTTGACTGGCTGGAGTGGAAAGAGCCCAGGCAGAGGTTAGTTGGTGGTTTCTGATTGTAAAAGTCTCCAGTTCCGTGTGTTGTTTATGAGTAGGGTTTTGATTTGCTTCTGGAGGAGCCTCGTTATAGAAGCCACCTCTGGCTAATGGCTTCCTTCTTGCTCGTTTTAGCAGAGGGATGACTGAGGCTGATGTAAGCAGCTCCTTCAGGGCCATCACTACCTGCCCTCCTCCCAGGGGAGCCTGTTCTGAAGTCCCCTCTGCAGCCTTGGAGCCTCCAGACTCCTCACCATGCCTCCAGCGCACACATACACTTCATCTTCCTCAGGGACTGATGGTTGCCAGATGTCTTTCTGTCTCTCATTGGCAACCCAAGGGCAATAATTTAGAGAAGGAAGCCACTGGATACTGTCTCATCAGAGCCCAGACAAAACTCAGCTTCTGCCCCTGTCCATTGACTGCATCTAATCTCAACCTTGGTGATGAAATTCAGTCAAAGTGGTTTTCTCAAGATTCTTTCCCCCTTGGGTTTGGCATGCCTGCATTTATTTATTTATTTATTTATTTAAAATTGCATTTGTTTAAAGATAGAGAGACATTGAGATAGCGCTCGTCCACGTGCTGGTTCACTCCCCAAATGCCTGCAACAGGCGGCAGGAAACTTATGTTGAAAGCCAAGCCAGGACTCCAACTGAAGCATTCTTTTATAGGCTTGGGCATCCCAAGCTATGTCTTAATTGCTGCATCCAATACCTGCTGCTCAAAAGAAACTTTCTTACAGACCAGGAGCAGTCTGTAAGACACTGCTGAATGATGAAGGAAGTCCTCTGAAAAACCTGCCTTCTTCCCTCCCTGAGAGTCATCAGAGATATTTACCTGGGAATTAGAACCCATGTAATACCTGCCACTTTGAACGTTGATGATTGTGGGGTGCTTCTTGTATCTCTTTCATTTTTCCTCTACATGGATTATGATAGTAGCCATGCTGTGATCCAGGCCCTGCTATTCCTATTTTACAAATGGGTTGCCTGAGATTTGGAGAATTCAACTAAGTTGCCCAGTTAACAGAACCAGTAAACAGTGGAGTTGGACTATTAACCCAGGTCTGTGTGACTCCCCAGTTGGGAACTATTATACTTGTGTCATATTGCTTTATTGGCCTAATGGGAAGTCTGTTTTTTGGTTTTTTTTTTGTTTGTTTGTTTGGTGAGGAAAAAAACTTTTCTGACCACCCTAGCTGATGAGAGCAAAGCTATCTACAGATAATATCGAAGGGATGACATTCACATTTAGTCATACTTAATCTTTTGAAATGGGAATAATCAGGGCCTTCCCCTAGTCAGCTCTTGGTGATTGCAGAAGAGATTGATTGCTGATTGCTTAGGACTCTCACTGACGTGTCATGGTAAAATGGTGACAAGCTGTGGGCAAAGGAGCTGTGGTTTAGAGGCAAAGAGGTTGTGGTCCAGGAAACTGACTGCTACTGCTGAGAAGTAGTGAGGGCTGTGCAGGTGAAGTGGGAGGAAGATGGTATAAGCTGTGTGTCATTTAATAAGCTTGAAAAGGCAGGTTTCCTGAGTCCTTCCATTCCTGTGTGCTCTGCATCTTCTAGAGCACAGAGTTCATGTGTTAGAAAAGCAAAAATCCTGCAAGAGAGGCAGAAGAACTCAATGGCTTTCCCAGGCCACAAGCAGGAAGCTGAATGGCTACTGGATGTGAAGTGGAGCTGCTGGGATTAGAACCAGCACCCATATGGGATCCCAGGGCGTTCAAGGTGAGGATTTTAGCCGCTAGGCCATGCTGCCAGGCCCCAGTATCTTTTAAGATACTAAATGACATACTCCTTTGTTTCATGCAGTTATTTGAGTCTCCTTCAGCTAGAATGGAAAGCTCTAGGAGCAGTCTCTGTTTTATTCACTGTTACATCCTAGGCACTAAAAATTGTGCTGAACACAGAAAAAATAATACATTTTTAAATGAAAAAATGTACAATTTAGTTTCCAAATAGTCTCCAGCTTAAATCTTTTTTTTTTTTAAAGATGTGATCTCTGCAGTTGGGGTATAGGGGTGCCAGAAGGAACTGACTATGAGAATGGGAGGACCCATGTACAAGGTGCACCAGGTCTCCCAGTAAGGTAGAAATCCCAGGGCTGGTGGAGAACAGGTGGCTGGAGCAGGGGCAGATGGGTGTCGGGGCAGGAAGTGTCAAGAGCACCTGGAGGGTAAGTGGAGGAGTTTGACCAGACTCTGAGAAACCATGACTGAAGAATGGGTAGGAGGCAAGTCTGCATTTTCCAATTAGAAAGACCACTTCTGTGGAGTGCTGTGGCCTGACTTCAGTTATTTCAAGAACAAGCTGAGTGGAGGAAGTGTAAACAAGTCAAGGCACCCTGCCCCAAGGAAAGCAAGATGAAGTTGCTGCTTGAGGAAGTGGATTGTTTCAGGGAATTTTTTTTCTTTTATGAGCTGTTGGGTAAGTGGGGTTGGGGAAGTAGCACAGTAAACTAACAGCATCCAGCCTGGCTTATGCAACATTCAAATGATAGCTGACCTGTGTCTTAGGCAGTTGCCACTGTCTAAACTCGTATCACGGTGTTTGGCACATAGTAAACGCATAGTAAGCTTTTGTTGAGACAAAAATGAATAGTGTAGAATAGTGTAGTGCCAGATTCCTAGAGTGTCTGATATAGGGGAATGGCATATGATCAACCAATTGTTGGGGTCCTTCTCTCCTGAGTGACACACTGTATGTATAAATCATAGGGTCCTTGTTACTGCACTGTGGTTGTGATTTTAGGAAATTCATCTTGACCCATGTGATTAGAATGAGGAACTCACTCATGGTGCTTCACAGTTCCGTAGAGGTGGAAGGCAGAGGAGCAAGAGAGTTGGCTGAACATGGCAAAGGCCACTGAACTCAAAGCCAGAGCATGGTGCCAAATCAGTTCCATTGAGCCCCCTCTCTGGGAGCTGGACAATGACCCAAGATAGTCTCCTTTGGGATTTTAGAAAAAGAATAGTGTCAGGAAAGGTTGGTGGCGGGGAAGCAGCTGAGACTTGCAAAAATATTTAGTCCCAAAGTTTATTTTTTAATTTTCTTTTGTAAATAAGTGGTATGAAAATAATGTAGGCTTAGGTATTCAATGGTGGCAAACAACATAATGTTCACACCTGTCCCAGGAAAAAGTGGAACTATTCGACTCCTGCTTTCCTCCAACCTTTGTTAAAAGGATACAGATTGGTAAACTGGACAGGAAACAGTGACAGAAAAGATATAAAACCATTCAGCTGGGCCCGGCGCGGTGGCGAAAGTGGTTAAGGTCCTCACCTTGCACGCCCGGGATCCCATATGGGCGCCAGTTCTAATCCCGACAGCCCCGCTTCCCTTCCAGCTCCCTGCCTGTGGCCCGGGAAAGCAGTTGAGGATGGCCCAAAGCTTTGGGACCCTGCACCCGCGCTTTGGGACCCTGCGCCCATGTGGGAGACCCAGAAGAGGCTCCTGGCTTCGGATTGGCATAGTATTGGCCGTTGCGCTCACTTGGGGAGTGAATCATCAGACAGAAGATCTTCCTCTCTGTCTCTCCTCTCTGTATATCCGCCTTTCCAAAAAAAAAAAAAAAAAAAACCCCAAAAAAACCCATTCAGCTTATAAAATATTATATGCTTTGGAACTGAGCCTGGCACACATGTTCCTTGTAGCTACCCTATTGGGCAAAGAGCATTAGGTTAGTGTTCTAAGTAGGTCATGACCAACAATGGGTAAAGGACTAGAACAAGTATTTGGGAGAGAAAATAAGACCAATGCCAAAGAGGAGTGAGTCCAAGAAATGTGGATTTGAAGAGAGCCAGATTCCCTGGTGCCCAACACAGAGTTTCATTCTTTGGAGAATCTTGAGAAATGGATATATATTGAAGGGAGTGTTGGTTTGAATAGGCCCTAAGAAAACTTGGAAATGTTTTTCATTGAGGTTCTGTTGAAGTCCTCAAGGTCTTATTAGAGAAGGAGAGAAACATAGTGGGAGAAGAGTAGAATTTAAATGTTCAAAAGGGTTAATTACAAACTGACACCACCAGGCAATAACTGAGATGACCAAAGTAAAATGCATAGCACATAGTGATAATTATGATTCTTACTGGAAATGTTAATTATCATTTGATAAACATATGCCTGCAGATTCTCTGCACCCTGGTACATGAGACAGAATTATGTCCAGATTATTTTAATTTGAGGTTGGTGTTGGGAAAATCTGTGGTTTTCTCTATCCAGAATGTCCTGTTCTGTGAGGTAATATCTTCCTGGTTGGTGGTCATGCCCGGCATCTGAACCTCCATTTTAGCTGCTCCCTGTGGTATCTGGACCATGAAATTTGCATTTGGCCCCATAACCTGTATTTGAAAGACCATCTCAAATAACCCTTCAAGGTCCAGACATTTTTGTGTAAAAGAGAAATAGGGAGAAACTGCTAAGTAGGCGACCTGTGATACAAATTCACTTAGAACTCTTCTGTTAGACCACGGACATCTTTAGAAACTCAGTAACTGAGGGTTTATATTCTCCTAGACAAGACAGAAAATGTAGACTGCCTGGCAGTTGAAAGTACTTCTTTAGCTGTCATTAAAGGCTGCTGATTTGTATTGTTCGTGGGGAGAGTTCCTTTCATCAACTCTAACCTGTGATTTGGCTGAATACATGAAGGAATGCTGATCCTGTTGCTGAATAATGTAAATCCAGGAGAGCTAGCAAATACTGCCAGAATTGAGATTTTTTCTATAAGCTTGGTAGGATGTAAGAAACATCCAGGGAAATGCACCAAGAGTAAAAGGTTGACCTGAGGCTCTAAATGCCAAGGGCAGAGTAAGACAGTGGGGAGGTGGACTGGTGGCAAATGGCTATGAGTTTGACTTCAGTGGATTGCTCAACTTAGAGTCCTTAGGATGAAACTACTGAAAGTTTACTGCAAGGAAATGTGGGCATCCTCCTGTTCCATACCAGACGAGTTGTGCCTGGGAGACATGCTTTGGTTGAGGGAATGATGTGGACACATAGGAAATGGCCCTGAGAAGGTACACAGGAAACTTAGGGGGCTCACAAATAAGACTATTTCAGAGGTAGCTTGAAAAAGAGAAATTTTAGAGTGGATACCATAGTCCTAAAGGATTGTTTTATGGAAAGAAGAACAAGAATTTGTTCTACTCTAGGGAAAAGAATTGGAACCAGCAGGTAGAAGCTGAGGGGAGTATGCAGGAGCACAAAATGTGCCGTATTTAATATTTGGTTCTCTGCAGATGGGCTGCCTTGGAAGAAGAGATTACCATTATGAGGCGACTTCAGAAAGTTCAGGGGGAAATGAAATAAAAAGATAAGGCCTGTTTGGCTGCAACAAACTTTGGATTCGATAACCAGATTTTCACAACATGCCATGTCCTTGAACTTTTGGAAGAGCTCTCGTGTTACAGCTGTGCAGGTAGGCACTGACTGGCCATTTCACTGTTCCTGTTAAAGAGAATTAGCTTGTCAGGTGGAAGGCTGACCTGAGTCCTTCTTCTTCTTCTCCTTCTCCTCCTCCCTCCTCCTCCCTTCTTCTCCCTCCTTCTTCCTTCTCCTTCTTCTTCTCCTTCTTCCTCTTCTTTTCCTTCTGATTTTTAAAAAAGATTTGTTTATTTTTTATGGCAAGGGCAGATCATGGAGAGAAGGAGAGACAGAGACAGAAAGTGTGTCAATGATGGTGGTGCTTGTGATGGTTACTGATACCATATATAACAACTGTATTCAACCTACCACGCATAGCTTCCTGACAGGAAGGATTTTATGGTTAGGGGGTATCAGCATTGATGTAGCATTTACTGGTGTTCCCTACCTTCTTCACCAGTTACTCTCTCAAACCACTGCAATTATTTTCACTCCAGGATTTCCCTTTTTCGGATTTCCTCTACAAATTTTTCAGAAAATAGCACAAACCAGTTCCTGGCTTCTCTGAAAGCCACTGACTCAGATATTCTTTTTGGTTATCATGGTTGCCTATCTCCCTACTCCCTCCTTCCTGCTTCACAGTCACCTGCATGAACCCCACTGCCAGGCTTCTACCCCTTGTGCTTGGTGGTTACTGATTGGTTGTTACTGCCTCCTATTCCTTTCCACTGCTGTTCTGAGTGTACCACACCAGAGGGGCAGATAACACCTGGCTAGTTGCCTCTGCTGCACTTGAAATGGTTTGGTTTTTCAGTCATGTTATGGTCATCTGCTCTTGGCTGCAGTGTGACTTTCCCAGTAGACATCTCATTCATGCTTCATGTATCAGGGCATTCAAAAATCATTTCTTGAGGTCCAGTCTGCATCTGAAAGCATGTTGAGTGCCTGGGCTTCAGAGATGAGTAAGATGCACCTATGGCTAAGACAGCACCCCTATTATATCCTCATGGAAGAGGCAGTGCAGAGAGTAGGAGAGAAACTCCATGTCAGAGGCTGCAAAGGTGCCAGGGAACACAGGGGAAAGCTCAGATCCACCCTGGGGGCTAGGGAGTTTTGACTCCTGATCTTGAACCACTTCATTTCTAGCATGCTGTGTACACCAGACACATTGCTTCTCCCCACACACAGTCAAGGGGCACACGGGACACTGGATGACCAGCTACTGGTCTTTTGGTACCCTCTGCTCTTCTGAGGGATCATCTTGTCTTGCATTCCCTGGGCTCATCTGTGAAGCTGTGTGTTCTTGAGAAGCATGCTCACTCCCCTGATGGCCTTGTTCCATCATGCAGGCATTGAGCTGCCCACACTAGTGCCTCCACCATGAGCCCTACTTGCCTTACCCCTTTGCTCCGGCAACCCCACTGCTGCTGATGAGGTGAATGTTGAGCTTTTGTGCAGAAGAGAATTCCACTGACTCATAGGACTGACTCTACTCACCTTTCTTTAATAAAAGCCCAGATCCTGTTCCCTGGCCCCCCTCCTCCATTCTTAAGGCTTCAGGGTCACCCCTCATAATCTTTCAGCTTATCTACAGGTCCAGCTGATATTAGAAAGGGCTTTTGGATGCTATTTTACCCTCTCCCCGCCTCCTTATCTCCTGCTGTATTCCTATATGATCAAATCAGTTCTAAGGATGGGATTTTAGTTCTTCAAACTGAGCCCTCTATTCTCTTTGGGCACCCTGGGATAGTTTCAGTATCCAGCCAGAAGTATCTTGCAAAATCCTAAATTTATAGGACTGGCACTGTGGTATAACACGTTATGCCTCCTGCGAACTGGCACCCTTTATGTGCGCTGATTTCAGTCCCTGATGCTCCACTTGTGATCCAGCTGCTTGGTAACATGCAAAGGAAAGCAGTGGAGAATAACACAAGCGCTTGGGTCCCTGTACCCACATCAGGACCCAAAATGAAGCTCCTGGTTCCAGGCTTTGGTCTGGCCCAACCCTGGCTGTTATGCCATTTGGTGAGTGAACAGGTAGATCTCTCTCCTCACCTTCTCTCTGCATCATCTTTCACCTAACCCTTAACTATTTCAAATAAATAGTAAGTCTTCAAAAACATATAACTTATAACATATAACTTTACAATATGAGCTCATGTCCCTGCATGAGCTAGAACATCAACACTTTTTTTGGAAATACAAAAGTAGTTTAGACATAGTCCTTGTCCTCTGACACTCCCAGCCATTGCAGGTCAGTTAGTCCCCTACTGCTGGCCAGCACCTGTAAGGTGAACCCTTTACTAACCCACCCAATACTTTGAGAGATTCTTTTTTGGATAATACATTATAACTCATTCCATCCCTAACACTCTCTTCCCCTGACATCTGAGCAACCTGCCAGCTGGCCTCAGTTGACCTGGGGTGAGAACTCCCTTTGCAGGCCCTGGAGGAACACATAATGAGGAATCCAACTCTAGCCCAAGGTTAATCTCCCTGTTGTTACACGGTTGGGCAGTTATTTTCATGAACAAGGAGTCTTGCTAGTTATTATATGGCCACGTGGATCCAATCAACTTGATATAAATTATCTAGTACTTTTGTCTATTTTGCTTATGGGCAATCTGCCTTTTTGTTTTTGTTCAAAGCAGAAAAGTCATTGTCTTTTCTGCTGTCTCCAGCATGGCTAATTGGGTCAGGTGGCCAGGGTGGCTGGAAGTGAACTGCACACAGTACTGCTGCAGGCTCGCCAAAGTCACCACTGGGCTTATAGAGCAAGGTTTGCCTCTGCTTGTGACACCATTGGAAAGGGTTTTGCTTTTTTTTTTTTTTTTTAGTGTGAAGTTTTAGAAAATACAGGAGTATACTTAAACAGCTGTGCCTCAGAGGTCTCTAGTCCAGCCAGGCTAGCAGCATGGCGGGAGAGAAAATGATAGGCTGTGGAATTGGATATGGATTCTGGTTCTGCCACTTTCTAGCTGTGTGGCCTCCAGGAAAGCACTCCATAACTTTGAGCTTCAGCCTGTCCCCTGTGAGATCATCAGCCTGCAGAGTTCTTCAGATTTCAAGTGCTAAAAGCATCTGGCACTGCACTTGTTGAGATGTGTGCAGTAGTGATGGGAAGGAAGGTCTGAATCATAGCCATTGGCTATCAACTCCTGCTCTCGGTGCCACTGCATATGGTAGATATGCTTATGTTCCTCACCACAGGGTCCTTGTGATCTGAACCACTCTGTATCCTCCCCGTCTTCCCCTGTCTTTTCATCTGTGTATCTTCAGCACTAATACTAGAGGCTGGTATAGCTTCCCCCTGGAGATATAAAACAGGAGCATCTGCAGCACCATGACAATTTGACTCTACTGAAAAAGGAGAGGAGGGAGGAAGAAAGAGAGAGAGTAATTGAAGCAATGTCCGCAGGTGTGTTCAGTTGGTTTAAGTACACCCTGCCCATATGCAGGTGGAGAACAGAGCTAGGGGTTCCTTTCACCTGTGGAAGGTGAGCATCTTTTTACACTGCTTATTACAGTGTTGTACTAAAGTGAAGATGATTGCCTCCGTTGGCATCTAAAAGAAAGCCAGGGAACTTCTGCAAGGTTGGAGACTATCCCAGCTGTGCTGGATGTACAGAACAAACTTCTGTAAGGATGTGTACAGGTGTGCAAACAGAGTATAGAGTCTGTGTTTTATGGTTGATTTAAAGTAGGGGAACTTTTTGTTTAACTTACATATGCAGACTGTGAACTATCCATATAAAATAATATATTATTTTAAGTAAGTTCCAATTCAGTTATGTATGTTTTTATTTTACTTGTAAATATTTCATATATGGGAATAATTTAAGTATTTTCTTCAAAAAATAGTCTCATTAAAACTCTACTTAGAGTCTAGTGTGATGGCTTAGTGGCTAAATCCTCATCTTGCACCTGTCAGGATCCCATATCGGTGCCGGTTTGTGTCCCAGCTGCTTCACTTCCCATCCAGCTCCCTGCTTCTGGCCTGGGAAAGCAGTAGAGGATGGCCCAAAGCCTTGGGACCCTGCACCCACATGGGAGACAGGAAGAAGCTCCTGGATCCTGGCTTCTGATCGGCTCAACTTTGGCTGTTGTAGTCACTTGGAGAGTGAACCAGCATGTGGATCTTTCTCTCTGTAAATCTGCCTTTACAATTGAAAAAAAATTCATCTTAAAAACAAACAAAAAACCCACAAAACTCTACATCTACATAGTTCATGTTATCACCCTATTTTATGAGTTGTTAATAACAGTTAGAAATTACTTCATGTTCATCTAACTCTTACACTTCATAATCATAATGATTTGTAATATTTGTTAAAAATAAACATCAAAGATGATATAAAAAATTTTCAGTTCATATGTTTGAAATGGCTTAGTGACTTAATTTACATAAAATCATCAGATATTGAGTCAATAATCAAATTTTCCCAACTGCCATTTGCATGGATGCTAGTGGGTATATATATTGTGGGCATATATATATATATATATGCCCACAATATATATATAATGTGGGTGTTTATATATGTATGCATATTGTGTTTATGCATATGCATATATATTTTTGGAAATTGTTTATTTATTTATAATTTATTCAAATTAGAATCCAGTTAGTCTCTCTGCATTGCAATATACAAATATGACTTTAAAAAATGAATTTATTAATTTGAAAGGTAAACTTACAGGGGAAAAGGGAGAGACTGAGTGACAGTCCATCTACTGGTTCACTTCTCATATGGCTGGGACAGGCTGAAGCCAGGAGCTTCTTCTTGGTCTTTTACATGGGTAGCAGGGGCACAAACACTTGAACCAGGGAGCGAGATCAGAAGTGGAGCAGTCAAGGCATGACCTAGTGCCCACATTGATGGATGTATTGTAGGCATATCTTCACTTGCTGTGCCACAACACTAGTTTAAGACTTTTAAGATTCTTTTTTTTTTAAAAGATTTATTTTTATTATTGTTTTCATTGGAAAGGCGGATATACAGAGAGGAGAGACAGAGAGGAAGATCTTCCGTCCAATGATTCACTCCCCAAGTGAGCGCAACGGCCCGATGCTATGCCGATCCGAAGCCAGGAGCCTCTTCCGGGTCTCCCACACGGGTGCAGGTTCCCAAAGCTTTGGGCCGTCCTCGACTGCCTTTCCAGGCCACAGGCAGGGAGCTGGAAGGGAAGCAGGGCTGCCGGGATTAGAACCGGCGCCCAAGTGGGATCCCGGGCGTGCAAGGTGAAGACCTTAACCACTTGCGCCACTGCGCCGGGCCCAAGACTTTTAAGATTCTTATAATAATTTTCATTGTGAGTTTCTATAGGGAGAGAGAATTTCCACTCCTGGGAGGTGGAAATACATAGCAGGTAAGACATTGCTTGGGATGCCTGTGTCTTCTATCTGGGTTGAAGGAATCTAGTCAAAACACAAGTCTGCTGTTGAGTTTCCAACTTCCTCTCTGTCCATGAAGCTTTGAACTTTTGCATTTGCTGGGCGGTTCCTTCCTACAAACCCTGGTATTCTTAATAAGCGTTTGCAGCTTAGTGTAATTAGAAGCTACCTGGCTCTCATTTTGGAATTGAGAAGAAACGTGTTAAAACACAGTTTTGTACTTTCCATGTTTCTTGGCCCTGGGAAGAAGTAGGTAGAGTGTAGGTGGTGAAGAGGAATTTCCTGGCTAAAAGTAGGAACAGGATGTTTGGAGGCAGGGACTCCTGCATTCACCAGCCTTTCTGTGCAACTAGTTGAGTGCATGTGGTTGTCACAGGTAGTACTTAAGCTTCTATGAGCTAGCTGCACTCATCCTTGCGTAGATACTGGGGAGAATTTGAATAAGCAAAGGTGGTAGAAAGGCAATAGTGTTCTGTGCGCAGGAAGATCTATCAACAATACATTGACTGCTTCATGCTTATTGACACCTTTCCGCCCTCCTATTTTGCAGACATCTGCCCTCCAGAGTCCTTTCTGGGACCCAGGGCTTTCTTATCTTGTACCTCTCACTCTTCTGCTTGGTTCTAGCATGCTTGATTACTCTATCACAAGCATGGCCTGTGTGGTATTGTCAACTCATTTGCAAAGATATCTCCACTTGGAGATCCTCATGCCTCTTCACTTCGTATACTTTTGAGAGTTGGAGGGGTCTGTGGCAACACTGGGCTTGGGCTGTGCTGGGGACAAGGCTGGTTGTTCTTGGGACATTTGTTTTTTTTGAGACAGAGAAAATCATTAACACTGCAAGATGGAAGACACAATATTAGGGGACACAGGCAGGGCTGCCCATCTTCCTCACTATGTGAAATGCAACCTCTGACCCTGACTTCTGTCCTTGGCAGTTTTCCCAGCACTGTCACTTGTGTTCTCTCCTGTGTTGAATGGGGTGTCATTACCCTCTGTTTGGTAAATGACTACACTGTGCTGCAGGAAGTGAAATGTCTGTTCAGAGTTGCCTAGTTGGTCCTGGTGGATCCATAGCAGGAGTTGAGTTGGACTGGAGCTGGGCTTTCTAAGTCCATTTTGCTTTCTACTGCTCTTTATCTGTCCCAGGATGGAAGAACTTGAGATGGTGCTGATGATGTGGAATTATCATTGTGCCCAAGGAAGAGGGAGGCAGAAGCAGAGAAAGAAAGAACACTGAGCAATTACTGTGACCTAAACTAGAGCAGTGCAACAGAAATAGAAAGCAAACCACATATAGACTGTATCTATTCTTTTCAGTCCTGGCCAAAAAAAGAGACAAATGATGACACTAATCCTAATAATACTACACTTTACTTGACACAGTATATACGAAATGTCATTTTATCCTATAGTTAATATAGAAATTGTTGATCAGACTTCTAAACATTTTTGATAGACAAAAGAGCAAGCATTCTTATCTGCTTGTTCACACTCTCAAATTTCTTAGGGAAAGCCAAAACTAAGCTAGGCTGAAGCTGGGAGTTTGGAACACATTCCAGGTTTCCCAAGTGCATGACAGAAACCCAAGTACCATTGGCTGCTCCCAGGGTGCATATTAACAGGAAGCTGGAACTGGGAGCAGTAAGTGGGAATCAAACCCAGGTACCCTGAGAAGGGACACAGGTATTGTAACTGCTAAGCCCAACACCCACTTCTAATCAGACATTTTGTATTCCATGTCCATATGAGATCTTGACATTCTGGTGTGTCTCTTTATGCAGCATATTTCAATTCATATTAGCCACATGTGGCTCTTGGCTCTTACCCTGGGCAGCACAGTCATGAGCATTTTGTATTTTACCATCAAGTATTTTGTAGATCACATGAAGAATTCATTCTAATACCATCTAATAGCTAAGGACGTGAAGTCAGAGCAACTAGGTACCCTGCCTGGAAGACCACAGAACTGAAGTCTGCCTTGGGACTGTACTTCTTCTTTCTAAGACTGCCAGCATGTGGAAGGAGCCATTGGATCTGGGCCTGAAAGGATGGTGAACGAGCAGTGGGCAGGAGTGATGGCCTCGATGTTGGGAAATTCCCTGTAGAAGAAGCTGCTGCTGGCCTAGCTGCTGTTGTGGGCAGTGGGCAAGGGGGCTCAATGTGAAGCAGAGCAGCTGATTTCTGCCCTAATGGTTGAAGAGGCCCTCGAAAAGGGAGATGGCAGGTCATGGGAAAACCAAGGAGCCATTGTCATCAAAGATGCAGGTCAAGGTTAGAGTACCCCTTTCATGACCTGTGAGCTTTCCTAGGAAGAGGGGACTTGAGCACTGCTCTCCTTCTAGAAAGAATGTTGCAGATTGTAAGTTTTCGTGAGAGCTCAGCTGTGCCTGTTCTGCTGGATGAGTGGGTTTATTCTCCTCTCTGTCCATGCATCAGATAGTGTGGCATGGGCCCTGTGTTATGCTTTTTAAGGACGACTATTCTCCTCTAATAGAGAAGCAGTGCATTCCAGAGTCATGTGCCTCCTTTGTGGACAACTGGCTTGGTTCAAAGTTTCTCTTGTTTTATTCTTGTTGTATTACAATAGCAGTAAACATACATTTTAAAAATTCTGACATCCTGACCCATTACTGTAAACTTTACTTTATTCCCCTTTCATCATTGTCTATTACAAAATGTCTTATTATTATTATTATTGTTTCAAATAAAATAAAGGCAAGCTATAGATTTAAAATATGTCATCACAAAAACTAAAAAAAAATAGAGAAAGAGGGAAGGTTGGTGGGAAAAAGGGAGGGAGGGAGAAAAAGGGAGGGAGGAAGAGGTGGAGGAAGGGCATATCAATATATTCTTAGAATTTTATTTGAACTATATTGAATCTGTTAAAAACAAATTTTTTGCGCAAAAAAGCATATTGGGGAGGAGGAGATTGAGAGAGAGAAAGAGAATTTTTCTTCTGTTGGTTCACACCCCAGAAGGCTGCAAAGCAAAAATTAGGCCAGGCCAAAACTAGCAGCCAGGAAATTGATCTGAGTCTCCCAGGTGGATGCAGGGATGCAAGCACTTAGCATCTTCTGTTGCCTTCCCAGGCATATTAGGAGGGAGCCGAATCTGAAGCAGAGCAGCTGGAACTTGAACTGGTGCCCTGATAGGGGCATCACAGGTGGTAGTTTAACACTGTGCCATGATGTCAGCCTCTATAATTATAACTTAGTGTTAATAAAATGTTGATTTTATTTTTCCCTTGTCATAAATATTTCTAACTATGTTTAGACTGCATATAGTATGTCGGGGATGTCACAGGGGATCATGTATCATAATTCACTTGTTCCAATGGCTAGGAAATTTAGATTATTTAAAGTTTCTCAACATTGCTGCTACATCTTACTAACCAAAGGCTTATGTTTCTGTTCTAGTTTTCAACTACATTTTCATAACACATACCCCAGCTTTGCATTTCTCAGCTAGAACACAATTAGCATTTTAAAAAGTATTGATCATTTTTGGGCACTGATTCATTTTTGCCAGCCAGAAGTTACACCTCAGTGCCCAGTTTCATGCCTAACACTGGGCATGAAAATTCGTTAAATGTCTTACTAAATTTAACTGGGGCAAAAATGTGCCAAACACTGGGGTGTACTTCCCCACCTAGTTCTCAGAACACTACTATGTCATGGACCAGAATGGCATGTGTGGCGCTACAGTTGGGAGAGGACTGATGTTCTAGAAGAAGGCAGATTGAACAGTGTTTCTTTATGGTCTCATGGTGAAGGTCAAACACAAGACTCACAAAATTCAGGCTGCCCATGGTACTTCTGTCACCTCTAATTCCCTCAGTGGCCTAGACACAGCTCAGTACTCCATTCTCAATCACACAGCCAGAGGGAAGGGGTCTTTTGCCTATTTCCTTTCAAGCTCCTGATTTTATATCAATCTGTCACAGTCTTTGGAGTCAGAGATATTTGCCTTTGGACAAGTTATTTAATCTATCTTTGTCTTATTTCTTAATCCAAAGTAGAAATGATAGTGTCTTCCATGTAGATGTCAGGAATAAATCTGCTCTATTTAAAAAATACGAAGAAGAGTGCTGGGTGCAGAATTAGTAATCAGTAAATGTACTTGTGGGTGTGAACCTCATTTTCAACATTTACAAGGATAGTACCTCCAGCAACTTACTGGCAGGAACTGGCTGCCAGGAAATCAATCTGGGTCACCCACATGGGTGATAATGATCCAAGCACTTGAACCAGCAGCTGCTACCTTGCAGGGTGCACTTTAGCAAGGGAGATACAATTGAGAATGGAGCTGGGACTCCATCCCAAGTATTTTGATGTGGGTTATGGTATCTCATCTGATGTCTTGACTGCTGGTCCAAATCCCTGCCCCATGGGAATAATCCTTGGTATGGTAAGTGTTTTGCTATTCACCTGTGAGCTTTGGGTTCTTCAAACTTATCAAAATTCATCTGGGATACATAATCTAACCTAACATAGTACTCCTCACTAGGCACCTAGTGTATACTGGACATTATCAGAAGTTTTACAAATATTACTTTAAGCACTCATACTTTCAGGACTGATGTTCTGAAAAGTGTGGCTAGTTGGTGAAGCCAGAGGCATGATTTGGTGATAGAAGGAAAATTTGACAGAAGCCAAGAAATCTGGATTCCATCCCAACTGTGTCACAAGCTGGTGGTGAGGCCTTGTCCTTCTTTGTTGACATCTGTCTTCTCATCTGTGAAAGGGGAGAGTGAGACCATATTCTCGGAGTATTTCCTGTTACTCCCCACCTCCAATATGTTGGCTCCTACCTGACATGTTTACACCCATGCCCACGTTGCTGCTGGGAAGACAGGTTAGAATCAGTCTTCACTTCCAGTGAGTCTCTGGTCTCCCAACACAAAGACCTTTCTCGTCTTCTAACATGCTTCCTACCATGTCAGTGAGACTGAAGACTATTGCCCTTCTGTATGAGGTCCTAAGATATCTTGATGTTGCATGTATTCACACTGGAGTGGCTGTTTCCAGGCCCAAATGTTCAGTTGATCCCAACCTAAAATTTGAAATCCAGTTTCAAGGCCACTTTCAGGTAATTTATACTTGGAATGTAGGAAAGTTGTGCTTATTCATGTTCCTTCTTTTATTACTGGTGCCACTTGTGTCCTGTGAAGCTCTGATGTGGGTCAAGTTTATAAAGATAGTCTCCTGTCTTCTGAAGATTTCTAGTTTGGATTTTCACATGTAGGTCTGGGACTCAGATGAATTTTATGGGTAGAGTGATGGACTTAGAGTTCAAGACTTTTTATTTTAATGTATGGTTATTCATTTACTTCAGACTCATTTATTAATAAGACTATCTTTTCCCTACTGAACTGCACCAGCATCACTGTAAAACATTGACTGTGTATAGGGGTACCTGTTTCTGGATTCTTTTTATTGATAACATTTACCTTGATAACTATGTTTTTGTAATAAATCCAGTGAAGTTGAGTCTTTTAATTTTATTCTCTCTTGAGATTGCTCTTGCTATTTTAGATCCTTGGTATTTCCTTACAAATTTTAGAACTAGCTAATGCTTTCTGGGGTTATGATAGAGAATGGGTTAAAGGTATAAGTCAAAATATTAGGATTTTACAAAGAACCAATATAATGTGTGATTGTGTGTGTCCAAATGTATATTTATATGCATATATATGTGTAATAAGTAAGGAATTTGTTTACGTATTTCTGGAATATGACAAGTCCCAGGATTTGTAGTTGGCCAATGGAGACTCCCGTCCCAACCTGAATCTGAATGTCTTAGAGCCTGGATTGCTGATGGTGTGATGTTAAACCAAACACCACTGGGCTTGAGACTGTAGAAGAGCTCATGGTTCAGTGCAGTCAGGTAGCAGGACTTAGTTCTCTTTTATGTGTGGAATTGTCAACCTTTTTGTTTTATTCAGGACTTCAACTGATAAGAAAAGACCCCCTGCATTAGGGGAGGCAATCTGATGTGCTCCGTCCACTGGTTCAGACTTTTATCTTACGTAAAACACCCTCAGAGACATATCCAGGGTAACTTTTGACCAGATGCTTGGTTACCAGGTAGAACAGTCAAGTTGATACATCTCAATTATTTTGGGAAGAAATTGAATTTGTTTTAAAAAAGTTTTTATTTGAAAGAATGAGAAGAGGTGGGTGCCAGGGAGAGGGAGGTTTTCCATCACCAGATTGCCACAGTGAAGCTAGGAGTTTGGGGCTCTATATGGATCTCCCACGTGGGTAAGTAACAGGGGCCCAAACACAAAGACATGGGCCAGAATCCAGTGCTTTCTCAGGTGCATTAGCAGGGAGTTTAGTCAGAAACTGAGAAGCTAAGATTCAGACAGGTGCTCTGGTATGGAATCCTGCCATTGCAGACAGTGGCTTAACTGGCCCTCAAGAATTGACATCTTAATAAAATTGTACCTTACAATTCACAAACATGGTATATAATCCCGTTAATTTAGATCTTTAAAATTTTCTCTCAGTAATGTTTTGTAGTTTCCAGTAAAAGCTTGCTTTTCTTTAACTAAATTTACTTCTTGATATTCAATATTTTTAAACTGACATTTAATAACTCCACATGGTAGTTGATATTTTGCTATGATGAATCTTATATGTTCTCCAACTGTTTGAAGCTTGTGCTTTTAAAGAATTATAATGCAGGATTTGAGAAACATAATTCCCAATCCATCAGAACTATGGAACTGTGCTTCTGGACATAGCCATTCGTCATTACTGAAACATCCTTTACATCTGTTTGCCACTTGACCATTGCCAAAGCATTTTCTTCCTTTGTTCTTTGCAGAAGCTCCCAGAAAGACACAGAGAAGGTATTATTTTCTCTGCTTTCATATAAGGTCATGGGACCTCAGGGATGTCATCTCAAAGTCCTATGACCAGCAAGCAGGCAGAGCTAATTCCAGACCCAGGATTTTTCCAAAGAGAAATCCTATTCCAACACCAAGGGCACTTTATTTAAAGATGGCCTTTTTTGGGACTGTTATTGTGCACACACTTCAAAGGGGCCGAGTATTACAGAGAATCACCTGCCTGTGGCTTCCCTGCAAAGAGAAGGCAGCAGCGGGAGAAAAGGGGACCAAGATCACTACATGTATAGGCAGTGAAGTGGGAGGGACAACACTGTCACTGGAGCTCATTTTGTGCTTTCCAGAAGGAACGGAAAATGTATCCTTTAAGCCGAGGCCTGCAGGCAATGATAACTTGTACTGTCATACGCTGCATTCAGGGGGAACACAGCAAATGCAGAGTTCTTAATTATCCAGGAATTAAGGAAGAAGAGCCTCCACTAGTGAATTTTTGTTTCTTTCCTTTTGAGAAACTCATCGAAAATACTCTCAATGTGATGCAAAATGGGAAGAAATCATCTATCTTTTCCCTGCCTTTTACAGCTTTTCTAACTTCTGTCCTTTTTTTCCCTCCATCACTTAGAAGTCGCTGAGTGCCAAGCCCTGGGAGTAAGATAAGTGAAGTAAGTAGCAGCACTTCCTAGGAGCTTCCTCAGTCGTACAAGCCCTTTTGACTTCCACCAACAATAAGGAATACATGTCATAGTACTATAGTTACTCTAATAATGTTACCATTTTTAAAGAAATACTCATGGAAATATTTATGAGTGAAATGGTAAGGCATTTGGGATTTGTTTCAAAATTATCTAGGAGATACAAAATAGGTAGAAATACAAGCACAATACAATGAATGGCCATCAGTTGGTAAGTGTTGAATCTAGGTCATGGGTTCATTCAAATTTATTTTCTGTTGTCTATCTACATCTATCTTTTTTTGAGATTTATTCATTTTTATTGGAAAGGCAGATATACAGAGAAGAGGAGAGACAGAGAGGAAGATCTTCTGTCTGATGATTCACTCCCCAAGTGACCGCAATGGCCAGAGCTGGATAGGAAGCAGGGCCTCCGGGATTAGAACCGGAGCCCGTATGCGATCCTGGCATGTGCAAGGCGAGGACGTTAGCCACTAGGCTACCGTGCAGGGCCATCTTCATATATCTTTTAATCATTTACATTAAACGAACATTTTATGAAACACAATTTGCTCTTATTATATGCAGTTAACTATAATATTTAAAAATTTATTTTACTCTATCTTAAGATCTAGTTAATGTCCTCTGAATTGATTTTTGAGGCCTACTAATATAAAATAGTGCATGCTTTGAAAAATATTGCTATAATAAAGGAGAGGGAAATCCCCCTTCCAAAAGTGACTTTGATCAGTGAAAGTGTGCTACTATGGTGCACACAGAGGGCTGTGGGAGCAGAAAGAGCTGGGGACTGAGCAACAGGGTCCAAGAGAGCCCGTGAAAGCTCACAGAAGTCCACAAAGAGTTGGCGGAGGAGACAAGGCATATGCAGAGCTGACAGATAGTGTGGGAGATATCTGAGCTTAAGGATGAAGGAGAGGGCGTATGTTGGAAACGGGAGGGGGAATTGGTCAGCCTCGTTCAATGTGGCTGAAATAGGTGGGCTGATAGGGAGTGGCAGAGATGAGGTTACAGGTGCAGCAGCAATCATCACCACAGGTCTTATGGAACAGTGCAAAAAATTTGGATTTTATTCAGTGTTTCAGGAAGCCATTGTATGAGGGTAAACTGAGAAATGACCCAATACCATTTGCCTGTTGTAAGGATCACTTTGTCAGCTACGAGGAGTTAGGCAAGTCTACCATGTCGTATTTTAGAACAGAAAACTCAGTCTGGAAGTCTGACTTGACTCACCTTCCGTTGTACTATGGAACATCCTCATAGACACATCAATCCGGCTTTCTTGTGTGTTTACTGAAATGAAAGTGATTAGTAATTTTCAGGCCATAAATCAGTAAGAGGTGGGCCTAGAACCAGCTCCCTCTCTGCTTCTCTTCTCCTTCCCTCCATAAGATTCCTTCATCTGCTGGTATAATTACTGTAACCTACAGGAGACTGGTCATCACGTATTTATTATCATCACTATTCTGTGTGCTAGGTATTACTGTCATTTCTGCTTCACAGATTAGGAGACTGGGGTCCAGTGAAATAGATGAAGTGCCCAAGATCTGTGTCTGGTAATTAGCAGGCCTATGATTTAGTCTGGCTCCAGAGTGGGTTCTTAACACTGCGATATTTCTGGATTAGGTTTGACTTTCAGCCAGTCACGTCCTTCAACTCGGATGTTTGAACAAAGAGAGTTTTGAAAGGATTTGACTTAAAGTGTGATTCTTAGTATTGCCACATCTGAATCTTTGCCAATTCAGAAGGAGAACTTTTTCTAGCTAGCAGGAAAAGGATGGTTTCTTGGAAAGGGCAGTACTTTTAAAAAAGATTTTTAAACTGTTTATTTTTATATTAAAGATTATGCAGAGATCATAGCACTGGATCTATACAGAGCTTTGGATCTATATCTCTATATTCATTTTTAGTTGTAACACCTGCAGGTCATAAAACCATAGGTATCATATACTATTACCTGTTGCCCATAAAGCTAAAAAGAAATGTATTGTCTTTTATTTTAAATGATCTTATGATACAATTCCATAGGCTCTGGGATCTCTTGTGCGTCTCCTCCAATCCCCTCCCATCACTGATTTTTCCCTTGAAATGGTAGTATTTTAACAGAGCTTTGAAAGATGAGTGAAATTTTGAGTCATAAAAACTGCTCAGAAGGGCCCAGTGTGGGAGCCCAGTGGCTAAAGTTCTTGCCATGCATGTCCCGGGATCCCATATGGGTGCCAGTTTGTGTCCCAGCTGCTCCACTTCCTATCCAGCTCCCTGCCTGTGGCCTGAGAAAGAAGTTGAGGACAACTCAAAGCCTTGGGACCCTGCACCCATGTAGGAGACCCAGAAGAAGCTCCTGGCTCCTGGCTTCAGATTGCTCAGCTCTGGCCATTGTGGCCACTTGGAGAGTGAACTAGAGGACAGAAGATCTTTCTCTCCTTCTCTCTGTCTTTCCTTGTCTCTGTAAATATGACTTTACAATAAAACAAAGAAAACAAAACAAAGACTGCTCAGAAAGGAAGGTTGGAGGGAAATGACCAAGATCAACTACTGTCTCCCTCTACTAGTTTAGTTTACAACTAAAAGCTGATGGAATGCGAATGGCAACTACTTGAGAACTCTGAAAGGTCATTGTTGACAGCTAGAATATGAGGGCTGACACTTGAATAAGGTCTTAGAGCCACCCTTGTCACATATTTATGCACAAGAGTACGGGAAACTTAAACTCCCAGAGGCAAGCTGGCCAGCTCTTGATTGACCTTTGTGGCAGGTACATCCAAGTGTCATTCAAATGGCTTTGAAAACTGAACTGAAGTTAGAATTAACATTCAGGAAAAAAATGAGACACAACTTTCAGTCACACAAAATAATATTCAAAGGTCCAGGATACAAGTCAGGTTGACTCAGTATTTAAAAAACAACAACAGGAGAAACAGTACTTAACAAAGGGAAAGACAACAGGTGCTAACCGTGAGAGAATGCAGGTGTATTCCTCTTAATAAAAATATAACACAAAATGTATAAAACTAAACCACAATCTCTTCTAGCCCCGTGACATGGGTGGCTAAAGATGATGGGCAACATATGTGATACATGATGGATCTTTAAAAAGTTTGTGGAGATGTGTCTTCTGGAACCATGACACACGCATTTCCAAATGTTTTGTACCCATTTTTCTACAAACTTTCTGAGGTTACTTCAAATCATTTTCTTCTGTGAATGAGCGTTTCTTTTTTGCTTCTTTCTTTCTCCATTTTTTCACTCAATCTTTCCTCTATTCACTTTCTTCTTTATTAAAAATGTAAGATTGTCTAACATATAGTTTTATAGTACTCTTTTATAAAGTTATATTTTATGATGAATGCTTTCCTATTAAGACTCTTCACAAAGTTTTTAAAAACATAGGTGTGATAATGGCATTTCATACTTCCAAAAGGGTACATATTGGGTACATATTGATATATTGGTGAATTGAGTTATTTGATGTCTGGAATTTACTTGAAATGCCTGGAGGCTTTTGAGTATGTATGAAATAAGATTGACCGTGCCTAGATCATGGTGGATGCTGATGAATGAATGCCTGGTGCTTCATTATATTCCCATCTACAGTTGCTGTCTGAAATGTCCTCATGAAAACACCTGAAGAGATATTCGTAAGTGTGGTTTTTAACTGCTGGAATATTTCATAACCTAGTCGATGATTCCACTTCTGTTGGGGACGGAGGTTGTCCCGGGCTGTGTGTGGGCTCAGATCAAGCTATCGTCTGACAGCTTCTCTGTTTCCTTTTTGGAAATGGAATTTCTGGATTAAGAGAGAATAGATATTTTTAACACTTTGGTGCATTTTATCAAATTGCTCTTCAGAGGGGACAGTCTATATTTTATTTTTCCAAGAACAGTATATGAGAGTGTCCCTGTCAGCTCTGTGATAGCATTTTTTTAAGATTTATTTTTATTATTTTTTTAAATTGGAAAGGCAGATATACAGAGAGGAGAGACAGAGAGGAAGATCTTCCGTCCGATGATTCACTCCCCAAGTGAGCGCAATGGCTGATGCTATGCTGATCCGAAGCCAGGAGCCTCTTCCGGGTCTCCCACGCGGGTGCAGGGTCCCAAAGCTTTGGGCCGTCCTCGACTGCTTTCCCGGGCCACAGGCAGGGAGCTGGAAGGGAAGCGGGGCTGCCGGGATAGAACCGGCGCTCATATGGGATCCCGGGCCTGCAAGGCGAGGACCTTAACCACTTGCGCCACTGCGCCGGGTCCTGTGATAGCATTTTATTTCTGTTAATTTGATTGGGGGGATTTTGTTTTATTATTTTAATGTCTGCCCCTTTAATGACCAGCGACATTGAACCCCTGGCCTGTTATTGTCAATTCCATCCTCTTTTAGGGAGGAAGCAGAGAAAAAAAACACAACAAAAGGTGTTTATTGCTCCCTTGCCATTCTTTTCATTGTATTTCTGTCTGTTTTAAATATTTATTTATTTGAAAGAGTTACAGAGAGAGACAAAGATGGAGGTCTTGCATCTGCTCATTCAAACGGCCACAACAGCTGGGGTGGGACAGGCCAAAGTCAGGAGCCAGGAACTTCTTTTGATTTTCTTGTGTAGGAGCAGGAACCAAGCACTATCTTCTGCTGCTTTCCTAGGCTTATTAGCAGGGAGCTGAATCAGAAGTGGAGCAGCCAGATCTTAAACCTGCATCCATCAGGGGTTCTACAGAAGGTGGCTAAATCCACTGCACCTCCATTTGAAGACCAGCATCACACACAAGCACCAGGAGCCCTAGGTTTAAATCCTGATTCTACCAATTAATAGTTGCTGATTTACTTATTTTACGTAACCCTTATGTCTCTGATGCTTGTAAGTTTTCACTGAAGAAATAGGACATCAGAAGGGCCTCTGTGGGTTGTGAAGAAATCAAGATTGGCAGGAAAAGACCCTTGTCACAGTGGTCATTCTGAAACTGGTGGATTTTGCAGTCCTTGTGAAACTGAGTCCCAGCATGTACAGTGACTTCTTCCTCTCCTGTGCAGTGGCAGTGCTGGACTCTGCAGCATGGGCTGTCCCCTGCAGGAATTGCTGCTGGCTGTTAGGACACTGCTTCTTCACTTTTACTTCTTTACAATCTCCCTGCCCTGAAGACTTTTATTCATTGCTGAGGGTAGTAATAGTAGTCACAAGATTAGGAAATCTATCTTGGGCAATTATATGATCTTGGGGGTAACAAATTCTGATTGCTGGGAGCTATTCAGATGATGGACTCCAAATACACCTTGATTTACTTGGCTTCGAGGACTGGCTTAAATTCCAAATAGAGCTGTTGGGCAGTGTCTGAACTTGCTCTCTTAGGGGAGGACTCAGACTTGGGTGTGATTTTAGCAGCATGACCCAGGTGAACAGGGTGGCATCTTTACCTGAATTCCATGCTGTTTCCTTGGCCTTTCCTCTGCCTCCCACTCTAAACTGTATTCCCAGGCTCAGAGCCCCTAAATTGGATATTCTCTTGTAACACACACATGCTGCCTTTCTAGATGGCTAAGTACAGCTAAAACAGAAAAAGAGCTGTGGCTATAAGTAACTCATTTACTGGCATCACGAGAATTGAAAGTGAGTTTTGTTCATTTACTGCAGTTTCATGGGGAGAGAGAAGGGTGGCTATTTCCTTAGGTGCTTTGAACACCAAATGAAAGGGTCGATGCTATGAGTAGGCCAGGAAACCCCACACAACCCTTCGTCATGAGAGCAGGTGCCACTGACTGAGTGTGGGGCTATTGCTCCTGAGGTCAAGGCTTGGAGGCAGGCCCTGCTGCCAGCTGCCTCTGGGGTCTTGGTGGGACCACCACACTGTTCTCCAAGTCTCCATGCTGGGCACATTCGATTGTGAGTGAGGTGGGGAGAACAGAGTTCTTTAGATGCAGTACAGATCTAGACAAGGGTCAGTAGGTTTCAGTGGGCGTGTGGTCCCTGGCTTTCCTGTCCCAAGTGGGACTGCCCTATGGGGTTGAGACTACAACTCCTCTGTCCACAGGGCTCTGAGTGAAGTTCACAGTTTTGTTTTTTCAGGTTCCTGATAACAGAGAAATGATTCTTTCACCAGTTATAACTCTCCTCAATTCATAATTGTATGACAACTGAATAGAAGAACTTTTAGCACCTTGTGTTTCTCCAAAATGGGAGAGTGTCTTACTTGCAAGCTGTATTTACTTTAGGTTTTTATTTTATTTTAAAGACTTGTTTGAAAGACAAAGTGAGAGAAAGTGAGAGGCAGTGAGAGGGAGAGAGAAAGAGAGAGAGAGAGAGAGAGAGAGAGAGAGAGAGAGAGAGAAGGGAGATACTGGTTCACTCTTCAGATAGCCACAACAGCTGGATTTAGGTCAGGCCGAAACCAAAAGCCAGGGGCTTCTTCCAGGTCTATGTGAGTCAAGGGCCCAAGCATCGGTGCCAGACTCTGCTTGTTTTCCCAGACACATTAGCAGGGAGCTAGATCACAAGAGGAGAAATTGACACCCAACCCAGCCTAACCTGCTGTGCCAAAACACCATTTCCCCATCCCCTTAGTTCTCAGATATGATGGAGTAATAGAATTGTATTGGAGAAATCTAAGTTTCATCTGTACTGTTTAAATGCTGCTTCTTCATCTAGTATTTTCCTTGAACTTTACCGTAACCCTCCGAAGTAGGGATAATTAAACCCATTTCTCATGAGGAAATGGAGACTCAGAGAGAGAAAGAGAATTCTCTAAGAATGCACAAGTGGTTGGTTTGAAGAACTTGGGGACCCCCTGACATGCCTTAGCTTCTGGCCTGTTCCATTAGTGTTGTCTCCACAGTAGAACCATAACATTTCACATTCTCTTTGCTGTGGAGCACTGTTTGAAGTAGCTTACACCAAATGCAGCATGCAGTGTTTTTGTTGAGATGAATCAAGTTTTCATGTTTAATCAAAGAAAAATATTGATTCATGGCACTCTTGGGATGTTCTTTCCATCTTCTCAGAAATGAAGAACTCCTCTACCCAATAGCAGCTGCGCTGGCTTCAGGCTGTCTCTCCTCCACTGCTCCTACTAGGTAGGTCCAAGTTCACATGCACCTGCCAGTGCCTGATAGTGCACCATCCATACTGCTCATCCTCTCAGCAAGCCCATGGGAGAGATGGTTTTGTTCACATTTTATGGATAAAGAACTTGAGGCCTGGAGTGTTCATAGCATTGGCCCCAAATCACTCATGTGAGTAATCTGACTCCAGAGCTTGGTTCAAGTAACATTTGGTATCAGGTCTGAGCAGAGCCTTGTCTTGGGGTCTCTCCCCATTTTGGTCCTGGTCTCTTCAGCATGCAGGCTCTACACTGAGATTTTCTTGGACTTTGGGCCTTCAGTCAAATCTGAGTTGAGATCATGGCTCTGTTTCTCTCTCTTTCTCTTTATTTATTTATTTATTACTGAAAAGTCAGATTTACAGAGAGAAGGAGAGACAAAGAGAAAGATCTCCCATCTTCTGGTTCATTCCTAAGTGGCCACAATGGCCAGAGCTCAGTCAATATGATATCAGGAGCCAGGAACTTCTTCCAGGTCTCTCACATGGGTGCAGGGTCCCAAGGCCTTGGGCCATCCTCTACTGATCTTGCCAGACCACAAGCAATGAGCTGGAAGGGAAGTGGAGCAGCTGGGATTAGAACGGACATCTATATGTGATTCTAGTGCATGGGAGTTGAGGACTTTAGCCACTAGTCTACTGCACTGGGCCTTGGCTCTGTCTTTTAATAGCAGAGCAATTGCGAGCAACTTCCAAGTCTCTCTGAGTGTTTCTTTCTTCACTTAGAAAATAGGTCAATGGCCAGTTTTGTGACAGAGTGGGTTAAGCAGTATCTGCAGTGCTGGCATCCCCAGTACTGGTTAGAGTGCTGGTTCAAGTCTCAGCTGCTCTGCCTCAGATCCAGCTTCCTGCTAATGCACCTCAGTGGGCAACAGTTGATGACCCAAATATTTGGTCCTTGCCTACCCATGTGGTAGATCTGGATGGAGTTCCTGGCTCCTGGGCTTCTGCCTGGCCCAGGCTTGGAGGTTAGAGCCAGTGGATGGAATAACTCTTTGCCTCTCTCCCTGTCACTCTGTTTTTCAAATACGTAAATGCATAAATTTTTTAAAAGATTTATTTTTATTATTTTTTTAAATTGGAAAGGCAGATATACAGAGAGGAGAGACAGAGAGGAAGATCTTCCGTCCGATGATTCACTCCCCAAGTGAGCGCAACGGCTGATACTATGCCAATCCGAAGCCAGGAGCCTCTTCCGGGTCTCCCACACGGGTGCAGGGTCCCAAAGCTTTGGGCCGTACTCGACTGCTTTCCCGGGCCACAAGCAGGGAGCTGGAAGGGAAGCAGGGCTGCCGGGATTAGAACCGGCGCCCATATGGGATCCCAGGCCTGCAAGGCGAGGACCTTAACCACTTGCGCCACTGCGCCGGGCCCAAATGCATAAATTTTAAAAAGCAGATCCAGCAGCTACCTTCCTTAAGGGATTATTTTTACAGGTTAAAGGGATTATTATTTTGCAGGTGGTGTTTGTCGTAGTCCCTGGCACATAGTGTCCATCACTTCCTTTGCAGGAGCAGGGAATGGGTGCTATGAGCACTGTGTCCTGCATCAGGCCTTCCCTTCTGATGAACTCATTGGGCACCTAACCTAGCACTGGAACTTCGCTTGCCTCTGCTCTGAAGCTCATCATCTGCTCTCTACTGCATACCTAACCTGTGCCACATGATGCTCAGGATAGCACATAGAAAAGTCCCTGTGAGCTTCAACTCCTTGTCCCCTCCATACCTGCTAGGTTGCCTCACACCTCTTGTGATGTCCCTTGCCGTCTCCATGTCACTCCCTGCTCATCCTCAGGTTCTCTCCTAGGGATGGGGGTGAGGCTGAAATCTCATCCACCCTTAATACTTCTTTGATCTTAGGCTGACTGTGGGTCCTTCTTCCTGGGCTGAGATTCTCAAGCACCTGTATTGCAAGAAGAAAAGATCCATGCACTTGGCAAATAAGGCTGAGCCACAGGCTCTTACCTGGGCTCTGAGGACACAGGGAGAAACAGAGGGCTTGAAGATTCACTGTCCGTGAGGGGGTAGATGAAGTAAATACTGAGTGAGGTACTTGGGTTGCTGTCTGATTTTACATGGTATTTGAGACCACTGGCTTCCTCAGGCCAGGAAGGATTAGCTTTCTCTTGGCTGGCTGTTCTGAACTCATTGTTACCAGTTCTTAGTTGCACTGATTGATCTGAATGGATACAATCAAACAGGTGAGCTCATAGCTTGGTCTTTTCTAGCAGGTGTGGGGTTGGGAGGAGGGTAGGTGGGTAGCCCTAAGGTAGAAATTTCCATCTCCTCCTACCATTCCCATACATCACATTCTGTGCCTAGATCAGCATTTAGGAGTTAGAACTATTTTTGAGGATTTGTTGTTGAGTTGTGGAAAGGGAAGCAGCTTGGCTTCATTGCCAGATATTCTTTTATTATTATTATTATTATTATTATTATTTTTACTTCTTTTTATTATTATCATTTTATGATACAGTTCAATAGGCCCTGGGATTTTCATTATCCCCTCTCCAGTTTCCTCACCCCTCACTGAGTTCCCCTATATCATTAGTATAGTATAGTTCTTCATACACAGTTATATGTCCGTCATTGCAAACATGGACAATGGCAGAGAGTCCAGCATCCTATTGTAAAGATAGAGTAAACAGTTTCATTGGGAGTCTATCTTTGTCTGGAACTAAAGATGCATACTGCAATGCAACACAATACATAGTCAGATACTCTTTGGCAAATCCTAAGATCTGTCTTCAACTGTCCAGGGTTGGACAGTAGACTACAATGCTGGCATTTATGAGAAGTTTCCCTTGATATAATTTGGAAGTCACACTAAATCCTCATCTTTATTGCCATCATCTCATGTATTGTGTGCAATAGACCTAAGGTAGGATGTTTTGCTTGGCATGAAGTAGTAAGTCATTTTCACACTACTAGAAGACATAATTGTTGATTTCTGTTCCTTAATAATAGATTAAATATGGGGCTGTGGGAATTTCTACACCTGTTGAAAGCAATTTAGCATGAAGGGTGGACTTTCTTTAACAGGGAACCACAGTTTGATTTCTGTGGAAAACCAGAATTTACAAGCCAACAGTTAACTTCTCTCATTTCCAGATGCAGATTCCCCTGTTCCCTGGTTTCCAATGTGGGTATGTGCTCTCTTACTCACTTAAGGACTGACCCTGGTCAACTTTCTTTGGCACATGTTTTGCAATCACTCCTGGGGAAATTAGGCTGGTTTATATAAAAATCTCAGTAGTCATGAACCAAAATGTTAATGTTCTCAATGCTCTTCTATCATCAGGGAGCCAGGGCTGCTGGGAGAGTCACTGAAATACGAAGTCCAAGGTTTAACACTCCAAGAGTATTCTGGGCTTTGGGGCCTTCCTCATGAACTGAAACTCTTTTATTCTGGGGTTATTTGGATATGCTTGAGGTGGAAAGCGCCCAGGGCAAGCAAGATGATTGTTGTCATACAAGCAATCCAAAGACAGGCTTTTAGGCACACATGGCCTTGAGTTTAAGCCTTGGCTCTGTTGCATTCTAGAACTCTTTTAGCCTTGTTGATAGTCAGCTTTCTTATTCAGGAATTTGGCAGGATGATAGTGTTAGTCTCAGCACTGTGGTGTAGGTGGAATGCAGTGTTGTAAGTACAGGTTTGGCACAGCCAGTGCCTAGCAACTGAGAAATCCCCGGTGAGTGCTTACCACAACTTGTCTCTCCCCCCCCCCCGCAAGAGTTTTATGTATGTTGATGATTTTGGTTCATGTCTAATACTATTTTCTTATTTGTAAATTAATTACTTCCACAACTCTTCCCCGATCCCTCGACTCACACACACCCCAGACACTCTAGCAATAGGTGCTGAAAATGGACAGAGGAGGGGGTGTTGATAATCTCTACCCTTGAATGGCTGATTTTGATTGGTAAAATAAGATACACACAGCACTGGAAAGATCATACAAGAGTGTTTGCGTGGGCCAGGAGAGTGAGTAAAAGTCTACACAGATTGGGGACTGAACCCTGGAGAGACTGGGAAGTGTCCCCCAGGAACACAGATCAGTCCTGGGTCCACCCTAGGGTGTCTGAAGTGAAGGAGGGTACGATGAGTGGGAGGCTCAGGGTTTAGGTAACTGTTGAATGCTAATAGCTATGTGTTTAATCCCTAATATATATTCAAACCTTCCATTGGTTAACATGCTTCACCAGGCACCAAATCAATAACAGTTAACATGCGTGGTAGGAAAGGGCAGCAAGCATGAATACTCCTGGAGAAAAAGAAGGAAATGTGGTGGACCAAGAACACAAGTGGAGCTCCAGTACTCACCAGTCTGCTCAGCTGATGGCAGCCCCCTTTGCTTGACAGATTGATCTTCAGCATGTCTGTCATCTCATGACCAAATGCAAGATCACAATCTGGGAAAGATGAAAGTGAAAAGCTCACTTCCATGCAAGGGCTCCTGGTTATTTCTGTGGTACTCACTCACCTGGAAACAGACATGGCATTCTTCAGAAGAAGTGATTCCCTTTAGGTGGGGATTCCAGTGTTGATGACAATTTGAATGTGAAATTCCAAGAAATCTGCATTGAGGATTTGCTGCCACTTTGGTGATTTTGGGCCATTGTCTGGCAGAAAGTTCTCTAGGTTGTGGGAAGTCCAAACTAAAAGTACCTTAATAGGCTGCAGGCATGAGATGCCTCATCAGTTAGTCATGCCATACTGGGCTGAGCTGGTGTTGTTCATGTTGTAGGGCCTGTTCTCCCTCCCACCGTGTGAAGTCCAACCTCTTGTGAATGTCCATGTTCTTTTTAGAAAAGATTTATTTATTTATTTATTATTGGAAGGGAAGATTTACAGAGAGAAGAAGAGACAGAGGGAAAGATCCACCATCCGCTAACTCACTCCCCAAGTGGCTGCAATGGCCAGAGTTGAAATGATCCAAAGCCAGGAACCAGGAGCTTCCTTTGGGTCTCCCACATGGGTATAGTGGTCCCAAGGTTTTGGATCATCTTCCACTGCTTTCCCAGACCATAAGTAGGGAGCTGAATGGGAAGTGGATTAGCCGAGATACAAACTGATGCCCATATGGGATCCCAGCACATGTAAGGTAAGGATTTAACCATTGAGCCATCACATTGGGCCCAAATGTCTATGTTCTTCAAGAATTCTGGTGATGTTATTGGTCCAGACCAATTATATCAGAATCTACTGAGGATAGTATTGAATATTTAAATTTTAAAAATGCTTCTTAGGTGATGTTAATGCCCAGGCAAGGCAGAGATACTATGTTCTAAGTAGTTCCTTTCACCTTGCCTGGGATGGCTGTGATTCTTGGGAGTGGGAGGGTAGGGGCAGTTCTGAAGACAGACTACAAGAGAATACTTCTTTCTGCATTCATTTCCCTTTCTTCATTTGGCCCTGAGCTGAGTCCCAAGAAATGCATCAGAGCAGTAAATATTTGGCACCTGGGTGATCTGAAGGAGAGGAAGTTGTATTCCAGTGAACCTGGAATTCAGGAAATGTCAAAGAATATTGGCCCTTTTCCCATCCAGGTTGGTAACACTAAGGTGGAAGGAAAGACAAATCTTATCTTGGCATGACCCCATCTCTGATGCTCCTGGAGGAAATACAAATTAAAGACATTGGCAGACATCCTTGTCCTTACTAAAGACAGTTAAACTTGGATTGAAAGAAACACATTTGGGTTGTCAGACCCTTATTAGTAGCACTTAAGAGAAAATTCTTAATCTTGGGTATGTCAATAGGACTATGTCCCTCTTGTTGTGTTGTCCCACAGCTTTCCCTTGCAGTTCACCAGGAGAATTCTCAGCTCCTTATTGTGTTGCCCAGTATCTTTACCTGCTCCTCAGCAGTCCTAAGGGAGGGCATCTTTCTGATGTAACTGCTGTTCTATATTCACTTGCTGTGAACTGAGAGGGAAGAGAATTGTATCTGATCTAGCAGTCACTGCAATCCTGGCTTGACATGCTGCTCTGACTTCTCCCCATATGAGGCCATGTTCTTCTGATCAAGCATAGAATGGCTTCATCTACACAGTTGGGTCTGTTGGAGTAGTTATATAAGTAATTGTATTCTTAGGAAACCATAGAATTATATTGTAGAATCTGTTCATGGAAGAAGAAATGCTGAGTGAAGCTAGGCTATTGCTAGGATCAGAAAGTTTGATTGACTATGGTGAACTAGATACACCTGAATACCAACCCAGAGACCATGAAACACTCTTGGTATTTCAAAAAGATATTTCAAAATGGAAGAAGCACATTGGCCAAAACAAGTAGGAATAGCCAAGGAAATCATCTGTCTGTGGTTACAGTAATAATCACATGCATGTCAAGATTGGACATCAAAATCTGATAACAAATACAAGCTCAAATTCCTTAAATGATAACATCTTTCAAAATTAGAGAATCAAGTTGAGAAAGCAAAATATAGGAGATAGCTTTTTTTTTTAAAGTTATGGAGAGCTTCTTATTTTATATTGCCACTGAAATAGTGGGATCAGCAGAGATGAAAAAAAAAATCTGTAGTTAATAATTCTGATGAAGATCTTAGACCAGAAGAAATAAATATTCAGAGGGACAGTATTTTTTTGTAGTGTGCAGTTCCTGTACTGCCTTGTTCTGCTTCTGATCAAGCTCTCTGCTAATGTTTCTGAGAAAGCAGCAGAAGTTGGCCCAAGTGCTTGTTGACCTGTTATCCATGTAGTTTCATCCTGGCCCAACTCTAGTCATTGTGGCCATTTAGGGAGTAGATGAGCAGATGGAATCTTTCTTTTTCTCTCTCTGCTTTTCAAGTAAATAAACACATCTTAAGAAATAAAACAAAGAATGGGAGTGGTGTGGTATAGCAAGCTAATCCTCTGCAATTAGGACCAGTATCCCATAGGGGGGCCGGTTCCACTTCCCATCCAACTCTCAGTTTATGGCCTTGTATGGCAGCAGAAGATGGCCCTTGAGCTCCTGTGTCCATGAAGGAAACCTGGGAGATACACTGACTCTCAGCTTCAGATCAATTCCGCTCTGGCCATTGCAGCCATTTGGGGAGTGAATCAGTGGATAGAAGAACTCTCTCTCTCTCTCTTGCACCTCTCCTCTCTGTCTTAAATCTGCCTTTCAGATAAAAATAAATCAACCTTAAGAAATAAAACAAAATGAAGAGTTCAGGAAGTCTGTGCTAAAAAGTTCTATTAGATAATCACCTTGGCCTAGAAGAGGTAATTATACACTTTAACTCACACTTCATCAAGGGCATTAAATAAAATGTTTAAAAAGAAGGTGTATATATATTTGTGTGAGTGTATATTTGCTTATATGCACTTGCTTAAAAGTTGAAACCCTGTCTGGATAGTGATTTATAAAGAGTGGCTCTATAAAGTAAAAAGGAGCAAGGTTTTGGAGAGGAGCCAGCTGTCCCATGGCATGAAAAAATGCAAAGAGGAGTTGGCAGAAGTAGTACATTTTTGGTGGGGCCTTAGCTCTCCCTGACATGAGGAAATAGAAAGAGGAGTCATTACCAGATTAAGTGCATCTCAGGTAGCACAAATGAAGAGCTTGGATCTCACAGAAGGGGGTGCTTATCATAGCAGAGTCTACAGGGGAGGTTGGGCCTCATGGGCTGCATTATGGAGGTGCTGGGGCTGGATGAGATAACCAACCCTTGTGGGCAGCAGGGCGTCACAGTCTCTGGGGCCAGAAATCCTAGATTCGAAGGTCCACATGAAGGTGAGGTTTGCATGCATTTGAGAAGCAAAGATCCAGGCAATATAAATAGGTGTCATCAAGGTAACAAGCAAGTAGAGTTGATATGGTAGAGCAGGGAGGTTCTGCACAGGCCCATTTTGGAAAGCATGGTCAGGTTGCAGGTTAGAATGATCCAGTTCAGGCTCAGTGTGGTTGGCCTAGTGGCTTAGGTCCTCGCCTTGAATGCACCAGGATCCCATATGGGCACCGGTTCTAATCCCAGCGGCCCTACTTCCTATCCAGCTCCCTGCTTGTAGTCTGGGAAAGCAGTCGGCCCAAAGGACGGCCCAAAGCCTTGGGACCCTGCACCGTGTGGGAGACCTGGAAGAAGTTCCTGGCTCCTCACTTTGGATCAGCGCAGTACCGCCTGTTGCAGTCAATTGGGGAGTGAACCATCGGACGAAAGCTTTTCCTCTGTCTCTCCTCCTCTCTGTATATCTGACTTTGTAATAAAAATAAGTAAATATTAAAAAGAAAAAGGAATGATCCATTTCACATCCCAGTTTGACTGTTGACAGTCTTGGGCAGATGACTTTGTCTCCCTGAGCTTTCATGTCTTCATTTATTTCTGAGAGTTGTTAATACTCCACCCCACGTGGTGAAAGTCAGTGTTAAATTTGGTAGCATACCTAAAATACTAGCTGTCATTTACAGCTCAGTGAATGGTGTGTGGGTCTTTCTCATGAGGATAGTTGAATTAATTTCTGGAAAGACCTTCCTGTTTTTACCCTCCCTGACCTGCTGCCTACCACACTGACTCGCAATGCAGTACCCAGAATGATAACTTTCAGACATTAAGTCAGCCAACTTCTATTCAGAGTGAAAGCCAAAATTCTTAAACAGTCTGGAACTCTTCTTGATCTGATCTCTTCCCTCTCCAGACTCTTGGGAGGCAAACAACCCCTCACCTACCCCTGCTGCAGGTCTTGACACTGTGTTCTTGAAATCTTCTGGGCATGCTGCTCCCTGCCTAGGAGTCTTCCTGCTGCCTCCATCAAGAAGGCTCGTCCCTCATGAATCTGTGGGATGGGTCAGGTGTGTGACCTGGTAGATTAAGCTGCTGCTTCGGAAGCCTGCATCCTAGACTGATTGGGGTGCCTGGGATGGAGACCTCTCATCTCCATTTCTGTTAAAGCACCTGGAGGCAGAATATGATGACTCAAGCACTGGGGTTCTGCTACCCAGGCAACTGAGAAGGAGTTCCTGGCTTCTAGTTTTGTTTTGTTTTTTAAAGATTTATTTATTTTTATTAGAAAGTCAGATTTATACTCCTCAAGTGGCCGCTTCCAGATCTTCCTTGCAGGTGCAAGGCCTCAAGTCTTTGGGCCATCCTTGACTGCTTTCCCAGGCCACAAGCAGGGAGTTGGATGGGAAGTGGAGCAGCTGAGACATGAACCAGCACCCATATAGAATCCTGGTACATGCAAGGCGAGGATTTAGCCACTGAGCCATGTGTCCAAAGGCATCTTTAAAAAAAAAGAGAGAAAAGGAAAGAAAAAAGAAATCTGCATGACCTTTTCCTTCACCTCCCTCCAGTCTTTACTTGAATGTCTTTTCAATGAGACTATAAGACCATCCAATTTGAAACTGTACCCCCCCTCCACCCAAGTTGTCCCCATTCTTCGCCCCTAGTTTAGTTTTCTGTACAGCAGTTATTTCATTGCAAAGCACCTCATATGTATTTCTTTTGTTTGCTTTTATTTACCTTCTTCCAAGAAGGCAAGTGCTGGGAGATTAGAGTTTCGGACTAGTCTCCACACTGCTGTGTTTCCAGCCTGGCTCACAATGACCATTTGCTGAATGAATGAACCTATTATGCATATTGGTGTGTGTTTTCTTACAAGCCCTGGGACCCTGCAAGGTAGACAAGCCGCTGGGGTCTCCAGTTCCTTTTCCCCACCACTAACTCTCTTAGACTATCAGGACTTAGAGATCTTTTTAGAATTAAAAAAGAAAGGAGGAAAAGAAAAAACCTGGGAGAACCATTGAACTTGAAACCACGGCGTCTCAACCAGCCTTGAAATCCTACACTGGGTTAGCAGGAGACACAGAGTGAAGAGGAATGCGTTAAACTCCATGAGAAAGTCATCAGACGGATTCAGAATGGAGCACATTCTAGAGGCTGCCAGACTTAGTTTCCTCAACAAATACATGCCTACCTTGAAAAAGGAAAAATACCAAGTACATAAAGTAGTCAGGAACTGGTAGAGATGAAAAGGGTATTAAAATGGTCTGACATTCAAACAAAATGTGCCAATCTCATTTGAATCATTGGATTTTGTGGTCATAGTTAATTGTCTTATAGATTCATGTTGTCTCTGGAAGAACCTGATGTGTGTATATGTATATGTGTGTGTGTGGAGGGGGGTGGATTGGAAAGAATAGGGAATTAAGTCTCATGCAATTATCTAAGGGCCTCTGGTCTCAGTTCTCCCCCCAAAATGGTTCAATTTTAGATGCTAGTGTTAATACATTCTGTACCCTGGATATCCTAGGAAGAGCCAGCGGAGAGTCACTGATGTGACACCTGACATTCCCTTTCAATGACTACAAGGATGTGAGGGATGGCAGCAGGGGGTTAGTAAAGTTATGAGGAAATGAAACAACCCTTCCAGGGTAGGAGGCTGACTTGTTTTTCTCTCTTACTGTTTGTAGCATACAGGGTGTGGTGTAGTGAGAGGAGTGGTAAGAAGAGGGTTGACGTGTTGTTGGGGAAGTCCTTTTTATAGGCCCATTGACTTGCCCTTCTCTGCTTTTCTTTGAATAATGGAGCTGAGTACAGATGAGTGCATGTCTTCAGTGAGGTAAGCCTGGGGAGATGGCTGCTGGAGCTGGGGCTAGGGTCTGAGCATTATAAAGCAGAGGAACTGGTCCTTGGGTGGGCCCATCATATGCTGTTGAAAAGATCAGCAAGCAATTCCACAGGTCCGGGTCCACAGGACACAGGGCTGGAGAAAGCGAGCAACTGGTAGCTGTGATGCCCTTGGCCCCAGCTCTGCTAATCCTGGATTCAGAACTCTCCTGACAGTTCTGAGGGACTGTGTATGATTAGGGACTGGTTCCCTCTACCTGCCAGGGATGCCCCATGCCCACAGATGTCTATTCTCTGTGTTCTTTGCAAAATTCTTTAGCATTTGAGAGGATGTCATTATCTTCTCCATCAGTCCCAATAAGCTGATCCCAAGAGACTAATCCCTGAAAAGTCTGAAAGAACTGGATCAGGCAAGAATGAAGAAACCTCCTTGATCTCAGGACTGTGGTGTGGGCTGGATCTCCCCTGCCTTGCCTTCACACTGTTGCAGACTAGCTGCTCGTCTGCTTGACACTTGCAAACACAGCTGTTTAGATGTTGCCGATCTTGTGGGCTTCCTGCAAGAATTTCTTCTCATACTCACGCAGCTACAAGTTTGTTTCCTGTTGCTTTTTGCGTTTCTGACCTTTGTTCACTTCTTGAGCAACACAGGGACTTTTTGGAAGCATTTGACAGAATTATGAATGTTTGGGTCCATGCTGGCTCTCACTCAATAGAGTGCTCAGTGGCCAGGAGCCAAACAGCCTGGTCCAGCTCCCTGGAGGTGTTGGGCAGCTGGTGATAACTGTACTGCTTCAGGCACCAGGTTGCTGTAGGAATTGGATCAGCATTACCAAATTACGGAAGCTTTTTTTGAATAAAATGCTTAGCACATGGCTAACATGGTGATAAGAATCTATCCTTCTTAGCTACCATAATCTCTGTAAACTTTAAAGTATTATGATCCATACTTGTGAACACACAAGGCAAAGAAGTTGACTAACTGGCCCAAGATCATATTACCAACAGGCAGAGAAGCCAGAATTGTAAAATGAAATTTTGAGGTGACAGGTTGAATGAATTTTCTTCAAAGCCAGAACCTCTAAAACTATTGATAATAAATGACTGTGTTTCCCCCCCTCAATTTCTCGTGCATCAATAGCTTTGCTAAGTACAACAAACATGGATTATAGAATAACAAAATGAAAAAGGGTTATGTAACATACAGGTGCCATTTTAAAAATTGTTAGCTTCAACAGGCATATTAACTTTTCTCAATTGCTGTAAAAGTTGCTTATGTTCAATTCCTGTGCTTTTCACATGCTAACCTTGAAATGCTCTCTCAGCCTGGCACCTGTCTGCAGTTCCTGCTTTGAGTGGCACAGCAAGACCACCTCTTTCTCAGACTGAAGTATACCATGTGACCACTTAAATCAGAATCACCTGCAAAGCCTGAGTAATGAGCTCCACTCGGGCTTTACTTGAATAGGAATGATTGAGACAAAATTCAGGCACCTATATTTTAACAATGGTGTTGTGCTCCAAGAACTTTCATCCTATGCCAAGTGCTCCCCTCTTACACATAAAAGAGTAGAGGTTAAAAAGAGAAGTGAACTCCATGTTTTATTTCAGTCCCCTTTTCTCACACACTTTTTAAATGTTTAAAGGCTTCCTTTCCACTAAAACTCACAGAAACTGTCTTCTGAACTCACTGAAGTGCGCTTCAGCAAATGTATACCAAATGTATACCAAGCTGCAGGGTGGACAGAGAGGAACTGAACCTAAGATGTGCACAGAGGGAGGAGGTCGGTCGGATCAGTGAGTGTAGATAGAACCAAGTGAAGAGAGCCAGGGAGATGGCAAGAAGCCAGCCACGGAGACCCATTAAGAAGAATAGCCAGGGAGTGCATGGTTTTGGGAGTTAGGATGAAGAAGAAGGTTGTGGACACTGTGTGGAATACTACTGATCATTTGAGTCAGACACCTGCAGTGACTAAATGAGACAAAGATTGAGCTGTGATTATCTGCTTAGCAACATGGAGGCCATAGAAATAGGGGATGCCTGATTGGCATGTGTTCAAGTGGAAATGGGGAGATGGAAATATCAGATAGGACCTCTGGACAGTCTTTGAAGGAGTTTTACTATAAAGTAATGAGAAATAGAGCAGGAAACAGGAAGACAAAATGAGCTCTGTAAGTTTAAGGGGAGTTGCAGGGAACTCCTAGATGTGACTTTTGTAAAATCATATTTGCGTGTATTTTATATTAATCTTCCAGTAGAAAAATGTGGTTTATTGTAACTATTTACAACTCTCCCCACTTCTAAATGATATAATTGTCTAAGATGAAGTTGTAAATTGATCATGTACTTTGACACAGCTTTATTTGAATATATTCAAAAAATGGCTCATTTTTTCATAGAGCTTTTAGTCTGTTTTTGGCTGAAATATTTTAAAGTATATTTTATCTCTTATTACTGCACATGCATAGGACTTTTTAAAAAAGAAGTATAACTATTATATTACACTTAATAAAATGTACCAATAATGATCTTATTGTCATATGATAATATATATTCAAGTATCTTAATTTATTGCCAAAGGTGTTTTATTCCAACTAAGATTCAAGCAAAAGCCACATAGGACATATTATGAGAGCTCTTAAGCCATATTCTTCATTTTTATATTAATTTAAAGAGAATATATTTCATGTCATCTGTTTCATAGATACAACCCTTTAATTTTAAAGATTTATTTATTCATTTTTGTTGGAAAGTCACATATTCAGAGAGAAGAAGAGACAGAGAGGAAGATCTTCCATCCCCAATTGACCGCAATAACCTGAGCTGACCAGATTTGAAGCCAGGTACCAGGAGCTTCTTCCAGATCTCCTATGTGGGTGCAGGGTCCCAAGGCTTTGAGTCATCCTCCACTGCTTTCCCAGGCCACAAGCGGGGAGCTAGATGAAAGTGGAGCAGCCAGGACACGAACTGGGGCCACAATGGGATCCCAGCACATGCAAGGCGAAGACTTTAGCCACTAGGCTACTCTGATGGACCCCATAGATACAATTCTAAGAATCTAATGATGCTTTCTCTCTCTCTCTCTCTTGCCATTCTTTCTTTCATTTTAATTCTTTGAAATATACCTCTAAGTTATTTTATAATTAGAGGTAATGCTCAACTAAATATAACATTCAACAAGTAGAAATTACAAAAACCACTGTTCCTTAAGAATATAGACAAAAGCTATAACCAATAATCAAATCACAGGATGTCAATTTCATTCTTGTACGTTAAGTTTTTGAGTTTGACTTATTTCACTAATAATAACAATTTCTACTTGCAACAGACAGAATTTCATTTTTCTTTATGTCTGAGTAGTAATTCATTGTGTATAACCACCCTTTCTTCATCCAGTCATCAGTGAATGGACATCAGGTTGATTCCATATGCTATGGGCATGGAATACAGGTTTCATCTCCTTTGGGTAAACTCCTAGGCATGAGATGATTGGGTTATATGATGGCCCTATTTTCGGATATCTGAGGCATCTTCCTACTGTCTTCCATAATGATTGTAATGGTTACTGATTAACTGAAGAATCCACTTCAGGTTTTTTCATAGTAAGGCATGCTTATCTGATAACTGCTCTATGGTGCTTTTAAAGTTATTCTTCAGAGGATTTCCTAAAATCTGGAATTTCTTATGCTGACTTGACACTATATCAACGATAAGGGTTTGGGCAAGAATTTTTCATAGGTATGCTGTGCTCAGCGTAGTGCGTCAGTTCAGAAGGCATGTGTTATCTGAGTGTCTCCCTGTTAATGGTCCTAAGACTGATGAAGGTCGAGGGATGACTACTCAAGTCATGAGAGGTCTTGTGCTTTCATTTTTAAGCAAGGAGAACAACAATATGCCAATGTGCTGATGAGAATGGTCTTTGGGAGAGGGATGCTTATTGATGCAGAAGGCAAAGGGAGATTTTCTAGAATCATTGTCTAATTGGATAGAAATGTGTAGAATCTGGTGGGCAAGCTCTCTTTGCTGCAAGCGTTGGACACAGGCAGTTAATCTATAGTAACCAGAGACATAGAGTTGTAACTGGCAGTAATGTAAGGGACCTCAAGAAACACTGTTCTGATAGCTTCCTTTTCCTCAATGGACAAACCACTGGTTCATCAGGGAAGAGTAAGCATGATGGGAGGAAGTCAAAGGTCCTTTTGGAGAGAGATAGGTGAATAGAAAACTAGCAAAGGATTGATTGGTGGCAAGCTCTAACAACTTCCTGGCTGTTAGTGATGAACTTGAAGTGAACTCAGTGTGTGGTCACTGTGTGCTTTCTCTAGCCATATTTCCCTGCATGCTTGCAAGTGTAGAGTAGGAAAGAGAATTGTATTTAGCCAGCACTGGATTTTACCCACCCAAGTGTAATAAGAAAGAGAGTGCAAAGAGTAATGCTTGGTCTGAACCTTAAGCTGGATAGCAAAGGAAATAAGGATTTGAGGGAAGTGAGGAACTACAAGAAGGTGGTAGGAAAACCCACAAGAAGATTGATGGAGTTGGGGTATGGGTTGGAATAAGCTTCAAAGATAAGGGTAATGATGGGAGAAGGGATGCCTAAATTGGGATTATGGAGAGAATAGTTTCGGAAATGACCAGGTCAGAGCTATAACCCTGGGATTGCGTGACTGATGTCACAGTCTTTGGCAAAGAAGAGATCAAAGAATAGTGAGGCCAGGGTACAAGGATATCCTTTAAATGTCACAAGAAATAGATTGAAGAGAATTACGCTGAATGCTGAATCCTGAGCTCAAATATTCCAGGAATACAAAGGAGTGCTCTGGGTGGGGAAGAGGACAGCTGAAGCAAGTCAGGTGGGGTAGTAGGTGGCAGGATCTGCAAGAGGTTGCTGCAGGGATGAAATGACTTGATGCAGGTAAGTTCTCAATACCGAGTCTGCCTATATAGTATGTGTTCAACCACAGCTAACAGTTCTAAATCGGAGCCTGTGTGGTTCCAGAGAACAGAGCTTCAACCACTGGGTTTAATTGTTACAGGGAGGTGTTCTTTCATTTTGAGAACCTTCTAACTTGCAGAGCAACCTGGGGGAGTGGTGGATTCCCTGTCACTCAATGTATACAGCAGAGAGAGGGAACATGTGCAATGACAGTGCTGCCAAGAGACTGGTGGTGGGCAGAGGTGATTCAGACCATTGAAGGTAGTGGGAGAGGGACACGATGGTGTTGTGACTGGGCATTACCTAGTTATAGCAAGATGAGGAGACAGGTTTTAAAGAAATTCCTGATTTGGTTAGGACAGACCTGCAAACAGATAAGAGTCATATAGCTTGGAGAAGTTCTAAATAGGCACATTAGTTATATTAATCTTAGTTGAGCCAGGGAAAAGTGTCAACATCCAGGGGCACTAGAGCTGATGCTGGGGACGCAGTAGGTGTGGGTCCATGTGAACAGGAGGGAAAATACAATCTATGTAGAAGGACTTCATGTATAAAGCTAAAATGTGTGAAAGTCTAGAATACTTGGAGTACCACTAGTGTTGCTCTGGGCAAATGGCTTCTCTTCCCTACCTTATTTTTCCTGTTTGTAAGATGTGCATAGAAATGGCATCTACAGAGTAGGGGACGGCGAGCAATAAGTGATGTAGTCACAGTTAATGTCAAATCCCATTGGGAGTGTTCTTTCTCTTGTGTTTATAAGTAACCCTTCGAGATAGAATATGGTATTTTCCCCCCATTTTACAGATAAAGAAGTTGAGTCATAGGGAATTGAGTAATTTACCCAAGGTCATGTAATTGATGAGAAGCATAATTTAGATTCATGCCCAGCTCAGCTTGAATCCAAAAGTTGTACTCTTTAATTTTTTTTAAGATTTATTTTCATTGTAAAGTCAGATTAACAGAGTGAAGCAGAAACAGAGAAAAAAATCTTCCATCCGCTGGTTCACTCCCCAAGTGGCTGCAACGGCCAGAGCTGAGCCGAAGCTAGGAGCCAGAAGCTTCCTCAGGGTCTCCCAAGCAGGTGCAGGGTCCTAAGGCTTTGGGCTGTCCTCAACTGCTTTCTCAGGCCACAGGCAGGGAGCTGGAAGGGAAGTGGAGCAGCTGATACACAAACCAGAACCCATATGGGATTCTGGGTGTGCAAGGTGAGGACTTTATCCACTAGGCCATCATGTGATGGGCCCAAAAGTTGTACTCTTACCCACTAAGCTATAGCATGTCCTTAGCATGCAGCTAGTATTTGATAAGTGGTAGCCACAGCAGTCATGATTGTGAGTTTCATATTCGGTGAGCTATGGTTCTGTCATTGCCTCCACAGCTGGCTGCAGATCCCCCATGCTGCTATCTCATCAGCAGCAGGCGCTATTTTTGTATGACCCTCATCCCCACAGCTCGACTCAGACAGCTGCACCGCCTTTCACATAGTTGCTTTTGGAAACCAAAAACGAAGTGCGATTTTTATCTTCTCAGAGGGCAAATATTTCTGTGGAGGTGTAGTCAACATGAGGGAGGAAGGGCTGGGGTCCCTGCATTCTTCTGAGATCTGTGGGCTGAACTCAAACACCCCAGCTGCCCACACAAGAGGCAAGAGCAGCAAACCAGCGAGCAAGTGCGAGAGGAGTCATCCGAGTATCAGGGGCCTGAGAAAGAGTCTTTTCCACGTTGGGGTGTAAGGGAAGCAGAAAACTCTAAAGATCTGTGAGGTCTCTCCTATTACTTCACTTAACAAACACTTATTAAGGGCCTACTATGTGCTGGATTTTCTCATTTAGTGCCTGGAGATAATCACTGGCTACTGTAGTGAGGAAAGCTTTTTCCTACTAATGGAAAGAGACGGACCATACTCAGATAACAAGAGAAGTACATGTATAGGCACAAATGCACAGGCAGTACAGGAAACAGCTCTTGATTGAAGAGGCTGCCTGAAAATGAGTCTTCCTGTGTTGATAATAAAAGCTCTAAATTTTTTTTAAAGATTTTTTTTAAATTTATTTGAAAGGTAGAGTTTCAGAGAGAAAAGGAAAGACACAGAGAGGTCTTCTATCTGCTGATTCACTCCCCAAATAGTCACAATAACCAGGGTTGGGCCAGACTAAAGCCAGGAGCCAAGAGTTTATTTTGGTTCTCCCATGTGGGTGCAGGTACCCAAGCACTTGGGTCATCTTCCCATGCTTTCCCAGGCACATCAACAAAGAGCTGGATCATAAGCGCAGCAGCCAAAACTCAAACTGGTGCTCCTACAGCATCCTGGTGTCACAGGTGGCAGCTGTCAGTCCTGTGCAAGGGGTCTGATTGCCTCCCTCAGTCATGAAAGGCTAGGACTGCCAACCCAAATCCATGGTCTTCAAAGGAGGGTTTTTTGGGGTTCATGGGGTGAGGCCAATCATGTCTTGCTTCTGGTTCTGATTGTGCCAGATCTTTCTTTAAGTTGATATGTGAAGTTGAAGTTGAAGTATCTTTGCAACAGTGTCCCCATGAGTTTTGTCTTAATTACTCAATTAATATGACAGGAACACAAGCAGTCAAACTGAAAAGAAAGAAGCTAGTCTCTACTCAGTTTGCTCATGGAAAAAGCTTTCTGGGTCTGAACCACACACTTTTTTTAAGTGTGTGTGGGCAAGCATAGTCACATTAGTGTGTAGACAGATAGTATTTTCATGATCATGTATTTTCTTTCTTGTTGCTACATAAAATTGTACCCAATTGTATATATTCTCTCAACTAGATGTACCATGGTTTAACTACTGTTGGAAATTTAGCTGTTCACAGAACTCCGCCATTATAAATGACTTTGTAATGAAAAACTTTATTATATGCATATTGCTCTTTAGAACTCAAGAGTCTTTATCTCATAAATCCATCTACAGTCCTCACCAAGACTCTGTAAATCGGTGTATCATATTATAGGTGAGGAAGCTAGGGCTGGGGTGCAAGACCCAGAGGTTAAATAGCCACTTGGAACTCATGTATCCCATATTGAAATACTTGGTCCAAGTACTGGAGCATGCCTTCTGATTCAGCTTCTTGGTCATGCACACCCTGGGAGGCAGCAGGTAATGGCTTAAACAGGTGATGGCTTAAGACCTCTCTACTGCTCATGTGGAAACCTGGATTGAGTTCCAGGTTCCTGGAACTATTACAGGCATGTGACTGAGGAGTGAGTCAGAGGAAAAAAACATCTCTCGCTCTACCTTCCAAATAAAAATGAAAAGCAAATAAATTTTTAAAAAAGAGGAAATTAAAGCATGTGATCTTATTCCTTTTGAATTATTTATTCAGTCTTATTTCCTGAAAATATGGTAACTTGTTTAGTAGTCATGAGCTCTTAATTCTGTGTCCTGAATACTTTCTAGAAAGGTTTAATTAATTTCTACTGTTCTTGTGAACGTGTGCCATTTTTATTGCTGCCTGTTCAGCAACGAGTGCAATCATTTTGAGAACGATTGACTAATGTAAATCTTGGAAAGTTCTATCTTAGAATTTGAGTAAGTTCTTGGAGTTCCTCTCAAAATTTACCATAATGTCACGCTTGTTAACTGTGTTTTCTTCCTGTGCATGTGTGATTTGTCTGTTCACATTGATTATTTTGGAAAGTCTTACTCTGCTAATCCTTTTTGACCTTAAATCTACACTTGATCTTAGCCAAAAGGCTGAGAAGTGATTGTACCTTAAATCTAATTAAGTATTTTATAAATATTTAATTTTCATAAATAGATTTATAAATCTGTTAAGAATTAAGTATTATTAATTATATTTTAATATTTTTTGTCTTATTAAAAATATTTATTTGAAAGAGTGGCAGAGACAGGGGGAGAGACTGGTCCGGGGGAGAGCCGAGACAGCAAGCGATGTCTTCCATCTGGTAATTCACTCCTCTAACAGCCAGACAGGGCAGGGTTGGACTGAAGCCAGGAGCGAAGAACTCCATCTGAGGTTCCTACACGGGGACTGGGTGTCCAGGGACCTGAGCCATTAGCTGCTGCCTTCCCTGGCATACTAGCAAGAAGCTAGATCAAAAGCAGGGTAGCCAGGACTGGAACTGGCTCTTAGTGATGAGATGTAGGTTTTGTAAGTGGCTGCTGAATCTGTTTTGCCACAGCAGTAATCTCTAGTTGTAGTGTTTTCTTTGTAAAGAAGTTGTTATTTTCTTGTGGTTGAATCTGTCAAATGTTTTCTTTGCTAATTTTCTACACTGTATGAAAAAGCAGAAATAGATGACACATATAAAAGTATGCTTTCATAATAATTCCAAGAGTAATCCATATGTATTTTGAAAAATTTGGGATATACATAAGGTAACAAAAAAAATTAAAGCATCCATTATTGTACTGTCCTGGGTGGCCTTTCTCCTCTCTCTCTGATTTATGTATTAACTGTATTTTTCCCCTGAATTTAGGTAGTATTGAAATCTATTACACTGATTGAGCTTTCTTGTACCATTAAATATCCTTTGAAAAAAAATTGGGAAATTATCTTGTTTATTTTGGGATTAATCTAATTGCTTTCTCTTGATTCCTAAGCCAAAGATAAAACAGCCTTTATTTATTTATTTTTTTTGAGTTGGTTGATACACACTTCTTGATCCTTGGAGCACATTCTTACCTAGCCTGTCTCCCATTGATCTATTTCTAGTCTCTCTAAACTGTTCACAGATCCAGGGCATTGCGTACCTACAATAGGCAAGTCTCTCTGTGAGCCTTTAGGACCTCCTGGGTTGCACTTCTCCCTCGTGTTAATGTTTAACCCAGCTTCCGCTAGAAAACAGCTGTTACCTCTTTTCTTTATTTTTTTTTTCCTTTGCAGATGTTTTTGGATCATCCTGAGAGAAATGAGCCTTGGCCTCCAGATCCAGTAACGAGAACCTGTCTCCCATGGAGAGTTGTACTACTTCCTGAGGACCAGGAGGGCCTGCAGCCCACAGGGAAATAAATCGCCCAGAGCAGGTAAGGGGCACATGGAAGCTTTGCCTGCAAACCATATTCCTCAGTGAAAAATTGAGCTGTAGCATTTTTCTGCAAGTTTTGGTTACAATTTGTTGACTATAGCTGTGCTGTTTTTTTTTTTTAAACTATGCATTTATCTTATAGTACTCTTTAAGCAATGATCCAGTGAAGGGTTGGGGTGAGTGGATTGACAATTCCACAATCTAAATATTGGATCCAAGTTATTCTCTAATTCAGTTGGCCTTTGTTGAGTATGTGCTCGATATCAAACCCTGGATTTATTTGGTACAGAGCCAATAATGCTGAGTAATTCCTCCCTTTGAGACTTTTCTGTCTTAGTTTTAGTGTTGGCTTGGTTTCCATAGGTGACAGTGTGTGTTGTTTGTGTGTTCTTCCAGAAACATCACCATGGTTGGAAGAAGTCATGCATCTAGTTGTGTTAGTTCTGAAATCCTTGGTGTCCTCTCTCTGTGTCTCAGGTGCTGTGCTGGGTACTGGGGTTTCAGAATGACGCCAAGGGAAGTTCTCCAGCAGTGATTCAGGCAAACAAAACAAGCATTACCAAGCCTGGTTTGTGAGCAGCAGGGAGCAGGGCCCTAAAGGGGCCTAAAGGGGCTAAAGGGAAGGTGAGCTCCAAGGAGGCAGAGCAGAGAAGTGATGCTATATATAGGCAATTGGAGAATGAATGAGAGAGAATGCAGCAGTCCAAATGCCTAGAAGCTTTACAAAATCAACCTGGATGATTAGAAAGACTCAAAGCTTGGTGTATTTTTCCAAAGAATTTGTGGAACAAAGCTTGTTGTGCTTTGCTTCAGTTGGGCTGTATAGATGAAGCTTCTTCATTCTGTCTCTAGAACAACTTGAGCAGAAGAGTGGGTCCTATGTGCCTCTCTCTAGAAACTCCTTCCAGTTGGTGGACTTGGAGACTCAACCCAGGAGATGGTGAGGAACCAAACAGGTCTTCCTGCTCTGGAGTCTTAACAGAGCACACGCTATGAAGGCTGGGCACCCCAGGAGCTTGCAACACTGATATTGGGCTGTCTGTCTGGGGAATCTGTTCTTTCCTGAGAAACTCACCTTACAGAGCAGGTGTGGACAGGAAGCCAACATCTACACTTGATTGATCACAGCTCCTTCCTGCTGTCTCCTTTCACTCACATATATGAAAATCAAGAAAAAAGACGCTCGCCCTGCCCCCATTTTCAAGTTACTCATGCAACTTGGGAAATTACTTCCAATTCCAAAACTTCCCTTTCTGTGATTACAAAGTTAATAAAGTCTGGTTACCTCACAGGGTTAGAGTGGGTCTCACGAATCCTAAGCAGAAGGAAAGGGCTTCCCAAGTGTTGAAACAGAGCGCCCTGGTGATGGCTGGGGCGGGACCGATGGTGAAGCTGGCTTTTCTGCCCCTGTCTGATGGAGCATTGTCTCTGGAGATTCTGATTTTTTAATCCAGTTTTGTCAGTGCTGACTCTACACTGTTCTTCGTCACAGGTCCCTGCCCCTTGGTGGGAAGACCAGGAACTTTTAGAGTTAAACAGATGTAGCTTGGAATCCTAACTCCACCACCGATTAGCTCTTGACCTTGGAGAAGCCTTATGACCTTGCCAAATTTCCTTTTCCTTTTCTTTCTTTTAAAAAGATTAATTCATTTATTCATTAAAAAAAAAAAGGAGTTGGTGGGTGGTAAAGAAAGATCTTCCATCCAGGGGTTCAATCCCCAGAGGATCACAATGAGTAGATCAGGCCGACGCCAGGAGCATCATCCAGGTCTCCCTCCCACATGGGTGGAAGGAACCCACATACTTTTACCATTTACCACTTTCCAAGGTGCAGTAGCAGGGAGCTGGATCAGAAGTGGAGTAGCTGAGACTTGAATTGGCATCCATATGGGATGCTGGCATTGCATATATTAGCTTTACTAGGTATGTCACAATGCCAGGCCCGTCTTCATTTTCTTTCTTTTCTCCTTCCTTCCTTCCTGTCTTTTTGTTTTTCTAACATTTATTTCTTTTCATTGGAAAGTCAGATATATATATATATATATATATATATATATATATATATATATATATATATAGAAAGAGAGAGAGATCTTCCATTCACCAGTTCAGTCCTCAAGTGGAAGCAAGAGCTGAAATTGAGCTGATCCGAAACTAGGAGTCAGTAGTCTCCTTCAGGTCTCCCACATTGGCACAGGAGCCGAAGGACTGCATCTATCCTTATTGCTTTCCCACCCAAAAGCAGGGAGCTGGATCAAAACTAGCACTGATATGGGATTCTGGCACCCCAGGAAGAGAATTAGCTTGCTATGCCACTATATGACCCCCTTTCTTCATTTTCTTTTTTTTTTTTAAGATTTATTTTATTTTTATTACAAAGTCAGATATACAGAGAGGAAGAGAGACAGAGAGGAAGATCTTCCATCCGATGATTCACTCCCCAAGTGAGCGCGATGGCCGATGCTATGCTGGTCTGAAGCCAGGATCCAGGAACTTCTTCCGGGTATCCCACACGGATGCAGGGTCCCAAAGCTTTGGGCCGTCCTCGACTGCTTTCCAGGCCACAGGCAGGGAGCTGGATGGGAAGTGGGGCTGCTAGGATTAGAACCGGCGCCCATATGGGATCCTGGGGCGTGCTCAAGGCGAGGACTTCAGCCACTGCGCCACTGTGCCGGGCCCCATTCTTCATTTTCTAAGATAGGGTTGCCATACTCCCTCCCCTTGTGTTCTGAAGAGTCAGTGTGAACTGCAGGTAAAATATCTACTGTGGAGTAGGCCCTACATACACTGCCACTTCCCTTTGCTTCTAGTTCTGCAGCTGTCACGTGGTCATGTGGTTCATGCTGTTGACTCTAAGAGGAAACTGAATGCCTTGATTTTCAGATATTATCACAAGCCCTGCTACCTCCCCGATTGTGATCTTAGGTCTGAATTCTTCATCTTGTGTGTGTATTTTGCCACTTTCAAAATTTCAGCAGCCCAAGGTAGGAACTCGTTCTAGTTACTAAGTTCCGGGACCATAGGAGATAGCACTTTGGCTAGGAGCCCAAGAACCTCATGAACATCAGTAAAATAGAATCTCAGGTAAGGACGCTGCATTCAAGCTGAATAGTGGTGCCAGTGCTGCACTCTGTCACGTTTCACCCTCCACCTAACCCCCAGGCTAGGGGGCTGCTTCTCCTTCTCTGCTCAGACCTTCTCCTGTCTCTTTGCATTTACCTAGTTCAAAGCCTGTTACCAACATCCTTCCATTTGAATGTCTCAGCACTCTGTGAGATTTACCTACATAGATATTGACTTCCTCAAGATCATCAAGAATAAAGACAAGACTTCAGATTTGTGAATCCCCAGCAAAACACCTTTTTTTTTTTTTGCTCTGATATCTTTAGATGCAGACACCACGGGAAGGCACCTTAGACTGCTTACTGGTAGATTATTGGTCCTCTGGTAAATGAAGGCAATTGCTTTGTCATATTACAGTAAATAAGGCTAGTGATCGGGAAAGAATTTGTTTTCCAAAAGGAAAAGATACTGTTTGAGTTCAAAGTGCTCTCATCTTGCATTCAGTTACACAATAAATTCTGAGAAAACAAAGTGGGTTTTTACCCAGAGGTAAAGGCTCTATTTGCTTTAGTGTAATTTGTTTTCCAGAACTTTCAGCAGTTCAGCACATGATACAGAGGAGAGGACATGGGTTATGGAATTGAGTGCCCTTGGATTTCAATCTCTGTGCAGCCATTTGAAGTCCTAGGCATTCCCTTAATATCTCATAGTATCAGGTTGCTAATGCATAAGAATGGAGATTGTAATTTCATTCTCATGATTTACGACTGGTAATGACCACGGCCTCTTTGGCCAGCACAGGAGGTGCCCGTCATATTAGACCATGATGGGTATGGTGCTCCCTGGAGCTGCACATCACACTGACTCTGGATAGGGTAAAATTGGAAATGGTAAAATGCAAAAACATCTAATATGCCTAATACATTTTTGTTTTAATTTCGCTAATTGGCTACCTCTCTGGCATTACTGAGATTTCCTGTTTTATATCACTGGATTGCTTAGTTTTCTTTTATTTCCCTAATTCCCACCCCCTCTCTTTTTTTTCCCTCTTATTTTCTTTTTAATGAACATTTTTTTTATTATTTTTATTACAAAGTCAGATATACAGAGAGGAGAAGAGACAGAGAGGAAGATCTTCCATCCGATGAATCACTCTCCAAGTGAGCGCAATGGCCGGTGCTGTGCCGATCCTGAAGCCGGGAACCAGGAACCTCTTCTGGGTCTTCCATGCAGGTGCAGGGTCCCAAGGTTTTGGGCCGTCCTCGACTGCTTTCCCAGGCCACAAGCAGGAAGCTGGATGGGAAGTGAAGCTGCCAGGATTAGAACCAGTGCCCATATGGGATCCTGGGCGTGCTCAAAGCGAGGACTTGAGCCACTAGGCCACGCTGCTGGGCCCTTCCCTCTTTATTTCTTATATAGGACACTACACAAACTAGAATGTCATATCATGGAGCTAATGTTGACTTTTCTTCGCAGAAAGTACTTTAAAATCACAGCTCTCAGAGCGGTGCACCACAAATTGAAGGCAAGAGGTCTTTTTATGATTTTTTTTTTAAAAGGATCCATGACCTCTTGAAGAGGTACACTGATCAGGCTGCCCCCTCCTTTGTTCTGTTGTTTTCAATCATACCTGCCTTCATTTATCAGAGGATCACCGCTTCTGGAAGCAGATACTGTATAAGATGTAGTTCCAGACCTCGGCAAGCTCCCAGCACACTCAGGGAGCTAGCCCAAGGCAGGCAGAAGTGACAAGGCTGAGCGTGGTAGTGGTGGAAGGATCCAAGAAGCTTCCGAGGGCTCAGAGATAAAGAGGAGAATGTCTGAGGGAATACTTGTGACATGTAAAGAACAAACTGAGTTTGAATTTGTTGGAGTTGTTTAAGATTGCAGAGTTGGAGGGAGGCAAACCAGGGTTGAAATCTGTCTCATTCTAGATGCATGGATCAGCTGGTTACCTCCCCAAAAGCCATGTGTGGATTTTTGTTGCATCATTTCCCTCCCACCCCCTTGTTTTTACTTTTGTAGGCTCGTTCTCCTGCTCAGAACGGAGTGGCTTTTCCCAACACATCTTTCATTATGATTCATACCAACCTGAAGAAAAAGCTGAGCTTCTTTTTCCTGGTTTTTCTCCTGTTTGCTCTCTTCTGTACGTGGAAAGAAAAGAAGAAAGGAAATTACTATGATTTTCTTAAGTTGCAAACCAAGGTCCAAGTGTTGAACAATCTGGAGAAACTGGCTCTGGGGTCTGGCTCCCAGTCTGCATCTTTAAGCAGCACCCAAAACCCCCTCAGGAATGGCCAGACCCTTAATAGTCCCAAGGGTTCTGCCAAGGCCAAACCAGAGGCTGCTTTCCAGGTGTGGAACAAGGACAGCTCATCCAAAAACCTTATCCCCAGGCTGCAAAAGATCTGGAAGAATTATCTGACCATGAATAAGTACAAAGTGTCCTACATGGGTCCAGGGCCAGGCGTGAAGTTCAGTCCTGAGGCCCTTCGCTGCCACCTCCGGGACCATGTAAACGTATCCATGGTGGAGGCCACAGATTTTCCCTTCAACACGTCTGAATGGGAGGGTTACCTGCCCAAGGAGAACATCAGGACCAAAGCTGGGCCATGGGGCAGGTGTGCTGTGGTCTCGTCAGCAGGATCTCTGAAAGCCTCCCAGCTGGGTCGAGAAATAGGTATGTTCCGAGGTTTTGTTTTTGTTCTCTGAACCTTGAGCGACAGCCCAGGGACAAAGATGCAAGTGTGGCTTGATGGAGCAGGAGTGCATGTGCCTGGCAGTGTTTCCAGCTGTCGGCAATGCTGTAGGGCAGCTGAAAGAGATGGGAGTGGGGATGGAGGCACATAGCGCCTCTATCAGGGAGGATATTTTTAAGCTGTTTCAGGATTGGTGTTCTGAAGATATTTTCATTTTGAAAAAGAGTTTTGCCACTATCAATAAGCAAAAGCAAACAAAACAATAACAATAAACTATCATTGATCTTTGAAAGTATTGAAAACATAGAGGTCTGCTGCACTTTCAGCTTCTGAAAATCTGTTGAAGGAAAGATCGTGTTGTCCTCCCCTAACAGGCAGATCTTCTGCTTTTCTCTTTGATAATTCCTGGAGTGGGAATTCTTAACTTGGGAGCTCTGGACCAACTGTGAAGGGTTTATGAGCCTTAAAATTGTATTCGTGGATGTCTGTGGATGAGGGGTGTGTGTGTAAGACTGTCTGTGGTTTTTCCAGAGACAGAGTTCACAGTTGAGTCTCAGAGACACCTGTGATTAAAAAAAAAAAATTCTAAATCACTGGTCAACATTTAAAGATAGAAGGTTGATCCACATTTGTAGACCTGTGCAACAGACAGCTATGGGTTTGCTTAGAGCCTTTTTTTGCTCTAATTTGGAGAGAATCTATTTTCCATCACTGTAAAATGAATCAGACTAAAACAAGCAAAGTGCAGGAAGCCTTGCTTCTCTGTCAGGCCAGAGGGACTGGAGCAGGTAAAGTTATTGGTCTCCATTTTTATTTCCTTCATGTGACTGCCAGGAAAAATGGTCTCAACCCAAGCACAGGCTCTCAAGGAAGAGAAGTTGACCCAGACTGGATTCTCTAGAGCAGAGAGAAGTGGTGAGATCACATTTTCTACCTCCCCAAACAGGCAGTGTTTACTCATAACAGCTGCTGAATGACCAGTTCTACCTGAATTAATGCTTTTGCCTTTTTAGTTTCTTATTCACTTTGTTTTCAAGAAACTAAATGCATTTAATTTTTGTTCATCCACAATGGAACTAAATTTCATTCTTTCTTCCCCATTTTTGCCACATAATAGCAATGTTTAGGCTATGCCAGGTGGTAGCTGTCCGTTCTTCTTCATACCAAGGTATCATTGCCATGCCTGGTTGAAATTATGTTGAATTTTGACACCTAGCATGAGAACTCTGAGAACTGTAGCTATAGTGTGGCTTTTATGCTAAAGGTTTCTAGTGATTTTTAAATAATCTGTTTTCATTTTTCTATTATTCATTTTAAAATTTTTATATTTTCATTTGAAAGGTAGAGAAAGAGGGCGGTTAGTCAGAGATCTGCTGATTCATTCCCTAACTGATCAATTCATCCAGGCCTGGGAGACAGGAAGTTAGGAGCCAAGAACTCAGTTCAGGTCTACTACTTGAGTGGTGGGCATCCGAGTACTTGGGCCATCACTGCTGCATTCCAGAGTGCATATTAGCAGGAAACTAGATAGGAAGGAATGGAACCAGAAATGTGTGTGTTCCAAGTGGTGTCAAGACCATTGCAACAAACACCTGCCACACCTTGCACTAATTTAAAATTTTTCTGTAGACTGCTATTACAATTTAAAATAAGTACCATGGAAGAACCTTGATCCTGGGATATAATAAGCGTTTGTTCTTAAATGTCATATTTTCTATCTTTTATAGAGTATATCTTCTATGTGTTTACTAACAGGCATGTTAAGGCATTCATTCATTTATTCTTTTTACTCATTCATGAAGTCATTCAACATTACAAAATAAAAGCTTAGAACATTAAAGGGAAATGAAAGGGAAACGCCTTTTATTGAATTCTGAAAATTTCAGGCAGCATGTCAGGGTCTAAGTCTTTCTACTATCTCCAGAATTTATTGAATTTATTCCCAACTATTGAACATATTAGATAATCTCAACTTGTTTGATCTTACAAATAGTAATACTAGCAAAGTTTTGTGTGATAACTTGAGAGACTAAACCTGCTTTTCAATGGGAGTAATACCCATACAAATGGGGGTTGAAAACTCAAATCTGCTAAGTTCTATGACTATTTAAAAATTTCAAAAGTTTATTTGAAAGGCAGAATGAGAGAGAAAGAGAGAGAGAGAAAGAGAGAGAGAGAGAGAAAGAGAATGTTCCCATCCACTTGTTCGCAATTTGCAATGCCTGGGGCTGGACCAGGCTGAGGCTGGGGAATTCAGTCCAGGTCTCCTATGTGCGTGGCAGAGACCCAGCTGTGTGATCTAGCCGCTGCCTCACAAAGTGCTCATTAAGAGAAAGCTGAGTAGACAGACATCGCAGTATAGCAAGTTAAGCTGCTGCCTGTGATACCAGGATCCTATAAAGACTTCACTTCAAGTCTTAGATTCTCTACTTCTGATCAATTCTCTGCTAATGCACCTGGGAAGGCAGTGGAGAATGGTTTAAGTTCTTGGGCCCCTGCATCCTCATGGGAGACCTGGATGAAGCACCTGGCTCTTGCTTCAACCTGGCCTGGTCCAGCCCATGCCATTGCAGCCATCTGGTGAGTAAAACATTGGGTAAACCATCTCTCTCTGTATAGCTTTCCTACTCTCTATAATTCTGCCATTCAACTAAACCTTTAAAAAAGGAGGATGTGAAATGGGGTGCGAAGTTGTGGAGAATTTTTGGGCAAAATTTTGAAATTTATACGTTGTTTTCATAATATGCATCTCCATGAATGTTTGAACAACCCTTGTGTATTATTTCTGATAGAATTCTTATTAGAAATAATGAACAAATAAGACTGTGATTTGACTTAACCCTATGACCTCTTGTGGCTTTTGTGCCATATCAAGTTGTGACCCTTCCTTGAACCTCAGGTTTCTGAATAGAAAGAACTCTTAGATGTTGTCTTGGATGTCACAATGATTTGCTTCCATTGCCAAGTGCCGCTTACTTTTCATAGTACAAAGGGGTAATTTGCACTGTTGGGATAAACTAAATATATGGTAGCATCTTCATTTTTCTGAAGGTCTAGAAATACAGGCCTCCTGGTAACATGAAAAGAATATCTAGTTTGCCAATTGATAAATGGAGCATGAGTGAGCTACTGAGTAGCTCATTGACTCTGCTCACTTGGTGTTAACCTTGGTGCACAGGTGTTGCTGAATGGATTTTAGGAATGTCATGATAGCCTTGGCAATGGTTAGTAAACAAATAATTACTTCTTCATATGAGCTTTGTCTAAGCACCAGACAAATATTTTCTCTGTGTATGATGATGGGTACAGATGGGGAAATATTATTTCCCTGCCCTTGCCTTCTTCTGTGTCTTGCTGTGTATCTCCAGGACTTATCACCTCTTTTGTGTTTCCTTGTGGTTTGTAGATGGTCATGATGCGGTTCTGAGATTTAATGGGGCACCCACAGCTGGCTACCAACAGGATGTGGGCACAAAAACTACCATTCGCCTGATGAACTCTCAGGTAAAAATTCTCCCAAGCAGATAGAGAGTGAGAGAAGAACCACCGTGTGTGTTGTGCAGCAGAATGCATCTACTGGGAGGACATCAGACATGCAGCTTAAGCTTCTTGGTGTTTCTGAGTTCTGGATTCTGCACCGGAGAAGGAGAAGACAGGGATTCCATGTCCCAGCCTGGTGATATGCTCACCAAAATCCCCTGTGAATTTAATCTGCACCCTATAATTTGTCTAATGCCTAGGGAAGCAGAAATGTGTTGTCCCCGTAGCGTAAAGGCTGTAGCTGGACTGTCATAGCAAGAACAGAGAATTCCAGAGGGAGAGTGAGGAATGTTATGAAAAGTCAACGAAATGTTACATGTAGCAGCTGTAAAAGTGTTGTTTAAAAAGCATAAGGTGTCATTGTTAGATTAGGTGTAATTCAGCATTAGAATTTGTGTGTAAACCCATGAATTCCCTTAGATAATTAGCTTCCTTAGGTACACTGAGGCAGTGCACACTGATTTCCCAGTACCAGTGAAATCTTCAGAAACAGTCTTGTCACTAAGTTATCTTAATAGATTTAATTTGTGGGTAAAACTGGATTGCAGATTTATCAGGATTGCACTGGAGGGCTGCACACCTGCTTGCCTCCATTGTGGTGTCTGGACATTTGCCTTGTCCTAAGTCAGCAGAGGAGTTCTGGGTATTTGGGGCAATGTTTAGTCTCTGTGTACTTTGTTAGGTCTTCTAGAAATGAAGTGAACCCTGGACCCCGACAGAAACCATCTTTCAGAGCTGCCCCCTCATAATGTGTATCTCTTCTCTGGCAGGGCTCCCCTCCTGTTCTTTCTCTGTACTTCCTGACTTCCAGGAACTCACCAGCTGGGCAGACTTGCTCCCTGCATAGCCTGGTTTTTATTGTAGGCCCACAACTGTAAGAATATTCCTATAATGAGACTAGGATTGAGGAACTTAACTTGTTTAAAATGGCCACCATCCTGCTTTTTGTTCTTCCTCTAATACTTTCTGCCTCTTAAAATAGAAAGAAAGAAGGAAAGAAAGAAAGAAAGAAAGAAAGAAAGAAAGAAAGAAAGAAAGAAAGAAAGAAAGAAAGGCACATTGTGTCAGTATAACATCCTCTAGTAGTCGCCCATTGTTTTGAGATGCTGATATGCCTATATATCATTCAATCTTACACCTTGGGTTCTTATATCTATGTTGTTTGACTTACGAGGTTTATACCTTGATAAACCCATTGTAAATTGAAAATATTTTTAAGTCAAAATGCACTTCATCCATCTAACCCAGCAAATATCACAGCTTTGCAACATGATGCACCATATAGGAGAGCTCCTTCCTTTCATGAACGCATGTCTGATTGTATGCTGTCCTGTATTGGGATAGAGTTAACTAACACAATAGTATCCTATTGCTAGCCTGCAAAAAGGCCAAAATTCAAAATGTGGAGAATTGTTCTGTAAGTGTGCTACTTTTTAAAAAAATGATTTATTTATTTTTATTGGAAAGGCAGATATACAAAGAGGAGACAGAGAGAAAGATCTTCCATCCTATGATTCACTCCTCAAGTGACCACAACAGCTGAAGCTGTGCCAGTCTGAAGCCAGGAGCCAGGAGCTCTTCTGAGTCTCCCACATGAGTGCAGGGTCCCAAGGCTTTGGGATGTCCTCGACTGCTTTCCCAGGCCACAAACAGGGAGCTGGATGGGAAGTGGGGCTGCCGTTATTAGAACCAGTGCCCATATGGGACCCCGGCACCTGCAAGGCGAAGACTTTAACCATTACTCTATCACACTGGGCCCAGTACACTACTTTTATGAAGTCTAAAGTTTGTATGTTGAGTAAGTTGGTGACTGTATTACTTTCACTGTAGGTAGAAGAAGGAGGTTTAAAGACAGGGATTGATTAAGCATGAGACTCTGGAGTAAATACAGTTAGTCTTTGAAAGATATGCAGGATTTGGAGAAATAGCAATAGGTGTGGGGAGCGGGGTGCTGAAGCCGCTCTGGGATTAGGAGGGGCCGTCACAAGATGGCGGCTGGCCCAGGGCCAGGAGGCGGGGTCGGTCTCGCCAGCAGGTAAATAGGAAGTCACAGGGATAGGCTGATGCTTTTGCTGATTACTGGCCTGTCACGTAGCGCCAGGTGGACCCACAGGGATAAGTGATTGGTGGAGAACAATATAGAAGTAGCCGGTAAAAGCTAGGCAGATGACAATGGACAGACGACAGGATGACTGCGACAGACAATGGACAGACAGACAGATAGATGAAGACGAGAAAGACTGCGGGGCAGGAAGAAGGGTGGCGGAAAAGAGACAGGGAAAGTACAGAAAGAAGAACAGGAGGAAGGGTGGCGGAAAGAGGGCCGGCCACAAAAGCAGGGAGGAAAGCTTAGACCAATGGGGACAGGAGCAGCAGAGAGAAGGATTTAAACATGGCCGCTTTTGGCAATAAGGGATCCGGCTGCGGTTCCAGTTTTTCCCAGACCCTCAGAGGGTGCCTCAGAGCGTGCCTCGTCGTTTTAGTATCACCACTGCGGGGCGGCAGTGGCAAATAGGGACACATTCAGATAGTGGAATTGGCAGGGCAAAAGTACATGAGGCCTCTAGGCAGGTGAACCTGCAACTTCATGGTTGCCTAGACTCTGGCCGGTCTAGAAGTTGGGCACAGCTTTGCCCCATTCTCGTTTTATGTCCCAGTTACAGAAGCTTAGCTGTCAGAGTGTGTATGAGTAACAGGAGAAGAGTGAAAGCTGCAGTTGTTTCTGACTCTTAAGACCAGCTAGAATCACTGAGATTGCTTCTTGGGGGTGATGGCTGAAGTCAAAGAGGAAGGTAGAGATATGAACTACACTACTCTGGTCCTAGGGATGACCAATCTGAACTATGTTCTGGATCTCCATGAAGAGATGTCAGGTAGACCTTTGTATAAATGTGGTTGGAGTTTAAAGTCAGGTCTAAACGAGTTGAGAATTAGTGTGTCATCTGTGTCTGTGTAGCAGTGAAACCATGGTACTGAATGGCTGGACCAGAGAAAAGTGGGTTGAGGAGAGGAGTCCCGTCTAGGAGCTTTGGGTAGCAAAAACAGAAGCAGAGAGTGGTTGTCTGTGTCGGATGCTTCTAAAGGGCCAGTTTAGATGAAGAGTCAATAACATTTGCTCTCTTTGGCAAAAGGGAGGCCCCTGGTGATCCGAGCAAACACTGAGGAGAGAGATGAAGCTGGAAGCCAGTCTGCAGTGTATCAAGTGGTGGCTAGGAAGAATGAAATTGGGGGTCAGTAACTCTGAATCTAATGGAAGGAACACTCTCTTGTGAGAATTGAGGATTTCAGGAGCAGTTTTTGTTCTTTTCATTTCCTAGGATTGGAGAGAATTGAATAAGCTTAGCATTCAGCAGAGGGTGGGATGGGAAGGATCCTGCGAAGATGGCAGAGTGGGAAGCACCCCAGCTTGCCTCCGTACCCGGACAGCCATTGCACTGGCAGAATCTGTCATGTGACTGTTTTGGAACTATGAAATCTGGTTGAGGGTTTGTAAATTCCTGGAGAGGGTTTAGAAGGTGAATTGCAGTTCATTTAAAGCTGTTATCACAGTAGCATTCCATCCCACCCCTAAAGTCTTATGCTGTGATCACTGGTTCCTAATGGCCAATAAGCATATGAAAAGATGCTCAACATCACTGATTGTTAGAGAAAGGCAAATCAAACTACAGTGCAATACCACCTGACTAACATTAGAATGTCTTCTGTGAAGAAAATTGCCATGATTTTTTATTGGTGGGAATATACAATGATAACTTTTATAAAATGATATGACAGTTCCTCAAAATATATAAAAATAAGATTACCATAAGATCTAGCAACTCCTCTGTTATGTATAGTGTTAAAAGAACCAAAAGCAGAGTATGAAGACATATTTGCCTACCCATGTTCAGGGTACTGTTAGTCATAATAGTTAAACTAGACACCCCAATGTCTATCAATGAATAAATGAGTGAGCAAAGTGTGGTGTACAAGTGTGATGCATATAATGAAATAACCCTTAGTCTTAAAGAAGAAGGAAGTTTTGACACATGCTACAGCATGAAGCTATACTCAGTGAAAGAAGCCAGCACAAAAAAGACAAATATCACAAAATCTCACTAGTATGAGTTACCTGGAATATGAGTCAAACCATAGCTACGGAAAGCAGAATGGTGGTTACTAAGAACTGCGGGGGAGGCAGAGGAGTTGCCATTTAATGAACACAGTTTCAGGATTGAAAAGATTAAAAAGAATTCTGGAGATGGATACTAGTGAAAGTAGTAAAACACTTTGAAAATGCTTAATACCTCTGAGCTGGACTCTTAAGCTTGGTGACATGGTCTATTTTAAATTCAAAATTAAAATTTGGAAATAATGTCAGTGGAGGAGACAGTCACAGAAGGACAAATACTGCAAGGTTTATATAAGATACTGGCAGTGGTCGCTTATACAAAAAGGAAACGGGGGGAGGTTTGGGGATGGTAGTGAGGGGTGTGTAACAAGGGACTGTGATTCAGTTTGGGAAGATGACAAAATTGCAGAGATGCAGAGATGGATGCTGGGACTGACTGTACCTTCCCAAATCCTAAGTGGCCGGGTCCCTTGCTTCCCAGCAGGGACAATGGGCTGCCTCGGTGCTCCTGGACAGTGCTCACCATAAGAGACACAGGACTTCTCTTCTGCTTATTTTCAGAAAACAGTAAGATTATGACTCTCATGCAAAGGCATCTGTGGTTAAGATTTTAATGTGCTCACATGAGAAACCAGGTAGAAATTAGAGCTAGTTCAGAGGAAAAGTCAAAACAGCATTAATGTGAGATAAAGGAATCAGGCTTGTTTTCCCATGAGATAGCAAAGGAGGAAGTCAGTCGATCGAAACTCCTCAGGGCTGAACTGAGTCAGCGTGTCTGTCGATTGCCCACAATGACAGAGAACTGTGCGATGGCTCCTGCAGAATCCGACTCTGAGTGGGAACAAGGTGTGCTACAGACATTCAGTTTTCCACTGAAGCACGCATTTTTCTTGTGCTTCTAGAGTTCTGTACCCCACAACAGGGCTGAGAGGAAGATGCTCCACTTCACAGGGAACACTGTCCACTCTCAAAGAAATCCTTTTTGTTGGCTTCGGGACATTAGCCCTTTTTCCTGGTCACCCTTAGGGAAGGCACTAAAGAGTTGGGCTATCTCTTTGATACTCTGATCATGGGCAGCTCCTTTAAAGCACTTGGGATTAGTACCTTTCCTTCATTGTGCTTTCATGATATCCTAGGATGCTGAAAGGCCATCCGCCCTACCTTCTAGTAATTATGCCACAATCTCGTGTCAGTGTCTGTGTGGGAGCAAAATGAGCCCACACCATCGGGCACTGCAGGCACCTGGCTGCCCAAAAGCACTGGAAGTGTGGTGCTGCTTGGGTGGAGTTCTGCCCTTGACCAGCACCTTCTCTTCATGGACGTGGAGCTCCTGCTACCAGCAGCCATATTCTGAGGGCAGCAAGGCCTGCCTTGCTCAAGATCCTCTTCCATACATAGCTCAGAGTTGTCTTTTGAGCATCTGAACAATGACGACAGCGTGGAGAACAAAAAGGGGTTTCTGGTTGAGAAGATGGCTTTTTATAGAGAACTGTGTCATATCAGGGTTTCAGCTCAGCAGACCTATTCAGGTCCCCCGTGCCAGGTGTGGTTCTGAGATGCAACAGGAAAAATTTTAAATATGGGGCTTTGATAATTTCAGTTTTGACTCTGAGTATAGGAAGGTTTCCGCGAATCTCAACTGAGCACCTGCTGTGCTCAGTGGGCCTGAGAGAGAGAAGACAATGACAAAAAAAAATATATATGTATATCGGTGGCTTCCTTAGAAGCTTTGCAAGAGCTACAGAGAGAAAACCTTGTTTGCTGTTTGCTTAGTGTCAGGACACCTGGCTTTGTTTGTCTAGTGAGAGGGCCTCCTGGCTGAACTTCAACCAGGTCATTTCCACATGACTTAATGGGGCTTCTCCTGAAATAATAGCTGGTCCCACTTTTTAAAATATGTATATAGTCATGCATTGCTTATTGATGAGGGCATATTCTGAGAAATGCATTGTTTCAAAGCACAGTGATTTGGCCATGGTGTAAACATTGTAGATTGTAAGACTATGGAATATGTGTATGTGTGTACGCATGTGTGTCTGTGTTCATACGCTTATCTTATAGCCTATTGATCCTAGAGACATGATCAGCAAAATCAATATGAGATTAAGTCAAACCCAAGGAAAAGTACATGTGCTGGACTTTTACATGACAGCAATCCTATACGGTTACAATGGAGCAGAAAAAAACCCTTTGCCTTGTAATGTTGCAGCACAATGCATATTTGTGTGTGTGGTTGTGCTAGTGTAAGCACAAAAACGGTGCTGCCAGTCCTGTAAGAGCCCAGCACACACAGTTCTACACAGTATACAGTACTTCATCATGACGATAAATTACTATGTGACTACTTTATCTGTTTGCTGTACCATACTGACTGTTGTGCCCACCCAACCGTGCCTTTACTGTCACACCATGACAGTTCAGCTACCCACTTTCCCAATCAGCCTGCGACTGCCTGCAGGCAGGAGCTGTGTCTTCCCTCTGGCTCCTTTACACCCAGGATGTCTGCACAGTCCCTGGCTGAGGTGGGTCCATCATTTTCATTTCTTGTTTCAAAGATACAGTGAAGAAATGAAGTTACATTCTTCAGGCTCTTGAAGATGTCCTACACCTGTAGCTGGGCTGGAGCTGGCTCCATTGGTCTTAGAGGCCAACCCAAGCCGTCTCCATCCTCTGGCTGTTTTCAGATGCTACCTTAAGTGGGTTAGCTCTCAGCCTGGGTGATGGTGGTCGAGGTAGGAGGGATTATAACTGTGATCATCTTGCTCTCTTGACTTCATCTATGAAGTCTGTGTCTATCAATTTTGTAAGGGTAATGTCATCTCCCATTTACCTTTTATTAAGGTAAAGACCTGACAGCTGACCTCATTATGCCAGGCTTGGCTTTCTTAAGAGGCATATGGTTTCCTTGTTGCTAAGCCTTAGGGTCACTGCTTTTGTATTTCTCATTCAATCTTGGCTCCCTTGTGATCTGGAAGCCCCTGCTGGAGAAATCAAAGCAAATTCTTTTCCCCTATTCACAGAAGAGAAAAGGGAAGGCCTGGAGATAACCTCCCAGTCACAGGAGAAGTTCAGCTCAGACTTTCTGGTATCCAATTCAGGAGGCTTTCACTTTCTGTTATCATACTTTCCTTGTTTTTGATAGGCAATTTAATCCACATAGTTTGTGTAGAATTTCCTGTATTCAGCTCTTTCCTTGACTTTGAATTCCTTGAATAAATCCCCCAAAATGGAATTATTGAGTCAAAGAATATAAATACAACTTTTAAAAAGGCTTGTGGCAGATTCTGGAAATTGTGCCTAGATGGTTGTCAAGCTCAAATGGAAGTCACATACCCATGGCTCTCTTAGCAGCCTGGTGAGGGTCTCCTGTTCCAAGATGCATCATGGTTTCATACACACACCACAGTCCCTTCATATGAGCCAACTACTTTCTCTGATGCTCAAACAAGACATACTCCTCTGATGCACTCTGCTGTGGGCTGAGAGAGAGAGAGAGAGAGAGAGAGAGAGAGAGAGAGAGAAAGAGAGAGAGATTGTGTTGGTCTTCCTCATGATGAGGACATTCTATATGCTGGACTTTCTAGTTGTTTGAATGGTTTTCCTAGCTCATTGTGGTTTTATAGGATTCTGACTTTAACCCTTACTACCCAGTCTCCCACAACCCTAAACAAGACATGATTCCATGACCTAAAACACCTTGCTTTTCTCAATATGCCCTTACTCCATGGGACCAGTTCTGCTATATGACCAAAATGTCCTCTCAGGGTAACAGAATTCAGGCTGCCATTTGTACCTGTTTGTTTGTTTGTTTGTTTGCTGATATGAAGCATTGCTCTATTCTGATGTGTCAGTTACAATTATAAGTTAAATGTTTACATGGAAGTCAAGTGACAGCTTGTCTCTTGCTCCCTGCAGCTGGTCACCACTGATGGGCGCTTCCTCAAAGACAGTTTGTACAAGGAAGGCATCCTAATTGTGTGGGACCCCTCTGTGTACCATGCAGACATCCCAAAGGTAAGTTTGTGTCTGTGGGAGACACACATTAAATCCTTTGGTTGTGTATTTATTTTCCTGAGCTCCTAAATTCTCAAGGTTCTGGGTAAGCTGCGCCAGCCTTTGAGGGCTTATTCTTTGAGTTGTAAGGTCCCCCATTATATCTGACCATGTAGACACAGATGTATTCCTGTCTCATAACAGCTGCCACCTATGCCCTGCCTGCCCTGCATTTACCTTCCAGTTACATTTTGTACCAGGAGTAATCACAGCTGGATTTCTCACCCTCTGGGCCAGATTGTGTTCACAAAGGCATTTATTCCTAATAAGCAAGAACAGACGGTGGTTACTTTTCTTATAAATAAATAATAGCAGCACATTTTGGTCCCATAGTCCCAGTTTCCAGAATTCTTAATTTGACTCATCTTAACAATAGGAGGAAGTAGATTGAAGCATTGCTTGCTTCCGTTTTACAGATAGGGAAACTGGAGTGAGAAGGGAACAGTCTGTCTGTCCTGGGATGTAAAGTACTAGGCAGAGGGCCCAGATCTGCATCATCTGTTTCAGGGAAGGAGATAAGAGTCACCGGTGTGCCAGTTGATCTGTTGCTGAAGGAGGCTGCAGTGGCCATTCGAACAAATGGCTTAAGGAGGATGGTCAGAGAGTACTCTTCTTGGGACATTTCTTCTTAAGCTGCATCCACTACTAGTTGAACAGTTTCCTGATGAACCCTGGTACCCTGACTACTTTGGTTTCTACAGTTTTGCACTGATTTCCCTTAGGTTTCAAATGATGAAGAAAACCCTACACTCACAGATATGGCAACCTGTGTTTCAATTTCGCTTAAGAAATGCATGATGGGACTAGAAGGTATCATGGTCCCTTTCAGTTCTGCTGCCATTCCTAGAGGCTGCATTCCTGAAACCTGAAGCTACTCAGGTTCCTCCTTAAGCTCCACATCCCTTGTAAGCACAGGTTACATGCTGTTCTCCCTCTGCTGTTCACAGAGATCTGTGGTATAGTGGGAAGTCTGGAATCTGCTTCAAGGGCTATGTCTTAGGATCCTTCTGTGGTCTTCCTAGTCCTCTTCTGAACATGACTGGGCAGAAAGAGTGTGTGTGAACCCTGGTGCATTTCTCCTCTTAAGAAAACACTGTCCTTCTGTTCCAGTGGTACCAGAACCCCGACTACAATTTCTTCAATAACTACAAGAGATATCGCAATCTGCACCCCAACCAGCCATTTTATATCCTCAAGCCCCAGATGCCTTGGGAGCTTTGGGACATCCTGCAAGAAATCTCCCCAGAAGAGATTCAGCCAAACCCCCCATCCTCTGGCATGCTTGGTGAGTCTGTATCTGGGGGCAGAGCATGTGTATGTGGTTCTAGAAGAGTTGAGTCATCTTCTGGGGTCTCATCCATTCATCCAGTCACAGTTCACCAAACACCTGCTAGGATTTTGCTAGACTAGTGTCCTGTGTGAGCAGTGAAACTCAGCTGGTGATGATGGTGGGAATGTATGGGGCAATAGGGTCGGATATGGGATAAGCTGGAGGCAGAGTGTAGGGAGTCCCAAATGCTGGCCAAAGCTCTCTTCTTGGACTTTTCCACACCTTCTGTCTGCCTTTCTCTGAGAGTTTGGCTGGCTCAATGAAACACTTTCCTATTGTTCCAGGTGCTGTGTGCATAGTGATAAGAGCCTCTCTCTAGGTCCCCACACTGCTTCCCACCAGATGGTCCCAGCCACTCTCCAGTGTGTTTCTTTTCTATCTCTCACATTAAACTATTGACTCCTTCAGGGTGGGGATTTTGTTTAACATTCCTTAATGGGTCAGACAAGGATTGGCCCTTGAGCAAATGTTCCCTGAGTCAATGAATAAATAAATGTTAATATAGAGCATACTTTTAATAGAAAGAGGTCAGGGAATCTTGTTTATACCCTTTTATGTACTCTTTGAGTGGGTGCTTCCTGGCACCCTTTGGAGTAGGAGTAGTTGGCCTCTGGAGGAATACACCTTTCCTTTGCCACTCTGCCTACCTTTACCGATACTGTAACCTCCATCATTAGTCCTCCCTCTGCACCCTCCATGTCCGTGGTCCCTTCCACCCCTCACACCAGTGCTTCCCAAAGGCTTCCTTGAGTATTCTCTCATGAGAATTGATGCTTCCTATAATTCCTGGGGGCAATACCTATGTCTACATCAGTGACTGATAGAACTGACTTTTCTCTCTCATTGAGCTAAGGGTACCCAGAAGTTTTCCCCATCCCTGATTTTTTACTAGAACAAAGTTGATAAAGGTGATTTACAGTTTCACTGTCAGTAAGAACTGCCCCATCATTGAGATTTCTTCTATGAGGATACTTCAAAAAGTTGGTTAAAAAAAAAAAAAGAAAAGAAAAAAGTAGGATTAGAAGATAATTTTGATTACAAATAAAAGTTGAAATGCACAGTTTTTCATAATACATATCCCTCCCAAATTTAAAAAATTCATACTTATATTGGGCAAAAAATGATCTTAGAGTCATGATGCTATTTCATCCTTATAGTGGTCTATGCGGTAGGTCATTTGGGGTAGGTACAAGCTTGGGCCCATGGAGGTTATGCACCCTGCACAAGATGACTCAGTGATCGGGGCCTATCCTGAGTGATAGCATGAGCCTCTTACCTCTTGTTTGGGCTATGTCACAGTGTTCTGTACCACCTCCCTTGAGGACAACTTCCACTCCACCCCACTCTCTCTGAATGAACCAAGTTCATCAGTGCTGACCGTGGGCTGCTCCTTGTCCAATTGTCTCTTCGCTCTACTAATAGAAGAAAAGTGTGGCTGCCCACACAGGTTCCTGCCAGGACTGGAAGAGACAACCTTCTTTCAAATTCTATCATCCAAGAGGCTCCTCCAGGATATAAATGTGCTTGAAAATGCTAGTTACACCACAGTGGCATTGTCTCAGTTGTCTTGTCCTCTTTCTCCATGGAACTGATTCCATTGATAAGTCATTGACAGAAGGGTGGAGCCTTGAGATTTGCTAGTGTTCAGGAAAGGCCTTTCAGATACCACACCTGAGTCTGGATCCTGGAGATATGAAGATCCATAATGCTCTTACAGCCCAGAGAACAATCTGCTGGGCTAGACCAAAGAACTCAACATGGGGATCACAGAAGTAAATAGAGACTTTAGTGTAAGTGTGGGGTCATAAGCTGCTAAATCCACAAGGCGTTCCTCATCATTGTTCCCTTCCACAGGTATCTTCATCATGCTGACGCTGTGTGACCAAGTGGATATTTACGAGTTTCTCCCATCCAAGCGCAAGACTGACGTGTGCTATTACTACCACAAGTTCTTTGACAGCGCCTGCACCATGGGGGCCTACCACCCACTCCTCTTTGAGAAGAACTTAGTGAAGCATCTGAATGAGGGCACAGATGAGGACATTTACCTGTATGGCAAAGCCACGTTGCGTGGCTTCCGGAGTATTCACTGCTGAGAGAGGGCAAGAGGCCAGGTCCTCTTTTTTTCTCCTTCATTAGGTATTGTGACTGGTTTGGTGATCATACTAGCCCACCCACGAAGACCATTTTCCAGGACTGTCCCAGCCTCCTGTTTTGCCCTCTAGGGGTCTCTGTCAGCAAGATCCTGGGATTTTAGGAACCTGGGGGAAGGAACCAGGTGTGATCTTCCCAGTAGGCACAGGGAGTGAGCAAGCCTCACCCCCTTCCTGTTCACACTGATGAGCCAACATTCTCTCCAAACATCAGCCTCCCCTCCTTCCACATAGGTGGATGCAAGACCTGCCATCTGTCTTTCTGCCAAGACTGCCAAGGCTTGCCTTTGTTTTGCCTTGTTCGAATGATGTCATGCTTGCAAACCAGTGCTCTGTGTGGCCAGAAGTCATCACCTAGATATTGATTTCATGTAAAAGAATCTTCACAAATTATGAATGTGTCAGATATAGGCTGACTCTACAGAGAAAGTAAGTGACACAGAGTACTAGAAATATGCCTGATTGTTTCAGAGAAAAGTTGCTGTCAGTGTCCTTGCCCATAACACTTGTTTCTATCACTCTAGGATAGTTGGGTTGGTCCCTAGCCTGTGTGCTTATGTGCAAATGGTTTTGATGGGCTCTACTTTGCTCTCAGGTGGAAAAAAACCGTTTAGAAAGATACAGCTCCAGTCTTGGAGTTGTTCATAGCTGAGTGGGAGAGACTGACATCTATGCAGGCTTTTGAGATTCAGTGGACTTAGTGTATGTGGGCATGTTGACAAAAGGTTGTGTCTATGAATTATAGAGCACTTCAGAGGACTAGACCATAAAGTGGGTCATAGAGAAAGAGAGAAATACATCAAGCAGGTTTTGACTTACTTGAGCTGTACTTTCCCTTCTTCCTTTATCAACTACATTATTGTAAAAGGCTTGCCTGGGCTTGTTCTTGGAGGTCATAGCCAGTCCTCACAAGGTGAGCAGTTACTGCGTGTGTTACTGGAGGTTACTGGCAGCATGTGGTGCCATTGGCATGCCTTCCACTTGTACAATAAGACAGCATCACCAAGATTCTCAAGAGGCCAGCCCACTATGGTTGGCAGCTGTGATTTTCAAATGATTTTACTAAACCCTCTTCCCACAGTGGATCCGTTACAGCCCTGGCATGGAAAGGTTAAACAACTTACTCAGGGTCACAGAGTAGAGCAAGTCCAGAATTCTCATACCAGTACTCCCAAGGCTGGCCCCACATGCTCAAGGAACTCATCTTGCACCTGGCTTATTCATTTACCGCTAAACCCTTGGTTTATGTGAGTAAGCGCACAGGATAGAGAAGTTTCAAGTTTTGCATTTGATGTACTTCTACTTAACAGATGTGCCATTTTGACAAAATTCTGTTCCCTGAGCCTTCGTTTCTACATCTGTAAGATGGGGTGATGATCCTACCTCACAGGGCTATTGTGAGGTTTACATGAAAGCACCTGTCCAAGTTCTGTACTAGCACATAATAGGCAGTTAATTCCCTTTCTTTATGAAGGACTTCACTGTGCTTATACCTGGGCTATTCACTGCTAGGAAGGAAGACAGGCAGGAAGTGGGTATCCCTATTGTGAGTTAGCTGTTATTCCACAGGAACACCCACAAAACTGAGGCAGTGGATGGTGCAGAGCTTGCATGTCTTCCTCACTGCCTGCCTTACAGATCCAATTCTGTGAGGACATGGGTGGAGCATCTGGGCTGCTTAACTGCTGTGTGGGGCAAGCCCTATACTCTTGTCTGGGCCCGTGCATTCTTGGCTTGCTGCAAGTGCTGATATAACTTACTGTAACTTGGAATCATAATCATTGAGTTCCAAGGAGGGAGGCAGTTGGTCAGCAGGAGATACATTTTGGCATGGAGACTGAGACTACACTGGGTAGATTCTAGTTTTTAATTGTTATTATTAATATAAGGTATCAAATTAATTTAATCATGAATCTGAGGTCTACAGAACTTATAATTCTGTGCTCTCTAAATGTGAAAGCTTTGATAAAATGCTTCCACATTTTGATAAAATAAGATGTGGATATCGTTGTGGGTCTGGTGTGGTGTCTGATGTTGGTGCAGATTATTTTAAAATTATGAAGGATGCTATGAGAAACCTTTCATCTCAGTGGGTTCTGTCTTTAGCAGCCACCTGCTCATCCTGTGTCATGAAGTTCTTTTACTCTTCTACCAACCAAGTAAGCTAGTCTGTTGGTTTGGAGTTGAGTAACTGACCTTTGGAACTTTTGAAACAAATCTAAATTAATTCTGAATCACCCAAAGATTATGATTTATGTACAGTTTTAAAATAAATATGGCCCTTTTGTAACAAACTGTTTCTTGTTTTTACTTATGACTGCTGATTGTCTATGGTTGTGAAGGAAGAAACACAGCTGGGATGCTAAGAAATTCCATTCTGACCATCCTCCACTACCTCCCTGGCCTCATCCTTCTGCAATTATTCCGATAGGAAATGGCTTCTGAACCCATGCAAATATTTAAAGTTTAAATCCAGAAGTCCTCTGTTAATCCTACTAAGGAAGATGGAAACTTGACCAGTATTTGGAGATGAGAGGTTCTTAGATCACAGGGGGCTTGCCTTTGTGAGATGATGGGTTATAAAAGCCTGAGTTAGATCTAGTCTCTTATTCCCCATGCTTACTGGTTAATCAGAAAACCACTTATCTACATATGCACTGCCAATACTGTGCTCACCAGATTGTCACACCAGTGAGGACTACTGAATCTTGGGCGGTGAGCCTCTAAAACCATTAGCTAAGATCAACCTTTCTTCATAAGTTGTTTGGATCCAGTGTTTCCCTGTAGTGCTGGATGGAACTAATGCACCTTTCTCTTCCATACTGCTGGAAAAAGAAGGAGTACTTATTTAGATGGAGAATAATTGAAATGTCAACTGTTTTATTGATTTTTCTTCTTTTTACTCTTGCATGGGTTCAAATAACTAAGTGGTTATTCACTCAATACCTCAGGGAAGGGATGCAATAGGGCAGAAAGCAGAATGAAAGGAAGGACCTTGCTTCAGCCAAAATATTGGGATAAAAAAAATCCCAGAAGAGGATCAGAAGTTAGAGGATAGAAGATCCCTGTTCCTTATAAATCCCCCACTCCACGGATATAGCTTGAGTGTGTCCTAACCCCTAATACCTTGGATGGTGGCCTCACTACAGATATGAGTTCAAACTAGTTCTAATCCAATGTGGCTGTGGTCCTTACATAAACAAGAAACTTGGAAATATATACTCACAAGGAAAACATCATAGAAGGATGAAGGCTGGAATCTGAGAGATGCTTTTGCAAGCCCAGGAATGCCAAAGGATTGCCAACAAACTATCAGAAGGTAGGGCAAGGCATGGAACAAACTTAATAGCACTCAGAAGCAAAGTTACTCTACCGATATCTCAATCCCAGAACTGTGAGATAATGAGCTTCTGTTGTTTAAGTTGTGTAGTTTGAAGTGCTTTTGTGGTTTGCTATCCTAACAAGCTAATGTGCTGCCCTCCCCATACCCCACATCTCTTACTCCTTGCCTTTGTAACTCTCCAATATTGGAGTTCCCCAGTTATGTCTGCTTAAAGCCTGGGAGCCTGATTCCTGACCAGAAATATAGCTGACCTGCAAATCCTCAGACCCTGAGGATTCCTGTGACTTGCATTCTGGGCAGATGGGACACTCGGGATTGTCTTCCTGATGACATAATGAACAAGGGACATCTCATTCAGGTGCTGAGTGGCCAGCGTACACTGTCGACCATCTCCTCAATCCTGCAGCCATGCCTTAGCCTTTTGAACTCTCTGGAGTTCAGATGTGTGAAACTAGTCTTAGTCTCAAACTAAGGCTGAGTTTATCTGAATCCTAGTGGAAGGGTTGCTGAAAGCACTACTTGGAGAAACACAGATTGCAGTTACTTTGGGTACTGTGATTTGTGCTTGTTGAATTCACAGGATCCTCCATCTGTGTAAGGTTATTTCTGCTGGTGAACTGGATATACCAGGCCCCACCACTGAAGTCTAGGCAAAGATTCCTATAGTCACTTGGTACTGCTCTTGTTGCCTCCCACTCATTCTGGTGTCTACATCATGTTTAACATGTTCATTAGGGGTAGGGAAGTTTGGGATGCTGGCTCCTTGGAAGATTGGAAGGAGAGTGAGCCAGAAAGGAAAAGACCAATATAGAGAAAAGTGTCTAACATGCTCCCCACAACCCCACCCTTCACCACCAGCAGGGCTATCTTCACCGGCAGATCCCATCTCTCAGCGTCTTAGGAGGATGCTTTGGCTTGGCAATGTGTTGATCCCACCTATGTACCCAGCTCCCTAGACTACAAGCATGATGTAGAGACAGGATGTATTGGGACCTGGTGACTGTATCTCTATCTTAACACACCAGTTTCTTGTCCTCCCTGTGGCCTTGATTTCTACTTTCCTTCTTGTCGACTTCTTTGGGAAGTCTTTTAGGACAGGTTTTCATATGATCGAGTGTACGTTGTGGATCCAAGGAGTAGGAATCCTGAAACCTCATTCTTTAGTGCTGGGACAATTTAAAGATAATGGGATATCTGTGGCACAAAGAGGAGATGGGCTTGCCAGTATCCCTAACATTTCATCATCAGATGCTGGAAGCCTCCAGCATTTCTGGAAAGCAAGTTGACCATGAGAAGAGGGATTTTCTTCAATCCAGTGAATGCACATTGAATTTATCCCTGGAAGGCAGGAATTAAGACCCACAACACTTCATCACAGAAGGACAAACCTGTCTGAGTGTGTGACTGCTACAATGCTAACATGAGAGAAGAGTGATGTCATTTTCTAGAATGCTAAGCCTGGATAATGCTGCTATAACTAGGCACACATTCATAACTGCCTGAAAGAAGAATGCTAGGCAAACAGGGAGAGATGTGCTAATACAAGACAAACTGTGATATAAGCATAGAGGAAAAAGACTGGTTCTTAGTAAGAGTCTTGGGGTTGAGTGGGATTTTCCCTTTTTTCTTTATGTAAAATGCTTTCTGTGATATGAAAGTAATACGTATTCATCATCAAAAGAGCACAAAATTAGGAAGAGGGATAAAATGCCCATTTCCATATCCCACATTCCAAAGATAGTATCTACTAGAAATTTCTTTTTCTAGTTTTTAGCAAGTTCCATTGTTGTTGGGGGAGGGGGTTAACAATATAGATTGCAGAGTGCCCTTCTGAGGACATGCACACGAGGAGGCAGGGCCTGGGCACCAGCTGTCACCTGAGGCCGAGCTTTGAGCAAGAAGCTCTCAGAGAACCTCCTGCCTGCCTCCCACAGCCATCTACTCTGGGTTCATACTCTCAGTCACCCCTTGCCAGTGACCCTCGACCCTAAAGAAATGTCCTATAAGATCAAGTGCTATTTCCTCACAGCACAACTCTTCTCATCATTCACTTGTCATGTGTTTCCTTGGCCACCAGGAGCCCTTTGCAGGTTGCTGTTGCTGACAGACCCTAATGGAGGCCACACTGTGGTTGGAGTGGATGGAGAAGGGGGACTCAATTCATGACTCCATGATGTGGCTTTTATGAATAGTGTGCTAGTGAACATGGGAGTACAGACATTTCTTCAACCACCTAATTTCAAATCTTATGGGAAAATGCATGGAAGATTGCTGGATCGTATGATAGTTATTTGTTGAGAAATATTCACATGGTTTTCTACTCATGTCTGCACTAATATATGCTCCCACCATTAGTTTACAAGAGTTCCCTTTTCCCACATCCTTCCCAATATTTATATTTTTTAAAAAGATTTATTTATTTTTATTGGAAGGGCAGCTATACAGAGAAACAGTGATGCACAGAGAAGGAGATACAGAAAGATCTTTCATCCCCTGGTTCACTCCCCAAGTGGCCACAATACCTGGAGCTGAGCCAATCCAAAACCAGGAGACTCCCACATGGGTGCAGGGTCCCAAGGCTTTGGGCCATCTTCTACTGCTTTCCCAGGTGACAAGCAGGGAGCTGGATGGGAAGTGGAGCATCTGGGATACTAACTGGTGCCCATATGGTGCATGCAAGGTTAGGATGGTACTTCATCATGGTTTTAGTTTATATTTCCCTAATGATTTGCAATGTTTAGTGTTTGCTTATGTATTTGTTATGTATTTGTTTGCTATTTGCATGTCTTCTCTTTGGAAGTGTCTATTCAGGTTTCTTGTTTTATCTTCTCATTATTCAATCAACTGAGCTTTTGTATATTTTAGATTTTAATCCATTATCAGTGTATGGCTTGCAAATGTTTTCTCCTAATACATAGCTTGTTTCTGTAATTAGTCATTGCTTCCTTGCTTGTGCAGAAGCATGTTAGTTTAACGTTATCCCATTTTCTATTTTTGGTTCTGTTGCCTGTGTTTTTGGTGTCAAAATCAACAAATCACTGTTCAGACCAACGTCAGACAATTTTCCTAAGAGATTTCTCTTTGTGGTTTTAGAGTTTCTGCTTTTATGCTTACATCTTTAGCTAGCTTTGAGTTGGTTTTTGTATATGGTATGAGATAAGGAACACTTTCATTCTTCTACATGTGGGTATTGAATTTTCCCAGCATTTCTTATTAAGTAGAATATCCTTTATTGTGTGCTCTTTGTCAAAAATCAACTGACCATGTATATGTGAATTAGTGTCTGCGCTTTATTCTACTGCATTGGTGTATTCATTTGTTCACCAGTAACGTGCTGTTTCAGTTACAATGTTTGTAGTAGAGTTGGGGGCCCAGTATCATTGCATAGCAGTTGAAGTCCTCACCTTGAATACACCAGAATCCCATATGGGCACTGTTTCTAATCCTGGCAACCCAGCTTCCCATCCAGCTTCCTATTTGTGACCTGGGAAAGCAACTGAGGATGGCTCACAATCCTTGGCACCCTGCACCTGCGTGGGAGACCTGGAGAAAGTTCCTGGTTCCTGGCTTCCGATTGGTTCAGCTCCAGCCTTTGCGGCCATTTGGGGAGTGAATCAACAGATGGAAGATCTTCTTCCTCTCTGTATCTCTCACTTGCCAATAAAAATAAATAACAAAATTAAAAAAAAAATGTTTGTAGTAGAGTTGGAAATCAGAGCACATATTACTTCCTCCATTTTCTCTATTTTTGTCCACAACTGATATTTGGTATTTTTTTGTGTGATGCAATATGAACATAATATTACCTTTTATATTTCTATGAAAATGACCTTGGAATTTTGACAGAGAACATGTTGTATCTGTTCATTTCTTAAGATATTAGGGACATTTTAAACTATATTAATTCTTCCAATTCGTTGAACATGGGTTATCTTTCCATATATTTCTGCAATGTTTAATTTCTTTCATCATCATGTTAAAATTTTCAGTGTTCAAATCTCTCACATCAGTGAATTTTCAAATCTATAATTTAAGTTTTAAAATTCTATTTTATATGTTATAACTATTTTTTTTGTTAGTTATGGAACCGCTACTGATGTTTGTTATTTGTGTCTCCTGCAACTTGATTGTTCTCATGTTAGTTCTAACCAGATTTGAAAGAAGTTTGAAATTTGAGTTTTCTTAGTGTAAGATCATGTTAATAGCAAAGAGTGACACATTCATTTCTTCTTTTCCTATCTGAATGCCTGTTATTTCTTTCTATTGTCTAATAGCTCTGTCAAGGACTTCCAACTTAACATTGAGTAGAAATAGTGAGAGGAGGCACATGTCCCAAAGCAAGTTGTTGGTTTTGAATATAATCTTAATGGTCTTTATGGAGTTGAGGTTCATTCTGTTTTTTAAAGAACATTTTTGTAAGGATTAGAAGTAGAAAATAATAATACGAAGGATCAGAAAAAGTAAGCAAACAGAGAAGACCAAAAACCTACTGTTTCTCAGGATTATAAGCAAAGGCTGTGCACAACAATCAAACCCCAGAGTGTCAGTCACTTTTACACATGCACATTACATTTTTCTTGGACTCTTTGTATTAGTTATCATAGATTAGGGAAAACACACTATTTTTGCCTCTTTGGAACAAGCTTATTTCATTAAACATATTGGTTTTCAGTGGCATTCAATTAGTTGCAAAAGGCCAGATTTCATTCTTTTTAATGGTTGAGTAGCATTCTATAGTGCGTCTTTACCACACTTTCTATATCCAGTTATTCATTGATAGACATCTAGATGATTCCATGTTTTAGCTATTGTGAGTTGAGCTGCTATTAGTAAATGGGTACATATGGCAATTTCATTTCCTTTGGATACATTTCCAGATGTGAAATGGCAGGGTCATATTCAGGAGCGGTAGATCTATTTTCAGATAGCTGAGGAATCTTCCCTACTGTTTCCCATGATGGTTGCTAAGAATTTTAGCAGGAAAGAATATTGAGTTTTGTCAAATATTTTCTCTGCATCTAATGAGATGATTGTATGCTTTCTGTCTTTCATAAGTTACTGTGATGTTCTGTTATTTATTGATTTTGGTAGAGTGAACTGTTTGTACATTGAATCCCACTTGATTATTGTGTGTGAATATTTTACATCTATGAATAAGTGTACTGTTTTGTGATTTTCTTTCAAATTAATTAATTAATTATTCCATGATACAGATTTTTTCCCATGGAGTATAAAATAAGACTTTTTATTATTATTATTATTATTAATATTAGTAGTAGTAGTAGTATTAGTAGTAGTAGTAGTAGTACAATTTAGTTGGCGCTGGACTCTCCCTTCCCCCTCTCCCAACTTCCCTCCCCTTTTCTCTGTTCTCCCCCTCCAGTTTCACATGTCTATTGTGAATTTTCCCAAGTCCACATGATACAGATGTATAAGCATAGGATTTTATCCCTCTACCTTGCCTTTCTCTCTCCCTATAATCCCTTCCTATTATTTGTTCCCAAGTTATTATAATAGCATAATCATTCAGTTTTTCTTTCTAATGTCCTTGATCTACTTTAGGATTAGATTACAGATGAGTTCATAAAAACATTTAGAAGTAGCCCTAATTTCTGATATTTCGAGAGAGTTTCAGAAGAACCATAATTACTTCTTGGAGTATTTAGTGTAATTCATCAGTGAAGTCATTATGTCCTGAGATTATCTCTTAATGGAATGCTTTTTATTGCTGATTTGATTACCTTGCTTTGGTCTGTTCAGATCTTCTATTTCTTTGTGATCTGCTATTGAAAAAATATATATATATTTAGATATGTACTCATTTTTGCAGGTTGGCAATTTGTTGGTGTATAATTATTCTTAGCTGTCTCTTTTGAGTCCTTGTATTTCTGTATTGTCAGTTGTAGCATCTCCTCTTTAGTTCTAATTCTACATATTTGAATATTCTCTCCTTTTAAAATTTACCTGAATGGGGCCCGGCGCGGTGGCGCAAGTGGTTAAGTCCTCGTCTTGCACGCCCGGGATCCCATATGGGCGCCGGTTCTAATCCCGGCAGCCCCGCTTCCCTTCCAGCTCCCTGCCTGTGGCCCGGGAGAGCAGTTGAGGACGGCCCAAAGCTTTGGGACCCTGCACCCGCGTGGGAGACCTGGAAGAGGCTCCTGGCTTTGGATTGGCATAGCATCGGGCCGTTGCGCTCACTTGGGGAGTGAATCATCGGACGGAAGATCTTCCTCTCTGTCTCTCCTCTGTGTATATCCGCCTTTCCAATAAAAAAAATAATAAAAATAAATCTTAAAAAAAAAAAATAAAATTTACCCGAATGTTTCTTGATTCGGTTTTGTCATTCCAAAAAATGACTTAATTTCATTGTTGTTTTATGGGGCTTTAAAGTCTCTATTTCAATTACTTCTGCTCCCTTCTATAGGTTGAATTTATTTCCTTACTTCTTCTGGCTTTGGGCGTGGCCTTTTCTTTTTCTGGCTCCTGAAATTACAGCATAATTTATTTGAGATCCGCCCTTCTCTTTTTTTATACTGTAGACATTTGTTACTATAAACTTTCCTTTTGAAACATTTTTGCTAAATCTCCTACGTTTCATTATTTTGTGGTTTCATATTCACTTGTCTCAAGATATTTTCTACCCTGGGTTGCCTTCTAACTACACAAATGTTACACTGCTGGGAGAAAAACAACCAGTAGCTGGTGGGCATTCTGGGCCTGGTTGATATCAAATTTGTGTTAACTATGCCAGAATGCTAATAACATAGTTACCTATTCTATTTTTTTCTTTTTAAGATATGTGGGGAGGCAAAGAATGGTGGGCCAAGACATGTCACTCTGGCTCCTGGGGAGTAGCTACAGACTGCCCAGGAAAGAGCGTCTGGGGGTATATTTGAGTGGGATCAGCTGAGGGCATGTTTGACAGGAAAGAAGTGACTTCTGGGGTCTTCCATGGATCAGGCAGCTGCACTCCCAAACAGGTGAGGAAGCTGAGACCAGGTGGTTGAGTGGGGGAAACTGAAGGGTATGTTTGGGTTATGCCATGGCACCTGCCCACATGGGAACTATAGCCTAGTTGAATAACAATGCCTGTCACCTGCTAGTGCAAACAAAAACTGCGGCTAGGGGTTGAATGTGTGACTGGGCCAGATAACAACACTCACCTTGTGGTTGGGCTTTTCAGAGCCAGGGTGGGCCATGTCAGGCTGGGCCACAGTACCTACTAGAATCCTAGAGAACTGGATCTGGGAGCAGACTCTATAGGGAACTTGTGGGTTCCCCTCCATGGGATTACAGAACCCATTGGTTTGTGCAGGGGAACTGGAGGTAGTAAGAGGCTGAGCCAGGGTTAACCATAGAGCCCATGTAATGGGAACTCATCTGACACTCATGGGAGCCAGGGCTGGGAGGAGGCTTGGTGAGGCCAGGCTATAGCTCCAGCCTGCACAATCAAAGGCTGGGACTGAGGGCAGACCATGTCAACAGGGTTGCAGTACCAGCTGGCATGAGTGAAATCTAGGCTGGGAGCAGATCAGATTGGTCAAGAAGAGCAGCACCCATCAGCTTATGTGTGGGCCAGGTCTGTGGGCAGGTCAAGCTGAGCTAAGCCATAGCACCTATGGAGTACATGAGAGCCAGATGGAACATGAGACAGACTAGGATACACTACAGTACATGCCAACACACATAAAAACAAGGGCTGGGAGCAGATTCAGTAGAGGTTATTGAAAGTCACCATGGCTAAGCTGTGGCATTCACTGGTGTTTGTGAAGACAAGTCCTATGGTGGGCTGGGCTGGTCTAGGCTGTAGCACCCATCAGTTCACACGAGAGATGGGGTTGAGAGAAGTGCTGACTAGGCAGCTGAATCCACTGGTAGTTGCATTGGCTGATGCAGGTGACAGAATGAATCTGATCTTGCACTTGCTGGCACACACAAAAAGTCTGAGGTCATCCCATGTGAGGTCTCTTGGGAGACTCCTTGACAAGATAACTGGACTCAAACTCCAGCCACAGTGAAAATCACAATATATGTGGTTTGATCTTGGAGTGCATGTATCAGGGCTGAGCCTCCTCAGTTGCTAATGCATTGCATAGTATTCCCGGATACCCACAGGAGACCCGACAGTCAGCCAGTAGAGAACATTGAGTGCCCCATTAGAAAACAGAACAGGTGGGATCACTCTCCTGGCAAGCTTTACAACATGATTCTGGGCCTGTGCATACACACTGAGGTGGACGTGGTCAGCCAACAGAACTTGGAAAGATTTCAATAATGATGATGCAACAAAGCTGATGATGTCTCAGAACTATCAAAACCACTCAAGTAATACCTTCAGAACACTGTTCCTCATATTGGGTCTCTAAGCCATCATCAAATGATTGTCTCCCAATCCCAGTGCTGATGTAGTTTGCCAGCAAGGAGGGGGCCCTCCCCTTTCCTCTCTGCAGACATAGGAGATAAAAAAGACATTGAAACATTTGTTCCATCCACCTTTCTCCATAGCTTGACCCTCCCCACCGTCATCAGAGACCCACATGTGTATGCATCCCTCTCAACTATGTTAACGATATTAAAAATAAAATTGATTAAATGCAAAAGGATGTTTTTCAGTTTCTTTTAAAGTTTCTTCATAGGCTCATTGTTCAGAAGCATTATATTGTTTATTTCTATGTATTTGTTAATTTCTAAAATTCTCCGTGTAATTTATTTCTAGTTATGTAGTACTGTGGTTGGAATATAACTTGACACAAGATCAGACTTAAATTTGCCAAGTTTTGTTTTATGCAAGAGCATGCAATATTTTGGGGGAAATATTCCACGAGCACATAAAAAGAAAATGTTCTGTATATGTGTTTTAGATCTAAATGATTTATTAAAGTCTCCTGTTTTTATTGTGCTGCAGTCTACCACTCCTTTCAGAATATTTAATAATTGTCTTATATTTGAGTATCTATATTTACAATTGTTGCAGCCTTTGAATGAATTGAACTCCATATCATTTTATAATGTTCTTGTTCCTTTTTACAGTGTTTTACTTAAATTCTATTTTATCTGTCACAAAGATAGCCACCCCATGCTCTAATTTATTTCCATTTGTGTGGATTTTTTTAACCCTGTACATTTAGTCTGTATGTATCATTAGAAATGAACTGATTCCTCTTTAAACAGAACATACTCTGGCTTTGTCTTTCAGTTTTATATTCATTCAGTTCCTGCATGTATTTTATTAGAATGTTTAATTCATTTGCCTTCAAAGTAATTGTAGGTAGGCAACAACTTAATCAGTCCTGTTTTGTTTATGACTTTTTGCTCATTTTGTAGATATTTTATTTTTTCTTACTATTTTCCTTTGTGGTTTGATAATTTTCTGGATTTATATGCTTTGAATCCTTTATGTTTTAATTTGAGCTTCTATTAAAGATTTTTGCTTTGTGATTACCACAGAGTTGCATAGAACATCTTACGCTTGGCAGCATCTTCTAAAAATTTTTTAATTATTTTCCAAAATACATTTTATAGGTATGGGAATTCATCCCCTGCCTCCACCCCCATGCCATCCCTTTTGCTTTTTTCCTCTATGGCCATTTCCTCCATATGGTCACAATGGAGGATATTTCCTTAATACAAGTTGCAAATTTAGTTTTCTGACATTTAAATGTATCAACACATGATAAGTACAGGAAAAGGTAGAAAAATCTAGTATTGTATTTTAGAGACATATTTGAAAGTTTCACTGGGAGTCCTACTTTTATTGGAAATAGAGATGCATAACTTTTTTTCTTTTAAGTTTTATTTATTTGAAGGAGAGAGAAAGAGTGAAAGATTGTAGAAATTTTCCTTATTTTCTTTTTGGGGATTTTTGTCTGTCTTCTTCTGAAACTTCTATTTTGTGAAAGTTTGGTTCCTTGATGTTTTCTCATATTTCCCACAGGTTCTTTTGTTTCTCATTCTATAGCATTTTTCTTCCATGGCTGAATAATAACAAATGTCGTCTTCTAGTTCATTCATCCTTTCTTCTGCTTGATCAAGCTCCCTATTAAACTCTCAACTGTATTTTTTAAAAGATTCATTTGTTTGTTTGAAATGCAGATACAAAGAGAGAGCTGGGGGAGAGACATAGAGAGATTTCCATCAATTGGTTTACTCCTCACATGGCGGCAACCACCAGAGCTAGGCTGGTCCAAGCCAGGAGCCAGGAGCTTCTCCCAAACCCCTCATGTGGGTGACAAGGATTTGGGCCATCTTGCCATGAAATCCCAGGCACATAAACAGGAAGCTGTATCAGAAGTGGAGCAGCCAGAACTCAAGCCAATACCCACTTGGGATGCCAGCTTAACCCACTTGGGATGCAGCTTAACTCAGTGCTAGCCACAGTGCTGGCCTTTCTACTGCATTTTTACTTCATTAGTTACATTATTCATCTCAGGGATTGCTATTTACTTCCTTTTTTACTGTTCCTATTTGTTAGACTCCTTGGTTTGTTTGAGTACTGCTTTTTGAATTTTACTAAGTTTTATATTCATACATTGCTTTAGTATATTTTGAGTATTAATTTAAATACCTTGCCCAACTTTAATAGATTTTTCATTCCTATTAGAACTTCCTTAATTTGTTTTGGTGATGTAATGGTTCCTCGATTCTTTATAATTGCTGATGACTTGTCTTGTTGCTTGTGCACTAATGGAGACAGTAAACTTTTCTGACCTTATCAGGTGATCTTTGCAGGCATAGACTATCACCATTTACTTCTGCCTGTGATTCTAAAACACTGGATGGTAACAACTCTGAACAAGTAAACCAAGTCCTCTGACTTGGTTGCTGTTTTTGCTGTGATGCCCAATGGGATTTCTGATTGGGTTCTGGTGTTTAGTGAGAGCCTCAGCTAAGCTCTTCAAACAGGTAGTTTCTGTTACTATAATGGAATTGGGTGACACCAGTCACAGGATGTATTCTCTGGTTGGGTAATTTTGCTCTTTGAAATACACAGTTGGGCAGGATTGTAGGCTGGACTCCAAAGTTAATTAGAGTTGCTATTTAAGATAGATGGGATTGGGAGTGGCATTGTGGCACAGCAGGTGAAGTCAGCACTTTAAAAAAGGTTTATTTATTTTTATTGAAGAGGCAGATTTACAGAGAAGGAGAGACAGAGAGAAAGCTCTTTCATATGCTGGTTCACTCGTCAAGTGGCTGCAATGGCCGGAGCTAAGCTAATCTCAAGCCAGAAGCCAGGAGTTTCTTCTGGGTCTCCCACACAGGTCCAGGGTCCCAAGGATTTGGGCCATCCTCTACTGCTTTCCTAAGCCACAAGCAGGGAGCTGGAAGGGATGTAGAGCAGCCAGGACATGAATTGGCACCTATATGGTATCCTGACACACGTGATGCAAAAATTTAGCCACTAGGTTACTGCACCAGGCACAAAATCAGCCTTTGTGACACCACTAGCCTCTATTTGAGTGCTAGTTCAAGTCCCTGCTACTCTGCTTCCATTGCAGCAGCTTCCTGCTAATATGCCTGGTAACAGAAGATGACCCAAATGCTTTGGATCCCTGTCATCCAGATGGGAAACCAAGATGGAGTTAGTGGCTCTGGATTTCAGCCCAGTCCAGGAGTATAAACTAAGGGATGGAAGATTTCTCCTTTTCTCTCTGTAGTGTTCTTTCACCTAAATACATAAATCTTGGGAGGAGGAAAGAATTAATTTTTTTTTAGGATGAGTGGGACCACGGCTATGCTTCATAGGATTATGTGACTCAGAATTGCTTCTGTGTCAGAGCACAGCTATAGAGTCTTTGACTTGGTTTAATGACTGCAGGAGCTCCTGAGTCTAGACCACTGCTCTGAAATGAAAGAAGGTGGAAGCTGCCATCGCTGGGTAGAATTACTGTGGGTTATTTGGTTGGGTGAAGCCACTGCTTGACTTCTAGGTCAAGCTAATGTGGCTCCTGAACTTCATGAACGCATTTGGAGTTGAAAGTCCTCCTGTCTGTGTGGTGATGTTTAGATGGTGTTTAAGGCAGTACATAAAGACTAGCTGTTGAAAGACTCACGCTAGGTTGAACTTCCCACTATACCTTCAGTTTGCCACTGAATTGTGAGGTTGGTTAGTACCTATGTTAGGGACTGTATCTAGTGATAGTACAGAAATATCATTAAGATCTGTGCACCGTCACTTGGATCTCTGCCTCCTTTCTTTGTTTCTATGTGACTCCAGTGGTCTAGCCATGCTGTTTCCCACAGTGCTCTCCAAGACGTGAGAGTGAAATTGACTTTCTTGGAAGCATCTCAGAATGCTAGGGACATTGGATGGCTGACTCCAACTCTATTGTTTTTCTGTAGAAACTAAGCAATCAGGGAAATTCTCCATATCTGACATTGTGCTTTGCTGTGGGAGAGGTCAGGGAGGCACAATTGGAGTAGCGATGTTCATAATTTTTTAATGTGTATTTTGTTCAGCTTTGGGAATTGTATGTGTATCAAGTTTGTTTCCATATATTAGAGTTTTCAAAAAGCCGTTTGGGAGGGTGGAGACTTCTGTGGAGACTTGCTAGTTGAACTTACAGTGCAAGTAGTTTCCCTATTTGCCATTTTAAGGATAGTCTCTCAATTCTATTTTAAAATGCATTATGTATATAACTTTACACAAGTAAGATCACATTACTTTTAAATTTTAAAAAATTAATAATAATCATGCATACTAGAGTATTACATTTCAGTACATTTATGTAATGTTTACTGATCATATCAGGGTAAGCAACATTTCTCTACAATTAGTTTGTGATTAAACTTGAAGCTCCTTTTCTATTTGTTCATAAAATGTATAAGAGGTGAATATGAACTAAGTTCACTCCATTCTGCCATGTAATACTATCAACTTATTCTGTCAATATCATTATTAACCTTATTATCATAAGAATGGCTCCAGACCATTAAGGGCTTCTTTATAAATATGTTTCGTAATGGTTGAATCATAATCTATCATAAAGATCTATAATTTATGTGGAATATATAAATTACACTAGAGTTAGAAACATATTTATATCTGATTTTCTGTATGTATTAGCAAATGTCCTCATCTTTGATTTCATTCCTAGGCTGGTGAAAGGCCATGAGATGTGTTGCATTCTCTCCCTGGGGAGTTGAGGCTGGGAGATACAGAATCACAGTTGGGGAATTTCTGAAACACTCTTAGGGAATGAAAAATGACAGACCACAAAGTAAATCAAGGAAAATATTCTAGCATTTCTGGAAGTCCGAAGCCTTATGACTTTTCTTAGTTTATTATTTTGTTATTTTTTTTCCTGTTCTCCATAAAAATTTAGGAACAAAATGCTCAAAAACTGAGAGTCTGTATTAGTTTCATATTTCTATCTAACAAATGACTCCAAACCTAACAGCTTAAAATAATAGTACTCATTTGCTAGGGCTGTTGTAATAAAATGTCACAGACAAGGTAGTTTTACAGCAGAGATTGCGGTTCTGGAGACTGGAGCCCCAAATCAAGATGCTGGCAAGTTTAGTTTTTCCTCAGACTCCTGTTCTTGGTATACAGAAAGCTGCGTTCTTGCTGTGTCCTCACACGGTCTTTTCTCTGGGTACATTCATAATCTGGCATCTTTCTATGTGTCCTCATCTCTGCTTCTTTGTCAGGATAACAGGAAACAGGATTGTGATATAACAGGTTAAGCAGTTACTTACTTTGTCATGATCCCATGTTGACACCAGTTCAAGTCCCAGGATGCTACACTTCTGATCCAGCTCCCTGCTAATGTGCCTGGGAAATCAAAAGATGATTCAAGTTCTTGGGCCACCTAAACCCAGGAGGAAGATACAGAAGAAGCTCCTGGCTCCTGGTTTCAGCCTGGTTCAGCCTCAGCCACTGCTGGCATTTGCGGAGTAAACCAGCACATGGGAGAACTCTCTTTCTATTTCTCCCCTTCTCTCTCTGTAATTCTGCCTTTCAGATAAATAAAATAAATCTTACAAATAGGGCACTAATCTTTGAATTCAGACCAACTCTAATGGCCTTATTTCTACTGAATTGAAAGCTCTGTTCTCTAAAACTCAACGTATTTTGAGTAATCAGGGGATATGTTTTCAACATGTGAGATTTGAGGGCATGAAACTCAGCCCATAACAGAAAATAAACATTTATTTTCTAAGTCAGAGGCCCAGGAGTGGTTAGGTGGGTAATCTGGTTTGGAAGGCTCTCACAGATTACAGTCAAGGTGACAGCCAGAACTTTGGTCACCGTTAGGTCATTGCATAGCATGTACCTTACATTCCATTCTACCCTAAAGTTTTATACTGTAATAAGATTTTATAAAAGTGTGAATCTTATATTTTATCTCTTTTCAGAGTCAGAAATAAAATGATATCTTTGTACTCCTAAATATATTATTCAAGAAGTTACAGTTGGGCCCAACGCATTAGCCTAGGAGCAAAAGTCCTTGCCTTGCACACGTTGGGATCCCATATGAGCACCTGTTCTAAACCCGATTGTCCTGCTTCCCATCCAGCTCCCTGCTTGTGGCCTGGGAAAGCAGTCAAGGATGGCCTAAAGCCTTGGGACCCTGCATCCACGTGGGAGGCCTGGAAGAAGCTCCTGGCTCCTGGTTTTGGATCAGTGCAGCTCTGGCCATTGTGGATGTTTTGGGAGTGAATCAATGAATGGAAGCTCTTCCTCTGTCTCTCCTCTCTGTATATCTGATTTTCCAGTAAAAATAAATCTTAAAAAAAAAAAAAGAAGTTAGTCTTTTATTCCCTGTCATCTGCATTTACTTCTTTTATTTTAATATTAGGATTTCAGATTTGGACTATTGTTCTTCATTGAAGAATAATATTTGAAAGTATGATTTAGTGGTTTAGCTAAATTTGCAGCACATTTCAAGGCATGTTTATATTTTAAGTTGATTAGTTACTCCACATCCATCCTTTTATGCTGTTGTAGCCCCATTCTTGATATTCTTCGTTTCATTCATTTAACACTCTGTTGTAGTATGTCTTCAACGATCTCTTAAAGGATATGTGAATCCTTAGCATACCTAAGAATATACATTTTCAAATACAAAAGACGAATTGCCTACCTGTAAAATCCTAAGACGTAAAGTATTTTCCTTCCAAACATGATACGGCAGAATCCTATAAGTTAGTGTAGAAAGCAAAAATCATGAATCCCCTCAAAAAGCCCATAATCCCACTTCTGTGTCCTTGAAAACTGAAAAGCCCAGGATTATTGTCTATTCTTCTGTGGCTTTCTTTGTGTTTTAGCTAAAATCCCCCATTCCCTAAGGCAGAGAAGGCCACATATCTGTGGGCAAAGCGACATTTTGAAACTGGACTCTTGTTTGACAAAGAATTTTAAAAATTCTATTGTGTAGTTATACAGATTGCCTTAGAGAACTATGCCTTCCAACTAGGGCTGCCAAAACAAAGCTCACCACTGAATAGCACTTTTTTGAAAAGCCTTCTCTGGTTTGTGCCCTTATCCACCACCCGGGTTTCGGTATACACCTGAAGGTCCATCATTGCAATCGACATATTGATTCACTGTGGTTGTTTCTACATCATCTGGGATCATCCGTCCTCCCATTCTTTCTTGCTTACCAATTCCTGGGCTCTTTCTTCATCTGCACTATATATTGGTTTGCATTTTCTAGGATTATATAAATGATGCCACATGGTGTGGATTCTGCATTTTTATCAGTGAGGATTTAATCAAAGGAGGTTCTATTTTGGCCAACATGCAATTAAATCTACAGACCAATTTGGAGAAATCTTGATTTTTTTTTTTTTTCATTTCATGAACACAAATCTCTCTCCACTTTCAGTTTTTTTTCTGTTTCTCTCAAAAATGCTTTGCTTTTCCAGAGTATAAATTCTACATTTTTCTTGTTAGACTAATAGTACTTAATCTATTTTATAAGTATTCCATATGTTTCAAACTACTATAAATGTTTACATTTTAAAAAATTCCTGAGTCTTCATTAATAGTAAATGGAAAAACAATTAAATTTTTATGTATTGATTTTGTATTGGTGACCTGGACCAATTTACTTTCAGAAAACTTATTTTGCAAATCTTTTGAGATTCTTTTATAGGCAATCACATCATTTTGTGAGAAAACAAAAACAACATTCCTTGCACTATTTCTGGTGGAAAGTCTTCTGCCATCCCTTTTATACTCCTTGTTATTTTTTTGTCTTTTGATAATAGTTATTATAACTGGCATGAAATTGTATCTCATTGAGGTTTTGATTTGCATTTCTGTAATGACAAGTGATATTGGAAACTTTTAAATGTATTTTTTGGCCACTCGTATTTCTTCTTCTGAGAAATGTTTATTCATTTCTTAACTATATTGTCGGTTTTTGTTATTGTTGAGCTTTTTGAGTTCCTTAGCTAGTCTGGATGTTAGTCCTTTAACAAATAGTTTGTAAATGAGTTCTTGCGTTCTCTCAGTTGTCTCTTCATTGTTTCCTTTACTGTGCAGAAACTTCTTCGTTTAATAAACTAATGTTTTACTTTTGTTATCTGTATTTTGGGGGTTTTATTCAAAGTCTATTACATATGGTAATGTCTTGCACTGTTTTCTTCTAGTACCTGGTAGTTTTAGGTATTACCATTTTAATTTTTGTTGTTATTGTTCATACTGAGAGGCGGTGATAGCAGAGGTCAAGGTTTAGTTTTCTGCATATGAATATCCAGTTATCCCAGGACCATCCACTGCGTGTTCCTGATAATTTTGTCAAGGAACAGCTGGATTATTTTCTAGAATCTCTGTTCCATTGGGCTGCATTCTGCTCTGGCTACAATAGCGCTTTGGTATTTCTTAATATCTGGTTTTGTGATGCTTCCAGCTGTTTTTTTTTTTTTTTTTGCTTTAAACTTGTTTTGGTTACTCTAGGCCTTTTGTGTTTCTACACGATATTAGAACTATTTTTTCTAATTTAGTGAAGAACTCCTTTAGTATTATGATGAGGATTGTATTAAATCTGTACCTCACTTTGGATTATATGGTCATTTTAATTTCTCCAGTCTTAAAATATACAAAGTATTCAAAGTATTTCTGTTTTTGCATGATTCCATCCATTATTTTCACCAGTGTTCTGTAATTTTCATTCTAGAGGTCTTTTAGATCCTTAATTAGATTATTTCAAGGTATTTTTGTAGCTATTATGAATAGAATTCCCTTAAAATTTCTTTCCCAGTGAGTTTCTTAGTACTGTATGAAAATTAATGATTTTTGTGTTTATTTTTTTGTCCTACAACTATACTGAATTGCTTTATGAATTATAATAATCTTTTGCTGATGTCTTTAAGGTTTCTCTGTATGTAGAATCTTCTCATCTACAAAGATGGATATTTTGACTATTTCCTTTTTTAATTGTATACTTTTTTTTCTTTCTTTCACTTACTGGCTCCAGCTAAAAATTCCATACTATATTGAAGAGAAAAATGAGAGCAGATATACTTGTTTGGTTCCAGATCTTAGGGGAAGTTTGGTTTTTCTCCATTCAATATGATTTTGAGTGTAAACTTGTCATATATAGCCTTGTCATATTATGCTGAAATATGTCCTTTTTATCACTGATTTGTTCAAGATCTTTATCATGAATGGATGTCAAATTTTATTAAATACTTTTTCCTATGTCTGTTGAAGTGATCTACAAATTTTATCTCCATTCTGTTGATGAGATGTGTATTTATTGATTTGTATATTTTGAGCCATCCCCTGCATTCATAGGAAAAATCCTACATGGGATCATAATGAATGAACCTTCTTGATGTGTTGTTGATTCAAACTTTCCAGTTTTTTGTGGAGGATTTTTTCATTTGTGTTTATCAAGGATGTGAATCTATAGTTTTTTTTTTTTCTGTTGTATGATTTTGGAGATCAAACAAATTGTGGCCTTGCTGAATGAATTTTGCAGGATTCCCTCTTTTCAACTTCTGGGAATAATTTAAGAATGTTTGACTTTAGTTCTTTCTTAAAAGTTTGGTAATGGGTTATTGCTACATCTCACGAGTAATGATATTCTAGTCTTTATTGTAATTTCTTTGCCACTATATAGGTCACCTGCTGATATCTATTCCTACATGAAGGTTCTTTTTTAAAATATTTATTTATTTATTTTTATTACAAAGTCAGATATACAGAGGAGGAGAGACAGAGAGGAAGATCTTCCATCCAATGATTCACTCCCCAAGTGACCGCAATGGCCAGTGCTGCGCCAAACCAAAGCCACGAGCCAGGAGCCTCTTCCAGGTCTCTCATGAGGGTGCAGGATCCCAAGGCTCTGGCCCATCCTCGATTGCTTTCCAAGGTTACAAGCAGGAAACTGGATGGAAAGTGGAGCTGCCAGGATTAGAACCAGCTCCCATATGGGATCTTGGTGTGTTCAAGGTGAGGACTTTAACTGCTAGGTCACCGCGCCGGGACATGAAGGCTCTTGATGCTCTTTTTCATCACTCTAGCAACATGCTGGTATTTTTGTTGCATGCTCGTTAACTTCATGTTGGTGCAAGTTTACTATTTTTCTCCCCATTGTGAACTGTGTACACTGGCTTGGTATTTCAGGGGCTGCATATTGGAAGTGTAGTAGAAATTGGTATGTTCAGAGGCAGAGTCAGAGAGCAGTATTCTCTATGCAGACAAAACAAGGATGGGCCCCTAATAAAATGGTTGAAGATGTCCTGACAGTAGGATGCTGGATTCTCTGACCTTGTTCATATCTACATTGTTCGGAGACACTTCAGTGGCAGCATGATGGACTTAGGACTGTTCATGAAAGACATTCATTGTAAAATTGGAGGGGAAGTGAGTGCGATGAGGGGGAGCTTATGAGGGGAAATTTCAATGCCTATTAAACTGTGTCATAAAACAAAATTTAAAAAATATATTTAAAAAAGTTTGACACTAGGAGGCATCTGATATAGCAATTAGGATAACACTTCAGATACTAGTATTTCATATTGTAGTACCTGGGTTTGACGACAGTGCTTCACATTCCAACTTGATACACATCCTGGAAGGCAGCATATGAAGCCTTAAGTAGTTGGGTCACTACTGTCATTGTGGGAGACCTGGCTTGTGCTTCTAGTTCTTGTCTTTGGGGTAGACCCAGCCCCACATTTCCTGGCAGTTTGGGAAGTGAACAAGAGGTAGGAAATTTTTTTTTCTGCCTTTGCATCAATCTCTCATTGCCTTTCAAATAGAGTGAATCAATAGGTTTTTTCCTTCTATAAATTTGGTGCTCTTTTTCCTAGGCTCTTCTTTGTTGGCAGACTGTTGCAAGGGACAAGGACACAAGCATCAGGGTCATGACCTTTGAACCCTCTGTGAAGGACTTGTTTCTGCTTTTCAAAAGAAAACAAGTGGGTACACTGTTTGCGCCTCACTTCCAACTCTGACTTTCTTCCAAACTACCTTACTCCCTGGGAAAATAGGTAAACCAAGATCAAAAGGCTCATGAGAAAGCTTTTCTAGACCCATCCGCCCTCCATTTATCAGAATTCCCCTGCCTTTTCCTGAATATCCCAAAACTCTTAAGAATATAGAAAGCTTAGTCTGCTTTTACCTTATGTTCACTGCATTTACACACAGGCAGATGGCCATTCGTAGCCTCTGCTACATGCTTCACCTCAAAGAATTTATAAACATTCAATAAACGCAATTTGGCTGTGAGTTCATATCCTGTTTTTTCTCCATGTTGTACCTCTTTCCTAACAGCTTTGATTTTTGTCATTACTCATTATTGGTTTAATTAAGTTTAATTGGTTTAATTAAGTTTCCTGTTTTCATGGTTTAATTTTGGTAAGTTATACTTATCCAGGAGTTTATCATTTTCTTCCAGATTTTCCAACTTTTTGGTCAAATAGTTGCTTTTGTATTTCTGTAGTATATATTTTAAGGTGTTACTTTTCATCTATGACTCATTTGTAAGTCTTCTTTGAGAAGGCTTTTTATTTTTATTTAAGATTTATTTATTTTTATTGGAAAGGCGGATACACAGAGAGGAAGAGAGACAGAGAGGAGGATCTTCCATCCGAAGATTCACTCCCCAAGCGTCCACAGGGCTGGAGATGAGCCAATCCGAAGCCAGGAGGCAGGAGCTCTTCTGGGTCTCCCACATGGGCGCAGAGTCCCAAGGCTTTTAGGCCATCTTTGACTGCTTTCCCAGGCCACAAGCAGGGAACTGGATGGGAAGTGGGGCTTCCGGGATTAGAACCAGCGCCCATATGGGATCCCGGCAAGTGCAAAGCGATGACTTTAACCACTATGCTAACCTGCCGGGCCCTAGAAGTCTTTTAAAAAGACCAATTTTTCATTGTTTTGTGTGTTTTTTTAAAAAAAGATTTATTTATTTTTATTTCAAAGTCAGATACACAGAGAGGAGGAGAGACAGAGAGGAAGGTCTTCCATCTGATGATTTACTCCCCAAGGGACCACAACGACGGGCGCTGTGCTGATCCGAAGCCAGGAGCCACGAGCTCTTCCAGGTCTCCCACACGGGTGCAGGGTCCCAAGGCTTTAAGCCATCCTATCTGCTTTCCCAGGCCACAAGCAGGGAGTTGGATGGGAAGTGGAGCTGCCAGGATTAGAACCGGTGCACATGTGGGATCCTGATGCATTCAACGTGAGGATTTTAGTTGCTAGGCCACCCGCACTGGACCCTGTTTTGTGAATTTTTTTAAGTTTCCATTTCATTTATTTCTCTTTGATCTTGTTCTTTCTTTTCTTCTGCTAACTTTGGGTTTGGTCTGGTCTCTATTTTATCGGCCCTTCAGATGCATTTGTTAGGTTACTTGATATTCTTCTGAAAGTTCTTTTTAATACCATTTTACTGTATCACATAAGTTCTGAAATGCTGTATTTTCCATTTCTACACGTTTGAAAAATTTTAGATTTTCTTGTTTCCTCCAATGATCCATTGCTCATTGAGAAATATTAAATCTCTAAGTATTTGGATAATTTCTAGAGTTTCTTTGTTACTGATTTCTAGTTATATTCCTTTTAGATCTTAAAAAAATACATGATGTGATTTCAGGTTTTCTGATTTGCTGAAACCTCTTTTATGTCCTAATGACTGTATAGATTTCTATCTCTTTGATGAGTTTTCTCATGCATACCCTGCATTATTTTCCTGACCTCGTGAATTCTCTTGAACCCTTTGAGCATTCTTATAGTAATTTCTTTGCATGTATGGTCAGGCATTTTATCAATCTTTTATTTGTACTCTGTCACACTACTGAAGCATTATATGTTGCTTTTGGAATACAATATTGCCTTGCTATTTCATGCTTCCTGTTGCCTATTATATGCATATCGTGAACTAGTATTTTACCATTTTTAAATGTCGTTTGTGGTAAAGAGCCTTTTCCTGGGGATGTCTTCACATGCTGGCCTGTCAAGCTGCTTTGGTTTTAATTCAAGCTGGATATTATTGTCTATTCTCTCTATATTCTCTGCCTCTGCTAATAGCCTTGCCAGTGGAGGGGTACTAGTCTCAGATTCGACAGGGTGTGTGTCTTAGCGGAGTTGGCACTCAGTCCACTCTGGCTGGCGCCATGGGAGCATCATTCAAGGGTCAAGGAGGGTTTTCTTAGGTCTTTTCATTGGCAGGGGATAATTTGGATCATGATTTCACTGGTCCAAAGTGTAGTAGATGCCTATAAGCTCCTGCAGTGCCAATGCTAGGTATCTATGTAAGGCCTTTAATTCTACAAAATAAAAAGACAAGTACTCTCTTCATTCTGTGCTTAGGGCTGGGGGAGGAACGCACTGAGCAGAGGGCTAAGGGAGAAATGAAGTAAGAAGTATCATACCCACAATGCTATATCACATCCAGAGTCTACCACAACTGTCATAGCACGGGGTAGAGACAAACTCCATTTTCGCTGGAGGCTGCACACTGCTGAGATGGATTTGTACCCAAAGTCATAGTCATCAACAATACGAGGTGTAGGCCAGGATGTAAACTTGGCTGATTACAGTCTCCACTTCTATGTGAGGCAGAGCCATGGACTCTGTCTTCAGGCACTGTGAAAGTGATTTGACGTGTAAATAGCTGTTCAAACTGATGTCTCAGTGAGGAGCTCCCTGGCGTGTCGCTCTCAGCCGCCTTCTCTATCTGCCTGAATTACTGTCTTTAAGATTGTTTCTGTTTCTTTGTCAGACTTCTCATTTTGTTCATGAATTATTTTCCAAATTTCATTTATTATTTGTGCATTCTTCTAGTTCCCTAAATCTCCTTAAAGGATTATTGTGTCATTAATTTCACAGATTTTTGTTTTGTCAAGATTCGTTATTAGAGCTTTATTAGTTCAATGGTATCATAGTTCCCTGATGTATCTTAGAATATGTATGCTCCAGAATTTTTGCCTGTGCATTTGAGAAAATAACCATCCTTCCCAGTCTGCAGATGCTGTTTAGTGGTAGTAGAGCTTCATCGTTTAGTCTAGCCTGGTCTTCTAGTTAGGACACTTCCTTTTGCCTTCTGTAGAAAACCATGGGCAGAGGTCAGTGGTTAACTGCATTCTGAGATCACTGGCTGGACCTTGCAGTAACAGCTGGTGACGTGGCTCTGCAATTGCCTATGATGAGTAATGTTATATGTTGACTTGTTTTGCTGGTCAGCACTGCATTTTAGGACCTATAGTTGGGCAGGATTATATGTTGGGGTCTGAGGCTGAGCAAGGTTTCTGAAGCAACTACTAGCAATTAGTGTTGGACAGGGGTTATTTTTCACAAATATACATGGACATGAGGATTGCCTCTTTAAGTAGAACACTGAGGCTTGGTGTATTAGCTCTTTAGTCCTGGGTCTGGGTAAGGATATTCCCTTTGAAGATAGCCAATGACATGTTTGTATGCCTTCTAGACTAGGCAAGGTTTAATGAGAGCATTGAAGCTGATTGTAGGATCTGGCTGGATATCTAAGGAGGCTCACTGTGCTATCTACATAGTGGTGCTGGTGGCTAGCCTCTGTTGTATGTAATTCTGCTGCTCTGAACACAGAGCAATAGCCAACACCCTTGTGCTAGCCATATGAACCCTAGTAAGTGTTCTCTGTCCCCAACTGAGTCCCAGTGGCCTAGCTCCGTCAATATCCCTGATGTCTCTGTAAAGCAAGACAACAGTCTCAGCATGGAGAAAAAGCTGGGTTTTTGGCCTCCAAATCTTTCCTTCCTCTGTAACAACCAGAAGTTATAGGGATCTTCACTATATGGTGCTGTGCTAGCCTGGAGAAAAAATTTATGTCTTTCAAGTGAAACTGTCCCTCTTAGTTTTGTATGTGGCTGCCATCAGTTCTACAGTCCAAGGCAGTAGTATCTGTCTTGCCCCTGGGTTTTGGGATATTCTTGGGGATGTTTTTGTCTGCGAAGAGTTGTCAGGTTATTCCTAAGGTGGATAGTGAAGTTGGAAAGTTCATATTTATGCTTTTTGCTGTTACCACTCCTAATTTGTCTTTTTTCCCCCTTTATTGCTTTGAAGATTGGTCTCCTTCTCAATGGTTTTATGTCATGTAGTGACAATTTTTCTTGCTTTCTTTAGCTTAGGATTATTTGGACTTCTTGAATCTGTCTTTGCAGTTTTAATTAGATTTTGAAACACAACGGCCATTATGTTCTCAAAGATTTCATTGCTCTCTCTCTCTTTTCCCTCCTTATAACATACATGTTACATTAGTTAAAACTATCTCATAGCTCATTTATCATTTTTCCACTTTTTTAAAAGTTATATTTTCTTCTGTTTTATTTTGGGAATTTTCTAGTGTTATTTCTTCAAGTCCATCAATTTTTTTCTTCTGTAATGTCAAATTAGCTATTAATCATATCCAGGGCATTTTTTTTTTCATCTGAGATATTGTAGCTTTTAGTTTCCTGAAAACATAAAATCCATCTTTAACAATTTTTAAAGTCCTTGTATACTGCTTCTATGAGGCATGTAATTTCTACGTCAATTTTAATTGGGTTTCATCCTCTTTTTTACATGCTTAGTATTTTTGATTGGATGCCAGACATCGCAAATATTTTCTTTGTGGGTGCTAGGAACTTTTGTATTTGAATAAATATCTTAAGGTTTTTCCTAGGAAGCAATTAAGCTTCCAGGCAGCCATTTTGTTCCCTTTCAACACTACTTCTGAGCATGTTTATTTCCTGTTTTTCAGGGAGCACTGTTCTTTGTTACCTGACTTCCAATGTCTTAAAAAAATATTTCTTTTTTTTCCCTGTTTATTTAGTTGTTTCATAAAAGAGTAAATTTAACCACTTTTGTTCCATCTTGATCTAGTATTATTAAAAACTAAAATGTGTGAATAAGTTACAGGAATTTTACTTACATAGCATTTGGGCTCAGCTGGGAACTGGACTCTTCCTTAGAAATTACTTTTGTAGGACTTGGAGTACACCAAAATATTTATCCAAACCACAACGGTATAAATGAAAGAGACAGGAGAATGTTTTGCACTTTTTCTTATCTATGACCCTCAGCTTATAGTATCAGTATCCTAACAAAAGCATCCCTTCGTTGTGTTTTCCACATCAGGGATCCTGGTATGACATCAGGTGGCTGTTCTCCATTCCCTGGTACAGAGGAGATTGGGAGGCTGGTGTCTCCCCAATTACCCACCTTTCCCAGAAAGAGAAAATTTAGAAACAAAGGTCTCACTCACTTTTTCCTAGTCCTTGACTCTTCCCACCTGTTCAACTATGTAAACTATATCATCAAAAAGAAAAAAAATTTTTAAAATATTTAGTAAAATGGAAGATGAAAAGTGTATTATAGCTCATCCCTTACCATATTAGGTACTCTGCACCTAACATGGCAGGATTAGTGTCATATTGATGAAGTCAATATGCAATGATTACGTTTTGACTATGTAAGTGACATTTATGACTGAGCTACAAACAAGTATTCATGGTTACACTTCTTGTAAACCTTCCTTTCTTCTGACTGGTCTGGAGTTGATGACTGCCTTTTTGGTTGATTTAGTGTTCTTTTGTAATAGCACCAGTTTATTTGCAACCTCTTATAGAGCTATACATTATTTATAAGTATTGGAGATTCTATCAGCTTCATTTTTGAGGAGCATCTGTTGGAGAGCTCTCCTTCTGAGTTGGTGATTTGAAATCCTACATTGAACAAGCATTTTGCTATCTCAGGAATTTACCTCATCCATCTACTCTGAATCCTGCTTTTTTTTTTTCTTTCCTCCTCATCCTGCTTCTTTTTTGGTTTATGCCTGTTTATTTCTTTGAGACATAACTGAACAGTGGTTTCCTGGAAAAGAGAGGGCATATGTTGACTGAAATAATGAAAGTCTGGTTAGAAAATCATAGTTAAAGTCGATTTAGCTAGTCAAACTGAGGAGTATAATCCAGAAACAACCTTCAAGCTTCTTGCATTGGCTATCATACAAGCCTGAGTTTGGTCACAGGTTTTCAAGTGTTCTTACAGGATGAGAGTACACGCCTTGAATCAAATATAAACAACACAGTGTTATGTGTGGTTACCAAACACACTCCAAATCAAAGAAAATCTCATTGAAAATTGAAAGGTACCTGTAATAGTTAGCAGAATTGTTTTGATTAACGGGGTGGTGGTGGGGGGACATTACATTCCTGCACTCAATGTTATCTACACACAGGGAGAGGCAAACAATGGGGCGGCTACTCACTGTTCCTACAGTGGTCCAAGATGCACCTGGCTCACTTCCTCTTACCATACAATAGATGTTTCCTTGGCCACAGTAGGAGTTTGTGGGAAGGTCAGGTTATCTGGGTGCCAAATGCGGTGTGTCTCCACTGACTCAGGCCTTTGTAGCCACCATTCTGCTCTTTAGTCTGCCTGTGGAAGGAGAGAGTTTAATATGAAGGGAGTGGTGATTTAGAAAAAGCACCCTATATAGGGAAATATGAAGTTCACACCTTGGCAAAATGCAAGTATACCATTTGCTTTTGGAAGATTTTTTTCTTAGGAACTAATAAGTTCCTTTCTTCCTTCCTTCTTTTCTTCCTTTTCTTATCTTTTTTTTTCTTTCAAAGGTTTATTTATGCATTGGAAAGGCAGATTTACAGAGAGGAGAGGCTGAAAGAAAGATCTTCCATTGCTGTTTCACTTCTCAAATGACCATAATGGCTGGAGCTGAGCCAATCCAAAGCTAGGAGTCAGGAGCGTCTTCTGGGTCTCCCACATGATTGCAGGGTACCAAGACCTTGGGGCATCCTCCACTACTTTCTCGGGGCACAAGCAGGGGGCTGGATGGGAAGTGAAACAGTTGGGACATGAATGGGCATCCAGATGGGAGCCCTTGGAGCTGGAGGATTAGCTAGTTGATTCATTGTGTTGACCCCAAGAACCATTAAGTTTCCACCACCCTGAATTGAAAAGTTGAGAGAGCAATGGGATGGAGGCTTGGATCTCATATAGGGAACACACAATTCTTATCCAACCACTAAAACACAATTAAAGAAGTTGTGCTTTGCCACATTGACAGAAGAGGGCAGCATTAAACTAAGAATCTGGTAAATCACCTCAACTCCACAAAAAGAATAGTAAATGGCACAAAGTATGAAAACTGCTTAAAGAAAAGAGAGAGACTACACAGATCTCAACTGATAAAAATCCCCCAATGATTCCAATGGAAACTAAAAGAAAACAAAATAGAACAAGCCAATCAGAAAGCAGAGGAGCACTGCAGATTGAATTAGATGACCTCAACCATGCATTTGGATAGATCAAAAATTGCATTTAGTAACCAATTAAAGCAGGAATGGACTTGGAAGAAATTCACAAAATACTACTTGAAATCAAGAAAAAATAATAATAAAAATCATTTCAGTGCTGAAAACTAAATTGTCACAAGGGACCTAGGGTTGGAACCACTTACCAATAACTGAGCAGCTTGATACAACAGAAACCAGTTCGCTCTCATCCTGGAGGACAGAACTCTGGGAGTCTGGTGTCACTAGGGTCTGTTTTCCTCCATTTCCTCTGGCTTGTGCTGGCTGCCGCCTATCCTTGTTTTTCTCTGACTTGTAGAAGCATCACTGTTACCACTGCTTCCAGGTAGCTCCACACTGCGTTCTTCTTGGTATATCTTCTCTTATAAAAGGATACTTGCCATTAGCACTAGGGCTCACTCAGAGAATTTAGGGTAATATCTCAAGATACTTAATTACATCTGCAAAAGTCTTTCTTCCGAATAGGGTCACAGGTGCAGGTTCCAAGTAAACATATTTTTGGAAGGAAAGCGTCCACTATGATACTGTGTTGTTCTCTTATTATGAACTTTGTAAGTTATTTTTTATAATCTGGATATATGAGCTTTATTAAGGATTAGCAAATATTATTTATCTAATTAGCATGATATATGTATTAATAAATATTTATTAAATATTTTGCATATTTCCCTCCAATTATTATATTAACTCTTTTGACGAGAAATGACTTTAAATTTAGTGAAGTCAAATTTAAAAATCCAATAGATCTTTGTTTTTGGTGCCATATTCAAGAAGCCTCTCACTCATCCAAAACTGAAGACTTCTCTTAGGTTTTCTTCTAGAGGCTTGATAGCATTGTACATTGATTTCCATGTTCCTTTTATAGCTTAAGTTTGTCTTTACCTAGGACATGTTATGGATCAAGGTTTATTTACTTATTTTTACATTTTGATTTTATAAATCAATTTGGAGGAAATGATGTTTTTAACACTATTGGGGGATGGAATTAGCAGTTAAGACATCTGAACTCCTGGCCTTTCACAACTTTTGCTTGCCTGACTCCTGCTTGCCCTTGGCTCTTGGCTAAAATGGAATTCCACACACCTATTGAATGTGTTTTCCCTTTCCAGTAAGTCTAACTTTTCTTAAGAAACAAGATTTGTTCTATTTATTTGAAAGGCAGAGTTTAGAGTGTGTTGGAGGGAGAGACAGAGAGACAAATCTTCCATCTCCTGGGTCACTCTCCAAATGACTCACAACAGCTGGAGCTGGATCAGGTCGAAAAAGAGAAGCTGGGATTCCATCTGGGTCTGCCATGTGGGTGGCAGTGGTCCAGTCCTTGGGCCACCTTCTGCTTCTTTCTCACGTGCATTAGCAGGGAGACAGGTTGGAAACAGCACAGCTGGTATGAAAGTGGCACGCATATAGGATGCTAGCACTGTCATTCAAGGCAGCATCTTAACTCATTGTGCCATAACACTGTCCTGTTGTTATTTTTAATTACCATGTTATCATTTTATTAACACCTTATTTTCCCTTAGAGTTCTTATCCCATTCCATTCTCTCTACATTTGTATGATCTGACTAGCCCCTTTCACACTACAGACTGAATCTATGAAGGTCTGGTAGTCTCACTAATACAATTTCAATGTTTCTGTGGTGGTGAGCCTATCAGAGTTTCACAGATTACCAATGAAGATCTCAAAGCTGGCCCAGTCACTGGCTGGGCAACCTCAGAGCTGAGCTGAAGGCTCTGCACAGGAACCAGGAGTCCCCTGTTTCCTACCAGCCCTGAACTGAGGATGCTCATTTCTAAGCAACACTTTTGTTCATCAAGGGAAATTTTTAAAAGGCTGTTTTTCTAAGATTGATTGTTTCTTTTTTATTGGAAAGTTAGATATATAGAAAAGAGAAGAGACAGAGAGGAAGATCATCTGTCAGATGATTCACTCCCCAAGAGACTGCAACAGCCAGAGTTGAGCCAATCCGAAGCCAGGAGCCAGGAGCTTGTTCCAGGTATCTCACGCGGTTGCTGGGTCCCAAGGCTTTGGGCCGTCTTTGACTGCTTTCCTAGGCTACTAAGCAGGGAGCTGGATGGGAAGCAGGGCTGCCAGGGTTAGAACTGGCTCCCATATGGGATCCTGGTGCATTCAACTTGAGGACTTTAGCCGCTAGGCTACTGCGCTGTGCCCAAGAGGCTTTCTTTCTTTCTTTAAAACAAATAAACAAACAAACAAACAAAACCAATAAAACTATTTCATGACAGAAAAATTAAAGCACAGCACTTACAGATATTTTACGTTATCTACAAAAACATCCCAGAAATCTTTAACAAGTTGACATAATAGCTTTCCAGATAGGATGTAGGTATGCACATAAATTTTTCTAAAAACTGTGACATTATAGATACTAGCTTGTGACCACAATCCATCTAATATATGATATATTTTGCAACTTTATAAGTTGTTGCAACAATCTTTTTAATTCAGAGACCTTACATCTGTTTCAGTCTTCACAGAAAGACTGAAACATAAATAATTGGCTGAAAATAGATATCTAAAAAACAAGTAATTTACAATCACAAATGTTAAACTCAGAAATCTATACATTTAAAATAGATAATATGTTGTAAAACTCCCTCATGGTACATCTACATCCTACTATTTTTAAAAGGCAATGGCTGTGGATATGACTTTCTACATTTAATTGTCAAAATCTGCCATCTTGCTATCTGCCAAATTACTTTCAAGTTGTGTGCCATGACTTCTATGGTGGAACCCTCATTATCAAGCTATTAAGCTCTGAATATGGGGCAAAGAGGCACAACTAATTATTTTTATTGATCTTCAATGCAGACAAAACAAACCAAACCAAACAAATAAACAAACAAACAAAAACCACATTTCTTAGATGGCAAGGATGATTAGACTTAAGGCAGCAGAATTCTGTTACGAACCATATAAAATAGTACAGATTTAAAAATAATGCAGATAGACAAAAAAAAAATAGTACAAACGTGTTATGAAGAAGGTATTGTTCTTTTCAACCCCAAGATGTGTAATGGCAGCATCCAGAAATGACACAATCTGACTGGGTTCTTACATAGCACCTGTCTACCACAATGATTTGGTCTTTTCAGAAGTACCTCAAGCTATTTTCTTGACTTTTCTGTGTTAGGTATTTCATTGTTGCAAGGTGTTTACTTTCTGTCCAACATCTCTACTACAACACAGACACACACACACACAAAAAAAAAAAAAAAGAGGAAGAAAGAAGGGCACACTGCAAGCTGCAGCGTTTTAAGGAGCTCTCCTGGAAGTGCCACTCTGCCATCAAATCGCGGTAAGATTCTTGCTGAGACCTGCATTAGATTGCTATCCTGGTTAGTGAAGGATAGATAATGGAGTGTCTTGGAGGAGAAACCTGCCCTTTCCCCGTGAAAATCAACTTTCTAATAGTAACCTCAAATAAGAACAAGTGGAAGAACAGATAAGTAGCCATTTTTCCTATACTTGAACTTTTGGAAATAGGGCATATGGAGACTTCTAAGAATTTGAGCTCCTCAAACAATCAAAAGATGTTATAGAGAAGTCCAAATTGAAAGAGGTTCTCAGAACACATATCTATGTGTCTGGATAACACAAGCTAGTGTGAGCGAATCTCGATTTATTCCATCCGTGGTTGTTTGTATCCAATCATCTCAGAAATAAACTTCAGTAGATTCAGGGGAAGAACTGGACAGGACTGTTAATAAATCCAGTACATCTGACATCTCTCTTGAGAATCCTGGTTATACTGTTCAAGATTATTTGATCATTCCTGCTTGAAAAGCTTCTTCAGGAGAATTTTATTAAGGTAAGAAAGACAAGTATACTAGGGCAAAGAAATTTATTGTACTATTCCAGGTGTTAGCTTCAGGGCTCTTTGGGTTTGAAGCTCTGCCCAAGCACTGCTTGGGAGGTAAATGCCAGTGTCTTCTAGCTCTTAGCTGGAACTAACTTTGCATGGGAGTTTTGAGGGGGAAATCCTCAGAGATCTGCTACCCACATTCAAGATGGGGGAGATACATCCTGGAATAACTGGATATAACACTGTTTGAAATAAGGTTATGATAAAAATAAAAGTCATATCTTCATTCTACAATAATACTAATTTTGATGAGGGCAGTTCTACCTGGAAAGGATGATCATATTAATTACCCTGCATATATCAAAATATTCATAAGGAATCTACGAACTGAATCTTCACAAGAAAGCACTGAATTTTACATGTTTGGCCTTGTGTCATAATCTAGTTAGTGTAGAAGCTGCCAACACAGCATAATATAAAACCCAGACATCTCATTCTAGAAAATTAAAGGCTAAGGAATTATGATACTAAGTAGAGCTGATTTAATTCCAGAACCTAGATGGCCTATGTAACAGTTAAGCTTATAAATGATAATAAATGGAACGGCTACTATAGTTAAAAGAAGGTACAAATGAATATGGGGACACAGACAAATCATTATTAAGTGGTAATAGGGTCATCTACATTTTTCTATTTAATCAGAGCTATCAGAGAGATGATCCATCCTCCAGACAAGAGATGTTTTCTGGATCTTGCTGTCATATCATATTCTCTAGCTGTACCTGTATGTGAGCCTGTAAATTGAAGCAGTAAGTATCAGTACTTGTAAGATCAAGAATGCTCACACAGGGCCCATGATACCTATATTATATACTCCATGTTGTATTCTAGATTTTAGCAAAAAGTGAAGTGTAGACCCACCTCTCATTCTTCTATCTGCTGATTATGAGGATCCCATCGACACCAGTGGTAGCCTGAAGAATATGGTGAAAAAGGTTATTTGGGACTAACTAGGCCAGCATTGTAAACCACAAAATGACTCCCAAACATTCATATTAGGCTCAGGCAGAGAATTTGTATTTCCAAAGTTCTGATGGAAAGACCCATCTCAGAGATCTATGACATGGCTGCTATATATGACCCACTGCATAAACGTAATGCTGAAGAAATGCTGCTCAGAAGAAATCTAGTCTAAAGCCCTATGTCCTTGGATTGTAGTCTGTCTAGGATTGGCCAAAGCCTTGGGACCCTGCACCCACATGGAGACTGGAAAGATGCTTCTGGCTCCTGGCTCCTGGCTTTGGATTGGCTCAGCTCCTGAAATTGTGGCTACTTGAGGAGTGAACCAGTGGATGAAAGATATTTTTTTCTGTCTCTCCTCTCTGGAAATATCTGCCTTTACAAATTAAAAAATATATTCAAGAATGCTTAATCAGTAATAAGACAATGGGAACACAGATTTCATGATTTAAATAACAATGGGAGTGGTATCTGACAAGCTGGTAGTAGGGAAAAGAAAAGAAAAACAGATTGAGTGTCTCAGCACCCATCTAATTTAGTGGGACTCTTATCGCAAGCCTCACCCATATGCACATCTATTCAGAGTGGCTCCTCTAGTATCAGAAGGCATTCTCTGTACTAAATAGTTGGTAATAGCCTTTATCTGAGATAAAATAATGGTAATAGTCTTTACCTGTGATAAGCTAATGCTTATCACAAACTCAGTGATACTCCTTCTGACCCATAGAATTACACGCCCATGGACTTCACCATAACCAATCCTACCATCTTTAGGGTGTTCTGCTGTCACTCATCAAGTGATTGTCAAGCATCCTGAAAGCTGTCAGAGTTTGTTCTTTCCTACCCAATTCTAGCCTGAAACAATTGTTACAAATCCTAACATATATCATTTGGGAAGCCTTAAAAATTTACATGTGTAGTAATCATATATTTCCATTTACAAGACCTTCACACTCATAAATAAATATAGTAGATCAATTCTTTTACCCATGAAGAGCGTGCTTTGGTTTGTCACGAACAGGTTGGGAAAGGGATTATTTCATTGATGCTCTTGCCTATTTGTGACACAGGAATCAAACAGGGGAAAAAATAGATGTGATGCAATTTTGAGTAGAGAGAGAGATATTTAAAATATTCCACATTGAATGCTTAGATTTTGACATTAGACAATGTACAAGCATTCCACACACTCTTCCAAAAAGAAACTTTCTTGAGGTAAGAGTGCATGTCATTGATGTTTGTTAAATTGCTTTTCAACTGGTTAAAGACATGAAAAGATTAAGTCTCATAGAAAAAAAATGCCACATATTGTGAAATAGATCCTGTGTAAGACACATTTCTGCATTTTGCGAGGCTTTCTGAAGTTGTGGGAGATGCACATTCCTGGAAACCCACAAGTAAAATCAGAGCACTTTGAAGTGATTTAAAGTCATTAGTATAGAACTCAGAAATCTTTTCACAAGCAGAATGTTTGTGCCAGAGCTTATCTTGTGTGTCATAACTGGTTAAAATTATACACTGAAAGGAGAACATTCCCCCCAGGATATAAACATCCATTATTCTTTAATCTTTTGAATAACCACAATATTTTTTTTAAAAAAAAAACTGTGAATTATCGATTAATTTTCCAGATTTCCTGTTTCTGCTTATGGTGGCTCAGGTTTTTGATCAGTGGTCTGTTGAAAGCAGCTAGAACACGGAATAAAACACATTCAAAATAATCTTTCCAAAGGCAACAAAGAGACTGCAAAATATTAAGAAATAATCTGACAAAAAAAGGGAAATAAACAATCTAGGGAAGTAAACAAACCTAAAGCCACTTTTCGTAAGAAAGTTCTGGTTAATTCTCTGAAGTTAGAATCTCCATTTGATCACTTTCCTAGGGTCGTGGGGGTGGGTGATCAAAAATTCTAGATCCATAGAAGTTAGGGAATCTGGCAGGAGACTGTCCCCCACAACAATCTGGGATACAGTATCTCAGAGTGAAGGTAAAAATTTCAGTATAAGTTGAAGAGAATTCAAATCTGGAAAGACTACACTGAGCCATCCAGGAAATATCCAACTTTGAACAGTAGGTCCAAACTACAGGTGCCTCACAAATACAATGTGGAGCAAAGTAACCTCTCTATAAGGCCTACTATTTCCACAAGACATTTTAAGTTCAGTGAGTAGTACATTGTCAAATATGCCAAGTTTGTAAGAAAACTGAAATCAGTGGATATGACAGACAACAGAAAGAGAATCTGCAATGAATTGTTAAAGTATAAATGTAATATATGTAAATAATTGTTAAAGTATAAATGCAAAAATGTATAAGAACCAATAATATAACTTCTTTCACCTAATTCCTAATATATTGGGCTCTCCAAATTAAACAACTTTAAAGTTGAAATGAGAAATTTAGTCTATGCTCCTGAAAATCTTGTTTAAAACTTATTTAATTTTCATTCCCAATTTTAAAAGCCTTTATAAAAAGAAATTATCTTAACCCTTTAATAAGTGTCCAATGTAAAACATACTTATTGTTTCAATTCCTTTCACAAGTTGAAAAAAGGCAGGGACAGGGGAATCCTAGTTTTTCTTCTCTTCAGTTATAATTTTTTCTTCTTTTAAAAATTTTATTTTCTTTTTAGTATGCTTTGCATAGTTGAGAGGGATGTGCACCCATGTGGGCCTTTAATTAGAGTGGGGAGGCTCAGGTACAGAAGAAGGTGAGTGGAACAAATGTTTGTTTTTAAATTTGTGTGTGTGTGTCCACAGGGGAGGAGAGGGAGAAAGCTGTTCCTTGTAGTCAAACTACATCAGCACCTGAGAATGCGGGGGGTGGGGGGCGCATCATTGGATGGTGCCATTTGGGTGGCTTTGATAGTTTTGACAAGCTGTTGGTTTCATTGCAAAAGGGTTGAAAAAAATCTTTTCAAGTTTTATTGGTTGACCAAGTCTACCTTAGTTCATCCACAAACACAGGAGCATGCTGCAAAGCTTGGCCAGGAGAGTTGTTTCACTTGTTCTGCTTTGCATCCTCTAATGGGGTGCCTGAGGGCCTCTGCTGACCTAAATGAGCTTGCTCTTATGTCCCCTATTTGCATCTGGACAAGCTGTATACCACACAGACACAACAACTGAGGAGGCCCAGTTCTGTTACATGTACTCCAAGGTTGGACCACACATCCTGTGATTTTCTCTGTGACCAGAGTCTGAGTCCAGTGGTCTAGCTGGGCCCCAAACAAACCTCACCTGGGGTGATCTAGGACTTGACTTTTGTGTGTGCAAGCCAGTGCAGGATCAGGTAAAGTATATCAGCTGTACCAGCCAACACACTTACTGGTGGATGCAGCTCCCTGGTCAGTTCCACCACAACCCCATTACTCACAAGAATTGACTGGTCCTCATGCATGGCAGCGGGCACCGCAGCCTAGTCAGAGAGACCTCTTTTAAGCCCCACCAGCCTGCTTGCAGCCCTGGTGTATACTGTGTCCTAGCCCAGTTCAGCCAGTAAACCATACACATCTGTCTGTGCTATAGCTAAGATCAGTCTGCCCTGTCCCTAAACCCAAGCCTTATATATGCTGGCAGACACTGCTGCCTTGTTTAGCCTGGCCCACCCCAAGCCCTTGTATGTGTTCTCACCAGTGATAGGTACATCCTGCAGGGGAGTGTCCACAATTCCTTTGCCAGGCATGTTCCTGTTCCTGGATCTTGCACCTGTTAGGTGATACTGCATGCAGTACATAAAGGTCCATAAAGTTATGACTCAAATCCACTCCCAACATTTCTCTGGTGATGCTGCAGCCTAGCCTGCTGGCATATACCCATCTGGCTCTTGTGCATACCAGCAGGTCAGCAGCCTAGCCCAGGCTGGCCCACCTCCAGACCATCCCACTCCCATTCCCAGTTCTCGTGCTCACCAGTGGAAGTAGCAGTCCAGCAAGTGAGTCCCCAACGTTTCCCTACCATGCAAGTTCCAAGCCCCAGCTCTTGTGTGTGCCAACAGGTGCTGCGACCCAGCTTTAGATGGCCCACTCAGTCTTGGCATTTGCCAACAGGTGCTATGCCCTGGTGAAACCAGTCTTCCCCAGTCTTACCTCTTTCTGGTGGGTACAGCAGTCTAGCCCAGCCTGCCCCAACCCTAGCCCTCATGTGAACTGGAGATGTTGCAGTCCAACCTAAACTGGCCTACATTCCGTCTTGGCTCTCACTTGTGCTAGTGCATGTTGTGGATTGATCCTGTCTGGCCTTCCCTCAGACCCCATTGACCACGTGTGTCAACACATGCTGCAGCCCAGTCCTAATTCTAATGCTCACCAGTGGGAGCTGTGGCCTAGCAGGGGAGTTCTCTTCAGTTACAATTTGAAAATGAATTTATGTAGTGCTGGTAGTAGTAACAATACAATCCTACCAGTTTTCAATTAGTCATTATCCTTGAGTGAAAGCAATGTTCATCAATTCATCTGAGATTTGAGAAAGTTTATCAGAAAATATAGACAGTCTCTTTGTTGAAGAAGACAATGAAAAGTTGAAAAACACTATATGAAACTGATTAGGATTGTGCTTTTAAATTCACATTCACAAATCCTTGAGGAGCATCAGGAAAATCTGGATGTGTACACTTATTTCTTGTATTTGTACAAAATAAGCCTTTCCCACAAACTATACAGTGATAATTGCCACTTTCAGTTCACAGTGCCCACATATCCTTTCATTTAAGCCTTTATGTTTGCTTTGTGAGACAACAATTCACATGATTAGCTGTTTCTGATTCTAGCAGCTAGTAAGTAACTGCCTATGCCTTGCGACGTGCCAGACAGGTATGGTTGCCATAGCCCAGGTCTGGAAGAAGTGTGTTTCCTTTGGCAAGCTATTTACTTAGGATATGGTAAAAACAAACAAACAATAACAAAAAAGCACATGCATCTATAAGCATCACGACATTTCTAACACTCTAATGTATTTCCATTTTTTTGTGTGTTAACACTTGACCAGATCTGCTTTTCTCAGAACCCTCTTCCCAAAACAGTGGCTGAGCACACATGTCCATTATAGCCACTTGCCCTTATGCTTAGGCAAAAGGACTGTGGATATGTGATGCCTAATCATTACTGTATCAACTGCAGACAATGTGGCAAGACAGCGATGATGTCTTCATGTAAATTGCTTTTTAATCTCAAATGTTAGATCCAGATGGTCTGGCTCGTGATAGGCATTTTTTTTTTTTTTGCAACCATTTGAGAAGATGCTCTATAATTTCAGGAAAATGTAGCTGAGGATATAATAGACTTGTTAAGCTCCCCATCCTGAACATGTAAAATGATGGATAATACCAGATTAAACTCATTTGCTGGGAGAAACTGGGAAGACTAGAAAAGCCACACACATTGAATGCTTCCAACCCACTGTCTTCTGTGATACATCATTCACAATAGATTCTTCACCAAGCTCAAACCAGTTTAAAACAATTAAAACATAGGTAACCATGGCTTTGGAGTAGAACTGACCCTAGAAGAGCAGGGATGCTATGTCTCTTCATTGACAAGAGGTCTTTCTAAAGCACATAGTCACTCAGTTCTTTCAAGTAGAAAATTCTAAATTGTCATGATTCAATTTAGCTTACAATATTAAATTGGCTGCTTTACCTGTCTTGACAAAAGTGCTACAGTAAAGCACAAATTAACATGCTTTCATTAAGATCTGTGCATTGCACTTAATGAAACACTAAGTCTTAGAACTAGGGTCAAAGGCAGACTTTAAGAAATGATCCTGTAGGACTGCTGCATTTTTAGATCTTTTGGTACAATCTTGGCTCCCATACACTACAACATCCTTTTTAGATTTATGAAAATAGGAAGTTCTCACATAAATGTCAGTTAGTAAGAGTCGTACAAAGCAACTGGCATTTTGGTATAACAAGTTATTCTACTGCCTGTGACACTGGCAACCTAATATTGGAGAGTTGATTTGATTTGCCTGTTCCAATTCCAATCTGACCCCTTGCCAGTGTTCCTAGGAAGGCCGAAGATAACGGACCTAGCGCCTGGACCCCTAAAACCTTGGCTGTGGGTTTTGGTTTGGTCAATATTGGCCATTTAGAAAGTGAACCAGAAGACAATCTCTCTCTCACTATCTCTCACTCTTACTCTTCCTTCTAAACAAATACATAAATAAATCTTCAAAAAATGTTTAAGGTATATGGATTTTATTTAGGTCATCATTAAGTATATAGAAGACATTGGGGATGGTATAGACTAAAGACTGTTTCCATGTTTAACAAACTACACCTTTTATTATAATAATCACTTGACTTGAAAAAGCAGTCACAGAGCCCTCAAACATCCTACTTATTCAAGACAAGCTCCTTCACAAACCCCCGAGATGTCTCAAGTCTACATGCTGACACTCTCATCTCTCCTATGTCTTCTAGAATGTAAGAATTGATTTGGAGGTTTGTGGAATAGCCTAGTCATTCATGAATTTCACTGTGCTTCACATAGATTGATAAAATTTCTGCCATTAATTTAAATTCCAACTTTTTTTCTCACAACCACTATCATAAATAGGACTAATACAAATTTTCAGCTGAAACTATTATGCATGGCAAATTACTTCAGAGTAATCTTTCAATTTAAAGTGAAGATACTCAGGAATTTTGGATACAGAAATGGAGATCTTGCAAATTGTTGTTAGCATTTCCACTGTGATTGGATCATGTGTAGCACATGATATTTCCATCATGAGGCCATAAATTTCTATATAATTCATGCTGTGGATTTGTAACTAGCCCAAGGCATGACTGTACCATTTCTGGATGCTTTTACTGAGTACATCCTTTTTATTTTTCTGTGCATTACTGGTTGTATAAAGCTCGTTGAAACAAAACATATTGTTAAAAGGCTTTCTTTATTGTCCACAAAATTTCACTCTCCAAATACTGCTCTGCACATTGAAATTTTTATCTGTGTTTTTGGCCATTGTCATGTGATTAAAAGAGCTGTGGAAACAGAGACCACTTAGTGTTAATATGACCTGGAACACATTAACCCCTCTTTGTTCCTAATTTTTCTATTTTGAAGTATGGATAATGCAGTTTATATGTATGAGGATTCGGAGTGTTAGTGTAAATAAAATTTTCAGAACTGTGAAGACAAGTCTTAACTGTTATTGTCTTGAGAATGATTATACAAATTTTATATCTGTTTAAATGATAAATATTCCTAGTTTTATGATTCTTTCCATGGCTAATCTTGCCATCTTGATCATTTTAAAAAAGGACATCACATAGGCAGTATATGTCCTTATCAAGAGTCAATATTTTTCTTGGATATACAAAAAATAACAAGCTATTCCTAATATAACTTCATTATAACATAAAATGCAGAGCATTTTTTTTTTTTTTGTAGCTGCCTACCTCAGAGCCGCTATAAATGGCTTGCAGAATCACATGAGTTTTTGGCTCCTATGGTTTCTGAAATTAAAAAAAAAATAGAGTTTTCACTCATTATGACTTAAGTGAAATGAAGTCTTCGGATTGTTGATAGCAAGTTCACACACACATGTGTACACACATACACATTCACTCATAAGTGGCCAATATTCTTGCTGAAAGCTTGATGTTGCTCTCAGCCTTCCCCCTTTTCCATAAAAAAGAAACATGTTAAGAGCATTTTATTCAAGATCCTTAGCTGTGGCAAAGCAGGTTGAAGTGCTGCCTGCAAGACCAGCATCCTGTGTGTCTGATGAAGTTTCAGTTGTTCAACTTCCAATTTGGCTGTCTGCTAATGCACCTAGGAAAGCATCAGATGACCCACATACTTGGTCCCTGAACCTACACAGGAGATCCGGATGAAGCTTCTGGCCTCCTGGCCCGTTTCTGGCTGTTACAGCCATTTGACAAGTGAATCAGCAGATAGGATGATATCTCTCTCTCTCTCTCTGTTTCTCCCTCTCTGCCTATAACCACTTTTCAAATACATAAATAAAACCTGTAAGTGATACTCATGAAAACAGATACATAAACGCTATATAGGTTCAAATTATAAGCCAGCTACTAGTAAGTATTGAGTATAGTTATAGAAGGCATAGATGTAGATCCATCACTTCAGCTAGAATTCATTTTAAGTAATTGGATAAGTCTGCTGCTGACAGACAAAAGAATGACAAAGACTGAACTCATTTTGCTTATTCTCTATTTTTGGAAAGATTTCACAAGGAGTCTGTCCCCCACACTCTGCTTGCTCTAGTAAGAAACAGATGGTTCCCCATTTGGTTTTCTCACCAATTCAAGAACCACTTTTGTCCATACTCAACATTCATAAATATTTCACCATTTGGCTTCTGCTTAGGATATAAAAGTTTAGAAAGAGCATTGCATCTGCCCTAACAATGAGAAAAAAATCACAAAATAGCTTTTCTTGAATCCATCAAAAAGCTGAGGTTAGTGTGGACTTTCCCAACTTTAGTTCTGAAAGTTCCACGTCCTGGGAAACTCCTCTGCCCCAGGCAAACTGGAACAGTTGTTCACCTCATTGAGGGTCATGAACCAATCAAGGAGCCAGACATTCAAGAAAAGACTGGTCCCCCATCAAAGAGAAATAGGATGTGATTTCTGCAGAAGAGACATCAAACAACATACAAGTGAGTTAGAATTGCTATGTGCCAAGTATGTAAATGTATGTGAGTATAAGCCCCCTGAGAATCCTAGACTATTTTATGTGAGTTTCCACTTTCATTCTCTTCTCCCTGTGTCTGCTGGATACTGATGAGAAAGATTTGACACAAATCAAAACACTAGACAGAACCTCCCTTGGTGGTGGGGTCTGTCGGAGGGAAGTTAGCACATACTTTGGGCAAGGTAGAAGATTCTAGAGCCTTCCTTGCCTGTCATTAATAGCTTTAAGCCTCCTGATGGGGAAGGAGCATAAACTCTATGGTATCCAGTACATAAATAAAAATACCTTAAAATTGAGTAAAGAGGAAATAGTGAGAATAAACAACTTGCGATACTGGGTAAGAAAGGAAAGGAGAGTCTTGGATCCAGCATTCCATTCCTATGTAATTTGAGAACATCTACACTAGAAAATGGTCAGGACATTCTCCTCTTCTCAAGACCCAACGAAGATACAAGGGTTGCTAGTCATAAGAAGAACAGCATACAAGACTGTTGAAGATTCAGAATATAAGACTTGCTTAGACTGAGGTTGAACCAAGATGATTGAGTTTTCGGACTTGTACTAACAAGGTAGCAAATGCTGTGTAATTAGCAGGGGAAGACCCTTTGAGGTATAAACTTACAAGAAAGACTAACAGCTGAGAGAAAAACAGGAGAATTGACAAAATCCTTTCAGCACTCTAGCCTAAGAGGAATTTGGAACCAGTGTTATACTAAAGGTAAGATAATAAAGCCTGGGGCCCAGTGCAAGGGCTCAGTACCTAAATCCTCACTTTGTAAGCACTGGAATCTCATAGGGACCCCGGGTGGTGTCCTGGCTGATCCAGTTCCCATTCAGCTCTCTGCCTGTGGCCTCAGAAAGCAGTAGAGGATGACTCAAAGCCTCAGGACCCTGCATCCACATGGAAGACACGGATTGACTCAGCTCCAGCTGTTGTGACTACTTGGTGAGTGAACAACCAACAGATGGCAGATCTTTCTCTCTCTATCTGCTTCTCTTTGTAAGTCTGCCTTTCCAATAAAAATAAATAAATCTTTAAAAAAAAAGTCCTTCAGGAGGCAAAGTTGTGATGTAGTGGGTAAAGCCACTGTCAGCAATGCCAACATTCCATATGGGTGTTGATGCAAATCCTAGCTACTCCACTTTCCATAGTGGATGTAAGATCTTTCTGTATCTCCTTCTCTCCATGAATCTGCTTTTCTGGTAGAAAAAAAAATCTTAAAAAAGGAATAATAAAGCCTGAAACCCAGCTTAAAAATCGAGTTGACGACTTCAATGCCCCATGCTATTGTGTATCGGAAGTAGCATAACTTGGGCCCGGCGCAGTGGCGCAGTGGTTAAGGTCCTCGCCTTGAACGCCCGGGATCCCACATGGGCGCCAGTTCTAATCCCGGCAGCCTTGCTTCCCTTCCAGCTTCCTGCTTGTGGCCCGGGAAAGCAGTCGAGGACGGTCCAAAACTTTGGGACCCTGCACCCGTGTGGGATACCTGGAAGAGGCTCCTGGCTTCGGATTGGCATAGGATCGGCCGTTGCGCTCACTTGGGGAGTGAATCATTGGACGGAAGATCTTCCTCTCTGTCTCTCCTTTCTGTATGTCTGCCTTTCCAATAAAAATAAAATAAATCTTTAAAAAAAAAAAAGAAGTAGCATAACTTGCCGTAAATCATATGTTATATTCAAATCTAATATCAGCACATAAAATTCCTGGTATTTGATAAAAGATTATGAGGCACATAAAAAAGGAAAATACAATTTCGTGTTGAGAGTAAAATGATCAATAGAACCAGACTCAGATATGTTTGGAATGTTAGGACTAAAGTAAGATTTAAGACAAACTTTTACTAACACACTAGTAAAATACATTGAAATTCATAGTGGGGAAGATGGACAGCATGAATGAACAGATGAAAAAATACAACAGAAAATTCATAGATATCAAATGGAAATATTAGAAATGGAAAAATAATAAAGAAGTAAAAAATGGTGCCTCTCAACCAGGGGCTATTTTGCCTCTCCTGAGCCTTTTAGTAATATCTTGAGACATTTTGTTGTTGGTGGTACAGTGGAGGTAGGGACTGGAATAGCAACCATGTTAATGGTAACCAGTGGATTTAGAAAAGAAGAAAGCTGCTAATTATCCTACAAGGCAGAGTCAAGTGCTACACAGCAAAGAGATATGTACCCCCCAGAATGTCAGCAATGATCACATGGTTCCAGGTTGACTGACAAAAAAGATAAGACACAAGTTACAAATATTTAGAATGGAAAAAGGACAACATTATGGGTATTGGGAGATGTAAAGGATAGAGAAATATCACAAATAACCGTATGCCCATAAAGCCAACAACTCGGAAGAAACAGTCCAATTTCTCTCAAACACACAAACTAGGAAAACTTAAAGTATATAACAAATACTTCTACATCTACTAGAGATATTGAATTTGTAGTTAAAGATCTCCTAACAGAAAACCATAGGCCAAGATGATTTTACTTTCAAAAGCCAGAGATCAGGACAAGACCAAGCTAGCCATTCTTAGTACACATCTCTATGCTATAGTTGATGCCTACATGAATGCATGAACTTCAAAATGCACTTTCCAGAAATTTCAGGAAGTTTGGATATCAAGTTATGTCTTCCAAGTTACTGTCTCTAATATCACTGTCTTCTCTCCCTTATACTTACAAGAATTCCAAATATTTCACATTTTTTGATGTAGATACCTCAATCCTATCTCAGTATGTTGACTTGATTATGATGGTGTAGCGTGGCCTTTGCATGGTGGGTGAAATTTGAGTAATTTGAGTTGAGGGTAGAAGTTCTCAAATGCTACTTGTCAAGGCTTTTTGCTTAAATCTTTCTTAGTTTCTCAGGAAATTGAATGGTAGCCCTCCCACTGATGGGACTATTTTATTTTTGTCACCTGTGCATGTATGAGGGCATAGACACCCAAATTCTGGACTGATCAAATAGCGTAGCACATGCAGGAAGCAGTTCAGCAGCAAGGCTGACACTGAACCTTATGAGGGCACAGCTAAGCAGTCAGGAGACAAGGCACACTTGCGAGCTGAAGTAGCTCACAAATGAAGCCAGCTCCTTCCATAGACAGCATGTACAAACTAGGACGGAAGCAGTCGAGAAAAAAGGGGATTTTACAGCAAACTGCAGCTATGTCACTGAAGTTACCCCAAAAGCTGGAAGAATGACAAGTGCTCTCATTGTGTTGTGAAGGTAAGACTATTAAGGAGCCCATAGCCACCTGTGGGGAAAGAAGTAACCTTTATTTACTCTAGATGATATTATCTGGGATGACCCCAAAAAGGTTGAGCTTTAACTTCTTGTCATAAACTTGTATAAGGTGTAAGCGTGGTTTTTGCACAGGCAGGTTCAAGTAAGCAGGAAGATACAGAGGCAAAGACTCAGCTATTAAAAAGCAAAGACTTGGACTGTCAAAACATTATGACACTGTTCTAGGCCTGTTACCTGCTTAGGTAACAATTTATCTTAGCATTTGGTGGTACTGGTCGTGTCCCTCCCAACTCAGAGCAGGCTCATCTTCCTATGTCTGCTGAGTGAGCCATCCTTGATATGACCTGCGTGTGAGCCTGTTTTTTTTTTTTTCTTTTGTGAGACCTCCATGCATGCCTGCTTTTTTCTTGCAGTGACTAACACAGGTTTGGAGACTGACCTCTTTCATGAAAATTTTTCAGAGCAACACTGTAGTAACAGTTTTGCATCAAGAACCTCACACTGTCATAAACTTGGAGTTCACTGTCTTAAGTACAAAACCTTTGAGGTTGATTTCCAAGGAACTACAGACTCCAGAAATATTAAACTAAGACTAGCATCTAGTACATGATGGTTTAAATCTAACACGTTCCCTTACCACACTGTTTATTATTATTATTATTGGAAAGTTAGATATACAAAGAGGAGGAGAGACAGACAGGAAGATCTTCTGTCTGATGATTCACTCCCCAAGGGACCGCAACGGCTAGAGCTGCGGTGATTTGAAGCTACGAGACCAAAGCCTCTTCCAAATCTCCCACGCGGGTGCAGGGTCCCAAGGCTTTGGGCCATCCTCCACTGCTTTCCCAGGCCATAAGCAGGAAGCTGAATGTGAACTGGAGCCGTTGGGATTAGAGCCAGCACCCATATAGGATCCCAGCACTTGCAAGGTGAGTACTTGAGCCACTAGGGCACCACACCGGGACTACCACATTTTTTAACAGCCATTCAAAGCACTAAAGATTAGGATATTGGAGTCCAGGAGTGAGAGTTGAGGGAGGGGCAGTGCTGACAGCTCTCTGGGGTTACCTCTTCCCTTCCTTCTCTGCAGCTTCTCTGCAGCGTACCTCTCCAAACTGGGCCAATAGCACTGCAGTAGAAGTAGCTCTGCCAGCAACTGCCTTGCTTCTAGTGCGGCAGCTGGCAGAAGTTCAAGCGTTTGCCTCCTGTAAAAGTAGCGGTTAACTTCGCAGTCCTGAACCATTTGTGATTAGAGAGGTTCTTTAACTGCCAAAGCTCTCAGTTTGAATGAAGTTGGTTTAGTAAAGTTGTTGGATTTGGAGGCATGTGAAAAAGGTAAGATAGTGATATTTTCTCGGGGACAGGAGCAGCATAGTGTGTGTGTGTGTGTGTGTGTGTGTGTGTGTGTGTGTGTGTGTATGTGTTTTGAAGGGGGACATCATTTTTCTTAACCTTTTAGGTGAACAGTTTCCAATACTCTAAAACCTTTAAAACAGTATTTTCCAAATGGAGTATGTGACCTATCTACATATACTTGAAGGTTTTCTGCCAGTCACATGCAAAATATTTCAACATGCAATTAATGCAAGGATGAATAAAGTGCTTTAAAATTAAGACATTTGGGGCTGGCATGGTGGCATAGCATGCTAATCTTCTACCTATCGAGCCTATATCACATATGGTTGTCAGTTCTAGTCCCATTTGCCCTACTTCCAATCCAGCTCCCTGCTATTGGCCTGGGAAAGCAGCAGAGGATGGTCTAAGGCCTTCGATGCCTGCAGCCATGTGCGAGATCCCATAGAAACTCCTGGCTCCCAATTTCAGACCTGCTCAGCTCTGGCCATTGAGGCCAGTTAGGGTGGGAACCAGCAGATGGAAAATTTCTCTCTCCATTTTGCCCTCTCTCTGTAACTCTTTCAAGTAAAAATAATTGCATTTTGCAGCAAAGACATTCATATGTGGAGTACATTTTACATTTATGGTACAGTTCTTCTCAGTTGCCCATGCTTCAAGGGCTCCATAGCCACACATGGCTTGTTGGTGTGGCATGACTCATGGGACCTGGCAGGTCTCTTTCTTAAGCAACCTCTCCCATGTCAGGACACACAGGGCAGTCATTGCGTGGATCCTCATTCTCAGCACCTCTTCGCAGGGCTCCTGTCTCATACCGTCAGAGGATTGTTCACAGGACTTCAGGTGAGGGCCAAACACCATCACCCATAGTTGTAACTGTTTCTCCTTCCATGCATCTTTAAGGACCCTAAAATGTGTCCAGTGGGAAGAAGTGGGAGGCAGGTATTGCATCCACAGTTCTCTGATTCCAACAACTCAGCTTAGATAACACAAAGCCGCCCTCCTCTGTCTTGTGATGTCTTAGTGGCCAGTGCCATGCCCAGAGATGAATGCTTCTCCTTCAAGAAGTTATTTGTGTAACTGCCAGCAAACTGAGCCCTTGAGAAAAGATGAGAGTAGAGGGCAAACCCAGCGCAAAAGGAAAATATGGACTTGCTGACTTAATACCCGAGAACTTCAAGATTGCAGCAGCAGAAAACACAGTAGCATCTGGTGCTGCTACCCCTGGTGAGATCTCATAGGTGCCCCCCCAGCGGCTGGCACTGGCAGTGGTCAGGAGTCTGCAGGAGGGGCAGATGCATCAAAGCCAGGGACATCTGAGGTTTCCGGTGGTCCACAAGGCAGCAGGACCTTACAGGAGACTACCAGTGTGTCCAATGTGATTCACTGAGGAGGGGAGAATTTGAGGATGGGCAAAAACCTCCTGGGAGGCCAACTGCAGAAAGCATGTGGGAAGGTAGACCAGATGCCTGGAGCTGCTGATACAGGATGCCTATCTGTTCTCTTGGTAATTTGTCAGGCCTGGCTCCTCTGTGCCCTCCCTGGGCCACAGGCTGGCATCTGCAAAGGCGAGGCGCAGGCCTTTGCCCCACTACCTCAGGGTTACTTCTAGGTCAACCTTCTCCTTTTTGTGGCAGAGAATGGCAGCTGCAATGAATGACTTCTAGAAGGTTTACACGTTGGAAAGCAGCTTGATCCTGGAGTCCCTCCCAGCGGATCCTCTGGTCCTGGAGCTTTACTACCACTCAAGTGTCCCCAGCAGCAGCAACACCCTGAAAGTGCTAACTGGAAACTCTCTGCAGCCAAACTGGTATCCCAGGTTACAGGCCCCGCCCATCTGAGGAGATCAGATTGGTACCAGGACTCCCACAAGGGGCTTTGGGTTCAGCGTTCCTGAGGGCCCGGTGGCACTGCCAGGAGCTGGATGATGCATGGTAACATGCTGGGCAGGGAGTTTGATATAATACTCTTTCTGCTGGATATGCAATGTAAGGTGTTGCTGCAGTTTGGGCTCGAGTGGGTCAGCAAACAAGGAAGTGCCAGGATTTCAAGGGGATGTTCTGGCCCCAGTTTACCTGCTCAGACACCGGAATCACCCTCACCTCAGTCCAGTTGTCTCATTTCCCGCTTGTAGTCAGTAGGGCATGCACAAAGTACAGGTGTCTTAAGGGTACCATGTTTTAACCATGGGTCACTGTATTTACAATGATTGTCATAGGCACCCTTCAAATGCAGGTTTCCATACTAACAATTCTAAGGTTTCTTAAATCGTTTATTTTTATTAGTGAGAGAAGTTGTACTACACAATTTTCTCTGATCACTGCTATAGTTATAGCTCATAGTTCTGATAAACATAATAACTATGTTAGTAATTCTGTAACTTCAGTTTTGAATTTAATTTAATACAAAAATAGTTCCAAAGATTGTGACATAAAAATGTACAGAATAGTAGTAGAATTTTATGTTAAAATTTTATAAATATCTAAGTTTTATTCTTTGTGGTTAGAGATTGTTGTCTGAACAGTATTTCTCTGTTCTTGATTTGTTGTTGCTGTTGTTTAATATAGGACTGATTTTCATGATTCTTCTGTGGTTTCTTGGCAGGAAGATGTTTTTTTCTCCTGTCCAGGATAACTTGATACAAAATATCTTTATGCTACTTAGATCTTCAACAATCTTATTAATTTTTCTGTTCACTTTGGAATTCTTGGACTAAGTGCTATGACATGTTTTTACTAATGTGCTTTAAGTTTTTCTTCTCAATGCTTGCAATTTTTATCTATGGATATTAATATGTTTCTTGGTGTATTTGTAGGTATAATTTTTGTTATATTTTATACTTTTTGTATACTTTATAGCTACAAAGCATAACTTGAGACATTTTATGTTATACTGTTTTCCTAAATTCATTGTTAGTATGAGAGTGTGAGCCCTCTTCTCTCTTTGCCTCATACGCCCACCATTTTGCTTTCAAAGTCTTCACCCACTTTAAGAGGGTTTGCTGTATGCTGTTCTCAGTTTTGCTTTGTAATACAATACAAAAAATCTCTTTAGCTAATTTTAAGTTATTGTTATCAGCCAGTGGTACAGTGGAGCCAGCTCCTACCACCTAAAGCTGTTCATCTACATCTAACTCCACAGTGATTTCAGAGTCATAGATTGAAACTGGGCCCTCGTGAAAAGTTGTACATCATAGAAATCAACAAAGCTACAGTCAAAGTGTTTTGTTTTGCTCTCCAACCCCTGGTTCCCGTCCTGTGATTGAGTGTTTAAAGACCACCACTGTAAAGGCTAAGTTTGGTTTAGTTCTGTCATGTTATTTTGCTATATTTTTATTGTAATATCTTCCATGAAAGGCATTTTGTAATGTTTTTGAATACGCGTGTTGATTCTAACAAGTAAACAAATGGAAAGTATTTGTGTTTGATCTAAAATAGTTAAAACCACAGCTTAGAATAAAAATCTTTAATCTTCTTTTTAGACAGAATCTATTAATTCCACACTGGGAACATAGAAATGAGTACGATTTCTTTTGCTGCTCTTCACCCTTTCAATTTGTTAATTAGCTTTATTTGCTTTTTGCTTTTTTTTTTTTAGAATTCACTTTTGTACTAGTAAATAAATTTTCATTGTTTCACTTTGCTTACCAGGTTCCAGATGAGTGGTATTTACATACATTAACATGCAGTTATTATGCCTATTAGTTGTAATTTGCTTCAATCTTTATTTATTGATTAAATCTTTATTCTGTAGTAAAGTAGATTTAATCTCAATGATACTCCTGTTGTTTTTTTTTCACTTCCATCTTGGTTGATTGAAATTCATCATTTTGTACTTTTGCAAGAAGTATTGCATCAGATAATTCAAAATGCAGTTTTCTTGCATTTAGAGTTGAATGACATTTTTTTTTACAAAGATTTATTTATTTTTATTGGAATGGCAGATTTATAGAGAGAAAGGGAGAGACAGAGAGAAATCTCCCATCTGCTGGTTCACTCCCCAAATGCTGTTATGGCCTCAGCTGAACTGATTCAAAGCTGAGAGCCAGAAATTTCTTCCTGGTCCCCCACCTGGATGCAGGAGCCCAAAGATCCAAGTGATTCTCTGCTGCTTCCCACGTAAGGTGATTCTCCATGCTTTCCCATGCTTTTCATCCGTAGGCGGCTAGATTGGAAGCACAGCAGTTGGGATTTGGAATGTACATATGGAATCCCAGTGCCTTCGGCCCAAAATTTGTCTGTTATGTCACCACATTGGCCCTTGAGTGATATTTTGAATAAGTAAAATATTCTTTGGTTACAATTTATTTTTTTTTTAGGATTTCATAAGCATTATCCTATTATTTTCTGATTTTGAGTTTGCTCTGGGGATATTTTAAGTCAGTCTTATTTTTTCCCTTTGTAAGTGACTTAACGTTTTTGTAGAGCTCCCCAAAGAATTCTTTGCCTTTGAAATTAAATAGCTTTATTACAATATGCTTCTTTGTTACTTATTTCTGGAAATTTGTGTGTCTTCTCCATTTTTAATCAAATACCTTTTTATTTTGGAAAGTTTTTTGAAACATTGTTTGATTTTCATGCTTTTCCATGTTTACATGTAGAGATTCCAAATATTTATTTACTTACGCTTTCCTTTGTGTATCTTTCAGATCTAGTTTTTCTGTAACATCTCCACTCTTATTTATATTTAATTTGACTCAATTTTCTCATTTGTTTTCCCTCTGTCCATCATAGTGCTTTTAGTTTATGTTTTTTTTTTCTGTGCTGCTTTGAATGTCACAATTTTTTTTCTTTGATGGTTTAGCTTTAAGTTTTTTTCTAAGCTGTGTCAGTTCCTAATTCATCTCTGTCTGGTTTTGTCAGTTCTTTCCTGACCGGCAGTCATCCCTCTATAGCTATGGGGAGTAGATTCTAGGAAACCTCTTTCATATGAAAATCCAAAGGCCCTTGATTCGTTTATTGTAAATAGCAACAGAATCTGCATAAAACCTATGCAACCCTCATATACTTTAAATCATCTCTAGATTATTTACAATAACTAAGAAAATATTAACAATATTTACACAGTGTTTGAAGAAGAATTACAAGAAACTTCTAGACCTGTTCAGCATAGCCACATTGTTTTCTCCAAACATTTTTGATCTGCAGTTGGGTACGTCTATGGCTTTGTATGGTCGCTCCTGGTCATTCCCTGAAGTTCCCAACTCCTCCACCTCTCATACTGGGTGTAAGTTTGAATCATGCTCCATGTTATAATGCAGAGGTTCCAAATACTTATTGACCTAAGCTTTCCTGTATCCTTCATGTCTACCATTTTCAACATAGGGCCCCTTTCTCCCTGCTTGGGAGGGGAGGTGCAGGAAAGATACACTCAGTTGAGCAGAATATGCATAGATATCAATGGATATTTGGATTATTGTATGCTTCCTCCTTTTTTCTAAATATTTATTTACTTATTTGAAAGACAGAGTTACAGATAGAGAGGGAGAAGTAGAACAGGATATCTTCTATCATCTTTTAACAGCATATCTTTCAGTCCCCAAATGGCCACAACAGCCAGTGATGGTCTGGGAACCAAGTGCTTCATCTGAATCTCCCAGGTAAGTGCAGGGATCCATGTATTTGGGTCATCTGCTGCTGCTTTCCCAGGAGTGTTAGTAGGGATCTACATTGGAAGGGTTGTAACCTGTACTTGAACCAGTCCTCTTAGGGGATGCCAGCATTGCAGCTGACAGCTTTAATTATTACACCATGACTGGGGCCTCTGGAGGTTTCTTTTTTGCACTATCAAGTATGGTGCTTCTCCTTTTTGTCCTAGTGAAGAGTATTTCTTGTCAGATCAGGAGTCCTAGCTCACGACCTAAACAGAAAACAGATGGATTTTTCCTCCCTGGCCCATGTGACATGTGTTATTGTGACCTTCATTGTCTCAATAGATTTCCTCTATGAGCCACCTGAAAATTCTCTGCCATCGGAGATGAGCTTGAATGGACTCTAGATCTTCGAATGACAGACTTTAATATTCCCTATTTCCTGGCAGCACCTGTAATGAAACCATCCAAGGACCCTTAATATTAGAAGTGAAACCTTAATCTTAGAAGTGATAACCCACGGTTGGCCTTCCGTAAAGAAAACTCTCCTCTGAGAATCTGTCCTGGAGTGCTTTCCAGGGCAGAAGACTTGTTCACAGCGTCAAGCTAAAACCTCTTTTTCTTTCTGCTCAACAGCTCCCTTGTGTTCTGTGCTCATATCTTCCTTAGTCATGGTTTATTCCCTCATCCTGTTGAAACTTCTTCTGTTCTAGCTTGCTAAGAGTGAATATATGGGAGGGGGAAATATTTTGAGATATTGTGTCCAAAAATCTTTTTCCTTACTCTCTTTCAGTGAATACATGTAGGTAGGAAGTAAATGCATCCTGGAATGTTGAAGACCTTACTCTCTGTGCTAATTTCCAGGGTTGCTATGAAGAATGCCAGTGTCTGACTGTATGTGACTTCTTTTTCTTTGACTCTGGAAAATTTTAGGATCTTTTCATTGTTGCTGGTGCTCTAAAATTTCATAATAATGTCTTGTGGTTCCTTTTATAGTTAATGTGCTTTTATAGTTCAATGGGTCCCTTAAATAAACAAATTTGTGTCTTGTAGTGGCAGTGCCGGGAAATTATTTCATTTTACAATTTTCTTCCCTTCCTTTCTCTCTTTTTTCCCCTCTTAAGCCTTATTATTTAAATATTACATATCTTGGGTTGATCTCTTATTTCTTGCTTATTTTCTCCTATGTGTTGTCTTTGTCCCCTTTTTTTGTTTCATTATACTGTTTTAGAAATCTCAATTTTACCATTTAATTTTTTCCTACAAGTTTAACCTCTTCTAAAGACTCTTCTAAAATTCCTAAAAGCTCTTTTATTTTTGAGTACTTTTTTTAATAACTGCTCATTGTTTCCTTTACATAATATCTTTTCTTATCTTTTAAGAGACACTAATTATATTTGGGAGATTTTTTTCTATCTGCATTGTCTCCTGTATTTTGGACAGTCTGTTTTTGCATCTCGTATATCATAGGATTTCATCGAATGCTCTGTGAAAGTTGGCTGACCCTTCATACGCAAGAAAGGCACTAAACATAGATAGGGCTTATAGGCCAGTGGGCCTTACTTTATAGTGACTGGGCAACAAGGGACTCAGTTTTTTCTTGGGTTGGCATGTTACCCTCTCATGTCAATATCTGTAGACCTTTCAACATGCCTATAGAGAAATCAATCATCAATTATAATCTTTATTTTCATCTTCGAAGAGTGGAGAAAACTTTTCAATAATCAAATTCTTTCAATAATTTCTTTCTTTGGGTGTGTTGACTCATTGTTTCTCTGAGTCATTTCTGGTCCCAGTACATTTGCTTCAAATCCACGTGTTCATCAACTATCGTAAGAACATTATTGACTTGGTTGAACTGAGAGAAGGGATCTGGGCTTATAACTTCTCTTCAAATAGACTTTCAGCCAATACTTTGAAATTTAGCCTCACTGAACTCCTGTGCTACCAGACACTTCAAATTCTTAAGACTGTGGGTTTTGACCCTCTACTTACTGCAGTAGTTTTTATACTTACACTGTGCAGAATTTCTACACCTGAAGAGCCTCTGGGATCCTAGATGTCTAAGCCCCATTCGCAAAGAGTTTCATATAGTATGTCTCTGGTGGGATCAGAGTATCCTTTTTCCTAACAAGTTCCCATATGATACTGATGCCTCAGGCATATGTTATATCATTTCACCTGCTTCACACTGTTCTCTCACCGTTGGTTTGCTACTCTCTTCTCACACTCATTCAACCCATTTTGTTTTTCAAAATTTTATTAACTGTTTTTCCATCTTGTAGGGATATTCTCCTTGTATCTGTTGGTATAGATTTTGTTGTTTTATAACTTATTTTATTTCTATAAAATGGGCAAGTTTCACATATTTCGCAATCCAGATTTAGGGGCATGGTAGATACTTCTCCTCCCTTCTGCCCATTTCCCACTCATGCTTCTCATTTCTTACTTCTTTTTCAGAAAAGTTTTATAATTGTATACTGTCATTTCACTTTACAATTACAGGCTTAACACTTCATTGGATAAATATTTTAAACAATAGTAAGTAGGGAAAAAAACCTACTATGTTTTGAGACTATGACACAGGCTTAAAACAACAATCAAATCTCAAGATATCAATATCACTCATATCGATTACCTTTTTTGTACTTTGTATTAACTAACACAGAACAGGGAACATGTATGATATTTGTTTTTTTGGGGGACTGACTTATTTCACTAAGTATTATGGTTTCCCGTTGTATCAATTTTGCTGCAAAGACAGGGTTTTGTTCTTTCTTTATGACTGAACAGTGTTCCACAGTGTATATATGCCACATTTTCTTTAGCCTGTCATCCGATGATGGACATTTGAGTTGATTCATTATTGTAACTTTTCTAAATTGAGCTACAATAAAAATAAGTATAAAATAAATGTCTTGTATGCTGATTTTATTTAGTTTGGGTCAATTTCCAAGACTGAGATGGCTGGGTCATATGGAAGATTTATTTTGTGTTTTTATATTTTTTTACATTTATTTGCTCCTGTCTTTATACAGCATTGGGAGCAAAAATTAAGCAAGTATTCAAACTTTTGCCAATTCGAATCAGAAAACAATTTCATTGCATGTAAGCTTAGAGCATTTCTTAATTGTGGCCTTCTTATCCTTTCAAACAGTTCCTCTTCTATTCTTCACAAAGGTTGTTCCATTCATTACTTCTCCCCATGTCTCAACCTTACCTTTAGTACTTGTTCCTTGACCAGTAGGATCTTCTTTTAGCTTTACTTAACTCCTGTTTTTGCTCATGTATCTGAATCTGTAATCTTCATCTTTTGTGTTTTTAGCTTTGGAGGAATAGACCTTCTGCTCAGGATAATCCTCATCTGATGCAACCATTTCCTTCTTGGAACTCTATTTTCAGTTTCTCCATCTTTGTAAATACTGTAAGTTCTCTTTCTTGTATTTTATAAAATAAGTAAAGCACCCCTCCAAAGTAAAGCACTTCTCTCTGATTTAGGTCTACCCCTCATAAGGAGTTACTTTTCATGCATTTTAGCTATTTTTCTGCTGTCTCTAATCTCTGGGGATTCTTGTGCTTAAAAAATTTTTGTATGATGGATAATATATAGTTGCTAATAGCAAGGGGGTCAATAGATATCAGAAGTCAGTAACCTTGAAGATTGCTTGGGGATCATGTACACACAAAGCGCTGTATCTGGTAACTAGTTCCATATTCTTGGGTTTAGTTCCAAGGTTTAAATTGTAAATGACATAAGGTAGGCCTGCAGTGACTGAAACAGACTTGAGTTTGTGTTTTTCACATAGGAATCTGGAGGAACACCACGACTCAGTCATGTCAGAGTAAGCCATTGTCTGGTTTCCGGCACTGTTCCAGACAGTGCAGATTGCTTACTTCTCATACATAGGATGATACTCAAGAGTGAGAGCAACAGCTTGTGGGTTCAACTGTGTCTCCTAAAGAGCCGGTTCTCCCTCCTCCTGACAGTGTTTAGGACAGAAGCATCATTTTAATAAAGAAGCCGCTTCCCCAATAATCATCTCTGAGAGTTACCAGAACATTTTGGTTTTCCCTCTGCCCTGGCGGTTAGGGCATTGTTCTGATGACACTGATTATTCATTTCATTTCCTTTTCCTGCTCATTTGAACATTGGCATTGCTTTAGCTGCACAGTGTTCCTCCTAGCTGAACACTGTTGCTATTGACTTTGTTTTGGATACCATTGCCTTCTTTCAGAGCTACTTCCTCCCATTGGTGCTATCTTGATCACTGGGCATTGTAGCTGCTTGCTGGGTGTCATGATACAGTGAAGCTACCATGTGTCAAAGCTCCATGGCATTGGGTAGAGGAGAAAATTCCTCATCTTTTGACATCAAACCTTGTCCTTGGGCACCGTGACTATAATGCTTGTTCCTTCATGTTCAACATGGTATTTAACAAAATAGCTGTTTTATTCTTAGTTCTCTCTACCCTTTTCCCTTAGGACAGTGACAAATAGCATGTTATATTCAAAATACTCCCTTCCTATCCGATGTCATTGGATCAAGTCGTTCTGCCAAAACTATTTTTTCATGTTCACTGCTTGTAATGAACCAGTTTAGTTAGGTCACCATTTACCCAGATGTCTGCTAATTCAAAATATAGATTCTGATATTAAGTCTCCATTTTTAGTTTAAGGCAATGAATCTCCCAGAGGTTTCTTGAGAGGAGGCAGTTTTCAGGGAAATAGGTAGAGAGCTGAGGGAACTGTTTGGTTGATTTGTTCATTAATCAATCCTAACTACTTCTCTTGTGGCTAACTTCTCTACATAGGGTGACGTGTGGCTCTCACTAACTTCAAAGTGTCACAATATATTGAAGGAGGCTCTGGGCTGAGATTCATGCCACCCCAAGAGTATGATGACACAGTTAACAACGATAAGTAGAGTTCGTTGCCTGTGAATAAGGTACTGAAATTACACAAACTGACTCTAGGTTTTTTTTAAACCAGGTTCCAAAAAGTAGCAGGGAGTTATGAGGTCTTCTTGTCCAATTCATTTGACACACATTAGAATCAGGTTGAATGTTGGGAATAAAAACAGGAGTAATTTAGAGTCGTGTTGACTGTTGGCATTAGAGCTGCAGCATTTCATGAAAAGAGAATCACCCAGTGACTGTAATAATGTGAGCTTTTACACACACTCTCATATTTAGCTGTTGTGAAAATGTGTGGAGGAAGCATCTCATTGTGCAGTTGAGAAAACTGAACCTCAGATGTAATCACAATTAGATGACAGGTGGACAAGCTGGTCTCCTGTTAAAGATACAATCCTTTCCCTTTTGCTCTTTTTCTCCTCCCCCCTCCTCCCACTACTCTTCTCCCCACTGCAGTGCTTTCTCCTTATCTAAACTTCCCTACTCTTGAATGCTTTCTCTCTTTGCTTGTGGGTCTCTAGCCCATTGTTTCTTCCTTGCCCCAGGGCTTCCCCAGCTGCTGCCTGACTTTCTCCCCTGGTAATTCTCTTGGACACTCAGAATTTTCTTTTGCCCTCTTTTCTTTGTTACACTTTATATTCCTTCGCTCTGAGTGTCTTTCTTCCCCTTCCTCCCTGCCTCTTTCTGCCTTTGAATCTCTCTGGTTCTCGATTTCTTTTCTTGATTTCTGTCCTTTCTACCTGTGCTTCAGCATGAGATGACTGGTGTGCCCAAGGCATCAGATTGTGTCCAGCATGTCCATTTGACTCGGGATCCCAGCCAAGTAAATGGGAGAGTGGAAGTTGGTAAGGAGAAGAGAGGAAGCAATAGGCTAAATGTGAAAATAGGAAGAGAAAGCGAGAAAGAAAATCCTATAGGGTTTAGATAAGAATCTACAAGTAAGATGGGCTGGTGTGAATTCTTCCATCCATCCTGTTAGTGCCACCAGTCTGCCTCGGCCCTGTTGCTATGTTTGTGACAAGTCAGCAGATGGAGAACTTTCTGCTGACGCTGAAGATCCAGAATGCCTTAGCATTCTACTCTCTTCCTCTTCTCGTCACGACCCACGGGCTTCTGGATGAGCTGCCCAGGGGCTTTTGGGCTCCGTGCCAGCCTGTCTGGCAAGGCTAACCACACTTCTCTGTCTTTCATTCCTGTTTGATATTTCCTCCCAGCAGAAGTTTCTTCATCTTCTACATCTCTGTCTCCCTCCACTCTCTCTTTTTTTTTTTTTCTCACTTTTCATCTCCTCTGGTTCTTTGTTTTCTGCTCCTTGCTGCTTTGTTACATTCTTTTTTTCCTTTGAAAATCTATTTCTGAGTTTTCCTGGTTCGCTTTCTTCCCAACTCTCCTCTTTTTCCTCTCCCTCTTCCTCAGCATCTACTTTTTAAAATCTAATTATGAGCTTTGTCTCTTCTTTATTTTGTGGTCTGTATTTCTGCCTGTACTGGATTCTCTTTTCTTTCACTTAAAAACAAAAGATTTATTTATTTCTATAGGAGAGTCAGATATAAAGAGAGAGGAAGGACAGAAAGGAAGATCTTCCATCTTTTGATTTACTCCCCAAGCAGCCGCAACAACTGAAGCTGAGCACATCTGAAGCCAGGAACTAAGGACCTCTTCCAGGCCTTCCATGTGGGTACAGGGTCCCAAGGCTTTGGGCTGTCCTCCATTGCTTTCCCAGGTCACAGCAGAGCAGGGAGCTGGATGGGAAGTGTAGCAGCCAGGACATGAACCGGCACCCATTTGGGATCCCAGTGCCTTCAAGGAGAAAACTTTACCTACTAGGCCACCACACTGAGCCCTTCTTTCACTTTCTTAACATCTTCTCTTTCCTAAATAAACAACAGCAACAATAACAACAACAAAAAGTGCAGTGTGAAATATAGAACTGCATGTGGAAATGAATGTGGATCATTAATGTTAAGTTCAGCAAATTAGTATAAATTGGATACCTGTATAACTTCTGAAAAGGGAAGCAGGTGAACTCAAATTGCCTCAACCCCAACAGCCTTCCATGTGTACCTTCAAAAACCCTCCATCCTCTGAGGCCTTGGTTTTGTGACTATCATTTCTTGTTATAGTTTTGTCACTTCTTCGTGCATTTTAACAATATACATCAGTTTTCAGTTTTTGAACATTCTGTACTTAGAATTCAATTGTATGTATGCTTTTGAGTCTTGCTTCATTCGCTGATGCTTGTAAGACTTATGTAGGTTGCTGCTTGTAACTATTTAGTTCATTCATTTTTACACACAGCCTGTGCATGGAACATCAATTCAAAACTCCTGTCATCTTTAAAAGGTTTTAAGAGTTGGATTTGCTGCCCTCTTGTGTTTTGTAGCAGTATAACAACATCACAATACATTGAGGTATGCGCTACTGTTTTAGATAAACAAAGAATACCAACATCAAAACTTGAGTTTCACATGTCTATTTGTCCAAATTACACCTAGGGGTTAGGAGTCCACAGAACTCAGAAAGAATCCTCCTCTGGGGGGAAAGGTTTTTATTACCACCACTAAGTTCAGATTTAGCAGCCTCTGCAGAGGAAGATAAGAACAAAAATAAATTTAGAATGAATATATTTACCAGAGAAACTTTTAAAAAACAGATGCCTTTTACAATACTATTTAATCCAGGACCAAGTCTTGGGAAAGTAGCCCAGGAAAATTCACTTCAGTGGATGTCTTACTCTTTCATTCATCTGATATTGTTGAGCGCTGGACACTGTTCTTGCTATTTCAATGCAAAATTAAGCAAACACACTATACAAATAGAAAAATGATTATCTTGGTATAGTCTTGTTATTGAAAAATATGAAAAATAAAATTGATAATGGTAAAGATTTAAGGTGTGATAGAGTGATTTCGGAAAAACCATTCAGAAAAGGCAGTATATAGAAATGTGGATGAAGTAGCAGCAAGCCACAGGAAGTCCAAGAGAAGACTGTAGGCAAAGTGAAATGGAAGAGCAACAGTGTTGAGGTGGAATGAGCTGGGGATGTTTGAAGAAGAGCAAGAAGACCAGTATGGTAATTACAAGCACAGGGAAGAGTCTAAAAGTACCAGATGAGATGGAAAGACAGGGTACGGACTTTCAGATAGGACGAGGAAGTTGGATTCTATTGCAAGCAACGGGAATCCATTGAGATGTTTGAACAGATGTATGGCATGATGTTCTAAATTATCTTGGAGGCTATCACTCTAGTTGCTGAGTAGAACATTGATTCTGAGGGAACAAAGTAGAAGTAGAGTGGTAAACTAAAAAGGACTGCAAAAGCCCTGGAAAGAAATGGGATCATTTTGACTAAGTGAAGTGGTAGAGACTTTTAAAAGTGGTCACATTCAGGGTGTCTTTTGAGGACATACTGGTGTAAGGATATAAGGATTGCAACTTTTTGAATAGTTACTCCTATGGTCTGAATGTGTATACTCTGAAGTTCAAGTGCTGAAACCTGATGGCCAGTGTGAGGTCATGAGGGCTTCTCCTTTGGGAAAGATTGGAGTCTTTCTAAGTCCTCAAAGGATTCAGTCTCTGCCCATTCACCTTCTACTGTGTGAATATACAGCACACCACCTCTCTGGAGGATGTGGCAGTCAGGCAATATCTTAGAAGTGGAGAGAGCTTAAACCAGACAGCCAAACCTGCAGGTGTCCTGAACCTGGATTTTTCAGCATCTAGAACTGTTAGAGATTTGTTTTCTTCATAAATTAACCTTTCTCAGGCTGCACAAAAAGTGGGTTATTACAGTGCTATCCCCACCACCCTGTTATATAGACTACCCTGAGATGGAATTCTCTGTCCTTTGTGTCTTGAGCCATAATCTGTGAGGTTAGCATAAGTCAATAAATTGAGGAGAAACCCAATGACTCTCTTCCCTTCTTTGGATCCCACATAAGATCTGTAGTGGATTAATTTGTGCATATTAAAGAATAATCATATTCCTTCTTGAAAAAATTGAGCCTGCCTTTGGTAGCTGGTGTAAAGAAATTAACAGGTCCCGCAGTTGTTACGGGGACACTCGGTGGAGATAGCTGGGTGCTATCCTCCCTTTATAAGTAAATATTTTAAGACAAATATTTGATACTTCCCCTACAATTTCACAGAAAAGGTTGGCAGTGTAGAATGGGGTGGAGTGTAGTTTACAAAGACTGGAAGGAAGGAACAGTGTTACTGCCTTCAAATGTCTGAAGGGCTATTTTCTAGAATGATTGGAACTATTTTGTGAACTTCCAAATACATAGAATTGAAAAGATGGGGATGATACTTACAACTAACAAAATGTCGGTGAGACATTTCTATCAGAGATGGCCAATGGTGGGGCAAGTTGCTTTGTGACAAAAGCTCCCATTGCTGCAAGCATTCAGGCAGAGGGAGAGCCTCTGATTGGTTAGGTCAGCCTCCCAGATGGTGGCCAGCGATCTTTGACTCCTTTATTTACGTCTTGTGTAGTGATCTTGAACATGAATAGTGTTAACCTATGTTACCAGTAGGATGCTATGGAAAAATTATGGTTTAATGAGACTAAGTCATGAAACACCTAGTGGCTGGGGTCAATGATGTAGCTTAATGAGTTAAGCTAATATCTACAGTGCCAGTATACCATATGGCACCAGTGGAAGTCCTGGGTTTTCCATTTTCGATCCAGCTCCCTAATAATATGCCTGAGAAAGCAGCAGAAGATGGCCCATGTGCTTGTGATCCTGTATACATGAGGGAGACCTGCCTGGATGGAACTCTTGGCTCCTAGCTTGGCCCTAGACCAGCCCCAGCAATTGTTGCCATGTGGAGAGCAAGCCATTGGATGGAAGGTCTTGCGTTTTTTCTCTCTCTGTCTCTCTCTCTCTCTTTGGTGCTTTTTGACATCATTCCCACTTGGAAAAGCCAAACATCATGTTGTGAGGACAGCTGCAGGCTCATGAAGAGGTCCAGGTGACTAGAAACAGAGACCTCCTAACAAAAACCAATGGTGTAAACAAACTGTCCTGAAAGTGAATTCTTTAGCCCTAGCAAACCCTCAGATGATTGTGACCCAGGTCAAATCTTGGCTGCTGATCATGAATGACTCAGTTAAGCCACATGCTAAACATTATACTGGGTGAAAGAGTTGATTTTTGTTGTTGCTATTATTGTTGGGTTAAATCAGAAAAGTTTCAGAATAGTTCTTGTGTAACAATGGATAAGTAATTGAATGTTGCACAAGAAATTTGTATGCCAGTTGGAACTTAAGCCAAATAGATTACAAAGCCCCTTTTAGATCAGAGCTGAGTTTTCTGGCAATCACTTTGTTGGAAGAGAAATTTTGAAGTTAGGCTCAACTCTCTGCCATCCTTAAAACATATCTGCCTAAATCCCTCCTGGTTAATGTTAGTGGTCTTTGAGACCACTGGGCAAGCAAGTGTTTCTGGCTACCTGGATGGGGCTAAATGTTGGATTTCTGGGGACACAGTCTCATGACAGATTTTACTGCCTGTGTGTCTGTGCAAAGCTCATTTCAAATATTTCTCTAGATACTGAGAATTGATAGTCTCATTGGAGTTTAGAAGACAATGTCACGGGTATAAACATAATATTTACCTGCTTAAGTAAATATTACATTTCATACACACACACACATATATATATAATTATATATCCTTGTAGGCACACATACATTGACATTATAAAGCAGCTTATGAGAATATGTCTATGTGTATGTATGTTCATCTAGCTAGCTATCTTAACAAAAGACAACAATTTGCAACCTTTTATGGAATCATGCCCCTATAAGCCTACTGTAAATTGAAACTTGAAAATGTAGTTCATCTGACTTGCTGAACAACATAGCTGAGCAACGTAGTATGTTGTAGAGCATGTTTCCCCTTGAGGTTGTGGGGCTGACTGTGGGTTGTGACTGTTGCCACTGTCCAGTTTTTTTAAAGATTTATTTTTATTTTTGCTTTATCGAACAGTCCGATATACAGAGAGAAAAGACAGAAAAGAAGATCTTCCATCCATTGATTCACTCCCCAAGTGGCCGCAATGGCTGGAGTTGCACCAATCTTAAGCCAGGAGCCCAGAGTGTCTTCCAGGTCTCCCATGTGGGTGCAGGGTCCCAAGGCTTCGAGCCATTCTCGACTGCTCTTGCAGACCACAGGCAGGGAACTGGATGGGAAGCAGAGCCGGCGGATCTGCCCAGCATTTTGAGAGAATTTCCTAGTACATATATCTAACCTGGATAAAAGGTCAGAATCCAAAAACCAAAGTACAGTTTCTACTGAACATTTATTGTTTTTGCATCATTGCAAAATAAAAATTTGTCAGAAACCAGAGATGATCTGTAATCTCCACAGACATGATTTTCAAAGAGTCTCTGTCATTTCTGAAAGTAAACACAGAACATAAATGCTGATTGAAGAAGCTTAAGCCTCTGCTACCATCTCTGGTCAGTTTAACTTGGAGGAAAGTCATCAGAAAGGGATGCTTTGGGCATCACTATCTCTGTGGAAACTAACAAAGTTTGCATATGATTTGCCTAATTGATGGGCAACTATATATATCTACTTAATACTTAGTATTGTACTAAGTATGTAGCATGATGTGCAAATCACTTCTGTATGTCTTTGTTCTTCTTTTATATTGTGTGATGGATGGCTCTGCCACTTCCCAGTGAAGTCCATTGTGCTGATGCTACTTCTCCAAAACACAGTTTTTCCCGAGAATTTTCACTGGAGCCTTCTCTGTACTTGCAGAGACCTGCTTAATTTCATAATCTGTCTCACCTTGAACACTATTCTGTTATTGTATGAATGCCATTCTTTCTCTGTGTACTAAGTTCTCTGAAGACAGGGACTACCTCGTTTATGAACATCTTGTCATCTCTTAGCACGCACACTGGAATGCATGTATCTCAAAGGAAAATTTCTTGAATAATGAGAACAGAGTCTTTTGCAGATGGTTAGGGCATGGAGTAAAGACTTTAAACTGATGAATAAGATTTAAAATGGAGGGCTGTTGGCTTTGTTTTGGATGTGTTGTTGAGGCTGCATCTCACAGTGGCTCTCTAACGAAGGCATGGTGAGGTTGGTCAGGACTCAGATTGGAAATGGTGCTGAGCTGGAAAAGCTTGTTTGCTTTGCTGACAGGCACTGAGCACCATCTTCTCTTTGTATTTCCTCTTTTACAGCAGTGGTTGCACTCAGAGAACCGGTTGTGTGACTCTCCAGCACGGCATGTACAGGACATGTATGGAATTCATCTGTGTGACCGGCTCCAGTCCTAGATCCATCTAATTTACACTTGTACCCTCATCACTGAGGAGTGCTAACTTTTCTTAGCTTTTAATTTACTCTTACATTCATTTTAAGTGTATTCCAGTAAATATTTATTTTTTATTTTTTCATTTTAGCATTCATATATAAAAAAGTATATGTAATATTTACATCCAACTTTTTTCACTCACCGTGATATCCCCCAATTTCATTCATTTTGCAGCAAATGGTAGAATTTCATTGTTTTCAATGTATCTTTTTAACCTTATATGAAAGGTAAGAGTCTCTGTATAGAGCCCCTTGATTCATTCTTGCTTTCTTCTTATTGTTTTGTTCTAATTCTTTACTTATTATTTAGGAGAGTATCCTGGACAACACCTTGTAACAGCTTATATAGAGCATTTGCATAATTTTGCTTAGATCCCTGGTTCTCTGCTGGATGACAATCCATGTATTATTAAATGTCCTTTTGCTAAGGATTGGCATTGTTTTGAGTTTCTTATTACTACTGAAGACATATTGAATAGCCTTTTCTATTTTGGTGAGCACATCTTAAGCATAGATTTCTAAACATGGAATTGCTGCATCAAAGAGAAATGAGTATGTTTGTTAGATATTTTCAGCAGTTTTAAAACACAGAATGTATTGTTATATTTTATGCATCTTTGAAAACTACTTTGATGTCTAAACAGATTTAAGACATAAATTATTTTTATTGTTATAATACTATAATACTTTGTGACACACACTGAGTAAAATAAATTTATGAGAATATGCATGAGTATTTCTCTCTTTTATGGGCATATGACTCTGTTTTAGAATTTAATACTAATCAGGAATTGTCCACAGACTTCTCCCTTCTCTTAGTCCACTGAAGAGAATGTTGTTGCTAGATCAGTGTGTTCCAGCTCTTTCCCACAAAAAACTCCATGCCACCATCTACTGGCAAATACGGCATCTTTGTGGATCTTAGAAATCTGAATACATAGGAGAACAAAAGCCAAATAAAAATAAAAGTGTAACCCAGGTGATGTCTACAAGACGTTGAAGCCACAAAGGCATTATACCTATGAGAAGTATAAACTTAAAATTAGTTACTTTGGGCTTCCAAGGTACACTTGCTAAGAGTTTGTCCTCTTTGTCCTACTCTGTTTATTTCTGTGACCACTTTGTCTCTCATTGCAATTTTCCTTTTTTTTTCTCGTCTTTCTTCTACTATATCTTAATTTCTCTATTTCCTCCCACCCCCTTTAATTTTAGTTTACATCATCCTTGTTAAGGATGGATGTGTCACTCAATCTCCCCTTATTTCTCTATCCTTTGTCAAAGTGTGAGTAGCAGGAACTGAGACTCCCAATCCATGAGATTCCAGGGGGAGATTTCATTCTGTGGCTTCCTCACTTGCAGTATTTGAGTTCCTGTCTTACATCAGCTCTCCCTTGACTCCATGTTCACCTGTTCAGGCATGTTAAAGAAAGGAAGATGCCCCAGGTGTATATCAGTGGCAATGCTGCATGTGGAGTCTAATGTATCATAGGTTGAGTTTTCTGGAAGCAGACTGCATGGAAAGTTCAGAGTAGAGCTTTATGGAAGAGCTTTGGGGAGGTACAGCAGAAAGGAGATTAAGACTGAGTCTCAGCCCATCCTGCAGGTAGCCGTGGAACTGATTACCTTTCATGGAGTTAAATGAAAGGATCTGGGTCAGTGATGTGGGGGAGGAGAATTCCAAGAGACCCTTAGCAGCCATTATCCTGCAGCTGGGGAATGGTGACATCTGCAGAAAGGAGGGGTCTGTGTGGAACTAGAGTGAAGCCTACAGACTGTGTTTGATAAGGGTGCTTTATCTTCACTCACCCAGTATACTCATACACAATACAAACAGCTAACAATAAAAATTAAAAATGCTATGAAGATACTCTAGAGGCTTAAGGCAGGAAGAATATGGGCATAAGATGACTGTTCTTTACTGTGTAGTCGGTGCAGGCCACTAAGCTCCAGATTGCTGTGATTAAGGAAGTCCGAATGCTTCTAAAGGTATGAGGTGATGCATAGAACACACATGGTGGGGCCTGTACCTGGTGGGTCTTCAGGTGTTAACATCTCCTTCCTAGAGACCCTTGATCTTTTGTCCCATGACTTCTGCTTCCTGTATTTAATAGTAGTCACAGCACCATTTTCTGAAATTTGTATCTTGAAATGAGAATCAGAAAAGCTCTAAATTTCATATTTTTAAAATCTGAAGGGGAAGGGCAGGTTAAGCTGCCCACTTGGATGCCCACATCCCTTCAAAGTGCCTGGGATTGAATCCTGCTTCTACTTTCTTCTTTCTTCTTTCTCCTTCTCCTCTTCCTCTTTTCTTCTTCTTCTTTTTCTTCCTTCTTCATTTAAAAGATTATTTATTTGAAGGGTAGAGCTAGTGATGGACATTGACAGAGAAGAACTTTTCACCTAATACTTAACGCCCCAAATGGCTGCAAAGGTTCGAGAAGGCTAAACTGAAGCCAGGAGCTGGGCGCCCTATCCAGGTTTGTGTGTGGGTAGCAGGGATCTAAGTGCTTAAGCCAGCATCTGTTGCTTTCCCAGGCACATCAACAGGGAGTTACATGAGAAGTGGAGCTGCTGGGATATGAACCAGTGCCTGTATGGAATGTTGCTCTAACGCTAGCTTTGCCCTAACGCTGGCAACCTGCTTTATCCAGCTTCCTGCGGAAGATGGCTGCGCTTTTGTGTTCCTGCCTCCCATGTGAGAGATGTAGATAGAGTTCCTGTCTCCTGGCTTTAGACTAGTCCAACCCTGGGTACTGTGGTCAATTAGGGAGGGAATGAAGAAATGGATGGAAAATCTGTATCACTCACTTACTCTTCCTTTTGCTCTTGCCTACCCTCTTTCTCTGTAATTCAAAATCTTTCAAATAGATAAATAAATAAATATCTAAAAGACTTCATGAAGTTGAGAGTGAGGGGTTGTAACACTTAATCACTGTGGTTCCAAAACAATAATAATTCACTGTACTCATGAAACAGGATGGCAGTTAGTTCACCTCATTGAGAAGAGTTTAATGGAAGGCAATGCTTCATTGCATCTGTCATGAAACAAGGATTCCAGATGAGAAATTCAAGCAGAAGCTGGAAATGCTGACAAAGAGTAGAGCATTTTCTCAACTGGATCAGAGTAGACTTGGTTAACCTTCAAAGTCCATTCTAGTGCAGAAATTTTATAACATTGACTGACATTTGTTCAACATTTACTATGTATGTCAGACTATTCTAAGACTCATAAACATTTTGTTAAAGACTCATTGCAAGTTTATCAAGTGGGGTCACTGTTATATTGTTCATTCCATGGATATGAGATTGAAGTACAGGGAGGTCAAAACATTTACTCAATCGTCACACAGCTGGAAAAAGATGCAGCTTGGATTGGGATAATTAGACAGGTAATTTCCAGAATCCACAGGTTTCCTCTGGCAAGTTCCGAGTGTCTGAAGTGGTGACATCTCAGCACAATGAGAGTGGTATGGAAGCCATCTGTTGGAAAAGCCCGGGAGCAACAGTGATAGACTGGTGTGTCAGCAATTTCTCTTCCACTGGGTGAGTTGCTTAACTCAGTAATCTACAAAATGTCTACAAATACTGCCACCCAAGGGACACATCATGGCCCATTATCCCAGAGTGAGAAAATAATCACACCCTTGACAGTCAAGCCTCTAAGCAGCAGGCTATTCAGCAGGTGTGAACCAAGTATGCAGTGATTTCTTTTCCTTTGTGAGACTAGTTTTCACATTGGGATGGAGGGCAAGGACAGAAAACTTAGCTGAGCTGCTTGGGACCCAGCAGATCTCTCATTGCTCCCGTCTACCACCCAGGAATTCACCTGGGCTCAAATTCAAGAACACTAAGCCCATGTGGCTCTCATTCTACCGGATACAGCACCTGCCATTACACAGAAGTACTATCATTGTCACAGCTCACTGATACACAAAATAATGTAGCAAGTGTAATTAATAGTGCCAGGAAGATTTTGTAGCAACCCAGAAGAGACGGAGCACTGCAGGGAAAATGGAAGCATCTTCCAGAGTAGGCAGGAATTTAACTCATTCATGCCAACTTTTTTGATGTTGTACTTGATGCTGGGATTGCATCACCAGGTAAGCCAGGGAGCTTACCTGTTATAGAGTGCAGATAATTATTCATCTTATTGCATTACCCAGTGGCTAATAGACTGGGTGCTGATTTCAGATTGCCCAGGTTTAGATTCTTCCTATAATCACCTGCTAGCTCCAGGGAGAGTTACTAAGCTATTACAAGTCTTGTGTGATTTACCCAGGGGTAGATAAACATACTTCATAAGATTGATATGAGCAGCAAATGTAAGGCATCAGAAAAGTGCCTGCTGGACATATAGTAAGAATTCAATAAATGCTAGTGATCCTTCCAAACATTATGGAATCCTTCCAAACACTGATGCTGCTGTACGATAACATTAGAACTCAATCCAACCATGCTGATGTAGGAAAGAACTATGCCAGGGCAGATTAGGTGATGTATATGAAGATGTGAACAAGATATTTTAGGTGGAAGTGGATCAAGAACAAAGACACAGAGGTGAGAGGCCAGGTGTTTTTAGGAAAAAAAAAATGATCAGCCAGATGGGTTGAAAAAGGCCCAGGTGGTAAGAAGTATTTTTGGTGATTTATTCGTCAAACATTTCTTACATTTAATTCAGAGGCAGAGTTACTAGGAGCAGGGGGAGAAAGTCAGCTTTCATTGGCTAGTTCACTCCCTGAATGACTGCAAGGCCAAGGTTAGGCTTAGCTGGAACCAGGAGCATGAAACTCCATGTGGTTCTCCCACATCAAGGAAGGGGACCAAGCATTCAGGGCATCTTCTTTTGTTTTCCCATGCTCACTTCTAGGGAGCTGTCTAGAGAGTGGAGCCCATCATATGAAAACAGATTGCGGGGGAACTTGTGAACTCTGCTATGGAATTAACCCAGTAGGTGGAGTCCTAAAGTGTGAGAACAAAGGTTGATTTCACGACACATAAGCATCATTCTTTTGCAGACCCTTGCTTAGTTAACTTAGAACTAGGAAAAAAACTGGAATGGGAAAACACATTGATTTGGTAAAATGTAACAGAGAGCTAACAGAGAACTGATGCACCAAGGGGTGGGGGAGAATTCTTTTATAATTTTAACAATGTAAAGATTTGAGGAAGTTTCTAGAAAACCTTTGATCCCTATTTATTCAGAAAATATTTAGTAAGGGAAAGTTATGGAGACAGCAGTATCTCCTTATAGGGAAAATAGAAAAGAATTCCTTATTTATGATTCTGTGTACCTAGGGCAATTTGGGATAGTATCTTGCTTTTATCAAAGCTGTAGGTGTTTCATACAGTTGTGAGCCACAAATTCTTACAGCAGGGAGGGAACTTTGAGATGATGTGGTAGAGTTCTGCTGATACTAGGGACACATGCGCAGGATCGGGGAGGTCAGTCACGTAGCAGCGACAGAACGCAGTCTTCCCATTGCTCTCCTGCATGCTCTTTTGGTTTGTTAATGCTCTGTCTCCTGTAGTTTGGGAGTTCACAGCTGTAGGTACCTACTAGATAGGCTCATGAAGCTATGCATACAAGGTATATATAGGCAACACTTAGTCGTATTAGATACCAGTTGTTTTCAGAGGACTAGTTCTTGGATGTCTGAAATATGATTTAAACAATGATAAAATTAAAAAAAAGTAAGCATACCATCTAAATTGCAAGGTAAGAGATGCCAAACTCCTTAGGTGAGGGGTTATGGGGCCGCCTCTTACATAACATGACACCGGAGTCCACATGACTTATGAGGTAATTCCTTATAATCAGCCAATCAATCTCTATTGTTCTTTTTCTCCAAAGAACTCTAACACAATAAACAAGGAAGGTTATTTACCTTTGGATATGGAAATATTTAAAATATAAGAAGCTGGAAACAATAATACAACAAACATCTGTGCACCAGTTATCAATTTATGATTTTATCTGCATTCTCAGAAATTGTGTACAGGGAATATCCAGGAATAGCAAACTACTGATGAGTGCTAAAGCTGGGTGGCATGTATGTGGAGTTTCATTGTTTGTTTCACTTTTATATGTGCTTGAAGATTTCCATAACACTCTCATTAGCAAATTGAGGTGATTATGCCATTGCAAAAGATTTGTGCTGAGAATAGAATACACCATACTTCTCCTGAAACTGTCTGAATTCAATACAAGATATTTTTCATGAAACCTTTTGTTTTTAAAAAGTTAAACAAATAGTGTTCTGGCAATGCAAATTATAAGCACAGGTACCTAACATAAAAAAAAAAAACCACTATAACACACTCCTTTCTTCTCTAAAAGTAGCTAATACTTGTGGTCTGTCTACCATAGGTTTTATCTTTATTAAGTGCTCTGTCTTGCAAGGCACAGCAAGTCAAGGTTTCAGGGAGTGATATGGTGGCACAAAGAAAAGAAGCTCTTTCCATCAGGCAGGATTGGAACTATTGTCTCTGGAGGGTGAGCTCTCAGTACCCAGGGGTGTGCATGTTCAGGCTGGCTAACTGCCCGACTCTCAGTGGGTATCAGTTATTTTTGAACTTTGATAGTAACCCTCAATACCAGCCATTGTCTCAGTTCTGGCTGTGGTGGCCATTTATGGAGTGAACCATCGGATGTCTTTCCTTCTTTCTATAAATCTGCCTTTCAAATAAAAATGAATAAATCATAAAAAAACCAGTTCCTGATGCAGAGTCTTTTCAAAGATCAGGTTATGTTTCCAAAAAGTAAGTATAGAATTTTACAAAGGTAGGAGTTCAAGAGCCTGAAGACTAGGGGAATTTGGACTTGGGACTGAGGCTGAAAAATCTGGAGTTGTAAAATACAGATATGACTCTGATGTTGTTCTCTCCAATGCAATGGCTACACCAAGGCCTGAGGAAATTGAGTGGCAACTTACAAGAAAAACTCAACGTCTGTAGTAGTAGTAGGAGAGATTAGAGAGGTAGGGATTCCTATAGATCGTGAATCAGACATGTAGAGGTGTGTGGTAATGGACAAAAAACCACCATTGCTGTGCTCCAAAGGGAATAGCCATTCTGCTTCCTTCTGGCTGTTTCAGAATTGGGCTGGGCAGAGCAGCTAACTCTTTGGCTCCTTTACTTCTCTGATCCTTAATTTGCTTAGTTAGCAAAATGATGTCAAAATCTAGTTTTAGATTTTTGATATAGCTTCCTCAAGGTGCACAGCTTTTTTGGAGGATGAGGAAAAATGATCAGTTATAGTGTCAAGTCTTCAAAGATGACTATCTTCAATTCCTTCCTATTCGGTAGGTGTTTCATCAGGAGGGATTTATTTCCCATCCCCTAAAACCAGTCTATTTTTGTGATTGTCTTGACTAACATTATCAGGTGTGATGCTCTATAATTTCTTGCCTTAGCCTTAAGAAGACTAGACATTTCTTTCTTCTTGGAAACCAACCCTCTTGGTGGGAGAAAGCCGAAATGATAAGTGAATAAGAAAGTCCACATTGTCAGAGTATTGTGGGGAAGGAAGGAGAAGCCACATCTGTAGTAACTGTATTCCAGTGAAGACAAAGCTTGGTCTCGCCTCCCATGAAAATGATTAAATGTGGTTAACCTGTCACGAGGTTGTTAGTTAGTCTCTCGTGGAATCATGTCCAGTCACCATGTCAATTTTTGGGCATTTAGCTGTGATTTTAATGGCTATCTTTTTTTCCATTGTGATATTCAATATAGCACCATTTCTGATTCATTTTAAAGTTCCTGACATTCATTGTTTGTACTTACCACCCATCACTGTGAAGCAGCTAGCTAGAAAAGGCAGTGAGTTGATTGTTGGAAGACTCAATTATAGAACTAACTTTGAGTCCTCTCTTGCCAGGGATGGAATAATGTGATATATGCTTTGAATTTGAATCCAAAATGCAGTGCTATTTTTCTTAGTTCTGAGAATTTACTGGGGGTAGAAAAGCAAACAGCTTTGTCAAAGTTGTCTCCAGTGCTGCATCAGCAATCTTAACTTTTTGCCTTTTCTCCACAAAAATTGGGGCTCTCCTGCTTTAGAGATCAAAAATGTCTAGATTGGCAATCTTGAAATTGTGGATCCAGAAATAATTAGATCAAGAGAAAGTTTTAACACCGCAGTGTCTTTTGTCTGGATAGAAATAGTTCTGTGAGGGAAAACACTGTTTCACAGAAGGATGTGTGACACTGACCTCTGCATAGCAAGCTCAGGTTTTAAATTAAACTTAATTTGTGCCAATGGGGATTGCATCAGCTGGATGCATACATAAGCACACACACAGACACACACATATCTATGGTGATTCTTACTTTCTGTCTACTTGTTTTTCATAACAGCGTCTATTGTAGCAACAAAATACTTAGTTCTGGAGATTAAGCAACACTCTTCAGATTTGTCTCAGCTTCACACATTTTCTGAGGAGGACTCCAGCCTCCACTTTCACCTTGGCCAGGGGCTTTTATTACAACTCTGAGGCTGATTATCTGTATGTCTATTGCCATCAGTCAGAGGCATGAGTATTAACTCGAAGTGTTAAGAACTTTAATGTAGGCTCTCAGAGAACTTCAAGGTCCTTCCCAGTATTAAGATTCTATGGCTCTAAACTTAATTTCTTCCCCTACTGTCTCTAGTGCAAATGCGGTAGTGACAATTGTCAGAGCTCTTTAAATATGTAACTGCTCAAGATATCACTGGGTGAGACTCTTGTAAGTTTCTCCCCTCCAGAGGTCTCCTTCTAAGTATAAAGCTTTTTGAAACAATATGTGGCTACAGAGTGAGCCTTTGAGTTGTCATTGACTTTAATTTTTTGAAAAGATAGAGAAATGAGATCAAGAAAAAGGAAGTGACTTGCCCAAGGTCACAAAACCACCCAGTAGCAGACCTGGGGTATCTGTTTTTGTCTTTTAATTCCCAGGGCTGTGTTTGTTTCACTAAACCAGGGTAACTGGTATCAAATAGTTAAATCTTCACCAGTTGGCATAACTGGGTATGACTTTCTGAACTATAATTGCTTTGGTAAGAAATAAATGTTTTGCAGCTCTATAATATTTATACCGAGTTTCAAGGGTCTGTGGACATTTTTGTTTTACCAAGTCCAGCAATGATGACAGCATGTTCATTAGAAGCAGGGAGCTTGTGGAAGCACAAATATAAGCCATTCTTCCTCCAGAAGAGGGGCTGTGGCTTCAGTGTAGCCTGCTAAAAGGATACATATTTCATTTCTAATTCTTGTCATTTAGAAAGATCATAGCATACAATGAGAAGAGAGAAGCACATTTTTAATTAGCAGGTGATGCGTTCTTGTTGGGCAGAGCATTGTTAAAGGCTGGAATTTGGAGGTAGTAATATAGGTTCAGATTCCAGTTTGTTGTGTCTTGGACTGTTTATAGAACCTGTATGCTTTAGCTCACATATTGGAACAAACTGAATTGCTACTGATACTCTATACGACCATTATTAGGGTGAGCTATATTAATATAGACAAAGTACTTAAGATAATGCCAGGGACCCAGTAAGTTCCACAACTGATTGCTGTTATTGACATAATGTAGATAGGTAGGCAGCTAGCTAAAGTTGAGTGAGCTGGGAATCTTACAGCTCTAGAACAGAATGTTACCTCTGTGTTAGTCAAAATCACCCACCTTTACAAGATGCCCCTGTGTCTCATCCAGCAATAAGAAAGGAGAGTTGTGTGTGGATCATAAGGATATTAAACTCCATATGCAGTTTGTGGAGGTGCCAGAAGCTTCCCAAATGGCTTCAGCCTCCTGAAGAATCACATCATATTTGTAGAAGAGGTTGGAAATGCAGCAGAGTCCTCATTTCATCTGGGACATGGTTGGGGGTGCCCTTCAGGTTTTTCTTTCTCCTCCTCTTTACTTTGGGTGATCCTCTGATCCTCTGATGGATGTTCCTCCCATGCTCACACATGAATATTTGTTCACTTTATCATCTATGAAATAAATCTTGTTTGCACTTCGAGCACCTTCAAGTATGTCTCTGCTTAGAATTCTTACCTCTGTGTGAGAAAGGAGCTGTAATCGAGACAATTCACATCTCCACAGCATCAATATGCAAATTAAAATGTATTTATAGAAGATAATAGCATATACTTTACCTCATGCTATGGGTTGAGTAGACTTATCTCCCCAAGATTTATGTCTTAAACTTTGATGTCTTCATGTTAATGGCTTTTGGATTAAGGGTAGAGATTTGATCTAATTGTGGCATCTGAGAAATGGGGTTGGGTTATTTTAGGTCATTGAGGTGTACCCTCAGAGGGTGGCTCTTGAGAGAAGGCTGATTAATATTTTGACTTAAGTTTTACTTTTCTGTCTATCTGTTTCCTGGTTAACCATGTAATCACTTTCTCAGACCCACCATGACCAGCTTCTATCAGCTGTGGCATGAGGAGCCATCTGATCCTTAATTATTACTTCCCACATTGTTTTGGTTAAGATTTACTTATGTTTATTGGAAAGGGAGAGTTACAGAATGGAGAGACAGAGGGAAAGATCTTTCATTTACTGGTTTATTTCTCAAATGGCTGCAATGTCCAGAGCTGAGCTGATTGGAAGCCAGGCATTTCCTCCAGGTCTCCCAATGGGTCCAGGGTCCCATGACTTTGGACATTCCTCTACTGCTGCTTTTTGAGGCCATAGCATGGAGCTGAATGGGAAGTGAAGTAATTGGGGCACTAACTGGTGCCCATATGCAATGCCAGGGCTTGAAGGGGAGAATTAGCCAACTGAGCCATCATGGAAGTCCCAGTAACTTCCGAAATGTCAGCTAGAATAACTGTTTTCTTTCCCAAGAAGCTCTTCTTGGGTATTGTAGTTAAACTAATGAAAAGTGGAGAAACAGAAATTTGATATTGAGAAGTAGGATCATTGCTATTAACTATACCTGAAGATGTGGTGGAGGCTTTGGAGTTGACTTACTGGGAAAAGTCAGAGAAGTTTGGAGACACATACTGAGCTTCATGAGCAATTCTGATGATTGAGGACAGAATGTTGGTACAAATGTGGATGACAATAAAAGGGCATACTCGTGTGAGGTTTTAGATAGAAATCTTATTGCGAACTGTTATCAGAAAAGCATGGTGGATTCTTTCTTCAACATAGTATAGAAATAAAAAGGCAGGAATCAGTTGCAGACAAAGAAGTTTTATTTGCAAAGTGACCAGGTGAACATAGAAAGAATAGGGAAAGGGAAAGTACCTCCCAGGAGGGAGCCTGGAGATAGCAGTGTTTCTTGAAAGGATAGAGGGAGACATAGCAAATCTTTTCTAAAGGATCTTGAGATTTTAAGCATTCCCTGACCTCCTTTTATTTGGGCAGAAACTTGCATGGATGTTCCCCATTGGTGGTCTCTCAACCTGTTAGGAACTAGCTAGACAATTCCCGTGCCATCCACTGAAGGTGTGGCCAATATTTAGCAGGCTTGGATAACCTCACTCTTGTCACATATATTGTGTCTCTGTCCTGAGAGTTTGTGGGAGGCTGAAATTAAAGATGGTGGACTATATTTTTGGAAGAAGAAACATCAAGGCAGCCAGTTGTCCAGGCTGCAGAATGAGTGTTAATGGCTGCTCTTTGAATGAGGAGCAAGAGAGAACAGAGCAGAAAGATTTTAAAAAACTGGCAGCCTGGCCAGAGAAGCAATGAAAAGAAAGCGGTGTATTATCAAGAAACTTCTTGACAGAGAAAATTCATGCAAAAGGAAGCTATGTGCAAATGACCAAGACACTGAAACAAAGACCATGAAGACATTTCTGAGATCTTGTGAGTTTGCCCTTTCCACCACAGGCCAACAGAGATATAGAAGTTCAAATCAAGTTCAAGGGTATTCCAGTAGAGAGTTCCTTTACAAAGGAGCCTCAGGAGGATTGGGGCTTGGCAGGTCGGGGTATGGCTCCTGAAGGTGGCCAACCTGAGTGTTGTTCATGTGCTGCTGGCTTTGCCAACATGCAGAATACAATAGTTATGGTGCCATAACAACTTCCACCAAAATTTTAAAGGGAAGCCTTGTAGGCCAGGCAGAGAGCCATGTTTCAGGGCTGGAACCCTTATGTAAAGTAACGTATAGTGAAGCTGTGGAAGTGGAGTTGCAAAGAAAACCTCCAGTAGTCGAGGTGCTAATGACATGAGATACTACATAAAGTTATCAGCAGTGTGACAGGCTAGCCTGGGAGAGCTGCAGAAATCAATGTGCAGCCTCAGTGAGTAGCACATGTGCAAAGACCAGCAGCACAATGGAGGTATGGAGGATTCCAGCCAGATTTCATCTTTGTGAAACAAGGGCTATGAGTAGCAAAGCTCTGGGAGGCAGGACTGGCAACCACTGCAGCATGTCCAGAATAAAAGACACAAGTTTAGGACTTAATGTTTGCCTTGCAAGCTTTCAGTCTTGCTTGTATCTTGTGAATCTTTTCTGTTTTCTTGTCTTTTCCGTTTGAAGTGAAAATATACACCCATCGTCTCACCATTGCATCTTAGAAGCATGTGATATGTTTTTAATGATAAGGTTGACAGCTAAGAGAGTCTCTTGTGTCTCAGAGAAGACTGTGAACTTTTGAATTATTATTGCACTAAGTCAAGATTTGTTGAGATTTTTGGGAATGAAATTGATTGCATGTATTAGAGAAGGACATATTTTTTGTAATGGTTTATGGATTAAGGGTGGAGACTTGATATCCTTAAGACATTTGAAAGAGGGATCTGGTTAGAGGTGTTTAGGTTGGGGCGTATCTTCCAAGAGTGGTTATCCAGAGACATTTGATTATTGCTTGAGTTCACGTTTTACCTTGCTCGTTTTTCTGTATTCTGGCTCATCAAGTGATTACTGTTCTGCATCTGCCATGACCAGGGGTTGGCCCAACCCTGAACTGTAACCTCCTAACTGTAAGCTGAAAGAATCTTAAAGTGATGACAAATATATACACATGCTAGAGTATACCTTTACCCATGAGGACATGCTCAATTCAGAAAAATAATAGAAGTGATTCTAGAGCCTCTGCTGTTACTCACTACAGATATTCCTTCTCTATTATCTGTTGCTCACAGGACTAAACAGAGGCTCAATTTACATAAATCCAGGCATCAAACAATCATGCAGAGGCCGAAGGAGCATTAGAAAGATGGTGTCTGGTATCATGTGGGAGACTGGACTTAAAAAGATCTATTTATTTTTATTTGAAAGGCAGATTTTACAGAGAGAGAGAGAGAGAGAGAGAGAGAGAGAGAGAGGTTTTCCATTCATTGTTTTACTCCCCAAAGTGCTGCAATGACTAGAGCTGAGCTGATCCATATCTAGAGGTCAGGAGCCCCCTCTCAGTCTCCCACATGGTTGCAGGAGTCCAAGAACTTGGACCATCCTCCTCTGCTTTCCCAGACCATAAGCAGAGAGCTGGTTTGGAAGTGGAGCAACTGGCACATGAATCAATGCCCATATGGGGTGCCAGTGTTTGCAGGAAGAGGTTTAGTCTGAAACATCACTGTGCTGGCCCTGGGGGCTGGACTTTTAGGCCCTTCTTTTCACTTTTAAACTTCAAGATTTGCAGGTTATCTTTAATTTGTGCTGTTTGAAAAGCCTGTTTGTATTTTGCTCTATATAACTTACTTGTGCAGAGAGTAGAGGCAAGGGATAAGTTTTCTGGTTTCAGAAACCATTGTCTCTCACAACCAGAATGCTGTTGATAAGTTTTATGCACATTGGTAGAAGAGTGTAACTGTGGGAAACTGAGATAAAATGTTAATGTTCCCAAATGCAGTATTGGCTAAACAAATTATGAACATTCATAAAATAGAACACAGGTAAGCAGTCTGTAAGGTATTTTCATGATCCTATGTTTCTTACTCTGTTCCAGGTACTTTCTGTCAAAAAAATAAGAATTCAAAGCAGAGACATCAATACTGTATGCAAATGGGAGCAGGATTTATTTAAAAGAGAAAGAGAGTGAGTATGCACTACACATGAGTGTGGGCCATCCCACATGGAGAGATGCCCATCATAGTGAGTCAGAGTTATCCATGAGGAGAATGGGATCAGACCAAAGAACACAAAAGCCTTGTCCCAAACCCAGAGTTAAACAAGGGCCCTCTCCCAAGTTACCAGGCTCATTTGTGAGACAGACCATGGCTCCATAATTGAATATATAAATCAGGTGATTAGCATGTATGAGGTTTTCTGAGTTTTATGGTATCTTCACACGAAACTTAACCTCCACATGGCCATCACGGTCTTCTTCCTAACTCCAATAAGTCAGAGATGCATCATATAAAAATGGGCCTGCTAGACCAAAAGGCACGGGGATAGAGTTATGATGCAGAGCTGACAGAAATTCCAGCTCAGGGGCCTGTGTTGTGGCATAGGACATTAAAGCATCACCTGTGATGCCAACATTCTGTATTGGCACCAATTTGTGCCACAGCTCTCCACTTTCAATCTAGTTTTCTGGTAATGCACTTAGGAAAGCAGCAGAAGCCACCCACATGTGAGACACAGAAAAAGTTCCTTGCATGTATTAGCCCAGCCCAGTTCTGACTGTTGCATCCATTTGGGAAGTGAATAAGCAGATGGAAGATCTCTTTCTCTTCCCTTCTCTCTCTGTAACTGAATTTCTTACTTATTCCTATCTAGCTCCCTGCCTAGTTCTCCCATATCAGCATTACTATGGATTATCAATGACCTAGGAAAGTTTTCCTGGTATATTGTTATTTAAAGTGTTTTATAGATAAAACATGTACCTCATGATATCAATATCACTCATCTTCAGTAGAAATATTACTTTTTTTTATTTGTTGTAATTTTTCCTATTTTTAATATATATTTTTTAAATTGACAGACCTAACTTAAGGGCAAATACTTTATTTTAAAAAATTACCACAGGGGCATCTGCAGTACAGATTGTTTTGTGTGGAACTTGTACTCCCCTTCTGTCTTCTGTAATCATCTTGGAAACTATCCTGTCTACTTCTGGCTGGCTGGCTGATGCAATGGTTCCTGCCTTTGGGCACAGGAGGCTGCTCTTGTTCATGGCCATTATAGCAGGAATCCCATTCCATTATGTTTCCTGGATATAGATCTAGTTACAATACCCTGGCTCCAAGCTTGATAAGTGGATATGATTGAAATGAGTACAAGAATAGATTGTTATTAGGTCAAATGGATTTGGATATGAGCCTTGCTTCCTCTAGACAGTTCCAAGCAACAACAAATAAGTGTGGTTTAAGAGACCTCCAACTGCATTCTGCACTTGGCGAAGTCCTGGTCAAGAGATAGCGGCATACAGAAGAAGAGTTTATTATTATTGCTTTATCTACTAATGAGTCTACCTCTTCCCCTTTCTTATTTCTCCTTGACTCCCTAAGGCATCATGGTTACCATAGCAGCCAGCTGATGATGATGCCTCCAGGGGAAGCAAGGTGAAATCGAACCTGCTCCCAAGTCCTCACTTCTCCATGCCCTTTGCAGACCAGGGTGAGACAGTTGGAAGCTCAGTCTCTCGTCAGATCTGCTACTATCTCAGGTCAGCCAGACCCAGAAACCTGCCTCCATAGCTGGAGTTCAGGGCCCTGGGATAACCTCCTTTGGAGAGTTCTTTCTCCCCAAGCTCTGTCTCCTGGCACCTTGCCTGGTTGCTGTGGCAACAGGTTCCACTGCGGACAAAGGCGGGAGCAAGGTCCTGCTTCCTTCTAGTCCTGTCGATGAGGATTTTTAGACCGTGGAGACTGCGCTGCCCTGCCCTGCACCTGCCTTCCTTCTCTTTGCCCTCACTAAAGTGTAGCCTGCCCTCCCTCACCCCTGACGAGACCATGTGTAAAAGTGTGACCACAGGTGAATGGAAGAAGGTCTTCTACGAGAAGATGGAAGAAGCAAAGCCAGCAGACAGTTGGGACCTCATCATAGACCCCAACCTCAAGCATAATGTGTTGGCCCCTGGCTGGAAACAGTACTTGGAACTGCATGCCTCAGGCAGGTGAGTAGCCCAGGAAATCAGAGCATGCAGGCAGAACCCTGGCTGCCTAGCTGTGGGCACTTTGCAAGGAGAGCTGGAGACACATAGGACTCAGTATCTATCTTTGATCTTCCTGTTAGAGTAGTGTAGACTGTGTGGCAGAGAATAAGTCTCTAATGGGGAGCCAGGACACCTGAGTTTGATTCAGCTTTTCTATTGAGCTCTTCACCTGTGTATTTTCTGTTTGATTCTCAAGTTTTCACACCTGGTAGAATATATGAATCCTAAATGTAGACATTTTATATGATTGCAGATTTTTAAATCTTTCAAAAAGTAGTTGAAAGCAGAGACGAGAGGGACTTGAGGTCCATGGGTCCAGGAGATCTGTGATTTAACTGAACCTATGGAACATTTGAGGTCTGCTAGAACCTGGCTCTACCCTTAGCTCACAGCCCTTGAGTTATTCAGGTTCCTGCTTGGACCTCACTCTCCATTTGCAACATGAGCAGGCAGCACAGACCTGTGTCTTTTGGTTCAGGGAGTGGCAGAACTAGCACTACCTGCAAGTTGCTGCAGAGGCAGGACTTTGGATGCCATCCTGGACTTGAAATCAAGGCTGTATTTTCAGAAAATCCCTAGGTGATTTGTGCTTGCATGTCTGGTAATATCTGAGATGGCCTTCTAGCATTCTTGCCTATTGGTTGTGAAGACTTGACCTTGGGACATCAGCACAATGTGCTGGTTTCAGGCTGAAAATAGCACGAAATTGTAGCCAGTTGGCAGCTTCATGCTGCAGCCAGGGGCTCAAAAGCAAGGCTCATTGGTTCATCTGAATCTGTTCAGTGTAATTCAATTGGAGAAGTATCACTGGACACCTCTAGGTGCTGGATGCTGGCTCTGCCTTTGACTATCTGTGTATCATGGATGGGTTGTTTATGCTCTATGTCTGTGATATTTTTCAATCTAAATTTTGTAGCCTAGTCTAAGAGTGGAAAATGGTTTTCCCAAACAATGTGAGTAAGTGAGAAGGCATAAGAATGAAAACAAAACTCCTAAATCAACTCACAGCAGCAGTGCAAAGGGCCAAGGAGCTTTATAAAGACCTGAAAGGCTGAGGAGCTGAGTGGGAAAGCCTTGTGGCTTTCGCAGACCTGGATGGTGACTTGTGCTCCTCCAGCTGGCTCCAGGCTGACCCAGGAAACCATGGCCTTCAGGGGGTCACTTCAGACATAGACTGCCAGACTGCCTCTGCTTCCAAGTCTTTGGATGGCTTGGCTGGCACTGGTCAGGGGCAGGCAGATGATCATGGTGTCACTAGCTCCTGGGCTGTATGTCACCAGGTCAAAGTCAGCATGGACATGAAGGCATAGAGTTGATTTGTTCCTGGTGCTGGCCATTCCCATAGTCAGACTTAAAGATGTGAGCAGTAAGCCTTTATTGGGTGTACCGTATGAACTGCCCAGATGAGGAGTGGTACCCAGGGCCCGCTTGTGGGGTGGCACTGGGGAGGAGGTAGCAGAAGCCTTTGGAAAATTGGAAGGGAGAAGAGCAATGCTGATTCTTGGCTCCAGTCCCAAAGGTACCCACAAGGGGCGGGCTAGGTGGCCTCCACGGGAAAGCTAATGAATCCAGAGGAGTGTGTCTCTGCCTCCAGTTCCAGTTTGTGCATTCATTGGCCTGAGAACCAGAGAGCTGAGCGGCCCTTTGAAGCATCCAGGTGCAGGGTGGCGTAGATCTGGCTTGCAGGGAGCTGAAAATAGGAGAGATGTGGAAGATAGGTTCCAGGGTACTGCTGAGTGCCAGGTGGCTCCAAGGCCAGGCTCTTGAGGGCATCGCTGGAATCCCTAGGGTGCTTGCCAAGAGGAGGTCAGATCCCGCTAGCCTCCAAGCTAAGGAACCCACAGGGCAATAAACACTCCGCCTCTGCTTCTAGGCACAGGACCCGCCCTCTCCTTTCTCCTCCCCAGGGCAGGCTGTCGCTAGGAGGAGATACCATCTTTACCTCTGTCCGCAGGTTCCACTGCTCCTGGTGCTGGCACACCTGGCAGTCGCCCCACGTGGTCATCCTCTTCCACATGCACCTGGACCGCGCCCAGCGGGCAGGCTCAGTGCGCATGCGCGTCTTCAAGCAGCTGTGCTACGAGTGCGGCACGGCGCGGCTGGACGAGTCGAGCATGCTGGAGGAGAACATCGAGAGCCTGGTGGACAACCTCATCACCAGCCTGCGTGAGCAGTGCTATGGCGAGCGTGGCGGCCAGTACCGCATCCACGTGGCCAGCCGCCAGGACAACCGGCGGCATCGTGGCGAGTTCTGCGAGGCCTGCCAGGAGGGCATCGTGCACTGGAAACCCAGTGAGAAGCTGCTGGAGGAGGAGGCGACCACTTACACCTTCTCCCGGGCACCGAGTCCCACCAAGCCGCAGACCGAGGAAGGTTCGGGCTGCAACTTCTTCTCCATCCCTTGGTGCTTGTTTTGGGCCACCGTCCTGCTGCTGATTATCTACCTGCAGTTCTCTTTCAGCAGCTCCGTCTAAGATGCCCTTGGTGTGCCTGACCCTGGTGGGCACGCGGGCATTCATCTGGTGGGAGGAAAGCAATGAGGAGAGGTCTGGATTAGGAATGGGATTGAGTTCCAGTAGCACCACTGACTGATTAGGAACTCTGGAGTTATTCAGATTTCCTATTTATGAAGTTGAAGGTTTGGCTAGTTCATTGACTTTTGAAAGTGAAACCCAGAACCCCCAAGATCTGGGTAGGTGACTTTTGGGCTTAGAAGGTAGACTGAGTGGTTTTCCAGCTCCCAGACCAGTTGCTCATCTCCAACTCGAGCTTTCTCCTCTTGCTTCTATTAGGACACACTTAGATGGAATTCCATTTAAGAGTTCTGTAGGAAAAAAAATTGCTTCTAAAAAATGCAATCTATGGTTTTAGGTGACCTCCATAGACATTGCTACAGCAATGAGCTCCACTGTACACCTCTTACCTCCTTCCCACCCCACCTCATTATTATCTCCTTGTCCTGTAGTTGCAGCCTAAGTTGACGTCTTTGTTTTCTGTGTTAGCCTCATGTGCAGCTCTGCCTGCACGCACATTGCAGAGGTTTCCCATGAAGGGAGAGGAGAGGTGACACCACATTGTCCCCTTGCTGCTGGGGCCATGAGGACTCTGGCTTCTACTTTACAGGGTCCCAGATTCCAGCTTCCCTGCATACCCGACAGATTCCAGGGTCAGCCTGCTGGAAAACTGGTGTTGGGTTGGAGTCCTGTGTGGCTAGGTCTTCCACAGCCTATGAACTGGCAGCGAGTTTATGGGTGGCTTAGATGAAAGAGGTTTAGCAATAGCACGGAAACCTTGGGAGACAAAAATTTCTAATGGAGGGTTTTCAGAATTCAGGGACCAAGTCTGTGATTCTTAGCAGGGCTCATGGCTAGAACATTGATGAGGCTTGGCCTCTTAAGGTATTTTGTTTCCTTTTTAGGTTTGTTCTGTGAAAGCTGTAGTTGAGTGATTTTTCCACTTTGGCCAGGTGTGATGCCCTAGCCAAAAACTGATGGCCCGTCTAGAACCAAAGGGATGGAATGTCTTGAGCAAGAGAGGGAGCACTGAAGACACAAAGTGCTTTGCCACAGATGGGGATATGTGGGGTGCAAGGGGACAGGTGCTTGGTACTGTGGTTAAGATGCCACTTCAGACACGAGCATTCCATATTGGAATGCCTGTGTTGGAGTCCTAGTTCCACTTCTGATTCTATCTTCCTGTTACTATGCATCCTGTGAGGCAGTGATGCTGACTCAAGCAGTTGGATCCCTGTACCCAGACAGGAGCCCTGGATTCAGTTCCAGGCGCCTTGCTTATGCATAATCCGCCCCCTGGCTATTGTGGACATTTCAGAGAATAGAATCAGGAAATAGAATTTCTTCTGTCTCTATCTCTGTCTCTGTGTTTCTCAAATCAGAGGAAAATAAAAATTTAAGAATGAAATGCAATATGATTTGGTCTGGGAGAAGACATACACTGGTAGTGGGTGTGTAGAATGGGGATGATGGGAAGGTAGAAAGAGGACCTGGAATGCCACCCTGTACTCTGTATATCTCACTTGTGTAATTATCCCAACTCCTTGCCCCCTTCATCCATTATTCTCCCCTTTAGTGCAAAGTCATCACCATCTGTAAGTGGTGGAAGAACAGGAGCCACTGAATAAATACAAGACATTTTCCATCAGGCTCAGTTGTCATTACTGTTTGAGATTCCCCACACTACCCTTCTCTCACTGTGGGGCACCCACACCAGGCCCTGCAAAGTCCCAGTTCTAGGGAAACCCTATCCCTAGTCAGGAGGAATGCTAGTCAGTCCTTTAGGAGATCAACATAAGGCTAGTCTTACTCCTGCCCTTGTTCTGCTTGTAGTAACCACCCATGACTCCCTGCCCCTCATTCAGTCAGTATTTATTTCCTTATCCAGTACCCACTGCCTTCAAGTCCTGATTTAGGTTCTAAGACACTGTGGCTTATCGCAGATGATCCACTGCTTACTGCAGAGGCTTTCACTCAACCCAGGTTGCACATTATAAATCCTGAGGAGCTTTTGCAAAAAATACAAGTGCTCAGCCTCCACCCAATACCAGTTGGCTCAGAATTTCTGGGGATGGAGACTAAAGTTCTATCTGAATTAGAAAAACAACATAAAATAAAACCCCAAAACCTCCCAAGTGATTTACCTGTGCTGCCTGGTGTCATGACTTCTAAGGAACAGGTTTCGTTTTGTGTCTGGCTTTACATTTGGCTGTGAGCTTTCCTAAATGACATACCCTGGGGCCTTGTAGGACTGGGGCTCAGCTTTCCCTCTTCAGGGGTCCTAGTCATTCCCCAGCTTTGTCTTGGGAACTTTACAACTCCTCAGGTCACTTGCTCCAGCTTGGCTTGCTGCTACCCTGAGGTTGGTGGGACACTGATTAAACATTCTATTGGTTTGTATATGCCAGAATGTAGGCTTCAAGAAGTCCAGACATCATTTTTTTTAAACCTCTAATGAGTACATGGCAGGTACTAAATGAAATATCTGTTGAACCAAAGAGATGGATCATCTCTTGCCAGGTCCTCCCTTTGCTAGCACATTGTCATGTTTGTGATAATATTCTATGCCTTTCCCTCACCCCATCATTCATTTTTCCTAGATCCTGTGCTCATAAATCTTAAGTTAGTTTAAATGAAATTACTTGGAGAGGAACAGAGTTCTGTTTTTAAGAAGCCAGTAACATGAAACCATATAAGGGGTTCTGAGGCTGCATCTGGATTTGGGTGGATGCTAGTTTAATGTGGGTCTTTCAGGAGATCCTTAGTCTCCTTGGATCTCTGGTAAATTTTGACCTCCCTCATTTACTCATGTCTCTTCTCGTCTAGATCTTTTCCATCACTCTCCCATGCCCCACCCCACTGTCTCTTCTGATCCCCCTGAGTTTCCCAGGTCCCCTAAAAACAGAAGCTGAAGTTCAGTGTAGCTCTAGGAAGCAGGAATGAGGAAAGAGGGACAAGTGGGTCAGGAGGGAAAGCCCATGAAAGATCTTACCCTATTGGTTGCCTCTTACGTTGCCTGGTTGCTGAGTTGCACAGGGCCATGAAGATATCTTAGAAAATGCACCCAGGATCATTCAGAGTGGGTTAGAAGGAGCTTATCTGCTGGGTCTAGGCTTCCAGTGGCTAAGGGTTTGCCTTATGGGGTGGTAATGTCCCTATACTATGGACTGTGAGTACATTAATTGTGTGATTATGTGCATGCGTAACTGAAGACAAAGCTTTAGTTCTTGCCCTAACTTTCTCAGGGTTGACAGTTTCAGGTTCTGACTTTGCAGTCTTTTTCTGGTTGTGTTTCTTTTGGGGGACTCAGCACTCACTTCCTTTCTTTGACTTCCTTTTCCAACCATCACCTGTTTCCTTGGAATCTGGCCTGGAGGATTATCAAGGAACTCTTCCTCTCCACCCAGTGCCAATCAAGGGGCTTAATGAGAGGTTGATTGGAACTGCAGTGATGAATAAGTGATGAAACCACTACAAACAGATGGAATGCAATTAATTTCAGTGGTCCCCAGCCCCTTCGGCATGATTGTGAAACAGTTCATGCTATTCAAATGCCCAGCATGACCAAATTTTATTCTTTACAGAGACTTGTTAGCCAATGTCTTGATTAAAAAATTCTGTGAATTCTCCCCATCATTTTCCAATGCATTACATTTACACTTAAGTCAGCCACTGTCTCTGTATGTTTCAATGAAATAACTCTGACTGACACGCCAGGTTCCCAGCTCTGGACAAACCCCATTTGGGCATCTCTGAGATGGAGGCCCAGACTTGAGCTGTACGGGCCTGCCTTTTTGGGATCTCACGTTCTCTTTCCTCCAGATATAAGCTGCTTCCTTGACCCTCTTCCTTGACTCCAGATCCTGCCTTTTCTGTGTCTTTTCCCAACTAAAAATTCAGAAATAATCAATTTGATCTGTCTCCATATTTTCATTTCTCATTAATTCTACAGTATAATCTTCAGTCGCACAGGTCATCAGTAGGCATCTTGTGGCTACATGCAAATGCACACTTTCAATTACTGTTGAAAGTTATTGTTACTATTGTTATTATTTGATAGGCAGGGAGGGAGCTACTAGTTTACATCCTGAAGATCCACAAAGATCAGAATAGGTTTGGCTAACACAGCAGAGGAGAAGTCAATCAAGGTCTCCAATGTGGCAGCAGAGGCCCAAGAATCTGAGCCATCACTGCTGCCTCCCAGGAACTGCATTAGCAGGAAGCTGAAGTCATGAACCCAAGCCAGGCATGAAACCCAGGTACTTCAGCATGGAGTACAAGCATCCTAACTGGCCTTTTAAGCAGCAGGCTAAATTCTTGCCCATAAGTCTTACTTTTCTGTTCTTCTCAAAGGAGTGCAACATCATTGACCACTCTGCTTGGTTTCAGGGACACATCTCCCCAATGCTGTACTTCAGTTGTTCTATTTCCTTCTTTCCATTTCCTTTAAAAGTATCTGCTTCTGCCTTTCTCCTGCACGTTAATGCTCTTTTTTTTTTTTAAAGATTTATTTTTATTATTTTTTCATTGGAAAGGCGGATATACAGAGAGGAGAGACAGAGAGGAAGATCTTCCGTCCGATGATTCACTCCCCAAGTGAGCGCAACGGGCCGATACTATGCCGATCCGAAGCCAGGAGCCTCTTGCGGGTCTCCCACGCGGGTGCAGGTTCCCAAAGCTTTGGGCCGTCCTCGACTGCTTTCCCAGGCCACAGGCAGGGAGCTGGAAGGGAAGCAGGGCTGCCGGGATTAGAACCGGCGCCCATATGGGATCCCGGGCGTGCAAGGCGAGGACCTTTAACCACTTGTGCCACCGCGCCGGGCCCAACGTTAATGCTCTTTACGGTCCTGTTCCAAGGACTTTATTCTTACCCACATCCCTTGAGTGATCTGATATGTCCTGAGATGTCTACTTGATATTTGTATGCTGATGAGTTGAATCAAGTCCTTTGGCATAAAGTCTCTTTCATCTGGACCACTAACACTGATGGCTGACCTCTCAGCTGACATCTCCATTAGGCTCCTTCACAGGCACTTCAGAGCTGATGCGCCCAGACTGGTTTTGGAATTGTCTGTCTATTCTGTTGTCCAAGGAATTTACCATTGTAATCACTCTTCCTTGTCCACTTCAGTGGTATTAGGCAGATTTACACTGTTGTGCAACTATATTTCTCTAGAACATTGTAATTCACTCAAACTGAAAGTCTGGTCTAATCAACCACTTATTCCCCATTAATCTTCCTCCACCCCATGCCATGCCAACCCCCATCAATTTTCTATCTCTATGGATTTAACAGTTGAAATTTGTTTACTTTAATCTACATATAGTCGCTTATTTTTTTCTTCTGTTTGTTTCTGAAACATAGCTTCAGTTTTCTAGGGTCATGGTAGTTGTAACATTTGTTCTTTTGTGTCACATTATTTTGCCTAGCATACTGTTCTACAGGTTTATCTTTGTAATAATGTATATGGGAATTTCCCTCTTTTGTAATATTTAATAATACTCCCATTGTATGTGTGTACCGTGTTTTGTCTATGCATTTATTCATTTGAGAATGTTGAGCTGTTTCTACTTCTTGCTATCATGAATAAAGCTTCTATGAACATTAATATACACATATCTGTCTGAATCCATGTTTTCAACTTGGTGGTTTGTTTTTTTTATCTTACACGAAACATTTGCAGAAACAGCTACCTCGTGCAGGCATTGTAGGCTGATTGTCTTTCAGCGAATGCCTTCACTACCTAGCTGAGTACAGCAGTCTGTGAGAGATGAAAGCTCAAAGTCTTCATGAGTCTTTTGGAACAGGTGTCCTGGCCTGGGACTGTGGATTTTCTTTCTTTTTATTTTTTGTTTTAAGTTCCCCAGAATACAGCTCTGCTTTTGAATGTCTTCAGTACTCAGAGTTAACCCTAGCCTAGCCTATGGGTCTTAGATGTTTCATTGCATGTCTTTTTCCACGTGTCTGTAGGTTTATTATCTCCCTGCTGAATTTCAGAGTGGAGATCTCTATCTGACTCCATAGGCTGGAGATAGAAGTCCTGTGGGTGATTCCACATGGAAAGGGTCTGTACCTCACCAGTCAGGTCTGTTCTGTGCTGAGGGAGGAGATTTGGAAGTGGGCTGCTGCATACTCCAGAATGGGACTGTGCTGAACTAAGGAGGGGTGAGTCAGTGCTGACATTTCAACAGGTGGCCTAGACAACTGTCCAGTTTTATAATTCTGAAAGTCTAATAAGGAAAACAAATATTTGCAGGGTCATGGGGTGTCAGTGTTGGGAAAATATTTGAGACTCCACCACTTTATTTCGTAGATGACAGGATTTTATCAGAGCATGGGGCAGCTTATTCTAAGATCCATTGTCATGACATGGGAGCGCTAGGAATCTCTCTCTCACCTAGTTTTAGCCAAGAACTCTCTCACTCACCTGGAAGGTGTCTGGAGTGTACCCTTCCTGTGCCCTGCCACAGATAATGAATTCTAGCCTTTTTCAGGGTTCCTGTCTTGTAAAAACTTCTATGGGACTATTGTTTCTTGTCACATATTGCCACATACCACATGATGAACTTGTTAGATGTACCCTGTGTGTCATAAATAAACTCCTCAGGGAAATTCCAGAATACAAAGCCTCTCCCATTGGAGCTTCTGTGCACAGTCTTGGTGTTGGAGCCAGGGGGAGAGTGGCATGCACTGAACTCTTAGTGTAGGGGCAATAAGAAGTGTTGGCTGGATCACTAACCCCACTCTAGGAGAGTGGGGATAGATCCACAGGAGAGCTCTTCTTGGGAGATTAGGAGTTCTGTGAACTGAGAAAGCCACTGAGTAACAAGAATTATCAGCATACCAAGTATTTAGAAGATCAGAACTATAAGCTAAATTAGAGATTCCTAGATTTGGGGCCTTAGGTCATGGATGAGGAACTTAAAATAGATAAATTAAGAAACTATCTTGCATTATACTGCAGTTAGAGAAGATTATGAAATTTAGAGTCAGAAACACTTAAAATCTGGCTTTATTTAATAGTTCTATGACAGTGGCAAATTCCTTGAGCTCTTTGGGCCTCACTTTGCTCCTCATCATTTTGAGAATAATCCTCTCTATCTTGGAAGGCCATGCTAAGGAAGGACAAGCAACACAGTCCATGTCAGTGCTTACTCCAGAGAACATGCTCACTTAATGCTCACGCTCTTCTTTCTCTCTCTTACCATTTTAATTAATAGCCTCACCCTTGAGTCTTAAAGGCCATTTCTTCTTTGTGATTTCAATTAAGCACTGGGCAAATGTTTCAAGGAGGAAGGAAAAAATTGAAAGCAAACATTAACTGTATGCCTAAGATTGAGAACTGGTTTATGTTAATACATAAAGAGTCACTCCTTTCCTTCCTCTCATGTTTATTTCAAAGTAATGACTTCATTTTTCCAGAAGTATGGTGGCCACTCTTCTTTCTTCAAAGATAGCTATTTTAAAAATCTCTTCAAACAGAAAACACCAGTGATTTCTGGGCTCCAGTCCCAATGGATGGAATACCCCACAAGGAATTCGGTTATTTTCCAAGTCCCTTTCTGGTTCTCTGCAGGACTCCTTGCGAAGGAATTTCCTCTGGAGTCATTTTTGGCATGGCTTGGATAGTACCACATGGACCAGGGAAATGGGATTTGCCTGTGGTGTGTGTATTCTGTGGTAGAGTCTGGCGAGAGTGAGTGGATTCATTGTAGAAGGCACCCAGGCCCGGCAGCAGGCAACCTGTGTTTCAGCCCTGGCTGTCTGTCTAGATGGCTGACTTATGATGATTTAGCCTTCTTCTCTTCTGGCTTTCAGTGTCTGCATTTATAAAGTAAAGAGGAGGATGACTTGAATATGCCAGTTTTGAGCATGCTCACAAAACTCTTTTGACCTTTATCTGCTTTAAGGTATTTGGGATGAAACCTTGACTTAGATCCTTCTGACATACATCTAATTTCTGTCCAAGGTTTTCATTCTCCCTAGATTCCTTTGTAGTTTGACTGCCTTTTATAAAGCACACATAACAATTTTCCTTTCCTATCTGATTACATCTTATTTTTGACTTATGTAAAATCATTTGCATTTTCAAAGGCTTGAAATACCTCAAAAGATATTGCTTTATACAAGGACGCATGTGACAATGATGAAATCTCAATTTCTATCTTATTGTCGCATTTATAAAGCAAATCCATTAATTCCTAATCCTGTCTGAACAGGGTCTAAGTGATATTTGAAAATATAATAAAACATGACCTATTTTCAAGATTCCTTCATTTTTGATGGCCTTATGACTACTTACGAAGGTCTATAGTATTATAGTAATATAGGGGAGATCACTTGGAGGGGAGATTTGGAGAGGGAGTAGAGGAAATCCCAGAGCCCATGAAATTGTATCATGAAATTTAAAAATGAAATTAGGAAAAAAATGATTCATTCATTCGGTACATATTTATTGAATGTGTTGCGTATAGCTAACCATTGTTCCAGGCATTAATAGTATAGCAAAGAGAAATCAACTAAATTTCTATTACTGTAGGTATAGAAGCATTAGGCTATTACAAATATGTGTGGTACATTAGTGTTGAATACTAAGGAGAAGAAAAGATAAGCAACAGTATAGTTGAGGCAGGTATCTAGGGAGGTTTCACAAAGGAGGTGGTATTTGGGAAAAAAAGATGGAGCAAGTCAGTGAGGGGAATGGTGGGTGCAAAGATACTCAGGTGAGAGCAGCTTGGAGTATTCAACAGTGGGGAGTATTATAGGGATTTCAACATATAAATCGTAAGTTATTGTCAGGATACTTGCCTTAACCTGAATTAAGACAAGAAACCACTGGAGGAATTTTGTTGTCCACTTTACTGTTGCCAAATTAATAATAGATGATAGGAGGAGAAACATGAGAGAGGGGATAGGTATTTAATTATCAGTAAGGGTGCTGTTGGGATGCTCACAGCCCATAATGGGGTGCTTGGCATGTCTCAGCTCTGTTTCTGATTCCAGCTTCTTGTTGTTAATGGGCTCTAGGAGCTGGGTACCTGCCACCCATGTGGGAGACCCATTAAGTTCCTAGATCCTGGCTCAAGCTAGCCTAGCTCTAGCTGTTGGAGGCAGTTGAGGAGTGAACCTACAGGTAAACAATCTCTCTGCTTCTGTTTGTCTCTGTCTCACTGTCTTTCAAACACATACCACACACACAGTCTTAATGGAAGAGGGAATGTTGGCTGGGAGCTCCTACAGCAAGAAGAGAATCATGCTCCAGGGTGGCTGCAATGGTAGTTGAATCCTGTTATATTGTAAAGCTTGAACTCAGAGGGTTTGCTGATGATTCAAATGTGCAGGAGGAGAGAGAAGGAGAGGAATCCAACAGGGTTCAGTGTTTTTGTCTTGAACAACTGGGAACATGAACTGTTCACCTTCTGACATGAAGAAAACGGTGTGAGGAGCAAGTCCTGTGACAATATTAGGAGCTCAACTCTGGACATGCCAAGTGTAGGATACTTTTTCTTTTTCCCTTTATGACAGTCTCTCTTGCAATCTAGGTTTCCAATGTTTAAAAAGGTTATACGAAATGAGTAGATTTCATGCTTTTCATGATACCAATTTGGAAGCATAGGGATTCCTCCCTATCTTTATCCATCCCTTAGATGCACTTTTAGACATTAAATCTGAAAACCACCAAGGTGACAAATCAATGTGCAGGCCTTATAGTTCAGAAAACAGGCCCATGCTAGAGATCAAAGTATAGTCTTCATGAAGTAAGGGTAGATAGAAAAAACTGAGTTCTGGAAGGTTCCAGATATAGGCATTGAAAAGACGAGGAGAGTGTGGAAACAGAGGCATATTAGTTTGAGCTCTCTGAGCTTAAACAGTTGAGCTAGGACTGGACCCAGGTCTTCACAACCCGGATTTCAAAGTGCATTTCTTTGAACCAAAGCATCTTCTCTCTCATGGAACCAACAACTCCTTAGGGATTCTGTTGATGGCCCTTGCAAAGGGCACATTATTTCATCAAGTTTGGGTAACACACAGACTTTCTTCTTCTTCTTCTTTTTTTTTTTTGAGGGTGTTTGAAGTATTTCCTAATTTTAAAATGTACTTTTAAAAAGGGGGACTTAGTGGGAGGCCTAGATTGTCAACATGGATTTGGGCATTGACCATGCAAACCCAGACTAGAGGGAGATGTCACTTATTTAAGGGAATCATGGGCAAAGAATAAACAAGCCACAGGGTCTCAGGAGATGATGGAATAATGTCACAGGACAAATAGTTCAAGGGGTATTAGAGTCCTCACTTTCAAACTGGGTCAGCATCTCCTGAGACCGTGGGCCTGAACAGTATCTGTTTGTACTGCTTGGGTTGTCAGGGCTGGCTCTGCTGGCTGCAGGCCTGCTGGTAGGGGTTGGAGTGTCACAACTTCTGAGTTGCAGAAATCACCACTGGGACTGGCAGACATGAAGGGGGTGGGGCAACACGTGTCTGGCTACACCAATCTTATTCATCACTCAACCGCTTGCCCAGGGTACTGTCCAGCCTGGACACACCCTCCCCTTGTTCTCACACCTCATTCCTCAAGGGGGACTCTGGGACCCTGTGATCTATTTAATGTTGAAATGGCCCTGCCTTTTTCTGGGATCAGAAGCTCACTAGTGGGAATTGAGCTCGTGGTTTTTTTTTTTTTTTTTTTCCAACCAAATGACATTTCCTTTATCATCTTAAGGCAAACAAAAAAAAATAAACAAATTAAAAAAAATAAGGTCAACACATTCCAGATGCAGGAAATTGTTTCAGAGGCCCTGTTTGTCCCTAAAACCGAGAAAGCCCATGTATTCCTTCCCAGTAAAGGCTTTGATGCCCACAGTACATGGAGATCAGGGATCTGGAAGACAATGGTTTCACTGAGGTGTTGGTCTTCACCCTGTTTCCTCTGTTCTCACCTCTTACCGAGGAGGGGGAAGGCTGGCAGAATTTGTGGCCAGAGTCCTCTTTAGGCCCATCCCTGGATTCTCAGAGCTCCCAGGAGCAGATCCCTCTCCACTATGTCCATCGAGTACTCTTGTTCTGATTTTCTGCTGTATTCTTGTCTGACTTTCTGCAGCAGTCTTGGGTTACCCTCAGTTCATTCTCTGCATGAAAGCCTCACCTGAAAGGGAAAATTGATACCTTTCTCCCTGGTTCAAAGTTTCAACTACTACCCTGCTCTTCCCACCATGCTCAGCATGCAGTGCTTTTCACAACCCTGCAATTACAGATCTGCCCAAATGGGGCAGTGCTCTTGTCTGCAATTTGTCTCTGAGGGACTCCAAAGTCTCCTGGATACCCAGTGTCCTTTTCAAAAAAGATTAATTTATTTTTATTTGAAAGGTAGGTTTACAGAAAGAGAAGGTGAGAGAAAGGGAGAGAGAAAAGAAAAGGAAGAGGGAGAGAGGGAGAAAAGAGAATCTTTCATCTGCTGGCTTACTTGTCAAATGGCTACAACAGCTGGAGATGGGCCAACCTGAAGCCAAAAACTTCAAGTTTCTGCCAGGCTTCCACGTGGGTAAAGGCACCCAAACACTTAGGTCAATGTTTTCTGCTTTTCCAGGTGTATTGGCTGGTAGTTGGAAAAAAGTGGAGCAGCTGGGACTCAAACCATCAATGGGTAATGTTGGCACCACAAATGGAGGCTTAACCTACTACATTATGGTATCCTCTTCCTGCACTCACCCCATGCCCCAGCCAGTGTCCTTTTCTATGTCTTAATAAGGGTGACACTCCTGGGAGAAACAAGAACATTCTGGGTCATGGGCTTGAACAGCAAGGATACTTGCCTCCTCTCTCTTACCAGGTGAGTGACGTGAGCCAAAGACCCAAGCTTGGCAAACAGAAGCTCCCAACATTCTTTAGGGGTTGCATACCAACAGGATATGCTATGCAGTGGTGCTCAAACTGGATGCACATTAGAGTCAACTGAGATTAGGGCAGGTGCTTAGTGAAGGGTGTAAGGTACCATCTGGGCTGCATACCCACATCAGAACAGCTGGGTTTGAGTCTCGGCTCTGCTGATTCTAATTTCTTGCCAATGCATACTCTCAAAGCTAGCAAGTGATGGCTCACATAATCGGGTCTCTGCTACCCACATGGGGCAGTCAGATGAGTTCTTGGCTCTTGGCTTCATTCTAGTTAAGCCCTGATTATTATGGGTGCTTGAAGAATGAGTCTATGGATGGGAGATTCTCTCTCTCTCTTTTTAAAATTTTGGAATAACTTGCTGATCATTTGCAAACACCCAGGCCTTACTCCAGATCTGTTATATAGGAAACTCTTTAATGTGGGAAGCTGGCACTGCTATTTGAATTCTCCACCTGATTCTTGTATGCAATCCAGCTTGAGAACCACTGGCATTGGAATTAAAGGCTTGGATTATAGAATCCATCAGAATTGGTTTCAAATTATTCATTATTTTTGAATGAGTTTTAACTTCATCTATCTCCTAGCTGAGCGATATTTGGACACATTTTTTTTAAGGATACTTCATTTTTTTTTTTTTTACTAGTTTTAGAGCAACAGAAAAGGTATGAAGATTACAAAGAAAGCTACAAAGTGCCTGATACCAGTTTTCCTATTAGCATCTTACTTTAGTAAGATAAACTGGCCACAATTACTCTGCTGACTGATGCAATATTATTTTTAAAAATGATTTTTATTTTAATTTTAATATTGTTTACATATTTAAGAGGGATGTATGCCCTTGTGGGTCTCTGATTAGGGTAAAGGTGGATGAGGGATGGAGGATAGCGGGTGAGACAAATATTTCAGTTTTGTTTTTTCTTTTCCTCCTGTGTCGATGGGGGATGGAGGACAGTCTTTTGATGATGCCTTAGAAATTCAAAAGTGAGGCCCAGTGCCACGGCCTAGCGGCTAAAGTCCTAGCCTTGAACATGTTGGGATCCCATATGGGATATATATAAGAAAGCCTGCACCCCCAGCTTTCTTTGCACAGGTTCTTTAGCCCAGTCTGGCTTGCCTGCCCACCCTGCCCCAGCTCTCACGCTCACCAGTAGGAGCTGAGGTCTAGCAAGGGAGTTCCCCAAGTTCCCCTACCAGGCCTGCTCCCAGCCCCTTGCATATGCTGTTGGGGGCTATGGCCTTGCCTGACATGGCTAGATTCCCCATTCTGGCACTCATTGGTGGGTCTTGTGGCCTATCTCAACTAGCCCACACCCATCCTCATTCTTGCTGGAGGGTACTATGGCCTAGCTTAGCCTGGCCCATGGCCAGACCTGGCTCATGTGTGACCCTGTAGGTGCTATCCCTGCCTGTCCCACACCTACCCCGACCCTCACAACCACCAGTGGTTACTAGGTCATAGGCCAGTTTGGCCCTCCCCCAGACCCAACCCACATGTATATGAATGGGTGCTGTGGCTTTGCCCAGCCTAGTCTGTCCCCATCCCTGGTTTTATGCTCACCAGTGGGAGCTACAGCCTAGCAGGGGAGTCCCCAGCGTATCTTACCAGTCCTGTTCCCAGGCTGGTATCTTGCCCATGCATGCGGATCCTTTGACTCAGCCTGGCATGAACAGTCCCCAGGCTCGGTGCTTGCCTGTGGGTGTTGAAGCCTAGTCAAGCCTGGCATTTCCCACATCCTGTCCTGACTCTCATGCACATTAGCGGGTGCTACAGATGCCTTATTATTAAACAATGTCTGTGTCCAATTCAGACTTTTTGGTTTTTTCACCTAATGTGTTTATTCTCTCTAGGACCCCATACAGTTCACCACATTGTGCTAGTTAATGGTCATGTCTCCTATATTGGTGTCCTGGGATTGCTGTTACAATGCCCTGAAAACTGGATGGCTTAAATCTACAGAAATTCATTGTTTGGTTCTAGACCTTAAAGTCTGTAGTCACAGTTACTTCCTGTGAAACACACACAGTGGAGTTGCTCCTTGCGTTTGGCCAGCTTCTGGTGGTTTGCTGGAAACCTGTGGCATCCTTGACCCTGCCAAGGCTGGACTTCAAGCTCTACTTTCATTGGTGTATGGAGTCTTGGCCTGTGCATCCTTGTGTTTGTGTCTTTTTGTAAGGACATTGGTCACAGTGCATTCAAGCTCCCTGCCAACTATGGCTTCTGCTTAACTAAGGCTATATCTGCAATGACACAACTTGCAAAGAGAGTGACATGAGGAAGTTCTGAGGGTTAGCATTTCGACAGACCTTTTGGGGGGAACATGGCCTAACCCACTGTAGCTCCTCTTGGCTTTGATCATTTGTAAGATTCCTGTTTTTTATGACCTTAGCAGTTGTGTGGAATATAAGTCTGGGACTTGCAGAATGCGCTCTTCCCAAAACTGGGATTTGTCTGATGTGTTCTCAAATCAGATCAGGTTAAGAAATTTGGGGAGGGGGCCCGGCATTGTGGCCTAGCAACTAAAGTCCTCGCCTTGAACGCACTGGGATCCCATATGGGAGCTGGTTCTAATCCTGGCAGCTTCACTTCCCATCCAGCTTCCTGCTTGTGGCCTGGAAAAGCAGTCGAGGATGGCCCAATGCCTTGGGACCCTGAATCCGTGTGGGAGACCTGGAAGAGCTCCTGGCTCCTGGCTTTAGATCAGCACAGCACTGGCCGTTGCGGTCACTTGGGGAGTGAATCATCGGACAGAAGATCTTCCTCTCTGTCTCTCCTCCTCTCTGTATATCTGACTTTGTAATGAAAATAAAATAAACCTTAAAAAAATTTTGGCGAGGAAAAACCTGCTTCCATTATAGCACATCAAGGTCACATAATATCAATATGATTTCTCACTATAAATTATAGCCTGGTTACCTGGCTAAGTGTTCACCAGCAATTTCTGCTTCAATTAACTGTTTTCCCCCTTCCTTCCAGACTTCACATTTTGGAAAGAAGTTGCCATGTGCTGCCAACACTGAAGAGATAGGAAATTTTGATCATCTTTTTAAAAGCAGAATTTTTTTTTTAATTAAGTAAAATTTTGCTCCACGGGAAATTTGTCTCTTTTCTCCGTTTATTATTGTTTTCAATTATTCATTCATGTAAATACACACATGAGTATTTATTTTATATTTTTGGGTTACTATTGCATGCTTTGTGATTTGTTCTGTTGCTCAAATTGTGCTAATATGGTCTGGAGCTCTTATAATTGTCCCCTAAGTTTCCTTGATATGGACCCAATTTTCTTTGAGGTTCTTTGAGTACTTCCTTATTGTTGGAAATACAAGATACCTTAGGCTCATTTTGCAAATTTCCTGCCCTCATCCTAGAACCAGCCATTTTCTTCAAGGAGCCTTTGTTATTGTTATTGGATAGTGACAATTAGAAATGACTATTGTCTGAACATAGGGTAAATGTGTTCCCCACAGGTTTTTGTTGGAAGCTTGGACTCTCATGTGACAATATTAAGAGGTGGGGGACCTGTAAGAGGCAGAGCCTAGTGGGAGACTGTGAGGTCCCTGGGGGTGCCGCCCGTAGAAGGGATTAAGGTGGCTCTCAGGGACACCATATGTTCTGACTTGCTATTGTACCTGATCTCTCATTCACACATATGCCCCTAACGTAGGGCCATCTGCCACTAGGTCCTCACTAAAGGCAAGTCATTGCTGGTGTCAAGCCCTTGAGTCCCAAGAGCTATGAACTAACTAAATCTCTTTTCCTTACAAAGCACCCGGCCTTCGGCATTTTGTTTTAGTAATAGAAAATAAGCTAGCAAAGAAGACACGATTTAGCAGGTAGGTGTGCTCATGGCTGCTGCTGCATTGCTGCTTTTAGATTGGATCACTATACTTCAATTTCTCACCTGTAAAATAGAAGTAATAACAGTCTATTTATCATGGGCTGTTATGAAGGTAATAGTAGAGAGCAGTACTGATTGGCTTGATTGGCCATTCCTTCACCTCCAAGTGCCAGAATCCCATATGAGTGCGGTTTTACTTTCCAGCTATTCTACTTCCCTTTCGGTTCCCTGATTGTGGTCTGGGAAAGCAATGATAGCTCAGTCCTTGAAATCCTGCACCCATGTGGGAGACTCGCAAGAAATTCCTAGCTTCAGATTGGTTCAGTTTTGGCCATTGTAGCCTCTTGGAGAGTGGACCAGCAGATGGAAGATCTTTTTGTCTCTCTCTCTCTCTCTCTCTGTGAATAGCCTTCCCAACAAAAATAAATAAATTGTTTTGAAGAGTTTAGTGCTATATCACTCAAATAGCAAATGATTAAAATGTTCATGATCATTATTTCTTACAGAACTTTTATCATTTGAATTTTTACAGTGTCATAAGTTTTTTTCTCATCTGCTGGTTCATCTGATTTAATGACTTCAGACAGGGTCAGGGCAGATGCTGCCTTGCAGTTTACAGATGGAAAAAGTGGACAAGGTGCAGCCTATGTGGCACCAAATCAGTTTCCTGGTTTCAAGACCTGTTCTTGGCCATGACTGCTACTACTGTGCCCTAGGAGGCGTCTGGGTTTTCCCTCTTCAACTTTTGCTTGCCTCTTAGCTGCAGAACTTCTTGGTCGTGGTGTTTCTTTGATTCCTGTACTCCCATTCTCAGTGTATTAGATTAACTCATGGCAAAAGGAAAGTACAGACTCCAACTCAGAACAAGCCAATTCATCAATATGGGACCATTATTTTCTGAATCAAACATTCAATGTGTAAGGATCTGGCAAATTTTTTCTCTTCTAAGAGTGTTTGGCAATGAAGAAATGAAATTTGGATGCTATGATGTTGGCACTGTGGAGCATCTTGATGGTTTACAGGGACAATAGGACAGGATATATAAACAGAACTGACTCGAAAAACATAACATGCCTTGGGCTGATTTTCCCACATAGTCAGTCTCTCTCTCTCTCTTTGTACAATGATCCTGATCAAATAGGGCCGATGTTGAAAAAATGAAAGCAACTCACCAGAATCATCAGTGCATGAGAAACACAGAAGCCAAACAAGGAGCTTTGACTCAAGGCAGATGTTTATTAGACCAAATGTGTAGTTTCCCATAAGAACAACAACTTGAGCTGCTAATGAGATCTGGGCATGATTATTATTGCTAATAACATCACTCATGGTATAAAATCATTGCTTCAGTATTACAGGCCACATACTAGGGAGGTTTGTTTTGGTCGTACAGGAGAGAGAACCTCTTTAGAGAGTAGCACGTCTTAAACTTGGAATGGGCCATATTTGGAAATAGTGAGATCCTCATTCCTACAAATATTCAAGAATAAAGCAGTCATCATGGGTGCTCTGGTGCTCTGCTTCTCAGACTGTGAGAGAGTCGGTGTCCTGGGACCATGGCAGCAATGGAAGAACTAGGACCTTTACCGCATGCCTTTGAATTAAGAATGAGGCTCATGGCCACATAGCCATTTTTTTTTCCATACTAAGGATGAAGTTGAAGCTGAGGAATAAACAAAATAAAGTAGGTCCATCCAGAAGATGCTATCTGTGCACACCTCCTGAGAATGCTGTAGTCCTGTTTAGTTAACTGGTTTAAGATGAAAACCTCATTTAGATATGAACTCTGGTTTTGGAATAATGGTTGACTGGTTTTTGTTTGTCCTTTTTTGTATGTGTGAGGAGTCGTAGAACGTGAGGAAAGCCAAAGTGGGTGTGGACTTTCCTTCTCCCTCTATGTGGAGGACTCCTCTCTGTACTAGCTTTGGAACTGTGTATCCTCTTCAATCATCTCCTCCTGGTGCCTTCCTGGTGTTCAACTTGCAATACCTCGTGGCAGAATAGCCTTCCTTCTCCCTCCACAGCAGCCTGTGGGGGTGATTCTGTTACAAGGTAGTCATGTATGCCTGTGTCACACCTTGCACAAGGAGCTGTTGGGAGGCATGAATCATGCTCTCTGTATCTTCATATGTACCTGTAGCCATCAGCATAGACTTGGGGCATGCAGGGCAACCATGCCTGGCAGTAGAAGGGGCAATTGCTTTGGGCAATTGCAAACGTTTGCATCACAATTATTTGGCATTGGAAACAGAGCTCCAGCTTGGTTGCTGAGTGTCTGTTGAATCTGGACCACATGGACATCCTCCCTTCCCTGGTCTACAGCTAAGCACAGAGAGGTAGACGGACTTGATCACAAATGACTGCAGGCAGGCTTTGGATGGCCTGGGTGGCTAGTCTAGGGCTTCCTGTCTGTAGGTTCCTTTTCCTTTTGCATTATCTTCTTTCAGTGAGAGACTCAGGAAGCTTCAGCAGCTGAAAGCTTATCAAGACCTAAAGCCCTTCATAATGATCAAATCTGATGGGACTCAAGGCATTTGGGGATCCTGCCCATTTAAGATCTTCTATCTCGTTGCTCTGGAGGGGAAGCTTCCTAAGATGGGAGGGAACTCTTGGATGAAAGATGCATTCTGCTTGGGAAACATTCATAATCTTACATGGTAATGAAGGTCAGAGTTATTGGCTGCCTGGAGTTAATTATGGATGTAAGGAGGCAGAGTACCAGGCCCTGAAGTGCAGTCTGCCAGGACCCACCTGTGCAGCTTAGGTTCCCAAGAAAGGCTGTGTCCCAGGGTGGGTATTTGCTTAGGAGCAAGGAAGATTCCCCTGGTTGGTCCTTCTGTTGGGCTATGTCCTGGGAGAACAGGTATACCAGGTATGGTGGCTGGAATCAGTGCTGAGGGCAGCTATAACATTGTGACTGCACTGAATCTCTTTGAACCTAACACAATGTTTGCCTTGTGATGACTTGTCGTTGGAGAGAAGATGGGCTCCTTATGCAGTGAGTCAGAGCTGTGAAAGCTCCAGGATGAGACTAGGGAGACAGGGGGCACAGCTGTTTCTGGAACTAGGTGTCCAACTTCCCAAGTTACCTTCCCTGCTGTTCTCCATCCTCTGCTTTCCTCAAGCACTCTTGCAATTTGGTATCTGATTCATGCTCCTAACTGTGCTGCTATGGGAGAAGCCAAGGACTAAGAACATCCTCTTCTTTGCTGAGAAGGGCAAGGATTGGACTCAGTCAAACTGCATAGTGGCCGAGAAGTGCAGAGCATGTGGGAAGGGCAAAGCTTAAGGGAAAGAAGTACCACCAAGTCACCCTAAGGACCAGGCAGGACTTTACAAGATAACTTTCGCCCATTCATAGACACATTCCACTGCTGCTAAGTCACATTTATGGAACACTTCATTTATTCTATGCACTGTGTGAGTGCTCTGCATGTATTGATTAATTTAGTCCTCATCAGATTTCTGGGAGGTAGGCAAAGGGTGGCATTTACCCGTTATAGATAAATGGAGAAACTGAGATTCAAAGAGGTGAGGTCACATAGGTCGCCGTGTAGGCACTAGAGCCTATGTTCAGCCTTGGGTCTAACCACTGTCCTCTTCTGCCTCTTTAAAGAGCAAGAGAAGGGAGCAGAGGTGTTCCCTTTATTGCCCAGTACTGGGTGGGTTGAAGGGGGAGAGGAGAACATGAAGAACACAGAAAGAATGGTCACTTGCATCAGGAAGTTATCCTCTGATGTTGAACAGTCACATCCGGTGGTGTGGGCCTGCTCAATTTCTCACACGTGTGACCTTCTGGATCCAGCCCTTGTTGTGGTAGATGTAGGAATACACTCCATAACGATCCTTCTTCCCACAGCCCTCACCCCAGGACACCGTGCCCACCAGGTACCACTGGCCTTTTTCTTTATCCAAGGTCACCATGGGGCCTCCAGAGTCACCTGTACAGGCATCCTTTCCCCCTAGATTAAAAAGATAGATAGATATCAACATTAAATGACCCCTTTGCCAGCCCAGCACAAATGTAGGGGGCTCATTCCACCCACATCAGACTTGTAGTAAAGAGATGTAGGCACTAGAGGGCACACAGATCATTTGCCACAACTCGGTTCCTCAGCGCCCCAAAGCGACTTGAGAAAGTTCTGCTTTAGGACCTCTTCCATTTTAGAGATAAGTGGGGTCTGGGAAGGGAAGGATGGGAATCCATTGACAGTCCTCTTCATGACCTTTCTTGGTCTGTCTTCCTCCCCATCTCCATGCCAATCAACCTTCCACTGCTGACCATACCAAGTATAGCTGGCGTGGTGTGTCAGTGTGTCCCACCCTTGCAACCCATGGACTCACCTTCCTTCTCCCCTGCACAGATCATGTCCCTGGTCACCTTCTTATTTATCTGGGCATAGGCTTCTTGGCAGATGTGGTGGTTGACGATTGGGATTTCAACCTGGAATATAGGGAAGTAATGATCCCTGTGCCTGGCTGAGCATCCCCTGTTGCTCTGGTGGTCCTGAAGCTGGCTCTCCTTGCCCCACACTTAGCTGTGGTCTATCTTACCTTTGACTTGGTCCTAGAAACTGCCCTAGGATACAGATAAAGGCATTACTCCGTGGAGGACCTAGCACAGTCTCCATTGCAAATGTGCTGTGTGACCCAAGACAAATGACTTGTCCTCACTGGGCCTCTGAGCCCTCATCTATAAATGGAAATGCCAGTCCTTACCTAGCATTTGTGGTATTTCCAATATAAAAATATGCAGGAAACCAAGGCTCTGTGTCTGTTTCCCCAACCCCTATTGAGAGGTCCTGGTGCTATGAGATGCAGGTCTGCAGCTGAATACTCGATTTTCAGCACTGTGAGATTCTGTTTCCTTATGAAGTATGGTGGGCACACAATTTGACATTGTAGTCACATGCGTTCATGCCCAAAGGGAGTAAACAGCAAGCGCCATAAATGCAACACACTGTGTGAAAACCGGGTGCTTGGGGGCTCTCTGTGTTTGCTTTGCAGCAAGCTTTCACTTGTGTGTTCCCCTTTACTAAAGTATGAGTGTGGCACTGGCTCCATATTCTGGTCCCTTTCTGTCTTACATTGTTTGCAGAATAGCCAGTACTCAGGAGCTTTTAAATTTAGGCAATAAATTGTTCCATATAAGTAAGGTTGTGTAAGAGTTAGTGGCCTTGATTCGGCATGAAGGTAAATGCTTGGAGAAGGTGCCTGTAATAAAAAGAGGACATATACATGTTTCATTTAGCCCAACCAATGATAACTGGGGCCTTATACCCTGGATTCCAACTTCTGCTGACCCTTGTTAGGAGGGAACCAAGGGCCATGCTGACCCTCCTTGGGCTATGACCTTCCCTTGTTGAATAAGGAGTAGAAGCCAGGCCAGGCTGGGCATGAGGAGATGACTTCAGCAAACCATTGAGCAACAACCAACCTCTTCTTACTGCTCAGATATCATTCAAGTGTTACTGCCTTTGGGAAACCCTCTAGAACCCAGAAGACAAGATCAAGTTCCCCAACACAGTCTTGAGCATCCCACACTTCTCTTTCATCTCCTTTGTTACACTCATCACTAAATTCCACTTGTCCTACCTGATTTCAAGTCCAAGGAGGCCAAGCATCTAATCTATCTTCCCACTCTCTCTGCATACCCAACAACTAGTGCAGTGTCTGGCACATGGAGACACCAAGGAAACACCTGAAGTTCAGGAAGGAAGGGTGAGTGGCTATGGCAAGAATTGAATTTTAGGGCATATTAAGATAACATGTGTTGAAGGATTTAGAAACTAGCAACATCGCAGAACCAGGTGGCATGAGAACCAGGCAGCTATCTGGGGACATTGACTGTTGTCCCAACTTTGCAGGTGAAGCTCATATATCATGATCTAGAAAGGCAAAATGAATTTTTTCGGGTCATCTAGAGTAAATTGGCAGGGGTCAGGACATAGAGTCATGCCTCCGTATGCTGAGATCAGTGTTATTTTCTGAAACAATAGGAATTTGAACTTCTAAATGCAATAGTCAAGTTCATTCCTGCTGGGACTGTGGTTCTCAAGAGATTGACCCATTCTTGTATAGTTTGGTCAATACATGAATCATGAGCCTTTTGGGTGTCCAAAACTGCTGTTTCCTGGGATAATTTTCATGAGTGTAGGCTCTAATAAGCTACCAGGAATATTGAGTGGTGTTTTGTAACTATAACCCAGGACATATGGAACAAGAAAATCAAACTTTTTGGGGTTCAAAGGCCAGTTACACTTTGAGGGTGAGTCTAAGTCCCAGGGTTTTCCTTGTCACCCCTCCCTTCCATTGGCCGATTCTCCAATCCCTTAAGGGGACATTGTGGAGCAGGAATGTCCAGTGTTAAGGTTTAAATGTCACTTCTCCATAGGGAAGAACTTGAACTTCACCTCCATCAGGGTCTCCGGGAACCTTTGCAAGAACTGCTTCCCCCAGCCACTGACGAGGACCATTTCTCCTGGAGGACAAAAGACACTGTGAGGATGGAGAGGCTGTCGGAGGGACCTTCAGAAAAATGCAGCTGGCAGCACCTGTGTCCTCTCCCTGTGGAAGGAGTGTTGAATTTCCCCTCAGAGAAAGGATATAAAGTGGGCAGGAAGATAGGAGAGGCTGCTGGGCTGGTGGCATCCTAGAACAGAACGGAGGAGGGCTGGCTTCCATAGCGTATGGTCTGCATTATTTCTTTTGTTGCCTGTTCTCTTCCACCCACAGATTAGCATGGCATATGGGCTGCATGAGAGTCGTGAGCTCACCATCCTGTTCACTGCTGTATCTTTATGCCTGTAAAGTAGTAGTTATAGTGGGGGTTCAAGGAATAACTGTAAATAAATAAAGGGTCCGGACATGTCAAAAACTGTTGTGAGCCAGTCTTTCCCTCTCTCCTTAATTGTAAAACTCACTTTCCCTATCTACAAAATTGAACAGAACAGATTGGTCTTGGTATTCTCTAATATCCCTTCCAGTTCTGACCCTCCAGAAATTTATGAAGTTGGCAAATATAGGGACAATATGGAAACACATGGAGGGCTGATAGAGCAATTATTTTCTTAGCTGAAAAACCAGTATGGATCCTTAAAACAGCATTGGGTTTCAAATCAGAAAACTTGATCTCTATCCTTAGATCTGTTTCCTATAAGCTCTATCTTGAGTCATTTGCTTTGCTGAACCTTGGTTTGCTCATCTTTAACATGAGGCTAGAGTATTACTTGCAAGACTTTCTTGAGTAGTTAGTAAGTTAATCAGTGTGATGCACATAGCATGCAGTGAATGAGTCAGAGCAGCTTTCTCTGTGCCTTTCCCATTGGCTCACTTCTCCTGGACACTTCTCAGATTCCAGCCCAGCCAACTTGCCTTTTCCTTAAATACATACATAAAGGAAGTGAACTATGAATTTAGAATTCAGAAGAAGCCAATTCCTATCAAATGAGCTTTTTTTTTTTGTTGAATACATTTCAATATACAAGAGTATGCCATAATGTTTAGGGGAAAAGGAATTGAAAAGGAAATACACAATATTCCTTGAACTTTTGGAAAGCCTCTTGCATTATCCCATTTAAATATCACAAGGGATAACAGCCCCACGGGAAAGTGTTTCCAGTTTAGAGATAAGTGATGCAGGCATAAAGATGTTCAATGACTTCCTCAAGATCACCCAAATAGGAAATCACGGCAGTGAGATTTGCACCTGTGCTGCTTAGGAAGCTATTATTCCTCAGCTTCAGCCTTGGCCTTCTGCTCTGCTTTGGGACCCTGGGAATGAGACTCTGAACTGAAAGTTCTGCTCTACTCATTGGTTTCCTGACAGCAAAGGGCGTTTTCAGGAAGAACTGGAGACTTGCTGTTGACCTCACCCCTACAGAGATTTCTCATGTTAGGAGGGGCAGCTGACTGCAAATATTTGTGTTAGTACTTCAACTGCTTTATAGAAACCTACATCCGGCTCCAAAGGGCATTTTTTTCCCAAGCTTTTTGCTTCTGTAGCCCCCGCCCCTTACTTTTGCTGCTTGAGACCTAGAGATAACGCTTTCTTCCTGAAGGTATTATCTTTGTTGTCTCAGCTTTCCCCTTTAACTTGCCCAGTTCTTCAGCACCCTCTATTCGATTCTCTTAGTAACTAAGCTGATTCTTGCTTTCTTTGAGGACTCTTAGGCCTGCCTGTTTGCCACATGCCTGCCACTATTTTTCCCACCTGGGAACCAGTTCCAACTTAGCAGTTGCAGGCAGGCAGCTGGGGGAATCATGCAGATGCTGTCAGCTGACCCATCTGGCATCCAAGTTTTCCCACTGCTGAAGAAGACTCCCTGCTGATGCACCAGCTGTTCGGCAGAGGCAGGATCTGGGGAGGGTTAGGGAGAAGAGGAGGTACCTTCCTGCTGGGGCTCCTCAGGCAGACATATGGGCATCACAAAGTCATTCAGCGTCGGGCTCTCCAGTAGCTCCACTAGAGCCACATCATTCTCAAACGTATTGGGTTTATAGTGGGGATGGAGGATGATGCGTTTGACCTTGAGTTGCTGTTCGTTTTCATCTGACCGGAGCCTCCAGTGCTTGCCTGGGCAAGGAGAAGGTACACATGGCATCAGACCCTACGTTGCTGTTTATTAGTGCCTGGTTCTCTCCAGCCTAGGTGTCTTCCCTCAATCCTCTCATTGTCCTTTGCCCAGCTCTTCCCAGCCATCCCATCTAACCTACCATTCCCTACATATTCTCACAGATTCCCAGCTGTTCTTTCTTTTGTTTTTAAATTTCATTTTATCAGAAAGGTGGAGTTATAGAAAGAGGGGGAAAGATGAGAGAAACACAGAAAGAGGTCTTCTATGCACTGGTTAATTCCCCAAATGGCTGTAAGGGCTGAGACTCGAACCAGGCTACAGCCAGGAAGCAATAGCTTCATCTGGCTCTCTCACATTAGTGCAGGGGCTTAAGTACTTACACTATCTCCTACTGCTTTACTGGGCGCATAAGCAGGAAGCATAATGAGAAGTGGAACTGACATCAATATGCAATGTAGGTGCTGTAGGCAGTGGCTCAACTTGCACTGTTAGTTACTGTTCTTTATGAGCTGATCCCATCATCTTAGGATAATCCTTCATATGCCTGTTGCCTCATTCATATTGTCCCCATTCAGTGCTAGGTCTCTTCCATGATGAAGGATGAAATCTTTCCCTGTGAATTCTTATGGTGCGTTCCCCATCCCTTTCTCTCTATATAATGTAATGAGAGAGACAGAGAGAAACCCAGTTTCTATCTGTTAATTCCCTCTTCAAGTAGCCACAACATCCAGAGCTCAGCCAGGCTGAAGTCAGGAGCCTGGGTCTCCCAGGCCTCTTATGTGGGTGGTAGGGCCCCACTTGGGTCATATTCTGCTACTTTCCTTTGCTTGTTTCTTTTGGATCTTCCTGCTTTACATAGGAAATGCAATACTTAAATCTCATGTCTTTGTGAGACTACAAGCTCCTTGTAGGAGGAAACTATGACTTCGTTATACTGTGTCCTTTGGTCTGGGCACAGTATTAGTGACTAAATATCGTGTTGCATTGAGCTGAATCAGCTGTGATCTTGACTTTATAAAGGGGCTGGGGAGGTCTGAGAGGTACATAAGTGATTTGTTAGGAACCATGAATTCAGAGGGCCTGAAAGCACTACGGAAATGATCTAGACTGGGCCCCTTGTAGAAACTGAAACCTAGATTTCAGTGACTTGCCCAGAGCCCTACTACCAGAAGCTTGAATTTGACTCTGGATTCCTGAATCTTTGGCCCAGGTGTCCTGCTCTGATAAGTGGGTGAGTGAACAAGTGAGTGAGCAGACATGCCTTGGGAATGGTGGTTCAGAATCACCACTGTCCTCAGGAATTAGCATACCCTTCACTCACCCATGATGATTTTGAAGTCTGAAGGGCTGATCAGGTCTGTGTTGTGCAAGGTTGGGTCATCTGGATCAAGTGGCTGGTGGAGGCAGTGAGCGGCTGTCACAATCCAGCTGGAGCCTGGAGAACAGAGCGCACGTGTATACTGCCTTGCCTTGCTCTTTCTCTATCCTGCCTCCAGCTCAGGATCCCCCAACTGGCCCAAGATGCTGCAAGTGGTCATTACATTTCATGGCTCAAGTCTGATACTTAAGTGATTCTAATCAGAAGACAAGCAGTAAAACTTCCCATCCAATCCTGGGCCAGGACTGAAGGTTTGAAAGAGGGTGTCAGGTCTCCTTGAAGCCATGGGTGTTGCAGGCCTGGCTAGTGTGGTCCCTGGGCCAGTTGCATCAGCATCACCCAGAGCATCTGGGAAAAGCAAGCTATTAGGCCCTGCTTCAGCCCCACTAGGCCAGAATGCACACTTTCATAGTTTCCCCAAGTAGTCCACGTGACCATCAAAGCTTGAGATGTCCTGAACAACATGATCAATAGTGAGCTGCATTGGTTGTATCTTGCAAATCCCTGGAGGACTAAAAAAAAAAAACCAAAAACCAAAAAAAACCAAGAAGAAATTAGAATGCATGCCTGCCTACATTTGCAGGGTCCAGGTACCAGTGTGCTCTGAATATTTTCCCAGGTTGCTCTGCTGCCAGGAGTAATGGGAACCAGCTCCTATTTATAGAAGTGAACCCTAAGGCCTGGAAAAAAGCAGACAGAACCAAGGTTCTCTAGTAGATTAGAGAAAGGGCAAGGGCAGACCCCAGGATTCCTGTTGGTATGCACAGTGCATGATTGTGTCTCTGTTGCCTTCTGCCCTTGGCCAGGAAGTTTTCTGCCATGTGTTTCATAGAGGGTCAGACTTCTTGTTCATCCCTTGGGAGAGTGACAGACAAGACCATAAGTAGCTGAGCCCACAGGCATACCCAAGACTAGTGTAGATGAAAAATAGACTCTAGGTTTTGAGAGGTGGTGGTGTGGGCCATCAGGTCATAGTTGAGAGTTAAGGGCATGGATGCTTTTCTGGAGCAAGTTGCCAGGATCCTTGGTCCTTTAAGAACTGTGTACTCTGGCCCCCAGATTCTAGAGAGTTCCATGGCAACTCTTGCCCATTGAGACATTTTGATCTCTGGCCAGGGCATGATCTTTCAGTCAGACATTTCCAGGTGGATCAGGTGGGCTAAAGTACCCAGGATAGGAAACTGGCCCAGGGCAGAGCTCTGGGTTGTCTAGATAAACCCTGGGACATACAATGGTCAGTCCTGAGATGTAGCTTCTGTCCCAGCTCTGTCCAGCCCATGTCTCACCTTCCTCTGTTCTTCAGCTTTCTTCCTAGTTCACTTTCCTCTACTCCTCAACCTTTTGACTGAATCACAGAAGGAAAGAGATTGTAGGCCAAGAGAACTGTGGGGAGGGCCAGGTGCAAGGGAGATTGTAGCTTGACTGAGGGCAGAAAGATGAACTTTAAACATCTCTCAAACCTGGTCCAAATCTAAGCCACAGTGAACAAACAGGAAATAAATAAACATGCATGTAGAAACTTCTAGAATTTAACAAACTCAAGGTTTGAGAAAAATAGGGTTCTTACAGTGCTAGGCACTGACCCACTTGTTTCCCAGGGTCTCTAGCAGCATCATGAGCATCTGGGGAAGCATTGGTCCCTGCTTGGCTCTGGCTGCATTTTCCTCCTTTTCTCTGAAGCTTCCCTCTGGTTTTTCCCTCCCTCCTGCCTGAGCCTCTCTTCTCTCTGAGACATCTCTTACCAGCTTTTCTCTGCCTGTTACATTATTCTCTTTTGTTCTCTTTCTTCAATAATTTAGAAGCTGCTGTCATTTTCTGAATCTCTCAGGTTGTTCACTGTCTTTCTTTTGGTCTTCTATCTTGCTATGTGCCCAGCTCTGTCTTTGTCCCTGACTCCTTGTTGATTGCTCTGCCCCTTCTCTCTCTTAGTCCTCTCCCTACCCTCTGTACCCTGCACCCCCCTCAGCCTTATCTGGCTACCCATATCTTCCTCTCACTGCTCCTGGCATCTTTGGGAGGCCCTATTGAGTGAGAGCACTCTTCCGTGTACTTGTGGCCATAGTAGGATCAGTTCTTCACGGGCTAAGGTTTCATGTATTCCAGTAGCCCTTTCACATATTCCTGGTTGCTACCTCTCCAAGATGCTGTCCACACTAACTGATCTGGAGGAGGATGAGGCTGAGTGAGAGGTGTGTCTAATGGCCTAGGAGCTGCCCACTTGGAGGTGAAGCCACCCAGGACTTTTCTTATGAAGGGTTCAGGTCTAGACCTGGCCTTAGCTCATCCAAATCAGAATGTTGGAGGGATATCCATCCAATCCTCCGTGTTTGCTCCCACTGCAATCAAAAGCAGAGCTTCCCTCACTTTCGAATCTGCTTCCTTATTTTCATCCTCCTGCCCTGTTCTCATTTTGCAACTAATGGCTTCTCTCCTTCACTCTTATAATAACCACCTCATTAAATTCCTTAAATTTGTTTAAGCTCTGGAAAGAACTTTTCAGTAGGTGTTTATAAAGCTGCCATAGCATTGAGGATGAGACCCAAATTCCTAAGAAGGACCCTGAAGGCCTTGTGAACCTTCCTTTTCTTGCTTTCCTGGGACAAGATTTCCTGGTTCTCACAATGCTTGGGCACACTGTTTCAGGGATGAGTTTTTCTGAATCTCACAGCCCTCAGGTACACTGTTTCAGGGCTGTTTCACAGTCCTCGGGCATACTGCTTCAGGGCCACATTTCAGTGTCCTGTGCTGTCATTCAGGTGGGAGAATCTACCCCCTCTGACGTAGTCCTTCTCTGTGCCAACACTCCCAGGATTCAGAGTGTGTGGCCTGAGCAACCTCACGTGTCTGTTGCTTCCAGTTAAGACAGCTTTCTCTCTATAGTACTCTCAGTGTCAGATCCTACGATGGACAGTGATTTTTAATGAAGAAACTTGGGTCACTCCCCAGCAAAAGTGTTGTGTCCCCTAATTCCCACTCCAACCCCAGCTTGGATTTCCCAACCCATCCACCTTTTCCTTACCTAGCAGGGAGCCCACACAGAAGGGCTGTTCATTCACATGTGACAGCATGGCGACCCAGGGTGTTGTACCCTTCTGAGCTGGGCGTCCATTAAAGATCCTGGCCATCAGTGTCCGGGAGAACTTGGGAAGACCACACACTGCATCCAAGGGAGGGAGGGAAAGATCACACAACTGGCTCCTCGCCAGGTTTCCAGTTTATTACCCATCACCCTGGTAAAAACATCTGTAATATTTCATCTCCCAGTGTCCATTGCCCTTTCTAGTAAGTGATATGGCATGAATCGGCAGGCAGCTAGTTAGGCCTAGATGATCTGGAATTCTTGCCAGCTTAGCAGCAGCATAATGAGATCTCTTTGCCCATAAATCTAAAACACCCATCTTCCTAGGACCAGGAAGGTGACACCATCATGACGGCCACATGCATATTAAACTCCACATGGAGGTGCCATAAAATAGCCCACTCTGTTTGCTTGTTCATTTAAGCTTCCTCAACCCCAGTCCCATAAAGGAGGTTGTGAATGTAGGAGAGCCCTGCTTTTCCCCTGATCATGACTGGGGGTGATATTCAGGCAATCTCTCTGTTTCTTAGTATTTAAGCAACCCTTGGTTTACTCACAAGGAGATATTTCTCCTTATTTTACAGCCCACCATAATCTGTGAATATCTAATCACTCTCATTTTAAAATAAATACTGTTCTTTGGAGGGCTGACACAAATGGTTCAGTTGGTTAATTCTTTGCCTACAAGTGCCAGTACCCCTTTTGTGTGGTCTTTTGTGTCCTAGCTGCTCTACTTCCAATCTGACTCTTATGAACTGGAAAAGCAATAGAGGATGGTCCAAGTTCTTGGGACGCTGCATCAGTATGAGAGGCCCAGAAGCTCCCAGTTCCTGGCTTCAGATTGACTGTGGTCTGGCCATGTGCTCTGCCTCTGCTTAGAATTCTTATCTCTGGGGCCCGGCGCGGTGGCGCAAGTGGTTAAGTCCTCGCCTTGCACGCCCGGGATCCCATATGGGCACCGGTTCTAATCCCGGCAGCCCCGCTTCCCTTCCAGCTCCCTGCCTGTGGCCTGGGAAAGCAGTTGAGGACGGCCCAAAGCTTTGGGACCCTGCACCCGCGTGGGAGACCCGGAAGAGGCTCCTGGCTTCGGATCGGCATAGTATCGGCCCGTTGCGGCTCACTTGGGGAGTGAATCATCGGACGGAAGATCTTCCTCTCTGTCTCTCCTCTCTGTATATCCGCCTTTCCAATAAAAAATAATAAAAATAAATCTTAAAAAAAAAAAAAGAATTCTTATCTCTGTAGGAGATAAGAACCTGGGTTACTAACAACACCTGCTGGAGTGGATGTGGGGAGAAAGGCACCCTCCTTCACTGCTGATGGGAGTGTAGGCTAGTACAACCACTGTGGAAATCAGTATGGAGAGTGCTTGGAAAATTGCAAATAAACCTGCTATATGACCCAGCTATCCTGCTCCTAGGAATATAACTAAGAGAGGTGAAATATACATGTGAGAAGGGGATCTGTAATCCTATATTTGCAGCAGCACAATCTACAATAGCAAAGACATGGAAATAATCCAGATGTGTGTCCAAGGAAGAGTGGTTAAAGAAACTGTGGTACATCTACTCCATGAAATATTATTCACCTATTAAGAAGAATGAAATTATTCTATTTACAACCAGGTGGTCCCAACTAGAGACCATTATGCTCAGTGAAATGAGTCAATCACATAAGAACAAATACCATATATTCTCTCTTATATAAGGAAACCAACATGGAAAATGTAACTCTAATAGTCCAATCCATACTGTTTTTTGATTGTTTGTTTGCTTTTGATTGTATCCCATGTGTTTCGATGTCTTTTTAATTTCAGTGTGGTTCATTCCAAATAATCTCTTTTCTCTAGTTGAATTCATCATGGACTCATGAATTATACGATGGCATCATTTTTCCTAAGAGACTTCTGTCTTCCCTTTTTTGTCACTCAAGTGTTGGTTACTCAGTGGCACTCTTTTTTTCATGGTACTGTAATTTGTTCTTGATGTTGTTGTTGTGGCTGTTCTAACTCATACCAGTTGTTGACCTTGTTTCATGGCTTCTCACTTATGGTGATGTATAGTGATGGAGTACTGGGGTGTATCATATACAGACCTGGGGGTATAACAGAACATGCATCCCTGCATCCAGACAAAAGATGGAATCCTAATGAAACTGTTGGGCACGTGTAGACAATGGGATGTTGGAATGTCTGACATTGTCTGTACCAACAATGTCAGGGTACACTTAAATAAGAGACTGATAGAATTATGATTCCTTATGAAGGACTACAGTATTGTAACAAAATGGGAAAAATCTGATGGGAGTTGGGAGTTGGGGGAATCCCAATCTACGCGAAATTGTACCTAATTCAAAATAAAAATATATTAAAAAAAAGAAATTAGTGCAAGAAATATTCTAAAAAGCTATTGTCACTGCAAAGATGAAAGGCAACTTTGATGATCAAAAAGAAGCCAATAAAAAAAAAACCCCAAAAAAGTTAAGGTGCCAGCTCCCCATCAATAGCACCTTAATTTTGCCTTAGTGTCTACAGTTATTTTCCTATAGTTAGTCTGTGCAGGCCAAGCTGACCTGACCTCACCTCTTATTTCAAGGCTAGGAATGTGTTTCAGTGGTAGGAATGTTCACAGCAGTGGCTCAGAGTTGGGAATGTGACCTTAGTTAGCCCAGTGAGAATGTGCTTGGGAATTTGCTAAACATAATGGGGAAAGGGAAAGTTGCTCTGCTGGGTTGCTAAGCTATTGACTGCAATCTCAGATCTGGCTGGGTAGTTTACAGAGGGTCCACCGAGGAGAACGATACTAACCTAAAGAATGTGGACCCCGAGATGACAGCAAAAGCAAGACATTATGTCCTGATATTTGAGATCTTTGATATAACCTTACCAGAAGCCCTTTGATAAAGTCTTTTTAGTTATGCTCCTGAAGCTGTGCATGTTGAGTTTCTGCTACTTGCAAATGAAAGCATTTTGACCAATTAAAATTCTTCAGGTTCTATCTAGAAATTTTTTTTTGTCTAGAAGCCTTCCCTTGAATTCTGTGGGACTGAAGACCCACACAGGTGACCATCAGTCCACTGTTTCCCATGGACTTGGGGTAGCAGGTAGAGACACATCACAAGGAAACAATCCAAGCAAATCACCCATTACATCCTTCTCAGGATGTGCTTGTGGCCTGAGCAGGATTACATGTCTCCTGGTTCCAGTTAAGAGCACTTCTTACTTCATGCTACTTTCAGTCCTATATCCTATGACGGACTGCAATTTTCAATGAAGAGACCTGGGTCAGTTCCCAGGAAGAGTATTGTGTAACTTAGCTCCCATTCCACCCCCAGCTTCGATCCCCTAGTTCATCTACCTTCCCATTACATAGTGAAAGAACCCAAGACTTACAAAAGAAACCTGGCTTACTGAATTTATCCCATAAGTTAGTGGTGGCAAAGAGTATTAGGTTGCCTCTCTTAATTTCCAGCTCTGAGACTTTTCCTGCTCTGGCCAGCACCACTGACTCTTAGGTCAGTGCCAGAGAATGGTGCAATCATTCTCTGAACTCCTGGATCCAGGCAATCACCTGCCACTTCAGTGGGTATCATCGGACTGGAGCAAATCGCAGAAGAACATGCTGCAACCTTGCCAACTTCTTCAGGATCTCCCTGCCTCTTTCCACTTGCTCTTGGCCAGTTGCTAAAATTAATGTGCTACCTCTGTTCCCAGTAAGTAGATGCTCAGAGCCCACTGGGAGGGAATTTGTAAGACTATTCTCTTCACCATCTCCTCCTGCTGTATATATACATTCTTCTCTTCAGAACTGATTATATGCTCTGGATTGTCTCACTTTTAAACTCTTGACCTTGGAAGTTTTTCATCCCTCTCCTGTATTTTCCTTCTATGCCTCTAAAACAAAGCCAAACCTTCTTATCCTAACCATAAGTTTCCACTTCCCTGCTTTCCATTCATTCCACAGTCTCCCCTTCTCCAAAGGGGAGCAGACATTGAGTTCTCATAGTTTTTCTCACCTTTAGAGGTGAATTTGGAAGAAGAAAGTGTCAGACAATGAATAAAACTGGAAATATAGCAGACATTTGAGTATTTAATAGACCTACAATTTAACATGAAAATAGAATGGGTCTGGGGCCATAAGTGGAACTTCGATAGTAATATTTACATATCAAGGGAGATGCTATTTTTGAAGCTCTGTCTGATGCATTTTTTTCATCAGACAGGAATGTTCTTTACTCTGGAGTTCTGCAACCATTGAAGGTAGAACATCTATTATTTTAGGTGAAGGAAAAGCAGATTTGACTTTTGAAAGAACAAAGCAGAGACCAAGGTATGGAAATTCAGGTTTTCATTTGAAGAGCTGGGAACTAGTATAAGAATAGAAGTTTGTAGGTATGCAGGAATGAAAACTTGCATAACTGGGCATATAATATTGTTACTGTAAACCATGGAGCAGGAAGGATGCAAGGACTGTGTCTCGCTTCCTGGGAAATAAATAGAAGCCCTTCTCAGGCAGAATGGGAAGGGTAGAGGTAGAGGCAGGAGTGTAATGAGAGAGAGAGAGAGAGAGAGAGAGAGAGCAGGTAACTTACATCTGCTGTTTGTGTTTCACTTTGGAGTGGCCACAACAGTCAGGACTGGGTCATGTCAAAACTGGGAGTTGGGAACTCAATTTGGATTTCTTATGCGAATAGCCTGGACCCACTACTGAGCTACTGGACCCACCTACTGCTTTCCAGAGTGTGAAATAGCAGGAAGCTGGATTGAAGAGTGGAGCCAGGACTCAGATTCAAGCAATCCTGGTAAAGGGATGTGTTTGTCCTGAGTGGCAATGTCTCACTCCTATGCCAAATACTCAACTCCTACAGATTTTTTTTTATTTTAATGGATAAGTATGTCAAAGCTGTACCTATGTATGGAGTACTATGTGGATGTTTTATACATGTGTACATTGCATAATTTCCCATCAGGGATAATAATTCTATCTTTTCAAATATTTGATATTTCTTTATAGCAAAAATTTCTAAAGTCCTACCTTCTGGTTTATTTTTCCATTTAAAGAGAAGTATATGGTACTAGTGTCACTCTACTGTACAATGGAACTCAGAACTTCTTACTCGCTACTCATTCGTAAGCCTTTTTCCATCTCCTCTCCTTACCCTTCTCTGTGTCATAGTACTTTCACCTTCTATGAAGATTATGAGATCAATGCCTAAAGACTCCATGTAAGTGAAGTTGTAAGATGCTTGTCTTACTACGCTTGGTTTATTTCACTTAACACAGTGGCCTCCAGTTTCATCTATGTTCTTGCTAGATTTTGCCCTTTTGAATGGGTGAATAAAGTTCCTGTGCCCAACTTTCTTTATCTGCTTAGCAGTGGTGGGAAACTACTTCAGTTGTTTTGGCGTCTTGGCTGTTGTAAGTAATGCTGCAATATACTGGAAGGGCAGCGGTCTCTTTCACAGATTAATGTTGTTTTGCATAAGCACTCAGTACTGTTATTGCTGGGTCGCATAGCAATTCTAGTTTGAGATTTTCAAGTAACTTCTGAATTCACAGTATCTGTGCTAATTTTCATTCTCGCAAGAAGTTTGCTAGAGCTCCCTTTTCTCCATATCTCAGCAACACCTGCTATTTCTTATATTTTGATAATAGCCAATGCAAATTGAGAGAGATGACATCTCATTCTAATTTTCAGTTGTAGTTCCCTGATAACTAATGTTTTTTTTTTTTTTCTGGACCTGTTGGACATTTGTTTGTTTTCCTTTGTGAAGTATGTTTAGATCTATTACCTTTAAAAAAAAAAGGATGCATTTTTATTGGAAAGGAAGATTTCAGAGAGAAGGAGAGACAGAAAGATCTTTCATCCACTGGTTCACTCCCTTAAATGGCCACAATGGCTGGAGCTGAGCCAATCTGAATCCAGGAGCCAGGAACAACTTCTGTATCTCCCACATGGGTGGAGAGTCCCAAGGACTTGGGCCAGCCTCTGTTGTTTTCTCAGGCCACAAGCAGGGAGCTAGATGGAAAGTAGAGCAGCTAGGGCATGAACCAACGCTCATATGGGATTCTGGCACTTGGAGGTGGAGGATTAAACTATTGAGCCATTGCACCAGGCACTCTATTATCCATTTTTTTCTATTATACTTTTTAAGGTGGATTTTTTTATATTCAGTTGTTTGAGTTCCATATATTTTCTGGATCTTACCTCCTGTCAGACGTGTAGCTTACAATTTTCTTTTCTGTAAGCTATCATTTAACAATCTTGATGGCTTCCTTTACTGTGCAAAACTCTTCAGTTTGATGACATTTCATCTGTTTATATTTGTTTCTGCTTCCTGTGCTTTAGGGGTTGAATTAAAGAAAAAATAAAAAACCTTGCTTGCCTGTTTCAATGGCCTGAAGTGTGCCATCTACGTTTTCTTCTAGTAGTGTCACATTTTCAGTTCCTAAATCTGGTTCTTTGATCCATTTAGTGCTTAAATCTAGTTTAAGGCCCTAAATCTAGTTCTTTGATCCATTTAGTGCTTATTTTGGACATGCTGAGAGGTATGGGTATACTTTCATTTTTCTACATATGGTATTAAATTTTCCTAGCACCATTTATTGAAAAAACACTTCCCAGTGCATGTCTTTAGCATTTTTGTCAAAGACTTAGCTATAGATGCATGACTTAACTCTTAGAATCCCTATTATGTACCTCTGGTCCATTTATCTATTTATGCCAGTGTCACATCTTTTTTTTTTAAAGATTTATTATTTATTTTTATTAGAAAGGTGGATATACAGAGGAGGAAATACAGAGAGGAAGATCCTCCATCCGATGGTCCACTCCCCAAGTGACTATAATGGCCGGAGCTGAGCCAATCTGAAGCCAGGAGCCAGGACCTCCTACAGGTCTCCCACGCAGGTGCAAGACCTAAGGCTTTGGGTCATCCCCGACTGCTTTTCCAGGCCATAAGCAGAGAGCTGGATGGGAAGTGGGACTGCCAGGACTAGAACTGGTATCCGTATGGGATCTCGGTGCATGCAAGGTGAGGACCCTAATCACTACATCATCACGCCGGGCCCCCACATTTCTTAATTTACTATAATTTGATGATACATTGTAAAGCTGGGTAGCATTATACCTCCTGCTTTATTCTTTTGACTCAACATTGCCTTGGTTATTTGGGGTTTTTTATGGCTCCATGTACATTTTAGCAGTGTCTTTTTCTACTTCTGTGAAAAATATCATTAGTATGTTGATAAAGATTGCACTAGTCTGAAAATCACTTTAGATGATAACACATTTTAATGATATTGGGTCTCTTTCTCCATGAAACATGGATGTTTTCTATTGACACTGATGTATTTTCAATCTCTTTTGTCAATGATTTACTGTTTGCCCCAGACACCAGCAAGAATCATTCACTGGACTGTCAAGTGGTGTCAAAGGCTGCTGACTAGTTCATGCCTCTTGATTACTGTCCTTCCTGCCTCCTAAACCACTATTCCTATTATGTCTATGATCTCTCTTTTGGGATCTACCTGTTTCTGAAGGCTTCTCTTCATGCCTTTGGTGCTGGTGTTTGCCTTGAAAACTCCGTGACTCTCCTTTCTTTTCTGCAGATTTCCAACATCTGAAGCAATCTGCCCCATGGCGTCTGTATCATCTCAAGGCCAGTAAATTTCAACTCTGACCCTAACTCCGCTCTCCCGGCTTTGAAATTCACTATTTATTCGTGCCTGCTTAAATGCCAGCTGGCTTGCTCAGAAACTCTTCAACCACAGCCAAACCAAATCCTGGTCTCCACCCTCCATAAACTTTTGCTGTTGTTCCAGATGTCTGTTAATGTCTCTAACCAACCACATCCTTGTTGCCTCTTGTATCTTCAGCCCCCATATTCACTCGTTAAGTTAGTGGTAAATCACTAGGAGAAGCAGCAAAGCTGCTGGTTATTCACAGAGGGTTTATTTCCTCTTTAGACCCCTGATAGGAGAAACAGTGCAGAGGCCCCGTACAGAGCAGTGAAGCATGTGATACAAAATATATAAAACATAACATCTACATGCACCATCGACATAGGAGTGTACTGTGTTTTGATGAGCCAATTGGAGTGTGGACACTTGCTGGTATATTCTCTTGGAATCCTGCTTAAGGGCTTCTCTGGATGTCCTTCTCGGAGTCTCAGGGCAGATACAGGACCATCAGGACCATCAACAGGAGGAGCTGTTGGCCATGGGTGGAGCCACCCCACAGTCAGAAGGACTTGGAGGAGTTCCAAGGCTTTCCTTTTATAGACAGGGAAATGGAGACTCAGGGAGGGAAAATAGTTTGTCAAAAGATTGTAAAGCCAGTTAGATGTGGGACTGGAACTTCTTTTCCTTGCTTTTAGCACATGGATCTTGTCTTGCCTTGACCTCTGGCCTCTGGAAATCAGGGTGTGAACCTCTTAGAACACACTTTCAGGTGCACTCTCTAATTTTCCCACACACCATGGGTGCTGGGCAGCCTTGTGAGATCTGAGCAACTCCTGCTCTCCTGATCCCACCCTTTCTTCCAGGTTGCTGTCTAGAGTATAGCGGGAGGCAGTGTGGGGCTTCTCTTGTCCCAAGTAATCAGTGGCACTGGGGTTCAGGTTGTCTTTTCAGATGATACATGTCAAAGCTGGGGGAAGACGTCACGCTTGTCTCAAGTAGCAGGTGAGATGCCCTGTGATGTCAGCTGGCATTTGATAAAGGCGAATGGGCCCAAATTATGCATCTTAATCAGCAGTAGGAATTTAAGAGGGTTGAGCAGACTTCACTGCTGCTTTTCTCCCCTAATCAACATAAACCTTTGAGGTTACTCTTTGTCTTTTGAAGTTCCCTTAATAACCTAAAGGAGAGAACTTGGAGTGCAAGAAACTTTTGGGGACCAAATCCCAGAGATAAAAGTTTCCTGAGGAATTAGCCTAAAAGAGAAGGGATACCAGGTTGTGGTCCATGTCTCCCCAATCCTGACTGGTACTTTTTAAGCAGAAGGGATAGAATTAATTCCCCTAGAGGGAATATCTGGAGAAATAGAGGGTTGCAAAGTTTAGTTCAAAGTAGGGAGATATTTCTGATCATTGGATTCAAACTCAGTTGTGCCAATCATGGGACCAATAGATTTGGTAAGTGATTGGGGTGCACAATACCACTGGTGTAAGGCCCAGGCAGGAGAGGAATGCTTGGATTGGCCCAGAGGCTTTCTAGTCCAGCTTCCTCATTACATGACTAGGGAGAGTGAGGTGCTGGGAGGGGAGAGAACTTGGCTGAGGTCACAGATGCAGGTCTCTTGCCTAGAGCCTTTTCCTTCTACCACAACACTGCCTTTTCAGGGTCCCAGGGGCTGTCTTGGGAGAATGGGCTCCCCAGTAGGTCAGTGTGTGCCATCCCCTGTGATCTGGTCAATAACATGGAGTGTGCGGTTGGAAGAGTGTGCTGCAGCCTCCCCTGGGCTGGGCCAGGGTACAGACAGGCTCTGAGGTTAGGAATCCGCTCACCGCTCCACCTGGAGCTTCCCCAGGCCCTGCGGGGAGCCCATCTGCTCCCAAACCCAGTCCACATAGTTGGCAACTTTTGTGTAGACACCATAGACTTGCTTGCTGCCACACTCTTCAGGGCCTCCCCAGGATACCAGGCCTTGGGCTACCCAGTGCTGATTCAAGTCATCAAAGATGGCAAAGGCTCCACCACTGTCTCCAAGGCATGTGTCCTTACCACCTTCATAATAGCCAGCACAGAACATGTTCTCGGTGACACTGTAGTTGCCTGAGCGGGACTCATAGCTGGTTTTGCACTCAGCCTGTGGCACCACAGGCAACTTGACATACTGTAGGACATCTGACAAGGTCCGTGTACCACTGCTGATTATCTCATCCACTGTCACATTGGGATTAGAAATACCCCAGCCCGCTACCAGGCCCAGCATGTGGGGGGCTGGGCCTTGGGGCTCTGGCCTTGGCAAGCAGATGGGCATGACACGGGGTCCCAGGGGCACGGGATCCTGCAGCTGCACCAGAGCTATGTCATGGTTATAGTTTTGGATGTTGAAGTCTGGGTGGAGCAGCACCATGGCAGCTGAGCTGTTGACAGCTCCTGATTTGTCCCGCACATCGTGCAGTCCCAGGTAGACTGTGACGTGCTCCTTTGAGACTGGTATCACTGTGTTGTCCCTGCGCTGTGAGCGTAGCACATGAGCTGCAGTGAGGATCCAGGACTCAGAGAGCAGGGCCCCACTACCAAACCACTTGTCATTTGGCACCCTTGAGGTGTCCTCCACCACTATCAGGGCTTGCCATGGGAAAAGGCCGGGCTCAGCATTCCGACCCCCGATGATCCGCTTGACCAGGTTTGGCAGAGAGCGGGAGGGTTGGCCACACACTGCAAGAACAAAGAGACAAAGACTGGTCAGGTCAGCCGCATGAAGAAAGTTACAAAGAGGAAGTTGGATCTTGTCCACTGTAGATTATGCCACCATGCACCCTGATGTGCCTAAATTATGCCAGATTGAGATTGTTCTAACCTGATATTTTGGGGTCTCAGTCTTCCTGGGCTGGCTCATCTTCAGTTTAGTCCTTCTCTTGCTGGGACAAGCACTGGACCAGAACATTTCAGTTTCTGTCCATCCCAAGCTGCTTCTGTCTTGCTAAGACCAGTGCAGACCTAGACCCCCTTTAGCCAGGCCTATCTCTAATAGTGGTTACTTATCTCTCTTTTCCCCAAAAAGCATCTTATGCATGTAATGTGGTCCATACTGTGGATACTTCCACTTCCATGGGCAAAGCAAGATGAAAGAATGCTGCAAGACTGGCTAGCAGATCACAGCCAACGCTAGACCAGGAACTGAGACTCCTGAGCATGTGACCTGGCTTCTCTGTTTCCGATGTGACTCTGAGTCAGTAAGTTTCCCTCCCAAGATTTTGATTTTGATTTTTGACCTGCCAAATGAAGCAGCTGGTCAGGGTGATCTCCAAGGATCATTCAAATTCCAAATTCTTTGAGTTTTTATTTCATTTTCCTTGGCCACCTGTATTTCATAGGTTGGTAAAACATTTCAGAGACTAAGAGATGAGCTCAAACTGACTTGACTATCCAGTAGAACAGCAGAAGTTTAACTAGATCCTAAGACAGCTGTCCTGTCTTTGGCCCACACTGCCTCATTAATGTAAGTCCATGGCTATGAGAGACCCAGCCTTTCCTTCTCTGACTTAAAGGACCCATGGTCTGCTACTCACTCACTGAGGACCCAAGGAATCCAAGGTCAAGGAAATGTGGCATAATCTACATGCAATGATGCATGAGCCCTGCCCTGGGCTACCCATCATTGCATCCAGGAGTTCTGTTGTACCTGAAGGGGAAGGAGAAAGGTCTGAGTAACTTCATTCCACTTAGTGGCACCCTGAGCATGCACATGTACCACCAGCCTCCTCCAGCCACGTGCTTCTGCCCCATGAGCAGAGGGTCTTCAGTAACAAGCCCCCGCTGGCTAAAAACAATGTTGCTTGGACTTTTTCCATGAGTGTGGACCTCCTTCAGGTTGTAATTGCCAGGCTACCGTCTTGACTTTGAGTGCTCCCAATAGTTCTTCAGAGACCCAGGAATATTTTAGTTTTCTTGGCAACTTTGGGAGGACAACCTCTTAGTGAGCTAATGATTTTCAGATGTTCTTCCTGATGCCAAATGCTTCTTGTATGATCGGGGGTACCCTGTCATTCATTCACCCCAGTCCAGATGCAAATGGGTAATTACAACTCTGGTCTGCTGTGCTCTTTCAAAGTTCAGGGCTGGCAAAAAAGAAGGTGGCATCAAGATAGGTTTGTGACTGGCTTGGCATAACAATCCATTCAGCGCTGAGAGACCTCATCTGGGGAAGGACATATCTTTGGCTTAGTAAATGGTCACAAGAAAGCCAGTGCTGAATAGCATCTTTTTCTAACAAAGGCACCATTGGCAAACCTCAGATCACAGAACGTCAGAATCGAAGAAACCTCAGAGAAGAATTTACAGATGGAGAAATGAAGGCTCCAGGAAGGCAAGTGATTTGTTCAAGGATCTCCAGTTTCGTTTTCTCATTAAACTCTATTTTTTGTTCGATGTGCCTTTGACCTTTCAAGAGGTGAATGATGTAGTAAACATTTTGGAATTCTCATTGAAACTGGGTCATTCTTACCAACTGCAGTCATTCCTTATTTTTTCTCTCCTTGGAAAAAGAAACTTTTAAATCTCACAGCTTCAGCTGTTCTGAAGTCACAGGCTCTAGAAGACAGTGTGTGTGATTCTCCTGGAGTTCAGGTTCCTGAAGATGACATGTAATACGATCAGAGCCAGAGAATGGCTCAGCATCACTCATGTTGATGTCAGAAGTCTTGGGGTTTTCTTCCAGCTTTTCCCTTAGCTCTTTAGAGCCATGCTTGAACAAATCACCACAACATTCTGATCTTTAGCTTTCATGTATTTGAAATAAGGTGCAAATAACATTTCTCAGCAGGCTCTCTGGAAGGGTAGACATCCCAATGCTGGGCAAAATGGCTTTTTCCACCATCACTTGCATTCTGTTGTAATCTCAGTGTTCTAAGAGGAGAAAATTTAGGAACTTCTGGCCTGATCCAATAAAAATTACATGGCTCTGCCAAACTCTAGGTATTAGAATAATTTTATGTTTCATAATATTCAAGATGCTTTGTGCAAACAAGACTAACCTCTAAATGCTAATGTGCTCTTTAGTTCTTAAGGATTAGTGGTAGATAATCCATAGCCTTTCCATTGTAATGTCAATAACAAGTGCTACTAGAATATACCATTCATCTAATATGCTATCTCAGCTTATCTAACAAATTAAGGTAGTAAGATACAAATGTCACCCAATATTAACCACACTGTAAAGCTGTTACTATTGTTGGTGCAAGCTTGCAAACAGAATCAGGAAGAACACTTAATTTTCAGTGTTTCTCACTGTTATCCTTACCAGGTAGATTATTTAGTCACTGACATGCTTGCTTTTAAAAATGTTAAGTATGGCAAATATTGAGTTTAATATTTTCCTAAGTCACTGGCTTCATCCTACTGTGTATATTTGGACCCTGTAATTTTCTCAGGCAATTTGCATGTATGGGCATTGTGATTATAATGAGAACAATCTAAACAGGTAATGACAATGTCAAAGCAAATATCAGAGGCTTCGGTATGCAACTGACATTATAAAATTCTAGTCCCATTTTTAAGTGACGTCTGTAGGTGAACACTGAGGAAGGCAGCAATCAGAAAGACTTGAGCACATTGCTGCTTGAAAGAAGCTATTACTTTGTGCCATAGTTATTTGTTATCTGTGTTACATTGCCATCTCCTTTAAATGGAATAAGTGCTCCAGGACAGGATGATCCCACTCCTGAGTTCCCTGGAGCAACAGCAGGTGCACACACAGATTGTTTTGGATGAAAAGTTTGATGGAAAAGGTGCAGAAGTAGACAGTGAGGAGAGAAGAAAGGTATTGGTATGGCTGAATAGGCTGAATTTATAGTTTGGTTGGTTTAAGAAAATGTATGGCTGTCTCTGACCTTCAACCTTCTGAAGCCATCCCTTACAAAAAAATCAAAGCATCATGCTTGATAACTCTGTTAACAGCAGAGCTTCGGGGACCTTAGGGAGACCTCGAAGCAAAGGATTTGGAAGTCAGGTACCTGGAAGGCAAGTGGGCAGCCTTTTCCCCAGCGCTTCATTTATCCAGATGCCTTGGGCTGAGCAGGTATACACACCTGTGTGAGGGGAAAAGGAGGAAAGTGGAAAATGGTTTATTTGTAGTATGTGGAAAACAGATCTTGGTTCTTTCCTCTTCTAAGGTGGATCATAGCAACAGCTTTTCAAATGGTCTTTCTGGTGCCATTCTTTCTCTGCAACTTGAAGGATCAGACCATGTTTCCTCCTCAGCCCCACTGGTTCCTCTTTGTCCTTACAAGTGAACACAGCTCTCTTTGGTGCACTGACCAAGGCTAGCACTGGCTCCTGCCTGTATCCCAAGCTGTGCTGCCAAGCCCTTGGTAGCACTTCCTCCTCATGAGTCACAGAGACTGATTCACTCAGTACTCTGCAGCACAATGCCCTTCTCTGCTTCACACACTTTGCTAAGCAGCATTCATGGCCACGATCCCATTTGAGTCTCACGATGACTCTGTAATCTGTGTCTCTGCTCCCTTTGTGAAGACAGAAGACAGGAGACTTAAAGAAATTAGAATTTTCTTATTACTTTGAGTCACAGAGGCAGAGCTGGTGGGCCCTCCCATTAACCTAGGGCTCCTTTTCTGTTATGGACGGAGTGCAGGGTATTGGGGTGCTACATCCTCATTCTTGGAATGTGACCTGAGAAGTGAGCTGAGTTAAGGCACTGTCTGCAAGTGCTTCTCCTCAAAATGCTTTGCACACCTTTGCAGGGGCCAGTGAATTGGCCATTGTTGTCATTTGCCCTTAAACCTTTGTGCTGATGCACAGCTCCTGGGGACAGCAAGGGCTGTACCTGTCTGTGGGCATGGATGTGATCTGGATGGGGACAGCTGTAGCTGGGCTTGAGTCATAGTTAGAAGTTGTGCTGGGCTTTGTGATGAGGCAGATCTGCCTCTCCCTGAACTCCCTCTTTCCTCCCACACCCAGACCCTAAACATGTGAAGGGATCAGGTCTATGAAGAAAGAACTCTTTCCAAGCCCACTGAATGGGTGCTGGTTGGGCCAGAAGGATGCTTAGCCAGAAGATGAGGTAGAGATTAGCCAAGTTCATTCCTGGGCAACATGAAGGGAAACTGGGCTTCCACTTGGCTGTTCTTTCTTCTCTTAGTTGGGCCAGCCTTGTGGACCCTTTGTGAGTCCATCAATAGGGGCTTTTCTAGGGAGTGTAGCTAGATTTAAAGATAAGAAAAAAATGCCTGGGTTTTGGTCCCTAGTCTTAATTTCTGCAACCTCTTGAGGGCAACCTCAAGAACTCAGAGGATGTGTGAATGGGCTGAGGGGAAGCTCTTTGCATTAGGGGACTTCACTTAGAAACCATGTTTTAGAACCATGTTTTGGCCCCGATGTTCTAGGTAAGAGAAAATTGGGTCAACATACTGGGCTTACCTGTGATATTCTGCAGCATCTTGTAATAGGGCTCCTGGCAGGTGTATCTGATATCAGATTTGTATGTAGTAAGGTTGTTACTTGTGAAGAAGGTGATTAGCCCATGCTCCAGTTCTGCTGGGACTCCACAGTCTACCACTGAAAGAGAAAACATGAGATGCCTCAACTGCCTTTCACTTCTCTTATTGGGCTATCCATGAGACTGTCTCAAACAGATGTGCAGAGAGTGAATTATGCACAACTATTTGAGTCTGAGTGGTATGCCTGGATTATGCAGTATATAATCTGTTTCACTTCCAGCAGCCCCACTCTTGGGGTTTCTCCCATTTATTTATAGTGCTGCTCTGTGGTGAACTCACCTGAGTTCCTATTAATTTCAGGTGGGGGTAGATCTCATCTGTTCCCTACTGTGAACCCTCTCCTTGGCATTCAGTTCTATTGTACAATTCTCTTTCTCAGTATGAAGCTCGTTGTTCAAGGAGAAAACTTCGGCTGACATGGACCAAATAATCCATTGTTCCTCCAGTCCCGAAGCACAGGCTGAGTAAGCACCATTATTATGCTCACATTGGAGGTTGTCTGACACACACACACACCAAAACAAACAAACGAACAAAAAACCAAAGCCAAGCTAAAATCCAGCTCCTGCCTGAGTGCACAGCTCCAATCTGTTTGTTCTCCCCACAGCATGCTTGGTACAGAAAGCAGGATCTGGGTCAGCATGAATTGATTTTTAGCCTTCATCTGCTCATTTCTCCAACTGTTGGTAACTTGGCATTGAGGATAACTGTAGTTTCCATGTAGAATATGACCAAAGATACCTGCTTCTTAGAAGATGTCTTTGGGTGAGCTTCCATTCTAATCATGTCTTCCAGGAGTCACCAGCACTGAGGGTGTCCAGTGTGATGGTGTCCGACATCCTTGGTTGAGAACCCAGCCCAGGGTCCTCCTCTAGAGGATGATGCTCATATCACTCAGGGTCCTCCTCCAGAGGATGATGCTCATATCATTTTAGGTATGATGACCTTAGAGAGAGTCCAAGAACCTTAGAGGGATCCTAGAATTTCATGGCTGGAAATGAGCCTCTATATTTCACAGATAAGCCCACCCAGTAGACCTGACTAGTCTGAGGTCACACTGTGGCTTACTTTCAGGGTGAGAACTGGATCTGACCTAGGACTCGAGGTTGTTCTAGTAAATGAAGCTAACTGTGCTTTAGGGACTGCTTTCCAGTCAGCTCGCCTGCACCAGGTACTAGCTGGCTCATATGGGTGCTCATTGTCAACCAGTACTGCCAAGGTTTCCCCTCCTCCTGGATGTCACTTGCTTTCTTGAGAAACACAAAGGGGATTTTACCCCTAAGTGCAATTCAGACACTGATTTTCACTTTAGGATTCCAAATTCTCCTTGCACTACAGCATTATCTACCTTAAAATGTATGTGATCTCAAGGCCCTCTGGCTTGAAGAAAAAGGATGCAAGAAGGGAGTAAATATAATTTTCTCTTATCCACAAGGAAGGCAAAAGCTAGGAAAACAGGTTTTATCCTGGCCCCCAGTTCACTGACAAATAATTCACATTTATTGTGATCACCCCAAACATTCATGGCAAGGGAAAACATGTACAAGTCAACACTAGGATGAGAGAAGTCATGATATTTCTTATTAAAACTATAAGTAGTTTAAATCTGTTTTCCTGCTGAATTGCAGTGCAGGATTCTCTTTCCCTTTTATGCAATGCACTGGTGCTTAGACATTGGGGCTACCCTGACCCCCTTAGCTTTGGTCTGATTGTTTGTATAAATTTGCCTCAAGACCTAACTACTTCGTTCTTGATAGAGGAATTCAGAGCTGGCTTTGGATGTGATAGGTGGCTCGAGCTAGCAGGATGGCATGTGCAGCTTTCCTATTGCTCTAGAGAAGCACCTTTGCCCTTGGACACAACCATTCCTATAGCCAGATAGATGGGTAAATAGGTATTGGAAAAGATAGGCTCACATCTGGGGCTGGTGTGATGTTACAACTGGCTAATCATCTGTCTTGTGGCACTAGCCCCCATATGGGTGCCAGTCCATGTTCTGACTGCTCCACTTTTGATTTAGCACCCTACTTGTGGCCTGGGACAGCAGCAGAGCATGACCCAAAGCCTTGGGACCTTGCACCTACATAGGAGACCCTAAAGAAGCTTCTGGCTTAGGATCTACTCAGCTCCAGCCTGAACCAGTGGATAGAAGATCTTTCTATCTCTGCTTCTCATTGTAAATCTGCCTTCCCAATAAAAATAAAAGATTAAGAAACAACAACAACAACAACAAAAAGAAGAAGAAGAAAGAAAGAGGGCCCAGTGTGGTAGCCTCACAACTAAATCCTTGCCTTGCTGTGCCAGGATCCCATTGGGTGCCAGTTCTAATTCCAGTGACTCTGCTTTCCATCCAGCTCCCTGCCTGTGGCCTGGGAAAGCAGTTGAGGATAGCCCAAAGCCTTGGGACCCTGCACACATGGGAGACCTGGAAAAGACTCCTGGCTCTTGGCTTCAGCTCAACTCTGATCATTGCGGCTGTTTGGGGAGTGAATCATTGAATGGAAAAATCTTCCTCTCTGTCTCTCCTCCTCTCTATATATCTGACTTTCCAATAAAAAATAAATACATCTTTTTGTAAAAAGAAAATAAAAAGAAAGAAAAGCTTATGTCAGCTTGGTTATGGTGAGCTGAGAAGAAATGCTTCCCATGTCTCCCTTGGCAGGCAAAGAACCTTCTCTGGATGGGCCCTCCAGACTGCCCGCCCTGGTGAGTGCCCCAGAGCACAATCAGCATACACCAGACTCCTCCCTGCTCCTTAGTTATTCCACCTTCTTCAGTTTCTGTAGGTCCTGTCCTGTTCTATGGTGTTCTCTTTAGGCATTTCCACAACTGGAATCAAAACATCCTCACTCCTAATCCTTGGACTTGTGCCTTCACCTCCACCCCACCAGTCTCACTGTCATCTCCAATTGTCATTTATTCTTCAGACTCAGCTTCCTGGACCTGCAGTTCTGAGCATGCTACAACCAGAGGTTTCATAGAGAACTGCCCGCAATCCTGGTGCTCAGGACTCAGCCCCCTTCCCAGCCTCAGGTTTACCACCTTCAGAATAGCCACTTCAGCATCACCAGACAACTCAGCATGCCAAGCTCTGCCCATCCCTGCTGTCTGGGATGCCCTGTGCCCATGCTCTGGCTACCCATGAAACCTTAGTCACACACAGCTTCTTTGTGGCAGCCTTTCTAACTATTCTAACTGGACAGGACAGCTTTTCTGATCTATAACTATTCACATCCCTCTGACATCACATGTCATATGTTGCACTTATTTGGACATGCATAAAATTTTCCTTTTGAGTTATGCTTTCTTCTATCACACTGAACAATGCCTGTTAATACATTTTGGACTTCAAATGGTTTATTTTACAGATGCTTGTCTGGTAGCCAGCCCATCTCCTCCCTTGGTGGCACCTCTATCACAGACTATACCTATAGGTCACCAGACCACTCACTGTCCACTCATCTGTGATTCTGCTCTCATTAGGTGGCCATTTAATTGCCAAATAGATTGGGTAGTCACAATGTAATTCAAGGGTTCTCAGACATGGGTGTACAGAGTTTGTTCAGGATGAAGCAGAGATTCCAGCACCTTTGTCATTGTTTATGATAGAGTGACACTCCCCAGTACCAGAGTGGAGGATCACTGCTTTCAGTTGTTATGAGTATCACTTTAACACCTTTAATCCAAGGATATAAGAAATACAAAATTTGCAAGTCCTAGAAGGAAGACCTTTCCATGTTGGAATTTCAGCCCTGCCTTAGGTTAGAATAGAAGCAGTGGTTTGTGAATAACATGTCCAAATTCTCAAAATCCACACCCTATGAACAATGATTTGTTTTACCTACTCATGACTGTTAACATAGTACCAACAGATAAAAGCTGTAAAATAAAGCCACAGGTATTCTGGCTCACTTGAATATGAAGTAGGGCCCAGATTAGAAACCTGGGCCCACTTCAGCTTGGTTAGCATAAGGCCACATGATTGTATACTGAACCCTGTGTCTCTGGGACTGAAGGCATTTTTTTTTTTCATTGAGAAGAGAATAAAGCCCTTATTGATACTTAAAAAAAAGAATCCCTCATTGTCTGTTATTTTCCAAAGTCATGCTTGAATGATGCATGAATCCTCAGAAAAGAGGATTTGTTTTCATAAACCCAGCAGCTTCCACTGCTGTGACTGTGCCGACTCTTCCAGCATCCGTCCTAATCTTCATTGACATGGGCAGTGGAGGGTTGATGGGTAGGAGGGGGTAGAGCAGCATTAGCCCCAGTGAGTGATCCAGTCCTGGATGGCCGCATTTGATGGGGTCCCGTCATTCATTCTGCCACTTGCTCTGACTCCAGTGGACTCTCCAAATTGATTTCTCTTTCTGCCACCACGGTGAGGATCAAAGAGGGTTCAGGAGACACAGAGAAAAGGGTAGCAGAGAGAAGAAGAGAGGAAGAGAGAAGAAAAAGAGAAAAATTAGCCAGCAAAGCAAGAACAGTTCATGCAGGAAATGCAGAAATCACTCCACCAGAATTGATTAAGGATGCACAGTGCAGGTACAGCCAGCGTAAAGGACAGATCGCAGTTGCGGAATTTATGCATGCTGAGAGAATGCATAGCCACACACCCTGCCTCATGAGGGTGATGAAGTTCTGCCCCCACAGAGGACTTTGCAGTCATACGATTCAATACCTGTCATTTGACAGCATTGAGAGCAGAGCAGGATTTTTCACCACAACAAGGGGAGGAAGAAGGGCCTGGACCACAGCTCGTGATCCCCACTTCAGGTTCCAGAGTATAACTTCAGTCTCTTCCTAGTATTCCACTCACATTCCCTCTCTTTTCAACTTCCCTAGGACCCAGCAATGAGTGAGTGAGTGAGTGTGGGAAACAGCTGTGTCTGAAAAAGGAAATCTAGTGGCCTTAAATCAGCATAGAATAGGGTCATCACAGGGCAGGACATTTTCGCTTTTCCTTAGCAGGAAATAACAAGGTATTCTGTTGTTTGAAAAGTCGTATTAAAACAGCACTTGTCAATATAATAGTACCTTTTGTTGAAACAGAAACTGCTTCATCACAGAAAAATATTATGAATAGTACTCCCCACTTTTGACACCTGTGAGTGAGGGAAATGTCATCTAGGAAAAAGTGTCTAGGAAGTGAGGGGATTAGGTTAGGAAGCAGGGGGACCGAAGCTTTTGCTACACTTTTCATTGTTCCAGCTACTCCCCATGTGACAAACGTGCTAACCTGTTTAGTCCACAGAACAATTTTGAGTGCAGGAAACTGAGGTCGTATCAGTCTGAGTTAGTTGCTTTGAAATGTTCAATGGCTAGAGTCTAAATGTGAAGCTTTCTGATATCCAGTCTGTCCCGAAGACTCCATAACCTCTTTACTCTTTGCCTTGTCCTATACAGCATGTGTCCCAGAACTCAGCCTCAGCACTCTATAAGAAACCACATGTTAGAGTTGGGGGTGTCTGCCCCTGAGAACTCCTCCCATGTTAGGAGTTATCTTTCCCATCTGAATTCCTACAGAACCCTGCCCAGGCATCCAGGAAACATTTGTCGAAGTCGTAACATGCCCCGCTTTCCCACAGTGGGCCCTTACTCAAGCCACAGCATTACAGGAGAAAGAAAGATTGAGAACACACTCTGCCTCAGTGTTCTCCCTGGGATTTACATCAAGGGAGCTGTGTGGCATGACAGTGTCCTCCTTGGCCCAGTGGGAACTTCTCTGTCTGCTTGGTACACTGGTGGACATTTAGTAGGAAGGGAAGAGGACAGCACCCCAAAATCTTTATGAGAAGTCATGGAATGGAGGCAGAGGGAGCAGCTATTCCCAAGTGTTGACTCCTCATCTCAGAGTTCTAAAGTAACTGCCACCCCTTCCTTCATTCCTGTTTGCTATCACTCTACTTCCTTGTTTCACTGCTACCATAAGGCAGCTTCTAAAACTGTGGTCTGGGCTGGGGGAGGGAGTAATGGTTAGAAATTGCTAGATATAGATGGGCTTTATTATAGAATCACTGGTGTCTATGGAGAGGCTTCAAAAACTTTACTAAAGATACTTGTTACAAAAATATGCATGGATTTAAAATGTTACTTGCACTCAAATAAGCCAATTCTTCCACAGACTTTTTTAAGGGCTGCTGTACTCTAGGACACTAAACTTAGCCCAAATTTCTTTACATTACAGTAGAGCTAATAGACCTGTCCATGGTCAGAGTGCATGGACTGCAGAGGCAAGGCAAGAACTGAAGTCTATGGAAGAGCTCCATCCCCTGTGCTACACTCACAGCACTCCCTACAAATCCCTAAACTGTCTCAGAAAACTTAGTGTATATAGATATGGCAACACAGAGAATAGCAAAGTCACTCTGTTCTGGGTACCAGCACGTAAATTGTTTCCTGAATTAGCAATGGGCTGAGTCCCTACCTGGGAACACACTGTCCCTCCAGCTAGTTTGGCAGCCTATTGGCAGGCTGAACTGACATCAGAATTCAGAAAGCAAGGTGTGGTGCAAGAGAAGTTTCTGTTGGGATCCTAAAGTGTTATTGCTGAGTGGGGTGTGTATACCCTTATTGTCCTGTCTTCAAGTGTTCTTAAGTCTTGTCTCCATCCATCTTAAAGTATTCCTACCAAGCTTTCCCTTTTGTGTTGTCTGTGCTCAGATTTTATTAGTGTGTGTCAGGTGTTTTGTGTGTGTGTAAAGGGAGCACAATATCTTTGGCAATCAACCATTTTGTTTTCTTACTTTTGCAGACAGGAATCTTGTTACTCCATGTCCCGTCCTTCAGACACTCAATCTGAAAAGTATCCATCTCCATGTCATCCTGGGAAGAAACAGCAAGAAAAGAGCGAGGGAGAGACAAAAGGAGGTTGAATGGGGCAAATATTTCCTTAGCATCCAAATGCACTGGATCTCCAAACATGGCTCTCCTCTGTGAGGACTTCCCACCCATGGGCCTCCAAGGGCAAGCTTGAAGGTAAAGGGAAGATGATGCCACTCACACAGAAGCCAGGACTGTGTGCAGGAAGGCACTGGGGAGCTTGGTTCCTAAGAGAAGCCTGTCAGCTTGACTTCTTTTCTGGAGCAGTTGTTCTCAAACTTGAGCAAGCAGCATCACCCAGAAGGCTTATTGCAGTGGACTCCTGAGCTTCACACCAAAAATTTCAGATTCTGTGGGTCTGGCTTGCCCAAGAATGGGCATGGCTATTTCTATCAAGTTCAGGGTGATGTTGCCTAGGGACCCCTCTCTGAGAGTCATTCTCAAGAATGGTGGTCCTATAGTTTGGCTACACGCAGTACTCAACTGGAGAACAACAAAGGACAACCTATTCCTGTCCCAAGCTCTCAAGATTCTGTTTTAACTGATCTCAGAGAAGGTGGGCTTTTTTTAGTTTTCAATTTTAACCAACTGATTCCTAGGAAACTACTGTTCAGTGGACAGGAATATAAGGAATGCTCATCTGCCACCTGCAAAACCCTGTTTTCCCTTTCCATTATCCCTCCACTACCTATCCCATAAGCCTGATGACCATTCTGAAGGTTTTTATCATGATTAAACAGCTGCATTGCCCATAGTTTTAAAAAAAAAATATTCAAGTGAGGTCCTATTCTTATATAAAAAAAAAAAAAACTTCTGCCGTTTCAGGAAGTGAGAGACAGTGTGGGATGCATGCTTTGGATTTCAGGAACATTTGGAAGGAAACTGTGTTACAGGTGCTTGCGATAAGCTCTGGGCCATCTGCTTCAGGGGACTCGGGAAGGTTTGTCGGGTTTGGTTGTTCCCCTCCCCAGACTGGGCTCTGCACCTTCAGCACTTTGTAGCCTGTGTCACAGCTGATGAGCACTTGGTCTTTGAAGAAATACGTGGTTTGCAAGGGCTCAATTTTCCCCTGGATGGGAGGCTGTAGTTCTGAGCACTCGTTTCCTGGTGGGCAACAAATGAAAAGACAGCAAGTGAAAAAACAAGGCAAGGTTTAACTACCAAGAAACAGCTTCTAGAATAAAAGGCTTGATGGGGTAAAAAGCCCACAGAACAGAGTGCCAGGGGCCTGGCCTTCTCAGGCTTGCAGGCAACTCTGGAACTATGAGTCATTTTCCAACTTGGCCCCGCATTTTCCTATTCATAACATGAGGTCGTTGACCAGATGAGCTCATTAAAACTAAGGGCTGGAAAGCATTCTATGTGCCACTGGATCCAACTGTGTGGTGCTTCCTTTGTTACATCTTTATAGGTGTTGTGGAACATCTATGTGCATTTGTACAGTAACATGAAACTAAGTGATTCCAAGGCATGTATTTTCAGCACACGAAGTCCTCCAGTTCAGAAATTCAATTTTTTTCTATTCTGTTGAAATTTGTGCCCTTGTAACGTCATTCACTGAGCATAGCTTTCCCTGTGGGGCCTCTAGAATATTCCCAATTGCCCTTATCCCTGGATGCTTCTTCAAAGCCTTAGTGGGACTCTGATCATAAGCCCAAATCTGATGAGACGGTCAGGCCTGTGCCTATTCCTGTTATATATATATATATATATATATATATATATATATATATATATATATTTTAACTCTTGTCAATGCCCTTTCTGCTTCTCTCTCCAGTCTAGGCCTTGGATGTGACAATATAGGCAGGGCATCAAGATTTATGAACTGAATTAGTCATGCCCGGCTGTGATTTTCTTGTCACTGATATTCATCCTCCTCTTACTTTAGTTGCTACAGACCTCTTAGGTCAAGTGGTGCTATTAGTTTTGGACCAAGACTGGTTGGCTCAGGAACTGGAGGAATGAGATCCATTGGCTTTGCCAATCTAGTGATCCAGAAGGAAGCAAACATTCAAAGCAGAAAGGAACAGTCTGAACATCTGGTCCACACCTAAATTCCCGATCCAGACTTACAGAAGACTAGAGCTGGAATGACCCACTTCAGGTCTAATGGCTCACCATTTGAGGGATGGGAGTGAGGAAACAAGATAATCTCCCTCCCATGATTGTTAAAGGGCAGTATGTTTTGAAAATGACCAGAGTAATACAGCAACATGCCTGCCCTTGGCCCTGTTTTATGGATGAAAAATCACATGAACCTTGGTCCCAATTTCCTCTACTGGGAGCCCCACCAGAGTCAACAGTCCTGTGAGTGTTGAGCACAGCTGCTCTGTGTGGGGAGTATGCAGGTGCGTATGAGTTGTGTGCACACTCACATGTGTGCATGTGCACATGTGGGATGGGTGAGTTACCTGCAGCTCTGTATGAGAGCTTCCAGCCCCGGTTCTCTCCTGAGTTGTCACTGCGGAACAGAATCTGGACACTGTGGCTCTGTGTGCTGATGGCTTCTGGGGCTTTCTCTCCACAGTAGGGTCCCCAGACATTTTCACCCACTTTAATCTGAGAAAAGTAAGAGAGAGAAAGCATCACATATGAGCAGATGTAGCGACTGATGTAGGCAGCCCCTCCACACTGCACTGCAGGACCTCCCTCCAAATGTTGAGTGACCACAGATTAATGGCCAGCAAGAAGATAGACTCTGATGTCCAAGAACTGTCAGGAACTGAAGTCTGCCCATAACTTAAGTGATCTTGGGAATGCACACTTCCCCAGGGCCTATAGATAAGAGCTTTATCCAGCTGAAGCCTTCATTTCAGTCTCACAAAACCGTAAGCAGATAATGTAGCTGAGCTTATTATGACCCAAAGAATGGTTCAAATAGGAAATGGGTATTCCAGAGGCTCATGTTGTGGCATAGTGGGTTATGCCTACATTTGTGATGCAACCTCATATCAGGGGTTGCTTAAATCCCATTAATGCTAGTTCTAATCTAGCTACCCACCTGGGAGACCAATAGAGCGTAGCCCTAATTCTTGGGTCCCTGCCACCAATGTGGGAGACCCAGATGGAGTTCCAGGCTCCAAGCTTCAGCATGACCCATACCTTGCTATTCTGGCCATTTGGGGAGTAAATCAACAGGTGGAAAATATGTCTCCCCTTTCTGTTTGTCTCTCACTGTCTTCCCTCTGTGTGTTACTCTATATTTCAAACAAATACATACATATTTAGGAATAAATAACAAATTTGAAAAATACATGTTCTTTTTCATATGTGAAAATAAGCAACAACAAAAAGTTGATGCCATAACTATGCTTCTGCCAAGGCAGTGTTTAGATGGCCTCTAGGGGCCTGGGAACTTGGACTGAGACTGGCAGAGCAGAGTGGGCCTGGGAACTCCCCCATGTATTTGGGTCACAGATGGGATGGAAGTGGTGGTGGTAGTATTAGAACCCTAGACTGGCATGCTGATGTGGTATGATGGTGGACTGGGCTTGTAGACTCATTAACATCCTTGAGTCCAGGCTGGACTCAAGGATGGTATCCCAGGCTAACATGTATACAACAGACTGGTTCTGGGGTCCCAGGTGGGCAGGTGGAGAGCTCCAGGCCAGCACGCTGCCCTATCAGAAGACCCAGCTTGTGTACCATGTGTTTGTGGGCATGGAGACTGTGGATTGGCCAGGGAAGTGGGTATAGGATGTGTGGGAGGGATGATCATTGAAGGAATACATTACAGGTAAGGAATGGTTTCTGGGGGACCATGACTTCCACTGATGGGTCCATTGTACTTGGAGATAAGCAAGGGGGCTGAGGCCGAGTGGTTTGGAGGGAAGTAGAGGAACTTTCTGGATCAAACTGATGTACCTGCACATGTGGGAGACCTGAGCTGGGCTAGTTAGCATCTAATATTATTGACCATCACCCACTGACACACACAGTTAAGGCTGGGAGCCCACCTGGCATGGCTAGATCACAATATCTGCCAGCGAGTGTTGGAACAGGGGATGGGTAATGTTAGGCCAGGTTATGACATTGACCAGTACATGAGAGAACCAAGTCTGGTGCAGATTCTGTGGGGGATATGTGGGATTACTCTGTGGAACTGCAATATCTACCGGTTTGCTCAAGAGTTGGGGTGGGTGATGGACTGAGCTAGGAATGATCATGGAAGCCCCAACACTCATGGAGACTGGACTTGGAAGCGGGCTGCACTGGTCCAGGCTATGGCACTAGTAGGCACATCCAGGAGTAGGGCATAGGGCAGGTCAGGTTGTAACATCCACTAGCACATACTAGCCAAAAGAGAGGGGTTAGACTATGTTCAGACTATACTGGGCAAGGGCCTAGCACCTGCTGGCACATCTGAGTTTGGCAAATCTAGGTCTGGCAGTGGGCCTGGTGGGGGAACTTGGGGAACTCCACTGGTGGGCTGTAGCTCCTGCTGGTGAGCACATGAGTCAGTGCTGGGTGTTGGCCAGGCTGAGCAAGACTGCTCCACTTGTCAGCAAGTTTGTGGGCTGGTTTTGGCAGGGAGAAGGGTGAGAAGGGGTAAGCGGAAGAGGCAAGGCAGACCGGGTAGAGCTAAGCCAAACCTTAGCACCCTGGCATGTGCAGTAGCCAAGATGGAATGCAAAGTACCAGTTTGCATGAAACCAGGGATGGGAGGTAGACTGGGCAGGCTAGATATAGCACCCATCGTGAGAGTTGGGACTGGGGGTAGGCCAGGCCAGGTAAGGTTGCAACATCTGATGGCAAAGGTCAAGACAGAGGATGGGCTATGCAGGGCTGGGTCAGAGGAACCACCAGCATGTGGAAGCTCTGTGGCTGGGAGCAGGCCTGATCAGGGAGCTTGGGGACACCCCAGCTGGGTTGTTTTTGCTACATGAGCTCAAAAGTCAGGATGGGATGGGGGTGGCAAACTGGCTGGACATGGCTGTGGTATACCTTGACATGGGTGTGAACTGGGTTTGGGATGTACCAGACTAGGTTAGGCTCTACCACCTGCTGGTGATCACAAGAACCAGAGTAGGCGTAGAACGGGCTGGGTTAGGTCTCAGCGCCAGCTGAACAATGCAATAATAGCAGGATCTAGGGGAGGATCAGGCATGGCTGGGCTGTAGCACCCAACAGTAAGAGATGGAATGGATGCGGGCCACTAGGCAAGGCTGCTATACCTTTCAGGACAAGTTAGGCAGGGCAAGGCACCCACCAATGTGTACAAGATCTGCCACTGGTAGGTGGCCTCATAGAGGACCCTGGGGAACTTCTCTGTCAGGACACAATCTCTGCAGGTGAGTGCAAGAAAAAAGACTGGGAGCAGTCTAGCCGAGGCCAGGTTACAGTATTCACTAACATATGTGTGGGTCAGATCTGGGGGTGAGCCAGGATGCGCTAGTTCATAGCATCCACTGGCAGATGTGAGAACCAGGATGGGTTGCAGGACAGGTTGGCTTGGGCTACAACACCAGCCAGTTCACATTAGAGCCAGGACTGGGAGCAGTCCAATCTGGACTAGGCTGCAGCACCTACCAGCATGAGTTACAACTGGGGGCAGATCTGGCCAGGCTACAGCACCTGCCAGCAAATGTTGAGGTGAGTCAGGTCATGCCAGATTGGGCTGCAGCATCACCAACACAGGAAAGTCAAGGGCAGGGAGTGGGGGTGGAGGGATTTGAGCCCAGTAGGGGAGTAATGAGGACTCCCTTGCTGGGCCACTGTTCCTTCTGGTGAGTGTGAGAACTGGAACCAGGACAGACCAGGCTAAGCAGGGCCATAGCACCTGTTGGCCTGCATGTGAGTTGGGTTAGGTGAAGATCCAGGATGGGTTAGCCAATTTTATCCACTGGTGCATGCATGAGCCAGAATAAATTCAGGCTGATCAGGCTTTCCCACAGAATCAATTGGCAAGTGCTGGGAATGGGGGCAAGTCTTGTCAAGCTAGAGTGCAGCACCATCTGGAAAGTGCAAGATCCAGGACTGCGAATGGACCTAATAGGGAAACTGTGGTCTCCTCTCTGATGGACTTCTTCTCCCACTGGTAAGCATAAAAACCAGGGCTGAGGGTGGACTGGCTGGAGAGGTGACAGCACCTCCAGCATAAGTTTGGGCTGGATAGTGGGGTCAGTTGGACTGAGTTAGGGGGCAGCAACCATTGGTGTATGCAAAAGTCAAATGGGATGCAGGACAGACTGGACCAGTCTGCTGTACATACAGGTATGTGCAGGAACCAGGGTTAGGGACAGTCCTAGTGGGGATGATTGGGGTCATTCTGAATGGACTGTAGTTCTGCTTGTGTACATGAGTGCCAGGGGTGTGGTGGACAAAGTTGGGTTGGACCATAGCATCCATTATTTGCATAAGATGGGGTTGGAGACAGAACTGACCCAGCAACTGCAACCACCAGTGTGTATGTAGTCTGATGTGGGTGACAGACTGAGCCAGATCCTGCACTGTTTGGCACATGCAGGAGTCAGGTATGTGGTCACCTCAGATGAGGTTGCTTTTGAGACCCACCCAACAGAACTGCTGCACTTGGAACTCCAACCACAGGCAGAACTGCAGGATCTATATTTTGAGCATGGAGCACCTGTTTCAGAACTGGGCCTCCTCAGTTGCTAAAGACTGTACAGTGGACAGTATGCCCAGATGCACTGGGGCCTGCAGAGGACATCTAGTACCATAGCAGTTTATGGATGGCAGAACAAATGGACAACTCTCCCAGCCAAGCTTTGACAACAAGTATCTGGGTGAATAGAGATTCCAAGGTGGATTATTTCAGCCAATGGGCCTTGGGAGGATTTCCTCATCTTTGCAGCAACAAAATCAAAAGCATTTCAGAACTATCAAAACCACTTGAACTAAGCCCTCAGAGTATACTCCACAGTGGATTATGTGATGACATTGAGTGGCTGTCCCCTGTATCTGAGTACTGATACAGTTAGGATGTTGGGTGTGGCTTCTCCCCTCTCTCCCCTATTCTCCAGATACAGGAAGAAGAAAAAGAAAATTGGAAACAATGGTTTCATCCACTTTTCCTCTGTTCCTCCACCCTTTCCATCCTAATCAGTGGTCCACGTGGACATGCATCCTTCTAAATTATGTAAACATGATAAAAAATAAAATTTTTAAAATACAAAATTCAAGAAGAAGAAGAACAAGAAGGGGGAAAAGGAGGAGGAGGAGAATAAGAGAAATAAGAATGGGTTTTAGGGGCTTGAAAGCATAGGTAACAGAGCAACAGACCAAAGTCAGGTAAAGGGTACCAACAGATAGAAGGAACGAGTTTTAGTGTTGTACAGCATGGTAGTGATTACAGTTTAAACAAAGATTTATTATGCATTTTATAAAGAACAGAAGAGTCTGAAGGTTCCCACCACAAAGGATGTAGATGTGTTTGAAGATATGAAAATGTCAATGACCCTGCTTTGATCATTATGCACTGTGTATACACATCCATCAACTGATTGTTCTTCATAAATATGTCTGGTTAAAGATAATTCAGAATGAGAAAAAAAGAAATGAGTATCATTGTAAGCTGTTGTAGCTTTGGGATATTGTTACACAGCATTGGAAAGCCCATGCCCTGTGCTTCCTGTTGTCCCACTCCTAGCCAAGGCATCCTTAGCCTCTGGATGTAAGGAGGAGGCCAGTCAGGCTCAAAGTTATGGAGTTTTCTTTTATGGACTTTCAAGTTTCCTTGCCTTTCCCACCCATGAGAGGTCTGTCCTTGGCAGTTTCATTTTCTATTTCTGTCCAGCCTTGTGTTTGGCCTCTACCTCCTCTCTCTAGCTCTTCAAGTTTACTGTCTTGTTTTCTCTCTAGAATATCCCACTGTTGTAGTGGTTTAAACCAGCATTTATGTGCATAGTTGATGGTGACTCACTGTATCCCCTGCTCAGTACCTCTCATGAGATCTGAGTTTGCTTGGCTGTTCAGTTCTATTTGGATGCTTCAAGTTGATCATTCTCCAAGAATTTTTTACTTTATTTCCTGTAGATTCTCAAATCCACATCCCAGCCACAATCCCAGCCACAACTCAAATACAGACTGCCTTTGCATCTCACCCTTGTGTTGGGAATAATCATAAACCAAGAGGCAATTTGCCTGTGATATCTTTCCTTCCACACAGTTCCTTCTCTCGAGGATCAGTTGAATAATTCGTGGGTTCCAATGTGAAGCGAAAATAAGAGTCCCCTTTTCAAAGTTTATTAGGAAGTATGGCAGAACCTAACATAGAATCTTGTGTGGCCACATAGATTATGATCATAAAGCAAGGCCTGCTTCCCAGGGACTTTTTAAGGTGCATATCTGACTATCTGATTCTCTTCCTCAAACTACCTAGGCAGCCAGAGAAGACCTCTTGGCTAGATCAGAGTAAGTTAGTACATGTTATTTTAAAGACTGAATTTTTTTTGGAAAACTAGCAGCTCAACTCCATCCCGAGAAAATGAAGCACCCAGAGTATCAATTTTCCCATGTTTGATGAGAGTTTCCAAGCATTCATTGCAGGCTCACCTTGATGTAATCATAGGGGCAAGGCACCTCAGGATGGTCTTCAATATCGAAAAGATCTTCAAACTGCAGGCTGATCATGAAACCCTCCTCTAACTCGATGGCGTAGAAGCATTCAGAGCTCTTGGGATAAGGGTTGGGATAATCAGGGCTGGTAATGACACCGGTCCTCTGGGTGAAAAGGTTGTCGCTGCACTCCACTGTGGGAAACATAGCAGAGAAAGTGGCATATCACAACTGTGGCCACCATAACTCCCTGCCCATCTGCTGCTGCCTGAATTTCCCAGTGCTCCTCTATGGTGGGAAGGGAAGGAATCAATATTCCCATTTGACAAATGGGGGAGACTGAATTCACTGAGGGGAAGTGATTCACTCAAGGTCAACACTAGTATTGTGCAGCACTTTCAGCTTTCAGGGTCAAACACAGGCTTCCAATTTTCGTTTCAGAACTGTTTGCCCTGTGGGCTGACTTTTCTTTTGAGATTCTCTAATGGTGGAAAGTACTAAATGGATCTAGGATGGGAAAGTTTGAGAAACATATTCAGGGTGCATCTGAATAGCTTTCTCCCTTCTTGCCTCTCTCCCTAGAATTGCTTTAGGGCTCTGCTTGAAGCTGCCCTAGACTCTCATTCAATATGAGTGTAGCTTCAAGAGTTTGTGGAAACTGGTATTAAAGGGTACAACTGTTTTGGTGTATAAATATTTTTTTATAACATGCATTTTCATAAACTTTTTGAAGACTTCTCACATGTATAGATTTCAAGAGCTTTTGACATTAAAATAAACTTTTGTTTTATAAGCTTTTGCGGAGCTTTTTGATTATCTTCATGCAGGCTCATTACATATGTTCAATCCTCCTTCACACCACTTGCCCATTCTATCCTTGCTTTGTTTCCTTATGGTATTGTCCTGCTACTGACATTCTGGCCTATAGGAAGTTGTTGGGGTTTCTTGCTCCTCTAGACTGTGAATCTCATGAATGCTGGGGATTCTGTGTTATTTTTGCAGCCTTAGTTAGGTAAAGATTCAACATGCTGGGAACCTAGTCATGCTGGGGATTCTGTTTTGTTTTCCAAACCTTTACTTAGCTAAAGATCCAACATGCTGGAGTTCTGCTGAGGCACCTTATAGCCACTGTGGCTTTGCCCTTGTGCTGGCCCATCCTGCTGGTGGGACATCAATGCTGCTTGCTCAGCCTACTGACTTGCATGTGAGAAACTGTGGGACAGAAATGTAGGCAGGCTGTTGAACAAAGGTTAGATGGAGCTCTTGAATCCCCATCTGTTTCTATTTTTCATTCCAGGTATTCTCAAGACATTATTGCCCTAAAGCAGGCTCAAGCTGTTTTTAACAAAAGATATCTTTAATTTTTTTGTGCCTGAGACACAGACAGGCATATTGTGTATACATAAATATATAGCATATTTGTGCTATCAAAAGAAGCCTCCTTGGAACATGGCTGAAACTGAAATAAAGGATTGTTTATTATACTCTACGTGGTGTATTATTAACCCCCACTGTACTCACCACATAGTAGACAATAAATACTAAATGAAAACAATAAAAAATATAACCCTCAGAGTAGGCATTGTACAGTGGGTTAAGCCACTGCTTGGAATACCTACATTCCATATCTGAGTGATGATTCAAATTCTGGTACTCATTTTATTTGTTTAAACATTTGCCAATTTATGTGAAATGTAAAGTGACAGAGAAGAAGTGACACAGAGAGACAGAATGTAAGATAGAGGGAGGAAGAGAGAGAGAGAGGAGAGAGAGAAGAGAGATTAACCTTTCTTTTGCTGATTCTTTTATTAAATTGTTGTAATGGCTAGGGTGGGTTCGGGAAATCCATCTGAGTCTCTCTCAGAGGTCCAATCACTTGGGTTGTCTTTCATTGGTTTCCTAGGCACATTAGCAGGGAAATGGTTAGGAAGTACTGTGGCCGGAACTCAAACTGGCGTGCCTACGGGATGCTGGCATTGTAGATGGTGGCTTAATTTACTGTGCTACAACACTGGCTCCTGGCTTCTCCTCTTCTGACCCAGCTCTTCCTGCTAATGCCCCTGGGAGGACAGTGGAAGATAGCCTAAGTACCAGGGTTCCTACCACGCTTGTGGGATAGCTGGATGGCGTTTCTAGTTCCTGGTTTTGACTTGGTCCAGCCTCAGCTGTTGCAGGCATTTGGGGGAAGAAAATAGCCATTGGAAGCTCTCCTCCCACTTCTTGCTCTCTCTCTCCCTCTTCCCGTGAGCCCTCCCCCACTTACGTGTGAGAGCCTAGCCCAAAGGCTTCCCCTGGAGCACACTCCAACACTCCGAAGCTGTTACAGCACTGCCCTGGGACGCCCTCCTTCTCCTGACTTTCTCATTTCTTGAAGGGTTTACCATCTCAGGGAAGCTTCTCCAGGTGGGCTTACGTGTGAATGTGCTGTATCCACATTGCCATTACCTAGGAGCAGCAAATGGAGCCTTTGCTGCAACCCACCATGTGCTTAGTTGGCTATAGCCATGCAAGCCCAGGAGCTCCTTCTAGAATTGTGGCTCCCTCTCTTTCCCTTTCTTGCTCAGCCTGGAGACTGCTGCACAGGGAGCAGGATAATGAGATGAAAATGGGGAAGGAGACATTTTCTTATTGTCTTTGTCTTTCCTTCTCTCCTCTCTTTCTTTCTTTGAGCTGAACTTAGAAGAGCTTAGTGGTCATGGAAAGAAGAGAATAAAGTAAAACTGGGAAAGGCATAGTCCATGGCTCAGGGAAGAAGGACGAGGAGTCCCAGTTTTCACCTAACTCAGCCACGCCAAGCCCCTACAGTTGCAGAGGAGACAGGGACCTACAAAACAGAAATGCTTGCTCAGGAATAAAGATCACCCAATAGTCTGAAACTTTTCTCTTGCAGTTACTTGAGAAGCTGGGCTTCCAGCCTTCGTGCATATTTTTACATCTTCCTTTGTACATTATCTCAAGTGTGTTTCTGACTTCATTTTAAACATGGCTTTCATTCCTACTGCATGGCTTTCATTCCTCTGAGCCTCCTCCAATCTTACTGGAAGATGTGACCTAGAGCATTCAGGGACAGAGCCATCTCTAGGCCCTACCTCGACAGGTTCTGTTGTCTGTGTGCAGGATGTAGCCGAAACGGCAGGAGCAGTAGTAGCCGCCGATGTAGTTGTGGCAATAGTGGTCACAGGACAGCTCTTCGTCCTCTCGATCCTTGCATTCATCCACATCTGCAGGGTGGGTACAATCTCTGAGTCAATCAACATGTGCATGACAGTGTAGAAAACAGCCACCATTCATATAACACTTAGCATGAACCATTTACTGTGTGTGTGTGTGTGTGTGGCAAAGAGGGATGTTCTTGCATTCTCTCAGTTAATACCTACATACAAATCAGATATAGCAGCTAGCTTCATTTTGCAAATGAGAAGGCTTAGAGAGGTCATGCAACTTATCTGAGACGAGGTTCAAACCCAAGCTCACTGACTATTGGTGCAACCATTGTCCTCTTGCGGTTATGACAACAGTTGTGTGTCAGGCAACAACCTTAGGAAGCTGGACGATCACTGCTGAAGTTGAAACACAGAGTGATGAAAGAACTCAAAGCCAGGCTGACAGTAAGTAGCAAACCTAGGATTCACATCCAGGTAAGCTGACTCCAACACAGATTCTTCTGTTCCTTGCTGCAGCTTCCTAAGCCTGTAATGGGATCAAACTCTGTTCTAAGTATTCGAACACACATTTATCCTAAAGGGATATATGTGTATTATGAGCACATGAAAAGATTGTCAACCTCACTAGTCATCAGCGGAATGTAATTTAAGCCATAATGAGGTACTGCTCATATATGCTGCAGTGGATAAAAACTTCTAGACTGGGTCCCTGCATGGTAGCCTAGTAGCTAAAGTCCTCATCTTGCATGCTCTGGGACCCCATATGGGTGCCAGTTTGTATCCCTGCTGCTCCACTTCCTTTGCAGCTCTATGCCTGTAGCCTGAGAAAGCCGTACAGGATGGCCCACAGCCTCGGGACCCTGCACCCATGTAGAAAACCTGGAAGAAGTTCCTGGCTCCTGGCTTCAGATCAACTTAGCTCTGGCCAGTGTGGCCACTTGGGGAGTGAACCAGCAGATGAAAGTGCTTTCTCTCTGTCTCTTCTATCAGTAAATCTTTCTGATTTATATATATATATGTATATATATATATGTATATTTATATGAATTTTAAAACACTTCTAGATTGACAACTACTGCTGAGGATGTGGTACAGTCAGAGCTCTCACATGCTGGTGGACATAAATGCAACTACACGATTGCTTTAGAAATAATAAAACAAAGCATACACTGCCTCTAGGAAGCAACAATTTCCTGCTTATTCAATAGAAATAAAAACATATATTCATAAAAAGACTAGTGTAGGAAGCTCTTAGAAACTTTAATGAAAGAAAAAAGATAAGTAAAGCTTCTGTGTCGATCAACAAACTATCTGTAGTAAATTCATACAGTAGAACGTTGCTCTGCCATGAGTAGGAGCAAATGACTAATGCGTGTAATAGCATGAAGAAATCTCAAAGATGTTACATGAAGTAAAATAATCCCCACCCTCAAAGTGCATTTTCTTTGTGATTCTTATGTGCAGTTTTAGAAGAGGCAAAAAATTATTAGGAAATGGCAGAAAAAATAAAATAATTATGTTTAGATAATTATGTTCTCAAGGGGAGATGGGACCAGGGGTTGACTGGAAATGAGCTTAAAAAAATGTTCTGGGCTGATGGTAAAATTCAAGTTTTCCTTAAGCAAAAATTTTTCAAAATCAACAAATGTTTACTAAGACTTTCAATGTATGTAAATTACATATTAAAAGAGCAAACTGAACTGTAGCAAAAAGGTAGGCATGTTGGTCTGTTCAGAAAGAAGTATACTGATGTTTAAAATCTGCCTCTACATACATAAAAAAATGAGTTGGGTGGATAGGGAGTAATTTGGATAAATAGATTTGTGATGGAACAAGTGTAGTAAGGTGACAAAGTTGGGTTGTTGCGAAAATGCAGATTCACCAGAAAATTGCAGGCGCAGGACGCTGTCATGCTGAGTAAGAAAGGGAGGCTGGGAGATGAGCTACTTTGTCCTCCAACTTACCCACAGCCATGTAATGGGCATCGAACCCCGTGAATCGTTCCTCATTGGAGAAATCTGACCGGAAAGTGATGGACATGAAAGAGCCAGGGGAAAGGACCACTTCCTGGCCAGGGGTCTGCTCTGTGTCTGTGGTCTCCCTGCCACAGAATGTCGCCAGCACCTGATCTTCAGTTTCTACCTTTGAGGTCAAAGAGAAAGAAAACAATATGAACAACTTTCCATTTTAGTTTCTTTTCGTATTTCCAGGATTAAAGATACATGGGTTGTCTGCAATGAGATCCAGTAACCTGGGATACCTAAACAGAAGGGAACTGATTCTGGGAGCCAAGGAAAGACGTATCACAGGTAAAGTCAACATGGCCATCTGAGCATTTTCATGCATTTCAGCTAATTTCCTCAGAATTAGTTTTCCATTTAGCATTCCTGTTGGCATCCCATGTGGCTTATTAATTGAAAATAACTCAGGTTAAAATTTGAAAAGAGTCTGGCATCCTCACTAAGTCTATACACACCAGGAACTTTCCACGTGTGACTTTGTACGCAATTCAGGTTACCCATTGAGCATCTAGTGAGTCCTGTCACTGAGAAAAGGATGAGATAGAAGCAATGAGATGAGGAAGACATGGTGCTGTGTACTGAATGAGAAGAGCAGGCATAGAGAGAACTGTTATGTAGTATAACCCATGGTTCAACAGTAGCACAAACACTACATGTGCACCAGGGAGGAGGTGAGAGATCCACATTAGAGCTAGAGTTTTAGGTGAGGTGAGCAGGAGGTTGTTTTGTTTACAGATGTATCTTCAGTGATTGGCAAATAGTACCTACCCAATAAATATCTGTCCCAGCTAAAAATGCAAGACCCATCCTAAGAAGAATAAGAGCAGCTTCAGGAATTACATAAGATGCACTTGGAGTGACACATGGAAAGTGGATTCTGATGGAACTTGAACAAAGTGAAAGACAATGAAAACATTTGAACAGGGAAGTCATGTTAACAGAAGCACACTTGATAGAAACTCTTAAACGCACAGAAACTACTTATTTACTAAAATCATTCAGAAACTGTGTGAGTGCATGAATGTGTGTGTGCATGCTAAAAACCTATGTGTCAGACGTTACTCATTTGCTGAAAGAAAACTCAGCAGATTCAGAGGCTGAAGCAGAAAGCCTTAATCTTGTGAAGATTATTTGATTGGACTGCTTTGGGAGGCATGGAAGGTCAGCTACTTGGTAGGTTTGTTTGGCTAGGAATACCTGACCCAGCCCACACTCTTATCTCACACCCAACCTTTCAAGCTTTCAAGCTTGAGTTTGTCTTTGAACCCTCTGGCGTGACACAGTGGTCAAGATACATGACAATGTTTTCCACAAGAATGAGTTCTAATGCTTTCCTAAGTCATTAAAGGAAAGTTCTCCAAGTCTGCCTATCTCTAGTAGCTTCTAATGAATTCATTATTTTTCTCATTAACCTCATATGTCAGGACTATCTTGACATTTGACACTTCTGTTTTGAAACTAATGGTTTATTTATTTAAAATAAGAGAGAGTTTTAAAGGAAAACAATTTGCCCTGGCAACAAAACACAAGGACAATTAATCGCTAACTTTGGGAATTGGAGTGTAAACAGAAGATGAGATCATGGCTTTGCTATTTGCTACTTTTTTTGCAAATACTTGCGAACTCACTTCAGCCTTCTACTGTAGAATATGCCTTTCCTCACACAACTGAAATGTCACTTCTTGACAATCTCACTTGCTGTGTGATTTGGGAAACTGAGTTTTCTAGATAGCTGAAGGTTCACGTAATTATAATTATTTTTCAAAATTTCTTCTAGTTGCAATATGTTTTTTAAAGTGCTTTACACAAATTTTTTCTGTCTTAAGTAAAACACATTAACCTTTCTTGATGATCCAGGGAAACTGCTCTGATTTCCAATCATCCCATTACTACATGGAAGTGAGAATCCTGGAAATCTGGAGTTGTGTAAAGCTGCTCGTCTTTCCTGGATTATTGGAAGACTATAACGTATTTGCAAAGTTTAGGTCTTCTTTCTGGTACTCTCCTGTAATTAAATTAGTCTACTGGCTATTCTTGTATGTCTGCATATGTTTAGAATGTTGTGAAGTAGAGGGCCACGTGCCTTGAATGTGTTGGGATCCCGTATGGGCACCAGTTTTTGTCCTGGCTGCTCCACTTCACATCCAGCTCCCTGCTTGTGGCCTGGGAAAAGAGTAGAGAATGACCCAAAGCCTTGGGATCTTGTACCCACGTGGGAGACCTGGAAGAAACTCCTTGTTCCTGGCTTCAGATTGGCTTAGCTCCAGCCATTGAGGCTTGGTGGGAAGTGAACCAGCAGATGCATACATATATACACACATATACATATATGCACAGATACACATACATACAATTTATACATATATACATATATATATCTCCTCTTTGTATGTCTGCTTTTCCAAAAAAAAACAAATGAACCTTAAATTTTGTTAAGAACGTTGAGAATTGGGAACCAGTTAAAATGCTCTTATTGAGATTTAATAAAAAGGAGACTAAATAGAGAGTCTGGAAAGGCAATCTTCCCAGAGAAGTGTATGAGCTAAAGGACACAATGTTGATGTTCTCTGCTTTGGAGGCATGTGAAGCTTATGAACCTGGTAGTAGGTGGTCCTGGGTGCTATTTCATTACTCCTATACATTTTAGTCATCCACCTGTAAAACAGGAGTTGAAACTGAGTCCTAGATTCCATTCTAATTTTGATACACTAGCATTCTAAAAAATCATCACAGTGTTTGGTTCAACAAACTAAATAGAAGATAATAGTGATTCCAATTACAGATTACTATCTGCTGATGAATTTCATAAACTTAAACTTGAATGTGGTCTACACAATGTAATCTAAAATCAATTGCCAGAATAATTGCTTGCACATTAATAATTCCAACAGTGTTGCTAAAACTTCCATCCCCATGTCTCCCTTCTGAGGTCTGTAGTAACTAAAGCAAGAGTATTTTCAAGTGAAATCAGCCACAGAGCATTCAGATGGAGGAAAGATACAATGAAAGCTTGAGATAACAACCTTCTTCCTTATACAGTTTCTGAGCTTAAGTCTATATTTCTGATGACAGATCACCTGCCTAGCCACACTTTTTCAGAAATTGGGTAAGCATGCCCCAGCTGAGACCCATGGGAAAATCTGAGTCGTGTACACACTTTTAGAAGCAAAACAAAGAAGTCCAGTAGTGTGGGGCTCTGCTAATTTAGTTGGCCGACTAGAATAGAGTCCCAGAGCATCAGGGCTGGAAAGGACCAAAAGAACCCCATCTCCTTCCTTTCAGAGGAAATTGTGATCCAGAGAGAAAAGTGACTTGCCCAAGAGTAGAAAGATAACATGAGCATTTTCTGATATCGGTTTTACTTTTGGAACTATTTTTGGACTGGAAAAAGGAACTGCAACCCTCAGAGTTACATGACAGAAGACACAAACACTTGGCCAAACATTTTTCCTGGCTTGAGGGCCTCTTGAAACCTTATCTTGGGTGTATGGATTGTCTCTCAGAGAGGATGTGGCCCAAATGACAGCTGTAGCCATAAACTAAACAGAGTTGACTGGCTCTGGTTCATTTGTGTCCCCTGCTATGGATTATAAAGTTCTACAGAGACCATTCACCTCTGAGAGTAAACAGAGAATTGAACCCTGATTTCTGCTTAGATTGATCCATTTTGGAAGCTGTCATAGCAACATGATAGAGGAAATTCATCAGGTGAAGACAGAACATTTATAATAAAGTGCTATGTATCTGAGGATCACAGACCCTTTGTTTTTCGTTTTTTATTGTGGGCAACCTTGTCCACACAGACTATTGTTATTTAGGGCACCCACATGTGGTTGCATGTATTCAATTCATTCTCTTTTAACTCAATTCAACAAATATTTATGTACCAAGTTCTGTCTGGGCTATGGTGTGGAGGATGCCAGAAGTTACTTATTTGTTGTATGAGCTTAATAAGCAAGTTCCCTGTTTCTGGGAATGTGACATTTAGTAAAAGAATAAGATAAGTATGTGTATGTGTTGGGCATTGTCATGGTATGGTAACTGCAATGAGAGATGGGCATCCCCAGGGGCTTAAAGGAAAATTGAATCCAGATGAAGAGGAAAAACAACAAAGTTTAGGAAGAAGAGAACATTTTTTAAGCTCAGAACTGAAAGGTGGGTAGGATTTAGGCAACCAGAGACAGTGGGTAGAATGTAGGGGATGGGGCAATAGTGATTGTATCTAGGCAGAGGGCATAGTGAAGGCCTGGAATATTGAGAGTCTTAATCTTGTTGCACCTTCCCTAGGCCCCCAATCAACTACCTAGTGTAGGAAAGGGCCTCTGTTGTGGACAAGGAGCTAGGAAAGCAGACCTAAGAAGGAGAGGCCAGAGTCTTCATTTTTCCATAAGCTACTGTTGAACTCCATGTCCAACACAAATCTAGGCAACAATAAGGCAGGACAGCAAGAAACTGGCCAAATGGTTATGGGAGGATAGAGATGATTGCCCTACATATATCTGTAGAATTATCATCACATCAATTTAACAAAAGCATTGACAGATACCCATTGGCTTCTTAAAACAATGTGTAGGAGAGGCCAGTGTTCTGACATAGTGGGTAAAGCTGTTGTCTACAGTGCTGGCATCCCATATGGGCATCCATGGGGATATCTCAACTGCTCCACTTCCACTCCAGTTCTTTGCTAATGTTCCTGAGAAGCAGACAAAAATGGTTCAAATGCTTGAGCCCCTGAACCCTTGTGGGAGACCTGGAAGATGCCCCTGGCTCCTGCTTTAGACTGGTACAGCTTCAGCGGTTGAAGTGATTCATACTGTAAACCAGCAGAAGTGATATGCTCTCTATATAACTGTGCCTTTCAAATAAATAAATAAATATAAACATTTAATTATTTAAAAAATATATGGAGGAAGTAACAGACGTGGTTGCTCAGTCCATAGATAAGAGCATGGAAATCCAGATCATATGAATGAACTAGGCAAGTTAAGTGGTGAAATCAGAGTGGTGAACAATCCAGTAGAGCAGGAATCCAGGGAGTGGTGGTCCAGGTTCATAACAGCCTCGTTTTGATTGCCTTGGTAATGCTGCTCAAGACATTTGGCAAATATGGGTGTTGAACAGTGTGAATGCCTCACACTTTGCTTATCAGTGTTTCCATGCTGTCTCCTAGAACCTTCCTCAAATCTGTGCTGTACCCTAAAACAGCATTTCCAATGTAATTTAGGCAGACATTCATGGAGCATGCACAATTATTGTATTGTCAATTAGTTGATCTGTGCAACCTCTTCCCTAAAATTTTCCCTGTATAATTCTATGTTACAGTTGGTTAAGGAATATGGAAGGTGAAGGTAATTAATTCTTTGAATGCTGTTTCGTGATGAGTTGAAAATGTGAATAGACATAGGGGTGCTTGATGTGTTCTGATTTGTTCTCACATTCCTGTATCCTACCTTTAGTCCTTCTCTCCTGCTAGTGGCTTTGACAAAGAGCAATGATTCATGCCTGCACACAGGTGCTTGCACAGGGACTCTTAGAGGTGTTAGTTTTTTAGAGTCAGCAGCTCTTCAGAGATCTCTCAAGCCTCCTTTCAGGGTTATTTGGGCCCCCATTGTGGACTTACCCTATCAGAGTTCCATGCAGACACCAGCATTTCCAGTGGTTGAAGGAAATGCTGGTGATCTCCATGGCTTTCCAACTACTCACCTCCAACTCTTAGTCCCTCAGCTTTTCTTGATGGCCAGACATACTCATTGTCTCATCATACTTCCTGGAACACTACTTTTGTGATTGAGCTCTGATTGACATAGTTATGGGTACCAAAAATAGGATACTGCATTGACAAAAAATGAGAACAGGTGACCTCACTTTGGATGTTGTCCAACAGGTGGTGAGAAAAATACGGCAGGAGTCTTGGGAAAAATATCACCTGAGTTACATTGTAGTGATTTATGCAACTTTGAAAGTAGAAAATTATGTACCCAATGAACTTGACTATGGCAATCTTTAGGTAGCATGAGAAAAGGGACAACATGCACTTCTTTTGGTACATGGCCTGGCACAGGCAGAAGAAAATAAAGCTTCCTAAAGTGTTGCAGACAGAATTCATAGGAAATATAAATGGCCCAGGACTATTTCGGTTAGAAAACAGTCTCTCTATTAGCAAATGATTTCAAAAGCAAAAATGACTTTAGAGTAACTCTAAAGTAAAAAAAAAATGCTGCTATAAGAAATCTTTGGGAATATTTAAAACATTTGTTAGTGTCAAATTTTCCCTATAAGTTAGACAAAAAGGCATTGTCCCATGACACCTTAACAGGTTTTCCAAAGTAGAAATGCCTATTTTAATAATAATTATTTTGAGTTGTTTTTAGAGTAGGCTCTACTATGAATATATGAGATTCATAAAACATTTTAAGGGAGTATCAGATTGGACTACAAATGACTGAAACATACTTAAGAGGCCTGGGGGTCCTAGGTTTCTATGTAAGGAATGTAGGATAATGAACAAATGTTATAGCACAGCTAATTAAGCTACCAAAGCTACCACTGTGATGCTGGCATCCCATGTCAGAGGACCAGTTTGATTTCTGACTATACTTCTTCTAAGCCATATGTCTGCTAATGAGCTTGAGGAAGCAGAAAATGATTATTCAAGTCCATCAGGGAGAGATGGATGGCATTCTTGGCCTGGTTTTGGCCTGACCTAAGCCTAGCTGTTGTGGAGAGTGAACCTGCAGATGGTAAATATCTTTCTTCTCTGTCTCTTTCCCTCTCTCTGTTGCTCTGCCTTAAAAATAAATAAATAAATATTTAAGAAATGAAGAATAGAAGGAGGGAGGAAGAATATGAGGACAGGAAGAAGAATGGGAGGAAAAAAGGGAAGGAAAGGAAGAAACAGAGAAGAAAGGAAAGAGAGAGGGAGGAGGGTGGGGAAGGAAGGGAGGAAGAAGGAAAGGAGGAAGGAAATTAAGTAGGTTGAAAAGATTACTTTGCTGCAAACCTGGGCCATTTCTTATGGAAACAGGAGAGTTACAAGATGAAGCCGGGAAGCCAGAGGTTGAGTTGCCGCCAGCATCAAGAGCCATGGGGAGGAAGGGACTAAAAGAGTCATGCCCAGGAAGCAGAACTAATTTCCTTACAGGAAGAATATTTTTTAAAGAAAGATTTATTTTGTTTTTATTGGAGAGGAAAATTTATGGAGAGAAGGAGAGACAGAGAGAGTGAAATGGTCACAACAGCTGTAGTGGAGCCAATCTGAAGTTGGGAGCCAGAAGCCAGGAGCATCTTCTGAGTCTCCCACATGGGTGCAGGGACCCCAAGCTTTAGCCCATTTCTCTTCTAACTGCGGTTCCCAATAATAAGCAGGATTGGATGTAAATATTGAGCATCCATACAAAGAAACAGTCACCCTCATGATCTGTGTTGCAGATAGAGGACTAACTGTTCCCAAGAAAGTCTTAGCATCTTGAACACTACCATTACATGATTAATGTTTAGATTATAGAGAGTATAATTTTATTTTACCTTTTTCGCTTCCTTACTAAAGCTCATGTTATTTTCTTTCTTTATAAAGACTTGTTTGTGTGAAAATCAGAAGTACACTGAGAGCAAGAAAAGAGATAAAAAAATATGGAAAATCCACCACTGTTGTTTGATCCCCAGATGCTGCAAAGCTTTTGGCCTGACGAATCCCAGCATCAAACTACTTCCAGTCTCCCCATGTAAGGCAGGGCGCAAAATACTTAAGCTATCTCCACTACTTTTCCTCAAGCCATTAGCAGGGAACTGGATGGGAAGCAGAGCATTTGGAAGAGCAGAGAAGAGTCCATATTGGATGCTGGTATTGGATGTTGCCAGCTTTACCTGTTAACCCACAACTCTTGCCCCTAGGGTGATTTAGTAGTTCTTGACTAACATGTGTAGAAACTGTGTGTGTGAGACATGCAAACTACATTTTAATGGGGCTCAGAGATCATTAAGAGGTGCACCTAAGGTAATACATCCTTTGTGTCTCTGTGTCTATGGTTCATACCATAATGTCCTGGACTTTAAGCCTGCCTAGCTAATGGGATAGAACTCTTAGAAAAAGGAAAATACAAGAATTTTTCCAAAATATAGGAGTGATTTTATCCAATAAATAGCTATGTTATCTCTTCCATTGTTGTATAAATATCCTTCTGCCATGTGACATCATCCACATTATTGTCTATGAATGCGTCAACCTACCCCAAAATATGTAGAATGGTGGCTGTTTTTTTTTCTTTTCTCACTGAGCCTTGAAGGACCTTGATGCTCATTACAAGGAGTGTTTGTGTGGCCAAACTGTAGTCAATCTTTTGAAAACCCCACTTGGCCCGTCTGTGCTCTTGTAGAGGAAAGTTTTAGCAAAAAATCCATCCAAGTCAGTTATAAGAATGTCCACTGTACACACTCTGAATATCTGATGATCCTCCCCACACCATCTCCCATGTAATTAATACCTTACATACTTTATAATAGAATCCACCTTATGCTGTTGTTCCAAATCTGTGCCTCCATGATGTTTCCGGTTGATTTCCACCACCGGCCTCCTGATCCTTGGCTGTAAACCCCCTTTTGGCCTCTCTGCATTCAAAAGAAGCCCCGATTTTACTCCCTCGCACTTAAATCCTGCACCTATTGAGGTGGTCTAAATAAAGCCTATTTTGCTGTATGGGCTATTAATATTATTGAATAATTTTTTTCTTTTTGCTCTTGCAAACATGGAATATGGCCCTAGAGACACCGTATGAAGGAAGGCTGTGGGAGCCACTGGAGAAGCAAAGGCCATATGAGGCAGAGAGGCAATTAGGATCTGCAAATCAAATGTTTGACACTGACCAGCAGCCACCACCAGGTGTTGAGAGGCTGGCTGAGCACTCGAAGCTTCTGCCAAGCTTCTAAACAACTACAACTAAGTGAAGGACCCTGAGTAAATCCAGCCATCGGACCACTCCCTGAGTCCAGCCCAAGCTCCTAACCATACAATCATAAACCCACACAATCTTTTTGAGTGGCTTATTACACAGTGACAGGTAATTTGTATGTTACTTGATACAACAGGTAACGCTAATATTTCTAGGCTAAAATTTGCATTATGAGTGTCATTGAAAAATCACTTAATCAAACGTATTTTTTAATAAAAATATTTATTTGAAAGGCCGAGTGACAGGGGCTAGGGGGCGGGGGGGGGATCTTCCCATTGTTTGTTCACTCCTCAAATCACTGCAGGGACTGGGAAAGAATGAAGTCAGGAGCCATGAACTCCATCTGGGCCTCCCATGTAGATAACAGGGGCCCAAATGCTTGTGTCATCATGCATTGCTTTTGCAAATATATCAACAGGGATCTCAATGGGAAGAAAAGCAGGCAGAATTCAGAACAGCACTCTGCTATAGAAAGCAGAATGCTGCTGTATTACACAAGGCAAAATAATCTTTTCACCACAACCCTACCCAAAAAGCCATGGCACACTTTTGTCATCAGCTGCAAGGACAAGAAACTTAATACTTTTAAAACTAGATATGGTTATTTTGGATTATAGTCTTGATTTGAAATTTATCCCCTGGTCTTATAAATGGGGATGCAAACCAGGGAAAAATAATACAAATGTAGAAAAAGCTTTTATTAAGCAACTTGTTTATAGAACACATGTATAATGATAGAAAGTTAGAGGGACTGGCATTTGGTGCAGTAGGTTAAGTTGCCATTTTTATTGCTAATATCCCATATCAGAGTGTATCAGAGTGTGAGAGAGTCAGAGTCCTGGCTGCTCTACTTCTAATTCACCTTCCTGTTAATGCAGCTTAAAGTCAGAGAATTATGTCCCAAGCCATTGTGCCCAGAATGAGTAACTGGATCAGATTCAGCTGTTATAACCATCTGGGGAGTGAATCCGCAGACAAAAGGATCACTCTACTCTCCTTTTCTCTATTCTTATCCCTCTGATGCCATGACTTTTCTTAAAAAGAGAAAGGAAGAACAAGAAAAAAGTAGAAATACTGTGAGAGTGGGTATTCAGCCACGGGTAAAGATGCCACTTGAAATGCCTACATCTCGTATCAGAGTACATAGATACAAGTCCCAGGTCAACTACCAACCCTAGTGCCCTGTCAGTGTGCATCCTGGGAAGAAGCAAGTGGTAACTCAAGAACATGAGTCAATGGGAGACCTCAACGTAATGTCTAGTCCTTGGCTTCGACCTGGTCCAGCCCTGGCTGTTACAGGCATTTGGTGACTCAATCAGTAAATGGGAACTCCCTCTCTCAAATGAATGGATCAATTAAATTCTAAAAGATAACATAAATATTCAATTTTAGGGAGGAAAATTAAATTGGCGGTAATGATAAATATTAAGCAGTTACTAATTGTCACCTTAGTAGAGAACTTTCAATGATCTGGAAATAGTCTTTTTTAGATTATATTATTTGGAAAAATCTATGAAATTTGTATAGGTGATATAATTGCATCTGTATTGAATATGTGCATTGAAAACACAAAGCATAAGGAACTGGTCAATATTGATGGATGGAATTATGGGTAATTTTTGTCTTCGTTTTTTTTTTGTTTATTTAGAAAGAAATTTAGGTCCAAAGTTGTTTCCTTCTAGCTTCAACACAGTTACATAAAAACAATAATTTCCAGTCAATAAATAAGGATCCCACACTAAGGGCAACTAAGCTATATGCAAATTAAGAGTCCTCTATCTCTTATGACTAGTTGTATCTCCCTTCCCCGTAGTGAGGAAATGCCTTACCACCATGTCACCTCCCTTCCTGTTTGCTATCCTTCAGGTGCCAACAGAGTTAGAGAGAAAAATCCCTGTATTATAAAGAGTCAGTTGAAAAGTAAAATTCCAGTAAACCAAGAAACTCAGAATAACTAAAATTCACCTTTAGCAGTATATGGCAAAGAGGAGCTCATACTAGAGGGGGATGATTTTTGTGATTGTGGTGTCCAGAAGGGGAAGAGTGGGTAGCTGTAAGAGGATAGATGGAGGGGGAAGAATATCTTTTTTCAACTGACGCTCATGAAGGGGAGAAGGAGAGGGAGAATACAGGTGTAAGAAAGCTTGTAATTGTGACTTACTTCCAATGTTTAAATCATTTATGTCTTAGGATGCAACCCTTTGTAGAGAGTAGATTGTATGGAATATATATCATTTGGATATGGGCTGCACAAAATCTTTGCCATTTATTACATACTGGGAAAAATCATTAAAACTCTTTGTTTTATAGGGTAAAGTTGTGTCACCCCAGAATATATATTCAGACTCTATCCTCTGATATCATGAATTTGATTGCAGACGGACCTAAGTCTGCAGATATAGTCAAATTAAGATGGCATTGTATTGAATCAGAGTGGACTTAATCCAATGACTGGTGTTCTTATATAAAGAGGGAAATTTGGATGCAACACACACAGAGGAAGACAGATATGTGAAGACAAAGGTGAAGACTGGAGTGAGACTGCCATGAACTGAAGAATGCCAAGATTTGTCTGTAACCTGCAGAAGCTCAATGAGACAAGCAAGGCTCCTCTCCTAGAGTCTTTGGAAGGACCACGGTCCTACCAACATCTTGACCACAGACTTCTAGCCTGGACTCATGTGCAAATGAACTCCTTTTGTTTTAAGCCATCTAATTAGTAGCAATTTGCTACAGTAGCCCTAGGAAGGTAATGTCTTCTGCATACAGGTTTTGTTATATGTAAGACAGGGAAAACAATAGTGTTTATATCACTTTCACACAAGATTGTAGTGACTATGGCGTAAGTGAATATGTATAAAAGACTTAGGAAGGTGCCTGTAATGTTGTGAGAACTCAGTAAATCAATCAATTAAACAGGATGCTGTGGTTGTCCAGTCAACAGAGATGACACTGTTCTGGGGGTCCCAGCTGGACAGGAGTTAGGTAACGTTATGGATTTGAGAAACTTCATAAGATGCAAGTTTTCCCCAGGTACACTCTGTTTTCCAGATCTCATGCCTTTATTCTTAATCTCCATGGTTACATTAACACAGGCTTCCTCTTTTATAAGGAACTTAGACTCATCAGCATAAACTCTTCATCTGGCAAATGGTCTCCTAGGTCTGTTTGATTATCTTTAGACTTCACATTTGAGGGGTGGGAAAAATAATTCCCTTGTTTTGTAACCAAAGAACAGAATAATATAAGAGGCTTCTACTCACAAAAGAGCATCAAGTCCAGAAATCTACGTACTTTCCTTTACATCACAAAGTCTTCGTAGATGTGTCACTGTAAGCCAGTGACTCAGGCATCCCTGGGCTTTATACCTCTGCCTACAGCTAAATGTACTGGGCTCTGGTATATAACCTCCCTGGAGGGGATAGGCCAGTCATTAATGGCCCAATCTTGCCACTTTCTCAGATAGCCTCAAATTTCAGTTTTAGATTATGGTAGAAGTATGATAAAAGTATTAGACACTAAATCAGAGCCTTGGCCTTGGAACAAGAATGTCACGTGTGTGTGTGTGTGTGTGTGTGTGTGTGTGTGTGTGTGTGTGTGTGTGTGGTGTATGTGTGTGTGTGTGTGTGTTTGTGTGTGTGCCATGTTTTGGAAGCTTTGGAAGACCCTGTGAGTAAAAGCTACATGGCTGGCAGAGCTAGGAATCCATTGACCTCAGATGGCATGTGTTGAAAGTTGATGTTCCAGACCAAGTTTCTGTCACTAAACCATTGAAAAAGCAAGGGTTATAACTAACGGTGAGATTAAAAATCCTTCCCTCTGTGTAGAACTGCCTAGTGTCTCTAATTTATGTGTGCCTAAATGCAGTTGTGTAATGAGGCAGAGTTCAGAAAGGTGATCTGCCTTGTCCAACGCCACCTGGCCCACGATTAGTGGATCTGAGACAATATCCAGATGGTCTGGCTTCCAGAATTGGTCCAATGCCTGGGATCTGACAACTACAGAGGTCACAGCAGGATGGGGCATCCAAGGACCTCGGGTCCTCTCCCATGTGAAGAAACAGAATTGTTTCAAGTTACATGCCCTGTCTGTGACAGAGGCAGGCTTGAGGCCCCACTGCTTTCCCTAGGATAATGTCCTGATGCATCCCTGAGGAGGAAATGTGTGCATGCAAATATTAGGAACCACGAAACACACTGTGGGCCTGAGAAAGCTGGCAGATCCTAAGTGGGCAAGAATCCCACAGCTTTCAGGAGGGCATGGCCATTCTCGGGGAGGGAATTTCACAGAAAAAGGGCAGCCTTAAGAGGGACCAAAGAAAAAGCTGGCAGGGGAGGCGCCTGCCTAGAGACTGGGAAGCAGGCATCCCGCAGGTGGGAAAATGGGCAGTGCCCACCATCTCAGCAGGAGTGGGCCGGGATGTGTCTGGGAACTGTGACTGAGAAGGAGGTTGGAAGCATTGAGGCTCCTCTTTGGCCCCTGAATGGCTAAGTCTCCTTTGCCCCACCCTCTCTGGGAATTTGGAGCTGACTCATTCACATGCAAATCCCTCTAGCAACTGGAGGCAAGGCCCCAAACAGTTTGTTGTAAGAAAACAGCCAAAGCACTGGGAAACAAAGGGTGGCTGTGTTCTGTGGCAGGCTGCCTGGTTCAAGGTATGCCACTGTCAGGACCGTGGTGATCAGGGCTGTGTGTGAGGGACAGAACTGAGCCACATGCAATCACTGTCTAGGACAGGATCTACAGGAATGTGTGCCTGGGCATTTTCTGCTGTTGCCTAGGACCCTGCCATACTCCATCCATCACTGACATCCCCAAATCTTTGCACAGAAATCTTTCAAAATGATGAAATGGGGACTAAATGATCCATAGCAGGTATCACTGGACCTGCCTCAGCAGTGGTGAGCCGCAGTCTGCAGCTCAAACCATCACACTAAGAACCCATTGTCAGCTTCTCAGGGATTTCGTTATCCCTTTGTGAAACGCAGCATTCAATAAAAGTGAAGTTTCATAACCTTACAATGAAATAACTTATATGAAAAATAAGCCAATCAAGCAGAAACTCCTCACTTTCAAATAACTTATGCACTATTCGATATCATCCATTCTCTTGTTACTGTCCATTGTATGTGAGTGGTGAAGCTGTAGGCCTTTTGCTCTCAGTGCCCTCCTTCACCCTTCAGTTTGGTTATTACTCAATTATAAGCACACAGATGTCTACAGGCCTCTGGTTTTCCACATACAAAACTCCCGCTGTCCCCTAGACACTAGGTGATCAAAGAAGACGTGAGCATGAAAGTAGTTTAACAAGTCAGCTGTTTCCAGGGCTGGCATAGTGGGTAAAACTACTGCTTACAACACAAGTCGTCACAGGTTTGAGTCTTAGCTGTTCCACTTCCCATCCAGGTTTCTTAAATAAATGTGCCTGGAAAACCAGCAAAAGATGGCCCAAGTGTTTGGGCCCCTGCCACCTGTATGGCAGATAGAGATGAAGTTTCTGGCTTCTGACTTTGTTATGCCTTTCAAAATAAAGAAATAAATATTTTCTTTAAAAACAACATGGTGTTACCTGGAAGCCTTAGCAGGACCCCTATTTCTCACCCTCCCTCCTGCTCCTCACTTGGATCTCTGCAGCTTGCTCATCCATTTCTATACTTTCTTTGCCATCCTTGATATTCTTCTCATGTACATCAAGTACTCTCCTACCTGGCAGCCTTTGCACTGCCTAGTCCATGTGGTTGGGGTGCTTTTCACCAGAGAAAAGTACATGGCTGACTTCTTAATCTTTAAGTCTTTACCTAAAGTGCTACCTGCCCTGTCTTTCCCCCCTACCTGAACTCATGCAGCTGCCATTATCCCTATTCTATCATGTTTCTTTGCTTATCAACTTACTACTATGACCAGTCCCATCCTTGATGACCTTTGATGAAGATTTCCTTGAGTCCTATGTCTATTCTTTTCCCTGCAGGTTGTTCTGTAGCACTACTCCCTACCTATTGCATTAGGTTTTGTGTTGTCTGCTTCTCCCTGCAATGTAAGCATCATGCTGCAGCAAAGATTTCTGTCTGCTCTGATGACTGCTGTCCTCCAATCAGGCACTTGAAGAGGTCAAGAACATGCTAGTCTCTAATATTATACCTGGGCATTTACAAAAACAGCAGAGGCAGGAAAGTCACTCTCACCTTCCCCTGACCCTTATCCCTGGAGAAGCATATCGCAGCAAAGCTACCTTTCCTATACACAACAGAAAGGAACATCCAGATTGTGAACAATTGGAGCTGCTGGCCTGCCACTAGTTCACTACCATGCCACCATAGTAGCCTTGTGCTTTCAACCATCTTTCATTCCAACTAACCTCTCTTTACCAGAATAAGCATGAAACACTCTGGCTTCTGTTTATTTGGTTCCTTTGTGTTGTGTAAAAGGTACATGGCATAAATTTATTGATCTTTTGTTCTAAATGCCTCAGCCATGAGCCTAGCCATGGAGAGCCACAACTTTTTTTTTTTTAAAACAAGGAATATTTGTTGGATACACAAAGGCTCTATACTCTTACTTTTCTTTCTATCAGCTCCCTGGGGTGGGTAGGGGGGGGTGCGGCTTAAGCTCTAGTTCTTGACAAGGTGTTTCCTGTGTTTGCCAGTGCTCACAGAGATACATCCCTGTGCACCCTACCTTGGCACAAGCCTTCACCTTTCCACATCACATGCTACACCCCAGCACCAAAAGTTTCCTTCTGCTCCCCATCACCCCTGAGCCTACAGCATTTGCATCTCTTCAACAAAGGAGCTATGGTCATACTCCTCAGATGATTACTTTTAATTCCTGCTTCAGTAGAATTGGTGTTTGGGACCTGGTATCTCCAGAGGAAAGAATCTCACTGGGGGCTACAACTTGGAAACTCACAAGAAACAGTTATCACGGTGTCATTTCCTTCTGGGATCAAGGCCTCCCATTCCTTCTCAGAGAATTAGCAGAGCTGCCACAGGAGCTGAGGTCAGTGCAGTCAGAAGGCTGAGGGCATGGCGTAAGTAAACATCGCCTAGAAGCTGAGAGCTCTGGGATTGAAAGATTTATCTTTCAATTACAAGCAAGACACAATTTGGCCTAGAGATTGGGGGCGGGGGAACACTGGGCTTCAAGTGGCAAACTGTTAGAACTGGAAGGGCAGAGAGTCCAATTCCCTCCCTGGGAAGATGTAAAACCAAGACCCAGATTGGAGCAGCAAGTTGCTCAAGACTCAGCATGATCAGAGGCTGCTTTCTAGACCTTCACTCTCCCAGCCAGATGTGGGCCTTTTCCTGTTCCTCCAAGCATTGTGGTTGCTACTGGAGAAAATACAGCAATGGGTCTTGAACTCGTGGGGCCGACAGTCTAGTGGGAATGACCTTGAGCTCACCAATAGAACTTGTGAACCACAAACAGATAAACTGAGAACTTTCCCATCCTTTGTAGCTTGGATTTCATTTCCTGTTATTTTTGTAAGATGGTTTTCTTCTCAAAGCTAGATAGAAAAGAAAGTTCCTTAATATGGTCTAGACAATTGCAAGGTCCATCTGTTTTACTAAATTACCATGACCCGAAAGGCTGAGTGTTGTTGATTTAATAACAATTCATGTTTGAGAAGCAAATCAAGGTTCTTTTCAAAATGGACTGTTGGGAAGCATACACTCCATGCAGGGATAGAACCATGACTTGCAAGTAATGAGACCAGAGATTGAGACCTTGTGTTTCCATAGCGATCTGGGCAAATCCAATTATGCCTCAGGTTCCTTTCTTGTAAGTTAGGTATAATAGACCCTGTTCTTCCCATTCCTAAAGAATCAAATGTGGTCACAGGTAGAAACTGCTGCAAAATTTATGTTGCCACAAGATAAATACATATTAGAAATAAAAAATCTTCTGTATGTTTTCAAAGCACTTTTCTACCTATTGTCTTACGAAACAGAACAGGTCATGTAATGCAGGTAATGGCAAAACCAGAGATGAGAAAGCTGACAATTTTGAGAATGTGGTGGTTCTTAGCAGGCACTTTATTTGTTATTCCACTGCTATCATTGCCACTATCATAGTTCTGATTGAGCTAATTATGCAGGTGTTGGACTCATGTCATTAAAGCATTCTGTTCATTTGGTTTTCATGAGAAATCCAAGAAACAGAAATTATTGTTAGGCCTGTTTTGTGGATGGTAAAAGGGACTCATACCAAGATTATGCAACTGTTTCAGAAAGAGGTATGGACAACACACAACCTCTTGTCTGACTGGCCCTAAATCCTAACTCCAAACTACATAGCTACACTTTGTTATTCTGATTCCACTTAACAGCTTCATTTCATTGAAGTCCTCCCACAGTCCATGAAGAAGACACCTTTTCCCTTATGAACTATTTTTTAACCATTGACAAAACCAATACTTGGGATCAGAAAGCTTGGCTGAGGTGTCTCACTCAGGAGTGGCAGAGATGAGATGCTAGTTTTGTGGTGTTTTAAGCCCTGTCTCAAAATCCAGCCCCTGTCTCAAAATCTAGCTCCTGTCTCAAAATCTAGTATTTTTACTATATTCCAAATCCCATGCCCTCAACTCAGTCTACATCTTTATACAGCTACTTTGTCCCTTTCATCTTCCTACTTTCCATCTCTAGGAAATTAGGCATTCTGCTATCATAAACTTGGCTGGAGACCTCTGCTTCCTCCTTCTTTTCCCATACACAGCTCTTCCCAGAATCCCCATCCAGGCTTCCCATTGGCTCCCTTGGAATATGAACTACATTCACTTTAGTCATGTTCAGTCTATACAATGCAATGACCTATGCAATCTTGTTCACTGATCCCAGTTTCTTTTGATTTTATCTGTACTCAACTCCCTTTTCCTATAGTTCCAGACCAAGCTTCCTCAAGCATATCCCCAACTGTGTCACCTTCCCATTTCTATATTCCCATGATACTTCATTGCTTCTCATTGGAGATCCTAAGATGCCAGGTAAGGGATGGACTTTGGTGCAGCAACTGAAGTGCTATGGGGAAATCTACATTCTATATTGAAGTTCAAACTTCAGCTGCCCTACTTCTTATTTAACTTCCTCCTTTTGTGCACCCTGTGAAGTAGCAGTTGATGATTCAAGTAGTTAGGCCACTGCAAACCACACAGAAGATCATTATAGAGTTGTCTGCTCCTGTCTGTGGCCTAACCTGGCTTTGGTTGTTACAGGTATTCAGGGAGAGACTCAGCTAATGAAAGATCTCTCTGTGATTGCTTTCTCTCTCTCTCTCTCTCTCTCTCTCTCTCTCTCTCTCTTTCTTTCTCTCTGTTTCTTTTTCTATTTCTACACTGAAATAAAAATAGACAAAATGAAAGAAAATAAAGGGAAGATAAATTCAGGAAGCATAAAAGGCTGAGATATGCTGCTTTGTAGTTAGATAAAAGCATACTTGGCTCATGAAATTCATGGGATATTGTTCACTCTGTGAAGACATCTTGCATTGATTTTTTGTTAAATATGTGTCATTCTCAGGTACTTTCCTCTTTGCTACTTTTGGTGAAGACACTGAAGTGAATGTTTCACTTTGCTTACTGTAAGAGAAGCAATAGTGCAAACCAGATGTGAGGCACATGCAGCAGGGAAGGAGCTGCAGGGAATGGTGAGGAGTCTGTTTTCAGGACCCCTCTACCTGTTCCAGATGATTGTTGGTGCATAATAAACTGCAAGAATCACCAGATTTTCCAAGTAAAATTGGAAATGCAGATTTTTTGTGTGTGTGTGTGTGAGATCAGAAATTTTATGTGGACAATAATTCATTTTTGTTTTTATTCAAAACACAAACTGAGCCAATAGAATTTTCTTGGCTGGCCAAGAAAATTCATTGCAGAATTAGCTCAATATTTTGACTCTTTGTGGCTTTGAGTGCACATGCTTAAACCCACATTTACCAAGAATTTTCTATGTCCACCTCCAGATAACCTTCTTTGGCCTTTCTCTGACATATCCATGACACACACCAATCCTGAGTATCCTGTGTTTTTCATTATCCCAACCTGCTGTATCTCCATGCTTTTACGGGAGCTGTACAGGAAAGTGCTTAAAGAAAGTGCAGTATGGGGTTATCTTTCCCCTTCAAGACCTGTCTCCTACCTTAACAGTTTCCATAGCCTTTCCCCACTACCCAGAAATGGCTTCTTAACTTAACTTGCTATCTCATACCCTTGAGTTCCTTTGTCCAGCTTTGTCAGTTATGCACCTGTTTCATTACATGCTGTGAAATTGTGGATTCCTTGAGGGTGGGGACCACCTTTGAGAACCCAACCTTTTGCGATGGCCACCTTATCCTAGATTTTAAATAGAATTCTTGGACTTCATCCAATATAGGAAGTGGGTAGCTGCTGATAGGTTTTCAGTGTGACACAATCAAAACAAAGTTCTGAGAAAGTCTCTGGATATACATATATGGAGGATGGATAAATGGAGAGGGACTGGTGTCTGATAGTCATCACCCATTGGCAAGAGACTAGGTGAGAGGAAGAAGAAACAGAGCTAAGGAAAACAATAGTAGAAATGTTGACTAAGCCAAAGAGACTAGGCTAACAGGAGGACAGTGGCATTGTGTCTTCTGAACATTTAATAAGCATCAATTGATCTTTAACAAGCACTGAGAAAAAGGGAGAACAAAAACAGAAGACAAGCCATTCTGACCTCCTTTTTAAATGAACAGGTGTTATGAAATGAATTTGAAAATAAGGTGTGTGCATCTTCTGTTTTCTTGGTGGTTCTTGTTTCTAAGTAACCATACCTCTTTAGTAACTATAGCCCCTTTGTAAGTACTGGTTGCTCACTCCATCTGGTGCTTAACCAAAAACGAGTGTGCTACATTTCTGGAAACAGAAAAGGCTGTTTTGGACATACGAAAAAGCAGTGCTCTGTTACATTTAAGGAATTTTCAAGAGCAGATTTGACTGTCTGCAACATTTGCCTTATCTTAAAATTAAAAAATCCTATTCATCCATAAGATGAAATTCCACTATTGTTTAGGATGCAAGGAGAGTATGAGATTTGAGATGTAAATTCTGCTTTCCAGCATAGTCTTGAATTCCTTCTTCCTAGGCTTTGGACAAAATGATTATGGAGACAGACTGTGATTTCTAAGGTTTTAGATATGAAGCCATTCAGGGTGAGGGGAGCCATAGAGACCACTTAGTGCAGGCAGCAAAGTCCCTTCTAGAAAGAGTCACATGCCTAAGGACAGTTAGGGTTGAATGACAAGCAGAACCTAGGTCTTCCATTGCCTTGGCCAACATCTGTACTCTGCCGTTTGCTGGCTGCATTTGCCCTCAGGATTTGTTTTTTCCTCTGTGCACTGTTGGTATCCACTACTGCAGCCACATTGCAAGGAAGCAGATGCTGCTATGCAGATGTGCATGCACCTGACAAAACAAAATACTATGGGAAATCAGGCTGAGGTAGGTAGATTGTCATAAGCAAGCATCTGGCCCATGGGCTTGGAGGCCTGTTCTTTTTTTTAAAATACAAATGTGTGCTGTCAACAGTTCCATCATGATCACTCTTATGGGCATAGGTAGGAAGGGAAGTTTGTGAGTTTGGGCTGAACCATCCATAGGAGTTCCTATTGGCTGAAATATCTTTTACATTCATTCCTCAATCTGCCAAGAGAATTGAGTTATGGAGTAAAATGTCTCAAAACAGGATATTAGCACATAAAGAAAAATCAGCGATACTGCAAGTTGCTTGGCAAAAGCCAATGGGAGTGAGGCAAGTTTACAAATTCCACTCAAATCACTTGTCACTCCACCAACATGCTAAGCAGGTTGTGGGCTCTAATTGGGTGCTATGGCCATGGAGCTTGGAAAGGTAGTTGCTACAGCCTCCCCATTTTCCAAGAGAATCTTGACTATGATAATAAGGGTTTGATGGGATCTCCTGCAAGATTCCGGGAGGGAAAATTGGGATTAAGATCCTGGGATTTAAGGCAATTTAGGAATATTCTCATCCAATCTCTCATGAAGAGATTAAGACATGGATTTTGGAGAGGAGTGTTGACTTATTTGGCATTATTGTGCATTCAGATGACACACCCTTGCTTTCATTCAGATAGTACTTGAAGAGTGTGGGCCTCGTTCTTAGAAATAGCACATGTTCTGAGACTTGGGAGAGGGTGGCAGTTAGAAAAAGGAACAGGCTTCAACTATGCATGGAACGCTGTGGGTATGAGTTCAGAGGCAGAGAGGTCTAGTCCTGTCCCTGGATTCTGACCTCAGTCTCCTCTTCTGTGCAGTGGGAACTTGAGCATAGCAGCAGGATTCAAGTTATCTTGCCTTAAGGGGCTTCACTGCGACCAAGGAAAATTGGTAAGCAGTGGTACCTGAGTCAGCCCAAGCAGCTCCACTTCTGTCTACTTGCTATGTAGGGCCTTGAATTTACTTAGAAGATGTTCCTGAGGGAGAAGTTATTTTAAATGCAATAAGAACAATGATAACCTGGGATCAGATGAGTCTCCAGGGGTAGTCTGCACCTGACATTCTATGACTTCTTGACTCTCAGAAGGAGAGCTTGCCAGGCATGTAGGAAGTACATAGGACCCTGGACCAGGTGAGTGCCAATTATCGGCTCATATGGGCACAGCATCCTGTGCAGGGAGGCCTGCTTCTGTTCCATGGCTGCTGGAACCCCTTTGGCAAGGTGACGGATAATGACATGATTGTATCCTGGGAGAATGTCAGCTACACAAGCACGCATGGAGAACTGTTATCTGTTACATCATGTTCATTTTTTTCATGTGAAGAAATTGGGAGACTGTCTGATTTGGAGTTGTTAGCTGCTTCTTTGTGTTGGCCAGAGGTTGTGTTTTCTAAGGTTATGTCTCTTTGAGATGGACCAGATCTTTTGTTTCACAATAGTCCCATCATTGCTACCACAGGGCACCCCATGCAGCAATGGTTCTGGATACCGGAAACATCTGGAGGTAGTTTTTCAGTTGTCAAGACTAGAGGGGGAGTAGTTGTTGGCATCTAATGAGTAGAAGCAAGAGATGTTACTAAAAATCCTACAATGCTTAAGACAGCTTTCCTCAACAAAGAATCGTCTAGTTCCAAACACAGATGCTGATGAGGCTGAGAAGCCCGAACATGAAGCACTATGGAATACTTCACACAAAAGGAACATATGCAATAACAATAACCTACATACAAAATGTGCTGAAGCATAGAAGGGGCCCATAGCACCTCTTACCATGCTTCTTTCCCCTTTGTAAATCCCTGCAGTATCCTCAAGCTCAGAGAAGCACAACTGGTAAGTCATTTAGTGGCCAAAAGAACCTTGGAGTCAAAATCACAGGATGTGAGTGTGCAACCTTGACCTACCTCATTCCAGCTCTTCTTGAGCTACTTGACCTGCCTCAGTTTGTTTCTTTGCCTATGAAATAGACTAGTAGTTCCTGACTCCTCGGATTATTTTAGAGTTTGGATGAGACTAGAAAGCATCTTGTAAACTCATAACTTTGCTTGTGCTCAAGCACTCTGGCTAACATGACAGTAACTCTTGCCAAATGACTGGCTGAGGTAAAGCATGACTACAATAATACTGGAAATATGGTATTATGAAAGAGTGATTGGAGCAGAACTTCTTTTGGGAAGTCAGAGAGAGCTTAAAAAGTAGATTCTTAGTTTTCCACATCATTTTGAACCAGAAGCAGGTTTATTAAATATGATCCCTCTAAAACCCTCTGATTTCAGCTCTGTGTTAAACCAAGAACAACTTCCCGATCTTGGCCATTTTTGTGGGTTCTTTTAAATTCCATGAAATGTTGCTTCTATGCTATAATCCTCTGCTGCTCTTCTCTGTGTAGTTCTGTCTAATGACCCGTTCTCCCTGCCTTTGCTGATGAATCACAAACTCTGCAGCATGGCAGGCAAGGTCTTTCGGAAAGAACCACACCTTCACTCACCTTTCCACTTTTGCCCTGACTGTGTAGAACCCTCTGTCTTGCAATTTGCAAACATTTGGTTATTATTTCAGGAATTGAGCAATGCTTTCTAATAGTGCAGCTTTGTGCATAATTACGGCTCTGTTCCTGTTGGATTTCTGCTTGTTTTGGAGACTGTTCTTCTCTGCTTTGGACCATGGAGCAGAAGGTAATAGAAATATTAGACTTTGAGTATGGAAAAGAACAAAGGATACTGTGGTTAGCTGAGTCACACACTACTAGTGTCAGTTTTCAATAGGGTCCTTTCTAAGTCAACCCATTTATTTCCCAATTCGCATCTCACTGCTGACCTTTCACAAACGTGACCTTCTAGATGCTGCCCTATGAGGGAAAGGACAGTGTTTATTTCACCTGGGCTTCCTTAACTCCCAGTAAAACTCCTGGGCCAGGTAGGGAACACTGGGGAGCTTACCTTCACATAGTCATATTCACAAAGGTAGGAGGATTCCAAGTTGAAGTGCATGAAGTAAAGTTTGATACGAAAGCCTTCTGGCACCGTGATATTCCATGTCACCTCTGAGTCACTTGGATAGGAGTCAGGATAGCCAGGTGACTGGATCTGGCCGAACATATCATTTAGCTCCACAGTGTGGGCTGAAGCTTTCATCAGGGAGAAGCACAGGGCATGACAGAGAAGGAGCCACCTGGAAGACATGAATGTGGGTCTGCTTATATTCACGGACAGAGCCCAACACGGTCTAACAAGACTAGCAGCCAGGAGACCTACTTCTCCACCTGCCTTGGCCTTGGGCCTTCTGTAATTGTTTGTCTTCTTTGGGCCTTGTTTACCCAGTCTGGCACATGAAATTATGGAAACTAGATGACTTCTGAAGTTTCCTCAACTTTTGATCTTTGGGATATTTGGTAATCATATGTTTAAACTTTTCCAGCAAGTTCTAGATCTGGGACTGTGAACATATATCATTTTACTGTTGAAAGTGTAACATTGTTAAGTAGGCAAAAATTGCTATCATTTTTCAGTTCAGCTTCTTTTGCAAATCATACATTTGTAATTGATTTTCCTAAAAAGTAAGTGCTAATAACTCATTTTTCTAATGTTTGTATCAGTAATAGAATCTATAGGAGTTTAAACAGGTTTTAAGAAGCAGTTGTCCACAAAAAATCAAATGATGTAAAATGTTGAACAAAGATAGAATAGGCAAAATAAGTTTTCTTCTTGGTATATATTCTAATAAAAAATGAAACCCTAAAAAACATGAGGATATTTCAAAAACTTCATGGAAAGTATGTAGTTTTTAAAATTTTGCATTGATTTATGAAGTACTCTTATATTTCTGCAGTAATCAGAGATAAAGAACTGTTAGAAGAGCTACAAAAGGGGTCAAGAAAATAAAACTTACAGAACACAACATATGTGACTGATGCAATGCTGAGGCAGATTGACCAAAGCTCATCAAAGCGCCGATGGTAAGCACACTACAGGAGGCACCTTATCTAACAGGTCAGTCCCCTGCTGGGACCAGGAACCTTGAACTCAAACATCCCAAAGTTGGCTCAACAGCCAGCTTTGCTCCCAATTAGTTCCTGCTCTCATTTCTCTTTTTTCTTTGAATGGCATTCCCATTTACGTTTCCTAAGCCTGTGAGTTTACCATTCCCTTTCCTTTTATACCACATTTATAGTCACCAAGCTCTATTTATTCTACTTCCTGTATTCTGGAGACCTATCTCTCCTCTTTAGTCATTTCCTATTTGAAAGCCTTTGATCTGAACATTTTCTGAAGCATCCTGACTGATCTACCTGCCCTCTCCTTTATATCATTCAGTGACTTTCTGCCAAAGTTGTTTTCCTAAAACACAGATGTGACTGCACTACTCTGCAGTGCCTGCAGGGTATGGCATCTGTGTTCCCAGGGTGGCTGAGAAGGCTGTTTTAGACCTGGTGCTGATCGGCCTGCCCTGCCTCATCCCCACAGCTGTCAGGTGGGCCTTCTGCCATTGTGGAAGCCTGCCATATGACCGGTGCCCATTCCTCACCTATGGGTTTCAGGTGCTTCATTTTTCTTCCATCATTCAGCCTGAAGCCTCCTAGGCTAGCGTACTTCCTTTGGTCCAAAAAATATTCCACAGTTCTGGTATGTGGCTGTGTGAGAGCAGCTATTACACTGCTCAAACACAATCTAAGTACACGTGGGTTCAAGTCTTAGTTCTTCTACTCCCTGGGTGCGAAAACATGGGTAAACAGTCTCTCTGAACTTCAGTTTGCTCATAGGCAAGCTTTCTAACTTCTCAGTTACAGGGCTTGTATGACTATTAGAGATGACAAATGGAATTGACCTGATATGTAATTGATTATGAATGTGTGCATGTGGGGCTGGAGTCTTAACCTAAAAAGACAATGCTGAGAAAATTGGCCAGCATCTTTGGATTCACAATTGTATGTTTCCTAATTAGAAAGTTATCCTGCCTCAGTGACCTCCTCACATATCAGCCTTGTGTATGTATTTGTATGTGTGTCTGAGTAGGCACACATGGCAAAATAACTGTATGTCTAGATTCAATCATCTGGCTATCTCACGTAGTATTTACCTAAAAGTCAAGTAGGTATGTACAAAAATATGCGGAAGGACACACACTGAATTATTAACCATCACAGTCTATGAAATAGAAATGTTTCTCTTTTTGGTATGTGATCCTTCTAGAACATACACAAAGTGACTTTCACATATACAAAATGACTTTGCAAATGTTTCCTGAAGCCCCTTCCGCAATGTGTGAGACGCTATTAACAAAGTAAAATGTTTTAATCCAACAGCCAATGTCCATGTTTCTAAGACCCAATCTGTGGAGCGAGACCCTCAAAGACAGAGAGAAGGGAGGCATATGTCCATTAGTTTAAATATGTCCTTATGTGAGTTAGGAAGAAAGCTCAGACCAGGAAGTCTAACATGCAAAGTGTAGGGCTCCCATGTTCAAGTTAGGAAATGTACCAGAATTGATAGGGCCTGGAGTTCATGTTCAGTCATGCCATGCAGACAAAAATGGATTCAAGGGCAGGCCCTAACTTTATTGATCCCAGCCTGAGGGGAGCCTTGGCAGGTCTTCTTGGGTTCCTCCTCCTTGAAGTGGTAATAGTAATGACTTCCCACAGAGCTGTTATCCCTAGGAGGGTTGGAAAGTACTTTGTTAACTGGCCAGCCCCAGGCCAAGTTTAGTTCTGATTACCCCATCATGCTGCTTCCCGAAAAGCAGACGTTAGGCATGAGCCTTGGCTCACAATAGCAACACCCAGATTATGCAAGGCTGAAAGGGCAACTTTCTCCATGTGGGTTTCTCTGGTCTGCAGCATCCAGGAGACTTTGAGTCTCCTAAGGCCAGTGCTGTCAAGGCTGGCAGCTGACAGCCCCAGCTAGCCCAGAGGCTCAGCACCATGTGTGGAAGGCAACTGGTCAGCGTGGGAGGGAGGACTGGGAAGCTTTTTGTTCTCCTCTGTTTGCATATCCAAACAGTTTCACACATATGAAGCAAATATCTCCTTTCATGTAATAGGCTTGAGCATATGCTTGCTTGCTTGCTTTAGGCGCTGTGAATCAAAAGAATCTAAGTGGCAGCTTTCATTCCTCATCACACTCTCTGCTCTTGGCTTCCTATACGCCAGGCACCGGCTGTACAATTCCTGACACCTGTTATCTATCCTCCAGTTATTCAAAAAAAAGTTTAGCTACATTTGCTCAAAATGTCAAAAGTAATATATAGAGCTTGGATCTCATAGGCTGCACTGTAGGAGCAGACTATCACGGATGCATCAAGATGCCTGTGTGTGTCTAGGATTGTGGAATGAATGACATTTTCCGTCTGCTCCATTTATTTTTCCTCATTCCAACCTGCACAACACCAAGATTCCCTTTGTGAGATTAAAAGTTGGAAGGGAACCATACAGATCCCTTCTATGGCATCGTTTTATTGGGGGGAGCAGATGATGAGAAGGATACCCCAAGAGATGTCACATCATGCCCAACACCATCTGGTGAATTAACTTCAACAGAAGAAGGCAGTAACAAAGAGCCCCCAGAAGAAGCTGGGGCCATGCCCATATCATGCCCAGGCATTTGGCCAAAGCAATTAATCCTGTGAAAGATAATTTAAAAGCCCATGACTTTACGTGAAATTAAAAAAAAAAATTCAAGCACCAGTGCTTTTCCCCAAGATACATTCTGGCTTAATTGGCCCAGGGTGAGGTATGGGTATTGGCAGCTTTGACAACGCTGCAGGTCATTCTGGGGTGCAGCCAGCTCTGGGAGCTGCTGGTATGGTATAATAGACCTGGTGGAGAGTCCAGTGGAATACAACTGAAAAAATCTTGGGCCCAAGATTGAGTCTGGGTCTTATCCAGATCACCAGTGTGACTTTGGCCAAGTTGCTTAACTGCTTTTCTCTTCATTTATACATAAATGCTTACCTCATCCCTAAGCTGAAAAGCTCATGAGACAGGGCCCGGGAAAGTGCTTGGGAGTCTCTTTAGTGTTGTATCTGAGTGAGGCAAGACCCGTTAGGGACACTTCCAGGGGAGAACTTTGCTAGTAAGTTGCCTTGCCTTTTGATAAAATTCATTTCAACCAACACTTATAGCTAACTGGCATTGTGCTAGGTGCCTGCTGTCCAAAGACAAAGACCTGGATTCTGCACGCTGTAGGGGAGCTGGAAATTCATGCTAAGAGATATTACAAGGAGAGTAAGAGATGCAATTCTAGCTCTATCCATGCAGGGTGGTAGTCAGGGAAGAAGTGAGTTTGGAACTGTTAGCTGTGGTAGGTGGGAAATTGGCTGCAGGGGAGGGTTGTTTCAAGGGGAGGACTGTGCACGGGTAGAGACACGCAACTGTTATTCAGTTGGGCATGGTTGGGGCGGTGAGTGGTAGGGTGGGATTTAGATCACTGATTGGTAATCAGCTGTTCACTTCATAAGGAGGGGCATACTTTTCATTTCTTAAAAATTGGCATTATTATTTCATTTTTCTTGGGAGAAAGGAAAATGTACTTTGAGAGTAGACTTAAAATGGCAATAGGCAGATGAATAGAGCACCTGGGCACCTTGACGGCTTGTTTGTGGCTCCCACACCAGGTAATTGGCCCCAGATGCAGCAAAGTTGTTAGGTGATTTTGCAAAATGCAAACAAATAGAAATGCTTCTCCATTAAAAGAAAATTAGTGTTAAGAGAGGTGTTTAGGGACTTAACACATCAGCTGAGTTTTTTTTTTTTTTACTTTTTTGTGTTTTTAGCAGCATTAATATTTATAAGGAATAAAAATAGTACCAGGAGCTGGGTTTTAAGATGAAAGCGGGGGGTGGGGGGGGGACTTGCATGGAATATCTGGGAAGATGAACAACTAGGAAGGTTGAAGAGCATAAAACCAGTTAGAATTGTAAAGTACCAGGTGCCAGGTGCCAGAACACCAAAAGATCCTTTTGTTAAACACACACACACACACACACACACACACACACACACACACACACACACACTGCAATATCCCTTTAAGAGCCATTTGATGCCGCGATTCATAGAACTCATAGCCTGATTCATGCCACCAGCTGCCTCCGATTTCAGTGAGAATGCAGAAATGTCTCCACTGTAAATGGGGATAGGTTTCCAATTTTTTCAATGGAGCTTTATAACTGGCAAACTTTCCGAGGGTTTAGAAACCACAGGGCAGAGCGGTGGAAGCGGGTGTCTTTTCCGGTCAGAACAAATAAACACTGAAACACAGAGAGCTAACTCTGAAAGTGTTGGGAGGGCTACATCAAGGCTGTTGGCAGGGGAGGAAAACGAAAAATCAGCCTTTTGGGCCTTGGGAGGAGAGCCCGGTGGCCCGCAAGCAGCACCCTACTCCAGCCGATAATGAGGGGGTACCTTGTCGCAGCGGCGCCAGCGCCCAGAGCAGAATTTGCACAAAGTCCCAGGCTTCAAGTTGCTGGGCTCAGCAGCTTGGTGAAGGCGCGCCCGGCCAGGCGTCTACCGCTCCCTTTTTTGAGCCCCAGGGGCTGATGGAGCGGACTCTCCTCTATCCCCCACCCCCAGCCTCTCCCACTCCTTACCTCCACCAGCTGCCCCGGCAGGACCCTCAGGTGAACCTGCCCTGGGCCAAGGTCAGATGCTCCTGGTTACTTGACACCTGGTTCCCCCCAAACAGGCTCAGTGCCCCCTCCTGCCCTGGCACTCACCTCATTTTCTTGGCTCACGTCCTCCTGGCTGCCTGATTTTGGTCTCTCAGGGCTGACTTGTCTGTGAGCTTGTTCCCGGTGTGGTGTCAGCGATGCCTTATCTTTGTTCTGAGGTCCCTGTGTGTCTCTGGAATTGGCTGGCATTCTCCATTCAGGTCACGCCTTCCCCTGCCTGCAACAGATCCCCTCTCCCCCCTCTCCCCCTGGCTTTTCCTCTCTCCTCGCTGGGGCTCTGACTGCTCTTGCACACACGCAGAGGGACCTGACACAACAGAGTCTGTCTTCTCCCTCCCAAGGGCTGCTCCTCCACTTCCCTCCCTTTTCTACTACAGCTGACTGGAGCCCTGGAGAGAAAGTGACTGGAGGCTTACAAAGGTATTTGCACCATGGGATGTGTGTGTGTGTGTGTGTGTGTGTGTGTGTGTGTTTGGAGAGAGAGAAAGAAAGAGAAAATGAATGCAGGGGACAAAGTCTCTTCTGTGTCCCTTGCTTCATGGCTGTAATTTTCTGTTCTTCTTCAGGACACAAGCAAAAGAACGCTAATTGAACTGAAATAACCACAAAGGCCATTCTCACATCTACACCAAGAGGAGGAAAAAAGCCCAATCCCAGAGTTTCCTGTGCAAAGGAGCACAGGTTTTCTGCGAACAGACCCACAGGACCCCAAGAAACAGGAGCTCCCAGCCCTGCAGGTGATGCCGGCTCTTCTAACCTAGTGCAGAGGCTGGGACCATCCCAGCAAGGACCCAGGCCAGCAAGAAAGGCCAGAGACCCCTGACCTGGGAGCACCATCTCTGTTCCCGTGGTCTATGCAAAAATGATGACCCTGGGGCCAAGGGCAGTGAGCACATCCCATACTGCTTGGAGGACGACATGTCTGGGCATTTGGCTGAGGACTTTCCCTTGTGGCTGACACAGTGCTGGGTCTCCATGTCATCGGCAGGTTCTCTCACAAACTTGTGAGGGCTCTACTGTTTCACGACGGAGCAACTCGAGAGAGATTTGACAGTTTACCAAGATCATCCAGTTCTTTACTAACCTCCATGGCTCTAACCACCATGCAGAGCTAAAGAATTACCGAGCACCATGTGTCAGGTGCTGTTGTGCTGAGCTCATCCATTCTCTTTGTGTATTCATGCACCTTGTATATAGGCAGATGGAGATATTATCCTCATTTGTCAAATGAGAGAATTGCCCAGAGAAGTTAAGTGACTTACCCAAGATCACACAGCTAGGAAGTAATGGGAAGAACTGAAACTCTTAGGTATGACTTTACACTACCTCTTATGAATATATTTGCATGGATGTGGAATTTCAAGCACGCACACCCAGCACAGAGAAATTCGATTTGAGCAATTTGAGAAGAACCTGAGATTCAGAAGTGAAGTTGGGCTTTCCTTGTTCCTCTGCATCCTATCTGACTGTATACTTTGGGCACAATACTTAGTCTCTCTGATCCTGTTATCTTTGGTGAGAAATGGAAGTTGCTAGACTTGTGTGGGGTTGTGCTTGCGCAAGTGCTTTGTCAACCTCCAGGGAGCACCCAGGAAAGGGCTGCCTGCTACTCTAATGCTCGGGTGGGAACACACCCACTCTCCACCTCTAGTTAGTGCTTCTCCTCCAGCACTTTCTGGGAAACAGGGCCTTGACTTCCACTAGAATTCCTGCTCTATTTTAACCCTTGTGTACATCAACCTTGCCAAGCTTGGTATGATTTCTTAATCACGCCAAGGTATAGAGATAGGAGGTTGAGAAAATAGATTTGAACTCAGGCACTGTTTTAGGAAAAAAAAAAAAGTGTTTGCTCTTTCAGGCAGGGAGAGCCAAAAAAGAAAAATGCCTTTAAAATTCTCATTAAGCAGACTCAAGGCTCCTCAGACATCAAATAGCTCTCACAAGGCAACATTTTAATGATTTAAGTATAAATGAATCAGAAACACATGGGCTCCATTTCTGCTGGAATACACCAGGGTTTTAAAAATGAAGGAGAAAGAACTTGGCAAGAGGTTCACTGTGCTGACAGAGGGTCCTGCCCAGGCCAGGCGTGCCCTCCGTTCTCCCTGTGGCTAGGTCTGCCTGCTCCTAATCTGGGCCATACACTGAGGAATGAGTTTGTTTGCTCTGAGCACTCAGGGAAGAGCTTTAGAGCGAGAGAGAGAGCCATCAGCTTCTCCTTGTAAAGTGTCGCAGAACAATTAAGCCTCCTGCAATGATTTCCTGGACATGTTCTTACAAGCCTGCCAATGGGAGGCATTTGAAAATGTTCTAAGCCAAAGTCCTGCCAATACCGAGTAGGGCTGCAACATGTATCTCCCTAGGAGCTAGCCAAGGAACTGATGCAAACAGCATGGAAACCTGAATTGTGTGTCTCCACGTACAATCTGGGTGCAAGATTTGGACTGATTACATTTGTGATAGTGTCCCGTGCTTTCAGTAAAACCTCCTTGAGAGTTTTGAACCCATGAGGGAAGAGGAGTGGAAGGGATATTAATCTGGGAGTAGGAGAACTGAGGTTAACCACCACAAGCTAACTTCCCAGTGGCTTTGAGGCTAGCTGCCTACTTTCTTGATGGGAGCACATTGATTCGCTCTGATGAAGTCAAGAAACTGGACCAGACTCACTTCCTCATAGGGCATATTCGTGTGTGAGTGCTACAGGATGAGACAATTGCAGAGATGATTCCCTGGATGGCCGGACCTATAAGGAGAACCCTAGTCCAGAGTGGCTCTCAGAAGTCCTGGCTTTTCCTGGGTTATGTCACCATTTCTCAGACTCCAATCACAGATATGAAAAAAATAATGATAATAACGTTTAAAAGCATTTAACTGATCTGTGAAAAGCAAGTTCTAAGAGTTTGTTGTTTAGTATCACAGAAGCATGGAATGTCGGAAGTGGGCTCACTGTCCAGGGGTTGTAGTCAGGAGAAGATGTTGGAAGCAAGCTGTGCAGCTGGTGAGTGCTGTGGCATTCCTACTGCTGGGAGGGGCTTTGGTTTACATGTTCTACCCAAGTATTTATTTTATGTAACTCCTGAACCAGAGTTTCTGGAATTCCCCGAATGTTAGAAAATGTAAAGAATTTGGGCCATAGTATTTTGTTGGTAAAGAATGAGATCCACAATTCCTATAGGAGACCAAGGAAATTGAGAAATAGCTCCAAAGGCCGAGGCTTAGAGCTAAATTTGGGGTTGCTCAGTTCATCGCCTCCTGCAACACTGATAGCCATAGCTTCTGAGCCTGTCATATCCCAGAATAACATGAAAAATTTATAAACGCTACCCACTAACCTTCAAATTGAATCCCAATGGGTTGGATGCACGTAGATTCTCTAGTCTGACACTTTAAAAAAATTTCCCTGGTGTGATTTTTTTCAAATTGGGCACAGTCTAATAGTACGTCTTTTAACTGATGGCTTCTTGGGTTTCATGACGTGTATTGACTATACACGAATCACTTTCAGACACATGATGGCATGCAAAATTCACACATCCTTAGATGATGTTCAGGGGCAGAGAAACTGAGTGTGGCCACTATGAATGGTGGATGAGCTTCTGACCCCAAACCTGACTCATTCATCTCATTGGCTGATTTTGGCTACTCCTTGGGGAAGCTGAGCTTCCATGAACCGCATTGTTACATGACTGCCTGATTTCAGCGAAAAAGTGACTTCCTCTTAGAAAAGAAGTGCTTTTGCTATATTCTGAACTGTGACCCTGCCCCTCCTCAGTCATGTGTTGAAGAACTAGCCATTAGCATCTCACAAATGTGACTATATTTGGGGGAAGGGTTTTTCCTTGAAGCTGTAGTGGGGTTCTTGGATTGGGCTCTAACCCCAAGTGGCCATGTCTTTCTAAGAGGGAATTAGGTCACAGACGCATTCAGAGGGAAGGCCACATGAAGACACAGGTAGAAGAGAGCCAGTTTCAGGCCAGAGAGAAGCCTTAGAGGAAACTGGCCAGAACTCTGACTTTGAGCACCCAGACCTGTACGAAAATAAGCTGCACCAGGCCTGTAGTATCTTCTGAAGGCACCCCTTACAAATCAATGTCCCTTGCAAATTCCCATCACCTTTTCTTACCCAAGCCCATTTTATACCTATTATAGCTCCAGCCACTCATGTTACCTCCTCTGTCTCACGGGCTCCCTAGACCATGAATATGAAGCAGAACCTTCCTCCAGACAGAAGAAACTAAGCCAGAGGACCATGGAAGCAAGCAGACAGCGGGGAGGCCTCAGACCGTGGGGGAAGGCAGAGCCCTCACCTCCCCATTTCTTGCTGCTGTCTCCTAGTCATTATCTTACGTTTCCACCCTTATTCCAAACTCTCTTACTCATCTCTCCTTCTGTTGCCACTTCTACTTCTTTCATTAAGAACACAAGCTCGTGACACACTGCTTACCTCTCCTTGCCAATAACTCCCAATACCCTGGGTGATGCCAGGCTTTCTGCTGCTCGTTATCTCCATCTTCAACTTTAAAAAGATCTGCCTATCAATTTCCTGAGAACGTAACACTTAAGACCTCAATGCTTGGTCTGAAAGGCTCCACCATGATACCTACATGAAAATTACACCTTGTTATGTTGTAGAGCCATCTCACCAAAAGAAAAAAAGGTAAGTGCTTAAAAATTGCCAGAAAGAAAAAAAAATACCAGTTACCTACAACGAAGTAAAAAATTAGATTTCTTACATGCCACCTAGAAATAAGATAAATACAGAGCGTTTCTTAATGTGTGAAGAAAGATACCTTTAAACTACCTTTAAACTGAAGGATTATGTAACAGTGAAACAAAAATGAGGATCTATTCAAATTCTGAAAGTTTACCACTTTAGGACTTTTGAAAAGGAATTACTGAAGGACATTATGGAGGAGGAGAAAAATTACTAGTGTTAATAACATTATAGGGAAAGGGACACACTCAGAGAATGCTTGTGGAAATAAACTGTAACAACAACATAGAAGGCAACTTAGCAATAAAAGTAGCACTTGAAATTGCTTATCAGCTCCAGTGTTATGGGTCAATTGGATAATCTTCCTCCTACAAGCACCAGAATCCCAAACTGGCATTACTTTGTGTCCCAGCTGCTCAACTGCCCATCTGGTTCCTTACTTGTGGCCTGGGAAAGCAGCAGAGGATGGCCCAAAGCCTTGGAATCCTGCACATATGCGGGGGACCCAGAAGAGGCTCCTGGCACCTGATTTCAGATTGGCTCAACTCTGGCCCTGGTGATCATCTGCGAGGTAAACCAAACGGTTAGAACATCTTTCTATCTCTCTTCTCTCTGTAAATCTGCCTTTCCAATAAAAATAAAACTTAAAATACTTTTTTTTTTAACTGAGCCTCATTTTCTGAACCTTAAAATATGGTTGATTATGCAAATCAAAAAAAGTAAATCTATCTGAAAACGTCTTCAAGGTGCAATGAGGGTGAAACGCGATCATGAACAAACTTTTAAACAGGTGCAGAAGTGATATCAATGCATTGTAGTTACTATTTAATGTTCATAGCAAAAATGTTTTCTGTTTATTAATGTGGAGGGTACCAACAGTGACACAGATTATTTAAATAGTTGAGATGATCTAAAACAATTCTTGCGTGTTCATTCAAGACACTTTCCTGGTTTTCTTCAAAGTTGGTAAGATCAGACACAATTGATAACAATAACTGATTGAAAGCTAAATTCTACATCACCTATGATATAAACATTTTGTATCCACTACAGGGAAATTATGTTAATAATACTTTACCTCGACATTTTTCAGATTTTGAAAATTAAGTGGTCTTTTGGAACTTGTTATGTTCAAATATTAAGTATGAATGGAATTCCTTGGGAAATCTAACATGACAAATGTGATGTCATTTCTCAGACCTCGTTTTAAATGCTATGTAACAATTAACAGGTGCCCTTTACATATTGTTCTCTGTTGTTTTTGGAGAACTTTTTTTGAACCTATGAGATAATGCTGTTGGGTTCTCTCAGTGGTAAATATAAATAAGTGGGGAAGCCTGACAATGAATCTCAGTAACATTGAATTTTATTAATGCCAACTTGTTATGCACATATATGGATCATAATGAAATATAGCTAAAAACAGAGAAATAAGATTTTCTAAAATATAACTTGGATGCTGATAGAAAATTCTTTCAACTAAGTAAAAAAATCACTTGCCTTGTCATGTGTGATGCATACCTGTTTGTTCACAATTGTCAGAATTCTAAGCCAGTAATGCCAGAACCCTTGCACTTATTAGTTGTTATGGTGACCCATTTGTTTTAGAATCAGAGTAAAAATGAGCACCTTATTAGAAAAGGTTTGATCATAACTGAAAGAGGATGTGGGGACTAATTAGGCCAAATGATTTACAAACAACAGTAATGGGTTTCTTAGTGATTGCAACTGGTATAATTGGGGCACAAGCCTATGCCTTAGCCACTCGTTGGGATTCAATTAAAATCCCAAGCTCTGGCTCTAGTTGTGATTCTGGCTCCAGCTCTATCTCAAACCAGGGTCCAGAATTGCCCCCTGTTCTGTGGTAGTCTGCTTCCAGGCTGATAGCAGGGTTAGTGTCATGAGTGGAGGATGGCAGAGTTGCTTCTAGCAGAACAACATCTTCCGTTGGCATGGCTTCACTCTCAGTGCATTGGGAGTTTTGGTCATTGCTCTGAGTTCTGTGGTGACTCTTGAACTTCTCTTCTTGCCTTTTGCCTTTGATTTGTTTCTTGAGAAGCACAACACAGAAACGATGATGGCAGCACCTACAAGGGTGCCTATTAGGGCATCGATGGTGATCCTGACTTCAGAATGTGAAGAGCCTAGATTGATTTCATAGGAACTGTAGCCAAGAAGATTCATAGCAGTACACTGGCAATAAGCTTGTTCAAAATTTGTCAGGTTTCCAGTATCCAAAATCCCAGTTGCTAGGTTGAAACTTTCCTTCATTGGCATGACATTTACTCCTGCAACTTTATACCATCAGTACACAGGTTAAGGCTTTCCAAGTGTAGAGAGACAAGAAAAATAAATTGCATGGCCAGTTTCTGGTTTTCCCATGAGGCTACAAAGGGGTTTGGAAGGTTTAACCAATACACTGACGTTAAGGGTTCTTTGGTTTAGCCCTGTGAAGCCTGGGAGTTCATTAATGTCACAGGTGTAAATCCTACTGTCGCCCGGTTGCCTGTTGGATATTGTGATAGGTCTTTAAAAAGCCCAGCTACATCCTCCCCATGCATTTCATGCATGCACCATTTTTAGATACACACTGGCTGCCTTTTCCCCCAGACCCTGAGGTTTTGAGACACAGGCTGTAAAAACCTAGCTCCAATTTCTTCTTATGAAAGAAAAAACATTGGATAGTAAGCTTGTGCCATGAGGGCAGAGTGGTGACATAGAGGTAGAGAAGGGTGGCATGAGATCCAATGGTCACATTCACAAAACTTTCTGGAATGATCACTTGTACCACTGAAACTGACCCGGCCACAGATGGAGCTAGGATCATTGCTGGTTGACTGCCACTGGTATTTGATCATTGCAACACTGCTGTCTTTGCTGCTTGCCCATGCCCACAGATCCCCTGGTGTCCCTCTGCCCCCTGGCCTGTCCTCTCCTATTTCCCAGGATCGAGGCCTCTGTGCTTCACCCGGCTAGTCAGTCTCTGTCTGCTTAAACGTGTCCTTTACCTGTTCTGCCATATTGTTTCTCTGCAACAATAATATTTAAAAATAAAAAGATGAAAAAAAGAAATGTGCTGGTTAGTCTACATCTGCATTTCAAAAAATAAATATGTCTTCAGAAGAAACCCTCTTGCATGTGCAAGCATTTTCATTGTTGGATTACTTGCCAAACTGAATAATAGGCCTTGATCAAGTGGTAACTAATGTTGGCATTTGCCTACTATGTAATATTGAGCAGTACTCAGAAAATATAAGGAATATTTGTATATCACACAACAGCTTTAGCCACAGGATATTGTTCAGGTAGTAAGATGATTAATTTGAAAGATGGACTCATCAAACAACAAGTATTTTGTTAATATTATAGAAATGTTAAACTTTTATGAATCTGAATGTATCCTCATTTCCATTTCACTCTAACTTTGTATATCATGATTTTGATGTTGGTTTGTGTCTTAATAATCACCAAGGCAACTATCTTAAAGGCTAAGAGTATTAACTGAAAGTATAATCCAATATTGGTGCCTGAAGGTGGGGCTTTGTGGAAGTGAACAGGCTTGATTAGGTTGTGAGTGTGAAGAACCTGTGATTGAATCAAGGTGACTTTCTATGGAGAGACAAGCAGGTGGTACCCTTCCTCTTGCTGTGTGATGCTCTGTGTTCCCTCAAGATTATAAGCAAGACAATCAAGGTCAGATGCTGACCCAACTTGAACCAACAGGGTCACCCAGTCAAGGACTGGGAATCTCCAGAACCATGAACAGAATTAGACCTCTGTCCTTCATAGGTCACTTGTCCTATGGATTTAATTGTCATAATGAAAAACTAATACATTGTGTATGTTTTATACATATTATACAAAAGGATGCTGGAGGAGATACAGTAAAATTACAAGTTATTTGTATGGATATATGTGTTTGGGAGAGACTTTTTAAAATTTATAATCCTGAAAACTTGTGACAACCATTTATGCCCTGCACAGGAATTTGGTTTTATTCTCAGCACAAGAGGAGATCAGTGGTGCATTTTTTTTAACTATTTTTTTTAAGAGATTGAGAGGTGGCAGGGGGCGGGAGATAGATAGATAGATAGAGATAGAGAGATATATATATAAAGAGATCTCTAATGTACTGGTTCACTTCTCAAGCACCCTCAATCACCAGGGTTGGACCAGACTGAAGCCTGGATCCTGGAGCTCAATCTGGGTCCCCCACATGGGTGGCAGGGTCCTTACTCCTTGAGCCATCATCTGTTTCTGGGTTGCATATTAGCAGAAAACTGAATCAGAGAATGGAACTGGTATTCAAATTTGGGTAATCTAATACAGACATAAGTGTCTCAAGCAGTGACTTAGGCTGATATGGCAAATGTTTTCCTTTACTGACACATTTTAGTATTCTTTGGATATGGAGAAGTGAATGGATTTAGATTTGTGAGGGAAGGAGACAAATTAAGAGGCTATGTCAGTAGTTGGTACTGGGCCCATTTTATTAAAGATTTTGTTTTAGAGAGAGAGAAAGACAGAGAAAGTGAGGAAAAGGGAGAGAAAGAATGAGAGATCTTCCATTTATTGGTTCATCCCCCAAACAACTGCAAAAGCCAGAACTGAGTTGATTTGAAGCCAGGATTTCTTCTAGATCTCACACGTGGCTGCAGGGGCCCAAGAACCTGGACCATCATCCACTGCTTTCCAAGGCCATAAGCAGAGAACTGGATCAGAAGTGGAGCAGACAGGGTACACACTGTTGTTCATATGGGATGCTGGTACCATAGTGGAGGAGTAGCATGCTGTGCTACTGCACTGGCATGGGCCCATTTTTAAAAGAGATTTATTTACTTGTTTATTTTATGTTTTAATTGCAAAGTCAGATATACAGAGAGGAGGAGACACAGAGAGGAAGATCTTCCATCTGATGATTCACTCCCCAAGTGACCGTACTGCAATGGCCGGTGCTGCGTCAATCCGGAGCCAGGAGCTCGAAGGTTCCTCCAGGTCTCCTACAGGGCTACTGGGTCCCAAGGCCTTGTGCTGTCCTCAACTGCTTTCCCAGGCCACAAGCAGGGAGCTGGATGGGAAGCCAGGTTGCCAGGATTAGAACCAGTGCCCGTATGGGATCCCAGTGCATTCAAGGTGAGGACTTTAGTCACTAGGCCACTGTGCTGGGCCCTTACTTATTTTTTTTTAAAGGCAGATTTACATAGAGAAAAAAGTACAGAAAGACAAAGATCTACCATCTGCTGGTTTATTTTCCAAATGACTGTAACAGCCAGAGCTGATTTCATCCAAGGTCAGGAACCAGGAGTTCTTCCAGGTCTCTCACATAGATGTAGATTACCAAGGTCTTGAGCCATCCTCTACTGCTAATCCAGGCCACAAATAGGGAGCTGGATGAAAAGTGGGGCAACTAGAACATGAACAGGCGCCCATTTGGGATGCCAATGTTTGAAGGTGGAAGATTAGTCAATGGAACCATGGGTTCAGCCCCAGGCATGGGTCCATTTTTAAATTAAGTACAGAGGGCATAGAGTGTGATAATCATGAAAATGTTTTAATTTTAATTTCTTTCAAGATAGACTAAAAGTAGGGTATGGCAAAGTGGCTCAATAGGCTAATCCTTTGCTTGCTAAATAGGTACCCTATATGGAAGCCAGTTTGTGTTCTGTTTCATTTCCAATCAGGCTCCCTGCTAATGCCATGAGAGGGAAGTCATCCCAAGGATGACTCAAGTCCTTGGGACCCTGCATTCATGTGGGAAACCTGGAATAATCTTCTGATTCATGGCTTCCAATTGGCTCAGCTCCTGCCACGGCTGCCGTCTAGGGAATGAACCAGTAAATGGAAGATCGTTATCTCTCCTACTTTCTATAAAACTACCTTCCAAATAAAAATAAATAAAGGCTTTTAAAAATTCCAAAATCTTATAAAATACATTTTAAACAATAGTTTTTAAAATCTGAAAGTAGAGTTATCAGAGAGGCAGTAAAGGCAGTAAAGGAAGGAGAGGCAGGAGATGGATGAGAGAAATCCTCCATTCACTGGTTCACTTCCCAAATGGCCAGGACTGGGCAAAGCTGAATCCAGGAGCCAGGAGGGTTTTTTAGGTCTCCCATGTAGATGCAAGGGCCTAAGCACTCGGACCACCCTTCACTGCTTTCCCAGGTGCATTATCAGGGAGCTGCATCAGAAGTGTAGCAGCCAGAACTCAATTGATGCCAGCTTTATAGTAGGAGGCTTTCCTGCTACGCCACAGCAGTGGTTCCTCAAATATTTCTTTTTATGGATGAAGAAAACAGTCCTTGGTAGAAAAAGGTTAAAAGGATTAAAGTGGTGACACACATGGCCAAGAGAACAAAAGTATATTTTGTGAAAAAGCAAAACCTTGGCCATCAATTGAGAGTGAAGAATAAATGAAAAGGAGAGAGCCAGAAGAAGTCCCAGAGTTTCAGCTTAAGATAATGCTCATCTTTTTTTGTGTGTGGCTTAGGAGACAGAAGTGAGAGTCCAGAGTATAAGCAGCAATGCATGCCAGGCTGCTGCTGCTGAAATCTGCCATCTGTGTAGGTGATTTCTTGGCTGGTTGGATGTCAGTGTTATGTGGGAGCTTTAAAAATGCACATCTGTACATCTCCAATTCCAGACCACAGAATCCACAATCTTCAAAGGGGAGTAGGATTAAGGATCCCTGAATCTTCAAAGCCCTGGGGAGACACAAAAGAATTTTAAACAGAGAAGGACACGATCAGACAATGCTTTAATACATTCGCCTGTCTGAGTGCTTCCAGGAAGAAGGGGATGTGGTAGGGAGAGCGAGAAGGATAAGCCAGGATGCTAGAAAGACACGAAGTCCCAGACTCCTAGTTCTCCAGGTTCAGGAAAGTGTCATGAACTAAAGATGCTTGTAAGACAACTGGAGAGAGGGCCAGTCCTCCTCACAGTAGGTCTTGCTCAGGGGTTCAAGGTCATGGCTCACATGGGCCCTGTGGCTCATCAGCCTTCTCTGGGAAAACTATAGGGCAAATCTAAGCACCTCACACAACACAGCGAATCTGAAGGACAATGTAAAAAAAAAACCCACAATTTTTAAGGCAAAAATACGGCTTTACCAAAAAGAGCATTTCCAGAAAGCAGGTTATTTCTCAGACAACTGTGTGCATGTCTTTTCAAGGATTAAACACTTACCTCATTTTTTAGTAGATTAACTTTTCAGTTGACAAAGAAGGACTATGTATATTAATGGTGTGCAAATGTGGCTTGAAATACAGATGCATGTTAAAATAGGTAAATTGAGTTAATAGCATATGTATTACTTCATATTGTATGTGTGTGTAGTGAAAACATTTAAAAATCAGGCTTATCAGGCTAATTATCTTTAGTGCTGGCATTAATTGGGAGCTTGTCATATGGCACTGAAGTACCTTCATTCTATGTATAAAGTGTTGAGTGCTTTTATAATGGAACCATGTGGAATTCTATCAAATGCTTTGCATCTGATGAGATGTGAATAGCGGTTTTGTCCTTTATTTTGTTGGTGTGGTGTGTCTCATTTATTGATTTGAACATGTTGAACCCTCCTTGAGCATCTCTTTATGATGAATGACCATCTGTGTGTTGTTGAACTTGTCTTGTCAGAACTTCCTTGAGAATGTTTATATCTGGAGCATGGATAAAGATTTGTGATTCTTTTTTCTCTCTCTTGTGGTGTCCTTTTATGATTCCCTGTGAGGTTGATGCCAACCCCATAATATGAGTTTGCGCTCCCATTCAGGTTTCTGGAAGAATTTGAAAGGGGTTGTGTTCACTGAGTGTTTAGTAGAATTCAGCTCTGAAGCTGGCTGGTCTTGGACTTTTCTTTTCAGCCATTTTTTTTAAATACTGATTAACTCAAGCTCATTATTAGTCTGTTCTGATTTTCTTTTTCTTCATCATTTAGGTGAGTTAGCCACTTATTTTTGCTGATATAATTGATTGGTATAAAATTATTTGTAGCGGTCTCTTATGTTGCTTTTATTTCTGTTGTGTCAGTTGCAATGTCTTTTCTTTCATATAAAATTTTATTTGTTTGAGTTCTTTTTTTTTTTGATGGTAAGTCTAATTAAGGGCTTGTCAATTTGGTCTATCCTTTTAAAATAACTCCTGGTTTTATTGGTGTTTGGTTTCATTTTCCTAGTTTCTATTTCATTTGTTCTACTAAAAATTTTATGATTTCTATCAGTGTTGGGTTTAATTTTTGCATCTTTTTTTTTTTTTTGGTTCCTTGAAGTATGAGGCTGGGTTGTTAATTAGTAATCTTTTGGTTTTTTTCTTAATGAGGTTAAGGTTGCAATATTCTGCCTCCCAGAACTGTTTTCATTGCATCCCAGAAGAATTTTTATGTTGTGTCTTCACTTTTGTTTTGCTTAAGATAATTTTGATTTGCCCTTAAATGTCTTCTCTTCAGATTTTTTAAAGTTTCTGAGGTAATGTCAATTCGCATTATCATTTAAGGCTTAAGGTTTTAATAAGTAAAGAATTCAAGAAACAGCAAAAAGAACATAGTTCAGCTTCTCCCTTAACTCATTGGTTGTTCAGAAATACGTTGTTCATTTCTAAACATTTGTGCTTTTCTCAGCATTCCTGCTGTTGTTAGCTTTTAGTTTTATTCTGTTATGGTTGTAAAAGGTGTTTGATAAGTTTTCAAAGTTGTGAAGACTGGCTTTGTGGTACAACATGATATATATCCTGGAGAATGTTCCATGTACACTTGAGAAGATGGAAATTCAGTTGATATTAGATAAAACATCTAGATTTGTGTGTATCTGCTAGGTCTGTTTGGTTCACAGTCTAATTTAAGTCTTCTGATGTAATCAAAGCCCCTGATGCTTTATCACAGCACAGGTCAGGGCCAGGTAATTCCCACTCCATCTGTCAAAGAGCCAGAAGGTACCTGACCTATAACTGCAAGTACTTGGTACCTCCTCCTTGGCCAGCTGGATGTGGACATCGACAGAGATGACAGCAACTGTGCCACTGTCAGACCTTTCCAAACACTGAGGGTCACAGATCCACTACAATTGTGTCAGAGGTCAGAGATGTTGGTGATCATGGCAGAGGGCTTGAAACTGACCACCGTCATCAAGCACCACTCCGGACAAGTTGCAGACTTGTTTGAGGCAGGTAGCATCAGTGAAAGCTTTGAAACAGGGACTCAACTCTTCCCTAGCCCATTACCAGTGTTAAAGCATGCTACAGACCCCAGCCGCTGCTGTTCAACACTGTGTGGAGGCTGTCATATTCCTGGAATGGCTCTTAGCTTCTGGGATGATCTCCTAGTCCTCTCTCTCTTTTAAATAATATTTTTATTTGAAAGGCAGGTTTTGCAGAAAATGAAGGGGAGACAGAGAGAGAAGTCTTCCATCCTCTCTCTAGTTCACTCTCCAGATTCCAGAACTGCCAGAGCTGAGTTGATCCAAAACCAGGAACTTTTTTTCAGGTCTCCCACATGGGTGCACGGCCCAAGGACTCCAGCCAACTTCTGCTCCCTTCCCAGGTCATAAACAGAGAGCTGGATCACAAGTGGGATGTGTTAGCTTTTTCTATGTTGAATTCATCTTCTTGGACAGTCAAGTCTTTAGCCAAGAATAGCTTGTTGTTGGATTATTTTGTGATATATGAGGAAGCTCCAAAGATCTTGGTACAGAAAGTCCTTGAGCAGATTGAATTATTTCTGTTCTACAGTGGGGGTCATTTCTAGGGTAACCGTAGTGTCGTGAGTGAAGGGACAGAAGTGATACATGGTTGAATGTCTTGGCAATTGTTTTTTTAAAAAATGAATAAAACCCCAAAATGCACTGATCAGAATTCCCCTCTCTATCTCTCATAGACAGCTTCCTTCTCCTGGCTCCCCACCTTCTGCTGCCATGGGAATTCCCGTTTTGGGAATTTCAGCTTTCAGCATTTCAACATTTGGTATTTTAATGTTTTGGGAATATAATTTTAACAATTCTTTATTCATGAATTTTAGATTTAAAGATTTTGGAATTTGAGGTTTTAAATATTTGGGATTATGGCATTTAAGACTCTTTTTGATCTGCTTTGGTTCACCTTGGTCAGTGAATTTTATACTTTCATATGTATTTATGTTGCTGCCAGTGTCCTGTCATCTCAATTTAAATAGCTTCGCTTGACATTTCCTAGAAGAAAGGTCTTTTTGTGATGAATTCCCTCAGCTATGTTTATCTGGAATATAACTCTACATCATTTCTTTTTAAAGAAATATTTTATTTTTAATGGAAGTTATTAATATCTCAGATCTTCAGGATCACAGCAAATGCAATGCAAGTACAGCAACACAGTTGTAATTAATTGTCATAGTAGAGTGCTAATAATAACAAAAGATTCAATGTAGTCCACTGATACAATTCCAACAATTTAAAATATGCCCCCTTTCCTCCCTCTGTGCTTGTTATCTCTTTCTTGCTTTCCTTCTTTCCTTGCTTTTACTCTTTCCCTCCCTTTCTTTTCTCCGTTTTTAATTTTTGAGAGCATATTTTTACTTTACGTTTTGTCAAAAGCTTAATGTTCTGCTAAATGAAGAGCTGAACAGGTAAAATATTTTTAAGAAACTGGCATAGTTCGGCAGGGATATAGGCAAGGGCATGGCATGTTTGGTTAACAATTGTCTTGAAACACCTTTAAAGATCATCTCAGTCTCTTGCTTTGCAGGGTTTCTGCTAAGTTTGCTGAAGAAACGTGTGGTTTTTCTTCTTTTTCTTTTTGTATGTAGTAAGTCTCCTTTCTTTTGCTGCTTTCAACATTATGTCTTCCTCTTTGAATTTTGAGAATTTGATGATAATGTGTATCAGGATATTATGATTATTACATCGATCTTGCTTGGGGTCATTTAAACTTTTTTTCTATTTACATATTTTTTTTAATTGCATTTCATTATATAACAACATTTCATAGGCTCTGATGTTCCCCCTTCCCCTTCCCTTGCCCTCCCCCCTAGGGTTGTTTAAACTTCATGAATCTGACATCCATATCATTCTCATATTTTTCTCAAGATTGGGAAGTTTAACTATTTTTTCTCATAAGGTTAACATCTCTTCTTCATTCCCTTCTGAAATTCCTAGAATTCATGTATTTGTTTAACTGATGTTGTCTTTTAGGTCCTGAATGCTTCTTTACTCATTCTTTTTCTATTTTTGTTCTTCTATTTTCAGGTGTCCTCTTCTGAGGTTTTTTTTTTTTATGTGAGCCTGCTATTGAAGATGTCTATTGTATTTTTCAGTTCTGTTACTAAAATCTTCCAAAATCTCTTAGAAGATGCTTTTGTCCATCCACAGATATAAGATTCTTGTTGCTGTAGGGGGATGCAAGCAGGTCTGTTCATATTTTACCACAGTGTTCACTCTGATCATTTACACTTAATGTAATCTTTGTTATGGTTATGTTTAAGTGTATACATTTCTTTTATATTCTATGTGTCCTATTTTAAATGTTTTGATTTTTCCTTTGTCTTTTTTCAAATTTATTTAGGTTACAATTAGTGCATTTCTATGGCTTTGAAGCTCTAAATCTTTGTTCTATTATTTCATTGCTTGTTACTTAATTTATGGATCAACTTATCACAGTATTTTTCTAAAAGATTTATTTTATTTTTATTGGGAAGTCAGATATACAGAGAGGAGGAGACACAGAGAGGAAGATCTTCCATCCATTGATTCACTCCCCAAGTTGCCAAGATGGCTGGAGCTGCGTCAATCCGAAGCCAGAAGCCTGAAGGTTCCTCTGGGTCTCTCACATGGCGGGGGGGGGTCTAAGGCTTTGGGTCTTTCTCAACTGCTTTCCAGGCCACAAACAGGGAGCTGGATGGGAAGCAGGACCACCAGTATTAGAACCGGAGCCCATATGGGATCCCTGCACATGCAAAGTGAGGACTTTAGCCAGTAGCCTAATGTGCCAGGCCCTCACAGTATATTTTTAATTGATATTATACAAATTTACATGCAATATAAAATATTTCTTAAAATAATATATTTCTACTTTAATATCGCACTTCATTATTTCATTTTAAGCATTGATTTTCCTTTATAAACCTACACGAATTGACATTATTTTGTTTAAGCAAATAATTATCTTAAAAAATTTAAATACTGAGTAAAATCTGTTTTGTATCAATATATGCTAGTACATTAATACATATTAACTTTGCATATCTAGTATAGTTTTTATTTTATTTATATTTGTTATTAAAAGATAGTTTTACCAGAAGCTGAATAGTCTATCTTGTTGTATAGATAAGGAAAGGCAAACTTGAAACCAAGAGTTTACATATAACAGACAAAACATGTTCCAAGAACCTTTTGAGCTAAGCATTATTATTGTTCATCTTACACAGATTTGCAAACTGAGGCTTGCTTTTTGCAATTTGCAAGTGGCAGAACTGATGTAATATTAGTCTGTAACCTTAACCAAAATGTTTCATTGCATAACAGTCAGCAGACACATGAGTAGATATTTTAGGAAATGCTTCATGCCTTTATTTCTGGGGAAAAAATATCAAGTCATTTCAGAATCTTCTCAGACAGTGGTTTCAGCTGGAGATTCCTGCAGCCCTATACATAGCTACAGCTTCCCAAGTTCCAAAAAAAACGGCTAGTCTGTCTAGATCAACCTAGCGTCATTTCTAGAGCCCAAGAAATGACTCTATAAAATCAGCTGCTCAGGGATTAGCAAAGGAGATGCATGACATGTAAAAGCCTTTCTAAATATACCCAAAGCCATGGCCAAGCCAGTGCTAGGTTGGGAACAGATGTTCTCTCTTCATCACCTTCTCGTGATGAGAACTTTGTAAAACAAGTTCACCTTTCTGGCCCTCAGCTCTCTTCTTCATAATAGAGGATAAAAATGTTATAATTCTCCCCTTCAGGTTCTCCTGGCGAACCCGGAAGATTCCTGAGAAGTTCCTGTTGATGTTTATTTTCTCCTTCAGGATCCTTCCTAACTGCTTATTCCCTTGTGTTTCTCCAGCTGCTAAGAACTTCTTAACACTTCCAGAGCTGTTTTACATTTTTAAATTTATTTAAACTTGTCTTCTATTGTTACCTTGTATTTTGAAATTTAATATAATTTTTGTTCCTTATTCTATGCCTTTTGTTTCTTTTTAATCTTTCTGTTTTTTCCTCTATTTAAATTTTTTTTATTAATTTGAAAGACAGAATGAGAAGACGAGAGAGAGAGAGAGAGAGAGAGAGATTCCATTTACTTATTCACTGCCCAAATAGCCAAAGAGCAGCATCAGCTGTGGCTGGGTTAGGCCAAAGGCAAGGGCCGGGAATTCTATCTGGATCTACCAAATGAATATCAGGTCTAAGTACTTGGACCATTTTCTGCTACTTTCCTAAGAACGTTGCCAGGGAGATGCATCAGAAGTGAACAAGCTGGGATTCTAACTGGAGCTTAGAGGAGCTGTTGGCTGTGGTTTAAAATGCCATACCACACAGGCCTGGCTCGGTAGGCTAGCTGCCACCCTTTGGTGACTTGCATGATGCTTCATGTATTTGTTAGTGCTTCACATTCTATTAACATGTTAAATGAGTAGCAGACTGTCTTCATGAATGGGTACAGATGTTATTAGAAATAATATTGGGCCACACATTTCAGAAAGACATTGTGAAGTTCTCTATGAGAGTGTCCCAGATGGGTTTATGTTGTTTTTATCCTCACCAGTTTGGGCCATTTAAAAATACTATGGCAACTTGTTTGTGTGCTTTTTCCTTGGTCTAGCTTAAAGCTGAAATGTACTCCAATCTATCATGGTCAGAGAGAAAGGTCAGGAACACTCCGGACTGTTTCAGTCATGGCTGATACCACTTTCTGTAAAACAAATCCTCTGGACCATAAGGACTGCCTGTGGACTGAAGCATTTATCTTCCAGATAACATCCTTGCTGGGCCTCAGCAGTGAACAGAATACATAATAAAATCACTCCACCAACCTTCTCTTTGCCATTGTCCCAGTTGAGACCCTCCTCATTGAGCCAGGCAGAACCTAGTGAGCAACTAAGCTGGACTTTCCTTTTGCTAAGTTCCCGCCTCTTAAATGCCCACCAACTACTCTTCTGAAACAGACAAAAGAGCAATAGCACATAGACCTGGAGGCTTGGAGCCCAACAGACCTGGCCATGACTCCAGACTGCGATGGCTTGTGCTTGACCTTGGAAAAGAGTCATATCCTTGCTGGAGCTTCATTCCCTAATTTGTTTAGAGCATTGCACATGAGTATACATAGCATTCTACTTGTGCATGTTTTCGTACTTAAATATTATCAGAAACTCATTGTCACAGTGAAGTAAATGTGGCTTTAAACATTTCACAGCTGGTCTTGAAACTTCAGTTTCCCCATTGGAATTTTTTTTTTTCAGATACTATTCAGCTATAACAGTTGAAAGTTCTCTGAATTGAACAACAACTCAGAAACATGAATTATCATCATGTAAGGGATCTCTTTGTGTCTTAGAATCCTTGTGTATCTATAAATCATTAGAAGGTTTCCAAGTGGCTTCCGATTCTGATGCAGGTTTGGTTGTCCTCAGTTTATTGTTAATGCACATTCGTATGAAGAGAGAGGCTTTTGCCTGGGAGTGAGGGGAACTTGATGGCATGGGGGACTCCCATTCCTTTTTCAAATGTTGTGTGAAAGCTGAAGTAAACAAAAGAGGTTTTGGTTTGCATACACACTACTGAATGGATGGAGACCACACTGGTTCTGCCTGCGAACTGTCTTGATGAGGGAATATAAGACCCTGCATAGCCCTCCACCTGGCCCTGTGTAACTGGGAAGAATCATAACTGTCCTGAATACTGCAGGATTCCATACTACTGTGAAAACATTATTGATCACACACTCAACAATAAAGAATACCAAGAAGATTGTACCATGTTAGCATTTGGATGCAAAATTACAAACAGGCATTTGCTTCTGAGAATGTTTTGGCTTCCAATTAAATTCTTATAAAATTCTGGCTCCATGGTGTCATGGTTCTGGAATTAGTAATAATAAAATATTGGTTATGCTAGGAATTATAGGGCTTTATTTAAAACTGGGTGGAAATGTTAACCCTGCACTGTCCAGAACCAACTATATAATTTCTAAAGGATCAATAGCCTATCAGAGGCTATTGTCACTACAGATGACACCCAGGTCAGCACTCATGGACTGCCTTTTGCCCAGCAGCTTCACCTTGCTGTTTTCTTTGAGCCTTAAAACCTTTCTGGGGCTGTTTGCCCAAGTCTCTTACTTACAGAGAAACTGACGCTTGGAAGGGCTGGTTGCTGAAGGTCATGTGGCTTGTGGGAGGTGACAAAGCCTGGGATATTATGAAGCCGCACAGTGGCTAGAGCAAAAGTCTGATGTAGGCCTCAATTGGGTTGAGCAGGAGCCGAATTTAAGCACTTGGTAGTGTGCAGTCATCATGTGAGAATACGGGGTGATTGCTTCCCCATGGCCATCAAACATGCCAAGGAGCAAGCAAGGCAGGCACCTGCCCACATGCATGTGTAGGGACAGTTGCTGTGCCTCCACCCTTCCATCTTACTTTCTTCTGAAGTATGTGGTTGTGACAGACAGGGTTACAGGCCACATCCTGCTCATGCCTGGCCCCAAGACCCCTGGGCCAGCTCCTCCAGTGACCTGACGCTGTGTGACTTGGGGGCTTTTCCTTCCCTCTCTGCTGCTCCTCCTTCATAGCCAGTGCTTACCTTGGGCCTGTTCTTCACCTCTCGGAGGAATCTAGTGTAACCCTCGCCTGGCTGGGAAATCTTGCAAGGGTAGGATGTACTTTGTTAAAGAGAAGAAGTCATTGCAATGTCCCCATCTGTCCTCTCTCCTCCAGGGTGGGAGACCCCTTCCCTGAGTTCTCTGCCATGCCCCACCCCCAACTTGCAGGCTTGGATCTTTTGCAGTTAAGCCTAAAACTATTGCTCCAGTGCTCAAACCCAACTCCCTCCCTGCCCCCTGCCCTCTTAGACAGTTGGCTTCCCCCTTGAGCCCTTGTGGTTCCCAGCCGACCAACAGGAGGAGTGGAACCAGCTGTCTGTGTTCACCGGCTCCATGGCCAAGTCTAATGCACTTGAAAGTTTGAAAGGATGCATAGCATTCTGCTTTTTGCTTCTTGGCAAGCACAGTGATGAATGTTCAAGTCTGCTAAAGATGTGATGTTTCTCCATGGACCAGATCCTGGTCCTGTTCACGGAGGATGGCTGGATTCAGCTTGGTGGAAGAGGAAGGGATGAAGGCAGCAAGGACGCCAGGTTTGCCGAATGCCTGCAATGAGCCAGGCCCCTGGCATCTGCCTTTTGGCTTTTTGTTAAACAATTTGAAATTGTGATACAGAAAAATTAGGCATGGGAAGCAAGGAAGAGAATGAAAGCAATGGAGCTACAGGATCATTGATAGGATCAAAGTGGGACAGAACAGTATGTGTGATGTTGGGGATGTATCACCCATTTTACAGATGGGGAAATGAGGGTTGGGAAAGAGAAAGGACAGGGAACTGGCATTGTGGCATAAAGGATTAAGCTGCCACCTTCAATGCTGACATCTCATACAGGCAATAATTTGAGTCCTGGTTGTTCTACTTTATTTCCAGTTTCCTGATACTGGAACTGGGAAAGCAGTAGAGGATGGTCTGAATACATGGATCCCTGAACCCCTGTGGGAGATCTGGGTACAGTTCCTGCTCCTGGCTTCAACATGGCCCAGTTATTCTGATCAATTGGAGAATGAACCTGTAAATGGACTTTCTCTGTCTGTGTCTCTCATTTGTAACTCTCCTTTTCAAATAAATAATAAAAAAAAAGGAGAAAGGACTTGCCCAAGGTTACACAAAAAGTCAGCATTTACTAATTTCTCATCCACTGCTCTGTGATTCCTCTTATCATTACCAGTTTTAATAAAGTTTTAAACTTTAGTTTGCATTTATTATTTTAGATATTTAGTTTTTATGGTGAATGTTCATTTTATCCTGAATTCAGATACAGTTATTAAAAAGCAAGTTTCCTTTCCTGCTTTCTTCCTTTACTGGTGACACCTCCATACCCTCAGTCCAAGAACTCTTGAGGGTATGCCATGACGTATTTTTATTTTGAGGTTATTATAGATTTCCATTTCTTCATAAGAGACAACACAGAGATCCTTACAGCCTTATACGGGATGAGAATCTTATCCAGACATTTTATAATTTAGGTGTTTGTTTTACTTTTGAGGTTTTTCAGCAAAACATTTTCAGTTTTCTTCTGAAGGAAGAGAGGAAAAATAAAAAGAAAACAAATGAAGGACAGGTGCTTGGTGCAGTGGGTAAGCCACTGGTTTGGTCTCCGAAATCCCATGTGGGTTCCCTGGGTCAGAATCCTGGCTCCACTCCTGCATCCAGCTTCCAGTCAGTGTGCACTCTGGGGGCAGCAGTGATGGCTCAAGTGATTGATCCCTGACACCACAGGGGAGATCTGGGCTGAAATCCCGGCCCATGGATGTTCTGGGCATCTGGGGACTGAATTGATAGATCAGAAGTCTGTCAAATAAAAACACAGTAATGATTTTTAAGAGAGAGAAAAAAGAGAATGCACTTAGACAGGAAGGAAGAGCTGGGGCAGGTGGGGCGGGGGAAATCTGCTTTTCCAGGACCCTTTCTTCCTCTCCGAAGACTTCTGTGCCTTCCAACCAAAAGCTCTGATTCTCTGCAGGTGCTCTTCAGAGTCACCTGCAAAGGCAAAAGGGGGACAAGTGGGCAGGTTCAGGGCCAGTGTGACAGGAATACGAATGCCTCCAGGAACTTCGCAGGCAGGAGGCATCTTGGAGGTTAATCATTGATTCCTTCATCTGTTGTTGAATCCCAGTAGGCCTTGGTCTGCCACTTCCACAGCTGGGAACTCACACCTATCTAAAAGCTTTGCTGAGAAGTAGCAGAAAACTCTTCACTTAGATGTGAGGACAGGGATCACTGTCCTATTATGCCCTGAACAGCAGTCAACAAGTGGTGGTTGAATGAAGGCTGAGTGGACCAGCTACTGGGCAGGTGCCCACAGCCCTTGATTGATAGGCTTCAAGTGCAGTGTTCCTGGGAAGAGAACGAGGGGCTGCCTGTGACGCTACAACTGGAACTGGGGCTAGCCTAGCAGGGACAGAACTTCTGAAATGTCAGACAAGGAAGTGCTCATGAGTGAGAAGCTCCTGCTTTGGGAAGATGTTGTCAACTGAGCATCAGGGTGAAGGACAGGCAGCCTTTCTCTCCATAGTCATAACTTGGAATCTGACTGCATCACTGGGCAGGCAAGATGGAAATTCATTTCAGATGTCCCGGAGCTACTGAAATGATTCTCAGCAGGACGGTGCCCATGTGTAAGAGTCTTTCGAGGTCAATGGTGCAGCTACCATTTTTCCCTTCTGAGAAGAGTCCCTGAAGAGAAACCAGGGCCTCCATTCTCAGAGAAGATGAGGGTTGGAGCACTAGGAAGAACCGTCTGAGGCCAGGGCTGCTGGGACTCTGCATTGGCAGAGGAGAGGGGGTAGGCCGAGCAATAGTGGGTGCTGCCCAGCAGGTGGCCCAGCCCAGCAGGTGATTCCAGGATCTCTGCCAGCTGCTGTGAGCCTCCTTGGTGGAGATGGGGAGAGGGTGAAAGCAGTTCACCTGTTGCAGGTGAGCCAGGAGGCACAATAGGGACAGGGCAAGTAGAGCTTCCTGGCAGGCAGCTGGGGTTGCTTTGGGCACAGCTGGAAGGCGGCTTCCTCTCCAAGAGCCTCTGGTTCCCCTACTCCAAAGCCTGAGGGCCTCTGTTCCCCCATCTTCATGCACTCCAATGCCTTGTCCAATCTAGGACAATTTTTGTGTTTTATTGTAAAGGTTAGCCAACATTGACTCAACAAATATCTTTAAAAAATATTTTTAGCAGAATCTTCCATAAGAAAGACATTTTTATAAGGTACAAATCAATATTTAACTTCCCTACAGGGATAGATCTACATGGATCAATAGAAAATGAGACAGTCTGGAAATAAACCAACACGTTCATGGCCAATTGATTTCCAGCAAAGGTGTCAAGGCTGTTAAATGGGGAAAGCCAATCTTTTCAAATTGTGTTGAGATATCTGAATATCTATGGGCAAAAATAGATAAGCACATGCATCTTATACTTAGACACTCACTTCACATATTATACACAAGTTCATTTAAAAGTGGATTGAAGATAGAAATGTAAGAACCGAAAATGAGAAGTGGATTTCTTATAAACACAGTGGTAGGGCTGACAGTGTGCTGTGTGAATGAAACCCAACACAAAAGACCAAATATACGACGGTTCCTTTTATATGGAATTTTTAGGGCAGGCAAACGGTGAGACAGAAAGCAGACCTCGGGCTGCTGGGCGGAAGCTGTAGATTGCACATAGACACGACAGCCCATGGTGAGTGAGACCTTCGCCTGTGTTTATGGAAAATCACCCTGCAGTACTCACTGATTTTTAAATTCTCATTTTGTGTAAAAGGCAGAGACTGCTACGGAGAAGCAGAGAGAGATCTTCTATCCACTGTTTCACTCTCAGCCACGAGACAGATGGGACCAGGAGCCTGGAACTCCAGCACGTCTCCCACGTGAGTGACTACAAGTACTTGAGCCGTTGTCTTCTACCTCCTAGGGTGCACATTAATAGGAAACTGGGATCAAAGCAGAATAGCCGCTCTGACATGGAGGTGGCAAGCATGTTCTAACGAAGTTCTAACTGCATGTTCTAACGATGTTCTAACTGCTTCCTCAAATGCCTGTCGCAATACACTAACAACAGATGACAACTATGGCAGGCTGGTTGCAACTCAAGGAGATGTGGTGACTAATAAGATTGAACCTCTAGGATAAAAAAGACAGAGGAATTGTTTATTTACACTGTGTCCTTCAGGTTTGATGAGTTAGTACTGATTCACCTCTTCCTGCTGTATTAATCTCGCTTCATAACACATATGTACATCACTTATTTTGTTGTTACTGTGGTTTTTAAATGCTGATTTATTTTTATTTGAAAGACAAAATTTGGGAAAGGGAGAAAAAGGAAGAGAGAGAAATGGTCCATGTGTTGTTTCCCTCCTGAAATGCCTGCAACAGACAAGGATGGGCCAGGTTGCAGCCAGGAGCCAGGAGCTTCTTTCAGGTCTCCCACGTGGATACAAGGACCCAAGTAGTTGAGCCATATTTCCCTGCTTTTCCAGGAACATTAGCAGGTGTTAGATCAGAAGTGGGGCAGCTGAGACTTGAAACAGTATCCATAGCACCAATATGGGATACCAGCCTCATAAGCAGAAGATTTGCCTACCATGCCACAGTACCAGTCCCTATTGCTTTGTTTTTCATAGCACCTGCCAGGTATACCACTCTAGCTGCCAAGGACTCTGAGAATAAATGGGTCTACCCTCAGAGTTTTCGTCTCCAGAGTTAAGGTGCATTTCAAGTATTCAGAATGTAATGTCATCGCCTATTTTTATTTGGTTACTTTTTAATTTTATTGAGTTATTTTTAAATTTTCTTTTTGATGATGTTTGCATAGTTGAGAAGGTTACGTGCCCATGTGGACCGACCACTGATTAAGATGGAAAGGCTCAAGGAACAGAGGAAAGTGGATGAGACCATTGTTTCCTTTTTTTTTTTTTTTTTTTTTTTGCCTCTTTTCCCTGTATCTAGGGGAAGAGGGGAGGATTGGGGAGAAGCCATACCCAGAAGCCTAATCACATCAGTACCCAGGAATAGAGCACAGCCACCCGATGTCATTCCGGGGTCCCCAGTGTGGAGCATGTTTCACAATGGAGTACCTGAGGGTACTGTTCAATTGCTTTCAATAGTTCTGAAGTGCTGTCTATCTCGCTGCTCCAAGGATGAAGAAATCCTTCCAAGGTCCATTGGCTGACATGTAGAGTCTCCACTTGCCCAGTTCCTCCACTGTAGAGTCTCCATTTGCCAAGTTACTTGCTGTCAAAGCTTGGCTGGGATAGTTCTTCAGTTTCTTCTGCCCTTCATCCTTTGTTATGGTACTAGATGTCCTCTGCAGGCTCCAATGACCTGCTGTATTCTCTCATGTGCATCTGGGCATGCTGTCCGCTGCATCCATTGTCTTCAGCAACTGAGGAGGCCCAGTTCTGACACATGTACTCCACATTGAGACCATAGATTCTGTGATCTTCCATGTGGATGAAGTTCTGAGTGCAGTGGTTCAATTTGAAGGGTCTCCAAAGAAATCTCATCTGAGGTGCCCCTAGACCTTACTCCTATGTGTGCCAGGTAGTACAGGGTCCGGCTCAGTCTGTCGCTTACATCAGCCTGCACACACACTGGTGGTCGTAGTTGCTGGGTCAGTTCTGTCTCCAGCCCCATATCTTATGTTTCCAGTCCCAAAAGATGTTGTGGCCCAGCCCAACCTTTCCCACTACACACTTGGCCCTTAGGTACACCAGCAGAAATTGTAGCCCATTTTGAGAGAGCCCCAATAATTTCCACCAGGTCTGTCCCAGCCATGGTTCCTGTATATGATGGTGTATGTAGCAGACTTACTTTATTGTCTTTTTTTTTGTTTGTTTATTTTTATTGCAAAGGCAGATTTACAGAGAGAAAGATGTTCATCTTCTGATTCACTCCCCAAATGGCCTTGATGACCGGAACTTAGCTGATCCAAAGCCTTTTTCAGGTCTCCCACATGGGTACACGTTCCCAAGACCTCAGGCCATCCTCTTTTGCGTTCCCAGACCATAAGAAGAGAGCTGCTTTGGAAGTGAAGCAGCTAGGAGACAAACTGGAACCCATAAGGGATGCTGGCACTTGCAGATGGAGATTAGCCTGTTGAGCCACTTTGCTAACAGATGGCCTTGAGTAAGCTAACCTATCAGAATTCTAGACCATATGTATTTAGGAAAGACAGTGTAACCCATCCCACTTGCCTGCCAGTGTCCCTGTGCAAATTCATGAGGTCACTGTGTGTGAAGCTTTCTGACAAAGCAGTGTAAAATGACAATTACAGACAAGTCTTTCACCAAAAGAACATTCATAAATGGCTTAAAGCTGTCTGCTAAGCAAATGAAGACTATGAAACACCTCAGGTCCCTACTCTACACCTTTGGGTAGACTTGAGGGAGGAAAACATCTGAGTTTATTTTTTAGTGTTTCTACAAACCGTGGATTAAAAAATAGATGGGGTTTCCACCAACAAGGGAATATTTATTAGCGGTCAAATGAAATAATAATTTCTTACAAACGAACACAGGAAAGAAAGGGAGGAATAGAACTTATTACACAGTACTTGTGGTGATCTGGTCGAGTGGCCCATTCACATGCTTATTCGTTGTTCCTACAAATGTGGCCATCAGTTCAGGATGTGCCAAACAATCACTCCGTGACAGAATTTAGCAATGTAAGGTACACTTGGCCATTTCCAGAGCTGAGACACAGCCCTTGCTTCAGAGAACCTGTAGTGGATGAACGGCTACTTGCTTTTTTGTGCTTCAGCTAAGCATTCTACAGCATTCCCAAGGCCAGTAGCTTGGGTTGGTGACATCTGAGTATTAGCCACATTCTATGCCTTCAGGCAGGTAACCCCAAGTAAATTTTCCATCTCTTATGGAGTCCTGGCCTACTTCTTTGCAAACAGCACCAAAACTGTTTTTCTCAGCTCCTCTTCCTCCAATCTAGCAGCTAACTCTGATTTGATATCTCAATTTGATCTCGGTCCCAACTGTCTCTACTACGGGCATGGCTGCATCTGTGTTTGAATAATGATGTCTCCAGAATGGCCTGACACCTGTCTATCCTCTCAAATCCCACACTTGGAGTTTAAAGTTTTCGGGTATCACTACATCCACATTAAATCCAACAGTAGGAATAGCAGTAATGAGTCCTCTACCCTGTAACCTGTAAAAAACTGGAATGTTTTTTCCTACTCTATTTAGTCCTAAAATTAAGACCCTTATTTTCTGAGTTTCAAAGAGATTAGAAAAATACTTGGGATAAAGCTACTCACTGTTCGCCTCCCATCTGTCCTCACGGATTTCAGAGAGGGGCTATTCAGGCCTTGGTGCTGCCACTTCCATATATCTGGACCTAGGCTTGTTGCTTCCAGAATGTTCTAATATTGCTTAGAAGACTGGCCATTGGGAAACATTAGAGAAAAGATAGATGTATACTGATCAAACTTATTTTGGAAACACAGCTTTCTGAAGAAAACAAAAGACCTTTACAAAACTAAGCATTCCTTTCTACATTTTCGTCTGCAGTACCAGCAGATGCCAAGGATAAACCTAGTGAGCCACAGTTGTTTTTTTCTTTTTTAAGGTTTATTTATTTTTATTGGAATGGTAGACTTACAGAGCGAGAAGACGCCACAGAGAGAAAGATCTTCAGGTTTGCTGGTTCACCCCGTAAGTGGCCACAATGGCCAGAGCTGAGCTGATCTAAATCAGGAGACAGGCACTTCTGAATCTCTCACATGGGTGCAGGTTCCCAAAGCTTTGGACCATCTTCCACTGCTTTTCCAGGCCACAGGCAGGGAGCTTATAGGGAAGTGGAGCAGCTGGGACACAAGCCAGCGCCCATATGGGATCCTGGCACCTGCAAAGTGAGGATTTAGCTACTGAGCCGTTGTGCTGGGGCTAAGGAGTCACGATTGTGAGCACTTACAATGGAATGACCCTGAAGCACACAATCCACAGTCTTTGTGTTCATCAGTTTTGAGAGAGATCACCAGGAACTAATTTCCACCCACAGTAGAAACAGCAGCGTACAGATGGCCTGTCTGGCCTCAGGATTCGTACCTTCAGGTCTTAGGAAGGAGCGGAGTGACATTTGGTGCCTCAAACCCCAGAGGACCACAGTGAATACTCAGATTTTTGGGTTTTAGAGGTCTTACAACACTTTGCATTCACATACAAAACAGCAGCTTGTTTGTAGTTGCTGGCTGCTATTGGGTCGAATCACCCTCTAACATTTTTGAAACTAGAGCTAATTTCTCAGCCCACTGTAGGATTTACATCTGCACTATTGAAGTCAGCTTGTAGCTTGTTATCCTAGCTTCTCAATAAATCTGTTTCTGAATCTTTATTGCACTATTTAGCGGGTTCCTTCTCTCAGGTTGGCTCAAATTTTACCAAGTGTGGTTTTTTTTTTTTTATTGACAGCTTTTGCTTTAGTTTTTGTTTCCCTGCCCTGTAATGAACTCACAAGCTCCTTCTTCTACCCACCTGCCCCAGGAAACAATCTCCCTTCTTTCTGGAAACAGTTTATTTTCATTTACTTGAAAGGCATAATGAGAGAGAGAGAGAATTGAGAGCTACAGAGAACTTGCACCTGGTAGTTCACTCCCCAAACACCCACAATAACAGGGGTTGGATCAAGCTGAAGCCTGCAACTCCTGGGTTTCCCACGTAGGTGACAGAGACCCAGGTACTTGGGCTATTTTCTGCCATTTCACAAGCTGTATTAGCCGGGAGCTTGATCTGGAGTGAAGTTGCCAGGATTTGATCCAGGCACTTGGATGTGGGCTGCCAGCATCCTGAGTGGCGCTTAACCCATTGCAATGCCAACCCTCCAGTCATTGCCTTCTGTTCACTGCTAAGCAGCCCTTCTTGTTAGGTTTGCCCCTAGGCACTCTCCCCTCCTTAGGGTGATGTCCCTGTAGCTCTCAGGACAAGACTGGGTCCCCTTTCCTCCTCACTCTTCCATCTGCTCCTTCTCAGCTCCCATCTGGGGGTGAGCTGCTCTTCCCCTTCTCATCCCTCCCCTTCTTTGGCTCACACCTCTCACTCTCCCCCAAGGCTTCTTAAGTGTTGATCCTAAACCACCTCCATCAGAAGCACCCAAAGAGCTTCCTGCTCTAAAGGTGCAAATGTCTAGGTTTCTAGCGCAGCCGGCTGTGGTGGGATTCCCATTAGCAGCCGAATCTGCGTGATGAGGCTTCTCCTCTGTAGATTCTGCTGCCTCCTTATGGACTCCACTCTTTCCTGCTTCTCTCTTCACCCTCCCTTCCCTTCACTCTCCTCTTTAAATTCTTCATGGGGTTCTTATTCTTAGAAAGTCTCATTCTGAGACTTCACCCTGGGCAGCCCTTAGATTGCCTCCACAAGCTCTTACTGCACTCTGGGTCCCAGGTATACCTTTGGCAAGCTTGCTTGCTGGCTCCTCCAGGTCTCACTTCTGTTTCTTCCGTTCCTAGTGTCCTGATGTGCAAGCCCCTCCCACAGCCGTGTGATCAGTGAAGGAGCTACTGGCCCTTTTGCCTGACTGTGAACTTGGGATGATTGAAACCAGGTTCCCTCCAGGAACCTGGAAGCATAGGGACTCCATAGCATGGAAAAGGAAAGCAGGTGGCTATGGTGACAGGTACAACATGGGTGCTGCAGGCCCAGACACCTGCTGTAGTGCTTGCCTTGGTGATGGTCTCCAGATTCCTAGGAGGCAGTGCTCAAGGTGTCTACCCTTAGAGGGTCCCTGATTGAAAGTAATGACCACCTGGGATAGAGAGTGTTGTTACAGAATGAACTGCAGGGAGCTAAGGAAGAAAAGATGGGGGACAGTTACCCCAGACCCCAGATAGAAAATTTCATCTGTTCCCAGGAGACAGGTAAACCAAAAACTCTTGAATTACAAGTAAGGCACCAGCACCAGTCTTAGCTCTGCCAAGCACAGGTTGTATGGTATATAGATTGTACAATCAAAAGAAGGACTCTAAACTGATTTTAGTTTTGGAATCTTTGAAAATACCAGAAATAGAAAATGGATAAAAGTTGTGAAAGGTGCAGTAACAAGTAGTAGCCACCAGATGGAGCTCTAGGATATCTTTTGTCACAAACTTGGCCCAATTTTAAACCTCTTTCTGAGAGTGGGCTGCCAGAATCTGGGCTAATGAGCGCCCCCACCTCCACACCTGTATGTAAGGCTGTTCTGGGGGTGGGGTGGGGCGGAGGAATTTATCTTTTTTTCTAAAGTGTCGGTTTGGAGACTGGATGAAATTTGTCAATGAATTGTCTTTTTTTTTTTTTTTTAAAGATTTATTTATTTTTGTTCAACAGGCAGAGTTACAGAGGAGAATGAGAGAGAGAGAGAGATCTTCTACTCACTGGTTGACTCCTCGAATGGCTGCAAAGGCTGGAGTTGAGCCAATCCAAAGCCAGGAGCTTCTTTCAGGTCTCCCACATGGCTGCAGGGACCCAAGGCCTTAGGCCATCCTTAACTGCTTTCCCAGGTCATTAGCAAGGAACTAGACGGGAAGTAGGGCATCTGAAACATGAACCAGCACCAATATGGGACACTGGTGCCACAGGCAGAGACCTAGCTTACTACACCACGGTATTGACTCCACCAGGTAATTGTCTTGAAACTCACATGTTTAAAAGAAGTGCCTTTGGGCCCAGCGGCGTGGCCTAGCGGCTCAAGTCCTCACCTTGAACGCACCCGGGATCCCGCATGGGCTCCGGTTCCAATCCCAGCAGCTCCACTTCCCATCCAGCTCCCTGCTTGTGGCCTGGGAAAGCAGTCGAGGACAGCCCAAAGCCTTGGGACCCTGCACCCGTGTGGGAGACCCGGAAGAAGTTCCTGGTTCCCTGCTTCGGATCGTCATAGCACCGGCCATTGTGCTCACTTGGGGAGTGAATTATCAGAAGAAAGATCTTCCTCTCTGTCTCTCCTCGTCTCTGTATATCTGACTTTGTAATGAAAATAAATACATCTTAAAAAAATAAAAAAGTAATGCCTTTCTTGTCTGTTTCTTGTCTGTTGTTGAATTGTACAGACTGTCCTCCTCTCCCCACCCCACATGTCTAGTTCAGACTCCTATGCTGGACACAGGGAAGGAAGCAGATGGGGTTCTATCCTAGAAGGGCCGTCTCTCTGACGTTCTTACTCTTGGGAAACAGGAATGGGCTCCCTTGTGAAGCACCTGCTCTTGTCCCTGGGACTTTGAGAGAAGATGGGCATTTGGTGGATTAAAAGAGGTGATGTGAGATATTCATGTGTCTGGCTATGGGCAGACACCCCTCTGTAGAACTGGTGGGAGTCTGGGACCCTTCTTCCAGCATGCTCATGACGTGCCTGCTGTTTCATTTTGTCAAGAGATCCAGGCTGTGGACCACTTATGTGGTCCTGTACCTCCCAATGCCTTACATAGTGTAGGATCAGCTACATATGTTAGCAGTTACCTAATTTGTTAAGATAGAATCTTTGGTTGTTTCCTCTGGTGGGTGATGGTGATGACACTTACGTAGGAGGGTATCCATTGGATCTGGGCTTCCCATGGGGACTGCAGTCTGCAGTTCTGTTCTGTGGAGTGCTAAAGAGACTCACTTGTGTCTAGCCAGGGCCTGCATGGTGGTTCATGGAGAAGGTGACCATATCTTCATTCTGAGTCTTCTTTGTAAACCTGTTTTGTGCAGCAAACCCCAGAGAGTCTGCATGTTTTTCTCTGCCTGCAGCCCAAGGCTTGTGGGGCTCTATGCATCCTGAAGCCAGTGACCTGCCAGCATCCCAGGACAAACGAGCCAGGAATAAATAGATTTGGAGTCTGGAACTGGTAATGGCTCTGCCTCTTATTAGCTGTGGGACTTCGCATCTCAAACGCAAGAAGGGGAGTAATTCTTGTTCTTGCTTTAGTAGGATTCACAGCTTTAACAAATGTGCACTGAGCCGCTGTTACTGCCCTCTACTCTCCAAGCACTGTGGGTACAACCCCTGAGACATGTGGTTTCTGTCATGTTGCAAATGATCTCTCAGGGCCTTCGGAGAACACATCAGAAAGCACATCTGAACTCCTTTTGTTAACAACCATGTGGTCTGTAGAGACGCACTTCTTACTGTTTCCTACTGAATGAATTGACAGCCGATGTGGGAAGCAAATCTAGAACTGCAGCCACCACAAATGTAAGCAAGGCAGTGCTAAGTGGACCTGGTGGAGCTCAACCCTGGCCAGTGGGCACTGCAGTGAGCCTGTCATTGCTGTCCTCATTCCTGCTTTGCAGTCTTTCTCCTGGAAGTTACTTTGGTGGGATTGGGATTTGCATTTCCTGGATAGAACATAAAGCCCTCTGATGAGACTTGGACAGAAGGGTGTGATCAAGTGTGAACGAGGTACATATGATACTGGTGCTCAAGCATCCCAGGGAAGCTGCTAACACTCAGATCCTTCAAGGGTTTCTTCCTTCCCATCCCACTCTCCTCACTACATCCACCTGCTAGACATCAGCATGAAATTAGAGCCTTATACCACATCCTTCCCATCCCTTCCCTTTTCTTTTTTTTTTTCCTTTCTTTTAAAGATTTATTTATTTGATGGGACTGGCTTTGCATATGAGTAAAGCTGACAGCTGCAATACTGGCATCTCATGTGGGTGCCAATTTGAGTTCTGGCGGCTCCACTTCCCGTTAGGCTTCCTACTACTGGAATGGGAAGAGAAACAGAAGATGACTCAAGTGCTTGGGTCCCTGCCACCCATGCAGGAGACCTGGATGAAACTCCAAGGCTCCTGGCTTCAGCCTGGCAGTGTCCAGGATGTTGCTGCCACTGGGGAGTGAGTCAGCGGACGGAAGATAACTCTGTCTCTTTTTTTTCTACCTTTCATATAGATACATGATACATTTTCAAAAACATAATATTTATTGTGGCTGGTACCATGGCATAGTAGGTAAAGCAACTGCCTGTGGTGCTGTTTCCAGTCTTGTCTATTCCACTTCTTATCCAGCTTCCTGCTAATATTTCTGGGAAAGCAGTACAGTCTCTGTACCCATGTGAGAGACCCAGAGAAGATACCTGGCTTCTGTCTTTGGATCTGCCCAACTCCAGCCTTTGCAACCATTAGGGGAATGAACCAGTGGGTCGAAGATCTCTTTGCTTCTCTCTCATGCTGTTCCTCCGCTTGGCAAATACATAGTTTTTTTTTTAAATGAAAATATTTATTAGACAGACAGACGGACAGAAGAAAGAGATCTTCCATCTCTTGGTTCGCTCTCCAGATGGCCTCAATGGCCAGGCCTGGGCCAGATTGCAGCCAGGAGACAGGAACTCTCTCTGGATCTCACCTAAGGGTGGCAGGGGCCCAAGCCTCCCTCCATGAAGCTGTGACCTCTGCTTACCATGCAGACTTGGGGTCTGGCACAAAGGGCTACAGTGAACAATGGGATATTGGCCAACCTCAGGCAAGCAGAGATTTTGTGAAGTGCTTGGTTTCTCTCTTGGCACCCTACTGCTGCTGCGAGAATGTGCCTGCTGGAGGTAGGCTCCTGAAGTGTAGAGTGGCGCAATACAGTGACTCTTAGCAGAATCGCACAGGTGACCTGTGCACTCATGAAAGATGGCAAACAGTGAATCTTAGAACAGGCTTGCTCTGCAGTTGCTGCCTGGTACAACTGCACTGCTTGGATCATGACCACATCTCCCTGGACAAAGACAATTCATCCACAATTTAGTGATGAGTCATTTTCTAGTTTCAGCTCCCTGCTTTCAACCCAGCTCTATCCAGACTCATCAGAAAGCTCAATAGCAAAGCCCATGCTCCATTTCACAGATGGGAAAGCAGAGTCAATAGAAAGGTGCAATAACTTGTCCATGTCTCCCCAAGATCAGAAACCTTGGGATTCTGCCTTGGAGGCTTTTGCTGTGTGTGGGAGATCTGCAGTCCCATCAGCGTGCCTAGCTGTGATCTGGTACTTGGCAGTGTCTGCCTCGCGCCCAGTTTCCTGTTAGGCCTGGCTGACTTCCCTTCTGGGAGGAGCAGCCCAACGTCCCTGTTCAAACACCAATGCACCTTGTGTAAGGTTGTGCCTGGGCACACTGTTTCCCTGGGAAGATGCAATGTCTGCTGTTCCAGCACTGGGTACAACAGCAGAGGTTCACAGTAACACTTCCCAAGAGTGACAGCTGCCCTGGCACTCTGGTCCTCCCCCTCCCCCCTAGCTTCTCTTCACTCTGCTTGGAGTGAGAACAGGGCCCCTCATGTTCTGACAGGTGCCTGCGTCCTTGGGCTGGGTGTCCTTTAGATTGCCAAAAGTTTGCAGGTGCCCTCTGCGGTGCACTGACTGATGTACTCTAATGGAGCTGGTCCGAGAGTTACACATCTGAGAGTCATCAACGACTCTTTGTTTAACACAACTCCTTGGAGAGCATGGCCTGTGGACTGCTCTGAGCTCCACATCAGGAAGGCTCTCTTGGCACTCTGGGTGGAATCTGTTATGACCATCCTGAGGAAGCTCACATGGTAAACCCCTGCCACCCCTGGCGCTGGCAATGGTCCTGCTTTCCACCCAGTGCCCTGAGCCTCCCAGGAACACTGATCTTTGAGCCAGTCAAGTCAAGATTTCCCTTTACTCTTCATGCTTCATGGGACTCTACCTTCTCTTGACCACTGAGTCAACGTTTTAAATAAATTAACATTAGCAACGAGGATCTGGAAGACCCTTGGCTCTTGTTCCCATCTTTTGCCCCCTCTGATCCCCAGCAGGCCCCTCACTCTGGAATAGAAACTGTCAGTGGTCCGGCTAACCTGGGCAACAGACAAAGTCCACTCTTCTGGGAGACATCGGGAGACTGGCCAGTCCCCTGCACCCCAAAGTGTTTTGAAACAGACAGTATTGTTCCTGGCCTCACCAGGCCACTCCGATTATTAAAATGCCCACTCCCTCTTACCCAAGGGACCCTGGAGCTTTTAGATGAGCCACAGATGGGTAGGGCCTGAGCTCTCTGGGGAGAGGGCATAGGTGTGGATGGCATGGAAATCTGCATTTTAATGGGATGACCTATCAGACCCGAGCCCTTTGCACTCTGGGAGAATTACTCAGCAACTGTGTCTGCCTGGGCAGAGTAAAAGGGCAGGGAGAGGCGGAACCACTGATTAGGGACTCTGGGAACAGATCCTTCCCGTCTGTTTCTGAGACAGAAATGGAAAAACATGCTTCGGTTCTGCTTTGAAGAAGACACACAGGTCTCGCTCATTGACAGGATAGTTGGATGTAGCCTGAAACGGCCCCGCCCATGTTTTCTCAACACCAGCAGGGTGGCCCGGAGATCACAGAAGAAGCTGCTCCGATGATTCCCACCCACCTGGGGCAGCTCTGTGCCTGCTTGTGCTCAGCCCCCAAATCAAGCCAGCGCTCTTTCTTTGTTATTGTTGCAGTCGCACCTCACTTGCTTTCTACTTTATCCTCACAGGTTGCATTTGTTCTTAAACTTGATGGCCTGGGTGTGGGGGGCTGCTGCCTGGGAAGCTGCCATACTATATGGGCATCTCTTTGTGTGCTGGCTGCTCCTCTTCTGCTCTGGCTCCCTGTTAACAGTGTGGAGGAAGCAGAAAAAAAATGGCTCAACTGTTTGGGCCTCTGCCATGCAAGTGGGAAAGCTGGATGAAGCTGCTGGCTACTGACCTCTGGCTCCTGGTTTCTGCCTGGCACAGCCCAGGATTTTTTTTTTTTTTTAAGATTTATTTGTTTTTATTGGAAATTCAAATATACAGAGAGGAAGAGAGACAGAGAGGAAGATCTTCCGTCCATTGATTCTCTCCCCAAATGGCTGCAATGGCTGCAGCTGAACCAGTCCAAAGCCAGTAGCCAGGAGCCTCTGCCAGGTCTCCTACATTGGTGCAAGCTCATGAGGGTTTGGGCCATCCTTGACTGCTTTTCCAGGCCGTAAGCAGGGAGCTGGATGGGAAGCAGGGCTGCTGGCACATGAACCAGCACCCATATGGGATATCAGTGCGTGCAAGGTGAGAACTTTAGCCATTAGCCTATTGTACTGGGCCCCAGCCTGGGATTTTGTGGCCATTTGGGGAATGAACCATTGAATGGAAGATATGGAAGATCTCTCTCTCTCTCTCTCTCTGAATGTGTGTTTGTGCGTTTCCCTCCCTCTCTGTAACTCCTTCAATTAAATAAGTGACCAGGAGAATGGGGCTAATAACATTGATACTAGTTAAGGATTATTACTCAATGTCAGATAACATTTAAGGATTTGAGAGTCCTTCAGTCAGTGTTTACTCATACAGTAAATATCTTCTGGGCGCTTATTATATACTGAAACAAATAAAACAGAAAAATCAGGGCTTGAATTCTGGCACAGGAAGACAGATAACAGGCAATAATCAAAAGAGAGAAGTGCAGGTTATTTAGTCTTAGGAGGTGATGGGGCAAAGAGAGGAGAAAGGATTATTCGGCTGCAGGGAATGGAATGTTAAATAGTTGGTCCCCACGGGGTGTCTGTAACGAGTATTGTCTGCCAGTGCTAGAGGCTGGAGTCCAAGATCACAGGGTCTGTAGGATTGGGTCCCTGGGAGAGCTAGGAGTAAGAATCTATTCTGTGCCTTCCCTCTGGCTCCTTTGGGTTCCTGGAGAAGTGAATCAGTGAACATAAGAGCTCTCTGTCACTCTGCCTTTCAGTTACACAAATAGATAAATATTTTTAAATTAGTTACACAATACACATATGCACACATAATCCATAATGACTTCATTCTAACAATAATCCTGCTTCCAACAAAGATTACATTCTAGGTGCTAGAGGTTATAATGTTGGAATACATGAATATTCAGAAAAAGCATTTCAACCTGTAATAGCTTTAGAGAAGAGACACATGATTTGTCTTTAATGGTGAAAGGGAAGGCAGAGTACCTGTTTGAAAATGCTGGCACATATAAAGACATGTACTGAGAGTTCACAGAAATGGACTTCTGACTGTTGTAATTTTTCTGAGGTTGCAGAGTCCAAGGTCATTAACTGAGGTACAGGATACGGTAGATGGAGCAGAGGAGATGTGCTGAAATGATTTCTAGTAGGTGGACGAAGGAAAGTCAGTATGATGTTCAGGTAGGCTTAAAAGTACATCTGCATGGAGTCCCTGGTCCAAAATTTCAAACAATTTATGTGGTTGTTGATTTTTCTCTGGCTCTTCTTAGTTGCCCAATGGTGGGCAGAGTACAACAGGAGGAGCCTAGACCTCCATCCAAATCTCCCACACAGGTGGAAAGGACCAAGTACTTGGGTCATCTTCTGCTGCCTTCACGGCTGCATTAACAAGGAGCTGGATTAGCAGATCAAGGCTTACATGGGATGACAGGGTACAAATAATGGCTCAACCCATTGTAATACAATGCAGGCCTTAAAAATAGTATTTTCCTTTGCAATAGTTGGAGGCGGGAGAGCAGGTGTGTCCCTGACATTGTGCTAGTTCAGGAACCTCTATTGGCTCTCTTTGGGATGTTGCAGAAGGACTTCAAACAATGATGGTGCAGTTAGAATAAATGAATATTTGTATGCCTTCTGTCCCTGAGCATACCTCAGGGAATCAACGTCTATCTTCACAGAAGAAAGGCTGCTTAAAACAACGTGACTGTGAACTATGTGATTGTGTGCATATTGTTTAATGTGGTAAATCATATCGCTATCTTTCTATATCAACAGAATGCTTCTGGAAAACATGGTTTCTTCACAAAGTTAATGCAAAATCTGTATTCAGGGAAAAATGCACAGACTTCATTTTTTTAGTTAAAGAAAACTACCTTTCAGTATCATTTTCTTAAGTTTTTTTTAGGCATTTGTATATGCCAAATTTTCCTAATAAAGTATTCACTCAAATAACCTTTTATTCACCAAACTTTTATTGAAGTCTTTCTGTGCTGTAGGTTTCGAACTCATAGGATGTTCATAATCTATCAGGTAAGACAGACCTATAGACAAATACCCTATAAATGCCAGAGGAGAGATAAGGACTAATTGCCGTGGAGCACAAGGCTGGGATCGAACAACTTTTGGGGCAGGAGAAGGAAGGAGTCAAGTTAGAGGTGACATTTGAGCTTCTTAGAGGAAATTTCCAGATACTGCAGGGGAAATAGTTAACTATCAAATCCAAGGCTCTACATCCAATGCTTTACCAACTGTGGACCAATGTCCTTGAAAATGTACAGAATTTTTTTTTCATTATTCCCAAAGCACACTAGCACTTCAACAGTTATTTACTTAATATTTACATTGAATTAGCTATAGTAAGCAATCTAGAGACAATGCAAAATACACAGTGGGGTCTGCATACGTTCTATGCAAATATAATGCCATTTTTGTAAGGGGCTTGATGGGGCAGACATTGTGATGCAACCAGTTAAATCAGCACCTGTTTTTGGAACCCTGGTTCCAGTCCTGTCCATTCTACTTCTGATCCAGCTTCCTGTGAATGTGCCTAGTGGCTAAATCCTCGGCTTGCATGCACCGGGATCCCATATGTGCACCTGTTCATGTCCCAGGCATTAGGACCCTGAACCTGTGTAGGAGACCCAAAAGAAGCTCCTGGTTCCTGATTTCAGATTGGCTCAGCTACGGCTGTTGTAGCCACTGAGGTAGTGAACCAGTGGACAGAAGATCTTTCTCTCTGTCTTCATCTCTGTAAATCTGCCTTTCCAATAATTAATAATAAAAATTACACTGTAGGTAGGACCCAAGGCATTATTTAGGTATGGGATATGAATGTTGCAAGAGGTGGTTTACCCTACTATACCACAATATCAGTCCCTATAATGAGATGCCTAAAGATCTTTTTGACTCAGCAATGGGTGGGTTCAAGTATTTCCCATCTGTGTACTCAGTAGCTCAGTACTAGTAAAATTCAAAGAGAGGCACACTTTCTTCTTATGTGCAAGTATACTTCTCAAGATATGGATGGTTCTGAGGCTATCACTATTGCCCCCCATCACCTACCTTCTCTTGTCCTTGCTGAGATAAGCAGCAAGCTGTGTGAGGGCATGCCATCCCAAAAGGACAAATCCCCTGAGGACTGGACTGTAGAAGTAGCGCAGGAGAAAACAGGGGTCCCCATTCCAGGAGTCTGTCCTGACCAGCTAGCCATCTCTCTCTGCCTAGAGTACAATCACTTCCGTTTCTCATACAAAGCTGAGTGCATCAAAAGAATTACTGAATATTTCGGAAAACAAATGTTGTGAAAGAAGTGAGCAAGAGGTAACAAGAGAAAAGTTGAAACACTAGCAAAAAGAAAATTCAATACTTAATGATGGAGAAAATTTATATATATATATATATAAATTTAGAACAGGCTGTCGTGAAACTTATTAATTGGCTACATAAAAATTAAAAATGAAACAGTGTGGGAAAGAGAAAGTTCATAATGGGCTGCAGAGGACATTGGTTGGTCATCAGAGTAAAGGAGGCTGAGAGGAGTAGTGCTGAACCTGACCCAGCACAAGAGGACTTGAAGGTGGGGCCCACAGAGAGAGGTAAGGCACCTGAAGGACAGATGCAAAACTGCAACATCTGTATGGTACCAGTTCAGGATGGAGACAAAATGAATGGGAGATGGGAGGGGAAGGGGGAAAAGTGATCACAGACACAGTCGAAGAGACTGCCCTAGTGTTGCAACTTCTAGAGTCAGAGCGAGCTCTGAGGTCTCTCTCTCTCTCCCTCAATATTTATTTATTTTTTAAAATTTTTTAATTTTTTTATTTATTTATCTTTGAGAGGCAGACTTTCAGAGAGAAGGAGAGAATGGTCTTCCATTTGCTGGTTCATCCCCAAATGACCACAATGGTTGAACTGTGCTGGTCTGAAGCTAGAAACCAGGATATTCTTCTGGATCTCCCATATGGTTACAGGGTCCCAAGGCTTTTGGCCATCCTCTGCTACTTTCCCAGGCCATAAGCAGGGAGCTGCAAGGGAAGTGGAGTGGCAGAGACATGAATTAGTGCCCATATGCTACACTAACAGAAGCACAGTCAACTATGCCACAGTGCTGGCCCAAACTCCAAGCTCCAAAGACACTTACTTTTTTAAGAGAAATTAATGCAAAAAAAAAAAAAATTCAATCCTAGACATTCTCATGAAATTTTGAAATACAAAATAGGAAACAACGTAAAATTTCTAAAATGAGAACAAAATTATGTATAAAGGAAAAAGAAAATGAACAACAATGAAGAATAATCTTCTGTTTGGCAATAGTGGCCAAAAAGGTCAGTACTTTAAATTGTGAGAGCAAATGAGTATGAACCTGGCCAGCAACAAATTTATTATAAGTTTTGAAAGCCTGATCCTTCAAAATGCGGAAATATTGCAACGGGAAATCTCTAGATAATTTTTTTTAAGAGATGGAAATTTCAATTAAATTTAGGTCATTACTGACCAGAAAAATTCAATGATACTTAGACCCCAAATTCAAGTTGATCTGTCCAAGGAGGGTGAGTTTTACAACCTTATTTTTATGAAAAGGAGAAAATGTGGATACAAGTTAATTTTAGATGATAAAAAATAATCTGCTTTGTTGTTTAGACTGGTTAGAACTTTGAAAAGGAAATCAGCAAGATATAAGGAGGAAAAAAAGAACCCCCTCCTCCTACCCCTGTTAAAGAAAAAATAGCATTCTTTGGTAATACCTTAATTTTTAAGTAACTCTTTACTTTTCTCCTAGTGTCTATTGACTAACCATGAAGAAGCATGGAGCTGTAACTCTCCAACTTTGGAGTGCCCTAGTATCATCTGGGTAGTATGATAACTCTCAATGGCCCTACCTCACATGAACTAAGTAAGGAGCTCTGGGGGCTTCTTACAAGCACCCAACAGTTTTTAAAACATCACACTGATCACCGTATGCAGCTGAGCTTACAAACTTGAGGGGGAAAGACAGGTCCCCAAGGGAGAAGGTCACTTTCAGGTCGATGTCCAGTTTGTGCATCTCAGAATGGTTAGAGTTGGTTTCAGGTTGTTCTATGGGCTCTACAAGAGCTGAGAACTTCTGATTCTGTAAGGCCAGTCTGAGAGAAACTAGAATACACATATTTCCTTCCAAAATGTACCATCTGGCAATGTCGGATGGGAGAGGACAATCAGCTGGTCTAACAGTTAAGATTGCCCACATCCTACACTGAAGTACAATTGAATTACTTTTTTATTTATTATTATTAAAAAAAATTTTTTTATTACAAAGTCAGATATACAGAGAAGAGGAGAGACAGAGAGGAAGATCTCACTCCCCAAGTGACCCAACGGCCGATGCTACCCCGATCCAAAGCCAGGAACCAGGAACTTCTTTCCGGGGTGCAGGGTCCCAAAGCTTTGGGCTGTCCTCGACTGCTTTCCCAGGTCACAAGCAGGGCACTAGATAGGAAGTGGAGCTGCCAGGATTAGAACCAGTGCCCATATGGGATCCCGGGGGGTTCAAGGTGAGGACTTTAGCCACTAGGCCACGCTGCTGGGCCCACAATTGAATTTCAATTCCAACCTCTGGCTCATCACTTCCTGCTAATGCAGACTCCTACAGGCAAAAAGGTTGGCTCATTGTATTCCTGCCACCCATGTGATTGAGTTCCCATCTTCTACCTGGAGACTAAGCCTAACTATTGAGGGCATCTGGCCATAAAGAAACATATAGGAACTCTCTTTTGCTTTGTATTTCTGTGTCTAAAATATGATAAAAAGAAAATAAAATATAATTTACCACTAGAGACCCATAAGTATGCAGAAGTCCTATTCCTGCTCATAAAAGCAGATTGACAGCTGCTATTCTGTTGACAAATTTGCAGCTAGGTAGCTTTCTTCTTGTTAGGAACTCCATAGGTAGTTTCCACAGCCCTGACCAAAAACCACATCAAGATCTTGTTGGTCTGCAATAGCGGTGACGGCCTTTGGTGAGTGCTGCCGCAGGTCCCGGTACCAAGCCTTCCCACCTCCATACTTTCTCGCCTCCTCACCACCTATTCACAATATTTCTGGTTACTCCAAATAAGATTCTGCATCTTACTCTGAACTCATGGTCTCTTTTTCACTGTTTCCTGTTATTATTTGAACAGTTACTATCTTGGCTCCTAAAAGGATGCTAACCTCCTATCTGCTAGTTTTTTCCTAAAATCCTCCAAATGTCTGCTTGGACCCTAGTGCAAGCTGACAAAGAAACACTAACTCCAAACCACTGGGCTCTCAGCACACCCCAGCCCACCCAATGTGTTGGAATCTCTGGAATCTTCGGCTTCTTCTTCTCCTTGCTGGTATTTACATTCTGCCAAGCTACTGGCTGCAGTCTGCCTTGAACACAATGACATCCACACTCACTTGCATGGCACTAAAGGTCTTTCCCATCAGTTGTCATCAGCACTGTGAAACACCACACTCCGCCTCCAACTGCCTCTGACGTCCAGCCTCTCCAAGGCTGTACACCATCAGTACTAGGCAGCAGGCCACTCAGTAGCCATCACTGTGGGTCACATATCCTTGGAGGGGAGGAATGTTTCTAAAATTTATCAATTTGTTTTTGTTTTCTTTGAAAGAGAAAAAAAGAGATGGAAGCAAGGAAGGAAGGAAGAAAAAGAGAAACAGGAGCATCAGAAGATCTTCCATTAGCTAATTCTATCCTTATATGCCCCTGAGCCTTGAGTGTTGGGCAATCCTAGAACTCAGAGTCTGATGCATTTGTGGCAGGAGTCCAGGTATTTGAGCTATCACCTGCTGCTCCTAAGGACGCACATTAGCAGGGAGCTGGATTCTAAACAAAGTAGCTAGGATTTGAACAAGGGACTCCAAACTCTGATGCAGGCATCCCAAGAGGCAACTTGACTGCTGCACCAAACACCTGCTTCAATAATCACATTTCTTATTGCTAGTCTCTTTTTGGGCCACAAGAAACTAATGATCAGAGTTTAGATTTCTGTTTTGATCCTTAACTAGCCTAGTATCTAAAGAAGGAAATGATTTATCGAATGAGTGAATGAATGCAACTGACCTGGCAAAGAGCTTGAACTGAGATGGCAAATTAAAATTAATAGGAGGGTTTGTAAAAATATGTATTCCCACGCTCCTGCCCAAAAGATTTTGATTAAGATTAGGCTGAGGGCTGGCAATGTGCATTTTAAAAGATTTATTTATTTATTTGAAAGGCAGAGATGCAGAGAGAAAAAAGAGAGGTGTCTTTCATCTGTTAATTTCTTTTCCAAATGGTCACAGTGGTCATGGGCTGGTTCAGGCTGAAGTCAGGAACCTAAAACCTCATCTAGGTTCATGAACAGAATCCCGACCACTCAGGTCATCTTCTGCTGCTTTCCTAGGTATATTAGTGAGTAGCTGAATCAGAAGTTAAGTATCCAAGACTAGAATCGGCGTTGTACTGCAAAGCAGCCGATGTCCTGGTAGTTCAAGTCAGGAAGACTGACCATAGATTTACATTAGGGCTCTCTTCTAAGTTCAGGAGCAGTTGAGGATGATAATTTCCTAGTTTGCCACTGGGTCCCTGTCAGCTCATTGCTACCATAGTGTGATTGACAGTCCCAGTGTGAACAACCAGCCTTTCAGTCTCCATCCTGCGTAAGTGAGTATCTATGCTGTGTTTACCTTTAATTAATATTCATTAAGATGAAAGAATTACACTCATTCACTTTTAATTATCTCCTTCTTGCATAAATAGGCTTTTAATAACAGATCTTCTGGATGGAAAACACAAGCTCTCTGCCCCCAGCCTTGTCTGGTGCCAGGAAAGCAGCATTTGCTGCTGACAGTGAGAGTTTCTGTGTGTACATGGCACAGTGGAAAGAACCATGGGAGGAAAGCTAGCTCTAGTTCAGTTCCAATGAAGCCAAAGCTGCAGCCTTGTGGGCTGCTTCCTTTGCCTCTTGGACCTCTGACTTCATACCTCAGAAATGGTGACCGCAAAAGTTGCGTGTTAGGGATCAACCCAAGCAATTATTTAAGAATACCCAGAACCCAGGCCACCTTCCAGACCCATATGGAGTGAACATATGAGTGGAATGCAGGTACTAGTACTTTTTCAATGATCCCCACGTGAGACACTTCTAATTATTGAGTCTTTCTGAGTTAATCCTTGGGCAAATGGGTACCATTCTCATAAGATTTGTGTTTGCTTATGGATCCTACTTGGGAGCGGATTGCACAGGACCCAGGAAAAAGATTGGTGGGGTCCCAAGTACCTGTCCAAGTCTTCCCTCTTGAAGGCCCCTCGCTTTGAGCAGCTTGGGTGGTACACTCAGGGAGAAGGGGACAGATAATAACACAGGTTCTGCTGTGTGCTAAACATGGATGACAATTCATTCATCAATCATTGCTGTAAATCTTATCTCTACTATGTTCCAGGCCTGGGAGACTTAACAGTGGAAGGCAAAGGAGTCCTGCTCTCATGGAAGTTATGATAGGGTAGAAGAGAAAGATTTCATGATGGTAATGACCCAACCAGTACACAAGTGAAAGGCCTTATAAAGAAAGAAGCGTGGGTTGCTATCAGAGCATAGGGCAGTGATGGGGGAAGGTTATAAAGACAGTCCTTGGGCAGTAATTGTTTAAGATATGAAGCCAGAGAACCTGGCATGATAGCATAGTGGTTAAGTCCTCACCTTGCATATGCCAAGATCCCATATGGGCACTGGTTCTAATCCTAGCAGCCCCGCTTCCTATCCAGCTCTCTGCTTATGGCCTAGGAAAGCAGTCAAGGACGACCCAAAGCCTTGGGACCCTGCACCCATGTGGGAGACCCTGAGGAACCTTCAGGCTCTGGCTTCGGATCAGCGCAGCTCCAGCCATTTTGGCCATTTGGGGAGTGAATCAATGGATGGAAGATCTTCCTCTCTGTCTCTCCTCCTCTCTGTATATCTGACTTTCCAATAAAAATAAATAAATCTTAAAAATAAAAAAGATATGAGGCCAGAGAAAGAGGCACTTGCCTAGTTACTAGGTAAGGATGAGTAACAGGGTCAGATAATGCCTTTACAAGGCAAATGTTGTCAGTTTTACAGATGAACCACTTGAGGCTCAGTGCTTTTCCCCAAGTTCAGTAAAACCATTTTGCTTCTCAGGAAACCCTCCGCTCTCATGGTGGGGGGGAATCTTGGCTGCAGGTGGACAGGGTAGGAGCTCCACTTTTGCGACCAACTGGTTTGTTTATTTCCAACCAATATACCTCGACATTCATGTTAGTAACACCTACCACCGTAGTGACTGCTTACACATATTTGCTGTTCACAAGATGCAACTACGCTCTGCCATCATCTGATCTTCCAGATACGCAGATATCACGTGAGGTGAAACTATGGGCTTGGCTAAGATCACATGGCTGTAAAAACACAAAAATTTATTACTCCTTCTCAATGATTATCTTACTCATGTCTCAAGTACTGCATTAAAATGCTGCAGCTCTGGCTTGTCTCCCAAGAGGCATGCCCTGACCTTTTTTAACCTAAATGGCCTAATAACCTCCAATCCATTTCCTGTGCCCACTAACTCCTAATGGACTACAGCATTAAGGCTGAAGAAGATTAGCGGTTCAGAGGCATAAGTGATGTTTGAACCATGGGCTGGCTGGCTACAGTGCATTTTGGCACCCCAAGGGCTCCAGAAACCAGAGCCCAAGTGCCAAGCACATCAAACTCAAGTGTCACCAAGGTCTGAGCTCAGCTGCTCCCTTAGCATTTGCAAAATATCCTGCCCATTCCTTTCCCCTCACACCCTCCCCTGGCCATTTTCTACAGCAGATGAGCTGAGGTTACATGCAGCTGATCCCAGACCTGCTGGTTAATTATCTTGGCCTGTAATTAGTGTTTCCTACTCCTTGCTTCTTGCCAACTCCTGCGGTTAATGCATCATTTCTATCTCTGCTGAGACTCCTTTGGGGAGCCTCAGAGGAGACCACAGAATAAAAACTTCTGGTGGTTTCAGCCTTCAGGGATTTCCCATCTGCTGACTAGCCCATCATTCCAAGTCAAAGCTGCAGGCATCGCCCTGATTTCTTGCCACCATCACAGCAGTTACCAGTCTTGCCAGGGCTCATGCCTAAACATTCTTGAAGGAGTCTTTGTCTTTCTATCATTTTGCCTTCTATTTTGCTTAGGCCCCATCGTCTCTCAAGGTAACTTCCTAATACACCTTTCTGATCTGGTCCTGCAAATATTTCCCTCGCAAAATTAAGCAGAATAACCTATCACTGTGCCTCCCAAATCCCAACCACCTTAGTTGAGCGTATAGTGCAGCCTGCTTGCACTCATTCTTCCGTTTTTTTGCTGAACTGCCATCATTCCCTCTCCCCACTGTCCCAGTCTCATCCTGAAATGTGGATCCTTGTGCAAAACCACTTGCTTTTCCTGACATAGACACATATACCATCCATCCATCTATACTGTCCTGTGACCACTATCATGGAAGATGGGAGAGGAAGGGAACATGATTGCCTCTAGCGAATGCCCTTTGACTATCTTGGGGAAAGAAGAGAAAGAAGAGACTTATTTCTTGGGGCATTGGGAGACAAGAATAGAAGCCACCAGTAGTTCGAAGTACAGGTGGCTTCAAGGCAAAATGATGAGTGTGCCACGTTGAAGATGCAGTGGAGCTCACCTGTCTGAAATGCTGCAGGTGCACCCCTAGCACTGGGCATTGTTTGGCAGTTGGTGGCCCTCAAGTGACTTTCTAATTCCAAGATTCTGTACATTTCTGATACAAAGTGAGTATTAAGTTCTGCCCTTTCCACAAAGATTTTCCTGGTTTGGAAAATCCGACACTTCTCTGAATATATGTGCCCTTATCTCTTGCAAGCACATACATGTCTACACCCCACAGCACAATATTCCACTCCTTGAGAACTTTACCATACACTGCCTCATTGTGTTCAGACCACATTTACACTCATTTAACCATCCGAACTTGGAGCAATAGTTAAAATAATAAGAAGATGCCACCTGGCCTTCTTTCCAAGTCAGGACCCCAACGTGTGTGATGGAGGAAGAGAGCCTGTGGTTTCCTCGCTGTTCCTTAATCCTTTTGCCTGTAGAACTAAAGGCATCCCGAGTTATGTGACTGCTCTTTGCAAGCCAGCTTCTGCTTTGAGCCAAAAAGCTGGTCCTTTTCCCTACCCATTCCTCTGTTATCCTGGGATTCCCCCACTCCTAGGATCAATCTAATACCCCAGATTTTTGTAAAAGCCCAAGTTGTTGAAGGACTAGGCCTTTGCATTGTGATCATTCCACCTATGCCCAAGTAGATGGCCACCTCTTTGAATTTATCTCTAATAAGTTAAGTATTGCTGTGAGTCCCCATTTCTTCTCTCTGTTTCTGTGCCATTTTCCTAATAGGTCACATGACGGGAAGGCATCAAACTTACACTAGTCCCACCCTTTGCTGTACTCTGGAAAAGCATGCTGCTGAGCACCCAGTGTCTCATTGAGTAATTCGTCATTGAGTAATTCTTTAGAAAGCAAATTACCTTAGTGTTCAGGACCGATGTAGAAGAGAAAGGTTAGCTTAATGATCAAAGACCTTGGTTAGGTTCCCTTATCAGTGCTAGGATTTTCTCGTCTCTTCTGAGTCAGACCCTCTCTGTGCGTATTTGAAGGTGGAAAGAGAAGACAGAAATTGGGGAAGGGGTTGGGTTACATGATCAGATTTCTTTCTGTGTGAATGTGCTTGGACTTCTCCATCCAGAGGTCAGCAAACTTTCTTTGTAAAGGGACAGATGTTTTGGGCTTTGGGAATCATGTGGTATTAAATGCTGTTAAGACCTGGTGAAAACAAACACAAACAACAAAGAAATGAATGCATATAGGTTTGTTTTGATAAAATTCCACTTGCCAAGTGGGTGGCGAGTGCACTTTATATGCTGACCCTTCTTGTTTGTTCTGTGTTACCACCATGAAGGGACTCTTACCATCATGTTATTACTGTCATATCTCCCACATTTTAGGGTCTTCTTATCCAATCTTAAGCAAGTGGTGGGAACTCCATTCTAGATCAGATAGTTGTCCACCCGGAGGCAAGACTACCATCTCAACTACAGCAAGGCATTCCAATACCATCCCAGAGTTCTGCTTTCTGTGTGATAAGATCCATGAAGTGGAAACAGGGATTCATATTGCATTGTATCCCCACATCTGGATATGGTAGCCTCTATTACTCCATCACTATATATTCCCATCAATAAGAAGCCATGAAATAAGGTCATCAACCAGTATGAATTAGAACAATAGCAGCAGCAACAACAACAAATTACAGCACCTTGAAAAACGTACCACTGAGTAACGAACGCATGGGTGACAAAAAGAAACCACAAAAGACTCTTTAGTAAAATGATGCTACCTTGTAGCCAGTGATGAATTTGACAAAAGAAAGTATTTGGAAGAAATGAAACTGAAATAAAAAACATCAAAACACATGAGATGCAGCCAAAAAAAAAAAATAACCAGGTATGGAACGGGTTATTGAAGTTACACTTTGCATGATGGTTTTCTTATATTAGAGACAACATATTGTATTTATTCTTTTGGGATTGACTTACTTCACTGAGCATAATGGTCTCTAGTTGGGACCATCTAGTTGCAAATAGTATAATTTCATTGTTTTTAATAGCTGAGTAATCTTCCATAGAGTAGATGTAGCACAGTTTCTTTTTTTTTTTTAAAGATTTATTATTATTTTTTTATTGGAAAGGCGAATATACAGAGAGGAGAGACAGAGGGGAAGATCTTCCGTCTGATATTTCACTCCCCAAGTGAGCGCAACGGCCGGTGCAACACCAATCCGAAGCCAGGAGCCTCTTCCTGGTCTCCCGCGCGGGTGCAGGGTCCCAAAGCTTTGGGCCGTCCTCTGCTGCTTTCCCGGGCCACAGGCAGGGAGCTGGATGGGAAGAGGGGCTGCAGGGATTAGAACCGGCGCCCATATGGGATCCCGGGCGTGCAAGGCGAGGACCTTAACCACTTGCGCCACCGCGCCAGGGCCCCACAGTTTCTTTAACCACTCTTCTTTGGGTACACATCTGGATTGTTTCCATATCTTCGCTGTTGTAGATTGTGCTGCTTCAAATACAGGATTACAGATTCCCTTCAATGTATAGACAGCGGGATGCTGGACTGTCTGACATTGTCTGTACCAGCAATGTTGGGGCACACTTAAATAAGAGACTGATGGAATTGTGACTCCTTTTGAAGGATTATACTATTGTAGGGACATGGGGAAAATCTGTCTGGGGGGTGGCAATCTGGCGGGGGGAAATCCCAGTCTATATGAAACTATACCATAAAATTCAAAAATTCAAAATAAAAATTTAACAACAACAAAAGAACCTTGCAGTGAAGAAAGTAACAGTGGCCAATTGTTTCCACCTTGTCAAATAAGTCTATGTTTTCAAAATATCCCAAACCACTATGATGAAGCAGAATACACAGTCAATAACAGATACACTCAGTTTCAAGAACTGGACCCCTCTGCCTTCTAACTTTCACATCCAATGCCTTCCTGGATAAATGCTATGTATTAACTCCATATTTACCTCCCTTTCAGGTAAGGTCTTGGTTTACTTTTATCCCAGCATATCCCTGTTCTTCTCCAAGACCGAGCTCCAATACTGAGCAGCAGAAAAATGTCCCTGATTCTCTTGTTAAGAGATTGCTTTTCCCATGATCCAAAGAGCATTCCCATTCATATTGTCTGATTTCCATGGGGCTGTTGGCAAGAGGCCCAGGCTCATTTCATCATTACTACTGGTATAGCCCCTCTACTGTGTCTCCCATTTCTAATCATCCTAGTTATTTTCTAGCGTGTCATGGGTGTTGGTGCCTGATACCATAAATTACAGCTCGGGGCAAAGCATGTCCTCAGTTCATTTCTAGAAGCCCTCCATGGTGCTGAGCAAGTGCTTTAATATCTAAAAGATTCTTGGTTCTTGGGAAGCATTGATTGAGTTAATGAATCAAGCAAATTAAACAAGCTTTAGCAGCCAGACAGATTTTCCCTTTCTGATACTTTGGTTTCATGATGATGGGGCTCTCCTGTCGGTTTCCAGAGGAAATCTAACAAGGCTCATTAGTTTTTGGAATATGCTGGATATGATAACTGACAGATAGGATTTATGCTCAGGTTTAATTTGAGCAAGGATAGATGGAGTTTCTCGATAAGTTGTGCCTATTAAACTCATCCCTTTATACCACCTCTAGGCACAGACAGGAGACTTTGAGTTTGAGCCTACAAACCAGCAGGAGCAGGAGGGCTTGGAGCCTAGGGCTCAAGAGAGAATTTATCAAATTTGACTAATTAAATCTGGGATCCATCTCTCCCTCAGCCTGTCAGTGTGATGCCAGCAGGCTGCAGTGAGTTATTTTACTGGAGAATTCCCATTGTAATTTGTGTCTAAGTGCACGCGTGTGTGTGACAGAGATTAGTGAAGGAAAAATCTGTGCATAAACTATTTATGAAGGCCATAATTTATATTTGTAATAAATATAAATATAAATTTGCTATTGATTTCAAATTCATGGATTGAATTTTACCTCAGAGAGTTTTTTTGTTCCACGGTCTAAAATACTTTCAAATGCTGGATAAATCAAAGACCTTTAGAAAAATGAAATGAGACTCTGAGATTATTGATTCTAACATCCTGTATATCAGTCTCCCTAACCATCTATAAGAGGCATGAATGCTTGCCATGTTGGGAGGTTTTGTTGCATTGTGGGCAATCTATTTCTTTTCTGTTGTAGCTCTACTTCTTGATATTAAAATTGGAACATCAGCCTTCACTCTCCAGGTGCCTTACATATACGTGTTGTTTGATTTCAGCAAGGCTGTTGAGAAGAGGCCTGACCCACTTTGTCACTGCTGCTTCACTGATGAAGGCCAGAGGGCTTCTGGCTCCTCGCCAGGCATCAAGATCTTCTGATAACACAGTTGAAAAGTCATCTCAGGTGTCTCAGGAGATGTCTTTTAAAACATCACCTTTCCAACCAGAGACCATTATACTCAATGAAACAAGTTAATCCTGAAAGGAAAAATACTGTATGTTCTTTCTGATATAAGTCAGCCTAAATGCAAATTATAAGATCAATAGCCCTTTCAATACTGCTTTTCAGCAACTCATGGGTTTTGATATTGTTTTTATTTTCATTTCTTCAAAATAGTTTCTTTTCTCTTATTAAATTCTTCTCAAAGAAGCTTTTGCATTTTCTTTTTTTATTCCTTCATCGATACATTGGTTATTCAGTAGCATGTTACTTAACTCCATGGTGCTGTTATTCTCTTGTTTTATCTTCATTCCTATTATTTTGTTTCATGGTTTCTCAATTAAGGGAATGTACAGTAACTGCTTAATAGAGACTATCATATCCATTGTGAAGATAGAATGCAGTATGCACCTCTACTTTCAAATCAAAGATGGACTCGCAACGAAACTATTGGATATATCTTGACAGTAGGATGTTGGACTGTCTGCCATTGTCTGTAGCAGCAATGTCAGGACATATTTAAATGACAGAATGGTGGATTTATGACTGTTTATGAAGTACTATAGTATAATGGAAAGCTTGGGGGAGGAATTTGGGGAGGGGTCAGAGGAAATCTCAGAGCCTATGAAATTGTACCATAAAATTATAAATAAAATGGAAGAGAAAAAATAAAATAAAATATTTTTAAAGTTTTTTTTTAAAAAATCACTCTTATTGTTACCTTCTAATTTCTAAATTATTTAATATATTTTCTTTTTTAATAAAGGACTTATTAATTTTTATTGGAGAGGCGGATTTGTAGAGAAGAGACAAAAAGATCTTCCATCCACTGGTTCCCTTCCAAATGGCTGCAATGGCTGGAGCTGATCTGCTCTGAAGGCAGAAACCAGTAGTCTCTTTCTGGTTTTCCACATGGGTGCAGGGTTCTGAGGCTCTGGGCCATCCTGGACTGCTTTCCCAGGTCACAAGCAGGGAGCTGGATGTGAAGTTGAGGAACTGAAGCATGAACTGGCCCACAAGTGGGATTTTGGCATTTGTGATGGGAGGATGAGCCGAGTGAACCATTGCGCTGGGATCAATTTAACATATTTTCATTTTCATTTTATTTTTATTTTTGATGATGTTTACATAGTTGACAGGAAGGAAGAGTTGAGGGTTAGATGAAAGTGGGTGAGAGCATTGTTTCCAAATTTTCTTTTTCTTCCTCCTGTATCTGGGGGAAAGGAGAGATTAGGGGAGAAGCCACACCTAACATCCCAGCCTCCTCAGCACTCAGAAATGGGGAACAGCTACCCGATATCATCACAGGTCCCAATGTGAAACATGCTCTGAGGGTTCTGCTTAAGTGATTTAGATAGTTATGAGATGCTATTGATCTCACTACTCCAAAGATGAAGAAATCCTTCCAAGGTCCATTGGCTGACATAGTCCACCTCAGAGTCTCCATACATCCAGATATTTACTCTTGGTTGGGGTTGTAATGCAATTTGTTCTGCCCTCCTTCCTCTGTTATGGTACCAAATGTCCTCTGCAGCCTCCAAAGGACTGGCATAGCTTTCATATACATCTGGGCATGCCATCTACTGCTCCATCTTATCCACTGAAGTGGCCCAGTTTTGACACATGCACTCTGTAGTCAGTTTAACAATCCTGTAATTCTCCCCGTGGTTGGGTTCTGAGTCCAGCGGTTCAGTTGGGGAGATCCCCAAAGTGACGTTTTCTGAGATGAGCCCAATCTTGATCCTTGTGTGTACTTGCCAGTACGGTGTCTGGCTCAGTCAGTTACCCTCATTAGCCTACATGCTTACTGGTGCTTGCCAGTATGTGCAGCAGACTGATCCAGTCTGTATCATATCCCATTCAGCTCTCCTCCTCATCAGTGGGCAGTGGAGCCTAATTCAACCAACCAACTTCACTATCCAGCCCACACTCATGTTGGCGGGTACCACCAACTATCTAGCCAGGTTCACCCTGTGTGAGTTACAGCCCATCAGAGAGGTGCCCACAGTTTCCCTATGAGCCAAGTCACATTCCCTGATCTTGCATTCTCCAGATGGCTCTGCAGTCTAAGTTGCCAGGACTTGCCCCCAGTCCCAGCACTTGCCAGCCAATGCCATGGCAAAGCTCAACCAGCCTGCACTAACTCTGGCTCATGCATGTACCAGTAGATACAGTTGGTTAGCTCAGCTTGGCTCTCCCTTTGGTCCAGTGCACATGCAGGCCAACAGGTGTTGCATCCGTGCCCAGCCTGCTATGACCCCGGTCCCAATTCTCATTCTTACCAGTGGGGTCAGTGACCCAGCAGGGGAGCCTGCTCTGCCCTCCTACCAGGCTCATACCCTTCCTCCCAAGTCTCACATGTACTGCTGGGTGCTGTGGCCCGGTCTGACATAGCTGTCTCACCTTGGCATTTGCCTGCAGGTGCTGCAGCCTGATCCAGCCAGGTCTATGCCCGATTCTAGCTCACGTTGGTGGGTACTGAAGCCTAGCCCCAACCAAGCCAGCCCCAGCCCTAATATGAGCTGGCTGGTGTTGTGACCTGACCCAGCCTGTCCTGTACCCCATTCTGGCTCTCAGATCTGCTGCTATGAACCAGCCCAGCCTGGCCCACCCCCAGAGCTGACCCACACGCATGCCAGTGAGTACTGTAACCTGGTCTACCTTTGTTCTTACACTCACCTGCAGGGACTGTGTCATGATAGAGTTCCCCAAGCTCCTCGAATAAGATCTCCCAGTGCCAGATCTCATACATACCAATGAGTCCTTGGCCCAGGCTGACTTTGTCCACCTCCTGTCCTGGAAGGAATAGTGGCTTAGCCCACCCAGCCCACACACATTCCTCTTTTTACTGTTGTGTGTTACAGCCCAGCCACATCTAGACTCAGACAGTTCTTGCATGGTTCAGCAAGAGCCGAGACTTAGTCCAGCCTGTCCTAAACCCACCCTGACTCAAGCTGGCACCACTGGGTGATGGAGTCTAGCCCAGTCTGGCACACCCCAGACCCAGTCTGTACCTATGCTGGGGGAGACTGCAGCCATGTCCAGAACAGATTGCCACCCCTATTCTGGCTCTCATACTCTCCAGTGGGAACCTCAACTTTGTTGGGGTGTCCTCTTAGCTCTTCAAACCAAGCTTATTTCTTTTTTTAAATTATATTTTTGATGTTATTTACATAGTTAATTAGGATAAAAAGGCTCAAGGGCTATAGGAGAGTGGGTAAGACTATTATTTCCATATTGTTTCCTTCATCTTTAAAGGGATATATTAAGGAAGAAGGCCCACCTAGTTTCCCACCCACCCCAGGTCCCGGATGTAGGGCATGCTCTGAGGTTCTTGCTCAAGTGGTTTTGACATTGCAACAGTTATGAATCGCTGCCAATCTTGCCACTCCAAGCACAATGAGGTCTTTGAAGAATCCACTAATTGGCATAGTCCATCATACAGTCTCTGTTTGCCCAGTATTTCGCTGCCAACATATAGCTGAGATGGTTGATTGACCTGTTCTGTCTTCTGTCTTTTCTTGGTTAGGGTTCTAAGCCCAGCATTTCAATTGGGGAGATCTCCAAAGAAACTTTGTCTGAGGTGTTCTCAGACCACATTCTTCTATGTACTAGCAAGTACAGTGCCCAGCACAGTCCATGGCCCCGATCAGCTGGTGGTTGCAATTGCTGGGTTGGTTCTGTTTTCACTCCCGACTTCCATTGGAACCAATGGGTGTTGCAGTCCAGCCTCAAACCAAGCTTGTTTGTAGCCACTGATCTTCTGCATGCCAGTGGTTGCTCTGACCCAGCTCAGCATAACCCATTCCCTGTCTTGCTCTTTGCCATGGGATGCTGCAGCCTGACCTGTCCTGGCCTGCCCCCAGTCCCAATTCTTCCTGGTGGGTGCTATAGCCTAGCCCTGCTCAGTTTGATTCCATCCCTAGCTCACATAAACTGGCAGGTGTGATAGCCTAGCCAGATGCAATCAGCACTTCAGCCTGGATCCTGCACATGCCAGGGTGCTAAATTTTGGCAGAGTGCTGCCCAGTCCAAACCCTCCAGAACCAACCCACATACTTGCTGCCAGGTGGAACCACTTTGCCTCGCCTGACGAACTCCAAGGCCTGAATCACATTCTCACCAGTGAGAGCTACAACCCACCAGGGGAACCTCCAAAGTTTCCCCCCAAGGTTCACTCTCAGACTCAGATCTCGCATGTGTTGGTGAGTGCTAGACCCTTACCTGGCATAGTCTGCTTCCTCCATCATAGTGAGAGTTGGTGGATGCTGCATCCTGGCCTGGCCTACACCTTATTCTTCCATGTGTTTCTTGGTGCTGCAGCCTGGACCAGTCTTGGTTCACCATAGTTGTAATGACTGCCTGTCCATTGTTTTCAAAGGAAAAACCATTCAAATACCTCTACTATCAGTTCCTACTCGATAGAGTATACTAATACTGTACACTTAGTTTACTAAAAGAAAAATGCAAAAATAAATGAACATGCAAGATACAAAATCAATGTAGAAAAGTCAAATGTAAGGTTGCCACTGGGGCTTAGTGGGTGAAGTGGCCACCTAAGGTGGTGCTGGTATCCCCTTCGAGTCCAAGTTCAAGTTCCAGTGCTCTACTTTCAATCCAGCTCTCTGTTTATGCTTCCACTAGGAAAACAGTGAAAAATGACCTCAGTGCTTGAGCCCCTGCACCCAGAGGGGAGACTGGAAGAAGCTCCTGGCTCCTAACTTGGACAGACCCAGTTCCTGCTGTTGTGGCCATCTGGGGAATGAACCAGTGAATGAAAGATTTTGTTCCTTTCTCTGTCTCTGTAACTTTGCCTTCCAAAAAGCCAATAAATCTTTTTCTAAAGTCAACTGTATTTATATGTACCTGTAGGAAATAGTTAAACTACATAATTCTTTTTTTTGTTTTGTTTTTTTATAATACAGTTCCTTAGGCTCAGGAATTTCCACTTCTACTATCTCTCTCCTCCCGCCCCTCTGTTTTCCTCTATCCTATAGCAATAATATAGTCCTTCCAAAACAGTCACAAATCCATCATTCTTCAACTTAAGAATGACATCATAGGTACAGACAATGGCAGACAGTCCAACATTCTGCTGACAAGATATATTTAACAGTTTCATTGGAAGTACATCTTTTATTCAGAAATATAGATGCACACTGCAATGTATCTCCACTACATGGTATTCTTGTCTCCGTTATACAGTTCCTCCAGTTAAACAGATGTATATTCATGTTTGCATATATATTTATTGATTTTGTATTTTGCATGAAGATTGCCTTATATCAGAGAAAACATATGATATTTGTCCTTTTGAGATTGGTTTATTTCACTGAGCATAATGGTCTCTAGTTGGGGCTATTTTGTTGAAAATGGTTGAATTTTATTCTTTTTAAGGACTGAGTAATATTCCTTAGAGTAGATGTACCAGGTTTCTTTATTTATTTCTCTTTCAATGGGCATCTAGGTTGTCTCAGTGTCTCTACTATTGTAGATTGTGCTATTATGAATATAAGAGTACAGGTTACTTTTTCATATGCAGATTTCATTTCCTTTTGATATATTCCTAGGAGTGAAATAGCTGGGTCATACAGTGGATCAATTTTCAGTTGTCTAAGTAGTCTCCGTGCTGAATTCCATAGTGATTGTACTAGTTTACATTCCCACCAACAGTGAAGTAGAGTAACTTTCTCCTCACATCCATGTCAGCATGTGTTGTTAGCAGAGTTTAGGAACTACGTGATTATCTAAAATATACCATGTATAAGAAAATGAATAACTTAAATAGCAATTGCAAAGCTATGAAAAGAGATGCAAAGTCTGTTTGGTGACAACTGTTGAGCACAGTTGAGAGATATGAAGGAAGATTAAACTGAATGGTGAGGAGTAACATGCTGGTGAGGGTGGGGAAGATTCAGTGCTATAAATTCTGAATGCTGAAATTTCTTATAAATTGATCTAAAGCTTAAATGCAGTCTCAACCAAAATCCCTAAGAATTAGTTTTTTAAAGGTGCCCACCTGGTACCCAAAGGTACCAGTTTTTTAAAGGTACCACATCCAGATGTGAAGATGCAATGCAACATGCATCCCTACTTCCAAATCAAAATGGACTCCCAATGAAACTGTTAGAAATGTGTAGACAATGGGATGCTGGACTGTCTAACATTGTCTGTACAAAGAATGTACTTAAATAACAGACTGATGGAATTATAACTCCTTATGAAGGACTATAGTATTGTAACAATATCGGGAAAATCATTGTGGGGGTGGGGACTTAGCAGTTGTGGGGGTGGAATCCCAGACTCTACAGAATTGCACAATAAAATTCAAATAAAAAATTCCCAAAGGAACTAATAAGTTGATTTGTTTTTATAAAATTTATATGGACGTTAAAGAGGCAAGCACAACCAAAATATATTTGTAAAAGACACCAAGGTAGGAGAATTTAATCTAAACTGCACTTTAAAATTTGCTATTAGCATAGGGATATACATTAATGTACTAGAACAGAGAACTGAAGAGACAGATCCCAGTGGGTATAGATCCTTAACATGTGATACGGGTGAGAATGCAGAATCTTAGAGAAAGATGGGCTTTCCATTAAATGGTTTTGAATTTAATCATTGTTCCACAATGCATACAAAAACTAGTGCCAAGAAGCTTTGGGATCTAACATGTTTTGTAATTTACACAGGAGAACTTATTTTTACGTCAGGGTGAGTAAAGCTTATAATAACACAGTAAGTACTATTTAAAAAGAGAAGCTTGAACATATTAAAATGAAGAAATTCTATTCACTAAGAGTTGTCACCGAGAAAGTGATAAGATATGCCACAGAACTAGAGAAGGAAATACCATTTTTAAAAGCACTGATTAGCAAGAAAATGGCAAATATCTCAACAGTTAGCAAGAGTTTTCAACAAGTGTTACAAAGAAAGAGACAATTTGATGTGAAAATAACATGTAAAAGCACACCTTTTTTGAAAGAGAATAACCATTTAACTTGAGAGGTAGAGAGTGAGAGGGTGCTCCCATCCACTCATTCACTCCTGGAATGTTCACAGCAGTCGGGGCTGAGCACCCAGCCTGAACAAGGAAACTCAAGCCAGTTCTCCCACAGAGGTGACAGAAACCAAACGACTTCAGTCATCACCACTGCTTTCCAGGTTGTGCTTTGACAGGAATCAGGAGCCAAAGCCTGGAATGAAATCCAAGCATTCTGATATTGGACGTGGGTAACCTAACTGGTATCTTAACTGCTAGGTCTGAACTTGCCACTCACAGTTCATAGTAATGCCATAGATTTTATTAACACCATTAGCAGGTATTAAGACACAGCTAGCAGACTAAGCAGGGGTGGGTATTAGCCTATTATTTAAGGTGCCTGTGTCCTATGGCAGAGTGATAGCTGAGACAGCTGGTAACGCCCAGAAGAACCCCTGGGTTCTGGAGTCTTATCAGTATTCCATAGTTATTGGGCCTAAATAGTGTTCTCTATATCATATATTTATGTTGTATATATCTTTTTATGCATATTTCATAAATATTTTATGAAAATATTTTATGAAATATTTCCCATAACGAAGAAAATAAAGATCCAATAGTATTATACAGGTACCACCTTTTCTTCATCAATTGTCTTTATTTGTGGCACACAAGGTGTACACTTTAGGTGATTCCATCTTTGGGCTATTGTACATAGTACTATAATAAAATGAGGGTACAGAAATCTCTTCAATAAACTGATCCCACTTCCTTTGACATATACCTAGTGGTGTAATTATTGGGTTACATATAGATGTAATTTCAACTTTTGAGAAACCTCCATATTGTTTCTCACACTGGATATACTAATCACATTCCCACAATCAGTGTAAAGTAGTTCTGTTCTGTTCACATCCTCACAGCAGCTTTTACTCCCCTATTTTTGATAAATCATTTTAACCTACGTGGGGGTAATATCTTCTTAACATTTTAATTTTCATTTCTCTGTTGTTTGTGATGCTGAATTATTTTTCATATACCTGCTAGTTATTTGAATACTTTCTTTTTTCAAAAAAATTTATGTATTGATTTATTTTTAGAGATTTGTTTATTTTTATTACAAAGTCAGATATATAGAGAGGAGGAGAGACAGAGAGGAAGATCTTCCATCCGATGATTCACTCCCCAAGTGAGTGCAACGGCCGATGCTGTGCCAATCCGAAGCCAAGAACCAGGAACTTCTTCCGGGTCTCCCACGTAGGTACAGGGTCCCAAGGCTTTGGGCCGTCCTCGACTGCTTTCCCAGGCCACAAGTAGGGAGCTGGATGGGAAGTGGAGCTGCCGGGATTAGAACAGGCGCCCATATGGGATCCCGGCTCCTTCAAGGTGAGGAATTGAGCCGCTAGGCCACACCGCCAGATCCTATGTATTTATTTTTAAAAGTAGATTTACAGAGAGAAGGCAAGACCGAAAGTGAGATTTATCACTCCCTAAATGGTTGCAATGGCCAAAGCTGGGTCAAACTGAAGCCATGATCCTGGAGCTTCTTCCAGGTCTACTAAGTGGTTGCAGGGTCCCCAGGATTTGAATCATCCTCCATTGCTTTGCCAGCAGGGAGCAGAATCATGGGCAGAACAGCTTGGGCTTGAATTGGTTCCCACAGGGGATACCAGGGCCACAGGTGGAGGATCAGCCTGCTATGCCACCGCACTAGTGCCTTGAATGTCTCTTTTTGGAAACTGGGTAACCAATTGTTTTTAAGTTTTGCCTTAAAAACTTGGACATGATTATGGGTTACCATGTGATATTTCTATATATCGCACATCTAATTAGAATAAACATATTAACATTTTCAAATACTTATCATATCCTTTTGGTATAAACATTCAAATTCTTTCTCCAATAATGTTTAAGGGAAATGCAGAGTACATTACCATTATGTATATATAATCACTCTGTTTTACTTATTACTCCCATGCAATTATAGCCTAGGTCCTCTTAATCAGCATTTTCCCATCCCTGTTTTTAAAAATATGTTCTGAACATGGGTAGAAGGAAGGATGAGTAACTAATTTTCCAACATAAGCTAGAATGTTGACAAAATGAAAACCATCTCAGAACTTGGTTCATGAAGTCATTTCTTCAATAAAATTTTCTTAAGAATCTATTATGCTAGACATTTTTTCTAATTTATATTTGGAAATGAAAGTAAACAGGCAAAACTTCCCATCTTGTGGAAGTTCATGTTAGTGATTTAGACTTTATGTAAAATAGTAAAAATGTAAGCTTTCTTTTTAAAATATTTAGTTATTTGAAAAACAGAGATCAGGAGGGGGAATGTGAGAAGGAAGGAGAGAGAGAGAAAATTTCCATCCGCAGGTTCATTCCCTGAATGGCTGCAGTAGTTGTTGTGTGACAGGCCAAAGTTAGAGCCTGGAATTCCCTCCTGGTCTCTTACATGGGTACCAAGAACTCTTGGATAATCTTCTGCTGCCTTCTCTACCAGTTTGTAGGAAGCTGGATCTGAAGCAGTCGCTGAATTTCAAGCCAGCTGTCTTACAGGGGATGCTGGTGCCACAAGCACATACCTAACCTATACCATGACGCCATCTCCTAAGGACCACTGGTTACTAAAAGACAGATCCATATTAAATATTGAAGCAGTAAGATATTCCCATCCCAAAGTTATTACTTATATTATTTTTGAGCACACTTTTAATAAGCTTTCCGAGAAGCATCAATATATGTAGGATTTCAGTTCTTAGGAAGAATATATATATATACATATATATATATATTTGCTCTTACAAGTGAAAATAACTTGGCTTCATAGATTTTTTTTTTAGCCTTAGGTATTTTTCTTTCAAGCTTCCTTTTTTTGGCACTTAATATTAATGAGAAATGATCTGAAACCAAAGTAATTTTTGTTTGCTTGTTAGGTAAGTCATTCTCCATCCCCATGCAAAAATTACAGGATGTGAATGGTGGGACTTTCAATTAATTGTGAATACTCTGTGAAATCCTTTAAAACTGTAACACATGGCTTTCTTAGAAATCATCCAGAAAGTTGGTTTCTACTCTTGTTTTCCTTATTGTTGTCCCCTAATTTGTGATTTTCTGCTACCATGTTTCATTTTTCACCTAAATAAGCTCTACATTTGTTTTGTGCATCTCCTTCTGTTTGTGATTGGTCTCCCTCCTCTGCTTTCCTGTGACGTGGTCAGACATTGTTAACCTTGGACTTTCCTGCTATGGAACCCCTGGAGGGCCAGTGCCTTCTGGTTCTTTGTAGGTTGTTTATTTTTCAGGCTGTTCTTCTTCTAATGAAGCTACAAAATATTGTTCTAAGAAATACTTATTGAATTAAATATTCTCAGAATACAAATTAAATATCCTTTCCCTTTCAGTTTTATTCAATAAGAAGACATTGCTCTGATTCCAGAAGTCCGTATTTTGTCAGTATCAGATCTAAAGAATTTTATGGGAGGGAGGTAACATTGTAGTGCAATGGGTTAAGCCACCACTTTGGATATCCATATTGGAGTAGTTTGATCCTGGCTACTTTCTTCTCCTCCTCCTCCTTCTCATCCTCCTTTTATTATTTTTTTTTTTAAGATTTATTTTTATCATTTTTTTATTGGAAAGTCGGATATACAGAGAGGAGAGACAGAGAGGAAGATCTTCCGTCCGATGATTCACTCCCCAAGTGAGCGCAACGGGCCGATACTATGCCGATCTGAAGCCAGGAGCCTCTTCCGGGTCTCCCACGCGGGTGCAGGTTCCCAAAGCTTTGGGCCGTCCTCGACTGCTTTCCCGGGCCACAGGCAGGGAGCTAGAAGGGAAGCGGGGCTGCCGGGATTAGAACCGGCGCCCATATGGGATCCCGGGCGTGCAAGGCGAGGACCTTTAACCACTTGCGCCACCGCGCTGGGCCCCTCATCCTCCTTTTAAAGATATTTTACTAGAAAGGAAGAGAGAGAGAGAGAGAGAGAGAGAGAGAGAGACCACAAGTAAGTTAACACTTTCTTCCACTGGTTCACTCCCTAAATGGCTGCAATGGTCCTGGTTGGGCAGGACCAAAGCCAGGAGCCAGGAACTTCTTCCAGGTCTCCCATGTGGGTGCAGGGGCCCACCCACTTGGGCCATCCTCTGCTTGTTTCCTAGGCTCATTAGTAGAAAGCTGGATTGGAAGAGGAACCGATATGACAGTGACTTAGCCTGTTTCATCACAATGCTGGCCCTTACTCAGCACTTCTAGTACAGTTTTTCATTAATGCACCTGTGGGACAATGATTGATAGTCCAAGCACTTGGGTTCCTGCCATCCACATGGGAGACCTGACTGGAGTTCTTGGCTCTTGGTTTCAGCCTGGTCCAGCTCAGGTGCTGTAGGCATTTGGGGAGTAAACTAGCTTATGAAATATTCTGTCACTCTGACATTCAAATGAATATATAAATAAATCTTAAAATAATTATATGTATACCTTTTACATAGTTAGGGCTAGACAAGAAGAGGTAGACAACGTGTGAATTCACACTGATGTTTCTTTGCCAGTCTGCATTCTTGAAGACTGGAAGGGTAGGCAGAAGGTAGGAGGCAACAGTAGGTCAGGATCTTCTACTTGTTTGCCAAAGTTTCTTCTTTTTCCTGTGATCTGTGTTATCTGGGCGTTATCTCTGACCTTGGCCTCCTTTGCCTGTCTATAGGGTTCCATGCCACGCTGCATAGCTTGCATGTCCTTGCACATGCCAAAGATCAGTGTACTGGTAAGTGCTTAATGTTACAAGGAAAAGGAAGCATAGTTCCATCAGGCTCAAGCTTGAATTCGATATCAGCTTTTGTTCCCTGCAGGATTGTGATGCTGTCAAGAATGAGGTGGCTCTTGATTTTCTCTGTCTGCTCAAAGATACAGTTCCTGAGTGCATCTATGCATACCACAGGTCCCAGTGGAGGAGGGAGTGGACTGGCCTGGACTGGAATGTAGGACATTGCTGCACAAGGGGAACAAACTTCCACCAATGTGAACCATTCTGACACTTGCTCTGTCCTTAGGACTGGCCTGGAGTCACTTCATGCTTCCTAACTCCAAGGCACAGCTGCTACCCAAGTGAAAGGGCTAAATGTGTTCTCAATATCTCTCTTTGTGTATTCTCAGAGACAAGTTCCAGAGCAGCATGGGCTCTTCAGGGATAGATTTATTTAACTTTGATATTCTGTTTACATTATCATTCAGTTTATCATAATACTGCCATCCAATTTTTGGCTATTAACTTGACAAATCTTCTGAGAATACTGTTATTTTGGTTTTATTTCACTCTGATACTCTGTCAATTCCAAATCAATGAGGAAGAGCAAGAAGGCGAATAGAAACTCATTGATGAATCTAAGATTGGGAGGGATCCAACGGACATCTGCAGTGTTGGGAGGGGCTGCATGGAACATCTATAGCCAGCTTTTGGAGGGACCCCATGGACATCTATAGCCGGCATTGGAAGGGAACAAACAGACATCTACAGCCAGTGTTGGAAGGGACCCACTGGAACATCTACAGCTAGCCTTGGAAGGGATACCATGGACATCTACAGCCAGTCTTGGGAAGGGGCTGCATGGAACAACTACAGCCAGCCTTTGGAGGGACCCCATGGACATCTACAGCCAGTGTTCAAAGGGGCTCAATGTAACATCTACAGTCCAGCCTTTGGAGGGACACCATGGACATCTACAGCCAGTGTTGGAATTTGGTGCCAGAGTTATTCAATGTCCTTGCCATGTGGCCACCCCTCCCAGCCACTGCATCTCATTCTAGTCAGGACTTGGCTTGAAGCTAGGTCTTTTGTTCTTTGTATCTCCTTGTTTCTGCTACATTAAAATTTAATGAAAGGGAACCATTGAACAGGATAATTTACACCATCTTTGTTCAACTTTGTAACTAAAGTTGTCCTAGCCCCTCATAAACAAGGGTTATAAAATATCTGAACCTAAAAAAAAGAAAAGCAGAAAATAGTGCTCTGTCTCAAGAGTTGGCAAGAAGAAAGAAAACTGACATCTTTGCCCCTGACAATGGGAAATATAATCTATGATCCTGTGGCTGAGTGGGGAAGAGAGCCCCACAGAAAGGTACAGCAAAGAGGCCAAGAAAATGACCTGTCAGAATGGGCTCAGGAGAAATGAACAACTTTAGTGGAAGACCTAGGGTAAATTCTTAAACTGCTCAGCCTCAGCCTTCTGAACTTTACTGGGAGGCAAAAATGTGAATCTTTTCAAAGCATGTGTAGTGTGATCAAGATCGAAAGTGTTTTATATATCCACCAAACCAATTCTATGCAGACTTGATCATTTTCTGGGACAATGGCTATTCTTTGCACAGTTTTAAAACTCAGTGATATCACAAAGACCCACAGGAGTCTCACTGAGTCAACAGAGATAACGAGACAAGTCACAGTGATTCTCAGTGTTGTGTCTAGCAGCTTGCACAGTGTCCCTCAGTTGTGTGTTGACACCAGTGGTCAGCCTCCATTTCTCGCAGCTCTACTCTGTTGCCTCCCACATGTTCTGCATCAGAAGCTGCTTCCTGGTCTCCACTTCTCAGAAGGCAAGCTGTTTTCTGCAGCCAGATCATCTCAACAGCAGACTTGATTCAGGAAAGCTGACTTTATCTTCTGAAATTTCTTTATGCAATCAAAGCACCATGCTTCATATCATGCTTCTGAGCTACTACAGGCAAGGCACTTGTGCTTCCTGAATTTCACATTTTTTAAGAGATATTTGTATTCAGGATTTTTTATCCATTGTCATTCTTAGGGCTTAAAAAAGGCCACCTGGCCCCAGCCTCTAACTGTGGAATCTAGAGGTGGCTGAACATCTTTTAAAGAATTCCATCAGGTGTGTCCATTTGGGAAAATCTCTTGATGAGATAAATATGTATACCAAGAAGAATATATTTTGCAGTAGAGTTCTTCTTTCCTTCCTCCATCTTTCCCTACCTCCTTTCCTTCCTTCCTTCCTTCTTTCTTTCCTTCCTTCCTTCCTTCCTTCCTTCCTTCTTTCTTTCCTTCCTTCCTTCCTTTTGCCTTTTTCATCCCAATACATTTACAGTGATGCTTTCTATGTTTTGGTTTCTTGGTTTTTGTATATGAATATTTATATCTTCCATTATTTTCTAAATATTTAGTACAAATATCCAGATGTTGTTATTTCAAGCTTCATCATATTCTGTAATTTTATGATATTTTATTAGGATCCATGTCTATATCACATCAATACTACTTAATGAGGAGGTATTACTGTTTCTGTTTTCCAGGAAACGACATAAAAGCAGACTGGTTACATAACTCATTAAGTGTTGACAAGAAACCCTATACACTTGTGTTCGAATTTTAAGTCCTCACAATTCCCAGTTGAATTACTCTAGGCATAATATTCATTAATGACTCAAAATTAACAATGTCAAAGGAAGTAAGTATTTTTATTGTTGTTTAATTTATTAAGTTCTTCATTTCTGAAAACTTGTTTGGCTCTTTTTCCATGTTTCAGTCTTTTTGTTAAACTTCTTATTCATGTCATGCATTGATTTCCTGATTTCATTAAACTATTTTCTTGAGTCTCTTTGAGTAGGCTTTATAACCACTCTTTCAATTTCTTTTTTTTTTTTTTTAAGATTTAGGTTTTCTTTTAGCATTGGAAAAGCACATTTAAAGGGATGTATAGTAATTGTGTAGCACAAACTATCACATACAGATATGAAGACAAAATGCAGTGTGCATCTCTACTTACAAATCAAAGATTGACTCCCAATGAAATAGTTGAATGCATCTTTGCAATAGAATACAGGAATCCCTGCCTTTGTCCATATCTACGCTGACAGGATACACTTAAATAGCAGAATGATAGACTTATAACTGATTGTGAAGGATTATACTATTCGATAATATGGGGAAAATCAGGGTGGGGGTCAGAGATTTGGGGAGGGGGGGAAGATAAATCCTAGAGCCTATGGAATCCTATCATGGAATAATAAAATAAATAAATTTAAAAAGAAAAAAAATTAGTTGTGGGTTTGTTTGTTTTAATTGGAAAAGCCAAGTTACAGAGAGAAGAGACAGAAATAACTTCCATTTGCTGGTTTGCTCCCCAGGTGGCCGAACACTGGATAGAGCTGAGCTGATCCAAAGCCAGCAGCCAGGTACTTCTTCTGGGTCTCCCACATGGGTGCAGGATCCCATGGCTTTGGGCCGTCCTATACTGCTTTCCCAGGCCACAAGCAGGAAGCTGGATGGAAAGGGGAGCAGCCATAACATGAACGAGTGCCCATAATGGATCCTGGTATGTGCAAGATGAGGATTTAAGCACCGAGCCATTGCTCTGTCCCATTCTTTGTTTCTTTATCGTGTATTACATCCATCCCCCCTTTTCTGGAACCTGCTACTTGCGGTATTCCTTTTGGGGCTTAATATTGCCTTGGTTTCTCATATTTGCTGAGAAATCAGCTACCATTTTTGCAAAGTTGTTATCGTGAATTGAGGGCGTTTTCCTGATATGTTGTTGATTTGGTAGATTATGTGAGATTATTAGTTGTTGTTTATGTGAGGTAGGCCTGTTGCGCAGTGCTCACTCTCTTTGGAAAAGGAAGAAGCTTTATTACCAGCCAGCAAGGAAACAAGGGATTATGACTCATGTGTCCTCCTTGATCAGGAGTCTGGACAAACCTTTATGGATTAAATAGAAGAAATCTGGTATGGGGAAGTTACTAAGGCAAGTTCTGATTAGAAGGGTTTGGAACCAGGCCAGCTTAGCAATATGGGGCAGCTGTCTTAAAAATCACAAGTTTGAAAAATGTAATCAAATCCATTGCTAAAGCATAAAATGAGGAACTTTCAGCGAAGGAATGGGGAAATATAGTGAGAGGGTTTTGAGTTTGGGAGGTTGAGGGGAAAATCCCATAAAGCAACAATGCAGTATCCATGGCTGCCAAATATCTTTCTGATCTCTAGAATCCTCTCTCCTCCTCTCCTTCCTTTGTTGTCTTGGCTCTTCTCTGTGGCCATCTTGAATCATGGGTTCAGTCAATTTTTTTTTTTCAAAGGCCATGTAGAGATCTTTACAATCTCTTTCATGGTTTGATGGTTCCATGATTCCAATTGTGTGTCTAAAACTTTTGATGGCTGAATTCTTTACCCACCCTTTAACCCCCAGCTATTACAAGCTGAACAGACTGAACTGCATGGCTCCTACCCCATAGAAAAGCTCACAGGTAGCCCTATTAGGCCAGGCTCTGTCTTTATCATCGTGTGACTGGTCTTTACTACCATGCAAGAAGGAATGCCTGCAGTTGGGCGAGGGAGGATTTTGTAAAACCCTGGAGTCTAGGCTCCCTTCCCCTTGCTGAAGCTTAAAAGAGCTGGCATTGCAAATGTCACTTCTTAGATGTTGGTGAAACTCAATTCTGCTGTCTTTCGGTGAGATAGTTTCTCTGGAGGGCAACCATGTTAGGGAGACCAGAGAGTTCTGGGTGTGATTTTTAAAATGATTTTTTTTCTTCTTCTCTGACAGATACACATAATTTTCCTCCATCTTCATATTGAGAGCCTGTTGGGGTACCTGGAGGTAACACTCACGCAAGTGTGAGGACTTCTCTTAGACTACATCCTATAGACTTAAAAACATGATTTTAATTCAAAGCTACAAAGAGAAAGAGAAGACAAGACAGAGAGAAAGAGAATGAGAGAAAAATCTATTTGCTGATTCACTCTTGAAATTGCTTGCATGGCCAGCAATGGGCCAGGCTGAAGCTGGGAGCTACAAGCTTCATCCGGGTCTCCCACATGGGTGGCAAGGGCCCACTCACTTAGGCCAACTTCCATTGTTTTCCAAGTGAATTAGCAGAAAGCTGTTTCCGAAATGGAACAGTAGTTTAACTGGTGCCCATAGGGGATGTTTGCATTGTAGGCAGCAGCTTAACAAACCACGGTATCATAAGAGCAGGCCCCAAACCTGTCCTCCTCTGTCCCAGATTGCTAACTCTTAAGCTTATGTTCATTGGACTTTGATCAGTTCAGGAATTCCAGTTGGAGTTGCATCCATCCTATGAGTGGCAATGTCAGTCCAGGTTTGGGTTCTTGGAAGTAGTGATTTTTTCTGGATCCTCCTATTGGTCTGCTGTTTTCACTGCAACAGATGCCCCTGTGACATCAGTTCTTGGCTGAATCTAAGAGATGTTGTTTTTCAGTAAGTTCAGCTCTTTACTTGTTATGAAAATGGGAGTGATGACTCCAACCTCCTTAACCTTTGTACTGGAAGCTGCCTTCAAACGTGGAAAGCAAATGAGGAAAAATAAAATAAGTTGCTCTCTGTTTTCGTTGGGTTCTTTTAAAAGCAGAGCCAGAGACAAGTACTAGGAAGAGTGGTGAATTTGAGAAATGGCCCTTAGGAGTATTAGTGAGGGTCTATAAAGTGAATCAGGAACAGGAGTAAACGTTACACCTTATTCAAGCACCTCACTTGAGCTTGATGTTTCCCATTGGCCAGGAGGGGCCTTGGCTTTCATAGGGAACACACGCTCACCACTGCCTTGGAACAGAGTGTGGATCAGTTCCACTGGGTTAAGACCACATGAGCTGGAAAAAAAAAAAAGTAAGTGACTATCAAGGATGGGAGTCAGGAGCCCTATTTCTATGGTCACAAAGGTTTTGCCAGCATGCATGTCCTTTCTTCTCTAGAGCTCAGTTTTCAATCAAGCCCACAGAGGCTGTTTCTACTAAATTAAAAACAAAACAAAACGAAACAAAACAAAACAAAAAAACACATCCTAATGGTTATCTGTAGGCGTGGGCTCCCAGTGAACCTCAAAAAGCCTTAAACATGCAGGTATTCACAGAAATTGTGCAAACAGGGCCCAGTACAATGGCTCAATTGGCTAATCTTCTACCTTCAAGCACCAGCATCCCATATTGGCACTGTGTGCACCACATACTCCACATCCCATCCAGCTCCCTACTTGTGTTGTGGGAAAGCAGCAGAAGAGAAAAAGGGCTTAGGACCCTGTACACATGTGTGAGACCCAGAAGCTTCTGGCTCCTTTAGAACAATTCATCTCTGGCATGGGGAGTAAACTAACAGATAGCAGACCTTTCTCTCCATCTCTCCTTCTCTCTGTAAATCTGCCTTTCCAATAAAAATAAACAAACCATTTAAAAGTGTGAAATAAATGACTCATTTGAGAAATCATCAATTATCATTTCAGAATTTCAGAATTTTCTCTAGGTTTTTTTTTGAGTGGAAAGTTTTCTCCATTGTTTCCTTAGCTATAGCCTTTGGGTCTGGGTAGCAGCTGGCTCTGGATATAGGGCTTTATGTCCCTTCCTACTCTGCCTTCTCCAGGGTGGTGTTTCAACTTAGTTGGACCTGGGTCCTGCTGAGAAGAGCTGGCCTTGGTCAGGAAAGTACATGCAGCGTGGCCTGGGAGATTGGATGAGGAGGTGTGGCAGGAATGTAAAACTTGCTTCATCTGGATTGCTGAGTGATTTGTTCTCTCTGAGGCTTTAGACAAATTTCTCTTTAGGCTTCCCCCTACACATACTGCAATTATTTTTAAAAATATATGTATTTGCAATTTTATCTCATTTTATCTCCAAAGTGTTTATGAAAGACTTCATGGTAACTTCAAAGAAATATGCCACATAATAACAGCAACAATAACAAAAGACTTAAAAGCACTTTTGATTTGCATGCTAGGTTCCAATATCTGCTTTTAAACACGCCTTCTCAACAGCCCTTTACTCTGGGTAATATTATTGCAATGTTATCATTCTCACTGCTTAGAATTGGAGGCACAAAGAAGTTAAGGGACATTCCATAAGGCCATCAAGGTGGCCAGCCTTTATCTTAGAGGAAGAGTCTAGAAAAATGAGGTAAGGGAAAAATGAAGCTAGATGCTCCTTATAAGGTCTGCCAGTTGTCTAAGCTCTGTTTGAAACTAAGGTCTATGGCACTAACAGTTGATAGGTATTTGGTAACTGTGTGACATACTCTTTTTAAAGCATAATCTTTCTTACTTTCTCTCTTTCTTTCTTTCTCTCTCTCTTTCTTTCTTTCTTTCTTTCTTTCTTTCTTTCTTTCTTTCTTCCTTCTTCTCCTCTCTCTTTCTTCTCCTTCCTTCTTCTTTCCTTCTTCTTCTTCTTTCTTTCTTTCTTTCTTTCTTTCTTTCTTTCTTCTTTCTTTCTTCTTCTTTCTTTCTTTCTTTCTTTCTTTCTTTCTTTCTTTCTCTCTTTCTTTCTTTCTTTCTTTCTTTCTTCTCTCTCTTTCTTTCTTTCTTTCTTTCTTTCTTTCTTTCTTCCTTCCGTCCTTCCTTCCTTCCTTCCTTCCTTCCTTCTTTCTTTCTTCCTTCCTTTTTTCTTTCTTTCTTTTTGCTGCAATGCAGCCCTAACTGGAGAGTGGTCCATAACATGTTTCCAGGAGCTTCAGTCCCAAGAATGAAATTCATAGAGGAGCAGATGAAGATGGCCCTCTGATCCTGCCTAAACAGCTCCCTGTGCTTCCTGCCTGCTCATCCACCATCATCCCTCCTGTAGGAATGCACAGACCTTCTGGGAATTTGTTGTGGCATCAGAGGAATCTGAGAGATAGCTCTGCCACTTTGTCAATGTGGAGGTAAAAATAAATGAGTGTGTTTGGCATCATCAACACAGCAAAATCAAGTCTAGAACTAATTCTTCCCTACTTAGAAGAGCTGAAGTAGGCCCAGTGTGGTAGCATATAGACTAATCTGCCTATGGTGCTGGCATCCAATAAAGGCTCCAGTTCAAGTCCCAGAAGCTCCACTTATAATACAGCTCCCTGCTAATAGTCTGGCAAAACAGCAGCGGATAATGGTTCAAGGCCTTGGGCTACTACACCCATGAGGGAAACCTGAAAGATGGCCCCATCTCCCAGCTCCAGCTGCTGAGGTCATTTGGGGAGTTAACCGGCGGATGAAAGATTCTCTCTCTTTCTCTCTCTCTCTCTCTCTGTGTCCTCCTCTCTAGCTTTGGTTTTCAAGTAATATAAAATAAAACTTGAAGAGCTGAAGCAAGCCCTCCCCCATTGAAATATCTTAAACTTTTATTTTGTATCTGTTGTGCATGTACTCAGCAGAGTTTGCTTTGACAAGTCAGATTTTCCAAAGGTAAGTCAGATTACTACTACCATATCCTTGCTTAATTGTCTCCTTTAACCAGACTGAACTCCTCCATCCTCTTCCACCTTTGAGCTTCAGCAATTTCAGAAATAAATGATCAGGTGGAAGAACTGCACACATAGGTGAGTGCTACCTCCTCTGTGAGTCTGATCCTCATCTAGCCCTTTCACTTCTATATAGCTTTCTTTATTCTGAAGCTAAAATGTCTCCAAGAAGAATACGTGTGTGTGTGTGTGTGTGTGTGTGTGTGTGTGTGTTTGTGTGTGTGTGTTAAGCTTTGCCTTAACCCTATTTGTAATGGGCCATGCGGTATTTAAAAAATAGAGATACAGCTAAGGTTACAAAAACTAAATGTAAACCTGGGTTAAACCAAATCTATCTCAGCTTCAGTTTCTGCAACCTGTACACTAAGGAGAGCTGATCATTGCAGGATTGTCAAGAATGTTTCAATTACCAATCAGTTGGTTGTGGCTGTCTGGGACACTAAGATCAGAGGGATTCTGATTTTTTTTTTTACCATGTGAAACACTCAACTTTATTCGCTTTATTTATATATTTAACAATTCTAAATTATTTACTTCTTGCTTTGACCAGAAAAAAAAAAAAAGAAAAAATATAGGAGCACTGACTCCTCTTTAGGAGAAAAGAGTTATATGTACAACTACGGAGAGTTACAGTTCCTCCGTTATGTACAAAGGAAAATATTTTAAAAGTGCTTCATTGATCAAAAAAGGGCTAAGAGCTGCAAGCATTTATTCACACTGTACATCAGACCCAAGAAACCCATATCATAACCTCTTGGCACCTGTCATAGGAACTGCACAACTTACAGTTAGCCATGCTTCTCATGACACAGAGAAAAAGTTGAAGACACTGATTAACATCATCTGCTGGGGCACAGCAAGGGCGGCTACTGTTTGCAGTCTCAACGCTAGATGACCCTGCAGGCTCAGCCTGACCGCAAAATGCCCCAAATCCAAGTTTTTTCCTGCAACCCCTTTTTCCACAGTTGGTCTGTGATTAATTTCCTTTGGGAAATCTTCCTTTTTCTGAGCTGTCTGTAGTTCTTTGCCCAGTCAATGGCAAGGGACCCACAGCCCACGGAAGCCTGAAGCTGACCCTTATCACTGTGTTCTTGGACAAGTCAGTTCCCTTCATTGGGTCTCAGTGAGATGGAAACAGGTAGCTCTCTGACAACTACCATCTTCCACAACCTTGGCTCCCCAGAGTTCTAATGCTTTTGTGCCATAATAAAAACAGTAATAAAATAAAAATAGAAATAGCAATCAAGGGGGTTGTAAGGGCTGGGAGGACACTTTCATTAGTTTTCTTCTTTTTGTCCTTCTTATCAGGTAATGGGCTTTCTCTAGCCCTACTATCTCCTACCATACCTTCCTGTCCCCAGTCTCATGTCCTGGAACCAGGGTGACCTGGAGCAGTAAGTGATGTAAATTAAAGGAGACTTGAGAAACAGCAGTTGAGGCTGAAGGAGGTCATGCCATGTAGTGCTTTGTCTGAGGTGGGAAAGGAGAGAATAAAATAAAGATGATTTACAAGCATTCCCCCAATCTAGAACAGCACTGCGAGTTTTGCTTTTTGCTGACAGCACTCTGCTGCCCTCTGTCGGAAGGAAGCATGCCCACCCCATGCAAAAACGAAAAAGATTGATGACGTCTAAACCCAGAAACTGAAACTGATTGTTTTTTTTCCTTGCTAAGCCGAGAGTTGAATTGTATGTGACTCACTGCACACAGGCTCTCAACCTCAGCGGAAGAAAATGAGTTTAGAGGAAGAGGAATGGGCGCAGAGATTTCAAGAACTGATCAAAAATGAGAACCCCTGGGCCAAATGGACCCTGAAACTGGATGAGAACCTGAAGCCAGGCAACCTGGCCCAGGGCTGGCGGCAATATCAGCAGAGAGCCTTTGGCAGGTGGGTCTGGCTTTCCTGGGGTTAGTCCTTCCTTCGCAAAAAGAACGGGCTTAGGGCTGCTTCTTCCCTTGGTGAGTTGGGGAAAGAGTCCCAAGAGAGACTCCAAGCCTCCACGAGGAAAGTTTGTTCTTTGATGAAACTTCCTTCCTTGCAGAATTCTTGCATGTCCCATAAACTTAAAAAAAATTTTTTTTTTGGTATGTGTGTGTTTAAGTTTATTTAAAAAGTCAGGAAATCACGGACTTATGGAAGCCATATTCAGGTATAGAGTGGACAGGGAGGGGAAAGGTGGAAGAGAGATGTTTCTACTTTTATCGAGGGTGCACTGAAAGAGAGAGAGCACCCCTTCTGGTTGCTTGGCTTCTTATGAAGGGGTGTGGTTACATGATACCCCCAAGTCCTGGATGAGAGGGAGTACATCCTGGGGCAAAAGTCATTGATTGACAGATAGGCGGACTGTGTTACATAGGGCAGTGGAGGTACCGCTTCCAATTCATGACTCTAAACTAGCTACCTGCCTGTCCCATTTCATTCTCCCCTCAGAAACGTCCAACCCTTTTTCTTAAGGGTTGTTGAAGGACATAGAAGCATCTCATCATCTGTAGCTACTTCCTGCTAATTAGGGGTGTCGGGCTTGCCTGTCCCAGGTTCATAAATCTCTCCATATTTCATCTAATGGATTTCTTGCATGAGAAATTCCAACCAGTGCCCTGGTTAGTGTCTTTTACCATCATCATTGCCATTCTGAGGACTCACTGACCATTTTCGTCTTTTGAAGTGGCATTCAAAGTCCTCAACTAGTGCACAGGACTAGGCTGACTCATGATTCCTGTGGACCTGGGTGTGATTCTTTCCCCTGTATAGGAATCAGCACAGGGGAAGTACAATGAACTGTGTGTTCTGATGCTAGGACAACACATTCCTTCCTCCCTCATCTCCACCCTAGACTATGACCCATGAGATCAGAGATCCTGTCACACCTGAGACCAGCTGAATGTGAAACTCCAGGTTTCTTGGTGATATTAAAGGCCACCAGTACCCAGCCCCAAAGCCCCCAACTTCTAACCTTTAGCTTGGTATGGTGGTGTGTCATGTGTATGACCACCTAGGACCTGTTGGACCCCTGGCCTGCTGCTGCCAGACTATCCAGTGGTGCACTTGTGGGTATAGCCTGTCTAGAACGCTGGTAACAGGCCCTGGATCTGCTGCCCCATGACTGGCATGGTCTGCCTGGTACCCCAGCGTCTGGCCCCTGGCTTGCCATGTCCCATAAGTTTGCCCTCATTGTGCCACCACTTTATCTGTTTTAGGAGTCAACAACAACCCACCACCTTTGTTGGGAGGATGAGAATGGCTGACCTGGACAACCAAGTCCTCTCCTTCCATATGGTACTGGTCCCCTACTCATGAGTCCCTGTCCTGCCTCTAAGCTCTGCTCCCTACCTGATCCTTAGCCATGCCATGCATTCTCAGGGGTCTGTACCCTTGTTCAGGATGCTCTGCCTGTTGGGCAAGTCCTTTCTTCATTCCCTTTCTAATCTTCTTAAGCGCCACCTTCCCATAAAAGCATTCCCTGACCTCCAAGACAGAGTAAATGATCTGTCTTCTCCTTATCTATGATACTGATCTTTTATATGTATAATATATTTCAGTGGTTTTTATATAAAATACAATACACAATTATGACATATTTCAAAAAATATATTCATAAATAACATTAACTTGTATGATGCATGTTCAATAAATGATATTATCTACTGTTCCCTGCAGAATTTCTTCACTAAAACAGTAAAGACTCTCAAGGGCTCTGCAGAATACTTTCCTAAGCCACTTGCCAAGGCCTGAATAGCAGCCATTTTGTTCTGTATTTTTTTTTTACATTTCTTTTTTTTTTTAAATTTATTTTATGTGATACAGTTTTATAGGCACTGGGGATTCCCCCCACCCCTCCCATACCCCTCCCCCCATAGTGGATTCCTCCACCTTGTTGCATAACCACAGTTCAAGTTCAGTTGAGATTCCTTCATTGCAAGCATATACCTAGCATAAAGTCCAGCATCTTATTGTCCAGATAAGTTCAGTGGCCTCTTGGGCAGACCTTCTCTGGTCTGAAGGTAGAGCTAACAGGGTAAAGTTCCGGTCAGTTAAAATCCCCAACAAAACATCAGCATCAATATACATTATGGAATTAATTGATATAGTATTGAGTAAACAATATGTTAAAAATAATGCAAGTTCAATTCTTCAAAACATCTGGGTTGAGACAGTATCAATGACAGGCTCAAAAGATAACAAACAATCAAGCAAAAATTACAGGTTAAATCAAGGCAAACATGTGGTATCTAATCTTTTGGGATTCACTCATTTCCCTTAGCATTATAGTTTCCAGTTGGGCCCATTTAGCCACAAAGAACTGCATTTTGTTTTTTTTAATAGCTGAGTAGTATTCCATGGAGTAGATGAACCAAAGTTTTCTTATCCAATCTTCTGCTGATGGGCATTTCGGTTGCTTCCATGTTTTTGCAATTACTGATTGTGCTGCTATGAACATAGGGATGCATGTTGGTTTGTCGTGAAACAGGTGTTTTGGATGTATTCCTAGGAGTGCTATTGCTGGGTCATATGGCATGCAGATTCCGAGTTGTTTGAGTGTTCTCCAGACTGATTTCCATAAAGGCTGTACCAATTTGCAGCTCCACCAGCAGTGGAGTAGGGTTCCCTTTTCCCCGCATCCTCGCCAGCAAGCGTCGTTGGTGTTCTTGTTTATGTGGGCCAATCTTACTGGTGTTAGGTGGTACCTCATCGATGTCTTAATTTGGATTTCCCTCATTGCCAGGGAACTGGAGTGTGTTTTCATATGTTTGTTTGCCATTTGGGCTTGTTCCTTTGTGAAATATTTGCCCATTTCCCGTGCCCATTTCTTGAGTGGCTTGTTTGTTTTGGATTTTTTTGTTGTTTTGGAGTTCTTTGTATATCCTGGAGATTAGCCCACTATCTCCTACATAGTGCGCGAAGATCTTCTCCCATTCTGTCGGTTGCTTTTTTACTTTGCTGATTGTTTCCCTTGCTGTGCAGAAGCTTCTTAGTTTGATGAGGTCCCATTTGTTTATTCTGTTCTTAACTGCTATGCTTTTGGCGTCCTTCTTAGAAAGTCAGGACCTACTTCTAGGTCTTGCAGGGTATTTCCTACATTTTCTTGCAAGAGTTTGAAGGTTTCTGGATGTAGGTTTAGGTCTTTTATCCATGTAGATTGGATCTTAGTGTATGGTGACAGGTGTGGGTCTATCTTTTTGTGTCTGCAGGCTATCAGCCAGTTGTCCCAATAACATTTACTGAAGAGGCCTTCCCATTTGCTTGGATTGTCGTTGGTCTTTTTGTCAAAGATTAATTGGCTGTATTTGTGTGGGTTCCCTTTTGGTGCTTCTATTCTATTCCATTGATCTTCCTCTCTATCTTTGTGCCAGTACCAGGCTGTTTTGATAACCACTGCTCTATAGTATGTCCAGAGGTCCGGAACTGTGATTCCCCCTGCTAGCTTCTTATTCTTTAGGATGGTTCTAGCTATTCGTGGTTTTTTGTGTTTCCAGATGAGTTTTTGAATTATGTGTCTAGTTCTGTGAAGGATGTTTTGGGCAATTTGATTGGCATTGCATTGAAAGTGTATATTGCTTTTGGTAGTATAGACTTTTAATGATGTTGGTTTTACCTATCCAGGAGCATGGAATGTTATTCCATCTTTTGAGGTCTTGTTCAATTTCTTTTTTGAGTAGTTTGTAGTTTTCTTCGAATAGGTCTCCTACTCTTTTAATTAGATTTATTCCCAGATACTTCATACTTTTCTCTACTATTTTGAATGGTATCTTGCTGGTTAGGTCTTTTTCCATCTTGGGGCTGTTTGCATACACAATGGCTGTTGATTTTTGTTCATTAATTTTGTACCCTGCTACTCTGCCACTCTGCCAAACTCTTGTATAAGTTCTAGTAGTTTCTGTATTGAGTCTCCTGGCTTTTCTATGTACTGGAGCATGTCATCTGCATATAGTGAAAGCTTGACTTCTTCGTTCCCCATTTGTTTGCCTTTGATTTCTTTTTCTTGTCTTATGGCCTCTGCAAGTACCTCTAGGACTATGTTGAATAGCAGTGGAGATAGTGGGCATCCTTGTCTTGTTCCAGATCTCAGCGGGAAGGGTTCTAACTTTTCTCCATTCAGTACGATGCTGGCGTTGGGTTTTTCATAAATTGCTTTGATTATGTTGTGGATTTTTCCATCTATGCCTACCTTAGTTAGAGTTTTTAGCATGAAGAGGTGTTGGATCTTGTCAAAAGCTTTTTTTCTGCGTCTATTGATACTATCATGTGGTTCTTGTTTTTTAGCTTTTGGATGTGATGTATCACATTAATGGATTTCCGAATGTTGAACCATCCTTGCTTTCCAGGGATTTTTTAACCTGGTGAGCCATGGAGTGTTGCTCTCTGCAACAGTAGTAACTCTTCCCAAATAGGAAAGTGCTTGCCTGTTCAGCTGAATTGATTTGACAGTCTTCTTGAGATGGGAAAAGCAACCTGTCTGTGGAGTTTTGAAAATAATTGATTAGCTTGTGGTGGGGGGTTGGGTGGGAGGCATTTTGTAATTTTTAAGAGTTTTCATGTATGTTGTTGCTTCCAATGTGGACAACATCAGTTTTGGATATTTTTCTTTTTATGGGTTAGAAAAAGAAACATGTGGCTTAGGTTAGCTATGGATTTGGCCTTTTAACTCGAGTAGTGGTGCCAAGTTACTCTCTAGGTGCAAAATGGAGTATGTTGCCTACCAGTGGTAATGCTAGTAGCAGGTGATGAACAAGGTTGACCTCAAGTGGCCTAGGATTTGAAATGTCACTGACCAGGTTTGTTTCATTCATACTAATCATTCCTTATGCAGTTCAATAGAAGTGCTTTGCAGATGAAGTGGCATCTCACTGTGAGGCACCCATTTCAGCACCAGCCTCCGGAGAGGGACCTGCCAACACTATTTGGCAGCAAGTTTACCCACTACACCATGACATGGTTCTGGTCTCCAGAAAGTTTTTACATGTTTTCCAATCCAATGCTGTGTGTATGGATGTATGTATGCTGTAAGTATGTTGTATCATACTGAGAAATTTTTCTGGCACAGAGATATTTGACTTGCAAGTAGACAGAGGTGGAAACAATCTATGGGCAGAAACCCAGCAGGCCACAAGCACAAATTTTATCTGAAATACAATTGGTAATGTTCTTGCCTTGTCAGTGACTGGGATAACCTACATTGCTGCAATGCTTCCAGGTGGAAAAGACACTAGAGACAAGCCTAGAATCGTTGCCCCCAGAGACCAGTCATCCTTTGAGGTTACAATGAGCTTTGTTCTTGTGCCTACAGGTTTCAGTGCTCCTCTTGCTGGCGAAGCTGGGCCTCTGCACAGACGCAAATCCTGTGCCACATGTACTGGGACCCCCAGAATTGCCGGGGCCAGGTGCTCATGCGAGTCTTTGGTCAGAGGTGCCAGAAGTGCTTCTGGTCAGGATTTGAGAAGCCCGAGTTCTCTTCAGAGAGCATTACGCAGATCCTGAACAACCTGGTGCAGAGTATTTTGGACAGATACTACCGAGATGGCTCCCGAAAGTCTTCCAGGATGCCGGTGAAGGTGGAGGTTCCTTTGGATGGACCCCATGACAGGACCAACTGTGAGGCTTGTATGCTGGGCTTTTGTGTGCAAGGATTTCAAAGCCACGTGCTACCGTCAGCCAAATCTTTACCCTCAACTATGACTCAGACCAATGGGTGTAACTCTGTCCAAAAGTGGGCAGGGCTGAGCCATCCGAAGGGAAACCATGGAGAAAGCAGCAGCAGGTCTCCAGGAAGGCTGATAAACATAGTGACACCTTTGGGAGGGCTTAGTGACACAAATGGTTACGAGAGAGGCTTTCAAGGCTCCTATTTTCAAAGCCACAAGACAGAGCCATCCAAACCTGCATGTTCCTATACAAATAATTTTCAGTATCAGTCAGGGGTTGACCTTGATTTGGATGGCAGCACAGGGGCCGGCAGCACTTTTGGGTTTGGGCATTTTGCTGGGTTGTTTTGTTTGATACTTTCTTTTATTTTGCGACTTATTTTGAAATAGGTTTGCTTTCTTGTCTTGTTTTGTCTAATTTCATGATAATCACTTTACTGTGTAACACTTATATATGACAGAGAATTGATCCCTGAAACCAATCAGGGTCAAGTTTACAAAATGAATAATGTTTTCTTGGATATTTTCTGAAAAATAGCCTAAAATATATCCAGGAACATGAAGGACTCAACAATAAATGCATGCTGAATCTACTAGTTCTTCATTCATTTGTTTACTGTTTTATTCAGTAGTATCAACAGATGTAGAGAGATCACATCATGGCAAGAAGTGATGGTGACAAGTGTTATCAGAGACTTAGGAAGTAGTCTGAATGATGGTTGTCTTCATCCAGATGTTCGTGTTCTAACTGCTAATTTACATGGCAGAACAGGCTTTTCACAGGGATTCCTACGATGCTCTGGTGACAGATTATTTTGCATTATCCAGGTGAGTAACAGCAAGTGCCCTTACAAGAGAGAAGCAAGAAAGTCAAATTTGGAAAATGGAGATTGGTGACAGGACCAGAGGTACGAAGATGGAGAACCGGGAGTTAAAGGGGTATCAGCAGCCTTTAGACACTCGAAAGGCATAGAGCCTGGTTCTCTCCTGGAACCCTCAGAAGAATCCAGATCTGACTTCACATCATTCAGATTTGAGATTTTGACCTCAGGAGTGACAAGACAGCAAATCTGCATTATTTTAAGTCATTGAGATGGTGGTCATTTGGTAGAGTAGCAATAGGAAATTAATCAAGTGGTCAATGTCACAGCAGGAGCCAGGCATTTATGTTTGAGCTATGCTTCAGTGTGACTGAGAACACAGGCATTGCATACACTAGAAACATCTTTCCATCTCATCCCCTTTTGGTCTTCTTTCTTTCCTAATTAATCCACTCAAACATTTCTATCCCAAGGAGATTTCCATTTATTTGTGATTCCTGAAGCTATCCTATCCTCTCACTCCTTTCAGCATTGGATTGGAAAACATGTAAAAACTTTCTGGAGACCAGAACCATGTCATGGTGTAGTGGGTAAGCTTGCTGCCAAATAGTGTTGGTATTCAGGTGGTGCCAGTTCAAGTCTTAGTTGTTCCTTTTCCAATCAAGCTCCCTGCTAATGTGCCTAAGAAAGCAATAAAGAATGGCCCGATTGTTTTGGCTTCTACACCCATGTGAAAGACCAGGAAATTCCTGGCTCCTGACTTTGACTAGGGCCAACTCCAGCTGCCGTGGCCATTTGGGGAGCAAACCACAGGACAGATTGATTTTTTACTTTCTTTCTTTCTTTCTTTCTTTCTTTCTTTCTTTCTTTCTTTCTTTCTTTCTTTCTTTCTTTCTTTCTCTTTCTCTTTTCTCTTTCTCTCTTTTCTCTGTCTTTCTCTCTCTCTCTTTTAAAGATTTATGTATTTGTATTGGAAAGTCAGATTTACAAAGAGAAAGAGAGACAGAGAGAAAGATCTTTCACTTGCTGGTTCACTCCTCAAGTGGCCACAATGGCTGGAGCCAGTCTGAAGCCAGGAGCTAGGAGCTTTCGCAAGGTCTCTCACAAGGATGCAGGGTGTTGAAGCTTTGGGCTGTCCTTAACTGCTTTCCCAGGCCACAAACAGGAAGCTGGATTGGAAGTGGGGTCACTGGGACGTGAATCAACGCCAATATGAGATTCCAGAACTTGCAAGGTGAGGATTCAGGCACTGAGCCATCGAGCCAGGCTTCTGCCTTTCAAACATATTTATAAATAAAATTTAAAAATAATTAATGAAAAATAACTCCTTTCATTTTCTCTTAATCCATCCTCATTAGTACTTTCCCTTTAAATATAACCTCTCCCCAAGTTACCTTTTTGAATTTCTGCATCCTTTATGTTTAAATACCTTTTTGGTTCCTTTATAAGGAGTACTACTTGGGGGACCAGCTTGGAGACATTTTATAGCCTTGCCATGTTTTATCACCTGGCACAATTGTTATTCCTCCTGAGCTTCAATTGCTCCATTTATAAAGTAGTTAAATGGAAGATCTTTGTCTCTGTGTCTCCTCTCTGTAAATTTGCCTTTCCAATGCAAATAAATAAATCTTTTAAAAATAAAAAAATGCATAGGGAAAGCAAAACATAAAGGATTGCATGTATGTATTTACTTCTGGTAGTTCTTCAAATTACAGTGAGTGAGAGTAGAAAGGGGAGTGGCGGGAAGGCATCAACACACTGGCAAAGAGAATGGTTATGTTACTGAAGATGACTTCTTGAGGATACCCATCTTCACACAAGAAGTAACTCAAGTAGGAGACAGAGTCACAGTGAGCAAGCTGGCAAAATCCTGAGTCGCTAGGTATCCAGTCTGGTTGATATCCCCATAACTTGTACTACTATTCCTACCCTCTTGCTTGTCTATTAATTACACCTGGAAGAAGGACCTTCCAGTATTCTTTATATGAAAAAATGTACAAGAAAAATATTAATGTTCAAGCTGAGCACCTGCCACTGCATAGTCTTGGGGTGACAATTTTCTACTACTTGTTTTTTTCTACTATCTTGTCTTGATTTTTATTTCTTTACCCCAGCATCTTAGCTGGTTTCTTGTCTTGGCATCTTTGCTTAGGTGGCTTAAATAGTTAAGTTAGCTAACCCTTATCCTTGAGGAGTTTGAGCTCTTGCTCAGAAAATCCTTTTTAGTGTGCAGTTATTTTCCCCCTCATGCAGAATTGGCCAGTGAACTAACAAGAGACATCCCTGTGAATCGTCTGGGTGTCAAACACATCGAACCACTTACATTGTGTAGCAGTAGTCCTGTTTCCCTCTGATGATCATCTTAGAGGTCTTTCTTGCTGAATTGCTTCCTTGCAAAGAATTTTGAGATAACCAGCCATAGCTGGACATGAGACTCTTGAATAGAACCATTCACCAGTTGAATCTCTAGAACTTACAGATTGTTAAGTTGTTAAGTAGCACAGAGATGGCTACTGATTTCATGTAAATGATCATAAACAAGGCTACTCCTACTTCTCCTGTTCTTCTGCCTGTTGGAACCACGGTATCATATATTGGTAATTGCTTCAGGATATGTATAGTACATATTCTGGTAGATGGTGACTCATCTTTAGCTGCATCTTTTCTGGATTTTCAGCTTCTGTGTAGTGAAGACATGGGATCAGGAAGTAGAGAAAAACCAAGGGAGCTGCTAGACTGTTGGAGAAGCCTGCTCCCTGAATACTGTGTCTCTGCAGCCAGCCTAGGCACAAGTCCATCACACTTGGATCAGGTTGACAGAAGACTCCAAAAGAGGTTGTTCCCAAAGGAAAAACATGGAGAAATGAGGAGTTATCAGATCCATTCAAATATCTAGAGAGTTAACATTTCTAACAGTTTTGGGAAAGAGTTTGATAGGATCCTAGAAAAGTAAACAAAGAAACAAAAAATAAAAGCCAAGGCAATTATTAACTTGAGGAGTTACAAAAAAGATTGTACTAGAAAATTAATTTGGCCAGCACAACATTTAAAGACCATACTGGGGCCCGCACTTTCTAGTTGTGTGCGTGGGAGTATGCATGTGGATTGCTTGGGGAAAGGGGTTAAGGAATGCTGGGTATGTTTGGGAGTGGGGTCACTGAGAGAGTACTTTACAGGTGTAGAATGATTTCTTGGGGGCTTCTAAGGACTGGATCACTGCATTCACAGGTGAGGAGTGACTTTGGGGACCTTCCATAGACCAGGCCACTGCATTCATAGGTAAACAAAGAGGCTGAGATGGAGTAACTTACAAAGGGGAAATAAGAGGGCATACCTTGGTCAGATCAAGACACTCACCCATGTTGGAGAATTGGGTTGGGCTAAGTGGCATTACCTGCTCGCTTCTGGTGCACATAGAAGCTTGGTTTGGGGGGGTCTGCCTGGCAAGGATAGACCACAGTAATCCCAACCCCTGAGGCTGGGCAAGGTGTGGTTGTGCTGTAGCACCCATTGATGAGAGCCAGAATGGGTGCGGGCCAATTGGGCCAGTGCACAGTACCCACCAATGAATGCCGGGACTGAAGTGGGCCATGTCATACTGAGCCAAGCACCCACCAGCACGTGAGATATGTGACAGGGAGCTGATCTAAGAGAACTTGGGGAACTCCCTGTTGGGTTGTAGCTTCTACTGGTGAGCACAAGGCTGGGGACAGCCTATGTTAGGCCAAGCTATCGTATCTATCAGGATATATGTGGACTGGGTTTAGGGATGGGTTAGGCTGCGCCACTCTTCAGCACCAGCTGGCAGGTATGAGAACCAGGACAGGGTCCAGACCAGGCCAGAATAGGTCACAACACCTGGCAGTTCACATGAGGACAAGACTAGGGTCTGGACAGGCTGGGTTAGGCCTCATCAGCGTAAGCTGGAAATGGGGATAGGGTGGGCAAGCACTTGCAATGCCCACCAAGGAATGTCAAGGTGTGGCAAATCATGCCAGACTTGGCTGCAGGACACACTGGCATTTGCAAGACCCAGGGCTGGGGACAAGCCTGTAAGGGAATTTCATGAACCCTATTGCTATGCCACTGTTCCCATGGTGAGCATGAGATCTGTGACTGGGGTTGGACCTAGTTAGTCAGAGCTACAATACCCATCAGCCTGAGTGTGAGATGGGTAAGGGAGGGCCAGGCTAGGCTAGACAGTTGCATACCCTGGTGCATACAAAAGCCAGAATGAGAAAAGGCCAGCCAGGCTTTGCCACAACATCCCCTGGAAAGTGCTAGCACTGGCTACAAGTCATGTCAGGCTAGTCCACAGTAAGCCCTGGAGAAGCTCAAGCTCCGGGGCTGGGAGTGGGCCTTGTAGCAACATTGCAGACATTATTCTGCTAGGCTGCTGCTCTTGTTAGTGAGCATGCGAGCTGGGGCTGGGGTGGGCCAGGCTGAACAAGACAACAGCACCTGTAGGCATACAGTGCGGGTCTGAGGATGGATCATGCTGAGCTAAACCACATAACCCGTGGGTGTGTATGAGAGGAGGATAGGATGTAGAATGGCCAGCAAATTCTCACATGCTGGCACATGTAGGAACCAGGGCTGGAGGAAGGCTTGATGAGGTTATTAGGGGTCACCCTGACTAGCCTACGTTCCCTCTGGTGCATAAGAGTAAAGTATTTGGCCTGCTGCAGTGGACTAGGCTGCAGTGCCTGTTTGTTTATGTTGGTGATATGTGTAGGGGTGGAACTGACCAGGCAACTGCATTTACCAGTATGTGCATAGGCTGATGTGACAGATTGAACCAGATCCTGTGCTAGCTGGTGTACACAAGTCATGTCTGGGGTCACCCCAAGCGAGATTTCCTTTGGGAACTTCCCAACTATATTGTTGGATTTAAACTCCAGACATAGGGAAAATCATGAGATATGTCGTTTGACCTTAGAGTGCACACAGCTCAGGGACTGGATCTCCTCAGCTGGTAATGCCCAGAAGCACTCGAAGGACATGACAGCTCATCTAGGCCAGTAGAGGATGTTGAGTGCCTCAGAAGATGGAAAGCAAAGCAGGTTGGACAACTCTCCTGGCCAAACTTTGCCAGCAAGTATGTGGGTGTGTGGATGTTCTTAGGTGGACTTTAACCAATAGACCTTGGACACATTTTCTCATTCCTGGTGCAATAAAGTTGACCGTATCTCAGGACTATCAAAACCAATCAAGTAACACCCTTGGGAGGTTCTTCCCGGCATCCGGGTCATTAAGATGATATCAAATGACCATCCTCATACCTGGGTGCTGATGTAGTTTGGCAGCAAGATACAAGAGAAAAAGAAAAAAAGAAGAAGAAGAAGAAGAAAAAAGATACAGCAGATACGAGAGAAAAAAAAAAAGAAATTGAAAACACTTGTCCCACCCACCTTCCTCTATGCCTCCATCCTCCTACTCCAATTAGAGGAACACATGAGCATACATTCTTCCAACTATGTAAACAACATTAAACGTAAAATGGAATAAAATAAATGCAGTTACTCTAAATGCAATTGAATAATATTTAAGTGTATAATAAGTTAGAGTAATATTTAAGTGAGCATTTGCTAAGAATTATAACTGAACGGTGACTTAACAAAACACTCTGAAATATCAAAATCAAAATTGGGGAGAAACAGCATGCCAGAAAGGGGGTTGAAGTTGTATAAGACTTTGGTCCTTACCTTGATGGTAGAATATTAGTAGCTAGTTAAAAAAAAAAAACCTGAAAATCAAGAAACAGAAATAAGAAACTAAATACTAGAAAAAAAAAGTTAAATGAGATGTGAGATTGCTTTGGGTAAGTAAAAATGGAAGTTGAAGAAGGCCAGGAAATGTCAACTTCTGCAGTAAACATTATGTTATACCGTTACACTGAATCACTTCCTTTTTTTTAAGATTTATTTTTATTAGAAAGTAAGATTTACAGAGAGGAGAGACAGAGAGAAGATCTTCCTTCTACTGGTTCACCCATAAGTGGCAACAGCTGAACCTATCTGAACTCGAACCAGGAGCTTTCTCTAGGTCCCACATGTGGGTGCAGGGTCTTGTGGCTTTGAGCCATTCTCTAGTGCTTTCCGAGGCCACAAGCAGGGAGCTGTGTAGGAAGTGGACCTGCTGGGACTTGAACTGGCACCCATGTGGCATCCTGGCTCATGCAAGGTGAGGACTTTAGCCACTGAGTCATTGAGTCGGGCCCTAAACTACTTCTTTAAACTTTTTACATAGTCTTCATTTTACAAGGTTGAGGTCTTTTGATTGTCCTTGTCTTCCCAGGACTCCAGGGGCCTAGCTGCTTTCTGTGGAACTTGGTCTGAAGCCATTGTGCCACTTGTTTTTCCTTCCCTCCTTTGAAGAGATTCCCAAGTTTCTTTCATAGAATATGAGATTCAGTTGTCCCATCTTTTGTACATTTCTAGGCATGCTTTATGTTTGTCTTCTGGAGTCTGTTTGGAGGTGACCCAGTCCCACAACAATTACTCTGTGGTAGAACCATATGCCCATGGAATGTTCACTGGTATTAGGAATTCCACAGGTCTAAGGAATTCATGTGACTCTGGGGACCTACTGCTGACCAGGTCACCCCACCTCACTAGCCCCCAGCCCCCATCTCGTTCCTCTGCAGGAGTTGCAACCTATTCCAGATAGCCACTTTCCCTGTCCCCTGGGCATTTCTGAGGGAGTGTCAGCATGGTTGGGAAGAGGGGCCCTCCAGAACCCCTATCAGGTTAAGCTTCAGCTCTAATTCCTGTGAGTCCTGGCAAGTGCATCGGTCTGACCCAGCTCAACCTCAAACCTGATTTAGGCCTACCAGAAGGTGTCCTGACCTGGTCAGGGCAACTCTCCAAAATCCCTGCCAGGCTGTGTACACTGGCAGGTTCCGCAGCCTTGGCCCATGCCACCCCAAGTACTGGTTCTTGTGTGCAGTGGTTGGTGCTATCACCAGATCCTTTCCGTCTCTAACCCTGGGTTTCACCCATACAAACTGATATAGCTTCCTAGTTGAGCAGACCTTTGCAGACCCCTACCATGCCAGTCCCCTTGCAAACCCCTACCATGCCAGTCCCTAGATCTGGCTTTCATGTGCTATGAAAATTGCAGTGGTGACCCAGCCCACACCCTGTCCCATCTTTCACTTGTACAGATTGTTGCAGTAGCCTGGCCCTGTCCATCCCAAGATGCAACTCTTGTGTTCATTGACATGACTCCCGTTCAGGACTCCCCTTTAGACCTGGACAGGACTCCCCTCCAGAATCTCTACCAAGTTGGCCCCCTGACCTGGCATTCACATGTGCTAGAAAGTATTGCATCCTGGCCAGGATCACCTCTATTCCCTGACCTCATTGTGCACTGGCAAGGTAACAGCCTGGCCCTAGAAGATCTTCTAAGCATGTCTACCTGGCTTGCCCCCAGGCCTAGCTGTCTTGTAGTGGCCCAGTCTAAGAAAAATCTTCTAGTTTGTGGGTTTGACTGGTTACATTATAGAATTCAAGAATATGTTCAAAAAAGAAAATGATAACTATGTTCCTTGACACCTAATATAATCATGCAAATGCCCAATACATATGATTTCATTTATTCAACTCTTATTGGGCCCAAGAAAGGTAGAAGCCTGGTAGGTCACTCCATCTACCAGCTGGAAGATTAATGTGGTTCTTCAAATAGTAGAGTGAGGCATTATGGAAGGGAGAAAGGGATGGGAGGGAAATTTAGCAGAGCCAGGAGTAAATATTATCAGTGAGGCCAGGCAGTCAAGCTGGAATTGGAAACGGAGCTATTTATTTTTTCAACTGTGTGAACACTGAGTGGATTCCTAGGCAAACGATCTGACACGAGAACCCTCCACAAAAGCTGCTGCTCACAAATCAGTCATGCCAGGAGCAAAGCCTGTTTCCCCAAAGACTGGTCATTGTTACTGCAGCACAGGGCTCAGAGCCTTGGATTTCAAGGAACTCAACTCTTGGCCTTTCTGTTGCCTGGTCCTATCTACACTTCACATTGCTCTCAGCAAATGCACAGCACTTTCATCAGTCTTGAGCAGAATGTCATGAATGGCTTGGAACTAAAAGGGTGTAGGAAGGTTGCCACTGGAGAGTCACAATGACAGATGTGTTCTGTGTGTCAGAGGTCAGAGGAGGACATGATGGTGGAGAGGAGGCTGACCCATCCCTCTGGGGAAAGCGAGAAGAGGGGCTCTTGGCTCCTCCTGTCTCGTCTTGGGCTGAAGGGCAGAGATTTCCACTTAGGATGTCACAGAGGTGAACACTCAGGGGTGATGTCAGCCACTGCATTCATCTAAAAGCTGTGGAACTGGAGACAGCAACGTTCAAGCTTACAATGGTAAGCAGGAAGCAATTAGGAAAAAGGGGGTGCTAAGAAATTCTATAAAAATCGGAGAAGAAAAAAATGTTCTGGCTCCTGGGAGTGTTCAAACAATCTCAGAAGACTTGCAGCAGCCTTATGTGATTGGACCATCTCTTTGGAAAGCTGGACATGACAGGAAGCTGTATTGGTAGCTGCTAATTCTCAGAGCCAGAGTTAATGCAGCCTTTTGGCTGACACACCTCTAAGCCAACTCATAGTTACCGTCTTTAATATTTTTAACAGATACAGAAGCCAAATCCTTGGGGGCAGAAGGAAGTAGCCCGACAAAATATAATTCAAGGAAGTAAGGTCACACCTCTTCCACAGATAGTAAACTAATGTGATAGAGGCAGGGAAGTAGTCAAGTCTTAGTACGTTGGGATCAGAATAAAATGGAGAATATGTAATTTCAGGAGGAACAGAGTAATGGGTAAAGGGTTAGGCTGCCAGGATAGTGTCTGGGGGTTTTCATTCAGCCTGCGTACTGCCCTAGCTGCTGGCGAGTGCCTTTTTAAGCTGCTTCCTGGAGGGGAGAGTTTTGCACACGTGCAGAGACCCATGTCCGCCACATCCACCACAATAAGATGGATTTGGACTTGAACAAAAACTCAAGGACAAAGTCAGTTATTTATAGTGCATTGCCTTGACAGTTAAGAATGTCCCAAATGAGGAATCTAAAAGCCGATGCTGGGCTGAGCTAAAGCCAGGCAAACAAAATTTCACTCACTTTTTGTATTATTTATTTGTTCCTAGTTTCACTGAGTTGGGAATTAATTGGGCATCACTGGCCTAATGGGTTCTAGGAGCCAGGGCAAGAGGAGCTGAAGTTTGACAGCAAAACCCTGCTGCCCTGCCTGGCTTCCTGAAGTCTTGCACAGAGCACCTGATGTGAAAGCTCCAACTAACTAAACATGACAGCTCTACCCAGCCAGGGTGTAAGTTCCAACTTGTACTATACAACTCTCTCTCTCTCTCTGCACCACCCAAACTCCAGTCCCTGCTGTGTAGCAAAACCTCCAAGATTCAGGATGTTACAAGCCAGAACAGTGAGTTTGCACATTTACCTTAAAAAAAGAGATTTACTTATTTTTATTAGAAATTCAGATTTACAGAGAGAAGGAGCAACAGAAAGAAAGATCTTCCATCTGCTGGTTCACTCTCCAAGCGGCTGCAAGATTGGAGCTGAGCCGATCCTGAATCAGGAACCAGGAGCTTCTTCCAGATCTCCCACATGGGTGTAGGGTGCTGAGGCTTTGGTGTAAGGAGCAACTCCAAGAGAGGCCTTGAAAACTAATCCAGATCTGACATCCTGGACGCAGCACGATCTTGAATGCCTGCTTACTGCAAATCCCTAGATATCAGGGGATGTCTTAAAGCTCACTTGCCTATGTAAGTTTAGTGACCTTCAGGTTCAAACCATGCAATTGGCTCCAGCCAATGCCCTGAGATATCTATCCCTGGTGTCCACCTACAGCCTCATCTGCCAGTCCCTGACCCTGAGAACCCAATGCCCACCTCGAGGCTATAAAGAGTCCTCTGCCCTTGTTCTCTCTTCTCAACATCTCACTCTGCTCTTCTTATATGCTGCTCTCCTCTTCTCTCTTTTCTTCTCCTCTCCTCTCCTCACTTCTCTTTTTTCTTCACATTTTATATTTTATTATTGTTATTATTATTATCATTTTATGATACAGTTCCATAGGCTCCTGGTATTTCCTTTATCCCTGCCCCAATTTTCCCCCAACACCTAGTTCCTCTATATAATTACTAAAGTATAGCTCTTCATACACAGTCATATGTCCATCATTGTGGGCATGGACAATAGCAGAGAGTCCAACATCCTATTCTTAAGATATAGTAAACAGTTTCATTGTAAGTCCATCTTTGTCTGGAAGTAGAAATAGAAACTACATTGTATCCTCACATTTGGATATATTAGTCTCCATTTCACAGCTACTGTACATCCCTCAAATGAAAAATCATAATACAAAATCAGCAATAGAAAGAAAAATAGAAATTTACAATGTCATGAAATTAAATAACATGTTACTAGATATGACAGTCTCCATTACACAGCTACTGTACATCCCCTTAAATGAAAAGAGATAAAACAAAATTAACATCAGGAAGAAAAATGAAATTAACAACACTATGAAGTTAAATAATATGCTACTAAATGACTAACAAAGAAATGAAAATCAAGAACCTTCTTGAAGAAAATGATGCTACTGTATGATCTATGAGTTATTGAAGAATTTGATCAGAAGAAAGTGTTTTGAAGAGATGAAACTAACAGAAAACATCAAAACCCATGCAATATAGTTTCTGCTGATTTTTGTTGGTGAGATGTATCTCTTCTAGACAACAAATAGATGGGTTTTGTTTTTTAATCCAGTCTTCTAATCTATGACGTTTGATTGAGTTTAAGCAATTTACATTCAGGGTTAATATGTATGGGTGGTACTTTGATCCTGTCATTTTAGGAGTGGGTTGTTCACTGGTTTAGTCTTCTGTTGTCATTTTGCTGGGATGTTCTTCCCATTTGCCTTTGGTTTTGTCAGGTGCTGTTCCTCTTCTCTGTCAAGAGAACGTCTTGAAGTATCAGTTGCAGGGCAGGTTTGGAGAAGCAAATTCTTGTAATTTTGCTTTACTGTGGAAAAATTTTATTTCATTTTCAAAGATGAAAGAAAGCTTTGCTGGATAGGTTATCCTAGGCTGACAATTTTTTTTTTTTCTTTTAGAATCTGGAATATGTCACTCCATTCTCTTCTTGCCTGTAGAGTTTCCTGTGAGAGACTTCCTGTGAGCTTAATTGGCATTCCTTTATACATCAATTGATTTTTTTCATGTGCACATTTAAGGATCTTTTCCTTATGTTAGATTGAAGAGAGCTTGATGATCATGTGTCTTGGTGAAGATCGCTTTTGATCAGGCCTGTTGGGAGTTCTGTGTCCCTCCTGGATGTTGTTTCCCAATTCTTTCTCTAGATTAGGGAAATTTTCCTTTATTATTTCTTTAAATATATTTGTAAACTCAGCTTCTCTTTCTCACCTTCTGGGACTCCCATAACTCTTTTTTTTTAAAAGATTTATTTATTTATTGGAAAATCAGATATACAGAGAGGAGGGAGAGAGAGGAAGATCTTCCATCCAATGATTCACTCCCCAAGTGAGTGCAACGACCTGTGCTGTGCTGATCCAAAGCCAGGATCCAGGAACTTCTTCCAGGTATCCCACACGGGTGCAGGGTCCCAAAGCTTTGGGCCGTCCTCAACTGCTTTCCCAGGCCACAGGCAGGGAGCTGGACGGGAAGTGGAGCTGCCGGGATTAGAACCGGCACCCATATGGGATCCTGGCGCATTCAAGGCGAGGAGGACTTCAGCCGCTAGGCCACAATGCCGGGCCCCACTCCCATAACTCTTATATTAGGCCTCTTCATAGTGTCTTTCAATTCTTGAATACTTTTTTTTGGCCTGATCCATCTCTGCTTTCAACTTTTTGTTTGCTTCCCCCTGATGACAGGAAATATCTTCCAATTCTGAGATTCTTTGTTCTGCTTGCTTCATTCTATTTAATTTTTAATTTGGTCTAGTGTTCTTAATTTCTGATACATCAGCCTTATTTTGCTTTATTGCTGCTATTGCTTGTGTAAAATATTCCTTAAATTCTTTGAATTCTTGTATGTGCTTCTCGTTGATCAGAAGCTTGAAAACAAATTTTCCGAATTCTGTGTCCCCCATCTTCTCAATGTCTTCCTCAGTGAACTCTGAGGTAGGCATAGGGTTTTGCTCCTTTGCAGGGTTGTTTTCGGTAATATTCATTGTGCCTTTGTCTCTTCTTTTGCTCTTGGCCATTGTACTTCTGGTTATCAGATTCTTCTCCTTGGGGCAAGTTTCTAACCTCTGTTACCCACAGGTCTACAGTTTGATTTTACTTATTGCAGTTGGCACACAACTCTTTGCTTACTGCCAATTGTGCTACTCCCTCCAGTGCGTTTCAGGTCTGGGTTCTTATGTTAGATTTCCACAAAGAACACCGTAACCCCAACTCCTGGCTCACCAATCTCTACCTCCTGTGATATTGTGCTGAGGCTGCACTGTCGTCTGTACAAATTTTTTCCCACTTTTGGTTGGAGCAGGTCCCAGGATCAGGGAGACATCAGGTGTCCTATATAGCTAGGTTGTTGGTGGCGCTGAACTTGCAGGAACTTGCTGGATGTTAGGTCTGGGTGCCACATGGACCTATTTGATTGGTACGATGCCACAGTCGGTATTATTTTCCTGTGAAACCAGAGCAATCCATGGGACTCAGTGAGTTCTCATGAGTTCAGCACATGCGCAGTTCACTGTTGTCTCCTGCAGTCCTAAAGCTATTGCCACGGTGTACAAAATGGTGCCTGATGTACCACTACTAGAGTTCTTGATCTGCTGGCTGTCAGCTTTGAGGGCTAACCAGACCTGTCTTGGGTGGAAACTGTACAATGCCACGTTGATGCAGTTCAATGAGTCAGAAATGAGCTCACTTCCAGCTCAGTTTATGCTCAGTCCTTTCCCTTGCCTTTGCCTCCTTATGTGAAATGAAGCCCAATTTGACTCTAGGGGGCTGACTGGGCTATGAAATCCATCCTGTTCTCACACTGTCCATCTGGGATCTGCTGCTATGTCTCTGCTCCTGTTCAAATCAAATGGACCAGCAGGACGGACAGTTCTTTGTCTGGGTTCACCTCCCAAGCTCCTGTGAAAGTCTCTTCCCACCTGGTTGCTGGTGGAGTTCCGGCTGCTGGTGGAGTTCAGATCGCTGTTAGCTGAATCCTGCTGGAGTATCAGTTATTGCAACACCACACCATTGTGTCCACTGCTTTCCTGTGTCTGTCAGTCTCCAGGTACCTTTCTGCTGTTGTTCTGTCCTCTCCTATTTCCTGGAATATATCCTCTCTGTTTCACATTGATTAAATGTTTCTCCATCCTTTTAAACGTGTCCTTACCCTATTCCTTCATCTTGATTTCTCTTCTCTTCTCTTCTCTTCTCTTCTCCTCTCCTCTCCTCTCCTCTCCTCTCCTCTCCTCTCCTCTCCTCTCCTCTCCTCTCCTCTCCTCTCCTCTTCTCTTCTCTCCTCTTTTTTCTCTTCTCTTCTCTTCTCTTCTCTTCTCTTCTCTTCTCTTCTCTTCTCTTCTCTTCTCTTCTCTTCTCTTCTTTTCTCTTCTCTTCTCTTCTTCCTGTCCTACAGCTACTTCTTCCATGGAAATAAAAACTTCTTGTGTGGCTCACTTACTATGTCTGACTTCTTGGGTTTGTGGAAGAAAGCTAACATTTAAGCCATCTTTGACTCCTTTCCCAGGTCACAAGCAGGGAGCTGGAAGGGAAATGGAGCAACCGGGACACAAACTGGTGCTCATATGGGATCCCAGCACATTCAAGTTGAGGACTTTGGCCACTAGGCTACCATGCCAGACTTCACAGTTGCTTTTAAGTCATTATTTTGTTATTGCAATGAAATGATCAGGGGGAACCATCTCCATTTACATCCTGCACCTGATGCAAGGCTTTTGAGAGATTTACCAAAAAGGACACAGAAAAGGCTGGCACTCTAACTCTGCCTCCCATGCCACCATCCTTAACACCCCACCCCTCAACATACATGCAGTACTATCCTTAGGCCTCTGTAGTTTACAAAAGGCAATATGAACCTTAGTTGCAGCTCAATCTTTTCTGAGCTTTCCCACACCAGTTCCTTGACTGTGTATTTTGCTTTAAATAAACTACTTTCCTGTTCACTTGTTACTGTCTGCCTTGAATTCATTCTCTTATGGAGACAGGAATCTGTACTGAGCCTAGCCAGGGGCTAATCCCACAACAAATACGTGTCAAAGGTTTTATTGAACTCACTGATTAGTGAGGAAACTGGTAAGATTTAAGACTAACCAAAGAGCATTTAGGAATTTGGGTACATAAAACCAATTTAATGGCTTGCTGAGTATCAAGCCTAACAGAATCTGGTTTATGTTTAACAAAATCATAAACTATAAACGTTGAAGCTCTAGTTTCGCTGGAAATAAATTATTTGCACCTCTACTAAATGAAGGCTTTAAGCAAGAATTTGCCTTCCAGTAAAGTGAAACAGTCCCATTGACAGACAGCTAAGTCCCATCCTGAAAGAAAACCCAGTAATGTGTATGGTCTATTTCTAAGTTTCGTTGTCTTTTAACTCCTCAAGGCCACACTGGTGATTGCTGCTAGAAGTGATAGTTGAATTCTCATTATGCCCAATCTTTCCATCCTTGCAACACAATTCAGAAAGACCAAGACATTCAAGATCTGAAATGTCAATCATGGAATGCTTGCTAAGAAGGGGTGAGTGTCCTACTCATCACTATCTCTCCTACTAGTCCCCCTTCCTCCTGATTATTGTTATTCCCTCCCCACTCTTACTATTCTTCTACCCTCGTGCAAGTGCTGCATAGGCAAGCACAAACCTGTGAGGAAGCTCAGCTTAGATTCTTACTCCCACATTCCCCAAACCCAGGACATGGTCTCAGCACCTTCCTTTGGCTTTCTAGCCTGCTACAGGACCCTCTCCCACTCCCATACACATATTCCTTTAGTTCTTCATACTTAACTCCCTCTCTGAGCTCTTTTCTGTGTTCCGTTGGAAGTGTGCAGCTGAAGCCAGATGACATACTGGCTGAGATATTAACTAACAGGATTTCCGTACAGAATGTGTTTGGTTGGCATAGATGTCCTTTAAAGTCCTTCCAGTGAGTGAATTCAAGGATTCAAGGATTCAGTAATAGTTTAATCACTAAAATAGGAGTGACAACTTGTACACAGAATCTAGAAAGCCTCAGGTGGGTTTGCAAAGCTGGCAGTGCTTTTTTGGCTTTAGCAAAACTCTAATTTCTTGGCTCTTCATCAGTGAATACTAATGTCCTTACTCCTGGGAGGGCTCTGAGGATGAGTGAGTTACTATTTGCTAAGAGATTTGGAAGCCCGAGGCAAGTCACAGTGAGCTGCTTACCAACTCTGACGAGGCATCTGCACAAACACCAATCCTTTTGTTCTCGCCAGATCTGTGTGGGTGGCTGAGGTTGGAATAATTTCATTACCAGAGTCCATCAGCCTTGACAGTAACACATCTCTCTAAGATTGCCTTTTTCAGGACCATTTTGTTAGTCTGAAATGGAATTCAGGTAGATAAGGGAAAGAGTAGCACGGGGTAGCTATTAACTGTTCAGAAGATAACAAGATGGGGATGAATCATCTCCCCCCACGTCCTGATGCTGAAATTTGTTTTTGCATCTTTTTTATCCCATCAACAAGAAGGTAGAAACTGAAGGAAGAATGTTTCTTACAACTACTAATGTTGAGAACAGTCCTAGTGTGGTGAGAAGCTTAGACCAGAAGTTTCAGATGGAAATGTGGACCTTTGGAAAGTGCTAGGTCAGGATTCCAGCTTTGTTCTTTGACCTATAGAATGGCAGAGCCAAAGGAAGATGGGTAGAATATACTGAGTTCACACAACCAAACTGAGGCATGTGTATGTGTGTGTGTGTGTGTGAAAGAGAGAGAGAGAGAGAAAGAGAGAGAGAGAGATGTATAGTAGATAGGGCAAGAGAACCAGAACTCTGAAATGGAGAAGCTGTAGGTCTGCTTACTAAACTGTTCAAGGAGTGAGGAATGCATCTGTAAAGTTTGGGCTATAAAACAGAGAATGGAAACAGACGCAGTGTGAAGTAGGCAGGGAGGCAGTGAAGAGGAGTTGAGGATTGTACATCTCAAGCTCCATTCACTTGCATGCTGATCCAGTATGGCTGCCAGCTTGGCCTACCCACTCTCCATCCTGTTCCTGAGCCTCACTTCCCATCATGTGGCAGCCATCATGGCACTCCCAGGGTTCCAACACCTGCTCTTCCCCCTTGTTACAGTCAGTTAGGTCCTGCCTACGGAAAGATAACCCTTTACCACAATAAAACCACAATACTCTTTTTTTTCCCTGAATTTGTGTGTACCCTTGTCTGAATGTGTGTTTTCCCTTCGTCTTTAAATAAATATTACTTGTCCTGTTCTCTTTTTATTTATGTCTCCTCCTTGAATTCTTTCACTCATGGAAGCAAGAGCCTGGCACAAGTCTAGGTAGGCACCTCTCTCCTCACTGCAACGAAGTGGACGTCAGGAGTTGCCTGATGGCATCCATTTCCCCTTCTCTTTGAGAAAATTAGTCCTTCCATTTCCAGAAGTCTGCCTTTCTCACAGAGCTCCCCTCCCCTGACCCCCAGCTGTAAGGAATGGCCTGTTTTATGTGAGAGCATGCTTTCTTCTTCTTCCCATCTCCCATTCTGTGATCCACTGAGAAATGAGCATCTAATACAATATTATTATACAATACGTTACTGTATTGTAGAATGCAAATACAAGTCCTTCCTTAACTTCTTAAATGGAATTACCCAGAAGTGACCCTGTCATTTTCTCTACACAGTTTGCTCAGGTTTGAAGCCACTGAGCATCCACAGCTGTCTTCTGGTGGATTAAATCTTAACAGTCAGAAGCAGGTCCACAGATGCATGTGAGCTTTGAGGTTGGCTCTGCTGCTGGATGTTGTCACAAGCACCAAAAAATTCCTTGTCTGTTTAAGCTACACAGAATCCAATAGGGACATTAATCTGAAAGAGCTGGGTAGGGAACCAAAACAAGCTGTGAATTAATGAGGAACTGAGGACACTGGCACAAGATAGGATGCTGAGCATAAAGTGTGATGGAAAACCTAAGGAGATTCCTAATGTCTGGGGAACTTCATCTCACGCTGTTTGTTGAGCAGTTGAGCTGATGGATACCAGTAGAAGCCTTGGATTTATTCTGACTCCTGGATTTGACTTTTTTCTTTTCTCTGTCCAAATCACCCCTCCCACCCCCAGCACTAACTAAAAGCATAACTCTCTGGAGGAGGGGGATGGGGAGTCTTTTCCAGTTTGAGCTGGGTCTTGTCTTTTTCCTTCTGCCAAGACTTCCTGGGGACCTCTGTTCTCTGCAAAAACATTTATTATGGGCAATCTCCAAGGATCTTTGGATGAGAAGCTTGTATTTTAAGACCATGGGAACAAATTGATTTTTTCTTCAAAGTAAGAAATCAAAGTTACTCACAGAAATCCAGAGCAAGTGAATGTGTTCACACATGATGGTGTGTCAAAGTTGTTTGGGAGGGCATTTTTGTATCCACAAGGAAATCTGCTGTAAGCATGTCCCCCTTAGTCTACTCCTCTTGGAGTGCCTGGATGGGGGTAGGGCAGCTCTTTTAGGTTCAGGAGAAAGACTAGAGAGCTGAGTCACAGAGAAATTGCCAGACATTGTGGAAGGGATAAAGGGCAGCAGAAAACATTTTGATTGTGCTAGGTACTTGGAATTATGAAATCTCTTAACTGAAAGAAGGTTACGGAGTTTAGAGTTATGTCTTTTTCATCTGTGACAAACTTTGTAGGATAATGAAGGAATCTTTAAAATTTACCATTGAATGGATGAATGGAGAATACTGGGGTATTGCTTCTTGGCCTTTTGACTAAGTCCAAGTGAGAATACTAGGCAAGTTGGTGCATGGATTTCTTAAATACAACTCCAAAAATATTTTGCAGGACACTCTGTTGCTAAAAAACTGGGCAACTTAGTAGCAACTAGTTTTTTTTCTAAATAAGTAGCCATTAGAAAGCAACTGTTGCTTATATTCTACATAGTTCTGTATGTGAAAAAAGACAAAACAAAATATGCTCTATTTGCCCTGTCTTCTTTCAAATTGCTTTCCGAAGAATTCTTGTTTTTGCTTTAGAAAGATCAAAGCCAAACTCAGTTCCTCTTTAGGGAAGCACTGAAGGTTGAGATCTGGAGCCCTCACCTTAAACCTTGTCCCACGGGCTTTCTTTTTCGTACAGGACTGGAAGTCATCTGTTTTTGAAGCTCAGTTTGATGTTTCAGTGTTTCAAAGCCCTCAACTTTCCATCCCATTCCCAAGGCCTCTAGCTTGTCGTCAGCCCAGCTCTAAGTCTAGACTTTGGGTTTAGATCCTCCTTCTGGTCTTTATTAGACGGGGGGGGCCTCTTTAATGAGGTGGCCGAGCAGACATTGCCCAATGTCTTCAAATATTAATCACGCCATTTGTTTCTAACACTTAGAGAGGGTGTCATGAAAATTAATGAGTGTGCTGGTGGAAATCAATTGTCTTTTGCAGAAGGGTCTCTGGAGTCATTGTGTAGGAAATTAGGTGGACTTTTTTTTTTTGTTTTGCATCTGGCATAATATATTTCTAGCTAAAGGGCATGTTTTGATTTTATTTATGAAGCAAAAGCAAAGAAAATGGAGACTTAGTAAGAATCTTCTGGCCTTGTGGTTTGTAGAATAAAACTTGGAGAAAAATAATCCCAAAGAAATAGCCCTAACGAATTGTGTCAATCAAATGTTTCTCCTGAGTTTTTTCTGATTATCTAGGTTCCATTTCAGCCCTTGTAGCTGGGCTATGGTAGGTTTGTACTGAACTGGCCACATAAGGTTACATTTGTGGAGGGAAGGCGATCGACCCTGAGTCTCACAGTCCACCCAGCTGTAACAGGTTGCCAATTCCCAGTTGATGATGGTCACCATAGTTGGTGCTTAAGTTTTCTACCATCTTAAAAAAAATAATAATCTAAAAATTGATTTAAGATAGATGTTAGCAATGTATTTACTTTTTTCCTCTAGATTTTTAAAAATTAAGTTGTTTTAATTCCATTAAGTTTGAAATCTTTTTCCACTCTGAATCTGCCTTCATCTCATGTGCAATAGTACTAGAAGATATAAATTACGTTCAAATCTTTTCTTGAGTTCAGACAGGAGGAAATTCACTTAGGATATATTTTATCCATACTTAGTAGGATACATTTATGTACATTACATAGCTCAACATGAATAAGATGCCTGAAATTATGTAGAAAGTTAGTGACATTAAATACACCATATTAACTAAAAAGACACTGTAAAATCTCAGTAAATTGAGATTTTTACAAACATTAGTTATTTATTTGAAAGAGAGAGAGAGAGAGAGAGATCACCATCTTCTGTTTCCAGATGGCCAGGAGGACCAGGGCTGAGCCAACTGAACCAAGACTTCATCTTGTTCTCCAATACGGTTGGCAGGGGCCCAAACACTTGAACTTTCTTTTGTTGCTTTTCCCAACATATTATCAGGGAGTTGGATTAGAAGTGTAGCAATCAGTACACAATCCAGTGCTGGTATGGAATGCCAGAGTCACAGGAAGTTAGCTTTAACCTCTATGCCACAACACCAACCACAGTAGATACTAATTCTTGATTTGGATATGCATGAAAGGTACCTTCTTATGTCTTTGGAATAACTGTTGGGGGAGTGTTTGGCATAGCAGTTAAGATGCCACTTAGCATGTCCATATTCTTTTTTTTATTTTTAAGATTTATTTTATTTTTATTGGAAAGGCAGATTTACAGAGAGGAGAGACAGAGAGGAAGATCTTCCGTCCAATGATTCACTCCCCAAGTGAGCGCAACGGTCGATGCTATGCCGATCCAAAGCCAGAGCCTCCTCCGGGTCTCCCACGCAGGTGCAGAGTCCCAAAGCTTTGGGCTGTCCTTGACTGCTTTCCCGGGCCACAGGCAGGGAGCTGGATGGGAAGCAGGGCTGCCGGGATTAGAACCGGCACCCATATGGGATCCTGGCCGTGCAAGTCGAGGACCTTAATCACTGCGCCACCGCGCCGGGCCCAGCATGCCCATATTCTATATTGCATGGGGGTGCCTATTGAAGTCTTGGCTCTGGTCTTGTTTCTACTTCCTGCGTAGGAAGCAGCATTGAAGGCACAAGTACTTATGTCCTTGTCTCCCATCTGGGAGACCCATACTTAGTCCCTATGAGTTCCAGGAGTTGACCTGGTCCAGTGCTGTGTATTACAGACATCTGAGATGTCAATCAGTGGATGCAAGTTCTCTGTCTGCCTGTCTGTGCCTCTGCTTCTCTGCTGTTCAAATTAACAAAAGGGGTCCATTTAAAATCATTTATTTAAGATTGAAGGAAAGCTTAGATAAATTTTTTTTTCTGAATTCAGGATATTTGTGTTTTTTTGTTTGTTTTTTGGAAACCATTTTTATTTATTTATTTATTTATTTTTCACATTTTATTATTATTGCTATCATTTTACGATACAGTTCCATATTCCCTTATCCCCTCCCAAATTCCCTTCTCCACCCCAGCTCCTTTATATCATTACTAACATATAGTTCTTCATACTCAGTCATATGTTCATCATTGCGGGCATGGACAATGGCAGAGAGTCCAGAATCCTATTGTCAAAATATAATATAAACAGTTTCACTGTAAGTCCATCTTTGTCTGGAAACAGAGATGCCAACCACACTGCATCCTCACATCTGTTTGTTAGTCTCCATTACATAACTACTGTACATTCCCTTAAATGAAAAGTCATGATACAAAATCAACAATAGAAAGAAAAATAGAAATTTACAATGCCATGAAGTTAAACGACATGTTACTAGATATGACAGTCTCCATTACAGAGCTACTATACCTTCCCTTAAATGAAGAGCCACAAAACAAAATCAACTTCCGGGAGAAAAAAGAAATTAACAACACCAAGAAGTTAAATAACATGCTATTAAATGTATAAAGTGTAGCTGAAGAAGTGAAAATCAAGAACCTTCTTGAAGAAAATGATGCCACTGTATGATCTATGAGTCATTGAATGATTTAATCAGAAGAAAGTGTTTTGAAGAGATGAAACCAACAGAAAACAACAAAACACATGTGATATAGTTTCCGCTGATCTTTGTTGGAGTGTGTCTCCTCCCGACGATAAACAGATGGGTTTTGTTTCTTAATCCAGTCTACTAATCTATGATATTTGATTGAGCTTAAGCAATTTACATTCAGAGTTAAATATACATAGGTGGTACATTGGTCCTGTAATTTTAGGAATGGGTTGTTCATTGATTTAGTCTTCTGTTGTCATTTTACTGGGATGTTCTTCCCGTTTGCCTTTGGTTTTGGTAGGTGCTATTCCTCTTCTCTGTCAAGAGAACATCTTGAAGTATCATTTGTAGAGCAGGTTTGGAAGAGGCAAATTCTTTTAGCTTTTCTTTACTGTGGAAGAATTTTATTTCATTTTCAAAGATGAAAGAAAGCTTTGCTGGACAGGTTATCCTAGGCCGACATTTTTTTTCTTTTAGAATCTGGAATATGTCACTCCATTCTCTTCTTGCCTGTAGAGTTTCCTTTGAGAGATCGCCTGTGAGCTTAATTGGCCTTCCTTTATATGTCAATTGATTTTTTTCATGTGCACATTTAAGGATCTTTTCCTTATGTTCAATTGAAGAGAGCTTGATAATCATATGTCTTGGTGAAGATCGCTTTTGATCAAGCCTGTTGGGAGTTTTGTGTCCCTCCTGGATCTTGTTTCCCAATTCCTTCTCCAGATTAGGGAAATTTTCCTTGATTATTTCCTTAAATACATTTGCAAACTCAGCTTCCCTTTCTGCACCTTCCGGGACTCTTATAAGTCTTATATTTGGCCTCTTAATAGTGTCTTTCAATTCTTGAATACTTTTTTTGGCCTGATGCAGCTCTGCTTCCAGCTTTTTGTTTGCTCCCCCCTGGTGACAGGAGATATCTGCCAATTCTGAGATTCTTTGTTCTGCTTGCTTCATTCTATTTTGGAGACTCTCCATTGTACTTGTAATTTGGTCTCTTGTGTTCTTAATTTCTGATATTCCAGTCTTGATTTGCTTTACTGCTTCCTTAAATTCTTTGAACTCTTGCATTAACTTCTCATTTTTGACCAGAATCTTTAAAATGAGTCTTATGGATTCTGTGTTCCCCATTTTGTCAATGTCTTCCTCAGTGAACTCTGAGGTAGGCATAGGGTTTTGCTCCTTTGCAGGGGAGTTTTCAGTAATATTCATTGTGCCTTTGTCTCTTCTTTTGCTCTTGATCATTATACTTCTGGTTAGCAGAGTCTTCTTCTTGGGGCAAGTTTCTAAGCTGTGTCACCCACAGGTCTACAATGCGATTTTACTTATTGCAGTTGGTACACAACTCTTTGCTTGCAACCACTTGTGCCACAACCTCCAGCGAGTTCCAGGTCTGGCTTCTTATGTCAGATATCCACTGTGATCTCCACAGCCCCAGCTCTTGGCTCACCACTCCCCACCTCTTGTGATACTGTGCTGAGGCTGCACTGTTGTTTCTGCAACCTTTCTCCCTCTTCTGGTTGGAGTGGGTTCCAGGGTTAAAGAGACAGAAGGTGTACTATCTAGCTCGGTTGCTGGTGGCGCTGATCTTGTTGGAACTTGTTGGATGTTAGGTCTGGGTGCCACACGGACCTGGTTTAACCAATATGATGCCAGAGTCGGTATTATTTTCCTGCGGGACCTCAGCGAGTTCTCTCAAGCTCAGCACATGCGCAGTTCACTGTTGTCCCCTGCAGTCCCAAAGCTATTGCCACAGTGCGCAAAATGGCACCCGACGTGCTACCACAACAGTTCTTGATCTGCTGGCTGTCGGATCCGAGGGTTACCCAGACCTGCCCTGGATGGAACCCATAGAATGCCAGGTTGATGCAGTTCACCAAGTCAAAAATGAGCTCACTCCCCACTCAGAGCATGCTCAGTCCTTTCCCTTGCCCTTTCCTCCTTAGGCAAAATGGCGAACAATTCAGCTCTAGGGAGCTGACTGGGCTATGAAATCCTCCCTGTTCTCGCACTGCCTATCTGATGTCTGCTGCTCTGTCTCTGTTCCTGGTCAAATCAAACGGACCAGCAGGACAGACAGTTCCCTGTCTGGGTTTACCTCCCAAGCTCCCAGTGAAAGTCCTTTCCCACCTGGTTGCTGGTGGAGTTCCAGCTGCTGGTGGAGTTTAGATCGCCATGCTGGAATATCATTCACTGCAACACCACACTGCTGTGCCCGCTGCTTTCCTGTGTCTGTCAGTCTCCAGTTACCCCTCTGCTGTTGTTCTGTCCTTTCGTATTTCCTGAAATATGTCCTCTCTGCTTCATTCTCGTTAAATGCTTCTCTGTCTGTTTAAATGTGTCCTTACCCTATTCTGCCATCTTGATTCTCCAGATAAATATTAATGACTACTTTTTCATGTGTGAATTCTGAAGACAAGAAAGGAAATTGGTACCACTTTTCTGATACTGAATAGCAACTTCTAACAAAAAAAAATTACCAAAGGAAGAAATTCACTAAGAGGAAGATATAATTTCTTATAAAAATAGTGAATTGACTCTTGGAATGCTTGATAGCCCAAGTAGTGAATGACATGAGTCACATAAACATATTAGAAAATTTGAGGACTTTCTACAGATTTGACATGGAATTTTGATGTGGTGAATGTAACATACAAATGATAATTTCCAACTACAAGAAGGATATTAACAGAAAACTTGTAAATAAAAAAATTACAATATTTCTCATTGATTCAGTGAGAATTAAGTTATTATACAAGGAAAACTGAAGTATCCTGAATGGTTCAATGAAGTTTTTTTTTTTTTAAAGGTTTTCTCTATTAGAAAAACAATCCTAAATTTTACATGGCAGTTTTAATAAGAAAGTATAATGTTAAAATGAACTTACTAAATTATTGGTAACTAAAAACCTGGATTAGTCTAGAAGGAAACAATATTATCTTTTTATGTTCTCTGCAAAAAATAACAGAAAAAAGTCTATATAATATAATTGTGGGGGACAAGGTATTAGGGAGATGTCCAATGTTAGGCTATGTCAAATTTTTGAATTTGTGACAGCAGTGGTATTTGTTAGCATTTCAAAGTTGGTGATTTATTATCAGTTCTCCCTCATTTTACATATATACTTACTTTCACTTCCAAGTTGTTATTCCTGCATTTTTAAAGAAGACCTAATCATTACAGATTTCAGACCCTTACAAAACCTTACAACACTTAGGAAATGAAGGATGGGCTGGTGTGATGTTGGGGGAATAAGGGGTAACAGTCAATGGGGCCCAGACAAGCTGTGGGATGCAATGAAAAACCAGACCATATGGGTGGTTGAGACCACCAAACCGGGTTGGCTTAGAATGAAGAGTAGGTTGGGTGATTTCTAAAGGCCTTTAGTGACAATAACAATAATAATTTCTGTATTACTAAGCCCTTGGTTCTATGTCAGAGGCAGGTGAGTGAACTACAGGCCAAACATCAAATCTGCCCTGATCCCGGTTTTGCAAATTAAGATTTCTTGGAGCCCATACAGAGCTAATTACTTAAGCATTGTCTATAACTGTCTTTCTCCTGTGATGGAAGTGTTTAGAGATCAACACGGAGACCATGTGTTTATAAAGTCTGAAATATTTACTAATTTGCATGGGCCATATAGACAAATGTGATGGCTGCTATACTTTGTGTCCAGTAACGCTGGGCAGATTGCATTCTCTAAATATGCCCACAGAGCAGCTACCAAACCTCATGCTCTTGTGAAAATGTGACTTTAACCCATTAATAAGTGGAGTTCACTGTGTTAAGGTAGGTCCAGTTACCGTTTTAATCAACATCATATGATAAGGGAAGCTGTGTCATTCCAAGTATAGACTCTCCGTTGCTCAGCTGCAGCTTCTTCCTATTTGTGGGCAGACACCTGCCAGGTGAGCAGTACAGTGTCTGAGATCATCATCTGTGAGAAACTCAAAGCTCACAAGAAAGACCTCAGGAAATGAAATGCCATATGAAGAGAGAACGCAGAGTGACAAAGCACAAATGAGCAACGGAGACATCTGGGATATGGATCCTCTAGCCCCAGCTTCCATGGCTGATCACATAGATAACCTTAAGGGGGTCTGGAATTCCTCACCAAAGAATGTGTAGCTAGTAAAATGGTTGTTTTCACTCATTGAATTTGGGTTAGTTTAAAACAGCAGTGCATAATGTTTTTTATTTTCAAATTTTTATTTGTTTTTATTGGAAGGGCAGACTTCACAGAGAGGAAAGACAGAAAGACCCTCACCTGTCATATCACTCCCAAATGGCTGCAACAGCCAGAGCTGAGCCTGTCCTAAGCCAAGAGTCAGGAGCCTTTTACAAACCTCCAACACTGGTCCAGAGTCTCAAGGCTTTGAACCATCCTCTATTCTACCAGGCCACAAGTAGGCAGCTGGAAGAGAAGTGGAGCAGCCAGGACATGGACTACTGCTCACATGAGATCCTGGCACCTATAAAGCGAGGATTTAGCCAACTGAACCACCACACTGGGCCCAACACACTGTTCTTACAGTATGTTCATAATTGCCCTGTAAGATAGGAATTATCAGTCTCACTTTATATGTGAGAGTCAAAGACTAGAAAAAAACACCTGTTCCCTTTCACACAGCTGGTGGACAACAGGACCACACTTCCAACTCAAGTTTATAAGTACAAAGGTACAAAGGTAATTTCTAGTGACTCCGTGTGCTCAAGGCTGACGAAGCTAAGAAACAAGAGATGTAAGCAGGAGGCTCCCGAGAAGTCATATTCCTGCCCAGAGAGAACTTGAGTCCAAGGAAAGAATGTTGTGTGTATAACTCCCACAGAGTGGGCCAAGTAAGAACGTGCCAGCTATTGACTCCTGGGGAGTTTCATTGTTTTCCATGCTAAGTTTTTATTTGTTTTTCCAAAGTGTAATTGCTTTTCAATGCTTTCTTTCAAAAACAGCTCTAGTGAAATGTGAAGTATGTATCCTAGCATTCACCTACCATCTGTGAACAGCTCAGTGATTCCTAGTACATTTACTGTTGTGCAACCATGACTCTCACAATCTGTTTTAGATCATCCCTACCACCCCAAAAAGCTGCCCTGTGCCAGACTGTGGTCAATCCCCACTCCCACAGCTGGCCTCCAGCAACCTCTGATCAACTTTCTGTATTTTAGGTTCAACTTCTCCAAAAGCATGGTCCCGATGGAAACATATAATATATATTTTGTCTTTCTTCATTTAGCAGTTAGCAGTAGTTTGTTGCTTTCCAGGTGTGCGGTATGTTTGCAGGCTCATCAGTTGGCTCCTACACAGGTTCGTTCTGATTTGTGGGTTCACTAAAGCTACATTCAGTTCAGACTAATAGGGAAATCCTTGCCAATCTGCAGTTTATTGCAAGAAAAAGATGGCAGAATATAGCAGTATTCTGAAAGTAAAGACCTCAAGCACTTTCTACTACTTTTGTAAGTAAGTATAAAACTAAACAAATAAACAAAAAAATGCCTACATTTTGAGAAGAGCTAGATGGGTCTCAAGTAATTATTTTGGGCCCAGAGAATTTTCATCATCCCTTATACTCTCAAATCACATCTTGGATTTTCTTGGATCCAATTTGAAAGGCACTGCAAATATAGAAATTTGTGATTATGAACAAAATAGGTAAATGGATCTATGTTTCCTTGATTATGAAAATGATATTATTTGCACAATAAATTGTGACCAGACACATATTTAGAATTTTTGGAGTGATTTGTGTTTTCGTACGATAAACCAATGGTCTATCTTTTAATCTTGAGTAGTTCTGTCTGTCTTACCCAGTATCCTCCACTATGAAAGATGGAATTGTCTCATTTTTTTTAAAGATTTATTTTTATTATTTTTTCATTGGAAAGGCGGATATACAGAGAGCAGAGACAGAGGAAGATCTTCCGTCCGATGATTCACTCCCCAAGTGAGCGCAACGGGCCGATACTATGCCAATCCGAAGCCAGGAGCCTCTTCTGGGTCTCCCACATGGGCGCAGGGTCCCAAAGCGCGGGTGCAGGTTCCCAAAGCTTTGGGCCGTCCTCGACTGCTTTCCCGGGCCACAGGCAGGGAGCTGGAAGGGAAGCGGGGCTGCTGGGATTAGAACCGGTGCCCATATGGGAACCCCGGGCGTGCAAGGCGAGGACCTTTAACCACTTGTGCCACCGCGCCGGGCCCGGATTGTCTCATTTTTATTGGTATATCATCTCTGACTATAATCCAAAATTTCATGAAAAATGGAATTAAAGATAAGTTTATTTTGATGCAAAATTTGTAAAACCCATATATATGAGGAAGCTTTGAAAAATTCATGAAATGCATATCCTGAAAAAATATGCATGGATTTCAAAATCTTTTGCCACCAAAATAAACCCATCTTTTAATTCCGTTTTTCCATGGACCTTTTCATGTACTCTTACATAGTGCCTGGCACACAATAACTCAGAAAATATTTTTGCTGATTTGAAGTGTCATCACCAGCTGCTCTTACATATGCCGATTCATTTACTCCTTAAGACGATTTTGCAAAATGTTACCATCCTAGTTTCTATAGAGGAAGGAACAAAGCTAAGTGAGGATAAGTACCCAAGATGGTACCGTTCATAAAAGACAAGGTCATTGAACTGTGGTTATGCACCATGGGGGGAGGGTTGTGGGAGGAGTGGGGGATTGTATCACATAATACAATGTTATTAACAATTAAAAAAAAAAAGACAAGGTCAAAATCCAATCCTGGCCTGATTGCTATGAAGTCCTTTACTCCCAGCAGAAAAACAGGACCCAAAAAGGATCTAACACACGGTGTTTCAATCCCGATCCACTTTTGTGAGTTTTCTTCTTTCCTTTTCACTCCGCTGACTTAACATATCATGCGCTTCAATTACAGCTGTCAACCTCCTCCCACAGTCGCTCTGTATTCTGCGCTGTAATTGCTCCTTGAAGAACCCAAGCCCACTTGCCTATAATTTCCCTATCAACTCAGCAGCCCCCACTGCCTCTACAGGACCGTGGCTAATGCAGCCCACAGAGGTATAGACACCTGTGATTACTGACATTTCCCTTTCATTTAGCTCTCCCAGGAGAAGCACTATTTTAGACTGCTCTTTAAGCATTGTGTGGTGACAACACTCTGATGTGGGTAGGTGGCCAAGAAACCTTATTCCTGATGTTTAAGTGAAAAGTGGTGCCCTTACAATGGAATCTGACATATTCTCTCTGGAGGTTGAGGGAGAATATGAAGGTAGGTTCATCTGGAGTTGAGATCCATTCCTTGTCTTTAAGTTGAGGGCACAAGGCTCCTTCCCAGATAGAGGAAATGAAGTGTGCATATAAAGAATTAAACCGTTCAGTGAACCAATTACTGGCTTACATTGGGGCAGAAATGGTTACGAAATAAAATTATAACTATGTATGGAAGTCCTTGGAACCTATTTCAACATGAGTTCTCACGTGGGCCTGACTCAGCAGCCCAGTGGCTGAAGTCATCAGCTTGTATGTGCCAGAATCCCATACAGGTGCCTGTTCATGTTCTGGCTGCTCCACTTCCCATTCAGCTCCCTGCTTGTGGCCTGGAAAAGCAGTGAAGGATGGCCCAAGTCCTTGGGACCCTGCACCAGCATGGTAAGACGCTCCTGGCTCCCGGCTTCTGATTAACTCAGCTCCAGACATTGTGACCACTTGGGGAGTGAATCATTGGGCAGAAGATCTTTCTGTCTCTCCTTCTCTCTCTGTATATCTGCCTTCCCAATAAAAGTTAACATTAAAAAAGAAAAAAGAAAAAACTCATGCAAGACGTAGAACACGAAAATGAAAAGAACCTTAAAGAGAGGCAGAAACTGGGGTCTAAAGAGGAAACAGTGTGTGGCCAGGTTGCTCAGGAAGTAGATAGGCAGGACTGGGGTTTTAAGACTTTCAGACAAGGGCCTTCTCCACTGTAGGTAAACTGGGGGTTAATACAGGGCAGTGATATTGCATCTTGCTTCGTGTTCTTGGAAGCTTCTGACAGCAGCAGGTGGAGTAATAACAGGTCCTGGGGATACTGGCTCCGTGTCAGTACCACAAGCTTTCCAGGACTCAAATTTAGATTTCAGGCTAGAAACTGGCCAAACATTGCTGGAAAGATAATAAAGCCAAACAAAACAAAAGAACATTGAAAGGTCTAGTGATCGTGTGAGAGATCAAACCTTGTGCTCCACTCAGCACTGACAAAAGTTGATAAAAGATACTAATAACATTTTGAGTCAGGCTTAATAAATCAGGGAGACTTTTGAACTTAAGAAGTTAGAAGTATAGAATTTGCACTCCCAATGTAAGCAAATAGGAAGTTGGTTAAAGCATATAACAAAGAAAAACACAGGCCCAGCATGGTGGCCTAGCAGCTAAAGTCCTCGCCTTGAATGTGCCAGGATCCCATGTGGACGCTGATTCTAATCCTGGTAGCTCCACTTCCCATCCAGCTTCCTGCTTGTGGCCTGGGAAAGCAGTTGAGAATGGCCGAAAGCCTTGGGACCTTGCAGCCATGTGGGAGACCTAGAGAAAGTTTCTGGCTCCTGGCTTCTATCGGTGCTGCACCAGCTATTGCGATCACTTGGGGAGTGAATGATTGGATAGAAGATCTTCCTCTCTGTCTCTCCTCCTCTCTGTATATCTGACTTTCCAAAAAAAAAAAAAAATTAAAAATGAATCTAAAAAAAGAAGAAAAGAAAAACACTTCCAGATGTGGGGCAATCAGCACATGATCGTAATCACTGGAAGGAGGGACATAAACAGTAAATTTTTCAAATGATTAAAACCAATAACTTTTGAGAAATTGAAATAAAAAGAATAAGTAGTCTAACGTCACAGGATTAGATTAGAGGTTAAAAGACATCTGGAAATAAATGCCATTGTTTTAAATAACATTTTAGAAAAGATTTATTTGTTTATTTGAAAGAGTAGCAGAGAGAGGGAGAGATAGAGAGATCTTCTTCCTCTAATGGCAACAATGGCCATGACTGAGCCATGGCAAAGCCAGGAGTCAGAAGCTTCAGTTGGACCTCCCACATAAGTACAGGGACCCAAGCAATTGGGCCATCTTCTGTTGTTACTCACAAGCTGTTAGCAGGGAGGGGAATCAAGAGGAGCATCCAAAACATGTACTAGCACCCATCTGGGACACCAGCATCATAGGCAGCACCTTAACCTGCTATGCTTCAATACTGTTCCTTGCATAACTCTTTTTTTTAAGAAAAAACACATCTATTTATTTTAAAGGCATGATTACAGAAAGGCATGGGGAGGGAAAGAGAGAGGGAAGGAGTAAGTATGGAGAGAGAGAGAGATCTTCCATTTGCTGATGTACTCCCCAGATGGCATGTATGCCGTCTTCCTTGATCTCTCTTAGGAAGCTAATGTGAACAAGCAAGTAGAAATAAGTAAAATAAGTAAAATGTTTAGCCTTAAGAGTCGGCAGGAAACCATGACAATGTTAGTAAGCCAAGAAGTGGTCAGAAGTGTCAGCTAGTCATGTAATATGAAGACTGGTGATGTCCTGAAATCTTAGAGTAAATGACAGCTGTGTCTGGAGTCATGATTTATGTCTACATACACACACACACACACACACACACACACACACACACACAAGTACTCAGAAACACATATACAAAACCCCCAATATACCCAAAAACCCACAAACACTGTTGCACTAAGGAAAATTAAAATAATAGGTTTTAAAAGATAAAACATAATATTACAAAGAAATGTTGGGCTCACAGCATGATAGTTTCATTTGAACTCCCAGGTCTCCTTCTTCTCTTCCCCTGCACTCAACACTTTTCCCATGCTGGCATGGGGTATCTCTTCTCATTCTGCATGACCATCGTGTAGCTGGTATGGGGTATGTTTGACAGACTGATGGAAGTCATATGCTAATGAGTGTAAGAAACCAGAAAGTGATTTCAGGTGTCAGATCTTCTTTGGCTTTTCTTGGTAACACCCACCTCTGAGGAAGCTGGGAGGCATTTGTTTGGGATTCTACCTACAAGTTGAAGCTGTTAACTCAGTGATATGACAATTCCATTTAGCAGTGTTCATATGTACCCATTTGTTCCTGCCTTTGATGGCAGCAGGCATTAAACAGCCTGTGGCTATTGTACAGTGAAGAATCAAGACCCAGGAATCATAGGAAATGAGCATAATGGTGCTCCATGTTCCTTTTTATGCAGTATTGGCTTCAGGGACACTCTCAGTGGAACAGACAGGATATATGAAGGATTTGGACAATTTTGCCACCATTCTGTGGCAACCCAAGGCATATCAGAGATTGTCAAAGCAGCTGGTAGGTCATCATCCTTGACTTTATGCCTTAGTGTTTACACACACTTCAGAGTTACACACTTCCTTATTTTCAAAATCACATATTATTTCCACCGGAAAAGGTCAAGTAATATCCCAGGAAATGGGCAATGCAAAATCAGCACAACTACATGTAGTAGATCTGGCATCAGCTTTTAGAACTCTTAAAAAAAAAGATTTATTTATTTATTATTTATTTGAAAGGCAGAGTTACAGAAGGAGAGAAAGGGAAAGACAGAGAGAACGTCCATGTATGGTTCACTCCCCAAATGACTGCAATGGCTGGGACTGAGCCATGTCCAAACCCGGGGTCAGGAGTTTCTTCTAAGTCTCTTACATGCGTACAGCATCAGAGCACCTGGGCCATTCTCCATTGCTTTTCCAGGCCATCAACAGGAAGTTGGAAGTAGAGCAGCTGAGGCATAACCTGGCTCTCTTTTGGAATATCAATGTCACAGTCAACAACTTTATTCACTATGCCACAACAATAGTTCCAGTTTTCTAAGACTCTTGCCAGCTGCACCAATACCCAAGTTCCTTACCAGTTGAAAGAATTTGGACAAGACCATGGTGTGTTTGGACAACGAGTCTACTCTATACTCTAGGAACTTGTCTCTGTTAGCCATAAGGAAGATAAATAAAAGAGCTGCATAATTAGAGGCTATTTATTGTTGTGAGTCAGTGTGCCTCACTGGTGACAATACTGCTCGTGTGGCATGTTTTTGCACCTTGTGGGATTTTTTGATCTGCTGTTGGTATCAATGGGCAAAATCCAAGGAGAACAGGCATGTCATATGTTACTGGAACTCCAAACCACTAACAATTATCTTACATTCCCACATGAAGGGCAAATATCCCCTTGCATGGTAGTCTTAACCTAGTTGCTAAGCCTATGTTACATGTATACACACTACTCATGGTATCAAATCCCAGTACAGCTATATGTTTGTAACTATGGCATTGAGAGTGACACTACGAAGAAATACAAGTATTTGACTACCTGTGATGGAACTCCAATGTAGATGTGCCTAGCAATTACATTACTGAATATATGATCAGTTTATTATGGATTGGTTTCCTTTATTTCTCTATAGGTTAAATTTGGGATAACATATTGCTATTTGTGAAATGTTGGATATTGTAAGTTTTGTTATCTATGATTTCCAATTCCAGATACTAAATGAGACACCACAATATGTGAGTTTTGTTTGTTTATTTTTTTCTTCTTTTAGAGAAAGGAGTTTTCTCCTCAAGTGTTGAAAAGAACTTTCTCCTGAAGTGTTGAAAATCACCAGGGCTATAGAATTAACAAAATTTGGAAACTAGTTTGGATCTAGACAGTTGTAATTAAGCTCTGTTTCAACTTTTCGTTCTGCAGGCTAAATAAAACCAGAGCTATCATCCTACTTGATATGTTTCACAAATTTTTGTTATCTTGGCTGCTATCTCCAGAAGCACACCCCTGGGCTTCCACATGGCATTCTGTTGTGGATTTCCCAATGGAACTTAAAATGCCAAATGAAGAGCCAAGTCACCCATTTTCCACACCAATATACCATTCACTGGCCCACAGATCTGATCATGTAGATGGACGCAAATGCACAGCAGAGATTGACAGTTGCTTCATCCTGCCTCCTCATTTTATGTGTTATTTCAGGTGAATTGTAATTACTACCATCTGTACATTTTTTTAAAAGAATATTCTTTGGCCATTGAAATCTATGATGAAAAAGGCTGAAAGTAATGAAATTAATACATCTCATTAAAAACCCTTCTACAAATAACTGATTGCAATTAATATATAAACATCCAAGTTCCTGTCTCCTTGTATGGAATAACCCCCGTTTTAATATTTGAAAAGAGAAACAAAGAAAGACAGAGAGAACAGAGTTTTCATGCACTGGTTCATCTCCTAAGTAATAAAGCCAAGGTTAGGCCAGCATGATGCTGAAAGCTAGAAACTTAATTTACATGAACTCATGGATGACAGGGACCCAAGCTCTTAAACACCATTGCTGCCTCCCAGAGATTTATAAGGAAGCTGGAATTGAAAGCAGAGCTGGAACTTGAACCCAAACACTCTGATTGGGGATACAGTCACCCCAGCAACTTCTTGTTTGTTGTACCAAATGCCCATCTTATGGGATAACTCTCAAGGTCTGTGATCACGTTGCTCCCTAGAGTCCTCTCAATAGGGTTACGCTCCAGCTACCTTTGGATTTAGTTTTCTGTCCTCTTAAAATGAATAGGCTTTATTAAAATATATCATAAGAACACTCACATTTTGGGATGCTAATAGTTATCACCGGAAATGGAGAAGGAAGGGCCCTGGTCTGTGACATAGGGTCTATGTCAGATTTCTCTACATTTCTCAGGTCTATGATGAGGCAGAAGTGGGAGTACACAGGCCAGTTTATGACAAGCAACAGGCAGAGTAAGCAGTGGTGTACTCTGAATCCAAGCCATTAGCTCATGTTCTTCATGCAAGTTTCCATCCACTCATGAACTTTCTAAGTTATAATGAAATATGTGTGCTCTTATCTCCTGTTCTCTTTCCCTGGGGTAGATTCCATAGACTTGCTTGGGTTCCTAGATTGAAAAAGATTCACCTTATCTGATGACTTTTGTTCCTACTAGTTGTTTTAAGATATAACGGCAAGCATTGCTTCTGAGTTTCAAATATCAGCACTTATTAAATATCTTACTGAACTTTGAGGGAACACCTTGTAGTATTTTTTTTAAAAGATTTTATTTTATTTTTATTGCAAAGTTAGATAGATACAGAAAGAAGAAAGAGAGGAAGATATTTCATCCAATGATTCACTCCCCAAGTGACCGCAACAGACAGAGCTGTGCTGATAAGAAGCCAGGAGCCAGGAGCTCTTCTGGGTCTCCCACTTGGGTGCAGGGTCCCAAGGCTCTGGGCTGTTCTTGACTGCATTCCCAGGCCACAAGCAGGGAGCCGGATGGGAAGTGGAGCGGCCAGGATTAGAACTAGTTCCCATATGGGATCCGGGCACATTCAAGGACTTCAGCTGCTAAGCCACTGTGCTGGGCCCCTCTTTGTAATATTTTTATCCAAATGGCCTTAAATGCCTGGGCTGGATCAGGCCAAAGTCCATCTGGGTTTCTCATGTGGATATCAGAAGCCCGAGTGCTTGGGCCTTCTTCCACTGCTTTTCCAACCACTGTTAGCAGGATAATGGATAGGAAGTGGATCACCTGGGATTCGAACCAGTGCTCATATGGAATTCTGGTATCATAAAAAGCAGTTTAACATGCTTTACCACAACTCCAGCTCCACTTTCTCAGTTTCTTTTTTTAATGATCAGTTGGAGGGATTTATTAGAATTTCTGGAATAAGATTGCAAAATTCGTAACTGACATACAGTGATAAGGATTCAGTTGATAAAAGAAAAAGAATAATGTGTTTTAAAAGCTCTAAGTTTCACAGGAACAGTTATTGATATTGAAGTAGAAACAAAAATAAAATGTTACCATTTAGCCAGCTTGAAGGGGATATACTGTATGGTAAAATGGAGTGAGGTGCACTCTAAACCCTCCTTTGCTGTAACAGACCACAGGCGCTGATTTAAATTCTTTGTCTCACTGACCACTCATCCATTGGATCAATAAATTATGGTGTTATTTGGAAATTAGCTTCCCTGCATCTGTGGAGTTTCAGTGGCTTGCGTAGTCTTTTCCTTTTTGTAAGACTTTATTATTTTTTTTTTTCCTGGCTGCTGTTTCTCAAAGCAGGAGCAGGAGCAGTCTCCTCACATGAGTCATCATCAAGGAGAATAGTACAAACCCCTGGAGGTGCTTCCAGCTCCAATGTTTTCATTCTGCCTGTCTCCACAAAGCTTAATCTTTGGTTGTTATTGCCAACTGTTGTGACCACATTTCAAAGTGTGTGTGGGGAGCTTTATGGAGAAAGTGTAGGGAGGCTAGAGAGAAAGAAGCAAATTGGCAGATTTTTTAAAAAATGCCCATTTTTCCAATTATTTAAACTCACCTGGTTTTGTCTACATCAAGAGAGCCATAATTTTCTTGCTTTTAAAAAAGAAATTATGTCTCAGTAGAAAATAAACACATTATCACAGGCAAAAGGAATATATATTGTCAAAATAATTGCTATGGGAGATAGAATCTGGCTTCAATATAGTCTTTTTCAGCTTCTTACAGGCAGGGAACAGTCTTTTATTTCAACAAGCTAAGCAATGCCATTGGTTGAACTTCCTCTCCTATGTGGCTTCTTTATCAGTACAAACGCCTAGTTCCGAAGGTCTTTACGTTTTTATGCTCGTGGGAAACCTTTATAAAACATTTTGTTAAAATAGAGAAGATGAAATATTACTATTTGTACTTTGAGTAACAATTACAGGAAGAAAATTCAAAGATTTGTTCTAGTTATTTATTGCTAGTTGACTTGTGGGGTTGATCAGTTAGCATTTGGGAAGGACTTCTCACGGAGAGTTCACCACTGCTTACCTGGGTAGCTTGCAGCCTGCGGTTTGGAATCATTTGAGTCCTCAGGTATTCATGTGTCTAAAGGTGGATACTGACTATGGGAAACTATAGCATTTGTCCGTAGCCTCTCTGTACTTTCTTACAGCTCTGTGGCTGCATTCCAGGAGCAAATGTACCATGCAGGTCAGCTGTCACTTGTGTCACCTTTTAAGATCCGGATTTAGGCTACCTAGAACCAATGACTCACATCTGCTCTGTAGCAATCCCACCCAAGATTGGGGGTGCAGGGCAACACTCCCTGTGAAACCAGAGACATTACTGTAACCATTTTGGAAAAAGATAATCCTCCACATACAGTAGAAATTCCGTCATGAGTTTTGTAATGTGTTTAAATGAATGTATGAAGACCCCTTTTTAGCTACCGCTTGTAACATTGCCCACTTCTGCTCTGGAAAGATGTAAGTTATATACGCACCATCAGGAGTAAAGCATTCAGGCACTGTGTGAGACCCCGATCATACCCTCTATCCACCACAGAGGGAGGATTGTCTTGGCCTCTACTGAGCCTCCCAACTAGCATATTTCATATCACATTCCTCTGATCCTCTCCCAGTGTTTCACTGCATGTAGTGTATCAGCATGTAAACAACCAGCATTTTGCTTTGGAAAAATACATTCATATTCACAAAACAAACTTCCTTTGGCTCTTTTTGCCTACCTACATAACAATATTAACAGCTAGCATTTTAGGACACTTCAATGTCAGACACTGGGTTGAGTAACATTTATATGCAATAACTGAATTAGCCATTAATATGGTTATAAGATAGACTCACGCATTTCTGTATTATGACAACTAAAGCAACAACAAAAACAACAAACAAACAAGCAAAAAACCGTTGGAGGTTATAACAGCCTTATTCCAAACCTCTACCCCAAGGTTAGGGACCAGAATTCACAGAAATTTTGCTGTTACTCAGAAACATGCTTTCTCTGCTAGAAGACACTATCTTGTACTTCATGTGACATTAACACACTTGCATGACTAGAGCCTTACCATGCAAGTTTCACACAGTAAGTTTTGTTCTGCTTCTGTGCAACCAGAGGACAGTTATCTTGTCCTTACTTCAGCCTCTCTGTCCAAAGACACACACTCACGTTCATTCTCTTGTGCAGATGATTAGAATGTCTGAATTCTCCGCCTAACAAATAGCATGCTAAAAGCTGTGTCCTCTAGGAAACTTTCCTGACTTCCTCAGAAAGTTAAGTGCCTCTCTTGATAATTTCTGATTTTTAGTACATTCCCCTACCAAAGCTTCTCTGGCACCATTGATCTTATTTTTGTATATATTTTTTTTAAACCAGGTCATAAGTTCCTTAAGGAACCAACACAGGGCTTGGTATCAGATAATTACGTAGTAAACATACTAAGACTTCAGTTTTCTCCCATCACAGAACAGCAAATATCTCACTGGCCTCTCACATCATCACAGGGAAGGGCAAACTATATAAAACAGTTGCTTTCTGAGTTTGAACCAAAGGTAATGGAGCACTTTGATCTTTGAGATACAAGACATGAGCAGGATAACCCCCCATAATAGCCATGGATTTCTGTACGAAAACACTTCACAGACTTTAAAAAAGGGAGCAAAAGTGGACTTCAACTGCTCCCCTGAGCTAAAAAGACAAGAGATCAGAATTCAGAGATATTGAGGAGGTTTGAGTTTCTGCAGCAAGGTAAGTGAGAGAAGGAAGCTGTGACGAGTACGAGCTCTACAAATCTGCTCAGGGATCCTTTGATTCTTTGGCTGAGCACTAACCTGCATATGTGCAGAGAAAATTGCATCCAGTGAAGCTGAAAAGATCAGAGGAAAACAGCTACTGGCAAGATGTGAGCTAGACAATTATCAGAATCTGCACAGGACGGGGAGATGTTTGCATTATCAGTAGCCAGAGGGGAGAGACTTTGCTGAACATCTTAGATATGCAACACAATTTACAGAAAAGCGACATTTTAGGAACAGAATTAGCTTAACCCTGAGGTAAAGGCAATGCTAGACCAGCCTTTAAAAGTTTATGAACAAACTTCAAAAAGATTATGTTGATCCATGAGCAAAGTGATGCCTGATAGAAAAATAGGCTTAACTCTTACGAAATAAGACAAAATTCTTAAAAAATGCTTTCTCCACAGAGCCAGTTATGCAACAAACAGCTAAATCTACAAGTGAACATGGATATGTGGTCCATGGCTAAAAGACAAACTAGGAAAAATAGAAAAGGGGAATGAGGAAAGTGATGAAATTATCAAACAGCTGTTAAGATTATAATCAAATATGTAAAGTATGCAAGCATGAGTTAACTAATAAGAAATCTTGACTAAGAAAGGATAATATAGGAGAATTCAGGTCCAGATTGATGTCAGCATTCTATCATCAAATGTGCTCACTTCATAACTGGAAACTGATGATGCCCTGAGTTACAGCTAAAGAGTAAAAACAGAAACAAAGGAATAATTCCCAAAATAAGCATAAGTGTTTTAAAACTTAAATGCATGTGCCTGAGCATAAGTAAAAATTACTCCTGACATTTTTTTTTGCTGCCCCAACTAGGCAGAACAAAACCGCTTTCCACGTTTGTGTTGAAATGAAAGGCTACTTTTGCTTTTGAAAGTCATGGTGAGATTTTTCTTTAATGCAGCTGATATTAAACCTAAAGGTATTTTAGGGTAATCATTAGAGCAATAAATTAGAACCATGCGTCCAACAACAGTGTTTTAATCTTTATATTAACTCACCTCAATTCTTAACATGATGGTAAGTTAGACATTTTCAAGGAAACTTTGGGAAAGCTGAAGGAAATAATGAAGTTTTCAAATGGAAGATTCATAAAATACAGTGATATTAGTAAACAATTTATACTATACTTGATCTTAGCCAAAAGGCCAAGAAGCAATAAACAATTTATATGTTCAATTTATTTCTCAGCCATTCTCTTAACTAGATTATCCACACATATATAATATAGCACATTTTTTAATAAACAAAGCAACAACAAAAATCAACAAACAAAAACACTTAGGAAATTGTTTTTTTCCATTCTCAAAATGCAAGAGTTATTTTGTGAACATTTTGATGTTCATTAGACACCCACCTTATACGCTTTATTTTGCTTTTTAAGCTTCTTTTTCTGTTTCTAAACCTTAAAAATTAAGTCTTAAAATTAGTATGTCAAAACTTGTTTTCCCTGCTGCTGGTCTCTAATTTGAACTCTTACGAATGGCTCATCCCATTATGAATTGTCCTCCCCTGATCCCTACAGCATGGCCGTCATAGTGGGTCTGTGATTGCTTTGCTCAGTCTGTGGTTTGTGTAGGACAGTCAGTGTTTACAGACATCCTCAAGCCAGTGCTCCAGATCTATCATGAAACATTTTGGAGCATGATTACTGATCAAGTGCTCTAATTAAGAATCCTTAAGATTCTATTTTGATGTGATAGAATTTACTGTACATGATGTGTTTTTCTGGAAAGATGACAAGTGACACAGAACATTTGAGATTGTTTTATAAACTGTGTGAACTATGTTGGGAATGACATTAGAGTTAGAAATGCAGGGAGGAATTCACCTTCTCATTTCTTTACCAGTCCATGGAGTTATGCCCTGCAATTATTAATTTATATTAGTTTATAGTGGACAAGAATTTTGCTTCTATATCTTACCACATTGCTCCATGAGATACATAGGATTAGGATTGGGCCTGGCACATAGCCTAGTGGCTAAAGTCCTTGCCTTGAATGAGCCTGGATCCCATATGGATGAAGATTCGAATCCCGGCAGCCTTGCTTCCCATCCAACTCCCTGTTTGTGGCTTAGAAAAGCAGTCAAGGGCGGCTCAGAGCCTTGAGTTCCTGCACCCATGTGGAAGACCTGGAAAAATCTCCAGGCTCTGGGCTTTGGATTGGCTCAGCTCCAGCTGTTGTGTCCACTTGGGGAACGAATCAATGGATGGAAAATCTTCCTCTCTGTGTATCTGATCTTGCAATAAAATAAATAATAAATCTTTAAAAAATAAGATTAGGATTTTTTTTTTTTTAATTTTACAAGGTAGAAAGTAGGTTCAGTACATGGCAGGACATGAGTAAGACGCTCCAAGGGACATCTCTTCACAGAGATACCAAATATTCTTAAAGTATATTAATTTATTTTTCCTTATTTGAGAGAAAGGCAGAGTGGCATGAAGAGAACAAAAGAGAAGCAGTGAGATCTTCTAACTGTTGGTTCTCTCCACAAACGCCCACAACAGGCACAGCAGGGCCAACCTGAAGCATGAAGCCAGGGGCTCAGAACTTGGAACTCCATCTGGGTCTCCCACATAGGAGGCAGGCTCAAGTATTGAACCATTGCCTGCTGTTTTCTAAGGGATTCACTGACAGGAAGTCACTCAACAGAAAAAAAAAATTCAGTTAAAAATAGACCATACATTAAAAAATATTTCTCAAAAGAAGATGGCCAATAAGTACACGGGAAAAAAACTACTTAACATCACTATCACAAGGGAAATTCAAATCGAAACCATAAGGAAATATAACCTCACTCCAGGTACATTAGCTAATGTTAAAAAAAAGACAAAAGATAACAAATGTCAGTAAAATGGGAAGAAAAGGGAAATTTTGCTGGCTGTTTGTAGGACTGTAACTTAAAACTTCCATTCTAACAAATACTGTGGCGATCCCTCAAAAAGATGAAAACAGAGCTATGATATGATCTAGTATCAGTACTGTTGTGTATATAACCAAGATAAATGAAAGCAGACTTTTAAAGAGGCTTCTACACATTCTCATTTATTATAACACTATTCATAATGGCCCAAAAATGGAAATAATCTGAGTGTCCAATCACTGATGAATGGGTAGATAAAATATGATTCTTATACACAGTTGAATACTATTCAGTCTTTAAATGGGGGAGAGTTTTTTTTTTTTATATATTTGCAGACACATGAACAGAATTGGAAGTGATTGCGTTACAGGAAATCAACCAAGCACAGAAAGACACTGTACACTGCACACTTTAGATTCCACACATTTGTGGAATCTAAAATGCTAATCTGTAAGTCTAGACTTTAGCCGCTAGGCCACGCTGCCGGGCAACTAATCTATAAGTCTGGAATACAATGTTGATTACCAAAGGCTGGAGAGAGTAGAAAGGCTGGAGAAAGATTGAGGATGAGTTGATTATCAGGTGAAAAGTTAGGTAGAAGCAAGAGATTCATTGCATAGTTGAGTTACTATAGATAATGATAATGCATCATATGTTTCTGTTTAAAAAAAACCCTAGAACAGAGGATTTTACATGCTTTCATCATCAAGAACTGTAAAATGGTTGAGGAAATAAATATATTTAAAGCAGGTGGATATTAATCAATGTGCACATGTATAGTAAATTTATGTTTCCACAAAAATGTATCCAAAAATACATCCCAGTTAAAAATAAAAGCAATTTAATAATAAAAGGAGAAACTAACCCAAGAGACATGTGTGCTTGCCAGACAAAACTAGATTGAAGTTCTGGACATCATTGTCATCACACTGGCTGGTCCTTAGCACTTAGTGGGTCTGTGATGTCCTCCCCTTGTGGAATAACACCACAGGCTTGCATCTCAAATGCAGCAGTCCTGGCACAATATTACACTCCCTTTCTTGCCAAACTTGAACTCCCAGCTTCTTGTCTTCCCACTTCTGGGTTACAGTTTGGGAGTGTGGTTGGGTCCAGATGTCTCATTTAATGCTTCATTAGTAAATTTACTCTTTATATTTACTACTTCAGCTTTTCATAAATCAGGGCCTAGTCTCAAAACAACATGCAGGAACTATTGACATAATTATATACAAACTGCCATTTTCTCAAAGAAGACTTGGAGAACCCAATAAAATGTATGTTGTAGGAAGTCACCGCAGAGATCCAATTATATAGGTCTCAGATTTTACCCTTCATTGGCCTAGACTTGGAGACGTTAGCATGTCTTGAAGTAATCCGCTTCATTATTGGACAACTAAGAACATTCTTTGAGAGTCGGCCCAGTCACCTTCCTTTTCTTTCCAGAGCAACAGAGTTAATTCAAAGACAGAGTTACAGAGAGAAGTAGATGGAGAGATTTCCATGGCCTGGTTTATTTCCCAAGTGGCCACAATTAATGCCCAATGTTGGGACAGGCCAAAGCCAGGATGCTGGATTTCCCTCCAAACCTCTCAGGTAAGTATTAGAGACCTCAGCATTCAGGTCTTTTCTGCTTTTCTGGGTTCATGAGCAGGGAGCTGGATTGGAAGTGTAGCAGCCAAGACTCCATCAGGTGCTCTTAGTGCTGCCAGCATCCCAGGCAACAGTGTAACCTATTATTACCACAGTACTGGGTTTCAAGAGCAGTTTTTCTAACTTGTGCAGGAGAGCTGAGCTTTCTTCCCATCTTTTCTCGGGGTCCTGCCTACTGTGGAATTCTCCTTCATACAGGGGAGCTCTCTTTTTTGCTTTTGGTTTTTCCATAGTGTTCCTTAGCTCTGGACATCTTCCATAACTCATGCTTTAGTAAATAGACTGTTACTTAATAAGTCTTCACTGAATTTAGTGGTTTAAAACAAAGCTTCATTATGTGTTATGACTCTGAGTGTTGGTTGGGGAATTCTGTTGGTTCATCCAGATTTGCCCATGGGGCTCCATTTGGCTTGAAAGATCAGCTGTGATAGCAGAAAGGCCTCCTTCTCATACCTGACTATTGGTGCTGACAGTTGCCAAGGACTTCTGAATTTTCCTTCAGTGGGTGCTTACATGGTAGTTTTATGGAAAGGGAGTAGGAAATGTGAACATAGTTTGCATCTTAAAAATAAAGAAACCTAGATTTATGTGGGTATCTTTGATGGTCTCTTTGTCAACTTCACTGCAGACCCTTATCTTTAGGTTCACTATTTCCACACTCCCTCTTATCAGCTGCCTTGTTGCTCAAAGGTCTCCAACCATATTTCCACATCTTTCCCTGCCCCCCATGCTTCCTTCTTGGACATCTCACTTCTTGACAAAAGATGAAATTTCCCTTCTAGATTCTTTACCTTTCCTAGCATAACATGATTTAAATTTAAAGATCTATTGTTTTTTTATTGGAAAGGTGGATATACAGAGAGGAGAGACAGAGAGGAAGATCTTCCGTCCGATGATTCACTCCCCAAATGAGCGCAATGGTCGATGCTATGCCAATCCGAAGCCAGGAGCCTCTTCCGGGTCTCCCATGCGGGTGCAGGGTCCCACAGCTTTCGGCTGTCCTCAACTGCTTTCCTGGGTCACAGGCAAGGAGCTGGAAGGGAAGCAGGGCTGCTGGGATAGAACCGGCGCCCATATGGGATCCGGGGCGTGCAAGGCGAGGACTTAACCACTGCACCACCATGCCGGGCCCAACATGATTTAAATTTAAAGTATGTAGTCTTAGCACCCCAAGCTTTCATTGATATTAGCCATCAGTCAAATTTTATAGTCAAGCAGTTAGAGGATGAGTATGTAAGATTTCTGGAAAAAATCAGCATGATGTCCCCTTTTGGAGTATCCTTTGTTTATGAAGGCTGACGTTGTCAGTTCTTCTTTTAGAGACTTAGTAAAATAAGCTCTACTGCCAAGGACAAGCATTTGCTATGTGTGGCTGTGTGCATATGAGCACTATATTAAGGAAAAATGGAGAGAGAGAAAGAGAGATTTTCCATTTGGTGATTCATTCCCCAAATGGTCACAATGGCCGGGATTGGGCCAAGCCAAAAACTAGGGACCAGGAGTTTCCTCTGGTTCTCCCACACATGTGCAGCTGACCAAGCACTTCCACCATCTTCTGTTAGTTTACCAGGTATATTAGCAGTGAGCTAGACTAGAAATGGAGTACCTAGGATCTGAACTGGTTACTATATTGATGCAGGCACTGCAGGCAGTGCCCTAACACGTTATACCACAATGCTGACCCCAGTGCATTTTTCTTAATGAAAATGAAGTTGGAGCTGACATTTTATACAATGATTAAGGTGCCAGTTAGAACATTGCATCTCATATCACAGTATCTGGGACTCTTCCCTAAACTCTAACTTCCTGCTAGTCGGTAGCCTGGAAGGCAGTGGATGATGGCTCAGGTATCTGAGAATTAATACCCATGCCAAAGTCATGAAATGAGTTCCTGAGTCCAGGATTTGGCCTCTCCTTGCCCTAGCTGTTGCAGCCATTTGGATAATGAATTAGTGGAGGAGAGATCTCTGTTGGTCTGTCTCTCAGTGTTTCTCTATTGATCTCTCTGCTTTTTAAACAAATAAGATACATAAAATTTGAGCTAGTTTGTTAATCAAAATATGGAGTAAATGGAACCCCTATTACTAAGCACAAGATATTTTATTTATTTACTACTCATTCTTGGCAGCGGCCAAAACCATACAAGTCATCTTGTGCAGCAGATTGTTAATTCAGTGGTCACCAGTTTCAACCATATGTACACAGATATCTACACCACCAAAGGCATGTGCTAACTCCTCTTACTACATTAAAGAAAACGTACCTTCTTATAACCTCTACCCACCAGTAAAGGCATCCTGCTGAGGACACACAGACAAAACAAGCAATTCAGCTTTTTAGTAAAGCTTTGGTGTATTTCCAGATAATGACCATGTCTTTCATACATCTTCTACTTTCTTAGGCAAACACTGAGGCTGACTTAATAAAATGTTACATGATAAATGTCACTTGATTGATGTGGAAACATAAGAAAATAATGCTACACTCATTCCTATTATTTTCTATATGTCAGTAGCATACCCAACTGAAATCCAAATGGTTGAATATAGGGTTTGCATATGGATAGAATTCTTCTGTACGTAGCACATTGTTAAAAAAATAAGGGGGGGGAGGGGGGAAGAAAGAAAAAAGACTGTGAAGACAGAATCTGGATTCAATCTAGTAATTTCTCCCAAATAAACCCTATAAGCCCATTTAATAAGTTTGAATATTTAATGATTTTTGCAGTATTTATTACATACTTTTTTCAGTCATGGTGAGTCTGGTGTCTAGAAAAACTAAATTAAAACCTGTTCGGTGAATACTTGTTCTCCCTTAAGCCATACAATGCTGAAAAGTAGAAGCTATCTCAGTTTTCCAGATGAGAGAAGTGGAATTTGTGATGTTATGTGACTGGGTCCAATTTTTATATTCAGGAAGTATAGAAGCAACCCAGACCTTTAGTCTCTGACCAGGTACTGCTTACTGAACCGTACACCTGTGCTGGGCCCTGGGTGTGTAGGGTAGACAGTGCTATAGGCTTCAGCCTTCATGTCCGACCCTCAGTGTATGAGGAGCAGCAGTCAGGACTTGATCCAGAGAGGAGCAGAGGGTTGAGATGTTCCTAGAAAAGTGAAGGACAAAGAAGACACCGGAGGAGACGATGGCAGGGAAAGACTTACACTCAAGACCTAGAGGAGGAGTGACCTGGATGCCCCATTGATACTGCAAAGCACAGACTGGCTGAAGGGAGAGGATACAACTGTGTGAAGTACTATGAGAGGTTATTGCCTCTGATATAGTGTGCCCATGTTACATTTTGTACAACAAATGAAAGCCATTTGTTTAAGTCAAGTGTCCTAACTGGCTATTTCCCAATGGTGCAGATACACTTGTGTCAATGAAAATTCCTCTCCCTCTTATTTACTTGTTTGTTTGTTTTTGTTGATGGTGGTGATGTTCAGCATGTTCTGGACTGGCCTCTCCTTGGAATAGCAAACTATGGAATTCAGGCTGTGGTTTGAGAATAGAGAGCAAGATGGCTCCTTTTATCAGCTTACATGACACTGCAACAGGGGATTCTTTGTAGAATAGCAGACATATGTTTTTCTTGGGAGTCCCTAGAAATATTGAGTAAAAGCTAAGAAATTAGCGAAGCATAGTACCTGGTCCCCAGATGCCACCTAGTACTTGTCTCTAATAAAATGAATTTTAAATTACATTTTGTGAAAGCAAACTGATGAGAGGGATGGAAGAAATTATTAATTATTAACATTTTTCTGGTCAATTTCTAAACTCCTTATGTTACTAATTCCAAGGCTGGTGGGAATGAGCTCAAAGGAACAGGGTAGAGAAAAGCCTTTCACAGAGTCTTTTAGACACCTCGCACAAATGAGGATCTTCTTAGACCTAGTGGACCTGTTTCTTGTCTTCAATCCAGAATGTTGACACCCTCAAGACAACCATACTGTAGGGAAGAGGCCTCATTAACTGCCCTGTGAGCCTGCTAATGATGAACACATGCAACTCTAAGAGGTCTTTGATTTTCTTGCCTGGTCTTCTTCGAACTTCAATTTATGCATCCTGCTCTGCTTTTTAGAACCAGGTCCCACAGTCTATTCCTACACAAGAGTCCACATTCCGGCCAATGCGGCTCTGATTTCCAGGAGCAGGTGAATGAACAATAAGCCTGTGGAGAGGGGAGAATGACAAGTCCAGCTAATAACCTGTGAAGGGCTGTGAAGGATGGAGGAAGCATATGGTATGGTTACCCCTGTGGCTGTGGCTTCCTGGCACTAGCACAGGCAAGTTGTTGACAACCTACACCACCAGCAAACCTTTCTGAAGTTCTTTCTAGAGCTATTTCTGGAAGGAGCAGAGAGAAATCCTCTAGAACTTTATAACATCAACTCCATGACCTGTACCTTCTGGATTTTAGACTTGAAACTGCAGTAGAGACCTCCATTTACAATGAAAACCTAAGGGGCAGCCCTCTATAAACAAACAGCTTCATCTTTTCCTTCCTTAAGTGCGTATACTCACACCTGTGCACAGAAACACACATATCACAGATACACACATGCCACACATGGGTACAGAGCCAACACACATGCATATCACACACATGTATATCATACATGCATGCATAAATCATGAATATATGCACAAATGTGCACATATAAATATGTATGTGCATGCTGATATGCACACAAACCATGCATGCCTGTCCATGCCCCACATACATACACAAAAGCCACAGAACACACACATCTTCTACCTCAAACATTCTGTGTCTCCTAAGGACACACAACCACATACGGAAGCCCCAGAAATTCCCATGTCCCCCACCTGCCCATATTAAAGCACCATACACATGTCAAGAAATTCAACTACACATGCACACTGCGCATGTACACAAACACATGTACCTGCACACATACAGTGCATGTGCCACAGAGTGACACACATACACATGTGCCACACACAAACACATGTATACACCACACACACATGCATATATCATGCACAGATATCACACATGGAGTCATACCTAATCAAACACACCACGAATGTCACATTTGTGACAACAGATAGGCCTTGTTCATGCTAATTCATATAGACATCACACATAAATACACTTGAACACACAGAAACAAAAATGTACACATCACAGAGATACTACACATACACTCGTGCATGCTACACAGATTCAACCACAGACACACATGCACATCAATATCCACGCATATATACAAAGTTACACATAAGTACAATACGCATGTGCATACACTACTCAAATGTGCACAGGCATAGATGCACACACAGCATGTAAACACATGCCACACATCCACAGCCATGGGCATACAGACACACACACACAAACAGGCACATACACACCATACACATATACATCACATGCATGCATGCACACGCTCTCCTGCATGAAGATGCATATTCATGGTTACACACACTTGCATGTGGAGTCACACACATTTTCCTAATTACTCTTTTCTTTTTAGGACAAAAAATGATTCTCAAAGTTTACTGTGTAATAAAAATCACCTGTATGGATTCAGGACTTAGGGAATCTGTGCTTCAACCAGTGTTAGGTGATTCTGATATAAATAATTCTCAGACTACACTTAGAGATACACTGTTTAAGGGCTAAACATCAAATGTGAAAATTATTTCATAGATTATTAACAACTGGAAGAACATTGAAGGATATTTAAAATAACCTTTGATTCCACAGAAGACGGTAGATAAAAGTGTTAACTACCTGATAGCCAAGGTCAAAACTGGCTCAGCCTCTCAAATTTGTATGATTTCAAGTAAGTTACTTAAATTCTTGGGGATTCAAATTCCCACCTATTAAAAAAACAGAGCTGATATAAAGTGGAAATGATACCTGCCTTATTGGAGATTTTGTGAGGATTTACATAAACGAATATGGTCAAACTGTTGAGAAAGAGCCTAACACATAGATAGTAATCACTCAGTAAATATGATTCATGTCACTCAGGCTCAATCAGAGAAATATAGCCTCTTCATGTGACAAAGAATAAAAGCTATTACAAGATTTAGACCATACGTAATTGTGATAGCTGATGAGTTTGAGCGTTTAATACTGTAGTTTCTTCTTTGAGTCGGGGACTGGAATCAGCCAGGCTAGAAATACATGAGAAATAGACATTAAAGTAGAAATGCGGAGGGCAGACTAGAACTCGCAAGAATCAGCCAGAACAGTATCTCTTCTCCTTCAATTTCAATGATGCTGCTGGCCTAGAAGATCAGCTGGTATATGTACCACGCAATAGTAACTTCACTTGGCCCAAGACACATGGAGACCAGTTAGTGCTCTCGAAAGAAGGGGAAGAGCCCCATACTGATCAAGTAAGCCATTGTATGTGACAATGTGTGTGAGCAGCAAAAAGTGTCCTGACTTACTTTAGAGAATAAAGAAAATAAAACGACTTTCCTTCACTCCTCCTTCCAATTTCACTGGACTTGGAACACGAACTCAAGCGTAACCATTGCCTGGAACCATATTTGGAAGAAAATTCTAGCATTTGTAGTTTCAGTTAGCTTAGCTGATACACTATAAAGCCATCATATGATCAATTTCTTTTTACACACATTGGGGAACTGAAAAATAGATGGGCAGTAACTTACGCTATAGAACACAGCAAATTTGTAGAAGAGAAATAAGAGCCTGAGTCCATGCTTTCTGTCTGCCATTCAAAACTTCTGGTTACCATTAAGGGAGTGTAACTGAGTGTTCTGTGACGCTTCAGGAGGCCAAAGGGAAGGGAGAATGCACTTCAATCATGTGTTCACTGGAGGTCTACTACATGCCAGTTACCCTGACGTCAGCTTGCTCACAGAGAAGACAAATGCATTAGCAAGTACAGCAGGAGGCTAAAAAGACACATGCTTCAAGAACTGGATGATGGTTGTGTGTTAGGATGAAGCTTGATGAAACATGAAGATAATGATGAGTGCCTTTGAACTAGTATCCAGAGGTCATTAATGTGTCTCCCATTACTCTACTCTCATGTTTTGATACTCCGCCCTAGTGAAGTAGGGCTTCTGGAACAACTGACTTCATGGCTTCTTGCTACTGTGTTTTTTCCACACATCAGTCTATGTAAATCAGGCCAACCTTGAAGTTCTTGCTACAGTAGTAACTACTAGTTACCCAAAGCTGAGTCATCAGCACTGCATCCTCCTGCTTGCAAGTCAAAGTCAAGATTTTTAGCACATGGTTGAGGTGCTTTTTCTCCCTCACTAGATACTAGAGAGGAACAGATTGCTTGTAGCAGTGGTGAAACAAGCAGAAGAGGAAGCAGTCACAGGACGGAGTCAACAACACGGCTGCCACAACTGCCAAGCTCTTCTGAGCCGTGGCCTCTGCCATATTTTGAAGCCCGGACGTCCCAGGAAACTGAATCAATATTTTCTTCTGTGCTTAAAGCTGTTTAAGATGGGCATCTACTTACGTTTTTGGGAAAAAATGCCATAAATACATATGCTTTGGACTATGCTGGGTGTTTCACCCTGCTAAGATGAACGTTCTCCCTTCTGCACATAGAAGAACCCCACTTACCTTGGAGGAACTCGCTCTGTTGCCTCACTTACCTAGAAGTCTTTATGCACCTGTATCTGAAATTGAAAGCACATCTGTATTCCTCTGGGGAGCTCTTTCATCATATATTTGGACATTTAGGGGCTGTTGGATAGGGACAAGAATGAGGATGCTCATAATTGAACCTAATCAGATGTAGAGATGGGAAGTTCTTCAAAACTGCCTTGAAGACAGTTGTAGTCTTTTCTACTTTGATACCCAGAGTTCAGCAGTGGCTTCTAGGGTGCTCATCACCATTATAAGCCCCTTGGTCTTAAATTCCCAGGCCTCCTCACTAGGATTATCAATGCTCATAATATAAGCAGTCCTATCTTCCCTCATTGTCCCTGTACTGCTGTGGTTCCCCCCTCTTGTTTGATGATCACTGTATGTCTACCAAGTACCAGCATGGTGTTAGCTGCTTTGGTTGCAGTACAAGATTAGAGTGTTCCCAAGGAGTTTATAGTCTATGATGTGCAAATAATCAATATTATGTAGAATACATCCAGAAGAGATTTGAACAGAATGTGGCAGAATGGACTGATTTAAAAATTAGCCTCTGAAACAGACCAACTGAATTCAAGTTCAACTTCTATCACTTATTGTTTGGATGAGCCTGCCCATGTCACTTCACTCTATTTCCTCATCTGTAGCTATGCATTTGAGTTCCCAAAGAATGATTTAGAGTCTGCTAGGAAGACAGGTAGAAAAGGAAATTCTGGGAAATATGAAACACATCAACAAACATGAAAATTGTTAAGGATAACATTGACAACATGATGAAAGAGTAACAGGAGATAGGGAATAAACTCCCAAGTTCTTAGAATATCATTTCTGGAAGCTCCTTTAGAAGTCAAGTTTATTCCCCATGTGGAAATGCTGTGATTCAGTAGAGTGACCAGTCAAAGTTATTTGTTCAAAACTGAAAGTTTTCCAGGAAACAGGACTTGCCATTCTAACATGACAAAGTCTCTGGAAAACTATAATCTGGTTTCTCACAGGCACAATAAAGCTGAGTGAGCTACCGCAAACAAGCTAATAGTAAGCAAGCAAAGTCAACTTTGGAATCAAGCACAATATCCTCCCAGCTATCATGATGAACTTACAAAAACCACGCACTGAGGTTGACATTTGTCCCAACAGTTAAGCTACATTTGGGGACTCCTACATCACATATTAGAGTGGCAGGGCTTGAGCCCCCCACTCTGCTTCTAACTCTAGCTTCTTCTTGGCATGCACTCTGAAATCGACAGGATATGACTCAAGCAGGTGAATGTGTACAACTCACACAGAAGACATCGATTAGTCCTGGCTTCTGCTAGCTCAGCTGTTATTGGGGTTTGGTGCATGAACCAGTTTGTGGGAATGCTCTTTCTATCTCTGCTTATCTGCCTTCCAAATAAATAAAACAAAACAAAAAAAAATGAAAATGTAAAAGGAACAGCACACTGACCCCAAGGTCATCAACTCAGAAAACTTAAGGTCCCATTGCAAACAAGTCAAATATATAAACAAAATCAGACAGCCTCAATTTTCTTCAGTTTCTAAATTTCTGTTCCCACAGGGTCTGGAATCCTCTTTATTCTTCTCTGCTTTCCACCAAAGAGACAATGACTTTCTCCTTGGTTTGTGTTGGGTCTCTGGCTTTTGACTTTGCTCCTTTCCTTAACTTTGGTGTTCCAGATGCTCTCCTGTTTCTGCCTGTTAGACGGTGAGTTCTAGAGGAAGACTCCCTCACTCAATGCTCCTAGGGCTGGCCTGGCAGAAGAAGGACTTAAGTTAGAAAAGGTTGTGGAGTCCATGTTTGGTTTCCAGTGCTGATGGTCACTCAAAGAGTCACCCAACTCTTTGTGTGAAGTTAGGGAGCTCTGTCAAGACCTTTAGTTTCTGTCATGCAAACATCATATCAGATGAATCACCTTCCGGATCTACCAACCAGGGCCTTTGTTTGGCTTGCACAACTAAAATTAGCATCCCATTCACTGTTCATAATGGCTGAGGAATTATATCATACACATGAGACAAAGGAGAGGGCTCTAAGAGGGGCCACTTCCCCAAGTCTCATCCGTGAGATTCTTCTCTTTAAAGAGGCACTCGCAAGCATCCAATTTGCTGCAATTATAGCAATCAAAAAAGCATTCAGCCTCCTTCCGCACCTGACAAGCCAGCTCATGCATTCCCCCAAACAGTGGTGGGGTGGATGCTAATGCAGGGCCCAGCCCCCCTGATTCCAGCCACAGCCACCAATGCCACTCTTATCCCTACCCCCAGATCTAGATTTCATTTTCATTCTAAGAAATTCAGTATTGATGCCACTTGCAACGTCCAATATCCATATGGGCTCATTGGTCTTTCAGAAAAGGAAAATAATTAGTCCTTGATATTGGTTCACTTATCCCTACCCCCAAAGCTGAAAAGACGTGGTGACAGACAGCCTCATTCATTTTCTAAGTCGCTAAAGGCTGATAAAGAAGTTCCTGCTGCAATAACAGGTGCAGGTGTAGCATCTGAGAAGCCAAGGCCTGTCTGATTGCTCCATTGTGCCAGCTTCCACAGCGTTTGAATGGGTGCTTTGTGAGTACAGTCTTCCTCAACTGCAGGAACCGGCTGCTGCTGGTGGAGGGGTGAGGAGTCCATTGATTGAAGGCCCAGTAATAAAGCACAAATAACTCTCAACTTTCTCTTCTCACCTGCTTCTTTGTTTATGTACAATAACTCTTGAGAGAACTGAAAATATTATTTGATTATTCTGTTGCTATTGTGACTTTTTCTAGAGAATGATATTCCTAGCAAGGCATCTTAATAAATCAATTTATTTGAAATGCAGAGAAACAGATATATGAAGACAGGGTATTTACACACACACACACACACACACACACACACACACACACACACACACACACACACACAACTCCAATCCTCTGGTTCACTCTCCAGATACTTACAACGGCAGGGACCGGATCATTCTGAAGCCAAAAGCAAGAAACACAATTCAAGTCACCCATGTAGGTGGCAGGGACTCAACTTTTTCAGCCATCAGTACTGACTCCCAGTTTCTACATTAGCAGGATGAAGCCAGGAGCCAGAACCAGTTATTAAACCCAAGTACAAAGAGATGGGATGTAGGCATCTTAATCAAGAATAGCTAGGACAAATGCCAGCTTGTAGAATTCTCCTATTCACCACTTCAGGCTTGCATGTGGTTGAAAGAAGTCTGCCACTTTTCTCATCAGTCCAGCTGCACATGGCCTACTGCTGTACCACTCATGTGGATTAGCCTGCTGCCCCACTATGACAGGAACCTCTCTGGTAGCCCAGCTGACTGCAACCCTTAGATCATGACCTGTATGTTTTCATCTTATGCTAAGAATGATCATAGCCTGGTGGGAAATTCTCTTACATTTTCTTAGTTTCCTCATTTGCAGAATGGAGACAATGGGGAGATCACCAAGCTTCTTTGAAGAGTTATTCTGAGTGACACCTGAAGGGACAATCTACGTAATACCTAACACTCTGTTAATGACATGCCCAGTCACAAGCCACTATTTCATTATTGTTTCTCTATTGTCCATTGTTAGGATATTTTAAAAGTGACTTTCTCCAGAATGGCTTTTGCAGGGTCTCCTTCACAGATTCCTCTAGTACCCCACTGCCGGAGGGGGCTGAGCCTGCTGCCCGCCACCCAGCCTCCTGGCACGTGGGAGACAAACAGACCGGCAAGTAAGTGGGAGCCAGGAACCTCAGGATGGGGTCCTAGCACTTCCCATTCTTACCACATTCTTCTGTCTGATTATCTTTTAGCAGGTGGCTGTTTGTCTCCTTGTGCCCTTTCCCTTCCTTGAATATTTACCCTCCTACCTTGGCCTCAACTGTAAAAATCTCCATTCCCCGTCTAATTCAAACCAAATGCCTTGCTCTTCACAGATGTCTTCTCTGGTTGTTTCAGTCTACACTAACTTCCATTTTTCCAGATACCTACTCTTTTCTTTTTAGTACCACAAAGCTAGTGATTGGTGTTAAAACAAAACAAAACAAAAGCTTGCATTAATAAAGTAAAATACACACCTTCTGTTGCTATTAAGTTTTTCCCATTTATACAGCACCTTAGGGGAGAGGCTGTCATAGGGAACTTAGCCTGTTTTCTTTTAGTGTGGCTTAAAACTAAGAGTTTTTTTTTCAATGGCTGGAAATAGATAAAAAGGCAATTACATGAAGTTTGAAAATCACATGGAATACAAAATTTAACATTCATAAAATTTCACTGGAATACAACAGCACTCATTAGTTAAAACAGGTTTGCTGCCCACCAGTTTCCAACTTGTCTGACTCTGATGAGAGAACACCCTCCCATGCAAGAAGGTCACAAAGTATGTTTACTACTCACATGTTGGCAGAAGGGGAAAACGGTGGCCTAGAATTCACAGTGAACCAGCCTCGCAGGCTTAGGTCAGCTGCCTGAGTGGATGGACTCTCTTCCACAATGCATTACTCTAGCACTGCAGCTGAGGGATTCTGAAAAGTAACCCAGCTCGCGTTTCCTACCTCAGGGAATGTGACTCACTGAAGTGTGCAAGGACCTCCTGTTTTTGAGACTTCCACACATCCCAGCTTTCCAGTCTGTCCCTCCTTATCTCAAGATACTACATTCTCAGCACATTCTACACAGTCTACACTTAGGTTTGAGAACTGCAAGCCAGAGGGGGAGAGCGAGACTAGCTCAAAGCCACCCACAGAGCTGTCCCCACATCACTTACTATTTGTTGTCTAAGATTGCATACACACAGCAACAGCAGAATTGAGTGGTTGCTACAAGGATTGCATGAACTGCAAAGCTTGTAGAAAAAGTGTTCTGACCTATACTTTAAAATATAAAAACTCACTGGCATCTCCACATTCATTTAGTGCTGGCAGGAGGTCTGTCTCTAAGCCACTTGTCTTGGCCTGCACAGCTTGGAGCGGGCAGAGCTGGTAGTCCCTCATTCATCATCCTGACACCCAGACTTGCCTGCTCTTCACGTAAAGCACTGTATCTAGTAACTAATTTTTCTTGTAATTCGCTTCACACCACGTGCCTCACTTAGCAACTCCAACGAGCTTTCTCAAGAAGTCTTGGGTCTTTGAGACTGTGATTTTCATATCAGTAGCTCTCTAGTTTTTTTGAAACTCACTGTTGGCAAATTGAAATAATCAATAACAATACATCATTCTGCTCTTGGGCGACATTGGAGTTGACGGGTCCACAAGGACTACATTCAAGCAACCCTGACTGTTTCCTTGGTTGATCTGGATAAAGCTTAACTAGAAGGAAGGAACATGTTGCTGGTGATCACCGATTTTATAAATGAGCATCGACTAGTCTTTGGAAGTGACAGATGGAGATTCTGGCTCCCATCCAAACCATCCTCTGGCAATGGTATCCTTGCTTGAGTCTCTTCCCTAAGCTCCTGTTTTCTCTCCCTCTTTTTCTGACCTTGGGTGGGGAGCATTCCCTGGCTGTCCTTAATTTCTCCAATGGTGGCCACATTGATATAAGAGATCCCATTGATATAAGGCAAGTTGTTTCCCCTAAGGAGCCTAGTTTCCTTAGAGTGAATGAGATGTTTTGGCTCCCAGCACATTGATGATGATTGTGTCTGACACTTAATGTAAAATACATTTTACATAGTTTTCTAGCATCAGCAGGACCCAGCTAGTGTTGCTGCTATTTTTTGTTTGCTTATTTCTCTCTCCCTCTTTCTCTCTTTTTGAAACTACTGTATTTGCATCCCAAGTTTCAGCAAAACTAGGCCCTCAATCTCATTCTATGAGGCTGTTTCTTCTCCAGGGGCTACATGACTTGATCACCAAAATTCTTCTTCAGTCCTTGGCCCTAAGAGTTCAAGTTCTCTGATACTTCTTCGTAGCTTACATACTAGAAAAGTGGAGACTTCTGTTGATAGGATTCTTGCCCTGGGGAGGAGCTGTTCAGAACCAGATTAGAGGCTCTGCCACTGGGGTCACTAACTCAGCTTTGCTCCTTCCCACAAATCAGGTTCTCCAGGTTTCATCAAGAAGTACTTTCTTGCAGTTGTGCAGAGTATCCATGCACAAAAATTACAACTGTGTAGTTCTAGCTACTTCTACAGTGACTCCTATATGGGTGGTAGGTATATTAGTTGGAGTTCTTTCTCCAGAAAAAAAAAAAACAGGATAATTGGATATGTGTTCTGAGACAGAGGTTTCTTATGAGGAATTGGCTCACAGTATTACATAGGTAGGTGAGTTGTAGAACTATGGTACTGGATGGCAGGTTAGAGAGTCCAGGAAGTTGGTGTGGTTGATCTTAGTCAAAGATTGGTACGCAGAGCACAGCTTGTCTTCAGGCTAGTGGTCTGGACACTCAGGTGAGTTGATGATGCAGATCAGGTAGGAAGGAGATTGGCTGAAGATGTCCTTCTTGTTTGGGAGGCTGGACTTTTTGTTCTATTCAAACCTTCAATTGATGAGATGAATCTTATGGAGAACAATTTGCTTAACTCCATGTTCATTTATTTAAATATTAATCATAGCTGGCACTGTGCGATAGCCTAGTGGTTAAAGTCCTTGCCTTGAAGGCCTGGGATCCCAAATGGGCACAGGTTCTAATCCTGGCAGCCCTGCTTCCCATCCAGCTCCCTGCTTGTGGCCTGGGAAAGCAGTTGAGGATGGCTCAAAGATTTGGGACCCTGTACCCATGTGGGAGACCTAGAAGAAGCTCCTGGCTTAGGATTGGATCAGTTCCAGTTGTTGCAGCCACTTGGGGAGTGAACCATTGGACAGAAGATCTTCCTCTCTGTCTCTCCTCCTCTCTGTATATCCGACTTTCCATAAAAAAAAATCTTTTAAAAATATATTAATCATAGCTAAAAGCCTCTTTCAAGTTGGCTCATAGGATGAACTATACCATTCATATATATTAGGTTATATATAGTAAATGCATTCCATTGTTGTGAGTAGTGACTCGAACATTGGCCTTGAAGGCCCCCCAACATTTTGGACTCAGTATATTTTAGATATCTGCTTCCCCTTACTGTGGCTGGCAGATTTTGTGCCATTCTGGTTTGTGCCATCAATCTGCTGTAATTGCATAAGCTTACCCCACCCCCAACTGCTGTAACCTCATAGCGCCCTACTTGATAACCCCATCTACCAGTCCCTGGGGCGCCCCTGAATGTCCACCCTCACCACAAAACAAGCACACTCTGGCATGTGTAACTCTCAAGCCCTTGTCATACTGCCCCCTTCCCCATCCTCCTTCGTTTTGCCCCCTTTATCTTCCCTTGCAGCCCCCTCCTGCCACCATGGCGGGAGCCGTTCCCCTTCTCCCTCTCCCTCCCTCTGCCTCTATTCTCTTCCCTATCTTGCTGGAATAAAAACAAACAAACAAACAAACAAACAAACAAACAGAAAACCTCCTAGGTACTTCACTGCATCAGTTATTTTGTCTTTTTTGTTGCAAACTTAGTCCAAAAAGAAGACTAGGCTGTGGGAAATTAGCTGTTGTCTCTTCATAATAATTGCTGTTCTGTGTGACTTCTTAAATCAATTTCAGGAGGTAAAGCAGCTAGAGAACCATGTAAAGCTTCTCCTTCTGTCCAGGGTGATCAAATAATAGTTATATAAATACTTCCCCATGATAAGATGGGAGGGGTGGATCACATAAAGCCATCCCAATAGTATAAAGTAGTTTTCAGTCTTCTGGTTCACAAAACTTGTGGTGAACCTATACAATGTACTCTTTTCCAGAAAGGGGTATTGGATCCCAGATGGAAGAGGGGCTTACCCAAGGTGGTTTCAGAAAGCAAATTCGTTGGGAGCCAGCTCAGGCAGGTATTCTGGAGCCAAGTTTGGAGTTATCGCACTCTTGATTCTAGGTTTATTCAATTACCCAGTAAAGCACGTGGAATTTAGGCAGCTGAGTTGGTCTGGGGTTCTTTTTATTAATACAGAGTCTGTAAGGGGAGATTGTGAATGATTTTGATATTTAATAGCTATCTTGATTAACTCATCCATCCACCTGGGTTATCTCTACATCTTTTTGTTTTCAACTTGGTTATTCTACAACCCTGAACAGATGGACAGAAATTAAGTTATGGAAAACTGATAGTAATGCAAATAATCTTCCCCCATAGAAATGCAAATTGGACCTAATGGAGTGCAATTGACTATTGCCCTGCAGAGAGTGACTGCATTTGCATCCTTTGTAAATTCATTTCAGCATTCCATATTAGAGTGAAAATGTGTGGTATTTAGAATTTGGTTTTGAATTCAGTAAGCCCTACCAGTCCTCTCAATACTTAATGAGTTAAGTAAAATATTTACCATGTATTCACTTTATATCTGTATGAATCCAGATTATATTCTCTTTCAAAATGAATCCTTTAATAGGCGAACAATGTGCACATCTTATTTTCCAACCCAGCACTGTTTTCCCATAACTCTTTCAAAAGGATAGATTGAAGCTGCCATGGACAATAAACACTTTCACTTGCATCATCTCACTTGATTCCTATCACCAGCCTGGGAGAGTACATATCATTCCCATTTCACAAATGGAGGAAAGGAAGGTCTGTGAGAAGATGTGTTTTCCTCCAAGCAAAATTTTACAGCTTTCTGTGAGGCAGAGCCGTGACCTGGGCATAGGTCCACTGTTGCTAAGCCCCAGGCTCATCCTCTTTGTTAAGCCACTCTTCGTTTAGGGGGAAGATAGTTGGAGGCAGCTGCAAAGCCTGGAATGGGAGAGCTGCTATTTCAAAAAGAAAGGGCTGAGAATTCGGATGTGATGGAAGTTCTGAAACGTCTGAGGCTACCATTCAGCTCCCTTTTTCATTTTTCCTCTTGAGAACAAAAGCCAGTTTTACATGTTAATAGATTTAATTACTGCATGGAGATCTGAACAGATAGAAAAGTCCCAGGCAGTGATGACGCAGTGATGGTCTATTGAACAGCATTTGAATTAATTTGAAGTTTTCATCCTTGTGATTGTTGTGGTTATTAGTGTTAATACTCAAAGTTCATGTTAGTAGGGTGTTACTGTGAATCTGAAGCATTAAAATAGGCCTGATTTCCCAGTAATCATTTGTTGATTAATCAGCCCATTCGTAATTGCTACAGAGCTGACATACACAACACCCCCTGCATTCAACTTCTCAGCTTGATTTAATCAAGGATAATATTGGGTCTCATCTAGCCAATGTTTCGTACTAATAGGTTGTCCTTATCTATTTTCGTGCCTTCCCCACTGTGGACATTCTCTTCTTTGTCCTTGGACCACCACTGAGAGGCAGAGAAAGCCTCAGAAGTGTATGCAAACAGCCTGCTCTTGGGGACTGTGGAACTCCAGAATTTTCTTTATGTTTCTCCAGGAAAGCTACACCTGCTTTCCCTGCCTGAATTCACAGAAGAGAAGTTTAGATAGTATGACACTGATTTTTCTTCTCAACTCTGTTTCAGGGAGTAAATAAAAATGGAGATGACTGGAAATTCATAGAAATGGAAAGCTGCGACTAGGAGATTACTACTCTAACGTCTTACTTCTACAGCATAGAATGTGCCACAAGACCACTTAAGAGATTTCCGAGGCAAGAGAACAGATTAGGGGCAGAGCCTGAACCCAATCCAGACTTTCTGATTCCTAATCTGGTACTGTTAATTTCTTTTGCTCCAGTTTTAAAATAGACTAAATCATGTATTGGACTGTTAGACTCCCATAATACTTCTACTTAGTGTAAGTATTGAGTTTATGTCATATTTATTCTTGATCAATTTCTCTCTCTGTCCTTCTCTCAGTGTTACTTTAAAATCTAGTATAATCTCTAATCCTAATCCTAATCAGGAACCATTAACTTCAAGTTTGTATTATTATATATGCAGTATTGGTTTTTTCATTAATTCATTGCACTTTATTGTTTTTCCTCTTTATTGGTTTGGATTTGCACTTTCTACCTCTTTTCTTTTAGGTGTTATCCTTAAATTATTTACTTCACCTAATTTACATTAAAAATCATATACATTTAATCAGTGGTCTTACCCATCTCCGCATAGGTGAAATCACCAATAATCTAATAACCCTCATCCTAAACACCATGCAACTGGGATTATTAACAATTCACTTTTGCCTGTTTTTGACATCTCATTAGTCATTATTTCAAAAATAATGTGTGCAGTGGCTTTGCAGTCCCCAGTCTTGGATCCCGCCCAGCAGGGGCAACTCCCACAGCCGCCACACTGTGGGGGATTGTAAGCAGCCCCCAACCCCAAGGTCCGGAATCCTCCCAGACTTGTCCCACCGCCAGCTTTTGACGGCAGGGCAGAGCTAGGACGTTAATCCAGTTACCAAGTTCCCCTCATGGCTACTCACCTTGAGGGAAGATTGTTCTTGGGCCTGGAATAGCCAAGGACTCAGCCACTGCCTTTCGCAGCAATTCAGAACTGTTGAACTATCAAAACCACTTGAGCAAGACCCTCGGAGCATGCCCCACATCTGGGACCTGGCATGGGTGGGAGACTGGGTGGGGCTTCTCCCTTAAAATCTCCTTTTACATCAGATATATTAAGGAAATAATACAGAACTAATTGTCTTGCCCATCTTCCTGTAGTGCTTGAACCTTTTACCCTAATTATGTCAAGATTGTCAAATAAATAAATAAATAAATACTTTAAAAAATAAATAAACATAATGTGTGCTTATTTGGGTGTGGGTATGTATTATTTGATGGAGCAAGGACACAAGCATCAGCTAATCTTGTTCTTCAGCATTAGAACTCTCAGACAGCAAACAGAGGCAGTCCCCAAGGGGACTATCCCTCTGCATTTCAAAAGACCAGTTTAATCCATGTCTTGCATTGTTTCCCACCCCAACTGTGACAGCCTAGACAATAAAAATGGTGACAATAAGGCTAGATTTTATGAAACATTTCTGGGACATGTCCATAACCTGACATTTGCCATAACCTTAGGTTCTCCAAAAGTCCAAAAGGAGAGTGAGAGTGCTTATTATAAGAAAATATATCATTAAGGGATGAGATATCGCTTTTCTTTTACAGCTCATGTGGTAAGCTAATTGCCCATATCGGGTTCTGTACGTGGGATTGGAAGGACCTGTTTGGCTCTGTTTTTACTAGGCACCATGCGGCTCTTACTGATGGATAGTTTGAAGTGCATGGTGCTTAAACTGGGTATCTGTTTTCCACACCAGTACAGTTGATTGGCTAATTTGTATTTTGCACTGATGTAAGTTTAGTTAATTAATCCATATCATGTGCCAGTGCTTTCTCAGTTGATTAAATGACCGTTGCTTGAAAACCTCTGAACACAGCTGACTGGGGCAGTTCCACTTGCAGTGTCTTCCATTTGCAGTAGCATGGGACAGTCCAATGGTTGGCACCAGCTGGTGAATAAAGACTTCCAAGCCCCCAAGAGTTTGTCTCCGACTTGTTTCTGTGATAGATTTGGCTAACGTACAACACAACCCTTGAGGTTGAAATGCCTGCAAAAAGATAGCCCAGTCCAGCCTACCTTTCCCAAGATCCCAAGACTCTCAAAGTATAAAAGGCCCATCCTGCTGAAAAGTTGGGCTGCTGCCATGTGTTCCCTCTATCTACATGCAGGTAGTTGTTCACCCTATGCAGATTTATTTCTCTTTTATAGTAAATTCAATTTGAGTGAATTCCTACCATGTGCCTCTTGGTTCTATGTCTCCTTCCTAATATTATCTATCTTCTTATTTTTACTTTGCATTGTTGCTCTAACACACTGAAGATAAGAATTTGTTGTCTTTAGATATGTTTGTTATAAAAATTCTGGTAGACCACTTTGTTTTCTATGAATAAGTCCTCTTTTTCTATCTGGTAGCTTTTGAAATTGTCTCACTGTGTTGGTATTCCATGCTTGGATTTCAAAATATCTAGGTGTGTTAATTTTTCTTTCTGTTGTTCTGGTTGCACTATAAATCTTTCATCTGAGGGCTCATGTTTTGCTTTGACTATAGACAATCCTAAGTCATTTTTTTCATTGAACAGCGTCTTTTTCCTCTTCTTACTCCCCTTTCCTTCTTTGAATTCCTTTTGCTGGAATGTTTACTTTCTTTTGTCCAAAATTCTGTCTTCTAGGTATTAATTCTCTCTGCAATTGTATCTAGTTTGATCTCCTAGTTGATAGATATTCAATTTTAATGAATAGATGTTTTTCATATCTAGACATATTATTTGGCTCCTCAGATTATCTATTCCTTATTTCATAAAGTTTTGTTTTTCTTATAGCTTAATTGTTAATTTTACATCTTGAATCATTTCAACATTTACAGTTCATTTAAAGCTCTTAATATGCATGCCCTTCAGTGTGTTATGTCCTCATTTTCTCTTGTTCATTTTCTAATTTTTAGTGTGAACACTTTTTTTTTTAACTTTTTTAGACTTTTGTTAAGTAGTTTACTTGAGAGGCAGAAAGATAGACACATATGTACACATAGATCTACACACATAAAGACCTTCTACTTGGCTGTTTTATTCCCCAAAAGTGCACAATAATTGGAGCTGGGCCAAGGCTGAAGTTGAAGCAGTGTAGTTCCAGGCTTTGATGTGATTGATAGCAATCCAATTATTTGAGCCATCACACAGGGTCTTCAATATCAAAAAGCTGGAGTAGGGGTCAGAACTGGGAATCAGACATAGGCCATCTAATGTGAAACATGGGCATTGCAGCCATGATCTGTATGCCTTCTCTGGATGAGCGTATTTTTAATGACAATTTGGGGGGGTATGGGGTGCGAGAGAGATCATGTTAGACAAGTCTAGGATGTGTTAAGGAATCCTTATTAACCATGCTTGGTGATGGTAGTGACCACTAGAAGTTAGCAAATGACCAGTCTATGTAACAACCCAGTTTGAATTAAAACCCTGAGAGGAACAAATGATCATCACCATAAAACCCATCTATTAAACTGAAGACCCATGTCCCAGCTTCCGCAGCAGTATCAATTATCCTAAGAGACAAGCAGTGAACAACCTGGACACACTTACAAAGTTGCAAATATTCATCTTTTCCTGGCTTCTCCATCCACATTCCAATACTGTTAGACCTCACCTCTCCTGGAACTCTTGAAAGTACACAAGTTAGAAGTACATTGCATCTTAGCCTTAATATCTTTGCTGTCCTGCCCAAGCAGTGAACAGAAGGTGAGGAATACAGACACACAGGAGCCATGACCTGTCCTCAGAGTCTGCCAGAGAGCAAGCAGGAGAGGCCAAGAGTCAGAGTACAAGAGCAATGGAAGCATGCGACCAAGACAGAGAGCTCCTCCCTGTTATGGGCCTTTGTGGGGGCTTGAGATGGGTGTGGTTACCCAACAGTGCAATACCGCACCCTCAGAGGAGATTCCAGGTGACCACAGGTGAGCATTACAGGTGGACAGAAAGGACCATGTAGATGGGGGAGGTGTGGCTTTCAAACTGTGACTCTGAACTAGCCACCTAAATCCACAACAGGGGAATTAGACACAGCATGATTATGAAAGGAAAGGAGATTTGTAATTATTTCAGTATGTGGTCTCAGAGGGATCCTGACCACAGAAACATTTTATTGTAGATTGCAAAGTAAATTAATTTCTCAACATTTGATGGTATGCTCTTTTTATCAGAAATCATGCATAGGATCTGGTGCAATGGTTCAATGGATAAATGTTCACCTGGCAAGCACTGGAATCCCATATGGGCTCTGGTTCATGTCCCAAGTCTTCTACTTCCTATCTATCCCTGCTTGTGGCCTGGGAAAGCAGTAGAGGATGGCCCAAAGCCTTGGGACCCTGCACCCATGTGGGAGACCCAGAAGAAACTCCTGCTTGCTGGCTTTGAATCAGCTCAGTTATGACTGATGCAACCACTTGGGAAGTGAATCAATCAATGGAAGATCTGTCTCTTTGTCCTTTTCTTTGTAAATATGATCTGCCTTTACAATAAAAATGAATAAATCTTTTTAAAAACTCCATGCATAGTATCAATAAATGGGAGACACTCCCTTTTCTCCAATGCTGAATCCCGGAAGAAACAAACTTATTTTAAACTTTTCTATGTTACTGTGTAGTCTAACTAGTGCTGCCAAAAATACCCCAGTCCTAATTCCTGGAACTTGTGAATGTTACCTGATGTGACAAAAGGGACTTAGCAACTGTGCTTGGAGTGAGGATTGTGAGACAGAAAAATTATCCCTGATTATTCAAGTAGACCTTAACTGTAATCACAAGTGTCCAATAAGAAGGTAGCAGAGGGAAATTTAGCCACAGAGAGACAATGATTTAAAGAAGGAAGCAGATATTGGAGTGCTTTGCTTTGAAAATGGAAGGAGGGGCCTTGAGCCAAGCACAAGAAGAATGCAAAACAAAACAAAACAAAACAAACCTGGAAATAGACATGAAATGGTCACCCATAGTTTCCTGAAGGAACACAGTCTGGCTGAGCCCTTGGTTTTGGACTTTAGATTTCCAGAAGTGTGACAAAATTGTATGTGTGTTGTGAGAATTTATAATTTCAGTGACAGAAAGCCTATTCAGCTGGTAGACAGCCTTTCAGCCCTCTTTGTTCTCAACTTGGAAACTTGACTGGATCTTCCAGGAGGTCCAGGAATTGTGATCCTTTCCATTGAGTCAAACTAGGAAGACATCAAATAACAAGAACCCACAAGACTTGTGGTCCCAATCTTCCTGCAGAGAGAGACTATGAAGATGCGGTTCGGTCATTCTGTCTTCTCAAGAGCTGAGAGTCTGGGAGGTTGGAAAGTCATGCTTACATTACACACATCTTACCCATCACCACGTGGACAGATGCAAGTTGGCCATATTGTTTAAGTTTTGTTCCTCAATTTTCTCCTCTGTAGAAAAACTAATACTAGTGTTTCTTCCTCAGAGTTGTGATGAGACTCCAATTAGATAACACACATTATGTGCCTGCCGTGTGTTCTATGCCTTTTTCTTGCGAGGATACTGGAAATATCTGAAGGGCATGACCCAAGATTTCTGTCCAAGAGGTATGAGGACTGAAAAAAATGGACCTAAAGGATTTATCAAAGTTCTATTTTCATGTTTATATATTTCCATTTATTTTAAAGACAGAGGGACGAAGAGAGAGGCAGAGAGAGATAGAAAAGAAAATAAAAGTATCTTCTATTTGTAGAGTCTCTCCCCAAATGCCCACAGCAGCCAGGGCTGCATGAAACTGAAGCCATCTGACCTCCATCTGGCTCTCCCATATAAGGACCCGACTATTTGAGTCATTACCTGCTTCTTCTCAGGACACGTCAATGGGAAGAAGAGTCAGAAGCCAAGTAGGTACAACTCTGTTAGTCTCATTTAAGATGCAGGTATGCCAAGTAGCAGCTTCAACCAGCTGTGCCACAGTGCCTGTCCCCATCAGAAGTTTTGAGGAATAAGAAAATGAAATACAAAGTAATGTTCTGGAACACAAAGTAAAGCACATCACCAAAACCCTAGAAAGTGGAAGATTTTGCTGATTTTGTAAAGCGAGGAGGCTAGTCTGAAGTGGAAGATACTGTGTGGTTGTCATGTTCTTCGTTCAACACACAGGTATGGTGGCTGCCCACAGGCTGATGCCCACATTTAACACAGTAAAAGCTGATGCTCCAAACAGCCTCCTAATTCAGTGCCATTAACCTTAGGGGCATTGACAACAAATAGGTTGAAGCTGGTGATCTTTACAGGCTTGCAAATTGTTAAGGAAATCAGACAGACAAAAAAGGAACAAACAAAAAACCCAAGGAGATGAAATGCTTCAATGTCAAGAGCAACCACCACAGAAGGGCGCTTTAGGAGGATAGGGAGGCTGTGCTATGGCTAGATGGCAATGGAGACAGCTGTTGTAGCAAACCCAGGAAGGGTCTGTTCAGTGGCATCAAGCTCTGCCACAAACAGTTCTTCACCTGGAGAAGTAAAAGCCAGGAGTCCAACCATACAGTAGTGTCAGAGCTGTCAGCATGTTGCATTGAGTTCAGTGCACAAGCAACTGCTGTATCTGCACCTACGGTGTGCGGCACAGTAGCTAGCCAGTTTCAGGGAAAGGGGCAATGCATTGTCCCCAAGAGGCTCTGACATCGTCTGTGAAAAGGCGCTGGAACATGAGCTTCCCCTTGATTCTGAGCTGCTTCTTCCAGACATTAGCAATCTAAGCTGCCTTGTTGTTCTAGCATCCTAAGTTGAATAAGGAGGACACACATCTACTCTGCGGTCTCTTCTTTCTCTGCTCCCTCTTCTTCTCATTGTCTTAAATTACTTTTCTTCTCCTTCCTTCCTTCTTTCTTCTTTCTCCAACATTGTCAGGATGTTTCCTTCATAATTATTCCTTCTTACATTCAGTGTCTGCATTTTTTTCTTCCTCATTACTTAAGTACATGTAAATTGGCCATGTTGCTGATGCGGAAGCAATTTTTTTAAAATTGGTTAAAATGTGCCAACGTCAAACATGACGAATTCTTCCACTTTTGGACTCCTCATGACTTTAATCATCCCAAATCAGCCAGTTAAGAAATGACAGCATGAGGATCAAATTCTCTTCACATCATTTTGTTTTGTTTTGTCCGTTAATGTGTGTGTGCTCATGTATAATGTGTACTGCAGTTGGTTCGGGTATTACTGACCTTGTCAAGTAGTACGAAGCCACGGCTACGTGCCAGACCCTGGCTGAGGAGTAGGAAATTAAGAGGAGAAAATAATGGGACAACTTCTAGAATTTGCAGCCAGACCTTCTGGGAACTTGGGGCTTGGTGGATAGGAACACATGGGCATAGTTAGAAATAAAAGAGGAAGCTTTGGCTGTATAATGATGGTAATTTGGCCCACGCCCCAGGGATGCCTGGCTCTTGTCTTTAGCACTGGGAACTAGGGTGCTGTTGAACATACACTAAATTATACCAACGTGGGAATAAAACTACTATGGTTGATAATGAAGCCATGGCCTGGGAACTTCTGATAAAAAGGCATCGGGTATAAGCTGATTTGAACAAGACTGGGGCCCATAGATATTGCCTTCCTAAGCACCAGTCTCCACCTTGGGACTCATCCACTCAGAAATATACATGTGGGGAGAAATAAATAAAATGGGGCTCTAGAGGAACCCTGAACTTAGTCAATCAGTTGTGATAGACAGTAAAGACTGACAAAGCTGTCTATTTGAGCCTGGAGCCAGGCATTGCCTGGGTTTTAAGTAGAATTGCAAGAAAGAATCCAGCAGGCAAGATATAGTAGTAGTGCAGGCTGTGAGGATATTGTGTTAATTTAGTATTCTGTCTGTGGACAGTAAATTGTCCCAGTTTTGAATATGGCAGTGGCTGGAGAAAGTGTGTTCCCCATCATACTCCTCCCCCATCCAGCCAGGAGGACTTATCGATCTGATGCAATCTGAATGAGTTTATGAGTAAGATGCTCTTCCCCAACAGGGGCCTGGATCCAAGAGATTGCTAAAAGACAGCTTTAGACCAGAGGGCAGGGTGAGCCTCACTTTCATGTTGCCCAGGAAAGCAAATCAATGTGTCTGGAGATACGTGTGCTATAGTCTGTTTTCTGAGTAAATGATGAGATAAGCACGACTTCTCCAAGATCACATTTGGAAACAAGACACAGGTAGACACAGGTAACTCTTCTGACTCCAGTTAGTGCAGTCTCCAGGATGATATCCAAACCAAGGCAACCACAGCAGCAAGACTGAGGAAGCATTCCAACAGGTGAGTGGAGCATCTAGGGGAAAATACTGAGTGTCAAAGATGAGATCCCTGGGACTGCTCTTGTGGCATAGCAAGTAAAACTGATGTTTGCAGTGTTGCATCCAATATGGATTTCAGTTTGAGTTTTGGCTGTTCCATTTCCTACCCAGATCCCTGCTAATGACCTGTGAAAAGCAATGAAAGATGTCACAGGTGTTTGTGGCCCAGCAACCAACACTGGAGAAGCCTCTGAATCTTGGCTTCATCCTGGCACAGTGCTTGCAGCTATCTGGAGAGTGAACCAGAGGATGGGATACCTCTCTATATCTCTTCTCTCTCTCTTTCTCTCTCACTCTCTCGCTGAAACTCTAAATTTCAAAATAAATAACTAAATCTTTTTAAAAATTTGTGATTCCCTCCCCTTGGAGAGAGGGCAGGACAGAGAAAAGTTGGAAAACCATGGCAAAGTCTTCCATAGAGGAGTGCAGAATGGAAAGCTGATTTTCTAGGAAAACCCTGAGATGCAGAGAATAGAAGGCAAGTCCAGGTGGCGTCTGCTTGCATGCCACTGGCCGATGGTATCAGCCCAGAGGTTCCTACTGTCTGCTTGCCTGGAGCTGGGATTCCCAGCCAGGAAATGCAGGCATCAGAACACCGGCTGGTGTGCTCGGCGTTGCTGTACTGTTTATGAGAATTCCATTGTCTTTAATTGGAAACAGAACTCTAGCTTTGTGCAGCTGGATGGGGAGATGGGCTCCTTCGGGAAATGGTGATGATTTGGGAACCCTTGCCTCCTGAACCTTCATTGGGCACTCAATAAAGACCTTTCCTGCCAAGCTATACCACAGAGTGGCTGGAACCCTGCCTTAGACATTCCTGGGGGAAACATAGAAGGTTTAGCTAGAGGAAACATTTGCCAAAGTAAAGCCAAGGGTGATGTGCTCACCAGCTTGGGAAAGCTCTCCTAGGCCTTGGGGTCCTGATGCTTCCTGGGAGACCTCTGGACAAAGATTTACATAAGATCTTATGTGAGATCCTGTGGCTTTGGCCTTAGATAGTGGATTGAAGGTTGGATTTGTCACGTCTGAATGTCATGGCTCTGGGTAAGTCATTACATGCTCTTCGTTTTCTCATCTGTGAAGCCAAGATAAGAATAGATGATTCAATGATAAGAGGAAATAATTTGGACATAGTGCACTATCAGTTAAAAGTGGTATCATTCTTATCTGTGCCATTTGCTTTTTTCCACAAAGTAAAATATGTTATCTCCTGTATAGTGGTGATTTCTAACTCCTAACTGAATTAGCAGTATCTGTAAGCTTTGTTAAACATCAAGATTCTCAATTGCATTCCAAGTTAAGAGATTCTGAGGTGTGACTCTGCAATATACGTTTTGGTAAGCAGTCCTGGGAGATCATACTTTGAAAAATATTTCTATAAGATTACGTTTTTATTATTAGAAATTGAACTTCCCCTGGTACATCACTCTTAAAACTGTCCATGTTTTCAGAGGCCTGTGTACCTAGGGTTTCCCCTGTCCCTGTCTTGTTCTGTCTTACCCACCCTCAATCACAATTCTGATAGTAGGTGTTTAAGCTACATCTGTCACTAGCCTCAGATTTGGGTATTTCCTAAAAGAGCAGCTCTCAACTTTGGCAACATATTGGAATCACCTGGAGAACAGAACTTTGAATCATCTTGCTGGTCATGCTGTACCCCAGACCAGGAAATCTGGAACTCTGAGTGGCCCCGGGCATCAATGTTTTGAAAGCTTCTTGATGATTTCAGTGTTCATCAAGTTGAGAACCATTACTCTATCTACATCCACTTGCTCAGAATCTCTGCATATCGTCTCCCTGACCAAATTTCCAACCTATGCCTTGTATCTTGGAATTTCCAATTGTCCACAATTTTTGTTTGAGTTTACCCAAACAAATTCCTGGTTTGTTTGACCTTCTTTCTGATTCACTGATTACTTTGACCCACCTCTATTTGGCATATATGTTTCTCATCAGTCGGTCCAAACTCATGGGACACAGCACTGCATCCTGGAGATGGTTCCATGTTGTCTTAGAAGAGGAGGGTCAGATAGAAACACATTTTGGTCTTTCTACCATTTTCTTACCCCTTTCTCTTGTAGAGGATTTTCTCCACGCTTACCCACTGGTCCTGCCAGAGCTCTGACAAGCATCTCCTTCTTTGTGAATCCATCTCTGACTATTCCAGCCTGAGACACAGACCTGTAGTCTTGATTTCTCTAACAGCATTGACATCACATGTGATGACATTTCACTTCATGGAATAAGGCATCAGAGGGGACAAGACACAGCAGCCACCAGAATTCTTGTGAAAAGTGAATTGTAGTTATTTAAAAAAATATGAGTGATTGGGATAAAGTTTATACCGAGAGCAGTGAGAAACAGAGTAGAACACATTGCTCAAAAGCAAAGTGGGATTACTGAATTGCTGAGAGTAAAATGTTTGACTAAAATGTAATCATCACCATGATTTCCTCAAAGTGCTAACAACTAGAAAATCAGTACAAACTGTTTTGATAAGAGTGAATTTTGTGGGACACTGCTGCAGGGTCTGAGTCTAGGTTGTGGCAAAAATGACATGGTCTTGGTCTTGGTGGGAAACAAACCAATCAAGGACTTTGGAATATGACAGAGCATGGATTATAGATCAAGCAAGGTTTAATTATATTTGTAATCTACAGAGCGAATTCATCTGATATCTGCGTTCCATTAAACACTCCTGCTTCCTAAACCGTAAGTTTCCCTACAATAAATCCTGTCTATATGCATCTGAATTTTCCTGATCTTGTCACAGGTTTTGGCACCAGGACTGTTCGCCACAAAAGCTTGCAGAATGAGCCATGAAGGAAACATATAATGTGGGATTTTTTTCTTAAGGTCAAAGGAAGCACTGAGAAGTCCTTATTGTTTGTGGGCAGTTTTGTGGTTCAAACCAAATTCCTTTTCATTCACCACTTAGATGCTGTTGAACCGATTTGTCCTAACTCTGTTACTCAAGATTTGATTAATTTGAGCTCAAAATGACATTTCAAAATCCCTTAGTCCCAAACACATAGCTCATCAGAAATGCCTCCCACTATTTACAATTTCGCTTCATTGAAATATGATGATGCCAAGCAGACAGCGGTGTGTATTCAGCGGAATTCAATTTTCCTGATCACTGACTTCATCGATCAGTCTGTTTGCAAAGGGCTGAGGCAAGCATCCCTCTGCCTCTTAGAAATTGTGGGTGAGCCACTGTCCTCATATTTCTGCCTGTGAAAAGGCTTGTTACAGTGTAATGATGGAACTTTGAGGGAGGGGGAACTTTATTGTTGTTGATTTAAGCATTATTGAGTTCCTGTCATGGCCCGGACTTTCAATTCTGTGTTCATGTTCAACTTGTACATGAAGAATCTGATACTTACAGAACTTGGGGAGTTGTCTATGGTGGTATAGCTTGCAGTGCATAATTCTAGGATTCCAATGCCAGGCTTTCAGCTTTGAAACTGAGTACTGTCATGATGCTAGTCTTCTCTTAGGAGTTGTCTCAAGGCAGGGGAGGTGGAAACAAGTACTTAGGAAAGGAATCCACGACAGGCTTGAAAAGAGGACTGGTGACAATCATTTATTATCATGAGACTCATTGTCCATGTCTCTCTTCTGTCATCCGGGTGTACTTGGACACCATTGCCAGTGCCTTCAGAAGGCCACCCTTAGTCATGAGCCTGTGCTTCCCTTGTGTGGTCAGCTCCTTAAGAGTGGTGTATAATGCTGCACCCAGACTCGGAGTTGCCAGAAGTAGCCCCAGGAACACATGCAGGAAATACCTTGCAGGGAAGAATATCTGTAGCTCTTAAAGAGGGTTTTAAACAGAAGTTATGGCCTGGGAGTGTTGTCCGTAGCATTTTAGTCTACAGATGGTACTACCAAGGCACATCCACTTAGGATAAAACCTATACCTCATGCATCCTTTCCAAATTGGGACTATTGCATCTGCAAGCTTGTAGATATTTTCACTCTCATTTGGGTCAACAGATATCTGCTACCTTACGGCACCCCTCAATGCATGATATGCTTAAACTAATAGTAAAAAAGAGTTATGTCCTTAATCAAGTAAAATTGGAGAATGATTGGGTGCATGTTTTTTGATTTTCAGGCAATAGCTGTGGTATGGTCTCAAAACCAAGGCTGATCAGTCACACCTTAGTCTCTCTGAAAATGAATTTCACACTTCATGGCTGTTCTCTACTCAAGTTTTCAAAGCAATCATTTTCCTTACTAGCTAGTGTGAGTGTTTTCACCAACCATTGGATCTACCTACTGGTTGTAATTTACATAGGAAAGGATCTCACGTGCACTTAAAGCAAAGCTGCCATGGTGGTGCTGAAGTTATTACTGGAACCATGCAGAGGAGACATGCAGTCTCAGCATATACATGTGGCTTAGGCAAGTTTGGTAGAGAATCACATTGCACATTAAGACACAGCTTATATCAGCATCCTTGTATGATGGTAGTCACACTTCTATCAGTACACCATGGGTCCCGAAACCCTGAGTCATGTTCATTTCTCCTAGAAAAAGAAGTCAGGGTGAACGTAGATTGTACAGGATACAGTCCGCACTAACAAGAGAACCTCTAGATGCCATTGCATTGTACCACCCCACAGATGGTATGTTTTTAAGTGATCTGTGCTATAGGGGTACAACACTAACCATCCTTTAAACACTTTCTCATATTCAATACTTTTTGATCTTTACCAGAGTGCATTGAATATGTTAGTATCCCATTTGATATAGAGGGGAACCAACTCTCTATTTTCTGGAACTCAACCAGGTTAGAAGCTATGGCTCTTGGTGCTGGTGAAAGGAACATCTGGTTGGTGGTGGGTATTGGCATGGGTGGAGGAAAGTAATTGGTGAAGAGTGATATGCAGAAACAAAGCAGTGGGATAGCTCAGCACAAAGACCCTCAAAGCAAACTGAAGATTTACTTAGAGAAGCAGCAGGGTCTTGGGAGAGACTTCTATTGGCTTTGTGCTTCCTCTTTTCCTGGCTTTTATCCTTTCCCCTTCCAGGATGACACTCCATTGTGCACAGAAGGCTATATGCTGCATATACTATCCTTTTGGACATTCAAATTCAACACTCTATTGGGGCACCATCAGCCATTGTCTCCCATGGTAGCTCGATGAGACGGAATAATTCCCTGGGAAGCACAGCCTGCGCACATTACTGTGACAACACTGCTATAGCTGCGGCTTGAGCTCTCCGACCATCCACCCAGTTCAGTCTCTTTGATATCATCTTGGGTGAAGTTGAGGCTGTAGACACATAGGTCAGGATCTAGATTTCCTACTACTACTCCACCACTCAACAAGTACATCCAGCCTTATCATTTACTTTCTACATTAACAATAATATTTTAAATACTGAAAATGGACACCATGCCAAAACCTGGGGGCTCAGGTAGATTTTAATTTATAAAGCCAGCAGGCTCATGTAATATTTGTTACTTGTAAGGCATTGATCTTGTCCCTTTACTAACTCATTGTCACATCAACAATGAGAGACTATTTGTCCTTGTTTCACAGATGAGAAAACTGAGACATATAGGAAGTCTAAGAAATCTATCTGAAGTCATACATCTTGAAACTCTAGGAACAGCATTTCAAAGCCTCTGACTGGAATATAAAAACACTTCCAAAAGTTTATAGGAAATGGAAGGCAAAGTTTATTTTGGTGCAAAAGCTTTTGAAAGTCGCGCATATGAAGTTTCCAGAAAAAGTTTGTGGAAAGTATATAATATGAACAAAACTATACTAGGATTTAAAAACATTCTTGCAACAAATTAACTGTATATTCTCCATTCACTACCTGAAGTATTGTGATATTTTGTGGTTTATAGGGGCAGACATATAGAGTCATGGCAGATTATAATGTTTGTTGCACTAGAAGAATGAGAAATGGAGTTGGAACAAATTGTTCTGACTGGGTACCTACACTTTCCCAGTCCTGGCTGCTGCTGCCCTTGAACACCTTCATATATTATTCTCATTAGCCACTTACTGCCTTGATCCCACATCTGACTCAGACACCAGTTCCATCACTGTCAAGGATATTTACAGACTTCTCTGCCAGAAATACAGGGAACTTGGCATCAGAACAGCCTGTCTATTGGTCCTCTCTTGGTTCCTGCTCTTTAAAGGAGTATCTTCTGCCTTAGTCTTTTCCCCAAGTCCTGCCTCCTATTATTGGTCCAATCAGTTCAGCCTATGTGTTACTTGGCCTCTGCTCAGACTCTCTGGCTAGTACTCTGATTTCTCTGTTTTGGATGGATAAGAATGAAATTTATTTACACTATTTGAGTCCGTGTCTACAATTATGGCTCACTGCACTCTTGCCAACTCATACAGGTGATCTTTCCCTCCTTCATCTTCCTTACCACTTCAAATATCCTCAAGAACTTGGAGACAGAAACTTGCCTTCTTGGAAAGGGGGACCTCTTTTCAGTTGATGGTAATTGAGTATTGCTGTGATTGGCATTTGGTTTGAAAATGGCCCGCCAAGATTCATGTGCTAGAAGCTTGATACCAGTGTGTTGTTATCGAGGTGATGATGCCTTTAAGAGAACGTGCAGGCTCCACTCTCCTAAAGGGAGTCATGCTAATCTCAGGAAGTGAGTTGGGTCTCACAGGAGTGAATTCACCAGACTATGGCCTCCTAATGCTCTTGATTCTTCTGCCAGGAACTAGTTCCCTTCCATTTCTTTGCCTTGTCATGGTATAACCAGGGGCTCTTGCTAGAGGTGAAACTGATCTTGGACTTTCTGCCTCCTTGACTGTGAGCTAAATAATTAACTTTTTTTTGTGTAAAAATAGTCAACCTTGAAGCCAACATAATGGCACTACAGGTCGAACTACTGATTACAATGCTGGTGTCACGTATCAGAATACAATTGTTAAGTCCTAGTTGCCTCATTTCTGACCCAGGTTTCTGCTAGCACACTTGGGAAAGCTGTGGAACATGTCCCAGGTCTTTGGACCTTGCCATCCACATGGGGGACCTGAATGGATTCCTCATTCCTGGCTTTGGCCTGGCCCAGCTCTGGCTGTTGGGGCCATTTCAGGGAGTGAATCAGCATATAGAAATTAATGATCTCTCTCATTGTCTCTCCACTCTGCCTTTTAAATAAATAAAACAAATCCTTAAAAAAAATAAGAGGACAGCATTATGGTGTAGCAGGTTGAGCCACCAGTTTCAATACTGGCATCCCATGTGGGTGACAATTCACCTCCAAGACACACAAGCTCTAACCCAGATCCTTGCAAATGTGCCTGGAAAAACCTGGGACGATGATATTGGTGCTTGGATCTCTTCCACCGATGTGGAATACCTGGGTGGAGTTTCAGGCTCCTAGCTTCGGCCTGACCTGGCCAATTCTGAGTGAATCAACAGGTGGAAGATTTCCCTACCTCTTTTCTCTCTTTCTTTGTATATGACTCTGCCTTTAAAAGAAAAGAAAAACTCTTTACATGAATAAAAAAATCTGTCTTCAGTATTTTGTTATAGTGACACGGTGGAATAAGGCAGGCATTTTCCCACTGGAACTTCTAAAGTTGTTGATGTCTTGAACTCTAAGCCTAAACTCTGCTTTCTCGCTAATCTTTTCTGGAGTTCTACATCTGAGATCCAGAGACCTATTGAATGCTGTCACTGATGCTGCCTGCCTATCTGACACCTCCGACTACAATCCTATGTCGGGAGCTCTATCTCTGGGTATTCTGTGTTGCTTATGCTCCATTTTTTTCACAACCCTTTCCTGTCCTCTACAACTGTTTCTGTAAAATTATCCTGCTGTCTCCTCCTGCAGTTTCTGCAGTTATGGGTAGTTTGTCAGCAGTCTTCATGCCCAGATAGTTTATTTATATCAAATTCTAGCCATTGGTTTCACTTCATTTTTTAGGTGTTTCTTTTCAAGATAGTCAACCATTAGGACTTTTTTTCTCTTAGCTTTCTCTTCATAGTCCTTAAACCAAAGTCTTCTACTGCAAAAATAAAGAGAACAGGAGGTCAAAGTTTGGTTCAAGGTCACTCCATTATACATTTATTTTCTGTCTATTGAACTTCCACAACATGTTAGGCTCTCTGTTACATGATTGCTTTTATTTTCATAAGTATTTTATCAGTAGGTTAAGGTTTCAGCTTGGGTAAAAATGTCTACAGGGCCAAAGACTACTGAAGCACAACAATGATAAAATCAGAAAATCTTCTAGCTGTCCTCCCATGGTGGAGCTGCCACATATTCAGGCTTCATGTGGGTCGTAGGGAGATGAGGAGCTCAGTGCCCACTTCCAGAGTCAGAAAGGCAGGAACTGGAGCTCAGAGTTCACAGGCCTCTGCTCATCAATTTACTGCACACTCAGCATCATGGCAAGTGGTTCATCTCTGACAGCTAGAATGCTCTTCTGTCTGAATCAGTGAGTCCTTTTTCATCATCTCTATTGATGATCTGCAGGTGCTCTGAGATATATACCTCATCCAAAGCAGAGAAGATTGTGCTTAGCTTAATGGATTTCTCCAACCAGGTAACATTCATAGTAATAAAGTCTTATCCAAGGTTCCAAACATACTATTCCTAAATGCAAGGATGTACATTTTTAAAGATGATGATGTTATATTTGGGTTGACTTACTTCACTTGGCATAATGACCTGCAGTTCCGTTTATCTAGTTGTAGATGACAAGATTTCATTATTTTTAATGGCTGGATAATATTCCACTGTGTTTATGTACTACATTTTCTTTGTTTTCATTGGGAAATGTATACTTAGGTTGTTTCCATTTCTTAGATATTGTGAATAAACATGGTGATGTAGATGTCTCTTTGGCAAACTGATTTAATTTCCCTGGTGGAATTGTTGGACATTATAACCCCATGTATATTTTCCCAAGGAAGTGCTATGTTCCATGCAGAATGGTTGTACTAAATTACTTTCCCACCAACATTGTGCAAGCACTTCTCTTTGCACATTGTCATCAGTATTTGTTGTCTCTTGTTTTTCATAGTAACTGATTTTACTAGAGGGAAGTGATATCTCATTGTGTGTTTGATTTGATATTTCCCCAATCAGTGTTGAAGTTGAATAGTGTTTCAGGTATATGTTGCAAATTTGTATGTCTTTCTTTGAGAGATATCTAGATCTTGTGCTTATTTTTAATTCGATTATTTGGTTTTGCTTTGTATCCAGTCATTTGAGTTCTTTATGTATTCTAGATACTATCTTCTTGTCAAATACATAACTTCAAAATACGCTCTACCATCTGTAGGTTGTGTCTACACTCTTTCAATTGTTCCTTTGCTTTGCTTTAGCTCTTTAGCTTAATGAAATCCCATTCTCTATTTTCTTCTAATTGGTTCAGAGTTCCAGGTCTCTCTTTCATTTTGAGTTGATTTTTTTTGTGTGTGTTTATGAAAGATGGTGGTTTGGTTTATTTTTCCATTTGTGAATATCCAACTTTCCCAGGATGTTTTATTTAAAAAGACTGTCTTTTTGCCAAGGCATGTTCTTAGCAATTTTGTCAAAAAGCATCGGGCTGGAGATGGGTCATTTTACTTTTGGTGTCTATTCTGTTCCTTCTGTGGGTGTGCCTTTATGTCAACACCATGCTGTTAATTAGTGTATCTTTGTAATATATTTAAAGAGAGTGTGATGTGGCACAGTTATTTATTTGTGTGTGTTGAAAAATTATTTGTATCTCTGGGGTAAATCCCACTGAATCATGGTGAATAATCTTTTTAATATGCTATTGGGCTTGACTCACTGGTATTTTGGGGAAGAATTTTGCATCTATGTTCATCAACGATATTGGTCTCTGATGTCCTTTAGTTGTATTTTTTACCTGGGTTTGATAGCAACATAATGAACTTAGAAGAAGTCCCGTCTCTTTTTTTATATAATTTAAGCAGGATTGGTATTACATTTCTTTTAAAAGTTTGGTGAAATGCAGCAGAAAAGTCATCTAGTCCAGGGTTTTTCTCAGATGAGAGAATCTTTATCACTGAGTCAATTGTACTGCTACATTACTGATCTGCTTAGGTATTCTATCTTTATGACTCAATCTTTGTAAGGTATATGCGTCTAAGAATTCTTCCATTTCTTCTAGGTTATTGAAGTTGCTAGCCCATATTGAACATACTGGCTCTAGCAATCCTCTAGATTTATGTAGTAGAAGCCATAAAGTCTGTATTGCCATTTATGATTCTATGTATTTGAATTTTCAAATTCTAATTAGTTTCATTAAAGGTTTATCGATCTTGTTTATCTTTTCAAAGAATGAGCTCATTGTTTCACTGATTTTTGTATTTTTCTCTAATTTATTTGTGGTTTGATTGTTGTTATTTGTTTCATTCCACTAATTTTAGATTTAATTAGTTTTTCCACTTCTTTAAGGTGAAGTGAAGAGCTTTGTATTTATTTTTGCTTTTCTCATGCAGATCTTATTGCTATAAATTTCTCTCTGAATAATACTTTTGCTGTATCCCTTAGATTTTGATATGCCCTGCTTCGGCTTTCATTTGTTTCAATACATTTTTAAGTGTTTTTCTTGATTTCTTTCTTGATCCATTGATTATTCAGTTACTCGTTTAACGCTTCATGCATTTGTATGGTTTCTAAGATCTTCATATTCTTTCTATCTCATTATATTCTGAAACAAACAAATAAGACATGACGTGGTTCCTCTTCTTCTAGGTTCTAGGTTCACTGAGACTTGTCACCTGCCGTAAGGTCTGTCTAGGAACATGTCCCATGTGCTGTTGAGATGAAGCTATACTCTGCAGCTTTTGGATGGAAAGTACTATAGAGATCTACTAGGTCCAGTTAATCTAGGGTACAGTTTAACTCTGCTATGTCTTTGCTAAACCCCTGTCTAGATAATCTGTTCTTTTCTGAATATGGGATGTTAAAGTCCTCTACTGTTTCAATAAAAGTCTCTTCCCTTAGGTCTATTAATATTTTCTTTAAGCATTGGGTGCCCCAATATTGTTTGAACATATCTCTGTAAGTGTTGTATAATGGCACTCCTGGTTTCTTTTTTTGTTGTTGTTGCTTTTGATTTAAAATCTGGTTTGGATGATAGAAACACAGTGACTTTTGTGTGATAAGAATATGTTCTTTTAAATCTCATTTGCACGGGATATTCACACTTTCACGTTCAGGCTTTTAGTGTTTAGAGGTGAAATGAGTTTCTTTTTTATTTATTTAATTTTTATCTTTTAGATTTTTAGAAAGAAAGAGGGAAAGACAGATCTTTCATCTGCTGGTTTATTCCTCAAGTGGCTGCAATGGTCAGGGCTGAGTCAGACTGAATCCATGAACCAGGAGCTTCATCTGGGTTTCACAGATGTTTAGTAGGGAGCCAAGCTCTTGTGCCATCTCCCAGGGCTTTCCTAGGCACATTATCAGGGAACTTGGATCAGAAGTAGAGCAGCTGGACTTGAACTGGTACCCACATGGGATGCCAGTGCAGTGGCTTAACATGTACTGGTCCCCAGAAATTAATTTCTGATAAACCTCAAACAGTTTAGTTCTGTTTGTTCATCGCTCCAGTTACCTTGTCTTTCATTTGTAGAATTTATTGAATTGGCATTTACAGAAATTATTGATAGGTAAGGTCTTAATATTTCCACCTTCAAAAATTTTTATTTTTGATTTTGTTTACGTAGTTGAGAGGGATGCACGCCCATGTGGACCACTGATTAGGATGGAGAGGGTCAAGGCATGGGGGGTGGATGTTTCCAATACTTTTATCTCCTGAATCTGTTTCCAATACTTTTATCTCCTGAATCTGCCATGGTGGGCCAGCAGCAGGGAGGTACAGGAAGAGGAAGGTTAGGGGGTTTCTCCTTGCTGCTAAACTGCATCAACACCCAAATAGGGATGGTCATTTGATGCCATCTTAGAGACCCTGGTGTGGGAACAATGTTCAGAGGATGTTACTTGAGTGATTTTGATAGTTCTGAGATGTTGATTCCGCTGCCTCAGGATTGAGGAAATTATCCCAAGGTCTGCTGGTTGATGAAGTCTACCTTAGAAAATCCATAAGCTAGACACTTTCAGCAAATGTTTGACCAGAATTGTCCAGCCTGTTTTTCTTTCCATCCTCTGATAAGGTGCCTAACATACTTAATTGGCTTAGATGAGCTGGGTGTTAAATTCCCCCATGTGCATCTGGGCATGCTTGCCACTGTTCAGGCATTAGCAACTGAGGAGGCCCAGTCCTGACATATATCCTGTGATTTTCAGGCTAGTATGGGAGTTCCCCAAGAAACCTCACCTGGAGTGACTCCACAGCTCAGTAGGGGCCAGCTAGTGTGGAGTCTGGTTTACTCTGTCACCGCATCAGCCCATGCACATACCAGTGAAAGCAGTTGTCAGCTAAGTTCTGGTCCTAGCCCCATCTCCCACACAAACTGATGGGTGCTGCAGCCTACCCCAACTCAGCCTGCCATAAACTTTCAGCCCTTTTTCACACCAGGGGGAACTACCACCTAGTGACCTCTGCCCCCTCCCCCGCCCCCGATAATAGCCTCTGGGCCTACCCTTTGCCTTCATTCCTACACATGCTTCCAGGTGCATTAACCTCGTCTGGCCTGTCACACACCCGCTCTGGTTCTTGTGAGCACCAGTGGGTGCTAGGACCTAGGCCAGTCCAGCCCAGTCCTGTACCAGGCTCATGTACATGCAATTGGGTGCTGTCATGTTCAGTCCAATTTGCCACAAATCCTGGCTCTTAAGCTCAGCAATGGGAACCACAGCCTACCAGGAGAGTCCCCTAATTTCCCTACTAGGCCTGCTCCCAGTCTTTAGCTTGTGTAAGTCAGTGGTATTGCAGCACAGCCTGGCATGGCTCATCCCCAGACTCCACACTTGGCCAGCAGATATTGCAGCCTGGACTAGCCTAAACTGCTTCTGATCCCAACTTTCACTAATGGGTGCTGTGGCTAGTCCTGTCCTGTCCTCATTCTTGGCTCTGATATGAGTGTAAGTAAGTAAAGTAACCTTGCCCAGCTTGGCCCACACCCTGTCTTGTTCCTGTGTATGCCAGTAGATGCTATGGTTTAACCTAACCCAGCCTGGCCCACCCCTGTAGCCAACCCACACACATGTCAAGGAATGATGCAGTCCTGCCTGACCTGGCCCACCCCCACCCCAGTTTTTATGCTCACCTGCAAAAGCTGTGGCCTGAAAGGGGAGTTCCCCAAGTTTCCCTACCAGGCCCACTCCCAGATTTGGATCTCATACATCTCAGAGTGTGCTAGAACTCTGCCTGGCATAGGCTACTTCCAGTCCTGGGCATTCCATGTGCGGATGGGGGATGCAGCCATGCCTGTCCCAAAACCTGACTGCCAGGTGCATCCAGGATTGTTGCAGCCTGGGCCAGCCCAACATGCTTCCAACCCCAGTTTCTATGAGTGCTGATGAGTTCCGTGGTTGTGCCTAGCTCAGCTGGGTTAAGGAGAGGTGACACTGGCAGCCTCTTCTCTTCTCTCTTTTTTCTTCTCTCTCTTCTCTTCTCTTCTCTTCTCTTCTCTTCTCTTCTCTTCTCTTCTCTTCTCTTCTCTTCTTCTCTTCTCTTCTCTTCTTCTCTTCTCTCCTCCTCTCTCCTCCCTTCCCTTCCCTTCCCCTGTTCTTTTCATTTCTTCAGATTTAGTTATTTTTCTTAGGCAGATTTCTTAGAGAGAAAGATGTTCCATCTTCTGGTTCATTCCCCAAATGGCTGCAACAGCTGAAGCTGAGCTGATCCTAAGCCAGGAGCCTCTTCTGGGTCTCCAATATGGCTTCAGGGTCCCAAGGCCAATTTAAGTCGTCTCCCATTGCTTTTCCAGGTCAATGACAGGGAGCCCAGATCAGAGGTGGAGCATTCTGGACACAAACCAGCACCCATGTTGGATGTTAGTGCCTGTCAGTGGAGGATTAGTCTGTAAGCCATACCACCAATCCATGGCAACTTTTCTTGCCTTCTTCAATGAGACTTTTCTTATGATTCTAGCAAGACAAAGCACTATGGCCTCTCACCTGGTTTCTGCTTTTGTGAAGGTGACTTGGTCTGTATGTTGTTGTTTATAATAGTGTCATTGCAGAGAGATGGTCCCATGAGCCACTTATCCAGTTGCCACCCAGGTTCTGATCCTCTCAGACTTTTAGAAGTGGAAGTCATTTGTCCTCAAATACATCAATAAAGTTTGAGTGAGCAATTGCTTCTGTGTCTTCTGCATTCCAGACAATGCCACTACTCCTTGTGCTTCCTCCAACTGGTACTGAATGGAATGCCTCCGAAGTTTCTAACGAAGTCTCTCTTGCACCATCCCTAGAGAGAGAGCCTGTTCTGGCTGTGGAAAACTGAGAACCCCATACCTCACGTAGGAACTATAATTGTTCACAATTTCTAATCTTCCTATTAGGATTAAGGTGAAAGATTACTCTTTCTATCTACCTTCCCAAGATTATAAAAATACCATTTTCCTATAGATAGTCAATTGTGGCTTTGCACCCTGGAGGAACCTAAACTTCCAGTAAATCTCTTCACAGTAAGTGCTGGAAATCTTGCTGAAAGCTCAGAGGGAAGCAAAGATATTATTATTATTTTTCACTGTTGGATGCATGTAGCATTCATTAGGTGATTATAGCTGTTGGGATTTGATGGATGAAACAGTCTGCTATATTTTTGAGCTAATCTGTATCAAGTCAATAATTACCACACAAAAGAGTGGAGGCTTGTTCTAGAATGCTAATGGATTATCAGTTTTCTTTAAGCTTCATTAGACTTTTTAATAATAAAACCTCCCATTAATAAGAGCTTGTCTTTTTTCTTTCTTTCTTTTTTTTTAGATTTATTTATTCTCATTGGAAAGGCAGATTTACAGAGAGGAGAAGAGACAGAAAGATCTTTCATTCATTGGTTTATTCTCCAAATGACCACAATGGTCAGAGCAGAGCTGATCCAAAAGCCAGGAGTCAGGAGCTTCTTCCGGGTGCTCCGTGTGGATGCAGGATCCCAAGGTTTTGGGCCATCTTCCACTGCTTTCCCAGCCACAATCAGGGAGCTGGATAGGATATAAACTGGTGTCCATAAATTATCCCAGGTCCTGGAGGTGGAGGGTTAACCAGTTGAGTCATCATACCAACCCCAACAACAGCTTGTCTGATATGGTTTTCCCAAGTCCCTTATTGCTTATTAGACATAAGGCAGTCTTTGCGTGAATCAAGTACTTTGGAAACCACACTGATTTTCTGTCATGACGTTGTCTCATGCCCTTACTTTACTTATAACTTTATGTGCATCCATCTGTGATATATTTGTGTGTGTGTGTGTGTGTGTAGATTGAAGGAAGTAGATGGAGTTTTCTGTAAAAGAAAAATAAAGTTAATACAATATTGTATTCCACTACAAAATTGATTTTTAGTTGTAAATTACTTTGGACTTATCCTTTCACCTCCAATCTGTTTTCCTCCAATATTAATAGCAAAAACAATCCACTCAAACCTAGACTCATCCTGGATGATTGTCTCTCATCCAAACCACTAGCAAGTCCTGCTGACTATTCTGGCAAAAAATATCCCAACTCCACATACTTTCCTCTATCTTCATTTCTGCCAGTATTGCCATGCATCTCCTGGACTAACATAAACACTTCACTCCTTGGTTTTTTGTGTCCTTTCTTGCCCTGCTTCAAGTATAATATCCCCAAAGTAACCAGAATTACATGTGCAAATAAATTGGAATGTACCACCTGCCTGCATCCAACCCTCTGTGGCATTCATTGAGATAAAAATGCAACTGAAACTCTTTCACCTGGCTACATGACCCTAAAATTAGTTCTCTGTGTCTACTTCTTAGATGGCATCTAAGAGATCTAAGAGAGCATACACCTCACCGTTCATCACCTGCTAGGTAGGCCAAGCTCCTTCCAACTTTAGAGTCTCCATACTTTCTGTTATCCTTGACTGGTTCAGTCTTTCCTTTAGGCTTCACATGGATGATTGCTTCTGTCTCTTAGATTGGACCTCAAATGCCATGTCAAAGTAATACCTCTGGAGAAACCACCAATCCTCAGATGTTTGTAAAAGATGGGCTATGTTATTGTTTTCTTCCTCCCAAAATTAAAAGGTAAGCCTTGGGTCTGGCTTGATGGCTCAATGGCTAAATCTTCTCCTTACACGTGCTGGGATCCCATGTGGGAACTGGCTGCTCCACTTCCCATCCAGCTTCCTGCTTGTGGTTTGGGAAAGTAGTTGAGGATGGCCCAAGGTCTTGAGATGCTGCACCCATGTGGGAAACCTGAAGGAAGCTCCTGGTTCTGGTTCCTCTCTTCAGCTCAGCTCAGCTCTAGCCATTGAAGCCACTTAGGGAAATGAGCAAGCAGACAGAAGAAGTGTCTTTCTGTCTTTCCTTCTCTCCATAAATGTGCCTTTACAACAAAACTAAATAAATAAAAAAAAGAGGGAGAGAGATAAAAAGGAAGATAAGCCTCATGAAGGCAGGACCCTAGCTTTTCTTTCACTGCTCTAATACCCAGTGCAGTTACTGGCACAAAATAGGAATACAGGAGATTGTTGCTGAATAACTGAGCAAATGTGAATGAATCTAGTACAAGCCCTCTCTTTCAATTTTATTAATTTTAAATAGTAATTTAACAGGAAGAGAGACATGGACATAAGAGATTGAAGCCTCAAACTGGAAGTGATTTGTTAGAATCTATTGAGAGGAAAGACTTGTTCCAAAGTCTCTCCAACCAGGGACTATTTTGCTTTCCTGGGATATTTGCTCTCCAGTGTCTTGAGAGATAGTTGGTTGTCATAACCACAGAAGAGAAATATTGGCATCCAGTCAGTAGAAGCCAGAGATGCTGCCAAACTTCTCACAAGCACAGGAAATCATGTCATTAAAATGTCAAGTGTTCTGAGGCTGGTCACCCTATCTTATGCGTCAACAGCAGGATACTCCTCCTGCATTCTTTGCTTCCTTTAGGTCACCAGGAACCCTTAAACAAGCATGTTTGCCTAGACGGTCTCAGTTTTCCTCTCCACCCAGGAAGGATGCAGAGTCACAGTTATCCTCCTTCTCCTAAAGTGAAGCCTCCAGCATCCAATCAGCAAGGGACAGATACCCAGGTTGACACTAAGTATTAATTATGAATTTTGATAGAGAAATGAGCTGTGCAAAGAGTCCATTCTGCTCCTTTACATTTTCCCTGCATTTAAAAGTGGTCAAGTTCATGACTTTTATGCAGCCTCTCCTGAGGCCCAGGCAGTCTGTCTCCTTTTTCTAACACATTCCCTCAGTAATTTGTCCTCATTAAGATACTGACCTAAACCCAAGGGTTTCTCATTTGTCCCCCAGCTCTGGCCTAACAGTTACTTGAGGGCAGGCACTGAATGTTGGTAGAGCACTGGACACAGAGTGGGTGTTCAGTACATTCTGGAAAGAAGACATCAACCTCTAATAGGCTGTATAGCTATGCAAAATGACAACAAAGGAGCCTTTGCAAATGAATATGACAAGAGAAAAGGAAAAATTACTCTATTTCACTGCAGGCAAAGAAAGTTGGGCAGCGGCATGCTAATTGACATGTCTTTCAGAATATTCTTTTTTGTGGGTGAACACAGGCAAGGAAAGCTAGCAGGGAAGGGAAGCTAGCTCCCCCACCAGCATGAAAACAACCAGAATGAGTTATCTCTTAAGTTGGTGGCAAGGATCTCAGGGGGCAGGAACAGCGTGGACTCTGCAAATCTCTAAGCCCATGCCAGGGACTGGCGCAGGCAGGAGGCAGACTGTGTTATCAGCAGCCCAAAGGGAGATAAAAAGCACAAGGTAAAAGCCTTCACACTGCTTTCCTGGGAAGTCCCTTGACTCCCTGTAGGACCGGTGTGCTATTTAACACAATGGTAGTTGCAAATACGATTACCAATGAATGATAGATTTCATTTTGAAAATAGAACACCGAGCACTGTCAACAAAAATCTTTTTTGACTGTCTGAGGAAAACAATTCCAACACACCAGTTCCTCATGCCACCAGTCTTCATCACCTGTTGAAAACCTGAGATGCTGAGCCTAGAAAGCCCTGTCCTCATCAGATGAATAAACTGAGACCTGGAGACCAGAAAGAACTTATACCAAGTCACCTAGCACGTGGACAGAAAATGCAGGATCAAGGCCTGAGTTTCTTGTCTCCTGAGCTCTGTGTGTGTGTGTGTGTGTGTGTGTGTGTGTGTGTGTGTGTGTGTTGTGGAAATATGAGAAGGCCAGGGGATCATAGCATGGCAATACTCAGGCTCCAGAGCTCATTTTATCAAAGCACAAACTTTATGACCCTGGCACCTTCCTTCATCTTTCCTCACCTTTTCCCATTTGTGCACTAATGGGCTTGAGCTAAAGCCTCCTCCCAGTTCCAAAGGATGTACCATTTCAAAACACAATGATAACAGTAAATACAGGAAAAATGCACAAATTGATTCCTACACATTGGACACTGTACCAAACAAGTAAGCAGGCATGTTTCTTATTCCACTGACATATGAGAAAGTGGGCTTTTGGTTAAGTAACTAGCCCAGACTTGCATGACTAGATGGGGGAATCTGAACACATCTGACTTGGAGTATGGAAATTATAAGGCTGACAAACATTTTAGTGCTAGCTAACTGCATCCAGTTCTTCTGGAGACTGAAAACCTGTGTCCACCTCCAGAGGGTCATTCTTCATTTTGTCTCCCTGGTTGTGAGAAAAGGGACCTGAATCCTCTGTAACTGGTACCCATCGACACTGTGCTGCCTTAAGATCAGCAGAAGGGTCCAGCGATGGCCTCGTGGCTAAATCCTCACCTTGCATGCATGAGTATCCCATATGTGCACCAGTTTCTGTCTCAGCTGCTCCACTTCGCATGCTGCTCCCTGTTTGTGGCCTGGGAAAGCAATAGAGGACTGCCCAGAGCCTTGGATTGCTGCACCTGCATAGGAGACCTGGAAGAAGCTTTTGGCTCCTGGCTTCAGATCAGCTCAGTTCCAGCTATTGTAGCCATTTGGAGAGTGAACCAGCATATAGAAGATCTTTCTTTCTGTCTCTCCTTCTCTCTGTAAATCTGATTTTCCAATAGAAATAATAAATTAATCTTAAAAAAGAAGACCAGCAGAGGTATAACTGTACACCACACCCTCATTCTTTAGACGGTGGAGGATTCACCACCCTTGTATGAATCTCATCTTCTCCAAATGACTGCCCTGGTTTACCAGGAGGCCCTGTACTCAACTCCTCTCTCACTGAGCCAGAAGACTGCTCTCTGCCCGCACAACAACATGTCTAATACTCCCACTTAAAGTATTATTACTGATGAGCTTCCAGAAACTGCCCAGAGGATGGGAATGCAGATGATTTCAGCATAGTTTTGAACAGGGAATACTCTCTTAAGGGCCATGATAGAGCAATAGGGATTCAATTACCTTTTGATCTAAAACTACTTTAAAATGGAGAAGAGAACAAAGTAAACCAAAGAATGGAAGTGAGAAAGATTAAACTGGAAGTCAGTGAAATAGAGAAAAATAGAAAAGATTGCAAAAAGGCATAAGATCCTAGCCATACTTATCAGGCCACAATAAAAGACAGAATGGAGAAATAACCAATATCAGAAGTAGAAGTGAAAGAAAAGGCAGAACTTATAAATAATGAAAGGACTTTTAAAAAGGAAAATGTTATTAACAGCCTTGTGTCAAGAATTTATGCTTATTATTGCAATGGATAACCTTGAAAGACACAAACTAGCAAAGTCAACACACACACACACACACACACACATAAACGTACACTAGTTATTCCTTATATGATAAAGACATTGTATCAGTAATTAATGACCTTCCAGAAAAAACACACCACCAAGCCTGCATAGTCTCATTAGTGGATTCTTCAAATAACTGAAGGAAGAAGAGATACTAATTCTCTGCAACATTTGCCGTAAAATGAAAGTAGAAAGAACTCTTCCCAACTTGTTCTTTTAGTTCACCAAAGAAAAATATTAGACAAAGATGTTACATGGACAAGAAAATATAAACCAGGAAGCCAGTGTGGTAGTGTATTAGGCTAATCCTCCCTCTGTGACTCCAGCATCCCACATGGGGGCTTGCTTGTGTCCTGGCTGCTCCACTTTTGATCCAGCAGAACATGGTCCAAGGCCTTGAACCCTGCATCCATGTGGCAAACCCAGAAGAAACTCTGGCTCCCAGCTTCAGAACTGCCCAGGTCTAACCATTGAAGCCATTAGGGCAGAGAGCTAATAGATGGAAGATCCTTCTCTCTTTCTGTGTCTCTCTCTATTGCTCTGTAATTCTGACTTTGAAGTAAAAGAAATAAATCATATACTGGTATGTATATATGTATTACATAAAAATTGGCATCTCTCCTGAATCCAGATACAAAGATTTATTTAAACGTTTTTATTCATTTATTTTTGAAATGGCAAGAGGTCTCCCATCTATTGTTTCACCTACCAGATTCCTGTAATAGTTCAGTCTGGGCCAAGACAAAGTCAGAAGCCAGAGACTCTGAGTCTCCTCCATGGGTGACAAGGACATTATTTGTGCAACAATCTGCTGGCTTGCATGGTCTGCCTTATCAGGAACCTAAAATGGGGAGTGGAGCTGGGATTCAAACCTAGGCACGGCACTACAAAACATGGACATTTAGGCAACATCTTAAATACTCTGACACATGCCTTCCCAGGACACAAAAATTTTTAGCAAATTTTAGCAAATTACATTTAATAATACAAAAGAAATTCAACAAATTACAAATAAGGGAGGTAAGTTTTGGTTAACATTTGAAAATCAAGTGATGGAATTTATAGCATTAGCTAATAAAACACTAAGGAAAACCTACATGGTTGTAGCAAAAGTTAGATGAAAAATGACAAAATTTAATGTCTCTTTATGATAAAACCGCCCAACAACCTAGAACCACAAGAAACTTCTAACATGAGAGCACCTATGAAAAATGTACAGCTAACATCACAATTAAGTAGAGAAAAATTGAATGTTTTGCCTCTATGATTGGGGGGAAAAGGGCAAGCATACCCATTTCCTTTGCTTTCGTTGAACATTGTAATGGACAATCTGGCCACTGCAATAATGAAAGAATGGTTTTAGTACAATTGAAAAGGAAATTAAGCTGTGATTATTGACAGATGATACAAAAGTCTTTGTAGAAAATCCTCAGTTATCTCCCAGCTATAAGCATTAAAATCAACATCAGGTTTGCAGACTATATGACTAGTAAACAATTACATTTCTAGACAAGCAATATGCAGTCAAAATGGAATTTAAGAACAATACTTTTATAATAGTATCTATCAAAAGTACGAAATAATTAAGGATAAAGGTTATAAGCAGTATAAAAAATATATGGACATTGAAAATTATACATTAATGAGAGACATGACAGAACATCTGAAGTTATCAAAAGCTTAGTCCCTATCCTGATGCCAAACTGAAACATGAGGATAAAGTTGGAGGATAAAGCAAAAGGAATTGTTTGATCTGTGGCAGATGAGGGAGCAGGAACCTTTCATTTCAACAGCTACTGTCTTATTGAGTGAAGTGTTACTGGTGATTTTAAAGGGATGTACGCAGCTCTGCTACTAGGCACTGAGGCTCCTACATTCCTTTTCTGTTTCATCCTTGAGGGCCACAGGTGGTGAGGTGAGATCTGCCTGGTCAGCTTGTGAGATTAGGCCCAAAGCAATCTGCACCTCGTGGGCCAGCAGGCAGGCAAAGGGCCAGCCCTGAAACCTTGGCAGGATACTCAGCTTCTCTGATGGCTAAAGAAGCCTCCTGCTATGTGCAGGTGGTGATGGTTTTCTGCTCCCAACCTAGAATTCCTTAACCCAGACCTGGAATTTTTCTATATATAATCTCTTGAAGCTGTATCAACCACAAACCTGCTATTTATTGGGAAAGTAACTGACTTCATGAGTCCAGGAATTAAATTCTTGTAGAACTGGCCATACCCAATTGAGTCAAGCTAAGGGAGGATGGTTAGGAGACTGGGGTCAATCATCTACATTCAAGTAATTGCTTGGGGGCCTCGTATCATAAAAAAACAGAGATATAGCAAATGCATGGATAAAAAGACTCTTATTAAAAGGCTAATTCTCCCCATACTGACTTACAGATTCAATGCAATTTCAATCTCAATTATTGTTCACTTTTAAAATCCAATCAATCTGATTTCAAAATTTGTATGAAAATTCTAAAAAGTCCTGAGACATTAAAAACAAAACAAAACAAAACAACGCAACAAAAAGAAACCATAAAACAACAACAACAAACCCGCAAAGTTCCATAACTTACATTATCTGGTTTCAAAATTTTTCATAAATATGTAAAATTTGAGACAGAATGAAATTAAGGTAAATTTAGTGAGATCAGGGCTGGCGTTGTAATGCAGGGAGGGAAGCTACTACCTGTGAAAGTTTATTTTGGAGCTCCAGTTTGAGTTCTAGCTGCTCCACTTTTGATTCAGCTCGCTACTAACACATCTGGGAAGACAGCAGATGACCCGTGAGGGAGATCCAGATAGAGTTTCAGGCTCCTGTCTTGTTCTTGGCTCAGTGTTGGTCACTGAGGCCGTTTGAGGAGTAATCTGCAGATGGAAGATCTCTCTCTCTCTCTTCCCCCTTGTCTCTCTCCGTATGTGAGTTTGTCTTTCAGATAAGTGCGTAAATATATTTTTTCTAAAGATTAAGAATAAACCTATCGGCCCTGGCGCGGTGGCGCAAGTGGTTAAAGGTCCTCACCTTGCACGCCTGGCATCCCATATGGGCACCGGTTCTATCTCGGCAGCCCCGCTTCCCTTCCAGCTCCCTGCCTGTGGCCCAGGAAAGCAGTCGAGGACAGCCCAAAGCTTTGGGACCCTGCACCTGTGTGGGAGACCCGGAAGAGGCTCCTGACTTCGGATTGGCATAGTATCGGCCATTGCGCTCACTTGGGGAGTGAATCATCAGACGGAAGATCTTCCTCTCTGTCTCTCCTCTCTGTATATCTGCCTTTTCAATAAAAAAATCTTTAAAAAAAGAATAAACCTATCAATAAAACAAAAAATGTAGAATTAGATCCACATACAGATATGTAGTCAACTGATTATTTATCTATTTATTTAAGATAGAGTATGACAAAATTTGAAAGAGAAAGGGAGAGATGGAGGGGTTTGACAGAGAAGGGGAATTAAGACTCCCATCTTTCAGTCCACACACTAGCTGGATGTTCACAAAGGCCGGTGGCTTGGCCAATGGAAGGCTAGAGCCAGAAATTCAATCTAAATTCTCCGTATGGGTGACAAAAACTCAATTAATTGATCCACCAGCAGAATCTCCCCGAGTCTGTAATAGAAGGAAGCTGGAGTCAAGAGCCAACCCACGTATCAACCCAGCCACTCCATTAGTCAATACAGGTATCACTAGGCCAAGTGCTCATTCTCCCAAATTATTTTAAAAGTTATTTATTTATATGAGAGGCAGAGAGAAAGAGAGAGACACAGAGAGAAAGATAGAGAGCTATTGATAGCTGATTAGAGCACAAAAGGAATTTAAAGAAAGAAAGGATAGTCTTTTCAGCACATTATTTTGGCACGATTTTATAGCTATATGCACAAACAAAATCAACCTCAATCATTACAGAAAAAGTTATTTATAAGGAATTAAATTACATGATTAATTGCAAGAAAGACTTAACTTTATATATTAGTGACATTAAACTAGGCAAGGATTTCTTAAATAGAAAAAAAAAGTGTGAACTTTAAACCAATAATTGAAATTTCTCAGAAACTTTTAAAGTTTTTCTTCAAAGGATGCTGTGAAAATAAGTCAAGTTGTAGAATTAGGAGAAAATATTTACATTATGTATATCTGATGAAGGACTTTTATCCAGGGCATATAAAGAACTGTTAACAACTAAATAATAAGAAGACATCATAACTTTCTAAAATGAGCAAATGATTTTAACTGACACTTCACCAAAGAAAATAAATGGCTGACATGTAAGTATATTAAAAATGCCTGTCATCATTAATCATCAGTAAAATGCAAATTAGGCCACGATGAGAAACAACATGTTGTCTAAAATGGCTATAACTACAACGAAAACACAAAATGATAACTTTACATACTAACCTGGATTTGGAGCAATTAAAACTTTTACAGGCTGATAGAAAATTCAGAGTTTGGTAAATTCTTAAAAAGGTGATGGTTAGTAAAATAAGTCATACTCAAAAAGACAAGTGTATTTTCTCTCCCCTTGTTATATATGAAAGAACTTGATATCATGGAACTTGATTTCTGATTATAGTTATTCTCTTTATACCTGTTGAGCAGTGGTTTTGCTTATCTCAATTTACTTAAATATTAAGCCTATGACTATAAGGTAAATTAAAAATATGTTATCACAAAAGTTCAAAAAAAGAAAGGAAGGAGGAGAGAGGAAGGGAAATAATACTACATACTTAGAATTGTATGTATCTTTGAATTATTTGTAATCTGTTTTGTCTGAATAAATAAAACAGCGTGTTATTAGAAAAGGAACAAATCGGAAACAGCATGCCCATAATAAAATAGTTACTATTTCTGACAAGGACAGTTGAACACACTCCTCTCATACAGCCATTCCCCTCCTGAGTTTACTCATGGGAAAGAAACAAAAGTGTAAATTCATAAGAAGAGTTGCAGGTACACAGTCATGGCGTTTTTTGAGACAAAAATTGGAGATCACCTAAATGTCAATGAAAAGGTTGATGTACACAGATTGTGCAAATCCACACAATGAAACATAATTTAGCCATAAAAAAGGGACACAGTGTGTGTACGTGATTAAATCTCAAAATAAAAACACTAAATAGAAGCAGACCAAGAATAATACATACTGTATGATTTTGTTACAGAAAATTCTAGAAAATGAACAGTTAGAAAATTAGTGGTTTCTTAGATATAAGTAACCAATGATACTATAAAATGGTTTTAGGAAACTTTAGGGGTTGTTGTTAGTGCTCGTTATCTAATTTGATATGGTTTTAAGGTCCATGCATGAGCCAAAATAGATTCAATAGCATGTATTATATATATGTATATAAATAAATAAATACATATAAATATATAAAAATATATTTTAAAATGTATATTAAAAATATGTATAATATATATTATAAATATATACATATAAAATTCGCTAAACCTGCATTATGCCTCAGTGAACCGCAAATACTTTTTAAAGACAGAGAAAAGATGATAGGAAGGAAGACTTAAAATTGTACAAGATAGCTAGGCAGAATCCTCAATTAGAAGAGACATTGAAGGATTCACAGAAACAGAATTCAAGAAAACTAGTGATATATTAGACAAAGCTTTGAATCAACAGCATTATATCAACCACCTTTTAAATTCTATGCATAGTCAAAAGAGCATCTGAAAAAAAATTTAAGCAGTGGTTTTCTGATGCAGGTTACACTATGACACATGATGCTTGTGCAAAGTACAGAGGAAAGCATATTAATCATAGGCTTAAAGTGTCACCTTGTCACATACTCTGCCTCCAGACAGGATTTATTTCAGATTTATTTCGAGAAAATTTCTATTCCACAGTCCATTTTGCTAGACTGTGCTCAGAATACCAGGAAATACCAAGTCACTCACACAGGAACTATGGATTCGTCTGTGACTCCTGGCTCCTCTCACTCCTTGTGCGACCATGAAAGAACCCTTCTGGAGCCCCACTCAGGAGATACCTGCTTCTAGGACCACAGTTAGCTGCTAGGTTCCACCAGCCATTCTAGGTCCAACACAACATTTGAGCTCAGATCATCTCTTTCAGGTGAATGCCAGTCAATAAATAAATCACGTTTCTTGCTGGATATTCCTTGCATTGAAACTATCCAATGAGTTAGTTAAAATATTCTCAGAGCTGCACTAAAATTTGTCCTCCTTTTTTAAAAAAAAAATATTTTATTTATTAGAAAGTCAAATCTACAGAGAGGAGAGACAGAGAGAAAGCTCTTCCATCTGCTGGTTCACTCCCAAGTGGCTGCAACAGCCAGAGCCAAGCCGATTTAAAGCCAGGAGCCAGAAGCTTTTTCCAGGTCTCCCACGCAGGTGTAGTCTACCAAGGCTTTCAGCCATCCTCTACTACCACAAGCAGGGAGCTGGATGGGAAGTGGAGCAGCCCAGATACAAAGTGGCACACATATTGGATGCCAGCAGATGCAAAGTAAGGATTTAGTCACTAGGCTGTCATGCCAGGCCCCATCTATCCTCCTTTCCTCACTGTCTGCACAGCTAAGAGACCTGCACTTCTGTTTCCTGCCTTCCTTTTCTTTCATAGCCTTATCCCCAACAACTTTTTGCTCCCCTGATACTGACATGGTATTTCTTTCCTGCCGGACCTGAGCTGACATTCACCACCTTCTCTCACCACCTCCCTAGAAGTTCACAAGTTTTGTATAGTCCTCAAACTCTGCTGGTAAAGTTGTTTCTTTATCTCCAACTTCACTGGGTCAAACTGTCTTAGGTTCATTGTCTGAGAACCTGCCCCCAGGACCATCATACATAGGACTTGAAATCCATTACTAGTGTTACTCTGCAAGCATAATGGTTGTCTGAATTGCTGGACAATCTGAAAAAGATGGCTGCACCGCGGCTGCACGACCTGTAAGAGCAGGAGATGAGTTAAAATGGACTGTGACTGTGGCATGTCTGATAATGAACTGGCACTGAATGTTCTTTGCTCAAAATTTACCTGACTTCTTTTCCATCTGAAATGAGCACAGTTTAATCACAATCCATGCTTTTCTTTACAGAGAATTAAGGGGACTGTTGAAAATGCCATTGAGAGAGTTCTGTGAGCTGCTTAGAAACCCTGATAATCTTCTACCCATGGATGAAAATGCTGACCTGCCACTCTTCCCCTATGTGCCTTTCATTTGGACTCCAGATATGACCTGACTGTCTTCCTCTGGTGTCTAAAACCCTCTAATCTTGTTTCTCAATCCCCGCTCTCATCTGACATATGTTCCAGCCAAATGGAACTGTTTGCTTATCCCCAAGCACAGGCGATGCTTTCTCACTTTGGTAATTTGACACATTCTCTTTCCTCTGATTGGAATCCTCTTGCCTCTCACTCCCAAAGCTACTTGTCCAAATCATACTCATCAAGTAAAGCCTGGCTGAAATACAATAGCCGTTAAGGATCCTAACTTATGATCTCCCCCTTCCACCATCTCACCGTCATTTTTCTTGTGTGTTTCTCATGGCACTCCTGGCTTTCTGCTTGCTTTGCTGTTTATTCAACACACGCCTCATACTTCCAACTAGCATATAAGCTCCTGGCCCCATGACTCATCTCACCCTTTTCCAGGCTTGGGTTCTGAATGGGTACATGATTTACTATGTTCTGTGCATTGATACCTCAGTGAGTTTCAAGGTCACAGCCAAGGCAGGGCTGTCGGTGGAGCTCCAGGCAGTTTTTCCAGGAGTCCATGTATTTTTCTTAGCACAGCCTGTTAACGAATGTCTGTGGGTTTTTCATAGTTAGCACAGCCCTCAGGTCACACTGGATAAAGGGTATATCAGCTGAAGGTCTCTGAGATATTGTGTGAAAACATGGATGCTGTCATGGCTAGGAAGGACTGCCCGCCTTACCTGTAGCAGGCGGCTTTAGGACAGGTGCTGTCACTGTGGAGGAACATCAAGTTAAGTAGCTCTTGCTGCCCCTGAGATGCATACTATTCTGTGTATTTTATACTGACGCTCCAGTCACCATTAGGCCTGACTCCTGAGCATCTACCATTCACTCTATAGAGTTACTGCCAAAGAGTGGACAAGGATCCCCATGAACTGGAAGCCCTGAAGTGACTCTCACCTTGCTGAGGATTCTCCTCTTGGCTCAGTGCACCCCAAATTAACTTGCATGAGTATGTTCCCAAGGAATACATATTGAGGTCTTGGGTGTGCTGAGACCTAAGTTGCACAGACAAAGATACATAAAGATTGGAGTCTACACTTGGCCAGTGGGTCAAAATAGGCTTGATCTGGGCATGTGATTAAATCATTTGTTGACTTTGTGACCTCCTTGGAGAATAATTCTTGTTTAAAAGTTTGCTTCCAGAGCAGTTTTTACTGAAGAAAAGAAAACTTCTGACCCAGAGGATCCACTGCTCCCACCAGTACAGCAATCACTCAGGTATGCATCTTTAGCTTAACTCAAATTAGCAGTTTCCAATTGTGAGTAAAGACATGCACACATAAGGAGGGAAGTTGTTCTTTTGCACCTTGGTCTTCCTACACAATGGAGAAGCTTTTAGAGTTTTACCAAGTGATAAATGCAGTAGAGAACAGAAGGTTTTGGAAGGCAGTTCACAAAGACCTCTGGCGATTCTTACTGAGCTGGTCATTTTCTCAGGCACAGATAATTCACTCTAGTTGAAAAGACAAAAGTTTGCCACCAATAGCGCAGGAACCAAGCTAATGTTTGTCTTAATTTGCAAAGGGTTTGTTTATTTATTATTTATTTGTCTACAGTAGCATTTTAAATCACCAGACTAAATATCCACCAGCTGCTCCCAGCCCAATCCTGAAGCCTGGATGCAGCCTGACTATTAATTTTTGCACAGCCTAGCAAAACAAAGCTGGATGTCAAATTCCCAAGAAAAGCCTCCAGATAACAAATTTTCCTCCATCTTCTTCACCTTTCCCAGAGTCTCCATCAAGATAAAGGAGACAGGAAAGCATCACCTTGGAGCCTATCTCACCACCACTATGAAACATGTCCTTGTTTGCCGGCAGGCTCAACCTTCATCTTGTCAGCAGTTCCAGTGCCCTGGGATTTTCCATTCTTCGGATCTGCCCCGATGAAGACACAGGCATTCAGTAGAGAATTGTTCTTAAGTTTCAGAAAATTCACAAAACAGGGTCTTTCATAAGGAATGAGATCTAAAATTACTCCAGGGAGCTGCTTGCCTGACTTGGTTATAATATGAATTCTCTGTTGGTGCTGGCGAAGACTATCTCCTCTAAAATCACGGATTTATCTGAAATGCACCCAGCTTTTCCACACAATGCCAATCAAATGATGATATAATGCTTGTGAATAGACTTGAGAAAAGAAAAAAAATATCAGTGTGAGAGTATAATGCAAAGAAATAATACAGCTGCTGGTGTTTAATTTGGTGTTTAAGTAGACCAAAGAGTCATAAATATTTAGAGATATGACTTTGTTCAAGAACAAAGCAAAATTACAGCAGGGTTATGAATCAGTGCTTCCTGCTAATGCACCTGGGTAGTAGAAAATGCAGACAATAGTGCTGCCCTTCACGGCTTGTTCTAGAGCCCTGAGCTCCCACATTTCATCTGGTGGGTCGTCACCTCTCTCAGACCTTCTCAGTAACCAAAGGCACAGTGACTGCTCTATGTTAGTTGGCATGTCTTCTGCTCCTTTGGTTGTTTCTGCTCTGCTGCTCATCTGAATGTAGGGCTTGTTTTCTGGCTCATAACCCCAGTACCTCCGACCTCTGCTTTATGTATGGTGCTCCTGTAGGTGTCCTTCAGATCAGAGACTAGAGATTTGCCCACAGCTGGTGGCCAGGAGTTGCTTAGCATAGCCCGTGCCTCCACATTACCAGAAGCTTGATCCCTTGTCATTGTTGCCAAAAGAGTAAGGGCAAGGGTTTGAGGGTGAAGGAAAAGGAACACTTAAATCTGTTGACAGAGGAGATACCACTGAGCCTCTTGGGCTCAAGAACCAACACTCCATTGGATAAGGGCTTTGGGGGTTTTTAAGGGGCTACACGGAAAATGAACTATACCATTGAGGAGGAATTGCAAGCCTATGGAATCAGATGCTGAGACCTGTACATTCCTTCTCTGCTCTATGTTTACAAAATGTCTGCAAAAGACATTGAGATATGGAATAAGGCAATGTGCATCCTGGGACATGGGTGGACAGGAAGCCAGCAGTCCAACCCTATAAACTTCTGCAACAAAAACTTTGTGGTTATGATGGTTAAGTGGGCTTCACTCAGCTTGCCGGCATACTTGCAGATGGAAGATATTCCCTGTACCTGGAACTCCCCTGCCTGGCACTGGGATTCCCTTAATCAGAGCACCTGAGGACAATACTGACCACCAAGGTATTAACTGTTGGAGAAGTAAAAGACCTATTGAGTCCAGTGACTAGAATATTTTAGGGTTGGCTATGCCCCTCCCACAGTTTAGTGAGTTAAGCCACTGGAGGGTAGCTAGAGGACTTGGACATTGAGAGCTTAATCACATTGGTGTTATTTGGGCTTTTCTCTGTGTATACAAAATGAACACCCTGGTGACAAATGTCATTTGAGGATGCTTTTCCCCTCACCACCCCCACTGAAGTATTGCTATAGCTTACCAACAATCTTCCAAATCCAAAGCTCCCAATTATAAGTGGAAATTATACCTGTGGTTTCCTATATCCACTCAGATCCCTAGGGATAGAATATTTTGTGTTTTCACACAGAGTTCTCTCCAAATGGCAGAAGCACACTGAGAAAACTAGTGGGGCCATTTAAAGTAGTGTTTGTAGAGTGAGCAGCATCCCATTTGTCCAGAATTCTGCAAGTTTCATGCAGAAATTCCCCCTACTCAGGAATCTCTGAAGAATCCCTGAGGATCTTGTTGACATAGATTTGGATAGAATGGGCCTGAGTTGATGTTTGTTTTCAGTAACAAGGATTAAATACAGCATCATGATTTTTCCCCAGTTGTCCAGTTTCTTCCCTTTGGGACTTGCTACTGACTCTGAGCTTCTGTGCTCAGATCTGTTCAATAGCACTTTTTAATTATTTAACTCCTCACTGCAATAAGGTTTTTGCCAGCACCTCCTCTGAGCTATTAAGTATCTCAGCTTAAATCCCTCATATAAACTGTTTTAATCTCCTACTCAACATCTACTTCTCACCTCTTTTCTGCTCTAAGAACTGAGAAGTGAAGAAAATTGGATTTCAGAGGTTTATGGATCCCAAGGTTGCTAACTGATGTCTCCAAGTTACTTAAGAGCAGATACTATTTATTGTCTCTCCCTGAGGCCTACAACATAAAACAAGTTCCTTGCTAAGAGTAGCCATTCCCTAAATGCTGGCTGGTTCCTTCTGTATGTCTCCTTTCCATTGTAAGACCTGAAGTAGTATTTGAAATCTTTCAGGAGGCAAAAAATGATAACTGTAAAGGCATGTTGAAGTTATAGCCGTAGAGTGGGCATGTGGGTGTTTGGTGCACACATCCCATATCAGTCTCTAGATTTGAGTTCTGGTTCCATTTCCAGTTGCAGCTTCCTGCTATGTGCACACAAGGGGGCAGCAAAGAATGATTCAGCTGTTGGATCCTTGCCACTCTCGTGGGTGTGTGCTCTATGCCAAATGCCCACTGCAGAAATTACACATTAAACCCAGGCCTCCATGATCTCTTCACCGATTTTTGAGGAACATCAGTTCACACTCAGAGACCACTATTCACTTAATTAGCCCCTGTATGCAAATTAACAAAAACAATGCACTGACAAGTCTGATCCCTGAGTACAGCAGATTACTGGAATGACTAGAAATGAAATGTAAAATAAATACAATTATAATGCCAAAGTAATAAAACAGGGCATTAAAGTAAGATGGATAATGACTATAAAATTTGACCATGCAGAGTTGAAGAAGAATCAAATTACAGAATATTTAGTCATTAAAAATATAATAATTGTCATTAGAAGATTAATGGGTGGATTAAATGGTGTATTAAAGAGAGATCAGTTATTGAATTCTAAGATAAGTTCAAGGAATTCATGGAGAAAATAGAATAGAAAGGCAGAAAATTGGTATATCAAAACATTTAAACAATAAGAGAAAATATTTGAGATGGACATGGCTGAGGAGTACTGTAATTCAGAAAATCCAGTGAATCCCAAACAAAAATCAATGAAAACAAATCCATACTCAGATACATTATGGAGAAACCATAGAATGCTGAACACAGAAAGAAATCTCAAAAGCACTTGAGAAAAAAAAAAGAATCATCTACAAAACTGATGATTTGTCTCTTAGCCACAACAATTGAGTCCAGAAGATGGGTCTTCTAAGTGCTAAGAGAATATAATTGTCAAAATAGTAGAGTTAGTCTGTGTGATGAAATCACCTATCAAGAACAACCAGGCAATAGAGACATTTTCAACAAACAAAAATTGAATTTACTTCCAACAAGCTCTCACTAATGGATAATCAAGATGATGTTCTTCTGAAAAACAGTATTACTCCAGAAGGAGTCTCAGCAAAATGAAAGGAATGACAAACTGCGAACTTGTGCGTACCACTAAACAGGCATTAACTGTCAACAGAATTAATAATATTGTTCAATTTTTAGTGTTAAACCAATCAAGATAAAACTCATATCTTGGGTAACAACGGCATGTGGAGTGAACAAAGTGATTGCCTGAAGGCATTTTAATTTCCTCTTATTCAGAAGGAAGATAAATATACCAATTTACTTGGGGGCATTATTAAGTTTAATGGGCCTGTTAAATTTTTACAGACAGATAGAATAATTGAGCATAAAACTTCAAAACAGGTGGGGAGATGTAAGTTGAATATAGTAGGGATGGAGACATGATCATTCCAAGACATGACAAGAAAACAGAATAAAAGGATAATGAACAGATGGATATGAAACAAGATAAAAACCAATGAATGTAAACACATTTGTTATCATAATCAATGTGAGTAAAATAAACTCCAGATAGAATGCAAGGATTTCCAACTGGATTAAAAAAAAAGACTCAACCATATAGTATTTTCTTAAGATACAACTAAAATAGAATCATTAAAATAAAAAAGAAAGGAAAAACCAATTCTGTGGAAAAACCAAAGCAAGATAGACTTTATACTAAAAGCATTATCAGAACTAAAGTAATCATTAATTATTACAGATGAAGAGGCTTATTATATGTTAATAAATGTTTTAATTCCCTAGAAAGATCATTTTAAGCTTTTCAATATCTAAACATATACATACAATGTCCAGCAACAGGTAAACTCACATTATTTTTGAGTCCATATGAAATCTTGCAGAAAATTGACCTGAAATTAGACTGGAGAAATCCCAGTGAAAATGAAGGTGTTTCAGGCCACATTCTGTGATCATAGCATAAGTAAATTAGAAACCAATACCAACAACAAGAATAACAAAGATAGATCCGGAAGTGGGGGCAGATATTTGACATAAATGTTTAGATACTGCTTTGGAGATCACATCTCAAGTCAAAATGCTTGGGTTGAGTCCTGGCACCATCTTCTATTCCAGATTCCTTCCGATACTCAGCCTGGAGACAGCAGAAGATGGTTCAAGCACCACAGTCCGTCCTACCCCCACGGGATTCCTGGGTAAGCTTTTTCTAAGCTTCATCAGAGCCCAACTCTGGCAGTTAGAGGCACCTGAGGAATGAACCAGTGGATGGAAGAGCTCTGTCTCTTGTGTCTGTTTCTTATTGTTTAAATAAAACAAAAAGAAACATAGGTAAATAAAAACTTCAAATAAGAAAAAAATAAGTTTCAGTAGCTGCAATTCTTTCAATTGCTCGTATTCTTCAAAGCTTTCTTTTAGATTGTGCTTATTGGTAAATTTCAATAAATCGTATTTTGTCACTTTTGTAACACTCCGTTTTTTCTTCAGTGTATCAACCTATTTGGTTGAAGAGTGCACACTGTGTAAATTGGCTCTGTGGTATCACGTAGCATATGTGTATACACACTCTTTAGATGGGTTTTGGAATATGTGTGTATATATACACACTCTCGGATGGCTTTTGGAATTTAATTTTAAAATTGAACTTAAAAACCAGACAAAAAAAGAAGAAAAAAGAAATGCATGCATCATTGTTGTAAATACAGTTTTGTGAAACTTTGTTTTATACTTTTGTCAAACTAATGGCTAAAAGAGTTATGCTGCTATGGCTTTAATGATCTGTAATCATTTATTTTATATGAATAAAACAGTCAGTTCTTATTCAGTTATTGTTGATGGCCATTGTCTAAATTTCCGCTGTTAACATTTTTTTGTTTTATACTTGTTAAACTTCTTATATGGAGAAATGTTTCTTAAAAGGTTGAAAAAAAAGCATTTGAAGAACACAATTAATATTGCCAATATTGCAAAATTATGATCAAATTCAAATACTCTGCCGTACTTTCTGTATTTTCATCAAATGCAGGCTTTTAGATGGAGGGCAGTGTTGAGACTTATATTTTACAAAGTTGTTCCTTTTACAAAGTTAGTAACAAGAAAAGGAAAAGGAAATGATGCAAAGCATGATGAATTTGACAAGTGGTGCTTTTAGCCTACCTTGTTGTTTACAGTGTTATCAGCTGTAGTCACTGAACCACATGCAAATGCAAAAATGGGTTAGTATATGAGAAATAACTTCCATAATATGGAGTAATAAGGGACTTCAGGGAAATCATTCAGCTGTTATCTGGCATGCCTGTGTGTGTGTGTGTGTGTGTGTGTGTGTGTGTGTGTGTGTGTGTTTCAACTTGAAAGGATAAGCCTTTTCATTTATTTCTACTCTAGCAAAATAAAAAAAAATGATAGACATAAATAATAAAAAACATTATACACTTGGAAATGAGGTTAAACTCCAAGGCAGAAGACCAACCGAATAAAGAACACTGGAAATCCAATAAAGTAGAACAAAACAAAATCAAAACCACCACCACCAATAACAAAAAGCAGAAACAAAAAGTAAAAACAGAAACAAAACAAAAATTCATTTTCTCCTGTTAATGTAATGTCCAATCAATAAAGGCTTTATGAGTAACTGAAAAAATTTATTATTACTATTTTTTAAATGACTGGGCCTGGTGCAATAGCCCAGTGGCTAAAGTCCTCACATCGGGATCTCATATGGGTACCGATTCGTGTCCCGGTGGCCCTACTTCCCATCCAGCTCCCTGCTTGTGGCCTGGGAAAGCAATTGAGGATGACCCAGAGGCTTGGGACTCAGTACCCACATGGGAGACACCGAAGAAGCTCCTGGCTCTTGGCTTTGGATTGACTCAGCTCTGGCCATTGCAGACACTTAGGGAGTGAACCAGCAGATGGAAGATCTTCCTCTCTTACTCTCCTCCTCTCTGTAAATCTCTTTCCAATAAAAATAAATCTTTTAAGAATTACTAAATCAAAATTAATTTTTAAATTATTTTATGTAATTTTTTAAAAAAATCAGTAATGTAAATGCTGAATATGTTGTAAGTTTAAAAGTCCTATTGCTATTCAACCAGTCAGCAATTGACCCTGTGGGACCGCATGCCATCCTGACAGCCACCACTGCCACCACTGTGGCAAGGCCATTGCTAGACTGCAGCTTTCATTATGCTTCAGAAACAGTTCTGCCTTTCCGCTGTTTAGAAACTGTCTTAGCAGTGTCATCCACAGGACGATTTAAATCACAAACGTGTAATTCTCACAGTTGTGGGGCTGAGGGTTCAAGGACACTGGTAGCTTCCATGTCTGGCGAGAGCCTCTTCCTAATTTGTAGACAGCTGTCTTGTCACTGAATCCACATGTACAGAGAGGAAAGGGAGTAAGTGAGAAGGAGAGAGTGAGAACAAGCCCATTTGTCTCTCTTACAAGGACACCGATCTGTTCATGACCTGATTACTTCCTGAAGGTGCCCATCACCTAATACCATGACATTCGAGGTTAGGATGTCATCTTTGCCATTTAAAAGAACACAGACACACAGTATGAAAGAGAAACCTTAGGCAAGTCTCTCTGTTCTGCCTACTGAGCATGGATCGACCCTTCATATTGTCATTCAAATTTTCCTACACTTCTTTGGAGGGTTACTGAGTTCTGCTCATCTCTCCTGCCTTCAATTAGCACTACCTCTTCCTGCAACATAAAAAGTCTGGTCTCCAACCACACTGGTGTACTCGCTGTCCCAGCACACACTAGCATAACTCTCCCTCTTCCCTCTAATTGCTCCCTTCAGGAACATGCATCATTACCAATACATATAAGTTGAAATCCAAGACATTTTAAAAATATCACCTAATGACCTGGTGTTCCTGGATCTTTGATCCATAATTAGGCATTTCCCCAACGGCCCCCAAGTTTTCCATTAGCATCCCCTCTATTGATGCTTATTCTATGTTAAGAGTTCAGAAATAGACTACATGCAGATTAACAATCTATCATACCAACCCTAGTGCAGTTCCATGTTACACAGTAGATGTTGTATCATTGCTTCTTAAATTTCCTAAATCAGTTCTTTCTGATATTTAGGGGCACTAGAAGCACCAGAAATTACTTCTACATACTGGATTTGTCCTTTGGAAGGTTTGCTTTGCTGACAAACAAATGCAATGACACAGAGGAATGGCAGCAATGTCAAAGTGGCAACCATCACAAAGCAAATGACCACATAGTTACACAACATCTGCTTTGAAAAATGAAGAATCACAAAGCCCAAAGCAGACATGAGGATTAAAACTGTCTGTTCAAGATTGCTGGTATGTCACCAATAAAATCTATATAGAAGTTCCAGCAACTGGCATGAGTGAGGAGAAAACTTTCTCACTTCTCTGGTTATTTTCCCCATATTACAGAGTTAATTTATGTCTAGCTCTCCTAAACTTTTATCTTGCTGTCTTCCATTTACCAAATTCAGAAAAGAAGTATACTGAATTACTCCTGACATCTAGCTGACTTGATGTGGAATGCATGCATAATTTAAACTGATTGAATATTTTGCCACATTAGAGTGGAAAATATCTGAATCTCCAAAACAGTAGCAGAAAATGACTTGGCATCACCTTCTGTGATTTCCAACAGGTAATTAAGGCCATGGAGAAGGCTGAAGTGAAAATGTACCTTTAGCTATAGAATTCACTCCTGAGAGGAGTCTGTCTTGAGCCAATGCAAAGTCATTTTTGCTGGGACACGAGATAAACACATTCCTCAGGTTATTTTGACTTTTCTTTTTTGCAAGATGCTTTTTGAATTGATTTCCATTTTAACCAAGGAAAATAGGTTTGGGAAATGCTTTCATTAGTAGGATTTACTTAAATTGAAAATATATCAAAAGCACACTCTTAAAACCCTCAAGGTTTGTTCGAAATAAACAGCCACAACATCAGCGAAGTTGCTCAGGGTTATAGCTGCACATCATTTCCCCGGCTTCACTCCAACCCTCTGATTCCTCTGACCTGTGTCAACCTTCTTCCTGCATGATGTGAAAAACGTATGTGTGCCCCCTTCACTGGTTCCACTGGTGCAGGTGGTCTGAATCCTGATGGTATGAGTGGTGATGCCTTTCAGAATCTACCAGGAGGAGTAACACACACTGGAAAATGAGGGCAGAGAGCCTCAGGAGCCTGTAAGGCTGAGAGAAGACTGCCTTCTGTGTGTAGGTGGATAAGTCTCTGCCGTAAGGCAAGAATATGTCCTTAAGATTCACCAAGCCACCATACTCCTTAGGACTCTTTATGACTACCCTCCATGCTTGTCAATAACAACTCTGAGCTTCCTTTTACAAAGATAAAAGATGGGAATATTCTGCTTCCTGCGATAATGTGTTCACTCCCATAAAAAATATGTACCTGCCTGTTACATTCAGAAAATGTGCTGATTATTTACCAAGTGCCTAGGCTAGGTGCTAGGAATTCAGCGGGAAAAAATGAAAGGGGCTATTGTTATCATGAAGAAGGGGAAGTTAGGTAATAAGTATATGAACAAGTAAACAGATTTATTTAGATAATGATTCTTTAGAGAAGAAGTTGCCGGATGAGTTCCTAGGGAAGGATTCAATGTGGGGAGGGCAATGGCAGATGGCCTGATTGGGGAAGGCTTTACCGAAGCAGCAGTGATATTTGACAAAAAAAAAAAAGAGGCAGTGATGCAGAGAGTTACAAATTCCAGGCAGGGGGAGCAGTAAAAGCAAAAATCCTAAGGCAGGGACACTTTCACAGTCAGGCACAGAAAGGAACGCAGTGGAGGGCAGAGAGGGTGACACTGGAGGAATCTCAATCAGAAGACTCCGTGGATGCAAGGAAAATAGTGTTTGGGGACCCATCTGATGCTGGATTAAAGTGGATGAAGATGGATGTTTCCTCTAAATTTCTACTGGTTGAGAATCCTAAACAATCCCCGTTAATTTTCCTCCAGGAAAATCTTTCCATTCTCAGAACCACCATGACAGTTCTCCTAACACATTGTTAGTTCATGCCCTGGGCTTTTGCATGTACTGCTCCTTGGCTCACTTCCTCAAGTCTCTGCCTGAAAAAATCCCAACTCAACCAGCCACATTCAGCCAAAATATCCCCAACCCTCCACACATCTTCAGTGAAGTTGAAGGGTCCCAAGGAAGTTTGTGAGATGCTATTATAACATCTTTCCAATTGTGTACTGTTTGTGTCTCCCCTTCATCCCTGGAGTAGTTGGCAGAGCCCATCCTTATTCATGTTTGTTTCCTCAGTGCCTCACAAGGCAGGTGCTCAATAAATCCTTGTTAAAAAGGAAGGAGAGGAGGATTTAAACTTCAAAATGTGCAAGCTGCTCAAGAAACAAAAATCAAAGGAGTGGGAGTCAACGTATAAGACATGATAATTTTGTGATTAAGGCTCCACTCATCTGTGAAATCATTCCCCTGCCCTGCAAAGACCACCAAAGGACATGAAATCCCTCCCACACCTCCTTCTAATGTATGCCCCTATGAGTTACTTCCTGCCAACCTCAAATTACACAGATTTGTACAGAAGCAATTGGGGTATGTATAGGAGAGAGGAGAAATCACAGCTGCTAAGCCCTGTGGGAAGCAAGCAACCTCTGCACAGGAGGTGAACTCCAACCAGATACAGACTTTAAGATCCACTCAACACTTCTAGGAAGCCATGTTTCCATCAGAAATGATCAATATGTGCAGCAGTGGACAGTGCAGAAAACAAAATGATTGTGTAAGCAGCATACTACCATCAATGATGGTTATGATAGAAGGGGCAAAGCGTAGAAGATGGCTAGCGCAGTCCAGGGGAGTTCAGGGTTTGTTCAGAAAACGGGTGATGTCTATAAACTGTTTTCAATCTCAGCCACTCACTAAGAATTATGTAGGCACTTTTCAAAAACAACAGTACCTGGAACCCACCTTACATCACATAGGTAAGAATTCCTGAATGTGAGGTTATGACAATCACAGTTGTTATCAGGCTCTCCAAGTGATTTTAACAGACACAGATGACTAATTTCTCTACTTAGCACAATTCCCAGAGCCTTTGCACATATGAAGGACTTCAAAAAGTGCCTGAAAATGGAAATACAAGATGTTTATTGTGATGTAAAAAAAAATTGCAATGTATGTATATGAAGAGACCTCAAAAATAGTTCATGAAAATGAAAAAAAAAACTATGTAAGCATTTTAAAACACTTTCATAACACTATAAACATTTGTTTTCATTCTATTTTTCTAGAAGCTTCTTAGAAGTTTCCTCTGCTGTTTTTAGGGAGTCTTAGTGTTCTAAGAAGATGAAAAATCACTCTGTTAAAAGAGAAAGGATTACTTCAGGAGGGACAGCATGAGGAATACAGAGTGGAGTTTCGGCCTGCCGGGACAGATGGCTGGGCCTGCTTTGAAGCTAGGCTTCAGTCCTCCTGGACAGAACCCCTTAAGCTTCCTGAGAAGGTGGGTGCGTACAGGATCGTCTTCAGCAGTGTGGAATGTCCCACGTAAGGGTCTTTGCTGGGCAGTAAACCTTGTACTAGTTTTATCTGATCTATCTACTCAGCTTCTTTGGGTGTGGGGTTAACTATTCTTGCCTCAGTGGCTTAATAGTTTCTAACACTCTTGTACTTAGCCTAGCCAACAAACCAAGTCAAAACTGAGACGCAGAGACTCAGAGAAAACCCTACCAAGGTTATACAGCTGATTGCAACATTCAAAATTGTGCCTTCATATTTGATACACAGTAAAACAGGCCAGTTTGGGGAAAGCTGAGGGACATAAATGGTCTTTAGTGATTTTGTCATCTCGTTTTTTATGACTTTTCATTCTGATTAACATTTTTTTTTCTTTTTTTCTTCCCCCAAGGCTTTCCCTCCTACACCCCTCTCACTCCCAGGTGCCCACTCCTGCTGGGATAATCTGAGTGGTGACTAACAGCTCAGTGGGGATGTTTTGTGGGCAGCTATTCTATGGAACAATGTTCTCTTGGAAAGAACATTGGAAAAGAAGCTAAAATACAAACAATTGGTGAACCGTGTAAAGAGCATATGGAAGTTTCTTGTACTTTTTCCTGAAAATTCTAAATATGAAAATACAGACAAGGAGGAAGAGAAGATATTGGCAACACGCAGTGGAATTTAGTGGCCTTTGTGAATGTATCCGTGGACAGAAGCTCTGGGAGCCTGAGTCTGCTCCTCACCCTGCTACCTCCCTACCCTGAGACCTTGGGCAGGACAGCCCTTGTTCCAGATGCCATTTCCCTGTCAGTGAAACACGTGAACTGGAATAGAGCATTCCTATTCTGCTTACTTGCCCTGTATACAAAAGAATCTGTTATCTACATTACCCCAAAATGCAATGAGTAAAACAAAAAATTATTATCATCTTTCATGGTTCCCTGAGCTTGGTGATTTTTGCTTGGGCCTGAGAGGGAAGCTGGGTATGGACCACCAGCTTGAATTGGTGGTTCCCTCTCACAGTACGCATTGTCTAGACACAAAGCTGCTTCCTTAGGTAGGGTATCTTTTTCTGTTTATTGATTTGTTTATCAGCAACGGGAGTGCTTGGTAGCCTTAAAATTTTTCACACTCTTCAGTAGCCTTCCTGCTGTTACTGACATCCTTCTGACTGCTGGTCACTATTACCAGGACACCTGCTGTCCTCTGGTGGTCTAAGTGCTTCTCTTAACTAATCCCTGTCTGTTTGCAGTTTTGCTGCCTGTACATGCAACCAAAGGCAGCTACTTAGGAATTTCAGAGTGCAAGCAATAAAAATTTCATAGGAAAAAAAAATTGTATATTGTTTGGCCATACAACAGGTTTGTTTGCTCTGGAACATTGGCTACCATAATATAGCAAGACAGATGCGCCCGTGTTCCCCAAAACATCCCCTCCTCATTCCCGCGGTGCAAAATGCGAATAGTGGAGGAAGAACGCCAACTGCCCTATTTGAATCAGAGATGAAGTCCGCAGAGTTCAGGCCTCACTTGAGGAGGTTTGTGTCTCTTCTTTAGTTTCCATGGGCGTATTTGTTTCAATCAAAGTTATTTACATGGTGGCTTGGTGATTTCACATGATTTGTCACAGAGAACAGTAGCTGCTTCCTCCCCTTTCTTCCGTGTCACTCTCTCCAATGTAGTCACTCTCAGCTGTTTTATCTACTTCATGCTTTTTTATTTAGTTCCACATAGGGCTAGTTGTTGATATGTTTCATTTTCTTCACTTTCCAGTATTTCATACAGAAAGAAGCATTGCCAGTTAAGTCCTAACTTGAGTTAGATTGATATTCTGTTGATTTTTATGTGTGTGTAACCAAGATTCCCAGCTGAACAATAGACATTTCTCCTCACTGAGCAACACTTTGTTTTCTTTAGAGTTAATGATCATCTTGTGCTTTTTATCATATCATTTTTAGCGTATTTTTTCAATCTTGTATTATTTGCTAATTTTTCTAATGTAGATAACATAATTCATCTGAACCCCTGCCGATCATCCAAGTTTCTTCTGAAATTGTTCAGAAATCAGAGTTTTTCTATCAGTTATGCATATCTGAGGAATCTTTTTTTTTTTTTTAAGATTTACACAGGGAAGGAAAGACAGAAAGGTCTTCTATTCACTGGTTCATCCCAAGTGGCCGCTATGGCCAGAGCTGAGTTGATCTGAAGCCAGGAGCCAAGAACTTCTCCTGGGTCTCCTACGGTAATTCAGAAACTTCTTATGGGTCTCACACGGGGGTACAGAGTCCCAAGGTGTTGGGCAGTCCTCTACTGCTTTTCAAGGCCACAAACAGGGAGCTGGATGGAAGTGAAGCAGCTGGAACACGAACCAAAGCCCACATGGGATCCCAGTGGATGCAAGGTGAGGATTTAGCAACTAGGCTATTGTGCCGGGCCAGGACATTTTTTTTTATCCTTCTGTTGTGCCCTCATCTTATGAATCTGGCCTTAGTGCTTGAAGTGTAGTCACCTCTTTGGGTCTGCTTGTCAGTGATCATCAGGAGTCCCTTCACAGATCTTGCATATTGGATTCTCTGTTTTCTATATCTGAATATTCCTCTTTCTTGTTTTTTCTCTTGTTTTAAGGAAGTTCTTTCTTGGCAGAGCAGAACTCTCTCGCCAAAAGTATATGGCTGGGACAATGTTGAGAACATGATTCTCTGAAGATGTCTTTGTTTCATTCTCATGCTGATTGATAATCTGTTGCTTATGAAATTCTTCATATACCATACATTGATACTGGAAATATATTCTTTTTCTTTCTTCTTTTTCCTTTTCACTTCATCACTTCTTCCTTCTTCTTTCTTTCTCTCTCTACCCCCATCAGCCCTTCTGCCTCTCTTCCAAGCCTATTACAGCATTATTATCACTTTTTTTGTCCATTGGGTGGGACCTTCCTTGTCTGGACGCTGATGTCACTCAGTAATGGGTATTTCTTTTCTGACTTATTCTGTTGCTGATTTCCTCCCTTCTATTTCTTCTCTCCTCTCTTTTTTAAAAACATTCATTTTACTTTTATTGGAAAGGCGGATATACAGAGAAGAGAGAGAGGAAGATCTTCCGTCCGATGATTCACTCTCCAAGTGAGCGCAACAGCCAATTTTATGCCGATCTGAAGCCAGGAGCCTCTTCCGGGTCTCCCACACGGGTGCAGGGTCCCAAAGCTTTGGGCCATCTTCAACTGCTTTCCCAGGCCACAGGTAGGGAACTGGATGGGAAGTGGGGTTGCCGGGATTAGAACCTTCGCCCATATAGGATCCCGGGCGTGCAAGGCGAGGACCTTAACCACTGCGCCATCGTGCTGGGCCCTTCTCTCCTCTTTTAATAGCCTAATTTTTTAAACACTAAATCTCGATATATAGTCTTTTTTATTTTACATCTTTCCTATTCTATTTTTAATTGTATTCTATTTTGTGGAATTTATATTCAATATTTGCTTCCATTTCTGCTATTGCTTTTTAATAGATCTGCTTACATTTTCAGGTTCCTGGTGGTTCTTTTATCTTCCTCTGGGTATGCTTTTTAGTTGCATCCTTTTCTCATGGTTGCTGCCCCATCTCTTGACTCCTTATGATTGATTGTCATTCTTTTTGCATGGTTCTGTTTTCTCTAAGATCCTCTTCTGTGTTGCCTTTGATTTCTGTATTTCGAGTTAGAAATTGGTGGTGATATTTGAGTAACTATATGTATAAATTGTACCAGGACACAGGAATTGTTTATTGGAAACATGAATTCATGGAGTGGGACTCGTTGAGTGATTGTGGACTTGGTGGTAAGTTTGGATCATCTTCATTAGTGTCTGTAAATCTTCCCTTCTCTGCTGACGAGACTTCTGAAGAGGAATCCTTCCATCTTGCAGTAGGGGGCACTGTCTGTTGGCATTATTCGAATTATGTTGCCTGAGCTGACTGTTTCTTTTAGTATTTAGAATATAAGCCTTTCCTTACTGTCACTATTTCCAATATGATAAACCACTCTCAAATCTACCTGTGTCCTGTAATTTAGGGAGCATTTCCAGTCTCCTACCAGAGTGGGGATGGATCTGTGAATGGCTCCGTGATCTGTGTTAAAACAAACCTGTTTACTCAAAATTCTTAAGGCACGTGATGCAGATTTGTAAAATTTGGAGGGGTTCTGTATGTATATGGGAACTGGAGTAACACTGGTTTAGGATTCAACTTTACCTGTGCTGTCGGCTAGGTAGCATCCATATATCTGCATTTCACTTTCCAAAGCTCTGCTACTTGCAGCATTGCCAGTCTTCACTTGCTCTACCCTTGTGAATTTTTTTTTTTAAATAAATGTTTCAGCATCGCTTTAATGAGATTGGGAATGGAGCAAAACAACATACATATTTTTAATCTGCCTAGCATTGCCCAGAATTTCCTGAGGAAAATGTCTTGAATTAGGAAGATAGAATGCAGACAGGAACAGAAGGTTTCAGATCACAGTATTCCCTCTGGCTTAAAGGGATTGGAGTTGGAGCTCAAATTCACGTTCAAATTTGTTTTCCTCACTGTGGTCTTTGTCCAACACTGATATGTGGATCCTGACTTATTATCACTCCCACTCCTGTCAGAAAGGCAATAGCCAGCAGTCACTGAGTGGTTACTGTCTAGCCACGCACTTCATAAGCTTCAATTTATCTTATCTTCACATAAGGTGCATCAAGTAGATACTTTTGTTATTCGTGTTTTAGTAGTATCGAAAAACTAAATAACTTCACTTACCTTCACTTAAGTAAATTTGTATAAGCCATAAATTCTGGAAATTATTTATTCATCAAAAATTTAAATGAATCTGCATGGAGTTTACAAACTAATTTAAGATGTTATGAATTTTTCTGGCTTGTTTATCATAGAAAACTTACAATATTTTACATTTATACTTCCTTATTTTGTGAAAAAAAAGTATTTACTGGTGTGAACATTTTGTTGCCTTTTTACAAAGAACAAAGTTTTACCTTTATTATTTTACTAAATAAATATAATTATTTCTTTCAACTTATTATTTCTTTTCTAAATTCTGGACTGGTACTTAATTAATTTATTTCACTGTTTAATTTTTATCCAGTGAAGAGCTAATACTATAACATTTCCTCTAATAATTGCTTTTGCTGTATTTCATAGTTTCTCCTTTGTGATGTGATTTCATTAGTTACTTTTCAAAGAATTTTGAAATGTGTTTAGTGCTTTCCTTTGAATTAAAATTTCTCGATAGAAGTGTTCTTTTATTTAATTCTTCCCCCTCCAGCTCCTCCAGTTGCTCTGGACTCTAATAAAGGTAGAACAAACTGGGAGTTCACTTACTTTGTGGGGAATCTGTTGGCACTGAAGATTAGAAAAAGACAATGGCAAGAAAATCAAAAGGGTGAGAACTGCGTTATCTGACTTTTCCCCAAACATTTTCAATTCCATCCTTTGAATCAGCTGGATCTGGCCTGACAGTACCATGATGAGGCCTGATTGTCCCCAGACTTGTTACCCCGACAACATCCCCTTCATCACCTGAGCACCTTCAACCCTCTTGGATACCAGGAGCCAACGTTACTGCAGATCCCCTGACTGTATCTGAATTCTTAAGAAGTGAAATTCTTGGAAAATTCAATAGAGATTAGAGAAGAAGCATGGTTATACAAAAGAGGATGCAACATGGAACAAGTGTGAGAAACTGTCAAATATTTATTTCCCCTGATACATACTTTTCAATTATTCCTACAGCTTACACAACAAATTGATATTTGTCTCTGCAAAGGAAGATGCCCCAATTGGAGTTATGGATTCTGCTTGGAGACTCAGCTATTACTATGACAACAAGTCCCTTTTTTTTTTCTGAATAAATGTTATAATTAACTGTCATGTGAAATAAGATACCATTACTGGCATCATTGTCAGACCCTCTAACCCCAGCTCTTTAAAATGTGTTGGTAGCAGAAAACACCAACCAGGAGTCTCGGCCCCATGGCAATCTCCAGACCAGGGCAGGCAATTTAAGGGTGAGAGTCCACATAAGCATCTTCTCATTAAAGCAACACAATTCTAATTAGATGCTGCCCCATGTCTACACACAGAAAAGAATCAGGCTCCTCAGAAAGAGATGTATTTTTTAGAGGTAGTTGACTCAGCAGCATGTAATTGGTTTGTTTTCTCTAGGCATAAGGAACCATCCAAAGTCAGAAACTGCACATTTATGTAGCTCAAAGTGCTATCAAGATGGGTATACTAGTTACTTGATTTTCTTTCCACCTTAGAAAAGCAAAAGCTTGAATTTCCCTCATAGAGTCTCTGCCTGAAAGAATGCATCAAAGTAGAATTTCAGACAAAGTTTTATTTTATTTGTTTATTCAGGTGGCCTCTTAACTCATCCATATGCACTAATCTGAGCAACATAAATTTGAAAATGTAAATATTTCATAAAGCAATTGGGAGACAAAGTCTGAATTATACACTTCATTCTTTTTCCAGCCAAGTGCATTTATGAGTGGCACTGTAATATTCTATCATGTTTTCTGGTTGACTCTCAGACTCTATTGAATTTTTGTAGATAAAGGTTTAATCATACAAGAATTGCAATCTGCCGCTGCTCAGAATTATATTCCTTTTCAATAGACTTCACAGACATCATGTTCTTCTGTTCTTCTGTTTCTGTAGTGTTAGGTTCCTTTCCTTTTCTATTACTTTTTACTGGGGAAATATGTAACAAAGATGCAATTTTTCCTTTAACATAAACTTGATGAAGATCAGACTGGTCAGAACAAGGCAGCTACAAAGATATTCTTTCTCCGTTCTTTGAACAATGTGTTTTCTTCAACTGGGAAGAGAAGCTGGAATTTAGCACCATTCCTGACTTAATTTGATGCTGGAAGAACTATTTAATGCTTCTTTACATTTTGGTTGAAGGTAAAAATACACACACTGTGTTGAAAAGATTAAAAGTGATTGTGTTGTCTTTGAGGGAAACCTTTAAAAGGTGCATTCCCCACCATTAATACGGGTTTTGCTTCTTTGCCTCCTGCCACTATGGCAGAGCACTAGGGTTCTTTTTACTTTTCCTCCTGCCACTATGGCAGGAGGTAAGGGTCTTTTCTATCTCAAAACCCCCTCCCGTCGTTAGGACGGGAGTCTTCTTTTCTCAGCCTTTCTAATAAATCTTGCGTTAAAACTAAAAAAAAAAAAATAAAAAACTAAAAAAAAAAAAAAAGTGATTGTGTTGGGCCCAGCAGCATGGCCTAGCAGCTAAAGTCCTCACCTTGAACGCACCAGGATCCCGCATGGGCGCAGGTTCTAATCCTGGCAGCTCCACTTCCCATCCAGCTCCCTGCTTGTGGCCTGGGAAAGCAGTTGAGGATGGCCCAAGGCTTTGGGACACTGCATCTGCATGGGAAACCCGGAAGAGGTTCCTGGTTCCCAGCTTCAGATCGGTGCAGCACCAGCCGTTGCGGTCATTTGGGGAATGAATCATTGGACAGAAGATCTTCTCTGTCTCTCTCCTCTCTGTATATCTGACTTTGTAATAAAAATGAATAAATCTTAAAAAAAGTGATTGTGTCTACAAAGGGATGTCATAATATGCGATATACACAGTAATATCACATACTATATATAATATAATATAGTATAACATAATACAGTTAAATGTGCTGGGTGATGAATATGTGTCTGATACATAGGTTCAGAGAGGTTATAAGAACTAAACATAATAATAGACCAATAAGTAATATTAATAGCTGCAATTCATTCAGTATCTCTCCTTGGGCACCTGGCAATACATCATGTATGATGTGAAAAAAAATGGGCAGTCCCATTATTCATATGAGGAGACAGAAGCAACTATAGATTTGGTACCCTACCAACACAGGCTTAAAAACAGGGTAGAAGCACATAATCCAGGCTCACCAGATCAGAAAGGATATCACTGGGCAGGTGATACCACATGAAATGGAAGAAAGGAATAGCAGTAGAGGAAGACAAAACACTTTCTACTAAGTCCTAGAGGCTAAAGAAAGCAAGAAAATTTAGAAAACGTGGTAGTGGTTTGGTGATCAAAATAAAAGGTGGAACAAAAACAAAAGAGGAGAAATGACACTACAGCAAAGGGAGAGTCCTGACTATTAAAGCTATCGGGAAGCTTAAAAGAAAACTACTTTATAAAAAACGAATAGATGTTATCCAGGGCAGTGACGTGATCACGTTTGAACTTTGACGGGCATCCTGGCATCTTTCACTCAGAAAATGAGTTGAGTGAATGTGGGAGGACCAGAAAAGGAACCCAAGGAGCGAAGCTGCCTGGACTGGGAAGGTAATAAAGGTGATACTGACATTCTGGAAACTGGAGGCAGTCAGCTATAGCTGAAAATCCACTTAGAGAACAGGTGTAAGAAGAATATAAAGAATAGTTCTAAGAGGAAACCATGTGTTCAGTGCAGTCACATGATTTGCTGAAAGAAGGTATGACCTGCCCATGAGACAGGTAAACAGGTTGACAGAAAACATGTTCTCTAAAAGATGATGTGTGTCTGCAGGACTAGAAAGGCAGAAATACCCAGATTCAGGTTTATATCCTGGAAAGGAAGTGTTCTGACCTGAGGTTAAGAGACAAAGTCTGGGACTGATGCTGTGACTCAATGGGCTAATTTTCAACTCTGTGGAGCCAGTCAGCCCATAGGGGCGCTAGTTCATGTCCTGGTTGCTCCACTTCCAATCTGGCTCTCTGCTAATGACTTGGAAAAGCACAGGAATATGCCCCATTTCTTTGGGACCGTGCATCCAAGTGGGAGACCTGAAAAAGGTTCCTGGCTCCTGGCTTGATTGGCTCAGCTCCAGCCATTGCAATCATTTGGAGAGTGAACTAGCGGATGGAAGATCTTATCTGTCTCTCCATCCCTGTGTAAATCTGTCTTTCAAATAAGAATAAATAAGCAATTTTTACATACTTACAGTTTTATTTTTTAATAATTAATTGAATTCTGCAATATGCTATTTTTATGGTAGACATGGTATGAAACTAGCAATGAAAGATTGAGATCAGAGGATCTGGTAGAGGAAACTGCAGAATTATGGAATGGAGATATATTCATACTGAAGGCCTAATTTTTTTTTCCTTAATGATTTCCGTTAACATTTCTCATGATAAGGATTTTTTGATGCCGCATTCTCCCAGCTTTTATTTGCCTGAAATATTATTGATTTTGCCTCTATGTCTGACTGTGAAAGTATAACTGTATCCTTTCCATCCCATTGCTCATTGACTTGTATCATTTCCAACAAGAAATCTGTTGTCATTTTTACCTTTGTTTCTCTCTATATTTCTTCATTTTCTGGTTGAAATGATCTCAAACATTTTTCTGAATTATTGATTAAATTATGGCGTGTGTGTGTGTGTGTGTGTGTGTGTGTGTGTGTGTGTGCACATGCATATTTTAGGTTCACTGTGACTTTCTCCATCTTTCTCCTCTCTTTCTGTAACTCGGGTTTTTTGTATGCCATCCCACACTCCCTTAGCCTCTGTTTGTTTCATCCTCTTATCCAACCTAATAAATGTGGTTTATTTTAGACAGTTTCCATTACTATGTTCTTGGTTTTTCTTTTTATCCCAATTGTCTAAGCTGCTGTGAATTTGTCTAGTATGCTTTTTTTTTGTTAATAAACTCTAATATTTACAAATTTCATTTAAGTATTTTAATCACATATTGTATTTTCCCCTTATGATGTTCATGTCATTTCTGAGTCTATTTTTATCAGTGTATCTAAAGTATGTAGTGTCGCTAAAGAGATACTATTTTTGGTATGAGTCTGAGTTTTACAGTTTTTTGCATGTCAGGGAATTTTTGAATGGATGCCAGTCTTTACATACTTTTTGGTTGTTTGGTTTTGTTGAATCCCTATTAAAGTGTTGATCTTTATTGCAACTTACAATCGCTTGCAAACAGCTTGATTATCTTGTCTCAATTTTACCCGTTCTTATAACAAGCCAAGAATGGCCTTTACTCAGTGGCTAACTTAGCTCCACTACTAAGGTCTTATGTAGCAGCGCCATTGTTTGATGTAATTATAAAAGGTCCCTGCTGTCTGTGAGGTTTCCTACTTTATGGAAATTCTTTCACTAGTTAGTCAATACTTAAAGATTAGAATGTAGCTCTGCACACTTCTAGTGTATTCTGCCACCCTGTGTGTCTCCATCATCTCCGTAACTCTACTGCAGTCCACAAGTTTCCTGTGAGAGAATGGTAGTCATGGGGAAACAAAGAAAATTTAAGGCTGTGTTGGAATCTCCCATTAGGATAATGAAGGTAGCATTAGCTCTTCAATTTGTCAGCCATGGATTCAGAGCCATAGATAACCAAATAGAACAGATGTAAATAAAATTCTTTTGCCATAATCTCCTATCAGATACAGTGTAGGAGTCCCATGAATATAATATGAGGAGGAGCTTCTTAATTTGTTTACCATAATGCAGAGAAACTGAAATCAAGAGCAGAAAGATCCAGGGAAGAGGAAGAGATTGGTGACACCAGGAAAAGGAGGAAATCAGAAACTCAAGGAGCTAATAGAATAAGATCCAGACCAAGAAATGAATTCTTATGCTTCATAAAGAATTTTATTCCTAAAATGACCCTTAGGAGAATAAAAATGTGTGATGAGAATGAGTTCTGGGTTAAAGATACATCTTGAGAATATAAACAGAAAGAAATCTGAGATCAATTCAGAAAACAGATGAGTTCATCTTCTGCAATGAGTATAATGAGAATAATGAAATTCAAGTCCTAAAAAAGAGCACGAGATGATACTTCTCTGTATGAGACTATATGTCTTTTCTCTATGTGGTTAGTTCATTTTTATCTTATTTGAATGGTAAAAATCTTGATTTGGCAATATGGGTGGGTTATATTTGATTTATAAGAAATGAGACTCTGAAGGATTTTTAAGTGAACATTGTTGCTCCTGATGAAATCAGATCCTTCCTAATGGGGAGGAAAAGACAAAGAAAGTAGTCTTTTAATCAAATAGAAAATTTTTCATCAAATCATGGAAACTCTTTGTTTCAAGGAGTTTTACAGCTAGTCCTTATAATATCCAGTACTGACCTGAATAATAATGGTACTTAGTAGCAGTTTACATATGGCTTTTGACTTTACTATCAATATATTTTCTTCACAAAAAGAAAGGATTTTAATTTTTCAATTTCATATTTAAGATGAGAAAAATTAATCCATAAAAAATATTTTTGTTAATCAGTGAATAATCAGGATGTATATCCCAGATATTATTACCCTTAAAACCAACTTATAAGTGTCCCACTCAGCTCTTTTTATTTCTTCAGCTCAGGAAATTAAGAAGAAAATGGCATATTGAGTTTTAAAAATGTTTGGACTTTTATTTTCATTAGGCATAAAACAAAGTCCTATTTCAATTCAAAGAGGAGTTATTAACACTTAGGAGAAATCATTTGATGGGAAGATATTTCTCTTTGTGGCATGAACCATGCTATTTAATGTTCACTATTGTACAAGTAGTGGATAACAAGATGTTGATTTAATGAAATGGGATGTGGCTTGTTCACCCCATGTCACTTCTTTTCTATATGAAAAGTACTGCAATCAATGGTAGAAATCTTTGCTTTGGCATTGCTTGAAAGAAAAGGAAATGGTATCAGACTCAGACAGAAGTGACTCCTAGTTTAATCGAATATCTCTAAGATGTGCAGTCATTTAATATTGCCCTGCTGATAGCTAAAGTCTTAAATAAAATAGCTACATTTGGATTGTTCACCTAAATTGAATGTGTACCTGTATCTATACCCAGGAGACTTCTACACTCAAAACAGTTTGAAAAGAAAACTTCAATCAAAATCGAGCAAAGTGATTCAAAGACTTTCTTAAAAAAATATGTTCTTTCTCTATGTGATTAGCTTATTTTTATCTTACTTCAAAGGTAAAGAGTTAGTGACACAGGGAGGCATAGAAAGAATTTCATCTACTAGCTTACTGCTCAACTGTACGCAACAGCCAGAGATAGACCAAGCTGAATTCCAGGAGCCTGGAAGTTGATCTGAGTCTCAAATATGTATGGTGGGGACCTAACTTCTTAAGCTACCAGCTCTACCTCACAGAGTGGACACTGGCAGAAAATTGGAAGAGAAGCAAGAATTTGAACCAAGCACTTTGATAGGGAATGGAGTATCCCTAGCAGTGTCTTAACTGCTAGGTCACATACCTAACCTATATGGTGAATTGAAATGTAAATGTAGGCACAATATGGTTCCAGCATTCATGTCTGACTTTCTTATCACTAGGAAATAGGTAACAACATGTCCAACTGAAATTATTCCTAATTTTAATACTTTGGAATAACTCAAGCTGTATTGGTCATTTGGATGTTCCCCAGATGGTTTTCTGTCACACTAGAATGAAGCCATCAAATTCTTCATGGGAGCTTGATTGTGATTTGCTGAGCTAGTCCTAAGTTTTGTTCTTGGATTGCCTCAACATGCAATTCCTAAATACAAAAGTAGTATTTAGGAAGTCTTTACTTCCTCTAATATTTTTTTTTCCTGTAAAATCCGAGGCATGATTAGTTTTTGATTTGGCTTGACTCTTTGATAGTGGTGTCAAAGCCTGGTGGCTCAGTATCCCTCAGAACTGTGTGTCCATATCTGTAAGCTGGGTTCTATCCCTATAAATGCTGTCCAGTTGCTGCTTGAAAAGTGTCATACCCTTTATCATTCAGAGACATTATTAATACTTGACCACATCTGAGCTAAATATTTTTCCTCTGTTGGACAGAACTCTGATCTATATTCATGTGGTTTGGCCTCACTATGAAATTGTGCCTTTTGAAACTGGAGCATGAGCAGTCCCATGTGGACCTCAATATCACAGTAACTCATTTAACCTGCAGGGCTCCCACTTCCACCAAGATGAACACTGAACCCTAGAGATATTGAACAGTTTCTCTAAGATTTCATAACAATTAAAAATTTGTAAAGCTGTAATTCAATAAAGGGTTATCTAAATCTGAAACCATAATTTTTTTTTCTTCATGTTAGCAACAGCAATCAGTGGCAGAGACATGAAACCAGAATGTGAAACAACATGAAGCACACTGGACTGACTGTCCAGATCAAGTCTGTGCAAAATTCATTGCTTCTGGGAGCTGGAGAATAAATGTCCATTTTTAAAACAACTTAAATATTTACAAAATGAAAATAATATTTGTCCTCAGACAGACATTATACAAATGAGAAAATGTATAGATTTAAAAATATATATTTTAATACATTAAATATGGAAAACAGCATTTTTATAATCCAAAATTTGTTTGATTTTTTTTCTATTGACAAATAATCTAACATAATAAAAATATTAACTGTAAGGGTAAGGGTGCTGCCAAGGACTATCAGTATGGACACCAAGGACTACATCCCAACTGCCAAGGAGACCACGGGGAATTGGAGTGCCTTCGGAGGCTGAGAACTCTGAGGTCATCCACTCCCATTTGAATCTCCCACATGGGATGGAAGAAGCCCAAATCCTTCCTCACAGGATCCAGTATCATCAGAACAACAGCCAGGAGCTCTGAGCAGTCTGCAGAAACAGAAAAACAGTAAAATCCCTTCTGGGCTAGAGAGAGAAGCTTTCTCTGGTCCTCACTTAGTTCCAACTTTGGATCCCCACCCTCTCCTGAAATGACCATCAGGATCACCCCGGAGCCCTACCCCAATAAAAACAAAACAAAATGAAATAAAACAAAACAACAACAAAATTAGAATAGATAGACATAGACAAAGAACAACAAAGAAAACCTAGAACCAGACAGGCAACAGTCAGCAGGGACTCACATATACCTTACTAGGTAGGACACGAAAATAAGTTACTCTTCACTGGGGAATTGAAGATATCTCTGCACACCGGTCCTAAAACTATTCTGTGCCTCAACTGCAGATATATGGTGTGTTAAAGTTATAAGCCAGTTTGGACTATCCCAAAATCTGCCAATTTCAGTAAAAATTATACTTCAATACAATAAACAGCTAAATACAAAAATGAAAATAGACACGAGACAGCTGAATAGTATCCTATAACCATTTTAAGGTGGATAGAAGCCAGTTGTACATAAAGTAAAATTGAAATGTCAATGAAGTAGTCACAGGACATGGTGAAGAACTTGCATTTTCTAACATGTCAGTCACTCAGTACCATGTCAATTAACTCCATAATGTTGTAAACTGTTATTGATGTTATGTTATGGCTTTTAATTGGTCTGGACGATATCCTCCAGCTCTGCTTTTAGACCAGGGATGGTCTCCCCAAGAAATGGTTGAATTTATCTGGCCAATAAGATGCTGGACTCTATGCATGACATATGCTTGCAATGAAAGAAGCATGACTGGATTTGAACCCTAATACTGCAATAAGGTGGAGGAATCCAGCATGGGGAGAGGATACGGGGAGGGTTTGGGGGAACCTCAGAGCCTATGGAGCAATGTCATAAAACGAAATGCAATAAAAAAAGGGTAAGTGGTGCTGGAGGAGAAACTTTTGTATTAGAAGTTAGACTTGGGCCCAGCGCGGTGGCGCAAGTGGTTAAAGGTCCTCGCCTTGCACGCCCGGGATCCCATATGGGCGCCGGTTCTAATCCCGGCAGCCCCACTTCCCTTCCAGCTCCCTGCCTGTGGCCCGGGAAAGCAGTCGAGGACGGCCCAAAGCTTTGGGAACCTGCACCCGTGTGGGAGACCCGGAAGAGGCTCCTGGCTTCGGATGGGCATAGTATCGGCCCGTTGCACTCACTTGGGGAGTGAATCATTGGATGGAAGATCTTCCTCTCTGTCTCTCCTCTCTGTATATCCGCCTTTCCAATAAAAAAAAATAAAAATAAATCTTTAAAAAAAAAAGATGTTAGACTTGCTTGAAAATACTTAATTTCTTTAAAATTTTTTTGACCCCGGGCCTGGCGTGGTGGTCTAGCAGCTGAAGTTCTTGCCAACAATGCACTGGAATCCCATATGGGCGCTGGCTCATATCCCAGCAACCCAGCTTCCCATCCACCTCCTTGCTTGTGGCCTGGGAAAGCAGTCAAAGACTGCCCAAAACCTTGGGACCCTGCATCTGTATGGGAGACCCAGGCTCCTGGCTTTCTTATCAGCGCAGCATCAGCCATTGCAGTCACTTGGGGAGTGAATCATAGGATGGAGTATCTTTCTCTCTGTCTCTCCTCCTCTCTGTATATCTGACCTTGCAATAAGAAAAAAAAAATAAATTTTTTAAATAATTTATTTTGATCTCAGGCTCAAAAATGGTTGCCCATCTGTTTAACAACCTTTTATATGAGAGAAAAATAAGATGCTTTGTCTTACATAGGGTAATGAAGCCCAGGAATTTAATCAGACACGTTAGAATAGAAAACTTGAGACCTAAACAAGGAGAAAAATGCAAAATTAAAACAAATGATATCTCCCCCAAGTTCCCAACACACTTTTAATTTTTTAAATATAACTCCAGTGGATGCTTCAGAATAGTTTTCTCTCCTCTAAATTTTCTTTTCACTCAGTGTCTCTGACAAGTAAAATGATCATTTGCATCAATACAGTAGTCTAGTTTTAGCTGATGTTCCCAAGCATGTCCATCTGCAGCTTTTGGGCATGATTATTCCCTATTGTTTGACCTTTCTCCTTACTTGTGCTCTTTCACCTCCTGTGATTGTGGCCTTCTGTCCAAGTTCAGTGAGCCTGATGACTCACCCAAGTCTCATCTTGTTTACTCTAGCACAAGGAAAGAGTCTATATAATTTTCTCATTTTCTCACTCCTTGTCCTGTGTCACAGTTATCTGTATAAATAGTTCTTATCCTGAAACAGCTTGAAATCTCTCAGAGGGCAGAGATGAGCTTAGTCTCCCATCATACGCATGCTGTCTTGCACCAGCAGGTATTTTGGCAAGCAAGAAAAGGATCAACAAATAGCTTTGACTAATTAAAAATGTTCATCAAACTGTTCATTGGTTTTGGCACTGCATGCATATTCTCTCGACTGGCTTTATTTCCTTCGATTGCTCAAATAATAAAACAATTTTTTTTTATGATATGGTTCCATAGGCACAGGGATTTCCCCTTCTATCTCCCATTCTCCCCCTACTGTTTCCCCCATATCACTGCAACAGTATAATCCTTCAGCAATAGTCACAAGACCAACATTCTACTATTTATGGCTATTTATTATTTATTATGGCTATATATTATGTTATTCATGGCACTGTAGATAGATACAATGGAAGAAAGTCTAGTATCCTTTTGTCAAGATATGCTTAACAGCCTATTTTGGGTGTCCACTTTTTATTCAGGAGTAGAGATGCATCATAGCCTCACTTCCCAGTATGCTAGTTTCCATTCTGCAGTGCATCTGTGAAGATAAATCTATATAATGCTTACCTGTGTGTCTGTTTTGTATTTTGTATAAAGGTTGACTTACGTCAGTGAGAACATATGATATTTGTCCTTTGGGAATTGGCTTATTTCAGTAAGCATAATGGTCTCTACTGGGGACCATTTTCTTGAAAATAGTGGTATTTCATTCTCTTTCATGGCTGAGTAGTAAATGTATCCATTTCTTTATCCATTCCTCTTTCAACGGGCATCTGGATTGTTTCCATGTTTTCACTATTGCAGATTGTGCTGTTATAAACACAGGGTTGCAGGTCACTCTCTCACATGCAGATTTTACTTACTTGGCTTTCTTTCCAGGAGTGAGAGAGAAAGGTCATATGGTAGATCCATTTGAAGTTGTCTGAGAACTTTCTATACTGATTCCCATAGTGGCTTCACTAGTGGCTGCACCAACAGTGAAGGAGAGTACCTTTCTCCCCACATCCCTGCCAGCAGGGGTTGCTAGTAGAGTTCTGAATGTAGACAGTCTCATTGGAGTTAAGTGGAATCTCAATGTTATTTTAATGTGTATTTCCCTAAGAGAACTTGAACATTTTTTTCATATGTCCTTTAGCCATTTGATCTTGTTATTTTGAAAAGCCTGTTCATTTCCTTCACTCATTTATTCACAAGGTTGCTTGTTTAGCTGTTGTTAAGTTTCTGAAGTTCTTGGATTAGTTTCGTATCTGCTGGGTATTGTGCAAAGGTCTTTTCCCATTTATGCTTGCTAAAATATCTGCTACAGTGTGGTTGGTGAGGTTAAGATACCTTTGGCAGGTCACTAAAATGCAAGCAGGAATGTGAATTTAGGAGGAGAGAACTTAGGAAGTCTAACATGTAGTGGCAACACACAAAGAGAGGCAGCTCTTGGGAGATGCCTGGTAAATCATTCTGTAACTTCTTTAGTTTCCATTGTAGAACATTTTAAAACATTTTTAATATTTGATTTTTAGTATTGTTTACATAACTGAAAGGGATGGTTGTCTACTCAGGCCTCTGATTAGGGTGGGGAGGGTAAGGTATGAAGGAAAGTGGGTGGGACAAGTATTTTAATTTTTCTATATCCTGTGTCCACAGAGGGGGAAGAAGAGGGGACTGCTCCTTTCTGTCAAACTACATTATCATCTGGGGATGGAAGATGGTCGATATCATCCTATAGACTCCAGCAAGGGGAAGAATGTTTCAAGGGTATTACTCGAATGGTCCTGATAGTTCTGAGAATTTGTTAGTTTCATTGCACCAGAGTAGAGAAAATATTTCAAAGTCTACTGGCTAAATCCATCTTAGTGTAGACACTTGCTGGCAGAGTTTGTCCAACTTGTTTTGCTTTCCATCCTCTGACAAGGCACTCAATGTCCTCTGCTGAACTGGCCTAGATGAACTGGCTGTCATGTCCCTTATGTGCATCTGGACATACTGCCCCCTGCACTGACACCAGCACCTGAGGAGGCCCTGTCCCAACACGTGTGCTCCAAGGTCATATCCCATATCTGAGATCCTCTCTGTGGTCAGGGTTTGAGTCCTCCACTGTGGCATTTTGAAGTCATCATGACTACTCAATTCCTATTGGATGACTGATAAGACAGCCTGCACTATTGGGGAATAGCTAATTGTGGTTTTCTATGTCTTATTTTACTTTTAAGACAGCCATGGTCATGATCTTTTTTTTTTTTCTTCAACATCCTCTCACTCAATCTTGTTGTATCTCCCACTGTCTGTCTAGTTATCTTCATGCCTCCTCTCATGTGGGATATTGCACATAAAAGCCTTTCTTTGCATAGTGGAATTTTAGTGTTTGTAATACTTTTTAACCAAAACTCATAGGTCATAATGGAATACCATTCATCTTTTCAAATGCCTTCTGACTCTTTTCCCTGTGCTATAGTCTTCCTATGAGGAATGAATGTATGTAACTCTTCCTTCCTAGTCTGTGAATTCCTTGCGTAGACATCCAGCTTTGTTTATCTTCTCATCCTATCCTGGTTTATCTCTGCTGTTGGGCTTACAACAGACATCCAACAAATGTTTATTGAGCAGACTCTGCAGAACTTGATTCTCCTTTATGCCTGATAGAATTGGTAGAAGAATTAAGCTAAGCACCTCAACTTCGTTGAATGCTCTGCTAATGCCTTGTGGTCATTGGACTTAGACTCATTTTCATGCATCCCCACAGGGATCCCGAGCCAATATTGAGCTTATTATCTGGAACTCTAAATGCCCTTTCTACCAAAAGCCTAAGCAGGTAGTTCTGTTTAGAGGTTGAATGATAAGCTTCTCCGACAGCAGACAGCAATATTTGTCTCCAGGACAGGAAAGAGGCTAAGGAGCTGGGAACTGGAAAGAAGGAAATGAAGAGAAATCTTCCAATTTCACATTTGTTACTATATGTGTTTACCTCATTACTTATCAGCAGTATGTATTTTTAAACACAACACCAATTATGTCTGACCAGTTAACAGATGACTGATCAAAAGCAATATGATATGACTAAGTAAGGTTTCAATGATTTTGGTATTTGATCTCTTTTTTCCCCCAATGTCATAAGCAATTTGACAGATGCATTATTAACTATGTAAACTGCTCAAACTGCTATTGAGAGATGTTTTGGCAACAGAAGGATAGAACACAGTGGTGAAAACGCTGGCAACAAAAACCCACGAGACCGTTTAAATATAAGACAAAAATGTTACATGTCATCAGGTATGTTGTGGTCCATGATTCAAGCCATCACAACCTATCAGGCAGTTCTGAATATAGAAACGGTAACGTTTAAAAAAAGGAATTGGGGTGAGCCTCGTGGTGCAGCAGATTAGCAGTGGCCTGGGATATGCACACCACAAATCAGAGCGTCAGTTGGAGTCCTAGCTACTCTGTATTTCTGATCCAAGTTCCAGCCAATTCTACTGAAGGCAGCAAATGATAGTTCTAGAACTTTGGCTCCTGCCACCCAAGTCAGAGACCTGGCTGGAGTTCCTGGCTCCTGGCTTCCACCTGGCCCAGTCTTGAATGTTACGAGCATTTAGCGAATGAACATATCTCTCTCTCTCTTTTCCTGCTTCTATCTCTATCACTCTGCTTTTAAAATAAGGAAGTCATTTGCTTTAAAAAAAAAAAAGTTGTATCTTTGATAACTGTAAGCAAAATGACTTGCTTAACTGACTGGGTTGGTTTATCAGGTTTGCAATGATACTTTATATAGAAATCAAGGAAGCAGTCGCATATAAACAGCTTTATTCATGGAACATAAAAGAATGATCAACTACAAACTTAAGATGGCAGAATAGGGTAAGGGCATATTTAAACAGATGGAGAAATATTAGGCAGTGTGAAACAGAGAGGGCACATTCCAGGAAATAGGAGAAGACAGAACAACAGCAGAAGGGTGCCTGGAGACTGACAGACAGGAAATCAGCAAAAACAAGGGTGCGGTGTTGCACTGACTGATACCCCAACAGCATTCAGCAAAGACAAGCTGAACTCCACCGGCAGCTGGAACTCCACCAGCAGCCAGATGGGAAGGGATGTTTGCCAGCTGAGCTAAGGAGGTGAACCCAGACAAAGAACTGCTCATCCTGCTGGTCTTTTTGATTTGACCAGAAGCAGAGACAGAGATGCAGATCCCAGACAGGCAGTGCAGGAACAGGGTGGTTTTCACAGCCCAGTCCGCTTCCTAAAGCTGAATTAGGTGCCATTTCGTTTAAGGAAGCAAGGGCTATAGGGCAGGACTGCACATGCACTGAACTGGGAATGAACTCCTTTCTGGCTCAGTGAGCTGCAACAACATGGGATCCTACAGGTTCCACCCAAGACAGGTCCAAGTAGCCCTCTAACCTGACAGCCAGCAGATCAAGAGCTCTAGTATGTCAGGTGCTATTTCTTACAGTGTGGCAAAGACTTTAACACTGCAAGGACAACAGTGAGCTGTACGTGTGCTGAGCTTGGCAAGAACTCACTGAGCTCAATGAATTGTACTGGTCCCACAAGAAAATAATACCAACTATGGAATCATATGGGTCAAAATAGGTCTGTGTGTCCCTCAGACGTAACAGCAAACCGATTCCTACAAGATCAGCACCACCAACAACCTAACTATATAGGACACCTGGTGTCTCCCTAATCCTGGTACCTGCTCCAACCGGAAATGGGAGAAAGGTTGTGTAGACAATGGCGCAGCCTCAGCATGGGATCACAGGAGATGGAGACTGGTGAGCCAGGAGCTGGGGCTTTGGAGACGATTGTGAAAGTCTTACATAAGCACCCAGACCCGTAACTCACTGGAGGGAGTGGTACTGCTGACTGCAAATAAAGAGCCGTGTACCAACTGCAGTAAGTAAAATCAAACTACAGACTTGTGGGTGACACAGCTTAAAAACCTGCTCCAAGGAGAAGAGTCTGATAACCAGAAATATAATGACCAAGAGCAAAAGAAGAGACAGAGGCACAATGAATATTACTGAAGACTCCCCTGCAAAGGAGCAAAGCCCTTTGCCAACCTCAGAGCTCACTGAGGAAGACATCGAGAAAATGGGGGATACAGAATTCAAAACACTTGTTATAAAGCTTCTTATCTACAATGAGAAGCATGTAAAGCAGCCATTCAAGAAATTCAAGGAATATGTCACACTGGAAATGAATCAAATGAAAGCTGGCATATCAGAAATGCAGAATACAGTGGAGCAAATGAAAAATACAGTGGAGAGTCTCCAAACAAAATGAAGCAGCAGAAAAAAGAACTTCAAAATTAGAAAATATTTCCTGTCACTAGGGAGAAACAAACAAAAACCTGGAAGCAGAGCTAATCAAGCCAGAAAAAGTATTCAAGAATTGAAGGATACTATTAAGAGGTCAAATATAAGAATTATGGGAGTCACAGAAGATATAGAAAGCAAAGCTGGGTTTAGAAATATACTTAATAAAATAATAGGGGAAAATTTCCCTAATCTTGAGAAAGAATTAGGAAGCAACTTCCAGGAGGGGCACAGAAGTAAAGTTAAAAACAACAACAACAACAACAAAATAACCTAATATGCATATAAGCTTCTCCAGTGCCTGAAATTCTACTCTTATTCTCAATCTTCACAGTCTTATTTTTACTGGAGAAGTTTTAACTAGTCAGAAACTTGCCCAAGTTTTAAAAACTGAAATGAAATCCCTTGTTAAATAGTAAGAAACAAAAATCAAGATTCAGGGGTTTGAAATGGAGTTGTAGATCTCATAAGATGGGGAAAGATGAGATTCCCTTCGCTTAGCATCAACAGCCTCAAGTCAGTGACTGGGAGATGGAAATGGGAAGTTGGTTTTGTTCAATCAGTCAACAAAAAGGTGAGGTTGATTGACCCTGTCTGTCACACCTGTTACTGCTTCATTTGAGTTTTCCACATTTCCTCCTATGACTACTCCAAAGCCTTCTCTTACTTCTCTCCAATCTTGTACAAATTATGCTTAAGCTGTTCCTCTAAAATTCAGTCTCATCCTTTTGATCTTCTTCAGTATCTCTCATGGAGCCTCATTTCATCTTTCATTTCGCTTCATCGTCTTTAAGCGGACCTTTCTAGCCCCCAGAACCTCATCCTTCATATTTCCTCCCTATTTCTGTACATACACAAGTACGCCATGTTCTTCCTACCTTCTATGTTTTGGCTAATGTTCTTTCTCTATCTGGAATTTTTTCACTCTTGCCTTTTGCAGACTCTCTACAGAGGCAAGGTGATGTTAGGTCATTTTACTTGCCTTGTGGGTACAAAGAAAGATCCTCTTTTCCAGCAGAAATATATCTCAGTAAACCCTTAAGGTAAACTTTGGAGCCAAATGGAAGCATATCAGTTCTAATTGGCCCTAATCTACACTATAGGACCCATACTACATTTTATCTTTCTTATCAGTCAGCTTGAAGTTGAGGACTTCAAAAACTACTAGAATTAAGAGTCCTGAGGTTTTGAGTTACTACCTGGAACATCAGTGGATTTCTTACAGGTGATATAAACCTCAATTCTGTTAAGGAGCAAGGACTGAGTGAATGTTGCCACAGCTACCAGCTTTGTTCTAACACTCTGTCTTATTCCCATGCGTATCACCCTCTTTCTCTTTGTGACTTCTAGCTGGTCAGTCTTCCTGGTCTATTCAGCTCAGTTCCGGCCTCACTTTCCTTCAATTTAGCTGGTATCCACTGGTTAGTCATTTAATGATGTTATTGCCTTCACCCTAAGATCTTATTCTGGTGTTTGATTTTTAGGTTTATTTTACTTTTATTTGAAAGTCACAATTATCAAGAGGAAAGAAAGAGACAGATATCTTCAATTTGCTGGTTTACTCCCCAGATAGCCACAAGGGCTGGAGCTGAGCCAATCCAAAGCCAGGAGCCAGAAGTTTATTCTAGATATCCCACACGGATACATGGACCCCAAAAACTGGACCATCTTCTGCTGCTTTCTCAGCCTACAAGCAGAGAGCTGGATCCGGAATGGACCAGCCAGGACTCAAACTGGAATCCACGTTTGAGCACTGCAGACTGAGTCCCAGCCTACTGCACCATGGTGCTAGCTTTAGTATTTGGTTTTTGTTGATACAAGTAACAGTTACAGAGGCAGCAGCAATAGCTTTTTAAGATCTGCAATGCCAGATAGATCATGATATTTGACTTAGCCTCTCCAAGTTTTTCCTGCCTGCTTTCTACACATCTGATACTGAGCTAATCTTAAGAAAGTTACAGAAATCTGTTTTAGTCTTAATACAAATTAATCTCACTGATCCACTTCTGCTGAATCAACTTCTCAGTCATTGCTTGTGCTTCTTAGGTATCTGCTTTTTCTCATATGCTTTCTTTTTTTTCCTTCTATTTCATTTTTTCCTTTCATAATACAATTCCATAGGCTCTGGGATTTCCCTAATCCCCTCCTCAAATTCCTTCCCCCCACAACTGATTCCCTCCATATTATTACAATAGTATAGTCCTCCATAAGCTGTCATAAGTACCTCCTTCTGCTATTTAAGTGTATCCTGACAAGGTATAGACACCGGCAGAGTCCAGTATCCCATTGTCAGGATATAGCCAACAGTTTCATTCACATGTTTTCTATTCTTTTCAGCACTACACCATGTATCCTGTATACTTCATCCTTCCATCTAATGATTCTTCTTTCTCCTGTTTCTTTCAGAAGTCCAGAGCTGCAGGCTGTGTTTTATTTGTCCCTCTTCCTACCTCTTTTTGCTATCGTCCTGCCTTAATGCAACCCACATTCTAGACACACAACAATTTTCTGATTTCTCTCACAACTAATATACTTTTATGCTTCTGCATGTGATGCTACTTTTTGCTGCCATTGCCATTCCCCATTTTCCCAAAGTGAAAAACTCTGATCTTTTTTTCAAAAAGCTGATCAAATATTTTTCCTTTATTAGATCTTCTGGAGGCATTCCCAAGAAAATACGCAGCTTTTGCCTCTGCTCCCACAGTGCCTCAGATCTTTTGGCATCATTATTCTGTGGCATGATTATGGATCCTTTTCCAGATGTGCCAGCCTTTCTGAGGGTAGAACTATGTCTGATGGCTCTATTTACTTTAAGCACTGAAAAGAAAGTCTCACACAGCAGTTCTTTAAATTAGGAAGGAAGAACTGTGTCTGTCCCATGGAGAAATGTCTCAAGGATTCCAAAAACTAACAATGTAGGACTCAGAGTTAATGAGACTGAGTTCAAGAGCAGGAAGTTTGCTCTTATAATGGATAGCAGTAAATCTGGTTCTTTTCTGTAATTAGAAACTATGAACTTACCTGGCTGAGTAGCTTAGCTATTCCTAATCTGCCTCAGAAAGCAAAACCATGATTAATAGACAAAAGATATAATCAGACAGCCATTCAATGTAAGGAAAGCCTTTGTAAGCACCAAAAGTATACAACATGTAAAAAGGGAAGATGTCTCATTATGGGAGATAGCTAAGCAGAATCCAGGTGGCTAACCCATGGAAAAGCTGCCCCTAGATTACTGTAGCAGATAACATCCATATAATGTTATGTACAGTGTTCATCAGTATAGATCATATGTGTATACAACAAGATCATGCAAATCAAACAAGCAAATGCCAGGCTACCTGAGTTTTATATAAGCTTTAAGATCATTATAATACCTCTATTGCTGACACAATACTATTTGTAAAACACTGAGAATTCCAGCAATAAAAAAAGCCATTACTTCTTTTAAAATAATTTCCTTATCTATAGACAGAAAAGGTGAGAGAGAGAGAGAGAGAAACTCATTTGCTGGTTCAATCTCCAGCTGGCTGCAACAGCCAGGGCTGAGCCAACCTGAAATCATGAGCCATGAACTTCATTTGGATCTTCCACACTTCCACATAGGGTGGCGGGTTCCTGAGTGCTTGGTCCATTCTCTACAGCCTTTGCCAGGTCATTAGCAAGAAGTTAGATCCAAAGCAGAGTAGCTAGGGCACTGATACAACACAGATCATGGCTTTACCCACTATGCCACAATGCCAGCCTCAGCTGTATGGCTTTTCTATCTCAGCATTTCCCCAGTTTTCCCACTAAACTTTTATGTAATAAACCTGTGACTACTTAATGAGAGGCTTCAGTGTAATTCTGTTTTTATCTGTGTATAGATTATTGCTTGAAGATAGGTGAGCATGGTAATTTCTCCTTTGATACTATACCCCATACATGTCTGAGAAATATAGTAAGGCTTCAGGCTTCTTGAGGGGGAACTTATCTTCCAAGCAAAATGAGATTTTCACCAAACTTTTATGCCTTTGTTAAAAATTTAGTGTTGATCTCAACCCTAACTTTACAGGAAAGATGTGAGTACTCTTTTTTGTATGCAAGGAACCAGATGTGGCTTGTAAGAGGATTCAGAAATCCATAATCTTCCAAGCTCTTGACTCAGTTGACATGGAGCTGGGAGTACAGAGAAGGAAGAATTCAATTGAGAGATTGTGAAGACTCCTTCTAGCATAATGGCCGATCAGGCTTGATTTCATTATTTGGAAATTGACAGTCTCCAGAGGCATAAATGTCACCCTGATAATAACTACTGGAGTCCATTAAGCCCAGAAACTTCCCGTTTCATAGTTACTACTGCAGGAACGGGAATGCAGGGAAAAGTGATCATTACTCAACCACAATATGAAAATCAATAACCCATTACCTCTGTCACCCGTGTCCCTGGAATGGGCCACCTTCACAAAGGAGAGGCTGATGAGTTACCTCCTGAATATGATATGACTCACACCCATTTAGATAGACTCAAAGTGCAATGATTTAGCTAAAGCTGCGCCAGGCAGAAAATGATGGCAAGTTCTGGAACTTGTGACCTTCAAGAATATATTTTACTACCCTCATGTTAGCTTCCACTTTGCTCCCAAACAATTACTTATGTAATCCTGAAGTTTCTCATTTGTACCCATGAGCTACAAATCAGAACTGGTGATCTGCTTCTATGAAGCAGCATCACTGCATCGTAGCATCAACTGTATCAGTTGTTATAACTCCACTGAAAGTAAACGAACAGTGACCTTTTAGGTGCTTTTCCCAACTTGTGACAGATAAATGCACATTGTCTCAAGACTCCTTAAAGTATGATTATCTTATATTACTTATGTAGTTGAAAGACTCGATAAACACAACATAATTCTGAAAAAGTACAATATCCTGAGAATCTTTATTCCTGCTCCATGGTCTTGTAAGGGATCAAATGGCAGGAAACTAGATGATGTGTACCTCTATGGACTGCTCTGGCTGAAACACTCCAAGAAAACAAAATCCTATGTATTTATGTTTTGTTTTGTTTTCAGATTGAATGATTGCTCTCTCTCTCTCCAGTATGATCACCATTAGCTATTATAACAGTTCTGCAAACCTCTTAAATGCTGCTGGTAATGAGGCATCCTTAGGATCTACATTCAGTTCATTCAGTGTCCTGCTGGGATGAGAGTGAGTGCTAAAAAATGTGAGAAAAAAATGTCCCCTCCCAAATAAAAACCAAAGACTTCCCATCTTCACATCACAAATTGCAGCCAAAAGCAAAAACAGAAAGAAAAAGAAAAAGGATGTTTTTTTGGGGGGGGAGGTCCCTAAATACTCCATGTCCTGCCACCTCAGCAGTTAGGTAATTAGTATCCTGAGGTTTGGCTACTAGGCTTGTAAACAGTTACAAAGATCTTACTGTTTATTTTACAGCATACCCCTATACTCAGTTCAAAAAGCGTACAGGTTGTCCAATAATTGGATGCCCTTTATTGATTTACTTACTCTGACTGGAGAAGAGAGTACCAGGGAAAATGAAAACGAAAGGGAGAAAAAAAAAACCGAAATTTACATTATTCTTCCACTAAATTCTCCTTAATGTTTTCCAAAATGAAAGTCCAAATGTCTTGGAGTGGGTGTTCCCATTGCAACCCTGACCTTGCAAAACTCCCACTTAGGAAGTTACTTTTCATTGCCTCTTTTAATGATCAAATTAATTTGATTTTATTAGTTTGACTTCTTCCTAACTTCCACTAATGGATGAGTTAACACATGACTCACACAGTGATTTCTTTTTATTTTTAAGGATGAGGGAATGCTTTTTAAAGATTTCATCTATGTAAATATTTGGACCACTTTGCATTGAAAGCTACGTTTTATTGCCCATGAAAGAAAGCTGCGAGGCTGCAAAAACGACTAATTCAAGTAAATTGATAGCACTTTTACCTTCCTACCAGTCTAGAAGATGGGAAGTGAAGAACTATGTGTCCTCTGCTTAAATTATTCCCAGGGAAAAAGTGAAGTGCCTGAAGTTGTACATTTGGTCATTTAGGTCACAGTTTGCTTTCCTAAGAGCACTGTAATACGTCAAATCATTCCCTACAGAAATGGCGTCAAGACCAACTTAAAACTTGTACCTGTTAAGAAAAAGAATAGAAATGCTAACGACAAATTCGATTTTGAACTTCCTTCCAAATTTAATGTTAAGATGCAAAGATAAACAGATACATGCCCAACCACATACATACAGTACAGGAGATATTAGCAAAGGCTTACATATTATATGTATGTGTCTCCACAGATTCAGAATTGAAGTATATAAAGGAGGATTTACTAGGGGCTGTGGCTCATGTGATTGTGACAGTTGAGAAGTTTCTTGATGGGTCATCTGTGATCTGGAGTGCTTGGAATGCCAGCAGCATGGCTAAGACCAAGTTTAAGGAACTCGGTAACAGACAAGGATGTTTGTCTCAGTTCCAGCCTGAAAAATCTGAGTGTCAGCAAGAGAATTATGGGTGTAATCCTGAAGTCCAAAGGCCAGGTGTCAAAATGACACCATAAAGAGAACCATCATGTATGTAAGTAAATGTACCCTTAAATAAGTAAGAATGATTGTACCACCAATGGAAGAAGTGGCAACACCAGGTACGTGAACCCTGAACTCAGCCAAGAGCATGTGAGGAATCTCCATTTTTCATCTTTTCCCTTCCTCAGACTTTTCACATTACCTGAGCATCAGAATAAAAGATATAAAGAGAGGGTGTGGCACAATTGCTCAGTGGCTAAATCCTTGCCTTGCATGCACTGGGAACCCGTATGGGTGCCAGTCTGTGCCACAGATACCCCACTTCCCAACCTGCTATCTATTTCTGGTCTGGGAAAGCAGTGGAGGATGTCTCAAAGCCTTGAGTCTTTGTGGCCAAATGGGAAACCGGGAGGAGACTCCTTGCTATTGGATTTGGATCGACTCAGGTCTAGCCATTGTAGCTGCTTAGGAGTGGGCCATTAGATGCAGGATCTTTCTTTGTCTCTTTTTCTTTCTGTGCATCTGCCTTTTCAATGAAAATAAATTTCATTTTTTTAAAAAAAATGGTACAAAGAGAAACAATCATTCAAAGCTTCAGTTTTCTGGGTAAGAGACAACAGAAATTCCCAGAGCTGGAAATATCAGGGACATCATGCAGTTGGGGGAGCTTAGAAAATCAGCTCCTTAATGATGTATATACTTTCCTGGGATCCCTCATAAACTTTGTATGGATATACATGAACTTAACCAAGTTGACCAGTGCTCAGCACTCACAAGCAAGACAAGATTCAACAGCTTTGAAAACTACAAGGAAATTTGAAAAGCAAAACAGAAGTTACATGAAGCTTAGGGCCAAAAATTAACCTAGAAAATTGCTGGATTTAAAACATCAGAATTAACTTCCATGATGAAAGAGTTAATATAATCAAAATGTCCATACTTCCCAAGAAACTTTCAGATTCAGTGTAATCTCTCACAAATGTCAAAAGCAGTCTTCTTGGATCTAGAAAAACGTGGTTGTATGAAGTTATCTGGAAACACAAGAAACTTCAAATAGATAATCCCATATTAAACAATGAAAACAAAACTGGAGGCATCACGATACCAGATTTCCTGACATACCACCAATTAGTAATAATCAAAACAACGGGATATTGGCATCAAGACAGACATGTAGACCAGTGGGACAGAATAGAAATCCAAGACATCAATCCACTCATCTACAACCAACTAATCTCTGACAAGCAAGATGAAATTATTCCCTGGAGGAAAGACAGTCTCTTCAACAGATGGTGCTAGGAAAATTGGATGTCCACCTGCTGAAGTATGAAGCAAGACCCCTCCCTACCTTATACTCTATGCAAAAATTAACTCAAAATGGATTAAGGATCTAAATTTATAACCTGATACAATCAAATTACTTGCTAACTCTGTAAGACACTGTCCTAGGCAAAGACTCTTTGGATAACACCGTGGAAGCCCAAGCAATAAAGATAAAAATAGACAAATGTGGTTGCATTAAGCTATGAAGCTTCTGCACAGCAAGGAAACAACATATTGTAAAGAGACAACTGACAGAATGGGAAAAAATATTTACAAACTGTAAGTCTGATAAATGATTAACATCTAATGTACGTAAGGAACTCAGCAACCACAAAACAAACACTCTGGTTAGAACAAGCCAGGGTCCTTATGCTAGCACCCACCACTGCATCAACCCCGGTTGACTGAGGGGCCAGTGGATTGTGTCCTTGTGCTATTACCTGCACACTAGGCTGAGGGTGGGCAAGGTAGAGCCTGCTGAGGGCTTTTGATGCTGGCAGAGCTGGCACTAGAGGCACCCCAGGCCAGGCTGCAGCACTCACTGGTAGAGGAGGCAAGTAGTTAATACTTTCATGTCCTGTTTGCACAGTCACATCAGGATCTTCGATTTCAAGGACCAGAGTTTGTTGGTGTGCAGTCTGGCCTTGGCACAGATGCTGCATGATTAGCCTACCTCTGTTACCAACACCTTCTCAGAGTAATGATGTTGATTTGGGGGACACAGCCATTGGCACTGACTGGAAGTTCTCTGGCTGGTGAGATGAATCTATTAGATGAGATAGGGATTTTTGAACCCAGGATAGGCAAGTCCTACTCCTAATCAATAAGAAGTGACTATTAAAGATGTGGTGAGTCGTTACCCTTCAGCAACCCTTAAGATTAAGAGTTGGAAATCTCCTAGAGGGGAATGAAATGGGGCAGTTCTGCATAAAATCTGGCATTGCAAAAGGCGAGCTTCTTCCTTCCCATAGACATAGAATGGAAGCAGAAACATTCCTGTCACTTGCACATTTCCCTTCCCAGGCCACTCCCTAAACATGGCTTACATGTCTGTAATCTCACCTTTTAAATAAACTTCAAAAAACATTTTTTAAATGAGCATGAGACCTGAATAGGCATTTTCAAAAGATGAAACATAAATGAACACTAGGCACATTAAAAAAAGAAAAAAATGTTCTTTAGCCTTCAGGGAATTGCAGATAAAAACCACAATGAGTTATAACCTCAACCAAATTAAAATGGCTTTCATGCAAAAAATAAAAAAACGGCCTGGTGCAGTGGCCTAGCAGCTAAAGTCCTTGCCTTGAACGCACCAAAATCCCATAGCAGCTCAGGTTCTAACTCTGGAAGCTCCACTTCCCATCCAGCTCCCTGCTTGTGGCCTTGGAAAGCATTGCAGGATAGCCCAAAGCCTTGGGACCCTGCCCCCATGTGGCAGACCTGGAGGAAGTTCCTGGATCCTGGCTTCAGATTGGCACAGCACCAGCACTAGCACCAGCGGTCACTTAGGGAGTGAATCATCAGTCGGAAGATCTTCCTCTCTGTCTCTCTTCTGTGTATATCTGACTTTTCAATAAAAAAATAAATAAATCTTAAAAAAAAATTAAAAAACCATAAATGCTGTGAGGTAGTACCCTAATACAGTGTTGGTGGGAAATGTAAGCTACTTACCACAACAATTATGGAAGAAAACCTATATATTCCTGTGAAATCAGAAAATAGATCTACCATATGACCCAGCCATCCAACTTCTGGGAATTTACATAAACTCAATTAAAGCAGCATATGAAGAACTTACTTTTACTTCCATTTACAACAGCTCAATTCACAGTAGCTAAGACATGAAATCAACACAGATGTCTATCATCTAATGACTGGATAAAGAAAATATTGTATATGTGACTAAATACTACTCAGCCACAAGGAGGAATTAAATCCTGTGTTTTGCAACAAAATTGCTGCAACTAAAGACCCTTTTTCTTAGTAAACTAAGCCAGTCAGTAAAATACAAAATACAAAAATTTTTGCAGATGTGCAATCAACAGAATACAAAAAAAAATGTACGCAAGAATGAAGCTGACACCTTATGATGTATTATTTTTATATCCCCATAGCACAACATTCTTTTTACTTCTCACTTGTTGAACATTACAGTTAATTGTGCATTAAGTCTGTGATTATACAATCATTAGAAGAAAAGAAGGAAGGAGGGAAGATAAAAGAATGGATGAAAGTATGGGTTTATTAAATTTTATCCATGAAATGCATGAGATATGCTGTTATATTAATACAAGAAAAAATAGAATATTAAGAGCAATCGTTTTGGAAGGTAATATTTAATATGTTAAATACAGAACCCAAAATTATTCAGAATATTAAAGACCAGGAAAATGTCAAAGGCTTGCAAGGGAAAAACATTCAATAGATTCTAACCTGAAATAACACAAATGTTAGAGTTATCAGCTATCAAGGAGGTACTTTACAAATATTCTAAGAAACAAAGCTAATCACTACTGAAATAAATGGAAACATGTAAATTCAGAGAAAAACATGATATTAGAATTATCTAAGTGAAAACATTAGAGCTAGAAATTATAACAAAGCCAATCATAGAGTGTATATAATAGAAGAAGTTTTACTGAACTTAAAAATAGATCATTCAGAATTTTCCAGAAGCTAGCATTTGGCCTAGCAGGTGTAGTTAGGGTGCTGGCATCCTATATCAAGGAAAATGGGTTAAAGTCCCAGTACCATTCCCTCTCCCAACTTCCTGATAATGCACACCGTGGAAGACAAAGCTGAAGGCTCAAATGGACAGATGCCTGCCACCCAAGTAGGAGACGTGATTTGAATTACCAGTTCTCCCTTACAGCTTGGGGTCACTGAAGGCATCTGGGGGAGAGAATCAGCTGATGAGAACTCTGTTTCTTTCTATCTTACTCTGTCTCTATTTATTTTGCAAGTTAGACTTACACAGATAGAAGGAGTGATAGAGATCTTCCATCTACTGACTCACGCCCCAGATGGCCACAGCGACTCGCACTGGGCCAGGCCAAAGCTAGGAGTCAGAACCTTCCTGCAGGTCACTCACATGAGTGACAGGGACCCAAATGCCTGGGATATTTTCTGCTACCAAGACACATAGTGGAGACCACATATGATGCCAGCTTCACAGACAGTGGTTTACCAGCTCCCTCACAATGCTGGTCCTGCATATTTTTTAAAGTTAGAAATTTTCAAACCTGGAAATAAAAATAAATGATTTTAAAAATTGGAAAAAAAAAACCCTTTGGGTTATCTATGACAACACCAAAATGTCTAATAATCATTTCATTAAAGTTCTAGAAGGAAAGGAAACATAAAATTTTTGAAAAAGATGTTCCAACACTGAAAACAATTTAATGAGATCCAAAAACTTACTAAACTTCAACAGACAAAACTCAAAGAGATCATTCCTCATACATGATAATGAAATTGATTAAATTTGTGAAAAAGAAAATTATTTACAGGCAGCGAGAGGAAAAACAATGTTTTTACAAATAGAGGGACAATTACCTGAATAACAGCAGATTTCTTGTGTGTTTTTAAAATTTATTTTATTTGAAAGGCAGATTTACAGAGATAAGGAGAGACACAGAGAGATCCTTTATCTGCTGGTTAATTGTCAAAACAACCCTAATGCCAGATGCGAGCTGATCCAAAGCCAGGCACTTCATCCGGGCCTCCTTTACAGGTGCAGAGGCTTAAGAATCTGTACCATCCTCTGCTGCTTTCCCAGGTCACAGGCAGGAAGCTGGTTGGGAAATGGAGCAGCAGTTGGGGATAAAACAGGTACCCATATGGATGTCAGTTCCTGCAGGTGGAGTATTAGCCTGTTGAGTCACAGAGCTGACTCCAACAGCAGATTTCTAACCAGAAATAGTGTAGACAGATTGCAATTGATTTATTTTGACGCTGCAAGAAAAAAAATGGCACCTATATTTCTTATTCAGTGAAAAAGCCCAACTCTTCTTTATATCAAAAAGATATGGTTATTTTTTAGCCACATTGATATTCAAATTGGCCTTTAGTTAGTAAATTATGACTAGCAGTATATAAGGGTACTACAGTATTACTATTGATCAAAATTGTCATCGATATGAAAACTAGAGATAGAATTCTAATGCTTCATTTGGATTTTTAAGATTACGTGTGATGTTCAACATTTTTCTAATGTGTCTCAGCAATTTGTAGCTCTTTGTTACAAATTGTATATTTGTGCCACTTGGTTATTTATTAACTACTCTTCACATTAATTTTAAAAATCTATATGTTTCTTTCATTTAAAAGGCAAAGACACAGAGGTGGGGGGAGATAGAGAATCTGAACCATCTGCTGATTCTTTTTGTAGATGCCCACAACAGCTGTGTCTGGGCCAGGCCAAGGCCAGGAGCTCAAAACTCAATCTATCTTCCACATAGCTAGTAGGGACTCAACTACTTGAGGCACAACCTGTTAGTCCCCTCAAGGTGCACATTAACCAGAATTAGAAGCAGAACAGATTCTAACATGCAGTGCATGCATAAAAATTGGCATCTTAGCTGCTGCACCAAATTTCTGCTTATTAATACTAATTTTTATTAAAAGCTTTATTTTTATTGTAAAATTGCAGATTTACAGAGAATAGGAGAGACAGAGAGAAAGATCTTCCTTTTATTCACTCTCAGAGCCAAGCCAATCTGAAGCCAGGAGCTTCTTCCAGGTCTTCCACATGGGTGCAGTATCCCAAGGACTTGTAGCATCTCTTGTTGCTTTTCCAAGTATAAGCAGAGAGCTGGACCAGCAATAAAGCAGCCAGTACTTGAACCAGTGCCCCTATGGGATACCGCACTTGCAGTTGGAGGATTGGCCTGTTAAGCCACCACCTAGGCCCGTCATAGTAATTTTTATGAGTGTATACTCTGAAGCAATAAATAGAAGGCAAAACAATCTATTCAATAACTGTTTCATCAATTCAACTATGCTCCTTACCTGTAGGTCTTTATGGGATATGAATTTCCAAAGATGCCACCAGTCATCAGCAATTCCCACCTTCATTTCTCAATCCTTATTCATCCAATTCCACTCTTGTAACTTTCACATATGCATCATCACTCCCTACTTCATTGCTTTCTCAAACCCTTGTTCCTCAGTTCAGTGCAGAAGTAAATATACAAAGGCTATTTGTGTGTGTGTGTGTGTGTGTGTGTGTGTGTGTGTGTGTGTGTGAGAGAGAGAGAGAGAGAGAGATAGTTATGTGTTAGTATATGTAAGGGTGACATGAGAGATTCTTGAAAATTCATAAAACAAAATATATACATTAAGAAAATTACTCTTGTAGCAGTTAAGGTCCTCCCAAATGGGCACCAGTTCTAATCCTGGTGCATCCACTTCCCATCCAGCTCCCTGCTTGTAGCCTGGGAAGCAGTTCAGGATGATCCATAGCACTGGGACCCTGTGCACATGGGATCCATAGCACATGGGAACCCACATGGGAGACCCGGAAAGAAGTTCTTGGCTCCTGGCTCCAGATAGGCGCAGCACCAGCCATTGCGACAACTTCAGAAGTGAAACATCGGTTGAAAGATCTTGTTCTCTGTCTCTCTCCTCCTCTCTGTACATCTGCCTTTCCAATAAAAAATAAAATAAATCTTAAAAAAAAAAGAAAAGAAAATTACTCTTCCTAGGCACAGTTATCAAATTATAGTGGTGGAAGTCCATTATATCTTTCCATAATTTTATTCTAAGGAAAGTCTTTCACATGAGATTGTAGTCTGAAATGACTAAGTGCAAATGAGAGAAATCCCAGAGTATTGCCTCCATATTTAGGGATTTGTGTTTACCATATTCTGTGAATTTCAAAAATTTCAATGGGAAAACAAAGATGCTCTCTAGAAGTGAGATTGATGTTAGATGAGGTGGAAGTGTCTCTTCCCTGCTTCCTCCCATTCTCCCTTCCTTCCTTTGCATGGGTTTCCTCATGCCCCTGTCCCTGAACTTCTCTGACTATTCTGAAACCAGCATAGCAGAGCCGCCCCTCCTGCCCCTGTGGGATATCAAGGTACCTGGATCTGTCCAATGCTGTTGCTGAGGGAGCTGGGAAATTAGTTAATGGTGGCCAAATGGGAAGTGTTTTAAAGATGAGGATCAGCTGTTCTTCCTTTTCACCAGAGGAGAAAATGGGCCTGTGGAATAGGCAGGGAGCAAACAGAAATGGAATTACATGGCACAAAAATTGCTGCCCAGCTGGATTCAGGAAAACACACTTCTCATCATGACCTTGTCCTGTGGGACAGTGATGTAGTTGTGGAATAACATATGCAATCCTTCAATTGATTGTTTCCACTATGTGCCGAAGAATAAATGAGCTTAAGCTGTAACTTGCACTATTTACGTAAATGTCAAGGAAGGCATCTCTGGGGTTGTTAAAAGGCAGTATAGCATGGTTATTCTCATGGGCTTTGGAGCCATACTATCTGCATTTGGATTTTACTTCTTAATAATTGTATGACCCTGAGTGAATCACAGTCTTTTTTTGTTTTTATTCATCTCAAAAATCATGATGAAAACTCTTATGAGGTGTTTGTAACAAGCTGCTGGCACAGAACATGATAAATAGCAGTCAATGGATATTAGTAATTAGCTGTTACCATTTAAAAATACTGATTCCTTGATAAATTTCAAGAAACACTTGCTGGCTTTTGGAGCAAAGCACTCCATCTCTTGGTGCATGGTGGAAGGAGAGGTGCTTCTATGGTTCTTTGTGTGTGTGTGTGTCGGGGAGAGGAGGGAGGCAGATGTTTCAAAGAGCACAACTCAGCCTCTATCAATTCACATCACTAGTGGGCTTCTATCTAAGTCAACAAAGAACTCTCAGTGTTTGTTGTTGTTGTTTTTCTTTAGGAAAGAACACAGTGACTAGGCATTTTGTCATAGTTTCTTGGATGCTACTTGGAATGCTCATATGACACATCCAGTGAGCTTGGGTTCAAGTCCCAGCTCTGTTCCAGACGAGATGGAGGCAGCACATGATGGCTCAAATGCTTGTGTTTCTGCCACTCATATTGAGTTCTGGGCTCCTGCATCCTGGCTAAGTCTCAGCTATTACACACATGTGGAATGTGAATGAAGACCTCTGACATACAGATCTATCAGCTAGGCTCCTGGTTCCAGATCAGGACTGCTTCTACTGCTTCAAGCTACTTTTTCAGTAGCTTGAGATCCTATCACAAGATGATATCTGGAGTTGCATAGCCACCACCCAGACTCGGTATCACACCTTCATCATAACATTCGCCTGCTGTCAAACACTTGCTCCAATAGGACCTTTCATTACAGAATTGTATGGAGAAGGGCCCGACAGCGTAGCCTAGCGCCTAAAGTCCTCACCTTGAATGCACCAGGGTCCCATATGGGCACCAGTTTTAATCCTGGCAGCTCTACTTCCCATCCAGCTCCCTGCTTGTGGCCTGGGAAAGCAGTTGAGGACAGCCCAATGCTTTGGGACCCTGCACCTGTGTGAGAGACCCGGAAAAGGTTCCTGGTTGCCGGCTTTGGATTGGCGCAGCACCGGCCATTGCACTCACTTAGGGAGTGAATTATTGGACAGAAGATCTTCCTCTCTGTCTTTCCTCCTCTCTGTATATCTGACTTTGTAATAAAAAATACAAAAAAAAAAATAAATCTTTAGAAAAAAAAAGAATTGTATGGAGAGGCTAGGGTATCTTGAAGTTTGTCCTACATGTGTGCACAAGTGTATTTCCAAATGCCCGATTTACTTTGTCCCATAAAACTTAGTTTTCTGACATTTTCTGATGAACATCCTCTCGTTTCCTAGACAGCTGGTCATCCCTTCCCAGAGCATCCTTTAGGGCTTCTTCCATGCAAGTATTTTATAATTTTTAATTGATGTTGTATCTACTAGCTTACTGTCCAAATTTTCACAACAGCAAGACTAAAGCCAGGTGTCTGAAATTCCAGCTGAGTCTGCCATATGCACGGCAGTGACCTCAGGAATAGAATTACCACCTGCTGCTTTCTTGAGTGTGCATTCGCAGGTGGCTGGATTGGAAGTGGAGGTGGCACTCCAATATGGGATGCAGATGTCCTAAGGGGCAGAAAAATCCATTGTATGACAATGCTCACCCTACCCCCACCCTAGGATAGTATTTTGAAAGGACATTCTTCATGGTTAATAAAATATAATCCCACCTTGGGCCCGATGTGCTGGCCTACTAGCTAAAGTCCTCACCTTGTATATGCCAGGATCCCATATGGGTGCCGATTCATGTCCCAGAGGTCCCATTTCCCATTCAGCTCCCTGCTTATGGCTTGGGAAAACAGCCCAAATGGAATATATATGTATGTGTATATGTTTATATATATAATCCCACTTTAATTCAGTTACCTTTGATCTCATAATGCCAAATCCAGTGACTGGCATATAAGAGACAATGGCCAAATAATAGGTATAAATGATGCACAGTGATTACCCAAGGTCTCTGCCAGTATTTCTTGAAGGAGCACCTGCAACCACATCCTAGGTCCCAAATGAGCTAATGATTGGGCTAGAAACTTTTGCAAACCTTGGTTTCTCTTTGAGGAAAAAAAAAAGTGTGGATCTGAAAAAAACACAGTGTTTTATTTTCATGTGTCACATGCAATACTTACAGACACAGCGGAGGAGGGGTGTAGGGTGGGAGGGACTGGTGAAGGGCAAGTGTGTCTGCAAAAATTTCCAGACTGACCTGACACACATACACCAGGACTCTCTCATCTTTCCCAACCTTATATTTCCTGACTGATTAGGAAAGACCTTTTAAGGCTGCATTAATGAGCCTGGCCCCAGTCAAGGGTGCATGTTTTATTTAGGAGAGGGTGGGTCAGGGGAACACCTACCCAGACTGCTCCATGTTCTTGCTCCAATGTGAGGGCATAGGGAGGTGCTTGTTGTTGCTGCCCCCATGCCCTCTTCGCCCCACCTGAGGGATCTGCTTGTTCAAATCTGCTTCCTACTCTGTCAGCCTCCTGAGAATGTATATTCCAGCCCAGAACCCTGGGAGGTGGCAGCAGGAAACTGTGTGGGCCACCTCCATCCCTGCAGACAGCACAGTAGCTGTGTGTATAACTGGAAGAGGCAAAGCCTGCAAACTCTGTTTGCCCAAGGAGAAGTGAGGAAATTTCATCATCCTTTCTTCATTCTTTGCCTTTCTCTGTAGAATTTTCTTTTTTAACAGCACTATGTCATCCGTATCAGCCAGCGATCTCCAGGGAACATATCAGAGGAGGATTCCCAAATATGGTGGAACAATGAAGTATAAAAAGTTGGTTTAGGGGCACAGAGGACTCAGATAGAAGTTGATGCTTCCATAATAAGAATTTCTTCTTTCACTGTGAAAACTCAGGTTCATACTCCTAAACCTCCCAGCTGGTTGGATGGACCCATCCACAAGATTATCTTTACTTAAAGTCACTGAAGATATATGTTAATTATTACCATTAAAATACTTTCAGAGCCATACTTGGACTAATGTTTGTTTAAATAACCAAGAACCATAGTAGCCCAATCAGGCTGACACATGAGGCTAACCATCCCATTGCCCTTCCCATCACTGGAATCCAACATTTCTTCCCTCCAAGCAGGAGAGGTAGCATTGTTCCATTCTACAGAATCAAAAAGTGAATCTCTTCAAAGTCAAGTCTTGTTCCTTTTATACAGCTAGTTGTGGCTATTGCTGGATGTCAAAACTAAACTGTAGCTTTTAACAGTACAAAATTCTTCATTCTAGATCACACTGAATTTTCCACAAAAACCATGCATGCATTCATTTAACAATTATACTGTTTCCAGGACTCCCTCAGAAATCCAAAGTCTGCAGAGTTTAGAGTCACATCTATTAAAGGGCATTGAACTTGTATATAACCTGTGTAATCCACCTATATACTTTCAGCATTGGGGATGATGCAGCACACAGGTTTTTTTGGTTGTTGTTTTTTTTTTTTAGTATCTTTTTTTTTAAAAAATTACATTGCATTATGTGACACTGTTTTTTAGGCACTGGATTCCCCCTACCCCTCCCCTAACCCTCCAGCACACAGGTTTCAAAGGGCCTTCAGGACCATTTGGCCTGGCCCTGCCAAGGCAACCATACATGATACTTGAAATTCAATAAGTCTATAGCAGCTAATTTTTGAGTTGATAATTTTGTATGGCTCGCAGATGATGTCATAAATATCCAAATGGTCCTTGCCAGAAGGTGGATCATCTCTAGATTACTTAGAATACCTAATGCAATGTAAATTCTGTGGAAATAGCTCTTACACTCTGTTGTTTAGGGAATAATGGCAAGAAACATCTGTACATGTTCAAGGCAAATACAATTTTCTCCTCAAATTGTCAGTCAAAATTTGGTTAAAATTGATGGAGACCCTAGAGAATTGAGGCCAGGCTGTATTTAGTTTTTGCCATGTGCCAGGTACTAAGCTGAACTGGTCAGTCCTGGGACCTCGTGGAGAGGGAGATGTAGGCACTAATAATGAACAAAGGTTTGTGTTTGCTCACTCAAACATACAAATGCTCAAAGCTAGATGCCTTCTCTGCAATGGCTGACACATTTGAAACATCCACAAGAGAGCAAGCAGGAATGGAGAAGGCTTTCGGGAAATGCAATGATTTTGTTTTTCCAAAGAGAGAGAGAATCCAAATAAACTCAGTGCTTGAAATGAGGCTGAGAGTCACATCTGTGAGGAAGAGGCGAGCTGGCTCAAGAGCCAGAGAGTACCTTGATCTCATTTTCTTGTGCGAAGACACTGGGATCAGGAGGCACTGCACGATGTGACCAAGGTTTTAAGCCATTGCAGCTGAGGGCACTAGATCCCTCATGGTTCCCTCACTGTTCATTCACCAGCACACAGCGTCATCAGTATACTCCTTTGCTAGGGATACTGATGGAGTCTGTTCAGGAAACTCTTGCGCTTCTCCTTGTTCTTAGTGGTTTGCTTGTGATCTTGGACATTCCTTACAGTAGCACCCTCAGTCTCAAGCTTTATGTCTTTTTAAAAAGATTTGTTGATTTTTATTTGAATGACAGATAAGATTTTTGCAGAGGAGAAATGGAGACCTTTCATCTGCTGGTTCACTCCCCATGTGGCTACAATGGCCAGAGCTAAACCAATCCAAAGCCAGGGGCCAGGAGCTTCTTTGGGGTATCCCATGCAGGTGTAGGGTCTTGAGGTTTTTGGACCATCTGCTATTACTTTCCCTGGCCACAGCAGGTAGCTGGAAGGGAAGTGGAGCAGACAGGACACAAACCAGCACCCATATGGGATCCAGGCATTTGCAAAGTGAGGATTTAGCCACCTAGTCATCACACTGGGCCCTGAGCTTCATGTCTTGTACATAGTGCTCTCCCATGAACTTTCAGGTGCATGCCTGTGTCCCAATGTCCTTACATCATAAAGCACTGGCTTTATTGGATTGGCAGGGCAACCTCGGCTTCCTGCTAACTAATTCTATTCTTCTAAAGAGAGCCCATTCTGGATCACTACCAATAGTACTTCATTTTAGAGGCAAACAATTCAATCCACAACAATTCATATCCTGAATTCATCATCTTATCTCTGGGTGGGCAAAACTGAGATGATTATTAAACTGATAAGAACAGATACTTGATCTTAGCCAAATGGTCAAGAAGCAATTAAAATGGAGATGATTATTCCCACTTATAAGATGAGGGTTAGAGTCATCAAGGTAAGGTGAGCTGCTAGAGACCACTAAGTAAATGGCAACGTTGTCTCTGACCTCGGTCCTTCCCACGCTGGGCCTCCAGGCTGCACAGGACAGGTGGAACCCTGCTGTTGTCCATGGTGGAGATTCAGCCAGGGTCCCAACTTCTTGCTGAGAAACTGCTGGCTGAGAGAAAACCACTGAGTGAGGAAAATTCTCTGCCTGTGAAGTACATCTGGAAGAGATTTTAACCTGGGAAAGAAAGAAAAGCTTTGACAGTTTTGTGTCTCTTCAGTTTCCAAATATTAAGGAAATGGCACCAGTTAGGAGCTGTTTACTGTTAACTGGATAATGCAAAGGTTAGCTGGACTCTGGGAGCATTAACATTTCTTTGTTACCATAACTACATAGAATTATCACCAACATTGTTTTAATCCAAAATAGGATCAAGACATTTGAATGAGATTATCACAGACCAGAAAACCTTCCAAAATTATCTAGGTCTTTCTAAAGGGAGCAACAAATCTTCAGTTTTATCATAATCACACACATTATGACATGCCTGGCAGAGACCTGATTGGAGTCAATGATTGAAGCAAGGGGTGTTGGAAAAGCTACTGAACATAAAGTAATGCTCTCACATCCAGAGCATACTGGAGAAAGGGGACACATTGTTCCCTGACTCCATTGATTTGTCTTGAGAGGCAAAGTTCAGACAGATGTAAAGTCTTTAGAAACACTAAATTAAGTAACATATATTAAGTGCCATCTGTGTAAGTGGCTTCAGTTTGAGTTGACTCTTCTTCCTTCTTGTCCTGTCTGACCCCTGCCTACTTACTTCTGCATAATTTTTGAATTATAACAAAGGAGAGTAGAAATTATTATCTTTTGGAGATATACTGACAGAAGCTTTTTAAAAATAACATTAACAAAATTCTGTTCTGAAACTGTTTTCGCTGTTTTCCAAAATTCTGTGCCTGTCACATTATTTCAGTAAGTCTAGGGTTGATCCAGACTCTTGGTTAGTAAAGCTCAAGTATCAGTTGCCAGATGTAAAGCATGGCATGTCCAGCAGGGGTCGCTAGCAGCTATGCCTCTTTTGACTTACACACGATGCTTGTAGTGCTTTTCTGGTCCCGTATCCCAACTCTGTGAAGAGACTGAATTTCACAGCACAATTTATTGACATCGGAGCTACAATTTAACCTTGGGCTCCTAGCCTAGTAGGCACTCTATATCAGATGATCATCCAAGTTGCACCCTGAATTACTTTACCCAGTAAGAGGCAAAATGAATTCCCAAACAGGGGTGGTGTTCGTATTTGCAAACATGTCTGCTAGTGCACTAGGCACAGCCTCTCACTCCTTCTACTCCACCTACTACCATCTACCTCCAGCCAAGTCAGAGCTATTTCCTCCAGAGCAAGAACTCAACATTGACTCTTACTTAAACAGCAACCAGCTTTCATGTTTGTTCCTCTTTACCAAAAAGACATATTTGTACCACTGTACTAAACCTGGGTATTTTCTTGATAATACTGAGTGGATGAGAACATTAAATTAAAATTGTATTTAGCACATATTTACTGAGGCCTACTGGATGGCAGAGACTGTGCTCAATTCTGTGGAACAATATCATTAATCAGAAACAGAGACTGCTTCCAAAGAACTCATAGTCCAGTAGGAAGATAAGACATACATGGCGAAGGCACGAAGGAAGGGGTCTGGCTAAGTGACTACAGCACCAGCCTTAGAGTCCCAGTGCAGAGCCTGAAGGGGGAGAGCATTGCATAGTCTCTTTTAGACATCCCTCAGTCATGCTGTTCAGCTTGTACACTATATTATCCTACTCAAGCCTGCAGAGTTTGGGTAGGATACCACCCAACAGAATTGACCACAATGTTACAAACATTCTAGAGCTGTGCTGTTGAGTGTGTATTTTTATGTATTTTTGCTGCTGAACTGTTGCTGAACTGATGTGACTGCTGTAATTAAGGAAATCAAGTTTCACTGCTCTTTCATTTAATTTATTACAGGTATAGTTCATGGCTACCGTGTTGGACAGTGCAGGTCTGTAAGAGGAAAGTAGACAGCACTTCCTGACACGTTGGGGGCAGCTGGAGGTAGTTCTGGAGCAGAGCTCTCTCCCTGCACTGCTGCCTGCCCCAGGCCGTCTGTTAGCACCTGGTTCTCCTGAGCATCCAAGGCAGGGTCCTCTGAAATGCCCTCTGTCAGCAGTCGTAGGTAGTCAGCTTCATCTTCCCACCCTCCGTGTGTCAGCCGGTGAGGCTCCCGTCTCCTGGAGTGATTACATTAATAGAATTCTGCAAGGTGAGGCTTTGGAAGGTGTCAGCCCCAGGGACAGAGAAGCATCCAGGTGTCCAAAGAGCCCCAGGCCTTGCTATCCAGGCTGAGTGGTTGCCTGACAAGAGTGTGAACTGGTCTGACTACATCTTTGACTCAGCTCCTGTCCTGCTGCGAGCTCACTGGATGACCCAGAGACCACTTTTCTCCTCTCTGGGCCTCAGTATCCTCTTCTATAAACTGGAGATAGAATTTGATTTTTCAACCAGCTCAAACCTTGTGAGAATACCTATTTCCAGAGACAGCAATTTACAGTGAAGAAAAGAATGTCTAGAGATTTATTTTCCAAAGTGAAGTACAGGATAAAGCCCATTTAGCAGCAGTAAAAAATAGGAGTACCTGAAGGTACATGGTGTAACTGGTGATAAGCAAGTGCTGTCAGAAAACATAACAGCTGTGAGGGAGGAAAAGGGGCTGAGAAGTTCACCAAGGAGAAAAGAAAAGTGACCAGAAGCAAGTGGAGCAAAAAAGGCAAGGGCCACAAAAGGGTGAAGGCAGTAATGAGAGAACAGTCAGCTGAGCGTGCCTGCGAGGGCTGGCAAGGCTGCAGGTGGACCTCTGAACCAGAGGGCAATCCCATTAGAGTTATGGGAACCACATACGGTGCCCTGGACTCATAAACTACCTGCTTCTGCTGTCAGCCTTTCAAAGGACAGAGCAAGAAAATGCCTTGGGAACAGCCGCACTTCAGCACACATTTAATGAGCTCTCCATAGCCAGTGGCTCTTAGTACTGGGGAACTTAAAAATGAAGCATGATGTCCAGGACCCATCTTAGAATCTCCCCCATCATTTGGTCTGAGGTTTGCTCTGTTTTGGCAGGAAAGCACACCAGATGACTCCAAGGTAGCAGAAATTCAATGAGCTTTTGTAGCCCAGAATGGTCTCTGTAATACAGATGCAGGATGTGACACTTGAAGAGAAGATGTATTCCCGTAGATTCATAGCTTTAAATGCATCAGTCCAGGATTCAACTCCATTACATAAATTCTCACCATTTGAGATTTCTTCGTCTGCACTCCCTCAAGGGCCAGGATAGGTCAAGGGAGACATCAGTATCCTGTGTTTAGTTTTCAGCTGTATGAAGAATTCAACAGTTATATTATAAGTTATACAGTTATATTATAAGTACCCACAGACTACAGGAGTGCTCAGAGGTTGGAGAACCTGGGATATATCTACTGTGGGATACAGTAAAAGAACATCTTACTCTAGGTCCCCCAAAGAATCAGGGGACAGGGAGGCGAGCAGATGCAAATTGATGGAGATCTAACACTTTCCAGGGAGTGTCCTTAGTACTAATAGCTCAGGAGTACTAACAAGAGCTTATCTCAGTTCTTTTTTTTCTTTTAAGATTTATTTGATAAATATATCTTGACAATAGAATGCTGGACTTTAAACCTTTCTCTCTCTTTATACGGCAGGATACAGTTAAATAGCAGAATGATGGACTTGATTGTTATTGTAGGACTAAACTCTTGCTACAATATAGGGGGGAACAGTTAAGGGAAGAGGGTTAGGGAGGGTGGAGAGGGAAGTCCCTGAACCTAGGTAACTGTATCATGAAAAATACAGAATTTATTTTAAAAATATTTATTTGAAAGAGTTACAGTGAGAGAGAGAGAGAGAATATTCCATCCATTTGTTCACTCCCCAAATGGTTGCAATGGCTGGAGCTGGTTCAAGGCCCAAAGTCAGAAGTTTCAGCCAAGTTTCCCATGTGGAGGCAGGGGCCCGAGCACCTGGGCCATCTTTCACTGCTTTCCCAAGCACACAAGTAGGGAGCTAGATCACAAATGGAGCACCTAGAACTTGAACTGGCACCCATATGAGATGCTGATACTATAGACAATGACTTAACCTGTTATGCCGCAGTACTGGCCCCTGATCTCAGTTTTTAAGGGTTGTATATACTGAAAGAAAAAGCAAGTGTAATATAACTCAACCATGAATGTTCTAGATCAGACGAGCTTTCTGAAGGAGCTTGTGGTCTTTGTCACAATTTCTTAATTCTACCCTTGTAATGCAGAAACCACCAAGGCAACAGAGAATCTACACACAAATACATGATTTCAGGTATGTTTCCATAAAATGTGACTTACAGACACTGAAATTCGTATGTCGTGTAATTTTATATGTGACAAAATATTACTGTTAATTTGATTTTTTACATAACTATATAAAAATGCCAAAAATCATTTGACAGAAAGTGGGTGGTAGGCTGGATTGGGTGCATGGGTTGCTGTTAGTAGCTCCTGTTCTAAGGGTTGCACTCCTGGGAGTATGTGGGAACAAAGGGTTCTGTCTACCTCCACTGGGGTTGGTGTATCAAGGGAGGCTTCTCAGAAGAGGTAGCACTTTGCTGTCTCCCAATTCTTTTGGCTATGCTTCAGCCAATAGCTATTTTCCTATCTGGAGTGTGGCCTATAAATGAACTCCTGTGAATTCTATAGACACGTTTCACAGAAAGCAGCAAAGTCAGATTAAAAACATATTTCTCAGGCCTGGCATAATAGTGCAGTGGGTAAAGCCATCACCAGCAAAGGCAATGTCCCATACAGGCACCAGTTCAAGTCTTGGCTGCCATACTTCCAATCCAGATCCCTGCTAATAAACTTGGGAAAGCAATAGAAAATGGTCCAAGTCGCTGGACTTTGCCCCGTATGTGGAAGACCCAAAAAATGTTCCTGGATTTGACCTGGCTCAACCGTGGTTAGTGTGTCTATCTGGGGAGTGAATCACCACATGAAAGATTTCTCTCTGTCTCACTCTTTTCTTCTGTCTCTGTAATGTCTTCCTTCAAATATATCTATCTATATAGAGATAGATAGATAGATAGATATAGATATATTTCAAAAATTATTTCTCACGTGAAGATGGAGTTGAAAAGTCCTCCCATGACAAAGGAAAACGGCCTTGCTGTGGTACAAGTTGGAGAAGACAGTATTGAGCATCTTCTAAGTGCTAGAGGCTCTTGTTAGTCTTCTGCTAGTGTTTTCTCACTTAACCTTCAGGTTTATCCTGTAGGCTATTATTACCACTTACAAGCTGTGAAACTGAAACTCAGAAACAGACATTTCTAGGGTCACAAAATCGATGATAGTATTCAGATTTTACCTTGAGTTACCAGGTTTTAAGCACAGTTTCCCCTTTTCTTTTGTAAAATGCTCATATCTCATGAACTTGAAAACAGAAAGGAGATAATGCAAATTTTCTAGAAAAAATTACCTGAGAATTGCAGGCTAGGCAAGTGCCTTGGAAAAGTAACTTTCAATTAAAATGCATCTGGAAAATATCATCTCTCAGCCTCACTTGCTCACCTGCCTATTTCAAAATTTCATCCAATTAAAGCAAGATGCGTTGGTAGGAAGAGCAACAGCTTTTAAAAAGCCAGACTTAATGAGGGCTTTTAATATTATCGGAGTCTGAAAGATTTATATTTCTGAGGATAATTTTTATGGAGTGGTTTAGGGATGAAAACCTTTATATAGACGAGTTCTATTCCAGCAATAAAATGCACATATTACTTCATTAGGCCTCTCCATTGGCTGCTTACACTGAAAGCAGGCGAGAAATAGTGTTCCTTTGTGTCTACCCTGTAAGATCAGTATCATGTGCCACTTGACACACATAAGCAAACTTGGAGACTCAAACTTTCTCCTGTAAGAAATTCTGCTCTCAGTCCTATCCAATGGCACAGGCCTTCGTCACGCCTCAGAGTTGTTAAGGAGCATTTGTTGTGTACCTGCATGGTACCTGTTTCCCAGGGGTCTTGCAACAGCAATGGTACTTAGGGATCTAGCCCTTCCTCACCTGCAGATCCTAGTTTTCAGAGGAAATATGTACCCTGAGCGTAAGCTGAGAACACATGCCAGCAAGTGGATGGGTATGCTCCCTAAGTGACCCATTTTGCTGGCAATGCTGGCAGGAAAAAGATCCTTCTTCTTTCTCCCCTCTCTGCTGACAGTCTTATTGGTCCTTCTTGGGAGAGTCTGATTGAAAATGGAGCTGAAATAAAGGAGAAAACCAAGAATACAAAAAAAGTTGCAATTCATTATCCATGGATCCAATCACATTTGTTACGTCTGTTAAAGGTGCTCATAAATTCAGTTCTTAGTCTATATTTGAATTTGCCTTTCTGTTGTTTATAACCAAAGGGATCCTAACTAAAACTTCAATCCCTCAGCATCTATTCCAAGCCCAGGAACACAGCCCTGCCTTGGTCCCTGTCCCAGGGTTCTGATCTCATCACCCAACAACAATCTGCTACTTCTATTGCCAGAACCCTACCTGCTGCTTACCACTTTGACCTTCTCTCTACCTGGGAGATCGGGGCCTGCTTTAGAATAACCGGTGAGAAAACTCTCTCCTTGTTGAACATGTATTACATACAAATGTGTACTCACAGTATGTTATTTATTTAAGACATTGCTGGCTAGAGAAAAATATTTGCTATTTATAATTTCTCTCTACATAAAAATTAAAACTCAGGTAACTGGGGGATTTACACAAAACTCTTTCCTCTCAGTATAATGGCTTTACACCTATTATAAGCTGATAATACAGAGTGGGAAGGAAATACAAGCAAGAAATTGCTCTGCCAAAGAAAGGAGAGATTAAGAGACTCCACAGAATAATTTCTCATGGAGCAGGAGCCGGTGATCATGAGGCAACCTGGGGAAGTTGCAGATCCACAGTACAGACACAGTATGCAGGAAAGCATCACATCCTGTCTCCTGGGAAGACTTGAGGACAAAGCCTGGGCACTGTGAAATGCCCATCTTCTTCGCCTCTTCTGTGTGTTCCACAGGGCTGTATATGGCCCATTGTTCCTTTAGGAGTAAAATTAATATGAAAGGAGCTCAAAGAGGAGAGCACAGGGCAGAAGTGGGCATCCAGCAGAGGTTTACATTTGTCTGCACTTGGCCTGGAAAGCAGTGGGGATGTAAATGCTGTGAGACAGACGAAGAGAAATCCCCTTTACAGTTGTGCCACTGAGAGCCCAGCTGGAAGGAAACCCCAATCCAGACAGGAAGCAGTATGTGGCATCCCACATTTCAGACATGCACTTCCACACAGAGAGTATGAATGTTTCTGCAAAGCATTTGCTCTGTGTCCTTTGACTTTTTGCAACAACTCATTTATATGGTGAAGCTGTGTTATGATCAGCAAGGATACTTTGCCATACCATCTCCAATATTTTATAATATCCAGTGTATGGCTACTCAAGGTTTTATTTAACTATTATCTTTTTTCCTGGCTTAAGACTGCATAATTTATTTAAATTAGCCATACTGAGATGTTGAGCATATTTTCTTTCCCATTTTTCTGATTTTTCCTTTGAGGAATTCCTGTGAGTAGAATCTATGGACTAGAAAATATGAATAGTGCATGTTAAAATAATCTTGTCCATAAGACTCCTTTGACTCTGCATTTGCAGATGTATGCATGTTTACATAATACTTTTATACTATGAGCATTTTATGTATAAATATGTCACAGGTGTAACCAAAATTATGTATAGATATTCTTGCATGTAAGCAAGTATTTGTTATTTGTTTGTAAAGTTAAGGATCGAAATTCAGTGAACAGTGTTTAGGTCCAAATGTCCTCTTGGAAAATCCTGCAGCCAGGGTGTTGGAAAGCTCACCTCTCTAGTAGCAGCTGTTGGACTAAAGTCATTATCTCCATAGAAAGCCTCAAACTCCTACAAAACTCCAAAATTTTGCTCCTAGTTCCATAAAAAGTATTCTGTATTTTAATTTTGTTTAAAATTTGTTTGCATACAGTTTCATGAACTCTACTTAGCATGCACTGGAAGAATTTAGACTCCTTAAATTATATTCAAAGGCTCAGCACTAATAGAAACATAAAAAGGTCATTGCTTTGTGATCTCTAAGAGTTGATTCAGGCAAAGATCATCAAGGGAAATGAGCACAATCCTGTGGGAACACAGTGCTGAAATGCCACTGGACACCTAACTTTTCAGTGGGAAAGCATACCATTGCAGCAGCAGAGCAACCAGATGATCAGCACATTCACCAAGAGATCCAAGTTTGCCTCACTGATGATGGAATATCTTGGTGATAGTGTCTTTCTGTGTTTTGCAGGACAAGATTCACAAAATGTCCTATGCTGTCTTCTTGCCCACTGTAATCAACACCTCTGGATCTAGCTTCCACTTCTTAAGAAATACGAGGGCAAGTTCAATGCTGCAGAAATAGGGAAGTCCTTTTAAGAAAAAAATAAAACAACTTTGTTTGGTTTATAATTTGGAAGAACTGCTTGTGAGACTGTACTAAGGGACTACCCTGAAGGGAAGTAACATAACTAAATACAGCATATTAGCCAATACTGGGATCTGATTGGAAAAAGGAAGGAGAGATCTGATTGTAAAGTAAGGCAAGAAAAGGAAATGAGCCATAGAAACATCCCTGGAGAAATTAGGGATATTTGAATATGGAGTGTATGTTAGATGGTATTATGGAATCACTATCAATTTTCTTGGCAGTAACAATGATATTGTAATTAAATGAGAGATTGTTTTATTCTTAGGAAATGAATACCGAGTGAGTTCCATGTAAAGAGTTAATGTCAATAACTTGCTCTGAATTGATAGAGAAAGAAAAATATTCACACATAGAGAGAAAGAGAAAAAGCAAAATCATCCCACAAAATATTAGAAGTGAAGTGGGCATTTGGTTCAGTAGACATAGACCACCCTTAGGCCACCCACATCTCATACATATTATAGTCCCTAGATTTTGCTCCTGACTCCACCTTCCTGCTGATTCACCACATGGGAGTCATCAAACGATGACTTAACCATTGGGGTCCCAAATGCCCTTGTGGAAGACTCAAATTGGGTTTCTGGCGTCCACCTGGTCTAGCACCAAGGACTGAGGGCATTTGAGGAATGAATCAGCAGGTGAAAATATTACTCTCTCGTGCTGTCAGCCTTTCAAATGAATAAGCAATAAATAAAAACATTAAAATCATGGGATCTCTTTGAATAGCATATGGATAGTAACATATTATTAATTTAGTCTTTTGTGTGTGTGTGGCAGAAGTGTTCCAAGCTTTCTTCTAATCCCTGCCTGCCCCGTGAGTGCAGCTGTGATTCCGGTTATCCTTGGCAAAACCATGCTGATCACAGCATCCTTCCCCCCACTTCAATGATCTTATTTTCTTCTTTTTCTGACTTCTTCAGTAGTCTCAGCTGTTGAAATTGTGATGGTACCAGGGTACAGAGCCTGACCGTTCTACTTCCAATCCTGCTCTCTGCTAATGTGACTGCGAAAAGCAGTGGGGAATGGTTCAAGTACTTAGGTGGGCCCCTTACATCCATGTGGAAGACCCTGGAGAAACTCCGGGCTCCAGCCTTTAGCCTGGCCAAGTCCTGGCCATTGTTTTCACCTGGGAAGTGAATCAAGTGATGCAAAAGCACTCTCTCTTGCTGTCTCTCTTCTTCTCTGTGCATCTCTTACTTCCAAAAAATAAATAAATCTTCTAAAAAAGCAAATATTCTCGGTCGGTGCATCAAATGAAGGGTTTCCCCCCGCTCACTGATACAAATTTTAAAACAGAAATGTGTAGGTTTTGTTTTAACTGTATCTCAAGAGTTTTGCTGTATTTTCCTTCAATTTTAAATATTTTCCAAGTTTAATTTTGGTGTCTTATTTGACCCATGAATTATGTGTGTTCTTTTGTTTCTAAATACATATGGATTTTCAATTATCTTTGGTAATTAACTTCTAACTTATACACTGTGGTCAGAGAACAATGCCCGATTTTTATGTTTGTTGAAACCTGGCTTGTGGGGGAGCAGTCAATCTTTGTAAATATTTTATGTGTTCTTGAGAAAGTAGCCTTCTGAAACTTCCTAGGAGGGGGACTCTATATGCAAAAGGATTTCAAAAAGTTCATGGAAAGTGGAATTAAAGGAGAAGTCAATTTTGGTGCAAATATATTTTTGAAATTTATTCGTAGCTTTTTCATAACATGCATTAGCTCAAGTTCATAATTGTAGTACTTAAATGCTCTACATCCTTCCTAAACTTTTATCTAATGGAATATCAAATCTGAGGAAGGAGCATAGAAATTTTCCATACATGATAATAGTCTGCCATTTTTTTTGCTTGTCATTTGAACTACTTACCTTCACAGATTTTGAGGACATGTTTTAGGTACATGAGCATAGGGTCAATGTCATCACGAACAAGGTGATGATGAGTGAGAAACTAAGCACCCAGAGGAGTCCAAGGAGACATGAGGATTAAGTGCAATGTTGTATTCTGGGTGGGATACTGGAACAGAAAGTAAGCATCAGGTAATACAGACTTCAGTTAGCAACAAGATGTTGATACTGGTTCAGTTGTTGTAACAGACATCATATGACTAGAAGATGTTGAAAGTAAGGGAGACTGATTGAAGAGTACACTGGAATTTCCCACTGCTCAGCAAATTTCTGAAATCTGAAACTATTCTCAAAGATTTTATTTGTATATAAATAAATACAGATTCAACAAAACTTCCCAAAAGCAAATCCAAAATCCCAACCATGATTCACAATATTTGCGTGGACAAAGCTTTACAGAAGTTCATCTCAAAACCTAATATTAGAAAAACCAAGCAGTGGAGGGATGCAACAGATTACCATGACACTCAGAATGCCACATCCCATATTGAAATGCTTGGGTTGAAGTCCCAGCTCCTCTGCTTCTGTTCCAGCTTTCTGCAAATACACAGCCTAGAACGCAGCATGTGGTAACTCAAGCATTTGTGCTTCTGTCTCCTATGCAGGAGGCCTGAATGGAGTTCCAGATTCCTGGCTCCAGCCTGGCCTAGACCTGCCCGTTGAGGGAATGAATCAGCAGGTGGAAGATCTCCCTCTGTGTCTTTCTCTGCTTCTTTCAAATGAAGCTATATAAATAACAATTTGTAAAAAGAAATGGCAAGGAAATTCAGCCACCAGAACGTGGGGTAAGTGTAGACAAAAGAAGTATAAAGACTTCAAACAATTTGAGATAATAATAAAAGATAGACAATTTTATATATTATGAAGTTATTTAAAGATAATTTAAAGAAACGAAGTGAATAAACTATAAAAACTAATTAGAGGGCCCGGCGCGGTGGCGCAAGTGGTTAAGGTCCTCGCCTTGCATGCCTGGGATCCCATATGGGCGCCGGTTCTAAGCCCGGCAGCCCCACTTCCCATCCAGCTCCCTGCCTGTGGCCCGGGAAAGCAGTCGAGGACGGCCCAAGGATTTGAGACCCTGCACCCACGTGGGAGACCCAGAAGAGGTTCCTGGCTTCGGATTGGCATAGCATCGGCCGTTGTGCTCACTTGGGGAGTGAATCATCGGACGGAAGATCTTCCTCTCTGTCTCTCCTCTCTGTATATCTGCCTTTCCAATAAAAAATAATAAAAATAAATCTTTAAAAAAAAACTAATTAGAAATAGTGACTGCACAGTGCATCTTGTTCGTTCATGGAACAGACTAAGAAGAAAATAAAAAATTGCCTTTGCAGACATTCATAATCGGGAGAATTGTCTTTGTGGTATAAAAAGCCATGTAGCTTTCTCTCCTACAGTGTTTAGTACCCACTTAAGAAATATATTACAAGACCAGAGCAGCAGATTTCAAAGTAGCTTGAAGGGGGAAAAATGTAAGAGAACATCAGTTTTGAATGATGATGCAAAATGTTGCAAAATAGAGATTACAAAAGATGAATCTCCTCAGGACATACAGAATTTTTTTTCTTTGTATTTTTCTTCCATGATAAGGGACAGAATTTACATTACAAGAACAAAGCTATGACTCTGGGTTATTAAATAAGGAGGTTGCACAAAATCACTAAAATGTGTTTGCTGTTTGTGTAGATGATTTTCAAGACTCAAAAAAATCTTACATATGAAATGCTGATTGGCAACATGCTTTGCTTTGGAGGGCAGTGAGAACGCTAACTTCACAAGTCCTGGCACCTACAGGTGTCTCCTCTTTTATAGAAAGTGACAGCTGATACTACAGATTATGAAATCACACCTCACACACACTGCGCTTCTGGCTACTTTTCTGTAGCTCAAGACAAATTAGAGAAAGAAAGGGAAAGCAAAGCAGGAAGAAAGAAGCCTCATTATAAAGTGAAGAATTCCCCCCAGAATCGTGTGCATATCCAGTTGTGGTCTATGCAGCTGTGACTCAAGGAGGAGAAAAGAAAAGTTCTAAGTCAAAATTGGTTTTGTTTCATGTATTCCTCGCCCACATGCGAGTCAGTGAGTCATCACCTTAGCAGAAGGGTAAGGAAAAGATGCCACGGTCTGATAAAATTCAAATGCGCAGGACATCTAGTATTTCAGCTAGAAGCACATCTTGTGTCCCTACTAAAATTTTGTTACAGAGAATATTATCCCACTTATCACCCTTCACCAGGTTTGTTATCTAAATAAAAGAAGCCATTTTCATTTTCTTCCAAAAATTAAAGAGCACAAGCGGGGTTTTGTGGGTAAATATTACAGCGAGTCAGAGATAACAAGAGCCAGGTCTCCAAAGTTCCTGCTTAGACTCCAAGAGGTTTTGTCCTTGAAAAATCTAAGGATAAGATACTTATTCCAGGACATTTGCACTGATCACTCTCCAAGCCTGAAAAAGTTTTTACCCAAGATCCCACAAAGGGTCAGCTCAACCTTGAGATTTCATTTTCTTTGTAGTATATCCTCATTATCTTCATTCCTTGCTGAGTCAGCCATTCACTTCCTCCCACCCTGCCTCATTTACTTCGCTTACTGCTGCGTGGTTTTGAAAATCCACTTAGTTGACTGTTCCCCATCTGTTCTCCATCGGCATCGTAGGGTCCTTCAAGCAGGAAATTTGTCTGTCTTGCTCATTGGTTAATCCTTACCATCTAGTGGCCCACTGGACACGTAGAGAAGGAAAACTAGTTTTTTAGATAAATTAATAAACAGAAGTGCTTGGATGTTATCATTTCAGAGACAAAAGCCACGTAAAAGTTGGCTGGATATTCAGTATGGTAATGATTTACTGATGAAGAATAAGATGTGTTAGAATTGTTGGAAGAAGTCCTGTTTAAGTAACGTGACATCAATTGAGAAATTCTGTTTTAGTTTGATTTAAGCCCCCAAAAATACCAACAAAATGCCCTTTAGAGAAAGATGGCTGGCTGCCCACCCAAACATATGACCTCTCTTCCTTGGCAGAGGATTAAGGCTAGAAACTGTGTGTCCACTCAGGTGCTGTGTTTCCTAGCCCCCTCCCTCCTCCTTATCTTCAAGCAACAGTTCAACTGGGCATTTTAATGAGCTCTCGTCAGCAAAAATTTGCAAGGAAATGATATGCATCACTTACCACCCGGCCCACAAATCTCTCGCATGTAAGGCTCCTTCCCTCTCTTTTCCACAACTGACTGGCAGGGATGGAGATGATACCAGGGAGTCCTGGATGGCAACTCTGCTGTCAGCTTGTGTCTAAGAATGACAGTATGGAAGAATCCACATGCTAAATTTTTTACCCACGGGTACTATTACGTGAGTAAGACACGCTTTTTCTTTCCCTTTTGAGCCATTATACATATTAAGGCTGCCTCTTAACTGTTGTGAGTAATATTATCTAGATTTCAGATGAAGCCAAGATATCACAAGAGCAGATCTGGCCCATTAAAATGTTTTTGCTCTGCTTTGGGGAGGTTTAAAATGAGTATTTTTATACTAAATTTAGGAGGTTAGAGAAGGAAGGGTTTCAAAGCATGAGTGGACATATTTTGAGAAGCAGCAGGTACAAGATTCAAAGTCACAGAATGACTGAGAGTTTCAAGCTGGCCACAATTCTTTACAAAGACAATGAAGGGGCTCCCATTCCTTACAAAATAAAAAAAAAAGGTGCATGACAAATGCTTTCATGGGGATGACAGTGTCTCTGTAATCAGAGCAAGGAAGAAAATTGCAACCTCCTCCTCTAGCTGTTCTCTAAAAAATGTACACTCTTAGCAATCAGAAAACCTAGCTTCTGGCCTGATATGTCTAGCATTTCTTTTGAGCTTGCTACTTCATCACACTAAATCTAAAAGCTGCTTTGCTAGAAGTGGATAGGATCCTAATGGCTGCCTTGCTAAGCCTGAGCATTGTCTCCTGTTCTGATACAACACTGAACAGAAGCAACTCAGCGTCATCAGGGTGATTCAATGTGTTGGGCTTTGCCATGCCAAAGCAACAAATCTCCAAAAACATAGTAATGAGGTCTTTGGGTGTGATGCATGCCAGGACTGGGTTAAGCAAAGCTGCTCTCCCAGAGGTCTCTGCAACATAGAGAGTCTTGGCCATGAGAAAAATAGAAATTCTGCCAAAAGGGAGAGAAGCATATCTCAGATTATTGAGCCCTCCCACCAGGTTACAAGAGCTGTTGTTCTGCTATCCCCTGCTAATCAAAGCTCATCCTCAATTTCTGCTTGAATGCTCTCCTTTTGAAGATAATAGAGTATCCTTATCTGTTCTTTACTGTGAGACTCTCAAAATGTACAAATTGTGCAATGATAGGTATACTGACCATGTCACTCTCATAAACTGATTCCTTCTATTCCTGAAACAGCAACAGAAGGTGGACCACGCTAAGCCTAATGCTGCTCCATGAACTCTGTGAATAGAACACTTCAGGCATAGTCTTATTTCTCTCCACACACTAATTCAGAGATGTTAGAGAAGGGTAGTTTGGTTTGCCCATTGACAGGGTGCCTAGTCAAAGCTCTTCTGTTCTCTGAAAGTCTAGAGCATTTCAGTTTGTTCTCTAATGCAGATATTACTTCACCTGGGCACCACATTTTAGGAAATACCATGACCAGAGGTACAGAAAGGTCAAGTGATTCAACCAGCATGACTCATAGCTATTACCAAGCAAACTTTTACGATGTTCTACAGAGGAGGGATTGAGCTGGAGCTCAGTGACTACAATGGGTAAAGAGCTCACGGGTAGGCATGTGGAAGCCACAGGGAGACTGACTCCCTGCTCCACCAGTGGAAAAATGGGCTGGAAACGAACCTCTGAGGCCACTCGTGCAAGCCTCAGGCCTTAAGGACCTGTTAGTGGAGGCAGAGGGGAGTTACAGAGAGAGTTACAGTTGCAGAAAGGAAATTTTGGTTCAATAATACAAACAAAACAGATTAATTAGGATTTTCAAATAATTCATTTCCTATAACTACAAACATTTTTAAAATATTGATTCCTAAATTCCTCATTTTGGTAAACTCTTATACCATACTGTTTTTAAGACTCATTTTCACACAGTCTTTCTCTTTGAATTAGTTTTAATTTTTAAAAATTAGTATATACATGTGTAGGCATGTAGTTGAAGTTGAAGATGATTTAAGCATCATGAAGATTGAAAGCTCTTTCTCTAACTCTCCCTATTTGTCAATCTAATCCCACTTGCCGGCATCACCTGCCCTCACCCCTTGCATCCATTTACTCACCACTTCTTATTTCTGAACAACATGCATATCTCCTTGAGTTATCAATTTGAGATATTCTGTGTTTATGTTATTCTGTAACAGAGACCCTCCACTCTCTAAACTATTTCCCTTTAGTTGTGCTTAGTTTAGTTGTGTTTTCGCCCCCTCTGGAGTCTGTACTTCAAGCCTGCCTAAATGGTTGGAGTGATTACAGAGCTAGGTTATGGCCAGGGAACATGCAGAGAATCAGTGTGTGTACATCCTGCCACCTGTCCTTAAGAGGAACTTCTCTTCCTCCTGCTCATGGTTTGGCACTTGGACAAAGGTGGGTGATGACTTTGGCTAGAAGGAAATAGAGCAACTGGACAGAGGGAAGTGGTCTCCCAGAATCCTTGTGAAGTTGGACTGTCTTTCTAGTCCCACCTACATCTGCACTGCCACTGAATGGAGAGCTGAAATTTTAATGTCAATGAGCCACTGAACTAGCAGAGTTCAGGGCTTAGGGAGCAATCTCTGTTTCAATAGCTACCTACCCCATAGTTGAGAATAAAGATCACTTGAGAAGCATCATCCTGCATAATTTTGCAAACAGAATTATGCATTGTCTTTCAGCTTTCAGTGTCACCCTGCTCACACTGATGTGTAGATTTTTTTTTTTCATTTCATTTAGAATCTTTTCTCTTTAGCCTGTTTTGAATTCCCTGTGACCTCCACTGGTAATACATTCTGAGCTGAGCCCTCCTTAATGCTTTCCAATGTGAAGACACAGAGTTCAGTGCTTGAATCAGGCCCTTCATTATCTTCTCTTCTGTTTCATTAAGTTCATTTTTCTGCAGCCCCAAGTAGTAAAACTATATTTTCCTCTAATTTCTTTAGGTATTATTGCTTTATTTTTCACTTCTCCTTTTATCTGTTTCTGATATATTCTTTGTATTTCATCTGTTGATTCTTTCATTGAGATTTTACTTAAGAGATGATAATATTTTAATTTCCAAAGGGGTCCGTCTATTCTATTCTTGTTTCAGCTCTTACTCCCTGAGGGTATTAATTATAAATTCTAATATTTAATTTTCTTCTGCCTCTGTGTCCTCTGGATTTGCTTTAGAAATCTATTTGCTGGAATTTTTCTGACCTGTATTGAAGAGTTTTCTGATGTCTGGTGTCCTTGATAACTTGTTCACATGTCTCTACGCTTGTGAATGGGATATGTTGGCCCTCTTCCTTCCCGATGGAGGTCTCAGGCATCAAATCAGCCTTTGGGCCTTGCCTCTGAGTTTCTTAAGTTTCCCTACAGCAGGAATTTTCTCATAAAAGAAAATATTATGCCTGGAGTCCAGGCAAACAAGGTCCCTGTAACAGAAATTGGAAAGCTGAAGTAAGATTCCTGTATCTCTTTCCCCTTTTTGGGGGCCATCATAATAGTCCTAATTATTTAGCATCCTCAATTGGGTAATGAAATGATTCCATGTACTGAAGGGACAAGGTGGATATCCAGCATTGCAAGGTACAGATAACTTCCTGACAGTCTATGTGAGAAAAAGAATTGGAGTACCAATGATTCCATTTTGGGATCCTGGTTAAACTCCCTGCTTTTGCTCTCAGCACCCTATCCCCACCAGAGATGAGGTTTGTAGGGGTCACATGGTCCAGGTCTGTTCCCCCAAACCCAATCCCAAGGGCCTTTGTGTTGTCACTTTCTTCACTCTGCTTTCAGACTGTTATGAACTCCTTCCCTATATGCTTTGTCCTTGGGACAAGGCATGTGTCTCATTATCTGTTTCTTTGAAGGGAAAAGCAATTGTATTTTAAGACAACATTTGAAACCCTGCTTTTCTTCTTGGACCCTGTTCTGGGAAACCTTGGGTAATGCCTTTATTTCTTAGAAGCTTTTCCCAGAGAGTTCTTGAGTCTTGAGGACTCAAACGTCTAAAGAAGCCTCACGTATCCCCTGCAACCCAGGCATACAATAGCCTCCTTAGAGAGGCAAAGTCAATTGGAAACTTCTCTTACAATGCAGATCATGAAATTTTTCAGTAGTACAAAGTCTGACATAACATCTCAAGGTGGCTGTGATAATGTGTCTAACTGACCCCTCCTGACTCAAAAACTTCTGTGTGCATGTTTTGCTTGTCTTGATCAGGTCCAGGAGAGCTTCTCTTTATTCTGGGTCTTTCAAAATCTAATCAAATTTGAAGTGGCTCCTCCTCAAGGAGTTGCTGAAGCAATTCTGATGCTCAGAAGTCACAGCTACAACATCATAGGGATAGCACACTATTGTGCTCACACACACACATTTTTCATTATTCAAACTCCCAATAGCTCTGCAATTAAACAAGTACTTCCTGGGGATAGAGGAGGTGGGAAACAAACTTGGCCCTTATTTACCCTTCCCGCCTTGATCTTGGCTCCTCCAGGAAAATGTCAAGGTCATAGCCATAAACTAGGTTGACATTAAGAAGCTTCCTCCATCTAAAATTAATAAAAAATCACTCAAACTTGGGAGCTTTTCTCCTGTGGGGGCTGTGAATCTTAGCTGCTTTCTCGTTAATGAGAGAATTTACTTCCTTGGGCAAAATGGAGCAGAACTGTCATATTCATGACAGAGAAATCATAATATTATTTTAGTTTATCTTCAGCACCCCTCCGACTCTCACTGAATTACTTTGGATATGAGCCAAGTTATTTTTGCCTCTTTGAATGTATTAATCTTTATGAAGAAAAGAGATAGAATAGCAGAGTGTTCAGGATCTCAGGGTCAGGAATACCTGGCTTAAAACCTTGGCTCCCCCACTAGGTAGTTAGGGCATTTTGATCATGCTATTTAACTGTATATTATGAAATATACAGTAATACCATTTTTTATCAGAAATTGAGAATTGAGTAAAATGATGCATTTAAAATCCAAACATTTGTCATACAATAAATATTCAATAATATATTATTATTAGAAAAACAAAAAATGTGTGTGAGAGAGATATATGACATCAACTTGCAGAAGTTTTGAACATTCAAAGAACGTTAGCAACTTTCATTGCAAATGCCTATTTATCTTGATAGAATGACAGAGAGAGCCCTCATCTATTGGTTCATTCTCCAAATTCCCACAACTACTAAGAATAGGACCAAAGGCAGTAGTAGAAACATAATCCACATCTCCCTTTTGAATGGCACAGACTCAAATGTTTGAGTCTGCATTAGCATGCAACTAGAGTTGGAAACTGGGGTAGGAAATCAAACCTAGGTTCTCTTATGTAGATGCATGTCCTTACCACTAATTTAAAGGCCTATTTTCTGGAAATACGTTTGATGGCTCCAGTACATTTTCCATTAGAAGTACATCACATCTTTCCTGCCAGCAACTGAGTATGCTGCTAGCACAATAAAAGTCCCTTGATGTCTAGCAATGGCCCGTGTCATCTTTAGGAAGCTTAACTACTAGAAGATGAGTTTGATTGTAAGCCAAATACATGTCTCTATCAGTTTCATCTCTTGCTTGAGCAGCCCCTCAAGGGTGCATGAAAAAAGTCTAATCCGATCTCCACACCCACCAGGAATTTGAGTAAGTCTCAAGTGTGCCTAGAGCTTTCTCTCAGTCAAGGCAGAAGAACTGAGCACATCTTTTTCCTTTCATGGCTTACCTCATTCCTAGCTCTCAGACTCCTCCCTCCATGACTCCTCTTTTCATTCACATGAGTTGTACCCAGGGGGAAAAGCACCATTGCGACAGTATTCTCTCTAAGACAACATCAACATTTTTTACATAGGAAGCCAGTGCAATAGCCTTAATCCTTAGCCTATAGCACCAGCATCCTATATGTGTGCTGGTGCTAGTTCTGGCCACTCCACTTCCAATCCAGCTCCCTGCTTATGGACAGGGAAAGCAATGGAAGATGATTCAAGTCCTTTGGCACCTGCATCAATGTGGGAGATCAAGAGAGAAGTTCTAGGTTTGAGTCTGCTCATCTCTAATCATTGCAGCCATTTGAGGAGTTAAACATCAGACAGAAGGCCTCTGCCTCTTTCTGTAGATCTATTGTTCAAATAAAAATAAATAAAGCTTTAAAATGTTTGAGGGAAGAAACTTAAAATTCTCGTGGAATTTTAAATCCCCTGAACCCAAGAGTGTTTGAAAACAATCATTCCAGGAGCGGACATTAAGTAGCGTGGTTTAAGACACCACGCTTAAGATGCACTAATGCTGTACTACAGTGCTATTTCAAGCACTCTGCTTTTAATCCAGCTTCCTGCTTAAGTGTCCTGGGATGCAGTGGATAATAGCTTAAGTACATATGTCCCTGCCACCCATAAGGGAAATCTGGTTAGGATTCTGGGCTTCTGGACTCAGCCTGGAGCTGTCCTGAATGTTGCCAGCATTTGAGAAAGTGAACCGTTAGATGGAAAATCTCATTTTGTCTGTCTCTCTGTCTTTTAAATAAATGAAAGTAATGCTTTCTGTTTCTTTGCTTATCATAGTGCATGTTGATAAATGATGAGGCAGAATGGAGTCTTAAAGACTGTGGAGGCTCCCAAACTATTTTTAACTCAACTTTGAGAATCATTCCTGTAATTGCAATAAGATTTGGGTTCAAGTTTAGTCTCTGTCCTTCAAAATAAACAAACGACAGGTGCAACATCTTGTTTGTCTCCCTGAACCTCCAGTTCCCTGCAGAGTCTATAACAGGAGGTTCCTTTAAGTCTTTCTGCTCTCCATTTAAAAGAAAATCATTCAAATTTAGAAATGCTAGCGAGAGAATTGACTTTTGGTGTAAAACTAACACAGACACGGGGTTAAGAGTGGAAACTGTTTCTATCCAATTCATGTAGTCTTCCACAAGTCCCTGCTCCAGTCAGAGTCTCAGTTTTCTGTTTTCAAAACAAAGTTCTTGGTTGTGGATTGTGAGAGTCTTCTTAAAACTGATATTTTGTGATCATAATTCACTCTCTCCTCTTTCAGCTCACAAGATTGTTTCATACTTCTTGGAAATATAATTGGGAAAGCTGAAGTTTGCTTTAATCCAGAAGTACATTGTGCCAGAGAGTTCCTGGAAGAATGCAGGCTTGTGCCACCAAATTGTAATTTAAATTATTTTCCATTTAGTCCGTGTGTGAGTGACAGAACTCTGGAGTCACACAACATCAGGATATGCTGTCATTTCTACTTTGCAGACCATCGGGAATTATTCTAAGAAGGACAGGGGAATAGGACACGTACAGCTCAGGTCCCACTGAGCATATCCAGTGCTTTCTTTAAGGTTGCTGAGTTAGAGGATTGCTCTAAACAGCTTCCTGGCATATGTCAGGGAATGAAGTCTCCCAGCTACCAAACTTCCTGCTAGCCAAATTGTTGGAGTGATGACTATATTTTAAGATCACACTTCTAGGCAAGGTGAAAATTGAGATTTGGAGGAAAAGAAAAAGTAGATCATGATGTGAACAAGCTCCTTAGCCCTCGGAAATAATGGACACTGCTTCAAGTTAATAAATCAAAAAATAGGTAGTTCAGAACATTATATAAAGTTAGTTCAATAACTGCTAGTAAAACTAAGAGAAGAAAATATTGACAGTGGCTTTCAGAGGAGAAAGACTGGTAATGAAGAGGGATGATTTTACTTTATTTTTGTTTTTCTACTATATCTGAATCTTTTAAAATTCCACGCATGTATTAAATATACACTTAGAAAAGAAAATTTGTTCTATTTGAATGCCTAACAACACAAAGATAAAAAGCTGGGTGGTGATTTGGCTAGCTACTGGTAGATACATAAAAAAATTCACACAAAAAAAGGAAAGGCCAGACTTTAAAAAATGAGATTCATCACCTGTACTTTAAAAACAAAATACCATGAACCAAAAGAGAAAAAAATTCTCTGAGAGGTATTCTGCAGTGCTGATCATAAAACTCAGATCAAAATTTTTTCAAGGAAAATGTTGGAATTATTGGTTTGACGCAATGACTAAGATGATCCTTGAGAAGACCACATTCTGAGTGGGAGTATCTGGATTCTAATCTTGACTGCATTTCCAATTTCAGCTTCCTGCTAATGAGCACCCTACAAAGCACCAAGTGATGGCTCAGGTGCTGGGTTCCTGCCACCCATCTGAAACACCCAGATAGATTTCCAGTTTCCTGACTTCGACCTGATTCAAAACAGCTGTTGTGGTATTTGAAGAGCCTGTCTCTCTACGTTTCATCCTTATAAACTTGCTATTTTGAAAAAATTAACTCTGCTTAAGAACTCCGCTAATAACTTGTGCCTAGAAGGGTGTTAACGCTGCTGGGAGAAAAGCAGCCAGCAGCTGGCAGGCATTCTGGGCCTAGTTTGTGTTAAAATTGTGGTAACTATTCCAAGATGCCAGCATCATTAATGATTCTTCTTCTTCTCCTCCTCCTCCTCCTTCTTCTTCTTCTTCAATATTTTGGGAAGAAAGGGAATGTCAGGCTGGGATATGCAACCCTGGACCCCAGGTGGTAGAGGGTGGGGGTAGAGAGCTTCAGATTGCCTTGGAATGGGGTTTGGGGACCTGTTGGAATGGAAGTGGCTGAAGGCATTGTTGACAGGGGAGGGGTGACTTCTGGGGTGTTCTAGAATGAGGTCACCGTACTTGGAGATATGCAAGGAAGCTTAAACAGAGTGGTTTATTGGGGAGAAACTGGAAAGCATGTCCAGATCAAGCCAAGGCACCCACACATGTGGTAGATCTAGGGTGAGCTAAATAGCATCACCAACTGCCCACTGGCATTTTCCAAACCTGGGACTAGAGGGCATGCTTGGCTTAGCTAGATCCAGTACCTGCCTGACAGTGTCAGATCATGGATGATCTGAGCCAAGATGGAGCCCACCTAACACTTACAGGAGTTGGGACTAGTAGGAGAGGCCAAGCCATAGCACCTACCAGCATATTCAAAGCCAGGGGCCAAGGACAGTCCATGCCAAGCAAGGCTTCTATACATGTTGCCACAGGTGGTATTCTGGTTTGAGAGCATGCCATTGTGCGGGAACTTGGGAAAGTCTTTTACTAGGCCATAGCTCCCTCTGGGGAGCACATAAGTCAGGGCTGGAGTCATTTGGATAGGCAGGCCTGCAGTATTCATTAGCATTTGTGTGGGCTAGGTCTGGGCACAGGCTGAGTTGGACCAAGCCTCCATCTGCTGTCACTCACGAGAGCCAGGACAGACTATGGGCCATGCCTGTTTGGGCTAGCTTGCAACAGCAACCAAAGAGAGCTAAGACTGTTCGGAGACCATTCTAGGTTGGGTCAAAGCATCCACCAGCATACATCAGTCCCAAGTTTAGCAACAGGCCTGGTAGGGCAACTTTGGGGACTCCCCTACTGTACTGCAACCCCCACTGGTGAGTGCAAAAGCTGGGGCTGTGGGTTGACCAGATTGGGCAAAACTGCAACATCCATTGGCATGCATATGGGCTGGGTTTAGGGGCAGGCCAAACTGTGCTAGGTTCCAGTACCAGTGCCTGCGGGTGTTTGTAAGATCCAGAATGGATGTGGGAGAGGCCAGGCTAGGCTGTTACACTCACCAAATCACATAAGAGGTGGGTCTGGTGGTAGACTATGTTGAATTAGGCTGTAGCACCCATGGGTATGCAGATGGGATATGGGTTGGGCTAGGAGAGGCCACAGCAGAGGTGGGCATACTCAAATACTAGGGTTAGGGGTGAGCCTGGTGATGGTTATTTGGAGTTGCCAACTACATGTGACACCCACTGATGAGTATGAAGTAGATCTGTGGTGGGCTGGCTGAGATGCGCCATTGCACCTGTCAGTTCACATGATGTATGTGAGTAGGGCAGAAATGACTAGGCAGCTGTATCCACTGTTACGTGCATTGGCTGGTACAGGTACTACTGAATCTAATGCTGGACTAGCTGATACACAGAGGAGTCAATTTGAGGTTACCCCAACAAAGGTTTCTTGGGGAACTCCCCAATTAGACTACTGGACTCAGACCCTGGCCACAGAGAAAAATCACAGAATGTGTGGTCCAACCTTGGGGTGCATGTATTGGGACTGGGCTTCCTCGGTTGCTGATGCCTAAGCAGTGGACAGCTTGCTCAGATGCACAAGAGGAACATGACAGCCAGCCGATCTCGGCCAGCAGAGAATGTCAACTGCCTCTTCAGAGGATGGAAAACAGAACAGGTTGGACAATTCTTCTGACCAAACTTTGGGGCATGCTCCTGGGTAAGTAGACTTTATTAACCAATAAACCTTGCAAAGAGTTTTCTCAACCCTGAAACAATGAAGCCAACAATTCTCAGAGCTATCAAACTACCAAAGTAACATCCTCAGAGCACTCCTCCCACATTGGGGTCTCTTAAGTGTGTCATTAAAAGACCATCCCACATTTCTTTGTGCTGATATAGTCTTACAGCTCAGAGCAGCTCCCTCCTCCTTCTCTGTGGACACAAAAGGAAAAAAATGAGGTATTCGTCCCATCCACCTTCCTCCATACCTGACCCTCCCCACCATAATCTGAGGTCCACATGGGCGTGCATCCCTCTCAACTATGTAAACAATATTAGAAAGAAAATTAAAAATTAAAGCAAGAATTCAGCTAAACAATCGTTTAAGCAACCAATATTATTCTTTCAAAGTATCATATTTTGGAACTTTTGCATAATATACAGCATCTCATCAACCACTTCATCTGAAGAGGAAACTGGATTTTGACATTGTTCTCTGCCCCTTCACTTCTAATTCATTATGCAACTATAAAATGGGATATCAGTGCCTACTAGTCAACAGCACTTTGAATAACTTGTAGAACACAAGTTATCCATCACTGTTATAAATACATTTATAGTTTGCTCATCTCCATACTGTGGGGAGGAATCCACAGACTTGGAAGATTCCACACATGTGGACATGTGTTTAATTGTACATTCTCAAGCCTGTCACAGTGACATAGCAAGAATCCCAGGCCACTATAATAACCAAGTAGGCCTTGAATCAGTTTGTTTCTATGAGAGGTAATGGATCTTAAAGGGCATTTTTCCATTTGTTTCTGGACCAAGCAGAAGTGCTGTATAGCAACTTATATGTGTTCCAGACTTAGTTTCTTCCTTCCTTCCTTTTCTTTCTTTCTTTCTTTGTTTCTTTGTTTCTTTCTTTCTTTCTTTTTTCTTTCTTTCTTTCCTTCTTTTTCTTTCTTTTCTTTTCTTCCTTTCTTCCTTCCTTCCTTTTTGCCTGATGTGCTTCCTCTCATTCTCTTTCTCCTCCTTCTCCTCCACTTCCTTCTTTTTCTTCTCAATTAACCTCATCAGAAAACAGCTTTATCAACATTTTTTATAATGAGTTACATCAATGTCTAGTTTCAGCTTTCTCTAGCGACTGCACTGCCCACCTCTCACTCTGCACATCTCAAATGCACAATTGTTTCATATCTCTCCTCATAACCCTGTGGGTTTTACCACATGATTTACTCTGTCCACACCACCCTCCCTCCCACCCACCCGTTGTCACAAGCTCCCATCTTCTCTGCCTTCGAGTCTCAGCTGGTAGATCAACTTTCTTTGGTCTCCCCAAATTTAAATAGCCATTGCCTGCTCTGCTATCTGTAGTTGATTTAAAGCCCTGTTGTGTGGCCCAAGTCTTGCTGTGTCTCATATTGTAGTAACAGATGCAGGTCCCTTAATGTTTTGCCATTCTGTGGGATCCATGTCCACATTTCTTTCCTCTTCTCTTGCGTAAGATGTGCCACATTAGAAATATTCAATAAACACCTTTGAGTTATATTGATTTGCCAAGGTTTACATAGCTAATACCTTTGAACCAGAACCTAGGCTTTGGTTGCTCTAATGTGTCCTCTATAATCTCACATGCTGTCATGCATGGCATCACACATTTAAATAAGAGACCATTTAGAGCTGTGAAGGGGAGCCCAGGGAGTCATGATGCAGCCCACCTTTTGTCAACTTAAGCTGAAAAGGTAAAGCATAAGGTATGAAAGTTACTTTAAATAAAGCAAACATTAAGACTTGCCATGTTGATGTTTTATACAAAATGAAAATATGTCAGACATAATTAGACACCTTTAATACTCTTTAGAGAAAGGACAGACAATGTTTGCTGAAGTGTTATGGTTGTTACTCAGTGTTTTCATCTGATGTCCTCAGATGCAAGCAACAAATCATTGTCCAGCAGTGGTTTAGTGAAGAGAACTCTTACAAAGCACTGGAATTGCTTATATTTCTTCCGAGGCCACAACAGACCCTGTGGTGTGTGAGGAAGTCAGAAATTGAAAAGATCTATTTCCTAGGGACCAGAATAAAACAGGTTAGCAAAAAAAATGTACTTATTGTTTAACCAGGAAACTACTATATTGTTTATACCCTTTAAAAGATGGAAATTGTATCTCATTATAACTTATTGTTGGCTTTCTCTTCCTATTTCATCCCAGGCAAGCAATATGCAGTAATCTGTCAGCTCAAATATGTGAACCACCGAAGATAATGTAACTGAGTTTGTATTTTTCCTTTTAGATCCTGGATCAAAGACACCTATTGCAAATGTATGTTGGCAAAAAATGTTCCCAATCAAACCCTGATTGTTTGAATCTCTGCTCTTCCTAAACAAGCTCATATCTACTTACCTGTCTTCTTCTTTGTACACCACCCACTTACATGTGCTCTCTACTACTCAATATCATTCAAGTGCCCTGTTCAATTTGGAACATTGAGGCTTGGAGGAGCATATCGTTTTAAATGCACATTGATTTGTACAGTGTTACAAAAAATCTTAGTTGCCTAAGACTTCTTGAAAAAAAAAAAGTTCAGGTACTTGATATAAGAGCAAGCCAAAGTCTATGCATAATACACAGTAACTAGATACTTGTCATCACACTACTTGTCTAGTGTGTTGGGAGCATTTCACATCGAAAGAAGGAATCCACAGAAATATTCTTTAAATTGCTGCTGCATTTAGAACTTGTGTGTTTCTCATCTACCTCTTCTTGTTTATTAAACCGAGACATGTTTCTTTTCTTTTAAAAGGAATGTCACCCCCTTTGAAATGAGCATGTCTTTTGTGTTAGTACAGCAGGTAATTCAAATGCTCATGGGAAAGCATAAAATCTTCTCAAAGAGAGGAAGCAAAGTCTCAACTAGACATTATTGAGGGCCACATAATGATAAGCAGAGGATACATCTAAGTCTTCCCATCCAGCTTTTGAGAATGTGGCCTTATCTGAAGATCTTTACAATGAGATATAATTTAATTCAGACTATCAGGGTGGAAGTATCCTAGGTTAAAGTGAGTCATAAATCGGGTGACTGGTGACCTTGTAAGAGAACAGAGAGGAGGATTTAAGATACAGGCACACCAAGGTGAAGGTAAGGTAAAAGAATGTACAAAGATGAGAGTGATACAGCTGCAAACCAAGCACGGTCAAGGATTGCTGGTGACTTCCAAGCTAGGAAGGGGGCAGAAGCTGCTTCTTTTCGTGAGTTTTCAAGAGGACCTATCTCTGCTACAAAGTTTATTTCTGATTCTTGGCTTCAGAACTCTGAAGGAATACAGCCATAGCACATGGCTAGGGCTGTTTCAGGAAACTAATATAAACACATCAATGGGTACCTACACCAAAATGACTAGTTTGGTGTGAATAGAAAAGCAGCATGCAGGTGGCTGCATGCGTGTATGTGTTCACACTCATTTGTAGAAGTCAGTTTTTACCATGATTGTCAACCCTTCTATTCCACTATGGGGGTAACATACAAGTGCTCAGTAGGGACTTGTTCCATGAATCAACTCATCAGAAAGCCAGAAACACCTGTGCTCTACAGATGTGGACAAGCTACAACAATAGGTAGGTATGAGTCCACTGCAAATCTTCCTGTGGCCATCCTCCATCTCATAATGAGATCATTAAGGAAAAGCCAACACACTCTCCTCTCCTCACAAAAGACCACTTCTAGTTCAGCTCTAGTCAATTAAAAGAAATCTCACTCTCTGAGTCCCACAGTCCTTTTTATTGTCTAGGCATTATAACCTGCTATACAGGTTAGGCTTCTCTCATGTAAAGCAAACAAGCAGAAGATAATTCTGTACGGTGGAACCAGACTACATTTTAAATTAAATGACATAAACATTCTTCTCTCTATGACCCAGAGCAAATGATCTGCTCCATGTTGCAGGCTTTTGTGTAAAACAGGAATAAAAAAACATTCCAATTCTATATCTCTCTCTTGCCATCTTTCTGTGAGATGTAAATAAAATAACTGAAGTGAAAATTTAACCCAGAAAAGAGCACGCTGCATAAATAAGCAGCACTAGAAATGGCAGGTCACGTTAGAAACCAATGTAAATGTTTGTCTCTTTGCCTGAAAGCCAAACTCGCCACAGAGCCCTGCATGTGGAAAATCTCAGCATGCATTTGTGGCACAAACAGGGAATGTCCAAGAGAGGCTTTGTCTTTACACAGAACTGTGAAGCTTCACAACAGCCTGTTAAAGGTCTTTAAAAACAAACAAGTTAGCCAACTAGACAACCAGGCTATGCCTTTTTCTTTAGAAAATAACACAACTCAGCACTCCTATTTGCAAAGGGGATTGACTAGCTCCAGGCAGTCTCATTCCTACACAAATAGATACACCGAGGTCATGGCCAGCCCAGTCTGAGACTACTCCTCCTTTTGCAGCCTTCAAACTTTAAAAGCTGTTAGCATCTCACACTTGAAGTCTCTCATTTTGCAGATTTTGACGATTTTTTGCATTATTGCCTGCTGGATTCTGAGTTAATGTAGAATTTGGGAATTAATATTTCTCCCATCAAACTTCCTATTTTTACTCCATTTCAAGTGTCTTCTAACAAGATTTACAATCCAATGGAGTCTGGTAACATCTAGACAGTGTTTTTCCAGTTGTCAAGCAGGTGTGAGAAATTCCATTGTTTCACTAAGAAAGCAGAGCCTTTTAAGGTTTTTCAGGAATTCTGGATCAGGACTTTGGGTTTCAAGAATGTTTATAAAACCCTTAAAGCTGTGTGCAACCTTGCCTGTATATGTGTATTGAAGGGGAAGGGATAAGAAGAGTTTACAATCACTGTTCCATCCCAACTTTCCCATTTAAAATATTTTTACTGGGCCAGTGCAATGCCACAGTGGGCTAATCCTCCCTTGTGTCAGCAGCAACCCTTGTACGCACCGTTCTAGTTCAGTTGCTTCATATCTGAATCAGTTCCCTACCTACTTTCTGGGAAAGCAGTAGAGGATGGCCCAAGACTGGGATGCTCTGTCCATTTGGGAGACCTGGAAGAAGCTCCTGGCTCCCAGATTTGGACCAGCTCAGCTCTGGTCTTCATGGCCATTTGGAGAGCAATCCAGCAGACAGAAGATCTCTTTGTCTCTCCTTCCATGTATATATAACCTGGACTTCCAAGTAAAATAAATAAATGTTTGAAAGAAATAAGTATTTTTGCTTACAGACTGCTGGAAGTACTGCTGACTTGATTATTTGCCATGTGCTAAGCCTTCTGGCGTGCTCTACCTACCTGATCTCATTCGAGTCCTCATCAAATCCTGCCAATTTATATTACCACTGTTAGTGCAGCGCTTGAGACTGAGTAGCTTGGTATACTTTGGTTTAGCATAACTTGGCCAAGTTCAGTATGCAGCAGATTAAGGCAAGGTTGTGATTTTCTGCAGGCTGACCAGTGCTTCCTACTCTGCAGAAACAATTCTCACAAGCATGTGTGTTCTCCTAGCTTCATGGGGTGTTGTCACAGTGAGCTGGATGGACATTCAGATGAACCAAGTCTCTGTTTCCATTTAACTCAAAGTTCGCTTTCTTGATCTGCTCATTGCTATAGGTCTGACATGAGAGCAGCATCAGAAAGGGAAGAAATGGAGGCCTGCCGTCCACAAGAGCGTAGCAGAGAAATCTTGCCAAGATGAGAAAAGGCCAGAGAAAAAGCCATGGGTCCGGTGCGATAGCCTAGTGGTTAAAGTCCTTGCCTTGCATTCGCTGGGATCCCATATGGGTGTCCAGCAGCCCCGCTTCCCATCCAGTTTCTTGCTTGTGGCCTGGGAAAGCAGTTGAGGACGGCCCAAGGCTTTGGGACCCTTCACCTGTGTGGGAGACCCAGAAGAGCTCCTGCCTCCTGAATTCGAATTGGCTCATCTCCAGTCATTGCAGCTGCTTGGAGAGTGAACCATGGACGGAAGATCTTCCTCTCTGTCTCTTCCCCTCTCTGTATATCCACCCTTCCAATAAAAATAAATAAATCTTAAAAAAAAAAAAAAACCAGAGCCAGTCCCCCTTATAAGACAAGGACCAAGGAAGAAGAAATGACTCACCTAAACCACTAATTCTACTAGACCATGAAGTCAAGTCACTTGTAAATGGCCTGCGGGACATTCCAGTTAAAGTTCCACTCCTAAGTGACTCAAGATAAGCTTCCCTGCTCTCTAGGCCTCAGCTTCCTGCTCTGAAACATGAGAGGAGTCAGTCCTATGATTCTAAACGCACTTTATGCCTTACCACACCATAGTCACTTATTCAAACTTCCCTTGCTGATGTATTTTGAATGGAAATTATGAAAGTGAAAAGTAGTACAATAATAAAGAAGGACTCACATAGTTTTCCAGGTGATAAACAAGACTGGGAGGATATTTTTTATTTTTATGCTGTATCTCTGTCTTACACCATCTCTCTCTCTCTTGTAAAAAAAGTCGCACAACCAGTTAGTAGAAGTCATTATTGATGAAATCATCAGAAAAAAATAACAGAACATAAACCAGGGTAGGCTATTTAAGTTGATGGATTATCAACAAGCTCATCTCCTGTCAATTCAAAAAGCTTTCTGACTGCTTGCCTTTCATTTCCAAAGCTTCCAACTCAAATAGCTCTTCACAGAAATGATTGAGCCAGACAAATTGATGTAACAGCCATGTGCACAACACCACCTCCCCCTGTCTCCTCAAACTACCTAACATCGCTGTGAAGAAAGAAAGTGGTCAGGCATCAAAACACTTGCAACATAGACAACACTACAGAAGGTCTTTGACAAAGGCCATCTCACACAACACTCTACAACCTTACAAGAAAGTATTTAAGACTCCCATTTTATTCATGAGAAAATTGATACCCAGGAAATGTAAACAGATCACAGAGTTATAAAAGACTGAAACTAGAATTACAAAATGTGATTTTTTGCCTCCCTATTCACCAGCAACTAAATGGAGGTAAGGCTCTGAGGTGCATTATTTATTCCTGATCGGTCATTCATTATTCCCTAATGTTACAAATTGTATTATGTGCCCCCAAAATTCTGTTGTGAAACGCTAGCCCTCTTACAAACCCGAAAGGGGGCGTATCAAATTATCTTGGTTTGCAGATGCCATCATCCTATGTGTAGGAGAACCATATGACTCTACTAAGAGATTATGGGAACTCACAAGAATATTTGGCAAAGCTGCAGGTTATGAAATCAACACACAAGCATCAACAATATTTCTATATATGAACAATTATATGGCTAAGATTAACTTGTACAATCAGGTCAGGACCATTCACAATCACTACAAAAAACAAAAATCTAAATTCCTTGGGATATATTAAGCCAAGAGTATGACAGATCTCCAAAATAAAAATTACAAAACATTAAGGAATGAAATAAGACACAAAAATAGAAAGGTATTTCCTATTCATGGATTGAAAGAATTAATATCAAAATGTTCATACTATCTAAAGTAGCTTACAGATTCACTTTGATCCCAATCAAAATACCAAAGACATTATTGTTCCCAAGTACCATCCCCCGCAACAAAACCTATACAATACGTAAGGAACCACAAGAGGCCCTGGATAGCTAAACCAATCCTGAACAATACAAACCATGCTGGAAGCATCACAACACAAGATTTCAAGACATACGTCAGGGCAGTTATAATCAAAACAGTCTGGTACTGATACAAAAGTAGAAATGTGGACTGATGGAACAGATTAGAGAGCCCAGAAATTAATTCACATAGCTACAGCCAACTAATTCTTGACAAATGAGCTAAAGTCATTCCTTGGAAAAGGGACAGTTTCTTCAATAAATGGTGTTGAGAAAATTGAATGTTAACCTACAGAAGTATGAAACAAGACCTCTATCTTACACCCTATGCAAAAAAAAAAAATTAACTCAGGGATCAGAGATCTAAAACTAAGACTTGAAACAATCACATTACTAAAGGGAAACATAAGGGAAACACTGTGAGAATTTGGCTTAGACAAAGACTTCTTGGATAAGATCACAGAAGCTCAGGCAATAAAGACAACAGTAAACAAATGTGATTATGTCAAGCTAAGAATCTTCTGTACAGCAAAAGAAACATTCAATAAACAGCAACTGAGAAAATGAAAGAAAACTTTCGCAAAGTACAAACCTGATAGAGGATTAATACCCAGGATACATAAGAAATTTAAGAAATTCAACAACAAAACAATCCAGCTGGGAAATGGACAAGCAGCGTGAATAGGCATTTTCCAAAAGATGAAATCAAAATGGCCAACAAATGCATAAAAAGATGCTCAGGATTACTAGCCAACAGGGAAACACAAACAAAAACCACAACACTACTTCACCTTACCTCAGTTAGAGAGGTATCATCTAAAAATCAAAAGGCAATACATTTTGGTGAGGATGTGGGAAGCAAGGTATCCTAAAACACAGAGTGTAAACAGCACAGAGATTTCTCAGAAACGTGATAATATATCTATTATATGACGTAGGCATTCCTTCCTGGGAATTTAGCCAAATGAAATGAAATCAGCCTGTGAAATAGCTGTGTGTACCTCATGTTTACACGGCTAAGCTATAGAAAAAAAATCCAGGTGTCTATTCGCTGATCACTGGGTAAGGAACTAGTCAGCCTTAAAGAGCAAGGAGTTCCTGTGTTTTGCAACAAAATAGACAGAATTGGAGACATTGTGTTTAGTGAAATAAGCAAATCACTAAACGGCAAACATGTTTTCCACGATTTGTGGTAACTAATATGCAGAGTATAAAAATGTAATCTATATGAGTAAAACAGATATTTTGAGATTTGGTTATTATTTACAGTGTTCCAGAATATCCCAGAAGGATCATCAACCAATGTACTGCCAGAAAAGGAAAACCTAATGTCTGCCTCCTGATTTTATAACCTCTTATCTTCTCCCCAAAATACTTCTCACTCTTCCCCCAGTAATAGTAGAAGATTTTAAAATACCCTATCACACTTACCAATTCTGTCCTATATTGTGGATGATTTATATTCTCGATTATTTCCTATGCGCCAAGAACTTTTCTAAGTACTTTTCATATTTGACCTCATAAAATTTCCCTTTTAGAGTTGAATAACCCTAAAGAGGTTCATTAATTTACCTGTGGCAAAGTGGAACATTCTCTGCCAATACGTGCATGGCCCTCTAAGGAGCCGCTATTTTATTCAGTAGCTAAAGAGTACATTTCCCCGTCCCTTAGAACTGGAGTACACAGGTAACATAATCATTTGAACAGGCAGATCTGAAGAATCTGTTCAAAACAGTCTGAATCAGATGGCACATGGGTTGCATTGCTTGCTCCTCCCATGTTTCCTAATTAGACCAGGGAGATGATATGTCTGGGGCTCCTACAGCCTTTCCAAGACCAAGAGGGATCACCCACACACAAAAGCTGACTAACCATCATAAGAAGACCTGAGTGAACACTAACTGTTTAGGATAATGTGCCTGCAAGAGTGCCCACACCTAGATTATTCAATGCTTGATGGAAAAACAGATCTCTATGTGGTATTGATGCCACTTGTAAATGTTTTTCTTACTCTCAATGGAAATAATTCTCTAAAAAGAACAAAGGGTCTGTGGTAAAAATAGTTCTGGTTATCTAAGTCTTCTGACTCTCAAGATCTCTAAGAGCTTGGAGTGAGAAAAGGGAGACTAGCTGTGTGTTAACAATTCAAGATTTAAAAGGGAGGGGGCTGGAAACAGGTTGAAGTGTCAGTCCTGGGACTGAGGAGGAAGAGCTGTGCAGGAAGGAATAACGTCCCCAGCTCCCCTCCACCCTGCCCTGCAATTAGGATGTTACCTTGGCTTGACAACTACATGATAGTGATGCTGAGACATTATAAGCACTTTTGGACCTCAACTTCTTAACAATGAGAAGTCAGGGAGAGTAATCCCTGTGAAAGCTTTAGAGGCCAGAGTTCCACCTTGCCAATGATTGGAAACAGGGTTCCTTTGAAGACCATCCCTGGGATCCTTCATGTTCATTTGGAAGCCACCCCCACCCCCTGCAAGGCTATTCCAACTTCCTTGTGACTCCAAGGAAGAAGGCACACATGAAGTCTTCCTCTGCACCAAGGCTTTAGCCCAGAGCCCACCCCACATGTGTGGCGTATCCCTGCTCCCTGTCCACCATCTCTGTTGTTATCCACATTAGCTTCCCATAACACACAGGAATCCAGGTTGTGCAAGCAGTTTAAAGCATTCCACTCACACAGGACCATGAAACAGCATTTTCTAACTTCAGTCTTCAAAGAATTTCACAGAATTACAGAATTGCGTTTCTTAAGTGTGCCAAGAAATTTACAGCTATTTCTCTTTCATATGCAGAAATTTCTTGCCAATAGGCACACTGAGATGTTTGAGTTCTGCGCTCTCTTTATGCAACAAGGCTTGTATGACACCGTGTACAGAAATCAAAAAGTACAAAACAATTGTTGAGTAGATTATAGGAAACAAACCAAAAAGATATCAACTCAGATTAGTACAGTTACTGTATACCACATAATCTCAAACTGTTGCTAGAAAAAAGCTATAGAATTCTCTCTCAGCTTCTTGGTTAAGGCAAAAACACTGGAGTTTCAGAGATACTAACTTCCTAGTGGTCATCCAATCATGCAAAAACCTTGTAGCCATGAAAACTTTAGGGGCAATGTCTGGGCCTTTGGACCCTTCTCAGAGTAAATTCTATTTCCAGAAAGCTTGTAAGACAACGTCTTCTAGGCAAAGCCTTAAAATCTGGGCAACAGAGCTCTTCACCAAATAGATGTTGGGTAGGTGATGCCATGAGAGTGAAGCTGTTTATAGAACTTGGTGCCCCAACCAGTGTGAGCAAACGCCACAACAATGTTGCCCTAAGAATGGGGACACAAAATCAGGTGCAAGAATGTGGCCTAATTACTCAAATGCCAATGAAGATGCCTCCATCCCACAGCAGAATGCCTAAGCTTGTTCCAAACTCCAGGTCCAGACTTGAGTTTCCTGTTAGTGTGGACCCTAGGAGGCAGCACTAATGGTGCAAGTAGTTGGGCTCCTATCAGTCACCTGTGAGACCTGGATAGAGTTCCTGGCTCCCAGCCATTGAGAAAGAGAACCAGTGGAAGGGATCTCTCTCTCTTGCTCGCTCTTTCTCACTCTCTGTCTCCTCTGCCTTCTTTCCTCTCACCCTCTGAAATAAATCAAAAGTAGAAATAGCAGGAGCAAGGGAATGGCTACTATTAAGTGCTTAAGTAAAGAGTGTCACAAAGCAGAGAGTTGTAAATGCCCAGGCAAGCAGTGTATTAGGTAGCCTACACCCAGGTTTCTTCGTGGCTGAACTTCTTCATGCTGCTATTATTTGGTTTGTGGATTTCTCATGCTTGTGACCCCATTTCCAATAAGCAAGCTCCTAATGAAGGCTCAACTTCCCAGGGAGGCCTTGCTCTGGGAGGAGGCAGTTCTGCTCTCCAGGCTGATGAGATCTGGTCTTGGAAACCATGTTCTTGCGACAATGATCTGTCATTGGGAATTTGTAGTTTTATTCATCACCCTTCTGAGCTTGGGTAGTCTGGGCCTCCCCTGGAAGAGATACCCACAGTGGGTGGTAATCACTTCAGGTCATAGACTACATGAACGAAGACCAGACACTAGACCCAGGCAGTTCCTTCCTCTGGTCCATGGATTTTCTGGAGGCCTCTCCTTCCAACTCTTTGTACCCAGACTTCCACAGGGATAAACACTTAGGGAGCTCAAGTTCCATGCCTGCTTTGTCTTTCTTACCTCGCCACTTCCTCTTCTGGCTTGGGCCCCATGCAATGGGGCTGGCCACCAGTGGTTCATATTGCTGCTAGAAACTTGTGCCTGTTTCAGTTCCCACACATTGATGGAAAAAATCATTACATCCCAAACAACCAAATTGCTAGTACTTTATATTTACTATGCACATTACCCACAGGCAAATTTGAAAATTATAGCTCTTCTTGGGTGTTTTATACTAGATTTCAAACAGCCCAGCTCAGCGTGAAACTACAGGGAACTGAAATGAGGATGGAGGCAGAAAGGTGGAGAAGAATTGACTTTATCTTCTGATTAGCTGAGATGAAAAATGAGTTGAGAAGCACAAATGAGATGACAATAACATGGTTCATTGGCCTGATTGCCTGTTGCTCATAAACAGATAATGATGCCCCTGGAATCTTTTGTGGCTCAGACCTGCATGTGATGACCAAACAGAACTGGCAGAGTTGTTTTCATTCTGAACTTCAAACACATCCCTAAGTGAATATAAAATGCTCACAAAACAATAAATTTGAAGAATTAAGGATTGGGTGATTGGCCTAGTGATGAGGCCACCGGTCTGGATGTCTGTATCCCATAGCAGAGTGCTATTTTCTAGTCTCTGCTCTGCTCTTGAGTCCAGCTTCCTGCTGAGGCTCACTCAGAGTAACAGCAGGTGATGGCCCAAGCATTTGGGTCCCTTCCATGCATGTGCAAGAGCTGGTTCAAGTTCCTGACTTTCATCTTTAGCCAGGCCAAGCTCTCACATAACAGACATTAGGGAAATGACCCAACAGACAGGAATTCTTCTATTTTTCCATTCTCAATCAAAACAATAAGCACAAGAAGAAGAGTTTATATCCAGTGACAGAATTGGGAAATGGAACAGCCAGAGTAACTGACCCCTCACCTCTGAGCTTCAAAGCAATCTCCCTGCGAAGTCATTGCTGACCGCTGTCCCAGCCTCCAGGCTGAAGCAATCTGCGTTCCTCTAACATGTTGATTGATTTTTCCTGCTGGAAGATACCCCAGCTTCCTTACTTTGGGATTATTCATAGAATCTCCTTTCCCTTAGTGGGTGACCTGTCTTTGAAACAGGGGCCAGGTCTTCCCTGTTTCCCTAGCAATGTTAGCCCCATGCCAAAGGCCAGTACTCAATACACATAGAAAAGGCAAGCACAGTTAAAACTCTGGTATAATAAGGACTCCATTGTGTATACACAGCACTTCACAGTTTCCAAAAAAATTTCATAGATGTGGTCCCACCTGAACCTCCCAATCCCTAGGAGTCACATTCAGACTTACCTTGCCTTTAAAGAACAATACTGTTTATTGCTACAGGAATTATTGTCACAGATCTTCTTTAAAAACAAGATTATATAGCACTGCCTACCTTGTCTAGCTGCTACAGAGACTAAATGGAATTAACAATTCTAATTCTATATGTAGAAGCCTTCACAATGAAGCCTGACAAAGAGAAATGACAATTTATGTTCGCTGTTGTTATTGTCTTACTTAATCTGTAATCAAAAGCCTAGAATCCAGATTTCCTGCTTCCTAACCAAAGTTTCCTTTTAATACCTACAAGGCCAGAGTCCATGCAAGCATTTCTGCTGCAGCTTTCCATGTCCTTGGACTTTGTCCAAGAGCCAACTGTGTCTTCTTTGAAAATTCACCTGCATACCTCCCAGAGTAGCTCCTTTCTCCCCAGAGTTCAGTACTTTCCTTCTAGAGGAGAGTGAAAGTTGTCTGCTCCTGAAGCCTACGGCCATTCTGAATTTGTCTGAAAAGCCATTTTCTCAGCAGCTGGAGGTGGGGCAGGTAATGCCCTGGATGGGCAGAAGTGCCAGTGCACACTTGCTACCTATTAGGGAAGGTAAATAAGGTGGATGCAGACAGGCACACAGCAGTGGTGGTGGAGAGAGGCCCTGAGACCATCTTCGTGCTAAAAACAGTTGGCTGGCAGAGCTTCAGAGGGAGAAGAATTTGACTGAAGGAGAGCTAATGTGGCTGGTGCATTCCCAGGGTGCCTTAACATTACCAGGTGTGTTGGTTGTGTTTGAAATTATTCCTGTAGTTTTTAAAAAATCAAAATAAGCCAAAAAAAAAAGAAGAAGAAGAAGAAGAAGAAAAAGAAAAAGCTAAACTACTAAACAAAAGACAATGCATGTCTCAGAGATAGGAATTGAAACATTGATTACTTTAGTAGAATAGGTTGTTTTAGCACAATAGGGATCTTTCTCTATTCTTACAATCAGTCAACTTATGCCAAGCTATATTTGGCTTCCATACCCCTTCAAATCCTCTTTGAAACCTCCCAGCGGGGAGGTGGGAGGGGGGGGAAGGGAACATCTCTCCTTCCATGTTTTCTGTCTTTTATCTTGAGAACTTTAGTTCTTCTGCAGTGTTTAAATTTATCATTTTTGTCTTCATTTCTTGATCCCAACCATCATTTTGTTTTGTAGAACTGACTGAGTTTTCTTGGGTGCCACGGCAGTCCCTTCAGGATACCTATTCCAGAGCAATTGTCTCATTTCCTCCTGTTTGCTTCTTTGCCAGTCTCCCACTTCCTGCTTCATGGCAGTTGTTGGGATCTACTAGGACAGGAAAAACTGTTCTCATCCTTGCATGCCCAGTGCTTCAGGGGGGTGCTAGCAATTGTTAACTGATCAGAGACTGAGACTGAGTCATTTCAGAATGTACTAGGCACATAGGAACTGACTTATTATTTGTTAATTGGATGAAAACTTTAACGGGTGGCTAATTCTAACAAAGCAAAGCTCCAGAATTTTTCACATTTGTAATGTCTGTAGTGATGGTTATCAAGAACATTGTATGTATGAGGACTTTCCCTGGAAAAGTTTGGAGTCCAATCATGCTTTATGAAAGCATGTTAGTTTGGTACAGTGAACTGCCCTTGAAGCTTATAAGTCACAGAGTAAGAGATGGTCATGGAGTCATGTATCCAGTTCAAATCTTACTGATACATGAATATCCAGCCTTTGGGTGAACACCTTTACGGATAAGAAAAGCACCAACTCCTTGAAGAACACACTCAGCTTGCAGGTAGATCGATTAGAAAGTGCTCCTGTGCTGTTGGATCTGGATTAAGAGGACTCCAATGCCAGAAGAAACACACTTTATATAAGGAATGGCAAGGAAAATAAAGAAAATGGGCACAAAAGCATAGGCACAGTCTCCATGAACTTGTTTATAAAAAACATGAATGAGGTAAAGCTGATGGAAAATAATACATCAAACTACCATTTGTGGATTCAATCCTTTACCAAGCAATATTAAGATCTCATTGTTCTAGTATTATAGATATTGTATGAACAAGGTAGCTGAACACCCTGGTTGAGTCACAGTGGTAGAACTGATCTGAATTTTATTTTCTAACTGTATGTTACACATTTGCTGGCCAATGCTTAAGAATAAATCTAAGTTCATATAAGATCCCGTAAGAAGCTCTTTCTTATTACTGAAAATATATGAAAAGAATCTTTCTTGAATCCTGGAGATTTTAAAAAATGTATTAAGAAAGAGTTCTCTTTAAGAAGATACCATACTGCTATTAAGAATGTATCAATCATGGCCATGTCAGTGTGACACATCCACATGAAATTCACCAGCTAAATAGTACCTTCTATTGATCTCAAAGAATAGAACAGCAACAAAACTCTCAAGCTCGGTTCATGTTACCTCAGTGCAGAGCAGAGCCAAATCAAAAGATCCTAAGATATCATATGATGAAACCTCAATGTGGAAATTCTAGAAATTCTAGAAAACTCTTCGGCCCATGTCCCTAAATCTTCACCATTGTAAAGTCCTCTAAAGGCAAATTATCCTGCATGTTTGATGAAGATATTGCAAAAGTGAAGTCCAGCTCTATAAAAGCTTCAGTATGGGAAAGCAGCAGAATAGGGCTCAAGTGCCCTAGGCACCTGCTGCCCACACAGCAGATCTTGATGGACCTCCCTACCAATGAGGAATGAACCAACAAATGAACTATCTCTGAGTCTCCCTGTGTGTCTCCCTCCTTCCTTTCAAATTGATAAAATACAAAACTTTGTTTAAATTTTTTCATGTACCTCTCCCCAAGTTTATTACAGCTAAATTCACAGCAGCTAAGATATGTAAGCAACCCTCATGCCCACCAATGGGTGATGGAATAAAGTCAATGCAGTATACATACGCTATGGAACACTACTTGCACATTAAGAAGAATAAAACCCTGACCTATACAGTAAAGTGGATACAGCTTGACACCATCTTGCTCAGCAAAATAAACCAGTCTGAAAAAGACGTTATGTTTTTCCTGATCTGTGGTCATTAATACAGAGTACAAAAATGTAATCTATATGAATAAAATTAGCATTTTAAGGTCTGATTGTTGTTTGTAGCCAGTGTATGCTTTTGAGAACAGTGTTTTGAGTATTTTTTCCTACTTGTTATTTGTAAAAGTCTTTACCTAATGGAGTGTTAAGTCTGTGATTGTGAAGTGAATGAAAAACATGCCAATGTAAGGGGGTTTTATGATTTTGTTTTTATTTTCATTCATTCAAAAAAGTTTTTGTTTTTATTTCTTCACAGATTCATAGGTCACACAATAGCATCTTTGCTTCAGGAAGGTCTTTGATTTTTTTTTTTTCATTTCTTCAAGGATACATTGGTCATTTGGTAGCATGTTATTTAACTTCATGGCATTGTAAATTTTTTATTTTTGTCTTGGTTTCTGATTTTGTTTTATGGCTTTTCATTTAGGTGGATGTTTAGTAAGTCTGTTATAGAGATTATCACATACAGATGTGAACATATAATGCAGTGTGACTCTCTACTTACAAATTATAGATGGACTCCCAAAGAAACTGTTGAATGTATCTTGACAATAGGATGCTGGACTCTGTGCCATTGTCCATGCCTTCAATGTCAGGATACACTTAACTAGCAGGATGATGGACTTATGACTGATTGTGAAGGACTATATTATTGTGATGATATGGGGAAAATCAGTGGGAAGTGCAGGGGGGGAGGAAGGCAAGGAGAAAGGAAATCCTGGAGTCTATGGAATTTTATTATATCATGATAAATTAATTAATTTTTAAGAAAGAAAGAAAAAAGAAGGAGGAAAGTGCATGGGGAGTATGAGCAGGGGTAGGGTGGAGTGGGAAGTATTACTACGCTTCTAAACCTGTATTGTGAAGTAAATGAAATTAACTCACTTTATATAAATAAAATAATTTAAAACATTAAAATTGACCTAAATACATAAGCAGAAATAGCTCTCCTTAAATTATTTTTCATGAATACCCTCTAGTGGGTGGTCCTGTACTTGAATGGCTTTTCCTTCAGGATTTGGCTGCCTTCCCCAGGAGCTGGGTTGGGTAGAGTGTGAGCTCCTGACGCCATCAATTATGTGAAAGGTCCTGAATGCCTTCCTGCAGATTCACATCCTTCCTGCTCCGGGCCGGGAGTGATAAGCAGCATCTCCTATGTGAAATGACGACAAGAAGATAACTGCCAATCAGGTAGGGGTCACTTTATCTGGAAGGGAGTGCAGAGTTTGCAGAAGCTGAGGAGACAGGCAGAAGCTGCCTCAGTTGCAGAAGCTGATGAGACAGCAGAAGCTGCCTCGGTTGTTAGTCCCTGAAAATCAATATAAATATTACTTAACTTTTAAATTCACCAGGGGTGAAGCTCATTTCAACATCATTACTGGTTCAGGCTGACAGCTTCAAAACTGAATTTTTCTTGTGCACGCTGGAGTGATTAAAACTTCCTGTGGTGGCTAGATGCTTTCAACAACCTTGCATCCCGTGTTCCCACAGCACCTTGGTGTCAGCACCATTCATGCTCTGTGGCAGCAAGAGCTCTGATGGCCATTACAGGGAGTGTCTGGGGAGGCCTCTCCGTCCCCGGCCTAATAAGGTGAGCAACATCACTTGCACTCACAGAGGATTACTTCCTGACAGAGTGTGCCTTCAGCCTTACTGCGAGCTGCACAAGACTGCCACCCCTGCAGACTCGCGCGGCTTGGCTTGTTTCTATCTCACCAGAAACTCCAGAACCAGACGCCAGGGTTTCTTAGCAAGTACACTGGTCGCAGACAGGGGGCGGCAAAACGTAAAGGCTCTACAACGAGAGCTTGAAATGAACTCTAATGCCGGGTGGGTTTTTATGTCTTTGCTTATTTGCCTGCCCCCATCCCTCCACCCTCCCCATCCCTTGGCAGCTTCTTGGCATCTACTGCTTTATTAAAACAAAATGATGGAGGTAATAATTCACCCATACTTGCATAGGAAAGCTCTCAGTCAGCTTAGACATTAAGTAACCATTTCCTATGGATGGAATTTCCTTTGAAATGAAACTTTCCCGAATGGCTGTTCCTGAGAGGATTTTAACTCCTAAGAGGTGAGGGGAGTATTAATTGCCCTTCTGCTACTTATAATGACAGTGTCACCACAGCTGAGCATGTCATCTGTAAAAGTAACGAGGAGTGCCCATCAATGGGATCTATTCTTTGTGAGGAAGATCGAGCGAGAATTGCCATGCAAACGATCAGATCTGTGTCACGGAAACCACGATGGATGTTCTTTTTGTTCAGATTCTCGCTGAAATTAATCCACAGTATGAAAGCGGCAGAACACCTGGCACTTGAAGTAAATCTACCATGAAGCCAAGCTGTTTTGTCGTTTTGGTTGTTGTTCTTTGTCAGGTTTTTCGCATCTTGCTTATTCTTTCACATTCAAACACACCTCTTTCTTCTAACCCAGCAAACAATACATACTGCATGTGAGACAGACTGTGCTGGCCCAGTCCTTGCCCATGCCCCCGGCTGGCTACAGCATTCAGCACTCTGTCTCAGCTTCTCTATCTGTGAATCAAGAATCTCGTTTCCCCCGTGCCCCTGTTTTACAAAGATCCAATCAACTAACAGACTTTTAAAGTGCTGAAAACCGTAAAGTATTCTCTTGTCACTAAAATCATATCCTAATTGAGCCATTTTGCGTTATAATTTATCTGCATCTATGCGTGTCACCCTAATGGACTGTGAGATCCAGGCTCATTAGCTTGCATGCCAAGTTGACAGGGCGCTTCTGTTAGTCTCTGTAAAAGGTTTGAGTCTAAATGATAACAAATGATGTACAAAAGGAGGGAAATCAGTACTCAGTTTCACATCACAGAAAACAAATATCCTAATATTTTACTGCATTATGTTTCTTTTTAATCAGCAGGTGAATGTTTGCTATGTAGCCATTAACCTCAAGGGAATGTGTTAACCTTCACCCATGAGTCTACCTGAAATGAAGGAAGTCGTACACACACACACACACACACACACAAACACACACCCTGCCCCAGGACACAGAGTCGGAAAGCAACACAGGAAGGAGATTCTGTGTGGATGCTGTGTGGCTGTGTGTGTCTGATGTTGAAGGTTACATAAATCTGCTGAAGAGAAAAAGTGCAGAGTTCATCCCACTAAGGGTAAGGAGAGGGTCTCTGTTGGTATGTGTGTTGCTGCTGTTGCTTGTAAATATATCAGGAAAGCAGAAAGAGGGAAGAAAATTGATTACAGACATCATGCAGTGTCTGCAAGAACTGGTTCCAAGACCCCAGTGGTTCCAAACAATACAAATGTTCCAATCCCTTTATCTGAAATAGAATCATGGTGATATGGAACCTTTGCAATCTTCCTGTACACTTCATTTGGTCCCTAGATAACTTATTGCACCCCCCAAAAAATGTCAACAGAAACAAACAGGTGTTGTGAAAAAGATTAATATTAGGTATGTTCAGAGCAGAACACGAATGCTACTGGCCCAGAAGAAACAAGACCAGTAAATTTTCAAGTCTTGGAAAAAGTTGCAAGAGGTCAAATTGTGGTCAGAATTGACATGTTCCACGACAGTAAATGTCCATCTGCCACAATGCAGTGAATATGCATCAAGGTGGGTTTTAAATAAGCAGGAACAGTTTCTCATAGGACCATTTTTATGGCTTGATTAGTTAGGAACACCTTCAAGTCTGGCCATTTCTAGGACCAGGAAAAAAAAAAAAAGGATTGTGAAAGGTTGCTCCAGGTGGTTAAGCCACCTGACCCTGACCATGTCAAACTGCTCTGGTGGCTAAAACCAATAGGTATGGCAACTCTGGCCGTGACACTTTCCTGGACATGTCTTTCTGTTTCTCTTGAAGCCTTTGCAGATTTTTGACACACAGTCTGTTCTCACAATGGAATTGCTATTTAAGTAGTCCTTATAGTGCACTGTTTGGGAAATAATGACAAGGAAAAATACTTTCATGTGTTCAACATGGATGTCATTCTCTACCCAAATATCTTCAATCCACTTTGGATCAAATCTGTGAATGTGTAGTTTGTGGAGATGGAGTTCTGACTGTAATAGAATAAAGAGATATCTAGGGTAAAGTTAATGCCCACAAATCATCTGCTAATGTCCTAAATGTCTGCTAATGCGTGGCATGGGTTCCACAGTCCTTTGTATTAGTCCTGCATTTTTGATATGCCAAGATTGGAGAGGTATGGGATAAGAACATAATCCATGAATACAGGCTCCCTGATGGTAAGGGCAATGTATGTGGGCTGCCAGAGGCACCACAGTGTATCTTGGCATTGAGATTCAGCAGCATTCTTCGTGTGGGCCCTACAGAAGGTAATTATTGTAGACAATGTCTACATAGCTGCAAAAAGAAAATGCTTTGCTCATATCACAACAGTGACAGTCAACGTGATTCTATCAGTGTCCAAAACCTCACTTTAAAGTGGAAATTCTATAGTTTGGTGCCTAGCTAATTCTCCAATGAATTCCAAAGTTGAAACATATTACCCTCTGAGACCTTGGGCAAATTGGACACTCTTTTTGGTTTTTAAATCTGAGAAACAGGAATACTATTTGCCCTGAAATGTTTTCTATGGGGAAAAAAATTGTAAGACCAAGAACACGGCACGTAGTAGGTTCTCTGTAAAGGCAGGTCTCCCTACAGCAAGATGCTTAGAAAATCTGAACAGAACCCAGGCAGTCCTGGAGAAAAATGAGAAGCTACTTCAGAGTGTAACTTTCCTAGACCCAAACCCTATATCCTCATTGGGCAGATCTTTTATGAATCAAGCCTTAATGCCAAATTAGATTTCCAGCTCACATCCTATAGACCTAACAGCCCTTTAATGAGCCTATTACATTAACAGTGAATTTATAACAAGTAGCTCTGTAGCCCAGCTCTTTGCTCCACTGTCTTTTCATCTGCTCAGCACGACCACAGGAATTAACTGCATGAATATATTCTACATCTCACAAAGCCAATGGAGGGAGAAAAAAACCCTCCCAATCCTGGAAATATCCCTTCAAGGAACTCTGAGTTTTCAGCCACAGCAGAGCGTTGGTGTGTGGGACCCCACAGAGTTCATGAATTTCAGATGCTTGTAAAAAATTATCTGTTTTGCCGGACTCTTGCTGGGATCAATCAGACCCTCAGTAGTTGGTGCCAATTAAGAGCTAGTGTGATGCAAAAAAGGATATTTTAAACACTGTTTGACACCAAGTACTTCTCTACCCTGTTTGCACCTCCCGCTCTTCTTTCCCCAATCCCTTTCCTCTAGCTCTCTCACCAATCACCTTCCCACTCACTTTCTTCTTTAACCATTGAAGTTCAAGTACAGTGAAAGTAAAGACATCTATTTCCTCTGTAAAGGGACATTGTTTACCAACTAATCTCTCATCATCTCACCTGATTTCCCACTGACAGCCTGGTGGAGGATACCTGCCAAGGCTCATCCTCACTTAAACCTTCTGTATCCCTGTCTTACAGCTGCCACAGCTATCTGCTGAGGATCACATTGAATCCTGTCATAGCTCTGCTTAAAATAAATCCCTAGCTCCTCCTCAATGCCCGGAGGATAAAGTCCTCCAAAAGCTGAGCTTCTGTTTTCATTTGCCCCGGTTCTCACTCCTCTTCTTTTTCCTAGTCATTCTTTAGCTTATTTTAATTTTAATCCTTTAAAAGATGTATTTATTTATTTGAAAGTCAGAGCCAGAGAGAGAGAACTTTTTCCTTCTGCTCATTCACTCCCCAGTTGGCCATAGTGCCTAGGGCTGGGACAGGCTGATATCTGGTCTCAAGAGATTCTTCTGAGTCTCCCACTTGGGAGACAGGAACCCAAGGGCTTGGACCACCTTCCACCACTTTTTTCCACACCATTTATTGGGAGCTACATCGGAAGTGGAGAAGCCAGGAAACCAGCAAGTACCCATATAGGTTGTTGATATTACAGGCTTAACCCACTATGCCATAACGCTGCCTATTCTTCCCTGTCCCTAAACCTCCCACACCAGCTAGGTCAATCAAGCAGTTAACTCAAACGCATCCTTTGAGGTTCAACTCAACCTCTTCAGTCTCCAGGAAGCCTTATGGAACACTTCAGGTAACCTAAGATGACCTAGGTGTTTCTGTGCTAGCAAGCCCTCAGTGATTAGTGCTTACCTTCTAGCACAACATGTGTCAGGCTGCAATGGCATAATCAGTTAACTTGCTTGCTCAAATTCCTTACTTCCAATTCAACTGGGAGTCACTTAAGACAAATGGTAAACAAGTAAAACAAGTATGTATTCAGCCCCAGGATCCAGTGCCTCCTATATGGTAAAGCATGAATTCTGAACGTCATGATGCAGATTCTCTAGCCTTGCTCTCTTCTACTACGTCTAAGTGGAGCCTAGATTTGCATGTTTCATTAAAGCTCTACTGATGATTCAAATCCTGATTAAGAATAATACAGTTAATAAATGTTAAAAAAATATGGGATGATGAATGAGTGGATGAATGACTATGAGACTGCAAAAAGGTCATGAAAAATGTGTACTGTGAAAACACTAGGCATGGCTGAAACGCTTTTTTAACACCAAAATAAATTTATCAGTAAATTCTACTTATCCACAGTTTTCAAAGTGATATCAGCAATTATATGTACTTTAGAAGATGTTGACGTTGGATTAAAGAGTTGGGAATTTGGCCCGCGTTGTACAAAATTTACTTTGGGAGAGCAAATAACACAGAGGTATGAAACAGAGCCTTTCTTGGGGGTAGGGTTATTGTTGACACACTGCTCACCTTCATTGCTCTGAACTTTCACAAGCAGGGTGGGTCTTCATTTTATGTGTGGAACTCAGTGAAGTCTGATCTAGTATCTTATCACACTCAACATTTGTTGAAGTACAACAGGGTGCAATGAAGCAAAGAGCACTACACGTTGAGTTAGGAGCTTTGGATTATAGTCCTGCTCCTGGTATTAACTATGGTTTACTTTAAGGTAAGGATTTTCTTAGGGCCCCGACCGATCTGCACAATCACAGAGGTAGACTGGGTTATCACAGGTGTCTCTAGCTCTGAGGTTTTTCTAAACCAATGAGTAGAGAAGGGAATGAGTCAGAAGCTTGGCCTAGTGCTAAATGAAAGAACTTCATTACCGTAGGTGATACAGCACCTGAAGCTCAGAGGGAGATATAACTTGACTGCATTTCACTTTTGAATTCACCAATGTGGTCAGGATGAGACACTGTCTTCTGTTCTGCTGAAAGACAAGTGAGTATTCAGCCCCCAAGCATTCCCAAGGCTTGCCTGAGACACTCGCCTTAGCATTCTGACACCAATAAAGATCTCCCACTCTTGATCACCTGAAGCCATCATCACAGCAGCCTTCAGTGTGAGGGCTGACTCCCTGGAGGAATGCCAGGAATAAAGTGATGTGCAGTGAAGGCTTGGGCTCTCTGACACCCACACAAGAACCTCTCACACATGTATACTACAGTGATTGTACAAATCACACACAACACAACTGATTCCCAGTGTGGGAAAAGAAGATGTTAGTAAATTGAGAAACTCAATTCCAGAAAAGTTGAAGAATTTTTATACCAATTAATTGAATAAATGGAAAGGATAGCAAAGAATATTTCCTGCTTTCAAAGGCACTGCTTTTTTGGCTGCATCTTGCTATCTTCTTTGTTGGATCCTGACAAAAATCTTGCCAAGGGAAAAAGGCCTTGTATTTACATTTTCATTTTTGTGAAATGCAAATGAAGTTTAAAGGGACTTCTAGGCTTATAGTCAATAGCTGGGATACCCAGTGCACTTTTTCCTACATCACTACTGCTCTTTTTAAAAATCGTGTCTTGTTGTACAGCCTTACTACTAAGCTGTACACTAGGGAGATAGAATACAATGAAACTGCTAACAAGAAAAATGAGGTGTCAAGAGGAAATAGGAGAATTTACTTTAAAGGAATGAATGAGTTTAGCTTGCAACAGCTGGAGCAGCCCCCATGTTAATGAGGCCTTGTCCCTTCACAGAGCCCAAACGCTATAGAGAGGGTGCAGAAGAGTATGAAATGAAGAGAAGTCGGTTTAGTTACCCAATAAGCTCCTTCCTGGCTTTTTAGCATCCATTGGTCTGTCTTTGCCTTCATTCTGGGGCCAGTATGTGTTCAGTCAGAATAACACAAATCCTTTAGCTTCCATAATATCTGTACCTCTTTTTACCCTATCCAGTCAATGTTGATTGCTCCACTTCTTCAGACAGTTCTCTGATCCAATTGTCCTAGGGATAGGAATGGCTGTTTTGACCATTGACCGCAACAAAAACAAAATCTCCTTGTATATTTACCAAGTAAAACCTTGATGAACTGGCCACTCACAAGATCACAAGCACAGAACATGGAAGGGGCTTCTCAAGTAAGACTCCCCCACTTGGAATCCCAGCTGGGCCCTAGGAAGCAGAAAAAAAGTCATCCACAGCATTTAATATCCTCCCTCACGAAATGCTCCCCTGAGACTAGAGGTTCCTTCAAACTTAGTAGTTTGAGACTACCAGACTGGGTATCTTTGCTACCAGCCATGGCAAATCTGGAAGAGAAGGAGCTAGCTATAGTGTTTCATGATAAGCCTAAGCAGAGCACCAGGCATAGTAATGCCTGATTCACACTCTTTACCAGTGCTGTGCCCATTGGAGTTAGGGAGTGACAAACAGTCTAGAATAATGAAATCAGAAATGCCCCTGGCCTCTGGTATCCTGCATCATACAGTATCTTTGTCCTAAATCCCTCAGTCTCAGCTTGATAGCCTTTTGACAGCAGCTATAGTATTTTTCCCACCTTGGCCCCTTCCCTTATAGTCTCAACCTCCTCTCCCCATACAGATCTTCCTCCTGACGCTTCTGCCAGTTCTTGACTGATAATCAATTTTCCTACCTGTCATTATTAATTCTGTTCATTAACTCTCCCACCTGCCGCAGTGGAGGCCTCTGGACAGCAAAAAGCATCTCTGAAAAATGACTTTTCCCAAGCAGAATAATTGAAACGTCTTGTCATCTAGAAAACCTCTTGTCTGAGGCTCTCAGATCCGTTTCTAAATGTCAGCAGGCATTTTCTGGAAGGGAGGCAGTTCTTGCTACTGCACACAACCAAATGAAGTAGATTGTGAAATGTAACAAAAACAGCAACACCTAAACATCTCATGCTTTTATTTCCTTAGCATATGGGCATGTGGGTCACAGAATGCAAAAGTGGCTCAATTTTTTTAAAAAATGTTAATTGTGTTGCTCAGTACTTTTCATCCTCATAGAAATGGTTAATGCAGGAAAAGCAGTCGTGAGATGAAAAAAACCTTACAGAGAGCCTCTCACTCCTTTCTTCAAGGAGGCATGAGCAGCTCAGGTGTTGATAAGGGAGGCGTGGAGAGACTTTCCTCGCACCGTGCAGCAGCAATGTGCAATAATGAAGAGCTCATTCTGCTATCCAGTCAGCTGGATTTCAGAGTTAGACCAACAGCACATATGAATGTATTTTCAAAAGTTCATAGGAAAGTGAAAAATTTATTTTAAAGCAAGATTGTCCAAGTATATCTTTCTTTTTTTTTTTTTTTTTCAGAACGCACATTACCATGAGTTTTTTGAAGACTCCTTCTAGATCATTTTCAAATTTGTTCCCTTTATCTGGAATGCTCTTAGGTCAGACATCTGCCTGTTTTGCTCCCTCACTTCATTTAGGCCTTTGTTTATGTACTACTTTTCCAAGAGGCCATAAATGTATTAGCCTTGCCTACACCACTTGGAACTCCCTAACTTTTCCTCATGATGGGCTTCTGTATTGCCATCTGATTTAGTGTATGTTTTGCTGATCAAAACAAACGCGTTGAAGAATGGTGCACACAAGTGTTGAGGGACAAAAGGAAAACTCTGACCATAATCCTCCAGCAGCCTGGAGAAGCTGGAGGCAGCACTGTTCCTATTGTGCACAAAAAGCAACTGAGACTCAGGGAGAACAAATCATCAGGTCCTGATACTGAGCCCTCATCACACTGACACCTTCTCCTGACACATTTCAGCAACATTCACATTAACACGTGCACCCTCCCACTCAGAAAAGAGTGCCTGAGTCAGATAGGTGCTAAGAGCTGTAACAGCCCTGTTCCCACACCCTTCCATTAGGTGTCCTTTGGCACCCTGTCTCACCTGTCTTCCGGAGTAACTGAGTTCCCAAGCACCCACTGAATGTGATGGCCACCTGCAGGTCTAATTACCACATTAAGGTAAAGCAAACAAAAAAATGGAAGGAAGAAATAATCACCAAGTCAACAAACATAAACAGTGCACCAGCAGGAACCGGGTCAACATGGTAATTACATGTCTCCAAACAAAACTGTGGGGATTAGGTATTTCTACTTCGTTCTTGTGCCTGCTCAAAGGGAGTCTCCTCTCCAGGGCAGCTGCAGAGCTGGTGTCCTGGCCTGGCGACTTCCCACTCTACTGCCCTTCTCTGTTGCTTGTATTGAGCTGGGCCATTCCTTTTCACTGAAATTCATTCTCCACATCCTCAATACTTGACAAGACTCTGAAAATGGATCTACTCAAATATTTTTGTAGCTAAATTAAGGCAATTTGACCTTTTCTTACTCCACATCTGTGTCCTCAGGGATAGGGCCATTGGTAAAAAAATAATAATAATAATAATAACTATGTTTTCTTACGAAGGAAAATCTCATGGGAAGGAGACAATCGAAAATCTTGGTAAATGTTAGAGATGAATGGTGAAAATAATCAAACGCTATTTGTACTGCTACAAAGAACTTTCTCATCCATTTTCTAAAGGAGTTAAGCTTCATGCTGTCCTGTGAGGAAGCTAGAGATAACTTACTCTCCATTTGATGTAAAACAGAACTCAGAGACTAATGGCTTAGCCAAGTTCACACTTCTGAAAATGCAAGAACAAATATTTAAGCCCATTTGTTCTGACTCTAAATGAAGTGTTTGATGCTACTGATTTGCTATGTAGTATGTACATGTGTGCATGTCTATATGCATATAAAAGTGACTGACCTCTGTCCCTTCACCAACCCCACATCTCCCAATCTGCCTTTTGCATATCTTCTTCACCTAGTTCCACTTTCCCCAGAGAGTAAGGATAACAATGGAGAGCAGTCACTCCAGCAGGCCCCAGGCTGGCTGCGCACAGAGGCCTGATTTCTTGATTCCATGATAAGATGTCTTGCTGTGAGAGCATGGAGTTCACAGTCAGGTAGACCTGGATTCCAGCAGAGATGAACAGCATTGAACCTCAGCAACCACACCTGTCTCATAGGATCATTGGCAGAATTCCCCAAAAAGCATATAGTAAATGCTCAGTAGATGTGATTCTTCAGGTACATCCTGTATCACATCTGAGAAGTGAGCATCCAGACTGACTTACTTAATCCTTGTCCTGAGGCCTTTCCCAGAGTGACTTCCTAAACACAAAGCTGAAGAGTTACTGTGAGTCCTCCCATGAGTGGTTCCAGGGATTGAACAGTGGCAGCAAGAGCAGCAGGCACTCCTGTGTGCTAGAATCCTTCCAAGTGTTCCCAATGAATGAGTGCTGCAGATGCTGTCATTGACCCTGTTTTGTAAGCTCTGCTGTTACTCCATTTTAATGTTACTAATGCCATTGATTATGAAAGCAGTTCTGCTGTACCCTGAGTGTTTGTGTCCCTGAAAAATTCACATGTTGAGATCCAATCTTCAAGATAATGGAATTGGAGGAAAAGAGCCTTCAAAATTGAATAGGTCTTAAGGACTATGTGTGGGCTTTGAGTCCTTATACATTTGTCCCCCTACATGGAAGCAAATAGCACTTCCCAAACAATGAATGGGTTAGCACCTTGCTCTTGGTCTTCACAGACTTCAGAGCTGTGAGAAATAAATTCTTATTTTTTAGAAACAGTCCAGATTATGGTATTTGGTATAGTAGCCAGGAAACATAAAGACTACTGATATTTCCCTTTTACATATAAGAGCACTAAGGCAAAGAGATTGAGAAGTTGACAGCTGGTGCAAAGGGAGTCCACCCTCATGGTGCAGGGTCTTCAAGACTTGGGACTGCCATTTACCACCTGGCATCTTGACTCTGATCAATCACCACAACCTGTCTGTGGCCCAAGTCCTATCTGGAATCACAAAATATTAAAGTAGTAAAATCCTAGAGAACTATTCTCACCTGATAACTTTGCAGTTTTTCAGGTTGAATTAAACCGAAGCCTAAAGGGAAAATGAGCTGCCTGTGGCCTCATGGCAAGTCTTGACATGAGACTCAAGACTGGCCACAGCATGTGGATCATGGATGCCCTCTGACCTGCCTGACTGACACCTTTGCATTACCTGCTCTGACCCATCCCACTAACACAGACCATAGGAAATTGTAAATCCTTTGGGGAAAATGAGTGGAATACAAAGAATAAGTAAATGCATAGATAAATAGGTAGCTATTAATTTAGTTTTATTCCTTCCGTTCTTTCTGGAAAGTTTGCAGATTCTGAAGTATATACAAGCAAGAAGGGAAGCCATTCTAACAGTGACTGTGGCTCATATATTTTTTTACAGGGGGGAAGCAAGAATAAGAAGCAGCTTGGGGCTATTACTTTCCCCCGTACAGCAAGAAGATGTCAAATTAGTGCTGTCTGCTGAACAGAAATTTTTAAAAACCCAGCAGCAACAAGCCACAGAGTCAGCATGGCAGTGCAGGGCACTAAAAATGAGCCATCCCATCTACCAAAGCCTTGTGAATTGGGTGCCAATCACAATGCCCCTTGTACTTTTCTCTACATTTACATTCTTCCTGGTGAAGAGGCTACCCCTGGCCGCCATCCAACTCCATTTGCCATTCTGCCAAACTACCTTGAGTTACTTTTGCCCTAACACACATCATCACCTGCCTTTCTTCTACAGTTCCTTTTTTTTTTCTTCTCCTCACCAAGACACAAGCTCAGTGAGGAAACAGATCTTATCTATCATGTTCATCACCATTTTCCAAGAGCCTGAATGTGGGTCTAACATATAATAGCTGCACAAGCAATGAGTATTGAAAAAAGATAAATTATACCAATGGGTATCTCATAATCTAAAGAAGGCATCAGACAACTGATTACTAGTTGCTATTCTGTGTGCTCTGGGCCTACTTCATGAACTAGAGGGCATGGAGTCTCCTCAGAGATGAATATGAGCCTCTAAACTCAAGAATTTTATTCCCTAGTTAGACAGATAAGATATATAAAGATAGAATTAAAAGATACGTTCAGGGAGGGCATTTAGTTTTGTTGCAGCTGAGGTATCATATGGGATGCCACGTTACACTCTAGAGTGCCTGGATACAAATCCCAATTCTGTTACCAATTACAGCTTCATACTAATGTGTATGCTGAGAAACATCAGGCAATGGCTCAAGTGTTTGGGTCTTTCCCTTTCACATGGGACAGCGGGACAGAGTTCCCAGCTCTTAGATTCAACCTGGCCCCAGCCCTGGCTTCTGTGAGGGTCAGTGAACCAGCACTGCCTCTGTTTCTGTCTCCCCACCTCTTAAATAAGGTGAAAATCAGTCATTAATCTTTTTTTTTACAAAAAAAAACTAGCTATTTTTTTTCATAACAAAGTTTTTCTGAACTTTGTGAAGATTTTTCATATTTGGAAGGGGCAGGAGAGGGATAACTACAAAACTGAAAAATAGAAGAAACTATAACTGAAACGGCTACAGGCCATATCCAAAGATACATGAAGAGTTCAGAATGCAAAAGCACTGAAGACTCAGTGCAAATGAAGGTTCATGGAAGACAAAACATCTCTGCACTTTTTGTAGCCTACAGTGAAGAGAGGGCTGTGCAGTCTGGTAGTTCCCTCAGCCATGGTTGTCAACAACGTTTGAGTCCTTTGTGCCCATTTGATTCCATAGATTGGTATCGGAGAACTTGTCTGGAATCAAGAGAAGAGCCCATGTTTCTCCAACACTTACTCTTATTGGTTCCATTCTATGTCACAGGAGCTGTTTCAGTTCCTCTTTGCTACAACCCTGGCCAATGGCAATATTGTATTTCTCATTTCAGGCCAGTTAAATCAGAATATTTCATCCTGGGATGCAAACCATTTTACCCAAAGTGAGGAGGCAGTGGGTACCTATCTCTATAGCATCTTACACTTTCCCAGGTCACACATCTGCTACCTCATGCAAAACTACAGACTTAGCTCAAGTTTACACAACAGGTAAGGATTCATATTCCAGCCTGCTGGACAGCTAAACCAAGCAAACTTGTGCAAGAACTGAACACACTAAGGATCCCTTTGCCTCAGTGCATGAGACAATAGTTAGGAGGTGGGTATTCATCCCAGCAGTTAAGAAACTGGTTAAGATGCCCACATTCAATATCAGATGACTTGGATTCCATACCAAGCTCAACTCCTGACTCCAGCTTCCTGTGAAGACAGACCCTGGGAAACAGTGATAGCTAATGTATATGAATTTTTGCCATTCACTTGGGAAATCTATATGGAATTCCTACTTCCTGGCTTCAGCCAGGCCTAGTTCCAGTCACTGTGAGCATTCGGAGACTGAATCAGCAGATGGCAACACACTCCCTCTCTCAAATAAATAAATAAGAATACTTTAGATATGTGAGCCATTAAAAAAAAATCGTGTTAAAATGCAAAATAGACTGTGTTGGAATTCTTTTGGAGCTCCCACATTTATTCAGAATGAAAATATTCTCTAGTGACAAGCTCTTAAAAATTTTCTCTCCACTCCCTTCTGCAGTGCAGTGTAATTGTATGTCATCAAAAGCCTAGGAATAGTCGAGATTGCAAAATTCTTGCTGTGCTCTTCGTAAAATCATTACTCACCAGCCAGTGTTTAGAAATCAAAATGCCCCCCTGAAGTGCTGTAAAATACAAATATTTATCAACGCTGCATTAGAAGGTTAAGCTGATGAACGTTGGATGTTTGTGGGGGTATGTGCCTGTGTATAATTAGATCCAGGTTTTTGACAAGTGTAAGATGACTGACTAAAGTTATGACCTTCAGATGCCCACCTACAGGAAATTGGGGGATGTTCTTGTTTATTTCTTAGAAAAAAAATGTTCAAAATCTCAGAAATATCTCCCAAAGAATGCCATGGAATTTCTCAGTTTTGGAAAGCATCAAAAAGGCGCTGCCTATTACAAAGCAAATGGCAAGACTAGTGAGAGAAACAAAGGTGGATGTTCAAAAATAATGATTCAGGATAGTGAAGGCTGACAAATCATGAGCACTTCTGGGAAACAGGGTGAGAAATATCATCATGCTTCCAAATCTGTATTGTGAAATATGTGAAATTTGTTCATTTTATATAAATAAATAAATAAATAAAAGGAATTGGAAAAGAAAACTCCTAATATAGTCTGAAGGAAATGAAGTTTTCAATCTCTGTCTTCAGTTAGCCCTGCACATTGCTGCTAGAGAGAGCATCTCTGAAAATGGTGTCACACTTAAGTCCAGTTGCCCAGAAGCGAACCCAGAACTGAGATCCTAGTTCTAGTCTTTGATTTAGGGTTGTGTACTTGGGAGAGGGGGAGTACATGAAGTAGAATAAGGCAGTAGCAAAATCTCAAAGCCAATGACACCAAGGCACCAATCACTCACAGAGAGAGCCCACCTTAAGGAAAGAGAAGTGAAACTGCATTTCTGAGTCAACCAGTCAAATAGCAGAGACTTGTCCCTGAGAAGGTACCCATCTTCCAAGGAAGAAATGCAGCTATGACTGGTCAACACCCACAGCAGCTAGGAATAGATGATTCAATAGCAAAGGGGTCTGGATGGAACCTTGAGAGCATCCAGGGTACACATCACCTTCTGTTCAATAAATTTTCCTTTTATTCTGAAGAATGAGGTAAAAACTTCTCAATGTGACATTTGAGACTTTATTTATGTCCTGGTTTCAATTTCCAAGTTCCAAAATGAATTTTCTAAAAATCTAAGACTACTGACACATACATGTGTGTGTTGAACATAGCATCAGAGTGGAGTCAGAGGTCATCCCCTATTACGCTGCCCCTGGAGCCCAAAGCTATCGAAAGAGTTTCTTCTTTAGCCTGGCTTTCTTTAGGTCCAATGTCAGCCCTCCAGCCTTATTTCCTATCACGTGTTTCCATATAGTCCACCTTTGACAGAGCAAGACTGTTCATCATTTTCCAGGACTGCTGTATTCTTTTGCCTTCACCTGACTTTTCTGACATGTAGGATCAATAAGAGACAGAATACCACAGAAAACAGAAATCTGCTCTAATCCATTCTTCAAAAGCACCAATATTATTTTCTGAAACAATTATTTTAATAATCTTGGACCCTTCTTAAAATTTCCTCATGCTCTCTGCTGAAGAATCAAATCATATTCCTACTGTGAACAGTTCTCAACCTGCTTTTCTGCCTTTATTCTCCAGTGTTGCCATCTAGTCCCAATTCACAGGCATTTTTCTGGTTCACCCAAGCTTTCCTGTCCCTCCACAACTCTGCACTAGTCTTGCCATAGACTTTATTCAGTTGTACTGAATAGTCTACTGTGTAGCAGCCTGTCTCCACCATAAGACCACCATGAGCTTCCAGAAGTCAATGCCCCTTGCTGTGTACAAAGAATGAACCCAAACTAGCAGGCTGCAAGGGAGAGAAGAAGGAACATTTCAAGATTTACAAAGAGTAAGGCTTCTAAAGGAAACTCATTTACAAAGCCTTTTAACAGAACAACAGCAACAGCAAATGAGAAGCCGCGTGGGGCAATTACATTAGATTCTGTGTTTAACATTTTGTTTAGGTTACCGATTCAGCTTTATTAGCCAGGTATTATTTTTATCGCAATTTTATACATGAGGAGACCCTATTGTGGAGATCAAGATTTCACACTGGTAAATGGAAGTCAGAGGGTCTCAGAGTCAAAATCTGGGCCTCAACTCTCTGTTTTGTACCACTGAACCACGAGGAAAGGGAAGCTTAAGAACACCGTCATGCTCTAGAGCCATCCACCCAAGGGATGGACCACATAGATGATATAGATATAGATTTAGATATAGATACAGATACAGATATAGATATAGAGAGATAGAGAGACATAGATATAGACACAACTGGAGTAAAGGAAGTGGTTTCCAGGATTGGCCTGGAACTCTAACATGAGTTAGACACCCATGTACAATAAGAGAATGCTACATTTGATGCCGATTCCAGTTCCTTGCTAGTACAGTCTGTAGGAAACAGTGGAGAAGGTTCAAGTGAGTTCCAGCTTCACATGTGAAGGATCCAGACTGCAGTTTTGACTTCTGGATTTGCCTGAACCTGGTTTAATTGTTGTAGGCATTTAGAGAATAAGTCAATAATCGAGGTCTCTCTCTCTCTGTCTCAAAACGTGTTAAAGAAGATAGGTGCCACTTGATGTTTGGCTTCTTGCTCTTAAACACTATTCTTGAAAATGCTAAAGATCGAAATATCTGAGGCAGGGAATGTTGCATATTTTTAGTCATATAGGTTTGATTACTTTTTTTCTAAATTACTTTTCCCAATTCATAAATATCTTACTTCTTTCAACTGAGAAATTATTTGATAAATAGGATTTGCATTCCTGAATCAATAATTCTTTCTCCTGGACTATGCCAATTTTTTGATTTATGAAAATAGTAGATTAGCAAATACCGGTGAGCAGCAACATTGTAGATGGTGATAACTAGTAATTAGCAAGCACATGCCCTGAAAATCCATCTTCCCCCTGATCCTTTTATTTGTTCATACTGTGAATGAATTTAAGCCATCTTAATTTCAGGTTCACGGACAATATCTGATTCATTTTTAAAAACATTTATTTCTTTTAATTGGGAAGTCAGATCTACAGAGAGGAGCGAGAGAAAGACCTGTTCACTCCCCAGCTGGCCACAATGGCCATACCTGAGCCAATCCAAAGCCAGGAGCCGGGAGCTTCTTCCAGGTCTTGACTGCTTTCCCAGGCCACAAGCAAGGAGCTAGATGACAGTGAGGCAGTTGGAACATTAACCAGCACCCCCATGGGATCCTGGCAAATGCAAGCTGAGAACTTTAGCTACTCAGCTACCAGGTGCCTGATTCTTTTTGTAGATTAAGTCTGATTTCTTCAACATTTATTGTCTAGTGAAGGTGAAGGTGAAAGTTCATTACTTGAGCTTGTATCATGAGCTAAACCTATTTATTGCATAAGTTAATTGCACAACATATCCCCAGAAGAAGATACTATTAGCTCCATTTCCAGAAGAAAAATCTCAAGATCAGTTTCACAGCCAGTTGATGTGAGTGGCACCTAGGCTTTTTGACTATGATGACCTACCTAGCACTTTATCTTCAAAGCACTTGGCTTATACAAATATATGGTCTAATAAAGCAAAGTAGTTAACATGTACACAATTAACTGTTGTATTACTATACTCCCCTTGGTTTTTGCCATTTACCCTGGCATTCTCTTAAAACCCATCTCTGTCTTTTCTACAAGATCCAACACAGGCTCCTAAATATAGTTGTTTTTGAGAAAACAGACATTGTGTGGTTGAATGAATGAGTGAGTGAATAAATAAAAGTATGCATGAACGATGTGCAAGCAGCAGTCTCTGTGACCACTGAGGACCTCACAATTTTAGGGAGGTGATCTGAGAAGGCTTCAAAGAAGATACAGCAAAGGGTGTCAGCTAAAGAAAATGACATGGGTTATACAATTTGAGGCAAAATAAAACATCCCCCTGAAGGTTATCGTGTTCCTCTCTCCCCAGCCAAACGAAGCCCTGAGAATTTGTGAGCATGTTCTGCAGAGCCCCGGAGGGCCTTATCAGGAAGGTGTTGTGAAAACTGCTGTGTCCCGGTGATAGATTCTTGAGGACCTGTTTATGAGGAAGAAACATTGCCCGGTGGGATTTCTTCATTCCAACAGATTTCAAAGGGTCTGTAAGTCAATGCAGTGGCATTCACTTCCAGACAGCAAGGGACTGTGGGAACCAGGCCCTGAAGCACAAGATGCCCCACCCTCGCTGCCACCCTTCAGGAGTTGGAAATGAGAAGGCAAGGAAGGATGTGATTGTAAGGAGCGATCAAGATCATCCTTTCCTCAGAGCTCTGCCCTGCCCTTGGACAGTGGACATCAGCCAATCTGAACCTTTGGCATCTACCACATGACCTGCTGGTTCCCTGTGACATATGGGAGGGTCTCCACTGTCTCCATCATACCTGTAGGACATCCCAGTACTCAGACTCTTTCATACCCCGAGCATTCTAACATGCTCTCAGGCTCACACTTGCTCTGTGATCTAAACAGACAAGATGAGTGCCTCTTGTCTTCTAACCTCCACACTGATGTTTCCATTTTTATCAAAGATCAGATGTCCTAGAGCAGCTCATTTTGCAGGCATCAACCTGAGGTGCAGAAGGCTGTGTCTGAATTAGTGGGGCACTTCCTGCATCCCCAGATGATCTCATATTGTGCACTCATTTGGTAGCAGCAATCAAGAGACCCCTAATGTAGATATGAGCCCCAGCTCAACTTTCATTATTTATATGAATTTAGGTCATGCCTCAGTGATGCTTCTGTGGCCATAACAAAATTCCCAAGACTCAGTGATTTATAAGTAGACTAATTTAATTCTTGTGGTTCTGGAGGTTGTGAAATCCAAACTCAAGATGTCAGCAGGTTTGGCATCTGATGAGGGCTGCTTTCTGCTTCTAAGAGGCATCATTTTTTGCTTGCTTGTTTTGCTGTGTCTTAGCATGACAGAAGGTGGAAGAGTAAAGAGCCTAGCTCTTCTTTCCATCACTTTCATGAAGTCACTGATGCTATACATGAAGGCAGAGCCTCATCACCTCCTAAAGTCTTGCTTCTTTGGAGGATTGCACTGGAGACAAATTTCAAAGGCATTTTGGAGGAGACACAGACATTCAAACCATGGAAGGCAAATTATTTGGATACCCAAGGGCTTCATTTCTTTCTAATAAAGTGGAAATGGTACCTTTCTTTTCCATTTCACAGTGTGGAAGTAGGGGCTATGTACAAAAGACCTAACCTGGGAGCAAGGCACACTTGCCACAATCCTCTGACACAGTCATCTTCTAGGCAGCTTTTGAGAACAGATTCCATGTCTCTCAGCAGACATCACCTTCTTGCTCTACTCAAGAATTTGCTGAAACTTTCCTTCCCTTCTAAAGCCTATGTGTTATCCGAATAAATCAAGTCATGTATAAATTGGTCCCAATCTACCTTTTGATTCTCATATCTCAGTGATGCACAACATTGGATAGATCCTGGTAGTGACTGTTCTAAGATACTGTTCTAAGTGTCCTATACATACCAATTCATCAATCCTTACAAATATTAGGTACAACTAGAATCTCCATTTTACAGATGCAGAAAATGAATCCAAGAGGTAAGTGACATATCTAAGAATTCACTATATCACACAGTAAAATTGAGATTCAACCTGAAGCCAGATCTTTTGCTCCATGCGCTTATCTCCTTTCTAGATAGTCCCTTGATTTGGGGCAGCACGATGCTTCCCTCAAATATGCATGTCTTTTTTGCCATAAAGGCTACACTTCATTTGGGCTCACTCCTTTTCTTGCTTGCCCCTTCCCTTCTCTATCTAGCTAGTCCTATCCATCCTTGAAGGCTTAGAGCAGTGTGGCTTTCTTCAGGAAGACACTGCTACTTGGTTCTTACAAAGAATGACTGGTTCCCTACTCCTTGTTCTGGTGACTTACTTCTATTGCTGGATTATGGTATGTGAGCTGGGGTAATTCAGAAGAACAGAGGTTTATTTGGTTTACATTGGTGCTCTCCACTTAGTATCTGCTGTGGTCTTTCCTGCACATGTCTCATCTGATGAGGCAAAGCAAGGCTGCTAGAGCAAGTTATTTCCTTTCCTTACAGAATCACTAATATGATCACAGATGACCAACCCTCACATCCTCATTTAATGCTAAAGGTTGAACTTCAGGTTCACTAAAACGTGAACCTGTGATTAAATTTCCAACATACGAACTCTTGGGAACACATTCAAACCATAGCAGGTTCACTCACCTACCTAGATAACTCGTTAGGTGGCAAGCCATCTGAGTACTAAAGGAGGCTTATACACAGGAGAGCATCATGCATACAAGTTGCAACATTTCATCATTGCTGCATGTGCAGTGGACAGCATGGTAGGGATAGTTCAAGAGGCGACATTATCTCACAATTCAGAAAGGAAAAGAGATTTGTTCACAGATACCAAACAAATTACTGTCAAGACAAGCTAGAGAGAGAGATGTCCCCATTCCTTGTCTCTTGATCCTTCTCTTCTCCCGGCATTTGACCCCTAACCTCCTCAGGCACTCAGTGTTCATTGACATTTTTCAGAGGTCACACAATAATAAGAGTTAACCTTTCCTGAACTCTTAGTGTATGCCAGGTGCTGTTCTCAATGTTCCTTTGGCAGGTCATTTAGTCCAAGCAACAGCCCCGTAAGATGATGTTATTGTTATCGACTGTAAAGAAAGCCACAGCTAACCAGACAGTAGAGTAGTAAAGATAGATTTCATTAGAACAAAAAACTATTAAAATATGCAAATGAAGTATGGAACTGGGCTCAATTGCAAATACAGAGCATGTGAGGCTATACAGGCAAGGAGGAGGACAGGTAGGGTGAATATCAGTTTATGGAAAAATACGCAGAGGAGATAGAGGATTTTTCTGGCTTCTGGCTGAACTAGCCTAAAGGGATTCTTGCTGAACATCGGACTGGGTTAGCAGCTAACACCTGGGGGAAAGTAGAAAAAGAGGAGTTTAATCAGATACCACATGTTGGGCAGGGGAGCTCTCCCTGAACTCTCTTAGCAGAATTTATACTAAAACTCGATTGTACAGGGAAGCTTTGGATTAGCCTTGTTGAGGAGGGAATAGAGCAGCCTGATTAAAATGTAGTCATCTTTATCACAATCTCACTTTATGAGTGAAGAAAGAATCACAGAGAGGTAGTGTTGCCTGCTGAAAGTCACACAATAGTAAGTACTGACACCAGGATTTGAATACAGATAATGTGACTAAAGCCTGTGCATGTAGATGTTGTTCTGGCTCAAAATGCAATGGGTCTAGTTTCTCATCCTTGTGTGTTCTTGGGCACACCTCAATCTCACAATGGATACAGGCTGCCCCAGGCAAGGTTCAGCCTGGCATGGGCTTCTATTAAGTGGTAGCTCCTAGAGAGGCCGTGAAGTGTCTCACAATGTCCTAGACTGACATAAGCCTCTCATGGCAATGCAAGAATTTGGTAAATGGAAATGTGTAATTAGCTATTTATTTTCAGCTCACCTCTACCAAGTTGAGATAAAAGATTAAGTGCATGGCTCCAGTCACGAGAAAAAGGAAAATAAGAGTCCAGGTTTTATGCTGTGTTTTAAAAGCTCTTAAATAATTACAGTGCTCAGAGTAAACAAGGCCTTTCTGTTTCATTAGGCAATGTGTCTTATGGCTCCATTAACACACTGAAGCATTTTTCCATTTCCCATTTTTCCAAACAAAGCTCAGAAGAAAACCAGAGTAATTGTTGTTAATTGACAACTAACAAAAACAAACTTCCTAAAAGAGAAATGATTTGGGGTTCCTAATTTGATTAATTATTAATGTTCCTGGTGCTTATCTTGATAGGCTAACAGGGAAACCAGATACTGTTACTATTTATTCATGTGAAACCACAGCCTGGTTATACCCTCCATATACCAGTCCCTTTGAGTGTTTGTTCTTTAGTCTCTCCGAGTAAGTATGAAAGTCAAGAGCATTTAAAGACAATCAACAATGAAGTGATGTTATCATTTTCATTCCCCAGAAAAGCCACAAAATATTTGAGGTGAGACAATCTGGAGAGACACTCCATTTTTGCCCCCGAATTATTTTCTCTCTATTCACTCTGACATTTTAACCACATAGCCTACTTGCTACATCAGTTCATAGGAAAAATGCGTTCTTCAGTCAGGATGAATGTTTGGTTAATACCACTCACTAACTCTTTTATAGCTACAGGTGCATATGCAGGTGCAGATTTAGATTTGTAGATGATATAGATAAGTAGAGAAACACAGGCAGACAGACCAGACATAGCCTTCAACGTGAATGCAAATATAGAGCTATTTCAACAAATGTATGCCAGTTATCCTGAAACCCAGCTGAAGGCTATATCCTCAATCCAAATTTCCCGTTTCTGACACTAGTATAATTGCTTGCTATTTGAGTGTTCTTGAATAATCTACCTAACACTAACATTGCCTTTATGTGATTATTGAGAGGATAAGTGAATAAGTACTCAAACTGTTTCTGGAATTAGCAGAAGTTTTATTAGTGCTTGCTGTTTATATATCCTTTTTGTGTGTGTGTATCAGGCCCTGCTGTGGAGTACACAGGTCTCAATCAGACTTAGGCCTGTCTTCCACAAGTCCATTGTCATGTGCATTAAAGCATTTGCACAAGCAATTGATATAATTTAGAAATCAGGAAGATTTGTTTTTGTAACAAAACATTAAAAAACGAAAACTAGGAAATTTCTCAAGAATGAAGGAAGTTGAAAGCTGCTTTATAGAAAAGATCAGGAGAACTTACTTTTTAGAGAGAATAGTGTGTACAAGATCCTGGAAGAGGCTGTGCAAGGTCTCTAACAAGAGTAGTAAAGTAAGGTACCATTAACCTAACCTTTAACCACACAAGTACAGAGTGAATCATTAGGAAGAAGAATGGAGATGAACAAAGTTTGAGCATACTTAAAATCACAACAGTAGCTGGCACCAAGAAGCATCCCACTACTCCCCAACTGGACGGAAGCCTGGAGTTATCCAAAGGAGACAAAATAAAATGATCAGTAGGATCTCAATAGCCTGATAACTACCAGAAATGAGATCCACTCCCTGTGCTCCTGAAACCTAGATAAGTGTTGGGGAAATTCCCTAACTTTTTCTGGATTCCATTTGCCCAACTATAAAATATGACAGTGTGACTCGATCTTCTCCAAAAACCCTTCCATTTTAAACTCCACAACTTTGTCAAAACAGTGGGCAGTGAGAGATTTCTCTCTACTTGCCTTTATCCACTCACACATCTCTCTCTTGTTCTGATTCTTGTATGGATCCACCAGCAAATAGATAACAATGGACCACAAGCTATCTCCAAGTGAACATACTGGTAAAGGGTTAAAGGTATAAAAAGCAGTAGAGATGGAGTGGAGCAGAGCCTTTCTGCAGACAGGATGGGAACACTTTTATGGCAAGGCCACCTTTTCTGGGTCTTCAAATCTTGAGAGGGAGGCTATTATGGAGCTGGAACCACTCTTTTTAATGAAGTGGTTCATTTGGACAAACACTTCAAGTTAAGAGGCAACATTGCTGCAGCTAGAATTAGAGTGTTCTGTCAAGCATTAACACAGTTTTGCCCTGTCCTTTTTCTTCTCCACTCCATGTGAAGTTTGAGCTATTTGAATTAGTGTTTAGCCAATACAATTTTGAGCCTTTCTGTTTCCTAAATTTCTCAGGATTCTCCTATGTCACTTCTATTAACATGATTAACTTCTAATTAAGTTTAATGGAAGCTGTGGACATGAGGTCCATTTTGTTCTCTGGAACTTTTGCTCATTGTTGGTAAATTCTGGAACTTAGTTTGACTCATCATTATAAATACACACTCGGAAATGACTACTAAGTGACAGAGGCTCCTGAGCAAGAAGAACATCTCCCTCCGACTCATTTAATGAATGAATAGACATCCAGGATTTGAAGAATGACCAAGGTCACTTAGTCCTGCAATCATCTGAATTTTGAATGCTTGCTGTAACATCAGAACAACTAATAGTCTAGCCTCTGTTTGAACAGGTCCACAGGCTGGCAGCTTACTTCTTTCAAGTGCAGGTTGTGTGGCAAGTGTCCAAGCTACGTCACAATACTAATATCCATGCCTTGTGTATGCTCCCATTTACATTCATGACTTTCATTTAGCAATGAGCAATGGTTTTCCTAAGATCTACAACTTATGTCAGACCAAGGGCAGTCTCAGAGAGCAGGACTTCCTGGAGTATACTTACGCTTAGTTAAGAACATTATATAACCAGACACTAGCCCTTCATGTGTTGTGCAAAATGGAGTAATCGTGGAAAGACTGCCAGGCCACATGGGAGCCCTGGTCCCCTCCTAACTCCTAAAGGCATTCTTGCAACTCCCCTTATCCTGCAGAGTTAATCCCCTCCCTCCTTAATGTCTAATATTCTGGATCCTAGGGTTGCATTTAAATCAAGTTTTCTAGCTAGCTTATTGGGTCCAGCATTTTAATTGCTTTCTTTTTCTATTATTTGATGCCTTCCTTTTATTTAATGACTTCCAAGGGCTCCTGTGGTATCCTGATTATGTAAGTGCCGGGGTTGGGATAAATGATGCCAGCAGCTTTACAGCCTGGAAGGAAAACATTTAAAGTGAGTTTAATTTAATTTTCCTTTTCTTCTAGCACCCAAAGATGGAGGAAAATGAGATGAAAAGTTTTCTGTTTCTCTCTTCCTGCAAAGAGGTGTATTTGCAGAAGGAAAAGCTTTCGTTTCAGTCTTTTTTTTTCTTTAAAAAGAAGGAGCATAAGAATATAGAGTGAGTTTGCATAGCCAATTTCTTTGTTGTTCTTAATTTGAACAATTTGATGTGATTGCTTTTAATGTGTCTCTGGGGATACAGCTATTTTTAATTAGTATGACTTCATTTTCTTTTTTTTTTCCCACTGTTATCACTCTAGTTGATTTGTTTTTGATCTTCATGCTCCACCAGTTCCTGCCTTTTCACCTAACTCTTCAGCCTCCACATTTTGTTCACCCATGGTTTTATAGAAGCTGGTAAAATTCTGAGTTTATCTGTGTCTATAAAAGACAAAGGTCCCTGGTTCTTCCTCAGTGCCTCTCATCATTCCCTCATCCTCACGATTAAAAACGCAATTAAAAATTTATGAGGATATCTTCTTTCTGTAATAAGAAAAAAACTAATAAACTATATCATAAAAAGAAACAATAAAATTATAGGTAAGACAGCACACATTTTAACTTCTCCCCAATTTTATAAAAGAGGAAACAGGCACAACCCAACTAAAGCCACAGAGCTAGCTAAAGCTGAACTGGAATCCAGGCTGGTTGCCCCATTTACAAGGCCAGTGCTACCTGTACTGGCCACATAACTGCCCAAGGCTAAAGGATGCAGGGTAGTAGCAAGCAGGCTATGATTACTTCAGATCTCCTTTCTCAGCTCTTCATCAAGGCAGTAATGTGGTATTCTGCAATTGAAACTACGTAATTAAAAGTCAAAAGATCTCACTTGTAGTCTTATTTGGCATTAATCAGCTCTGTGAACATGAATGAGTCATTTAAGATTCCACATTCCAGTTTGGTTCCCATGCAATAACATTTACCTGGTCTCTAGCACTGTATGGTAATAAACAAAATGTCCTGTCAACTGGGTTGCTCCATCCTTGACTTCCAGAAGAAACTTCTCTCTGCTTTCTTTGGTTCTGCAGCTGTTTTTCTCACCTCCTCTGTCTAAAAGGGCTTTCTTCCACTCACATTCTAACATGAGCTTCTAACACCAGCTCCCTTCAGACTCCACCCTCCCTCGACTTCCGTTACTCTGCAGCTACTTACTGTATTTATCACCACCTTGGTTTTGCTACTACAAACTAGAGTTCCCATATACACTTCCAGCCCATCTCCATCCTGAGCACTAGCATCCATCCTCCCAAGAATCATCTTGCCTCAATTGTCCACAGCTTCTCAACATTACACCCATATCATGAGCCAGCTTTGCATCCCCTTACCCTTCCCCTGCTCTGTGTTTCTCTTCATGATCATCTTCACGATCCTCTTGTTTTTGTTGTAGCCACTCAACCACTAAAACAGACTGATAACACTTACCAATGACAGTCACAACGAAGTCTTATTATAAATGAGAAGCAAGACAACTGACTGGCTGATACCCCTTACTGGAATATGGTCCCAAACAGCACAGGGTTTTGGTAGGGGCAGTCCACAATAGCTTGAAAAGGGGCAATCCACAACAGCCTGCAAGCTAAGGGAAGAAATGCTACACATTCCCTGCCTATCTCAGCTAAACAGCTCATGCCTGGCTCTTCTCTGCAACAGCAATTGAGGTAACCACCTACTTAATTACTTGGAGCCATCTGTGAGATAACCAGATTAGGCCTTGATTCATGAAAATTGGGGTCCATCAGTGCTAAAGGTCACATAGACTATTTGGCCTGCAAGCTCACAGTTCCTCAGTAGCCCAGAGCCATGTTTACTCCATTTAGTTTTAAACTCTACATTCTCCCCCTTTTCTAGTAGCTAATCAAATCCTTTATTCACCTTCTTGCCATTGTGGCATTTGAGGAATGAGCCAGCAGATGGAAGATCTTTCTCTCTCTCTCTCTCTCCGTTTCCTTCTCTCTGTAATGCTGTCTTTCAAAAAAATAAAAATAGAATTTCAAACAAATAATTTCCTTTCAGACTAAGATTATATCCACTTCATATCTCCCTCTTTAACACTGTGAAAGAACCTCACACATAAAAGATATGCAATGTATTTGTCTTGAGCAAGTAAGTTGACACTTGCGAAAGTACTCTGTGAACTATCAAGCTCTACATAACTATCTTAAGGATTTTTTTTTTTTATGTAAAAATCAAACATGATGGGCCCGGTGCGGTGGCGCAAGTGGTTAAGGTCCTCGCCTTGAACGCCCAGGATCCCATATGGGCGCCGGTTCTAATCCCGGCAGCCCCGCTTCCCTTCCAGCTCCCTGCCTGTGGCCCAGGGAAAGGACAGCCCAAAGCTTTGGGACTCTGCACCCACGTGGGAGACCCAGAAGAGGTTCCTGGCTTCAGATCGGCATAGCATCGACCATTGCGCTCACTTGGGGAGTGAATCATTGGACGGAAGATCTTTCTCTCTGTCTCTCCTCTCTGTATATCTGCCCTTTCCAATAAAAAAATAATAAAAAACAAATCTTTAAAAAAAAATCAAACATGATACAGACCTGATATGTACTTAAATTTATCACAGGTATATTTAAGTGATTAGCTCTCAGCAAAAATTAAGATAAACACAAGAGGAAAAAGGGAACTGCAATAACCAGCAACTTGAAGAAACAAGTGGCTTCATGTCAATGGTTTAGTATTCTGATTACCTCTTTTTTATTTGAAGTCTCCTAAAGGTTGAATTGTAAAACAAAACAAAACAAAACATTTTAACAGCCTACGTCAACATTTGTGTTTCTTCTGGTGTTTCAGAGGATAACTTAAGCCTCTTTGTTTTGATCTCTGTAAAAACTTGTTTCTGAGAGAAATTGGAAAATGTTCATAAGTCGTCTCAAAAGAGAACTTGGCATCTTCCATCCAATCAGGGGAATGTGATATTTCCTTGATCAACTAACGCAAAGAAAGGATGGGTAAGTAACTGCTAACGTTGTTCTCTGAGATTCCAGATCACATAGCACTAGTTTTTGGAACTGATGCCTCAGTCTTCCCAAAATACTTCATGATCTTCTTACCTGCTTTCCCATCTATCTGTTGAATTTAGAATGCCATTCAGGTGCCTTTGCCCTTCATCATCTACTGCAAGCTCAGCTCCTTCAGTTTCCCTGAATGGGAATAAATTTTTTCTCTTGGATGTACTCCTATAGCAATTGTTTTGCAGTTGATCTGTAGAACATGCTACACAGCCTCAAATGTCAGTTTCTAGTCTAAACATATCAAGATCAAGAGATATGTCCATGGATATCTGCAGCATTTTTTTGGTGCTTGAGTATTCAACAATATTTGTGATTAGACATAAACAAAAAGCATTTTAGTCAGTAACTCATGAGGACCATGTGACTACAATTAACACTAAAGCCAGACGGCACTAGCACACTCTTTTCCCCAGTTCTACTAATCATATTTCAGGGTGGCAGAAATTGATAGAGTCCCACTTCCCCAAGAATCGAATTGTAAATTCTACAAACTGTCTGATGATACCTGAAGATGTTTTGGGAAAGATAATGAGAATCTAAAAGAGAATCAGGTGAACCAGATTTAACTCTCAGAAAGAAGCAAAAATAAAATATAGGCTACACTAAATTATATGTACAGAGATGAGAGAGAAGATTGGAATCCATGTCACACACAAAGATATAAAGATATAAAGAGGTTCCCAGGATAAAGAAGAGAGTGCATGGATTCAGTGAGCAAGCTCTTGGTATGGAGTCACTAATGTCAATGGTGTTTGGAGAGAGACTAGATGACTCCTTTGTAGGAACAGTACAGATTGCATATCAAGTGATGGAATAGCACAAAGCTTCAAGAACAGGTTCAAGTCTTAAATAATGAGTAAGCATATACACAGGAAAAGCTGATTTTCTCTTCTATATTCCAAGTACACATGTCTATGAGGAAATTCTCAGACCAGGATCAGAAGAGCATTTTGATGAGCCTCTGGGACGTAGCTAGGCTGTTGAGAAAGAAAATTCGCCAGATATAATTGGCTTTACTAAAAAGGTTTATAGCAGCTTAAACAACTTGGGACTATAATGGTCTAGGTTCCACTGAACAATTTACTTTCTTTGTTGCTGGCCCACTTAAAGCAGATAAAAGCTTTTACTATTCAACACAGAGGTCAGCCTCTTGATTCAGGTTCCAAATGGAGAATTAAATAGCAGATTTCAGATTCACAAACAAGTGGCTGATTTATTCAGTTTATTGCCTCCTAGAATTACCTGATGGGAACTTACGCTAGTTGAAATAAAGGAAGCTTGTAAACACCTGCTGGGATTCAAAGTCTTCTCTTTACAGACAACTTCCAAAGAAGCAATTTCAGCAAGGCCAAATCTTGATGGAATGACTGTGATTGAGCAATAAGTAAATTGACTTAATTGTATATGGTGTATATAATTATATACATAAAACATATTATATAATTATATATTATATAGTATAATGTATTAATGTGTAATTGTTTTAATGTATAATATATAATATGCTATATTATATGTGATATGTTAATATATGCTATATAATATATAATTACACGTATAAATACATATTTTATATATTTTTTCAAATGAAGTAAATCATAACACAAAAGTTGCCTGGGAGCCTGGGCTTCTTAGAGCAAAATAAGAGGGGTTATAAGATCAGTTGATTTATTGAGATTTTATTTTTTCCTTAGTAAAGAGAAATCATCCAGTCTGACAGTGCTAAGAAAGCATTTGAAGACATCAGTAAACTTCACTTTACTTCTTTGCAGATCTGAAATAATTGAAATATTTATCAACTGAGAAATGGATGATGACATTGTGATGGACATGATGAAATCCTAGTCTCTGGGTCCGGCGTGATAGGTAAATTCCTCGCCTTGCACACACCAGGATCCCATATGGGCACTGGCTCTAATCTCGGCAGCACTGCTTTCCATCCAGCTCCCTGCTTGCAGCCTGGGAAAGCAGTCGAGGACAGAACGGCCCAAAACCTTAGGACCCTGCACCTGCATGAAAGACCCAGAAGAAGCTCCTGGTTCCTGGCTTTGGATTGGTTCATCTCCAACCGTTGCAGCCCCTTGGGGAGTGAATCAGCGGACAAATCTTCCTCTCTGTCTCTCCTCCTCTCTGTATATCTGAATGTCTAATTAAAAAATAAATTTAAAAAAAGAAAAAAAGAAATACTATGCTCTAATAATTGATTGGAAAAGAATGAAATGGAAAGATCTCAAAAAATATGGCATAAGCCAATATTCACAAATATTAACAAAGTATAAAAAAACATAAAATATTTCTATGACCATACAAGCGCACACACACACACACACACTGTATAAAAGCATAGACAGAAACAATACACACAAAATTTGATAGAGTCTTCCTCTAGAGGAAGAGAGAAGAAGAATGTATTTGGAAGAAAGAAAAAAACACAATTTCAGCTTTGAGAAGTTGGCTGTTACAAGTTCTGAAATGGGGCTGGCATTGTGGCAGAGCATAGCACTCTAGGCCTCCATCTGGCTTCCATTATGAGCACCAGCTCAAGAACTGGTTGCTCCACTTGTTATTCAATGCCCTGCTAACGTGCCTAGAAAGGAGACAGAAGATGTCCCAGTGCTCAGGACCCTACACCTACATGGGAGCCTGGAGGAAGTTGTAGGCCACTGGCTTCAGAACAACTCAGCTTTGGCCATCGCAGCCATTTGGAAAGAGAACCAGTGAATAGAGAACCCCTCTCTCCTTTGCTCTCACTCACTTTCACTAAACTTTCAGACAAATAAACATTTTTTAAAAGCTCTGAAAAAGTTTATATATTGCTGTATTCACCAGAATGACTGTCCTAAACAGATACAAGCCTAATTATTTTCCTGATTATCTTAGAACAGTGGTTCTCAAAATTTAGTGTACATCATATTCTCATGAAAGGTCTGTCAAAACACAGACTCAACGCCCACTCTCAGAATTTCTTCTTCAATACATCCAAGAATGGGCCTAGGAATCTGAATTTCCACATTCCTAAATAATTGTAATATTACTGATCCAGTGACCGCATTTTGAGAACCAGGATCTCATGTCATAGTTATTAGTGAATACACATTCAGACTGAGTTGAAGATATTTTCCTTTATTAAGACTTATCATTTCCACCCCCAATAAATGTTTATAAATCAAAATGGTTCACCATAAAATACGTACACCCACACACATTCTACAGTATGTGGGCCATTTCAAGCAACGCGGAGTAAACACAATATGGATCATAGTGCCTAACAATTTTAGAAAAGTAAACCAACTTTAGCTTGGGAAATATAGCAGCCACTCTGGCATTGCTTGAGTCATGCCCTACAAGATCTAATGCTCAAGTCAGGGTTCCTAAATCACTATCATTTCACTCAGAGATCTTCTAGAGGCAAGTCTGATAAAACGAACATTCACAAAACCACATTGATTCAGTCAATTGTGAGAAATTCAGAAGCTTTACTGTAATAAATATTTCCCTGGAGCGCACACTTCTTTCCCAAAAATCAGTCTTTGCAGGGAAACCAGCATTACCGATACGTGTAGATTCAGAGCAGTAAACATTAGTCAGCTGGTACCACTGAGGTGCAGTACACTATGTATCCATCTCCTTGTGGAGGTAAGTGCAGCCTGAACTGAAAGAAAGAGAACATTCTGTATTCATGGCAGGGCAAAGATAACTGTAAAACTTACTGCCTATGGATTTCTTTTTTATTTCATATAGAGAAACACTTAGTACAAATGCTGCAAAGTATTATGATTTCAAGAAGACCAGAGTTAAGAATGCATGAGTATGCCCTACTTTCTTTGTTGTGGACGAGGGAATTAAGTTTGTATTTTAGGTGCCTTCAATTATGTTTTTCTGTATTAAGTAGTTGTGTGTAAGACAATTACCTAATTACTGGGCTATGAGGATGAACAAGGCATAATCTTTGCTATCACAGAAACTAAGTCTACAGGGAAAACAACATGTACAAGTGCATCTATCACATAGTAAGGGAAATGGCATGGAGAGATGAGTATGGCAGGGCACAGTAGGAGCACACTAGAGAAGCAGATTCTGTATGGCACAAATATTCATTGTATGTTGACAGTCCTCTCTGACAACAACATTTAACAAAAATATGGCAGATGAAGATATTCAGCTTTAGCTTGAACATGTAGTGTTTAGCAGCTGTCACTTGCATCTACACAATAAGAATAACTGTAAGGACACTTGTGAGTAGTACAAATAAGAAAGCAACAGCTTTCCTTGAACTCATCAGAGAACGTATGCAGCAAGGTGAACTGAAATCTGGAGAGACAGGTACATGGTAATTTAATTTTATTTTTCACCTTAACTGTCCTTGGGAATGCCCTATATTCAGTTAAACATTATTCTGAGTGTATCTTCGAGAGTATCTCAGGACGGGGTTAACAATTTTATTGGTAAACTGAAAAAAGATTGTTCTTCCCAGTGGGAGTGAGCCGAGAACCTCATCTGGTCATTGAAAGTCTAAGTAAAAGAACAAGACTGGACGAGAGCAGGCTCACTCTATCTCTTCATCTCTCTCTCTCTCCTCTCAGAGTTGTGATATTAGTCTGATCTTGTTGCTGAACTCAAACTTGCACTGGAACTACACTGTCAGCTGTAATGGATCTCTAGCTTCCCAACTGTGTCTCATGGGACTTCTTAGGCTTTATAATCATATTAGTAGAATCTTTACAATAAAAATATTTGAATAGATGACAGATAAATAGATAAATAAGTAGATAGATGAGGTGAGAGAAGGAGAGAGAGAAGAGAGAGAAAAAGAGAGAGCTAGCTATCTCCTATTAGTTTCTCTGGAGAATCCAGACTCATAGTCTCTTTAAGAAATGGCAATATCACATACAAAAGTTGAAACTCCACCTCATATTATATATTGTAATTAAAGCAAAATGAATCATAGGTCACAATGTAATAGTTAAAAAATATATCATTATTAGAAACCCTCCGCAGTGGTGGTGACCTGCTTGCGGAGAGTACCTGGGCCAGGCCGGACCCAATGCCAAGGACTTGGCCCAAGGGCACTGTCGCCACACGGTGAGAGAGTCCTGGCTACTGGGGGGCCTGAGAGAGAGATTTCTCCCCCCATGGTGAGTACACCATGAGGAAATCCTGGGACAGGATTAAGGCCTCTAGCCCTGCCCTGCAATCACCACCTTGTGGCAGCAGGAAACTAGGAAGTGGGAGTTCGACCTTGGTGGCTCTGGTGACAGCAGCCCTCTGCAGTGATGACAACCTGCTTGTGGAGAGCACCCGGGCAGGTCAGATCCAATGCCTGGGCCTTGGCCCATGGGCACTGGAGCCACATGGTGAGAGAGGCCTAGGTTTCGGGCAGCCAGTGCCTCCATAGGGCACCAGGCATTGCCTGCTGGCCACCAGCGGTGAGCTCTAGGATTTTTAGGGTATGTAATTGCTGCCTAGTGGTATGCAAGGCTAGTGTGAGTGTAGGGGAGGGAGGAATTCTGTGTGATTCCTAACGATGGGATCACAGAATTGCTTGCAAGCATGTGGACTGAGATCTGAGGGTTTGGAGGAAAGAGTCCATAAGTTGTATTTGGGCCAGACTGATTCACCAACCCACATAAGAATCCTGAGATGGGCTGCTAGCATAGAGCATCACTGACCGCCACACACCAACCCACATGAAAGCTATGGCTGGTGGTCTGTCTGGCAGGGCTAGGTACCAGTATCTGACTGAGTGCTGGAACGGGGGATGGGTCAAGACACTAACTAGCATGCAAGAGAACCAGATCCAGGGGTAGATTCTCTGGGGGAAGTGTGGGCCCAACACTGTGGAAATACAAGTCCCATTGGTTGGCTTGCGAATTCGGGTGGTGATGGGCTGAGCTAGGTGTGACAATAGAACCTGCCATCATTTACGGATAAAGGAACTGACAACAGTCTGGGCAGGTCAAGGCAGCAGCACCTGAATGTGCATCCTAAAACAGCATGTGAGGTGGGCCGAGCTGCAACTGGAAGGAGGCAAACTAGGCAGGGCGGAGCAAACCTTAACTCACAAGGAAGAACAGAAATCAGGATGGAGCACAAATCATGCTGAGCTAGGCTCTTACCCCCTCTGGTCTGCGTGAGCCAGGGAGAGTAGAACACAGCAACGAAGGCAAAGGCCAAGACAGATGAGGGGCTATGCCAAGCTGGGTCAGAGTAACCACTAGCATGGGTGTGATCTATGGTTGGGAACAGGCCCGATTGGGGAGCTAAGAAGACACCTTAGCTGGGTTGGGGTTCCCACTGGTGAGTACAGGGGCCAGAGTTGGGGGGGGGGGTTGAATTCTGGTCTAGACTTGACTGCAGTCTTCTTTGGCACATGCGTAGACTGAAACTGGACGCACCAGGCTGGGCTAGACTCCAGCACCATCTGGTGCTTTGGAGGACCAGGGTAGATGTAGCATGGATTAGGCTAGGTCTCTGCCCCTACTGTGCCATGAGTGAGCTGTGTCTGGGCACGGACGAGCCTTGGATGGGCTGAAACATCCAACAGTAAGAACTGGAATGGGTTGAAGGCTAGTCAGGGAAGGCCACTGTTCCTGCTAGGACAGGAGGTGGGTTAAGTAGGGCTGGTTCATGGACCCACAGCTATGTGCCAGATCTGGCACTGGGAGAAGTTCTGATGGAGGAGGCTGGGCAACTCCTCTGGCAGGACACAGTCCCTGCAGGCAAGTGTAAGAACCACAATAGAGAGCAGACCAGACCAGACCAGGGAAAGGTACCCACTGGCATACATTTGGCATAGGTCAGGGGCAGATCAAGGTGAACCAGTTCACATCAACTGCTGGTGAATCCAAGCACCAGAACAGAGTGTGTGTCAGGCCAGGTTTGGTTTGCAACACATGTAAGTGCACAGTACGGCTGGGATTGGATGCCTGCTGGGCTGGGCTAGGCTATAACCCTCACCAGCATCAGCTGGAATTGGGCTGGGCCAGGCCAGGCTACAATACCCACTGGCAAATGCCAAGTGAGGTGGGATGTACCAGACTGGGCCGCAGCACCCAACGAGCACATATGAGAACCAGGGAGGGAGGGAGCAAAGCCGGAGGGGGAATGTGGAGGGCTCCTCTGCTAGACAGCCACTCCCACTGGAGAGCATGACCTGGGATGGGAGCAGACCAAACCAGGCAGGGCTACAACAACTGTGGGCCTCATGTGAACCAGATCAGGGAAAAGCCAGGCTGGGCTGATTGTTCCTACTGGTGTAAGCATAAATTGGAGTTGGTGAGGGTTGTTTGGACTTTGCTGCAGCGTCAACTGGCAAAGGCTGGCACTGGGGCTAATTCTGTCAAAGTTACACCACAGAATTACCTGCAGAGTGCATGATCTGGGAATGGGAGTGGCCTAATAAGGAAATAGTGGGTTACCACTCCTACTGAAAGCATAAAAATCAGGATTGGGGCAGGGGTGGCTAGACAGAACAGCACACACCAGTATGTGTATGGGCTGGATAATAGGATAGGTTGGGTTGAACTAGGCTTCAATGCCCATTGACATGTATGAGAGCTAAATGGGATGTGGGACAGACTGAACAGGTCTGTGGTACGTAGTGGCAAGCATGGGGACCAGGGTAGGGGGCAGGTCTGGTGGGGGTTATGGGGAGCTGCCCCAACTAGGCTTCAGCTTCCACTGGTTTGCATGAGGACCAAATATGGAGTGGGCAGGGTCAGGCTGGACTGCAACACACATTGGTTTGTGTGGAAGACAGGGCTGGAAACAGAACTGACCTAGCAATTGAAACCACCAGATTAGGCATAAATTAATTGCCTTTTGGCTAAGATCAAGTGCAGAATAGGCATAAGCTGATTGGAGCTACAGACTGTGCCAGACCCTGTACTAGCAAGCACACACAAGAATCAGGTCTGGGATCACCTCAGATGAAGTTTCACTGGGGATTCCTCCAACTGAACTACTGATCTCAGAACCCCAACCATGAAGAGACTATGTCAGCCAGTGGATTCTGAAGAGAGTTCATTGTGCTTGTAGCAGTGAGATTGGCAGCAGTTCAGGGCTGTTGAACTATCAAAATTGCATGAGCAGGACCCTCAGAGCATGCTCCATGTTGGGGACCTGGGATGGGAGGGAGGCCGGGTGGGGTTTTTCCCTTTATCTCTTCCCTTACCTCGGATACAGAAAAAAAAAAATATTAATGTGGAAATAATGGTCTTAACCCACTTTCCTATAGCCCTTGATCCTTTGTGCCCTAATCAACTATGTAAAGATTACCAACATTTAAAAAAGGAAGCAAAATAGCAGTAAATTTTATAACTTATTGTTATTTGTTTTTTATTATTGAATAAGATTGTCTTTTCAAATCTTAGCAGGAAGAAACATCTAGTTGTTCATTAGTATGATACTAGTGGCAGTTCTCTGTAAATGTCTATCAAGTAGAGCAATTTCTCTTACATTTCTAGCTTTTTAAGAGCATTTATCCTGAATGAGGGTTGAATTTTTCAGATGTGTTTTCTGAGTCTCTCGCTAAGGTCACATGAATTTTACTCTGTAACCATGCTTATGTGATGGATTATACTAATCAGTTTGTCAGTGTTGACCTAGTTTTGTATTCCTAGAAAATGTCACAATTGGTTTTTAGTGAATGTATAGTTGTTTTCATACATTTTTGATTCACAATAGTTCGCTAAAAGTTTTTCAACTATCTTCATGAAAAAATTTGTGCGGTTTTTTTCTTGCAATAATTTATTCATTTCAGTTTACTTCTTACAGGAAGAAATTATAGACAGATGGTATAATGTTTGCTAGAATTTATCAATAAAGCCATCTGGGTTTTTATTTTTGGAAGATTGTCCATTGTTAATTCAATTTCTTTAGTAAAAATCAATCAGTTTTTTTATTTATATCTGTTTTCTGATGTAAGTTTTGTTGGAGTTTGTCTTTCATAGAATTCACCCATTTCATTTAAATTTGTGCTCACAGAGCTATTCATAATATTGTATTATTATCCTGTGACCACTGGATTGGAATAACTACCGTTTTTGATGCTGATATATTTTTCTCTTTTTTTTTTCCTGGTTGCCTGGTTGATAATTACAATTTCATTAATCTTTTTATCTGATTAACTCTTGATTATGTTTATTTATTAATTTTCAGTTTTACTTAATTTTGCTCTTTTAAAAATATTTACTTCTTTCTGCTTATTTTAGGTTTATATTGGCCCTCCACATACTGAGTTTAGGGGCAGGCATTTGGCACAGCATCTCAACAACACATTACTTGTGATAGCTGCATTTTATATTGGAAGATCTGAAACTTCTGTCTTGGCTGTGCTTTCAATCCCAGTTTCTTGCTAATATGCACACCATGGGAAGCCATGGTAATGGCTCATATATTTGAGCGCCCATTACCCACAAGAGAGACCCAAATTGATATTTAGGCTCTTGGCTTTGATCTGTCCCACCTCCAACTGGTATGCCCTTAATGTAGTTTTCATAGTGACTTAGGATTCTTTATCTGACAATTCCAACATGTCTGTCACCTCTGTATTCAGGTCTAATGATTGCTTTGTCTGTCAGAGTGCATTTTTTTTTTGTCTTCTGGAATGTCTGACAATTTTAGATGGAAGACTGGTCATATTGCCTTTGGTGCTAGCACTGAGGCACTGAGGCCCTGATGTGTGATTTCATGCCAATATGGCTAAGGTTGGGGCTGTGCTTAAAGTTTGTAACAGTGGTGGATGCCAGATGCTTCTGTCTCCTCTGAGCTTTTAATTTTAATTTGCTTCTCTGTGGTATTGGGACTTTTCTGATAACTTTTTAAATAGACCTTGTTTTACAGCTCTCCGTGTTGCTATCCTGGAGCCTTGCTGACATGTGGTAAGGTGTTGGACAGAGTAAGTGTCCAATTTGGGCACAAAGTTAAATCTTAATATTACTATTTAGCCTGGGTCCTGGGGTGTAACCTTCAAAGATATTTCTTGGATTTTGTTTCTCCTTTTGTGTCAGATAGAAGGTTAGAAGGATTCAGAATAATTAAATTGCTTTTCCGCCAGGTCAGAAAACACTCTGTTAACATTGCCTAGCTTGACAGCAACATTTAGTATCAGAATATCTTCCCTGGAAGTATTTCAGAAGGGGTGCTTTTCCTTTCCTCCTGCACAGAGCAGGAGGGAAATTATCTTTTGCTTTCACTGTGAGAATCTGATGGGGCTCCTGGATATAAGGACCCGGTAAAGTATGACAGTGTCCAATGTATCAAGTCCTAGAAATTTCAGTTCTCCGGCAGCACTCACCAAGCCTCCAGCAATAAGTCAAAGTTACATTTGAATTTTCCTCATAGTGACTGGCTTTGCTGGCTTTTTTTTTTTAATTGGAAAGTCAGATATACAGAGAAGAGGAGAGATAGAGAAGAAGATCTGTCTGCTGGTTCACTCCCCAAGTGGCCACAACGGCTGGAGATAAGCCAATCCGAAGTCAGGAGCCAGGAGCTTCTTCCAGGTCTCCCACAAGGGTGCAAGGTCCCAAGGTTTTGGGCTCCTCAACTGCTTTCCCAGGCCACAAGCAGGGAGCTGGACACCCATATGGGATCCCGGTGCATGAGAGGTGAGGATTTTAGCCACTAGACCATCGCACCAGGCCTTTAATGCTTTTGTTCTCAGTAAGCTGAGCTGGTTTTGACTCACCATGTCTGCCTGAATCTGCAACTTTCAGGGTGATGGCTTACCTGTAACTGCAAGTCTCTGAAGGAGTTAATAAAAATTATTGATTTTGAGTCTGTGCAGCTGTTTTCTCATGGTTTGGAGAGGACTTCTGAGCTGTTTATATTTCAGATTTGAAACCTTAACCCTTCCTTTCTTATTACCATTCTTAGCATTGCTGTTAGTATTCACTTTTAGCACCATCATCATTATTTTCACTAAGTTTCTTATTCTACTGATTCTGTAATCAGTATTGCAGTGTTCTTCTGTACATTTGGATGGCATTTTCTTTCAAGTTTCCATCCTCTATGGAAGAATGACCTTCTCTGAAATTATTTGCCCTGTTTTTCTCTAGAGCTGTTTTCACTGAATGCTTGTTTTCAGGTTTCAATGACCTAGCCATTTGTTCATAAGATGCCTTTCTTGCAACCTTTAGGTCAAATTCATTTAATGCACAGATGAGAAATAAAAGTACATTGACTGCCCTTGACATGCTCCCTACCCACAATGACTTTCTCCTTTCTCAGTCACAGCTAAGTCTCCAGCTATCAAATTTCTACCTGTCCGTCAAGTTCAATCTTATCCAAACAGACCTAACCACTCAAACTAAACTGACACTTTCCTTTCCCAGTCTTCTGTGAGATAGATACAGACAGGTAGATATATATACATTTATAGAGATAGATATACATTTATCACAGTATACCTTAATCGTGAGCTGAATTCTTTATTAAACTGGAAATGTCTTGATGCTTCTGTTTTCTACAACTTAGTGGATTTTTTTTCACCTGCAATGACAACACAAAGCTTGCACACAATGTTATACCATATTTCAGGTCCGGTGTCATCTCACTGCAACAGCATTTCATTGTGTTGAATATTTTAAATGACTCCACTTTTCTTCTTTTCTTTCTTCCTTTCTTCCTTCCTATGGGAAGGCATCTTCACCTATTAAAAATTCTCTGAGCTTGTCGGGGAGGGGGAGTTGGAGTAGAATAAAATATTTTGATAACACTCAAATTCTCAAAATTCATCATTAATTGATGGATTACCTATCAAATACTTTCTTGGCTGTTCATTGCTCAATCGCTTCAATTTCATGGTAGTTGTTTTTTCATAGGCAGGGGAAGTATGATTTCCCTGATTTAGAAATGAAGGAAAGGAAACTTAGGCTTACAGTGGCACAAATGACCGCTGTTGAACATTGGATGGGACTGGTAGGAATAGATAACAAGAAACCTACAAAATTTTGAAAACAGGATTGTAGAATCAATAGTTTCTGCTTAATGGGTACAATAGCGCTTTTGCAAAATGAGAAAAGCTGTGGAGAAGGATGGTGGTGATGCTCACCCAACAGTATGAATGTATTTAAAGGAACTGAACTATACACTTACAACAGTTAAAATAGGATTTATTATTTTTTTATTTTACAACACTTTGGAAGCAGTATTAAGTTCATTGTTTAAGTGCTGGCTCGTTACATTAGTGAACAACAAGTATATTTACTCATGAAACAATCCCAGAAAATATACAACACTGTATTCCAATAAGGTAAAATTTCAGGTTCCGTAGGCAAAATAACTAAATCAATGAAATTGATTGCTAGTCTATTGGGTCAGTGTAACTTAACAATGCAAAGCATTTGGAGCACTTCAAAACCCTGCTGAAGAGGAACTATTTCTGAAATCTCAAACATAATCTTATAGTTTTTGTTTTCCTTGTCCCAAGACACTCTAACTCCTTAACTCCCTAAACAGTCTTAGAATGAGGTCTCAATAGTTGTTATTCTTCTACAAGGTCTTTTCATTATTGCTCTTTGTATTACCTCCTACGCTGCAGAATCAAATTAATTGATGCAGATTTTGAATCAAAGTGTGAAAAATATGGAGCTCTAAATTAGCACGTATACTGCAAAAAGTACATGGAAGTGGAATTAAGAATTTTTGAGTGCAAAAATGCATAAACTCATGCTTGGCTTTGTCATAGCATGAGTTTTGAAGTGTTCCTGTTTCTATTTTGACCATATAAGTAGTTAGCATCTTACCAGTGGAAATACCACAGAAATAACAATTAGAAGATGTAATATTAATCATCTTCATCATCATCATCATTTTCATTCCAAAACACCACTCTGTGACATAAAAAAGTGTCGGTAATCAATGAAAATTTAGTTCAAATATATCCCACAATAGGCACAGGGTGTCCCTGTCTTCATTTTGTGGTCTTTCCCAATGACTAAAATGCATAATTAAAAAGAAGACCTCCAGCTAGCAGAATTTCCACAATAATTCTGTGACCCATAGAATAGATTTTTTTAAAACAATACAACCATTAGAACTTTCTCTGCCTTTCAAATTAGCAAATTGAAAATAATGCCCACATTCCAGGAAGCACTACAGAAGCTTGTGCTATTAGCTAAGACTTAAAAGAAAACAGAGGTGGAGATGGCTGGCACATCCCCACACAGCTTGTCTATATTGCCTTGTGCAGAAGATGGATTTTAAAGAATGTCAGTGAGATGCCACAAAATAATCAAATGCAGAGCCTAATTGCAACTGCTATTTCAGAACAACATATCCCATGGTCCCTGGCACATAGCTAAAGAGAATATTTCTCTCAACATTGCTTTGAAGATTTATTTCTTTTCACTGGAAAGACAGATATATAGAGAGAAGGAGCAACAGAGACGAAGATCTTCCATCCATCGATTCACTTCCCAAGTGGCCGTAATGGTCAAAGCTGAGCCAATCTGAAGCCAGGGGCCCAGAACCTCTTCTGGGTCTCCCACATGGGTGCAGAGTCCCAAGGCTTTGGGTCATCCTCGACTGCTTTTGTAGGCCACAAGCAGGGAGCTGGATGGGCAGTAGGACTGCCGGGATTAGAACCAGTGCCCATAAGGGATCCCATTGCTTTCAAGGCTGAGGTCTTTAGCCACTAGACCACCGCACCGGGCCCTCCCTTAACATTTTTGATGAGTTTAACAAAGCAATTTACTGATACTTGGTGAGATCTGCAGGATATCCCACAGTCTCAGCTCAGGGTTATGTTAATTCTAAAACCATATCATAATCTAAACAGGAAGGACTTCAGTCACCTCTACATTCTATTGAAGATCATGCCTGTTCATTACTTAGATGTTAGGGAGCTTAGGTCAGGTGAGTATAAAAAACATCTGTCTAAATATCATAGTCAAACAATGCATGCCACATGATTAAAAATCAATTTTAGAAAAATTCTGGGAGTCTCCATTTTATTATAATTTCTGGGGGTCTGGTAGCTTGGAACATATTGATATATTCTGATTCAGGAAACAATGGAATTTCATAGTCTTATCCTCTTCTACTACTGAGAAGATAAACAGCTAGTGAGCTGTTTATGGTTGCAAATTACTGTATCTCTTATGTGGACCTACTGCTGAAGCCCAGTAACAAGTAATCTGAAAATGTTTCAAGTTTTAGGAAAACTCAGAATGAAAGTCTTTGAAATAATCTAAACTATTTGACAAACATCTCTAATATTTTGGCAAACATTCCCAGAAAATTCATAGTGTTTGGCATGTGTGTGGCATATGGAAAGCTTTAGGGAACATTTGGCTGGCCTCTAGGTGATTCATGGTGAGTCACGTTTTGGAATTATGCAGTTCTATCATCCATATATAACTATGTTCCTTTAAAAAAAATAACAAGTTTATGATTTCTTTCTTGGTCCTAGCTGAGCTTTAATGCTAGACCTTGACCATGGGTTACCAAGTGACAATGCAACCCACCTTCAGGGAGCTAGATATGATCTTATTTTCCAAGCTGTGAATTTAGATATACACAGCAGCACTTTTCAACAAGTGGATGTGCTGTGTGTGAGGCAGGACCAATGCACTTACATCTTGAACACACAAGCAAGGTGAATGAGTATGGGGCGCAGATACCCATAGTCTCTGATTTTGCCACTTTGCTTCTTATATCTCAACTCACATCCACACATTCACAGGGAGGGTCCCTGTAACTATACCTGTAACGACTTGATTAAATAAGAAGTTGGAATGAGTTTACAGATGGTTCTTTAAAAGATGGTACTCACTGCCACTGAACAGCAACAGCAATACAGCCCCAATCAGGTGGCCTCCTGGTGAGAAGAATTTTAAGCACTTGATGTGTGGCCATATCAGGGTGCATTAAGAGAAGGGTGCCGCCAGTGTAGACAGAGGAAGAAGTCCCATTTTCTTTGTACTGTCAACATTCACCTGTGGTGTTGCATCGTGTTTTGGGTACCGGTTCTCAAAAAACATAGAGATAATCTTGAGCATTTCTGGGACTGAGCAGCCTAAGTGAGTAGGAGAAACTAAAGCTATGCTTTACACAAATGTAAAATAACAGAGACTTCAGTCTGGAGAACAGAGTGTTCACCTGGTAGGTGCCCATCCAGTTTTGAAGGGCTAATTCTTCAAAAGAGCTGTTTTTAATTTAAGCTCCGCCATGTAAGCAAGCTGTGATTTGGAGCAAGTTATTAAATACCATCAGTTCTAGTCTGTAAAAACAATAGAGGAATAAATGGCTCCCTGGTGCCCAATCTATGAATTACAAAATGTATAAAGATTCAGTGAGCTAACAATTGTCTTAGTCTGCTTTCTGCTGCTGTGTAACTGTATACCATGGGCTGAATAATTCCTGAGGGAAAAAAAATCAGGGTTTATTTAGCGCACAGTTCTGAAGCCTAGAAGGACAAGGGTGAAGGGGCTGCACCAGGCAGGGTTTTTCTTGCTGGAGGGGACTCTGCAGAGATCCACAGTAGCTCAGGGAATCACCTTTGAGATGGAGAAAATTCACAAATTTGAGTCTCTCTTCCTCTCCCCAGGAAGAAACCAATGCCAACTGGGGGGCAGGAAGGGAGGGGGTGGATGAGGGGAGAGGGGAAGGTAGGAAAGGAGGCCTCACAGCTTCATCTAATTTTAATTACTTCCCAATGGGCCCATTTCTACATGTCATTAAAATATGGCTTTGGAGGTTGGGTTTTCACGCGAGTTTTGAAGGAGACAAACATCCAGATCATAGCAACAGTTGTAAAATATTTAAATAAGTTGGGAGGTGTTTTAAAACATGTTAAATGGTTGTTCTTATTGCTATCAGCAGCCTTTGTAAAGGCATGTACAGGCATTTCCAAGACTGGACAGGTAGGATCAATTTAACATACATGTAGCTTTAGGCATAAAAACAAAGATATGGCCATAAAAAACTCAGTTGTGCATGCATGCACATAACACTAAAAGTAGAGGATAGCATTATGTGAATAAGAAAGCTTTTCACTTAGAAAAAAATACCTGATTTAAGTTACCTTTAAAAATAAAGAATTCGTTGTATCATGCATGTATATAAAAAGTACAATAAAAGTCTGAGGATAAAGTCAATATTTTCCTTTAATCAGATCATCAAACACCAATCTTCTTTATCTGCTCAGCCTTTTATGGCACAGTGCTTCAGGTTGCACAGGAAGTCCTAATGCGGTTGACAAAAGTTCTCAAGACTGCCTGCTTCCTCATTTGAAACCAGCAAGAAAGAGGTGTCACAGCAGTGTGTTAAAAAAGCATTTTAAGGGACAGCATTGCAATGTCGTGGGCAAAGCCATTGCCAGCAATGCTAACATCCCATATGGGCAATGACTCAAATCCCAACTGTTCCACTTTTGATCCATCTTCCTGCTAATGACCTGGGGAAAGCAGCAGAAGATAACCCAAATATTGGGGACCCTGCTATCCATTTGGGAGATCTGGAAGAAGCTCCTGTCCTGGGCATGCTCTGGCCCAGCACAGGTCATTGTGTTCATCTGGGGAGTGAACCGGCAGATGAAAGATCTCTTTCTCTTTCTTTCTCTCTCTCTCTCTCTCTCTCTCTCTCTCTCTCTACCTTTCTGTCTCTTGCATATGCTGTGACTTTAAAATATATTTTCAATCTTTCTTTTGAACAAAAAGTCTGTTACTTCAATGTGGTTGGTCATGTGATCTACTTGATCCAAATTCATGACTGCAGGATGGCATAATCTAAATATCTTAATCCATTTTATGTGGATCCCTGGTCTGGAAGTGTTATCAACCTCAACCACAATTTGAGAATACACAGATACATTCTTTTCCTCATTCAAAACAAAGGGCTACAAGATAGTGGAGAAGAAAGAAGTGGGGAAAGAAATGCAGCTGGAATAATGTCAGAAATCTGTCTGCAGCAACAAATCAGTGACCTGTGAATACCCTTGTTTTGATCATCCAGAACAAATGAAACACTTGAGAAACAAGGATCCCCAGAAGATTCTGTGAAGGCTTTAGAGGTTGACTGGAGGTCTTGCTCATGTATAAACCCTGCTAATGAATTTACAACAACAAATAAAAGTTATGATAAAGACAAGGGCAGTAAGAACTCAGTAAATGCCTACAAGGCTTGTCCGGCTGTGAGTGGGTGAATGTAGAAGGAAAAGTGATGGAGAAAGAGCTATGCATTAGTTAAATTTCTCAGTCTTGACTATGGTAATATGCACTTTGTAGTCACGTAAATTGCTACCTAAGGATAGTAGTTCTGGGTCAGCTTAATGTTTCCTTCATAAAGTGTGCTATCTGACCTTAATGTAGCATTAGAACTGAAAATGTAATTTTACTATTTTATGTACAGGAAAGATAGAATTAAACAGCAATTAGCTGGGAATGCATTATCGTTCTCAAACATTTGAACTCTAGTTTAAATGCATAAGTTTCCTTGAAATAGTATTTGTTTTAATAATACTCTTTAATATTTGGGTAATAATTTAATCATCATAATGTACCCTATTCCAGAGACATGTGAAGCTAATAGGAACAAGATAACTACTTATGTGACCTAGAATAGTAATGTAAGAACCTGAGAAGGCCAATTTCAGTGGCATAAATGCTTATTTATGTGAAAGTTTATCACATTTATAAACTTCAAAGAAAATTCTTGGGTACCCAAATCATCATGTCAGATCGACATGGCTATCATGCGGTCATGAGTAAAGCAGACACAATGGCCCATGCACTAAGGATTGATCAGTAAGTTTTTAATTGCTTCAAGCTAAAATGAACACTGCCTGGGTTGTAAGAAGGTTGTGTATGAGAGATTAGGTAGGAAAAGGAATGCTTAAAACTTGAAGTCATTAATTTTGTTGACTTATTTTATTTTTTCATTTACTGATTTGGCAAAGCTATAATGTTGAAAGTAATGCAGCTAAAAAAAAAATCATAAAATTGAATCCCAATCCCAAAGTCTAAATCCCTGTCTCCTCCAGCAATAATAGAATAGCAATGCTCATTTGTATTAGATATGGAAGTGCTCAGTGGAGATAGTCTGGAACTCATCTTTTCTTAATTTTCCCAGCAAGTTAAAATTTCTTTTTAAATCCTCTCTTTCCCCTGAAATGTGAAACAGTGGAAAGAGCATTGGTTTGGAAATCAAATGGCCTGGTTTCAATTCTATCTCCAATAAGCTCAAATGGCATAGGAAATTATTTGTCTCTGATTCTCAGCCTGTTCATCTACAAAATGAGAATATTAACAGCTTTCAAACTAACATGGATTCTGTCATTAAATTTTCTACCACATCACTACATCTATGATTTATTTACTCCATGCAGAATACAATTTTCTAGACTTCCATATCATAATTAGGAGCTGGGAAGAATACTTCAGAGGATGAAAAAGGAAAGGAGTTTTCTGACTTGTTTTTCTTCCATTAAACTCAGTGCAATCCTTCATTCTAGCATTTAGTTATTTTTAAAACTTTAGGGACTGCATCAGCAAATTTTGTTTTCTAGTTTCCAACAAGTCCTTGACACAGTGGTAGCATTTGGAAATGAAAAACTGAACATCTGGAATTACAATGTTGATTTCCACTTATTAAACAGCCCAAATCCACCACTACACTGCTGGCTCCCTAATTGCATGAAGGTACATTCCTGTTTCTTTGAAGACCGTCTCTGCAGGCGTGATGCCATCTCCTTATTGTAAAACTCCATCTGCTTTCTGGGGCAGCCCCTTTGTCTCACTTCCAAGATAAAATCATTCTTTGCATCGTGGGTATAATTTAGTGAAAGACTATCTCCCTTGAGTTTTTTTTCCCTCTTAATTAATGCCTTTATCATTTCCTAATGCCTTTCTAGAACCACAGGAAGTTATTTTGTACCAATGTCTTGTGCCCACTCAAAAACAGACCAGTTGTTCAGTGGAAGGTAAGGAAGCTCCAGGGACAAAATTAGTATTCACATCAGACTAATGAAGCACATAAATTATCTAGAAGCATAGAAGTCTTTAGGTGCAATGTAACAGAATGATCAAAATAACCCTGAGGTAAGAAAGAGGGAACTTAGGCTATCTCCAAACTCTGCATCAATGTACCGAGTTGTCTGAGAAAGATGACTTCACTTCTCCATGTCATTCTTCAGAAAAAAGAGTGATGAAGGCAAGATGACGTCTGAACTCAAATTTCACATTGGATATTCAGAGTCATAAGTATGTTTTGTGTCACAATGAAGGAGGATTTCCTGATTCTTGTGACTAGTATAAGATCAAAAACTCTGGTTGTACATGAGGATAATAAGTATATGATGTAATAAATAAATATGACAAGAGTGTCAATGAATCTGATTCTTGATCACTGTGTGTTTCACAGTTGTAGACAGGAATTATCTGTTGGGAACTTTATAATACAGGGAAAGGAAAGTCTACTGACTACAGCTTCCAAATGAATGGGTCTCTAAGCACACACTTCCATGGTTGTTAGGATCATAGCCATAAGCTGTAGTAATATATACATTAACGCCATTTTCTTGTTGAAAAAAAATAAATTAGCAAGAAAGAACATTAGCACTTACTAAGTAGAGATTTCTTTTATTTGACACCATAAATTCATGCAGTTTTTAAATGAATAGCGAGGAACTACTGCATAAAAGTCACAGTAAGAGACACTGAGTGGATTGTTACACAGAATCATATACATTGTTGGTTAGCGGACATTCATACACAATACTCACTCTTTTACAGACAATATAATAAACCATAAAAGTGATTAGTAACCACCAATAAAGAGACAAAAATTAAGTACTCAGAGAAGGAAGATAACTCCGATTGGCAGCATAAAGCAAAAATGTTGAACTAAGAAGTTTACAGAACATATCTAGACTGCTAGGTTGGGTTTGGTTTGTGGAAACAAGAAATAGCAAAGACAAATAAAGAGCAGACATAAAGTACACTACATGTGAAAACAATGGTGACATCTAACACTGATCAAGTATTTACTGTGTGCTAAGAACATGAAATGCATGGTCTCAGTTAATCCTCATAATTCCAAGAGGCTGGTTCTGTTGTATGTTTGTCTTCACATGGAGAAGCTAAGGCCCAGCAAAAAAGGATGGATTGTTCAAGCTTCCCCATTAAAAGAAACAGCAGGTTGTTCATCATTTGTGGATAATGTCAGTGTGGCAAGGCAAATGAAAGGTATTTGAAAAGTGTGTCTTGTCTAGATACCAAACAGTGAATCAAATTTAAGTGAATCAAGCTTAAGAGGAACTCAAATGAACCAAATAGAAGGGGAAATGTAAGCCCCTTCATGTGTTCAAACTAAAACAGGTATGGCATTTGGCATAGAAAATAAAGCTGCCACTTTCAGTGCTAGCATATCGCATAGGCATCAGTTCACATCCTAGATGTTCCACTTCCAATTCAGCACCCTGTTAATGGCCTGGGAAAAGAAGCAAAGGATAGCCCAAGTGTTTGGATCCCAACCACCCATGTGGGAGACCTGGATGAGCTCCTGGCTCCTATCTTTCTCCTGACCCAGCCTTGGCCATTGTGGCAATGTGGGGAGATGGAATATATGTCTCTGTGCAGCAAACTGACTTTCAAATAAATAGATCTTTCCAATAAATTCAGATTTTAAAAGGCATAGAACAAAGCTGCCCCCTCTGTATTATATTAAGTGACTCAGAATTTTCACCTTGCTCAACACACTAATCAATGTCAAAGCAGAAAACTGGAACACACTTGGAAGAAATCCTTTCCAACACAACCCTCTGCTTACGGTGGGAAGAAAGCTAGAGCTGAGAAATAATTAGATCTGTATAGAAGTTTCGTTTGATTTAATCTTTAAAGTATATATGTGAACACTATATAATTCTTGCCAATTATTTGGGAACTACTATTGAGTACAGACAACTAAAGATTATACAAAGCCTTAAAGTATCCTGGCACTTATATCCTCTGCACATTACTCCAGAAATTCAATTGTGCACCCTCATTTATTTTAATCATAATAATGTGATTCTATTATTTCACTGGGTTCATTGATAACCAAATGTACATAAAGCATTAATTAAACAAGCACAGCAGATATTCTAAGTTGAATGTATTAATTCTTTCACCAAAATACTGTAAATAAAAATGCATCAGAACCTCAAAGGACACTGTTTTCATAGAGATTAGAAAAATGACTTCATTTTTTTCTCTTGTTTCATCAGCTATTCATGAATTAGCTTTTTACTCAAATTTAAAATGTGTGTTAGTAGCAAATATTTTCTCACTAAATATGAAGTTCTTACATTTGTGACATTTGTGTATGAAGTCATAACAAATTTAATTTAAAGGATTTATATTGAGTTGAATAATTATATTTTATTATGTTATCAGTTATGCAAAAATGTAGCTGGTAGATAAAACACAAATCTCCAAAAGGATATTTATTGACGTCTCTGTGGTTAAATTACCAAAGGTTTTAACTCGGTCTTTAATGGTATTGTTTAGTTTTTTGTTATAATACAAATAGCTATATTTTATTTTTTTATTAATTTGATATTCAAATTTCATTTGCTATGATAGAAATTACTTGATATGTCTTGGTTATTTTGTGATTATGATTTTCAGTTCAAATACCTTCAACATAGCACATATTCAGTGAAATGATACAACACACAGCCTTCTGTATAGCCATGGAACCCCACACTGAAATCTCCCCCTAAGAGAAAAATTTAGGAGCTTGCTTTTAAAATGGAAAGAATCATATCGTCTTGCTTAATTACAGAGATGATTGTCAAATAAGATATAAAAGCAATAATGTTTCTCTAAATTTTCACAAAGCAGAAATAAACTTTAAAGGCTGAGAAATTCATCTGAGCTGTTTAAGTCAGCTTCTTTACCCAACTTTTAAAGCCATTTTCCCTTCTGTTTTGGGGGGGGGGTTGTTTTACATATTTTTGGTGGATATGTGTGCATTTCAACCTGCCTACCCTGAGTATTAATGCTCATGTAACTAACCCAGGGTGGTTTTCAGGGGATGGTTGTGTTTATGATGGTCCCTTCCTATAATTACTACAGATTTAATTTTAAATGTATAGAGTTACCATAGATCTAAGTTTAAATGTATAGTTACTTGAAATTAGAAGTGTTACCATCCACAGTGTAACCTTTATTGCCATAGGAAATTTTAAATGGATGTCTGTGAGAATTGCAGTGTATACCTCAGATAAATCCACTGACACAATCTCGAGCTCATCATGTAGTATTGACCAAAAAAAAAAGGATTTATTCAAAAAAGACAAAGCAAGCCTTGTTTTCCATAATTTCACCATAATTTTATTTTATATTTACAGTCTTCAATTTCTAATGCAAGGATTTTTCTAGGGGTTCTCGGGATTAGGAAGGGACATGGGGTTTGGAGGAGAGGGATCAAAGGTCTGGTTAGACAACATTAATGAATAAAGCTAACAGGATGTGAAAGTCTTCCAGAAGAAGTTCTTGCAGCCAGCCTTGCGCTCTCGAGGGGCCATCGCCGGGTTGGAGTTGGCAGATCTCTGCAGCTCCAGCCTCATGTCGTCCTGCTCAGCAGCCTGGGACAGATCTTCAGGTTCCAGGGCATCATTCTCCGTCTGGTTGGGTTCAGACAACAGCTCAGCCAAGAAGTACTTGGCCAGTTCCTGTAGGGGTAGAGAGGAAAGGGAAGAGAAAAGAGAAGGAAGAAGAGAAAGAGAATACAAATAAGAAATGGTTACATCAGATTTGAAAACCACACGCAAAACCAGGATTCCACAGCTGTAAGCATTTTGTCCTTCTTAAAATCAGCTAAGGATCTAATCAGCAAATTACACAAACAGGTTTCAAAGGCTCAAATTTCTCTGCAAGTTCCCTGCCTTTGTAGGCTTAATACAGAGAAAGAACGAGAAGGGGGCGGGGGTCGTTTACCACAGGTTTCCAAAGATAAAGCATGTACCAGCAATTTAACTCAGTTTCCCTACGAGGCACTACACAGTGGAGTTATTCTTACCATTTTACGAAGTCAACCGTGGGTGAAAACAGACGTCTCACAATCGCAAACTATTTGTTGCCTCTGTAGCCTGTCCTTGCCCAATCCCGCTGTGTGGGACAGTGGGGAAAGCGTAACAGGGCAGCAAGATGCCTGAGCTTCAGCACCTGGGTCAGCGCCTTGTTGTGCGCGCCAAGGATAGATGCCAGTGCTCTTTTGGGTTTAATGCTAGGATCTTTGAATTTCTTGATTGCTAAGGGAAAACTCACCTGAACTGTGATCGACTGCGCTGATCAGCAAAAACAAGAAGATACAAGAAAGGATTCCAGACATTAAAAGTTTCGCGGGAACTGAGACCCAGAAATGCCCTGAAATTCTCTAGGAAGACAAATTAATTCCAAACCAACAAGACAAGACCAAGGGCGGTGGGAGAATCCAGCAGAGGGAAAAGAATACATCGTGGCAGCTCTCTTACCTGCTTGCCCGCAGCAGCAGCCAGGGACTTCTGCAGAAATTGACGGAGCCTGGGGTCCGAAGGCGCTCCGGTGACACCGCCCAGGGCCAGGACGATGGAGAGCACGGCCAGCGCGCACTGCAGGCGACAGGACAGCATCGCGGCAGCGCCGGGAAGCGGAGCTAGGGAGTGGCTCGTCAAACTCTGGGCGCGATCCCCAGGCAGCAGCGACGGCTCTGAACCACGCGACTCCTACAGCGGCTTCTGTGCGCTCCTCCGTCTCCCCTCCTTTTAAACTCTGTCTCTGACGTCAACCTAGGAGGCGCCCCCAGATCTCACCAGTGGTTTTACGCACCATTAGCCTCGCAAAATCAATCACAGAAGTGAGGGGAGGCGACACGATCTAAAGTGGCTTAAAAAAAAATCCTGCACAGGCACACACGATTTCACATGCCGCACTATTTATACAATCAATGCTAGGAATATACGCATTCTCTGATTTCACTCATACACATGCATGCACTAAATTACACGTGAACCGAGGATCAATCAGCCCGTGAAGAGCAAACAAATTGTGACGTGTAAGTGCACCTACACAGGTGTGTTGATACCATGCCATCCCTCAACCTGTACATTTTAGGGGACATACATATGAAGTTAGTGGAGGTTTCTCTGTCAACAGATTTGAGAACGGAGTGTCAAGGCTAGAGAGACTGAAACACATCTTCTTCCACCATCTATTGAAGAAGAACCTTGCTTTCTTTAAAAATAAGAAAGAAGTCATATTAGTTGATCCTCCCTCCCTCTCATTCTCCTTCTAAGAGACTGAGAATTCTCTTCTACCTGCTATTGATGTATGTGTGTGTGTGTGTGTGAGAGAGAGAGAGAGCGAGAGAGAGAGAGAGAAAGATTGCATATTTTATTTTGTTACCCAGAAAACTTGGAATTAAAAGGCAATCTCAGAAATTGTCTAACAAATCTCAGAATTTGAATCACAGATATCTAAGCTGAGCAGTAAATTGTTCTGGCTCATACAACTGCTTGCAGGGGAAAATCCCAGGCCTCCACATTTTAATGCCATTCAACTACAAGTTTTCTAACAGATTCTGACCAATTGGAACTTTAGGACATGGAAAAAGCCAGAAACCCTCCTGAGCCTCCATACCCATGACTGAGTCTTTGCGTGGGAAAACAATCATCTGATGCTCAGTCGAATGCAATCTTTTTCAACTCGGTGGAGCACAAAGGAACTGGCTATGCGTTTACTGTACAGATTACAATTCCTGTCTTTTTTAAATTGCCTATCAAAAAGAAAAAAAAAGAAAGTTTATTTCCTGGAATGCATCAGACCATCACTATAGGTTCCTCGAGAACTGATATTTTGTGAGCTTTCATTATTAGCTAAAAAGCTGTGCTGCTTTCAGCATCCGAGGAAGCAAAGGACTTGGCCAATCATAGCATTAGTCAGGTGTAATGCATCAGAATACCCTAAATGCTTAGACAGAAATTATCATGTTGAGAGGTGGGAAGGGTTGGGAAAGGGTACGAAGGCCAAAAAATTATCACGGTAAAAGAATGTATAGCAAAAAGTGTCCAAATTCCAACGCTGGACAGGTCCAAGCAAAGCTAAGCAAAATGGGAGGCAATAAAAATCATCAGATGGGACCAGCTAGTATGGGAGAGCAGCGTATCTGGGGTCCTGGACTGAAACTAACAGGAAATACATACTGTATCCCCCAAACATCCTGGAACCCTCCCAGATCTGGCACTGGGTACTCAGAATATTGATATCAGCTCTGAGATCTCTTCTGTCCTGTCCCCACCTTCCCCAGATTCCTACTCTTCCCAGCTTCTTCCTCTCTCCTCTTTTCCCATTCTCTGGTCTTCTCTAGACTTCTCTCTCAGCATCTTCCTCCTTCAATCTGTCTTCTCTACCTTGCTCCTCATTTCTGACCTCAACCTGGCCCTGTCTGATTGTGCCCCATGTCCCCACTCTTCCTTTTTTCTCCCTCTACTGAGGCTCTATGAGCCCCTCCTTCATAGCTGCCTCTCACCAAATGAGTTCCTGATCTCTGGCTGCCTTAAGTGCGTGCCTGGAAATCTGGGCTGCTTCCCTCAGACCCAGGCTCAAGTTTAGTGGTGACACAGAAGTTTCTGGGTTTTGTTTTTGTTTTGTTTCATAATCCTTGATTTGTTCTGAGTCTAAGAACTCTTTTGAAGAGAGCTAGAGCAAAAGAGAACACAAATTCTCCCTTAAATACCCCATGTCCAATTTTAGAATTAAACTCAGCTTAGCATTAATGTGCTTCAAACTTACAGAACCCGGAACACTCTGCTGTCAGCCCTGGTGCCTCTTTCCCAAGTTCCAAAGTGTGGAAAGTGTAGATGTTTTATAGATTACTGGGAATCCTATTTGCCAGATTGTGGCCATTGGGACCTGCCTTTCCCTGTTTATGCAATCTTTGGGGTCAGAAAGCATGTTCATATTCCATCGTGGTTGTCATGCCACTCCCACCTTGCACAAGGGGAAGCCAAGGTCCTGAGAACACCAAGGAGTCTTCCAAACATTCATGGAAAATCGTATTATGGAAAAGAATGATGCATGGATTTTGACGTGTCTTTGTGCTAATACAAATGTATCTTTTAGTCCCCTCACGAGTGCTTTGATAGGAACACACAGCAGCAGCATGGCAAGAGTCACTTCCATACTAGAGATATTGTCACAGATACCCACCAAACGGTCTTGGACACCAGCCCCTTGGACAGCCTGTGGGCTTCTTCCCTGCACAGCTGTGCTGGCCGGGTGATGGTGCCCCACTTTTGTCATGAAATCCTCATTCGGGTTCACTATCTGCCAAGTGAGAAGTAGGAACTCATTTGAACAAGAAAGGAAAGCATCTGTGAGCAGAAATGGACATTACACTCAAGAAATGCAGGGGAGACAAGGTCTGAGTTGTGAATTCAAATACCTAGATTCTGTCCTGGTCCTGCTACAACTGGTTATGGGAAACTCACTCTGTGCCTTGGTCTCCTTGTCTGTGAAAACAGAACTCCAAAGAATCATCCTGGAAGTTTCTTTCAATTCTAACAATAAACTTAATTTGAAGGAAATAAAAGCAAACTAGAGTGGCCTTTATGTTAAAATGTTGTACTACCTGTTAAAAAGTTAAATGTATATTGAAAAAAAAATGCTTTCTGGAATAAAAAATTGGAGACTGGGTGCAGACAATATTTTGCAGGTCTATTAAAACCTTGTTCCTGAGTCTGTCTTCTGTTGCCAAGCTGCCCTCATCAGCTTCTCCACCTATAAAATCCATTCACACAGACTCTTTCTACAAATAAGAAATAAGAAACTATACTATCTGCAATGCTGACTACGTAGCAGTGAATTAAATAAGCAAAACTATAATACAACAAAAAATAAACACATGATTAAATTGTAAGAACTAAAACAAGATACAGAGCAGGAGAGCAGGAGCTAGACTCCTTTGAAAGGGATCTTCTCGAGCTGAGATCTGAAGGAAGTACCTGAACCAAGGTAGTCCCAGCTCAAGAAGGAGGCTGACCAGTGCAAAGGAACTAACGCAGAAGAGCACAGGGTACATCTGGACAGCAGCACATGGCAAGGCACCACAGCACAGGGCTGAGAGATCAAGTCAGCCAGGCAGGTAGCACCAAACCACAGGAAGTCCTCCAGGCCATGAAAGGAGAAACAGATGGAGAACTTTGAGTAAAGAACTAACCTGGTTCAGGTTTTGAAAATAATGCTGTGCTCAGGAGGATAAGAGCAAAGGCAAGTGGAAAACTTGGGAGCCTAAGAAATAAGAACAAGAAGGACAGACACGCATATTCTCCCCTCATACTCCAAGCCCTCTGCAGCCAACTGCCAGGGCTGCTCTCAGTCTCCCAAGTCCAAGGAGCTGGGAGCTGGGCGAGTTCTTTCCTGGTAAGCATCCCAACCTCCATGAGCACAAGAACAAGGATTTGCACCCCTCCCAGGGCTTCCATCCAGCTGGAAAAGGCCCAGCTCACACCTCTGGAGCTGAGGGTTGTCGCTGAGCCAGACTTTCTTGCCAAATTGGCTTTCAACAACTTCCACAAAACCTAAGACAAAGTGATCACATTTGATTTAAAAAAGAAGAAGAAAGAGTAAAGAACTTGTAAGTGTCACTTTTCTCAATAGGAGGGGTGAGACCTGGCTGCTTTACAGGATTCTCCTGTGTGTTCCACACTCTGTCACCTTCCAGCTCCACAGCCTTCGAGGGCCACTCTCATCCCCCATCAATGCCAGCCGGGACAACTGCAAACACATCACCCTTTCAGTCAAGTTTCTTCAGTCTCACCCTCTGTCCCTCGTTGTCTGCCAGCACTCCCAGCTCCCCCAAGCACTGCTCTTCCCTGTCTGCACCTGTCCTCTCCACATTGTCTCAAATGTGCAGTTCTCTGGAATATTGAGATCATGTCATTTGCTCTGAGACGTTTCCAAGCACACACATTCAGGCTCTGTGTGTCCCCCTTCTGGAGCACATGAGGTGTCTTGATCCCCTAGTGTAGAGCCACATACCTCACCTTTCTGCTCTTGGAGAGTTTGGAAGTATCACCAGGGAAAGCAGAAACCAAGTTCACATCCACCTCCTGAGCCACAAAAAGGTTAAGCACTGGACAGCTGTGTGGCCTCATAGTTTCGACACTGGGTCCCACATCAGAACACCTGGATTTGATATTCTGATTCAATAACCTGATTCTAGACTCCTTGTTGGTACAAATCCTGAAAGATAATAGAAATGAGTCCTGTCATTCATGTGGGAGATCTGGATTAGGGCATTTTAGCTTTATCCTGGCTCAGTACCGACCAGCTATTGCAGGCATTTGGGAATTAACAAGTAGAAGAGAGTTTTCTCTCTCTTTTTCCAACACAGGTAAATATTTACAAAAGTAAATATTTGAATAAATAACATTTTAAAATACGTTAAGGACAAAATAGTTCTAGAAGGATGGGGACAGAGCTAAAGCAAAGCCTCACTGCTCACAATTCTGAGGTAGGATGACACCCCAGATCACAGGTCAATGAGGACTGCACTTCCTTCTCCAGACACAACCTTGATGCTTGACAATCTTTGGGGGCACAAATCCATTTTTCCCCTTAGTCTACTCTGAGATTAGGCAACACAAAGACCCTAAACATTGCTCAATGCCACAGTTCCTGAAATAAGACCTAACTGAACCTGCCACATGAATAGGCCAACATGGTCAGTGAAATTATTTTGATGTGCAGTGGAAGATCCAAGATAGAATATTCACAGAATACTGAAGGAGCCCAATCTGGCCCACCCATGCTCAAGTGGACAAGGACACAGTGGCCTGGTGAGCTGGCTGGTTGTGTGCTCTGCTTCAGTTTCTCTCCCAGTTCTCCTTGGACATCTATTGGTCTCTCCACAGTGTCTCACCTGCTGCCCCCATGTCCATTCAAGACTTCCCTGTGAAATGAAATGGAACCAAGTACCCCGCTGAACACCCAGAGACTCCCTCCAATTTCTCCTTGCTTTTTCACTTTTCTGAAAACAGGAGCTGGTGAGAGCTGGTGCTGAGAGTTAAGATACCTCCTGTGAATCCAACATTCCATATGGGCACTGGTTGGATTCCCACTTCTGATCCAGCTCTCTGTTAATGTACCTGTGATGGCAGCAGAAGATGGAGCAAGTGCCTTAGTCCCTGCTATCCATGAGGGAGACCTGGATGGAGGTCCAGGCTCCTGGCTTAGGTCTGGCCCAGCCATGGCCTTTGTTGTCATCTGAAAGTGTGTGTGTATGTATCCTTTCTGTAACTGTACCCTCCAGATAAATCTTTAACAACAAACATGAGTTAACTCAGAGGCCCCCCCTAAGGCTGCAGTGCCATCAACAGGAAGGGGCTGTTGGAATCCCCACCATCTCTGGATCTGAGGCAGACGCCTGGAAGTCCATCCTCTGGTCTGGAACAGTGTAGAAGAGAGGAGCAAAGCTGTTCTTCCAGGTGATTCTGAGACTTCTGCCTTGACGTTTTGGGACAGAAACCACACCAGCACAGAGTAACAGTGTCCCACAGCAGCCCTGATTTTCCCACCGTGGCTTCACATCTAGGTGACCTCAAAGTCGCCTTCAAAGCCCAGATGCTTGGGACCCTTCTGCAGAGTCTGGTTTATAAGCCTGGGCTGGGTCAGACATCTATGTGTTTCAACCTCTTAATTCTCAACTTTTATGGGGCTTCTGCCACCGGGAAGCTATGGGGTCACCAACCCCTGCTCATCATCATTTCTACCTGACCTCACTCTGCTCTGTCCCCTCTCTTATTTATTTGGAAACTGGAGTGACAAACTGAAAGGGGAAAAAGAAAAAGAAGGCCACATTGTAGCCAACTCCTCCAGTTAGCACTCTGAAACAGCTAGCATTGCAGATGGCTTAGCACACTGTGTCACGATAACAGCTCCTCTCCTGTATCACTTCTTGCTCAACAACAACTCTCCTTTTCTTTCTTGGGAATGATGGGGAGTTCGGGGAGCAATGGACTTAATTTTGCCTTGCTGAGGCTTAAGCACCTGCTTCAAGAGTTTCCCAAAAGGGAGAACTGAGATTAAAATGGGCCCACTCATAGACCAGGAATTAAATGGTCATCTGACCCTACCCTTCATTTCACATACGGGAACATGGAAACCAAGAGAACAGTGGCACTTCTCAAGGCCACACCAAAGCGGCATCACCAGAACCTCAGGTTTTCTCATGTCTGCGCTCTTTGCACAATACAGTTGCTGGGGTAGTGCCAGGGGTTGTATCCTCTGCAGTGTTAGAAACCAGGCTGTAGCCTTGGTATCTCCCAGCCTGTTCTCTACTCCCTGACAAGGGAATGAGATGACAGAGAAAGCTTTAGGAATTAACAAGCATAGATAAAGGACTTCACCTAAAACAGGCTTTCATGCTCTGAGTTTCCATCCTTTTCCAGTTGTACATTTTCTAATCTCGCAAAAACAGTTAGACCTTCTCCTTACCCTGTTCCTTACCCAAGCTCTTTTGGGCACCCTGGAGAGGTTGTAAGTCTTACTCTGGGCTCTCCTGCCCCCTGCTGGCTCAACAGAGAACAGGGCACTCAATTTTGAAGGCAAGATCCTGTTAGTTCTTCCATTGATTCAAAACAGCTGCTTGGTGCTGGCACTACAAAATAAATTCTCGCTTCCAGCAGTTTGGGACTGAACATTTTTGTATCGGATGTTGTAATGGACATTTGGAGCTGTCTGAAGCTCAATCCTCGAAACCAAGTTCTAGTTTCATAAAACTATGCATTTTTGTTTTGAGCCACAGAATCAGAGAATTATCACTAGAAGAGACGGCGACACTTTCTAATCTAGTTATTCACAATGGGCTTCCAAATCAAGGATAGATGATTTCACACAGTGCCCAGGGACTCCCAGCCCTGGAGGGAGAGTGGTGGTGGCCTATGTTGCGGGATTCAATTTCCACTGAGCAAGGTTAAAGAGAAAACTCAGTTTGAAAACTGTAGCTGTAAAACAAGCCCTCCTCAAGCATGTAATCCGAGTTCCCCCAGCCTCACAAACCTGTGCCTTTAATCCATGTCACCTTTGTAGCTCCTTCACAGCTCTCTGACCTCATCCCCCACCTTCCACTCCCAGACAGGTGGAACCGGGGTCTCTTTGAGGGCCGTTTTGAGATCTTGCATGTGTTGAGAGCTCCCTCTTGTGGCTGTCCTCATCAATGCTGCAGGTCGGTCACAACGCGGTACCCAGAACCTAGGACTCTCTGGATGCTGCCATGAAGTGCCTGCCACACGGGAGGCTTTCACATCAGGATCTTTCCATTTTCTGAGAACACCTTTCTCAAAACAACACCACTAAAGCTTTATGACTTGTAGAAAACTGAGATGCTCTATATTTGTCTATTTATATTGGTTTTTCTCTTCCATGTGGGCCTTGACTAATGTGTTAACTGTGTGGCCCACTTCTGAGTTGTACTCCCCGAGGTGAGATGAGTTGCTGTGAGCCACACTCAGCAGCCGGACACCCTCAGTTTCCTGGGTTCTGCTGGGCCTGTGTGATTTCTAAGCCACCGTTCTGCCCAGAGCCACTCAGTGCTAGCAGGGCCAAGCTGTTGTCCTGGCTGTTCACTTGCTGGGCTTCATTTCCTTTCTCCTTTCTCTCTTCTGCTTCCCACTGCCTCAGTGGATCACCCTGTGGACTGTTTGCACCATAGCTGATTACAATGAGCTGGATGGCGGCGCACATCACAGCCCTCAGAACCTGTGGCTGTAAGCTCACACATGTCCTTGCCAATGTCACCCAGGATCTCCAGATGAAAATGTTCCGCATTGTCCTGGGAGACCCTCAGTCTAGAAGCAAGAACTCTAGCACATGATGACAAGACACAGATTCAGAGGAAGGAACCCTGTGGAGTCAGGAACAGAGGCTGAAGTGACACAACCACAAGCCAAGGAAAGCCTGGGCAGCCAGAAACTGGTGGGCTCCCCAGGGAAGTGTTCTACCTTGGCACCTCCAGAGACAATCTGGCTTATGGTTGCTGCCACGCAGTCCTGCTTGATGACAAATACTGTTGTTTTTAGCTTCCAGTTAGTAGAGTGTCTGTCCCAGCAGATGGAGGAAACATGTACGGAAACTGAACCTTTCTTTTCCCCAACCTCTAAAAAAATCAGAAAGAGCTGGGCTCAGGGCAGCTGGGCACAGCTGGACCAAACCATCCCATCCCACCAGACCACAGGCCCTGCATGGAATGAGGCCATACTGCCAGCGACATTCTTTGTCAGCTGCTACAAAGGGACCCTATGAAACAGGTGCCGGCCACTCCTTCCAACAGATATATGTACATCCATTGTGGACATTTGGGGCATTTTTCCCCCAAGAAATTTCTTTTTTTTTCTAATATGTATTTTTTTTTAAGATTTATTTATTTTTATTGGAAAGGCAGATATACAGAGGAGGAAAGAGAGAGAAGAAGATCTTCCATCTGATGGTTCACTCCCCAAGTAGTTGCAACAGCAGGAGCTGAGCCAATCTGAAGCCAGGAGCCAGGAGCCAGGAACCAGGAGCTTCTTCCGGTCTCCCACGTGGGTGCAGGGTCCCAAGGCTTTGGGCCATCCTCAACTGCTTTCCCAGGCCACAAGCAGGGAGCTAGATGGGAAGCAGGGCCGCTGGGATTAGAACCCGCGACCATATGGGATCTTGGCGCATTCAAGATGAGGACTTTAACCACTACCCTATCGCACTGGGCCCCCAAGAGATTTCTTAATGTCTGTGTACACAAAGTGGTTGAAATTGCAAATCAGACCTGAAACAAAACAGAGCTGGCTTAACAGTAGGCATGGTGGGTGGGGAGTGGTAATAAAAGCTAGGAGTGAAATAATTTGTCCAAAGCAGCATGGTGAATTAGTGACAAGTAGACATTTTATCTGAATGTTAAATACAAAAATAGGAAGAGTTGGAGGGGAGTTAATTTCTCCCTTTTAAGACATAATGGAGGCTAGGTAGATAAGGTCACAACCACAGTTCGCGAGAGCACATTTTGTCTCTGCAGCTTTTGCCATGTTTATCCCGCCATATGCTTCATCGCTTAAGGGAGCCACTGCTCTCTCCCGTTTACAAAGCTCTGCACTTGCTTCTCATGAAAGTTTTCTGATAAATTGATGAACCATTGCCATGCCTTGAGGGGAAAAAACAAACTGTTGGCTAAGCAGCCCTGGACAGCAGGAGTCACAGGGAAGCAGATGTCAGACAAGAGGACTACTTCAGCGGAAAATGATCCTCTTAAATCCAAGGAGAGGCACCATGGGCTCTGGGCAGAGACAATTCCTGCAGTGAGCAAGAGGATTGTCCAAGATAATGCCACCCACAACCCTCCAACACACACACACACACACACACACGCACACACACACACCGCTACCACCATGCCCATCTCGTATCTTTCAGATCCTAATCCCCCATTTTCTTCTTGCTGAACATTTCCACACATTCTTCAGTCCTGCAGGGCAACTGATGAAAAATCATGGGCCCCACTACCCTAGAACCAACACTGGGGAACTGACACTCCCATCTCAGAGACTCTGACACAAGACAGACTGCCTCTAGGTTCTGCTTTGCTTTGTTTTGTTTTGTTTTGTTTTGTTTTGTTTTGTTTTGTTTTGTTTTGTTAAGACAGTTATATTTCTGTCACTTGTTTACTGGCAAGACTGGCTCCTTGCCAAAGGACTTTCCTCAAAGGCAGAGCCCAAGCCTCCCTACCTGGTTTACATAGAAAAGCACCCAGAGTTTGCTAAATGTCTGCAAAATCCGGGGCAGAGGCAGAAGGAGCTTGACCAAAGGCAGTCCATGGCTTCACTAGTGTCCTTATGCAAATGTCTCCTGACTTACTTCTTTTAATTTGTCTCTTCCTCCTTTTGGTATCACTACTCACATTTGCTAAATTCTTTCCTAGAAGTGTATTTCTCCACAGTGTCTCCCCGTTGTCCTCAGCCCAACCACCACTTTAGGCCGCTTCAATGTCTTTTGTTAACTGTGGACAAGCTTCCTACCAGTCCTTCCTTCCATCAGGCCTCTTCCTTGGTCATCACCAACTTGGTCTCTTCAAACAGATTCTACGCTCTTGGATCTGGTTCAATCTGCAAATACACATGTTATGTATTCCCTTCAAAACCCCAAGTGTAAGTCACTGCCTTTTGAACAAACATCTATACCCCTCACACAGGTTTCAAAACGCTTCAGCACATGGCTCCAACTTCCTCTTCAGTTTGATTTCTCACTGACGCCTCACCCTTCAGAAAACATCTGTGAGCACCCTTCCCTGCAATGGCACACACATTTCAATCTCTGTCAAACTGCATGTCCTATGCCATCTGTCTACAATGCATCTGCGCCCTCTCCTCATAGAAAACCACTCACATCTCCTGGGAATAGTGCCAATTTTATGTCTTCCATGAAGAAATAGAGCTGGAGTTTATGCCCGTTGGCATGGGTGGCAAGTTCTTTAAGCAAAAGAATAAAAAAAAATTCTAATTGAAAAGTTTTCTTGTATCACGGAGATTGTTTAACATGAATTCAGTAAAATTCATGATTCATAATAGACTGAACCACAAGTCTCTGAAATAAAGAGGCTAGAAAATGGGCAAGCGGGGAACCTGTAACGTTAGAGCACACCACGCCTTTGCCCCCAAGAAAACTTCCATGTATTGGGAGGCAGAGAGCTCTGCTAACAGCTGTCTTGTGTTCATTTCAAGCTCAAGAAAATAGCCTGCAGAAGTTGCATGCGCTGTTCTGATGCTGCTACTTCTGTTGCAGGATGTCGGGCATGGCTTCCTCAAAGATGGTACCTGTGCTTGGTCTCACAAAAGGGAACCGGTTGGCCTTTGGCAAAGAAAGCAATCCAAAGAATTCTGGCCTGGAGAACAGGGTGTTTGAGGGCAGGGAACACTATGTTTAGGGAACAAACAAATGACGACAGGTGACCGAGGCTCCAATACCCCAGGCTGATGACCTGGGAGGTAACCCTGCTATGAGACTTGGGATTTGGGTTTATCTCCAAGCAATTATTTTTAAAAGCACTGATTTTTATAGAAGAGCAGTTCACTTCTCTCTTGTGTGGAAGTTCAGGGAAACAATCCCATTTGATAAGGCAGATGGTGATACGGGGTAGTAAGGTAACTTTTTTCTTGTTCCCCTGCCATGTGTGGTCTAGACTTCGTGACCAAAGAGGGCAGCACCTATTAGAGAACACAGCACAGGTGATAGGCACCCAGGCCTAGCCATGAGAGGTGATATTTTCCAAGTTGTCCGAAAGTACATTCTTATGTGACTATGACATTTTCCCTATTAAAAGGTAGGGTCTTTGCTCCAGGGCTCTGAAACGGAACAGGTTTTGTAACTGTTCTGCCCAATAGAATATACTAGGCTTCACAATATGTGGTATCCAAGCTAAGTCATAAAAAGCATTTTAACCTCTGTTTTCCTCATTGAGACAATCACTCTTGAAACCTTCAGCTGCTGTGGCAATGTGATTACCCTGTGGTAGCCCAACAGTTCACACAGAGAGACCACACAAGAAGAGCCAGATCTGTATGGAGCAAAAAAATTACCAGCCAGCTCTGGAAACTCCAGCTCCAGCTTCTGGCTGAACACAGGTGCACGAGAGACTCACAATCAAAAGCAATTTCCTGTTGTGAGGTAGGCAGCTCGTTCAGAGTCATGAGCTTGGAAGCCACTCCCTGTCCCCATCACCTAGGTGTTCCCTCCTGCCCACCTGTGAAGCTCACCCATCATCACCTGGAACCTAAAAGGGGGTGATGTTGTATTGTTGTGTAACCACTTTCTTCACAAGCCCCTATAGAGGCCATGACAGAGAGGGGCTCGCTCTCTTGGTCCCGTGCTTCCATCACTCTGGCACTCCAACTCTTGGCCTCCCCAATACCTACTTGCTTTCTGGATTCTTGTGGACATATTCTGAGGGCAGTTAGCCCCTGATCATGGCCCATGTGTATCTGTATTCTTCACCCTCTGTTCATTGCTTGGACAGGACAGTAAAGATGTTAATGCTAAGTTGCTTTGTACTTCTAATTTGTGTACTTTCAAGAGTTCCAGGAGAAGTGAGGCCTAGCAGTACTGGAATGTTGGCAGAGAGACCAGGGAAAGATGAATGCCTGCAACTTTGTAAATATGCCCAGGTTGTTCGCTGTATTTCTCTTAGGATAACTTACATTGCCAGGGAAGCTGAGACATAGGTCTTCGGTTTAAAGCATGGACTTCAGGGTAATGACCATTTGTTCCTCTTGGGGTTACAATTGACTGGATTGCTATATGGACTTTTGATTTGCTATTTCTAGTGGGCCTTGTTATCACCAAGCTTGGTAATAAAGACTCCTTAACGCACCCTAGATTTGTCTGGCATGATCTCACTTGTACCCCACAACACTTTCTATGTTCCTGATCCACAATATCTACAGAAATAATGAAATGCTTGCTGGCGCTCCATGGTGGCATCACAGCTTAATTCTCTATGTACAGCACCAGCAACCTATGTAACCACCAGTTCTAGTTCTGGCTACTCCACTTCTAATCCCACTCCCTGCTAATGGTCTAGGAAAACAGTAGAGAATGGCTCAAGTCCTGGGCCTCTGCACCCACATGGGAGACCTGAGAAAAGATCCTGGCTCCTAGCTTCTGATCCACCCAGCTCTGGACATTGTTGTTTGGGAAAGTGAACAAGAAAATGGAAGATTGTTCTATTTCTCTCTCTCATGTGTGTTTGTGTGTGTGTGTGTGTGTGTGTGTGTGTCTGTCTGTCTGTCTGTCTACCTCTCTCTGCATATTGTTTTCAAGTAAAATAAAATAATCTTTCCTAAAAAGTGCTCAGCCAGCCTCTTAACAGGAGGTCATATGCACAGAGCAGAAGGGGTTCCCAGAGCGAAACAGGAGGATAAGAGGAGGTCTGTCTCCTAATCCCAGAGACCCTTGGAGGCCTCCAAAGTGCTTTCGCCACGGAAGCAGTGGATACTTCATCAAGGATTGTCAATATGGGCACCAAAGACCATAACCCGAATGCCAAGGAGATCACCGGGACTTTTAGTGCCCTCGTAGGCTGGGAACTCTGAGGTCAGTCATTTCCTATTGGCTCTCCCACACAGAGTTGAAGCAGCCCAGAACCCTCTTCATAGGGTCTGGTGACCTGAGAACAACAGCCAGGAGCTCTGGGTGATCCTCGGAGATAAAAGAATTGTAAATTTCCTTCTGGACTCAGGAGAGGAGCTTTCTCTGGTCCTTACTTAGTTCCAGCTTTGGCTCCCCATCCTCTCTTGCACTGACCATCACGGTTATTCAAGAGCCCCAAAATTAGCTCAGATAGACAGAGAGAGACTAATACAGAAAGCTTTCAACAGACAGGAAAATGTCAGCCGGCCTATAATTGCTCAGCCTGTACCTTAAGGTCACGCTCCTGATTTGGCTTTTCGTAGACCTCACCAGGTAGGATATAGAGTTCAGTTATTGGGGATTTCTCTGCTCAACCACCTAGACTGTTCTACTCTTCAACTGTTAATATATGGCTTGTTAGAGTTTTAAGTCTGTTTTGATTATCCTGAAATGCACGAAGTTCTGTAAAATCTTGCTTGAATACTATAAACTGCTAAGGTTAAATATAATTTTTAAAAACGCTCAGAAAGGGGGCCCGGCAGCGTGGCCTAGCTGCTAAAGTCCTCGCCTTGAATGTGCCAGGATCCCATATGGGCACTGGGTTCTAATCCTGGCAGCTCCACTTCCCATCCAGCTCCCTGCCTGTGGCCTGGGAAAGCAGTAGAGGACGGCCCAAAGCTTTGGGACCCTGCACCCATGTGGGAGACCCAGAAGAAGTTTCTGGCTCCTGGCTTTGGATTGGCATAGCATTGGCCATTGCACTCACTTGGGGAGTGAATCATCAGACGGAAGATCTTCCCCTCTGTCTTTCCTCCTCTCTGTATATCTGACTTTCCAATAAATAAATAAATCTTTTTAAAAAATGCTCGGAAAGAATAGAGGATTGAACTGTCTTTTTAAAAATGTTCCACACAGGCTCTCATTCATATCTGCCTATACAAATGTAGGATTCAAATGACTGGCTTATGCAAATGAAGTATTTTGAGTCATCTAGTTGGATTAGTCAGTCATAGATTGTCATCTATCGAATAGCTCCAGTTGATGAAGCAGAATAGCTTGACGTGTGGCTTAGCTTAGTGCATGGGAACAGGAACATGCCCGGACAAAGGCTCTAAAATGGCAAAGTATCAGGAACCTCCCATCTCCACGCAGGGAGCATTCGGTCATTGCATTAATAGGCAGATTCAATTATCACGAAACATAAAGTTGCTTCCAAAGGTAATTCCTCAGAAGGGCTCTTGATGCTGAACAGTAAGAGAAGCAGTAGCTTTACAAGCTGACGCTTCGAAAAATGTAGAGAAGACCAGGTGTACCCTGCTTCTGTAGAGGGGCATTGAATCTGGGGGAGGCTCCCCTTGATACTTAGACCTCATTTCTTATGTAAAAAAATGGATGAAATACAGCATTTTCCTTCTCCCTCTTTCTAGGACCAAATAAATTGAAGGAAAACCACATAATCTCTAACAGAACTCTCCCTCCTTTCCCGCTGTGAATAATCAGCAGAAGAAAGGCATTATACATACAAAAACTGCAATTCAGGCACATCACTACAATCTCCAGAATGAGGGTTGACACCATCCTCATCCCTATGGGCAAAGCTGCTACAGGAAAACAGGAAAACAAGCAGGAAGCTTAGAAACTCTAGCATGTGTACAGGACAAGATTTATAAGGTCGTTGCATTAATCATCCATCTTTTTTATATCTCATTAGGCAACATCAAAGGCAAAAAAACATTAGGTTGACACCAGAACTTTTCTCTGCCACAATAAATTCCAGAAAACTTTGAAGTAATGGTTTCCAAGGTTTAAGTGAAAAAAATTAAACATTGTCGTCATAGAATGGTATACTGAGCCAAGCAATTTTTTTTTTAATGGGAGAGAGGAACAGAAGACATTCCCAGAGAAGCACACCACCCACATGCCCTCCGTGAAAATATTTCTCACTAGAGTACTCCAAATCAAAGAAAGAAAATAAATCAACAGAAAGAACTCAAAGTGCAGTGAGCTACTATAAAAATGATGAAGAGAGAAATCTGTGGAATTTATGAGCTGATCCCTTTAGCTCTTGTTAGCATTTTGAAATTCAATGCACATGTGTAATGAGAATCGGCACTTCTCTAACGCATTATATTTCATAATACTAATAAGTAATTACATTAGACATGCAATACTGGGAAGAGACTTAGGAGTTGTAAAGTACTCTTTTAATTTAATTATGAAGTACTAGATTATTCTTTTTTTGAAGAAAAGATTTACTTATTTTTATTGGAAAGTCAGATATCCAGAGAGGAGGAGAGACAGAGAGGAAGATCTTCCATCCAATGATTCACTCCCCAAGCAGTTGCAACAATTGCTAGAGCTGAGCCAATTCAAAGCCAGGAGATTGTTCCAGGTCTCCCATGCATGTGCAGGGTCCCAAGGCTTTGGGCCGTCCTTGACTGCTTTCCCAGGCCACAGGCAGGGAGCTGGGTGAGAAACGGGACCACCGGGATTAGAACCAGCTCCCATATTGGTCCCAGCACATTCAAGGTTAGGACTTTAGCCACTATGCTACTGTGCCGAAACCTAGATTATTCTAACACTGTAAGCTTCTGCGAGTCATGAAATAGATATGAAAACACAGAAGAAATACAGCTTTTTAAAAATAAACAGTCATTATTAGGACATACAATCCCTATATAGCTTTCTTTTTTAATGTTTATTTCACACACACACACACACACACACACACACACACACACACACACAACTTTCACCTGCTAGTTCATTTCCCAAAAGCCCGCAAAGGCCAAGCCCAAGATGAAGCTAATCAAGGAACTTAAGCCAGCTCTTGCATGCAGACAGCACAAACTCAGTCACTTAAGTCACTGTCGTTGAATACCCTGAACCTGATCAGCGACATTGTTGTAGAATCCAAAACTTCACATTCATGATAACTTGTTATTTTCACTCTGATGTGTACTGTGATCACTGCTCCTGTAAGCTAGGGGATATATAATGTTCAAATATGAAGACTAAGTGCTGTATGCCTCTATGCATACAGACCAGAGATGGACTCCCAGTGAAAGAACTGAAACTATACTAACAGACTGTGGACTCTCTGACAATGTCCATGCCTACATTGTTGGGAAATATTTCAGCAACAACATGGTGGACTTGCGATTGTTCATGATGGACATCCATTGTAAAACTAGAGGGGAAATCAATTGCGGTGGGGGGGACCTTGGGGAAGGGCATGAGCAACCCCAGAACCTATGGAACTATATCATAAAACATGTTTAAACAGCAACAAAAAAAATAAATGAATCTCCAAACTGGGTCCATTCACCCAACATGCAAAAAGCCAATCACTGACAAGGGAAAGTGGGGCTCCATTGCAAAGCACAAGTCAAGGAGCTGGGTGGCTATTGCTTAATTTCAAGGCTCCCTGAGGAGTTAGAGGTGAAGATTCTTACAGGCAGAATTTGGGACTGTAAGGCGCATGAATCCAAGGCTCCTGATTGCTTAGTGAAGTTCATGTCCTTTCCTTTGATCGGTTATGCCATGCTGTTTAGGGAATCCACAATGGTCAAACCGACTCCGGCTCATCTGTGGTTACATGAATGTAGCTACATTTTCTTCAGGACTTCGCCCAGATGAAGCCTTCCAGATAATACTGTCCATTAAAGCTCTCATCTACAAAGGACAGGTGACACTTCAGTTAGAGCCCTGTAGGATCAGTTTGCCCTTCCTTCAACTTGGTGAATTCCTTTGGTTTTAAAACAGACAAGGATACCTGGAGCTAATGGAAAGGGCATGGGTCTGGGCCATGCTTTTATGTCATAGAGATTTGGTTTCAGGTTGTTTCATTACCGCTGTTTCCTAGGACCTGCATCATCAGGAAGCTGAAATCGGGAACTAGAACCAGATGTCAAACCTGTTAGGTTGGACAGAGCAGAAGTGACTCCACTACTGTGATAAAGTCAAGTCAATATTCTCATCCAGGAATGTGTGGTTTGCCAAACCACTCTAACGTTGTCTATGTCCAACACCCATCACGATGAGTACTCTGTGCTACATGTCATAAGCATGTGCAAACCAGGGAGCTGCTGCTTTTCCCAGGCCCACCACCCAAGATATATAAAGACCCACTGCTGTAAACTCCATGAGTAGCCATTTCTCTCAGAAGGACACCCCACCACGTGGAAATGATCCTGGGCTATCACCCGCCAGGGAGCAGTCCCTTGATTAATAAAACTATTTGCCTGAACTTAAAGCCCCTGCCTCTCTTTCTCTTTCCCAATTGCCTCCAACCTAACATAACCCAGGTACTCTGGTATAGTACACATATCTCACTGCTTTGCTAAATACCCACTCTTAAAGCTTCCTATAAGAAAAAAAAATGTGGCCCGTATTGTGGCACACAAGTTAAGCTGCCACCTGCCATGCAGGCACCCCATATGGATGCCAGTTTGAGTTCTAGCTGCTCCACTTCCAATCCAGCTCCTTAACAATGGCCTAGAGAAGCAGAAAAGACAATCCAGTACTTGAGTCCCTGGTTCCTGACTTTGGTTTGTCCAGCACTGTCATTTGCGGATTCCATCCAAGGATCCAAGGATGGGAGCTCGCTCTCTCTTTCTTCCCCAGTCTTTCTAGCTCTTCAAAATAAAAAAAAAAGTAAATAAATAAATAAAAACTTTAAAAAAGGGGGGGGGGGGGCTGGTTAGAAGTCCAACAGTACCTTAGAATAAGTTTTAAAGATTTAAAGCATAATTTTTCTTTCAAATTTCTAAACAGCTACAAATATGTTTCATTTCTTTTTTTAATCCCAAGATTTTACATGTTTTTTAAATTTTTAATTTTTTTTAAAGTTTGGGATGCTTGAATTGTATTTAATTTTGGCTAATTTTTGGGGGGTTTTCAATTAATATATTACAACCAGAGAGATATATTTCTAAGATTTATTTATTTTTACTGGAGAAACAGATTTACAGACAGAAGGAGAGAGAGAGAAAAATACCTTACATTCGCTAGTCTGCTCCACAAATGACAATTGCTGGAGCTGGGCCAATCTGATACCAGGAGCCAGGAGTTTCTCCAGGTGTCCCACAAGATTGCAAGGTCCCAAGGTTTTGGGCCGTCCTCTACTGCTTTCCCAGGCTGCCATCAGGGAGCTGGGTGGGAGGTAGAGCAACCAGCACCCAAACCAGCACCTATATGTGATCCCAGCACTGTAAGGCAAAAGATCAACCAGTTGAACTACTGCACTGACCCCACAGAAAAACAAAAACAAAAACAAAAAAAAATTCTGTGCATTTTTTATTTATTTCACTGAAGTTTTCCAAAATATGTGGGAACCTCACTAGCACAAAAGAAAAGTTATAGCCTTTCCTTATCAGGCGGTCAGCCAGAGCACCAGGAACCACCTGTGGCTGAAAGAAGATGGGTTTTGTCATGAGTGAGGCTACATGTGAGAACCATGAAACCTTCTAGTTCTGGGTACCAGGATGGCTGCATGTACCATCTGGGCACAGGTCAGGGGATTCGGGGGAAGGTCCAGTTTCTGGACTGAATGTTGGCAGAAAGTGAGGATCCTTCCATGGCTGGATATTGTGTGGGTGTTTTGTTTTTTTTTTTTTAAGATTTGCTTATTTTTATTGGACAGTCAGATATACAGAGAGGAGGAGAGACAGAGAAGAAGATCTTCTGTCTGATGATTCACTCCGCTAGTGATTACAATGACTGGAGCTGAGCTGATCCAAAGCTAGAAGATTCTTCCGGGTCTCCCATGTGGGTGCAGGGTCCCAAAGCTTTGGGATGTCCTCGACTGCTTTCCCAGGCCACAAGCAGGGAGCTGGATGGGAAGCATGGCTGCCAGGATTAGAACCAGCACCCATATGGGATTCCAGCACATTCAAAGTGAGCATTTTAGCCACTAATCCACCATGCCAGGCCCCTTGGCTAGGTAATGTAATGATTCAAAACTAGAAGGTGAGAAGAAGAAAGGAAGGCTATAGCTATGCTGATAAAGAAGTAGTAACCACTCATCTTAGCCAGGATAGATGTGTGTAGTCACTTTCTTGGTTTGGACAATGTTACTGTCTACATCTGAATCTGAATGTGATGATGGAATAGTCCTGGGTTTGACTTGATCCATTATCAACCCAGAGTAGCCTCAGATAAGGCTAGCATCCTGTGGAGTTCTTCAGAGCATCACAATCCAGCTGTGGGCCCAGACCAGCTCCCAGATGTCAAGGGCTACCTTCTCTTGTCTTTCCTAAACCCACTGAGATAAAAGAACACACACACACGCACGAGTACATGCACAATGCAAGGTTCTAAATGTTTCGGTAGGACCATTTCCTCTTGCTTGATCAATCTGATATGGGGGAGGTAGGCAGGGAGTTAACTAGGAATAAATCAGCCAGGAGCTTGGCCCACACTGTCTGTGACCCTGCACAGCGACTCCATCCCCACACATGTCAATCCATCTGCTCAATTCCCCCATCATGTGTCTATTTCCAGTCAAAATGTAAGCCATTATGCTGAACATGTGTAAGAATAACTCAGTGTGGAGACACCATGACAAGTTCATGAACACTAAACCTTACTCAAACTCCACTCCCATTTAACTATTCAATTAAGTAAAGCACCCTTTCCCCTAAGGGATGTTTGGGTGTGGGAACAGCCTTTTTTTGGCCTCTTTTCTAGCCTGCTCACCGATTCTCTTCTCGTGGCTACTTCTCTGGCCCTCTCGTGGATAGCTTTTCTCTTCTCAGTATCTCCTAAACTCATTATTGAATGCATTGCTGTTATCTCACTCTACCTAAATCCTGCTCTAATTTTTGCAGGTTATTTGTACCTCTGCTATGAATTCTTACATGTGGGAACAAGGGCTTAAAATAAAAATTGAGGTACATATCACCAAAGCAAATCCACTATATATAATGGGAATGGGTACATGAATGTAAAAATATTTAAGGAAATAATTCACTTGTATTGTAGAAAGACACAAAAAAGGGAAATATAATTGCATTCAATTGAATTTAACATGTGTGAACAATGAGGGCCAGAAACAAACTTCCTGCTTCCACTGATGATTGGATTAATTAACTTTCTTTCCAGCACTAAATAAACAAAACTGCCTCTGTTATTCCACCGAGTTATTAGCTTTGTAATTGGTAGTTCACATTGTTATTACTCAGAAAACATTTGCAAATATCATTCATGTCTACACCTAAAAATGAGAACAGAGACTGTTCTCAGCTGGAGTGAAACTGGAGATGAATGGAGAAGCAAAGATGAGCAGTTAAATTCTTCTTTTAATACACGTACAGTGTCTGGTGTAATATTTAAATTGTTTTCAAATGTTTGCAGAAGACACGCAGGTAAAGATGTCACTCAATACTTTTTTTTTTTTTTGCTCTTAAAAACATTTCTAAAAGTGATGATAAAATGTTTATCCCTAGAAAGACTTTATTCCTTACCTGAGACAGCTGACTCTCCAACTTTACAAGTGCACTGTCTTCACCCAGCTCCAGCCCTATCCCAATCTGGGCTCCCAGATTCCTCAATCCCTTCCCACACTAATACACACCCCCCAGCCTGAAAAGGAAAAAAGGTCTGCTTCTGCATCCTTCCTCTCTCAGAGGGGATGTTCTTGGCTCCCTCTCACCCCAGCAATGACTCCCAGATCTGCTTCTACATCTCTCAAACCCTGCACCCTCACACCTGCGCTTCTGGGGAAACCTTTCCAAACTGCTCCCAAGCAAGCAGTGGTTGAGTTTTCCCTCTGCCTAGCGTAGCACTGACTAGCTCACAATGGACCCTCTCCCCCACTGCAATCCTTCCTGTTCCAAGGGTTAGGTGTGTCTTCATGATCCTGGAACTTGGGGCAAGGCAGAAACAAAACAGTAAGTGTTTGGGAGTTTATGTGTGAATATGGCATAAATGCAGCCATAGTCCTTAGAACATAGCCCTTGCCCTGTTTTTCCAGAGAAGGCACTTTGTCTTGTTTCACTGTATTGTCAGCCCAGCACGTGACGTCTGAGGTCCCAGCACAGCATTCCTTTGCGTGCCTTGCTGTTCTCTTCAACAGACTCTGCAAACAACTGCCAAACTGTAATCAGTGAAAGCCATACTTGCTTCCTTGGTGCAAAAGCTACACAAACACGCACTGGATGGCGGGGAGGATTCTAGAGCACTACCACCTTGGAACACGGGATTTCTACAGAGCAACTAATAACAAGACAGGTCTCTGAGGTGGAGGCCAAGGGTTCACTCCACCTCAAAAGAGCACAGGCATATCAACAATGGCTTCTTCTTATACCAAGTACCTGCAAGAATCTCCTCCTAATCTCATTGTCAGATTCACCAGTGGGCAATTTGTGCACAATTCTCAGACAACTCTGCTTCAAGATTTCTCAAAGCCTAACTTTACATTCTGTTTTCAGATCCTGATATCCAGCAGTCATCCAGGTGTTACTGGGTGACTTTGACCTCTGCAGTCCTTGCAAGGTATCTGAGCTGAGTTTCTTCATGAGTCACAGAGTTTAAATAGGCTACTGGGCTCTTGCACCAGGTATGAACTGAGTTCAGAGGCCTTACAAAATCAAGCACCACACTGCGCCTCAGCTTGTTCTCCTAAGTGTGAAGAATTACAGTGTCAAAGTCACAGGTTGTTACTATGAAGAAATCAGACAACATAATGGACACAAAGTCAGCATTTGTTTCCCTTCTATCTTGGCAACATCAGAGTCCATGAAACTTGCATAAGATGGCTACTATGCAGGTATGCAGGTTTCATGTACCCAGTGGAGGGAGGGGAGAGATAAAGCAGGGAATTTGGCATCCAATACAACAAAGGATTAATCAGCCAGCAATTCTCATTGAACAGCTGTTTTGTGCCAGGTTCTGGGGGTGGAACATAACTTTCTAGATGGAACATAACTGCTGGTAGTGGACAAACTCAGGTGCAAGCTGACAATGACAAGGCTCAGCAATGATTGCATGAGAAGAGGTAGCAGCGGTTGCTCAAGGGGTGACACCTGGTGTCTCTGGCACCTGTGAGGTCCATCAGGGAGATGATTCTTGGGGGTGAGACCGAAGGAAGATTCTTCCAGAAATTAGTTGGAAACAGAATCCGGGGGAAAATGAGTAGCAGTATCCAAAGGCGATTGACTTAGTGCTAGCCACAAGGTAGCCCAAGGACTGATAGCTCAAGTTCTACAGCCAGAGAGATCATGGATACTAACTTGAGCACCGAGACTAGCTACCTAGGTCACCATGAACCCACTTTGTAAGCTCCCTAAAGCCTCAGACAAAGTGGAGATAATCACATTACCTGCCCCCAAGGGCTGTTTCAGGATTCAGTGAGCCCAAATTCACAAAGTGATTGACATAGCACCTCACCCACAGTCCATCACCATCGCAGAACATGTGCATGGAGCTACTTTGCAATGAACGTTATGTATTATTATTATTATTACCTGGCTAATGAGACTATATTCACGCCTCAGCAGTAGGCAGTGCTGCAAGACTGTAAGCAGGGAAGTAAGCCCATCATATCTGATTATTACTAAATCTCCCCAAGACAATGGGAAGAGTGGAGGATGGATTCTAAGAGAGAAGCTACAAATGTGAAGATTATGAAGGAAGTTACTAAGGCAAGGTAGATCAAATGACTGCAGTGAAGCAGCAAGAAGTGGGGAGAGAAGAAAGGTCAACCCCACAAGTCCCTGGGACAAAGTGGGGCAGGGCAGTGAAGGAGGGTCAGCGCTGGCATCTAGATTTCTGAGAAGAGGTGGGTTTGCTTGGCCAGATGATGAATTCAGGTTTGATCAAGCTGCTTTTGAAGCTCCTGTGGACAGATCAGTGAGTGCTTATAGGAGCTATGTAGACTGCAGTTCCTAAGCAGTGAAAACGGAGGCTGTGAGTGGGTGCAGCACTGAGGGAAAGGCAGCAGAGGGAGAAGAAAAACCTGCAGCCCGCAGGCATAAAGGCAGGGAAAGCCACACAAAGAATCACTGAGGACAGGAGACGTGGGTGATGGAGGAGTGGTTGTGACCACAGAGACGAGGGCCAAGGGCAGTGGTTACACCAAGGAAAGAGTAGGCAGGGTAGTGGCCAGTAGGTGGCCATGAGGTGTTGTGTAGCAGTGTCAGGGATGCAGAAACGAGGACTCCATGGATTAAGGATAAAATGAGAGGTGACAATGCATGCAATCTACTCTGTGGAAAGTCTGATACTGAAAGAATCACAACTTGCAAAGTGACAGTAAGAGGGGAACACAGAGTGACAAGAATCACTCTAGCTCAAGATGGAAAAGGACACAGGTGTATTTATACACTGAGAGAAATTAGCTGTAGAGAAGTAGGATACGTTTTTCTTCTCGAATGTTCCCTTGACCCCATCTCTCTTCACCTTTCCTGAGTCCCTCTCCTTTACTCTGTCCCTGTGTCCACACTGGCCTCAGAAGCCTCTGATTTGATGGTTGGCTGAGACTGGACTCTTCGTTCTCAACCCATTTTTGGCTGCATCTCCTTGACCCACAAGCCACAACTTAGTAGGAGGTGCTGCTGGAGGCACTTCACCCCAGTCCTGCCCTGCCTGTCCCTTTGAAGCTCCCAGGCTGGACTGAGGCAGGAATAAATAGTTCCCTGGGGACCGCTTGATTCCTGGGATCCTTGGCATTCCTCTTCCCAGAAGCCATCATGCCACTACGTAAAGCAAAGACCCCCCCCTCCCCGCCGAGCCACACACACACATGCAGTTCTGGATGGATTGAGCTGGGTGCAACCTAGAAACTGAATTTTTAATTGAATTTCATTTGAGTCAACTTAATTGGAAATGGTTACATGTAGCCAGTGGCTAATATTTTGGAAACAACTCCAGCCAAATGGACACCAAGCTCCAGGGTAAAAACAGAGTGTTTCTGAAAGGACAGGAGCAGCCTCTCTAAGAGAGGGCCCAAGAGACTTTGTCCCCATGCATTGGGTGAGGCCAATGCTCCCTACTGGGCCAACCATGACAGCATGGCCAGGGGCAGACGAAGACAAGATTGACAACAAGGCAGGGTAAGAGAGGCACTAATGGAGTATTGGATGTGGATGGATGTGGATAAGAAGGAAAGGGGAGCTGCAGGAAGGATGTGAGAGAGGAAAAGAAAGATTTCCTCACAGGGGCTTAGCACTAACTCCAAGACACTCATCTCTAAATTGTCTCTCCCACCTATCCCCTCCCGATTCTATAAATGGAAGGACCTTTAAGAACTACCCATTTTGCAGAGGAATCCACTGAGGCCCACAGTGGTGACTGGAGCACCCAGGGGACACAGATTCAGTAGAATCAGAAGCCGACCATGGTTCCCCAGAGCCCTGGACCACACCCACTTTAAAAGAAAGCAGAGCTGCGGAAGGAGAATTGCAGGTAGACCACAAGCAGACATAGGGAAGCCCAGAAGAGGCACCAACGAAGGGAGAAGAAATTGTAGCCCAAGTTCGCCAGGGCCCTTGGCTTGGAGGCGTCTGGGAAGGCGTTGGTGGCCGCCTCCTCCTCCAGCAGCTTCTCACTGGGCTTCCAGTGCACAATGCCCTCCTGACAGGCCTCACAGAACTCGCCACGGTGCGATCCACTGTCTGGGCGGCTGGCCACGTGGATGCGGTACTGGCCACCGTCCTCCTCGTAGCACTGCTCACGCAGGCTGGTGATGAGGTTGTCCACCAGGCCCTCGATGTTCTCCTCCAGCATGCTCGACTCGTCCAGCCGCGCCGTGCCGCACTCGTAGCACAGCTGCTTGAAGACGCGCATGCGTACTGAGCCCATCCGTTTGGTGCGGTCCAGGTGCATGTGGAAGAGGATGACCACGTGGGACGACTGCCAGGTGTGCCAGCACCAGGAGCAGTGGAACCTGCGGACAGAGGTAAAGAAGATGTTGCCTCCCAGTGACGGCCTGTCACTGGAGAAGAGAAAGGAGAGGGCTGGCCTATAAGCAGAGGTAGACTGTTTGCTCTCCTATGGGTCTGTTAACTCTGAGGCTGGCAGGCTCTACTCTCCTCCTAGTGAACACCTCTGGGTCCCCAACAGCATCCTGACTAGCCTCACCATGGAACCATCTGACACCCAGAAGTGTCCTAGGGTTTGATATCCACAACCTTTTATTGATTCAGCTCCCAATAAGCCTAAGGTGCTCAGGGCTGCACTTGGATGCTTCAAAGGGACACTCCTTTACTGTGGGCCTCGTTTGTCACCTGTAAAATGTTGTGTGACGGTGTCCGCTTACCCCTCCTGGGAATCTGGTAAAGGTGTCTTGCCCCATCCAACATGTGTACTTTGCTTACTTTAGGGAAAGGATGCATCCAGCTGCACCAAGCAGGGACGCTGGCTCAAGCTGTATCCTTAGTAAGCCACTAAGGATGACAGGATATGAAGTGAAGAGAGCTAGATGGGCTTGTGAGTGATTGCTAGATTTGATCTTTTTTAAAAAAGATTTTTAATTGGAAAATAAGATTTATAGAGAAAGGGTGAGCCAAAAAGATCTTCCATCCACTGGTTCACTCCCTAAGTGGCCACAATGGCTGGAGCTGAGTCAATCCAAAGCCAGGAACCAGGAGTTCTTCTGAGTCTCCCACATGGGCACAGGATCCCAAGGCTTTGGACTGTCCTCTACTGCTTTCCCAGGCCACAACCAAGGAACTGGAAGGGAAGCAAAGTAGCTGGAACACAAATCGGTGCTCATACAGGATGCCAGTACATGCAAGGGGAGGACTTTAGCCGCTAGGCTACTGTTCCAGGTCCTAGATTTGACCTTTGCATCTTCACACACACATGCACACACACAGAAGCTGCTTTGTCCAACCTGGATCCCAACAGTCCCTGCTTCAGGAGGCATGGAGGTAAGTGGCTGGGGCTTGTTAAGCAAGCCCCACTCTCCCACCCCACTCCCTTCCTCACATACCTTCATTGACAGACCATTTGACCTGAGAATACTTCCTGGGCCACTGGCACAGGGGAGTGTCCACTGGCTTGAGCCTGCTCTCATTGCTGGTTCTCTCTAGGCCCAGGGTGTGATGTGCTTCGTAGACCACTGATAAGAAACACAGTTACATGAAGTAGATGCCACTCAGGACCTGTGATATTACAAATAGTACACAGCCTAGGCCATGGGATTGGTAAAGCCAAGTCAGCCCAAACTCTGGAGGCCATTGACATCCCGAGCAGAGAACAAGACCTTGCTTAGCCCAAAGTAAAGCAGGTAAGGCAGAGGGAGCCAGGAAGGGGTTCTGCCGCTCTTGTGCTGGGCCAGAGATGCAGGGCACCAGAGGCAATGCACCCACAGGCATACAGGTGGAGTGATCCCCTCCTTACAATGAGATGCTGCTGTTTTCTAGCACTGCCTGAGGTCAACTGAGAGCTGAGAGAGGAGCTTGGGGAATCCCTTTGTCAGGACATAGTCCCTGCAGCTAAGTGCAAGAACCAAGGCAAAGAGCAGCCCAGACCAAACCAGGTTACAATACCCACTGGCATATATGTGGTTCAGGTCTAGGAACTGGGCAGGCTGGGCCAGTTCATAACATCCACTGGCAGACCCAAGAACTAGGACAGGGTGCAGGAGGGGCAAGTTCAGAACACAACACCTGTCAGTTCACACTGGGTTGGAACTGGGGGCTGACTGGGCTAGGCTAGACTATAGCACCCATCAGCAGGAATTGAAACTAGGGGAAAGCTGAAATGACTCAGGTTGAAACACCCTGGGTCATGCAGGTGAGATGGTGTATGCCACTCTGGTGGCAGGTGTATGCAGGTGAGATGAGCCACACCACTCTGGGAGTGGTGGATGCCAAATCCATGGGCCTTGGGTGCAAGGGGTCCGGCAGGGCCCAGGTCGCCTGGCCGGGGCTCTTAAGCCCACCTGCACAGTGGGTGGTGCTGGATCTATGTGTCCCAGGGATGGGAAATCTGGTGGGGCGTGGGTTGCCTGGCCCCAGTCCTAGGACCGCCTGTACAGTGGATGCCAGGTTCGTGAAGTCTTAGGGGTGGAGAGTCTGGGAAACCCAGGTTGCCTGGCCAAAGCCCTTTGGCCCACCTTCACTGTGGGCGCTAGGTCTATAAGTACCGAGGGTGGGGGATCCACAGAGTCTGGATCACCTGGCCCAGGTCCTTGGCTCTGCGTGTGAGAACTGGTCCTCCTCAGTGGAAAAGACAAAATAGTGGACAGCAGGCCTTAGTGCACATAGAAGGTATAGCAGCCCATTGGGGCCTGCAGAGGGCATTTGGTACAATACCAGAGGAAGAAGAATAGAACACATTGGAGAACTACCCCAGTCAAACAAGGACAACAAATATCTGGGCGAGTGGAAACTGTAAAAGTTGACTCTGCAGCCAATTGACATTGGAAGGGTTTTCTCACCCATGGACCAGCAAGATCAACAGCGTCTCAGAACTATCATAATCACCTGAGCAGAACCCTCAGAGTGTGTGTCACATCGGGACCCTGGGTGGATATCGGGTGGCTATCGGGTGGCTGTTCCCCTTCCCCAAGTACTGCGGCGGTTGGAAGGCTGGGTATGGCTTCTCCCCTTATATCTCCCTCCCTTCAGAAACAGGAAGAAGAAATAGAAATTTCTGAAACAATGATCACACACCCACTTTTCCCTAACCATGCAGCCTTCCCACCTTGATCAACTATGTAGACATCATCTAAAATAAACTTAAAAAGAAAAAAAATGGGAAAACAGAGACACAAGGACAAAGACTTTCCTAGGTTGAAAGATCCAGTTAACTGTGGAGCTACATTCTAACACATAGCAACTGTCAACAAATGTCCTTGCCTGTGCATCAGATTGGGCTTAATTGCCTGGCTAGACAGACAGTACTAGATGGTAACACAGCCCTACCCCCACCCTGGCAAGCTCTTTCCAGGGAAGCTCATGGCCTCCTCTCTTTAGTTTTCATCACTCCTTAAATGTTGGAGATTGCAGACTCACTGAGGACAGTACTGCTCTCCATTCGGTGTAGAAAACTGAGGCCCAGTGATGAAAATTAACTTGCCCCTGGGTCCACCCAGGGAGGCAGCCCCATCCCAAGCTGGAACAAATGTGGCTGGCATTGTGAGATTGCATCTCATTTGGGTACCTTTTCACATCCCAGCTGCTCCACTTCCCATCCAGCTCCTAGGGAAGCTTGGAATGGCCTTGGAAAAGCACCTGAAGATGGCCCAAGTAGTTAGCTCCCTACATTCACATGGGAGATCCGGATGATACTCTTGACTCCCTGCTTCAGCCAGACTCAGTGCTAGCAATTGCAGTAATCTGGGCAGTGTACCAACAGATGGACTAACTCTTTCTCTTACTTTCAAGTCTTACCTTCAAAGAAGCTAATAAATCTTTACTAAATAAATAAACAAATAAATAAATAACCCAGTGTGCTAGCCTAGTGGGTAAAGTCTCCCCTTGCATCGGGATCCTATACGGGCACCTGCTCATGTCTCAGCTGCTCCATTTCCCATCTCAGCTGTTTCATTTCCCTTTGTGGCCTGGGAAAGCAGTAGAGGACGGCCCAAAGCCTTGGGACCCTGCACCCATGGGGGAGACCCAGAATAAACTCCTGGCTCCTGCCTTTGAATTGACTCAGCTCCAGCCATTGAGGCCACTTAACGAGTGAACCAGCAGACAGAAGATCCTTTTCTCTGTTTCTCCTTCCCTCTGTAAATCTGACCTTCCAGTAAGAAAAAATAAACAAATAAATCTTTAAAAAAAATTTCTGGAAGCAATGCCCATGTGACACATCTGGCAGCTCTTTCTCTGCTTTCTCACCTGAGCTGGCATAACAATGAGTCAGAATGGGCACTGACTCTCCCTGGAAGGTCCTCAGGGCAGTGACCCAGGGGCTTTCTCCGAGGTCCCTCCCCACTGTGCCTCTCACCTGCCTGAGGCGTGCTGCTCCAGGTACTGCTTCCAGCCAGGGGCTAGCTCGCCAGGCTTGAGATTGGAGTCTATGATGAGCTCCCAGCTGTCTGCTGGCTTTGCAACCTCCATCTTCTCATAGAAAACTTTCTTCCACTCACAAACTGTCAGGCTGGCACACATGGTCCAGCTGGCAGGGGTTGGAGGTAACCAGGCAAGGGCACAGATAGAGCCTGGATGGTACAGGGCAGTGCAGTCTCTGTGTTCTGCAAACCTCATCCCTGTGTTGTGCAATGGCAAGGGGGTGGGGGTGGGACAGACCCAGATCCCTCCTTCGTTACCCTGGTACCTGTTGCCATAGCAGTCAGGTAAGGCATAAGGAGCCAAGACTGGAGACCAGGGAAGCCACAAGGGAGAGTGCAGGGCTCTGAACCAGGTCTCAGAGGCAGGGCTGTGCAGTGACACTAAATAGAGCAAGCAGGGTGGGTGGCCCAACCCTAGACCAAGCTCTTCTGGGCTCCAGAGGTCTCTATTAGGCACGGACAGCCCAGTGGCCCAGCTTCACCCATGGCCCTCCAGGTATCCTCTATTGTGTGCTATAATAAGTAGGACACCCCCAGAGTCAAGGAAAAAGAAGGGACAGGGAAATGCACTTCCTCCATCTTCAGCCCCCAACATGCTGTAACCATTGTTTACTTGCAGCCTAGCACAAGTCACTTGACATGTGTGCTGGTCAAGGCAGACCAGAAAGCCAAGATCCACACAACCTCTCCATGGCTAACACAAACTTCAGATTCAGAACTCCCCAAACCAAGCTCATTTGCTCATGTATTGCAGTATTGTTGCATTTCAGTCACAGGGGGATGGAGAGAAAAGTAGCCTGTGGTCCCTTTGCAGGGGGAGACCACAGGCCATTTGGTTATACAGTAATAACATTTCAGATCCGTAGTCACAGAAGTGCTAGAGCTCAGATTCAGTGTCTGCTCCCATTCCATGCTGAGCCTTGCCAGAAGAAGGGGTTTGTTTTCAGCCACAGGCTATTACAGCCTTCACTACTGAGCCATGCAATAAGGTACTCGCAGCTCCCCGAAGCCCAATTTAAATACTTCAGAGACAAGACAGGATTTTACTCCCAGTCTGCATAATGCAGAGGAAGACAGTTACCTAAAGGGAGGTTCAGCCTTGAGCATGGAAAAGACAATGATGTGGTTCAGTCCAGCTACCCCCTGACTTCTGTGTCGCTTCTCTTCCTGTCACACTCATCTTTGTGGCTCACTTGGACACAGAGCAGGGCATATGCAGAATTGAAAAGAGTTGCTAGGAGCCTGGAATTTTTGGTGTAAAGTTCTCCATGTGGCACTTGCCACCAAGTAGCTCTCATATGGTGTGAGATCTGAAACAACCTTCTTGTTGCTCTACCAGCTTTGATCAAAAGAAAAACACATGTCTTAAAATTATGGGTTGGCAGCTCTCAAAGAGATCACTTATTTGTAAAAATTCACTGTGTTCTCTCAGCTTGCCACTTTTTAACCAAAATTTCTTGACATTGGATGAAGACAACTGAGGCCTAGAAAGAGGAACTAACTTACCAGGGGTCTCAGAACTGGGTTGTTCACACCTCCCTTGGTGCTGTCTGAAAAGTCAGCTACCAGACTAGATAAGGTGGGGGGACCTGAGACCCCAGAAATGAAATGAAGGTTAGTGGAGCTTACAGTGCGACCTAGAGCTTCTAATAAATGTTGTGACATTGTTCCTGGGACAAATGGTAGTGAAGGGAGAGGAGAGGTGAGAACTGATTTATCTGTTGTTTTTTGTTTTGTTTTGTTTTTTTTCTATGAATGATGCAATCCCCCTTAGGCCCAGAGTCGGGTCTAATTTAGAGTAAGCAGAGAACAACAGAATTCATTTTTCTGTACAGCTGCATTACTTTTGCTCAAGGAAAAAAAAGACTTTGTTGTGATGCAATCAGTGAGCACAACCACTATCTGAATTTGCTGTAAATGACCCTGGATTTCTCTGGAACCCGTCGTGTGAGAGTTCACCAACGCAGCCGCAGCCCTCACCACACATGGGCAGTTTCAGTATGTATCACCACTGCCCTACTGCTGTTTTTTTTGTTTTGCTGCCTTATTTTTAATCCAGATAAGCACTTTTTTAAAATGAAGGGATTGGAGATTCATTCCTTATAAAACGGAATACTGTGCATCCATACTCTGTGAATTAACTACAATAGCAATAGGGGGAGGACTCCATTGTGGAATAGAAATGAATTTTATAAAAGATATATTATTCAAACTTCACGTATTAGAATAATACTTATTTGAACAGAAAATATCCAGGTAGAGCTGAAATGACAAAGTGCTGATGAGTCAGGACGGGAGTTCTGAAGCACTTGGAGTCACATGCAAACTAAATACACCTTTAACCCTAACGGGCTGCAACATGGGCTCTTCGGGGAGCAAACCCTCCACCCACCACAGAGCTGGGACGAGTCCCTGCTGCTGCCAATCAGGGTTACTGTTGGGAACAGGTCTTCACACAGGCCACCTGAGGCCAGAGGGTGGAGGAGACTGAATAAAATGATTCAAGACTTTTTCTTCACTGAGAAATGAATCCAGGGGAGATATAAGCCATAAAGTGTTTCCCACCACATCTCCACAATCTGAAGAAACACAGAAAATGCTCCAGCACGAATCTAAGGTCACCAGGGGAATCTTTTTCACCAGATGTTAGGAAAGCTCCATCTTCTAAGGAAGCAGCCCTTGGAGGAACAGGGTCCACACACCATGTACTGTGGGGAGGGTGATCCCTAAGTCCCAGAGCAGTCCACAGCATCAGTCACGACAGCCTGTGTCTTTCAAACAGTGACACACAGTACAGAGACAACTCCCAGGGCAGATTCCATGCTGCTTTGCTCTCCAGTAGCAGCACTCGCACCCAATCCAGCCTGGGCCTTGGCAGGGGTTCAAGCATCCATGTTTTATACACCACGTTTCCCAGCACTCCACAGACTGTGACATCTGTACTGAGAGTGCACCAACCTAGCATTGCTTTTTCAGGGGTTGTGATCATAGGAAGATATTTGGGATGCTCAAAGGAGGTAAAGCTTTTTAAAAGATTAGGATGGGAGTCGAGATCATCCCAGGCAAGGACAAATTTTAAAAGACAAGAGTTAATTAAGGGACTTCATGATTCTGGGAAGAAAACATGGAATTCTCTGTTAACAAGGAACATCTTGGGACACTTTCACCATGTACAGCAGAAATGACTTCTGGCCAAGAAGAACCTCCAGTAGAGTTCTTAGCTATCCTCAGAGAATCTATCTACTGATGAGCTGGGGCTCAAAACGTGTGCACAAGTTAACAAGGATTCCTCCCTAGAGCAATTCTAGAAGAGGGAAAAGAAAGCAGGTGGAAGCTCATGGTGGCCTTGGAGCTTCTCTTTTGAAACCACACACCGCTTCCCTTCACGGTTTGGTGAAAGCAAGGCACACGACCAATAAGCGCAAGAGATAGTGGGATAGGGAGGTATAATCTTGCAAAAGAAGTGGAACCTTCAGGAAGGCTTCCCAATATTTTGAAAAGGAAAACAGCCCACCTGAATACCCACATGGCTAACATATAACCTCCTGGAACAATAGAACTAGGCAGGTTGTATGGCACAGCATGATAAGAAAGCCAGTCCTTATGCCAACTCTTTGACTGGCTGCTTTGTGACCTTAGTGAGAGACCCACAGAGGATGGAACCCACACATGCCGCCTTGTCCAAGAAGAACTGCATGCTAAGTTTATGGCCCTATTTCTTTGGGTGTGGAGATGGGGAGTTGGAGGTGGGCAGGTAACAAGTGCTTAGCAGCCTTTTGAAAGCTATGGCTAGTAAATAGATATTACTGGCCCTCAATCTAGACCCTTAGGGATCCATCCAAGAAATTGTGGGAAAATTCGCATACACAGTTAAGCAGAAACGTGTACTGGTAAGAGAGAGTAATCAGAACAATAAAGTATGGACTTGAACACCACAACTCCTAAGCACCACTCCAACAGTCCCAGATTGCTGGCTGGCAAGAAGGGCAATACTCAGTCTCTTCGTTAGAGAATTTCATTATCAGCTGCTAGCTGTAACTTTTAAAAGGCTTCAAGAAATATTGTTTGTAAAAGCATAAGTGATGTGACAAGATGATGAAGCACCCTTAGGCCAAAATCTATTTTCAAGCAGAAACCTAAGGCCCTGAGTGAGCAGTTAAAGCTGCTTCTCCCCCCAAACAGCTGTGATTCCAGCTGTGAAACAGAACTGAGCTATGGATACATTCAGAGGGCACAGAGCAATAGACAGCAAGACCCAGGGTCCACAAGCAGAAATTGGGTACCAGGGCAGGTGTTTGGTTTAGATGCTGGTTAAAAGTGCCCAGGCCCCTGTCAGAGCTCTAGCTTTGGAATCCAGTTTCCAACGCAGACTCTAGGAGACCACAGTGATGGAGTAAGTATTTGGCACATGAGAGACCTGGGTTGATATCCTGGCTCTCAGCTTCTGTCCTTGACCTAGCCCAGAGATGTTATAGGTATTTGGGAAGTGAATCACAGGATGGGAACTTGCTCTATCTTTCCCTCTATATTTGCATCTCTCTCCATCTCAAATAAATCAATATACTTTGATTAAAAAATGAATACCTGGTAACAATGTACAGATAACTACTAAATGAATAGGAACAGAATACATACAATTTCCAGACTAAGAGGGAAAAATAGCACAATAATTAGAAAAAAATATAACATAAAGAAAGCAAGAGGAAATACAATCAAAATAAAGGGAGATAAGAAAAAAGTAAAAAATAAAAAGTATTGGTTGTAAATTCAAATACATTAACAGGCATGTGACGTGTAGCTAACAAGCACAAGTGTGTAACTGAATTTTGGAAACAGAAATTGCAGTCTCATTAAGACACTGTTAGACATTTGTCCAGTTGGCAAAAACAAAAATGGGTGAAAATGCAATGGCCAACGAGGAAGGCAAGCCAGTAAACTGCAGCACACAGGAGGCAGAGATTAATGTAACTATTTGGGGAACCATTTATCATTGTCTTGCAGAGCAGAGCGTTCAAGAACTCCATGATCTGACCACATTTCTCCTAGAAAAATCACTCTCATTTGCAGCAGATTACATGTACGATAATGCTCATTCATCATTCCTTAAAATGAACCAAATTACAGTCTCACATGTTTCATCCCACTTTTCTCTGCTTGATTTTACTCCTTTCTATTCAATTCTCTTCCTCCTTATTCTGTTTCATTATTTACTATTCCTTTCCACGAAAGAATGACAATGGAATAGATACCCACACACTTGAATTCCACAAAGCAATAAAAATTAGTTTTATCCACATCACCATGACAGAATCTCACAATGTTGAGCAGAATGAAATCCATGCTAATTCATACCAGTTTAGTGAAAGATTCAGATTTAAGACACTAGCAGTGTGGCATGTGTAGTTAAACTGTGCCCTGCAGCACCGCATCCCATAGAGGCATGGGTTCAAGTCCTGAAAAGTTGCAGAAAGTGCCCCAAATGCTCAAGCCTGCCCCTGAACCCATTTGGGAGACCCACAAGAATTTGGTGGCTCCTAGTTTTAGCTTGGCTCAGCCCAGGCTGTTGTAGCTATTTGGAAAGTGAACAAGTGGATGGAAGACATTTCTACCTCTTTCTCTCTATATATAACTCTCCTTTTCAAATAAATAAAATAAATACTTAAAACAAATCCATATTTAAAGTATACAATGTACAGGGGCTGATGTTGTGCCATAGCAAGTAAAGTTGCTGACTATAAGCCTGTATTCCGGAAGGACACCACTTCCGATTCAGCTCCCTATTAGTAGCCTTGGAAAAGCAGTAGAAAATGGCCTAAGTGCTTGAACTCATGCCACTCACATAAGAGACCCAGAAGATGCTCTTGGTTCCTGAATTCTACCTAGCCCGGCCCTAATCAGTACAACCATTTGGAGAATGAACCAGTGCATAGAAGGTCTCTAATCTCTCTCTCTCTCTCTCTCTCTCTCTCTCTCTCTCTCTCTCTATATATATATATATATATATATATATATATCTGTTTCTCTCTCTCGCTCTGTCTTTTTCTCTCTTTGCCCTCCTGTTAACTTTTGCAATTAAATTATTAAATATTTTCTTAAAATTAAAATTTTTAAAGTAAAAATAGGATTATATCTACAAGTGGAATATATGCACAAAAATCCTACATATTATTAGTCATAAGAGACTAAAATTGAAACCACAATTATGCATCAGTATACATGCACTAGAATGAGTACAACTAAAGACTGATAATACCAGGCATTGACAAAGGTGTATAACAACTAGAATCCTCATGCATTACTATGGGAATTCCAAATGATACATCCACTTTGGAAATCAATTTGGCAAATTTCTTATAGAGTTCATATACACGTAGCACATGACCCAACAATTCTATCCCTGGATATTCACAGGAGAGGAGAAAAGAAGCAAAAAATCTGTGTTTATTCAAACACCCATTCATATTTCTATAACAGCCTTATTCATAATAGTCCCAAACTCGACACAAACAAAATGCAGATAAGCAAATGATGTCAACAAGCAAATTCATTCAACGCCTTTTTAGGAACAATAGAAATAGACTATTAGGATGCATGGCATAGATTAATTTCAAAAACGTGCTGAGCGAAAAAGTTCAGAGGTGACAGAGTGTATCATGTGTGATTTCATTAAGTTCTTGAAAAGACAGTTTAATGTAGAATGGTGGCAAGTGCTCATTGGCTACCTAGGGTCAGTACTCTGACAGACTGTTCAGCATACGTCTCCCATTCACCCAGTGACACTTTTCTAGCTCCAGGATCTGTCCAGAGACACTAGCTTACACAAGGGAAAGGATCATGCCTGCAAAGTCTAACCTGAGACAAGCCCCTCACTGTTACTAGAACAACCCTTGAGTCTCTTCCGAAGATTCTGCCTTTATGAGGAGTCAGAGAACACATCGTTCAGTTTGTTTCCCTGGAGACTACACAGCCAGAACTGACCAAAGCGCTCAAGTTACACAGGATGTGGAAAAGAGAAAGAACACACTCTTTGACACTGAATTTACCCTCAAAGCAGTACACAGTATTTATTTTTTTCTTATCCAAAAGCTGATAAGGAAATGTTCACGTGGGATAACACTGAAGGAGCATTCCATAGATCATTGGAAAGCCCTGGGATAGATTGTTATGTATCACCCATGGGACAGATTTTGAAACACAGTCAGCAAATGCACAGTCAACAGCAGTCAGAGCCCGCAAGGCTAGCAGGTGCTGTGGAGGGTTAGGGTCAGATGTGTTAGACTCCTTCCCACAGATTAATGTGCTACAAAAATGCCTTCTCGGGCCCGAAGCAGTGGCGCAAGTGGTTAAGGTCCTCGCCTTGCACGCCCCGGGATCCCATATGGGCGCCGGTTCTATCCCTGGCAGCCCTGCTTTCCTTCCAGCTCCCTGCCTGTGGCCCGGGAAAGCAGCCGAGGACAGCCCAAAGCTTTGGGACCCTGCACCCGCGAGGGAGACCCGGAAGAGGCTCCTGGCTTCGGATTGGCATAGCAACGGCCGTTGCGCTCACTTGGGGAGTGAATCATCAGACGGAAGATCTTTCTTTCTGTCTCTCCTCTCTGTATATCTGCCTTTCCAATAAAAAAAAATAATAAAAATAAATCTTTAAAAAAAATGCCTTCTCACACTGCAGATAAGGAAGGTAGGCTTTACAGTAAGGAGACGAGATGCAGACTGAACAACATACCCATTTAATTTCTCAATGATTTGGAACTTTCCTGATGTGGGTATCAGTTGTGGTTGGAAAGCCATTGGATTGATTCGTTTTGTGGTTCTGTAGCAAACTATTACAGGTGGGTAATTGATCCTCTCTCATATTTCTGGGGACTCAGAAGCCCAAGGTTAAGGTGATGGCATCTGATGGGTATCTTCTTGTTGCTTCATCCCCTGGTGGACGGGTGAAAGAGCAGAAGAACACACATGACACCAAGAGAGGGAGGGCTGCATTTGCTTACATAAGAAGCCCATTGTCACCACCGTAAAGATCCTGCTTCTGGGGCAGGCAATTGGAGTAACAGAGAAGGTTCCAGGTGCGATGCCCGTATCCTGTGTGGCGATTCACACAGTTCTGGTTTCAGTTCTGGTTCCACTCCCATTTCCAGCCTCCTGCTAATGCACACCATGGCAGGCAGCAGGCAGGCAGCAGGCAGGCAGCAGGCATTTGAATCCCTACCACCCACGTGAGTGACTCAGACTGAGTTTCAGATTCCTGGGTTTAACCCAGCCAGTCCCTAGCTAGTGTGGATTGGTGAGTGTGGGTTGGAGCACATATCACCAAGTATATCTTTCTCCTCTGTGCGTCCATGTGTGGGTGTATCTTTCTGCCTTTCAAATAAAAACCTAAAATCTGAATAAGTTTTTAAAATTCTATTCCTTTGATAGGGACATTGATCCATTTCAGAAGTGATACAATTACCTCCGCAAGGGCTCAGCCCCCAACACTCTTGCACTTGGAAATGAATTCCTAACATATGAATTGAGGGAAGGCATTTAAACCACGTCTGTGTTCTCTGACAGAGGCTAATGACCTGAGGTAGACTTACAAGCATCAAGGAATTCACTTCTTACTAATAGAAGCCATCACCAAGGAAAATAGCCCAAGGAGTCTTTAAGACAACAGAAACTCACTTAAAAATCCAATACTGCAGCTTTGAGTATTAATTCCCTTTTAATATACGCTCTGTAAATGATGTATTTCTCCACAAACCTCCATGGGGAGTGCACGGCAGGACACACTCTGTGGAGCTGTGGCTGTGAAAGGAATATTCCACTCTTTCCTCCCACAGAGACGTCTGATTTTCAGGAAACTGGACAGAATCAGACCGCAGGACCAGCGTGGCACAGGAATAGCAAGCACTGTTAGGCACCAGTCAGTTCAGGAGGGGATGGGCAGAAATGGGAGAAAAGAGAACTAAGTACCTAAGTAACACACTATTGATGCAAACCTTTTTACTGTAAGGTCAAGCTTACAGCAATTCAGGGATTCTATAGTTCCTCTAAGACTTATCTCTGCATGACATTAAAATGATCCTTCATGCTCAGCATCTCCAATGTTTCTTGGGCCTCAGTTTTCATCACTCTTCTGTGTAACCCACATGCACAGAATGATACAAAGTTTCAAGAATGACTCTACTTCCTTTCCAAAGTCCTTTTCTCTGGTTCCCCCTGCTTAGAATGCTTTTACCTGCATTTCACCACTCTCTCAGTTGCTAATAGTTTAAGGGTTTACCTGTGTATCATCTCTTGGGAAAGACACTTTACTTTCCCTACCTGCTGTGACAATGTTTTTTTTTTTTTCCAGATGATCTCAATATTTTCATTCTACAACATAAACTTGACTTTCCTGTTATGCAACTGTGAGCTCTATATTTCTTTACCTTGAACCTGGACACCAGTAGACATGTCGTTTTGTTCCTTTCGAGGTTAAGTCATTAAAAAAAAAAAAAAAAAACACCTCTTCTATGTGATCCTCTTGGGAGACCATCACTTAGAATCCAACCACCGAGGCTAGGATGCTGGCAGAGGGAGCTGCTCTGCTTCTGATGCAGCTCCCTAATGATGCTCCTGCAAAGGCAGCAGAAGATGGCCCAAGAGCTTGGACCCCTCGTGTCCACACAAGAGACACAGATGGAGTTCTAGGTTTCTGGTTTTCAACCTGGCACAGCATGGGCTGTTGAAACCATTTCAGAGTGAAGCAGTGAATGGGAGATCTCTGATCTCTGTGTCTCTCCCACTCTCCCTCTCTCACTCTGCATTCCGTAACTAAATCACCTTCAAAAAAAAAAAAAAAAAAAGGAGGGGAAGCTGATCACACAGTAATCCACTTGTAGGTATTTGGGTCCATAGTCCTTGCTCACATTCAGTCATCCAGTAGCACAAAGGAGCCTTCAGATAATTTTTGCAAACTGACATAGTTTCATTTACTGAACAATGGGATTATAAACCCAGATGATTGTGGTAAGCAGGCATACTCACCACTTGTGGAGCATGTCATACTTAAAGAAATAGCTATTCTGCCTAAAATAAAGTGAGGCATGCACGCGGTCTCTCCCTTCCCACTGTATGTCCCATTTAATGATAGTTGCCAAACGCTCTGGCTTGAAGCTGTGGCCAGTTCCTTGTTTCACTACAATGGATGCTTCCTGCTATTTAAAATTTCTTTTTAGAATATGTCTGTTATTTTATTTTATTTTATTTTATTTTATTTTATTTTATTTTATTTTAGTTATTTTGCAGAATTCTTCTGAAGCTTCACTTAGGTCAAATCTAAGCATTTTTTTTCTTGAATTTCAGGTATGCAGGTGGCAGAAATACGGTTTAAATGTGTCCCGCCCCCCAGATTATGTCAGAAACTTGACTCTCAGTACAGCAGTATTGAGAGGTGGGATTTCAAGATGTGAATAGATCATGAGAATCCTGACTTCCTGGATGGACTAACTTCACTGGCATGGGAGTTAGTTCATTGTCACAATGGCAGCCCCTTCTAGTTCTTGACCTTCCAATTCCAGCACAGGATAGTGTAACACAGCTGATACCATCCTTGTGGACCTCCAAGCCTCAGAAACCAAGAGTCATGGAGCCTGCGTGGTGGCACAGTGCGTTAAACCGCTACTTGGAATGCCAGCATCCCATGATGGAGTGCTATCTCAAGTCCTGGCTGCTCTGCTTCCAATCAGATGATGATGACCCAAGGGCTTGGAAACTTGCCACCTCTGTGGGAGACCAGCAGGCAGTTCCTGGCTCTTGGCTTCAACCTGCCCCAGTCCTGACTGCTATAGCCATTTGAGGAGTGAATTTGAGTACTGAAGAATTTTCTCTTTTTCCGTCTTTTAAATAAATAAATAAACATGTTTTTAAAGAACTGTGAGCCAAATATGCTATTATTTATAAATTATCAAGTCCAATATAGTCTCTGACTTACAGTAACAGGAAACACGGACAGGCTATATCCACCAAATGGCCTTAAATCTCCTGTCCAACTTTTAAACAGTGTTAAAGGAGGATGGGAGAGACATAGCGTGGATTTCTTCTGGTAGTGGAGAAAAGATGTAATGTGAATCCACCTCACAGTGGAGAATGAAGCCTGTGGTGATAAAGTAGAAACCATGTACATGTAAGAGCCATAGCAAAAGGACCAGTGAGCAAGAAAACATTACAATTCAGTCCAGAATGGTTTCAATTCCCAAGGGGACCTATTGATAGAAATTGGTCAGGGTACAGCACCAAACTCAAGGGTAGCTACAGTCTCCACGTGGGAGTCCAGATCATTCTTCCAAGATACTTTGCATGATGCAACAAACAGCAGAAACTGTAACCTGGAGCTCAGGCTTCAGGAGCTGGGGCAGGAAGGCCTTGCCTGAGTCTCCCCTCACCTTACATGCTGGCTGCAGGACTGCACCTCGAGTGTGATCAAAGTTAGCACTGATAGTGTACTTTTCACACACTCAAGTGTTTCTAAGTAGTTTACACATATTCAGTGAGGCCTGTAAGAAGCCAATGGAGCAGAAGTAATCATGATTATCCCTACTTCACCTCTTAGGGAGCCAAGGCTCTGGACGTTTAAGTAATTTTCTGGAAGCCATATGGTTAACCAGTAATAGAATTTGAGACCATGTAATCTGGCCTTACTGGCTAGGTATGCCTATTGAGCTCTTCTCCAGGCCCAATTTAAAAGCAATAAAGTTATTATTGAACTGCAGACAACACAAAAATATATTAACTACTACGTGAAAATGCCATACTCTCTTCACTCTACATTCTGCCAAGTGATTATTAGACTTTGAGACTTAAATTTATTATAAAATGAATTTGATTTTTATAGGGTTATATTTTTTTAATCTATCATGTTCAAAATGATTATGTAACAATGAGACCTTTCTGCTTCAGAACATGATGGCTTATGAGATGTAGATTTGTTTCTTTTTTATTTTATTTTGTCTTTATTGGAAAGGCAGATTTACAGAGAGAAGGAGAAACAGAGAGAAAGAGCTCCCACTGGTTCAATCCCCAGCTGCCTGCAATGGCTGGAGCTGAGCCAATCTGAAGCCAGGAGCCTGGAACTTCTTCCTGGTCTCCCATACAAGTGCAGAGTGCCAAGGCTTCGGGGCATATTCTACTGCTTTCCCAGACCATAAATAGGGAACTGAATGGGAAATGGAACAGCTGGGTTATGAACCAGAGCCCATATGGAATCCCAGCACTTGAAGGGGAAGATTAGCCAATTGCGGCATCATGCCAGGCCAGGGGTACTTATCTGATACTTGCTCATGAGCTTGTGTCAGCTCACAGCACCTATACCAGAAACCAGGGTCAGTACCAGCATTTCAAAATCTCAGTGCATCTTAAGTCTTCAACCTTACAGGCAGCGCCTAGTGAAGTTATTACTGTCTCTAGGGCAAGCAGCTGACGAAGTGGTTAAACCGCCACTTGGGATGCCCCTCCCATAATGTCAAAGTGTCAGGGTTCACATCCCTGCACTAGTGTCCTATGAATGCACACCCTAGTGGCAGCAGATGAGACTGGATTGACTTCCTAGGTCCCGGACATTTGCAGAGTAAATCAGGAGATCGGAGATGTGTGTGTGTGTGTGTGTGTGTGTGTGTGTGTGTGTGTGTGTGTGTGTGTGTGTTGGGGATGTGTGTGTTTGTGTTGGGGGGGATGTGTCTCTGCCTCTCCAATAGAGTAAGCAACAATTTTGAAAGCTGAAATATCTTTCTGCACCTAAAAAGTGATTAGCACAATAACTGTAGGCAACTGCCTAGGTTGTCTTATATGTCCACTCACATGGGAGACCTGGGCTGGGCTAAGAGCATTCCCTGCTACCTGTTGGTGCACACAAAAGCTGGGCTGGGGAGCAAGTCTGGCTGGGCGAGGCTGCAGTGCCCATCCACAAGTATTGGAGCAGGGGGTGGGTCATGTCTGGCTAGACTGTAGCACTCACCAGAACACTAAGTTAGAAGCAGATCCGCAGTGGATTTATGGGCTCACCTCTGTGGGACTACAGAAATTGCTGGTTTACACAGAGAACTGGGGGTGGTGACAGAAAAGCCAGTCTGGACCACAAAACTCACCTGACAGGAGCGTCATGAAGCTGGGGTTGGGAGAAAGCTAGGCGGGGCCAAGCTACATCACCCACCAGCTCATGCACGGGCCAGGACAGAGGGCAAACCATGCCAAGCAGAGCCACGGCACCCTGCAGCACACATGGGACCCAGGGCTGGGAGCAGGCATTGGAGGGGAACTTAAGGAACTCCCTTCTCGGACTATCCTGCACTAGCCTCTTCAGCAGCTGGACTTTGAAGCTACTGCATGGGCAGCCTGAACTTCTGGCTTGCACACAACAGACTGGATTTCTCACTCTCCATAATTCCATGAGCCAATTCCAAATAAGTGTGTAAGTATCTGTGGGTGCATGAATACATCCATGCACACACACATAAGCATGTATATAGATAAAGTCTACACACACATACATATGTAAATAAGGGAGCTTCACAAAAGTTCTGAGCAAAGGATACAAATTTTTCATAATTTTTAAAGTGCTTTCATTTATCTTACTGATTGTTTCTTGGGAAAACTCATTTAAGAATCTATATGATTCTCCATATAGAGCATAAGAGACACATATGAACAATCTCTCTCTCTCTCTCTCTTTCTCTGTTTCTTTTTCCTGGAGAACTCTTTAGCCCAGTAGGATTCTTTTTGTGATTCCAGGGAAACCTAGAAAGCATTTTCCAGTTTGTCTGTGTTTTGTCCTGGGGCTCCTGGATGGCTAAGCAGACAATGTGCAGACAAGATCAAGAGTCTGCTCTGCCGGCACCAAGCTCTCTCTGTCAGGCCACGAGACCCTGGTTCTTGCCTCAATATTACAATCCAAGGCAGCATGTGCAACTGAGTCCTGAGCTGCTGGAAGGCAAGGTGCTACCACAGACCCTGACCCAGCTATCTACCTGTTCCACCCTGTCTGACTTTCTCCATTCTGGGCTGGGCATATGTTGACTTCTTGAGATCCATAGCATCTTCCCACCTTGTTCCCAGTGAAGCATCCAGGGGCCTCCAGCCAGTGTCCACTGGGCTCTATTTGTAAATTTATCAGGGGAGCACTGGCCAACTTCCTTCACTATTGAGTGTCTGGTGAAGCTGAAGCTGTTACAGAGATGACTGGCATTCAGTGCCTTACATCATGGGTGTTTTCTGGGGTAGACCTGGTCTCATCTTTGTACTCAGCTTTGAAATAACTGATCCCTCACACAAGCTGTCAGTGACCCTGTGGTGGTCCTGGTAGAGGCGCACTCTCCATTCTCTGTCTTTGAACCAAGGGTAGGTTTTTTGTTTTTTTTTTAAATGTGCGAACAAATGAAATTTTTCCATCTCCCCTTTTAGTACTGGTTTCTATATAATTGCTTTTTTCCCAGGGGATATGGCCTATCTGGCAGCAATCCATTGAAATTTCTTAGGTTTCCCTTGATCTTTTTAAATTTTATAGTTCTGAGCTTAATTTTAAATTTTAAGGATTTATATATTTTAAAGGTAGAGCAACAGAGAGAGTGTGTGTGTGAGAGAGAAAGTCTTCCATCTGTTAGCTTACTCCCCAAAAGGCCACAGTGGTCAGGTCTGGGCCAGAATGAAGTCAAATCCAAGAACTCCATCTCAGTCTCTCCAGTGAGTGTCACTGGTCCCAGCACTTCATCTATTTTCCAGTGCCTCTCAGGAACATGGGCTGGGAGCTGCTTGGAGAGCAGTAGCTGGAACTGCAACAGGTACTCCAATATGGGATGTGGCATTGCAAGTGGTGGCTTAACCTGCTACACTGCAATGCAAGCCCTTGTGTCTAATTTTTTTAAATGTGCATTGAGTCTGTCTAGAGAACCAGTGTAATGTCATGACTAAATGCTTGACCTCCCAAGTCAGATCTGATGTTTTTTTAAGACTTATTTATTTTTATTAAAAAGGCCAATTTACAAAGAGAAGGAGAGACAGAAAGAGTTTCTGTTTGCTGGTTCTCCACAAAGCGGGGTCCCAAAGCTCTGGGCCGTCCTCTACTGCTTTCCTAGGCCACAAGCAGGGAGCTGAACGGGAAGTGGAGCAGTTGGGACACAAACAGATGCTCATATGGGATCCTGGCATAGGCAAGGCAAGAATTTAGCATGAATTTAGCCCCTCCGCCATTGCACCAGGTCCTAAATCTGAGTTTTAACTATAGTTGTACTAGTTACAGGCTGTGCGAAATTGCATGATGATCTTTGTCATCTCCATGCCTGCAGAGCTCACAATTGCAGAGCTGAAACAATAGTGCCTGGAACATAGTGAACGCTTGGGAAGCTTTACTTAGACGTATTCATCGGTTACTACTCCATGTATAGAACATTCCAGAAAAGACAAAATTAGAGCTGGAGAACAGCTTAGAAGGCTTCAGGATTTAGTGAGGAAGGAGTGGTAAGGAAGATCATGAAGGGGGCACAGGAGTCACTGTGGTGGCGGTATAGCTGTTATGTCTCATTATTGAAGTGGTGGCTGTAGGAATCTGCTGTAGGAAGCCGCTGTAGGAAGCCATATACGGGATATCATTGCACAGACATATACACATAGGTGTAAAGATGGATGAAATGTGAATGCAGCCTGTGGATTATGGCAGTAATGCCGACATCTTGGCTCTGATGTTGTGCCATGGTTATATCACACAGTTATGAAGCGGGAACGTGGAATGTCTCCACATTATTCTTGTGGCTCTCAGTGAATCAGCATTGTGAAAACAGTTAAGTGCTCCTGGCACATTGTTTTAATAAACATTGTTGGCCAGCATTATTTTTGTCCTAACCAATTTTCCTTTTTCTCTGTATTTCACACATCTACATATATCAATGTAGAATCAAGTAGACAACAAAAATTGCTTTATTTTTATAAAATAGATGGATCTCAAGAAAGATAGTGATTTTGCATATATAGGACTTTGGAGCCCTTTGTACAGCTGTGCAAGTTGCCTTTGAGCTGTGGGGATATCAGAAGGCACACATAGGGAAACACCAAATCCCGGGTCTGTGACTGTGGATCGGCTGGATTCGCGGGCACTGCAGAGCACAGACGAGAAGGGCTGGCAGTCAGCCATTCTAGCTCCAGGGGTCCGTGGCAGAGCCCAGCACTGAGTCAAGGCCATGGGTATTTGCCCTGGGTCTCAGTGTATCAGGGCCCAGGTCAGCAGACACTGCTGGTTCCTCCCTACCCACTGTCAATGGGTGATTATTGCGTAGAGCAGGCCGCACCCCCCAACACATCTTCAGCATGGAAGAGAAAGATGGGGCCTGCTGTGGGCTCCCAGCTTTCATGCCAGCTGCCCAGAACATCAGGCAATGGTGAAGGGGAAGGATCCAGCTCCACGACTCGCCCTCAAAGCTTCGCCTCTTATCTATGTTCAGAATCTGTAACTTCAACCCTAAGAAACCTGTAGGCAGAGAACCTAAATTCTCCTCTGTGTTGTGCAGTTGGCAAAGCCATAAATGAGTCACATTTTTGTTCATTCACTGATGAACAACAGCCCTATCCCTGCTGGCCGGCTTCCTGCCTACAGGTCAGAGCCAAGCGCCCCATTCCCTGCCTGGTCACCTCCTAGACATCCACTGTTTTAGGATGTCCTTCCTAAACCTCAGTTCATTTACCCGCCAAATGGGATACTTTCCTCCCTTCAGTGGATAAGACCGTAGTGGGAATTCAGTGTGTTCTTGAACCTGAAAGTATGCTGTGGTCTGTAAATTTTGTTAATATTTGTGTCATCTCGCAAGCGTCTGTCCGCTTAAGGGCTCCTACTGAAACTGGCCTCTTTGGCCTGAGCGTTGAGGGATGACCTTTTCATTCCTCAGAAGAACTGGAAACTTGAAACTGAAGGGATGACTCAGAGTGGAAATTTACTCACTCAAGTAGGTTTCCAAGGGAAAGAGTTTGGAGCCAAAGGCTGCGACCTCAGATCCCATCCTACTGGCCCCTAGCCAATTCTGTCGTTTGAATGTTAGTGAAGGAGAGGATTTAAAGAAGGAGTGGACATACACAGGAGGCCAGCTTTTTTTTTAAAAAAAAAAAAAAAAAAGGAAGAAAGACAGAAAAAGAAAAGGAAAAAAAGCTCTTGGTCTATTTCCATTTCTCTACACCACTGAAGCAGAAAAGTCACCTTGCAGAGATTTCATGGACTGTCCTGCCACCTTGTGGCTATTTGCTAAACTGCACTAGTGATATGGCCTCAAAAAGCCAGCAGCCAATGGGTTACAATCACCCACCTACACATTTCTCACTCATTCCATCACTCATCAAGGCTATACAGTACTCACAACTATTCAAGCTTAAGAAATATATGGCCTTGATGGAAAGGAGGCAAAAAGAGAAAACAAATATGCTAGACAGAGGGGGAAAAAAAGCATGCTAGACCCTGAAGCCCAGGAGGTTTGGTGAGTCTTTCCATGTGACACAAAAGCAGAGTGCAGTAATGATGGGACACTAGGTATAGTGTCCACTGTGGCAACAAAAAATACAGGGACCCCCAAGCCAGGGTATGTCCAAGAGGCAGGATCAGGGAGTGACAAAGGTGAACATACTCTGGCTTTTGGCATGTAACAGTTTGGGGTGACAACTGCTTAACTTCCAGCAAAGCGGTCCCGAGATCATCGTTATCACGCCCTTCCATATGAAGACTCATAGGCCCCGTCTGCAGCCTTGAGTTTTCCCATGATCAAATAGGATATGGTCTGACAGAATCTCGAGCTTAAAGAGACCTCAGGGCCATCTCGTCCAGCCCTCTCCCCAGACCAGTCTTGGTTCACCACCATTCCTGTGCCTAATGGACACCCGCGTAGAGCTCAGGCTCTCAACACATTTGTCTGTGTTTTGTCAAGTTGACAAACATCTAAACTTTTCTCCCTAGGGCCACAGCAAAGAAGTAACCAGGTGTGTGAAGATATATGAAGAAGGTGACCACTTCTGGAAACAGAAAATCAGGACAGTATAAAATGAAGACTTAAATGCAAACAACTACTAATAACTCATGTGGGAAAAACCCCTGGCTCCTAGCTTCAGTCTGGCCCAGCTCTGGCCGCTGTAGCCATCTGGGAAGTGAACCAACAAATGAAAAATCTCTTTCTCTCTGTAACTGACTTTCAAAATAAATAAACACATTTTCATTTTAAAAAAATTGAAAGGTTCAACAGTAGAGAACTACTGCATGCAAGTATCATGGGGGTCAGCGTAATCGCTGTGTGGTTCTCCAAAACACAATGAACTCTTCGTCTCTAGTCTTGATGGGAATTTTCCTTAAGCTGTTCGTGGCCTGATACACAAGTTCTTGGTGATTCCTATTCTATAGAGACCCACTGGGCCTGGGGATTCCTCCGGTCTGTGTAACCAAAGTGTGGACATTGGGTGGGCGCAGTTCTTTTGTCCTCTAAATGCTGTTTTGGGATGATGCAAAAGGCAGAGCTAGCTAGAAGCGGGAGAAAAGCATTGCCCAATGGTGGCCAAGCACATGGCTCCTTGTACCTTGTGCTCCTTGTCTATTAAAGTGAGGATCAGCCAAGCATTGCCAATTGTTGTCAGGTGACCTCTTGGTCATGGGTAAGAAGGCCTCCATGTCTCAGTCCCCTGGATGGTCAGCAACTCGCAGAAAGTGAGGATCAGAGGTGACGGTGGTGTGATGGCTGGTGGTATTTCTCCATGCTTCCTCCTGTAGACAGACTGTTACACATTGAATTACATCCCTTCCAAACTCATTGCAGTCGCCACCCCGGAGCCTCAGAATGGGGCATCATTTGGAAATGGCTCTGTCCAGTTTCAAGAACAGCAGTCTCACTTTAGAACGAGTGCCAGGTGGCTGAAGCCCTCAGGGAGCGTCCCTGCTGGCCACCTGCTCAAGAACCACTTATACTGAGCGCAGCCCTGATCAAGCTCCCTGAATTCTTGGCAATGTCACTGATCAGAATTCGTTTTCCAAATCTTGGTGTTTCCCTGTGCTAGGCACCCAGGCTTTATTTTCTCAACTTAAACTCTCAGGGCTTGAATCCCTGTTATGGAGGTGACTGGAAGGCAAATGAGCCGTCTTGAGGCTATTCTCAGTGTGACCTCAAGCATGTCACATGTCCAATCTCAGCACCAGGCAGGAAGAAGAGCTGGGGAGGCGGGCTGGAGAATGGAGCGAGCAAACTTCTTCTGAGGAGCCTCAGCCTGCCTTCATGGGAAGACTCAAATGTGAACTAGGTGATCCTTGCCATAACACCCTGGGCTGAAAAACAGAATTGTTAGATCCTGCCCACCTGCCTCTTCAAGCCTAACCCCTATACACACGAGGTCCTTTAAACAAATCCCACAGTGTAGAGGACATCCTTGTCGCCGCCCTGCAGTGACACTAAAATGATGAGGAATCTCGAGGGCCTGGAAAAACGGGAACCGCCACCGCAACCGGCACACACAGCAAACGACCACACAAGAAACGCACAAACGAGCGAATGAACAAACACACAAACGAGCAAACGAACAAACACACAAACGAGCAAACGAAAAGACGGGCGAACGAACAGACAGGAAGGCAAACCAAAAGGGGCTTAATTGCCGAAAGCCGGCTGCTTATATACAGTTCTCCACCAATCACTTCTCCCCGTGGGTCCACTTGGCGCTATCTGATAGGCCAGCAATCGCAGGGGGTGGGCATTAGCCTATCCCTGTGACTTCCTGTTTGCCCACTGGGGGACAAATCCCGCCTCCTGGCCAGCCGCCATCTTGTGACTGCCTAACATACACGTGGCGTCCGCCGCTCCCCACACATCCTGTCTGCCTCCATTTCTGATGAAGGTCTGAAGGAACTTCAGGGAGTTCATGGGGAAATGAAATTAAACATGAAGTTTACTGGGGTGCAAAAAAAAAGATCCTCACATCTGTGAACCATCTCCTCTTTTCCCAAGAACTGCTTGAAGACCCCCTTGCGTTGATGAAAAACGGCATTCACGTCAAGTTGGGTAGTACAATGCTATATTCCCTTGGCCTGGGTTTTCCCGTGGAGAGCCGCTTTCCCTTTCTTTATGATCGATTATCAATTGGCCGCAGCGACTCTTTGATCTCCTCTTTGATATGAATGCCACCCACCCTGTTTGCCCCAGCCAGACTGGCCATGTCTCTGGGACAGTGTCACAACATGTAAACTGACTGTCTGAGAGCAGAGGGCTCCTGGGGCCAGCCTCCCTGGGGCCTGTGAATTGTCATTCCTGGAGTTGTCTGTTCTGTAAGTTCTGCTGCCAAGCTTCTTTGGGAGCCGAGGCATCATTTTCTCCCTTTTCAAAGAGCGGGGTGAGCTGAGGCCTCGAGCTGGCAAATCCTTTAAAGTCATTTTCAAAGGAAACCTGAGCTGAAAGGCCATGCGGCTGGCAGAGGGTGGCAGGACTCGTGGAGGTTCTCTGGGGCTTTGGGCGCTGGGCTCCCCAAAGCTTCCGGCAGCGTGCTCAGAGCCTGCGACAGGGGCACTGCCAAAGACACCAGGAGCCAGCCAAGCCCCACCCCCAGCCCACTCCTCAGGAAGCAGCTCCTGGCCTCTCCCTGGCGCTGGCCACCAGAGCCCTGCGTGTCCTCCCTGTTCTAGGTCCTGCCAATCAAATGGGATCCTTGGGGTTTCATGAGGTCAAGTGAACCCAGGTGCCAAAGCAAGCCAGGGAATTGGGGCAGGGGAGGAGGGGAATATGTGCCTTGATCATGAGGTCATCAGGGTTCTAGGGAGCCCAGGCTGCTTGGGGACATCTCGGAAAGGGGAGCCAAAGGGGACTCCACTGTCCCAAGTCCCTAGGACAAAAGGCAAATCTAAGCGGGGGGGTGGGAGGGAGGAAGGGGTTGGCTTATCTCCCAGCTGTTCTGAGCTACTGAGGGCTTTTAGTCACGCAGCAGACCCCAGAGAGACTCCAAGGCACTGAGGCTGAGGCATGCAAGAGTGATGCCAGAAGCCTTTCGACTGTCCCCTGGAGCTGACCAGACACAAATGGCTTATGAGAGCAGAAGTCTTCTCCCTTCACAAACCAAGCCACCTGAGGCCCAGAGGAACAACAGAGCTGAATAAAATGAATGTTGGGAGAGCAACAGCTGAATACACTGAAAGCTCGGCCTAGAGCTGCATGGGGTTCAGGGGGTACCCCACCTGATTCCCTCATATTCAAGGTGTAAGGAGTTATTCAAATATCCCACCCTGGACCTGGCGCCATTTCCTCTTCCTCACAGTTCAGGAAATTCACGCCACAGCCACCAATCACATGTAACAGGGCATTTCACCTGGGATTCCCACCCCCCATCGCAGCCCCTTCCCCAACCCTACCCACTTACCAATCATCCTTAGGATATGAACTGTAACGGGTCTCAGGCACCAATCCCCTGGGGCCTGCCCTCATCCCTCCCAACCCCTGCCCCCCCACACCTTGTGGGCTCACCTGAATGGCATCAAAGTGCCCCCAGGTGCGGCTCTTCCTCTCTCTTCTCCTTCTGGCCTCCCCGCCTCCACCCCCTTCTCTCTCCCTTTCTCATCTCCCACCACCTCCATCCCATTCCTGCCCCGCTGGAATAAACTTTCTAAAGTACCTTGCCGTGTCTGGTGCTTTCAGCTCACAGTAAAAAAAAACCAGGCTGTGGGAATTAGCTGTGCATAAAAACCTAAGAACTAGAACTTTAACTGTTTTAAATAACTGACAGGAGGTCTCCTGTCCACAGTGTGCTTTCACACCAGGAGCCCCGTGCAAGTCCACACCATGCTGCCAGGAACCAGCCGCAGGCAGGGCTCCCGGAGCTCATCACGGCAGCCTCTCCCTCCAGGTGTGTTATGTGATCCGGTGGGGAGAGTGGCCCCACCAAGAGTCCCTTCCGGGCCAGCGTGGTCGCACAGATGGTTATGCTACTACTCACAACACTGGCATCCTATGCTGAAAAACTGCCTTGAGTCCTGGCTGTTCCCTGCTAAAGTAGCTGCGGCAGCAGTGGGAGATGACCCCCTTGGGGCTCCATCACCCCAACGGAGCTCCTGGCTCTACCTTGTCTAGCCCCACCCAGTTCTGTGGCCACTTGAACAGTGAATCAACACAAAGCAGATCTCTCTTCCTCTCTCTGTTTTCTCCCCCTCTCTCTCTATAACTCTTTCCAATAAAATGAATACATCTTTCAGAAAAAGAAACCATTGCAACACAAGGAAAAACCTCCAGAGCAGGCCATCTTGACTTTTCTGCATTTTATTCTTATATTTGTACAGCTCTATTTTACAACGCAGTAATGCAGTTTAGACACAGCCAAACCCTGTCTCCGGAGTAGTTATAACACAAGCATGACGCAGAATGGGATGAGACAAACATTCCCAAAGAGAGTTTTGTTAGTGACAACTTCAAGTCCCTGTGTCTGCCTACACTTCCAAAAGGGATAGTGCACACTCGCCCATCACTGAAAAACTTCTGTGAAAAAAGGCACCAGGAGGACATGTGGTACAGGTATATACAAACCGAAAACTAGAACAAAATTACACAGTTTTCCTTCTGCAGCTTTTTTTATGTTTTTTTTTAATACACACTTTGTAAATTGTAAACCTTCACTTGCAAAAAAATACAAATACACTGAGGCATTTTAGACAAAATATTTTCTTACTTATACAGATGCAATACTTAAAATAGTCTCTTAAGTGCTCTTTCTCAATAAAGATTCTCAGATCCGTGTCTGCCTGCAGATACAAAATCGAGCCTTTAACGCAGTTTTATATTTTTAATATATCTTTTTTAGGTTTATATATATTTATTATATATATATTTATATATTTACAACTCTGCCATATATTCCTTCACCTTTGGTTAAAAAAATTAAAGCCCTCTCTGATAACATACTGAAGTCTTGTCTTTGAAAAGAATGCACATTTCCATACAAAAGAAACATCTGTTCCCACAAAACATACACATTCCTCATTTTATAGACCAAGTCAAGTCAGAACTTCGCATACTCCCCCCGCTCTGCTCTAGAAAATGAGTTTGCTCTGTGCTGACGTGGCTTGCCTTACACATGGGAGCAGAAGCAATATTATTGTCTTAATGTGGTATGGCAGTGGGGTTGGGGAGCCGCCTGGCTCCCGGCCCCTGGCCCCGCCCCCCACCCCCACCCGCAGCTATGATTTGCGCTAGTGGATGAAAAGAGGCACTACGTCATGGGGTGACATCGCGGGAAGTGTTACAGTATCCTTTGGGCAGGTTCTGCGCAGGGGCTGGAGACGGAAGCGCGGCACTCCATGCTTTAGCAGGCTTTGGGCAGCTCCGGAGGCAGCTCGGTGGCCGACACGCGGTATTGTACCTTGGTGTTGGTGATGGCGCCGTGCTTCTGGCGCAAATGAAGTCGCAGCTGGCTTTTGTGACGGAAATGCAGGTTACACTTCTCGCACTGTGGGGACACCAAGAGGTCAACTGTCAGCCATGGTCAATCCAGACCTACACGCCAGCTTCCCAAAGGTCAGCATCAAGAGCCCCTGTGTGAGTCCCTGCCTCTACTAGCAGGCAAAGAAAGACACATACTGCTTCCGTTCCTTCACTGACTTCCACAGGGTCTCCCTCGTCCTCCCCTGATCCTTTGTCTTCCCCTGCCGTGGGCCACAAGCTCAGGTCTGATCCCAAATGCCATTCAGACTGCAAGTCCCCCTATTTATTCAAGTTTTCCTGAATCACTCTATTGTGAAAATAATTCCTTTCCTCTACACTTCAGTAAGATCTAAGCTTGCCACACAGCTCACTGGTGCACATCACTTGGAGGTCAGTGACCATTCACTAAACCCTGTCATCTCCCCACGATGGAGCAGAATCTACTCATCGTGCAATAAATCTGAACACATTTAGACAACTGGACTAGATGTGTTGGACTTCATGAAGTGTTCTGTGCAGTTCTAGGCTTCCTAGGATGACAACATCCTATAGAAGTTAAAGAAGCATTAGCAATTATACTATCCTCACAGGCATTCAATAAACGGTAGGAAAGCTACTTAAAAGTAAAATGGATAAACAAATGTAATGGAGTTATCTAGATGAGATCCTGGATCCCAAATCAAGGGACTCATGATGATACATCAGCTCTGGTCCACAGTTTCTAATCACTACATAAAACTACAGTAAGACACTAACACCACAAGCAACTGGGTACCTGTAAGAACTCTCCATACATCATCAACTTTTCTATAGTTCTAAATATGCTCTATATTTAAAGCTACTATAACACATGCTCAAATGGAGAATTATTTAAAGTGAAAATAGACTTAGTAAATAAATGAAACAGGCAGCAGTCCAGCTAAAGAGGCCTGGTCTTGTTTCCAGGTCACTTGCTGCTGTTTGGTCCCAGCGCTCATCATCTCTCTGGACCTGGACTCTGTAAGGGACTGGGCCAGTTAGACAGTGAAGATCATCCTTCTCTCTGACACTCTATGCATCCAACATTCCAGTAAGTCCTGACAATGGAAATGATTATTGCATTCCTAATAGTGCATGTTGATGATTTATGAATACTATCCTTTCAGGAGGCAGGCACTATTCTGAGATTTGTTTTATAGATGAGGAAATAACAAGAATGGTCACTGATTTTCCCAAGAAGCAGCAACCAGGAAGATGAAACTCACTCAAAGCCTGACAAACAAGTGAGCAAAAATGACCACGCATTTTAGGCTAACACCCGGAATAGGGGGTAGCCCCACACTGATCAGTTCTTTTGCCTGTCACCTTCTGAGGTGATGCCACAAACCCTTCAACGTAGCACCAGGCAATATGTGGACCAATGAGCATGGATACCTGCAAAGTTCCAACGTTTCACTTCCAGACACTGGACTTGAACTGTTCTACCATTTGTGCTCAATATAAAAAACCCACTGTTTGCCTATGAAACAGTCAGAAGTTGGGTTCACAGGCTGTAGTTGCCAAGACCCTGCTCTAGAACATGACCATTCTAGTTGTGCTACACAGCTGAGCCCATCCTCTTCCTTGAAATAATCTTATCTCTGTTTATCTTTTCTTTTTAACATCCCCCTCCTTTTTGTCCCTGGTTCTTCTCCTACTCCTAAGACTGTTCCTTCTCAATCACCCTAACTATTCTCAAATACACCTCCAGCTCAGTGTAGTTGGAGGCACTCAGCAATACTTGTACAATAAACAAATACCTCTGAAATCCCTAGTCTGGACTCCTTTCCCAAGGACCTGTACCCTCATTTTAAAGAGAAGCACACTGAGGCCTGGGCCAAGGTTAGGCAAGGTGCCTTTGACAGATTCTGATCCAGGGTCTACTGACCATTAGTTCAGAGGCCATTTCACTATGTGCTGGAGATTGGAGTAAGCAGTACCCTGCTTTCAGCCTCTCCCTCCCGCCTGCCCAGGCCAACCAATTGCCACGAGAGGGTTTACATACATGGTAGGGTTTCTCTCCTGTATGGATTCGCAGGTGGCTCTTCAGAGTCTGAAGGTGCCGGAAGCGGGTGCCACAAATTTCACAGGGGTAGGGCTTCTCACCAGTGTGGATAAGCACATGGGCACGCAGGTGGGCCACCTGAGGAGAGGGGCAAGGCATAAGTGCCTGCGGCAGGTGGGCTGCAGGCCTCCGGCAGCCCCTCATGAGGCTACAGCACCCTAGGGATCCTCTCCCCACACTGCCCTGCTCACCTGCACAAATCGGGCTCCGCAAGTTTCGCATTTGTATGGCTTCTCCCCAGAGTGAATTCGAGTATGGGTTTTCAGGTTGGCCGGCCGGTTGAACTGAGCTCCGCAGATGTTGCAACGATAGGGTTTCTCACCTGTGTCCAGGGGAAAGAGGCCGAAGGAAGGTCACGGTCAGTGGGGAAAGTCTCCACCACCCCTCGCCCCTGCACTTCAAAGCAAACTGTCCCTTATTAAAGCTACTGGGCTTTTTTTCCCTTCCTACACCTCTCTCACACATCAGCACATCCTGCAGGAAACTAAGGCCAAGACACAGGCAGTGGCAAGGTGCAGACACAGGCTGGGCACAGGAGGGGATTGGCCACGTGGACAAGTCCCTGTCCTTCTTTAATCCTCAGTTTCCCTCTCTGGACCCAAAGGGGCTGATGAAATGAAATGACCCTGGAAGGCTCTTGCAGCTGTTCTTGGTGCATAAGTGTGATTCTATCAACAGCTTTCTCACTGCAGATACAGGCAGCTGCGCCACTCTCTCTTTCAGAACAAACACCCGTTTCCACTTGTGCCAATGACACTGGATTCCAGTGGCACAAGGCGGGGCCCAGGCAGAGGAAGCCAACAGTCTGGCCGAGCCTTTCCCCATGGAAAGTTTCTGGGACAATGAAGTTATCAAAAGCATTCAGGCAAAGTAAACCCAGGGCAGCCATAAGAGGATGGCAAATGGTTTGGTAAAGCAGTGGATGGGTGACAAGGAACAAGTCCTTGGAAGGATCAAGAGGCCCCGAATGTTCTTCTACCTTTATCAAAACCTAACCCACTTTGCCTCTAACAGGCCTCACTTTTTCTCTGGTATAGCCAAGGCAGGGCATCTGAGAAAGACAGGCAAGGAACCCAGGAAGCGAACAAGGTGACAAGACAGAGGAAAGGTCTTCCTTCGGGCCCGGAAGGGGTCTGCTCCCTGCCTTACTCAGGGTTCCCACAGCCATCCCCGTCATTCTCCAGGGTCCTCTCCCTCCTGTGCCTACAAGAATGCTGCCGTGGGCTGCGGCTATACCTGTGTGGACGGTCTTGTGGCTGGCGAGGTTGCCCTTGTAACGAAAGGAAGCCTGGCAGCGGTCACACTTGTAGGGTTTGTCGCTGTGGGTTTGCAGTGTGTGCCGCTTGAGGGAAGCCTCCTCAGAGAAGCGGCAGTCACACTCATTGCAGAAGAAGGTCCCGTTCTCTGTGGGATGGAACAGGAGATGCCATTGTCAGAAGGCAGAGTCGCTTGGAAGTCCCTCTCTCCCCTGGAGCTACTCCACCATCCCCTACCCAACTGAGCCCCCAGACCACCTACCTTACATCCCCAGGAACCCCAAGCTAAAGACCCATGGGGAGTTGATTTTTTTCTTAGCATTTAAAGAAAAAACACAGAACAAAAGGGAAGCTCAACCCCAAAATTCTCCCGGTACTTGCATAGCTTGAGGGAAGCTCAGCAGCTCTGCCCAGGGCTCTGAGCACAGACATTCCTCGCCAGCACCTAGTTTAATTTCTATTCCAATGGTAAGAAGGTTCCTGAATCACTCCCTGTGCCTCTGTTACCAAAGCCCTGGCTACTTTATGGGGGCATCTCACATCATACAAGACCAAACACAAGTTCCAAGTTCATAGGGCTGGCAGGCCCAAGGTAGTTCAACTGACCCTCTGTGATCATGGCAAGAGGAACTTGAGATGAGCCAGCACTCCATGGTTACCTTTGCACCTAGGTGGACTTCCCCTCCCCGCAAAACTCTGGGATGACTGGACAACCAGAGGTGATATTAGGATCAGAGGCCCAGACAAAAGGAATCTAGACAAATCAATGACAAACAGCCAGGGGGACAGGAGGAACAGTCCTGTAACCCCATGTCAAACCTCCTAGTATGGACAAGTAAATTATTTTTTTCCATTGCAAGGATTGGCAAATGACATATTGTGGTGATTTATCCCTGATTAGGGAATCCTGAGGCACAGCCAGTAATGGATTAACAGACTTTTTCATCTATTTAAGAAACAAACAAATAAACAAACAAACAAAAAAAAAAAACAAGAGAGGCCAAGCACTATCTAGAAACTTGAATTTACTAATTCAGTTAAAATAACTTAACCCAGCCAACATATACTGAGTCCTGCCACAGGCTAGAGGTTTATCAGGAAGAATAAGGTCCCAACAGGGAGAACCAATCGATGTGCAAATCAGTAGCAGTAGTCTGGGGACAGAGAGATTGAGATGCTCTGGAGTTCTAGCCAGCTGCACAAGCTACCATTGTGGAAAAATAAAAAAGATCCACAGGCTGTTTGGTTTTTGTTTGTCTCCCCAGATGAACCCTACAAGCTCAGTCCTAGCTTAGGTCAGCCCAGTTCCCTAAGAGGTAAAGAGTCAGGGGTTTGGCTGACAACTTCCGAGCATCAACCCCTGGGGCCCACAGGGTGGTTCTCCTCTTCCCTGGTGCTTGTGGGGGACACATGGAGGGGGGCGCAAGGTGGTCTGCATCCTCCCTGACATAGGGACTCACCACAGCTGGAGTCAGAGTACTCAGAGTGGGTCTCGCCCATCTCCTCGGGGAAGGTGGGGCCAGCTGAATGGAGGCACATCTCCGTGTGCTGCGGGGACTGAGAGCCACAGGAGGTGCACTTGGGGGGGTGCATGTAGAGAGGCGAGTGGCTCTCACTGCTGCTACGGGGCGAGCCAGTCAGAGACCTGTGGACAGGAGGACAAAGAGGCTCAGCACTGGGGCAGGACGGACCTGTCCACCCCAGCTCGGTACCACCCTTTCCCCCCTCTGGGCCTCTGCAAGCCCACAAGCCTGGACTGGAATCCCCACTCCGGAGCACTGCAGCCCCAGGTGGGGTTATGAGTGAGGCCACCCCCAAACAGCATGTGCAGAGGGATCACCTACCAGGGTCCAAATAAGCCCAGCTCCCTCACCAAGGCTAAGTGTCTCTCCCCACCTCCCAGGACTTGCAGCCCACAGCCTTTCCAAACCCAAGGAAAGCATGGGTCCTCCTACTGTACCAGGACCACAGGAAGAGGAAATATCTTTGGTATGAATGGAAAGTTCTACAATAAAGGGGAACTTTCTCACCAGGAAAAAGAATATCAAGGCCCAACATACTTCCTTATTTGGGCTAATTTATCCAATTTCCTCAATCCCATGCCCCCCAAAGAGACTCAGTGTTTCAGGTGAGCAAAGAATGAGCCCCAGTGCCTGCCCAGGTACTCCCAACCTCAGATGCAGACTGCCCCTGAAATCACCTGTTCACGATGGTGTTGAGCCGGCTGGCTTGTGGTATGGTGGAGTCCTCCCCAGCGGCACTGAGCTTGGTCGGTGACTGAAGGTCAATGTTTTCAGGTTCCATGGGAGCCTGGCAGGCAGCTGGGGCCGTGTAGGCTCTCGGAGACATGCGGCCCAGCTCAGCCTGCTCTGGCCCCTCTGGCTTGGCATTCTGGTTGAGGTTATTGAGTACAATGAACTTGTATTTCTTCCAGTTGCAGGCTTTGGGGTCAGTGGGGCTCTTGGCTGGAGGGGAGCCCGAGGCCTGCAGGATGCAGGCATTCTTGCTGCTGCAGGACTCTGTGGGCGAGTTGGGCTGGCAGTCAGATTTCTGGGGGCTCTGTGGACTGACAAGTCCTTTCCGGTTCAAAGGAGCATTAGGGGGCTCGAAGTGCAGTGCAATCTCATCCTCTGAGGAGGGCCTCTCTTCTTCTTTGCCAGCTTTGTCACAGGGGAAGTAGGGGACATTCCGGGCCGAGGGAGCAGCCGGCTTGGGTCCCTCAGCCACGCTGTAGTGCATGTCACTCCGGGCCTCCTCTGGCACTGCCTCCTTGGGTGAGTAGATGCTGTTGTGGCACATGCCAGGAGACACCTCCAAGGCCGGCCGGCTGTACTCTGCAGGCATGGGCCTGGCACTGTCGCAGGGGAGCGTCCGCTCCTTAGGAAAGGGGTTGGCCATGGGCATCCGAGCATCCCGGAGCTCCTCATCAGAGAAGAGAAAGCTACTGACAGGCAGGTGGCTGTACATGGGATAGGAGGCTGGGGGTGTGGACAGGCTGCCGTAGAGACTGGGAGCAAAGCCTCGGCTCTCACAGCCAGGGGCGTTCCTCAGCGGCAGGTTGTTCTCCACCACCTCCCGGCCCCGGTAGGCCATGAGGTCTTGTGGCATGAGCATACGGCTGTTGAGAAACTCGTCACGAGGAGGCTTGAGGGCAGGTACCATTTCTGCTTCACTGTAGCCAAAACAAAAAAAAAAAAAGGAGGGGGAAGAGAAAAGATCTCATATTAGCACTGCTAAGCAGACACCTTCCCAGCAAACCTGCTAGGTAGGTGCACCTGCATTTGAGGCAGAGGGGTACAAGGACTGTGGCTCTGGAGAACAGAAACACCAGAATGAAAGGGTGCAAGCTGCAGGTCCTATTTGGTAGTGCAGTAGATTAAACCTTAGCTTGTGATGTTGGCCTCCCATATCAGAGTGCTAGGCTGAATCTCAGTTGCTCTATTTCCCATCTAGCTTCTGCTAACAAAACTGGGATAGTAGCAGAAAATGGCCCAAATATCACCTACCACCAACGTGGGGCACTTGGATAGGGTCCTGGGCTCCTGTCTTCTGCCTGGTGCAGCCCTGGTCATCATGGCCACATAAGGTGTGAACCAGCAGATGAAATGTCTCTATTTCTCTCACTTTCTATCTATGTGTGTGTACGTTTCCCTCAACCCACCCCTATCACTCTGACTTCTATATAAGTAAAATCTTTAATTGAAAAAAAAAGACCCAGTGCAGTAGCCGAGTGGCTAAAGTCCTCACCTTGCAGGCACCGGGATCCCATGTGGGCACCCGTTCGTACCTAAGCTCCTCCACTTCCAATGCAGCTCCCTGCTTGTGGTCTGGGAAGGCAATAGAATATGGCCCAAAGCCTTGGAACCCTACACCGGCCTGAGAGACCTGGAGGAAGCTCCTAGTTCCTGGCTTCGGAACGGCCCAACTCCAGCCATTGAAGCTCCAGCAGATGGAAGATCTTTCCCTTTCTCTCTCTTTCTCTGTCCTCTCTCTACCTCTCTCTCTCTCTCTTTTCTCTCTGTAAATCTGACTTTCCAATAAAAAGAAATAAACCTTTTAAAAAAAGAAGTCTAGCAATCTAGTTTACTAGGGAACACTGAGCTAAAAAAATGGAAGTGAGCCACTTACAGATTTTGTGTCTAATTGGACTGATCTTGGATGCATAAGCATACTTGTACATATACAAACATGTGAAACTATAACTCCTCCAATGGGATACAGCTTAATGCTTACATAATACATTCAAAGTCCTTATCTCATTTCACCCCTACAAAATCCTACAAGGAAGGCAGGTAGTATATTCTGCATGATGCAGGGAAACAGAGAGGGAAGAATTGATGCAGCATTGGTGCCACAACATTACACACCCAGTACACTAAAAATAAAGGACTTGCCCATATTCCGACCGGAGTTATGAGAAAGCATACAATGGAGAGCAGGCAGCAAATGCCAGGGTTCCACAACAGCCAGACCTGGTTTGTAACCCCCGTATGCCTCCTCATGGTTCCTTGACTTGCAGCAAGTTACTGAACCAGTCAAGTTTAAGGTCTGATCCATAGAAAGTCCTCATCAGTGACAGCAATAATGAGCTCATGGCCGTTAGCATCCACAGGTGACAAGGAGAGCTAGTACACATATTTGTCAGGAGGGACACTGCGTAGGTGAAAAGCAGCTCAACAGAATCGGAGTGAACAGAGCTAGAACCCATAAGGAAGGCTGAAGGAGCCAGATGTCAACACGTTGTACAGATGGGTGCTCCAAAACTACAAGGTCAGCCTTGGGCTCTGGGAATGGGGAGTTTCTGCCTCTGGCAGTGTTCAGACGTAGACCAAAAACCATTCTGTTCTTGGGGAAAGCATGCAACTGTCCTAGAGCAGTCGGAGCACATGTTTCTCAAGACATTAAACCCTGAGTCTCTGTTCCATTTAGCAAAACTTTTCAATTCTTCGGTACTTTAAATGAGCCTCATGTCTTCCCAGCCCTCAGGTAAGGGGTTTAAGACCCAGTGAACTCAACAACTCAGTAAGTGTCCTCCTTGTAGGAGAGAACAGAGGAGAAGATGACTAAGGCAGAACCAACAAAGCTTGAATCATCCACGATTTGGTAGGAAATCAAGGCAGGTAGGCAACTAGTCACAATAAAAGAGAAAAAAAAGAACTAAAAAATAGATGCTAGAAGGAAGGTTTAAAGAACAGATAAAATCCTTCAGAACAAAGAGAAGGAGCCTGGCTCGGTGGCCTAGCGGCTAAAGTCCTCACCTTGCACATGCTGGGATCCCATATGGGCTCCAGTTCTAATCCCAGCAGCCCCACTTCCCAACCAGCCCCTGTTTATGGCCTAGGAAAGCAGTCGAGGACACCCCGAAGCCTTGGGACCCTGCACCCATATAGGAGACCCAGGAGAGGCTCCTGATTCTTGGCTTCGGCTCGGCTCAGCTCCGGCCCTTGTGGCCACTTGGGGAGTTAACCAGTGACCAGAAGATCTTCGTCTCTGTCTCTCCTTCTCTCTGTATATCTAACTTTCCAATAAAAATAAATCTTTAAAATATGTATATAAAGGCACACAGAGGAAAAGACAAGGGAGGCAGAGTGAGAGCGCCAACCAGAAGAGCTTCCAAGGAGAAGTCAGGATCCACATGCGGCTGTGGAGAAGGGGCGGGAAGCATGGTCCCCCTGCAGGATGGGCGGCGTGGTGGTGAATGGGCCATGGAGAGCAATAAGGTGTCCATTCTGCTTGGAACACAAGCATTAAGAAGGGCAGACGTGCCCAACAACATTGACTCTCGGAAAAGTATTTTTCTGTCTAAATGTGTGAAATATTAAGAATCTATTTTTTTTTTAATTATTTCATTTTGGTGTAAAAGGCAGAAAGACAGAGATAGAACACAAACAGAGGTCTTCTGTCAGCTGGTCCATTACCCCAAAGGCTGCAACAGCTGGGTCTCCCATGTAAGTGGCAGGGACCCAAGTACTTCCTCACAGGGTATTCACTAGCAAAAAACTATATGGAAGGCAGAGCTAGAACTTGAACCCAGCCATTCTAATATAGCAGCATCTCAAACCATTGTACCAAACACCTATGACTACCAAGCATTTCTTGGTAGCCCCTTCTTTCTCCATGCCTTGCATCCAGGTGGCAGCTTACCTGGCCTTGATAAATTTCCGGCAAGTGTCCACAACATGCTCCATCTGCAGGTACATAGCCGTGGCCATTACAGCCATGATGTTGCCTTCCCGCAGGTTGAGCCGAGATGTGTACATGAAGTCCAAGAGGATGCAGAAGCCCTCAGGGTTGATCTCAGGATCCAAGTTGATCACACTGAGGTTACATTTCAACTGATCGGTGAAGATGCTGTAGAACAGGCCACTGGGAAATAAACAGAGGTCCCATTATAAGAGATGCAGAGGGCCTGTGATGGGCTGCAGTCAGCACTGAAGCTCGACCCCTTTCACCAAGGTCATCCCAGAGTTTCTATGACAATTACTAAGACCTGACATGATGCAGCGCTTACCAAATGCCCTGAAAGCACTTTGTGCGCCTCACCCTGTGCCACTCACAGCCCTGAACCTTCACAAATGAGGAAACGGAGATCAGAGAGGCTAAATGATAGTCTTAACTGCATGGATTACCAGAGCTAAATTTAGCACTCATTTGCAGGAACTATTCTTAGTCTGCCTCTTTGGGATAAGCATGTCCCCTCTTGCTCCACTGAAATGTCATTAAGGAGCTTTTTTTTTAGGAGCAGTTTGAGAGTAGCTAACAATTGAATTAAAATGTGCCTGTATCTAAACTCTACTGCTTTTCTCAAAGTCCAGATATTATCAGTTATTCCTAGAAGATGAGTCCAATCTAAAGCTATGCCTGGTGGAAGAATAAAAATTAAATCAAAAACCAGAAGCCAGGAATGTCATCTTGGTTCTACTCTTTCCGGCTAAACTGCCAGTGAGCCAGACTTGTACCGGTAAGCAGCCAGGTGACCTTGAGTGAGACACTTAACTTTTCTGTACCTTAGCTTCCTTATTTGCAAAGCAAGGTAAACAAGCAGTGTCTACCTCATAAGGTGTGGCAACAACGGCCATGGCAAGGGTACAGAATGACAACCCACACAGTGTAAGCATTTACCACATGCTATCTGTTATTTTTGTATTTCTATAAATGCCTGTTCTTGTCACTGTTCAAAAAAAAAAAAAGTGCTTGTAGTAGATGCTGGATAAGTTCTGTAACAGCAATAGAGATCTCAGGATGCACGTCATTCCAGCTCTCAGTGCTGGTATCATGTCTAAGATACGATAGTCATGCTGTCCGTAGTTGCAAAGGTTATTAGGAAGCTCCAGAGAGATGATGTAGTGCAAAACTATTCCAAAAACTTCAAATCCTTCACAAATAGGAGGAATTCACTTGCTTATCTTAACCCTTAAATACACTCTGAACCTTCATGGAAGTTCAATTACAGTACAAAATAAATATAAAACTTGCTCCAACTACAGTAACAGTCTCATTTTTCATTTTTACTGCTTAACTGAAATTATTCTCCACTCTTGCTCCAGATTTCCTTCTTGTGGCAGTATACGATTTCTCCCTCTAATACGTGCAGAATGGGAAGTCTTTTTCTGAAAGGGTGTTCAGCCATTCACTTCCACGGAGCCTGCTATGCCAAGGCCACAGGCTGAGGTCTGGACCAAGAGACACAGCATCCTAGCTATGACGTAAGAACCCTGTGCTCCACCTGCCTGGCTTCTTGCCCTGCCTTTTTCCTTTACCCAACTTCTCCATCCAGACCCCTCACCTGCAGGCCATGAGGACTGTCTTGTGAGCTCTGAACTGCTCCCGGCTCACCACGATGACGACATCAGTCAAGATGTCACGGCTCCGCAGGCGATTCAGGTTGAGAAGTACGTCACTGGCATGGCGAGTGAACTGGATACAGCTGTCAGCCGGTGAGGCCATTTTGTCTTCGCCTGAAAACACAAGAACCAACGTCCTATTAATTCTCGACAAGCTGTTTGCCGCTGACCAGAGAGAGCAAAGAGCTGGCTTAACCTGCTCAGGTATGGAATGTAATTCAGGTCCCTGTGTTTTGTCTTTGAATAACTCATAGCCTTTCTCTGGCCATTACTCTTCATAGCTGCGTGATGAGGTGAATGCTCTGTTTTCAAAAAGTTGGACTAGAAAGCTCTTTAGGGAAAAGGGGACAGGAATGAATACTTGTTGAGTGGTTTTGCCACATACCAAACACTCTGCCAAGCACTGAGTGAGTGTGTTGCAATGGAGAGAGCTCACACGTAGGAAGCTCTCTGGCCGGTGTTGCCCTTTTTCTAGTTGTGTGATTTGGAGCAGAGTGCTTCTGGGCTTCGGTTTTGCAAAACACCTATGTGAGCACAAAAATTAAAAATGCATGCCTCGCCCATAGTGAGGGCTCAGAAGTGAAAGCTTTTCTCATTGACATTTCCTTTCACTGCCCAGTCCTTCTCCACTATGTGGCTTTAGAAAGGTTTCACTTGGAATCCCCAGACCCCAACACTAGCTCATGGCAGTGCATGACAGGAGGCTAACTGAATTTGAACTAAGAAATAGGTAAGGACATGAAACTGCCACAGCCAGGATAAAAGAGTGAGGGCTAGGGGTGAAACAGAAGGAATTGGTTAGCCTTTGTCTCATTTAATGAAGGGTGACAAATACACATGCACTGGCAAATGCAAAGTTTGTCCACAAGATTTCAAAGCATATCATTTGATTGACTCACCCAGTGCCTTGCTTCACAGTCCAGAATTTTGCTTAAAACCTACAGAGAAGAGAAGAGAGCATTCAGAAACAGACTCAATGAGTGTAACACTGTCCACTATAGACTTATTTTAGGACACATGTATTTAGTTTTCGCTTTGATAGCTGCAGCCTGCCAGTTGGTGTGGTTTCACCACAAGCTAGCGAACTTTTTCCACTTCTGCTCTTATGAAAACAACAGGCACCCAAAGCCATGTGATAAAAATGCTTTTATCTTAGGTGCGGAGAATGTAATTTCACACACACACATTTTCCCCTCAGAGTAAAAAATCTGAAATCTGTACCACCCAAAGACTGCTAGAACTTATGGCAAAAAAAGAAACAGGGGGAGGAGGAATACTTCTTTCCACATTAGCACTAATTGATAATAATTGCTTGGGGCCAGAACATATTGGATGCCCAAACCTGCCAGACTATTGTGTTTCACGTCATAGAATAGTTCCATAAGGTCAGAGGGTCACATTCTTTGTCCCTAGTGCCCCAATGATAAAACAGACTTGGGGGGACGTTTGGGTGGCTTTCCAAGGACCAGCAGCCAGGTAGCGCTCCCTGACTGAACCATGAAGTACTGAACATGGAATGTGTGGAGGACCACCTGACAAGCCTGCCTGCACATTCCTGGGGCATTTTTGCTAGATTTTTCAAAGTTTCCTCTCTGCTCCCTCCTGGGCCCAAGACCAGCCACAGGGTTAAGGCATCCAAGTGTGTGCTTCTCCTTGCTGGTGAAAGAATTAACTGTGTAGTTGAGCTGAGAACTGGCCAGCGAGCACTAAACCTGAGATTTCATGAAATATGTTCCCCATATTGGTTTCTCTGAAACAAAATTCATTAGAAGCACAGGTATAGGTCTTTCATTATTATTGACGGAATGTGTGCTACCAAACCAAGCCAGATCAGAACCCTCTGGCCCTATTTTTAAAAGTACAGCCCTGTGGAGTTCTTTTCCGGGTATGAAGGGACCCAAGGCCAGTGAGGTCATGTTAGGCCACGTAGATGGTTGGTGGCCTGGCCCTAGGTCTTCTGGCTCCAATTCCTGTCCCCTTTCCAAATCCAGCCTACGTGCTGTAGAACAGGCTGGGCTGCACCCTTAGGTGGGTGGATCTCATTTCCAAGTTCCTTCTCCCTCACTCCCACCCCAACCCCACCCCCACCACATACACACCTTGCCCCCTTCTAGGGTGCTGCCTGTTACCAAACACTAAAAAGCGAGGTCTCCCTGAATCTAACCAAACGCAGACATTTCTCCGTGGCTCCAAGCGCCTATCACCCCATTGCCTCAGCTTCAAGGTTAACATGTATCCTTGAGTGATGGGAGATTGAGAGGGGAAATGCAGAAAAGGGAGATTGGGGAGAGAGTGCTAAAAAAAAAAAAAAAAAAAGGCAGAAAGAACCAAGATCCTCCTCTCCCCATTCCAGCTGCATAGACGGGTAGAGAAAGACAAACTTAATCCTAAGCAAAGTTCCAGGATGATCCTCTTTGGAAAAAAGAATGCTGAGGACACATGTGTGGTTTATTTGTAAACAATCTCCTCTTCCCCTTCGGAAGAGCTCAGCAAACACTCTGGAGCACCCTGCCTGCCCCCAAAACAGCTTCAACCACCCGTTCACTTGTGGATTTCCAGTCACAGACTGCTGGAACCACAGGAAGCCCAGATTTGCCATTTCACCGTGACAAGTGGCAATGACTCATCCCAGATGCCGACTGAAACAAATACAAAAATTCCCTTGTGTCCACTCTCTGGACCGGGGCTTTTAACCTTCAGCCTCTCACCCCCGGTCGCACAAAAACAGATCTGCATACACGGAGACCCGTGTCCATATGAAATTCACCCTCTTGAACTCTGGTTAAGGTGAGTGCCTCTTGCACGTGAGCAAGTCCTCTCCCTTCACCCAGACCGCTCAGTCCGTTCATACCCTGTCCTTGTAACCTTATCCTTACAACAACCCTTCCTTACTGCTGAGGAAACTGGGGTTCCCAGAGATCAGCCTGAGCCAAGGTCTTCAAGCCAATCTCCAAGCAAGATCCCAAAGCCAATCTCCAAGCAAGGTCCCACACTAATCCCATTTCATTAGTCACAGCCATACCACCAATTCCATACCCCTCCAAGAAAAAATCACCCCACAAAAACAGCGCCAGGAAGGCAAGCCTGCCAGCCAAAAAACTGACAAAGGCTCCAGGCGAAGCCCTAGCCCCTACTCCAAGCCCTGTGAGGTGGCAGCGTCCCAGAGGGAGTTGAAATTTTGTCTCCTGCACCTCACCCTCATCGCCTCTTTTGGGGCTTCCCTAATATATATTCAATCTGACACTGGAGAAGGCAGGTCCTCCAAAGGAGCTTTCCATTGGATCACACACACACACACACACGCGCGCGCGCTCGGATAAACAGCAAAAAGAGAAGTCAGAATAAAGGGGAAAGGAGAGGGACAGGCGGCAATGAGAAGTCGGCATGCTTCAGATGCAGCGCGAAGCCTTCCAAAGACGCCCTCATGTCCTTCCTGCTCCCGGGGTTGGCACCAGGCGGCCCCCTTCTCTCATTCACACCTGAGCTCTGCACGCCGAGGTCAACCTGTGAGGGCTCGTCCCCCCCCCCCCGCAACTTCCCCGACACCATACCTGTCTTCCAGGGACCGCCCACCCCCGTGGGACCCCCGGCCACGGCTTCCCATCCGCCTGGAAGCCCCCACAGGCGCGAAGGAGGTGCGATGCTGTGTCTGAAGTGGCCCTTAATTTAGTTACATTCAAATAAAAGTTTTGGTGCACTTCTGTAGCTAGCATTGTGTGTCTGATTTTTTTTTTTTTTTTCCTGTTACGCCGTCAAGGCAGGGGGCAGTGAAGGGAATGGCACAGCCCTCTCATTCCCGGAACGTAGTCGATCTCAACTCTGAGGATTTCACAGAACACGCTCTGCCCATCGTCGGCTCCAACCAGAAGTAACTTTCCAGGAAGCTGCCGGCCCCCGACGGCCGCCAGGATCGCCGCCTGCTCGGCGCGGACCGCTGGGGGATTCACCCGCCGCGGTGGGGGTGGCGCCGGGGAACACGGCACACTTTCCCCTAAATCCCTCTGCCAAGCCGCTTCCAGGAGTCTCCGAGTTCACTCCTTCCGACCCCTCCCTCACAGTTTGTAAAAGAGGAAATTTAGACGAGTAGCAAAGCCTGGGTCAAGACGCCAGAGTACTGGTCCAATCCGAGGTTCAAGTTGCCCAGTTGCGCAGTGCATCTCTTTTTCTTCTTTTGCTTGCTCCCGTCTTCGCTGCCCTCCCCTCCCCCATTTCTTAAAATGCTAGGGCGAGACGTCGAGGTTAAAGACTTAGAATCCCTTAGAGCTGAGGGTCTCCATCCAGCGCGCCCCAATATGCTTGGAGGAAAACTAAACCGAAAAACCCTTCCGCCACGTTGGCAAAGGAGGACAATCCAACTCCGCTTGGTTTCCGCTCAGAGTCTAGAATACCAACTGCCAGGCCGAACTTGTGACCAGACTTCCAGATTTCGGAATCCAGTTTCCCCCCAGACCTTGGAGACACAGATAGGACCGGCCAGAGGCTAGGGCGCCGACCGGAGCGCGCTCATTGGCGCGCGCCTAAGTTGCCTCGCTATTCGGTGCCCTTCCTGGAAGCGCCAGGAAATATCCCTGGGTGCCATCTCCTAACTGTTCCCGGTAGCTGGCTCTGAAAGGCATTTTCAGGGGTCCTGAGGGGTGGGGGCGGACTGGGGTCGCCTAAGACAGCCTCCCAGGGTAACAGTCTCCTGTTCAAACAAGCGGTTCGCGTCATATCGCGCCGCTCTCCCTCTCTGCGCGAAGGCGGGGTCGAGGTTGGTCCCTCAAATAATCCTCTCCTCTGGCTTTCTCATTCAGAACTCTTTTTCCTGGTAGCCAAAAAGTGAAGGAGAAGGTGGAATTTAATACGGGAGGGGAGAGGGTGAGAATCTGGGAAGCCAGAATTGTCAGTGCCCTTATTGTAAGTCGGCAATGGCGTGGTTCAGGCAGCGCACGGCGGCTGGTGCTTTTACCGCTGCCTGACACTAGAGAGAGCCCTCCTTCCAGGCTTGAAACCCACAGCCCCCTTCCAGCCCCGCCTCTCCTTCCCGTTGACCTAGTTTGGCAAGAGGCTCGGTCTCCTTCCCCCGTCACCCCCACCCCTCCTTCCTTTCCAGGCCGGCCGTTGGATTATTGGTAATCTAATAACTCCAATAACTCGCTGGAAAATGCAAAGGGGGATTTGAAAGTGCAAAGCACTGTTCAGGGACGGGAACCAGGAATTTTAATAAGGCTGGAGCTTCCGCAGTGAAACTCGCACCGCGGCTCCTGGCCCCGACGCTCCCTCGCCCAGCGAGCCGCGTCTTAAGGAAAGAGCAGCTTGGGTCCAGCCACTGGGGTCCGGCCGCTGCGCGTGGCGTTAAACCGCGACATAGCTTTAGTTCTGCCGGGGCGGGCTGGCGGGGGGCGGTCTCTCAGAGCTGTTTGCCTAGGGGAAAAGGAGGTGGAAGAGACTAGATAAAAGCGATTTTTGATAACGCCAAGGCCTCGGCAAACTGCTTTGGGTAACCGAGGTATTCGGGGACATTTTGTCCCGACTTTCATTTCTATCACGTTTCCTGCCAGCACAGCTCTTGCAAGCCTGCAAGCTTCTAGGAAATGCAATAAAATAGAGAGATGTGTTTTATTACCGAGCTCTGAGGGGGAGCTTCAGAAAGGGCCGCTCCCCCGCACACCCCGGCTTGGGACAGCCTTCCTCCAGCAGGCCGGCTGGAAACGCTAACAAACTACGGTTCCCGGGGCAGAGAGCTCTTCTCGGCTTCTCCTGGCTGCGCTCCGGCTTCGGCCTGTGCAAAAAGGCTGGCGGGGAGGAGGTAGACATGAGCTCTCCCAGCAAACAATGCCTTTAAAAATTCGATCTGGACAGAAGTCAGCCAAGGTCTTTATTCACGTTAATGAAGATGGAAGGCACTAACTGTCCTTGGAAGGCGATGAGTCAAACTTGACCGTGCTTCAAACACGTCCCCAGATTCGCTTCCAGCTTGAACAGAGGCGCGTTTCTCCGACGCGGCCTGCAATAGCTCCCGGGGAGACTGGGAGAGGCTGAACTGGGTCCCTGCGGACCCCGGCCCGAGCTAGGCGGGTATGTGGACCTCAGCCTCCGGGCGGGACGGCGCGCAAAGCGCCGCCAGAGGCGCCAACTCGCGGACGCGCGTTTGCCATCTAAAGACCCCAGCCCCGCAGGAGGAGAGTTTGCTGAGAAACTATGGGAGCACAAATGCTGCGAGGGTCCTCTCTTCCTCTCTCTCTCTCTTACACACACCCCCTTTTTTTTCCTAGGCACCTGCACAAACAGGAACGTAAAGAGAGCCATTTCAGCACTCCTAAGGTGGGCTTGGGCGCAACAGGTGTGCGCACAGGGTCTTAGCTCAGACCCCTTTACACAGACACACCCGGAATCTCAGCCCTCAGTACCAGCGGGCTTCTCACGTCTATTCCCGAAAGAACGCAAGGAAAAAAAAAAAAAAAAACCTTAGGTCATTCTTTGTAAACAAATTCTTCCAAGACGGTTAGGCAACCGCTTCTAACGTGCACTGACAACCATGATGACCTAAAAGGTTAAAATCACGACTCTGGCTGCTACTCTTTTCTTTTTTCCTCATAGATCACGTCAAAGGAGTTGAAATAAACTTGCCTTTGACTTTTAAGTCACTAGCCTCGAACTCAGAAGTTTAAAGTTGGCCTAGGTTCACTCACTCATTGACCACTCACCCACAGGCCCCCTTGTCCGGGCCTATTAGTTCAACTGTGACGGGAGTGGGGGGGCAGTAGTTTACAAAAATGGGGGAGAGGTAGCTAAAGTCCTAAAGACCCTGAATTCTCGAACGGGACATCCTTCTACTCCCCATTGCCCCGGGAGGGACGGCAGCAGCGGACAGCCGGTGCGCTCCAAGCGGGTTATTTTAAGTTTGTTTTTTTTTTTTTTCCAGTGGAGGCAGATGCCTGCCACTGACCGAAGAACGTCGCAATGGGTTAGTCGTTTGCATCTGGCCGGGCAGAGCTTTGGGGAATCAAATGCCATCCCCTCTGGGGCACGGGGTGCCTTCCCTCGGTCTGATCTAGCACTTCGCGAGGCTACCAGAGAGCCCAGAGGTGAAAGGGTCGGTGCCCAGGGCTGGACTGCGACCCTTCGGCCAGACGGCCACTAGGTGGCGGGCGCCGTCCGTGGGAGAAGCACCACGCGGACACGGTGCCCCGCCACCAACACACACACTTTTTTTTTTTTCTCCTTGTCTGTTGAAAGTGGGGGTGTGGTTGCCTCCAAAACCCAGACTGGGAAAACACTTAATTTAGTGGCTGGAATTCCGTTCTTCCCGATGCTTACGCCTCTAGCCACCGCATCGCGGTATCTGGAACTGCCTCCGCGAGTTGTGCGTTGACTTGCTTTCCGAAGAGCAGAATGCGCTGGGTAGGCAAGGAAAGGGTGCACTTGTCTTCCACAAAAAAAAAAAAAAAAAAAAAAAAGAAAGAAAGAAAAGAAAAAGCAAAGGCAGGACAGGCCCTCGACGGTCTGCGCCTTGACTCTTTGCAAAAACGCCGGCTGGCCAGAAAAGAAAACCGGGTATAAACTCCAGCTCCCCACCGAGAGAAGGGGGCCCTGGACCCTTGCGAACCCCGGGCCGACCGCCCGAGCCGCAGAGCAGGAAGGCTGAGTGGGGGGACCGAGGTCTTTTGGCCTGGGAGGCGGGGAGGTTGGGAGGAGACGTTCCTGGCTTCCACCGGGGCGAAGAGAAACAGGCCGGCTTTGCCAGAAGCCGCCGCGCGACTGCGTGGCCGCGTCCCACTTGTTGCGCAGCGCTGGAAAGCCGCACTCGCCCCACGGCCCTGACTCCCCGAGGGACGACCAACAGCCAGGTCGACCCCCTCGCCAGCTGCCCACCTGACCCTGCAGACGCTGCCGGTTCTCTACCTCCAACACTAGGGCTGGCTTTCCAATCCAGACATTTCTCCCCATCTGAACGTCAGTTAGGCGGCATCATTCAAGTGACCAGAGGTCAGGTCCAAGGGGGAGACGGACCATCTCCTCGCCAGGAGATCTCGCCTAATCCAAGCCTATGTACACCTCCCACCCCATCAAGTAGTGACAAGCAGACCTCTCCGGCTGGAAAGCAACTTTTTTCGACCTCAATTGCGCGATCACGGCAAAGCGCCTTAAAAAAAAAAAAGTTGTCGCTTCCCTACACTTTTGAAAATCTGTCTGAAAACTTAACAGTGCCCCAAAAGGTCATTTCACAATTTTTTTTCAGCTATTTTAACTTTTGCTAATAGTTGTACCCGCCGAGGGGTGGCGCTGCCGCACCACCTCTTCCCAATCTTAAATTACTAGTATATATGGTGGGTGGTTTGTGTTTTTTTTTTTTTTTTTTTTTCACAACAAAGTAGGTTGTGAATGTGCTCCCCAGCGGAGGATAGAGGGAAGGAAGGATTTTGACATGTGGTCAGGGCTACCATTTACTCAACCAGTTAACTGGAACTCTTGAAGGGCTCGGTAAAAGCAACGAGAGAATTGAGTCCCACCTCTGTTTACCAAACCCTGAGGAAATCAGACAAGTCTTTTCAAGAAAGTATCTGGGTAAAACCCTTCCAAAGTAAGCATGTGAAGAAGCAGACGGTTGGGGAACCCCTGGCTTCCCTGCCTGTCCCCTCCTTCCAGGTGCCTGGTTGGTACCTGCTATCCACAGACCCTTACGGTCTAATTCTGCTGCCCCGCAGCATCGGAAAGTCTTCCAAATAGGACATACTGGAAACTTCTATGTCTAAACAGAGGCAAAGGAACAGTTCTCATCTACAGGTTTCTATTTTGGCCTTGAAGACTCCACTGCAATCTTTTTAAAAGGGAAGCTCCCCTAGCTGTACCCCACCACCACCACCATCACGTTTCCTCCATTGCAGGTATATATATATATACATACATACACGCATAGCAAAAATACCACCTTTTAAAGGGAGAATGTGATCACGCCTCACTCCTTTGAGCTCATGCTTGCTACCTCCAGGAATAGTGTGTGGACCAGGGCCAGATGAACTTCAACTTGGGCTGCAGATTTACGACGATCTATTCCAGTGCCAAGGGCTCTCGGTAGTAAATAGTGAGCAAAATAGATACCTGTCTCTTGATGGATCTCTCCTGTCTCCCCTGCTCTCCCTTCTCTCTCTCTCTCTCTCTCTCTCTCTCTCTCTCTCTCAATTTATTTACTAAAACCACACACACCTTGCAAACAAAAAGGGAAATTGGCAGTCCCTGTAGAGGAAGCCAGCGGCACCTCGCAGAGCCACAAACTGTATTTCTAAACAGCCCTTTCCCTGCGTCTCTCTCTCCTGCCCCACTTTTCCGGACAGTAAAAAAAAAAAAAAAGCATCTACTGACGCTCACTTTACTTTTGTTTTAAACGTTCTAAGACTTTCTTCCCTGAAAATTACAAACTAATTGGGGAGGTGGGGGGGGGTGGGAAACAAACAAGAATACATCCCTCTCCTAGGGTCCATGACTGGCTGTCACAGCTTCAGCTCCGCACGCCCCCCACGCAGTTGTCAGGACCCCCACGGCCCCCTCTGCCAAGTCTTAGCCATCCGGAGGGAGGGCACACCACACAGGGGGTCTTCCGCATCCTTAAAACAAATATCCGTGGGGCTGTGTTGTTTTCCACGGAGGAAGGGGCAGGTTGAAAACTCATGGCAACATTAGTTCCATTTTTCGCCAAGGTTCCAATCACAAGGCAACAGAAAGGCAACGCGACCCACAGTTCTCGAGACAGTTACCGCGGTCACTACCTCCGGCTGCGCGGTGGCCCCTCGCTACGGCTGACCCCCCGAGCGCAGCCCCAGCCCCGGCCCCAAAGCTCCAACTCCCGACCCGCTCCCGCCCCGGGCCGCCGCCGCCGCCGCCTTTCCTTCTCCCTATTCCTTCAAGGAGAGCCACAGGTTGCAAATCCAACCAACCTCGCCATCTGATTTGTTTGTTTTGGGGTTTGGGGTTTGTTTGCGCCATCACAAGGCTCTCCCCCTGGCACCCGCGTCTCCAGCTTCCCCGGGCAGAGCCCCGAAGCGCCCTAACTCCCCTCGCGGCTCCCGCTGGTCAGGAACGCGGGCTCGGGCTCTGTCTTTTTCCCCTCGCGCGCTGTCAGGACCTCGGGCTCTCGGAAGCCTGCCCAGTGCGCCACGCTCAGACCCGCAGTGGCTTTTTTTTCCCCCTTCTTCTTCTTTTTACAAAATAATAATAATAATAAAATGTAGGAAAAGGAGGGAACAGCCATTGGGAGCCAACACAGAGTCACGCAGCGCCCCAAATACAAACGCCGTGGCCGAGAGAAATCCCGCCACCTCCTCTCCGCGCTCGGCCTGCCAAGCTCCCCAGAGTCCCCGCGACGCGGAGAGGCACCCCGCAGGTGCAAACGCACACCCCTTGCTCATTCTTCCAATCCCAAATCCCTGTCCCACCATCAGCCCGTCTCCTCGGGATGGGCAAAAGGGAACGCGCGGGGGTGCCCGGCTCTCTCTCGACTACGACCAAGAAAGAATAATTTCCAAAGTCTTCAACACCCCCGCCCCCCAAGCGAGCTCAACCTCCCCAAAACACAGAGGACGGGGAACACCAAAACACTCGTCCTTCGCTAGGAACATCAAGGCTCCGAAAGGAAATAGCAGGCACGAGAGATACTTCATCTGGGTTTATGACCGAGAGAGAGAGGAGGAAAAAAAAAAAAAAAAAGACACACAAAAACACCCGCGGAGTTCGCTCGCATTTTTTTTTCCTCCCAAATCTCGGCTCGGCTCGCAGACAGGGAAGCTAAGGGATCCGAGGCCGGTGGAAGGCAGCCAGCGGGGACGAGCGAGCCGGGGCAGCCTCCCGGAGTTAGCCGGGAGGACGCGGAGAGGGGCAGGAAGCAGAGGCCGGGGGAGGGCGGGAGGGAAGGCGAGGCTGGAGCGGGGAGCCCGGCAGGCAGTTTGCAAGCGAGAGAGCGCGGAGAGCCGCAGCCGCACGAATCCAGCGCCAACACAAGCCGTACGCAAGCAGCAGCCGAAGCGAGGGCGCGAGCGCGCGTCCCCTGCGCCGTCCGGGGCCAGCAGCCCCGGGCCGGCCCCAAGCACCCCCCAACACCGGCCGCCCCCTAACTCCCCTCCTGCCTCTCCTCCTCCAAAAAAAAAAAAAAAACCCAAAACAACACCAGGGAGGGTGGCCAGCCGGTTCCCTCCAAGACAACAACAACAATAATAATAAATGCATTTAGAAAAAAAAAAAATCTATATCCTAGAGTGGGAGAGACGTGGGACTAATCTTCGGCATTTATTTTAACATCTGACAGCTAGAATAAATAAATAGATACATTTATATCAATAGATACACATAGGAAACTTGGAGCCAAAGCATTTGGCAAGAGCGGAAAAAAAAAGAATTTAAAGGTAAAATCATGATCATGAGCAGCGGCGGCGGCGGCGGCAGCAGCAACAGCGGCGGCGGCGGCAGCAGCAGCAGCGGCGGCAGCAACAGCAATAATCACCTGGTGTCCGGCCTTTCCTAGAAACTTCTTGCATCACCACTTCTAAGAACCCCAGTTCTAAGAATCAACAGAGCTCAATTCTCGGAATTTGAGCTGCGGACTCTACCACTGCTCCGCGGCAGGGGAGGACTCGGTGTCAGCTCCCTGCCATTTCGGCCAGCTCCGCCGCACAAAACATCTTCCAAGCCGCGATTTTCTTCCACCGTCCGGCCTGGTGCAAAGTCCTCACGAGGCCGGCGTCCTCGCTTCGGGGGTTCGAGCTCGAGGTCCGAGGGGCCAGAAAGCGGCCCTCCCTCCCGGGGCCGGCGACGATGGTACGGCCTGCTCCGCCACCGTCACGTGGGCGCCTCTTGTGTGACGTCGGCGTCTTCGCTGTAGCAAAGCTGGGCCTCTGGAATTCTGAGAACTAATTTGCTATTCGGTGACATAAGAGGGGGAGTGCGCTTTGCTTCCTCGGGGTCTGAGGTTGATTCCTGTTCTCCTACCCATAAACTCAGCTCCTCCAGCTCCACACACAAAAGGGGAGCGACAGAGTTTGAACCATTGGAAAATACAGATACGTTGTAGGTTGAGAGGAGCGAGTAAAAAGGGGGCAAAAAAAAAAAAATAAACACCACAGCAGCTCTTTCCAGCTAGAATATTAGGCACCACGAGAAAAATATTTACCCAGCAATTTTCGGTGGGTTCATTTGCTTTGTTTTTATTTGGGACAGGTTCTTCTGGGCTCTATTTTATTTTTTTCCTGTGTGTGTGTGTGTGTGTGTGTGTGTGTGTGTGTGTGGTGGTGGTGGATTGGGATTTTTTTTGCTTGTTGCATTTTGATGGTTTCCGAGTGTTGCTTTTGATTTTTTGCCTTTTGCAAGTTTGTGCTGTTACGTAAATCTTGGGATCCGTCAGCGGTTGGATTTTGTTTGTGTGTTTTTTCTTTCCCTATCTAATCTCTCAAGCGTTTTTAAAGACGTATTCTTTCAGTACTTTACACTGTTGAAAGATCCTTGCATTTTTGCTCATGTGTGACAATCCCAACCCCCACTTTTTCTTTTTCCTGCGGTTACAATTTCTTGCCTCCCCCCTCCCACCCCGCCTATGGACTTTTGCTGAAGAGGGTCTCTGCTCTTGGGAGAAATGGTTAAAGGATTTGTTTGGGTGTGTGTCTTTCCAGGACTGCGAGTGGTGGGTTTACTATCTCTGTTATGGTTCACTCTTAGAGGAAATGTCTTGTCACCAGAAACCTGTGCCTATGGGTATGTGTACCTGCATGTTCTACAAAATTCTGGGAGCCAAAGACGTGCGTGTGCTTTGCTGTTGCTTCAAGTTCTGATTTTTTTTTTCCAGGCGAGTTTCAAGGTCGTTGTAAGAAAAAAAAAAAAAAAAAAAGCAAAACAAAACCTCTGGAGTCTGTGTTTAAGAGATCAGCCCGAGGGAACCGTGCAGGCCTGCCGGGCCAGTGGTGGAGATACTGCGAGTGTGGGAACAGCCTGTACCGCAAGTCCGGGGCGCTGCACCCGGCAAGGTCCTCTTAGCTTGTGAGCTCAGGCAAGGGGAGGGTGGGGGCGGGGGATACCTTCCTTTCTCTTTTTCTTCCTTCCTTTCTTTTTCAAGGCAGAATGCAGTGTGCAGAATCACTTCGCTGTAAGCCTGGGTTTGTTTGTTCACAGCAGCCAGTTTCCCTATTTAAATGTGGGCTGGGGTTTTTTCCCCTCCTACTCATCCCTGAATGAGAGAGACTCTTGTTCTTTTATGTCTCTCTCTTAAAAAGAAGGGTGTGAGGGGAGAAAATAATATTTCAGATTCCTCAAGAATTAACCCAAAATGTTTGGACCAGAAGCAGCTTCCCCAGGCCAAGCCAGCCACTCTGAGCTTTGGGCGGCAGTGTGTTCCCAGAGCTCTTAAAGGTCCCACCAGGGTTCTTGATGCCTTCATTGGAGCCTAAAGATGCTTTCCCCAGTTCGTGTAGCTATCCGCACTTCCCACATCGCGGTTTCTGAGAGAAAGGTGAGCTGGCGTCGTGGGTTTAGTTCAGATCCCTGCCACTGACAGTCCCGTAAGAAGTTTCATCTGCCGCTGAGGGTGCTGTGGTCTCTGCGTCCTGCCGGATGAAAACACTGGGCTCCACACAAGTTCCAAGGAGTTGGTGGTGTTGCCCAAGGGTTGGAGCTCAGGCTGTCTGCCTCAGTGTCCGTCCCTGTGAAATCGCAATATTTTCACTGACTGCCAGATGCATGTCTGCCGCCTCTGCAGAAAGGGCTTCTTGTAAAAGGGATTTTTAAAAAAAGGATAAGTTGGCCTAATCCTGTCACCATTGTTGAAATGAATGCTTGATACCCCCTGCTCTCCATTCCCCAAATCTGGTATTGCCAAGGCAGGTTCAATCTGCCTGAAGGCAGACCATCTACTTTATGATGATGATGATGATGATGATGATGCTGCTGATGGAGTCCCCTTTTCTCTCATCCCACTGGATTCAAACTAACACCCCAGTTTCGCTGAAGTGATTTCCTTTACATGTTTGTACTTTTTTGTGATTCTGTTTTTCTATCTTTTACGAGCTGTAAGGCTTTTAGGATTTCTCAGATGTAGTTATAAGGTTTACAGTGTGAACTGGATAACTCTACCCTGTTGTTGGTCCCATGATAGGCTTGCTTTTATGGTTTTGGGGGGGGATCATTTTCATGTCAAAGCTGCCATGTGCCTCATCCCCCGACCCCCACCCCAACCTTAAACACTCGCTGCCTGCCCCTCTTGTTCCCTTTGCCACTCCACGATTAGCCCCATGGGGGCGCTGCAGAGCAAAGGGAAATCTGCTCCCTCAGGCAGTGGAACCAGCTAGAGTGGGGGCTGGGAAGGAATTCACCCTTTCCAAGTCTCAGCCCTCTTCAGTTTTGTACAGGGAGCCCCTGGAAAGGAAACCCACCAGGGCTGGTTTGCGGATAATTAACCTCATCCACAGGCTTGGTGCCTTATTAGTGTGACTAAGTACCAGTCTCCCCACATTTCTACAGTCATTCCCCCACCCTCCCAAATAGATGTGTTTACATGGAAAGAAAAGGACCAGAACAGGGGGCATAGAGAAAGATGATATTGAAAATATTGTAAAGATAGACACTTTTAGGTGAGTCTTTTTTTTTTCCTCCAGCTGAATGAATGGTGAGAAAATTGGGCACTCACCTCTCACTCACTTTTTCACTTCCTAGGAAAGTAACTTTTTCACATTTTATACAGATTGCATTTCTCCCAGAATGTCCTTCCTCATCCCCCGGTGACTTCTCCCCAAGGCAGACAGTGGGCATCTCCCTGAATCCAGCAGAGCTGTTTAATGGGATTAAAGACAGGCCTGCCTTGAATATGCTCAGATTCTTTTTAAATCATCCTTACAAAGCGAAACTCTGCAGTCTGCTGCACCTCTCTTACTGTCTTTGGGGTACTGTGCATCCATGAGTCTCGTGATGTAATGGTGATTGGCTCTGAATGTTCAGAAAAGAGAATCAGGTCAGGGGCTTTCATCCCATGAGCTGGGCATAGGGAGAGGTCCCTGATCACAACTGCCGGAGAAATAGAAGCTTTGTGATAAAATGAAATCGCTTGGAACTAACATGACATCTATTTCAGGAAGGGAGCAAATTTCACCTCCAGTTCTCCCTCCCTAAACCTTCCCCAGGATTTACCTACAGCTAAAGTCTATCCTGGTTTCCTGCTAAGGGGTTCACAGGAGAAGCTGCCTTTTACCTGTCCCCAGCCCCTGATCCTGGGTGGGTGGTTCAACTCTCCTATCACACGGTTCTAGATTTTAGAACGGGAAGCAATCCTGCAGATCAATCGCTCAATTCCTCTCCGTGTTCTCCTTCTCAGGGAAGGGGCTGGCCCCTCACCAGAGGTGTGGCTGACGCTGTGAACACCACTGAAAAAATGGGTCTGCGGTTCAGATGGCCCTGTGCCATCTTAAAGGATCCGGGTGACCCGACAACCTGGGTTTGGAGGACGGTATCTCGTTTTGTTTGTTTGTTTGTTTGTTTCCCGCAGAACTGGGGCTGTTCTGGGATCTATGTAAACCGGAAACTTGTTCTCAGAGCCAACTCCAAGTTGAGGGAAATAGCACAGCTCTGATGGTCACTCAGGTTCGGTCCTGCCTGCCACTCATTACTGCCGTGCTTAGCCACCATTCTCCGAGGTGTTACATACTCCCTCTGCTATATGTCAAAGCCTACATGTTCAGCTGATTGTAAATAAGCTCCCGAAGAGAAGAATTCGTTTCTTGGTACATTTTAAACTGAGCAGAAAGTTGTGAGATATTAAAAAATAAGTCGACGCTGTCCAGCCTTCTGGAAAGTATCAACATTTAATTTTGATCCATAGGCTACGTACTTTCAGCTTTTGTTACTGAGGTGGTCCCTCCACCCCTCCTTGGAGATCTTTTCAGCCTGGGTTAATTTTCCCCCAAATACCGGTTTTCCCTGCTGTTCTCACCTATTTAGAATGGAAACAAATCTAAGGAGCTTAAAGAGAAATGGGGGAGTAGTGAATCGCTGGGTTTTCACTTCCTATGAAACCTAGCAGGAGGGAAGGGAGCAGCTGGACTCAGGAGGACCCGAGTGTTTGTAAACTCAGGGTGGCTGGCTCACCCGCCCGCCTGCCCAAGCTGCCGTTCTGAGTTGGCTCTGCTACCTAGGGCTAGAAGTGGAAAAACTTGATTTGCGTGTTGTGCCTGCGTTTTGTTGTGTGTGTGTGTGTTTCTTTCCTTGCCCACACCGCCCTCTGTACACCTGACCCGGTAGAAGCCTATCTGAAGCCGACCCGGTGGCAGGGAGGCAGGAAGAACGGAAGAATGTCAGAGGGAGGGAGGGCTCAGTACTTTTCCATTCACATCTCCACAGTGGCTTTTCTTGTTTATTTCAACCTCCACCCTCAGAAACCTTTCAGCTGCCTGAAATCCGAGTCATTAAACTGTTCCCTGAGGTCAGACTACAGTTGCCTGATACATGTTTCCTACATGTCCGTGTCTGTGTCACCTGTATACATTCAGAGAAACACAGACAGACAGAACTCCACAGCGCACGGAGGGAGGGGAAGAAAAAACTGGATTTGTTTCCAAGAGGCCTTGATTTCTCATTACAGCTCCCCCTGGAACACTCTATGGGACACTGAGCAAGGGCCCCGGTGAGGACTCAGTTTCCTCCTATGTGAAAGGAATAACCCAGGGGACTCTACAAGGTGCCAATCTTCTGTAAATTCTGTATCTTTATGTTTACATATATACTTACGTAACTGTAGGGTGGGGGTGAGCCAGAGTGGAAGGAGCACTGGGTCTGTGTGTACCTGGGGTGTGGTAAGGGGTTAAACTGTAAACTTCTAAGTAAAGAAGGTAGTCTTAAAATCCTCACCTCTATCAATTTTTAACCAATTGTAGACCAAAGTCTATGGCTACCCTAAGTGGGTCCAAAAGCCAATTGAAGATTTCAAACACTGTGAGTTAAAGGAGGTAGATTCTAAAATCTTGTACCTTTGATCCCTGACATTCATAATCAGATCTGACAGTTCCCAAGTGTTTTTTTTTTAAATGCCCTTTTGCTCTTTTTTTTCTTCTGTTTATTTTTTTTAAGACTGTCCCAGTGAATGACAGATGGGATATGACACTAGTAAACTAGGTAGTCTTTAAGTCGCTGGGCTCCACGTGGATCAACTCTGTCATAACTTTCACAGAGAAGGAAGGGAGGGAGCTAGAGCAAGAGGTTCCCAGTGAGAAAGAGAGAGGGAACAGCTGCCACTGCACCCAGACTTCACTTGCCCGGAAACATAGGAAGCCGCTGTTGCTGCCACCTGGATCTATCAGGACATACATGACGCCCATGAAGGAGACACTGTCTTTCAGTACTTCTTACACTTGAGGAGGCCTGATTGTCTACAGTGTAAGGCCTGTACCTGACCTTGGCCTTCTCAAAAAATAATGAAATAGGTCTTGGTGGCTTTCCCACCTATCGATTGGCTTAGAATCTCAGGAACATTGGACCCAAGCATAAGTCAGGTTGCAGCCAGTGAAATTACCTCAGAGTAAACTCGTTGAGGGTTAATGTTACAACTAGGAGGTTCCTTAGTCATTATCCGACCCAGTGCTCTTGATTGTGTAACATTGGAGCCCAGACAATACATTTGCAGCAGACATTGACTCACTAAAACAGACTTACACTCAAGACTTTGCTGGCCTACTTTTAAATCCACGATGCCTTCTCCATGGTTTATTGTAGAAATTGTGTTTGAGGTGGTTAACCCTGCAGAAGATGCATTTACTGTGGATTCGTATGCAGAGAAAGCCTCAAATTTAGAATTGATATCTTCACTGAGGCTTTACTTCATAGTAGTAAAGTGACAAGATTAAAGAAAAGAAGAAGCTCATCATACACAAGTTTTGCGTGTGGGTCCCCGTGTAGGACTATGGGTTGGGGTGGTACTATGATTAGATATTGTTAAGCTATAGTCTATGTCAATGTAATTGTGTGTATGTTGGTGTTAAACATGTCAGATTTAAGCTGTATATGGGGACAGACATGTGGCCTGTGTCCCATTCTGAAGTACCTGGGTTTAATAATTGGTGGTTTCTAATCTTTACTTCCTGCTAATGCACACTTTAGGAGGCAGCAGCAATGACTCCAGTGGTTGGGTTCCTGCTACCTACATGGAAGGCCTGGATTGGGATTTTGGTTCCCAGCTTCAGACCCCTTGCCCATCTGAAGACCACTGGAAAATGAATCAGCTGATGAGGATGATTTTGCCTATTGGTTTTCTCTCTCCATCTCTCTGCATGTCAAATAGTTATTTTATATTAAATAAGACATATTGGCCTAGAAGCAAGAATGAGCGATGAGCATGCCTAGTGCCCAGATCTTGGTTTCTAGTACCATTTCCAAGAAATAGTAATCAAGGCAACCTGAGAAAAAACTGAGATAATACCAGGGGTAGGAACGCACAAAATGGTGAATGGGTCATCTGGTAGCACCGGAAAAAAAGAACTTGCAGAAAATAAACACCTAGCTATATTGATAAAAGGCATTTCAAAGAGACACAGGAGCTACCTGGAGAGCTCTCAGTGTCCAAAGCTGGTAGAATTTAGCAGCACAATATTTTACATTATTAGCCAAAGAACACAATAAACATCCATGAGTCCACGCTGCCATACACTAGTTATTGAACATATTACTAGATTGGTCAGCACATTACACATGTGCACTGTCCTCAAGGAACAGGAGTATTAATACCCGCCCCACAAACATAGGCTACTTCCAAAGAGCAGAGTGTGGAAACTCAGCCATGCTGATAAACAAGGCTGTTGATATGTCCCCATGTGATGATGGTTTTGAAATTATTTTTTGTTTTGTTAAAGTATAAGAAATACATCAGACAAACTTTAACTTTTATTTTATAACAAGTTTGAATGGTCTCTTGGGTAGTAGGATTATGGAACAAATCTGAATCAAGGTGAGAAATCCGCAAAAAATGACCCAGGTTTCTCTTGAATCCTGAAGGGTCCTGCTTCCCCTCAGTCATTTTCATAGAATGAATCCAGTGAAATGACAACAATCCGTTTACTCTTTTATCTTACAAAATTGAAAGCAATTTAGTTAATTTTTATATGCCACTCTGAATAATCATCATCAGTAGAACAGTAGTGATGCATCAAATGCAGAAACCTACATAGGGTGAGTGACTCAAGCTATCTCATCCATTGCACATTCAGCATTTCTCTGTGGAAACCCTTCATGGAGACAGGGCCTTCTAAGATTTTGCCATCAGTCCACACAGGACATAATTGAATTTGTAGGTTCCTCATTCAGCTTGGAGGAGCCCGGAGAGCTTCCTAGAATGTCTTCCATTTCACCGCACAATTCCAGAACTGTGGGTGAGACCAGGGTTCTAATTCTGTTCAGAGAAGAATCATGGGCTAGAACTCATGACTCAGTTGAGCCTATATTTATTATCTGTGTTAGGCCTCAGACTTTAAATTCTGAAATCCTGTATCTGCATCTGCCAATTTACCAGTACTGCAGCTGAGAAAAGGTTGGAGAGGGAAATGATTTGCAACGATTCCTAAACTTATGAATGTTGGAGTGGATTTCCATCAGTGATTCTATCAGAATCGCTTATTTTGGTGCATGTATTGTTTTTAGGAAACTGAGGACTACAATTACAGTGAAATATATTGGGATTTCCAAAAGTGCTATGTTAATTTCTAACCATTTGTCAGTTACCAGTGGCTCCTAGCTCTAATATTCTACTTGAGTTTAAGTGCCTCTTTCCTTTTCCCTTTGACCCTTTTCCACCTCTGTCAGCCTCTCTGCCAAGTGGTTAAGAGATCTTTGAACCAACGGTTATGTTCATTTGAATAGCTCTTGGTAAAATCAGTAAGATTGAGTCCTTCTATACAGATTAGCGAATACTCTTTCAGATATCTGTTTGATCACTGGAATCAAATATAGTCCATTTCTGAGAATCTATCCTCAAGACATCATTCAACATATAAGTAAAAAGATATTTGATTGAAATACATTCAAATATCTTTTTATAATACTTGCATTATATTTGTCAACAAAAATTTGAACAACCTGCATATCACATGATTGGTGGAGAAAAGGTGTTACATGGAGGAGGCCTAAGTAAATTGTAATGTAAATAATCCTAATAAATCTGGATTTGAAAAACACATATGAAAACAAGCCAAGTCAAAAGAAGTAGGATCTGCACATATACATGCACATGCATATTATACATGTATGTATAATGTATATATATAATATATTCAAAGCTGTGCTTTAAAATGTCCTGCATAGAAAACAGCTATATATATGTAATATGTATATGTAATATGTATATGTGTGTATATATATATATAAGTGTACAATTAACAAAACTATTTACATTGGCTTATTAGAATAGCAACAACACAGATGCTTTTTTCTCCTTTATATTTTTCTTCTTTCAAAATGCTTGGTATTTATGTATCATTCATCTAGCTAGCTATCTCACAAACACACAAGACATAAAAAGCACTAGATGAGATTTTCTAAATGCAAACAATTAGTTCCCTAATTCATAATTTTGAATATTTGACTAGAAGTTGAAGCCACCCACATCTTTAGGGTCTATAACATACATAGGAACTGCCCACACACTGTTGGGCAGACCTTTCATTCTGGGAGACACTTGTCTCCTTGACAACAAAATACTACCCTTTGTGTGAGCATTGACCGTAAAGAGATGAAGCAGATTCTGTAGGTCTTTGATCTGTCTCCCACCCTGTTTGGTCCGTGGTGTGATTATCTTGTTTGATGGTGTTTCACGGCATTTACAAATGTCAGAAGGTTTCCTGGTTACTCTGCTACCTCTATGAGGCCACCCATGGGCTCTCTCAGCACACAGACTATCTTTAGGATCCTTCTGGAGTTACAGATAATTTGTTTTTTAATTTTCTAACATGTTTGAATACCGAATGTCGAGGGAAAAAAAATGAAAAGATAAACTATCTCACTATTTTGTCATCAGGGAATCACAAAAGCTGTTTGGAACTTTGGGTGATGTGCCATTATTTGGGTCACTAGTTCTCAAAGAGCGGCATGGGGTAGATATCAAAATCTGGAGGGTGAGGAGAGGAAGACAGCCCTGCTAAGCCCCTCCTTCCCTAAATCACTGCTGTGATTCCTCACGCTCTGCTCATTCTATTCATGCACACATTTGCTCATTCGAAAAAAAACATGTTTAGTGACTGTGTTTTGTGGAGCAGACTCTGCTCGATGCCAGGAGAATAAATGCAAATGAAACACAGATCTTTTGACTCCAGGATGCATACCATCTAGTGAGGAAGCAAAGGCCCAGACAGGTTTTGAAACTTGCTTTAGGTTATGCAAAAGATAGTCCCTGAGCCAAGTTTCGCCCCCATATGTCCTAATTCTGCTCCCAACAAAACCCTACAGCTTCCTCTCAGAGGCTGTTCAACATCGGTATAAGGCATGTACTTCCTCCCTGAGCAGGTTTGGCCTCTTTTGAGTATTTTATTCAGTATTGATTAAAGTAGAGTACAACCCAGACACCTCAACGTACCGTCTGATACTTCCCAATACCCGAGACTGAAAGATCCACAACAGTCTGGTGCATGCACAGAGTTTCAGCTATTCTTATTACTACCATGTAGGGCAGCCTACAGGTGAGAGCTTTGCTCTTAAGGAATGCCCACCCACTCCAATGAGGCTAAAGCTGTCTTGGACTCCAAATCTTTGTCCATGTTCTCCTCAGGGACCCCAGAACCTGAATTTTTTATCTTCTTGTGTTTGGAAACTGTGAGGTTCTACACAAGCTGACTGTCCAGTGTCTTGGTAATCTGATGCACACAACTTCAAGTGATATCCACAGCCTGGACTTCAGACCCCAACACCCACCCTAGAAGGAACTGGACATCTTGTAGGTAGATCTCAATGCCTACTCATACAAGATCAAGTTCACTTCAACCCTCTGGGCATCTGAGACCTTTGGGTAATTAATTGATAGGTAATATCCCCAAGTGCCAAACCTGCTTTCAGGCCTGTCCCGCAATACTTTAAACACCAAGTTTCAGTCTGCCTTAGGGTTTGGCATATTTGCCAGGGGTTGTAACAATCTTCTTTCTATGGCCAAGGAAGGACAAGTTGAATATAATTGCACATGTGTGACTCCACTGGAAAATATTTCAGCTTTCATTGTTTAATATTATGACACATCTTGCCCTTTGGAGGCACTGGCATTAAAATGCTCACAAAATGCTGAAAAGAAAACAGTACATAAAAAGACTAACAATAATGCTAATAAAGGCATAATCTGCAAAGACATATGAAAAAGACTCGGTGGAGTGGTTAAAAAACTTCTTAGAATGACCACTTCTGCTGGAGAGCCATGTTTTAGGTCCTGGTCCTATTTCTGATTCTACCTTCCTGATAAGGCACACCCTGGAAGGTAACAAATGGTGACCCACGTGATTGAGTCGCTGAGACCCACATGCCAGCCTGACTGAGTTCGGTGGGCATTTAGGGAAGGGGCCAGCAGTAGGAAAGATTTTTCTCTGTCTTTCTCCTCCTTTCAAACAAAAGGAAAATGAGCGTATTTAAGAACCAATACAAAGGCCAAAGGCAATGCTTTTAGTGTAACAGAGAAGACTTAACTGTGTGATTATAGATCAATAAACCAAACATATCAGCCCATCCTCCTTCCAGTCTCATGTCCTTCTGCAATTTTCCCACCAGACTCCTCTGCATTCTCCAAAGGCAGTATGCTTTCCTCCCCTCCATACTTGTGCCATGACCTCCATAGTTCTCTGAGATGCTATCAGCTCCTTAGGGCAGGAGTACTTTTTTTTTGTTTGTTTTCTTATAACTGTGCCCAACACATTGTACTCACTTTTCTAAAATTTTAATTGAAGTAGGTAGAACTGAAAGAGAATTTGATATGAAATCTGAGGATCTAAGTTCCACTTCAGGCTCCATAATTGACTAATTTTTGTGGGTCTCAGTTTCTTGTTCCCTAAAATGATCATTTTTGTTAAGGAGGAGAAGGCATCATAAGGAGTCTCAGGAGACTCAATTATAACGGAGAAAAAAGTACTTCGAAAATTATAACATATAGCTCAAAGTGGCTGTTGAATGAATGAATGAAATACCACAGGCAAAGTGAAACCAATAAGATATTTGGTAACAAATACTGAGACAGATTAAATCTTGGAAACAATGTATCTGAAGTACTCTGTCTTGACTTTATAACCTTCCTTAACTGTGATTATATAACTTCCCCAAACATTTTAACCTTTCAAATATAAGAAGACTAAAATCGCTGTGAAGAATTAGTACTCATCCACAGAGAATAAAAAAGATCATCAGAAAGTCTTTTTGTTCTTGAAATGCAGAATTGGAAATGAGCGTTTCCCAGTAGTGGGAACTGAAATCCAGTATTAGATCCTCCTTCTTGGTGCCTCCTTCCTCTTTCTTCTCTTTCTACCTTACTTCCCTCCCAAGCCCCACCCCCCACCCAATTCTTCTGCATCCATACGGAAAAAAAATGCATCGATTGTCTTGAGCTAATTTCACTCTTAGAAAAAAGGTGTTAAAATTTTTAAATTTGTCAGCACTGTTTTCTAGGATCAAGAAGGTCATTATTAATACGTTGTTTAAATAATTGAGATTTTTGGTGACTTATCAATGCTAAGAGTTGGGATAGCTTTCTACCAAAAGCACGTAAGTGATAAGAAAAGTTCTGGTCCACGTCTGTCCTACTAAGAGAATCCCTAAATGTTATCACTCTTATGTCCAGCACAAATGCTTAGAGGATTCCATGAATATTGAGGCAAATGTAAGAAAGGATTAGCAGCCTTGGTTTGGAGGAAAGAAAATATGAGTAAGTGTGCTGTGGAGAAGGAGTAGGGGGCTTCCCTTTGTGACTGACCATGGCAGCAGTCAAGCAGAGGAAGCACTGGACACTTGGTAGTGTTAGAAAAAGGCAAAATAGAAACTCAAAAGTTTACATCCTACTTCTTGTAATCTGTAATAATAGGTACCTAAATATGGAACTGAAATTTCCAAGGGACTCAACAGGAATAGGTGCACAACAATTTCAAAGAAGAAAATATTGGGGGTTACATCAAGAGAACTCCTAGAATTGATGATCTGCCTACCCATACCTGTCAGTTTTGCAAACAACAAGCCAATATTCAATTGTTTGGGGGTGGGTATGGGAGGTGAGCTTTCTGGGGTTGCGGAGCAGAGAATACTACATGCCTTTAAAACAGCATTTAAAAAATATTCCACAGTGCTCTGGGACAAAAGAAGTGATGCCCATGCAATGTTAGAGCAGTCACATTCCCTATCTGGACCCATTTTTACTTCTTTTTCTTTTCCATCCATCCCATTCCCAACACCTTTCCCCCAACATACCCATTGAAGCCACATTCCTGGGTTTGACTAAACATCTGAAAGCAGCAAAGCAAAGCAAATATCATACCAAGATACTTCCCTACTCAACTCTGAAAACTGAGAAATTTCAGTAATAGGATGGAGGAAAACAGTACAACTTTGGAGGGTAAGAACTGAATAAAAGTTGTTCTTACTAATTGCAGCCACAAAATCATAACCTTAGCTATCAGTTATGTCCCCAGCACCCACTCTACGCCAAGCATTGAACTAGACTCAGAAAACGCAAAGAACAACACAGACCCATTCCTGGAAGAGTTTATAGTATAGTTCTGTAGGCAAGCTTTACACAAGTAAAGTCATAGATGTGTTTTCTTTTATAAACTAAGTTACAGGAAATATGAAAGTTGCTATGAGATGTAAGGAGTGCATAATTTACCTGGATTTCCTGAGTTGTCTGGCAATATCAACCTTATACTTTTGGAGGCTGGGTTATCTATGCCAAGGATGTGGAGGGATATATGCCAGGAAGAAGGAAGAGAGAACAGCTAAGGTAGGTAAAACCGTGGCACATTCAGAGACCAGTACAATGAAAGAATCAGGAAGAATCAGGGCTTACATAGTGTAGGCACCATAGATCAGGATCAGGATCAGGATTCTATTATTTATTCTAAGTACACCAAGAAATCATTTAAGGCTATAAGCAGGAGGCTGACATGCTGAGATTTAAGATAACCATCCCACTATTGCTTGGAATATGAATTATAAAGGAACAAGGATAAAGTATGAAAGGCAGCTTGGACAAAAGAACTGGAAGTATACATGGTAAGGTATAGAAGGATTCGAAACACACTTTGAAGGTAGAATTTATGGGACTTAACATTAGTGAAGAAGTCTGTTATTGAGAATGAATCTTGAGTTTCTGGATTGGGGACTCGAGTTGAGTGGATATACTTCCACTCTCTGAGTTACACACATAGCAATGAAAATCTTTTACAGGGATATTATTGCTAAAGTTCAGTTTTGAACATAGTCAATTTGAGAAATCTCTTGGCTAGATGTCAAAATAGGCACTTGAATCTTCAAGACCAGAATTCAGATTGATGTGTCGCTTGGAGATATAAATTCCATTCATCAAAACAGTGGCAGTATCTTAGACTGGGAAAAAGAATTGGATTTCATACCAGAAGAGATGTTTAAAAAAAAAAAAAGAATTAAAATCATGAAAGTGAAGTGAGTGTTACAAATAATCAAGTTCAAAGTTATTTCTCAATTAAAAGCAAAATAGGAACCTAAAGAAGTAAAGCCACTGGATTTAAAATAGTTGGTGGGATGTAAAACCAGCTCCCCTCTTCTGGGCCAGCACTTTTTTTTTTTTTTTTTTTTTACATTTTTCAATGTATTTTCATCATTTGCCACAATGATTAAGATCAACACCTCTTCTTTATGAAATATAATTCTATAGGTGTGGCTTGTGGTGGCATTTGCCATATGTTAGTCTCACCTGCTACATGTGAACAATCACACCTTCGTAAGTGCCTTACTCTCTTCCTTCTTTAACCAACTTAGAACCTTCTTCCTTGTTGCCTCCTTCGTTGGAAAAGAAGGCACACTCATTACAAGTGAACAGACCTAGACAACTTGTCATTAAGGAGGGCTATCTCCATATAATGACTGAGCTGTTCGCAGTATTTACCTGTACAGTTTCATTCCACTCAACTTAGCAGCTATGTCCTCTTGTAATTATTCAATAATATGGTCACACTTTATTAAATGTGAGTGCCTGAAAGTCAGGAGCTGTTTTTTCTTCTTCTGCTTGGGACTTAGTCAAGCCCTGACTTCTAAGATAGCTTCCCCCATCTAATAGCTGTTTCAAATGAGACAGAGCCATTCCTTGCTTTGTCGGACATCATGCACCTTTTGTATGCTTGCATCTTTCCATGTGAAGTCCCTTCACTTGAGCACATTATGTGTCAAGTCCAGGACAAAAGACTGTAATTTTGTTCTGTCTTTAGTTATTATGTAGAGGATGTTAACCATTGCTCAGTATATTTAGATTTCTTTGTGTGCATAGATGTTTCACACCTTTCATCTAATTGAACACATACTTAATGCATATTACCCAGGTGCACAGAAGTGAAGAAGTTGGTCACATGAGGCATCAAGGCTAGTGTGGGAAGGAAGTATAAATCAATTCACAAGCAATAACCCACACCAGCAGTTAGCTGCAAAATATGGTTGCTTTAGATTAAGAAAACTAGGGAACTTTCTTGGACTGATGGTATTTGAATACAATGATAAGATAACGTGAGTAATAGATATGTTTTTGAAATGTCAGACTTCAAAACAATAAGCATAGCCTTGAAATAACAAGTATTAATAGCTTATATGGTACTTAGTTTGCACTGTTGTAAGTCCTTAATACTTGTTAGCTCTGCAAGTTAACCTTGCACAATGGATATTGGTACTATGTCCATTTTACAGACAGGAAATTGAAAAGCCAAAAGACCGGAAACAGACAACAAACGACAGAGCTTGGATGTAAGCCCCAGCAATCTAAAAACTTTGCTATTAGTACCTAATGAGCGAAGGAAAGAATCTTAAAATGCAAGCTCCAGAAAGGGAGTGTGGGAAGAAAAGGGATCTCAGACAAAAAGAAGAGTGGAGATAACAGTGGAGAGATTGGGCACACATAAAATAATGCTTTATTTTGTCTAGAAAGATCATGAAGAACTTTCTCATCTGTTATTTCATTTGTATCTCATCATGACCCTGTGAAATATGACGCTTATCTATGTATGTTAAAGACAGAGTTACACAGGGAGAGGTACACACAGAAAGAGAGACACACATCTGCTAGTTCACTCCCTAAGTGACAACAACAGTCAGGACTGGGCCAGGTCTAAACCAGGAGCCTAAAACTCTACCTACATCTCCCACTTGGGTGACAGGGCTGCAAGTACTGAGGGAATCTTGCCTCTTTTTCAGGCACATTAGCAGGGAGCTGGATTGGAACAGCAGCAGCTGGCACTCAAACCAGTGCTCAAATGTGATGCCAGCATTGCAGGTAACAGTTTAACCAGCTGTGTCACAATGCTGCCCCCAATGTTTTCAAATATATTGTAATTTCATCTCCAAAGCTCTAAGAGTGTTGTTCCATTTTCAAAATAGGAAGAGCTCAACTCTGCCTCTATTTGACCATTTTTGGGGAATACAGTGAATCTGTATAAGGTATACTGCTTTCTAGTCTCATGCCTTTCCATGCTGTGACCCCCAGGAGTCCCGGTAATTGACTTAATAACTTATGCATTAGAAATTGTAGCTTCTTGGAGAATGGAAAATCCCAACCCATGTCTTGCCAAAGCCTTCCAGTCATTCCTGCATTTGGCCAACCTTTCTTGTGTAGTGAAAGTCAGCACTGAGATCAGAAACTGTACGAAAATGTAATTGCATTGGAGCTGGATAGCAACATTGAAAGGGAGAACAGAACAGAGCAGAAAGATAACTTAAACTTTTATCTCAGGATGGAGAATGGAAGGAGTGAAAATTGGAAAGTTCTAACCTGCTTCTCAAAGGCTGGGGTACAATGAAGGATCTTGATTGGGTTGTTGCTGTTACAGCTTTCTAAAGAACCTTCCTTTCCTGTTGATCATCAAGCCAGAGAAGAGGTATTATTTCTCTGTGTATTGCCTTGGTTTGTTCATGCATAAAAGAGGAAAGTAACCGCTGCATGACTTATGCACATAAATGAGCCGACTGTTTTATAGACTGCCCGGCTATCCCAGCCTTATGCTAACAAGTAAGACTAGACAGACCCAGATATACCTATATAATGGAACTGTGCAGATCATCTGGTCCAACACCTGCCAGCTGAGTAAGAAGGAGAAGCAATGTCTATCTTGCCCCCAATGTACTCAGGAAGTCAGAAGCCCAGGGGGCATTTGTGGGGTATCTGGAGGATTGAAACCCTGAGGAACACTGTGAGCTGGGCACCTTACAACATAAAGCAGAATTACAAGGCAAATATCCCCATTTCTTAAGTCAAGAACTCTACATGCAAATAGTGGCTTGGCTTCAGAGAATCAATAAACAAACGGGGCGGAGAGGGGTGGGCAGGGAGGGTTGTCAAATCCAGGCTGCACTAAATCCAAAGCCCTTGTTGTTGACCCTATACCATCTCACCAGGTATTCTGATTCTTTGCACAGATACATTTCTTAGGGCTCTATGGAATCTAAGAGAACAGAGGTGGCTCTAGAGAGAATCATTTGGTTTTAATTTTTTTTCAGTCCACCTGTGACTCACTGTGTAACTTTTCTTAATGTTGTTCAATTTTGTAATCTAAAATGGTTAAAGGTATCCAATGACCCAGATCTCTTTCACCTCAACCCTATGTAATTGGTGAGTCACACCCTAGGGAAATTGGTCCTTTATGACCTTCAAGTCCAAGTGGTTGTGCAGAAACCACTTATTTAGCATTGTCTCTATATGTCTCTTATGGAGCTCTGAGGCCAATCAAACTTCCCATTTCCTCCAAACACACTCAATAGGGATTCTCTATATTTTTCACTACATAACATTTTAGGGGAAATATTCTGTTGGCATCTTATCTATGGTTCCAGACCACTGGGGGTGGGGAGGAGGTGGTGGGTGGGAAGGCATATGTCTGATATCTGGCTCCTTTGTACAATTATCATTCACCCAAATGAGCTCACATCCATTATTACCAAAACTGTTCCATTACTACAAATGTTCTACATACCTCTATCCAGTAGAACTTTATTAATTCACAAAGGTAGCAGATGAGTTGCTGAAAAATTATCACCAGTTAGAATCTCCACTGTGTTTGCAATCATGAAAAAAATCATGTTGCAATAGGCATTGTGGAATAGTAAGTTAAACTATAATCTACAATGCTAGTATTTTGTATGATCAGCAGTCTGAGTCTTGGTTGCTCTGCTTTCCATCTAGCTCCCTGCTAAAATGCTTGAGAAAGCATTATAGGATGGCTCAAGTATTTAGGCCCCTGCTCCCATGTCAGAGACCTGGCTGGAATTTCAGGATTCTGGCTTCAGTCTGGTCCAGCCCAGCTTGTTGTCATTTGGGGAGTGAGCCAGTGAACAGAAGACTCTCTCTAACCCTCTTCTTCTGTAAGTATCTCTTTCTCTCTCTCTGTAACTCTTTCAAATAAGACAAATGCTTTAAAAAGTCACTTCTTATATCATTATTTTATTTTTTAAGTCTGTGTGGTTAGCCAAACCAGCCAACATTACTCCCTGCATTACTATTCTTATTGAATATTACTAAAAATTTTGTTTTAAGTCCTGGTGTGTTCCTTGTTACCATGTACTCCTGAGAGGCAGAATACAAATTATGAGCAATGCGCGCAAGAAGGGTATGGAGATACATAGATCTGCCTTCTTATTCTTAGAATCACATTTACTGTTCAACCTGCTATCCATTGGGGACCCTTTGTTAGACTTGTGTATTATTCACTTGTGCAAATTTAGGGAAGCAGCATCTTCCAATCACCCCTCCCAATCCTCCCGTATTCTCAGTCCAGATGAAAGGATTCTGAACTAGCGACTGACTTGTAGCCCCATTGCGCCTTTCCTTAGCACTGAGGCAGATAATACGAATGTGATTCTGAACCACTGTTTCAGTCATACACTCATGCATTTTACCAATCTCCAGCACAGTGGTCTGGCCTTCAGAGTGTGGAGCACTTTCCCATCCATTGGCTCCTTTGACCTTCCCAACAGCCCCATGAGAAACACCAGCCAGAGCTGTTATCCTTCTGTGACAGATGAGCAAGCACAAGGTTAGAGAGGTTAAGTGGCTTGTCTAGGGTCACACTTCTAGATCTAGGTCTGTGACTCTGAATTCTGCCTATGAGCTTCCTATTCCATCAAACAGCCATGGGATTTTGGCCCCAGACTACAAGACAGATGATAAGCATTCCAGAAGAAATAAAACCAGGAAGGTAAAGGCTGATGGAATGTCAGTCCAGTCCTACCCATCCTCCCTAGCCAGACCTGTGTATCTCCTGAACATCCCTTCCTCATCATCTCTATTCATTCAGATCCCTCTGTGGCTCAGAGTAAAGAACATCAGGCTTCTCCATGCAGCCTTTGGCCAAGCCTTCCACACATTTATTCAGCTAATATTTACTGATTGCCAAGTGCAATACACCACTATCCTTGTCAAGTTTCCTTCTGGGGGGTGAAATAGACAACAAACTCAATAGCAAATACATCCGACAGTCCTCATGCTAATAAATGCTGAAAAATAAAAGCAAAGAAAAGGAATGGAGCATATGTAATGGAAATGATGCAGCATCAGATGGCATGGCTGGGAAGGGCCTCTCTGAGCAAGTGACCTTGGGTCTGAGAAAGCCAAGAGGTGAATGAGAGAGCAATTTGGTATCTGGGGTAAGAATGTTAGGGAGAGGGATCTGTTAGTGCCCAGAGCCAGGGACTACCTGGAGAGAGGAAGGAACAAGCAAGGAGGCTGAAAAGACAGGAACAATGCAAGAGAACGATGGAGAGGAGTGGAGGGAGTGAAAAGTGTGCTGTCCGCACCTCCGTTGGCACTAGAGGAGCTTTCTGTTATTCTGCATGAGATGAAAATCCCCTGAACACTTGGACAGGATCTAAACTTTATCTTTATAGAACTTCTCTGGCTGCCTTATGGAGACGGAGAAGGTAGAAGCAGAGAGGTCATTTGAAAGCTATTATAACAATCTGGGGAGAGATGAGAGTGGCTTAGATTAGTAAATGGTTGAAGAATGCTTGAATTCTATTTCTTTCATTTTTTAAATTGCAGTTCTTTTTTTTTTTTTAAAAAAAAAGGTATTTTAAAAAGTGGTTTATTTATTTTTATTGGAAAGGCAGATATACAGAGAAAAAGATCTGTCTGTTGGTTCACTATCCATGTGGCCACAATGGCCAAAGCTGAGCCTATCCGAAGCCAGAAGCCAGGAGCCCCCTCTAGGTTTTCCACATGAGTGCGGAATCCCAAGGCCTTGGGCCAGCCTTGACTGCTTTCCTAGGCCAAAAGCAGGGAGCTGGATGGGAAGTGGGGCTGCTAGGATTAGAGCCGGCACCCATAGGGGATCCGGCCATGCATGCAAGTTCCCAGCCACTACGCTACATCCTTGGGTCCTTGGTGTTTTTTTTTTGTTTTGTTCTGTTTTAAGATTTATTTCATTTTTACTGGAAAGTCAGATTTACAGAGAGAAGGGGAGACAAAGATCTTCCATCTGCTGGTTCACTCTCCAAGTAAGCATAATTGCAGGAGCTAAGCTGATCCAAAGCCAGGAGCCAGGAGCTTCTTATAGGTCTGCCACACAGATGCCATTTTCCCAGGCCACATGCAGGGAGCCAGATGATAAATGGAGCAGGCAGGACAGGAACTGGTGCCCATATGGGATCCTGGCACATGTAAGGTGAAGATTTAGCCACTATGCTATCGTGCCAGACCCTCTGCATACATTTTCAAGTAAAGCTAACATTAGCTTGGATGTGGATTGTGGAGAAACAGGTGTCAAACTCTGAGTTCTTGGGCCTGAGCAACTGTAATAAATAGGCTCTCTAATTACTCAGATGGAAGCCAATCGGAAGAAGCCAAGAAGTCAAGGGTGTTTCAGTAGCTCCCCTTGGCAGGTCCGTATGCAGTTAGAGAAGCTTGGAGATACTCAAAGAAAGACCCTGAGCGCAGAGTTCCAGAGAGCAATCTGGGTAGGGATAGAAATATAGGCACCTTTAGGGTGGGCGATCTTACTAAAACTATGACGTTGAAAAATATTCTCAAGGAACAGTTCAAAACAAAACAGGCCCGATGGCTGAGCCTTGAACATTCCCAGTTTAGAGATTTGGAAAAGGAGGAAATCAACCAAGAAATAGAAAGGGAAGTAGCCAGGGAGATTGGAGAAATCCTAAAGGATTATTACTATTTGTTCATCAGGTCACACCTTAAACGTCTCAGAGTTTCAAGTATAGGATCTGATAAAAAAAAATCTCTAAGGTTTCTTAGAAGGGCCAAGTGAGAAATGGTCTTGTTTCAGACTTCTATGAGAAAGAAGATATTGACCATCATATGTCTCCTTCTTACAACCAACTGAAGGCTGTAATTGCACACAAAATTATAGAGATAATCTAGTTCAACCACCTCCTAGAAAGATGAGGGAACTAGACCTAGAAAGGTCCAAGTATCTTGTTCAAAATCACATACCAGGCATGTTTCCTCTAATATGCAAGACCAGGTCTCAGCTTGAGACCTCACTTCTCACATTCAGTCAACTAAACTTTATTAGCCTTTACCATACCCTTGGAAACAGGCCAGCCAGGTGCTTGTACATGTTATCTTTCTCAGTCCTCACCACAATCCTAATTAGTATGCCTAAGAGTATTATCTCTCTTTTACAGATGACAGCATTGATGCTCAGTTGGGAAAGTGACATGTTCGGGGTCACATGTCAAGAGTGTTGGAAATTTAGGCCTATTTTCCTCCAAGTTTAATGCTTGATCCAGCACACCTGCTGCCTTCCTCGGTAGGGCTTGCCTCACAAGTTTGCAGTCACATGCCGCATTACCCCCAAGGCCATGCCCCACCACCAGCTTGGTGTGTTAGGGAATAACAGCACATCAAAGGTTTGAGTCACAGCTTTGCTTTCAGTCATGATTTTGTCACTTATTAGCTATATGATTTTGGTCCATTTAACTACCCAATGTGCAAATTTCTTTATCCATACATGAGAAAAGTCGTATATTTGACCCCAGCACTTTGGATTAAATAACATGATATATGTAAATCACTCAATACAGTGTCTATCTTGTATAATACACATTGCATGAATGCTAAATTTAATAGTAAAAGGCTGAGAATTTTTTAAACCCTGGGATCTGTTTTAGACTATACCAGCCAATGCTTCGAAATTCTTTCCTGAGATTTATGGAGGTAAAGTCAATTTTAAAGCTCAGACTTCACAAGTCTTGGATGCTTCAACAACATTCTATACTAGCTCAGATAAGTAGAACTATCACAAACAATATGAAACAGGAGTTTCTTATAAAATTAGATGTTATACAGTAAATCTGATAAAAGGTAAAGTTTACCTACTTTAAAATGCTTATGTAATGGAACAGAATTAAAAGATAAATTTAATGTGGCACAAAAATGTTTGAAATCCATACATGTGATGTGATTCTGAAACATTCATACAAAATACACATTATGAAAAAAATGATACTTGGATTTCATAATCTTCACCCAAATCAACTTATCTCTTGATTCTATTTTTCCACGATTTTTTGGATAACCTTCATGTAGTGACATTACAAGTCCTAAAAAGTCCTCAGAAATCCCAGTAAAGATATATTAATAATAATAAAATATATGTATATACACACACATATATATAAAGCTACAAATCACAAGTACATATATGATAACATATGTATAAAGCACTGGGAATGAGCTCACTAAAACATTCATAGTAGACATCTATGAATGATGGGATAATGAGAGGTTATATTTCTACTTTCATTTATTTGCTTTCTAATTTTATAACTAAATAGGTATTCCAACCAGAAATTATTTAATTGGTAATATTTATTGCTCATTTACTGCTTACTTACCTAGCACTTTTTTCTCTAAAGAGACAAGATAATGTCTGGAGGCACTTACAGTCATGAAGTTAATTACAGGGAAAAGGCAGGGTAGCCTGGGTTAGAGAATATCAGGCCTGGAGGTGTCAAAAGCTATGTAATCCAACTCCCCGTTTGATAAATGGGGACATTGAAGGCCACAAGATCAAATCCCTTGTCTAGAATCAAAGCAGAGCTTGCAGTGTGCTTTCCCCTACCTACAGTCTCTCTAAGGCAGTGCTGGTGGTTGAGTCTGTGCTGCTGATGATTGAGAGATGATGAGAAGGAGAGAAATGGTCCTTTCATCTTAGCCTTATTTGGTGGGAACTAGAGCATTCCTTCCACAGCCAGGTATTCTATGTTGTAGCTTTCTTCAAAGTCCTAGAATTACTACAACAGCATTGGGATTAATAACCATATTCTTCGTCCCACTGTTTCAGAAGTGATTTGGATGAAAATGATCTGTCAGACTCAACTGTTAGTGTCAATGGGCTTGAACTATGTTCTATCTCATGCCCCTGTTATGGACAACAGAGTTATACCTGGCCAAAGCTGCTCTGGAGATCTCAACAGAGACTTTGTAACCAAGCAAGGTTTTCAGAAAACCTCCTACCAGTTGAGCTTACTCATGGATGGCCACTCAGCTAATACAAGTAATAAGCTGAGCAAAAGAAAAACAAAAGACTGTGGCTTTCATATTCAAGATTTTATTTATGGCATTTGTCAAGTAATTGTAGGCTAACGAAATTTCTAAGCAGTCAGTCCACAAGAAAATATTCCCCTTGATACTCATATACAGTGCCAAGAAAGAAGAATGAGACTGTGGACCCAATACTAGAATCTCAAGACTTGACTTAATCTTTTGTTGTGTTAGAAAGAGAGGAAAAGGTGTGGATATAAATAGGCCAAGCCTAAAGTCATTGGAGTGGAGACTAGATTTTAGTGTCTTTGTCTATCAGGTAAGACATCCTGACCCTGGCTTTCTTTTTGAAAAACTTGGATCATAATGGTTCTTTCAGAGCTCATGATGCTGTCCAAGGGTTAGTAGAGTTGCACTAAGTGAGGAAAATAAAAAAATCTGAAACAAAATCCCAACCCTCTCCCCCAAGGGGAGGGAGAAACAGAGTGGGTATGAAGAACTTTGGGAGTTATTATTTTCATTAGTCGTAGTTAGAGTGCTAGTGTTAGTTTCCATGGAATTCAGTTTTCTCGCAAATAAAATTGATGTCCAAATACCCAATGCTTATATTTTTGAATGGGCTGGAAAAGAAGGTGGGTGGAACAAAGCAGTAAAAGTCATTATTTTTTTTTCCTGGAAAGCTGCACTGTTTAATCCTTTTTTTCTTGCAGTTAAGAAAAAAAAAAATCCCAGCCACAGTGTAAGGAACAAAATAAAGGCTCCTCTTTGATGTCACCACTCACTCCATGGTCAGTATCACTTCCTTTTTTCTTTTAACCAACTCAAAAATTCAAAAATTGGGCTTCCCTTCCATAATGACCATATGAAGCATCCTCCTACTGGAAGGATGAATAAAACGAATAAAGACAGAAGCAAAGAAACAGGAGAGAACAAACAGGCATACATTTGTATTCTTAGGAAGGATGACAGATGATCACACTTCTTTTAGTACAGAACCAAGTAGTTTTCTTCAAACAATGACGATCACACAGCCCCTGACAGGAGCAGGCAGGAACCAAAACATAACCCTTGTTCTCTAACCAGTGGTGTTCACACTCATTTGTGGTTCTTGAGAGAGTGTCCTGGCCATAACACCATTGCCTTACAAGGTAACACACATGGACCTGGTCTTGCAGGTAAAATCCATCTATCCTTCTAGGTGTGAGCCCTTTGCTTCATCTTTGGCTCTACTTCAAGCCAGGCTGAATCCTGTAATAATTGTGAACACTTATGGATTTACACAGACTCGGCTGCCATGTCTACCATCATCTGGCCAACAAATCAACATAGGCTGGATGTAAGTCCCAGGAATAGGGGACAGAATAAGGGCATGAGAACTTCTAAAGAGCCATAAAACAAGAGTTAGGGCTGTAAATATTGTCTGTTGCTTCTTTTACACCGATCTTTTACTCTTGAGTCACCCTCCACACCCCACAATTCAAACCGAGACTCAGCTGCCTTACCCGAAAGGTAGAGTTGTTGCCAATGCTGCCTTCATGAAACTATGGCAATGCGACGCGATGCTCTCCCTGTTGCATTTCAAATCTACCTGTGCTCCTCCTTTTCAGTGGGTGATGCTCAGGTGAATCCAAAGAAGACCAACCCTACGTAAGACTTAGCCGGTGATCTCTTGCCAGTACAGAGCCTTCAGCAGTGCATGTGGAATTGCACTAGTCAGTTAATTGATGCAGGTTCTGTTAGAAATTCTGTATTTTAAGGAAGTGCAACTTTCTAGCCTCTGAGTATCGGCAGGGAGCATGCCAAGAGAAGGACCAGGGTGGGTAAGGGAACATTCTGCCAAGCCACAGACACTGAGCTAGACACAGTCTAGCAGGGTAAAGGCATTCTGTCAAGACAGAGTAAAAGTGAGCAGGCAGGTAGGTAATAGTGAGGTACCCCTGCAACATCAGTGAAGTGACCTTTGCTCATCCAGTTTGTGAAGTCCAGGTTTCAGCATGTTGTTTATCTGTATTGAATTTTTTTTTTCTTCCCAGTGCTCCCACTTGTCTGGAATAGAATGTATTATCCTGGACTCCATGGCTCTGAAACCCAAAATACCAGTGTATTTAACTTTAAAAGATTCAACTCTTGTGCAGAATTGGCTTATTTCTCTTCTCCAATAGATCTGGACGACTCATCTCTTTCTACTTGTTTTTTTTTTTTTTAACCTAAAACTCATTGTTTACATTCTCAGTTTTCCTGGTAAGAATGCATGGAAACCGAGGCTTGTGTGATTGCTCAGTTATAAACATCTTCAGCGCTTATGTAGCCCTGAGTCTCCAACATAGCAGTCCTCCCAGTCTACTCACTTTCATGTTTATTATCTCCAGGATACAAATTTTCAACCATTCCTTGGTGGTTATATTGAAGCATTCTACACTTTAAAATTGTACTTCCTTATTGGTTTAATTATAGGAAATAATACATCACAGAAGAGAGCGCTTACCAGTGGTATTTGGGACTGCTACGTAGCAGGTAACCTTAATGGACATAGCTGGAGTTCATGGTCAGAGACAACACTCCAGCTCCCAATCTGTGCGTGAGTCCTTGGATAGCACAATACTCAGCTATGTGACGGTGCTTCAAAGGGGAAAGGGGAAATGAGCACTATCTTTTAATTTCCCATGACATTTTTGAAATATCTTCACTGTGTCCAGCTTTTACCAACACTAGAGAAACAGTTATAAGTTTTTGTGAGAAGCCTCCCTTGGTCTGATGTGTTACTTTGATTTCAGTTTTTTTAAGGAACCATGTGAAAGTGAAAGTCAGGTCAACATGACACTGTTTGGGATATGCAATGAATAGTTAGTATCTCCTAGCATTTTAATCATTTTCACAGACTTATCTTTCTGTCTCTTTTCTTGAACCTATGACTAAGAAAAAAAGATTAGGTTCCAAGTAGAATTTTAGAAGTTAAACTTGTCAAGAAATGTTTTATAATTCCTCCATGTTTAAAACTAGGAAATTGAAGCCCCAGTCACAGAACCTTTCTGACATGAAGCCGAAACTGAAATCTGTCTCCCGCTCTAGTAAAGTTCTCTACTTTTGCTTATCAACAATGTTGTATGTTAATTTGTACAGGATGTGAGGGTCTACTTATTGTGCCTTGAAACAAGGAAGGAGCTTTAGAAAGATTTTTATAATAGAGAAATAAGCCAGCCTCTCCCAAATCCCAGAGAACAACCATTTGGAGAGTATATTACTAATGTGCCTTTTAAAAACTAAATACAGAACAATAAATACGCAACAGGCACCACATAATTGTATACAAATGTAAAAATTATATCCATCAAAAATTTTTTTATTAGTCATTTAATATGTCTCAGGCTCTCATATACATTAGTAGTTCTAATCTTTCCACGAACTCTATAAGGCTGGTGGTATTAGGATAGTTTTTTCAGTGAATGAACTGAGGCTGCAAAGGCCCATGCCAATGTAGCAAAGTCAGCTTTGGACCAGGTCATCCTGGATCCAAAACATGATGTTATTCTCATGATGGATGCCGCTTTTCTAGTTGTACCAAACCCACCAACAAGCTCCAGATTGGTGTAGGATAAACTTGAGGTTTGAGGTGTTTTTTTTTTTTTTATTGTTTTTAAAAAAAAAATCCTGCTAGCTTAATTATCTCATCAGTACATTTAGGAAGTATTTCCCACACTTGTTGATGTGCTCTTCATCTTTAAAATATCTCATAGATAAAAGAAACCAAGACTCTAGCATCTGAGTGTAAGTTTCACATTTGGCATACAAGCATAAATGCAAGCAATAATATTATGAAAATGTTTGTTCACCTGTCATAACTTTTAAGGTGTTCTTATGAAAATATGTTTACATTGAAATTTATCTTTAGAATGTAAAATCAATTTTTTGCAATAGAGCTAAATTTACCACTTACCTATGAATTCTTTTTGCCTTACATATTTTGAAAATGAACATTTTGAGTTTTATGTTAAAAATATTGGTTAAATTAGATGCTGCCTTAATAAAGAAGTATGTACTTTGTAGTTTATAGTACTGTTGATTTATTAAAAAGTAGATTATGGGTTCCAGTAGGTTCCGTGAAAGAAAAGTAAAAAATGTAATTGTGTAGTTTTAGAAACATCCTTCTATTTTTGCTCATGAGGTCTTGGGGGACATTTCATAGGCACAGAATCAAATTGTCCTTTTGGAATTCTATTACAAATAACAATTATACAACACTTTCATGAAGTCAGTACCTGGGCAAACAGGAGAACTGCCATTTTGTCTGTAGAGCTATTATCAGATATAAGATTTATATTCTTATTCCATGCCCAAATGAAACATAAACATCTTTTTCCTTTCATGGAAGACTCTTCAGTTCAAATGCCAATAATGAGCATAACAGAAGCAGATAAAACAAAACAAACAAACAAGCAAAAAAAAACTCTAGTGAGTGTTTACTGAAAGCCAGGAATTGTTGTATACACTTTTCAAGTATTAACATTTAAGTCTTTACGACAAATTCATGAAAGAGGAACTCAGTGTTTCCACTTTTGACAAGTTCCCAAGTGTACATAGCTGCTGCATGAGGGAGCTTTCACTCAGAGTGAGGTAGTGACTCCAAGCTCAGGGTCTTGACGCAATACTGCACTGCCTCTACCAAGTGCTGGCCACCAGACAGTGCAGCCATGCCACAGACAGTAACCAAAGAAACAGGAGTGAAGTCTACTGCGTTGTAAGGGTTTGAGCAGGATCTTTGTGGCTTCTGCCACCTCAATGCCACCATCTTTCTCACCAGATACAGCTTCCTATTTTGACGGATGAGTCATCTGGTATATTCTTTATGATCTTCAGCTCAACTTCCTCTTTAAGGAAAGTTCACACATGCGCAGATGTAGGTTACCTTACTGGTCACCTCTGAATGGTCTACTAATCATTTTCTGATCTTGAGTCTTTTCTGCCAACAACATCTACTCCTTCCCAAAGTGTAAAACACCAGTCAATTGTCATCCTACCCAAACATGAACTCCTGAAGAATTTTTTTTTCAATTTCTTTAAGATTTAAGTTATTTTTATTGGAAAAATAAATTTGTGGAGAGAGAGAGAGAGAGAGAAAGATTTTCCATCTACTGGTTCACTCACAAATGGCTGGAATGGCTGGACTGAGCTCATCTAAAGCTTGGAATTTCTTACAGGTCTCCCACATGGGTGCAGGATCCCAAGGACTTAGACCATCCTCTACTGCTTTCCCAGCCACAGGCAGGGAGCTGGATGGGAAGTGGAGCAGCTGGGACATGAACTGGTGCCCATATGGGATCCTGGTGCTTGAAGGTGGAGGATTAGCCTTGACCCATTGCCCTGGACCCAGGATTCTTGTCTTACCTATTCTTTCCTTCTGTTCCTTCTGTCTGGTAATGACATTCTGTTAAAATGTTGAAGAAATGAGTGACTGACTTACTGACTCCTGTTTGAGAGCTTTTGGAACTTGGCAGTTCCTGAGATGTCTGTTATAATATCAATTCTTTCACTCATTAACTGAGCAAACATTCATTGTGCAGCCATTATCCAGAAAGGAATATTAAATCCTTTGTCTGGAGTGGAAGAATTCAAACATGAAGATTCATGCTTTCTTCATTCATTCGATTGTTTGTGCACCTAAACATTGAGCATATATTGGGTACTTCTTATGATGAACATACACAACAAGGGAAGATATGGTTGTTACGAATTCAGCATCTAGGTTGGAAATTCCTGGTTTCCAATTTGACTTCACCATGAAACAGCTGTCAACTTACACAACTTTCTTAATCTTTCTGGCCATGTTTCCTATTTTTCAAAAAGAGAAAACTACCAGTATCAACATCTTCAATCAGCTGTTAGGCTTGAAGGAGATTACACCTGTTAAGCGCTCAATAAATGTAACCCATTAACTACTACAACTTGTCTGATAAGTGAAATACAAAGAAACCAGGCCGCAAATTCATAGATGATAAATTATTGGAACCTGAAGCACAAGTAAATAAAAACATGAAGGGTGCTCATGTTACAATAGAGAATACTTGTTATAAAAATCAAGAAGACTTTGTATCAGAGGAAACTGCGATTGAGCAGTGTGGACACCTAGACAGGTATGGGAAAGGCATTCCTGGAGACAGAAATAACCCAGTAATTAAAGAACAAGCTCATGTTCTAGTCTTCTGGTTCACTGACTGACCAATTTGACAGGAGTGTAAGGGCACAAAGAGGATTAACAAGTATAACCCTAGAGGAAAGGATTGGAAGCATCCTGGCGAAGGCTTTGAAAACCAGTCGAGGAGGGTCAGGGACATTCAGGCATTCTGTGGATATTCAGTGTGCATCCATTGATTTCATTTTTGCTTACAGCTGCTGTGGATGTGGATGAATACATTCTCACCTTTTGATTTTAAACAATTTATTCTTTCATGTTAGGGAAATGTGATCACCTATCAATGTGTTTTGGCATCTTCATGTCATGTGAGTCAGCAGACATTGGAAAAAGACTCCATGGTGGAGATGATGCCCATTTCACCAAAGAGGAAACTGACACAGACAGACAAGACCACCTGTTTGTGACAACTGTGGTTCCCTGGATGGGTTGGGTTGTACATTTCACAGCTTCTGAACTAGAGACATTTCCCTCTCTGAGGTAGCGAATCCAAGTATGGTGGAGGAGGGAAAGCTAAGGCTGTAGCTTCTGAGTGGCAGAGAACAATTTTGACAACAGAATCTGCAACATGGGGCTTCTTTTGCCATCAGTCACCACTTTCATTGCTGTGATTTGCAACAGTAAGCATTATATATAATAAATTCAGCTATAGATACTTTTGTGTTCTTTTGGCTTGGCCAACTGAGTACCTTTTTTCTGGCCTCACCCCAGGTTTCTTAAAGGGCTTCAAAAGAAATTGTTATTGACTAAACTCTGGAGTTATTTATAATGGAAATCCAGTCTCTGATTCTTCTTGCCCTCCACAGAAAGTTGGGCTCTTAATCTAAACCTTGGGGAATCAGATGCTCCGCTTGCTTTATTTAACTTTCAGGACATTGGATTGTTTTGTGAGGAGTTCTAAATTCCATCAAAGAGAAAAGTATCCTATGTCCCAGTGTCTTAACCGATTTAAGTAACTCCTCTTCCTTTGTTTCAAATCTTGAGCTCATATATCCCAAAGTTGGGTTTTCTTCCTTGTTCCTTTCATAAACAATTTTATAAAAGGGCAATTTGGATAAGGACCAATTTTGAGCACATCCCAGAGGCAATTTACTTATGTGTAAATTATTTACAGAAAATAATTTAAGCATATTTATTTAACCATGCACCCATGAGCTGTGAGGTTCAAGAGGAAAGCTCTGTGACTATGTGTTCCCTGTTATTCAAAGCTTGAACCCTTGTCCTTGCACATAGCAAATGATCAATAACTTTTAGTAAGCATGTAAGTTAGTCATCATGCATGTATGTCTCCATGTGAAGTCTAAGCTGAATTCTGGAACCATTACAGTGATTTTCTTTAGCTTAAGTTTTCTTGTATATTCTTCCTGTTCCCCAACTTCTCTTAAACATACGTATCTTTTAGCATTTTGTCTATGTCCCATTGAGCTGGATACCTTGATTATAAGCCATTCAAAATCTTTGAAAGTTTTATTTTTACAGGATTGGTATAAAGTAGTATCAAATATATTACACATACATCTAAAAACTCGTTATTTCTCAGTTAGCAGTTACATGACTTCAGTTATATTATTCAGATGCCTTGGTTCTCTTCTTCTTCTTCTTCATCTATAAAATAGAGAAAATAAGAGATAATAATGAAACCTACCTCTTGGAGAATTAAATAAGATAATGGAGAATAGACTACTTAACCTGTATCTGGCTTGTGTTCAAAAACATTTATTAAGATGATAACAATGATTTTTTTTTTCTTTTTAGGTGAAAGGAATGGTGTCACAATATTTTAAGTTCTAAATCATCTTCCTTTCTTTTGGTAAGGGGTTAGATATAAAAATCCAATAAAATATTTTAATTATTTATGCATTTGTTGTACACAGATTATCCACTTAATCACAGTATTTGAGAAGGCTTACAATAAAGAAGTATAAACAATATATTAATTAACATCTGGATTAAGAAATCATGAGTCATTTATTGAAACAGTCCTTTACAGCCTACCTGGTGTATTCTTAAATATTATGTATTCTAACTCTTGGTTTTCACAACATCTCTGTTAGAAAGGTATTATCTCTTATCCTGTCTGAGCAGGAGTAAAGTGACTTGCCCTAGTTCTCACCACTTGCAATACAATTAAGCAATCCAGGATGTTCAGGAGTCCAGAATCCCAAGCAGAAGAACCAGGAATCAATTACCTCTTGTTATCAGCTTAAATCACTGGATTCCCATTCCTAAGGTCAGGGATATGCTGAAGGGGCAACCAGACTATAGCCAGTTCTGGCATTAGGTAGATCTGACTTGAGAGCAGCAGCTCTACCGCTTTCCCATCGTGTGACTTGGGGGAGAGTAGCACCATTCTCTGAGCTTCAGCTAACTAGTCTATGTGCTAGCACAGTGGCATGTCACCAAGTATTGTGAAAATTAAATGAGATGGCGCACACTGTGAAGACGGAGCTATAGAGCACCAGGCACTTTTGGATACTGGGTTATCCATGAGTCTGAATTTGGTTTTGATGGCCCTGAAGCTGGAGTGTCTTGGCAGCAGAAAATGTAACTCGGAAAGAAGGTGTAGGTGTTAAGGGAGGGAAAATGTACAAAGGGAGAACAAAGTAAGATAAAGAAGATGAGGGAGGACTTGTAAAAGAGTAAGAGCCTGTGGTTGCCCAGCACTTTGGGTATGTGTGCTAGCCCAGCTGGAAGGAGGAAAAGATGGAATGCAAATCAGGAGATTTGAATTCAAGCTTGTTAACTCAATGGTATAACTCCTTTCTGGGTCTCAGCTTACTATCTGAAAAAGTGTAGATCAGAGAACCTAGTCTCTCAGGTTCCGCTCAGCCTCGATGTTCTATCGAGCATAGCAAGGTTTGACTGGGAATGAGAAAGGGCTGAAGTCAAAAGCTGAGGTGTATCCATCTTGGCTCATTAGTGCTGATGGAAAAGATACACTGAGGACTTCACATTTTTCGTCTACACAACCTTTTTCCCCTTCTTAGTTACATTCAAGCCACAATGTTGGCATTTGACAGTGTGCAGGAAGACCACATTCCATGCTGGAGTGCCTGGATCTGAGTTCAGTTTCCAACTTCCTGCTTATGGGAGACATCAGATGATGTCTTAAGAACACGGTTGAATTCTGGGCTCTTGGCTTTTGCCTTGTCCAGCTTTTAGCTGCTGAGGGTATCAGGGAAGTGAATCAGTTGACCTAAGATTTTTTTTCCTCTCTTTTCTCTCTGGCTTTCAAATAATAAATACATTCATGATTTAATTAATTAATTAATTTTAAAAACAAATAAAAGTCATTATTCATTTTGATTTCATCCTATATTCTATGAAAGCAACAGAGGAAAAAATATCAGCTAAATTAGACAAGGGTTGAATCTATCAGCAAATCGTAGCTGTTATGTGATGTAATAAGGAAATATGTTGGATTATAGATTTCCACCCATGCTGTCACTTTATGGGTCAAGCTAGATCTGCTATCTGTGAAAATGTCTCATTAATAGATAGTAGGACTCCCATCAAAACAAAACAAAGGAAAAATAAGGAAAGAAGGAGAAGGACCAAGAAAAAGTCAGCAGAGGGAGAGAAAAAAAGAAAAGGGGAAAGAAACGGCTGGTTGGAAATTCATAGTTTATAAAGTGCTAACTCAAAGTAATAGTCCTTCCTGAGCCTCAGCATCAGCTCATGATGATTATATTGTTGCAGCAGAGGAAACAAAAGCTCAGAGAACTGATATGAGTGCCACAGGCCATGTGAATGGACATCATTCCAAGGGTTTTCTGTGCTGTATTAGAGTTTGGTGTGTGTGCATTTGTGAGATCTTCCCCACTATTTTGTGAGCCAAGCCCATTCAGAACAACTTCTCCGTTCCATTCAGGTTTATTCTTGCAGAATCCGAGATTCAACATCTTGGCCAGAGTGGGTGCTCTGTGTTGTTATGCATATGTAAACAATTCCCCCAAATGGCACCTAACTAAATTCTAATGTCTTAAAATTGGAATTCTTTCCCTGACTTCATTTTTTTTGGTGATCAACAGGATTTGGGATCTGGATAATGACTTTTAGTCATTCAGTGGACAATTTGCAAGAAGTCTTACATCCTGCATAGAAAATTCCTCACATTGGAATTCTCACAACAGGAATTATTGTGAGTCATGGTTTGAGCATGAAAAGATTGTGGTCTGGGGGAGTTAGGTGGCTTGTTTGAGCTCACCAAGTGTGCAGTGGTTGATCCTGGATTTGAAATCTTCCACCAGAGGCTCTGGGCCCTGTTCCAAAGAGACTTTGCACATCTCTGACATTTCCTGATGTCTCAGCGAAACACAAATACTGCTGCCTGGTCCAAGCCATCTGGTAATGCCAACACTCATAAAATTATCGTACTATGAAGGCCTTCCTCTCACTAATATAGTCACTATTCTGCATGACATAGTTACATGGAAAGTCTGTCACTAAAATTGTTTAAGTTCCTCAGCAGGAAAGAAAATGCTGGTCATCTGGAGTGGGTAGGACTCCTTGGCCCTTAAATCTCCTGGACCTCTTCCAATTGCCCATTGTCTATTTTTCCATTGCACTGAAACTTGGCATGCTTGCTTTGTAGGGGTCTGAGAAAGATTATTGGTGTTGTCTACAGTCTTCGTTATCTTTTTCTTTTAAAATTTGATTTGACCATTCACCTGCTAATTCACTCCCCAATGGCTGCAATGACCAGAGCTGGGTCAGGCTAAAATCAAAACCAGGAGCCTCTTCTTGGTCTCTCATATAGGTGGCAGGGGGCTCAAACACTTGGGCCATCTTCTGCTGTTGCTCCATGTGTCTTAGCAGGGAGCTGGATCAGAAGTGAAGCAGTCAGGACTTGAATTGAAGCCTGCTACAACCAGGGCCTCTATGGTCACTGTTATAACATGTGGGGAAAAATGAGTCTCTTCATTTGAATAATCCCATCAGAGAACACACATCTAGCCCAATAGAGTAAAATGATATCATTGCATGCTACATCTTCCCCACTACCACATTGTCATGATTGTCTACAAGCAGGGCTGAACTGCCATGGTGAGAGCCCTGGAACCCGGAGAACCGTTTCAGAGGGATTGGACCTCCCAGAAGATTGGACCTAATCTTGAACTAGGTTTGTGTGATGCACTTTCTCTCTCTCCCTCTCTTTCTCACATGCACACACTCACACACACACACGGTATGAACATTCTTAGTAGAGGAGCCACGTGACTGGAGTTGGGTTTCTAATGATACTTTGGATGCTTTGTAGTAAATAGAATTGAAGGGGTGATGGAGTGCCACAGAGAAAGAGATAGTGATAGCTTTCTTCCACAAGGTTAAAACCAAAACAATTGTGTTTCAGCCAAGAGGTCTGTATTGTTGGCCCTAAATGAGAGACATCTCTAGGCCATGCTTAGGAATGACTTATTGTTAAAGGACACTAGCTATGAAACAGAGTTAAGAAAAATTTAAGATCAAAATTACAGAGGAGGAAGGGATGGAAAAATGTTATTTAATTTTTTTTTTAAATTCATGAGGGAGAGAGAGAGAGCTCCTATTCACCACTAGATCACTCCCCAGTTGCCTGCAAAAAGCTGAAAGCCTGTAGCCACTAAAGCCAAGAGCTGGGAACTCAATGTAGCTCTCCCAAATAACTGGCAGGGACCCAATTACTTGAGCTGTTACCTGCTGCCACCCACGATCTGCAATAGTATAAAGCTGGAATCAGGGGCCAATCCAGATATACAACGTAGGTATTATGATGTGGAATGCAGGTGTCTCAATGTATGTCTTAGCCGTTAGTCCACTCCAGAAAGGTTGTTCAGTAAGTGTGAGTTACCAAATAGGAGTAAGAAATCATGGGTTCTATTGCACAGTAGGATAACTGCAGACAGCACTGCACCATATATTTCTCCTTTAAAAACTTGAAAAATGATTTTAAATGTTTTTACTACAAAAAATGTTACATCTTTGAGGACATGGATGTAATAACCCTGACTGGCATTATAAAACATATATATGTATTAAAACCCCATATCTCACAAATGTGTGAAATTTTGGAGTTGAATCGGAAGGCTTAAACCAGCATTCTGATATGAGATGCTGATCTTACAAATAGCTGTTTAATCCATTGTGTCACAACACTTGGTCCCGTATAAGTACTCTTAAGTCTTACAAGGCTTGAGTTACTAATTGGGATATGATCTGAATTATTCAGGCAATTCTTAATTGATACAAGGAAAAAAAAATCTCTGGTTTCTATAGACGTTAATGGTAGAGTACTTTGCAATCAGAAAAAATGAAATTTGCTCAAAAACATAAATACTGTTACCTTAACATCCAAAAGAAACGTAGGTGACTAAACTTGGAAGAGATTCCTTTTTGTGGATGAAGACACTAAAACCCATAAATTTGCTGAGTTTGGAACAGAATTATCAATTCAACATTTCATCTCCTGCATGATCTTCATCCTGCATATACTTTGTTTCTGATGTGGTCAAGGATTCAAGCATACAACCAAAAACTGTTGGCATAAGAATCCACCTTTCTCGTTTCTATGCTGCTGAACAAGACGTGACCTATTCTCACCAGCCTGGCCTTCCCATCCTTACTCCTTCATCTTCTTTCTCACACTCTAGCCTCCCACTGGAAATTATAGTTTCTGCTTCGACTCTTCTTCTTTATCTACCTGGCTTCTATTCCCACATTCCACAGAGACGGAGAAGCTAATCAGATAAAGCCTGGGTATTCTGATGGGTCCCTACAACCATTTTGTTCCTTCACCAAAAGGATATTAATTTTCAGGTCTTGGAACCTCAAGATGTGACTTTGTTCACATCACTTTATTTATAGTTATTTATGCAGTTATTTTGGGAGGAGAGAGCCCAGCATGAATTTGAGGGTCAAGAAATGGAGCCAGTGTTGTGGTACAGTGAGGCAAGCTGCCACCTGCAACAACACCAGAGTCCCATGTAGACACTGGTTTAAGTCCTAGGTGCTCAGTTCTGATACAGCTCTCTGCTGATATGTCTGGGAAAGCAACAGAAGACTGACCTATAAGATTGGATCCCTGTACACACATGAGGGACCCTGATGTAGCTCCAGGCTCTGCTTTAATCCTGGCCCAGATGTGGCTATTGTGGCCATCTGGAGAGTTAACCAGCCAATGGAAGATCCCTGTCTCTGTCTCATCTTATGTCTCTGTAATTCTATCTTTGAAATAAATAACAAGAATTATTCTTATTATTATTTTTAAAAATTCATAGGACTTGTTCAGTTATGTTGATGATAATACAAACCACAAAAATAACTGGGAATAATGGGCAACTCACTTGGAAAGGTAGAAACAAAAAGTACTCACCTCTGAAATAGTGGCTTTGTTATTTTCATTATGCCACTTTCTTGCAAATCTGCACTTCCTTGGCTGTGAAATGAAAGTCTGGGTCTCACTGCTAGGAGAATTTCAAATGTTCATTGGTTAATACCATCCCCACTCCAGACCTTTATTCTATGGCCTCAAACCCCTACACCGTCGCTTCCTCAGCTACAATCGCAATCCTTCTTCCACTCAAATTCTAAGATCTCTATTAATATCAATAAACTTCTTCTCTTGTGTTCACAGCTATGCCAGGCACTGGGAAAAAATGAAAGAAATTTGTAAGATGTCAATTTTTCCCTTAAGGAAAGCTAATTGGAAGCTATAGCTCGTTTGCATTATAAGTTTTCTTTTCTTTTCTTTTTTTTTAAAGGAGTGTTGCTTTTGGTGTCTTTATGCACTTTTAGTAATTCAAAATCAGCCCACAACGCACTGCTTAGGAAAGCACTTAGAGGAATGTTTTAATTAATCCACCAAAATGCTTTGAAATGAACAAATCAAGGCTTTCTTTGTAAAGGAGGGAATCAGAGACTCGCAATTCAATTGATTCTCTTAAATACCCGAGACATTTTTGTCATAGTTTCATAATCTTAATTTGTCCTATTATAGAAGAAAGAAACTGCTGAGAAACTTCTTGAAGGGTCACATGTTACAGAATGATCGGAATCTACAATCCGAATGAAAAGCGGGATCCATCTGTTCAGTGCTGCTGTGCTCCTCGCTGGGTGTCAAAGTTCTTGAAATCTTTGAAGGTTGAGCTCCAACATCACCTCGTCCCTTATAATGATGCTTCTTTCCTTGAAGGCTGAATGGTGTCTGCTCTGCCCTAGAGCACTGGTCACCTCTTTACATGATTGCCATCTGTATACCTGCCATCTTTTGTCCTGACTGGGTCTCCCTGAGCCTTGGGAGTGTGTCTCACTTACTGACACTGTGTCATGTAAGATATTAATTTCCACATAATTTTAGAGCAGTAGTCTGCTTGCCAGTCTCAGCTGTGTTAACAAAATAATAATGGGCCAAACAAGTTAGAACTTCTTTTCTTGTTATTAAAAAACAACAACAGTAACACAAATTAGGGTTAGTAGGGTAACTAAAGTGTCGGAAAGCGGGTTCTTCATGTTTCTTTGAGAATTATTCATATAAAAATTTGATCAATATCTGTCTTCTTGATAGGATCGCAAAGGGCAGTGACTGCGTCATTTTACTCCCGACTGTGCCTGTTACATGGAACAAAGTGCACAGTCACACGTGCACTCATTGAGTATGTACCGGGCAGAGAACGGATGCAGTGAGATAGCAAGCGTGAAGGTCTTTGTAAACGGTTCATGATAATTATTATCTAAAAAGGAGACATGGAGATACAAAACAGAACAGAAAGCAGGTGAAGGAAGTGGCAGCTAATGCTACCAGTCATCTAAGGGGAACTGAATTTGATTCCAGGCTTCTTGGAAATGAAGCACAAAAGAAGAACAGGTTCAATTACTGAATCTTCTTTTTTTCTGGAGGAACAAACTTGTGAAGTCATCCACAGAAGCCAAGTTTTCCTGGGGATTTATTAAAATACTCTTCTCTCCCTGTTAATATTTGAGCATGATCCTGTCTCTCCTAACTTGAGAGAGAGAGAGGAGAGAAAAGAAAAGAAAGGAAAGGAGAAGGAAAATAAAATAAAACAAGAGGACAGAAGAGAAAAGAAAAATAAATGAAATGAGACCTCAGTTTTCCTCTCCACCCAGGTGCCTCTCTGGGTACTCCACACTCTCATTCACGTTTGGGTTGACTGCATCTCACTTCACTTTCAGTATTCTATCAGAGCTGCTGTCATCAAGCATAATCACAAATTTACCTTGGCTCCATCTCTGTTTCCATCTTGATTGCAGCAGGCGTTTCTTAATTACTTGAAATGCTTGACCTTGACAGGGTTAAGTCTGTTGGTTCTGTCACACTGGTTTTCCTTCCTATGTTCCTGGGAGCTCTTTTTCAGGATCTTATCAGGACTGTTTCAGGTCTTCTAATGAATGTTGGGTTTAAAACCTCTTTCTTTTTTAATTCTTTTCTCACTCTGTATATTCTCTCTTGGAAATGTTATCTAGTCTTTTCACTTTAATTAGTCTCTAAATTATGATAACTTCCAGTTTTAGGTCCTTAAACTAGATTATGCAATGGCTTTCAAAGTCACCTATTTAACTTCCTCTTGCATATCCCATACATTCACTTCACCATGTTTAAAACTGAATCAACATGTTTCCCCGTCTCTTTAACCTTTGTTAAATGTGTATTCCCCATCTCAGGAAAGAGCCTAACCTTCCACCCAGTTTCTTAAACAGAAACTGCATAATCGTCAACCCTCCCTTGCTCTGACTCACCATGTTCCAACACGTGCTATCAATCCTACTTCCTAAATGTCTCTGAACTCCATTTACTAATCTCTGTCCCCTCTCTAAGCACATGCCCTGGATTTCTGCCAGAGTTCTGAGCAGGCTCCCCACCCTGGGCCTATCTTCTTTCTAATTGGCTGTCTACAAAGCAACCCAGGTGATCTTTCAGACATAACATTCTGAACTTGCCCTTGTCCTGTTTAAAACTTAGCAAGAGCCCTCTATCGCCTTCAGGATAAAGTCCTAACTCCAAATCATAGTTTGAGGCTCTTCATGATCTCATTCGTGTTTACTTTCCGGTTGTATCTGCTCTCTATCCTTAAACCCCTCTACTAATCTCCGCACTCCTGGCTGAACCGTACCTGCTCTCAGTGGCAGCTAGCTCTCACTTGCCTCGGGGTTGTACACACTGCACAATGTTCCTTCTCCTGAGTTACCCCCATTGCATACATATAAGCATTTATTTATTTATTTATATTTCAAAGTCAGAAATATAGAGAGGAGAGACAGAGAAGAAGATCTTCCATTCGATGATTCACTACCCAGTGGCTGCAATGACCGGAGCTGAGCCAGTTCGAAGCCAGGAGTCAGGAACTTCTTCCACGTCTCCCACACGGGTGCAGGATCCCCAAGCTTTGGGCCGTCCTCAACTGCTCTCCTAGGCCGCAAGCAGGGAGCTGGATGGGAAGCGGGGCTGCCGGAATTAGAATTGGCGCCCATATGGGATCCTGGCATGTGTAAGGCAAATACTTTAGCTGCTAGGCCACTGCACTGGGACCTCTCCCCCTTACTTTTCTCTCTCACCTTAAAACTTACCTCATATTCTAAGCACATACAGTGCAGCAGGGAGCAAGATGGTTCCTACCCCCACAGGCAAGGTAGCCTTCCTTGACTTCCCAAGACTACAGAATTCTTCCCTGTCCTTATGCTACGTGGCACTGTCACCAGTGCATTTTAATAGCTTTTAGACCAGGATCAGAGTCTGTAAGCTGTTTCCATCACAGGGCAGGTGACAGAGAGTAAATATTTTGGCTTTCCTGGATATAAAATATCTGTCAAAAACACTCAGCTCCACATTTCCAGAGGGGAAAGCAGCACCAGGCATTATGCAAACAAAGTGGTATGATTCCCCCCCCCCCCCATGAAACTTGATTTGCAAAAACACATGGTGAACCAGATTTTGGCCCTTTGGTCATGATTTGCTGACCCTTGATCGAAACAACTAAACTAGGAAGTTCTTATTAACAGGAACAATAGACACAGGCGCACTATTTGTCATTAACAGTTTCTCAGTGTAAGTTTGTTGCATGACTGAGTGAATGGTAAATGAGAACAATAGGACAGGTCTGTTAATCTTTTTCTTCTGTGGTCATCCATCCATCCATGTTCCACATTCATTCTACATAACCAGTGACCCCTGCGCCTCAACACATTTGGCCCCCATGGGAGTATTTTCACTCATTATTCAAATAAATATTTGTGCAGAGCACACATTGTATCAGAAATTTGGATTCCTTTGATAGTAAAGTCATTTCAAATTCTTTGTCACTACCCTACACCTATCCTTCTTGGCAATGCTTGTCCTTTGTCTTGGTATGATTAAGTTTGCACGATTCAGTCTATGTTTGCTGTAGTCTATGGTTATTACAGACTTTAATCTTACAATATTTGTGTGTGTATGTAGTTGTATTCATTCTTCCCAGCTGTAGGTTATTTATTTTGACCAAACTTAAAATCTTTGGAGTAGGGAGGATATTGTAGGACAAAATTCTTAGTTCAGTCGAGGCAGAAAGTCCTTGCCATGCACAATGCGTTGAAAGTGTCAGTGCACACTGGGGACAAAGATGACTCAGGTGAGACGTTGTCACCATGCTGCATAGATTTTAGATAAGAATGTGAATGAATGATTATAGTGCAATGGAGAAGTTCTAAGTCCTTCGAGTGAAAGTAGAAAAATGTTCTAGGACTTCTACGGACAATAAAATTTATCTCTGGTCAAAAAGATAAAGGAAGACTTAGAAGAAGATGGGTTTGACCTGGAAGTTGTAAGGCAGATTTGGCATACTGATAGGACACTAAAGGGCCTTCCAGAGAAGAAAAAGTATAGGCACACCCACAAGTTACTAGAAAGCAAGTTTTAATGAAGCTGCATCTAGGGACTGACTGATAAAAATGAAGCCAAATCCCTTCAAGAAGGTGCCAAGTCCATTTCAGTCTGGAATGCATTGATAATTAGGACATTATGCTCAGAGACTGCAAACTAACATTCTGTCGTCATCCTCCTTAGAATAGAAACTCTGAGCCTTTAAAGTAATTAGCACCAATTTGGAGCATGTGTGCAAAAATAAATCACCAGTGTCCAAAAACAGATACATGAAGTTCAATGGTTATGAAGCAAATGTTCTTATTAGATCCACCTACATAAACAAGATCAGAAGTAATCAGCATTTAAAAATAGAAGAGACAAGGAGAGTTCATAGTTCCCACTAGCAAATTATTATTTATCAAAGGTCCCCAGTGATGATTCTGCACTTGCCCTTCCGGGTCTCTGCTGTGCTGCATCAGTGGTTAAAAGATTGGTTTTCTTTCCTGAGGGTTAGGAGGGAGAACTGTGAATATGTGCAGGACAAGTGCCCTGGTTGGAACTACGTAAGACAGGTGCAGGTGCACCCCAGTGCCTGGGATGATCAGACAGTTATCTTTGACCCATATCCTGCCCTTTACTTCTTCATTGTGTCTCATTCCATCTTCTTTTGGGTGAAAGGAGAATTTACTGTGTCTCAAGATTGTCAGGTGAATCTGCTCCCAAAAGTCCATTTGTGCAAAGTAAGGTTGGTCTTTTCCTTCAAGACATCTGGCTGTTGGAGAAAGCCCTAGCAACCCACATTTAACAAGGGTGGCCTTTGGCCATTCTCACGAGCTCACTGTTATACACTTTGAAGTAGCCCTTGTTATCTTCTCTAGAACCTGTGATATCTGGGCCAAGGATGGAGCCTCACTGTTGACTGCTGACATCAGCAGGGAAGCTAAGGTGGAGACAGGGAAATTATTGGTATGGTGAAAAAATAAAAAAGGGAACTGACCAGTAGCTCAACAGAATTGAGCATCCTAGCTGTCAGTTACTTACGCTTGGTCAAGTCATTTGCTCCTTCTAGCTTTCAATTTTTTTCTTCAACCTTTAAGTTAGGGACTGAACTAAGGTCATGTGCTTGCTCTGACTCCATGTAAAAATTTATCCTTTTAAAACAGAACTCTAGCCCTTTCTTTATCTCTTTCTATTCACTGGCTTGGAAAGATGTTGGGACTCAAACATTTTTTTTTTCTATATCCTATTTATAAAATGTGTAATACTGTACCCCTTCCTTTCTTCCTTCCTGAAAGACTGTGGCAAGTAGAAACCCCAAGAAGACAAGAAAGACACAGAAAATCTAGTTGGCGGGGCATGACAGAGATTACCAGGTTGCCATTGGTCCGAGAAATAGGTATCAGTCATCACGCTTAAAACTTGTGAGAACCAGGAAACTAACAGATAAAAAAGGAGAAGGTTTTAGTGAAAATTTCATGCCTAAGCAAGAACCGTGATTCAAACCTCTTAGTTCTAAACAGTTTCAATCCTGTCTTTTTCCCTCTGGCCTTATAATATCTAACCCTGAACAAGGGCTTGGGGATCAATAAACATATATTTACTTTGAGTAAGAATTAAAGTGGAGTTGTGTGAGATGTGCCGTGGCTTATTCTTTGGCTATTAGTTTCTGTTGGGGCTTTATTTTTCATTGCTTTTCCCCCTGTGTATTATTTTTTTCATGGTATCAATTTTTCCTTGGTACCTCCAACTGCTGTGTACATACACAAATAATTGGGGTTTTAGAGTTGTTTTTTCCTTCCTTTCTGCAGAAACGTAAGACTCAGTGGAACTATCTCCTTCTCTGGGTGTCTTCCACCTGCCACGGGCAGTCTATATTCCATGTCATTCTGTTCAACTTTTCCTTAGTAATTATCTTAAGCTACTCTGACTCCTTTGAGTTCAAGTGAATCTTTTCTGTGAAGCTCTATATACTTTGAGAACAGGCATTGTTTCTGTATACATATTTCTGAGGCCAAGAATACCCTGTATATGTGTTAATTGGATAAATGAACGCAAGAAAAAGAACCTGCATCCATATCCTGATTGTGGCCTACAAGCCCCTGGGAGTGATACAACTTAACATGGCCACTGCTTCATTAGAGATCAGGAATCAGAAAAAGTCAAAGAATCTGAAGACCTATCATGGCTACCTTAAATGTCTTGCCTCACTTCTTTATGGCTGTGAGTTCATAATACTCATCCCTGACCACTCATAAAGATTCTGCCTAGGATCAGGAGATGGAGAGAAAGGGCAAAAAGTTCATTCATAAGCTCTGGATTGCCAGTCTTAGCATGAGGGTCTCCTAGAGCCAATCCCCTACTGGCTTTGTTCTCTGTGCATCAGCATGAGTCAACTTGACCATTCAGAGGGGAGCCTGGTAAGGAGCAGATGCTTGGGGTGGTCCCAGCCACAGTGTGTTAAGGAGTGAGAGGCAAGGGGAGCCTCTCCACTTGGACACACAAAAGATCAGAAAAGGGAGGCAGATGGTACAAAAAGTCATCTGATGTCTGCAGGGAAGCAAAAGGGAAGGCTCGTAAATGCTTGCAAAAGATGAGTTGATATAGGATTTGGGGCTCATAAAATGTCCTTGGGGACAGGAGAAAGTAGAAGAGGCTCAACTAGAGTACAGGGACAAGGGAGACAGAGATGGAACAAATAAACACAGCAAGGTGGAGCAGTAGGGTAGCAAGGAAGCAGGGCAAGTGCAAGGGCAGCAGATAGACCAGCAGGAAGATGGGAAGAAAGGAAGAAATGAATGTTGGTTACAGTGAGAAAACACAGCATCCAGATGGCATGTGATCTAAAAGGTTGGGGAGAGAAAAGAAAATTCATGAGGCAATGAGGGTGAGCGTAATGACGTATGTCTGACTAGCTAAGCAGGACACCTTCCTTCTGTAAATCTGGCTTGGGGAAGATCTGCACACGGAGGAGAATGTGCTGACTACTATCCAGGGCCTGTCCAAGGATAGAAACAGATCAATTCACCTGGGTGGGGCTCTCCTGCCAGTACTCAGTGCCTGGCCAGATGGGGCCAGGCCAGGGCAGGGACTCCCATGTGATCAGTCAGCTGTTAGGCAGCCATCCATCATCTGCAGGGCAGAAGCAGCCTTTGCCTGGAGAAAACTCCCCCCTGAGCCCAAATCACCTCTGTAGTCCTGGTTTTCACCTACCTGCCAGGCCCAGCTTTGAATCCAGTGAGACAGCAGAAACAGGCCATTTGGAATTTGAACAGGCTGCAAAAACCCTCTAGGACCGATATAGCCTGGCACAACCAATTGGTGAGGTGATTGTGGGGCACATTTTCAGGTGGATCAGTAAATATTTGCATCAGAGTGCTCCCTTTGATCTTAACCACTGGATGCAAGTTACAGAGGAGAAGGTTTCAGCATCAGTAAGGCTTTTTGAAATCCAAGCCAAGCAAAGCTGAATTTATAAATTCCCCCACTAGCTGTTTGCCCAGCAATTATTGAGCATCTGCAACTTTTGGGGCTCGGAGCTGGAGGCTGAGGACTCCGAGATAAGGAAATGCATTTAGTGATGGAGTGGGAGGAGGATGGCAACACTGCTGCCAATGCCCCACTTAGTAAAAAGCCGTACAGGTTTGCAGGAAGGGGCTGGGGAGCTCAGCCCCAAGCCTGGCCAATATTTTGAGCGGAAACCAGGCTACCTGGAAGAAGAGGACCCGCCAGGCAGGGACAGCAGAGGGATTCCAAGCAAAGAAAGAATGCACAGGAAGAAAGTTAAAGATGGAAAAGGGCAGAGTTAGGCTCCTCTGGAGGAAGCAGGACCTTGGAATGCATCAGGCTGGACAAGGATGTATGAGGCAGGGGAATGGATGCCACCCAAGGAGAGCATGAACATCAGCCCAGAGACAGCTCAGACTTTGTGGTCTTGAAGGGAACTGGCAACCCATATGTCACCTTTTATGTGGGTTTGTTTGTTATTAGAGCTTTGTATGAGCATGTACCTGTGTAAGGTAGACTTGGTTCACAGAGTCAGCGGACATTGCAAACTAAAGATGTTATTTCACTTCTCCCTAAGAATCCTATCTGGATGCCTCCATGGATCTGGATGCCTCAGGTAACAGTCTCCGGTTGCACACCTTCTTTTTTCTCACTCCTCACCCTTCTCAAGGCTTCATCCATCCTTCTCACTGCCACAAGGTGTCTGCTCAGCATGGCCATCATATGAGTAAAGCTCAGTCATCAAAAAATCAGTGGTTTGCTGTTCATCCAGCTTCATCTCCCAGAGAAGGCAAGTGTTAGTTTGTTTGCACTGAGAAATTTTTTAAAGCAGGGAAAACTAAAACTCAGCCTTATTCAATTATTTTTCATAATCACATAAAGTGATAAGCAAAAATCTCTTTTTATAGTCTGTTAGCATTTGTCAATATAGTTCCTTTCCAGGGCCCAGCACTATGGCATAGTAGGTAAAGCTGCCACCTGTGCTGTTGGCATTCCATATGGGTGCCATTTGGAGACGCTGGCTGTTCCACTTGAGATCCAGCTCCTTGCTAATATACCTGCCTGGAAAAATAGTCGAAGATTGCCCAAGTCCTTATGCCCCCACACCCACAAGAGAGACCTAGAAGAATCTCCTGGCTCTCAACTTTGGACCAGTCCACCTGCAGCCATTGCAGTCAATTGGAGAGTGACACAGGAGATGAAGATTTGTCTGTTTCCCTCTCTCTCTTTCTCTCTCTGTAATGTTGCCTTTCAGATAAATAAATGTAGATTTTTAAAAGATCTATGTCTTTTTATTTGAAAGGTAGATTTAGAGGGGAAAGAGAGGAAGAGATGTTGAGGTCTTCCACCTGCTGGTTCAACAAATGGTTGCAACAGCTAGAGCTGAATGGATCTGAAGCTAGGAGTTTCTTCTATGCTTCCCTCAAGAGTGCAGGGTCCCATGACTTCGGGCCATCTTCCATTGATTATCCAGGCCATTAGCAGGGAGCTGGATGAGAAGTGGAGCAGTAGGAACACAAACTGGTGCCTAACTGGGGTGCCAGCACTTGCTGGTGGAAGATTAGACAGTTGAGTCATTGCACCATACCCCATATGTTTTATTTTTTTAAAGATCTTTTCCAAAAATTCTATGTATAGGTACATGTACATTCACACACATACTGTTAGAAAATAATATGATAAAGATATTGATCTGGTTTTCCATCTTAGAACACAACCCCACACCTCAATTGCAGTCTGATAGTCTATATACTACATACTTTTTAAACCATTTGTCTATTGATAGGCATTTATGTTGATTCAACTTGTTTGCATTTGCAAATGACACTGCCACAAACTTCTTTTTGCACAAATCCTTGTACTCTCTTGCTCTTATCTGTCGGGGGTGGATTCCTAAAGGTTAGGTTAAGTAAAACAACGTGCAAGTTCTAAATCTACCAGAAATTACATCATTTCTTTTTCAAGGTTTGCAAGCTCCAATTGTTGATGATATAAGGATACTTCTTTCATGCTTACCTTTAGCATCAGAACTGCCTCATTCGGCAGACAAGGGAATGGCAAATAGACAGGTTAGTTATCTAATAACACACACTTATGTTTTAGCAAAGTGGGTCCAAGATTCCAGCTCTGTTGTTGCTATACAATAAGATAATGCATGTAAAATATTAAGGACAGAGCCTGGCACAAAGTAAGTGCGCAATAACTGTTCATCATTGCTATTTTTAAAGCATACTGCCAAGAATTGGGACCCATCAGAGGCTTTTAACAACTTGTTTAATGTGCAAGATGAATTGGACTGGGGAGAAACAGGGAGAAGCTTGAGGTGGATCCTCTCAGGCCGAGTCTAACAAATGCCTCTTCTCTAGTTTTCCCAACACTCTGCATCTGTATCCCTGCAACTTGACTTGATAGTCTACTGTTTTGAGTCATGGTCTACCATGACATCATCCCTGGAAGGAAGGGGAAGCTCTGTTCTCTGACATTAGAGATGAAGCATCTTTAGGCAAAGATGCTGTGGTCACTCAAACACCTCAAAGGAATGTGAAATGACAAGCTCCCATGGTTGGGAATCATCCACTCAATAGCTGCTTAGTCTATGAAAGTTACCAAGGAAAAAGACTGTTATTGGGTCATAAATGATGTTGTGTGTGTGTGTGTATGTGCATGTGAGTCTCCTTCTTAAAGTGAAAACTCCTTTAAAAAAAGGAACCTATGATTTTTTTTAATGAAATGAAAGATATGTATTTATTTACCATCAATATGTAATGGACTATGTGCAAAGTGACATGGGGTTATACAACATATGAAGCTATGGACTCAGAACTCAAGTTGCTATGATATCCCAAAGGAACATAAAACAAAAACTAATTTCTTCAAACATTTTTTTTTACTTCCCCTTCTAGCATATGAAGAACCCATAGCAAATACCCAATACACAGAAAGTTGAGAAAAGTCACTGGATTGGTTTTTAGAATGATTTAAAGAAATCAGTCTTTTTGCTTTAGAGTCTTGTGTCACAAACAAGGATTAACCAAATCATTATGATTTATTTCTCTAAATTTTTATTTCATCACTGCAAAGTGATGAACCACTTTTTTTTTTAAGATTTACTTATTTTTATTACAAAGTCAGACATACAGAGAGGATGAGAGATAGAGAAGAAGATCTTCCATTTGATGATTCTCTTCCCAAGTGAGCGCAATGGCCGGTGCTGTGCCGCTCCGAAGCCAGGAGCCAGGGACTTTTTCCAGGTCTCCCACACGGGTGCAGGGACCCAAAGCTTTGAGCCATCCTCAATTGCTTTCCCAGGCCACAAGCAGGGAGCTGGATGGGAAGTGGAGCTGCCGGGATTAGAACCAGTGCCCATATGGGATCCTGGCACATTCAAGGCGAGGACTTTAGCTGCTTGGCCACGCCATCGGGCCCATGATGAACCACTCTTAAAGCTACCCTTGAGCTAGAGTGCCTTCCTACTGCACAATTCATTCAGGGCATGCCCTTCATTCTTCAGCTGTGAGTTCAGGATACCGAGTATACGGAAAGAGGAATGTCTGGAGGAATGGGATCATGGAAGGTAACAGCCACTGGAAGAATTTGGCCTCAAAGCCAAGGACTCCTCAATCAATATGCATGACTTTCAGAATTCCTATTTTAATCAGCTAAACGGAAATGAAATTCCCAATGTAGCTTTTAGTTTAAAAAATAAATTACAAGTGGTATATGATATTCATGCATACCATTTCCTCTGAAATTCTTTTTAAGAATTGAAGAAAATAACCGTATAACATACTGAGAAGAACACTAGCTTAAGGGTCCAGAGTTTTAGTTTCATGCCCTAAAATCATCACCTGGTGACTGTGTGATCCAAAGTCGCCAGTTCTCCACCTAACCTCTTTTAACTCATATACAGGAGTGTTGATCATTTCTAAGCTTCCAATTAACTCCAGTAATAATCCAGTAATAAAGAGTTCTTAGTTCCACAATTAGTGTGAAAACTCAGTGTCCATTTGTTCACTCATCCATCCTCTCCACAAATATTTACTGAATTCTTTGGTGTTGTCCATGTGACTTGAGTTCTCCGCTCTGACTGATTAGTGTGTGGCATCATCATGCTTTCAAACATCCAGATATAAAATATTTAGTGAATTCTGACTCCCTTTTCTCTCCTGTACCTCCTTGCATTCATCTGGAAATCTACGTCCACTCTTTCTCTTTGTCCATCCTATCATACTTACACTACTGCTCTTTCTCCAACTTCATCAGTTCTTGCTTGGGCTGTTGCGAAATATTCCAAGGTTTTCCAGCCTCAACACACTTCCTTTGCAATCTTCTATGCTTACTATTCCCTGTGTTACCTACAACTTTTCATTATAATCAGCATTTTCTGAAGTTTGTTCAATGCTAGACATTGTGCCTGGACTCGCAAGGAGTCCACATAGTAAGGGAGACACATAGATGAATCACAGCAATGTGGCTTTGGACTGCAGCAGTAGAGGGACTGTCAGGGTATTATTTCTTCTGCATAAAACTGCCGTCTCACCTTGTCCCTTCTTTTATGTTTCTAGCACTCGTTCATCACATGCTTCTGCAGATCACTTTCTTGTTGCTCTGTTCGCACCTTGAGGGTAGGGAGGTAACCAATTCAACCCATCTTTACCAGGCAGCTCCCTTTTTTTTCTCTGAGAAATCTTAACCTTTGCCTGGTACTTTCACAGCCTTTCAGAGTTTAGTTCTATCTTTCTAATTAGCTCGGCTAACCATCACATACTCAATCCCATCTAATCCCAAACCCTACATCTTTACTTTACAGTAAAAGCTTATCATGTAGCTTGACCACAGCCACTACTCACCTATGTACTGTCTTTGTGGTAAACCATTTTTTCTTGTAATACCCAGTTCACTCTCATTCCCCTCTACCCTTGCCTGCAGGATTTAGTTCAAATTCTACCACTTCAAAGAACCTTTGTAGAGAACCAAACCTACCCATTTGCCATTAATTTTCACTTGCTCATGTTTATTTCTTTTTTAAAGTAAAAAGTTCTATTAGTCATTGAATGGCCTACTAACTATCCTGAAAAAAATGCTTTCCAGTCATTGAGGTCTACCTTTTGTAAGGCATTTGTGATCAGTTCTACTTGCTATATAATGAGATCCTTGGAAGAAGTGCCCACTTACCATTTAGATTTGGGATCTTCAACGGTAAGCAAACTGAGGACCTTCCTTTCAAGTTAGCGCTATGCCAAGCAGCTAGCTGCACATGTCAGGTACTACACAAGACACGTGAGACCTCATCCTCAGGACAAATAATGAAACCAAACCGGACAAGGAGAGAAAATGGCCAAAGGCCTTAGCAGGTGTTAGGATGAACCTTTAAACAAGGTTTCTCTTATCAGCCAGGATACAGCACTTCTTTACAATGGGCTATTAAGATACCCGCTAAATAGTTTTGTAGCCATTTGGAGGAGAAACTGGAGATGCCATTGATTACCTAGGGAGATTTCCAAAGACTGTGAGTTAGTGGCACCTTATCCCCCAAATTAACAACAACAAGAACAACAACAAGCTGGTATTCTAGTAACAGAATATGCTTTGCAATTAATCCCCATATGGAGCCGGGGGTAGGGGACGGGGGTGGTGTTTGTGAGATATGAGAGCTATTTACTGAGTTACTTCCCAACCAGAGAGCAAGCATGGAGGGAAGGAAATAGCTCCGTCTTGCTCAGGGCTGTATTCCTGTTGCCCACGGCACAGTCTAATTCAAAGCACATGCTAGAGAAACCTTGGCTAGAAATTAATCTGCTCAATATATACTACCTAAGCAGTGCGTTATGAGCATGTCATTTTAAACGCTCTTGGCCTAGAATATCAATGAACATCCTTACTACCTTTATTTAAAGAAAAAAAAAGCCCAAGCCAAAACTTTTAGAGCCTGAAAGTGAAACCTTTAGTCCCTAGAAAGTTTCACTGACCAACCCAGTTTCACTGACTGGCTAAGTGAAAAACATTAAAGCAACTGAGCAAGCTATTTAAAAAAAAAGTCAAGAATCTAAAAACCCTTTGAGTTCTAAGAAGCGTATTTTCAATAATGTGCCGCCTGCAAGGAAACTAAAGGGCTTCAATGATACCAATTTCATTTCCAGCTGAGAACTTTCCCTCTTCTCACCTTAAAGAGAGAGTGAAAGTCCCTCTGCCCTGCAGCTGTGCCTGGGGCATGGCAGAAAGGAAAGCCATTAAGAGAACTGGGGCCGATCAAGCAGGCCCCTCTCACATCATATGGGGCTGTCTCAAGTCTCCTCGCTTCACTTTAGAACAAGCTGTAAAATAAGTCTGTATCAGGGCATATTCAGATTCTAACATTTGTTGAATATGAGTCAGAAATCAGCTCCAAGCAGAGCTCCAGAGCAGAGAGTACAGCACAAAGGAGAAAACGTGTTCAGCATGGAGTAGGAGGAAAGGCCTTTCCCTTCCCCACTGTGGGGTGACCTTGAGTAATCATTTTTGGTCTCTGGATGTTAGTTTCCACTTTTCAACTTTCATGAACTCGTCATATCTTCATTATAGGAGGAGGGGAAAAAATGCTTGCCAAACATCTATAAGTTGCTAGGAGGCATTCAGGTGGGCATTTGGATGACTTAGCAAGCCTTTCAGATGTCTGATCCCATGTGGAGCTGCCTGGGTCCAATTCCTGGCTCCTGCTTTCAGTTTCTTACTAACAAGGACCATGGGTGCCAACAGATGATAGCTCAAGAAATTGGGTTTATGCCATTTATGTGGTAGACTAAGACTGAGTTCCTGGTTTCCCGTTTTGGTCTAGCTCATTATAGGCTTTTGGGGAATGAACCAACAGATGAAACTCTCTCTCTCTCAAATAAGTTTTTGGAGCAATTTTTTTTGTGCCTGAGAATCTGGGAGTTGGGAAAGATTTTCTTCCTTTCCAACCAGGGGTTTGACAACCTTAACACTGTAGACATTTCAGGTGCATAGTTCTTTGTTATAGTGAGTGTCCTATATCATATAGGTGGTTTTGCAGTATGTCTGACTTTTATCCCCAGATCTGCCAATGATACCCATTCTCCAGTGATGACAACCTCAAATATCTCCAGACATTACCACGGGTTTCCTAAGGGTTAAATCACTATAATTCTTGAGCTTCATTTCCTAAGAATGGTGAAGATAAGGGCAGACTTGGGAAAGTGTGCAAGGTGGGCACAAAGGTTCCCTTCATTCTTACCTGCCTAAGGATGGGGTGGCCCAGGGAGCTCAGGATAGTTAGTAGGCCATGAGTTATAGCGGTAGGAAAGCTCATCTGAGACCTTGCATTATGGTTGGCTGGCTGTGTGACCTTCACCATACTGCTTAACTTCTCCAATCCTCCCCCATGAATCCAAAAGATACAGTATTTCTAGTCCATATACCTACCTCTTCCCATCCTCTCCTATGGAAGATAAAAAAGTAATGAGAGTGGAAGACTTTGCAAACTGAACAGTGCAGGAAAAATATATGCTATCAGTTCAAAACAGGTTTTAGTTTTATTTTCTTCTTGTATTCCCTGAGAGCAAGGGAAAAAAAACATGTTCATTCCTGAATAACTACTCCAGCAAGAACATTGCAACAGGTACCACTACAGCAGTGATGCAGGCACATGGCGAATACTCTTAGAGGAATCTGCAGGGGATTTGATCCCACTGACCTGTGAGTCAGTTGGCATTTCTGCAGCAATGAAAGCCCCCCTCAAGGAAGCATGATGGTACTAGGCAAGAGCAGTTCATGCATTGAGAATTAAGTTGGCTCCATGCTAACTTCAGTAAGGACATCAGCCTGAAAGATACCACATGACTCATGTCTTTAGCAACTGAGAGCCCCAGAACCAAAAAGGTTTCTGACTCCTGGCCATTTCCTCAAAATTGGAATATCAGTGCTCAAGTTATAGTCAGATTTAGAAGAATGGCCCTTTTAGCCCCAGGCTGGGCCAGGGCAGACCAGGCCCCCTGGTTTGAATGACACTCTGGAGTTCTGGGAGTATTCACATCTAGAGTGATGTCTTAGTAGAAAATGGAGGTGCAGGATCAACAGCTTAGTGGTTGGTAAGGAAGCTCATTGAGCTCAGATACAAGCTACAATGTTAGATCATAAACCTTTGAGGTCCCTGGATCAAGTACAGGTTAGAAGGAATAATATAACCCACATTTGCAAATGCTTCAGTTTATGGGTTATGTTTTCATTCTTATGGTAGTAAAGAAAAGTGATCAGGGCACTTCTTTTAAGGATTTATTGATTTCAAAACTCAGAGTTCCAGAGGGAGAGACAGAGTTCTTCCATCTGCTGGTTCACTCCCCAGATGTCCACAACAGTTTATCTGGGAAGTGAACTTCAGCATGAGAACAGGCTGAAGCCAGGAGTTTCACATGGGTCTCTCATGTGGATGCAGGGGTCCAGACACATAGGCCATTTTCTGCTTTTCCCAGGCCATTAGCAGGGAGCTGGATTGGAAGTGGAGCAGATGGGACTCAAACTTGCACCCATATGAGATGCAGACATTGCAAGTGGCAACTTGTCCTGCCATGCTTTAATACCAGGCCCTGGCACTTGTTAGCCCAGGTTCTGTTTCTTGTTTGTTATGACTCTGGGCATTCAGGTGCTAAGAAAATGCCAGATGTCTATCTGATGTGTCATTGATCCTCACAGCCACCTCTGGGTCCGTGATGGCATTACCTTCATGTCGCAAACGTAATTTAGACAGGTACATCTCCACATAGCAGACCCATATCTTTTTACTTCAGTCTTCCTATTAGGTCACTCTGTTATCTAAATGGCATGTGTCCCTCAAAGTCGGCTCAGTGCTATATCCTCAGTGTCTTGCGCCTTTGCTGTGGAATCAATGTCTGTTTCCTCTAAGACCAAAATTGATATTTTGCTGATATCTCTATTATACTGTAGCACCCACACAGTTCTAATAGGCTCAAAAAGGTCCTAAATCATAACAAAACACACTGCAGAGTGTGATGAAGGTCACAGAAAGTGACCTGTCTCGAAAAGTTCCAAGGCAGGTTGATTTCTTCCCTGTCTCTATCCTCTGAGGACATTGTCCTCGTCTCCCTGCTAGAGGAGTTTTCTGTTTCTCCCACCTGGAAGTCATAATCGATCATGGTGCATTTGAAAGCCCTCACCACATTGTGGCTCTGGTCAATGCTAACCCATGTTTGCTGTCTCCCTGGGGAGCCAGAGCCTCATGGGTGCTGCATAGAGGGACGGTTTGAATTCACTTCTGCATCACCATGGCACATAGCCTGAGGAAAGGCCAAAGGTTGTCAGTACTCATGAAACGCCCTTGGCCCTGAGCTGAGATGATGATGGTGATAGATGATGATGGGGATGATATTGATAACAAGAAGCTTATCTGAACTAAAACCTAGCCATCATGCAGGGTGATGCATTCACAGCATCTTTCTATGACTGAGTGAGCAATGAGAGATCCACCAATCACAACCAGAAATGTAACCCACTCATTCACTGGAAGATTTGGAGGAAACAACTGGAAACTGGAAAGACATATAGGCAGGGAACTACTGCACTTTCTAGAGCTTGCCTCAAAGGCTAAAGCAGAGGTGGCACATGGAGCTTGTCTTCCCTGCCTGTATAAAAGTATGTGATTTTTCAAGTCATTGGAATGGTTCTATTTATTATTATTTTCATTAAGGAAGATGTAGAAAACACCTGAAAACCCAGATAAAAGAAACAATGTCAGTACTGGGAGTTTGGTACTTTTAATCTATGGTCATTCCTTTGTGCTACCTGTCTGATTCTATGTAGTTGAGATCACACAGACTGCAGTTTACAAAATACATATGTTAATTTATTACATGGATAGCATTTCTATAAGGTACAAACTCTAAATGAATAAGCGGTGAAAAGTCAGGCTGTCTGCCACCCCGTTTCCTACCACCCCGTTTCCTACCACCCAGCTATCTACCAATTCTCCAATTCTCTCACAGACCCTCGCAGCAGAGGGCTGTGCTACGCCTGATGCCATGCCTCGTGGAGGGAGTTAATGGCCCTTATCCTTCAAGAGTCTCAAGAACCACAAGCTGCCTGTAAGAGGGAAACAAGTCCCTAATGCAATGCATCTGTGTGGTTGAAAGAAAGTTATATAACCTCTGTGTCAGTTACGTCACAAAATCAAACAGCGCAACTCCTTCTAAAGACTCTTCTCAGTGGAGGATAGCCGAACGAGGTGCTCAGCCAAGACACACTAGCTTTACTGGCCTCCTTTGTAAAGGCTTGCCCAGGTGGTCGTGGGACTCAACAGGGGTTCACAAAGCTCAGGAAGGCCGAGATGCAGTCTGCAGTCCCTGGCTTGTTGTAGTGAACACCGGCAGGCCCAGTCCCAGCCAGAAAGGTAGTCCTCTCCTTCTCCCCCATCAGAGCTGGCCGGCACTTCCTCATCTTGTTCTGGTCTAGCGTGCTGGGGGCAGGGTAGAAGCCCTGGGAAGGGTGGGTGGGGGAATTCCAGTGCAAATGAAGCAGTTCAAAGAAAGTCATTTCCATAAAACCTTGCTCAAAATAGAGCCTTTCTATACTTACCCAAACTCCGGCCTCCTCAGACCCACTCTCCCAGCCCTCCACCTGTGTAGTGGAGCAGTGGGACCAGGGTTTCCTGAGATGTTGTGCTGTGTGTGTGCTGCCCCATAGCCCAAGGCATTGCAGGTCTCCCATCCCAGCACTTGCTGCCCACTGCCACCTTAGAGATCTCCAGAGCAGGCAGAGTCAGGTTTTTCAGGAATCCACCACAGTTTGAAAGTTGATTTACCAGCAAAGTGAATTTCCCTCCCAGCTCTGCCTCTCTTCCCGTGCCCATCTGAGAAAGTTGCAGAAGGCATCTGGGATTCACAACACCCCCCCCACCAGCCCCTCTGAATAACACGTCGTCTGGCAACAGGAGGCGTTTGATTACATTAGGGTGGAACGCAGGCATCAACTCCAGTTGTCTCTGGATTGGAACTGATGGGTCTCACATGCTGCAGCCAACAGTTTGTCTTCACCCACTCCACTCCCTGCAATGAACCTTTCTCTGGGAAAACAAGAAACCTACGTGCCATCTCCAGTGAGAGTCAAACAGGAGCTACATTGCCATGTTGTATCCCCAGCAAGAGTGTGTTGTGAGAGGCCCACAGTCCTGAGTTGAGGCCAAATCTCCTAGTAGGGAACCTCTGAACCGCAAGACCCAGTGCCCTGGACATTATAGAGGTCTCCACGGTCCTTTCATGTGGCAGGCAGTGAGTTCTGAGTGTGCGCAGGGTAAGGTACCATGCTGCTGTTTCCGGCAGCAAACCTGTACAGCCTCCCTCACCCTACTCTGACTTGGTCACTGTTCTGTTCTGTAGGCAGCATCATGGCTTACCCAAGAAGCCTAGGTGCTAATCCCCAGAACCAATGAGTGTGTTGTTTTACATGACAAGAGGAAATTGAGCTTGTTACAAATGATCTTAAAATAGGGACACTGCACAAGATCATCCAAATAGCTCCACTCTCATCCCAAAGAGAGAAAGGATGAAAGGAGTGCCAGAACAAGTGTGGGGGGCATTAGAAGTGAGACTTCAGCTGCCATTGTTGTATTTGGAAATAGAGAGGGGTGTACCTAGTAAGGAATATAGGCAGTCTGTACAATCTGGAAATGGCAATATATATACATATATTCTTTTTGATGCTAGTACAAGAATGATGTCAGTCTTCTAAACTCCATAACTGAATTGTTGTAGTAGCAATAGGAAAAACAATACAGGCACTGTGGATTTGCTATTTCTCAGGTCTGCTATGTGCTCTTCCCAAACCATGAGACGTACACTTTGCACCTGCCAACAGGGCCCAACTAGAGAAACTGAAGCCACCATAAGTATATAAAAAGAGGAAACTTAAGACAAATCATTGGCTACATAAGTGATAGGAGAAGGTAGGAAGTCAACCCTGACATTAGCAATGGCAATATGCTAGAAGGACAAAGAGAGAAGGGCATGTGACTAGAATCCCAAGGCCTGGGTTGCTTGGCAGATGTTGAGCCATGGTGTGCCTGTCCAACAGGAGCTAGGGTCATAGAATAGAACCCCGCTAGGGAGACCAGCAGAGATATCAAGGGAGAGAAATGTGCCTGGCTTCTTCCTTCTCCTTGGTAGTCTCCTATAATGTCTCTTATTGACTATGGGCAGCGGGAATCCAAATTCTGTGGGAGCTTAAGATACACTGGGATTAGGAGTACAAGGTACAGTAGAGAGTTGCAGATGGGCAAGGAGGGAATCAATGGAGTCCTTTTTCCTGCATTGAACACCATGAATCTTAACATGTGATTGACAGTTTGCAATCCAAATTCTTTGTCATGTCTTCTCGGAGTCTCAGTTGCCTGGCCCTTCACTAGGTTCTCTACCTTCCTCCTGAGTGTTCTTTCTTGCCTTACTCACTGCCACACCCTGCAGGCCTTTGCGCTATTCCCAACGCATCGGGAAAGCCCTGTTACGAGAACTGCACTTAGCCTGGGCTCTGCCAAACTCCCCTCCCCTGGTCTTTCCCTCAACTGCTAACTCAGCTCAGTGCCACCGAAGTCTGGCTAATGGAACAAGGGTAGGAAAACATGGTGCTACTTCCAGGCCTGGCTGTGGAAACCTCCCATGCCTATTCCTGCATGTTTTTCCCTCCCTGTCAGATAATGACAAGGCCCCAGGGAATGGTGGGGGTTCCAGATGAAAGAAACCTGGGCTCTTGAATGACTAAGTGCCGGAGAGTTGCCCCAGCAACCTACATACCCATCCAGGACTGTTAGGTGAACAAGAAGTAACTTCTGTGTTGACTCATTCCATTAGCCTACCCTAACTGAAACAATTCCCATTGCCAAAAACAGCACCTGGCCTATCATTGGCTCTCAAAAATAATGACTGACTGAATGACCAGTTGACACGCAGCAACGATGTGATCAGTGAAATGAATGTCTTTTTGCTGTCTTCCATGGGGACAGAGAAGTTATAACACTTCATAGATGTTCCATGACTTCCACTGTACCTGCACTTTAGCAATGATGCAGTGGATGTGTTTCTGTGCTTTAAGAGGGAGACAGCTGCTGACTAAGCATGGTGCAGAAATATGAGTCTGAAGAGGTGTCAGTGTTGTTCTAACTACCCCTGTTTGTGTGGCTCTCCAGAGTTCTCAAAGAGTTCTGCACTTGATCTTGGTTTATAACTACTCTGCCAGGTAATTATTGTTATGATTCCCATTTTACAGATAACAGATCTGAGCTCGCAGAGGTTAAGTGTCTTGCTCAAGATCTTAGCTCTTTTAAGTGATGAGGCTGAAACTAATTCCTTGTTCAAAAATACCGGGTGTCCATGATGGACTCACCCGTCATGGAAACTGCTTTAGTTGGCCAGTAGGAGCTCAGGAAAGATGACAGAATAAAGTTCTGAAAAAATCAGTTATCTCCTAGCAAAGAAATGGGAGGCGCCACCCATGCTGCAGTCCAGAACAGGGAGCTCTGTGTGCGTTCCACAGCTGAGGTGTTCAGCTGCGCAGCAGTCAGTGCTGTATGCCGGGTGCAGGGTTCTGGGTGGCCTGCTAGACTTGCCTGGAGTCAGCCACAGCTCACCACGCTCTCAGCAGCTCTCCCACTTGCCTGGGGCTGACAGCCCTAGTACGCTAAATCTGCCCTTTTCCTTACATTCTTTCCTCCTCTCAGTGCCAAGATTTCAGCAGACGATTCAGAGCAGGTTCCGGGCCATTTAGCTCAGTCAGAGATTTGGGGGAAAGTTCCCTCCCACTCATCCCCAGGCCCCAGATAACCCATCAGGGTGTAACTAGCCCAAGCAGTGGAGGACGAAAAATAGCTCCTGGAGATTAGCAGGAGCAGGGTCGCCGCTAACGTTTCTACAACTGTCTCCTTTACCCACTCTTGTCTGGCTGCACCAAGTGTGGGCCCAACTGGCTGTCTGGGAAACTGGGAACAAAAAGCCAAGAAGGATGAATGCTGCTTAAACACAGCCTGGGGTGTCCCTGGCACACTGGATTCTCTGCCAGTGCAAAGAAAGCAAGCATTGGTATCCCAAGAGGCCAAGGGAGAGCAGACAGTGAGAGGACTAGGTCTTAGAAGGGGTTTGTCCTCACCCAGCCTAGAGACACTCCCTGCCGTGCGTGGGTGCCACTCTCCGTAAATAAATCCAGGCTGCTTGCACGGTGCAGGATGTCCCACATACCGTACATCTGAGGTGGGGTGAAATACAAATATGCCTTTTCATAATAGCTTTACACCTGGAGCAGTAGAAGACCGGTTTATTACCGTGGTAAACAAAAGTTAGAATTCAAGCAAAGTACAAACTTTGCCCAAGGCACTTCTGACAGTGCACCTTGTGTTTGTGAAGTGAACTCGACACATACATGGCGGGAAGCAATGGGAGGCTGGGCTCTTTCTTTCCTTCTTTTTTTTTTTTTTTCCTTCTTGTCTTATTTCCAAGCTTTTAAAGTTCATGTGTCTGAGGGGGTGGGGACAGAAAGAGTGTGATAGAGGTCGGAGGAGTTTACTCTGGCTCTTCTTTTTACAGCATTTTGAAACATGCTGTTAAGTGTGAAAAAGCATGTGAGCCAACTCACATTGTTTTCTAGAGATCATGTGCTTCTTGCTGCTTTCACACTGACAGCAATTGGGAGTGGGAGACAGGGCAAACCAGTTTGGGGAACACACCAAGAGACCAGGATTTGCGTTCAATCTTACTTAATCAAACACTAAAAACCGATAAATACTTATTCCGTGCCAAGCACAGAACCACACACTTTCATCTCATTATTTCACCCAGTCTCCACAACTACATGCAATAGTGATCGTGGATCAAAAGGTGCATTTTACATGGCCTGGTGCGGTAGCCTAGCAGCTAAAGTCCTCGCCTCGAACACACCAGGATTCCATATGGGTGCCAGTTCTAATCCTGGCAGCCCTGCTTCCCATCCAGCTCCTTCCTTGTAGCCTGGAAGAGCAGTCGAGGATTGCCCAAAGCTTTGGGACCCTGCACCAATGTAGGAGACATGGAAGAAATTCCTGGCTCCTGGCTTCAGATTGGCGCAGCACCAGCCATGGTGGTCACTTGGGGAGTGAATCATCAGAGGGAAGATCTTCTTCTCTGTCTCTCCTCCCCTCTGTATATCTGACTTTGCAATAATTAATAAAAAAGAGGTGCATTTTACAAGTGGAGAAACTGAAGGTAGAATTAGTGAGGTGATTCAAGCCCAAATGGTCTAACTAAAACTTAGACTTTTCCATTCTGTCCTTGGAATGTGCACCCAGGATCAGAGACAAGGTGGGATCTTGTCACTTTGCTTTATACCTTTTTCTGCCTCATTCTCTCCCTGCCCTTGGGGGCAACAGCTGATCTCCCCTGTTCTTGGATGCATCTTGACCATCTGGATTGTTCTCATCCACCAGCACCTTTAGGGCAAGGGATTGGCAATGTGTGGAATAGATTTCTCCAAGCTCCCCTAAGTTTAGAAGCAACAGCCGCAACAATGAAACAAGAACACATCCCTTGTGTGGTTGCCTCCACAGATGCCTCTGTGTTCACCCAGTTTGAATAAATCAGATAAGCTTCAGCAAAAGCATCTGAACTCTTTGGATTCTTTTCCAAAACAAGTCTTTGAACCTGAGGAACTTTGCTCATCTCTGCTTGTTTGCTCCTCAAACGTTCAGCTGGGGCTTGCCCATTGCACAGCTTCAGCCGGCAAAATTTTAACTCTTTCCTCCGCAGGTTAATCCCCAAGCCTTCCAAAATAAGAATGAACTTGTTAGTTTGTTTTTTTTTTTTAAGAAGTTTCCAGGAGTGTGTCAGCTCATGCCTGTTTCCACAAATGAAGGATTCCTGGAGGGAACATATTAAACTGAGCCTAGGGAGGGGTGATGTCATCAAGACATTGTCAACTCAGCAATTAAAGAGACCAGCACTGTGGCTGCTTGTGCTTAACAAGATTTTGAGGAGCACTGTCTCCTTCATCCAACTCTCCTTCCACCTCTACCTTCTCTCTCGGATGCATCTTCCATTGCAGTTCTTTAAGGAATGCTTTTGGCAGTTTACTGCAAAGCTTTTTAAAAAATTGTTGGAACATGAATCCTTAGTGCAAAGCAACAGATTTCAGTTGCAAATGGATTAAACACAACTCCTGAGCTGGAGCCTTTGAGGGGAAAGGGTTGGGGACCCCCATAGTTGTGCTTTGAAGTTTATCAAGGATGCTTGCTTTGGAGATGCTCTGAATACTCCAGGAGAGCCAAAGACTGGTATGTTAGTCCTTACGTGAATTTTAAAATGCATCTAACTCAATCCTTTCCTCTTATACAGGAAGAAATCAACTTTGAGAGTGGAAAAGACAGGGCTAAGGATTACAGAGTCAGCAGCAACAGGCCTCTGCAACTCTCTACTGCTAGCCAAGCTCTTGGAGCTTCTCCTCATCCTTTCACCCCTGGAGAACCTGGAGAAAGTGAAATTAAATCAAGACAAGAAGAATGGCTCTAAATCCTGGCCTGGATCACCTCCACATGGCTCACCTCCGCTTGGCTCTTCTTCACCACTGCTTGTCAACACATGTCCAGAGAGAGCTGTTTACCCCGAGAAAGGAGAAAGGAGAAAGGAGAAATCTGGAACAATTCCGAAGCATCGACTTGGAGCCTCCTTTAGGGGTCAGAGATTTCAGTGTGTCTTTACATGCTTATGATGCCAGATCAGACAAGCACTGCTTAAAATGAAATCTAGTCTTCTTTCCCCTTTTCAATTTTGTTCCCCTTAGCTTATTGATTTTCTCGTTGGTGACTAAGTTGTTACAGATTGCTGTCGCTGAGAAGTGAAGCTTGTCTATATCTGAACCCTAGGCTACAATGACTTATAGGACGTTAGAACATGAAGACTAGAAGGCTGCAAGGTGATACTTTTCACTATGGTCCTCAGTTTACATATTAGTATCATGGGGCTGAGAGAGGTTGAGTGACTTACTCAGGATTACTCAGCACATTAATAGACCGCAAACCATCGATTTGCCCAACCATGTAGAAGAGGGTTCCTTTGCCTGACAATTATGAAGCATCTCTCTATATAATAAACAGGTGTCTTTTATGAATAATGAACAGATTGCGCCTTACTCCAAGGAGCTGAATGCTGATTACAGCCTAGCCTCAATAAAGTGCACAGGCCTCCGTACAGGACAGAGAACATACATTGTCCTCCTCATCTTTTGTTTCATAGAAAGTTGGAACACCAAAGTCAGAGGAAATTTCCAAGATTGCACGGTGAGTCAGCGAATGCTCTGAAGCAATACACTGTTACTGGCTGAGTGATCCCAGGACATCAATTCCACTCTGCACAGTTTCCAGCCATGTGGCAGGCATTGGCTAACACAACTCTCTGAGTCTCACTTTGCCCACTCTGGGATGGCTTTGCTGGGTGACCTGTAAGAACTTTCAGCTTTGATAGCCTCGAGGATCTAAAACCCAAGGTTTGGAGCCATTGCACATTTAGACATGTTTGTGTGAAGTCAGAAGTGGGCTGCTTCAGTGGTGCCTGGGGTTCTCACAGTGCAGAAGGTAAATGAGTTATGCTTCCTGAACTGCAAGTATCTCTTAGCAACTCATCTAAAAAATGTAAAAAGTTGCTTTTATTTTTTTCTATAAAATGTTTTTTTCTTAAGCTCATGCTGTCTCTACTCACTTGTCTGCTGCAAGGATAATCCCATAAGCTAAAAACTGATAAGTAGAAAATTCGGAAACATGACTTCTCTATCATGTTTGCTTCTGGAGGTGCAATAAGAAAAACAAATATTTCCTGAGCATGTAACACATATCAGGTAATTTATACACACAATCTTACTGAAGCTCATACATGGTGTTATCACACCCCTCTCACACAAGGATAAACCGAGGCACCAAGAGAAAATAATTCACCTAGCATGTGCACACTGTTCATCAATAAAACCTGGATTTAAAATCTACTTTCAGGGCCCGGCGCGGTGGCGCAGTGGTTAAAGTCCTCGCCTTGCATGCCCGGGATCCCATATGGGCGCCGGTTCTATCCCAGAAACCCGCTTCCCTTCCAGCTCCCTGCCTGTGGCCTGGGAAAGCAGTCGAGGATGGCTCAAAGCTTTGGGACCCTGCACCCGCGTGGGAGACCCAGAAGAGGCTCCTGGCTTCAGATTGGCATAGCATCGGCCGTTGCGCTCACTTGGGGAGTGAATCATCGGATGGAAGATCTTCCTCTCTGTCTCTCCTCTCTGTATATTCGCCTTTCCAATAAAAAAATAATAAAAATAAATCTTTTAAAAAGAAAAATCTACTTTCATGACTCCAAAGATCACATTTTTCCACGCTGACTTGAGCACTTAAAGGATGGCCATATTGTTAGAAAAAATGCTTTTTTATAAGTGAGAGAAATTAAATGTGTCAACATGTTATTGATTGCCACAAAGAATAACGCCATGATTTCCTTGGACTGTAATATCTTTGAAAACAGGCCCAAGAACAGGACACTAATTGCTAGTTTCATTTTCCACCCAGCAATTTAGGATGGATAGGATACCTGTATCAAGAAATTTTTCCAACCAGAAATATCTACTGTACTCTTGGCACAAAAGACTGACTGAAGGACTTGAACGAAGCTGGTTCTTCTTTGGAGTCTCCCCAGTGAGGACAGTATGAACAGGATTCCTCACAGTTTGGGCCACCCCCCAGCCAAATTCCACAGATTCATTCTTCCAACAGTTCTTTCTAAAATGTTGTTTTTATTTTAGTTACTGAGAAACAGGAGGACACATAACATGTGGAACTTGGAGAGGTCAACCCAACGAGCAAGGAACTCCTTCTATGTGGCAGGAGATCCATTACTTTAGCCATTACCACTGCTTCTCGGGGTCTTTATTAATAGGAAGCTGAAGTCAGGAGCCAGATCTGGAAAATGAATCCAGGTATTGTTTTGGATAGAGACATCCTAACTAGCGTCTTCACCACTAGGCTAAATGTCTATCCTCATCCAACATTTCTTGATTCACTCAGCTGCTTCCAGATGCAAGACGTGTCCTGCTAAGACAAATCAGATTTAATCTTGAACTAACCTTGCACACCAGTTCAGGCCTACCCTTCAGGAAAAAACATAGGAGGATACATTATACTGACCCTGCTTCCAAATTCTAAGGATAATCAAGTGATATGGCAAAAAGCCACACGTTTTCTGTTTTGGTTCTCACTAGAATGAAAATGACTATGACCATTTTGTCATCGCACAATTGTCAGGAAACCAGAGAACGTTAAAGTCTGAAATGACTCTTGAGATTTAGCTATCACTTAAGTTCGATTCCTCCCCATCACGTTTGATGTACTAGGGTTCTTACTATAGCAGACTGTCCAAGTCTTACAGAGCATGGGGCAAGACTGGAATGCAAATTTAGGGCTCTCAACTTAATGTTCCTTTAACTACTGTTGTCTAATTACCTTAGTAGTAGAAAAGACATTAGCCTAGAAGGAAACAAACTCAGTCTTTAAGAAAAATTTCTGAGCCAGTACATAGATAGATCTGCACTTCCTCAAACTATGGTGGCTTCTGGTTACCTTGTGTTAATTTTGTGGCTTACTAACACAACACCTCTGCTGCAACCACTACAAACATTCTTACTAGAGCAGACCTTTCTCCTGCTTCGCACATTTCCTTCCTGAGTCTAGAATATCCTTCTCATATCTTCTCCTCTGCCAGACCAATTCCATCACTTTTTCAGTAGAGGTATGGCAGATACATAGTAGGTGAATGTGGGTAAGGTACAACTATATTTCCTGGGCTCCCCTTCTCTGCTCAGCTCCATATTAGTTTTAGCACAGAAGACATTTTTGTACAGCATCTGTAAGGGAAGCTGCCTGTTTTAGTAGTTATTACTTAGTGCAGTGCACTAATTGCTGTGCTATCTGACCCATCTTGTCACTGACTGGAGAGTGGGGATGATAGTTGGGGTAGGATGAAAAGTAGCCTGAGCTCCTCCAGTCCCACCAGCCTTCCTCTTACACCTTCTTTAAACTCTGGAGCAAACAGGAAGGAGCAGGACATCCAATTATTGTGAAGCCAACTATACCATCAACTGGAAGTAGCAGGAGCAAGGGGGCTCCACTATACCTATGTAGGCACAATGGTTCTCTACCAAGCCACTAAGAAACTCTCATTCCCTTTCCTGTCTGCCCTCCTGACTGCAAGTTCATTGCCAAAGTCAGAAGCAAAAACTTCATAGTGACTGATGGGTCAAGTCCTACCACTGAGTGGATTAAGTAGAGTTCTAATTCTGTATCACATGTAATGGTTCTGCTTCTCTGATTAAAACCTCCTAGGTCAGGCAGTGTGTTCAGTGACTTCCCCAGAACTAATCGGTTCTCCATGAAAGCATGTTGCACTCCATGCTGTTCTTTTGTGACTGACAACTTTATCTCCTATTGATGGGATCATTGACATGTATGGTAGGTTTATTGTAGGCAAAACCCTCTACTGAGTATCTTGTATTACTTCTAACAACCGAATGAAGTGAGAGTTGTTATTCTTATTTTGTGGATGAGGCAATTCAGAAATAGAAGAGTTAAGTGATTTGTTGCTGCTTACACAATGAGGAAAAGGAGAGAAGAATCCAGGATGCAAGAGGCAGTACTCTCACCCTCCCTTGGGTGAGCTTTTCAAAAAATAAATAAATAAAATAAAAAATAAATAAATCTCATTTGTGAACCTACTTCAGTCAGAGGATGAAAGCTTTTCTGTGAAGGTGAAGGAAAGTTGATGAAAATAGAGCAAAATGAACATAGAAGCAAGATCCTCCTGCATCTTGAATGACACACTTTCCAGGCTGAAAGTTGAGATTGCTGAGTTCTGGTGAGTGGACAAGAGTCCTACTTACACATCCAGTCTACCTGCTGTCCTAGGGCAGTAAACACTAACAGTGCAACACACCCCTGGCTGAGCCTGCTTTTCTCCCCAGTCTGGGCAGATGCCACGCCCTGGGTGAAGCTCTCTCCATCCTGTGAATCTCCCTGAGCGAGTGGAGGGCTGAGGCTGGCGGGAGGGGAGAGTCCTCAGGCAGGTGTCAGGCATGCAATTCGTGTTTCACACTTCATTTTTTAGAGGAACGATGAAATATAACTTCAAAGCTACATCTGTATGTAAAGTAAACATGGGCTGGGGCTCATCTAATTTTTAACGTGGTTGTCAACTTCTACGTATCAAACCAGCATAAAAATTCAAGTTTGTATTTCAGTGGAGTATTTTAGGCTGTTGGCTATTATCTGTTATTTATAATATGAACCTGGATTTGTTCTACCTTTATCCCCCTAAGCTTCAGTGATATTGGGAAAAAATTTTTTAATACTTAGTTGTGCATTTGTTTATGTGAAAGGTATGGTGAGAGAGAAGAGAGAAACTTTGAGTTGTTGATTGATTCCACAAAGACCACAACACCAGGGCTTGGCTGGGCCAAGCAGGAGCAAGGAATTCCATCCTGGTTTCCCATGTGGATAACAGAGGCACATATATATACAAAAAGCAAAAATAAGAGACCAAAATATATATATATAGAGAGAGACGATAAATTAAACTATGTAGTAAAGGGGAACATTTTGCTTGGTTCTTAAGCCACTGTTTGGGATATCCACATCCCAGTCTGGAATGTCTGGGTTTGAGTACTAGCTTCTTTCCTGTACTGCAAGAAAAGTACTCCCGGGCTGCAGCCCTCTATCTCTGTCTTTCTTCCTTTCCAAAAAAGTGTTTAAACAACAAAATCCTTCAAACAAAAAAAAAAAAAATACAGGGCCCAGTGCTGTAGCCTAGTGGCTAAAGTCCTTGCTTTGCATTCCCCAAGATCCCATACGGGTGCCAGTTCATATCCTGGCTGCTCCATCTCCCTTTCAGCACTTTGCTTGTGGCCTGGGAAATCAGTAGAGGACAGTCCAGAGCCCTGGGACTCTATACCCAAGAAGAGATCTATCTGCAAGAAGATCCTGGAACCTGGCTTCAGTTTGGCTGAGCTCCAGCCATTGTGGCCACTTGGGAAGTGAACCAATGGATGGAAGATCTTCTTGTCTCTCCTCTTCTCTGTAAATCTGAATTTCTGATAAAAATAAATAATTTTTTTAAAAAAATAAACAACAGCAAAACATAGCAGGGACTGATGTTGCTGCACAGGGTATTAAGCCTCCTCTTCAAACACTGGCTCCCATTTCTGAGTGCATCCTGGTTGCTCCCCTTTTATCCAGCTTCTTAATAATGGAAAAACAGTAAAAAGTGGCCCCTGTACTTGGATCTTTGCCATCCACTTGGGGGATCTGAATGGAGCTCTGTGTTCCTGGCTTTGACAAGCCCCAGCACTAGCCTTTGAGGCCATTTGTGGAGTGAGCCAATGGATAAAAGATTCTTCTCTCCCTCTTTCAAATAAATAAATCTTGTGAACATTAAGAAAATATTTTTAAATGTAGCAGGAAAAATAATCAATGTTATGACAACAAGGTCCAATGCTTATGTAGCTCTCCTATGGCACGGAGGAGAGGCAAGTGAAGGTCCAGAAGCTTTGTGCAACTTGAGGTGCTCTCCAACTCACAGAAGAAGAACTCCTCCCCATTGCATGCATGACATGGTGATGTTCGGTACTGACGGTTTATGAGTATCCCGTATAAGCTAAACCATGAAAGTTGGGCTACTCAGATCCACAGCTTTATTCATGGCTGGACTTACAGTGGATCTCTGCATGTATCTAGATCAATGCGTCAGGTCAGATTGGAGGAAACTGAGGCACTGTGTAGATAGAACCTCCAATTCTAGGCTGATTCCAACAAATTCCAACAAAGAGGCCCAGAGAAGCCATCTCCCAGAGCAGGAACAACAGAGAGAGAGACCGAGGCTTCGGCCTCCTGCCCAGGAGCCTAGCTCCCGTTCCGCAAGCAGTGACTTCAAGGTAGGGTTCCACTGCTGCTCTGTGGAATGTTTAAGTGAATGAGACACACAGTGGTGACCCATAGCTCTAGTGGCAATAAAAGTTCGCAGCACAGTCTAACCTTCCTGGGACTTTAGCCCAAGCTCATAAACCCTTTCCATTCTTCCCACACCTTCCCAGAACTATCTTTCCAAAGCACCCTCTTTGGTGTCGGGGTGTGTGTGTGTGTGTGTGTGTTTTGAGAGACAGAGGATCTATGTGTATTTGGTGCCAAGAAGTGGGATTGCACTGAGGAACTTTCCTGCTCTGCTCTTCTTTCCAGCTTCCTTCTAATGCGTAGCCTGGGACGCAGCTGGGAATGGCTCCTGCCACCATTGTAGGAGACCTGAGTTGATTCCCTGTTTCAGTCTAGCCCAGCCTGAACTAACACATGGGAGATTTTTTTCTCCCACCATCCCTTACCCACCTCTGTTTTCTTGCCTTTCAAAAAAAAACTTGTAAAATACCTTCCAAGCAATATAATGATCCAGGGTCTTCTGTCCTGTACTTTAGTGGGCCAGGTCTCTATTTTGAGTATTTGAGTGTTTTTCAGTTGGCCGGAACGACCATGTTGGAGAGTATGAAGCTTTCACAGTTTCTACTTTACGTTAAGTGCCTCACATTTACCTGTGTCTTGCGTGTCACTGGGATCAAAACCACCCTTCAGTACTACTTCCAGGCGACAATTTTATAAACATCTTAACTTTTACAGGAATTAACATTTTTTTTCTCAAACTCCCAAACACTATATTTTTGTAGTTTACTGAGTTAGTTCAAAAGGAAATGAAAAACTGAAGGAGGCATTGAAAATATAGTTAGACATTTACATAGAGATTTTAAACTTTTTATTATACAACTAGTATGTGTTCTATATAGAAAGTCACAGAATAAAAATATAAAAAGAATTAAAATAGCTCGTAATCACATCTTACAAAGATTATGCTGTTTATACAAGTCTAACAGTGTTAGTATCTTTTCCATCTTTCCCCTGTGGAAATATGCACATCGTCCATATTGCTTTTGTAACCTACCCTGAAATCTCGTGAACATATTATCATATCAATATGTCAACAAGGGCATGCTTTCAAATAGCTCCCTAGTCTATGCCAGTCCCTGTAAAATGTTGTTATGGCCAAACCGTGGCCTGATCTTAGTGGCGTTTACAGCTTAGAGCAGGAGAGAATACAGGCTAGTGCCCTCCCTTCTGAGTTAGCTTCTCTAGCACTAAGCAATTTGAAGTGGCAGTTTTCTTAAACTTGCATTTAGGCCACAGTGTCCTACACACTTTTTATCCATAAGCAAGGGAGAGGCTTAATTCTAGTGCTGTAGCAGTCAGGGAGCCCCTGTGCGGCATGGCAGAGCACAGTTTTCAGATGCCCTCCAGAACAGGTGCAACCAGTAGAGCTGGAAATAGCAACAGATGCTGTTGTCGGGGGGTGGAGGTCTTCCTATGCCATAATGTCCCTACAACAAGAGGGATGGATTTCCTGATTGCACAGAGCTTTTTGTCCTTTAACACCTGTCATGACCCGTGCAGACTCCTGGGAGGGGTGTTGCCTTTGTGGAAAAGGCAGGGCAGACACAGAGAGACGAAGCCATGTGGCATGGGCCCTGCCCAGCAGATGCCAGAATGAAATCTAGGTCCTGTGTTCCTGCTACGATGTTCTTTCTACTCCTCACTGCCTTCGTTGCAGGTGTGGTTGACCTGACTGAGGAACATGAATGGATCAAAGATACATTAATGGAATATACTCCCCCATCCATGAAATATGTACTCAAATACTCTCACAGAAAAACAGGCAATCCAGAGGCAGACATTTGGCCAATGGTTAAAACATAGACTAAGTCATCAGAGTATCCAGGTTTGATCACTGGCTCTGGCCTCTGATTCCAGCTTTCTTTGAATGAAGATCGCAGGAGGCAGCAGTTGATGGCTCAAGTAATTGAGCTCCTGCCACTTATGTGAGAAGCCTGTCTCTAACTATTGCACACTGGCTGCGCTCATTGCAGCCATTTGGGGGAGTAAACCAGTGGATGAAAGATATTTCTCTATCAAATAAGTAATTCTTAAAATATACATGAATCAAAATAAATAAATACATAAAATTTAAAAAATAAATAAATAAAAACCAGCTAAAATGCTCCAGGGATTCTGTAAGTGCTCTCCTCTTTGGAAGAATCTGTTTTGTCTTGTGGTCCTTGCACCTTTGTTGAAGCCTGATTCATGCTTAAGTATTATTTGCTGGCCAGACAGTCCACAGCAAAAGACCCTCTCCAGACAAGCCAGGATTGCATCCAGTGGGAGTTTCCAGTCCTGCATCACACATACCTTAGGGGTTTACCTTCCTTGAGAAAGCAGGGCCAAGAGGCTCTGTGATGTGAACCTTATGATCACCTCAAAAGGGCAAGAGAGGGGGGCTGGTGTGATGACTCAATTGGCTAATGCTCAGTTTGCAAGCGCTGGCATCCCATATGGGTATCGGCTCATGTCCTGGCTGCTTCACTTCCTATCCAGCTCCATGCTTATGGCCTGAGAAAGCAGAGAAGAAGGGTCCAAGCCCTTGGAATCCTACACCCAAGCAAGAGACCTGGAAGAAGTTCCTGGCTTCTGGCTTCAGATAAGCTCAGTTCTGGCAGTTGTGGCTTTTTAGGGAGTAAACCAGCAGAAACAATATCTTTTCTCTTTGTCTCTCCTTCTCTCTTCAAATCTGCTTTCCTAATAAATTAAAAAAAAAAAATCTTTAAAAAAATGAGCAAGAAAGACTTAACTGGGATGAGAACCCTGAGAATTTACAACACTTATACCCCCAAAATACTCTATAAAAACTAGGATGATATTTTTAACTCTATATTTGTATCATGCTTTGTGATTCTCAAACAATCCATAGAATAGTTCTGCATGAGAGATGTATTCCTAACCACATTTAACAGACACAGATGCTGAAATTCAGAGATGCTCATGAACAGGGTCTGGGTTAGGTAATAAATAGTACTAACCAAAATTCTGTACATAGCTTGAATCTAAACTCTGCTTCTTCTTATTTCAAAGCCAGTGCCTCCCCTCAGTCAAGCATTGACTTCCATATGTTAACATGATTCCTTAAACTCCCATAGGGTGAGTTTGGCAAGGCTCGCTATCCTCACTTAACAGGTGAGAAAGCAGGCCGCAGAGGGAGAAGAAACCTAGCCGAGGTCACCATGAACGTTCTGGCTCTAATGACTACTATTACTTTATATTCACTTGGTCCCTGCTGTGGAACAGCAGCTCAGAGAGTGAACCACTCTGAACAGAACAAGATTAACACAATTCAAAGCAGATCATGTGTGCTCAAGAGAGCTGCAGCTAAAGCTTTGGGTACTTCTGCCAAGAAACATCCTTGGAGAGCCCCCCCGGCAACTTCCCAGAATGTGATGTGTTGTGTGTTTGGAGATTATTGCCTGCTTCTTCTTGCATATTATTGTCTATGAGCTTGGGTCTAGTCTAGGATACCCCTTTATAGGGACTAGGCCTGGTGTCCTACTTTAGAACATTCAACTGTGGCTCAGTAATGTGGCTTCTTTGAAGAAAAATGCAAGGAAAGCAAGGTGTGGAGGAAGTTGATTGGGGCAAACAGAAAACAAACCAATGTGCTGGCCTTGTCTGTCACCTGTTCTTGGAAAGGGTTATCAGGCATTTTGCATGGGAACCTGAACTTGCTGTTCCTCCTACATATAGGGCAGTCTAACGTGACACTCCCCATTTTAGAGACACTGGTGGGAAATATAAGGGCAGGCAGACCAGTTGGACAACAGTTGCGGAAACCTACATGAAAAATAATGGGAACTTAACACTGGCATTAGGATCAGGAAGTAAACATGCCAAAGACACACTTCAGAGAAAGCCTCAACAAGTCCTCCAGGGATTGGCTTTTGCCAAGAGGCATTTAGGAGGTCGAGCTTTCCATATAAAGAACCAAGGATCACAGAAGGGGAACACAGAGTTAGCTTCATTGCTCATGTGCAGAAGGAGCACAACTGGTGAACATTCTCAGGAAGGTGAAGAGAGTACGAGTTTGCTCAAAAGTGAGACCCTTCGACTCCTCCCTGAGAATGCACAACATTGCTGCCATCACCACTGGCCACTGAAGGTCAGCTCAGGAGGGACTGGGATGTGCTTAGAGCACTTGTGGAGAATAAAAGGATCCTGAGAAGGGGCAGGTAGACTTCCATAAAGTCCTTTCAGCCCATTATTCTCATAGATTGTTAGCACTACTCTGGAGACCTCATAATGGAATGACCTGGGACTCTTGAGTTTAAAAAGGTCTGAACGCAGGGCTACAAATTATTAACTGCATAACCTGCAAGTCAAAAAGAAAACAAACAACTTAGCTCCCCTGGTTTTCTTTCCTTCTCTGTAAAATAGATAACAGACTCTATGAAGAGTCAGTTTAATATGCATAACTAAAAACAACTAATTTTGTAAGTGAAATGAAATGCTTGCCAATTTGAAAAGCTAAAACTTTAAGGGCTAATAGATTGGAAATTCAAAATGAATTTTTCAGAGAAAATGACTTCAAAGAAACCCTCAGAACTCCAGCATACTGAAAGATGCTTTAAGGAAGACAAAAAAGCAAGGATGGCTTCAGAGGACATCTTACCAGCCTTCTTACTGCAGCCCTAATCAACAGCTGAAATGATACTTGCTGTGGGACAAAACTCTATAGTCTATAGTTCTTGCTGTGGTGGCATAGTTGTATGAATCCTCACTTCTGGATCTTGTATAGAGCTTAGTTTGTTGATATCCTTGCCTTCCAGTAGCTTAGTACTCATTAATGCATAATTTCTCCAGCATCAGCTCGAAGTTGCATGAAGTTCCAATCCATTGAAAAACAAATGATTACTCTCTTCTCAACTTTCCAGGCACCCTACTGTTCATTGCACATATTGTCCCAGAAACAAAAGCAAAAACAAAAACAAACTCAAAAGTTTCTTCCCTCAAGGAGCTTTTACTCTTCAAATTTCAGAGCTGGAAGGGATCTTGTCTAGGAGAACATAGGAGAAAAGGAACATAATCTGACAAACAGGGCCCAGAATTTGGCATGAAGATTCAAAGTTCATTACCTATAGCCTTTATAATTTTGGACAGCTTTACACCATTGCAAAATAGTAGTGATGATAAAAAATAATAACCATATTCCTTAGGGCCTATGGGGGAGGAAAACAATGAGAATGTGCTTCCAAACACTGAACAAACCCAAGTTATTGTCAATGAGATGTTTTGTTTTTAAAAGGAAAAAAACAAGAATGGAAGAAGGGAGGTGAGGCAAGAAGGAAAAATAGAATACAATCAACGCTTATGTGTCTCTTGAAAAAAAAAAAGCTTATAGAAGTCTTTCTTGATTTTTCTATTCCTTTTTGTCTGTATTCACTGGTATCTAGTTATTAAGATTAGATTGTTCCAGAAGGTAATAGAAATTTGTGTTATTTACAAAGGCCAACATGTCTGATGCACACATTACCAAAAATTTCCACAAAAAGTAAATGCGCATGTGCACTGCAGGTGACAGCTCTCGTTCTTGTTTTTGTTAGCAGAGCATCAGAGTGGGCTTCCTGTTGTGTGTGTGCTTCATAAAGCTTCAGCGAAACCCTCTCCGGTTGAGTGAAGAATCTTCTGAAGTGAAAAGCCTGGAATGATCAAAGAGTGAAAGGTGTGTGGAGATCACTGGAGGTTGCAGAATAAACAACTACATTTATGTTCACTCACGTCTGAAGTCACATGACGGCAAACTTGTGTGATGATCAGAGAACATGATCATTTTACTCAAAAATGAAAAAAAAATCACACACATGAATATAGTAGTTTTCTTGCATGGATGATACTCCAAAAAGTAAAGGAAAATAGAAGTAAAAGACAAATCCATTTTGTTGCAAAAAATTTGGAAAGCCACACAGTTTTTTCCATAACATGTGTCTTCCACAATCTTGTTGATAGCTCCTGATTTGAACAATGAAATGTGTGCCTTTCCAACAAATAAGCATGTCAGAGAATATGTACTTTCAGTAATTTCAGAACTGTATTATCAAAGTCTGTTTGTCAGTTTTATGCTGATATCTTGGGTCATAAAGATGAGAAAATAGTCTATAGTAATCTTGTTAAAAGAAAAAATGAGAAGTAGCGTTTACTGAGTACTTGCTATGTGCCAGGCTCCATGTGATATCTGTGTCACTCACTTGTGAATTCTCACCACCAAGCTATCTCCCATCTAGGTCTTCAGACATGTGATTCCCTAGGCCCAGAACATAGCTCTGTGTTCATCCTGCTTCTCTGACAACATTTGCTGCTTCCCACTCTGCTCTTCATTGGTGTGACTCCTCCCCTGCAAGATCCACCTGAGACCCAAATCTACTTACGTCATCTGCTTCCCCAACAGCCAACATTTCCCTATCATGTAGGAGAAAAATGCAATGAAAAGATCATGTGAATCTTCTATGAACTTTCCAAAGCACCTTCAATCATGATAGGGGTAAAAATAGCCTGTGGTCTATTTTCTTCATTGAACAAAAGTCACTTGGAAAGGACCATCCAGCTACTTCTGTGTAATGAGCTCAGGGCACAGTGCAGTTCCTAGCTAGTACAAGACCCCTCACCAGGCTGGAGGAGTGAACAAATGAAACAGTTAATGAGTAATCGAGTAAGTTGACCCTTAATTTCTAGATAAGAAAACAAACCAGCGTTCACACTGCTAGTGGCTGTCACAGACAGTAGGTCTCAGAATTGAAGCATGTTATCTGACTTGCTCTCTCCGTTGTTATCAAAATGAGGAGAAGATTCCCTTAGTCCTGAGGTCAGTTCTACTCTACCCATTCTGCAATAAGAAGCACTGCTGACATGCAAAAGCCTCAACGCAACCTACGGTGCCAGGGTCAATGTTTAGCCTTGAATCCAGAAGCACCCAGAATCTTGACCAAGGATAAGTCTTTGAGTTTGGCGAAATTTTACAGGAGTTTTCCAAGAAGCTTCCATTTCACTCATGCTGCAAGCTCCAGGGAAGTGGAGGTATGTGTAGCCACAACCTGGACCTCTGGCTGCTTACAGATTCTTCAAATGTACCAAAAGGACACACAAATGGGTCAAATGCCTCCTCCACTCTAAAATCAGAGGAAACAGATGAATGCGATGAATAAAATTCTCTGGCCTGGAAATCTGAAGGACTGCCTCCACCTGTCCTTACCTGTGACCTGTGGAGGGTCACTTACTTCCTTCTTGCAGTTCTAGTTTCCATACCTGCAAAATATATGCAATGAATGAAAATTAGGGCACTGAGCAGGCAAGATCTGAACTTCAGATATGCTTTTTTCTAACTTTCTGGTTTGGATTGGATTTTCCCCCTAAAGTACATCTTGGGAGATCCTAATCCCTAGTAATTTATTTGGAGGTTGTTTCTGCACAGAGAAAATTAAGTTGGAATGAAGTCATTATGGTGGTTCGTTATCTAATATTATAAGTTTCTTACAGAAAGGAGAAAGTCAGACTCAGAAAGACTCATGTGTACAAGCAGAATGCTGTGTGGGTGTGGAGACGCTGTCTAAAGCCAAGGGAGGAAGATGGAATAGATTCTCCTTTCACCACTCCAAAAAGCATCAACCCTGCAGCACGCTGATCTTGGATTTGCAATATTCAGACTTGTGAGATGATGTGTTCCGTTGGTAAAGCCAGTCAGTTTGGGACACTGTTATGGCAGCCTTTGTAAACCAATATGCCAGAATTTTTCATCATGCTTTTACCATTCTGGATTTTCTTCTACCCAGTTGGTTGGTCCATTGGCTTGAGCAATTGGTTTCCACACATTGAAATCTATCATTCCTGAACAAGATCTTCTGAAAGATCACTTAGAGTGGTTTCTCACTTTTCCCTAAAAGTCTTCAAAGACTAGGAAGCAATATTCACTTCCCACAAGATCTATTCTCCCACAAGATCTATTTCAAGACCATGTGAACTGAATTGAAAGCCCCTGAACCAGTAGTGGGCTGACAAATGTTTAACTCTTAGCCCTTGACGTCATGGGCGAGGGAAGTCTTGATTTATAACATCTGTCAGTGTCAAGTTGATGACTGACTTCCCTGCAAGTGGATATGGGTGGAAAAGCATGTCCCTGGCTCTAGAAAGCTGGTGGAATTGTGGGGATTGGTACTGAGAGAGACCCAATGCGCTGAGAGAGCCCCATGACTGTATGGTCCAGGTCCAGGTCCTTGTTCTACCAATTTGCCTTTGGCTTTGTTTGGTGCTACTCCTCTTCTCTGACAAGAGAACATCTTGAAGTATCATGTGTAGGGCAGATTTGGAAGAGGCATATTCTTTTAACTTTTCGTTACTGTGGAAGAATTTTATTTCATTTTCAAAGACAAAAAAAGCTTTGCTGGATATGTTATCCTAGGCCGACAATTTTTCCTTTTAGGATCTGGAATATGTCACTCCATTCTCTTCTGGCCTGTAGAGTTTTCTGTGTGAGATCAACTGTGAGCTTAATTGGCATTCCTTTATATGTTATTTGATTTTATTTTTCATGTGCACATTTAAGGATCTTTTCCTTATGTTCAATTGAAGAGAGCTTGATGATCATGTGTCTTGGTGAAGATTGCTTTTGATCAGGCCTGTTGGGAGTTCTGTGCCCCTCCTGGATGTTGTTTCCCAATTCTTTCTCTAGATTAGGGAAATTTTCCTTTATTATTTCATTAAATATATTTGTAAAACCAGTTTCTCTTTCTGCACCTTCTAGGACTCCCATAACTCTTATATTAGGCCTCTTAATAGTGTCTTTCAACTCTTGAATACTTTTTTTGGCCTGATCCAGCTCTGCTTCCAGCTTTTTGTTTGTTTCCCCCTGATGACAGGAAATATCTTCCAATTCTAAGATTCTTTTTCCTGCCTCCTTCATTCTATTTTGGAGACTCTTCACTGTACTTTCAATTTGCTCTACTGTGTTCTTAATTTCTGATATATCAGCCTTGAATTGCTTTATTGCTGCTATTGCTTGTATAAAATATTGCTGAAATTCTTTGAACTCTTGTATGTGCTTCTCATTGTTGATCAGAAGCTTTAAAATGAGTTTATAAATTCTGTGTCCCCCATTTTCTCAATGTCTTCCTCAGTGAACTCTGAGGTTGGCATAGGGTTTTGCTCCTTTGCAGGGAAGTTTTCAGTAATATCCACTGTACCTTTCTCTCTTCTTTTGTTCTTGATCATTGTACTTCTGGTTAGCAGAGTCTTCTCCTTAGGGCAGGTTTCTAAGTTGTGTCACCCACAGGTCTACTGTTCAGTTTTACTTTTTGCAGTTGGTACACAACTCTTTGCTTGGAGCCAATTGTGCCACTCCCTCCAGTGAGTTCCAGGTCTGGGTTCTTATGTTAGAATTCCACAAAGAACTCCATAGCCCCAACTCCTGGCTCACCACTCTCCACCTCCTGTGTTGCCATGCTGAGGCTACACCGTTATCTGTACAACCTTGCTCCCACTTTCGGTTGGAGCAGGTCCCAGGATTAAGAAGTCACCAGGTGTCCTATATAGTTAGGTTGTTGCTGGTGCTGATCTTGCCGGAACCTGTTGGACGTTAGGTTTGGGTGCCACACGGACCTATTTTGGCCCATATGAAGCCACAGTTGGTATTATTTACCTACGGGACCAGTGCAATCCACAGAACTCAGTGAGTTCTCATGAGCTCAGCACACGCGCAGTTCACTGTTGTCCCCTGCAGTCCTAAAGCTTTTGCCAAAGTATACAGAATGGCCACTATAGTTCTTGATCTGCTGGCTGTCAGATCTTAAGGCTACCCAAACCTGTCTTGGGTGGAACCTGTAGAATGCCATGTTGATGAAGTTCACTAAGGCAAAAATGAGTTCACTCCCAGCTCAGCGTATGCTCAATCGTTTCCCTTGCCTTTGCCTCCTTATGCAAAATGGCACCCAATTCGGCTCTAGGGGGCTGACTGGGCTGTGCAATCCACCCTGTTCTCGTACTGTCCAGCTGGGATCTGCTGCTCTGTCTCTGCTCCTGGTCAAATCAAACGGACCAGCAGGATGGACAGTTCTTTGTCTGGGTTCACAAAACCCATCTATTTGTTGTCTAGAAGAGATACTTCTCACCAATAAAAATCAGTGGAAACTAAATCACATGGGTTTTGATATTTTCTGTTAGTTTCATCTTTTCAAAAACACTTTCTTCTGATTAAATTCTTCAATGAATCTTAGATCATACAGTAGCATCCTTTTCTGCAAGAAGGTTCTTGATTTTCATTTCTTCAGCTACACGTTAGTCATTTAGTAACATGTTATTTAACTTCATGGTGTTGTTAATTTCTTTTTTCTTCCTGATGTTGATTTTGTTTGTGGCTTTTCATTTAAGGGGATGTATAAGCTGTGTAATGGAGACTGTCATATCTAGTAACATGTTCTTTAACTTTATGGCACTGTAAATTTCTATTTTTCTTTCTACTGTTGATTTTATATTATGACTTTTCATTTGAGAGGATGTACAGTAGCTGTGAAAAGGAGACTAACATATCCAGATCTGAGGATACAACGTAGTATGCATCTCTACTTTCAGACAAAGATGGACTTTGACAATGGATTTTTACAATGGAACTGTTACTATATCTTTACAATAGGATGCTGGACTCTCTGCCATTGTCCATGCTTACAATGATGGACATATAACTGTGTATGAAGAACTATACGTTAATAATGATATAGAGGAACTATGTGTTGGGGGGATATTGGGGCTGGGATAAGGAAAATAACAGGAGCCTATGGAACTGTATCATAAAATGATAATAATAATAATGTAAAAGAAAAAGATGGTGTTTTGAGGCAGGGCCTGATTGAATGTCAAAGGAGGCAGAGTTTAGGGTGGGGTATCTGGTGTGTGATGGAAAGTGAGACTTAATTGTGTGACTGGAAACAGGTGTATTGAGCCTTCAGCCATGCTGAATCTACCTGGAAGGCTGTGAGAATTGGGTGGGATTTGGGTGTTGGCAATCATTAGTTCCTTGCTACTCATTAGCAACCTGCCTCATAGTATTAATAGGAATGACTCTGACATCACTGCCATAAGCATTCCCAATGAGATATAATGGAAGTTTTGGGTCTTCACACCTGACGACCTTATGCCTGAATTCTATAAACCTCCTGAATTGAGTATCAGAAAATCTTATGCCTTAATTCAGCCTCTCAAATCCAATGAAAAAGTTGGATCATCATTTACAAAATGAAAGGGTTTGGGCAGGTGGAGAGCAGTATGGCCTCCACTGGAAGTGGTGGGAGACAACTAGGATACCTAAATCTCTCTTCAATTAAAGACATTTGGCCTCTACATGCTTTATATAATGGGCATCTAGATCCAGGCTTATTTGGTGGGCACAGAAAAGGTGATTGTTAAAAAAAGTGACTTCTGAGGCCTCCTCTACTGAAGGTTTTGCACTCCTCCATTTCTTTACTGGCATTCTCAGTTTCTTTCATGGAATTTCAAAGGAAACTTGGAAGAGACGAATGGGATCAGGAAAACCAGCAACACCCAGGCTGGCAGAAAAGGAACAAAATCAAGCACTTGCTGCCCAAAGGTGCCACTGAGCCCCGGACTGTGCACAGTTCCTGAATGTTTCTTCCAGAAGACTCCGCCAGCAGCGTATATGAAGGCAGGAATATTTTTACCTGCCCTTGGATGGCATCCAGGTCTGGGGTGGAAGGTGGCAGCTGTTTAACAGCCCACAGTATCACTGCACAGCAATTAGGGCAGGAAGTGAAGAAGGATATATCACACTTCCGTTGCCGAAGTGGAATTGAGGTCAAGAGCTTTCCAGTCCTTTAAATTCAATCCAGCCTCCTGCCCCAACATGGGTTAGAGGATCGGAAGAGTGGGAATTGGCAATCTAAGGAAGACAAACCTTCATGGTTATGGCCCAGGGGACTAGGACAGGGTTTTAGAGTATGCCAAACAGGGAACACGTCCCTTGTTCTTGGGAACTGTGTGTCTGGCGGCAATGATAAGGGCGGGTTGCGGTTGTATTGTCAGGGTGAAGAGGCAAGGGGGCAGAGAATAATGTTGGTCCGGGTGACAGATCATGAACCCATCACTCAGGGACCATGACAAGGATGTGGATTGTTCTCGGGGACCAGGTACTAGAGTACAGCATTTTGCTGACACTTTTCTGTTGACATTTTTTTATTGTCCCTGTGAATTAAATTGGCCTCTGCACTTGAAAAATCTTCCAATTGAGGGGAAGGAGTCTTTTCTGGCACGCACATTTATACCTGGACACAGATTAGGAATGATTAAATGCCATCTCTGGAACCTCAGGCCAGGAAGGGGGTTGCAACTTCCTAATGGGCTTAATATTTCTGTTGAGAAGTATTATCATTAAGAGCCTTTGGATCTAGGAGTGTAAAGGTAGATGGGGATAGGATGAATTGAGGAGATAATCATGGGTTTCTATAAAGAGTTTTATGGATAGAAAGGACCTTGGAGATCAAAGTTAGGTCAAGAACATTGCATTGAAGTTACCTTCAAAACACCAGACTCTGACCACTTTTCTCCCACAGCTGTTCTGATCCAAATAACTGGCATTTCTCCCTGGAATTCTACTCTCACTTCCCACTGGGTCTCTGATTCTACGCTTGTATCCCTTAGTATATTCTCAGCTTAGCAGTGAACCCCCTAGAGTATGCTAAAGAATTATGTCAGTCTGCTCACAGCCTCCCCTGTTTCTTCTGGAGTGAAACCCCAAAACCTCACAACAGCTGACGGGACCCTTGAGGTTTGATTGTATGTTGTTTTTTTGAGCTTATCTTGTATTCCTCTCCCTGCTCACCTCCAGTCCCCAAACCCCTCACCCCGGTCATGCCGGGCCTTTTGTTGTCTCTAGAGTGAGTTCTGGCTTTAGGCTTCACTTTCTCCTGCTGTGTTTCCTCAGTGGTTGGGCTTGGGTACCTCCCTCCAAGTCTGCTCAGCTCTCTTCCTCTCCCTAGAGTCAACTTTGAGCCCTCTATTATCCTATCAATCACCTCATCACCACCTCTCTGCCTCCTTTTTGCTACTCTACTTTTTCAGTCATGAGATTTACCATCCCCTAAACCAACAGATCTGTGTGTTGTGCTGGGCAGTCAGCTCCATGAAACAGAGCTCATTCATTCCTGTTTCCTGAAGTATGTCTGCCTCCATGCATCCCTGAGTGAATGAAAATGACTGCCATTGCAGAAAATGCTTTTTTAAGTGAAAGTTACTTTGAACTATTTCTAAAAGATTTATTTATTATTATTTACACGAAGGGCGGAATTACAGAGAGAAAAAGAGAGGTAGAAAGAATGCGAGATCTTCTATCCACTGGTTCACTCTTCAGATGGCTGCAATGTCTAGGGCTGGATAAAGTTAAAGACAGGATGCAGGAGTTTCTTCCTGGTCTTCCATGTGAGTGCAGGAGCCCAAGGACTTCTGTGAATTCCTAGGGTCATGGCAGGAAGCTGGGTTGGGTGTGGAGCAGTTGGGACCTGAACCAGTGCCTATAGGGAATGCCAGTGTTACAGTAAGTGGCTTAACACATTACAATACATTGGCAGCTTCCTTGAGTAGTTTTAAACTTACACAGTCTGCATACATCCCTCATGGAGATGTGTTTACCTGTTACCACGAGGTTTCTTCCATGTGTGCTTAGTGATATTAATGTTAGTGCTCAGGATAATAACAGCAACAATATGTACAGAACCCCTTCAATATGTAGAGGGTTTTGTTCCCCTACACAACTCAGTGGATCACTATGTCTCTCCAGGGAAAGGAGATCAAAGATTCCTGTGACCATGAACAGACAGTGGGGCTCTGTGAGCTTGGGTGACATCCTGTCCAAGGCCACAATGTTGGAAAAAGCCAAGAGTGGAGCTGAGGTTTCCTAACTTGTCATTGGGCACTCTTTCTTCTGCCCAGTGCCACCTGTCCTACAGCCCAGCTCTGTTCCGCTGCCTTTGACATGGGTCAAGAGTGATTGTCTGACACAATGAAGATGGCAGCTGCCTCGTGTAGGCTGGGATGTCCCCTGAACAGCTGTGAAGTGCACTACAAAGGGCGTGAGTCACCCACATTCCTGCCCTCTTTGCACATGCTCCCTTCACTCAGTACTTCTGTGCCCCATTCCCGCAGTGCCAGTGTGGGAAGTGGTGCTGCCAGGCGGGGCTGACCACAGGGTCCTCAGGTGCCCTCCAGCCTGCTGATGGAGATGCCATCTGGCGCCTCCCACAACCTCAGGGCAGCCTCCAGCCTGGTTTTGGGAGGCGCAACAGGAGCATGTAATCTGTAGAGAGAAGACCCTGCCTCTCTGGCTTGGGCACTGCCCTTTCTTCAATGGGGCGAGTTATCAACCCTTCACAGGCCTCAGCTTCCACAACTATGAAATAGGGAGAATAAGTAAATAGGATATTGATCATGGTTTTCTGACCTTGAGTTTAATCTACCCAGGTTCCTGGGTATTCAAGAAAATATTCTCAGCCCCTAACCCCAAAACAGAACACAGGGCAGGCATGGGGACCAATCAGTAGAGAAAAGAGGGGCAGGAAATGCTCACAGGGAAGGAATCTAATATGGGAGGTACAGTGGGGACTGAACGTGTTACTGTAGGTTGCGTATGTGGTCAGTGGTTAGAAACATTTGCAGTAACACTGGTGAGAAGAACATTTGCCTGAATCATTCTTTATGCCTGCCACAGCTACCCTCCCCTTTGCTAGGTCCTCACTTTCTTTCTCACAAAGTTTTGCAGTACTCTTCACTGCAGTTTCCTGGCCATTCATGCCCTGTTTTTCCAACCTGGCCATGCTGTCAGAGGAATTGTGCTAAAACACCACCTGTACTGGGCATCCTTTCCCTGCTCAAAATCCATCAGGCATTCCGGCTGCCTACTGAACAAGATTTCTATGATGCTCAGGCTGGCGGTCAGAGCAAATGCAACCCCAGCCTGTCTGTCCTTTCACACTTACTCCCATGCACCTGAATAGCGCTTCAGGAAAGATTTCCTTTGCTATCCTTTTCACAGGAGCTAGCTGTGAATCTGTAATTAAGAGCCCTTTGATATCTGCTTGACAAGGAGATGGGATTTTGGACTCCCAGAGCCTGAGTTAGAAGAGCTTTGTGGCTTTGGGCCAGTGGCATGACTTCCTTGGGTTTCAGTTTCTTCATCTGTAATCAGGGATTTAATTGTGGCTTCTCTTGTAGGGATGGCTCTAAGTGTAAAAGAAGTACATAAAACAATTGATGTACCAAGAATACTCACCAAACACTTCTCATTGTTCCGTCATCCACTCCTCCTGCAGACTCCATCCTCCCTCTTCTGAGTACCTCCTCTGGTGACACTCCCTGCCCATGTGGTAACACTCTTGCAGACTTCACCTTCACTCCCTCTGAGCACTCCTAAACTTATTATTCCTTCTCGGGGTAAGGACTTGCTTAGACTTCCTTGGGAAGTCCCCAAAGTCCCTCTCTGTGTCTTCCTCAGGAGCAAGACAGTTTCCAACACCTGGAAGATCTTAATAAGAGTGTGTTGCATGACACAAAAAAAGGAATGAGATGGAAAAAGGCACAGATAAGTGAAGTTTGGAGAAGCATCCTGAAAACTTTAAGATAGAAAGCCACTTTCCAGGGTCTAGTATGTGGCTTAGCAAGGTCAATTCCACCTGCAATGCCAACCTCCCATGTGGATGACGATTCAAGTCCTAGCTACTCCACTTCTAATCCAGCTCCATGCTGATGTGCCTGAGAAAAACAGCAGAAAATGGCCCATGTGCTTTGGCTGCTGCCACCTACATGGAAGACCCAGGTGAATGCTTCTGGCTTTGAGCTGGCCTAACCCTGAACACAGTAGACATTTTGGGAATGAATCAGCAGGTGGAAGGGTTCTCTCCTCTCTCTCTAACTCTTTCAAATAAATAAATTTTTAATTTTTTTTTTTTTTTTTTAGGGAAAAAGGGAGAGAGAAAGAAAGCTATTTTTCAAAAATGGGAGACACAGGGTGGCCAAGTGGGAGCTCTGGCTTAGTGATGTTTGCTTCAATTATGGATGTAGCCACCAGAGAGCTCAGCTTGACGGAACTTTCTGTATCCAGGACCTATTGTGCTGGAGTGTATGCAGGACGGAATGGGCAGAGTATGGAGCAGAATGGAAACCAGAAGGTCATTTTCCAGTTCAACTTTCACTTGCTGAAGGACCTTGGGGGGTTTTCTGTGCTGGCCTTGGAACGAGAATATTTGGCACAGATCAATAGTTCCTAAATTTGGTTTCCAGAGCAGCAACATGGGTTACAGAACATCAGCCCTACCTGAAACACTGAAGGAGGACCCCTGGGAAGGACCCAGCCATCACTTTAACCAGCCATCCCAAAGAGCCTGGGCAACCTCAAGTGTGAGAGCCACTGGACCAGGGGGCTTGCCCAGCGAGGCACAGCTAGTAAATGGAGCATGCTGAGAAGGTCATGGTGAACTGGCATCCTGCCCGGTGTTCTAGCAGCATGAGGGTGTATCTTGGGAGACCTGAGAAAGGATGGGCCCGCGGGCCTCAGGGAGAGTGTTGTTGGAGCCCCTGATGGCTACGATAAGGAGCCGGTGGTATAGACCTCCTAGGTGCAGGTATGGCAGCTGCTGAGCCACATTTGTGCACATGAGATGGGGAGCTGCCCTGCATTTCAGAGAGGCAGCAGTCACTCTTCATTTTCACTTGGCTTGTTTTGGAAGACAATATGGCACCAATACTCTCCCTCTCCCGAGGCACAGCAGCAGTGCCTGTGAGGCAGTAAGGAGGCCCGTGGAAGTTCATCTGGACCTACACGCACACTCCCTCTCGCTTGTACTCCTCACTCCCCCACTGCCCCTCTCCCGCCCCTCCTGTGTGAACCAATAAGTTGCTTACATTTCCTTTTCATTTTCTTTCCTGAAGTAACTAGGATGATGGGGGTGGTCTAGGGGGAGGGTGTCAGAGAGCAGTGCTGGAGAAGCCAAGGTCAGAAAACCTTACAAAAAAGATCACAGAGCTGAAGAAGCAGAAGGGGCTGGAGCTTCTTTCCTCACTCCCAGGTGGCTGCAGGGACCCAAGCACTGGGGCCTTCTGCTCTCTCAGGTGCATTAGCAGCAAGCTGAATCACATGCCAGTGTTACAGTCAATGGTTTAATACACTGCACCATGACACCTGCTTGTCTGGGAATAATTCCTTCCTTAATGACCGAATCAGAGAGAAATCAGATATTCCTTCCTTGATCTGAGGTAACATCTCATGAGCACCCTTGGGCTGAGAGCAGGAATCACACTGATAGCAGGAGTTGGAGTAGAGAGGGGCAGAGGATGAGAGAGCCCGCTGCCAGAGAGAGTATGAAAGTGACTGAGTTCCTAGTCCCACATATGCCTGCATGTGCCTCACGCAACTCAAGAGAGGAAGACCTCTGTGCTCCTGGTCTGTCCCCAAGCAGATATGACGGTGCTGTTCTGGGAGGGGAATAAGAACCACTCCACAGGCAGCCACAATGGCTTGGCAGTAGAGGGAGAGCTCTTTTTCGGATCCCTGTGCTATGGAACAGGATTCTGATCCCTTCACATCTCTGTGCCATGTTTTCTACATCCGGAAATAGGGACAGCGATGGTGACTTTCTTCTCCGGCGTGGGGACCCTGAAAAAGCATATGACCCTGGAGTGATCATGTCAACACCTCCCATTTGTCTGTTTTCATAGTGACATGTGGCTTACACCTGTTATCTTGCCTGAGCTGCCAACTGAGCCTGGCCATGACCAGTAATCCTTTTGAGGAAATTAAGAGAGGTTAAACATTTTCCCATCACAATAGCCTGTCAGTGATAGCCTGAGTCCCAGTTTGCTGCTGTTTTCTAGATCCTACTGCTCCTTGAAGACTTGCTCTGTGCTTTTTTGGGACAAACTGACAGGAGACTTGGCTGTGACTTTTGCTGTATGTATCCCCAAGCCCAGACAGAATTCCTGAGCATTCAATGGGGCTCATTCCATTTGCAAGTGTTTGTCTGCAGTCAGCAGGAAATACTGCTTTCCTCTGGATTTCAGAGACCTTGACTCCATGACCTCTAAGCCTGCTCAAACACTGAAGTGGCATGACTTAGTCACTTAGAGGAAAAAACTATTTCAAGGCGTTTCCAGGGGGGCATTGAGCTTCCCTGGGGAATGGGATTGCTCCCTGAGGTTGAGAATTACCAAGTTAAGATCCAGTAGAGGAGCATGTGGGCTCCAACACTGGGCAGGTCTGGAGCTGGGGCCTCATGCCACCTGCTCACGTGGTTGTGGGCCTGTGACCTGTCTCTGAATTCCCTTTCCAACACACTTCTGAAATAGCGATGGTAACAGCTGTCTATAAAATGCTTTGTGAGCAGGCAGCATGCATTGTACTGTGGCCAAGTATGATGGGAACAGATGAGCTTTGTCTAAACCCATATCCCAAGGCATTTAAGTGTGAAATATTTGGAGAAACTCAAAATGCCATTGCTGAAAAAGGTGTTTCAGTAGTTACATTGCCAAACCAGTTACTCTTGTCATATATGCCCTGTACAGCTCTCAACGAAGGATGGTCCAGCTTGAATACTTCCAAAAGACAGCAAATTGACCATTCTACAAGACAGATTTCTGCCAAGAAACTCTCACTTATTACAAATGAAAAACTGGATGCTTTAAATCTTTACATCGCTCCTCTGGCTCTGTCCTCTAGGATCTTCCCACAGTAAATTACTTCCCACCTCCACTCCCACCAATAGGTTGAACATGGCTTTCATGGGAAACTGTAGTTGCCATCTAACAACGAGTAGATGTCATATCCAGGGAGGTGAGCAAAGGTGGCTTTGGGGCATTGAACTCTGCCTTTCTGTCTTCCCACTTCCAAGAACCAGAATGAGGCTCCTCAGTGCATCTGCATTACCATGACTCTGCGAGGTGCCTGTCAGCCAGTTTATCCTACTCCACAATTTATGGTCCCAGGACTGTTTCTGACATCTCCATACCAGAACAATATTAGTAAGAAGGAAAAAAGAAAGAAGGATTAGGCAACGGATCATAGGGTGGAAAGCTTCTGCAATAGTTTCAACACTGAAGCGGAAAAGAAAGACGCTTGCTCTGTTGTGCACACCTTGGAAGGGATATTTGTCACAGATGGACTGGACTTCTGTTTTGTCATCTGGGGATTAAAAGCCTGCTAGTCCCTCTCTTGGCATGAAGAATGCACAAGGCTATAGACTTCACAGAATAACAATGTTAAAATATTGAAAAATGTGCTATATGTACTCTATGTCCGTGGTAAAAAAGGTTTTGGATGTCTCAGATGTCTGATGGTCTAACATACAATTTGTATTTGAGGAGCAGAATAGGGAATGATCAAGATATTTAGCCTAAGTCTGGTATAGGCTCTGTCACTTTCTGGCTATGCAATTTTTGACCAAGTTACCCTTGAAAGTCTGTTTCTGAGTCTGTGAGATGGAAGAAAAACAGTGGGACAAGCCAATATCAGACAAGCTGTCTTTTGCATACCACATTAGTTCTTATAAATTCTTGGATGGCCTGTCCTCAAATTCTAACTGAGCTATCCAATTATCAAATGTTAGCTATTAGGAGAATGGAGTGAAGGCAGCCTTGTAGTGTAGCCAGTGAAGTCACCACCTGAGATGCTGGCATCTTATATGGGTACTGGTTCAAGTCAATCCTATATGGGTACTGGCTGCTTTACTTCCTATCCAGCTCCCTGCTAATGTGTCTGGAAACACAGCAGAACATGACCCATGTGTTTGGGCACCTGCATTCATGTCAGGGACTTAGGAGAAGTTTCTGGCTCCTGGCTTTAATCTAGCCTTGGCCATTGTAACCATTTAGGTGTGAACCATTGGGTGGAAGATCTTTCTCTCTCTCCATTCCCCTCCCCAATTTCTCCCTTTCAGTTTGTAACTATGCCTTTCAAAAACTGTGTTTCATTTTGGCTTGAAATTGTTTTATCTTTTACATACCAAGAACTATAAGTCACCAGGAAAATATGAAGTTACAAAAGAATCGTATCTGATTTTGAACTTTTATTTTTTCCCATTCTGCTATTCACCCTCTCATTCAACACCACGTTAACTGAGTTTCTCTTATAGGCTCTGAAGAAGTCAGTGTAGTCCTATATCGAAAGAATACACAGTATAGTTGTATATATTAGATGCTTGCCCAGAGAAAGATAATGTTAAGTGATTTTTGCAAATGTTATGAAACTCAAGGGAAGATCAAATAATTCTCTCTCTCTCTCTCTCTCTCTCTCTCTCTCTCTCTCTCCTTCCCCACTAGTAAAGAGAGGCGAGGGCTCAGTGAAAGTTTTCCTATTCAAAGAAGGAAAAGTAAATTAAAACACATATACAATGGTGGAGTATGAGAACCTACAATTCTCTTAGGCTTGCTTTCTGACTTGCCCCATTATCAAGGTATGTGGTTTCAAACAATGTGCTACCCCTCAGCTAATTTTATTATTTATTTATTATTATTTTTTTTTTTAGAAAAGTGCTTGTATCCAGGATTGTCCTGAAAGTTCATTGAAAGCACAAAGTATCTATCACACAATGAGAAGTAAGCAAGCTTAAGTTGGTGATGTTGTTACTTTCCTCTGGAGGTATTAGCAGAGGTGAACTTCCATGAATGAGGAAAATTTTAAAAGACAGCTGTAGGGCCCGGCGCGGTGGCGCAAGTGGTTAAGTCCTCGCCTTGCAACCCCAGGATCCCATGTGGGCGCCGGTTCTGATCCCGGCAGCCCCGCTTCCCTTCCAGCTCCCTGCTTGTGGCCTGGGAAGGCAGTGGAGGACGGCCCAAAGCTTTGGGAACCTGCACCCGTGCGGGAGACCCGGAGGAGGCTCCTGGCTTCGGATCGGCATAGTATCGGCCCGTTGCGCTCACTTGGGGAGTGAATCATCGGATGGAAGGTCTTCCTCTCTCTCTCTCCTCTCTCTGTACATCCGCCTTTCCAATGAAAAAATAATAAAAATAAATCTTTAAAAAAAATAAATAAATAAAATAAAAAGACAGCTGTAGAAAGTAACTTGTTTTGAGCAGTAGGAGATGTCAGAGTGGTTCCAGGAGAAGAAAGTATTCAGAGCAGGATGACTTGTCCCGTGTTGTGCAGTGGGGTGTGAGAACAATCATGGGAATGGGGTAGGGCTGGTGAGGGTTGGAGGAATGACCGAAGATGTAGGTCACTGATCTTGGAAGGCTGAGGAATCTGGTTTTGGTGAGCTAGGGGTTTCCCAGGAGTGCATGCAAACTATGCTGAGTTTTCACTTATTATTACACTTTTTTTTTAAAGTTAAACATTTACATTGTTTCATCTGTTTTTTTAAAATCAGTAATGGGGTCCCTCATTGGACCTTTTATCAAGTGATTTCTAATCATATCTCCAACTATGGGTCTCCTGAAGTGGGTGGTGATTTTGTGCTCTGGGGGTTCATGAGGTGTCCCACATTATTGCTCCCATTTAGTTTGTTTCATGGATTTATGGATTCTTTATCTAGATTAAATATATAAATCTTCACAAAACAAGTCAGTTGTTTTAAAAGATCTCCACAGGTAGATGGAGAAGAACACAAAAAACAAAAGCTAATAACAACAAAAATAACTGAGCTGACTTTTCTCCTATCCTGGATTTTCCTGTAGCTACATTTGGGGGGTTAAGGTCAATAAGGACCTCATCAATTAGAGCAAACAATAGCTCAAAAACAAAATGAAAATTGTCAGGAAGAATGCTTGAAATGTGAGTTTATATTCATTACTATTGGTGATAAACTTTGCCTGAAGTATCAATTCCATCATGGGTTGGGGAAAGAGTATGTTGTCATTAAGATTGTTATACAGTATACAGTGTTCTGCATTTGATATTTATAATTTCTTTTATAATTCTAGTTCATGTATGTTTTATAGTAGACCTGATAGGATGGCACAGATTTACATATGTGCCTACACACATAGTATAAATCAGTAGAGGTATACAGGCATATGTTTGACCAGTGGGTCACATGTTCAGAAAGGGTTGGAAGCTGCTGTTTGAGACCATGGAAGTTTTATTGGAAGCTATTGAGCATAAAAGATGACCAGAGCTATTTGTGGGGATGATAAGCTTAAACTTCATGCTTTGCCAAGGAATAAAGGGAATGTGGAGATGGGAGTCTAAAAGCATCATAAGATGCTTTCTGTTCCAAAGTGCTATTCTGTCTTCCCTGTGAAACCACAGATAGCTTCAAACTTCAGTATGTTATGTGAGAGATGTTCCATGAACCAGACTTTCTCTGGCTGCCTGAGCAGAGGGAGTCTGCCTAGAAAAGTCCCTTCACTCATTTCTTCCTCTCCAGACTTTTTGCCATGTGAGAAGCCAATTCCAAAATAGTCCTTGCCTTTGACTCATAATTTGAGGTGTGTAGGTCTGTCACATGTCCTGAATTCCAAAATGGTCAGAGGCCAGGGCTCTGGAGTCAGACAACCTGTGTCTAAATCCCAGCTCCACACAATGTCCCTGAGCTCACTGTTGCCTTCTTGCCTCACATCTCAGTTTCCTCACCTATAACATGGAAGAACCATCATACTAGTGTGGTGGTAGTGAGGAGTCAGATAATTAGTGTAAAATACAGAGGATGATTCCTGGCAGAGAACAAATTCCTGAGGAATGTGAGTTCATCTCATGACAAAGGAATGAAGCGGGGTGTGGTCTGAAGGGCCCGGGGCAGACGTGGGGAGGCAGGCTTTCAGGAATGCAGATCTTTTAATCCCTTTAAAGCAGTATCCACACAGGCACTCATTTCCATGAACCCAGCGTCAGCGAGCTCAGGGATGGCCGGTGCCAAGAGGACAAAGTGTCGGCTTCTGAGTGCCCTCTCTCCCAGACTCATCTGTTACCTCTGTCGTGTCTTGTTATTACCACTGCTATTGGTGAGAAATTGTGAAACAAATGGCCTGTGCAGTAATGCCTGGGCGAATAGGTGAGTGCTGGGCATGAGGCCAACGCTCCATGTACTTTAAATATCCTTAGGTTTAGTGGGCTCTACAGGTTTCCATTTCCTTAAAAAAATTTAAAAAAAAAAAGTAGTGACAATCATCCTCAGGAAGATTTAGGAGCTCAGAGACCTGACAGAATAGGATTTGTTCAAAAGATGAAAGAGGTTGTAGGTGACAGGGTTTGTAAATCTTACTCACCACAGTCATGGTCTTGTTGCTTTGTGAAGATTTATTTGTTCATTTGAAAGGCCAAGCAATAGAGAGAGAGGGAGACAGAGAAAGATTTGCTATCCATTGGTTTGCTTCAGAAATGGCTGGAGCAGGGCCAGGCTGAAAGCAGGCACCTAGAACTCGTTCATGTGGTTCTCCCACATGGGTGGCAGGGGCTCAAGTATATGGGTCATCTTCTGCTGCTTCCCCAAGTGCATTAGCAGGAAGCTGAGCAACTGGGACTCAAATCAGGAACTATGCTGGGAACCCAGTGCAACACTGCCTGCCACAACACTCACAGTCTTGTTACCAATGCAAACAGGATCAGGGAAGATGAGGCTAACTTCCCACCAATAAATACCCATTTACTTGGGCAAGAGAATTTCCAAAAAGCTTTCATGTAGAGCATCAATTACTTAGAAGGTGAATCTTTGTTTTCTTAAAGATTTATTTATTTTTATGTAAAAGGCGGATTTAAAGAGAAGAGAGAGAGTGAGACAGAGATCTTCCAACCTCTGATTTACTCCTCAAATGGCTACAACAGCTGGAGCTGAGCCAATCCAAAGCTGGGAAAGTCTTTTGGGTCTCCCACATGGGTTCAGGGACCCAAGGACTTGAACCATTCTCTGCTGCTTTCCCGGTTCATAAGTAAGGAGCTGGACCAGAAGTGGAGCAGCCAGGAAATGAACGAATGCCCTTATAGGATTCTTACCTTCAGTAATAGCACCTGTTCCACTATTTCAGGAGAATCTCTTTCAGAGTGTCTCTTACCTTGGATTGTAACCCAAGTTTGTAACACCCAGCACACCCTTGGCTATACGGATTACATGCTCACTTTATTCTCGCCTACAGATAATATGTCCTCTGTTCTCCTTTCTGCCTCCCCTAGTCCCCTTGGCCCTTCTCATCCCAGCTTAGGGCCTAGGATGAGAACCTCTTTCTCCAAACCTTTATAAAATCCTAAACTTTCAGCTACATTCATTGTTGTTTTTAAGAAATTATAAAAAAGGGGCCAGCGGCGTGGCCTAGTGGCTAAAGTCCTCGCCTTGAACGCACCGGGATCCCATATGGGTGCCCGTTCTAATCCTGGCAGCTCCACTTCCCATCTAGCTCCATGCTTGTGGCCTGGGAAAGCAGTCAAGGACGGCCCAAAGCTTTGGGACCCTGCACCTGTGTGGGAGACCCAGAAGTTCCTGGATCCTGGCTTCGGATCAGCATAGCATCGAACGTAGCGGTCACTTGGGGAGTGAATCATTGGATGGAAGATCTTCCTCTCTGTCTCTCCTCCTCTCTGTATATCTGACTTTCGAAAAAATAAATAAATCTTAAAAAAAAAAGAAATAATAAAAATAAGATTATCAATTATCATGGGATATAGCAAAAACAATGCTGAAAGGGACATTTATAACATCAGGTGCTTAAAGTAATCAAAATGTCTCATACGGATGATCTATTAATGAATCATAAGGACTTATTGAAAAAGACAGAAATGAAAAGGGAGTTCAGCTACATTCATATGTATCTTATCTCTTTGACCAACAGGGTTCCTGAAGGGAAAGATGGGATGTGAGTGCCCAATGCATCTCTCATACAGCTCAGTTCAATTCTAGGTAGAGTGGGTTTATAGTCAGTGTTTGAATTCAGGGTCCCATGGTTGCCTGCACTTTGCCAAGAGCTGTCAGGACAGGTTCAAGGCAGAGCCCAAGACGTGTCTGGTAAGAGACAGAAGGAGCTGGTAGCTGGGAGCCTAGCCCTCTGTTGGCCTATAAATAAGCATGCCCTTCTCACAGTCACTGAAAGGAAGTCTCTCTGATGCTTCTGCAGCCAGATCACAGATCTGTGAAGTGATCAAGTTGTAGGTAAAAAATTATCATTCCAACTTGTTTATGTGAAGAAGTTTGTTGCACTAGAGACTCAAGCCAGGAAGGTACAAAGGCAAGGGACTCTAAACGAGTTCCACTTGCACAGGCCCCACTGAGTTAATTAGTTGAGCTAGTGAACCAAGAAGTTCATTCACTTAAATGAGGGACGAAGACTGTGATATTAAAAAATGATAGAGGCAAAAAGCAACAATTTCATCTGGTTTTTGTCTTTTTTGACCCAATAATCTGTTGGCAATTTGTTTTAAGAAAGCAAATGAAGACTAAGAAAAAAGAAGAGAGAAATGTGGCTAAAGAAATGTTATTGATCACAGAAATGAGTTGGAGGCCACTTAAATGTCCCACTATGATTTTGAGTACTGATATAAATGGTAATACATTCATTGAAGTAATATCTTCAAGTCATTCAAATAGGTCATTGTAGAGACATTGGGCTTATTCATTGTGTAATGCTTATGAAAAAGATCAGAATGCAAAATTATATTTGTGCTACACGTCCAACACTGTGGAAATATATACTTTTTTGGAAAAGACAGGAAAGAATGAAAATAGATGATTTGTAAAGATAGTAAGCTTGTGGGTGGCTTTTTATTTCCATAATCATGGTATTATGTTTTTGTATAATATAAAAAAACTTTATGTTAATCACAAACTTAAAAAAAAAAAAACACCTTAACAAAAGGTACATTGCACTCAACAGTGATTTCAGAGAAACTTAACATCAGGCATGCTACCTTTCAAATTCTGGTTGCCAAACGCAGGTGCAGTTTAGATATTTACCACCTGTGACAGGTTTGAAACTGTGTACTTAAAAAACACAAATGCTTTGGACAGATAGATGTGAATATAGATACGGATACGCATGCAGATATGGATACGGATTTAGATATCCTTCCAGTGAAAAACAGACCTCGTAGGTCTTCTTGAATATCAGATGCATCACACAAAATGCTGGCCCCAGGTTACGGTGGAGAAGAGTATGAATGTCAGGATTTTAATGCCTTTCTAAGTGCAGGAGGGATTACAAATCACTGGGGACTATGTTGAGAGACTGAAGAGGACAAAGTTCTGGTCTTTTTTTCAAATGTTTCCCAGCCAGTCAGTCACTTGGTTTTTCTTTTCCAGACCTCCAGGATAATTAGTTACGTTCAACATTTTGGCAATTGGAAAACCCAGATGTCTTTGGGATCACAGAAGATTAGCAGTCTGTGTTCTCAATAAACCCCAAAGTCAACAATGAGAAGGAAATCATCACAATAAACTAAACGCTCTGTCCCTCCATCTTTAAGACTCTGTTTTTCCAGTTCTCGGAAAGAAATTCCAGGTTCTCCATGGAGGGTTCAACACCAGGTAATCCCACTTGCTGGAGAGAACCACAACAGGAATTGTTACTAAAATTATCACAGCACGACTTAGCATTTCAAAAAGAACCATGGCCTTTCCATATCACTTTCAAACGTCGTTGTGAGTGCCAGTTGATAAGGTGTGACTATCACACAGAGCTACATCCCTATTTCTTACATTACCACTGTGTTCTTGGGCTTTCAAATTCAGCACTCACTGTTTCTTCACTTTTTCCACTTAAAAAAAAAGGAAATAGCGGTATGTTGTTCAATTTATTGAAATTTCTCTGTAATAAAGACTGTACTTTTACTTCTAATAAATTTTTTTTCTAATAATTTTTTTTTAAGATTTATTTTTATTTATTTATTTTTTTATTGGAAAGGCGGATATACAGAGAGCAGAAACAGAGAGGAAGATCTTCCGTCTGATGATTCACTCCCCAAGTGAGCGCAACGGCCGATCCTATGCCAATCCGAAGCCAGGAGCCTCTTCCAGGTCTCCCACGCAGGTGCAGGTTCCCAAAGCTTTGGGCCGTCCTCGACTGCTTTCCTGGGCCACAGGCAGGGAGCTGGAAGGGAAGCAGGGCTGCCGGGATAGAACCGGCGCCCATATGGGATCCTGGGGCGTGCAAGGCGAGGACGTTAACCACTTGCGCCACCGCGCCGGGCCCAAGGAAAATAATTTTTATAGAGACTGTACTCTGAGCTCCAATAGTTGACAAATATTTCTATAGCTAATTCAGCAATCATTTTTATAGGACACTTTTTCTCTCATAATTATACAAATACTTCATTTTCTCCTAATCTTCCAATATTTTATTGGATTATAACATATATTGCCATGACATGGTAGTTTTTGAACTTAGAAAGACATTTTCTTTAAATTCAAAGGAAAACCTTCAATGAAATATTTATTTTTGAAAGAGTATCAGAGACAGAGAGAGAGAGAGAGATTTTCCATGTACTGATTCATCCTCCAACTGATCATAAAGGCTGGGTCTGTGCCAGATGGCAGCCAGAAGCCGGGGGCTTCATTTGTCACTACACGTGTGGCAGGGGTTTCAACACTTGAAGCTTTTTCCCAGATGATTCACAGGGAGCTGGATCAGAAGTGGAGCAGTGGAGACACTAACCAGAGTACATACGGGTTGTTAATATCACAGGCGGCAACTTCATCACCATACCGACACCTGACCCTAAAAACAAAACCTTTAAAAGTGAAAAAGCCAAAACTGTGCTGCTTGCTTTTAAGTTTGTTAACAGTATTAACAGCAGGCTACAGTTCACATCAATAACTGGCTAGTGTAAGTTTAAAAGTAATTTTCTGCACAAGATGATAACACAACATTGCTCTGAGGATATTGTGTTATTTTGCTTATTTCTTCCACTGCATACTATGTTTTGTCTCTGTTTAATGAAATTGCTTTAATAGCATTCTTCACAGTGAATTCAAGAACACTTGTCTAGTCAAGTATGATGTGTATTTTTTCAAAATGGAACATTTTGGCTGGATCCCCAAAATGTTGAATATGATCTTTGAATTGTCCTGAAGAATGTGATCTCAGTACAATGGAGGTCATCTTGAGCAACAAATTTAAGTTGTAAACCATTTATAGAACAAAGAATGACTCCAGATTTTTTTTTTTGCTAGAATTCCAGTTTCTATACCTTTTTCTTAAATATTCATGTTAGTGTCATGATAGGTTTGTTTTTGGTAAATTTTGAAATAAGTAAAAGTGATTTTTTTTTTAGTGTATCATTTAAGCTAAAACCTTTCAAAAACTTGAGTTGTTTCCAAGAGGTATAAACCAATAAAATTAGTTTTGACATCATTGTTTTCCTCTTTGGTATAGTTCAAAGATACGCATAATTATTATTATCTATTTAATGTAACTTTTGCCGCTGAAGCAATCTGGTTGAATTGGGCAACGAAAGCCCATTTTGTTACTTCTTATCTGTCTGACATGTTTGGACATTTCAACACCACATTCCAAATGATTTCCATGGATCTAGAAATGTTCCTTGATTCTCTTTTTTCCTGAAAAGATAGATCCATTGGGCCACAAAAGAACAGTATGTTCAGCAAATTCACATTATTATTTTTATGACTGAATACCAACAATCATATCTTTGTTTAACTTTTCCTGAATATGGATAGATTCTGAATTACAATAATTCAATTTTTATTTTCAGTGATTCAACAGAATGAAAGTAAGACATAGTCAATAAAAATCACACAAAATTTTGATCTTTCCTGGATTGTGATGTGTGCAGTGAGCCACAGCTTCTGGTCAACCCTGGAAGCAAAAGAGGAAATGACTGACATGCACTGAGTGCTTCTGGCTAAGCCCTGAAGTGCAATAGGTCAGGTGTGTTAAAAGCATTTTCAAATTATATTTTCAGTTGAGCTGCATTTATCAACCATTTCCCTACTGTAAGTCAAGGAGTATCTCTATTAGCAATAGAGTACCAACAGAGTAGCTTCTATTATTGCTACCTGTTAATTTATTTAATAATCAATATATGTAATCATATACAGCAAACCAATTTGTTCATTGATATTTTAAAGAACCAGGCAGACCATCTTTCCATTTCTTTTTCTCCTCAAACTTCCTTTCTTTCTAAGCACCTCCTCCATTTTTCCACTTCTTTTGTCATATAGTCTTGCCTTATTTTCAGTGATCTAAAAATGTGATGTCAATGCAATCGTCACAAGCTATGTACAGACGTTTACATGTAACATCAACTGAATTAACTGAACAGTGAATGAGTAAAAGTGCCTCACTTATGCTACCCATATTTCACATGCTCAGTAGCCATAGGTACAGACCGCTTCCATGAGAGCAGATACTCTATGCTGGTTTATGCTGATTTAAAGAAGAAGCTAACGAATTGCTGTTGCATTCATAGCGAGTAACAATTAAGTATATTTTCATTAAAATGAACTAAAAGAAAATGCAAAGACTTACAATGATTTTCCATGTATTTAAAAATTATCTTACATATTAAAATTATTTTTTAAACTACAAGTAAAATCACCATCAATGGTTATGAACATTTTGCCAAAATTAGTTGAGGAAGGCTATTTTGAACACTTTAATTTCCCAAAAATTCAATTAAATGTTATTTAGCTATATTTTTAAAATAGTTAGCTACTTACAATGTTCAGTTATAATGGTCAGTTGGTTGAAAATTTTATGTAACTATATCACACTCATACAGAGTAGTTCTTAAGTTACAGAATTACAAATATGAGAGTAATAGGAAATGTTGATTTTTACAAAGTACTTTTCAGCTGCCTTTTCATGACCTACTCCAGAGTCACAAATGAGAACATAAGAGAGCAAAAATGTGGACACTTAGCACTGCTCTGTTATCAAGAGTCTATTACATTTTTGTTCTGTGAGAGTAAAGGTCTGACAAGTCAATTAATGGTTTTGTTTCTCTTAAGTGCTTTAACCATTCAAGCCCTTCTTGCTCTCCAAGGCAGTATCTACCTCAAAGTCAGTTATAGCACAAACTCCCAACCATTTCTGGCATCCAAACTGAGGGATGTTTTAGGGATATAGACTATAGAAAGCTGAAGATCTGGGTTCCTGGAGGTGCCTTCCACAAAGGTGGATGTGGATTATAGCTCAGGATGTATCGGCCTCGATGAAGTTAGTGGATCTTGAAAAAGAGCAGTGTCTACATCTTTTTCAGGTTTAGGTTTCAAAGTCTGTGATATATGGTGGTTTCTAGCTTTATAGGAGAAGCCAGTGGCCAGAGGCATGCTTGGGCCATACTATCAAGAGTCATGTGAGTGTGTTAAGTAACAGGACTAAGAAACTCCAGTTGGACGGGCCTGTAGTGTGTACCACTGAGGAAGCATGTCCACAGGCTGCAAATAAGGTCCTGTATGTTGTACTTGACTTATCTTTCCCATAAAAACTCAACAAGAAAGGCATGATCCAATTTTTTCTTTAAACTTTTAAAGATAAGCAAGATTAGAAGGTTGAGCGCCTTGTTCACAATAACATAGTTGGTTAGAAGCAGAGCCAAGATTTGAACTGGGCCTTGATAAAATCAGACTTTAGTATAACTACTGGACTGCTTAGTGCCACATGGACAGCTACACTGCCTGGACGAGCCCATCATCCGAAAAGCAGTCTTTTACGGGGAGAGGTTGGTGTTGAAAACTGCCTTGTTTTGTGGCCAGACGGCATTTCTTAGCGTTGGTGAGAAGAGAATCAAGGCCGTGGCTTCCCAGGAGGACAGCAATTGATGACCTCACGTGGGTTTGCTCATTTTTCTTCAGAACCTCAAACTCCCTTAGTCTCAGACAGCCTAGATTCTTTGACATCTTGTGAAAGACTCCTCTAATTTCACCCCAGCCACCTGTTCAGCCAAAGCTGCTCATTCTCACCCATCCCCAGTGAGGCCTCAGTGCAAGTGTTCCTGGAACTCTGTATTTTCAAAGAACAGTATGTTCTTTCTTCTCTCCACCTTTGAAATCATGCTTCCTCTGCTTAGAATGCCCTTTTTTTTTCTCCTAATTCACATACCATTCCCTCCATCGCTGATTTCTGGACTCCAAAGGGAATTAGTCAACACTCCTCTAAGGCTTCTAGAACTTTCAGATCTCAGTGAGAGCCCCATCATTCCCACAGGTGCCTGTAAGTTCACTCTCACTACATAGTGAGTTCTTAAAGGACAAGAACTGTTTCATACAGATCTTGCATCTCCCATTCCCAAGTTCCCCAAGCCAAATATCTAAGATACAGCAGGCTTCTCATCGGAGCTGAGTCTGGAAAGAATGCACATGGAAGCACCAAAGGAAGTGTATCTTGAGGGTTTTGCTTTCCTGAAAAGAGATGCTGTCTGCCCTTACTCCCTTACTCATGGCCTCCTTCAGAGCACTGTTGCAGTTGGTACCATCTGGGGCCATTGTCCCTGTAGGAGCTGCTGTGGAAACAAATAGGGAAGACAAAAACAAGGGGATGTTGAAACCTTGCCACCGTTTTAGTTCAAGGAATGCAAACCCACCACACCTTTTAAATCAGGTAAGCTCTAGGTGCAGGGCTGCAGAAAAAAAGTAATCATTTGAAGAAAGGTCCTAAGATTTTGGACAAGGGCCAAGGAGCAGGGAAAACAAAGGAGATCTGAAATTGGTTTCCTTATTTAGCATTTCTGTGCGTACCTGTTTGAGTTTCCAGACTGAAGGAACCCTGACCTTCCCCTGCTTTAATTACCTAATTATTTTGACACCTTGGGCTGTTGCATCACCATAACACATTGTTGTTTCTTTCTGAGGACCCTGCATTGGGATGTAACTAGGCATAGGGCAAAGCAACTGGCAGGAAACAAGCCCTGACAGCTAGGGAAATGTTGGAGGAAGGAATCCAGGGAAGGGAGTGGAGGGGTGGGGAGAGGCAGAAAGAGGAAATGGTTGGTTTGGTGGCAGGAAAGGAGTATCTTGGGAAAGTTAGCGGTAAGGTAAGCAAAACTGCCTGGAAGGTGTCTCAGATTGAACTTTAGAGAAAACTGTGTCCCAGCTGAAAAGCCGGTATGTCACAAGCCTTTGAAAGGAAAAGCACAGGCATGCAAGTTGCCAGACTAGGGACTACAGCTGGCTCAGAAATGTTCTTCACTTTCAACCTCAGCAGCCTCCCCTTAGAAATAATACCAACTTGGGAACTTTGCTCTCTGCACAAAAATACCCTATTTCAATGCCCTTATTTTGGAGGCAGAAATGGGAGAAATAATAGTGATAAAGGCCTTCACGACTCACACTCCTCAAACAGTTAATGTTGAGGATTCTGAAAACAAACACGAGCAAACACAATATTTGCTCTAATTGTGAAACATGGCCCAGCAAAGCACAGGAAGCTCTCCAATTCTAACCCTCAACTATTGTTGCATGGAGGAACTAAAAGAACAGGTGTTAGAGAGAAGCTAAAAGCTGAAAGGTCATGAAACTTGAGGATAAAGCAGTGTGGTTTAGTGGTATGGCTCAACAGAAGCAGGTTTTAGGAAAACTTGGCTCTTTCTAATTTATACCTGGGAGTCTGGGTTTTTCCTTATAGAATAAAAGGGGAAATTTTTGTAGGGTTTATATCATTCTGGTGATGGAAAGGGCTATGCAGTAAGATACTGTAGGCCACAGTTGAGTAGGATAAATTTGTGAACATCAATTTCACCTGATAATTAAAACTTAAAACATTTTTAATTTAGAAATCAATTTACATATCTGGACATTATGGAGCAGCTGGTTAAAGTGCTGCTTGGAACACCAGCACCCCATTTTTGAGATCAGTTCAAGTCCTGGCTGCTCTTTCTACTCTAGCTCCCTGCTGGTGTGCAGGGTAAAATAGCAGAAGATGGCCCGACTGCTTGGATAGCAGCCACACAAGTGGGAGACCCGGATAGCATTTCTGGTTCCTGGATTTGATTTGGTCTAGTTTTTTTAATGACATTTGGGGGTTGGACCTGCAGATAAAGAATCTCTTTCTCTGTGTTTCTCTCTGCCTTTTTTTTTTAATATTTTATTTATTTTTATTGAAAATGCAGATTTACAGAGAAAATGAGAGCAACAGAAAGATCTTCCATCTGTTGCTTCACTCCCTAAGTGTCCACAATGGTTGTGGTTCAGCTGATACAAAGCCAGGAGCCAGGAGTTTTTCCCAGGTCTTCCGTGTGGGTTCAGGGTTTCAGGTCTTTGGGCTATCTTCGACTGCTTTCCCAGGCTACAATCAGGGAGCTGGATGGGAAATGGAGCAGCTAGAATATGAACTGGCACTCATATGGGATCCCAGCGTGTGTAAGGCAAGGACTTTAGTCACTAGGCTATCATGCCGGGCTTCCCTTTCAAACAAATAAGTAGATCTTACAAAAATCAATTATATGTTCTACAAATATTTCTTGAACATTTGTTATATGTCAGGTGCTATTTTAATATGAAAGTCAATATAGATAAATTATACAAAAACATGCATAATTTGCATGACCTATAAAGATGAGTGTCCCTAAAACCGGTTTCCACATGCTGACTAGGGGACTTCTGCCAGTGCCCATTCCCTCTTACCTCTATCCAAATATGTATTTGTTCACCTTTGATCCTGGACAATGAAATGGACAGATGTACAAGTGGGTTTATGACCCCTCCCCACAGACACAGTTTATGCAATTAAGGTCACTTGAAATTAAGCAAATATATGCCGACTGAAGGTTAGATTTTACATCTACTAGACAGAATTAGAGCAGAGGAAACAGGGCTGTGCTGCACTGAAGTCAGGAATCAGAACCCCAATCTAGGTCTCCCACATGGAAGTCAGGAACCCGATTAATGAAGCCATTACTGCTGCCTCCCAGGATCTGTACTGGTGGGAATCTGAAGTCATACGACACAGCTGGGAATTGAACTTAGACACTTGGACATAGACGTGAGTATTCTCACTTCCAGGCTAAATGCCTGTCTGTGTATCAGCCTTATAAAAGCTATTTTATGTGATTTTCACAACCGTCAATCTGTTCAATCACTATCAGTGGTCCCACTTGAAACCTCAGATGAGCAAGCAGAAGCTCCACGATTATCAGAGTGTCCCTGCTAATAAATGGAAGAGGCAAGATTTCATGCTGACTTGATCTAGTTCCACAGCCAATTCCCTTCTCACTCTGACATCACACTCAGAAGATGATGCTGGACGTTGTCTCAAGGCATGGAAATTTAAACTTCACATGCTAAATAAACAGTATCGGAGAGAAAATGTGCTAGCCCAATCGCTGGAACCACAGAATATCAGAGCTTGATGAGGTTGTAGGGAGTGTTCAACGTTGTTGTTTGCAGAGGGAACCTGGGTTGTGAGCTCTTAAGCTTAACATTACAGAAAGAGGCTGTGATGTTGACACAACCTTTCATCTAGGCCCACTTCTGGCACGGTCCTCTGGGACGTTGAAATCTCTTTAACTCCCCAAGATGCACATTCTTTTTGGAAAAATGGGAATAAGTGGTGAAATAAGGTCACACGCCAAGGGCTTTTGTGAAACCTATACAAAATCACATTATTAAAAGTACCTTAAAGGCCAGAGCTACACAGAGATGTCTATGACTCCCCTAATGACTCCCAGCACAGACCCAGTACCCAGAGAGAGGCATTCTGACTTCTACTCTAAGGTTGACCTACTGCTTGCAGAACTGGGCCCCTCCCTCAGCTGTAGTGGAGGCTGCAGCTTCCGCACTCACGTGCAGGGCAGACTCCCCACGCTTCGCAGAGGGGTGCACATGAGTGCACACCTCTACCAACTGAGCAAATGAAGCCAGCAGTTGTGGTCTGCTATTGCCCTGTGCTGCACCTTTGAGGAGAGCAGTCAACACAGCATTGTTGACTGCTTCTGGGCACTGGACATTGTCTGCAAAAGAGCAAACTCAAGGTCCTTGCCTTCTAGGAACAAGTCCAGGCAAAGGGAGTTTTCCAAAGATGGACCACTGAGGGGAGTGTCCCTTTGATAGGACAGGAGCCAGGGCTAAGTTTGCTTTGATTACTGTGACATCAAGCCTGTTAGCAGTGGGGCATCTACTTTCTACTGTACCATCTTAGCTAGCTCTCTTTTCAGCGGTCTCTGCAAGATTTGTCCTTGGGTTTCACAGGATGACATACATTAGTTCATGCTGTACCTTTATTTCCTGTTCTCTCTAAGTCAGGTGCTATGATTGTTAATATAATGAAAAGTATGGTGACACACAAAAGGTTTACAGGAATTTGTCCATAGAACCACTGCATCTAATTGTATAATTTTTTAGATTGTTGTCTAGCCTTTCAACTTATATACTGGTGAGTCCCTAGATGACTAATGGATCTTATCTGGTGCAACAATTTCTGAAATAGGGCAAGGTCTATATAGATAAAGAAATACATAGACTGAACCATCTCTTTTTGAAACGAGCATCCTAAGAAATCTCTTGCCACTTTTCTTTCTGCTTGAGATGCAAGCATTATTTGATTCCTTGTTTTGAACTCACTAAGATGGGATCCTCAGATAAATGCAAATATTATTTTTATCAGCAACTGCCATCACATGTTCCACTGACAAATTTCCCATAAACACATGTTTTTCCTTTCCTTTCCATTTCTTTTCTTTTCTTTTCTTTTTTCTTCTCTTTTCTTTTCTTTTCTTCTCAGGTTTATTTATTTTTATTGGAAAGGCAGAGTTACAGGGAAAAGGAGACACAAAGAGAAAGATCTTACATCTGCCGGTTTACTCCCCAAGTGGTCACAAACAACAAAGCTGAGCTGATCCAAAACCAGCATCCAGGGGCTTCCACGGGGTCTCCCACGTGGATACAGGCTTGTATACACATGGTTGCAGGGTCCCACGTGAGTGCAGGTGCCCATATAGGATGCCAGCAGTTGCAAGGCTAAGATTTAGTTCCAAGCTCAAATGCATGATTTTAAAGCTTGAGTTATTAATGGGGACTAGTGACTTGTCAGGGAAATTACAGAAGGATGTCTTTTATTGGGAAGAAGGGGAGATTAAAAGCCCTGTGAAGACAAACTCTAAACATGAAGTTCTAGTAGTCTCATCTACATCTCCTATATTGTTCAGACAACTCTGGGGGGATGGGTACAGTGTGCCTGTAGAAGTTTGTTCTTCAACTCACAAACAAACATGTCTGATTATATAGATGATCAACACTCCAGGCTTTTATTATTGTTAGTTATTATTTATTTGTTTGTCCATTTTTGATTGTAGTGCTAGATTTCTCTATCCACAGTAAGAAACTGATGAAGAAAGGATTGATTGAGAAAAGAGTCATTTTTCTTTACTTTTACTTTACGTATCTCCACGCCTAATTTATTGATTATTGATTATGCTGGATGCATGTGGAAACTATTTTGGTTCTTCATATTTGGCTGCAGAACTTCCAAGGCTGTGTTTGCCAGTGGGTTCTAAGAATATCAGAAATAATCATCTTAGGCTTCTGGACCCTCAAACTAGACCCAGAGCAGCCACTGTTCAGGGCCATTTGCCTAGAGCGAAGTTTTCTTGTCTGTTTACACCAGAATAGCAAAGAAACTCCGAGGTTGATCAGTTTTGCTTTGTTTTATTTTTGCCCTGAAAGGTATTGGGAAGGACCGAGCTTCACTGTAAGTTGTAGGGCTTCCAAAATGCACAGTATTATTTTAATGCTTGATTGAAATGATCAGTTTTTATTTCCTACAAGTGGATTTTTAGTCACACTGATGACCTTAGACCCAACATTGCCGTCTGAGTCTACTTCCCCACCTGGAGAAGAGTGGCTTTCATCTAGAAGATTCAGTTAAATATCTCAAGAGCTCCTTCATGTAAAATGGGCAGACAGTTCTCACCAACACACTTACCCTGATACCTTGAAACAGCTCTACATCAGACCTTATTCATTTAGCTTAGATTCCAAGTCCACTGACTCCTTCCATTTTCATCACTGAAGCTAGAAACAATCTATCCATTTTCTAAATTCCCACAGCTCTTGTTCTGTCCTTTCCTAACAACATCAAGAAACTTGACTGCTGTTGAATCATATGCTGATAGCTCAACTGGAATGTTAGCTTTTGGGGGAATTATCCGTGTCTTATTTTCAGCACCCCTTGAAGCGTTCCTGGCAGGGTTTATGTTATACATGAAATTCACTTAAGAAGCTAAATGAAAGAAATTAATTCAACATTTCTTGTTTTGGCTACAGAGCACATATATTTGATTAACTTGGAAGTTTGAGTTCTGTAGAATGCATTTTTGGGGGCATTGCCTTAGGGGTTTTAAAAAATTCTGCAAATTTATGGCAGGTTATTTTTTTTTAATTTTAATACAATCCAGGAAAAACACATGGAAAGCACTAAATTTTTGATTAAACAGAAAAATACAAATGAATATAAATTTGAAATATGTGTACAGAAAAGTAGAAAATGCTGTAAGCAAACAATGAATGCTTGAAAGACTTGTGGTTGAATTGGCTAGTGACATTTCAAATTAACACTTTGTGTGTGTGTGTGTGTGTGTGTGTGTGTGTGTGTGTGAAAACTGCACACGAAAATCATGAAAATGTTTTGGTTATCTCATTCACTAGATTTCTAGGTTCACATAAAGGCAATAATTCAGCAGCAACAGAAAACCAAATGTGCAAAGATGTCCTTGACACTATAATATCAAAAAAGCATGGAAACAAGCCCAAAAAATTTTTGAAGACAGTTCAAGGACCCAAAGTAGGAGAAGGACTTTCTTAATTACAAAACAAATGTAAAAATTGTATTATATAGTCATTAAAATGCAAATTTTAAAAAGGAAATGTGTATTATATAACGTTAAGTGAAAAAAATCAGGCCATAAAATGAAATATGCATTATGCATGCATGATGAAAAGACAAGAAATAGATAAGAATGTGTAAAAATACAAATAGTTGGATATGGTGTGGGATTCTGGCTTGTTTTCTGTTTTAAAGCCATTACATCATCTTTTCAATGACAAACTACATTTTAAGTAATTGAAAACAAAGTCTCATTAGCCTTGTTCTTGTATAAATTCCCAGAGAACACATAATTCTTATTCGTTTCCACCTCTGCTACTTGTTTCTGACTTGGACCTGTTCCATCCTCTTCTCATTCCCCCAAGTTGGTTTCAAAAAGACCCCCACTAGACAAGGAAGCACAAGGTACCACGTTTAGCAGAACTCATGCATCCAGATCAGTGAACACAGCAGCACTGATCTGATACCTTACCCCCAGATTCTTCAAGGACCACAAGTGGCCTTGGTTTCACAAGCCTTGCCAGCAAGGCACAATGTTCCCATCCTCAGAAATAGACCCTGGTAGAGCTTCCAGGGGCCCATAAAAGCCTGCACTCTTGGAAGAATGTGACAACTCTGGCAACAAATACAGATTCGTCATTCTCTATATTAAGATAATGTTCAGTTGCATCAGGCTTTTTTAGCAGGGCCAACATTTAGTAAAATTTGGAAGTTGGCAAAGAGAATTTTCACCTAGCCCAAGACTTTTTCCCCTGCCTCTAGATGATCGATAACGTCACCTCATGTGACAGTTTACATAGTCAGCTCATATCCATGTTCTTAATCTCAATCTTGCATCAGCCCAGGGAAGTCACTGGTATTATTAACTTGACTTTTCAGAGAAGGATAAGTGGGGCTCAGGGAAGAGAAGTGGGTGTTGTCTGTCTTAGGACACCCAGCAAATCGGTGACAGACTGAGAACAGAAGCCAACCCTGATTTCTCATCGATGTTCTTTGCACTCACTCCACACTGTCCTCTAATCTAGTCCAGGAACACAGTTGATTCAGTACGCCTACTCACCTGTGTCACCTATGTTGTAAAAGAAGACAGAGAAGGGCAGTGTGTCACCAATAGAAAGGAAAAATGATAGTATGCAGACAGCTATGAAAACCTCCCCTCCCACCACAGAGACAGGGGCTGTTTTTGACTTTCAAGCGTGTCTGGAACCAGCCTGAACTGAAACAGAAGCATCCAGGCTGCATTGACAGCCTGGAAAGAACTAGAAAGGAACTGTTGCTTCTTAGGTCCTCATTCCCCATGTTAACGCCCAACCTTTCAGACAGGACTGGGGTGTACAACTCTTGAGCCCCTGTGCCCAGGTAGAATGAGGAAAACATGGTGACTGACAGGCCTCAGGCAGTCACATCACCTCCATCTAAGTCCTCGGAGTTGGTGGATTATTATTCTCTTCTATTTGCTCATTTCCCCAGAGAAATGAAAACAAACAAGTGGAGTTGTTTGTTGAGATGAGCAGGAATTAGGTATATATTTTTGTTGCCTGAGACTCTCCAGTCCAGGTTCATTGTCCACCCCACTTCCCACCTTAAACTCATCAGAACAAACCCAAATGAAGGCCTGGCCCTCAGTTCTTGTGTCTTTGTCATGGCTGGACAGAACTGCTCTTCTCCTTTGTGGAAAGGAAGCTCAGGTCGAAGAGAATCATAAATATGTCCAAAGAAGAAAAACAGACTGAACCAGTTTCCACCAGAGGTTGCAGAAGGGATAGATCAAGACTAAACATCGAAAAAAAAAAAATAACAATATAAAATGAAAACAGGAAGCCATAGAAAGAATCGAGTAGAAATGTTAAGTGTAAAAGATTTTACAATTCAGATAATGATGATTCCTAGCACAATGGAAGAAATTAATGAACTGGAAGATCACCTGGAGGAATTCACCTTCACAGAAAAGTATCTTAAAACAGAAAGTGTAGAAGTCAAGATATAAAAGCCAAAATCAACCCCAAAAAGATTTTTAAAAATTAGAAATTGAAATGAAGATAGTTGTGAAGGAAAAATGGAGATAATCCTCCCAGAATTAATTAAAGAAATATAACATCTCGGTTTGAGAGAAACTGTGGAGAGCAAAAGAAATGCTATCAAGAAAAAGCATAGCCTTAGATACAACTCCTGCTGAAATGTAATACTAGAGAAGAGCAAGGAAAGTTGTAAAGGTTTCCAGAGAGCAGAAGTAGAGCAAGATAACCACAAAGGAATAAGATGATGTCAGATTGTTCAGCATTAAGCAAGGATGCGAGAAGACAATGGAGAGGTGGTGTCAAAATTTTGAAAGAACCGAATTTCATATCCAGCTAAATTTTCATTCATCATATTGAATGAGGGAAAGCTGGAAACATTTTTTACTAAGATATAGAATGAGACAGGGTCCTCACTCACCCTCAATATTCAACATAGTCTGGAAGCTTTGGGACCAGTGCAGTGGCCTAGTGGCTAAATCCTCACCTTGCAACCACTGGGATCCCATATGGGCACTTGTTGGTGTTCCGGCTGTTCCTCTTTCTCCTCAGTCTCTGCTTGTGGTCCTGGAAAGCAGTAGAGGATGGTCCAAAGCCTTGGGACCCTGTAGCCATATGGGAAATCTAGATGACTTTTAGCTCCTGGCTTTGGATTAGCTCAGCTCTGCCTTTACAGCCACTTGGAAAGTGAACCAGCAGATGGAAGATGTTCCTCTCTGTCTCTCCTTCTCTCTGTCTCTGCTTCTCTTTGTATATCTGCTTTCCCAATAAAAGATAAATAAATCTTTAAAAGCAAAAAGAAAACATAGTCTGGAGGTTTTAGTCAGAATTATCAGACAAGAAAAAGAAATCAAAGGAATGCAGACAGGAAAGGAAAACTTCAAATTCTCCCTGCCTGCAGATGATATGAACCTAAATATAGGGAAACAAAATGACTCCACTAAAAAGATTATTGGATCTCATTAACAGAGTTTGGCAAAGTCACAGGATATAAATTCAACACAGGAAAATCAATAGCTTTTGTATACTCAAACAATGTCACGGTTGAGAAAGAATTTATAGTATCAGTCCTACTTACAAAAACTTCAAAAAATTTAAATACCTTGGGACAAATTTTAGCAAGGATGTGAAAGTTTTCTGAAATGAAAGTTACAGAAAAAGGAATGGCAGAAAGACACGAAGAAAACAGAAAAATCTTGCATGTCAATGGATTGAAAGATTTGTTGTCACTTAACTATCCATAGACTTCAAAGTCATCCACAGATTCAATGCAATCTCTACCAAAATATAAAAGATAATTCTTCTAGAATATGGAAAAAAAGACCCTAAATTCATAAGGAAACACAAGGGACCCTGAATAGCTAAGGCAACTCTAAACAATAAAAATAACACTGGAGGCATCACAATACTTGACTTCGAGGCACATTGCAGGGCAGCTGCAATCAAAACAATTGGGACCAGCACATGAATAGACCTGTTGACTGATGGAACAGACTAGAAACTCTAAAAATTAACCCACAAATCTACAATCGTCTATTCTTGACAAATGAGCTAAAATCACTCCCAGGAGAATGGACAATCTCCTCAACAAATGGTATTGAGAAAATTGGATTTCTGCTTGCAGAAGTGTGAAACAAAATTTTTACCTTATCGCCATATACAAATCAACTTACAGTGGATCATGGATCTAAATCTAAAAGCAAACTAACAAATCACTGGGAGAAGACATAGCAGAAACACTGAAAGATATTAGCATATATAAAGACTTAATGGATAAGACCCCTGCAGCACAAACAATAAAAACAAAAATAGACAAGTGGAATTATATCAAACTAAGAAGCTTCTTCACAGCAAAAGAAAAATACTTGACAAAGGTATGACCAAAAGAATAGGAGAAGTGTTTTCAAATTATTTGTCTGATGAAGGATTAATATAAGGATATATAAGAAGCTTAAGAAACTTAAGAAAAATAAAAAACAAGCAAGGACTGGATTAAAAATATGAACAGGTATTTTCAAAGGATGAAATACAAATGGCCACTGGACACATGAAAATATGCTCAGGGTCACTGACAGGGAAATGTAAATAATACCACAGGAAATTTCACCTCAGCCCAGATAGAATGGCTATCATTTTTTAAAAAATCAAAAAAAAAAAAAAACAATGCTAGCAAGGATGTAAAGGAATAGGGACCCTAATATGGTATTGATGGGAATGTTAACTAGCACGATCATTATGGAGGACAGTATGGAGTGTCTTCACAAATCTTGTGACCCAGCCATCCCACTCCTGAGAACTTACTCAAAGGAAATGAAATCATCATGGGAAAGAGGTATCTGTTCCACCATGTTTATAGCAGCTCAAGTCACATAGCTAAGACATGTAATTAACCCAGATGGCCATCAACTGATGGCAGGGTAGAGAAATCATGGTATATACATGATGGAATACTATTCAGCCAAAAAAAAGAATGGAAATCAGTCTTTTGCAACAAAATGGATGCAACTAGAGACCATATGCTTAGCAAAATAGCCAGTCCCAAGAATGCTAGTGCCAAGCTTTTCCCTCATTTGTGGTAATTAATACACAGAATACAAAATGTGGCCTGAGCAAAATTGCATTTAATTAATTAATTAATTAATGTTTAAAAATTTTAGATGATGTCTACATAGTTGATCAGGCTGGGAAGGATCTAGGGTTAAGGAAAAGTGGATGTGAGCTTTGTCTCTGAACTGTCTCTTTCTTCGTCCTGTTTCTGAGGGTAGTGAGAGAGATAAGGGGAGAAGCCATACCCAGTTTCCCATTCAGCCCAGTACCCCGGGATGGGGAACAGCTGCCTGATATCAACCCCAGGTCCCAATGTGGCACACACTCCAAGGGTTCTACCAGGTGATTGCAATAGTTTTGAAATGCTGTCAATCTTGCTGATTCATAGATGAAGAGATTATTATCAGGATGAGATTACTGTTCTAGGCCTTTTCTATACTTTTGCGTGAACAGTGATTTTTTCCTACTTACTGCTTGTTGAGTTTTTATTTGGTAGAGGATTAACCTTGTGTTAGAAAGAAGATTGAAAGCATACCATTGCAAAACTTAAAAGAAAAACAAAAGAGCCCTGCCCAATAGTGTAATAGTTAAGGTCCTTACCTTAAACGCGCCGGCATCCCATATGGGCACCAGTTCTAATTCCAGCAGCTCCACTTCCCATCCAGCTCCCTGCTTATGGCCTGGGAAAGCAGTAGAGGACCACCCAAAGCATTGGGACTCTGCATCCACGTGGGAGACCTGAAGGAGGTTCCTGGATCCTGGCTTCAGATCGGCGCAGCACCAACCATTGGGGCCACTTGGGGAGTGAATCATCAGACGGAAAATCTTTCTGTCTCTACTCCTCTCTGTATATCTGACTTTGCAATAAAGATAAATAAATCTTTAAAAAAAATAAAGAAAGAAAAACAAAAGATTGAGGAGACAGTGTGGGAGTAAAGGAAGGAAAGGTGGGAAGCATTTTACATTCTTAAAATTGTATATATAAAATGCAATAAAATGTTATTGCAAAAATTGAAGGGAAAATGTTTTTAAAAGGGAAGGTTACTTGATGAAGGGAAGGAAGATGTGAAGCAAGTATGATTGTCTTATTAGAATAGCATCCATGAAATACATGAAATCTATTATCTTTACATTAGTAAAGATTTTTTTTTAAAGAGTTTTATATACAATTAAACCTTATGTTCAAATGTGATGACAAGCTACTAAAAAAGCAAAGTCTCAGAGTTGTACGCAAAAACCCGGGTGTAAGACATTTTCCATGACGTATCATGGAAGACAGGAGCAAAATGAAGACATGATACAAGAGATAGGTGAAATAAAAATAGTCAACTACTTTTATGCAACTCATAATTGTCTTTTTAAAAAACTAGTGAGGAGGTACAAAAAAATTATACAAATATACATTTATTAATACAGGTATGAAAATCTTAAATAATGTTTTAATAGATCAAATTCATTAGTGCATTAACAAGATCATCTGTTTTCTTTAGCTTATCCTAAATTTGTATTAGGATGGTTTTAGTATTAGGAAATCTATAAATACGTAAAACAGTATTACCAGTACAGTAAGATAAGAAATTAGAAGTTGTAGGATTGGAGAGGAAAAGAAAGAAATTGCCATTTGCAGATGATGTAAGGTTTTTTTCCCCTTAAAAAACCTTAAATATTATATCAATAATATTGCAGGTAACAGTCATTAAGGTTGCTATATTCAAGATTCATTTGTAAGCACCTTTGTATGCCAACAATAAACAGATATAAAATACTATTTTTTTTATTTACTCATTTATTCGAAAGAGCAACAGAGACAGCAGAGACAGAAAGAGATATTCCACAGTGGTTCACTCTCCAAGTGACTAAAACAACCGGTTCTGGACCAGGAAGAAGTCATGGGCCCAGAACTCCACCTAGGTCTCCCACTTGGATGACAGAATGCAAACGATTGAGCCATCATCTGCTGCCTTCCAGGAACACTAGCAGGAAGCTGGATGGGAAGCAGGACAAGTCAGACTCTGATACATGTTGTCATGTCAGCATTGCAAAATGTGGCTTAACTCACTGTGTCATAACACCCACCCAAGAAACATTATTTACAAAACAATCTTTATTGAATACTGGAAGACATGAAGCACCTAAGGAACAAACCTACAAAAATACATCAAACCAGAAATGTAGCAAATGTTATTGCAATATCCAGGGGGATTTATATGGTGTTTTTCATTTCTCCCAGGCATTTTGTGCTTTGATCTGGGTCGATTTTTTTTCAGCTTGAAGAAGCTCCTCTAGCGTTTCTTGGAATGTTAACCAGCCTGCTACACATTCCATCAGCTTTTTGTTGGAAGTGAAAATATCTCTAGTTCATCTTCAGATTTGAAGAATGTTTTGGATTCTAGGATGCATTTAAAAAATGTCAACAATTTAAAGAATGTCATTCCAATGCTTTCTAGCTTCCTGTAGTTTCCCGTAGGTGTGTTGTCACGGTGGGAATATGTGTTCCTTTGCTTTTTTTCTGCCTGGGATTTGGTAAGCTTTTTGAATCTGTGGACTAATATCTTTTATTATGTTCTAAGACCATTTGACCAGTGTGTCTTTGAATGTTGCTTATTTTTTTTTATTGGTATCCTAAATTCATGCAGTTAAAGCTTTTCTTTAACTGTTTCTTCAGTTCATTTTTTTCCTGTTACTTCATTCTTCATTATCTCTATCTTCATGTTCGACATTTCTGTGATGTATCTTCCACTTTTGTTAATTCTGTTTTCTGCCTCTCTAGTCTAATGCTAAATCCATCCAGTGAATTCTAGAATGTTTGTATAATTTTTAAAAATAGATTCAGCTTTCTCTAAGATTTCCAACTTCTCATTTTTTTCCCACTGTCTATTTTGTTAAACATAACTGCCACACACTTTCAACTTTCTATGAGTTAACTCCAGCATTTGATTCTCAATAAGTGATGTTTTCTGTTTTTTTCTCATGTTTTTAGTCATCTGGTCATCCTACTCAGCTTGTCTTGTCACTTTTCATGAGACGATGAACATTGTGGGGATGAATGAAAATCTGGATGCTCTTAATCTTCAGTCAAAGAAAATAGAAAATTTCTTTGGTTAGGCACCCCTGGGTTCTAAACTTTGTAAAAAAAACCATCCATTTCAGTTTCCCCTGACTCCTCAAGTGTGGTGCCTAGGCATAGCGTGGAGTCCTCAGATTGGTTTGGTTTGGAACAATTGGGCTAGTTAGCAGGGTCCCCAGTTTGCCAAGACTTGCACTCAACATGAATGTCCCAGCAGTTTACACTGCCAACAGCTTAGTTCCACAACCTTTTAGTTGCACATTTTAGGTGTTTCAATGCCCTTTGCTTCTCTCTAGGTCTTCTGCCCTTGCAGTGTGAGGTTTGTTGACTTACATGGTCTCCAAGTTCTACTCTCTGCCTAGTAAGACTGCAACGATGAAATTTACTGGGATTTACCTTGGGGGTTTGGTTCATCTGAAGAGTGTAGTGTCTCCACTTTTGCCTGGCTTGTTCTTTCTTTATGCTCTCAGACTGCTGCTTCATATGTTTTGACTGATTTAAATTGTTTTTGATGGTGCAACTGGAAGTTTATAAAACCACCTAAAAATTTTTGATATTAATTCATGCAACTGAGCATTTATGAACCCTCTGGCCTAGTGAATCTATTCCAATGACTATGCTTAAAAGAAACTTGTGTATATGCATACCAGAAAATGCAGATAAAAATGCTTGTAGTATTACTGTACATATGAACAAACTTTAGAAAGTCCCATCAATGGAAAGTTGATGAATAAGCTAGGGTATTCTCACATAGTGGTAAAAATTAAATTAATCATAGCAACAAGCAACAACATGGATGACTCTTCACAATATATTGTTGATTAAAAAGTAAAGCTATCAAAGCTATTTGCTCATAATGCCATTTTAATAACGTTAGAAGCAACATTAGTAAAACACTGTTTTAATGGGATGCATATATATGGATAAATCAGTTTAGAAATGAAAGCAGAGGAATGTTGAACATGAAACTCATGATAGTGGTTACTTTGGATGAGTGACAAGGGTGGAGTGGAGGAAAAGCACGTGGGAAGATGTGGTTAAGTTACTGTCAAAATTTTCATATTGAAGGGTGGCTCCTGAGTGTTTATTACACTAAATCAATTAAGCAAACAAATAAAACAAGTCCATACATATGCCAAGGATTATAACTAAGCCTAGTTTAAGTCCCTGATATCTGAAAAGAAAATATTCAAATTGGAAACTGCAGGCACTGAAGCCCTGAACGGCAAACTCTCTACGAGTAGGCGAGCTGAGTCACATCATTTTCGTGGCCATTTGCACTATTAGCGCTGGAGGCTTACTTAGTTCCCTAGATATTGGGACCAAACCTATTTTAAAGAGCATGGGCTCAGTCCCTAAATTTCCAAACTCAGACAACCTGACATTAACCAGGGGCACGCATTTCCTTCTCTTGTAACAGTTATGTACCACAACCAGTTTCTTTACCTCAAGCCTTCCTCCTTCCCACAGTTCCCCTCCCCCATGCTATCTCCAAAGTGGTACTACTAAAATACAAGACTTCTCAGATCACTTTTCCTACATAATCACCTGAAGCACTCTGGGGGACTCTGAATTGTCCCCAGCAAATATCCCTGGTTTTGTACAAGTTGTTGAACTGTAAACACATCCTGCACTTGAACTCTGTAAAGTCTTCGCTCGTGTTCTTCAAACCTCTCTGAGATGATATTATCATTATTTATTGACATTTTGTTCATTTTCAAGTCTCAGTTTGTCTACTGTCTTTTTGCTGTAATAACCTGGGGAGGGAGGTCAATAGAAAAACATTCTATGCAGAGGTTCATGAGTAACAGCTTCAACACAAAGTTTATGTCTGTCTAGGGAACCCAGCAGCAGAACTTGCAAAACATCCGAAACGTAGGCCTGGTTCAGCAGCTACCCACTTATGGCAGCACTGCTTCATATATTCATATTTCTCCTAGCCTCACAGAGGTGATTTCTAGGTAGTAAACTGGGTGTCCAAAGAGGTGATCTTTGGAATTAGACCAGATCAAGGAAAAAAATCCAGCTCCACTTTTCAAAATGTGTAAAATCTATGGACATTTAAAGAAAGGTTAAGATGTATGTCTCCCATATTGAAGTGCCTCAATTTTGTATCCAACTCTGACTCCTTACTCCAGCTTCCTGCTAACACAGTTCCTGGAGGCAGCAGTGACAGTTCAAGTGCCACTCATGTGAGACAACCAAATACGTTCCCTGTTCTTGGTTTTGGCCACCTGCTTGGGGCTGTTGTGAGCATTCAGGGACTGAGCCAATGGATGTGAGCACTCTGTATTTGACTCTCAAATAACAAATAAATGTTTACACTCCAATATGTGAGAAAAATTAATGGTAAATATGATTCTAATCATTATTTCATGAAATTAGCAGATTAGCATAACTATGAATGAGAGATGACACATAGAACCTGTTGTCTACATAAACCTATATATCGTGTACTAAGAAATTCAAGGATTTCCCAAGTAATTTTGGCTATGATAGCCTTGGCTCTACTCACTGATTTTGAAAGCACATCCCTTGGGTGAGATGCTACTATACCACATTAGCTACATGACTTTGAGAAAGTGGTTGATCCCCATGGGCTTTCATTCCTCAGTCTTTGCATTTTCCAAAGATGGGCACAATAACCTCTCCCATTATTTCAGTGTGTTCTCTGTTGTTAGAATAGAATACCACAGGCTGGGTACTTTATAAAGAAAAGATGTTTATTTAGCCATGATCCTGGAGGCTGGGAATCTTAAGGGTGTGGTGTCCGCATATGACAGAAGCATCGATGCCTCATCATAACATAGTAGGAGGCCAAAGGGCAAAAGAAGCATGAGTGAAAAGAGACTGCAAGTATGAGAAGAGCTCACTTTCATAACTGCTTGCTTCTGCGCAACCTACGCATGAAGATGCTGTCCTCATGACCCAATCCCCTCTTCAGACCATTGACTTGGTTTTCCAACACTTGGGTTTCTGGGGGAATACATGCAAACCTCAATCTTCATCCACCATAAGTTCTCTTCCCATTAAAGACTAGGCTATGTATCCTTCCTTTGGAAAAACATGGACTTGTTATTTACTTATAACCAATATAGTCCAGAAATGGAACTAGGATGTGACCTCAAAGGTGGAAAGGGCATGGTAAATGACCATACTTTCTCCTTTTTGGGGGGTGGTGATGCTTGCCTTTCAAAAGCTGAACCTCAAGGTAAGGACTATGATTGCTTCAATACCACTATACTGCAAAAATTTCCAGGTGATAGAGAGAGGAAACATATAGGTGCTGTGGTCTGAACAGACAGCAGTGGTTTCCACACTGTGCATGAAAATAGTTCTGATTCCAGACCACAACCATGTAATCTCCAGCGCTTACATCTCCCAGCTGAAGACACACATTATGAAGCAGAGAGAAGTTACCCCTTCTGTGATCTTTCTCAATTTCTGACCCATAAAACTCACGCTTATAATAAAATTGTTGTGTGTCACTAAATTTGGGGGCTGTTTTACAAGTAGCAATAGGAATGCATCAGTGGTTTTCCAAGGACTGAAAACAATGATGTGCTTCTGTATCAGGTACGAAGTTTGTGCTTAGAAAATGGCTGAGACTGATACTGTGTCTGATGCGCTGCTTTGCAATCTCGGGTCAGTCACTTTATTCTTCTGTATCTAAGATTTCTCTTTAGGAAAACCTGCCGTAGAATTCAATACTCTGTTGTGGGAATCAATTCTGAGTTTCAGAATTTGGATTTGAAACTGTAATGGTAGGTACAAATCAAAAGGTTTCACATGTCTATATTTCCTAACTGAGGGCTCAGGTAGGAGAGTATTCTAATAATCCTTTCACAACAGTTACTGCCTCAAATCCTGGTACCAAAAATCTTGGCCTGAGACCCTACATTTGTTCTGCGTTAGAGCTAATTAGTTGCAAACCACCTTTTATCCAATAAGTGATATTATCAGCTTTTTGCTACTACAATGAAATACCTGAGAAAGCTCCTTCTATAAAGAGAAAAGTCTGCATGGCTCAACTTTGAAGGTTCTCCTTTAGTGTCCAGCAGCCCCTGCTTTGGCCTCTGATGGTGGTGGCAATGGCAGAGTGTGGTGTGGGGAAGAGGGATCACATGGCAAACCAGGAGAAAGAGCAGTTGGAGCCAACACAGCTTTCATAAACAGCCCTTTTGGGAGAATTGCTTTCTGAGAACACACCCGTAATGACCTTAGGACCTCCACTAGACTCACATTTAAATAGCTTCATTTAATTAACTCTCTATCTTTTGAGTATCATTAACTCCGAGCTTTGAGGTTTAAAGTCTGGTATGAGTTTGGGAACCACATCCTGTTCCAACCATAGCATGGGCCTTCATCAAGAATCTTCTACAAGCAAATAATTGTTTAAATGATATGTATTTTCTGAAAACCATTAGGGTACTTGGATCAACCTTGTAAGAAAATCCTGTTATAGTTGGGAGGAAAAAAATGGATGAGCAGGAAAGAATGGAGGGTAGGATGGATATTTTCTGCACCGTGGATGCTTCCAGAGTTTTCTAAAGGGATAGCAGGAAGAAAAACAGGATTAGCATGGTTTGAGAACATGCAACATGACAGACACTGTGCCAGGTTCTGTACAGATGTTGCCTCCCTCAGTCCTTCATAATGGCTCTACAGGATGGAATTGGTGTCAGCAACTTTGCAAATAAAGAAACAAACACTAGGAGACATTGAAAATCTCATTCCAGATCACAGCAGTGGTGAATTACCATTGAAATCCAGGTCTTGAAACACTCCACCATGCTACAATCACTGAATGTATTGTCCTGATTCAGAATTATTTCTTCACCCCAAATTAAATATATATATATGTATATTTTTTTCAAATAGTTGCCTAACAGATTACATTATTCCTGCTCAGTTAATTTTCCCCTGTGATTTCATGTTAAAATAATTATGAAAAATGTTTCATTTGCACATAACTTTATTATTTATAAAACAAGTCCATAAGTTTTTCCTACTTGCTTTTTAAAAAAGATTTATTTATTTTTATTGCAAAATTAGATATACAGAGAGGAGGAAAGATCGAGAGGAAAATATTCTGTCTGATGTTTCACTCCCCAAGAGACCACAGTGGCCATAGCTGAGGTGATTCTGAGCCCAGAAATTCTTCTAGGTCTCCCACGCAGGTGCAGGATCCTAAGGCTTTAGGCTGTCCTCAACTGCTTTCCCAGGCCACAAGAAGGCAGCTGGATGGGAAGTGGGCCCCCAGGGATTAGAATCGGTACCCATATAGGATCCTGGAGTGTGCAAGGCAAGGAGGACTTTAGTGCTGAGTCTCTACTTGTTTTTTTGATAGCTCTGGGAGGAGGTTTATATCATACCCTAGGTCTCACAGATAATAAAGTAGAAAAAGGGTTGCACTTAAGTTTGCTGCCATACTGTAAAGCAAAGTGTTTCCTTACTGGTATGTGACTGTCACATGATTTTAAACACGAATGCATCTCTAATGTTGCTAAACTCACCTTATCATTGACTCTGTCACCTCATACAGCCTATATTTATTGTGAACATGTTCATCTCAATTCATCTTCAAGATATCACCTGGGTAATTTCAGTTTTTGTTGTTGTTGTTGGATTGACTGCCTGTTGGTTCCTGATTTTCTTCATGTGGTCCATAGAGAGCTCTTACCAAAAATGCAAGTGGGGCAGCTCTGTCATCTCCGTGCTATTTGACTGTGCTTGCCATCTGGGTACTGTCTTCAACCCACTGTTTGCAGAAATCTTTTAAGACAGAAATCATTTTAACTCACTAAATGCCCTTGGAAAAATGAGTTTAGTAGAATCTAGGTAATATCACTCATAGATCCACTTGACAGGGCTCATGAAAACTGAAAAATGTCATAATCCTGGCATGGTCTAGAAGAAAAAATGTAAATTACCACAATGTCCAAATGCTGTTCTCCCTTCAAGGTGTCTTGAGTATATAATAGGATATGCAATCGTCAAACGTATGCATGCACACTATATATGGGCAGCAGAGCACACAGACTTAGTAAACATAGGTAGTGTTTTCTTGCTTTTATGGATTTAAATTATAAATAGAAGTTTTGATGATTCTTGATAATTGTCTGAATCTACACATGTGAAAAACGCCTAGAGCCACACACACACACACACACACACACACACACACAGGCACTCAAAACTTTTTGGCGCATACAAAAACTGGGGAAAACAGAGCAAATTCTATGGCTAGCACTCATATCAATTTCCTTGTTTTGATATTGAACTGTAATTATGAAGCTGTATCCACTGGGAAAAAGTAGGTAAAAGGTACAATGGGACCTTCTTCCATTTTGCTTTTGCAGCTCCTTGTGACTCTATAGCTAATTCAAAAATCACAGAAATGGAAGTTCTAATATCCTGACATCCCTGGGGACCATTTAGTGCTTTTCCAGGAGACTATACCCTTAATGAGATGGTAGCCTTGACTCAGCTTAAGACACAGGAGAAGTGATTCCTCTCTTCAAGCTTGTTTCCCTTACCTTCAAAATGGACAGTTTGACACAAAGCTTCATTCAGCTTTAAAATCCTAGGGTTGCCCTGCACAGTGGCAGGTGAGGAAGTATAAGATTTTCTCAGGCTATGGAATCATGACCCAGCTCCAGGTCGCAGGATGGAATGTATCTAGCTGTGTGATGTGAAATGCTCTGCCCTGGAAAATGACTTGGAGCCATCCACTTCTTCAGCCAAGATCCTTCTAAGGAACTTCTCACTAAGCCAAAATCAAAATTTTTACAATTTGTTTTGTTGTTGAGCACTATGATATTTCACAGAAACTGAATAAGAGGCAAAAGTAACATCACTTGCTGACCACAATGACCTCTGGTGTTGGACCTTTGGAGTCCACCTAAAGCACACTCTGATTTTCCTGCATTGGTGTTTGTTTGCTTTTTAGGATGTTCAACCTGATAGCTGCAGAGGAAAATATCCTTCCAGCAGCCCATTTGGAGGGGATGCAGAGGAATTGTCAGTACAACTCAGAGCCCACAGGAATCAGAAATGTCCACCTGATATTGAAAGAGAACATTGATTATTCTCCAATGTAAAAGCTCATTCCTGGAGAACCATGAAAGGTGAAATTGTATCTTTTCCACATCTGTAGACCATTTTTCAACTCTAGTAAGTGCTCAACTGGAACCGTGTATTTGCCTTAGCTGTAAAGTCAGGGAGGACTGTTCTCACAGCAGTGTTTATTCTGACTTAACTCTTAGAGTGTCTTGGGGTATGTGTCTTATTTTGACCCCCATATAATTCTTTGGAAATATTCGTGGAACTAATGGTATGTTAGGGAAAAGGTTAACAAATAGGATTGTGCATTGAAAAAAAGCATTTGATTTTTGACAGTCTGGAAACAATTTAACTGTCCATCAGTAGAGAGTTATGTAAATTACATTCGTGATTTCCAATAAAGATGAAATCTTGTGTGTAGGAAGCCTTACAAAATACTGACAGCTCAGAATATGATTATCTCATCAAGGAAGGGATGTTATAACATCAAAATCAAAACAAATGCCATCAAAATAAAGGTAGTTCTGCCCGAGAAAGACCACTGGAAATTTATACCAATAGAAGGGAAACAGTGTACAATTTTCGGAGGGAAAAAATGATGCAACCGGAACAAGGCCTATACATTAACATAGATATTGCATCTTTGTTAACTTCCTGGTTTGTTTATTGTACTGTGGCTATGATAGGAGAACTATCCTTGGATTTAGGAACTGTTGCAGAGTATGAGAGAGATCACATTGAACCCAAGTGTAGCATGTCAGGAGCAGTCTATTTCCCAAGCTTGGTGACAGCAGCTCCCATTACACTCCAGGAACCCCTGTGCCTAACGGCGAAAGTCAGAGGTTTTAAAGCGCTCATTCTCCAATTAGATTTCAAACCATGCAGTACAAATAAGGTTTTAGGCAGAAAGGAAGTTACCAGCACCCAAAGTTGTCTTACAGTTAACTAACCTAAGGTAGCACAACATGAGGCAGGAGGGACCAGCTGCGCAGAACATCTGGAGTAATTTCCACACTGTCAGTTGTGAATTATGTGGAAAGCAGGAAAGGCAGGCTACACTTTTAGCACCTCCAACTAACCCGAATGGTGTGAGAGGAAGTAAGAAGGGTGGGGTGTCCTGTCCACTGTCAATGAACCTGAGAAGCAGCACATGCCATCAGAGATGGAGCCCAATTACAGAGCCACTCACTGAAGTGTTTAGGAGCAAAGGATATTTTGCCTATAGTTTACACTCACAAGCAGTTTACACACAAAATTAATTAATTAATTAAATAGTGTAAATGCCTAGAGAAAGCTTGAAGCAAGTATGGTAAAAATGTTAGCATTCAGAGAATCTCTCATTAAATTCATTGCATTTTTTTTATTCTTTCATAAATGTTAAAGCATTTTATAATATAAAGTTATAAATATATTTATTGGGGAGAATCAAGATGGCAGAGTATGGTAAGGATGTGTTTAAACAGATGGAGAAACAGTAGCCATTGTGAAGCAGAGAGCGCATATTCCAGGAAATAAGAGAGGACAGAATGACAGCAGAGAGTCAACTGGAGACTGACAGATACAGGAAAGCAGCAGACACAACGATGAGATGTTTCAATGACCAATATCCCAGCATTGTTCAGTGAGTGAACTCCAGCAGCAACAAGGTCGGAAGGGACATTTAACATTAGATCCAGAGGTGAACCCAGGAACTGCCCATCCTGCTAGTCTGTTTCATTTGACCAGGAAGAGAGGCAGAGGGGTAGGTCTCAGACTGGTGGTACAGGAACAGGGTGGATTTCACAGCCCAGTTTACCCCCTAAAGCTGAATTGGTAGCCATTTTGGGTAGGGAGGCAAAGGTTATGGGACAGGATTGTTAATGCATTAATCTGGGAGTGAACCCATTTCTGGCTCAATGAACTATAACAATGTGGTATCCTACAAGCTCCACCCAAGATAGGTCCAGGTGGTCCTCAGACCTGACAGTCAACAGATCAAGAACTCTAGTAGTGACACATCAGGTGCCATTTTGTACATTGTAGAAAAGGCTTTAACACTGCAGGAATAACAGTGAGCTTCACATGCGCTGAGCTGGGAGAAAACTCACTGAGCTCAGTGCATTGCAGTAGTCCCACATAGAAAACAATAAAAACTATGGAATCATACTGGTCAAAAGAGGTCCACGTGGCCCTCAGACCTAATGGTCAACAGTTTCTGGAAAGATAAACACCACCAACAACCTAGGTATATAGGATACCTGGTGTCTCCCTAATCCTGGAAACTGCTCAAACCGAAATGGGGAGAAAGGTTGCACAGACCAGAGCACAGCCTCAACATGGTATCACAGGAGGTGGAGAGTGGTGAGCCAGGCACTGGGGCAACAGAGACCATGGTGGAAGTCTAACATAAGAACCCAGACCTGGAATTCACTGTAAGGAGTAGCACAAGTGACTAAACAACAGTGTACCAACTGCAATAAGTAAAATCAAACTGTAGACCTATGAGTGTCAAAGCTTCAAAACCCGCTCTGAAAAGAAGACTCTGCTAACCAGAAGTACAATGACCAAGAGCAAAAGAAGAGACAAAGACACAATGAATATTACTGAAGACTCCCCTGCAAATGAGCAAAAGCCTTTGCCAAAACTGAGAAAATGGGTGATACAGAATTCAGAACACTTGTATAAACTTCTTATCAACAACAATAAACACGTAATATAGGAGTTCAGGGAACTGAAGGAATATGTCACACAGGAAATGAATCAAATGAAAGCTGATATATCAGAAATGAAGAATACAGTGAGGAATATTAAAAGTTCAGTGGAGAGTCTCCAAAATAGAATGAAGGAGGCAGAAGAAAAAATCTCAAATTGGAAGGTATTTCCTGTCAGCAGGGGGAAGCAAACAAACAAAAAGATGGAAGCAGAGCTGGGTCAAGCTCAATAAAGTATTTAGGAATTGAAAGACGCAATCAGTAGGCCAAATATAAGAGTCATGGGAGTCTCTGAAGATACAGAAAGAGAAACTGGGTTTAAAAATGTATTTAATGAAATAATCAGGGAAAATTTCCCTAATGTAGATAAAGAATTGGGAAACAAGATCCAGGAGGGGCACAGAACTCCCAACAGGCTTGACCAAAAATGATCTTCACTAAGACACGTGATCATCAAGCTCTCTTCAATGAAACATAAGGGAACGATCCTTAAATAACATATAAAGGAATGCCAATTAAGCTCACAGTTGATCTCTCACAAGAAACTTTACAGGCCATAAGACAATAGAATGATATATTCCAAATTCTAAAAGCAAAGATTTGTCATCCCAGAATAATGGTATCCAAAAAAGCTTTCATTTGTCTTTGAAAATGAAATAAAATTCTTCCATAGTAAAGAAAAGTTAAAAGAATATGCCTCCTCCAAACCTGCCCTACACATGGTATTTAAAGATCTTCTCTTGACAGAGAAAAGGAATAGCACCCACCAAAAACAAAGGCAAGTGTGAAGAATATCCCAGTAAAATAACAACAGAAGGCTAAATCAATGAACAACACATTGCTAAAATGACAGGATCAAATTACCACCTGTACATATTAACCCTGAATGTAAATGGCTTAAGCTCATCAATTACAAGTTATAGATTTGCAGACTGGATTAAAAAATCCATCTATTTGTTGCATACTGAAGACATATCTCACCAACAAAGATCAGTGGCTTTGTTTTTCATTTCATTTCTTCAAAATACGTTCTTTCTCATTAAACTCTTCACTGACTCATAGATCATACAGTAAGATTATTTTCTTCAAGAAGGTCCTTGATTTTCTTTTTCAGGGACACATTAGTCATTCAGTAGCATATTAGTTAACTTCATGGAATTTTTAATTTCTTTTTTTCTTCTTGTTAATTTTGTTTTGTGGCTTTTAATTTAAGGGAATGTATAGTGACTGTGTAATGGAGACTATCATATCCAGATGTGAGGATATAATACAGGTTGCATCTCTGCTTCCAGATCAAAGAAGGACTCCCAATGAAACTGTTAACTATATCTTGACAATAAGATGCTGGACTCTCTGCCTTTCTCCTTGTCCACAACGATGGACTTTTTATGAAGAATTATACCATAGTTATAATATAGGGGAACTCAGTTTAGGGAGTTGGATTTGGGAGGGGGCAAGGGAAATCCCAGAGCATATGGAACTGTATCATAAAATGACAATAATAATAAAAAAGGAAGGAAAAAACCAAACAAATGTTTCTATTGAATTTTATTTCAATGGAACAGTTCTTATTTATTGGTTGTGAGATGTTATTATGTCAGTGTTCCTCTTGGTATGAATTTGTTATGTAATACCATGTAGTGTACACTAGCCAACTAGTTCTGGCTCTTTTTTGTTTTTAATTATTATTTACTTAAGTATTCATTGGAGAGAACGAGCACTCCCATCTGCTGCTTCACTCCTTGTATGGCCACAGGGGCAGGCCAAAGCCACAGCACAGAATTCAGTCCAGCTCTCTCAACTGTGTGGCGGGGATTCAATTACTTGAGTCATCCCTGCTGCCTCCCTGAGTCTACAGTGGCAACAAATGAGTCAGAGCAGGAACCAGAAGTTGAACTTGTGTAATCTGATATAGGATGTTGGCATCTTTACTGAACCACTAGGCCTAAGTGCCCACCCTGAGTTCTGGCACTTTCCTGAAATTTACAAAACCACTTTCAAAGCAGCATGTTGGAGAAATGAAAGCAAAGTTGGAGACGATGCCACATGTTATGCAGATTTTTGGCCTGCTGAGGTGAAGCAAGGAGTTTTGTGGCCAACGCCTGTTCTGTCTGAAGTGAGACTGTCTGAGTCAGAAGAGCGGAAGACTCATTGCTCAGAATGCACTCAAACATGGAGCAGGGGACACCTACTGTGTTACAGCCTGGGCACTAGAGTGTGAGCAGCTAAGGACACTGTATAGGGCCTAAATTGAGTGATATATATATTTACCTTTCAAAAATTTTAATTGACACATAATGATTATATATATTTATCAGGTACAATGTGATATCCTGTTAGATCCATGTTAGGGTACTTCAAATAATTAATGGAAAATGGAATTAAACGTAGGACATTTTTGGTGTTCGTTCTTTTTTTCTCATAGCACATGGGGCACACATATTATGAAAAAACTATGGACAAATGCCAGTCACTGTTCAGGGTAGACATCAACAGCCCGAGAAGGAGTGAGATAATTTGGAACAGAGCGGTCTGGGAACAAACTCTGCTAGGGTGTTCTGCGAGTAAAGGAGCTGCCGGCCAAAGGCCAGAGACCTCAGATGTAGATTTCCTTCGAAGATGAAAAGCTCAAGGAGCTTCTCTGCTCAGCAAGGAATCCTGTTCTCTTCCTCCCTCTTTTACAAAATGATTGCCCGGAGTTCTCAGTGGCTCCTTAGCAGTGGGAACAGAGATATGACCTTAGGTTATTGCTGTATCAGTAGTGAAAGTTGATACTCTGACCAAGAAAATAAAAACTGCTGGGAAAAGCTCATCAAGGTTCCTCTCCCTCTGCCCTCCCACTCCTGCATTTATAATCTTTGTCTTGTCTCTGTTTCTTTCTTGTGTCTAGTTGTGCGTCATCTCTGTCTTTACCATGATTCAAACTGCGTGAGTCGCAATGGACAGAGTTCAATTTTTTTTGCACCAAGATAAACTAGTAAATTTAATTCCATTTTCCCATTAGCTTTTTAGAAAATACTGCTGCATAAAAAGTAATTCACAAATTAAGGTAGTTAGCATTTTCAGTTTCTCAAACTTTTTTTTTGTATGTTGGAAAGTTTTTATTTTTAAAAAGAAAAGTTGATTGATTTAGTTGAAAGACTTACAGAGAGGGAGAGATCAGAAAGAGAGAGATCTTTCATTCACTGCCTTTATCTTCCTAGTAACCCCAACAGTCAGTGTTGCCCCAGATGGCAACCAGGAGCTAGAAGTTTCATTTGAGTCCCCCACCTGGTGTCAGAGGCTCACACCCTTGGCCATTAGCAGAGACATTGATCAGAAATGGAGCAGTTGGGACAAAAGCAGACACCCATATGAGATGCTAGCGTGGCAGGTGGCAAGTTCATCAATAAGTCACCATGCTGTCCTGTGTTGGTAATCTTTGAATTTGTCTCTTTTAGTTATTTATAAAATACATACTAGATTTCTGCACACTACGATCACCTTGCTATGCTGCAGAACACTAGTACTTAATCATCCCATCTAACTATATTCTGATTTCCACTACATAACTTTATGTCTTCAGTCTCCCTCTTCCTTCATAGCCTCTGTTGACCACGGCTCTTCTCTCTACTTCCATGGATTCAAGCCTTTTGGCTTGTGGGTAAAGGCAAGAATGTGCAGTAGTTGTCTTTCAACTGAGTGGGTGTGTTTCCTTCTGCCACATGGACGTATAAATCACTTATGATAATACCTCTGTGTTCTCTTCCTGTGCTGCGTAATGCATCCAGATTAATCTCTATAAAACCCTTCCTGACTCTTACAAGATGAAAGAAAAAGAAAGAAGGAAAGAAGGAAAGAAAGAAAGGAAGAAAGAAAGGAAGGAAGGAAAGAAGGAAGGAAGAAAGAAAAAGAAAGAAAGAAAGAAAGAAAGAAAGAAAGAAAGAAAGAAAGAAAGAAAGAAAGAAAGAAAGAAAAAGAAAGAAAGAGAGAAAGAAAGAAAGAGAGAGAGAGAAAGAAAGAAAGAAAGAAAGCAAGAAAGAAAGAAAGAAAGAAAGAAAGAAAGAAAGAAAGAAAGAAAGAAAGAAAGAGAGAAAGAAAAACTGATTTCTAAAGCGAACAAGTAAGGTCTTACGTCACATGGGCCCAACATTCTTTGTTCCTACTAGGCTACGTGGGTCTCCCACATATGGCCAGTGCAAGTCTGTTTCTACCTCTGCACCACGGCTTGTGCTGTCTTTCTTGAGTTATCTTTCTCTACTGACAAACACCTTATCGATTTTCCACCCCCGGGGAAATGTATTCAGGACATTGATTAGAACCAAAGAGAGACTGGATTCATGTTTAAACCTTATGGTTTGTAGATTGCGTTTTTTTTTTTAAAGATTTATTTTTATTATTTTTTCATTGGAAAGGCGGATATACAGAGAGGAGAGACAGAGAGGAAGATCCTCCGTCCGATGATTCACTCCCCAAGTGAGCGCAATGGGCCTATACTATGCCCATCCGAAGCCAGGAGCCTCTTCTTGGTCTCCCGCGCGGGTGCAGGTTCCCAAAGCCTTGGGCTGTCCTCGACTGCTTTCCCAGGCTACAGGCAGGGAGCTGGAAGGGAAGCGGGGCTGCCGGGACTAGAACCGGCACCCATATGGGATCCCGGGCATGCAAGGCGAGGACCTTTAACCACTTGCGCCACCGCGCCGGGCCATAGATTGCGTTTTAACAGAAGATTTACAGACCCCTGCAAGAATGATGAAAGGAATTTAAAGCAATATGACTGAAATATACATGTGTAGATATTTTGGGGCAGAAATCATCATCTCATGGAGCCTGTGTCCTTCATGGCTGGTAAATTTCATTCATATCAAGTCCATTTTGCCCACATGCAATTGTGCTTGTCAACAATATCATCAGGATGGGACTAAAACAGCCATTTCTAAGTGATAATCTGAATCACCGAACACAGACTTTGGAGAGAGAGTAGTTCAGTTCCTAGTTTTCCTACATCTTTTCCTAGCTATCCTTTCTTCATTCATCTATACAGAGACTGTGTGTTAAGAAACATATATTCCAGACAATGATAAGAGTAAGACATTATTTTGTGGATGAAACACATCCTGGCTGTTAGAGGGAAAAGCTGCTCAAAGTCCAATGGTGCTAGTATTGGGTCTGTTAACTCCTGAAGGATTGTTTGTCTTGCTCAATACATATTGATTGGATCAATGTTGGCTGAGCTGGATCTAGACGAAGTTTCCCTTCCCTTCATTTGTGGGCCTAGGCTTTTTCAAGAAAGCAAGCAATCTTTGGTCTTCTACCAATGTGCATGTGACTCTATACTCTGTTTTACTGTAACTTCTGGGAGCAAAAATGACATTTGATTCATATTTTTTCTTAGAGAATTCATATTTAATTCATATTTTTCCTTAGTGAATATATAGATTTATGAATATTTTTAGTACATGTACACACAATAATAATAATTAAAAGACTCTTTTTTTCCGAAACTCTTTCAAATAAATAAATCTTTTTTTTTTAAAAAAAGAGATGATCAGTATGTTTCCAGATATTATTGTTCATCACAACTGCATAATTTAAAAAATATAATGTCAACGCTATGATACTAAAGTAGACTGTAATATTATTTCCTGTGGAATCCTTTGTGAATATCCAGAATGTCATTAAAATTGTTCTTTCCCCGATCTCTTGTCATGTTGCATATTTTTATATATAAGACAGTGTATCTGTAATTATGTGTTTGTACAGCTATGTTGGTCTATGGAGGGAACTTGAGTTTTTGAGTGTAGAAACTTTATCGTAGTCTACATTGCATTCTCCACTTCTAATGTTTTTTTGAATGAAAGAATAAATGACTGAACAGTCACAGAATAAAATATATTGGTTTAAGATATCTTGGAATGTGTATATGGAAGGGTTTTGTTAGAGAATAGAATTCATGAAACCAAGTAGTATTTTGATATATTTTTAAGACTTATTTGATTTTTTTATCGGAAAGTCAAATATACAGAGAGGAAGAGAGACAGAGAGGAAAATCTTTTGTCTGCTGGCTCACTCCCCAAGTGGCCACAATGGCTGGAGTTGAGCCAATCCAAGGACAGGATCCCAGAGCTTCTTCTGGGCCTCTCACATGGGTGTAGGGTTCCTAAGGCTTTGGGCTTTCCTCGATTGCTTTCCCAGGCCACAAGGAGGGAGCTGGATGGGAAAAAGGGATTGCCGGGATTAGAACCAGTGCCCACATGGGATCCCAGCGCATTCAAGGCAGACTTTAGCTGCTAGGCTACCATGCTGGACCCTTGATATTTTTAAAATTTTGAGCTGAAATGAATTGCCATTTGCTAAATTATCTCCATTGCTTGACTGTATTGTGTGTGAAGCTGAAGTGTATTTTCCCAGATATTTGGTTGTTTCCCACACTATATTTCAGAAGGCCTCATTTTTATTGGCCATTCTTTAGTTCAAGAACTAAAGCTAAAAATATTTGTGATCTTTAATAAAGAAGCTCCATGCAACTAAAAATCTAATCCAATAGCCTTATCCAAGTTTCAGATTGTGTTTCTTGGGTAAAAAAAAAAAATCAACTGAATTAAAGAATCGATCTGTGGCAGGTGTGACACAGCTGGTTAAGCCATCATCTGCAGTATTTAGTATCCCATATGGTTGCTTCTCTTCTGATCCTTCTCTCTGATGCTCCTAGGAAAGCAGTGGCTCTCCAAGTCCTTGAGTTCCTGCACTCATGTGGGAGATCCAGATGAAGCTCCAGAATACCAAGTTCAGCATGGCCCAGTATCGCCTCTTGCAGCATTTGGGAAATACGTCAGCAGATGGAAACTCTTTCTTTCTCTATATGTCTCTGTCTCTTTCTGTGTGTGTCTCTGTAACTCTTTCAGATGGATAAACACATTTTTCTTAAAAAGAAATCAGTTAGGAAAATCAATTGCAATGATTCATAACCAACCAACTCTCCCAATTCCAGCTTAATATATCGCTATTATAAACCCAATGCTGTTTTCTTGTAGTTGTTTTACATTTCATTAATTACACAGATAGAATAAAACCACACTTTAGAAAATGTGAGATAAGACAAAATTGGCAGGGAAATATGAAGACTCAGTGTCCTGATTGCTATCCTCAGATACTTTGAAGGTCCGATCTGGATATGGGTTCTTGAGCACTCATAGGAGGGTCCCATGGATGATAATGAAGAACAGTAAGTAGAAATTATCAAGAAGTGATATGACTCCATATAATGACAAAAATAGCTCACAAATAATAGAGGATGCCTTAGAAGCTAGCCTCAGTGACAGGTAGGTGAAGACTACTGTCTGAATCAATTATAAAAGACTTACTGGGCACCGGCTTTGAGCCTGACACTGTTCAAAGCACTGACGATGCAGAAAATAAGTATAGCAAAATTTCTGTTCTCAATGGAGAAAGACAAATGTAGCAGGACAGGAGGAGGTACTATACAATGGGAACACAGAGTAAACGGGAATTAGCATTGTTGTTGTTTTATTATTATTATTCACACTAGAATAAGAAAAGCTTCAGAGAGAAGGAGATATTTGAGCCCAAGTCTCAATGGATGATGAAGACACTGGAAAAGATTGAAAGTATTCAAGTTTTGTGGGCTGAATGAAGAGAACGTTGGAAGGGATTATGTTGGGGAACTGGACTAAATTAATGTTCTGTCTCATCTCCCATAATGCAAGGATTCTATTATCTATAGGTTAGAGAATTCTTATTATAAAAATGCATGTTCCCCCTGAGTAACATGAACAGTTAGAACTAAACTATTTCCTGGGAACAGCCCCTAGAAATTTCTGTTCCATGATGGGATTGTAACATTTTGTAATTAGCAGAAAGATTGGCTTCTTCTGAATCTGCTGTGAGGCCTCAGGGGACCCTAGCATGGAGTCCCAGCACTCCCTGAACAAATTCCTTCCATTCTGCATCTCCCCTGCACATCCACACATGGGAGGGGGAACAGCACAAATTTGAACCTGTTAGAATGGTCACACATAATTGCAATTTTTAGGATTCAAGTCTCTGAAATTTCAATGCAGTGTCTCTTGCTCCCCAACCTACAGCAATAGCCTGTAACAAGAGGAAGGCTGGTTCTCTCCACATAAGACTTACTACTACTGATCTGCAGCTGGTTGGAACCTCATCGAGCAGACTCTCATGCATACACAACACTTGACCTCACTGAACATGCAGATTTTTATCCCTTTGCTATTATTTTTTTTTTTCTGCATTAACTAAAATCTTCTCGGCAGACCACAAGAGTTTGGGTGAGGAAGGCAGCTGGAGATTTTGCTTGAATTTAAATTGTGTTTTTGTTTGTCAGCTTTGCCTATTAACTTCTACTGGTTCCCTGCCTCCTGCTGGGAACTCTTGGATAACTAAAGAGGCAAGTTGATCTGAGGTGTTCACTTTGTGCCTCTCATTAGTAAAATTAGGTTTAAATAATTGATTCTAGGAGTCTTGATGCTGTAGTCATTGAATCACCAATGTGCAGATCCTAAGAAGGCCGGCCACACCGCTGGAGTTGAGATGATTCATTCGTTTTCTTGGACCGTTTTTTTTACCACCTTTCATCTTTTAAAGCAAACTACCTCTCAACCTTTGTTGACAAAACTTCCTGTAGGTGAATGTGTGTAACAATTGTATTCATGGTTACCATATAATGGATTAATATTTGCAATAAAAAGAATAATCTGCTGATACACATATATTAAAAAAACAGGTACATTTCAACTATGTTAAGCTAAATTTAGGAAGACACATTCAAAAAGTTGCCTATTCTATGATTTCACTTGTATCTGACAGGAAAAATGTTAGATTTAAGTATAGGTCACAGGTTTCTAGCAATTGAGAGTAGAGAGAGGTGTGGATCACAGAGGGGGAATAGTAATATAAAATATAAAACTCAATGGTTCAAGCAGGTGAAATGTATTGTATGCAAACAAGAGAACAGCCTCTTTCCTTTAACCCAGACTGCACACCTTGCTCTAGTACCCACCACAACATGTCTGTTTGATCCTTGCATCTTCCCAGACTTATCTTCCACTTTCAACACCTTGTGCCTTCATCGTTTTGTTCGCTGATTTGTAACCTCCCCCAACTTCTTTGCACTTTGCTTAATTTCTTTCCCAATCCTAAACAATTCTATAGAATTTGAATCCTAAATGTTCTTGAACATTGTATTTATTGTATTTAAAAGCCAATGAGACACAGATCTCTCAAGTACTGGTTCATTCTGCATAGGACCTCAACAGCCAGAGTTGGGTGGGTCCAAAACCAGAAGCCAGGAATTCTGTCTTGATTTCTCACTTGGGTGGAAGGAATCCAAATAACTTAGCTGTCACCCTCTATCTTCAACACCATGAATTAGTAGGGATCTGGAATCAATAGCGGCGCCAGGATTCACCCCAAGCATTCTGATTTGGATGTCTGTGCTCCAAGCACTGTTTTTTCTATTGTCTCCAATGCCACTTTCTCCTTAAGGTAGAACCTTCCCGGTTTCCTCTGTCAAGGAGAGGCTAGGTCTCTACTGAACTCCCATAATCCTCACTTTGGGTCACCAAATGGCAGTCCCCACTTGTACTCATGTAGCTGCTTTTGTTCCTATCTTTTGCACAAAGTAGCTAATATGTCAGATTCCTTTTTTTGTTAAAAAAAATTATTCACCATTTCCCTTGATATAACAATAACAAACTGCTTACATGCTAAAATAAATAACCTATTTTTTTTAAGTAATGACTTTCCAAACCAAAACAGATGTAGTAAGGAGACTTTTTTTTTTTAAATAAAAGAAAAACCTCTTCGATGTCTGGCTTAATTGAGGACAGCTGAATTCTTGTAGCTGCTTTCAATCTGTTGCAATCTATGTGTCATGTAGCCTCTGGAAAACTCCACTGTACAGTCATGAAAAAAGAAGTGCGAAAGAGGCAAGTAATGTGCTAATGTTATTATGAAATTAATATTATGAAATTTGTTAACCCCCTGATAGGGTTCCCAATACCCCTAGGGCTTAAAGGACAATATTCTGAGAACTGCAGCTCAAGTCCGTTCCTACTTTTTATGATACCGATTCTTTTGTTTTTAAATTAATAAACTTTATTTTTTCAAAGCAGTTTTAAGGTCACGGAAAAATTAAACGGAAAGTAGAGAGTTCCCCACACAAGGATGCCTCATACCACAGCAGCTCAACCTGTACTGACATGTTATCACCCTGCACAAGAGTTCACTCTTGTGTGATTCACACATTTTGACAAAGACACAAGTGCATGTGTCTACCACCAGACTGCCACACAAAATAGTTCCACTGACTTAAGACTCCTTTCTCCTCTGTCTACTCATTCTTCCTTCCTACTCCTGAAAATCACCAGTTTTTTTCTGTTCCTAGTTTTCCACCTTTCAGAAGGTCGCATACTTGAAATCAGACAGTGTGGTCTTTTCAGATTAATTTCTTTCACGTAGTAACATGGATTTAAGATTTTTTCCCCATGTCTTTTTACTGCTTGATAAATCATTTCTTTTCAGCATTGAATAAAATCCCATTATCTGGATACACTTATTAACCAGAGCTTTATTTCCAAATTCTAGTAATTGCAAATCATGAGTAAAGCTTCTATAAACGTGCATGCAAGTTGTTCTGAGTATCTAAATTTTTAATTCATTTGTTAAATACCAAGGAATATAATTTTTTGTATAGTAAGAGCATGTTTCGTCTTATATGAAATTGTCAAACTGTTTCCCAAAGTAGCTATACCTTTTATGTTCCTACCAGCAATGGATGTAAGTCCCTGTCCTCCGCTTTCTGCCAGCATTTGCTGCTTTCAATTTCTTGAGCTTTGCCCATTCTAGTAGTTACATACTAGTACCTCATTGCTGCTTTAAGTGGCAATTCCCTGGTGACATATTACGTACAGGATGTCGAAAATCTCCTCATAGATTTATTACCATCTGTATGTCTTCTGCTTTTTTTTTTTTTTTTTAATTTCACATGAAATCCTGTGGCCTAAGCACTTGGGCTGTCATCTGCTGTTTTTCCAACCACATTAACAGAGAACTGGATTGCAAGTGGAGTGGCCGGGATTTGTATACCACTGCAGACAGTGGCTTAACTTGTTATGCCACAGCCACTAGCTTCTGCCTGTCTTTGATGATGAGTTACATTTTTAGATTTTTCACCCATTTGTAAAGAGAGACCTGCTTATTTATTTGAAAGAGAAGAGAGAGAGAGAATGAGAAGCAGACAGGCAGAAGGACATCTCCTATTCTCTGATTCACTGCCCAACAGCAGGAGTTGGGTCAGCGTAAAATCAGGAGCTGAGTCTCCCGGTTGGAGAGCAGGGACCCAGCTACCTGAGCTGTAATGAGAAGAGCTGAGACTTTAACCCAAGGCTTTGTATGGGATGTGTATGCCTCAAGTGGAGACTTAAATGCTAGACCAAATACCTGCCCCATGATCATTTTCTCATTATTAAATTTTAAGAGTTCTTTGTATGTTTTGGACAACAGTCCTTTGTCAGATGTGTCTTTTGAAAATAATTCATCCTCTTCTGTAACTTGTCTTCTCATTCTCAACATGATATTCTGCAGGACAGAAATTTTTAATTTTAATACATTCCAGCTTCCAAATTCTTTCTTTCTTGAATCATGCCATTGGTGCATCAAAAAAGTCATCATCTTATCCAAGCTCATCTAAGCTTTCCTTTATGGTATATTCAAGGAATTTTACAGCTTTTTGGTTTTTTTTTTCAAGTTTATAATTCACTTTATTGAACATTTGAAAGATATAAGGAATATGTTCAAATTTTGCAGGTGAATGTCCGGCTTTTCCAAAACCATTCGTTTAGAAAAACTGGGTTTTTTCCTCCATTGTATTTCTTTTGCTTTTGTTTCAAAGATAAATTAACCGTGTTTGTGTACATCCATTTCCATGCTTTCTGTTTTGTTTTGTTGATCTACATATTATTCTTTTGTCTGTATTGCGTTTTCTTAATCTCTGCATCCTCAAGTTAGGTGGGGAGTCTGATAGCATCATTCCTCTAACTTTCTTGCTCTTCTTCAATATTAAGTTGATTCTTTTGAGACTTTTGCCTCTCCAAACAAACTGTAGGACAAATTTGATGATATCCAGAAAATAACTTGCTAAGATTTTATGGTAATTGTGTAGAATCAAATAAATCAATTTAGAAAGACCTGCTATCTGGATAATAATGAGCTTTAATTCTCAGGGACATAGATTGGCTCTCTTATTATTCTTCTTTAATGTTTTTCATTAAAATTTTTTAGTTTTAATCACATAGACTTTTTACCATGTTTTTGTTATAATGATACAGAACTATATCTTCTTAGGGGTACTAAAGTGATAGCAGGATCTGGCCTATAGGGAAGATCACTATCTTTGTAGGCCAACTTGGTATCCTGCTTAGAATCTTACTATGGTTTCCTCTTAATTCCAGGAGTTTTTGCTGATTTCTTAGTATTTTCTACGTGCATGGTCATGTCATCTGTGAACAATGACTTGCATTTTTTCCCAAATTCTTTTCATTTCCTTTTCCTGTTTTATTGCATTAGCTAGATCTTCTAGTATGATGTTCAAAAACAACCTTGAGCAAGCACATCTTTGGATTTCCCATAGAGGAAAAGTTTTGAATTATCACTACACCTTTTGCAGAATTTTTTCTTAATTTTACAAAATTATTTCCTACTTGTTTGACACTCCATTGGGTGATGATATCAACAAATGACAAGTAGAAAGTAATAGTAATATGAAAGAGCAGGAAAAAATAAGCAAAGGAAAACACAAAATCTTACTGCTCCTCAAGGCTGTGCACAGTATTCCAATCCCAGCGTGTCACACTCATACCTATAGATTACAATTTTAAGCCCTGTGAATTAGTTATCACAAATCAGGGGAAACACATTTTTCTTTTTGGGACTGACTTACATCATTAAGCTTAATGGTTTCCAATTGCACCCATTAAGTTGCAAAAGATAAGCTTTCATTTATGGGTGAGTAGTATTTTGTTCTTTATCCAGACCTAATGATGGGCATATGGATTGATTCTATTTCTTGTCTATTGTGAATTGCACTGCTATAAATATGACGTACTGATAATCCTTTCTTACGTTGACTCATTGTAAAAATTTGGAGGGGCATCAATTTGAGGGAGTTAAATTGCCAAGAGTTTTTTTTTTTTTTTCTTAAATCAGGACTGGGTATATTGGTTTTTGCCAAATGTGACTTTTCTTCTTTATCTTATTGCCATAATGAGTTACATTAACTGGTGCTTGAATGTTGAATCAGTTTTGTAAACCTGGGATAAATCCTGCTTGGCTAAGGGATATCATTTTTTTTTTTTAAATACAGTGTTAGGTTTGGTTTGCTAATAATTCACTAAGAATTATTGCATCTGTGTTTAAGAGAGATAGTAGTTTCCAGATTACTTCTGGTAATGTCTTTCCTGGTTTTGATATTAAAGTGATAATGATCTCACAGAAAGAATTAGGAGATATTCTTCTAGCTTCTGCCCTCTGAAAGGGATTGTGGAGAACTGGTATAACCTCATTCTTAAAAAAAAAAAAAATAGGCAGTGAACTTACCTAGGCCCTTTATTTAAAAGAAGATACTGAGATATTTGTAGATTTACATGCAGGTAAAGAAATAAAACAAGGAGATCTCATGAAGCCTTTACCCAGTTTTCTGCTATGGTAACCCTTTGCAACAAATATTGACAGTGATAGAATGTATCTATCTCATTCATATTCCCTTAGTTTTACTTGTAGCATTTATGCCTGTGTGCTTAATACCATACAGTCTAATCATGTGCCTGGATTTGTTAACTAATACCACCAAGTAGATGCAGAGTCTGGGTTTCTTTTACGTCTGTTCAATTGAGGATTCAATCTTGCTTCTAATGTGATCAAATGTGAGAATATTCTGATACAGCATGATTTGTTTCCACAACAAGTTTTAAATGTATCTCTCCATCCACTACTTTCTGTATGAAATTTAATTTGTACTTACTTTCAGAACATTTGAAAGAAAGTATGAACCAAAAGTACAGGGCATTGTGATAATCCCAAGTTTCTTTCCTAATGTTTGTTTTATGATCCTATGGTCAGTAAGAATTCTCAGATTTCTTGTGGTGAACATCATCCTTCTAGTTCCAAAGTAAAATTCTCCAAGGAATAGAAATATTGAGCAATATTGTGCTGTGGAATGTCAAGGAGAGGAAGGTATTATAGGGGCATTGAGCTCAGAACACGCCTTTTAACTAGGAGGAAACCGAGGCTCCAAAGACGAATTAGGTTTATTAAAGTTTGCAGGGCTAACAGAAGTCCAAGCAGTACCCAAAACAAGGGCAACTTGATAAACTGACCCTTGCTCTGACCCAACAAATTTCCTGAAGTTTCTGTCTGCAGTGAGCCTGGTTGGTTAACAAGGATATCAGCAGGCCTTCCAGGACCTTGGCTAAAGAGGACATTTGCTTGTCTTACGTGAAATTGACAAACTCTGTCATGTGAGTAGTGGATGCAATAGATTACCAAGAGTCTTGATGGAAACCAGAGCTGGTGGGGAACTGTGTGTTTACAGTAATAGACTCCTGGAGATGATGAGAACTTTGGAGAGCACCTGCAAAAGGAAGCAGCTCCTTAGAGAGAGGTTTTTAACTTTTCCAGACTCTGCTGTTCACTGCCATGCGGCTTTGGGCAAGTTACTCTCTCTGCATCACTCAGTTTCTGAGTCTATGAAACAAACAGGTTGAGTTCAATGCTTGATTCCAAAGATAGTTTCAAGCCTGATCCTTCTCTGTTTACAGAGCACCCCATTTCCTACTTTCACAGGTGAGGAAACAGAGCCTTACAGAGCGGATTGGGAACTTGCCTGAGGTGACACAGTGGTCTGGTGACCAGAGCCCAGGCCAATATTTTACCCATGGCCCCATGTGGCTGAAATCCTCCCTTCAACACCGCCCTATGGCCTTGCAGGGAATTGTGCAACTGTGTAATTGTTGTCCCAAGGCTGTTGTGACTGACCTCTCCTCTCGCCCTGGGGACTGCTGGCGCATTCAGAGGACTGCGCAAAAGGGTCGGAGCCATCTCTGCCCTGCCAGTGGGGCATGGGTCAAAAAGTTCTTTCTTCCCTTTGCCGATTACAAGGAAACTAAAACAAAACTCCTGAGCTGGAGAAAGGTGGGCAAGGAAAACTGGGGGAGAAGTGCCCCTCAGCCACTGCTTGTTCCCAGCCTCAGTGTCTCTCTCTCACCCTTCTGCAGGGAAACCCTGCAATCCTTCAGAGCGCCACACCCAAGATCCTGCAGAACAAAGCTAGTTGGAATCTGAGCACAGAGGCAGGACTCAGGAGAAGTTGTGTTCAGGTGCAGAAAGATTCCAGCCAGCTCAGCCTGGAGGCTGGCATTCTGCGTCACTTTAAGTCATTTCACATCCATTCTGGAAGTGGGAAGGAGGTGAGCAGTACAAACAAGAATAACGCCTGAAGCCCAATATGACTTTTAAGATTCATGGCTTCTTGGGCCCAGCTGCAGAAGACATTTTCCTCACCTGTTTTCTTTGTAATACAGTAAAAAGTTGTTTCAAGAAGCATTGAAAGAGGACCAGCCCTGAATGACTTTCTAATACTGTGAAATCTGCCTAAGTCTTCTAGTTTTCTCTACAGAGGAAGTTGCACGGCCTCATAAGTTCTCCAGCTAAGATAACCTCTATTGATAATCTCCAGTTTTTGACAAGACTTGCTCAGGATCACATAGAAAAAGCAGTAACAGACAGAGAAATCACATAGGGCTTGCCTGACTCCCAGTTCCTGTTTCCTGTTGTGGGAGGCATATAATAAGGATAAGGAAAGCAAGGGGTCTCCCAAGAGAGAGAATGGCCGTTTCTAAGCTTTGTTTCAAATAATTTCAGATAGTAAGAAATTCAAGGTCAGAGGGTAAGTTAAGGCCATCAGAAGTTAGCCAGATTGGACTCAGGTCCTCTAGAGATTTCTGTCCATTTTGGCAGTCACAGATAGAGACGAAGGCCAAGTCGGGTCTGTGCTTTGGGCGCAGCTCCAGGCTCAGCCCCTCAGAAACCAGGCTCCATTCTGCACCAGGAGCCCTGCAGCAAACGGGGTCCGTGTCTGAACATACGCTTTTCATCAGAGACACTGAGCTCTGGACAGGACCTTAGACATAATTCAATTCAGTCCTCTTGCTTTGCAGATGTAGAAATAAGGCCAGATTGAAGGACTGGCTAGCACAAGGTCATTTGGCAGTTTAGGGTACTGCACAGTAGTGTGAGAAGGCATAGCTTGGGTGAGCTGACTGGGTTTCAAATTACAGCTCTGACACTCACTAAGGTACTCGGAGCAAGTCCACTTGGCCTTATCCCCAAATATTCAGGTTCTAATCTGCAAAAGGGGGGAACTATAAAATTCTGTTGTGGTTCAGGTATGATTTAAGTGTGTCCCAAAATTTTCACATGTTAAAGTTAAATCCCCTGTGTGATGTGTTTTAGAGTATGTTGCTTGGAGGTGGGCCCTTGAGGAGTTGGTTATGATTTGATAAGGTCATTTAGGGTGGAGCCCCATGATCGAATCTTGTGAATGTACAGAGAGGGAGAGACCAAAAGACACACACAAATGCTTTCTCTGCTGTTTGCCATGTGATGCACTACATTGGTACTTTGCCAACAAGAAGGCCATTGCCACACACAGCTCTCAACCTTAGACCTGAACCATGAGCCAAGATAAACTTCTTTAATTTATAAGTTGCCCAGCCTCAGGCAATTCATTGCAGTGAGGATCAAAGACCAATAGAAAACCTTGCCTAATAACAGCTCTAGCTCACTTTGCTGAATGGTCAGCATAAGCTTCATATACATCATTCCTTTTAATTAATTCACTGACCTCATGCTCAGAGTAGTTATACACACAATGATATTAATAGTTCTCTCACATGGACCTTCAAGATTGCAGCCTAGGAACCTGGGCCTGCAATTCCATCTTAGACTACATGTTTGCTTCCCTTCCTTATTTTAGTGAATCCCTTTCTATTGGGTGGAAGCATGGAAGGTTTCTGCTGGTTGAAGACAAGGCACTCTCTTCATATGTGTTTGCACCAGGAGATGTGAGGGCACTTGGCGTGAGATAAATGCACAATTGATAAAAAGAAAAATACATAGAATAAAATAAAAACCAACTACATGGATACATTTCTATTTGCATTGAAAGATGATGGCATAGAATGAGTTTTTGACTCATATTCAGATCTATTCGCTTTTAGCTAAGCCAGAGGTTCAGCAGAGTGCATAGGAGTGCCTCAAAAATAACAAAGTCACATAGCAAACCTGACATTTTGGTGCCTGGCCTGACGGGCTCAATTAGCTAATCCTCCTTGTTGCAAATGCCAGGATTCAATATAGATACCGATTTGTGTCCCCACTGCTCCACTTCCCACACCCACCCCCCAGCTCCCTGCCTGTGGCCTGGCAAAGCAATAAAGGATGGCCCAAAGCCATGGGACCCTGCACATGTGTGGGAGACCTGGAAGAAGCTCCTCGCTATGAATTAGCTCAGCTCCATCCATTGAGGCCATTTGGGGAGTGAATAGGCAGATTGAAGATCTTTCTGGCTTTCCTTCTCTCTCTGTAAATCTGCTTTTCTAATTAAAAAATACATAAATCTCTTAAAGAAAGAAAACCCAATGTTTTTAAAAAAGATTTGTTTATTGAAAAGACAAAATGACAGGGAGAAAGAGAATCTTCCTCCATTGTTTTCTTTCCCAAAATGGATTCACAGTTGGGGCTGGATCAGACCAAATACAGGAGCAGGGAACTCCATCAGGAGTCTCAAATAAGTGATAGGGACTTAAGTAGTTGAGACTGTGTCTGTTGTGTCTGTGATTTCCCAGGATCACATAGAAAGAAGCCAGATCAAAACAAAGAAATCAGGATGCAAACTTTACTCCGACGAGAGAGTTGGGCATGACAAAAGGCAGCCTAACCCACTGTAATGCCATGCCTGCTCCTTAAATGTTTGTGAAGAAGCTGAGTCTATAGTATATAATTGTACAATTTATGCAGTGGGGTTTTTGCTTCCTCGCTTCCACATACACCTGCTTGGTTTGCTTTCCACCAACCTTACATGCTCAGATATAATTTCTGGAGCTTCCCTAAAATTGCCCCATCTGCAACCAGGTTCACATTGTTCTTCGCAACTAGCATTCTTCCAGGCTCTCTTCACTCGGAGAGTTGTCTGTCTTAAAGAGATCGCTTTAGAGTTCACTCTTGGGCTGCAGAAATAACTGGTTGCTCTTCCCTGGGCTTCAGACGCCTAATCTTGCTGTGGCTTTCACAGCCATTCCTCACTGACAGACCAGAATATGGCCACAGCAGCATCTCCATAACACACATGCACACATGCTTTTAGAAGCCTCCACTCCTCCCATTTCAAGGTACAGTCTACATCTCCTTCCCCTGAATCTGAGTGAGGTCATGACTCAGGGGCAATCACTTTGACATAGTGTAAGAGACACTGTATGTGATTTCTGAAGGCAATGATGACATAGATTGCTTGTTCTCTAGAACACTTGTACATGGAGCCCTGAGCAGCCAATGAAGCAATAGTACTGGCCTGGGGCTGCCATGCTCTAAGAATGCTCAAATGGCCCAGATCAGCATTGTGGATAGTGGGATAAGCTACCACCTGTGACACCGGCAACCCGTATGAGCACCAATTGGCATGCTGGCTGCTCCACTTTTAATTCAACTCCCTGCTTGTGATGTCTGGTAAAGCATTTGAAGGTGGTCCATGCACTTGGGATTCAGCACCCATGTGGGAGATCAGGAAGAGGCTCAGGAGTGAACCAGTGCATGGAAGTTTCTCTCTGTCGGAAGTTCTCTCTCTCTCTAATTCGAACTTTCAAATAAATAAATCTTTAAAAATAAAAAGATGCCTGGCCAGCTCCCAGCTTAAGCCACTATCTGTAACTACACAAGGAGTTCTGAGTAGGAGGTGCCCAGCCTTGTCTCTCCTGAAATCCCACTCCTCTGCTTTCTCAGTTTTGTGGTGCCTTGTTATACATCAACAGCAGCTGGAACATAGCCCTTTCTTCATCCCCCTGCTGAATCTGATGTGAGCAGTAGAGGCACATATGAGGGCAACTCTGGTGATGTGGGAAAACAATCCACTTCACTCCTTTCTTCTGCTAACACTACTGCACTCTAGCTCAGTCATTTATTGAATGTTCTTATAAGGACACAGCATCTCAGACTTTCTGCACTGTATCTCTAAAAAATGACTAGGAAGTGTTTCCCAAAAGGATGACCTGTAATGGCACCACAGAAGATAGTTATTAGGACACTGTCCAAAGTTCCATGTTTTCTGAAAGTATACCGTCTTGCTGTCATCTTCAATATGACTTAATGAGGCAGTTGTACAAGGTGTCACTGTTCCTTTTGAATAGCTCAGAAAAATGGCATGCAGAGAAGGTGAATGACATAGATACATCCAGAAACAAGGTTTGGGGCTTCTGATTTTCTAAACCTAATGCTACCCTGCAGAATCCCATAAAATATCAGCATCCTGGGCTGCAAGGGCCTGCTCGCCACTCCTTTCTCATCTTTGCCTCCAAGGCGTCAACTTCAGCTTTGCCCTGCTCCCAACCAGCCCACTCTGCAGCAAACTGTCCCAGTATCCTGGCATCTCCTTGGATCATTCCTTGCTAAGAGATGAGAATATATCCTCCTTGGAAGGGGTTATGAATTGTTCTGAACTCTTCATGAATGAACAAGAAGTTAGTCAATACCAAAATTCATTTAGTGTTTCTCTTCATCAACCTCATAACATAAATTTGAGATTTCAACCAATCCTATCCAACTGGTCTCCTGAAAGTGAGAAATGCAGGTGTGGGAGGTCCCCACTCCTGCTGGACCACATTAGAGCATAGGCAAGCCAGCTGCTGACCTTCAGTGTGACGGCCTCAAAGCCAGTTATTGTGCTACTCCTTGTATTGGGCACAGGAAAGCAGCTTTCAAAAATTCAGCTCACCTGTCTGGTGGGTAACTGTTATTGGGAAAGAATTGACTTCAGGCTTCCTTGTGAAAACCATGGGCCTCAGCATTTTCAGAACCCTAGACAAATAGAAATACAGCCCTAGAAAATAAGCAAGAATAGAGACGAAGTTTGCAAGGACATGGAGATCCTTGGTGATAAGTGTCAAAAGGTAGAGTCAGGATTGACTATTTACTGAACCCAACTCAAAGGAGTACCAAATAAGTATGTGACTACGTGGCAATCAACTCCTCCCATTTTCCTTGTTTTGTAAAGAGTTGAACTAGAAGTATTTTGGAAAGCCAGCCTTACAGCATGGTGCTGTGATCTAGATAGTCACCTTATCTCTCTAATGCCAACTCCCTCATTTTTTAAAATGGCACAGTAGCCACATGGTGGGGTCATAGTGAGAACGAATTAGTGAGAACTGTACATGGCACTGCACAGTCTTGCATCTTGAACTAAGTGATTTATAGATGATGCTCCTTTCCACTATCTTATTCTCTCCCATGCTAATGCTCCCCTGTCCCCTGATCATGCTTACCAGGAGATTATTTGATTTTTTTTTATTCTAATAAAGTCAGAGAAGGGGCCATGGTACATAAATCATTTTGAGAATTGAATATAAGTTTGAGGAAAATTGTGATTTTAATGTTTGAGAAAGAGCCTATAGACCTGCTTCAACGGCAGGATGTAGCAAGCCAGGGTATTCGGTGGGATGCATCTCCTCTGCCCTCAGCAGCTCCATGTTTGACAGGTATTTTAAAGAGTCTTGCTTTCAGATACCCTGTTCTAGATTAGCAATGAATCAATTTATTTTGGTTCCACAAAGAGAAAGACAAATGAAGTTGGGCCCCTCACTACCCCCAAATGTTAAATATTTAATGCTTTCACACTATTGTTTTATTATTTTTCAGGATCCATATTAGAAATGTAAGTTCATGAATCCAGATGTCCAAAATACAATGTTCAGCTTGACTTTCTCCTTGCCATATTTTCCCTTGTCAACAGAGTATCGCTTCTCTCTCTCTCTCTATATATATATATATAAATGATTAAGCTATAGAATTTTGCTTTTAAAATAATAATAACATAAAGTGATATGTTGCAGCATTTTATATGTGACAAACAGCTTTCATTTGCTTAAGAATTTACGCCATGGGGAAGTGAAGACATGTTGCATTATGGATCTCTGCTCCAGAATAAAAGGAGAACTCGCATTGAAACAGTGGAATATATCCTGATAATATGATACTACATTTTCTACCTTTGTCTATACTTATGATGTAATGATGTACTTAAATAACAGAATGTTAAGCTTGTAACTGCTATCAAAGGACGATATTACTGTGATAATATGGGGGAAAATGGAGGAAGGAGAAAATGGGGAGGGAGAAAGGGCAAGGAAAAGGAAGAACTTCTACACCTACAAAACTATGTCATAGAAAATAATATTAACAAGAAAAATCTTAAAAATTTAAAAAATAATGTGAACTGTACATTTATTCCCAAATGAAAAAAAAAAAAGGAAAAAGTGTGATAGGATAAGTGGCTTGCTTAAAGTCACAAAGGCTCTCTCATTCCTGAGTCCGAGTGTCCCACGAAGAGCTTCTGCCAACTAGGGTGTGGAAGCAATGAGTAAGTTCATCAGTTACAAGTCCAGGCAATGTAGAAACTGTGCAGCATCAAAAAGATCAGCTCCTTGTTGGCCCATCAAGGCAGGAATGGTGGAGAAGAACTTGGACTGGACCCACAGGTCTCCTGAGAGGTAGGACACAGCTTGGGAGAAAGAAAGCAAATGCATGCATTGTAGACTGGAGTTACCTGTAATCTAAGTGGCCTATGAGATTCCTAATGCTGCAGGAACAAAGGACTACAAGTCCAATGGCTTAGGATGACACAAATGTATTATTCACAGTTCCAGAAGTTCAAAGTCAACATCTCTGTCTGGCTTCCAAGCTTAGTTGTTGACAGGAAGGCTTCCTCCTGGGGGTTCTTGAGGAGACTGTTCCCCTACCTATTTCCATTTCCACCTTTTATTTAGGTCCTCTTTATCCATCATCAAAGTGCATCACAGGAATCTCTGCTTCCGTTATCATATCACTTTGTTGTTTCTTCTCCACCTTGTGTTTGCATTGGCCTCATCTGGGTGGTTTAGGACTACCTCTCTGTCTCAAGATCCTTAACTTAATCATGCCTATGAAGTTCCTTTGTCATTCCGGATAACATATTCACAGAATCTAGAGACAAACAAATGGGGACTTTTGGGGTCAGCAGTCAACCGATCATAGGTGCTAAGATGACAGGTGGATGATTTTATTCCCTCTCTCCATTTCTTTCTCTCTCTCTTCCTTTCTTCCTTCCTTCCTTTCTTTCTTCCTTTCTCTTTCTTTCTTCCTTTCTTCCTTCCTTCCTTCCTTCCTTCCTTCCTTCCTTCCTTCCTTTTTTCTTTCTTTCTTTCTTTCTTTCTTTCTTTCTTTCTTTCTTTCTTTCTTTCTTTCTTTCTTTCTTCCTTCCTTCCTTTCTTTCTTTCTTTCTTTCTTTCTTTCTTTCTTTCTTTCTTTCTTTCTTTCTTTCTTTCTTTCTTTCTTTCTTTCTTTCTTTCTTTCTTTCTTTCTTTCCTTCTTTCTACTGGTAAATGCATCACTTGCATGACCATGTTTGCCTATCTAAAACCCACACTCCTCACTTCCACCTGACACGCAGGGGCCAAAATGTAACCTGTACCTTATGATTCCAAGAAAAGCACTCTTTCATGCACATCCTAACCACCATTTCAAAACTATATTTACAGTCATTTTTGCAAATATCGCATTCTTGTGTAGATGGTAATTAATATTTGCATAATGCTGCACCGCTTATAATGCCCTTTTTATTTACATGAAGGCATTTCAAACCCTACAATAACCCTCAGAGACAGTTATTATTAACACATTTTTACATATGAAGAAGCTAAAGCACACAGGGGTGAAGTGGTTTGTCCAAGGTCACCCAGCTGGTAAGGGCAAAACCACAATGCAAATCCCCAAAGCTCCACTATGTTCAGTTCTAAATAATGAATCTACAACTGAAGTCCATTCTACTGGAGATGGCAGTTTATCTTTTGGGGACACTCTAAAGGTGACTGGCATCTCTACTCAGCTTTTGAGAGAACATGAGTTGATAAATGTGAAAGTGCTTTGTAATTGTATGACTCACTACTACAAAAAGTTACGGATAGCATTATCATCGTCGTCATCATCATCATCATCATCACAGTTGCCTTCTTCCCTAGAGGCGAAGAGATTTTAAATAGGCTAATTTCTTTGATTGCTTTTTAGAACATTGATCCCACCATCCCACAGTCCTTGGGGACAGAGCCAGAATAATATACCTCAGTATTCTGTGGCTGTTTAGCCACTGTGCAAGTGTGGCTGCTGAAATCTGGCCTTTGAACAGATAAGCCAAGATCTTTTGCTCTTGTATAAAAAGAGACAAATCCACCAGGTGTGAAACAGCATTGTCCCTTCCAGATGCATAGCATTGTTCTGTGATGTTTACCATTTTCTCCCCTTCTCAGTCACCTATTACCATCTGTTATCCCACCCCTATCCCCGTAAGGTCATTTGTTTTCCAGGGCACTAGGGTCAAGACCTCATGGCTCTCTGACAAGTGCAGCTCTACATAATTACCTCCTTGCCTCCTATCATTTTTTCAGAGCAGCATCAGCATCTGAAATTAGCACTTCAAAACCAGACCAGAGAATGGCTGAAAAGGGATAGGCAAGGTGTCCCTCAAGTGTGGCTGAGCAGTCAGCCGGCCCCCACTTCATTTGAGTGAGACCGCCAATAGCCTTCACGTGGGGTGCAGGCCGCAGGAACACAATTAGGAAGTATTTCCTGCCCTTTGCAACGGCCACCCTCACCAAGCAGAGGGGACAGAGGGAAGGCAGGTGTATTCAAATCACCCTGGTCTGACCAAGGGAAATGAAGCACTAAATCTTGCCTCAGTCCCGCAATGAGTCAGAACGGGGGAAGGGAGAGTGCCCAAAGCTGTTTGACTCTTCTTCTTCTTTGGAACTAATCATACTCTTGGTCACCAGCCCTGGGAATCACAGCTTTTGGTATGGGTGTGAGTTCTGGTATTGCCTTGTTAAAGGCATCAAACTGGCTGAGGTCTTTCTTACAAATGGTTTCATCTGTAAATATAGCTGCTTATCAGAAACAGTTAATCTGAAATGTGCCCCTAATCCCAACAACTCTCCACCTGTGCAGATCCTACCTAAGCTTAATGTCCATTGTCAGCTTCTTCTAAGAACACTTCCTCCATGTTTCTGGCTAAATCTAGGAATCCCCATGTTCTCAGAACTTCTTTATCCCTTTGCCCATATAATTATGTATATGGTTTAAAAATTGAAAATGCTTTTCTCACTTATTAAGCTGGGCAACCTGCTAAACACTTTCACACTTGCCAATTAGTTTTCTATTTAGCTCCCTAATATTAGACAGGATCTCCTTGAAGACAGAGACTGTGTCTGATTCATTGCTCCATCCCCTGCCAAGTACTACACTCTCAGTAAAGTTACAAGTTTCATAATTTTAGAAAATAATTTTAGAATTTGAAGTCAGCATGGAATGATATATTTGTCCAAGTCCCACTCAAGGAATTCAGGGTGGGATTGGTAAGAATCTACACTTGTGGGGGAGGGGAGTCCTTGCCTACATAATGGACTTGGTCTGGGTCTGCAAAGGGTTTTACTTAAGGTAACCACACAGAGATAGGGCAAAGGAATCATCATTTAGGAAGGAGCTGTACATAAAATGCTAGCCATTTTCTGGAAGCCAGTGAGGATGGCATGGCAAGAATTAGTTGAGAAAAGTAAGAGCTCATGCAGGAAGAGATGGGGGGTCCTGGCATTCTTTATGTAGTTCTTCGTGCAAACGTTTGGGCCAGGTGCTTTCAAGGAGATGCATAAGTTATAAAATATGTTTGAACCCATATAACAGATCCCTCATTACAAATGCGTATTTTTGTTCTACGTCAATGCTCATCTCCCCTTTTCTCTGGGCTTACCACAGACCTTGAGGACCAGACAAGCAGCTGGGCAACCAAACTGACATGACAAAGAGAGTCAGGAGGCTTGATTCTCAGTCATGACTCTACCATGAACTTGCCTATCAAACTGGAACAAGTTGTATTACTTCTTTGAGCTTGCATGTCCCCATCTACAAAATGACACATAACTAGAATGTTGCTGCTTTAGTTGGGCAAAGTCCCATAGAGAAGGTGGCTTATAAAACCGAAAAATCTAATTGTAGATCCCTGGCTCCAAAAACAGGGCTTCCAGTGTGACTGGGTTGTTTAGAGAATCCTTTCTGGATTGCCAAGAGTTGACTTCAGTACTTCTTACTACATGCTCACGTGGCAGAAGCAACCTGGAGAAACTCCTGGGGTCTTTATTGCAGAGCACTAAATCCCTTCATGAGCATACAATCCTCCTTACCTAATCATCACTCCAAGGCCTCATCTTCAAAAACATCACATTAGGGGTTAGGCTTCAACATATGAATTATGGGAGGACACACAGCTGGTACAGTCACTTTCAGCCAGATCTTTTCTCTTCAGCCTGCTTCATGGACCTGTATCACTAGTAATTCCATTCCCTCCAAGATTGTTACCCAAAGTTCTTTTTTTATCTTGTCATTGTCTTTATATTTCTCTAAAATCTTATGCAAGTGTGTTTCTTTTCACCCAATGATTGATAAGTCTCTCTCCTCTTTATGGATAAACGTATCCAGTTTGTCCTACCATCTCCACAGTAGGACACTACTTTAGTTTCAAGTCTCACTTCTCAAGTTTCCAATCCACTACAGCCTGCCTGATTCATGACACTCCACTCACCTCCTACCCCTGCCAGCCCGTATAATAGACATGTGCATTCATATAAATCTGTGAAAATCCACTTTCAAAAGTCCTTGGTGTCCTCACTATCACATCAAATACTCTTTTCGCAGTCTTCATTCTCCTTACCCCCATAGTGACATTTACACTAAAAATCCATGATTGTATCAGTGTTTAAATTCTCTAATTCTGGGCCTGGCACGGTGGCGCAGTGGTTAAGGTCCTTGCCTTGCAAGCCCGGGATCCCATATGGACGCCGGTTCTAATCCTGGCAGCCCCGCTTCCCATCCAGCTCCCTGCCTGTGGCCCGGGAAAGCAGTCGAGGACAGCCCAAAGCTTTGGGAACCTGCACCCGCGTGGGAGACCCGGAAAAGGCTCCTGGCTTCGGATCGGCATAGCATTGACCACTGCGGTCACTTGGGGAGTGAATCATCGGACGGAAGATCTTCCTCTCTGTCTCTCCTCTCTGTGTATCCACCTTTCCAATAAAATAAATAAATAAATAAATCTTTTTAAAAAATTTCTCTAATTCTCCAGTGTGCCTCCCCTGTTGCCCATACATTTGTGTTGGATTCTTCAAGATTCCATCTTCAGTCTCCATCTATTGCTGTTCCCTAGACCTCCCTGAAGAAACTCATTTGGTCCTTAAACTTGTGCTATCGCTATACTTTTGTTTCCTTAATCTATGTCTGCAGCTCCTATTTCCCTCTCAAACACTGACTTTATCTTCTGAATGCCTACTCACATCTCCAGTAGGATGTTTTCTGTAGAATAAACAGTGCACTCAACAAAGAGTTCATTTTCCTATGTTTCTCCCCTCATTCACTAAATCTGTTCTGTCGTTTATGTTTATTGCATTCTCATCTACCCATCTCTAACCCTAGAAAGTGCAGGAACTTCCTCAAACACTTCCTTTCCTTTGATTAAAAAATTAAGATTTATTTATTTATTTGTTAATTTATTTGAAAAGGAGAGACAGAGACAGAGACAGAGGGAGAGAGAATCTCCTTTATCCACTGGTAGAACAACTGGTAGCTCATCAGCAAGGATGTGGATCAAGAGGCAGAGCAGCCATGACTCTAACCAGTGTTCTGATATGAAAGGGACACTGGTGTCATGGGTGGTGACTTAACCTGAAATGCCACAATTCTAGACCCAGATGCCTGATTTATTTAACCTTCAATATGCCATCACCAAACAAACTTCAGAAGGCAAAATTCTTCATTTTTCCTACCTCTCTGTTTCTAATGCTTTTGTTCTACCTCTCCCCAGCTTTCCATCAGGGCTACTGCAACAGCCATGCTCTATCCAAGTGCTCTTGAGTTATCTTTTTAGCAAGACAACCCAACCAAGATCATCTTTCTTAGGAATCCCAATTGGTGACCTGTCACCTCTAGAATCAAAAGTTCCTTAGATAGGAAACATCGTACTCTACATAGTCTGATCTCAAACTCCCTTTCCAGCATGCCATCCCACACAATCACCCTGAAATTTTTATTTAGCATACACTTCTACTAGCTTAGCTCTTGCACATGCCATTCTATATTTCTGATACACCCTTCTTTGATTGGCAAACTCATATTTCAGGACCCAATTGATATTTCACCATCTCCGTGAAGCTGTCCTTATTGTCCCCAGCAGAACTATTTGCCCAAATCTCCCACAGCCTTTGTTTATATCTCCATAATAACACTTACTATGCTGTACTATAATTTTCCCTCCCATGAGTCAGTCATTCCATTATACTTTGAGATTTAAAAGGTTAAGAATCTGTACTTATTAATTTTTCATAGCCCCAGGGTCTGGTCTAACACTTGATCATAGGCTGTCCTCAGAAAAAAATATGTACCAAATAAATCAGTGTATATAGTCAAAGATTCTCCATGCTACAGAAAGCATTACACTGAAATGACTTTGACTTTGGATGCTAGTATCAGAACTGCTGTTAATAGTTTAAAAGCTGATGAACTAGGATTCCACCCACCTGTCCCTCTAACTAGGGATGTGGATAAGCAGCTCTGTCCTCCACACCCAAAGTTTTTCTCCTCTAAATGGAACAAAATCTGTTTCATAGCATCACCGTGGTTTATATAAGAAATTGAATCTCTAAATATATGAGCAACACACGGTCTCTTACTTCACAAACACTTATGATTAATTCACTGTATTGTCCTGGGCCAGTCCCTTGCTCTCCCCAGACCTCCCTGGAAACTCTTGTATCAAATGGGGGTTTTCACTGGTATCCCTTAAGTGACTCCATGCTCCATCACTCTAGGTCTTTACCACTTCCAAATCTGCAGCGTCATCCATTTAGCCCTGAAATTATACCACCTGCCATGATTAATTCTAATGGTTTTTTTGGACATAAGTTTAGCTCACTGTAACCAACGTGAAATACCTCAACCACGATGGAACTCCCTAAGGGCAAGAGCTGATCAGTTACCTTTTTCTGTATCTGGCACAGGACAAGGCACTGTGTACCCCAATCTACTGGTCAGTAGCAGCAGCAGTGGAAAGAATGAGTTCTCTCTCCCAGGGAACAGCACGGACAATGGGAACAGGGCAGTGCAGTTTCCAACCACACTCTGTGCTTCTAATTTAAATGACTTTGTGAACTTATTTTGCAATTCCATGTTTATCCCAGCTCATTCTTATTAATGTCCTGTTAACAGTCTAATTTGAATTGTGGCCACTGCATTTCACACAAAGAACACACATGAGTCTATTTAAATTTCTTTGGATTCTCCCAGAGAGAACGTGTCTTTCTCCCACATTTACACATTCAAAATTTATTTTTGACATCTTAATATGATTATTTTTGTTCTTGTAAAGTCATGAAGTAAAAAAGAAAAATAAGTTGGTTTTCATCCTCCAGCATAAAAAGACTAGAGAGAGAGAGAAACCCAGGGAAAATAGCCAATTCTTTGGAAACCAGTTGTTTGGAGTAATATTTGAGGTCTTGCTGAGTAAAATAATTAGTCACTTCTGAAGAATAAAGAAGTAGAGGATTGTGGGAAGCAATGGGGAGGGGGCCACTTAGAACATTCGGGCAGCTTCCCTACCCCAAAGCCATAAATATCTACAGAAAGTCATGGGGCAGTGAGAAGGGATACAAGTACTACTAGCCCCCAGCTCTGAACTTAACCTTGTCCTTTCCAGTTAAGGCTCAGATAGTTCATTCCCTGGTAAGTGAAGGTAATGACAGCACATGCCTGAACCCTGCCTGCAATGTCCCACATGGGCACATTTTCATGTTCTGATCGCTTTATTTCCAATCTAGCTCTCTGATACTGTTCCTGGGAAGATAGCAGAAGATGGCCTAAATATTTGAACCCCTGAACCCACAAGGCAAACCTGGATCCTGGCTCTGGCCTGGCTAATTTAAATTAGCCCTGGTTATTATAACTGTTTAGAATGTGAACAAACATATGGAACATTTCTCTCTGACTCTCTCTCCTCTCTGTGTCTCTTTGTAATGTGACTTTCAAATAAATAAATACACAAAATCTTTTAATTTAAAAATAGTGTGTTTCTTAGGATGGTGATGTTGATAGAAATAGTGTAAGTATACAGTGGATTGGAATACCTATAAGCTCTATCCTATGGTGAGAGGATAGGATAAGTGGAATGAAGATGCATATTTCTCTTTCACCATTGCTTACTGCACCAAAATTTTAAGACAATTTTTGTTGATGCTTCTAGTAAACCATAATGAGATTAATGAAAAAAAAAAATGAGACAAGAAAAAGCAAAGGTAAAATACCAAGAAGAATAAAAAAAAGATTAATATTAAAATGCAAACTCCTGTAGCCATGACACAGGTATGTGTCAAGTCAACAATTGCCAGATACCTGCTGCCCAAGTAAAGCCATGGCATTCATGATTGAAAAACCAATTTTTTTCCTTATGGGAAATGAGAGCTAAAAGACAAAAGACTTAATTTTCCATCTTTTTCCAGCATTGATGTTACTGTTCAACCTTATTCAATTTGTACTACCACTTTGGGTGCTCGTATATTCATTTGTACACAGAAAGCTGGGAAACAAGCTCTCCAAATCTCTTCCTATAGCACCTACATTTTATAACTTCACTCTATTCTGCATGCTGTCTACAGCTTCCTCCTCCAAGCATTTGCAATTTATGTGACATTCTCTATGAAATTCTTCCTTATGCTTTAGCTGAACCAGTTCTTCCTTTGGAAATGTAGATTTATGTCATCCTGTCTTGTCACGAACCTCCGGAGACAACTTAAGGAACCAATGCTCAAAGTAATGACCATGTATTACTTAAACAAACCTTACAATGGAACCAGTAAAGCAATTAGTGCTAACTTGTGCTTATTCAAATAAAGGTGTTTTAGTTTGGAGCTCCTCCTCTTTATAACCAATTCCTGATGCTGTTGGCCTTTACTTGGTGAACTAGATGGGCAGTTTTGTTCATGGTATCCTCTGTTCTCACTGGGACAGGTTAAGGGCCTGAGTTAAACTGAGTAGGGGAAGCAGCTGATGAAGAGGCTCCTGCATTCTGCTTGTGAGAAACAGTGGACAAGAGTATGACTCTGGCCTGGCTCTTTAGTCATGACTTTTCCATTGGCCTGTATCAGAGCAGGTCAGCTTAGTTGACTTTTACAGGGCTCAGTGTTGGGCTGGGATATTAGGGAGTCTATCATTTCTGAGAACTAGCTCTTCTTCCAGTCTCCTAAAGATGGACCCTCTTATAGACACCACACTTCGTCTCAAGAAAAGACTAGCCTGGCAGCTAAAGTCCTCAACTTGCATGCACCAAGATCCCATACGAGTGATGGTTCGTATCCCAGTGGCCCCACTTCCAATTCCAGCTCCCTACCTGTGGCCTGGGAAAGCAATCAAGGATGGCCTAAAGCCCTGGGACCCTACACCTGCATGGGAGACCTAAAGGAAGTGCCTAGCTCCTGACTTTGGAATGGCGCAGCACTCTCCCTTGCGGTCACTTGGGGAGCAAATTGTTGGACGGAGATCTTTCTCTCTGTCTCTCCTCCTCTCTGTATATCTGACTTTGCAAAAAAAAAAAAAAAAAAATTGAAAAAAAAAAGAGCCACCTGGCCCTTCCGCTCCGCTTATCTCCACTGTTTCCTTCTGGTCCTGCAGACGCTCTGTGCACTTGCTCATGGCTGCTTCTCAAACAATGTTGATAATTCTCCCCAGAGTACATTGGCACTGATACACAGAGCTAAGGTTTGATTCCAGTCTGTGTAGGCTCAAAATCAGCAACATAATTCCTTTCCAAAAAACCAAACCACTAGCAGATTTTTAGGCTAAATTTTTATATAAACATCTTTTGAAATTCTGTGTTAATACATCGTTTTCCTCTTTTTGTGGCATACATTCCTTCTATCATACCAGTAGTCCCCCAAATGGCTTTCATGTTAGAATCATCTGAGGATCTTGAAAAATTTTCAAAGCCCACAACATATCAATTAATTCAGAGTCTGGGGAAAGGTTTTGCCAATCAACTTTTTTTAAGCTGCTGAAGTTACTCAATGTACAGACAAGTTCTGGAACCACTGGGTTATATTGTAACAGTTATATTATAACTGTTTAACAAAACTAAGCCCTATGTAATAAATGCTAATTCTAGTTGCAAATTGTAAGGTTCTTGAACAGAAATTCCACCTTATTCTAATACATGTCCTTCAAAGCCTTATCCAATCTAGGTTTTGTCAGTTAAATGAACACAATTCTATTAGGCCAATGGAGACGCTTGAGGTTTAGCTGTAGAGATCCTAAAACAGAAAAGGGTAAGGGGTTGTGATTGCTTACGGTAAAAAAGAGAGCACTCCACTAAGATCCTCAACCATTTTTTTTTCCAATCACAAAACAGCAAACAGAATAGTGAGCCTTGTTTTTAATTTTACTGATGAAATGGGGGTAGGCTACTGCAGAAATTGGGTTACACACAGAAATCAATACCTCACAACTGGAATGGAAAATTCTAGACTGCTGACCAAAGAAAGCCACAGAATCATCTTCTCAAGTGATTTTAGAAAGGATGGAGCTGTAAGTTGCTTTTCAGCTCTTCACTAAAGAGTTTGGATGAAGCTTCCACTAGGAACTACAAAGAGGATTTTATTTTTTCATGCTGGCAATGTGGTGAGTTCCTGATTCTTTCTGGGGATTACAAAACAGTCCATTGTATTGGATTCAGGCTATAAATTTTGCTTTCAGATTGTTCAGAAGACAGTTCGAGAAAGCAAAATGCAGATTGTCCAATCTGGCTGTTGCATGTGCCAGGAGTTATTAATTGTGTCTGTTCTAATAACAAGAGCTGGGAAGCAGCAAACTCAAAACATGCGGGAAAAACAAAACAAAATAAGATGGTGGTTTGCCTTAATGAGAGGAAGTATGAGGCAGCAGCGACAACACCAGGCTCAGCAAGCCGAGAACAAATCCTGCCAGCCACAGATTTTAGTTGCCATTGGGCATGATCACCACAGTAGCTGCAGAAGGTATGCACTCCCAGTGGACTCTCCAACATCTGTGCAGTGACTAATACATCACCTTCTTCTCTATGCTTTTCTGGGACAGGTCAACAGGGCTTCATCAGGATTGGCCTATGTGTGGATCCTAGATTATAAAACATAGATGATACCTTGAAGAGCAAGTATACTGTCCAGCCCTCCCAATTTCTACACACAAGCATACAGCAGCTAAGTAACATCACACAGGTCATCCAACAGAGGCAAAACTAGATGGGAGTTCCCACTTAACCTTTTCCCTGGTCAATAGGAGTCGCCCTTTCTTTCTTCCTAAGACATCTGCTTTTCTTAGATTCATCAATTCCCTGATTATCCAGGAACCTCACCTAGCCAGATGTGTTGATGTTTTCATTTCCAATTTCTGAATGAACCTAGCTAAACATGCTTGATGTGTGGTTATTTCTCACCCTCCCTGGAACTCTACTCCTGGTCTAAGCCTCAGAAATATAGCCTCTGAGTCACCGAGCTATTTCTACAAAATGGCATATATGACAGTTTCTCTCAATGAGACAGTCATCATTTTACCAATGAAGTATAGCTAAGATTGCTAAAACTAAGGAGACCATTGAATTTTCTTTAAAGTGTCACCAGCCTGCAACCTAGAAGGTCTCTAAAGCCCAGGTCTTAAAAACTACTGCTTTCTGGCCAATTTGGCCCTAAGCAATGGAGGCCAGGGACAAGGTCTTATTCATCTTTGAATCCAAATACTTAGATGAAGTTCAGTAGATTTTTACAATTTAATAGGGGGGGGCCATAAAGGGAGAAATTTACAAATGAACTCACTTAGGGAAAAGTATTCAGAACTGTGAGCACATGAAACTTGAATAGGATAAGAAATGTTTTAAGAAATTCACCTTAAAGAAGGAAACATCCACTGAGGAAGAGCCTCATTTTTAGACAGCCAAGGGGCTATCTTTGGAAAGCCATGGAGCAGGGTATGTCACTCTGAAGAGGATGGCTTCAGATGAACATAAGAAGGAGCTCTGGGAAAAGAGATGGATGCCACTCTCCAGCAAGAACACTGTCTTGACAGAGAATGCAAAAGGCTTGAGAAAATCAACAAGGGAGGGAGCTTGGCCCAGTGTTTCTAAGGCAGAGGAACCTTGGCTGCCCTGCGAGAGTGAAGAAGCTCTGGCTCTTTCATTGGAGACGACGTTCAAAGCAAAAAATAAATGTCTGCAGTAAGCTGACCTGGAGACAGTGGGCAGAAAAGCATTGCATTGGGGAGCAGGATAAGCACGTTTGCCCCGCCTGTGCTCCTTTCCACGTATCAATAATACGGACTGTTGAATGCTTCTACTTGCCAAGAGCTGTACTGTAACTTTAGTCTGACTGATGATCATCCTGATACTGCAACAGTCAGGAAGCCCTGTTTCATAGTAGTTCAATTTGAAAAACTAAAGAAAATTGATTTTAAAAAACATGCTGGCAAGGTTTCTGTGAAACTGGCATACTCATGGGTGGAATGCAAATTGAATACGAATTAAGACAAACCTTTTTGGAGAGCCATTTGGCAATATTTTTAAGAGCCATAAAACTCATCTAATAATCTCGCTCCTAGGGATTTACCCCAAAGGAAAATAACTATAAAAAAGACCTGTATGTTCAGTATGTTCAAATCCCTTTAAAATAGCAAAATCTGGCAAAAATCCAAATTCCCAACAATTTGGGAATGGTTAAATAATTTATGATATATTACCCCATGGAAAATTATGTAACCATTAAAATGATGAATGAGAAGATTTTGAGGCAACAAGAAAGGCATACCACAAATAATGTCCAAGGATAAGAACGGAATGCAAAATCATACATGTGTTCTGATTAAAACTCTGTAAAAATATGTATGGCTCAAAATTTAAATGAAAAACAGAAAAATATTTCTATTTTATGAGGTTTTATTTATAGTCATTTAAAAATGAGAAAAGAGGGAAACTTTTAAAACTCAATAGAGTATTTTATTTTTTAACATTTGAGGGGCAGAAAGAGAGTGAGAGAGAGAGAGAGAGAGCACCTCTTTCTCTTGGTTACTACCTAAATATCTGCAAAGACTAGAACGAGGCAAGGCCCGAAACCAAAAGCTGGAAACTGGATCCAGGCCTCCTTATACAGGTGGCAGAAATTCAGCCACTGGCTCCTAGAATACATATTAGCAGAGAGCTAGAGTGAGGAGCTAGAACAGGGACTCAAACCCAGGTAATCCAGTGTGAAAAATGGGCATCTGATTAGCTAAGCCAGATGACTATCCTAGCTAGAGGAATTGAAGACTCATAACGTGTCAGTAGGAAAGCAACATGATGGGTCCTCAGTTATTGGTTTGATTTTACATTTAAGGAAACTGAATCCCCGAGAAAAGCAATTGTTCAAGCCACAATAGTTGCCAACAGTGTTGAGACTAGAATATTGAAGCACAAGGGCCTGGCGTGGTGGCCTAGTAGCTAAAGTCCTCACCTTGAACGTGCTGGGATTTCATATGAGTGCCGGTTCTAATCCCAGCAGCTCCACTTCCCATTCAGCTCCCTGCTTGTGGCCTGGGAAAGCAATCGAAGACAACCCAAAGCCTTGGGACCCTGCACCCCGTGGGAGATCTGGAGGGGGTTCTTGTCACCTGGCTTCAGATCAGTGCAGCACCGGCCGTTCAGGTCACTTGCGGAGTGAATCATCGGACGGAAGATCTTTCTCTGTCTCTCCTCCTCTCTGTGTATCTGACTTTGCAATAAAAATAAATCTTTAAGAAAAAAGAATATTGAAGCACAAAATAGAGGATCCCTGGAAGATTGCTTGCAGGAGACAAATCATGCATAGCAACACATGGAATGAGAAGAGGAAAAATAAGGTAGCTTGTCATCAAAAGGCATGTTCAGATGTGGGTAACTCAGGCAGGGAGCTGAGAAGGTAACATAATCCTCTCCCAGCCGAAGGTCAGAAACCCAGGAAATGTGCTGTGGATCTGAAAACAGGAGAATCTGGGATCTGGTTTTCTGCCTTGAAAATTATCTCAGTCGTTATGGCACCCAGGATGCTGGCCTCCAATAGAGGTGCCAATTCAAGTCCCAGCTGCTCCATTTCCAATCCAGTTCCCTGACAGTGTGCCTCAGAAATTGAGTGCTTGGGCCTCTGTATGCACGTGGGCAACTTAAAAGAACTTCTTGGCTCCAAACTGGGCTAGCTCTAAGCACTGCAGCCATTTGGAGGAGTGAAACAACAGATGGAAGATCTCTCTCTCTCTCTCTCTCTCTCTCTCTCTCTCTCTCTAACTGCTTTTTGGAGAAGATAAAACAAATCTTTTTCTTTTTAATATCATCTCTCCGTCATCTCCTCTACTTACTGAAGTTGAGATCTCATCCACTGGGTAAACACTTAGTGGGCACCTGCTACCTTACAGGCACTATGCTCAACTTGATACATAATGTTATTGAAGACACACAATGCCCTTTCTCCAAGGATTGGAAACAGACAAATAATATGCAAAAATAGATTAACAAAATAGGTTTTGTTGGTGGAGTATAACTGTATGGTACGGAAGTAGAAATATAAAATACATGAATTATAAACAAGAAGGTGACATATCCTGATTTATATGTTTAAAAATTTACTCTGATTATGTTTATTTCTAGGAAAATTGCAATAGTCTTTCTTCTTACTGTGCTTGAAGAGGTCTTGATAAAATACAAATTTAGTATACCACTCTTGCTTGTAAAGCTTTCAAAAACTCCTTGTTAGTCTCAAGGTAAGAGCTGAGCACCCAGCAAGATGGTGGAGAGCTCCACACTGAGCTTCCATGTCTTTGTTAGCCCAACCACAGTGCCACCCTGCACCCTACACCACAGTCCTCCTTAGTTCCATCTTCTGCTCACGTCTGTCTTGGAATAAGCACACTTTCCTGGGCCAGTGCATTTGAACAGCCCTTGTCACTCCATGGCCCTTCTCCTACCTCTTTGTTTACAGAACTCCTCCCCTTTCTTCAAGCTCTTATTTGAGTGGACCTTCTTCTTAAAAATATTCTCTCCTGCAGGGAAAGCAGATTATTCACTGTCTCCTGTGTGCTCATAATATGTTTTGTTCATACTTGATTTGTAGCACATCATTTGGAATCAGAAATTGTGTGTGTGTGTGTGTGTGTGTGTGTGTGTGTGTGTGTGTAACAAGCTTTTGGAAAATAAAGGCCGTATCCCATTTACACTTTTATATCTAGATTTGAGCATGGACTAGGCACCTGACATTATTGTCTATTCAGCGAACAAGTTAATAAATAGATCATTGATTGGTTGGGTAGAAGGATGGGCAGGTGAATGAATTAATGAATAAATGAATGAATAAAAGCTGTCTCCCTCATTGTAAACCCAAGGCAACTGTGACCTGATTCTTTATCTGTGAAAAGGATTAGTTAAGATAACTTTGGAAGTTACTTCCTTGAGTAATGGCCCAGGGTCTGAGAGTCTAAAGCTCTAAACTGTTGTCATTGAAATCAGAGGGTCTTCTTAGCTCAGCTGCTTGAGATAATTCAAAGCAGTCTCAGATTCATGACTGAAAACCCCCAAAATATCTGTATATGGAACCCTGCCCTTGGCAGCCTGGCCACAACAAGAAAAAAAGGAAAAAAGTCCTGGGCACCACCTGAATGTCCTCCTGTCCCAGTTGGCAACCTTCATAATAGTCCAACATAGCTGCTGAAGGAAGAAGCCTCCAGCAAAACAGGTTTTGAGTTGCCCCAGCCACAGTACAGATATACATTCCTATAAATTTCCAGCGTGGTAGGAGGCCCTAGCCAGGCTCACCATGTGCCGCTATCTTGCACAGTTCCCCTGACTGTCTTTGTTTGCCCATCTTTTTGGTAGATGAGGTCAGATGTCACAATAGCAACGACACCTAGCTCAGTTTCAGTGCAAAAGAAGAAAAGATTGAGCTTCCATCTCTATCAGCTTCAAGGAGAAGGTGCCAAAGATTCTTTTTAAGCCATAAGGCTGTCTTGATGCCAGCTACAAGCCATATCTTGTGCTCAAGGAGCTTACATTCCAGAGAACTGTGTGCCTCATGCCCACAATGACCCAGGTGAGTTCTTTAGGGAAGAGAGGAGAGCCTAGGCAGCTGACGTTTGGAAGAGAAAGAGGGAATTCTTCCTAAAGGAGGAAGGGTACTCAGCCGACGGAAATGAGAATTGATCATGTCATGACCTGAAAATGCCTGAGCAAAGCTATGGAGGAGACAAAGTGAAGAGCAATGGAGAAAGGTAAGCAGCATGTGTAGGCATAGCAGAGAAGGTGGAAAGAGAAGGAAGGTCTATGTTTCCACCATGTTGGGAGATTTGAGACAAAAGGGGTTAGCAAGTTCTCAGAGACTTGCCCCGTTCTTGGTTGAAAGAAAAGCTACCCAGTCCCAGTTGCTCCCAGACCCTTAGACCCAGTGTCCCAGGTTGAGGATGAATCCTGTGGGCTGTAGTGGTCTTTGGACATTCTGGGGAGGGGAGAAGATAGAAAGTAGGGAGAGATTTACTTCCTGTTTATTTCCCTTTCTTACCTGGATTATCATTGGTTGAAACAGGTTGTCAGACCTCAAGCCTCGGGAGAGTGGGACATGTGCTCTGTATGAATCCTGACTAGAAAATTCTGTGATTCTCAGGATATGGTATTTGCAGAAAATAGAACAACTTGCAAATCCTCATACAGAGAAACACATAGCAGTAACTGAAAAAAAAAAGTCTCCTGCAACTAAAAAGATAGGCTATGAAAGATTCACTATCACAGTGAGCCTCTGGTCCTTGCTGTTGAGTTAGGTGCCTCCCACTTTGGGATTCACTTGAGAATCCCTTTCTGCACCACGGAAGGTGATGGAGATCCAGCACCCTGGTCTCAAATGTGTAGCCAGTCAATCTCAAGGCAGGAGTACAAGCTTAGAGAATGTTCTCAGGAAAAGAGAACAACTAGAATCTGAAATTAAAGAGGAGAAAACACTTCTAACACAACAGAAAAACTAACTTTAAAGAGATGGAGTCCTGTCTTTAAAAAAAATGTGATCAGTTTGAAAATCATTAATTTCCTCCTTCCTCTTCCTCACTGAGAAGAGATTATAGAAAAATTCGTTTGTAAGTGAAGTGAGTATGAACTTTCCTTTTACAAATATCCAAGAGGCAGAGACGCGGATCAATCAAGCTTCAACAGGAGCACAGAAAAGAAAGAGACTAGGAACCTAACCCGGCCTGCGTGGCTTTTTAAAACTTACTCACAGAGATGTGGGGAGTTGTGTGGCTCTTTGCTATTTTTGAAACATTTTCATTTTGACTGAATCCTGAGGACTTCATTAGTCTCTTAACCTGAGAACTGTTTCAAAGCTAAGGCCAGGGCTTTTACACCAAAGAGGACTTTGATAACCTTCAAATACTGTTGATTGGCTCTCAGCGTCGCAGAGACAAGGGGCCATCTCTGTCTCTGTGTCCTGCTGTTCTGCCTGTGACAGGAGCCACTCTGCTCAAACAGGCCTGGCCTTTGCCAGCCGTGGAAGGTCTAAGAGCTACTGTCACAGAGTGGGATCTACTGTCCACCTTGAGACTGTAAGGATCATGTTCCCTTTTTGGGCCTTCAAATTCCTCTGTAAGAAACTGCAAAATGAAGCATATAATGGCCATGCTGATGTTCTACAAACTCAGTTTGTTCAGATTCAAAAGAGTTAAATGAACCAGATGCTTTTTCCCCCCGGATAGTCTTGACAAAAAATACTAGTAAAACAATGCCTTACTGTAGACCAGACCCTATGCCAGCATGGCCTGACAAAAAAAAAAAAAACGTACACCAAGCATGAAATGATTTAATTCAACAGCAATGCTAGTAGCCTGATTGGAGGCTACTGCGCATGCAGTCTAGCTCTCTGCCTTTCTGTATTTCCAAAAGGATCTTCGAAAATGCAAAGCTACAAGCTAAATGATGGTATTATGTGCTATTAGGTCCCGAAGTACCATATGAATCAGCAAAGAAAGCTTCAGTCAGGCTCAGTATCTTTTTAGTGTTTACTGAAGTGTGTTGTAATTTACTTATTTGGAAACCAAGAAGCAGTAAATCATATGGATGATAACCAGATGAACCAGAATTTTCCATTGCTCAGAATACCCCATTCCCTACTCCTTTTAGGTAAACAGGAATTGACTATGACATTAGCATAATCATAGCCTACAAAGACTGGATGCTGCCAGTGTCAGGCTTGCCAATTGTCCGGCACTCCACTCCAGCCGGGCATTACCGGGAACCAATCACACTCCATTTCAGAAATCATGGGCGGTGTTTCCATGGAGCTCTGCCCGACAAGAGGTGATCTAAATCTTGCATGAGAGATGTACATCAACAGGGAGCTTTGCCTAGAACACTGTGACCTAAAAAATCATATTAAGGAACTCCAAATGCAGACTCAGTTTCAGACACCAACTGACCTTGGGCAAGGCGTGCCCATACCGCCTTGCCTACTTGACGCCCCTGATGTGCAGTGGCTGCTTCTGAATGCCCAAACCCGTGGCACACCTCAGCCGGGAGCAAGCATTCTGATTTTCACTGCCCTGTTTGGTCAAGGCAGCCTGCTCCTTCTATTAATCATCTTGCTGTTTGTTTAGTTCTGGGAAAGCAGGCACTGATTCACAAAGGCAAATAGCACCTAGTGGTTAGACTGGAGGAGGAGTGCCTTTGCTGCACCTCCTTTTGAAGATCCTGCCCATAGTTTGGTACGTCCCTGAAGTAAGGATGCAAGGTTGCATAGGACACATTTCTGTGGAGTTTAAGACCAGGAAGGATGCAGAGTTACGCTTGTTTACTACATGAAGAGGGCTATTCTAGACAATGCATTTACCTTGTTAGCAAAGCTGTGGAGAAGCGCAGAATCACAAGAAGACTTTATTAGAATCTTTCCTATTTTGGATTTTTTTCTCTGTCTCCTTTTTTTTTAAATTTCATGACAACACCTTAACTTTTTCTCTGTGGTTTAATGATTTTCTGATACGTTTCTCTATCTAATATTAAAAGTTCCTTCAAATTCTTTTTGAAACTCAATGGCATGCAAATAAATCAATAGTGTAGCCTAATCTGTTTTGTGAAAGCTTTCATGATAAGAAAATTGGAAGATTACTGCTTGTTCTGTGATGAAGTCTGAGACTTCCTTTCTGACATAGATTAATCATTAATATTAAGAAACTTAAATGGAGTGATAAGTAGGAACCTTTGAATTGTCCTTGCCATTTATAAATATTTCCACATATGCGATCATGTTTTGTAATTAATGTTCACACTTTGCAAATTAGGAAAGTGAGGCTTAGGGAGATTAAGTGACTGCCAGAGGTCAAGGAGTTAGTAAGCTCAGCTCCTCCGAGCCAAGACTCCAGCTCATTTTTGTTCTTTTCCTTTCTTTTCTTTTCTCTTTTCTTCTCTCCATCACCTTGTGTCTCATTGATTTCTCATTCAAATCAACATTCTCATTAGCCTTGGACAGTGCTCCTTTTTAAAAAAAAAAAAAAAAAGTGCCAATTTGAATAAGACGAGGATTCCATTCTAGCTGTTGGCTCCCTTGTTGCGATAGTCTGCAAGAATCCTGGCAGTCACTGACTGCCCAAAAGGTCAAGCTTGAAATGGTTAAGTTTAGAATATGTGAGCTCCCTAATATCTTAGAGTTTCATGCCTTAGTTTAGTGACAGAAAATCTGGCTTCTAGCTTGTTTTCCCTTTTAAATCAATGTATAATAATCCGCCCGTGCCACCTAACCCCTGAGAAGCACACGAAACATCAACAGCTTGTTGGGACACACAAGAGGAACAGTCTACTGCTTCTTAGGGCTAACTAGTGAAATAAACACATGCCATCTTATACATGTGAAGTCTTGGGGCTGTGTTGTCTTACCAAGATGATCAGCTAACTACCTGGCTTTCACACAGCTCTGAAGATCCTGTTGGAAAGCACTGCACTTGTACTTCTGTTTTACACCATTCTAAAGTCGACACACTTTGCAAATGTTTTGTCCAGAATGTTCACTGCCTATAGAACCTTCTGAGAGGCCAATCAGCTTAAAAGAAATGTGCATCTTCTCCAGGTTTGGCCAGACCCAATTCTGGTTTCCCATTAAGCCCCAGATCCTGCCCACAGTCTGGGGGCTGGAGAAGCTCATCTTAAAGGGCTAGAAATGAGTCAGTTTCCACGCTCAGCATCAGGCGTGTGGCTTCCTGAAGCCCAGACAAGGAAGCACTGCATTTCAAAGAGCAGCTTTTTTTTTTTTTTTTTGCATACCATATCCGGAACTGAAACCACCAATTCATTTCACTTAAGGTCTCACACTACACTCAGGTCATCAATAATATTCCAGGGGTAAGATACAAAGGCTTCCACAACTCCATCATTCTGTCTCCCCATTCCTTCTTTTCGTAGGTAATGTTTTGAGATTCTTTTCTTTTGATCTTGACAATACAGAATTTGTAAACATTTGTTTAGCACTGTACTGGAAGTCAAAAATATAAAAAATCTGTGGAGGGTTTCACCTTGCTGTTGCCTTCTGTTTCTTGATATTCAGCTTAGCCATACAGGACAAGGATTCAGTGTCTCATTCCAGGGTAATGGTGAGGACTCCATCATGTAACAGATTCCCTCACTAACCCATGCATGTGTTAAAAAGATGGAGTCTGTGGACAGCTCCATGCCACCTACCCTAACAAACATAAAAGCAAAGGAAGAGAGACACATCCTCCCAAATTAGACTGTGGCAAAGGGTCCAATTTACATAGAACAGAATCCTTTATAAACCATGTTCACAGCTTTTGTTTTTCTTGATTCTACCAAAACTTGTGAGTTCAGTCACACAAGCAATAGACTCTCCAATTTGGAAACAGAAAGAGCCAACCATAATCAAGGTGTAAGGTAGGCTTAACAGTACTGGTGAAAAGGCCCTCCATAGCCCTCCAATAATCACCAACTCACCCAGTTTCATGAATTTCAAGTCCTATATGCTTGTAACTTCTATCAAACTTTCCAACAGATCATAATGTTACATGCCAGCCGATGGTTTGACACTTCGTAGTCATTTGGTAATATTTAAATGTTTCAGATTCTTGCAAACCAGGGTCATTGTTAGTCCATTGCAACTTGGGAACAATCCATCCAGGCTTTCTTTCTTTCTTACCTTGGCTGATAAAACAAAGATCCAGGCTGCCCTAAGAGAGAGTGAGAAACTCATCATAGAAAGTGTTCAACAGAGGCTAGGAAAAGGATGTTAAAGCGAAACAATCAAGCCCAAAAAGGAATGGGAATGCATTCAATGTTGCCTTCGGTTTTAACATTTAGTGGGTCTGTGTGCTGAGTCCATGGAGTTGCCTAACAACACTAGTTAGAAAGTTCACCATCTATAATGAGATCCCAGGCTGGGAGGAAGATTAGGAAAAATGGTTTCCATGATCAAATAAGTCAGAAAAAAACATCAGGATTATTCAGAATGAAACATTTTGCTTTGTTCAGCCCTTCTCAGCGCATTTTTTACATGCAGGTCTGCAGAAGCACAAGGCTATGAATACATGGCATCCCTCTGACTTGGCCCTATAGCCTGGGTTGTGGGGTTATTAGCACTCTGAGGATCACAATCTGATAGAGAGGCCTTCTCTAAGGATCCCAGCAATCTCCGAAAGCAGTGCAAATTCCAAGAGAAATTTTACAACCACTCCAGTGCTACAAATCCTCATCTTTCACCAGGTCACCAGTACTGCATGTGCTAGGTCATACATTGTGGGCCTCCAAGCCCAATATCACCTAGCACTGAGCCATTCCAGACACACAATCTGGATCACATATATGGCTTCAGCCACAGAAACCTTTGTGTTTGAAAAATCCCCGTGGTCCATCGAAAAGTCAGGCCTTCCCCAAGTTGCCTGAATCCAGATTCGCGACTGCAGCCTTTATTGCTTTGGAAATATCTTGCTCTTTCATTTCCCGGAGTGCAGAACTTCAGCACTCTCCTTTCACAGAAGAGAAGCGAGATTGCCCAAGGAGTTTTCATTCTACCTGGCATCATTGTGTCTCCTGAGTTCTACTAGCATCCTTGCTCTTAAGAGAAAGGAATTCTAGACTCAGAGAGTTGGAGGATATGGTAAATCAAAGGACAAATTTACTTTGGCTTCATGTTTCCACTTTCCCATGCTTTCCCTAGCCCTTGTTGAATACCTTCTGCAGTGAGGAACTCCCCCTCTCAAGGGCCAGTGCAACTCCATGCCTTATCAGCAAGATCATTAAAGTCCTTAACTTCACTCTAGCCCATGAGAACTTCCTCCTCTAAATGGCTGCAAACAAGCCTGATTCTGTTTTTGCATTCATGAAATGCATCTTACTCAAGCTGACAGGTGATTATGTTGGTCTTAAACGTGTATCTTAAGAGTCCCATGAGCAGCTGTGCTCCTTGTACCAAGCGTCTCTTCTTGTTCACTGAACCTCCAGCCTTCTTTTCCATTCCCCCTTGCTCTATAGGTAGTCTTTAAGTTGCTAGAGACATTATTTATCTACTTAATTAAGGATCCGCCAGTCTAGAGTTCCTTCTATGGAGTTAGAGCAACAAATGCCACAACAAAAGTTACTTTTTTGTTTTAGTCTTGACCTCAGTCACATCTTGTGCTTGTTTGATAGCTGCATAGGGGACTGAGAAAAATTATCTTCAGTTTTAAGATGACATGAAGCCTGGATTATGCGAAGGAAACTTTAGAAGAAGGCATATAGACAAATGGACTTTTAAAATGCTTTTAGGAATTCTAATTTGTTTGCAAGAAGAAAGCATTTCTCACGCTTCCCTTGACTTGAGGAGATAGATGTCCTGCAGTCTTTATCAACCATCTAGTCAGTGCTTTAAAGTTTATCTCAATATTTTATATTGTTGTATTTGTTCCCTTAACAATACTTTCAGGTCAAATGCTATTGCATCATGTCATCATACTTTGATTATTTTGTGAATACACCGGTGTTTCTGAGACCATGATTATGGGTTAGAGTTTAATCATTTGTTCTATTGTTGGAATCCTGGACTGTGATTCAGAAATTCTGGGTTCTAACCCTTGTGTGACCTTTCTGTCTTTGAACTTGTGTTTCTCTGCTTATAAAATAAAATAAATTTAAGGTAAAATTAGGTCATTTCTGGGAATCCTAATCTTGGCTAAACTCTGATGACTGCTTGTCTTTATTCCCGAAGTGAACTGAGTCAAAATTATTACTGGATCCTGGCGCCCAAGCCTTCCCCCACTTGTTTTCCATCTGGTGTGAGAAATATCATCGCATTGTCTTTATGTTCAAAAGGACAACAGGTCCATAATTACTCATGTCAACCAACACAGTGACAATTATTTTTAAATGCTGAAACCCTGTTTGGTTCAAGTAAAGAAGTTGTTGAGAGAAAGTTCAGGTCTTGAAACTGCTAACGCCTTCCTGTGATGGTATGTGGGACACCGTGGGGGTGGGGAACAATAAGCCAGACAGTTCATTTAGGGGTAACCTCTTTGGTTTATGTAAAATATATGACTCAAAGCAAATTCATTCTTGTAGGCTGCCATGCCTGAAGGAGGACAAAGCCACGATCAAAAGAGACTGAGCCCTTCACACACTTACTCAACTGCCTCTTTGTACTCTGTGTTGTGCTATCTAATTTCCAGAGGAAAGATTATTCTCAAACCACATATATGATGATGCTTTTGGAAAAAAAAAGGAAACCTATCTCTTGTAAATGTAAAGATTTCAATATGAACCATCTATTGTTTGTATTTTACACCCACATTCTTGATGCCTGTTATCTCTGAAATCATGTTAGTTTCCAAAAATCACTTGAAACACTCCTACACTTGGGGTTTTTGGTAAATAATCCAGCTTCTACAGGGAGAAGCTGTGTGTGTGTGTGTGTGTGTGTGTGTGTGTGTGTGTGTGTGTGTGTGCCTAAAGTACAAAGAAAGGTAGGTTATGGGGAACATGATGAGAAAGCAAGGGCACCACTTGCAGACCACAGAGCATGAGTACTGGGAAAACATAAGCAAGTTCTACCATATCATATAAAGGTACTCTGTGAGCATAGATCTTCTTCACAGCTTTTTCATAACTACAGGACACTTTTGCACAACTTCACTCATGTGCTGCTAATAATAAATGTAATTATGTTTGCGAGTACTTATAACATGCCGGGAACTTTTCTGAAAGCATATTCATAGGAACTCACTTGTTGCTCACCAAGACTATAATTCTGACACTATCACTATTCCATTTTACAGATAAAAACATTTACTTCTTAGAGAAGTAAGCTCATCAATATCATCATCAATAACGCTGAATACAAATCTTGTCTGACCTGACCACCACCAATAATCAGGCTGCAACTTCTGTAGGGAAGTATTTTCAGTGAGTTGGATTTGCATTTTCTTTTGAACAGCCCAGAAAAATCTTCTGGCAGTGAAAATTCTGCCTTAAGTGACGGTAGTATATGCACTTACCAAATCATCATCACTGGATTCCAAGCTCTTTGTGACTAAGAAAATGCAAACTTCATCCTTGTTTTCCCATAGTACAATGAAGTTGGAACCATGCAAACATGGAGAAAATATAGAGTAAATGAATGAGAAGGTCCAATTTCTTGGCTGGGCAAACCTTGAGATGATTACCAGTGACTTTTAAAAAATATTTCATTTATTTTTATTTGCAAGGTATATTTTACAAAGAAGGAGAGATACACATAGAGAGAAGTCTTCCTTCCACTGGTTCACTTTCTAAATGGCTGCAGTAGCTGAAGCAGAGTTGATTTGAAGCCAGGAGCTTTTTCATGGTCTCCCAAGTGGGTGCAAGGACCTAACACTTGAACCATCTTCTGTTGCTTTCCCAGGCCATAAGTAGAGCGCTAGACCAAAAGTAGAGAAGCTGAGGAACAAATCAGTGCCCATATGGCATGCTTGTATTAAAGGTGGAGAATTATCCTGCTGAGCAATGAAGCTGGTCCCTACCAGTGACTTCTAAAAAAAATGCTCCACTTACATTTAGTGCTGTGGTGCTTTCCCTTGGATTCATCTTTACCTCTTCATGGTAATGTTGTGTGACCTGGAAAATAGGTTTTAAAAGGGACATTGTAATGAGAAAGAGAAAGTTTAAAATCATGTCAAATTCTGAAGTTTAATATACTTTCCATTGTTAATCCTAAAATTAACTTCATGTAGGTTAATCTAAATTATTTATCTTACTTTTCAAGGAGTTCCCTATTTTTTTTTTCAAAATACAGCAGAACCCTTGTGCATACAGACTAAATCTTATCCCCAAAGTCTAGAAAGACCAGTGAAAAAAACTGAGATGTGCAAGATGTCCCTGATGAAAATATAATCTTTTTTCAAAAAAGGAGATATTTTTATTGAAAAGGCAGATTTACGGAGAGAAGGAAAGATGGAGAGAAAGATCTTCCATCCTCTGGTTCTCTCTCCAATTGGCCACAATGACTGGAGCTGAGCCAATCTGAAGCCAGCAGCCAGGAGCTTCTTGCAGGTAGCTTACATGGGTGCAAGATTCTAAGGCTTTGGGCCAGCCTCTACTGCTTTCCTAGGCCACCAACAGAAAGCTGAATGGAAAGTAGGGTAGCTGGGACAAAAACAAGCACCCATATGGGATCCTAGCACCTACAAGATGAAGATTTAGCCATTGAGCCATCAGCCAGGCCCAACAGTATAATCTTGTAAGGAGTCTATCAAAATATAAAATGCCCAAAGGCCATCTACCTTAACCTTCTCATTTTGCAGATGGACTAATTTGGCTCTGACAGAGAACACGAGTTGCTAAGGGTGACAGATCAACTTAATAAAAGAAGTGAAAATGGACCCAATAGGTACTACCAAATGAGAGTTCTTTTCCTATTATCTTGTGCAAGCCTTCATGACTGGCTTAAATCAGTGATTCCTAAAATAAATCCTGTCTGGTTATATTTAGAATATAAGTTTTATTTGGGTTTGTATAAATCTGTTGGCTTGGACAAGACCAACCCTAAGGTACTGGATAACAGGGGGTCTCTATTTTTGATCACATACTAAACGTTTGTGCCTACAAAGACATGGCAGGATAAATTAGTTGGCGTCAGAAGAGCATGAGTCACTGTTCTCACCAGTAATAAATCCAATTACTGGCACAGAATAGATTAAATGCAAAACGACAGCTGAGAGTAGAGCCTGGTGCTGGCCTTCCTCCACCCAGGGTTCTTCAGTTCATGCATATGTTGGTGGAAAATGTTACATTGTTCTTACAGTGATGGCAAAGGATTTTATTACTTATTTGTTTATTTGAAAGACACAGAGAGAATGTTCTCTGTGAGCTAATTTGGTCCCCAAATACTCACAATGGCTGAGTATTTGGGCTATGTCAAAGTCAGGACGTGAGAACTCAATCCAAGTTTCTAGCCCAACTCCTTGCACCTTCATTGCTACCTTCCAGCATCTGTATGATCAAGCTGGAGTTGGGAACAGAGCTGGAACTCAAATCCAAGAGCTGGAACTCAACTCACATGGGAAGTAGTGATCCTGACTGATGCCTTCAAATACTCCACAAGAGTGAAGGACCTTTAAGTAGCTATGTTCTTTTAGTCTTGCTTGTTCCTGAGAATCAGATAAAAGCGAACAACTGGCAATGAGAATCAGATGAAGGCAGGGTCAAAACCAGTTTTGAGGATTCATTGAGGATGTGAGCTTACCAGTTCCTTCTTTCTATAGAGTAGCTCTATGAGCTCTCAGAGGAACAGCAGCTTACCATCTCCACTAACAGTCTATTAAATTTATTTTTATTCTTTTCCTTGATCTAGTTTTGTAGGTATAGGGATTTCACCCTTTCCCCCTCCCGGTTTTTCCCTCCTCCTAATTCCTCCCTAATTATTACAGTTATATAATACTTCAGTAACAGTTGCAAGTCTAACATTTGGCTATGTAAGTGTGTCATGCCATTGTAGGTATGAACAAAGCTAGAAAATCTAATATCATACTATCAAGGTATACTTAATATTGGGAGTCTTTCTTTTATTCGGGAGTAGAAATACATTTTGCAACATATCTTCACTTTCTAATAAGGTAGTGTCCATTATGCAGTTCATCAATGAGAATATATGTATATATCTATTTGTCTATATATCTTTTTTCAACTAACTGTCTTGCCATCATCTGGTAAAGGTCACTGAATAGAAACACTACAGCAATATCCGAATCAAAATGGTGCACTCAGTTCTAGTCTTGGCTCTATATCTAGGTGATCTCCAGCAAGCCACTGCAACTCCCTTTTGAATCCTCCAATCCTTCCTCTGCAAAGTACAAATGACAATATGTTTATTTTCCAGAGTCATCTTCTGGGTCAAATGAGCACATGGATACTATGATGCTTTGAAATCTGGAAAATACAAACTAAATAGATGTTGATGACAATGTGGATATAGGTGAGGCATTAACAATTTCTGATTATTCATAAATATACAAGTGAGCTACAGAATTTGGGTCAACCAGTAAGTCCAGGATGGAAAGAAAGATATCACATATGAGCTGCTGTGCTCTGCCCACCACAAGAATGGTTCAAAATGGATCTTGAAAGAACTTTTTCCTTAGTTACTACCGTCATCTTCTGTCTTCACAGGTCTAACAAGAAATATCACCTGTGTTTTGTCCTTTATTCATTCATATCACTGCAGATTCAACTGGGGTATCAGATTAGAATGCTGTACAGATACTTCACCCTTCCTTTAGCATTCCAGAGTGTATGGAAGAAAGGAAAGAAAGAAAGAAAGAAAGAAAGAAAGAAAGAAAGAAAGAAAGAAAGAAAGAAAGAAAGAAAGAAAGAAAGAAAGAAAGAAAGAAACAAAAGAAAGAGAGAAACACAGCACAGATCACAGATGCTCTCTCCATCCATTCTCTTCTCTTTCTTCTGAGGTCTGGTCTTCTGGCGGTCAGAGCTCCTGGCCAGAAAGCTTCTCCATTTCTGTCACTTTTTGACATGAGCAGTCACAGTGCTAAGCAGGTTACTTGGCAGTTTTCCAGAGGCAAAGTGTGATGCTATCTGATAGGAATGGCACGGTGGGTTGTGCCACATAACTTTTCAAATGCATTCAGCTGCTAAGAGAGCAGTACAAGACTTTTGGAATAACCTGGTTCAACTGTCCTTGCTCACCTACAGAAACTAAGTCCTGAAGAATAATAATACAGTTTTGTTTGGAAATAGAACCAGTATAAAGTGAATCTAAGTCAAAGGCCCTTCGAATAGTTGAGAAAACGAATGCCCAGAACTGCTAAGTGTCCTGCTTTGAATTTAAGAACTAGCACTGATATCATCACCTTTTTCAAAACTGAGGTCTCATTTCCTGAGAGCACACGGAGGACACGGCCTGGAAGCCGTGCGCGTGAGACGCAAGCTGGGAGGACATGTAACTAAAGTGGCAGGTTACGATGTCAATGCAAATTTGAAGAAATGCATTTATATTCACATTGGAATTCCCATCCCAACCCACATCCTATATGTCAGTGTATAGGATACTATGAAGTATATCATTAAATTTATGGTAGGAGTTTGCCACAGATCGGCATAGAATAGGCACAAAACAACTGCTAGGGATTAATTTCATCCTGACCCTGAAACCTAAAAGGACATTTTAAAAGTCAGTTTTCTATTAACAGGAAGCAGTTTATCTGGGATGGTACAAAATGGAGCCCTTGGGGGAGAAGTTCAAACCTAGAAATAGAAGAAACTATGTGTAACTTGGGTGCAAAGTCTAAAGCTCACTGAAGTATAGTCTGGTTTGGGGGCCAGACCAGTGGTGCGCTCATTAACAAATGTTAACAGTCAGCTCTCACAAGTTGGCCCATAACCTTGGTATAAATGCTTCTACTAAGGTGAGCCTTAAGCTACCAACACAACATTGCTAAATGAGAAATTTGGAAAAGATAGGACCGTACCATTAAACACTTTACTTGATATATAACTACAAGATATATATGTTCAAGAGCAAGCTTAACTAACATGCTATAAAATTAACAGAATATAATGAGTGTTGAGTATTTATCGTTTGTTTTCCAAATAATTACTTCTTATTAAATATTTATATTATTTCATTTTTTAAATGTTTCTCAACAAGCTAGCAAAATTCAAAATATAGTAACAATCAATGCTTATAAATTGGAATACCCTTAGGTCAGATCGGTCTGGGTTTGAATGCTGGCCTATGGCTCCAGTGCTATAGCCTCGTGGCTAAAGTCCTCGCCTTGTTTGCGCTGGGATCCCATATAGGCACCAGTTCATATCCCAGGGGCTTCGCTTCCTGTCCTTATCCCTGCTTGTTGTCTGGGAAAGCAGTTGAGGATGGCCCAAAGCCTGACCCTGTACCCACATTCGAGACCCAGAAGAAGCTCCTGGCTTTGGATTGGCTCAGCTCCGGCCATTGTGGCTACTTGGGGAGTAATCAACTGATGGAAGACCTTCCTCTCTGTCTCTCTTTCCCTCTGTATATTTGACTTTCCAATAAAAATAAATGAATCTTATACAAAAGAACAATGCTGGCCCATTGCTCTGTTGGTTATGAAACATTGAGACTTTGGAATTTCTTTGAGCTTTAGTTCTTTAAGCTGTTGAAGGTGACAACAATAATAATCTTGTAGATTTATTCATGGTGATTAATCAGGGTACTGCATAGGACAGTGTTACATATAATAGATTTCTGACAATTTATTGTGATGCATTCCAAAGTCAAACTTATGTACGCATACGCAGTTGGCAGATTTCTCCTTTGTAGGTGTCTCCTATTATACACTGCTCACATAGCAGGCAGCATGAGAGGGCACAATCCCTCACACATTACTTTCTTTCTGCCCTCAAAGAATTTATGATCTACAAGACTGTGATATGTGACACAAATACCAGTTGTACAACTCAGAGAAAACGATGGTGTACTCATAAGAAGCGAAGTGGTTAGAAAGGCCAGGGAAGGGGGAGAAGGAGGGCTTCATAGAGGAGTTGGTGTTGGAGCCTTCATTTCAGAACAGATTTGAAAGTGCAGAAACATCTAGAAAAGAAGCACCCCCAGAAGGGAGAGTAAGACAAACAAGACGAAGCAGTACGGAGGTACAGACAACATGAGATTTTGTGGAAAGGAGGGTGAAGAGGCTGCCGAGGAGAGTGACAGAAAGCAGGCAGCTTCCAGATCTTGTTAGCCCCTGACACTGGAGAGTTTGGTTTCTTTTCATTTAGGGAATGCTGAGCCCAGGGAAATGTTTTCCTCTAAGTGGCACACACACACACACACACACACACACACACACACACACACAAAGAAAAACATAGTTTTTGATTACTTGCATCATTTCTGAAGCCAGTTTATTGAATACACTTTGATAGCAGCAGTTCTTTGTTTTAATAGGGAATACTTGAGTTAACTGGAAGACTGATGTGAAGCACAACAAGCAGAATACTATTGGGACATTCCATAAGAGAGCACTTGGTTTGAGTCCTGGCCACCTCACCTCTGACTGAGCTTCCTGCTAATGCACACCTTGAAAGACAATAGATTCAGACCCAAGCACCTGGGTCCCTGTGGCCACAGGGGAAGCATTGATTGATGTCTGGGCTCCTGATTTCCATCTGGCCCATGCTTGACTATTGCAGATATTTGGGGATTGGACAAGAAGATGGAAGATCTTTCTCCTCTGCCCATTTGTACCTTTCAGATAAAATGGAAATAAATATATACATTAATTTAAAGAGTAAACTAAATAGTGAAGTACATACTTAAACTAAGTAAATTTCCCATGTAGTTAAAGACTTCAAAAAATACTAGGAAGTCTTAGGCCAGTGGCTCTATTTCATGGATTTTGAGTCGTCTGCTGCATCCCTTTCGCGTTATGTTTCACACACACAAAACTCATATGACCGACATATTTATCTGCTCCAGTCTACAGCTTCTATATATAGTCTCTGGTTATGAATGTTTTTTCCTATGAAAAGGTCAGGCCTTGCACATGTACCATCAAGGCACAGCCCTGCTTAATAAAAAGCAAGCAGGCAGGTTGGTAAAAGTCTTGAATTTTTACTGATGTGGGGGAAAGCGTGGCAGTTTGCTGAGAAAGAAATGGCTTCCGAACTTTCTCAAAGTGAAGATGGGGAAACCTCCAGCTTGTGATTACAACGCATTTTCCTTCTGGCTAAAGCGACCTGTAGCTGTCAGCCCACATGTGCAGAAGCAGGCGGGGATACTCCCACCCCCAGCACTCTCGTGCATGTGGGTGCACATACTCACTCCTGTCAAGAGACACGAAGTTTGGTTAACTCCTCCTCCCCACCTCAAACCCCCACGGAACATCTGAAGGTGGTGTCGGGGAAGGTTCCTTGGGCAGATAGATGCTAACCCATGTGGGGTTTCCGGTTGTACACAAGGTGCAGCAAGCCGCCTTGGCCAACATTGCAACACCAGAGAGAACTTGGGGAGACCAGAACTCTTACTTTTAAGCCAAAAGTTCATAGGTTCAAATACCCCTCTGATGTCAGCTGCTCTGCAGGGCTAACCCTTGATTCTGATGCTGTGAAAAGACAGAGCTGCTCTGTACCTTTCTCAAGAGCCATCAGTAGACATTTCCCACCCCTTTACCTTTCATCTGCATGCGTGCGTCCCTCAGAGATGAGAATCATTCTCAATACACTTCAGACTGCAATGTGTAGGTATAAGTTACATGAGTGATCTATGAAGTTTCCCAAGCATCAGTTTGTAAGAATTCTTATAAAGGATGCTTAACATGAATTAGAGGTGGTTTTGGTTACTTTTGTTTTCTTTCTTTTTTTTTTTTTCTTTTTGACCAGCAAGTTTATTAGTAAAGCCATGCTCTTGGGCTCAACAGACAAGACCATATATGTAGTAACTGCTTCATGTTTTCTACCTCTGAACAGCATGTGCTGTCTACCTGGCTCAATTTGCTTCTTTACCCCAGCAAAGTGTCCCTCCTGTAGGTACTTGTCTCATCACCAGATCCTCAGTGTCTCTGACCCAGGACCTTCTGATTCCCTACAAAGTTCCCTTGCTGTCAATTAGGAATAGTTTAGAAGCTGTGGAGGTTACCAATGGAATGATACAGATGCAAAAACAACCTTAGATTCAAGTAAAACAAGGACTGCAGACTTGTATTTAAATAAGGGACAAAAGAACAAAAACATACAAAGCTCATGCAAGCATTAGGAGACATCCAACGAGCACAGGCTGCTTTGCTAGACAGAGAATTCTCCAGGACAATAAGCTTGGTCCACACTCCAATAGCCAGGCAAAGAAATCAAACGTGTGGTGAGTGGGAGTACCCCTGAGTTTCCTTTCAACCCCATTGCTTGTGATCACCTCTCCTTTTATCATTATTTTGACTAGAAATGACATACCAAATCCCAGAAATTTTTTTTTCTTTTTACCATTTGAGGGTCCAACTTGAAAAATTAATGAATTTTGATCCACCTTTATCTCTAGCAGTTTCCAGTTTATGGTAACTGTGCTGGCCCCAAACGAATACTTCCCTTCCTGGTGAAGACTCAGAAAACTCCACTTCGATATGCTGTTCATTGGGCCCTAAACCTTTTACGGTATCTAACTGTAGGCTAAAGCCTCATCACTTTACCTACCACTCGAGCCTCGCCTTGAACCACTCTTGGTGTCCTAATCTGTGAGATGCACAGCTTCTGGAACACGCCCCCTCTGCTCCCTCACCTTACTTACATGGCTTCGTATCTGCAGTACCTGTGTCCTTCCTTCTTCCTTGCAGCTTTTTTTAACCTCTTGGAGAGCAGGACCTGACTCCTCAACATTACATCCTACGTGCTCACACCAGCTTTAGTTTATTGACTGGAACTAAGTGGAATTCAAGAACACATTTCCCCACGGACCAAGTGCAAGGAATATAGTGACTAAGGACTCTGAAATTAAATGACTTGGTGGGAATCCCAACTTTGCCCATTTCCTACAGAGTGACCTTGATGGAGTCACCTAAATGTCTGGAACTCATTCAGTGTCCTCATCTTTAGAATGAAATCACAATGGTTCTTTTGACATGAAGCTTAGGTGAGTTGGTGTTTACAACACATCTAATATTCTGAACTGGGGCACACAACTACCCACCTGGGTAACACCCCTTTGTTCTCTAAGGTGTCCCTTTATTTCTCCTTGCTTCATGAATATTCATTCCGTTTTCCACTTAGAAAGCACTTGAGAGTTTATGAAAACCTTTCGTATGAGTTTTCACATTCAATCATCACAATGAAGTGTAGGGAAGGTGTCAGTATCCCCGGAGAGTTCTTGTGTGTTGCAGGTAAAGCAAAAGGAGGAGGCAGTGACAAGAACCAGATTCTAGTGTCCACCTAGGGTGTGTGAGCAGCTACAACACACAGCTCTCAACTCTAGGCCAGTGGGACAGCAGTGGCTTGTCCAGCATCTCCAGATAAAACCTCACCACTGCCTACAGGGCCCCCTAGGAGTCCACCAGCACCTAGCAGCAGTGCTATTGTTCCCCCTGGGCCTGAGCAGGCTATTTGCATTTCTGGACCAGGCTTCCTCTCACAGCCAGCTCTGGCAGGGGATTTACTGGTTCATGTACTCCCTAGAGGCTTTGTGGTTTCATTTCACCTCTGCTGCAAATTGTTCTGAGACCTTTGCTCTCTCCTTATATGCAAACCTGCCTCGCAGCAGCATACCAGGTAACACCAGAACCAGGTTGGTTAGTAGGGACCTTGAAGATCACAAAATCTAATCATCTCAATTCATTTTACAGAGGAAAACCTTAGTCCCAGGAAGAGAGATTGTTTGTCTAAAGGCCTCACTAACTGTGCTCCTCTGGGTAGAAGTCTGTGCTTTCGAGAAGCACGTAGTCTGGTTAACTACATCCCGATCATCTGATTTTCTCAAATACCTAAGGCCATGAAACACAGGAGCAGGTCCCTAAGCATTTCCTGAATAAACAGTATCACCTGGCCAGTTCCTAGCAGAGGTGGCAGTAAATCCTGAACTGCAGCTCACCCAAGTTCTCACAGCTCACACTGTCTGCCTCCCCTTTTCGACTTACAGTGTAGTTTGAGAAACAGCTAAAAACTGTGACCAACTGGCATAGCAAATGTTTAATGCCATCCTGTTTATTCACGACTCATCAGTGGATCCCTGGTCTTGTAGAAGAGATTCCCTCCTTGCCTGTCCCCTGACAGGACAGAGACAAGTGGGAATTCACCCAAAGGCCAGCATTGTCAGATTGGTGAGCTGCATCGTGGAATACCGATGTTGTTTAAACTGTCTTTGCTACAAAAACAGGAACAACATACGATGCATATTGGATCATGATGTATATCTTTGTAAATATTTTTATTATCTATCTGAAAGGAAGAACAACAGAGATCAAGAAATCTTTCATTCATTGGATCACTCTCCTGCAAGAACCAGGTCTGGGCCAGAACAAAACCAAGAGATAGGAACACCATCCTACGTGTTTAGCAGGGGCCAAAGCACTTGGACCATATTTTCCTGTCTTCCCAGGTGTATTTGCAGGAAACCAGAGTGGAAGAAGTGTAACTGAGCCTGGAACTGGCACTTTGGTCATGGATGGCAGGAGGATCACAACCTCTCATGGGTTCAGACTACAACTTGATGTCTTTCTTATACTGCTAGCTCAGTGTCTTGCATATCACAGAAATCTCATCTGTGCTCAGCACTGTGACGTTCGTGTCTACCAGGAACACCATGTTAGAGATCAAGAGCCAACAATCCTGAAGAATGTTAGCAAGACTTGAACTCTTCCTCTACATTGTGTAACCACCACAAGTGAATGAACGACAGTGGCATAGATGAGCAAGTCACAGAGGAATCGACTCATCACTCATAGAAGCTTATGCTGTAAAGCTATGTAACTTCAGTGAAAAGCCCATGTTGCACCCCCACGAACTTGCTCTAGCTCTCTTATCTCTGACTCCCCTTATTCAACACCTGCCAGATGTGTGTAGTGGAAAGTCAAAACTATCATTGCTTACCTCTATGTGTATCAAGGGAATGATTCCTCTAGTGCTAATCACACCCAATTTGGAAGAATCTAAAAGGCACAAAGAGGGCCAGGTGTGATAGCCTAGTGGCTAAAGTCTTTGCCTTGCACATGCCAGAATCCCATATGGGTGCCAGTTTGTATCCCGGCAACCTCACTTCTCATCCAGCTCCCTGCTTGTGGCCTGGGAAAGCAGTTGACAATGCCCCAAAGCCTTGGGGCTCTGCACCTGTGTGGCAGACCCAGAAGAGGGTCTGGGCTCCTGGCTTCAGATCGACTCAGCTTCAGTCATTGTGACCACTTGGTGAGTAAATCAACAGATGGAAGATCTTCCTCTCTATAGATCTGACATTCCAATAAAAAGTAAATAAATCTTTTTTAAAAAGGTACAAAGAAAATTAAGCTCCCCAATGCAACCATCCAGAGATCAACATTAACATCTTAGTGAACACCCATCCTTTTTCAGTCTTTTATCAAAGTTTACATATATTTATATACACATATTTGTTTCATGGAAATCCAATGCACATATTGGATTTACATATACATTATATACACATGACACAAACTGCTCAGTAGTCTGCTTTGCTTTGTTGTTGTTGTTTTTTTTGTCAGTTAATAATAAATTACAAATATCTACCCAGGACATAAGTACTTCAAGTGGGAGAATGAATATAATATTGAGATACCATTTGATGTTTTGAGTAACACCTAGAGGTTGAGATTCCCAGCTACTGCTTTCTGCTGACTGTTTCAAGGGCTCATTGAGGTTGTTTCCCAGTAAGTACCTGAGTTTTCTGTTCTAAGATGAACACCCTATGCTATGAGTAACTATGATAGTTTGGAATAGCAGCTCACAATTTGCTAAGCACAGAGTGTACACACATACGCACACTCACCAAGCTGTTCTGAGAGAGAAGGAACCACCATGTACCTCATGTGTTCTTTACAATAGTTTTGGAGGCAAATTATTTTGAAGATGGAGATATTAAAGATCAAAGAGATAATGTCACAAATCTGTTATTTGTTTATTACGTAGCGTCTGCAGAAATAAGACAAATTCACACAAATGAATCAGTGTTCATAAGGGAATTTCTTTTAGTTGAAGCTTGGTGTATATTTTTCCATTCACAGTAGAGTGAAGGCTTGAACCCAGTTTTGATCTTTGATTTGAGTCCCACTTTTATACTAGGCCACATTGCTTCATGGGAGTTCAGGAGTTCTTGGCTCATGACATAGACAATTAAGACACATACAGGAGTACATGCCCCATCTCCACTAGCGCAAGCATTGACACGGCACTCTGCGGCAGCTGCACATGGGCCCATGGCCTGTCACGTCTGTGATCAAGGTGTCATTTGATTAACGTGGGCCACCGGTCAGGACAGCCTTCCCTGCTCAGTGAGGCGAGGGTTGCTGGGCATGGCTGGCTGGAGGGCCAGAGAGAGGTTGTGATTCATTTCAGCCCCAGGCATCCACCTGGTGGGCCTGGTGCAAGTGCTGTGGGACCGGGGAAAGTGAGAGGCTGCAGGCGGCTGCCTGTGAGCCTGACGCTGGAGTAATAGCGAGAAGAGGGGTGAGAGGAGCAGCTGCTGAGGTCGGTATTTATATAATGACTCTCTGGCTTTGAGGCAGGAAGTGAAACTGAGGTAGTGCTGAGACACTTTCCTTCTCCCCCTCACCCCCCAACCCCAGCCCAAGTCTCGCTGGGAGGTGAACAGAGCCCCAGCCAGAGTGGACGGACACACACAGGCCCCAGTCCTTCTGCCGGTGATCACCATTGGGGTTCCCATCTTCTTGGTGTGCTTGGCCCTAGTCCCTTCTGTTTCTCCTGCTTGGCCTCCCTCGTGGCATGGAGAGTCCCCCTGGCAGCTGTGCAGGTCTGCCAAGAGGGCAGCTGGGGCAACATTCATAAGAGGCAGGGGCAATCACCCATCTCTGCAGAGCTAGCGCTAAGTCTTCCTGATGCGACTCCTTCCAATACCATCGTTGGTGGTTTCCATGGATGGCTGTTCCCTGACTTTCCCACCTGTCTCATGCACACTTTCTGCCCCGCTTCCCCTCCTTTTTTTGTCAAGCATCAAACCTTTTTTACCATCTCAGGCTTCACAGCTAATAGCCCCCTCTATTCCTACATCCCTTCTGGCTTAAATCCAGACCTAGGAAGTCTTTTTTGACATCTCTAAAGTGAAAGGGCCTCTTATCTTAGAGTGGGGCAATCGCTGCAGCTCAGAGTGTTCACAGCACACAGGCTCAGATTTCTAGGGGATGAGAGGAACAGCAGCAGACAGCGGCAGCAAAGTTGGCAGCAGCCCGAGGCAGCCCAACAGAACTGCAGCCTCTGAGGACCCAGGCTGTACTCCTCAAATCAGAATCTGCATTTTTACAAGATCTCTAGATGATTCACATGTTCATTGCAGTTTGAGAAACATGCCCCCCTGCCCAAATGCTCATGGACAAGTAAAGGAAACAAAGGCCCAAATTAGGAAAGAATTGTGACCAAGGTCAGCAGCATGCGAATGCTACCAGGATAAGAAATTAACAGTTTATGTAATTCAAGTTTCCTTTTTTTCTGCATGAGGCCCTAACAAAGACACAATGCTAAGGTTAGTACAATGGGACAATTAGAGCTATCTCTTCTTCCCTTCCTATTTTTACTCTAAATTTCATCTACAGGCATTTTTGCAATTTATTCAGCTAATAGGAAATGCATACAAAAGATTTTCCATCATCTCTGAGTTCTTGTCTGCTCTAAGTAACTGTGCTGGTTGCTGAGCAGCACAAAGCGCATTGGATCAGGGATGCTTTCCCCACAGTTTACCTGAAGGCAGCTTCTGACCACTGGAGAGAAACAACAGATGTGCAGTCAGCTGCTTCCGGTCCCTTTAGCTTGGCCTGTCAAGGCTCTTGCCAGGAAGAACTACCAATGCTGTCATATTTTTATATCAAAAATTTTTTAAAATGGGGAGGGACATTGGAGATCATTTCATTCTACCCCATTCAAGTCTCAGATACAGTCACTAAGAGAAATGGCTTACTCGGGTTCACTGAACAAGTAAGTAACAGTTTAGAGCCACAGTTCACATCCCTTACCACTCATGCCAAGTATCCATGCTATGTACTGCCCTCCCAACGCCAATAAATAGAATGGGCAAATTAAATCAATAAACTATTTGGATCAAATGGCATTCTCCTCAGAATCCGGGAGTAGGTCATGAAAAAAACTGTGGAGTCAATGTCCAAAATATACAACCTGTTATTGTAAATCATTTCTGAACCAGAGGGACCATCACACAGCCAAGGGAATTCCCATCCATGTGAAGGGTGCCTAGGAATTATATGAAACTCAGTCTTGTTGCCACATCAAAAATCCACAGTAAAAAATATCACAGAAAAGTAACAACATATCTTACTATGGGAGAACCAACAGAAAGATTTTTAATAAATGAATATCCTTTAAGACATTAGCACTAGGGTCTAAGTAGAAGACTGTTAGATTGCAAAGTTTTGATTTTGAGAGATTTAAGAGATCTGTGATTGGAGTTTTACTTCAAAGAACAGCTGCAGCTTAATTGTAGAACTTGTGGGTACAGTACTATGTCATTTTTGAGAAGGCTCATGAAACACTAAGGTCGTATTTGTTGGAATCTTTGGAATAGAGGATATCAATATAAAGATCTCCAGAAGTTGAAAGTCCACCATCTTATAGTTAGTAAGACCCTGGCTTGAATCTTTTATACTTTAATGGAAGACTTGGAAAAAGTATCAAGTTCTGAAATCTCCACTTTTACAAATGTCACTGCATGCGTCTCATCATCATGGCACCTCATTTTCAGGTCGCATCAACCATAGATAAGTTCCTTGATGCTCAAGGCATCCCTGTAAGATAAAGAGGGTGATCATTCCCTTTTGAGATAACAGACACAATCCTGGGGGAAAGAGTAGCTTTCCGAAGCCTGTGGCACTTGGATTCCAGTTGCATTCCAGATCCAGTCTAATTCAACCATAACTGGGTGCTTCCGGGTTCAGGGAGACCATAGCAAGCAAAAACTCCTGTTGCCTGCTTACCTCTCTCAAAGGCATAAAGTATCCTAACAGCTCCAAGACATGGGAAAGAGCATAACTAATTGTTGAGAACACTGTGTGTGACCAGGGGCTCTATTAGATGTTCTACATAGTTATTTCGTTGAATCAAGACAAGGACTCTAGGAGAAGGGTATTATTTTTTTCTTCCTGCTTATAAGGAAACTGAGAAAGATCAACCAATTTGTCCTCATTCACAAAGCTACAACCTGACAAAGATAGGATTTGAATCCAGAGTGGATTTTCGTTCAAACCCTGTTTCCAGTTCAAATATTTTTATCATCTTGATACCAAAGTTGATAAAAATGAACTGAAGAGGTATTCATGAGCCGAGACTGTACAGCTTACAAACCATACAGAGGGAGTCACTTGGGAGTCCCCTAAGTGCAAATCATAAAGACTTCAGAAGAAAACATCTAAGTCTCAGCAATTATCTTGGATAAAATAAAATCCAATTTCTGTTTTTTAAAATGATGGACTCTTCAGGGCCCAACATGATAGCTCAAGTGGCTAATTTTCCACCTCCAAGAACTGGGATCCCTTATGGACACCAGTTTTTGTCCTGGCTTCTCCACTTTACATCCAGCTCCCTGCTTGTAGCTTGGGAAAGCAGTGGAGGGTGGTCCAAAGCCTTGGGATCCAGTACCCATTTGGGATAGCCTAAAGAATTTCCTGGCTCCTGGCTTTGGATTGGCTCAATTCTAGGTGTTGCAGCATTTGGAGAGTGAACCAGGGGAGGAAATATCATTCTCTCTGGTCTTGCCTTCTCTCCACAAAAACCTGCCTTCCCAACAAAAATAAATAAATCTTCAAAAAATGAAAATGGAGCCCATCACAGTAGCCTAGTGACTAAAGTCCTTGCCTTGCATGCACCAAGACTCCATGTGGGTGCCAGTTTGTATCTAAGCTGCTCCACTTTCCATCCATTTCCCTGTTGTGGCCTGGGAAAGCAGTTGAAAATGGGCCAAAGTCTTGGGACCCTGCTCCGGTATGAGAGATCTGGAGGAGGCTCCTGGCTCCTAGCTCCAGATTGGCTCAGCTCCAGGCCATTGCACCTGCCTGGGGAGTGAACCAGAGGATGGAAGTTCTCTCTGTCCCTTCTCTCTGTAAATCTGAAATTTCAATGAAAAGTAAATATATCTTTAAAAAATAAAATAAAATAAAATAAAATAAAATAAAATAAAATAAAATAAAATAAAATAAAATAAAATGATGGACTTTGATGTGCCACAAGTCAGGAAATTTTATTTCATTTCAGTTCCACACACACACGCAGGAATACCATCTCGGTGCTGAGTGTCATACAGCTGCTTTCTTTGTTTCTTCAGGCTCTTAGCAAGTGTTTTAGGTATTGCTTTCCTCACCATACAAGGAAGAACTTGTGACTTGTTCAACATCACATTGCTAATAATGGCAAGGCAGATATTGAGACAGGCTCAAATAAATCTGGGTTACAGTAGCTGCTTGCACTCAGATAATTATATGGCTGTTGAGTTTTAACAGAAAGAGTAGAGAAGCCACACATCTCATGTTCATATGGGAGCGATGTGTGGGCTCAAGGAAAATGTGGCAGCTCCATTCATGGACCTTCATGAAGAATGTAACGCATCTGGGAAGGTGCAAGGAGAGATGTACTATTCAAGTCACCAGAAATCATGAAGGCTTTCCGGCTTACACATAGATCTAACACAGCTAGATTTCCTCAGTCAAGAAAGAGCAAGTTGAAAGGGACATGACAGTGCCTGATAGAATGGAATCGTGTCCTTAATCAGCAAAACTCAGACAAATAGAACTATCCCAACCTCCTCTTTAACCCAACGCTTGCAAGAGTTAATTTTAGATCAAATGAAAGGAAGTACTACTTTGCATATTAGATAGTGAACTTAATGAGTACAAGAGGTGGCAACCGGTTTTAGTGCAGATACACAAATGGGTTAAAGAAGGGATTATTTGAATACTGGGAGCTCATAAATTCCACTCAGATTTATTAAAGAAGCAGGCGAACTTAAAAATCAGCCAGCCCAACCTACCACCTCATGGGCATCTGACATGTACACGGTCACCTTCAACAGCAAAGCACTCATGCTCTTTGAGAGTGTAGCATCCCACCTCTGACAGATTTGTGGGTGAAATGGTTCTTTCCTAACAAAACCTGTCTGCACTTACTATACCCACTTTATTTCTGTATTTGAGATCCTTCTGAGAAAACCTGAATGCTCTTTATTTTTATGTTCCTTAGGTATTTAAACCTAGTTCTTATTCTCAGGTTGTCATAAACAGAAATCAATTTTTTCTACAAGTTGTTTAGAGTGATTGCCAGAATTTCCAAAAGAAGACTGTACTACAGCAGTGTCAGCTGTGAGAGGGCTAACGGGATAAGCACCGGACTGGGAATCAGGAGACCTGGGTTCTGGTCAGAATCTGTGACTATTTGGAATCCATGCGTATTATCTGCCAATACTTAGCAGATGGAGCTAGACGGGAAAGGAACTCACACTGCTGAGACAAGTTCTTTTAACCTTAAAATGAAAATGTTGAACACAGTAGAGTTCTTTCTCCCTTCTGATCATGAAACTTGGACTATTAACTAACGATGGTTCCAAACCCACACCCACTTCTTCTGAATCCCCATTCAATTATCCTCATGGGAAAGATATTATACCAATTCGCTAAGATGAACCAACACAACAGAGTGGAAATTTCGTTGATCACGATATCTGGTCACTACCTCCATAACCTCTATTTCTTGTGAAAGCAGATTCATCTAGGCTTAGAGCAGATTTGATCAGATTTTCATTTTCTGGCTAAATGACTTATTATTTACCAGAAAAAAAGTTAATTAGTAGAAAACAAACAATAAATAGAACAGTTACAAATTTAGTTTTAGATCTTGAAACTGATCTGTGGGGCAAGAACCATTAACAGTTCTATTTAGGACCAGGGATCCTCATCTGCTACAGTGTTGAAGCAAAGCCATTTTCTGCTTGTAAAAACTCTGCAGGCCTGGTGAGACACAGAACGGACACCAAATTCTTGTGTGGAAGGAACTTGAACTATCCAAGGGGAAACACTCCAGAGAGTCTTAAGACCTCCCGGTTGGAGAAAGTCACAAACATGGCTGAGCTTGTTTTTGTAAAAGCAGGTTTCATGAGAGTTCTACCTTCATGATTATGAATCAGCTACTACATGCCAGGAATATATTTTGCCCTCTCTATCTCTTTTATAAGCTCTTGGAGAGAGGAATTTCCATGGTCTTGTCATGATTTTATCTCAATATCAAGTGCAGAACGCAGCACAAATTAGGAACTCAACAAATACTTGGTATGTAAACTTAAACACATCAATTAACGGGACCAAATGAAGCTCAGAGAGGTTGGTGAACTTAAGCAAAATTTAAAATAAACAAATAAATAAAGGCTTGGAAATCACAGAGCTGGCATGCGAGTCCTGATGCCTTTCTTCAAGATGGGTGTGCTTCTCATCAGAGCAGCTTCTCATTCTTTCCAAAATAGAAAGTAAAATTTGTGGAACATACATCAGTTTCTTAATGCTTATTTTTTTCTGCCATTCAAAACTTCAGAAATTATCAACGACAGTAAAGTCTCTGCCCACGTTAGCAAAAAAGAGATCTAAAAGAATTCTAGACATTAAACAAATGGCAGCTTTCAACCATCACGCAAAAGGTGACTGTCTTGCTTAGGGAAGAACGAATGCTCCCAAACTTTCCATCTTCCCGGAGAATGGCAGTTTGGACTCTTAGTTAAGTGGATGGCAGAAGCTGACCCACAAAGAATGGCTGTCAGCAGAGAGAGCCAGACTACCTCTGGTGGGTGTACTTAGAGATCACCCCATGACCTCTATTATCTGCTTCCCGCTCCTTCACTCATTTTGCAAGAAGACAGGAAACACTTGAACTATCAAGGCAGAAGACATGGTGTCTGGCCAGTCCCAAGAGTAATGACCATGACTATGGACAGGGCCCTTTCTTCCTTCATTTCCCCCATCGTAAAACACAGGGGCTAATCTACATGGTGCCAAGGGCACCTTCCCTCCAACACAGTCTCCTGTTCATTATCTCTCTGGTCTTTAACCCAGTCCCTAGCAGTGTGAGTGCTGGTGGCCTGCAGCAACTCTGGGGAGTCCCCATTGCTGCTGCTGTCACTGCTGCCGGGACCCCACCACACAGCTGCACAGGTGCAGCTGCCTTGCCCCGCACTGCTGACCACTCACATTTACATTGCAGATGAGGCAATGAATACACAAGGTCTGCCAGAAATGCAAAGGCCCTAGGTCCTCACGTTCTTGTTAGCCTTCACTTTGACTAAGCCAAGGAAGAACTAGTGACCGAAGTAAGGCTTGCTCTCTCCTTCTTTCCCGAGAGACTCCGCCCATGCGTGCCACCTGCACAGGGAGGAATGAGTACAGAGTCTTACTTTATTTTTTGGAAAGGTTTTCTATTGCATAGATTTATTGTCCTAATCACCATGCACGTATGTAGACACATATATAGATGCATGCACGCACGCAGACACTCATAGGTGAATACTGGTGAGGCAATGCCCAATGAACTTGGAAAAATGAGTTAATGTTGCTGCCTGAGTATTCCAGGGCCCTCTACCCTGGCCAGAGCATGTCTGCTTTCTTTGGCAACCTCCTCACTTCAGCTGATGCCAGGACTGCTCTTCACTGACTGCTCCTGGAGGCTGCAGCAAGTTGCGTCCATTCTCAAAGTTGCTGCTTTTCTGATGTGTTTTCCTTGGGTCCTTCCTCATCTGGGTCCTCCTTTCTCCCTTCTGTATCTGGAGTCAGCGGGGCCTCTCCTGCAGTCCCATGGCATATGTGTTTTCCTATATTTAGGCTTCTTTTAGAGGCGTTTTCTCATAAGGGTCTGGATGGTCTTATACCTTGCTAACATTGATGTTCTTCAGCAGCCTGATTCATGGTCAATTCTAATCATGAATTAATCAGTGTCTTTTGAGGTTATGTGCCAGGCACACTTGTCCTCCTTGTGGCTTGTATCTAGGGGAAGACTTTGAGACTAGGTAAGAGTTAAATAGAAGCTCTATGGTTCATTTAGTCCCACCCTAAGATGCTTCTTCCACTTCTGTTGACTTCTCCTGTTACCAAGCGTAAAGCAAATACCACAGGCTCCCTCATACCTATTTTCTTGGTCCCCAGGTTTGTACACCCTTGCCAGGCTCTTTTCTTTCTGATCAACTTTTCTTTGAATGTATTTATTTGCATTTCCCTGAACATGGGCCTCAAAAACGACATCATCATTTTAACTTGGGTTTTACAGTTAACCTAACTTGAAGCTTAGCCACTGTAGTTCTTCTGCCTCTTGTCTTAACAAGTACTCCTGTATTCAGATCTGTATTGAATTCATCAAATAACTAAATAGTAGTCAAGACACTGCGAGACACAAACATGAAAGTCATTTTTTTTCCTGACAACGAGGTGGAGGAGTTAAAACTTACAGAAATGATTATGATTTTCCAGGTAAATGGCAACAAATCTTTAAAAGAAGAGCATGAACGGATATGGGTTATAGAACAGATCACCCCTGGGGGCCTGAGGAGTGGGGAAAACAGGATCAGGGAGAAGGCTTGGGAAAAGACATGACAAGGAAGGAGGTGTTTGAGGAAGGCTTGAATGGATGGGGTTGGATTTACACTTGCAGGGTTGGGAGAATAGAGACAGACACACATACATACAGAGAGAGAAAGAGAGGGAGATGGAGAGACACACACGAGAGAGAGAGAAAGAAACACCAGCAAAGGTTGAAGGTGGAAAAGTACAGGAGCAGGAAGAGTGCGTAGTTTACTTAGGTCACAGTGCTGCAGGCTCAAAAGGGAGCACACGGAGGAACACAGCTGAACAGGTAGGCTGGGATCTGTGTGGGGGTGGAATGGAGCAGGAAGACCAGTTGGGAGGCTTTTGTAACCTCCTGGGTAAGGAGTGACAGGGCAGCAGCAATGAAAATGGAGGAAGGAATGAGTGTGAGAAATGTTTCAACAGAGAAATCTCCTTGACTAATTCTCCTCTGTAACTCATACACTTATTTTCATTGCGGGTGTCATAGTGCTTTTCCCTGCCCCCTCTTTGGAAACTTATCTTTTCATCTACCAGGTGCATGACTTTCTGCTCAATTACTTGTATTCAACCCCATCAGAGCAGGTCAACCGTGTAACTCAGAAGTCTTTCTGTCACACTTGGCCTAGGTTGCTCTGTGTGCTGTCTGTCCTCAGCTCCCGGCAAACCTGGTGAGCAATGACACTGAATCTCCCAGGCCCTCACAGGCACATTGGGTCTGAAGGTGAATTCTGAATGAGGATGTCAGCACAGAATGGCAGAGGAAGCAGGACCCTCCTCAGATACACGAGTGGCCTCACTTTGAACTCAACTCTTGGCATTCCATGCTTACAGGGAAGCCAAGCAAGAAAGATTAAGAGCCAGTAGTGACCACTGCCAGGCCTGGGGGTTGCTACTGTGACTGGTATGACTTCCCCAAGACTTTGGGCCTCCCTGCACACGCCTGCCCTCTACCCCATCTCTGAGCCTCAGCAACATCTCTGCACTGTGGAGTTTGGAAAGCTACTGTATGAAATCACTTTGAATGTGTAAAGCCCTACATTCCAGGTTTATTCTCATTCTACTGCACCTCCATCATTAGCAGAGGTAGACATGGAGAGAAGGAAGCAAAGGGTAAGGGCACAGGCTGTGGAGTTCCCTGATCCACATCAAAGCAAGAATTTACAACAGGACTCCTGAGGCCAGCTTTTTCATCAGACAGCTGAAGAAGTTGAGACTTAAAGAGAGGAAAGGAGAGAACCCGAGACACTTTGTGAGAATCTCAGGCCCACTCTCTTTCCATTGCTCAGTCCTGTATCTACAAGAGATCCAGGATGGAGATCATTTCTGAGGGGCCAGAACTTGTTCACTCATGAGTTACTGGGAAATAGTCCCATCAATGGAATTAGGGGTGAACTTAGTAAGGGGCTGGAGCTGATGTCATTTATTTAAATCATTGTGTTTACAATCTTGGATAACTGTTTTCTCATATACAGAGTATTCTGTCCTAAAAGGAAATATTGCTTTCTAAATTTGGGATTTCCTATTGCCCTGGCCCATGGCAGTGTTGGGCTGTGGAGTAGAAGAACAAATGACTCCTCTTCCCTCCAATATTGAATATGTTCCCCATCTCATCTCATAATCACAATAATCCCAAGTCGTGAAGAATTCTAGGAGCCTCATAACACACACACACACACACACACACACACACACACACCCCAAAATATTCTGACATTCAGAGAATTCTAGTTAAATCCTAAATCACAAACCATTGCTAGGCTGTGTCCCTTCAGACGTCTCTAAACCACCATGTCTTCAAAGGGAAATGGCAGCTTCTGTGACTCCTTGTCAATAAGAAGAACTCCTCCTTGGGGTCAGAACTGCCCAGTGATACAGGCTGTCACCCATGTGATTCTCTGCATGCAGACTCTCTCTCTGCAGCATCTTCTGGCTGATGCATTGTCACCCATGCATTTTCAAATGATGGCACTCTGTTGGTATCTGAGGGTGCTAGTCTTCAAGGTTTTAGGGAGCACATTGCCATATAACTCCAGTCCATAACTGTAATTCATGCCAAAAGACAGAGGCAAAGGTGTGTGTGTGTGTGTGTGTGTGTGTGTGTGTGTGTGTGTAGGGTAGTAGAGGTAAAACAGGGCATCTATCCACACACCCCAAAGGCCCAGTGCACTTAGGGAAGGCAGCTGGGTTGAAAGGGCTGGGCAGGGGTGAGGTGCAAGATGAAGCAAGGCTGCTGTGCAGGTCAGAGAGGGTCTCAGGGTGGTGTGTGGTGCACTCGGAGCCTCTGCTGGGATGTTGGATTCTCCCCAGAGTTGGCCTGTCCTGGATCAGTTTCGAAGGAGGCAGCTAAATGAAAGACACTGAATCTTGCCTCTAAAGGACCCTGTGAGAGAGGATAGGGCAGGGGGAGGCTATAGCAGAAAGCTTTGTGCTCCTCTAGCATAGGACGCAAAGAGCATGCAAATCACAGTTATTTATAACGGCAGCAAACTGAGACTCTGCAAAGATGCTGCCAGGACTGCCAAGCACTCCCTCTGGAAATCCTGAAACCCTGCTGCCTCGGGGCTGCGCCCAGATCCCAGCTGGAAGGAGGCTTATCTCTTCTCAGCTCCTGGCGTGCTCCTTCCCATCCTGCCAGGATGTTCCTCACACAACAAACACTAAGCTCCCTGCATAATTCCACCTACGGAGGAGGAAGCTCTGCAAGTGCTTCTGCCCTCCCCTTCCAGACAACGAAGCCCCGTCCTTAACTCTCGGGTCGTGACTGCTCCTTGTCAGGGCCCCAGCAGGCAAACCTATGGAGCCTAGACCTATGGATACAGCTGAGGAAGCAATCCACTCTCGCCTCAGTTTCCGAATGCAGCCCTCACCCAAAGAGCCTGCTACCCTTTCGTTGAGCTTGATTTGAGCTTGATCCAGGCAACCCAAGAGCCGATGGGCAGGGGAGGACCTGGCCTCAGCATGAAATATAGGGCAAGATCTAAGGAAGGAAGGAAGAGGTCTCAGTAGGTTCAATGTAATAATCTATTTCTAAATGCAAATGAAACTTTTATTTTTTCTTTTATCATCTTTGGAGTTCTATCACACAGCTAGTGACTTGCATTGTGATACCCCCAGGGACTCCAGGGGGATTCTAGGAAAGTGCTTCCCCAACTTTCACCTGCACATGGATCCCATTGTGGACCTGGTTAAGGTTCCCACTTAGAGGTCTAATGTGAGACATAAACTTTTGTACCTCTAACCAGTTCCCCAGTCAAGTGGATGTCATTGGCCTGCTGGCCCAGCTGAAAGCAGGAAGAGTCTAGAGTTCTAGGAATGTCAGCTTGAAAACCACACTGAGTTTGAGCTGCAGAGACATTCCCTATTCATGTAAGTATTCAGCCCCAGCTTCTAGAATAGGTTCAGCTTTCCTGGACTGAAGTCAGCCTCTGTGACTGACTCCAAGCCGGGATCCCAGGATTACCTTCTCCTTACCCTGGTCTGGCCCTTTTGGTCTGTCATCTTGACTGGCAGTTTGGGAAAATTCCTAAGCGGCTTGGCTAGGAGAAAGAGCTTTAAGGCACAGTTCTCACTCCAACAGAACAGCAAAAAAGGTTCCGATCAGCTCTCCACCCCACCCTTCATGCCACCACAACACACAAAGACAGACAGACAGACAAGGATCAAGTTCTCAGTGACACTGGAAAAGAAAGGCCTTGTGACAGCCACCCTGTCCTCTCCTAACCCCAACCAGTAGAGCTTGTGTCCCTCACATACCCTATGTCGCCCTCCCTTCCATCCCCAAGCTCCATCCTCCCTGGGGACTGAGATGCTCCCACTGAGGTCAAAAGTATTTTTAGCGATGCCATGTAGACCCAGGCTTGGCTAACCTTCCCTGGACATTAATCTTAGATTCCACAGATGCCAGGTCTCCTGATCCAGGAGGCACAGAGGCGACAGGGAAATCTGAGAGCACTGGAAAATGCAACGCATGGTCTTCTGAGGATTTTGCCCGGATGCCGTGTAGGATACAAACAACAACAGTAACAACTAATGCTCAGAAAATGCCACAGCATTGACAGAGCACTTTTCCCGGCATTGCTGTCATTTCTATTCCCAAGTGGCTCATGGGGAAAATAAGGCAAGAATCATTCTTATTTATATTTCATGGAAGGGATAGGCAACTTGATGATATGGCACAGCTGGTAGAGATGACCAGACTCTTTATCTTCTGGTTCCAAACTCAGCACCTGTGGTTCCAAACTTCTGTTTCTCCCTTTAGACAGGTTTTGTTTTTTGCATTAACACCCCAAGGAGCAATATCTGCAGGTCTATGGATTTAAAAAGCCTAGTATCCTAAGTACTTTTAAGAAATGAGAGACTGGAAAGCAAGAGGCATGGGGCAGTTTGTGTCCATCTTGTTCCTGCCAGAAGACAGAGGACATAGTGATGAATGAAGGGAGGTGAGAAAATTTACAAACGTCTAGGCAGGGATAAGGAAAACCAAAAGATGATGCTGCACCCTGAGGCTCACAATGACCAGCAGGGCAAAGGGAGAGGAGCTCCCATAATCTGGAAAGTGCTAGGAAGCTGCAGGAGAGGACTGCCCAATGGTAGCAGTGGCCTCTGGCAGAGGAATACAACCAGGGTCAACCTACAGCCAGTAGGGAAAAAAAAACATTCCATTGCTCTCTTCTGCCACCTTCCAACTAGCTGCTCAGGACTGACTGACTCTCATCAGAAACCAGGCACTAGGGAACCTCCTGACACCCACAGAGATCAACCTCCTAGAGAGACCGAGAAAGAAGGGTGAATGTTTGGAGGGTCAAGTAGGACACCAGCACATACTGCTGTCTACTACAGTGATCAAGAAATTAAGGCAAGGTATTTCATGGAGGTCGGATGCCCTAGATTTTTTGCAGGGAGGGACAGTCCTGTTCTCCCATGGGAACCACCCTCAAGTCCAGCTGTACAGCTGTAGAAACTACTCTGGTCCTGGATTTATACCAAGAATGCTCAAGCAACCCTACTAAACCCATGAGCAATGTTGACACTCCTGGAGCCTCATGTAAACTTCAGCTCTGGGGTATGACCCCATGTGATTTACTTTATCTATCCCAATCTCTGTATGCTTATCTGTGGAAGGAAGATAAGAATGATAATAACCTCTGTGGTATTCATTTCAAGACAGGTTGGCACTTGACCCACTGGAAATGCCACTTACAGGGAAGCCACATTAAGAATGTCACAGGTTCCAGCAGAGTCGGAACCACTCAAGCCTCATTTAATCAAAACAGAACACAGCTCAATAGACTGAGACTTGAGGGTGTTCAAGGCCAAGTAGCCCTGCATTTGTCTGTCTAACCTTCTTTCACATAACAAAAGATAAAGTGAGGGAAGTCCCACAGGAATGGATCACAAGGATCTCCTCTCCAACTGGCTCTCAGTTCATTACAGACCCTCCCACCTGCCCTTGCAGGTGACCAAACCCTCCTACAGAAATTCAAAAAAAATAAAGGCAGGAGAAATAGCTTACTCCTTTTGACAGTGGGTCTTGTAATTGTAATTGACAATAACGATCTTCCCCCACCTACCTAGCCCAGGGCCTCAAAGTGCCATCATTAACCAGGTCTTCAAGCGAACTGTAAATGTTTTGTTAGGGCAAAGCACATGAATACCTGTGAGTATAGCAGATGTGGTCACCGAGCAGCTAATGATCGATAGCAACGACTGAGAGCAAGACCCTGGGGGACACTGCACACAGGACAGGTAAGTTTTGATGGAGCAGCAGGTGGCAGGAAATCCTAGAGCTTGCCGTGCTCCCTATGAGGGAAGGAAAGCTCAGGTGGAGCAGAAGTGTTTGAGGGCTTACTCTGAATCCTTGATGGGTTAAAGGAGGAAACTTCAGTCCAGAACTGGTTTGGGAGTTGGTGGCATCAAACTTCCTGCTCAGAGCTCTTTATTAGCATCAGATTCCATGGGGCAGCTTTACAGATATATCTGTACATGGCCTCCTGCATGGAGAGCCTAGAACACATCTCATTTGTTACAAAGAGATACTACGTCATATTGCAACTTTTAAACCAGAAACCAAAGAAAATTTGATGGAAGATCTTTAGCTTCCAAACTATCTCTCCCATGCTCCATTGAGCTTATCCTGTTCCCCTCCACTGTATTTCCAATTTCCTCAATATTCGGTCAGCTGGGCACAATCATTCTCCCATATATTCATTCAACAAACATTCATCTCTGGTCTGCAGTGTTTATATAAAGGAACACAGGATGGGTCCCTTAGCTCACAGTCCTAAAGATAAACTCCACTGTATGTGGTATATCCACATAAAACCTAGTGCTTCCTGTATTAAGACAAGGACAGTATGGCATTCTATCTTACAGCTACACTGTTGACTGGGTGACTTTAGGCATGTTATTTGGCTTCTCTGAGTCCTAGCTTTCTCCCCTGGGTTACAGTGATAATTAGATTGCCTATGGATCTGCTATAGGGATTAGATATAGATTAGGCATAGAATTAGATAAGGTAATATTTGTCTGACTCAGGGCTGGCATTACAGCACAGTGTGCTAAGCCACTGTCTGCCTCTCTGACATCTTATATGGGATGCCAGCGGTTCCACTTTCAATCCTCCTTGGGAGTCTGTACCATTTGTGTGGAAGGAAGACCAGATGAAGCTGGAACCTGGCATCAGCTTAGCTCAGCCCTGGCCATTATGGCCATTTGGAGAATGAACCAACTCTCTCTCTCCTTCTCTTTCTGTCTGTCTTACCATCTCTCTCTCTGTAACTCCATATTTCAAATAAAATAAATATTTAAAGAAAACTACTTTCTAGACTCTGAGAGCAAGATTCAGCCCAACAGAAACTCTATAATAGCTCAAGTGAGGTGAGGGACAGAAATCACTAATGCCACTCACGTGGTTAGAAGAATATTGAGGTCTAGCACTTAGGGATTCCGACATCAAGTGAGTGGTATTCCACAGGTGCTTCTCCCCAAGGAAATCTGCAAAGTAAACATAACCTGATACAAACTAGAACTTCTGAGGAGTACTTCAAAAAGTCAGCAGAAAAATTTAGTTAAAAGACTTCATTTTGATGCAAAAAATGCTGTTTTTAAGTCTATGCATAGTTTTTTCCTAATATACATTTCTCATGAACTACATGAAGAACTTTTAGTATCATACAGAGCCTTCATCAGCTGGGCTATAAGAGCAGTTATATTTCTTCCACTCCAGTAGCCCCATTGCTACCAACTAACCATCTGCCTTTCCTTCCTGACTAAGGAAAGCGAAGCCTCTGACCTATCCACATAGTCAATGCCTTGGGGTCAAGTATTTTCCCTTACTCTTATCTTGCTGAATCACTGAACTTTTACAGTCCAATCTTTTTGGTGACTTCCCCATCATTTTGTTTTGCTTAGACTGAGCACTGTTTTCACAACCCAATCCATTTGAGGGTTATAAAAGAGAGTTGAGTCACTGAGTTCCATGTGTGAAGAACTGGGGCCCTGCAATGGATCAGCAGACTCACTGGGTTCACCGTGGGGGTGGTAACAAGTCAATGCTGGAACTCAGTGGGCTTACCGGATGTAGGGTATTGGTGTCACACCAAAGCACACCTAGCACTCCACTGGTAATTCTCAACCTGAGCTGTAACAACTTACCAGTTCCACTGAATCACAACATGTTAGAGCTTCTAAAGTGGGTGAAACTTTAGAAATGAATTGTTCTGGTCGCTTCTCTCTCTCTCTCTCTCTCTCTCCTTTTTTTTTTTTTTTTTTTTTTTTTGGTAGGGGCACCAATGTCTCAATGTTGAAATTAGAATAAAGAGTACCCGAGTGTAGGTGTTGAGAATTTGGACTCTGTAGTCAAACTTCTCAAATCTTGTTCCTATCGATGACTGTGAATGCTTGGCAAAATTTTATCCTATGTGTTTCATGCCTTGATGTCCTCATCTATAAAATCGAGTAAGGTGCTTGCTTTATAGGATTGTTATAAGAATTGGGTAAGCTAATACCTTGTAAAGTATTTAGAGTGCACCTGGCTTATAACAATCACTGTGTGCTTACAGAATGAATAAGCTAAGAAGACAAGAGGCTGAGTCTCAGCTCCATGGTCATTCTAGGTATTCACAGATTGGATCACAGAATATCAGAGAAACTTTCTTGTGCCATCTCGTTGATGATTTTCTTATTGTGCCTGGAATACCACTCTATACATTTGCTTGGGTCATCTAAGCATCCCTGTTGGAGGTCCCAAGTGGGGTATTATTACCAGTAGTTAAAACCTCCTTGATGACTCAAAAACCTCTGATATGTCCATCTTGGTGTTGGCCTTAGCCACTATCACTGCAGGGGTCTCCTCAAGAGCTTGAAAGCAGAGTGAGCTTCCAATGAGTGTCCACTGTCTTTGCACTGAACCGTCGCTAGTCGCACTGGTCAGCTCTTGGCATCCCTCTACGTCTCTCTCATCCACTTGCTGTTTGGTCTCCGGAGGTGGCTGGTGAATCAGCACCTCTTTCATTCCACCAGGCATTTACCTTCAGATTCTGATTTCCTCGTTAAAAGAACTCTTATGGCTCTTTTAAGTCAGCTTCTTTGGACATGGGAGTGGAGAAGGCAAAGTGACAAGGTAAAGGTACAAACCAGAAAGGTACAAAGTGCTACTACAGAAGGCACACTGCTCACTGAAGATGGAAAAATAGTGTCAGACACCTTTTGGGTACCTATGTGAGCTTGAGTGACAGGAAGGCTCTGGAAATGCCTATACAACTTGATTTCAATTGTATTTATTTATTTATTTATTTTGCCTTGGATACCTTTGGGTCTGTAAGTAGGAGAAGGGATGGACAAGAACTTGGATTCTCATTCTTCTTGATTCCTTTTCCCAGGACATCTCTAGCTTTCAGCACCTGTCACTTAGGCCACACTCTAGAGCACCTTACCTACAGTCCTTCCCTATAGTCTAGTCTGCACTTGGGACTGAATCATCACTCCAGAAACCAACTTCTAACTCCATCAGTGTCCTTCTCAAATACTCTGTGCTCTTTGCAGTCTCTGGAACCAAACTGCTCCCTGATCCTCATGTCCCATTGTCCTTAATCCCACCACACCACTCCCCAATCAAAAGCATGCTTTGCTAATTTCTATTCTTGCACTAAGACTCACATCTCTGCCTCCATGAAAAGCAATGACTCCAATCTCTGAATGACCTTGAAAAAGCAACTTAATCTCTCTGAATTTCACATCTACAAATGATGTTATTTAAAAAGTGAGGATTTTCGCAAAGAGGAACTAAGGTAAGGTGAGTACAGCTTAGTACTACCTTGCACAAAGTAAGATCTCAATAAAAATTAGCATTATTGTAATCAACAAAATGATAATGGTGTTCTTAGAAGAGTTGAATCTCACAACTCTTCCAAGAGGATTTGTTGAACCTCCTGACTAAGCATTACGCCTGGTTCCTCAAAAGCTCCCTGTACATAGCTATTCCCTATTCTGAAGGTCATGTAGGCACTTTCCCATTTAACTTCTCTTTGGCTTCGGAAACAAAGACTGTAGCTGATCTATCTATGGATCCTTTATGTCCTATAAAAATGGGTCCTGGCACTTAGTGGGTCCCCAGAAAAGCTTTGTTTCATTTGACTGCTCCTCTAGACCCAGCAAAGAATGCCAGAAAAAAAGTCAGTGATACTCATGAATTGGTCTGGAAGAATAAGAGAACTCTCTTCAGAAATAAGAAATAGCAGTTCACTGTGACACTTCTCTGCCTGCCTGTCCACAGAGGAATCGATTGATTAACTTTTTAACCTTTTTCCCCAAGCTCCATGCCCCAAATCTAAGCTAGTGGTATTCTTGCTTACCAGGAAAAGCAGGGGCTAGTGAGTGCAAGAGAAAAAATGGTGTGTGCATCACTGGGACTCTACTTGAGAAATAGGAGGGGCAGGAGAGAAGAGATCCTGTTTCCAAGAAAATGGGGGTGGGAGGGAAATGGTTTGTGGCTTGCTTTCTCTCTCTTGTACATAATGCGCATTAGGGAAATTCTCCTCCTGGTTACATGGAATTACAAATCTTGGTGAGCATGAACTCAGACAGACAGGTCCCAACTGATTCATCAAATCTGCAAGTGTTGGGTTGCAGGCGTTGAGTAGCCTCTGCCCCAAGCTGACCTCACTTGAAATTCCCTGTGTTGTCATCATGGCCAGAACTCAAGTATGGTCACAGAACTCAGTTGCTCTAGGGGATTTGTCAGTTCACTCACAGTAGCTGCCTTCTCTGAATTCCAACCTGACAAGACGGCCTGGGCCTGTCCCCACATCTTTCAGGAGTCTAGCTCTGAAAGCTTCAGGGATATGCTAGTCTAGCCCAACCCTGGCCCAGGCAGGAAGGGTCACACTGACAGGCAAGGCAGATGGATCCAGGCCCAGAATGCAGGACTCTGGCTTGCTGTACAGGGCACTTTCCACTACCTAAGATGCCCCCATGTTATTCAATCCCAGGACATAACCCATGAAGAAAGGGGGTGTGTGAAATGCTTCCACCAGAAATCTGAGCTGGCTGCAAGCCCAGGTGCTTCTCTCCCTACCCTCCTAACCTAGTCTTAGTTCAGCAGTTATCACTCCACTGGTTTGTGTGAACATTTTCCTCTCCATAAGGTCAAGGTTGCCTTCCACTGAGCAGTCCTTGAGAACAACTGTGCTGGTTGGTACGTCTACCTTCCCAGGCACCTCTGCTGGCAAGACCTTTCCATTGAGCAATCATCTTGTGAAAACTGACTCTTTCTTGCCCTTCACAATTACTCGGCAACCCTACAAAACACTAAGCCAACTGTTTATTTTGATTTCAAGACTGAGGTTGAAGAGCTGGTTTTCTTTGTTTTATCTTTCCCTTGAGGAAGTTACTAGAGACCTCAGGGATTTCTGGTCTTTGATTCTTGCCTGCTGTCTTGACACACCTCTGTCTTCTGCCAGACCCTGGTTGAGGCAAGGTGATACAGGAGGACATTTGGAAAGAAAACATGTCTCCGAAGGGATGATGCTCCCTATATTGAGACTTGGCAATCATTCAGGCTTCTTTCCCGCTCCCCACCCCATCCCCAGGGCCACTGACCAACTCAAGATGCCCCTGTACCATCAGCCTGAATCAACATCTCCCATGTTACTTCTGAAATTCTATGCTTTATGAAGTATTCTAATCTCCTTCAATTCATGTGATTCCCAGGGCCTCCCTGAAGGGTAGGCAGGGCAAGTAGAGAGGAGACAGTCATATATCTTTATGTTTACATCCAGGCCTGATCCTATCAAATTACATAGTTGAAAATCCACGTAGTCAGCCTCCTGACTCCAAGTCCCAGACTCCTTGTGATCTTTTATTCTGCCAGCTATTCTCCTTTATCATCCATCTTGCATATCCAGTTAAAATAACTTTCTAAACCATTCATCTCATTCTCAAACATTTAACAACTCCTGAAAGTTTATAACACGAAGTTCTAATGCTTTGGCTGTCTTCTAAGGGCCACCACAGTGTAACTCTACAGTGTGACTGGGAAAGCATTATTCCAACATTTCAGCCAGAATAGCAATGGAAAGCAAGGGAAGGATACTTGAAATTTCCACAATATTCTATGTGCTTTTCAAACTTCTGTACCTTTATGCTGTGGATTCCCTAGAACCCCATCTCCTATCCCCCATGCCTGGACACAGACCTCTCTTAACGATGCTAGAATATTCTTAACTCATTCTTAACTCTCCCTTCTGAAATGCCTTAAATTGTTTCAACCATGCTGGTTTGTGAACTAGGCACTGAGGGTTGCCTCCACCTGTTGTCTCCCACCTCATCTTGGGACTCGACTCTGCACTAAAAAGGCGGCTATTCGAAAACCTCTCATGGTGATATCCCAAATGTTAAGTCCAAGAAGAGTTCAGATAGGACATGCCTTCTCTATGATTAGACAAATAAACCTGATTGAGAAAGAATGTTGAATGAGAAGTATAAAACTTCTGCTCCATCATTAAGTATTAGATGAACCTTTTTGGGCCAGTGCAATGGTGAAGCAGGCTAGTACTCTGCTGCAGTGCTGGCACCCCACATGGGCTTTAGTTTGTGTCCAGTTGCTTCACTTCTGATCCAGTTCTCTGCTTGTGACAAGGAAAAGCACTGGAGAATGACCCAAGTCCTTGTGCCCCTGCACCCAGGTGGAAGACCTGGAAGAAACTCCTGGCTCCTGGTGTCAGATCAGTTCAGTATTGACCATTGCAGCAACTTGGAGAGTGAACCAGCAAAGGAAAAATCTCCCTCTAACTCGGTGTGTTTCTCTTTCTCTTCATAAGCCTGTCTTTCAAACAAAAATAAGTAAACCTTTTTTTTTTTAAGAAATGAAACTTTCTTTATAAAAGAGGAGGACGAGCACAGAGGAGGAGCAAGAAGGAATGGGATATTGTAAGTTAAGGGTGAAGAGGATGGCTTAAGCTGATTTTTGCTGAGATCACCTTTGAGCCAGCCCATCTCATTGGATTATCACGCGAGAGTGTCTTGAGGATGTGTGTAGAAGGAAGGTTTAATGTCTAAGTCTATCATCTTTACCAGTACTACCGTTAGTGTCCCTCACCCCTGGGTCCCACCCCTCAGTTTAAGCACCTGAGACCACTGGGATCTATAGGAGAATAACTCCCTTTAGTACCAGAACTGCTGATTGATGGCCTTCTGATGCTACAAATGTCCCATGATCCTGAGACTATTATTAGGATGGTGAAACTGACAAAGCAAAGCTAAAAACAACTAGTGTGGCCATTACTTGCCTTTTGGCTCCTCATTTCAAGAGCTAGTTTCAAAATAAATTCTTTTTCTTTAAAGAGAATGCATTTACGCATTCTTTGCAACACCCTGAAAGGAGAGGGATTTTTATTTTGTAAGATTGGGGAATATGACTATCCTGAGTTTGCTCAGCCCTGGCCCTTAACCCTGGAACATTTGTTCCAAACTGGAACATAAGCCTTGAAGTTCAGCCAAGTTGGGTGGACTTCCTGGTGCCTGTCCTGTTAGCCTGACAGAGCCTAGATGCCCTGCCCTGGGGTGAATGTCTCTGGCTCTAAAAGGAGCAGCAGCTCAGAGAACCACAAAAGGCTTGGGGATAGAGACGGTTGGGGCTGAGGGATGTCAGGGTTCCTCCCTAGGAGTCCATAGCTGTATCTGAGATACATGGGGGAATTCATGCTTTCCATATTTTCATTTATTTCTTTTTTAATTGACAACTATATGTTGTGTGTATTCATGGCATACAAAATGAAGTTATGATATATGCATACATTATGGTGTGGCTAATGCAAACTAATTAACATCTATATCACCTTTCACATTTCTGTGATGAGACACTTAAAATCCACTCTCAGCAGTTTTCAAGTGCTCAGTATATTGTTGCTAATTATAGCCATTTTGGTGTACAACGAGTATCTTAGCTTATTCCTCTTATCTACTTCAAAGTTGGTATCCTTTGACCAACACTGATCTTTGCAACTCCCCATCACCACCCCACCCCCGCCACCTTGAACTCTTGGTAAAGATCATTCCACTCTGCCTCTATGAGTTCTGTTTTTATATGTTCCATGTATAAGTGCCAGGTTTCCTTTGAAATACTCAAGGCCTGGCAGGGTGCAGTGAGCCATCCAGCTAAATGACCCCCTTGCTTCATTTACCACCCCCACCTCCTCTAAAGCACCCAAGATATTTTAAAACCCTTGTTTTGATCTTCTTTGCATATCAGTTACACTATTTCTGAGTGCGTTTATTTTTATTTTTTTTCCGGTGGTGAGCCCATACTTCAAGCCCTCTTTTTGCACGTTTCCACTTCCTCTCACGTTCCTGCCTGCTGCTGTGGCCTCCTGGTGTGCTGTTCAGAGCCGGCTGAGTGCTTCTCATGGGTCTGTAGCCCTGCAGGAAGATCAGGAGGCAGGATTTGCAACCGTGACAGCTCCACTACCACTGACCATCTGCAGAGATGAGCTGACATTTCATAGCACATTTCCTTCATCTCTTTTTCCACAGAAGTAAACTCCAGTCTCATTCTAAAGGGTGTGGGAAGAGAAGCCCTTGTCTGACCACTAGGAAGATCAAGGGATATGGTTTCAGCTCTGACACTGACCTTGAGAAAATCCGTTAACCTCTTCAGGTTGGATTGCAAAATTCCTAAAGCTTGTATGTTTCCAACTTCCTAGGATTCTAATCCATATAAGAATACTGTTCTGTTGATCTCACTTCAGCAGCAAATACACTAAAGCTGGAATGCCACAGAGAAAACTAGTTCAGTCCCTGTGCAAGAAGGAAACATAAATAATTGAATGTATTTCTATTAAAAAAAATACTGATAATAAGGCTCTATTGTGATGAGGGTTGTGGTATAGTGAGTTAAGCTGCCACTTGCGATGGCCACATCACATACAGAAATGCCTGCGGTTGAGTACTGCCTCTTTTTCTTCTCTAGCTTCATCAGAGTGTACCCAGGAGGCAGTAGATGATGGCTCAACCACTTGAGTTCACAACCACCCATATAAGATATCTGGATAGAGTTTCCGGGTCCTGCCTTTGGCCTGCTCCAGCCTTGGTCGTTGGAGGATATCAGGGAATGAATGAAAATTTCTCCTTCTCTCACTTTCTTTGTACTACCTTTCAAATAAATAAGTAATTTTTTTCCAAAAAATCCTGCTGTATCAATTGTCAAAGTAATGTATGCATTGAGGATCAGCTTAGAGCTGGATTGTGGGGTTAACACAGTGGAGCTATTGAGCAGGAGAATCACAACACACGCCTAACCCCTCATGCTTTCCAGCATTTTTCACATCACAGCATACTTAGAAAGTGACATTATTTGCACTATATACTAGGCAAATGAACAAGGCTGCTATTGCCTGGGGGTGAGTATTTCATTAATTTAAGGTATCTTGAGCCTTTGTGAGTCACTCCAAGGAGTAAGGAGAGATAATTGAGCCCAATAGGGACCCAGATTTGGGAAGCTTTGGTGTAAAGGATTAAAGCAGCTTCTAACTAGAAAAAACATTGATGTTCTGCTCCATTCACAAACACAAAATTGAGCAGGTAGAGCATGTCATTAAGGGGTCCTGAAACAGACCTCAGAATTCAGCTAGAGACCCTGCCACTGACCAGTTGCATGTGTGCCTTTGGGAAATACTAAGGCTCAGTTTCTCCTGTCTTTGAAAAGGTAGTACTAGTATTTCCAACCTCCATAAGCCTAAATAAGGTAATGCACCTCAGTGTGTTCTAAGTACTCAATAAATGTTAGCTATTATTATAGTTAGTAGTGCTAGACAGGAAATTAAAGGTCATCTGGTCCAATCTTTTCATTTGAGAGAAAAGGAAACTTTTAACTTGATGAAAGTTACACATTTGGTTAGTGGCTGAGCTGGGACTGGAATCTAAATCTTCTGATTTCAGTCCTGAGCTTTACCATCAGGCTGCATTTCAAAACCTCCAGGTTGTTAGGGAGTGAGAATGCACCCTCATTCCTTGGAAAGAATCAGAAGATAAGGTTATCTTTATTTGCTTCAATGCTTTACCGTGACCTTGAAGCAGGAGCCAGAAGGTGAGGCTCCCCAAACGTTGGCCTGTTTCACCTAGGGAGGCAAAGGGCTGGCCTCCTGGCCTCAGGCAGCCTGGGAATAGGTGCAGAGGCTGAGCGTCTGGCAACCCAGTTACCACAAGCATAGGACCGAACCTAGAGGCTCATTTTACATCTTAAACCTCAGGTTCACCTGGAGACAGAGTGTTCAACAGCAACACAAAGACTAGGACTTGAGTCTCAGACTTGGTGGTGGTATGTACTCACTGCTCCACCCAGTGAAGCATCTCCCATGGACGTGAAGTCAATTACTCATTCCAGTGTTATTTTCCTGCCTTCTCTCTTCTTCTATCTCCAGTCACAAAGGATTGAGAACTTAATAAGATACCAAATCATGCAATCTGTGAAAGTGACCATAGAACAACCAACCTGTGCTGTCCATGGCAGCAATCAAGCATGTATGACCATTTGAACTCAAAACAACTACAATTTAATTTAGCTTAAATTTTTGCTCCTGCGGCTCAATGAATATATATTCCAGGTGTGCATTAGTAATGTGTGGCTATTGGCTGCCTTCTGGACCCTGAAGATATGAAATCTATCATTGCCATAGTTACCAAGCAGTTCTATGAGGGCACTGTTTAGACAGACAACTGATTGTGTAGTCCTAAACAGCTCAATAGATCAGATAAAATTGTCCCTGAACTCCATGTTGACAAAGTAAGAAACATACAAATGCAAAAAAAGTTGTGTCATTACCAATTCCTTAAGGAATACAAAGCTCTGTCATGTATATTCAAAAGAAGTCCTCATAGGGGTTTTGACAGCGAGGCTTACAGCATGCCCTCAGAAACAACACCAGCCAAGATAGTAACAAACTTCAATTATTATATGGATTCATTGGCTACCATTATTGAGATTGTGCGTAATAAAAACACTGTTCTCATGTAGGAGCAGGATTCTCGCTTGCCTTGTGCTAAGAAGGAGCATTGGTTATACTTGTCAAGTGAATTTGCCCTTAACATTTGTCCTGAGGCCTACGTGACAATGGTAGCCATTGTGGCTCTGCAGGAAGAGCAGGGAACAAGCAGAAAGATGAGCCAGTGCAAAGGGCCTCGGACTGGAAAGCACCAGCCAGTTCTGCAGGAGAAAAGGCTAACGGACACGTGGAAGAAGTTGACAGCAGAGGCAATGTTTGACAGATCATGTGCACAAAGAAAGTTCAGAGTCGGTGAAAGTTGGAATTATAATACAAGTTTTTGCTTTGATACAAAAAATGTTGAAACCCACACTTTTTTTTTTCACAGTATGCGTTTTCCTTGAACTTTCTGAACACTCCTTGTATAACCATGAGTGGTGAGAATGTTTTGCAAAGAGATAAATTATAATTTGTGGCCCTATAAAGGCCAGGCTGGCCACTGCATGAAAAAGTAATTACAAGGGGCGAAGTGTGGACAGGAAGAATGTGATGATAGAATGGCACCAGGGGAGAGAGTGAGAAGTAGCCACAATTGAGGGATATTTCAGATGTAGAGCCAACAGGACTTGCTGAGAGATGAAATGACAAGAGTTTCAGGAGAAGTGAAAAAAAAATCAAAATTACTCTTATTTGCTCTTAGCAAATTGCTGTGGGGCCAGATACCACTTACTTGCTGCGGAATACAGAGGAGAAATTTGAAGTGGGGAAGGAGTGAATCAATAGCTAGGTTTAAGTCAGGTTTGTGAGAAGTATCTATTACCTATACAAGTAGAATGATCAAGTCTGGAGCTCAAGGGAGAAAGAAGTTGGAGATGGAGAGCTGGAGTTATCTGCATATAGATGGCATGTTAAAGCCATGGGACTCACCAAGCTCATATAGGAAAAGTACACACAGAATAGAGACAAGGACCCCAGAGCCATTCAAAATATGATGCAGATGAAGAAGAGCCTGACGAAGATACAGCAAGGCAAGGGCAAAGCAGGTGAATGTGGAATCACAAGAGGCAGGAGAAAGAAGTCTGAAGGCATAGAAAACGTCAGCCATGTGAAATACTGCTAAATAGACCAGTTAGCGAAGAGCATCTGGCTTTGGACACACGGTAGTTACTGATGACCTTAAACAAGGCTGTTTAAACATGGTGTCAGAAGAAACTAGGCGCCGAGCTGAAGAGAGAATGGAAGCTGAAAAAGTGGACTTAGGAGGTGTGGTTCTTGCTTTCAGAGTGTTTTGTGAATGCATCCACAACTCTACAAAGTGGTAACTGAACAGATTCGTAAGGTCAAGAGAGCTGGTGCTTTCCAAGAATTGTTACAAAGACACCAAAGTTTGATGGTGAGACAAAAATTACACAGAGAGTAGAAGGAGCGATGAAGAACAGGAGGGAAAAAGAGAGAAGTGTTCAGTAGATGACAGAATGGAGATAGTATCCAGGGTCCTAGTGCAAGGGGTGGTTTACAGTCATGGCTTCTTCAACCATGCTAGAAGGAGGGCAATGTATGCCAGTACAGATAGAGGTGGGTTCAGATCAATTGGTGGAAAGATGAAATAACTCTCTTCCCAGAGCAAGGAAGGAAGGTCATTATCTTGGGAAATTAAAGTTGAGTATAGTGATGGTTTAAAACACACACACACACACACACACACACACACACACACACACACACACATTGGAAGTGAGGAAGCAGTGAATCAATAGCTCGGTTTTAGTCAAATATGTATATATTTATATGAAAGGCAGAGTTACAGAGAGAAAGGGTGAGAGACAGAGAGGACAGCTCTTACATTATCTGACATTCTTCCCAAGTGGCCACAATGTTTGAGGTTAGGCCAGGAGCCTGGAACTCCATTTGAATCTTGCATGTGAGTGCAGGGACTTAAGCACTTGAGCCATCATTCACTGCCTTCTTAAATGCCTTAGTAGGAGCTGTATTAGAAGCAGAGCAGTCAGGACTCAAATTGAATGCCAAGTCAAAGGCTGCTTCCATACACACCATGACACAATGCCAGCTCCATAGGAGAGACTTACAAAGGGAGCTGAGGATGGGAGAAATTGACCCAGAGGCTCAAAAACACAAAATAAGGCTTAAAAGTCATCTATAATACAGTGTCACTGAGCTGTATGTTTTTAGATACTTCTAAATTTTATGCAAAAATGAAAGACAAACATTTGGTGTCAAAAATTTTTTAAATGAGAGGTCTCCAAAAGGTTCCTGAGAAACGTGTCTTAAAACAATTATACATTGATTTTCATTTTTTACACCAAAATAAATTCAACATTTAATTTCATTTTCCCAGTAACATTTTTTTAAATTTATTTATTTATATTGGAAAGTCAGATTTTCAGAGAGGAGAGACAGAGAAAGATCTTCCATCTGCTGGTTCACCCCTCAAGTGGCCACAATGCCTGGAGCTGAGCTGAGCTGAAGCCAGGAGCCAGGAGCTTCATCCGGGTCTCCCACGAAGGTGCAGTGTCCCAAAGCTTTGGGCCATCCTTGACTGCTTTTCCAGGCCACAAGCAGGGAGCTAGATGGGAAGTGGAGCAGCCAGGGTACAAACCAGCACCCATATAGGATATTGGTACATGCAAAGTGAGAACTTTAGCCACTAAGCTATTGTGCTGGGCACTTGCCACTAACTTTTGAAGTTCCCCCTTGTATCCAAGTTGTTTTCCTGGACCCAGCACTTGTAGTTACACCAAGAGTCTCCCTTCCTTCCACAAGGGAGGTCATTACTGACCCTCCTGGGTTTTGCCACATTTAGAATTACCCTTCAGGGAGAGCTGGGTATGGGGCACCTAAGTCTCACCCCACTAGTTAGACCTTGGGGATGGTGTAGCTAGTAGAGCTGAGCTGAGAGAAAACCTAGGCTTTCCTCAGTAACTGTGTTACTTACTGAATGATGATGTTCTCCCATGCCTTCATCCTCTCTTCCCGCTCATCACAACACTGACCCTGCCTAAACTACAGCTTGTATGTGACATAGAGCTGATGCAATGGTGTCTATAAAACCGTTTCCAAGTACAAATAATTATGCAGACATGAAAAATGATGTTATTTGAATGATTCTGTAGGGACTGGTGTTGTGGTTCAACAGGCTAATTCCTTACTCTCAAATCACTGGCATCCATATGGGTTCTGGTTTGTGTCGGGGCTGCTCCACTTCCCATCCAGTTCTCTGCTTATGGCCTGAGAAAGCAAAGAGGATGGCCCTCTGACCACACATGAAAGACCTGAAAGAAGCTCCTGGCTGCTGGTTTCAGATTCGCTTAGCTCTGGCTATTGTGGCCATTTGAGGAGTGAACCAGCAGATGGGAGATTTTTCTCTCTGTGTCTCTCCTTCTCTATAAATTTTCCTTTTTAATAAAAAAATAAATCTTTTCAAAAAGCCTTAAAATGAATGATTCTGTGTGGCAGCACCAAATGTAAAGCTAAGGCAATCACTGGTGTGAGTTTCAGATTCCAGATGCCAGCAAGCAGAGGTCACCATGGCTGAGAAGCTATTTGCCTTAAAATTAGAAACTGATGAAATGCTTCAGACGAAAGACAGTGCATTTCAAAACACAGGCAATGGGAAGCAACCCCCTCTGCTTTTTGTGCAACATCCTATGAACACATGGGCTCTCCCAAACCCAGGATGTTGCTGCAGCTGGCAGCCTGGTAAGTTTTAAACAGCACCGGACTGATCTGTGGGTTGTTCTGTATTCCTCAGCAAGTGACTTTGCCTTTGCATGCCTCAATCGTCTCCTCTGCAAAATGGGAAGAAATTGTACCACTTTCTACTCAACTTCAGGAAGATTTGATCTTCTCAAAGGAAGAAGGAAAAAACAAAACAAATAGCCTGGAGAAGACTTTGGTTTCCTCTGAAAAGAGGCTAGTGGAAATGTGAAGTGTCACTATTATTAAGTCTGAGACAGTCCTTCCCACCCCCACCACGTCCCAGGGCTACAGTGTGAGCTGTGTGACAGGCTATTTTTAAATTCCCATCTCTGGAAGCATATGGTGCTGTCCAGTGCCAAAAAGAGAAAAATGAGCCACTTGTGTTTGTTTGCTTGTCTTGATCAGATGGAACACTTCCTATGTTCCTGTTAAACATTACCTTTCCTACTCTGAACTGTGAAGATGAATGCTGAAGCTTTTCTACATCGTCATCTGAAACAGGCTGACGTGCCACCCCTGGCCTAGACAACCAGGCAAGCCCAGCCTGGGGCAATGGTGTATTTACACAGACCTCCTCCCTGTCTCCTCTCTACCAAGCAAGACATGTCAAACATATGAGGATGATCGCCCATATTGAAGATGCTTTATCTAATTTTTGGTCATTTTCTTTATTTAGGAGCAGCATCGTAGGGTTTTATTGTTTTTGCAAATATAGTAAAGCAGGTCCCTTTTTTGGGATATTTCACAGTCCTCTTGGTTGTTCATGCTCATTATTTGTTTTTCTTCATCTTTAATGAGTACTAGCTGTTGTTGAGTGAGGCTCCTGTTACTGCTCCAGATATACTTTTCATCTATTATAAATCACAGTTCTACTGCCCTCTTTAACCTATCTAATGTCACTCCTTCTGTCTCGTCATTTGAATCTGATTTCTGACATCAGCCCCCTACAATGATATTCAGCTGATTGGTTGAGAAAGGAGAGAGATAAAATGCCCATTCCCAAGATTTCATAGTATTTGACTGTCATAAAAGAGCAAAAATACTCCTAAATTGATATGGATAGGATTCGATAGAGGGTTTTTTTTTTTCTTTTTTCTTTTCTGTATATTCCAGGAGTTGGGTCAAGTGAGGGCTAAAAATAGAATTGATGAAGATGGTGAAGAAAATCTAGGAATCTTCAAACAACTGATGAAAACCAAAGTATGGAAGAGGAGCTTGCTCTGTGCGGCTCTGGCCAAAAAGGAAATCACCCAGAAAAATTTCCAGAAGCTCAAAATAAACAGCTGTGAAATTGCCGACTCTTCCAGCACTGGGGAGCTCTTGTTTGGAGAGTAATAAACTATTTTCATTAGCAAGGTTCAGAAGAGAATGGATAATCACTTTTGCTTCATTTTTGACAGCAGAACCTTAAAAAAAAACTAATGACACATGTGATCAATGATCTTTAAATTTCTCATTCTGCAGCTCAACCGATTGCCCCCACATAGAGGAACATGTGGATACTCTGAGACTAACTCAGGTTTTCAAGAATCCTTTCAATGTACTCATAAAAAGGCTTTCTAGGATCCAGCGCAGACACTCAACAGGCTGATTCCTCACTTTCAAATCACTGGCATCTCACATGGGCTCTGGTTCATGTCCCAGCAGCTCTATTTCGCATCCAGCTCTCTCCTCAAGCCTTGGAAAGCAGAAGGATGGTTCAAGATCTGGGTCCCTGCATCCATGTGCAGAGATCTGAAAGAAGCTCCTGGTTTCTGGTTTTAGATCAGCTCAACTCTGGCTGTTGCAGCCATATGGGGAATGAACCAGCAGATTGAAGATATTCTCTGTCTTCTTTCTGTAAATCTACCTTTCAAATTAAAAAAAAAACTTTTTTAAAAGAAAGGTTTTGTAGTTTTCATCGCCTTCTTGCCCAATTTGAAGCAAATCCTGCAGTTTGGTCACCAGGAAAAAAGAAAGGATTGAAAGTACAACTTGTCTTCTCCCTAGAAGCAGAACTATCTTTCACTTAGATGGAATTCTCTCATTTCTATTCCCATTGTTCTGACCTGAAACCGCATCACCAAGCAACCTAAGCCCTACTCCTTTTCATATCCCTTCGGAGATTCAGGGTATGCCTACCTGCCTACCAGTCCTCCCACATCATCCTGTCATCATTGCTTATTGTTGCTCTGTGAATGACTCCTTTGCCTACAACTCTCCTTAAGTTTCTTAAATCCACAACTTCAGCCTGGCTGTGCATTCTAGCTCTGCAAAAATTGGGCAGTGTGATGTCTGTCTAGAAAATTCTGCACCAGTTGACTCATTCCACACTCATGCAGACCTTCTCCATTTTTGTTGTTGACAGCAGCACCTGGCTTGAGCCTCACATGCTCCAGGAGGCATTCTCAACTTCTCCACTCTGTTAATAACCTCCTCCTGCCTCTCACTTGTCTGCACTCCTGGAGGCCTCAGTCTTTAGTTACCAGTTAAGCAGTGCATGTTTCACTGCCAAGAAAAGCTGTACCTCTGTTTCCGTTGGGTGTGTCTTGGTTTCCCAAGACTGAGTTGTAAGTTCCTGGAGGGCAGGGACATTATTGCTTTTCTTTCAAAACTCCCCTTCTATACAGCTCAGTGTGGGCTACGAAATAGTAGTGCCTTACACTCATGGCAGATTTCAGAGCCTTCAAAGCACTGTCACATGTCATCTATTTGAGTCTCCCAACAACCAGATGAGTACAAGGTGGATAATGAAAAGCATGTTGTAGGTGAGGAAAAGGATGAAAGAGCTTGTTATATCCACACAAACAATACATTTTTTCTAGTCAAATGTGCTACAAATAGTAACAATTCAATGAATAAATAAAAGAGCAGCTATTGTGGGACCAGCCTCTTGGCATAATAGGTAAAGCCACCTCGGGTTGCCAGCATCCTGTGTAGACACTGGTCTGAGTCTTAACTGTTCCATTTTACATCCAGCACTCTACAGATGGCCTGGGAGAGCAGCACAAGTTGCCCAAGTGCTTGGGGCTTCTGCAACCCACATGAAAGACCAAGAAGAAGCTCCTTTCTCCTAGCTGCTGGCTCCTGGCATTGGCTCTGGCCCAGCTCTGGCCATTGCAGCCATTTGATGAATGAACCATCAGGTAGAAGATCTCTCTCTCTCTCTCTCTCTCTCTCTCTCTCTCTCTCTCTCTCTCTCTCTTTCTCTGACTCAGTAACTGTGACATTCAAATATATGTGTGTGTGTCTGTGTGTATTTAAAAAAAATCTTTCAGTTCACATCTTTCAGTTCAAAAATTTGGGGATAGCAAAAGGAAAGTGGCTACGTATCTGACAACTGCCCCAATGGTATTGAAATAGCTTGACTCAACGCAAACCAAAGAATTTGTTCTCTGTGAATGGGTTTAGTTTGATGGAAAAATCCTTGTCTCTAACTCTGGCCATTTTCTGCTAATGAGAAGAGATCTTAGCGAGAATACAGTACATTTTCACATTTGTTTGTATGGGTACCCAGGAGGACATCAGCAACTTCAGACACTGATCTGGGACACTGTGGGTCTGCCTATACGGGCACTTCTCAAAATCCGAGACCACAGTAGTCGGAAAGAATGGAACCTGGAAATGGCCTTAGTGGCCAAATGGTCTCCATGTTCCTCACTTGTTTACTAAATTCATCCAATAACATTTAAGTAAATTCTAAGAAAATGAAAATGTGTTTCTGTTCCTCTAGAAATTACCTCTGAATTTTCTAGTAAAAGCGTTTGCCAGCTCTGTTCAGCCAAGTTCCTTCTCCCCCCACTCCCCTTTTCTTTGACAATGAAAGCAGTTTTGGTGCCAACGCTCAGATCTGGCAGGTGTTTGATGACACATGTTCTGTGATAAATGTTTATTACATAAGTTCATTCAAGTTAGCTGCCATAGCTTTTGAGGCACCATTGCTACTTATTAAATATAATGCTCTCCTTGAAAACCAAAGACCAAGATTTTCTTTTTCTTTCCCCTTTGAGGTGCTCTGTGTTCTCTTAATGTCTGCTGCAAAGGAGAAGTCAGTAACCGATGCCTGCCTCCTGACTGCCACAACAGACAGTAGCTCAGGGAAAGCCACCCCTCTGCCCTTGAGCCTGGGGTTGCTCATTTGTAAAAGGAAGAGGTGAGAGCTGTGATTGCCACGGTCTCGGTCTCTAAATACTGACATGTCCTAATGAGAGGACTGGTAGGGGAAAAGCAGTTACAATCAAGCATAAACACATGCTCGCTTTTCCTCATCCAGAATGTGTTTTTCGTAACTGAATGTGCTTCCTTTTTCATGGGCACATCCTGCAATCAAACGTGTGGGTGGCAATAAAGCATGCACCTACTTGGGGAGAGTGACTACACAGATATGGAGAGGGGCAGGCAAGGATGGCTATGTAGGTGAGTGATAAGGGACAGACACCAGTAATCACCTGGGCATCATCCAACTTCGTCTTTCTCTGATTATTATAGTAGGACAAAAAGGGTCTCCAAGGTGTTTAAAATATAAAAACTTAGAGGAGAACTACTGAGAAACTTCCACCCCCATCATTGTTTGAAATGAGGAACTCAGAAATTTTGGTTCTATAAATTTGACTAATTTTTAAGAAAAAAAAAAGTACAAATATTTGCATATCAAGACTTTAAAAATTATCAACTTGAAGCCAACATTGTGGCATAGTAAATCAAGCTGTCTCATGAAGTACCCATACCCCATTTGGCACTGACTTCAGTCCTGGCTGCTCTACTTTCTATCCTGTTCCCTGTTAATGTACCTGGGAAAGCAGTGGGAGATGGCCTAAGTCTTTGGCCCCTATATCCTTGTGGGTGACCAGTTGAAGCTCCCGGTTCTGGGCTTTAGCCTGTCCTAGCATTACCCATTGAAGCCATCTGGGGAATGAATCAGAGGATGGAAGATTTCTCTATCACACTCCTTTTCTCTGTAACTCTCTGCCTTTCAAATAAAAAAATTAAAAGAAATGTTTAAAGAATTATCAATCTGCTATTATTTTCTCCCAAAACTGCATTAAAGTTTATATAAAATAAAAATTCACATGCATGATATCATCTTCAAAACAGCTTTCTGGAAGAAAGTGTTACCACAGGGCCCATTTCACAGGTGAAGAAATCAGGGTGCTATCAGGCCCAGAAGCTTGTCAGAATAGTGAATTCCACAAGGGGCCAGCTGAGTGATAGCAAAGATTCTTTGTTTGATCTGAAACTTTCTCTGCTCATGCGCACCAAAGCATTTCTCCACAGAGAGCTCTTCTTGCCCTCAGGCAGATAAGTGAGTGATGATGCACAAGGCTGAACCAGGGGATAGCATCCTCGCTGTCTAAAGGACTAGTATAGAGGGTCTGGCGTAGTGGTCCTTGCCTTGCACGAACCGGGATCCCATATGGGCACCGGTTCTAATCCCAGCAGCCCTGCTTCCCATCCAGCTCCCTGCTTGTGGCCTGGGAAAGCAGTCAAGGATGGCCCAAAGCCTTGAGACCCTGCACCCATGTGGGAGACCTGGAAGAGGCTCCTGGCTTCGGATTGGCTCAGCTCCAGCCATTGCGGCCGCTTGAGGAGTGAATCATTGAACGGGATATCTTCCTCTCTGTATATCTGCCTTTCCAATAAAAATAAAATAAAATAAAGACTAGTATAAAGGCACAGATCCCAGAACTACAGAGTCCCCTGGTGCCACCAGAAATCTTTATCACAGCTCAGTCTCTCATTGTATCTGGGGGCAGCCTAGGATGAGATGGTGGCAAAAGGAACACAGAAATCGCTGAATTCCCATCTTTGGCTTTTTGAGAGACTTTGTATTTCAACTCGAAGCAATTCAGGAGCTCAATCACTAAGCAGTAGAGCAGAAGTTATTTTTTAAAGCTACTTAAAAATTCTGTTGTTGAGGGTTGGACAGAGTGAACATCTGTCTTTCTTCAGGGACTTCCATTAGCTAAGCTCACCAATGAAATATAGAGGGACTGAGGCAGAGAGAAATGTGACTGTGCATGAGTCACTTGTTTCTGACCTTTGGCATGATTTGAAAATGTGTTGTAAAATGCTTACCAATCAATAATTCCATCACTGGGCAATAGTGAGGTTGGGGTTTGTGCAGGAGGGGAAGCTGGGCAGTAATGCTGAGTCACTGAAGAGGCTCCAAAATCTTGCCAAGCATTGGACCTGCAGCAGGACCCAAGGAAATAAGGTCTGCACACAATTTTTCAAAGGGAAGCAAAGTGAAGACCCAGGACAAATGGGAAGTGAAAGCAGACACCTCTTGCACTAGAGCTGGTGGCTAAGTGTAGGTAGTCCAAAGCTAGCCTGTCTATTCTTTTCTGTCAAGGGCTAAGACCAATGTTCTACTTCAGATGGGTGCTAGGAGGCATCTCTTCTTGGCCTCCCAGACAGCATTACATAAGTGAAAGAGGCAGATGCCATAGCGGGAGGACACAAAAAACCAGGAGGCTAGAAGCCCAGTTCAAGACCCTGTCTACTTGCTGGACGTATGTCCCCCTGAGTGGTCATGTCTCCTGTCAGAGCTCCAGATGACAACTAAAGCATAGATCACATGAGGCTCAGAGGTGATGGGGGAAGTGAAAGCATTGTTCAAACCATACAAGGGGCTATTAGTAGAAACCCATCCATCTGATTTTGCAAGTTCAAATGGAAAGAAGCTCTCATTTATAGAATAAAACTGAAGTATGGCTAGCGGTGAGTGGTGAAATCAACAACAAGGATGGTCCTATGCAGAAGACAGAGACTTTTCAAAGTCTTTTGTGGCAATCACTCTTAAATGTAAGCAGTGGTTCTATGATAAATGTTGAACAACTGGTTCTATGGAGATGAACAAGCTCTGACTTATAGGAGTTGCTGATTTCTGTGATGTAAATGCTTGTACCATAACCCACTGATTTCAAGCTCTGAGTGTAACATTAATAACTGTGGAGTTAGGAAAAACTGCTACAACTGCCCCACACATGTAGGTGTAAGCAGCTTCAGTCTCAGTGCACCACTGGGAATTTTCCAGAAGGCTGATGTTGGTATAGCAGACTTTGAAACTCTTACTGCTACATGAGACTCATGTTTTAACAGACACCCACAAAGTTTGCCTCTATAATAATCCAGAAATGAGAACTGTCATTTTTATTTAAATTTGTCCTTATTGCAAATTTCCTTGGGGTCATTGTTAGGTGCTAAAATACAGTACTGTTTTCCTAAGTCATCTTTTTTAACTTTGAGTCTGACCACTTAAGAGATCAGCAAGATGTGTAAAGTGGAATGAAGCATGAAAACAGAGACAGAAAGAAAGTCTGAGATCAGGCGTGAACAATCCTGTCTCTGTGACCTTGTGTAAATCATTTGCCTTCTCTCTCAACTTCTACGTCTGTGAAGTAGGAAAAGCCCTGGCCTTGCCAGCCTCAAATGGCTATTGAAAGAAACCAGCACGAGGGTTTTACAAACAGCAAACACCTGTTGGCTTTGAATTATTATTATTATTTTCCCTGATTACTAGACATTAAACTTCATTATAATTATCACTACATGTTGCACTGGCCAAACCCCTGAACAATCACTTGTACCCTCTGACTCCAGTGCACCTCTGGTACCACTTCTAAGTACAGCCATGCTCAGGTTAGGAACTCTGGATTTGAAGGGAACAGTCCTTGGGGCCTGTGGTGTAGAGCTGTTTTACTGCACCTAGGGCTATCTGCACTTGCTCATGTCTGCAAACCTTCATAGTCAGTGACCCATGAAAGTTTAAAACAAAATCCAGTTCAAGCTTGGTCAACCTAGAACTATAACACACTCACTGAAGAGCTGGACAAGAATCAGCTGGAAAAAATTTCCCAACCAATGCTGAGGCCATGTTTAAGGTGAGGATCTACTGGGGAGATTTGAGGAACCAGTGTTTCAAATACACACCCCCGTCAATTCAGTTGTAAGTGGATCTTGAGCAAAAACACTCGGTATGATGTGAGACATAATGGGGTGGAGTAAAAAAAGAATTCTTTATCAATTTTATGCCAAATACTCCATAGAAAGCAATATATCTTGAGGGAAATCATGGCTGTGCAATGAGATAACTATATAATCCACTTCTTGGTCAGGCTTCCTTCTTCCCTTAAGAGGATTTCACTGCCCCCATCCACCCACTGTGCACAGGTGGTCAAGATGCACAGCTGCACCTGGGTCAGCCTCATGCTCTGCCAGCCACCCAGGTCTCTGTAAATAGTGTTAACCACTCACGGTTTGCCGCCCGCCCCAACCAAAGACCACAACAGAGAGACACTTTGAGACAGGTGTACCTAACACACTGTCCAGCTACCCACTGCTCTGGATTGCCCAAAGGAAAAGTTTTCTTGATCAACACTCCACTTTTATCCCTGTTCCTACAGTCACATATCCCAAAGTTGCCTTGATCATATCATGCAAAATAACATCTCAGCTTCTTGTCTACCCACTTAGTCCACAAATACTTACCAGGCTCTAACTCTGTTAGACACATGTGCATAACTGGAAATCCAGGATGAGAGGATTTTCCACATTTAATTCCTTTACGGAATTAAAGTCTCATAGGACTGAGACATTAGAGTGACAGCTACAACATGATGTGGTAAGTATCGCTGAAATACACAGATATTGGAGAATTACAGAGCTGGGAGGACCCACTGTGTAACTGTTGGAAGGGCATCAGCAGGTGCCCAGAATGGGAGGCTGGCAGAGGAAGAGAGCTTTCCAGGCTGGAGGAACAGCCTGTGCAAAGCAGGGCAGTAAGAGCAGTGGTAGCAGGCAAGTGATCTGTGCTACAGGAATAGAGAAAGGGATGTGGCAGCAGAGGAGGCTGGAAACTAAGCAAGTGCAAGTTCTCATCTGCCAGGTCATGAGTTCAGATTCCACCTTGAAAAAGAGGGCAACCCCTGGAATATTTTCAGCAGGTTTAGGGTTGCGATTCTCTCAACTTCTGGAGTGGCAGCCTGGTAACTAGGTAAAAACAAGAAGGAAGGCTGTAAAGCCATGGAAATGGTCTGGATGAGAGAAGGCAAGGCCCTGAACTAAAGCAGTAGCAATGGGAGTAGAGAGGAGAGGAAGGATTTAAAAAAAAAAAATCAGACACAGGCTCTCCAGGAGAGGTAGGGTGTGGCCTGGGACCTGGGGTGGAGTGGTTCAAACCATCCGAGCTTTTCTGGTGAGGGCATCTCCAGTGTGTGATGAAAGAACAGTGATATAGAATACAAGGGGCTAATTCCATTTCAGAAAAAAGTTAAAAAGTGATCTTTGGAATGTGTCTATGATATTGGAAAATGTGGGCATGTTTCCAGCAGGTTTTTTTTTTTTTTTGGACCTAGAATTCTAAAATGGGACTGAGATGAAAACAGAAGAACTTTCCTTCATTAAATGTAAAATCCTTAGTAAAATCATGTTCATTACTCTTGTAGGTTACTCATCAATGGATTCTATTTCCAAATCAATATCAGGAATAGTGAGCGGCGTTGCAGCATAGTACATTAACCCCCCTGTCTGCAGAGCCTGCATCCCAAATGAGTGCCAGTTCTAGTCCCAGCAGCAATACTTCCCATCCATTTCCCTGCTAATGCTCCTGGGAAAACAGTGAAAAGATGACCCAAGTACTTGGATCTCCTATTGCTACATGGAAAACCTGTAACAGGTTCTATAGTTCTTTTTCAATCCGGCACAGGTCAGCTTTTGTGGCCATTTGGGGTTTGAACCAGCAAGATTTCTCTCTCTATCTCCCCTTCTTTCTGTGTGTAACTCTGTTTTTCAAATAAATAAATAAATAAATATTTCAGAAATAAATCTCTCAAACAATCAGGATATTATCACCTCCAATCAACTAAATGTGAATTATCATGTTTGCTTTTTTATCATGCTTACCAGGAAGCTGTTATGCTCATGCTCATATAAAATTGCTACATGAAATTTATAACACATTTGCTTTTCTGCCATTTTTATGACCTTTACTTTTGATTTACAACTTAATATCCTTAGTGTATGTCTTATAAGGTAGGTTGCCTTTACTTTCTGGAAATAAAGTCACACATGTTTCATTTCAACATGCATAAGGTAAGGTTGGATTCTATGTACCTCAAATACTTTTTAGGTTACTAAGAATATATATTTTGGATCTATGAAAGTGACTATTTCTCCCATCTACAAGAAAAAAAAAAGCTAAACAAACAAGCAAAAAAACCTTCTTTGGGAAGAGAATTATCCTGAGGGATTAGTTAAAAGCAAAGGAATCACAAGTTTGCAGATTGTTAGAGAAAAAGTGAGCCGCTACTTCCAAAAGTGCATCCCGAACAACTGAGGACAAAACCCCTAGCAGATGTCCTCCAACCTAGCCCTTTCCTGCTTCCCAAACAGGGTACTTGCTTCCCAAGACAAGACAAGACATTGTCAAAAAAGCATCGGGGGGCCTGCAGCAGACTCCTTTCGAGTTACTAACAGAAACTCTGTACCTCGCTGGGGAAAAAACAAACACGTCATCACAATATCTATTTCTACCACTCTGCAGTGTCCTCACATCTAAGACCTCCTCACCAGTGTTCAGAGAGGTAGGGAAAGTGGGGTCTGCTGGGAGTCACACTTCACAGATGCATGTACTGTCACCTAATATTTCTTGGGGCCACTTTCTGGAGCATTCTGGGCTAGGCTCACTTTGAATGAAAGATCATTCAAAGTCAGGAGAGCAGCATACTAGGAGTTAAATGATGTCGCCTGATTTTCATCCAGATTCTAGGGCCTCCATAATCTGTGACCCTCACCACCTCCTCTTGAGATAAACTACACACGGTTATCCCCATTTCATAGACACACAGTGAGTCTCAAAGAGATGCCTTCATATGGTGTGTTCTCATGTAGCTGTCTTTGTGGAGCTAAAGATGGACACTAATGCCCTGGGCTCCGGGGTGTACCCTCACAGTACCCTGCAGCTTTCAGAAGGAGGCCTTACTTCAGGCTTCAACAACTCGTTTACTGGCATAGTGAGATGCTAATGATAGAAGCCACTAAATGGACAGTTTTAACTAATCTGACTTCCCCCTCCATTAATGAATGCAGCCACTTTGTCCTACAAAAGCAGTGATGGCTTAGGACCCCTCCTTTTTTACTGCTAGAGTCCACTTGCCTCTGATTTTATCAAACAAGAAAGAACGCACTGATAGTATCAGTGCATTTTAAAAGGAGTCAATATAACTGAGAAGATTGAGAATCATGGGATTGCACTAGGTTAGGCTCAAAAGATCTCGGGCATGTAAGCTCACCAAAGTCGCTTCACCTCTCTGAATCCTGCTTTCAACTACAAGGTGGTTCAGGTATAATTCTTGTCCTGCCTTGCCTGGGAGGCTGATCATGAAGCTGAGCTCCTTATTAGCACCTTGTCAGTGTGTTCTCAGAAGTGAGGGGCGCTCAATCCTCCCTGCATGGGAAATTCCAGACCTGTAGCAGCAGAGGCAGAGAAAAAAGCTTCTGCAAAGCCAGGGTCCCGTGAGTCACGTGCTGTTGGGTGTGGAGCACACAGCCAGCCCCGCACAGCGGCAGGGACAGGGGCCCTGAGAGACTATGCTCAGCGGTGGAATGGCCCCTTGCCACACAGAATCAGGCTGACAACATCAACAGAAAGTAAAGTCAGAAACTCCCTTCAAAGAATCAATTAGTTCAATCTTTCGATTCCTCAGGGAATGTAACATCTTACACACTTCCTGTAATCAATCAGTCCCACAAACCTCTTGAAACTTCAGTCAGAGACTTTGCAAACTGCTAAGTAATACACACTTCTTTAAAGGCGACAGAAGGGAGGTGGGAAGGAAACTCTCAGCTTCTTCATACCTGAAAATGGAAATAGCATTTGGGTCTGTAACTCTCAGCTTTCTACTGGGAGACTACACACTTTTAAAGTTATAGGCAATCGAGACAGACAACCTCAGAGAAGCCATTTTTTTTTTTCTAATTTATCCTCCCCACGACACCACATTTTACCGAAAAGGAAACTAAAAGTCAAAGATGTGACCTGCTTCCAGTTATACCAAAAGGTAGAATCACATCCAGTTGTGAGCTGTGTACCTCATTGTACTGATGAAACACCTGCTCAATGCTGGCTAAGGACATAAAGTTGAATCCGCCATAGATCCCACTGAAAGGATTTTAGACTCCAAGAATGGAGCAAATGATTCTGGCATATGATACAAAGTGTTGTAAGAATGCACAGAATCCAGAATGGTTAAAATTCTTCCTGGAAGTATCAGAGAGGGTTGCATCCCGAAAGGGGGAAGAGCATTTCGGGCACAGTGAACAGAGGGAGATAGAACCAGAGGATGGGGGAAGAACACAGGGCATGGAGAATGCCCCCCAACACATAGTTGGAAACAGCTGCAGGGTCTGTAAAAAAGTGCTGTAGAACAATCTCCGGGAATGCCAACAGATCTCAGCTGCTACCCCCTCACCTCACTTGGCATGCTCCCTGAGGCTGTGGTCCATGTGTGCCCAATGGTCCAGCACAGCACCTGGCCAAGTGCCAACGGCATGCTGAGACTCAACGAATTCCCTTTGAACATGAGAAGACTATGAGGGAGAAAAGAATTTGCCACTCAAGTGAGTCAACTGGAACGGAGGTTCAAAAACTGACTGGTTGACCAGACAGCTGGGATCACCTGCCCTGGGGACAGAGGGTTCCACTTGGGAGCATCAGGTCTTCTTTCAGCAAGTCGTTCCTAAGCCACAGCACCTCAGGCTCACTCCTTGCCTTTGTAGTGTTACCAACATAATTGATCCCAGAGCTTGGTTTCCGTTATCCCCGTTGGTTTCCTAGGGAGTGATGGTATATTTGGGCCCCTTCTGGAGCACCTGCACAGCCTGGGTCCGCTGGGAACTGCATGGAACAATGCGTAAGAGAAGACATAAATAGTGCTGTGCTGCTGTAGTCATCCTTTGGTGTGCTCTGAGCTTCCTGTCCTGAGCTAAGTTGTTCCTTTGGGGCCAGCGAAGGCACTGAGAGGTAAACAAAGCTTTAAAGCAATTTGCCCCACTGGAGAGCTAAAAGCTACAGCTTTTTTCTCCCTTCTGATGAGAATGTCCCATGCTTCCCATGATTACCCCTTTGCAAAGACACTCTGAGATGTTTGGGGAGAGAGGAGAGTCTGTTTGATACAAAACCTCTCTCAGGGATCCTCCCACATACGCCCAGTCCACAAAATGTCACAACAACCCAGCAAATCATGCCAGGATTCATGTTGGCAGGGGGAAGCAAGTCACCCTGATAGTCACCATTGAGCCAACCAAACAACCCTTGGTGACTAAGGTTTTTTTCCACTTACACCTGGTCGTTTTGCTTTCACTACACAATTGTCTTAGCAATTGAGAGCCCTTAGTAAGCAGAACAGTTCCTCCACAAATTTCTCCTGTAAGAACACATTCCTTTACTTCCTACAGAGATTTAAAATCAGGGAACATTTATTCTCTCAGGCTTCTCAAAACTCAAGTCAATTTCACCATGTCATCTCTCCCATCTGAAAAACTAAGCATGTGCAGAAAGCAAGCAGCCGATGGCTTGCAAGAGAACAGACAACAAAAATGGGTGATGAACAAGATTAAAAGCAAGTCACAGACACTAAAAATGCAGTTACAATTTATGCAACTGATGAAGCACTGAAACTTAGGACAAAAGAGGCAAAAATCCTACACATTCGTAAGAAGAAAGGAAGCACGAATATATTGCACATCATATCACCCTGCAACACAACACTGAAAAGGAAATGATCCTTAAACAGGTGGAAACATCCTCTAGTTCATTAATGACCAGAGGAGTGCACACTGAAAGTTAAGATATGCCGAGTTATACTATGCCATCAAATAAGTCAACTTTACTGTTTGACTATAGGATATGTTTCACATTGTAAAACAAAAGCAAAAAACATAAAACCAATGATGGCATTATAAATGGATATAACCATTGGTGGGAGAAATTTGACAATAGATACGAAATGTGAGACAGGATATGTATAATTCCATGCTGAGATATATAGTCAAGAGAGATTCTGGTAGGAATGGAGAGAGTCGTGTGCAAGGATGTCTGTTGCTTTATCATTACTAAGAGGGAAAAGCAATATAAAACCTATCAGTAGGAATACGTCTAATAAACTGTGACATATCCATACAAAGGGATATTACAAAAAAGTTAAAAACAAATGAACTAAAGCTAATGTTTTAATATTGATATATGTAGAACAATAATGTTGAAAGGGAAAGTATGAAGAGTAAGTCAGTATTGCTCATGAAAGTGTTGGAAGCATGAAACAATGTCATATATTGGCTTAGACACATATTTGTGAAGTAAGTATACAAAGCTGGACAGGATGGAGAGGTGCTTTTTGGGGGTGGTAACTGTTATGAAGAGGAAGGGATGGCGGTAAGAAGACAGTGATTCGGTTGTTTCTGAAACTTTTTTGCTGCTTAAGAAATATGGAGTAGGGCTAGCACTGTAACATGATGGGTGAAGCTACCATCTGTAGGTTCTGTATCCCATACAGGCACTGGTTCAAATCCTGGCTGCTGCACTCCTGATCCAGCTCCTTGCCAATGGCCTGGCAAAGAAGTGGAGGATGGCCTAAGTGCTTGGGTTCTTGCACCCATGTGGGAGTCCCAGAAGATTCCAGTTCCTGGTCTCAGATTAGCCCAACTCTGGCCATTGAGGCCATTTTGGGAGTAAACCAGCAGCTAGAAGATCTCTCTCTCTCTCTTTTTCTCATTCTGACTTTCAAAAACATAAATGAATTTTTTAAAATAGAATATTGGAGCATGTTTTAACAAAGGTTAACATTTTTTAAAATCACAGGACTTAGAATTAAGGGTCAGAAAACGCAAGGTGTTGTTGCAGAAACACACAATCTTGACCCTCAGTGGCTTAAAATAACAGTGATTTCTATTGATGCCCTGTGGATTGGTGGAGAGGCACTGTTTGTATTTGTCATTTGGAGGTCAGGGCTGGTGGAGAGGCCACCACCTCATTACTGGTGGCTGTGCCAAGGGGCAGGAGAGAAGTCACATGCTCCAGACTGGTATTGACATAAATCACCACCTTTGACAGCTAAATGGCCAGAACAAATTACATGGTGTTACGCTGTTCAAAAGCCCAGGAAGAGCATGTCCAAGACTCTCCAGATGTGAACAGCCCTGAGTGAGAGACGCTGTGAAGAGCAAGCAACCTTACGGTACAATGTGCATGTTGTAGTATTCGTCACCCACCCACCCCCATTTTTAATGTATTTGAGTTATGTCCTTTATTTTACAAAAGAATCAAAAAACCACTTCCAGGGGTCAGAAAGACTAAGCTTCAGTCTGAGAAATGGAAAGTGAAAGAGGCATAGCTGGCGGGCAGAGACTGCCATCTCTGTAGGCCTACTGCCAAGCCCATGGCCGTGATTGTCACACCCGCAATGATATTGCGGTCACCCTGTCTTCGGAAACAGACCTCCATGTAAATGACCCCAAGCAGATTGCCTTTGCTTGCTTTCGCTTTTATCTGTGCAGGCCAAATAGTCAGTGGGAACCCTGGGAACAATAAGATGGGGTGTCTGTTGCATGGGTCAGGCAATCCAAAGACTTAATCACTCAAGCATCCTACTGCAATGACATCTCCAAGGTCCATGTTCCTCATCTGTAAAGTGGGCACAACAATAATACTCACATCTCCGAATAGTTGTGATAAACAAATGAAACATGCAAAGTGCTTTGTAACTGTAACGTGCTGTACAGATGGCCACTATTATTAATGACCTAAATTTCACTGCAAAGGCAGCCTCAGGCCAGATTTACATTTCTGGCCGACAATGACTCATACAACTTCCCTCACCAGAGCCACCTGGTTGACAAAATAGGCAAGAGGCATCGTTCTGTGGTTCAACCGCTAAAGAATCTATTGAGTTCCCCCTTGTGAAAGTGAGTCTGGGAGCAGGGATCAAACATGTCTGCTGATTCCTCAGGGAGAATAAAAGGAATCTGCATCTTTTCCACCTGCATGCCTAGGGAGAGGACTATCCTAGGCTTAGACTGAAGCCTGGTTCCTTAGATCCCATCAAATACGTGAGCTACGAGAGCATAGAAGGAAAAGGACAACTCATCCCTTTATTTTTCAAAGCAGAACACTGAAGCCAGGAGGGCAAAACAGATGGCCTTTTCCCAACAGCAAGAGCTGAAGAACTAAGAGACATGGGATTTATACTGGCTGCTTTTACTAGCCCAGGATGAACAAGGAAACCTCTTTTCTGCCCAATGCCTCCGTTTCCTCATGGGCAAAACTGGGAAATAGAATCTGGCTTCCATGGTCATTTCTAATGTGTCTTATCTTAAGGATACTCATTTCTATCAAATGCCACATACAATAAAATACTGCAAAAATAATAGCTTTCCTGATCCAATATTGACGTCACAGATTTGGTTTCCAGAAGTTACCTTTCTCTGTTGTCCACACATGCCCTGAATGCCATCCAGTAACCTACTGAAATATTGCTTCTTGGAGTGGTCATTGTATTCTGCTGACCATTAGATCCCTAATACTCAAGACTCTACCCTTGCCTGATAAATACACTTGCCTACATACCTATGCTACCTGGCCTAAGAGTGTGGCCAGAAAAACTTTTGGTGGGCAACAGAGGATACAGGACATCACTAAGAAGACAATTCACGAATATATGAGTCTGACCCCCAAAGGCACTCCCAGGGGATGCTTTGCACGGCAATATTGCTGCTGATAACATTTCCCCAGAGATCACAGGAAGCTACGCAACCAGATGCAAGCTTAGGTCTGACCCGTCGGCTGCAGGTGCATCCTGCTCTGACAGAGGAACCAGACTCCACAGGAGGACTTTTCAGGCTGTCTTGCCTCAGACCTTGCCAATACACCTGTTATATGGCCTTCCCTATAGTTATTCATTCCACTAGCAATTCCCAGGAACCGAGAACAGACTAATGCCTCCATCCATAATAATGAGAGGAGGCCATTACACCTGTAAGATATTTCTTCTTTGAGGAAACACTTTCATGAACATTGGCTCATTTGATTTTTATGAAGAACCGAGAGATAACCAGTGAAAGTTCATCTGAGGACTAGAGAGGCTGAAGGACTTGAAGTTTGAGCTTCTTGTCTAGCCCTTTCCTCGTGGTCTAGGTAAAGTATCACCATCATACTGTCAAATTGCATGAGTGAGTGTTGAGGTCACTCTGAGACACACAGGTACTCCTTAGCTCAGATCTGCTCAGGAGAAGAAAGCATGTCTGAAACCAAAATGGCATTTACATTGTGGTTTGCATAGTATCTGGTTTCTAGAATCCAGGTCTTTAGCACCTTTCTGTCTTTTGTTCACTTTCACTCTTTAACTGAATTTTTATTCTCATCAATAAACCTGGGGAAAGAAGTATGTAAAAAATGCTAACAGTGAACCCAGTGCTTACACCACTCTGTGTGTGTGTGTGCACATGTGTGTGTGTGTGTGTGTGCTCATGTGTGTGTGTGTACCTATCCTCAGACTGTCTTTTTTAAAAATAGTATGTATGGTTGAAAGTTACAGGAGAATTCTTTTCCTAATGTCTAAAATCTTCCCTGACTCCCTATTGCTTATATGGTCCTTGGACTAGCAATGTCAATATCACCTGGGAGTTTATTAGAAATGCATAATCTCATACCCTACCACAAACCTACTGCAACAGAGTCTTTGAAAAGATTCAGTTTATTTGTTTAAATTAAAACAACTGCTTAAAAGACCCTTGAAAGTCAAAGGCAAAGTTCTCACTCACTGCCTGCCTGAAGGTAAATCCAACAGACCCACATTTCATACTTCTCCTCCCACCTTTGTTCCTGGGACTATTTCTCTTCCTTGTTTGTCTTTGGACCAAACCCTTCCTATTCCTTAAATATTGGCCAAAACTCTGCCTTCTCCAGGAAGCCAAGCTGTATCTTCCCAGCATGGAGTGATTTTCCTTCCTCTAAATCCAAAGTGCCACAGGCCCTGCACTTTCCCTCTTAGATTATAATTTTTATGATCACAATTTATCTCTAAATCTCTCTAAATTATCTCTCTAAATTTTGAGCTCCTCAAGGTCAAGGTTATAGCTGATTCATTTCTGCATTTCCCAAAGCCACAAAATACTCTACAAGGTTCCTGCCACAAACTAGCCCCTCAATACATTTATCTGTCATGTTTCCTTCTATCTCTAAGTGAAAGATCTGGAGAGATTAAGAAATTCAGATTATTATTAGTATGATTTTTAAATAAGAATTAAGATGCACAAGTGTGCTCTAGACTTCAAAATTCTCAAATTAATGTCACTGTCACCAAGTATACACATAAACAGCCCAAACACACACACATAAATTTTCTTCATTTGTTCTTCTGTTAGAAAGAGCAACTTGTCAGAATTCAGAGTGGGGGAAATGGCTGCTATACACACTTTAGAATATTATCAAGGGAAAAGAAAGAACTTGACCCTATTATGGAATGAAACATAATAATGCAAGATTCCAAAGTCTCTATCAGGCTCTACATTTGGGACAAGCAAAGGTCCCCTGGCCCTTGTTCAGTTGCTTAATGGAGAAGACTCCAAAGACAAAATGCCACTGGTGTTCTTCCAATTATAGAATCATCTGATTAGAATTACAGTAAATGCATAGCTCAGTTTGCATTGTCCTGAGGTGAACCACAAATCAAGCTGCTCTGGATGAAGCAGCTGAGGGTACTGAACTTTGAAAGTCTCCTGCCTCATCACAGGAAGGCACTCAGCAAAGGGATAACTTGTTAAGGGGATGGACATCAGTTAGGATCCTCCAATTCTAGGGTCCCAACTCACCAAGGACCAGTCTTGGATGTATGGGAGGATAGCTGACCATGCTTCTTAAACCAATACCGACCTTTGGATGGAGATTTGTCTTTGTAATTAGTATGAACAAGCATTCTAGTTTATCTCCTGCTTGTCAGCATTGAGCTTCTGAGAGGTGGCCTAATTGAAGAAGTTTTTCCAACCATGGAGTAGTAGTTTGGTCTCTAGCCAAGTCAGTTTTCTTGCTTTGTTTGGCTACAAAAAACAAAGGAATTCTATAGAATTGCAAACCATCTCTCCCATTCTACTTATTCCATTTACAGCTCGGGGTTTCGGATTGGTTAAGGTGTTAGAACCAAACCTGACTCTCATGTTATTATTGTTTCTAATCTAACTACTAGACTGTTAAGCATTACTGGCCCCAGCCCTGCCAGTGGGTGGTCATTGCACTTTGAAGCCACCAAGTCAAAAGTGCTGTTGGGTGAAACTCTGCTCTGTTGGACCATAAAATGGGCTTTCAAAGGGAAAGAGAGTGACAAATGTGTGAGCTACGAGTTAAAACTGTCTCACCATAATGCATAATGCAATGCTCTGTGGTGGGAATTTGTCCAAGTCACCTGCAGAGTCAGGCCGGATCTCAAGCCAGAGGGCACTTTGGAGATGAGCTTCATTGCCTCTGTTTCCTCATCTTTGAAATTGCATTCCTATTGTACATAATGAGAGACCTACATAATTACACACTCCTTTTTTCTGTAAGGCAGCAGTTTGGTTTTAGTGCTACCACTCGCTAGCTGGGGGGTCCTTTTGAGCCTTGGTTTCCTCATCCAAGCCTCCAGGGGTATTAAGAATGTCTCAGCAGATGACAAGCATTCGGGTTGCAGTGATTCAAGCTGGAGAGTGCAGGCCATTTGTTTATTGTCTGAAAAGTTCTTAGCACAGGAGAGATCAGAGTGTTCTCCATAAAAAGGCTTTCTTACAAGACTTGTGTCACTCTTTCCCTTGTCTGGGCCAGCAGAAAGAATTATAGATAGATGAGATAGATGTATTCCAATCAGAGAGTGTGCACGAATTAAGTCATAAATACATAAATACATACATAAGTTATATATATCCTGCCTTTACACATCCTTACAGAAAACACAAACTTAAGGTTCACAAGTAAACACTTAGTATTTAAGAAAATTCATTTGTAGGAGCCTGGAAGGTAAACATTGGACGGTGAAGGTGAAAAGAATGACTGGTGGACTTGTTATTCTATCTATCCATCCTGTGCTGGCTTCTCCTTCTCATGCTACCTACCACTATTCACTGGGCCTTCAGTGATGCAATGTGGTGCTGTCCTTATTTTTTTTAAAGATTTATGTTTTTTTTTTTTTATTGGAAAGGCAGATATACAAAGAGGAGGAGAGACAAAGAAGAAGCTCTTCTGTCCGATGGTTCACTCCCCAAGTGAACACAATGGCTGGAGCTGAGCCAATCCAAAACCAGGACCCAGGAACTTCTTCCAGGTCTCTCACATGGGTGCAGGGTACCAAAGCCTTGGGCCATCCTCTACTGCTTTCCCAAGCCACAAGCAGGGAGCTGGATGGGAAGTGGGGCCGCCGGGATTAGAACTGGAGCCCATATGGGATCCCCGTACATTCAAGGCGAGGACTTTAATCACTACATTATCGCACTGGGGACTGGTGTTGCTCCTATTTGTAAATCAAGTTTCATTTGGCACCTGTTTGGCCATATTGGGTCTTTAATCACAGACAATCCATGAAATGATGCAGAACACTAGTACTGAAAGGGTTGTGGAGAAAATTTATTGGTAGTGTAGGTTTGGGTGACAAGATATCGACAAGAAATAAAAAAGTCCCTTCCAGATGACAAAATAGGCCAGTGGTGTTTCAAAGCCAGGTTGAAGGTTTCCCAGCTTTCCTCGGTGAGGGCTTCATGTCTTAGAAACACAGCAGATCAGAACAGCAAAGGCTCAGAAATCACAGGCCAACCACATTGTTTCATAGATGGCCAAACATCCTCAGAGTGAGGAAGTGACCAAGGTCACACACCCAGTAAGTGGCAGAATTCAGACTGCTCCCCAGCTTCAGGACATGTGTGTCCATATGTACAGATACCCCAAGAATCCTTGGTTGACCCACAAGCTCTTGGGGAGCAGGACTTTGTGAATAGCATGGATGCATTTTCCCATCTGTTGCTGAAGGTTGCTGGGTGTAAGCATTTGTAGGCTCCTGTATAATGAACCGGAACACACTGTCAGGCCTTTGGCTCTCAGAAAGTAGCTGTTCATTTGCTGTAGAAATCTGGATTCTAATCCCCCCTCGAACACACTAGTCCTTGTGTCCGATGTGCTTTGGCCTACAACTGAAGCCTCTTTGTGGCACCAGAAAGAAAGAGGGTGTTGGAAATTAAGAAAAACTGAAGGCAACTTTCTCATCCAGCAACTCCCTTGGGGCCACAGTAGATGTCAGTGCCTGTACCTCTCCAAAGCTTACCCCTTTACTGAGAGATCCGTGGGTGTGGGAATGAGAGCCGACAACTGTCTACCAGAGGCTGACACCACCAAGTCCTGGATGATAGGTGCGTGTGTGTGCATGTTTTATTAAAGCTCCAAAGCTCCTTCCTGACTTCAAACATCCACTCTGAACAGCTAGCTCTTGAACACATATCCAGAGACAGCATGGCTTTAGTCAAATCATAGCAGGGTCAGTATTGTGAAAAGAACTGGATAGGTTTTAGTTCAGTCCACAGGTGAAGATCCCATAGCCCAGAGGTCCTAGTCTCAGAGCAAAACCCAGTAGTGGGAGTCAGGGAAAGATCCAACACCAGTCCCAGGCCCAGGGCAATTGCCCAGAATCAACCCAAGGACACGGACCCTAAATTTGAAGCCAGTGGTGCTGGCAAGGTGCTACCATCATGCACATCAGCCTGCACTGCTATTTTACTAAAAAGTTTGTTTTATTACATGTATCCTCTTTATTAATACCACCCTTCTGAAACAATGATCCTTACACTTATTCCATCCCCAACACTCGAACACACACTCAGATACTTCTCTCTCTCTCTTCACTCCTATTCAGCTTTCAGATTCAGTTTAAATGCTATTTGTTCCAAGGAGTCCTTCCTGATAACTTCCCCTAAAGTCTGTTCACAGCGTTTCACAGTCGCCTACACCATCTTCCTTTGCCACCCAGTGTTATACATTGAATCATGATCATCTGATCACTCATTGCCTTCTTGATATCACAGCCTAGCCTTGCTTTTTCGTCTCCATCCCACAACACAGTGCTTAGTGTAATGGTAATTTCCAACAAAGCATATGATAACACTGGATTAACAGGAGAACAACAATAACAAAACAGACTTCAGTAATTCGTCTGTTTCCAGCATGGCTTTTGAAAACTATCTCAAGGCCAATGTTGTGGATTGTGGAAGGCCAATGTGGGTAAAACCAGCATTTGCAATGCCAGCATTCCATATGGGCACTGGCTCATGTCCTGGCTTCTCTAATTCTGATTCAGCCCCCTGTTAATTGGGTAGGAAAGCAGCAGATGATAGTTGAAGTGTTTGAGCCCTTGCACCCCAAATGAAGCTCCTGGCTCCTGGCTTTGGGCTGATACAGTTATGGCAGTTGTGACCATTTGAGGAATGACCCAGTGAATGAAAGATCTCTTACACTCTGACTCTCCCTTTCTCTGTGTGACTCTGCTTTTCAAATAAATAAATCTTTATTTATTTTTGCTTTTAAAAAAAAAGCTTGTCTTAACTATCTGATCTCTATCCATCATCTGCCAACCCATGCTACTCTCTGTTTATACCTGACATTTCCTGTATTCCACACGTCAGTGTTTGCCCTTCGTACAAACCCTGGAGTCCCTGACCCAGATTCTTTGGCTATCAGAAGCTTCAATCTTTAACGTCAGTCTAAAGGTAACTGAAATATCGTCCCTAAAGCCTCCATAGAGTATTAAATGCCCTTTCTCTCTTTTACCACAGCATCCTGTGTCACAGTGTGCCAGGGCCGAGATCTTGGGTTACTTATCTCCACATCCCCCATTATGGCTCTATCTGTAGGTAGTGCTCAGATACCAGTGAGGTTACAAGTCAGAGAGCTTTCCATCACGAGATACTGGGCTGCTCAAGAAGCCTCAAACACCCTGGCAGCATTTTTCATAAATAGGTGCTGAAGCAGGAGTTGGCCCGAGAGATGGTGTAGAGAGGCAGAGCAATGCAGAAGAAAGGGTTTGAGCATTAACATCATTTGAATACATTTGCTGCCTGACCTGAGAGAAATAGCTCAGCATCACTGAACCTCAAGTTGTCCATCTGAGAACACAGCTTCCCTAAAACCACTGCGACAAGGAATGAAACCCAGCTAAGTCTGGCACAAGTCCACATGCAAGTTAAAATATGGGATCCTTCCCTTTAGTCCCATTTGAGTCGGTGATGTTATTGCCCATTCCCAGTGGCTCATGCGCAAGCTCTTTCCACCTTAAGAGAGGAAAGGTGACAGGAATAGACTGAAAGCATGACTCAGTTCCAGTGACTAAGGCGAAGAGCTAGGGACGGGGAGTGAAATAGAGGAGGGAAGAGGAAATGAGTGAACACTGTGCCTCATGAAGGCTGGCTCCAAGAGAAAAGGATCTGGTTCCAGTGGCTTCCTACTCTGGTGTTGTGCTGCTGAATAGGGGCCTGAGTGCTTCCCTGTGCCTCCTTACACCTCACCCCAAAGCGAGTACCCTGCCTGCCCAGGAAGCCTTCCAGAACAAAGCCTGGGCATCTCCTGTTCTCTGGTGCTTTCCACTTTGATACATTTCAATATGAGTTTTGATGGAATGGGTTGTTTAAAATATTCCCTGTGGTCAAAATCAGTGTGCTTGGATCGTAACCCTAACCAAACTTAATTTCCAACCTTGACCTCTCTCCTGGGCTCTAGACTATGTCCTCCTCCCATACAATCATCTCACTATCGCCAAATACAGCACATTGAGTAAGTCTGAAATTGTTTCCACAAAGCCCTCTTCCCCTACTCCCACTCAGCTCCTCTCCTAGTTGACTGAGCCACCAACTACCTCATCACCCAAACTAGATCCCAAGACATCCAGGACCTGTGCTTCACTCATGCCACCAATCACTTAAATATTCCCAGAAATTCTGGCTCCTGAGTTTCTCATGTCTGTTTCTTCCACACTCCCCAGTGGCTCTGACCAGGCCTTCATGATCATTCACAGAGGCTATTTCCAATATCTCTGAACTGGTTTCTCTATCTCTACTCCCTCCCCAGTCCATTTTCCAGACTGTGTCTAGTATAAATCAATGATCATATCTAATTGTGTTACAATTCTGCATAATATCCTTCAAAGTTTTCCCTGTTTCCATAGGACAGACTCCTTTGACTAGTACCTCCCATCTGGTTTCGCCTGCTAACCCCACCCCACAAACTCATGTATTCAAAGATATACTCTTAGATTCCAGCCAGCTCTCAGAGCTCTGGCTCTACCCACCTCTGTGTCTTTGAACATGCCCCTCTTCAAATGTTATCTCTACTGCACCCATTGGTTCCACCTACTGGCACTGCAACATGTCTCTATTCACCAGACTGCGAGATCCTTGAAAGCAGATCTTCCCACTTGCACTATGGTTTGGACACAGTTTTTCTCCAAGAGTTCATTTGTTAGAAGCTTGATCTCCAGACTCAGTGAGGTTAACAGATGACTGGACCTCTAAGATATGGCACTTAATGGGAGGTCCAAAGGAACGTAACCATAGATGGGATTAAGATAGGGCTATCTTTAAAAAGTAAGCCTGGTCCTCGGTCTCTCTGGCTTCTAGTCTTGCCGTGGGCTTGGTCTCACACTTGTCCCCACCATTGTTCCTCCATCTGCCCTTATTCCTTCATTGGAATCCATTGGAACCCAGTGTCATGCTCTAGAACCTGCAGAACTGTGTACTTAACTAATCTCTTTTTTTTAGAATGTATCCAGTATCAAGTCATTTTCTATATATATAAAAAAAAAAGCAGTATAAACCAAAGATGGAATACCTCTACAGGTGCTTGTGGAGCAATTGAAAATAAAGATGGACTTGAAATGTTCAATAAATTCACTTTATTATCTTCTGGTCACCAGGGCTTCCACCCATAAAACTGGTATAGAATCTGGGCACCTTTAAGCTCTCTTTGGGGTAGGTGTTTGGTGTAGCAATGAAGATTCTGCTTGAGATCCCCACATGGGGGACTTGAATTCAAGGCTTGCCTCTTCTGCCAGTCACAGCTTCCTGTGTGCCAGGAAATGATGGCACAACTATTTGGGTTCCTTCTATTTACATGGGAGACACAGATGGAGCTCCCAGTTTCTGTATTTGACCCAGTCAACCTCAGATGTGGTGAGAACTGTGTGTTTGTGGTATGTATATGTGTGTGAGAGAGAGGGAGAGGAGAAAGAGAGCCTTTGAATAAAGTGAAAATAAATAAATAAATAATTTCAAAAAAACTCTGACAGCTTCAGGTTTCATGCTGAATCAGCCTTCAAGTGTGCAGGCTACACTTCTGGCCCACTGTTTAGGAGACATGATTAAGCTATTTTTCCCAAGGAAGTATGTGCATAGGTCCTCTCCCATTACCAAAGTAGATCTCAAAAGCTCAAGTGAAGTGACAAAACTACTCAAAAGCAGTACAGTGCGTAAAGACCCCAAAGGCTAGGTCCCAGGCCCTAGTCATATCACCAGAAGTCATGGGTATCAACTACCCACATGAGTGCTCATTTGTGGTGACACATCGGAGCATGGTCAAAGCAGGTCCAAACACAGAGTGACACAGCCGAGCAAAGAAAACCAGCCACGCAGTCTCACCTCTCCTTGGTCACCTCCACATGCTCTGCGTACCTCCCAGCACCACCCCTCCACACTCCCATACACTCCCACATTCACAGGGTGTCAGGTTGTCCACTTGCAAAGCTGGAATTCTACGTCTTGGGCCACAGGATGTTCTAGCAAGAGACAAACACACCTGTATGCCGTGAAGCTCCTGTGGCTTCTACGAATTGCCTTGCCCCTCACTGAACTGCTTCTGCCAGTGTGCAGGCAAGAACAGACCTGAGTTCATCCCCTAGCTTTCTCTGGAAAACTCGCTCAACTTCCCTAAGCCGCATTTTTCTCATCATAGCCCTGCTCACCAAGTTCCTTACAAGGATGTTTCCAAAATGCTGTGAACGACTGCATTATCAAAGTACTTCATAAACACAGGTACAATGCAAATATTTGGGATTCACAGGAGCAGCATTGCAGACATGAGGGACTGTCATTAAGGAAATACTTTTTGCTAAGTAAAAAGGAGAAATGCACAAATAATTATTGAGTACATTTACGAAAAGGACTGTTGCCATGCATAACCACATTCCATAGCTGTGTTCGATAATGCTGTCATTCAGTATTTATATGTCTGGAATAAAATGTTTCATGTTCAGAGGTTTGAATATATGCAAATAAATATATTTAAATATAATAGAAAAATGTTTGCATATGGACAGATGCATGTGTTTATGAAAGAGAGAAAGAGTGAAGAAGAGAGAGAATTCCTTAAGAATCAGGAAAGAAGTATAATTAAAAAACAAACAAAAAAAAAAACCCTTGAGTTTTGGAAGGAAATAAACATGGCCAAATTCAAATCCTACCATTTTGTAGCTCTCTAACTTGAGACAAATGTTAAATTAACTGCAGCCTCATTTCCCCATGTTTAAAAAGAAAACAGAGAAACCTAGGTCATATGTCTGTTGTGTCTATTACTCTAACACTATGTACCCAAAAAGTTAGATGGTGTCTGGGACAGAGGGTTTGGTTAATGCCACTGTCCCCTGCTTTGTATTCTCAATCGCACAAGCCCACTGCGTGTGCTGGGACAGGTCCCTCGGCTGCATGGAACATCTCCTCTTGGAATGAGAGGATGGGCCTGATGCTGCCAGTCTCTTTCTAGCTCCAGGACACCATAGCACCGGGTATTGAGGCTCTATTTCATGCATGTTCCTACATGCATGTGAACGATGAGTACAGCCCAGGGAAGTCCTTTCAGCGTGGCATTTGCTCCATTTCCAAAGCGTTTCCTTTCTCCTAATGTGTCAGTTGCTCACTCTAGTATTTTCAATACAGGGCCCATTGATAACCACAAAAAGGAATGTCCAGTGCAGCTGCGGGTCCACTTGAGCCCTCCCAGCCAGCACGCTCAAGTCCGCTCCGTCTGTGGGCTCTGTGTTTGCAGGGCCTGTTGTTGCAGTCGTGTCTGGAATCCTCAACACCTGCATGCCAGCTTCCTGGGCATTTCCACAGCCCCCATCTCTCCCCTCCATTTTGCATCTGAAATGCAGCTGCTCTGGCCCTATCAAGGGGAGCCAAATGGACAGGACATCTCCTTGTTTGGTCTCACTCCCGAGTTGGACCAAATCTGAAGCTCCTCTGTGTGAGGCCTTTTGTTGCTTGTCATTATGTTTAAATGAGCCTCATCTGCAGGAGAATTTTTTTTTAATAAAATAAAATAAAACCACCACAAAAGACCAAAGCAGATGACATCTGTTTTTTCAATGAAAGCTTTTCTTGTCCTAAATTAGACTAAAAAAAAGAAAAGGAACAACAAAATAGCATAGGGCTGAGCCTCTTTTGTACCATTCCTCTCCAAAATCAAAACAAACAAAATTAGGGTAATGCTGGGTGCAAAGGAGTATGAAACAGATAACAAAACAAGCAGGGGAGAAGGGAGACACCCAGGGGACAGTTCCCTAGTCCTTAACAGGGCTTGGCCATCACTCCTCATCAGGAACATTCAGACAGCATTACTTAAGCAGCCGGTTATGTGGAGAGAATGTTCAACTTTATACTCTCCGTGCCTATTTCATTGATAAAATATTTAACAATTCCTTAGCCTTGTTGCAGCCTTCCCTGGTGACTTCTATGCTTCTAGAGTAACATAGGTAACTGGAAAACAACTTGAGAAAAGTGACGCAGGTGCTGACAGGTGCTTTCATCTCCATCTTGGCTCTTCTCTTCTAAAATCCACAACCTGGCTCACACACAGGTCCTCCCTTCTCAAAATCCAATCCCCATCCTATTGTCAAGTGTCGTAAGGGTTCCATCTAAATATCTCTTGACCTCTTCACTTCTTTCCTTCCCTAATTCCACCACCTCAGCCAGACCACCTTCATATCCTGTATTCAACATGACTGATATATGATCTGACTTTAATCAAAATACTTCATGGTTCTTGGATAGAGCTTATTTCCTCCACTTTATAAACATGCACCCATTGCTCATGAGCTAGCCTCTACTTCTCTCTCTGGTTAATCCCCACTCCCTCCCCTTTAGCCAGCCCTTCAGTTCTCTGGCCTACTTCCTGCTTTTCCACCTGGGGCCTTTCCACAAGCTATTTCCTTTCCAGAGAGTTTTCTATGACTCTCTTATCAATTTTTCCTCCACTCACATTTAGATCTCCATTTAATTGCTGCTCCACCCAGAAAGGGAGCCTTTCCTGATCACATTTCCCTCCCCTTCCCCGTCCCCCGCCCCCAGTTAGCTGTCCATGGTATGTGCTCTCAGGGTATTAGGCACTTCCCTGGAAGCACTTGCTGGATAGTTATTGCTGTTGTTTATTTAGTGTTCCTCTTCTCTTCTCTGTTGAAGAGTCAGTAATGGCAGGGCTGGCATCTGTCTTGCTAGTTTCTCACCTAATAAGCCTCATTACCCCTGATCCTCTGTTGACAAGACCACTTTCAACAAAAGGAGAAAATTACCACATAATTTGGAGATGGAATTCTTCCTCTGGATTTTGAAGCATGTTTCAAAATAGTATATGAATCTTGACTGGGAAATTTGTCTACAGCTTCAGTTTCATTTCCTGTCTCAGGCTCAGTCCAAACTTTGGTTCAGATTCCTGAGATAAGATTTACCATGGTTTGAACATATTTGGTTCCAGCCTTTATGCAGGACCATAAACTTCAAAGACATGAGTTGTTTGTACTAAGATGGTAAAAATGTAACACCCCTATGTGTTCAAGAGTTATGTAGGAGGTAGACCTCATGAGAAGTCCTTAGAACACTGGGAGTATACCTTGGGAAATAACTCTCACATTTGTTGGTTCTTTCTTTAAAATATCGATTTTTTTTTTTTGAAAGGTAGGTTTACGAACAGGAGAAACAAGAGAGAAGGTCTATCCGTTGGTTCACTCCCCAAATGGCTGCAGTGGCCAAATCTGAGCCAATCCAAAGCCAGGAGCCAGGAGATTTTTCCAGGTAACCCATGTGAGTACAGGATCCCAAGACTTAGGGCTGTCTTCTCCAGCTTTCCCAGGCCACAAGCAGGGAGTTGGATGAGAAGTGGAGCAGTCAGGACATGAGCTGATGCACATATGGGATCCCAGTGTATGCAAGACGAGGGTTAAACCATTAGGCTATCATGTCGGGCCCACATTGGTTGGTTCCAACAGCCTGATTTTGATGCAGCCATGCCCTCTGCTTACGGACCCACTATATGATCCTTCCTGTGCACAAGTTGCACCATTGTAGTCTGCCACCCTCACCAGATGCCAGACCAATAGGGAAGCTAACCTCGGACTTCACCTCCAAAACTTTGAGCCAAACTAAACCTCTTTGCCTCAGATGTAACCTGTGTGGGGATATTTCATTATAGTAACAGAAAGCTGACTAACGTCTTTTTATTTACAAAATGAATCAAGTAACAGGGGATCCTCACCTATCTGTGGAAGGATCTGAGATCATTCCCACTAGACAGTTTCCTCCTATGTCTCATTCATTGTTTTTGACATTCAGAAAATTCCCTGCAACTGCAAAGGACATGGTGAGGAGTGGGAGGTGGGGCAAAGAAAGGAGCCAACTAGCATTGACTATTGATCATGAGCCATGTTCTTAGCTGATGCCTTGGATAATTTCTTCAGACAATTCTGTCTCCCTCCATTTGCCAATGTAGAAACTGTTATAAGCAACTAACATGACTGAGTTTGCCCATATTTCTGTAAATGACAGAGCTGGCATCTGAACTCAAATCTTCCTAGTCAAATTGGCCAACTCTTCAATTTCAGGCTTGTGCCTTTCAATAAGTAGAAAACCCAAAAAGTTGTCGTATATACAGTTATCTTTTTTTATGGGTAGAAGTCTTAGCAGAATCCTGCATAGTAAATAGATTTTTTTTAAGCATTAAGGCTAGTTCCACTGAAAGACACACAACAGTAGAGAGAAACAGCTGAAAAACCAGGAGATGTTCTCTTACGCCTTTCAATGTGGTCAGCCTAGCCATGTCCCCTAAATGGACATTATATTGTCCAAGGCAGATCATGAGTCTCGCATGAGTATCTTTCCATGCCCTCCATCCAGTCATCTTCTTAGGCATCTGGATATTGACTTAAAACTGAAGTCAGAAAATACTCCCTGATTGAAAACTCAACCATTTTTTTCCTCTAAATCAGCATAATAAGGTTCAATTCTGTTGTAATGATAGATTTATCAACAGTAGAATGATACCTTCTTTGTTCTTCTTTTCATCCTTCTAGATGCGTTCCTCTTCAAGGGAAGTAGATGAAGATGAAACACATGTGCAAAACTCAACAGTGAGGTGGTTCTAGCCAAAGGCTCTTTTGTCCATGAGATTGCTGGTTACCAGTGAATGGGAGAGATTTACTTTTCTTATTATAAAAGGCCCTTTGCATATGGAATAGTAGAGGTTGAAATCCAGTGCATAAAGAATTGAGATGGAAAACTCTCTGTAAGGTCAGTGTTCCTGAGTGAGTCATCTTCTAAATGCAACTGCTTTCCTGGTGGCTGGGTGGACCAACTATACTCCCTTCCTGGGATGAATCACACAGATTGTGGAGCTGCTAAAGAAAAGCATGCAGAAGTGAAAGTTGTAGATTAATAACCAGTTGACATTTATTGAGCCTTGAGAATCCTACATTATAAAATTACTATTAGGCATGTGATTTCACTTAGTCTTAAATGTCCTGCAAGAGTGATTTTTTTTAACCCTGGGAAATTATAGGTTCTATCATCTTAGATCTGGAAGAAATGAAGCAAAAATAAAGGGTAGAGCCTGTACTGTGGTGCTACAGATTAAGCTGCTACCTTGATGCTCCCTGGCATCCTGGACAGGAACCAGCTCAAGTCCCAGCTATTCCACTTATGATCCAATTCCCTACTAACACATGGGAAAGCAATGGAAGATGGCCGAAGTAGTTTGGTTTTCCCATCCCCCAAAGGTGGGAGATCAGAATGAAGCTCCTGGCTCCTGTCTTCAGCCTGGTCTAGGCCCAGTCAGTAGGGCCATTTGAAGCAGTACATAGAAGATCTTTCCTTCTTTCTGTCCTCTCAAATAAAATAAGTAAGTCTTTAAAAAAAAAAAAAAAGAAGTCAAATGGTCTTGAATCTTTGCGTAAAGGATTGGGAACATTTAGTGAATTCTCTGACAGCTCTTGACCATATTGTTAACCTCATCAATGTTATTTAATTAGAACTAACTCCTAAACCAAGTGGAGATGAGGAAGAGTGGGCCTTCAACTGCTGTCTTAAGTGTCCTCCATAGTTTATCTTATTAAACACAGAAACAATAACTACAAGAGCTAAATGGGGAAGGCAGCAATAGTATTCCCCTTGATAGGCATGGGTTGAGGAAGAGAAGGTATGTGTGGTCTTTACCATGTGAGCCAGCGAATTGTCAACAGAATAAAAGTTGAAAACCTCGAATCCTGTCTTATTTACCTTCTATGGCTTACTGATATTTCTAAATCTCAAAGTTCAGTGTCAAACAGATATCAAAATAAATTCTATAGGTAGCTTCAGTGTAAAAACAGTATTTATATTCCCATTTTATGCTATGAAATTTTAAGTACCATGAACATTAACGGAATGCCATTTTTCCCTCTACACTAATTAAGCTCTTACGATACACCCAGAAATGAATACAATGGCAAAGAAAGTAAGTATAAAGCTTTTCAGCTAGTGGATAAATAAATATTAAATGAGAACTAAGCACATAAATATATATACACATATATAGCTACAAATCATAATACAGTAATGTGAGGAAAGCATGCAGCAGTATAAGGAAACTTAACAGAAAGAATAAAATAATTCATTTCAATGAAATCAGTGAAGTCTGAAGAGGGGACCCTTACGCAGTGGGCCAAGAGTGTGGCAGAGGGACCTTCTGATGACAGCATGAGCCCGTGTGCAGGCGCTAGTTGCTAAGGCTAACCAAGTGTCCAGAATTACAAAAGGGGCAGAGTAAAGACAATATCAATGGAGAAGGTAAGCCCTACTACAAACTTTGAACTTAACTATGAAGAGTAGAAAGCTATAAAGGGATTTTAAACAAGGAATAGATATAATCTGAGTAGCATTTAAAAATGTTTACTATATTAGTTGGAGAAAATGGATGGACAACAATGAAAAAAGAAATTCTGAAGTCCCAGTGGAGGATGAGAGCCTTTAAACCTTAATTTTTTTCAAAGAAGGTTAAATCCTAGTTATATTGGCTGAAATCACAAAGACCTTTTTTTGCTTTAAAAAAAAAAAGCATTATTAGGCTTTTAATCTAAAAATTGCATCTTGTGTTGTTACAAGTTGTATTTTTGTTGAATATCTTATCAACAAAGATGTCTTAAAGTCATGAGGCTTGCTTCTAGGCAATGCGATCTCTGAATGGTATTTCTGAACGTTTTATTTCTTCCCAGGTTGTTCAAGAATGATGGTGGGGGGAGGGAGTCACAATCAGGCAGTAGATATATAGGTCGCTGCATTTGATTCGCCCAGGCAGCCTCAACTTCATTACACAGCAGCAGCAACAAATGTCAATGGCAGGAAATACACAACTTGAATTAACCACACTTTTTTTTTCATCCAAACTTACACACAGTCAAACACATATACAGTTGGTTTGAAGTGGGGCAAAGGGATGTAATCAGCCTTCTCACATTTTTAACCAATAGGTTCTCATGCCAGTCATCAAAACAAGTCTTCAGTCAGTTGACCTTTCATAATAGAAGGTTTTGTGGGGAGAAGAGAGAGAAAGGAGAGAGAAAACTCAAGCTTCGCCTTTTCTGCCATCCTGATAGTTGAACACCGAATCAGTCCTATGTTGCAAACAGATTAATTTGATCAAGACACAATTCATGGGTCATTCAGGCATACAAAGTGCTCTGGCTTAATTGCAAAATTAACAATGGAACAGGATAAATCATTACCAACTCAAGGTTATTTTGGGATTCATGATTTTTTTTCCCCTCTGTTCAATTCATTTTCTCCATCTGAAGTCGTTTTTGACAGTTGGTTAAAGCAAAAATCTGGTGCTGGCACACCAGCACTTAGGAATTAGTTCAAGGAGCTCAATGAGAACAGGAAATGCTGGTAGATGTTGCAATGTGCATAACCATGTCATGATTCACCTTGCTGTAGGAAGTTATCCATAGCCCCAAGAAATCCACTCTAAAACCTGAAGCCTGAGATCCTAGTTTCCATTTTTATTATATTCAAGCCTTGGGCACCTTTTAGTCAAATACCTCCTAAATATGCGCTATACTCCAGGAACTGTCTAAGCAATAAAAAGACACAAAGATCTTGTCTCAGGTCTGTGCAAGTGTCCCATGGGGTGGATCGTTAGGCTCCTTCTCTTCTCTGACTCCATAAAAAAGACCTGGGCCACAATTTAGTGCCTGCTAACATGCTATAACGAAGGCATGCAAAGCACCATGGAGATGTGGGAAGTAAAGTCAGCCATGAGCAGGCATGATTTGACTTTGTCTTAAACTGAAGAAGCGAGTCCTTCAGAGAAGGGGAGGAAAAAATATTTCCACATAGACAGAGTAGCCCAAATCAAGGCGGGGAACCGTGGGCACACATGGCAAGGAGTATGTGTGTCATCTCTATGGGGTAGCAAGAGAAACTCAGGTTTTTTTCCTATTTTAAGAGGAAATATCAGTAGTCCAATATACACTTAATATCTGGGAGAGTTGAGACTTCATTCTGATACAGAAGGAATGCTGTAATGGAATTCAACAGACCAATTATTGCTGCATCTAGTGTTTTGTATGATCTTGACCTGGTCATTACACCTGCCCGAACTTCAGTTTCCTCATCAGTAAAATGATGCTAAAGATTTTTTTCCCTTCTATTTCATAGTCCCTTTTGGGACTCAAATACAATATTTTAGGTTTTCAGCGTAACACAAAGCATTTGGGAAATTTCTAACTTCAAATAATTTTTGCAAGAATTTAAAGCACTGATACCAAATTTGTTATTGGTATTTTTTTTAAAGATTTATTTATTTGAAGGGCAGAGGTAGAAAGAGAAGAAAAGACATAGAGATCTTCTATCCTCTGATTCATTCACCAAATGGCCACAGTTGCTTGGGGGTGTGATAGGCTGGACTGAGCCAGGCCAAAGCCAGGAGCCTGGGGTTTCTTTTGGGTATCCCATGTACTTGGGCCATCTTTCACAACCCTCTGAGGCACATTGGCAGCCAGGATTTGAACTGGTACCGGTATATGATGCCAGCACTGAAGGCAGTGGCCTCACCTGCAATGCCAACAGAATGCCTGCAATGCCACAGAACCAACCCGTTGGTATTCTTTTAAGTAGAATTAACATTATAAATTCAGGGACCAGCAAGCCACCCAGTGGCTGAAGTATAGGGAGTATGGCTAGGACTGACCCCTGAATACATACAAATTTTATACTTCATTCAATTTAGAAACATGACTCATGAATACAGTCATCTGCAAAACATATAGGTAAAACTGAATCAGAAGGAACATCCATGGTGAAAACTGGCCATGAACATCTAAACCACTTATTCCATGCCCTCGCACATGACCTTGACTATCATTACACCAAAAGTTCCACTCTGAGAATTTCAGACCATTGATCAGTTAAAAAACAAGAAAGAAATGCCCTGGTAAATGGAAGTTAGAAGCAGCCTCCAGTGTCTCTGTCAGCCCTACTGCTTTGTAGTCATCCTGCCCAGAGTGCTGCAGTCAGGGCAGCTGCGGGATCTCTGACAGACTGGAGTCCAGACAGCCCCGAGTGTGGCTCAAAGAGACTGACGTGCCTGTTATGGCTAGGAGTGTAGACTATACACTCCCCAAAGACTTTGTGAGATAAGAACATGCCGCTCCAGAGGAGCGACTCGATGGAATCACAAATAATTTAGAGAAAACCAAGGTGTGAGAAGCAAACTCATCACTACTTTGAAGGAAAGATTTGGCAGCGTCTGATGCCCAGGATCACAAGATCATGGAAGTCAGAAACTACTCAGTATGTTTACTCTCCTCTTATACATTTCCCTTAGATGTACATTTTCCGCTTTAAGTTGCCTTCATCTCCCAGAAATTCAAAGCTTGCCCTCCCTCATTTGTAAGGGATGCTCAGCAGATCAAGTGAGAAGCCCCCTTGGAAACTTTGTGTGTGAGAAAGAGCCTAAGGGAAGACCCCTAAGAACCACCTTCGACTTCAGCCTGCTGGAGTCATCAGATGTTCTCCTCCGCCCTTGTGCCTGGGAAGCTGAGGCTGGAGTGTCTGGGGCCAGGTCTTCCTGTGTCAGGTGGGCCTGCCGGCATCCTCCCAGGATAATCATCACAGTGAGTGATTATTATAATAATAAGCACAGTGAGTCTGCATCCACAACAATGAGGCTGCTTTAGTCAGTGTGAAGGCTGGAAGTCCTAGAAACATCCCTCTCCTGCTCAGTGTCCCCACCCCCTGCAGAACCTGGGGAAAAACCAAAAATCAGGAAATTCCACTTGCTTTTTCCTATTTAATGAGGTTGAACATTCTTAAGAAATGAAATGCACAGCACTAGTCTGGCTTTTAATTAGCTTGAAGAGCCGTTGTTTCAAGCTAGTCTCATTCCCAAAATTATTCTCTCTCTGCTCTGAAAGAGAGGGAAATTCAGGTGCATTCACCATGTGAATTGTACTCACTATTCCTCCCAGCTTCCAAGGTGACATGGAGAAAGGCACTGAGTAACCAGAAAGATAATGCACTTTTTGACCCCAACACCCCAGAAGCTGAAAGCGGAAGTTAAAGGACTCCAGTTGAGAACAAATTTGGAGCGGTGCTTTGATAACCTACATGTAAACTAGGGCCAGTTTCCCCATATCCAGCACAGGGTAAAAATGTGTGTGTGTGTGTGTGTGTGTGTGTGTGTGTGTGTGTGTGTGTGTGTGTGTGTGTATACTTGAGTCAAACAGATTCAAATCCTGTTTTTTTCTATTTTCTTTCCTGAGTGCCTGTACCAAGTTCTCTTCCATGTCTTCTTTTGTGACATGGGCATTGATATCGCTTCCTAGGGATGACTGCAAGCAATAAAGTAAACTCAGTAGGTAAACCAGAAGTGGCAAATCCTCAGTAAACATTGTTTCTCCACTTTCCTCCACCCTCTGAAACAGTCTGTCCCTCATCACTTTGCCTGTTACACCAAGTTGAAGCAATGACTCAAAGGAATAACATGAAGTTGGGAGTCACGATTGTGTAGTCAAAATCCAGAGTTCAAATCCCGGTCCTGCATCCATCCAGTCCCTCCTTCCCCATCGCACCCTGCAGCTGCAAGATCATGAGCTACTTTCAAGAGCTCTCAGCTCCTTTGCATGGAAAGCAGGGGCGATCAGTAGCAGCTTCTGCAGAGAGTACTGTAAGGACTAAATGCCCTTGCCGAGTGCCTGGCACACGATCCGTACACAATAAATTATTAGCTAATAACAGCAGCGGTTGGTGGCAGCATCTGAGAGTGTGCTGTAAAGCTGAAAAATCCCTTAAGATGTTCATCTTAAATCCTCTGTGGAAGGAATGTGCCAATGTTACCGGGGTTTATGTAAATGTAAGTGGTTATTATTTATGTAAGAGTACATTACTGAGTATCACACAGGAAGAGGGAGAGAACAATGTAGAAGAAGAAGAAAAAAACTTTATGATGGGCTTCATAGGGGAAAGAGATTTGTACCTAGTAATGTAGCAGTAGCCATGTAGAACAACTCAGTGCTGAGTGTTTGCCATCTCTCTGCAAAGTCTGCTTGAAAGAAAGGAAAGGAAAGGGGTGGGAAAGAGAGGGGACAGAACCTTCTTTCTACCTCCCTGAAAGTGAATCTTCGTGCTGAATCTTACTACCCACCCAGTGGGAAACAAAGGGACACACAGCTGGGCTTTGCCCTCAGGGGGTCTGCAGTCTCACAAAGACCTGGCACCAAGTACACAGGCAACAATTAAGAGCAGAAAGTCAAGTGTCATGGATCACTATCTTCTTCAATATTTGAAAGATAATTTCAGGGCCTTTCCTTTCTTTACTATATCATCTCTTTTTCCAAGAAAAAGTTTGATTGATTTGTAACACAAAAGAAGTTACACACCACAGCTATTAAAATATATCTATGTATATACTATATCTATGTATCTGCATATCCCAGTATAAAATATATAAATATATAAAATTATAAAATATATGTATTGTATATCCGTGCATAAAATATATCTATGCATCTGATATGTGCATATGTGTATATATATATATATATATATACAGAGAGAGCTTTACCACCTAAAAAAGTGACAGAGGGTAATGTAATATTAGATTGAGCATCATCTTCACTTCTGAGTTTCTTGGAAGCCAGGGAAAAAGGGGAAAAAGGGGAAGCACATTATGTACTTATATTTCTTCAGGGCCAATGCAGTGGCGAAGCAAGTTACTCTCCACCCTGCAGTGCTGGCACCTCATACAGGTACCAGTTCGTATCTTGACTATTTCACTTCTGGTCCAACTCCCTGCTGGGAGAACGGTGCAGGACAGCCTGGATCCTTCAACCCTGGCCCCTACAACCAGGCAGAAGACTCAGAGGAGGTTTCAGTCTTCTAGTTTTAGATCAGCCCAGCTCTAACTTTTATAGACATTTGGGTTGTGAACTAACAGATGGAGGAACTCTCTCCCTCTATCTCTCTGTAATTCTGAGTTTCTTGTAAAATAAATGAGTCTTCAAGAAATCAAATATTTTTAAAATGGTGACGATCTCATAAATGAAACACAGAAGCCTAAAGAGAGTGTAGTCCAGTCACCTTGTATTTTACATTTAATCAACAAACACAAAAGGTGTACCTAGTAGATTTCTGAGACAGCACTCATCTTTGTCAATATTCAATATAATTAGTGAATTCTTTTTTATAATTTAGTTAATCGCTAAATTTTTTTGCCTTTTTAAAATTTTTGTTAAGATAGTTTTTCAGGTGGTAGCTATGCAGAATGCAAACTGCTTCATGTCTTACATGTATAAGAAAAATATATACATTACATACATACACACAAATAGATCTCCGTATCATAGTGCTAGGCTTGCTGATTTTGTTTTCTGAGTGACTTCCGTGCTCTGAAGGGCTTTGATCTGTCACCGGGTGTGCTCACTTCGGTTAACTGCTGCTGTGCACAAATCATCCCCACTTGGACAGGTAGGTGGGAGTGAGTAGAATTAGCCAATTGAAAATCAGATATGGTTTGCAAGAGTACCTGCTTCTGAGAATTACCATGAATTTTGCATGTGACTGACAGGAGGGAAGGAAGAAAGGAAGGAAGGAAGGAAGGAAGAAAGGAAGGAAGGAAGGAAGGGGCATCTCTAAGATCAGGGGCTCGGACGGGGGTGCTATGGTGGGGAAGACCAGCTGTTGTTATGTTCTTTCTGGCTTCTGGGCTGTGGTAATATCTTTTATCAATCTGTGAGAACAAGAATTGTAATGCCTGCTTTCAAGATCAAGTTTTGCCACTTTTAGAAATACAAATCCTTAGGATGTTCGTGGGGAAGAGTTACACATAAACACAGACAACAAAAGATGGGCAAACAAGCAAGGTAAAGAAAGAGGCGCCAAATCAAAACAAGCAAAAAGAGAATTGTGAGGTGAGGAAGAGGCTACAAGGAACGTCTGAAGGTGATGGTGTTGGGTCATTTCTCTGCTGCAGACCCTGCCATGTCCAAGGGAGATTCCCCACCTTCAGATAGTTGAGAGACCTTGATCAGGCTCAGGGCTAAACAGAGAGCTTGGTAGTCTGTCCCAACCAATACTATGCACATCTGTTTGATTTGGCACTGCTTGCTGGCCAGTTGCTGGCACAGAATCAGAAGGAGCAGGTGGGAGAGGTGGGGTAGGGGAAAGGGAGAGGAGAGCGGATTATGCACAGTTGTCTCAAAAAGGGAAAATGGGAGGAGGCCAGGAGGAGAAAGGTTGTGAGAAGCCTTGAGGGCAAGCAGAGGCAGGAAGCCCACAGCTGTCGGGGAGGGCCTTGGGGGTGATAACCCCCAGCAGCACGCAGAGGCACTGAGTCAGATGGGAGGCCCAGGGCTGTGGCTTACACAGATGTCAGGGACTGGGTCAGCTCTGAGCAGTCAGGAGAATTGTTCACTCTCTCTTTTGACCAGTCTGTCTGCCTCAGGGTGAGCCTTTTAGGAATTCCAAACTAGCTACCATGTTGATGCCCTCTTTTTCCTCCAAGATTAAAAGCTGTATTTCTTCCCTCCAACAATCTTATTTTTGTACTTTTACTTTTAAGCTTACAGAGACATATCTTCTCTACGTTGTTTAGATTGCCCCAACTATCAGGCATCGATGTTGAAAAGGATAGGCTTGCCCAGTTACCGGAGGTCCTAGGAAGTACAAGGAATATTCCTGAAGTCCCCTGACTTGGTCAGTGGAAAAACAATTTCAGCAAATGCTAACCCTTCCACCCCAGTAGCATGTGCTCTGCCAAATTTCACTCTTGTCCAAAATGTCAACCATGTGCCAAGAGGTTGAGTTGGTGAATGGCAAATGCACTCCCAAAAGGAGAGCCACTTTATGATGTCATCTCAGTGTGAACTCTTACACCAGCATGTGCTGTGTGTTCATGGTGGATTCAACACTACAGGCCAGGAAAAAAGCTCGCTCTTTGAATTGCTTGTCATGTGGGTTGTCTCTTTCCAAAGCTGTCTGTACTTGAACTCTACCCAAAGAGAATCTAGTGGAGTCACGTTTGCACTCTGAAAAAGTTGTTCACCAGGACCAGCATCATGGTTCAGCAATCTAATCTGTCTGTGAGGGCTGGCATCCCATATGGGCACTGGTTTCTGTCCTAGCGGCATTAATTTCAGTTCTGCTCCCTGTTTATGGTCTAGAAGGGCAGCAGAGCATGATGCGGGTTCTTAAGGCCATGTGCCTAAGTCAGGTACCAGGGATGAGTGGCTCCTGGCTTGGGCTTGCCTCAGCTCCAGACATGGCAGCCATTCAGGAGGTGAACAGTAGGTGGAGACTGTTTCTGTCTCGCCTTCTCTAAATCTGCCTTTCCAATAAAAAAAAAAACAACATTTTTTTTTTAAGGAGATGAAAAATAGTTCACCACCTCTCCTTCTGAAAAAGTTCTTTCCTATTGCTGGCATCACATGTGACAAAACATGCAAGACTTCACATTGCAGCTGAGATTGATGACTGGTTCTGGTCATGTGGGAGCAACAAGGTCTGTTTACTTTTAGGGCACTCTTTGTACCCATAAAGACAAAAAATTATCAACATTCAATTTTAAAAGTCTAAAAACAACAGGCAGATTCTGAGAAGTATCCAGTATTCAGATTCTACTTCCCTATGACTTGAAATGAGGATATTATCTGAATACAGTTCAGGGGTCAACATCGTGGCACAAGGGAAACTAACACCTGCAATGCTGGCATCTCTACGGGCACCGATTCATGTCTTCACTGCTCTACTTGAAATCCAGCTCCCTGCTTTGAGCCTGGAAAAGCAGTAAGGATGGTTCTGGTCCTTGGGTCCCTGCCACCCATGTGGCTGACCCAGATGAAGCTCTTGGTTCCTGACTTCAACCTGGCTCAGCCATGGCTATTGCAGCCATCTGGGAAATGGACCATCAGATGGAAGATTTCTCTCTGTCTCTGTCTCTCCCTCTCTCTGTGTAACTCTTATTTTCAAAATAAAGAAAAAAAAATCTTAAGAATATATTTTGTAAGGTTGTTGTCATTAATGAATCCACTCATGTAATGCAATGGGCATCAATGTTGGGTATTAGCACCTAAGAATGACACCACAGACTTTTCTGTCACAGACTGAGCATCTGTAGCATAGCATCCCACCCACAAGCTCCCATTGGCTTTCCTGTCAATCAGAGGCTTATTTCCCCTTTGTCACTACAGCTCAACATAGAAAATGCTGGGAGTGAAGAGGTGCCTCTAAACTCTGCTCTCCAGGAAGGGAACTTGAAAACATCAACTACCTACAGATAAGAAATACAAGTGAATTTGAATCTGATTCTTAGAAACTTATTACTACTCACCTTCCCCTTTAAGCCAACATTGTGCTCCCTGGAGACCTCTCAGACAATTCTGTTCCTGCACCTTCTTGATGCTCCACCTAGAAGGAGCCTCCCTTTTTTTCTCCTCTCTTTCCTTCCTTTCTTTCTTCCTTCTTTCCTTCCTTTGAAAAGCACACAGAGATAGGGCCATCTTCCATCCACTGGTTCACTCTCCAAATGACCACCAAATCTAAGTCTACATCAAGTCAAAGTCAGGAGCCAGGAACTTCATCCAGCTTCCATATATAGATGACAGGGGGCCAAGACCATGGGCCATCATCTGCTGCCTTCACAAGTACATTAGTGAGATGGAAGCAGTTTAGTGGAAAGTTGAGCCTGCACTTGGTGAGACAATTGCTCCATAAGCAGTGGCTTAACCTGCTCTGCACGCTAACACAAGCCCCTCCTCCAGTTTCTTAAACATGATTCACCCTATCCTCTTTGATCAGCTGGTTGTGCTGTTATTCCTCCAAGTTCTGCACAGTTTAGTGTATGCCTTTCTCAATGCCTAACTCACCTGAATCTACATTTGCATAGCAGGCACCCAGTCTCTCCCTCCAACCTTCATGCCTTATTCCCTCTGTGCATAGCTGTGCTTTGGAATGGCATTACTAACTGGGTACATATTTGCCTTTGAAAATTAGCTTTCAGTTTTGAAGTTCACTGTATCGAAGTACACACCATTCTGTTATAAAACAGGTATCCAGGGTCATCCCACAGAAGTCTTTCGCACATGTCCGAACTGCCTCAACAAAACTTGGGCGCTGATTCCCTGAGCTGCCTGGTTAATGCTGATCTCCACCAAGGATTGAGAACCTTTACTGTCTTCAAACAGAGGGCGCTCAAGTCCAGCCCTTACAACCGTGGACCCAGGTGCAGTGACTCATCTTCTCTCCAGTCCTGAACTTCTGAATTTATAACCCACCCAGTGTCATCATTCTTACAAAAATCATGGCCCCTCCAGGAATTATAATCTGCCCACAATAGCCACACATGCTGTCTGGCCCATGTAGAAAGAGGAACAGGCTCTGCCTGCCCTAAAACTGAATAGCAACTAACTCCCTTGGAGTGCCTTCTTAGTCCAAGAACTTTTAAGGACCAACTTTGCCTCACTGCCCCAATTTCCTCATCCAAACAATAGAAGTAAATTTAGCTTTATAGAGATGCTACAAATGAGTGATGATGCGTAAAAGGTGAAATACAGTATTGCTCATTGAACAGAGGCTGTGTTTCTTAAATGGCCACTAACAACAACAGATTTCATGTGAACTGCTACCTAGCTTGAACAGCACCTGCCTGCTGCTATGGGCCGCTGGCAATTCCCCCACCCACATCACCTAACATTCTCATTCTCTTGTGACTTCCAACTTCTCCTGTCCGCTTTGAGAACATTCTGGTGTCAGCTCCGAGGGCTTGCAGCCCATGTATTGGACCCTATGTATGCCTGCTCCTGAGCACTAGTGCTTAGCATCTCTTCCCTAATCTATACACAGTGACCATCACATAATTAACTTGAAATCAGCCCATCTGGAAACATTTATACCACAAAAATCAGCAAACACCATGAATTAAGGCTTTTCCACAGAGTTGTTTTTTTTTTTTTTTGAAAATCTTAATAGGCATATCAGAATGTGCCTTCCATTTTTTCTGTACCTTCTCTGTGCCTAACCATCTGACCTGAACACACAAGTATAACCTTCTAACAGACATTCCTCAGGACATTACTATGTACACAGACTGGCCCTATGTTATTCAGTGAGTAATACCCATACCAAGATCTACAGAGTAACACATAGCTAAGGTATGAAAACATTAAACTGGGAAATAGAAAAGTCTAACAAGTGTATATTAACTTCAGAATTATCCTCTGCCCCACTAATGAGATCAACACCAACAAAGTATTTTCCTTCCTGCAGGACTTCCTCCTGGTGATACAGGCTCCAAGGGCTGAGGTCCTCTACCATATTCTTGGATGGAATCCTTCCAGGCCCTAAGGGACATGTCCTTAACATCAGTCTGTGAATGCCTCTGCTGTGGCTTAGAAACGTTTTCCTGCAGCAAAGAGGGTGTAGAACATGAGTCTCGTGTAAGTGGAAAAGGAAGCTCTCAATGGTGTTTAATGGGGCTACCTGTGTTGAAGACCACATTTGAAATGTGTGATGGCTGCTCAACACTGGACCACATTTAGGTTTCAATCCCCTTTTAGAAAGGTTTCCTTAAGGAGCCAACACTGTGCTTTCATGGCATAAGTTGCTGCCTACAACTGGGCATCCTACATCAGAGCACTTGATGGAGTCTTGAACATTTGGCTTCCAAATCAGCTGCCTGCTAATGCTGCTGGGGAGGCAACAGAAAATGGCCCAAGTATTTGTGCCCCTTCCACCTACCTGGAAGACCTAGACAGGATTCCTGATTAGTGGCTTTGGCCTGACCCATACCTGGATGCTGCAAGCATTTGAGGAGTGGACCAGCAAACAGAAGATCTCTCTGTGTCTATCTCTGTCACTTTGCCTTTCAAAGAAATAAACACTTGTTTTCCCCCTCAGAGAGAGAGAGGGGGGAGGGCTTCTTTAAGCAAACAAACAAATGCATATGAATGTGTAAGATGATGTGGAGAATTTTTCCCCTAGTAAGACAATGTGCTCACACACATCTTAGACAGCAAACCATCCCTTGTTATCTTGGGAGTCATCTGTCTGCAGAGGATGTCAGATACTATATTTTGTTCCTGTTTGTTCTTGAATGGACTCCTCACTGTCCAATTTAAGAATATACTCCGTGTACGGTTCATTTAGCCTTGAACTTATTTTCCCACCAAACCCACAAATCCTCCTCCCTTTTCCTTCTTCCTGATAGCAGTCCACCTACTGTGTTCCCCACAATGCCTCATACCCTTGGCACATGCATCTTCCTCTTGCTGTCGTTAAAATGGGTACAAAGGACAAATGTCTGTTTTGATACTTGTCATGATGGTCTTATCAAGAGTATCAGCAGAGAGTAATAGTGCAAGAAGGAAACAAATGTGCCAGGACTGTGCCACCATGTACCACACATATACTCTCAATGGCAATAGCAGATCTCAAACTGCTAGGACCTTACTGGGACACCTTACAGCTTATCAGTCATTCTCTCATCCATTGCTTTGGAGAATGACAACTCCTGCCTGTTACTGGAAATACCATTCTCTAAGTGAAAAAATTAGACAGTGCTGAAAGAATGCCTGCTGGATGCCTGATCCTGGCCATCAATGTTTTTCTTCTCCCCATTAATTTTGCCTTCCCAAGGACACACGGTATTATATGCTGATTGCGGAAAGAATCTTACTCAAATAATCTTTTTCCTATTGTGTTGTGGTTGTATGTTATGAGTAAAAGCCAGTCACTTTCTACCTCTTGCCCTTTCCACTGGCAGCAGCTTGGGTGCCTGACTGATCACCAGATCCCTCCTCTCATCCAGCATGGGAAAGGCAAAGCTCTTCTGGTGAACATCCATACAACCTCTTCCTACCCTTCCAAAATCTACATATGAGCCAAGTTTGGATCCAGATGAAAACCTGGGGACTGGTGCTGTGACATATCAAGTAAAATCCGCTGCTTATGGCACTAATATCCTATATTGGTGCCAATTCAAGTCCTGACTACTCCACTTCTGATTCAGCTCCCTGCTAATGTACCTTAGAAAGCAATGGAAGATGGCCCAAGTGTGTGGACATCTGCACCCACATAGGGGACCTGGAAGAAGGCCCTGGATCTTGGCTTCAGGTTGGCACAGCTATGACTGTTGTGGTCATTTGGGAGGTGAAAGTAAACTAGTGGTGAAAAGCTTCTCTCTCTTTTTCTTTCTATCTGTAACTCATATAATTTGCTAAAAGTTGAAAAAAAATCTATTTTCCCAAGAATACATTTTGTGGTTTGTTTATCCACGTCTTTCCTTCATGACTTTACTCCCAATTTGTCATATAGTTACTTCACAGAACTTCAGACTCCTTTCATTTCTCTTTATCTTTTCAGGAAAGGTTGGTTTTTTAGAGAGAGATCACTTAGTCTCTATGTTGTGACATGATGGAGTATGTTGTAGGCATTTGTCACTTTGAAGTTTTCACTAACTCATACTGGCCTGCATAACTAGATGGCTTTTCTCCCCTTGTAGATGTCAGAAAAATGCAACAAAGAGGGCCAAGGGCTGCTTGGTGCCAAGTGTAAGAGGCCATTTTATTAAACAGTTGAACAGAAGATTAATTTATTCATTCAACACATACCAATCACTTGACCTGAATTCCTGTAGTGCTTCAGAGCCAGCAGCATATACTTGACATGAATGTGATCCAGGTGTTCTAATTGGATTCTGAGGTCCTTCAGAGAATCTGATCTCAGGTTGTCATTCTTCTCATATGACACTTACTTCCCTTCCTTGGGCCTCAGTTTCCTCATTGTGGGGAGTAGACAAAAAGAACACCCTGAATTACATGCATTCACCTTCTTCCCATTTAATTCAGGAAACGTGGATGAAGCAGCACAGAACCCAGGAGCTACCACAGGGGCTCCCAAGAATTATTTAAGTCAAGAATTATTTAAGAGGAATCACATCATGACTGAGGTTCCATGAGGGCACACAGAAGTTCCTTAGATAAACCTTGCGATGTTGGTGCCTATTTGAAAGCACCCTACTGAAAAGAACAGGAACACGTGTTAAGAAAAGCCTAGTAGGCTTCACATAACAGGTAGCAACTCAACAGAGTAGAACATGAGTAGGATCTGAATGACCCAACATTGAGTCAGGGGCCATTCTCCCCAGGGCACATCATGAGCCAAGGACACATGGTATCCACAAAGGTCGAGAGTAGTCATGTGTGGTCAAAGCACATGAGGCACAAAGGGGGCAACGGGTGATGGGCTGGAAAGGTACTGTGAGGTCGGAGTGTAAAAACTAAGAGAGGTACTACAGGGAGCCTGTGCCTAATCAGATTACTAAGGAAAGTGACCTCACTGGTGAAGTTTGAGTTGGCCTTGTCCCTTTGCAGTCAGCCTGGATGTAAGCCAGAAGTAGGGCATGTGGCAGGAACTGGCAGAGGAGGATACTGGCAACACCACCAGGTTTGTTTCTTCACCAGGAAACAAGATTTCCTGTAACTCAGACCCATGAATCAGCATTTCCTCTGTCAATAATACACAGTAAGAAATGCAACAGCACAGAGCTCGGTGGGGAACAGAAGAAAGGAAGGAATATTCCATGACACAGCCACGCTCTGTTCTTTCCCATACTGAAACACTCTGATAAGCTTCCAAATAATTCTCAGGTTTCATGAGATAAGTTTCTCAGAGAAGCTCCCACTGCCTCATGAAGATCAAATCCTATGGAGTACTCAACTCTCACTGTATTACATGCTTCTTTTGCAAAGGGGCAAGGAAGATCATTTATTCTGTGTGTGTTCCAAGATTTGTTCATTTTATATGAAAGTTAAAGTTACAGAGAAAGAAAGGAAGATATGGAGAAGGAGAGATTCCATCTGCTGATTCAATTTCCACATGGCCCCAACAACCAGAGCTGGGTTGGTCCAAAGGCAGTAACCAGGATCTTCTTCCAGGTCTTCCACTTGGTTGCAGGGGCCCAAGGACTTGAGCCATCTTCTGCTACTTTCCTAGGCCATTAACAAAAGCTGGATCAAAAGTGGAACAGCCGGACTAAACTGATTTACATATGGGATGCTGGAACCAAAGGAGGAAAATTAACCTGTGGCTCTACGGTGCTGGCCCCATTTATAGAATTCTTCACTACATGTTAACCAAACATTAGCATATGTGTGATATGTATATATGTGACTTCAGTATATGTGTGATTTGCCTTTGAGTTTCATACTTCAGTGTCCAATATTTTATTTGAGTCTCATAACAATCATTTGAAGTACACAGGGAATATTATATCCATTGCACAAGTAGATAACAAGGCAGGAAGATGAAATGTGTCTTCTGGGGAAGGCATTTGGCTTTGTGGTCAAGTCACTGCTAGGGGTGCCCCCATTTCCTATCAGAGTGCGTGAGTTCAAGCACTGGCTGCATTTTCAAGTCCAGCTCCCTGATAGAGCATTCTCTGGGAGGCAGCTAGTGATGGTGCAAGTGCTTGACCCCCAGCCACCCATGAGAGAGATCTGGATAGAGTTCCTGGCTTTTAGCTTTGCTCAGGCCTCGCAGAGGCTGTCAATAACCTATGTGACGTAAAACTGCACGAAAGATCTCTGTTTGTCTCTCTCTCCCTCTGTGTCTTTATCCATCTATTTTTTAAATAAATAAACAAAAGTTTTCAAAGGAAAGGTGCTTGTTCACTATCAGCACAGAAGTGGCGTCAACTCTTCAAACTGCAGTCCAGAATTCTTGCCAAGGTCAGACTTTCGTGGCCCTTTTCTTCTACATGTCAATGCCATGACAGTTTTATATATAACAGAAGTTAAGCTTGTAGCAGTGAAATGAATGAGTATACACTGTAATAACTTGGGGACAAATAACAAGAGGAGGAAATATGGAGTAATGAGAGAGGTAAAGTTGATCCCTAACTTTTATAAATATATATCATGGAAAAATAAATAAATCTGAAGAAGTATATACCTTAAATATTATTTTAATATAAATATATTAAAATTTTCTATTAATTATAGTAAATAATAAATGATGAAATTAATATACTATGTGATAGTATACTATATAACAATTCTATTATAATACATAATGATATTCTATAATAATGTGAATTGAATATATTAAATAACATAATGTTATTTCACATATTTAATTCACATCTTATACCAGCAAGAATTTCATTCATTATCTCATGTTCTTTATTCATTTACTAAATATTTATTAACAGTCTATTAAATAACAGGCTTTGTTCTAGACACATTTGGTAGAGAATAAGATGGAATAAAAGCACTGCCTTCATAAAAATTCTACTTTGGGGAACTCAGACAATGGATAAGACGAAAGGGTAAAATATGGGCTATGGTAGAGAATTACTGGGGCTTTGGTGGAGGGGTGATGCAACATTAAACAGAATATTCAGGAACATTCTCACTGAAAATGTGACATTTTTACAGGATGATCTGGAAAGGAAACCAAACTAGCCGTGTGACAGGATGGGATAGGATGGGTGAGTCAGCAGAAGACAGCACAGGCCAAGGCCTGGAGACAGTACCTGGCATGTTCGAGCAACAGTAGTCAGCAGTCAAATGTGACTGGACTGGAGGGAGGAAACTTGGAGAAGCAGAGAATAGACTTCAGGGACCACCACATGGAGTCACTATAAAGATTTGACATTGACACAGAGAATTTGCTAGCATTTACTGAATACCAGAATAAGAAAAAAAGACAAAGCTAAAAAAAAAGATGTGAGAAAGAATCAAAAGCATAAAATCCAGCACCATAAAAACAAACAAAAACCATGAGGGAAGTTTAAGGTTGGCAAGTCAAACGGGCAAATAAACAAGGGGAGCGTGGTTCCTTTCCAGAAAGGAAATGACCATCTCTGTGTGTGCCCTCTTGCTCTATCTTGCTCTTCCTCTCACTATTACCATCCTAGATTTGGAATTATTATCCAGACTCAGATACTTAAGCCAACCACTGAGGCCAGTCCTTGAGGGAGATATGCAGGGCAAGATCAGACAGAGGAGCAGCTTGTGACTGCAGGCTTACATCTAGGCCTTGAGTCTTGGTTACATGCCTGTTTAACTGGGCTACTAGGTCTCATCAAGCCTTCTTTCGCCTGGCAGACAAGCTGAAGATAGAACCAGATTCTCTGAGCACCCTTTTCCCAGAACTTCCAAGTATAGTCTTCTCCCAAAGAGCAGGAATTTTTTAAAAAAGAAGAAAAAGAAGTGCAGAGGAGAGAGACCATACTAGTGTCAGTCCTGCAATTGGTGTGCTTCCTAATTCAGAGCCATAACACACTTACTTTGCATACTGATTCATCGCTGAAGGTGGGGTGTGACTGAGTATATGGACACATGTGTCAAAAGAGGGGAAAGAATAATTGTGCCTTCACTGTGGAAGCCAATGTGCCTTCACTTTTCCTTTCTCTTCCTTATTAATCTGATGGATTAACAAGCAAGCTCGTGCTGTTTGCTCCCAGATTGCCTCTGCTGTCACCTCCTCACAGTTTTGGAGAGTTTCAGACACGGCTTTGTGTAGCCTCTTCAAACTTTGAAAGTAGCACCAATGAAACAGCAGATGAGCTCCCCAGAGCCTTCAGAAATTTCTCTTTGATTTGACCCTGGAGGTCACCAAAAAGTTCAAACCAGAACAACGCTTCAAGTCCACAACACTCAGTAGGTAGAGAAGTCATCATTATTCTTCAAAGAAAGTAAAGGAGCCAGCAAAAAGATGCTGGGCATCAGCTGGTGACATATGGGCAACCCCAACCAACCCAGAGATTTAGTGATCAGAGTGAAGGAGCAAGATCAGCCAGAACTTTCATTATTTCTCACATTCATGCTTTTCTCCATCTGAAGCCATCCTTGCCATTATCATCCCAATGTGAGTGTCCTATGAACTTGATATTTTAATTGGATGTTATGGTAAACAGAAATTCACATGATGTTGTAAGAAATAATGCAGTGGCCTGCATTGTGGTATATTGTGTAAAGACATCACCTACGATGAGCCATCCCACATGGACACTGGTTCAAGTCTCTGCTGCTCCATGTCTAATTTAGCTTCCCGCCAATAGTATGGTTAAAGCAATGGAAGATGACCCAAGAGTGAGGGTCTCTGATATCTTCATGTGAGACTTAGCACATTCTCCTGTCTCCTGGCTTCAGCTTGAACCAGTCCTGGCTATGTGGTCACGCGCATAGTCAACCAGTGGATGAAAGAACTTTCTTTTCCTTTGTGTCTCCCTGTAACTCTTTCAGGTAAATAATTGAATCTTAAAAAAAAAGTAATTCAAAGTTCCCTTTTACACTTTATTGTTTGCCCAAGGTTAACATCATGTAAGCATGCTATATATGTCACAATCAATGCATCAATGTTAATTCAGTCAAGACGCTAAACTTTGCCATGATCACAGGGAGCCTTGGAGAGCCCTCACGGTGACCCTTTCATAGCCAAATTCACTTTTATGCTGCCCTAGTTTCATTAACCCTAGAATCCACCATTCTTTCCTGTTTCCATTGTTTTGTCTATTCCAAAATTTGATATAAAAGGATCCGTATCATATGTAACCTTTTGGGATTGGCCCTTTCCTATCAGGACCTGCGTTGCCAAGAAATTTATCCAGGTTATGTGTGTGTCAGTGGTTGGATCTTATCTGTTGCTGAATGGTAGCCCATGAATGAATGCCCCAGTTAATTTATCCATTGAAGGACATCTGGGTCATTTCCTTTTGAGGGCTTTTATAAATGAAATTGCTCTAAACATTCATGTGCAGGATTTTGTTTCAGTATCATCTCTGTGTCTCTGAAATAAATGCTCATCAGGGCCATCACTGAATGTTTGACAGTTGCACACTTCCTTTTTTTTTTTTTTTAAGACTCTGCTATACTGCTTCTCGAAGGCTGTAGCTTTTTGTGTACCCACCAGCAAGATAAGAATGATCCAAGTTTTTCTTGACATTTGGTTATACATGCTGTCGTCAGTACTTTTCTGTTATTTCACCATTGTGATAGGAACATAGTGATATCTTACATCACTGATAATGTTGAGCATTTTTTTCATGTATTTACTTGCCATCCTTATGTACTGTTTATTTTTTTAAACTTTTAAAGTTATTTGATATTTGAGAAACAGAGAGAGAGAATGGGAGAGAAAGAGAGAGAGAGAAAAAGAGAGCTCTCACACCCTGGTTCACTTCCCAGTGTCCACAATTGTTGGGTTTAAGCAATGCAGAAGCTAGAAGTAGGGACACAGTCCATGTCTCCTATGCACACAGTGGATTCTTGAGCCATCACTGCTGCAACTTAGAGTTTGCAGTAACAGGAAGCTGGGGTCAGGAACCAGAATAGGAATCAAACCGAGCTCTCCAATACGGAATAGAGGAAGGTTAAAGTCTTGCCTAAATGCCTGCTCCGGTACATAGCCTTTTGTGGTATATTTCTTTGTGTTTTTTGTCTATTTCAGACTGGGTTGTTTGGTTTTTAAATTCTAAGTTTCGGAAGGCCTGCATATATTCTAGATATCAGACCTTTATCACATTGGCAAGTGTTATCTCCCAAGTTTGCAGCTCGTCTTTTCCTCCTGTTAGTAGAGTCTTTACAAAAGCAAAATTTACCAATTATCATGAAGTTCTGTGTGTTGTTTTTCTTTTCCAGATTGTGACTTTGGTGTCAAGTCTTAAGACTTAGCAATAGGCCTCAGAGATTTCATCCTTAAGTTTGCTGTTGCTTCTAACAGAAAGCTTTTCATTGCTTTTTACACATTGAAGTCTATGATCTATATGACTATTTTCATGTAAGGTGTGAGACTTAGCTTAAAGTATGTGTGTAAGTGTTTTCTTCTATGTTTGTCACTGACTTTTTTTTTTTAAGATTTGTTTTATTTTTATTGGAAAGGCAGATATACAGAGAGGAGAAACAGAGAGGAAGATCTTCCTCGACTGCTTTCCCGGGCCACAGGCAGGGAGCTGGATGGGAAGCGGGGCTGCCGGGATTAGAACCGGCGCCCATATGGGATCCCAGGTGTGTAAGGCAAGCTCCTTAACCACTGCGCCACCGCGCCGGGTCTTGTCACTGACTTTTAAAGAAAGGAAGGAAAGAGGAAAGGAGGGGGGAAGGGAGGGAGGAAGGGAAGGAAGGAGGAGAAAAGAGACAGGAAGGAAAGAAGAAAGGAAGGAAGGAAGGAAGGAAGGAAGGAAGGAAGGAAGGAAGGAAGGAAGGAAGGAAGGAAGGAAGGAAGAAAGCTCCTCAAACAAAAAAAAAAAAAGAGAGAAAAGAATGTTCTCTAATGATGTCCATATCCCATTTCATGTAACCTGGAAATATGTTTATGTGGCAAAAGTACTAGGCAGTTACTGAATTTTCTTACAAAACTCAAAGCATTATGGGGACCAGCCCTCTCAACATGGTGATTTTAGCTTAATAGCGAGCTTCGTGATCTAGACGTGCTTCTTTTGGTACTCTTCTGGTCTCTTGTCTGTGACACATTTGTGTTGCGGCATATACACTTTATATGGAGATGCTAATTATGAACAGGAATTTATCTCCATTACCAGATTGTGAGCTCTTGGAAGGATGGAATTCCGTATCATTCTTCCTGGCCACCATCACAGGCCTAAGCACAGGTTATGACACAAAATATGTGCACAAACAAGGCTTGGAGAATTAACTCCCATGATTCATACCTGGTAATCCAACCAAGAACTTGCCATCTTTGCCAGTTAGATGACTACTTTCCAAGTCTTGCCCTAGAGGCACAGAATGACTTAGCATCCAGAGAGAACTGATTCCTTGAGCAGGTGAAAGAAAATGTACCCTCAAGCCCATCAGGGAAAAGACTTTCTTTGATTTTGAGCACAGGAAAGCTGTATCTCACAAGGCCAGAGGTTCACTGTGAAGAGATGGGGCAAAGTCAAAAAGCATGAATCTTTTGACTTACAGTAGGAGAAATATCTTCTCCCACCATCCAAATTAATAGCTCAAATTCTCCTATCACCGCCATACTAAATGGAGATATATTAAGGAAGAAGGTTGGCAAAGTGATGTCTATCTATTCCCAGTTCAGCAGATAACTGTTTCCAACAATATCATTGGCATTGACCTTGCATCAAAGGGCCTAGCTGGGAATCAATATTCTCCAGGGAATCCTCCACCATCATAAAAAAGCTTGAGGCAGTAGAATGACTTAAAAAGAAATGCAAAAGTAGGCTTGAGAAAAACTAGGGAGAAGGGAAAGAGTTTCCCATACAGGAAAGTCAAGAGCCACCTCTTGGTAATTCCACTGTCTCCTTTGCATCTGAACTTCTTTGCTCCCTGCCACATCAGTTCCCATAACCTCTATATGGCTTCCCACTTCACATGTTTCCTTTCATCAATCCCTCCCAAACACAGACACTAAAGTGTTCTCCCTAAAGCTTCCTTCTGATTGTACAGTGCATGTTTTCAAAAAAGAAGGCATGGGCCCAGCACAGTAGCACAGTGGCTAAAGTCCTTGCCTTGCACGTGCCAGAATCCCATATGGGTGCCGGTTCTAATCCCGGCAGCTCCGTTTCCCATCCAGCTCCCTGCTTGTGGCCTGGGAAAGCAGTTGAGGATGGCCCAAATCCTTGGAGCCCTATACCCGCGTGGGAAACCCTGAAGAGCTCCTGGTTCCTGGCTTCAGATTGGCTCAGCTCTAGCCATTGCGGCCACTTGGGGAGTGAATCATTGGACAGAATATCTTCCTCTATGTCTCTCCTCCTCTCTGTATATCTGACTTTCCAATAAAAATAAAATCAGTCCTAAAAAAAATAAGTCATTCATTTTGTATGGTATATAATTAAAGCCCAACTGCCTTCACCAGGAATTCAAGGGCCCCCTGGCATACAACAACTTTACCTCCTACCCACTCCAATTACACTCAAGCGGCCAAAAGCAGAGGGGAAGAGCATGGCATCTAGGTCAGGTCTGAGGTCAAATCTAGCTCAGTCTCTAGCTCAGCTTCAAGAACTTAGGAAACATATTCAATCCTAATAAATCTCATATTCTTCTTACAAATATTTTATGAAGGAATACCTCAAAGGTTTTAGGGGAAAAGAAATGAAGGGATGAGTAAATGACATAGCTGTAACAGGAGCTCAATAAATAGTAGTTGTTCTTGCCATGCTGAAGCAAACTTACCTGGTTCCCTGTTTCATGAAATACCTCTAAAGTTTGCACAGGGCCAACGTTTTGGCAAGGTGACCCAAGGCCTATATAGAAGGAATATATTGTGGCAATGGTAGGGTGGGAGCTGTGGGCCAAAGATAAAAGAGGGATATGGGAGCATGTAATTAAGACAAGCTGCTCATTGAAACAAACAAACAAAAAAGCAAAAACAACAACAAAAAACAAAAAAACAAAAAAAACTAATTGGCTGCACAGGTGGCATAGGAAATCCAGCAATGAAGATAGCCAGGCAGAATCTGGCAGCTTCAGCATCTCATTTTTCACCCTGAGCATCAAGCTAGCCCAGATTCTCCTGGCTGCCACCAAGAAAAACATGTCTCCCTTCCTTTCAGATCAAGGAGCTGCCTGTATTCATTCAAAAGAAAAGATTTATTCAAATGTTACATACAGTAAGAGGAGATTTAGTCATGGGCAACTCAGCTTGGGGTTGAATCCACAGTGTATTCACTATGGCTTGTATAGTGCGGTTCTGTATGTGTGTGAGAGAGAGAGAGAGAGAAAGAGAGAGATTATAAGGGGCTCAAGGAAATAGTGTCAAGAGACCCACTTCATAACTATGTTTATTATTATCTCCACTGTTCAAGCCACACAAAATAAATGTCTGGCATTTCCAGAAATTGCTATTGATTCAGCAGCAGATTTTACAAGGCCAATCAATAATAGTTTCCTCCTGCCCTCCTCCCCTAGCACATATTTATTTGTGATCAAGCTTTTTGTTCCTCCTGTGCTTTCTAGTGCTTGTAATTGATCCAGAATAAACGGATGATTTCATCTTTTTCCAGGAAATAAAAAGAGGGGTTGGAAATCTGCTACTAAAAATAACCCTTTCCTGCATCCCAAATAGAGTCAGGTGCAATATGTGTATGTTGTGAAAGGATCCATGCAAACACACAAAGGTGAGATGCTCAACAGGTCTGTCACAATCAGTAATTTCTTCTTGTGCCAAAGATGTGCTCTAGTGTGACATGAGGGGCCCACAGAGCCACAAAGACTATTTGACTCATAACTTCTATTATATCATTGCTATGTCTTCTACTGTCAGCATTGTCTATCAGAGGCTCAAAACAGCCAGGAGCTCCAAAACACCTAGCCGAGCCTCCTCTCCTGCAAGATGAAAACAAACACACTTCTAAAGGAAATCCAGGTCTAACCCAGAGTGCTTACTTCTCTGTCCAAGACATTCCTCTTTGTCCCCAGTAGACTCATAGGGTGTCTGTGGAGCAAACAGTTCTCATGAGCACTTGTCACGGGGAACTTAACTGTGGCAACCAATGAGTCGTACCGGACCTCCTTCCACACTTAGCTTAGTGCAGTGTAACAGCATGGGCTCTGGGGTTCAAACAATGGCCAGACTCCTTTGCCTCTTAGGATACATAAAATTTCCCTTCTTCACCCCACTCCTAGCCACCATTCTCACATCATTGGCTAGACATAGCCCTGAATCAGTTTAGACCAGAATGTCACTGGTGAGCAAGTGGGGGTGAGGGCAGGTGAAAGCAATGCCCACCATGGGCTACTAGTCACAAGCCTGTATCCAGAAGCACAGCCTTCTTGTTAAGATTAAATATTGTCATTCTCAAAGAGAGGTTGAAGTCTTCATTCCCTGAATCAAAGAAAGTGACCTCATCTGGACACCTTTGTAAAGGGAACCAAGCTAAGTTGATTAAGTTTTTAGGGTGGCCTCTAATAAAATTTTCTGATGTCCTTCACGAAAATGAAAAATATGGGACCTAACATAGACTTTTATCCAGGAAGAATAATGCCACATGAAATAAATACAGAGGAGCCAGTGCAGTGACATCGTGCTAATCTTGCAGCACTAGAATTCCATATTTGCACTGGTTTGAATCTTGGCTACTCCCCTTCTGATCCAGGTCTCTGCTTATGGTCTGGGAAAAGCAACAGGTGGATGGCCCAGGTCCATGGGACACTGTACCCCCATAGGAGATCCAGAAGTTCCTGTCTCCTAGGTTTGGATCAGCTCAGTTCTGGTCATTGTGGCCCTTTGGGGAGTGAACCAGCAGATGGAAGATCTCCCTCTGCATCTCACCTCTCTCTGTAAAATCTGCTTTTCAAGTAAAAACATATATATTTTTCTTTTTTTTTCAGAAATAAAGGCAGAAATCCAGGTGTTGCTTATTTAAGGTAGGGAGACTAAGCAAGGTACTGTGAGCTGGGAAACAAACTGGGAATGAATTGCATTGCAAAACTATCAGAACGGATCAACCCCTCTGGTATCTCACTACCAGACTTGTGGCCCCCAGGACTAGAAGACTGCCTTTTGTTCTTGTGTAAGCCACTTAGTTTGTAGCACTTTATTACAAGCACTTTTTTAGTAGGTGCTCAGAAACTTCTTTTTGATAAACCTCCCCAACAATATGGTATTAAGGAAGATGATGTAGGCATACACAGAAAGCATCTACACTCTTCCAAGATAAAGTAAATATTGTGCAACTGCAGAGGATGCAAAATACCTACAAAACAAAAACAAAATTGCGTTGTTTATGTGGTAAACCAAAATTCATGGTATAAGTTGTTCTATGACAGTATAAAGTTTATTTCTCTAAGGCAGAATATAAAAGTTAAGAACATGTTCGAGTGCCTAACAAAATAATGCCATAAGTTCATAAGGCCCCATCTCCTATCTTTTCACTTATCTATGTACACTAATTTTGTATTTCTCACTTGCCTATGTAGCTAAGATAAACTATGTGACTAGAGCCAACCAATAGACATATGCAGCGATATAAGGGGAAGAACAGAAGAGTGGACATGTGGCTCTCATGCCCTCTTCTATCATGTCATGTATTGGGAGACAGAGGATTGCAAAAGTCAAGTTAAGTCACTGACTTAAAGGGAACTGTCATGGCCCTCAGTGAAGTTTTTGTAAGAAATAGAAACTGTGGCTTAATTCATCTGATAATTTGTGCTTCATATATGACTGATATACTATTCAAAAGCAAACAAGCTACTTTGAAACTGCCAGTTTTTAATTTTTCATGATTCTTGTGCGTTTAATTTATACACATTGAAGGAACAATGTGCCACAGCTTTGTCTACATGGTTTCTGAAGGCAAACACAGACACAGGCCCGCACATAAATAAACTACGTGATAAAGGAAATGACTATTCAGTGCGCTGAATGTGCTGCCAGTGAAAGTCCAGATCCTTAGAAGAGAAAGGGCGCTTTCTTCCTCACACAGCAGTCATTGCTGGCACAGCTGTGATCGTGAGATATTAATTCCTTCAATCTATCTAGAATCAGACCTTGCAGCTTCTGTCTGATGACCTTCCTCATCCTACCCTCTAGAACTCTGGAATGATAAAGAACAAGCCCACACTTCTCCCAGACTCCATTCTTCCAGGGTGATGCTTTAATCAAAGGACAGATTTCTTTCCAGAAGTCTTGTGAAACAAGCTATCACTAATAGGGCAAACCCCAATACAATTTAGGCCAGAGCATTTTTCCACTATTTTGTTGTGTTAGGAGTTTATTATTAAAAAAAATTTTTTTTTCAAATAATTTAGATTCTAACCAAGGTCCAACATTCCTTCAGTAATGGAAAGAGCTGTATCACAGCCTGTCCATGGCAATCCCAACTGGCCAAGTATGAATGTGCAGAATAACATTCTACCACTGTAAGCCCAGGGAAATGCAGACAAATAGACTGTGATTGCATTGACAGACCTTTTCATAAGCTAATGGACTGTCTAACCTGTTCATGACTATTCCCCATACGGTCTTGTGAGAATATTGCCAAGGAGTTTAATTTGGCAAATAGACACACTGGGTTTATTTAACAACTATTTCTATAAATAAATGTTAGATAATTATAACAATATTTAAAAGTACTTAGAACACTTGGTGGGTTATTAAACAGGCAATTCTGTTAAAAATCATAATGTTAACACAGACAAAATCTACCCTTCTTCTTTTTGACAGTGGCTATCCAAGCAATTGTGTGTGTGTGTTGCATGTATGTTTTATTTGCTGAAGAGGTGAATATTTGTCAATAAATGCATAGTTGCATAGAGCAAACACTAGATTGAGAGCAGAGGTATTTGGGTTCTAAGAGGCAGAACCACTGACCACCTGCGTGAGCATAGACAGAGAAGTTCATCTGAGCTTGAGCTCAGTTCCCTTGACCTTCAAACGAGGCTATTCAGACCTGTGTGGGCCATCACACGTGTTTATTGTGAAGTCCAAATACAGAGACGCGTGAAAGTGCTGTGAATACAACTTGGAGCAGTACAAGGAACTAGAACAAATAGTAGCGATTGAGTTTTCAAGTCGAGGAAGATGTCATCACACCCTGGGGTGGTACTGATGCACCAATGGCACTAGTGAGGTGAGGAGAAGGCTGGTCGCCACCAAGGAGAAAGACACCGCTCTGCTGTGTGCCAGGAACGCTGTCCCGCAGGCTCCATCACAGCCACCATCACAGCCCCATCACAGCCACCATCACAGCCCCATCACAGCCCCGGCTCCGCAGAAGTGCCACAGGACCACAACCCAGCAATAACTCTCTCACAGAAGCTCAAGGGCCAAACGGCCCACATTCATTTGCAGGTGAAATGTGTTGACTACAGTGAAGATGGGGCTAGTGCAGCACACCTGACAGCAGCAAGAGCTTCGGAGGAACCGGATGCTGGCTACAGTGTTTCATGCAAGTATCTATTTACATACTAGTCTTAAAAACAAACAAAAAATATATAAAAATGTATTCTGGGATAAATACCAAGATATAAAATGCAAAAAAACAATTCAATGAATTTTTGAATCTGTGCATGCATACATGTGTGGATTCTGAGATCTATACTTCGCATTTGATCATGAGGATTCCTACAGAAAACAAAACCTACAATTTCATTTGAAGGTTCAAAGGAAATGGCAAAAATGATGAAAAAGCACATTACTTAATTATTCTTTGAGAGGATTTATTGATATGTATTTGTTTATTTTGATCTTTAGGCATTTATATTGTCATTATTATTATTTTTCATGACAGTTTCAGAGGCTCAAGGATTTCTACTTCCACCCTTTCCACTTCTCTTCCCCCTCAGTTATTTCCCTTCATATTATTAAAATAGTAACGTCCTTCATCAATAGTCACAAGTCCATCATTCTGCTGTTTAAGTGTGTCATGACAATATAGGTATAGCCAATGGTAAAAAGTCCAGCATCCTATTATCAAGATATATTTATTCAGGAATAGAGATGTATACTGCAACACATCACTTCTCAATATGCTAGTCTCGCTTACACAGTTGCTCTAGATGAAAATATGTATGTACATATTCACCTATATATCTATTGATCTTGTATTTTGCCTGAAGGCTGCCTTATATCAGAGAGAACATATGGTATTTGTCCTTTTGCATTTGTCTTATTACGCTGAGCATAATGATTTCTACTTGGAACCATTACATTGCAAATAGTGGAGTTTCATTATTTTTAATGGCTGAGTAGTATTCCATGGAGTAAATATACCACAGTTTTTTTAATCCACTTCCTTTTTGATGGACATCTGGGTTGTTTCCATGTCTTTGTTATTCTAGATTGCACTGCTGTAATTTTAGGGTTACAGGTAATTTTCTCATATGCGGATTTAATTTCCTTTAACTATATTCCCAGAAGCGGGATACTGGATCATACAGTAGATCATTTCTTTTCTTTCTTTTTTTCCATTTGTTCTTTTGTTTGTTCTTAAACTTTTAAAAATTTTTCTTGATGCAGTTCCATGGGCTCAGGGATTTTCCCTTCCATCATCCCCATTTAATTAGAATATGATATTGACATTATTAAGAAAGCACTCATATATGCTTTTTGTGGAAGTATAAATTGAGACAATTGTTCTGAAATGATTTAGCAAAAATCATGAAAAGTCTTTAAAGTATACATGCCATTTGACCTGTTTTAGTATATGTGCTGCCGAAGCAAGCAGGCCATTTCACCTGTACCAAATGACTTTACTTCTAGGAATTTATTCTAAGGGAATACTACTGGGTGTGTGCAAAGATTTGTTTACAAAGATGCTTATTGCGACAGGATTTATAACAGCAGCAATTGGAAGCAAACCAAATAACCAGCAAAAGGAAAGTGACATTATATTACACAGTTCTTAAAAGTTGTGTTTTAGAATTATGAGTATGAAAAATATTCAAGGTATTCTATTTAGTTTTAAAATGGAAGTTTCAAAGCTTCTTTTTTTCAGCATACCAATTTTGCAAACACCCTTGCAATTCAGGTTAAACACATGCCAAAATTTAACCATGCTGTCTCTGTAAGTTGGGATAATGACTGGTTCATATTTCTTTTATCTCTCTTGAATTTTTCAAAGTGTTTCAGAGTGAATACATAATAGATAATATATTTCATATAAAACTATTATATTAATTCTGTAAGATTCTTGATTCTCAAAATGTTATTGTTACTAGAAACTCATGTGCCCCTTTCCTGCTGGCCTAAGTCATGGCACTAAGTGAAACAAGACACCAGTGCAAAATCAAGCATGCCTTGTCTCTTAAAGCCAGTTTGAAAACTAATGGATAATTCCAAAATTAGGTAAAATATCCAACTCAGTTGTACTGGAAAGAAAGAGAAATGTGGAAGGAAGAATTAGTATGGCCTCTCGAGCGTGTAAGAGCTCATATAGAGGCCGAACAGCTACGATCAAGCTTTCAGCCTAACACTAACTGGCAGGCAGCTTAAACGTGGATACTCCCAGAGTGGATCTATACAGTGTATATTTTTTAAAATAAAAATATGTAAGTTGAATGGGTATTTGTGTAAAATATAATCAATAGTTATACATTAAATATTGCCCTATTTTTGAGCTATCTCCAACCTTAGAGTGAAATAACCAATAACCATTCTTGATTGGAATAATACAAAGGAACTGATATTCTTTTCCTTTTTGACTTCTTGTTAGTTTGTTGTGTGTGAAGTAAAACATACAGTCATGCAGAGGGTGTGTACACTGTAAATGTACAGCTTAATAAGTAACTGCAAAGTGGAGTCCTGTGTAAACCAACACAGGTTAAGGAATAGCATGCAGCTACACTCTAGAAAACTTGCAGGTGTCATTCCCAATGTCACATCCTTTCTCCTACTCAAAGCCACTACTCTTCTAAGTCCATTCTGATCATTTCTTTGACCTGCTTGATAATTTTACCACCTGACTATGCATTTCTAATATTTTTATTTGTGTTTATCTTTGAGCTTTATATAAATGGAAACAGAAAAAAGTTATGATGATAATAGAAGTTTTAAAACATGTCGCAAATTGTAAACTATATATAAATAAATGGCAATATTATTATTGATCCTGTTATGTGGGTTTGTAAGCATTGAATTCCAGCCTTCCAAAGCTGAAGTCTGGGCTCACAATTTTAATGCTGAGTCATTTTCAATCAGGTCTAGACTTTCTACCTCCTCTAGAGAGCCAGCACAGCTCCCAGTCAGGGGTCCATGGTAGCTCTGTATTTGTGACTTCTTATTCCATCTGGATGGAAAAATACTTACCTGAAGCTGAAGGGGTCCATAAATACCTGCTTTGTTCATAAACAAGCAGGTTTCCCTCTGTTGAATGAGTTTCCCTGCTATTATCAAGGCTCTAAGGTCACATCTGGTTAATCGTTGGCTAGAAATCAATACACAGAGAGAGATGGTTTCTGATAAGAGCTCATAATAAGCAAGTTCAAGTTCAAGAGAGTGGCAGCGGTATTTTTGCTCTCATAATCTGCAGGAAAGGTGCTGATCTCTCTTCTATTGAAAAAGCAGTGTAACTCCACTTATGTGGCTAACCAACTCAAGGAGCAATTAATGTATTTGCAATAGGTCTCCCTTCCCTCTTGGTTCAATTCACTTTGTCCTTAGGTCCAGATAGTCAAATGACACTTATAATGTTTTCCAATTCAAGGGAAATGCCTCCACCTATTCCCTGGTATCATAAAGCCCTAGGGTTATATCTACCCTTTGTCCCAGTTCTGGGACAATTGTGCTACTCTTTGATCTTGGCCACTTCCTTGTTAACTGATCCATGAGGTTCCCACTGCCCAAGGCTGGGCATCACCATGGGTTTCCCAGCTGGCTTTTGGTCAAAACTTGCCATTCCTGCCATGCAACTGCCCATGGATGTGTGCAGGAGCACATGCATGTGTGAATAGGTGAGTGTGTTCAAGCGTGTGTGAGCATATTGTTGGTTCATTCCATAAGTAGACAAATTACCACAGGTTGTAATAGTAATTGCAAGAATTTCTTTTATGTAGTACATTGGGTAAATAAGTGAACAAAGGAACAATGTTTCAGCTGGTTTCCTATCCCAATATGCCTCCTCCTCCTCTTACTACTGAGGTAACTGAGGTTCTACCTCCAAATTCAATATTGTGCCATTCCTGGAACCAGTTTAGCCAGAACTCAGAGTTTTAGAGATCTTGGTCTAGTCTCTCAAAAGACTCGGAATTTAGACCACCTGGTCAATTCTCCCCATGATTCTGCTGAGTCCACATTTTGATCACCACCTTGTTCCTCTCCCATAGGCTCCTATGGACATTCTAGGTAAAGTACTAGGAGAACTAAATACGCACATATCCCGGGGCTCTTGCTAACCATACCCACTTCTTCAGAAATTAAGGTTCTCCTTTTAGAATCCCAGTTGCTGGGACCTTACTACCTGACCTATGATGCTGACACATATCAAAATCAGTATGTCTCTGTTTCAACACTGGAATACTTTTTGCTAAAATTCCTCATTTTCCTGGTCCTCTCTAATCCTGGTAAAAAAAAAAAAAAAAAACACTTCTCACCAGTGTGCATATATGTCAGCCTATGCATAGTACTTCTTCACCCCCCAGCATCTGAGGCCCCAGATTACAATACCGAGCACTGCTAATCCCTGGTTCTGCATCTTCTGAACTGACCTGTTTGTTGCCTACTGAAAGGTCTCTCAACTTAAAAGTTAAAGATAGCAAGTTTTCATTGCAAGCATATACCAGGCATAGAGACCAGTAATTTATTGTCCAGATAAATTCAATGTCTTCTTGGGAGGGATTGGGGGAATCCCAGTACACACGTACACACACACACACACACACACACACACACACAAAGATAGCAAGTTTTTAAAGCAGGAGACTTTCAAAGGAAATAAACAAGAGTAAGATAAACATAATATTAATGCATGTGGATAGACATAACGTTTATGGATTTAAAGATTCAATGTAGTTAAGATTTCAGTTATTTGCAAATTGATATAAAGAAAGGAGTTGCTATGGTATTGCATCAGATTAAGCTGCCATTTGCAATACTGGCAATCTTTATGCGCACTTATTCAGGTCTCTGCTGCTCCACAGCTCCCTGCTAATGCACATCAGAAGACATCAAAGGTGGCCACATACTTGGATCCCTGTTACATATATGGGAAATCCAGATGGAGTTCCTGACGCCTGGTTCAACCTGGCCCATCCCTGGCCAATGTGGTCATTTGTTGAGTGAACAAGCAGATGGGACATATTTTTGTCTCTTGTTCTTACCTTCTGTCTATCACACTTTCAAGTAAATCTTTTTTAAAGAATTATTATGCAGAATTAAAGAAATTTCAACTAAAATCCTCAGAAATGCTTTCATCAGATATAAAGAAGCTGACTTTAAAGTATATATGGAAAGTCAGAGAGATTAGAATTATAAAAGCAAATTTGAAAACTAATAATAAAGTTGGAAGATTTATCTTGCTGATTTTAAGACCTACCATAGTCAGGCAACATAGTATGAACAAACACATAAACACATGGGACATTGGAACAGAATAGAGTCTAGAATGATTGTCATATATATATGAACACAAAGACAATTTTATAAAATTTTATTCAATTATTTATTTAAAAGGCAGTTACAAAGAGAAGGGGACACAGAGAGAGAGATATCTTCCATCTGCTGGTTCACTCCTTAAATAGCCAGCACAGGGTGGAGCCAGAAGCTTACAACTTCATTCAGGTCTCCCACATGGATGGCAAGGGCCCAAATACTATGAACACCTTCCACTACTTTCCCAAGTGTTTTAACAGGAAGCAAGATCAGAAGCAGAGTAGCTGGGACTTGAATAATTGCTCACATTTGATGTCTGTGCTGCAGGCAGTGGCTCACCCTGCTTTGCCAGAACACAAGTCCCCCACATCCTCATATTCAAAAGCTATGTTGAATCATTGGGTCTATATAGATCACTGATCTATATAGAAATCATCTCAACTTAAACCTCACATCTTATGAGAAAATGGACAGTAAATTTAAATACAAAATGTAAAGTTATAAAAATTTTAGAAGACATTGAACAAAATTTCATGGCCTAGCCTTATAGACAAAGATCACTTAAATATGAATCAGGCACAACATGCATAAAAGAAAAAAATGAGAAATTCACTGAACTTCATCAAAAGTAAACATCTTAGCTTGGTACTGGCTTATGGCACAGTGGGCTAAGTTGCTCCCTGTGATGCCAGTATTGCAAATGAGCACTTCATCAAGTCCTGGCTGCTACTCTTCTGATCCAGTGCCCTACAAATGTGCTGAGAAAACAAAGGAAAATGACCCAATTGCTTGGGTTACTGCCATCCATGTGTGTGGCCTGGATGGAGTTCCTAACCCCTGGCTTTGCCCTGACCCAACCACTACTGCTGCAAACGTTTGAGGAGTGAACCAGAGGATGAAAAATCTTCCCCTACCTTCCTGTGTGTGTGTGTTGGTGTGTGTGTGTGTGTGTGTGAGAGAGAGAGAGAGAGAGAGAGAGAGAGAGAGAGAGAGAGAGAGAGAGACTTTGCCTTTCAGAAACAAAAAGACATTTTTAAGAAAATGTCACCTCGGAATCTTGTGGAGGCAGGCAGCACCCCAGGCCAACATGAATATCAAACCCAGGGTCCATGCTAAGAAGGCTGGTGGCTGTGAGTTGTCCAAGGAAGGGTCTTTGGAGACGTGTGAGTTAAGGAAGTACATTACAAGTGAGGAATGACTTCTGAGGAACTTTCACTGACTAGATCACTGCAGTTGCAGATAAATGAGTGGGCTGAGACTGGGTGATTTGGAAGGTGAGGAACCTGGAGGACATGTCCAGGTCATGTCTATCAGGACACCTGCTCACATAGAAGATCTGGAGTGGACTAGCTGGTATCAACAACAACCAACTGGTACACACAAATGTTAGGGCTAGGAGCCTGCCTGGCAGGATTAGGCCACAGTACCCTCCAGCAAGTGTCAAGGAACAGGGTTGACCATCTTAGGTTGAGCCTTGACACTAAGTGGCATGTAAAAGAACCGGGGCTAGAGGGGCAGATTCTGTGGACAATTTGCTGGCTCATTCCTGTAAGACTATAACACCCACTGGTTTGCATGAGAACTAAAGGTGTGACTGCTGAGATAGGCATGACTATGGAATTGACCAGCTCTCGTGGGAACTTGAGTTCAGAGTAGGCCAAGTTGGCCCAAGCTCCAGCATCTGCAGACACACCCAATAATTGGGTATGGGGACGGGCAGGTACACAGCATCCACCAGCACTCACAAAAACTGTGACTGCAGGGAGACAGGGGTGTGGACTCTTCTGGGAAAGGCCCTAGCACCTGCTGAAACATGTCAGATATGCGTTTGGGAGTGGGCTTGGTAAGGAAACTTGGGGAATTCCCCTAATGTGTTGTAGGTGCTGGTGGTGAGTGTGAGAATTGTGGCTGGGTGTGGGCTAGACCAGGCAGGGCTACTACTGCACTTGTTGGCAGGTGTGTGGGCTGGCTAGGGATTTGGGCCTGGCTTTGCCAAGGTGTAGCCAAGATGTATGCCAAGATGTAGCATACAATTTTATGTATGGGAGCCAGGATAGAGTGCAGGTCAGGTCAAGCTAGGCTTCTGTACCTCTCTGTTTGCATGAGAGCTGCAGAAGGGAACAGAATGGGCAATGTTAGACTGCAGCACCCATCAACAAGCTGGGACTGGAAATGGGCCAGATCATGCCATGCTGCAGCATCCAATGGCAAGGACCAAGATAGGGGTGGGGTTATGCTGGGCTGGGTCAGAGTAACTACCAGCATGCACATGATATGTGGTTGGGAATAAGCCTGGTAAGAAAGCTAAGGGGATGCTCCCGCTGGACTGTTGTTGCCGCTAGTGAGCACAAGAGCCAGAATGCAGGTGAAAAACTGGGCTCGATATGATTGCAGCATCCATTGACATGTGTGTGGCCTGGGCCTGGAAGTGTATCCAGAGTGGGTGTAGGACAGGCTGGGCTAGGTTTCGGCACCTGCTGCACCACGTGAGAGCTAGGTTTGAGGATAGGCCAAGTGAGGCTGGGCTGTAGCACCTACCTGTAACAGAGCCAGAATGGGTGTGGGCCAAGGACACTGTACCTGATGGTGAATACCAAGACAGGATATGGGCCAAGTCAGGCTGGGCCAACCACCCACTGGTTGGCAGATCTTGGGGAACTCCTCTGTCAAGATGTAGTTCCTGCAGGTGACCACAAGAACTGAGGCTGGGAGCAGCCCAGACCAGGCTTGGTTATAGTACCTGCCAGCATATGTGTGGGGTAGATCTGGGCCAGGGCTGTGTTGGGGGAAGTTCCTAACACCCACTGGCAGGTGTGGGAACCAGAATGGAATCTGGTGCAGGCCAGGTTGCATAACAACATCAAAGAATTCACATAGAGCCATGAGTTAGGGCTAATCAGGCTGGGTTAGGCTACAGCACTCTGCAGCATGAGCTGGGACTGGAGGCAAGCTGGGTGAGCCAGGCTGCAACATCTGCTGCTGAATGCTGAAGTGAGGCAAGCAATGCCAAACTGGGATGCAGCACCCACCAGCACATATAAATACCCAGGATGGGGGACGGGAACAAGCTTGGTGAGGGGGTTAAGGGACCACTGCTCCCATTGGTAGGTGTGAGAGCTGGGACTGGGGGGTAGACCAGGCTGGGTAGAGCTTACAAATCCTTTGGCCTGCTTGTAAGCTGCTTGTAAACCAGGCTAAGATAAGTAACTATATCTGCTGGCAAACACATGAGCCAGTGTAAATGAAAGTTGGTTGGGTTTTGCTGCAGCATCAGCTGGGAATGGGGGCAAGTCTTGTCAGACTGGGCCACACTACCACTTGGAAAATACAAGATCTTGGGTTGGAGTGAGCCTAGTTGGGGAAACAGTGCATACCTCTCTGATGGGCTATAGCTCACACCAGTGAGCATGAGAACCAGGGCTGGGTGGACCTGGTTAGATAGCATTCACAAGCATAAGTGTAGGCTGGATAGTGGGGCCCATTACACTGAGCTAGGCACAGCACCCATTGATGTGTATGAGAGACAAATGGGCTCGAGAACAGACTGGACCAGTCTGCTGCACATACCAGCATGTGCAGAAGCTGGGGCTTGGGGCAGGCCTGGTGGGATTACTAGGGGTTACTCCAACTAAGCTTCTGTTCCACTGGTGTGGGTAAGGGCTGGGTGTGTTCTGGGCAGGGTTAGATTGGTCTTTAGCATCTGTTGTTTCATGTATGAGATGGCTGGAGAAAGAGCTGACCCAGGAATTGCAAGTGTTAGTGTATGTGTGGCTGATGTGGGTGACTGACTGAGCTGGATTCCACACTGGCTGTCACACACAGGAGTTAAGTCTAGGGTGACCTCAAGCAGGATTTCTTTGGGGAGCCCCAAACTGGACAACTGGACTCAAAACTCTAACCTCAGGGAAAACCCCAGGATCTGTGGTCTGACCTTGGAGTGCATGTGTCAGAACTAAGCCTCCTTGGTTGCTTGACGCCTGTGCAGAAGACAGCATACGCAGATGCACATGAGGGACATAGCAGTTCATTGAGACCTGCAGAGGAAGTCTAGTATCATGGCAGAGAGTGGAGGACAGAAACAATTGGACAACTCTACTGACCAAGCTTTGATAGCAAGTATTTAGGAAATTGGCAACTCTAAGGCAGACTTAGAGGGATTTTCTCAACCTTGGAGCAACAAAATCAACAGCATCTCAGAACCATTGAAACTGTTTAAGCAGGACCTTCAGAGCATGCTCTAATCCAAACTCTAAATCCCAGGATGAAATCAAGTGGCCGTCCCCCATCCCCAGGTATTTACAGTGTTAGGCCACTGGGAATAGCCTTCTCACCTTCTCTCTTCCCATCCCCTACATACAGGAAGACAAAAAAATTTTGAAAGTAATTGTCTCATCCACTTTCCCCCAAAACTCAATCCTCCCCACCTTAATCAGTGGTCCACATGGGTATATATCCTTCTCAATTATGCAAAAATAATCTAAAATAAAATCAATTTTGTTTAAAAAAATCTATCTCTATGAAAGGTACTGTTAAGAACATAATGAAAAATAAGAGAGGACTAGGAGAATAAAGCTTCAAATGACATATATAAGAAAGGTCTTGTATGTAGAACATAAACTCAAAAGTAAGGAAACATGTATCTAGTACAATCTTTGAAAATATCCGAGAGTATAAACAGACACTTTATTGCACAAGGTATGCAGATGGCCAGTATGTTCATAGAGATGCTCAACATCATTAGGAAATGAGAAGGGAAAACGTAATGAGCTGCCACTACTTTCCTACTGGAATAACTAAAAACAAATTTTTTTAAATAGACACCAGCAAGTGCTTGCAAGAACGTATAGCAATGGGAAGATCAAAAAGTAAAGTATTCTGCAAAGCAGCTAGGTAGGTTCTGGCAGAGCAAAACATGCACTTACCATGTGACCAACAAAATACATGGTCACACAAAAACCAGCATTCCAATGTTAACATGGCACCCCCAGTGTGTAACAACTCAACTGTTCCTTCAAAAGGCAAATAAACAGATAATCAGGGTACAATCACTTAATGGAATATAAATCATAACAGAAAAAAGAGCTATTTACACACAGATCTTAAAGAGATTAGTCTGGGTCACGCAAGCCAGTTTTTAGGTGAAATACTGTATGACGCTGTTAATAATGACATGTAGGAAAAAAGACAAAATGTCACAATAGAGACCATGTTAATGCATGTGAGTGGTGGCAGGAGCGATTCCAAAGACCAGGCAAATATTTCCTTCGGTGGTAGAGGATTCTCTAAATTGCCACACAAAGCTGAAACTCATAAACCTGAATGTCACTATACACCATTTTAAAATTGAAAACTTAAAACAGAAGAAATCTTAGCACACTTTTTCTATTTGTTAAATGCTCACACATTCATTTTGAATGACATAGAATACCCAAATCAATTCAATTTTAAAACAGTGTAAAATGGGCCTGGCGTGGTGGCGCAAGTGGTTAAGGTCCTAACTTGCACGCACCAGGATCCCATATGGGCGCCAGTTCTAATCCCAGCAGCCCTGCTTCCCTTCCAGCTCCCTGCCTGTGGCCCGGGGAAGCAGTCGAGGACAGCCCAAAGTTTTGGGACCCTGCACCCGCGTGGGAGACCCGGAAGAGGCTCCTGGCTTTGGATCGGCCATTGCGCTCACTTGGGGAGTGAATCATCGGACGGAAGATCTTCCTCTCTGTCTCTCCTCTCTGTATATCTGCCTTTCCAATAAAAATAAAAATAAATCTTAAAAAAAAAAACAGTGTAAAAGGTGTTCGAAGCCAAGCAACTACCCATCAAATGTCACTTTTTGCTTTGTGTTTTATGGGGTGGATATATCACATAAGGAATCCTACATGCTGGGCATGTGGATTATTTCTGATTTTTCAATATAAAAAATGTGAAAAGCATTCTTGCAGCTGAACATGTGTGTAAATCCTTGATTATATATAGAAAACATTTAAAAGTAGACTCACTGGCTCCGATCCATAAACTTTCTCAAGATCTTTCTGTGTATGTCAAAATGTCTCCCAGAAACATAATGTCCAGAGTTCAGTGCTCCGACCCTCCCCAGTAGGCCACAGACATGCTCCTTTCACCTCACTCTGTTTGCTTAGGTTCTGCTATTCTATCATGCTGGGCTAAGACTCCCTCAAGGTCACCCCAGCTATCAACAAGTCTTCTTTGAATAACAAAATAACCCATAGAGCTTTGTGCTCTCCTTGGCATGGGAGAGGCACTTCTTAATATTTGCATTTATTTACTGGTGAGAATAAATTACCTGAATTTTTCTTTGGCAATGGATGTTGCTAATAATGGTCAATTCTTTGAAGTTACTTAACTGTCCAAACAATACCCACTTTTTCAACAGTAGAGGATTGGTTTCCAATTTTATTTTCAAATACTATCAATGAAAAACTTTTGAACTTTTGCAACAATAAATTTATTTAAACTTTCTTGTGTATTTACTCCTATCAATCTACTCAGTAAATAATGATGAAGCCTCAATTCTTTTGTCTTTATGGTTAAAAATAAACAGATTTCCTTCTGTTCTCCTGAAGATGGTTCTTTGCATGCACCCTAGTTGGATACATGTTCAGACTATTTGCTGGAGTCTACACATCCAAGATTCTGTTCTGGGGACCATGTATCAGTGGATGATGCAGGCCTTGTCCTCAATTCTCACAAATACTCTTGGAACAAATACCATGGATGTCACCAATCTGATGGAAGATATCCAAGTCTTATTCAAGCAGGAGGGAGCAATTACTTCCTCCTGGGGTAGAAAAGAGTCTTCAGGGAAGCAGGGGCCTTTTGCAGTATGAAAGGTCTTTTGTATTCTGTACCCTGAAAAAGTCCTTTACCCATGTTCTACCCTAATCTTAATAAGGCTACAGGATGTCTGGGTGGAAAGGGCTGGAGAGTAGGAGGAGTCTGTACACCAGCTATGTATGGCTGTTGGTGGGTTTTTCTTTGTGTCTATTTCTTTTTCTGCTTACTGAATGTATAATTTTTCCTTCTACCTTCAGGACACAGTGACACAAATTCCATGTTCTGTATAGGACAGTGCAGAAGGGGTGGGGAGAAAGACACTTTTGGTAGAAATGGCAGAACAGTGGCAGATTTCATCATCTTCTCCTTTTTAAATACAAGAATCAAAATTCTCCCCAAACCTCTTCTCTGTCAGTGACTTGCAGATGCTCAGGAAGCAGGCCTTACACATACAGGACTTCTTAACCACTCTTAAAATATGGCCTAGTTCCTTTAACCACTTGCGCCACCGCGCCGGGCCCAAAATATGGCCTAGTTCCAATCACTACTCTCATAAACAGTTCAAATAGGTTTTTCCTGTCTACAAAATGAATCTCAAAATCTTCCCTACCGGACATACTTATTCTCTTGTAACAGTTCAACCAAACTCTTATCACCTTGTCCCATCTGTGGAAGTTGCACTCACTTCTCCCTCCCAAGTCAAAGTCCTCATTTCTGGGTGGGCATTTGGCACAGAGGTTAAGATGCTGTTTTGGATTCCTGCATACCCCACGGCGTGCCTAGGCTTGAGTCCCAGCTCCACTCCCAATTCCACTCTCCCATTAAGGAACATCTCAGCAGGCATCAAATGATAGCTCAAGAAGTTAGGTCCCTGCCACCTGCATGGGAGATGTGGATTTAGTTCTCAACTCTTGATTTTGTTTGACTTAACCCTTCCTGTTGTGGATATTTTGGAATTGAATCAGTAGATAGAGGAGCTTTCATGTGTGTGTGAGTGTGTCCTCTTTCAAATACATTTCTTTAACTATCTTTTTAAAACAATACCGTTTTCATGAAACCTCCAAATTGCCATCTGTATCCTACACTGGCAGGGCAAAAAGTTTATCACCCTTTGAGGTTCTATGATTGCTTGCTTTGGGGCTCTTGCACTTTTCTTAACCTGGCTTGGAATTCAATCAGCTGTTTCTATTCCTGGCTGTTATTTAAGACTAGAAGCCCCTGGAGGTTAGAGTCAACCTCTGATTTATCTCTGTATGCTATCGTGCACCAATGACGAAACAGGGCTGCCAACCTGTCTTGGTAAGCTGACGCAGTTCTCACCTCATCCACGGGATGGTTTAGATTTTCCTAAATTCCAAACATTCACACCAAGCTGGATGAACAGGTTTGGCAGGATAAGGTAGTTTCAAAGTGTTCTCATATTTAACAAGCCTTTTGGACTTTCAAAGATGGAACTAGGAGCACCAATATTTAGAAAGAAAGTCTTAAATTGGCAAAAGCATCTGAATAGACATTCCCCCCCCCCCAAGGAAGACATGCAAATATCCAATAAACACATGAAAAAGATATTTAATATTGTTAATCATTAGAGAAATTCAAACACCAGTGAAATACTATTTCATGCCAAATAAAGTGGGTAAAATCAAAAGATAACTAATAACAAATGTTGATAAGAATGTGGAGTAATTGGAAAACTCATGTGCTACTGGTTGAAATGAAATATGATGAAGGCATTTTGGGAAGCAGTTGGACTGTTTCTAGAAAGGTCAAGCATAGAGTTGTTATCTGATACAGCAATTGCACTTTCAGATGTATTGGGAAGGCCACTGAGAGAACTCCTCTAAGTTACAGGTGATATAAGGCCCTCAGCTCAATTCAGAAATGCAAATTCCCCACCAAGAAAATCAGTTGAATCTTAGAAAATTCACTGTAGCTGAGGAAATGTTGCGATTACAAAAATGCTTCTTGAATTGTAGTCTATATGCAATGGGTAGCCTCTGCCTGTTTTGCCCACTGTTTCCTTGCAAGCATACAGCAGCAGTCATCATAACTAAGAAAGGACTGCCTCTACAGGTGTACCCGCACATTATGATCCACGTTGCCGCCATAACCACCCATTGCCTGACCTACCCACCTGCTACTTCCTTGTACTGTGGTCAAGAAATTCAGTTTTGCTCACACTGACTGCTGTGGTGCATTTTTCCACCATCAATACCACTCACTTCAATTGATTGCTTCCCACAACATACATATCCAAGAGAACAGAAAACATAAACCCCACAAAATCTTGCATACAAATGTTCATAGCATCACTATTCATAATAACAGAAAGTTGAAAGCAAATGTCTAAGATATCTATGTCACATTTTGACTTTTGTTCATATGGTAAACAAAATGTGGTAATTAGTCATACACACAAAGGAAGGAAGGAGCATTTATACATGCTACCACATGGATGAACTTTGAAAATATTAAGTTAAGTGAAAGAAGTCACTTTAAAAAGACCATTTATTGTATGAGTCCTTTTATATGAAGTGTTCAGAATAGGAAAAAAATCCACAGAGGCAGAAAGTAGATAAGAGGTTGCCTAGAGCTGAGGTGTGAGTCCAGGAAGAGAGCAGGATTAGACAGTGATTTGATAATGGGTGTGGAGTTCCTTTTTTGATGAAAATATTCTAGAATGAGGTGATAGTGATTAATGCAAAACTCTATTAATATGCTAACAACACAATTTTACACCTGAAAAGCATGAATTTTGTGTCATGTGAATTATATATCTCCATGGAGCCAGTATAAAAAGCAGAAAGATCAGTTGATGGAATGAATACTTGGAGGACCTAAGAAAGGCTAACTCTGCATGCCATTGACTTAATGTTGCACAGCTTGAAGGCAGAAAAGGGTGTGGGTGCAAGCTGAAAGTGAGAGAAGGGTGAGTTTGTCAAAATTGAGAGGATTTGCTCAAATATCTTAACTGTCTAGAAATTGGAAGTGATATTTAAACCTCCGGAAACAGAGCTGGTCTAGACATTGAGGGGAAACACGGTGATGGATACAGTGAAATGCAGTCTCTGAAGCACATGTGGAGGCCGTGGCCTAAGATGGAATAAAGAGGGAGAGTGACATTTGCTGAGCCTTTATTTGTGTGCATCTGGCCCTCAGGCACATCTTGTTCCCTTCTTCTTTTCAGCACCTTGGTAATCTCCACAAGAGGCCTGAGAAGACGGAGCTGCCAGTACACTGTTCAAACATGCATGTCTGTAGGGGACCTCGGGGCTGTGCATGACTCTGTTTTCAACATCATTGGCCAAAGTGCAACAAGGTCAAGTACTGCAAATATTTGTGATTAGGAGAATTCTTCCTCCAAACCTTGCCAGGAGGGTGTTCTATAAAGGCTAAATATTGGATCAGGGTGATTGGCAGTAACTGGACATTAAAAGCTGAGGCAGCACAGCTTAGGGATTCTCAGGCGTCTCAGCAGCAGGTGACATTTTTTAGGTCACAGTCAAGGCAACATCAAAGAGAGCTCCTCCCTACCTAGAGCTCACAGGGTGAGGCAGGGTAAACTCTGTCCAGGTGCTCCTGTCAGATTCCCTGCTGAGTAAGCAGGAAGCTTGGCTCCAGTCACCTCCCCAACCCAGACCACCTCCTCTGTGCCAGCTAAGATAAACAGGCTAATGTAAAGGAACATTTGGAAGTGTTTTTAGGCATGCTTCACTGTACAGTGATGTCTCCAGGCAAAGTGGCCTTAGGTAGAGTAGCAGGTTAAGTAATAGCTCTTCAAATATATCAAGACCTAATCCCTGGAAATTACAAATGCTTAGGGGCATGGGGAAATGTTTGCAGATGTAATTAAATTAAGCATTTTGAGATGGGGAGCTTTTGCTGGATTAGGTGAGAGGGCCTTAAATGCTGTTACAGGTATTCCTACAAAAGAAAAGCAAGACCACGACTGCAAGCACACCAAGGAAGAAAGGCACCATGGAGACTGCAAGAGACACACAGCCAACAAGCCTGCAATTGCCACATCCTCAAGCTGGGAGAGTCAAGAAATGGGTTGCCCCTCCAATTTCCATAGAAAACCTGCCATGCCAAACCCTTGATTTTGGACTTCGAGCTTGCAGAGCTGTGAATGAATGTTTTCCTGTTGTTTCGGTTACTCTGTCTGGAACAACTTGTTGCTGCAAGCCTAGGAAATTAATCAATGTGGCAACAATATTCTCTTTATCCCATCCATCCTCAAAGTATACATTTGATTTTGTACTTGTGGCAAGTGAAAGCTTGCAACAGGAGGGCTTAGGACATCTCAGTCGATGTGACTCTCATCTCCATTCTCCTTTCCCCTTTCAGGTTTTTCAATTTCCTCCCTAGCAATTGCTGCATAACCCTGTCTTCGCAAGCACACACACACATACACAAACACATTACCTTTACAGGACTAGAAACAGTTCATTATTAACTCTTAATGAAAACATACATCCAAGTGTAAGAAAAACACCCACCTTGAAACTAGAACTTTTAGACTGAGGCCTGATCTGCCACTTACTCACTATATGATTTTGGCCTCAAGTAGTGATTATCTTTGATTCATTCAACTGAATTTTGTTGCAAGAATTCCTGCACACCCACCTCCAAATGACTTTTCATGAAAATTAATGAGGCAGTCACTATCTGCATGTTCTAGAAAAAAAAATAATAAAATCTGGAGGAAAAGTTGCGTGAGAAATGCTTTCTTGGAAGATATGACCCAGGACAGCAAGAGTAAGGGTTAAACGTAAAGGAAGCATACAGAGGGGAGATGTATGCAAGAAAGCAAGCACTACACTGGGCATAACACCACCAGCCATAAGTGGGCAGTCCTGGAGGGAGGCTAGCTACCTGACTTAGTCCGCAGTTGCCACAGGGAGAGGCTAAAGGAAAGGCAAAGGGGTAGCTTTCACTTCCCATCTGCTTCCCATGCAGATAAGAAACTTCACTCCCAGAAAATTAACTTTCCTAGACTTCCATGTAGTATCACCTGGCATCCAATACAGAAGCCAAGTGCCAACCCATGATCTGCTGAGGATAGCTGAAAGCTGCCATTGTCTTGTTTGGGTGGTCCTGGGCCCCAGAGCAGCTGCAGAGCAGTTCCCACACCATGAGTGTGGTGGGGGCCATGGCTTAGCATGGCCATATTTCTGAGGGCATGTGGAGGCATCTGAGAGAGCTGGAAGTAATCGAAGACACCCAGCAGATAGTGGCTTTCAGGATTCTCCTCTAAGCTAGTTTCAGGGCCAGCGGGTAGGTGGGGGCCAAGAAAACAGAGCCTCATACTCATGGGGCCCAATGTCTCATATGGGGGAAATGTCAATGACTCTACCCACATTGCTGTAGCCATTTTTATTGGCTACCTTGAGTTTCAGCCTTTGTTGTGGAAGTAATTTAAAGGAAATGACCCACCACTCTCTTAAGTGCATCGGAAGTCATCCATTTGGATACAGGGTGCCTCAAATTCATATACAAGAAGTGGACCTAATAGAAAAAGTTATAGTGAGAAATTGGTTCCCATTTAGGCAATGTAGCAGCAAACTATGGAGGACGCAGTCTATGAGGGGTTTGCACACTGTGCAATGGCTCCCTGGGTCACAGCTTCTGAGAAGCTACGAGTTTTAGGAACTGTGTATGAGGGAGGAAAGCAGGAATGGACTGCAGGAAAGGTTGAAAGGACAAGTGGCTGGTGGGCAGCTGGTAAGACCATGCACAATTGTGCTGAATTGAGACACAGAGACCAGGTTTTTGTACCCACACCTCCACTAGGTACTGAACGTGAACTGTCCCAGAAAGAGAAAGGCAGTAGCTTTCTAATCCAGACAGCTCGTAAGAGAGACTCTGCTTAGAGTATAGCAGTATTGGACAGCAGCTTTCAGTCCCTCAGTTCCAGAGGGTATCCAGAGGGTGCATCATGATCCCAGAGCACTGCCTCCCTGGGTACAGCAGATCAATAAGGACTGCTTTTCCCAACCCATGCAGGTGTGCAATCATGTGGGAGCCCTAAGTGCTGACCGGCAGGCTTATGGTGGACCAAGAGTGCACGGGTGAGGGTCACTTCCAGGCAGGTCTGTTTGTGCCTTCAGCACTCCCTGCCCATCTGTGGCCAGCAGAATCCACAGGTCTCCAATGCCTATAGTGTAGGACAGAGTAGAGTCAAGACGCCAGGAAGGAAACCGCCACTGACCAACAACTGAGATGCCAGGAAATCAACTTCTTTTGTGGCAGGCCCCTGTCTGTCTTGGATTCAAAGGAGAGCAGAAAGGATCAAAATGCAAACACCACAGTGGGAATCCTGCATTGGCTTGAAGGGTGGGACCAATGGCCTTGCTATATCCTCTACTCAGCCACTGCCCCAGCTCACAGTCTCTGTCATCCCCAACCTTGGAGAAAGCTGAGTCAAGGAGAATCAAGGTGGGGGTTTGACATGAAAGTGTACCAGCACATCATGCTCCTGACCCAACAGGCTGGGATTCCCCAAGAACACAGGCCTAAGGTCCTGGCTCCAGCGCTTGCCACTACTTCCTCCTGAATGACCCACACTGGCCTTGGCCCAGCAGATACTGTCATGTCTTCAGCAATCTGCCTCTGTGTCTATGCTTATGATCAGAGAATCCCAAGAGTCAGAGAAGTAAAAGAGGCAGCTTTGGTGAGTCAGAGGATGGGCAGTGCAGTTCTGAACCACTATTGCCACTGGTGGATACAACCAATGGTTCAGGCACCAGGGCTCCTGATAGACGGAGTATATGCCAGGGCTCAGAAGGCTAAACCATCTCAGAAGTGATGTGAGATGGTAGAAATAAGTAAAGCTACCTAATGAAAAGTGGGAAGAGACCTGTGCCACTGCAACTATAGAAACAAAACAAAAATCCAAGAGAGGAATAAATGTCACATTTACAGGCCTTCAGTTACAAGTGTGGGAGGAGCTCAGGAAGAGATCTGCTCATGGTCCTTCTGCTCCAAGAACAGAGTAATCACAGTGGCTTAGGTCCCCTTTGTGCAACGGCCTGCTACTCAGGGAACTCCTGCCCTCACTGTCCCCCACTGCTTTGCCTAGTTCGTCACTTACTTTGCACTTCTCTGGGCTGCAAAGGCAACTGCACAAATGGCCTTAGACATCCCTTGCATGCCAGCATTGCATAGTATTTGCAAGAAGTAGGTATCGATATTCAACCCTGGCTGCTCTCACTCCCACCTCCAGTTAGAGTCAAAGCTCCTTTGAGTTTGAACTTCTGCTTATCCCTGGAGCCAGCCTTCTCCTTTTCATCCTCCTACCCATCAGCTCTAGCCCCAGGCCCTCCCTCCCAGGGGGTGCCAGGACCTCCCAACCTGTCTGCTCCCCTCAAAGCCTCTCTCCACGCACCCCAGACACCACTGTCAAAGGGCAACATCAGCAGTGGAGATGACTGCATCACACCCCCATGTATAACTCTCCCTGGGTCCCTGTTGCCACTAAGTTAAATCCCCCCACTTCACATAGTACCTGAAACCTTCAAGAGAAGACGCCGAGTTTAATTCTCAGCTCTCTCTGACTCTCCTATTCCAAATATCCCATGTCGCTCTGTGGAAAAATATGCTTGCCATTCCCTCAATAATCTCTAAAGTTTCCTTCTTCAGTGCTTTGGACACACAATAGTCCCCCTACTTGGAACACCCCTCCCTATCTTAACTGGTGGGAAGCATCAGGGGAGTAATCGGACCAATGTAGGCAATAAGAGGATACAATATTGATAGGAATTTACAATCAATGATGAAACAGACAGAAAGTTGGTCTCTTTCGATTGTCACCCTGTCCTGTCAATTGTAAACAACAACAATGGCACCAGGCTTCTCCTGACTACAGCAGTTCATTCTTTCACTGTCCTGGGAGCATCACTGGAAGACAGAAGCCTCCACTTTGTCCTTAGAAAAGGTAACATAAATATCACCTTCCTTAACACCTCCCTACCCACCACCAGAGCACCTTGACTGTGCCCACCTTCCAGGTCCCCACTGGGTGACCAATTTTCCTGTTTTTCACTTTCATCTCCTTGTCCTTACAGGGCTACATTTCCTTTCTGTTTAATGGGCTGCCTCTCCCAAGAGAGAGTGAATGCCTTAAGAACAGGGCTTCTGTCCACATCTTCGTGAGGCTTATGCCCAGTGCCTGGCATTCAGCAAGGTCACAGGAAATGCATAGCAGGGTCTGAGCACCAATTGAGTCATGACGGGTTTCCAAGTCACAACCCAATTAAAAGCTTCAAATTATGTTGAAAGTATTGCTTCAGGTCAAGTTGTAATGATCTGGCTGGGACTCCTCTACTTGCTGGGACGCCACAGGGAGGGATTTGGTGGCATTGAAATGACTCACTCCCCTGGTGGCTTAACAGGATTACCAAGCACCTTACGTTACTCATTGAAGCATGGTGGGAACCCCAGCAGTGCCAGCCAGTCCTGCAGCCATAGCTTTTAGCTCTGTGACTGCATTCCCACTGCCTAGGCACAGGAAATGAGATGTCACCACAGTCTACAACCTGGAAGAGAAAGGGTGCCCTCACGGATCTCATGGCCCTTTCTGCTTTCAAGGCCTCATAAGGCTGCCTCAGAGGGACCTTGCACACACTCTGGGCAGTAGTGCCCTCCCCTTGCAGATGGGAAAGCTGAGGTCCAAAAAGACACAAATGGCTGAAGGCTACAGCTGGTCAATGACAGAATTGGAAGCTCAGCCTGCCTGAATTCATCCCCTGTTCAACAAAGGGCATCGTGACCTGGAGCCAAGCAAGATAATCCAGGGAAGATTGCAGAAGCATGAAGTCCCATCTGTTTGTCAGATTTTCCTTTTTGTACTTGAATTTTACTTACTGATTCATTGCAAGGCAGACAGACATAGACAGAGATCTGGTTCACTACTCAAATCTCCACAAGTGGGGCTGGACAAAGCTGAAGCCAAGAGCTCACGATTCAGATATCCTATATGGGTGGCAGAGACCAAGTACGTATGCCCTCATTACTGCCTTCCAGTTTACTCATTGGAAGGAAGCTGAGTAATTAGTGGAGTCAGAACTAGAATCTGAGCATTCTTATGTAGAGTACAGGCATCACAAAGGAAGTCTTATCTGCTGCCACTCAACCATCCCTCTCTCCTTTTCTTTATATTGAGATTAAATTCCTATGCCACCAACTTAACTTTGCTTGTTTTTATTAGAAAGTCAGATTTATAGAGAGAAGGAGAAACAGAGAGAAAGTTCTTCTATGTGCTAGTTCACTCCCTAGTTGGCTGAAATGCCTGGACTTGAGCCAATACAAAGCCAGGAGTCAGGAGCTTCTACCAAGTTTTCCATGTGGACATAGGGTCCTAAGGACTTGGGTCATCCTCAACTGCCTTCCCAGGCTACAAGCAGGGAACTGAATGGGAAGTGTGGCCGCTGGGATTAGAACCAGTGCCCATATGGGATTCTGATGCATTCAAGGCAAGGACTCTAGCTGCTAGGCCTTTGTGCCTTGCTAAACCTAAGTTTTTAAGGCATACAGTTTAATGATATTTGGCACATTCACAGCATCATGAAACTACCATGTTTATTCAGTTTCTATTACCACTAGAGGAAACCCTATACCCGTTAGGCAGCTATTCCCCTAATCTTTCCCCCCAAGATTGGCAATAATCAGCCTGTATCTCTTTCTTTCTTTTTCTTTCTTTCCTTCCTTCCTTCCTTCCTTCCTTCCTTTCTTCCTTTGTTTCTTTCTTTCTTTTCTTTTCTTTCTTTCTTTCTTTCTTTTTTTCTTTCTTTCTTTCTTTCTTTCTTTCTCTTTCTTCCTTTCTTTTCTTTCTTTCTTTCTTTCTTTCTTTCTCTTTCTTCCTTTCTTTTCTTTCTCTTAATTATTTATTTTCACTAGGAAGGCAAATTTATGGAGAGAAGAAGAGACAAACAGAATGTTCTTCCATCCACTGCTTCATTCCCCAAGTAGCCACAAGGACCAGAGCTGAGTCAATCTGAAGTCAGGAGCTTCTTCTGGGTCTCTCACATGGGTGCAGGGTCAAGGTTTTGCGGTATCCTCTACTACTTTTTCAATCTACAAGCAGGGAGCTTGATGGTAAGTGAAGCAGCCAGGACATGAAGCAATGCCAATATGAGACCCAGAAGCTTGCAAGGTGAGGATTTAGCCACTGAGCCAGGCCCAGCCTGTTTTCTATCTCCATAGATTTACCTATTTTAAATGTTTAAATGTGATTACATCTGTGCAAATGTAATCACAGGATATGTGTTCTTCATGTCCAGCTTCTTTCATTTAGCTTGATATGTTCAAAGTCCATCACATTGTAGCAAGCATTGGTATTCATTTTTTTTCATGAATGACTAATACTCCATTGCATGCATATACTACATGTTGTCAATCACTCCTAATTTTCTTGCTTTAACAATTCATTTATATTTATTGGAAAAGCAGATTCAGAGAGAGGAGAGACAAAGAGAAAGATTTTCAGTCTGTTGTTTCACTGCCCAAATGACCACAATGGCTGGAGCTGAGCCATTTCGAAGCCAGGAGCCAGGAGCTTCCATTGGGTCCCCCAAATGGGTGCAGGGTCCAAGGCTTTGTGCCATCACTAGCTGCTTTTGCAAAGCACAAGCAGGGAACTGTATAGGCCTTGGAGCAGCCATGATGGGAACCAGCATCTATCCTGATATTCCCATGGGGAAGATGAGCCAACTGAATCATACTACCAGGCCCAATCATGCCTAGTTTTAATCAGGAGTTGGATAACTGGGTAATACAGATCCCTTAATGTCTTCATACTCCTTGAGGACTGGCACAGAGTAAGGACCAGCTAGCAGAATGGGCATGTATTGAGTTCTTGCTATGGTTAAACTTGGTTGACTCTTAGAATACAATCCTAAACGCAGTTGACATTGGAGTTCTGATTCCACCTCAACAACAATCAACTCAATGGGTCAAGGAAGGTTCTCTCCCCTCTGATTCATGGTTTCATGGCCTCTGAGCCAGAATAATAACTGTCATTATGTAAAACTCTGCAGAAAGCTGTACAAACTACTATAGACTGAGTGATTTTTCAAAAGCACTGATGTACTTCTCTGTAAGTTGCGTGTGTGACATGAGGGTGCTGCGGGTCTGCTGAGGGCCTTCTCCAGGCTGCCAACTACAGGCTTCCTAATGTGTACTCAGACAGCCAAAGAGGAAGCCATGCTCTTTCACAAGGTCACTAGTCACAGTGAGGAGGGTTCTGCCTTCTTGCCCTAATCATCCCCAACAATGATTAATATGCCCACAATGGAGAGTAGATTTCAACAAATGACTGTGGAGGAACAGGGCAGGGCACAAACATTTAGCCTACTGCACCTATCCAGCCAACCACCAGTCAGTGCTAATGGGGGCCCTGAATAAAATAATGTTTTTGAAAGCACCCTGTAAACGTGTTCTCTTTATTTGAACTTTATCACATTAGACAAAAACAAAATTCCTCTCCAGCCATCTACCTTTAAAGGACATGATGTGAGGTAATAGATGGAGAGTGATGATCTACCAGAAACTTCTTCACTCTGAAAATGTGTGCATGGACAAAGAAGGGACTTAAATATGGTTAAAATATTCTGACCAGGGTCAGGGCAGCTGAGTTGTGTGTTGCTCAGGATCATGACATGGCAGGGAAGGAGGAGTTATATTTTGTTCCTTGAGTGGATTCAGAGCAGAACCCAGCAGCCCTCATCAGGGCGCTTGGTAGTTGTACTGTGAGTCTGAGCCTTTCCAAGGCCTGGCACTGGGCTGTAGGTCAACTTTCATCCAGTCTCCCATGGCTCAGTGGACACCTGTGTTATACATAATTAGACATGGACAGTGTCACAGAGGAGGGTCACATGGCCCTGCGCTGAGAAGACAATGTCCTACATGTATCTGCCTCATACAGCCATCTCCTAAGGTACAAGAACCTTACACCTGTTTTTTTCCCTCTTATTTTATCCACAGTGATTTGTTCAGAGATTCTTAGATGGCAGCCACAAAAGAGTTCTCTCTGCAAACAAGGCAGGACCCAGGAGTGGCTCCCATGTCCATGCTGATGTCACCAGCCGAAAACTAGCACAACAACCTCCCTCAGGACCTAGTGGACCTCTGCTTTTTGTTGTTGTTGTTTGTCAGGTAATATGCTAATTCCTAGCTCCAAGCATCTAGCCAGGAAGACCAGTATAAGGCTTAGAGGTCTGCATGACAGAATTAGCACTATATCAGGGAAAGCTGCTCCCCATAAAAGCACGCATGCCCTGTGGCTGAGGAAGTTCCTTCCTTGAATTGGGTCCCAAGGAAATCAAGGAAGGCATTATGCTCAATCTCCTATGATGTTCTTTATAAAATTATTCCTTAGGTTAAGCAGCTGGAGACATAAAATTCCAATAATAGGTGAAAAAAACAAGAAAAAAAATCCTACTATGAATCATCTCCATGGCATTTCTAGGACCATAAAAATGAAGCTTGGAGAAATATGGCAAATGAATATGACGGTAAAGTAAAAACACAGAACCCTAATGATATTACAACTATGCAAAAGTTTGTTTTGTATGTGGAACATAAAACAGAAAATATGGAGAAATAAAAAAGTCTCGTAAAGCAAAAAATGAAAGATCCAGAGATATTTCTTTACTTAATAGTATCTTCTATAGTATCTTCTTAATAGAATCAAACCTGTATTTTTTCCAGGCATTTTTATCCACTTCTACCTTCTCTGTTCAATCAGAAATCATACACCTGTCACTTTATCTAGATATTTGTAGTCCTGTTGGTATTAACTTGTTTCTACCTTGCTTACTAATGTAGACTTTTCTATATAAGTGAAACCAATACTATATTGGATAAGAAGTGGTCAAACATTAATGTCCCAGGCTGCTGTTGTTTGAGAGACATTTAATGATGTCACTGGATATGTTGTGGTACTCACCTTTTGGACCCTACCCAGAAACAGACTCTCCCCACCAAAAAGATTTTAATACTCTTATCAGCAAGCAGCATGTAGAACCTAGAGCTGCCCACACAGACAGATCATAATCTCTGCTGAGAAAATGCAACTGCAGCATCATTGGCCAGCAAGAGTACTCCCTGGCCATTGGTAAGCAAAGAGCAGCTCCTGCCTAATCAATGCCTAGGAGAGTTCTCTTGCATCATCGAGGAGAAAGATGGTGCTCCAAAATCACCAGCAAAGAAGACTACTCAACATCATCGGTAATAGCTGTGGCCCTTTCGGAACTGTCCATCCCACACTGAGCGAGCACAGACTGAAAATTCTCCATCATCAATAAGGCAGAGTCTAAGCCAATGAATGACGGGCATTTCAGCCCAGATTAGATCAGGAGGAACTGGAGATGTCAATGTTACCATGATCCTTTTTCGTTCTAGCTGAATGCAAGATCCTCCCATCATGCTCTTCATCACTGACATCAGAACCCATAGCACAGCTCCTGTGTGTTCATTTTCTAGTAACTGGGATGGTGCTTAGAACTCATGGCAAAGAGGGCACTCAGGCATCAGCCTTTCATAAGAAATTAGGCTAGAGGACCTTAGGAACTGCTGTTAAGTGGCCCAAGTGAGAGCTATCCAGCCTCTGGAATTTCAATTGGCAAGTCTGGGACAGCAACTCAGCCATAAGAATTCTGTCTGAGCAGGTGTGCCCCTTTCCACATCTACTGGGCAGGGAAAGACCTTGATAATTGCTTCCATGAAACCATCACAAAGAAGGACACAAAGAAAATAGTAGTGTTGGCTGATTTGTGGGAGGGCATCTGGACAGTTGGGAAAAGCAGGAGAAGAAGACTTTGTTTGCTTTCAATCTTCTGATATTTCAAACTACTCACACCTTTAGGGTGGCAGTACAAATTAAGGGATACCAAAAGACTTTTGCTTCCCATGTAACAGGACCCCGTGTATTTTGTAAATTGGTTATCTGAACTTTACTTGTTAGAGTTAGGATATGCTCAGGCATTCTCTCAAAGGGCAAGAAATAAATGTGTTGTCCTCTAAAACAAGAACATGCTGGAGGGACAAGGGAGCAGCTAATTCTTTGTGCATGGGAAGAGCACAGGACATGCTGTCTGGATAAGATGGCATCAGAGTGTTTCTGCCTTTTAGCCCTGGGTGCTCTTTCATGGCCTCTCACCAGTATGTATGGGAAATGAGCTTTGCTGATCATGTCTGAAAAGGATGCTTGTGTCAGAATAGACTCCAAGAGAAAAGAGGAATGAACTCAGATAACTTGCCTCCAGCCTCTCCTGGGGTAGGTCTTGGACTGTTCAGGCAGCACCTGTAAGGCCCAGCAGAGCTGGATGTTCTGGGACTGGGCTAGCCATCTGGAGAGCTGAGCTTCTTTATGCGCAGAAATATGAACAAGGGCGCATCTCCTTCCAGTGCCTCCTGCATCTGCTGCCAGCTCACTCTTCCTAAACCAGCCACACCTCGCTCATGCTCAAAAGCCTTCCATGCCTCTTGGGTGGGTATCACTTGCTCCTCCTGTGCCCTCTGACATTCAGAACCACTAACATGCAGCACTCACCCATTTCCCAATCATTGTTCCCATCCCTTCCTGTTGCACACAACCAGCAGACCCCAAGTGATCCCCAAGACTTCCCACCACCACATCTTGCTGGTGCCCGGTTTAGAAACTATTTCCACACTTCCCAATTTCTCAAAAACCACTCTGAACTCTTACCATTTCTTCATCCCAAATGTATTCTCTTCCATAAAACTTCTACTTTTCTATTTCTCTGGACATCTAATAAAATAGACTTTCTCCCTTCTGTAAACTAAGAGCTCATAACTTTGTCTTCTGCATTTTCATTGAGTGCCTCTCACAGCTTGACTCTGGATGACAGATGCTTTAGAATAGGAGTCCATCTCCCATGACTTGCTCCTCTTTGCACCCTCAGGTTGCATCTTGATGACTGGCACACTGGAGTAACCTGCAGCTACTGGGTGGCCAGACTTGAGGGATAGAGTTCCTGGTCACAAAAGGAGCACAAGCTGGGTGAAGGTCCACTGACATCACTGCAAAAATAAGTGTTCAGCTATGGGTGGACAGCTGCACTGGCTGCCCAGTTTGCTCGTGACTCCAGGTTTCATGATCTTTGAGTATAGGAATGATCATAGGAAAAGGCTACGCTAAGCATCTTTTCTACTTCTGTCCCCAATCTCAAATTCAAGGAACTCTCTTAGGGATCAATGATTGAAATCTCCTCCGTATCACAGACTAAGGAATGCAGGCCCCCAGAAGCATTCAAGTGCCTGCCGTCCTTGCCCAAGGAGCATTCTCTGCCACTTGCTGGGCATGCTATTTCCCCCTTGTTGTTCCCTGGTCTTCTAGTCCCTCTGAGCTGCATGGCACAGGTGAGAAGATAGACGGGATTCACTTCTCTCCTGTGAGGTTCCGCTCCTGGTCTACCCTGAAAGGTGCAGAAAGCACCCATGAGAGGCTTACTCTTCAAGGCACATCTATAAGGCAAAGAGGAAAGCAAGAAAGAGATCTGGGGCCTAGCGCAATAACCTAGCAGCCCAAGTTCTCACCTTACATATATCAGGATCCCATATGAGTGCCGGTTCTATTCTTGGCAGCCCCACTTCCCCTCCAGCTACCTGCACCGGTGTGGGAGACCCAGAAGGTGCTTCAGGCTCATCACTTTGGTTGCTGCAACTGTAGCCGTTGCAGCCGCTTGGGGAGTGAATCAATGGATGGAAGATCTTCCTCTCTGCCTCTCCTCCTCTCTGTATACCTGACTTAGCAATACAAGTAAATAAATCTTAAAAACAAAAAAAAAGGTAAAAGATCTGCTTCCTTGTGTATTCTTTGGGACAAAAGTGAGAGAATTTGACTTGCATCTGCTTTCTGGGTAACTCAGCGTCAAATAGCAGTAAGGTCTTGCCAAGCCTTTGTTTGGTTTTGTATTTTTCCTCTCTTTCAACCAGTCCGGGGCTATGGGCAGTGGGCGAGCATGGCGCAGGGGCCAGGGGCTGCACATACATGCACACACTGTGGCTGACTGGGAATGCTGAGCCTGCAGACTGACCCATTGAGAGCTCCTGCTCAGAGCCGAGGGGCGGGGGCACCCCCAGCCTCCCGCCACAAGGGCAGCTCTGTCCTGTGGGCACAGAGCTCCGTCCCAGCCCCACTGGCTGGAAGAGAACAACATTGCCTTATAAGGCCCCGGCCGCCTTGCCAAGGCTGGACGGCTCCGACAGACTGTAGCTTTCCATTCTCTTGGCCTGCTCTAATGCAGGCCTTGAATGTAGCCCTTGTTGTCAGGCCCCTCCTCTCCTCCACAGCCCCCACCCCACCCACTGCTACTCCCTGCCAGGGCCAACCCCCGCGGGAGCAGGGTAAACAGCCCAGAAGCCTCTCCCATGCTGGGCCTGCTGCCTCTCTGGCCTGCTGGCGGCAGCACAGGGTAGCAGAACGCCCTGGGCCTGTGGAGGAGGCTTCTGGAAAGGCCTGAATGCTGGGAGCCTGTTTCCTCATCTAGAAAATTGGCGTCAAACAGCCACAGGGTTTGGACTCTTTGCCCTGCACTCAACTACATTTCCAGTTAAGAGACAGCCCAACTTGGCAGCTTAACCTGTGTTCTATCCCCAAGGCCAGATTCCCCCAGGTACTTCCCCTCCACCCCAGTGACACAGCACTCACCTGGACCTCCACTGCTTCTTGCACATGGTAGTCTTCACTGAGAGTGGCTCCTGTGCACCTAACCAGCAAAGGCAGATGGAGGGCTCCTCCAGGCATACCTGTGTTTCTTTCTCCTGTCCCTTTGAAGGTGTTTACACACCATTGTTTCTCCTTTGTACAGTTGCAATGATTTGTTTCTTGCACATTTCCTCTATCAGATGATAAATGCTTCGAGGCTCACATGGTCTCCTCTTTCCTCTTTCTCTTTATGTGCCTGCTCTACCACACTCCAATCAGATTCTCATAAAAGATCTTTGTGTTTACATGCCTCAGTGTATAATGATGAATAAGCTTCAAAGAAACAACTGAGTGCAAATATTTCCCAAACTATAAGGTGCTACCCACCTGTAAAAGGCAGAGCTGTATCAAGCTGCCCTCATGTTCTTGTTATACCATCACAACCACTGGGCATGTCTGCCTAGTTCTATAGCCTGAATTCCATGCTCCTTGCAACGCCGGAAGTGGTTAAAATATGTTGCTAAGTCATTATTCATTCTTAAAAGCCCAATGTTGGGGGTAAAAGAATTTATCTAATTTTCTTCTGCAGATGAGTCTGCAGATGTCATCTAACCACATAACAGACAGATGGAGGGGCTCGGGTTCCCAGCTCCACTTCTTTCATCATTTACACCTGCTAGGTTCCAAAAAGAAAGCATCCATTGACTTGAGAAGTTGGGCGCACAATGATTAGTTCAATGTCAACGTTTGTTACATAATTTGAGGTTTCCTGGGAATTCAAGCATCTGTTACAACTTGGACAGCTCCTGGATGCCTGACTCTTACCACCAAAGCCCATGTCCCTACATGGTTGCCTGGTTTAGGAGAGCATAATGGTGAATGCAATCACCTATCTCGTCAGGCTGAATCATGATTCTGGGATGCCTTGAGCTCCCAATAAGGAATTTAAGTCTGCATTGGACTACATTTTTCTGAAACGAGAATTCTGTAAATTATCATGTGGGTAATTTGCAAGCGCAGTAGAGACAAGAACAGTAGTGAAACATTGTCCTGTTCCCCACAATCCTTGAAACAATAGTAAGGGCAAAACTTCCCTGCTGCTCATTTACACTCTTCTCAGAGAAGACGTTTGCATGATGAAGCCCACAGAGGCTGTGGATGGTATTGTAACTCCTCTTGCCACAAAACCAAATTTAGTGCACAAGGTAAGTCTGCTTGAGGTTCCACTCAGGAGGATTTTGTTTCTTGAATACCAGAGAGATCACATTATTACAAACTTTCTGGACAGAAGATGCCCTGCAGGCAGCAGGAGGTAGGAGGAATGGGGCTAAGAAATACAAGGTAAAGGTGTCACCCCAAATCTGATGCTTGCTATGAAACTGAAAACAATTTGCTTGCCTTGATATGCCTTAGCTTTTTTTTTTTTTATTATTATTGCCTAGCAATTGGGAATGACAATGCTTCCACCATCATCTCCAAAAGCAGTAGGAATTAGATCTGTCATCATCAGGGATTTGAAGATACTTTATTAACAGTGACACATATCTACATGCTGGTGAAGGGCTGGCAGGCAGTGCTTATGGCTTTGTGCTTATCCTGCTGAGTTCAAGAGGAGGGAGCAGCTGCATTTTCCAAGTTCCCACGAGATTCGCTCCATCCTCCATCTCCCTCACAGCCACTGGCAGCCACGTGACTGCCGAGCACTTTCCAGGAAATCAAGAGGGGGCTGGGATGCCTCCTGTTGAAAGCCTGCTTCACAAAGCCAAAGAGCAAAGCGAGCCTTTCTCTTCAACTGTGTTCCCTCCACTTCCTTCACAGGTATCAAGAGAAGGGGATTGCCAGACACAGCTCTGGGCAGGCTCTGAATATGAGATTGTTTCTTGTCACTGAGCCTTCAATTGCCCATTGGTAAAGTCAAGAGTTTGGCAGAATAGAGTTCATGCTTAGGGATAGCAATGGAACCCAGTGCCCAAGAATATTTTCAAAGGTAAAAATAAGTCTAATAATTACAACAAAATGGCTACATCTTATAGGTATAGGAATTTGTTCAGCAAGCTGGAACACATAAACAAAGTATTAAGTTCTGTTTCAACCTGGACTATCACTGGGAAAGCAAAACCAACCCTCCAAAAAGGAAACTGTAATTCTTGCAGTCACATTGAACTTTTCTTGTTCCTTTTTCTTTTTTTTTTAATTTTATTCACTGATTTTTGTTTATTTGAAACATAGATTGAAAGCAATAGTGAACCAGTAAAAAGAAAGAGAGATCTTCTATCAACTGGTTCACTCCTCAACTGGCCTCGACAGACTGGGTCGGATCAGGCTAAAAGCTAGGAGTCAGGAATTTCATCCAGGAGTCCCAAATGGGTGCTGGTGGCCCAACCACTTGGGCAATCTTCCCTGCCATCCCAGGCACATTAGTAGGGATCTTGGTGAGAAGTGGAGGAGCCAGGGTTGCAACTGTCACTCAGATACGGAAGGTGAAACTGCAAATGGCAGCTCAACTTGCAGTGCTACAACCCCAGACACCACAAGTTGCCTCTCTGCTGTTCTGAGGACAAACTCAACTTTAAGCTGCATATACAAAAGACCCTTACATCACAAAATATTTCTACTTCCTTTGCCTTTCACTACAGTTCTGTGAGGCAAGTGTGGGCAATTGTTAATCTCATTTTAGAAAATTAAAAAAAAAAATGGTAGGCCAAGACAACATTAAGGACTTTCTCAAAGGCATGAAGCAAAATGAAATACCACCATGTCCTGACTCTTTAGGCCTGCTCTTGTACTGTGGAGCCGTGTAGTAAGGGGGGCACTTAATTTGCAAAGTCAGGTTGATTTTAGGTAAGCCATTTTAGGTATTCCAAAAAAATTGCTTCTTTCTATGACAATAACACTCAAAATAGAAATATGAATTTAGAGGCCCCTAACTTCTGACATGAGGAAGATCTTGAGCCTCAATTAACTTTACAAAGGAGGGAACCAAAGCCCAGAGCAAATGTCTTGCCTGAGATTACCCAGCAAGGTCCAGAGCCATGCAAATGACATTCTGACAAAGCAGGTTAACTCAAAGCCTGTGATGCAGGCAGCCTACATCAGAGCACTGGTTTGAGTCCTGGATGCTCCACTTCTAGCTTAGTAGCTTCCTACTAAAATACCTGAAAATAGAACAGATAATGACATAAGTACTTGTCCCCTTGCCATCCAGAGGGGTAACCCTGATAGAGTTCCTAGTGGCCTGTTTCAACCCAGCCCTGACCTTTGTGGTCATATAGCCAATGAACCAGCAAATAGACAATCTCTCTCTCTCTCTATTAATCTGACTTTCATATAAATAAAATAATTCTTTAAAAAAAAATGGAAGACTGGGGTCCAGTGTGGTAGCCTAGTAGCTAAAGTCCTAGCCTCGCATGCACCAGGATCCCGTATGGGTGCCATTTGTATCCTGAAAAAAGAAAGACTGGGGCTGGCATAGTGGCATTCTAGATTAAGCCTCTGCCTGTGGTGCTGGCACTTCATATGGATGCCAATCTTAGTCATAGCTGCTCTATTTCAAACCCAGCTCCCTGCTTATCGCCTGTAAAAACAGTGAAAGATAGCTCCATTTCTTGGACATCTGCATCTACATGGGTGACCCAGAAGAAGTTCCTAGCTCCTGGATTTAGACCAACTCACCTTCAGCTATCATGGCTATTGGGGAATGAACCAGTGGATGGAAGATTTCTCTCTATCTCTCCTTCTCTCTCAGTAAATCTGCCTTTCAGACAAGAATAAATAAGTTTTTTAAAGATCCAAATCCAAGTAAAACTTAGATCCTTAGCCTCTTGCTTTACCTCTTCTTGATATTAATTGAATATATATTACACAAACATAAATATGCTTAGGGAAAATAAATGCACTTAGAGGAAAATCATAATTAACCCCTATACCTTTTCACAAAGTCATAATTCACTTCTTGATTTTCTGATGTTGAAAGACCTCAGGCTTGTTGTTGTTTTGTCTTTAATTTGCAGAAATGCAAGTAGTAGGGATTGAACAAGAGCCCCTTTTCCTTCTCTTCCCTCACTCTCATTGAGGATTAAATTCACTGATGTTCCCTCATGGGCACACTGGTGTCCACCCTTCAAAATATTTCCCAGAGGCTGAGACCAGAATCAAAGGGAATTTGCCATCACTCTTGTACACCTGGAAAGTGAGTAAGGAGACTTGGGTTTGAAATCTGGTTCAGTTACTCCTTTCCAACACAACCTTCACTGAGTTAATTTTCCTTTCTGCAAAATAAGAAGGTTCTAATTTGTGTGATAAGCATTGGAACAGATCCAGCCCTAACAATCTGTGAGTACCCAAACTGTAAGTCCAGATGTTTGTGAATGAGGGGGCTGATCTAGTTCTTTTCTAGACATAAATTGCATGGGATTCACAGCCCAATAAGAGGTTTCATCATTTCAAAATCCTGCTGATATTTCATGCCCCTTTGCTCTCAGCCCCTTTTCCTTACTGCTAGTTTGCACAAATAACTACCTGTGCCAGCTCAAAGAGCCACCCTCTCCAGTACAAACGAAGGACCAAATCAGAAGAATTAGCCAAGTCACCTAATTGGCTAGTCCCTCATAAGTTAATACAGTTCTGGCAAGCTTTGCCCAAAGCCTGATTACTTATTTCCTAATTTATTTCATGTGCAGAGTTCACCACTGTCTTTGTTTCCCTAAGGAACTCTAACTACATGGCAGAACAACCACTCCATGGTATTCAGTGATGTTGTTATTCGAGTCCAAAAGTCACTGAAGGTGAAAGTCAGCTTTCCAAAGGACATTGGTAAAAAATGACTTATTTCTAACACTGAGGATGAACAGCTTAGTGTGTGAGTCTGCGCTGAAGGTTCAAGCCAAGTTATTCATTCTGCCAGTCTTCCTTCTGCCAAGGAAAGATGAAAGCTGTGTGTATTTCCTTCTGCTGTTTTACCTTGCCCTTTCTTCTCATACAAAAGCTGCTCCTTTTGTCTAAGATAAGTCCATCCCACATACCCAGAGAGGCAGGCAGGTGTCCTGGGCTTTACCCACCACTGTACCCCATGCCGTAGAAAACTGTGAAGGATTTAAGAGAGATTATCTACATATACTAATACCCATCCAGTTCTACTCCAGGACTCTTCTAGAAAGCAGGATAACTTTTACATATGTTCTTAGTATCTTCTACTGGAGCGTAATTATTCCTAAGAACCTTAAGATATCACATCTCTGAGACTCCCAAAAGTGTTCCAGTGGCATCTCTGTGTCATCCGTTGATTTTTTTTTCCACAGCATTTTCATTGCTGTTACGATTTCAGAGTGAAATGCCTGCATTCAAATCTTGTTTAGTTACAAGTTGGATGAATTTCAACAGAAGACTTATACTGTTATTTATCTATCTCTTCATTTACAAGATGGAGGAGAGAAAAACAGTGTTGAGTTCATAGGACTATTGTGAACTTTAACAATGGACCCCACTTAAAGCATTTAGTACGACACTTGGCATACAGCAATCGTAACTTTTGGCTTTGCTACTGGCTTAAGAATTTTGAAACTCTACCAAGAGATATGGTGTCTATTCATAAGAGAGTCAAGGATTAGAGAGGATAAAGGGCATACACAAGGACACAAGGATAGAATCAGATCCAGCCCCTAACTCATATGCTTCCATGAAACAAATGCATTCCATGAAACAAATAATCCTTTCCTGTTGTGCTTACTTGTTCATATATCCACTGAATCTTCTACCATTCTTTCACATATCCAGTGTTTCCTGAGCCCCATAGACCACTAATCTTGGACTCATTCTGAGACCTTTGTTCTGGTCTTACCTCTGCACTAATTCATTCTTAAGGCCCAAACCAAATGACTCTGGGCAATAAGAATCTAAGGACTAAATGCTTCCAATGCCCTTCCTACCTCAAATGTCTATGTTCTGATCTCTGATGGCAGGCCAGGAGAACGCCAAGATGTACAGCTTAGGCTTTTGCCTGAGAAGAATAACTAGTCAGGTGGGAAAAGGCATTTATGATTGGTAAGGACTCACTATAAAATACAATAAGATAACATACGTCACTAAAAAAAATCTATAATCAAATAAATTAGCTGTGGCTTCCTCATGCCAAGGTAGGCAAGAAAGTTGATTTCCAGCATATTTGGGGGCTCTCTCATCTCCCCAACGGGGATAATCATGCCAGAGAACTTCAAATAAAGCTGCAAATGATGGCCCTTGAGCTAAATGAAGATTGTGCAAGTGTTTTCTTTGGCCCATAGAACTTTCTTTTTTTAATAAAATTAAGTCAACATTTAACAAATGGAAGTTTCTTATTCAAATTCAACTTTCTGACTTTTTTTTTTAAAGCAAGATCTAGAAACACTGAGCTAGAAATTGCACAATGGTAGCTAACATCTTACAACTTTACAGTTTCAGGGAGATTCAAGATGGTGGAATAGAGCAAATACACTTTTAAACAGACAGAGAAACATTAGCCTTTATGAAGCAGAAAAGGCACATTCCAGGAAATAGGGGAGGACAGAATGACAGCAGAGTGGCACCTGGAGAATAACAGACACAGGAAAGCAGCAGACACAATGGTGTGGTATTACAGTGACTGATACCCCAGCGGCATTCACCAAGCAGCAATCTGAACTACACTGGCAGTCAGAACTGCACCAGCAACAAGGTGGTAAGGGGCATTCATCAAGAGATCAGAAGGTGAACCCAGACAAAGAACTACCCATCTTGCTGGTCTGTTTCATTTGACCAAGAGCAGAGACATAGTGACAAGTACAAGATAGACAGTATGGGAGCAGGATGGATTTCACGGCCCAGTTCACGGCCTAGAGCCACATTGGGTGCCATTTTGTGTAGGAAGGCAAAGGCTATGGGACAGTACTATTAATGCTCTGAGTTGTGAGTGAACTCATTTCTGGCTCAGTGAACTGCAGCAGCGTGGTATCCTGCCAGTTCCACCCATGATAGCTCCTGGTAGCCTTCTGACCTGACACTCAGCAGATCAAGAACTCTAGTAGTGTCACATAAGGTGCCATTTTGTACTTTGTAGAAAAGGCTTTAAGACTGCAGGAACAGGGCCCAGCACCATGGCCTAACAGCTAAAGTCCTCGCCTTGAATGTGCCAGGATCCCATATGGGTGCCAGTTCTAATCCCAGCAGCTCTACTTCCCATCCAGCTCCATGCTTGTGGCCTGCGAAAGCAGTCGAGGGTGTCCAAAGCCTTGGGTCTCTGCACCTGTGTGGGAGACCTGGAGGAAGTTCCTGGATCCTGGCTTCAGATCGGCACAGCACCAGCCGTTGTGGCCATTTGGGGATTGAATCATAGGATGCAAGATCTTTCTCTCTGTCTCTCCTCCTCTCTGTATATCTGGCTTTGTAATAAAAATAAATAAATCTTTAAAAAAAAAAGGCTTCAGGAACAACAGTGAGCTGTGCATGCGATGAGATGGGAGTGAACTCACTGAGCTCAGTGCATTGCACTGGTCCCACATAGAAAATAATACTGACTTTGGCATCGTACGGGTCAAAATAGGTCTGTGTGGCCCTCAAACCTAACAGCCAACAGGTTCCAGCAAAATCAATACCACCAACAACCTAGCCATACAGGACACCTGGTGTCTCCCTAATCCTGGGAACTGCTCCAGCCGGAAGTGGGAAAAAGGTTATAGAGACACAGGTATCAGAGTCAGCACAGTATCAGCGAGATGGAGACTGGTGAGCCAGGAGCTGAGGCTACAGAGGCCATGGTGGAAATCTAACATAATAACCCAGACCTAGAACTCGCTAGAGGGAGTGACACAAGTGACTGCAAATAAAGAGCCATGTACCAACTGCAATAAGTAAAATCAAATTGTAAACCTGTGGGTGACAGAGCTTAGAAACCTGCTCCAAGAAGAAGAATTTGATAACCAGAAGCACAATGACCAAGAGCAAAAGAACAGATAAAGCTACAATGAATATTACTGAAGACTCCCCTGCAAAGGAGCAAAAATAAAATAAAATAAATAAATAAAATAAATAAACCTTTGCCAAGCTCAGAGTTAACTGAGGAAGACATTGAGAAAATGGGTGATACAGAATTCAAAACACTTATTATAAAACTTCTTATCAACAATGAGAAGCGCATAAAGCAGGCATTCAAGGAATTTAAGGAATATGTCACACAGGAAATTAGTCAAATGAAAGTTAATATATCAGAAATGAAAAGTACATGAGGAAAATTAAAAGTTCAATGGAGAGTCTCCAAAATAGAATGAAGGAGGCAGGAGAAAGAATCTCAGAATTGGAAGATATGTCCTGTCAGCAGGGGGAAACAAACAAAAAGCTGGAAGCAGAGCTGGGTCAAGCTCAAAAAAATATTCAGGAATTGAAAGAAACTATTAGTAGGCCAAATATAAGAGTTATGGGAGTCCCTGAAGATACAGAAAGAGAAACTGGGTTTAAAAATGTATTTAATGAAATAATAAGGGAAAATTTCCCTGATCTAAAGAAACAACTGGGATACAACATCTAGGAGTGGCTTAGAACTCCCAAGAGGCTTGACCGAAAATTATCTTCACCAAGGTACATGACAATCAAGCTCTTGTCAATTGAACACAAGGAAAAGATCCTTAAATGTACACTTGAAAAAAATCAAATAACATATAAAGGAATGCCAGTGAAAGTCACAAGAGCCGTTTCACAGGAAACTCTACAGGCCAGAAGACGATGGAGCACTATCATATCCAGTATCATAGTACTTAACTTCATGGCATTGTAAATTTATATTTTTTTTCCTGTTGTTGATTTTGTACTATCGCTTTTCATTTAAGGGGATGCATAGGGCCTGTGTAATAGAGACTATCATATCCAGATGTGAGGATACAGTGTAATATGCATCTCTCCTTCCAGATCAGAGATGGACTCCCAAGAAACTGTTTACTGTATCTTGACAATAGGATGCTGGACTCTGCCATTGTCCATACCCGCAATGATGAATATTTGACTGTTTATGAAGAACTATACCATGGTAATGATATAGGGGAATTTAATGGGTGGGAGAAGGGGATTTGGGAAGGGGATAAGGAAAATCCCAGGGCCTATGGAATTATATCATAAAATAATAATAATAATAATAATAATAAAAGAAGTAAAAATAATTACAAAACACACACACATGTCCCACCAAAAAAATTTTTTTACAGTTTCAAAGCGCATCAGATAAAACTTTCCTAATAAGAATTTGGCCTTACCTTGAAGCAGACTGTGCAAGTATGGAAGAAACATCCATCATGGCATTTTTTTATAATCTATATTTATTTTGAATTTTGAATTATGTGGTACAATTTCATACAGGCTGGGATTCCCTCCCAACCCCCCAGCCCCCAACAGATTTTCTCCATTTTACTACAATGGTATAGTGCTTCATAAGGAATCATAATTCTGTCAGTCTCTTATTTAAGTGTACCCCAACATTGTTGGCACAGACAATGTCAGTCCAGCATCCCATTGGCTACACACATCATGGCATTTTAACTATCCAAATCCTACAGAAGATTTTATAATGCTATGAAAATCACACACATGTGTACACACTCATTGGGGGAGATATTTAAGTATCTGCATGTAAATATAAATTAGGTATGTATTTCAGCCTCACTAGGACCCAGCATACTTTAATATTTTATTGGAAGAAATGTTTCCTGACCTACACAAATCACATATAAATGTTATCTTTTTTCCCCCTTAGGACATTTGAGTTGGTATCGTTGGTCTCACTGTGACGTATTTGGAGTTGGCTCTTTAAACAACTGGCTTTGATTTGTAGTCTGCCAAGTTTCACGTGCAAGTCATTCTACTGTGACCAGACTGAAGGCTAGTTTAGCAAATAGTTAACAATATTTCTAAAAATGTTAGTAATTAGCTCTTGGGAGCTCATAGAGCAGAATCAGCACATGAAGTCTATCTAATTTCAGAATACAGGAGTATAAACATTTTGCTTTTCACTCAGACTTTATCAAGGAGACAGAAAAAATATGAAACATAAGCCACATCTGCCTACAGGCAACAATGATCCTGTTTGGGCAACAATGCTGATCTTGTGCAACAGCCAGGATGCCTTTTCAGAACAATCAGAGGTCTGTCCAAAAAGATCTTACCTGAAAGCTGCCGTAAGAACACGAACACTACACCCAAACCAACGCCTTAGCTTTCCCTCAAAACCTGTGCTCTATTTTCTCAACTTCCCTGTCTTTATGAAGATCCCGCACTGATTCCTTGAGCTTAAGGATAAGGAATTGCCCCTGCTTCCTGCCTATTTCTCCATCTCAGTGTGCAGTGCTTGCATGTGCACCTCCACCATTTGTGGAGTTTTGCTGCACTCCCCTGCAACACCTCCAGTCTACAGCAGCTCCATGAACTCTCACCTTAAGTGAAACTGCTTTCTTTCTTGCTCAGTTCCTCAGGGTCACTTCCATCAAAGGCGGCTGTGGGAGGTTGGAGGAAGGGAATGTAGCAAGAACATACACTGGAACACAAACTATCCTGCTTTCAGCCACCCAATGGATCCCTGCTGAACTAAAAATGAAATTCCAGTTTCTTTCCACAGCCTCAAGGCCTTCCTGATATGGTGGCTGCCCTCTGATCTGACTGCATCTTGCACCTGCTCTTCCTTCAAGGTCTGGAAACTCTCCCAGCCCTTCTTCAACACAGAGTCTCTTCCCTCCACCCCTATGCACTTGCTTTGGCTGATTGCTTCTCATTCTTCAGATTCCAATGTATTTGTGACCTCCCCACAGAAGTCTTCTCTACTCACCCTGTCCAAAGTAGGTCTCTTCCTGACCAGTAATTCCCCATTCCATTGGCCATTTAATGGTCACACATGTTGTTTATTCCTTTAGCATCCTGAATATCTTAGGATCTATATGTATGTCCCCCTATAAAAATACAGAAGATTTAAATCCCATGAAGGTAGAAAACTTTGGTGCCATTTTGGACTCTTTGTCTTCTGCCTAGCAGTATGCTCAACACATCTTTGTGCTTCTTAAAAATCAATTATGTAATCACATTAAAGATGGAGTGAGGAAAGTTGACATTTCAAGGTTCTCTTTTGGCTCTTGCATTTTGGGGTCTGTGGCTTTAAGAGAGTAGCTTTGTTCTTGCTGGTGTGTGTGCAGCTCTTGCTATAGAGCTGAATACACAGGGGAGGGAACGGAAGGCACTAACAGCCAGCAGCAGTTGGGGGAGACTCCCTGGAGGAAGTGGTAGATACACTAGGCTTTTTTAGCCTTCAAAATTACTTACCAAGAAACCTTTTTTTATCTTACCAAAAGTTTCACCCCATCTTCATATCAATTACCAGCTCCTCTGCTGCATTCAAAATGAGATTGTGTTTATAAAACCTGTTGGGCACACTTGCTGGGAACATCTAGATTCTACATTACACCAGCCTTAAATGCCTCTGTCTCCGTGTGTGTGTGTGTGTGTGTGTGTGTGTGTGTGTAAGCATGTGCGCATGCTCATGGGTTAACCTGACACCCTTGAAGAGCAAGAAGGATTTGCTGCAAACCCTGTTGCCTCAGCCCCCTTGGCTGACTACATATCTGAGGGAAGGATCTGCTCCGCACCTCGGAGAAGACCCAGTTAGGACAGGAAGTGAGTCATCTGTGTTCCACGGAGGACCTATCACAGGTCGGACTACACTAAATGTGAAAGAGGTTAGACTGGAACGAAATCATGACATATTTGTTTCCTCCCACACTGTGGGGCATTTCATAACCCTGGGGTACTTTACCCTGCAATTCTCGAAGCTAGAGGAGGCTGCCAACATCTCAGCTGGGCACTTTCCTTCTGCAGGGACCAAGTGCTTTGTTCAGGCTTCCACAGTAGCTCTGAGTACAGCCAGCATAATGTTCTCTAGAAACACACTATTGCAATTCGATTTTCAAATGGAAAACCATACTGTTTTCTTGTGTCTAATCTTTAGAAGTAAGTTTTGTTTAAAAAAGAAGCAATAAAACATTTTATTGAAATACAGTGTGCATACTAAGAAATACACTTAAGCGAACAGATAAATGAATTTTTCCTTTCCTGATCACATTTTTACCTAATACCTAAATTCATCAAGGTCAGTTTTGAAGTATATATTTACTTTTTATAATTGGAAAAATCAAAATTTGTCAAGAAACCCCTAGTGACAGTGGGGTTCTCTGATATCCTCATAAATGTCATATGAAAGTACTACAAGAAGCCATCATGTAATGAAATATAGAACAGTATTAGCTAACTTACAGTCGGAGCTATATGTTGTCTTAGCTATCATGTAAGAACTATGACATTTTATAGACATTGTAAAATGTAAAGACGTAAAACACAGACGTAGTAAAATGAGAAGAGCTGATTCTTCTCATTTTAATATCTGTAATCAAGATTTAGAGATGAACACTGTGGTTCTTAACACAAAGTTGCTTGTCATGGGAAAGCTGTAGAAGGAGCCATGTCAATGTCAGTCTGTGAAACTGTCACAGACAAGAAGCAATTCACTTCCAAAAAGAAGGATCAGAATTTCTGAGGGCTTTTCATCTGTCAGATGATTGGTCGGTTGGGACTTAGAGAACAACCACGCTTAAGGACACAGATACATGTGAACAGCGCGGTGCAAGAGAGCCAACAGGAGTCTTCTGCCAAGTTCCTTGATATTCTGCGTGAAAAGCTGCAGCAAGAACTCTCAATCTACAGGAAGAATTACATTCCCCAGCTCCCACATTCGAACTTCCTAGGTTTCTCTTTACCATCATAAGTTCCCAGGAGTCTCTGATGTCACAGAATGTGCACTGGACATGGAATCAGGAGCCTTCTGTGTGGGTGGTCATGGAGCAACCGTAGACCACAGGTCCTCAGATCTAGAGTGGCCGAGGGTACTTGCAAAAGTGGTTTCCTTTCCATTCCTCATGAGGCAAAGAGGTGCTGGTCAGCAAGAGATATTCAGTGTTCTCAGAACGAGGAGATAGAATTTCAGACAAAAATGAATGGAATTAATATTTTTGTCTCAAACAGCTTTAATATTGATAAAATTGGCTGTTTCTGTTAGGCTTTTGGAAACACTGAAAATACTTCAAAGATATATACTATTGGTTTGCCCATGGGCATCAATTTCCCTTCTTCTGGAAACAAATCCCTGTTTCTTCTAAGTAATATCACTCCCCTTTCTGACCTTTGACCTCACCTGGCTTCTAGATGGGTGTGTGACCAAGGTTACCCCTTTGGCTACAAAAATTGTTGACTAATAATGGCCTTTGATAGATAAGCCTAGTACTCTTTTGAAAGAATTAGAGAAGACATGATTTTTCATTTTCTTTGAAGTTAGTGCTAGCCATGATACTGCTAAGAGGAGTGGGCCTGACTTTGGAACTAACACTGATGAAAGCGAGAACAAGAGTTGAAGAGAAGAGGCAAACAACAGCTCCAGTACTTAGGCTTTTTGTCTGAAATTAGTAGATCCTCATTGGCATTGATGATGCCAAGTTCAGTTGGACTTTAGCCATTTACAAGTAAAATAATTCTGTCTAATCCCTCTCTCACCCCGTAATCCATTTTAACAAATCCCTGGGCTCTAAGGATTCCTGGATACAATCATTAACCAAGGATCAAGAAAATCTGAGAAATATATTTGTTAGATCTGTTCAATCCAAGTTCATATCTAATTCAAATCTCAATTTTGTGCTGGTCAGCTTTTCATCACTGTAACAAGCACCTGAGAGAAAGTACTGACAAAGGAAATAGGTTTACTTTAGCTTACAATTTTGGAGGTTCATAGTCCAAAATACAATGATTACATTGGTATGGCATCCAGTGAGGATGACAATGGTGGCGACTGGACTGGGGCAGAGCAAACAGAGTGACTGGGCCCAATGCAGCTTTTAGAGTGCACCAGCTTGTGATAACCCCCATGTGAAGGTGCAGCCCTGAGGGCGTGAGGGCCTTCCGCTAGGCTTACCTTCCAAACATGACCTTCCCAGGGTCATTCACTACTGACTCTGGATAATAACATCTGCCTGCTTGGGGGGATCACATCACATTCAACTCAGATTCAGTTAGATTCATATTTATAGAGCATCTACCATATAGACTATGAGATTATGTAGACTATGAGAAAAAAAATACTTCTCTGCTAGCTCTCAACAACTTGTAGGGAACTAGGAAACCATGGCAAATCCTAAGGTCCCAAGGGAAGGCTTCAGAGCCTTTGGAAAGCCACAGGAAATATGCCCTGAAAGTCCAGGGGAAACACAGCATCATCTGAAAGCAATTCGGAGACAGCTTCATGAACAGAGAGTTGAAGGACTGATGCCAGGCAGAGCTATACTGAATGTACATGGTGCCTGCAGGTGCAGTGTGCAACAGCGCAAACCTGGAGGCATTCCTGCTAACACAAGTTCAGGCCCTTGGTATGGCAGAGCAGCTGATGTTAGGTCTCTAGACCATGTAAGGTCTGGTGAGGACACAGAAACCTGACCATCCAAAGCTACATCAAAGCTACATCAGGATATCATCAAACAATGGCCAACCAACTGCAGTTCACCCCCAAAGCATCAGAGTCACAGATGCATCAGCTAACATAGAGGCCAGAATGGCCAAGGCTAGTAGAAACCCAAGGGATTGGTCAGCTTGCTCATTTGAAAGAAGGTCTTACAAACTCATGGAGCCCAGTGACTTGTCCAAGATTCCTCTGGGGGGTCATCGCAGAACCCTGTGCCCTGATCACAGCAGCTGAAATGAGCAACATGGTTACCTTAATCCCATCCCAGCAGGAATAAGGGACCTGTAAATTGTAGTTCCACAGATTCTGCCTTTGATCTGGACAGCTTCCTGTACTTGCCTTGCTTCAGCACACCCTTGATCTTGCATGGGAATGAGCATAACCTTCCAGTCCTGTCAAGACAGCACCCCTCACTTGGGGACAAACACTCACACTCCTTATTGTCCTGCTTATGGGGCTCAAGAGAAGCAAGGACACCTTTGTGTGATCTCAATGCGGAGATCTGTGCTCTTTGCTTGCAAAACTTCTCTGTGAAATAATAAAGATAGAGCCAACTATTTCTAGATATTCTAGGTATATAGAATGACTATTCTATATGTAAGCAAGAAGGCAGGACACGTTTAGATTGTGCTAAGACACAAACATGAGAAGGATCCTACAGTGGGACCTTTCGGGGGAGTCATCTTATTTCCTAATAATCTTTTTTCCCTTGGATAGTTGTTTTTTTTTTTTTTACCATTGATATCTAACCTGTTTTCATATGACTTTCCCAACAGCCTTGCGAAACAGGCAAGATAGGATTTTATCATACCCATTGTCCAGAGGAAGAAACTGAGAGAGCTGAGAAGCAGACTGTCCCCAGTCACCTAAGAAGTAACACAGTTGTGCAGTAAGAGTTCAACCTGCCTAATTGGTAGCCAGCCCTCACTTTGGTCTTTTTTTATTTGTTTGTTTACTTCAACTCCAAAGCACATCTCTTTTATCAAGAGATATATTTTATTATTATTTTTATTTTCCATGATACAGTTTAATAAGTATAGAAATCCCCCACTCTCCATCCTTCTCCAGCCCTCACATTGTGACACGCAAAGGCCCTTTCTTGGCCCACTGCCATGCTGAGCCAACAGCAGCAGTGACGAAGGTGAGACGCCAGAAGCCTTTGTGTGAGTGATAAGGGAACCAGCCGAGGCAGGAGGCCCCTTTGTCCTGATTTGTGAGCCACTCCTGACAGTGGCAGCAAAGCCTCTTCTTTCCGAACCTCTGACATCAGTTGCAGACCTGATTAGAGGTCATGTTACACAGGGGAAATAAACAAGTGACTCAGGATGACAGGCAAACACATGAAGGCACCTGCTCTCACACTAATGCTGCACACAGACATGGATTTCATTTCAGCCGTGGTGTTGAAGGGGCTGTGACTCCATGTTACAGATCTGCTCTCTCCCTGAGAAGCACACGTTTAGATAGGGGAAGACATGTCTGTCTACAAATGGTCACATGAACAGAAGACCACACACAGTGACAGCAGCCAGAGTGTGGAGAGGCAGGGCCTGCTGTGGCAAGCCAGAGAAAGAGGCTGTAATAGCATTCCTCCTGCAGCCCAGTCGGCTGTGAGCTCCCGACGGGTAGCAGGGACTGGCATGACTCATCTCTATCAAATGCAGCATGAGGAGCATCTCAGTGCTTGCTGAATCAGTTCTCTCAGAGCAGTCAGCAAAGATTCTAAGGGGCAGGTGACCCGGGCCATGTGACTGAGCTGCCAAACCTACTGTTTCTCCCCCAAGCTACCTGTCTTAGGACAAAGACTTGAGCATCAAAGCCTTCTCTCACATCTGCCCTCAGAATCAGCTGGCCCCCAAGGCCTTGCTCACCTGCCACAGTTATCTTAAAAGGCAGACGGAGATCAAGGCTCAGGGAACATCACAGTCTCGGTAGCCCTGCTCAGCTGTCAGGGCTTGAGCACCTCACCTTGAACAAGAGAGATAAGAGAATAAAATAACACCTGACACGGCCTTATCACCTGATAATAAAACTTCATTTTTTCCATTAAAATAACTGAGAGCTATAGTCCTGTACTTTAGCTGATAAAGAGATCACAGGAAACAAAACTATTAATTTTTATCTCTGCTGTGCAATAGTACATTTGAGTGAATATAATATATCCGGGGGTGGGGAGAATGCTTTTTCTAACAGTGGAAGTTGGATATAATTTTTTTCTTTTCTTAAATTTCAGCTTTTCACATATTGCTCATCACTAACCTCTAGGAATTTTTAATTACAGGTGTATTAATCTCAGTGGATCTGGCTGTGCTGTTCCCTTTGCATCACAGCTTCCCTCTTCATATTCCTCTGCCCACTCCCTTTCCTTCTCCTCTCCTCTCCTTTCTCTCAATAACTGTGACCATTTTCTTGGAGGATTTAGTAGATATTTAGAATACAATCTAAGGGAACTGAGCAAGTCAATTACTTCTCTATTCTTCCCTATTCCTGACTTTAAAATGAGTAGGGAGGCACTTGGTCTCCATGCCTTCTTCCAGCTTCTGCTCCAGAGTTCCCTGACAGAAGGGACATAGATCAGGCTGGTTCCTATAGCAAGAGCTTTTGGTCCAGACATGAGAAGTTAGCTTCGCTGCCATGGTCCTGTGTTCAAAAGAACCAGCCCCCACCTTCTCCATGAGGACAGAAACGCATGGGGTCACATGAGCCAGTGTACGTGGGACCTATATCTCCTCTCCAAATCACAATCTGGGTATTTGAGATCCTGAAATGCCCTAAGCTCATGGCCAACAGTCTGCTTCCAGCCTCCAGCTTCTCTCTCCCCTGGACCTTCATCTGCAAAGCACATCTTAGGATTTATACCCCTAGGACTATGAAGTAGTACAAGATAGGAGACGTAAAAGTTGTTCTCCGTTTGAATTCTGCTTTTCCCTACTACAAGAATATGTGGATGTGACATCTGAGACGTATTTCGGGAGAACCCACACCCGCAGTTGCTAATGCCCCAGAGTTGTGCAGTAGTCCTGGGGATGGGGAGACAGAGGTCAATAGCCTCCTTTTGTGCTCTCTGCTGGCATACACTTTCAGGGATTTGCTGCCATGGAACAGCAGGCCAGGAAGTAACCTTGTAGGAGACGGGGTGGAGGAGCAGGGGATTGTGAAGTGGCATTGCCCTTCTTACCCAGGTTGTCTGCTTGGGTGGTCCATGGGCTCCAAATGCCAACACAAGCTGGCCTCAGCTCTTATACTTGCTTCAGGCTAACACTATCTCAGAAATTATGTCCTTCTCACTTAATTTCTAACCTCAAAGCAGAGGGACCTGGAGGAGACTTACTGCAAAAGCACATGAGGGTTAAATATACAGACCTGTCACTGGGTGAAAAAAATCATGCCAGAGAACCCCATCACATTTGTTAGCAAATACAAGACAGCACCATCCATACCCCCTCCAATTGCAGAGACAAAAATAGAAAAGCAAGGCCATGACTATGTGATCAAAGATATCTATATCCATTTTTTCCCCCAGAGGATACAATGTTCTACAGGGCTGAATTTTTTTTGAGATTTATTTGTATTTTCCTGAAAGGCAGAGTTACAAGAAGAGACAGAGAAAGAGATCTTCCATCCATTGGAATCCCCAAATGGCCTCAATGCCTAAGATTGGGCCAGGCGAAAGCCAAAAGCTGGGAGCTTCTTCTGAATCTTGAAGCAGGCTGACAGGGCCCTATGCACTTGGATCATCCTCTGCTACCTTCCCAGGTATTTCAACAAGGAGTTAGATTAAAGTGAAGCAGCCAGAACATGAACTGGTACCCATATAGAATACTAACTTTATAGGAAGTGGCTTAACTCACCATGTTGCCATACCAGTTCCAAGAGAGGAAATTCGAGGGGTAGTTTGATGATCTGTTTCTTTATGTAAAACAAACTAAATAACTTAAAGTGCAAGATCTTCACTTTTTTTCAGCCAATACAGAATCATTTTCCTTATAAGTAGTATTATGTTGACTCATGCAGACATGCTATAGTAACAAGTTGTGAAGTCATTGTTATAGGAGCCTGCACTGATACCATCTAAGTAACCAGAACTGAAGGAAGGGAACTGGTATAGAGGTACAGCAAGTAAAACTGCTGTCTGTGTTGCCAGGATCCCATAGGGGCACCACTTTGAGATCCAGATGCTTCATTTCTGATCCAGCTCACTACTAATATGTCTGGACAAGCAGAGGGGAATGGCCCAAGTGCTTGGGCCTCTGTACCCAATGGGAGACCCAGAAGAAACTCCAGGTTTCTGGCTTTGTCCTGGCACAGTCCCAGCCAATGCAGTCATTTAGAAAGTGAATCAACATGAGACATGAACCAAGATGAGAGGTTTGCCTTTCTCTCTTGCTATCTATCTTCCTCAATCTCTCTCTCTCTCTCTCTCTCCCTTTCCCTTACATTTTACTCAATGCTAACATGCTTCTTTATAATCTACATCATGGAATTAATTTTCCCAAATCTTTGCTGAAATTAGTATTCCAGAAATATGTTTTTATATGCCCAGGCCCTATCACATATCCCAAATATTTGCATGAAAAGTTTAATATCTCATTTGTTCTGTACAATAAACTAATGAGGTAGATACTGCCAATCCTTTTGAAGAAGGAACTGAATAACAAAGAGACTAAGTCATTTTTCTAATTGCATATGAGTCCAGAATATGCAATGATTAAATCAAATCCTTTTCCTTGGCCTCTACAATGTTCATCTTATTGCAGTGGGTAAGTATCTCAATCTTTATTCCAGGTTCTTGTTCCTGCAGAGATAAGAATTCAAAGCAGAGACATCAGCATAGTGCATACATGAGAACAAGATTTTTTAAACGAGTAAGAGTCAGTACGAGTGTGGGCCACCTCACAAAGAGAGACCCTTCCATGAGTAGACCAGGCAGTTGCCTATGAAAAGAGAGTCGAGTTAAGGAAAAGACCCAGTAAGGATCCCAAGCATGGTCAAGTGCTAAAAAGGGCTTTTCCTGTGTTATCAGCCTCTTTTATGATAAAGGGGATGATGCCTTTAATACATGTACAAATGGGGTAGAGTCTTAGTGAATGAGGGTTTCTGAGATTTTTTTTTTAATAGCAACTTCACAAGGAGTTTAGCTTCCATGAGGCCCTACTGGCACCATCTCCTTTCCAGTTCCAAATGAGACACAGTGTAAAACAGAAAAGCAGGCATAGAGTTATAATACAGGGCTGGCAGAAAGTCTATAGAGATAAAGGCATAGAGTTCTATCTAGTACAGTGCTGACAGAAAGTCTAGCACATCATTACCTAGCTAATTCCCTGCCTTGTCTCCCATTATCATTATCACTTATGAAATAATCAAGGACTTGGTTGCATGGTCCCACTAGAGTTTGATTACTTATTACTGGGGCATGACTCTCACTAAGCCTATATTGGGGAAGTTTTATTAAGACCATTGCACTATGCTATAGCCAATTTATGCAGCATCAATTTCTTTAGCTTAGGGCAGGAGCAAAGGAGTCCCTCTTCTTAGTACTCCTCTGCAAATGTCTCCGGCAGTTGGAGCAGTGACCATGAATTTTCTCTTCTCCATGAGGCAGACAATCAATCCTGAAAGATGCACAAGGCAAGGAGCAAGCTGGGAGGTTGGGTCCTAGTTGTGACTCTACCGCCCATGGCTGTGGGAAAACCTTTTACCCGCTGGGTGCAGGGTGTGCCAGAAAATGATAATGAGCATTGTCCTCAGCCACCCTCCAAGAAAGATGGTGAGAAACAGTGAGATAATGTCTGGGAAGCTCTCTGAGCTCCTCAGAAGCAAGAGACTGCATAAGCACAAGGTATTATTTCTTCCAAGCCCACATCAACCAAGGACACCCCAGTTAAGGTTCCTACAGAAACCTCCTCACTCTCCCCACATGAAAGGATGGGCTGATCCTTCAGCTTCTTACCTTGTTGAATTTCCCAAGCTTTAGAGGGTTTCAGGGGAGACAATTATCTATCTGGCTAAAGATGATGAGTGTTGCTGAAGGGAAAATTTTGATGTTAGAATCATAGATCCTTGGAGCTGAAAGAAACATCAGCAATCTAGCACATGCTCTTTGCTTAGAGAAGGAAAAACTGGGCCCAGAAAGTTTCGTATATAAGTTACATTTCCTGAAGGGACTTTTAATATTAGAGAGCTGTTGGGGTATGAGGCTAGCTAGGATCTGACCTCTGACTTCACAAAACTTTGCAGGGGAGGGGAAATGGGCACAGCCAGCAATTGCATAGAGTGCAAAGTGGGCGTCTTTCCAACAAACTACCAGGACTGTGACAAAGAGTGAGCCTGGGTTGTCCTTGAGCAAATCATTTCAATACTTGAAGGCTCAGAAAAAATGGAAACAAGAGCAATGACATCACCCTCTATCATTTTTATCATGTTTGACAGCTCCTGAGTAATTTCATAATCACTGGCTGATTTGATTCTTATAAAAACGCAGGAATGGAAATATTATGACTGTCTCCTTATACTACAGAAGCAAAACCTGAAACATTAAGAGAGTTCCAGCCATGTGGTCCGAACCTGACTCCTCCATAGGTCACCTGAAAAATAATTAGCAGGGTCCTCTCTGCAGGTAAACACCCGTGATGTCAAACTTCCCTCTAGCACTAAACTCTGGAAAATCTGCAAATGTATCAGAGTAGGAAAGGCTACCTTGTACTGAATAGTCCTGTTAAATGCTGTGATGAGAAAATTGAAAAGGAATCAGGTTTTCCTGCCTGAACTTTGCTATCAACAAAGCATTCATTAAATCAAATAGCTGAATATAATTTACAAATGAGCTTATTTTATTACACATTTTACTATTTTGAGTTACACAAATAGAACATGAATATATTCTTACTATTAAAAAAATCAGATTTCTAAAGACAAACATTCTTATGGTGTCCTCCTGACCTTCGTCTCTGCCTTACCCCTCACTAACTCTGGTATTTTGGATTTAGAATTTCCCTGTAGACCTTCACTCAGGCGATGGATTTGTATGCATAGAGAAATAGTGTGTGTTTTTCATGTACATGGTATAATACTACATCTCTTGCCCCCACAAGTTTTTGAAAACACGTTCTAAGTTGAGTCATTTAGCAGCTGTAGATGGACTCAGTGGACAGAGCTTGGCACCTTCAAGCCATCCTCCTGGGAATGGAACTTTAGGTGGCTTCTATTGTTTCCTTTACTACAAACAACGCTACAGAGGACATTCTTGTATGTTCCTCCTTAAAACAAGTGAAAGGGCTGCATTTTGTATTCTAAGAGTTCATTATGAGATTTGACTCCAAAGATATTGTATTAACTGACGGACCCATCAACAGTAAATGAAATGACCTCTTTTCACACTTTCATTTTATTTGGTACTATCTACCCTTTTAAATTTTTGCCAAGTTGATTGTAAAAATAATATGCATTGTTAGTGTTGATTTGCACTTGGAATATGATGTTTACCTTTAAGGTAGGAATTGATAAGATGTATTAATATCTAAAATGTGCTACCGTTCTCTACAATGAGCAGGGTATATCAGAAAGAGAGAGCTTGTTGGCTTCTGAGGTCTGGGCTGACAAGCCAGGCGTCCTCTGGCAAGTTGTTCACCCTCATACTCTCATTCTCCTGTCTGGCAAGCAGGAATATCCAGTCCTCTGTCTTCAACCATATTATGAAGCAGTTGTCATAGAAGTGACAACTTCTGGAACAGTGAGTGAACTTCAGCTTTCTGCTAGCACAGACCCGGAAAGTCATAGTGAAGGCTCAAGTAATTGGGCCCTACCACCTACGTGGAGACTTGGATCGAGTTCCTGGCTCCTGACTCTTGGCTCCTGGCTTCAACTTGGCCCAGCTCCGGCTGGCAAACACATTTGGAGGGTAAACTAGAGAATGAGAGCTCTCTCTTCTTATGTGTATTTTTCTCTGTGTGTGTCTTTTTACTCCTCAAGCATATCATAAATATTTTAAGGACAATTTTTTTTAAAAAAGCTTTATTTTAGTATCAAAATATTTTGAAATCCATGTATAGTTTTTCCATGAACTTTTTGTAAACCCTTTGTATACCCAAGTACCAAGCAACCACTCAATAGTGGGAAGCAGCCCATATCATATGTTAGGCATGTTTAGTCTGACTTCTTTAGCAGTCTGAAAGAATTGGCCATGAGGGCCTTGTGTGTTTGCTTGTCTGTCTCATCTTTTAAGTTAGTTGAAGCACACCAAGAAAAGGCCTGGGTTAGCTGATCAACAGCAGATGTCATGCTACCTGAACCCAGGGATTGCTCCAGTTGCCAATTATTCCGCACTGTCATGACTGCACTCCTTGCTGAAGAGCAAAGAGATCCCTAACTTGGGAAGATGAGATTTGAAAAAACACAGTGAATCTATTATCAGACATAGAAGTGAATGTTTTTCATTTTTTTGAGCACAGAATTCTATATCCCCTTTGTTATAGCACCTAAATGCCAATTCACAGGGTCTGAGTAGGCCCCTCCCCTCCCCTTCCCCATGGAATGGAGCACGTGGCCCAGGCATATGTAATTCTACACATTGTAACCTACATCCACAGCAATTGGTTCACAGGAGAGTGCATCATATAAGAAATCCAGTCAGAGGCAATGTTCAGATTTTTGCACAGAAGCTGAAACAGAACATTTCCTACTTGGCCATAGCTTACACTTCTAACAGAAGGCCCATAAACTTCTAGAGATATTCTGGGGGGGAAAAAAGTCCTAGGATGCAGATGCTATAAAGCAAGAGGAGTGAAGAGATGAAAGGAGGAAGATAAGTCCAGCCCAAAGCAAGCCAAAGTCAGGTGTCCTCCTGGCCTCTCAAGGACACAGCTACTATGTCATGCTCGACCTGCTCCAGACACGCTATTTTTGGCTTAGTCTGATGTCTGACACATGTAACAACCGACACTAGTGGGACCACATGCCCTCCACACATCCAAGCTCCATGTTTCTTTCTGCATGTGGGGAACAGCTTGCTGTCATGGCATGTTTCTGTCTTTGGAACCCAGTTCTGCAGCTATAGGCCAATAGAATTTGGCAAACAAGCTCAGGGCACATCCCTGATTTAATGCTCTTCGAATCTGTCCCTCTTGCCACCCTCGGTACTCCTGTAACACTGAGACTATCAGACGTTGATTCCTGAAAACATTTCACTCACTGTGGTAAAGGAGGGCTTCAGTGGCCACCAACAGAAGACGTGAAGGAAATGAAACAATTAGGTTCTGTGTGTCTCAGGCAGGATCAGCTCCCAAAGAGGGCCAGGTCTTACAGACACAGAGCATTCTTCCCACTGGGCTCCTTGAGAAAAGGCCTCAGCATTATGGAGGGCGTCTCTTGCTATTCATAGCTTGCCAGTGGGAACAGCCAAGAAGGAGAAAAGGTCACATGGCCAGGCCTGCTGCTTGCACAGAATGTTCCTGGGCAGCTGATGGTTGGACAGGGCTGAAGATTGCCTGGTCCCCTACCGAGCTTCCTATTGGCAAAAACAAATTCTGCAACAGTCTCCAAGAAGCAGGATTTGAATTCCACATTTGCCAATTGTCTTTTCTATATGACATATTATGCCAAACATTTCCAAGTACAATACTGTTGAAACTTCACAATACTTTCACACCAAATATCAACAACAAGAACTGAAGTTGCAGTGACTTGTCCAGGATCACACAACAAGTTATTCACAATAAATGTCATTGATTGAGGACCAGCTGATGGCCCAGGCGGACTCCAGGTGCCACAAGCCAGAGTCACAATGAAGGGACTCAGAAGCACATGTTCTAATCCCTCTTCCCAGCTGCTTTCATCATTGTGCAGAGGCATACAATGCTGCTCATTTATGTGGCTATGAGGTTGTTGGACATCAGGGCTGAGCCAACCGTGTGTCTCCCTCCATTCCTTATAAAAAATAGGAATGTGGAAAACAGACTGTCTCTCTGGTCAGCTTCTGATCTCAGAGAAGGCCTGGGTCTAATGAGGATCAGAAACTAGATACCCACAGGGGCCAAACAGGCTGTCAAAACCAAAGAAATTCTAAACCACATATGAGACAGTAGGGAGTGGCAGGAGACTCAAAGAACAAAATGTGAAGAACTTATCTAAGTCAGGCAGGTCAAAAAATTGCAGTAGGATTTATGTATCCAAAAAAAAAAAAAAAAACATTTGAGTGGACTAGATAGGGATCAAAGCCAGCAATTTAGAACCCTCCTTCCCCTCACCCCTGTCCAGTAGTCACTCCATCCTTGACAACAGTCCTTTGTAGCAAGGAATGTGGCTGAGAAGTTCCAAATATGACTCACATTTAACAGAGAATGGGGCACACAGTGCCCAAATAATAAATATTTACTAAATGAATGTTCCTAATTTGAATTTGAATTAATATTTACCCACAGTGTAAAAAGCTTCATTCAGACAATACGGTATAAATGAAGCTACTTTTTCACTACTTCGGAAACCTAGGTCAGTGATTCAGTTGGGTGAGGATTTACTCAAATTAGGCATCTCTACCTATCACCATATCAACAAGAGTATTTGGGCATGGAAGCCTAGCAGCTAGTCCTCCCTTACAGGCACCAGAATTCCATATAGGTGCCGGTTCTAATCCTGACTGCTCCACTTCTCATCCAGCTGTTTGTGGTCTGGGAAATCAGTTGAGGACAGGCCAAAATCCTGGGACCCTGCGCCCATGTGGGATACCCAGAAGGAGCGCCTGGCTCCTAGCTTCAGATTGGCTCAGTTCTAGCCATTGTGACAGTTTGGAGAGTGAGCCAGTGAACAGAAGATCTTTCTGTATATATCTCCTTCTGTATATATATCTGCTTTTCTGAATATACATATATATATAAATCTTGAAGAAAAGAGTACTTAAGGACAATAACACGATTCATTCAGTGACACAATACTTCCAAATAAAAAATATAGTGTTCATGATTCCGTAGGCTAGCCAATCAATCATCTATTCACTCAATAAGTATGGCACGCAGGCCACATAGTGAGCAAAACCGGTATGGTGCCTGCCTCTGTGGCACATGTCATCTAGTCATCAGATAATCATGTAAAGAAAGGCAAGACACAGTCTCACAAGTGATCACAGGTTTATAGAGCACTCAGAGGTCTGTCCCGGGAGTAAGAAGAAAGCGACATATATGTTGGCCAACACAGTAAGAAAGAGTACCTGCAATGGCACCACGAGAGAACTATACGTAAGGCCGGAGTCAACAAGCAGAGGAGAAAGTGATTGTGTAGCTTAAGAGATCAAACCATTGTAGGCCGGTAGGCAATGGTAAGAATCCTGCCTCTGGGTGCAGCATAGTAGCCTAGCAGCTAAAGTCTTTGCCTTACACATACCAAGATACCCATATGGGCACAGGTTCTAATTCTGGCAGCCCCACTTCCATCCAGCTCCCTGCTTGTGGCCTGGGAAAGCAATTGAGGACGGCCCAAAGCCTTGGGACCCTGCACCTGCCTGGGAGACCTGGAAGAGCTCCTGGCTCCTAGCTTTGGAACAGCACAATTCTGGTTGTTGTGGCCACTTGAAGAGTGAATCAACAGACAGAAGATCTTCCTCTCTGTCTTTCCTCCTCTCTATATATCTGACTTTTCAATCAAAATAAAATAAATCTTAAAAAAAACTAAAAAAGAATCCTGCCTTTATCCTGACAGCAGTTATCTCCACTGTTGGAAAAAATGAGGAAGTGAATGGTTGTTTGACACAGGATTTTTCAGTCCCCAAGTCTGTATGCTGTGGTCCAACTGTTCCTTTATTGTCCAACTTCTCTCCATGGGAGGTGTGGAAAGAGAGAATGGCTTAAATGTCTTTGGGATATGAAAAGTTATCTCATTTTTAGGGTCAAAAGCCCCAAACAGCTTTCTTTTTGCCATATTGTAACATTGCGATAGTGACCGTATTAAGTATACTCCCGGCAGAAGGAACTCAGAATTCTACTACTGATAATTCACATGCAGTAGCACATAAGACGGCAGTTTCTCATGGTTTAGATTTTAATCTGAAAAATGGCATAGATGTACTACTTAATATAAATTATACCTTAAAATCTAACGATAATTTATGTTAGCTCTGCAAAAATAAAAAACTAAGATACAAATATGACAGATTGATCTGCAGCTCCAACACAGCTCCAATCAAAATCCCAGCAAATTATTTTGTAGGCATCAAAAGATTCTAATGTTTATATGGAAAGACAGAGTTGTTAATATGTTACAAAACTAGAGAGCTGACACTACCTACCTGTAAGACTTATTGTAGAGCTATAGTTACCAAGACAATATGGTACTGACAAAAAAAGACAAAAACTGAATCAGAGGAATAAAATGATAGATCCACAGATACATAGTGACCACAGTTCCTATGAAAGACACTGTTTGGAGGGAATACAGAAGGGAAGAGATACTGTGGAAAACAGGTAGTTGCAAAATGAGCATACTATTACTTTACAATTCAACTATGGTGTTTTCTTGGTGGTTACCCGAATTAGCTAAGAAGGTATATCCACACAAAGGCTTGCAGACGGCTGTTTATATATAGTGGTCTTACTCATCATTGACAAAAACTCAATGGATAAGCAAACTGCTCTAGCCATAAAATGGAATATTATCCAGAGATAAAAAGAAATGACTTGTTAGTCCATAAGATAAATGGAGAAGAACTTTAAATGCATGTTGCTAAGTGGGAAAAAAATCTTAAAAGGCAGCATACTTTATGATTGTAGGTATATGATGTAGTGGAAAAGGCAAAACAGTGATGAAACTTTGGCTCAGGGAAGGAGGAAAGAGAGGAGAGATTCATTGGCAGAGCACCGGAAATTTGGGGGCATAATGTCATTCAATGATACACTATTCTGTAAGATGCTGCAATCATGGATACAGGTCATTGAAAACTTGTCAATAATCATAAATTATATGACACAAGGAATAGACTCTAACCGTGAAAAATCAGTTGATAATGTATCATTGACTGAACTTGTAGTGCATATACCATATTAGTGCAAGAAATTAATAGTAGTGGAAAGTGATGGGAGGTATACAGGACTCTGAATTTCCAGCTCAATTTTTCTATACACCTGTAACTCAAAAATATGTTAATTAAAGTTTTAATGATTGATAAACTACAAGGGGATAACATATGCTACAATTTTAGTAGCATAGTCATAACATTTGTGTTTGATTAGCGCATTTGCGGAACAAGTACATGTCAGAAAAATAAAAGTTTTTGCATTCTAGACAGTCTTAGGTATCTTCTGAAGTAACTCTAGAAAGTCCAAAGAATCCAGACTTTGGAAACCATTGCTGTGTACTTCCCACACTTCTCTCAATTTAGTCAGTGGCATTTATCTCCTTGTAAAATAAAAACAGTATTAAATATAGGTCAGTAATATTAATATCAGAGCTCTCCTTCTTGAACTCAGGACATGTAATAGCTTTCTCACAGCATGTGAAGTCAGATTAAGATTGTGATGTGAAAGCATCTAGTTCCTAGTAATTCATGGCATCTCAGTAAAGAGTGAACAAACCCAGGTCTGGTGTTGTAAAGGAGACCCGTCATCAGGTGCTGAATGGGATTGCTTTACCTCCAATGTCTCTACTGCATCGGTGACTCAGATCCCACTCTTGTCAATGCTTTGGAGCTTCCTTTCTGCTGTGGACCAGACGTTTTGTCCCCACAGGACGAATTATGAAAAGAGCTACAAACAGTCTTAGAAAAGATCTTGGGAAACACCCACTCTCACCCATTTTTCAATTTGCCCTCATGTCCGATTTGGTCATCGGCATCTGAAGTCCAAGGGTCCAAAGGAAACTTACGTGGGACTCAACGCATTTTAGGGTCGAAGGAGAACCCAGAATTTTTCATACCTCTATAGTGATATAGCAGCTGAGAAATCATTGAAAGATAATTCAAAATATTGTGGAGGAGTGTAACAACCTATCTATTTTTGCAGAGCTCAAGTTTCACTGTATGTTTTCATTAACACCTTTCATCCATTGATCCCTGACTGTATACAAAGCATGGACAGACCTGAGTGCTGGTGTAGCCCTTGACCCTCTGTACCCTAATCAACTAAGTAAGATGATTTAAAAATTAATTAATTAATGAATTAAAAAAAGAAAAAGTCCTTTGGGCTTGACAAGATAGCCTAGTGGCTAAAGCTCACCTTACACACACCAGGATCCCATGTGGGTACTGGTTCTAATCCTGCAGCCCCGCTTCCCATCCAGCTCCATGCTTTTGGCTGGGAAAGCAGTAGAGGACAGCCCAAAGCAGTAGAAGATGGCCCAAAGTGATCCTATACTCACAGGAGACCTGGAAAAAGCTCCTGGCTCCTCACTTTGGATCGGCTCAGCTCCAGCTATTGCAGCCACTTGGGGAGTGAATCAGCAGACAGAAGATTTTTCTTTCTGTCTCTCCTCCTTTCTATATATCTGACTTCCAATAAAAATAAGTAAAAATAATTAAAAAAAAAATCCTTTCCTTACATAATCTTGAATACTCAGGGATTCAACCAACCCCTCCTTCCCAGCTGTCAGTCATGGAGTCTTTGCTTTCCAATTTGTTAAGACAATCAGTATGGGACTAGCACTATAATGTAGCAAGTTAAGCTCCACCTGCAGTGCTGGCGTCCACATGAGCACCAAGATGAGTTCTGGATGCTCCACTTTCAGTCTAGCTCACTGTTGATGTGTCTTCGAAAGCAGTGGAAGACAGCCCAGGTTCTTAGATCCCTGCACTAGTGTGGGAGACCTGGCAGAAGCTCCTGGCTTCTGACATCAGCCAGGCTGTTGTGTCCATTTGGAAAGTGAAGCAGAAGAAGGAAGATACCTTTCTCTCTTGATCACTAACTCTGCCTTTCAAATAAATGAAAATAAACCTTGACAAAAAAGAAAATCAGTGCTCTCACCTCTGGGAAGGCAAGAATCCTGGAAACAAACAACTATACAGAAAATCAAAGGAACTAGAGAGTTTTAGTTGGCTATGAGAGAACCCAGGAGACATAACCTCTGATTTCACACATTTGAAAGAATTCCGCAGGAAAAAAAATGGTTGAATGATAATTTGGAACTAGGAATAAGAATTACAAACCATTTCTGGAAGCTATGGAAATTGGGGTCAATTTAGCTAAAAAATGACTTATTTTTAAATAAGTGACCTCCATGTATGAGCCAGGTTGTATCAGTAGATAACCAGTTCTCCTGTAATAGCAGCTGTTCAGAGGCCACATGATGAAAAGAGTTTATAGATGAGGTTCTTTTAGCAAAGTTGGCAACAGGGGAGCTGATCTTTACCATTTTGCTTGTTGTTCCAGATTTGTGTCTATTGGAATTGACGATAACCTTTGATTTCTGCATTACAGATCAGATAATATTCTACCTCACTGGAGTAAAAGAGTCTTTTTGTTTACATGATCTTGTTCATTCCTCAGGACAACCTTTTGAGAAAATTATGCAAGACTGGATTACTATGCTCATTTTACAGCTGGGGAACCTAAATAAAGGAGAGATCAAGAAAAATAAATGAATGAAATGATGGGTCCCATTCCTCTTATCATGGGCTCACAGACAAGTACATCCATCCTGTTCACATAATGGAGAGATGAAAGGTATCAGACTCCCAGCTAAGGGAGACACATTTTCCAAATGACGAAGAAGCTGTCCCTAACAACCACAGATGAGACCGTCTCTCTACAGCTCAATGAGCAAGAACACTGGGTCTCAAAAATCAACAACTGCACTACTAATGTGTCACATCTATTTTTTTTTCTAATGAAGGTAAACTTTTTTTTTATTTATTTAATTGGAAAGTCAGACATACAGAGAGGAAGAGAGAGAAAGGAAGATCTTCCGTCCGTTGATTCACTCTCCAAGTGACTGCAATGGCCAGAGACGAGCCAATATGAAGCCAGAAGCCAGGAGCTTCTTTTGGGTTTTCCACACAGGTGCAGAGCTCCAAGGCTTTGGGCCATCCTTAACTGCTTCTCCAGGCCACAAGCAGGGAGCTGGAAGAGAAGCAGGGCCACTGGGATACAAACTGGTGCCTTTATGGGATCTTGGTGTGTGCAATGTGAAAACTTGAACCACTAAGTTACTGTGCTGGGCACATCTATGCTCCAGGGTGCAACCATGATGGACATGGATCATATATAAAGTAGACAGAATGTTGCCTCAAAAATCGAAGAAGGCACGGGTAGCAGTCCAGAGAGCAGGTTGAAGTGAGAAAGTCCCAAGAGAGTGACCAGGAAGTCAACATTCACCTGTTTCTTCTTGTAAAGATGCTTTGTGTCTGGAAATACAGTCCAGTGACCCCCAAAGAAGGCACAGGTTGAACAAACAGAACTCCTGAAGGCTGATGAAGGCATTAATTCCTCTGTAATAATCATGTTGTGTTCTCCTCCGAGGTCTTTCATCTGCAGATCTCAGAAGGCTTTGCAAACATCAATTAAATGTTACAACATTTCTTTGAAGTAAGTATTATTATGTCCATTTCTCAGATGAGAAAACTGGGAGTCTGAGGGGCTTGCCTAGGGGTTACCCAATACTGTTCTAGGAGGACAAGCATCTCAAATATTAGTTATGTAGAACTCAGACCCTCAAGGACAAAAGGATGGTGACCAAATAACAGTGCTATCCCTAGACTTAGAGGAAGGGAGATTCATGCAGAAACCTTGCTTGCCCTGGTTCACAAGATCTGGAAGAAGTTGGGAGAGTTGTTTTCTTATCAAAAGGACTTGGTCCAAGAACCACAAAACCCAGAGATAGACAGACATTGTGAATCACTCCTTATGCCCCTAGTTAGATGTCATCTCTCTTCTTCCAAATTATCAAAGACTATTGTCATCACTTCTTTTATGATATAGCATGGGTTATAATTATCTGTGTTGGCGTCTGGCTTTTCTCATAAGAATTAAGGCAAGACATATATTGTGCTTTAGGCCTATCATATGCTACACAGTCAGAAGTAAATAAGCTTTGGATTTGCAGTGGAGTTGGTGGAAGGAAGTCAAAGCAATAGACAACTTCCACTAGGTGCAAAGGTCAAAACTGACAGCCTCGCTCTCACCAGAGACATCAGCTCTACCTGCAATTCATATTCTCAGGCAAAAATTGGCACTTTGGACTTCTACAACTGCCCTGAATCTCTATGTGTAGTCTATGTACCGAGGTTCAGTTGAGATGTTCAAACAGGACCAAAATTCAATGAAGGAGTTTCATGAAAATCTAAGTATATGTCAAGTATATTTGGTAATAGCAGACATTTGCATAAGCATCATATTGTATAATTTTACAAGGTATTATTATAACCATTTTCAAATTCAGTCCTATTAAGTCACCATGGAGATAATAAAGATGCCCTCATCTTAACTCTGTTGATGAGTTTAATCAAAGTTGAGTGATTTGCACTACGTGAAACAGCTACTAAATAACACAATGGAGATAGAAACCAAAACTAAACTTGGATAAAGAGAGGGATGATCACTCTTTCTCATCCATAGTCCACCTTCTCTTTCTAGGAATACATAAATGACTAATATTTGCTTCTTGCTCTCAAGGAGCTAACTGATCAAACAAGACAATCAAAGACATTATAAAATAAATGCATTCATTTTATGGAGGTGTAAAAATGCTTGGGATTCATTGGAGTACGTATCTAGTCTGAGATTTCTTACAACAGAGACTAGATCAAATCTTCCCAGAACAGAAGACTTGAGTGTCTGAACTCAAGGCCCTGCCCAGGTAAGCCTGATGCTTGTGTTGTCTGCAGACAATATCTGTTGATTGGTTTCCCTGGAGGAAAGACAAACATAAGGGGGGGGGGGACAAGAAAGCGGCAAGGAAATGGATGTCTGACAGTGAACTGATGCCACCAGATAGGAGAAGCTATGATGCAGGAGACAAGCAAAGTTCTAGGGCTGGGAAAACCTGAAACTCAGGAATTCCAGGCAGCTACCAGCCTCTACATGAAGAAATGGCCATGTTCTCATGTGACAGCACATCTCTCACGTAGCCCAAGGCTCAGTGTCACAGCCGCATATTGGTTCTCTCAGTTCTAAGGTGTCTGATAATTCCAACCCCATATCCTGAGATAAGCCACATTTCTCTGTCTTGTATAAACTGGGCAAAATGAATCTAAGTGCACAAGCTTTCTTTATGTACTTACAAAGCACCATGCTTTGCAAGGGAAATTTTTGGCTAAAAGCTCAAGAGCAGCCAAAATTGACACACAATTAGGCCCACCCATGAGTGAAGATGTGGGCATGAACTACTCTCAATAGTCCTGTCTGCACCTTTCAGTGACACTCCCTGCCACCTCCCACCCCGCCCTGCCTCTGCTGCTCCTGAGATATTGGCTCTTCTACAAGAGGAAGCAATGGCTCCTTGACAAGTCAGTTACTAGCCAACCCACGATCTATTATTATTCCACGGTGAGCTCTCTAAAGTGGTCCTTTGGGCTGATCAGCTTGGCTTTGCTCAATTCATTAGTATGCCATCATTAATTACAGACAAAATAGCACTAGTCCCTTCTCCCTCCTTATAGCCTTAGTATTCTAACTCCCTATGAAGATAATTCACCTTACCAAAAAAAAAAAAAAAGGTGCCTAGGAAGCTTTACTCAACAAAGACATGGACAATTATTTTTGCTTAATCACCTTTTACTTTCATTGTAGTGTTAGTGTTCAAGTTAGTCCTCCTGGACAGTGATGGCTGCTCTCAGTGTTCTCCTCGACTTCAGCTCTCATGTTATAGTCATTATCAACACTAGCATGCAATCAGGAAGTTACTTTATTCTTGAAACTTGGCAGTCCGTTCCAGAAATCTCCCAGGGAGCAAACAACTCAGATCTCTCTAATGCAGGTCATATTGGTCTGCCCCATGTTCTGATGGGGACAGAATTTAAGTGATCCAGCCCAGGTATTGGAGCAAGTGAAAACTTTCTTAATCTAACACAACCAGCTATACTCCAAAACATAAACATTGCTATGCATATTAATTTCCTTCATATTCTCTGAGCATCCACTATGTGCTGGTTTTCTGCTAAACCTTGAATGTTTGGACAAAGGAAAGACCATCAGCCAGTACCCCAGGCAAGACCACTCATCCAGGACATTTTGTGTCAGACTATGTAGGGGCCTACTTAACTTATACCTTTGCTATCAATATCCACTCCAATCTACCCCATGAAAATTATACTCTAGCTGAACAAACAGCCTACTTGCATCTCTGCCTTTTTACTAGAATTACTTGAATGACGTAAAAACATTGCTTATTCAATATTGTATTCTCTGCAACAATGCCTAGTGCAAATGAGGTACTTAATCAGTGCTTGTCGAATTACGTATATACAAGATACAGGAAGCACTTAATAGGGGAGAAGTGAGATGACTATTAACTACCGTCATAGATGTTAGAACACAGAGAAAGACAAAAAAAACCCAAAGCTTGTTTTTATCTAAGACCTCCTGGAGTCTATATAACTTTTAGGACAGAGATAGATCTGATCTTGTTTTTCTGGGATCTTCTAAGCAGAGTCAGGTTCGCCCCTAGTTTGTTCACAAAGAAGTATCTTATCTATTCTCCAATCTAAATCCATAAGGTCCCAAGAGGATGTTCATCCCACTTTTACCAATGCCACCAGGAGAAAAGACTACTCCATTCCCAAAAACTCATGAGTGGAAGAATGAAGACATAAAGTCTTGGTGCAAAGTTTCTGATAATGAAGACGCCAATGCACTATTATAAATCACAATGATTATAATAGCCCAAATCAACAGAGCTGCAATTAAAACTAGCCTTGTTTTTTATCTTCAGAGATGTTTTTCTGGTGACTTCCCAAATGTAGTTGATTTGTATAAACCTAAATTGGGCTCTGTATTTGTTAATCGTCTTTAACAAACAGATGTAGTTGTACCACCATGCAAAAAACACAGGTGAGGAGAGTTTACAGGGGCTCATTTGCATTCAGTTATCAAAATAAAATATGAAAAGTACCACATGGGAAAAATCAGGACTTTGAACACTGGTATTTCATAGCTCAGTGATTTTTAATCATTCTAGAGGTACCAATGCTTATCTGTATCTGTAAACTATTGCTCACACAGACACTTATGTTAGGATGATAACTGCATCTGACACATAATTTCAGTTCAAGTTTATGCTCTAACAGCTGGAAGACACCTTGTGGTCAAGTTTCTCTTATGGATCATGTCAAGGCCATAAACTATCTCAGTTTAGAGGAACTTTGCTGCCCAGCTTTATCAGGAACAACAACAACAAAAAAATCATGGCCACATGGAGATAAGGCATTGTATTTTAAATAACTAAGTAAACACTGGATATATACTAGAGCAATGTTTTAAATGGTGTTTACTTCTTCTGTACTAGAACTTGTTTAGATGGAGGTGCATGCCTCCTGTGTTTGTGTTTGTGTTTGTTCTCACTTTCCTCTCAGGTCTGATATACTTTTGAGGACTTTTATCACAGTGGAATCGGTAAAGACAACTGTGGGAAGAAATGCACGTCCCCACCATAAGCCTGAAGGTGGTACAGACCTCTACTCTAAATTAGAATGATCATCATAGGCAGCAGCAAAGGTGGGATACTCCAAGGCCTCTCTGTACCCCCTACCCAGGGGGAAGGACCAAGATAACATCTCCAATCGCTATTTGTAAGTGAACCTGCAGCCTGGGCATCTTCCTGTTTTCTCTCCTTTTCTTTCACAAGCCAATCTCTCCACAAATATTATGTCACAAGCCACCCCCTCAACACAGGTTAAGTGACACAAAACTGGTCCATAGCTGGAAGGGCAGTGGGCTCCTCATTTGACCTAAGGATTCATCAGCATAGGGCCTGACCCATAGCAGGCTCTCATTATGCTTTAGCAGATTGAATAAAAAGCTAAGACAGGAGTTTACAATGTCTCCGTTCCTGCCCTCTTACCCTGTGCTACCACTCAGAGACACACCCCTGTCTGTCAACACCATGCGCACACCTTTGGCACCTGCTCACTCACAGGACTTCTGCTTTACCCCCACCCTTGGGAAGCAACCCAGGTGGTTGTCACTGGAGTTATCTTTCCCTGTGGAGGATCTTGCACAGACCATGGTAACCTCTTGCCCTTCATTTTATCACCTGCTACTGAGGTAACTTCTCTTTCTCATGTACAAACATATCCTCTCTGGACCTCCCCGCTCTCCTCTCTGTCCTCTTGAGCTCTTTTTTCATCCACCCCAGGACAAGATCTCTTCCTTGTTTCCTCATCAGCTCTGACAGGACACCTAAACCACTCTCTCACACTGACAAATCTAGGAGTAACGTTAATGATACCTGCTGTGAAATGCAAAGGAAAACTTCCATTTTGTAGTGAAATGAGACATTACAAGGAACCACTTTTCTCAGCCATTTAAGGTCCTTGAAAACATCAAAAGTTAGTGTGAAAAATCCTGTGAAGAATTTCTTTATCTTCTTTCTTAGTTGTTTAAAGTTCCAATATGTCACCTAAAAACTCAAATAAAATTACTACCCTGTGTTTTAAATAGCTAGAGCATGTTGTTTTACTATTTTTAACACCAACATATCATGTTTCAATTGCGCAACAGGCACAAAGAAACTTTAGTGAGACAGGCTAAGACGCCATTTTTTTTAAAGATTTATTTATTTACTTGAAAGTCATAATTACAGACTGAAAGAAAAAGACAGAAAAATAATAATCTTCCATTTGCAGATTTACTCTGTAGATGACTTCAGCAGCCCTGGTTGGCTCAGGCTGAAATCAAGAGTAGGCACTTTATCCAGGTCTCACTGATGCCTGAAAGTTGTTCAGGTATGCAAGAATGAGTTCCCAAAGATGATTTTTGACAATCATTTCACTGAATCAGAGCAGGACCCTTGAAAATAGTCACAAATAGATCTTCAGCTCAAGCTCATGGTTTTCTAACAACAATTGAGCCATCTTCCTCTGATTTTTCTCAGGCTGTTGATATGAGGCTGTGTGGGGACTGGAGCACCTGTGACATGCACTGGTGCTCTTAAGGAATGCTGGTGGCACAGGCAGCTACATGATGTGCTGCACCACACACTGTCCTCATTCATTCACCATTTAAAACATCCTCTCTGAAGTTGGACCTGAGCCTCCCTAAATCAACTCGAAAAGCCCTGGCACCACCTCAGAGTCATGTTGCCCTTCCTGGGTGATCCTCAGAGAATTCTTGAAAGCGATCAATGGCTGAAGTTGAAAGACAGACATGTGTAGTTCAACCAGCTTGATCAATGTTGATGTTCTCAAAAATGGTAATTTATTACACTTAATCTTTTTTGTAAGGCTGGAGCACCCGTTTGGAATGATGGCTATGTTCTTAATTGGGGGATTGAATTTCACTCTGATCCTTGGTGTTCTTTCTGTTTAATTCAGGACAGGGGACATCTGGTAGACCCTCTGCAAGCCAGTTCTCCCATTTCCATAGTGGTGAATGGAATAGTGCATCTCACCTGTGGTTTTTCTCCATACTGAATCACCTTCTGTCACACCTTTCAAGTAGCAGTCTTCAATTACAGAGCAGATTTTTTGTTGAAAAATCTATACAGTAAAGGTCAGTAGCAGATGGCATATGAACCCACCACTTTCACGAACAGTGTATGGGAGCCAGGATAGTCTGTTGGATTTGCCATGTTCCTTTTTTAAAGGTCATGCATCAAAAGCATACTTATGTAAGAGAAGAGGGGATTGCAGGACTGGCTGTCAAGTGCTCTATGCCAGTGGGTTTAGATGTTTACAGGGGTTGGCAAAGTCAAGTGTCTGACATTTGCAAACCTCAGGGATCACAGGAAGTTGGGATTAGGAGAGGGAAACCTGCCAGATTCCATTTTAGAAGCTGGATTTGGGTGTAATGTCTCTTGTTGGAAAGAGGATGGGAATCTTTGATCCTGATAATTGTTCAAGCAAGCAAGAATGAATTTCCAAAGATGGATTTTGGTAATCATCTCATCTAATCAGAGCAGGACCCTTGAAAGTAGTCACAAATGGATCTTCAGCTCAAATTCATGGTTGAGCCCTATGATACCCCTTCCTTTTCTTCCTTTTTTTTTTTATTTGAAGGCAGAGTTACAGTGAAAAGAAGAAACAAAGAGAGAGATCTTCCAGCCATTGACTTACTAAGTAAATGGCTACAATGGCCATAACTGAGCCAATCCAAAGCTGAGAATCAAGTGCTTTTTCCAAGTCTCCCACATGAGTGCAGCGGCCCAAGTATTTGAGCCATACACTGCTGCTTTCCCAGACTGTGAGCAGGGAGCTAGATCAAAGTGGAGAAGCTGGAACAGGAATCAAAACCCATGTGGGTTACCAGCACCACAGAGCAAGACTTAGCCTTATAGGCCAGAATGCGAGTGCTGGCCTCAAGTTCTCTGTTTTCTAAAGAACCTTTGAAAGCCACTACATCTGTGCCTCCCACTCCCTCTTCCTAGACACCGCTTTCCCTCCTATGTGTGGCCTTTTGTGCCCTCTCCTGTTTTTCCCACTTCCAAGTGTGCCTAAAGAAAACTTGTGAATATCACAGTATGCCTTTCACTCCTACCATGCAGCCCTGACCCTGTTGCTCATATCAGTCAGGATAAGTCAAGTTGTGCTGAAGCAATAGACTCATCCAACATTACAGTTATGTTCAAGCCATAACAGGTTATTTCTCACTCATTATACGGTTCATTGTTCTGCAGCTGGGGATTCATTTCTGTATCATTGCCCTTCTCACTCTGAGACCCAGGCTAATGAATCAGTCCCTATCTGAAGCATCGCTGAGGATATGAAAGCTCTCCAGAGAGCCTTGAGGACATAGAAAAGGAGAGCTCTAGAAAGTCTCACTTTAACATGAAATGTTCCCTGAAAGTGGCAGATGTTACACTGCTCAGTTTATTGTTTGGAACTAGTCCATGGCCCTAACCCCAGGTGGCCAGGAAATGGACTACTCCTATCACGTGTGCAAAAAGCATAGACCCAAAGTATTCCACGAATGGCACTAATGCTATCGTACAATCCCTTTACTTAAAAAGCAAGAAAGCAGATACACAAAACAGTTCTCATGTTTTCCTAGACAGTCAAAATCCAAATGCCTTCCCTTCCATGAAAGTCACCTGTGAATACATAGCGAGCAAGAGTCTCTGCTGCATACTGTCGCAATTCCTTTATACGCATCCCTTCATGGCACTTAATACAGCTTGTCTCTTTTTTATATAACGAAGAATATTTACAATTTGATCGTGGAACAAAAATATACTTAAGGGATTGCTGGCTCTTAAATCTTTCATGTACTGCTGCCAAGTCTTCCGTCATCTGTTTAAAAATCCACAGTTTGGAGGTGACTACACTACCTCCCAGGTAGCCAAGTCTGCCCTTCCCAGCTTGAGCAGCTTTGAGTATTTAAAAAGCTGCACTCCTGACACATGTTAAAACCCTATATCACAGGAAGCTGCTGGCATCTACAGGGAAGCTAGTACCATTAAGAGACTATGAAACTTCAAGTAGCAAGGATATTAACAAAGGAATATTCTGGCGTGTTCTGTGTTGTTTATTGGCTTTTCAACTTCTGGCCTGTGATAATCTCCTCAGAGACTTAGAGTGATGGAAAGACACCAAGGTAACCATCCTGCCTTGTTTACCCAAGAATGAGAGGGTGTCTCTTGCACAGCTGTGCGGAGTGAAAGTGTTTGGACAGAAGGCTGTGTGGTCCCTGACAGATGTGGCTGTGCTGTGACTCACTGTCAGGCTGTCAACCTGCACTGTTGGGAACACCACCCAGCATGCTCTGGGTGGGCCCTCCTCAAAGCAGTAAAGGGAATCTGCTAACTTCTGCTGGCAAGCACCACCTCTGCTCACCAGAAGCATGCATAGTGTTGTCAGGTGCTAACTCCAGGTGTCCTGTAGAAGAGCATAGCTCTTGTAAACAGCACACATTTTAAATACACTACCACTTCCTCACTGTGTGCTCTGGACAGGTTACTTGACTTTTGTACATCTCATCTGTAAAGTGTGTAAGTATCCTTTCTCAGACTGCAAGTAGAATCACATGGTTAGCAAGGAGTCCTCTGCCATGGCCTGCTTCAATTCATTGCAACCCATTCTAGTCGTTCATGCAGATTGAATAACCAGGGATCATAACATGAACTTCACACATTGAAGGTTCCTGGCTGGCAGTCTTCAAGTCTTTTCTTTTCCACTGAGTGAGGGATTCACAGAGCTTGAGAACATGAAAGCCCATAGCCATGGTCAGCTTCTGTATCACCTAACGTAATCCAGGATTCCAGAATTCCCTTCCCATGTGACCCTGAATCTGTTCCCAGGACCTTGCTGCTCCAAATCTGCTATGTGGAAGACAACAGTTGATCCTGTGTGTTCAGCCTGGATTTGGGGATAGCTGTGAGCACACACAGAGACAGTTTGGGCTGCAGTCTGGGTCAGAGCTCTTTCCTAAAGCTGGAGTCCATGTGTATACAGCTGAGGCTTTTAGAGTAAAGGAGCCATCAGGGATTAGGGAAGAAGCAGCAACTCCCAAGCCAGTGGCCTCAATTTATGTACATGTCTACAACTGCACAGACAATGGAGCACACCTTGCTCCCTTCCTTATTTCTAATCCCATTTTAACCAAAGCTAATGTGTTATCCTGAAGCCACAGTACTTCCTGCCTTGTGAAGGGCTGAAGGATGTTCTGTTATAGGTATATAGTACATTGCATTTATCCATGTATCTGTTGACTTAAATTCAGCTTTTTCTGACTACTGATTACTAGGAATAATGCTACTATGACCAATGATATACACTTACCTCTTGGAGTCCCTACTTTTAGCCCACTGAGGTATATACTCATATATAGCGTTGCTGGTGCCGTGTGATAATTCCACATTTAACTTGTTGAGGAACGATAAAAATGCCTTCTGCATAGTGAACAACTTTACATTCCTGCCTGCAATAAATAATTTTTTTCTCCACATATTTGCCAACATTGTTATTTTCTTTCTCTCTCTCTCTCTGTGTTACAGCTATCCAGTGAATGGAAAATGGTGTTTTATTATTTTGATTTGCATTTGCCTTGTGACTAAAGATATTAAGCATTTTTTCATGTGCTCGTTAGCCCTTATATATTTTCCTTAGTGTAGTATCAGAAGGAATTAGTTTTTCTTTTTTAAAAAGGTTCATTTTATTTATTTGAAAGGCAAAGTTACCCGTATGTACACACACTTACACACATTACATCCACAGAGAGAGACAGAGACAGAATCCTATCTTCTACTGCTGTGTCACTCTCCAAATGACCCAACAGTCAGGGCTGGGCCTGCTCTGGAACCTGGAACTCCATTCAGCTCTTCCAGTTGGGTGAGCATCAAATATTTGAACCATCTTCCACTGCTCTTCCAGGTGCATTGAAAGTGGAGCAGACAGGACTCCAACTGCTGCGTTAAAATGGATTGCTGGTATTACAGGCAGCCGATTAACTAACTACACTATAACAGAGGCCTGAAGAGATCATTTTAAATCTTTTGCCTTTTAGATAACTAACATGTTGGGTAAAAAGAAAGCAAAGTGACTACCAATGCCCAGGGTACTACTGGAATCTCCAGCAGAAGCAGACCTTCATCTTGCTCATAGACTGCCTCCTTGAGGCCAGATGACAAGGCTCACAATGGCAGAACTACTTCAGGCACGGCTATGACTTGGAGCCTGGACCTCCCTTCACACCACAGACCACATACAAGCCACTGTGCACTCCTCCTCTACCCACACCCATGCCTACCTAAACACATCCCATTCTCATTTTCAGCCCCAATGTTGCAGAGCAGCTGGATGTGTATTCCCATTACAGAACAGCTCTGACACTTGGTACACAACATGGTTTCGAACCCCACCAAAACTATTGCACAAGCACATACGTTGCACACTTTCCGAGAGAGGCAGTAGCCAGGGATAAGGAAGTGGGAGACAGCACCTCCAATTCAGATGGGTTGCTCCCAGTTCAGCCTTGCTCCCTTCAAGCTTTCTACATGGCATTTCTAAGTAGAGAGACGGGAATCTTAGAGAACAAATTTGGCCTCACCACACAAATGGAAGCTCAGATGGCGAGGGCCTAGCCCAAGGTCATAGACCAACACACTCTAGAGTTTGTATCCTTGATTTCCCAGACTTGGCTACTAGAGAACAACATGAAATGACGATTTATACTCTCTCATGCCCACCATAGCACTTCTGCTCATGAATTGAATGAAAGATCAGTTTGTTTTGTGCCTTTCCTCACACAAAATGAGGTCGAAAAGAACTTTTCTTCCTCTACAAGAATTAATTGGAAGGACATATTATACACACACTCACTTTAGTTGTAAAAGTGACATTAGGAGAAAAATCAACCTGGTTTCCTTTCATGACTTCTGGATTGATGGCACTCAGAGATCAGGGTTCTAAGATGAGCCAGCCATCCAGTAACTGAGTTGAGACCTTGAATAACTTGATCCTTGATCTGGTTCTTAGGTTTTTCATCAGTAATTGAAAGTAAATTGGGCTACCACATTTCGATTTTTAAAAGAGTATTTATTTTTATTTATTTATTTATTTTTAAAACGTTAGAGAGAAAGATCTTTCAGCTGCTGGTTCACTCTAAGATGGCTGCAATGGTTGGGGCTGGGGCAGGTTGAAGCAAGGAACCAGAAACTTCTTCCAGGTCTACCATGTGAGTGGCAGGAGCTCAAGCACTTATGCCATCTTCTACTGTTTTCTCAGGCCATTAGTAAGGATGTAAGTCAGAAGCGAACCAGCTGCACCTCAAATGGTTGCCCATGTATGGGATGCCAGGATCCCAGATAACAGCATCACAAGCAGTGGCTTTACCTTCAATGTCAAACCTGCAACTTATTACCTATTACAACAAATTACTTCAGGGAGCCAGGTGAGTTCTTCCTCGGGGCTGGGTGGTTGGATCTCCCAATAGTGTGGCAGCTGCCAGGGGTACCTGAGCCAGGTCGAACTCAATGCTTGGGGGCCCTAACCCCAGCCACCACTGCCAAGTGGTGGGTGAATCCAGGGCTTGCCTGGGCCTGAGAGTTTGCTCCCTTCACAGCAAATACACTGTGAGGGGATCTTGGCAGCCTGGATCCTTGACTCTAACCACCACCATCATCTTGGTGGGAGAGGCCAAGATGAGTTTACCCTCAGAGCTGGGTGGTTGGAGCTCCCAGCAGCATGGTGGCTGCTGGAGATACCTGAGGCATGTCAGACTCAATACTTTGAGCTCTAACCTCAGTCAACACTGCCAAGCAGTGAGCAAATCGCAAGCTTGCCATTGGTGCTAGGCTTTGCTCACTGGCCACCCAGCGGCAAGCTCTGAGATCTTGGAGGTGTGAAATTACTGCCTAGGGAAATCCATGGATAAGGCCACCATACATGTACGTCAGGAATGAATCCTGAATGTCAGAACAGGACCAGGTCACATTAGGCAGGGTCATGTCACCAACTAGTATGCAAGAGAACCAGGTCTGGGGGTAGATTCTGTGCGGGATATGCAGGAATACAATACCTGTGGAAATACAAGTCCCATTGGTTAGCTCAAGATTTGGGGTGATGATGGGCTGAGCTAGGTGTGATCATGGAACCTCCCACACTCACAGGTACAGGGACTGAGAATAGTCTGGCAGGCCCAGGCTGCAGCACCCAAACATGCATCCTCAAATAGGCTGTGGAGAAGGCTGGGCAACAACATTTAAGAATTCATACAAGGCCAAGATGGAGATGCAGGTTATGCCAGGCAAGGGAGGGCCTAGTACCCACAGGCATGCCTGAGATCTGGGTCTGGGAATTGGCCAAGTAGGGGAATGTGGGAAACTGTCCTAGTGTGTCATGCTCCTGGTGGTGACCATGTAGTCCAGGTCTGGGTATAGGGCAAGTTGGGCAAGGTAGTTCCAACTGACAACAAATGTGTAGGTTGGTTTTGGAAGGGGGCAAAATGGGCAGGGCTAAGCAAACCTTAACTCACCAGCAAGTGCAGAAACCAGGCTGGATTGCAGATCATGCCAGGCTAGACTATCACATCTACCAGTTTGTATGAGCCAGAAATGGGAGCAGACTGAGCAGGGCCAGGTTCCAGGACCCACCAGCAAGAGTTAGGTCTGGGGCAAGAAAGCTCAGGCCAGACTACAGCATTCAAAGGCAAAGATCTAGACAGGTGAGTGCTGTGCCAAGCTGGGTCAGAGCAACCACTGGCACGCACAAGATTTGTGGCTGGGAACAAGCCAGGTTGGGAGCAAAGAGAATGTCCTAGCTGGGCTGTAGTTCCCACTGGTGAGTGCAAAGGCCAGAATGGGAGGCTGCTGTGTGGTATGGACAAGGCCACAGTGTTCCTTGGCACTAGGGTGGACTGGGTCTGGGGTACACTAGATTGGGCTAGACTCCAGGACCCATTGATGCTTGTGATAACCAGGATAGGTGTAGGATGGGCTAAACTAGGCCTCTTGCCCTGCTGAGCTATTTGGGAGCTGTGTCTGGCTTGGTGGGCTGTAACACCCAATAGTAAAAACCAGAATGGGTGAACACCAGTCAGGAAAGGCCACTATTTCTGTTAGGACAGGAGGTAGACTAAGTAGCACTGACTCATGGACCAACTGGTATGCGCAAGATCTTGCACTGGGAGAGGTTCTGATGGAGGAGCTTGGGCAACTCCTCTGTCAGGACACAGTTCCTGCAGGTGAGTGCAAAAGCCATGATAGGCACCAGCCCAGACCAGGTAAGGAATGGTACCCACTGACATACATTTGGCGTAGGCCAGGGATAAACCAGGCTGGGCCAGTTCATATCACCCATTGGTAAATCTGAATGCCAGAATGGAGAGTTTGGTAAGGCCAGGTTGGATTGCAACACAACCCAATATAAATGAGGGCCAGGACTAGGGGTTATCTGGGCTGGGCTAGACTGTAGCTCCCACCAGCATGAGCTGGAATTGGGAGTGGGCCAGGCCCAGCCAGGTTACAGTACCCATTGGTAAATGCCAAGGTAAGCTGAACCATGCCAGACTGGATGCCAGACTGGGCCGCAGCACCCAACCAGCACACATGAGACCAAAGTGGGAGGGGCACAGGAGGCAAATTCTGTCAAGGTAAACTGCAGAACCACCTGGATAGTACAAGATCCAGGAGTGGGAGTAGGGCCATTAGAGAAACTGTGGACACCTCCCTCTTGGGTTGCCACTCCCACTGGTGAGCATGAGAACAAAGACTGAGACAGGCAAGCCTAGACAGAGAGTGATACCCACCAGCACGTGTGTTGGCTGGATAGTGGGGTTGGTTGGGTTGAACTAGGCTTCAATTCTCATTGACATATGTGAAAACTTAATGGAAGTGGAACAGACTGGACCAGTCTGTTGTACATACTGGCAAGCACGAGAACCAGGGCAGGGGGCGGGTCTGGTGGGAATTACTGCAAGTCATTCCGACTAGGCAGCTGCTCCCACTGGTTTGCATGAAGGTCAAGTGTGTGGTTGGCAAGATCAGGCTGGGTTGCAACATCCATTGATTTGTGTAGAAGACAGGGCTGGAGACAGAACTGACCCTGCAATCGCAACCACCAGCGTGTACATAAGGTAATTGGGTGATGGATTGTGCTGGACCCTGTATTTGCAGGCACCCACAAAAATCAGGTCTGGGATCACCTCAGATGAATTTTCTTTGGGAATTACCCCCAAGTGAGTCGCTGAACTCAGAACCCCAACCATGTAGAGAATTGCAGGTTCCATGGTCTGATCATGGAGCACATGTGTCAGAGCTTGGCCCCCTCAGTGGCTTAGAAAAAGCAGTGGGCAGCATATCCAGGTGCACATGGAGGACACAGCAGTACATTCAAGTTTGCAGAGGAAACCTGGTGCAACAACAGCAGATGGAGGACAGAACAAATCGATCAACTACCGCAACCAAGTGTTGGCAGTGACTATCTGGGAAAATGGAGACTCTAAGGTAGACCATGTCAACCAGTGGATTCTGGAGAGATTCCATTGTGCTTGGAGTGGCGAGATTGACAGTAATTCAGAACTCTTAAAATATCAAGAAGAACCCTCAGAGCATGTCCCATATGGGGACCCTGGGGTGGTGTCAGGTGGCTGGACCCAGAGTGCAGAGACATTTGGGTGGATGGGTGTGGCTTCTCTCCTTATCTCCATCTTCCCCAAATACAGAAAGGATAAAAAGAGAAAATGGAAAAGATATCACCCACCTTCCTGTAGCCCTTGACCCTTATCACCATAATCAGCTATTGTAAAAATCATTGAAAAAATAATTAATGGAAACAATCACTTCAAAATGATGTCTTTTTGCCAATTTCAGTGATTAAAAAAAAGATTTATATCTTATTTATCTGGAAGAATTACACAAGGAGGTTCATTCCCCAAATGATCACCATGGCTAGGGTTGGGCCAGCTCAAAGGCAGGAGCCGGAAACTCCATGTATGTCTCTCATGTGGGTAAAAGGGGCTTAAACACTCAAGCCATCTTTTCCTGTCTTCCTGGGTGCATTAACAGGGAGGCAGATTAGAAGTGAAGCAGCCTAGATAAGTAGTGCTCATATGGGGTGTCCATGTCCTCAGTGTTGGTTTAAGCTGCTGTGACACAATGTCAGTCCCCACAATGATTTTTAAAAGCAAGTGGTCCCAGCTGTAAGCAACAGCCTAGGTTGCGTTGTAATTAGGCAAGTGTTAAACTGCTGGGGGAAAAAAGTAGTTAACAGCAGGTAGGCATCCTGCGTTTGGCTAATTTCAAATCTGTGTTAATTATACCAGTGTATCAGTATAGTCACCTAGTTTATTCTTTTCTTTTGCTTTCTTTCTTTCTTTCTTTCTTTTTTGAAGATATGTATGGGAGCAAATGCTGACACATTAATGTTGCTCTGGGGACCTGTGCGCTTGTGTCTGTGGGCCCTGAGTAGGTAGGCAGAGCCCCAGGCTGGCACAACATACTGCCAGAGAACTGGGCATGGGAGACTGTGGCTCGGTCAGGGAAGTAGGTCTGGAGGTGTGTGAGGGAGAATATGTCAGGTGAGGAGTGACTTCTGGGGATTTCCACGAATCTGACTACTGCACTTGAAGGTAAAATGAGGGGTGGGGGCTGAGACCAGGTAGTTTTGTGGAGGGAAACTGGAGAACTTTTTGGGGCCAAACCAATATTCCTGCTCACATGGGAGACCTGAGCTAGGATTGTTGGTATCAATCACTGCCTACTGGCACACACAAGAATCATGGCTGGGTAATCTGCCTGGCAGGGGTCAATCACAGTACCCACCAGTGAGTGTTGGGGCAGGGAGTGGACAATGTTAGGCTGAGCTATGACACTAACCAGCTCATGAAAGAACTGGGTCTGGGAACATAGACTGTGGGGAATCGTGGGCTCACCCTTGTGGTACTGCCATACCTGCTGGTTTGCTCAAGGGCTAAGGTGCTGACAGGCTGAACTAAGCATGACCATGGGTAAGCAACACTCATGGGCACTGTTGGGAACAGTTCAGTCTGGTTCAGACTGTAGCACCCATAGACACACCCAAGAATAAAGTGTGAGGTAAGCCAGTCCACAACATCCACCAGCACACACTAAGGCACACTGTGGGACAGACTGTCAGGTAAGGGCCTAGCACCTGCTGGCGCACATGAGATCTGAAGTTAGGAGTTGGCCTGATGGGAGACTTCAGTGAACTCCCTTAGTGGGCCATAGCTCCCATTGGTGAGCATGTGAATAAGGGCTGCGTGTTGGTTAGGCTGAGCAGGACTGCTTCACGTCTCAGCAGGTGTGTGGGTTGGCTCTGTAGGGGGTAGAGTGGAACAACCATAGCACACCATCAAGTGCAAGAGCCAGGATAGGGTGAAGGCCATGCTGGGCTATGATAGGTTATCACACCTACTGGTTTTGCATGAAAGCTAGGGGTTGGGGAAGGGTGAACAGGGCTAGGATACAGCATCCAACCTCCAGAGCTGGGACTGAGGGCCAGGCTAGACCAGGCTCTAGCATCTGATGGCAAAGGCCAAGCTGGGTGACAAATCAGGCCACCCTGGGTTGGAGCTATCACTCCAAGATCTGCTCAAGATCTGTTCTGGGAGCTAAGGGATGTCCCTGCTGGGCTGAAGTTCCCGCTAGTGAGCCAAACAGTTGGAATGAGGGTGGTGAACTCATCCAGACATGGCCACAGTGTCCTTCAGCATGAGTGTGGACTGCGTGCAGGGTGTGCCAGACTGGGCTAGACTCCAAGTACCCACTGGTGCTCTCAAGAACCAGAGTGGTTGTAGGACAGGGTGGGCTAGGTCTTGGTTCCTGGTGGTTCACAAGAGCTGGTTCTGGGGGTGGACCAGCCATGGCTGGACTACAGCACCCAACAATAAGAATCAGAATGAGTGTGGGTCAGTCAGGCAAGGCCACTGCTCCTGCCGGGACAGAAAGTAAACCAAGTCAGGTTGGGCCAAGGACCCACTGGTATGGGTGAGATCTGCCACTGGGAGGTGACCTGATAGAGGAGCTTCAGGAATTCCTCTATTAAGACTCAGTCCCTGCAGGTCAGTACAAGGACCAAGGTTGGGGCCCGGAGCGGTGGCACAAGTGGTTAAAGGTCTTCGCCTTGCACGCCCGGGATCCCATATGGGCGCCTGTTCTAATCCCGGCAGCCCCGCTTCCCTTCCAACTCCCTGCCTGTGGCCTGGGAAAGCAGTCGAGGACGACCCAAAGCCTTGGGAACCTGCACCCGCGTGGGAGACCCGGAAGAGGCTCCTGGCTTTGGATCAGCATAGTATCGGCCCGTTGCACTCACTTGGGGAGTGAATCATCAGACGGAAGATCTTCCTCTCTGTCTCTCCTCTCTGTATATCTTCCTTTCCAATAAAAAAAATAATAAAAATAAATCTTTGAAAAAAAAAGGACCAAGGTTGGAAGTAGCCCAGACCAAGCCAGGTTATAGTGCGAGCCAGTATATGTGTGGCCCAGGTCTGCAGGCAGGCCAGGCTGGCAAGGTTCACAGCACCCACTAAAAGATGTGAGAACCAGGAAGGAGTACACAATGGGCCAAGTTGGGCCACAACACATGTCAGTTCACATTAGGGTTGGGACTGGAGCCTGACCAGTCTGAGTTAAGCTGTAGCACCAATAAGTCTGAGCTGGAACTAGCGGCAGACTAGGCTGAGTCAGGCTGCAGCACCCACTGGTGGATCCCAAGGTAAGGCGAGTCATGCCCATCTGGGCCACAGTTCCCCTCCAGCACACATAAAATCTGGAATGGGAGCGAGCCCAGCAGGGGTGCTGCAGGATTCCCCCTGCTGGGATCCTGCTGGTGGATGTGAGAGCCAGCACTTGGGGCAGACCAGGCTGGGCAGGGCTACAAATCCTTTGGCCTGCATGTGAGCTGGATTAGGGGGAAAGCCAGGCTGGGCTAAGCAACCATATCCACTGGCACATGCATGAACTAGAGTAAGTGCAAGCTGGATGGGCTTTGCCACAGAATCAGCTGGCAAGTCCTGGGACTAGGGGCTAGTCCCTAGAACTACCTAGAAAGTGTATGATCTGAGACTGGGAGAGTCCAGTAGAGAAACAGTGGGCACCTCTCTGATGGACTGCAACATCCATTGATGAGCATGAGAACCAAGGCTTGGGGGTAAGCCTGGCTAGACAGGCAGTGGCACCCACCAGCATGAGTGTGGGCTGGATAGTTGGGTTGGTTGGGTTGGACTGAGCGACAATGTTCATTGATACATACGAGAGCTTAATGGAATGTGGGATACACTGGACCAGTCTGCTGCACATACTGATATGCACAGGAACTAGAGCTGGGGCAGACTTAATGGAGGGTTATTGAGGTCACTCCAACTAAGCTACAGTTCCTGCTGGTGTATGTGAGGGCAGAATATGTGGTGGGCAAGAATTAGCCTGTGCCGCAGCATCCGTTGGTTTGCATATGAGATGGGGCTGGAGACAGAACTGAGGAGGTGACTTCAGCCACCAGTGTCTGTGAAAGCTGATGTGGATGATAGAGCTAGACCCCTTCCTGTTCCCTTCCTAGACTGGCTGGAACACACAGGAGTCAGGTTGGGGTCATCTCAGGTAAGGTTTCTTCGGGCATCCCCAACTGGATAACTGGACTCAGAATTCCAACCATGGCTAAAATTGCAGGCTATATGGTCTGACTGTGGCATGTATGTGTCAGAACTGGTCTCCACAGTTGCTGAAGCACAGATACTGTGCAGTGGACAGCATGCCCAGATGCTCATGTGGGACAGTACAACAAGTTCACTGAGGCCTACAGAGGACATCTGATACCATGGGATGCAGAAAAATTGCACAACTCTCTCAGAGAAGTATCAAGGCAAATCGAGACTGTAAGATGGACCATTTCAGCCAATGGACCTTGGAAGGATTTCCTCAGCTTTACATCAATGAAATCAACAGCATCTCAAAACTATCAAAACCATCCTTAGAACATACTCCGCACTGGGGACTCTGGGCTGCCTTTGGGTAGCCTCTCCCCACTCCTGGGTACTGATGTGGTTGGGTTGCTGAGAGCATCCCTCTCCCTTTCTCTCTTCACTTTCGCAAGATACAAGAAGGGGGAAAAAGAGAGAGAGATTGGAGGCAGTTGTCTCATCCACTTTCCCCCATTCCTCAACCCTCCCCACACTAATTGGTGGTCCACATGGGCATGTATCCCTCTAAACTATGTAACCATCATTGAAAATACAATAAATTTTTAAAAAGAGTAAATGGAGCAACTCTGACTGAATCTCTCTCTCTCTCTCTCTCTCTCTCTCTCTCTCTCTCTCTCTCTCACACCATACCAACCCCATTTATCACTATTCCATGCCTCCTTGATGGCTCCCAGGAACTATTTGCTCAACATCCAGCTCATTGATATGAAACTTGTCTAATAAAAATAGTCTGTGGCTCTATGTCATGAGACTAGCTAGTTAGATCTAGAAAAAAGTGACAGGCTCAGGAGGTGGAATGACAGGGATGATCATGAGAGAGGTGCAGGCAGAGGGAACAGGAAGATGTTTGCACTCATGTAGCTCCTAGACAATGATCTGATCATTCACCTCAAAGCTCCCAGGAAGAAACTGAGGCTGGGCTGTTCAGGCTTAAACTTTCTCACTTTTTGACCCAGGAAGTTTTGAGAATCATAATAAAGAAATGATTGCAGAGTGCTTCACGCTTTTCAGAGACAAGCAGTATTTAAAATCCAAGGTATTATTACCTCCATAGAGCTCTCTCTTTGATTACCACTGTGCTTGAAAATGTGGGCAGCCCACTTTTATTTTTCAAAACCCGGGTGTTTAAAAAAAATACATTCACATGCACAATACCTACACTCAACCTTTATAAGCTAATTTTCAGCTTTCTTGTCAGTGGATAATTTAAATGTTCAAAGAGATATTATACCAGCTTTATCAGCTAAATTGGCAGTGTTCCTATTAAAAAACATCTATCCCCTCCAGCTCCCTCTCCCCTCCCGTCATTTGAAGGACTGTTGAATTAACATTGAAAACAATATTACATTTGAGATTTCAAATGCAAGAATCAAATACCATGCAACAGATGTACTTGTGAGGGGTGAGGGGAGAAACTTCTCTCTAAAGGAATCTTGAACAAATCAGGGCATCCCTGGGCTTGCTGAGTGCTCGATACTGGACCTGACATTGGATTGTGGAAGTCAACAATAACAACATAAAAGATGCACTGTATTTTTTCATGGCTCAGTGGCTTGAAAACTCAGTTTATCCTGGATTCACACAGGGTTCAAATTCAGAAGATGTGGTTCAAGTCCCAGTTCTATTGTATACAAAGTGGTTAACCATGCAGAATCTTCTCACTCCTCGCATCCTCACTTTTCCCCCTCTGTAAACTGGATGCCCTCCTGCCTGCCTCTGAGGATCAAAAAAGAGTAAAGCAGAAAGACTTGACCTGGCATGCATCGGGGTTAAGAGCACAGGCTCTGAATCAAATCAGACAAACCCTGATTTCATTCCCAACACTACTATTTATGAATTGGCTAGCTGTATCAAGTCACAAGTCAGCTCTGAATCTTTGGTTCCCCACATGAAATAGAAGGTTAGTTATAGTATTTTTCTCACAAGGTGGTTCTGAGAATTTCAAGCAGGGAGTCCTGCCAGTGCTAAAAGTTCCTTTTGTGTCAGTGCTTACTAAAGAACTGCGATACCCCAAGTGCCCAAGGGGTTACTGTTGCTTCTTCACAGTTCTGCTTTCAGTGTCTAACTGAACTAAAGATAACCATGCATCTATTGTCTCCGAGCCGCCTGGGTGCTCTTACTAGAACGAGAGGAAAAAGGAAATACACTGTGGCCCAGAATGGGGCTCCAGAGAAATCCAAAATGAGCTGTGGTCTAAAAGCGACTTCTCTCCAAGCCTATTTTTAACTGGCTGTGAACTTCTCTAATACGCAAAGAGTGATGCTAGTCTCCCTGAATAGCTCCTCTGACGAGCTGCTGCCTGCTTCTGCTACTATGTGAATTTATGGAGTTCTGGTCTCACACTTCATTAAAGAAATATATGATGGTTCTGAGACGGGGGCTGGACACCTATAACTCTTGTCCCAGTCTCCTAGTTATAAATCGTAGTGCCCCATTCACTGAGTGAAGAGGAGGAACTGAAGAAATATTATCACCTCCTCCTCCAGAGTGGTTTTTCCTTTTTAAGTTGTTTGTGGCAGACAGTGTTATTAAAAGGTCACCAAACAGAAAACCTGACCAAATTTGTTAGGAATACTTTCAGTTTCAAATAGCAGAAAACAGAACTGTGGCAGCTTAAAAAAAAATGGATGTTGTTTTCACAGGAAATGTTCAAAGATAAGTGGCTGCTGGAGCTGATTTAGAGGCTCATGACAGTCAATAACTGCAGCAGGTTGGAATTCTCTGAGCTTTTCCATAATTCTATCCTGGCTACTACAATTCCAACAATCATATATATAATTCAGCTTACAAAAAGTAGAAAAGGGACAGTTCTGTGATACAAAAGGTCAAACCACTGCTTGCATCACCAGCATCCTATATTAGAGTGCCAGTTCAACTCCTAGCTCTTCCATTTCTGATCTAGGTCCTTTCACCTGGTAACTCAGCAGGAGATGGCTCTAGCATTTGGTCTCTGCCACCTGCAAGGTAGACTTGGATGAAGTTCCAGGCTTCTGGATTTGGTCCAGCCCAGACCTGGCTGCTGTTGCCATTTGTGGAGTGAACAGGTAAAGGGGATATCTCCCTGGGTTTCCATCATTCTTTCAAATAAATACATAAATCCTTATTTTAAGAAAAAAAATAGGAGGAAAAAAATGACGATATTTATGTCAAGGAATCAAAATATTTCTGCAGGACTCCCTATGCCAGTTTTAGACTTTTACCTTATAGGCTGGAATTAGCTTAAATGGCCATCTTTGATTTATAGGCAATCATGAATAAAAAGTTAGAGCGGAAAGTTGAATTCATCTAGAGTGTTTACCACAGCTCACATAATTTCTGCTGGGTGAAGGAGCAAAACTAAATGATTGAATAATGACTAAATGAACAGATGAATGAAGTTTGGAACAAAGATCTATTTTTTTGACTCAACTCTTCTGTCACTTTCTTCTAATTCACTATCTAAGTGTCACACGTCCTCATCCTTTTGTCACCCAGCAATAGAATCTCACAATAGCATTTATCCTCCTACGCTTAATGTCTCAACTGCCTGTTTTGTGACCAGTGTTGAAGTCCTTTGGTGACAAAGTGTATGCCTTCTTTTTCACTGTAGACTCTGTGCTTGCAAAGGCTCTGAAGTACACTAATTGCTTCGATATTGTTGAATATGCTAGCAAAACATATTTTTTAAAAATTACAGATAACTTGTTATCCAGCACAAATGCAAGGCCTTTCACATATGTCTTTAGGATTCTCCATCTAAAAAAACACACCCTCAGTGGTTTAAGGGACATAATCAATTAAAAATGAGAGCATGTTAATATGATTTTCCTAATGTAAATAAACTTCACAGAAATTATTCTGACTTTACTTAGTATAAAATACTACAAATTAACTTCTCATATAACAAATTTGTTCTTGATTCTGAAGTGCTTGATATGAACAAGGAATGAACTAATAAGATCGGAGAAGTGTAACCTAAACATTCATGGGAAAAACACTCAGAGTTGGGTGTTAGAAAAAGCAAGCTAAGATGGGATGGTGTGATCAGTTTCTAAAATGGCCAATGACTGACTTCCTGTTTGACTTGGGATGATCCCTGATTTCCTGTCTTCAATTTCCTTATGATTCCATTCTTCATTCCCAGCCCAGCATCTTCTTCCTGTTGGGCTTGTGAGATAAACAGGTTTAGGCATGTGATAAGAATGGCATGAGAAAGAGTTTCAGCAAAAAGAACACTTAGAGCATTTATGTGGGAGTAGAGTCCATGACGTTACAGGCATATGAAGAAGGAGTTGAAGCTGAGGAATCAGCTATGGGTCAGATCATCATTAACAAGGTTCTTGGGGCTGAGATTTGGGACTTCATGAAAGAAGCAGTAAAAGCTATTTTATTAGGTGGAAAATCAGGCAAACCAGGCTGTTATTTCGTAAATTTCCCTCTCACAACAATCTTGCTTACAAACTGGAGCAAAAACAGATAAAAACTGGGAATAAAGGCTTTTGCAAAAATCTAACCAAGAGAGGAAGCAGATCTGAGTTAAGATAGTGACAGTACAAGTGTGGCTGGAGACATAAAGAAGGGCATTTTATGATGTGCTGGCCAAGGAGAGTGAAGTCTAAAAGAGTTGTTAGAACATAGTGAATCTCAAGTATGATTTAAAGACCAGATTGAAGAAGTTTCTGAATATTTAAATTTCGATTGCCTCTCAGAAGAAAAGAGTGAAGGCATCTTGATCTCAGAGATTATTCCCTATTATAATATTAGAACCAGATATAATAAGGAGAATGAATTTATCTGCAGGGGTGTATCGCAAATGCTTTATATAGCTTGCATCTTTTACCAGGCAGGTCCTCTTGGCCTCCTGACACTCTGTGGGGATACTGATGGACACAGGTACAAGCTGACAGCCTCTTGTCTGTGCTACTTACTGCTCACCTCTGATCCCAGAGTGTCCCTACTGATGGACTGGGCTCAGTAATCCAGAACAGGCATTTACAACCTAAAAATACAGGTGGAGGAAACCTTCATCTCATGGAAGGCAGAAGCTAAGAGCTAAGCCCTTTTTCTTTTATTCCCCTACTACCCATTAATGGATGATCATTGTATAAGATTCATAAGACTGCTTAGAGTTGTAGTTCTACTGAGTAATCAATATCACTTAATAATGTTCAGCTTTGTTGACTTTTTTTTTCCTTCCCTGCTATTTTTCTGAGATAGAAATCCCCTAATAAAATAAAATTATGTACTTCTTCAGCCTCAGCTCTAACTTGTAGAGAACCCAAGCTAAAATGAAGGACAACAAGAAAGTACTACCCATAAATACCAGAGAAATAGTCAAGGATATTCACAGTAGCATTAGCTGTAGTGGGGTTGGGAGCAAGGGAGAGATCATACAATGTCATTTGATTCATTCAATAATTGCACATCCATACAATGAAATGTCATTCATATCTGTATGTTTGAACAAAAATGCAAATAGTTTAGAAGACTGATCTCATTTGTTCAAACACAACAAAGATGCCAGTTGAAACAAACATAACACTAGTACAGTATTTGTATTGTATCTCTTAAAACTATGGATGATCAGGTGATAAAATTTGGCCAATGGAATATATGCAGAAGTATTGTGCAGTGGTTCTTGCTAAGTTTGCCTAAAAGATAATGAGTCTCTCCTTTGTTTCCTGGTTATCCTGACATCTAGAATTCTAAGATGATGGATGGAATTTGAGTTAGCACCCAAGATGATGAAAATGAGACCTACACTCCAGGAATGACTGAGAAACAAGACTGACAGGAGCCTGGTTTTTGAGCATTTTGTACAATAGGATTCCACAACTGTTACAGAAATATGTTTCCCGGTTTTTATTCCAAATTCTTGCCCCCACATGAGGCAAAGATTCAGCACAGAAGTACAAATACAGTACAAAAATGAGAATAGGATTTATTCAAAGAAACTGAGGATATATTCACATGTGAGTGTGGGCAACCTCACAGTGAGAGGTACTCACCATATGAAAGCCTCGGATAGACCTGCCAGGAGAGAGTGTGGCAGAGCATGAGAGGAGGCCCAAGAGCAAGAAGCCATAAAAGGGGCCTCTTCCATATGTAGCAGTTTCTTTCATGAGGAAGAGTGTGGTCCCCTAATTAAATATAGAAAAGTGTGGTATTTGGGTAGGACTTAGTGTGTGTGAGGTTTTCTGGGAATTTTGTGTTGCTTCCATGTATACTTCAACTTTCACATATTCTTCTTCCTTCCTAGCCCCAGATGGGATGCAAGTGCATCATGGGAAAGTGGGCGTATAGACTGGTATATAATGGGTGGGATTACTGTGCAGAGCTGCAAATACAGAAGATGTGGAGTTGATTGATTCCTGTCCAACTCCCTGCCCAGCTCACATTAATTCTAAACTACCTTCCTCTGAATGTTTGTCAAGAGTGGAAAACATGCTTCTACCATGTTCAATAATCTTTTTTTTGGCGGGGGAGGTCTCTGATTTGTACCAATGTATGTTTAACCAGTATAGACACATCTTTTGAGTAAAGAGACTGAGAAAAAGAGAAATTCATTTCTCCGTTTCCCTTTCATACTGTTTAAGATTTTTTAAGCTTTGAATTGCTATTAGTTATTATTGCTGTTGTGTATTTTCTAATCAATAGGAGTTTGTACTTGATTAAAACTTTAAAACCACCTGGGAAGGCAGAGGGAATTGGTTTGAAGACGATACCAGGGTCTCTGGCATGCATGACTAAAACTGTTTAGTGACAATCAGAAACTGTATGCTAAGGATGAGCAGCCTTGAAAGAGAATAGAATCTTACTTTTGTAGTGAGATTATCTAAGCTTCATCTCCTATGGTAAGCAGAGTAAGAGCAACTATAGATGTACACATTCTTACCACCCCACCCCAACCAATAAATATATTAACTCAGAAAACAAAGAAGCTATGCAGTGTGACTTGTTCAAAGGGTCTTGAGATCGAGAGGTGATCCTTATGTGATTATGAGGATCTTTTAAAAAGCAAGGACAGCACCAGGAGATGTCACGTAAGAAGCAGAGAGCAAAGAAAAGCGGGACCAGAAGCAATGAATGCTGGCAGTCTTCAGAAGTTCTGGTCCTGAGGGTTCTGGAAATCTCAAGAAGGAATAGCATCCAGTTAACCCCCTTTAGACTTCTGCCCTCCTGAGCTGTACAATGAAGAATTGTTTCAGGCCACAACATTTGTGGTGATTTTGTGACAGTAGCAATGCCATATCAATCCATCTGCCCTACTGCTAGTAAACTCAGGGTTTCCTTGCAGTTGGCTGGGAACTATCAGAAAGGTTCCCTGAAGGCACAAGCCAGTGTGTAGCAGGATGCCTTACCTTTTTTCTCTTAAAGCCTAAGGCTCATCTGCTCTCAAACTGGGTCCGGAATGCATTCATTCCTCAGAGGCTTCTTCAGAACCCAGAATGATACCTCTAAGTATAAAATTCAAACACTTGAACACTTGTACCCAAGCTCCCTTGGGTCCTATTTTGCTCCCTATTTTGATGTCAAAATACATGTCAAAATCTGAACACAACAGTTGTAAAACTACAAAAACAAAAGGGACCACATTTTATCTTTTTTTTAATTTAAGATTCATGTATATTTATTAAAAAGGCAGTTATACAGAGAAAAGGCAATGCAAACAGAAAGATCTTTCATCTGCTGGTTCATTCCCCAAATGACTGCAATGGCTGGAGCTAAGCCAATCCAAAGCCAGGAGTCAGGAGCTTCATCCAGCTCTCCCAAATAGGTGCAGCATCCCAAGGCTTTGAGCCATTATCCACTACTTTCCCAGGCTACAAGCAGGAAGCTGGATGGGAAGTGGAATAGCCAGGACATGAACCGGTGCCCATATGGGGTCTCAGCACTTGCAAGGCAAGTATTTAGACACTGAGACATCACTCCGGGCCCGGGAGTCACTGTTTTGTGTGGTATTATCAGATTACAAACTATCTCCTATAGTATAATTCCAAGTGAACCTAACAAGCCTTTGTGCTTAATGATGGATGCCTGGAGTCTCTTTAATAAGGACATTTACCCCCAAAAGCATGACGAATCTTACAGTTTAAAGCCTTTGGGAGAAGCTTAACAATGAAAATCTATATGAGGGTCAAATTGCTGATTCAACACAAGAGTGGGCTCAGAACGTAGGTTTAGTTAACATGAGACAGAAGAAAGGGATTTTGCTTCTGATGCAAACCAAGGAGTGAGAGTTAATGAGCTTAACAAGGTCTCCTCATGCCTAGAACTTGTCCCTCAAATATCTGTATTCCATTAAGAAAGGGATATATGAGCTCAGAGAATGGGGCTCTTGTTAAATGAAAGCAATGTATGTTCCAGTTACACAAACTCATTTAGTTCTCTTCAGGACTGGGTAAAAAAGGGACCAATATCAGGAATGATTAGATACCTAGATTCACCAGTGACTGTTTTCCAAATTCAGATGCTCACTGACTAATGACTTAGTTGTGTTCTGATAAATGTATCATAAATACAAAACGTCATTAGGTTAAAAATGTATTTGGTCCACCTAGCTTATCCCTTGAGAAAACAAAAATTGAGATCAATGCACAAACAGTAAGTAAGTTTGAATTAAGCTGTGTTCATATTAGTGTGAAGCACAAAGAATATTACCATTATGTCATCAATGGGTTCACTTAGTTTGAAGAAAATCAGCAGCAAATGTCTTTTTCCAAGCCAGCTTCTTTCATATTCCATACCAGCTTCAGTGTATTTTTATGTACCCAGATTTGAGATGATCTACTCTTCAGTGTCACTAGTTATACTTTCCCACCTGCCCTGTGCCTTCTTTCTATGGATGGCATGAGAAGTGAACCAGGACACTACTTCTTTCTCTCTGGCATGCACTCCCACAGCATAAACCTGAAGCTGCCACTACCAGCTGCAAACAGACTCTCTGGTATGCCTGAAGGAAAGCATTAGAAATCTCTCTGTGATGCTAAGCATTAGAAATCTCTCTCTCCTGCTGTACTGCGGGTCACCTGCCCATCACCTTCTTGGCTTTCTGCTCCTCCCCCAAGCAGCAGGAAACAGAGAAAGGTCGTGGCTGTGCTCAGCTTGTTCTAGCTAAAGACATCAGAAATGTCTTTGGAAGCAGAGGGGAGGCAAAGGGGGGAAAAAAAGAAAAAGGCAAAGTCCTTTCTTTGGAAGGATTAATAGGAAATGAAGCTTGATGCTTGACATGAGAGTGGGAAGTAGTAATAAAGAGATGAAAGGTGAAACACATTGGTCCAGTCTCCAACTACATTCTTCATCTTTAGACCCAGTTTCCCTCCAGTGAAAATCTAGCAGCTGTCCTTATTCTCATCCTCATTTCTCTTTCTTCTTTCCATGAAATACATCTTAGAAAGAGAAAACCCTTCTAAAGAGGTGAGACAAGCAAGACATTAGCCTCTAGTGGCAATTTTATCAGGGTATTTGAAAACATCCTAGTTAAATGAATACTACCTGCAGGGCTCATCTGCTGGGCTTTCAAATGCTTGGCCTTACCTTTGAAACCAACCTACCCTACTACCCCCCCCCTTTTTTTTTTTTACTACAACTAAGAATTCTTCTTATCAAAGGAGCTCTCTCTAGTAGAGGCAAGAAGTTGGACTGCTCATATATTCCAAAGCCAATTTTTTTTCTCAGCAAAGGAAAATAACACTACTTCCTAAATTTATAAGTTATAATTCTCTGCTAAGTTTAGTTCATTCATTGTTTTCTGAACACATTGTGCATCCAAGGTGCTGAGGGGTAAGGGTAAAAGTACAAAAATTAATTAGACACAGGCCTTTACGAGTTCACTCTAAATAGAACAGAAGCACGCAAGTGATTTCAATAGAATATCGAACGTGGATCTTGTAGTCCTCATTAGAGGCAGGGTTGAGGTTGGATTAAGAAACTATAACTATTGGAATCACTGGCACAGCTATCTCAAAATATGCCTAACTTCTTCAACATAAATTTCTTATTCTTAATGATATTTTTTGTTGGTTGGTTGATTGGTTCTTGGGGACAGAGAATGAAGTGTAAGAAGTCTCAATCTCTCTATACATGTGTAGAAGGATGCACACGTATTTATACTAATATAGATAGATGAGATAGGTAGATACATAGATAAATGTATAAAATCTCTAGATATGTTAGTAAGAGCTCTATGTAACATATACCTACTAAAATACTTAGATGATAGTGATCTGATCAGGAAGACATGGAGACTCACCCAATTGAAGCACTCATTCATTCAGTGGTATTTATGGAGTGCCTATTCTGCGTACGATACTGTGTTCTGGTCATTACTATGGTAATCAAAACAGACATAATTGGTGGCTATGTAGAACTTAGAGAGCAATTGATGGAACTATATAATTAAAACATGGCCAAATAATTATGCAAATATGTAATTACAAATAGAAAAATAAAATTCTAGGGCCATTCAGAGGACATTGGGGGAAATTACGCTCGGATGCATTGGAGAAGAATATCAATGAGGTCTTTATAGGTGCAGGACCATTGTGAGGGTGTATGGATTTCGAGACTGAATGATATACAGAAGGAGATTTCATTCAAATTATATTGAGAACAAAAACAGCAAGGCAGAAAAGAGCAGGGCATGGTGCATGTTCTTTTGGTTAAGGATTTTTTTTTTTTCATTTGGAAGACAGAGTTTCAGAGAGAGAAAAAAATAGAAACAGAGATGGAGAGATCTTCCCTCTGCTGGTTCATTTCCCAAATGGCTGCAATGGCTGGAGCTGAGCCAATCCAAAGCCAGGAGCCAGGAACTTCTTCCAGATTTCTCACTCAAGTACAGGTTCAAGCCTTTGGGCCATTCTCAGCTGCTTTCCCAAGACATAAGCAGGGAGCTGGATCAGAAGTGGAGCAACTGGGACACAAACCACTATCCACTGGGATAACGTCACTGCAGGTACAGGACCAGCCTCTACATTTTCTTAAGTCAGCCTGGATTTTTTAAAGGAAGGATGTGTTCAATATATATCCACAGCTCCTGGCACCTGACACTTACAGTGATAACCTTGGCACGTACGTACAAAGATCGTGTTTATCTCTATCACAATGATTATAATGACACCAGATATTTAAAGCATCAGTTGGATTTCTTTCTAGCTGTTTCATTTGCATAGTTAGGGTCTCTAGTGTGCAAAGCATTGGTTTCCCTTCTTCTCATACTGTCATGCTCCATTTCCTGTATTAATAGGATCTATTAGGATTTAATAGTACTTCTTAAGTAGTATGCATATAAGAAAGCGAAGTGATGCCTCAGGATTCAGTTTATACATTCTAATATTGTTTCTGACTTCGGCCTTATCTCTGAGTGTCAGTGTGTTCATCCTGAAAATGGGGCAACATGAAATGTGTCTAAAAATAACTGCAAGAAACAACTAATAAAACTCATTTCAAAGTACATTGTATTGTGCAAAAACACCATCTAACTACTCATGATTAAAAAAAATAGAGCAATAAACAAATGGGACCTCATCAAACTAAGAAGCTTCTGTACAGCAAGGGAAACAATCAACAAAGTAAAAAAGCAACCCACAGAGTGGGAGAAGATCTTTGCACACTACATAGGCGATAGGGGGCTAATTTCCAGGATATACAAAGAACTTCAAAACAACCAAAAAACCAAAACAAACAAGCCACTCAAGAAATGGGCACGGGAAATGGGCAAACATTTCACAAAGGAACAAGTCCAAATGGCAAACAAACATATGAAAAAATGTTCCAGCTCCCTGGCAATAAGGGAAATCCAAATTAAAACATCGATGAGGTACCACCTAACACCAGTAAGATTGGCCGACATAAACAAGAACACCAACGACGCTTGCTGGCGAGGATGCGGGGAAAAGGGAACCCTACTCCACTGCTGGTGGAGCTGCAAATTGGTACAGCCTCTATGGAAATCAGTCTGGAGAACACTCAAACAACTCAAAATCTGCATACCATATGACCCAGCAATAGCACTCCTAGGAATACATCCAAAACACCTGTTTTATGACAAACCAACATGCATCCCTATGTTCATAGCAGCACAATCAGTAATTGCAAAAACATGGAAGCAACCGAAATGCCCATCACCAGAAGATTGGATAAGAAAGCTTTGGTTCATCTACTCCATGGAATACTACTCAGCTATTAAAAAAAACAAAATGCAATTCTTTGTGGCTAAATGGGCCCAACTGGAAACTATAATGCTAAGGGAAATGAGCGAATCCCAAAAGGTTAGATACCACATGTTTGCCTTGATTTAACTTGTAATTTTTGTTTGGTTGTTGGTTATTTTTTGAACCTGTCATTGATACTGTCTCAACCCAGATGTTTCGAAGAATGGAACTTGCATTATTTTTAACATATTGTTTACCCAATACTATGTCAATTAATTCCATAATGTTGTATATTGATATTGAGGCCTTGTTGGGGCTTTTAACTGACCGGAACTTTACTCTGTTAGCCCTATCTTCAGACCAGAGAAGGTCTCCCCAAGAGGCCACTGAACTTATCTGGACAATAAGACGCTGGACTTTATGCTAGGTATATGCTTGCAAGGAAGGAATCTCAACTGAACTTGAACTGTGGTTATGCAGCAAGGTGGAGGAATCCACCACGGGGGGAGGGGTATAGGAGGGGTGGGGAGAATCCCCAGTGCCTATAAAACTGTATCACATAATACAATGTTAATAACAACAAAAAAAAGAAAAAGAAATAGAGCAAATAGGAATTCTGCTACAACTATTTCTTTTGAAGTGACCTTCCCTAATAACATGGAGTGAACATGAGGGAAAGCAGAAGCAGGATGCAAATCTGGAAAGTACATAGAGAGTAAAAATAAATTGTGTGGACATCATATCACTTGCTATTTAGTAATAAATATTGCTTCTCTAGATAACACCATGTAAATAAGAATATACACGTATTTCTCTTATTGAAAAACACAAAGGAGGAGAGTAATGAGGATTCTGAAGTACTAATAACATTATATTCTTAATGTGACAATTGGTTATTAATTAATAATTGATTATTAATGTGAATTCATAGGACAAAATCTCATTTATATGTGTGCATTTATATGCATTCCTAGATGTGTATACTATGTTTCAATAAACTATTTTTAAGAAGAAATGTGCTAGAGAGCCAATGGATGTAAAGGCCTTCACATAGCTGAGTGCCAAGTCCCTTTGCTCTATTCTTAAAAATATGATGTCCCAAGCTCACGTAGGAAACTCTCTTTGGATTATACATCTCAAATAATTGGGTAAACTATGCAATTTAAGTCAGCTTTGTCATCATCATCATTATATTGGCTTTGTCTCTAGTGGGAATGGAAAAGGACTCTTCACTTAGATCCCAACACTGCACACTTCTTCATTACATTCACACAGTAATATCCTTTTTTAGGTTCAATGGCCAATATACAGTATAAAAAACACTGTGGCATTTCTCTTGGTAAATGTGGTGCATTTGACTTTTTGGGGGGAGGAGGGTGCTGTTGTGTTGTGTTCCTTCAAGAGTTTTTTTTTTTTTTTACAATGTTTTACAATGTACTAACATGCTTGAATAAGAATTTTAGAGCTTGACGGATATTTTGGGATTGCTTCTTCCAAATATCTAGATTTTTGCACATAAGAGGATAAAGACTATAAAATATGGTCTTGATAGGGTTGCAAAGTTACAGAATTGAAATGAAGAACTGGAACTTGGGGTTAGCATTGTGACTTAGCTGATAAAATCAACTCCTGCAGGCCTGGCACAGTACCCTAAGTCCTTGCCTTGCATGTGCCGAGATCCCAAATGGGCATCGGTTCATGTCCCAGAGGCACCCACTTCCCATCCAGCTCCCTGCTTGTGGCTGGGAAATCAATCGAGGATGGCCCAAAGCCTTGGGACCCTGCACCCATGTGGAAGACACAGAAGAGGCTCCTGGCTACTGGCTTTGGATCAGCGCAGCTCCAGCCATTGTGGCCACCTGGAGAGTGAATCATCAGATGGAATATCTTTCTCTCTGTCTCTCCTCCTCTCTGTATATCTCACGTTCCATAAATAAGCATATAAGTAAATAAATAAATAAATAAATCACCTCCTGCAATATAGAGGAGTCACCTGGGTATCCCATCTGGAATACCCCACTCCACATTCAGCTCCCTGTGAATAGCATGAGAAAAGCATCAGAAGATGGTCCAAAGGGCCCTTGCCATCCATATGAGAAATTCAGAGGAAGCTCCTGGCTCCTGGCTTCACCCTGGCTCAGCCTTGCCTGTTGTAGTCACCTGGGGAGTAAGCCAGCAGACATAAATCTTTCTCACTCTCTATGTGTGTGTGTCTCTCTCTTTGTCTATTCCTCTCTATGTAGCTCTTAGAAAATAAATACATAAAATTTAAAAACTAAATCAGACCAGAATAATTTTTATAATAAAGTATCACTGGATAATTTAATGGTTATGCTAATTTTTAATTTTTGCATTCTTCACATACTGCCTCGTGATATTTGTATGATACTCTGATATTTATTTTGAGCATAAGAAGTCATTCTCCTTCTTGTATAATAGTTGTTTACTGTTCTTCTGTCAGAGAACTCATTTTTCCTCAATTAAGTATAATCCTGCACATTCATGTCAACTTCTCTAATTTAGGAGGTCATGTTGAATTCTAATTCTACCTTAAGTGCCTTTATTTAGCATGTATGGAGCAGCTCCTGTGAGTTGAGAGCTATCGCATAAGCACCTCATTTGATCCTGAAAACAACCCTTGGTTGAAGTATTATTATCCTCTTCTAAGAGATGAAAGGATAAGAAGCCCAGGGAAATCAAGTTACAGACCACTATGTCCACCTGCTGAGCTCTAGGTCCTCTAAGTTGTACTTGTGACAGCTTATGCCATCTCACATAACATCAGTCATCCCACTTAATTTCCTTTTGTAGCAGTAAGGCATGGAATGATGTTTTGCTTTCAATATTGTCATCACAGGCATAAATATTAAGTAGAATAAATGATCAAGACCTAAACAGAGACAGGCATTCTTCAGATTGAAGTTGAATGAAAACTCTAACACACCCATAAATTTAAGATCAATGAGAAAAAAGTATGGATTTTCCTTTCCACAAATGGCCATAGATACGTAGGCAAGACACAACATGACTACGATAGACCATATGGCTAGACCATGGTCTGACTAAAATAGGGATTGTTCATAAGGGATGGGACTGAGAACAACGTTTTCAAGAAGGACCATGTCACACAGATTTCTTTGACTGGCAGAATGCAAATAAGTTGATGTTGGAGGATAGGCATTTGAGCCTTTGGTTGAGAACGGGGACCAAGTGAGAGTTTAGGTAGAGCAGTTGAAATAAGAATGCCTAAAGGACTAATTCAAAGGAACGAAAAAGAGATAATCTTGCATTTTTATGTGTCTGGAAGACTATTGAATCAAAGGTATAAGAGACTTGCTCTGTAAAGTTAAGATTCCAAAAGATCAGTTGACTGGGCCCAAGGTCACAGAATTGCCAAAAATTCTTTATGAATAGTCTTCCTTCCAATCTTCCATTCACATTGATTCTGCTAGTGTTCTTACTGTTGGCTTGTTTGTTGGGTTATTGCTTGTTGTGTGATTCAGATGCACACTTGTATTTTGATGGAATATGGTCCATGTATTTGTCTATTGTGTGCTCCAAACAGTGTTAGTTCTCTTGAAATTGATTGTATTTGTATTGCTTTCTAAATTTTACTTGAAAAGTAGAAAGAGATACAGAGAGAGAAAGAGATTTCATTCACTAATTCCCTCCCAAAATGTCTACAACAGCCAGAACTGGGTCAATCAGAAACCCAGAATCTCAGAACTCACTTCAAGCCTCCTGTTTAGGTGGTAGAGGTCCAAGGATTGAGTCATTACCTGATGCTTTCCAGGGTGTGCATTAGGAGGAAGCTGAAACAGGAAGTGGAGCTGAGAACCAAGCCCATGCACTCAGATGTGAGATGTGGGCATCCCAACGGGAAGTTTAACAGTTGTACCAAACATACCTCCCCAAACAATGGCTAATTTTTATGTAGCCACTTATAATTCCATTTGCGTAGTCTTCATACAGTTTCTATTCCATACTCATGGCTTTATTTCATTCTTGTGCATGCCTATGGTGCAGATGGCACCGTCACTACTCTTAGGACAAGACAAGCAAGCTGAATATGGCGTCTGAGATGTGCTCATAAACCTCACACCCTCACCATAAGCTTTCCATAGTGACTCAGGGCACGATAACATTGCTGTAATTTTCTGAAGAAGAGAGATTCCAAAAGGTCAATGGACTGGAATTAAGGTTACAGAGTCTGTTTTTATCAAGGCCAGATGAACTTTGTATTTTCATAGCCAACTCTTATTTTAAAACATTTTCTTTAAGTCACTTCAATAAATCTCCTAGCATAAACAGTAAGACACACAAAAAAGAAATTATGCAAGTCCTTCCCTTCCCTGTCATAGCATTTGCAGTCTGTCACTAAGACCACTCCAATGAACTCCTTACTACCAGTAAAATAAGCCAAAGAGTGAAAACCAAAGTCCATTTTTCAAGTATTTTACTATTTCCATAGAGCTCTGAGTGGTTTCCCTTCAGATCACACCTTGCTGGATTATTAAGCACTGATAACATCATTCCATGTATATTATTTATGGATTTTGGACCTCCCAATGAACACTGCCTAAAATTCCCTGGCAAAAGCTATTAGGATCATCAATTGCAAGTAAAGTAAATTTTAAAAGGAAGGAAGAGAAAGAGAGACAGACTGTCAGACAGACAGACAGAGACAATGGGGGCTTAGTGTGGAAGCCTAGAGGCTAAAGTCCTCATCTTGCAAGCACCAGGATCCCTTATGGTTGCCGGTTCTAATCCTGGCAGCCCCACTTCCCATCCAGTTCCCTGCTTGTGGTCTGGGAAAGCAGTTGAGGGCGGCCCAATATCTTGGGACCCTTCACCTGTGTGGGAGACTCGGAAGAGGCTCCTGGGTCCTGGCTTTGGATCAGCACAACTTCAGCCGTTGTGGCCATTTGGAGATTAAATCAATGGATGGAAGATCTTCCTCTTTGTCTCTGCTCCCCTCTGTATATCTGACTTTTCCAATAACAATAAAATAAATCTTAAAAAAAAAAGAAAGGAAAGAAGGAAGAAAGGAAGAGGAAACCCCACTCTCTGCTCACTAAGCCTTTTCTTTCTTCTGGGTTTCAACAATACAGCCTAGTCTAAGTCATAAAAGTACCTCAACTTTCCCAGTTAGAATCCTTTGTTCATGTCATCATTTCTGCCCGGAATGTCCCTTTCTGCATTACCCATCCATCAACCCTTACTCATCTTCTAAGAGCTGGTTCACATGTTACCCCATATTTCCCAATTCCCCCAGTTTGGTGCCTCTCTCATTTCTCCAGCTCCTATTTCACTAAGTCATGTAAAATCAAGTTTTTTATTAACTGCCTTTGTTTGACACAATTCTGCCATGTTTTGTGGATTCCCATCAACTGGTATTCACATTTGGTTGGGTACGCAGCTCATCATATGCATTGGACATATGTTTATTGAGTGGGAAAAATTAACATCAAATGCCATTTCCCCTTTTTCCTTTCTTATCAGACATTCAAAAATATTCAACATCTTCCTGACAGATATTCCCGTCAGGAAGACAGGAAGATCGTGTCTTCCTGCTTACAATCTGTACCTCCTTTTCTACAAATATTCTGTAAAGAGTGAACAAGCTGCTACTGTTAGAAAACATTTGCCAGGGATTGCTAGAAATGGCACACAGTTCATAACTCCATTAAATCAGAAAAGTTTTCTCCCTTTCTTTTATATTTTCATTACAATTCAGTAGATTTTTTTCCTTCTGTAAAAAGCACTAAGGAGAATTTCACAATTCAGGAATCAATGAATTTCAAAGTCAGAGGAGAAAATTCAGCCACCTAGCAACCCTCCACTTACTAAGCAAACAGGCCAATTGAGCCTTTGAAAGAATAAATTACCTGACCACAGTTAAATAGAAAGTTCCTAGCATGCTGAGATAGAGTCAAGATTTCCTATCTTTCAGCCTGATGTGTGCATGAATTCTAATAAGTTTTATACAGTTTAATATCCACAACAACGTTTGAGCTCCCCCACCCCATTTTCAGCTATGAATTCTATTTCTTCATTTCCAGGTTTCTGATGCATTCTCAATTACCTTGATGTTCCCAAGGCCTTCAAAGAGTGAGTCAGGCCAACATGCCAGTCCTTCTGCCCCTCGTTCCCTCATAATCACACCCAGATAAGATACCCACACTTCCATCTCACTCCAGCCTTAAGACTTGCGTTTGGATTCTTCTACTTTGAGAAAAGCCACTTCGCCATGCTTTAGGTCCAGCAAGCAATTTACTGCTTATAGCAAACTAAGGTCATATGTACCAACATTGTCCCCAAGTGAGGTACAGTGAAGATGACTTGCTCAAGATCACAAGTTTAGAAATGGTAGTTCTGGAAGTCTAACCAATAAAGGGTGCATACGTGAGATAGCCATGTCTGATTCCAAGGAGGGCTTTGGTATTTCATTCCTATCTCTCAGCAAGTTGAAGTCACTTGTTTTCTACTCCATCCATCTCTCTTTCTCTCTCTCTCTCTCCCTCTCCCTCCCTCCCAGTCCCCATCTCACACAGTTTCTCTCTGAGTATATATGGAGAAACTAATTCTTACTGTACAGAGTCATTTCCTGGGAGCAATGAGATTTTGAAGAGTTATTTCTTCTGGTCTGGGAAATTTTGTTCCTGCTAAATAAGGTAGAGTCATGACTATTTAAAAAAAAATTTATAGATGGAATGTTCACATTTCCTCACCAGAAAAATTCACCTTTGAGGTAGAAGACTATGGAAAATTCCAATGGAGAAAGGAAAATTTCTCAAAGGGTGGTGAGCAAAGCCATAGAAGAATTTTGAAACAAAACAGGCATTTGGAAACCTCTGGTATTTGTAATGGCAAAAGCTAGGTCTTGCAGAGGTAATAACTTCAGAACAAATGGGCCTGTTAGATTGAAGAGGGATTTTTTTCCAGTGACTTTGTGTATATCTCTCCACAAAAACAACACAACAACAACAAAACAAAACAGTGTTTGATGGATCAGTTGTGCTCTGAGGTGTCCTCTGATATTGAAAGGCAGAGCAGAGAATCCTTACATTGAAGCCGTGTTTGTTATCTCTTAGAGTGAGAACACTTCTTTGAATGATGAACACCTGCAGCCTTGAGATGAAAAATTCAGGAGAAAAGGTAAAGAAAGTCACATGCAGGAAGTCTGAGAGCGAGACAGAGAAAACAGAGAATTGTCAAATATTGCTTCCCTCATCACACCATTAAAAACTCTCCCCTGCTTAATCTGAGGTCAGTCATATGCACAATTGAAAATAACCCAGGAAGGGGTTAACAGAATCATCTCCAAGACTTAGTGTGTCCTTTTATCAAACTTCAGTGGTGTGAGTTGCAGAATACCTACATTTTTCTTGTACTGGGAGTATTTTTGACTTGGGACCAAGACTGCATGTGCTTATAAGGCCAGTCCACAGAGAAGGTGGCATTGTGCCTAATGGGCCGTGCCTATATGATCATAGCTCTGGTCTCTTATGTATCCTGGAGTAAAAAATACTTTCCCTACTGAAAGAGACAAAAAAAAAAAACAGTTCTTGGAAATCAGCAGGTTAACTCATGGGATACTACGATGACACACAAGGCTGATGTCTTGGGCATCGTCTTCCTCCATTTGTGGTCACAGGCAATCACTGCTCTTCTCTGCAAAATCAAGGAGTAAGGATATACGGGCAAAGCATAAGAATCTGTTCTAGCTCCACTGCTTTTTGATGTTTGTGATTAAAACAATATCTTACACTGTCTGTTTTCCTGTCTAGAATGTGGCCAAGGTGGATCAAATGATGTCTAAGTGCCCTCTAGGTGTGTGTGTGTGTGTATGCAAAGCTCTGGCCATTTTGGTTCTCAAATGAGATCAGAACTCGTTAAATAGCAGCAAGAAGAGAGAGTCCGTGGTTACCAAGCATGAAGGCTATCAGGTTGCTGCCAAAGTACTCCTTGGGCAAAGGCATCATGTTCTCTAGGACAGGTCAAAAGGCAAAAGGATAAGGCTGTTGACCACTTGCATATGGAGTAGAAGGTTTCTGGGCCCGAGTTGCAGTACTTGTCCACAACCCCTGGGATATGACCCACTCTCCCAACATCCCTTGATCATCAGAAGAGCAAAAGTTTCTATTTCACAGCTGTTCCAAGTCCCACTTAGAGCCTCTGAGTCACTAAGCTAAAACTTCTTCCCCAGGCATTCCTGGTAAATGGTTCTGCAGACTGTCTGAAAGCAGCTTGCTCCACTGTTTGAGTTATCTTAAGAAATATCAGAGGTCAAGTTATGGGTCAAGGTCTGTCTCTCTGTAACTTTTCGATTGTTCAAGTCCTGCTTTCAGGGACAACATCCATGACCAATCTGGCCTCTCTTTTCTGATGAAGCTCTCCAAACCCTTGGAAACAACAGCCAAGGGGATTCTGCTCATTTTGGAGCCACAGTATTACTCTCCTAGCCTAAGAATTCTCCAGACTGCCAAATACAACATGGGACTTGGGGGATGACAGATCTAGGTTTGAGTTGTGTGTCTGTCAACAGGCTGTATTCTATCAACACAGCTGAAGCAAAGTTTGTATTTATGGTAAATAAAATGTTGAACAAGAAAACTTGCAAATGAATCGCTTCATGAACATTTTTGCCACTACTAGATATTACAAGAATAAATAATGACTATTATTATTAAATCAAGAGCATAACCCAGGTGTCTTTGGAGAGCTTAGATTGGAAAGGTAGAACCCTGGTGGTCAGGAAATTCCATGTAGCCTAACACCTTCATGTTTGGGTAAGAATCACCCCAAGCTTACAGACTGCTGAATCCTGCAGCTTTATTACACATGCTGCTGTCATCCTAGGTTTTTCCAGTTCTTGTTATTGTGAATTTGAGGAATTTACATTTGTCTGTGACATTTCTCTTATTTGTTTCACCCTGTTCATACACTTGGACTGATTCAGCTGTCAAAAACAGTGCTTTCCAATCCTGGCTTCATGTCAGAATCATCTTGGAAAGTTTTTGAGCATAAATATTCCTCCCAGGCCCTATCTCAAAATTATGAATCATTTCTTAGGGTAGGACACAAAAAACTGTACCCACAACAACTCAGCCCATCAGATCTGCCAGCCCGCATGTGGAAATCCAGGGAATAATACAATCTCCTCTCTCAGTTTCATCTGCACAGTGATAAACATAATTTTTTTTTTCCCTAGGGAACTGCCTGGAAGTGAGATGATATCTACAAGAAAGGACAGGCAAAAATTCACTTCTTTTGCATCCTGTTAATATTGTGTTTTCACAGTTTATTTCCTTCTTCATCCTAGAAACCAGTACAGATACAACAACCCTTAACTGAGCAAGGCCTCCAGGTGATGAGACACACAGAAGCTCCAAAAAACATTTTTTCATCGGGCAGGGGCCTGGCCCCAGTAGAAGTGTACCATCTGGCAAAACCAAACAGCATCCAGACTTAGAACACGGAGAGCTTGACTGGGTAAGCAAATAAACTACTACTTATTACACTATTCCTTCTGCAGCCAACACCTCACTCTTTTTTTTTTTTACAGGAAAGCCTCAGAGAGATGAATTTACTTCTCAAATTCATAAACCTGGTTGAAAGAAGAAGCCTTATGTCTACTTCATTCTGTTTCATGATTGATTCATTTAGGACATTTATAATGAGAATATTTTATGCACTCGGTGAGTAAACAAGGAAAACATGAGACACAATCTTTTCCCTCTTGCCTGAATTCCAATAAAGATAAGACCTTATACACAAGTGGCAACCCAAGGTAGGTGAGGATGGAAGCCCAAGAATGTTAGGGAAGGCTAGAAAATGGTTCAAAAAAATTTTTTTCAGACTGTAGGTTTGTTGTGCATGGATCAAATGAGGAGCCTGATATTGCTACCATTTGGAAGAACTAATTACAAAGTTCATTAAGTGCTCCTGATATAAACCAGTAAATGGCATTAAAAAGCTGGAGGGTACAACTGAATCTGGTGACAGAATTCATTTCTTCACCTTCTAAAATAGATTTCTAAGTCTACACAAAACACTATTTAGGGTACAAAACAATGGACTCAGAACTCATTGACAAAGTATATTAACCCCTTTAGAAGAAGGGTTGCATTGTATTTTACATTTCTAAGTCTAAACCTCATGCCTTGAGTCTGGCCAATACCATTCTTGTTTCCAAGATTTTGACTCTTTAGTGAAGGAGGTACATATGGGGCAATGTTTGCCATTCATGCACATCCAAGTCCTACATAAGGACCAGACAGTTCTTGATAAAGTATGTTCACTGTGGTGCCTGCCTCTTGTTGAGATGCTTCATTCATCCTCCTAAGTAAGCTCTGAAGTTTATTTAATATAATCCTCTTTCAAATGAGAAAACCAAAATGTATTTCCTTTCTTTTTAAAAAGTTGTTTATTTATTAATTTAAAAATGGAGGGGGAGAGATTTTTTTCCACTGGTTCACTCCCAAATGACTGAAACAGCCAGGGATGGTACAGGCCGCATTTTAGAATCTGGAGCTCCATGTAGGTCTCTCAGATAGATGGTCAGGGCCTAAGTACTTTGGGCATTCTCCCCTGCCTTCCTGGCACATTGGCAGGAAGCTAGATCAGAAGCAGAGCAGCTAAGACTTGAAATTTTGTTCCAGTATGGGATGCTATTATTGTAGGCAGCAGTTCAGCTTGCTGCATCAGAACATTAGCCCCAGAATTCATTTCTGTTGCTTGCGACCAACAATTCTGATGGTTTCAGAAAGCTTAGTACATACTTTACTCATTTATAAGGATATGTATCAGGGCATCACTTTCTAATTAATTTCCGTCCAATATTAAAACAAGCTGTGCCATAAAAGAAATATTTGCAGTTTATTGGAAAGTTGAAGTCAAGAGGGAATATTGCTTTTCATGGATGATCTGGAAGGAACTGCTGGACCTGACAGGATGATAGACTAAAATCTAGTCAACAGATCTAATGAAAATGTTTTCTATACTGGATACCAGTGGTCTTTATCGGTGCCTCATGATTCCTCAAAGGCTGTAAAACTAAGAAAATAAGGACTAGTATGAAGGGCTGGTATTAGCAGCTGTTTGTGATTCCATTGAGACCTAGTTCTTAAATTTAAGTCAAGTATGGATTGCTTGTAAGAGGCAGTGACTTCCTTTCTGAGTAATGAGTTGGTAATCTGTCATAGTAATTTTTGTCTAATTCTAGGTGATCTCCATTTGCCTTTTTTTTCCTTTGGCATATTCTCAAGAAATATGCTTTTTCATCAAGCAGGGAATCTATTCTGCTCCTGAGTTTGGAATCTTGAATCAGATAACCTACAAGATAACTGACAGATGCCTCATGCTAAAGGTCTATGAGACCAGTCAAAGACAATCTGTAGGACAGGGAAATGATCCAAGACTCACTTCTCCAGCTTTAAAGGATAGAAGCCTGGTAGGCCATGAATAAACTGAAACGATCATGCACCGGCCACATTACCTGTACGTTGGCTCTGTCAGCTCAAGCCCTTCTTCGCAGGGCACTGACACTCAAAGCCTGGAGAGATCCTGTTTGCCCATCATCACACCCTCAGTGGAGGTCCGCACCAGAGCGGCAACTCACACTCCCCAGCTGTGCCCATCACCTTCCCTATCACTTCCAGCTACACCTGGTGGGCTGTTGGCTTCTCAGAAAAGTCTAAGTGAGGCTCTGCTCACACCCCCTCAGAGAGGTGTCTCTGACGCTCCAGTATGGGGGAAACTCTCCCAGCAGTTACTGCTTATGCCTAAAACACCCTGGGAATAAATAAAGGTCGCAGTTCTAACACCTTCTATTCATACTAAGAATGCACATGAGGAAAATAAAAAAAAAAAACAAAGTATTTAAAAATAAAACTCAAAGAAATAAGGATTCTCTGCTGTTGAAAGAAACCCCTTAGCACACATTACTCAGATAACCATTTCTTTGATTCCATGGAGATTTTTAAAGCTGGAAAGTGGGCCTAAGAAACCAAGTCTTCTAAATCCCTGTATTTCCAAGTGGTCACAGGGGAGACAAGCATAGAGAGGGCATTGGGGTCAGACAGGTGACCGCCTTGCTACACTGCAGGAACCTTCCTAAGGCTGTGAGGATTGACACAGATGGCACAGATTAAGTGGATGAAGAGTACAAACGCATCCCTCTCCTAGCTCCAGGAAAGAAAATGAGCTTTAGGGATACTAGTGTGAAAAGTGGCAGCTAACCTGTGGGAATATAACTTGGGACAAGTTAACCTTTCTGAATTCTGATTTACCTGTTTGTAAAATAGGGAAAATAAAGCCATCTCTCTTTTTCTCTGGCTATTTGGTGTTATTAAATAAATAACTTTTGCAAAACAGCCAGCTCATCACCTGATACACCCTCAAGATAAGTAAAGATTCACTTCCTTTTCTGCCCCCTCACACCTCACTTCTTCCTCTGTTGGGAAATGTGTCAGGATTGAAATAGGCAAACCCTAGAGGAGTTTGCTCTTCTTACTGAAGCCTGAATCCCAGGTACAAAAACATCTGGCCAAAGATCTCCAACACCTTTGGAGGAAGCTCCATAAATGTTTGTAAAATACATGCACGTATGAAGTGCTGATGAGTTACAGGGTGAAGTCTGTTCTCTACAAAAATATGGATTGGAGAATTTACACTTCAATCTCAACAAAGCTTCTCTCTCTCTCTCTCTCTCCCTCCCTCTTTTTCTTTTCAGAATCAATAAAAGCAACAATATTCGCTTGAGACCAAGGACCTGAGCTTTTGTACAGTGCCTTACAGGAATCCTAGATACTCGATGCTGCAGTCTCTTCACTAGCACAGTCACCTCTGTACCATTCTGCACCTCTGAGGGCGGGAACTGACAATGTTACATGGAACTCCGGATAAAAATAAGAAAGATTTTAAAACATGAAAGCTGCCATCTACCTTCTACCTACAACTCTTGAAAGTATTTCCATGCCTGGAGGATCACAAGGACACATTTTCTGTTTTCTTGCAGGTTACCGAAGGAAGACAGAGATTGATTTAATTTCATATTGGGACATAAAGGTAGATACAGGATATCAAAACTTAAGCCATTTCACTCTCTAAAATTAAACATGAATCTCATTTTATGGTGACCATGACAACAACTTGGCAATTATTTATAAACATTACTGAGAATAGTTTGAGTATATAGATGTCATTTCACACATTTGCATGAACCTGTCTTCAGGTAAACTCTTAATTGTGTCTTTAATAGTTAAAAACAATAACTAATACAGAATATAAGGGTTGCAGACCCATGGTCATTTCTAATTCTGTGATGCTAATATTGAAAATACCTCCATGTGTGGCCCTGGTTATCTCTAATAAATTTTTATTCTAAACTGAGAGAAAAAAAAAGAGAGAGAGAGAAAGAGACGGAGGGAGTAAGGAAAGAGGGTTGCAGGTATTCAGTAAGTATACAATGAGCTATAAATATATAGATTATTATAAATAATTTCTAAAATATTTATTTTCATTTTACTTGCAAGGTAGAGAGATAGAGGGAGCCAGAGATGAACCTGGACCGGTTCACTCCCCGGAAACCTGCAACAGGCAGGACTGAGCCACATTTTAACCAAGAACTTGGAGTTCAGGCTTCTCACAGGGATGGCAGGGCACCAAGTATACAGCTATCATCTGCTGTTTTCAAGGTGCTGGACTGGAAATGAAGAGACCAAGATTCGAATCAGGGACTCCTCTCTGATGCATACAAAAAGCCAACATGTCTGTAATGAAATCTTTGTCACTTGGGAACATCCATTCCATGTTTTTCCTCTGCAGTGAACTTGTGCCCACACTCTGATAATGGCCACTTTCATTTCAAACCAGGAAGCTTCACAAAAGCCAAATATCGTCACAGAATCAATTCTGTGAAGATTTTTCTTTCAATGGCAAGCATTAGGTAAAGTGGTTAGTCTTAGTTACATAAAAATCCAGTCCAAAGATTCAATAACTTAAAGTAGTCATTGATTAGCTCACAATTCCCTTGGTCTGAGTGCATCTGGGTAGCTATTGTGATGAACTGGCCGTGGTATACCCACGTAAATTCAAACAACTGGGCAGTCCACTTGGAGCACATTGGTAATGACTGTTAGCTCAGCCATGTGTCGCCAGCATGCAGCCAGTTAGCTCAGGCTTTTTTACAAGTTAAGAGCAGAAGCTGCTTCCTGAGGCTCACAAGTGGCTAAAACCTCACATGCCATGTTCTTCTACTGGTTTGAAGCAAGTTTCGAAAGTAGCCTAGATTCACAGAGTCCATAAGTGGATGCCTCTTTTTGTTAAGAGGAATAACAAAATTGTGTTGCAAAGGTGCATAGAGGGGTGGGTGAGAGACTATCATGTCCATCTTTGTAAACATACCCACTGTTGTCATGTACATTTTTACTTGAAGATATTACACTTGGTTTTCCAACTCCCTAGAATTTATATAAGTATAGCTTATGAAGGATGCAATTGAGAAACCAAAATACAAAGAAGTCAGAAAGAAAGGGAAAATAAGTGAATTTTTCATCTATTATTACTAACCTTATCAGCCTGTGTACTCACTTGGTCTCTAATGTTCAAAGTTCCTTTTAGGATTCCAGTTTGTCACATGTCACCAGGAAATGACCCATGAAATTTCTCCTTGGGAAGTTTTCAGGCCTGTGCCATGCCCATGCCATTGTTGGACCAATGAAGTCTTCAGAAATTCAATCTCCTTTTTGACTGCTGACAATTACATGGTCTCTGAACAGTTTGCTCTGAAGGAAGAAAACAGCCAGTTATATAAAAGTATAAAAATGAGATAATGCATGTGCTATTGTTAAGACAAGAGAGGACTTTATTAAACCAAATGGATTAATTCTTCCAAAACCTTGTACAGTCTGCAGTGTAAGTATTTATAGGGAGTGTGTTTCATAGCAACAGGATTAGGAATATATTGAGTCAAGTATCTCCTAGGTATAGGCCTCCATAGGAAACTGTAACAGCTAATACATAGCAGTACTGTCAACTATTTCCTGTATTTATATATGTTGACTCATTGAAACTCACAGTAAGTCTATGGGGGATATAGTTTGAATCCCATTTATATAATAAGTTCACAATTGTTAAATGACTTTCCAAAGCTCCAATTTCTAAGTGGTAGAGCTGGAATGTGAACTGAAGCAAACAAGCAGGCCAGTGCCTAGACACTTAACTACCATAGTATGTTGTTTCTCAAAGGACATGGGAATTTTCGACCTTAGCACAGATTTCATGTATCCACATATAAAGTGTTTTATAATTAAAGTTGTCTCTCAGTATCCAAGGAGAATTGGCTCTAGGAATGCCTAACAGATATCAAAAGCCAAGTATGCTCAAGGTCCTTGTATAAAACGGCATAGTATTTGAACAGAACCTACACATATTTTTAATGTCTTACGTCCTCTCTGACTTAGAACACACAATATAAATGCTAGGTCTATTTGCTATAATATAACAAGGAATTAATTAAAAGACAAAATTCTGTATATGTCTGATACTTTAAAAAAAAGATTTATTTATTTTTATTGCAAGGTCAGATATACAGAGAGGAGGAGAGACAGAGAGGAAGATCTTCTGTCCGATAATTCACTCCCCAAGTGAGTGCAACGGCTGGTGCTGCACAGAACCGAAGCCAGGAGCCAGGAGCTCTTCCGGATCTCTCACATGGGTACAGGGCCCCAGGCTTTGGGTTGTCCTCAGCTGCTTTCCCAAGCCACAAGCAGGGAGCTGGATGAGAAGTGGAGGTGCCGGGACTAGAACCAGTGCCCACATGGGAGTCCCGGTGCATTCAAGGCATATTTAGCAATTAGCCTACCACGCTGGGCCCTGATACCTTTTTTGTTGTTTGTTTGTTTGTTAGTTTTCTTCAATCCCCCATTGGTTGAATCCATGAATATGGAAGACATGAGCAGGGAACAAGATGCCCCTTAGATTCTGATTTTCATTAGTCTAGTATAGTCATTCAACCAATAGCGGAAGCTATAAAACATGAAGAAGAAGAAAAACATAATATTAGTGTCATAAAATGAAAATATAATGACAGGGTTATAGGAAATGTGCTATGTGCATTTAGAGGGAAAAAATATTTCTGGCTGGAGAGGTGGATACCTACAAGGGCTGTCTAGAGAAGGAAAAGCATGTGACTGGAGCTTACACAGCTGAGATCATGTATGAATATCTGTGCAGAGAGATCACTTATGAGTAAGTGAACAATGTAGAACATCTCTTGTATCTTCGCAGCACTCGCTGCTCATTTTGGATCATGCCCTGTGTTGACAAGCATAACAGAGAGTTCTCTCGATACATCCTAAGAACAGCACCTTGCGAATGTCAGTTATCATTGACAGGATGTTAGTTGTGAGGTTAGTCATGTGTTATGGCAGCTTACATGTTACAGATCATCCACCATTTGCAAACTATAACCTAATAATTATCAACTTTCCACTGAGTGCCCTAAAAGCTGATCATTCTGTTGGAGCCTGAGATACACAGGGTAAGGAAAATAGCACTTGTCTACTTGTAACTAGCTGTGAAGATGGGCTCTTTCACATGCAGGGATTGCCAAGTCATGAGTGCCCAGGGCTGGGAGAAAGGTGAAATGGGGACATTGTGGCTGCAGAAGGTGTGCCTCCACTTGAGAAGTCAAACAGATCAGAGAAGAAGCCTTTGGCAGCAAGTTGTTCTAGAAAGAAAAATTTCACACTTTCAGAGAGTGGATGATGTGAGACCTAGGATAGAATCAGATTGAGAATACAGCACATAGCTAAGTAGTATTAATATTTATGACACTTTGACATTAGAATATCTGAAACATAACAACTCAAGGCTCTGAAAGCCAATCTTGGCATTCTTGTTATTTTAGGATTATAGCATAGATTTGGAAGGAGCCTTAGAGAACTCTTAATCCAAACCTATTTCATCTAATTTTAGATCAAACTGTTCTTCTGGAGCTGAGGAAGCAAGTTGCCCAAGGTAGGATGGTAAAACTGTCTAAATAAATGGACACACCTTGTCATTTTTTAAAGAAACATTTTTTTATTGTTGTTTTTACTTATTTTTAAAAAAACAGAGTGACATAGAAAAAGGGAAGAACAACAAAAAAATCTGTTTGCTAGTTCATTCTCCAAATGTTCACAGCACCGGGGGTAGGCCAGGACAAATCTAGGAACCAGGAATCAGGAACTTTGTCCAGATCTCCAAACAGGCAACAGGAACTCAAGTACCTGGACCATCACCCGTTTCCAGATGCATTAGTAGAGTTGAATCAGAAGTGCAATGTAGCCAGCATTTAATCTAGACACTGTTAAGAATATGGGATGTGATGTCCCCAGCAACAGCTTTCCCATCCACATCTGAATGCAAGCTCTTTAAGTACTTTCTTGAGATTGCTGTTTTTCAAAGCTACAGAGCTATTGATACTTAACCTATTGCTTGCTCTATTAGCCAGACACAAAGGAATGCTACACAATAAGCAAAAGAAAAGAGAACTGGCATGATATTTCTGTTGTGTATCAGACCTGCCTCAATCCTTAAGACAAATGGTCAGTCATTCATGTAACTAACCTTCACCTAGTGACATTATGATCAAGGCACTTTCAAAACACCAAAAGGCCTTGAAGAACTCACAGCACATCAAAAACATTAGAGTTACTGCTATAACTGCTACTGCTTCTAATTTTTTAAAATTTTTTATTTGTATGATATAATTCCATAGGCTCTGGGATTTCCCCTACACCTTCCTCAGTTTCCTCCATTCCCCCAACCGATTCCCCCTGTATCATTACAAAAATATAGCCCTTCATAAGCAGTCGTAAGTCTGTCATTCTGCTATATAAGTACAGATAATGTCTGAGTGTTCAGCATCCTATTGTCAAGATATGTTTAACAGTTTCATTGGGAGTCCATCTTTGATTTAGAAGTAGAGAGGCATACTGTATTGCATCTTCACTATTATACAGTTACTACACCTTCTATTAAGTGGAAAGCTATAAAACAAAATCAACAACAGGAAGAAAGCTAAATGTTTACAACACCATAATGTTAAATAACATGCTATTGAATGAATAATCTAAAATGCTTCTGTACAGCAAAGGAAATGATCAATAAAGTGAAGAAGCAACCAACAGAATGGGAGAAAATCTTTGCGTACTACACAACCGATAAGAACTAATATTTAGGAGTTATAAAGAGCTTCAGAAACTCAGTGACACAAAAGAGGAGCGTTCATTAAAAGAGAGTGGATAAAGAAACCATGGTACATATACTCCATGGAATACTGCTCAGCCATTAAAAGAATGAAATTCTACCATTTGCAACTAAATGGTCTCAGCTAAAGACCATTAGGCTAAGTGAAATAAGTCAATCCCAAAAGGACAAACATCGTATTTCTCTCTGATATAAGGCAACCTTCATGCAAAATGTAAGATTAAAGCCCTTTCAATGCTATTTTTGCAGCAGCTCATGAGTTTCAACATTTTTGTTTTTATTTCTTCAAAATAGTTTCTTTTATTAAATTCTTCACTGACTCATAGGTCATATAGTAGTAGCATTTTCTTCAAGGTTTTTTATTTTTTATTTTCTTTTTTATTTCTTCAGCAACATATTGGTCATTCAATAACTACTACTGCTTCTAATTACAAATAACTATGACTCTGTACTGAAGACATGAAGAGAGATACAAAGCAAAAATTCTAGTTGTCAGGGAGATCTTCGTGGAGAAATCATCACTTGAACTGGCTTGGAAGTACTATAGGAACTGTGCCGACTGACAATTGGAAAGGTCTGGGAAAGGGGATTTTTCTGATAAGCAAAGACACTGAGGGAAGGTAAGAGAAGTTCACCAGAGCACACCATCAGGGAAAGAAAGTAGGAACAACAATATGGGAAAGGAAGGCTTAGGGAAAATATACCATGATGGATTTCTTATTGTGAAGACAAACAGTTTAAAAATAGAAACTTTCAAGTTTTCAAGAAAAGTTGAAAAATGCAAACATTTCAAATGAAATGTGTGTCGAACTGCATGGTGAGTGTCATAAAAGAGGAAAAAAGGAACAATCACAAGGGAAACATTTTTCCAGATGCTGTTGGGAGAGGGCATCCTACTCTTCCTTTGTTTACAGAGGCATCTTCCTGCCCATAGACCCATGGGGTGGCCTTGTTGGCAGACATGCTCCTTCAGGACCTCCTGGCCAGGTGGAGGTCACTTCCCCATCATTGAGTCCTTCACTGTAATCTCAGCAATCAGTCTCATCTGTTGTTTTTAAAAAGATCAATCTACTTATTTAAAAGGCAGAGTTACATAGAGAAGGGGAGACCCAAGAGAGACATATCTTCTTTTTACTGGTTCACTCCCCAAATGATCACACAGCAACTATGACCAGACTGAACCTAGGAACGTGAATCTTCATCTGAGTATCCCATATAGCTGGCAGGGGCCCAAGCACTTGGGCCTTCTTCCACTGCTTTTCCTGGAAAACAGTCAGTACAGGAAGGTATAGTGGCTGGAACTCAAACTGACGACTATACGTTATGCTAGCATTGCAGTCTGGGGCTTACCCCATTGTGCCACAACACTCACCCTTACACAGAGGATGTCTTAAACTAGTATCATAGTGTCCCCAAATTCTAACCTGCTCAGGAATTTTCTGGTTGCTGAAATGCAGACCCTGAGGCTCTCTGAATAGGGCTTGCTGATGCTGTAGGTCCATGGGCCACACTTTGAGAAGAAAGGCTTAGGGGACTTTCTCGCACTCAAGTTATCTTTTTGTTGCATTGGTGTGGATAAAACAGGTCACTTGTTCACAAACTTTTTCTCCCAAATCTATACAGACTTTTGCTTCATTTACTTTTGGCTGAAAAAGCTGAGGCCAGTAAAAATTTCATTTCTATTTTTTTCCAAAAATGTTTTGGCTATCTTCCTTCCACTGGTTCACTCCCACAAACACACTCAAAGGTAGGGACTGAGCTTGTTGAAGACAGGAACTGGGAATCCAATCTCCCACTACTCTGCAGTAGGTATGTTAGCAGGAAGCATGAATGGAGAGTAGAGCCAGGGCTTGGACCCAAGGCTCCCATCCTGGGTACAGACATTCCTAGTGCTATTTTAACTGCTGCATCACATGCCTGCTTCTTTAATTCCTTTCTTCAAAAATGTTTTGCCACCTGGGTGCTAAAAGGATTTGTTGCTACTGTTTGTTTTCCTCTTGTGCTTCAAACATTTCACCTTGGCATGCCTGAATGTGAATTGCTTTGTCTTTGATGTTCCCTTGAATGCTGCAGACCGTTGTGCTTGCATAAACCCAGGCTAACTCCCAGCTCAGGGGAGTCCCATACACCATCCTTTTATCCTAATTATCCTACGTTTTTCTTAAAGGCCCAAGCCTGGATTCCTGATCCTTGTCTGTCTTAGGTCATTTTGGTTTTTATTGAATCTCCCCTGGCTTTCCTGTTTGCCAGTCACACCAAGGTTGATATGCAACAATTTACGCTAGAGCATTTCTGCTTCTGAATCTCACGCCCAGAGTGGATGTTAATTCTGCTACTTGTACTTTTAATTTTCTAAAGTAATTTTTTTCATTCTATCCAGTTATTATTTTAATTATCCTGTTGTATTATAACTTTGAACTCTATTATTACATCTTTAGGTTTTGAAGAGTTCCCCAAATTCACCAGTTTCTTCTGATTCCTCCAGCTCATCCTTTCTAGAGGATGGATTTCCCTTTAGTTCCAGGATAAAGCTTTGTTTTCTCCATTATTTTGTCTTATTTTTAGAGATTTATTTATTTTTATTGTAACGGCAAGTTTACAGAGATAAGGAGAGACACATCTTCTATTCATTGATCCACTCCCCCCCCAGATAGCTGCAATGGCTAGAGCTGAGTCAATCTGAAACCAGGAACCAGAAGCTTCTTTCAGGTCTCCCACAAGAATGCAGGGTCCCAAGGCTTTTGGCCATCTTCCACTGCTTTCTCAGGCCACAGGCAGGGAGGAGGATGGGAAGTGGAGCAGCTTGGACACGAACTGGTGCCATTATGGGATCTTGGCACTTGGGTGTGGAGGGTTAGCCAATTGAACCATCACACTGACCACTTGTCATTCTTTTACAAATTTGTATTTGCTTATTATTGTTTTAATTAAAAGGCAGAAAGAGAGAAAACTAAATCTTGAATTCTCCGATTTATTCCTTAAATGCAAACAACAATCAGAGCTGGGCTAGCCTGAACCCAAGAGTCAGGAACTCCATCTGGATCTCCCACATGGATGGCAGGAGTCCAAGTACATGAACCATCTTTTATCACTTTCCATGCTACACAAAAGCAGGAAACAGGATCTAGAAGTAGAGAGAGGACTTGAATCAGGCACTATGAAGTTAGATACAACCATTCCAGCAACACTATAACCATTGTACCAAATGCCTGGCTCTGCCTTTTTTCTTTTCTCTCTCAGTTTCAAGTGCTGCAAGCATAACACCTGGGAAGGTAGACAATGGTGGCCAAGTATTTGTGTCCCTTCCACTTATAAGGGAGCTCTAGATGGAGTTCCAGGTTCCTGGCTTTAACCCTGCCCAACGTTAGTGAGATAACAGAAGGAAAATTCTCTCACTCTCTCTCCCTCTCCTCCCTCTAGTTCTCCCTCCTCTATCTCTTTCTGTTACTCTTATCTTTCAAATAAAGAGTCTATTTTAAAATATTGCATATGTGCATACACATGTAGGGTGAGCCACAGGTGATGAAGCAGGCCAGGAGCAGGAAGCAAAGGAACACAATGCCAATTCCACTGCTTAGCACATCTGTGCACAGGATGTGGGCAGCTTGTCCCTTGATCAAGAGTTCTTTGAATAAAATCAATATCTGAATTAAATCATCTCCTTCTCCCCTGGCTCCTAATGCTATTTTCTGTTACTTTCTCAAAATGTCTTCCTATCTTCATTCAATATTGTTTTTTTTTTCTTTTCAACTCTCTCATATAGTTACCTATTCTTATTTGCCACTTTCTAGCCACAAATGGTAGTTTACTATTTATAGCTTTCTGATTCTACCATGATCTCACAATTACGTCTTTAAATTCATTGTTTCTTTTGTGTGGAGTACTCCTCATTACCTGAAATTTCTTCATATAAATATAAATAACACTTTTTTTTTTTACTTCACTTTCTCTTTTTTTCTTTTTTTTTTATAGGAAAGTGGGTAAGACTATTATTTTTTCCAGATTGTTTCCTTCATGTTTAAAGGGGGGTATTAAGGGAGAAGGCCTGCCCAATTTCCCACCCTCCCCAGGTCCCACATGTAGGGTATGCACTGAGATATTCGCTTAAGTGCTTTTGATATTTCAACAGTTATGAATCACTGCCAATCTTGCCACTCCAAGCACTATGAGGTCTTTGAAGAATCCACTGATTGACATAGTCCATCATAGAGTCTCTGTTTGCCGTGTATTTCGTTGCCAACATATAGCTGAGGTGGTTGATTGACTTGTTCTGTCTTCTCTCTTTTCTTGGTTAGGGTTCTGAGCCCAGCATTTTGATTGGGGAGATCTCCAAAGAAACTTTGTCTGAGGTGTTCTCAAACCAGATTCTTGTATGTGCTAGCAAGTACAGGGCCCGGCACAGTCCATCGCCTCGATCAGCTGGTGGTTGAAATTGCTGGGTTGGTTCTGTTTTCACTCCCGACTTCCACTGGAACCAATGGGTGTTGCAGTCCAGCCTGGTGCTGCCCAGCACATACTCGGCCCTCGCGTAAACCAGTGGGAGCTGCAGCCTAGTTGGAGCTACCCACAATAACCCTCACCAGGCTCGCCCCCTACTCTGGTTAGCCAGTATGTGTAGCAGTAGTCCAGTCTGTCCCACACCCCATTCCACCCCAGCTGTGATCCTAGTTTTATGCCCTCCCGTGGAAGTGGTATCCCAAGAAGGAGGAGCCCACTATTTCCCTCCCAATTTTTTTTTCTACTCTCTTGCCCACAGAAACCTGGGTACAAATCCTGTAACTTTTCACAACCTGAGTCAGCCAGGTATCTTTGATAGATACCACTCTCCACAGTAATTAAGCGGGCTATTATATGTTATCTATAGCAAATTTTTTGGTTATGTTTTATTCCTGGTTATAACTTTTAAGAATCCACTTTATCCAGACACTTAAAATGATTGTAAAAGAATAAAAGTATAATTAAAAGTAATTCTTTACATTCTGAGCACCTATTGAACTTCAAAACACAATGACTTTTGCATTAGTGTCACTGAACACAACACTAAATATTAATATCAACTGAAGAAACGTTTAGTTAAAGAATTCCTGTGCCACGGTGTAACAGAAAATTCAATCACCTTAATTAGGCCACTTTTGAGAGTAAAATAATGCTATTAATAATTATCCTGAGACAATAGGCATATGTTTAGGCCATAGAAGGCAACTTGGATGTATGACTACCCTATTTAGCTAACAGCACATGATGTTGGATCATTGCTAATTTTGAGTTAGTCTGTGATTTAAGACTGAAGATCCTAAGTTGCGAAGTTTCTGGTACTACACACATTTTTAAAAAGAACAAATTGGTATGAAAGATTATCATCTGATAATCAAATATCAAGCACTGAGAGATTATCATCTCATAGCTAACTACCAAACAGTGAATTACACATAAACTGCCCATGATTCTTAATTATCCTTATTCTTTACCCCAATGACTTGCATCTTGATTAAGCAGGGGCATACACCAAAGAAGACATTGCAATTTAGATAATTTTTTGAACTGTAATAATTAGTCATCACAAAAATGGAAGGAAACAAAATCAAATCTATTGCTTCTTCTTACATCTGCTATGGTGATCAAGCATAATTCTTTACATGTAATCAGAGGTAGAACTAAAATGTCAAAGCCATGTGCTTTAAAGCACTTAATTGGAAGTTCAGTCATCATCCCAAGAAAGGACCCCTTCTCTTTCTTAAAAGAAGGTATTCAGGGCATTTAGACTTTTGTTTAATAATCCTAACTTTAACCTGCTACTTTAACTTGCTACGAAGTTATCCGTACCTTAATCAAAGCTATCAAGGCTTAATGTATGTTGGATTTTGATCAGTTTGTGGCATACTCCATTCATTCTTATCAGTTTGGGTGATGAATCAATGGGCAAATTGACCAGGAGAGACCATTGGGTCTCTTCACTTAAAAAGGAATGAGGAAAAAAAATGTTAGGATTCAAGAACTCTGATATCAATAGTCCTCTATATTTGCACAGTTTATATACTTTACAATGTGCTTTTACACTCATTTTTGGTAAATTTATAAGCTTATTGAGCTATTTATTTCTAATTTTTAAATTCTTTTTACGATTTTCCATGATACCGTTTTGTAGATGTAAAGATCCCCTCTTTTCCCTTCCCTTGCTTCCTCCATATTTCCCCTCCCACCACTCTGCCCCCATATTACCCAGTATTATTCTTTAGTAGCATTTACACATTTATCATCCTGCTATTTAAGTGCATCATGATCTTGTGGATGTAGACAAAGGTAGAAAATCTAGTATCATACTGCCAAGGTATGTTTAGCTGTTTCATTGGGAGTAAAGATGCTTATTGTAAAGTATATTCACTTCCTGGTGTAGTTGAAAGACAGAATGAGAGTGGGAGGGGCAAGAGAGAGTGACAGTTTCCATCTACGGGTTCAGTCCTATTAAATGTAAACAATAGACCGTACGGCAGGAATTCCACTACTAGAGCCATCATCCATCCCCTCTTGAGATATATAAAAAACAAGAAGCGGGATCTGAAGCTGAGACAGGACTTAAACTTGCACGCTCTGGCTTAGGCTATGGACACCCAAGCAGCATAACATGCAATACCACAATGTCCACTCCACGGTCATTTGATTTGATAGATGCCATAGAGATATAGAAATGTAGGGGGGTTTCCATACAGCAGAATAAATTAATGAGTGAGTGAGCAAGAATAAAGGATCTCAAATAATTTGCCCAGATTCAAATCTATTCAGGAAATTTGGTACTAAGAACCTAGTCACTTATCGCCTAGCCTGAGTGTCCTCCCATGCTGTTACGTGGTTGAACACTTTATCTTGACCTTATTTCTATAGGAAACCTATAGAAATGTGGCCAATCCCATTTGGAATTTACACATGCTGTCACAACCATTCAAGTGGTTTATATATTTGCTCAGGAAGTCCTGACGGTTACTATTATTTTTTCCCTGCCTGACTGGTATGTTTCACAGGTGAAGAGAAAGCTTCTAACAAACTAACCTGCTGAAAGGAAGGAAATCCTGAGCCTTCTCAGTGGTTCAAGTCATAAGCTGCAGCCAAATGGGTAATCTGGAACAAAGACATAGCCAGATGAAAAGGTGAGACATCAAGGTAGCACAGTGTTGCACAAGTCAGGTAAAGAAATGGCACTGACTGGGACTTTGTGTGGTTCAAACGGAAGGTGAAAATACCAGCCCCTTTGGTTTAACAAATCATTTTATATCCTAGGCTTACTTGAGGTTGCAAACCAGCAAACTGTCCAAAACATGCACTACAGACTCTGAAAACTGTGTATATTAGTGCAGAAATCCATAAGGCAGATACAAGTCCTCATTTTCCACATTTGCTTGATTCCTCTAAGGCAAAGAACATAATAGATTGTGACATCACTTTTTCCTGTATAAAAAAGAGATCTGGTCCTCAAAAAAGGGGAGAAAATAGCAAATTCAGAAGTCTGATGATACAGTCTTTTTCATATCAAAAAGATCAGTCCTGATTACCAAATGTGGTATTAAGAATGGACAATAAATTTTCATAAGCTACTTTATTATCCTTTTTTCCCCCTAGAAAGAAATTCTTTTTTTAAAAAAAAATATTTGTTTTTGTTGGAAAGTCAGATATACAGTGGAGGAGAGACAGAGAGGAAGATCTTCCGTTCAATGATTCACTCCCCAAGTCACTGTAACAGGCAGAGCTGAGCCGATCTGAAGCCAGGAACCAGAAGCTTCTTCTGGGTTTCCCACATGGGTGCAGGGCTGTCCTCAGCTGCTTTCCCAGGCCACAAGCAGGGAGCCGGATGGGAAGCAGGGTTGCTGGGATTAGAACCAGCATCCATATGGGATCCTGGCACATTCAAAGTGAGGGTTTTAGCCGCTAGGCTACCATGCCAGGCCCAATAAACTGCTTTATCATCTTTAATGTTGCATTGACAGAAGCTTTCCACCAATATTTATCATATTAGGTTTTCATTTCTTTCCCAAATACAGATGTTATTCTGGCTGGTCTGGAGTCCCTGCCATCTAGTTTGTATTCACCCTGGTACTATACCTTAGGATGTATCAAAAAATAAGAACTCTCATCTGTACTTCGATCCTTCTGGAAAAATATGATCTTGGATATTTGAAAATTTTTATTTGATATAAAGTTGCAAAGCAATAACTGCTATAATTTCATGTCTATTCTTATAGGTTATCCTCAGATAATTTATAAAATTTGTGTATGCTGCATATTAGCACGCAAATACCATCTGGTGACACAAGACAAACATTACACCTCTCTCTTCTTGCCCCTTCTGAACCTGCACAGAGTCACAGCCGAAGATAATGTAATATATCTTTCAGAGAGAGGGCATCATTTGAATTACACATCTAGCCAAGATGGAGGATACATTCATTGAGTAAGTCAGATTTGGTTATAAGCATCGGATACTGCCTTGGTTTCTGGGCGGGGGGGAGGGGGTGGAATGAGCATGGCATGAATCCCATTGTAAAAGATTTAATGTTTGGGAGATGATTACATGTGAAAAACCTTAATGCAGCAGGATACTCCAACACATTTCCTACTAATGGAGGAGTTTGGAAGGAAGATGCATTAAGAAATGAACAGGACAGGGGATATCTGCATTTGTGAAGACAGACCTTGGTCTAGATAAAGAAAGTGAAAAAGGAGATGGTGCAATGTAAGGGGTTGCCAGCAGAGGTAATGGGGATTGGAAATAGAACCTACACTTAGAAATATTCCACTAGATCTTGGTCATGTAACGAGGAAGGAGTACCTGAAGGTTTTGGGTTAATTTGGTTGGAAATTATGGGATCTTCACCATTTTTCTTTTTCTTTTTCTTTCTTTCATTCTTGTCTCTCTTTCTTCTTTTTCCTTTTCTTTCTCTCTTTCTTTTTTTTTTTTTTTGCATGCTATGCTCTGTTAAATGTGTTTAGTGTCTGGTCTCTAAGTACAATGTAATAGTAAGGTGAAAAACTGGAAGAATGTTAGAGAACATTATATCCACAGATATGAATGAATGAAGAAACAGTCCAGACATGAGGTAACTTGCTGAAAGTTACCTCTTGACAGCAATTTTAGGGCAAGGACAGGACTATAGCTCTTCTTCTTGGAGCCCTTCCCGTGCATGCTAGCCTTGCTGTTGCTTTCAGACAACCTGGGTCCTCTGAGTCTTTATTTCCCTTTTCTATATATTGATTTGCATCCAGCACACTTCTATTTCTTTCTCTCTCTCCACCTTTTAAAGACTTGTTTATCTATTTGAAAGAGTTGCAGAGAGAAGAGACATATAGAGCTTTCACCCACTGGTTCACTCCGCAAATGGCCAGAACAGCTAAAGCTGAACCAGGCTGAAGCCAGGAGCAAGGAGTTTCTTCTGCATCTCCTTTTTGGGTACAGAGCTCCAAACATCTGAATCACCTCCCGTTGCTTTTGCAGGTGCATTAGTAGGGAGATGGATTGTAAGTGCAGCAGTTAAGACACAAATAAGCGCCCACGTGGGATGTCAGCAATGTAGGCGGCAGTGATACTTATTGCACTTTTAACACTGGCCCCCAGATTCCATTTTTGGATGAAGGTGTCTGATTTCATTTAAAGAGTAAGGCTCTATGGGGCTAGCCCTGTGGCGCAGGTATCCCATGTGGAAGCTGGTTCTTGTCCCAGCTGTACCACTTCTGTTTCAGCTCCCTGCTATTGTGCTCAGAAAAGCAGTGGAAGAAGGCTGAAGTCCTTGGACCCCTGCACTCACAAGGGAGACCCAGAAACTCCTAGCTCCTGGTTCCTGACTTCAGATCAGCTTGACTCTAGCCATTGCAGCCAAATGGGGAATGGACCAGAGGATGGAAGACACCGCTCCCTTCTTATTTCTGTAACCCTGCCTTTCAAATAAAAATTAAAATAAATCTTAAGATAATAAGGCTTTATACTTTCTTTCTCTGCCCTTTTATTTTTCTCTGCCCTTAATCAAGAAAAATAAGGAAAACAGAACAAGATAAAAAAAAAATAAGGAAATAGCTAGATTCTCTACAATGAGCAAGGCATGCATTATGATATGACTCAGGCACACATTGAACTCCTGGTCCAGAAGGAGAGAAAGATGAAGTGAGCAGCTGCACAATCCATGGTCCTATGGACTGAATGAAATTAAGCAGAGTGGTGTGAGTGCTTTGTACAGGCAATAAGAAGGCAGGGGAGGGAGCAGAGGGACAGCATCTTAGGGGAGATGATGTTTAAGAGGAGCCTGAAGAGTGAAGTCGGGTTGCCAGCAGGATAGAGAAGAGCACTCCTGAAAGATTCCCCCTTTGTAAAAGCACATGCACAAGAGATGTGCTTGGAAATACTAAAACTTCAGCTGGCAGGAGGGCGGAAGCATGTGAAGCCCAGGAAGACACGGGCAGACGGAACAAGCAGGTGATAAGCCTCGAAGTGCTATGTGAACCACAGGAAGAAGTGTGGCCTCATAGGTTTTAAGCTGGGAAGAGGCAACTTCAGATTGGCATTTACCTTCCAACTCCCATACCCTATTATTTCTCCAATTGTTTTCATTGCTCCTCCTCATGTTCTTTAGCTTTTCCTCCTGGTCAGCTGAAGGAGATTATGAGTTCCCCATACAGTGGAGTGTTCAAACTGGAACCAGATGGTCACTCAGCAGTGCATAGGCGGAGTTCCAGGATGCCAGGGCTCAGGGTGAAATCTCAGCTTACCCAAGTACTAACCCTCTGTTAAGAGCAAGGTATTTGATCTCCCCAGGCTTCAGTTTCTGTATGGATAAAATGGAGAAATAGTACTGCCAACTTTAAAAGAGTTTTGCGTGGGCTGAGTGAATTGTATGTGAACTATCTGAAGAATAGCACCTGGTTTCATTTTAAGCACTACAAAACAAGGAGCAGCAAGAACTATCTGAAGGCCTTTGCCTACACTGCTGGAACAGGTTCAAGGAATGGTGGGCCCAAATCCCAGTCGACCTGAAAGTCTTTTGTACCACCCCTGGACCAATGAGAATGCAGCTCTTGGCCTTCAGGCCATCAGTGTGTCATCCTAGGCCACACTGACACCTCCCTCCTCCTACCCTCAAATTCTGTGTTTCATTTAGTCTCTGAACTGGTAAATTTGTTTTTCCTCTAGCACCCAGTGTAAAAAAAAAGTTACACAACCTTCTTTTCAAGTTTAAACCTACCACAAGCAAGTGTTAAAAGGATGTTGAGAAAGAAACCAGAGAGAGCATTAAATGAGAATGAGGATTTCAGTTTGGATTGGCACTGATGACACCACTGCATCAGGTTCATCCAGCATCTGATTTATGAGTGTGCTGCTCAGGCTCCCGGCGAGCACCTCACAAGTCAAAATTCCCTATTGTGATGAACGTTATGGAATGCTCATGCTAACACCATGCCTACCTGAGCAAGTCATAAATATGTCAGGAGTGGAATTATTTCGGTGATTTCCCCCAGCATACACTTATAACAGCTTCCACATAATTAGTGGGATTCTTGGATTCGATACAGCACTGTTATGTGTATGATGGAGGCAATGAATGACTTTAATTATTACCTTATTAAATTTTATTAATCCTCATTAGAACCCTATTATTCTTAATAAGTGTGTTGCTGGGGAGGGAGGGCGAATCCGTTATATCCAGCAGGGATTAGGTGAATTTGTTCTAACTTCATGAGGTAAATGGGACTTTCCCTCTCCTATACAGTGGTCCCAGAGACATAGGTTTGCTGAAGCATTTGCTAGAGTGAATGCATTGGGCTGTAACAGGATCTGATGTTTTTAAAGCCCTGGAACAAAAGAACTCATACAAACAGTATCCATTTCAAATCATGCAAATAAAAATATTTCATACTATATGGAAGGGTGCATGCGAGGTCTTGTCCCTGCACTACATTCATGTTTTTATGAGAGAAACAAAGAAGTAATTAGAACCCAGAAACATCTGAACTCCAGGACTGCACAAAACAGGTGCGCAACTGATGGTCAGGCCTGGAACTCACGTTTTTACACTCACTTCATTAACTCTTGGGCAACAGGATTTCAGCAAAATCTAACTTGAGGAGAACCACATTTGGAGATTTCTCCCTAGGCATGACCGCAAGCAGGTGCAGCTGGGTGGGGGGTGGGGGAGGTTAGGGCCAAGTGCATGGTGAAGTTGTTGGGGCATGGGGCAAGGGACCTGGGTTTGTGTTATTGACTGGAGATTTGTCTCACGTTTAGAGGGGGCACCACGACTTGCTCTAATTCACCTGAAGATGCCATCAGTGGGGGAGAATGGGCATTTGGAAGAACTGTTGCTGTGAGGAATTCTTATTTTAGAGATTATCAGGAGAGAAACAGAGGAAAGAAAGTCTGAAGTCTTAGAGAACCTCCCAGGAAATGGCTGCTGCACAGAATAAATGCAGGTCCTCATCACTGCTAACATTTACAGATGTCAGAGGAAAAACATTGGAAGCCTGCATTCCAAGAACAGGCTTGTCTTTACCCAACCAGTCCACCCAGTTCTCAGAGCAAGTTTCTTAGGCTTCCTGGTGGGGTCATAAACGTTCAGCTCTGGGGGGGAGGGGGGGTCCTTTATTTGAATGCTTTGGACTGGGGGTGGGCGGGAAGCCGTCTCCCAGCACTGTCACTGGTCTCCAGGGCTTGCTTTCAACCAGGACCTTCCAGGAACTGGCTTCTGGGCCAAGGGAAGTACGAAATCATTTCCCTGGGTGGTCTGCATTGCCTGCTGACACAGAACCTTATTCGCAGCAGTTCAGTGGGAAGCAGGAATCAGCCCCGGGGCACCGGGCCTGCAAGTTTCTCCTTGGAGAGCTTCAGTTGGGACTGGCAGGAGTTGCAACTTGGTCTTTGGCAGTTCTGACATCCTGTAAGTTTTGAGTGGAGCTGGGAACCCAGGGCGGGGCGCAGGAGCAAGAACTTGGAAAACGATTCTAAGGCAGGATCTCTTCCGCTCGGCCTCAGAGCTCTCCTTGGGCGCCTTCACTGCGCATCCTGGCTCCCCCATTTCTCCAGCAGCCCCTCGAATTGGCCGCTTTCTCCTAAGTCTCCTTCCTCTTCCTCCGAGCCTTTCTCTTTTCCCTTCTTTGCAAGCTCCCTGCATTCCCGCGTCTCCTCCTTATCTGCCCAGAAAATGCAATGTCTTTTGGGGCGTCCACCTTTGGGCAAAGGCGCTGCCTGATGCGGCGCCCCCTCCCCCGCACAGCAGACGCGGCTCGGCCGGCCCCGCGGGCACCCGCCTTCCCATACCTTACATGGACAAATGCGTGCAGGCAAAGTCAGGAATTCAGGCCCCTGACGTCAGCCTCCAGCGCTCAGGGCACCGCACGGGAGACCGAGGGGAGGGGGTGGGGACGGTGGGGAGGAAGGAGGGGGAAAAGGCACCAACCAGCAGTCGCTCCAGCCCTGTCGAAGTTTCACTTTTTGTCTGTGGGTTCGCTCCCGGGCCCCGTGCGAGCTTTCCCGGGATAAGTAGCTTTAGCGAGCCGGCCCAGAGCAGGGCGCCGCAAGGTAAGGGCTGGCTGCACGGCCCGGGGTGCGGGACTCTGGGAGCGGGCGGCGCGCTCTGTGGAGCCGGTGCGGGGCGCGGGGCCGGGCCTGTCCGGGGCCGGGGACAATGGGAGGGGGAGTGCCCGGGCACCTCCTCCTCCGCCTCTGCCTCCGCCTCCAGCCGCCGCCACCGCCGCCGCTGCCCAGGCTGCCTCCTCCCCGAGGTATTGTTGCAAATCCTCCTTCCTTCCCCCTCAGCCGCCGCCCGCGGGCGTCTCGGGAACCCCCAGCCCTCCTCAGGCGCGAGCGCCTCTGAGGCGGCACGGACGCGGGGCGCAGCGCGCTGCCGGGGCTGCCGGGCCGCGGTGCGGAAGTGGCGGCCGCGGCCCAATCACGGGGTGCGTGTCGGGGGGAAGGGGGAGGAAAGCGAGGGGGACCCGGAGTTTTTGGGGAAGCGTCGACCCTGGGCTGGGCGGGGTTGGAGTCTTTCCCCGCGCGCCCCCTGCCTGGGCTTTTCTGGGCGCCCAGGGGGCGGGGCCACGCCCAGCCGCTCGGAGCTTTCGCGGAATCTCAGTTGTCACAGTGGAAAGGGCCTAGGGACCTAGACATTCAGTTTCCCCATTTTACAGTGGGGATAAATGAGGCACAGGGCGGAAGTGGGGTGGGAAAGGAGGGCACCCTTCCCCCCCTCCCCCCCCCCGGAGTTATTTATACCATAATGAATATGGCCGGCTCAGAACTTCTAGTCCCTTTTTGTAGGCAGTTGTTTTGGAGTATCCTCTGGGTGGCAAAGGCTGACCTGGGGGTGCTGGGCCTAGACCTTGTCCTCAGAAGTGCTCAGCTGAACCTAGGAGCCAACTCTGAGCCCAAGGTAGAAACTGCTGTGGCTTGGGAACAGGCGTGGATTGGTTTTAAGGGGATCCATGAGAAGGGCTCCTGTTTTCTCTCTTACACTTAGGAGGGATCCAAGGTGGCCCTTTGGGGCCAGCCGTCCTGGAAGGCTTTGGAAGGATGGGGTGGAGTGAGGGGGTTTCTGAAGCCCCCCCAGTGGTAAAGGCCTGCTGTATGAGGGAAAGCTGACTGAAGGGAGGAACACTCTGTGTGTGTGTGTGTGTGTGTGTGTGTGTGTGTGTGTGTGTGTGTGTTAGGGGGTGGGGTTGAGTAGAGGCAGAACTAAGAGTGTTAGTTTGGGAGAACTGGTGAGAGGGATGGGCTGCTTCCTGGAGTTGTGTGGTGTCTGCCTCCCTGAGGTCCTAGGGCCAAAGGTCTGTCTGGCTTCTTTTCCCTTCCTTCAAGGTATCAAGCTGCTGTTCTGCTGTTCAGAAGTTACCTGAAACCCGGGGCCAGCCCTGAGCTACTTGCCTTAGGCCAGACTTGCTTAACATAAAAGTTTCTCATTCTTTTTCTCCATCCTTTCTCCTTTTCCTGAGTTTCTTGCATCTTCAATAAAACTCATTTTCACTAAGGTGTTAGTGACTCTCTGGCTTGCCCTCACAGCCCGCTGACACACATGCGTTTTAAGAAAGCCCTCAAGGAAACAAAGGATGTCTGGGGGGTGCCTGCGGACAGCAGCGGTCAGCCCCTCCCCTCTCTAACTCCCTCTCTCTTATAGATCTGGGGGCAGGTAGAGGTTCACTGAGGGTGGAGCAGGGAACAGTGGTGGGCATGGGGACTAGGACACAGAGCAGGGTTCCATACCCCAACACTCATGTCTTTATGGGCCAGGGCAGGGGTGGGGAATGCCTGGCCCACAGGCCATATAAGGCTGGCAAAAACATTTTGACTGACTATGCCAAGGCAGCTACAGGCGGGACTTGAAATTCAATAAGTCTATAGCAGGCTCATTTTTTAAGTTGATAATTTTTTATGGCCTGCACATGATGTTATAAATATCCAGATGGCCATTGACAGAAAAAAAAGAGACCAGCATCCTTGTTCTCAAGTGTAGATTCCACATGGGGTTTGCCATCTGAGTGGTAGGGTGGCAAGCCTGAGGCCTCTGCATCAGGTAGTCCCACATGTCAGACATCCTGGAAACAGCTGGAGCCTAGACTTGGCTGTGGAGAGGGGAAGGGGTGGCCGAGCTCTTATCTTTTATAGAGTGACACAGTCTAATGGAGAGGTGATCTCCGGGGCCCGGTAGGGTATCCCAGGCAATACTGGGTGGCAGAGGGGACCATGAAGGATGAGGGAGCTTGCATCAGGCTGGAAGTCATCCTTGGAGGGGAGTTGAGTAGGCTGGGACTTGACAGAGGGAAGTACTGGCCTCAGGAAACCTGCTCTTGGGAAGTTCCAGTGAGAGAGGCAATGATTTGGCCTGCAAACAGTGTCCAAGAGTGTTTGTTCATTTCCATGAGTTAACTTGCTGAGTGTCTATTGTGTGCCTTTGGTGACAATACACTCCTCTGTTTTTATTTTGACAAATAAATTACAGTAAATCAGTTTTAAAACATCTCTTTTTTTTTTCTTTTTAATATCACTGAAATATGGTTTCTTTTTATGATGGCTATATTATAGCAGTGCCATTGTTTTTCACTCAAGTGAACACAGTAGCTTAAATCTGATAAAAATGTATTAACTTTGTTCTTTATGAATGTGCATTGCTTTATATAGTTGGATGTTTCACAATTAGGCCTGGTGACACTGTCAACTCTGTTTTAACCTTTGCCCAAGGTAATACAGGTAATTAGAGTAGTGCTCTAAATTACCACCCAGAACTTTTGATTCTTGGCCCCCACATGAATGTGGGCTGATTGGGGTGGCTAAGGGAACAGTCATATTGAATCTGATTTCAGAACCATGGCTCAAGATGCTGGAATGATGATTGAGTAACTTGTGAGGATTGGGAAGCCCAAAATTGGTTGGGATTGAAAACCAACAGCCAGGTAGAAGATGCCAGGTAGTATAGCAGAAGCAGAGGTTGGGGCCTTGCTGCTGTTCTGACAAAACAATGGGAATCTTTGTGCTGGAAAAATAAGATTCTGGAGCTACCTTACACCCAACTAGCAAGGCCCTGGAAGTGTAGAGATGAGGCAGGTGTGGGCTCCATCCTTGAGGAGCACACAGGGCTGTGTGTGTGAGTGATGTGGAGTGGGCAGGGTCAATATATTAAATGCTTGGGATATGCTTTGACTGCTCTGCCCTGAGGAGGGTCAGCCTCAGAGAAGCTACCACAGAAGGGGTGGTGTCTGAATAGAATCCTCTGGGCTAAGCAGGAATTGCCCAAGGTTCTAGAGATGCAGGGAAGTAGGTGGTTTATTCTCAAGGCTTTGCTATGTATGGACAGTGTGCAGGGGAGTGTGGGGTGTGGTGAAGGGGAGGTGTTCGTCTTCTGGTAAACAAGGTGTAAGTTTATCACAGAGGCTCCATGGGCCATTACATGTTTTTGGAGAGATTTATAGGAGAACGAGACTGAGCAGGGGTTCTGGAACCATCTCTGGGATTACATGTTGGGATAGTTATGTGAGAGCTGTAGCAACACTGTTGGTAACTGAATGAACTGAGACTTTGACCCAGAGCAGTAATTAGGCCCTGGGAGCTGAGTGTATTCATGATGGGTGGGGACTTTCCTGGGCTTTGCCCTGCTGGAGGTGGGCAAGGGGGGTTGAAATGGGCTCTTGTATTCAGAAAACTGGTATCTGGGTGAAAATCCATGGGTGTGCAGGTACACAGGAAGTTCAGGACCTAGAGATGCAGTGAAGAGGAAAGGAAGGGCAGTGTGTTGTGGGTGTCCTCAGTAGGCTACACAGAGGCCTGAAGGAAGGACTGGTGTATTCCTAAAGTAGGTCATAGAAATGAGATTGGTAGGTGAATGGGTGGTTGCAGGACTAGTAGGTGAATGCTTGGAACCTGATAAACCACATTGAGGTCTAGAAAATATCTTCTCATTCTTTTCTGTGAATACGATTGAAAGCCCTATAAAATGCTTGTGTAATTATATTGATTCATTAAAGCAAATTTGAAGATGATAGCTTTCATTTTGCAGATGAGAAAATGATCTAAGTGAAGTAGGGTTATACAACTAAGTGCCACAGTGTAACTTTGAACTTTTTTTCCTACTCTGTAGCCTTTTCACCCTTCCTTTATGTGCCTACTAGCACAAAAAGTTGAAGTCCGCAGTGTTCTTTGGTGTTCTTCCCTGGAATTTAATGAAGCATGCATTCCTTGGATCCCAGTGGAATCACAATTGAGTTTGCTTGAGTGAGCAGCTTTCTCTATTCCACGAGGGTGCTGTCCCACCCCTGTCTTTTCCCTGAAGATGCTGCCATTCCCTCTGCCATAGGGTTTCTCCTGTCTCTAGACCTAACTGGAGATGTCAGAGCCCTTCTTGGTAGAGCTTCCCTCCCCAGTTCCCTGTGGCATAAGGCACTGTCCTTAATGTGTTGTGTTCTCTGGAGTTGAACCAAATAGCTCCTGTTGAATCCTGCCCTTCCCTCAAGGATCAGAGGGCTTTCCTGTCACCTGCCTGCCCCAGGTGGGTGTTTTCATTGTGATAACTTGCAGATATAGGCATGAATTGGCTGCCTATTTTATTGGGAGAGGACGCAAGTCCCAGGAATGGCCCTGGCAAAAGGCACAGAAACCTGCCTTTCTTGTTTCGGAATTCTTCCCTCTCATATCTGATGTCCTGAAGATGTTTAGTGGCTGTTTGTTAAGTGGATGAATAGTGTTTATTGAATCACCACTTAACCTTGCAAATGTGTTTGTCAGCCTCCCTTCTACTTTAGAAGAAGCATCTTGAGGCTAACAATGTCTTGTTGTGTATATACCCATTGCCCATGAATGTGCCTGACTCTTGATAGGTCTCTGGAAGTTCTTACTAGATGAAGATAGGGAGTTCACAGCAACCACAGGACAGCAGTCATGTTTTTCCTGACCCTACCCTGGGAGCCCAAGGAGTTCCAGGCATAGCCTGAGAATCAGTAGGGTGGAGTCTGGGGAATTGGGACTAAGGAGTGGGGAGCAACTGGATTTGCCACTGGTTTACTTTCCCCTTCTACAGCCTTTGGTTGTGCTGGCCTTGACCATTCCTGTTTCCTTAATCCATGCCTTTGCCTATGCTGTTTTCTGTCCCTGGGTCTCTGCCTATTGCGAACCTGTGATTAATTAAGGTCAAAATCAAATTCACCCTTGTGCCATGAAGCAACTTACAGATTATTTGCCTTTCTACCTCATATATATTTGTGATCCCATCAAACTCAATCATTTGTATTGAATTTAGTGCAACTGCTTGCCATATAAAGACATTTTGTCATGGGTGGGCTACCCATTTGACAGTGATTCCCTAAGATTCTAATGTCTACTGATGCTATAACCATCAGCATTTGCTGGAGTACACTCTAATTTTTGGCTAAGAATTGAGTTACTTGACACACATGTTTTAGTTGTTCAGTAACGCACGGTGATATTTCTGTGCTGAGCAATTCTCTGACAGCTGAGAAATGGTAGGTCAAGTGCAGAGGACCCGTTTAGGACACTCCTGAAATGTCACAGGTCAGCACAGTAAAGAGGGAGAAAGAGATTCTAGAAGGTGTATGCTGTTGAAATCCTATCAAGTATCTTAGTTCCTACTCTTGTCTTTTTAAGTACTTGCGAGCTTATCAGTCTTATGTGGATAACAATTTCATGGATACCAAAGCTTGTAGTCAGTAGGAGAAGCAGCAAACTGGCAGCCAGGTCCTGCCTAGTCAGCACTGACTAGGGCCTTGGGATAACCTGATCTTGCAGAAGAGGAAGGCACACGATGGATCGGTTCAGTCACACCCTTGTCGCATGAGCTAGTGCTGGGCTATGGTCCTGACTCCCAGATTGCCCTTGTTCCATTGGTGATTTTTCAGTCTCAGTTTCTGCTATGCCTGCATTCCTTCCTTTTCCTGCCCTCCCAGCCTCAGGGGCTTTGCCTTGGAGACTTTTGGAAAAGCTGGTAACTTGAAGATCACTGTATCTTAGGCTTGAACCTTGTGTTTTGCATTTGGAAAGCCATGTGATTAAGGTGGTTCAGTTGGAGGGTGTGTGGTTTGGAATTTTATTTATCTTACTTCCACTTAATGCTTGTGGCTTTCATGTGAGAACCAAGCTTCTGGTTCTGTGCTAACTCCAAGATTTCATTGTGGTGACAGCTCTATGTTCTCTGTAACCCATGCTTTTTTATCTGTACTTATTTTTGCTTGCTTGAGGCTGACTATCTTAGTTCCATTACAAGGTAGGTCGTCTTGCCCTTTTCTTTTCTGTTAAACCTGCCCATCACAGCCCAAGTTACAGAACCCATTCGTGTTTCACAGCCTTCATAGCACTTTTTATGTGGTGAAGGCAGTTTATAATCATTTTTATTACTTAGTTTCCAATTGCATTCCAAGAGATTGGTTGGCAGGTTTTGTCTTGTGGAGATAGCAAGAAGGAAGGAACCTTGGTGTAAGAGGCTTAAGTGGGAGACTGAAATTCACATTCCTGCCTCTAATGCTTTGTCCTGCTCCTTATGTAGGTGAACAACTCCTTTACACTGGAGAGGAATTTGGTGGTATTTCAGTTTCACATTAGCAACCCTAGCTGATTGGGACTGGGAGCCTGATGGCCTGTGCCTACTGATCCCATCATCATGTTAGTACCAACCCCATGGTTTTTGGTGCAAGAAAAACTAAGATCTATGTTTGAGCCACCCAAGAGCTCTGTGATCTTAAGCAAGTTCTGGACATCCATTTGAGGCTAATAACAGTCAGGCAATATAGTGCATTTGGTGGGGATGGAGTTGTATGTAGCAGTATAAGTGTGTGAATGAGTCAGCTCTGGGTGCCCAGCACAGTCTCTGGCACATGGGAATGGCACCTTAATGCTGCTGGTGGATGGGATTTAGACCAAGACTACCCTAAGTTTAAGTCCTAGCTGTGTCTTTTAGCTGAGGATGATCCCATAGGATGAGCTCAGGTGTAATTTTGTTACCCAGCTTACTCACTCGTCACATCACTGAAGAGAGTAATGTGCTGCAGAAAGCAGGGTGGGCACCACAGACTATCAAGGCTAGCATTTCTTCTCCTTCTTTAAGACTTATCTTAGGTATTTGAAATACAGAGGGAGTGGTAGAGATCATCTAACTAATTCAGTTCCCAAATGGCCATTCATGTCTGGGACTGGGTCAAACCAACACCACAAGCCAGGAGCTCTTGTTGGGAGGACCCAGGTACTGGTGCCATCTTCTACTACTTTCCTAGGTACCCCAAGCACTTTGGCAGGGAGCTGGATTGGAAGTGGAGTAGCTGGGACTTGAACTGGTGCTCATATGGGATGCCAGCATTACAGGGTGCTGCTTAACATACTGTGCTACAGGGCCTTCTTTCTCTCTCAGGCTGTACATCTTGCTGAAGAAATTAGGAAATAGGGGAATATAACTGTGGACATATGTGGTATGAATTTCTTATGTACTTATTTGAGACTTGGAAAGAAAGAGACAGATAAAATTGATGTTCCATTTGCTGGTTCACTCCTTATATGTTTACAACAGTTGGTCTTGGGAGGTGCCAAACCAAAATCAAGAACCTGGAACTCAAGCTTGGTCTCCCACAAAGGTGGGAGGGACCCAAGAATTTGGACCATCCCCTGCTGCCTCCCAGATTGTTGCTTGGTATTCCTAGGAGATTTTTTTTTTCATGTTGAAAGATTTCTGTCTTTAAGGTTACCCTCAATTTGCTTATGGATAAACATGTCTGTTACATCAGTAAGCTGTTTCACAGGTTACAGGCAAAATTTCTGGTTTGATTAGAACAACTTCAGATTGTGATTATGCTTTAGGGGTTTTGTTATGGGTGTGAGCGAAATCACATCAGACATGTCTAAGGTTTATTAAGGAGTCTTTATTAACCGAGCTTGGTAATAATAGAGCACACTAGAAATAGCAAATCACAAGTCCGTATGGCAGTCCAATCAATCGTAATCCAACCAAACATAATCCAAAGAGGAACAAATGGTCATTATCCTTAAGTCCTCCCTTAAGCTGAAGACCTATGTCCCAGCTTCCGCAACAATATAAGTTATCCTAACAGACATACAACGAATAACCTGGACATACTTACAAAGCTGCAGACATTCACCTTTCCTTTGCTTCTCTGCCCACATTCCATCACTGTTAGGCCTCACCTCTCCTGAAACTCCTGATAGTACACAAACCAGAAATAACATTGCTATATCCATTTTCCCATCTAAGCAGTACACAGGACCATGCTCAGGGGATTACCTGTCCTGGGTCAGCCAAGAGTTGAGGTACCAGAGCAAAGGAAGCACCTGACCAGAAAGAGAGTGAGCCCCTGCTTCAGGGGCCTTTTAAAGGGGCTTGCGAGGGGAGTGGTTACACAATGCAATACCGTCCCCTCTCAGATAGGCGAGTCACAGGTGGGCAGGAGAAAATACTTGGATGGTGGTGGGGAGTGGCTGAGGATGGAATTAATGTCCCATTGCTGTTAGAACCCGCCTTCAGGACAGAGGGTAGGGGACACAGCCACATTTCATTTGCCCACTGTCAATGGGTGCTGGCTATCACTGGCTGTACCCCATAACAGTTTTAATAGCATCCCCTTCGAACTCAGGAGTGTTTGAGATGTGGAGGATAAATTATGTCACACTACTTACATGTGTTGAGTGAGATAGAGTATATGACCAAGGCCAAGCTTCAGGTAAGGCCTGAAGGGACCTCTGCTCTTTTTGTTGGAGGACATGCTAGGCATGTGAAAAAATGTCTATTGAATGAACTCTTTTTATAAAAGTAAAGTTCAATGTCTTTGAAAGGGATTTTAACATTGTAGGCATTTAGTATGTACTAGGGTTGCTAAAAACATTGTAATATGCATGAGCACCTCTAGTTATAAGCAAGTGTCATGAAAGAGTTGTTTATGCAGAACTGGAGGACTGAATGGGTCTGGAGCGTGTGTAGAGACTTGTTGCAAGTGCAGAGGCTTGAGTTAGATGCAGCTACATGGGAAGACTGGGATCAAGAGTCAGTGGGACCCAGCTTGTTTGAACTGCTCTTAGTTAAGAGGTGAGGTACATACTTTAGCTGGTGCCTGGGTCTATTCTTTTCCATCCATTGGCCCTTCTAAATAAAACTCTGTAATTGTGACTGTGGGAGCCCAGTGTTGTTCTGAATTCTGTGCCAACAGGTGTACAGAGTCACATGCCCTATGTCTTTCTAATAAATTTCCCTTGAAGTTTTTTTTTTTTTTTAATTCTGAGGAAGAAAACAACTGGGTTGGCACCTAGAGTGTCTTTTTTGTTTAGTTTGAAAACTAATCATTCTCTGGGACTGCAATAAGGAGTTGCCACCCAGAGGGTGGGGTGTTCCTTGACTCATGGGAAAGGTAAACTCTACCGTGACCAGGCAGGTGAGTGGCATCTTTTCTTAGAGTGAGGTGAAAGGCAGGTCAGCATTCCATTAGCTGCTCATTTCTATCTGGGAAAACTCTCTCCTTAGCCACAATGTGTGCAGCAGTGTCACTTGGGGAATATTTTAGTTCCAGTATTGACAGCTGGACAGAACTTTAAAGAAATATTTGTCCATCAATTTGGCACATTTATGTATTGATTTGTTTGACATGAAATGCCAAGTGACCCTTTGAATGGATGAGAGAAACTCAGCTCTGAATTTGGGGGGTGAGGACATGAGTGCTGTGTGAATTCTGTCTACAGGAGGTCATACAAATAGTCAAGATGATATGTACCAGTATGTGCAGAAGATACTGAGGAATAGATGATGACTGGCTCCAGGATCCTGGGTAGATGTTGCAGATGGAGAGACTGCCATTTGATTGGGCATTGAAGCATCTACAGAAATTTGTGTGAGGAGTGAGAGAAGGAGAGATTTTTTAGATGGGAGAAATCATATGAACCAAGGACATGTAGAGGGGGAAGTGCATGACGCTTTGGAAAATTATTCAGGGATGGCACAATAAAGAGATTGGGGAAATGAAGGTGGGGGTAGGTAGAGGCCTGGATCAACAAGGGCTCTGATTGCTGCGTAGAATTGACACTTCACTCTGAAAGGAGCATCAAGAAGGGCCATGAGATGCTAGTGTCTGTCCTTTTGGAGACTGCTTGCTTGCAGTGCTCTGGATGGATGGGAGGGAAGGTGAGTAGAGAAAGTGAGAGGTTCTGCAGTACCCCAGGTAAAAGCTAAACTGAATTAAAGTTGAGGTAGTGAATATGAGACAATTGTTTATACAGAGAATAGAAGTCATTCCCGTCTTCTCATTTTACATAGAGGACATAGGTCCTGAGAAGGTACCACATGCAAAATCCACAGCCCTCGTCTCAGTGTAGCCTTCTGAGGCTCCTATCCTTTAGCTGGCATTTAGAAGGTTGACAATTAGGGTTGGCGTTGTGTTGTCACAGGTAAAGCTGCTGCCTGTGACACTGGCATTTCATATGGGTGCCGGTTAGGACCCAGCTGTTCCACTTCTGACCCAGCTTTCTGCTAATGAGCTTAGGAAAGCAGTGGAAGATGGCTCAAGTACTTGGGGCCCTGTGCCTATGTGGGAGACCCTGATGAAGCTCCTGGCTCAGCCCTGGCCATTGCAACCATTTAAGAAGTGAACCAGCAAATGGAAAAGTCTTTCTCTTACTCTGCCAATCGAGTCAATTACTAAATGCTTTTCCCCCTTCTCACCCCGAAAGAAAAAGTGGGACAATGCTGGTTTGGAGCAAGAACTGTTTACCAGGGAAGACCTACACTGGCAATCCTCTTATAAAACCTTCTGATAACCCCCTTATCGAGGATTTCTGGATTTATACAGTCTCTACTCACTGGAGCTTAGGAGATACTGAAGTAGTGACTGAATGTTATAGTAAAAATTGGGGCATTTGGGGTGAGCATTTGATACAGTGTTTAAGACACCACTTAAGATACCCATATATCATATCAAAGTGCTGGATTCCAGTCCTACTTCTGCTTCCCACTGATGCCCCACTGAGGAGGCATCAAGGGGTAGTTTAAGTACTTTTGTCCCTGTCACTCATGCGGAGGCCTGGAATGAATTCTAGGCCCCTGGTTTTAGCGTGGCTTAGCCCTGGCTGCTGTAGGCATTTGGGAAGTGACCCAATGGGTGGAAATTCTCTCTCTTCCTTTCAAGTAACTTAAAATACAGAAACAAGAAATTTAAAGATTCAGGGATTGGTAGAAGACCTGTGTAGACAGTGTCTTAAACTTGTCAATGTTGACATCCTTTATTTATTTACTTATTTTCATTTACTTAATTCCTGGAACAAAATACAGAATTGTGTGTGTGTGTGAGTGTGTGCATAGAAGATCTTCTAGCCATTTGAGTTTTATCATATTGGAGGTAAGTCAGAAAGCAATAAAAAAAAAAAAAACAAACAAATGGTTGGACTCTAAAACTGGTAGTTCCTACAGCATATGTATGCACCAGAAAGATCTTTGTGAATGGACCAGCTGGCATGTTCTGATCACAGTAGAACCACCAATATCATGTGTCTCTCTTGCTGGTTGCTGTTTTTTTTTTTTTTTTCAGCTTACTTCTTATTTATTTGAAAGGTAAAGCAAGAGAGAGAGAGAAAAAGAGAGATCTTAACATCTGCTAGTTTACTCTCCATCCTGCGCACAGCAGTTGGGGCTGGGCCAGGCTGAAGCCAGGAGCCAGGAACTCAGTCTGGGTCTCTGACATGAGTAGAAGGAACCCAAGTATGGGTTGTTACTTGCTGTCCATTAGCAGGAAGCTGGATCAAAAGTTAACATGGGAATTGGATGCAGGCACTGTGAAGTGATATGTGGGCTTTCCAAGCAGTGGCTTAACCTATTGTTATGATGCCAGCCCCATTTACCCTTTTTAAAAGGGTTTATAGTTAGCAATGTGTTTTTTTTTTCCTATAAATTACAGGTAAAGAATTTCAATAGCTCTGTGGATAGTATTGTCCAAGTTTTACCGATTAGGAACTTGAGACTGGGAATGATTAAACAATGTGCCCAGGGCTCAATATAGTTGGACATTGACCCAGGACTCAAGTTTGCTATTAATATGGTACTGGAGTCTTCCTGATGCCTGCCTGTGCAGACATCAGAGTCAGGCTCTGGCTTCTATTCCTGTCCATATCCCCTGCAGCTCTTGTGGAACCTTATATTTGGTAGGAGTTTGTGGAATGAATCCATGAATATATGTTATATAGAAATGAAATAATAAATGACATACCAAGTTTTAAGAACATCTTTAGCAATATAATAATGCGTGATTTTAAATTAGTCTGCTATCAAAAGACAATGAAAAAAGGACTCACTTGGAGTACATTTTTCTCAACTTTAGTTTAAAAAGATCAAAATCCTTCTGCTTGAATACATCTTTCTGATCTCCTGAGAACATAACTCCCCTAAATCACAAGGTCTCCTTTTGTAAATTTATATCATTTCTTTTCACTTAATATTATTACAGAAAAGCTCTACCTTAATTTTGGGGGGAGATTTATCTTTATGTGAAATCAGTAAAACCTAGTTTAATGATTACTGTTTTGGCAGTAGGATGGTTTGAAATTAAAAACATTAAGTGCAGTTTGGTACATCCAAACATGTAATGACAAGCATCAATGGAAACTAGCTTTTGTTCCCTTCTAATCTGTTTTGCAAAAATAGTTATGTTTTTGGTGCTTTGATTTTTCTCTGCCAGTTAAAAATATTGTTAATTTGGGAGGGAGCTATTGCCACTGTCTCCTAGTTTGCACTAGCAATAACCTGGAGTCAGGAGCAAGAACTGAGTTCAAATCCAGGCACTTTTATGGGGGATACAGGTGTCTTAGCCACTAGGCTGAAAGCCTGTTTCACTCTCTTATTGAATCCATATGAGTCTCTACTTTGGGCTGTTGTGGATCTGCATTGGTGGCTAGGAGAGTCAGAAGTTCGTATTCAGGGCCAGGTGCCATGGCCTAGTGGCTAAAGTCCTCATCTAGAACGTGCGGGGTCCCATATGGGCACCAGTTCTAATCCCAGCAACCTCACTTCCTATCCAGCTCTCTGCTTGTGGCCTGGTAAAGTGGTTGAGCACGGCCCAAAGTTTTGGGACCCTGCACCGTGTGGGAGACCTGGATGAGATTTCTGGCTCCTGGCTTTAGAGCAGTGCAATATTGTGGTCACTTGGGGGAGTGAATCATTGGACGGAAAATATTTCTCTCTGTCTTTCCTCTATCTCTCTTTACAATAAAAAGAAATGCATCTTAAAAGAAGTTCGTATTCACACCATGAATTCACACCATACCGCTTGTTCGCCACATACCTTTTATCAGTTACGACGTCTGTGGCAGCCTCTGATTCTCCACCTGTAAAAGGCAGTCACAGTGCTTTTCATGGAACACAATTGTAGAAGGAATTCTCTGGTCCATGTGGTAAATCTGTAGGACCTGAGTAATGTCACTGAGCACTGTTAATCTCCATTCTTTTTGACAGTTTATGTGTCAGCGTACCAGATGGTAAAGCAACTGAGGTCTTTCCCCTTCTGTTTCTCCATGGAAGACTTTAAATACAAGTTTATTCATTGGTTGGTATGTTCTCAGTTCTTAAGAGTGAGAGTTTACAGGCATGAAAGTCTCTAGCATTTCTGCGACTTGCCATGGTCATTGCTAGTCAGCCTTCAGAAATAGTTTGCACCACTACCTTGCATGGTCACAGGCAATGTGTGAAGCTTCTTGCTTCACTGTACCTTCCACAGGATTTATTTATATGACTTTTATTTGTCTTTGTTTTTTATTTCATTTTTGGGGTCATCTGCATTTCTTTATTACTGAATGAATTTCCCAAGTAATAGTTTACACTTGATCTTAGCCAAAAGGCTGAGACACCCAAGTAGTTGTTTAATGATTGTGTTTCTACTCATGTAAATGGTCAAATGACAAACAATATTTAAAATGCTGGGCCTGGTGCAGTAGCCTAGTGGCTAATGTCCTTGCTTTGCAAGCAATGAGATCCCATATAGGTGCTGGTTTGTGTCGCAGTGGCCGCACTTCCCATCCAGCTCCCTGCTTGTGGCCTGGGAAAGCAGTGGAGGAGGGCCCAAAGCCTTGGGACCCTGCACCTGTGTGGGAGAACCGGAAGAGGTCTGGGCTCCTGGCTTTGAATGGTGCAGCTCTAGCTGTTGTGGGAGACCCAGAAGAAGCTCCTGGCTTCTGGCTTCAACTCTGACCATTGCTGTCACTTGGGGAGTGAATCAGCGGACAGAAAATCTCTCTCTTTGTCTCTCCTCCTCTGTCTCTGATTTACCAATGAAAATAAATCTTTAAATATGACCTATGCTGGACAAACTTGGTAAAGAGAGCTAAAAATGTCTAGTCCTTTGAGTTGCCTGCAGTTTCTTTATGTATCCCTTCATTTATTCAGCCAGTCTGTTGATGTTTATTGAGTACCTGCTACCGGCTAGGCAGTGTTCCAGAAGCTACATATACCATGAAGCAAAAAGTAAATGAATACAGTCAGCAATCTGCCATCCAGCTTCCTCATTTGATGTGTGTGATCGCTGAGGCCTCGCAGAGTGAGGTTAATTACCTAGGGTCATACAGCTTGTTCAGTAATAGAGCTGACCATTTATTTGAACAGTAATGATTTCAAGTGTTTTCTATCAGTGGGCTTTTAAACCTTGGAGACATCCTGGGAATTTCAGTGTTGTGATGTTAAATATTATCTCCAAACTGTATCCACACTGAGAAAGCAAAGTCCTAGTTTTTGCTTTAGAAAATGTGTCCATCTGGTTCTCCAGTCTACTTAGATTTCAGCCCTTCCTAGTCATTTCTGGCACCTAAATTTATATTCATTCTTAGATGAATGCATAGTATTAAAATAGGGCCAGAAAACAAAACTACAATCCAAGTGGTTTGTGCTAAATGTGAACCTTTTTGGCTATGTTTTTGGTACATGGAGAGAACAGATGACATATTTCCCTTTCAAATAAAATAGTCAATTTAGATTTAATAAGGCAGTTATCTTCAGGTAATAAAAATTCAAGTAACTTGCCATAACTATCTTGTTTAAAGTCAATTAAGAGCCTCATATTCCTCACTTGCTGGGTAAAATTTAATAGAACTTCAGTTAAGCATTTATTGCTTATTTAATTCAAAATTAAGTTAATCACCACAGTTGGTAACAACAAGTGAGTATTTAATTAACATTCAGCAAAGTACCTTATTAAGTCTAAATGAGATACAGACAGGTCTTGTTTATCTCCACCACGTCTTCTCACCTCTCACCCGGAAGGGATTTTGATTTCCTCGGCTCTTCTCTTCTGACTTGGCGTCTTCATTTTCTTCTGGTTGACACTCAGCCTGGGCCAAGGAGGAGAGGAGACACGAGAATCTGCCATGTGTGGGGAGTTTTGCTTTCAGAGGTACCGGAGACGTTTGACATATTCCACTCTGCTTTTTAAGAATTAACCAAACACATTCTCTGTGTGAGACAATCTTGTAAGCACCACAAAAGACACAAGGAGGTCATTTTGCCACTTTGGCTGTTTCTTCTCCTTTGTCTTCTCAGGTAACACATGGCTGTTGGTCTGCAGTGGGTAGGGCTGGGTGTCTGGGGCTCCGTGATGATGATTCAGACAACTCCACGCCTTTCAAGGAGGGCACGCAGTCTACAGGAACATTGCTGCTGCAGCAACATGAAGCTAACTGCTTTAGCCTGACGAGTTCTCGGAAGCAGTAATTCCCCCAGCCTTGAAGTTTTATTTATTTTTAAAAAATATTTATTTATCTGAGATAATTTTATATATATGTATATATATGCATTAGAGATATTTCATCTTCTGATTCACTCCCCAAATGGCTGTGATGGCTGGGTTGGACCGGGCTGAAGCCAGGTGCCAGGAGGTGGGTTCAACTCTGTCACATGGGTGGCAGGGGTACAAGCACTTTGGCCATCTTTCTCTGCTTTTCCAGGTGTATTAACTGATAGCTGTTTATAGAAGTAGAGCAGCCAGAACTTGAACTAGTAGTCATATGGGATGGTACAGCACAGGTGACACCTTAACATACTATGCCACCATACTGGCCCTGCCAAATGAGGTTTAAATGGATATATTTATTGTGAGTCCTTTCTGAGTTTTTAGTAAATAATGTACTTCGCGACTTCCCTGAGAGGTTTAACTTTTCAAAATTTTTTCAATGCAGAACCTAGCATTCTCCCATTTTCCTCCCACAGGCTTTGCTGTGGGAAGAGCTGCTATGGCTCAGTTTTCCTGTTTTTTTGGAGTGAGACGTGCGGGTGGTGAGGTTTACAAACTGGTGGGGCCAAGCATGCTGAGCCTCTCACAGCCCAGAAGGGACGTGCAGATGTTCACCCTGGTAACTGTGAAAGAAGATCTACTTTCCAAGGTTACATTCAAAGGATCCTGAGCAATGGAATTAAAGCCAAGTTTATTTTGGGGTAATTTTTTTTTGAAATCCATGCATAGATTTTTTTTTTTCATAATTCACATTTTCTAGAAACATTTTGAAGATCTCTTATATTTTCAAGGTGTGCATATAAAAAGAGTGATTTCAGACTTTGGGGCTTCTAACGTGCTGGGGTGAGATCAGAGCAGGCTGTCTTTCTGGTGAACAGCTAGGCCTGGTGAGATAGTCTTTGGATATACAGAGAGGCCTGGGGGCTCCCATGAGGCCCTGGGAGCAGAACTACTGTAGAATTCTGACATGAATGGTTTGATGGAGATAACCTTGCACTTTTACATAATAACTTGTACCAGTTTCCATCACAGTGTGCACCTGGACAGCTACAAGCTAGTGGACTTCTTGCTTTAGATTTTCTTCCAACTGAGTGAGTGCCTGACTGCAGACATGATCTTTGATTAGGTTTGTTAAGGTGTTCTGATGCCTCATCTGGGGCAGAGCCTCTGCCTTGTGAATCACAATCTTCTAAGAGCGAGCTTTGGCTGCTCTACAGATGGTCTCGTTCTAACAGGTCTGGTCTCTGTTTCCTTTAGTCCGCCTTTCCTTTCCCATGATGCTTACCTTATACTGTTGAGGCACCTATAGGTTCCTTTTTTATTCTCCTCCAAATGGATCACCCTGTTCATTTAGGTCAGGCCACCCTTTTATAGTCTCCGTGAAAAGGCATCTATTTCCTTTACAGTACTGCTGTCAGTGTTCTCCTCTCCCGTAGCAACCAGCAGATGGAACATGCGATATGAGATGGAGGAGAAGCTCCCAATCTGCTCTGTGCATTGCAGACGACTGGGCCTCAAGCTGTGTTCTCCGGGAGTCTGCTGGCGGTGCCCAGCCTGTTGTCCTTATGTGTATGGAAGGAAGCACAGGCATAAGGAACCAGGGGCCTGCTTTTCTCTGTTGATTTCATATTGTATAGGAGTTTTCGGCATCTATGAAATGTTAGAATTAGGCTGTGGTTATTTGTAGGTACCTTTTCAACTTAGCACGTGTTGAATTTTAGCATTGACCTGGTCAATGTCAGTGGATGTGTCTTATTTTTTTTTTTAGCCTGGAAAGGTAAATGAGGGAGCGTAGACAGTTAGCACAGCGCCATGGCCACATGCTGTGGGCCATCCCTGAATGCCGGGCCTGCTATACTTTGTTTGTATCTTGCTTCCTTCTCCTCTGCTGCCCTCACTGCTCCTTTCTCTGTCTGCTGTCCTACAGCTCTGCATTTTGTCCTCCTCTAGCTTGGTGACTCCCATTTTGCAAGCTTTTTCTCTCCAGCATTGTCCAAGGATGGCATCCCCTCTGGAGCATCCTGAAGACAGATGCCCACACTGGTAGGGAAGAACAGGGATTGGTAGTTCTGGATAATCTCACATCTTCCCAAAGACTGTTCTTCCTAACCACTTTCTTTGTTGAATAAATATTATTATCAGTGGATGAGTGAAACCAGGTCTTGCCATCATGTCTTGTTTTTGACTATTGGTGGGAACTACAGCCAAGGAGTTTCATTATCATTTGGAGAGGAGGGATTGTGCTTTCTCATAGTTGGGCAAGGTACTATTAGGTGCACAGCATGGGTTTTTGAGTCTACAGGAAAAATGACATGGAAAATATAGGCTTGTTTTGTCTGCCTTACGAAAGCAGCCCGCCTGTTTCATTGCACCATACACCAGGACAGACACTTAGGGAATGAAAATGTCAGTAGCAGTTGGCAAGAGGCATACAGGAGGGCATGACATGGACCGCTGCTGCCGCTCTGGCAAGAGTGACATGTCAGAGATGGCAAGGCATAGTTAGGACAATCCCTGGGATGTTGTTCAGATGTGGTGAGGCCATTGGTAATGGCAGTGTGGTTTGGTTCTGCTCCAGCAGAGGTTTTCAGAACTTAGGAATTTTCCTTGAGAGTCTTTTAGTTTCCTCTTCTTTCTGTGAAATATAATCCTCACCTGCCTGTCCTTGTGTTAGTCTGTAGGATTTTTCTCATTAGACGGGCTGCTTGAAAATTCTAGAGACAGTTTCATAGCTTTAGTCTCTCTGTAGTACAGCATGTGCAGTGCCTGGGCTTTCATATTTGGCTGGGTTTGCAGTGTCTCGGTCTTGCCTGTGCCATGGATACCCTGACTTGTTGCTAAGTCTTGTTAGGTTCCTGTTTTCTCATCCATCAAATGAGGATGACAATTACTTGCATGTGGCACTGTTGTGAGGGCTGACTGAGTCAATGCATGACAAAGCTGGTGCAAGCTCAGTAGTAGGTGTGAAGCCTGAGCTCTGGCCATCCTTCTCCTGTCGCAAAGGGTGATTTGGAAAAGTCACTGCAGAGATTTACATGAGCAGGGCTTTGGTTTTTATTGTGATTGTCTTTCTAAACAAATTTAATTTTGGACTATGCATTCAGCTTTTCAAGAGTTGTAAAGATTGTACAAATAATTTCCATATACTCCCTACCAAGTTTCTTTCTCTGACATCTTCCATGCCTGTGACATATTTGTCAAAACCAAGAAAGTGACATTTGGACTGTACTAAGAATGACACTGTAGCCGGGCTCCAGATGTCAGTTGTTTTTCCATTACCTTGCTTGTTCTAGTCCAGGATTTAGTCCACATATCACAGTGCATGGAGTTGTCCTACCTGCCCAGTTTAGAAGAGTTTTAAAACCGTATTTTTTTTTGTAATGGAAAAATCCTATACAGCCTCTCATGTTGAACTAGTGAACTAGAACAGATGTGGGTAAAGTGGAGGAGATGGGATTCATGTTTGTGTGTGTGTGTGTGTGTGTGTGTGTGTGTGTGTGTGTGTTCCCCACTGCTTCTCCCCAAAGGCATTCTGGCAGAGCAGGTCTTAAAAGTCACTTAGTTCAACCTCTTTGTTTACAGTGAAGGCAAAAGCCTCCAAACTGAAATGACAATGTTAGGAAAAGCTGGAAGCTCAGACAGAGGTCTAAATTGTTCCTCGAGTTGCCCTGATCCCATCCTTGTTGTTAAATGATGAGTGGACAACAATCAGAGTTTGTGTTTAGGATCTTGTATTATGCTGCTCCTCAGTTTCTCTTATCCATAAAATGGGCCCAGCAAGCAATCCTTTGTTAGGACTCAAGCCTTACAAGGTATCACAACGTTCCTTGTGAAGTTTAGCTGAGCCATTATGCTCATTTTTAGTATAGACCACAGCATAGTGGGTGCTCATAAATGTTTGAATACTGAAGGTTTGAAAATTAGTAGGCTGTGGACTTAGAACTTATTCAGAAATGCTGGGCAAATTGATGTGAAAGGAAGGATAACCATTCATAAAGAAATCCGTGATACTGAGGAGTGTAACTAGTGTTTGAGCTGCTGATAAGCAGGATATACTGTCTATTTTTATTCCTGGAGGCTGTTATCATACAATACTACATTATGTTGCAGTCTGACTTTCACACAAATTAGATCCCAAAACTTCTTACAGGAATTAAAAATACAAACTCGTGGGCAGTATGTGTTTTATAAATTACAGAAAACAGTAGTGTGAAGACACGGCGTAGTAAGTACAGTGAAGCCTGCAGCAGGCACCAGTAGCAGCAGGAGTGCAGGCAGGAGACAGTGGAGAAGGTGCAGGAGCTGGGAAGCCGCATGCAGCAGCAGGTGCACGGCTTTCTCCTCAATGCCAGGAGAGGTGGGGAGAGGGGACAGCTCCAGCAGGGAGCTGGGTGAAGGCAGGGCAGACCCAGGACCCTTTAGTGTCTCCTTCCTACCCTGCCATTTATGGTCTTACTGAATGGGTCCAAGTGAATTTTGGAACCTCAGCTCTGCTTTGCTCATTCTCACTGTTGCTGCCATTTTTTTTTTTTTTTTTTACTGTCTTGATTGCCTTTCTTTGCCATTGTCACTTGCCTGAATCCAAATGGATCTTCCAGGTCACGCATGCAACCTCCTCCTTGAAGCACAGTTTGATATTTACCCATCTTTCTTAAGCAGGAAATTATCACTTCTTCTTGTGACCTTTTATGGCCCTTAATCTGTTCCACTTGTGTGACACTGAGCACTTTCTCTCTTGCATTACAGTTATTAATATGCCTATCTCATTTTGGGTTTTTAGGTTCTTGAAGAGATTTATTCTTCCCTATGAATGTTGGCAGGCATATAGCGAGCACTTGTTGAATGGAAGGATGCACAGATGGATGGGCAGCTTTGACATTGTACTGTGCTAAGTATAGTCTTTAGAGGAGAGTTTTGACTTGCTCACCTTTGGGTCATCCAATACGGGCTCCAAGAAGGTACCCATTCACTCCTGCTTTCCACAGCAGAGACTCAGACACTGTGCCAGGGTCGCAGCAGGAAACAGCTCTTTCGTTGATCATCTGCACGGAAAAGATGGTGCTCTTTGGGATGTGTTGTCATACTTGTAAGGTTTGCCGATAGTGTTCTTCTGATGTCCATGAAGAAATGGTTTGTTTCGCCTACGAGCATTTCTCATGAACCAGGCAAGTGTTTGCTTGTCCCTTTGGCCGACTTTGTACTAACGAGATCGCTGGGCTCAGAACCTCCCTGTTGCTCAGATTCCACAGCAGTTCTTTGGTGGTGACTTGCCTCTGAGGTAAACACACTTTCTGGTTTTTATTTTTTATTTTTCTGAAAGAGTGCCAGCATGCCACCGTGTTGGTGGCTGGCCATCCTCGTTCCATGATTTTGCTTTTTCTCTTTTAATATAGTGACAGAATGTGTACTGCTGAGGTGGTAAATGGAAAAAAGAACTGCAGTGGCGTCAACTGTCTCAACTGTCTGTTTCTTGGGGCCTTTTGATTAATCACAGGAGGAAGCGTCAGACAGGACCACATGACTTAGGTTCACGCCAGATCCAAGGCAGAGGGGAAACCCTGGAGGAGTTTTTGGGGCGGTTGAACTGAGGGAGCCCAAGGTTCTCAGGGCAGTGGAGTTGAAGGGAACGCAGAGATGATTTGTCCCAGTTGCTCTGAAACCTGCAGGAATGCCAGCATCTATCCAGGGGCTTTGCTGGGCTGCATCTCAGCATTCCAGAAAGTCTGACGCGGTAGGGTAGATGGGGCTGTGAATTTACAGTTCCAACCAGTCCACAGGTGCTCAGAACCACTGATCTATTCCACCTGCTGGGTTTCTCTCTCGGTTTTTGGTTTGTATTGTTTAATGGGGAAAAATAGGCTCTGACATAGGTGGATAGGACCTTGGTATGGTCAGGTCACACAGCATGGCTGGTCAGCAGGAGTCCCTGCCTGCAGACTGCTCCACACTGCTGAAGCTCGGTGGACAGCATTTTGAGTTCTAACCCATGGTAGGTAGCTTGGTTTCACTGAGTTTGTATGATCCATTCTCAGATTTATTTTTTAGTCCTTTCCATTGGCTTCCTCCAACTTCACTTCTGTTTTTTCCTTTCTTTCTTTCTTTCTTTCTTTCTTTCTTTCTTTCTTTCTTTCTTTCTTTCTTTCTTTCTTTCTTTCTTTCTTTCTTTCTTTCTTTCTTTCTTTCTTTCTTTCTTTCTTTCTCCTTCTTTCTCCTTCTTTCCTTCCTTCCTTCTTTTTCTTTTCTATTTTCTTTCTTTTTTTTTTGGCGGGGCATTGTTCAATTGGCACACATTTGTTGTCCACTGCTGTGTGTTTGGAATTGCATTTGGACTGGAGGTGTTATAGCACTATGTAGGTCTGAAGGTGTGCACTTTGACTCGTCAGATGCTGAGTCATTTCTTTCTCATTTCATGTTTGGAAATGAGGATGTTCTCACCCCCTAGGGCTGCAGGTAGAACTCTGAGTGTGTACTTGGCCCTCATGACATACGACATGAATGTTAGCTCCTATTACAGTACTTACTAAAGAGAAGAAGACATAGTTCCCACCCTCTCTGGCACAGCTGACCGGAGCAGTGCCTTTACCAGAGATAACTCTGGTTTAGTGGGATAAACCCGACTCAGCAAAGCTGGGATCTCTGGCTGGCTGTGGTCTTGGACAAGCTACCTAATTTCTCTGAGTGGTAATTTGAAGTGAATAGACAATTTCAGCAATGGGAGGATGGAGATTGGGAAGTCTGTGTACCAGGTACCAAGTTTCAGACTAACAGAGAATTAACGCCTGAGGAATGGTCTGGAGGAGCGAGGTGGTGTATGGCTCTGTGTGAAGGCTCAGCAGCCCTGCTGCAGCTGAGTGACTGGCCAGCTCAGAGAGGGTCTTGTCTGCAATCCTGGGGAGATTCCTCACTCCCTGGTAACAGGGCGTGAGGTGCTGGTGGAAGCCAGGTGGATAACACTTGGAGAGCTGTTTGGGAATCTGACCATGGTGAGGATACCTGTTGTGGGGTGAGGCTCGAGGGCCTTCTACTCCTTAGGCCAGCAGCATGGGTGTGTGGGTGGCAGGTGGCACAGGGATTTGCACCCAGCACTGACCTTGGCACCCTGATTACCGAGTTCATTTAACATTACACAGATTGGAATAGAAAGGGGCTGGATGTATTTGCTGTGTCTTTCTTGATTGGTTTAGAAACTGAGAGAAGCTTGTGTAGAAAATGGAGAAAGATAACAGTAAGGTGTAAGCCTCAGCTTCCTTATGTGCTAAATGGAAAGGCTGCTGGTGAATATGATGACATTATTCTGTGTAGCTTGATGATGAAAGAACTCGTCTGTGGGAAGGCATTCTGTGGTGACAAAATTCCGGACAAGTGCATGGGGTTTTTCTTATTGCAGAAGCTCTGGGACAAATGGGAGATGGGGCTGCTCAGGCGTCCTGGGAAGTCTTGTGAGGGGCAATTCGGTGGGCTGCTGCCACAGGTTGGCCAAGGGCTCTGGGAGGCTGTGAGTAGGCTGGAGTGTGTTATCCAAGAGCTCCTGAAAACAGCAATAAGTGGGGGATGATAGGGTGTGCCTATTATTTTTTTTCCTTTCTCTTCCTTAGAGCTTTTGACCTTGGTGACCCTGAGAGATCCAGGGAGGTGGACACTGCAGCGCTCTTTCACAGGCATGATGGGGCGAGTCTCACTTGAGCAGGGTGTTGGGGCTGTGTCTGCGCCCCCTGGAGCTTACTTGTTTCCATTCACAGCCAGCAATGTTTTCCAGGGATTCAGCTCATTTCACAAAGCAGGCGTGCTGGGAAATGTGGCCCTGTGGAGAGCCTCACATGGCAGCTGGCAGGGGAGTTGCCCAGCAGTGTTTTCTTTCTTTCTGGCAGTCCTGGACCCCCTCCCCATGCCAAGGCCAGTTTAGGCTGATGGCAGGCCTGTTTCTGCTTCTGTCTTTTCTCTCTCAGCATCTTGGTTTTACTGGATATTGTTTGCTTGTCCAAGGTATTAGAATCTCCTGTTCTTCAAAACCAAGAATGATTCAAAAGTGTCACATTCACCCCAGGTCTGTCTGCTGCCTGCGCTGTCAAGCTGTGCCTCTTGGGTTACAGTGAACCTCCAGTCATCATTGACCTTGAGGAGTCCCTAATTCTGAGTCACCTCTTGCCTAGCCAGCATGTACAGCATCTGTTTGCCTCTTGCAAAGATTCACACTTGACTTGTGCTGCAGGGAGGGGCTCCTGTGGATTCCAGGTTTATTTGCTGCTTTGGGGGTGGGACACACTAAAGTGAATGCAGTGCCACTGGGGCCACCTAGGAGGTCGTACTCTACACGAGAAACAGGCATGTCAATCCAACTGGGTAGTGCCAGGATTGAGGTTTCCAGAGCAGGCTGGAGGGGTTTGCAGCGGCAGGGTGAGTGTAAGAGTACATCAGCTTCACAGATTGGTGAATGATTGGTGCTATTTAAATATGCACATGGCGGTCCATCAAGATGGAGAGAGTGAGTCAAGAAGTCTTGGTACAAGGCCTGTGATGCCACAGTTCTTCCCATTCCGTTGCTGTTGCCTCTGGCTTCCCTAGAACAGCTTCTCTGTCCAGCCCATGCATGTCCCTCTTAGGGCAGCCTCCTGCCTGGCTCTGTCTTCTGCTGTCTGGTTCATTTCCTTCCTGCTGTGGCTGCTTTGCCACCTGAGGCCTTGGGGGCTGACCAGACCCCATCTGATTTGGTTGCACTGTAGTTGCTGTGCCCCTCCCTTTTGGGGCATCTCGTTCTGGGACACGTTTGTTTGCCCAGCGCATTTTCTGCACATACAGTTTCTGCCCTTGCTCTCAGATTTCCATTTAAAGCCCTCTTGAGAGGTCCGAGTGTCTCCTGCCAGCAGCATTCCTTGTAGTTTACTGGAACCCCATTTCTTACCCTGCCAGGAATCTGGCCATGAGGCAAGCATCAGGACAGACTGTCCATAGCTGTGTGTCTCCTGCAGGGTCATGACCTCCTGGCCCCGTCTCACCTGTGTCAGTGATCTCACTCTGACCGAGAACTTCCGCTTCTCCCTCTTCCGAGCAGTCTATTGGATGGATGGAGGCACCTTCAGGCCTTGCTGCCTCTGCCTGGGGTGGGGTCCCCGGCAGCCAGAAGTCACCAGTATGAAGCAGTATAGAGGAGTGGTTAGGGCTGTTTCCTGGAGGAAGTCAGAGTGGCTGTGGTGTGATGCTTAGGCAATAAGAACGTGTTGATTAGATTTACTCAGGACTTATTTCCAGACACAAATATATGCCTGGCCTTGTTAGGAGAAAATGAAGGAGAAGCCATGAGTGAGTGGAAGTGAGTGGTGGAAGAAGGTTAGCTCCCAACTCTTCCTGTTCTGTTGCTTGCAGGTTCCTGCTCTCCTTAACTTGGCACAAGCGTGCCTGGGAAAGCATGTCTTCCTTGGCTTCCTAGCCAGCCTCTTGTCCTCCCAATCACCACCTCCTGTTGCCTGTGGCTCAGATCTCACCATCATTTGACCTTGCCTTGGTTTTTAGGGTTTTCTCCCTAACACTCCTCGCAGGTCATACCATGCCCCAGCTGTCCTGAATGTGTGACGGGTTACACTGTTTGTCACATTCCTGCCAGGCATGCCTGGGTGTCTCTGCAATGCCCTCCTGCTGGCTGAAGGAACCTTCCCTTTGTTTCAGTCCAGTCTATATCTGCTTGTGTCTGCAAGTGTATTGTAGACATTTCTTTATTTCTGAGTCCTGTCTCACTCTTATTTTAGTATATATGCTGCCGAAGCGAGCATTCTTGTCTCACTCCTTTAAGGAGAATTGAAGGCAAAAAAATAAATCCAAATTTTATTATGTACTGTATTTTTCTGTCATAGGAATAGTATATGCTTGTAATAAAACATTTCCCAACATAGAAATGCATATAAAAGTATATGCAGATCTTCATAAATCTACCATTTAGACACAATCACAGTTTATGTTTTTAATATTCATTCTTGAGTAGTTACTTTCACTACTTTCCAAACTTTTGCAATTATATCAACTTGGGATCTTACTGTCCATACAATGCTATATCTTGCCATTGTGCCAGACAGTAGGCTTGAGCACCTTTGGGTGGACACAAGGACTCCTCGTGCACATCATCGTTTCTGAAGCCTGTTTTTCTCCCACCTTAAGAAAATACCGTCGTTTCCTTTTTTTCATTATTGCCAGTAACACTGTGATGGGCCTCTTATTTTCAGATTCTTCATCTGTACTCAGGATTCTTTTATCTTTTTTCTAAAGATTTATTTTATTTTTATTGGAAAGTCAGATATACAGAAAAAAGGAGAGACAGAGGAAGATCTTCCATTTGTTGATTCACTTCTTAAACTGCTGCAATAGCTGGAGCTGCGCTGATCTGAAGCCAAGAGCTCAGAACCTCTGCTGGGTCTCCCATGCAGGTGCAGGGTCCCAAGGTTTTGGGCAATCTTTGACTGCTTTCCCAGACCACAAGCAGGGAGCTGGATGGGGAGTGGGGCCGCTGGGACACGAAGTGGCGCTCAGATGGGATTCTGGCATGTGTACGGTGAGGACTTTAGCTGCTAAGCTACTGTACTGGGCCCATATACTTAGGATTATTTTATAAGCTGGAGTGTTAAGATGTGAAACTGCTTGCACAGAAAGGGACAATTTTATTCATCCTTAATTTCAAGACTGATTTGTGGTGATTGAAGAAAGGAATAATCAGGAAGGCGCAGAGAAGAAACTAAAAACCACCTGTAGCCTCTTTTAATAACTTTTATGTGGGATTCGATGTAGAGTTGTATCTGTATGTCTATTTTTCTCTCCCATGGATTGGTGTAAATTTTCTATAAGGGACTAAGTAGTAGGTACTTTAGGTTTTGAAGCTACCTGTAATCTCTCATATATTTCTGTTATTTCTACTTCCTTCTCTTTTTCAAATACTATTAAAAATATAAAAACAAGTTTTTGCTATCAGGCTCCACATATATAGTTAGCAAAAGTGAAGCTTTTCTGTACATACTTTTTTTTTAAAAAAAAAAAGTGTTTGTTTTGTTTGAAATACAAAGTGACGGAGAGGGAGAGCTGTCTGCTGGTTCACTCCCCAAGTGGCTGCAATGGCTGGGACAGGGAGTATCATCTGGGTCTGTCACGTGAGTGGACATGACCCATAATTGTGCATCGTCTATGCCTTTCCAGGTGCATTAACAGAGAGCTGAATCAGAAGAGGAGCCACGTGGGACTCATGCACAATGATACAAGATGCGAGCTTTGCAGGAAGGCAGTTTAGCCTCAGTGGGCCCCAATGCTGGCCCTTCTGTGCATAGTCATTTGTAATGGTCTTCCTCGGCAGTGTTATGGCCTCGTCACTGTATTGTGTGAATTTCTAGTTTATGCTTTGCTAATGAAATACCCATTGTACCTTGGCTGTGTCCTTGATAAAGGCTTTGAATTATTGTGAAAGTTTGTAGAAATATCTTTTTTATGCCATACTTATGTTTGTAGTCACAGCATCTTCATCCCATAGTGCTTCATAGGTGCTTAATGGCATTGAGCATCTATATCTCTTGGGGCTTGTTCACAGTATAGACTGCTGCCTCCCCCAACCACAGACTCTACATCTTGATTCTGTTCTGCATCATATGTTCCTCAAGTGATTGGACCACACCTGAAAGTTGTGCAAGATTTATTCAAGTGCTACCTGCCGTACTCTTACATATCTCCTTACTTCCAGGGATCCTCCTCCCATTCTTTGCATTGGTAGGAACTTTGTGTAAGGGGTCAGACTTACAGGCAGCTGTATGGTTCATGTGTAGCATGTGCTACCATCTTGCCCATTGCTTTTCCTTTGGAATGGATGTGATGGAAGCAGTAAGTGCTTAATTAGTATCTGCTGTGTGCCAGGTCTCCCCACCAGGCTGTTTACCCACATTCATCCTAGGGTGACACATGATGATCTCAGCTGAAGCATACATAATGATCTTCGAGGACAGTGATCCTTAAGCACCAGAGACTGCCAGATAATTTACTTATTTGCCCAGCTCCCCTTCAGGTCCTGAATCAGAATCTCAGAGAAACAAACCTCAGAAAAAAATATATCTGTGTTCTTGTGGGAATCATTGGTTAAATAATCAGTGGTTCAAACCAACAGCCTACTGCACAGGTGGAAGAGGGAGGCTAATAGAGGCAAGAGATTCCCAATATCGCTCAGGTTTTTGTAGCTGAGTTAGGGCTAGGTCTTGAGCTGTGTGAGGACAAATTTCTTGCCACCTGAGCAACTTGTCAGCCTGCAGTCTTGGCTGGAAGTAAAACTGGATGAAGAGGGTGCACCCTTGTGCTTGGAACTATGAGCCTGCCATCTCAAAAGCCATGAGAGATACCAAGTCATGTGTTATTCTTCCTTTTTTCTTCCCACTTTTGCCTTCCTTCTTGGTGCCTTGTTTGGGGACATGATTTGGAAAGACTTGAATTATCTACATTTCCTGGGAACCCAGGCAGCTGCTTTAGACATTCCTTAATTTCTGCAGAGTCATGGAAAGCGCCCTTACAGACAGGATCCAAAGAAGCTGTGTACTCACTTTGCTTTGCAAAAGTCAAGAGCTTTAATGGAAACTCTGATTAACTTCTTGCTTTTTGGTCATGTCCAGAATAGCAAAAAGAATGGGTATGGTGACTGAGGCTTTGCAAGAACTTGATATGGAAGGGGGAGCAAACCTCACAGAGAGGCCAAGGGTATGATTAGCACTCTGATTATACTGTAATGGGAAACAGGAATAGAATTAATCGCCATCATAGCTGCCATTTATCGAATGTCCACTGTGCCGGACACTCTGCTTACATAATTTCCCTTCATTCTGTAACTGCCGTGGGGGAGGAGCTTGGGAAGCTTTGGGGACTTCTGTGTGGCTTGTTGGGATCTGAACCCAATTCTGCTTGATGTGGAAATCCATGACTGGAAATGTCACATCCTCAGCTTTTCCAGCTGATTCTGTGCCTGGCTCCTATCTCTTATCACTCCTAGAAGCTTAGCCAAAGAGCCCACAGATATAGGTTGAACTCACTGTGGGAGACCACTTGGTAGTAGTCTATATAAAATGGAATGGACCCTGTCCACTGGCTAACATGGGCAGTCCTGGACATTTGACTTACTAGGCATGACGATTCCTTTGGGATAGAAGTCATCAGTGTTCCCAGGATGTTGTGAAGCTATTTGGACTTTTCATTGAGCAATAAAAGTAAAAAGGAATAGAGTATTGTTGATATGCTCCAGTATTTTGTACTGCCTTCTTCCAACCCCTGGAACTATACTGCTATGGTTTCTGAGAGCCCGAGATGTGTAGTGCACTACTGAGCCCTCAGGGTGGCTCACAGGTGCTCCCTGTCCTGCAGGGATAAGGAAACATTCACCCACTGAGATACAATAAATTGTCCAGAGCCAGCGTGAGGGGAATGCAAAAAACTACATATGCCTTAGGACCTTATAATAGTGCTGGATTCCTAGAGTAGGAGAATTTGTATTTTAGCATTGGTCTTGAATTAGGTTTGGAAGACTATGTGGCATTCCTGTTTGACTATGTCCTGTAGGAGCATACAGAAAGCGGGGAGGAGTGCCTTCTCTAAATTCCCTGGGCATTTGCAGCTGGTCACTGTGGCAAGAATGAACAGAGCTGACCCCTGAAGATGAGTGGTTGTTAGACTGAAAGATTGCTTGGGCAGGGCCTTTTTGGAAGAGGGACCTGTAAATGCAAAGGTAAATGGCATGTCAGGAGCTCTATAAAGGGTGCAGATTCTGAGAAGGTGACAGCTCAGGTATTAGACATTATGAGGGCAGCATAGGCACAGGTACAGTGCAATATTGTGACATTTATGAGGTTTCTGAGATTGTTCGCCCCTTGGCCCTGGTCCTGAGCTTTCAACTCCTATTCCTGCAGATGCTCTTCTTTCAACTCGTTTTGGTGTCAGGTGGGGAAAGGGCGTGGGCTTTGGTGCTCTGTAAATTATGGCACCCGTGTGACCTTGAGGACAAGGATTATTTTTTTTTTTTTCAGCTCAAAGATTCTTCTGTAACATAGGGATGGTGGCAGAGGGTAGAGTATTCTGGCTGTTTTGGGTGAAGAGTGGCAGGAGTGGAGATGTCTGTGGGTGAGTCTATGCTAGCTCCTGGAGTCACCCAGGAACTGAATGTCATGAATATGGGGCTATTTTTTTTAACCACCCTTCATGTACCCCAGAGTCTGTCAACCTATTGTTTTGCCTCTTGGTGTCATTGTGTTCTTAGAAGCCACTTTTGCCTCACACGACCAGGTCATTTCTATTTGTTCAGGTCAAACTTTGGCATGGTCTATGGGGTGTTCTGCTTAGGCATGCTGCCTAACAGTGACCCCCATCCTGAAGTGGTTCATTTTGGATTTAGTGCCGTTCCAGTACTGTGCATGCCCCGCTCACCTCTTGTCAGCTTTTATGGGTCATGCTTTGGGTCTGATTTTTCTTGACCTGTCCCATAGTGCTGAATATGATGCCAAGGCCCATAGCAGGTGCCTGCTAAGTAGATCTGACATGACTGAAGAAAATGATGGAGTGGTTGGCTGAAGAGAAGAACGAAATATGTTGTAGCAGGAGTGGAGGACCAGGCCTGTGGTTTCCATTTCCTTGGTCAGGGTGCAGGTTGGGTTTGCTGGAAGCCACAGTTCTTTAAGACCACCTCAGGCCTCAATCTGCCTCCTTTAATTACCTCCTTTCCAGGGAGCAGGACTTCTTGCCTGCCCAGAAGCTGCTAAATATAGTTCCCATCTCACAGCCTGTTGAGCTTCTCTGGGCTACGACACAACACAGCCTGAAATGTGTGTTGATGTGGGGGTTTCCTCAAGATTTCTTTGCATTTTAAAAATTTCCATTAGGGGTTGCTTTTTATGTGGGAGACTGCAAAGAGAGTTGAAGGGCCTTTAGTTTTTACTACTGTGTTGGGGAGGGGCATGTTAGGAGTGAGCTTGGTAAGAAGAAGGGAGGAAGGAAGTCCTTAGCATAGGTTATGGCCACTTCAAAAGGGAACTCCTTGTGCATTCAGTAACCTCCCAAAGTGTGACATTTTGTAATGTTTCCACAAAAGCCCCTTCACATATAACTTTTGTGACCTTTACAGCTGTTACTTTTTACCTTTAGTCATTTTTAAAAATTAAAAACATTTATTGAAGAGGCAGAGGTAGACACATAAAAAATACACAGACTCCCACCACTCCCCAAACACACACACCAACCAACCCACATCCACACACCCACACATACCCACACATTTGCCCACCCACACCCACACACAGATGCTATCTTCTGCTTCCCTAAATGCTGTCAACAACTGGAACTGGGTCAGGAATCTAGAACTCAATAATGGTCTCCTCCATGGGAGGAGTCCAGCTCCTTGAGGTGTCACTTGCTGCACCCGAGGATAAGCGTTAGAGAGAAGTTGAAATCAGGAGCTAAAGCTGGACATCAAACCCAGGATCATTGGGATGTGAGAGGCTTGTACTGATCTTAACTGCTGGGACACATGTCTGTCCCATTAGAGAAAAAAAAAAAAAAGAAAGGATGCTGCAAATACATGCTCATAGTAAAAATAAAGTAAAATAATGCAGATGTGGTTAAAATAAAACAAGGGTTTCTTGTCGCATCTCTCCCCACCCTAGTACCATTCCCAACAATCAACCCTTGTAACTATGTTCTGTTTTTAGTTCTTCTGAGAGTTACTGTCCTATGTCTAAATAATATGCTTCTTTCTTCACTAATTGAGACATAGTTTGAAATTTGCCCCTGAACTTTCTTTGATGATAGACTGGGATTAGTTTATTTGTACTCCATTGATACTTTCCCTTCCCTATTCCAGTTTCATTAGTCGTTTTGTTCTCTTGGTTAGTTATGTAACATGTGAAGTTTCAGCTTCTTGCTCTGTTGCCTTCTGATAGCATCATGTCACCTCCTGTTTGTAACATAAGGATGTTGGAGTTTCCTTACACTGTTCCTCCTTTACCCTGAAATTTCTCAGTGATGTTTTTTTGGGGGGGGTTTAGAGTTAATTTCTCTTTTACACCACCACACAATTTCATGCAGTTTTCCAACTATAACTGTTGCTAAGTCTTCTATGCTGACTGTGGTGGTTTACAAAAGTATAAAATAATCAATAATATCTACGTTATAATTTCAAGGTAGATATTGCTCAAGACAGAACCAAGTCATGTGCTGTGTTTTCATTTCCCAGTTTAGGGTTATCACCTTTAAGCCACTCAGAGGAGACTGAAAGTTCCCTGCACTTCAAAATAGATTAGATCTTTTAAATTTTCCTCTAGTTACTAAAAAATTTCTCAGGCTTTTACTTGTTTTATTTCTACAACGAACTTCTGGTTTGTTATTATGAGGTTATTTCAACAAGTTTGTGGAAAGATGGAATGATAAGTTTGTTTTCATGCAAGCATATTTTTAACAATCCAAGAAAAGCTTTTTTTTTTAAAATAATATGTGCTTCATACACATTCTGAAGACCCCTTCTGTATATGAACTTCAATTTTTTAGGCACCAAAACAAGCTTAGCTTCTAATTCCATCTTTCTACAAACTCGTTGAAGTACTCTTGTATTTTTTTTTATTTTCTTGGAGTTGTAAGTTACTTATTGATTTACTTATCTTTGGTTTGGAAAAAAATTTAGTTTTTTTTTTTTTTTGGACCACATGATGAATACCCTTGTTTTTTTCTTTGTTCTTTTGTCTCAAGTCTTTTTACCTCTTGTTTGTAGTCTTTCAACAATTCTCTGATTTCAAACTAACTTCTCCATAGTTGAACCATGATTATCCAGGCAGCTTGCTTTGGTGGACTTCCATATCCCTATTATTGTGCTTGAGATCTCCAGGCTCAAGTGGGGACTCTCTGGAGCACCTGTAGCATGTCATTTTCTGTTTGCCATTGGCAGGATCCAAAAGGAGAATGTTATTAAAATAGTATATTTTCTTACACTTACAAATATTAGGCAGTTTTAACTAATCTTTGGTCTTTCCTCATTGAATACTCATGAACGTTTTCATATTGCTTTGTAATTCTAGCATATTTAACAGCAAGTCTCCTGTTCCACTGTGTGAAGGTAATATTGCACAAACATAGCCATTTACCTGCTGTTGGCTAGAGTGTATTATCTTCTCTAATAGACAATACAATTATGACTTTTCTGCGTATATGTAGTCATGTGCAATACTTTATTTGATATGAGTTCTTTTTAAATTAATTAATTAATTAATTAATTTATTTATTATTAATCTTACTTAGTTGCCTAGGGTACAAAGGGTCAAAGGTTACAGAAAAGTGGGTAGTACCATTGTTTCCACACTGATATGAGTTCTTAATAGAGGAATAAAAGTGGAAGTCATCATTTTTTAGGATATACCTATTGCAGTGATTGCATGTTTTGGGTTTTAGGAGGGATCACCTGGCATTTCTAGTTAAACAGATTCTTTTTGTTTGTTTTTGGTGGGGGGAGAAGCAGGAAGAATTGGGAGAAAAGTGCTGCTTGTAAGTCTGTACAATTTAGTTTTCTTGGCAGCTTTAGGGAGCTATATTGTGACTTACTGCAAACCTGGTACTGCCTAGGAAATCTGCTGAGTCTCACCCTCTTTAAAGGTTTCTTCTGGGGTCAGCCAAAGTTCCATGACTTAGTCTCATGATGCTCTTATCTCTCCATAGCTTTTTGTTACAATTTTTTTGGCCAAGTATTGTTCTGTAGGATCACTTCCAACTGGATCACCATCCCTGTTCCCTGGAATTATTTCTTGGAGACTTTTGGAGAAATTAGATTCATTCTTAAAAATGAGAGAGATGCTCCTATTGACAATATTTTACAAGATCTACAACTGCATCTGTACGTTGTATATAAGGAAGAGATATGAAGAATGGCAAGTTATTAGGATAAATGGACTGCTCTGAAGAAGTCTGTAGTCACGAGGAGCCTAAGATTTGATGCATTAAAGAAGCTGTCTTGTGTCTTTGTCATTCTGCAGCATTGCATTACTAAATTGATAAGTCTGGCAACATTTACTCCATGCCTGCTTATGAAATTCTATATGACACAATTATACAACAATGAGTTCTTTGTTTTTGAAAATAACATTTCATTAATGAACACTCATCACACATAAAAGTTTATGTACCCAATGTACTCTGTAAAAAGCCTGAGCTTGGTGACTCAGAATCTCTTAGTTTGGTTGGTGGGTGATAATATTGTTTTGGAGGTGATGATGAGACACATACATCCAGAATATCACAGCTTGGACAGGATGTGATCCAACAGTCCTATTTTAATTTGAGAAAAAGGGGGCCTGGTTGGCAGAAGGGTTTCCTTAAGGTCATAGGCATAGTTTTGCAGTTAATATCAGAAACAAGTCTAGATGCCCTACCACCCTGTTTCAGATTCCTAGTTCTTTCTCTGTCTCTTTGTTTTGTTTTCAAAAAGGATGTATTGATTTATTTGGAAGACCTACAGAGAGAGAGAGATGAAGAGACAGAAATTTTACATCTGCTGTTTTACTCCCCATATGATTGCAATAGCCAGGGGTCGGCCCAGTGGAATCAAAGAGCCAGGAGCATCATCCTCGTCTCTCACATGGGTAGGGGAGGACCCAGCAGTTGGAACATCTTCTGCTGCTTTACACAGGCTCATTAGCAAGAATCTGGATCAGAAGTGGAGCAGGTAGGACTTGAACCAGTGTCCATCTGGGATGCCACTGTTGCAGGTGGTGGCTTTACTCTCTTTCTTCTTATATTGCATCTTCAATTTAAAATGTTAACAATTTTATTTCTCTTTGTGTCAACTGTACATTGTGGAGAAGGGAATAAAATATTTTTTTTCATCACACAGAGAGAATGCAGAACATTTAACTGAGGAGAGCAAACATCGCTAGATTAGAATCAGGACAAATTTAGATTCTGAGACACAGAACCATTTCTAAGAATGAAAGTAGTAGAAGACCAGGCCTTTTTACTAGAATGTAATTGGGATTTTGCTGTTGTTTCTGACCTTTGACATTTTGGCAAGGAAGAATTATTTTTGCCCAAGTTACTTCCAGGCTTTCAAGTACAGACTTCATATCTATAAAATAAGAGGGTTGTACCTGATGGCTTGTGCTTCCGCTCTGAATAGTCATGACTTTGTAATTTTGGGTTGTATCCCATGTCCCAGGTAACTTGAAAAATAATAATTAGAAAAAAAGAGAGATTTCACAGAATCATTTCTGATATTATCTGCCAAGGTTTGCCTGAGAAGTAGACCAAAAATTGGCAGATGTTTCAGTGATTTGCACAAAGTCACAGAATGCTGAGAACAGGATTTGAGCTCTGGGTTTTCTGACTGAGAAGTCCTACACCACGTTGCCTCCCTATTTCATGGATGTCCAGGGACATCCATAAGGAACTGGGTCCTCTTTCTACACAGACATCTAACTTGTAACCAAAGCTGGAGATGTCGGTAGCTTCTTCAAAATGGGGGCAGGTGGTCTTGCTCCAACATTAGGCATGTTCAGAGAAGAGGGGGCTTCCGTCTGGGCCTTTCTACTGCCTTTAGGCAGATCTTCCTGTGCAGTTGGACATTACAGTGACTTGCTGCTTCCTGCTCCTGAGCCTTGGTCTTGACTTGCACTTATGTGAAACATCTAGCAGTGGTGACAGAGGAGAATATACTACTCATCAGGACACTGGATAGTTTAAATCTTGTGATGGGATTTTCTCAATGCAGACCCATAACATGGTCCCTGGTGAAGATTTGTCTCACCTGTATCTTGTGTGAGAATGTACTGACAGTGTGAAGGACCATGTGTTGGTTGTGTGCCCTTCCTGTTTCTTTCTATACCTTTAGAAGCCAGTGTTCTGGGAACCCCCACCTGCAACAGGAAAAATATGGGAAAAAACCAAAACCAACAGAGATACCACATAGCATGGAAGTGAAGAATGATGGATCTGGAGCCAGACTGTCTGGATTCAGTTTCCTGCTCTGTTGCTGTCTAGCTAAGGGCCTATCTGTTCCTCTGTCCTCTTAGCCGTAAAATGAGAATCATCATAATAATAGTAGCTACTTCATAGTATTGTTAGATTATTGGGAAGCTTAGATGAGTTACTATCTGTCAAGTGTGTAGAAAATTGCCTGGCGTGTAACAATGGGCATGTGGGGGTGTTTTGAGCAACAACCGCAATACAACAACAGCATCATAAACTCTCTCTGTCCTCCTTTAGCCTTTCCATGATGTGACTTGTCAGGGTGCTCTGGTTTTTCACAAGGGCCCAGCAGGTGAGGGCATAAGTCTCACTCCTGTGTGAACAGGCATAGAGGTGGTGACACATTCACACGTGGAGACTGGTGGTTATAGCTACTTTTCACTGGCTGCGGAAAATGTGTGATTGAGAAATAGCAGGTGGAAGAGTAGTTTTTGTTTGGCTAGCAGAACCACATTTGGGTTACGAGGCACTTGCAGCTGAGTTGATCTGTTATTTTTCCTGTTGTCATACTCTGCCACGTATGCATCAGGAGTTCTAGGTGGAGCGTAATTTTTAATTTGACTCTTAAGAAAGATCAAGTGTCACGTAAAGGGAACAATCAACAGATCTGAAACCAGCAGGGTTTCAGGCTGAGCTCTGCCACTCAAGTGCTGTGTGCTGTCTGTGGCCCATCAGTTACTCTTCTGTTATTGTTTCTTCTCTGTTCACATGAAGACACTTTGTGGACTGTGTCTGTGAGTGACCCTCATCCCTGAGCAGGTGGGAGCAGAAGGATGCTTATTTTGTCAAATCTATTGATGGCGATCCTGGCCAGTAAAAGAAGCCAATTTTTTGTCTCAATTTTGTCTCCCCTAAAATGTTCTCGCGTAAACTTTATACCTTTTCCAGTGCCCCAGACATTCCCTTGTATCAGGTGTAATAAAAAGTATAATTGAACCAAATAGTTATCATCTCTCAGATTGTGGAAGGTATTTCGGGTGGAGGAACACTTTGACTCTTGGGGCATATGTGAAGTCACCCAATCAAGGACACATCTGGTGTCTGAGAGAGAGGCAGTTGTATTCCCAACCATATCGTCTCCCAGGCTCACTCACATTCTTCCTTGATTCCTTCAGATCTCTATTCAGTTTTGCAGATCTCCCTGTGTGATGACTCAGAGAAGATCTGGTTGTTCTTATTTAGGAAAATCAGAGTGACCATAACCTCTGTGGTTAGGGAAGTAGAATGATGTTGGGAGCTTAACTACTGTTGTTAATGTTGCTGTACACAGCTTTTTAAATGTTCGTGTGCGTCAGGTCTGTAGTACGAGTTTATATGATGTATGTTTAGCACAGTGGATGCTTCTGAGATTTTGTCTTCTATGCAGGACTTGAGGGTTTTCACCATGTTATTTGAATTTTACAGTGAACCCATGTACTAAATAGAGCTGGAGTTACAGACTTTGTAAGGCTAACTTTCATCACTTTCAGGTAAAACTTTGGGCAACTCACTTTGTACAGAGAAAAGGTTGATTTGGGATCATGCTTTGCAGTTTCACAATATAGGCTCAGGTAGCCCTGGTGCTTGGGCATCTGATGAGGGAGGGTGTTGTTATGGCTGAATGCTGAGGTGGCACAGAGCATCACCTAGCAAGAGTGAGCATGACTGTCTCTATGTGGTCTCCACCCTAATGACCTAATCCAATACAGCCACCTCCCAATGGCCTGTTCTGTAAACACCATAATTGGATTTTGTTTATACCCTGTTAATATCATTAATGTAAGACTAGGGGGAATCCCTCCAGACACACAAGTCTGGATACTATGCAACATTCAGGTAACATCCAAACCTTTATGTGTCCCTTTTATGGTAGAGATTATCAAAACTCAGAGAAGTAAAGTGACTTGCATGAGATCTATGTGGCTAGAAGTTTTCTGACTAGCATCTGACATGGCTGACTTCCTTAAGAAAATTAGAGACTGACAGAGATTGACAACATTTGTGATGTTTTCAGGGACAAAGGAAGTTTCCAAGTAATGGAAGTTAGGATGTTAACAATAAGCAATGCAAAGGATTTAGTCAGTGTGATCTGCGCTTGTAAACTGAAAGTGTAGTTGATAAATGGAAAGAAACAGTGCAAAGTTCACTGAATTTTTCAATGAAATGACAGTCCTTCCTTGCTTATTCCCCTTTTTACTTCTTCCTTCCCTCTTTCCCTTCCTCCCTCCCTCCCACCTCCCTCCCTCTCTCTTCCTCTTTTCTTTCATTTCCTTTTCTTTTCTTTTCTTTTCTTTTCTTTTCTTTTCTTTTCTTTTCTTTTCTTTTCTTTTCTTTTCTTTTCTTTTCTTTTCTTTCTATTTCTTCCATATTTCCAACCATCCATCCCTTCATTGAATTGTATTATTACAAAAAAATCACAAACAACATGCCACTTACCACACTGATCCTTGACTCATTAAAGGCAAATCAGAATGATATGTGGCATTTAGGGATTTAAAATGTGGTACTTTAGTTTTTATATGTGCAGTGAGTATAAAATGTCAGATTTCAATGCCATGGAACAAAAAAATGATGTTAGAAATCTTAGTAATTTTATTATGTTCATTATTCCTTAAAATGATGGTATTTAGGATATGTTGAGTTATAATATATTACAAAGATTACTGTGTCCTGTTTCTTCTTATCTCTAGAAATGTTGCCTCTATGAAATGAACAGCTACATTTGTGGCTCACTTCTATTTCTTTTGGGTATTACTGCTCTAAAGGCTTGTTGTTGAGTAGCGGAAGCAAGAGGTGTGCAGATGTGCCCTTCTGTGCAAACCCAACCCCCTTCCTCTTCTGCCTTCCTACTGTCTGCTTCCTTGCCTTCTTTTATCTTCTTAACCCACATTGGGCTCACAGAAGTTGTTATTTCCCAGGCCAACGGGAATAAGTGCCTTTCTTTCTGGTATTGCTCCTATTTGGTGTCTGTGTTGTGTTGACTGCTTTTACTTCCTCTGGGTTTCCCTCATGATGCTTAACTCTCTGGTGTTCTCCTCTAGTTTCCTTGCTGCCTCTCCCTCACATCATGTCTCCTACATGCATGCAGATGGTTTACAACTTGTGTTCTCTCACCTGTGTCTTTGCTCATGCCTTCCACGTGATTACCTATGGTTAGGAACTTCAGATCTCTGTTTGGGCAGTGCAGGTGGCAATCAGAGACTCAGGCTGTCTTTGAATGCCATCATCATCCCCATCAGTTGGGGATGTACCTTCTGTCTTTTCAGTTATGCAATCCTGGACTCTTTTGGGCCACTTCCACCCTTCCCCTCACCTCCGTATCACATTGTATTGAGTCAATAGCTCCTATACACACCCCATATCCCCGTTGCAGGCTCTCTGCATCACTTCTGGAAAACTTCAGCAGTTCGCAACTTGTCTTTTCCAGTTCTTACCCATCCCGTTCTCTCATTTTCTTCCCAAAGGGTACTCCAAAATACAGGTGTATTCATACAATGCCCCTATGTTTAAAATGCTGCAATGGTTTCTCCATTCAGGGTTAAAACCTAAATGCTTCTGATGATCTGAAATCTAGTGATGGAAAGAGATCAGCCCCTGCCATTTTCCATCCTTATCTTGCTAATCTCTGAGGTCATGCTGTGTTCTGGTTTTTCTGTTGCTTGCATAAGTTGGTTACCTATCTGAAGCCCTGGTCCCTGCTCACTGTCAGGGCCTTGGTAATACATTGTTTTGGGCCTGGCACAGTATTCTAGTGACTAAAGTCCTTGCTTTGCATGTGCCAGGATTCCATGTGGGTGCTAGTTCTAATCCCAACAGCCCCACTTACCAAACAGTTCCCTGCTTGTGGTCTGGGAAAGCAGTCGAGAAAGACCCAAAGCCTTGGGACTCTGCATCTGCATGGGAAATCCAGAGGAGGCTCCTGGTTCCTGGATTTGGATTGGTGTAGCTACAGCTGATGTAGCAGCTTGGGGAGTGAATCAGCTGATATATCTAACTTTCCAATACAAATAAATAAATCTTTCTTTTTCTTTGAAGAGTTGCTCTGTCACCATCTCTGCTTGGCATACATCCCTAACCCCTGCTATCTCCATTTCCTCCAGTTAAGGTATTTGCTGGATTTAGCTGTATTTCCTTGAGAACAAGGAGTATAATCCTTTTATTACTGTATCTTTAAGTCTGAAATAAGCAATGTTGAATAAGTAAATGCTTTAGAATACAATACATAAACATAAGGTGTTGTGGGAGTTGTGGTGTAGAATCCAGACAGGTGGGCCTAGGAGTCAGGAGGGCCCTGTAGACGTGACTTTGAGCTTGGCCTTCAAGTCAGGGGCAGTGGGCAGGGTACAGAGGCAACTATTGTGGCCATGGTCAGTGTGCTTGCTTTACATGACACAAGGTGGTAAATAGGCTTGTCCTGTGCCCTGTGCTATCATCACCAGAAAAGAATAAGGAGAGAGATGCAGGAGCATTGTGACAGTACCTGCTGTTTGCTCCAGACCTGGCTTATATAACCTAACAGGGCTTCCTTCCCCAGGACACAGCTGGCATGGCAGGCCGGCAGTCACTGGATCCTTGTTTGTGAGCTGCCTTGGAGGAAAGGAATGTAGAACAATAGCCTGCATTTTCATGGTTACTTCTCCTTCGAAGCTGCCTTTCTGGATAGCAAAGAGGTGACCTCAGCAGCCAGAGACAGGAAAGAGCAAAATGAGTCATTCGGGACCCTAATGAAGTGAATGAGGGACCCTTCCTGAGAATGAGGGTCAGGTAAGGTTGTGCTGTGCCCGGGTGAGTTTTGCCTTGGGGCTGCAGGCAGCACTGGAGCAGAGCTGAGCTAATTTTACCCACAGGAGCTGACTGTGCTGAAAGGCAGGGCTTATGACATTGGCCTTATCATCCTGTGATACCCAAAAAGCTCCCGAGGTATAACCCGGTTCTGTCTGGACTGTTTTTTTCGCCTTCCAGTTAAATACAGTTTTCCATTAGGTGTGCATTTCGGAAGCAGTATGCTGAACTGCAAAGAGCTTCAGATTTGGGTGCAAGGCCGTGGGTAGACTTGGGAGCCTGCCTCTGCTCCATGTTCACTAATAGTCTGACCTTGGGAGGGTTACATGAAGAGTTCATTTGTACAGATTTATGCCTAAATCTGTGCCTAGGCTCACTCACTTGGTGACACTTAGCTAGCTCTTTCTCTGTGCTAGTCACTGTTGATCAGTGTTTAACCCAATCCTCTGGTAAAACCCATGAGGAAGGTGCTGCTGCGATCTGTTCTTATAGATAAGGAAATAAGAGGGTGAGTTACTCATCAGTTTTGCCTAAGACAGAACTTGTACCCCAGGGCAGAGTTCCTAGGAACCTCACTCCTCTAACCACTGTAGCTGTCTTGAAACGATAGCACCTTTCACTTGGAATGTAACACAGATGTACTGTTTTCTGGGTCCCAACTCTGCATAAGCATTGTGCTCTGTGCTTGGTGGGAGAGCAGTGTGACAGTTGACTGTACTAAGGACTCAGTTGCATCACCAACAAAAGCGTGTGATGGTCCTTACCCATCCCTTCCTTGTGCCAGCCCTCTGATAATTAGGCATTATTATCATGTCCATCTCATAGATGAGAGAATGGAGGCCCGGATAGATAGCAGTATATCCTTGCATGTCCTCAGTAGGCACACTGAAGTCTGGGGCTACTGGGTTGTTGTTATTGGATATTTCCTTGTTTCTCCATGAATTGTGTTACGTCCTAGGTCTGTCTTTCACTTTCTACCCACCACTGACAATCTTACAGAAAATAGTGTCCATGAAATACATGAGTTGTTAGTTGAGGAAGGTGTATTTGCATGGCCAGAGGAAGTGCCTGTGAAGGTAAAAGAAGGCTTTAAAAAGGAGAAGGCTTTGTTTTAGTTATTTCTTGCTATATGACACATTTCCCTTGACCCTAAGGGTATACAACAATTCTTTATTATGCTCATGGAGTTCTGCATCAGGAATCTGGACAGAGAGAAAAGGACAGAGCTTGTCTGCTTCCCAAAGCCTGAGACCTCAGCTGGAAGATTCAAGGACTGTGTGCTGGTGCATCTGGATGCTTACATGTCCCTAGAGGACTTAGCCAAAGCCAGTGAACAGAATATCTGTATGTGGCTTCTCTCTGTGGCCTGCAGTCAGCATTGTGGCTGACTTCAAAGAGTAAACCTGGAGAAAAGGGACAAAGAAAGAGAGAGAGGGAAAGACACAGAGAATAGAGAGGCAGGAGTGAGAGAACGTCAGCCAGCTTGGTGAGAGTTGTTCCAAACTCTCCCAGATTCTAGGGCAGAGGAAATAGAGTTCACATGTTGGCTAACTGGCAAACCTCTAGAAGATCATGTGGAATGGGGAATCTTGCCAGGACTGTTGGAGAATACAATTTGACATTGGTCCCGTAGTAGAGGAAGAGACATTTCTGGAGGCTTGCTCTGTGTGGCTGCACGGAGCTGGAAGGGCCAGATTTGTGGCAGGTATTCTGTGACAGATTGCAAAAATAAGGAAATCAATCCAGCTAGTAATTCTTTCTCAAGAAAGAGGTAGTAGTAGTAATTACCCTCTAGCCATGCTTCTTTTTATATGAATTAGAGATTATACTGACCATTAACTGCTTTGTACAATTCTGATGAAGTTATTACACCTGTTACGTTGTTTTGAATTCTGTTAGGCTCATTAGAGAAAAGTAAGATACCTTTCTATCCTTCAAGGAATAGGGAAAAAGGCTATTTTAGGAGTATATAACAACTTTGGGCAGGTAAGAAAATGAGGCGTGGAGGGTCAGTTCAGGATGATCTTTCTCCGCCTTTATATCTATCACACATCAAGTCCAGAAGAGACATTCCATTACTGTAAGCAGAAAAGAATTAATTTGGGGAAAGAGATACTCACAAATTATTAGAAAGGAGCTGGGTTAACTTGTAGGCCACACCCAGAACTCTTGGATTTAAGAATGTATTCCATAGCCAATATTCAGTGATCAGCATGATAGGCTTAGGAAACCACTGACACTTTTCTCAATATCCTCATGTTTTGGGCACAAAATTATGTAACGGGCTGGATTATTGACACTAAACACTCCAAGGTGTTGCTTGAAAGTGGGAAGAGAAGCATGGATGTCTAGTTTTGCTTACACCTTCCAGATCTCACACACATATATCTCAATGGCAGAACCCAATTTCCTAGTTTTGAAGAAGCATAGGAAATGTGGTGTGCATCAGTCTCTGAAGTTCACTTTTCTATACTGGTGAAAAAGGACCCTGAACATACTGAGAGGTAATATCTGCCCCCAGTACATTCATGTAAAAATTCCTAGGGGTTATGAATGCCTGTTATTTGGAGCTGTAATGCTATCATATAATTAGCTATGTTTAATATCCATTCTTATTTATGTAAATTATGTAAAATCCATACACCTTATGCCAGAACAGCAGATCATTTGGCATCTTTTGGTTTCTGAGTTGGATTCCCCTTTGTTTTGACAGCAGCTATTGATTTACAGTTTTTACATTGAAATTTTTAGTTTAATCCACTCCTGTGAGTCATGGCCTAAGACCATTGTCTTGCTTATGTTATTTGTTTACAGTTTTTATTAAACACTTACTATGAACCTGATTGCGGGTAGGGTAGTGTGGGAAGAAGTAAAATCATGTTTTCCTCAATATTGGGAATGGGAACAAGTTGAGTGTAGAGCATAAATAGTAAATGGAGAGTCATGATTGATGCCTGCATAATCAACAAAGTGAATCCATGGAGAGAAACTACTCTGAAAAGGCTGAGGGTTGGGGTTTTACACAGCATAGTCATGGTCCAGTTATTCACAGATGGAGGCAGCACAATCTCTTTAGGTCATTAGGAAATGTGGCAGAGAATTTTTTGGTGTCTCAGTGATTGGAAGTGAGGCTGCCGTTGGTGTTAAAAGGTCAGGGCTGGGGATGCCAGCCATACTGTAACATATGAAACACTGCTGATAAACAACTGCTTTTTTCCAATTGGTGGTCTTATGCCTACTGAGGACTACCAGAAGCAGGCCTTGAAGTATGTGTGTGGTACACATATTTGGTATTGGGTAGTGCTGGAGGAGGCCACAGGTCAAGCAAAGAAAACAATATGGGTTAAGAGTACAGTCTGAATAAAGCTGGGTGGCAATAGAAGGATGTTTATTTACACTGGGTATAGCATGAGTAATGGTGAAAATTGAGCTATTAGGTAAAGCATTTGGCTTATCCTGTTGCCATTGGGAAGCCACTAAGTAAGAAGGTGGAGTCAGGTTCTTGATAGCAGGAATTCAACCTCATCTCCTCACTGTGCCCCATGTATGCATCCATATGACTTTTGAATGAGTAAATGAATGGGTAAGTGCTACAGAGAAGGTGTAGTTTGTAGGTTTGGACTAGATCACCTGAATTGTGCCGGATTCAGGATCCTGGGAAAGCCCTGTCTGTCAACATTGACCTTTTGGAGAATATATAAATATAAAGAGAGTACAGTGGCTTGCCATGGAGATGTTATTTACAGCATCCTAAGTAGAATTTTGTTGTCAGGCAGCAGCACCAACCATTTCCCAAATGGAAGAGAAGTGAATGTCCTGAGCATATTGAAGGAAGGAAGGATCCTTCATGGACCTTGCTGGTGTATCCCATCGACCATGATGCGTTTAGAGAGCTATATTGAATATGGAGCTAATTAATCTGTGAATTGAAGGCCAGTATTATGTACAGCAAGTGAACACACTGCCTACAGGAACTGGTATTGTGGTGTGATGGGTTAATCCACAGCCTGTGATGCTAATATCCCATATGGATACTAGTTTGAGTCCTGGCTACTCTACTTCCAACCCAGGTTCCTGCTGATGCACCTGAGAAGATAGAAGAAAATGGTTGAAGTGCTTGGGCCTTGCTATCCATGTAGGAATCCTGGATGGAGTAAAAGGTTCCCAACTTTGACTTGGCCCAGAAGTTATGGTCATTTGCAATGTGAACCAATCATCTCATATGGGATTACCTGTCTGAGTCATGACTGTTTCACTTTTGATCTTGCTTCCTACTAATGTTCCTGTGAATGCACTAAAAGATGACCCAAGCACTTGGGCTCATTCTACCCATGTGGGGGACTTCCTGTCTCTAGGCTTCAATCTGACCCATCCCTGGCCATTGTGGCCATTTCGGAATTGAACCGAAAGATCCCTTTTTTTTAATGTCTCTCCATCTTTGTTACTCTTGCTTTCAAATAATCAAACAAAAATCTATTTTTTAAAATTGGCAATCTGTGTAGAAAGCTTTTGACAAGATTGTTGAACTGTGACCATGGCTGCCAGTTTTTCTTGGGAGAGGCCTGCTTTTCAAGGTGGTGATGACATCCCCTGCACAATCCTGTAGGGTCTCTGGCTGTTTGACGTTAGGTCAGATCCCCTTCCTTCTTTCTGGATGGAGTTTGATGGTTAGGAGGAGAAGCTGAGGGATGCAAGTAAACCTATGTATGAGATGTTACTTCTTTAGGGTTTCACTTCTGAAATCTTACGGGGAAAGTAAGAAACATGGAGCCAAGGAGGATGAGAAGTCTCATTTTATGGATGAAGACATTGGTGTTTGGAAAGGGAAAGTGATTTGCTTAGGGAGGGTCCTGTGACAAGCTGGACATGGAAAAGCCTTATACCTTTATGTTTAAAATATACCTTGCTGTATAGGAGAATGAAGTACATACAATTTCTGGGGCTAAGGACTGAAATGTAGCTAAACAGCTCAACCTTTTAGTATAAAATTTGTAAAATGAGTATCATGATTGTATCTGATATCAAGCAAAAAAGTAAGACATGTGAAAAACAAGGAAAAGGTTAGACACACTCAACTATTTCTTTTTATGGTGATGTAGATGTTTAGGAGTCAGTCCTTAGTGTGATCATGATTAGAGAAAGGATAACACAGAAAAGACACTGCTACCCATTATTCCACAATCACAGAACACTCTTATGGGGCTCATGTCTTTGATCACCAAGAGAGGGGTTTTGCTGTCAGAGTTGGAGGTCTAGCTCTAAGGGGGAAACATGAACTCAATCTTGGAGTTATGTGGAATTGGGGTGACATTTATGCCTGGAGCCAGGGATCCATGTGCTAATATAATGGGGGATATACTAAAAAGGTGAGTTAGCATCCATCCTAGAGGCTTACAGTGGTGGCCTACCAGTGTGTAGGTTTTTTTAGTTCAGGAATTTGTGATGGGAGAATGAATCATAGTGAAATGAGTGTTTACTGGATAGTTTTTGTGGGAAGTTTAAGTAGTCTGTGGCAGTAACTCGTTACTCGTGACAAATTTTGCAGTTGGAGCATCATCCCTGTTTTGGCACATTCTTAATACTTTTTCCAGTGGCCTGAATTTTTTCCTTGAGGTTGGTTATTGTAAATAAAAAATTACAATGTTTTGTATTAGGCATAGGTCTGTGAAGTTTTAAAGAGTTTTTGAACTCCCTTGCTCTGTGTACCATCCTGTGGAGTAGCAAGTGGATTTGTTCTTATCTATGTTTGACAGGCCTAAAAGCTGAGCTCAGGCAGCAGAGGGGTTTCCCAGGCCTCTCAGCAGCTAGGTGTGGTGGCTGGGGCAGGAAATGGCACAACTAATACTTATCTCGGCCGATGAGCTGTCGTGCTGGTTTTCACAAACTGATTTTTCTCTATCTGATCTCAGTTGTCACCCTTGGAATCGAAATGGGACCAAACATGGCCAAAGATTCTAGAGGAAAACTATATGAGTTGCAAAGAAGAGCTGGAGGAAATTTGGGACTGGTGCATGTCTCCCAGGAACTTCCTTAGAGCAAGGGAGGAAAGAAATGAGTTCCGGGTTCCTAATGGGCATTTGCACTCCCTGGACATAAAAGCTTCCTGCTTTAAAGGAATTTTTTGGGTAGGATTTGTTTATCTATTTGCAAGGCAGAGCAATGAAAGAGAGATGGATATATATAGAGAGATCTTCCATCTGCTGATTCATTCCCAAATGCATGCAATAGCCAGATCTGAACCAGGCCAATGCTACAAGCCTGGAGATCCATCCTGATTTTCCACATGGTGGCAGAGGTCCAAGGACTTGGATCACCTCCTACCGCCTTCCCAGTTAGCAAGATTGGAATCGGAACAGCTGGGTCTTGAACAGGTGCTGTGACAGGGGATGCTGGTGTCGCAAGCAGCAGCTTAATGCACTCTGCCACAGTACTCCTCTAACCTGCTTTTCCATCCATGGACTTAGATATGTTTATGGGTGGGGTGTTCATAATGCAGCGTTTTTATAGTATGATGCTAATTTATTAAGTCAGTTAATTCTTTTATATATTTTAGGTAAACAATACTATTTTCCATTTCACATGTGAGAAAGTGGAGGATTAGAATGATAAAGTAATTTGATTGAGAGGAAATAGGTCCTAAATAAAAAGGCGATTCAAAACTCTCAGGGAAAATTGGAATTAAAAGGTAGATTTGTTTTGGAGTAGAAGTATTTTGAATGTTTTATTTTTATTAATTATACATATTTCCATGAACTTTCTAATGAGCTCTTGTAGGCTATAATTCATATTTTCTAATTTGAGACCTCTTTTTTTCACTGCTACATGATTCTACACTGCGTATTGCCTTGTTTTACTGGCATTTAAGGAGGTCATGTTCAGGCCTTGAAAGGACCAGAAGTGCTTAGAAGGCTGGTAGTTTTCAAGCTGTTCTCCCTTATGCCTGGGGAATGTGAGGGATGGTGCTGGGGCTGGGGTGCTGGTGGAGCAATGGGGGAACCTGGGAGACTCCAAGAGTGTTGCTGAGCTTTGGGGTGAGAGGTACGGGGGAGAATGATGTGAGGTGGAGTAGGCAAGGAGAACTCTGTTTTTTGCTACCTCACAAGGGGAGCATCTCAAAGCATTCAATTAAAGAAACATTCTGTTGAAAACCACTCGCTAGCCTTCTTCCTCTTGTTATTAAGAGCTTGAGTACCAGCCACGAGTTGAAAGGGGTCCTAGGGAACCCTTAACATTGGGACAGTTTGTTAGAAGCATTTATTTTAATCTGGATGGTCAGGACTGTGTATTCATGGAAATACTTGATCTATCCAGTTCCCTCTGAGGAGCTGGGCTGGTGGCTTCTTAGTAGCGGTAACTTGCATGGGGTCCTTGAGCTTGTGGGTCTACTTGGCCATGGCTCCCATTGAGGAACATTTGCAGATGAGTTCGGTTCTGTGCACACAACAGTTGACATTGCAGATGGTGTTGTATGACTTCCTTGCCCCAAGCTGCAAGGGTGTTGCCTTATTGAATGCATGTTTTCCTCAATGTGTCTTCTGTGTTCATGTTGTTGAGAATAAGGGCAGCGTTCCTGATCCTGAGGCTGGCTGGGAAGATAAGCAGTTTCTCCCTATTGTTATCTATGGTGGATACATGAGAATGATCTAGAAATGGGGCTGTGAGAGTCAGTGCAATGGGAAAGAGAACAATTAGAAACTGGACTGTGCAGCCTGGCATCTCGGGGTTAATTCTGCCCGTGAATTAGGTAATCCTGCAACTCTTTTCCTTTAAGCCTTCATTTCCTCATCTGTTATCTGGAATGAACCTGAATAGTTCCTGGGGTTGTTGCCGATTTTAAATGACAGAGGTATTAACTTGCTGGGTACCATGACTTGCACAGAGTAAGCATTTATTGCAGTGGCTATTGTTGCTACTATGATGTGGTTGTATGGATGCACATAACCTATTTTTTAGTTTTTAAGATTTTTTCTTATTTGAAGATGTATTATTTATTTATGTTTATTATTGGAAAGGCTGATTTACAGAAAGAAGGAGGGAGAGAGAGAAAAGTTGTTCCATCCACTGATTTACTCCCCATGTGGCCAGAATAGCCAGAGCTGAGTCAGTTTGAAGCTAGGAGCCAGGAGTTTCCCTCAGGTCTCCCATATAAGTGCAGTATCCCAAGGCTCTGGGTAGATGACTATTGAGAAGATTCTATTGCTTTCCCAAACAAGCATGGAGCTGGATGGGAAGTGGAGCAGCTGGAACACAAACCTGTGTCCACATGGGATCCTTGCACATGCAAGATAAGACTTTAGCTACTGAGCTATTGTGCTGGGCCTGAGCTTATTTTTCAGTTCTCATTAATATTATAATCAGAGCTGTAGTTCTCCAAAATCAGGAATATAACCCAACCACCACAGTGTACAACAGTTTGACTTTGCTATACTTTGCCGAGTTTCCTCTATGTGTCTGCTCACTTACCCCCAGCCTCATTAGTAGTCTATGCATCTAAGCTTGACACTAACATATTTTCTCCTGGATTCAAATTTTTCCACTAGCTTGGATCGCCCTTTTCTCATCCATCTCTGCCTCCTACCCAGCCTTTTATTTTTTTAATACCTAGCCCCCAAGTCCACTATCCGTTTTGGGAGGAATCCCTGAGAAACCCCGGATGTAGACTTTACTGTATCTGTTCAGCCTCTTTCTTGCAGCAGGCTTGGGAGCTCCTTCATAGCTTGTCTTCACAGCTCTTTGCTGTATGTCCCTGGGGATTTAAACACACACACAGAGTAGGTGCTCACACATCCATGCAGTTATTGGTAGTTTAGTGCCTTTCTCACAAGTTCAGCATAAGGAAATCAGATTTCAGGCCAGCCAGGAAACAGTCATCACTCTGTTGTGTGTTCCTCAGCGTTGAGGATGGATTTCTGGGGAAGATCCAAACCTTCTGGAAACTAGCGAGACAACTGCAGTGAGCTGGCTCTTTGCAGGAACTGAGGAGAACCCTGGCGGTGAGGGTGCTGCAGAGGCCTAAGAAAGCCAGACCAGTACCTGGTGCTTTCAGAGCTTCCCTTGGTGCTCACCAACTCCCCCAGGTGATCTTCAGCAAGACCTCTGGTATGTGATTGCCTTGGCTGCTGCTTGCTGCCTGGGATTCCAGGATCCTAGGCTGAGTTCTTTGTGAGCTGTGCTGGGAAGTTTAGTGATTGGGAAGAGTCTTATCTTTTTGGTATTTGCAACTTGAAATATCTTGTGCCCTTGATTAATTTATGTTTGAGTGTTTCCTCTATTCTGTTTGGTAAATAGCTCCTTACTGTACATTGCTCTCCCCACGGGCTTATTTCAGAAAGACTGGAGCCTGTGTTTCTAACAGCTTCTCTGAGCAAAACATCACAGGTCACATTTCCGGAACTCAGAATCTCATGGGGCCTTTCAAACGTCCATCTCTATTATCTCCTTTTAACCCAGCATTTGGTTTTTAGCTGGAAAAGGCCATTTTGTCTCGAACCATCCTGTAGGCATGTGCAACTCAGTGTTTGAAAATCTGACAGCTGCTGCTGAGCTTTGAACTGCAAGACTGAGCAGCATATAGAGAAAACATGTAGAACGTCAAGTCCTTCCCCCTGAATTCCCAGAGCCCTGCTGCTGCTTTGTCTTGTGAATGACCTCACTGCTTTCTGTAGTTGTAATGGAATGCACAGTCATTTACAAGTAATCGCACGGTAATCCCTTACACTTTGGTAACACCTTCCTCTTTCCCAGAGGACTTTCCCTCTCATGATCTCATTTGATCCTTATAACCACTCTGAGAAGGAGGAAGAGTGGCAATTTTAATCTCTAATTTTCAGGTGTACACACTGAGGTTTAGAACAGTTAAACAGTTAGCCAAAGGTCAAACAGTTTGTATAGGGCAGGCGTGGAATTAGAACTTCAAGTAGTCTAATTTCTAAACCAATGGGGTTTTAAAATTTTGTTTGTTTTTGTTTTTTATCTTTTACTGTTGGTGTGGCCGGAAGAATACACTGAATCTCTTTGACCCTCAGTTTTCCTGTCACAAAAATGGATATGATATTAGCTCCAGAGACAGTTATCGGTGGGGATTGATATTAAATTGTCTGGGAAAGCATTTAATAAATGTTAAAGCACAGTAAACTAACTAGAGACATTATGGCCCTTATTTGGTGGGCCTTGACTCTAAGTAGTAAAAATGAACCCTTGAAAACCCTGAGGTCTGGAATAGTGGTAAAACTGTTGAGGTTCCCAAACATCCAGCTCCTTGATTAGCAAACTGACCACACCATGCTGGCTGCTGGCTGCTTTGTTATTCTGGGCATATGGTGGAGAGATGCTCTCCTCCAGCGTCCACTCTTACTGCTCCTTGGAGGGCCCTCATATCCCTGAGACAGTTCTGATCTTACAGAACTGGAGAGTGGTAGTGGCAAGCTGGGAATGGATTCTGTATCACTGAGCTTTGTCTGTAATGTGGTGCACATGGACATTGTAGAGGTAGACGTGGCACTGTTCTTGAAGGTTCATCTGCTCAGATTTCTCACTAAAGTACAGAAGTCCATCTGGCTGGGATTTAACAGGGTACGTCTTGTGAGGCCACAAGGCCAACAGTACATATGCTGAGTGGGTTGCTCAGCAGTAACACATTGGAAAAACCCCAGAAGGATGGATTTCAAGTTGGCAAGAAATGCATCAGGAGTCAGCAACGTGACGTGATCAGGAGAACAGCCACGGTGAGCCGAGATCTTGGAAAGCTTTGTTTCTGTGTATGTATTCACCTACAAAAATTCCAAACCAATGAGACGTAGGTTGACATATGGTCCTAATAGGGCGAATGAGGAGTAGGAGGTTGAAGACAAGGGAGTTATATTTTGCTTCTACATAAGGAAGAACTTCATGGTGAAAAACTTGGAATTTGCATCTGTAGGAGGTTTTGAGCTCTGTGCCTTGGGTAACCTCAGGAGTACTATGGAGGAGTCATCAACCAAGGCAGGCATTGGAACTATGATTCTCAGTAACCCGGGGTGGGTGGGGGAGGAAGACAGGTGCATAAGGGGCCATTTGTGGTTGGCTCTCCAAATATTGTTGGCAAAAATGGAAGGTAAATTTCTTCTTTCCTCCTGATTTTCATGTCCATCCCTGTGCTTTACCCTTGAACCCTAGTTTTTAGAGGTCCTAGACCATCCCGACGTCACCATTTTTCAGGATTCCTCTTTCCTCTGTTGGCCATGCCCTTCTTGGGATGATGGAAGGCCCTCTTCACTTCTTTTCTCCTCTTCAAATCTCTCTCTGAGTAAAGCTGGGAGGTGCACAGAGGTGAGAACTCTATACTGGATTCTGATTCTGGCATGTGGAGGAAGATTCTTTGATCCTGTTCCTTAACCTGTTTTAATAAACATGAAGCTTGTGTTCCTCTGTTAAGCATGCAGTAAAAAAGGAATGTTTGCTTATAGCATGCTTGTTATGGTATAAAACAAGCAATCAAAGTAAGTTCATGAAGACTGGAAAAGCTAAGTAGAAGCTGCTTTTAGCACATCACTGGGCTCTGTGGGGTTGTCTTTCCAGTGTGTGGATGGGACAATGTGAGAGGAATGCTGAGCGAGTGATGTGGCCTTGCTGCCTGGGTCCCCTTACTTGCTAGGAAGGCTGTTTATAGCTCTAACACTCCCTGGGAGGTGAGAGTGAGCACCTTCCTGGTACAGGCTAATGGGCCAGAAAAGTGGTAGTGCTTCTGGAAAAGGACTCAGACATTTTACATCCAAACTATACGACCAGATCACACCAAGACATGAAGCCACTGGGATGTCAAGATGTGGAGGCTGGATTCCCCTCTGTTCCCCGCTTCCTCACACCCTTCTGTCAGCGTCTCATCTCTCTTATTCAGTCTGGCTTTATTTTAGATCTAATTCACTCTTCTCGGCTTCCCTGCTCCAACTTGGTCTTCAACCACCTCACAAGACCTGAGGTTCAGAGTTAATTTTGTCAAGTAAACTGCGCCATCTCACCTATTCATGCCCAACTACAGCATTTGCCCAACAGTCTGGTTTTATTCTGGGTCTTTAAGTCCCAATGTGTGGGACCCGTCAAGAACAGTGACAAAACTAAGTTCCCAGGTGGACTCCCAACTCAGGAGAAGCAGGGTTGTTTCTGGGAGTGTTGAATTGCAGCTTCTCTATTTCTGTCTCTCTCTTTGATAACAGTCTTGTCACCCCTTTTAGGTGCAGCCCCACAACACCTCTTGCTCCTCCTAATTTGGTTTATTACATCCGTGTAGTTGTATTCAGGGTGGTTCCATTCCATGGTGAACTCAAACCTTTCAAAGTAGTCATTGTTTAGGTGGGAGACCTTTATTTTTTTCTGTAATGGGACAGTGTATGAAGGCATTGAGACTGTACTTCTTTGGGGGTTAATAATTGACTCCCAGTAAGGAATTCTGTCTCAAGTGGGGCATGTTCTTCAAGTGCCAGAGGAGAGAAGGGTGATTTTTTTTTTTTGACCTCCTCCAGCCTGCTTCCCCATATTTGGAAATGTTTACCCACTACACTGATCTATTGGAAGGGAAGGAGGTGACTCAGGGTTTAGGAGAAGCAGGATTTGAATTCTTGTTTCCAGAAACAAAGTCCTCCCCCTCCCCCCGTCCCCACTCTTCCCTCTTCTGCCCCTTGTTCTGGATGCTGAGGACAGACGTGCAGTGCTGTTCCCCTTGGCCTGTAGGACCACCTACTTGATCGTGCACTGCCGTGAGACTGAGGGCGTGTGACAGGGAGAGCGGCTGCCCGTTGGGCCTGACGTCGTGTGAGTACATCATTATTGCCAAAAGCGAATGGTGTTTGTGCTCGCAGACCTGGGGCTAATAGCTCTGTGGGCTGGCTTGCTTGCACAGCGATGTGATGTGTTGCTGAGAGTGCTGACTGTTTTAATGCGGGGAATGAGCAGCTTTGGTCCTGGGGAATGTTCACAGTGATGTTTAAAAATGGGAAAAATTCTATCTATTAAAAAAAAACTAGGCAGTTATGCCCTGTAACCCCACCTGTAGCCTACCTGGAGTAAGGCAGAGAGGGAATTTTGGGAGTGCTGTCATGTGTTTGATTGCTGGAGCTAGAGCAGTAAGCTAAAACGGAGATCTCTGCCCACTTGGGAAACAGTGGCTTTAACTTGAAAGCAGAATGATGGTTGGACTTAGGTTATGTGGCATCTACAGTCTGCAATAGATGCCTTAGACCTAGGGCTTTGCATAGATTTGATGCACTGTCTAGAGGCGGTTCATTGTATCAGTGTCATTTTATAGCATAGTAAAGGGCAATAGGTGCTAGCCTGTCCTGAACGCACCTGGCTAACCAGGCAGAATTCGGATGCAGACCATGTCCTTCCTCTAGAGCTCAGCTTCTGCTTCTGGCACAGCAGAAGCGGATGCCCCGTGGCAGATGAGAACATTGACAGGTGTCCTGGAACTTACTTTTCTGAGTTACGACTGTTTTCCATCCTGTTGCCTGGATTCACATACTTCACATGTTTTTCTTTTTTTATTGTTTGTTTTCTTTCTTTTTTTCACTTCTTTTAACGTTTTTCTCCTTTGGATTGCATGAACATTGCTAGATGAAGCTTTCTAATCTCTTCTCCTGCTTGTTTGTTTTCCCTTGTCAGAAGGCAGGGCTACATAGTGTGTATCTTTATTTTTCTTTCATCATATGCTGTGAAAATTAGGCAGAAGCCTTGCAAGATACCAATCAGTATGTTCCATCTGAGGCCCTATCACTACTCTTGAGGCTGTATGAATTCTCTTTCAGAAGTGAGCCCTGATCCTGAGGGGGGTTTAGCCACATGCATACATTTTAGCCTGCTTGAGAGGACAGAGACTAAGAGGGCACCACCTTCTTACAGCCCCCACGTGTGACACAGACCTAGTGAGTGTCTTACTGAATCAGCCCAGTTTCTCACTCTTTTCTCCGTTGCAGGGAAAGCACTGGGATATAGTGCCATTGAGTGGCAGATGGAACAGAGAGCAGGAGCTTTCTGGGTTCTGCTTTGTCCTGGCTGCTGTTGAGGTGGGAGGGGGTGAGGGTGAGACCTCTCTGAAGCAGCCAACACACAGGAAGAGCCTGCAGGGGATCCCTAGAAGCTGCACACAGCCCAGCTCCTCCTCTGATCCCTTGCGGTTGGGCAGCCACCATAGATGTCCTGCTGGTGAGGTGAGATGAGAGTACCTTGAACTTAAGAAGCATCACAGGCTCTCCTGCTCTGAGGCTGGGGGCAGGCACTAGATTAGAATTGGAAATACCTGTGTGGACAAGAAGACTGTTAGTAAGGACAAGTGACGTGAATTGTTGGCTAACTGGGTGTCAAGTATTGGGCTAAATACTTTATGTCAATTACTGAGTCACCACCACAGCTGCATGTGAGTAGGCACTACTTTTAAAATGTAATTGGGTTCACTTAAGTTTAATTTTTAACTGACACATGAAAATGATACATATTTTGGGGGTATCATGTGATGTCTTAGTACATGAATATACACTGAACATTGTTCAGTGTAGGTTAAGCAAAACTATCTCCTTGTATGTTTAGCGTTTCTTTTTGGCAAAAACATTAACAATCATCTACCTTGTTAAAAAGTTGCATATATGTACACACACATATCCATACATACACTCACATTTTGCGTTATTTTTATCTGTATAGCCACCCTACTCTAAAATGGAACAGCGGAACCCTATCTCCTATCTGGCTATAACTTAGTTCCTCTTAATGAACTGAAATTTCTCCCTCGCTCCCCACTGTGCTTCGAGCCTCTGGCAACTACTATTTCACTCTTCAGTTCCATGAGATCATCTAAAAGTTTTTTAGATTATACCTGTGAGTGAGATCATGCAGTAGCTGTGTTACGTTGCCTAGGTTGTGTTACTAGCCTAAATGATCTTCATGTTGTGTGGACAGAATTTTATCCTTTTGGGTAACTCATTTTATTGATTTGATAAAGATTTATTCTCATTAGAATGGCACACTTACAGAGAGAAGGAGAGAGAGAGAGAGAGAGAGAGAGAGAGAGAGAGAGAACTATCTACTGGTTCACTCCCCAAAGTCCATAACAGCTGGAGCTGAGCCAATCCAAAGGCAGGAGCCAGGAGCTTCTTCTGGGTCTTCCACACAGATGCAAAGTACTAAGGCACTGAGCCATCTTCCCATGCATTCCTAGGCTATAAGCTGTGATCTGGATAGGATGTGGAGCAGCCAAGGCATGATGCAGCAAACCATTTGAAATCTCGGCAATTGTAAAGGGAGGATTTAGCCAATTGAGCCATGGTGCCAGGGCCTCCTATTGCTTTTTTTTTTTAAAGATTTATTTTTATTTTTTTTTTTATTGGAAAGGCGGATATACAGAGAGGAGAGTCAGAGAGGAAGATCTTCCGTCCGATGATTCACTCCCCAAGTGAGCGCAACAGCCAATGCTATGCCGATCCGAAGCCAGGATCCAGGAACTTCTTCTGGGTCTCCCACATGGGTGCAGGGTCCCAAAGCTTTGGGCTGTCCTCGACTGCTTTCCCGGGCCACTCGCAGGAAGCTGGAAGGGAAGCGGGGCTGCCGGGATTAGAACCAGTGCCCATATGGGATCCCGGGCATGCAAGGCGAGGACCTTAACCACTTGCGCCACCGCGCTGGGCCTGGCTCCTATTGCTTTTAATTTTGATGAAATGCCCCTGAAACTTACACTCTCTACTATTTTTATGTACACATTTGGGAAGTACTGAAGGTATTCATTTCATATTGTGGTGTAGTCCATCTCCAAATCTCCATCTTGCTGAGCTGGAACTCTGTATCCATAGCTAACAACTCTCATTCCCTCCCTCCAACCCTGGCACCTGCCCCACTGTCTGTCTCCATGGATTTGAGCACTCTGGTACCTCATCTAAGTGAAATTCTGCCACATTTGCCTTTTGTTATCTGGCTTGTTTCACTGAGTGTGTCCTTGGGGCTTGTCATGTGATTGCTTGTGTCAGAATTACTCCTTTCTGAGGCTGTAGGCCATGGGGTTAGATGACTGCTCATTTCCTATGGACTTTTTTCAATGCTCTTGTCTTTCTGTTGTTGTCAGGATTATGGAAGAGTGCGCTGGATTGCAGGAGTGCTTTTCTTACCTGACTACAGTTAACTCCCTTTTCCACCTGGTGTGTCCATGGCTGCCTCTGAGCCTCACTGTTCTCACCTGGAGGATGGACTTTTGCTGCTGGCAGTGAACATTTAGTCTGGGCTGAGTACTGAATTCAATATTCCCCCGTGGCTTATCTCTTATTTTCCTAGCACTCACACAAGGCAGGTGCTAGTATCCACATTTAACCTGTGAGAAAGGAAAGGTCTAGAGAAGTGGGAGATGCTGCTTCCGGCTGTGGGAGAGAGCCCTATAGTCTCTATGTGCAAGAACTGGTGACCGAAGTCTGCTTGATAAAAGCAGCAATGATGTAGATCTGCCTGGCTCCCTAGTCCAGGAGGTCAGCCGCTCTTTTTTTTCCTTTTCCCCAGATAATCTTTTTAGGTCTCTTTCATCTGCTTTGTGCATTCACCTAATTGTATTAAATCTTGATTGGGTTCCCACCTCTGGACCTTGTACTGTTCTGGGCACTACCACAGTATAGCTAGATTGAAGATTTAAACACACAAGACAGCGATCCCTTAGAGCTTTATACTCTCGTAGGTATGTGCCGAAGAGGCAGGTAGGGTGTAAACATGAGAATAAAACAGAATGTCAGTAACCCAGAGAAGGATTTGCAAAGGGCACACAGCTGAGTGTGAGTAGAGGAAAGGCTCTGGGATGTGGGGTTTCAGCCTAGCTCTGAATGCTAAGGAACCAGCCATGGGGATAGGGGGCACTGGGAATAAGTGTGATATGCCAGCAGGTGGTGGGTTGCACCAGGGAAGCATGAGGGAAGAGCCAGCAGGGTTGGCATGTGTTAGAAACCAGAGACTTATGCTGACTCAGACCTGAGTCCAGGTGTGATTGGAACCATATAAGTTGTATTTGGCAAAGAAGGGAAATATACTTAAAATTTCTTCCTTCCTGCCTGCCTTCATCCCTACCTTTTTTGCTATCTTCTCTCCTTCCTTTTTTTCCAGAGACAGGGAGAAAGAGAGCAAGTAAGAGAGAAATAGATGCTTAAACTTTCTTTTTCCATGTCTTCCTTCCTGCCTTCTCTCTTTCCTTCCTTCAAGGTGTGGGGAGAAAGACAACAAGCAAGAAGAGCATAACCCTTCTTTGGTGTACTCCTCAAATGCCCACGACAGCCTGGCTGCAGGGAACTAAAAACTGAATACAGGTGTCCACAGTGGGTGGCAGGGACTCAGTCATGGAGGAATCCCTGCTGTTTCCCAGGATCTGCATCCATTTCAGAGTTGAAGCTGGCCTTTGAACCCAGATCTTGCTTTGTGTCAGATGTGTTCTATCTGGCATCTCACTGAAGGTCAAGAGGAAGACGTAGAGTGCAGGGCACAGAGCAAGAGCAGAGAAAGTTTCCATTGAAACTTTTGCCTTTATCGGGGTGAGAAGAGGTAGTCCCTTGGGGTAGAGTGGTAGAGAGAACAAGGGTCTGTTTGGAGTGATTGTTTAAAAGATGTCAAGTGTGATGGCCTTCAGCAACAGTGTCAAACTAAACAGGCAGAATTCGAGATACCCATATGTGTAAAGATGTGTGCAGTGAATGAGGTTTGCACAGAAAAGCATCAGCAAATTTAGGACCTCTGCTTTCTAACCTTGAGCTTTGGCCAAGGCATGAAGGGCAATGGCTTCCTGTGTCTGTCTTCCAGCAGAGAGCTTTTGGACCGCCTCAAAGAGGCTCAGAATAACGTGTGACTTCCTCTGCTCACCCTGGGTATTTTCACAAAGCATTCTTTCCCACCAAGAATTTGGGACTGGCAGAGTGATGTTGACTTGAAGGGCCATATTTAACATATTGTTTTTCCCTTATATGTTGTCTGTTTTTCTGTCACCTCTTCATGGTGAGAAACTTTGAACTTGCCTGTCAGCTGGGTCTGCATGGCTATGTGGGAGATGGAGGAGGAGGCCTTTGATGCCCTTCCCCACTGTGTCTCCCGGCCCCTCTGGGCTGATCTCTTTAGTTTTCATTTGAGTTCATACTTGCTATCTTGTGCTGGCTCCCTTTAAATTTCTAAGATTTTCTTATAAGTATCCATTTTTCAGTAAAGAAACTGATCTCACAGAGTTGAAGCCATTTAGTCCATGACCACAACAAGGTAGTACCTGATTCAGATTAAGAATATGAAGATTCAATCTCTTGTGCTCTAGCCAGCAGGCCAAAGTGACTTGGCCCTTGAACCCACACCTGGCTATTCCATAGCGATCTTGCCCTACACTGGGCCCATACCTAGAGGTTACAAATGAAATTCAGGTAAAGCCCACTCCTGAGGCATCCTCACAGACTTTCTTCAAGGAGTTTACAGTCTTAAGCTACCAGTTAAAAAAAATATCAGTTTAACATCCTGTCTTGAAAACAATGTTTTGTTTTTGCTCATTTGAGTTTCCTTTAAGATTTCTTTCATATTACCCATTCATCTAGTCCACAAACATTTAGTGAGTTCTTACTGTATGCTAGGCATTGTGCTAGGTGCTGGGGATTGATTCAGAAGATAATTTGGAGGCGTATGGAAGGGGAGTGGATAATTACAGCACAGTGAGATAAGTGCTATAATAGAGGGATATATAAAAAGCTAGAAATAGCACTCTGAATAACATCTCTGAACAAATTGCCTGCTTTTTCCTTTTGGATTATTCCCTTATGTATATTGCCCAAAGTGGGATTACTGGGTCATTTAAAAGATGAAAACAATTTGGCACAAAAAAGATGTAATGACTTGCCTGGGGAATACAGCTCAATTTTCAACAGGGGAAACAAAATTGTTGACAACTCCAGATTTAGACTACTTCGCAAGAGGATCAGGCAGTTGTTAAACCAGCCCTGTGGACAGTGGCTTCCAGCGGGAGGGGCACTTATTCTGAGCATGTCAGCCCAAGTGAAGAAACATGTGTTCTCATATCCAATCTCACAAATTAATACTTCTCAGAGGAATCTAGCTGTGTACATATCATTGTTTCCATTATACAATGGAGGCACCTGTGCCCTTATTATAAAAAGAAGTGACTTGCTCAGAATTCCATAGTTAACAAGTGGGGAATCTAGGGATCAAGTGCAGTTTCTGATTCTGCTCTACTCTCACGTTTTCCCTGCCTTCTAATGGGTATGTGGGATCCAGCTGGGCCCTGGAATTTGTTTAATGAACTGTACAGGCTCTTCTTAAGGTCATGATTTGTGAGAGAAGTGTAGGCATTCGTATCCCTCTCTATACTGTCCTTCTGAAAAGGGCTCAGGGAGGGGCCATCATTTCTGAGTCGGGCCTAGGTTCTGAAAGGTTATTTGCTTGGCCCTAGCTCCAATGCACAGAATTCCAAGGGAAGCCACATTCCCACTTTGAAACATTTGTTGTTTCCCTTGTGCTTAACGGCATGAGACAAAAACTTAAGGATCATCTACACTGAGGTAGCAGTAGTATCTGTGTTCTCCTGCCACAGGATTCTCTGACCTTCCCCAAGAGCACCCTGTGTTTTCTCGCCTTCATGCTTTAGTTCATGCAGTTCCTTTAGCCTGAGATGATCTCTCCCTTCATGGGTAGAATTCATGTTACTCCTATAAACTTCTGAAAGAAGGAGTACATGGTCATCTGTCTCCGCCTGCACAACCTGCACCACCTGCACCACCGGCATCTGAAGTGCCTTCTCTGTCCTCTGTGATGCCCACTCGCAGCACAGGTGTTTATGAGGCAGTAGGGAGTTTATGTAGGGTGCTTGTGAGGAGTGGATTTAGATTTGGATCCTAGCTCTGATACATGGAGACTTCCAGTTAACCTCCTTGAACCCAAGTTTCCCTCATCTGTGAAATGGGTATAAGCTGCAGGCCCGTTTCATGATGTGACGTGAAGACTACCACTGTCCTCTGTGCTGCTTCTCTGTGCGTGTGCTCTCTTCTTTGGTTTATGTTTCATCTTTCCTTCCAGATAGGAAGCTCTTTAAGGGTCTGGAGGGTACTGTATTTTTTTCACACCTCTAGGTGTGTATCTGGGAAATGCTTCCAGGGCTCTTTAAGGGAAAGGAGCTCCTCTTGCAATCTAACTGGTGATAATAGCACAGGCTGGTTTGCTGTCAAAGGCTCCAGTCACATGACACCAAGCACAGCCTGGATTCCCTCTGGGTGGATTTGTAGACATGCACAGTACCAGCTGCATAGGCCCCCAGCTCCTGCTTCTCGAAAGAAAGGAAAGAATATAGAGCTCATCTCTTGTCCATTCTCAGGTTCAGGAGTTGGGTGGTACTCACTGCAGGTGGAATAATGGTCCTGCTTAGAATGTGTGGTTTCCTCCCTGAATCTTCTGGGGATATCTTCTGTGGGTGAGAATTCCAGATTTAGATGGAAGGACCAGGGGATGTGGGACAACTCTGAGAGACAACTTGCTGAGATCCAGTTGCTCCTCCTCTTCCTCTTTGTCCTCTGGGGTTTAGGCCATAGAGAAGGGGTACTTTCAGAGGTAGCTGTTCTTCAGATTCCCTCACCATTACTATGCTGGTCAGAGAAGGGGTTCCTTTTTTTGGAGGGATAGCTCTGTGAGTTGTATCATTTCTCAATAAGCAGCACCATGAATCTCATGAACCAAGGGCTTAGGCCTTGGGATACAAGGCTCCCCATGTTTGGGCTGTAACATTCCTTTCTAGCCTCCTGTGCCACTGCATCCCTCTGGTCTTCTGTCACTGGCCTTTGCAGATTAGTCACTTTCCCTGAGAACACTGTGAACTCATCCTCTGCTGGGCTTTTGCACATCATGTTCCCAAACCTATTTTATCTGTCGTACATAGACATTCTCTTGGGTGTTCAGGCTTAGTTTAGAAGTCACATCATTTGCGGAGAACTTCCAGACTCTCCACAGAATATTGCATAGATTTGTGATTTTGCACTCTCTTCATTCTGTCTTATGTGTTTCTCCATGTCTCCAGGGAGGCTGTAAGCTCTTTGAGAACTCTAGGCATGCCAGACTTAGCACCTACTCTGCTAGGTCCACATACTGTGTTATCAGAATCAGGAGATGCTAAGCAAGCATCCGTTTTGTGCGCTTTTGAATGCAGAACACATGACATGGTATCAGTTAACAGTTATGCCAGAGGGTTTCAGAAGCTCACACAAGGAAGACCTGTGCTTATCTGATCATGAGCCTAGTCATTTGAATTCTGATTTTGAATTGGCTTGATGTCAGCTCAGCTCATTGCTAATCATTCTTGGACCTATTTCTCATATACCAATGTCTTTCTGCTTAGTGCCAGGTCTCTAAGCTTTTTATTTCACATAAGAATGCAACAACAAGCTGGGATCCAGAAAGGATTTACCTGCTTTTAATAGAAAGTTTTAAATGCAAGCATTTAAAAAATCCTCATCCTCTGTAAAACATAAAAGTGGAAAAGTGTTTTTAGGGGCCAGTATAATGGGTGTATCAGGTTAAACTGCCTATGTGATGCCAGCTCCCATATGAACACCGGTCCAAGCCCCAGCCGCTCCATTTCCAGTCTAGCTCCATGCTATTGCATCTGGCAAGGCTTTGGAAGAGGCCCATATGCATGTGCCCCTGCACCCATGTAAGAGATCTGGAAGAAGCTCCTGGTTCCTAATTCCAGGCTGGACAGCCCCTGCTATGGCAGCCATTTGGGGAGTGAACCAATAGATGGAAGATCTCTTTATCTCTTTCTCTCCCTCCATAACTTTGCCTTCGAAATAAATAAAAATAACTTGTTTTGTTTAAGAAGAAAATGTTTTTCAGTATATTTCTACTCCTAGTGGGATAACTGTCTATGTTATAGCTGTAACTATGAACTAATAAAAACTTGTGTTGGGGAATTTGATTTTGAAGACATGTGTTCAGATTATGGCTTTCCCATTTACTCACTGTGAATCCTTGGGCAGGTGTCTAGCAGTTGTCTGTTGTTTCCTCAGAGTGCAATTGAGAATCTTTCTTTCGGGTTGTTGGAAGTTTCATATGGAGTTTTTTCCATGAACTTGAGGTTTTATTATTGTGTTTTTAGAGAACTGATTTGGAGGTTTTACAGCAACAACAATTCCAGAAAGTTTGGTTTTGAAAGAAAATACTTAGGTTATAAATATATATATATATATATATATATATATATATATATATATATAAATATATATATATTTATGCACTTTTAACTCACTGGGTGGGACACAAAGATTAGTTACTCTTCACTAGGGTATTGAAGATTTCTCTGCACACCCCTCCTAAAACTGTTCACCTAAACTGTTGACATATGTCTTGTTAGAGTTATAGAGTTAGACTACGCGAAAAATAGCCAGGTTCTGCAAAATCATGCTTCAATGCTATAAACTGCTAAATACTAAAATTAAAATAGACATGAGACAGCTGAATAGTAATCTATAGCTATTTTAAGGTGTATAGAACCCGGTTGTATATAAACTAATAATTGTAATGTCAATGTAGAAGTCATAGGATGTGGTTCAGAACTTGCACTCTTTTTTTTTTCTCTCTCTCTCTCTTTTAACATGCTGGTTACACAATACCATGTCAACTAATTCCATTACATTATAAATTGGTACTGATGTAATGTCGGGGCTTTTCATTGATTGGGATGATACTCTTTCGGCTCTACCTTCAGACCAGAGACTGTCCCCCCATGAAACCGTTGAACTTATCTAGATAGTAAGATACTGGAGTCGGGCCCGGTGCAGTGGTGCAGTGGTTAAGGTCCTCGCCTTGCACGCCTGGGATCCCATATGGGTGCCATTTCTATCCCGGCAGCTCTGCTTCCCTTCCAGCTCCCTGCGTGTGGCCCGGGAAAGCAGTCGAGGATGGCCCAAAGCTTTGGGACCCTGCACCCACATGGGAGACCCGAAAGAGGCTCCTGGCTTCGGATCGGCATAGTATTGGCCATTGCACTCACTTGGGGAGTGAATCATCGGACGGAAGATCTTCCTCTCTGTCTCTCCTCTCTGTATATCTGCCTTTCCAATAAAAAATAATAAAAATAAATCTTAAAAATAAGATGCTGGAGTCAATGCTTTGTAGATGCTTACAAAGAAAGAATCTCAACTGAATTTGAACTGTGGTAATGCAACAAGGTGGAGGAATCCCCCATGGGGGGGGGCAGGTCTTGGGGAGGGGAGGGAGGAATCCCAGTGCTTATAAAACTGTGTCACATAATGCAATGTAATCAATAAAATAAATAAATAAACAAAAAATAAATATAAAAATTGATAAAAAAGAAAATACTTATTTATAAGAAAATACTTAATTTATATATAAATTATATATGTAATTGTAATATATAATATATAATATATATTATATAATTTAATGTATAACATATAATAATATAATATATAATAAAAAATATATAATTTATATATATAAATTAAGTATTTTCTTAGATTTTCTTATATGCCTATTTTTAAATGATGGAATGCATAAATTTAGAGGTCAAGGTATAATCAGTTTCTAATACACTTAGGGAACATATGAACTGTACAATTCAGTTTTAGCTGAAATAAATTAGAAACATGAAATAATAAGCTTTGAAAAATTGTAGAAATGCTGGAAGGGTTGAGTGTGAATTAGTGCACTGTTGACAGGCTGAAAGCTGTATAGGCTAACTGTAGAATCACAGGAAATGATGTCATAAATCCTGTTGGACAGGTGGTCTTATCCATATTTTGCATATAGGAAAATTTGAGCTGTGAGACCGATTAAACTCATTGATGTAAGTCCATTATCAAAGCCTTGGATGTTTGGTTGTACTTTTGATGGCTTCTAGAAACTGTTTTCCGTTTGTAGATGTGAAAATATCTGCCTTTACTTTGTTGGTTTTTTTATGTTCTTCCTGCTGGACCACACACTAGCTTGAGGTCAGTTAAAGTGGTGGACATGTGCAGTTACGATGTCACATAACTTGGCTAATCAGTGTTTTTACTTTTCAAGCGTCTGCTCATGTTATGTTTCGTTTTGAGCAGGTTTGAGGTATCAGTTTATCAACTATTATTTCTTTTCCTTATTTGGGAAGAGATTTGTCATTGCCAGTGGCATTTTTAAGGTATTTCATATTTTCTTTTAAAAAATACAGCTGGGAAATAAAATGCTTTGCTCTATTCCACCATCATCTGCAATTTATGAGCATCCGTGTGGATGAGGTGTCAGGGAACGAAGAACCATGGAGAGGGCTTCAGGTCAAGTCCTGTTTCTCCTTTCAGTGTATCACGTCTTCCCATAACAAAAGTGAGGATGCTCCTAAGTGATTTCTGAGAGTTCAAAATTCTGTATGTTTTCTGCTGTCAGCCAAAGCAATCAATTTCTGCAAGTTGCGTAATCCTGAAGTTGTTTCTTTGATATTTTTCAATCTTTAGATTTAATGTATTCAACAATATATAATTTTTTAAAGGGAAGCTTTTATAGATATTTCTGAAATGTAAGGATGGGGGGGATAAATGGATGTTAAAAAATAGAAAACAACCAATTAAATAGTATATAATATGTAATTCTCCTTGGAAACTTACCGCGAAATTGAGGAGCACTATAACAACTGGTAATTTAAATTGCATTTGAACTCTGCTAATGGTTTGTTTGCATGGGAACTTCAATCATTCCACAGCCGTTTTTTAGCAAAGCTGCCTGTTCTCGTTGTGGAAAAGAAGACAAAAAATATTAAAAGAGAATTGACAATGGGAAAGGGAAGCCACTTTTATTTGTGCTTGGAAGCAACCTGGAAAGCCTGTGAGGTTGCCTTGGGGCCAAAGGTGGAAAGTTTTCCTTTTCCATGAAGTTAGACATCTGGGAAGTTAGATGGTCCCTGTTACTGTTGTGGAACTTGTTGTGATGTATGAATCTGCACAAAGCAGCTTTGATTTTAAAGGGATCAAGAGTTAGGGGTTGTCTTTTGGTTTTCTGTGAGATTGCACTATTGACAGGTCTGATGTTGGCCTGCTATCAACTCATGCCGCAACATGCTCAAAGATCATGCCTTCTCACCTGTTTCCCTGGAAATGGTGTTGAGGATTTTGATGACCCTGCAGAACAACAGCTCTCAGGCCTGCTCCTGATTTGACTGACTCTTTTTGGTGTAATAAGGCGTAATTCCTTTCTAGGAGTGTGCAGGAGGGAGGGTTTTGAAGCAGATGCTCTGTGGCCTGGATTGGTAAATGCTGGTTTTTCTCTAAAGTTGATTGTGTGATCCGGTGTGAGTCCCCCATCAGAGGGGCAGTAACTGGATGTGTGAATCCAGCCCTGCAGTGCCTGTCAGTAATGTATGCTTGCGGAATGGCCACCTCCTTACATGGCTCCTAGGGTCTCTTCCTATTATTTGGAAGATTCTAGGTCCATCCCCACTTTGAGCTTATGCAGATATTTGGAGACTGAGTCAAGTAATAAACATGAAACAATAGTATGAATAGCAAGGTAATAATTAAAATCACAACAGTAAAAATGCAAGTGTTTTTCTTTGATATATGAATTTCTTCTGTATACACAAAGGAAAGGTTAATAATAGCCCTTGTTCCTGCAAGATTTCTCGGCTCAAATGAATATTATATTCTTTCTAACAAAGGAGCACTAATACCGTAAGAAAGGGATATAACTTGCCAATTTCTACCCCTAACTTCTCAGCTTTTAGGCATAAAACTAAAGGGCAAATGTAGTCACTTGGTCCCATAGTTGAAAATTCACCTCTGTCCTCTTCTTTCAGATTTTTTTTTAATTGATGCCTTTCAGATTTATCTGTTACTTTTTTCTTTCCCAAATGTATTGATATATCTCTCCCATCTCCTTTTTTAAGAGTTAAATTTGTTTTCAGAACTGAGATAGGAACAATGAAACACCAGCATTCTCTTTTCCTATCCTGCTGAAACAAATTAATACAATGAAAATAGTAGGGATTGCCTGGGGATGCAGGGATGCAGGGATACAGGGGTAGACCATTAGGGTTATGGATTTTGAGCATGGCACTGTGTCTGGAAAAGCCTAGTCAGAGATGCCATCAACCTGGGAAGTTCAGAACTAGCATGACTATCGACATTCATGAGCTTCTTCTTTTTCTTTAGGTGGGAACGTTTGATTTTTAGAAACAGAACTGAAGACAGAACTCCATCAACAGATTCACTGTCTCACTCAGCACTTGTCTTGGGAAGATCCTGCTGCTCCTCTGGTGAGTCCTACACATACAAAAAAAAATACAAAAAACAAAAAACCAAAAACAGCTTTTTCTTTCAGCATCAACGTGCATACTGTACTGAGCTTGAAAAAAATTCAGTGGCTTTTCCACTTCACATATGAATAAAAGTGACTAGGATTTGCAACTACAGAGGATGGAAACCATAATTTTTTGGACTTGATTGAATTGGGAGTGGGGAGGGTATAATTATGCTGATAAAATATATGGCAAGGCGAAGTCAGGACTCAGCTCTTGGAAGGTGGCTTGCAAAGTACTGGAGGAAAATTTGGACGAATGATGACTTCAGATTGCCAATAATTGCATTGCTACCTTTTTTCTCCTTGGGTATGGAGCAAGTGTTCTTAAAATTCAACGTCTGAAATGAACATGTCAGTGGAAGGTATTGGGGCACACATTTGTACTTTTTATTTTATGATCTTATTCTGTTTCTCCTACTTCTTGAGGATGGGGAGACTAAATTTACCCAGGCAAAGTATGTGCATCTTTGCCTTTAAGGATTCACTGCACTGTAGTGAGCATGAATTCTGTTGTGCACTTGAACATGGAAGGGGTAGCCAGGCAAGGTAACCTTTCCTTTGGGTTTGGGACAGTTTTATATGTACTGGTAGAATAGAGCATCTTGTAAAAAATAGCAGTGGTCTAAAGAATCAGTAGTATAACATATATCTGGCTGTGGTGAGATTTGAAGCAAGTAGTCCAGGAATTTTGCATCAGGCTTTCAATTAGGATTCTGGATCTGTGATCATCACCTGGGGGCCAGCCCCTTTATGCTTCAAGCATTGGTTTTACACTGACTTAGTAATGTCCTGCCGTGTTCATTGTGTAGTTTTCCAAAGCTGAACAGATGCTGATGTGATAGAGAAAACCCAATTTCTTTTAAAAGTGTGACTGAGTTTATACATACGTTTTATTACTCTGTCTTTTCTTAGCATCCAACTAAATTTCTGTGTGCCTGTTGCTCTGTACAGTATCAAAGGCTGGAAATTACTACTTAGACTCTTAAACAGTTTAGCCTGTTAAAATGGCAAGTGTCCCTTCCACCCCACCGCATCATAACAAAGCGCAGGTGTGAATCTTTGCGATCTACTCTGCTTCCTAAGTTTGTTCAGTATTTTAAATTATGATGAACATGAAGCTTCAAATGTGGATTTGTTGGGTTTTTTTAAAATTTTATTTTAATTGGAATTCTCCCTCAAACTCCCACCCCCTGACACATTTTCTCCGTGTTGCTATAATAGTATAGTCCTTCATAAGGAGTCATGATTCCATCAGTCTCTTATTTACGTGTGCCCTGACATTGCTGCTACAGACAGTGTCAGACAGTCCAGCATCCCATTGTTTACACATTTCTAACAGTTTCATTGGGAGTCCATCTTTTGTCAAACTTGGATTTGAAAATGAAAATCAAGTGGTTAATGACAAAATGAGTGAAATTGCCTTCAAGGGAACAGGCTAGAAGAGATGCACAAATTTTTGTTGTCCATCAACTAGTTAAGAGCCAAAAGTGGTTTTCGTCTTCAGAGATGCTAATGCAGCCTTAGACTTCAGTATGGAGTATGGTGTCTTGAGCAAAATGAGTGGGTGATCTCAAAACCAAAAAGGGTTAGTGGGAAGGGGGCCTTCAGGCTCACCTTTACAGGACTGCGACTCTTTCTTTGTCTGCTTCTTGCTTTGCTGTTTTTGTGTGCTGGCTTCATTCTCAGGAGCTCTTAAGTTAGAATCATGGTATGGTTGCTCTCTGCAGCCCAGGCTATGTACCCCCCACTTTTTAAGATTTATTTATTTTTATTGGAAAGTCAGATATACAGAGCAGAGACAGAGAGGATGATCATCTGTCCACTGATTCACTCCCCAAGTGGCCACAATGGCCAGAGCTGAGCTGATCTAAGGCCAGGACCCAGGAGCCTCCTCTGGGTCTCCCAGGCAGGTGCAGGGTCTCAAGGCTTTGGGTTGTCCTTGACTGCTTTACCAGGCTACAGGCAGGGAGCTGGATGGGAAGCGGGGCTGCCAGGATTAGAACCGGTGCCCATATGGGATTCTGGTATGTTCAAGGCAAGGACTTTAGCCACTAAACTACTGCGTTTGACCCCTCTTGCCTTTTTTTTATAGTCACAAAGGATTGGGCCCTGGGTACTTCTCATCAGTCACTGAGGCTGGCAGAATAGGACTAGGGTATTCATGAGTCAGGTTTCTCCTAGAGCTGAATTTTGAGGTGGTCCCACTCAAATCTCTTAGCAGCCATGTAATAGAGAAAACATGACCCTTTTTAAAGTAGTTTTTAGAAATTGTTAGATTAGGAGAAAGGACTAGATGTTATGTGAGCAGCTGTGGAAATTCTACAAACCCATTAATCTCCCTGTTCCCATCAGTCCCACCTGGGGGTGTCAGGATTTACTTGCTTCATCTTCCTAAAGGATCATTAACTACCTGAATTCTATAGCAGGATGCTACTGGGACCAGGAATTATGTTATCTTAGAAACTGTGACAGTAATAACACTATGGAGAAGGCATGATACTGGGGCATATGTGATCATGGCTTTCAAGGGCATAAGGCCCGGGGGTAGGAGCTGGCAAAGCTGTGCAAAGTGACTTGGGCTGCCAACATCCCATATTGGAGGGGCTGGGTTTGATTCCTCACTCTGTTTCCAACTCCAGCCTCCTGTTAATGTGCACCTTAGAAAGCAGAAGGTGCTTGGTTCCTGCCCCTTCTATGGGAGATCTGATTTAAGTCCTTGGCTTTTGGCTTCAGGCTGGCCCCTGGCCTGCTGTGGATATTTGCAGGGAGTGAACCAGCAGATGCAGGATCTCTTTGTGTCTATGTGTCTGTACCTGCCGCTCTGTTGTTCAGATGGAATGAAAATAAATATTACCTTGTGAAAGAATACAAAACCCAATTCAAAGAGGGATTGTACCACTTATTCATGTTCTCAGAGTTTAGTGGGTTTCCTGGCATACAGTTTGTGTTCTTTGTATTTCTATGTTTAGAAGGGATACCTTGTAAGGTTGAGAATGTTCTTTTGCTTGAGTGTGTTTTGTCAAGCAGTGGCACACTTTTCTTGGAGACTTCGTTTCAGGATCTGTAGGTTGGACAACTCTGATTTATGAGTGTGAAGCTAATGACTAGATAGAAAGTGACTTAGGAGAGGAAGAGGTTTGTGAATGCACAAAGAGACTGTGAACATGGTGGGATAGTGGTAACCAAAGGCCTGCTAAGTATTTGACATACATCCCTAGGGGAAATAATATCTCTACCCTTATTTTTCTGATCCAAGAATTAGAAACACTAACCATTGCTGTATCTACTTCTCATGTTTGTTTAGAGCACATGTGCTCTGTTTTATAGATGTATGGCTGATTTGTATGCTATAATAGGTGGTCCATGCATGATAGCTGCTTATAGTTTGTTTCCCTTTTTAAAGATTTATTTTGAAGCCCTAGTGGCTAAAGTCCTCACCTTGTATGTGCTGGGATCCCATATGGGCACAAGTTTGTGTCCTGGCTGCTGCACTTCCCATCAAGCTCCCTGCTTGTGGCCTGAAAAACAGCTAAGGGTAACCCAAAGTCTTGGGACCCTGTACCCACATGGGAGACCCAGAAGAAGCTCCTGAATTTTGGCTTCAGATTGGCTCAGCTCTGGCCGTTGTGGATACTGGGGAGTAAATCAAATGAAAGATCTTTCTTTCTGTCTCTCCTACTCTCTGAATCTCACTTTCCATTAAAAAATAAACAAATAATTAAAATTTATTTTGAAATTAAAGAAAATTATGATAATATGTTCTATCCCTGTTCCTGGTACATAGTACTTACTCAGTGTATGAACTTCCTGCGCTTTTATTTTCCCAGGACTGGTAGGGTTAGTGTTAGCACTGGTCCTCAGTACTAGAAAGGATCTAGATCTAGAACCTTATTTAATAATAACAGTTAGTGCAATAGAATTGTGTATGGTTATTTTATTTTTAAAAGTTTTTTTAAAGATCTGTTTTTATTGGAAAGTAAGATATACAGAGAGGAGGAGAGACAGACAGGAAGATCTTCCGTCCACTGATTCACTCCCAAAATGGCCGTAACGGCTGGAGCTGAGCCTCTTCCAGGTCTCCCACGCGGGTACAGGTCCTAAATCTTTGGGTCTTTCTTGACTGCTTTCCTAGGCCACAAGCAGGGAGCTGGCTGAGTAGTGATGCTGCTGGGATTAGAACTGCCGCCCATATGGGATCCCGGTGTATGTGAGGTGAGGACTTTAGCTGCTATGCTATGGTGTTGGCCCCATGTATGGTTATTTTCGCAGTCACTTTGCAGCAGGAGGTGGATGGAGATCTATTTGCAGACCTTCGAAGCTCAATGCTTCAGAGCTCACATAGAAGCTGTGGTCTGGCCTGTTTAGCTCTTGCTTTCTTTGATTAGATAATCACACCTTCTGCTCCAGGCATGACTGGCCCAGTGGGAGCCAGGAAGGAAATTATTTTCCTCTGTTGATACCGGTGTACTATTGTTGACTGTAGCCAAGGGCTTTCAGTTTTAGTATTTCCTTTTTGGACCTCAGAAGTATCGGGTATTAGTCTGTGCAGGAAGCACAGCATCGGCCACTTCCGTCTGAGCTGAGTGTCTTAGCTCTCAGCAGTTACTCAGTCAGGTCGTTTCTAGGCTTGTGTGACCATCTGCCAGCTTTTCTTGCTTCTCTGTTATTTGCCTTAATGACTATGAGAGGATTTGCTGGGTCTGAAGAGGGACCAATGTGACCCTTCGGGACTCTGTGGCTCTTCATGTTCCCCACTGGTATCTTGCAGAGCGTATGTCTCCTATCTTGAAAGTAAAAGGCAGAACTCCCTTCTCTGTTGTTTCCTTCTGCCTAATTCCACATTGTTCTCTCTCTTGGCGTTGTGCTCAGAGGAAAGCTACCACTGCCACAGCTTGAGCATGACCCAGGCAGGACAGAGGAATCCTGGGTCCTTTGAGACCTGGTAATCCTACAGCACAAGGACTCTGATGACTGGATGGACATACTACTTTTTAGATTGTTGCTGAGTGTCTCACCTAGCTCATAAGTAATGTGCTTTTTTTCTCCCTCCGTGATTCCTGTGTTTGGAGGTTAGTGTCCCTCAGGATATTTAGGGTGCCATAGGAGATTGGGGCCAATACCACATCTCAAGAAATTTATACTTCTGACCCTGAGAAACTGGGAGGGGAGAAAGGCACACTTACAAGAGAGAAATATATAGTAGAGAATATTGTTTACACAACATTTATTAATTTATTAATCATTAGATATGTATCAGGTTTCATGCTAGGTGCTTGCGAAATAAAAGTAAATAAATTGCAATCTCAGTTGTCAGGGGGCACCTGTAAAGGATCAGAAGGGTGGAAAGCATTGGGCATGACTCGGAAAGTTTCCATGAGAAGAGTATTTAATCTTAGAACTTGTCAATGGGCCACGGGCAACCCTAGTTGATTTGGCACACTGTGGCTCCACAGACACAGTTGTCTTTAACTCATTTTGTACCAATGAGTGGTTACAGAAAGTATCATGTTGATTTTGTGGTACACTGCCTCCCTCTATGATTGGTTGGCCATAGTCATCCTTTGTGTGGCCAATGCCTTCTTGAGTATATATCACCAAACTGGAAACATTGTTGTGTTCTTGGGGACAATAAAAGTTTGTTAGATTGACTCTCCGTGATCTACTTTCTAGGCTTCATGAAAAATGGTGAAATTAGTAGGAGCCGTTAAAGATCTAGGACTGAACAGTGACAATTCTAACACTGTGTTAGTTATCTCCTGATATATAACAAATTTCCTCAAACTTAGCACCTTATAGCAAGACACATTTTTTTTTAATCTCACATTTTTTGCAGGTAAGAAAATTGGGGACAGCTTAAATGTGTGTTTCAATTCCCTGGGGAGGTTGTATTCCTTGTTGCTGGATCTGCAGTTTTCATCTGAATGCTCTTCTGAGGAAGATCTACCAAGTTCACTCTCATGGTTGTTCACAGGATTTAGTTGAGCCAAGAGTTTCATTTCCTTGTCCTGTGGGATTCTACAAAAGGTAGCTCATATGGTAGCTGTAAGAGATGAAGAAAGAGTTCCCAGGATACAAGCCATAGCAGTTTTATAAGATAATGCTGGAAGTGACCCAGTATAGACCCTGCCTCATTTTCTTGGGTATAAGTGAATCGCTATGTCCAGGCTGCATTGAAGGGAGTGGTTACACAGAGGTGGAATTATAGGAGTCCATCTTCTGGGGTGCCTACTGCAGACAACCCAGGTTGCCATGGGCTGTGCTAATGTGGGAGTGGAGGTGCCTGCAGTAAAGGAATAAACTCTGTTCACTTCTCTGAACCATTTTGGGAGGAAACTACTTGAAAATCTAAATAGCAACATTGATACAGAATGTCAAATTGGTCTGATGTGTTCCCATGCTGCGCCACTTTCCCCTCCTCAACAGTGAGACGAGCTATTTTGGTAGGAATGTGTAAAGACCCTGGGACCTGGAGGAAGGTGGGCTCTTCTGGAGCCACTGAGCTAGTGGGAAGCCAGGGGAGGACCCTGAAACCACATTTCTCCATGTTTCCCCATCTGCCTGGTCACAGCTACTCCAAACTGAGTCCCCATGACTGGAAGGCATGTTTTCTTTCTGGTCTCAACCTCTCTTCTGTCCCAGAAACAGATTAGGCAAACTAGGTCAGAATTTGGAGTCTTGGGTATTGAGGTTGTCGCCTTAGTTCAGCTTCAGGGATCCACCTCTCATGTTGGGTCATGCTGTGCCTTGAAAACTTGCCAGGATCTGTATTATTTGACTCAGACAGAGTCACTCTGCAGTTCAGAATAGCATTTGCATTAGGAACAGAGAGCTGATACACGACTTTGCTGTGAGGCTGACGGATCAAACAGAAAACCACAGCCAGTGCCTTCTGTCTGGCAGGAAGTTTCTTTTCCAAAGCATCCATCTCTTCCTTCCTACACAATATCCTTTTTATGAAAACAAACTTGGCAGTTCATTTTATAGAGGATGAGAGGTTCCTGTGGAGTCCACCATCACATTCCTAAAACATTAGTGGAAACAAGAAACTTAAAATCATGGTCAAACTTGTGACTAGCCCTGACGGCAAGATGAGGAAGTCATGGGCTGGGCTTGGTCACTGAGGATGTCAGTGGCCAGAATACTAATTGTGTTTCAGTTTCCCTTTTAGCTCTCAATATCAGTTATTTCATTTTTATTGAAGGTGTGAAGAATGGAATAGAGTTTTTATTGGAAGAAGACAACATGATCAAGTAGAATTTGAAGTGGGAGAACTATCATGTATTACCTACTTTATTTTAAACTTATTTAAGATAGTTAATTGTTATTAAACCATATTTCCAGCTCTGAAAAAATGTTCAAATAGTGCCTATGGTGCTATGGAGTATTTTGAGCTCATAAAGATACATATATATATACATATGTATATATATATATATAGAGAGAGAGAGAGAGAGAGAGAGAGAGAGAAAGAGAGAGAGATTGAGCGAACCTACCAAGTGAAATACTCACTGAGTAGCTGGGACACATGAAGTCTTATTTTGGTTGCATTAATAGTCTACAATGCTGTTATAAATTATGCACAATTCCTTGATTTCTTAGGCCATTGTCTCAATATTCTCACTTTTCTCTGTTCCTTTGGTTTGAGTGAAACCTGAAACATTCGCATGTCAGTCGCTCTAGATTTCATGCTTTCCTGACAAACTACAAGCTTTAATGTGTATTATTTTTTCAACAGTTCCCACAACATAAATTTAGACACCATAATAGGCTCATGGCTTTTGATATTTGAAAATATAGTTGCTCTGGGATCAAGCATTTGTGGCTCAGTGGGTTAAGATGCTGCCTGTGATACTGGCAGCTCATATGGTTGCCCATTCTAGTCCTGGCTACTCTTCTTTACTTTCTCCTTCTCCTTCTCCTCTCCTAACTCCCCCTCCACTCTCCTCCCTCTCCTTCCCCTTCCCTCTCCTCCCCCTCCTTCTTCTTTTTAAGAAAATATTTATTTATTTTGTTCTTTATTGGAAAGACAGATATACAGAGAGGTGAGACAGAAATTACTTCTCAACTGCTGGTTTACTCCCCAAGTGGCCGTAACAGCTGGCACCAAGTTGAGCCAAAGCCAGGATCCAGGAACACCCTCCAGCTTTTCCACATGAGTGTAGCATCCCAAGGCTTTGGGGCATCTTCTACTGCTTTCCTAGGCCATAAACAGACTGCTGGTTGGGAAGTGGAGTAGCTGGGATTAGAACCTGTGCCCATAAGGGATCTTGACACATGCAAGGCAAGGATTTAGCCAGTAGGCTATTGCACTGGCCTATTTTTCTTCTGATCCAGCTCCCTGCTAATGCTCCAGGGAAAATGATGGAAAATTTCCCAGGGGCTTGTCTCTGCCTGCTACCTATGTGGGAGACTTAGATGGAATTCTAGGCTCCTGGCTTCTGCATGGCTCAACTCCACACTCTGCTTTCCAATCACCAAATCTGTCTGTCTGTATTTCTGTCTATCTATGTTGACAAAAACATATTCATAAACTATACATCTTAGGAAGATCTTCAAAGTGAGTGTTAGGTTTCATGGAAAACTGTGCAGTGTGGGTCCAGGCTTCACTCTGGTGCCTGGGTCATCTCTGCATTGGTGAATGAAGTTTTCTATGGATCCTGCCCAGCCCTGAACCTCCTTGGTTCTCCTTTTGACTTTATTGTGATGAGATCACTCCCTGGCTTCAATGGCAACTGGCTTGACTTGTATCAGTTGTTAAAAATGATCTAATATTTTCCTTTTAAATCTGAGACCCTGGCTGATTTTATGATTAAGCTAGTGATTTATTTATACTATGGCATTAGATGGCTGCAGCCACTCTATGATGTAATCTAAGAATGACATGAAAACAAAATAGGCTTTTACATAATGAAAGTCTTCCTGTAATACAGATTGTAGTGAAGCATATTGCTTTCCTCTTGAGAATAGAAATGTATTCTTTAGTTTTCCTTCTACCCCTTACTTCTTACTTACCTTCCTTTCTCATTTTGTGTTTCAGTGCTTTACACTAAAATTCTTAAACATTGGCATTTAAAACTCAATAGGACTAAGTATTTGCAAAAGTAGTCGAGTTATTGCTTGATAGGCCCACATCTCATACATCAGAATGCCTGATTTCAAGTTCTAACTGTGCTTCACATTCCAGCTTCTTGGTAGTAGGTGATGGGTCCTTGCCACTTACTTGGGAGATCCAGACTAAGTTTCTGACTCCTGGATTCTACCTAGCCCAACTTCAGCTGTTGCAGGCATTTGGACAGTGAAATAGCATATGGTTATCTCTTTCTGTAATTTTCTGTCTTTATTGCAAATAAATGAGTAAACAAAATAAACTAGGAACTCCACAGAGTCTATGATTACTCTGACCTTGTTGTCTTCATCTCTTCTCCCCATGCCTCCCAGCACTGCCTTCCAGGGTCTCACTTGTCTTACTAGCTGCTGCTGTGCTCAGAAGTGTGCAGCTCTGCCACCACTAGCAGTCCTCATCACTGTGTATATGCTGCCGCATCTCCAGGGGAGTGCATCCCAGTGCTGAATTTTATTCCGCTAAAGATAGATATGCCACCCTGGTTCTGTGTGTGTGTATGAGGGGTGGGGGAAAGAGAGGTGCAATGAATCCCTCTGTATACCAACTCCAACATAACTATTCCTCTTAGCCTTATGCAAAGTTCTAATGCTTATCGGAAGCCATTTGTCTGTATTTCCCATAGAATGGTGTATCAAGGTCCAACTCCAAGGAATATGTACAGATTATCAGAGCACGGGGGAATGATAAGAAATGGAGAATTTGTCATTCTAGGCTTGCTCTTAACTGAGACATGGGCAGGTCAGGATCTATTCTTGAGTGGTTTGGATTACATTGCCCATGGCTAACTGGCTTATTGGTACAGCGTTGAGAAGGATTCTGACTTGGCTTGCTTAGTCCAAGTCCAGGATCACATATCATTATCTGTTGTGGTTGTCCGCACAGTAGTGAGAGTGCAGGCACAGAGGAGGCTTCTTGCTTATTTGAGGACTAGATGATTTTGAGATCTCCTTTTCTTCTCTCTCCTGAGGTATTTTGATTTCCTTGATTTATGTGTCCTATCCAAAGTCACTCAGCAAGTTAGAGTCTTAACATGCAAGACTCAGGGTTCTGAAGACAGTTAAAAGCTGTATGAGCTGACTTCACATTCATCTTTGTAGACTGGCTGTTGGTATTGAGAAACAAGGGTAAAAAGGACTGGAGAGCCCATGACTTGTTACAGGCATGAGTTCCCCCAAATCTGTTTGACTTTGAGGTATGGGTAGGGTAGGGGAATGACTTAATTCTTTCCATTTTCTTTCTAGGACATTACAGTGTGCACCCTATTGTAATTTAGGTCAAATATGGCAGTATAAGTCAATATTAGAAAGACAAATGACTTTCCAGGGTTTTCACTGGATCAACCTTACCCCATAACTCCTTCAGATTTCTAGTACCTCTCTCCTACCCTAGAAATGTCATAATGCAAACAGCCACATTGCTTGACTAATGCAATGTGTATAAGCATTGCTGTGGTACAGAGGGAGAAGAAAGTAGTGTGGGCTAGAAATTTGAGCTATGGAGGGATGAGGAAAAGACTACATGTGATTTGTGTGGGAGAGCTGAAAGGGGGCTGGAGGAGGCGGGAGGGAGTGTAGCGGTGTTCTGTGGGACTGTGGTGGGGAAAGCACACAAGTTCACTCTTGTCGCCTTGGAATAGCATTGAGAGTTGTGGGTGGCAGCAACAGATAGTGTGGAGAATATTCTAGCATTAAGAGTAACTCTCAGCTAGTATATGCATGTAGTGGGTCAGAGTTCTCTACTACTTCAGATACTTAGGGGCAAGTATTTAGGAAAGGGAGTGGCAAGTTAGAGATGTTCAACATCCTTCCTATTTTGAGAGTCTAGAATTTTCTGAAGATACACTTTTGTATATATTTCATTAATTTACATTCCTAAATAAAGGCTTTATGGAGTCAAGCGATTTTTCCCTTTCTCTGTAGTCTTGGCATACATAAATGCTGACTTATCATGGGCAATCTTTTGCTTCACTTAGCATTATTGATGAAGGAGAGACAGAAGACTGAGGATGTCATAGTACTTTTTTTGTACTGATTATGTTTTTTTCAGGATGGTATCTTTTTTTTTCAAGGTAATTCCAGAGAATTCTGGTTTTGAGACAGCCTCCAAGCCTCTTCCACTACCAATGATTTGCTCTTTCTGTCCTAACTGAATGTTTTGTTTATTCAGTAGAGCATTCTTTTTTTATTTAAAATTTTTTTATGATACATTTCCGTAGGCTCATGAATAGTCCCTCCTACCCTTGCCATCCCCTCCTACTTCCCCGCCTGACAATGTAGATATGGACAATGGTAGGAAATCCAGCATCCTATTGTCAAGATGTACTTAACAGTTTCATTGGGAGTCCATCTTGGATTCAGGAGTAGAGATGCATACTGCAATGTATCTTCACTTCCTGCTATGCTAGTCTCCATTGTCCTTTTCAATAAGTATATGTATGTATGTTTTTAACTATGTATAATATATTCATCTTATATTTTGCATGAACGTTGCCTTATATCAGAGAGAACACAGTATAGCATCCATACAGGTTTGCCCTGCCCTTTAAGCAATTTCTTCACAGACTGACTTCTCTGCTGGCTGCAGAAGTCTCTTAAGTCAGGTATCCTGTTTTGTACCATTAATGCTCACATGTTCCTATGTATTGGTATGCAAACAGTAATGATGATGACTCATTAATTTCTTAATCCATTGGGCACCTACTATATGCTCGATATTATTCTCGATGCTGGGGCAGAAATCAACCATCAGTGAAATCAGGCAAACTAATAAATAAATACACATATTTTTAGGTTGTGATCTGTACTAAGATTTTTAAAAAGTAGGCTAAGGGCACCAATTTTGGAAGGACGCTTTCAGCCTCGTTGGTACGAAGTCATGCTGATGAAAGTATGCATGAACAGTGGTCTGAATGAGGTGAGGGAAGAGGCAAGCTCAAGCTATGGGGCTGCTGAATAGGAGGAAGAAGGCTCTGACTGAGGGAAAGAAGTTGCAAAGAAAGATCCTTAGCACTTGCTAGAAATAGGAAGATGCCAGTGTGGCTGGAGTTCTTAGGGTAGGAGAAGTTATGCATGCTCAAGAAAGATTGTTGCAGCAACAAGTATTTGTTAAGCACACATTGAAGATGCCGGGGGAAAGAAATTGCTTTATTGATGTAAAGAACCCACAGAAGTGTAAAAAAAATGACAATGTATTTCTGCTTTTCAGTTTTAAGGTGTAGGTGTTGTTGGTCGGAAACAGAGACTGTAAGCCCTGGTGGTGCAGACTTAGTCTGGGAGCAGGGTGGGTCTTGATTCTCTCCTCCTGTAGCTCTTTAGAGCAAAGAGCTCTCCATTTGGATTCTCTGCTCCTGTGGCAGCCACACCTGCAGAGACGCCTGGGCCCTGCCTGCAGATGGGCAATTGCACGCCTAATCACCCATTCAGACACCCACTTATTTGTTTTCCACATGCAAATGTGGGTTTTTTGCAGATGGATTTAATATATTTGTTGCTTCCCCATTTTATTTAAAACAAAACAAACGGCCAAGCATGTCAGCTGAGGGCAGCAAATAGAAACAGGAGTATTACGGTCTTTACAGCTCATGCCGATTACACGGCTGAAAGGGATTCCAGGCAAATTAGTCTTTTCTGGGATCCCATTTATTTTTACTTTATTATCTTCTTTTCATGCTACCACTGTTGATTTTAAGAAAAAAGATGGTAAAGAGGGAGATGATATTATTTTGTCTAAATAATTTTCTCAACGTTTCTGACTCCTTATTTTTATTGCATGGATTCCATTTTCACCTGTTCTGCTTTGGAACTTAGAATCCATTATCAAAATCGTGGCCTTGCGGTGTGTCTAAAGGCTATTGGTTGGTGGAGACTCAGCATCCTTAGCCTGGAAATAAACAAATAAACAAACACAAATTAGAAGTGTTTGCACCTATTGATGTGCTACTATTGTTGCTTGCACAACATCATGCAAAAGTCACTTTCATTTATCTGAGTACCTGGAGGTAAATGCTGATACCATTTGGAGTGCTTGGGTGGGTGTTTGCTTTTATTTTTAATGTGATTCAGAGCTGTTGGGGCAGAATATTGAATTTGGTAGGTCCTTTGGTTTGTAGTTTTTCTAGATACCTTCGTTAGCAGATAGGGAAACTGAGACCTTGGAAAGGTAAAATGAGTTGTTCAGGGTCTCAGAGAATAAGAATGTGAACTTCAGCCACTGGAATCATGGCCCTCCTGTCGCCCAGTCCACAGAGCTGGCCAATGGTTGCCTTGGTGGCCTGGAGTGAGGAAGATACTGCTGGACTCCACCAAGGACCTCCTCTCAAGGTGGGGTTTGTGTCTATCTGATGTCTGTGTGTCTCATTTTTCTTTTATTAACAGTTTTTCAGTATCAACATGTAAGCAAAGTAATAGTGAGCAGGCATGTAGATCAGAAGTGCTTGCAACTTGTCTTGTAAGGTTAGTGCCTGGGTAAGAATCACTAACACACAGTGTACAACCAATGCAATCTATAGGTGTGAGAGTGGCGTTCTGGGATTTGGTTATTGTACAGCCTTTGTTTATACTCCCAAGGAGCAGTGGGCTTCTTTCTTTTCTTGCTTGTTGTTATTCTTTGTTATTATTTTCTACTTGCCATGTGTTGATATCTTTACCCAATGGAGTGTTAAACCTGTGATTGCAAAGTGAAATGAAAGTAGGCTATTGTAAAAGCTTTCAGAAAAGAAAAAGAAAGCAATAAGGAAAGAGGAGCGTGGGTCGGAAATGCAGGCAGGAGGCAAGGTGAGGTGGGATGAATCACATAGTTCCTGAATCTCTATTGAAATTTGTCCAATTTATATAAATAAACAAGAATGAGTGTTTGTGGTCAGTGTGTGTGTGTGTGTGTGGAGAGGGAAGAGAGCCTGAAGCAAGGATAAATCTGACAGAAGTCTGAAGTTTACAGAATTGACTGCTTCATGTGGTGGAAAAGGAAAGTGATGGTCACAACACTTGGCAGCCTTACCTCCGATCTTCCAGCTTGAACTGAGTAGTTACAGTACTTAGACCAGCAACATCCTTAGGTTGAAACTTTGATTTGTGAGAATACAACCTGAGTATCAACTGCCAGTCACCTTTTGACCAGTAGGGCTTCTTGGGTGAGCTGAAGTGTCACCTTCTCAGGGGTTCTTCCTCTGCAGACAGGAGCACACACATAGTCACAAGCATCTAGCGAGTGGACCTGACCATTCACTCTGTTAAAAGGAATCCTCTGAATGCCTTAGGCTTGGAGATCAAGGCCAAAGTAGCATCTAGTGGATAATGTAGAGATAGTGAAAACAGAGAGGTCATCAGAAAGTGCCCAGAAAATGCATAGTGTGCATTTTCCAAGACTGGTGCTTGGATTCCAAATTTTTTCTATAGTTTCCCCCCACCCCCCTGCCCCAAAGCACTTTTATCTATTGATTAGTTTTTCTCTCAGGTGTGTGTGAAATACTCTCCTACAGGCAGATCCTTTTCGCTTTTGAATGTGAATTGTTAGGGAGTGGGATGCAAAGTAGTTCCAGAAGCAGCATGACAACAGGAATACCCACATGTGTGAGAAGGGCAACATCTTGTCAGGAACCAATGAAGAGAGGGCTTAATGTTCTGGGTAGTATCTGAAAGCATGATGACGGACTGTTGGGAAGCCTGATCCGCTGTGTGCACAGGAGCAGGTGCCAAGGGTTGCTGGGGTGGCATGAGTTCAAGCAGCCGTGTCTCGTGGCTGTGCAGGCTCCCTGCAGCTGTCTGCTCTGAAGTACATGTTGTACATTTCTGTTGCGGATATTGCCTGGCTGGATCCAAATGCTTCTCTGCAGTGTGCTGGACAGTCCCTGCGATCAGCTGCAGCCTCCTGGACTGGTTAGAATGCTGTTGTAGGGACTCAGTGTCTCCTTACCTGCCTCATACTTCTCTCCCTCTGTTATGGCCCCTCCTCCCACCTCAAATGGCTGGGGGGAAAAAACAAAAAAGGTCTTTGGCATCATTTGAAGGTTCATGTAAATGGGTTTATTTGTTTTTTTGAAATTTATTTTTTGTTTGTGTCTGTAACTAATCCACTTGTTGTGTCTTCCCATTGAAAAATGATTTGAGTTTCCACAGGCGCTCTAATGTCTTGAATTTTTTTACTTTAAAAAAAAAAATCCTTCTTTTGATGGATCTCCAGCTTTCTTATCTACACGGGCAACCAATTTTCGAAGGTTCTTTAGACAGTGATGGACTTCATTAGAACCGCTATTGTAGAAGTAATTCAGGTGACGGATACTCAAGTTTAATATGGTTTTCTAGAAACTGTTTTCCTTACAACTGCCAGGTGTAGCATTAGGGAATAGAATATTTTGAAGATTTGGAAGATGTGCCAAGTGGGCAGCTGGTTTGCAACTAGGCACAGGGGCAAAGGGTCTTGATTCCAGTTATCTCTGCACTCATGGGAAAACTGCTGGCTGGTGGGGGTCATGACCGTGATGCTGTGAGTCATCTCGAGGCACATTAAGGAATGAAGTTCAGGTACATGGTAGAGGATGCACTGGTGCTGGGCTATATGATAGTTGGCATTGGGAGACTTTTTCTTCAGGTGGGTACTGTTTAGGAAGTAGCTTCACAAATCTTCAGCTACAGCGCAGAGGAGGAATGTAGAGCTTTGCAGAATAAGCCGTGACATGAATCCTTTCAGCATGGCCAGTAGCTTAGCTGGGTGTTTACTACTGGTTTGTCCAGCAGACTACTAGCTTACAGCCACATCTTATGTCCCAATTCCTTTCTGGGCATTTATTTATTTGATTTTTCTTGCATTTAGTTCTACATGGTTTGTACATTAGAAAAAAAAAAAGGGTCAAAGCCCAACAAACAGAAAAAAAAAACTGAACAAACACAAAACAAATCAAAACCCAGACAACCCACTTAGCAAGAAGGCACAAGAGATCCGAGTTCTGCTGCAGCCACGCTTGCTGCTATTCATAGGCATTCTCATTTATTCAACAATCATTTAAATGAACACTTGTTACACACCAGGTACCAGAGATGCAAAAATGTAAGACATAGTTCTTACCCTCACTGCTTACAGCCACAGGCTGAGAACTAAGTGCACAAATAGAGGAGGATTCGCTTCTCCTTTCTGAATCTCCCTTTTAAAGAGGTAAAGAGTACTTACGGCCCATCTGATCACCGAGGTCCCCTCTGATGCTAACCTGTAATCATTCGTACAGAATACCCAATAAGCACTTTCTAAGTTAAAATAGGCAAACATTTCCCCTTTCTTTTCAACTTACAGGGGATAATGTTGAAGATGAATGATGCGATTGTCTGCAAGATGCTTTAATAAACAAGTTGGAGAAAGAGATTATATAAGTTTGAGGCATTATTAATGACAAAACACAAATAAGGGTTGATGTTTTTAGAGAGAGAACAGATGGTTCCTTTGTTTAGAATGTGAGTATAAAGGAGAGTGGGAGCAAAAAGATTTTTGCCATAATGTTTAGTCCCTGAATGTGAGTGACTTCAACATGACAAAACAAGCTAGTTAGGAAAGTCCCATAAATTCAAAATAGCTCCTACACTGATCAAACTATAATTAATATAACAAAAAAATGACAGTAGGAAGAAAAACTAGTAAGAAGTACCATGGTGACAACTGACACTGGCCAGTAAGAGCTTTCATTTTTGCATCAACTCTAGAAACTTATTTTTTCCTGTCTTCAGGAATTATACCATAATAGTGGGACAAACTAGTGGGAACTGATTTAATACTGTTTCTTTAAGTCCCTTGCTCTATCCTCCATATCTCATGAAGGAGATCTTTAGGAACTGTCAGTCTATTTCCCCCATAGCTGTTGGGGGCTGACAGGAAATTCACATCATTCAGAGTGGTCTAATTGGAGAGCAAACATTCAGTGACTTGTTGCAGGAGCCAGGTCTGGGCAGGACCATTGAGGAGCTGTCTAGCCACACTGTGGAAAGGTTCCCTTTTGTCTCTTCTTCCATGCTTGAACGCTTTGAGATCTGCTTATGCAATACACAAAGTCATCCATGCTATCCTTTTGCTATGCACATTGCTGTGCATGGAGTGTTCATTCTCTAGTTTTCAAAAACCATTGGCTGTGCGAATGAGGCACTGCACCCCCAGGCTGCCAGCATTGAGCCAAAGGTACAAAACTCTCGCTTCAGGTGATGTAGCCCATCAGGGCCACCCCAATCTCTATAAGAGGAGGAGTGCTAGCTTATCCATCCTGATACTGAGGTCAGGTCTACATCTTTTTATGTGTAGTTGTACGAGGGCTAAGAATGGTTTTTAATGTGGGAGTGCTTAATAGCAGACTTGCCTCCTGAGGCTGACAATAACACAAAGTCCACATTGTGAGAGTGGAAACTTCTCAAATATTAGCTGAGTCCCTTGCTGAAATGGGTCTGTGCAAAGTGCAATGGGTGGAAAGGCAGGCTCATTAGCAGAACTGGAAGAAGCCGTGTGGCCTGGGGAGAGATACCGGGTGGTCTAGTGCTCCATCGTCTTGAGTTCTGAGTCTGGTCTTGTTTTTTCTGCGAACTGTGTGTGACATCGGAATACCCAGCTTTATGGTTTCTTTCGGATCTGAGTTGCTGGTTGCCCTGCGCTTCATCAAAGCAATGAAAAGACACTCTACCCTCCCTGAAAGCTCAGGCTTTGCTCAGAATACTCCCCAGGGACTCTCACTGTGTGGTGCACGTGTCTCTGTCAGTCGCTTAATTCATTTTCTCTGGTGTCAGAACATAATGAGTAGTGGTGCAGGTGCCCCCTGCCATGTCAGCGGGCAATGTGCCACTCTCTGCTGAGAATAACCTGGTCTTTGTGAGCACCTCTCCTTTGGCTCATTCACCTGCATGGTCCTTGGTGCTCACTCTGTATTCTGTTCATCATCTGGCCTGGACTCTGACCTCAACCCTGACCTGCTTCTTTCTAAAGCTTTTGCACGCACATCAGTACCTGGGGTGCAATCAATTCTCAATACATGTCTGCTGAATGAATGAATGGCAGGGGAAGGAGGCTGTTTTTCCTCAGTAGACTGAGTTTTTTTGAGCGCATGGACCGTGTCTAATGAGTTTCTTTCTTCCTCAGAATGTCATGCCCAGGGCTTTGAATGCACTGTGTGAACAACTAGTGTTGAACTGCCTGAACAGAAGTGGCGATGGTCTTCAAGCAAGAATAAACACATTTAGGTATATGAGGGGAACTTCAGAAAGTTCATAGGAAAATCCAGGCAAAGGATAAGTTTATTCTAGCACAATAACCTTTTGACCAATGTATGTGTTTTTTGTGTAATACGCATTTTCCATGAACTTTTTGAAAACCCTCCTGTGGGCCTGGTGTGGTAGCCTAGTGGTTAAAGTCCTCCCCTTGAGCACACCAGGATCCCATAAGGATACTGGCTCTATTCCCAGCAGCCCCGCTTCCCATCCAGCTCCCTGCTTGTAGTCTGGGAAAACAGTTGAGAATGTCCCAAAGCCTTGGGACCCTGTACTTGCATAGGAAACCCAGAAAAAACTCCTGGGTCCAGCCTTCAGATTGGCTCAGCCCTGACTGGTGTTGCTACTTGGGGAGTGAACCATCAGATGGAAGATCTTCTTCTCTGTCTCTTCTACTCTCTGCATATCTGACTTTCCAATAAATAAATAAATAAATTTTTAAAATAGAATAAAATAAAAAACCCCTGTCCTTGTGTGCTTTTTGTCTTGGTCATGGTAAATACCTTTGGAAAATTGGGCCGGCCAGGGGTGTAGAGCCTTGGAGAGTCTGTGAGTGCTGTGGGTAGGATGTAATTGTTTCTTCTGATTTCCTCACTCCCCATTATGGTCAGGCCCACCCTGGCTGACTGTGTGAATGATGGCTTGGGGTGTGTTATCCTGGTTGCTGGTGATCATTTTAGTGTTCTTCCTTAGATTTATACTAAGGCTTGAAGAAGGGTGGATCATTAACATAATTCTGCCTTCTTTGATTTGTAACAGAGTGTGGTCAAAGATGATATTTCTTATTTGTGATTCTGTTTCCCAAGTTCTGGCCATAGCTGTTTACAGAGAACATGCTCAGTAAATGTTCACTCTCCCATTGGCTATTGACCTCCTCTTAGATGCCAGTTTGTGTAATAATACTGCCCATGCAATAAACACTGTAAAGTAAATTTGGTAATAACATAACAAAGATGGCTACCTTATTCCTAGTCCTGCATTTTTTTAAAAATTTCGTTTTATGACACAGTATGACACAGTTTCATAGGCTCTGGGATTCCCCCAACCCTTCCCTCTGCCCTCCCCCCATGTTAGTCCTGCATTTTTAAAATGAGAACGCAAAAAGAAAAATGTGCATTGATTGAAATTTAGAAAAATGTCCAATATGTTGTATGGCTGTGTTGTTGTGTTGTTGTGTATTTCATTTTTCCTTCACGTATTTGTAATCTCCAGCCTGGAGGAAGCAGACACCTTGCTATTTGTTTCACTAATTTCTTTGTTATTAACATCCTCTGCCCTTCCTCATATCTCAGGCTTTGTGTTTTCTGAAACTTAATTATAAGGAATTCTATCTTCTTCAGAGGACATAGACCAATTGAATTTTGGCTCTTTTTATCTGAAATCTTTGCCCATTTCCCACATCTTACTAACTTATGTAGTCTAAATAGGGCATGAGGCCTTCAGTAATCTTTGTAATTCCTACATTTGCTGTTCAGGATCAGGGTTTCCCTTAGAAGTGAGAGATCCTGGGAGCCCTCAGAGGACAAGAGAGAATACCTACTTTTTCTTGGTGCTTGCCAGATGTAAGACCCAAAGTAGGAGCTCAGATATTTATCTAACTGAATCAAATGAATTCTTCAGTAGCTAAAAAATTTTCTTGCTTTGCAGAAGGACTAGTAGAGACTTACTAAATATGTTGCTCAAAATTCCTGATTGATTAAATGACTTGACAGTTTACTGGCATTGCGGACTTTTCTCTCATTCTGTGACCTCAGACCAGAGGATGTGGGGTCTCCGCCTCCTGTGCTAGAAAGTGCTGTGCTGAGACTTGAGTCCTGATGGTCTCACATCACTCAGATGAATCATAACAGGGACTCATTTGAGCTTAAAGTTCTGAGAAATCAAGTATGGAGACATGACTGTGAGCCAGAATTACTGGAATCTTCTGAGTCTCAGTGGAGTCATCTAGGAAATGGGATAATGAGCTCTTTTCTGCCCAAAGGCAGGGGGTTGTCTGTCTAGATGCCTGTTGCATTCTGTGAGCTAGCAATCTACTCTCCAAGTACCGGCTGTTGGAAGCAAGGTCAAGGAAATTTCTAGAGTCTTAATCTAATACATGCTGATTGGTAGGAGAGCCAACACCTTAAATTAAGACCATTTTTTTTTCTGTCTTCTTAGTACTTTTTAAAACTTTTTCACTGCTTTTATATGCATTACTATATAGAGAACAAATTTCGTTACTTTTATCTAGGGATATAAGATGCCCTCCTTATTTTCCTTCATTTTCAATAACCTTTAAAAAAATACCTTTAATACTTTTGAAATACAAACTTTAAAATTTTTTTAAACTCACTGGTTTGATGCTTTTGCAAACAGAGTTCCAGGGTCTATGTTGTGAAACAGCTGCTTACTACACAGCTGCTTCCCGCAACAGCAGCATCCCATATGGGTCCCCATTCAAGGCTCAGCTGCTCTACTTCTGATCCAGCTCTCTGCTGGTGTACCAGGGGATGCAGCAGAGGATGACTCGAATTTTTGGATTGCTGTACCCACATAGGAAGCTCATATCAAGCTCCTGGCTTCTGGCTTCTGGCTCTGGGTTGGCCCAGCCCAGCCCAGCCCAGTCCTAACTGTTGTTGCCATATGGGGGCGACCTGGCAGATGGAAGACCTGTGTGTGTGTGTGTGTGTGTATGTGTGTGTGTGTGTGTGCGCGCACGCACTTCTGCTTTTTGCTGTAAAACTTTGAAATAAACAGAATAATATTTTTAAGAAAAAATTTACATTAGAAGGATCTTTGTAATGAATGCTATAAAGCTAATACATGTACAAATACTTTAAAATGTATTAAAATTGGTAAAATTTGGGGGGTCTTGAATAAGGATAAAAAAGGAAATTAATGTGGTCAGTGTCAATCTCAGGATGTTGTAAATTTAGAGCAGAGAAATTTTTTTTTCTAGGAATGAGGCACAGCAAAAGAGCTTACAAGTTTTCTCATCCAGAGGTTTGTACTATTGGCCACCTATTAGCATCTTCAGAGCAATTTGAAGAAAGTACTTGCTCCCCAAATGCTCACCTAAATCAATTGCACATAGGAGGAATCATTCATCTTAAAGCTCCCATTGTTGAGAACCTTGGGTCTTGGTTTCTACCTTACCTGATGTTCTGGTATGGAGGACCACGATATTCTTGCAAACATGAGTGCAAATAGAAACTCTATTTAAAAAAAAAACCTTTTGAGGTTTGAAATAAATGTGTTAAGGTGGACAAATGATTAACATTTTCATATTGGGATGTGCCTTTTTTTAAAAATATTTCCAGATGTGCTTAAAAATGATAGCAAGGAATATATTCCAGGGTCTTTTTAAAGTATATGCAATAAAATACCATTTAAGATAACTGACCTTTGGGCCCAGCACCGTGGCCTAGGGCTAAAGTCCTTACTTTGAAAGTGCCAGGATCCCATATGGGCACTAGTTCTAATCCCGGCAGCTCCACTTCCCATCCAGCTCCCTGCTTGTGGCCTGGGAAAGCAGTCAAAGACGCCCCAAAGCCTCGGGACCCTGCACCCACGTGGGAGACCTGGAGGAAGTTCCAGGCTCCTGGCTTCAGATTGGCTCAGCACCTGCTGTTGCGGTCAATTGGGAGTGAATCAGCTCATAGAAGATCTTCCTCTCTGTCTCTCCTCCTCCTCTCTATGTAGCTGACTTTGCAATAAAAATAAATAAATCTTAAAAAAAAAGATAACTGAGCTTTATACTTTAATGCTTTTTGGAAGGGAATAACTAGCATTCGGTCAGCGGAGCCTGTTTTGGAAACAGAAGGCTGATGATTTTGCTGCCTTCCAAATATTTTACCTGTTTCTGTTAAAACATCAAAATCCATTCACTTGATGTTTCTTGACCTCATAATGTCTAACCTTCAGATTTTTTTTTTAACTCTTCAAACTTACCTAGGAAGGAGACCTCAAGGCCTGAGTCATTAATTTTTCCCTCTGCTGGGAAGTCCAGGTATTTTGTAAAAGGTAAAACTGTGACTTAATCCATATGCTGCCTGGGAACAGGACTGGTTCCCTTGCCTTGCTGCACCCCTCATCCACGCCCCCACGCAATCCATTTGGAAATGCAGTATTTAACCCTAAAGGCCACTGCTAATAGATTTTTAAAAATTTATGCTGGCTATTATGTTGTTAGCTCATCTTTCAACTCTGAACTTGTTCTTTCTAGAAGGGAAATAGCACTCAGGTTGCAAACATAGTGAACTGGAATTTCAGAGGCTTGGGTTGGCCTACAAAGGTTGTTGCTGTAGCTCCAGTTACATATCCACTCTGCATGTGAGTATTTTCTGCCCCCAGGAGTTTTAGAGATAGAAATTACACTCTTATTTACCATTGCTATAAAATTAAAATGTACCCAATTGTTGGTGTAGCTCTGAAATGCACAGACACACATATCAGCATTATGTGGGATGAAACAACTTAAGCTTAATTTATTAATTTCAAATCCTTTTTAAAAAATTGAGCTCAGTGTGAGCTAGTACTTATTTATTCTTTATTCGTGGTTATTTGTTTCATTAACTTTTTATTTTAAATGATTTTAAGTATATTAAAAATAAGTCAAATCTACACACTCCAAAAATTTCCATATATCTTTTATCCAGATTTACTTGATGTTAATATTGTTATTCCATTTATGTTATATTCTCCCATCCCCTACAATTTATGTATATGTGAGGGGACTTCCTAAATTTTGTGGAATGAAAAAAATAAGAGGTAATACAAATGTTCCAGGAATTTGTGCAACCTCCTTGTGTGTGTGGTATGTGTGGTATATGTGTGTGTGTGTGTGTGTGTGTGTGTGAGAGAGAGAGAGAGAGAGAGAGAGAGAGAGAGAGAGAGATATCTTCTGTTGATTCACCTGCCTGAAGCCAGGAGCCTGGAATTCCCTGTGACTAAAGCCAGGAACTAGAAACTCCATCTCAGCTTCCCTGTGGTGTCAAGAATCCAAATACTTGGGCCATCTTCCATAGTCTCTCCAAGACAGGACTTAAACTGATGCTCCCACATGCAATGCCAATGTTACAAGTCAAGGTATATCCAGCTAGGGCACACTAGTCTTACATTTATGCTCCTGACTGCATTTCCACCTTCTGTGGACAGTCCAATGCAGAATTACATGATGCATTTGGTTGTCATGTCTCCTTTAGCCTAGAACATTTCCCTAGCCTTTCTTCGCCTTTTGTGGTATTGATATTTTGGTAGCAAATGGTTTCTTCCATTTTGAAAAATAAAATATTTCTCATTTTTATTAGTTGTTTCCTTCTTTTTGGGTCCAGTTGCCCATTCCTCACAGGAATCCTCTGTTGCTGGTATGTGCCCTCCCTCAGGGGTCATCTCTGTGCTCACCACATCTGTCTGCCCCTCAATAGTGCTTGCGTTCATCCCTGATCAAAATGTTGTCCAGTCCGCCACTGTACAGTTATGTTTTTCTTTGCAGTTATTAAACAGTGCTGAGGAAGATGTTTATTCTGTGCATTGACATTTGTTTCAAAAATCTTACCTGAACCAATTTTTGTTATGATGATTGTTTTTCTTCTTTGTCCCTTTAAATTTATGGTTAAAATCATTCAACATTCTGATTCTACTTAAGCAGGAGCCGCACTCTCTTTCTTATATGGGTATGGGCTTTCAAATTTCCCTTAATTATTTGTGCTCAAATTGTTCCAGCTGTGACCAGAGAGGACTCCCTTCAAGCTGGCTCCTGTGTCCTTGGAACATGTCCTCAGCATTGTTGCTATGGTTATAGCTTCCTTAACTTCTCAAGTAAACAGATGTCTTAGTTTCATCTTGCCTTTCTGTCTCAGCTCTGAAACGAACCATTTCTTTACTATTTTCTTGTTCATTTCACTGAGGTATGCTATTACATACCAATATGAGAATGCTGGAGTTGAGAATACAGCTGAAGGACTATATTATTGTAAAATACAGGGCATGATGGGGAGGGGAGATGAGAGAGGGAGGAAAGGCAGGGAAAGGGGGGAAACCCTGTACCCACAAAATTGCAAAATGGAAAATAAGGATTAAAAAAAGAAAAAAAAAGATGTCAATATCTGAATATCTAGTATCTTTAGTTCTCGTATGTTGCCTTTACCTATAGGCTTTAACACCAGAGCTAGAATTTCCTGTCTATAAAATTACATACATGGGATCTATAAAAAGGTCATGGAAAACGCATAGTTGGCAAAATTATGTGTGGATTTCAAATCTTTTATAAAACTAAAGAGTTTTATACTTGAAATCGGTCTTTTCATCAACTGATTGAAGTTGATGTACAAATATTAATGTATGTGTCCATTTTCATATAATGATAAATGTTCATAAAAAAATTTATCTATTTTTATTCGAAAGACATATTTTCACAGTGAGAAGAGACAGAGATATGTCACAAATGCTCACAACAACTGGAGCAGAGCTGATCTGACGCCAGGAGCCAGGTACTTCTTCAGGTCTTCCACGTGGATGAAGGGGCTCAAGGATATGAGTCATCCTCCACTGCTTTCCAAAGCCATAAACAGGGAGCTGGATTCAAAGTTAAGCAGCTGGGACTCAAACTGATGCCCGTATGAGATCCTGGCACTTTTCAGGTGGAAGATAAACCTGAGATACCTTTACACTGGCTCCCAAATGATATTAATAGTAATGGCAGTAACAATTGCCCATACCACTACGCACAACAAACATGTTGAAATGAGTTTGAGATTTGATTGTGTGCTTGTTTCCCATCTCCAGCTCTGCCATGGACTGTGGATAGATTGTTCGCCGTTGGATTTGGGAATTACTCGGATTGGTCCACTCTTCTATATGTCCCTATTCCTACCTCCAAGTGTCATTACACTTCTTATTGGAAATCCAGTCAGGTTCACTTGTTTCAGTTTGCTTTCAGTTTTTAGTTTTTCTGCTGTCTATTCTTATTGATTTACTTTTAAAAAAACTTGTATATGCATATACTCTCAGATGAACTATATAATGGAGACTAGCATATTGGGAAATGAAGTATGCAGTGTGCGTCTCTATTCCTGAATAAAAGGAGGACTCCCAATGTCATAATACACTTATGTAGCAAAATACTGTACTTGTGATGGTTGCTGAAGGACTCTGCTATTGTAATAATGTCGGGGGAAAATGGTGTGTGGGGAAGGAGAATTGGGAGGGAGGAAAAGAAGGTGGAGGCTGGGATCCCTATACTTATAAAACCATTTGTGGAAAATAATAATAACAATGAAAATACAAAAAAAGATGTACTTCATAGTGCTTGGAGTGGCAAGATTGACAGCAATTCATAACTGTTGCAATATCAAAACCATTTGAGCAAGAACCTCAGAGCATAGCCTACATCCGGGACCTGGGGAGGGTGGGAAATTGGGTGGGCCTTCTCCCTTAATACCCCCCCTTAAACATGAAGGTAACAATATGGAAAACATACTAGTATTATCCACTTTCCTGTAGCTCTTGAACCTTCTTACCCTAATTAACTATGTAAAGAATGTCAAAATAAAAATTTATTAAAAAAAAGATGTACTAATAACAGCAAGAACAAAATAAAACAAATACAAAAAAATGTATTCAAAGGAGTGCCAATCTATCAACATGTCTTCCAGCCTGTTATTTGCTACATCTCTTGTGGGTAACAACCTTACTGTTTTCTTGATTACCCTTCCTATATTTCTTTTTAATCCTGGTGTGTTTCTGTATTTCCTCTTCTTACACAAAAGGTAGCATACTACATATGTTCTTTTGTACTTTGCATTACCAAACTTTTTAATTTCTCTTTCTCTCTCTATTTGCTTTCCTGCCTTTCTTTCTCTGTCTTTGTGTTTCTATCTCCTATGGTTGAGGAGTCGCGTGTTTTCCTGAAGTGAGCAACGCTCTCGTTAGAGATAATTTTTAGGGTGTGTACCTGGAAGTGGGAATGCTGGATCAATGAGAAGGGCCATGTTAGGACTTTTAGATGCTGGATTCTTCTTACTAGGGAGGTCCAACCAGTGTGCTCAGCCATAGAGTGTTTGTGAAGCTTTGAATTGGTGCTAATCTGGTCAGTGAGGTATGTTATCTTGGTGTAGTTTTCTATCATATCTATGTACCTGTACTAATATTAGGGCTTTGTTGTTGTGATTTTTCTTTTCAGTGATATGTCATTTATTTTTACTGTTGGATTTTTTTTCAGCTAAAAAATTCTTTGGAAATTAGATTTATTAGCCATTACTGTATGACATATATTACAAATCTTTCTCTCAATTTATATATTAAACATTTTTGGATTTTGTCTATTTCTTGTTCTTTGTCATGAAAAACGTTTATCTTAGAATGACAAACTTAAAAACCCTTTGTTTTGTTGATCCTGAGCTTTGGTCATAGTTAGAAAGCATTTCTCAACGCATATATTCATTCATGTTATTTTCCAGTACCTTTCTAGTTTCATTTTTCACATTTAGATCTGATTCATTCGCAGTTTATTCTTGTACATGATGTGACAAATGGATCTAATTTTATCTTATCCAAATGACTAGTGCCCAACACTATGTAGTATGAAAGCATCTTTGCCCCTGTGATTTGAGACTGGTGGTTACTTTTAAATCTACGTGGTGACTAGGTGTGAAGGGAGGACTGATGAATAATAAACTGGTGATTAAGGGGAAATAAGGTGATGCTTGCATAGCAGTAGAGACTGGATCAGAACCAAAATCTGTCCACTTTTAAAGCAAAACTTTACATTTTACAAATTGACCTCTTGGGTTCCTTTCTTTTGTCAACACATAAAATATTGTAAGTAAGATGAAATGTATGTGAAACATTTGAGGGGAATAGATGCTACCTGTTTTTTTCCTCTTCTCAGTAAGACCTGGGTACAGCCCTTTCCTCCTGGAGATCAGGTGAACTGGCAGTGTACATTTTTGCTGGCCTGGGAGACTAGCGTCACACTTGTAACTACTGGGCCCAAGCTGAGTGGTCACCGTGTCTTTTCCTACAGATTTTTAGTGATTCCTCTGCATGTGGGTAGCCTGTAGCAACAATTGGTTGAGAAGAGAATTGGGTTTGATGGTGGTGGATTTAGCGCTGGCTTTCATAATTTTTTGTGGCAAACTGGGAAAAAGTCAGTTTCTACATATTTTCAGCCATGAGAGATGTCAACTGTGTCAAGTCTAATATCCTCAAGAGTTAAAACTTAAAGGTTTATTTTAATTTTTACAGAAAGCATAATAAACATTTTTGTCTTTGAAAAAAGAACTTGCCTGGTAATAATTAAACATTAATGGCATGATTATTCTCCAAGCTGTTCTCTGGACTGTTGATAGGTATTCCATGACAAGGAGGATGTTTGTGGCCAAGCATATTTGGGAAATGCCAACTTAAGCAAATTTAGACCTGCTTCTTAACTGTATGAGTTATCAGAGCTCTCACTACAGTTCTTTCAAATTTGTTGGATCAGGAAAAAAAAAAATCTACCTCTCTAAATAGTAACAGCCTTGATGCTTTGGTCTGCAAAATCAAGTTTGTTAACAGTGCAGTGTCCTGTCCTATGATAACAAGATTCCATACATACTTTACCCACTTTTTCTTGGTTTTATCGTTTCCTCCCAAATTCTTTCAAAGTTAAGGACTAGGATAATGGAGATGGCTTATTTTGTGGATGACTGGGGTGTAAATACCTATTATAGTGCTTGTTGAATAATGAGTGCTTAGTAAGCATTTCTGAACTTTAAATTGTTAAATCTCTATTAGGGTGCTGTAATATTTCCGGTTCAATTTCCATTCCCAAATGTAAAAATATCTTGAAGATTTATTTATTTATTTATTTGAAAAATCAGCATTACATAGAGACATCGAGGGAGGGAAGAAAAGAGAGAGAGAGAGATTGACTTTATCTGCTGGATAATTTCCCTATCAGCCCCATGGTCAACATTAGACTGGACTGAAACCAGGAAGCGGGTGCTACATCTGGGTCTCCTATGTGAATGGCAGGACCCCAGGCACTTGGGCCATCTGCTTTTCTCAAGCCATTAGCAAAGAGCTGGATTGGAAGTGGGATAGTGGTATTGCAAGCAGTATTTACGCACTACATCATAATGCTGTCTCCAATTGTAGATATTTTAAACACCATAGTCTTTCTTTTAGGCTAAATATTAGATAAACATTTTTGAAAAGCATCAGATGTATACCTTCCTGGCTTCCCAAGAGTTGTAAGGCTTAATTCTGAATCATTATCAATCAGTTTTAAATTGCGATTTAGTCTTTGCTGGTTGTCACACTTGGGAGAAGCAAGGCACTCAACTGACGCCTGTACCTGAGAGCTCCACCCTTCTATCTTTTGGGTTTTGGACTTCTATGCAAACACATAGTTAGCTTTCTCTGTCCCAGACATCTTCTAAGTCTGGATAGCATCCTCTACCAGCTGCCTCTCTGATGTAATCCAGGGTCAGTGCTGCAAAGTCCTGTCCTCTAGAGCCTGTCCAGTCACCCTTGCATGTATTCCCATCCCTACCAGGGTCCCCTAAAGGGGCCCCTTATTTTAGGTTGGTTGATCTCAACCACATACATGTATGTTCATACATGTATCTGTGTATGAATGTGTCAAATACCTGGCTTAAATATAGGAATTTTATGGGAGTATTAAAATCTGTTACTTCATTTTTGTTTTGCTCTGTTTCCATCTCTGGAATATTGCTGTTATATACTCAAAATGATTTTTAGTGGTTCATGTTGTTAATTTTGTTGTAGAACATTTGGAAAACACACAGACTTGTAAGGATTAAAATCAAGACTGCTTAAATTCTATCATGGAAAAATACACTATTGTGAGTGATTTTCCAGTGAGCATATATGTGTGCATGTGTGTATGCTGCACACTGCTGGTTTAGGCTTGCTTTCTGATGAAGGTCTCCTTTGTTAAGTACTTTTAATATTGAAAATAATATCGATAATATTTATGTCTTACAATTAAGAGTTAGTTACTGAGTGCCTACATTGCCTTGAGGAGTTGCCTTGTGGAATTGTGCTATACAAGTCAGTAAGAGTGTATAAGATATTGCTTGGAGCCATCCCTGCACCTGGTGTTTGCTTGATGACTGGCTGATTAATTTAAGTGATAAACTATTAAACTAGAAAAGGATCTGTCCACCTTTTCTTGAGAAATTAACTTTACAGTGATATGTTTCAAAACCACAGTAGAAGTTGAGAGCCAGGACAGATGCACTTGTCCTCATATAGGCAGAAGGAATTAAGGACAATTTTACCAGTTCAGTAGGTGTTGTCTATGGGTGCTTGCAACTATCTACTGGTTCTGATACAGGGATCCCTGTATTTTGTGGTCGCTGTAGTTTGCCTCAGATCTGCATTATTGCGGCCTAGAATTCTCACATGGAGGTCATTGGCTTGCATTGATCACATGCATACAGCAGCCCACGGTAAGCTGCTGGCTTGCTGGTGTGCCATGCCGTCCTGGATGCTGCGACTGAAATTGGCTATTAGAGTCACTACATGTGAGGAAGATTTAGGACACAGCACTCTAGATGTGAAGGAGGACATCCCTCTTCAACAGGCATCTTCCTCTTATGGCACCAACAATCCTGTGCCAAACAGAGATTAAAATAAGTAAAAATGAGAAAAGAGTTCCATGGTTAGGCAACAATTGAATGAAAACCACAGCCTCTGTCTTTAAAAATCCTATTTATTTATTTATTTAGAAAGCAGAGAGACAGACTTCCCATCTGTGGATTCACTTTCCTGATGTCCACAAAAGCCAGGGCTGGACCAGGATGAGGAACTCAGTGCAGATTTCTTCTACCAGTGTCAGGGAACCAAGTCCTTTAGCCACTGCTTGCTGCCCTCTTGGGTATGCATGCAGGAATTTGGAATCAGAAGCAGAGCTGGGGCTTGTATCTATGGGATGTGGGCATACCAAGTGGCACGTTGACTGCTAGTTCAAAAATATGTATTTTTATGAGGTTAGTTTGTAGCACAACTACCATTATTGTTGGTTTCTTTGGAGAATGCAATATTCCACTAAATAGAAAGGCCATTAATAATTGTAATTAATTTCTAATAATTCAATTTTTTGCAAAGGCTACAGTTCTCTCCACAAAGATTAAATTAAGGATTTTCACATTTTTATAAAGTTGAATGTATTGTTCTGGCAACATTTCATGGTCAGGAAGAACTAGTTACATCAATGATAACTCTTTTTCAACTCAAATTTTGTCTTTATTTTTGCATCACAGAAATCATGGCTGACATAGCTTTCAGCCCAAGTTTTGGCTTAATATTGATTTTAACATTGAGCCAAATGACTAATGGTTACAAATCATCTATCAGTGGATCTTTAAGCATTTGCACAAGGAGATGCCAAAGCACAAATGTGGGTGTGTCAAGGTCAGACTGAAATCAATTCCTTACATTTATCTACAATTAATTGGTTTACAAATTGTTCCCATTGTCACAATGTTGTAATTCTCCAGTTATCCTTGAAAATGTCAGTGAATGTTATCCCATCAGAAGAGGAAAAATGAGAAACATGCTGCCTGAGGGCATGAAACAGTTGTGGGACCTGACCATCTGACCCCATCTCTAGACTCCATGCTTAATGCACTGAGTCCTACAGGGTTAGCTTCTTTTTCTCCTCCCCTCCCCTCCCCTCCTCTCCCCTCTCCTCTCCTCTCCTCTCCTCTCCTCTCCTCTCCTCTCCTCTCCTCTCCTCTCCTCTCCTCTCCTCTCCTCTCCTCTCCTCTCCTCTCCTCTCCTCTCCTCTCCCCTCCCTTCTTCCCATTTCTCTTTTCCTACCCCCCCTCCCCTCTCTTCTCCTCTTTCTCTGCCTTTTCCTCCTCTCCCCTCCCCTTTCCTTCTCTTTTTTTCTTCCCTTCCCTCTCCTTCTCTTTTCTTCTCCCTCCCCTATAGCCCTCTCCTCCCTTCCCCTCCTGTCCAATCCTCTCCTTTCCTCCCCTCCCCTCCCTTTCTCTCCTCTGGCCTGGAACCAGAAGCTTCATTTAGATCCCTCACTTGGGTGCAGGGGCCAAGCACGGTGGCTGTGCTCTGCTGCTTTCCCACGTGTATTAACAGGGAACCGGTTTGTAAATGGAGAAGCCATGACTCAAGCTGATGCTCATATGGGATGCCAGTGCCACAGGTGGTGATTTCATCTGCTATGCAGAGCCAGTTTTCAGACTGAGCATTTTGTCATGGCTTCAGTGCTGTTCCTTCTATAGCAATATATTGATTTCCATGCAGTCTCTCTTATGAGAAACTGTATTGGGAAACTCATTAAATACGTTTGTTTTTACAGTTCTATTTTAATTAATTATTCAAAAGGTAGTTTCACATTCACACACACAGAGGGAGGGAGGGAGGGAGGGAGGGAGAGAGAGAGAGAAAGAGAGAGATAGCAAGATCTATCATCCTGTAGTTTACTCTTTAAATGACTACATATGGGGGAGGGGGTTAGACTGCATTGAAGTCAGGATCCCAAAACTCCATTGGTAGCAGGAGTCACATGTGTGCTCATGTCACAAGTGGCAGCTTAACCAGCTGTGGTTCATGGCTGGCCCATTATTTTGGCAGCAATTGACTTATTAATTAAGGTTGACCACTTTCTTGAGAACTGACAGGTTTTGATGAGCTGTGTGGTCCTGCGTGAAGATTGTTTATGCTCTGCCTCCTGCACAGTGAGAGGGACAATCATGCCACTTCCTGGTGCCGCATCTTGGCTTTGCCATGTAAGTAAGGACTGAGAGGAAAGGTGAAACTGATGGCTACTGAAGTCCAGGTCACTTTGTATTTGTTTAGAATCACATCTGAGGGAAATAAATGGACATGTCCAAATGAGGAAGCTGGATATGAGTTGACATTTGAAACATTAATAATACTTCTTGCCAGTTTTTGAGATATGAAATTGGTTTTCTGTTGCATGTATTTGGCATTTAGTTTTCAGTTCGCAGTTTGGTCATGGAGTGCAATTTTGAAGACAGCCTCTTGTTGATTTATTTGCTCCATAATTGTTTATTGTTCACCTAGACTGTGTACACACATGCTTCCTAGTCTTAGAGAAAAACCAACATGCAGGGAATGTATCCTAATTCACATTTTGTAAATAAGGAAACTGGGTCTCAGGATGTTTCAACGACTTGCTTAGGTTGAATTAAAAAACTGTAGAATTTGTGGCAGAGACATTAAAGCCGCTGCCACCTGTGATACCAGCATTCCATATGTGTTCCAGTTTGGATCTTGGCTGTTCTGCTTCTAGTCTTGTGCAGTGGAGGATGGTCCAAGTCCTTGGGCCCCAGAACCCATTTGGGAGACCCAGAGGAAGCTCCTGGCTTACATCTGGTACAGCCCCAGCCATTGCATCTATTTGGGGAATGAACCAGTGGATGAAAGATTTCTCTCTTTCAAGATTTCAAATCTTGAAAGAAAGTGGAAGAGCTTGGAGTTGGATACTGGATTGTTTCAATGCAAAGCCTCTGCTGCTTGTCCCATACAGCTGTAGCCCTGAGAGTTGGAAACTGAGGATTTCACTTTACTGTGACTGGAACTTGACATGAGTTAGTGTTGGTTCTTCCTTCCAAGGTGTCCTTAATTTGTGCAGTGATATTGATGGTATGTATGTGCATGACCTCTGCTGAACTAGCCTAGGACCAGTCATCCCCAGTCAAAGACTGTGTCCTGTACCTCCAGCTTGGAAAAGAGATCTTGAAAGCTTCCAGTTTGTGATTAGGAAATCACTGTGATGCTTAACTTTACAGCCAGTTAGTTCTCATTTATTTGATGTGCCACTTCCATTTGAGTCTTTTATCCAGACTTACAATGCTGTGTGTTTTTTAACCCTGGCTGCATGTTAAGATCACCCAGTGAGCCTGTTTTGTACTGGCATGCTTAGTCCTCCTCTTTCTGTAGTGGTTCTGATTTGGATGTGATTGGTGGCGCAAAGGTACCTTATCAGTACCTTTGAGCAAACTGCTCTTACGTTTCTGATATCCACTTGTGGAAGAGAACCAGTGCTGTAAAAGCCTGTCTTTGGCTCTGGTTCAGTGCACTTTTGACTCTGGCAAACCTTCAATCTTACCATGTTGTCCCACTGAGAAGCTGGATTTATTCACCAAGATCAGTCCTGTTTTCTTTATTGATTCCATCCTTTTTATTCCAAAGGAAGAGTTAGAGAGATGGAGGGAGAAGGAGAGGAAGAAAGTTTTAGAGGGAGGCAGAGATAAAAAGAGACATATGCTATCTGTTGGTTCACTCCCCAGATGGCCACAGCACCAAGGATTGAGCTTTGCTGAAACCAGAAGGAACCTGTAACTTTATCCAAGACACTCCTGTGCATGGCAGGTGCCCAAGTACTCAGGCCATCTTCCACCATATTCCCAGGCACACAGCTTGGGTTGAGCAGAAGTGGAACACCTGGGACTTACATACATACATAGGTTGCTGGTGTCATAGGTGATGTCTTAACCACAGTACCAGAACGATAGTCCACATTTGCTTTCAAACATTTATTTATGTGAAATATGGAGTTACAGATAGAGAGGAAAAGACAGAGATCTCTCATTTGCTGATTGACTACCCAGATAGCCACGATGACAGGGTTGGGCCAGGTTGAAGCCAGGAGTTTCTTTCAGGTCTCCCTACTGGGTGCTGGGGTCCAAGCCCATTGCTTTCCAAGACTATTAGTAGGAAGCTGGATCAGAAGTGAAATAGCTGGGACAGGTTCCAGTGCCCTTATGGATATCACTGTAAAAAGCTGATAGCTTAATCCACCACACCACAACACGGTCCCTCATTCACATTTTCTGAGGTGTCATAAAGTGAGGATGCTGAATTCAGTGATCCCAGAGAAGGGCAGTAGGTGTTTCTATAATTAGATCACTGAGAGCAAAAGACATAGCCATGGCTTTTGCCATCTTCCCTCTTAATCCACCCATTCCCAGCAGATTTTTAATATTGAAGGGGATATTTACAGTCACTTCAAACATAACAAGGTACGTTATGGCTTGTTTATACTAGTTTGGATATTTGCTAGTAGTCTTGTTTTTGTTTGCTGCCTTAATTGGCTATTATGCTTCCAAGAGAGGCTGAACTTGAGTTAGTCACGCTGGTGCATACTGAGTCACTCTACCTTGCTCCAGTGCAAATACCTGCTACACCCCAATCTGGAATTCAGTGTTCTTACCGCACCTGACACCAGTCTTTCTCTGCAGAATTAAGGCCACTCTTTATTGTCCCTTGGCTCTAACCAGCTGAACTCTACCCTGGCCTGGGATCTGCCCCATCCCGCCATTGTTTCTGTATTTCATCCTGCTGAAATGGTAACTCTGTCCTGATGCCATCTGTCTGTCATTCCAGCAGCTAGAAATAAGCTTTCTTTTCCTGGAACCTCCAGGTTGCTTTGAGCTGGAACACTGTTTAGAAGTTACTGCTTTGTACTTTGGGCTATTCTTACTGTCATGTGTGTGTATGTGTGTGTGTGTAAGAGAGAAAGAGAGAGAGAGATTTCTACCCTGATACTACAGTAAGCCTCCAGAGATTGGTCCAGCCTCCTCTGCATTTTGGCATGTCTTGCTGGGCCACAAATATTGGAGTGGTTTCCAAGACTTTTTTTAAAGCTCAATGTGTGACTTTTTGTTCAACTTAGCAGTTGTATAAAGTTAACCTCCTGGGCCCTTGGTAGCTCTGGTGAACATTTGGAGAGGTCTGTGAAATCCAGTGACCTAGATACAGATTATCCCCTGCAGGCTCGTGGGTAAGGAAGGCTCCTGTTTAAAGTGTCTGAAAGGAGAGCCTGACTTATTTATGGCAGACGTTGTTTACATGTCTATTTAAGTAACTCTGTTCTTTTTTTTTTTTAAGTGTAAAAGCAATGAATTCCCGTATAAGAAACTTCAGAACGTGCAGACCAGGGTTAAAGAAGAAAAATTTAGTCACCTCTAGGAACTCCACCTTTTATTAATAAAACTTGCCCTATTTTAACAGCATGTGATACTGGGTAGTGTTCTTTGTGAAAACTGTCATAGTGTTGGTGTTGGTATGTCTGGCAGTGGTCTGTTTATCATCATCGTAATCATCACTGAAACAAAACCGAAGTTGATATTGTGACCATTCCTCCTGCTTCAAGAAGGTCCTCAAGGCTGCACAGTGATAAAGCACCCCATGTCTACAGCATGCTTGGTCATCCTGTTTTGGCAACCATACCCCAGCAGCAGTGATATGAGCACAGCCAGGTGGCAGACAGATTCTGTGGTGGTTTAGGAGTGTGGTGCTCGATGGCCAGGGTCAGCTTTCAGGGACAGCCAACAGGTGCGCCTGCTCCCTCCTGGTGGCCCCTTCTCCCCAGGGGCCAGCTACAACCTGGCATCTTTCTGTCTCCCGTCCACATACACTTACACCAGTTACTATTGAGTTTCACCGTAATCAGGACAGATGGGGAGAGGTGATTTTAAGTAACAAGGGACCTCTTCTCACATGGTTTTATGTTTATACCAGCTATGAGGATGCACAGTAAATCGTATGGATAAAACTTGATGGCTTACGTGCGTGTAGCTGCTGGTAGTTTTTCTCTTCCTTCCCCTCCCCCCTGTTTTTAGTTTTTAATCCTGTTCATTTTTATTTCCAAACTTTTTTTATTTTAAATATGTTTTTCCAGCACTAAAAAGAACTTGAGCAGAGCAGAAAAATACAAAGAAAATAAAAATCTCCTTTCATTCTGTTATGCAGTGTTAATCTTTATTAAGGTTTTAGAAAATACCTCTTATTGATTTACTTGTTTTCATTTAAAAATTTCCAACTTCATTTCACTTCACTTACTTGAAAGACAGAGAGATGGATTGAAATGATGGAAAGAGAGAAATTTTCCATCCTCTGGTTCATTCCTTAATGTCCCCAATGGCTAGGGCCGGCCTAGGCTGGAGAGAGGATCTAGGAACTTAGTCTGGGTCTCCCACATGGTTGATAGGTATTCAACTACTCGAGCCATCACCTGTTACCTTCTAGAATGTGCGTTAGTGGGAAGCTGGAATTGGAAACAGTACTGGGACTTGAACCCAGGTACTCACAGGATGCTAGCATCCCAGTCATCATCCTCACTGCTGTACCTAGTGTCCACCATGTGACTTGCACATGGCAGTCTCCATGGTGAGATGCTTTTTCTGCCCTCTCAATCTCCCAGCCTGATGGGAAGCTGACAGCCCTAGATTCTACATGGGCTGTGCAGTGTGTCAGGCCCTCTCAATATTTTATGTCAAGCCTGATTCCAGGTGTCAATAACATTATTGAATACACTGTCATTGAAATTAAACACAGTACTTGCTGTTGTAAGAGCGATATGTGCTCATATAGTTAAGTATGAAAAAAATGAAACACTTTGGGCCTGGCGGCATGGCCTAGTGGCTAAAGTCCTCACCTTGAATGCCCCGGGATCCCATATGGGCGCTGGTTCTAATCCCGGCAGCTCCACTTCCCATCCAGCTCCCTGCTTGTGCCCTGGGAAAGCAGTTGAGGACAGCCCAAAGCCTTGGGACCCTGCACCCATGTGGGAGACCTGGAAGAAGTTCTTGGATCCTGGCTTCGGATTGGCATAGCATCGGCCGTTGTGCTCACTTGGGGAGTGAATCATCGGACAGAAGATCTTCCTCTCTGTCTCTCCTCCTCTCTGTATATCTGACTTTCCAATAAATAAATAAATCTTTAAAAAAAAATGAAACAGCTGTAATCTCACTTTTTACATGTGTAGCAGTTTATTAGTAGAAATCAGTTTTGCTGGATAACTCGCAGAATTTGGAATTTTCAGTCACCCTTTAGCCTAGTTCTTACCTCTGCTTTACCTAACACTTTTAAAGACTCAAGGTGAAAAAGAAGCCCATCTCACTCAAATGTACTCGTGTATATTTTGACATACTTTTCTACCCCCATTACAGATACGGGAATGCGCACATGTATTACATACACTCACACACACACAGAGCAGAAAAAAAATCACTCTGGATGAGAATCGGCCTCTCATTTTACAGATCGGAAAATTGAGACCTAGAACTTTGGCCCTGTTGAAAACAGGGAGCACTACACACTCTAAGCAGGGTGCCCTAAATTCTTGTTCTGTGGCAGTAGAGAGCGAAGAGGAAAAGCACATCAGCCTGAGAGTGCAGTTTTTTCCTGTGTCCTTTAGTGGAGCTATTTCGGTGCCTATTCAGTACATGTACAATGCTGCCTCTCGGAGCATTCCGGCGAGACTAAGAGGCCATTCACTGGCGGCTGCAGCCGGGCCGCCCTCTGCGGCAGATTCCATGGACTCCTCGGCCCAGAAACCAGATGGGAACAAACTATTCTAATAGAAAAAAAAAACCCCACATTTCAGAGAGTGAGTGGACACAGCACAGAACTGCTGCATATCCGGTTGCCCTGTGTTGGTGACAACGACACAGTGACTTGAAAGCGTGAAGGGCAGAGAGGAGGCAGTTTTGAGTCTAATCCGTTACTTTGTCTTACCCTTTCACCAGCTCTAGTTCATCTTACATACAAATGCCAGATTATTCATTCTGCTTAGAATGGACCCTATTACTCATCCTTTTGCAAAACTTAGTTGCTTTCTTGTCCACGTGGAGGGAGCATGGTGTTGTCTCCTCCAGCTGACATTCAAAGCCCTCCACAAGCTGGAATCCCAGGTGTGGAATCTCTGCTGGTCGTGTCCACATAGCAGTTAAGAGCAGTGCGTCCTGGCCTGGCTGCTCTTCCACCGTCAGTGCTTTTTCTAGAAATATCTCTGTGTTTTCTGGGCTTCAGCTTCCTTATCTGTGAAATAAGAACACTTGTAGGCTTATAATGAGGATTAAACAAGTTAATGCATGTCTGTTTAGATTTGGTTCTTTATTTGAAAGGTAGAGTTACAGAAACAGAGGACGATGGAGGAGGAGGCAGAAGAGAAGGAAACCAGGCAGTCAAGGAAGGAGAGTTACAGGGAGAGAGACAACTTCTATGCACTCCCCTTTATTTATTTATTTTTTCTTTTAAGAAAAAAGGATTGATTCATTTTTATTGAAAGTTCAGATATACAAAGAAAAGAAGAGACGAAAGATCTTCCATCCACTGGTTCACTCTCCAAGTGGCTGCAATGGCAAGAGCTGAGCCAATCTGAAGCCAGAAGCCAGGATCTTTCTCCAGTTCAGGGTCCAACCCAACGCTTTGGGCTATCCTCGACTGCTTTCTCAAGCCACAGGCAGGGAGTTGGGTGGGAGGTGGAGTAGCCAGGATACAAACTGGTGCCCACATGGGATCCTGGCACACAAGGCGAGGTCAGGCTATTGCCCTGGGCTCACAAGTGGCCTTTACAACCAGTACTGGTCCAGATCAAAATCAGGAACCCCGAGCTTCATTTGGTCTCATATGTGGGTGCAGGGTCCAAGCACTTGCACCATCTTCTGCTGCTTTCCCAGGCCATTAACAGGGACATGGATTAAAAGTGAAACAGCCAGGATATGAACCAGTACCTCTATGGGATACTGGTGTTGTACGTGGCTGTTTTAGCCACCATGGTGCAATGCTGATGCCAACAAGTTGATTTTTGTAAAGGATTTTACGAAACACTGCATTAGATCACTGGAAAAGTGCCTTGTCCATTTGTCCTGTTAGCTGTTCTCTTTACTCTAGACTTAGGTTTGTTCCTAGTGCTTCTGTCATTTTCTGGCTTTCATGTAAGTAGGAATCCTTACCCTTGACCTGTTGTCTCTTTGATTTCTGCCTGCTGCCCCAAAGTCTTTTTTAAATTATTAAACTTACTTACTTTTTTTTTTAAAAAGGCACAGATTTAGAGAAATCTTCATCTGCTGATTCACTTCTGAAGTGTTTGTAGCATCCAGGACTTGGCCAGGATAAATCCGGGAGCTAGAACTCAGTCCAGGTCTCCTATTTCACTGGTAGAGGCCCAGGTGTTTGAGCATTATTGTCCTGTAGCCTCCCAGAATGTAGATTCAGAGGAATGCTAGAATTCGGAGCAGAGCTTGGCATTGAACCCAGGCACTGTCAGATGGATGTGACTGTCCTCGAAGGCTCTTAACTGCTGCATCCAAAAGCTGCTCCTGCCTGTGCAACTCTTATTTATCCTTTAGCTGTGCTCAAATGTATCTTTCATTCTTCACCATGGGTGTATTCATTCATTCCTCTATGCTCCTCAGGTTGGTGTCCTTTGTGCCAAGAGCATTACACAGGAAGTCACCCATGATGCCTCTGCCAGATGTGGCTGTCACACATGTGTGCCATGTGCTCATCACATGGACCTTGTAGGACAGTGGGTTGTGATGAGCTTGTTTCATCTCCCGCTCCTGGAGTATAAGCTTATGGGGAGAGGACTGCTTAGTAGCAGGTGCTTGCTAAGCTTTTAGAAGTCAGTGAGTACACAAATGAATGGTCTTACCCTTCCTAGGGACACAGGGCTTTAGTCTCCTGAATGTGCACCCCAGAATAGTAATGGCTCGTGTGTATGTGTGCGTGTGTGTTGTTTTGTTGTTGTTGTTGTTGATGATTGGGAAGAAGGAGGGCCTGGTTCCAGAGTAAAGCACCACTTCCAAGTTCAAGATAGACCAGAGAAGGCCCAGTACAGCTGCAGATGATGGGCAACACAGCATGAGAAGAGATCCTTGGAATCAACCCACAAGCTCCAGGAAATGGTTTTCCTGAATGGCAAGGAATGTAAAGTGAATCCAGCCTCAGTTTTCCTTTTCCTCAGAAGGTGGGAGAGGTGTATGGAGTGTGGTGAAGGAAAGCAAACATTGTTTTCTGAGAATCATTTTGCCAAGTACCTCTCTGTAGAGAAAGTTCAAAGGCTGCTGACAATGATGGCAGCAAGAATCTTCCTGCTGTGCCTCTTTCCCCTGCTTGTTTGATTCCCTTACCTGTCCTCCTTCCGACCCTCCCTCCCTTCTTTCATCTTTCTTCATTCCTTCCTCTCGCCTCCTCTTCTTTCTCTCTCCGGTCCTCCCTCTCTCTCCCACTTTCCCTGTCTCTGTACCACCTTTTTTCATTCCCTTCTTTCACCCTCTTCTTTTCTTCTGCCTTTTCCGTCCCTCCTTTCTTTACTTCTTTCCTTCCTTCGTTCTCATGAATATCCTAGGTAAGTAGCTGGAGAAATTGAAAAGTGGAAAAAAAAATAGAATGAAAACAAATGATTTCAACCTACACTGATTTGCCAGGCTACAGAAATGGCATGTTTTAGATTTATTTACTTGATGGCCTCATGTGTTTCCCATTGGCAGTCTTCTGCTCCTGCCACCCCTCCTCATTTTGTCCCCAACCTTCCACCCACTTTATGACTCAGAGCCAGAGAGGAGAGTTGAACAATGCAGCCACATTTGGAGAGAAGGGCAGCTCTCAAGAGCTGACTCTAGAGGTTTAATATGAATTAAATTCCTGGCCCCTTCCTTCTGCAGAGTTTTCAGCTTTTTTTTTAAAAAAGAATATTTCATGAGCTTACAGCTAAATATGCTTTGCTGTGGAATGCCCCAAAGTTCATGCACTGGCATGCCTTTGCTGAGTGCCTGTGTGTACAGTCCTTGGAGCAGCTTGGGGAATGCTGAGATGGTCAAAGAGGACTTCTGCCTGTAAAGATTTCCTGTTTGTGTTCTCCACCTGTGGGTGCCTGGGGAAGGGGAGGGCAGACTGGCTGGGAGTAAGTAAACAAGTGTGCCAATATGTGCCGATACCTGGAGGCAGGCTGTAAAGTGATCAGTGCTAGAGTTATGAGTGTGTGGGAGGCCAGGTGTGCTGATTCTGGGCTGCAGTGGGCTCGCTGTGGGAAGTGGTGTCATAGGTCCTGGCAGATTGTTTGGACCTCAGTAAACAAAGGAAAGAGACACAAGTCTTCCAGAGAAAGGGAATAGCAGAGCCATCAAATTGTGTAGAGAGATTGGGAGTGGCAGGCAGAGTCCAGAAGGGCACAGAGGCAAGAGATCTACATTGAGTAAGTAAGGTCTCCTCGATGCCCCTAGGATGTTTGGGCCTCTTTTCCCCCTAAGCAGAAGGGAGCATTTTTGGGGGGATTTGGAGAGGGCTGTGATAGGATTACTCTGGAGTGTGTGTGTGTGTGTGTGTGTGTGTGTGTGTGTGTGTGTTATTTTTCCTTTCTAAATCTCAGTCTTTTTAGGAACTGCGAGGCAGCCTTAACTCTGGGAGTAATGTACTGTCTGTCTTTTCTCTCTTGCACTCCCTTCTAGCCTGGCTTTGCTCCTCCTGGTGCTTCTGATGATGAGGTGTGGCAGAACAAGTCTGTTCCCCTTGACTTTGTCCCTCCCTTTCCTTCTCTGTCTCTCTCACCACCCCCCACAGCAGCGGCTGCAACAGCAGCACTCCCCTCCCTAAAATAAATAAACCCGCCGCAGTGAAAGGTTCCAAGCACATTAGTCACATATCCCAGAAGTTTAATGCAGCATTATTTTGACAGTGAGAACAAGAAGTGTTTTCTAGTTGAACGCACAGAACTTGCTTATTCCAACTGGGCTTTCTGCCGCGCAGACAGATGATATGTTTTTAGATGGATCGGCTGTGCAGTGCATGAGTCTGTGTCACGGCCCTTGGATACATAACAAACTGCTTCCTACTAAAAGTGGCTGCAGAGATGTAAGAGAGAGAGGAGAGAGAGAGAGAGAGAGAGATCACATTCTCATTTCAAGCATAGCGTTCTCACTAACAACTTTCATAAGTCATGGAGAGATTTCTATGTGTTTATTTATTTATCTGGCTGCTTCTGTAGCCATCAAGTCCCCTTTTAAGCCCGGGCTTATGCGTGCTCTAAAGATGAGGACAGAGCGAGTTATTGCAATGCGGGTGGCTTTCCAAGTATTCCAGTTGAATAACTTTTCCAGAAATATTTCTTGACTCACTTATTTAGCACTTTGTTTTGTTGTTACTGAGCAGATTAAAGAGTCTTTCTTGCCCTTTGGCTACACCCATAGCTAGCTGCTGTGGGTTGGCTTGTATCTCCATTTTACAGGTATAGAAAATAAGAGCAATGGAAAGTTACAGTATGTTCTTGCCCAGGAGATTTGCTTTTTTGTTTTGTTTTGTTTTGACCTGGGATGCCATAGAGCACCTGCAGTAAACATGCGTGCTTACCTGTCTTCTGTGCTGCTTGTCTCCTTCAGGGTCCTGCTACTAAGTGAAGACCTGGAGGCGAGCCTCATGGGGATGTGGCCATTCCTGGGCTACCTGCTTCTTTGGAGGATTGCCAGCCTTACTGGTGCCTGGGCTGCCCCGTCTGGTCACCACGCATGCTGTCTGTAGCTTTCCTGACCTCTTAGAGGGCTCCCTGGATCCCACACCCGTGTCTAGGCATCTGGCATCCTGTATCATTATTTGACACTGAATAATGTGTTCTCAGGCAAATCCTGCCATCATTCCTGGACTGTAGGACCACAGCCTGTTCCTCAGGAACATTTATGAGAAGAATCACATGGCTTTGCAGCTATTTTTAAGGCATATTTTTTTTATTAAAGTGCAGAATGAACTTGCTTTCTAACGAGAGGGCTGTTTCTCATTACTCCCATGATATTTATTCTGCACCAGCCTTCTTGGGACACTCTGATGCTCCCCAAAGAAGGTTCTGACCTTTAAGAGCATACCTTATTTACATTTCACATTGCAAGACAGTTTCTAAAGAACTTTTACCAGCCAAGATCTCATTCGACCCTTGTAACTATTCTGAAGCCAAGAAAGCCCAGCAAGATTATATGTATGTACCCAAATTCATGGTTAGGTTGAGAACAACTGTTAGGATTTGGACCTAGACTCTGCCTCTTGCCATTGCCCCACACCATTCCTTTACCTTGTGATGGGAGTTGTGAAGTGAATTCTTTCAGCAGGTGCAACTTACTAAGTGTTTATTTGTATGTGAAAGGCTGCTAGATGGATACTTCGTAAAATGCCTCCATTTAAGTCAGTGATGTTGATTACTAGTGTGCAGATGTGTGGTTAGAGACATAGAGAGACTTGTAGTTCACAGAACTGATGGCCCTTGCATTGTCATTAGGGCTTCATGTCTCCAAGGGGCTTTTGAGTATAGGATGTGCTCCTTGGACTGCCTAAGCCCTCTCGGATATCTGATTTAAGTAAAACAGAGGCAGTTTAGGAGTGACCATGTACTTCACTGAATCCCACATGCTGGTTAGTGTGAGCAGGTGGATATTTCTAGCTAGCTCTTGGAGGCTAAAACATCCTCCTGTATTCCTTTCTGCTTCCATTTTATGTGCTCCACGTTAAAATTGGGAGAGTTCCTTTTAATACACATGTTCTTACTGAGGACCTTGGATTCCTGCTTGATCAAAACTGCTTCTATCCCTCGCTACTCAGGTAAATTCCACACATCATGGAATGTGGCTGTTGGAATTTCCATGTATTAATTCCTTTTTAAAAATACTCTTTGAAATTCTGGATGTTGAGTGAATGGTGGCTGATGGTTATTCTCGCTTTCCAAGAGATTTTCTGCTTCTGAAAACCAGTTTCCAAAAGTTTGGAAGTCAGATGCCACACAAAGCAAAAACTAAGTCTTCAGGAATGCGGAATGTCTCACACATGTTCTAATTGGCTTGCTGGCTGCGCCTGACTTTGTGGTGTCAGTTCTTTTCCTCCTAACATTTATGTTAGAACAGTCCTCACCCCCAGACACACATAATTCTTGAGAAAGAAAGCCACCCACATTTGTTAAACTTGCCACATTCCTTTCTGAATCTGGTTCACATACATTTCTTTGGGAGAGCAAAAGAAAATTCTTTCTTTCCTCTCCAAGGTCAGGGTGTGAATCAGTTTTCCCTGCCTTTTGCATTTTAGTAAATGTTTCCTAGATGGATTCAGCGGGCTTCCAGTAAAGACAAACAGCCCAGAAAGCAGATTGCATTCATACCCAAGTTCTGAGTTCTGCGACCCAGGCATTCTTTCTCCGTGCCATATATGGCAAAAAGGGGAACAGGAGAGGGAGTTGAGGGAGAATGCCAGACATACAATGCATTCCTCAGAAATGTGCATTCACGACTGACAAAACAGGACCTCCTTGATTTCCATGAAATGCAGAATATGAACTGTGGAGTTTTGAGAAAGAAGCCAATGTCCCAAGCTTTTGCCACAGGGAACAGTTTATTTTCCCTTTTCGCTCAGTCACATGTTGGTTTAATTTGGAGCTAGTGTTCAAATCAGTACTAGCATTGGATGAGGTCCTAGCAGTGATCCTCGCAGTTAGCAGACATGGGTTCTCAGCCCAATTCGACTGCCATCCAACTGTGAAATTCACTCTTTTTGGCTTGTTTTTATTCACCCGAGTGGCAAAGTTATGGGGCTGATTAGAGATCTTCAAGATCTTTGCTATTTATGTTTTCTTTGGTTTTGATTTTGTCTGAGGTTTCCATTTCCCAAGGGATTCCCTGCAGAAACTATTGTCTAATTTTCCGAGCATTTTTATACCTTTGAAAGTAAAAACACAAAATTTGTCCTGGTCTTGAATTTTCCTTTGTGGTTTCCCAACTTATGTTTTGGATGCGTTATTAACTTTCACTAAGCAGACAATTTCTTGCTTGGGATGAGGTTGCTTGCCTTGATCCTCTACTTTTCCTCCTTGTTGGAGAAGAAATTGGAAACAGGTGAACACCTAGCAAGTGCAGCTCTTTCCTGGCCTGTTGAGTTGTTAGCTTCTCTTCAACACTCATCCTTTTCTCTGAAGAAGGGGAACCAGCTGGAGGCCGGTCACACCTTCAGATGTGAAACTAGGGATGTGAAACCAAGGTGTTGGTTTTCCAGTCAGTAATTGGATGAGTCACTTGGCTTTCACAGATGTTAGGAAGGTTAAAGAAGCAGTAGAATGTCAGAACTCTGGCCCTATAATGGACTATGGTCATTTCTGTTTTGTGAGACAAGGCATAATTTTAAATGTTCTTTTTGATTTGAATGCGTTCTTCAGTCCACTGTAAATAGATTACAGTGTTGCTGAAGTTTGTAGGTTTTTGTTTGTTGCTGTTGTTGTTGTTCTAGCCAAAGTTTACCTGTTTCGTTCCCCGCCCCCCCCCCCAAAGCATCACATTAGTGTCTCGGCTAACATAAAAGAGAATTTCTTTGATTTCTTTGTTCTTTCACAGAATATTACAGCTCTTTGTTTTAATGTCTGAATGGCAGTGTATGCCCCTCAGTTATACCCTCTGAGGAAGCTATAGGGATTGGCAGGTCCCTATTAGAATCCCCTTCCTCTCTTCATGTGAGGATGGAGAAGCAAGCATTACTGTGTAGTTAGCTGAACTCTGCCATTCCTTGCTCTGGATGGCCTGGTGACTGCATACTGGCTCAAGTACAGTCATCAAATCCCAGTGTGAAAGGACGGGGGAGAACGAGTCTTTATAAAGCAGAGACATCGTGGCTGAGAGAGAGGCTAGGAACTAAGTGGCCTGTGTTCTGCTTGAGGTTGCTCTAAGTCTGTCTCAGGATGCTTGGTATTTTGTACTTCCAACTTCCCTGCTGACAGGAGGGAGTGTGATAGGCATTGAGGACCTCTTCCAGCTCCCTATTTTTTTGCATATCTTCATTGACTTCATATGTGATTCCAGAATCAGGCAGCAGTCTGGACCAAAAATGATTCAGAATGTTTCCCCTCTTCCGTATCTCATGTTTTAAAAAGCTTTAACTTTTTTATTTCCTTGAAAGGCAGTAGTACAGAGAGAGAAGGAGAAGCAGAAAAGTCTTCCATATGCTAGTTCCTTCTTCAAAGGGCTGCAATAGTTGGGACTGTGCCATTTTAAAGCTTCTTCTGGATCTCCTGTCTGGGTTGCAGGGGCCCAAATATATGGGCCTTCTCTCACTGCTTTTCTAGATTCATCAGCAGGAAGCTGGATAACAAATTTCAAACTGGTACCCATATAGGATACCAACATCGCAGGTATAGCTTAACACATTGTAACACAACACTTGTCCCGCTTCTAGTTCTTAAAACATGAATTTGTTAGATATCTTTTTGAGGTTGTCTCTTTATATTTTATATTGCTCCTGTTTGCTACTTCCAGTGATACAGAATTCATCATCTTACACAAAGTTCTGACCATGCCATTACTCTCTTTAATGTGAGACAGAAACAAACAAGCAAGAACAACAAAACAAAGGCAAAAACAAAAAAAAAACAATTCCTCTCTTAGTGGGTATCTGCTTATGTAATAATCAAGCCATATTATTTCGTGTAATATTCAGCTCCTTTCCCGGTGTACTTTTGTCTGACAGTTACAGATGTTAAAGAAGTGCTTGCTTCCATATGTGGTATTCACCTTGATGGTGAGCTATGTGCCAGGCCTATGCACTGCAGAGTAGATATGCTTATGATGAGAGGAAACTGCTCTTGCTGACATGGCAGAGTCAGCAGGTCAGGAATGGAGTGGAGAGGAATGAATCAGGATTCTAGGGTTCTGCAACAGACGCTGCAGATAGTTTAGGGGAAGATTTAGGGGCACTGAGCACAGTGCATCTTCTGTTTCAGTGAAATGCATACATTTTAATGGTTACAAATGCTTAGTGCTATTATGAGAAAACCACAGGAAAGACCAATCATATAAACAGTAATAATTTATTGACTATGACTAATCCTTCTGGGAGTATACTATGTGATGTGGGCTTATAAGGGCTTTATAGTGGACTAACCCCTTTCACACCTGTTAACTCATCAGCTTCTATAGCTGGTCCACAAGGCTGGCAGGATAAGGATACTACCTTTGTTTCACCAATGAACAATGTGATCTCAGAGGGCATGGAGGATATCAGGAGTGCCATGGTGAGGAGATGGCATCCCAGGGACTTGTCTGATGCTTTTATGTGTGCATCACGTTCTTTACCTGTTGAAACATTAGCCTGGCTTGTGAAACCAGATATAAACACTCATGAGGCTGCATGCCCGATTCCCTCCTTGCAACACTTCCAGAGGCTGGTAGAGGCTGGTGTTGAAATAACTGTGAATTTTGTAAGCCATAATATTTGTTGGGTCTATCTTGGTGGTCAGGGGACTGATGTATCAGTTTATGCTCACAGCTGAATGATAGACCAACTAGAGCACCGTGATGGATAACAGGATGGAGGGTTTCTGCTTGTGGAATGGTCATTCAGTCATGTATCATTTCCCTTACTTAAGGCAACAAAGAGTGAATAATTCTTGAATGTTTATTATGTGCCAGGTGCTGATCTGTAGAAGTGATCATAAATTGAATTCAGACTGTAAAATTTATGTAGAATTCCCCTTCTCCTCCCTTGTTCTGTCTTCTCTCACATTCTTGTAGGTGCTAAGTCCAGCATAACTTGAACTCCTTCATGAAATATCTCATAGTAAAGAGTCACTGCTTCAGTGTTTAGAGATATAAACTGTGACTCCATCAATACCGACTTACAGACCTAATAAATGGCTTTCGGAAAACTAAATCCTTTTCTTAAGTTTATATTGTCTTCTTAGAGTAGGTTTCTTGAGTTGGCTATCTTCTGTCTCATGAGAAATTACTAGCTCTCATTTGTCCTAAAATTTCCTCTTACATGATTTGGGACTCCTTAAGTTCATTCCAAAAATTAAAAATTTGGAAAGTCAGTAAATTCTATATTCTTTCCTTTGGATTCCATTTTTGGTACTGGAATTATATCTATATCATGGCTCAAAGTTTGAGTCATGTGGGGACATGTTCTGAGTTCCTGCGCATGAGATTGTAAACCTATTTATATTTCTTAGAACCACAAAGGGGATCATAAAGCTCCTCTCCAGTAGCTGTAGACTATAAATTCCTTGAGGTCAGGGATCATGTCAGTTTTATTTCTGTACCTCCTCTTGCTGCAATTCTAAACACCTAGCCCAGTGTCAGGTGGCCTTGGTAAATAAGTGTTTACTTGAATTGGATTTTTATTCTCACATCTCTTTTTGCCTTTTCATTTGTGTCATCATTGGCAGGAAGAGTATGGGCCTATCCGGTGTGATGAGTAAGAAAATCATGGAGTTTGCTATCTTCCACCATGACTTTAGCTGTGCTTAGATTTCAGAATGCTGAGCAACTAAGAAAAAGCAATTCCAAAGCACTCTGAAGATAGAAAATGCTTCATGGGTAATAAATAATAACAGCCTCTCAGGATTAGGCACAGAGAAGCGCCGACGTTGCAGGCTGTAAGAACCTCCTCATGGATTTTGTGATAGAACTGGGCATTGGTTCGGACAGACTCCTGCCATTTTGCAATTAGTACTTATTTACACCTACCGACTACCATAAATTTTCCATTTTGGGCAAAGTTGACTTTCTGAACTCTCTTGGAATTAATTCAGTTACCATATGGAGATTGTTGGAACAGCAGGAAAATGGACAGGCAAGCCTTCTAAGCAAGACTTTCATTCAGTCCTTTCCAGATTCTATCATGTTCCCTAATTGTTACTTCTTTAAAGAAATTGTTAGTCATCTCTACTTTCATTCTAGGTAATTTGATAGTCTTAAGAAGTAGAAATTGTCACCTTTTGCCCAAGGGGACCTTTGAATGCCCAAGGCACTCCCAGCTCGAGGCCATCAGATTAACAGTGGAATGACCCTTGGATGTGTTGAGTGCCCTTTCCCATATTTTTCCTGGTGTTCACAGCAAGACCCTGCTTTTCTTTGTAGGATTTCATTGGGCAGATGGCCTGCCTGTTCTTTATGTTAAGATGTGGATGTGCACCAACCCAATTTGAATCCTGTGAACAAATGTTGACTTGTAAGCTATGTTTTCACCTGTGTTAACTCACTTCATTCAAGTGAATAAACAGAAACACAAACACAAATCTTTCTACTCATCTTAGTGACTGTGAAGACCTCTTTCTTCTTAGCAGTAGTGACCTCTCATTCTATATAACTACTTATTGAACAACTACTATATTCTAGGAATTTCAAGGCTCTGGTCAGTGAACAGAACAAAATCTCCAAGAGCTAACATTTGAAGCATGTAATAGAACTATGTCTTAAATACAACAAGCAACACGGTCAGATTTCATTCTAACCTTTCCTTCTGCTTTCAGTTGTCATTTACTTTCTCTGTTATTTGATTCAGCATACTAACTCCTTTTCACCTTGCATTAACAAATTCCATTCTTGCTATGCCTACATGTGTTTTTCAGGAAGTGGTAAAATTGACAATGCTTGCTGTTGTCTACCTTCAACTTCATATTCACTCCAGATGCTTGCTGCTCCTGCATCGCACCCAGCCACGGTGTGATGGGTAGATGTCAATGCTGTGAATAGAGAACCTGGAGGGAAGTGTGCTCATTGGTCTGTAGTTCTCGGCGTTCCATCTGCTAGCACTTTGTTGTCAAATCCTTCTGAAGAAATGAATGTGACCATTTCATTTTACCTGCCTTGGAGCACCAGTTTGTTGGCAGTTCTAAGAGGCTGCTCCCAGGAAGTCTTCCTTGATTGTTCTTTACTTATTTGAAAGATAGAGTGTCAGACATAAAAGGAAGGAAGGAGACAACAGTGTGAGGGAGGGAGGGAAAATGGGGAAGGAAGGAGAGAAAGGAGAGAGAGAGAGATGATCACAAAGCCTGGGATTCAGTCACGCTGAACACGCCAAATAGGAGTGCCATTCTGATTTCCTATATGAGTGGCAGGGGTCCAAGGGGCCATCTTCCCCTGCCTTCCTAGTTGCACTAGCAAGAGACTGGGTTTGAATCAGGGAAGCTGGAACTGTAACTGGAACTCTGGAATGCCAGTGGCAGGATATAAGGTCATACTTAAGCTGCTTTTCTACATGCTGGCACTCCAGCCTGTCTTCAGATCATTCGTTGTTTGTGTGATCATTCATACTGATTACACATGCATGGTATGTGCCAGGCATTGAGTCAACTATTTTTTATACCTAATTTTATTTAATCATCTAAGGAAGCCTGGAAAGTACATGCTAGTTAACCATATAGAGTAGATGAGGGCTGGACAGGTTAGTGGACTTTGGGTAACTTAGCTGAGGTCACATAACTTTTATTGGCAGGTTAGTTTTAGAAACTAAATCTCTGATACCTGCTTTAGATTTGTATTTATTCTCCTCATCCAAGATTTTTTTCCCCCTGCCTTTCTCTGCTTACCATGCTTATAGTAGGATCTTGTTCACAGACAAGGATCAAGGGCTGTCTCGGTGACGTGAAGGAGCGCTCTGTCCTTATGTCTTCCTCCGATGGCATTGGTAGCAAGAGCCCTCCTGTATGTGCTGTATTCTTCTGACCTCTCAAATTCTGAATTGGCTCTCAAGGCTGAATTTGCTGACAAGCATCTCCTCTGGGGTCCTCTGTTTTCCACGCTTTACTTGCTTTATCACAAGCTAGGGACAGCTTGACATTTACTTTTCTGTCAGTGGTCTGGGAACACGCACAGAGTTATTTGATTAGGTCTCAGTGTTTCTCCATATTTAGCAAAGACTTTATGACCATGTTTTTGCATATCCATCATAAATAAGATGTTATGAAAAGATCTAGAGAATCTTTCAGATTTTGAGAGCAGTCAGAGAGAAGAGGGAGGTTTACACAGTTGGCCTAGCCTTCACATCTCCTGGTGGGCAGAAGGCGTATATCATAGCCTCACCCTCTTGCCATCGATCGGCTTGCTCTCCAGGGACCTGCTTCAGCCTGGACCACTTATATTATTGGTGCTTAGCATTTTTATATTACTTTACATTTGCAAAGTGCTTTCCAGTGATTTATTAGCTGTTCTTGGTTTTAATAGCCCCTTGAGATAAGTTGATACTCGGCCTTCCGAGAATGTAAATGCATAGAGAAAGCTCATCTCATCAGATATTATTGGACCTGGGTTCAGGACATTGAGCCCACCCCCCAGTGGAGGCTAAGGGCATTTGGGGTTACTACCTCTCGTGGATTAGGAGATCAAGTGGACTTCACGGCAGCTCCTATGGCCTTTAAGGCAGAGGAGTGGTGATGGCAGCTATTTAAGAAAATGACATAGAAAACATTATCAGAAGAGTCAGATTCCAATCCTGCCTCTGTTGTAGGCCATATTTATTGGCCTTGAGCAAGTACTTTGCTTACCTGTGTTTCCAATTCTCTCTTTCGTAAAGCAGGCATTACTGATGAACTCTCTTTAGACCCATCATCCCTGGAACCCCTTGGGTAGCCATCCTATCAGCAGAGAACACTGGTATGGAGGGAAGCCATTAGGAGACCTATATGAGTAAGGTGTTTGCCCTCCATTTGCTAGGCTTCAAGGGCGAGCTGACAATGATATGCCTTCTGATTCACTTTTAGAACCACGTACTCACATTGACTATGACACAGATAGTGAGTGGAGCTGCTAGAGGAAAGTCTGACTGGAGCCAAGATCATCAATTCTGTATCTTATGGGTGTTGTAGAAAGTAATTAGCAGGCTTGATTATCTCACTAGTTCAACACACATTTTAAGGATGTGATGTAATGCGAGGAAACATTTAGTTGTCAGATTTTAGGGCTGTATCAAATTTATTCTTGCAGGAAAAGTCTAGTTGTCCTGGCAACCTGAAATTGATTTTCTTTTTGCTCTTGTCAGCTGAAACTGGTCCCCTTTGAATCATTCTTCTAATTTAATATAGAGAACTGCATGTCCCCACCTGGTGACCAAATCGTTCTTAATGACAGGTAACTCCAGCAAATAGTTCCTCTTTTCTACCTGAGCCAGAAACTGTAGTTTATTAATGTCGTCAGCCTGTGCTGTTCTCTTTGTGGTTATTTATTTGTCTGCGAAGTCAGGTGTAGAAGTAAAGTGGCATTCAATTAATTAAGAGTTTAATCAGGCCTGTAGAGCAATGATGTCATTGTTAGCCAATCGTGGCCTTTCATTTTCAGTTACCTCTTGAACATGGGTGGGATTAGAGTGGGTTCCAGAAGTGAGAGCCTTTTTGCGGGCATGCCTAGCATTTCTGTTACCCAGTGAGGGTGATGTAATGGCCCTGATGACAGAGAGAAAGCAGAGAGAGCCGCCTGGCTGCTTTTTGCCTCTGTCAATCACCCCAACTGAGGGCTGGGGCTGCTTTATGAAGGACAGAATTGACAATGTCAGGATTAGAAATTGTTGACCATAATGGATGAGAAGTTGTGAGAGAGCAATTCTGTTTGTTTGAACGATTACAGCTCTTGTGAGGCACAGGTTCTGCAGCTCAGGACACTGACAAGCCCTGCTGGTGGGGAACTGCTGCCAGTGATTTTGAGGAAACCTGGAAATGAGCAGAAATGCCAGACGGAAGGAGATGAGGAAGTAGATAGCAGTTATTAAAACAACAGGTCTCTGGAGTCCAGAATCTGCTGATTTCCTGGTGAATCCGGGTAATACTCTAGACTCGCTTGCTGGGAAGGTGGATTATGAGTCTTTGGCAGGAAGCTGTATGCTCTGTGTGCCAAAGCAGGGCCACTTCATTCTTTCTTTATTGGTTTTGGGGAGTATGATGCCACAGACACAGTGTGAAGAGTGTAGCCGATGGAGTTAGATCATCCAGGGTCCTCTGCTCTGTAGCTACAGGACCTTAGGCAAGCAGTTTCATTTCTGTGACTCACTTTCCTCATTCTTCAGTAAAATGGGGATAGTAAAAAGACTGACAATGGATTCTGTGAAGGCTGAATGCAAGCATGGCTGAGAAGTACCGAGAATAGTACTTTGCACATATTAAGTGTTTAATCAGCAAGTGTTTAATCAGGAAGACATTTGAATTTAGTAAAACACTTTAAAGAACTTTTTTATATTTATGGGTAATATGGAGACACTGTATCTGGATTATGAAATGCATTTATGGGTCTATGAACAGATATGCACTTATTGAAACCATAGTTGGAGAGAGAATTCTAATGTTACAACACAAAATGGAGCATTCAGAGAGGGGGCGTTGACAACAAAAATGCCCCATGATCTTTTCTCCCCTAAAGTCATCATCATTATGTTTTGCTGTGTTTCTTTTCTTTCTTTCTTTTTTTTTTTTTTTGCTCAATACTTGTAGACCTTTAGAAATATTTATTTTGGTGAAGGAAATTGCAAAACACATTTGTGTAAGATTTATGGGTCATTCTTTAGTAAAATGCGATAGTTACCCAAGTTTAAGTAGTCAAGCAGTCAGTGAGTCCTGCATTTTGTTTGGCCTGTAATCATCCTATGTCCATAGACAGAATGATGCCTGCAATGCTTTCCCTTCTCAATACACACCTTGGGAGACTTCTACCTTGTTCCTCATCTTCCCCTCCACCAATTTGTCCAATTTGTCCTACTCTTGTCTTCTATTCCCCTTTCCTTTCTTATCTGTCTTTTCCACTTCCTTTATTGTAGTTTTCATCACTCCTTCTAAATTGCCAAGTCCAGTAATTTATATTCTCTGATCTATGCTTCCTTATCTTAAACATTAGAGATTGTGCTGTTGGGAGGCCAAGGAAGGGCTATGAGTGACAGCTGTTCTGTGTAGTTGCTTGTATAGTGTGGAGGGTGATGAGAGATTGAGCTGCTGGAGGGCGAGTTTGGTCCTGGTAGGGTGCTCTTTGAGAGTAGAGATCCAGACATTTCAGCAACAAGACTCACAGTGTGTTTTCTTGACCATCCAGGGGCCCTGACAAAGGGTTATCCTTATTCAGAGCCCTGCCAGCTGACTTCAGGTAACCATCCTGCCTCCTGCTGGATCCTTCACTGTCTACACTTGCTCATACTCTTCATCTACATGGATAGCCATACTACATGACCTTCTCTGCCAGGGGACATCTTGATGCTCAGCTCATATTCTGCCTGCTCAGAAACATTGGCTTTCTTCTGGAAGCAATCAATCAATCAATCATTTCCCCATAACACAGTCTGTACTCTCTGAAATATCACATACCTGTGTTTTGCTGGGTGGTTTCTGTCTTTGGGATCTAACCAGTACAGGCACCTGTGAGCCTTGGGAGCCCAGGTTCGCGATGCCATTTATCAGCACTATTTATTGTTAGGTTCAAGTACTGAATAGGCCTGAAGAGTTGGAAGGTTAATTACTCAGGGAACCCTGCGCATGATTTCAAACTTAGTTTAGGAGCATAGCTTCTATGAGAAACTGTTGGTTGTCCCCTAACCCCCTTTTTAGCCTTGTTTCTCTTGAGATTGAGTTGAGGATGGTATATGCTGTTGAGGCTGCAGGCATCCTCAGTTCAGGGAGGCTGGAAGGTTTTGTTTCAAATGAGATTACCTGAGATAATCAGCCCTCCTCCTGTCGGAAAAAGTTTTGCTGTTTTAGAAGAGGAAGTGGTTTATATAACGATCTCTGTGTCTCTGACTTTCCTTATTGAACATCTTCCTGAAGAGGACTCTACTGTTGTCCCTGCTACAAGGAGAGTAGATATGCTACAGGATTATGTTTGGGAAATGGAGTGAAATTCCAGTTTCATTTTATGTCTGATTGCTGGGTCAGGGCAATATATCTGTTCCCTGCCACCATTATGGGATCTTTAGTAGATTGCTGCTCATGAAGCACCTTGTCCTGACTAGCAGCACAGATTTCATATAAACCACTGCTTCCAGTGTTCTAGATAAAGCCCCTATTTCTTCAAATGACTGCAAATAGAGAATGCAATAGATAGAGGATGCAGGGAGGCAAGGAAAAGATAAAGAAAAAAGAAAAACCCAAGGCACTTGGATATACCAATCTTAACACTGCCAGATACATGTATGAGATGGGGGTTGTGTGTTTCCATATCTGGAAAATAGGGCACTAATGATGGTTAGGAAGGCAGGCATGTAAGTCAGCTAGGATGATGGCGTTAAAGCATCTAGGAGAAGCCTGGACTCAGCTGGACAATAAAGTATCCTAGTGAAGTTACACAGGCTTTCTTAATATTTATGGAGTCGAATGAGGCTGAGTTGCCAAACCAATTGGAGCCTCAGTTTAAATGGCTTTTAAGTTTTAGGCTAAATGTATGTTATGTGCTAAATTGCAAAGATTGGAGAATATGCACACACACATACACATAGGCCCTACACAGCCTGAAGATTGATGTTGACTACCACCCCTAAAGTGACAGCTTCTCTGGGGTGGTAGCTCTGCATATTGGGATGGCATACCCTTGAGGCGTAGACTGCCTTATTTTCTTCTTACATACTGGATCATCCTCTTACCCACATGTGTCTAACCGACCCTGTTCTGGAGATGCTGGTTTGGGAAGGATAAAAACCTTAGCATGAGCAGAAAACTCCAACTATGGGGAGGAGTTGTTTCAGAATTTTCATATGAGGTATGGTGGAAGAGCTATATACCTTGTACTTGGGCAAAGAGCAGGTCGGAGGGGTAGGTTGAGATTGGCCATGGAGAGAGAAAAGTTAATGCGAGACCAAGGTGGAGGTGCCCCGGCTTAATCTAGGAAAACAGCAGGTGGGGCAGGAGAAGGAGACTGGCAGGAAGACTGAGTAGGAGGAATGGGATAGGACCTACAGGGTCCAAGGCCAAAGTGAAGGGTTTAAGTGACAGTTTCACTGCAGTGCCTAGGGCTGTTTGAACTCCAAAGCAGTGGCTGTGCCACATAGACATGAAAAGATCTTTTTGGTTACAGTAGGTCAAATGTAGGAATGATCTGAATTGTATGTATGTGTGTATGAGCATTCATGCATATTTTAGGCATGCATATTTTGGTAACAGGACCAGAGACTGGGGACTTACCCACGGCTGTGCAGCTAGGAAACATCTTTCATTTGATGATTGTGCTCAGTTTGGTAATGACTGCGAGTAACAGAACTGGGCAGGGGCAGTGCCTAGGGAAAGGGCCTCAGCACGTCTCCTCCCCTACCAGGCAGCTAGTGAGTAGGAGTCTGAAGTGTCACTGTTCAATGGCGTCACCTCCTCTGCTTTCCCAGAAAGTATTCCTCGAAGTATGACTTGAATTGTTCCTCTGTTGGGAGGTATCTCAATGCAGAACTGATTTTCTGCTGTTGTTGTTCACTAAAAAAAAATGGCAGCACAGGGGTGGCTGAATCAAGTGGCAAAGCACAGGGCTTTGGCATGGCAGGAGGTGAATGTGAGCACTGGTCCTGTTGCTAGAGGTCTCTGTGTGTGAACTGGGTAAACGATCCTCCCTCCCCACATCTGAGAGCCTCAGCTTTGCCCCTGCTAATTTGAGAATAATGACTACAAGGTGGCTAATTTGTCATGGTAGGGTTTTACAAACTGCACTGTTGGTCATAGTATAATAAAAGTAAAGGGGGCACTGGCGATGGATTCTGTTTTGCTTGCATGAAGCAGTGGGAGAGGTGGTGAATTGTTCAGCACCTGTGTGTTGTGCATAGCTTAAATACTATGGTAATGCTATAATTTTCTTTTGTGTGTGTGTGGCGGGGGGAGCAGTGGTGGGTATTGTTGGCTTGGGAAATTGTGCTTAATGCCTGTAGAATCTATTGAATGCTTGATAATGATCCCAGCTCTCTGTTAAGTTCACCCTGCCCCTCCTGTATCTGTGGGAAGTTACTTTGGGCTAAGGATGTCCTAGCTTGTTGTGCTGCTCTGGGAGAGTTTCTAAATGTCTAGGGCCACACCTTTAATTCTTCATCTGCAAAATGGGTTTTGATAATAGGTTCAGTTCACTGCCTACATTGGGAGGCTTAGTTGAAGATAGAGAAGCAGAAAGCCTTGTAAGTTGTCCTGAACTCATTATGGTTTGGTAGTCTAGTCTGTTTTTTTTTCTTCCTTCTGTTAGTGGTTGAGGGATGTCTTTGGTCTTGAAAACCCCACTGGTACAGAGGAAAACATGGGGCTTAGAGAGGGATGCAACTTTCTGTGGGTCCTGGAGTGTACAGGAATCATGAAATCTGTGCCTGGCTTTACCATAGGATGTCAGGTTCTGCTGTGCAATGTGAGCTCGGGCCCAGGAGTTCCCCAGAGAGAGGCATAAACTTCTGGAAGGTCTGTATCATTCTCTGATATCTGAGTCACTCGCTGAGGCTGGGGGAGTCTCTTGGGTGAAAGTGCTGCTGTGGTTATGGAGGCTTCTTTGCTTCCAGCAGCAACTTGTGCCGTGGGCAGTTGGATTTACATTGAGTCTAGAGGTTGTGACCCAGGGGACCCTGTTGTGTGTGAGTAAGCTTTCTGTGCTCTATCAGAGGGCACTGCTACTTGTCCTGACCCCACAACCCATATACCCTTTGTGGATGAGAATGCTTTCATAAACCCTCAGATTTCTTACTACAGCAGCTTCTGAGGAGCAGTATTTCCCTTCCTACTGTGCTATGAGTTGGTTTGGAAATCACAGAAGACAAGAACTTCCCTCTCTTTGTAAAAAAATTGAAAAATTCTCATCTCCTTAGTTTCTGCCATTTAACATGGATCCTCATCTTCTTTGTTCACTTCCTGAATGAATGTATCTAGATTCAAAAAGAAAATCCAGCCAACTTTCTGAGAAGAGAAGGCAAACTAGCCATTCTGTATTTACCTAGTATTTACGGTTTCTGAATTGGAGCTGCCTAGACTGTTTGAAAAATTGAGAATATGTGCTGAGAGGAGACTATGTCAATCAAACCGCATATTAAAGAATATTGGGTTTTCACTGGCCTGTAGGTACCTCAGCAAATCAGCAGTTCTTTAGCATCTGGGATTTGAGCCCTGGTGTTGGAAATGCAACCCATGGAGACTTGCCCATAGAGATGTAAGCACAGGGCTCTAGAGTGGTTCCCTAGAAGTCGAGGTCCAGCAAGGTCACACAAAAAGGGTATGGAGAGTCAAGAATAGAGCTAGTTCTTTGGATTCCCAACTCTCTGCTCTTTCTAACGCCTCACTTCTTGCCTCTTGTCAGGTGAAGAGAGAAGCCAGATGGTTTGACAAATGGTTCCGATTGCTGTCAAATCTGCCATTCCTCTCTGCTCAATGTTACCTTCCTTTTTTGAAAGGTGGGAAGAAGAAATGAGGTGGAGGGAAGGCAGGGAGGTGGAAGAAGGAAAAAAGAAGACAAGGTGACCAATATGCTCTTGTTTCTCAGCAAGAAGGAGAGCTAAGGCCATGAGCGATCATTACCTTGAATTGAAATACACAGAGGACTAGAAACGGCAAGGGCTGTGAGGAGACAACACTGATTTCATAGATCCATCCTTCTTAAAAAACATGTTTAAGATGCCATATCTATAAATACTAATAAGGCTGTCTGATTCCAATTTTCAGGTGAGATTAGCATTTTATTGAGTATTTTATCTGTCAGATTCGATACTGATGTACCATCCTCCTCAGCTTATTAGCATAATTGCCGTGCTTAAGCAACAATAAAAAATTCAGCAGTAAAATAGCAGTTAGTGCAGGCAATTTGTTATCAAAAGCTTTTACTTAAGGACAGCTCCAGCTTGCATTTATTAGCAAGTTAAGGTTATAATTTATTTTTATTTGGAAAAACAAAGGGGGGTTGCTTTTTTTGTTTTGGAAATAATTGAGAAATTAGAAAGCATTGACTGTCTGGAAAATTGTCCACATCTCCTCTTTGAAGAAAGCAAGCTGTGCAGAGAGCGGATTCCACCACAAGGCTGGTTGGTGCAAATCAAACTTATTCTCCCCGCCCCCCCACTGCAACAAGGGGGACTGATGTTTCCTTGTGTTGGGAAGACACCTCCAAAACACTTTCCAATCTCTGTTATTTAAATCTCCCACCAGTCCTATGAGGTCTCCTTTCTTCGAAGTGAAAAACTGAGTTGAAATGACTTGATCCAGGCGAGGCTATTGAACTGCTAAACTGAGCTGCCAGATCTAATCTTCCAGACTTCCTTGTAACAGAACTGCCACCCTTGACCCTGCTTTTCCAAACCCTAGGAGCGTGCGTGGCCACTATGCTGCTCTGTGCAGAATGCCTTTCATCCTAGTGTTTTCCTGTAAGCACATGTGCACACTTCAACACGTATGTGTGCACGCACACATCCATGCATATACATGTAGAGGAGGGGTCTTCAAAAAGTTCATGGAAAATTTGTCTTGGGAAAAGACTATAAAAAGCTTACAGATTTGCATTTTTCCCAAAATAAACTTATCTTTTAAGATAAGATTTATCTTTAAAAAAATTTTAGTTTCAGGAGTGTTTTATGTCTACAAAACTAAAATTGTGGAGTTGCACAAAAGGTTCTCAATTACCTCATGTCCTGAGTACCTGTTGTTAACACCCTAGCAGTATATTGGCCATGATCTATAAGCTACACCCAATACAGACTCCTCTAGTTCCCTTGCTCCTCCCAACCTCTAGTAATCAACAATACATACATATCATATATGTGTATATGTATATATGGAGAATATGTATTTGTTTTTCTGTGTTTGACTTATTTCTCTTAGTATCATATCCTCTAACACCATCCAATTTGCTGCAAATGTCAGACTTTCATTGTTAATAGATGAATAGTATTCCATTGAATGTGTTTATCATGTTTACTTTATTCATCCATCTGATGATGGGTCCCTTGGTGGTGCCCATCTACACTATCCACACTATTGTGAACAGTGAGTGCTACTACCATGAAATGCAAGAGATCAACTGTCTATGTGAACAATGAGTTTATGTCTTTTGGGTCTATATCTGGTAGTAGGATTCCTTAGTTGCATGTAAGTTCTAGTTCTAGTCTTTAGAGAAACCTTCGTTGCCAGCAACAGTGCATGGTTTTTGGTAGCAGCCATTCTAATAGAGGAGATGTCATATCATGTTTTTGATTTGTGTTTCCCTGATGGCTAGTGATGTTGAACATTTTTGCATCTATCTGTTGGCCATTTGTGTTTTTTCTTTTGAGAACTGTTATGTCCTTTGCCTGTTTTCTTAACTGGATTTTTAAATGAAGTTCCTGATATATTCCTCATATTAATCAGATATTTTCTCCCATTCTATTGGATGTCTCTTCAGTTGATTGTCTCTTTTAGTCCACAGAAACTTGGGAATTAAAAATAATTCAGGTGTCTTGTTTTACTTAGGTTGTCTAGGTTTTGGGGGTTTTATCTCCAAAAATGATTTATCAATGTCTTGAAGATTTTTCCTATGATTTCTTCAATCAGTTTCATGATTTCAGATCTTATATTTAGGTATGTGGTCCATTTTGAGTGGATTTCTCTTTTTGGTATGGGGAGACAGAGGTAGGGAAGGGTTATAATCTCATCCTTTTGTGTATCTGTAACTTTTTTTTAAACACCATTTATTGAAAAGATTTTTCTGTTTTCAAAGTTTGATCTTGGCATCATTGTGTATGGATACATTTCTAACTTCCTATGTTGTTCCATTGATCTAGGTGCTGCTCTTTATGCCAGTATTATGCTGTTTTAATTAGTGTAACTCTGTAATACACTTTTACATTAGATATTGTGATCCTTCCTGCTGTCTATTTTTTTCCTTCCTCAGATTCATTTGGCTGCTCTGGGTTGTTTGTTGTTATATATGAACTTTTACAATGCTTTCTACTTCTGTAAAGAATATAATTGGTATTTTGATAGGAATTGCATTGAATTTGTAGTTTGGTTTAGGTGGCATAAGATTTTTAATATTAATTCCTTTAAAAACTGTGGAAAAGTAGAAATAAGAGATGTTCATTTTGATGTAAAAAATTTACCAAAATGACATACCAAATGACATACTTCAGTCTTCTAAAAAATTGAATACGATATTGTGAATAATTTATTTGTGGACTGAAACATTTTTTTAAAGATTTTATTTTTATTGGAGAGACAGATATACAGAGAGGAGGAGAGCAAGAGAAAGATCTTTTGTTCATTGATATACTCCCAAAGCGACAATGTCCAGAGCTGCATTGAACTGAAGCCAGGAGCCTGGAGGTCTGCCGATCTGCCACGTTGAGTGCAGGGTCCCAAGGTTTTGGGCCTTCTTTGACTGTCTTCTCATGCCACTAGGGCCACTAGGCTTAGAACCGGCATCCATATGGGATCCTGGTGTGTGCAAGGTGAAGACTTTAACTGCTAGGCTATCGTGCCAGCTCCAATTGAAAATATTTTTGCACCTAAATAAATGTGTTTTAAATCTTGTTTTTCTGATGCATGTGTGTGTATGTGTGTGCATGCGAGCATTTCTTAAAATGTGATTATCTGCCATTGATTTATTTTTCCCTTGATATCTTGGTTGAGGCATTTCTGCCATATGCATTTTTCTTGACAACAACTGTCCTCCTTTCCTTGCCTTTAAAATCAGACTATCTCTCCTCCTGTCTTTGTCTCCCTGTCTGTTTTTCTGGCTGGTGACTGACTCAGGAAAACACTTGTGATTGCCATCTGCGAAGGACCTGGTATGAAATAAATGATTTGTAAGTAAAGTCTCAGTCTTCAGAGAAGAAAAAGATAAGATTTTAAAATGTGGAAATTGAGAACTCATTTTTCTCTTTTATTTCTGGGAAATGTACTGGAAATAAATAGGAACATTAAATTGAGGCTTTTTATGTTAAGGCTTCAATTATGGCAATAATTTTCATATTGCAGTTAAAATTTTGGGTGAAAATGGGCAACAGAAGCTCCTAAACTTTGACAGAAGTTGTGTTGGTGTCTTAGGTTTTCCTCCCTCAGTAAGTCAGAGAATGATAGAATCATTGCCTCTGACTGCTGTTGAACTGAATTATACAGGTCCAAAAGATTCGAGCCATGTTCACACTATTAGAGAGGATATTAACGATAAATTAATAATATTTTTATTGTTGAGCAGATATTAAAGCACAGGAACTCTGGTAAGAACCCTTTTTAATGTCATTTAATTTTCATGTTTCAATCATTTATTCATTGAATAAATATTTACTGAGCACTTATTGTATACTAGTCATTTCTGTATTCCTAAAAAGATCGATTTATTTAAAAGTCAGTTTTAGAGAGAGAAAGAGAGAGATAGAAAAACAATGGTTCACTCCACAGATGGTGGCCGCAAATGGCTAGATATGGGACAAAAGGAAGGCAGGAGCCTGAAACTCCATTCTGGTTTCCAGTGTGGGCGGCAGAGACTTGAACACCCAGTCCATTTTCTGCTACCTTCTCAAGTTCATTATCGGGAGATGGATCAGTAGCAGAGCAGGCAGGAACTGAGCCAGCACTCATAGGTAGGATACAAGAGTCACAGGTGATGGCATAACTTGCATACCAGCTCCTCCTTGTGTTTCATTTGCATTGTTTTATTTAATTTTTAAAGCATTCCTGTGAGATTGTTATATTCTCATTTTTACCTGAGAAACTAGAAGACAGAGAAGCTAAATCACTTGTCTAAATCACACAAGTGGGGCTGCCGTTGTGGTGCACTGGGTTAAGTCATCACTTGCAGTGCCAGTTTGCATCCCTGCTGTTTTAGTTCCAATTCAACTCCCTGTTAATAAGTTTGGGAAAGCAAGAGAATGTGGCCCGCATATTCAAATCCACATGGGAGACCTGATGGAGCTGAGGCTTCTGGATTTAGTTTGGACAATCCTGAAGTCCAGCCATTGCAACTGCTTGAAAAGTGAGTTAAATTAACAACAACAAAGTCACACCAGTTATAATTGATAGAACTACTCAGGTCTCCCTGCCTCTAAAACTGCACAAATAATAACAATAATACTAATAATAAAAGAGCAGAAAACAAAACACAAAACAATGATTAGAGCTTTTCAGAACCTGTACAGAACCTACATTTATATAAAGGACACTGAACTTAAATCTGGGTATTCAAATGTTGGCATGATTCTGTATTCATGAACACCTTTGTTCAATGGCCTCTCAGAGACAATAGCATTTCTCTCCCAGTGTAATTATGAGATTAAATTGTAAATCATGTGAGTGGCCTTCAAACAAGCCTTGGGCATACTGGGTGTGCAGAGGTGCCCATTGACAGCTGGCTTTGTGTACTGTTTAAGGACAGCTGCCAGTGTCCAGAACTTTGTGCTGCATCTATCCCACAACCTAATGTCAATTAACCTTGGCCAACAACTTAATCTCTCAGTGCCTCAATTTGCTCATCTATAAAATAAACTTACTTCATAAAGTGGTTGTCAAAAATTACATGGGTATAAAATACATAAATAATGCATTGCATATAGCAAACCTTCTTTTGAGTATTAAGTCCAACTTTTCTGGGTTATTATTGAAGAACAAGGACAATATGAACAGTGTAGGATCCTAGCCCATTTACTCAAGGACAGTGAGTGAATTTAGCCTATGAGATAAAAGTTGTGTTATGTAGATGCTAATGAACCTTGGAGAAGTTCTTGGTTTTTTATCTTTGACCTTTACTTATTGGCAAAGATGTATTGCTGAGGTACGCACTTGGATAGAAGATTCTACAGGATCCTGCGACTTGATGGGTTTATTTTTCTAAATAGTAGTTATTTGAACAAAGTGTGTGTGTGTGTGTGTGTGTGTGTGTGTGTGTGTGTGTGTGTGTGTGTGCGCGCGCGCGTGAGAGAGAGACAGAGACAGAGACAGAGACAGAGAAGCTTCCTGGATTGATAGTGTTGAATTGGGGTGTTTCCTTGGTTTATTCCAAATAGAAACAAAAGACTAAAAGTGTTTGTTCATATAATGAAAAGGCATCTTCACAGGAAAAGACATTTAGATGATACATCACTTTAGAGTGAATGGGCTTTGTGGTTTTCCAAACACTTAAGTCCACATTTTCTTAGATGTACCTTAGGACATTTCTGTGAGGTGGGCAATCAGGGTTTGTCAATACTTCCCCTTTACAGATGTTGTAACAAAGGCTCAAAGAGGTGAGATGAATTTTCTTATAACAGTGATGAATAGAAACACCATGTCTGACTCTAGTACTTTTGTTTACCACCCCACTTTGAGCAGAAAGAAGTCATTTTTACCAAGTGCTAGTCCAAGTATGCAGAACCATGATTTGTCTTAAAAATGCTCGCTTTTATTTTCCTTCATTATAATGATTGATAAAAGTTTGCTATGAGTTGATGCTGTTTCTCCCCAAGTATAGACAGCAATGATCTCGAGGACTTTCTGTTAAAGCAGCATGTGTTTTTCAAAAATCAAATGTCAAAGTATTTCCTGAAACTTGTTTTAATGAACATGAGAGGTGAAGGGAAAACTCCTTTTTTTGCATAAAGTAATTAGGAAATAGGATGTACAAGCTTACTATGTGAATTTGAAGACCACTTGTGCTGATGTACAAAGTAGATGGCATATTATAGAGGATTTCATGCTGGAAGAAATTTTAAGCGAAAGAAGTTCTCCTTGAATATGTTAATTATTTTAGGCTGGCGTGAAATCTAATCTGTTTCATGAGTTAGATCCAAGGGAATTTAGACCTTTGTACTCTAAAGACCAGACACATGGCTAAAATATTGCAATTCAGTTGCTTTTCACCTCTATCTGGAAGGCCAAGTTGTGTTCTTAGGCTACAGGAGAGAGGAGGCATGGATGATGCTTTAGAGCTCACTGATTTTTTTAAGAGTGCATGCAATGCGAGCTTGGGAGTCTGAAAGGAATTGCATTCTTTTTGATAAAGGCCTTTGAGTCTGTTAGACACAAGACATCAACTAAGTCCAGTGCTGGATTATTAGTGTCATATTCCAGAAAATGGGTGAGATGGTGCATTTTGGCTACATGGTCTCTTAGGTAGCCACTTTTGAGTCAATGGCCAGCTTCCTGGAAGTGTTTTGAAGTGCTTGTTGTGGAAGAAGGCAGAATGAGTTTTTCCATCTTTGATGATTTCTGTTGAGGTTTGTGTCATCTGATAATGTCATTAGTGTGATTTATACCCCACATGCAGTTCAGTTTGTACTTTCTCAGGACACACATAGCTCTGGATCATCTGTCTCAAGAGGAATCCTTGTATCGTATCGCATGTTTGCTTTGTGTGACACTTAGCTCCAACTTTACAAAGTTAGAAATAAAATCACTAGAGTGGCCAATGATACATAACAAATGGAAAATTCCCTCCTCTTGGGTTTCTCTCATACTCTCAGTTCTGTTCAATCTGATGTTGGCTTGTTCTGTATGTATGTCTTCTGCTGAATTTTGAATTCCTGCAGAACAAATGTCACTTTTCATTAACCATCACTGCAGTACTATGCACATATTAGGTACTTATAATAAGTAGTTTTTTTTCCTAAAGACTTATTTATTTGAAGGGTAGAGTTGGAGGAGAGGTGCAATAAGGAAAAACAAAGAGAGAGAGATCTTCTATCCACTGGTTCACTATCCAAATGGCTGTAATGGCCAGAGCTAGGCCAGCCCGAAGCCAGAAATGAAGAGCTTCTTTTGGTCTTCCATGTTGATGCAGGAGCGCAAGCACTTGGGTCATTTTTAACTGTCTTCCCAAGTCTTTTGGCAAGAAGTTGGATTGGAAGTAAAGCAACTGGACTCAAACCAGTGCCGATATAGCAGGTTAGCACTAGACTGTGGCTTTACCCATGACAGTTTAATAGTGGTTCTAGGTATATAGACTTTATATTCTTGGAAGCTGAAAACGTAAAAACTCATGAGTGCATCATTTAAGGAATCAGCAAGAGATCTGAAAAACTGAGAGATAAGTTGCTACTTTTGGGTAGGTAAGAGGTTTTCTTATCTTTAAAAAGTGGAGATTGCTAAACAAATGAGCAAATATGGTATACGAATAAAATGAGATATCATTGGGGAGTGAGAAAGAGTATTGTTATGTGGTGCTACATGGTTTAACCTTAAAAACCCTACAGTAAATGAAAAAACTTACTCTCCAAAGACCACATATTATGTGATTCTATTAATGCGAGAAGTCTCCAGTAGGCATGTTTTTAGATCCTGTGGATATTGAGATAAAGCAATGGTTCTTAGCAGAGTTGGGATGGCAAATGGAGAGTAGTGTCGAATGGACATGTTTCTTTTTAGAACTTTTTGTTCTTAAGTTATATTTTTGTGGTCGTGGCACTACTGTAAAAAAAAAAATGAAAAATTAGAACCAGCGCCCATGTGGGATCCAGGCACATTCAAGGCAAGGGCCTTAACTGCTATGCTATCACGCCGGTTGGGATGATATTCTGCCAGCTCTGCCTTCAGATCAGAGATTATCTCCCCAAGAAATTGTTGAATTTATCTGGACAATAAGATGCTGGACTCTATGCTTGGTATATGCTTGCAATGAAAGAATCTTGGCTGGATTTGAACTGTAATACTGCAACAAGGTGGAGAAATCCATCATAGGGGGAGAGTATGGGGAGGGGTTGGGGGAATCCCAGAGCCTATGAAACTGTGTCACAAAATGAAATGTAATTAATAAAAAAATATGAAAAATTAAGTGTTGACTTTAAATGGCGGAGTTCTATTGCATGTGACTTGTATCTCAATAAAAGGGTTTAAGAGTAGTAGATTGCTTTTCAATATACAGTCCATGAGGATTGCTTCCAGGAATCAAAATAGTGTGTAAGCAGCATTTTAGACTCATTTTTATTTATTTTGGACCAAGAGTCAGGCAGATTTCACAATGATAAATATTCTTAAGGAAAAATTGATAACACAACTAGAGTTACTGTTCTTGAAATATATTTCCCTCCAACTTTATGCACACTCTTTCTTACGAGTTTTAAAAATTTATACTCCCAGAACTGTTGATTAGTGAGATATCCGATAAGAAATAACAGGGTACTGACAGCCCTGATTGTATAAAAAGACGTTTGGGATTGTGTTCATGGTTTGCTTGTCAGCACAAGAGAAATGTGTGATTATGTTGAATGATGGTTAATTTCCTTACCCACCCATTTTTAAAATAAAGATTTATGGCTGCAAGGTAGGTGCCCAAGGAATAAAGGAGACCCGCAGATTTGATAACAAACCCAAGAAAAGAACGAGAAGCAGTAAGTTCCTATTTAGGAGCTAGTATTTGAGCTGTGAATGATTTCTGAATGTTGCTGATAAGTTAGAGAACTGTGGATGGTGCCTCACAAAGGAGTCTTCATTTACTCTTGTTTTGTGTTTGTATCTAGAAAGTTTTCTCTCCCCCTTCAGGGTCCTTGTCCCACCTGCTCTCATTACTGTACTCTCAACAGGATTAAGAAACAACCAGTGGACATGTGGCGGGGGGCGGGGAGGGAGAAGCTGTGCTTTCGAGCTTTGTATGTGAACAGTTCATAAACAAACAGTTCTCTTTGATTAAGTATCCAGTGAAACCAATTCACATGAACTCCAATTAAACTTTAATGAACAAGTGGGTGTATTAATATCAGCTGAGTAATGCAAGCAGCACAGATTCCAGTAAGTGACTCACTTCTCTAAGCAGCTCATTCCCCATGCACGGTTAGAGTTACTAGAAAGCTTCCAGCTATATTTGAGTGGATCTGGTCTGGGCCCTTGTAATTCTAGCAATCCTCAGGGCTTGTTATTCATCTGGTGACAAAACCACAGTCATCTAGACCTCTGTTTTCAGAGCAATGATTTGGGAAGGGGGAAGCCTGTTCAGACTGAGCAGTTAGGTCTTTTCTTCCAGTGAGCATTTGGACTTTTTCTCGGTCCTCCTGTTCCTCACCCGCCACCCCAAAGTGAATTTTTCTTTTTTCTTTAAATTCAGGAAGATCAATGCGGTGAAGGTAGAATGTTTAACTTTGAACTAAGCTCAGCCTTTCTGCATCTTCCATCCACATCTCTTGGTATACCTCATCTGCAGGCTCCCCAGAGTTTGACCAGGAATATTGAGGTTTGCTTTTCATGATGAAGTCTTTTTGACCACAGACCCTGTTTTATCTAGTAGTTGATGATTATACACATTTCCTAGGGAAGATCAAGATAATGAATATGATGCTTTTCATTTCACCTGGTACATGGTAGATTTTTGGAAAAGGTGTTAATTTGGACCAAGAGGGGATAAGATTGGACATATGAATATTCTTAATCTCCTTGACAACTCAGGAGTTTTACAGAGATTTGGTTTAAAGAGATGAGTGTGATTACAGGGCCCTAAAGACCAAAAACTTGGAAGAGATAATGAGCAATTGAAAAAAATCAAGGAATACAAGATCTCAGGGATTGATTGCATCTGAGAAGCCTCCTCAGGCTTCGCTGGGTAAGAAATAATGGGAGATTTTGAACAAAAACAGAGGCCTAGGTGTAGCCAGGTTCAAAGGCCATGTGCTTTCTATGTAGTGAATGGAGGATAGGTTGGAGCATGTTGAAGCCCAATTAAAACTGAGTTAACCTCTGCCTTGGCTGCTAGCCTGTTTCTAGCTCCTTTTGCTGCTGGGCTGACCATTCTTTTGCATGCAGATGAAACTCATTCAGGCATCAGGCAGATGGGGATAATGTTTTGATTATGAAGTGGGCTTTAGGTCAGTGAGCTCAGTGCTGTTTCCAATATAGAACCCCTGAGTCAAATTATCCTCATCTTCCCAGAATTCCCCACCCAGGAGCACTGCCCAAGAGAGGCTGCTACTGCAAAGCACAACCCAAGGAGTAGGCAGGATACGCATCCAACAGTCAGGTAATTCTCAAAGGACGGGTGGATGAGGCGGGTTTGCACATGCCTGATTCCTTCTCCAAATTCAATAATTGGGTAACTTCTCGCACGCCATGTCTGTGGACAAGGGTAAGTGAAGAGGGGGCCAACAGAGATGTTTTGCCAGTGTCAGGCTTTTCAGTTCTGCTCTGATCAAATCTTAATGTAGTTCCTTTAGGAGAAAAATTAGGAGGCTGGGACCTTGGGTCAGGGTTAGAGCACAGAAGTGAGGAGCCAAGGACAGTTTTCTGACCAAAGAGTGATGTAATTCTGTGTGTAACTCAGGCTGGTTAATCTACTTATGCAACACCAATTGAAGGACACACTTAGATAACTGGGACTTGAGTAAACAGACCTTGTGTAATGCTGTCAAGGTCTTTGGTGCAAGAATCTATTCCCAGTTCAGAAGTAACAGCTACATCGCAGTGCCAAACTTTGGACATTACTCATGAATACGAAGTGTTTGTTTCCTATCCAGGTGACTTTGTAAGAGACTGCGTTAGGGTAAGGGAGATCAGGGTTAAATGCTATGACAATACTCAGGTAGTATTATCTTATAAATAGGTAAAATTATTTTTGGAATTTTTAATAAGACAAAAGATTCTTGTAAACAAGAAATCAATAGATTGATAGCATAAAGTAGGAACTATACATTGCTTACAGAAAACAGACATGTCCATTTGCAAAGGTGAATCCATAGTTTGTAAATGGCTACATATTTCATTATTTAATATCTCTGCACAAGTCATTAATTAAAATTTTCTCATTTTAGCGAGGAAGGTAAACAATAATAAAGACCTTTATTCAAGGATCCTTGAGTTGGATTACATTTGCAACTTAAACCTTTGTTGCACATTGTGGATTTCATACTAAGGTGAAACAATGTGGTTGGTTGGTAGACTCTCAGGAGGCAAATGAATTGCATGTGGTTTTGACACTCAAAGTAATTGGCCAGGTATACTGAGTTAAGCTTCCTACCTTGCTTTGGCTGAAGAGATTTGTGTTAGAAATTTAGTAGCCATAATGGATTACACATCTTTGAATTGGCAGCTTATGACAAATTTTCTCTAGTTCAGGCTCTTCAGAGCCTGCCATTATTTCTACATTTACAGCAATTTGTAGAGGGTCTACTCTCATAACTCTCACCCACAAGCATATATTTCAAGGGAATAAACTGAAGATCTTGAAAGGGATCAGTTGGTTTACCTTTTGAAGCGAAGGCTGTTGGCAAACCAGTGGCTTCACAGGCAAATCCTGCCCATCTACAGTCCCTGTTTGACTGCTTGGTTCCTGGGTACAACCTCTTCTCTGGAGATCTCTGACAGACCACACCCCTCTTCCCTTCACGACAACTTGGATTCCTTGGCCAGATGGACATTATTCTGTCACTCTTTGGCCTTCACTTCCCTTTATCTACTCCCAATACTGGTCACTGGCTACTCCATTACATTCCTTCCAGATGTTCAGGTTTGGTAGTCTGCACTGTAATACTTCTCATTTGTTTTTGCATTGATTTACCGAGGGAGGTTTTCTTTCTTCCTTCCTTCTCTCCTCTCCTCTCTCTCTCTCTCTCTTTCTTTCTTTCTTTCTTTTTAACCAGTATTCAGTCTGCATTGCTCAGTCTTCATGTGTGAACTAGGATGTTGCAGTTTGAAAATTTTTTCAGGTAATTCTGATTGGCAGCCTTTTTCAAAATTTGATCATATCGAGTAGGTGTATGGCCTAGGAGTTAAGATATATGCAACCCATATCAGACTGTCTGGGTTTGAGCCCTGCCTTTGGCTCCTGACTCCAGCTTCCTGTTGATGTGTATTTTGAGAGGCAATGGTGACACCTCATGTAGTTATATCTCTGCTACCCATGCATTAGAAACCTGCGTTTCTACCTCCTGGATTTTGGGTAGCTTAGCCTTGAGCTTTATGGGCATTTGGGGAGTGTACTGCTAGATGGGAGCTGTCTTTTTTTTGTCTTGTATCTGTGTCTGTGTTTCTCTTTTTTCCTGTGTCTGTTTTTTAAAGTATTGATAAATTTACTTAGAGTGAACACATTTTCAGCTTTGTTTATTTAAGAGTCTGGGAGGGGGAACGTAGGGAGTGAGCCCAAGTAAGCACTTCTACCTGCTAAGTTGCTTCCCAAAGCCGGGGCTGGGTCCCAGAAGTCAGGAAGTCAGCCGAATCTTCCATGTGACTTTTGGAAACCCAAGTTGTTGAGCCATTCCCTACTCTCTCCCATTTCTGCATTATCAGATATCTGGAGTTAGGAGTGGAGCCTGGACTTACACCTCAGCACTCAATGTGAGAAAGTGGTGTGTTAAACGACATCTTGACTCTCAGAGCAAATGCCTTCTAGGAAGATATTTGAGTCATTTTATATCAGAGTTCTTTCAGGATAGGAAACAGGTTAGAAAGTAACAGGAGGGGTGTGGTTTCAACCTGAGAGGAAGCTGGATGTTGCTACAAAGTGACAAAGGCTCACCCTCCTGTCCCTAGGCTTCCTTTTGACCCCTGGCTCATTCCCAAAGTGAGCAGTAACTCTGCCCATCCCCCTTCTCATTATTGCTCTATGTAATGGCTATGCATTCTGCTATGGTAGTCTGCAGGTGTGAAAGGGAGTTCAGGTGAGGACAATCCTGAGGCCCTATCTTACCATGTAGATTTGAACCTTTCAATGAAGATCCGATATTGCAAGCAGGCCCTTCTTTTTCTGTAGAGTAGCTACATAATTCTGTATGAATTAGCACATTTTGTAATGCACTCAATTTAGCCAGAGTCCATTAACATTTTGGGAAAACATGTATGCAGGCCTACATGTAAGCTTGCTCACCATGAAAAGGAAAGCCTGTTTTCCATTACCCAACAGTGTAATGTTCGTGCCTGTGTGTGCTGGGTGGGAACCGTGTCAGAGCCTCACACTAGTATCTCTTTGTTCTAATACTGCAAACTTATTCTTATCAACTTGTTGGGGTGGGGAAGAGCACATCCTCAGTAAATTCTAATGGAAAACCCTGTCTGATAAAGGAGTGACCCGGCAAATGCTGGTGATTCATCTTGGGACCAACTGTGTGTGACTTCTTTGGTGCCAGCTCTACGGCTGCTCCAGTTCTCTGTCCTCTGCAGCACCTTTTGCATTTGTGCCCCAGATTTCCAGACTAGCTTAGACTTTTTTTTTTATAATGTTTGCTTATAACCCATAGTAGATTAAATTGATCTGTTGAGGATAATTGGATTTATGAATTTATGAAAATTCTGGAAACTTCATAGTGGCAATAGGAAATTAAGAAGTTTTTGAATAGTCTTCTAGTTGTGAGGCAACGTGGTTCAGAGACCCCAGGTAGGCTTTGTGGGCAGGGATTTTTGTGGTTTTTGTCTGTTTGTTTGTTTCTCAGTGGGATGTCAGAGCATTGCGGTAAAAGGGATGCAAAAATAGTTTTGGGGCACTTTTTGGTAGAAAAATTAGACTTTTTAAAAAACACATAAGCAGACATTGTAAAGAAGACAATAGGGCACCAGAAAACTCAACAGAAATGTATCTTCCTGTTTGTTATCTTAGCAGGGGAACTTGTCTTTTTGTAAAACAAAAAAAATCTTCCTTTTTTTTGTTGTAAAAGTTGTGTAAACATGATTCATAAAATTAAAACATGCACAAATATGAAGAAATTAAAACATCAACTAGCTCATCATTAAGAGACCTCAGTATTTCCAGTTTATGTGCACTAATATTCCTTTCTAAAGAGATTTATTATACTTCATATATGTATACATGAAACATTCTAATTATTCTGTTTTATTTTCTTTGGATTATATTGTACTTACCTTTCCATATCATTTAATGTTCTTAAAATATGTAAATATTAACCACTATATACATACATGGTTATATATGTGCATGCATTGTCATATATTTAAGTGTTATTTCTGTTATTAAGTGAAAGCTACTTATCAGGAAGGAAACTTATCTTAAAGGTAGTCAGGTATAGATGGTCACATTTTTTCATAGCAAATAAATTTGAAACATTTTATTTTATCCTGCATTAATCAGCTTGGCTTAGTTTTACTTAAGATCTCAGTTACACCTACAGAGTTGTTAAGTTCAAAAAATCTGACAATTACAAGACATACTACCCCATTCCTTCTTAATTCACAAAACCTTCTTTTGAGAAAAATTTTAAAATAGTTTCATTAGCCTCATGAATGTGGCACATTCGATGCATTGCTTTATGCTTCTAGAAGACTTCATTTTCTCATTTTTTGAAGGATGCTATAAATTTGTTTTCCCAAAGGGTTCACTTTCTGCTGCAGTGTATATCCATAATCCTGTGGTTGCCACATTTTCAGATGTGTTGACATCATGATGAAAAGAGGCCTAGGAATATTTTTGTAAATTGAGATTTAAGAAGCAACATGATACGAGGGAGGATTTTGTAGTATTTCAGCTCTAAAATTGATATTTTTGTCATGGATTTCTCTCCTTGTCTCTATGCATTTCTGTAAAAGTGTTTAGTGTTTTATGTATGTTTGCCTAGCTTCCATCCTTCTTTTTTTATAACTGTTTTTATGTGCTGTATGTATCAAAAATTCACTTATGGAAATCATAAGACAATGTTAAAGGTGAAGTCGCCAGCAGCCACCATCCATATGTGTTTTGGAGGAAAAAAAAATTGTCTTGTTTATACCCTGATCTAAGAGGAGCAACAGCTGACAGCAGAAAGGGTAGCCAGCATTCTGAACTCCTCCATTGGCTCACCTTTCACAAATCTGACTGAAAAATGAAACTAGAACACAGTTTTGGCTTGATGGATGCCAACATTGTTGAACTCAGATCTGGTACAGATAAGTGAAGATCTTTCAATGCAGATTTTTAACAAGCAAGATCGAGATTCCAAAGCCTTTCTGTGAAGAATTATTGTAGGTGGAACACGGCTTTCCTGTTACAGTCCTGAAGGCCAAGCACAAGCAGAAGCAGTGCTACCAAGAGGTGAAAGTATTTCAGTCAAAACAAAAGTGAACTGGACAAGAGTGAAAGTCGCGGTGACCGTTTTTCTAGGGCACTGAATGGGTTTTATGGATTACGTTCTTGTGGGCCCAAAGCAACATGTGCTAATTTTGAGAGTGTTTTGAGAAACTTAGCCAACACGTGGACAGAAGAATGCATGGGAAAGCTTCACCAGAGTTCCTGCTTGCCATGAAAATGTTCTTGCTCATTCCTCCTGTAAAGCAATGACAATTTTGCCGGTTTAGCTGGGAAAGTGGTAGTCATTCTCCTTACAATCTGAGTTTGGCTCCCTCTCATTTCTTTTTATTTCCTAGTTTTTAAATCTCTCTAGAGGATTCCCCTTTTTCTTCAGATTATAATATAAAAAAGACTAACTTAATATATATAAATTCTCAGTATCATAACATGTGGCAGGAATGGCTGGCATCAATATTTATTAAGGTGTTTTAAATTTGTTGGAGCTTATGTTGATAAGTGGGGTTTGCAATTTTTGTTTTTATCCAGTAAACCCATGAACTTTCTGAAATTATCTTCTATACCTTCTGAGCAGTATATTGAGTGATACTTTTTTTTTTTTTGAGGACAAACTAAGGAGGAATGAAAGATAAACCAATACATTCTCAGATGATTAATTTGCAAAAGTGTAGCATTTTCAGGAAGTTGTAGCATTTTTTGAGTGGTGGGGAATTCTGTGTCATTTGGGGTGGAATGAAAGAAAAGGCTTTGTTGAACTCTAGTTTTCGCAGAATGTGAGATAGTTGCGTTGCACTTAAGTAGTGTCGCATCTGGATCTTACTTCTGCTCCATGGTCTCATGCTTCCTTTCCTCATTTTGTAGGTAACAGAGCTTAGAGGCTCTTGGTTTGGCCCAATTTTACACGTTAATGTCTGAGATTTTTTGGATGCTAAAACTTACTCTGCACTTCGTTACCCAGACACCTTGCCAAACCTTATATATCTATCAGCTTGCCATTTGAGATTTTATGTGACCTCAGCCCTAAAAAGGAGCCTGGACGTAGCTGACTTCCGGGTTCTTTTCTTCAGAAATCAGGTTTACAAATGGAGAGGATAAAGCAAACAGCTCATAGGATACGGATATAAGATTGAATTTACAAACTTTCCCTCAGTATTTGACAGAATGGGGTCTTCCCCATGTGTTGCTGTGTGTGCTTATGCCAGTGAAGTCTATGCCAGTGAAAGCGGGCCAGATGCAAAAGAAACAGAGGTCTCCTCTTCAAACCATAATTTTATGGGGGTAAGCATGACAATGAGAAACAGTAGCACTCCTCAAAGTTTCATAAGCTCTAGAAAGCCAGAGAAGACAGCTATTGTAATGTATTTTGTCAGGCCAGCTGTTATAATCACAAATGAGCCTGAAGTAGTAATGACTTCTGAAATTACAGCAAATTTATTTAGTTCTTAACATTTCCATAGGTTTAAAAACTTGCTCCTTCTCTTTTTATCATGCTAAACTGTAACTTGCTCACAACAGTCTATTCTGGGTGGGGATTTTTTTTTTTTTGATAGAATTAAGAATGGAAGTGGAACTTAGTAAGCTAGAATCTGACACAGGACTTAAATGATTTTATTCTTACATTCAATTTTCTTCCTTTGGGCATTTATTAACTGCCTGCAGTGTTCTTAGCATTATGCCATATGGGAAGAGTATTCTAGAACAGAGGTATGCAAAATTTCTAAAAAGGGGTGGATGGTATTGTAATTTTTGTGGCTCATAGTTTCTTTGTGGCAGCTACTTTGACCTCAAACAACAGGTAAGAATACTCTACTGTGGACAATATGTAAGCAAGAGAGTGAGTCTGTTTGCTAAAGAAGTAGATTTGCAAAAGAAGTGGATTTGCTCTCTTGGCCATAATTTGCTTGCATTTGTGCTAGGAACTCCACAAAAATAGTGGATATTGTCTTGTTCAGCATTGAGTTACCAAAAGTATTTATCATATTAATGAAATAATGACACTAACAATGGGCTAGAGTCCTCTGATCTTTTTTTTTTTTAAATGATTTGAAAGTCTGATATACAGGGAAGAGGAGAGACAGAGAAGATGATCTTCCATCTTTTAATTCCCTCCCCAGGTGGCCACAAGAGCCAGAGCTGAGCTGATCCAAAACCAGGATCCTAGAGCCTCCTCCAGGCCTTTCATGTGGGTACAGGGTCCCATGGCTTTGGGCTATTGGGCTATCTTTAACTGCTTTCCCAGGCCACAACCAGGGGCTGGATGGGAAGCGGGACCACTGGGACATGAACCGGTGTCCATATAGGATCCCAGTGTGCAAGGCAAGGATATTAGCTGCTAGGCTACCACTTTGAGCCCAATTCCTCTGATTTTTAAGAGCTCACAGTCTAATAGGAGAGATAAGAAGTATATAAATTCAATTTACATATTTGAGAAAGAACAATGGAATTTTGGAGGTAGAAATTTTCTAGGTTGCAGAATGTGGAGGGTAGCAGAATCAGGTGGTGTTTGAATTGGATCCCTGGATAGGTAAGTATATGTCACCAATCAGAGATGGTAGATTCACATTGCATGTAGAAGAGGCAGGGAAGAGGGTTTAGAAGTAGAACACATGTGGTGAATAACAGGGATTGGATGCTCTATAAGCAGGATTTTCCTATTTTGCTTGATTTGATCTTCAAAATCACCTGTTCTTAAACATTCTCAGTGCCTTCCCTTGAGACACTGATTTTTGTGAGGCAAGTTTCATCTGTAAGAATTTAATAAAGTGAATATTCGAAAAGTAAATACATATTGGAACTACTTGTAATGGAAGATAAAATTATCACTTCTTACAAATAGGACCAGTATTGGCAAATGGTTGCTAGACATTCTGTATCATAGAATGGAGGGAGAGCCTTTGTGGAAACATACTCCATATCCTGTCTGCCTTCATATGTCCCTGGCAGACATAATAGGTGTAGCTCTTATGATGAAATAGCGTGTGGTTTAGTTAGTATGTCATAGTTGAACAAATTACCCTGAAAGTTTCCACTTCTGTGCTACTGATTATTTCTATTTAAAAATTATTTTTATTGCAAAGGCAGAATTAAAGAGAGAAGGAGAAACAAAGAGAAAGATTTTTCATCCTCTGGTTCATCCTCAGCCCCACTTCACTCCAAATGGCTGTGATGGCCAGAGCTGAGCTAATCTACAGCCAGGAGCCAAGAGCCTCTTCCAGGTCTCCTGTGTGAGTGCAGGGTCTCAAGGGTTTGGACCATACTTCATTCCTTTGCCAGGCCACAAGCAGGGAGCTGGATGGGAAATGTAGCAGCTGGGACACAAACCCGCACCCATAGTGTTTTCAGAGGGAGGATAAGTCAATTGAAACATTGTCAGGTCCCTGGATTATTTTTCAGTGCCTTGGTTGACAAACATATAAGGTAGATGGTTTCAATGGAACAATAGAAAATGTGTGTTTTTTCACTCCCTATTAAGTTTGGGAAGAGGTCTAATTTAATGTCCAGATTTGTTCATAAAAGGTAGCAACTGCACAGTTCTTTTAGTCTGCTTTTTCAACGATGGGGGTGGGTTCCGGAATGAGGAGTACGTTGAGCAGGTAGGCAGTTACTTACCTAGTTCTGTCCACAAATAATTTTCACAATCAGAAGACAGAATGCTACCTCGTTGAAGTTAGTTTTCATTTCCGTAGTGCTAGCCACTTTTATACTTTTATTAATAAAGGTCCTGGTTTCTATCATTTCTGCCTTGACTCTCATGCCCTTTCATCCTTCCCTCCTCTGGACTTCTGACCATTAAGTTAAATTGTAACATTTGCTCCTGAACCAGTAACCCACTTTTACCCCAAAAGAAGTCTGAGCTGTTCTCTGGAGAGCTTAACAAAGTTCCTTGCACTTAGTCTGTATTCAGCAAATAATTGTAGACTAGAAATATCTTGAGCATCTTTTCTTTCCTCAAGTGTTTTGACTCAAGTTCCTTTGCGGTTATATTGTCAGAAAAGTCAAACTTTTCTAAAATTGCTGAAATACAAAGGTACTTTCTCTTAAGCTTCCTAAACGTTGAATTCCTCATTATGACTGAGGCCTTTCTTAACATTTCTTCTGGCAGTTAAGTGTCAGCAACTCCAAAAAATACATGGCAGTACCTTAATCAGGAAAAGAAATTGCGTATTTTTTCTGGGTAGAAATATTTTAATTGAACATTTAAAGATTATAACAAAATCTTTGGGAAATTTACAAGTCTACATATTTGTATTACCTGAGATTGTTTTTTCATATCTCTTGAGGATTTAATTTTTATTTCCCCTCAATTCTGACTATATATAATTAAATATTGTCTTCCTGAATAGATGGTGAGTTATTTGAAGGCAAAGCGGTTAAAATACAATCTACATTTCCAGTAAGTCTACTTCTGCAGGTGCTAAAAGCTATTATGTTTCTACTGAAGGAATAATTGTTCTATTCAAAGACAAAACTTTAATCATGAATTTCCTCTCTTTTGCATACCACAGTAGCCATTTTCCTGAGCATTTGATTTTGTTCATACTTGGTGCCCTCACCAGCGATCTGCAAGATAGTTGTTTCTTTTAGGGAATGCTGTAGTTCAGATGGAATGCTTACATAGAACTAACAAAGCCTTATGGAAATCTGAGATAGGATCTAGAGGCAAATTCCTTCTGCATAATCTGCATCATGAGAGACCTCAGTGAAGAGTTAATATCTGTGGTGAGCTTCCTTTTGCCTTGCTCTCTTTCATTTCAGTCAGTGGTTTGGGTTTTTTAACAACAGGGCGTACACATGCCCTTTTTCATGGTTTTGGATCAGAATGTCCAATATAGGACAAGAGAAAAGCTAGTGCTTAGGTACACATGGGAGATGTCCTTTGTGGTTTAAATAAGTGGATAAACCCAGTTCAGGTCCCATCAGCTTCTGAGTTCTTTGGTCTGGGGAGTGGAGCTTCCTTGACCATAGACCTGCAGGATGTGATAATTCTTGCACTAGTCATCAACATATGGGAGGAGATGGGAGTGGTCAAATGTGTTTGCAAGCATCTGCTGAGTCTTCTAATGATGTGATGTAGCCATCGGACATTTCTCCAACATGAATTATTTGTAGCAGTTTAGCATTCTATAATATTCTCTTGATCTTTTTCTCTTCTGCTTACAAACTTATTTTGTAATTAAAGATATAAAACTGTCTTTATGGTGGAAAAAAGAGTAGAGGATCACATTTCATGAAGTAATCTGCAATTGTTGGCTAAGATTTTGTTACTAGTGGAATAAGCAGAAAGTACTTTGGCTGGCAAGAAAGATGTATACTTTTCCTAACTAATGCTATCCTTTCATCTAGTTGTTGCCCCCATTAAATCATTCTCTGGGTGGAGAGAAGAGTAGGTGAAGAGGTTTAGGCAGTTCTGTTTCTGTGCCTAACTTTGACATTTACTTTGCATGTGACTGAAGGTTGTTGCTTATCTTCTCCAAGGTTCAGTGTCCTCATCCTTGATAACGGTGATGATGGAAAGTACCTCTCAGACTTGTGGGATTTTAAAGGAGCTGATGTTTGCAAAGCTCCTATTTCAGTATCCTGGACATGGCAGGTCATATGCTTCAGAGCCAGGTCAGTTTTCCTGAAGCACAGAGCCCTTTGTCTAGCTTAACCTTTTCCCACTTGAGTACAGGAAACGTTTTGTTTTTTTCTTTTACTTTGTTCTCTTTAAGTAACAATGTAAATGTTCAAATGCAACACATCTGGGCCTGGGCTGCAGCATAGGCTTGCGTTTTGCCAGGGCACAGTGGGGGCAACTTGTTTACGAGCAGTGCCTGTTGTCTAGGCATGCCTGTTGCCATGGGGGAATGCATGATGGATGGATTTTATTTTTATGAAACCTTTGGTTTTTAGCTTGTTGGCAGATCATTCAAGTATTTTCAAAACAATAGAGGAAAACTACCATAATAGCTTGTGACCACACTCAGTAGCATCAACCTGGATTCTAAACAACACACCACTTTGTACGTCACATTATTCACAGCCAGTGGAACCTAAGAACCAGATTTGGCATGTAGCAGTTCAGTTTGCTTATTCTGTGCATATTTTAAAATATTTAGTTTTAATTTGAAAGGCACAGTTTTACAGAGAGGAGGAGAGACAGAGGTTTTCACTCACTGATTCACTTCCCAAATTGCTGCAACAGATGGAGCTAAACTGATCCAAAGCCAGGATCCTGGAATGTCTCTGGATCTACCACATGGGTGTAGGTCCACGACGACTTTGTCCACTATTGCTTTCCCAAGCCATAAGCAGGGAGCTGGATTGGAAGTGGAGTAGCTGGGACATGAGCTCATACTCCTATTGAATGCAGGTGGGGATTAGGCTGATGCTCTATAACCCCATCTCTGCTTGAATATTTTTAATAATGGTAGCAGAAAATAATGCTAAAGCTGACCCTGGCTTCAGATAAGGCTTTGTTGTAAAGGTTGTTAAAAAATTTCAGGTCAAAATGTGTTCTGGAAAATTATGTATGGATTTCAAAAATTTTTGCACCAAAGTCAACTTCTCTTTAATTCCATTTTCTCTTAACTATTTTTTTAATCCTCTCGTATACCTTTTGTTCAGAGATGGTATGTGACAACTGTGTTCAGTTGTGGTGTTCACTCAGATGGCATGTTAGAATCACTGGAGTACATTAAAAATATGGTTATTCAAGTCTACTCCCAAAATAATTAAAATATATAGTAGCCAGTCCCAAGCCTGCATTTTTTAAAAGTTCCAATTCAATGAAAGTATTGTGAGCACGCCTCTCCGATACACATACATACAGATACACACACATACAGAGATTATTTTCTCTTTTCTGCTATCCTTTTTGATTTTTCTTTAATGTATTACATGTGAAAGTTGTATGTATATTTTTCTGTGAATTTTCTCTATTTTCACTTGGGATAGGGATATAAGTTCCACAAATACGGAGACCTAGATCATTGTCTGGGACTTGATAGGGTCCCATTAAATAGCCATTTGCCTGAATCATTGGCCTTTCATCCTAGTGAGGAAGACAGACAGCCACACTTGGGCCTTTCAGATAATGCAGTACTTATCTTGTTCTTGATGACTTCACCAACATCTGGAATTTTGCTGTTTATCTCTTAGGCTGTAGTAATAGGACACACTGTGTTGACATGTGTTGAAAGGACTATGGGACAGTTTTGATAAACCGTGGGACTAGATTAGTTGCATTCTGTGCTCTGAAATACATGTGTTCTTGCAATTTGGTTAATTGGTGATACTTCATATGATCTCTCTTGAGACATAACTGTGCAGTGAGATAGTCATGGATTGTGAATGGAACCTTCCAAGTTTTGTTACCCAAATATTAGAGAATAAATTCAGGGTGGATGGTAGAGGTTTCCTCAGTCACTAGGAAACTTAGACATTCTTTCTCTCCTCTTTCTAGGAAAGTCAACCTTTTGATCACTCTGGCCCTACCATCTCCCAGTGTAGTTCTGAGTCTTTATGTATGCCACAGTCATACAATGGATGATATTCATATACGAACAAACTATGGGCATGGCAGACAGCTGGTAGCTGGGCTGTTATTAAGTGTAATGAAGAACTACCGGTCACTCTGCCTTTGCTCCCCCACTTAAGAAAGCCAGTGGCATGAGAATGACTATATCATAGTGATAACATTGAAACAGCACCAGATTTTGTGTAAGTACAAATCATTTGGAACTTTCAGGCTTTACAACAGTTACTGGTGATTTGACAATTGATGGACCCTGGTGACAGGGGAAAAAAAAATATGAACTGTTGAAATGACCTCAGCATTGAAAAAGGGTAAGCAGCCCACTGAACAAGGTGGAGCTGTTGAATATGTGCGTATAGGGTCAGGGTATGTCCTGATTAAATGTAGAAAAGCCAACGATGCAGCAGTTGCTGAGGGGGCAAAAAATCCAGGGTGCTTTCCTTAGTCAAAGGCGAGAGTAGAAGGAACCCTTGCTTCAGATTGGTAAAATTTGGATTGAGTATATGTTCTTGCCACTTAATGTTCGTGACTTCTGGACAAATCAGGCACCATTTTTGAGACTCAATTTCTTCTAATATATACACTGTAAAAAGGATAATTTTTATAGCACTAACTGCATGGTCTTGATAGCTTGATTGAAGACCTACAAGGAACTTTATGATGACACTGTAGCAAGGTAAAAGTGTTGGTTAAGGAGATGATGATGACAATGGTAGCTCTTCTCTTATGGATTAATTGATGATCCCTGATTTCCGTGCTTGAATTGATCTAGAAATGAAATTTGAGAGGTCCCTGGGGAGGTAAGCATAAGCAAGACTTGGCCCTCTTTGCTTTTCCACAATAGCGTGACCATGGAGTCCAAATACCGAACTTAAATATTCTCTTTCATAACTGAGATTGTGTAACCTGGTTAACTAGATCCAAGTAGGCTTGTGCCCATGTGGTATTCATGAAAAGTGCCATGTGCACAGTGGCCTGGTTGTTTTGAAAATTGGTTCATTTTAACAAAGGGAAAAAATTGGATTCATTTACTGTAAATTACAAGTTAGAAACAACAGAAAGTTGAATAGTAGAAGAACTTGGCTATCGCAAAAACCACACACTTTCACATCAGTAAAATTTGGAGTTCTGATCTGAGTGAAATGTGAAACTTCTTGCAGACCACAGAGAGTAAAAAGGAGTACTTTTGTTTCATTATTAATACCATTGTCCTTCTTTCTTTAAATGACAATTGACAGCAGCCATAGCAGAATCTTTCTCAAAGACCAAAAACAGAAAGAAAAACAAAACAAAACAAAACAAACAAATACACAAAAACCTCACCCACACCACCAAAGCCCAGTGCTCTGAAGACACCTCATATTTACCCCTTTATGGTTAAGCCAGCAGGTTACAGACAAGGGGTTCCTGCTGTTTCTAGGCAAGAGTTCAGTAAAACTTGCTAGGCAGGAGTCTGCAGTAAAGCTTGCCTTTTCCTGATCTGCAAGGGCAAAGTTGGCCTTCAGTGTCATGTAGAAGTATAATTTTGCTCCCTATGGTCTGTGAGAATGTGAGGTAGGTGACTGAATTGTGTTCACAAGGGTTGTTGGTGCTCTGTAAGCGCGTTGGGTAAGAAAGTTGACGATAGCAGCTCGTGCTAGTTATCAGGCTGGAGGAATTGAGGCCCATTTTTTTTGCCCACCCGTGAAATAGTGTAGAGCAAAGTAGGTGGAGTGGAAGTCAGTTGATTGCGGCTTTCATCCCTTCAGATAGCCAGATATCCCTTCAGATAGCCCTTTAGATAGCCAGTTCAGTGATGGAAGGCCTCTGTTAGTTTTCTGAGATGATCTTTTCCCATCATTCTCTTTGACTGATATTTAGAACTCGTGACGCTTTTTCCACCTTTTACTTGTTGGGGTGGGAGTGAGAAGTTTGGCATCCTAGCAATGAGGAGAGAAGCTGAGGCCGGGGTGGAGGGGATGGGTGTTGGGTGGACTAGGTGTGGTTGAGTAGAGTGTGTTTTTATGATTACCATTTTAGGAAGAATGTAAGAGTCTAGGAGAGCTACCATGTACTGAGCATTTTCTCTGTCATGCATCAGGTTAGGTGATGTGTGTGTTTTTGTGTGTTTGTGTGTTATACCATTTCTACAGTAACATACTGAGGTTTAAATGTTAGTATTCTGTTTTGCAGCTCTGGAAATTGTCAAAAGTACATGAGGCTTCAGACCTTGATATCTTTGTCATGCTTGGTGTAACATGTGCCATATTCACTTGCAGACTTACAAGTTTGCAGGTTTCCCTGCTTTGTGTTTGTCGTTCTCTTTCTTTAAAGAGCAGTAACCATTAATTGGAGTAAGAAAAACACGAAAATGTAACACAAAATACAGTACAAAGTTCAGAAGCAGGCACATGCAAATATCTTTCTTTTATCTCAGGTGCTATGTTTACCCTGTTAACAATTCCTTACATATGCTTTCAGAAATAAACTGTGTTATAAACAAGCATATACAAGTATATGCATAGTAAAGTGCTTGAAAAAATCACAAAGCTCCACACATTGTTGATCTTCTTAATGTCCTTTGCTATAAAGACTTTTAATTATATCAGCAAATAGTTATCTTTCTGTTTCTATTACAATAGGCCAAAGTAATTCCCCAGAATCAACAATACCATTGCAGGAAGCCCCTTCACTCCCCACCCACCTTTGCCTCATACGTAGACACGCAGGCAATTTCTGCTTATGATTTTTATATCCCTGGATAGACCAACTGTTTCTACAAAAGGGAGCATATTACATACATGATTTTGTAAATTGCCTTTTTCACATAATTGTACATCTTGATGAAAATTTTTGTGTCAGCATCTTACATCTGGTGTCTATTTTTTTGTTTTGTTTTGCATTTCTACTATTGTTGCTGGATGTGAATATCATTTCAAATATGCCATATCCATTTTTATAGCCTAGTTATGGTCCCTAAATCTTCCCAATTTTACCTAAATAAATTAAATTGCCTTTACTTTTTTGAATAGAATTTTGTGCTTTTGTTGATTCATTTATTACAACTTAAGACATAATCTGTAGTTTGTAACAAGACTGTCATATTTTGCATTTGTGTTTATTTGTAGATTTAAATAAAAAAATCTTTTTACAGTAAGTGTGGCTTTTCATTTTTTTTAATTACCTTCCTCATTTAGTGACTACTTATGAATATCTTCCAATTCTCCTAATTGTTTCAACTTTTCTCTGTGATTTATCGACATCGTATTTGGTAAAACATATTAGGTTGGGATCTCCTTTGCAGTTTCTCCAGACTCACATTTCCCAACAGTATCACAGAAAAGTTGATTGTATCTACACTGAATTGAGAAGGCAGACTAACTTCCTTAAAATTTGAATACTTAATTCTGTCCTAATTAGGAACTTATATTTTTGTACACTCCTTGATTATGCTTTCAGTTGTTATAGCTTCCTGTGGTCTAGTCTCATACAGCTGTCCAGTAATCTCATCAGTTTTTTTTCCAAATATTTGTTTGTTATTACCTGTTTATTTTTCCATGAGGTTTAGAATGTGTTTCATTCTGAAAACAGTATGTGCTGATTTTGTGTGGAATTATATACTATATTCTTTACATTCTCCATTCTTTTTCTTAAAGTGATGGGCCTTAGTTCTTGAGATTTTTATTGAGGCCTTCTTTTACGTCCACAGGAGCATGTGACTTTTTCTTAATGTCAGGAGTGAATGCCTCTTCTTTTTCACTAAAATTTTTCGTTGTGATTTTTGTGGGCTAGTATGGCACTTCACCGTAGTTATACAATATATATTAATGAAATCAAGTCATTCATTGTTCTCATTTCCTTAAGGATGTTTGGTTAAAAATAGTGAGTGTGCTTACTTCTGCAGTTCATTGTGTTACTTCAATATGTGTATGCATTATGTGCTGAGCAAATGAAGAGTGAGTAACAATTTCATCCCCTTCATGTTAGTCTCTGTGTGATGCCTACAAATTCATCTTTCTTGGATATTCATAAAGCATACAATAGATTATAGTGATGCATAGGCATGCTGCTATCCTATCGAACACTGGGCTTTATTCCTCCCGTCTGTGTAGGTATCTTTTATCCAGCTTCTCTCTTCATTTCAGTCTCTAAGAATCACTATTATCTATTCAGATTAACTTCATTTTTTCTTTGTTTTTAAAAAAGGTTTATTTATTTCTATTGGAAAGTCAGATATACAGGAGGAGAGGCAGATCTTTCTTTTGCTGATTGACTCCAACAGTGGCCACAGCAGGGGGAGCTGAGCCAGTCCAAAGCAGGAGCCAGGGGCTTCTTCTGGGTCTCCCATGTGGGTGAAGGGACTTAAAGCTTTAGGCTGTCCTCAACTGTTTTCCTGGGTCACAAGCAGGGAGCTGGAAGGAAAGAGGGGCCACTGAGACAGGAACTGGCACGCACATGGGATCGCGGTGTGAGCAAAGTGAGGACTTTAGCCGCTAGGCTACTGCGCTGAGCCCAACCTTTTTGCTTTCTTAAGTATCCTCATGGGAGATGGAAAATGTGGTGTTTATCTTATTTCATATTATGTAATGATCTCCAATTCCTTCCATTTTGTTGCAAAAATCATGAATTATTTTTTGCTAAATAATTTTCCACTTTGTTACTATACTGCATGTTCTGCATTTGTTCATCACATGATATGTTTAGGTTTAAATTCCATAGTTTAGCTCTTGTGAATAGTATAGCAGTAAACATGGGATTGGATATGTCAGCCATTTTTTTTTAAATTCTCTTATTCAAACACTAATTTTAGGTATTTATTTTTAGCTCAATAATCGTCATTTGAAACAGAAGCTAGTTGTCAACTGTTTTCCATTTTAGAAATGATGTCAATTATCTCATGTTCTCTGTCCTGTGAATTTGGTGTAATTCATGAATGAATTTTTGAAATATGTTACCATGTTGGTATTCCTGGAATAATATCTACCTGGTCAGAGTTTGTGTAATTTTTTTTTTACTTTAACATTACTGAAATGATCTGGAAGTCACTGATTTATAATTTTATGTCAGTTTTCATAAGTGAAATTGAGAACTCTGCATGAGTATGTCAACATAGTTAGTTTAGAATCAATGTGCTTTGAAAGCATTATATAACTGAGGTTTTTTTTAGTTTTCTTTTTGAAATATTTGAATGACACTTGTATGACTTAAAACTAATGGAATTCCCATGTGAAATTACACTGACCTCATGCTGTTTTTTCTGGAAGGGTGGAAGTGTTTGATCTTTAGAAAAAACATTTGCATTTCTCCAATGATAGTAGAATTGATTTTCTTCTGTGATCATCTTTGTTAAATTAGTTTTCCGAGATAATCACTTATTACAAAACCAGTTCGTTTATTTCCTAATAAGATTTGTGTATTTTTATTGGAAAGGTAGGTTTACAAAAAGAAGAAGATACAGAAAGATCTTGTTCACTGATTTACTCCCCATGTGGCTGCAACAACTGGTGCTGAGCTGATCCAAAGCCAGGAGCCAGGAACATTTTCCGAAAGTCCCAATGCAGGTGCAGAGTCCCAAGACTTTGGACCATCCTCTGTTGTTTTCCCAGGCCACAGGAGGGAGCTGGAAGGGATGCAGAGCAGCCAGAATGAGAACTGGTACCCATATGGGATGCTGGCACATGCATAGCTAGGATTTAGCGACTGAGCTATTGCACTGGGTTCATTACAATATCAGTTGTATGGAATTAAATAATTCCTTGTGATTATTTCTTTACCTCTATTTGTCATCTTTTGTTGTTTGGTCTTTTATTTCTTTGCCCCTCCATTTAATTTTATTACTTTAAAAAGTTATTGTTATTAGAATTGCAGATTTATAGATAAGGGAAAACAGAGAAAGATCTTCATTCTTCTGGTTCACTCCCTAAGTTGCTTCAGAGGCTGGAGCTGAGCTGATCTGAAGCCAGGAGCCTGGAGCTTCTTCTGGGTCTCCCATGTGAGTATAGGGTCACAAGACTTTGGGCCACTTTCCACTGCTTTCCCATGTCACCTTTCACTTTTTTCCCACCCCACAAGCAGGGAGCTGGATGGGAAGTGAAGCATCCAGGATGCGAACTGGTACCCATATGGGATGCCTGTGCTTGGAGATGGAGGATTAGCCATTTGAGCCAAAGCACATTTTCTTATTTAGTGAACTATTTTATAGTTATTTGTCTTTAGAATCTTCAAAACCATTAACTATATCTTTTACTTTGCCTGTTTGTTTTGTTGTTTGTCTCATTGTTTTAGCTTTTGTTTTTTTTTTTAAATCAGAAATTTGATAAAGAGCAAGAGACAGAGAAATCTTTCATCTATTGGTTCACATCTCAAATGTTTCTAACAGCCAAGTTTTGATGAGGCCAAGGTCTGGAGCCAGGAACTCGGTCTGTGTCTCCTGCAACTATGGCAGAAACCTAAGCACCTGACCTTTCATCTGCTTCTCACAGTTCACATAGCAGAATGCTGGATTGGAAAAGGAGCTGGGTCTCCAATTTACTCTGATGTGAAATGTCTTAACGGCTGGGCCAAGCCTCTGTCCCTGAGCTGGAACATTAAGTATCTTATTTTAAAATGCATCTTATTTTGACATAAATAATGCACATTTTTTCCTTTAAGGAGTTCTTTTGTTGTATGCCTTATGTTTTAAGTAACATTTTTGATCTTGTATTTAGTTATTTGACTATGTACTGCAGCTTAAAATGCCAGATCCCGTTAGAATTAGAGGACTGGAATCTTGTATATTAATTTATTTTGGGTATCTACAATAGTGCCTATGCCATATTTCTTGAGCAAATTAAGTATATAAGATTTTTAAAATAGAAATATATATGTATGAAATACAGTGTTTGTGGCTGATTCACTCTTGTCACTCCAGTTCATATCTGCCCAATGAAAAAATACTAGACATGCGTCCCATCACATTTTCAGAGCATGGTATTAGTAGATTTATTTTTAAAGTTTTTAAAAATAGTTTTTTTTTAAATCAGTGAGCTTTCAGTTTAAAAAAAAATTAAACTGCCTAGCATGAAAAAGAACATTTGAGTAGAATCTGAATGTTGGAGTTGGATAGCAGAGCTTTGTGACCTTGGCTACTTGATTTAAGCTGAATCTTGCAGTGAGGTCCTTGCCCAGTGTTGGAAATGACAAAGAATGATCGTGACATGTTTGCTATAATGGAGGGTACAGGGCAGAGCCAGGGGGATCAAATCTCCACAGCTGGCCACTTTTCCTTCTGTCCTTCTCCTGTGTCCTATTTGAAAACCAAAAGTTTTGATCAGAAACTATGGAATGAAAACTAAATGAGAAAAAAAAATTGTAAAGAGGAGAGATGATTCCAAGAACCCAAGACTCTAAAGAATATACTGTGGGATTATCATTGCAGTTTTACATGTCTATAGGTTTGTATTTCCGAGTTCCAGGGAGCCTACTCTGCCATGCTTCAGTGTGCAGTTTCAGATGGATGTGACACTTGATTCTCCCTTGGCAGACCCAACAATCCTTGCTAAGGCGCAGACTGTCTACTTGCTGAATCTTGAGGGGGAAAGCTGTGATTCAGGATCTGAGGTCTAAGAATTGCAGACTTCATTTCTAGTTTCCTGATGAAACTGCTAATCTGGGTGCCAATAGTGTTTCTGCTACGCGGACACCTGCCCACACAGCGTGATTAGAAATTATAATGACGATGACGATGAGTCTTCTAGGACACCCACGTTCTTTGCAAGATATTTCTGCTAATCATCTCTACCAGAATAAGCTGGGGAGCTTTTCCTTATTTTTGGCTTTTTTTCCCCTCCCTTTCTAAGTTAGCGACAGTTGCTGGACTAACTCATGTATAGATTGAAGATTTGTCCTCGCCACTTCTCTTGTGTCATTTTACATTTTCATTCAGGGGACCCTCAAACCTTCAGGGTTGTTGAGTCAGTTGAGCTCTGTCTCCACCAGTACCCAAACTGTCCCGGGATGCCTAGGTAACAGTTATGACCTAGTTCTACCACTTTCCTTCCCCTCTGTGAGGTGGGCATCCAGTTGTTCTGCAACTAGTTTACTGGAGTTGTGAGAAGCACATGAGGTCCTGAGTCAGGAATGCCTCAAGAACTGCAATATAGGTTAAAAGGATTGTCACTAATGTTACTTTTACACCATTGGCATCTTAGCCCATTGAATTATGTTTGGTGTACTATAATCAACCATTGTTAAGTATGACAGCTGGGAAGATAATTTTATTAACCTAGTAGTGGGGGGGCTCACAGCAAATACAGGACCACAATCATACCTGAAATGTCATGCCAGTGGACTCTTTGTTAAATTACATTAGTTCATTGGAGGATAGTACACAGGGAAAGAAGAGACTGCTGCATCTGGAAGTCTCAATGGAGGTGTAAAAGAGATGAGTGAATAGCGGGTGAGAGACTAGACATGTCGTAGTGGAACAGTGGTTTGAAGATACCAAGAGGCAATTAAAAAAAGACAGCTCTGTTTTTGGACCTGTGTATCTGGAGTGTGGGAAGACAGAGCTAACCAGAAAGGCTGTAGGAAAACTGCAATATTGGGGATGAGGCTTATCTAAGAATGCATCCCAGGAGTTGGCACCACGACCCATGCTGTACAGCCGCATCCAATAGAGGTGCTAGTTTGAGTCCTGGTTATTCTGCTTATTACCCAGCTCTCTGCTAATGTGTTTGGTAGAGCAATGGAGGAGCCCCAAATACTCAGGCCCTTGTCTCCCACGTGGGAGACCTGGATGGAGTTCCGGCCTCCTTGCTTTGAGCTGGCCCCATTCTGATCACCTGAGAGACCCCTGTCTCTGTGTTTTCTTCATTGTTTCCCTCTACAACTCTGCCCATCAACTAGCTACCTAACTACTTAACTAAATCTTTAAAAGCACTCATGTTAAATTTTGTTGTTGTTGTTGTTTAAGAACTCTCCCTGATGCACTAAAAGGAGCCTGGGAAATGGTTCCAAAGCTCTTTGTAGTAAACCAGGAAGATGCTGCTCTCATTTCTCTTTGCATCTGATATTTACATTGTACCTTACTCAGATTACTCTTATGAAACAATCAGTGCTTTTTATTTTGAGATCTGAATACTCAAAGATGTGTTTAGGATGCTGTTAGGAAAGAGCTAACTTGGGTAATTACCTTCCCTTTTTGGTCTGTTTCCTCATTTGAAAAGTGGTAGGCTCCATGACATGGTTTCTTTGACACTCAGCACCTTTGTTGAAGGGAAATGCTTTTCTAAAACTAGGATTAATACCAGGACGCAGTGAATATAAAGATATTTTTATAGTTCTGTGGGTTCAGGGAGGCAACAGAGTATTTCCTAAAGATCTTTTCCTTTATCAGAATAATTCAACTTGTTACTGCTGAAAATTTTAGCTGTCTTTTTAACTCACTTTTTGTCCCTGGTTAGTTTGGTGAGTCAAACTGAATTGAAGACAAATTGACTTCTGAGGAAAAAAGAAAACAAAAAACCCTCAAGATTTATTGGAATGTATTGTTTCCAGGCTGGGTTATGTAGTTTCATAGTTACCAGAGATGGGGTCTGCAGTCTGGGCACACTGGGCCTATAAGAACCTTCAGGAGGAATATTGGCTTAGCTTCTTTCTGTCTCTGGAGTATAGATGGCAATTGACTTTGTTTTAGTAAAATAGGGCCAATGTAACCTTTGCAACTCTCGTGTGTGTGTGTGTGTACATGTGTGTTTAAAAGATGTATGTATGCATCTTGAAAGAGTTTCGGAGAAAGGAAGGAAGGCTGGGGAGAGAGAGAAAGAGGAAGAGAAAGAAAAAGGGGGGAGGGGGAGGAGAGAGGGGGTTTAGGGGAGGGGGCCAATGAGAATCTCCCATCTGCTTTTTCATTCCCTAAATGGCAACAACTGTCAAGCCAAAGCCAGGATCCTCATCTGGATCTTGCATGTAGGTAGCAGGTACCCAAACCCATGGGGCACATCCTGTTTCTTTTCCCAGGCAGTTAGCAGGGAGCTGAATGGAAAGTGGAGCAGCTGGAATGTGAACCAGTGCTTATACAGGATGCTTGTGTTCCAGGTGGCAGCTTTACAGCTTCACTTGCTAGACTATAAAATCAGCCCTAAATGTAGTGTGCGAAGATGCTTTCCTTTATAATGCCAGTTCAAATATGAAATCAAAAAAATTAGGAGACACAAATATGGATTTATAAAACTGTTTTAAATAACTAATCCAGCCAGTTTCTTACTGACATTGAGCTTTAAAAAAAAAAAAAAAAGATTTACAAGCAGAGACAGAGAGGGAGTGCTTCTATCCACTTCCATCCATTGCTTCACCATCTCCATTCCCCTCTACCTGCAAAATAGTCACAATAACTAGAATTGGGCTAATCTGAAGCTGGGAGCCAGAAGCTATATTCTGTTCTCCTACCGGGGTACAGGGGCTACCCCTCTGCTGCTTTGCCAGGCTATTAGCAGGGAGCTGGAATGAAAGTGGGGATAATTCCCAGAGGCAGGGAATTATCCATACATGCCACCATCCTAGCATCACTGAATTCTGTAGCCAATCAAGTGCATTTGACGTTGTTTCAGTTTATCAAATGAAATGGAAGCTAGCTCTGTGGGTGATGTGCTGATTTACTGTAGTTGAGTGTTGTCAGCTGTTTTCCTGAGGGTATTGTTCTCCAGTGATGTTTGCCTGTTGGGGAGGTACAAACCAGATACCCAGGTACAGAGTGTCCATGCATTTGCCTGAGATACCTTCGCTATCAGCGTTCGCTTAGGAAAGCTATGAAGTTGTTCGTTATTGGTACAGCAGGATTAATGAGATTGTACATTTTCTACGAAAATTTTCAAATTTTTGTGCTGAAGCCTTTTGCCTGTCTTAGGATCTGATTCCAAATACTACTCTATATTTATCATCATGCCTGTTAAACCTCTACTTGTGTGTGACTATTTGCCTTTCTCCAGTTTTCATGAGCATGATGCTTTTAGGTGTATAGCTCAGGTATGCAAAGTCTCTCATTTTGATTTTGCCTGAAACATTTTGAGATTTGAATGTGGTTATAGGTTTCTTGGAAGACCACAGAGGTGGAATGCCTTTTTCCTTCTTCCCTTCTGGAGAGTACATGATTTTGATGTGACTTATTTTGTTTTTTATTTTGGTCAAAGACCAGCATCTAGGACATTTTAAGGACCAACTGTATTGTTCCAGAGCACATGGACACCAGTATTGTTGGTTAGGACTTGCATACCCTGTTAGGGCTTGCTATCAACACACCCTTCTGTCTAAACACTGTGGCTGCCCTGAAGGGAAGTTGAGTCATAGAGCTAGATTTGTATAATATTATCTAGAAACAATAAAGGTATTTGGGCCTGCCTCAATAAAATAAATCTCCAACTGAAAAGGATATGAGGGATTCTAGGCAGGAGTTAGAGAGGGGCCTTCCCACTCGTACCCTTGATGTTTGGCAGTGATTCTTCCCCTGGATAAATGTGAATTAACAGATGGCAGACACTTCACCAGTCAGGTAAAAACATTGCTGCTTCTGTGACAGAGAACAGAATAATGGAGAGTGCTGTAAGGAGAACTTTTTGCTTTTGACAAAGGCACAGAATTTCCCTTATCCTTCACCAAAACCAGAACATGAGGAGAAGAGAATTTGTTGCCTCTTTTGTTCAGTAGTTGATACATTGATGAATTGCACATTTAATCAGACATTCAGTTACTCTGTGCTGATCTCTCAGGAGGTACAGAGGGGATGGGAAGAGTAAGTGTTGTTGACTAAAGATAGAAAAGGAAACTTAGTTAAAGCTCTGGAGGTTTGAAGGTAGAGGCTCAAGTTGTGAATGATAGGTTATAAGTAGAAAGGGTATTCCCATGGGTAGTGTACATGTATTAGTCAGCTATGCATTACTACAATGAAATAATTACCACTGGTTTTATAAAGTGAAGCAGTTTTGTTAGCCAATAGATTCAGAGATTCAACGGCATAGTGCCTGTACCAGTTTAGTTCTCTTCTGAATTCCTTTGTGGATGGTAGTTAGTAACTGGAAAAGTGGGATTGCATGTAAGGATAAGCCATTGTATCTTAAATTGGGAGCAGAGAGAGGCTGTTACTTGGTTGCTCCTATTTGGTTTCCTTCATCACAAAAGTGATTTTGCTCTGAAAATATACTGGGAGATGAAGGCTGAGGCAACGTTGGAGATGTGCTGTCCAGTAAGAAGTCATTGGTTATATGGTGTTGTTGAAAAGCTGAATGTGGCTAGCGTCATACTTTGAAAGAATAATATTTTGGATATATTTATAATTTATTTTTGCTATTTTAATTTATGAGTTTATTTAGTGCGATGCAGGGAGGCACAAAGAGATGTAGCTAGCAATACATAGAAAATCAGGGACAGGAGAGCAAGCTCCCAACCACTGGTTCACTTTCCCCAAATCCTGCACCATTTGGGGGTTTGGTCCTGCTGAAGTAGGAAGTCAGGAATTCAGTGCAGGTCTCAGGCTTGGATGCTCAGGCTCTGTTGAGAGCAGAGACATGAGCAATCACTGCTGCCTCCGAGGATGCAGATCAGCAGGAAGCTGGAATGCAAGTGAAGCCAGTTCTTGAAAGTAGGCATTCTAATACAAAGCACAGGAATCTCAATTGGTTTAAGATACTAAGCAAAACTCCCGCTTCTATTTTACTATTACTTTTAATTATGGCTACTAGAACATTTGAAATTGTGTATGTGACTCATTTCTGTTGGAAACTGATGGGTTAGTGCTTGGGAAGAATATGAAGCACACTAAATTAACCTTGTAGTCTCCTTTGAGTTCTAATAATATTGGCATTAAAAGAAAAAGCTCCAATTTTCATTAAAACAATCTGATTCAGAGGATTTGGCTCATTGCATATTATTGCTTGGACTGGAAGAGAATCTGACATTTGGTATTTTCATAATTGAGAACATAACTTGCTGACTTAAAAAAATTACAACATTTTGTGCTTGGCCTTAGGTACCAGACTTTGAGCTCTTTGACAATACGGATTTGTTTTTTTTCTTTCTCTTTCAGGCTTCCATTCCCCCTCCAAACCACAAGATGGGACATAGGAGGTGGTGAACTGGAATTTGCTGAAAGACAAAATGACTTTAATAGAAGGAAAAAAAAAAAACTTGGTGAAGCTACTATGTGTTTATGGATAGAGAAGAGGCATAACCACCTTAAAGGCAGCCCATTTTCTTAAATAAGCTACCCACAGTAAAGTACATTGATCTAAGTGGTTTATTTACCTTTTGATTTAATTTCCATTCTCATCAGGTATTTTTGTCAGCTCAGCTTACCATCTTTTCAAAATGCATGACCCCACAATTTTTGTCAATAAGGAGAGACAGAATACTATGCTATTTACGCAAATTAATTCTTACCTTCATTCAGATATTACATGTAAGTGCCTGTAGGCTGGATTATTCGCTTTCTCTTTGGTCCGATCCTTTCTAAGATCTGTATTATAATGGAGGATGTGGGCACAGAGAAGGATGAGGTGAAGCTTGGGCTAGATTAGCTTCTCATGAGGTTATTTTCTTATCTCAAACACCTCAATCAGCTGGAGCCTCTGTGAATGCATGAGAGGCAGAGCTTCACTGTTCCATGATGTTGTCTCTCCTGGCTCATTCTTCTTCGGTGCTTGCCCTGGCCTTGGGTGAGGCAGCAGGCTTTGTCGTGTTATTTTATTAAAAATGACAGCATTTCTTGGCAAATTCAAGCATCTCTGTGATTCCATATTAGCTTGGGGCAGACTTAGACGTAGTATAGTCAAGAATGGGTTGCCTTGGCCTGTAGCAAGCAATGTAGAAAGTTTTGTTATTCACTACGTACATACAGCTTCATTTTAAATCATATTGGAAGGCTTGATTCTCCTGCAGAGAGTAACAGTAGAATGTGAGTGCCTTTGGAAATCTATAGGGCAGCTAGAGTAATAGGGAAAAGGGTTGACCTTCATGTCAGAAGACATATGTTTACCTCTTGGTTCTGCCAAAGTATTCCACTCAAGAAAAAGTCAGATATCATCTCTGCATTAATCTTTCCTCTGTCCAACTTGAACAGTATCTATTTCACAGGTTTGTTGTATGTTAATGTATGCACAATATCCATCTCAGGGCCCAGCCAGCACTTAGTGTTGATAAATGCCAAATGAATTGATTTTCTTACATTTGACTTGTGATTTTCTGGCGGTAGACTGTTTTTACTTTAGAGGTGTGGGAGAAGGGCATTGGAGTGATTATGTGGTAAAACCCACTTTAATTCTAGCTGTGAGAAAAAGAGCAGTGAAAATGTGGTAAGCAATTGCATCTAAAAAGCTTGGACTGAAAGCACTTGATGGATTTGTGCTGGCTTCCCGGTAGACTCATGTCTGTACTGCCCACATAGTACAATTAATAGTTATTACTCGAGAAGGAACAAATAAAAAATAAGAGAGCGGGCATAAAAACATCCTTTCATCTTCTTGAACACTGTCCTCTTTGTCAGGTCTGTGGAGCCATACCTGTGAATCATCTTGGGAAAGCACAGTGTGGGTGACTAGAAGGAAGATCTTGTGGCTCATTTCTTAACCCACTTCCTGGGGTGGGGAAATGTCTATACTCATTTTTCTTATCTACTGATGCCTTGTCAATATCTATTACTGTTCACCATGCATCTTCACAAATAAGGGCCTCTTTTTCACATCTCTGTTCTAAACATATCACTGTGTTGAGAGCCTGGAGCATTCTGGAGAGAAAACTTTGTAAAGCAAAAGCACCCTGGAGCACAGAGGGTCCGTGTTGAGATTTGGGAAAGCACTGCTTCAGAAGTGCAGGGTTGGGGCCATTAAGGGTGCAGTGAATGGCCTGTGAAGCAATGAAGGTTGTGTTTATTGAATGTAGATGTAGAATGTGTCATGATTCAGCTACAGATGTCCACAGGACCTTGGGTACTTCACTTCACTTTTGCCAGTTACACTCTTGAAATTTTGTTAGAAGAGAATGCCACCTTGGAGGATGAATGCTCCCATTAAGTCTTGTACTTTACAGGTTCAACTTCTCAGGTAAAATGGAAGTAGAAGGTCAGAGTTTAGAGTCTGTTATTGGATTTGCATCCAGTTCAGGCAGGAGTGATTTTGGTAAAGCCACCTGATGTTTTTGGGAAATAATGTGCCATTTTAAAAATAGGAATAGGGTTAGTGTCATTTGGAGATGTTTCATTTGCCTGGCATAGAAGAAACTCTCAATAAATGATAAGTATTATTGTTATTGTGTACTCTATGTTCAGTTTCCTTGACCCTTTCACATAGTAAGACTGTGACTATATGAAATATTAATTATAAAAGGGCTGTACTCTAAATAGAAACTATCTGGTTCTTTTTATATAGTGGGCAATGCCATTAAGGAAAGTAACACCATATTCTTTTGACTTTTCCCTTTTAGATGATTTGCTCTTTATTCTCAAGGAGTTGATTATTTGTAATATTTTTTTCTAATCTTTATTGCTGTTGTTGTGTACCTATTGCTATGCCAGGCCAAACTCTCTTCAGATCCTGCTTGACTGGTGTCCCACACCCTTTTAGAGTCTTGGTTTTCCAAGTGTGAATGATAGAGTAGCAGTAATGTCTGGGAGCTTGTTAGAGACACATGATTAAAAAACCCTTCCAAATCTGTAATATCATGGGACACTAGGTCTAGCCTAGTTGAAGGACCAATGTCTTAGCTACCCACCTAGTTCAGAGTGCATGGTTGGCCAGGGTGCATGTATTCTTCTTCTAGAACATTTCACAATTCTGATTATCTGATTTGCATTTTGAATTCGCCTCAATCCATGTTGCCATCCATTACCCTGTTTGGGCCCGTAGAGTCTCACATGGTCTTCATATTTTTCTGCTTTTTCCATTGTATCCCTTCTCCATATTTCATAAGGATATCCAAGAACCTGTTGATTAGATCATATTACACCCTACACTCAAAATTTTTTACTGTGGTAATTATAAACAGTACACACACCTCATAGCCTACTATTGTGAGGTAAATTTTTGTCCTCTTCTTTCTCCTACAACTCACTACTATGCTCAATGAGCAATGGAGACACTTATTGTATTTGTTCCTACCTGAAATTCTTTTGATTCTATACTAAGCTGGTTTAGAGTTATCATTCCAAGCTCACTCAAATGTCATCTCTTTACAGCGCACGTTCTTAATCGTTAGCTAAAGTAGCATACCTCCCCCTCTCCATCATTTTCTCCCATTATCTTGTTTTATATTCTACATACCACTTAAGGTTCTCTGCAAGCACGATTAGTGTGATTATATACATTGTAGGCTGTTTTGGTGAGTGATATCTCAGTTATAGTAATAATGGTAAAGATTTGTTGAGCATTTGCCATATGCTAGGTGTTATGCATAGTAAATGAAATACTTAAAGGATCATTTCATCTAGATTAGTTAATTCTCTTATTCTTTCGAATGATTTATTTATTCAAGTTTTTGTCTTTTTGTCTTAAGTGTTATCTCTTGGAGGGCAAGGGGCTATGTGTGAATTTTTTTTAAGACTTATTTATTTTTGTTGGAAAAACAGATCTACAGAGAGAAGGAAAGACAGAAAGATCTTCTGTCTGCTGATTCACTTCTTAAGTGGCTGCAACAACTGGAACTGAGTTGATTTGCAGCCAGGAGTGAAGAGCTTACTCCTGGTCTCCCATTGTAGGTGCTGGGTCCCAAGGCTTTTGGCCATATTTCACTGATCTCACACGCCACATGCAGGGAGCTAGAAGGAAAGTGGAGCAGTGGGCAGGAAGTGGTGCCCATATAGGATCCTGGTGCAAGCCAAGCGAGGACTTTAAAAGGCAGCTAGGTCACTGCACTAGGCCCTATGTCTGATCTTTTAAAACTATATCCCCAAAATGTAAAAGATACAACTCTATAGGAATCATTTCTTAGGAATTATTTGTTTCAGAAATGAATGGGTCTTCTCGGCTTATCATCTGGAACAGTTCTACATGGAAAAAGAAGACTGACTTTCATCTTCTCTTCCAGATATGTCCTTTGAGAAAATAACAGTTGGTTTTTCTTTTTTTGAGTCTCAGAGGGAAGCAAGTGTGAGAATTTGATTTAGAATTATATATATATATTTTTTTGCTAGTGGTCCTAGGTCCAGATGTAGATGCTGGGATTCTTCTGACTATTTTGAGAGAGAGGTTTTTGAGTGGCACCTTAATGAGAAGAAGCCTTTCTCAAGCTTCAGATTGATGCTTGGTGTTGGAAATACCAGACCTCTCCACTCGTACGTTCCTTGTGCGCACATCAGCAATGTGCGTATGTGAGTCTTTGATTATTATGGACTCAGCCGGCAGTAACCATGGTGAGTAGACCTATCACACAGCATTTTTCTGAGTCAGTTTAAAATGCTGACAATTAAATATACCGTACTCTTTTAAGCAACCCATCAGTCTCCCTTGTTGTCATGGTGACCGGAGTATATTTAGAAATGTGACAAGTACACTGAGTTCAATTGCACTTTTGCCAAAACATAGTTTTGCAGCTAAAATTAAATTTCCTGATTGAAGATCCAAGTACTGTTCAGGGGGCATGATCATTTCTATACATTTTTCTGGAAATATAGCTTACATCATTCTATTAATTTGGCAGTTAAAGTCTTATTAGGTTAGTCAAGAATTGACACTTGAAGTCCTTGTACTTAAAGTTGATGAAATAAAAGCGAAATAAAGGCAGTATTTCCATTCATATTAGAAGCAAAATTGGGCCTCAACAATGTAACCAATTGAGAAATAATTCCTTTATATACCTACAAAGTATTTGTAGGTAACAGTGCACAGATCTACACAGCATTCTGTTTCTAACTTATGGGAGTTTGTCAAAGGGCTCTTCCTCTTACTTTAGCTAGTAATGTGTTCTTCCTAACATACGACCATCTGTTTTCTTCTGATCTGACCTCAGTTTGATAAGCATTTTTAATTATCTCCTATCTCATTCCTTTTGGATTTCAAATGAAGTAAAGAGATCTAATAATGAATTGTTCTCTCTGCCCAAACAAAAGTGAAAAAAATCTCCCTTGCTTCATTAAGAACCTGGTTTGCATCCTTTGTTCCTTGTCACTCTCTGTCCTATTAACATAGAACTGAGAAAGATGTTGATGTGAAGTGATTGCTCACTTGACCACAGAGTTAAGGAGCTTGCACAGTGTTGGGTCATGTAAACAACCCTGATTCCGTTCTGCCCAATGACTTGATTCTACTGCTATTAATATAAGGAACGAGTACTCCTGGACACATTTTTTGTTTGTTTATTGTGTTTTTTTTTTCAATCTAACACAGTGTGTCAACAATTGGGATAGATTGAGCTTATGAGAAGGTGTATTAGGCTGCTTTATATTTTTCAAGAACCTTGCAAATGGTGTGTGTGTGTGTGTGTGTGTGTGTGTGTAAAATAAGAGTTACTGATTGTTTATGTTAAATGTTGTACATAGTAAGCTTTTTAATGTTTGTGTTTCCTTGGATTGACACAACAGTTTTATAGAGTAGATTTCATTGTTCTTGCTTTACATTAAAGAGGCAGATATGGAGAGACTTTTGTATCTTGGCAGTGAGTATACCATGAATAGTTGTAACGTATGCATTCTTATCCAGATAATCTGTTGTCAAGTCTTTGTTCCATGAAACCCACACAATGAATATGTTTAAAATAATGAATGGCCTACTTCATGATGAGATCTTGTAGATGGTTCTGTGTTTCCAGGGGCTCCCTGAAACGATATTTTCAGAAAGATAAACAGATATCAGGATCTAAAAGAACAGCTGAATTACTCTTGATTTTTCCCATGGCTTAGAGCCAGATGAGAATAGCTCTGGGTAGGGAGAGTCTAAATCCCACTTAGTGTAATGGATCTATCTCTGGGCTCCTTCAGCTCTTCAAAGTGAGCTTTTGTTCATATGGGTTAAATCTAATGATATTATATTGCAAACTAAAACTGAGAAATAAAAATGAAAAACACTTATGTAACTATTAACACTATACTTTCCAAAAAAAAAAACCTATGTATTGTGAGAAAATGGATATCAGTGTTTGGACTTTCCATTATTGTGATACATTGTTTTGGGTCAGGTTTATGAAAAAAATTAGTCTTATTAAGATACATAGTTAGAAAAGAAAGGAATAAGGAGAAAATTGAAGATTGTCTTCATTGTTATTACACCAAAATTTGATATTCTGACACTTGCAAAAACTTGATACATTCCTAAATCGTTATTTCCAGCATGAAATCTGAAATAATATTAGTGAGATTTTTATACTTAATTAAAATCCATTGGTTCAGTTCTCACTGTTGATGGATTATGCCTTCTTCCCTGGCATTTTGTAATGTCATGTATTGGTGGTTTGGAAAATATGGGTCTGTTGATTGACACCCACTTTCAATTTATAATACACTTCATTCTATATTGTAACAGGTCATTATTATTTATATCATTTATTTCCCCCAAAAAGAACATTAAAATTAGATATGAAGTACACAGTAATGTCTGTACAGTTTTAACTTTTATTATTAGCAACAAATATTGTTGATTATTTTTCTTGAAAAAATGGATTTCCTTGATTTATTTTGAGTAAATGTCTGCCAAAATTTAAGTTTAAAGAGCCATGGCTTGTCAGTTACTGTTTCAAATAAGAATGATAATTAGCAAAGAGCAGTGAGTTAACTGCTGTTACTCCAACAATCACACAAGTGTTTTTCCTGGAGACAACTATCGTGCTGTGACAATTGGCAGAAATGCTTCACAGGTATTTGCCATTTCTTCACACAGCTTATTAAAAGGATGTGTACCAAAATGTTTAGCTGACTTAAAAATTAGCAGATTTTAATGCTGTAAAGAGTCTTATGTGAAATTATTTCCTCACCTAGGTTTGCTGTATGTGTCTTGTGGTGACAAAAAGAATGCCTGTTGATAGAGTTGGAACCACTGTCTCAATTTGTGTTAAAACTCAGTTTTACCCACTGTTCTTTTTGTAAATAACACAGTGAAATGTTTCATTTTTTTCTTAGTCTTGATATGAAAGTGAGTTTGAACATGTGAACTCCTGGAAAGATCTAGGTGATTCATACATGCTCTAGATGCATGTGTATCATTCATTAAGAATCATAATGGGATCCTGGGTATTAATCCTTTGTCAGTTGCATAATTTGCAATCCCATTCTGTTGGTAGTCTGTTTATAGTCTTTACCTTTGCTGTTGAGGAACAGTATTTGATAGTTATCGAACTCTTTACGTAATAGAGTGTCAAGACTGATATTGGGAAATGAAAGTATCCTGTTGTAAATATTTAAAGGAGAGAGAGAGAGAGAGAGAAAGAAAGAAGGAGGAGGTGGGGTGGGAAATAAAAGTATGCTCCTAAATCTGTATTGTGAAATATGCAGGATTTGTTCCACTGTATATAAATAAAAAGTTAAAATATGAGAGAATATGGAGACAATTCAGTGTTTTATGATGTGATGATTTTATAGGTTTATGTGCTATGGTTGGATGTCTCTGTGCATGTGTATATTATGGAATAATCAAGTTTGTATAATTTATCCACTACTTCAACCATTTCTTTTTTGTTTTGTGGCTTAGCATTTAAAACCTTCTCTTCTAGTTATTTTGATATAAAATGCATTTTTTGAGGTGTAAGTGCATTATGTCATAGATGACTTTTGACTCTAGTTGGTCCTACTCTGCAATGGAATGTCAGGTCCTTTTCTAACCATAACTGGAGTCCATGGATGTCTCTCCTTGTCCCCACTCATCCTCCAGCCTCTGGTGGCCATTATTTCATTTTCTACCTCAATGGGCTTCTCTTGTTTATATTCTTTATATGAGTGCTATTATGTGGTATTTGACTTTCCGTGTCTGCTGTATTTCATTTGAAGTAATATCCTCTCAGTCCATCCATGTTGTTACAGATGAAAGCATCATTTTTTTTAAGTTGACCAATAAGTATTCAATTATATTTATGTATTGTGTGTGTTTTGTGTATATAAGTGTATAGAATTTTGTAAAACAGGTGAGCAGGAAGAGATTTGTTCAAGGTGGATGATTCAAGAATAGTTCTAGGAAAAAATCCAGTTTGTCAATTTCTCTTCCTTTTGATTTCCTGTTTCAGTTTCAGATATTTCATGTAACCTAACTTCTTTCTCAAAGAGTGTGATGACAAGTATATATAATAATTAACTTTTGTTCATTAAAAGTCATAGGAAACAAAACTGTGCACACTGTTATGACCTTGTATATAATTCTTTTTCACTAGCCTCCCTCTGCTTATTATTCTCTATTAAAATTCATACTTCTTACTCTTCCTTCTACCCCCTCTTACCAGCTTTTGTTTCCTGCATGAGGGAGGTTGCCCAAAGGAAACTGCTCTGAATGCTGCTTCTGAATACAGAAATACTTTATGCAATTGCTTTTGTTCAGTAAAAACGGGTCAGATTGAAATTGTGATGAAAAATAATAATAAACCAGTAGATTTGACCTTATGCTGCGCTTGTGGATTAGCTTTTCCTGAAATTCTAGAGCTCTGGTTGATTACTGTTGTTTGTTCCCATAAAGCTGATGTTTCCTGCCCTTACTCTTGCCTTTGAACAGTTTAGTTTTGTTTTTCCTTCTCTAGATTTCTAGCTTTGGTCTTCTCCAGCCATTTTTTTCCTAGCGTCACAAGTTCATCGAAAAGGTGCTGATTTTAAACTCTAACAGTGGTTGCTTTCTGTCTCCTTGTCTAAGCTTTCCAAGACTGGAAAATGCCTCATGATGAGTGATCTCTAGGAGCTCTGTGAGTGGATTGCATTAATATTACTCAGGAATCTTTTATGTAAAAGTCATTCTTCAGTCTTAAATACCTAGAGATCAAAGCTCCCACGGTTGGGCTGTGAAACCCCTTAAACAGATTTTCAGTGCCCATCTTTTAATGGATACTATCTCCCCTCCCAGATTTGCCCCGCAACTTCTACAACAAATAGCCATGTAATCTTTACACACTTTCATCTTTTTGAGGGACAATTTGTGATATTGCCATACAACATCATTTTGAAAGTTCTTTGTATTGCTGTGAAACAAGATTTCCCACCGTTTCGCCTGTGTATTACTAAATTTGCGTATTTTCGAAAGTGTGTTTTGGCTATACATGACATATCCTCAGATATTCAAAAATAGCTTTAATTATACCCCCCCTTCATACCTCGCATGGCTTCTCTTCAATCAGACTTCTATTTGCCTCCTACATACATGAAATACTTTTGATGCTTATAGTCTAAGTTCTTGCTAATTCATTTCTTTAAATTTTCATAATGCTAACTCCTTTAAGTCTTTTTCTCTTCTCTTGTATGTGTCGAAAATTTGAAGTATATATTTTAGAACCATGCATATTACGTGTGTATTTGATTGTTTTGCCTTGTCTTTCAAACCTTGGTTTCTTAAAATGTGAAGTAGATATGCTAATGACTTCCAAGAATACTCTTGAGGATTGCAGTATATAAAATGCTTCACTCAGTTACTGAAATATAGTGTGTTTAATAAATACTATCTTTGCTTTAATTATTTTTCTTTATTCATTAATAAAAAGTTGCAGGTTAACATGATATTCCATGCATTTCATTGAGTGTAGCACAATATTTCAGGAGATATGTTCTGCATAAACAAATTGTATCAGGGAGTTAACCTTTCCACTACTCTTCAGTAGGTTACCTTACCCTCCAGTGCAAGACCAGAAGGCATGACCTTTCCCTGTATGTGTTTTCATTCCCACTACACTATCTACACTTCACCTTATCTAACTTCTGGGAATCATTATTCCAGTAAAATAATAATCATTGTTTTTATATATGTGTTGGGTAATGTTTTGTTAACTCTTCATATGAGAGGAAACATTCAGCATCTGACTTTTGTATCTGTTTTATTTCACTTGAACCGATGATGACCAATTCTGTAAGCTTAGATGCAGGTGTCAGGGTTTCTGTTCTTTGAAGATAGATAGCTTGCCTTTCTGCATGACTCCAATTAGAACTCCTACTATGTAAGTAACAAAAAACAACTTACAACGAGCCCAAATCCTTTTTTCTTTTTTAAAGAAAGACCAACCGCATGCTCAGATTTGGTTGTTTTCTTTGTATGATCTAGTGTTATGATCCATATGGTAGTATTGATGCTATTCTCCTGTCCCAAATGTATGGATGCAACATTTTCCTTTTTTCATTTCAATTTGGAATCCTGAGAATCAACACAATAACTCACTTTGGGAACCTAAATTTTACACTAATGTGTGTTATTTCCAATTAGCACTAGCTGTGTACACATGAAAGTAATCTTATGCTGCTAGGTTGCCTTTTAGAATATTTCTCTATCATTTCATTTACTTCTGGGGTTTCTTGAGTGCTTACCGCAGTTTCTTATAGATATTAGCCTAAAATTTGGCAGTGACTCAATATAGAAGATTTTTAAAGAATTTATTCCTCTATCCTAAAAGTGATGATGCCATAATGTCTGCTTTTATTGAGATCAGAAGACCAAATCTGATTATAATGAGATATACAGGAAGGAGTTCCTTTATTACAGATGATTTCTGCTAGTATAAACATTATTACACCTCACTGAGTTGCGGTAGGAAGTCATTTATCTAGGTGAAAACACAAGGTATACAGCTGTCAATAATTATAAATACAGAATGTAAAGTTTGAGTGACCAGATTTCTTGCTATTCCAATCCAGTTTAACTTCACTAATTCATTCTCATCCATCTCCCCAAACTGTATCTGAGGTTGCTCCCTGTCTTTGTATTTACTCCAATGTCCTGCTGGCAAGTGGTGTATACTCAGTGAGAGCTGGTTGGTAGAATTTTAACTTATTGTTCTGATATGTTTTTGTAAGTGTGGGGATTCTTCTTTCTCCCTCCTGTTTCTCTTTCTTTATTTTTACCTCCCACCATTTCTCCCCATATTATTACAGTAGTGTAGTCAGTTACTGACAGTTATAAGTTTAGCATTGTGCTGTTAAAGTGTATCATGACATTTTAGGTATAGGCAAATATAAAATATCTAGTATGCTGTCAAGGTGTATGTAACTGTTTCGTTAGGAATTCTTTTATTTGAGAGTAGAGATGTTTACTTCAACATATCTTCATTTCTTGGTATGCTGGTCTCCATTGTTCATCTATGAGAATATATATAAATACAAACACACATATACACACATATAAATATATACATGCTCACCTATATTTCTATGTATTTTGTTTGAGTTTGTCTTATATCAGGGAGAACACATGATATTTGTCCTTTGGGGGTCGGAGTTTTTTCTTTTTTATGGTTGAGTAGTAGTTCCTAGAGTAGATTTGCCATGGTTTATTGGATTTTTTTAATGGGCTTGTATTGTACAAAGAAGACTGAATCCATATTTCAATCTGGCATTTTTAAGAATTATTTTACTTTATCGATTTACAGAGAGAGATAGAGATAGACACTCCTTTCACTTTCTGCTTCACCTTCCAAATGGCCACAGTGGCAGATGCTGTGCCAGTCTGAAACCATGAGCCTGGAGCTTCTTCTGTGTCTCCCTCATGGGTGCAAGGGCCCAAGCACTTATGCCCTATTCCAGGGCTTTACCAGACACATGGAAATCAGAATGAATGAGAAGTGGGATAACTGGGACTCAGTCCATGAATATATTAAACAAACTTAATTGGTTTCACTTTCTACACACCTGGTCTATATAGTAAAAATTAATATTATGTTGCCCATCACTCCTAAGGCCATAATAAAAAGAACAATGTGAATTTAAATCAGTTGCAAGAGAAACTGATGCTACAAAAACACATGTTAACCTTTAGATGCTTGAAGCTTCCGCTAGTGTAACAGATCATGCTGTTTTATAGTAAATATTTTTTAATAAGTAGAAGGAGTAACTCCCAAGGTGATGATTGAAATAAATAATAGTACTGTGTGCTTAAAAAGTAGGTATGGTCAATACATAAGTCAACACTATGGTATTATCAAGTTGTATGCACTGGGTATAATTGCATGTACTCTCCTTTTATGTAACTGGTGGTACAGTGAGTTTGTTTACACTAGCATCATTGCAGATGAGACATGTTCACTATAACATCACTAGCTGGTAAGAATTTTTCTGCCCCATTACAGTATAATGAGACCATTGTTCTATATGTGGTCTGTTGTTGATCAAAGCCTCATTATGCAATGTGACTGTACCAGTCTTCTAAAATTCTAGTGCTGCAGATTTAATTTTTACTCAGTATTCTTTTATTTTCAAGATTTATTCTTATTGGAAAATCAGATATACAGAGGGGAAGAGAGACCGAGAGGAAGATCTTCCATCCACTGGTTCACTTCGCAAGTGGCTGCAACGGCCAGAACTGAACTGATCTGAACCTAGGAGCCAGGAACTTCTTTTGGGTGTTCCATGCGGATGCAGGGCCCCAAGGCTTTGGGCCATCCTCATTTGTTTTCCAAGGCCACAAGCAGGGAGCTGAATGGAAAGTGGAGCTGCAGGTATTAAAACCTGTGCCCATATAGGATCCCAGTGTGTGTAAGGCGAGGACCTTAGTGGTTAGGCTCCCATGCTGGGCCCTAGTCAATATTCTTAAAAATTGTCTTTGAAATTCTCAATTGTGAGCTCCATTGATAGGACTCTTAGAAATATCACATTAAAGTTTAGCATTACCTTTAGGCCAAAGTAATTTACTTTTTAAAAATCTGATTAATTTCAACACAATCAGCCAGGGTGTCACAGGATTTCAGTGCCTCTGATCAATGCTGACAGGTGAGGAAATTAAAATCAGGAAGGGGAGCAATTAAATACTGGCAAACATTACTTTAATGAGACAACCAAATCATTCATAAGCTTTGGAATAGGCTCTGTTCTTGATAAGTATTTTATCATGGCAGATGAGAAGGTGCAATTTAAAGTTTATTTCAACTGCAATTAATTTGGTGATTGGAATGGAGGGCATTCCATGATTGTTATTAATGAGTACCTTTTGACCAAGTCTAACATTTTAGTTGCTTCTAAGGACATACCTCCATGTTTAAAATTTTAACATTGTTTAAGTCCACTAAATATTAATAGATAATCCTTCCACCACTCCCATTGCTGTTATATTTAATTTCAAGAAATGCACAAAATGTAGGCACGGTGATTTTTAGTCCTTTTGTAGTAGTTTTGAAAAAATTAATTTATAAAAAAGTGGAAAGCCAAAATTTATAATTCATGTAAGTTCTAATAAAAGATTTGCAAATTATAGTAGAGATAAAAGCCCAAATCTTCAGTTCTCTTCCAGTATTTTTCTTTTTCTTTCTTATAACACCTAGCACATCAGGGCTGAGTGTTCTATTTTACTACTGAGTATGTTTAGAAAGCTCTGTGGGATTCGCTCATTTATACTATGGCTGTTACTCAATACGAGGTATTATAAGGCATTTGTGAACATGTCTCATACTACTCTCGTGTAACGTCAGTTCATACTGTTAGGATCATCATCCTGAGGGTAAGTTGCTTCCAGTTTATCTTGTGGTTCATGTTAGTAAGTGCCAAGGTTGCAATAACTTGGGAAAGTCCATGAACAGAACCCTTCCCCTGCTCTTCTCATTTTCCATGTCCTTCTATTCCTTTTTTCTATTTCCACAGTGCATGTCTATTTTCTTGTTTCTCTGTTTTTTCTCATCTCCCTGTGTTTTGCTTTTTCTAAATTACAGTAGAAATTATTAATAGCCTTAGAGTAATCCCAGCGAGCTTTGGTGAATCTTCCTTTGCATGGTTAATAATAAGTTGAAGTTTTCCAAGTTTGAGGTTTATTATACAGATTTCTTTAATTTCAGGTGAAATGGCTTCTGGAGTTGAGAACCTTTTTCTTGGGAGAGGATGAATGGTTTGACAAGTGTGTAGGCATGTGAGATTCTGTCCACTGTTGTAAAATGCAGAGACAGCCAAGAACAACTGGATTCATGATGAAGTTGCTACTGTGGGGTTTGTCAGATGTCCCAGATGTCTTTGTGCATGGATGAAGACTACATTGTGCTATGAAATACCCAGGAGTTACTGAAGACACATGATAATCAAATCCTGGAAGAGAACTGGGAACCTTTGTTGCTAGAAGGCTTAACATGAGGCTTAGTAATGGAGGAACCTGGGTGAAATCTCACTGGTCCAGGCTGCAGTTGTGTCTTTGGCTTGTGTCTCACTATTCCACTGAGCTGCTGTGTCTCTGAGGCATCCCTGGGGAAACTTGAACAAGTGTTCATGATAGCCGTACCTTGAACACACTTTCTGCTTCAGCTTAGCAACTTGCCACTCTGATCAACCCATAGATATGAACTCTTCTACCTCCTCTTTCACTTGTGAGTGAAGTAAGTTATCATTCAACAACTGTGTCCACAATTGAATTTCCTTTAATGTACTATTATTTCTGTTCATTATGTTGCATTGCTGTCTTTGAATAATGGGCTCTAATTATGAAGCTACAGCATGTAGCTCTAATGGTGCTTCCTAGTTTTCATGTCTGGATATATGCTCCTTGCTAACTGTGTGATCTTTAAATTGTGGTTTCTGGATTTATAAAACTGGCATAATAGGGTTTCATTAGTGTTGCAATGTGAATGATTTGAGCTGTAATGGTCCTATCATATTTCTAGTTACAAAACAAATAATATTAAAAGAGGGTTAATGTTTTGATTTTGAAAGCAGATAATGACTTCTTGTTGGGCATCTAGTTCAAACATGTTCTTTTCTTAATCTGATTTGGGTCCTTTATGAAAACAGTATATTTCACTAAACTTGTTAGAGGTCTTGTATTTCTCCATGAATATATCAATGAAAAAAATTCCTTTTATATTTGAAGTCTGATTTGAAGCTGTTTGTCTTCTCTAAAATTTTCATCTAAAGTTATGGCTCTTGCATTTTAGCATTTGGGGTAGGAATTTGATTTTTAATTTTGTCACCTTGTCTTTCAAAACAAGAGTTTGTGTGTGTGTGTGTTGTTGTTGTTAATTGAGTTTTGTGGGATGGCTATTTCTTTCATTTATGTTCCCTAATTTTAAAACACCATATTGCCTCTTATCATATAGCTATGATAATCCTCTATGGATCTTGAATTTTCTTTGCCTTTCCACAAGCCTTGGAGATAAAGTTAATGAGTTGTTTAGCCATGTGTTGTCCAGCTTAATAATTTAGGGGACACTGTTGGAAAATAAAGAGCACTAGATCAGCATACAGAGCACTGGATCCCAAACGTACCCTCTGCTACATCCTATGTTGTGTAATTTGGGCAATGTTACTCTCTTTGTAACCATGGATGGGGTCCTGTCTGACAGGGCTGGGTACCAGTACCTGTCTAGGTGGTGGAACAGTGGATGGGTCACACTCTGCAGGATCAAGACAATAACCGGCACACAAGAAAACCAGGTCTGGCGGTAGATTCTCTGGGGGAAGTGTTGGCCCAACCCTATGGAAATACAAGTCCCACAGGATAGCTCGCGAGCTGGGGTAGCAATGGGCTGAGCTAGGTGTGACCATGGAACCTGCCATCACTTACATGTAAAAGAACCGACAACAGTTTGGGCAGGTCAAGGCAGCAGTACCCAAAAGTGCATCCTAAAATAGGGTGTGGGATGGATCAAGCTGCAACTGGAAGGGATGCGGACCAGGCAGGGCTGAACAAGCCTCAACTCACAAGGAAGAACAGAAATCAGGATGGAGCACAGGTCATGCTGAGCTAGGCTCTAACACTGACTGGTCTGCATGAGCCAGGGATACTAGGCCACAGCATCAAAGACGAAGGCTGAGACAGGTGAGGGCCTGAGTCATATGGTTCAGAGCAACCACTGGCATGCGCGTAATCTAGGACTTGGAATAAGCTTGATGGGGAGCTGTGGGAGTATACCCTTGCTGGGTTGGGGTTCCCATGGGAGAGGGTGGGGGCCAGAGTGGGAGCTGCGTTCTGGTCTGGATACGGTTGCAATCTCCCTTGGCACAAGTGTGGACTAGGGCTGTGTGTACCTGACTGGGCTAGATGCCAGCACCATCTGGTGCTCTGGAAAACCTGGTTAGATGTAGGATGGACTAAGCTAGGTCTCTGCCCTTATTGAGCCATGTGTGAGCAATGTCTGGGTATGGACAAGCCTTGACTGGGCTGAAATATTCAACAGTAAGAACCAGAATGGATTGAAGGGCAGCAAGGAGGGCTGGCTCATGGACACACCAGTAGGCACAAGCTCTGGCATAGGGAGAGGTTCTGATGGAGGAGCTTGGGAAACTCCTCTGTCCCTGCTGGTGAGTGCAAGAACCACGATAGGGAGCAACCCAGACCAGGCCAGAGAAAGATACCCACCAGCATACATTTGGCATAGCTCAGGGGCAGACCATGCTGAAGCCACCCACTGGTGATACTGAGCACCAAAAGAGTGTGGGTTGGGCCAGGTTTGGTTATGACATAAACCGGTGTATATTACAGAATGCCAAGGCGAGGTAAGCCGTACCAAATGTGGCTGCAATGCCCAAACAGCACACATGAGAACCAGGGAGGGAGGGGGCAAAGCCGGCAGGGGAATTTGGGCTCCCCTGCTGGACAACCACTCCCACTGAAGAGCATGAGTTGGGATGGGGCAGACCAGACCAGGTAGGGCCACAATGCCTGTGGGCCTCATGTGAACTAGATCAGGGAAATGCCAGGTTGGGCTGACTGTTCCGACTGGTGCGAGCAAAAATTAGAGTGGGTGAGGGTTGGTGGGGTTTTGCTACAGCATCAGCTGGCAGAAGCTGGCACTGGGGACTAAATCTGTCAAGTTAAACTCTAGAACCACCTGGAGAATGCATAATCGGGGATTGGAAGTGGCCTAGTATGGAAATAGTGGGTACCTCCTTCTTGGGTTATCACTCCCACTGGAGAGCATGAAAACCAGGGCAGGGGCAGGGGTGGCTAGAAAGAAAGGCCTCTGTCAGTCTGTATGTGGGTTAGATTGTAGGTGCGTTGAATTGAACTAGGCTTCAGCGTCCATGGGCTTGTACGAGAGCTAAATGGGATGTAGGACAGACTAAACAAACAAGTCTGCAGTACATGATGGCATGCATGGAAATAAGGGTAGGGGGCAGACCTGATGGGGGTTATGGGGGGGTTTCTCCAACTAGGCTGCAGCTCCCACTGGTTTGTATGAGGGCTGAGTATGAAGTGGGCAGGATCGGGCTGGACTGCAACACCCATTAGTTCACATGGAAGACAGGACTGGAAGCAGGACTGACCCAGCAATTGCAACAACCAGCATATGCATAAGCTGATTGAGGCAACAAACGGTGCTGGATCCTGTACTGGCAGGCACACACAAGAATCAGGTCTGGGATCACCTCAGACGAAATTTCTTTGGAGATTCCTCCAACTGACCTGCTGATCTCAGAACCCCAACCATGAAGAAATTATATCAGCCAGGATTCTGAATAGATTTCATTGTGCTTGGAATGACAAGTTTGGTGACAATTCAGAACTGTTGAACTATTAAAACTGCTTGAGCAGGACCCTTGGAGCATGCCTCACAGCGGGGACCTAGGATAGGTGGGAGGCTGGGTGGGGTTTCTCCCTTTGTTTCTCCCCTGACCTCAGATACAAGGAAAGAATGATATTAGTGTGGAAAAAAAGTATGTGTTTCTAAGTACTTGACAACAAATGGGGAGTACAAGATATTGATCTTCTACCTACTGGTTCAGTCCCCCAAATGTTCCCCATAGCTGGGTGGAAGCTAGAAACCAGAAACTCAGTCTGGTTGTCCCTTAGTGGTAGCTGAAGCCCAAGTCTTGAGCCATTACCTGCTGCTTCCCAGCACTAGCAGGAAGCTGAACTCAGAGGCAGCACTGGGACTAGGATCCAGGCATTTTGAAATAAGATGTAGGTTTCGCAACTGCTGTGCCAAGTGCCTGTCTACACTTAACCTGTTCTGAACCTCAGCTTCCATGTTTATAAAATAAAGGCAGCCTTACCCGGTTTACTTGGTAATTATGGGAGAGGTATCCATTACTTTCTCATCCTTCCTTTCCCTCTGTGGGCTTCTGTTTCTGTGATCTACAAAGTGAATCAACACCTCTCTTCTTGTTTCTTTGACGATTTTGGTGGAGTACAGTGAAATAATGAATTTGGATATGTTTTGTGAAACAAGAAACTGGAATACAGAGGATGAAGCTGTGGTTATTAATGGAAACAGGTTCAGTACTTAGTGGTAATGTTTTTCTGTTTTCTTTGCAGACGCTAGCCCTGCAGTTGGTGTAAGAGCCAGCCATTTGAGGTAAGAGGATGGACATCTGTGTGACTGTGGATTGCCAGGAGACATCAGAATCAATAATATTAAAGACTGATTTTACTCCTAACAAAAGAGATGCAAAGGGTCTTCATTAGCAACAAAACATATAAAATGGCCAAAGTGAGAGCTGCCCTTCTCTTAGGTATTTGCAGTCTAATTTTCTGTTTTAATTCCTAGTTTGTAAGTTTTAGTACCAAGTTTAGGCACAAGCATCTAGGCAACATGGAAGGTTCACATTGAACAAATATGTTATGAATTTTGGTGTTTTTACCCATTGTTTTATTGTTTCCTTGGCTAGTATGTGCCAGCAGGCTTTCTGCCTGCTACCTTCAACCACACTACACTACCCCTGTTTCCAAACTCTGAAGGGGCCAAAGATGACTGGAGGTGTCAGTCATTTTGCCTTGTTTCCAAATCCATCAACTAAAAGTTTATAATCCTAGCAGGTAGCAGCAGCAACAACAAAACAACTGTAAAATCACAGAAATGAGTTAGAGCTTTTTAAAACCTGGCACCCTTTATGTCTTCACTCCATGATCCTGGGGACTGATATGAAGGCTGTAAGCCCTGGCTGAAGTGTGCATCTGTCTTGACTTTTCCATGAGAATGGGAGAGAGTGAAAAGAACCATTTTTTAATGGGTTTTATAAATGTAAAAATTTTCAAAATGTAGAGGATTTCTTTTGAAGCTCATCTGCTAATATCTGGATCTCCTAGTGAGCTTTCCCATGTTGTATGTAATCTTTTAGAGGTCTCAGTCAAAAAGAAGAAAAGTGATTACTATGGTATTCCTAAATGCAGGGCCTTCAGGGCCTCGTAGAGTCATCACTTTATTATCATCTGATATTATTTAAGGTACTGTAAACACTTATTTGACTGAACATTTTCATCTTTTGGTGTATTTATAATACTGAACTGCAGACATCAGTGATGTATCAAAGATTTCTGAAAACACTTCAGTTGGTTGAAATTGTTGCACATTTGGCAGACTTATTAGTTTTGGACTGAATAGAAATTATGATATTACATTAATACAATTTTCAAATCTAATACTGACTATGTATGTGAAATAACACAAATTCTTGGAAGAAATTATTAAAAAGCAGTAAGCATGTTTTCTGCCGTTCAGTAACTCTCCAGTTCATGAAATGATCCTGCAAAAAAGTTTCTAATGTGTTATTTTCATGAGGAATGCAAATATCAGAAAAGAATGTCTCATGTACCCTTCCTGTCGTCATTTTGACAACATGTGAAGCAGAGCATTGTTTGCCATGTAACTGCAGTTAATTGTATTAACCTTGCCCCAGATGCTGATCATTAAATATCAATACAACAACTTTGGAAACATGGTTAGCGATGTCCTCCTTTCCCACAAAAACTACTGGGAATGGACAAAGAGGATTTTTAAATAAGACTTAAAAGGTAACAAAAAATGCTCTTGTGAAGATAAATTCTATGCATCCATCTATCTGTAACTCTGTATGTCTTTATCTTGCTCATTTGGAGGTAGGGGTTGATGGGAAGGGAAAGAGCACCTTCTTAATTAGCCTTTGAAAGATGGCAAAATAAAGTTTCTGTGGGCATGCTGTAGACATTTCAAATAGTCTTGTATTAATAATCTGCATTAGTGCAGTAATGAAGAAAGAATAGCAGTTTAAATAAATAATTAGTCCTGACAGTAGAGATGTCAACAGGTACCCACTTAATGAGCATAATCATTGTTTTTCTCTGCTTTCAATGTGGCTCCACTGACTGTGGTGTGTTCCCTGTCCCGTTTCAAGACCAAAGCTATTTAAAGCTGTACTTCATGGAATCTGAAAGGGTATACTCTGTTTACTATTTAGAGCTGATACCTCATGTTCTTGAATAAGCAAGATCTGTATTTGAACAAGAACAGGCTTCTGGCCTCTGTATACTGTTGATTATTCCTGTTTTCCACAGGGTGATTCATTAGCCTGGATGAAGAATACCCAATTAATTCTGTGGGACTTGTCTGTATTGCCAGAGTCAATTGTTTATTGTAATTTGATGGAAACAGGCCTCGTTTGCCTTAAATATAATTAAACAAGTATTGGTTTTTGAGTGAAAGTGGAAGCTGTAGTTAGAAATGAAATTACTTCCCTAGTTACCTAGATAGATTCTTCTTGTCATTGGAAGTAAAGCTATGTGCTGTGTGTGCTTATGAGTCAGAAACCATGATAATCTGACCCAAGCTCTAATGTGAACTGGCTGTGATACCCTGGGCACTTCACCTACCTCCCTGCCTGAGGTCCACTTGGGCATCTACCAACAAAGCTGTAACACGTGATCCTGGTATTACTTAAGGATAAATTATTTAAATCTGATTTTCTTTTTCTCCTTCCTGTTGCTATGTTTGCAAAATCACAGCAATGTCCTTTAGCAATCATTGAGATTGCATATGGAAAATAATCATTCTGTTTAGCTTTTACTTCTTTCACATTTCAGAAGAACAGTGAGTGATTTGAATGATATATACACTATGATTCGGTGTTTATACATTGGTGTCCTATTCCCCAAGACATACAATGTATAGCTATGGTGGGAGAAGTAATTCCATCTTCCTTCATTGTATAAATTTGCTCCATCATCTGTGATTCCTATTATGGCATCTGGTTAATTTACCCACTGTCAGCATTATTTTTTAACGACTTTTTTTTTCATTGAGAGGTAGAATTATAGAGGGAGGGAGGGAGCGAGTGACAGAGATCTTCCATTACCTGGCTCGTTCTGCAAGTCGCTTCTATAGCCACGACTTGGTCAGGCTAAAGGCAGGAGCCAGGAGTTTCATCCTTGTCTCCCATGTGGGAGGCAGGGATCCAAACAGTCGGTCATTTTCCAGTGCTTTCCCCAGGCTAGTAGCCAGGAGCTGGATTGGAAATGAAACAGACAAGTACAGGCACTGTTGTTCATGTGGCAGTCTGGTATCGCAGAAAGCGGCCTAACCCTGTGTGCATTACAATGTCAGTCCCCTCAGCATACGCTGTTTTTAAGAGATGGATTGCTCTTTTGTTATGACTTTGCAGGATGAATCGTTGGAAATGCAAAGAAATATCTAAATATCAAAGCCAGAGAGGACTTGAAAAATTAATTTGCTGGGATTTCTTCTTTTGGAGATAGATATTTTGGGGACAGAGAATGAGTCTACTTTGTATAGGTGTTAAGTGGCTATTCCCAGACTAGAATTCTGTATTCTAACTCTATAGTTTCATAATTGTTTTAATAGAAAAATCTTTCTGTAAATTAACCATTCTCTTCCCTATAGTTAAAAGGCCATTGACTTTCAGGAAAAACAAACAAACAAACAAAAACACAACCCCCCCCCCAAAACTGATCCCTGTGTCCACACAAGTCTGTGAAATATCCTTAACATTGTATGGGTTCTGGGCATCTTTGTTAGTTCCAAGGGATAGTGGCACGTGGGGTTGTGCCTGTCCTCCGCCTTTTGTGTGTAGCAGGAGGCATCCCTTTGCTGTCCATCCTGAAAGAGTTTACGTGATCCTGACTTTCTCCTCCAGCCTCTTGCCCTTTTGTGATCCAATGAATTACGGGAAACTGAGGATGAGCTTAATTTCCTATTTATTGCACAATGTTGGGAACATTAATAATAGAAGACAGGTGAGGAAGAAATACACAAGAGGGTGCCCAGCATGGTAGCCTAAGTGACTAGTCTTTGCTTTGCATGTGCTAGGATCTCTTATGTGTGCCAGTTTGTATCCTGGCTGCTCCACTTCCCTTCCTGCTCCATGCTTATTGCCTGGGAAAGCATTCAAGGATAGCCTGAAGCTTTTGGACCCTGCACCCACATGGGAGACCTGAAAGAAGCTTCTGGTTTGGGATCAGCTCAGCTCTAGCCATTGTGGCCACTTGGGGAATGAACCAGCAGATGGAAAATCTTTCTGTCTTTCCCTCTCTTTATAAATCTGACTTCCAAAGAAAAATAAATCTTTTTTTTTGAAAAAAAGAAATACACAAGTGGAAATGGGAATAATGGCCAACACGATACAAATCAGCTCATGACTCGCAATTACTAACTTCTGGGGCTATTTAAAAGTGATAGTACTTCCTACTCGTCAGCTTTCGCTAAGCCTTGTTTTTTTGGGACCAGTCTGGGACCCAGAATTAGCTAGTATAATCTTTGCCAAGATCAAGCTCCTGTTTTCTTGTGACTTCCAGGTCCAGCGTAGGCAGTATTAATGATCAAATAAATGATAAGTCCAAACTTACCCAAAAATCCAAATTTTGGTGCTGCGATCCAAAAGAGAAATCAGCTTACTGAGTCTGCAGTTCATATCCTGGCTTCCATTAAGCCTCAGTATCTTCATTCCTGAGATGGAAGGTGACAGGTGGAATAGATGGCATTAGAGCTTACTCTGGCTTGTGTGAGTCTTGATTTTTTCATAGCCTCACAGTGAGTTTGCTGCTAAATCCTGAGAACTGATCCGATGCTCTCTGGTTTGGAGTGCTCACCATTTTAACTTCTTTCCCTATACTTTCTGATTGACATGCTTGAAAAAAATCTCTGCTCTTTTTTTTAAGTTTTACTTTAATTTTTATTGGAAAGTCATATATACAGAGGAGAAGAGATGGGGACAATGTTCTGTCTGTTGATTCACTCCCCATGTAGCCGCACTGGCCAGAGCTGCACTTACCTGAAGCCAGGATCCTGGAGCCTCTTCTGGGTCTCCCCACATGAGTGCAGGTTCCTAAGACTTTAGGCTGTCCTTAACTGCTTTCCCAGGCCACAAGCAAGGAGCTGGATGAGAGGTGGGACCAGCAGTGTTAGAACCAGCATCCGCATGGGATCCCTGGAGTGCAAGGCGAGGAATTTAGCCACTACGCTACTGTATTGGGCCCAATCTCTCTGCTTTCTTGGGTAAATGTTTTGTTAGTTGACAGATCTGTTTCTGCCAAAGAATTTCTTGAAGGCAGTGGTTCTTAATGTGGGTCTGTGAGTGTGCATGCATGGGGACAACATGCGCATGTCTCTGTGTGTTTGTGATAGGGTGAGAATTATAGCACTTTTTGAAACTCAGATGTATCTATCTGAGAAATGAACAGCTACAAAGAGTGCTATCTAACATTTCAGAAGCTTTGTGATTGTACTGAAGGCCGTGCTGGAGTAGAAGGTTTTCTTTCTCTCTCTCTCTCTCTCTCATTTTTTAGTGTGGCATGTCTGAAATCACATTTGGATGATATTCATTTCCTGCTGCGGTGGGATTTTTCCACAGTTAACCCTTTGTTCTGCTCTGAGTTTCACCCTCACTCATTACCCTTAATATTGTAGATTTACAAATCTCACACTGTTGAGTAGGAGTTTAATATTGAAACCTTAAGTATTTATTTGAAAGGCATAGGAAGAGAGAGAGAGAGAGAGAGAGAGAGAGAGAGAGAGAGAGAATCACTGGTTTACTCCCTAACAGAGGATGGTGATTCGTGTTGGAGCCAGAAGAGAACACATCCTGGGTCTCCCACGTGCGTGCCAAGGGCTCCAGCGCTGGAAGCATCACATGGCGCCACCTTGGGTGTGCATTGCAAGGAGGCTGGGACCTGCCCTGCAGCTGCAGCACAAACTCCTGCACTCTGACATGGGATCCTTGTGCCCTGGCAGTGTCGTCATTGCTTTGTCCACAGTCAGCCCATAAGAGTGAAGCTTGCTTTCTTCTTTCTTCAATATATAAATCAGTTACTTACTCAAATGTAATTTACACCAATCTGTTAAAATTCCTACTATTTTAGTAAATGTTTGATTTGATGCTATAAATTAGAAAATGTACTTCTTTTTAAATTTTAATAATAGGAAACTAAACCCAGAGCAATTGAAAAGGTTGTGCCATCGTATAGACAACACATAGCAAAATCTAGATTTAAATCCATATCTGAACTGAAATGTTTGAATACTTCCAGAGATAACATTGGATATGAATAGGGACAATGAAGCAAATGCATCAACCAATGAAATCTCTGCTATAAATAGTAAATGGGCCAGAGTGGAGCATAGAGAATGTATGTGATGGGGGTAGACAGAGGGACAAGGGTACACATTGTAAATCATTGCAATAGAATTATAGTTTACTAAATTCTCATTTGATACTTCAAGGCAGATCAAAATATGTCAGACAATTGCAAAAATGCATTATAAGAAACTCATAGTTTTTCATTGTTTTCCCAATAGGTTGTGGTTTCCAAAGGGAGATGATAAGAGAAATGAATTAGGGTCACAGTGGCCTGAGCAGACTGCTAGTTATCTACAGAATTGGAATTTCAGTGCTCTGGGGAATCTTGTTGTTTTTCCCTGTTCCGTCAAGCATGGGACTTTTAAGCGAGAGATTTCTGACCATGCTTAGATCAGCACAAATGCAGATGTGAGTGGCTCAAAAGTGAACTCTGCCAAGCAGTAATGACTGCCACATGTGTGAGGCTAGTGTCTGTTGACCCACTGTGAGTGTATATGGGAGCCGCAAGAGTGAAAGATAACATCGGAGTTGGGAATGGTCTCAGAGATGGTCAGGTTCACTGGGCAAATAGAAAACCAGAGGTTCAGAGATGGAGCATGAAGTGTTAAAGTTCAGGCAGCAGGTGAATCACTTCCTGGGAGTAATAACAGAACAAGAACCAGACTTTAAACCACTCCACAGGAATATCAGCTTCTAATTTCTTTCTTACACCAATTTATACTGACACTGATATTCTTGATGTGCAGATCAACCTGGATTTGGAGCTTGACATTATTAACTGTGTGGTTCTGGATAAATGATTGGATTCTTTGGCACCTCAGTTTGTTGTTTGTGAAATGGAAGTCATACCCTACTGATGGTTCGTTCATGTGGACAGATGAAATACCAAACTGTTGCTCAATGCTCAGAAGGTTATCATCCATATGACTAATAGCCCTTGTCACAATTGTCCTATATTCGGAAATGCTGTTTCCTGATTTCTTCTCGACATTTTTTAGATCCTTGTTTCTCACTGTTTGGTATGAGAACCTGCAACATCACCTGGGAGCTTGTTAGAGATATAGCTTCTCAGGCCCTACTCCATACCTCCAATCCAGAGTCTGTTCTTTAACAAGATCCCCAGGTAGTTCCTACACTCATTAGAGTCAGAGGAACCTTCTTTCCTGGCCCACAACGATTTCAAGGCTCTTGGCTTGGCCTGCTGACAGTGACTGGCATGCTGCCAGCATTCTTGTGGTGTGTTGTACTGATGGCTGGGGGAGCCATGTGGAGGCCCTCTCTGGGAATCATGGAAGACTGGGTTGAAGGGATCCAGCAAGCTTTATCTTTTCAACACCTCCCGTTTCCTCAGAAGTACTATTCTCTAGGGGTCTAACTGGGATTAGAGTCCAAGGCTTTCTGATCCCGAAGTCCATGTTCTTTTCATTAAGCCATGATGTCTCAGTCAAGAGGAATGCTTAGTTGTATGGATGATAACTCTTCATTCCCATTAGTGTGAATATTTCTACACTGGCTGCTTTACTCTATTACTCAACTCCTACAGGGGGAGAATGAAAAAAAAAAAATAAAGTAAGAGTTGAAAGCCAGGATCCTGCAGCTTAATCAGTTATTTTCGTTTTTTAATGAGGGTGACTATTGTGAAATAACTAATTATTAATTGCTGAAAACTAATGAAATATTTTAGTTTTCTTTTTAAAAGCATATGGAAGCTAAAAGAAAGCATATGGGTGTTTTTCGAGAAGCATATTGGTGAATGGACAAATTATAGTGATGCCAATATGCCTTTGCTGTCTGGCTGGGGCCATCACTACATGAGCTGGCAACTGAATTCTTCTGTGTTTAAAGGGATTTTTTTTTAAATTCCCTTGTGAAAAAGAAAAGAAAGGAAGGACAAGAAGAGGGTTGGGAAAGGAAGCCTGGGAGGAAAGTATCATTAGGTTCTTAGAATTGGGTCTATGAAATCCATGGAATCGGTTCTCTTTATATTAATTAAGAAACAGAAAAAAATTCCCATGTGACATGTGCCTTGGGTTGCCTCTGGATCTGCAAAGCTCTGTCTCATAAATCTTTCTGTTGTGCTTTTATTCCGACAGTCCTGGGGGAATCTCTACTTGGTACAAAACCTTTGTATTCAGCAGCTGTTGCGGCTCCTCCTTTCCAGTAGATGGAGTGACTAGATACTGAGACTGCCCACAAGTTTATCATAGACCCAGGACCTCCCTGCTCCATCAGGGACTCCATGTGAGGCCCATGGCCAGCCATTGCGGATTTCTTACTTGTAAAACGGGAATGACAATACCAGTATCTGTAGCTCAGAGGCAGGGCTGTTTATTCCATTTGTAGCCCATGCCCTTTGCCACTCCTCTTTTCGTTTACCCCCCCCCTTTTTTTTTTTCTTTGCTACATATTTAGTCAGTCTGGGAGAAAGCTTGACGGATTTAGAGTAGGTTGAAACTATTTTGGCTGTACTGGGGACTATGTGTGTCTAGGCTTGTAATGATCAAAAGCAATGTGATATGTTTGAACAAGTATTTGGCTGAGTGTCAGAGAACCGAGGCTCCATATATATCCGACTTAAATAGCCTTTGCTCAGAGCCTATAAGAAAAGAAATTTGCCAAGAAATTGAAGGAGAAAGCTGGCAGGTCTGTGGAGGTGAGTTTGAGGACCAGTCCAATTTCTAAATGATATGCATGTTCAGTTATTCCCATTTGTGACTGAGCATACGAAGTCTTTCACCCTAGACATTTCTTAAAGAACTGGAGACTAGTTTTGTAATAACTACACATGGATGGAATACTATTTGGAGTTGAAGAGGAAAATCTTTGAAAGGCAAGGAAGAATTAGTGTGAAGTGTGGCCCCATAGCAGGTGCTCATGGTACCAAGAACACAGAAATGTATAATTGAGGAAAACTCCATGTTTTTTCCCATGAGCCTTTGTTTTATCATCTGCAATACATCAGCTTTGAACAAGGTGGATATCGGGAAGCCTCTAGGACCCCAGCTGTGATTTGAGATTTCTTATTACGATTTTATTGAAAAAAATGATTTCATTTATTTTTATTGCAAAGTCAGATATACAGAGAGGAGGAGAGACAGAGAGGAAGATCTTCCATCCGATGATTCACTGCCTGAATAATCACAACGGCCAATGTTGCACCAATCTAAAGACAGGAGCCAGGAATTTCCTCCAGGTCTACCACATGGGTACAGGGTTCCAAGGCTTTGGGCTGTCCTTCACTACTTTCCCAGGCCACAAGCAGGGAGCTGGATGGGAAGCAGAGCTGCTGGGTTTAGAACTGGCACCCATATGAGATCTTGGTGTGTTCAAGGTGAGGAGTTTAGCCGCTAGGCCACTACACTGGGCCCTCTTATTACTATGTTAAAAAGAAATAAGATACTGGCAATGGAGCAAAGTCAGAACAGAGGTATGCCCTGGCTACTTAAGCGTTTTCTCACTGTCCACCTACCATTCATTATTATTCTAGCCTTTAATGAAACATAGGCTATTCAAAGTGATCTGGGACATAAAACAACTTAGAGACTTACTCACTTTAAAGACAGGATGCCCCTTCTGCTGCTGTGGTTTGAGTGTGATTTTTTTCTATTCAATCCGCAGTGTTTTATATGAATGATGTTAAGAGGGCAGAAACTTAACCCAGTTAAGGTGATTGGCAATAGGGGTGATTGAGTTAGATTGGGTCATTATGTTGGAGCCCCCATTATAAATGTAGAGGCAGATATACACAGACAAGTTCACTCTCTGTCTTTTGTCATGTGATACTGTGCCTTGAGGCTTTGCCACCAGGAAGGCCTCACTGAGGTGAAATCCCTAGACATTATGTAGTCTTTCCTTTATATTTTAGATTCTCCAGGTATTTTGTCAGAGTAATAATAAAACCATGAATATAGCCAGATCTGTGACAAAAATACCTAATGTCTGTAGGACCAGCACTTATGTTTCATCTGGGAGCAGTCTTCTCTGTCTACCTCTGTGCTCTACAAATCAGTCTTAGTAATGAAACTTTACTTGATATTGTCATCCCTTCATGTTTTTCTATCTTTGTGGTTTTTCCCTGCCCCACAGGTATCACAAAGGTCTGAATCTAAGGACTCATTTCTCTTCTCTGAATTGCCTATAGCTCCTGGCACAGCGCGCTAAATGTAGTGTTCAGTAAAAAAGCACATGGCTGTGCTCTTCAGTAGTTTTTCCATTTGCTTATTGCTTGCCTCTAAGATGAGTATGAAACTTACAGAATTTTAGAACTGCGAAGCCACTTTGCAGACCTATCTAGCCTATCCCTGGTTCTAGGAAAAGGTCTGAGAGTAGTTGCCGCATCCCACTAAGCATCAGAGAGATTATAGGCTTCTCAGTCCCTGCTCATCACTCAGCTGACATTGACTGGACCCTGTTTTTCTGTGAAGACCATTAGGAATTGTGTGGCACAGGTGGTGGTGTCACTCACTGTTGCATCAAACAGTTGAAGACAAGCAGATATTCACTGGATATTTGGGATGTGACAATCTAGGTGACAAGTGCTTTCATATAATTTAGCTTGGTCAGTCATCAAAAGCTTGAATTCCTGTTTCTACTTGAGGGAGACAGGTTGCTCGTAAACATGAAACTTGACAAAAGGCCTCACCAACAAGCTCTGAAAAACACTTTAAAGTGGGCAAATGAGAGGCGCCCCTTCTGCGTCGCAGGTGCAGTGCTGTGCTCAGTACTATGTGTGCCTCTTCTACAAGGTGCGCATTGTGGAGATGAGTGAAAATCAGCACAGGCTGAGATCAGAATGGCACGAGAGGGCCTATGAGCTCCTGAGAATAACAGGTGATTCACCTCGCTGATACTGTCTTGCCACACATATGTCTCTGAGTCTTTGGAGAGCTAAAGCTTAAGTGTCTTATTACTGAATGATTGTGGATTGGCTTTTACTTGCTCTTGTTTCTTCTTATGCCTTTCTATCCCATAGCTTATTTGGACCCCTGTAAGTATGCTTCTTTCCTCAATTTTCTTTTATTTCTTTTGCTTCTTTCATGTGCTTCTTCTCCTGTGCTAGCCTTGGGTGGCCTAAAATCTTGAAAGCTCTCTGCATGGTCTTCTGTCCTAGACTGTGAAAATGCTGGCAGGGAAGATGATATACAAATCTGTTAAATACACAGTAAAAATAGCTTATGATGTATGGGATTTGGTATTAGGCAAGATGATATTAACGAGGTTTGAGTGCTGCTCTGAAATGTGGCAGCTGCACATGCATATTGGCTGCTTTTCCTCTCTACCTCTGGCAGCTTGCGAGAAGTGTTGCCATGACACTCCTTGGGCTCTGTTTAGATCAGCTATTTTTTGAAGGAGTCCCTGACCTTCCCCACAATAGAAACGCTTGATGTGGTCATGGCAGTACCTCCTCATGATCTGTTTGACTGGTGAGCCCCCAGTTGTTACTTGGAAGCTGTCAGAACCTGTAGGACTTAGATGTTGGACATTTAGGAGCAAGAGGGCCTTTTACAGAGTCTCTGTGCTTTGTTGGATGGATGCTGAAGTCCATAGAGTAGATATGACAAGTTCAAGGTCACTGAGTAATGGAGAGATAGACTGTAGCAGAAACTCATGTCTTCTGATAGGCAGCTAGGTAGTATTCTTCTGTTGCCACATGAGGGAGTGCCTAAAGAGTGTGGATGGTTAAAACTGGGGGACATGACTGTCCCTTGGAGTGGGCAGAGAAAGTGAAATAAAGAAGTGAGAGAATGGGGTATATGTGCTATGGTTGGAATCTGTCCCCCAAAGTTGATGTGTTGGGAACTTTGCCTCAATCAAATTGTGTTTGGAGGTTAGGCCTTGCAAGAGTTGATTTTGTCATGTGGATTGCATCTTACTGAATGGATTTGTGCCCTTCATGCAAGCGTGGGTTTATCATCTCATGAGATGGTGGGTTAAAATAATGCATTCAACCCTCTCTTGCTGTGCAGTTCTCACTCCTGCCAGTTGCCCTTCTGCCCAGGAATGACGGTCCGCAACCCCCAGCAGGTCCAAACCCCCCTTGAATGTTGTGGCCTCTGGAACAAGGAGCCAGATAAATTCTCTTGCTTATAAATGACACAGTCCCAGGTATTCTGTTGCTAAAGCATTGAGTGGATGAAAGAGCATAAGACACCACAGTAAGTGACAGAGATGCTCCTCAGTAGTACCCGCCCACGCAGTCACTCCAGGACAGGGCTTTCCTTCATGTTACAGACTGGTTCATTGAGAAGTGAATACTTAAAAAGGCAGGGGGAAAATGACATCATGTTCCCTTCTGTTTTGAATTCTTTTTTGGTCTCCTGTAAGCCCTCATTTAAAACGCTTATCATATCAGTACTGTAGTTTGTGGGTACTTGGTTATAAAATGTGAGGTATGCTTTCAGTAATTGAGGTATGTGTTGCTGTATACTTCCCAAAACTACAGAGTACATGGAGACAAAATGTGGAACTTAGATGAACTTTCCTCATTTTCTGTTTTTCTCCCTCTTTGCCTTTAACCATGGTAAAGACCTACACATTTAGGACGAACATCTGGTAAATTTTTGTTCATTTGAACTTAGTTGAATACAGATTATGTGTTAAAATATTTATTAATTGTTGGTGAAAGTTGTCAAATTGTGGTTTCAGGGGAACTGTGATCTCACCAATTCTGATTCTCTTCAAGGTCATGCACATACCTTTATATAAAACTCAATGTGGTAGTATTATCCTCTGTTTGTGATGAGAAAAAGAAAATCAAATGCTATGCTCATATTTACCTGTGGAAAGAAGTAGTGGAGAAATGCATTCTCTTACTCTTCCGTTTCCAGATGTTGTAATGTTACTTCTGTTCTTTCCTGGGTCCAGAGAATTATTACATCCAGCATGATTCAAGCTTCTTTGGAGAATTCTCTAAACCTTTATTTTTAAAATTTAAAAAATATTTGCATATTTGTTTGTTTAAAAGGCAGAATGACACAGAAAAAGAGAGAGAGAGAGAATGAATCTTAGTGGGTTGAAGTCATGGAATAGTAACTGTCTGGTTTCCCATATGGGTGGCAGGTGCCCACATACTTGGGGCATCTTCAATGCCAAGATACTTTAATAGGAAAATGAGTCAGAAGCATGGAAGCTGGTACTCGAACAGGTGATCTGATACGAATGCTGGCATTGTAAGTGTAAGTGTTAGCACTTCAGTTTTAATGCACTGTATTCATTCAAGTTCCAAAAAGACAGTGGATGGGAGGAAAAGAGCACCACCCAATCCCCATCTCATGATTCACTCTTCAGGTGCCTATGAGCCCAGAACATAATCCAGAATTTGCATGTGGGTGGCTGGATCCAGGTAGTTGAGCCATCAGTTGCTGCCTCCTAGAGTACATGTTAACAGGAAAGCAGCAGGCTAGAAGATTGGCACTCCCATATAGGATGTAGGTGTCCCATACAGCTCCAACTGTTGTGCTGAAAGCCTGCAAATGTGAACCTCAGGTTAACATTGTGATTTTATTATGCTTTAGAAACTGGGTTTGGCTGATACCCATCTCCCTACATGCAAGTAAGCCTAAGTGAAAAGATTGCATTTCTCTCTTCATATCTTTTGCATGAAGTAAGAAAACAATTTGTAAGAATCTTTTGGCATTTGCTATTATTTTTAAAGCATTATTTATTGGAAAGGCAGACTGAGAGGAGAGAGATTGAGAGGAGGTGGCAGTGATCCAAGTACTTAAGCCCTCATTGCTTGAGGCCTCCCAGGTTGAGCGTTAGCAGGAGAAGGAGTCAAACCAGACACTTGGATATGGATGTGCACATCACATGTGCTGCTTGAACTGCTGTACCAGAGATTAGCCCCTTGTTTAGCTATCATTCAGGTGTGGCCAGAATACGAGGGAATGGCTATCTGCCCTGAATTAATTGTTAACCGTGTTTGAATACTGCTGAGTGAGATTCAAAGAGGCTTATTGGCCTCACAGTTCTGGTCCATGGGTTGGGCAGTTGTGCCTGTTGATGACCTCCTTGCTGGCAGAGACCTGAGTTGGTGCAGGATGTCCCATGGCTAGGAGTGTGTCTGTATCCTCTGGTCTCTGTCTCATCTTATGAAGCCTCTAGTGTTCAATTACTGGAGGCTCCAACCTGATGGATGGCTTGCTGCCTTCATTCTTTCATTTCTGAGTTATTTATTTGAAAGAATTGCAGATGCAGAGAGGGATGCAAAGACAGAGATCTTCCATCCATTAGTCGACTTCCCAGATAGCTGGGGAAAGGTCAGTCGAAAGGCAGGAGTCTGGAACTGCATCAAGGTTGCCCACCTGGGTGGCCAGGGCACACATACAGCATTTTGTGTTACTTTCCCTGGCACATTAACAGGCAGGTGAATAGGAAGCAGAGCAGCTGGCACTCTAGCTGATATTACAGTATTGGATTCCAGGATTGCAGGCAGTGGTTTCAACTACTAGACATTAGCACCCTGGGGATAGGATATCATTTTGGAGTTGCAAATAAAGTGAAGACTTGAAAAATTGTCTTAGTTGATTTTGGGTAGCAGGTGGTAAGTGTCATCTTTAAACTTTCTTCAAACTTTATTTCGGCTCAATATTTATCTTGGGAGTGTGAGCATTCTTGTAAACTTTCTAAATTTCAGCATCCCTATTGATATTCATATTTTGTTTAACTCAGTTGAGTCAGATGGCTATGAACAGTGGTTTAAGGTCTTATTATTTACTGTAATTGATGCACAGGAAAGGAAGGAAAATCATCATTCTATTGTGTTCTTAAGTATGTTTACCTTGTACTGGAATTTATATATATATGTTTCCCTAAGAAGATGGGAGGATACTAAGGACAAGAGGTACATTTTTTGGTTTGTACATTTGATGACAATCATTGGTGAACTGAGGCACAAACAGTTAAAAAATCTTTATCAAAAGCTTGCTAGGGAGTTCACAGGGTTCTTCAGAATTTCTTTAGAAGTCATTCTGTTACTCTAGAAATCTGTCTGCTTCACAAATTTCTCATGGGATAAAGACAAGGCCATCTTCATTCTTGAAAAGGAAAGGATAGTTTAGGAATGAAATAACCTGTTTCCACACTGCCCCAAACTGTCACTGTTGGTAAAGGTTTTGTATATTAAAAAAATATTCAGGGTTAAAAAAACTATAGAGTGCGTATGTATGTTCATATATATATGATCTGTTCCTTGTCACAATATTTAAGCCAGAGTGCTATTTACAGTAATGAATCAAAATGTCAGCTTTAAAAATATGAAGTGTCAAAGTGTTCCCACGTTGAGGGAACGTTTGATGTGACAGTCTGTTAATCATATGACTATTGTATCAAATGTGTCTCCCAGTGTCGTTGGCTGTGTCTTGTAGGCTCCTTACATTTGTGGTGAATTCCTGGTTCCTCAGCCACCCAAGGAGCTCGTTTGAGTTACATGGCTCCCAAACCTCACACTCAGCCTGCTGTTTTTCTGAACTTAAAACTGAATGGATCTCACATCATTTGATAGGAGCTTAATTTTGTGCCTGACACATTTATGGTTAGTAGCTAAAAACACTCCTCTGTCATAATTGTGTCGGTTTTGCTGCAGAACCATTGCATGAAGCTGGAACTCAGAGAATGGATGTTTTGTGCTCCTCCCAGTTGGGGTTCAGGAGGTAGCAGTTACACCTCCTTAACCCTTTGTACTCACTCTTTGACTTTACACAAATGGTTGAATTTTTCTTGGTATGATGTGTATTCCAATTTATTTACCTTAGTGCTAGGACGTACTCCTGAAACATAAATATGACAAGTTTGAGCAAAGGCAAAATGGGGTCTTTTAGGAATTTGTGGCTGTGTTACTTACAACCTGTGTCCATGGATTATAGGTCTCCCCTCTGACAGAGTTTCCTCTGGAGTATTTTTTTTTATTGCCATTTTATTAATTTGAAAGGTAGAAACACACACATCAATTGGGGAGGAAATAGAATTCTTCTAGCAATCATTTCTGCTATCAATTGATTTGATACTATGACTTGTTTTAGACTGTTCCGCTTGAATAACAATTTTTGGTCAGCTTTCCTGTGCTAACCACCACAGTCTCCAATAGTCTGTGTTCTATGACTCTGTGGTTCATTTCCTGTGTTTTCAGGGATTTTGGCTATTCTGATCTCTATGGAAGTAACAAAGGATTCTCCACACTATGATGTGAGATAAGACTTGTTAACTGAAATCTCAGCTGAATTTAATTTTAATGTTTACATTATTTTAGTTTTGATACATTTATGTTCCAGTTTAGCAAATTATTGGCTTATCAAAACTCATTTTTTTAGCATATACAGATAGTATTATAGAGAAGTTGACAGGTCGTTCATCTGTTCTGGTCAAGGATATGGATTTTACTCTTTATAGCTAAATGTTTCAGCCAGTTCAGGGAGTGGAATGGACATTCAAAAGTTGAAATTTTGACATATTTAATCAATTTCCAGCCATCATCCTCCCTTCCTCCACTCCCCATAATCCAATTTGCATATTATCCTCAGATATTGTGAAGAAGCAAAATAGTAAGGGATGAATTATAATTCAAGATAGAGACTGTAAAAAGAAACAGGAAGGTCAAGGAGCAGCAACTAGTAGCACCATACAAAAACTTTTAGTTATCATGAATAACAAAATGATGAAAATAGTTTTCATGGTTAAAGCACCTGCCACTTAGAAGGAAAAGAGTCTAGAAATGTTCTTGCTAGATGCTGTAGCCTCATTTCAGTGTTCTTAGGGAATTAAATTAATGAGTTTGTTGGAATGCAACTCTTAAGAACTGAAATCCAGAACTGAGAGGAAGGGTCGTTTGTGAATGACATTATTTTTCTGTTTTGTGAATTGATCCTGCAGTAATGAACCTGTTTACAAACAGGTGAGAAACAAGCTGACTGCCGAGTCAGGTATGTCCTGTTTTCAGAGTCTCATGTCAGCCACTGGGTTTATAGATAGTTTGGGGTAGAGGAGAGATGATCCAAAATGCAAGTATAAATGAAATATACCCACCCAGGAGTAAGTCCTGGTTCACTTTTCAAATTGATGAGAGGAGGTTAGACATCCTAAATAGAGTTTCAATTCCAAAAATATGGTTGAACATTCTGTGGATAGTGGTGGCCAGTCTAGAACAGTTATATGAATCTTTTGGCTAGAAGGCGTTACATATGAGAAGAAACCCCCAAAGCTGTCTGCTTGCTTTGTTGTGTGTTTTACTTTTGGCATTGACTCCCCTTTGCTTCCCTTACACTCCTTGCTGAAGGTTAAGAACCTTGAACTCAGGGCTTATCTGTCTCAAAGACCTGCATTTCTTAGTGCCTGGAGTCATGGCAGCCTCATCTGTGAACTCAGAAAATATTTGCTTAATGAATGAGTGATTAGGAAATACACCATAGTGAGGGGAAAAAATGACATACATTTCTAAGATTCTTTTGTGTGCTTTTATATTTTAAATTATTTATATAATGTGAGCATATCTTCCCAGGTACCTTGGACCTTGCTTTCTTCTTCCATTTTTTTCCTTTCTTAATTTTTAAATGCCATGCTTTTAGTTCCCCTCTCAGTCAGAAGTTTACTACTCCATGCAGTGAAGACTTAACAAATCACAGGTAGAAAAAAGCCCACTACTACGGCCCCTTCCATCCTCCCTGGAATTTTTTCCTGAATTTTTGTGGAGTTGAAGCTACTGTGAGGATTTGCATGGTTAACTTACTGAATCTCTACAGGGGACTTCTGAAGATAATACTGTTATTATTTCGCAGTTGAAATATTTAAATCAGAGAGGTTAAACAAGTTACAGAAGGTTCCATAGTTCATAGTAGATAAAGCCAGGATTTCCTCTGGAGGAGTTTGCTTTATCCAACCACTCTCTGAACTAATAAGCCATATTGTTTCTGCACAATGACTGTAATTACACTTGCAGCATATTGTGAGGTTTAAACTAGATGTTTTGGTGTGAAAGTATAAAGAAGAGTGAACCAGCTGGTGAAGGAGAGACAACATAAAAATGACTACAATTTGAAGTAGAAAGAGGAAGCTTGCTGAGGAAATGTAAAAAAGGAAAAAGAGCTAACCCTTCCATCTGGGATGGAGAATAGTGCCTTCAGAAGGGCTTCATGGTGGGAGTGATGTTTGGGTCAGCATTGAATGAGTGGGATTTTGATTTAGGGGTTGCTTTCTAAGCAAATGCAATAAACAGTGGAAGGAGCAGTCAAATGCTGTTGAGTTTAGGACATTCTTTACAAAGCAGTGTACTAGAGGAAGGGGCTGTGCTGGAAGGACTGGCAGTCCTGAATAAAGCTTAATAAAAACATCACCGCAGCATTTCTGAAAGTCAAGTCTGGGCAAACAGGATGATCCCTGCCTTTACCATAATTTAACCCCTCAGATTTTGATGTGTTCTTCATAAATGTGAGAGCTAGGAGGCAGCCTTCAGAAAGAGTAGCCACAGGAGCTTGGAAAATGCTGCATCCTTTGGCGCCCTCCTTGGTGCTGACAGTGAACATTGGTCTGTCCACTCAGAGCAAGTCCAGTGGGACAGCAATCTTGGTTTTTCCTGACATCCTTGTTAACAGCCCCTGGAATATCCACTTCACCAGACAGACACTACCAGCCTACCACCTGAACCTGTTTGTGCCCTGTTTTCCCTTGTTTTGGCTTTTGCTGAACACATTTCCTCAGAGTGGTGCTGAAGCCATTCTCAGGACATCTAAAAGTCCCATTCTGAAAGAAATGTGAGCACATTCAAATAGAAATTGCTTTGTATCATTGGCTAAGAAAATTGTGCCCGAGATAGTAAACTTCAGGAATTGCAGTTCATATGGAAAGTAAGAGAAGCAGGAAGAGGAAGAGCTTCAAGTCTTGAAATGGAGTCTAGGTGTGACAGCTATCCACTCCAAAAACTCCCACTCAAAAACTCCTCTAGATGGTTGCCCTGGGAACATATGCAGGGGACTTAAAAACGTTTTTTGTGGAAGAGTGTATTTACTTTGGTATATAGTTTTCTCATAATATTCATTTTCCTTAAAATTATTTGAAGACCTCGTTTATGCATAGATACCATTTTTTTGCACCAAAATAAACATCTATTTTCAGTCCATTTTCTGGGAGCTTTTTGAGGTATGCTTGTATTAAGAGGAAAAATGGTTGACACCAACAGCCTACCCACCAGCTAGGGAAAGGATTCACTGTTCCTTTTCTTCTTTAGCCTTGCATTGACCCAGAGGGAATGAACTACAGTGGTCTTTACTGAGTGCCTCTCCATACGACCAGACAGTAGGAGCTATCAGCTTACTCAGTCCCCTTCACAGTCTGACTGTTTCAGGATTCACTCCATCTATAGGAGAGCACATTGAATCCCAGATATCTCTTGTATCATGGCTTGCCATAGTGCCGTGTCTTTACTGGTCTTTCTGGTTAACCTTCACAACAAATGTACAAATCTCCTTTGATGAACCTCTGAAATTCCTTTCAAGATTCATTTATTTATTTATAACAGTGTTACAGAGAGAGTGAGAAATTGAGAATGAGAGACACACAGAGGGAAAGATCTTTGATCCCTTATCTCACTTCCTGGATGGCCACAACAGTTGAAGCTTGACTAGGCTCAAACCAGGAGCCTAGAACTCCATCTGGGGCTCCCACATGCCCACGTGTCAAGCACCTGAGCTGTCTTTGGCTGCTTTTCCCAGGTTTCTCTACTGAGGGGAGATGGAGCAGAAGTGCAACAGCCAAGATGTGAACCAGTATCTACATGGGATGCTGATATCAGTGGGTGACTTAACCTATTGTGCCACAGCACTGGCCCTGAACCCTCTGATTCTTGTCCTGAACTATGTGGTAGTGTTCTTGATCTTTGTATTTATCATAGAATCTTTCTCCCCTTAGGACTCAAAATGATCTGGGTGGCTCTGGGTCTTGGTGGCTCACTTTACAGTTAGCCTTTTCTAAGATTGGTTTAATCAGAATGGTTTAGACTAGTCACTTAAAGAGACTTCCTCTTTTGTCTATTATTCTAGACCTTCTTTGAGCTTTGAGTTTTCTGGATTCTGTGCTTTTTTGATTTTTTAATATTTTCCCCTCTTCTGGCAACTGGCTATTACATTATTATTATTATTATTATATTTTATTTTGTTTGCCCTATCTTGCCTTCACTTTCCAGTAACATTTTTCAAAGTTGGTCAGCACTGAAATTACCTGGGGAACCCCATTCTCAAAGGTTGTGGTTCAGTAGGTCTCAAGTCATATAGGAGCTTTCTCTCTCTCTCTTTCTCTAAAGGATTTACTTTTTTATTTTGTAAGAGTTACAGAAAGAGAAAGAGAGAGATCCTTCATCTACTGGTTTACTCCCCAAATGACTGTAACATCTAGGCTGAAGTCAGTAGCCAGGAGCTTCATACAGGCTTTCTTGTGGGTGGGAAGGGCTGAGGTATTGGCCCCATCTTCTGATGCTTTTCCAAGGCTATTTGCAGGGAGCTGCATCAGACATAGACAAGCTGGGACACAAGACCATATGGAATGTTGACGTCATAGTTGTGCTTTATCAATTATACCGCAACCCTGGTCCCAAGATTGTATAATTTGTTTTGCTGCTGGATAATGCTGAAGCTCCATGCATTCACTTTTGTTTCTGCTGTTTTAAAGTACAATTTAACACCCTTATTTTCTGTAAATTTTACAGTTGGAAGTAGTTCCTTCTTTCCTCTTTTTTCCTTCCTTTCTGTGTCTCTCTTTATCCTCCTCTCTTCTTTTCTTTCTTTTCCTATCGTTTCCTTGCTCCTCCCTGTCTCTCATTTCCTTCTCTTCCCCTCCACTCTGCTGCCTTCCCCTCCCTTAGACTCCCTTTTCCTCCTCTGCCCTCCTGTTCATTCCTTTCACCTTGTTTTCTCCCTCCTCTCCTTCCCCTTTTCCCAATTTCTCTCTTCATCTTATCATGGAGACTATCTGTTAGTCTATCTGAATTAGTAACTTCTCATTCATTTAGGTTTCTGGCCTTTACCATTAGCTAGCCTGATTATCAACAATCAAAGTCTGTTAGACATTTGAAATAAGTCCAGATGAAAAATTTACTAGCCCTGAATCATGCCCTGCTATCGTGCCTTACTAGTTGTGTTTCCTAGTGCAAATCGTATCCTAAGGACTTGTATTTCTTCACCTCCGAAATAGTGATTCCATTTCCTACTATACAGAAGCTTGTGGAAAAAAAAATCTGATGAGATAGTGGATATATAAAGTGCAAGGTAAGTGCACTGATATTCATAGTAAATTGTTGCTTGTTTTTATACCATGGATTCCTTTGCTTTATCATTAATGATGATGCACAAAAGAAATGCTCTTAGTTTTCAATATGATATGCAGTGTGGGTGGGGCTGACTAGATGTTGAGATTTCAAGAAAGCTCTTTGAGGTTCTGGGAAGTGATCCTCTTACCAATGTTTTTAAGCTCAGGGCACAAGAGCAGTGCTATATTCATAGTTTAATTCTTTCCCAGGCAGATCATGATTTTGACTATTGTGATCCTGTTCTGAACTTCTCAGGTAAACTTGAGAAGAGTAATGAAATACCAGAAGTGGTTGCTATTTACAGAAGTAGGTATAATGATTGTTATGGGTCAGCTTATAAATCCTAAAATTGCATTTCTGTATAATAAGAGTGCCTAAAATAGGGAGGTGTTCTCTACATTTTAAGGAAGCGAATCCTTTTGTCCAGTGGCTACTCTGAAAAGCTGATGCCTGGTAATGAGGAATACAAATTTTGACTCAGGGTCCTTCTCTTTCTCTTACGATTCACAGTTCAATTAGAGATGCTGAAACACAAATAGCTAGCTTTGCTTCAAAATAAAGACTTACAGGTGATGAAGGAAACTTAAGGGTAATGTCTGTGGGCACCTGCAGCAGGGTTCCTGTGAGTGTAGTGGTAGGGGAGGTGCCTCCTGGCAGAGGCAGTACTGAGCACACCATTATAACCTGAAGGATTGCTGTACCTGCACAGTAGTGGGGACCGTGCCCTGTTTCCTGTAGTATTTTATACTTGAGCTGATGGTACAATTTGTGTGTCAGAATATAGGAAGATGTCCTTTGAAGGAACTCTAGAGGATATTGTGGTTCCTCTCAATATGGTTATTTCTCCATTTTCATTTGTTCCCTTCTGTGCCCTTGCCATTTTCCTTCTGGCATTTTCTTCCCTGGTTGATTGGCTCACCTCTTCACTTCCATCTATTTCTCTTGCCACCATGTGTTTTTCAGTCTCCCTCCGTGCTTTAGTCCCTGGCTTACTTTAGATGTGTAGCATGAATGATAGCCTTTTTGTATTTTCCTTAATCGATTAGATCGATGTGTTTGTGATAGGAACACATTGGCTTTTGCTGTTCCAGTCCTGGCATCATAAAGTCCATATTGGCAGTACTTTTCTGCGTCTAAGTGCCTCTTGTGGCCCAGGGGAGGTAAGGTCACAGTGAAGGGAAATAAGTTGCTAATATTTGTTGAAATAAAACATCAGGTACCAGGCTTGTCTGAGAATGCAATGTAGACTGTGTTCTGTGGCTGGCATATGAAAAGCTCTTGATGTCCACGGGCTTACATTTTAATACTTATAATAAATGTAATACAAATTTACATCAACTGAATTCAGGCAATTTCACCATCTACTACATTATTAATTCCAGATGGGAACATTTATTAGGGCTCAACTTTTGTTTGAGGTCCAATTCTTGCTAAAATTATTAGCATAGTTATTATCTATTTACTTTTTTACAAATGATTGAAAAAGGAAAGTTAACAGCCGTGTGATTAGCAGGGCATGAAATTAAAAATGTTTTGCATAGAATCAAGACATTGTTTGCTGCAGAATTCCTCATCTGAAAATTAAGTATCATTAGCTGACCACAAGACGCTCCCTTTCACCATTCATGTTTGATTCTCACACCCACTTCTTTGCTAATGGGCCTTTAACTTTTTCTTGAAGGAAAATACTGGTAGACTCATCATGGAGGTGCTGTCAGTGTTCTTACTGCTAGCAATGATGGCAACTGTTACATACCTGTGGCATTCACAAAATCACAGTGCAATCTGAAATTCAGGCTCACTGCTCTCAGCAAAGAATGAGTACATTCCAGTTTGAGCAATCAAGTGTCTTAGAAATGTTGTAGGCCGATTGGTGGCTTCTGTCCTCTTCTTTCGAGGCCTTGGAGTTTCTGCAAAGGCAAGCTCAAGTTTCTAAGTTGTGGTATTTTCTCTTACAGTTTGCTTTTCTTTAATGGGATCTTTACTTCTTGGGCCATTGGGTAAATGCGCATGTTTTCAGTTGTACATAGCACTTCCTGATTGCTATGTTCCCCCTTAGGCAAGAGCATTGTCCATCTTCTACGTAAAAAAAAAGAGTGTGAAAACCAAGCATGTTAAGCTGAATGTCTTTGCTAAAATCTGAAGCTGATTCTATTTGAGTGGGTAGATTCTATGAAGTCTACAATTCATTCACTTTTATCATCCTCTTAAGTGACAGAGGTACCCTAAGGATTGCATTGGGAAAGGGTAATAGCTGGAAAATATTCCAAACTTTGCTTGACTCATCATTTATGTTCACTTAATGTTAGCCACCTCCATTCTTCACTATTGTAAGTGAGAATATTTTAAGTTCTTTACTATTCTAAGTTAGAACATTTTTATTTCATATTGGAGACTGGACTTGTTTGACTTCTAGCCTGTAATCCTTCATCTGTCTCTGTCTGATTTTCTTTAATAGAGCCATTTCTTTTTGATGCTGGTTGTGCAGTTGTGTCCATCTCCAAATGATTGCAGTGGCTGAAACTGAGCCGATCCAAAGCCAACAGCCTGGAGCTGCTTCCCATGTCTCCCATGTGGATGCAGAAACCCAAGGACGTGAGCCATACTCCACTGCTTTTCTAGAAAGGGGCAGTTAGGACTTGTGCCCATATGAGATGCTAGCTCTGTAGGTGGAGGACTATCCTGTTATGCTTCTCTGCTGGTTGCTAATTCATTCTTTAGGTCGGTTATATCTTTATATATATATTTTTTAATTGAGCCAGACACATCCTGTAACCTGAAGTGATTTTTATTTTTGGAAGAATGGGGTTTTGATACAATTAATGTAGATGACATTTGTTGGAGGCAGACATGAAAAATTCTCAGACATGAAAAATTCTCAGACATGAAAAATTCTCAGACATGTTGTTGAGCAGTTGTGATCATTAGAGAAGTGAGGCAATCACAGGGAGGCTACCATGGAGAAAATGAAGGAAGCCTGCTTAGAAGAGAAGGAATCAGATCTGGAACCAGTACACTAGGGAGAATTGACTTGACAGAAAAGGGGAAAGACTATCCCAATTGGAGTGAGAGGGTGTGGGTGTGTTGCACTTGCTTTCTTCTTGTTTCCCTTATGCAGCTTTTGTGACACGCTCCAGGCCCTTTTCAAAGCTGTGATGACAGGCGAGAGCCAGGGTGCAGCAACAGTGGGTATCTGAGGCCGTTAGAAACTGCATATCCTGTATGTAAAGTGAGCAAAGGAATAAGCCCCTGGGACATTCTAATGCATGTCTTATAAAATAGGCTTGTGTGTTTTTTTTTTTTTTCTGGGTAGGGACAGAGGCATGGAATGTAGGGTGCTTATAAAGGATCCTCCTTTGAGAGCTCATTAAAGATTGCTGAATACTATTTTAATTCTGTCCTATGAGTTTTAAGTTAGTGAAAATACTTCCAATTTTTTTTTTTTAAATCTCTGGTCACTTTTTTCCCTTCCTTCTCCGGGGAGTGAATATTAAAACCACTCTTGTGCTCTGTCATTAAAAATAAATCTAGGTGGGTTTAGGCAATAGAGTAGTTCCTGGAAGACTTTATATGCTGGGCCACAGATTTAATGTTTAAATACCTTTCCTGTAGAAGGTCGTTATGACAAGTCAGGGTGCCACAGCAACTCTGTGGTGGAGAGTTGTATGCTTCAATGCTGTAGCTGCCCTACCTTGGTTCCCTGAATGTCATGGTGGTTTTACATTTGCTGTCACTTTTAGCAACTAACCTGATGAGGCATCATAACGTGAATGTTACTAGCCAAGCATTACATGCCTTGGTTGCAAAACACTGGAGTTGGAGCCAGTAGTGCAGAACATGGACCTGCAAGCGACAGTTGTTCCAGCAGCAGTCTTGAAGGTGTGTGGTTGAAGCACAGGGAGTCCTTGTTTCTAAGTTGCTGATTTTGGTTAAAATCCTCTTGAAAATGTCTTTTTGTTGTTGTTGTTGTTGTTGCCTGTTGTTACTGATTTTTATTTTCAAAATAGTTTTCCTTTTTTGTGAAAATATAATTGAAGTTAAAAGTTATGTGTATCTAAGGTACACAATGTATTATGATATACATATTCATGGTGAAATATTTAACACAATCAAGCTAAGTAATATATCCATCTCCTCACATTTCATGTGTATAGTGAAAACAGTGAAGATCTGTTTTCAGCATGTTTCAAGCCTGAGATACACTATTCGCTGTATCACTTGCTTCATTGGATTTACAGAACTTGTTCATCTTGTATCAGGTTTTTTTTTTAAGATTTATTAATTTTTATTGAAAAGATTTACAGAGAGAAGGAGAAACAGATCTTTCATTTTTCTAGTTTACTCCCCAAGTGGCCACGATGGCCGGAGCTGAGCCATATGAAGCTAGGGGCCAGGAGCTTCTCTGTGGTCTCACATGAAGGTACAGGGTCCCATGGCTTTGGGCTATCTTGACTGCTGTCCCATGCCACAAGCAGGGAGCTTGATGGGAAGCAGAGCAGCCAGGATACGAACCAGTGCCCATATGGAATCCTTTTGCATGCAAGATTAGGACTTTATCCACTAGGCTACTGTGCCTGACCCATTTTGTATAAGTTGTTTTTTGTTAAGCATTTATTTTTATTTGTAAGGCAGAGTAACAGAGAGGAGAGGAGAAAGATAGAAAAGGAATATTAGTGTTCTATCCACTGATACACTTCTCATCTCAAACTGAGCTCATCCTTAGCCAGAAGCCAGGAGGGTCTTTTGGATCTCCCACTTGGGTTCAAGCACCCAAAGACTTGAACTGTCCTTTCTTGTTTTCTCAGGCTACAAGCAGGGAGCTGGAAGGGAAGTGGAGCAGCCAGGACATGAACTGGCACCCATATAAGTTGCAAGTGCTTGAAGGTGCAGAGTTATCCTGTTGAACCACAGCAGTTCCCCTGTTGCTTAACAGAGTTGTCCGTTTTGCTATCATTGAGGTTTTGAAGCCCTTTGTAAATTCTGGATGATAGTCTCTGTTGTGTGGTGTGCAAAGATTTTCTCCTTATCTGTTGGTTGCCACTTCACTTTGCTCTTCCTTTGCTGTACCAGAGCTGCTTAGGTTTAAGTATTTTGTATGAGTTTGAATTCATATTTATTTTCCATGTGAGACCATATTGTTAGTTATACTTTTTCAGAATCTGGCATACTTCACTAATATGACGTCTTATTGGTTTATCCATGTTTCTTGCATCTGATTATTAAGGGCTCAACATTGTGGTTTAGCTGGTCAAGTTGCTATCTGCTATGCCAGTATCACATATGAGTACAGGTTCCAGTTCTGGCTGCTGCTGCTTTTGATCTGGCGCCCTGCTAATGCACCTGTGAAAGCCGTAGAAGGTGGCCCAAGTGTTTGGGCCCCTGCCACTCATATGAGAGACCCAGATGAGTTTCTGACTGTGACTTGGCCCAGCTGTGGTCCTTGCAGCCATCTGTGAAGTGAATCGTTGAATGGGACATCTCTCTGTCTCCTGCTTTCTGTTTCTGCCTCTCTGTGTAATAAATACATCTTGAAAAGCAATTTTTGTCAGTGAGTAAAATCCAATTATATACTGAAGAGATTTCAGTAGTTTTGTGGAAGACTGGAAAGCAAAGCATGTGTAACTTTTCTGAACTTTTGGAAGTCTCCTCTCTCCTCATAGATATGTATTCTTTGCATAGTTATGTATTGGCAGATATTCATGGATACTATATTATGGCTACTTTGAACAGTGCTGTAATGAGCATGGCAGTGCTGGTGTCTAACCCTCATTGCATTTGGCCGGGGTTCTAGTTCCAGGGTCTGCAAAGAAGCAGAGGTTCCTATCGTTTGCTTTCCCTCTTTTGGAGGCTATCACCCTCTCTGTGTGTGCTATGCTGCACGTGCTTTGGGAAGGAGTGGCATAGGTGTGGTGAGACGGACCTTCCCCTTTCAGTACATCTTTTCTAATTTTTCTGTGCCACTTGGCATCTGTTATCTATCTCCTGATCCTTAGATTTTGTGAAGGTATTTTAATATATGTATAATTATTCTATCAGGTGTTTCTATGAGGAGGCAAGATTGAAACTCCTATGTTGTCATCTTGACAGTGCCATTCTCCTGTGACAATGTCATCTGAGATAGCCCAGAGCCACCACTTAAAATCATGCAGGCATGAGATGTGAGAGCATGGATCGTTTATGCTGTTGTGTGTGGAGGAGAACTGAGGTCCAAGACACCCAGGGACAAACATTGTGGGGTCTTCTAATTAGGAAGGGTGTCACAGGTCACAGCCCTTTCAACCTCATTCCTACTCATGTTTCCCTGTCTTTTAAAAAAGTGAGATATGGAGTGGTGGGGTATGTATGTGGCATAGTGGGTAAGGCCTCTGTCTATAATGCCAGCATTCCATATGGTGGCAGTTCGAGTCTCAGCTGCTCCATTTACAATCTGACTTCCTGCTATTGGCCTGGGAAAGCAGTGGAGGATGGCCTGAATACTTGTGCTCCTGAACGCACATGGGAGATCCTGAAGAAACTTTTGGCTTCTTGCTTTGGCCTCACTCAGCTCTCTGCCTTGTAGCTATTTGGAGAGTGAATGTGCAGATTGAAGATTTCTCTCTCACTTGTTCCCCCTTCTCTCTGAACCTGTCTTTTTTTCTTTCTCTTTGGCACTGTTCCTTTCAATAAATAAAATAACTCTTTCTTAAATGTAATGAAATGAGACATGAGATTAAGCCTATGATTAAGGGGGTGAAGAGAGGGAGGGAAGGAGGGAGAGAGAGAGAGAGAGAGGCAGAGACAGAGAATTCACTTTGCAATCACAGAGCACATTTATAGCAGAGGCAGAGGGAGACTGAGCCATCCTAGAGTGTTTTCCATGTAACTCAAAAACCAAATATCACCAAATCTCTTTGACAAACTTTGTTTTTGTCACATCTATTATAGTTGCCGGTAAAAATAGACAAGTTTAACCTGTGACTGGAGTGTGGACCTTAACTCTCAGAGATGTCCTGTCAGATATAATGCTGTAGCCTCATCTGAGCCTGTGCTTCATGGAATAGTTGGTCCACAAGTGATGAGCTGAGCTTGGGAAACCCCAGCTGCTCAGCCTACCCGATGGGAGAATCTCCATGCATCCTTAGCAAATAAAATCCTGAGGGAAGGTCCTGTAGGTTAAATACAAAAATCAAAACTTTTTTTTTCTGGTGTGTTAAAATTCAAGTTTGACAAACTTATTTTGAAGAGGAGCCATTTTGTGGATAAGTTCCAAGACTTGCGTTGTGCAGAACATTCTTTGGATAGCATGCGTTTATTGTTAAAATTCTTCAGGTTCTCATCTGTCATCTTGTAATAATTTTGTGTGAAGTATGAAGTCATTTGGGTTACACTGTAAACCTCCATCTGCCCTCCCTTCTCCACAGGAGAAATTACAGGTTTGTTTAAGGATCAAACAGTTTTCAAATGAACTGGTGGTGGTGGTTGTGGGGGGCTTTTCCAGCTTAATAATTGCAGAAAGAAGACAGTGTTGTACCAGCCAAACCAATTTTGTGAATTGGAGCTTTAACTTAGAGAGTTGTTCCTGAAAATAGCTTGTTTTTAAGCAAAACTTTGTTGGCCTTTGGTGGTAAGCTCTTTCTCCATCAAAGTCACAAATGTGGATGATTTTAAACTGTGGCATACTTCTTCAGAGCCAGTGGAGGGAACAACCTTTTCTTAAACTTTCTGGAAGCAATTGGCCTGACCATCTTGACTTGTTTTTCCTCCTTGCTTAGGAGACTACTACTTTTTATTACACTGTAAAGGTCCTTGGGAATGTTGTTCAAGCCCACACTTGATATATGACAAAACAGACACTGGGAACATTTTAATAACCTTTCCAAATCTCACTGCATGTTAGTGACAAACTAGGAATAGTGAAGTCTCTTACTTTCCTTTCACTTTCTTTTCTATCATTCACTTTTGAAGAATATTATATACTCTTACAGAAAAGAGCTAACAATTTTCCTGAAAGATAGATAGGTAGGTAGGTAGGTAGATAGATAGATAGATAGATAGATAGATAGATAGATAGATAGATAGATAGAGATACAAAAAGAAGGAAAGAAGGGAAAGAGAGAGATCAAGAAGAGTGAGAGAAGAAGGGAAGGGAAGGGAAAGGAAGGGATAAGATGGGAAAGGTAAGGAAAGGGGGCCCTCGGGGGAAGGAGATCCCTCCATAGAACTTGACAGTCTTTTAAAGTATTTCTTGATTGCTGTGAGGCTCAGAGGAGTTGATAGAAATGAAAAGACTTGGTAATCTGCAAAGTGTTCTGTAAGTGTATATAAGTCGGTATTATTAATAGTAGTTGCAAATTCACATTGCTGCCTTTAAACCTGGTTATTGCAAGTGCACTGCCTTATTCTGATGGCAGCTCCAGTGTATCAGTGAACAGTACTGGACATCATGAAGCAACAGGTCTGGCAGAGCAGCTGGGCTAGTATTATTTGTTTCAGGTGCCTGAACACATCCTTTTCCCTTCCTAGGCCTGAATATTAATATAAACAAACAAACAAATAAATAAATAAATTGTTTTTTATTTGAAAGGCAGTTACAGAGAGCAGAAGCACAGTGGTTCACTACCCAAATGGACACTTCAGTTGGAGTTGAGCTGATCAGGAGCCAGGAGCTTCTTCTGGATCTTCCACATGGGTGCAGGGACTCAAGGTCTTGGGCCATGTTTTGTTGCTTTTTCAGGCCATAATCGGGGAGCCAAATAGGAAGTGGAGTACCTGGGAAACGAACCCTTGTCCATGGGGGAATTTTGTATTGGAGGCAGGGGCTTAGCTGTGACACTGGTTCTGAATGTTAGTATTTCAAAAAGAAACCTGTAATCTTAGATTGATGATGAGGCTCCTGCTGTTCTGGCATTTGTTATTCTCTGTGGCAGATTTTGGCCCCTCAGTGCTGTCATTGATTGTTTTTTACATCTGAGCTCAGATTTCAACATGGGTTGTCACAATCGTCAGAAGCACAGAGGGCTTATGTACATTTCCCAAGGCTGTACAACCAATAACTGGTGGAGCTCTTCTTGGGCTCTAGAAGGATAGTAGCTGGGGAGATTTGGATAACTCCACAGCAATCTCAAATGTGCTATGTTGTCAGCATCCAATCAACATCATGGTTATCATTGAGCACTTTGGGATTTTTGTTTTTGTTATCCTCTCACTCCACAATAGGATTCCCAGCATTTTGAGCAGGTTTTCCACCCTGGAAACTGTATTTTCAGCATCCTGCTCAGTGCTTGGCAGGTGGTTGGTAACCCATGCTGTGTGTGTAGTTTCTTTCCTGCCTCTTTTATAGATTTCTTGAAACTTCAGGGAGGCTGCTATTGGCATTTACCAAAACTGTCTGGCAGGACAGCTATTCGCATCACCCCCACACAGTCCTGGGAAAACCATTTGAGAAGACCACTGTGGTGCAAATCTCTCCACAGGGGAGACATTCCAGTTGCAGTTTATTTGTTTTCTTCATGGCATGTGGTCTGGGATCTGTCTCCTAGCAGAGCAACTCCACTGCTGTCTTCTGGCTGCTTTAGATGTTGATTTGCTTTGCTATTATTATTTGTCTAAAGACATGATTTTTGATGCTCTGTTTGGATACAGCATAAGATTTGTAGATCAATTACATCAAGGAAGGAGTCACACCAATTGAATTTGGAGAATTTAACTCTTGGAGCCCCAGGTAACTGACATTAATCTTTGGCTGCAGATGTTTTTTGGCCTGTGACTCTGCCTGCCTGATCTGCATGGGGCTGTTTCAAGATCTTTTAATGGGTTCATCTTTCTTGTGGATTGCCTTTGACTATTAAAACACTTGTCCCTATTTTACCATTCATCAACCATGAATGAAGTCTTTCAGTGACTAACTTTGAAGTCATTTATTTGTTCGTTTGATGTCATCAGCATGTTAGACATGGATCCAGGCACAACATTTATGGATCTAAGAGCTGAAGAGTAAAGATCAGTTAATTTAGTCAAAATCTAGTTCTTATATGGCTGTGGGCCAGGTACTAGGCAGCTCTTTCATCACAAGGCTTTAATCTCAGAGAAAACTATCTCATTCATGATTTTACAAATAATTACGTAGCTGCAATTGTGTAGGAACATTAAGTATTATGGGAATATTCAAGAATTTTCTGTTCTAGTTTGTGAAGTGGGAGGTATATTTCCTTTTGGAGATAGTGTTTGCTTAGCCACATACGTGCCTTTTAAGGTAGAAGGTGGTTTGTGCCTGGCTGTAGTGTTGTATGCATGGAAGCAGAAATTCTGAACAGTTGGCTTGATGACAAAGTATCAATATGTGCTCTTGTGTAAATGGTAATCTTTAGTAGCACCATGACAGTTTTATATAAATTGTAGAATGACATAAAAGCAACATTTCTGGAAGAGGCATTGTCATACAGTGAGGCTAAGGTTCTGTTTAAGATTCTGGCCTCCCTTCTTGGAGTGCTCATTGGAGACCTAGCTTCTGATGCACCTGGGAAATCAGCAGAATGTGGCCCACGTCCTCCAAATCCTGCTACCCCTTGGGGAGACCAGGATGGAGTTTCTAGCTACAGACTTTGTCCTGGCCCACCCCTGGTAGTTGGAGCCATTTAAGGATTGAGCCAGCAGACAGAAGATTCATATCTCTTTGTCTCCTTCTATCTCTCTCTATCTCTATCATTCTGCATTTTGAGTAAATCAATCAATATTAGTTTTTATTCTGTTCCTTTACCACCTATATGTGTTAAATTAATTCACTATATTACATATGTACATATAAGATCAGTAAGTCCAATTAGCTAAAAAAATTCACATTGTTGTAAAACAGAATGAAAATTAATAATTACTAAAAACAAATTTGAATATCTTGGACTGCCTACTGGAATCTGGGATTGCTTGTTACACAAAATTGTTCTAGACCTGTCATTTTGATTCTTAAAAAAAAGATTTATTCATTTATATTGGAAAGTCAGATATACAGAGAGGAGGAAAGACAGAGAGAGGGAGATCTTCCATCCAAATAGCCACAGTGGCGGAAGCTGAGCCGATCTGAAGCCAGGAGGCAGGAAAAGGAGCTTCTTCCGCGTCTTCTATGCGGGCCTAGGGTCCCAAGGTTTTGGGTCATCCTTGACTGCTTTCACAGGTCACAAGAATGGAGCTGGTTGGGAAGCAAGGCTGCTGGGATTAGAACTGGTACCCATATGGGATCCTGGCATGTGTAAGGTGAGGAGGTTAGCCACTAGACTACCATTCTGACCCCATTTTCACTCTTGATATGTTTATGTTGAGTACTTCCCAGTCAGTTAATGTATTAAGTATGTTATGGGGCTGTTGGAGTTGAAGAGGGGAAGGAAAGGAGCAAGGGACTGCTTACAACTCTTCAAGTTGGGTGCTTGAGGGCAGGTCAGTAAATCAAAATGGGGCTAAAATTCTTGTTCCTATTTACCAGGCTAGGATTTTAATTTTTTTTTAATTTTTTACTCATTTGCACAAAAGAACAAAATGACACCTTGGAAATGGAAATATATGGGACACGGTATCTGTTTGTTTGTTTGTTTATATTTGAAAGCTTTCCTCTCATAGTTTGGTTGGGCAGACATGGGTATAACCTAAAGTACTTGACAACTAGAATGAAATGCGATAGATGGAGGCAGCAGTACCTTCTGAGAAAGCTTGGTTGAAGTATTGAATCTCTGATTGGATAGAAAGTCAACCCAAAACATCTGAAAAATCTATTATATTTTTAACTAGAATATAGTTAGGCACATTTTTTCCTTAATGATAGCTTTATTGAGATGTAATTTGTTTCATTTTGCTCAATTAAAGCATTTAGTTGATAGTTTTAAGTTTATTCACAGAGTTAAGCAAACATGTCTAATATCAACTTTAGATTTTTTTGATAATGTCAGAAGTAACCTAGACTCTTAGGCTGTCATTTCTTATTTCTCCTAAACTTTCTCCCACCTGATGGAGCACAACCACTAGTCTAGTTTCTAGTCTGTAAGGTTGTCTATTCTGAACGCTTTCTATAAACAGAATAATACATTATGTGATCTTTTGTGTGTGTTGTTTTTCATTGCACATAAAGTTTTTGGGTTTTATCTGTGGTACTGTGATTAGCACATTTTGTATTGGTGGAGGATAAAAGGAAGTTAAGTTCTTAGTGATGCATTAGGGTAAGCTAACATAGTTAGCTTGGTAAAATTCAAGGTTATGTTTGCATGGTTGAAAGTGTCATAGTCTGTAGAGTAGGGTCTAAAGAGAATTAATGGGAAAATGAATTTGGGAATATGGTTGGGGACTAGATCATAGAGTCTCTGGACAACTGTAGACATGTAGCTACTTTGGAGAGGAGAATGATATTACTTAATGGATAGAATTGGGAGAAAACTTGATAATTAAAAGTATAGGTCAATCAGGTGAAATCGAGAACACCTAACAGAAGATCTGTTTTTTTTTAATAGTCTTCTGCCTCTTACTCTTTGTTAGAATATGAGGAAAGAGCATAGATGATTTTCTTTCTGTTATAATGAGCGTTTAAACTGTTAGAAGTGTGTGAAAAGAACCTGTTATAAATGTTGCTCCTTGAATACTTGGCAAGAGACAGTGTTTTCATGGTGGAGCCCACCCAGTATGTACGTATGTACTGTCAAACAACGAGGAAACAGAACCACATTAAGTCTCTTTGCCTCTGCAAGATCTATAACCTGCTGCCTTGGAGATTGTCTATAGTTTGGTTTTCTCAAACTTTTGACCTTGAATATGTTTCTTCTATAGATATGACATATTCCTGCCAATTAAATGGAAGCCAAAGGCATTCTGTATGTTGATGCTGTCTGTCTGTATCTCATAGCCAAGAGTGATTTTTCATTGTTTGCTTTTGAGCTGTTTTTGCCACAAGATTTTGCAGTAGGATAGGTGTTAGAAATTATGTGTTTTAAAGGTTATTAACCCTTAATGGTTCATGAACTTCCAGGCATGGTTTGCACACTTCTCTGTATTTGTGTGATACTGCATTACCCTCACTCCCATGGGATTCTTATGTAGCTCATATCCCTGCAACAGGTAAGAATCATCACTTACTGACTAATAATATTGTACGTGAGATTATTTACATTGTAGCAGGTGCAACCCTCCTCTAAGCACCTCTGTGCATTGGCTGGTTCTGCCTTTGCAGCATCTACTTGTGATTTAGGAAACTGAGTCATAGAGCAGTTAAATTGCTTCAGTCGCAGAGCTGGTAGGTAATATAACTGAAACTGAACTGTGCACTCCAACATCATGTCCTAGGCTTATCCTAAGCATTCTTAACCTCCACGCCCTTGGCACTATTCTAGTCCATATTTTTCAGATTCTGGAATTAATTGATTATTACAAATGGTCAGTAGAGACAGGGAGAAGTGAAATGTTTCTAAGATGGTTGTGTTATTATACATCATGCATTCATACGGCTATCTGCTTTACCAGAGCTGAGGACACAGGTAGTGGTGGTGAAGGGGACACATCATAGTGGAATTCACAAGACATTTTCTAAAAATGCATGGAAAATGATTGTTATGAAAACACTATGCATAGATTTCAAACTTTTTTTTCCGGATTGAACTTAACTTTTAATCTCATTTCCATGCACTTTTAAAGTGTTTTTTGTATTTCTCTGGAGCTCAGTTGACCCTTGCTTTGCATTGAGGCTTTATTTGTTGTCTCTTTGATTGATTGTCTCTCAACATTAAATTCAAAGTCTATAAAATGGGCTTAATAATAATGCCTGCCCTTGTGTGTCTCAGAACTGTTACTCACTTTTAGCTATGAATAATGGATGTGGAAGCTCTTTGCAAGGAGTCTTTGTTCTTCCTCTCTAAGTAAAATCTAAGTTCCTTTAGCTTTATGTGCTTTTACTTTTTTAGTGTTCTCTCTACCTAAAATAGTGCTATGTGTGTTAGACTTTGCCATCCCTACTTCTAACTAAGGCATCATCTCTTTTCTTTGTCTTGTTGTGGTTATAGCATTTCTTAAAGAGTATTCCATGGAAACTAGTGGAATGTTAATTTCTCTTTAAGGAGCTCATGCCTTGAATTTTCTTGTGGGTATCATGCCCAGTGCATTTTGCCTTCTCTTCACCATCAAAGGTGGCTGTTTCTTGATTTTCTTCCACTGCCACTGCTGTAAAAATTTGGGTCTGTCTGCTGACACTTAAGACTATAGTGACATAAGGTCCAATTCCTTCAAGGAAATAAAAGGCCAGAGTTTTATGATACATTTGATTCAAGTCCTTGTGGGTGACAGTTTATGAACAATGCCCATTTGTTACAATGCATTGAGAAGGAACATGAATTTGCTCCCACCTTTGTGCCTTAAAAGAATTGTAATTTTTTTTGTTTTTAAGATGAAATTACTGACTTTTGTTGTCTATTAACATTTTATGAGCATTCTATTTTTGAATCTAATTCCATTCTATTCTAGTTCAAATTGCACTGTCTTGTACCCTGTTTTGCTACACTTGTTTCTAGACATAATCAGAGATGACACCAGACACAAAGCATATCTAGGTTTTTATCAGTGGTAAATTCAGCATGATTTTTTTGTGCTGATTCTAGTTATTAAGGAAATGTGTAACTTAGCTAAATTGATTTTTTTTTTACTAATATTGTCCTTGTTTTTCTCTGTTTTATTTTTACTCCATGGTCTGCCATCAAGAACTTGGGTTGCTACAGAATTAATAAAATATGTGTAATATAATTTTTCTTTCCAGTTTCCTAGATACCCTGAATTTTATAAATTAAAATTATATTACTGTAATTCTTCAAGAAAATTGAAGAAAATTATTCACAATCTCTCTCTTCTCATTTTTTCTTTCTTCTCTGTCAGCTACCCAAATATGGATGTATTTTAACCTTGTTTTGGGTATGTACATTGTTTTAAATTATCAGCATTCCTACATATTCTCATTTACATTAAAATTCATTGTGTTTTTATTTCTGCTAGTCTTATATTTGAAACAAATTCTCACAAGTGGGATATTTGAATATTTGAGTCAATTGCTTTTTTTTTTTTTTTGCCTCTTAAGCCAATCATACCAAACTGGTGAAGTGTTATTACTTGTTAGAATCTTTGCTCTGTATATCCTTCCATATTACATAATATCTATGTATTACTCTATACTTATTTTCTATGAATAAAAAGTTTGATCAAAATGGTACCTCATTATTTTAGTTCTTGTGTCTATGGCCATTATAAAGACCATTTTCTCATGAGCACTGCTAAGTGTGTATACTGTTATATTCATTTTTTATCTATTTGCTCATCTGATCTTTTGGTTTATGACTTTTTTGAATCCAAAATACTTATTAATCCTCTCTCTAGCCTCTTTCCAAATCTGTTTGTTACTACGTGTACTCACACACACATCTATATGTGTGAAGGGTGTTTGTATGAATATAGTTAGGGAGATGCTGGTACATAGAAAATGGTCTTCTCTGATAACCCAGGAACTTCGTAAGGAACCTCAGCTAGGTGACTTTTTGTAAGTTCTAGTGTCCTTTCCATGGAGGAGATTGGTTGGGGAGGGGGGCAACAGAGCAAAGGATGAGTGTCCTCCAAAGTACATCCTGCTATTTTTTTTTCCCCTTGCTGGTCAAATAACACAGTCTTGGAGTCACTGTAAGTTGTCTTCTGACCTGTAAGATTTCTTTCTAGCCAACAGTTTACCTCTGTTTTCGGTGATCTCACACATTGACCGTGTTTTCTTTAGGGTTTTACTTATTTTAGACTCTGCATTCTTTATGGCATTGTTTACATGTGATATATTTGTGGAGTTTGTTAATTTTTTCTATGTATCCACTCGAAATGAGAAATGCTTTCTTTCTTTCCTTTAGCCTATCTTTACTGCATTTATTGTATCTTCTTTATTAAAGCTTTTTACCTTGTTTTGAGTTAGGTAGACATTTTGTATATTGCTTTCTCAAGAGACAGCTTACTTTTTCTTTCCCCCTATATCAACACAGGACTTGCTGGGTGATTGCACAAATGTGGGTTAGGGAGCAGGAGGCAGGCAGGATTCAGTCACACCCTTCTTGTGTCATTGGTGAGAAGGGAAGGGCTCCTGCAGCTGGCAGTGATAGGCACTTGGGGCTGATGGTCTGAGTGTGGCTATGCAGTGCAGGGCGGGCTGTGCTTTCTGCACTTACACAAGATGCCAGCTTCGCAAGCAAGAATCAAGAAACTGTACTTAGGCTTGCGTGCTGTGGTAAGACAAAAGTAGTTGCCCTTCTCCACAGACTTTTCTCTATGAAGAAGCATGAGTTCCATGTCATTTGGAAGCATTTGAGAGTATCAAAAAAAAAAAAAAAAAAACAAAACAAAAACAAAACCAGGCACCATGCATGATGCTTTATAACTGCAGGAGATGTTGAAGGCCAGTTCCTGCCTTTCAGAAGTTGTGGATCTGGTGAAGGAGGGAAATGTTTTAGCAGGAATGTTTTGATCCTAGCTAGGCTAGGAGAGTTGCACTGTTAGAGACATGGAAGGATATAACAGGGGTGGATGAGAAGGAAATTTGAATGTAGGTAGAGATTCTTAGGAAGTTGCAAACATAGCTGTGATTGACTGTGCACACAGTCCCAAACTCTTTATCTAGGATGATTTTTTTCTTAATCTATTTCAAAATTTTACTGGCTTTCTCCTTCACCCCAACTGCCAGCCTTTTGTTTTTTCTTTGTTTCACTGAAATCACGAGGGAATAAAAGATCAATATTTCAAAAGGTGAACAAAATGAGTGATGATTGATGTGTATCTCTACATTGAGAAAACCCCAATGAATTAGATGAAATGTCTGAAATGCATCAGAAAATAGAAGGCAATTCTAGTGTTTATGGAGGGTGATTGCTTATGCTGCCAGAAAGGATACCTGCAATGGATAATGCTCAAATCACAGCATGTGTGTACACACACACACACATACACGTATATATAAAGCTCTCTACCCTGATTACTCTTACCGGTGTTTTATTTTGGTGTTCTTTTATTTTCCCTTATTCCATTCTAAATATTACCTCCACTGGGGACTAATTATAAGCCTTCAAAATTCACAGAATGTCAAAATAGATGTGGATTCCCAATGTTATCTTTAGGCATTATAGAATATTTGACGAACTCTTCATATCCATTGAGCATACAGGTATACAAAGTTCTGAAATTGTTATCAGACTGCATGGAAAGGAGTCAAAGTGTTCCTCATTAGCTGTTAGATTTCATAGGACTTTTCCCCAGAGTTAACATACTGCAAGTTGAGATCTTTCAGGCTCTAAAGTATACACATAAGACCAAATTTTGCCTGGAAATTTTGGAAAGGACTATTTCTACACAGCAAGTTTTTGTAGAAACAATACTCTTTGAGAACCACTACACATTTGAAATGCTGCACTTAGAAGAGAACTTTAATTAAGCACTCCAGTATCACAAAAGCATTTTTCTTGAGTTTAGAATCAGTCGCTATCTTAGAAAGGTAGTTGGGCAATGTTTAAAATTTTTACCATATAATATATGAACATGCTCGAATCACTCCAGGGCTTTCCATTTAGGAAAAATTAAGTTGCAGCGATAGGTATTTTGCCTAGCAGTTAAGACACTTCTTGTGATGTACATTTTATATGTGGAAGTGCCTGGGTTTAAGTCCTGGCTGAATATCTGGTTCCAGACTTCTGGTAGTGCACAGCTGGGGAGGAAGCAGATGAATCAAACTGTTAGGTGGATCCTTGCCACCCACCTTGGAGACCTTGCTGGAGTTCTTGACTTTTAGCTTTATACCTGGCCCATCTACAGTTGCTGTAGACATCTGGAGAGTGAACCAGTAGCTAGATCTCCTTGTTGCTCTTTCAGCTAGCTTGACATTTGTACTATCATTATTCTTATTTTTAATGAAGATGAAAAATGCTGCAGTCTGTAGAGACCTTGATTCTAGTCCTAGTTCTGTGAATGACTTGTTTTGCAGGCTTGGAGACAAGTCTTTTCATCAATTGTTGAGTCTCCTTTTCTCACTTTTAATAAAAAAGGAATTATAAGTGATAGATCTGAAAGGCATGTAGGAATCAGTCCCTTGTTTTAAAATTATAAATGAAAATTGCAACATTGTATCATACTCAGAACATGTAAATGGGAAAATATCGCCTGGAAATAAAGCAATTAGACACAGGTATGCTCTTTTATTTTGGGGTATGCCGTTCCAATCTACTTATCACCTTATTGGTACTGCACTGGTCTTAGGCATCTCTACATCTTATATTAAGCATTTTCCATAGCGAATATTCATGAATGATTAAAACTAATATTTTATTAATATTTCATTGAACATGTATACCATATCTTAATTGTTTTAAAATGTTGCTGAGATGAACATATTTATGACTAAATATACCTTATTTCCTCATGAGTTCTGATAGTTGAAGTGTCAGACTGAGAGGTTAACCATTTTGATGACATTTACTATAAGTGATATTTTTGTAACTTTAACAGGAAAGTGAGAATGAGTCATTATCTCCCCAATCAAGGCAACATTAAATATGCATTTTGATACTAGTACTTCTTCCATTATTGTCATATTAAATGAGTGTCTTCTGTTTAATTTGCAGGCACATTTTTTAAACTCTGTGTCAGAAAATTCTGGCTAAGAGCCTTTTTAAAAATATATATATATATATATATATTTCCGCATTTTCATTGAAAAGGCAGATATACAAAGAAAAGGTTAGGCGGAAAGAAAGATCTTCCATCTGCTGGTTCACCAATTTTGTAGTTTTCAGGATCTCATTCACAGGAAACAAAGAGTAAACATTTTAATGCAAATTGTTGAAGCCCATAACAGAAATTATAGAATTTTTTTCTTAGTCACATGGAGGGTCTATGAAGAAACTGAGTACATTAATGTCTTCCTCAATAGAACTAGAGAGATTATGAAGTGTCTATTTTCCTCTGCATGTGACATAATCTTAGAACAACACTCCAATCATTGCTCTTGAATTTGAGCCAAAATTCAGAAGTGTTCTTCATAATAGGCAAAATAACTAAACGAAATTTGCAAAACAAGAGCAACCTCAGAGGCCAGGTTGAACTGACACTGTAGCACCCTGGAGGGCTAGTCCTGTTGAAGTAATTGCTTGTTGGTTCTGGAATAGCTAGAGACCAGTGCAGTGACACAGCCCACTCTGAGGCCAAGCACCTGCTCCTGGGATATACTAACTGTAGCAATGGAGAGGCCATCTGCAAAAGGAGCCGTGTTTCCTGTATCACTGGTACCAACAGTAGGGAAATATATATAGATCTATCTATCTAACTATCTATCTATCTATCTATCTATCCAACCCTGATGCAAATTACAGATTAGGTTAAACCATCTAAAATCTTAAGAGAAAATGGGATTTATTATATCTATATTAACTGGAAACTACAACATTTAATTTAGCGCTGATATGCTCAAATGTTGGTGAACATTTCAGGTTTTGTAGGCCAGTCTCTTCTACAGGTTCACAACCCCTCAGTTGTTGTACAAAAGCAAAAATAAACAATATGTAATATACTTATGAGGTGGAGAATACATAGAATCTTGCTATTACATCAGTTTCACCTATGCAAACACAGAACATTATATTAATGTTTTGTTACTTTGTTGTTAAGGGATTTAATTGAAAATAGAGAAATGAGAAAGAGAGAACTTCCATCTAATTGACTTAATACTTGTAACAATTGGGGCTGAGCCAGGCTGAAGTCAAGGGCCCGGAAGTTTATTCCCATGCAGCCCATGGGTGACAGAGGCTCAAGCACCGGGACCGTCATCAACTTCATTCACAGATGCATGAGGAGGCAGCTAGATTGGAAGTAGCGTAGAAAAACTCCATATGGCACTCTATCATAGAATACCGGTCTTACAGGTGGGGCTTAAGCCACTGTACCACAACATGGTGCTCCTTATGGCTCATTTATGTAGTTGCTGGAAGATCATGTGTGAAAATGTTAGTCCACTGGCTGTTTTAATTTCCTGGGGTACTCTAAAGGGATGTGTGTCTGTATGTGTGTGCCATCTGTATGCTACTGATATCTTTTCCATGAATTAAAGATAGGGATCGTTTATTCTCTCCTTACCTCCCTGACACCAGGTTTTCCAAACCCTTTGAGAGCTTTGTGGAATCTGTATAGTTTGCAGGTCATCATTTTGCTGCATGAATTATAGCCATTTCTGGGTCTCTGTTTCAGGGAGGGCTAGACCTTAACTCCCTGTCTCATCCTGGCAGTAGCTAGGAGACGTTGGATTGCAGGTGCTTTGTCTTCTTCATCCCCCTTGTATCTCCTATTGACAGTCATATAGTTGCTGCTGAATATCTCTGAACCTGCTGCACATTTGATTGTGACATGTGGCTGAGGGTTAGAACAGCCTTCATATTGCTGACTATCCAGGTGAGTGCACTGGGAGTTTGACCTCACTTTCTTAGGGCATGCTGCCTCAAAGAGTCATCAGTCATTATGTTTCACTCCTGAGTTAGGACAGTTCCTTTCCAAGAGCTAGAAATGAGAAAATGCTGAAGTCACTTGCACAGGCCACGTAAAAATTCATAGGGGTAGCACACACTGAGAATACTGTGACCGACTTGGAAATGTCATTTTCTTTTAGTTTCGGTGCTGTGACTCCATGTCCTCGTGCCACACTTGCAGCATCTGCCCCTCCCTGCAGTCTTTCCATTGTTGTGTGTGCTACAGGAACTGAGATGATTATGACAGAGCTAAGCTGGTTTCTCTTCTCTTTTGGACATCACTGTTTGTCACAACTCCAATCACCCTGCCCCCACCCAGAGTATAAAATTTTAAAATCAATGCTATGTTTACATTTCCTTTTGCTGCCCAGGCCAAAGAAAAAAACCATTTATACCTTCCCTCTGAAATTCCTTTGCCAGTAATCTTCTTTCAGAGATATATAAGGAGTGAAGTTCTATATATGAGAGTATTCTGTGGATAGTGGAGAAATCTATAGACTCTACATTTATAGAGATTGCTCTGATGTTCACAGAATACTCTGTAGTATTTTACTCAACCCTCATAAAATCCCATGAGATATGCAAAGCATCAATTGGTGTTTGCATATCATAGATGAGTAAATAAAGGCCCCCAAATATCTGGAAGCCCCTGATCTGTAGTCATTGCTGAATCTTGTCTCAGAGCTCTGAGTACATGTATTATAGTATCCTCTTGCCATTTTCCTTCCTGTACACAAACCTGTTTTAAGAGTTTCAGGAATTTCTTGTCTGAGACATGAGACATTGGTGGTTTTTCATGGGAGATCTAAGCATGGCTGCATTAACCTGCTATATAAAAGGATTGGTCTGAATACAGAGTAAGAGATATCAGTGCATGGCAGTGTTCCTTCTCCCAGACACTCCAGGCTTGTATCAGGGAAAAGAGTGATGCTGTGGAGAGACTTCTTGGGAACTCTTCCTAACCATTGTTTCCTCCGAGCCTCTGTAGAGCTGTAGACTTTCACAAAGCAGAGCATGTGGGAGTTGCTGCTTCCTCTTCTTATTTAACCATGGCATGTCTGAGTGTCATGTGAAATTTGTGTTCTGACCTTCAGTTTAATCAACTGAAAATTTAGGAAGTTTTGCTAGGATTTTGCATCCAAAATCCCTTGTCAGAGTTGTGGAATGTCACCGATAAAAGGACTTTCATCCACTTGGTCTCATTCCTTGATTAGAAAACGTGGCTAGTTAGTGATGGAAAAAGGCCAGTGTGTGGAATCTGGGTCAGGTTATCTCCTGGCTGGCTCCTCCATCTCATCATTTCTCTAGTTCATCACACCTGTTTTCACCAGACTGGAGTGCTGATAGCTGGGCCCTCTGCTCTGTGCTCAGTGAAGCTTTTTGGTGTTACTGAGGGCTTCACAGAGACATTCAGCATTTGTTTGCATAGTGAATGATTTGAACCTGTTGCTTGTTTATAACATTTCATTACTGCCTGTTGACACCAATCTGGTTGGTTATTTATTTATTTGTTTGTTTATTATTAATTACATTGCATTATGTGACACAGTTTTTTAGGTGCTGGGATTCTCCCCACCCCTCCCCACACCCTCCCCCCCATGGTGGATTCCTCCACCTTGTTGCACTACCACAGTTCAAATTCAGTTGAGATTCTTTCATTGAAAGTATTTACAAAGCAAAAAGTCTGGCATCTTATTGTCCAGATAAGTTCAACGGTTTCTTGGGGAGACCATCTCTGGTCTGAAGTTAGAGCCAGCAAAGTATCATCCCAGTGAATTAAAAGCCCAGATTTACTGTAGCTGTTTTAGCAGAAGGGGAATAATACTGGATGTTAATTGTTTCAATACCATTGAAAGGACCATACGGAGCAGGCTCTAGGCTGAGCTTTCAGTGAAGCATAGTGACACAGAGGACTGGAAATAAGAAAATCAAGAGGACCCCATGGAACTGATAAGTTCAAGTGTAAAGTGCAATAATGTACTTGTGAAACAGAGAGCAGGCAGACATAATCAGGAAGGTAGTAACTGAACCTTGAGAAATGGAGTCCAACTACTTCCTCTGCCACAGCTGCTTTTTAGCAGCTACAAAACTGGATGAATGGGAGAATGTAGACACAGAAAATCCCCCATGTCTTCATAACTGTCGTTCCACTGGAAAACAGGCCAGAGCAGCAGGCACTTGCTTTTCTACCTTCCAAATCTCAGGCTGGAACATATATTTTCACAGAATTTCTTTTGCAAGCAAGCCCTACCTGCCAAGCAACCTCTGCAGTAAAGCAAATCTGAGTGCCAAGCTACATTGAACATACTAAGGGCTATTGTTTCTATGGTTTTGTGCATTATTTCATAAGGCTGTATGTATAGTTAATACTAAGTGTAGAGTGGAGTAACAATTACATTCTGTTAGACCTCTGGTTGTCAGGGTAATTAATTTATAGCAGAATGGAAGACAGCAGTCTTACTTGAGAGAATCTCTAAGGGGAATTCCTGTTTATCAGAAAAATGCCATGATCAAGGAAGACCTTGAACTGGGAGAATATTCTAAGCTGTTTTGGTTTCAAACATCTTGGAAAGTACTATTTTGAAATGTGAAATAAGTGTGAGTCAACTCCCTCCCCATCTTTAGTTACTGTTGTACACCAGTGACTACATCTAGACACATTTTAAACTTATATTTCCTGCTTTAAATTAAAAATCAGACAGGGCCCAGCGCGATGGCACAGTGGTTAAGGTCCTCACCTTGCACGCCTGGGATCCCATATGGGCGCCAGTTCTAATCCCGGCAGCCCCGCTTCCCATCCAGCTCCCTGCCTGTGGCCCCGGAAAGCAGTCGAGCATGGCCCAAAGCTTTGGGACCCTGCACCCGCGCGGGAGACCCAGAAGAGGCTCCTGGCTTTGGATCGGCATAGCATTGGCCATTGCGCTCACTTGGGGAGTGAATTATTGGACGGAAGATCTTCCTCTCTGTCTCTCCTCTCTGTATATCCGCCTTTCCAATAAAAAAAAATCTTTAAGTTAAAAATCAGACAAATATTTGTGTCACATGTGACCAAGTAGATGTTGTGGAATCACTGGTAATTTTGATGGGAGTAGAGGGCAGAGGATAGCAGATGACAAAAACATTGAGATCAATCTGATTTCCTTAGAAAAGCTGACATCCTTTACTGTGGCACAGAGAGGCTTTATGAGAAGGTTGATTGATAACCAGCTTCAGCTAGATTTCTACTATATCTCTATTCTCACAATATCTCTCTGCATTGCTGGCCCTGTATCCCCAGACCCCCTGCATTGCCTGCTGCTTCTGTCTTGGCAGCTGAAGTAATGGACTCAAAGACTGGAATACTCTTGGCTGTCTTCAGCCTTGGAAGGGAGCCCAGCTGTATTCAGGATTCACTTGACCTGGTGACCAAGAACTTTATCTGTATGTGATAAGTTGATGACTCTAAGCTGTTACTCAAACAGGAACACTTTAAAAACAGACACTTAATAATTGCATCAAATAGCAGACATAAATTGGATGTATGACTATCCTAGTTTCACAGAACCATAGTAAACAGTGTTTTAAATGTGAACTGAAGTGACTTAACTTTCTGGATTCCCAACATTTAAGGTATTCTCTCTTTGTTATATGAATCGCTTTCTGAGCTTTGATGGTGGACTGGATCCTAGGTTAGGCACCAGGAACGTAACAGTAAGGAGGATTCATTCTTTGTTCTTTGTTCTCTCCAAGGTGAAGTGTTACAAGATTTTAGGATATTGAGTTTTCTTTAAAAATACCACATTTATTTATTTTGTGTATTTACATAAAGGGAATATTTTTCTTGCATCTCATGTATAAAATTTTAAGCACATAATGATGCTTTGTGACATCCCTTCCTCACACCTTTCTTCTCTCATTTCTTCTTCCTGTTTTTATTACATTTTTGTGGTAGCACGATTTCACTTTATATTCAAATGCTTATTGCCCCACTAAGTAGAAAATAGACCACTGTTCAGCAGGAGTATAGACAAGGGCAACAAACAATAAGTACATTTCAAAATGTCAATTTTGCTCATGTACATAACATTTTGTTTGGTACTATATCAACTCTGCTGGTGGCATTTTGGGGAGTCTGGGATAATTACTCACCTTATGCTTCTTCTCAAACTGAAGTATGTTCTGCCAGAACACAAGAACTTAAATGTCTGAATAACTATTTTACTGATTTGTATAGTTTATATTATGGATCTTGTTAAAGATTCAATGTGATGAAACCGTGCCAAAAATTGAAAACTAGTAGTTTATGGTTTTAAATGAAGTACTTTGATACAAGATTTAAGAATGTGTTTCCCTCTCTCCCTTTCTTTCTTTATCTTTTGTAATGACATAATTTTAATTTATTATATAATCAGTCTTATAATGCTCTACTAAATCTTTAAGAAGAAACAGTAGAAAAAATGCTGTTCTGTAGGAATGTAGACAAGTGTTGTAAGCAATAATTGAACCCCAAGATGTCAATTTATTTATATACAGTTTTTTATACTTTACACATTAGCTACCACAAGTTGGAGGAAACAAATCATATTTGTCTTTTTTTGTTGTTTAACTTGTGAGGCTAGTTGAAAGCCTGAAGAATTAGACTGAGCAAAGGTAAAATGCAGACAAATTAACTAGTAATCAAATAAAAGATTTAAAGGATTGTAAGGACTTCTATGTACTAGAGGTTTTGTGGCCCCAGAAGGCAAACATAGGATATACAAGTGGTTCTTATGGGAATGCAGGTTTCAATTACCCCAACCTTTCTAGAAGTCATGAGTTTCTTGCCATATACGGAACTACCTTGTGAGTTACTACACAAAAGAACTCACATATGGTGAAGTTTCAACTTGAATGCCATGTTAGAAATCCTTACGAACAAGTTCATACCTCATGTGTATCAAACTTCCCTATTAGTGAATGTTAATTGGCTATCAACCTTAAAGATGTCTAAAATGTGGGGTCTGCATTGTGATTCAGCACCTAAGACACTACCTGTGATTCTGGCATCCCATATAAGTGCCTGGTGACTGAAGTCTCAGTTGCTCCACTTCCAGTCCAGGTACCTGATGATGGCACCTAGGAAAGCAGCAGAAGATGTCCTAAGTGCTTGGACACCTGCACTCATGTTGGAGACCCAGATGAAATTCCTGGCTGCTATTATCACCCTGGCCCAGCCATTGCAGCCATTTCGGAAGTGAACCAGCAAATGGAGGATCTCTGTGTCTCTCCCTCTATGTCTGTAACTCTGCCTTTCAAATAGGTAGATAAATATGTAAATTTTTTTAAATGCCTAAAGTGTGTGTATATTTTATGTATCCAGAATAAAAACTATTGAAGATGCAGAAAGACACATAGAGGAAAGGGGGAGAGAGAGAGAGAGAGAGAGAGAGAGAGAGAGCAATCTCACCTGCTATTCCATGTCCCAGGTACCTACATATTCCGGGAGTGGTGAAAGACTCCTGGTCAAACTGGGGCTAAGAACTCAATCCAGGTCTTCTACATGTATGGCAGGAGAAAGCCAGCCCCTTGAACGTAGATCACTGTCTTCTAAGGTTCACACCATCAGGAGGTTTGAATCAAGAACTACAGCTAGCTATTAAGACCAGGTACTCCAATGCGGGACTCAGATATCCTGATTGGTATCTTAGCTGCTAGGCCAACTGTGCTTTTTAAATATATTTGATTCTCTAGTGGTGTGTTTTGTTTTGTCTTGCTTTGCATAGAGTTTAATGATTAATAAAAATGCAGAAGGTCTCATACAAGTATTCTCATCAAGAAATATAAAGTAGAATAACATCCACTGATGCGATTCTGAAAGTGATCTGAAACAGCTTGATTCAGTTTTACTCAGCTGCCATTGGTCAAGGCTTCACTGGATTTTGTCTCTGTTTCAAAATCTGGAAATAAAAGTGGAACAACTTGTCACATGAAGAGAAAGGTCACCAGTTGAAACTGGTTCTGTTTTGCTGTTAAATGTGAGGTTACAAAACTAGTCTCTCATGTAATTTGAATGTGTAACATATTCTAATGCAGTGGTTCTCATGCCATTTCTATTACTGAGAAACAATTTCCTTGAGATTGTAGATTGCTATTAAGCAAAAGTTATTTCAGAGCATTAAAAGTATGAAGTTGAATCTGTTTTTTTCTCTCATAGTCTTTGGATGTTAAGAATTTATATCCCTGTTACTTTACTTTTTCAGTACTTAGATATTTAAAAATTTAATTGAACAATATGCTTGCAGTGTTGCATCACAATGATGCAGTTTTTTCAAAGAGGAATTCATGATGGCAATTAGAGAAACACAGACTAAGATAGAACTTTGTAACACTAATACTGCTAACAATATATGAGTTGAATAGTATCAGTTCAAAGGATAATGTCCAAACTTGAAAGCTCTAAACTGGTTTACAGAAAGTGGTCATGGCATAGGATACAAGTGGCACAGCTGACAAGTGACAGTTTTATGAACAATATTCTGTTCCATGTTAGAGTGTAATAGGTAACTCCACAATTCTTTGCTGTGATTTCTGTTAGCAGTTATTTGCTTTACGGAGAAATATGTAATGTTATTAAATAAAATATTGGCTGGAATTGTTCATGGATGTCTCATGGGCCTCAAAAATTTTTCCTACTTTTCAAGATTATAACTAGCATTAAATTTATATTGTCCTTTTAATTTTATTGAAATATCAGTCTGAATTTGCAAAAAAGGAAAAAAAATACATGCAAAATTGTTATCCAAAAGCCAAGGTAATTAAACATTACTCAATTGCTAATTAAATTTCATGGCATGTCTGATGGTCATGATAGATTTATAAACAGATCAACACCATGTTCACATGTTTAAAAATACATTTGAGCAAGTGGTTGGAGGAACCTAAACAAGTGAGAAGCAATTATCTCACACATTAACTTACTTATTGGTAAGTTTAGAAAGAGAAGAGTCTAGATGATCAGTAATACAATTTGAAGTCCTCTTTAGGTGTTGTGTTGATGATTCTTCCCTTTTTCATGCTTTCCTCTTTGTTGGGGAAGGTGCTTTATGAATGTGACCAAGATTGCCACTTTCAGAAGCAGATTTACTGGAGGCTGAAAAGCTCCAGTGTGGTTGCACCTGCTCTAGGCCTTGGTCAAGAGAAGTAGTTGTGATAGACTTTGGAGATAAATCCTTAAGAAAATGCTTGAATAAGCATAACACTTTCCATAGGTTTTATGTACCATTGCGTAAAATAAAATGTCCTTGATGGAGGAAATTTTGGATATCACTTATTAATTGCTTATGACTTTGGAGTAGGGAAAACTGAGGGCTGGAGACAGTACACATTTTTTCAGTCCCTCCCTTAATTTTTTGGAACTAGTCTCATTAGATGTGACACAGAGGGGACATTTGTTGCACTAATTTTCAATGACATGGATGCTTATTCTTTTTGAAGGTCATTTCTTCTGTGTCTATTTCAATGTCTTTTATCTGGCATGACTACAATGATCTCATGAGGAATGTCATTACTAACTTAGTGGAATGGGCATGCCACAAATGTCTTTGGAAGCAGAACAGCTGGGTTTGAATTCAGCCTCTGGTGTGTTCTAGCTGTTTTGTTTTGTTCTATTGTGTAAAGCACTTCAGTGTCTCCAAGTCTTAGTGTTTCAACACACTAATTGGAAGAAAGAAATTAGTCCCCAAGAATTCTCCAAGCTGGGACTCTATGGCTTCAGGACGCTTGAGGATCCTATCCTGACTGTTGTCAACGATTTCTATGTTTTTCCCCCGAGAGATGTTGTGGCAAATACAAGACTGGTATATATTTGTTCCACTCTCTTTCTGACCTTCCTGCAGGGAGTCCTGGTTTTTCCATGTTCTTTTTTTCCACTTAGGGCTCCTGGTTTCATTCTCAATGGACATTCTGCAACAGAAGGGCAAGTGTCATTTGTTTCTGCTCCCTCTGCTTTATCAACATTGGGTTAACTGCTCTGGACCTACGCTTCTCTCTCTTGATATTGCTTGTTTAATCCTTCAATATAGCTAAATTCTCTTGTTGCCCACAATAGTGTCAGGAAAAGTGCCCTGATGGCATTAATTGTGTGGATCCTGTGTGTAGAGCAGTTTTCATGTGTGGAATCCTACCTGAACTTCACAATCTGTTGTGCTGCTGTGAGTGTAAAAAAAAAATGGCTTTGGAAGACATCTTGTCTTATTCTACCCCTGGATTTGCAAGGGGAGTTATGGATCATGAGAGTGCAAGGAGAGCAGCAGGATTTAATCAGTGGTTTCAAGATAGAGGCTCAAGGAGGTCAAGGGGCTAACTTCATAGTACTAAATTAATGACTGAGCTAGAATTATGGCCAAGTCTTATGCATCTCAGACTAGTGCTTTTTCCAGTTTGTCTCAGTGTGTCTCTGATAGCCTATATAAAGATTTGGCATTTCTACAGAGTTGTTCGCTCATTACCCCTCTGAGCAACGCCAGCTGTCCATGCAGAGAGTGAGCCTCTCAGCCAGAGATGGACCAGAGCTGTCTGCGAGGGGAAGTGGAGTGAATACATTGACATTTTCAGCCCATGGAAAATCCTCCTGTGCCCTTCTGGCTCTATCTGACCTGATACTTGGGAGGAAGAATGATTACATTTACTATTCAACTAACAATTGTGTGTAATTTTCAGCCTGTCTTATTCTTCAGTGCTGTCTTCCCACGCTTCCATCACATGCCATAGCACATTTACTTTGTAATTACACTAGTGCGGACTTACCTATGCTGTTTGAAAAAGGTTTGCCTAAAGTACTCATTTGCTTGTGCATAATAAATCTTGATTGATACCTTGGTAATCTCTGAGATCAACCAAGATTCCAATCCCACCTTAGAGAGAATTGAAGAGTCAGGGAGATAGGGGATGAGAGAGCGAGAACAAGTGTGAGCAAAAGCAAGAAAGAGAAAAGAAAGAGCCATACATTCTTGCTTGATCAAATAAGGGGATTATAGATAACTTGTGATCTCCATGCCTAACTTTTGATTGTAATTGGCTACTTTGATCATGAGGAACCCTAATAAATTCATAAAAGCTTGCAAACAGTTACCATTGGTGTTCATCTAATCCAGTTACTGAATCTTCAGAGAAGGGCATTGGTTTTCTGACAGAGCAAAAGACTGGAAACTGGGTCTTATTTCTGAGGATTAGATATCTTCAGGTGAATTCCAGGAGTAAAACAGGATGAACAGTGAAGCTCAGAGAGGGCAATATATTGTATAAATTGTAATATAAATAAAGTAAGCAGTTTTTAAATGTCAAAAAGTAAATTTAAAAATTATGAAAAATAGAATTAAAGTGTAACTTTATTTCAGTGTGAGCAATGTTTGAAATCCTTGCATTGTTTTGATCATATAAATCTTTCATGAACATTTTGCAGGTCCTTTGTACATATGCATTTCATTCTTTTAAACCCAAGCTTATTTAATTTTACTTTTCATGAACTTTCTGAAGTACCTTTCTTTTTATTGAAGAACAACCTTTGGTGTGGGTGTTTTGTCTAAAGTATTAAGGCATAGAAAAGGAGACCTTGAATTTCTGGGCTTGAATTTTGGCTCTCGCAAGTCCAACTTCCTGTTAATGATCATACAGGGAAGCAGCAGGTAATGGTTCAAGTAGTTGGGACTGTGCCACCCATTTGTAAGGCTCATACTGAATTTTCAACCCTTGACTGTGGTTGGGCCTGGTTCTAATTGATGGGACCTTTGAGGGAATGTATCAGTGGCTCGGTGATTTCTCTCTTGCTTTCTCACTCTGTTTGTCTCCTCTGTCTGCCTCTTAAGTAAATCAATTAAATAAAAATTAAAAATATTAAGTGTTGGGCCCGGCGCGGTGGCACAGTGGTTAAGGTCCTCACCTTGCACGCCCGGGATCCCATATGGGCGCCAGTTCTAATCCCGGCAGCCCCGCTTCCCTTCCAGCTCCCTGCCTGTGGCCCGGGAAAGCAGCAGAGGACGGCCCAAAGCTTTGGGACCCTGCACCTGCGTGGGAGACCCAGAAGAGGCTCCTGGCTTCGGATTGGCATAGTATCGACCGTTACGCTCACTTGGGGAGTGAATCATTGGACGGAAGATCTTCCTCTCTGTCTCTCCTCTCTGTATATCTGCCTTTCCAATGAAAAAATAATAAAAATAAATCTTTAAAAAATATATTAAGTGTTTCAATGAAGAAAAATGTTGCTAAGAAACATGAATCCTAGACTGTAGTCTGCTTTTAGCTAATTCTGATGTTTAAGTTGCAGAGTATTTCATCTGTTGATTTTTCTACCACTAAGAAAGTACTATTAATATATGTTCCTTCCTTCATTATAATGCATTTAAAAATATGTTTACTTTTATTTTGAAGGCAGAGTTACAGAGAGGAGAGGCAGAAAAATCTTTTATCTGCTGTTTCACTTATCAGTGATCAGAGCTAAGCAAATCTGAAGCCAGGAGCCTCTTGCAGGTCTTCCATGCAGGTGCAGTATTTTAAGACTTTGAACCATCATTTGACAGCATTTATATTGAGCTTTAAAACACTTGTATAACCGATTGTCAGTTCTAATGTAGATGACAGTGAATTGACATTAATATTAGTTCCATAGAGAGATTTAGTAGCTTTGCCAGTTGGTGTCAACTCCCCCTTCACCTGTGTCCTTGAAGTTTTCCTCTATGGCGGGCAGGTCTCTGTCATCATATGGTCTCGCTGAGTTGTTTACATCCTGGTGTGTCTGTATTCATTTGTACTGTTTACTACTTACTTTATTAATACAATCAAATGGTTCACAATAATTAGGTTTGGGGAACAGAGCAGAGAAGGCAAGTAGACCCAAGAGCTAGGAATGCAGATAATAGAATGAAATGGTAAACTCTTGATATTATATTGTTTTTTCTTTTTTCTCCCAATTGAGAGCTGGTGTAATCATGAATATGGAATCTAAAGTCTGCCTGAGCTTTATCTTATAATGTCTTAGTGAAATATCCTTGAGTAGGCTTTTAAGCTTCATGCATCTTAGCCTTACTTTTCTGATTTTTAAAATGTGGATATTGATAAGGTCATTGTATCCTCCTATGGAAGACAGCATGCTTATGTAGGCATTAGAAAGTGAGTTAGTGCACAAGTCTTCAGTAACTTTCGGTTACTCATTGTCTCTCTGTGATATTCCTGCAGCCACAGGACTGTTGGGGGAGACAAAAGAAGAACAACAGAGGAGATAATAAGTGAAACTTTGCATTTGACACTGTTCCTGGAAGAGCAGTGCTGTGGGAACTCTCAGACTCCTTTCAGCAATGGGCTTCTAGCTTAGATGAGAGCAGTTTCTGTTGTTTTGCTCACTTCTGCTGCTGTTCATTTTGAGGGACTCTGTGGGGGATCTTCCCTTTCACTTCTTGATTTCATGATGATTATAAGCTTAGAGTGAAACCTACCTAGAACTAGAAGAAGTAAGACCAGGGTAAGTTTTGGCTCAGCAAAACCAGCTCTTACCACTGTTCTCTGTGTTTACATTGGGTCTCTCCCTGAGAAACTTGAGAAACTCCAGTTTACATGTGTGTGTTCATCCGTTTCCTAAACGTATGAGGTTTCTTCAACTCTTTGTGAAAAGAAAGGGTGGTAATTAAGAGTTAAGGGAAAGAAAACTGTAGAATGTTGTTACAGCTGATTGGGACTTCACAGATGCTCATTTTGCAAAACTGTTGTTAAAGGGCACACTGGCTTATCGGAGTATGGGGAAGCAGGGACTTTATGGCTATACTATTGCATTTACTACATTCCTGGGTTCCATTACATGTATTAATCTGTATTATGGAACTTCTGATCATGTCAAATTTTTATTCAGAGGTTGGAAAGAAAAGCTTGTTTTGCTGTTAAATTTTTTCAAGGGTTCTTCCTCCTGCACCCTTCATCTTAGCACTATTGGTCTCCTTCATCTACAGAAATAGTTTGCTTTTTCCCTATGCTTTTGTCTTTGTTGTGTCAGTTGTCTTTCAGAGTCATGCAGTCTCTAAAACCTTATCCTGTGTAAGGGCTGCTGGTGCTGAGCCCGTGCTAGCTCTGTTGACAGCATCCATCCTTTTCATATGCTTTTTGCACAACTCTTTTTCTCATTTCACAGGAGCAAATATGTTTCTCAGACATGCTTTTCACTTCTTAGAAAAAAGGATGAGGTTCTAATTCATCTAGATCTTCAATGATAGGCAAATAAATTAATTAGTTAAATAAGGAAGCATTTTTATCAGGTGACTGTCATGTAGTAGGCCTTTTGGAGTACAAAAATGATTAGCGGTTTTGTTTTCTAGGATTCTAGAGTTTATGTAAGATGAAGATGAACAGGTTAGAGTAATAGGAGATGCACAGGTGGCAGCCGTTTGCCAGCTGCTGTTGAAGATTAATGAAAGGCTACACAATTTGATCTGGAAGACAGAGAACATGACTTCTATCTTTAAGGAGTAGTAAGAAATAGTACTCATACATCTAAATGATGTATTGTAAAAAAAGAAATCATTTTAAACTAAGAGGTAGTTTTGTAGAAAGGGAAGAGATAAAACCCAAAGGAAATGGCTAAATCTCTAGTGACATATATGATTTTGCAAGTGTCAGGATCTCATATGGGTGTTGATTCATGTCCTGGCTGCTCCTCTTCTTATCCTGCTTGTGGCCTGGGAAAGCAGTCGAGGACAGCCGAAAGGCTTGGAACCATGCACCCCTGTAGAAAACCTGGGAGAAGCTCCTGGCTCCTGGCTTTGGATCAGGTCAGCTTGAGCCTTTGTGATTATTTGAGGTGTGAAGCAGCAGATGGTGGATCTTTCTGTCTCTTCTTCTCTTTATAAATCTGGTCGACTTTTTCAATAAATATAAATAAATCTTAAAAAAAATATTTCAAGATCCTTTGCGATAGACTAGTATCTAAGTCCTCACCTTGTACATGTTGAGATCCTATATGGGTGTTGGTTCATGTCCTGGTTATTCCACTTCCCTGCTTGTGGCCTGCAAAAACAGTAGAGGATGTCTGAACGCCTTCTAACCCTCACCTTTCTGAGAGACCTGGAAGAAACTACTGGCTCATGGCTTTGGATCGGCTTGGCTCTGGCCATTGAGGAATGAACCAGTGGAAGGAAGATCTCTGTCTTTGTCTCATCTTCTGTTTGTAAATCTGCTTTTCTAATAAAAATTAATCTTTAAAAAAAAGACCTCATAATAAGTAGAAACCTGCTACAATGATTGTGGAATTTATTGGAATACATTTAACTTGTGTTACTGAAGAAATCATGTCATACGTAGTTTACACTAACTTCTGATAAAACTTTAAGTGTCAAGTTATCTTTGTTTTTAAGATTTATTTTATTTTATTTGAAAGGCAGATATACAGAGAGGAGAGACAGAGAGGAAGATCTTCCGTCCGATGATTCACTCCCCAAGTGAGCGCAATGGCCAATACTATGCCGATCCAAAGCCAGGAGCCTCTTCCAGGTCTTCCACGCAGGTGCAGGGTCCCAAAGCTTTGGGCCATCCTCGACTGCTTTCCCGGGCCACAGGCAGGGAGCTGGATGGGAAGTGGGGCCACCGGGATTAGAACCAGCGCCCATATGGGATCCTGGGTGTGCAAGGCGAGGACCTTAACCACTGTGCCATCGCGCTGGGCCCAAGGTGTCAAGTTATCTTAAACTAAATTTGACACCAGAGAAGAATGAAAATCTTTTTATCTAACCCTAATAATGACAAATAAAATAATCAAACAGATGTGTGTGTAAATATTCCAAATATATTGGCAAAGTTAATGTGTTAATTCAGCTTCCCCTTACCTACAAAATACTGAAATAGGCTAACATTATCCTGTTGATTTAAAAAGTTTTAGGTCATGGCACTGGAATTGGCACATTTTGGTGATGGCTTTGCTCGCTGAAATCTGAAGTGATGCATGGCATGACATGGTGACAAACATGAAGCTTCACAGTTGGTCACAGTGCATGGTCTCTCCATTTTCAGGAGGCAATTGATCCTCAATCATGTGGCACCACCCAAATGATGTTTACCTTCCAAAGGCCTCACCTTGGCACTATAGTCTGATGGAGTTTTTTTTTTTTTTAATGTCTTAGCACCATTAACATATGAACTTGGGATTCAATTGCTGTAAATAATTAGATTAAAAAATTGGGTATTCATTAATCAGCTCACTGTTACCATGACTGAACAGTATGTGTTGTAAGTGTTCGAAGTTGAGTAAGTATCTAAAAATCTATCAGCATTAGTCACCATATCACAAACTGAAGAAGAGAAAAAATTAGTTGGTTGTATCAGTGCGTACTAAGGCGAAAGACAGAGACACATTAGTGTGTCTCTGGTGTGATTCTTTACACATTCTTACAGAGAAGATGATTTTCTAAGGCCTTCTGGGTCAGGCACTGTTCAGGCAGAGGGAAGTTGTCCTCAGGAACTTCTGGCTAAGTTGGGGTGGATAGGCAAGTGAGTAAGTAGTTTCCTGTGGACTGTGAAAGAAGTTTTTCAAAAGCCAAGAGAAGGAATTAAGTTACTTTCCTTGGGGAAATATTTAGATTCAGATATTAGAAATGGATCTATATGCATTATGGATCCATATTTCTCAGTTTTCATTTTTATTACACTTTCCCAGAACTTGTGTGTTTCTTTATTCTACCTATGGCATACATGAAAAGGCCAGAGTGCCACAATAAGTAACAGGGAATTGCTTCGTAAATGTGTATTTTTTGCTTTAGAAACTACTGCATGTTGTATTAACAGACTTAAAAAAAAATCTTATTGGGAAGAGCAGTGCTTAACTTGCTTATCATTTGCCTACAATTATTGCAATTCCAAATGGGTACTAGTTTGTGACCAAGTTGATCCACTTCCCATACAGCTCCCTGCTTATGGCTTGAAAAATAATGGAGAATGGCCCAAAGCTTTGGATCCCTGTACCTACGTGAATTTCCTGGAAGAGGTTCTTGGCTTTGGGTTGGTCAGCTCTGGCCATCATAGCGATTTGGGGAATTAAACAACAGATGGAAAATTTTCTGTCTCTCCTCTCTGTAAATCCTTCTAATAAAAATCCATAATAATAATATTAATAGAATATATTCAGACTAATTTAAATTTATGGAAATGTTTCAAGGACAGTACTAAACCAATTTAAAAATATGCAATTAAATTTTACACTGTAAATGTGCATAGTACATTGATGCTTTCAAGCCGTATTTGATCCTACTAATTCACCACTTATATTCACATTATTCATGTTGAAGACAAACAGGAGTTATTGTCCCCATTTAGTGGAAGAGCAAGACTCAATTATAAACAAACAAAATTGGTGTTTCTCAACACTGAGAAATGAGCTTGGTTTTGTTATTTAATAAAACACGATCTTCTCAAATGATTCCAAATATACAGCCGCATTTAACAGCCATGAGTGAAACAGATATGCAGTGCCTGTTTTTCCATAAGAGTTTCTTTGCTAAACATTCGTGGTAAGTGGTCTTTTCCCTTTCAAAGAACTCTTAATTTAACATGTATTGTGTTCACAGTATGTATAATGAAAAGTTTACAAGAGGAAAAAGCAAAGAAAGATCTTGTGATGAAAGGGTAAAGCTACCCTCATCGTGTCATCTGGTATCCTTGTACACTGATTCCCAGACTATATTCCTCCTTAAAAAATAGTACATCTCTAGCTGTTTCCTTTTTACAGGATGGCTGTACAATTCCCGAAGACTTTCTAGCTCTTTAACATCAAACAAAATGCTTTAATGTGTTCTCAATGATTATTTTAGCGACTGTGTGTTAAATAGGACAATATTTTTCAATTTTAAATTTGAGGGAGTGTAGGTACTTGAAACACTGTCTGGATTCCAGGTTATACTGCTCGTCCATGGTATAGATGAGATTGCCATGTAGGCAGCACTGCGTCCTTCCTTCCTGTCTCTATTGCAGTATCACCTGCTTTGGCCTTTGTTTTTCCATGCATTTCCTGTACTCTTTGTCATTTGACATCTGGAGGTAATTATGCAGCCCTCTTAATTAATTCAGTTCAATTAATAAATTGCTAGGTGGATTTGGGCCTGGGGGTGGGTATAAGGTATCTTCTGGGCCTTTCCTGTGCTGGAGAGCTCTTGCAATCAGACTTGGAGAGCCCTCTTCAGAAACAGTTCACAAGGCTCATCCCCAGCAGGCAAGCTGTCTGGAGGAGTGATTGGCTGCTTCTGATGGAGGAATCATTATTTTTCTTTCCTAGGGACTATATACAGGATGAAGAGAACAGCATGTGGGCTTGTCCCCTCCTAGTTAAACATTTTCATGGAGGTCCCATGTGGTATCAATTTTGCATGGCTGGTGGGAATTTTGTTGTTGTGCAGAATTGTTGGTCCTCATCTAGGTATTGAATATTAAAGAATACTGAGTTTCCTTTTAGTGCTCAATATAAGGTATTATTTTGCAAACCTACTGTTACTTCTTGTTGATTTCCAAGTGCCCATAGGTGGGGACCAGGGATGAGTCTGCATGAGAATTCTTTTTAAATGTCCTTCCTTGCACCTGTTATGGTCCATTCCAAAATGAAATGGTAGTGGTTCCTTAAAATCTTAGAAAACCTATATAAACTCATATTTATTTGCAATGTTCTCTCTGCTTTGGCTCTATCCTGTGCTTTAGTTCTGTTGCAAGCTGCTTCCATGTGCCTTTGCTATAGGGTCACTGACCACAAGTGCTCTGTGCTTTTCTGCCTGACTTGCAGGTATTTTTCAGGCCTCACCTCTGATCAACCCTCAGCTAGTTTGAAAGTTACCTCATTTATGAAAAGTTGTTGGTTCTGCCCTTAGTAACAAATGAGCTGTGCCAGCATCCCATTGATACCTGTTTAAAAAACTCACTTAGGTAACACTGTCCACCTCATTGAGATATCACCATTTGATTAGCATGGTAATTAATAAATTTTTCATAAAATGGAAGCTTTTTGCCAATCTGTAGTATAGAAACTTATTCAAGTATGGAAACCTTTCACTACAGGAGATAACTGAAAAAAAAAGGAAGAAAGGAAAGAAGAGAAAGAAAGAGAAAGAAAAAAAGAAAGACGGAGAGAAAGAAAGAAAGAAGGAAGGAAGGAAGGAAGGAAAGAAGGTAAGAAGGAAGGAAGGAAGCAAGGAAGGAAGGAGAGGAAGGAAGGAAGCAAGGAAGGAAGGAGAGCAAGAAGGAAGATATTCAAGCTTAGGGAAGTGATCTTCTCTTATCCTGCCAGTTCCCCCTGACCATGGTGTTTGCCCTTATTTTTTTCCCTTCTTCCATTTTCCTTTATTCTTCTTTTCAGAGACATTTGTCAAGGTTCAGTAATCATTCATTGGGATGGAAGTGGCGATGTAATGGTGTATTTCATCTCCGTTTTCATGCTTCTTTAAAAACACTGCTTGTTCCTTTTTTTTTGTAGATTCTGCAACAATGTCTCACCCATCCTGGCTACCCGTCAAAAGCACTGGTGAGCCCCTAGGCCATGTTCCTGCTCGGATGGAGACCACCCATTCCTTTGGGACTCCCAGCATTTCAGTGTCCACACAGCAGCCTCCCAAGAAATTTGCACCAGTAGTTGCTCCAAAACCCAAGTACAACCCCTATAAGCAGCCTGGTGGTGAGGGTGAGTATCCAGTGCCATAGCTTATATACAATGTTGCTTTGGAAAAAGGCAGTCGATTATGTCATGCTGTGAAATGTATTTGTACAGGCTATCAGAGGTTAAGGAGCCCCCAAAAGTTATCTAGTACAAACAAAAAGACAAAGATCTCACAAGGACTATCTGGTTGTGGAGGTACTGTGAAACTAGGAAGGAGGTCTGAGTGAGTTACTGCATCCTCTTCTGCTCTCAGCTCACTGTCTTTAAGAGTGTGTATACTGGTCATTGGTCTCCTCTTCTTTGAAGCAATGCCTCAGAAGGCTCTGAGCGGTAGTTGCATTAGAAATGTATACAGAGTGAACCCAATAAGTTATCTGGAATGTATATTTTTTCCTCCTACGGCTAGCTTTCCTCCCTTTTGCTGCTGTGAGATAAAGTTGTCTGGGGTGCTTTAGGAGATACTGCTTTGTTGCAATGTACAGATAAATTTGAGGGAAGCCTAGTTGCAGAGGTTTTAATAACCATACATCCAGTTTATATCGAATGTGGTTTGAAGGTCGGTGTGAGTCCAACATCTCAGATGAATGTGTGTGCACACTCATTAAATCCCACAGGCTATGCAAATGATGCCAGACTCTGGTTGAGAGATTATATATTTTTAACCATGGCAGCAGTTCATTCAAAGGTATGAAGTGGTAGTTTTAACTAAGAAACAAAAGAATGTTAAATTTCTGGAAACTGAGAGAGGAAAGCGATTGAGCTCCTCTTTCTCTGTTTTCTGCGCCTGCCCTGTCTTTTGAGAAAAAAAAAAAATTTACTATCTCTAGGATGTTACCAGTTGCTTCTTGGTTGGCATCATATGCTTGTTTTAGCAGTATTTTATGAGATGGTTTCACACTCTCTTATAGCCTTTTTTGTTGCTGCAATAAAACACTTTTCTTTACTCTTAGCATTTTAGGACTGATGACAGAAGTCACATTTAGCATCTGGCTTATGTAAAGTGACTGCGGCTTAGGTAGAGTGTTAGCAAAAGGGCAGCTGTAGGTTTGCACCTAGAGCCCGGCTGTGTTTCTTTGGGCATTCTTTCCCAGAAAGGATGACAAAAGCATCAGAGATATCCTGAAAATATCTATCTATCTATCTATCCCACTTCTGGTGCTCTACTAATCTCCATAGCAGTGCTTTAGGTTGTATCACCCTTGACCAAGATTGCACCATTGCAATTAATCAAGAACTTAGCAGAATTGGTCTTCATTGTCACATCATTCATGAGGGATTGCAGAGTTGGAGAACAGTATCCGTGACTACCTCTTCCCAGTGATCTGGGAGCTGTGTTGGCTGCTGCTTCTTTTTTTTTTTTCCCCTCAACAGTTTCCCTTATTTGCATATGAGGGACATTGCTACTTTGTGGGGGAAAGTTCAAAAGTGTATCCTTTTACTTTGCCTGGAGTAAGGACAGATTATTTACATTGCTGCAGGCAAAGGTGTGTGGAAACATTCACTGGTGTGAGAGTTGGTGCATGCCTGAAGGCTCTAGGGTGAGGGCAGGGTCTTTAGGAAGCAACAATGACATGAGTGGCTAAGGGAAAAGCAAAGCATTTCATGGTATTTCTCTTATCTCCCTCCCTGGGGTTGTTAGGGATTATGTTAGGGTATCCTCCTGGATGACTCATCCATTGTGATACATGCAGCCTGCACTATTGTGGGCCATTGTCCCTCTTGTTTTCTAGGATTGTTGAAGCACACTCTATTGTGTTTGCATATTCTGCATTCCACAACTCTTTGTCCTATCTTACCATACCACTCCGCATGCTTTGGTTGACTGTCAAAATTTTATTTGCATATGTTTCTCCAACATTTCTAGATATAATCGAGGTCAGAAGGACTTGCTCCCTTGAGTTTCTACAAATATCAGATTCTATTAAATTTCTAATAGTTTGCTGTTTCTCCTGCTCTTAACTGTGTCACTTATTGAACGTATTGTACATGTCACTGTATTTTTCATTAATAATTTATTGTCTTCTTGTATAAGCCTAAAAAGATTCTTACTTTCCTACAAAGAAATGAAGCTTGGTGGGGGGGATATGGCATGCTTTAAGACTTTGTGACTGTTACTGATATCCAATCCTTTTGTTCTGGCATGCATGGTTCCCAGATCCTATGTCATAGAAATGCTCCATTCTTCCCTTTTCAGAATACAGGCTTTACCTCCCCATTTAAATGGAAAGAAGCATGGTTTCTCATTTGTCCTTATGTTTCTTGTGGCTCTTACAAGGCCACAGTGTTTTGAGTAGGGATGATTGCATATAGTCCAGTGTTCTTTTGGGTGTATGTATACTGGGGCGGATGGGGATGACTGGCTGGGGACATGCCTTGCTCAGTTATGCTGTTTGTGGAATAAGAAGTTTGGAATATTAGCATCCCCGGTTTAAGCAATTCTATCTGGCTTTCTGAAAATTTTTGGCCATTTTTGCAAATATTTGTCTCTTCATGCTTTTTTTCCCTCTCCCTCTTTCATGCCTTTTTCTTTTTTCAGAAATCTTCCTTTTATATATCTGTTTGAAAAATAATACTGGGGAAATACTCATCCATTGTATATTATGACAGTAAATATTTATTGTAAGATTATATATATACATACACACGTGTATGTATATAAAGTATATGCAGTTGCACATACATAAACACAAACACACACATTCATACACCTGATTGGGAGGGCAAAAGAGAGGCAAAAATCACTTATCAGCTAGTTCACTACCCAAATGCCTGCAGTGCAAACCCTGGACCTTCCTGAAAACGGGAGTTAGTAACGCTGTCTGCCTCTCCCACATAGGTGGCAGGGACCATTCTGTTTGAGTGCATCCCTGGATTGCCTGCTGCCCCACAGCATCCACACTACCTAGAAGCAGGAATCAGGAAATGAAGCCAGGGATTGAACATAGGTATTTTAGTGTAGGATGTGCATGTGTTAACTACCAGGCCAATGCATGGTCCTAAGTTTCTTTAATCAAAATGTTGGTACTGCACTCTGTTACTTTAGATGCATTATAATTTGCTGCTTTTTGGTTAAAATTTTTATATACTTAAATTTTTCTGTTTGAATACATTTTACTCTTTTGTGGTCCTTTTAGACTTCTCTAAGCAGTTAGTGTAATCCACAAAAAGTAGCATGAATTTCATTTATATAATGAATCAGTGATCAGTCTTATCTGGCAGCTCACACTGTTCTTTGCATTTAGAGCAACTGTGTTTACCAGTTGCCAGCTCCTATAATTTTCTTTTAATTGTTTGAAAGTTTGACTTAGAAGAAACCCCACCATAAAGAAAGTTTAAGCTAACAGAAATGAGACAATCCCAGTTTTTCTACTGTAAATGCGAGAAGTGCTGTGTATAGTATGTGTTCTTGGTTCAGACATGAATAACTTGCTAAGATCAAAGTTCAGTGCTGAGCAGGGCAAGTGCTTTAGGCTTTAGGCTTCCATTCCCTTCTGCCGCAGCCTAGATTTATCCTGACCATGCACTACACAATAGCAATGACTGCTTTTATACCCCCTCATCATACCTCCTCATCACCTCATTATGTGATGTGTGCAACTCCTATCACAATATGCCTTTTAATAGACTAGCTTGTACTTGAGCGCAGTTTTGAGCTTTAAATTTTCTGTTGCAATAACAGCAGTCTCTTTCCACTCATGATTCTGAAGGCTGGGAAGTTCAAGAACATGAAAACTGCTTCTGATAAGGGCCTATCACTTCCTCAGGTCCTGGTGGAAAGCAGAAGGGGAAGCAAGTATAAGGGGAAGAAACAAAACACAAGAGACAGCCTGAAGGTGTTGCATCTTAATTCCTGTGAGAACTAAACCGGCTCTGGAAGAAAGATGCTGATTGCTTAAACATTTCTTATATAGTCCACCTCGCACTACCACCACAATGTCAGTAAAATTTTAATATGAGTTTTAGAAGGGGGCAAACCACAGTAAGAGCCCCCTTTCCCTAACAGTCCTGTGACTTTAGAAGGCAGCCATTGACTGCCCAATGTCCATCACCACATTTGGATCTAGCAGGGGACCCGACACCTAGTGGGCATTCAGTGGCGACTGCAGAATTGAGTCAATTTAGGTAAGCCTCAACAACACCTGGTAACATAGGTACATGTTCTGGATTCTCAAATACTTAGGCACTATGACTGTGCCTTCAAGTCTATGAATTTGCATTACTTTTGCTCTCATCTGTTCACACTTTGAGCTTTCTCATTTAGCAGTTTAACCAGTGCTACCTTGAAGTTGCCAGTTACATTTCATATCTTGGTATAGAGTCTGGAATCTCTGTGATTTGTTTTCTCATATTTTAATTCTGTGAATCCTACCCACATGATTTGTCAATTCAAATTATATATGTGTGTAACCTATATTTTATAATTATCTTTCATAAGTTATTCTACTAATGACCTTTCCTGAGGAGTTTTGGCACACTTTGAAACGGAGCGTATTTTTTGTCCCCCAGTTAATAGCTCCTTAAGCCTTTGTGTTCTTTTATTTCACTTTCATTGTTCTCAGGATTCTTGGTGATTTTGTAACGATTTCATTTCCTGAAGCTATCTTTGGGTGCCTCTTCATTTCCAAATAACCTTCTGATCTAAATGTCATGTGCTTATTAGCCCAGATCTATCTTTTATTGCTTTATCTTGTAACAGATTTTACAGCGTTTAGTCTATTGAATTTTTTTGTGAAATGATTTTTGACATGTATTTGTGATTTTGTTCCAGCAGTTTCTACTCTGTACAGTTAGGGACTACAGGTAAATTAATCTTCTCTGGATCTTTAAAATAGTAATATAATATAAACAAAAGAAAGAAACATTAGCCTTTGATGGCAGGATGGAGAGCAGTTTCTTTGAATTTTGGCAACACATTGTTTCTTTGAAATTATTATCTAACATTCTGGGAGTTAGAAAAGCAAGCCCGTGCGCGCACGCACACACACACACACACACACTCTCTTGGATTTTCTTTCAATAGTTTGGTTGACTGAAGTCAACCAAATAGTTTGGTTTCAACCCAGCATTTGCAATAGTTAATATTACAGAGTGATTTGTAAAGTTTCAAATATTGAAGTTGAAATTGTTCTGTGGCATAGAATAGACTTGCGGTATTATGTAAATTTCTTTAAAAATGCCATGTTGAATTTCTGTGTTGAAATTTTCAAAAAGTGAATCCCTGCACCACCAATTTACAAAGCACCCCTGGAAGAATCCTTTTGCATATGTAGAATCCTGTATAGTGTATACAGGACTGCCATATTCATTGTCTTCGTTTTCAGAAGACAATTCTTACTGTAGTGCTCTAAGGTAGGTAACGTGGATGTTATTTTTATTTTCCTACTGTGAAACCAGCAGAAGTAATGTAGCTTGTTAAGGAATCCCGTCACTAGTAAAAGAGTCAAGCTGGACCTCATTTCTAGGCCTCCTACTCATGCTAAGGGGTTTTGTGTATGTGAAGTCTGACTTAACAGCCTCATGCGTGTTCTAAATTTATTATTTTTATTATTTCATGACTTACTATGAAAATACTTTTGTCATAGTGACCCTTTTCATACACTATTCCTACATACATTTTGCTCACTTTTTAAATGATCTGTTTTTAATTTATATATTTGGCAGGCTGAGCAAAGGAGACAAAAGGAAAGATGAGAAATCTTCCATATACTGCTTTACTCTCCAAATGGGTGCAATGGCTGGGATTGGGCTAAGGTTAAAGCCAGGAGCTTGGAACAGTATCTGGATCTCCATGTGGGTGTCAAGGACCCAAGTGTCACAAGGCAGTCCTCTCTTCTATATGATACAAATAAGGCCTCATTTTCCCAGCCTTGTCTTCATTGTATCGCTGCAGTATTTCAAGATAAATCAGAAGGACCTAGACCCAGAACTTGATCTCTCTCTCTCTTTCTCTCTCATTTATTTTGAAAGGTCTGAGAGAGGCAAGTACAGAAGATAGAGTGATAGAATCGTTCCAACTGCTTGTTCATTATGCAAATGGCCTCAACAGTTGGGGCTGGGCCAGCCCTAAGACAGGAGCCAGAAGCTTCATCCGGATCTCCCACATAGGTGCTGGGGGTTGAGCACTGTGTCCATCTTTCATTGCTTTGTCATGGAGCAAGCTTTGCCTAGAACCCGCAGCCATATGGGATGCCAGAATCACATGTGTTGGGCTTACCTTTTGTACCACAATGCTTATCCCAAGAACTCTTTTTCCAAAAACCAAAGCAAACATACTAGGACTTTCTGTGCTTTCTGCTACCCTATAATTATTAAATTCACTCCATGGAAGAGAATACTTTAGAGCTATGTAATAAGATAGGAATTAGTAACTGCAGTAAGTGCTGCAACAACTTATACAGCTGAGTTTCCCATCAGGAAAGTGATAGCTGCACTTGTTCCCTTTCTGTTCTCATGCTGAGGCTATTTTTCATGCATTAGTTATAAAGTCCTTGAGCAGTAGAACAAGAAAGGTATTGGAAGGTACTCTAGTTTAGTGTTTTCATTTGCTGTCAAATCTTGATTTAATACAGTAGGGCAAGAGAGGCTTTCCATGGCTCTTGGCATCCAGGACAATATTGGGTCCATAATCCAGATTTTATAAGGGCACTAGAGGCTTCTCTGGGCCTTGGTTCCTAAGAATTAATGTAGTCTGAATGATAGTTCCACGTAGAGAATTAGCGTTTGGTGGTAAGAAGTCATGCAGTTTGGCCAAGCAAGGTGTGTGAGGAAGGATGATCGACTGTAGCAATACATAGTCATATACCTCATTACACTGTTTCTGTCAGTGATGGGCCACACACATCATAGTGGCTTCATAGATTGCATGGCTTAGTGACGTGCCAGCCATCTTAGTGTCAGTATACTCTGGGTGTTTGCACAGGATAGAACTGTCTAATAATGCATTTCCCTGAAAGTATGTCAATACTTAACACACAGATTTTTGTTCAACAGTTTTGTTTTGAAAGTGGTGTTTTATCTCTTTTTGTTTTGTTTTGTTTTTACTGTTAGAAAAACCTTTGCTTTTTTAAACCTGAAAGTAGAAAATAATGATATCTCAGTATCTGACTGTGCAGAGTATTTGCCTGTGTTGTAGTCTTTATTCCTAAAACAAGATGCAGCTTTAGAGGTACAAGAGGGAATCAGGGAATCATTTCTTTTTTGTAGCCCTGATGGTTATTTCAAGTTGCCAGTGATCACAGATCCTAAGATCCTAAGCGATTCACTGCACCTAAGATGCTTGTGCACTAATGCATGATGTGTCACAAGGACAGTCACAAGTTCATGGGTACATCAGGGACTCTAATGAGATGTGGGTTTGACAGGCTGTGTCCCTTTTCTGGATCAGGGAAAGCACATTGAACCTTGTCACCATGGAGTACAATGCATCAGTTTCTATTTTTCATGGAAAAGAGGACAAGCTGTTCATTTATTGAAGAATACAAGTATTAATTGTATTAACTTGTTCTTTATGTTGCTTCCTTCTCCTGAGAAAATAACTTACAGTTTTTTCAGATAGCATCAGGTCTAGCTAGGGGTTGGCTTATTTGTGCTCACAAATGCCAGGTATGACATGGTTTGATGGTTAGGGGACTTCATAATCCAGCCACATTTTACTGCTTGATCTTGTACTTTACACTGTCTCATTAATTTGAAAAGTTAGCTGTTAATAGTACAAGGTTGTTTTGGTGATTATACATACATACATACATACATACATACATATATACAGACAGAGAAAAAGAAAAAAAGGGAAGGAGGGAGAGAGGAAGGAAGGAACGAAGGAAGGAAGGAATGAAGGAAGATAAATGTGAAATGTTTTGCAATCAGAGTGCCATACAACTGTAAGGAATTCATTTTTTTGTGCTTATTTAACAAAATGGAGAGTGATTCTTGCCCTCTTGCAATGTGTCTTCTTTCTAGAATGAGAACAACTTACCATTATTATTAATAATAATAATTTTGGTGAAATTATTGCAGCTCACATCTAGTAAATGAATTTTATAATCCTATGCATGCTATTGCTAGTAATTATTCCGTACTATAAATACTTAGAAATAACCTTAACATTGCTATAAGTAATGACTTTATCAATTAATTGTGATCAGTATTATTAGTCTCTAATAATAATGATAGGAATCAGAGTACATCAATAATAATATAAATGGTTAAATTCTACAATCTGGATGAATCTTAATAATATGTCTGCTGGGGCACAGTAGCCTACCAGCGAAAGTCCTCATCTTGCACACCCCAGGATCCCATATGGTCACCAGTTCTATCCCTAGCAGACCTGCTACCCATCCAGCTCTCTGCTTGTGACCTGGGAAAGCAGTCAAGGAGGGCCCAAATCCTTGGGACCCTGCTCCCATGTGTGAGATCAGGAAGAAACTCCTGGATCTGGAATTTGGATCAGCTCAGCTCCAGCCATTGTGGCCACTTGGAGAGTGAATCAGTAAACAGAAGATCATTCTGTCTCTCCTCCTCTCTGTATATCTGACTTTACAATAAAAATAAATAAATCTTTAAAAAATGTATCTAATGCAATCTGTTTACATTTCTATATGAGGATAGTTAGTTCTTGAAATATTCTTCAAAAATGTGTTTGTATAAAATTCAGGGTTTTTGCTCATGAATGCTATAAATAATCAATGATAATTGTTGAAGAGATTCATGGAGGTCAGGTGAGTTTAGAACAGTAAGTGGTGAAGCGGAACAGTATGCTTGTGAATTCTTTCCATGATTGCAGTTCTGGGTCACAGTTGGTAGTTTGGGAGACTTGTTTGGAAGTTTCAGCGATGAATATACCTGAATCAGTGGGATTGCTGATTTTGAAAAAGAAGTAGGTTGACAGCAATTCTTAAATTTTGTACTCTGTTAGGCTAATTACTGGTGAAGTTACTTCCTTAATAAAGTGAAGGATGCCTAGTACTTTCATGGTTTCAAAACCAGTCATTAATGTTAATTTTTATGGTAAGATGCTTTGTCTTTATGTTCAAATGATAAAAATGTACACTGTGATTGTCACTTCATTTTTTTAAAATCTGAAAGGAGTTTATTTTCTTTCAATGAATATAAGTATAGAATGAACTGCAGTGAAATATCACCAAACACTTATTAGAATGAATTACATTAAGAATTATGTCATGAAAAATAAAGTTGTGCCATGCCCTGGCATGAATATTTGAAACAATATAGCTACTGTGGAAAATTCTTTGGCAGATTTTAGCAACTCTACCTTTCAGCATTTAATTCAGAGAAATGAAAAGTTGTATTCAAACAAAACCTTGTATAATAATTTTTATGATAACATTGGAAACAACTCAAATATTCTTTGGTGGAAAAATGTTTCAGCAAAGACTAGTAAGTCCATACAATGGAATATTACCATCCAGCAATGCAAAATTATTGAAATATTGATGCATGCAATAACCAGGATTGACAATGAAGGCATCATAGTTAATGAAAAGTCACATTTAGGTTGTGTGGTTCTGTTTTTAAAGTTCTTGAGATGGCAAAATTCTAGAGACAGACAATAGAGTAGTGGTTACCAAGTGGCAGAGATGGGACAGAATGGGACAGGTTCTGATATGTTTATAAGAAGAGAGTATCTCAGCCGGGATTTTGGCTACTTGAGTTGATAGAGGATGTAAAACTGTGCAGAACAATAGGCACTCCCAAATGATTCAGGTAAGAAATAGTGAAAACTAAATCAAACCTAAGTAACAGTAATATAAACATCAGTTTAGTATTGGTGATGTGTTATAGCTACATGGGATTTTTAACATTGGAAGCTGTATAAGTGGTACTGGGGTGCCATTTGTGTTGTTACTACAATGTTCTATGAGTTTATATTTGAAACTAACAACTTTTGTAATGGTTAATTAAAAAAAAGGCTTGAAAATATCTTAATGTTTTTTATTCCTTAGTATTTTCTACTTCTAAAGTACTCTCTTACATGCAACCTGAAAAACTCCCACCATTCTTTTTAAAATTGTTCCTTTAATGTATAGTTTTAGACTTTGATTTACAAAATTGGCCAGTCATCAGAAAGACTAGTGGAATGCTTTTAAAAAGAAAACTAATGTAAGCTCTAGATCCCAGCTCACAAAAACAAAACTTTAGGGCATGCATCCCAGGATTTTTTTTTTTTTTGTCAAAAGAAAACGAACTTGTTTATTTTATTGACTCAAGAGATCAGTGCATTAATGCACTTTGATTTTTCTCCAGGCCTGGGTCTGTACTCTTCCACATTATTTTAGACCAGTGCCTCTTGACTTAGTTACCTTTTTCATGGGAATAATGTACTTTCAGGGACTAGAAAGCATTCTTCATATTGTTGTGCTTTTTTTCTTTGCACTTTCATAATTAAGCCGCTATTTGGCTTCTGTTGTCTCGAGAAATTTACAGACAAGGGACTCAGAAGGAAAAGATAAATCTTTAAATGCTTGGAAGAGAGTTTGATTGTCTGGTAATGCCCTAGCGATATTAAGACATCAACATTATAGAACTTTTGCAGTACAGGTGCAATGGCTGAATGGCTAACTCTTGACCTTGCTTGTACCAGGATCCCATGAGTGTGCCCATTTGTTTTCCAACTGCTCCACTTCTCATCCAGCTCCCAGGGAAGGATGGTCCAAAGCCTTGGGACCCTGCACACTTGTGGCACACCTGGAAGAAGCTCCTGGTTTCTGGCTTTGGATTGAGTCAGCTCTAGCCAATGTAGCCACTTGGGTAGTAAACCAGTGGTCAGAAGATGTTTGTATCTCCTTCTTTCTGTAAATCTACCTTTCCAATAAAAATAAGTAGATGTTAAAAGAACAATTGCCACCATGCTACTTCAGGTAGTACTCGTTGAAATTTCAGCTGATTTAGGGGTCATTACATACCTAAGTGAATCATCTATAAATGGATTTGTTATGGTTAATATAAAAAACCTGACACCCAAGCAGTTGAAAAGTGCATAGACAATCCTGCAGCAATGCTTGAAATGAGTGTTTAAAATAAAGCTTCCAGGGTATTTTTTTTTTTTTTTACTATCCTTCTTTAAAATAGCTACCACCAGAGCCTGGATGACTGAGGGCAGCATTTATGCAGTTGAGTTGGTCCTGGGATGTGGCGCTTCAGCCTCCCGGTACTTCATTTTTGTAGGGTCACCCTTTACTCTGTTCTTTATATTGTTCTGTTTGCTACTGTCCTGAAGCAGCCTAAGTTGTCTGCTTCTGAAGCAACATACCCGGCACATCTCCAAACTCACACTATGTAAATTTGGTGCCACACAACAACATGAAGGAACTTCTAGATGGAACTGGCGGAAAGCTTGGGTGGGGAGGGAACATCTGATCTGAGTTTTGGAGAGCAGTTGGCTTTGTTGCTGAGGCTGAAAGGGGAGTGGATGCACCAGCAGGCCAGGAAGGGGGAACAACATTCCCTTTTTGACCCCTTGTAATTTTGGCAATTCCTGTCTCAGGTCTTCAAGAAGTGCTTGTGGCTCCTACAGTATGAGCAGAGGAACCCCATTGTGGCAGGCATCAGCATTCTAATATGCTCTGAAACTTACATCTAAGAATAGCTCCAGAAAGTTGAGGTCCATAAGTTTCCTGGTCCAGAGAGAGTACCAGCCAATCTTACCAGAACGTGGGCAAGAAGTACCTTCCTAGAGGTGCTGACTGCAAGTATCACTGCCATCTCTCTGCAAGAGTCTGTGATACTTCAAGAAGAAATACTTCTATGCATACACATGTACAACAAAAAAGATGATGATAAAAAAAACCTTGTTCCTCTTAATTCTCCCCAATTTCAACATAGACTTTTTTTTTAACCTTGTTACACACTCTAAGAATGTGAAATGTGAGCCACTTAAACATGTTTTTTTTTTTTTTTGTTCTGGTTTGCTTTTTATGTATTTTCACTTTAAAGTAATTCTGAGAAAATGGAAAGCAGTGAAAGAAGGATTTTGTTATGAAATCTTCAATGTGGAAGCTTAATTATGTGTGTACCTAAATGCACATGGCAGGTAGATTTTAGTGCACCTTCTTGTTTTATATCGAGGTTAATCACCATAGTGTCCTGCAGTACTGTAGTAATTCTTCTATAATCCTGGTGCAGAGAGGCAAGTGGAAAATGTGAAATTTGAAAGACATATGGTAAAGCACTTTGGACTCTATTTTCTGTTAAAGTGCTGTACTATAAAGTGCCCACAGAATGATAGTTGCTAGTTGGTGTGTCACTGAATTGACTTTTCTGACAGAAGAGTCTTAAATGATATGGTAAACATCTGGGTTGGTCGATTGTCTCTGTGGCACCTGAAGTGCATTCAGCTTTCTTTTTACTTAATTGTTGCAGAGGGGAGTCAGGCACTAAATCTGCAAAGTGACATAGCAAAGGGCAAAAATCTAGATTTTGAACTTTGTCTCCCATTGTAGTTTTATATTTCTTCCTCAGTACGATTCTACATCTTGTGGTAATATTATAACTGTTTTTGTTAAAAGATTGACTTTTTCTTGTTTGCTATTATCTTGTACCATCATTACTACTCAGGATTGTTTAAAAATTGAAATCATCAATATTACTTGTGAAAATCACTTACCTAACATCACCTGTGCATGGGTATGTTCAATGTTTGCACACAGTAAATATCCAAAGTGATTTCAAGAACTGGTTACCAGGGAGATACTATTTCAGAAAGCCTTTGCAATAATGATTCGTGTGCTCCATTAATTTAGGTAAGCTATGTCGTCTTACTTAAACTTGTTAGGTATGCCTGGAAGTCCTGTTGGCATTAAGATGACATTTTAATTTGCTGTTGTTTTTGTTATTGATCTGATTCTGTATTATGATGAATTCAATTGTAAGTCCTGCCTGTGTAAAACTTACTTGCTAAGACAGAAAGTCAAAGTCATATCATGTGCACCAAAAATTATCAGCGTTGGAACTGGCATTAGGTTTCCCTGTATGCCCACTCTGCATGGTCCTTGGTGTACAGATTTTCCTTGCTCATGTTTTTTCTTCCTTTTTTTTCTTGGCTACGCATTTGCTTTGGTTTATTTTCTGTGATCAATTCATGTCTGTCTCCTATACCAAGGTTTTTTAATGGATAAGATTCTATTAAAGATAAAAAAAAACAAAATAAAACAAATGCACATAGTAGTTCCTAACTTTATGTTGCTTTTAGAAATATAAGATGTCAAAATGGCAACTTAATTATCAATTCAAAAATGTGATGATAGTAAGCTGTTTGTGAAATGAATCCATGTTAACTTTGAGAAGACACAGAAGGAAAACCTCACGTGGAGACAAGATGGTATTGGAAGGCTACCAAAAATAAAGTCTCAGGGGTTGCAGATAAAGTATTAAATATCATTAGCTAGATCTAGGTTGATGTTTCAGTTTTATTCTAGGACCCTGCTAAGTTGCTGTCTATACTTGCCCAATTGGTTCTTACCTTAAAAATATGTGTGTCTAAATAGTTGCTATCAAAATTAAATGCAGTAATAAGTGAGTTCATATCTGGCATAAATAACATCTTTATCAGTACTAGCACCATTTTTGCTATTATTGAAGTGTGGATATTAGTTCTGAAAGTCATATTCCAGTGTTTTTGACCCATAGACTTTGAATTATAACTATCTAATAATATTTTCTAAGCGATGCTTTATCCTTTTTATAGTACAAGGATGTATCTGCTGTTTGTCATTAAAAAAATAGTTTCTCTTATGTTTGCCCTTGATAGAATGATGATGTGGTGATATGTCTGTTGTATTTTGTGTGGTGTTTTTCTTTAAGAGAGCTATATGTCAGTGTTGGAAAATATTTATATTTAGGATATCTATGAGAAATACTGTTTCTACTAACAATTACAGTAAAAACAATGTGTATATAATAAAATGTATACCACCATATACATAATCATAGCATCTACTTTGAAGCATATTCATCTGTGTTTTTCATTGTTTATTCACACAACTAATGTTTACCTGTTTCCTATGAGCTATGCGCAGGTAAGATAGGGTATGAAGACAGGCCATGAGTTTCTTCAACTGAGAGGGAACCAAACAGCGACCTTTCTCCTTGTTTCACAGTTGAGATCAATGCTTAGTGATGAGGCTATATGTACATGTTCCTATAGGTAAAAGTAGTCCAGAGGCAATTCAAGAACAAGTCTGTGTGAATGAAAACCAGGTTTTTGAGAGTGCAATGTGCCTTTTGTTTCATAGCATATACCAATTACCCATACTTTATTATTTATTCCTCTTATATGTGAATTTAAAATGTCATTTTTGTTCTGCTTCCATTATTGCAGTTTTGAAAGATGATTCATCAGTGCAGTGGCCTATTTTAGTGAACCACAATAGCTTGGGTAGAAAGAGAAAAGATCCAACATACTCAGGAATGGAAAGCAGCCATCTTTTTATAGCTAAAATTGCAAACATCTGGCAATTACTCTATTTTACCTCCTTTAAAAAAAGAGGAATCTTTCCTTCAACTGGAGCCTGTCAGTGTATTTAATCAAGGCAGCAATGCAAGCCGTAAGGAGCAACAGGTTTTGATTCAAGGAGGCTGTTGGCTAACCCAGTTGGCCAGTTTCTTTGGAAAATACATTTAATGCTCCCCATATGCTACTGTGTTATATAATGATATTGATGGTAATGTGGCAATTAATAATTGCAGAAAACCCTCATTGCTTCTCTGCCTGAGCCTTTTGTGGTGGCACTCATATTTTGGAAATTAACTGTCTGGCTGAGCTTGTCTCTGTCTATCCTTTTAAGCTTTGTGTATTTGTGAATGGAAGATTTAAGTATTCCAAGACAGCTAACAATCACTGACATGATTTTATTATAAGCTAATCTAGTAGAACACTGAAGGAACAAATCAATTTATTTTTGGAACATGATACAAATCTCATTGTAAAAAGTAATCCACCATGATTGTAGCCCCTTAGGACTCCACCCTTATTTCTTGTTGTGATAATTGTTTGTGAAACTAGTTCTTTCCTCATGGCCCAAAGTCAGCTCAGTTGGCAGGGGAAGTGAAAATGCCTGGTGGTTTACAATAAGGGCTCAGAGTTTGAACTTCTGCATTTTTCTTTTGGGTTTAGTACCAGCTTTCTCTCTAGCCTTGACCAATGCCTTTACCTTTCTATTCCCCATTTACCTTTCTCTTCCTCTGAGCCTCTGAAGAACAGAGATGGGACATTTCCCTCCCCAGATTGTGCCAGAGTTATTCCTATATTCCCTTTTACTGTAGGGTATCTTGGCCAAAATTTAACTTTGATTTGCTGCTGAATAGAAGAGATGTAATAAAAAATTAAGTTTTAGTGGCATGTTGATGTTAAAAAAAAACCCTAAAGTTCTAAAAATAGGCTGTTTTCTAGTGTTAGAATGGTTTAGTGTTTGGAAATAGGCATTCAGTGGGGGCCTTTCAATCTATTTTAGATTCTTTCCATTTGTTTTAGTAGAACTTTGTTTGATATCTAAAGTCAAATCTTTTCTCTTGATAGAATGATTTTACTAGGCTGTTTCTTGCACTTGTCTTCCCAAATCACAGGGAATTTTGCAAGCTTCTCTTATATTTCCATTAAGCAAATACATAATGGAGACTAGAGTCCCGGGAAGGGAAGTAGCACTGCAGTATACATCTTTACTCCCAAAGAAAAGAAGGGTCACCAGTGCAACTGCTAAACAAACCTTCATAATCATATGCTAGATTCTTTTCTATTACCTGTATCTACAATATCGTGATACTCAGAACCAACAGAATGTTGGAATTGTGGCTACAGCTGAAGGATCATATTATTGTCATACTATGGGAAAAAAATGGTGACTGAGGATTAGAAGAGAGGAAAGGAAGGGAAAAGCGGTAAATCCTATACCTGAAATTTATATACTGAAAAATAATAAGAATGTATGAAAAAAGTTTAATGCAGTTGGAGGAAGAATACGATTGTGGCTCAGTCTTTTTTTCTTTGATGCAAAAAAACAACAAGAACTTCTAATATGTTAAAATGCATGTCTTACTCTATCTATCTATTCCATGCTCGCAAAGTACAGTGCTTTGCTCTGGAATTTTAAACCGAGTACCCATCTCTCTGTCTTGATCAAATTGAATAGTTCTGATCTTCTCCTTTCACATGTGTGTCTCAGAACATAAACTCCTCTGTTTTAACCACTGTGATAAACCATGAACTTTTTTCCTTAGAACACTGCTAACATGGAAGAGGTAATGCCAATAGCATTTATCATATTCCCTTTGATTTAGCTCTTACAGTCTAAAACCTTTCTAAAGCATGGATAGCATAGCCCTGTGGTACAAGGTGTTTAGGTAACTACAGTGGTCCACTACCCTTGCTACACTGGTAAGAATTACTGAAGCTCCAGAAACTATTAAGACTGGGTCTCACTCTCAGGCGTCCTAATACAATTGATTTGAGGCAGGTGTTCCTTTAAGAAAAATCTTGTTCTGGAACTACTACCATAGGCCAATCTCTCCACTGATACATAAATTGTACAATTTCTGCCTGTTATTTTTCAAGCTTGTCTTTAGTATTTGTATTGCAGGAATCTGAAACTGCCTGTTCTGTCTTAGGAGAGTTTGAATATTGTTTTTTTCTTGTTTTGTTTGTGTTGACTTTATTGTTTTGTTTTTGGTTATTTGAGAGTTTTTAATCTTTTGAATTCTTGCTTTGTAAATATATAAGCATGTCTTGTCATATCAAGAATTTGTAGAATCTAGCTAAAAGTGTAGTCAGTACTTAAAAATATAAGCACCTGTCCTCAAAAAAGAGACGTGGAGTATACAAAAAAAAAAATCGATCATTTGGTCACATATGACCAAATCCTCATCAGTAAGAACTTTTTATTTATTCTCCACTTTTAGGTTATGAATCTCTGGGATAGGAAAAAGGTGCTCTGAACTAACAGCTCAAACAGTAGCTTCCTTTGAGTAAGCCACACTGGAGTCAACTTGTTAGCTTCTCTGACAGCAAGACCTCTGTGCTCCTCACTCTTCCGTTCACAGTGCCTAACATGTTGTCCAGGTACAGGAAACCATCCAGTGATTAATAAATTCCTAGGAAGTGTATTATGGCGTCCAAAACTCTCAGCTATGATAATAGTTTAGAAAATATGGTGAGAGAAAATAAAGCTCTTTTAACTGAGAAAATAAACTTTGAGATGCTTAGATACAACTTGAATAAGGAGTCTGTGGGTTTCATATCCTAACAATAACAAAACTAAAATACTGACTCTCAGACTTTTTGTGGACGACAGAACATGTAGTAGAGCAGTTCCTAAGTACAAGGTGGAAATATCTCATCATGGCCAGCTGAACCTGCCTTCATATGGTGCAAATAGGAACATACTCTGCAGTGTCAGGAATGGAAGTTTCGATTAAAAGGACTTCAGTGAGATTGGCCTCTTCCCTAGGCTACCTAGCATTTAGTTTTGCTTTTACACACTGGACAAAATGAGTCTAATTCCCCTTTCTTTTAGGTTACCTTGAGCCCTTTCCATTAGTGAGGTGTCCCTTTTTCTCACCTAGAGGCAGAACAGATTTATTGTTGGATCTCTATCTTTAATCTAGACTGTCCTGGAAGCCTTGTTTTGTGAGGAACCAGAGCAGTGCCTAATGCATCAAATGTGGATACAGAATGACAACCTTCTCCAGAGAAATCTCTTCCTAAGACAGGTGACAGTGCCAGGAATCTTCCTTGCAGGTTTTCTCTGTCACGTTTGCTTACAGGACAGATCTGTGGAAGGTGGTTCTGGGTGACAGTTGTTGATCATGTGTGTTGTTTTCAAAAATTATTATTTTTCTCACACACACACACACACACACACACACACACACACACACACACACAGAGCTATAGGATTCCCAAGGGAAAAAAGATAAGACTGCTCATGATTAAACACACTGATTGCAGTGGTTAGAGAAAATACCTCTGTTTTGAGGAAACAGAAAAGCTGGAATTCGGAGTGACAGAGGGGTGATATGGTGATGATTAAGAAAACTACATAGTTACCTATGTAGTTCTCTCCCAAATCAGTTTCCTTATCTGCGCATAGGTTTAGGTTGTCTTATATCACGTTAGCTTTATTTTTTTCCTATATTTTGTGAAAATACTTTCTTCTCTTTGTATCAGTGCTTTGTTTTTGGAACATTGTGCATCTGGTTGTAGTGTACCTACATTTTATGCTAATTGAGGTAGTCAATAAAACTCTTTAACCCAACCTTTATTAGGAAGGGGATGAGGTAACAACTGTCATTGTACTCTTACACTTCATTTATGATTTGCTATAGCATGTGCGTCTCTAGAATGTAACGAAAATGCAATTAGAGTAGTAGATGCAGGTGGTATATTATCCAGACATCTGGAAAAATCCTGCTAAGATCATCTCCTGACACTTCTGAACATCTTTCTGTGATGACCTGAGCAGACACTCAAAACCTGATAGATAAGGCCAAGTTAAGTAAAATTAAAAGCATTTTACAGCATAGCTGATTAATACAAGTTATCTTTACCTACAAACCTGTTTGTTGAATCATTTTGCGCGATTTTTTTTCCTTTCAGATTTCTTGGCTTCCAAATAATTTTACAGCTTCAGAGACTGACACTCATAGCTTCCTTAACTCTAGGTGTTTGGAAGCCTCTTATTTTACCATAGTGAGTTATATATATCAGCTTGAGTAATTTATTTCATACAGTTCACTCTATATTGAACTTACCCAGGTAAAAAATTATAACTTATAGAATGTCATCAATTTTAATCTGAAAATGATACATAGAATTACTATTTCTTGCCACAGAAGACAACCTGACACTGAGGACACATTGTAGAACCTGGGCCCAGTTTGATTAACACCAGGACACTTATTGGTAAAGCACCAGTGCAGTAGCTGGGCATTTTGTTGGAAGCAGAGGAAGGGCTCGTTCACATGGCTAGAAAGAAAGGAAAAACAAAGGACTGAGATTAGCACCTGGGTACCATGTAAAATAGAGGCAAACTTCAAACGTTCTGTTTTCAAAAAGTTAGCCCTATTCTGTACATGCTTGTTATTTCTTTCCCAGAGAGGGAATAAAGAAAAATGGATCTAAGTTAATAGCTAGAAGCCATCACAAGGATTGTGATCTGAATTATAATATCAGAATTGCACATAGATGCTGAATCAAATGGGGCATTCTCCCCCGGATAAAGCCAGTTTAACCTTAGTCATGCCTTAAAGAAACTACAGTCAATCAAACTGGTAACTACTGCATACGGCAAAGGCTACCCAGAAAGAACTGGGTTTGGACAGAAAGGCCTCTTGCTCATGTGCTATATGCCCACGCAAATCCTTGAACTTCACAGAGTTGTTTCCCCCATTGTGAAACAACAGAATTCAACAACATTGCCTCTTCACTTCCTTCCTGCTATAAAATTGTGTGAAAGTGTGATTCAGCTACAGAAATTTCATAAAATTGTTCAGCCCTGAGAAGGTAGGAATGAAGCTGTTCTCACAGAGTATGGAAAATTTGGTTAGGTTATGAAATGGGCCTTAGACTGGCCATCCTGTATGCCCTCAGCATTTTCTTCTGTGGACCACTTGCATTCTGACTTACCCCTTCACACTAATATTCTCTAACATTCCTTTTCTGGCACTTAAGGTGAATACAAACTCCTGTCCTTAAGTGCATAAAGGTCAAGAAAAGCCAACACATTTGTTCTTTTTGTGCCCGACATGTGATATCCTTTTCAGAGGCATCATTTCAAATGTGTTAGTATATTCCCATGGTGTACTTAGAAAATGGAAGCTCAGAGAGATAATACATAAGTTTTCCAATTTCATGCCCTATATATTTTAGATTGTTGATTTGAATTCAGTTACTTTTAAATAGAAATTCCAGGATCTTTCGATATTGTATTCTGTATATGCTGCCTTGTAACATCTAACTGGGAAATGTTTGTTAATTCTGTACATATTGAGATATATACACCTATTTATCAAGAGAAGATAAGTTTAAATATTTGGTAAAAATATGTCAAAGTGGAATCTTGATTGAAGGGATTAATTGTTAATAAAAATGAGAAGCTTAAGTGGAAGCAATGAATATCTAATGGTAAAAACTTAGATATCAGTCCGGATCGGAATCTGGGATGTCTAAGTTGATAGTTGATAATTTATGTACTCTGTCTGTGGTGAAAAAGAGTGTTAAAAGTCCTTTCAGGTTAATCTTGTGTTAAGAAGAACATTAGAATAATTTAATGACTTACCTTCTGGCTGTATCCTCAAAGAATATAAAAGAAATATCATCCAGAAATGACATACACATCCTGAATCGTTGTTTTGTTAAAACCTACTTTCTGATGTTGCTGTTGGTTTTATTTCCAGCCTTTTTTTTAAAAAAACAGCATTAGAATCTTAGAACAAAACAAAAGTATATCTTTCCTTTTTCCTCACATGTGTAGGTGGGGGGATTACATGGGAGACTTAAGTGATGGGGAGAAGAGTTTAATCTTAACATCCAGTCATTTATTCACACAGAAAATATCCAATGAGCAGCGGGGAAATTTAAGTTATTCTGCAGAGTTGTGCAGGATTAGAGATAAAGTATAATCTTTGCTTTGGCTATGAACATCAGAACAAGGAAGACAGGCTAGGAGATTCTGGCTAAGAAACTCTTCAAGTGTTTCCATGCAGCCTCGTCCTTATCTAGGCTGGAGATTAATTTAGAACATTTTCTATGACATTGAAAATACTATTAAGAATAGGGATATGGCATGGAGCCTTTACTCAAATGTATTTCAGTAGCACATAATGCTGTAGTGACAGAATTGATTCATCACAGCACGGTTTTAGAGGGAGGTAGGAACATCCTGTGGTCCTGTGTGAAAAAAAAGCCAGGGAATCTTGCTCTTGCAGTTGTGAGAGGGTTAAAAAGCCCATCGCTTTGTGTCTAGGCCCAGGCTCTTGTAAGAGGATGTTGTCTGCATGCCATCTTTGCTGATCACAGTAATCGGGTCATAAGAGAAAGAGAAGTAATAGAGTGTCTCTTAGCAACCAACCCCAGGAGAAGGAGAAAATTACTCAAACCCGACCATTCAGCTAAGGAAGTAGAAAGAACAAATATTCTGAAGGTCTGCTGCAAGTGCTCAGAGACAGGATTCTTCCAAGTGCTAGTTCCCATGGCTGATTTTGGTCTTAAAACAGAGATTGGGAGGGGGCAGTGACTGGGAGGGTGGGTATGGGATAGCAAAAGAAAGGCAGGTATAAGGAAGTTAACAACCACAAAAAATCTCTGAAAACATGAAAACTTGTTTCTTTTCTCCTACATCCTCCCTCTCTTGTCTTTTAATGTTTATTTATTTATCTATTTTGCTTATGTTAAAATGGGTAGACAGAAGCAAACATTGAGCAGGGAAAAAAGGGACTTTTTTCGTAAACAGGAACTTGGAAGTTTCTTATCTAAAGGGGAGATGGTGGCACATGTTGCTGTTTGATAGCGCTGTCACCTGTATTTTCAGGTGAGGTCTGGATTGCTCTTTAGGGTCCACGGCCATACCACCGTGAATGTGCGGGGTCTTGTCTGGATTGCTCTTTAGGGAAACAGGAATATGAAACCTAAGGTGGTCCTGCTTCTTTTATAAGACTTGCTTTTGCTTTCTGTGCTTGTTAATTGTGCAGTTCAGTAGCTTTTAATATTTAGCATGGAAAACTTCATTTCATAGTAATTTTCACATTTGATGCCAGTGGTGCAGCAAAATAAATTTTACATTGACAGTTAGCAATATATGCTCTAAGTCTGTGATGAACACTGTTATTGTCTGTCCTTTCTATTAAAATTTTCTTTTTGAGGTCTGCTATCTGTATTTTTTCACCCCTTAATGAGTTGCGTTCTGTGTTTGAAGAAGAGCCAATTACCTTCGAATATAAGTTCATGAAATCATTCAAGTAACAAAGACAGTTATGAATTCCTGGCCATCACTTTAAAGTGCAGTGTACCAGTTACTTAAGTATTTTATTTCTCTTATCAAGTAGATGTAGCCGAAGATCCATTCCTGACTGGAGGTTAGTGACATAAGCTTAAGATAGTTTTCTCTGCGCTGTCACCAGTTTATAGACGTGAAATGTAAGGTGGCCAGCAAACACTGGACTGTACCCATGAGCCTTGATTTCACATGGACATGTTGTTTTGTCTCACGGATCTTCCTGGTTAATGATGGAACTGATTTGGGAAGTGTCGCAAGTTTGTTCTGGCTACAAATTCTAGGCACCTGAGAATTGGTCTGCTGCACCTAGACTCCTAGTTTGTTGTTGTTGTTGTTTTGTTTGTTTGTTTTTTTAAGCTTCATGTTAGGAATGAGTGTATTCCAAAATGAATTCTTAGTTCCTAACTTCAGGTATCTGTTTGGCATTGGAGTATACCATACATATATACAATGGTAATTGCAGGAAAACATAGCTTATTAAAAACTACAGTTAGGGCAGAACTAAATTATTTCAAAATCAGAAAAAGGAAGGATTGAATGCCATTGGGATGATAAAGCTGATTACTACGTTGAAATGGATAGAAGAAGCATTTTTACTGTATTTTGATGCAAAGCAGGATTTTTAGTGGAAATACAAATAGACCAAATGGAGTTGAAGGGTAGAGTTTTCAGGGCACCTGGGTTATGTTTATAGACTTTGTTGAACTCATCAGGGTTGACTTTTCCTTCCGAAATTATTCTAATGTTTGTAGTTTTCTCTCTAGCTAGCACAATTTCTTAATAATAATGTATTGCTTACTGCCTAGTGAAAAGGTGAAGTTTGGCTTAGGAATATCTCTACCGTACCAACTGCTGCTAGGAGACATAGTTTATATAAATATAAGGTGTTAATCCAATTTCTCTCTTGGGGATGAAAAAATAAATAGGGAAATACAAATTAATGTTTTTGTGCTTTCGAAATAAATACCCTTAAGTATGCTTTTTCTTTCTTTTATTATGGTACACCTTTAATTTCATTTGATTTCACTGTTTGGTAGTTTATAAATCTGGAAATATTTGGTATTATTAAGAATATGAGAAATTATATTCTGTATGATTTATTTTTCTGAACCAAACTGAGTTTTGTTTATTAAATGAGTGAAGGTATATAAGTCCACAATTCAGAATTTTTCCTGGGATGTTGTGTTGGTAATTCTGTTCCCATTTTGTCCCTGTCCTTGATGAGGCTGTAGGCATTCATGCATCTCATTCAACCATCTAAATTTCCCAAATTTTCTTCTTATGTCAATGAGACAGATGGGTGTGTCAACATTCCTGAATTTCATTCCCAGATCTACTTCCATGGTACAGGGAAACATTCCCACAGATCAAACTCCTTTTCTCTGTCCAGTGTCACAGGAACAGTAGCCAGTTAAACCTTTTAATGTTACATATTTCCTCTCTGCAGTATTCAGCATCACATATGTGGTCACATAACATAGCTTTAATGATTATACCATTGTCAAACCAAGACCAGAGTAGCATGATTCCTGACTCCTGGCCCAAAGGAGCTTAGGTAGATCATGGAAGGTCATGGTTCATATTCAGTTTCCAAGTTACATTTTATGCTTAACTTTTTAGATGAAGAAACTGAACCATAGAGAAATGGAATCACTAGTGTTTAGGAGGCCAATCCAAAGAACCAAATCTCTAATCCCCAGGTTTAACATCATTAATCCCACAGTTCTTTCGTTATGGCCATAGCAATAGATTCTTGAAAGCATTGTGTGCATGAATTTTTATTAATATAAATAGAACAAATTTTAAGTATTTCATAGATGAAATTCTAGGAAGATAACCATTGTCTCCTCCCTTCTACTCTCCTTCAAAGTTCCCTTTCTCCTCCTCTCCGCTTTCTTTTTTGTTTTCACAAAACTATTTCCAATTTATGATCAGAAGACATGTGCATTTTACAAATAACTCCTGGTTATGTTTGGTAGCATTTTTGTAGGATAACCCCTATTTTAAATGTACATATACTGAGGATTCAGTATTTGTCCAGTACTGCTTGTTGTTTGGAAAAAAAAAAAAAGAACAGAAAAAATAACACAGAACCAATAAAAGGACTATGGCCTGGATTTGTTACTTTGAAAGATTCAGGAGTTCTTATAGTACGGTTTCAAAAGGGGGGGGGGGGTGTGATTAACTGCTTAATACCAGAGCCAGATTTTAATTTAAGTAGGAATTTTTGAAAGAATATATGTGTGTTTGTTCAGGATTGGCAAAAGTGGGTGTATTTTGAAGGCTAAATAGGAATAAAATTACCTTGAAGGGAGGTGGGCATTGATAGAGAAAATGGAATAAATTGTGAGTGGAAAGCAGGCAGCATGAGGTGGGATGAGAGATGGCATTTGAATGGAGACTTGGATTCTTCTGGAGCTTGACATTAGCACATAAGGTTACAGGGAAAGCCAAGACTCACAGGTGCTATAGGAATGATCAGTGGAATGAAAAAGTGAAAGTGTAGACTCCATCTAGCTTGGAGACTAGAGTCATAATGTGAGTCAAGGATATAAATTCTTTAGAATTGTGTATCACACCTTATTCTGCTATTTATACAGCTGCTCACATGGTAATAATTGGACATTAATATGTATCTTTGATGTGCACAGTCTTTCTAAATCATACTTGATCCTGCTCATGAAGGGGACTTAAGTACATTTCTTCTCTTTTGGGCCTAAATGGATATGGGATGGCACTAGGGCTCTTGTTTAAAATGCCTAGGTTTGAGTGACATGCCAACTAATGCCTCACATATCCTTCAAGAGGAAGACTTCCTGTCATTAGGATAATTTGATAAGCACTTGAAATTTTCTGGTATGTTTGCATCTTCTAAATCTTCCTTGGAATTAATTTTCTTTGTTGACTTTAAATAAAGTAAGTTTTCCATACAGTTAAGTATGCATACAGATGACTTTATAAGGAAGCAAGTGTAATTAAAAATAAGCCTATTATTTCTAACATATTTTGTCTTTATCCCTCTATTCTTTATCAGTATGTTTCTACAGCTTTTATGATATGAAATAGATTCAATTTAGTAAGTTTTTTAGATTTATTTATTTTTATTGGAAAGGCAGATTTGCACGATCTTTCGTCTGCTAGTTCACTCCCCAGGTGTCTGTAATGGCCAGAGCTGAGTTGATTTGAGATCAGGAGCCAGGAGCCTGTTGTAGGTCTCCAACACAGGCACAGTCCCAGGACTGTGGGCTATTCTCCATTGCTTTCCTAAGCCACAAACAAGGAGCTGGATTGGAAGTGTAGCAGCCAGGACAGGAATGTGTGTTCATTTGAGATCCTGACATGTTCATGGCAAGAATTTAGCCACTGAAATATCGTGCTGGTCCCCAGTACTTTTTTCATTTAAAGTTGGGGAATAATACTTTCTCCCAACATTTTTACAAAAACAGTTGTAGTCCTTGGAGTAGATGGACCAGAATTTCTTTTGTTGAAAATCTATTAGGTGTTTTTGTTTTATTTCACTTTAAGGGCAGAGAGACAGAGATACAGAGAGAGAGAGAGAGAGACGGAGAAAAACCTTTAATCCATTGCTTCCTTGTTCATTTGTCCTCTGCAGCCTCCAGGGCTGGACTAGCCCAGACCTGAGAACTGGGAACCCTATGTCTCTCTCCCACACAGATAGAAGGAAGCTAGTACTCTAGTCATCATCTGTTGTATCCCTGGATGTACATTAACTTGAAGCTGTAATTTGGAGTGAAGGAATGACTTGAATCTAGCACTCACACATGGTATACAGGTGTCCCAGCAGCATCTTAACCATTATACCACATGGGTACCCCCGATTTTGTTTCAATATTGCCATTTTAGTGAGCATAGATGTTGCTTTGATGGTGTTTGTTTGTTTCCTGATTGAGAACAGAATGAAAGACGTGATTGGTAGAGTCTTTTTAGGAGATACTCATTTTGAAGACAATGAGAGCCTATCTGTTCCTACATTCTTTGAACTAGTGCTGGCCATAATATACTCTCAGATTCTCACCTTTCCTAAACTCAGCAGCAGTGACAATGAATGTCAAGAGGATGTTTGGAAGTGGTTAGGTTTAAACATTTCTCTGCGTGTGTCATGGTTGCGTGTGCAACAGGCAAATCATTTAACTTAGTGGTAGTCATTGAGTTTAAATAGCTGGTGGATGCAGATTAACTGTGATCCAACTACACTGCCTGAATATAATAATCTTTGACTTGGATCAGTAGTTTCATTGTGATCAGGGTGGCAGAGCATGGTAATGGATCCAACGTGGTCCTGGATTTTGTGCATTGGAGACACCACCCTATGTTTCCAAAGTATGAAATGCTGGAACTATTGAGTCAAGGATTACCTATGATTAGAATAAGTTTCGAATTTTCTGGGTATTTTTTTTCTCTTTTTCTTTTCTTTTTTTTACTTACAATTACTTTGTTTCCTGAGGCTGCCTAAAAGTGCTAATCTTTAAGCAGGAGTGTCAGCACTACCTGGAAACAGGTGCAGCAATTTAGTTACATTACTGGGTAGAGATCACATACTTACTTTGTCTCTTTTGTTTAGCTGTTTGTTTCTTAGAAAGTATAATTCTGTGACATAGCAGGTTACCATTAAATGCTTATTGATTTAAGATTTGAAAGAATGAATGGATGAGGGATTGTTAGCTTGATGTATGTTTTTCATGGAGATATCCTCATTTCTTCAGAATGTCAGTTTTAATTAGTTCTAAGTATATATGATGTTTCTGCTAAAGCAAAAATCTTACTTAAGGATTAAAAGCTATCTCTGAAAACTGTAAAAGGATGCTGTGAACTAATATCAAAATGTGTTAGTTTGACTTATTGTTGCCTTTCTCTGATTAAGAAATGGGAGTATCTCCCCTGAAGTTGGGTGATTAAGTCACCAGCCACCTTTTCTATTTTAGTGGTTGTGGTAATTGATGTTTCCTGGAAATTTTCCCCCTGTTCTATTAATACAGTCTTAGGGGGTTACAGCCGTGACTCACTCCAGGAAGTCAACCATCATTTGCTTCCTCAATCTCACAAAACAGTCCCATGAACAAAATCAACGACTTCTGCAAATGAGTTGCTTTATGGCTCTGAAGAAAGCTCTAGAAAACACAGCTTTTGTGGTTCACTCTGTGCTTCCTGATATGGCGTGGAATAAAGCAAAACTTCATGTTTTTCTTCTTTGGTACACTTGAAATTATTGACCAGCTGGATCGCTATTGTGGTCGCAGTTAAGAGAACTGCCACCTGCTGTCTATTACAAATCCCTTGCCTTACATCTTTGCAGAGTTACACCTGAGGAAAGTAGCCTTAACAGTCGTGCAGTGGAATTGATGAACTCCCATACACAAAAACACGTGTATATTTCTTGCAGCACTTCAAATATTTTACCTTGGATTACACAAATTCATATTCATGTCTTAGCTTCTCTGCAAGTCCTGGCCGTAGATGTCTTTCTTAAAGCTTTTCCCCTTCTCTGTACTTCCTTATCTCCCAGCATGGTTGGGATAAATGGTGACTGTTTTCTATGAGGGTGCTTCAAAAGGTTAGCTAGTATTCACAGGTGAAATTGTTTCGTTTTATAAAATGTTAGAAATTGTGCACACATGTGGATTCTTCCAAACGTTCATAGAAATGCATTTTATGAAAAAGACTGTTCATGAATAGTGAATTATCTGTATCAAATTTAATTTATCTTTTCCATTTTCTGTGTGTGTTTTGCAGTCCCCTTGCAAGTTTGGTGAATGCTACTTATGAGGTCTTAGATAATTCAGTGAACCACTCCATAAAAAAGCAGTTACAATAATTTCTAGGTTACTATGAAAGTCAAGTACTTTATTTAAACTACTTTTAATAGTGTCTGGGACTTGGTAAGCACTTATGTATATAGTTATCATTAATAAATTATTTATATTTATTTATAAGTAGTACTTTCTATGATTTTCTTATGGTCCCTTATGGTTGCTAAGAAGAGACATGCAATCTAGATTTTTGCATCAACTTCAATCTGTTTCTGAAATCCTCTGGAAGTTACAATCTCTCAACATTAAATTGTGTGTGTGTGTGTGATTTAGTGTGAAAATATATTGAAAGATGGGTTAGAAGCATGAATATAGGTTAAAGTTGGATATTCATCTATTATGTTGGTTAAATTTCAAATGAAGTAAAACAGAAATGGATTTGTAATTTTCATTATTTTGAGACCATCAAACCCATGTTCATTTAATTGTAAAATTATTGATATGAAAGATGTGCACATGTACATGCACATCCACACAGAAAGACACACACAGAGATTGAAAGAGAGGGGAGAGAAGGGGAGAGAAGAAAAAGGGAGATCAGGGTAGTCGTCATTATCTTATGCTTGCAATGGGCTTTTGGTGAGGCCAAAGCCAGGAGCCAAGAACTCATTCCCAGTCTCCGGTGGGAATGGCAAGAACCAACTGTTTGAGTCATCATTTGCTGCCTCCCAGGGTCTGAATTGCAAGAAATTGAAATCAGGAGCCAGAGATAGAATTCAAACCCAGGTACTCTATTGTGGGATGCAGATGCTTTAGCTAGTTTCTTTATCACAGCCACCTCTGTCTGTGGTCCCTGGAAAGTGCAATATGGGATGTTACCAGACTTTCCTAAACATATCCACTGCAGTACTCATTATAGTTTCTAATTGCATATGTGTAAATGTTTCATTATTATGTTCCTCCCAGATTCAACAGGACACCTTTGTATCTTGCATGTTTAACACAATGCCTAGTAGGCAATAGATGTTTTAGTAAGCCATAGATACTTAGTAATAACTATTTAATGAGTGAGTGAGGAAGTGATTAAGTGAATTGGACATAGCCTTCTAAAATCCAGAATGTTAGTGCTGAAAGGAACTTTGACTGTTGAATTTAATGTAATGAATTATTATTCAAAAACTCCTGTGTTCTTATCAGTTATCGATGCTTTGGAGATTTATAGAGACAAATAAGACATGATTTCCATACTCAAGAAACTTATAATTTAATGCACTGCATTTTACATATTGGAAGTGAATTAGAGCTGTATATAGTGCCTATTGGGAATAGCAGAGAGGGATAGTATAGTACTTTTCTGAACAGGGACATTATCCTGGAGGTATTTCATCTGGATCATCCGTAAGGTTGATTCTTTCTGGATGGGAATAATGAAATATATTTGGTGAATGGATCAAAAGGGATGACCCATTAAGTCACGATCAAGGGGAAGTTTTAGTAATAAGGCTTCATGTTGGGGCTCAGAATCACCAAGCAAACTCAATTGTGCTTATTACTCTGCCTCCTTTTACATCAGTCATTGCAGTTCGTTAATATCTCTTTCCAATGATTCCTTTTCCAAAATTCCAAAGTTTAATTTCCAATACTTAACCTTTGTTCACCATATTTTTCTTCATTTGACTTGTTGTAAAAATTGTATTGCATATATGTGCTTTCCATAAACTTGAACAAGAGACCAAGTGGGCCTGTGACATCAATATTTTCTGATGTAGATTTTTTGTGCCATTTCATGTTTTATTTTATGTAGCTATAGATTCAGTTCCTACGTTCATTCTGTAGAATCATCTAAAGTTGACTCTAGCTCTGGCTATACGTTTATAGAAGTCCTTTTTCATGACAACTGCTCTGCCTTGATGCCATGCCAGTGTTCTTGAGTGACACATGTCAGATTGGAATATTTTGTTTTGACTATGTTTATTGTATTTGTAAAGAAGGGTAGGGGAAGGGTCAGTTTGGTTCACCCAGATGACCCTGCAGGCTCCAGGGTGGTACTTAAGAACAAGTGGATGGAGTTCATGGACCTATTTGCAGTTGGGAAAGCCACTCTGTAGGAAATACACACTTTTCTTCCATTTCCATGGGCACGATAGACATAGATGGACAGGTCTTTGAAGGTATAGTTGTGCTTTTTCTTCTTTGAACATGATTTTCAATACTTAAGCTTTGTTCGCCATGCTCTTTTGACTGACACCTGTGCACAATGGAACATATAATAATAAAAAGAAACCTTTTCTGTGCTTGGGCTCCTTTCAAAGCTTCATTTATTTATCACTATCCATGAAAGCAGAAATGACAATTCCTACTAGCAACTGGAAATAATGCCAGAAAGTGAACTTTGCTTTAATGTTCAGTTTGAATATGGAAAAGTATAGTAATTGACCTGGATCTGAAGTCTGACTTCTTTCCTTGTAGGTTCTCTGACACACCTGAAATCATTTACCCTACCGACCCTTAGGTTCTGTTTGTCAGATGGGGATGGAAACCGGTGATCTGTATTTCTGTTTCGGATGATGTATTATGTAAGAGTATATTATAAATGTAACATGCTGAACAAATATGAAAGGCTGTTATTATCTCACCCTCTGGGTAAGTAGAAAATGCTAGGATGAGTCTCATGTACCTTTCTTTGCTATTTTGACTCCAGCAGCTTCAAAACTTCGCTTACTGACATTTCCAATTAGCAATGCCGAATCTCAGCATTGTATCAATCCTCCCCAAACCTTAAGATGGAAACAAGTATTCCTGTTTTAGCTTTACCATGTGCATGACAGGAAAGAACTGTGTTGCCGTCAGAACCAGAATTTATCAATCTTACCGACTTAAAATTTTAAATTTGCAAGCTTAGTATGATTCATTAACAAACTATTTTTTCAGACCTTAGCTTTTCTCCAGGGAACAAAAGGAAATGGCTCACACTAGCACTTTTAATGAGCTCTCATTCAGCAAAGGATGATGTGCCCTTAATTTTGTCAGCATGTGTATAACGGATGTACTTTAAGTAGAGATGCTTCTCTCTGCAAACACTGTGCATAATTTTCAAATATGTCTTTGAATTTACCTCCAACGTGGCTAGATTCTGTTTTACTTCCCTTCATTAAAGTGTTTTAGCCTGGAAATTTTATCTTTAGATTTAGACACTTTTCACTCTATGTGAAGAGAACAATTAAATAATTTCAATAGTTTAAATGACAAGGATAACTTATTTTCATTCTGGATAACATTGATGTGGATGAGCTGGATAATTCTTCCAAAAATTCAGAATTAAAATATTGTTCAGATGTAATATCTGAAAAATTAAAAGACAATCATGGATCACTGTTATCATTAGCTATATATATAAATCCTAAATTTCAAGGGAAAACCATAGGTCGTTCTTTAGATTTTTTTTTTAATATTTATTTTTATTGAAAGGCAGATATACAGAGAAGAGACAGAGAGGAAGATCTTTCACAGATGGTTTACTCCCCAAATGGCCAAAACTGCTGGAGCTGAGCCAATCCAAAGCCAGGGGCCTCTTCCAGGTCTCCCATGAGGATACAAGGTCCCAAGGCTTTGGGGCATCCTTAAACTGCCTTCTCAGACCACAAGCAGCGAGCTGAATGGGAAGCAGGGCCACCAGAATTAGAACTGGAGCCCATATAGGATCCCAGCAGGTTCAAGGCAAGGATTTTTTTAGCCGCTAAACTATCATGCCAGGCCCAGATGAAATTATTTCTAGATGAGATTGTTTCAGGTTGCTCGCAGAAATGAGATTAGAAGTTTATTTTGGAAAAACAGTTTGGAAGTCCACGTATTGCTTTTTGCTGGTACACATTTTGCAGTTGATGTTTTTCAACATCTCCTAATATGAAATAGGAAAAAAAAATTGTTTTACTTGAATGAGATTTTTTTTGGTATTTATGAAAGACACCAACATTAATTCATTATAAAGAAGAAAGGTTTTTCCATTCGTTCAGTGTATCATGCTGTTTTGAGATGGCAATGGGAGAGCAAAAATGAAGAACCTTGGCCTTTTGCATTTTCTACTGCAAAGGGGAAGGATGAAAGAGTGTAGTCCTCCCTCCTCCCCACCCTTCACCACGCACACAAGCACACACATGCACAGCAGAGTGGGAGATGAAGAATTCCCAGCCATTTCTGGTAGGGAGCAGCCACGATGACTGCTGTCACTTTCATCACCATTAAAGCCCTTGCTGCCTAAAATAAATGATACAATTTCCTCTTCCTTGTTCTATTTGGCAGAGTAGGGGAGCTTTCAGCCATATTTGCACTTAATGCTTTTAATTTGCAGCAAAAAAAAAAAAAAACCCAGCTTTTTTAATCTGTTCAAAAGCAATGGCTTTGCACGTGTGTTAGTGCTTAATAATTTCAGGAAAGTGTTGTCCATAATGCATAACTTAAAAAGGCTTCTGAGACACCAGTGAAATGACTGAAAAGATCTTACTTTAGTACACACAGTGATGGTATCCATCGTTTCAAGTGAGCATGCAGGGTCAACTTTATTTTGTCACTCAAATCTTGCCTGGTATTTATGAGCCAGTGAAAGTAACAGGTGACATTTGCCTTTCACTTTTTTATTCAATATGTCTCTTAGTGTTGCTCCCAGTCTCTGTGTTGGTAGAATTGTTGGGGTCAAGACATCATGTAATCAACCTTACATCATTTCAGCAGTTGCCTTTAAAAAAAAATACCAAAAATACCTTTATAATCTGTTGATGATTACTGATGACACATAAATAACTGCTGTTTCCGATATGTATTGTTTTGTTCTTTTTTTTAAATGAAGATTGCTTTTTCAATGCCTTACGAAGTCATTTTTGTCACTTTTTATTTCATTTTTTACTTTAAAATAATGTAAGAAAACCACTCTTCCATAATCACCTTCCTGAGTTATTTAATTCTCAGCCTTTTTATTTTTTCTAGCTACTTCTTGGTGCACTGCCTTCCATGCTGTTGTGTAGGCCCGCACAGCTTCTACTTTTTTTTTTTTAAAGATTTATTTGTATTATTTTTTTATTGGAAAGGCGGATATACAGAGAGGAGAGACAGAGAGGAAGATCTTCCGTCCGATGATTCACTCCCCAAGTGAGCGCAACGGCCGATGCTATACTGATCCGAAGGCCAGGAGCCTCTTCTGGGTCTCCCATGCGGGTGCAGGGTCCCAAGGCTTTGGGCCGTCCTCGACTGCTTTCCCGGGCCACAGGCAGGGAGCTGGAAGGGAAGCGGGGCTGCCGGGATAGAACTGGTGCCCATATGGGATCCTGGGCCTGCAAGGTGAGGACTTTAACCACTGCGCCACCGCGCCGGGCCCAGCTTCTACTTTCTTTGAAGACCTTTTAATTGCTAACATTCATGTTTTAACATGGCATGGGAGTACAGTTGTAGAGAGTTTGACTGGATATTTTTTAAGTGGCTTTTACTGGTTTTACATGACCATTCTAGTCATAATCTTCATTCTAACTCTGTAGAAAATGTAGCTCTTTAGAACTGATACTATTTCTTATTTTACAGTTGTAGAGCAGACGCTCATACCCAGAGATATGGTGAGACAGGAGATATAATGTCTTTCTTGATAATTGGTTTGAATTTTCTGGAGCTTGAGGCTTTCAGAAAGTCAGATGTGGCACTTGAGTCATAAGTGTTGCAACTCTTTGATTCTTTAGGTTCAGAACCTTAGAAAGTCTTGAGAAAATCCCCAAAGATCATGTATGCCTTGAAACAGGGTTGTAAATGAGTAGTGACTTTTATAGAAGTTAAATATCATGGCTATTTCTTCTGAGACATATTCTACAGAGGATTTTTTTTTTTGTATCAATGCTTGAAGTAATATGTCTTACATGATAATGTGAACCACTAATGAATTGAGTACCTTTAAACTTTACAGGCAGAAAATAAAGTCTAATCTTTCTGTGGCAGAATGGCAGTAGAAACAGGGCCAGGAGACATATCTTCTGGTTCACTATCAGTGCTTTTTCTACTGTCCTTTTTTTAAATGATTGATTCTCATGTGATTGTGTCCAACTCTGATCTTAGAGATATTTTGCAATACACAGGAAAAGAAGAAGATTGTTCAATGTTCAAAACACTCAGTGTCATTAATAGGTTGATTTTATAAACCATTGACTATAATGTGAGGGGAATCTAGAGAACCAGGTCCATATAGAGACCTAGCATTTGGCTTTGCTTCATAATCTAATAGAAGTTCATTAAGGATAGTTGTGATATATTGTAAACGAGAATATAATGCTTACTGTTTCATAGAAGTGTTGGGTTCAGGTTATGACTCTGTATTGATAAGGTATGGAAATTTGGATAAGCTCTTTCCCTTTTGACCTTAGCAGCAGACTGTTTTGCAACGAGGGTAATATTTTAATTTTCCTGGGCTATAAGGGGTACTCAAGGTAATTTGTATGAAAACTTGCATGTGATAGATAACCTAACGAATGCAAATTGAGTTTGAACTAAGGTCTACGTAATATTTGCTCTAACAACTGAGATAGGACTAACTATGTGACAGAATTCAGAGGGTGATTGCTGTCTGTTTTACCTAGGATGTTGAGTCTGATCTAAAATATGCATGGTACAAATTTGTAGAAACAAGTAAACCTGTATGATAGATGCTAGTTCTCCCTTCTACATTTGATTTTGCACTATTTTTTAGTATACCAAATTCTTTCTGTCCTCATAAAAATCTTAGTGAATCTCCAAATCCACATATCTCAAAAATCTAGGCTGTTGAACTTCCTGTACTGGCCTTGTATCATACCTGACTGTATGTGTGGTGATGCGTGGCTAATTAGATAGAGTTGAAACAACTTCTGGAAATGTGTTTTCAGATTTGATTCTTCTTAAATTTTTAATCTTCTAATGTAAGACAGAGGAAGTTGGTTGTATTTTTTCAACCTAAGGGCCTTTATTATTCAAGTTATAAACAGAACAAACATAAAAAAGAAAAAAAAAACTAATTAAATGAAGATTGGTTTGTTGTATGTTAGAAAGTCAAAGAAGATTCAAAGTGAAAAAAAGTGGGAATCACTACAGCTTTAGTCCTTATGAACTTGGAAATTCAAGGATTTCCTTGTTGCATTTGTACCTGAATGACTCCACCAATGCCTTTGCTCTTATCCATTAGTGTGCAGAACAGTCATTAGGCTGAGGTAATTTTGTAATGTCAAGCATGGTGAATTTTCAATATTCATCCTTGAAGAGGCCTTCTTTCTCATTTTTGTTCATTATTTCTCTTTGCCCCATTGTGATTCATTGTTCCAATTCCCTTCCACCCCTTAGATTCATGCTCTAATGTGTTTAAAACATTCTTTACAATGTGAATTTACATACACAGTAACATTTTAATTTATGTGATAAATCTAATATTTATCAGCCACCACCCATATACTAAGCTCTATTTCAAATCCGTGTACTACAATAATCTTGACAACAGATTCTATGAGCCATGGACCTTTATGTGTTTCATAGATTACAAAATTGAGACAGAGAAAGTCACTGTAGATGAGGTAGCATTAGAAACCATAAAGTCTTAAGTTCATATCTAAATCTTGGCTGTTTTTTACTTATATCATCTTTTTTTAAGTTTTATTTATTTGATTTAATTGTTATTACCATTGTATTATGTGATACAGTTTTATAGGCACTGGGATTCCCCCCACCCCTCCCACAAACCTCCCCCCGTGATGGATTCCTCCACCTTGCTGCATAACCACAGTTCAAGTTCAGTTGAGATTCCTTCATTGCAAGTGACTTATATCATCTTATACTTTCTCTTACATATTGTTTCTTAGCATAGTTTCATTTGGATCACAAGTAAAATTTGAACTAATTGTTTTAGTTACATATGTTATACATAGGATTGATGTTGTCTCTGATATTTATGTGAGTTGAATTGCTTGGTATGGATAGCTGTTTATTATCTGTAAATGTTAGTAGCTGATATTAATATAGTTTTTTTTAAAATAGACTAGAGGACACTTACAAAACCCTACATACTGGTGAAATGTGAAAGGTACTTCAAAAAATTGCAGAAAATTGGATTAAAAGATAAGCTTATTTCTGTGCATAAGCTTTTAAAACCGTGAATATGTGGGGTCTTCAGAAGGTTCAAAAAAATGTGTATCATGAAAACACCATGCATCAATTTAAAAAAGAATCTTGGTGCCAAAATCAACTTAACTGTATATTCCATGTATCTTTTGGAGTAATCTTGTAGCTACTCACATGCATAAATAATGCGAGGTGAACACACAGTTGCCAAGTCCTCTGCAGTATCTCCAACACATCCTGCCACTGAATAGTAACTGCTGCTGTACTATTATTAATGCGTTTAAGAAATTATTTTTTCTCTGCCAAAATGATCTATATCTTAAAGATCCATGCACATTGAAGCCCCATCTAAGAAGCTGTCTGCTGAAAATATTGAAGAGCATTCCAAGCGGTCTATTTGCTGCATGTCATTGATTTATTCCCATGGTCATATCTACTATATACCTCTAACTTCCTGATCATACACAAGGAGTTTCAAATGAGAATGTTCTATCTGTCCACGTTGTTCACCACCCCCAGTGGCCTCAGTGGTTGAAGCTGAGCCAATCTGAAGCAAGGAACCAAAAGCCTCTTCCAGGTCTCCCACACATGTGCAAGGGCCTGAGCACTTGAGCTATCCTCCACGGCTTTCCTAGGCCATAAACAGGGAGGTGGATCAGAAGTGGAGCAGCCAGGATGCTAACCTGTACCAAAGTGGGATGCCAGCTCTAGAGGTGGAGGCTTAGCATGCTATGCCACAGCAATGTACTCAAGATAGCACATCTGTAAGATACAGAAAGACTATACAGTTGTTTTGGATTCTTCGATTTATTAATCTTGTATGTTTTTGTTAAGTGCTTACTATGACCCAGAATGTAACAGTGGACAAGACATAGCAAGGCAAGGGAGGGGGGCAGTTTTGACAACCAAAAAGATTGTTAAAGGGCTATGTCATGGACCTTCTGTTTTGGTTTTTCTTTAAAACAAACAATCTACATTTCCAGGATTAGTCTCCGTATAATGTGGTTGTAGACCTCTCTTTCATTTACATTTCTATGATCTTGTTACAGTTTGAATCAGAAGCTGCCCCTCTTGAAGAGAAAATGGTTGAACTTGGTGTAAGAGCTTTAAGTCTTCCCATCAAGAAGGATGTGTTCTTGACATTAAACTCTTTTTATCAGTATATGTTACTTCCTGTTATTTTACTGCTGCTGCAAGCCAAGCTATGTCTTAATTGAGGTTCAAGGATAGATAGCACAGAATTGTTTTAAAAATAGAAAGCATTTGAGATCCCAGCTTTTGTTTGGCTGGCTTTGTCCACCTCTGGTTTATTCTTTTCTCCAGAAAGATCTCACTTGCTACATGGCAAATTCAGATTGTCTTCTGCTCACTCAGAGGTGTTGGCTCATTGATGTCAAACAGTTCTCTGGATCTTGATTGATGGATTGATTGCTGAAGACTGATACAAGCTTCTCTTTTTGCTTTAAGTAACATGACTCAGAATAAGAACAGGGCTTTGGACAAGTTCCACCAACTGCTGACCACCAAATATTACTATTTAATGTTATACATCTACCCCTTTTGCCCTTACTTTCACAATTTTGAGAAAGAATGGCTCTGTTGAGGGAACATTGTTTTATTGTATCCTGCTGAAGTGCTTTCTGGGTGAAGTGGCCCTATCTTATAACATACAGAGTTTATGTCATGGGACTGAGCTAGCCTGGCTTTTTCTTCACTGGGTGCAGTCATGCCTTGCTCAGAGAGGATCTGTTTTGCCATGTTACATTCACACTTACTTTTTTTTTTTTATACTAACGGAGTGTAGATATGTCACTTTATTTGATCCTGAGCCTCAGGCTCATCTCTGAAGTTCTCTTGTATGTGAGACATAGCCTGAAAGGAGCAGGTTTTTCCTTCGTTGGTAGACCCATGTCTGATTCTGTCTTCTGTTCTTCCTTTTGCATCTGTTTCTGATAATGCCAGTTCATATAATTTGTCTTTGGTATTTCCTTCTTCCTTGCGTGCTGAGCTCCTACCTGTCCAATATCCACATCTTCTTGACATACTTGACATACTTCGTATTCCTCCATTCTTTGAATTATTCTTAATTTAGGTCCTTTCAGAATTCAACTCCTTATCTCTAGGTCCTACATATTCCAACACTCTGTACCTTGCACTCTTTTCCTTCTGTAGTGCTTGCCTGATTCTGCTAATGACTGACTGAAATATTGAATGTCTTCTCGAAGGCTGTGAGGCAATGTCCCCATCAAGTAGGGGACTGTGATCCCTCGCTAGTTCTTTCTGCAGCAGCTTTGACTACATTGTATCCAGGTACATGCTGCACACTGAGTAGACTCATCCTTGCATTCTCTGAAAACAGAATCAGTGGGTGATTTCCTTCCATGTAGAATATACTTTTAGAATTTCTGCTTCCAAATGTCTTTTTAATGGTGTTTATCAGGTAGTGCCTTGTCTGTTAAGCAGCTGCAGTTCTTTAGCTGAGAGTCATTTTGATTTCCTCCGAGTTTTCATTGTAACTCATTGGCACTTCTCTTACCCTTCTTAACAGTCTACAAGTGAACTGGAGCTCTGCCTCAGTAGTGTTGGGAGAAAAGTAATTCACATTTTAACACAAAATGCCATTTTGCTTACTTGGTCACGTTTTTCCCATTGCTTTGTTTTCCTCCCTTGTATAATATAATTGAAGGCAGAGTACTAGGATGATGTTTACTGTTTCGGCAAATTTAAGTGCACTTTAGGCACTGTTTTATATATTTTGCATTTATTTAATTTCATTGTTATAATTTTGTAAGGCAAAGATTGTTGTAATGTTACTATCTAACTGACGCATGGACAGGTTATATAACTTGTCCAATATTCTGCAGCTAGCAGTTGATGGCAAGCATACTAACCCAGGGAGTTTGCCTTCATAGACTGCATTTTAACTGACAGGCAATGCTGTGATTAGACAGGAACTAGCAATATTATGTCCAAAGTCATTATTTTTGATAATATTTGGAATTAATGAGTGATGACAATTCTCTAAGTTTTCCTAATGGAAGACCAGCATGTATCTTTGATACATGTTTTGAACCTTGAATCTTTTCAAAAGAATTATTTGTTGTGGACTTTTGAAAATGACAATAAGAGTTGAACTAATTGCTAACATGTTCCTGACATTTTCTTGGCGAAAATTTAAGAGTAAAACCTGTATATATATTGTTTTTAAATCACTCTAGTTTTATGTGTTATATACAAGGGTGAATTAACTAGTCATATTTTAGAAGACATGCATGTTATGTTGTCAAAAATTCTTTTTGTAGCAAGCATTTATATAGGTATTCAATTGTAACCCATTTTTATGGGTTTACAGCATGTTTTGTTTTATAGAATCTAAGTCAGAATGGAATCATAGTTCTAGAACCAATTAGAGTGGATGTAGTTTAAAAAATAACAGGTGCTATCGTGTAATATGTCATGTTGAATGATTGCAGTTTATACAAAGTTTGTAGTTGAAAGCCTGATGAAATTTCAAGAGTTAAAAATAACTTTTAACAGTCTAGAAAAGTTCTAATATTGATAAGCCCTGACAAGGAGGGTTAATGAAGTACCAATCAGGTCTATTGCCTTTTTTTTCTAAAAAGTTTTTTTAAAAAATTCTTTATTTTGTGAGACAGAAGACAGGGAAGAAAGTGTGGGAGTGGGGGTGGAGATAAAGGGAGAAAGACTGAGACTGGGCAGGGCCAGCTCAAAGCCAGGAGCTAGACGTTCATCTGGTCTTCCACATGGTTGGAACTGATGCCATCTACCAGCTGCTGCAGCTCAGTGTGTGCGTTAGTGGGAAGCTTAAATGGAAAGCAGAGCTGGGATCTGCAACTAGAAATTCTGATATAAAATTTAAATGTGAAAAATGAATGTGTCAGATATATGATAAAACTATCATATATTATCCTAAAATATATGATTTAATATATTCAATATGATTAACCTATCATATATTTAACCTTTAAAAGGGATTTTAGTTTTGTCCAGCATTTTGCACATCTTTTTATTTAGGGAAAAATGTTTCTGACAAATTTGCTTGTGAAAAGTAGACCTGGTTTTTTTTTTTAGCTGGTTTAGGAATTCATTTCCTTGACTTTTATTGGTGCTGTGGAAGAAATCTTGTGTTATATACTGTAGGTAGTGTTACCAAAATGGAGTTGATTATCAATCAAATTGGTAGGTTTTATTATCAAAAACAACTAAATAAGATGAACATTTCAAATGTAGTTAGGACAAATAGGGTTTGGGGAAACTTGCATTGTGTGCACATGTTGAATTCCAGTGTAGACATTGTCTTACTGTAGTCATGATCAAAACTGTCTTAAAAAGTGATAGAGGATTATAGCAAGGAGCTACGGTTAAAAGTAGATCTAATGATTACATGTAGTAGTACAATGTGACAAAAGAGATACATATTTCATTATGCTAACATAGTAAAAAAGAAAACAAATTTTAGGAATTTGATAAAGTCTAAGTGGAGAACTTAATTTGGGCAGGACTTAGCTTTTGGTTAATTCTGAATGGGTCTTGGGTTGTAGCAGTCAGAATGAGCTGTTGATGTGTGTAGATATGCCTGAGGGCATGAATGCATCCCGTGAGACTGCAAAGAAGCATTCTATCTCTTCTGGTGGTAGCAGCAAATTTGTGTTTTGATGTTGGACATTGCAAGCACATTGAACATACAAAGCTAGCTGAGCAAATGAAGCTCTGGGGGATTAGAAGATGCCTGTTGACCTAGGAGAAAGAGTCCTGCAACTTTTGAAATTCCACTGAAGACAAGTATGTGGAATGATATGAGTAGTCTTAATTAAAAACTCTTTTTTTTTAAGTTGTTCTTTATTTTGAAAGGTAGAGTTTATACACAGAGGGAGAGAAATAAAGAGGGAGGGAGGAACAGGGAGAGTGAGAGGGAGAATAAATCTTTGAACCTTTATAACTCTGAATGTGCTATACTGAAACCAGCAGCCAGAGCCACCATCTTGGTCTCCCATTTGAGTGGGAGGGGCCCAGGTACTTGGGTCGTTTTCCTCTGCTTTCCCAAGCATATTTTCAAGGAGCTGAATCAGAAATAAAGCAACAGGGACTCAGATGGGATGCCAGTTTTGCAGGCTGCATCTTTAGCTGCCAAGGTTTAATGTTGTGCTCCAACAGTCATCTGAAGATTTTTTCTTTTTAATAAAATTGTTATAGAGGGGATATGGTGTTCACTTTGCTTCTGAATCTTGAGTGAAGAGTGATAGTTAACTTATCCAGAGTTAAGTTACTCCTGAGAAAAGGAAATAGTTTGGTTAACGACAAAAACTCTTGGACTACTATTTGGTATCTAACATATAAAATTATTTATTAAGGCATTGCAGAATTTTCTATATGAAAGGAAGCTTTTTGAAAACCCTTGGGATGTTTCCTTTGGGGATATTGAGAATGCCTACAGGATGTGGATTTGGAATAGTAAAATGCTCATGGACTTTGGTTCTGCTAAAAAATGGATGTATTTGCATTGGGGTTGGATTTCCCTAGATGAAAAATCTGTTATTAAGTGAGACTCCCAATTAAACTGTTAAGTATATGTTGACAATAGGATGGTGGACTCTGCAATTGTCTGTACCTACAATGTCAGGATACACTGAAATAGCAGAATAATGGACTTATTACTGATTATGAAGGACCATACTATTATACACTATTGTAATGATATATGGGAAAATCGGTGGGGAGGGTGGAGGCTTGGGGAAGAGGGAGGGGAAATTCACATCCCATGGATCTGTATCATAAAATAATGATATTAATTTTTAAACATTTTTGAGAAAAAGAAGAGGTAGGTGCGTTGGCTTTTAAGATCTGTTCCTCCTCTGCAGCCTACCATCGCTGAAGTTTTCATCTCAGTTTACAGATTAAAAAATGTCATTTTCAGTATTCCCATTATACAGGGAAAAAGTCCTGCTGAAATATTGCGACATTTAGGTGCCAATCTACTTCCAATTATACCTATGTTATAAAGAGAGAAAAGGCATTCAAATACTAGAATTTGTCTGTGCTTAGCTTCCCTACTGAGTGAGGGATTATCTGTTCACTGTGATGCGTCTCAGCCTGTGAAATGCTCCCCATGTTTGGAATCACATGGTTTAAGTAACAGTTCTTCAAACCTTTCATTTTGCAGGGAGATGCTTTTCCATTGTCTGTAGCCTTCTCCTTATCTTTGCGATCACATGTATTGATATATTAATGATAATAACATGTAGCATATTGAAATTCAACTGTGAATTGATGGAGCAGCAGGCATTGTATTTTTAGTTCATTTCCTTAGGCAAATGCAAATATTATACTTGCACAGTTACCTCAGGCATTCACAAGTTAGATTTCTGGTACAAACAGTTTCCAGTAAATAAGAACCACAGTAGTGCTATTAGTTTGGCATCCACTAGGCACCTTTGCAAGCTGCTGAAGAGATAATTGAAGGAGAATTTAGATGTGGGATAAATTGTGTATGTTTATAAAAGATTTAGGAGGGATTCAAGGCACTTCTTACCTATACAAAACAGTAAATACATTAGCTGAGACCAGCTTGAAAATGGGCATTTTCTTGATTCTGAAGACTTGCCTATTCTTTTACTTTATAAAGGAAGATGAAAACAGTGTATTGTAAGTAAGACAAGTGCAGCTGAGAGATCACTTATTTTTCTTGGTGCAGGGGAGGCTCCTTCCATGACTTTAAAAGTACCTGGTTTCCCATTTTTAAATACATATTATGGACATTTTGTTTGCTTTATGATACAGTTCTATAGACTCTGGAATTTCCCTTCCCCACCCCACTGCCACTGATTTCTCCTATATTATTATAATAGTATAATCCTTCCTAATCAGTCACATATCCATCTTCTGCTATTTACATGCATCCTGACATTGTAGGTATGGATAGTGGCCAAGAGTCCAGCATCTTCTTGTTAAGATATATTTGATACTTTCATTGGGAATATGTATTTTATTGGAATTAGAAATGCATGCCACGTTGTATCTTCACATGTGGATATGAAAGGTAACAGTGATCATTTAATGCAATTTATGAATATATTATCCAGCCTCAGTAGGGATTAACTCACAGCCACTCTATTTTCTACTGTAGATCTATTTCTTTCCCTAATCTTAGATGGGTTTGAAGATAAACCCAGTACAATCCTTCCTAATCAGTCAGATATCCATCTTTCTATTGTTTAATCACTACAGACCACTTTAATCTTTTCTGGTTTTATATAAAATATATAATCTATAAATTATATATTATATTTTTTGCAAGATATCTATCAATTTAAGGTTTCATGTGATCATTAGTGTGCCTCTTGTTTAACGGAAAAAATTAGATAATGCAGCCCTTTAACTTTTTACTTTTTCCAATTTTGCTATTTTATGGAGTAGGCTTGACTTTGGGGCACAATGTATGTGTATCATTGGACAAAAAATTAATTTCTAAGCGGTTTCGTTGGGAGAGATCTCATATGAACCTGAGATTATTGTAGTTATCCAGTCATAGAAACTAGATTAACATTATTGATCCTTTAGAAATTGTTCATTTGAAATGAAGAGACTGTGTGGAAAAGTGAGTGACAGAGACAGATATCTTCCATGTATTGATTGAGTCCTTGAATGGCTGCAACAGAGAGAGCTGGGCTAGGAAGAAACCAGAGGCCGGGAATTCCTTCCTGATCTGTATAGGTGGCAGGTGCCCAAGCACTGGAGCCATTTTCTGCTGCTTTTCTAGGTGCACTAGCAGGAAGTGTTAGCAAGAAGTACAACAGCTAGGTCTGGAAAAATCAGAATAACATGGATGTTGACATTGCAAGCACCTGCTCAACTCACTATAACACAACACTGCCTTTGATCCTTTTTTATTGAAGTCCAGACTACTGATGTTCTTCAGTCATTTAATTATCATTAGTTATTTTATTTTTAGCAGGGTTATAATAGTTTTAAAAAACAGTCCTTTACTACAGTGATTTGTCCCATATTTAAAGCCTAGGTGATGGGCTTAGAAGCAAAGTAGATGCTTATTTTGATCACATTGCTTAGAAAATGGAGATGAAACAAAAGTGCATTTTCTCAGAATGAATTCATCCAGGGAACCAGAAGGGGAAAAGTGAGGTGAGGAAGAGGTACCTAAAGGAGGTGCTTTACCAGACTTTCCCAACTGACTAACAAGTGCATTAAGTTGCTTGGTTTCTCAATGCATTTCCACAAAGACCTGATGATAGTGTGTCTAAGAGTCCATCATAAGGAAGGAAAGCTTACATACAGGTTCCTGGTTCTCATCCTTCAAATTGTTTCCTATTGAGCAATGGCTTTCCTGTGATACTACATTTATTGATACTTTCATTTTGAACTTACTTTCTTAAGTATGCTTTTACTATTCAAGCAGAATGTGCTAGAAAGCAAATTATCACAATCCATTGTCATGTAGACTTAGTCTAATCACAGGCCCCAAAGGAGATTGAGTTTCATAATATTGCCTCCCAAGCCTTGTTCTATGGCTTCATAACTGAAAATTATCAAAAGAATCAAATTAAGGACATTTTTTTCTCAGTAATATATGCTGATTATTCATTTTGGATTCTTCATTGTGAAATCAAGAACATGACCTGGTTGTTTACATTTTATTTTAGTCAACGTTTTCCCATGTTTCTTTCTCATGTTCATGCATGATTTGCCCAAAATTGGAATATTTAAAGAGTTGGTCTGAACAAGATAATTGGTAATGCCTTAGCTGTTTGGAGAAATTATTTCTTGCACACTTGGTATTTGAAGCCATTACATAACTATTTTTCCTTTGATTTGTCTGTCCTATAATGTTTTTGGAAAATGAACGGTTATTCATTTATAGACACCTGTCTGTATATCAGTATTAATACAAACTTTCTTGAATGCCAGCCTTGTCTGTTTTTTAGTCTGGATAAGATCCATAAGCAATGATCTTGACCAGGCTGCTAGAGTTGGAGGGGAGATGTCAACACTGTTTAGAGGTGTTTTCACAAATGTTGTGTGTGGCCTTGAGAATGGAACTCTACTTCTAATTCAGTTTCATCATCCAACTCAAAGAGAGAACAAAGAATGCATACTCCATAGGTATGCTTTGGTGTTTGAAGATTCTGATCACTGTTTTGGGGTTAATCATTTTATACAGGGCAAGGTAGAACTTCAGAATCAGGCACGATCTCTTGCATTACATTTTATTTGCACCAAGGCCAGTTTCAATTGGAAAAATATTTTTATTCATCCTTGTATCTTCTCCCCTCCCCCATTTCCATTTTCAGCATTAAGTTCCTTTCTTAGTGCAGAGGAATAGACTTCTGGCTTCATTTGTGACTTATAAACCATGGCAAAGTTTCAAGAAAAACCTCTTGTTAGTTTCAGAAACTGCATGTTTAGGTTTAATTCCACATGTTTGAACTTTCAATTTGAAAGAACACTGGTAAAATTGTAACAACAAAGAATATACTTAGGATGTTGAAGAGCCAGTTGGTCATATGTGAAATTTTGGAGCTAGAGCTTTTCATGAATGAACAAAATAGAGTAAGTAGTGTCCATTACTACAATCGAGTGAGCTTCATGTCTAGGTTTACTTTCACTTTCCAGGCCTCAGCTGAGGGAGTGTTCTTTGCAGGTTACTCCACCATGAAAGTGATACTGCCTAGACAAGACCAGCTAAAGGAAGAATGCTCAACAGAATCACAAGTGAGGAATTATTGAGAGAACTTGTTATATAACTCCAAAAATACGATAATCAGTGTTCCTGAGTGATATTTGGAAGAATCTGAAGTTAGATTATTATCCAAAACACAGAGTATGCAGACATGCACATTTCCATTGAATACAGAAAAATTCGGGACAATGTGATCCAAAGGTAGCCTCGCTACCCTGAGACACCAGGATTTCCAGTTATGTCAAGCTGTGATTTAATGAAGGGACTTTCTCTTCTACTTCAAGAAAATTTTTTATGGATATGTGTTTGAGCACTACTTACTTCCTGTAGTTGTCTTAAAATTTTATAAGTAATAAAGACCACTTGAAAAGAAAAAATATTGGCTACATTGTCTTCACTCAATTACAAAGATATCATTTTAGTTCCTCAGTAATTTTCTTACCTTTAGTAAAACATAGTTTATATGTATAACTCGCAAATAGTGAAATCAATTCAGAGATTTTTTTCCAGATGCAACATATTTGTGTAGACCATACCCAAGTTAAGAAATAGTATTTTATCACTCAATTAAAACCCCTAAAACCCCTATGTGATTTCCAACAGCACGGGTTCATTTTGCCTAATTTCTATTGAGTACACTTTAGGAGATTTGTGGACCATTAAAAGTAAACACTAAGTACTTTATTTTTTTTTCCAAGTTTATTTTTTTTTAATTCAAACACTTTTTTTTTCCATAATGTGCATTTTCCACAATGTTTTGGAGCCTTATTTTGCTTTATATATAAAAAGAACTCTGCAGTATTATCAGCTATATTTAATCTCTAATTTTTACTTTTTTGTTGATGAAAGCTTAAACACCTGTTTCTTTTGTCAGTAGAGTCTGTAAATGTCAATTGTTATAGCATAAAATTGTAACAGGCAGTGTTTTAGTATCTGCATAGTTAATATTCTAACATTAGAAATTTGGATTTATTTTTTTTTTCTGTTTTTCACGATTAAAGCCTTTGGCATCAAGTTTCTCTTCGTTTTCCAGCATTGTTATTCTGTTTCTACTAACTTGCTATTTTTCCACCCAATTTTCAGATCAATTTTTTGTCAGCAAAATTAGTAAATGAAATGCTGTATCATTTAAAACTTTGGTTTCTTTTAACCAAATTTTTAACCTATAGTTACAACAGTATTAGTTATTTGTGGTAGTATCTCCTTAACCATATGGTCATGGTTTTTCTTTTTATTTTTTTCTTAAGATTTTATCTATTTATTTTTATTGCAAAGTCAGATGTACAGAGTGGAGGAGAGACATAGAGGAAGATTTTCTGTCGGATGATTCACTATCCAAGAGGCCACAATGACTGGTGCTGTGTCGATCCAAAGCCAGGAGTTAGGAACTTCCTCCAGGTCTCCCATGTGGTTGCAGGGTCCCAAGGCTTTGGGCTGTCCTTGACTGCTGTCCCAGGCCACAAGCAGGGAGCTGGATGGGAAGCAGGGCCCCAGGATTAGAACTAGAGCCCATATGGGATCCTGTGCGCGTTCAAGGCAAGGACTTTAACCACTATGCTAGGGCACCATGCCGGACCATACTCATGGTTTTTAAAAGTTAATCTTATAAGGCTGTTTCGCCATGAATTAGTAACAATTCATCTTTCCCCCACATATTTGTAAATCAGTTTTGTATCTGCTACTTAAAATTGTTTGCCTGATTTCTTAGTCAACATTACCTCTTTTACTTAAACTGTTTAAGTTTGTTGTAGTTTGAATGGGTATATTCACTTAGTTTTAGTTAAATTTTTAATCTAAGACCAATGCAAGTGGAACTAATTCTGGACAGAGTAGAGTATTTATGTCGATTTTTAAGAAACTTTTCTGTTTTTCTGATTCTATGTAATGAACTACCTTGGTTTTATTCACTTTTAATAAATATGTAGAATGTATCCACGTGTGCTTCATCCCTTATTGTCTTCCTATTCCGTGTAAAAACATCCCCTGCTGCCATTTTATTTGCCATTACTTGGTATTAGCCATTTTTGCAATTACCTTGAAAAGAAAGAAGATTTGGAAAAATCCATTCTTGCTTTAGTTAATTTTACTAGTTACCTTCCTCTCTCAGAGGACATGGATATATTCTATATACTCATTGTCAGAATCAGGATTGAGTGTGTCTATAAGCTTTACCTGCTGTACAGTTGTGTTACAGCCCTACTTTTTGGTGAGATGGAGAATAGATGTAAATCCAGCATCTGTTTATTTCTAGGCCCTCCTGAGAAATGTTTGCTTCTTTTGTGAATCTTAAGTCACCATGTGTAAGGTTGAGATAGCACTGACACTGGTCTTCTAATTCTGCTACTTTTGGCTTCAGTTTATACTTCTCTGTTCTAAGAAGACTAATCACAGCCCCTCATTTGTAACTGGGCTTGCTACACAGTAGAGAATTTGGAGTTTTGGGCCTGACAGGATGCCTCAGTAGTAAATCCTCACCTCCTATGCATAGGGATCCAGTATGGAAGCCATTTTGTGTCCTGGCTGCTCCACTTTCTTTCCATCTCCCTGCTTACGGCCTAGGAAAGCAATAGAGGATGGACCAAAGCCTTGGGACCCTGCACCTGAGTGGGAGACCTAGAAGATCCTGACTCCTGGCTACTGACTGCTCAGCTCTGCTGTTGCGGCCCTTTGGGGAATGAGCCAGTGAATGGAATATCTTTCTCACTGTATCTCCATTGGTGAACCTGCCTTTTCAATGAAAAATTAATGAATTGTATTTTAAAAAAAGAATTTGGAGTTTTGATGAAAGCGCAGTGTGATTCACCCTAAAAATATTATGCTGTTTAAATAAGTAAAAATGTATTAATGTATGCAATTGTCTAAGTTTTTTTTTCCCCTAAGGAGAAAGTTTGTGTGTGTGTGTGTATGTATTTGTTTTAATTTTTAATTCTATTTTAACAGATTTAACAGAATTTGTAGGTATACTTCTTTTTTTTTTTTATAAAGATTTATTTTTATTATTTTTTTCATTGGAAAGGCGGATATACAGAGAGGAGAGACAGAGAGGAAGATCTTCCGTCCGATGATTCACTCCCTAAGTGAGCGCAACGGGCCGATACTATGCCGATCCGAAGCCAGGAGCCTCTTCCGGTCTCCCACGCGGGTGCAGGGTCCCAAAGCTTTGGGCCGTCCTCGACTGCTTTTCCAGGCCACAGGCAGGGAGCTGGAAGGGAAGAGGGGCTGCCGGGATTAGAACCGGCGCCCATATGGGATCCCGGGCGTGCAAGGCGAGGACCTTTAACCACTTGCGCCACCGCGCCGGGCCCTGTAGGTATACTTCTAAGAACATTATGATATGCCCATTTTTTCCTTTCAACCAACCATCCTTCTCCTATTCAATCTAAAATATTTAATAAAGTTTTAGTTTTTGTTACTGAAATTTTGAAAAAACACCAAGGCAAGTGCGTTTTGTGCTTTTGTAGGTGTGCTCCTTAACATGTGTGACGGAGAGTGGTGCATGTGGGGCATGAGATAGATTATCTTGAGTAGAATGTGACAAAAGTTTGTGAATTTGCTACTATCCCTTTGGGGCTATTTCAATTTTAAACTAAATTCATTAAAAGCAAGAAATCTCTGATGATTGTATAGCTACTAACCATATTTCTAAAGCTTAATATTCACATAGGACAACAGCTGAAACAATTAATGCTTTCCAGAATTATAGAAAGTTTGTCTTACAATATGATAAAAAAAACTCTAGAAATAGATAAAACAGGAAAGCACACATTAAGGTTTACCTTATTGATTTTGTAAGATTTATTTCAAAGAATATTTCTATTAATAACTGGAATCCTGAGATAACTTTGTTTCAAATTATTTTGTGCATGTTAATCAGCAGAGATATGAGATAAATAAAGATCAGTACTGTTTATAGTTATTTTGTACCTAAGAAAAGCACTCTGTAGCCCAACACCTGAAATAGCTGAGCGAGAAAAACTACAGGTGTTGAAAGGAATTAGAAGTTAATCTGTCTACTCTTGTTTGTACCAGTTGGGATGAACCCACATTCTGACTTCTTCCATTGTTAGAGGAGCTTAAGATGAGACTTTGAATTCCACGCATTTGTTGGATTTTTATCCCAATTTTGTGGCTTTAAAGGTTTATTGCTAAAAACTAAACAGCAGGAAACTAGGATACAATGGACAACATTAAGAAAATATGGAGGGCCCACTAGCATGGTAGTCTAGTGGTGAAAGTCCTAAGCTTACATGCCCAGGACCCCATATGGGCCGTAGGTTTGTGTCCCAGCTGTTCCACTTCCCATCTAGCTCTCTGCTTGTGGCTTAAAGTTTTCAAGGATGGCCCAAAGCTTTGGTTTCTCTGCACACATATCAGAATCCTGGAAGATGCTCCTAGCTCCTGGCTTCTGGCTTCTGACTTCTGATCAGCTTAGCTCCTGCTGTTGTGGCCAATTTGGGAGTGAAATGGTAGATGGAAAATCTTTGTCTCTCCTTCTCTCTGTATCTCTAACTTTCTAATAACAATGATTTTTTTATAAAAAGAAAATATGGAAGCAAAAGTTGTGATATGATATACTTGGAGAATTTGTTATTTGATGGATGTCTGTGGATGAAACTTAAAGTAATACTAGAAGTAGTTCTCTCCTTTAGTGACATAGAAATTCAACTCACATGAATTCTATTTCTGGAGTACTCTTCTTTCATTCTCATGCAGGGATCTGAAATTCAGCATGTGCTTAGGATCAATTGATGGGGGTTAATATTGACTAGTGATGAATGAATTGGTGTTATATGTGAAAAATCTCACATGCCCTATTTAGGAGTGTGTGAAGTGAACTGGACCCTTCTAATATAGTGGCCCCAAAGATTGGGTTTAATCCTCTGGCATGACTGCTTTCACAAGTCTTTTCAAGAGGATAAGTACCATAAAATACTATCACAAAAGCCTTCATTCCAAAGAATGTGTGTGTCAGCTCATGTCAAGAGCTCTTAGTATAGAACAATGTGCCTAAAGCCATAAGCTAATAAACAAACAGATCATCTATTTCAGTTTTGTCTTAGTAATATAATGGCTCTATCAAACTATTTCCTGCACCTTTAGCTCTATTCAGAAGGAAAGGTTTCTGCGTGGGAATGTGTGTCTATTTTCTTTAAATAGGAGGGCATTTAGCTCCTGGGACTGGATGTCTTGTTTTTTTCCTTCTGGTAGTCCTAGTTGTTTACTGTGGGAATTTTCCATCTAGGTAATTTGGTATGTTGCTTGGATTATATTGTAAAGCATGGAAAAGTGCACACTTCATCTTAACAAACGTTCTTGCCTCATTTCCATCTCAGCTAACAAGGACGAGGTCTCAAAGTTCTCACTTGTCAAAACTTTCTGCCAAACCTGTAACGACCCATTAAGCCAAATCAAATAATCTCTTACAATGGAGCAAGTTTAGAAATTTCTGGTGAGTAGGATTTTCAAGGATCAAAAGCCTGGATACTCCTGTGGCAGTTTCATGTGCTAAAAAAAAAAAAAAAAATGGCAGCATATTCCTTTTGGGCAATCTGTGAATATTAAAAGTTTCATTTTCAGCATGGCAGTGAGATGTGTGAGTTAATGTTGGTCAGTTTCCTGATGTTGGCTGAAGTGTGTGTTTGCATTTTCATATATACAATATGTCTACTTATGCATACATATATACACATATATGAATATATGTATAAAATATATGTTTGTGTGTGTGTGTGTGTGTGTGTGTGTGTGTGTATGTATAAAGCTTTCTGTAAGTAATTGCCTTAGGACAGCAACCCTGCATGTTGGGACATTTTTTGTTTATGACCATGAAAAATATTGCTAGATTTCTCATTGTCATGGATTAACCTTTTGAATTGTAGAGTTATAATCCATCTGTTTCCAAAACACTAGTAATCTCTTTTATAATATTCTTGTCTTGTGGTCTTCTTCCCTTTGTTTGAATACTTTAGTTATTGGACGATAAGTAATTTCTATTGGGTTCTCAGTGTTAAGCTTCAGGATAAGTTAAGATCTTCTATACCATTGTTAATTTTTTGTGAAACTCTTCATAATTTTTTCTCTAAATAAGCTTAAGTTTTTACTACATGTCACCAATTGAAGTTTATTTGCTTCATGACTTAATTTTAGTTTTTTTGTGTTTTTGTCTGAGGAGCTAAATCTTTAGTATTATTATTATTATTTTCCACGATATGGTTTTGTAGGTATATAGGGAGTTTACCCATCTGTCTCCCCTTTCTTCAACTGCATCACCCCCTACTATTGTACACCATATTAACAATAGGATAGTCCTTCAACAACAGTTGCAAATCCACATTCTGCTATTGAAGTGTATCATGGCATTGTAGATACAGACAATGGTAGATAATCTAATATCCTGTTGTCACAGTATATGTAACAGTCTTATTGGGCATCTTCCTTTTATTTAGGAGTAGAGATACATTCTGCAATGTTCACTCCCCAGTATACTAGCCCCCATTATAGAATTCATCTATGAGAGAGAGAGAGAGGGAAAGAGTTTGTGTGTGTGTGCTTACCTATATATTTGCTTCATATTTTGCATGAATGTTGCCTTACAAAGAGAAAGACATGATATTTGTCCTTTGGGGTTTGGCTTATTTTATAGACCATGACTCCAACTGAGACCTTTTTGTTTCAAATGATAGAATATCATTATTTTTAATGACTGAGTAATATTACATGGAGTAGATATACAATAATTTCTTTTTAAAAATATTTATTTTTATTGGAAAGGTAGATATACAGAGAGGAGGAGAGACAGAGAGGAAGATCCTCCGTCTGATGGTTTACTCCCTAAGTGAGCACAATGGCTGGAGCTGAACCAATCTGAAGGCAGGAGCGAGGAGCCCGTCTGGGTCTCCCATGTGGGTGCACAGTCTCAAGGCTTTGGGCCGTCCCTGACTGCTGTCCCAGGTCACAAGCAGGGAGCTGGATGGGAAGCAGGGCCACTGGGATTAGAACCAGAGCCCATATGGGATCCTGGCGCATGTAAGTTGAGGACCTTTAGTCTCTATGCTATCGTGCCGGGCCCACCATAATTTCTTAATCCATTCCTTTTTCAATTGGCATGTTAGTTTTTTTTTGTTTGTTTGTTTATTCATTATTGTGGATTTGGCTGCTATAAATACAAGGTTACAAGTCACTTTCTTCAATCAGATTTCATTTCATTTACATATATTCCCAGAAGAGGAATAGCTGTGTCATATGGCAGGTCAATTTTCAGTTTAAGAGAATTCTCCATCTTGTACTGGCCTGCATTTCATCTGACAGTGAAAAAGGGTAACTTTTTTTTTTTTTAATCCAGACCAACAGATGCTGTTAGTAGATTTCTGAATGTAGACCAATCTCACTGGAGTTCAGTGCAACTTCAGTGGGGTTTTTTTGTGTGTTTCCCTATTAGCTAGGGATATGTCTGTAAGATATTTGATTTTTTTTCTGTTGAAAAATGTCTGCTTATTTTTTTAGTTCATTTCTTCTCAGAGTTGTTTGCTTGCCATTCTTGAGTTTCTGAAGTTTATAATTCCTGGTAATTAGCCCCCCTATCTGTTGCATAGTGTGTAAAGAATTTCTCTTATTATGTTGGTTGCTTCATCACTTTGTTGATCATTTCTTTAACTGCGCAGAGTTGAGTTGTTTATTTTGGCTCTTTACCAGCACCTCTATCTTCCATGGTTTATCCTATGTTTTCCTCTAATAGTTTGATGGTTTCTGGGTGCAGATTTGTGTCCTTGATACTGTTAGAGCTGATTTTTGTATAAGGTCACAGGTGGGGTCGTGTTTCTTATCCCTGTGGGCTGCTATGCAATTGTCCCAGCAGCAGTTGTTTTCCTCTGGATCAGAGTTTTTCCCTGGATTTTTTTCAGTTCTCTTGCTGACGATTAGTTGCCTGGGTATGTACTTGTTCCCTTCTTGAATGTCTATTCTTTTCCATTGATCTTCTCTGTTTCTGTATCAATACCAAATTGTTTTGCTTTCCACTGTCCTATGTCCTATTTAATGTCTTGAGATCTGGAATTGTGTCTCTTCCAGCTTTTTTTTTTTTTTTTTTATTGTTGCTTACATTGTATTATGTAGTACAGTTTTATAGGCGCTGGGGATTCCCCCCACCCCTCCCATACCCCTCCCCCCATGGTGGATTCCTCCACCTTGTTGCATAACCATAGTTCAAGTTCAGTTGAGATTCATTGCTTGCAAACACATGCCTAGCATAAAGTTCAGCGTCTTATTGTCCAGATAAGTCCAGTGGCCTCTTGGGGAGACCTTCTATGGTCTGAAGATAGGTCTTCCAGCTTTTTTTATTCTTCAGGATAGCGTTGACTGTTACTGTTTTGTATCATCTATTCTATTTCTGAGAAAAATTTTGACTGAGATCACATTGAATTTGTATATTACTTTTGATAAGGTGGATATTTTGATTATGTTGATCCTGCCAATCCAGGAATGTGGTAATTCTCTCAATCTTTTAATGTGTCCTGAAATTTCTTTTTAAAAATATGTTTTATAATTTTTATCATAGAGCTCTTCCGCATCTTTGGTTAGGTTTCTTCCAAGGTATTTAAGATTCCTCTCTGCTATTTTAAAGGTGACTGCACTTACAAATTCTTTCTTAGCCATGGAGTTTTTGTGTATACTCAAGTGATCAATTTATGTTAATTTTGTATCCTGTTACCCTGCCAAATTCTCTTATGAGTTTCTTTAGTCTCTTGATTTAGTCTTTTGTTATCCAATGTATTGAGTCACATTGTGTGTTTAGAGGGATGTTTTTAATTCTTTAATTTCTATTTGAATTCCTTTAATTACTTGATCTTGCCTAAAAGCTCTAGTGAGGACTTCCAATACTATTTTGAATAGCTGTGGTGAGAGTGAACATCCTTTTCTAGTTCCAGATCTTTGTGGCAAAGCTTCCAGTCTTTCCCCATTTAGTATGATGCTGGCATTGGGGTTTTCATATATTGCTTTGATTTTGTTCCTTCTGTGATTTCGGTTTTCTCTGTGATTTTATTTTTAGATGTTTTGTATATGTGCCTTTGGGTTTGGTATTTTTCCCCCCTGTAGCTGGGTATACTTTTCTGGACATCAAGGATTTTTCTTTTATGATTTGGAGTATGTCACTTTAATCCCTTTCAGCCTGTTGGGTTTCCTCTTAGAAGTCAGTAGTTGATCTGATTGGGGTTCTTCTATAAATTAATTGATTTTTCTTGTGTGCATACTTTTAACATCTTTATATTCAAATGAAGAAAGCTTGATTATGATATCTCCTGGCAGGAATTGTTTTTGGCCAACTCTGTTTAGGGTTCTGTGCCCTGCCTATATTTTATTACCTAATTCTTCATTCATGTTAGAGGAGCTTTTAATTATAATTTCATTGGATGCATGTTTTCAGAATTATTTTTTATTGGAGAGGCACATTAGATTTACAGAGAGAAGGAGAGATAGAAAGAGCTGGTTCATTCCCCATATGGTCACAATGTCTGAACCAATATGAAGTCAGAAAACGGAAACTTCTTTCAGGTCTCCTGCATGGGTATAGGGTAACAAGATACTAGGCTACTTTCTACTGCTCTTCAAGGCAACAAGCAGGGAGCTGAATGGGAATTGGAGCAGTCAGGATATGAACCAGTGCCCATGTGAGATCCCAGTGCATTCTAGTAATGATTTCACTGATGGAACCATCATTATTTGCCTTGAATATATTATCCTGACTTCTCTTTCTACACCTCCAGGAATTTCCATTATTCTTATGTTCAGCCTTTTGATGGTGCCGCTGAATTATTGGTTGCTTCTTTTAGCTTGACTCCATCCTTCTTCCAACTTTTTGACTATTTCAGCATTATTGTAGGATGTGTCTTCCAGTTCTGACATTCTTCTGCCTCATTTTATTACTGAGGCTTTCTACTGCATTTTTAGTTTGCTGTATTGTACTCTTCATTTGTAATTTGCTGTATTGTACTCTTCATTTGTAGTTTGCTGTATTGTGCTCTTCATAAATCAGTTTGATTTTGTTTCAATGTTATTACTTCGCCTGCAATGTATTCCTTAAATTCCTTGAACTCTTGTATGTACCTTTTGCTTTGAAGAAGCTTTATAATAATTTAGAAAATTCTTTATCTGGGAGTTTCTTGATATCTTCCTCAGTTAACTCTAACCCAGTTCAGCACTGTCTGTTTCTGTGATCCCATGTTGTGGTTGCATCATTTTTGGCTCAGGCTTTGTCTCACTCACACTTCCAGCACAACCTGAGGTTAGGCAGACACCAGCTGTGACCTTAACCTAGGTCACAGGGATATCAATAGAACAGATTTTTATTTTTATTTATTTTTTTTTATTATTTTGTGATATGTCCTCTTCTTGCTAAAACCTGCTGCCCATCAGTTCTGGACTTATTTTGGTTGGAACCTGTGGGATTCCAACTTGGTATTATTTTCTTGCCATGTTTTGAGCAAGAAGTGAACTCTCCCCTGACTTAATGCATGTGCAGCTTGCCGTTGTCCCTTCCTACACCCAGGGACTTTGCTGTAGAAGCAAAAAATCACACCCTATGGACACTTATGGGGGAGGGAGGTCTCGGCCCTGAAATCTACCCTGTTCTCGTATCCATCCAATAAAACTCCAGCCCTTTTCTGCTTATGACCAGCTTAAAACCATTAGGAAGAACTGTAGTTTGAAACCTGGATTCATCTCTTGTGGACCTGGTAATCTCATCTTCCCACTTGACTATCAGTGGAGCTCTGATCACCTCTGAGCTATCTGGTGCAATGTCACTCTGTTCTCTCTGCTGCTCCCCTGTGACCACTGGTCTCCAGGGGTGCCTCTGCCATGTGCCTGCCCTTCTGTATTTCCCAGGATCTCAGCCTCTCTACTTATGCTTAGCTAATCCTTTTCCATCCGTTTTATGTATCTTCACCTTATTCTGCCATCTTGCTCTCTCTGTTGCACTAAATAATGTTGAAATATAATGATTTCTGTCATCTTGGGTGTATTTTGTTTGCACATCATCCTTGCGCAGGGACCATGCTAATCTTCTCTGTATCTTTTGAATTTTAGTATATGCGGTGCCAAAGCGAGCACGGTATATTTTGTTAGTAACTCGATCCTTTTTGCTAAATTATAACATTAGTTTTTATCCTTGCATGTCTATTGATTTTACCATACTTGCCTTTTAAAGACTTGGCCTTGGAGGTCACCAAACAATGCTGTGTTAACATTTTCACTCTGGTTATAAGATTCAAGGGCATGAGTAACTTTCTGTAAACATTGGTTCTGATGTATCTGGCCCTGGACTGTCTTTCTCATCCTATTTCCTTATCCATTCAAAGAAACTAAGAAATATATTCCCATGGGGAGAATATATAGTTACTTTATCTGAAACTCTACTGTGTATTTTTTCACTGAAACTCTTTAACTTGTACCTAATACAATTTTTTATTTTCCTAAAGGTCAGAGCATGATGATAGTTACATAAAGAAAGGAACCATGTCTGTGGAACAGAAGTGGAGTTTTGAAATAAAATGCTTAAATTTTGGCAAATACTTGAAATTCTGGAGCAGTTGTAAAAAAATTTGTTCCAAGACCTGTTATCTCAACTTGCTGCTATACTAATGGATTCTCCCTCCTTCAGAATGTGCAACATTTGGTTGTAGTAGAATAATGACCAGTAGATATACCCAAAGTCTCAGAGCCTTGGAATATGAGTTTCTATGCAAAGACAAAAGATTCAGTGTATCATTGAGACAAAGATATGTTGACAAAGAGGACCAAAGAGCAGTAATGACAGTGTCCTAGAGAAACCCAACAGGGGAAAGAAGTCATTTCCCTGTAGGAACTCCAGAAGGAGTGCTACCTTACTTGCTCCTTGATTTCAGTTTACTGATACCTAAGATGGCGTTTTGAATGGTAAAGTGCAAGATAACCAATTTGTGGTTTTTAAAACAATAACGTTTGTGAGAAATTTTGGGGAGTAACAATAAAAAAATGAATACACAGCTAAAATTATCCATGTGCTTATCTGTTCAGATGGTGAAGTCCACAAGAATGACAATATTTTTCAAAAAAATTATCTTGCAATCCCTAATGTGTCCTAGAAGGTTAAGCAGGTGTCTGTGGTTCTGGCAGCCTCTATCAATCTTGATTCCACTTCTGGCTGCTACATTTCTCATCTACTCCCTGAGAAAAGCAGCAGCAGAAGGTCTAAGTGTGTGGGCCCCAATCACCAATTGGGAACTTACAGTGAAGCTGCTGGTTCCTGGCTTGGCTTCTGCCTGGCTCTGGCCTGGCTCATCTCTGGCTGTTGCAGCCACTTGGGTAGTAAATCAGTGGATTGGAGATTCTCTACCTCAGTCCCTTTCTGTGCCTCATCCTTTCTTTATCTTTTCCTCCTTCTTTCTGCGTAATCCTGGTTTTAAAATAAATAAATAAAACTCAGTCATTTCAGAGTTGTGCATTAAAGAGATATACATTTCCATTGGAGCGGGCCTTTGGTACAGAGATTAAGCTACTACCTAAATGTTCACATTCCATGTCAGAGTGTCCGGGATTGAGTTCTGACTCCTTCCAGTTCAAGGTTCCTGCTGACTTATACCACGGGAGGTAGCAGGCTATGACATAAGTATTTGAAGCAATGTCAGGTGTTTGGAAGATCCAGCTTGAATCCCTGGCTCTTGGGTTCAATCTGACCCAACCTCAGCTATTGCAAGCTTTTGGGCAGTGTACCAGAAGAAGGAAGATCCATTCCTCTGTCTGTGTCTCTTTTTACATTCTAAATAAGTAAATTAAGAAAGAAGATAACTTCTTCGTAAAACACGAGATAACTAGTACTTGCTGACCATGGAATTATGATTGATGCCTTCCCAGTTCTATTTTACTCTGGAAATGTTATAGCATGGTTTAACTTAATTGAATCTTGATTTTCTCCTTTGTACAATACATTTAGGGGCTACATGATATTTAGAACATTTTTTTCCTTATGTCTAGATAATATTTTCAGGCATCTGGGCCATCTATTATTGCAACAGGAGATGCTAAGTAAATGAAGGATCTGGACAAGTGCTGGGAAGCAGCACTGAAGACAAGAAGTGGGCTGAATGCGGCTGATTGACCATTGCTTGCTGATCCTTGCACTATTATTGTATTGTACACCCTTTCTCATCTGATTATCTAGTGAGTTGATAAAGTTGTGCAATAGTGTTTATTAAGTCAAAGACATCACTCTAACTCTTGGAATGCTAACTCAAGTGATGTCATGGACCTATTTGTGAGAAGCAGCTTACTATGGCAGATTCTAGTGCCAGGAAAAGAGCTGCCACTATTTCCTTGGCAAATAGACTAAGGACAAATGCTCTTAAGGATGAGACATAGGAGATCCTTGAATGCCAAGGCTGAACTCACTGAACTTAAATCTCAGAGACTGGAACTACTGTTGGAGAAATGAAAGAGCCATAAATCCACTATGCTCCAGAATCAAAGACCTTCCGAGGCGACAGGCCAAATGAAGCAAGAGGAGGAACTGAGTTCCTCACTCAACTGAATTATGTCTTTTGACAGGCAGACCAGGTCTGCTAAAATCACGAAGTTTCTGGGTCTCTGCCCAGAACACGTCATTAAGCTTTGCTATTTGGAATTGTCTTCCATCAGAAGACCTCCTAATCTGAGGGAGTGAAAATAGAGTGAATGAAACAGAGAATGAGCACCTCCCTAGAGGGACATGTAGGTTGTTCAAGAGAACTTGCTTTTTGAATTGCACTATAATTGAAAAACCATGATGAACATCCAATAGATTTTGGAGGCTTTTTGAACATTGCTATCAAGGGAGAACTTCATGATTGTGAATGTAGGAATATGAGTTGATGGATAAAAGTGTACAAATAAGATGCCATCCAGAGATAAGCAGCGAGCATTGGGATGTCTGTGTTGGTCGGACTGCCTGGTTATGATTGCAGTTGTTTTGATTTGGCTTTGTCATTAGATTTTGAATGACAAAAGCTCCCTCTGATTTGTGTGTCACAATAGTTTGTTTGTATCTTAAGATTATTCAAGAACAGTTTGTCCATTAAGGGAAAAAAAAAGAGTGAACCAGTAATCCTCCCAGACACAGGAAATCTCGGGTTAATCAGCTACAGAAGAGCTGGCTTTGCCAAGTCAGGGCAGCCTCAGGGCTCCTGGTGTGGTGCTTTTCCAAGATCTCTGAATATTCCAGGGAGAACACACTGTTTTTTAATCCACTCATTGGATGTCATCTTCCTATTATTCTGGTAATGCTCATGTGCTTTTGTCTCTGTTTGTTGGACTTTACTCCAAGTTCTGTGGAACCCTGGTATGGTAAGAATCACAATAAGCCTCCAGCATAAGGTCAGGGAATTTTAAATTATGTCTTCTATTTGAGTTTCTGAATCCATATGAAGCAAAGCTTTATGGGCATGTCACAATTTGAACCATCTCATGATAAAAAATAGTTAATGTTTATGTAAGACATTATAGTTTTAGAAACAGTTTATCTAAGTCTACCCTTGAGCAATAAAAAATGCTGTTATTCTCATTTTATAAAAGGCAACGACAAAATAACACGTAGAAAGTCATCATTTACACAGGAGCACATTAGTAGTGAATGGTTTATGAGTGGCTAAAAGTGGCATATTTTAATTAAATATGAATATTCCTTTTTATCTTCATGTTTCCCAGTTAACTCCAGCACTAATCAGTAGGTTTTCCTTTTGTAGAAGATTGGCATGGGGAAGTAAACAATCTGTGTCTGTCTTTTGGTGTCTAATTCTCATTCCCTCTCCTGCTCATGTGCACATTGGCACACGTACAGGCACCCGTGTACCACACATAAAAACACTTTAAGATTAATAGTCAGTTTCTCAAGATCTTCCTCCAAAGACTGATGAATTTGGCAACCATTCAAATTGTGGTAGTTGTCAAAACGTGAATATACCATCAGGAAATATCTTCTCAACTCTTCCCCATCTATGCTGTAAAGAACAATTGCTAAGGAACACTGAGATAAAACCACGTCTCATGGACAATGTCTGCCTTTACGGAGGACAAAGTGCAGCAAACTCATGAAATTTCCTGAAGAGAAGCCCATGATAAGTACTGTATAATTGCTATAGAACTGGAACTCCAGAAAAATAGCTTGGATTCAGATATGATAGACAGGGACGTCTTGCTGGTGAGAGATATGTGAACCAATTCTTGGAAAGGTAGGAAACAAGGGGAGTTCTCTGGTAGATTAAAGGATATTTGTCTTTAGCATAAGTGAACATTTTGTTTGCAAGCAATGAATCTCAACTGAACTTGAACTATGGTTATGCAACAAGGTGGAGGAATCCACCATGGGGGGAGGGGTATGGGAGGGGTGGGGGGAATCCCCAGCGCCTATAAAACTGTACTACATAATACAATGTAAGCAACAATAAAAAAAAAAAGTAAAAAAAAAAAAAAGAAATTTAAAACTTTCAGAGCTACTATTAACACTAGTTCCCTTAAAGGATCCACACTTCCAGAGTTTTCCAGAGAGTATATGATGAGCAGAATTGGAAATACAAAGGATACAAGAGTAGAGCAGCAATTTTATGAGTTAATGAATCTAAACTCAGTTTTGCGCATGGAACAGTAGCTTCAGTTGGGAATGCTAAGCCTACTGTCAAGAAATGCAGACTGAATTCAGTGAGCACCAGGGTTATGCTGTGTATTGTGTTGCTTATACATGGAATATTTATTTAAGATGCTTTTTTAATGCAATGCATTGATGGTTACCATTGTGGCTCTTTCTAGCTCATCATGGGAGGTCCATTCAATTTCAGTTTGTCTCTTACCAAATCTTGGGAAGCCTTCAGTAGGGCCTTTAGCAATCCTCCTTTACTCCCAAAGCATCATTCTTAAAACCTCTAGCATTATTGCTAAAGACATCTTTGGCCACATTTGTGAGGGTTCATTTCTCAGCTGTTCATTTTATTCCATGAGTGTATCTGTTTATTTATACTCAAGAGTCACAATAAAATAACTGTAGCTTTAGCATGGGTTGCATAATCAGGAAGTGAGAGGCCTCAAAATTGTCCTTTTTCAAAATTGTTTTGGCAATTTGCAAGGTCAATGGAATTATTCAATTGGCAATATTGTGTAAGCTCCATTGAAAATGGCTGAACTGGGGAGAAAGGAGACTATTTAGGCCATTTTTGGGTATAGATAGATGCTATATACATTAACTACTTTGCCAGCAATAGAGATGGAACATAATGAATAGATTGGAAAGTATGAATGTATTTAATATCTGTTTTTGCTCACTGTAGATGATGGTGACACTAGGCAAAAGTGTTTCTGGCTTTTATAAATAGTAGAATTATGATGAAGAATGGAAAGATAGAAGATACAAGAATAGAGCAGCAGTTTTGTGAGTTAATGAATCTGAACTCAGTTTTGCGCATGGAACAGTAGCTTCAGTTGGGAATGCTAAGCCTACTGTCAAGAAATGCAGACTGAATTCAGTGAGCACCAGGGTTATGCTGTGTATTGTGTTGCTTATACATGGAATATTTATTTAAGATGCTTTTTTAATGCAATGCATTGATGGTTACCATGGTGGCAAGTGCCAAATAGAGGGAAGTGGTTAGGGACAGCCACAAAAATGAAATCTGATTAAAGGCAGATTGATGAAACTTCTGAACCTTGCCTCAACCAGGAGTAAACAGAGTTCTGGATAGCTTCTGACATGTATTTTATTTTGAAGTGACTGTTATTACCAGTGTCTGAAATCCTTAGCCTTGATCTCTTGGAGCCTAATGTTCCTGTTCTCCAGCTGAGAGAGACTAATTCAGCATCTTATGTTGTAAACACTCACTCATTTTAACTGATTACACCTCCAATGATTCTCAAATCACTAAAATTACTAATTGCTATTCCTTACACATCAAAGAGTGAATCTTGAATAATTAACCCCAAATAAAATTAGATGAATTGGCCCTTTTAATTAGAGTCCCTGCTGCTGTTTGTTCTGAGCTTCCCTTTCTTACTGTTAAGAGACTTTTTAGAATGATTAAAACTATTTAAGACTTAAACAGCCAGTGACCTTTTAATACAATATAAACCCATGAAAGCAATATTTTAGGTAGCAGGTGGTGAAGCTAATTTTTAGAGCAAGTACCTGTCAGCTCCAGTGTTTCTCTGGAAAAAAAAAAAACCCTGCATGCCAAAAAAATAACCACCTTGAAATGAAATGTCTCTATTTGATTATTTTTAAAGCATTTATGCATTTGCTAAGCCTCAGACTTGATGAAATAAATGGCAGGGTTGAAGGAGAGTGAGTAATTGTTGGCATCATTTTATATAAATTGTAACAAAATTTTCTCAGTGAGAATTTGAAGTGCATTAAGAGATGAAGATTGGAGACACGGCAAAGGGTCTCTAGCCTTCTGTAGCCATTCCTGTCCTATGCGATTCTTTCGCAGCAGGGAAACCGGCCCCAGCTTTGGAAAGAAGTTCATTTCATGGGATTTTGTTGTTGCTGTGTATGGAGCCTGGCTTATCTGCCTATCCATGCTGCAGTCATGTTGGATTTGGTAGGATGCCTTTAAGTACTCCTGTGTATGTTTCATATTCTTTCTTAAGAACTCTTTCTTCTTCATTGTCTTGTAGTTGTCGGGCACTGTAGGCTTCCTGTCATTTCCGCAGGGAATTAGTTTCTCCAACTGAACCTGCCGTACACTGGGGTAAATTGGTACTGAGCTAGGAGCTAGGAGATTTGTGTCACAGCGGTTTTAAAAATTATTATTGTGATATTTTATATTGTTTCAATGTTTCCTTTTCAACCTTGGTGGAAAATTCTTTCTCTTTAAGATAAGATTTTTAGACAATAGCTTCCCAATTTCAATCTGAAATTAATTCAGACTTTGAAGAAGCTCTGGAAAAGATGGTCAGGGATTCCCGTTTAGTCCTCTTTGCATTCCCTCAACTGTTGACAACTTGTACAACTTTATCAGATTTACCAAAACTAGGTAATTAACATAGTATCACTTGCTAATATACAGACCTTGTTCAGATTTCGTCAGTTGCCTGCTCATATCCCTACACTTATCTAGGATCCTATCCACAATCTCATGCAGCATTTTGTGGTCATGTGGCCTTAATCTTCTCTAATCTTAGATATTTCTTCAGTCTTCATGGTGGTTGGAGATATTTAGCCAGGGCTTCACTCCACAAATAAATCCAGAGAGATTTATGAGGTGCTTTTTTCTGTCTAGGTCCAAAATTCTCTAAGAATTTTGACGTGGTTCTAACTCAATGTAATAAAAGAAAATGAGACATCAGGTTCTAATGAACACCCCCATTTTAAGGCCTGTTTTTAGTACTAACATTTCAACGTGCTGTCCTCAACGTATCTCTTTGTAACATTTTCTAACTTTGACTCCCCCTCCATCACCTTTAGATTCCTGTAGGATTTGAAAGTGTTTCTGGATATGGAAACTGTTAAGACCTACTGATAGCTCTTTTATTTTAGAACAAAGATCAAGTATTATTCAGATGTTTGTTATACTTCTGGGAACTGTGGTGTCCAGGAAACAGGTAGTTACTTAGGGTTATGTGAACAATTTTTGTACTTTGCAGACATGGCTTCACCAAGATAATTTATGAAAAACAGATCTCAGTTAGATAGCTAACTTAAAAATTGATGGTGTTGGTGCCAGCATTGTACCTCACCATAAAAACCTGTGACCTTCGCTGATCCGTGTTCTAGCTGGCTTACTTCTGAACCAGCTCCCTGCTAGTAGCCTGGGAAAATGGTGAAGGATGACCAAGCATTTGGGACCCTGCCACCATGTGGGGGTCAAATTGAAGTTCCTAACTCCAGGTTCCTGCCTGGTCTAGCCCTTAAAGCCCTTGCACTCTGTCTCTCTCCCTGTGAACTTTGTCTTTCAAATAAAAAATTCTTTCAAAGAGTAAAATAAGAATTGATATTGTTAAAAAATTAATCTTTATTGGGCCCGGGGTGGTGGCGCAAGTGGTTAAAGGTCCTCACCTTGCACGCCCAGGATCCCATATGGGCACCAGTTCTATCCCGGCAGCCCCGCTTCCCTTCCAGCTCCCTGCCTGTGGCCCGGGAAAGCAGTCGAGGACGGCCCAAAGCTTTGGGACCCTGCACCTGCGTGGGAGACCGGAAGAGGCTCCTGGCTTCGGATTGGCATAGTATCGGCCCGTTATGCTCACTTGCGGAGTGAATCATTGGATGGAAGATCTTCCTCTCTGTCTCTCCTCTCTGTATATCCACCTTTCCAATAAAAAAAATAATAAAAATAAATCTTAAAAAAAAACAATTCATCTTTATTATCATGGAGAACATATTATCTACCAGTTTTGTACAATATTTAAAGGAGTGTTCCCTTTTACTAAGAATAGGAAAGAAGAAACATTGACAATGGTGGGAATATATGTATTTGTCCCATTAGTTCAATTAGTTATGTAAAGATCTATATTAATATTTTTATTATAATTTGAATGGAAATTGAGGTATGGAGGGATTACATTGGCTGTTTCACTCTGCAAATGCCTGTCATGGCAGGAGTGTGGCCAGGCTGAAGATAGGAACTGAGATTCAGTTGAGGTCTCCCATGTTACTGGGAGGCATCCACATGTTTGAACTATTGCCTGTTGCCACCCAGGGTCTGCCTCAGCAGGTGGCTAGACACAGGAGTTGGAGATGGTTAAACCCAGACACACTTTTGTAAAATGTAAGCATTTCTTTTTTACTCGATAGTTAAGGTCAGGTAAATATGTCATGTACAGTCTAAAAGTATAATTTCATTAACCACCGTAGATTGTGGAGAGGTTTCCTTTTAAAAATTTAACTATTATCTAACAAATGTTGTTTGTAGATACAGTTCTAAGAAAACAGGCCATCTTCACCATTAGACCAAAGGTCCACCCCTAGTTATTTGTGAGATTCACATGTTGAGGGACTGATATGATGGCATAGTAGACTAATCTACCGTCAGTGTAAGGAGCCAGTATGACTGCTGGCTGCTGATGTGCCTGGGAAAGCAGCAGAGGATGACCCAAGTGCTTGGTGTCCCTGCACCAACATGGGAGACCAGAAGGAGCTTCTGGTTCCCAGCTTTGAACAGGCCCAGCTGTTGTGGCCATTTTGAGCATGAGGGAACAGGTAGAAGATCTTGCTCTTTCTCTGTAACTCTGACTTTCAAGTAAAATACATAAATCTTTTTTAAAAATCGTTATTTTTTTCCTGTTCATAGAGCATCTCCAATGTGCTCTTTACCCTCTTTGTAGAGAAACGTAAACGAAGCAGGCTGCCTCCAAGAGCTCTTAGTCTGGTAAGGGAAAACCAACTGATAAATCATTAAAGTAAGGAAGTACCACATATGCTCTACTTAAGATGTTTTAGGATAGAAGCAAGCATTGGCCTTGAAGATGATTATAGTTTACTCTGGAGCCAAATATGATCTGAGTGAAGCACATTACTTGCCTTACTTGTGGCTAATGTGAGCCCATGCTCTCTTAGACTCGCTGGCTGTCTTTGGGGAAGACAGGCTTCTGGACTCATTGGCTTTCATGGGGAAATATCCTATCTCAAATTGGAAGGGATGTTTGGGGACTATCCTGAAACTACAGTGATATTTGCATGCCAGTTTTTTTGTTTGTTTGTTTGTTTATTTTTCAGGGATTGAGATTTTCTTCGCCCTTGCACGATGCATTATTCTCTATAACATGATTTTAAAAATATTTTCATTTTTACACTGAGAGAATTTTGTTTTCAAGTATGGGGTTTGAAGTGAACAAAAGGGTTTTTAGAAGATTATTGTATTAATCTCAGATATGTGTAGTATTTATTTTTGGCTGCCCATCTTTAAGAGTCAAAATATATGATTTCTTGTTTGGAAGGCACTTGTTCTGTTTTTGTAACATATAGTAGTGGACTCCAAAGTGCTATTTTGTTTTAGTCCATTCACAGAACCAGATGATCCACCTAATTTCATATTTGATAACTATTTGTTTTATATTATGGATAGAATTATTTCGCTACAAATGGAAACACTGTGTGATAACTAGTCTGCTGCGATCATTTTCTCTGGGGGATTTCTCCTTGGTACTGAGCATTTATTTGTAATTAAACAAGACATCTGAGGAACTCATTGAAGTTCCAGAGATTCTATGAACTGAGCATGGAATGAAACTGTCCAATCAGGGAGATGTCATCTACTTTAAAGATAATTCTTCGTGCTTTTAATTTCAGAATTTCAAAGAGAAATTTCAGCTATTTAGAAAGATGACAAGAGACATCAAATTTTGGCTTAGGTAAATATAGTGGTGCCTTAAAATTAAACAGTGGGTTTGAGTAGAATGTCTGATTCATTTGAAAGTATCCTTTTGCATTTAAAAAAAATGTGTGGTTGTAGTTCACATTTAGTATTTAATAATTAAACCAAGAATTAAAAAAATAAATAAAATACGTTTCAGTTGTATACAACCTCTGCTAACAGACAGGTATATACACAAGTGGGACCGTATTGTAAGCTCCATTCAACAGCCTTCTTCTTTCTTCACATGATAATGTACCAGAAACATTTTTTTCCTGTTCTTTCCCCATATACTCAGTGACTCATTCCCTCACTAGATTTAAGTCTTTGCCTAAATACCACTTGAGTGAGACATCTTTCAATTCTTTTCTTTAAAACTGCACATTACTGCCACCATCTCAACAGTCTCATCTTTTTTTGCTCCATATTTCTTTATAATACCTATTGCTTTTTTATACTCAGCGTGCCTCATTATTTATTTTGTGCTTCAAAATTGTTCAATTTTATCTGTGTCAAAGATGTGGAAAGATAAAGGGATGGGGAGAAGATCTTCCTTCCATCTGTTAGTTCACCCTCCAGAAACTAGCAGTAGCCAGAGCTTGACCAGGATGAAGCGAGTTGGGGTCATAGAACTCCTTCTGGGTTTCCTATGTGTGTGGTACGGATCTGCATATTTGAGCAATGATCTTGTCACCTTCCAGGATGTTAGCAGGAAGCTGAATTGGAAACAGAGTAAGCAGAGTGCCAAGGAGCCCTGGCATATGGCTTAACTGGTTGCATCTCAATGTCTGCCCCTATTCATTTTTCTTTAAACTATTCATCATCCTAGTACAGCATAAGTTCCCTAAATGTGCACTTCTGATTTTATTAATTGTTTTTGGTCTTTCCTAGTTCATGGGCACTCAGAAAATAAATACGTTAGATATACATAAACATAATTTTCATGACTGCTCAATTTCCCCCATTTGACTAAATGTAACGTGTTTTCCACCGTTACTGAATTTACAAAAAAATGTTTTTTCCTTTATTTATGCATGATTTCTTGATACATACTTGTTCATATTCTTCAGTTACTCCTGTGATAAAATAATTTGCTAAGACTGGTTTAGATAATTTAAACTTCACAAAGTTTTAGAAATTTTGCTATTGTTTTGTCAAAGGTTCTTTGGAAAAGTTTCATCTAATAACATTTCTACTCATGTCAGTAGTATAGTAGAGTGCTAACTTGTCTACCTTATTGTTGCTTTGTCACTGTGTTTAATTAAACAGTTTATATCAGTGTTTAATGTTTTGAATTTGAGAAGCAGAGACAGAAAGTACTATTGCTGGTTTTCTCCACAAAAGCTTGTAAGGGCTCAGGATAAATGCAACCTGGGAGTTGGGAATTTAATACAAATTTCACATGTGAGTGGAAGAACTCAATCACTTGAATCAGCAGCATTGCTTCCCAGAAGCTTTCGTTAGCAGGAGAATGAAGGCAAGAGAAGAGTTGGAAATTGACCTCGGATTCTCTGTGGTGGACGTGGGCACCTCAACTTGTAGACTGAATGCTAACCCCTCTTTATTTTTCAATCTTAGTCTTTTCTGCCAAAGTAAATGAGTTGTTATGAAATGAAGTATATGCAGAATAAACAATTTGTTTTTCAATAGTACAACACAAAAATGTAGGAAAAATTAAAATATCAATTTTCTGAATGTAGATTCATTTTCATGTAAATCATGAGAGTCTGAACTCTAAAAATACTTAGCACAAAAGCCAGAAAAGGAGTTACTTGGTCACACACCTTGCTCTGATAATTATCACTTTCTCCAGTGAGTTTTCAAAGGATCTGTATAGTCAAGGAACAGGAACAAGCTGGGAATGCAGAAGCTGTATTAGTATTCCCTCAACTGCCTCTGAGCCAGGGGTCTGTGATCATTCTGAGATAGCACACACACTTGAGCTGTAACAATATGCAGGTTTATTTTTTTTACCCCATCTCCTCTTTACCACACCAGTCCTTTGGAACTCATGCCCAATAAGCTGCAACCACCCAAGGACCTTCCTTACCTTTCTGATACACATTTCTGAATGCTCCAGATAGCTGCTGGCAGGTCTGTTCTAGAAACCAGTTACTGCATAGTTGTAAGCAGGGAATCAAAGAGAGATGCCTAGTGTGGTCCTTGTAGTGTGGGAGTAACACTATGATCTTAAAAATAGTAAATTTATTCCATTTATATACATTTAAAATTTTAAATAAAACTGGGACCCTTACAGTAGAAGATAAATCAGGCAAATAGGCCACAACTCTTTTAGAGAGGAGAACAGATTGTGGTGGCAAAGGAGTGTGAAAGGACTGCAGCTATAATAGCATGTTGAGTAAATGTGAAACGTTTCTTTCATATCTGTAGTTAGAGTGGATGGAGAGTAAATAGGTTGAGGAAGCTGAGAGAAGTGATGCATTAAATGGAATTTTCCTCATTTGTTATCTTGTCCTCTGCTGTATCTCCACATTTCCTGCTGATTTTAAAAACTTTGCTTAGCAAAACATTTCTAAGTATTGAAAATGTCTCTATTTTATGTACTCATGTGATAAAATACAAACATATATGATTTGTAAAGTATAAATTAATAAAATAATTCCATTTAAATGGATAATGCATATATGCAAACAAATATACTGCCTTCTAACAGAACTAAGGACAAAAAACAAATAATAGCATCCATGGATGTACAACACATTTTCAGTGATGATGAAATTACTCAACAGGTGATTTTTAGAAGGAGTGATTTCAATATAATAAGAGCTGTATTATGTAGGGAATTTTTTTTTGAATTGGGGGGGAAAGCTCAAAGTGTCCCCCTAAGATCTAGAAGAAGACAAGAATGTTTGCTGTTATTACATTTAATTATTTGGTATTAGAAGTCCTAACAGAACAACTAAATAAGACAAAATAAAATACAAACTGACAGGAAGGGGAAGCAGTCAAATTACTCCTTTTGTAGATGAAAAGAGTCTATATATAGATATAAACCTAAAAATTCTAGCTGAAAACTGTTAGACCTGATAAATGAATTCAGTAAAATTTCAGGATACAAAACCAACAAATAAAAATCAATTGAATTTTTCTACACAGAGGACAGCCTTGATGACAGATTAAGAAAGCATTCTTACTCACAAAAGGGACTGAAGAAACTTTGAAGAATCAACTTTTCCATGGAAGCAAAAAACTCCAAGATTTAACAAAATTACAAAGCCTTTGTTAGATACAATGAAATTGGAAAGATCACCCATATTCATGGATTGGAAGAACTGGTGTTATTAAAGTGTCCCAAGGAATAAAAATAATTTACAGACTCAGTGCAAGGTCTGTCAACATACAAATGCATTCTTCATAGAACTTGAAATAAAATCATAAATTTTACATGGAACACAAAAGGCTGAGTTGCCTAACAGCAATTGAGGTAAAAAGAACAGAAGTTGATGCAGAACAATACTTGAGTTCAATACATACTCTAGAGCTGCTGAATGCAACACAGCATGGGAACATTGTCGAATCCAATACATAGACTGTTGGGAGTAAGTAGGGATGACAAATATAAATTCTCACAGCCATAGCCACTTGATTGTTGACGAAGGCACCAAAAACATGCAGCAGTGAGAAGTAGTTGCGTCAAAAATTAGTGAGGTGAAATTTGGACATTCTGTTGCAATCACTCAACCCAAAATGCATCAGAAAACCTAATTTTAAGAAATAAAGCTAAAAAGTATGAGAAGAAAACACGGGGAAAACCTGCTAAGCCATTAATACAGGTCATTTTCTCTATAAGTCCTCAAAAGGATTACAAAATAAACAACACTATATTAAACTAGAAAACTTCTGCCCAACCTCCAGAGTGAAGAAGCAGCCTGTAGAATTGGAGAAGCCATTTTTAAAATGCTTTTATAAAAATGAATTACTATACTATGGATATATACAAAACAAAAAATCAGCAGTAGAAAAATAATCTAACTTAAAATGATACGAATAGGTTTTTCAAAAGACTGGAAATGGCCAGCAAGAATCTTGGGAAGAATGCCCAACATCACCAAACATCCATGAAATATAAATCAAAATCCCAGTGAGATTTCATTTAAGTTGGAATATCAATTATCACAACAGCAAAAGAGGAACAATTCTGGCAGGGGGCAGAGAAGAGAACACATCTGTGCCTTGGTGCTTGGAATGTAAATTGTTACAGTGATTGTGGGAAAGAGTACGGAAGGTCCTCATAGCAGAAGTAGATCTGCCGTCTAATCCAATTGTTCTGTTTTGTGTTATACAGCCATAGGAAATGAGACAAGCATCTCAAAGAGATGTTCACTCCACGTTTGCTGTATAAATATTCACGATAGCCAAGACAGAGAATCAACCACTGTGTTTATTGACAGATAGAGTAAGGAAAATTTGGTATTAATATACAGTGCAATGTTAGTTGACCCCTAAAGCATATGAAATCCTGAAATTTATTGCTAAATGGAAGGCAGTGGAAATAATTATAAGTGAGAGAAAGCAAGGACATAAAAATCCCTACATGAGGCCTGGCGGTGTGGCCTAGTGGCTAAGGTCCTCACCTTGAAGGCCCGGGATCCCATATGGGCACCAGTTCTAACCCCGGCAGCTCCACTTCCCATCCAGCTCCCTGCTTGTGGCCTGGGAAAACAGTTGAGGATGGCCCAAAGCTTTAGGACCCTGCACCCGTGTGAGATACCCGGAAGAAGTCCCTGGATCCTGGCTTCGATCCGCATAGCACCGGCCATTGCGCTCACTTGGGGAGTGAATCATTGAATGAAAGATCTTCCTCTCTGTCTCTCCTCCTGTCTGTATATCTGACTTTCCAATAAATAAATAAATAACTCTTTAAAAAAATCCCTACATGTTCTCTCTTAAATGTTGAAGCTAAAAGAAAGATTATGTCATTGTAGAAGAGGGTAGAATGATAAGCACCAGAGGATTGGGAAGGTAGAGCAGAAGGGAATAGACAGGACAATGACCGCTAAAATACAATTAGATATAATGAGTAAGTTCTAAGTTCCAGACCTCAGTAGGATGAATACAGTGTATAATAATTAATTATATAGTTGATGAAGAATTAGAAGAGAGGAGTTAGGTGACTATAAATAATTACAAAATATAATGTTAATTATTCTAACTTGATTATTTAATATTGAATACATCAATTAAATCATACAAATCAAATCATATTACTTGTCATTTAAACTATAAACAGAATTAAGTTTTCCCTCCCACTCAAGTTTTTCAGATGGGAAATACAGCCTATTGGCAACTTGCCATTATCAGTTTCTTGGGAATTCATTCCAAAGGTATTCCCCTGTGAGACTTAACATCATCTTATATTCATTATCATACAAATGTTAAAATTAATTTGCTCATCTCTTGAAATACAGAGCTACTTACCAGAATTCTTTTAATTAAATTTTTAAAACATTTATTGATTTTAAAGTCAGAGTAAGAGAGAAAGAGAGAGAGAGAGAGAGAGAGGATGAATATGAGAGAGATCTTCCATGCACTCATTCTCTTCCCAAATGGCTGCAACAGGTGGGGGTGGGCATGGCCCAAGTTAGGAGGCAGCTTGCTTTTAGGGGTGTTTATTTGTCTTTTGTAGACCACCGTCTCTGCTTTTATAGGATAGGATAGGATGGTAGTATCACATCGTATTGTATCGTATCGTATTGTATCGTATCATATTGTTTGTTCGGTTCTGATGCTGTTTGATGTTCTGTGTGACCTAAGAAAATTTGATGAAGTGTAAAAATGTTGAGTACATCTCTTCTAAAGTGAATGCAAAGATGAGAACCTGAAAATTTGGTAATTTTTAATGACATAGACCTCCTTTGCTCTGTCACTTCAGGTCTCATTCTGAGGCTTCTTATATGCCATGACAGGAAAGAGTTGGTGGACAGTATTTTTTACTTAGTAAATTTTAAATTTATTTTTTTCAAAGGGTGTAAGGCCATATGAATAGTATGAAGTTTCTCAATCTTGACTGCACATTGAACTATGTTCTATGTTTGAAAGGACTGTTGGTACCTATTCAATCCTCCTCACACAAGTTCTCTCATCCTCAAGATTCGGAAAGGATTGTTTTGAGATTTAATGTCAGCTTAAGTATTTTTGTAAAGGTTTTCTTAGTGAATCTGGTTTGTAGTTGGGAGTATTAAATGGGACTAATAATGTCTTGTGAGACTTATAACCCTTATAAGGCTATGGGCCTTAGAAATGTAGACTACTGGGCCTCTTCCTACACCTACTAAATCTGAACTCCTGAATGGTATTGAACCATGTATTTAAACCATTGCTTCCGCAGACCCTTTTGCACACTAGAGTTTGACATCATTAGTATGGTAGAGAATTCTTGTGCGAATGAGAGGTAGTTTAATGAAAATCTTAGCTCAGTAGTAGCTTTGCCATACCATGATCAGATCACAGGTTAGGATAATTCCATTCACTTTATTGTGCCTGGCTTGAGTCCCTAGTACATTACTATGGAGTAGGCTTTCTGCGTACATCCACTCTAGGCGACAATAGACATGACTCTAGTACTTGTGTCCATGCTACCCGCTTGAAGACCCAGACTAAGTTCCAGATGCTTGGTGTTTGGACTGGTGTGTTTCTGACTCTTACGACCATTTGTGGGGTTAAACAGCAAATAGAAGTTCTATGTCTCTTTGTATTTCAAAGAAACATGTTTTTCTAGAAATGTAAAGTGAAAACAAATTATTTAGGAGAAAAATAAAAAGCCTCTCACATTGTGCAGTGCGTAGTGACAGTCCACCAAGTGGAGTGCCACAGAGGGAGGACCTTGAGTACTTGGGAGTCTGAATTCTGCTGTGGGCTAGCAATGATGGCCAGTGTGTTCTTTATAACAATGTCATCCTTCTGATCCTAAAATTTTTTATTTATAAGGCAAAATGGAGGCAAAGTGAACCATTTCAAAAATGTATCAGAATCATCAAACCAGCTTACCACACTATCACATATCCATCCTTCCTTCTTAGACTTTTTTTTTCTGAAGCCTCTTAGAATGTTTTGATACTATCCAAACAGAACTCAGTGATGGAGGCTGCTTCACTCTCTAGTAAGAGATAAGTAGCTAAAAAGCAAGGAGGTGCCACTTCCCATAAATGGATGCTTCTTTCCCAAAATAGGAAAATCTTTATTACCAGGAAAATGAGAAACAGAGCATGTTTAAGCATGAGTGTCTGTTTTTCCAGTAGAGTTTCTTGCAATATTGCACCATGAATCATATAGCTCTTGAGCTGTGTATATCTTCAATAGATTTGATGCTTTTCAACAACTCTAACTTCAATGTATTGCTTTTGCTAGAGATGCTGGGGTTTCATGCCATGACAATTTCCTTGTTCTTGCTGAAATTCTAGCTTTGATACATTTAATTTCAGTGTTTCCTAATCTGTACAATCCAGGAAAATCTGGCTTGTTTCTGTATCTGCACATATATTGTCCTTTATTAAAATGTTTGATTGTATAGCTTCATAAATTGCATCTTATATTATCCTCGCTCTTTTACACATTTGGGGCCTTCTATTTTACTGAAAATGTATTAATTCAAGCACCAGTTCTTATCCAATCCATCCACTTCCCCCTCGTTACTCTTCTTACTTGGACTAGACCTCTGAATAGCAGGTATTATGCCATGTCTACACAGAAAATCCAGTACTCTCCTGGGAGTTAAGTGATAGCCAATTGTGTGTCAATTCCAACCACAAAGAATGTCAGGGAAGACATCGTAAAGGTGTACCCTATTCATTTTATGTGTATTTTTCCTTTCTCTAGGAGATTTTCTGCCACCACCACCTCCACCTCTGGGTGATTCTGGAGTAGTTCCATCTGGCTCTGGAAACTTCCCTCCTCCACCACCCCTGGATGAGGGCACTTTCAAGGTGCAGGTAAGATCCATGGTTGGAGCTGTACTCATAAACCACACTAGGAAGATCACACATTTAGTGATTGTTTCTGTGTGAAAAAACATATACCTAGAGCCTGTAGAGAACTTTATCTCTTATAAAAAGCTGACAATTGAATGCAAAATGCCCAGTTCAGACTTCTCCAAGTTCTTCTGGCTTACATTTGGCAGCCCTAGACATCCCTTTACCAACTAGTATCATTTCAAAACTCAAAGCCATTTTTTTTTAAATCGCTCAGGAGAAGCCCATGTTCTCTGAGCTTTACCTCATTGGACCTAAAGTTTTTAAGTAATTAGAGCAAAATCTTTACAGTAACAGTAACAGCAAAATTCCATGAGGGTCGTTTTTTCAGGATAATTTCAAGGATGCATAATGTAGATGTATATCAAGTGCATAGAACTCACGTGTTCCAGAGCCGGTTGATTACAATGTATTTCAGAGTTGGAGTCAGAAGGAATGCTACTTTTCAGATCTTAGATCACTGCTCTTATCAATGAGATGCCTGTCAGGAAGGAAAGCAACTATTGTTGAATTACTGTTATCTTCTTAGATATAATGGCCTGAGAGCGTGGGGAGTGATTTTTCTAGCAAGGCATATTTGGCTGTTTATGATGTCATTTATGGGCCACACAGAATTTTCAAATTAAGAAGTAACATTTCAGATTTATTGAGCTTTCTGTCTTACCTGTAGTTGCCTTGAGAGAACTAAACCAAATGATTTCTTTGGCCCAGAGAGATAGGGAATAAATAGAGAATGTTTCCTTAAGAGAAACATTGGAAGAATTTGTAACTAAAATGAAATTTTGTCTGTTATTAGCTTCAAAATAACAAGAGTAGGAAGCTACTGAGAAAATAGAGGTAGCACAGGTTAGTTATAACTTGATAGCTATGGTGTGTGTGGATATTTATTTTTTTATTCAATCCATTTTGCTATGTTTTAAAAATCCCACAGTATTTGTACAGTGTTCCGCTGAAGTTGCTTGAAAGATGTGATAAAATGTGCATGAATTTCAAATTTTTTATACCAAAATAAACATACCTTTCAAATTATGTCCTTTCATGGACTTTTAAAAGTATACATAAAAGGTGTATAAAAGAAAAATAAGATATCCATTGGTCTTTTGTGTTCTAAATTTCGTACTGGAGAATATTAAGAAATGATTCAATGATTAAATCAGAGATATTCTGTGTTCTGATGCATTATTCAAAACTCTAGCAATTCTGTCACTAAGAGGACTTATGATTCTGCACTATGCAATTTACAAATTACCGGAACTAGTGAAAGTTAAAATATATCAATCCACAATTTGTTAGAAGGGGTTAGTTGCGCTGGGAACACCAAGTTGGACTGAGAGGGTGACAGAGACGTGAAGAGGAAGGAATGAGCCATACAGATTTCACAGGCAGTTTATTTTTCTGTAGTCGATATGAAGAAATGGAAGAAACTTTTTGTTTTATTGATAACTTGAGATATGTTAGTTCCCGTTGTAATTTACATGTTCCAATTCTGTTTGGTGTCTAGATCCTTTAAAAGTATTGAAGCATTAGAAAGCAAATTTTCTGCAAAACAGAGGACGGGGAAGGGAAGATGGGGAGGGAGGGAAGATGGAGAGGGAAGGAAATCCATGAACTGTGTCATGAAAAATAAAATTTGAAAAAGAAATTGAAAATGGCTTTAAAATAATAATGAAGAAATGAATGAGGAAGCCTCTGCTAATAGGACAGTCATCCAAACAAAAACACAGTGACTTTGATTTGGCTTTAACATCTTTTGTAAATCTTTACTGGTTTTCATTGACTTTAATAAATTCTAGTTTTCATTGTCAGAATCTTTTACCTCACTGGTTATATTTGTTCCTATATATGCTTATTTTATTTTATTGGTTACTGAAATGGGATTATATTCTCATTTCTTTTCTGATAGTTGCTTTTAGTATATGAGCTGCGGTACTGATTTTTTCTTAAAGACTTATTTATTTTTATTGGAGAGGCAGATACACAGAAAAAAAAGGAGTTATAGAGAGAAAGATCTTCCATCTGCCAATTTACTCCCCAAGAGGTCGCAATGGGGTGAGCTGACCCAATCCGAAGCCAGGAGCCACGAGCTTCCTCCAGGTCTCCCAAGTGGACGCAGTGTCCCAAGACTTTAGGCCGTCCTCGACTGCTTTCCCAGGTCAGAAGCAGAGAGCTGGATGCAAAGTGGATCTGCCAAAATTAGAATTGGCATCCAGATGGGATTCCAATGTATGTGAGGCTAGGATTTTAACCTCTAGTATATTGCGCCGCACCCAGTACTGATTTTTAATAGCTTTTTATCTGACTACTTTACTGTATTTGCTAATTGATTCTGATAGTTCTTTGATGCAATCTTTAGGATTTTGTCCGCACATGAACATGTAGTCTGCAGAGATAATTTGACTGGCCAATCTCCAGATTCAGTGTCTTCCACCTTTTTCTCCTCCTGCCTAATTATCCTGGGAAGAGCTTTCTGTATGATGTTGACTACAAGTGTGGTGAAAGTGGACATCCTTGACTTGCCCATGTGGCTTTCATATTTGCGAAAAGCCTTTTTCTGTACGGGCCTTCTTCCTGTAAATGCACTCAAGCCACGGCTTTGTTTTTGAAGGGGAAGGAAATAAACAGAAAGCTTGTTGCCATGCTGGCTTATGTTCTCTGTAAAACAGAAGGGAAAGGATAAAAAATAAAATGCCAGTTGCCAAATGGAAAAGGACAAATCTGGTAGGGTGAGCAAGTTATTTGGAGACTCTTCATATGGAAGACAGTTGGCAAGCTCACAAGAAAATGGACATGTCCTTGCCTTGTGTAATGGGAACTTAGATGTGAAAATGGCTTGGCCCTGCTCTGGCCATATTTGTGCTACCTTGGGATATGAGTTATGATGTAGCTTAAAGTAATATGATTCTCAGAGAAAATGTTGTACTCTCTCCTCTCAGCTTTGGTAAAACCTAATGTTGCCAAGTCCAAATTATAGCTGGTAAATGTGTGTTTTTATGTAGATATCTGTTTATATTTCCAGCCAAATTTTTTAGATTAGAGCCAAAAGAAAGTCGACCAAGTGTGACTATGAGAGTTCTAAGATTTTTAAAGCTGAAAGGAGCCTTGGAGATTGTTTACACCAGCCTTGATGCCAGGCGTGTGGTAACAGCACCTTCAAGTAATTGCTAAATGAATGAATGAATCCCTCCCCCACAAGCACCTATTTTTTTTTAATTGAAATTCGTAAACTGTGATTCAAAGGTGTATGAATCCTTTGTTTTCTTTCTTCTTTTTTAAAGATTTATTTATTTTTTAATGGAAAGTCAGATGTTCAGAGAGGAAAGAGAGAGGAAGGTCTTCTGTTTGCTAATCCGCTCTCCAAGTGGCCACAATGACCAGAGTTGAGTGGATCCAAAGCCAGGAGCCAGGAGCTTGCTGGGTCTGCTGTGTTGGTACACGGTCCCAAGGCTTTGGGCTGTCCTCAACTGCTTTCCACGGCCACAAGCAGGGAACTGGATGGTAAGAGTGGATGCCAGGTTTAGAACCCATGCCCATATGGGATCCTGGCACATGCAAGTCGAGGACTTTAGCTACTAGGCTATGCCACTGGGCCCAACTCTAATAGATCTCTTCCAAGTCTGAGAAATTTCTGCTTCTGTCTGGACCTTCTCCATTTTCCCTACTGCCCCACCACTTTTCCATGATGGCCTGCACACTTGGCTTTACTTCCGTTCTCTTTCTGGCTATAAGGATTGGTGATTTTGTGGGGTGGATTATTTTCTTTAATTTGGAAGGCCAAGAGGGTGCTCTGACTTGGCTTCATTCTGAATTTTTGACATGTGCTGTGATTTTTTTTTTCAAAAGTCATGGAAGTATTTAGTGTCAAGAATTTTTATTTGAGAATTCTCATTTTTTATGGGAAAATGATTATGTTCATGAGGCGTGGGTAATGAAGGACTGTTTCCTTTGTACAAATCAAATTGACTTCAGTGTCTGTGAGGATTGGAGTGACCTATGGCATATTCTTTACACATTTATTTATTGTCTCTTCATTGACTATAACTTCAGTGTCATCTCTAAGTAGACACATTTGCGAAGAATTCTAGCCTGAGACCTGGCAACATCAATCCACTGCTCCAAGTCTCCCTCTGTTGACTGTTGCTTAGCTTTGGTGTTATTTGATATCACATTTGCAAATAATCCCATTTTCTTCCATCCTATGTAACATTTTTTAAGGGGAATTATAAAGAAACTTTCCACAGAACTTTACATTTTCATAGGAATTAAAAATCATACGTTCAAGTCCCCTCTTTTTGCATTTTTTTTTCAATTTAACATGATGTTTATGGGTCACTATTGTACATAAGGTAATACTGAAGAATAAGCTGGTGGATCAGATACCATATTTAGAACTGAAATTGGGATTGTCATTATACACAGTTATAAAATGAAAGTATCTTATGATAATGCATGCTGTAGTTATCCTTGTCAGGCCAGAAATATAACCTCAGCCCTGTGGTATTGGAGCAGGAGGGTCATATATGAACCTTGTTTGGAGTTGTACAAGAAGGGTTCTAGGAAGCATTTCATTTGATCTGAGCTTTTAATGTCTGAATGATATCTGAATTTTCAATTGGGGTGGCTGGGGTTTTCAGTACTAAAGTATTAATGATTAAAATAGTGGAGGAAGCTGTCACCTGTAACACTGGGAGCTCCAGTGGGCCTCCTTCTTGTCTTAGCTGCTCCCCTTCTGATCCAGCTCCTTGCTGACGGTCTGGGAAAAGCAACAGGATATCTTTCCACATGGGAGACCTGGATGAAGGCTCTGGCCTGACCTAGACCTGGACATTGCCACCACTTAGGGAGTAAACTAGTGGATGGAGTGGAAAATTAGTATTCTCTCTCTCTCTCTCTCTCCCTTCCTCCCACCCGCTGTCTCCCTTTTCTTCTCTAGCCCTGACTTATAAGTAAATAACTACTAAAAAAATTAAAATAGGAAAGAAAACATTAGTTTGAACAGCATTATATTTTAAGATGTTCTAAAATCTTCACCAACTCATTGCACGTGATTCTTATGTGAAATTCAAGATAATTGTAATACCTTCTGATCAGTTGTTGAATGCCACATTGTGATATTAGCATGTCACAAAGAAAATAATACATACTAGCACTAATAATAACTTGGAAATCTGCATGTTGACATTTCTGTAGTGTCTGGTAGATTTCTTTGACATCTGAGTCACATGTGAGCATATGTACCCAATGTTTTGCTTAGCCTTTGTCTGATTGCTTTGCTTGACTTTTCACCCTGTCTTCCAGTTGATGATTCCTAACTCTGCCTGTTTCATTGTGGTCCAGGCTTGTGGCTTGCATTTTGATGCCAACTATCCCGTGGTTGGATACTTTTGGTTTTTATCTCTCTTTTTGTGTTCATTTAGGCAAGATGGTCATGATTGCCTGGGATATTCTGATCCCTCCAAGTCAGAAAAGAGACGCCTTTTGTCTACGACTGATTACTCCAAATGTTAAGCATTTCATTTTTAAAGATGTATTAGCTTGTTTGAAAGGCAAAGCATCAGAGAGATGAACCAAAGTGATAAAGAAGAAAGATTGAGGTTATCTACCAACTGGTTCCTCCCCAAAATGCTTATAACAGCCAGGTTTGGGCAAGGTTAAAGCCAGGGGCCAGGAACACCATCCAAATCTTCCACGTGGATGATGGAGGTCCCAATATTTGAGCCTTCTAGCTCTGCCTTCCCAAATGCATTAGCATAGCAGGAAGTTGGATCCCAATTGGAGTAACTGGCAGTTGAACCAGCACTCTGCTATAGAATGCTGATGATTCAGGCAGTGCTTGAATCTGTGCCACAAGTCAGGTTTTTTTGCTTATTTTTGGACTCTAATCTAATGATCTATGGTTTTCTCCAAATCTTTTCTCATGCATCATTTTCTAGATGCACAATCAAATGAATGGTTAGGTCAAAAATGAGATAGAGACATATTGTCTACCTCAAGGAGCTGATGAGTAAATCTACTGTAAGAGGTGACTTTTCTAAGAGTGAGAGCAGCTCTGTGCTTAGAACTACTGAAAAGAGGAGAAAACTCTGACATAATTTTCTTTAAAATAAGCCTTGAAACACTGCAGAATAAGCTTTGTGTTACGTTTATGAGAGCTCTTCTGTACTCATGTATGCTGTATGATCACTTCGCATCATTTTTCCCACTTGTGTGTTTTATATGTTACACTGAACAATGAGAATGTGAGAAAATGACATTTTAGCAGAATTTTCACTGGTGTCTGTGTCCTGTGAATTCTTTTTAATACTGTGGAAATCACAGTGATGGAATGGCTACATGCTACTTGCAGAAACAAAGAACTCAATCCCTGTGCCACATTCATTAATGAACTTTGTAAAATAGTCACATGAACTGACCATGGATGCTATTAGGAAATCTTACATAGGCAGTCATTCCTTCTGCTGCCTGTTAGTGGTGTAAGGAAAGAGGAGGCTGAGTGTGAAAGAAAATATAGGATACTGAGGTTGAGAGTGTAGGGAGTGGGCAGTATTGTCTGAGTAAAAACAAAGTGATCAAGAGAGCTTTAACCCATTCCAAAGTGGTTGTTCTTTCTGAATAATAAGGGTACAAGCAAATCTTAATGCACAAAAACATACCAAAAACATAGTTGAGATGTTTATTTCCTCCAGACTCGCAGCCTCTGTACTTCTGAATCAGGAAGCCCTAGTTGATATACAGGTTATTTTGGCTTTCGCAGAAAATGTTGGTGCAGCAGTTGCTTTCTTTTTGATCATCTCCTAATTTTATGGTCCATGTGTGTAGCTCAGCCAAATTCTTAAATGTGTGGCTGGCTCTGGTCACTGTGACTTTCTAGAAGCAAATGTCAAAGTTTTCCTGCTTGTCTTTTATGCTGAATCATCACTTGAGTATTCAGATGGAAAGAGAGGGGATATTTTTGGTGCATGGACTTGTCTTACAGTAATAGATCAAGGGACCACAAGGCAGTACTTCAATGTTTCATTCAGCATGTTGAACCTTTCTTGAAATGTGAATTTGTTATCCTGAGCTGTAAAAACTTTTACAAGATACAAAATATTGGGGGATTGCAAGTAGAGCAACTACATTGGCACGCACACTAATCATCTTTATCCGGCCAGTTGCCTTGATAGGGTTGAGGATGTACTACTGCTGCCTACAATTAAAGATGGATTAATTTCTGGATTAAAAGCAGCAGTCTTATAAGAAAATTGCCTGAAGCCTGTGTGTTAGCTTTTCAGTTTGTGAGCGGCAATTTATGACACTTTTTATTACAAAATGTTTCCTTCTGATCCAGTCAAAATTCTTATCCCATTTCTCTCTCCCATCAATAATCTGTCTGTTTGCTTCAAAGCTTAAATTTGGAAGCAGGCATGTCATACATCAGTTAAGCTTCCTTTTATGACAACACTGTCCTTCTTCAGAGTACCTGAGTTCAGTTCCCAGAGCTGGGTACTGACTGCAGGTTCCTGTGAATGCAGCCCCTGGGAGGCAGTGGTTGAGGTTCAAACGGTTGAATTTCTTTCATATGGCTGGGGAATCCAAATTGAGTTCCTGGATATGACTTCAGTCAAACTTGTACATAAAAAAAAAAAAACATACATTGGATTGAGGTGGGCATGGATGTCTGTCTCTGACTATGACAAGAAAAAAAAGATGATGTTTTAAAAAATTAATACATGTAAATCAATATAAATTAAATGTTTTCAATTATGTTATTTCATCAGAGGAAAATTATGACCTACATGTATATGCCTACCTCCATTTAACAAATGAAGCTTAAACATTCTTATTATTCCTACTTCATCCTATGCTATTAAAACAATTATACATGTGTTACATTTTAATTTGATAAATGCTAAAAATTCTTTATTACACTAAATTTCATAACCAGAATGGTATGTAAACTAGAGTTTTTTTAAAAAAGATTTTTTAAGTCACATATACAGAAAGGAGGAGAAACAGAGGAAGATCTTCCATCTGATGATTCACTCCCCAAGTGGCCGCAACTGCTGATGCTGAGCCAATCCAAAGCCAGGAGTCAGGAGTTTCTTCCAGGTCTCCCATGCAGGTGCAGGGTCCCAAGGCCTTTGGCCATCCTGCACTGCTTTCCAGACTACAAGCAGGGAACTGGGTGGGAAGCAGGGCCACTGGAATTAGAACCTGCGACCATATGGGATCCTGGCGCTTTCAAGGCATGGACTTTAAGAACTATGTTATACCATGGAGTCCCGGTATGTAAACAATAGTTTTAAGGACCAGTATTATGGTACATATCAAGTACCAACTAAATTTCTGTCTGTTCCACTTTTTGCTGCAATCCTGTATATGGATGAGCTGCAGAGGACAGGCATAATGGGGCGCTTTGTAGAAGACACAGATGGAGTTCCAGGCTCCTGGCTTGGCCCTGGCTGTTTGCTTGGAGAATGAACCAGCGGAACGAAGATAGCGTTGTTTTTGTGTCTTGTTCTCTTTTTGTCACTCTGCTTTCAAATTAGAAATCCTATACATAATTACAAAACAAAAACTATTTGCTTGACCTATTGCACTATTTTTATTGCTATTCTTTTATTTTTCATCCTAGTTCCTTCCTTTATGCTCTTGTGTTCTTCCACAGAATTTCATCAAGTGATTTTATGAAAAGGCTATCTGGGTTATATGTATCCCATATATGTATACTTTTTATGTTTCACAGTGACTTTTATTGACCATAGTATTCTTCATGCAGTCAAATGTTTATTCATATATGAGCATATTCTATAGAATTTGTAAGACAATAGAATTGATAGTTTATTTTGTTAAAAAAATTTTTTTGAAATCTGTTATGGTATTCTCATCCCACGAATATTTGAAGATCTTTCACATGTGTGGCTGAGAAGTATATATGCTTTTGGCAGTCTGAATTGATGATTTGTTTCAATATTTCTGATAAATAATTTGCATATATTCTTACTCAGTATTCCCTACTTGGTGGGTACTCTCTCCTGCAGCTCTCAAAATTTTCTTAGTCTTCGCCTTTGACAGTTTTTTACTTTGAATTCATATTAAGTAGATTTTGTGGTGCTTCTTGGTTGTTTTTGCTCACGTTTTTCATGAAAACCTTGAAGTGCTTGACTATTATCCTTTCATGTTTTATCTGCCCATTTTTTTTTTCTCTAAGCTTTCTGGGACCCTGCACACTATGTACTTTGGTTTGAATGCTGTTGTCCTAACTGTCTCGTAGGTTTCCTTCAATTCTGTTCAGTTGTCTTCAATTGTTTTTTTTCTCTTAAGCTCAGCATATGTTGGTTTGTTTTCAATCTTGTTTCTGTCTCTTGCTTTCTCAATCTGCCTTTGAATTTTACATTTTGCGTACTATATTATTTGTTTCTAGAATTTTTCCCATTAAATTTTCTCCCTTTTCAAGGTATTTCCATTTTATTCATGTGCTGTTTTTTTTAGCAAACTAAGCTGCAGTTATAAAGTCTTTGTCAAGGAAATCTGTCAGACCTTTTGCAGGGACAGTTTTGTGTGATATTATTTGTTTTATATGAACTATACTTTTCTGTTCCCTTTTATGTATTGTGACTGTGACTTTTTTAGATCTTCATTTGAGTCTGATAATAATATCATTCTGGAAATCAGATTAATCTCCTTTTTCGGGATTTGCCAGCTTTATTTTTTGGGGGAAGAGGGTATTTTTTCTGTTGCTGTGTTTACTAACATAAAGTCCTTAGAAGTTTTGGGGACTGCCTTCTGGACAGTATGCAGTGACTTTCAAATTTTCCCATGATATGCAATTGTTTTGGGATCTCCTACTCTTGATTTTCTGTCTCTCAAAACAAGACAAAAAGTGAAATAAAGGGAGGAAAAACCAGTAGTTTTTCCAGTCCTCTGGAAGTCACTTAAACCGGACAGTAACATATAAGCACAATGGGAGTCTGTTTTCTCTTTATGCTTGTTATAAGAAACAGTAATCAATTATTAGAGTATGGATCTTTCATATTTGGAAGAAAAGTTCCTTTTTGGTCACCCTGTCTCCTGGCAGGAATGCTGCTGAAGAAATATATGCACAGCTAGTTGTCCAGTGACTGCAAGAGGTAGGATAGATAGCAGCTCCTGTACGAAGAGTGAAATTGACCTTAAGAAGCTACCATGCTATCGAGGTTTCAACCTTCAAGTCGAAGGCCTTTAAGGCAGCCCAGAGTTCTAAAATCCATTACAGTGGATTCTGGAAGTGCACTGGCTGTCTAGCTGGACATATATTTCCAGTGCTTCCTGTCCTGCCATCTTCCCAGAATCTTTTCCTTTTCCATTAATTTTCACTGAACAATATTGTCTTGATTTATCTACCCTATCTGCTACTATTCCTTTTTTCTCTTCTGTTAGATTCTCCTCCTTTCTCCTTTCCTTTTCTTTTGGGTGGGGGGGGGGGTTACATCCTTTCTCTTTTTTTACATTTTATTATTATTGCTGTCATTATGATACAGTTCCATATTCCCTTATCCCCTCCCCAATTCCCTCCTCCCCCCACCTAGTTCCTCTATATCATTGCTAACATATAGGTCTTCATACTCAGTCACATGTCCATCATTGCGGGCTTGGACAATGGCAGAGAGTCCAGAATCCTATTGTCAAGATATAGTAAACAGTTTCATTATAAGTCCATCTTTGTCTGGAAGTAGAAATGCATACCACACTGCATCTTCACATCTGGATGTTAGTTTCTATTTCACAGCTGCTGTATATCCCCTCAAATGAAAAGTCATGATACAAAATCAACAATAGAAAATTAAGAAAAAATTTACAATGTCATGAAGTTAAATGAACACGCTACTAGATATGACAGTCTCTATTACACAACTGCTGTACATTCCCTTAAATGAAAAGTCATGATACAAAATCAATTATAAAAAAATAGGCAAAAAGAGAATGCAGTGACATATTTCAGATTCTAAAAGAAAAGAATTCTCGGCCTAGGATAACGTACCCAGCAAAGCTTTCTTTCGTCTTTGAAAATGAGATAAAATTCTTCCACAGTAAAGAAAAGCTAAAACAATTAGCCTCTTTCAAACCTACCTTACAAATGGTACTTCAAGATTCTCCTCCTTTCTTCCTGCCTCTATATTCAGGTGTCTGCATAGAGTTCTCCCTTTGACTTTCTGTCTTCTCGCAGTAAAAGTCACAACTCTAATATAATCAGCTTTGATCTTTATGTATCTAATACATTGGACTTGTCATGACTTTTGGCATTCTATTTTTCTTTGGCAGCTGTAGTATCATTTATCCATATGATCTTTTCGCAGGAACATTCTCATGTCTACTCAGTTTGTTGTAAATTCTATTTTTCATCTTACATGAAACTTATTATATTCTGTTTAAATACCACTGTAATTTCTGATCCCAAAACTCTAAATTCTGTAGTCAGTGTTAGTATGTTTACATTTTTTAAAGTGCTTATCGCTAAATTTAAGTATTTTTTTATTTAAAATGACTCTAACATTATCTCTAAACTTTTCATTTTCCTGCCTGCCATTTTAGACCATTCCTTCTCTACATCATAGTAGACATGCTGCCTTGATTCTTCCTTTTCCATATTTCTCCTGTATATCCATAACTATTTAGTGTTCAAAGCTTGTTCTGTCACTAGAGCAACTATTTTATTTTATGCCACATTAGTGCTTTTTTTTCTCTTGATTTTTTTTTCCAGAACAATACGAGCTTCCTCACTTGTACAATGCACCTTAGCCCTTCAAATCTCCCATTTCAGTCTTTGCCGTTCTAAGGCTTAAGAACCAATTTTGTGTGCTTCTTGATGCTTGTTAGTTTTCCTTGTGTCTGGTTGCTGGAAGTTTGCTTAACTCTTCATTGATCATCTATCCATCTCTTTTAAAAGTCTTACCTCAAAGTAGGAGAGAGCTGGGGTGAGATAACCCCCAGTGCATGCAAATCTGTATCATGAGGAAAAATAAATTCTCATAATAAAAAAATCCTACCTTAATTTTCACTTTACTCCTCATATGTGATTGACACCTCTGGCTCATTTCATCCTTCTCTGTTCTGCATCTTCACACTATTAAGTGAGTAGTGCCATGTAGAGGCAGGGCCTCATATTGCTAAGAAATCCTATCCTGTTGCTTGTCAGTGCCTTTTCCATCACTGCATGTGCATATTAATCTGAATATTAGTAATAGTTTCTTAGAGTCTTGTTTTGAGGCTTAATTAAGAGGATTAGTGTAGAGTGTGCTTCAGTGCCCACTTTGTTGTGAAGACTATGGTGAGTTACTTAAGGAGAGATCATTGAATGCTGCTTGACTTTCTCTGACCCTTAATGTATGCCTCTTTCTAAAATGATATAATTATTTAATAGATATCAACCTTGAACCTAACTGTATTTTCATAAAGTCAGAGTCACAAAGTAGAGAGAGCTGTAGAAATCACTGAAAATCAACAATTGTGAGTCCTGGCATATGAAGTGGGCCTGATTCTGCTGATCTGTTCTGGAAATGAAGAAACTTGGTGACAGTTTCTAGGACACACAATTAGAGGTTTCAGGACCCCCAAGCCAATCTTGTTTCATTACCTTCTGTTCATCTGTGTTTTAGCTACTTAAGATTAGAGTACAAGTTGTCTGCTTTATCAGCTCTAGTCCTGATTCCATTGTGTAAGTACAGAGTACCGTTTAGTTGGTAGTTGTGAGTTGACTGATTGATTCATTCTTTGACTTGGCAGTAGAACAGCTCTGGGAAATGACTGTGGAGTGTGCGTTACTCATGCCTTATCACCTTTGAGATGCTTTTGACAGTGTTGTAAGCAGGCTCAGGGTTCACCATGTGCAGTTTCTGTGTACTGACTCAGGCTTGTGGGAAAGGAAATGGAAGAGGAAGTCATATACTACTTGAGCAAATCAAACTTTTCTATTTATAGGACTTGCTACTGTTTGGAAAGTATAGTCCCTGTTCATGACAGTCTGGCATGTGTTTCTTGAGTGCCATTTCCAAACGGGGAGAAAATAAATATGGGACTTTGTTATAGTGAAAATAGTTACTCAGTGAAATAAAATCAGTTCTCTCTTTTTCTCTTGATGAGACCTCAAACCCACTAGGCATGAATTCCTCAACCTCAAGTATGCATGTCAAAAGCTGATGTGGAATACAAGACTGGAGTCAGCAAAACCTAGTGTAACGAGATGTGTTTTGGTGTCTTTTATTGAAATGGAGAAGGGAATGGTAATGTTTTAGTGTAAGTACCTTTCAGAATGCCTCCCCCAGGAGAAGTTAACCTCTGGATTAGGGAGTATCTCTTCTTGTCAAAATCTGTCGTGTTTGCCTGAGTATATTACAGATGCTCCACCCCAACTTCAAACAACCTGGTTCATTTTATTTTGTTGCTCATTACAGCATTTGAGAGGTCCTTACCGTATACAGCTAGATCATTTTTAATATGCTTGCATACAATGACCTGATCTATATTCAGTTGGATTGCTATAAATAGTACAAATGATTGATAAGGAATGGCCATGGCACGATGGCTTTGAGTCAACTTCAGGAGTCCATTGAGGAGTCAAGAGCATCCATCAAGGTGGTGGTCTTGACCATGGAGGAAAGAAATTAGTATTCGGAGAGAGGAGGTTGTGAGAAAATTGGAGTCCATTATATTCTACAAGACTGAGGGTAGGGAAACTAGAATAGCATTTTTGCTTTGAGTCCTAATATTTCTCACATCAGTGGATCTTCCGACAATTCAGAACATTGAGGCCAGTATGTGAACAGTATTGGAGGAAATGTTGATGCCATTGAGCAGAATTGCACTTTGTCATCAACAGGGCTCTGCACAGGCCCCAGACGTAAACAGCTCTGCCTACAGAAAATTGTGGCAGTAGGGTAGGAGTACTGCGTTGCTATAATTAATGGTAATTTATGTATAATGCTGTATTGTTCTTTCTTATTTAATTGAATATGTGTTAAGCTCCAACAGGGTGCTATGAGTAATGCCAACTTACAGTTGATTTATCAGAACACCTAGAGGATTTTCTAAACACCAATAAGTGGAAACTCATAGCACCTGTTCAAGGGTGGTAAACATCTTTGCCATTTCCACAAATAAGGAAAAGTGAAGTAGATTGTGTTTGTTCTGTTGCCCCTGCAGGGAGAATTCAGAAGCGCCAAATAAGAGAAAAGCATTTTTCCTGTTCCCAGGAATTGGGTTAAAGCACATTAGCAAAGAGTGCTCAGCAAGTGTATTCAGAATTGTGGGATTTTAATTAAATTGTTCCAGTTATTGTTAGCACTTGGATTAGCAACAGACAACCAATGTGCAGGCCAGCAGATTCAAATGTAATGTACAATTGGAGGGGGATGGTGCAGAGCACTTTGTAGATGCAGATTACTGGGCCCTACTCTCAAATGGTAAAGTTGTTCAGTCTGAGAGAGGACAGAGTATTCCCCTTAAATTAGCACTGAGATGTATCTGCTCACAGAGTGTTCAAATTCCCTGCAAGACTCCACCTGAATCAACCCTCACCCTAACAGGGAGACTTATTATTTAATGGCTACAGTATAGCTAACACTCGTCTTGTAGAAACCTGTAACTGTTTCTTTCATAGACTGTACATCCAGCTAATGTTTGTAGAATACTAAGTGCTTACCATTTTAATTGCATGGGATTCTTCATATATATATATATAAAATCAGGTAAATATATATATATATATATATATTTTAACCTGATATTCAAAATGTCCCTGTGGGGTTTGTGAAGCTGTAACCAGGAATATCTGACTCCGTGGAAGGTCATCATGCTGATATAAGTCTGTCTAATGTGAATCTAGTAAGACTGGCAGTTCACTTGAAGTTTGAGCCACAGCTTCGAGGCTGCACGGCATTGGACAAATTAAAAAGAAGAAAAAAGAAAATGAAGAGATAAGGAAATTGACAGCAGAAAGCAGACAGATGATTGTTTTCTTAGACCTGAACCTATGAGGGCCCGGTGCAGTAGCCTAGCAGCTAACGTCCTGGCTTTGAACTTGCCGGGATCCTTGGGATCTTGCACCAATGTGGGAGACCTGGAAGAGGCTCTATGCTCCTGGCTTTGGATTGACTCAGCTCGGGTCATTGAGGGCACTTGGGGAGTGAATCATCAGACGGAACATCTTCCTCTCTGTCTTTCCTCCTCTCTGTATATCTCACTTTGCAATAAAAATAAATTTTTAATTTTTAAAAATTAAAATAAATAAAAAGAACTGAACTTATGAAATCTGTGAAGCTTGTTGTCTTTATATTAATAATATTTTTAACAGTTGGTAACAGAGACCTTGGTGCAATGGCTCAATGATCTAATCTTCTTCCTGCAAGAACAGGCTTCCTCTATAGGCACTGGTTCCTGTCCTGGCCGCTTGACTTCCCATCCAATTCCCTGCTTGTGGCTCTGGAAAGTAGTAAAGGACGTCCCAAAACCTTGGGACCCTGTGCTACCATTGGAAACCCAAAAGGGTCTCCTGGCTTCAGAGCAAATCAACTCAGTGATGGTAGTCCTCTGGGGAGTGAATCAGCAGATGGAAGATCTTTGTCTCTGTCTCTTCTTCTCTCTGTGAATCTACCATTCCAATACAAAATAGATCTTAAAAACAAAAAAGTTGGTGATAAAGCCCACAATCCTGGCTTTTCCTCGAAATGTAGCATCAAGAGTTTATTGTGGGAAGGAAAGGAGAAGGAACAGTTAAGCTTTCTTTTGCCCTTTGTCATTTGCCGTGTTCCTTTGCTGTAGACTGGGTTCTGAGCTATTGCTACACACCTACAAGACATTTCATTAGCCCTGAACTCTAAATATTGTATGAAGCATCCTGAGTGAAGCCTGAACTGATACCTGGACGAATCTGAAGGAGAGAAAGGGCTTTCAAGCTGAAATCAGAGTCATGCAGTTGCAGATGATACCAACCCTCACCTCTTATTCACCCTCTGAACTGTACCAGCTAAAGTAGCAGTCATGGCTTAGTAATCTGTTCAATTGTATCCCTGAAGGCTAAGGCAGGAAGGCTGATATGGCCTGATCACATTGGCCGTGTGCTGTTTCCTGAACTGAGAGATCAGTAGTTATCTGCCAGGGTTCCATACTCATTTTTTTTTTTTTTATCAATGGCGACCATTTTCACAAAAATAGGAATTCCTGCTGGGAGTGTTGTTAATGTAAATTGTCTGTGCACTGCCTAAAATATGTGTGATTCATACCATGTGTTTGTTCCCACATCAATGCTAAGTCCCAAGATACAATTATCCCTGCCCACTCACTCCTTCATCATGAGGACTGTGTTTATCGTTTAGATGCCTGTACCTTGGATACAGGCCAAACTTCCTATGTGACTAGGTTTTGCACACCTGCGTGATCTGGCCACAGTTGACTCTGTGAGTCTAATCTTACTCTGTTTATACCTAAAAGAACACTAGTGTCTGCCAAGGCTTTTGCATATTACAGAGTTCCTCCTATATCTTTATGCTCATGTGGTAAATATCTGAAGCACTTTTTTCTCCACCTAAGGTCATTTCAGTTCTCGCTGTTCATGCAGCTTTCACTGATTTATCTTATCTGTTGCCTTCTCTTTTTTCTTTCAAGTTCTTTGTCATTTTCCCTCTAATTTCTTGAAATAGAAGATACTGTCTTCATAGATTCTACACTCTAATATGGTTATTTGTACCTAGTCTCTTCAATGTAATCGTATGCATTTTGTGAGGGGCAGAAGACCGCTTACATTACTCTCTTTGTCCTTTCTGTTTCTCCTGTCCTCTTCCCTTCCGTGTCTCCTTGCTTATTCTTCCCTACCTTCTTCCACCCTCTCACTTCCTTTCTTCTGTGCTCCCTGCTTTCCCATATCCCATCTTCCCATCCTTCTCTCCTTCCTTCTTTGTCCCCTCCTTGTCTTCTCTCTCTCCTTCTGTTCTTTCATCTTAGTATGTATTGAATATTTGACAAATGTTTCTTGAAAAGTGAATGACGATTACCTTAAACGGAGGGAGTAAGTAACAAAAGCATACCAGAGCTGTTTCTTAGCTATTGTTAGTTATGACCTAATTCTTGATAAACTAATATTTTTGTATCACCCATTTCATGTCCGAAGGCAAGATCTTTCTCTGTTGAATATTTAATGATTAATTAACTAAATAATTAATTAATTTTATGTTGTAGTTCCAAAGGCTCTGGGATTTTCTCAATGAAACTATTAAATATATCCAGGATGCTGGACTCTGCCATTCTCTACACCTACAATATCAGAATACACTTAAATATTAGAATGATGGGCTTTGGACTGTTTCTGAAGGACTATATATTTGTGATAAGACAGGGCAAATCAGTGGCAGGGAGGGGATATGTGCAGGGCAGAGAAGAAATCCCTGTTGTGTTTTGAGCCCAGTATCATACCAGTGCAAGAGTTTGGAGACTAAATATTTGAGTCCCAAATTAAATTTTATGTATTTACTACCAAAGAGACTTAGAATGATTGCTCACTTTTCTCTTTGATGCTTGACATCTTCTTTTGTTAAGCAACAATCCACTAATTTCTAGCATTGGTTGGAGAACCCAAAGAGAGTATTTTGTGAAACTTACAAGCATAGTCACTTCTTCATTGATAATGGCAGAGAAAACTGTGACTTTTTCATCCCAGGTTCTCTATGCAAGTTCTGTTCCTTGCTGCATGCAGTGAACAGTGGCTGTCTGGTAGTGTTGACAGCTTTTAGGCCATTTCCTCAACTAGATCGGAACAAGAAGAACCAGCAAGAGAAAATGATGGTGATATTTCAGATGCTTATTAGGGAGTTGATGCATCTTTTATTGCTACAAAATAGGATTCAGGCAATTTTCGATAATCTCCCCATTTCTTTTCCACTGTTAGCTTTTGTGGTAAGACATCATGTGTATTTTGCCTTTTCCTGTCTTGCATGCCTTTTTGGATGCTATCACTCTTGCCTCATTTTTTGTAGTTCCATTACTCAGTGAGTGGTTCTCAAAGTAGTATAAAGCTGTGTTCTCTCCATAAAGTTGTCAGTGACCTTATTTTTGAATAGGGTTTTTTCCAGCTTGTACCTTGTTGTTATCTACTCTATAGCTTCTGTATTCAACAATCACAATAATAGTTACATTAAATAAGAATAATGATTTTGTTTCAACAAGTGACTGTAAGTGGGAATACACACAACAACAAATCGAGGAAAAAAAAAAAACACTGAAGATCCTAATGGCAGATGTATTGCAGGTAGGCGAGTGTGTTGGAATACAAGCATTTTAAAACAGAGAGAGCGTGCACATTGAAACCCCTCATTTTTATGCTGAGAAACAAAAGACCTGGAAAGGAAGAATGAGTTCCTCAGTGTCGCCTTATTGCATTATGCTGGAACGTGGAGAAAGTGCCTAGATTAATGCTCCCCTTTCCCCCACATACTAGGTTCATGATGGAGAATTCAGCAATAGCTAATATAATTAGTTCTCCATGACACCATTTCTAAATGTTTGGCTATGTTAAAATAAAGTTTACTAGGAGGAAAACTGAATCATGGCGCAATTAATAATCTAAAGCGACATATACCAAGGTCTGAGGTTGAATCAGTGATTAATCCCTCCCAACCAATAAAGTCCTTGAACAGATGGCTTCACTGCAGAGTTTTACTGAATGTTTCAAGAAGAATGTATTCTAATTCTCCACAGATTATCCCAAACAATGGAAAGGAAGGCAATCCTTCCAAATTCTATAGAGCCAGTATCACCTTAAGTCCAAAACCAGAAAAACAGACCTATAAGCCAATATTCCTGATGAATTTAGACAGAAATATCCCCACCAAAATACTAAGCAGTAGGATCCAACAGTACATCATGCATATTATTCACCTGGACTAGGTGGGATCTATGGCAGGCATGCATGGATGGTTTAACATTCGCCTATCAGTCAATGTGATTCACCACATCTAGAAATTGAACAATGAAAACCATATGATCATCTCAATAGATGCAGAGAAGGCATTTGACAAAATCCAACACTACTTCATGCTTAAAACCTTAAGCAAGATAGTAATAGAAAAAACATTCTATAACACAATGAAAGCAATATGCAAAAAACCTAATGCTAGCATCATACTAAATTGGGAGAGACTGGAAACTTTGCCATTAATATCTGGAGCTAGACAATGATGTCCATTTTCACCACTGCTATTCATTATGACATGATTCTCTTCATACGAAAGCCAAAATTTTGAATCAAAAGACTATTAGAGCTCACAGGAAAATTTATCATGGTGGCAGGATACAAAATTAATGGACACAAATTGATGACACTAGTCTGCACAAATAACTTGATGGCTGAGAAAGAAATTGTAAGTACAGTCCCCTTTAAAATAGCAGAGTAGCATCTCAAATCCCTTGGAATTTACCTAACCAAATATATGGAAGTCCTCTATAATGAAAATTGCAAAACATTAAAAAAAAAAAAGAAGACACTAAAACATGGACAAACCTCCCATGTTCCTGTATTGCCAGGATCAACATAATCAAAATATTCCTGGTACCAAAAGTGATATAGAGTTTCAGTGTGATGCCAATAAAACCCCAACAACATTCTTCTCAAAAATAGAAAGGGGATACAAAAGTTCATCTGGGAACGCAAGAGACCAATTACAGCCAATTAATCTTTGACAAGAGAACTGAAAATTATCCATGGGAAAACTCTGGTATCTTCAACAATTGCTGTTGGAATAATTCAAGAGCAGCCTGCAAAAAATAGGAAGCAAGACTCCCACATCTCCCTTATAGAAAAATCAGCTCTAAATGGATCAAGAACCTAAATCTATACCCAGAAAATCATCGAACTATTGGAGAAAAATCATAGGAAGCACTCTCCAGGATACAGGCATTTTTAAAGGCTTCCTAGAGAAGTTATCAACAACACAGGCAGTCAAAGCCAAAATAAACAATGTGACTATATCAAGCTGAGAAGTTTCTGTACAGCAAAGGAAACAGTCAACAAAGTGAAGAAGCAATAGTGGAATGGGAGAAAATGTTTGCACACTGCACAACTGATACGGGACTGATATCCAGAATTTACAAAGAGCTTCAGAAACTTAGCAACAGCAAAGCAAACAATCCTGTGAAGAAATTGGTGAAGGAAATTGACATTTTTCAGAGAAAAAAATTCAAATGACTAATAGGCCTGAAAAAATGCTCAGGCTCTCTAGCTGTCAGGGAAATACAAATGAAAACATCATTGAGGTTCCACCTAATTCCAGTGAGATAGTTTCACTTTAAGAACTCTGCTAACAACACCTGCTGGCATGGATGTGTGGAGAAAATGCATTCCTTCACTGTTGTAGTGTGAGTTAGCACAGCCATTGTGGAAGTCAATATGGAGAGTGTTAAGAGAACTGAAAATTGACCTGCCATATGACCCAGTATTCCACTTCTGGGAATATATCCAAAGGACGTGAAATCTGCATATGAGAAAAGGATATATAATCCTATATTTATAGCAGTACAATCTATAAGAGCAAAGACAAAGAAACAATCCAGATGACCATTGAAAGAAGAGTGGATGCAAAACCGGTACATCTACTCCAAGGAACACTTCTCCAGCAGTTAACAAAAAGTGAAGGTCTACCTTTTGCAACTAAATGTTCTCAACTAGGAACTATTATTGTTGTTAAACAAATGAAGCCCCAAAGAACAATGTTCTATCTGATAATAATGCAACATTCATGCAAAATACAAGATCAGTAGCTTTTCAGTACTCTTTTTGCTACATCTCATTGGGGTTGAGATTTTTGTTTTTATGATTTTCATTCATTCAAAACAAAAGTTGGTTTTTCTTACCAATTCCATCACTGACTCCCAGGTTATACAACAGAAGTGTTTGTTTCGAGAAGGTCTTTTAATTTTCTTTTTCATTTGTTCAGCAACATGTTGGTCATTCAGTAGTGTATTTAAATTCATGTTGCTGTATTCTATTTTTCTTTTTGATTTTGTTCTATGTCTTTTCATTTAATGAGATGTATAGTAATTGTGTAATAAAGAGTATTACATACAGTTGTGAAGATACAATACAGTGTGCATTTCTACTTCCAAATCAGAGATGGACTCCCATTGAGACTTTGGAATGTATTTTGACAATAGGATGTTGGACTCTGCCATTGTCCAAACCTACAATGTTAAGATTATACTTAAAGAGCAGAGTGATGGACTTTTGAGTGATTGTGAAGTATTATACTGTTGTAATGACAGGGGAAATCATTGGGGTGGGGTATGGATTTGTGGGGGGAATGGTAGGGAAATCCTGCAGCCTATGGAACTCTGTCATGGAATAATAAAATCAGTAAATAAATTTAAACAAAGTTTACTAGGAGGAAGTTTTGGTAGTATTGATTTTTATTTGACAATACGTTCTGAAGGAAATGTCTGGGACAAGGCAGAAGCATGTTGATCACTTAAGCTTTCTGGTCATTTATTCTGCGTGTGCGTGTGTGTGTGCGTGCGCGCGTGTGTGTACATAATCATGTGATCTTCAGAAATACTAGCAGTCATTCTTGTTTGCAGTGCCTGTGAATCCGCACTTCCCATTCATCCTGTTATCCCTCCTTCCTTGACTGAAGTTAGTGCGTGTTTGCACCTTTACCAACATTGTGTTCTGACCTGACTTGTGAGTGGACTCTTGCTGAAGTTTGTTGAACCTGTCCTATCAGGCAGAGTGGATGACCTTGAATAGTGTTTGTTTCTTCTAGAGCTTGCTCATCTGGAAGAGAGAGAGATACGGCTCTAGTGCAATCTGTTTCACAATGTAAGGTGTTATGGTTTTAGCCGTATGTCAACCTTTTCAACTCAAACCAGATGGATCTACTTTTTGCAGAGAGGTTCATATCTTTAAAGAAAATCTTGAAATGGATCCTTCCAGTACTACTATTTCATGAGCCTAATGTAACTATGTTTTCTAAAAGCCCTTTCTGTCCATATATCCTGATGAATGATGCTTAGTACAAAGAGCCACAACTGTCTATGTGGGATTTCTCATCTGTCCATTTTTGAAAACATACACCCTTTGCTTTGAGGCTCTGAATACATGATGTGGGAAATCTGGCAAGGAACTAGGTACATTGTCCTATTTTCTAATTTTGCCAACCTCTTAAGGTTTTATGAAAAGTCTCAAAGAAAAATATTTCCAAACAGTGAATCAATATGTAAACTTAAGACCAAATTTCCCAGAACTCAAACAACAGAATATGTGAAAAAGTAGCTTTTTAGTTTATCATACCACAACTCATTGCCCTATGTAATTATAAAATATGCAGCCTGTTTTCCATGAGGTTCCCAACATGCCTAATGGCACAATCTCCTGGCATTTGATATTTTCTTCTGTATGTGGCTGTAGGGACCAAATATTTTATGATGTTATTCATTGATTTAAATATACTTCTTCCCCTCCCATCCATCCACCACTTCCTCCATCCCAAATGTTCTTCTTAATGGAAAAATCAAAGGTTTTTTTTCTTTCCTTTGAAAATTCTTCCCTTCCCCTTGTTTTGAAATCCCAATACAATGAAAACAAATGCATACAAATATTCAAAATCACATTTCTAAAAAAAATAATGCATTGCTCACTAAGGACATTTCAACAATTTGCTGCCAAATAGCCCGACTCAGCTAAGCATTTTCCTAAAGGATCATCACCCTCATTTTATGGAGACAAAAGGTAAAGTCTGGAAAAGCATCATGACTGCTTGTTGGTATTACTGGTAGATCTGGATATAGGCTGTCTGCTTTCTAAATGGATGGGCCTTGTTCCAGCTGCTTGAGTAAAATGTATTGGATTAGCGTCCCTCTTGTAGGGCCACTCAATATGCTATGCCAAGGATCTGTGTGGAAGAGATCAGGTTCTAACTGGCTCGGGGTTGGGGGCAGATCATTGGCTGAATGTGTGACAACTTTATTTTCTGATCATCCCATTTTTCCTGCCTCTTTCTTGTCTTCACTCTATTCCACAGCTTCTCTTCTCTGTATGTCTATTGCTCTTTCTCTGCAATAATAGACTCCCCTCTACATATGCATCAACTTCTTTGTTGACCAGCACCTCAATTCATCTTGTGGGAATGTTTTCACGTGTTTGTGAGTTTTAGTTTAGGAAAGGAGAAGGAGGATTACTTTGTCATTTGGTACATAAGTTTAGATTCACCAGCATGTTTGTGGCTCTTTAGTGAGTGTGTGGTCCCAGATTTGTGGGCCTCTGTATTTTGAAATGGAGATATGGACACGGATTGTTGAATTTGCCTTTTGGCAGAAAGAATAGGACACAGAACCATTTCCTTCAAAAAAAATATTTGTTTTCTTCTATTTGGAAGGCAAAGAGCATGAGTTTGGGGCAGGGATTTAGGAAGCTAGGGAGAGACAGATAGAAGAGAGAAAACATCTGTTCATTTATTCACTCTTCAGTGCGTGACCATCCAGAACTGTGCCAGGTTAAAGCCAGTAGCCCAGACCTCAGTTCTAGTCTCTCACATGGTTGATAGGAATCAAGTATCTGAACCATCATCTGCTGCCTCCTCTACTAATAGGAAGCTGCTTTGGAGATACAGTTGAGATGAGGACTGGCAATCTAATATGGGGTTGGGGTGTACCAAGTAGCAGCTTAACCTAATTACCATCATGTGTATACTCCCTGACCATTTCATACAGAACATATGAAGGCTGATCAAGCATTATGAACTTTGGGAGATAGTATAAGGATTAAGAAGAAAGAGATGTTAAGGAAAAACAATATGACATCTCTTTGTTCATGTTTTATTATGATCTCTTAATTAAGATATGTTAGGACTGTGAACAACTGTCTTAAGTTGTATATTTCCTTGTTATTCAATGCTATTTCCCAGTCAAGATATGCTTCTACTCTGAATTATGAAATTTTTTAAAATTATCAATCCTGCAGTGGTTGCTTCATATATGTGTCATTTAATGCAACCATTTCTCATTTTCTTTCACCTAGAGAGTGGATGTTTTTCTTATATAAAGTTAAGAATTTAAATCTAAGCCTGTTTTTACATATTATAGAGGTTGACTTATTTTTCAGCTAGCTATTACGTAACATTTTCTCCTTATGAACAGAATTTTTTGTTTTGTCTATTCAATGTTGTTTTTACAGAGTTTTAAAGCATACAGTTTGTTTGATATCACTAAGCAAAGGTTCACATAATATTACCCAGTCAACTGCAAACTGCTTGCGGCTGTGAATCATAGGGGTTTTACACTGCCTTCTACTTAGCATTGACAAAAAGCTTCATGGCAGAATGACGGTGGACACATTTTCAGTTACCTTGGATACCAAGGAGAATTAAGCGAAGTGAGTTCCATATGAGCTCAGCAGCTTTATAAGCATGTCCTCATGGGAAGGATACCTTTGATGAAATCCATCGTTAGGTTTTTGAGAACAGACTACTTCACCTGAGTGAGTGGGCATTTCACTGTGTGAGTTAACACTGTTTTGTTTTCTCTCACTTCTAACATTTTTGGTTCAATAAGATGCCATTTTTGTCAGCTACAGATGCATTTTTGTCATGTTTGCTGTTCTTTTATTATACAATGAGTCCTAGCTCAATTCAGTATTACCAGTAACAGTGTGAAGAGCCTGTTCATATTATTATAAAGCATGGTGTTTGAATGTATGAGGTGGTTCTATTAAGTAGCATTGTGACTGGCTCCATTTTAACTTTTATCCAAATCTGTTTTACTCATTAAGTGGAATGTTGGTATTTTCATTACCTCATTAATTATATGACACATCATAGATTATCTTTAATATAAAAATTATAGACTGTCTGTGTAAACATATACACACCCATATGCATAACTTTTCAATGTTCATCATGCTAGAAATACGCTTTAAACCACATTCTTGATGTAAGGACCTCAGACTGATACCATCAGTTCTGCCTGATTATCTGCAGATCTGAGGTCTGGAGCCTCCTGTCCAACAAAAGATGATCAGAAACTTGGTCAAGTAGAACCTGATAATCTGTGTTGTAACAAGTTGCTCCAGGGGGATGTCTGAGAATGGCTGATCTAGGATTGTGTACTTATGTAATACCTGGCGCTATTATACATTAGACAAATGGGGTTCCCTGTCTACTGAGCCCCTCCCCTGCTTCAGTAGTTGAGTTTTACTCTTGATCAACATCTTTTTATAAGCCACATGCTCAATTCACTGTCAACAAAACATTTATTTTGGGATTATGGTCAAAATAATCACCATGTAAGTAGCATTTATTGGCTACTTATTATCTAAATAACACAAAGCATGTAGGAACGCATTCTCAGATACTGCATGAGGAACACAGAGAACTTAGGCATATTACTTAAGATCATAAAGGCAGCAAGTGGCATATTTAGTAGCAAATTTTGCTACACTCTGACTCCAAAATATTTAAAGTTATTATTTCTAGGTTAGATATGTTGGGTTAGGTAACTAGTAAAGATGATCATAATGTACTAAAAAATGATTATGTCCTTAGCTGCATCATAGATGATAGAAAAATGATTATCATTAGATTAGAGACACACACATTGTTTTGCCATCTATAAAGAATATACCTTTCTTATTCCTTTTGTTAGCACACTGGTATTTTCCTACCATTAATATAAAAAATACTAATCAACTGTACTGACCATAATTGGAAAAATACTACATTTAAATTCATGTTGGGTTCAAAAGCTTTATGTTAAAACAGTGTACTGCATTGTATTTGTAACCTCTTCAGGTGCTGCCAGCATAATATTTTCTCTTTCTAATGAATCCGAAGCAGCTCAAGCTTCTATAAGACCTATGAGCCCTTTCGTATTCTATATGAGGTCAGTTCTAAGCTGCTTCTCAAACTTTGTAAAGCATCGCAGATTTGTATTTTTAACCTAATCTTGGTTCCGTTCTCAAGTCTGTTATTAACCAGTGACACACCATGCCTGGTTTCTAGAATCTCCTTCTTGTGATATGTCACTCTGAGTTTGCCATCTCAAGGATTCTGGATGGGACTTAAAGACTAGGTCAGGGTCCATGCATGTTTTTAGTATAATGTGGATACTGGTTCTAGTTCTAGACATAAGCTACAGAAGGCAGGTTAGGTTCTTAATTAAGTAGACCATTCCTGTTGGCAATTTGTTTCCCTTCCTAGTTTGAAGAAGAGCTCTGTTTTCAGCCATGTGGATTTGATTAGTAACCTCCTATTGTTTGTTCATTAGAAAGAACTTTTCAGTTAATTCTACTTTGTTTCCTCAACACTGAGATGAGTACCTAATAAGTAAATTGTTGGTATGCTATGCAAGACCCATTAATTCCTATTTACTAATAATGAGTGTTCTTATCATTTTGCCTCAATAAAGCCATAATAAGTTTAGGCATGAACCATTTTTAGGTGTGAAAACACTGAGTGAAAATTTTTGCTGTGCAAAGTATTAGCAGAATCAATGTATCACCTCATAAGTGATTTATTAATGTAGAGAGGAAGGCAGGTGCTTTTAGAATGATGAAGTCTGGTAGACACCGTGAAGCTTGTTCAAATCATCAACCTTGGCATCACCAAATAGGCCAAGCTAACATCATGAGTTTCCTGATGTGTTCGGCATGTTGTGCTCCTGCCAAATCTATATGATGTGAATCTAATCATTAAACAAACAAAAAAAAAATGCATTGTTTAACTTTCTTATGACCCTGGTACTTATTCCTTCAAAAGTCCTCTTCGTGACCTACAAAAGTTGGCTTAGAGTCTGATCTAAATCAAAGAAGACTAATAAAAGACACAGCGCTTCAGTGAATGATCTTTGATTGGATTTTGGATGGGGATTAGCGACAATAGATGAAAACACATCACAGGGGCTGCTGGTGAAATGTGTGTTTATGTGCATATTATACTGTACTCACATGAAAATTCCTGTCATAATAACTCAATAATAAAACTTTTAAAATATTAAGAGTTCTTAAAAGGAACAAGCTGAGAGGTCCTAGGTAAAATGATTTAATTACACAGCAGGTAAAATTGAGTTTGGAGAAAGCAGTTGTGGCAAAATACTTGACAATGGCAAATCTTGGTTAAAAAATAACCTGGGCTGGAGTTAATCATACTGCTGCTTCAATTTTGCATTTTACTTATTTTTAGTAAAATGGCTGACTATAAAGCTCAAACAAATACAAATGAATGCTGTTGCATAGCTTACTATTGATATTACTTATCGGTCACCTATGGCTGATGAGTTAATAATAGAGGAGCTAAGATGATGATGTATCTTGGGGCTGGGGCAATAGCTCAGTAAACTAATTCTCCTTTTCCAAGTGGGTGCCAAGTTATGTCCTGGCTGTGCCATTTACCATTCTTCTCCATGCTTATGGCCTGGGAGGGCAACCAAGGATGGTTCAGTGCTGGAGGACCCTGTCGCCAAATGAGAGACCTGAAAGAGGCTTCTAGCTTTTGCCTTCAGTTTGACTCAGTTCCAGATAGTGTAGCCATTTGGGGAATGAACCAGCAGATGGAAGAGCTTTCTGTCTGTTGTTTTCTCTCTGGAATGTGTCATATAAAAAAATAATGTGTATCTAAAGTCAGACTCTTGGTCATGACCTGCCTTTGCATTTATGTATTTCTATTCTGGGATTTTCTTTTCATGTTTCTTCCTTTGCACTTACACTGCCTGGTGGTGGTGGTGGTGGTGGCAGTCACCTTGTAATTCTACTGGTGTCAGAGAATTTATGTTCTCAAAACCATAATAAGCCCCAGCTCTTGTTTATCGAGCATTAATTTCATATATATATATGTGTGTATGTATAAAGACTACAATGGTGCATTTCATAAGAAACTGAATGTATGAATTATTTAGTTGCAGAATTTTGTAGTTGTTAATGTATGGATGCAATTTATGCACACGTTTTAGGCTCATCCCCCTCCACCCATCCTCTTTACATGTGCCAGCCACTGTTGAAGTGACAGGATCTGAATACAGGAATGACCTGGTAGCACCTGGGCTCAACTGAATTACCTTTACTTACTTTTTGTCCTGGGAATTCTTTGCTGCCAATATATGTCTTAGGACCCTCATAAAGGAGTTGAAAGCCCTGCAGACAAGCCTAAAGCAAGGGAGAATTAGAGCCTAAAAATAAATTTCTACTTTTACATTCCTCAAGTGTGATTTCCAAGGCGCATTTTGCAGGATTCCTCAGGGCTGCCTTGAAGATGCAGTACTGGATGCCCTATTCCTGATCTGCTCAACATAATACCTTTGAGTTGGCTTCTCTGCTTAACTGTTTTCTACTCACTCTGTATCCCTTCTTTGGATTGATTCCTAAAATAAATGGCCCAAATGCAAACACATTAACATTTTATTTCTTGTTTGAACCCAGGCTAAGACATTGATTCTTTCTGGTTAGGTTTGAAGAATATAAATAGTGTTTGCTGACAATCAATTTTGTAGACATTCCTGAGATGTTTATATAATATGTTAGACCTAGAACCAGGAATCATCCTTGTTTGGCCTTGGATGGTCATTTAATGTTCAAGTTACTGGTAAACTGCAGTGATAGTTAACACAAAAGCATGTTGGTTAATCTGTAGGTTTCTGGTAGCTGGCAGTAAGACTGTGGTTTCTACTATCATATTGATAGCTCCTGCATGTGAAGATCTTAAAGAGAACAGCAAGAGAAACATTCATGGTGCTTCTTAGACATGCTGTCAGTTATATGAGACATACAATAGAGGCTGAGGAGTAGAAAGGTGACTTGCATAGATTGGAATGTAAGAGCCAAGGTCATTTAGGGCACCATCACCATGCCAGACTCTTTTTTTTTGTCAGAATCCATAGCATTTATGATTGAACTTATTAATATGTGACATCAACATCCTTTGGAGGACAAGAACGGACGAGCAATCCATATTTAGAGGAAAATGAAAATAAGGAGGTTAGAAACCAATCTGAATCTTACAAGCACAGGCCAGTTGCATCCCCTAATTACCTGTTTCATTGTGCATGGTTCAGGGTAATTCTGTGACTCTTGCCTGTCTGTGGTCAGGTGTTACAGTGACAGTTGATGAACTTTCTGCTATGCTGCAATGTAAATGTTGAAGACTAGATGCAATCCTCTTTACTAATACCCCAAGGGAACACTTAATGAATGATGATTTTTTTTTACAGAGAAGAATAATTAACAATAGCTATATTATCCATATTAATTTATAGTTACTGGTTGCTATAATTAAGGCTATTTATGAAATCATCCTAATTACAGCACTTTACAATTTACAAAGTATTTTCCCACCCATTTTCTTCTCTGGGTTTTGTCATAGTCCTCTGTTTAAGGTAGCACAGGTCTTTGATTCTTCATGTTGTAGATAAAGACACGTGTTCCTGAGAAGAATTTAGCCAGAGTGTAGTATGTCACCCTTGTAGATAGGTTGTGCTCTCTCTGAATCTATGAACGCATATTTAGCACATTTTGCTTATCATAGTATATTCTGTCTGTACACAAGGGAATCAAGTTCACTTCCATAGCAATAGTGCCCTAACTTTCCTGTTGTACAAACTCATTAGAGTGTTCACATGTATTGTAGTCATTGTTTCTTAGGAATATCAACATACTCGATAGTTATTAATGATTTAGGATAGAGACCTCATCTGAAAGCAGAATTAGCTCTCTGTAAACATCTCTTCCAAGGATGAGGATCCAGTGGAAATTGAGCCTCTTAGAAAACGCAGCTAATCTGTCACCACTATACCACTCCCCACCCCATGGCAAGAGATCTAAGAGAAGATTCAATGTGACAAGGCCATAATACTGGATCACATAACTACACACAGACACAAACGCGCGCACACACACACACACACACTCACACTCACTCACTAACTCACTCAGCCTTGCTGCTTCTTACTGTGCCTTTAGCTGCTTTCACTTAAAAGGTTTTGATTTTCAAATAGTCACTGGCAGGACCTATGCTACAGTCTCTCATTAACCATTTGTTTATGTACTTAAGAATACTTACTGTCTACTTACTTGGGTCAGTTCTTCAGCATGATTCCAAAAACCAAGAAGAAGCAAAACCAAATACTTCCATGCATTATCACATTGTGATACCAGAAAGACTGAAAATAATAAAGACACAGGAAAATTTGTTAGACATTGTGAGTGGGTGCTATTAGCACAGTAATTAAGGCAGGGTGAAACCATTGAATGTACAGGGGTCCTCCACAGCTGGTGCTGCTGAAAGTGCCTCATTTGAGACATGGGCTTCTTGCTCCTGGCTTCCTGATCATGATAGGAGAGTGCTTCTGAGCAAGTGCATGACATGAAGAAAATCAGTCTGTCAGGAACAGTGATTCTACCCCAGCCCAGCTCACAGTGCCCTCACATTTGGACAAAGGCAACTTACCACTTGATATTGCTGTTCTTTGAAACTTTCTGCTAATATGATGTATTGCTTCTAGCAGGGAAATCCTGGAGGCAAGACCCTGGAAGAGAGGCGCTCCAGCCTGGATGCTGAGATTGACTCCTTGACCAGTATCTTGGCTGATCTTGAATCCAGCTCTCCGTACAAGCCACGGCCACCACAGGTTAGTGCTGCCCTCCAATGTCACTCCCTCTGGCCAGCCACCAACACTTTAATCTTTTCTGGAAGAGCAAACTTACTACCACTCTATCACTTAATATGATAGTTTTTTGTTAACTTTATCAGATTTAATGGAGTACATTTCTTATTCAGTATCAGCTTGTGTTAACAGAAATTTCTTAAATCAATTTTATTGCTACATCTGACAAAATGTGGGGAAAAAAGCAAATCTCTTCTTACTTCAGTTCCTTGATCAGTTTTTGGCTGTGTCTGTCAGAGTGTTTTGTGACGTTACAGTCTTCCAGAATATGACTGAACATGGCTTTATATAGATGACTTTCATGAGGCTTTATGTTGTTTGTAAAGAAACTCTTTTTGGGGCTAGCATACGGTCTCAATTGGCTAATCCTCTGCTTGCAAGCACCAGCATCTCATATGAGCATTGGTTTGGGCCCCGGCTACTTCCTTGCCAGCTCCCTGTTTATGGCCTGCAAAAGCAGTGGAGGGTGGTCCAAAGTCTTGGGATCCTACACCTATGTGGGAGACTTGGAAGAAGCTCCTGGCTCCTGGCTTCAGATCAGCTCAGTTCCAGCTATTGTGGCCATTTATGCAGTAAATTTGTAGATGAAAGGTCTTTCTCTTCTCTGTAAATCTGCCTTTCAATAAAAATCAATTTATAATAAATAAAATTCCCTTGGATGTACCTTGAGTTGATTTTTGTTTCTGATATTGATATAAGTAATTCTGCATGGGATGTGTTCAAGCGTATTTTCTTTGGCTATTTCATTCCTTATGTCTCTGAAGAGTTGGATTCCTGTGTTGAAAAGTAGGAGCACGTTTCTTTCCTTCCTTTCCAAGTGCCGTGATTAGCTCATCCTGGCATAGGCAGTTGTAAAATATTGGTTTTTCCTTAAACTCACCAGAGTTAAGTGATAGCAATTATTCTATATTTTATAAAGGCAAATGCTATTTTGTTATCAATTTTTCATTCCATTTCCTGCTTATTTTGGAGCTTGGCTATTTTCCAACAACTGGTTCATCGTCTACATCACAGAAGCTGAAGTTCAGTGTAGAGATGATTCCTGTGTTTCTGAAGTCTTGCATGGGTCATGGCCAATCTCTTTGAGGATTTGTAAGGCCTCACAAGGCAGCCTTCTGACTTTAGGTACAAATGTCACTGTTAGCTAGTGCTGTTACTATGGTGGTTGATGATTCTGTAGAAGCTGCTTGAGCCATATATTCATCACGGAATCCCAATTGACTTCTTGGTGGGCAGCTCCTAGAACAACATTTGTTCATTTCCAGCTTAAAGTATGATTCTGCTTCTCCGTTAATGTCAATTCTGTACTCAACTGTACATAAGGCTGCACATTCCCATTACCTTTACAGGATGCAATGACATCGTTACCCCTTTCAGATCAGCAGGAGAAATACATTAGAACACTGTTTAAAACATCTCTGCTCTTGGTCCCAGCAATGCTATCAGCTGCACGGTGGGCATATACTAAACATTGGGCATTTTGGGTAACTGAAAAGAACAGGAAATAGAGGGAGGGGAAACATAGGATTCCTATAATAGGTAAATTAAATTGTGACTGATGTTATAGAAGCACAGGTGCAAAAGGGAATATGATTGAATTTGAATAAATGTGTCAGAAGGCTTATGGATTCAGCTGAATTAATGGCTGTGGTTGTATTTTTGAGGTGAGAGATTAAGCTTGAATAATGGTAATGTTAAAGTCTGACTGTGGAGAAGCCATTGGCAGATTTTAGGATGCTTATTTTTCACCTTAGTATAAGGCTAACACAATCTTCTAATCCCTGGTCATTCCCCAAATGTCCATAACCGTTAGGGCAAAAGCCAAGAGCGTGTAACCTGGGTCTCCCACTGAATCATAAGGGCCTGAGCACTGAGGCCGTCATCTGCTCCCTCCCAAGATGCATTATGACGAAGCTGAACCAGAAATGGAGGACCTGGGCTTGAACCAGCACTCGGCACATGGGATGTGGAAGTCCAAGTGAGGAGTTAAAACTGAGGCACTTCAGTGACAGCCTCACCCATGAGAACTTGATGTGCGCTGCAGTTTGGATAGATTTTTAACTAACTTCCTGTAGGCTAGTCCAAATACCAGATTATGACTTTTAGCCTGTGTTTTCTGGTAACGGGGATCCCTTCTAAGTCTAAAAAGACACAAAGGAGATAAGGCAACTCTGACAAAGCACAGGGACTGATACAGGTCAGAAAAGATGGTCAGCAAGGTTCTTTCACTATTGCTGACCACTGACTCAGGCCCCACAATGTCCCATTGTGCACAAGCTGGCTTCTCAGGAGTGCCAGCCCACTGTTTTTGCTACTGAACTCAGCCATTTCAAGGCCAACTATTTCTCTGAAGGCTGATTCCTTGTTTTCACCATTTTTTTTCCTGTTATACAGAATTTCTGTTTCTTTTTTCTCTTCTAAGTTCAAATAACCTAACATATATTGAGGGGGTTACTTATTGCGATTTTCTTAAAATAGCTGTGTTCTTCACAGCTATGTCCACATAGTGCCTTCCATAAAACCTAGCATATAAATGGGTTTATTTAACAACTACATTTGTGTGTGAACAATCTTTCCTTGCATATAGGCACATAATTACTGGAGAAGCACTTTCACATATTCTCTCACTTGAGTGAATAATAGATATTTCAACACTCAGATATAGGTGGTGTGCCTAATGATGGTTCCCATGTATGGAGACCAAGTCATAGCTGAGAAGTGCGAGTCTTAACCAGCTGACTCCTGCGTGAGCACAGGGAGGCCCTGAATGCAGCCTTGGGCTTTCAATTGTTGCAACAAAGTGAGGTTGTCACATTTTTCCTTCTTAAAGTGTGTTTTTTTTAACTGTTTATAATATTAAATGAGTCATTTCAGTAAAAGTATCCATGAACATGATTTTCCCACTGAAGTAAAACATTCAGAAGGTTTAAAAGTGAATAATGAAGACACTTACATAGAATAAGTTCATAATTAGGGTAAGACTAGTGGCTACGTGCCTAATTCCATTCATATTGAAGGGTGAACCTTTCTGTATTTTAAATGTTTTTATTTTAGGAAAGCAAGAGTTAACTGGGAGATACAGCTCCTGCTTCTGAATTATCTTGACTTTGGTGGAACTGAATTGGATGTGTTAGTATTTATTGGCTATCATAGTTATATGCTGTGAGAACAATAATGACATTCTTAAAATTTTAAGATAAGTGCCAGGAGAAGATGATGCCTGCCATAGATTATGTTCTGTTGTGATTAGAACATTTTTTTTTTTTTGGAAATGTTCTAGAAGTGTAGAGTGTTAATACCTAACTTAGATGTTTCCATTTTTGATCCAAGCCAAATTTCAAAACTTGTTGGGTCACTTCACTACTTAAAGTAAGCTAGTGTGTCTGTGATTTCTCATTAGTTAAGCATGTGTTGCATGATTTCACTAATTCACCTCTGAATCACCTTTGAAAGACCACATTGACTCACTGATACAGAGGGGGAGGAAATGATAGGCATGTGAAATATTTGCAAGGTAAGAGAGTCCAGGAAACTCTGTTTACAGAACAAACTTGAAAAAAAAATTGAGCTCCTGATAACAGATTTTATAAACACCCAAGTATTTTATACTCCCAGATTTTCCAGCTTCAGTTTGTTCACTTTTCCTTGAGGATATTTTCAATATGATAAAATGCCAGACAGACATTTGCTGTCAGAAGAGAAAGATTTTGAGAGTATTATTGAGAGAGAATTAGTGATATTTATCCTCTTCAGCTAAAATGAAAAGTATTGGAAAGATTTTTGGAATAAGAATGTATCTGGGATGGGTTGATTCCAAGTTTGCCAACAGAAAGAATGCTGTCTTCTCAACTCTGTGTTTTTACTTCTCAAGACAGAGATCAGTTTGATGATCCTGTTCACCTTAAGCATTCTGATGTTTTTTACCACTGTTTCAGAAATGAATAACTAGCAAGCATTCCTGCTTTGCCAGTTAGACATTATTGTTCTAGAACTATAGGAAAGAGCACGTTGGGCCCAGCACGGTGGCCTAATGGTTAAATCCGCACCTTGCAACCTCTGGTATCCCATATGGGCACTGATTCATGTCCAGGCTGCCCCATTTCCCATCTAACTACTTGCTTGTGGCTAGGAAAAACAGTAGAGGATGGCCCAAAACCTTCATGCCTTGCACCCATGTGGCCGGCCGGAAAGAAGCTCCTGGGTTCTGGCTTTGGATTAACTCACAAAACATCCATTGCAGCCACTTCAAGAGTGACCCCTCGGATGGAAGATATCTGTGTCTTTTTCTTTCCGTATATCTGTCTTTCCGGTAAAAATAAATAAATCTTAGGGGAAAGAAAAGAAAGATAAAAAGAGCATGTTGACTCAAAGCAGCAGCATGGTACTTCCCATTCCGTTTGGAAATTGAAGCCAATCTGAAGCCATTAGCTAGGAGTTTCCTTTGGTTCCCTCACACAGGTCCTAGGCCACAAGCAGGGAGCTGTTGAGAAGTTCAGCAGCTGGGATACAAAGCAGTGTCCATACAGGACCCTGGTGCATGCAAGGCAAGGATTTAGCCCCTAGGCTATCACACTGGGCGCCAAGATTGATACCTTTTATCTGGAATTTGCTCTAATGCTTCAGGTCTTGGAAGGTTTGGGCTGATCCTTTGTGAATGCTGTTTATCCTCTAAATGGTATGTTTTACTTTTTCATCAAAAGTGCCAAGAAATTGTTATAACTCCTTTGTCTGGAAACTCAGTACTCATATGTCATATTTTCATGTAGACACATGCTTGTTTGGCATCCTAGTTCTGCCATTCTGAATACCTTTTATAGAGCCATAATCTGTGAGGCAACAAGAGTAGTTATTTCAGGTGTGTGCATTATACTGAATTTTTTTTTTTAAATTAGGAATTTATGTTGCCTGAGGGCTTAGGTGCCGTGCAATCATGGGGAAACTTTTGGTGCTGTGTATCTTCTATTCTCTTGTTCTCCATGTTCTAGCTTGCAAAAGCCTTGAGCAGCTGCAGGGAAGATGATTAGTAATTAAATTTTTTAATATTCATATAATCCAGTGCTACCCAAACATGTAAGCTCCTGGGAGAGGAAAGCTATAACATGTTAATACTGTGTGATGATATAACACCTGTCCCTGCAGAGGAGGGATTGGCTGTTTCTTGATCAGGCTTCTTTGGAATTGAGACAGCGGTTGGGTATACTGTCAAAAACAAGCATTGAGAACGCAGCTGGGTATACTCTGAAAGACCAGCATAGGTGTGGACAGCACCATCTTCCTCTTCCGTTTCTCCTGAGAGAAATCAAGGAGTGCCACAATCTACTAAGAAACAGTTTGTGTATCTTCATTATCTTCTTATAAAATGCTTCCTTGGACAGCTGTTTTAAGTTGGAATGTAGAAATTTCATATGTAAGAAATTAACTAGAGCCCGGAAAGCCAAATGCTCATGGTCCTTTTTATTAACAGAAGAAAAAGAATTGAATTTTGTACAATCCACATACTTATGGGTTCTTGGTTGTTTTTCAATTAATCTATGCCTGATAGAAAACATCAACATTTAAGTTGCAATGAGGGGATAGTGAAGGCATGGTGAGCTGACCCAGAGTTGCATATTGGGTATGATGATAAAAAAGTTAATTTTAAAATTGTTATCAATATATCTCAATTTATATTTCCTCTTTGTTTTTCAGAAATAATGTATGTGTTTGTATCATTTATGTTGAACATAATCAAAATTAACCTTAAAGCTTTAAAAATTGTGTCATGTACTACATTGAGAGTGGAATTTTAGCCCCTGCATCTACATTGCATTTAATCTCTAGAAAATCCTTGCAAAAATGTTTGTTTCTGGTGTGTGAGCATAAGAGTCTGCTCTAACTTGTGGGAAGTCTTAGCAGTGATGGGGACGGAGCTGAGCCATTGCCTGTGCCGATGCCTGTAGAGTCCTTCTCATATCGGTGTCTTGTGCAGAACTCCTGCTGCAATGATCATGGTAGCCTCTTACAAGGATTTGTTTGCTAGACCTTGATGAGTCCTTTACTCAGGGACTTTTGTGTAACTTGCTCTCTCCATCCAAGCATTAAAAACAAATAAATTTATTAAAAACAACAACACAAGATAAAAATAAACAAACAAGGAAAAAAAAACCAATAATTCACATAGCCGCCTCTTGCCTCTTGAGTTTCTGTATTTTGCACCAGTGTCTTAGTGGAAATAATTAAGCCTATGTCTGTGCAGAAGCACACATCACATTTGCCAAATTAAACATTGTACTTGTCAGGGTTGGTTTCCCTATTTCTTTCTTCCTCTCCCACTGCTTAATTATCTATTTTGGTAGAAGCCTTCGTCTGAGAACCTAAGGTCCTTTTCTTTGCTTCTTTTTTTGAGATTATTTTTCTTTAGTTAAAAAGCAAATAAATAACAAAATACAAGCCATCTCTGGGTATTTACTCAAGAAAACTAGATTTAACTGTAGCAAAAACAGTGTTGTTGTGTATTCATAGACAAAATGCTATGTCTCAGTTAATCCATAGTCACTGTTTAATGCACTTAATATTCTTTTCTGTAAATGCGTCGTAGTTAAACTGAAGTTTCATGATGACAATGGTGTTCCTTCTAGAAACAAGATGTAAGGAGCTTAATAACCATTCCTATTGATGGTCATTGGTTATATTTGTATTAGTTGTTTTACCCTCCATGAAGAGTGTGGCATTGATGTTGAAGTGTAAAATTTTAACAGTGTTAGACTAAACAATACAAATTGGTCAGATTGATCTGTGATCCAAAAAAAAAAAACAAATTGATCTGTGAACCCAGAAATGGCAGTTTTCAATTGTAAATATAAACTGTATCATTTGTAAGTTTTGGAAAGTGTCTCTCAGCTTTGATCCTTTGACCCACAGGCAGATATGCGCCTAAGCCATGATGTCACGTTGTGGATCACTGCCCCATGAAACAGAATCACATGGAATCACAGAGTATTGAAATGTAACATAAAATGTCTAGGAATTTTACCTCCTAGGACATCCCTTATAGAGATATTACTGATAAAACAGAGAGAATATTTCAATCTTAAGCAGTTTAAAATATTTTTGATAAACATCACAATGAACTCCCTGAGGCAAGATGAGCATTTTTTTTTCTCCCCTGGGCAAAGAAAAAACACACAAACTCATGTTTTCTGATTAAGCAAATCAATATTGTCATCAAATCTAGACATCTAAATTGTGGCAATATTCTAAAAATGCAGTCTAAAATTGACACAGTGATTGTGCACCGGAAAGAAATAGTTTCTTTAGTTTCTTTCACTCTTTTTTTTTCTGTAATAACATGCATTTGCTCTCATAAAAAGAAGTGTAAGTGAGGTGCATGATGTTTGTGAAGACAACCTGAAGGTAAATACTCATTCATTTAATAAGTTCACCCTTCTCCTTGCCTTGTACTACTTAAAGGAAATGCACTAAGCAGATTACCATGGCTTATATTTCAATGGCATACCTGCCCTGCAATTATTGGGATGATTAAAAAGTACCTCAATTTTTTTATGTTATGTTCTGGCATTCCTACAGAACTTTTGTAACCATTGTGTTATCAATTCTGAACGAAAAATCAATAAGGTAAGTTTCTTCCATTGAATTTGAGGAGGAAAAATATATATGGCTTATAAGCAGAAATGCACTTATTTTCCTCTGCGAAACAAAACTCTTGTGGAATAATGCCAGAACTCTTGCTTTCACTGCCAGGGAGCTCTTCTTGTTAAGGAAAGCCAGTAAAATTATCTCTTCTTATTGAGCTTGTCTGAATCCTCCTGACATAGTATTTAGGGAGTGACACATACATACCAATTATAAACTATCTCAAAAGTAATCAGTGGTCCACATCCAAGTCCTGCTTCTTGTATGGAAGCAAACATCATGCTTGTGAAGAACTTTAGAATATATAAGCTTTAGGCATTTTTAAGATGGAAGAATTAAATTTGAAATGCATTCTTTTTTATATTCTTGACAAAGGATAGAAATTTCAGTAACATGTTGATATCTGATTTAATGTTAGCTAAAGGTGAGACGGTATATTTAAGAAATGTAATAGAAAGAAACAAGTTTAGTCAAGTGGTAACACCGCAGACCCTACTCTGAACTTGTGAGTATTGTAACCACTTCTTCCTCCTAAATCCAGCTTCCTGCTTATACAGTCTTTGGAGACATTAAAGATGGCTCAAATAATTTTGCTACTGCCTCCCATTAAATTCCAGACCCCTGACTGCTACTTGGACCAGTCCTGGAAGTTCAGGGAATTTGGAGAGTGAACCAGCAGATGACAGAGGGCTGTGTGTCTGTGTGTTCACATTTTTATTTCCCTTTGCCTTTCATACAAAGTAACTTATAAAAGAACAGTTTTTAGGGGGCTGATGTGGTATCTCAATGGGTTGAATTGCCACCTGTGATGCTAATCTGTGAACGCCAGTTTGAGTACAAGTGGCTCCACTTCTGATCCAACTCTCTGCTAATGCACCTAGGAGAACAGCAGAAACCGGTTCAAGTGCCGGTACCCTAGTCGTCCACTTGGGAGACCTGGATGGAATTCTGGGCTCTTAGCTTTGGATTAGCTCAACCTTGGCTACTGTGGCAATTTGGGGACTTATTAAGTGAGTGAAAGATCTCTATCTTCACTTCTACATCTCTCTCTTTGACTATTTTTATACTACATAAAAATAACTTAGAGAAATATTTCTATATAGTTAAACATGCTTATGCACAGATATATGAGCTCATAACCTGGATTGTGTCTAAAATATCTTCAACTTTGATCATATCTGAATGTTGTACTACTTATGTGAAAAGTTTGGCAGATGCAATTTCTATCTAAGAAATTGCAGACGTTGCTAGATGTGCTAACCTTGTTACAAACAGGGTTTGGGTTCTCTTCACAATGTAACTAATACAGATTAATGTTTTGCTTCTCAAATGGCTAACTCATGTGGACCTGATGCATACCCCCAAAGCATTCAAAGTTTGGAAATAACTTTTGGATAGCATCCTGGATGACCTCATATTACATGTGATACTAGTGCTACTCATGTTAGAAGTGCTTTAGCACCAGGTAATATGGCAGAGCCAATGTTGTGACATCTAATGTTTAGTGAAAGGACAACAAGTTGTACAGTTATTTATGAATTCAAATTCACACGCGGGAATGGGGTGGAGGAATAATGTCCACCAAGATAATCTGCTATAACTATGCTGAAATAGATTTTGTGGAATACCTTCTGAATAGCATGTGGATGAAGGTTTGTCTGTCATCCCTGTCCATCACCTCATTTGACCATATGAAAATGATATAAGAAGAAAAGGTCTAGAATTAATGGCTGAAGCTGAAAAAGCTGGAATGCGTCTTGAAAACAATGGATATGCTGGACTTTATACCATTCCTATACCTACAGTGTCAGGATACGCTTAAATAGCAGAATGATGCACTTGATATTATTGTTGAGGTACCAAACTATTGTTACAATATAGAGAAAATCAGTGAGGAAGAGGGTGGGAGAGGATGAAAGGGGCTAAGGACCTGTATCATGCAAAGTAAAAATTTATATATAAAAAAGGATAGTTTTTCGAGAAAGGAAATAGGATTGAAGAAGGCGACCTATTTTGTTTCCAAGTGCAGTTAGTTTTCTCTCTCTTGCTCACTGAATGCAATATTCATTTATTTCCCCATTGGTTTTAGCTGAACATTAAAATCTCCTGTTAGCTTGTCAAAAGGTATTAACGAATACCTAAATATATGTAAACAACTCTTATGTACATTGCTTGAAAGATGTAAATGCTCTTAAGTGGCCAATTTGACCTCTACAAATTCAATATATCCTCCCTAAGAATTCCAGCTCACTTCTTTGCAGGAATTAAGAGGCTGATGCTGAAATTTATATGATCATTTAAAGGGCACAGAATTACTGAAACAGTCTAGAAAAAGTTAAAGAAATCTTGAAGATTGACCTCCCAATTTCTCAATATACTGTAATGTTAGGAAGTTTAAGTATAGGTCAAGGGAACACAGGTGCCAGTACACAAGCAAACCAGTGTATTTTTGTGTTTTCAATAGGGTGCCATGATATTCAAATAACAAAATAGTAGTTTATTTAACAAAAGATATTGAAACAGTTGTTTTTCCACATAGAAAAATAGTGAAATTCAACTTCATCTCTCCATCTGATATCATATATAAAATTTAACTCAGAGTAGATCAAAGATACATGTGAAGGCTGGAATTATAAACTTTTTAAAAGAAATATAGGAGTGATATTCTTGTCTTTGAATTAATCAGTGGTTTCTGAGACATAAGACTGAAACCACAAACAACTTAATTAAAAATGCATAAATTGCACTTCATAAAATGAAATGTCTTCTTATGCTTCAAATTTTACCACAGAAAGTGAAAGCAACCTAGGGAATTGGGAAATCTACTTGTAAATGATACCTTTGATAGCTTGTGCTTAGGATACATTCAAACTTCTATAATTAAATAAGAAAATGCAAAAGCACAATTAAAACATGGATAGAAGACTGAATAAATATTCTGCAAATATATAGACAGGCAAAATAAACAGAAACCATGCTTGACATTATTATTCATCAGGGAAATGCAAATCAAAACCACTATGCTGTACAACTCACACCCACTAGTATAGCTATAATCTAAAACATAAGCATTACCATCTATTGGTAACCAGATTAAGAAACTGAAAGCATCACACATAGCTTGTGGATTTTAAGATGGTATAGCACATTGGAAATAGTCTGGCAGCTCCTCAGAGCTTAAACACCATCATCATAGGACCAGACGATCCTATTTCTATTGGCATATCTGAGAAAATTGAAACATGTGACCACAATCTTGTACAGGAATGTGCACAGTGAGATTATTCTTAATAGCCATAAACTGGAAAGTAATAAATACACATAAAATTGTGTGTCATTTAATCATGGAGAAGAATAAAGCAAGATATAACATAAATGATACTTGAAAATATGCTATCTGGGGAAGACTAGACACAGAGGGGCACAGATTTAGTGATTCTATGTGTATGACAGACAAATCCATGTACACCTTGCTTGGTGATTATCTGTGGCTGTGGGTAAGAGAGTAGCTACTAATAGACACAAAATTTCTGCTGGAAATGATTCAGATGTTCTGAGATTAGTAGATATTGACTGCAAAATTAATTTAACAGGGTAGATTATATGATCTGTGAATTATATCTCGAACTTTTAAAGAAAGTATGTTGAGCAGAGTGCCTAGAATACAAGTTTAATGTGGAGACTGGATGCCATCTCTCTCAACCGCCACTCTACTGGGGAGAAATATAGACTAACCGTTACAGTGGTGAGTGAGTTCCCTAAGGAAGATACATGATCAGAATCCTGCTTAAACAAGGAGAAAACACCTTCCTGCATGATCGAAGAAGCTGTTGATGTGCTTATTCTTGCTTAAGTAGAAATCATCTGCATGAAGGATTAATTCCTATGCAGCTCAAGTGAACAGAATTAAGACCAATATTTAGAAGCTGAGGAAGACAGTCAGCAATATAAGGTCAATATTGTTCTAACAGTAATAGCAGTTGTAGTTCAGTGTATGCTGTCTTAGAAGATGTCAACTTTTCCTTGTTTGGAAGCATTTGAAATAACAGTTGGACATTTACCAAGTGAATGATTTAAACTCTTGAAACCTCAGTTTTCTGTGTTAGTAACATATCTCAGATTTGACAAGAGGACCACATGGGATAATGGGTATGTGTTTAATGTGTAGACATTGTCTTGTCCATAATAAACACTATTATTACTGTTGCTCTCACCACCACCATCATTATCAAATGAATTTTGGCAGGAATGCTAGGAAAGGAATTCAGGCAGCAGATGGGAGATTTGATTTGAATGATGTTCAGGTTTCGTGAGATTCTCATTCTTGCTTACAGAACTCCAACTCCAAGAACTCTGATTCTTGGAGTTCTCTATTCCTTGTTATAAAACTTGGAAAGAAATAAAGAGGACCTTGATTCTGTTCCAGGCCTCTAAAATGACTATTTCTATTCCTAAAGCAAATTCTCAGCTTCAATCCTGGCTTTGTAGAATTTTCCATGATAGTTGATAGAGACATTTGTCTCATTAGAATTGTTACTTCAGTGGCCTTGGAAGATGGCCCTTGTTGACTATACATAGAACTCATGCACACTGCGAAATATACATTGGAAGTAGTGTTAGGATTCAGACAGAGGGAGACTTTACTTCCTCAGCCTTCAGAAAAAAAGAAAAATGTTCCTCCAAAAACAAATGGGAGAAACATCTCAGTTCATCTTCCAGATACAATTATTTGAGAGATCATGAAATTCCAATATTATTTAAGATATCCATTGTCTCATCAATACACCTCTCTGGGTGTGTTTCAGTATTATAAACTGAGCTTGCTAAACAAAATGATACATGCTATATATTTTAGTTTGGCCTAGGATGATTTTTTTCCTGCATAAAATGAAAAAGGTTGGGTTGCAGTTTGATACAGGATCATTATGTGTAAGTATAGAAAGCTAACTATACATTGAAGGACAAATTCACATTATTCATGATCATTTGAGTCCAATTACATCGTGTTAAGGGTGATTTGAAACTAAATTTATAGATTTTAAAACCCTCATGAGATAATATAGTATATCAGATTATGGATTCTGCGACCATACTACTTTGGATTCAAATCCCAACTTTATCACTCGGTGTATATAACCTAGGATAATCATCAAAATTTTTGATACCTTTGTTTTTCATCTACATATTTCAAGTATCTCTCTCTTCAGTGAGTGACTATGTATAAAGCACTCAAAGTAGCATTTGTCATGTAGTTAGCACTTCATGCATTAGCAGATCTTACTGAAAGCTACATACTTATTCTTAATCATGTGTCTTACAATTATGTAAAACACTGGTATGTAAATGTGACCTATTTGAACCAATTCATCTCTTCAGCACCTCACTGCAATTCAGTACCCTTGCATCCTGCAAGGACAATCTGGCTGTCCTTGTGTCTCGCCAAGTCTTTTGGTGATGTTGGTGGATTCTAATGTGTGAAGTCAAAGGCCAGAGCTGGAGCTTCAACCGGTCGTATCATCTGACAGGTGTATGAATCATCAATATCTGTTTCTGTAGATTGCAAGGTTATTCCTCTATAACTATATTTCACTTTACAATGAATATCATGACTCATAGAGTATGAAATTATCACAATATAATTAAAACCATCTTTGTACTATCAGTGTAATTTATTCCCATTGAAACTCATGTGTCTAGGTGCTAAGCTTATAATACAGTGGTTAAAGTCATTGTTCAGAGTGGCCTGGAAGGCTTGTTGAACATTAGTTGCTGAGCCCCTTCTGCTTTCTATGTCAGGAGAGCTGAACTGGGGCTTTCTATCCCCAGATACTGCAGGTATGTGAACCCCATTTTCAGAGCTTGATAGCCTTCAATGTTGCATATCAACCAGTTCTGGGAGTAACACCCACTTCTTTCTTTCTTGTCTACAACTGTCTGACTCCGATCTATGTTGTAACGACAACAACAGGTACTAGTTTTATGTATTCCTTGTTAGAGAAGAAAATTGAAACTCAGAGATATGATATTATCTAGTTATATGTTTGTTGACAAAGTTAGAAGGATGCTTCATTTTTTGTTGTTTTTTCTTTCTTTTTTTAAATGAATTAGGAATGATTTGCTCCCAACGTTGCTTTTTATTTTAAGTTTGATTATTTGACAAAACATTAACAACTTATGGTACAGAATATGAGGCCTTGATATATGTAGACATTGTGCAAGTGCTACATCAGGCTGATTAAAGTAAGCATTAGATTTGATTGTGATCATTGAGAGTTAAAAACTAAAATTACCACCCTAGTTTTTCCTGTTTTAAAGCACAAATACCAAGTATTTTCTGTCTCTGAACTTCATTTTCCTTATGCGTGATATATTAACGTTTCTCAGATGGCTAACATTGCTGGTAGAACAAGCCTCACACTAGGATCTAGGAGCTTATTTTGGGTCTCCCATGTGGGTAGCAATCCACCACTGCTTTTTTCCAGGCTATTAACAGGGAATTGAATTGGAAGTGGAGTAGCCACAACATGAATCGTTGTCCATATTGGGAAGCAAACGTTGAAGATAATGGTTTTACCTGATATACCACAATGCTGGCTTCCTACTGAGGAATCTTGGGAAATTTAGCACCATGCAGGAATCCAAGTGCACACATTTTTTCCTGCTTGAATTAATTTACTGAGTTTCAATACTGAATTAGACTTACTAGCTTATTTTGCTCTCTTCAATATGAAGGCAATAAGTTTTTAAAGTACCTGGAAGAAAGGAGGTAAGGAAAAAGCAGACACTCAGCAGAGCCATACATATAAAGATTACATCCACGGTCTCTCTTGTCTCAACAACATCAGGACAGATTGTATTTGGATCTAAAACCTTCTAGTAAGGACAAGGCACAAAGCAAGAAGAGACAGCGATGGTTGTAATAATAAAACCTTTTGTCCTGGGCTGTGAATTACAACTTTCCTCAGTCCAGTATCATAAAGTAAGTAGAGGCTGAAGAAATTGTGTGGGTCCAGTGTCTGAATCTTACAGATGGGAGCAATGGCTGGGCGAGGGACTAACTCTGGCCTGGCATTGCTAGTGTATACGCCTGACAAAGACCATTTTGTAAACAACCGAGTCAGTAGGGAGCCATGGGCATAATGCCAGCCCTCTCTAAGAGACTGTACTTCATTGGACTTTTTCCATGGTTCATTTACACAGTCACTAACAGTTGCCTTGCACTAGGGCTCTCAGTCAGTTGAGGAAGCAGAGAAGACAAAACAAACAAAAACAACAACAAAAGGTTCGCACAGGAAGGACAGGATAGAAAATCCTTAGGGACAGTGTTTGGTGAGCAAGTGTCACTGTTATTCTTTAAATATATTTATTTGTAGAGGTCTCACATTTGTGAAAGTAGACAGAAAATTTTCCCATAAAAAGTTCCCATGTAGCTCTAATGTTGGTGAGCAACTTAAGACAAATCTGTGTTTTTTTCTTCTTTGTTTTTTGACATTATCAGTTTCTTTTTGTTTATTGCGTGTTTGTTTTTTATTTTGCTTTGGGTTTTGGCCTGGAGCATAAGATAATGATTGCAGCCCTGGCATACACCATCTGCCCAGTGGATCAACGCTTCATGTTATTTTTATAAACGGTCCAAGAAGCATAAATTGATGTAGTTCAATGATGCGTCTGCTTCTCTATAAACTCTTGCACTGAGTGCTGTGGAGCCACTGTCTAAAAGCATAAGAGGATGTTGGCTTAACCAATAGAACAAAGATTTGCAAATTCTTAAAAAATCATTTAAAAAGAAATTCATATTTTTTAGTTACTCACAGCCTAACTGTGTTGATTCTGTTTTTGTGTGAGGTTCCAGCTTTACTGTCACTTTGTGCTTTATCTCCATGGTACAAAATCTGAGATGTGGGACAGAACAACGAATCCAAAAAATACAGGTTCCCATAGACCAGGTGGCCCAGAGTCCTACTGCCACCTGATAAGAGGGGATTTCTCATTTAAAACAAAGTTTGCATTTTGTGTTCTCTCACCCTTTTTGGAATTAAGAAATGACAAATGCTTGCAAGCTTATTCATTCGTTCTTTTTTTCATTTTCTGCAATTTCCAGCAATAAAAGGCTTTAGTTTTTGGATGATGAAATATTAGTGCTAAACATCCATTCCTGCCTGTGTAAAAATAGTTTGTGATCTGTTACTCTTTACATCATCAATTTGTGAACAGGCAACAAGGCTTTCAATTTGTGTAAGACTCAAATGATAATAGTGTTTTAGCAAGGGACTTCCATTAAAGAGGAAAAAGGATGCTGTTTTGGTGCTAGTATGACCAAAATACTTTAAAAGCAGATTTACATTATCTGAATCTTGGGCAGAAACCCACATTCAACCTACTCTAAATTGTTTTCGGCAGAAATGTTGAGCAGAATGTGAGCCAGAGGGAGGATGGGGCGGAAAGTATCACTTTACTTTTAAAACTGTATTGTGAAATACATGAAGTCTGTTCACCTTTATAAAATGGTTTTTAAAAATAAGATGAAAACTGCAAAATTGGAGCAGTATAGCTCAGAACAAAAGAAAATAAGAAGGAAGAAAATGATGCAGCAGGTAGCCTGGAAGCAGTTTTTGGAAAACAAAGCAAGGCAAGTTAAGTGCTAAGATCTGTTTTATTGTGGGTAATTGAAGTAACAGGACAGTAAGAGTTAGCTGGTCCATCATCTCTACAGGATTCAGAGTCCTGGAAAGTTAATGGAAATGTGTTGGTTAAAGGTAGTTGAGCACATAGGTCATGGATGGAGATGTTGGAATCACTTATTTCTAAAAGGAGTAAAGTACTATCGGTGATACCTATCACATGTGATTCCATTTCAAATGAGATGATTTCCATAAATTTATTTTATTATATCTCCAAGTATCAGTTGGTATCTCTGTATCTTTTATTAAGCTGTTACCTTATTGCCCTTAGAATCCATTATCAGGGAGCAGCTTTTATATGGAGAAGGAAATTAGAATGGAAGTCACTTTTAATAAGAACTGCATAAGCTTCCACTTGTAGAAGTAATGCTCATAATGTATACTCATTGTGAATTGCTAAATGTTCACCTGTATTTTATTAAGCTTGAAATTACATTCTAGGGCACAGATCACACATTATATTAAGTCACTGCTTTGGGTGTCTGCATACCAAGTCAAATCCTACCTCTACTTCTGACCCACTTTCCTGCTAATGTGCCCGAGCGGTGGCAGATGATGACCCATGCATTTGGGTTCTTGTCATCCACCTGGGCTAACAGGATGGACTTTGGTGCTCCTGGCTTCAGCCTGGCTCAGCTCTGGCTGTTGTGTACATTTGAAGGAGTGAACCAGCAGAAAGAAGATTACCTATCTGTGCCATCCCCATCTCTGCCATTTTTTGCTTTCACATAAATAAATATAAAACTTTAAAACCTACAAGCCATGTTTTTTATACAGTATGTGATACATCCAACAGTTTTAAAATATTTTGGCCTTTTATCCAATAGGTATACATGAAATGAATACTATCCTACTTATAAGGCTATGAAAATTAATGAACCATTTTTTAGGGAACAGCATTTGTAATAGGCAAGTATTATTGTACGAACTACTACAGAATGCTGAGAGGGTAGTGGAGGTGTACAGCCTAGTGTGCGCTGGGCATGCTAATGGGGTGGAAACTGTGAAAGAAAAGATCTACCAAGGAGATTCCATTCCCTGAACCAAATATACACTTAACTGTGGGCATTCAATCATGTGGTTTAGAGTGATGCTAGAGGAGCAGAAATGGCTACAACTAGCCATTTCAGCAAACTGGTAATAACTCATCTTTGATGAGTAGAGTATTAGAAGGGAGGAATAGTGAAAGCTCAGGTTAGAAAAATACCTTCTTGCAGTCCCTTGCAGGTCACGTGAAGGAGTTCATGCATAGAATGGATGTTAACTGATTCACTGAGAGAAAATGACATTGGGTCCATGAGAGTTCCTATTGCTCCATCATTCAAAGGTGGGTTTTACATACTCACCTCTAGGGGAACACTATCTATTTTTTAATACTGTGAATTATTTTACCTGAAACTGCCACTGAGAAACATTGATTCCATGCATGCTTCTTGCTCCACATTAATTTCTGCAAGTAAACCACAGCACTATTTGCTAGGGGCTAGAAAACTAACATTAAATAAATTTGGAAGTATGCGATGTCTAGTGGGTACTGGGTTTGGGAAAACACCATGTTTGGCTACCTGAAGAATCATCTGGCATACTCTATGGATCATAATTAGTGGCTTCTTCATGGACAATTCCCTGCTCGTGAAACCTTTGGAGCAAATGCTGGAGATGAGATTAACCCTTATCTTGAGAATAGTTTTTTGTTATAACAAAACACCATAGGCATGATGGCAAAAGACAGCACAAGTATATCTTCATATAAAAGTATGAGTCCAAGATGATGTAATTTCAGTGAACCAAAAAGTATGAGAAAATCCACAGTCTGTTTTAGGGGTTGTATGGAAGAAACGGTATTTGCCTTTTGAGTTTCTAGGCATGATTGTGGAACCATTTTTCAGCCAGGGGCCATCTAGATATTTATAGCACCATTCACAGACCATTAAAAATTATCAACTTAAAAATTATCCCACCACAGATGTATTGCATTTCCACCCCCACATGTGGGGTTGCCTTGGCAGGACAGCACCAAATGATTTAGTGGGCCTTTTATGGCCCGTGGTCCAGATGTTCCTCATTCCAGTGAGATGCTGCCCATGTTCCTTGGCTCAGGGTTGGTTTCTCAGTTTTCAAAGCCAGAAACATTGCATCTCCCTGACCTTCTCATTGTAGTGAAGTTCTCCCTGGTTATGATGGAGAAACATTCTGTGCCTTTGAGCATTTATGTGCTTAGAATAAGTTTGCTTGAGTAAAAGTACTCACCTCAAAATCCTTAATGTGAGTCACATCTGCAAAGGCCCTGATGCGCAGTAGAGCCACACATTCCTAGTTGTAAATGTAAGAGTAAAAGTACTTTTGAAGTGCTAATATTGTGCCTTGCATAGTCAGTTTATGGGCTTGGAGCACATGATCAGGTTGTTGATGCACACAGGGTGAAGTAAGAAGAGATGAAGTAGCTCATACTGAAGTGTTCTGATGGACAGGAACCTGTTGAGTTCTTTTTAGCACAGACATGTTTAACTGTAATTAAGCTAAACTATTGAAGTGAGTGACTATAATCTTGAATCACAACAATTTTGTGCAACTATTTTATTGGAGAATATACATTTTTTTTTTTACTGAATGTACTAGGAACACATGTATAATTAATGTTCTTTCTTCTTCTTTTCATCATGCTGTTTGCTGCCCTCTCATTGCACTTGATTTTTCTGAAGAGTGAGGAAATGCTACTCCTTAATATACATCTGATTTTATAATATGTGTGGATAGACCTTCATTATATAAAAATATCTGAAATTTTGAGAATTGGACCATCATAGTTAGGACAAGGGTTTTGAGGAACAAAGAAACACATGTTCTTTATCCTGGAACTTACTGAGCTTACTTTCTTTTGCTGATGAAACTCCAGAGGAGCCACACACGGCTTCTTCAGTGTTACCCCCAAAAGAAACACCCAGTTTTTTGGGGGGATCTCCAAGAACTAGATCTAGGAAATCTAATGAAACAATTGACCTTCCTTCTTGATATTTAACATGAGTGCTTGTTAAAAAATGATTTGTAGTGTGGGAAGGAGTTAGTGACTAGAAAGAGCCTAGCAAATTGAAAGATTTCTCCTGATGGGATAGGGAAATTGAGATTTATTGTTCAGTCAGCTCCAATTACGCTTTTGTATTGCAGAGGAAGACGGCTAAACGAGATGTTCACTTGTAACATCACAAAGGTATAACTACTTCAGAGGAAATTGTGTCAGAGTGGTGTTCCTTGCCTGAGCTTCTACCCAGCGAGTTACTTGTGTGAAATGTCTTGACACAGATGGAATCAATGGATCCACATTCTATTTCATCACAGAGATGTTAATATGGAAGCCTGTGCTGTCTTTGATCTTTCTTGGCTTGCAGAAAATATAGAGAAGGGTGTATTTTTAAAGGTCATTCTAACTACTTATAAGAAAACAGTGTATCACTTCACATACATCTGTGAGTCTATATACCAAGAATGTGGGAAACGAGTGTAGTTGAAGGAAAATTGTAACATTTTTCCTGTGTAAATATGATGTTTTTAAAAAATTTTTTTTTCACATCCTGAATACTTGTTCCTTCTATGTTATAGTTGCCAACTGTGGTGCATAGAGAGAAACAAAATTCCTTCTACCCTTTTTGTGTTAATGGTGTGACATAAATTTTCAGTAACACCACATGATTTCAAATGTTACTTCTTTCCTAACTTGCAAATAGAGTTGACAACAGTGAAATGTTTCCTGTAAACAAATGTAGAAGGAGTGTCTTTTCATATTTGAGTTCATCCAAGACTAAAAATGCTGGAGATGTGAGGTGATTTGTCCTTTTATTTAGATGAAGTTGGAGAACCCATTAGAATGAGGTTGCTTGTCTAAAGTCATGCAGTAGATCAGTGGCACTGCCAGGGCTGGAGCCATCATCACCTGACTCCCAGTTCTTCTCTCATCCAGCACAGCTGCCTCCCAAGTTTAATAGTGTGTGACTCACAATCCAAATCTATGGTGACATATAATATTTTACTTTGATTATAAATCAGCATGCCACTTTTAGAAGTGCTTACGCTGCTGCATTACTTCTTACACTCTTGGACTCTTCAAAGTTGGGTTTTATTTTGAGAACTCCAACATGAGTAAGCAGAGGAGCCCTTTATTTTTTAATTCCAACATATTTATTGAATACTTGTTGGTTGGCGATGTGTCTTCAAGAAAAAGGAATAAAGCAGTATATTGTCTTAGATTTCACATTCCTGTAGGAGAGACATAAAGAATGGACCAGTTCAATTAAGTGTTGTACAGAAAAACAAAGCAAGTAAATTTAGAGGGCAAACTTCCCTTGGGATGGAGACATCATTTCTGTTTTGTATAAAGTAACTAGGGAAAGCCTCATGCAGAAGCCATATTGGAGCAGAATCCTCAATCAGGATAGGGACTGTGCTATGCAGACACTTTGAATAAGCATGTGAAGCAGTGAGAAGGAAAAATAGAAGCTTTGAGAAAAGAGCCAGCAAATAGTGTTTCTCAGAAAGAGTAGTGAGGAGTATAAGAAGTTATCTCATCCTAAGGGAAGTGGGGAAAGGTAAGATGAGGAAAGTGGCAGTGCTCTGATAAGCACATGGGCCTAATTGGTATCAGTGAGGACTCTGACTCGTATTGGAGTGGATAGAGAACATTTGGAATTTTGAGTTCAGAACTACTTTAAAAGTCACTCTGAAAGCACTGTAAAAGCAAACTTATGATAATGTGAATGAGAAATGATAGCTGTATGGACACTACAGGTATGGTAGCTGTTGGAGATGGAGCAAAGAATTAGTGTGATTCTGGGTATGATGTAGCATTAGGGTAATCAAGTTTTTTAAGCAGATTAGATGTTGTGAATGAAAGTAGAAGAATGGTCAACAGTGTCTCCTAGAGATGCTCCAAACCCTGAGAACAACAAACATGACATTGAGTGAGAAGTTGGGAGGCTGTGTAAGTCATTTGATTTTTATATGGAAGGGAAAGGTAGTCAACAATTTGGTTCTGCTTATATTTTGCTTGTTCTACCTCTTGTAGTTTCAAGTGGTAGTTGAGTAGTTATGTATTTTAGTCTCCTGTTCAACTATAAGAATTTCCCTTGTTACAAATTTACAAGTCAGCAGAGGCCAATTTAATTTTTGAGACAAGGGACATCATCTGGGATGATAAAATAAGTATCCCTCGGACCAAAAGACAGTAATGTACAGAAACAAAGTGAAAAGCATACTAAGAATAAATGCACTCATGATCAATTTATCTGCACTATTGGATAAAATCAGGTGGGAATTCAAAGCTGATCACTGTATTTGGACCTTTGGTGTGAGTTACCTTGACAGATAGTTCTCTTATTCCAAGCAATTTTTTCACACTTACTTTACTTTTCATTTATCAGTTGGAGTCTGAATAAATGCATGGGCTCTAGAATAACACTGCTAACATGAAACTCACTTCCATATTCACTAGTATTTTGAAATGGACAATTTGATTAGCCTTTAGTTTCTCATTTTAGAAGGAAGGAAATAATATTATCTGCATTACAGGAGTATTTGGAGGATTGATTGAGTCAAATACTCAGTACAGTATTTGTCACATAATGAAGGTGACAAATAACTAACTTGACTCTGATGAATTAAGATACAAAATATACCCCCAAATAGCAAAAATATACCTGTATTATTGTATTCTTGTCTTGAAAATCACATATCTCATCAGAATTAAACTTGAGTGGCTTATTCTGTTTATGCCCTCTTTTTTCTTGTCTGACCCATTTCTTGGCATGATACAAATTGACCACCCCATGACCAAACTTCCCCACATATTTCTGTAGATTTTGTTGTGTTGTCCCTGAGAAATCATATCTTGTTCATATCCCAGAACTTAAGTCAAGGTTTGGTGCTTCTAACCCAGCTGGTTTGAGATTAAAATGGCTTCTGGATACCCAGATAATTCATTGGCATGTGACCTATGGAGTCATTCTAGCTGTCAACATATGAATGATGGGATAGAATATTGATTGTTGTAATTTCCTACAAGCTGACTTTAATTTGTTAAACCATTGTTGCAGTGCCTTTTTTAAAATCCATATTGGTTTTTCCTGTGAAGATTGTTTTATACATGCAAATGCTTATATCTTTCTCACCTTTGCAAGCTATCCTGAGCTGTTTGGCAGGATAGTTGACCTTTCTGGTTAATTGTCTTTCAATATTATGGAAATGCTATGAAGACTGTTTTCCTTTTGCCTAGAAATTTAGATAAACCCTTCTTTTTCATAGTCCTAGAACTCAAATGTAGGTGCCTTGAGTAATTTCAGGTGTATATTTATGAATTAGAAAAACTAATAAGCCAGTATGTGTTTCCCTATCTTTCTTTGAAATGTATGAGTAAAGGTAGCTATTTATAAATCTGAAATATGACAAAACTATGTTTATTGAATTCTTGGAAAGTAGTTTTATGGATATAAATCAAAATCTAAGCTAAGAGAAGCACATTAATCAACAACTCCTGCAGTAAGTGTTATATTTTAAGAACTCTGTCCATGGACAGAATGAGATGTCATGAGCAGATATCTGTTCCAATTCCTGTGCCAGTTCCTAAATGGGAACAGCTGATCCCTGCCTTTCTCACATAGTTGCATTGTAGATAATAACAGCAGTGCAGTCCCGCTCCTCAGTTTGTTTCATGGAGGGCAATAAGTTTCTTGTGAAGATACTGTATCACTACTTCCCATCTAACTGCTTTCTCTCCAGAATACCCTTTGTACCAGCTACAGTGTGCTGGCTGTGTACATTTTCCAGGAGAAAGGTAAGAAATGAGAATCTGAGAGAAACCAGAAGTTGTAGAAGCAAGTCTTATTGTGGCTATTGCAAGAATTGATTCAAGATATTGTAAGTCCTCAAAATGTGTATGTGAATATTCTAGTGATATTCTTTGATGTGCTTTAAATTACTCATTAGGGAAGATATCATAGGGTGCTGATAGTGATAAAGCACTAGTGATATAGCAGATAAAGCCACCGCCTGTGATCCCAGCATCCCTTGTTGGTGCTGGTTTTAGTCTGGGCTGCTCAGGATCTAGCTCACTGCTAGTGACCTGAGAAAAGTCCTGGAATATAGCCCAAGTGTTGGAGCTATGTGGAGACCAAGATGAAACTTCTGTCTTCCAGCTTAAACTTGTACCCCTGCTCCCCATTGTAGCCATCTGGGGAGTGAAACAGCAAATGGAATATCTCCCTCCTCTTTCCTCTCCTCCCTTCCCCACTTCCCACCTTCAGCTCTCTTCCCTCCCTCCCCTCCCCCTCTTCCCTCTCCTTTCCCCTCTGCTCTCTCTTCCCATCCCATTACCTCCCTTCCCTTCCCACTACCTCCCTTCCCCTGTCCTCTCCCTTCTGCTCTGATCCGCTCTGCTCCCCTACACTTTTCTACACTACACTTCTCTCCTCTCCTCTCCTCTCCTCTCCTCTCCTCTCCTCTCCTCTCACACTCTTACACACACACACACACACACACACACACACACACACACACATACATACACACATCCTTACCATTTTCATCTCCTTCATTGTGCTATCCTTATAACTTAAACTTTCAGTGGTGTGTATAAGAAAAAAGCTATAAGAAAAAAAAGTGTAAGAAATACATCTGAGAACACAGGAATTCAGTGTTTGATGTTTCAGATTATCCAATGAATATATAGATATCGTACAACAACAATGAAAAAATGGGATGATGGTTGAAATGATTGCCACCCAACAGAGACATGGGCTGATTCTTACTCTCTGGCTTTGGTCCAGTCTAGCGCTGGTGGTTGTTGGCATTTCCGGAGTGAGGCAGTGCATGGGATCTCTGTCTCTATCAGCCTTCCTCTCCAGCCATCTCCCTGTGTCTGTCAAATAATTAAAAAAATATATTCTTGAGCAGGAAGCATGCAAGTGTATTTGTATGCATTCTTCTTCACTCCCACATAGACAGACAAAATATTGCCTCCAGTGCAGTCAATAATTTCACTCTCTATTGAGAGTCCTTTAGTTCTTTTTTTTTTAATTAGAGGCTTTTCTTTAAATATGCTCTTTAATTCTGAGTGTACAAGTTTATTACAAAAACACAAAATTGAAAGCTCAGTTCTTCATGCTGCGTCCTCCCACCTCAATGAACTATGCTTTACTGAGCTCATACCCTATTCTTCCATATTTTTAGTAAGTGTCATGATTGTCTACAATTTGGTCTTTTCTCTCTCATTACCATCTACCTACCACTCTCATTTTTTATTCTTCATCTTGGATTCTGCCCCCATCCCATGTGAGTTAACATGTTTTGTTTTCTCACACTTGTCACCTTTCAAACTGTATGCAAGTTATGGTTGACGTATGTATTCCACTTAATTGACTAGACTGAAAACTTAATTTTGAGGAGTTTGCTGGTGAATTTCACACATGCCCTTAATCTAGTGGTACTTGGTATATGGTCAGTACTCATCAGCTGTGTGCTATACAAATGGAAACAAACATCATGCGACATCCAGTCCTAAGTTCCCTTTCATGACAACTCATGAACTGGGTTTCCAGTTCTGCCATATCATAGTTACCTTGCCATTTTTTTTTTACTCCTAACTTGGGTGCCCTGAATAAAACCAGAAGGAAACTCCTAATTCCCCAGAGACAGAAATGTAAATCTGAAGGGCAATGGGGTTGCAAAAAAAATATGCCTTGCTATATTTCTGTGTACATGAGAAGTCCCAAAAATATGCATATGAATGATGTGAGAGACATGTCTGTTTTTGCTGGAGCAGCAAGTTGTTCTATTCTGAATTTGTCGGGGGAAAAAATGCATTTTTATAAAACAAAGATCTTGACATTCTGTCTCTCATGGCAGTTGTGAATCAAAATATCGGGTGCTAATAACTGCTCTGTTTCTATCTGATTATATCACCTAGAAATGATATGAGGAAAAAGAAATAGTTAATTACCATTGCCTCTTCTAGCTGAGCACTTCATATTGCAATTCTAGGCTTAGAACTCAGATGTCACTCCTTTTTAATGACATCTGGCCCCATTGCCAATTCTGAATTGGCCCACTGTCATGATCTTGGTACCTGATTTTTCACATATTTTTTTGAATGTATAAATCACATAAGCTGCTCAATGTTGGTGAAACTTGAGTCCTAAATATTCTATTAGTGTGCATGCAATATAACCTGTTTAGATTCTCATTAGAGTATAAAATGATTTGTGTAACATGCATAATGCCAGAAAGACCTAGAACATTATAATAAAGCAGTAATACAGTTTGGTTTTTCTGAGTGCAAGATGATAGTTGAGTTCTAGCTTTACAGAATCCGGGCCTACAGAATGTTGTGCCATTTCTAGAAAGGAAAACCATTGAAAATATGTGGGTTTTCACTCTTATGTTTCACTCTTCACAGAATTGACTGTTGTGCTCAGAAGTAAGGCTGCATATTAGCCCCTTTGTCCGAGTCATTCTGACTCCTCACCCACACCGGTTATATTTATAGTATGCATAATTTATTATTATTATTTTACCATTCCAGTGCCACAAAGTGATTTATGTTTGCTTAGAAAAAGGAATCCAGAATCCTCCAATTTTTCATCATAGAAAATAAAAACACTTACCTTACATAAACTCACTTTAGAAAATGTGCATGTAACCCTGTTCCCAAAACCACTTTCTTTATTGATTGCCACTGAACTCACACAGCAGCTTCCTTCACCTCCTGTTTCCAGGACACAAGAACCCTTGCCTCTTGGGTTCAACCATGGAATGGGACCACACATCAGGCCGAGTGGATAAAACTCTTTCTTGCCCTGGTAGCAGGAACTTAGAATCTGGTTTTTGTGCTCACCAATTCTATGGGTGCTTCGGGAATTTCTCACTTGCCTTATTTCTTTTTGATAAGGGAGGAGTGATTGGATTCGATTTGCAGGCTAAATAGAATTTTAGGGGGCGTGGTGGGCAGTGCTAAGGACTGAGGACATGCAACAGAGAGGCTGAAGCATGCTAGATGTGGATGTTTGCTTTCTCTAAATAATCTGGATCCCTGGAGTAACTTCTCTCTTACTTTCCTGTCTTTTTTCTTGAGTATGTTACCACTAAGGGGCCTTTCAATTTATTAATAAGGTGGAGAAAATTGTTTATGTTCATCACTATGCCTGCCTTCCATTCAATTTAAAGAATGCTCAAATCACTAACCAAGCAATCTTTGTAATACTCTGAGTTATATCCATTTGCTTGTCTGTTTCTCATGTTTGTGTGGTATTAGAGAATCAGTTCTGGCAGGAGTCATGCAAACATGGGTTCTAATTCTGACTCCAAGAATAATTTGTTTTGCTTTTTGCCCATGAATTTCATATTTAATTGACAGGCCGATTGCTCAGGTTTCTTCAAAACTGTAGATTATACGTTGGTTCTCGGCATATGCAAGTATGGAAGACCATCTGTTTCTGGGGTTACTTCCTTTCTAGACTTGAAGGTTAATGTGTTCTCACCATTATCCCTGAAGCATTCGTGCACCTGTGTAAGTAGATGTTCTGAGTGCAAGTCTTTCTTCTTGGTGATGGTAGTTGAGTGCATCCAATTAATGCATTGGAACACATTCTGATGCCCTATTTATTGGTATTGCAATTTCCCATGAAACGAGTCAGAAGATCAGAATTCTTATCCGAATTTTAGATATCAGGAACCAGGTTGAGAAATGAAATGATTTGCCCAAGAATCCTATTGTAAGTGCTAAACAGACCAGAATATATATGGCATTCTTCCATGATGCACTTAAATAACAAAATGTTGGACGTACAACTGTTGCTGAAGGACTATACTATAGTAATAATATGGACAGAAACAGTGGGAGTGGAGAGTGGAGAGGTAAGGGAAATTGCTGTGCCTATGGAATCATATCATTAAAAAAATTTTTTTAAAAAGCGAATTCCTGGAATAAATGTAAATGATGTTGCTAATCCAAGTTAGAATGTGTTTACTCATTAGTACTCCTAGCAAATCTGTAATTTTTTACATTGAGGTGAATTGGAATTTGCAAACATTTTCTTAAGCCCATTGTGTCTACATCCCTAATTATCCAATAATTTGTCATTTTACATTATTTTTGAAGTCCCAAGGGCATCGAACCTCAGTGTCACAATTCACAGCATGCATTGGCTTCTGTAGAACTTTGTAGTACATCCTAATTCATTGTGATTGGGAAGGGTGATTCACTTGATGCCTAATGTGTATAATCTCAGATATCCTGGTAACAGTCACAATTTTAAAAAGCGCTATGTTTTAATAATCAAACTAGATTTTTGTTCCCATTTTTAATTGGAACTACATTCTAAATTTTGCTAATCTACTAAGCTTCTCAGTACATGATCCTACCACTTCTCAAAAATGTAAGGAAACAGCATAGTGTAGAAAGCACGCAACTAAGGCACAAAAGCAGTTCCAAAGACTCCTATCAATTATATGATGTTGACAACTCACTTCTCTGATCATGTAATATGTCTTTAGGAAGGCAGTAAACTAGGTCCTTAAATAAAAGGTTTATTTATTTATTTATTTGAAAGGTGGAGTTACAGAAAGAGAAGGAGATTTTCTATTTGCCACTTTATTTCCCAAGTGGCTGCAAAGGCAGGGTGTGAGCCAGGCCATAGTCAGGAGGCAGAGACTCCATTCAGGTTTCCTGGATGTGTGGCAGGAGCTCAGATACTTGGGCCGTCATCCACTGCTTCCAAGGATCATTAGCAGAGAACTGGACTGGAAGTAGATCAGCTGGGTCTCTAACCTACACCCCTAAGTCAGCTATCTCCACTGTACCAAAACACCATCCCAAACTAGTTTCTTTCTAAGGTTCAACTATGGTAAATTCTCCAGCATGATTTCCTTCTTAATTAATAGTGATGCTACACTCCTCTATTATTTTTAATTTTGTAAAGAAATACAGGTTGCTTAGAAAGTAGGTTTTTGTCCAGAGATGCATATTAATCACTGACATGTGAAATTTAATTAAGCAAAAATTTGGAGAAGGGCTTTATTCTAAAAAAGAAAAAGTATCAGTAAAGGTACAACAATTGGAAAGTACACGTTCTAATGAGAATGGCAAAGTGTGGGATTCTGTCCTGCATGAAGGTAAGCAGTTAAGGCTGGGAATGATGGCCATGTTTCCTAAATCTGGAAAGTTCCACAGTGTATGCTGTTCATGCTTACTCAAACATGCACGTGTGTACTTGCACATTTACATATTCAAGTTCCCCTTACTAGCTGATGCTCTCTCTCTCTCTCTCTCATTCTCTTTTTTTTATAACTTCAGGCAACTGAGGTTGTATTTGGTTTGTTTATATATATATGAAATCTAATTTCTTTTAAATGGGGATTGTGCTATGGCACAGTGCAGGTTTAGCTTAGTGATTAACAAGCCCACGAGCCATATTGACAGTGATTGGCTCTTCACTATGGCCTGGCTGCCTGGCTGTGCCTCCTGATTCTAGCTTCCTACTACTAATGCAGACCCTGGAGGGGTGGTGGGTAGGGCTGATGGCTCCTCTTACCATGTGTGAGACCTAGATTGAGTTTGTCTCCAAGTTAGCTCAACCCTGGCACTTGTAGGCAGTTGGGAGAGGGGCGAGGGTTACTTAATGGCTGGGGACTTTTTCTTTCTGTCTCTCAAAAAAAAAAACTTTCTAATAAAATTGTTAAATATCTCTGAATAACAATAGAATGCTGGACTTTAGGACTTAAAACTAATTGTTGAAGGACCATACTGTTGTGGTGGTGAGAGGTGAGGAAAAGGGTGAAAGGGAAATCCCTGAGCCTAAGGAAATGTATCATAATTTTTTTTTAATTAAAAATTATCATCTAAAAATGAGGGCCAAAGTCCTCGCCTCGCACGTGCTGGGATCCCATGTTGGTGCTGGTTGTAACCCTGGTGGCCCTGCTTTCCATCCAGCCCTTTAATTGTGGCCTGGGAAAGCAGTCAAGGCCAGCCCCAAAGCCTTGGGATCCAGCGCCTATGTGGGAGACCTGCAATAAGCTCCTGGCTCCTGGCTTTGGATTGGCACAGCTCTGGCCATTGTGACTGCCTTAGGAGTGAATCATTGGACAGAAGATCTCCCTCTCTGTCTCTCTTCCTCTCTCTATATCTGCCTTTGCAATAACAATAAATATCTTTTTAAAACTTAAAAATAATCATAACAGCAAAACAAAATCAAGGATAGAATCAAATATACCCGCACCTTTGATTCATATGAGTGTGACTTTGGGTTTTAACAATTTATCTCCTGTGTTTGCAGTGGCTTTCAACAGGATAGGGCTTTTCTTCAATATCAATTGTTGAATTTCTATAACACATGTTTCCAACATGGCTAGTGCTCAGAGGTAGATGCTTGTGGGAATGGGAGATTGCCTGCTTAAATCAGCCCTACGAAGGAAAAAAAAAAGTTTTCTTCTATAGAATAATCAGGAGATATTTTTTTTCTCTTTTTAATGAGCTAGCAATAATAAAGTAAAACTGCAACAAAAGAATTGACAGCCTGGATCTGTAGTCTGCCTGACCTGACAATTAAAAGAACTTATTACTGTGTCAGCCTGCCAGACGGAGCATCTCCTTGAATTGTAACGTGCAATGCCTCTGAATGTGATTCAAGTGTGTGCTTCATTTTCTCCCGCCTCTGTTTGTTGAGTTTGAGGAAGAAGCAGTTTTATTTGAACTAATCCCACTCACTTCAAGTGTGTTTAATGACAGCAATATGTGACAGATAAAATAAAATCCTACGGCCTTATTTGATGTTTGTTTTAGTTTCAGACCTCAGTGAAAGGAGACTGAGAAGATAAAACAGCATCACTCATACAGAAGATTTAGAAGCATATGAGCTATTATCACAAACTTAGCAGCTCCTCTCCAGGGAAATCTGGGAGGTCAAAGATATGAACATTAATAATCAGGGTCGTTGAGATTTATAGAGTGCTCATTGGTTTGCCCACTGGCCCTAATTCATTATCACATAAAGTCTGTGAGTTTGCCTGGCCTGAAAACCTGACACTATCATCACAGTGTTACATATTGAGTTGAACCGCTTGGCCAAAATTCTCGTTTCCCAAGTTATAGAGTTTGGTCTACAACTACAATGATTGCTCCACGGCTCTCTTTGGTCGCCCAGCTATCCCTCATGTGTGCTGTACATTGAATCAAATTGTACACATCATGTTCCTTAACTTTATTGAAGTATACACATACATCGAATATGAAAATAAGTTCTCATGATGACAGGTTTCATCAGTGAAATATGTGAGGAGTGCAACACAAGAGGCATCCTGCAGTCTCCTTTTCTGTTCAACTGCCTCTTTCTGCAAATAGTAGTCACTGTTGTCGTATGGTTGTACTTCTTTCTGATTCTTTATGATTTATTGATACATGAGTCTTTAAGAACTTCTCAGAAAGTCCATAGGAGATGCATTCTGCAATAAAAATATGCATAAATCTCAAAAACTTTTGCCCCCTAAATAAATTTTATCTTTTAACCCCACTTTTCAGACACTTTTTAAGGTACCCTTGCACATAAACACTATATCATAATATTATTATCTGTTTTATTCAAAGTACTCTTCTGGGACTTTTCATTTCAATAAAAATGTAAAATGTTTATCTGTACCATGCTCCAAAGAATGAATGTAGCATCATTTAGCATTTTCCACAAGGGTGAGTTTCAGCCCTTCCTCATTAGAAGCAATGTTAAGAAGAGCTTCTGTGCAAGTGGATCTTTGTGAAACTGTGGTTATAGAATTAGAATGGATTTTTTTTTCTGTGACTATCAAGAGTTAGTTTGGATCACCACCTAAAGGCTAAAGTTCTTATATCAGGTCTGATCACCAAACTGGGCTCCTACACAGTTCATGGATATATGTTATTCAGAACAACCCAGACACTTCTCCAAACAGATATTTGTGGCCAAGAGAGCAAATGCAAGGGAGGTTGTTTTCCTTGTCTCTGTGGTTTGGATCCATGCACTCACTGTGGAAGATGAGTTATGGGCTCTTGGAACATTCTTGGTTACTTACAATGGCTACCACTCTTCACTGAGACAGAATAAGGTACTTGGTACAGTAAAACTACCTACCATAATTAAAAATACAAATGGAGAGATGCAGTAAAATATATTTTTAATTTATTTTTTATGAAGAAACTAGTCTTTTGCACAATTAAATGATTGGATTCTATGTACAGATTATAGGATAGGAAGGTCCAATGCGTCACATCCACCTGCCAGACTATTCCATTATATTTTATTCTACATTTCTCATCTCGTCATAATGATGGCAATCAGCAGTGGATCAAAACCTGGAAATGTAAATATCTTAAGGAAGATCAAGATGAAGAATTGTGTGCTGTTGTAGACTGCACATCGACATCTTCATCAATGTTTCCTCAAGTATAGATACTGTGTGTGTTGTGCTTGAAAAGCAGAGAAATGTGATGTAATGCAAATCCTCTCTCCCATCATTCTGTTGTGTTTTACTTTCTTCATTGTGTTACTAGGCATATTCATTGGTTAAATTCAAGGATAGGACAAAATTTAGTGTAAGTCCTTTTAGACTCAAGAAATTGTTTCTTGGGTCTGTTGTTGTTCTTTTAGATGCTTAGTGCTGAGATGGACTTAAAACTATCTTAAATGATATTGAATGAACATGTATGGTAAACAGCACAAAAAGAAGGGAAGAAATCCAAAAGGGCATGTCAGCAGCTAGGCAACAAAGTCTTCTGAAGACTTGAAATATCACTGTGGGCAAAACTTTTGCTGATCTTGTCCACAAAAAAGATATGTATTCTGCATTTCTTTGTCCAGAGGGTCTCCACTGGACCAGGAGTAGTTTCCCACTGTCTTCTTGTTTTCCTTTAGGTGTCCAATATCTGCTTTTAACAGTGATTATGTTCATTCTTGGCCAAACAGCACAGGGTCCCTTCTCCGTGAGCCTTGCTTCCTTATGCTTCTTCATCCTGCTCTGTGTTTCTTGCCTTTCCTCCGTGTAGTCCCTGGTAACAACTGCTCTTGCTCCTGCACTCTGATGTCCAAAGCAGTGTAAGAGTTATTTTAGCTGATTCTCCTCCAGTGCAACTTGGGAAAGAATTCTTGCTCCAGCATAGCTCATGACTATCTGGTCTGGTTGGAGTTCAATCTCGGATCCAATTATTTGTGGTCAGCATTCATAATTACCTGTTATAAACCTGTGGTGATTTTTTTTTTATTAAAACTAACAACTTTTTGTGGCTCACTGCTTAACCAGAGCTGTGTGATAACTGAGACCCAACATTTTATGTACTTCTGTATCACAGGATGTTTTTAACCCAGCCCAGTAGAGGATTCTGAAAATGCAACATTCAGCTTGGCTTGCTTAAAATGCATTGTGAAGCCTTTGATTTAGTTGGTGATGTTCCCGTATCCAGTAATGAACTTTCTCTGTGTTTAATTCTCATAAAAAAGTTTTTAGAGATATTTGATACTAAAATAGGATAGCATAAGTGTAGGACAGAAGTTAATGCCTCTGCCCCAAGGTAAAATGACACCTGCCTTTGGGAAGGGTCTCACGAAGTAGGAGTCATGAAATATTCTAGTGAATGTGTAGAAGGGAATTTAGTTCTGGAGACATATTGAACTAGAACAGATTTTCATAGTAGGAAAGCAGTCTTTTGCTTCCTTTATCCAATCAGAGAAAGAAAGGGTGATTCTTTAAAAACAGATTGCTCGTGGAGAAGGGAATACTAAGGGAGAAAATGTATGCTACATAGCTTCACTGTTCTTAAAAGTGGAGAGGGAAATTTGTGTGGGTAAGGAGTCGCAAGAAGCATGAGAAGTCAAGGGAATTAGAGGTGAATCCTTCTTGATACACTAGATAAATCCCTGAAAAGCTTGAGTTGTAGTACCAAGATCTGACTCTAACCTACTGTGTCTGCATTGTGTTTCTTGGATTTCGAAAAAAAATTGTTACAGAGAAGGGTGCTGGGGTACTGTTCTTAAGCCACTGAGAATGCCACATTCTGCGTCTTAGTGTTCAGTTCAAGTCCAAATTATCCTGGTTCCTGGCCTGCATCCCACTGCTGTGCACCCCAGGAGGCAGCTGATGACTGCTACAAATTGTGTCCCTCCCACTCACATGCGGCACATGGATTAAGTTCTGACCCTCTGACTTTGGCCTGTGCCTACTCTAACAGGCATTTGGAAAGTGAACAAGCAGATAGAGGCCGTCTCTCTTTTTGCCTTTCAAATGAATGCAAAATAAATAATGGTTTGAAAAGAGAATCTATCATAACCCTCTTTATTTACTTATCTGTAAAAACTGTTGGGTAGTTCTTTTCTGTTTTATATTAGTTGGAAGGCAATATAGACCACCCAGTTATTTTTGGTCTTCAAGGGCACATAAAATCCCCTTGGCTTGCTTAGGCAGTATTCTTATACCATGGTCTTGATTTTTCACCTACACTAAGATGTCTCTGTTTCAATCAAATTTAAAGTGAGTTTGTAAAGCACTCATTTTGGCTAATCCAGGCATCAGAAGGAATATTCAACTAGCTTAAGGAATTTAGTTAGTATATAAAATGGAAAGCTTCCCAGTGGAGCATTTTGAGTAAAGGTCATTACTAAAGGTTTGCATTTCCAGTGTTCAAAATGCAATGGCTTTTTAAAAAACCAAAGAACTACTTTTTTGTATTTTCCTTTTCACAGATGAAAAGATTGACACCTTTTGAGATTGGGCGGAAGCTCATGCTAAAAGCATAGCATAAGGAATTAGACCTAGACAATTTTGCGTTACTTATTCCAGTACATTAATTGTGAGTTCCTCATGACTAGAACATACTTTTTCATAAACCTACACATCTAAGCATATTGTAAGCAAGCTCCTCTCTGACCAAGAGCAGTCCAACAAAATGCCAGTATACTTTAAAAGGTATAAATCACAATTTATATACATGTGCTTTGAAGATTCTGGTTATAGAATTAGCTCAGCAATAAGCCCATTGGAAAGCAGTTGTGAAATGTTTTTAGAATGTTAATACTTTTTAAGGGACTTTCTTCTATTTTCTATCCCCTCCAACCTAATATTTCTAACAGTTATCTAAACCCAGAATATGATTTGTGTTTGTTCCTAAAACTCTATGAAATGTGTATGATATCATACTGTGGAGAACAAATTTACAGAACTGAATAGAGTAAACCATGTTAGATTTAAAGTAATACAAAGCTTTCAATATTTGATGACTGAAAAGGGAGTTTTACTATATTTGAGGTTTATTTTTATCAACATTCAGTCCTAGAAAATGAATAGATGTTCTTCTACTCACCAACTTTTCAGATTTTTATAAAAGTGGTCTGTGCTTATTTACCCAACTCTGACATACCTGCCACAGAGAGGACGGAGGAGAGGAATTGCCACTTAGGATTTAAAAATTAAGGGATTTTGGAGTAGTTTCTGGTACTTGACATTAGTTTCATGAAGAATTGTTCCTGGTATACTCAGTAGGCAATATCATATGATGGGGAAAGTGAATGAAAGGATTCAATTTTGTCTACTTTGCAAGCTGTCAGCTATGCAAAGATTTTGATAAGTAATCATTAAAAGTTATACAATTGTGATTGTTTTTAATCTTCCCTTCAATGAAAGCAAGATAATATGAAAGGGCTTATATTATGATTGCCTTTTATAATAACTATGTTAGAGTGTCACAGATGATTCAGAATACCACTTGTCTTGATTTTCTTATTTGGGAACAATACTCACTAAGAACATTGCTGTGTGTAGAGGTGATTTTACACATGAAAGAACGTTGTTGTTTCCAAATGGGCACTGTTACCTTTTCTTTGAGTATCATTTTAGATGTTGCCTCTATTGTCTATTTCTCATCACCATACCAAATAATTCATTTTATTTTTACATTTTCACTGTGATCAGTCCAAGAAATCCGTTCAGTAACTCTTGTCTTGGTCAAGTCACAGTCACTCAAAACTTGCAAGCATTGCTTTCCTGTCTACACCCCTCACCCAAGCACTCTCACGAAACCTCTGGAGGATATTTCTGCTTATTTCCAAAATCCATGTTGTCAGACTGTAAATTATATCAAGATTGCCACTAATCATATTCAAGAAGCCAACAATAATGTATGCTTGAGGAGTTGTGCCTTTTTTAAATATCATGCTATGGATATGATGCCAAATCAGTTCTCTTTTTTTGCTTTTAATTAGTCAGCACCATTTATTCTGTGCCCACTAAGCTGAGAGCAAGGATTGTAGGGTGGGGAAGGGGAGACAGGAGATCTAAAAACATGCTGAATATCATCCTCAGAATAGCCTACAGTATCATTAAGAATACAGAAAACAGTTAAATGAAAGGATTAAGAAAATTTAAGAGCCAAATCCAAATGAGTGCAAATTGGTCTGGTACCAATATGCAAAGAGATGCAAATTGTAAAAATTTTAAGTTTAATGTTTAAAGCTGTTACCTTCCTACTTTTATTTTCATAGTACTTTGCCATGAGAATTGTTAGATCTCAGAACATGGCACACTTCAGAGCGGAAGGTTTTATGGCTCAGTTATATCATTTGTGGGTTTCTAAGAGTTGAACCCATAAAGCTTTATGAGCCCTTGTATTCTTTTCTCATTTTCATAAAATCTTGTTGTGTAAGTTTGAAAAATTCCTTGACGTTTGTCTGTCTCAATTTCCACTTCTTTAAAATGAGAGTTTTAATAGGTTGTTATGAGTATGGTTGTTATGAGTATCAAATGTGTCATGTCCTGTTACTTCTGTTTAGTAGGAAGCATACTCTTTAATTTCTTTCAGCTTGAAATCCATCCTATAACCAATAAGAAACTATTGTAAGGTGTATTGGCTGGCACCAGACATTTTTTTTATGGTGATTTCCATTACCATCAGAGGCATCAGTGCTTAGAACAGAAGGCATCACATAGCAAGTCGTATCTGATACTGTGATCTTCATTAGCTAAATACCATATTTTTAACTTATCAGATATTTGTGTCTAGTCTCATTTACACTCTGAGGAGCATATGACTACCAGTCTTGATGTGCGTGAATAGAGCCTGGAACACTTGCCAGAAATCACACAACTGCCATGTGAAAGATCAAGGTCAGAACTAAGGGTCTGTTGTTTTTCTTCACTCATCATACCTTGATCAACTCTGAGTTCTAGGATGAGGTAAATAATCTTTCTAAGTTCAACATCATCAGTGATACATTTTAGGTAAATTTTATCCTTGTAATGATTTATTGATCATTCACTTTTTTAAATGGACTCGGTTACCTATTTACAAAATGTGGTTATTGAAGTAAAAGAACATTTTAGATCCATGCTCTCTGTGTTATCTCATGTTAGTTGCCATCATTAATTTACTTATTGAAAAGCGTTGCATTAGCTGCTCGTTTTTAAAATGTGATTCAATGGATCTAAGTATGGCATGTTACTCCTTCATTATTAATTTTAGCTAACATAATTAAGCTTGAGCATCATGAAGGTGCCAAGCTCTACAACTGGGATTTAGGCATCCCTGTAAGACCTCTAATAACTTACTTGTTAAACTTTGGTAAAAAGGTATATTTGAGGATATGGCAGTCATTTTGTGTAGCAGTTGAGATATCATCATCCCTTATTGGATTGCCTGTTATTTTGGTTTTTTTTTAAAGATTTATTTTATTTATTGGAAAGTTAGATATACAGAGAGAAGGAGAGACAGAGAGGAAGATCGTCCGTCCAATGATTCACTCCCCAAGTGACCGAAACGGCCAATGCTATGCCGATCCAAAGCCAGGATCTAGGAACTTCTTCCGGGTATCCCACATGAGTGCAGGGTCCCAAAGCCTTGGGCCGTCCTCGACTGCTTTCCCAGGCCACAAGCAGGGAGCTGGATGGAAAGTGGAGCTGCCGGGATTAGAACCAGCGCCCATATGAGATCCTGGCATGTTCAAGGCGAGGACTTTAGCCGCTAGGCCACGATGCCAGGCCCAGGATCGCCTGTTTTTTAAGTCCTGGGTGCACACCGAATTCCAACTTCCTGTTCATGCTCTCTCTGGAAGGCAACAAAGAATAACTCCCAATGGTGGGTGCTTGACCCCCTCAGGATAAGACTGAATTGCAATCCCAGTTCTTGATCTTGTTTAACTCAGCGTTGGTTATCGTAGGCATTTGGTGAATGGACTAGCTGCTTAGGAGTCTGTCTGCCATTCTGTTGTCTCCCCACCTCTCAAATAAATTGAAAAAAAAAAGTAAAGATAGACTGATAGTTCACATTTTTTAAAACTTACCAGGATTTTTTAGGTCCAATTAACTTGCCTTTGAATTAACCACCTTCCCATTTTTAAAAGAAACAATCAATTTAAGTCGTTGTTTGTTGGGTACCTGCCATGTACCAGAGATTTTTTGGGTATTAACGTTAATGAAAATGACAGTAGTGTACAAGATACAGCCCACCACATAATGTCTATCAACAGAAAAATTACAATATGTTGTTATAGACCTAGATTTAGTAAGGAGGTATTCAGGGAACACACTGGGAAGAAAAAGGTTTGATCTAGAAGGTTTCTGAAGGCTGGTCATCTCTGAATAGGTTTCTAGGAAACATGTAGGAATTTTATGTTTTTCTCATAGGAAAGTTAGAGAAGCATATAATGTTCTGGTAAAGGAGAGAAGATGGGTCAAGGATTAGGGTTGAGACTGGCCATGCCTAGATAAGAACATACAACTTGGTGCTGATCAACAGTTGCTGCTGAGGCCAAATGGTGGAGAGTCTGTCCTAGCAGGCTTCAGTAGGCATGATTTTACTTTACTGTGAGGTCACAAAGAAGGATGAGGTAAGTGATGATACTTGAATTAAATCACAAAGGATACCTGTGACTTTCATTTTTAAGGCAGGCCACAGTTTAGCTGGATAGGAGGAGATGAATTATAACAAAGATGTGCGTAGGCAAAAGCTGTGTTTATTTGGGAAAGAAATTTGAAATACCTGCAGAATGTAAGTAGAATAGAAAAATATGTGGTTAAATTGTATCTTGAAAAGGCTTGAAAGGGAAGTATATGAATAGATTTAATATGACAACTGTATATTCTGAACCTTGTCCAGTAGGCACCTGGGGGTATTAGGGGCACCAGTTTGAGAAGAAATTGAAACATTAAAGGTTTTTGAGGTAATTAAAAGTGTGTTCCAGATTGACAACTCTGGGTATTTTTAAATCGGAGAGAATTTGTGTTATAGACAGAAGCTAGGCACAGTGTTATAGACAATTCTTTTTTATGCTTATTTAGCCAAAATTTTAAATAGAATTCTGCTCATTGGTTTGATCTTTTTGAGAAATAACCAATTATTTCTATTAGTAGAAAATTCAGAAAAAGATGAATAATGTAAGCAACATGTGTTGGGAATGTAATATATCACTTGAGTGTACTAATTTACTTAATTATCTTGGCAAGACAGTCTGTAATATCCCCTGCCCCCCCCCCCACCCCGTTACAGGTTAGGAAATTTTGGCCAGGAGAGGGGTAATTCACTGCTGCATTCAGCGGGTAGTCTGCTTTTTTAGCCAAAGGCAGGCTAGCTCTTAAGTCAAAATACATGAAATGATGGCTCAGGATACCATTGAAAATACAGTCACCATGCTAGTGAAGAGGCAGCTTGGGCAAGTGTTCTCTGTGTCTGTTGCTTTTTTACACTTCAGTGATGCCAGATTTATAGAGTTGCTACCTCAGTCTAATTACAGGACATACAGGAATCTCATGCTCATTTGTTCTCCATGATAACCCTTGTCCTCTATAACCTTGAATCTACTTTAGTGGTAATCAGTTTTTAAACGAATGATGACTTCAATATAATGGTAGTTTGTTTCTGAGTTGTAGCAATCTGGTAGTCTAATTCAAGGGTATAATGCGGTAAGTTTGAACTTCTTACTTTCTAATTAGCACACTATACTCATAATTAGACACAAAGAAAGGTCAAAAAGCCAGGCTGGTGTCAATCATTGGTCATAAACATATCAGACTACTCAAGGCCCTACCCAGGTGCCTGTCATTAAGGAGAATCTCTCATATATTGTTGTTGGGTAATCTTGGTGAATGACACTCTTCTCACAATCCCAAGATGTTCATTGATGGACTTATGTTAAACTTATTTCTGCCATAAGCTATTGAGTTATTTTTAAAAATTAAGTTTGCTTAAAGCATTTGGAATGGTTAATATTTTGAAAACAAAATCCACATCAATTAAAAATATAATAAAACTCCCCATCCAGAATAGAGTAATAATTGCCAAGCATAAAATAACTGAGCTGTGGAGTGGCTTAAAGGACAGTTGGTCTTAGAAAGTACTGGATAGGACACTGCCATACAAGTAGTTGTAATGCTTAAATTACTGTACCTACTTGGTTGAATATGTAACTGAAATGGCTAAAAATAAAAATTGCAGATGTATCAGATTCAATCAATCTTAGTATTTTTCCCCTTACTCGCTCAGGCTCAAGTTAAAAATAAAATGTGCCTGCCTCATTTGCCTGTGTGCTAGTTAGTAGGATTAACTGGAGTTCTCAACAGGAAAGCAATAGATATAGTAGATGACATTGTGTGGTGGGTGAAAGCCCGGTAGAGATAATTATACAGTCACTCCCACTGTATTACCCTTCAAAGAAACTGAGCCTAATATTCTCTTCTTAGGCAATTTAACCAACTTCTAAAAAAAAGTACAAGATATTATTTAGAGAATGAAATAGCTACTGTATATAATCAGGAGGGAGAATTATAGCAAATTATCATACTCATTTGATAAGTGTATAAAGAGCTATGCTCAAAGCTTTGATTGTACCTCCTAAGTAATTGTACAATTGTACTGTCCTTTAAGAAGGGGAAGAGATAAAGAACTGCTTAAAAAAAGAGAGAGAAAAATCAATTTTATACTTGTTCAGTAAGATTTTCCTTCAGGGCACAGATTAAGTCTAATTTCATGCTCTGTGAGGATCAAGTGCACATTTGGCCTCCAGATATTTAGTAGGGGTGATTGCCTTTTCAACAATAATGTCTGTGTATAAGCACAGATACCAGAATGAGGCTAAGCACACATACACACACATACACGTGTAGTTTAAAATCCCCTACCTGTGCATGCTGGTAGGTGATAGGCAAAAACGTTATGTGTATCTCCATTGTTTGCATACCTGAACATTTTCAAAAGATAGTTTTATGTAAACTGCCCCCACTGCTTTTTTCCAAAGCTTCTCAAAAAAAAAAAAAAAGAGCTCTCCAAATCTAATTGTCCATGTTATTATTTCTATTATTTATTTTTCCCTTGGAAGTCGGAGAAAGAGGGAGACACACACACACACGCACGCACTTTGAAAGCTAGAGGGAGAGGTCTTGCATCTGCTTAGTTACTCCTCAAATGGCGGCCATGACTAGGCAGAGATGAAGCAGTCCAAAGCCGAAAGCCAGGACCTTCTTCCAGCTCTCCCACGTGGGTACAGGGGTCAAGGGTTTGGGCCATCCTCCCCTGCTTTCCCAGGGAGTAAGCAAAGAGCTGACTTTGGCAGTAGAACAAAGTAGGGATGCAAACCAGTACTCTCATGGCATGGCAATGCCAGCAGGTAGAGGATTTATCTCTTATGATGCTATGCTAGCCCTGTCCACATTTTTTTAATAATGTATTTAATTATGTTTACTTGCAGCAAAGACAGAGGAAGATCTCCCATGTATCAATTCATTGTCCTTATGCTTTCAGCACCCAGGGCTAGAACAGGCCAAACACAGGGGCTTAGAACTTAATCCAAGCAATCATATGGTCCTGAGCCATCCAAAATGGAGTCAGTACTAAACACCTGGCATTCCACTATGGAATATCGGTGTTGCAAGTGGCATTTTAAACCCACTGTACCAAATACCTGTCCTTGCCCACATATTTTAGAAAAGACCCATAAGTAACCATATGGTTAATTTCTTTTTGTTCACCGTAGGCAAAATGAGACCTAAAAGATTTAAATGCTTAAGCATTTTTCCTGAGTGTTTATAATATTTATGTCCCTACCATCTAAGTAAATAAATGACCTAATCACTGTTAGAAAAAGCCTGAATACATAGTTGCTAAGAACAGTTATTCTAAAGATGTCACACTGCCTTTGATGGCATATCGCATTCATCAAAATCGTGATAACACCTCCTTCTATAATATACACAGAGTATCAAGGCTCTTGTGTCTCACATACTCATATCTCATCATTTCTTAGATTTAAATTTATTCATATAATTAACATATATGACTGATTACTGAGAGTCAGATAGTTTTCATTGTCTTTAAATGTGAACTTATATTGGCCCATTGAATTAAAGACAATCCTGGAGATGATAGTGGACTCTTCCTGTATTATTGTTCTTAGTGTCTCAAAAGACAGTCTTGTGGGAATAAGTAATTGAAAGGCGATTCAGAGTGTTGAACTCTAAGTGTAAAATAAGCAAAAAATTAGAAATGCTTTCATTTGCTTCACTTATATTTTTCTTTTTATATCTTCAGATAGGTGACATGGCTTTAAGAGGAAGTGAGTTAATAAGTTTAACCATTTAAAACTTGTGTTTATTTGCAAGACAGATTTACAGAGACAGACAGAAAGAGAAGTAGAAAAGGAGGGAGAGAGTAAGAGAAAGAGATGTTTCATCACCCAATGCACTCATTAAACGGCTATAATAATCGGAGCTGGGCATATCTGAAAGTAGGAGCCATGAGCATCTACTGGGTCTCCCACATGGGCACAGGGTTCAACCAGTTAGGCTATTTTCCACTGCTTTCCTAGATACAACATCAAGGAGCTGGATCAGAAATAGTATAGTGGAGACTTGAACTGGGAGTACCCTCTGAGCCAAGCCATTTCTTGTATCAAGTATATGATTAAAAATATATATAAACAGTGCTGTATCAAAATTTAAATGGCACTGGTTTTATTTCTGTGAGTGTAACAGTATTCACTTTTGATTTGAGATGTAGTAAAGACTTAGAGTTCTCTCTGGTAGGTTTGTCATTGGAATTAAGGGTCCCAAAATCTGTGAATCTGAATGGAGTGTGTTGAAATAATATTTGCAGTTTACCAAAACTCTAGAGAAATTGACTTAGTTCATTCAGCAAATATCGCACTAAATTGGGCTGAGATTTTATCTGTCCATTAAAATCAAATGTCCTTTTCTCTTGATTAGGGCAGTTACATTTAGTGATAGAAGTAGACACCCTTTGTAATAAAGGAAATATCAAGATTGTGAAGGGATGTCACAATGATAACGCACAGCAGACCTCATAAAGCCAGGCTCTTGTTCACACTCACTGTTCACCAAGAATGAGATGATGATTTCACTCCCTGAGGAAAAAAAAAAAAAGGAGCTTGATGGGCCTAGAGCTGGTAGACAGATGCTCTAGCCTGCATAAAACACAGACAGTCATCCACAGGGCTCCACCTTGGCTTAAGGGTGCCGGAAAGCAGAAAGCTGCATGTATTTGTAGAGAAGCATCCATGACTATCTTTAACAGTAATAGCAACAGCATTGTCATATGTGCATGTCCATGGGTAAATCCTTTATCTTTCTGAAGTGGATATGGCCATTATCCAGTATATAGAGGAGAACAAAGAGGTACATGCACTTGTACAGAAGAGGTACAGCAGGAATTTGTGTGCCTGAACCCATAATGGATTTAAATGCATGTTTTAGATTGTAAAACGAAGATAACAAACAGTTGAGAATGCTTCTGGGAAGAAAAAAGTGGATTAGGTGATCCCCAAGGATCCCTAAAATTTTGTCTGGCTGTGCCTAAAATGATCTATAAAAACAGTGACAGATTTCTTTTGCCACCTCATCCGAGGCCAGGGGCCCTCTCCTGAGCAGCACACTATCTTTCCTGGTAGCTTAGCATAGTAGAGGACTATTGTCCCAGTTAGCTGGGGCTGCCAGTGTTTCCACAGTATGCTTCAATTTGTGGCTTATTTAAACTGTCCATTTTGGAAAATCTGTAACCTATGTAAATGTAGAAGAGAGCAATGGCCACATTGCAAGTCAGTTATCAGTGACTGCCACACATGATCAAAACATGCCCAGTCTTGCTTGGTTGCACTTTGCATGTTAATCGGGCTGGTTGTCAAGCAGAGCTTTGAACTCAGACAACAGACATTAAATTTGTGGGACAAAAAGAAAGCAAGAGAAAGCCAGTGAGCAGTTGGCCCCAGTCTGCTGCGAAGGGTTAGAACAGACATGTGTAAGACAGGTTTGAAGAGCTACTTCTGGAAATGATTGCACCTACAGTCAATGTTTCAGACCTGTCTTCAAGCCAAAGGTAGTTGGCGCAGCACCGTGCCGTCACTCATGGGACGTTCTGACAACATTGGTCATGTGGTGTGGGGAGAGGGGGATGTGCTGATAGATAGATAGATAACTGATAGCTGATAGAATAGAAGATAGATAGACAGATGTAGTTGCCTACCCTTCCTTTTGCTTAGTGAACACTGTCATCCATCCTGCTACTCAGATATTTTATTAATAATGACATCTGAGGTATGTTATGGGTTGGCGGCCTTCTTTGCACATTAGCTACATGTCCAGGAAGAGAACCAGGGGAACTGGCTGGAAAACCAGGCCTTCAGCATCCTTACACAGCAAGTGCTAGGTCATTTAACCTCCAGTAGCTTTTTTGAAAGACACATATAATAACCGTCTCAGTGCCTCACAAATCTATTATAGCATTCACTTAACAAGTGTTCCTCAAGTGCTTTGAGCTCTCCGGATAGATGTGACTGAAATGTAAAATACCTTTCACTGCCTTATTTATTGCTCCAGCGAACACGCTATGTGCTGGCACCATTTATCTTCATTTTAATTTTATCTCCCACAAATATAGGCATTAATTTAAATCACATACAGAACATAACAGTTTTTATAGAGGCAAACTTATTCCAGTGTGCTGCATTTTAATATCGCACTTCACCATCTTTTCTCACTTGATTCAAGAATAGTATCTCTTCCTGCCTCAGCATTTAATCTTAGGACAACAGAAACTTTTTCTCTGTGTGCAAGTTCTTGCTCTCAAACTTTGTCCTTCTCCCTGCTTTGCTGTTTCTTCATGGAAAGTTGTTTGAATGCTCGGCACGGGTATACATTTGGAAATCTGGTTCTCATTTGCCCGTAATCTCCCGTGGTGGTGATGGTGGTGATGGGAGAGTTTACCTAGCAAGGAGGACTTTACAGATGAAACTAATATATATTCAACTTCAGATTCCTTTTCCAGTAGTAAGGGTGTAGCAAAATCGATGTCCTCTTCCAACTGAAAACTCAAGACATTTTTAGGGCGTTCATGAGTTTCTGGTCATTTTTTCAATAAAGTGGAAACTCCCTCTTTGTTCTTTGTAATTGTTACATGTGAATCCCCTGGGAGGAAGCAGGCTCACTGGGCCATGGCTGTGGCTATAAGGCATTCATTTTAGTTAATTCTAACACGCTAAGCAAGAACACCTTCCCCAAACATTGCCTGTGGTCTGTGAAGCTGTGGTCGTCCTCTGTCAGAATCAGGAATTGTCTGGGACCTGGTAGCGTATTCGTGGAAACAGTGATAACATCAGCACACCGATAAACCAGATGGTATTTAAAGTCATGTCAGCCTCTCTTTAGAAGACTTCAGTTTGCTTTCCCTCCACTATTCTAAGTGAAAAAGTAAACTTCCAGCTCTCTCAGTGTTCCAGTCTTGAGGTTTAGAGACATCTGTCATAATGTATAATTTGTTATGGTTTGCTTCCATTTAGGTTTTAAAATGCATCAATTGCTGCTCCTGTGCCCTCTGCTAATCTTTCTTAGTTTTCATAAAGATTCATTTTTGAAGTTGAAAGGCAGGGAGACAGATAATTCATCTGCTAGTTAACTTCCTAAATGACTACAATAACCAGGTCTGGGTCATGTTATATCCAGGAACAAGAAAACTCCATCCCAGTTTCCCACATGGTGTCAGGGCCCAGGTAGTTGGTCCATTATCTGCCATCATTCCAGATGCTCTATCAGAAAGCCGCATAGCACAAAAACAAATCAGCATTGCCATATGGGATACTGGCATTGCAAACAGCAGCCCAGTTCTCTGTACCACAAGGTCATTTTTCTAATGACCTTTTGGGACAGGTGCCTTTACAATGTTCATGGAGGCCTGGAGAAGTTAAATGGCCTTCTTTTTCTGAAATCAATCAACTACTACATGACAAGGTAGAGATTTTGAATCCAGTCCACCATGGCCAATCATTGGTATTGTTTGGCATTGATTCTTGACCTCCTGTTTAATGCTGACTCTTTCTAAGCTCTTAGTCTTCATGGATTTATCCATGGCTATAGTTACCCTGGAAACTCACTAGCTAGAGTGGTAATCCAATTATAGTGCCATCATTCTAATTAAGTTAGTATTGCTGGTGACATGGACTTCCTGAATGAAGGATGCTGAGAAATGGATCCTGTCAGTTGTTCTCAACTCTTGGGACCATTTACGATCATTCTCATCTATTCAATCAAGCCAAACAAAATTTTGATTTAAGGAAAAGCTAAGCTTGTGTTTTGGGGATCCTGAGTATTTAGCAGTAGATGGAGCTGTGTGGAAGTGCAGAAGAAGGTGCAATGGATTTTTTTCTCACCATTTGAGTATCCTCTACCCCCAACGTTCTGAACACCCAAAGAACTGACTTAGGACCTATCTTTGACCTAGAGGTTCATGTTCTCTGTTTGGGTAATTGTTGGTTCACTTCAGGCTGCTGGTTTAAATCCAGACATGCTTCAAGAAAGAGGACAGCTCTCTGAGAGTCGATCTTTGTTCGATTTATGATGGAATTAGGAGTTTTCAGTTCAAACTATATGGTGAGTTGTTGAGGTCAGCCCAGTGGTAACAGCTTAGATGAAAAGACATTAAGCAAGTGGGTTGTCAGGTAACTTCTTAAGTTAGCAAATGATAGGCTGGTGCAATATCGAGTTGGGGTCTTTCCACATAACACACATTATGAGAATTTTATTTTGTATTGGCTCTGCTATTTTATCAACTTTACTAACATTCATTTTACATGAGAGGTAGAAGAAATGGCTTATTTATTTATTATTTATTTATTTATTTACAGGGCTATTCTAGAGTGTTTAATTTTGAGTGTAGGATTCTGTGAGATCCAGTTCCTCTCTCTCTCTCTCTCTCTCTCTCTCTCTCTATATATATATATATATATATATATGTATATATATATATATATATATATACACGTACTAACATGAATATCTCAGAAAACAGAGCAACAAGAATTGAAAACACTAGATGTGAATTTTTCAAGTTCTGATGCCAAACTCTTTTTGTCTTGTAAAAAACAATGTTATAGGTATATCTTGTCTGGAATGAGATTGATGGGGAGGCGAGCTGGTCAATAATGTGTCCATAACCCCTTTGTTGTCCTTTAGCAGATATCCAGAAGCTGCAGTTCAAAGTAGTAAAGAGACATATGTCTTCAGAAAACTTTATACAGTTTATCTTGGTTTCTCTCTTTAAAATAATTTAAGATGTGATTCAGACTCTGGCTCGACCACCTACTGGTTGAAAACAGTAACTATTGTAGTCATTGTGGATCCCCCTTTTTCCTTGGGAATAATGGAACAACAATAATATTTGTAATCAAGCTGAGTTGATGGGAAGAAATCAATATGAAGCATTTTGTAGCTGCAGAGTGGTGATCTCACACAGGATAATAATGATGCTCTGATGATCACTGAGCTATAACCTCATGGTCTCCAGGAACCCCTTCCCTACAGTATCTAGTTGTATAATATCGCTGTGTGTAGTAGTAGGGATGTGGCTGTTAACTTCTCAGGTAAAGTGTTGGGCTCGATGGTCAAAACACCTCTTGGAACACCCATACCTCATTTTAGTCCTGTCCCCCTTATAATTTCAGATTCTTAAAAATGGACACCCGTGGAGGCAGTGAGTGGACAATCTTGCGCTCTTTCTTACTTCCTTTCACATTAAAACTAAAGTACTTTAACATTTTTAAAAGATTTTGTTTATTTTTATTGGAAAGGTAGATCAGATTTATGGATAGCTAGAAAGACAAAGAGAAGGATCTTCCATGCCCTGGTTCACTTGCCAAATGTCTGCAGTGGCAAGAGCTGAATCAGTGTGAATCTAGGAGCTGGGAGACTCTTCCAGGATTTCCACATAGGTCCAGGTGCCCAAGGCTATGAGCCATCCTCTACTACTTTCCCAGGCAATAAGCAGGGAGCTGGGTGGGAAGTAGAGCAGCAGGACACAAACTGGCATCCCAAGGGAATCCTAGTGCACGGGAACACACACAGACACACATATGTATATTTATAATTTATAAGTTCTAATTGTGTATATGATAAAACCAGATCTCTTACCCAGTTTGTTTTCTTTTAATCATACCTTATCTTATATATTCTTCTGTTAATTAGACACAGCTATGTATGATCTAAATTATAACTGATTTCCTACACTTAAAATTTCTAAAAACATAGTGCTGAAAAGTAAAGGGATATTCATGTTTTTAATATACAGATATACATGCATATATATGTATACAGAAATACACATATAATAACTTGTATAAGTATTTGTATAACTGTAAAAAATGTGTGCATTTGTCCTGGTTTGTTATTTTTATTCATTTGAAAGGCTGAGTGAGAAACAGACTGAGATTTTCCATCCACTGGTTTTTTTTGCCCTGTAATAGCTAGAGCTGGGCCAAAGTAGAGCCAGGCGCTTTAACTCAGTCTGGGTTTCCCACATGGAAATCAGTGACTCAAGTACTTGCCCACTTCATACTGCCTGCCATGGTAGATGTTATCAGGAAACTGCACTAGGGGCAGAGCTGGCCCTCACACTCAGGCACACCAATATTGCAAGCATCCCAATCAGTTGCTTAAACACTGTGTCAAACACTCACCCTAACAAATACTTTAGATAAATGCATGATTGTACCTACATATATGTTTCCCTCTCTTGATAGAAAGTCACTCTCCAGCATCTTTCTCAGCAGAAAGTTTGAAACCTAGATCTTAATTGTGGTATAGTAGAGAAAAATATGATTTTTGGAAGTCAGTCTGTTGCCCTTATACTGTTGGAATCTTTGAGTAGCACTTGAATCTCACTCAAAGCAAAAGTGCAACTGTAGGTTTTGATGTTAGCTTCACTCTTTAATGAATGGAGTAGTTCTTTCCCCCAGCTACCCTGAAGAGAGAACTGGACACTTGAGTACCTGCCAGGTGTTTATAATAACCCATGTCCAAGCTAAGTGATAGTAATTACCTCTGTTCCCCTTCCATTTTCATGTTGCTTTAAAATCTTGATTGAGTGTATGGCAGCCAAGAATGTAGGTCTTTAATAGCTTAAACATATAATTTATTTCCCCCAGATGTTTTTTATGAATCATATCCTCTTTTTCCTAAGACAACCCCTTCTATATGTATACATTTTTCTTCTTTATACAATTTTCTTCACCAGTCTATGTCATGTTGTAATTTTAGTGATTGTAACTATTTAATCCTGAGTGAAGGGACTAATCCTGAGTGAAGGGACAGATGTGGTGTGTGTGTGTGAATATCTAAAGGAAAAATACTTTTTCATTTTAAGGAAATTAGCTTTTCATAGTCATCCTCTCATGCTCGCTTTGGCAGCACATATACCTAGTCATCCTCTTGGGTTTTTTTTTCTTTTTTTTTTCTTTTCCCCCATTTATCTCAGTTTTATCTGTCCAGTTGAGGAGACCACATTTCACACTTGCTAGTTGAGACTTCTGTTTTACTGTTCTGAGTTAGTTCCTCTCTGCCCTTGGTACACTGAGTCACAACGTGACCACCAGCTGCCTCTGCTGCCGTTGCACACTCTGACTTGGGTGAAATAGCCAAGGTCCAGCTTTGGAAGTGTTTTCAGAAAAAGGGGGAACCCTTTTCCCAATATGAGTTTCTTTCTGTGGCATATTGTAACCTATGGTCATCTCTAAGCCTGGCTCAGTTACAGCCTAAATGGAGTTTTGATTGTAGAAGATCTTTCAATGAAATATAGTTTCTATAATCATTTACCTAAAAAAATTGTGATTGTAGAATAAAAGTAAACTTATGATAATTTGCAGACACTTAACTTTTACTGAGTAATACCAGAGAGAGAGAGAATGAAAAGAAGCTGGGGGGCTGAACTGACCAGCATTTGCAAATGGATTCCAGGAATGTAGCTGGAATTGCCAAAACAATCATAGAACCCTGCCAAAAGCATCCCCTGGGATTTTGCTAAGGTTGGGGAAAGCCAGGCCCAGGGAGCTGTGTCTGTGAATATGCTTTAAAACTGTATTATCAAGCAATGTGTTGGAAATGAACATTGCATATGAGATAGGCAACCTTCATTCTAGATCTTCTTGTACCCAGTCTTGATGACAGTGAAAGAGTTATCTACTATTTCTTTTTTTATTCATTTTTATTATGAAGTCAGATACACAGAGAGGAGGAGAGACAGAGAGGAAGATCTTCTGTCTGATGGTTCACTCCCCAAGGGGCTGCAATGGTTGGAGCTGAGCCAATCCAAAGCCAGGAGCCAGGAACTTCCTCCAGGTCTCCCACAGGGGTGCAGGGTCCCAAGGCTTTGGGCTCTCCTTAACTGCTTTCCCAGGCTACAAACAGGTAGCTAAATGGGAAATGGGGCTGCTGGGATTAGAACTGGTGACCATCTGAGATCCCGGTGCGTTCAAGGCAAGGACTTTATCCGCTACGCTATCACACCAGGCCCTACTATTTCAGATAGCAGATGGAAAATAATGGTGCCATATTAAATTCTTGACTTCCTATACATCAGTTTCTTTCAACACTGAACATGCTCATTCCCTGTGTCTCCTTGTCAATAAGATTGAGCTACAATTAAGCTGCATTAAAAGCAATCATATTTTAAAAATAAAAATATATAAATATTTCTGATCAGGAACTAATTTTTATTAACAATCCTACATCCCATTAGACTTGTAAAAACATCAGTAAGAGCTCAAGTTTCAACCCTTATATGCACATAGCATAATACTACAACATATGAATTGACAAGATACTAAGAGCTATTTTGCCAGAAGGCAGCAGCATTTCTGATACTTCCCATGAGAGTAAGTACTATTGAACTTATTTTTCAACAGATTATTATCTCAATTAAAAACTGTATATGACCTAAAACTACCTTCTGCATTTAATTATAGCATTGTCTGTATAGACTATAAAGACATTTCTGGTAGCTTTCTCTGTTGTCTAATTACCCTCACCAAACCTCATATGGGATGGTTGAAATTTTGTATAGGTATTTGGGAAGTTCCTGACTTATTGAGAAAGACTCTTTTTAGGGAGATGTGATTTCTATTGTTCTCTCTTTACAGTAGGAAGATAGGTCTTATCAGATATATCCTAAAGTGTGAGGAAGTTGCTCATGTGCTGTGTCAGTTACCCAAGTAGTCCAGCTTCGAGAGTGCTTTGTTACGACAAACCAGCTGAGATTTCATGGCATGCCTTAGGCCTATGGTCCATAAGCAATCTCCCATTTTTTGAAATCATCTCTGCACTGAAATCTTCTTAACTGATACAGTCAGACCCACCCATGTCATCTAGAATGTTCTTGTTTGTAACTCTAATCACTTGGAATACCTTCACAACCACACCTAGATGTTGGTTCCATCAAGGAGGAACCCCAAAACTAGTAATGTCAGAATGACCACAGGATACATTTTCTACAAAGTATCGATCTCATGTTTGAGGCAAGAAACCAGAATATCAGAAAAAGGTGCAAACAAAACTGTGAGCCTGTGGTATGGTTAATGGAATTGTAGCTGGAGGTGAGAGAGAGTCTATAGCACAGTCTGCCTTGGGAATGCTGAACTGCAATGAACATTGCCTGGCAGCTCTGGCAGAGTTCAATTCATTCATTACCTGTCACATTGTGAACATGAGCTGCAATTTTGTACTGTGCTTAGAATCTGCTTTCAGATTAGAGATCTTTGAGTCAGCTAAATGTTCCTTATTCTTGCTACAATTGGTGAATCTCTTAGCCCTGCCCCTCAGTTATGGACCAAAGGATTCACTCTCGCCTGTCAAGATGGAGGTGTTTCGTCGTGTTGAAAGATTTCAGACTCCTTGTTGGGCTCTCCCGTAGCTTTTCATCTCCTTTGGTGTTACTGTGATACCACCTCCAGGTTGTACCCAAAATCCTAGCATCACTTGGCTCGATTTTATCTGCTTAAACATGCCTCTGAACATGACCACCTTCTTCTAGCTGTCACGTGCAGGAAGTTCAACCTCTACTCCTAGACCCCTTAGCCTGTTCTTTATGTCTATTTCTCCTGTGTCCCTCAGATTCTCTTAGTCTTTCTTTTGTGATACAACTTGATGTTTCTGTTTTCCCACACTTCTCACCCTTGACCTTCTTTCTGTAGGCTTTCTTCATGTCACTTTATGTACCTGCCGCTGCTGAGAGTGTGGCAGTCAATCATCTTAACAAGTTTCCAAGGTTACTGCACACCACACTGCCTTGGTTTGCTTCCTGCCTTTCCAAAAGCTTCTAAATTATGAAGCTCCTACTCTTTCTCTTTGGTGAAAGTGTAGGGGTTGTTTTTTCTAAGGCCTATTCTTGTTCCATTTGGTTTGGATGTCTCTAACACCTGTGGCCTTGCCTATGGACACTGATAAACTTGTTCCAGCAAACTTTGTTGCTCTCCATATTGGATGCTTTTAATTGGGAAGTCAGTGTTGTGCATTTTGGACTTATCAGTAGTGATCTCAGCTTTAGTATGTCTAAAATTCTTTAGCTGCTTCCCCAAATTCCTCCTTCATCTGTGTTGTTTCATTAAACAGCATCATCATCTAAACAGTTTTCCAAAGTTAGCGTATTATGCTCAGATTGCTATCTTCCCATTATTGTCAATCTTATCTCCTAGACATTGCACTAATTTATTTCTCTTCAACTGTAGTAGAGCGATATCATTTATCAAAAAATATTGATATTACCCTCATAATTGGTTTTCTTGTAGTAACCACCTACCTTTGCCTGTCCATGAAGCTACTCCTAAAAATGCAGATCTGACTGTATTATTCCCTAACACTTAACTCCTTAGCCCTAGAGTTGGTTCCGTCATGGAGGAACACAAAATTAACATGTCAGAATGACCACATAATATAATAACCATGGTTAAAGAAGCAAATGTTGAAATCAAGTAGAAATGGGTTTGAATCTCCATTTGCTAGGTAATCTTGAGCAAATAATCTTAACCACTTACCAGTAAAATACCAGTAGTCATAGCAATTTTCTTAGATGTCACATGCCTGTTACTCCTCCCCCTATTGTGAGGTCCTATACTCTACCCACATGCTGACTTTCTTACATCCCCAATGGCACATTCACGTACTATCTTCTCTAACTCTAACTTGTGCCCCCAACCCCTGAGTGCTTCAACATAGGTACAGCTTCTTAGGAAACCTATAGCAGCCTCCCCTAATTTGATTCAGAAGTTCATATTGTATTTCTCCTGAAATTCCTAGTCCCTGTGCCTTCTACCCTGTAAATGTTCATTTACTCACCCCCTGCTTCTTCTAAACCACCAACCAGTCTCTAGCCCACTGGTAAATTCCACTAAGAGATTTGACCACTAAGAGATTGACAATTTTAAGCTGCTAGTCCCTTGCTACTATCGATGAGTATGGTGTCTAGCAGAGATTGTGCAATCAGAAAATACTGATTGTTTATAGGGTGACCAGTGCTCATACATTGCCAATAAAATGATCAGAATCTTTTTTTGAGATTAATTTAATTTTTTCTTTTTTGCAAAGTCAGGTGTATAGCGAGGATTACAGACAGAAAGGAAGAGCTTTCATCTGATGATTCACTTCCCAAGTGATCATAACAGCTGGAGCTAGGCCAATCCAAAGCCAGGAGCCAGGAGCCTCTTCTGAGGGTACACTGTCACAAGGCTTTGAGCTGTCCTCGACTGCTTTCCCAGGTGACAAACAGGCAGCTGGATGGCAAGTGGGGTCCCCGGGGTTAGAACTGGCACCCATATAGGATCCTCGGGATTCTGAGGACTTTAGCTGCTAGGTTACCACATTGGGCCCACAATCAGAATCTTATGTGGGGAAAAAGCACACAGTGTAGTTCTGTGACCTCTGAAGTGACGCCATGAGAAACTGACTGCTTGTAAAGAGCTGTTTACACAGTCAGATCTAGGGAAAGCCCCAGGAGAAGTCCCTTTTCATGACCACAACATGCTGTTTTCTCTCTTTCCTCTTGAAATCTTAGTTTCAGCAAAGCACCATTGTTATCCCTTCCGCATCATCATACTACTAGGAGGATGAACTGCGTGCCAAGGCCCTAATCAATGATCACATACTATCTGGCGTGGGAGCAAACAGCAAAGGTGTTTTAGTGTTATGTGGAAGGAAGTTTCTTGGTATATAACTGACAAGCATTCATGGAGTGCCTCAGCATGTTCCCTTCAAGCTCTGGGCGGGATTTTTTTTTTTTAACACTTCTGTATGTTGAAAGTGCACAATTTTTAAAAGGAAACATGGCCCTCTTCATTAGCTCCTTGTACCTCACGCTGAGTCACGGATGAGAGAGAATTTGTAGGCGGTGTAGCTGCAGGAAGAGTAATTCTGTCACTTACACTTGCAGGCTGTTATGCTTTCCAGAAAACTTTTTCCGTAGGTTGAGAAAGTGATTAATCTGCTGTTAAAACTGACAAAGAAGGTTCTCTGATAAGAGACAGAATTAAGTGAGGGATTTTTTTTTTTAACTAAGCTCCTCTTTCCAGTTTTAAATAAAAAAAAAAACAAACAGATTTTCTTTTCTTTTTAATTTATGGAACCGGTATATGAATTTCCCTGTGGCTTCCAAGCATCTCATCACATATTATTTTTTTTTTAACAATTTAAAAAAAAATTGAGAGCAAGCAAGAAAGAGAAAGCTTCTGTCTCTTGGCTCATTCCCCGTATGGCCATGTTCAACCCAGGTTCAGGCCTGGCCGAAGCCGGGATTCAAACAGATCTCCCAAATGAAGGTGGGTGCCCAAGTACTTGGGCCACCTTCCACCATTTTCCCATGCACAGTAAAAGGGAACCAGATCAGAAATGGAGTAGCCAGGATTCCAGCTAGTGACCAAAAGGGGAGCCAGAATCACCAGCTGTGGTTTACCTGGCCATGTCGCAATGCTGGCCCTTCACATGATATTTCCTATTGAAGTGTCTTTTATTTATTGGAATAGCTCATTATTCATATTTTCATCTAAATTACTCATAACTACATCCTGTTCCCTTTTTAAAAATTCTTTCACTTTCTGTGTTTGAGATTTTTTTCTTAATACTTTCCTACCAGCATGCTTTTTTTTTTAAAGATTTATTTTTCTTATTTTTTTTTTTTTTTTGGAAAGGCGGATATACAGAGAGGAGAGACAGAGAGGAAGATCTTCCGTCCAATGATTCACTCCCCAAGTGAGCGCAATGGCCAATACTATGCTGATCCGAAGCCTCGGATCCGAGACTCTTCCGGGTCTCCCACGCAGGTGCAGGGTCCCAAAGCTTTGGGCCATCCTTGACTGCTTTCCCAGGCCACAAGCAGGGAGCTGGAAGGGAAGCGGGGCTGCCGGGATAGAACCAGCGCCCATATGGGATCCTGGGCGTGCAAGGCGAGGACATTAACCACTGCGCCACTGCGCTGGGCCCACCAGCATGCTTCTTAATATAACTCTAGCCAACCTGTCCTCCCTTTCTCCCTCCCTCCCTTCCTTCCTTCTCTCTCTCCTTTCTTTATATCTCTTTATTAACACTAAAAATAGTCAAGATGTGACATATCAGGTAACCACTGGCATTTCATATGGGTACCAGTTTCTATCCAGGCAGCTCCTAATGGTCTTGGGAACAATACTGTGAGTGCGGCTCAAGTATTTAGATACCTGCCACCCACTTGGGAGACTGAGATGAAGCTCCTGGCTCCTGACTTCAGCTTTCTTGGAACTAGCTGTTGCACCATCTGGATCATGAACCATGGATGGAAGCATTTGTATTCTCTCCCTCCCTCTTTTCCCTTCTTCCCTTCATTTCTACAACATTGCCCTTTAAAATCAGCAGATGCTTGTAAGAAAAAAAATATTGATCAAGATTCTCTAAGTCTCTCCTAAGATTTAAATTACTCCCTCCCTGAGGAATTTCATTTATATATGCCTCACCATTTTTATTTTCATTGAACAAAACATAACTGTCAGACACATTTAAAAAGTTATTCATTTTCTTTTTTTTTTTTTTTTTTCTATTTAAAACATTGTTCCACCCAGAACTGACAGATATCAGTTTGATCTTTTCAGGTCCCCAGTATTCAGCTGATAATAGAGAGGGGCAAACAAATAAATCAATAAAGTGTGTGCAATAACCTTTTCATTTCTTTTTGTCCTCAAAGTCTGCAGGGAACCAGTGCCACATTAGAGAAATTAGAGTCCTCTACACGTGACAATAGTAGGTTAGAGCTTCTTGGGCTTGTGGCTCTTAGCTTGTTGAGGCCTGTCAATCCATTGCATGCCTGGGAAGTAGCTCTAGATTGAGTAGTAACTCTGGCTTCGTTTCCTCCCAATGAGGAACAGGATCTACAAAGAGAGGAGTCCCCTTCTCTAACTCAGTGCCCAGCGGAGAGGAATGGTATTCTCCTTTTTGGTCCTAAACCTTAGCATTACATATTGCTTATGCTCCTGGGCTACAAATCTGAGTTTTAAAATTCTTGAGTTAAAAATGTCAGAATTGTTTACAACTATCACTGAACATTTATATGTGTATTTTGTGGAGGAAAAATGGAAAACAAACTATGAACTTGTTTTATATCTGAATTGCCTGGATTGTTTCTGTTCCTTTATTAAATATATGTGAAATATATGTCAGGTTTCAGGTAAGCTTGTACCTATATATTTATTTTGTATATAATCAAATTTGTAGAGACAACAGCATTTTTTTGCATAATAATCCTGTTTAATTAGTCATCAATCTTCAGTATTTTGCAATATAAACTGTTTTTTTTTTTTTTTGAGGGCTCCCAGGGTCAGGCCCAGATACAAAGAAAGACCTTTTACATTCTACTTTCTTTTCTTTTTTTAAAGATTTATTATTTCTACTGGAAAGGGAGATATACAGAGAGGAAGAGAGAAAGAGAGGAAACTCTTCCATCCGATGGTTCACTCCCCAAGTGACCACAACAGCTGGAGCTGAGCCAATCCAAAGCCAAGAGCCAGGAGCTCTTCTGGGTCTCCCACGTGGGTGCAGGGTGCAAGGCTTTGGGCCGTGCTCAACTGCTTTCCCAGGCCACAAGCGGGTAGCTAAATGGGATGTGAAGCAGGGCTGCTGGGATTAGAACCGGTGAACATATGGGATCCTAGCACATGCTAGGCAAGGACTATAACCACTATACTATCATGCCGGGTCCACATTCTACTTTCAAGTAGAACAAGTTCACTACTACCTAATGAAGAGGCTGTATTGAGATTTTCTTCAGTTTTCAGAGTAACATGGAATAGCTTTCAAAACAAAGAGCATACTCTATTTTTTTGTTGTTATCATTGACTTTAGCTGTCTTAATTTGATTGCAGTATTTTGAAGTGAGGAACATTTTAACCTGACATTTTTAAGAGGAAAAGGTTCTATAATATTATGGAAGCATCTCTCTCTTAACTAAATGCCAGCGATGAAATTTAAACCAAAACATAGTCATGAAGCTATGGTAATGAGATATGATTATGGTTTAGTGGGAGACAAAAAGCGCTGCAGGGAACAGTGTGTGTACAGTAAATTATGAATCGCTGCTAAATAGGCCTCATTATTCCACCATTGACTATATTTAATTGACATTAAAAGGGAATCTGAAGAACTTGGGGAAGTCTATAAAAGACAACTAGGTATTGGATTAATGAAAGTCATTAGACAATCTGTTCTAAAAATCAAATGCATTTGTTAGTGTGTGAGCTCCATAAACAGTACTTCCTTCTCATCTGTGAAGTCCTCCTCCTTTCTAGATATTTCCAACAAAACGGAAGGGACCTTCAAAGTGCTTATAAGAACACTGACTTTCTACAAAGGGCTAGAGCATAAGAGGGTATTTATAGTGATTGTTTTCATGTTGTTACACTACACGGTCTGCAAAACCAGAGTGCCAGATGCTAAATTCTATCAACATAATGCATCTTTAATTAAATATTATATTTACAATACAATTAATAATGCAGTCTGTTTCCATAACCTTATTAAGAAATTACCATAATTTTTGTATAACAGACTAATAAAAAGGCAGTATGTTTTGAAACAGCCTTTCCTAAAGTGGTTCTGTTCTTTCTGTCTGTTGAATTTTGCATTTAAATTAAGAGATTACAGACCAGAATTATCTGATGCAATTTGCTTGAAACTTTAACTTGATAAGGAATGTTACAAAATCTAGCAATACTCTGCTTCTTTTCCTGGTCTTTAGAGAGCTCATTCCCTGAGAGTGTTAGTGAGTAATATATAATTTGCGACATTGCTTTGTGTTACTGCCCTCCTCCAACATCTAAAAACAAAAACAAAAAACCAAAGCAAAACAAAAGTGATCATTCGAAGCATACAGTGTATTGGGCTGACTTGGTTCCCAATGAATGGAAGGTCAGGCTTCTGTTTCTGTGACATCCTTGGTGCTTTTTTAATTTTCACAATGTGTTAAACATGGTAATTAAATTCCCTTAGAAGTCTTCAGAGGAAAGAATTGCAAATTACCCTTCACATGCAAAAAACATGTTGACATTCAAAAATAGTATTCCCCTTTTAAAAATATTTTAACTGATAGGTTAAAAATTTGTGTATTTATGGACTATAAGATGCTATTTCCGTGCATGTACACATGTACATGTATTTCTGTACATTACACATGTATACATTGTGTAATGTGAAAATCGTGGTAAACTTCTCTGTTTCCTTAAACATTTACCACAGCGAAAAGAAAGGATTATGAATGTCTTTGTGAAAAAGAAATAATAAATAGCAAATCTGTTACTGTCTTTTAAACTGAAAAAACTGTATAGAAGTGCCTATAGAGATGTGACAATAAAATAAACTATTTTCAAACTGCTCTTTTCAAAAAGGTTTCAAATATCACCCCAGCTAAACAGATGAAATGTGCATCATATGTGTGTGTTCATATTCTTTTTTTTTAAAGATTTATTTATTTATTGGAAAGTCAGATATACAGAGAGGAGGAGAGACAGAGGCAAAGATCTTCCGTCCAATGATTCACTCCCCAAGTGACCAAAACAGCCAGTCCTATGCCGATCCAAAGCCAGGATCCAGGAACTTCTTCTGGGTATCCCACATGGGTGCAAGGTCCCAAGGCTTTGGGCCGTCCTCGACTGCTTTCCCAGGCCACAGGCAGGGAGCTGGATGGGAAGTGGAGCTGCCGGGATTAGAACCAGCGCCCATATGGGATCCTGGCACATTGAAGGCGAGGACGTTAGCCGCTAGGCCACGGTGCCGCCGGGCCCAGTGTGTTCATATTCTTAATGAAACAACAATATCCTCTGTTCAGAAGATAATTGCTCACCCCATTGTGTATTTTTAAATTTTCAGTACTTTCGTGTCCCTCCCTCGCCCTTTCCTTGTCCGAAGAGGTGTCTCTTAACTCTGTCAGGTTAGTTGTCAACTAAAATTGAACCCAGATGCTACCCTTTGCAGTCTGTGCTGGTTCCATTTTGCATTCGTTTCAGGTAGTTGCCTTCATGCTGTATGGACTGGGGCACACAAAACCAAGGTAGCCTCAGTCTGTATTCACGTGCCAGCATTAGCAGGCTGTATGACCTTGGAGAAACTGCTTAAATCATCATCCTTCCGTTTCCTTAGTTATGAAATGGTGATAAAACAACTCTTCCTCAGTTATACGTACAACATTTGGATGAGGACTGACACATGTTATCCATCAGGCATTATTGTATTCCTGCCACACTTGCTGGCTTTCCATAGACAGTGTGGCCTTTGGTCTGTCTCTATTTACATCCTTTGTTGGATCTCCACTCCTCCTGATCCAAAACAGTTACAAGCATGCACACTCAGCTGTTGCTGGTGTATTCCTCTGTGCCCACAAGCCATAGCCCGGAGTGTCACTCTGTGTCTGCCAGACTAGGAACAATTCATCTCAAATCATAGTGTCCTTTGGTGTGTCACTTCACACTTGCAGCTCTATGTTGTAGGAATTTACAAGCTTATGTTGCCTCCTTGGTGGCATGGGAAGTCCTTGAGTCCAGGGATCTTTAATGGTACATGTTTCCCGACTCCCAAGAGCATGGTGACATGTGATGATCCTTTACGCATATTCAGAGAAGGGGAGAGCAATACTCACATGTATATTAACATATATGTATAACTTTCATGTTTTTGCACCGGAATAGATGTACTTTTAACTTTTTAAATTTCAGAATAGTTTAAACTTAACAAACAAAATACTTGAAGCTACAGAGTTCCCTACACCCTTCACCCAGCTTCCCCTGTTGTTGACCTCTTATGTTAGCTTGCTATATTTGTCACAATCTGAAAGCCACACCCAACTTCCCATTTTCACTAACTTTATGAAGGCCCTCTTTATCTCAAGTGATACCTTTTTTCCATAGATATGACAGACTGCCTCTCTCTGTATTTACTCTTAGCACTTCTTGGCATTGGCAAAATTAAGGCAACCAGAATAAGAAATACATTTGTCCATCTGAGCACTATACAAATTCCTCTTACGTTTCCTCCACCCAAAATGACATAAGCCTAATGTAAACGAAATGTATCATAAACAAAAGTGAAAGAACATGTGTTATGTCTACCATGTGAATGCTATTTTTGTCATGATAATTCAGTCGACTGTTGATGAGCGTACACGTCACACACATGGACATGACCTTTATACAGACCATGGAAAAAGCTGAACGTCTGAATTACTTGGCTATTAGTGTGGGTTGCAGGGCAATAGCTAACACTCTGCAACCTTTACTACTACTGTGTCTTTAAAAAGATAATACTCTGACATAAAGTTATTTAACACCCTGTGTTCCACAATAAAATTTTGGTTGCATTATACTTTACTTCTGAAAATTTGTGAAGCTCAGAGGACTTTATTTTTATAGATTGGGGCTACTTATTTAGTCATGTTTTTAAAATAAATCATAATGATAGTTACAAAAATTTAATGGGACATCTTATTGGATATTTTTAAACTGTAGATTTATATCAAACTAGGTTTTGAATTGAAGACATAAAATGCACACTTTGCATAATTCTACTTGAAGACAATAAGTTCTCTGCTCACATTTTTGCTTTTGGTTTTATCTCTGCTACTGTAGTCATTAGTTCTTTTTATTTTTTTTATTTTTTAAAGATTTTTTGGCTAAGATCAAGTGAAGATTTATTTTTTTTATTGCAAAGTCAGATATATAGAGAGAGGAGGAGAGACAGAGAGGAAGATCTTCTATCTGATGACATACTCCACCAGTGATCACTTTGGCCAGGAGCCATTGTGTGAAGTCAGGAGCCAGGAATCTCCTCCAGGTCTCCCATGTGGGTGCAGGATCCCAAGGCTTTGGGCTATCCTCAACTGCTTTCCCAGGCCATAAGCAGGAGCTCTGGATGAGAACTGAAGCTGTTGGGATTAGAACCAGTGCCCATATGTGATCCTGCTAGGCCATTGCGCCGGGCCTTCATTAGGTGTTTTGATTAGAACTATTTCCATGTGTTATTTTTGCTTCTGTTATGCTGAACAGAACTCTTTTACATAAACTTGAATTGCTTCTCATTCTTTATTGCTGAGTAACATTTCATTCATGCCAGGGCAATTGCATTATCACAGATACTGATACCTGGTATCGAATGAAACAATCAAAATGCAATTCATTTCATGATATTACTTTGGGTTATGTTGTTTTTTCTCTTGCTTACATGTAGAACATCAGGAAACCTACATTTCCATCTATTTCTAAAAGTAAAATGGTTTCATTAAAAAAATCCCTTCTTAGAGAACAGTTATTTTGGTTTTCTTATACTCTTAGGACAGCCACAGTGCAAGCCACAAGACAAGCAGTTGCTCGGTACCTAGACTGTAAGTGGCAAATAGTAGCAAGAAGTAAAGAGTGACAGACTTGAAGATGTATCCACCCTTCTGTATCCCAGGACAGGACTTTACTAGCTCCACACTGATGGTCATTCATGACCCTTAAGCTCTAGATCTGGTTGATCAAATTATAGCCTTAGGGTAAAGCATGCACTACAGTTTGGTTCTATTGTCATCCTTTTTCTTTAATATTTACTATCCTTTAATCCCAGAAATCATGTAGGAATCATGGGTCAGATTTTAAATTTTATAACTGTAGAAAGATTAAGCCTTTGAATTCTAGATGGAAGTGAAATGACATAGACCAACGTACATAGGTTTTCTGTTAAGACACGGGTGGGAATACCAAATTGCATGGATTTTGCAAATGAATAAAATACTTCCTGCCCCAAAGGATCCATAGGCTGCTACATGTGAATACCATCACTTAATTCGAGTGCAAGGGCTGCAATTTTGAGTTCTAGGTGTTTATTTTTTTTTCTTGTTATATTATTTTTATTGATTACATTGTGTTATGTGACACTGTCTCATAGGCTCTGGGATTCCCCCAACCCTTCCCCATACCCTCCCCTCATGGTGGATTCCTCCACCTTGTTGCAGTATTACAGTTCAAATTCAGTTAAGATTCTTTCATTGCAAGCATAGAGTCCAGCATCTTATTGTCCAGATAAATTCAATCGTTTCTTGGAGAGACCATCTCTGGTCTGAAAGCAGAGCTGGCAGAATATCATCCCGATCAATTAAAAGTCACAGCATAACATCAATATCAATTTACAGGGCTGCAATTTTAACACATTCTGATTTCATATATCCACCCCAGTTTGAGGGCTTGTTTGACAACATTTTTTTTAAGTGTAGTTTCATAGTTTGTACAAAGTCAGCCAATCCAGTTGAACTCTTTTTTTGTTTGTTTGTTTTGTTTGATACATACCTGTAATGGGCAGTTCCAGTACACAGCGTAAAGATGCTAAGAAAGGGCACTGAGGGATAGCCATTTCTCCCATTTAAGTTCCAGGGTTAATGCTGCAGCAGGTTTGTTCCTTCAAACCCTCTGTCACTAGTTACTCTGTCATTCTTCATTTCTGGCCTGGATTGCTGCAGTAGCTTCCAGGTGACATCCAGCTATGCCTTATATAACCACATGGCTTCAGGTGACTATGCCTCAATACAGCCATGATCGTGACATTCTATAACTGGCTTTTGTAACAAGGTCCCTGTTTATGTGTGGAAGGAAATGTAACCACAATAATAATAATAATAATGAACAGCAGCCATACACAATTGTTATTAGATGTTGCCTCTCAGATATCAATTGTTTTGAAACAAGATGTCTCTGGAGATTCAGCATCAGAAGACTTTTCAGTGAGCCCTTAGACATGTATTTGATTGAGCGGATGTTTTATAGTTTATTGAAAGATTATCTGATATACATGAGAAGGGAGTAAATGGGAAGTTGCCATTTGGCTAGAAGTGAATGCCTGGCATTTTCATACACGATGTGCCTTTTCAGATTTTTGCTGTGAGAAATAAACTTTGTCAAGAAATTATAATTTAGGATAGTTGAAAAAATGTGATGCTTTGCATCTTGGTCTTAGTTTTAAAATTAAATACATAAAATAAGTGGAGCTTGTTGCACTTGAGTGTTCATGTCTGTTAAAGCAGATTGACTACTTGGTTACTGCACTATAAACAGCTATCCTGAAGAATTTTTAAAGTTGTCGATCTTTAATGTAATGTTAAATGAAAAAATAATTTTGAAAGCTGCGCTAAAGCAGCCTTCACATTTAAAAGCCCATACCAACCCACAAACACACACACACACACACACACACACACACACACACACACAAAGAGGAAGAAGTTTGTTAATAAAGTTAGATAAATTTAACAGTTATTTTCAGTAAAGGTGGGTTTTTGTTTGTTATTTATGTATTTATTTATGGTTTATTTTTACTTATTTGAAAGGCAGAGTTAGATGAATCTTCTCTCCCACGGTTCATGCCCACGTAGTTCCAGTATCTGGGTCTGGTGCAGGGCAGAAGTAGGATCCAGGAGCTTTTTATGCATCTCCCACAAAGTGGCAGGGCCCAAGTACTTGGAGTATATTTTGCTGTTCTCTGAGTTACATTAGCAGAACTAGTTGCAAAGTGGTGCACCTGAGATTGTTGCGCCTGTGTGAAAAGATGCTTTTAAAAAAAAAAAAAACAAAAGCAAGAGAAAACCAACTTTTTTTTGCCACAGTACTGACCTTCCACTTAAGTTTCCAGTGATCCTTTTTCATTTTCTTTATCAGTCTTCCATAGTGCTACAGCAGCCTGCATTCCACCAGCAGGGCAGAAGGCTTCCTTTTTCTCCACAACCTTGCCAACAGGTGTTGTTTGTAGTTTTCTGTATGTGGACAATTCTTTCTGGTGTTAAGTGGAACCTCAGTATTGTTTTTGTTTGAATTTCCCTTATTGCCAAATAGCTCGAGTATTTTTTTCATGTGTCTGCTAGCCATTTGAATTTGTTCCTTTGTAAAGTGTCTGCCCATTTCCTGTGCCCATTTCTTGAGTGGTTTGTTTGTTTTGATGTTATTGTTATTCAGGAGTTCTTTGTATATTCTAGAAATTAGCCCTTTGTCTTCTGTGTAGTGTGCAAAGATTTTCTACCATTCTGTTGATTGCTTTTTTACCTTGTTGATTGTTTCCTTTGCTGTACAGAAGCTTCTTAGCTTAATGTAGTCCCATTTGTTTACTTTGGTCTTAACTTCCTTTGCTTTTGATGATTTTTCTAGGAAGTCTGTGCCTACACCTGTAACTTGCATAGTATTTCCAATTTTTTTTTCCACATGTTTGATGATTTCTGGGTATAGGTTTGCATCTTTTATCCATTTAGTTTTGATCTTTGTGTATGGAAAAAGGTGTGGGTCTTGCTTCTTATATATATATATATATTTTTTTTAAGATTCATTTATTTTTATTGCAAAGCCAGATATACAGAGAGAAGGAGAGACAGAGACAAAGATCTTCTATCCGATGACTCATTCCCCAAGTGGCTGCAATGGCTGGAGCTGAGCCAATCTGAAGCCAGGAACATAGAGCCTCTTCCAGGTCTCCCACAGGGCAGGGATGCAGGGTCCCAAGGCTTTGGGCTGTCCCTCAACTGCTTTCCCAGGTCACAAGCAGGGAGCTGGATGGGAAGTAGGGCTGCTGGGATTAGAACAGTTGCTAATATGGGATCCTGGCACATTGAAGGCATGGAGTTTACCTGCTAGGCAATGTCACCGTGCCCTTGCTTCTTATTTCTGCAGGATATTAGACAGTTGGAATGACACTATTTTTTAGACATTTTATAAACAGAAAATAATCTTCTGGAATATGGAGGATATTCATGGAAAATTGCATGTTCTTTTTCTCTTTAAAAAAGTAATCAGATAGTGACTGATGAAATTGAGTGGTACAGAGAGGGCACATAAAAAATTGAGTAGTACCATGAATAACTCTAAGAAAATCTTCATGTGATGTAGAGCCATTTGTGGTGTTTCACCCCTTACCCTATAGATTTCCCTCTCTTTCTATATAAATTATGCTGTATCGCTGTTAGCTATATTGTTCCTGTAGTTCCTCAATGCTAATCATTCTAGAACTCACAAAGGCAAGCTCTGTCTCTTGCTCTCCCGCCTTCTCATTCACACACACACACACACACACACACACACACATACACACACAGATAGAAGTAATCAAATGAGAAAAAATATTATACTTAAATACACTCATCCATTGCTCAATAATATTTTGATGCCCTACTTTGGCTCAATCTTTCTATGACCATGTTTTTGGTGTTATGAATGGTCGACAAGAGGAATTTTAGTCCTTACTATTGGATTTGCAATGCTTCCTAAACTTGGGATAGACTAACAATTACCTATGGGATGACACATACCTGAAATACGTGATAGGTTAGTGGAAGAACAGGGTAGGGAAAGATAGTTGATTTTGGCTGCCTTAGTGGAAACAACTTGAAGAAGTTGAGTCACAAAGAAAGGAGCATGCCTGAAATATTCTAGAAGTTTCTGAAACCGATGTAGTGCAAAGAAGAGTATAGGACCTTGATGCTCCTACTCTTAGGCCATGTACTTGGACTGCATAGACATCAACTCTGTCCAAAAATAAGTAAAACAAAAAGAAAACAATTGAACAAGAAAAACATGGATAGAGTGCAATGAGAGCACTGAATTCAAAAAGGATTTTCTAAACTTCTGGGACTCTGAGAAGCATTCACTGGTTTCCTGCCCATTTCAAGTTGACTTCAGTGAGACCAGAAGTGGTAACCTTTTGCCACGTATCTGAAAGAATTCTTGGTATTTGGAAGGTGATGAGTAGATGGTCAATTAGTGTATAAATGATACCATCTTGTTAAAACTATGTCATACAGTAAGAACCAGCTGAATTTCATGTGTCTTTGCTTTTGAGTGGTTTTGGGAAATGCAGTTCACTGAGAGGAAACCATTTGGAGATAAGACTTTTTTTCTCTGAAAATAAAGGTATTTTGTTTAAATATGAACATATGTGCTTATTTTATAAATGATGAGGAAGAGAAAAGCAAATATTTTTATCCTACTACTTCTAATTTCCAAGTTTAGTGCTTGCTTTATTTTATTTTTTATTCAAATAGTAGACGTCCAGCGAATTTTCTGCACAGGTTGATATTCTATTTTCTTCTCAAAATTGTAACAGACAATGGATGACATTTTTTCAGGCATCACTAAGAGTAGTAGCAAGCCTTCTGCAACATACACAGACCGCGAGACTCATAAAAAATAGATCTTGAAAATAATATCAGACAAGAAGGGTCTCGTGTTAATGTATCATTCCAAAGGTCCACAGGTATGAGAATTTATCTGAGATCAAAGTTGTCACATAGCTTCAGTAAGCTATCCTGAGATCTTTGAAGCATTGCAATCACATTCTCTCATAAAGAGGAAATTGAGCCCCAAGGAAGAATATAAGTGAATTTGTTTAGAACCATGTTTTTCAGGCTTTGTTGTTTCAGTTTAAGAGGTTTCCCAAATAATGTTTGTTTTGAATTTATTGTTGTTTGCTATTCCAAACAAGCGATAAAGTCTAAAGTAGTTCATTTTATCCTCAGACACAAGTTTTACTGGAAATAAATGAGTCTGCAGTGGTGAAACTGTATATTCCCCAGATTTCCACAGTGGTCATGATGTCCTGATCTAGGCCTACCCACAAATCCTTTGTTCTCCCTAAGTGCTTGGTCACCTCGTACCATTTTAAAAAATGATTGCAGTGTCTGCCATTGAGCTCCCCTCTAATTTCCTGCCAATAGTGGCTATGCTATAAAGAGAAAACCTGTCTAAGACATTCATTGCATTGTATGATCCGAAACAACAAATAGTCTCTATCAACAAATCTTTCCAAAACTGTAAAGAGATCATGAAGAATGTATTGTAGATTCATTGGAACAAAGACTATCACTGCGTTGTTGTAAAAAGGACTGTTCATGTTGCAAAACACATGCCAAGTGCCTTTTTCCTCTGAGGTTGTAATCAACTCAATCCTGTTTTTAGTCTCCCAGAGAATTGGGGTCAGAATTACCTGAAGTATGTAATGTGGACTCAGTGACGGAATGACACAGACAGGCAGGAGAGAGACCCTCGCTTCCAATTTGCCCCTCTGCAGCCTCGTCTTCTTTAGGCCACACCAACAACCGCAAATTGATCTAGTGCACATGGTCATTGCAGGGTTTATCTGGGCATTTGCTGAACCTGCTCACAATTTATTTTTGTTTCTTCCGATAGACGTGGGTTTGGCAAAAGAGAGTGAATTCTTTCTGGAACAGCAGATGTGGCTGGTACACTTGTTTGCTGTAACCATTTGTGCTGTGGTTAAAAAAAAAAAGTGCAGAATTGCTGAAAGGGGAGGGTTAAAAAACCAGAACCATTTTAGTAATTATGCAAAGTTAGAATGTGAGTAATTTTGCTGCAGTTAGTCATTATGTGCTTTCATAGCTTGTTTTACAAGGATAAAGGGATGTGTACAGGTTTGTGAATAGAGCTCTTATTTGTCCCTAATAGTCACTCTTTATGAAAACATTTTCTACCCTTCCTCCTACTCTGTGGCAAAAGTGCTCTCTCCTTAGAAATTATACCCTCTGTGATTCAGCCCTTTTATCCATGCACAATAAGTGGACAAACAGCCCCCATTTCTGAGAGCAACTATGTTTGGAGAAAAACTTATTTCTGCATACAGTATATAATGTGGTTGACGCACATTTAAATCATAATAATACAGTGATCATACAAAAATGAATATGTTTTCTGCAGAGAGGGAAGAAACTGAGCAATTATCTAGTGACTTTGCTATGAGCTTAGTGTGCTTTAAATATGGTGTCCTTTCCATATTTTATTTGGAATATTTAATAGGATTTAGCAAATTTCGCACATCGAATTTTGAAGATGGTAACATTCCTTTAGAAATGAGTGAATGAGGGTCTGTTTGTCTAGACTGAAGCAAATATAGCTACTTGGTCACCCTGGTGGCTTCCCATGCTGAATTTCACTACTATTTTGGAAACTCCGGTAAGAAAACACAGCAACCCAACTTGTCCTCACTGAGCCTCCTTGGTGATTTCCGCACCCCTCTGCCTGGTGTCTGTACTCCAGTGTCCACTTGTATTGAGAAAAACCAAACTAGATTAATGGCCTGGGTGTAGGTATACTAGCAAACTTGGACACTCTTGTCTGTGAAGGGAGAAATGTTGGTCTTAGCGTCTAAAGAACGAGGTTCGAACTCTGATGTTTTCAATGCTTTGTGATTTTAGTAAAGCATCCTTGGGCCGACTTCAAATTTTTATGCATTCTAATACCTCTTGATAACAAATGATAAAGAATGTGGTATGTTTTAATTAAACGCAATAAGCCTACTTTATTTCTTCTCTCTATAAATTTCCGACATCTGCCACAATTAGCTTTTAGTAGGCTCATGTCTCAAAGGTGGTCACATTTAATATCTGACAAATATAAAGTGAATAAACCCTGAGAAGCTTGAGGGTTTTCTTAGAGAAACCTTCCCTCCCATTTTATCCATCTTTTGTCTTTAATGACCTCTGAGTTCTTTTAACAGTTTGGTTGGTTCTGTTATGGAAGTTACTCCTAACCAAAAACTGCTGAACCACACACACCACATTACCCATTACCTACAGCTAAGAAACCCTAAAAGCATAAGCTGAGAAATATTTTAATTAAATTACTAAACCTTTTGTCACTTAAATCCTTTTAAGTTGCATAGTTAAGAGTTTTGCTTCATAAAACTGGTAGAGAATGAAGAGTATGAGACAGTTGTAACTTCACCATCCACTACTATTCTTGTTCTATTGAGTGTCTTTCTCTTCAGAAATCTGACATGAATGCATTATTGAAGCAACTCTCAGTCATTAAACAAGAATTTACAGAGAATATGTTTGTTTTAGATCCTGAAAATAGAAGATCTAAATAGAGTAATAAAGTTCTCACTCATAGGGGGAAAGGAATATTAGAGAAATGATTGCAAAACAATGAAGAAATATAGTTTATCAAAGGACCACTAGTACTGGGCCTCTAACCCAATCCTGGATTATCTGACCTGGTTCCCTAAGTAGTGTCATTTTGCTGGAAATCTGAAGGTCCAATATCAGAAGTTTGGATAGAAAGAAGTAGAAAAATGTTCCTTTCAGAGTCCCCTTGGGATGGCCGGAGCCCTGGGTCCCATATGCAGGCAAGCAGAAATGTAGTCTTCATCATTAGGGCAAAGGGAACTTTGGGAAAAACACCTTAATAAGGAACAAAGCTCTCACGCTTGGGCTTTAGAAATAGTTGCAACGTAGTATATGTACTAGAGGACAATATGCGATTAGACTCTAAAAAGATAAATGTGCATGACTGTTTATTCCAGTCCTGTAGTGAACTCAGTCACCAATGACAGTGGACTGGATAGAATACCCATCATCTAATAGCAAAAACTGGAAGCATTGGCATTAATTGCTAAATAACATCAAAAAACTTAATTTTAGCCTTATTTACCACATTAATCACCACTGCTGAGATGTTTGATATAGTTGCTGACCTTAAAAAATACCTCTTTATGAGTAAAAAATATTTCAAAAAATTGTACAAAATAGAATTAAAAGGTTAACAGGTAATCCATATATGATTGTTTATAATGTGAATTTTTCATGAATTTTTTTAAGATACCCCATGATTTTTGACAAAATAAATTTGCACTCTTGTTTTTATTTTTCTTGAAAAAAAGAGTGTGGGATGCATTGCCCCTTCCATTTCACCGGTACGTAACATTGAGCAGACCAAAGCATCATGAATGCCTCATCCGTTTTCTATTTTTCCACAAATAGAATAAATAAAAATAAATAAATCTTTCTTCTAAAGATTTACTTTATTTTTATTGCAAAGTCAGATATACAAAGAGGAGGAGAGACAGAGATGGAAGATCTTCTGTCCAATGATTCACTCCCCAAGTGACCACAATGGCCAGTACTGCACCAATCTGAAGCCAGGAGCCAGGAAATTCTCCAGGTCTCCCACATGGATTGGGTCCCAAGTCTTTGAGCCATCCACACCAGCTTTTCCAGGCCACAAGCAGGAAGCTGGATGGGAAGCGGGGCTGCTGGGATGCCCATATTGGATCTAGGCATGTTCAAAGCAAGGACTTTAGGCACTAGACCACCGTGCTGTGCCCAAAAATAAATAAATCTTTAAAAAGATCTCACCATGATTAGATTTTACTGTTAGATAATTAATTCAAGTCTTGATATTTTTCAGTAATCTTGGCATGTTTAGAGAAATGTGCTAGGGCCCTGGAGGAGATGGCTTCAGTGAGTGAGCTTGCTTGTTATAGAAATAGCATCTTCTATCACCACATTCCTGGATGGTAGAGCATGCTCAAATTGAATCAGTGCTCCATACAATGTCCTTTTATCCACTGTCAAAATTATAAATGCTAGGAACTGAGTTTACTGGATTGTATGGATATTTATACAGACAGAAGTGTCAAAGATTTCTCAATTGATATTTGATGATATGCCATCTCATTATTTGGGTTGGGGCAGGCACTCCTTTAAAAGCTGGTTCTTTGGGTTTTACTGTTGATGACATGCCAATTTTATGAACTTTTGAAAGCAAGGTGTTACCTGGATTACTGCTTCTCTGTGTATTAGTAATGAAATAAGAAATAGAGAATTTCAAGGAAATATCTGAGTATTCCCAATTAGTGCAAGACAGTTTCAGAGAAAACAGCTTACCATGCTGGCACTGGTGTCTTCTGGAGACCCAGGAGCCACTTGTCTTCACAGTGTCTTATCCCTGTGCAGGAGGGCTGTGAGAATTAATTAATTGGAAAAGTTTCTAAGACAAACACTACTCCAGAGTGCCACATGAGACCATATTGTTTTTGCTATTTCCGCCTCAGAAGTTATTAAGAATAGCCCATCACTAGCTACAGTGTGTGTTAGCAGAGCACAGCACTGTGAAATGAGCAAGTGCTGCTACATGGCACAGAAGTGAGATATTTATGTCTGCAACTCTTTGACAAGAGCTTTGTGGAAAACTGTGTGTGTGTATGTGTGTGTGTGTGTGTGTGTGTGTGTGTCCATCAAGAACTGAAGAGTATGAAAGAGTGTCTATAAGCAGCAAAATTTCAAACTCACCAGGACCAATTAATCTCTTGATCTCAAGTATAATATTTGACAACATTTTAACTCATCAGCAGTTTGCAACTCCCATATGTGACCTTAGTTTTGCCTCTAATGTGGAAAAAACAGAAAATATATAAGGTTACAACAGATACTGTAGTTAATTATATCACCCGTTGAAAATCCTAGGCTTTTGGAAATAAGTTAAGTCACTTTAATGTTTTCCCCTCCTCCTCTGTTTTACCAAATGCGTTTTTAATGGTTATGTAGGGTTTTTTTTCATTTTATCATTATCCCGTAATTTATTGAAAGCAATCCTGATATCTTGACTATTTAAATTTTGTGAAACCTTTCACTTTTACAAATCATATTACTAAGTATAGTCTTGAAGTTTATCAATTGTATTATATATCATTTATTTCAAGTAAATTTAGATGTAGAATTACTGGCTTAAATGTGGACTGCTTAGGAGCCTGGCATGGTAGCCTAATGACTAAAGTCCTTACCTTGTGCACACCTGGATCCCATATGGAAACCAGTTCTACTCCCAGTAGCTCCTCTTCCCATCCACCTGCATGCTGGTGGACTGGGAAAGCAGTCAAGGATTACCCAGAATGCTAGGACCCTGCACCTGCATGGGAGACTGAGAAGAGGCTCCTGTCTTCAGATCACCTTAGCTGCAGCTTAGCTGCTTGGGGAGTGAATCATCGGACAGAAGCTCTTCCCCTTCTTGCACCAAATTACCCCACAGATTATCTATGATGCTGTTTCAGAAGCAATCCATAATTTGATAGCTAAGCATAAATGTTACAAACATTATCTTTTGAAACATTTCAGTAGTTCCTTCTGTCAGTTACAGGCCCCATCTCCAGGAAAAATTTCCTGTCCAACTTAACAACAGTGCCAAAATGTGAGCTCTTGATTTTAACTGGGAATCATCTGTATGATCTCCCCTTATTTATTCCCAGATTTCATTTCCTTAAGTAAATAGGCATACCAATTTTATTTAAAGAATTCTGAACAATACTAAAGAGCAGAGATGAGAAATGATTTTCTAAATGTAGATTAACATATTCCTACATTGCTCTCTTAATTTGTTGCATTGTTTTCTTTCTCATGTGGTTATCTGTCACTGGTTAGTGTGAGACGACCGGGTGGTTGCAGAATAGAGCTGTGGACACTGAACCAGAATTATGGGGAAGATAATTAGCAACCACAATCCAGAAAGCAAAATTAAGTTATTCTGACAGAGCTAGGGAAAAATAATGAAGTAATGTTTCTATTGAACAAAAATAAATATCAAATGAGGCTTATCATCCTTAGCTGAAACAAGTAAGCTCTATTTGCATTTTTCCTTGCTGTGCAACCTCTAAAACCAATCTGCCCATTGATTTATTCAGCCATTACATGTTAAGTATCTTCCTGATACAAATTCCTAATAGATTACTTTTGAGCATTAACATTCATTGCAAGCATTCAGAATTTACTCTTGTAATTGTCAAATTTTTGAGTGTCATTATATTGACAGTTTTAGAAGAGTGAAAAACAAGTGGACTACCCTTAGCCCAAGCTTTAACATGTGAGGTTCATCTGTTATGTGTGCTATATAGAACCATTTTGATTTGAAAGAAGGGATGAATTACAAAGAGAAAAATCGAATATTCCATGGTCTCTCGTTGTGCAGATGAAAGGTCAGTCAAGAAACACAATGTGACTTCCGACAATGTTGTCTGTAAACAGGGACAAAGCTGAAATGTTTATATGTCCCGTGAGTTTGCCGTATGTCCCTTGCCATGCCTTGATCACCCTCCCTGGTGTCGTTCCAGTGGACAGTGACCACACTTAGAACAGATGTTGCGCAGTGTATCCCTGCATTAAGCTTGACCTCCAAGGATCATTTGGTTTCCTGGTGTTTTTAAAAAAATAGTAGCATTAAGTAAAAATAAGTGCAAGCCTCTACATTCAGAAAATAAATAATAGACCTGCATTGTGTGTGGCAACAATCAATACCGTTTATAGCAGCTGCCTTTGACAGAATATAAGCTATTCAGTTTGATTCAATCGACTTCTCCTTGTTCTTTCCCAAATACCTATTTTCAGTAGCAACATCTGTTATCCATAATCATGTTTTCCCTTGCTTTTTTCCTTAAATGGTAATATTTTCTCTGTTTATATCTTAACTTCATATCATTTAAGAAGATAGCAGTAGATGGATTGGGAAGTCTTTTGTGCTTTGTTGCACCTGATCTGTGTCATTGCTTCATTACCTAAAACGTGGAGGTTGACTCTTGGATCTCCTACCTGGTAGTTCCTGCCTGGGATTTCATGTTTCAGTATCTTCTTCCAGCATATAATAATAGTTGGTCCTGAGGATCCTGTGTAAGCAGCATTCAACACAGAATGTTTATGCAAAGTAAATATTGTATAAATGTATGCTGTTACTACATTACTTTTCACTTACTAACTGGTATTTTCAGGTTGGAGTAGCCATGTGGAATAGAAAATTAATAAGTGAAAAACATTTACTAAGTCTTCCTAAAATGAGGTTAAATGATTACCTTGAATATAAAATTGAAATTAAACTACCTGCACTCTTTTACTTACCCATCTTCCTTTCCATCTTTTTCATTCTTGGCCCATATGGAAATAACATCCTGCATCACTTACTCATATTGCACAATGAGTGGTTTCATGTTTGTTGTTTTGCACTTGACAATTATATTTGCATTTGACATAGAGTTTTCTATGTCGTTATGTAGCTAGGATAAAAATGTATGGAATGGGGAGAGGGCAATGCTGTTATACAGTAAATGAAGCCACAGCTTGCAATGCTGGCATCCTATATCAGACCACTTGTTCTAATATTGGCTGTTCCACTTCCCGCCCAGCTGCCTGCTCAGGGCTAGTAAAGCAGCAAAGGATGACCCAAGTACCTAGGTCCCTGTAACCCATATTGGGAAGCAAGATAGTGTGTTCCATTTGCCCAAAGTGTGCTGAATACCCACTCTGTGCCATCAAGCAGAAACAGCAGTGGATGAAAGGGGCAGTCTCTGCTGCTCTGAAGGCAGATGTATGACATGGGTGTCACGAAAAGAAAGACAGAAGGAGACATTTTGCTGGAGGGTTCAGACATGGACTTCCTAAGCAACCCGACACTCAGGTTTAAACAAACAAACAAACGAAAACTCCATAGGAATTAAGTAGTGAGTGAAAATAGTTCAGGGAGGTCTTGGGGAAGTGCATGGGTATGAATTATCTTGGTACATTTGATATGAAATGATAGTGACATGACAGGCTTCTGGTGAGGATCATGGACAATGGAAGAGGCAGGTTTGAGTCCATAAACCTACTAACCTACTGAAGACTTTTAAACATGAAAACAATATGATAGGTTTGCACCGAGAGAAATCGCTCTGGATACTGAAAAAACAATTCATTAAAAGGAGAAGAATTAATAGTTAGAGATTTTGGATGTTATTAGAGGAATCTAAGCAAAAAGGGCGGCGGGGGGAGCATGGGTTGGCAGCAGTAGAATTGGTGAAATGTGAGCATACTTGAGAGTTGTGTTCTCCTGTAGATTGTAGGGTCTGCAGGAGTTAGGACTTGCATGGAAATTGAAGTTGAGGGAGGGGCACATTTGATCACCAGCTGAAAAAAAACAGTGAAACTGTCTCAGGGAAGAGGGAGAAGCCATTGGACATGTCACATCTAAAAGCATGAGAAACATCCAAATAGACACATGAAATAAGCAGTAGAATTTTTAGGCCTATGATTAAAAATAAAGTTGAATTCTGGAGACTGTAAATTGAAGAATCTTTGAAATACAGGAGATATTTGAGCTTATGGACATGGTCTTTGGAGAAAGCAAGTTAAGAAAAAGAATCCACCCTCAGATCTAGCTTATCTTTATTCAGGGAATATCGGAACATATGTTGATATTGTCATAGTTAGCAATTTTATAGAACAATTTGAAAGTTAGTACTTTGTTTGTAACAGTGTCTGAAATTTTTGATATGTAATTGTATGTCTAATCATTATGATGATGTTGACAGATCAGAGATAACGATGTAAAAATCCCCAGGGAAATTTGGATAACCTTTCACTTCACAACCAGAGAGGAAACCACCCATTGACTTGGGGAGTTTGGGAATAAAATGGGGCATTTTCTAATTGTTACAATGATTAGAAAGTACTTTAACATTGAATAGATAAATGGCAAAATGCATCATTACACTCAAGATGACAAGTATTTCTCAAGTGTGTGTGTGATTTCTTGCTGCATGTCACTCAAGGCATAGTCCTGGCCCCAAGATCTGTTCTCTATGTTTGTCTTCTTGCAAAGGAGATGACAACTCAGCCCCCACTAGCAAGTCATTGTTGCTCGCCCCTTAGGGCTCTTCTGTGCCTGTGTGCAGCCGATGCACATTTTAGGGTACTCAGTAAGATCTAGTTTGGGTGCGCTGATGTGACCCTCCTCCCTGGGATTATAACTCTCAGAATGTCTTTTTTCTACATATCATCTGAGCAGTCTTTGGGCTAGTCATTATAGGTTTCCTTTCCTATCCTTTGTCAAATATGTATGACATATATATATATATATGGATTCATAAATATATATAAATATATTTTTTCTTAGTGACTTAATTGTCAAGAAACTGTCATGAATTTAATACATGTTGAGTTAATGTTACTTCTTCTCCCCTTCCTCTTAACAGTTTTAGTGATTATACTTTTGGAATTTGCCTAATATGATACACACACACACATAGATGTAGATATATAGATATAGACATGTTAGGATTCAAAGGGATGAAGAATAGGAATCACTTTGCAGCATACTTATTTGTTCTTTGTAGTTAAGGAGAACAGCAGCAGCTCTTACTTGGTCCACACATTCAACTATTTACATAGTCTGCTCTAATCACTGGGATGTTTGCTGTTTCCAAGCACCTACTTTTCACATTTCATTTTCTGGTTTTACCAGAATTTTGAGGAAGTTTTATCATGATTTAACACTTTTATTTTAAAAATGAAGAGCAGACATCATGCTTATTCATAAATATAGATGCTGTGTAATTTTCTCATATGTGAATCTCTGTGTGAGCGGGTTTTATAGCATGTTTTCCATTAGTCATTACTTAAGTAGCTTCCGCATGTAAAAGCCTTCAAAGTTAACAAAGGAAAATAAACCAGTGGAATAGTGTGTATGTGTGTTTCTCGGGTTCATTGTAGAAGATCTAATGCATCATAACTGCTGAATGTGCGTTTGTATTATCAGAATTGACTATAGCCTGGAGACAAAAACAAGACCAGCCACATCTTTGGTGTGCCACTTGTAATGCTGCAAGTTCTCTACTTTCTTTTGGTAAAGTCATGATAATGTATTTTATGCCATGGTTAATATAAATAGCACTGAAATGAACAAAGATGCACCGATATCTGTTTAAGATCTTTATTTCAATTCTTTTGGATAAATACTCCTAAATCATAATATTGGATTGCATCTTAGTTCTCTTTTTAATTTTTGACGAACCTCCGTACTATTTTCCTTAATGGATGCACCATTTTGCATTGCCACCAACTAAGTAAATGGATTTCATTTGATCTGCCCAATATTTACCTCCCATAGGCGTTTATATACTAGTGTAAACACACACACACACTCGTGCATGAGCACAATTCCAAATACTATGAGATAATACTTGGTTATAGTTTGATTTATATTTGCCTGTGATGGTTGACTCTGAGAATTTATTCATATGCCACCAGGTGATTTGTGTATCTTCTTCAAGAAATACATAGTAAACTTCTTACCCATTTTAACCTATAATTTATTGTTTTTGTTGTTTTAGTGCAGTTTTGGAGTTCCTTGTATAGTTTGGAGATTAATATTCAATCAGATATGATTTTTGACATGTTCTCCCATTCTATAGATTGCTATTTCATGCTGTAAATTCTTTCTTTTGATGTGTAAATTTTTTGAATTTAATACATTTCCATTTTTCCTATTCTTTGAATGTTATGTCCATCAAATTGGTGCTGACACCAATATCATTATGTTTTTCCCCTATGTTTTCCACCAGAAATGTTCATATCTTATATATTTTGCACCTTTTATTTTCTTGAATCGATTTTTAATTGGTAGTGCAAGATGGAAGTTTAATTTCTGTCCTTTTCATTTGGACATATGTTTTTCTAGCTCCATTGACGTAAGAGACTATCCAATAACAATTGTATATTCTTGGGCTCCTTATTGAAAATAACTTGATCAGATGTGTATATGCATTGCTGGTCCCTCTTTTCTGCTCCACTGCTCTGCATGGCTGTGCTTTGCAACATACTTTAAAACCACAAATTATCATGCCTCAAGCTTTGTTCTTCAAGATTGGTGTATCTATTTGCAATCTTTTTTTGTTCCATATGAATTTTCATGTTGTCATTTCTGCTTCTGTAAAAACAAACAAAAAATAGTGATTGATACACATTGAACTGAAATTTAAGAATTTAAGATTGTTTGGGGTAGCATGCATACTAACAATATTAAATTTTTCAAAGCATGAACACAAATGCCTTCTCACGTGTCTTATCTAATTTCTCTTATCAATATTTTATAGTTTTTACTATATGTGTCTTTTAATCTTCTTAGGTTGGTTTATTTCTAGATGTTTTATTGCTTGTGGGTACTATTCTAAGTAAAATAATTTTTAACTTTTTCTTTGATCGTTCATTGGTAATATGCAAAAGATAACCAATTATTTATTAGGCTGAAAACTTTGAATGCAAGGGCATTCCTTATTTATATTTGGTAATAATTATAAATAAATAGAAGCTAACAATATTGTGAATGTGCTTTTATTTTATTTCATTGGAAGTCATCTTTGTTTTTCTGTGTTTTTTTTCTTCCATTTTAGGGCTCTGCTAGTGCAACAGCGTCTCCTCCAGTCTCTACACCTGTCACAGGACACAAGAGAATGGTCATCCCAAACCAGCCACCTCTAACTGCAACTAAAAAGTCTGCAATGAAACCACAGCCTGGCCCCCAAGCTGGGCCCATCCCTGTGACTCCAATAGGACCACTCAAACCCCAGCCTCAGCCTGTTCCAGCCTCGTACACCACAGCCTGTACCCCTACAAGGCCCACCTTTAATGTGCAAGTTAAGTCGGCTCAGCCCAGCCCTCATTACATGGCTGGCCCTTCCTCAGCACAAATGTATTGCCCAGGACCCCATGGTTGCAGCATACCACCAGTTCATGTCTCTGGGCCACCTCCTTCAACCCGGCCTGGTACAGATTATGCGTATATTCCACCACCTGTGATTCAACCTGAACCTGGATATGGGTATACCCCCAACCAAGGACGCTATTATGAGCCCTATTGTGCAGCAGGGCCTTCCTATGGAGGCAGAAATGAGAGTAATCCTGCCTATGGGCAACAGGGACACCCAGGCACCTGGAAGAGGGAACCAGCATACAATCCTCCTGTAGCAGGGAGCCAAAACCCTACTAGCTTATACGCAACCACTGGTCCCAAGAAGACCTATATTGTGGATCCTGTTTCCACTCCTGGTGCACCACCACTGCAACCAAAGGTAAGATAAAATTACAAGTAATATCATCATTGGGGTAAATGTCTATGTTGACCTCTATCACAGAAAGCAATGCATAAGGCACGAATGTGTGTGCCCTTCTTTTAGTTTATCAGCAAGTGCAGTCCTAAGAAAGGTTGAGTAAAGTTAAAAGGAGGAAAATTGTGTTTGTGTATAATATTACCAGTATGGTTATTGTTTGGAATCAAATGGAAATAATTGATGAATCCTAACGCATCATCTTCTAAAACATATGAACTCTAGCATCTCAGAACAACCAGATCTTGAGGAAGAAGGGGAATCATTTGTCTTGCAGCTTAGACTGGATATTGATCAAAGTGTCCCTTCATGGGGCAGACATTACTACTTACTAATTCTGTTTATGTGGGCTCTAGATATGTGTGGCTTTTCATATGTGAACAGGTACAGGGAATTTTATCTATAGGTGAAAAGACACAGGACCATCTCAAAGTGGGCTTCTCTCAGACTGTGTCCAGGAAAAGGCAGTCAAAAATCAAGCAATGTTGGTATCACAGGGATTCCAAGGAATGAATAAGTGACCAGAACCCAGGAGACAGCGGAGGCTAAGCAGGCCTAAGCTAATACAATCATATTGACTAAGATTTCATTTGGTAAGAGGTTGCTGCATAATAGCACTTGCTTGCTGCCACTTGTTTATTCACATTATTAATCCTCCTAGAAGAATCTTAGACTTCAGCTTCTATCCCTACTAGGCAAGGATTAGGCATTCTTTTATCATTTGTTTTGTCATTAGTACATGTATGCCTAGTATATCAACACAATCTTTTTAAATACTAAGTTACAGTAGTATTTGTCCCTACTCATATTAGCATGGATTTTCAATTAATGATGGAGACAAGAAAATATAGTTTTCTCCTACCATAACACAAAGAGACAAGCAGAATTACTTGGGAGGGGAGAAATGAAGATTGCAAGTTAACTTCCAGCCATTTGGTTGGAAAGGCTCCCTCTCTTCCACACTCAGATCAAAACAAGCAATTATGTGAGTGCCCTCACTTAGCTAGAAGCCAAAAGCTAATTTTAGGGACATGGACTTCATAAAATATCAGACTACTTATTTTCTAATTCTCTCCATTTTCCCCTAGATTAAAAAAAAGGAATTTATTATTTATTTTTATTGGAAAGTCAGATATACAGAGAGGAGAAGAGACAGAGAGGAGGCTCTTGCATCTGTTGATTGACTCCCCAAGCAGCCTCAATGGCAGGAGCTGAGCCAATCTGAAGCCAGGAGCCTGGAGTTTCTTTTGGGTCTACCACTCAGGTACAGGGTCCCAATGCCTTGGACCATCCTCAACTGCTTTTCTAAGCAGGGAGCTGGATGGGAAGTGGGTCCTCAAGGAATAAAACAGGAACCCATATGAAAGCCAGATGCGTGCAGAGCGAGGACTTTAGCCTCTAGACTGTTACGCCGGGCCCTGCTTAGTTTTTAAATTCTAGTCAGATCCATTCACATATACCACAATGCAAAAGGCAAATCCATGGTGGAATATTGACTGAACCATTGTCCTCACGTGAAGGTTTCAGTTCTGTTCATGACACTGTGAACAAACAAGGTGTGTAAGATGCTGCAGGACTCCATCAGTCTCAGCACTGAGCAGTGTATATGAGTGCACGAGCTGTGAACATAGCACAGTCCAAAGATTCAAGTGAAAATTTGAGGTGATTTTCAAACTGTTTCTCTGTAAAGCATATGAAAAGATGTATTGTTATGGTCTTTTGCTTGTTAAGTCAGGTTTTATCTAAAAATTCTAAGAGAAAATCTTTGTTAACGGTATATTTGTTTAAGTCTCATTTGACTGTACCACAGACATTTGAAAGAAATATTCAACTTTACCTCATTTTTATATATGTTATATACAGGTATATAATTCTGCCATGGGAGATTTCAATGAAAGAGAAATTTAGATTGAAATAATTGTTGTCAACATTTTAGTTCAGATGGCTATATTATTTTTCCTTGGTCTGATTAAATTAAATGATGCTCCTAAAAGTAGGAGATGAATTTTGAATAGCCTGACTTATTTAAGATCCTTCTATTGCTCTTGAAGAATGAGACATGTATGTATGCCTAGGTAGAAAGAATAATCTGATAGTAAGTACAGAGTCAGTCTTCAAGGGTTGTGTTTGCCCATTATGTCATTGGAGATAACAGCTGAAACTAATCTACTGGTGTAAGAATAATAAAATGACTGTCTAATAAGAGGGCTGGCACTAACTTGTTAGGCCCAGCCACATCACTAGTAATTAATAGGTACTAACCAGCTACTCAGGTTAATGGAATGAATTTTTATTAACCAAGCACCAGAAAGCATGAAGCTTTATTTTGCTTTTTTTTTTTTTTTGAGTTCGTTAATTCTACAACATAGTCTATTATGTTAGTATGGACTTTGAATAACAGTGAATTTTATGTCATTTCAAACATTTTTGAAATATTTGTTTTTCAACAGCATCATGTGTTTTCATATATTATTAAACTGTGCATTTTAAAATGAAAATAAAAAGTACTTTTCCCTGGGATTATTAAGGAGTGTGGTTGAAGGTTGATATTTAGCCATCTGTGCTTTGGATAAGGGGAAAGAGGCTGATGAAGCTACAGATAGATTTGGTGTGTGTGCTGGGGAAATTGGCTGATCACGGTGTGGGCTCTTTCACAGTAAGTCTTCGAGCCGAACACTGCTGTATTCAACTGCACCTGTGCACAGAGGCCCTTATTGTCTGTGTATCGACTCTGTTTGGCTTCGCGATGTGATTGCTGGCTTGAAAAATGAACTCCTAATGCTTATCCCAAATCTTGCCTTGACATCGCTCTTTCAGTGTGTGGAAAACCTGTGGACCTCTCTGGCTCACACTTCCATACCCAGTGCAGAAGCCCATCATCATCACTGATTAGTCAGTGATTGAAAAAGGCTTTGGAAATTTCCAAGGATTGAAAACTTGTGAATCAAAAACTACCCAGCTTTTCCATCGGCTTTTCTCCATTCATTTCTAACTTTCCTGTTGGTATTGGAAAATGTACCTTTGTTCCATAAATCAATTCTCTGAGAACTTCTGGGGAATTTGGCACTTGGAAAAAGTTTGATACAATGAAAGAAGGAAGTCTCTATATTTTGACAAACTACTTTAATATCCCTATGTCAGGGTGCAGAATACAAAAAGGGAGTGAAAGAAAAAAAGGGAAATAGAGCAAAAAGAAAATTTAAGAAAAAGAAGGAAGCCAAATCAGAATTGTAAGGCTTACGGAACCACAGTTGTACTTGTGTTCCCATAATGTGCTGAGCAGTGAATTTGCATGCTGCAGCAGGCCATAATGTGTTTCCTGTACCGTCTGCACAAAGTTCCTTGAAAAATATTGCTATAACCAAGTCTTTGTAAGTGAGGAATATTCCCTGTTTAGTTGAAATTCCCCTAAAGACACAGTAGAATCTTTTTGCTGCCTTATAAACCAGTTAACATCCCCAGCACGTTGCTGTGAACATCACAGAAGTCTTCTGCACAGTGTCTTCACCAGTCTCTGATGTGGTATGTGAGTTTGCCCCAGTGTTCCAATAGACTGGCTTGGGTTAAAAATAGCAGACCCAAGCCAGAAAATCACTCATGTATGCAGGTTCACAGTTAAGAAGTTACCACATCACCTGCTATTGTATATTAAAACCTGATAGAGGCCACCCTCAACTCTGTTGAAGGGACAGCTGTGGGTCACATCTGTGAAACTATGGCTGGCACCCATCCCAGAAAACTGGAGTGTCCCAGCTCACTCGGAGCAGGGATGAGATTACCTTACAAAAAGTATCATTCGTTCAAATTTCCCTAAAAAATTCTTCAGGAAAATGAGGGCCTGTAGGTCAACAAATCACATCTTGGTAACTAACTCTGACATTTTCTCCCATACTTTTGCCAGATAACTCCCTGCTCTTCATTTGAGTGTTGAGCTGGGGCATGTTTAGTGGTTCAGACTAAGAGAGCAGAAGTCATGAACTGTTGAGAACAGTGTCAAAAGGACTACCATTAATTCTGTCAGTAGTAAGAAAATACTGGATAATATCAATAGGGTTAACATTTCAAAATTTTAGTAACATGAAGCTGTTTAAATTGGAGTGTGGTTTTTCCACAATGCATATTTTCCATAAATGTTTGAAGACATCTTTGTTCACATGGACGTCAAACATGTAGCTACAAGTAGACTTTTTCATTCCATTGTTCACAAACTTTTGGGGAAAATCCCTGTATAAAAGCATACATATTAGATGTACAGCAAAAATAAATGCAGTTTTTTAAAAAAACCAACTATCTTTATGATAAATCTCATGCTAAATTTCTCTCAATTTGAGTAGAAAAGATAAAAGAAAAGGTGGGTGGAGTGGAAAGATGGACGAATGAGGGTCTGTGCCTCCAATCACTTGGGTCACTCAACATGCCTGAGTAAGTGTGAGGATCAGAATGAAAGAGATGCCTTGAAGGAGCCAGTGTCAGGATTGGCAGTTCTTCCAATTGGCAGTACATTTGGGGCTGCAAAGAATTTGTGAACCGTATACCATCCATGAGCATTAACCATAGATACAGCCTTTAGGTGCTCATTCACCAATAAGTACTGCGCAGTTCATGATGAACATCTTATACCAAAGATCATACATCAGGGTTGTGAAAGAACCACAACTCCAGGACAGGTTCTCCAACTATTACCACTGTGCTTTCCCCCTGACAAGTTCTGAGCTTGTGAGGCAGGAACTCCATGTCATCATCGTACACAGCTCTAACATGACTCATGATTCCCATAGACATATGTACAAGGAAGCTTAGGCAGTCAGGCAGCACGGATGAGATCAGCAGCAGACGGGGAAGCACACATGAAGTTCCCGCTGGGCACCAGGCTTTGTGTCTTGGACCTGCCTTCCTTTTCCTCCACGTACAATTTCTCCCAAAGGTCTCTCTGCCATTCAAAAGATTCAAATCTTTTTCCTTGGTAAATCCCACTTGTCATTGAGTTCTGTTGCACTGATTTGTCACCTGAGCTATTAAAGTGGCCTCTTGGTTTATGTCACTTTGCCTTTTTCGAATACTTTAAGAAAACTCCCCAGTATTAAAATATACTGAAACAACTGACTTGCTTTACAGTTTGACCCTGCTCCCTCTCCTTTTGTTTTAAATAAGAATTTTATTTCTTTTCACTGAAAGTCAGATTTACAGAGGAGTAGACACACAGAGGAAGATCTTTCATCTGCTCATTCACTCCCCAAGTTGCTATAACGGCCAGAGCTCAGCCAATCTGAACCCAGGAGCTTCTTCTAGGTTTCCCACATGGGTGCAGCATCCCAAGGCTTTGGGCTGTCCTTGACTGCTTTCCCAGGCCACAAGCAGAGAGCTAGATCAGGAGCAGGGCTGCCTGGGTATGAACTGGTGGCCATGTGGGATCCTGGGGCATGCAAGGTGACGGACTTTAGCCACTAGACTACCATACCAGGCCTAACCTTGCCCTTTCAACAGCTGTGGTTCCAGATGGTAACTTGTATTCCTTGTTAGTTCTCATCTCTGTAGCTCTGCTCATGGAACACCTTCTTCTGGAATGCCTCCCTAGACCTCTCCTAAATATTAGAAATCTTTCAGGATTTAAATGTGGTACATTAATACCCAGATTGAATGTTTATCTTTAATGAAGACTGCCTTCCCTTCCTGAAGCCTAATTTTATGTTAGTTCATCTCATCCTTGAAAACTTGCACACTCTTACACTACAGTCATTTCTGTGCCAATATCCCTCCAACATATACCCTAAAATGCACAAGGTGCCAGAAAATCTTAGAAAGTGCAAATTGTGAAAAGCATTATGCATGAAAGCAAAAAATCTTTTGTATTAAAGTAAATATATCCTTTAATCCATTTTTCCATGAAAATTTTGAAGTCCTCTGATATGAAATTTATGTTTCAGGCATAGAGACATCACATGAGTACAACCTAAACCCCACCCTCCCCCAAGTAATTAACCCAGTGAATAAATGGTTCTTGGTTTTAAAAAATTTTCCTGAGGGAATTTCCTTTGAACTGGTAAATGAGGAGTATATTGTGTTCTAGAACTTAGCATTGTGTCCATTATCATATTCAAAATTACCTGACTTCAATATGTTGCTTTTCAAAATTATTATTTTATTTTATAACACAATTGCCTAGGATCTGGGAATTCCTCTTTCCCCTTCCCTTAATCCCTTCCTCCCAGTTGATTTCCTCTCTTTTATTACAATAGTATAGTCTTAAATGCCAAAATGATGGACTTAGAACTGTTTTTGAGCAACATATAGCTTTGATGACTTCAGTTACACAAGTACTGTCGCATCAACAACTCAGTATTCAAAGAAGTTAGGTCATTTTTCAGATTTTTCATTGCATTAATTTTTTTTGTTCCCCTTCCAAGAGATGTATGTGTTTGCATGCCTATGCTTATATGTTCCTATTATATGTACAAACTGTTTTTTAATACTTTTTGCCAATACCAAGTATCATATAATTTGTCAGTTTTTTTCTTTAAAAAAAAAAGTTTTGAGATTTAATTTGCCTACAGAGGCTGCCCTCATCTTGAGTATATAAGATAAAACTTTACCATATATATTTAACTGCATAGCTACCAACAGGGTACAGATCATTTCAGCTAACCGAAATTTATTGTGCCTTATTGCGGTCAGCTCATTCTACTCCTAACCTCAGCCAACCATTCTGTTATCCAACTTTGTGAATTGTTTTTGCCTTTTCTCAAATTCTATTTAAATAAGATTTTATGTGCACTGTTGCATTGGAGATTCTTTTACTGACTATAATTGGTTATAGGATTCATTCTTATATTGTATACACTAAAGAATATTAGTTTATTCGATTTTTTATAAGCAGTTGATGTGTGATTTTGTTACCATTTTATCTGTTAACTTGGTTGAGGCAATTAAGTTTCTATGAATATTCCTGTGTATCTTTGAGGCTGGTAATAACTCCAATTTCACCTGAAAAATCAGGAATGAATTTGGTGGGTCGTATAGTAGCTATTGCTTTATAGAGAATTACAAAATCATTTTCATAGAAGTGTAATTTTGTATTCTTACCAGAAATACCTAAGAAGTCCAATTGCACTTCTTCTGGTGATGCTTGATATTATCAGTGTTTTTAATTTTAGCCATTATAATCATACTCAAGTATACCAGTTTGTGATTTACATTTGCATTTCCCTTTGGACTGATGATTTGAAATTTGGCATATACTCATTGACAACTTGCACATATTGTTTTATGATATGTCACTAAATAATTACCCATGTTAGCAGAATTTTTAAAATTTTTATTGAGAGTTGCAGTAGTTTACATATAATGAGTAAAACATCCTTAAATATATGCTTTGAGAATGCTTTATTCTAGAGTGTGACTTGCCTTTTCGTTTTCGTTTTTTTTTTTTTTTTAAGATTCATTGATTGATTTGAAAGTCTAAGTTATAAGAGGGAGGGAGAGCCAGGAAGAGAGGTATTCCATTCACTGGTTCGCTCCCACAAGTGCCCACAATGGTCTGCATTGCGCCAGGCCAAATCCAGTAGCCAGGAGCTTTGTCCAGGTCCCCTACATGGGTGGCAGGGACCCAAACACATGAATCATCTTCTGTTTTCCCAAAATCAGAAGTACAGCCCGAGGATGTATGAACCAGCTCCCATACAGGATGATCATGGCTTTACCTTTTGCTCTACTACACTCTCCCCTACTTCGGGTTCTTAATGTTGCTTTTTTGATGACCAAGCGTTCTTAATTTTTCTAAGTTTAATACATTTGCCATCTGTATTTTTATTCCCCCAACCAAGAAAAGCAAGTTTTTATTTTTTTTTCAAAAAATGTTTTTCCAATATGTACTTGGACTAGGAATTTCCTTCAGGTTAATCTTTGTATAGAATATTTTATATAATTCAGTTTTGGTTGTTGTTATTAGCCTCGTCTACATTTTTCAGAACCCTTTCTTAGATGATTTTTTTTTTGTAGACTTACCTAGATACTTTAGACTAAAATCAGTTTACTGTATATTTGTATAGGGGTCTATCTGAACTCTCTGTCCTATATTACTTATATATCTATCCTAAGTTCTGTGTTTTTGGTTTCTTTCAAGTATTTTGATTATTCTGGGTTCTTTAAAATCTATATATGTTTTAATATCATCTTCTCAGATTTGGTTGAGATTGTGTTAAGTGATAGATGAATTTTAAAGTAGCATACACCTTAATAACAATGATTTTTCCAACCTATAGAAATGGTCAGTGTTCATGTTTGTATTTTTATTGGTTTTATAGTTGGACATACATTTTGTTAAATTGGTCTCACAATATTTCATATTTTGGTTGCTGTTGCCAATGTATTTTAATCTGGAATTTCTTGTTAGTAGTATACAAAAGTAGAGTTGATTTTTAAAATATCAGTCTTATTTGACTTTTGTAGGCTTAGTAACTTTATTAGATTTTTTAAAATGACTTGTTATTATTTCTTGTGTAAGCAGGGTATTAAGTCAATTGTTTCTTTCCTTTGTGGATTAGTATGAATCCCTCAATTTTTTGTGTTTGAAAGTTTACTTCCTGATTTAAGTAGGAATAGTATTCTACAAAATAAAAGAATATAAATTTTGAAAAATAGAAAGTATTTATTCTCCTCCTTTCCAAACTTCAGAATCACTAGATTCGAATGAGAAAAATGAGGGCAGTTCCTAACTCCTTAAGTAAAAAAGCTGAGGACAGAAGAGTTTAAATAACATTCAAGTGGAAAATTAACTCATCCTTCTGTACCATAGTTCTCTACATTGGTTAAGAATAGCTCATGACACACTAGGTCAGAAGTAAATGACCTTTAAAAGGTGTATTAATAACCCTTATCCAAATGAGTTTGTCTCCTAGCTTATTACCACTATGGTCAGTTTTGTTAGACCTCCTATTAATAGAAAATAACTTGTTGTGTTGTGTCTCCCAGTTTCTCCTATGAAAAAACATATTAATAGCTCCAAATGATTTTCGTGTGGTGCAGAATTTGCCTCCTGATAATAATTGTTGTGAGAATAGATCCCCCCAGAATATAGCAAGATATGTCTTGGAATATTCTTCATCTAATCTGTTTTAGAGTGGTACATGTTTAAACATAACCAAGTCTTTAATCTTTTGGAACATACAGGCAAATATTTAGCAGCAGTTAATATTTTATATTTACAACATGAAGAAATTTCAGATTACTGGTGCATTATGTTGCATTTGTTTGAACTGTGGCAGAAAAGCAACTATTTTACCTATCATAGGTCTCTTTGGAAATTCCTTTAAAAAAAATGCAAGATTTTCTTTAGTTATTTGAAACACAGTTATGAGGAAGCAAGGGAATGAGGGATTGAGGGAGGAGAAGTAAAGAAGGAGGGAGAGAGAGAAAGAGAAGGAGAAGGAAAGAGGGAAAGAAAGAGAATTAAGATCTTCCCTCCACTGGCTCACTGCTCAAATGATCAAAATATCCAGGAATGAGGCCAACAGAACCTTGAATTCCATCTGGGTCTCCCAGGTGGGTGGCAAGGATCCTCTCACCTGAGACATCTGGTGTTTCCCGAGGCACAGTTCTGTGGAGCTCAGTGGGAGGTGGCATAGCCAGGAGTGAAACCGGTGCTCATATAGGATGCTAATGTCACATGTAGCAGATGAACTTGATGTACCACAACACTGGCCTCATTCCCTTTCCTGCTTAGCCAGCCAAAAACATTATCTCAGAGGGAAGATTGTGGCAGTTCTCTTCCTCATTGAAGAAAAACTGACCATTATTGATGTGTAATGATTAGTGATAATTATGAATACTTAAATGTGTCCCATAGTGAAAGTTGATTTTTTAATTTATAAAAGAATTAAATTGTTGTATTTATATAAAGTAAGCAGTTTTCATGTATTTCACAACGTAAATACCCCATACTCCCCACCCTTGCCTTCCATCTAGCCTCTTCCCTCCTAACTTTTTAATTTTTATAATGACATTATCTCAATTGGCTTCACAGTCACAAACTTAGCACTTCATTGGCAAGGAATTATATAAGAACAAATAGGAAAGAAAAAAAAATTCTTCAATTGCATACTCAAAGACTATAAATAATAAATCTCAGAAGTCAGATATATTTATCTAGCACAGAATTAAAACTGTCATTGTCCAAGAGGGGAAAAAAAAATTCTTGTAGTTCAGTGGCAAGAAATAATCTTGTTTTCTCTGTTTCATCCTTGATATTTTAGATATTTAGAACATGGCCCTCTTAGAATAGCATTTTAAGATATGTACTAGTAATGGGCAACATTTTTGAATCTCTTGAAAATTTCACTAAACATTTTCATGCATGGGGAAAATTCTGGAACTCATCTATAGAAAACTTGTCTAGAAGCCTACAAATACCAAGAACTTGGTTCTTTGGGCTATCAGCTCATGGTCTTTGTGACACTAGTCTCATTTCAATATTGGCTTTGTGACACCTGTTAAATCATGACATGGTTGTCCACAAAAAAGTATTGTTGGGATTAAAAGTTTAGGGAATAGACCTTTAGAGTTGTACTTCTGGAGCATAAGATTCGCCCAAAATTTTTTGAAACCTCTTTTTCAGTTAAGAAATGAAACACTGATTAATATTTGAAGACCTGAAACTACAGGGCAGGATTATGACAACTGTGAAGAATTCAGTAAGGTATCCTTGCAGATGTGAATTAGGATCTAGCAAGTCACAGCCCAAGGACTGAATCTCACTTGCCTCATGATTTTGTGAATAGTGCTTGGTTGAAATATAGCCATGTTTACGTATTATGAATGAGAGCTTTCATGTTAAAATAGGGGAGTTAAGATACAGAGTCAGATGTACATTAAAGCTCAACATTTCCTATATGTATCTTGATGTTAAAAATTTGCAGATCCTTTATTTTAAATATGGAGGCAGGGCAAGGAGGTACTTTTGTAAAATTTAGATTCTCATTATTATTGCTTGACCATTCCTTGACTATTTTTTTCTGGAATCTTTTTAAAAGATTTTAAGTTTTTTTATTAAAAGGGCAGATTTAGAGAGAGAAGGAGATACAGAGAGAGGAGCCAGGAGCCTCTTCCGGGTCTCTCACTTGGGTGCAGGATCCCAAGGCTTGGGCTGTCCTCTACAGCAATTCCAGACCACAAGCTGGTAGTTGAATCAGAATTGGAGCAACTGGGCCACAAATTAATACTCATATGTGATCCCATGCATGCCAGGCAAGGAGCCATTATTCCAGACCCAGATCATACTGTGGCTCTTCTGACTTACCCTCTAAATCTTAATTCATGAGCTGGAAGTTGTCAATACTTTTGAAAATTTTCACAGAAGCAAGAAGTACTCATCAAAATAAGAAACCCACCTGCTATTTATAGAAGATAAACATATCCATATTGATTCCTCTTGTATCTTCCAGCCTGAGAAACTCCTTTCTGATCACAAGGTGCATCACTAATACCAGTTCATTTATACGTGTACCTTATTGATGACTTTAATGTGTAACAAATTTGGTGAAATAATTTATATACAATAAAATGTAAGTAGAGCTGTTTAACTTTTAGTAGACTTATATAATAGTTTCTTCATTCCAGGAAAAAACCCATATTCATTCATAACCACTGTATATATATTTTTTTGACAACCACTCTATATTTTACTTAAATTCCTCAAACATTAGGGTGCAACCAGTCTATCTTCTGTATCTGATGATTTACCAATTTTGAACATTGACTCTTAGATATGTTCTGCTGTGATTTAATTTTTCAATGAATCTAGTATTTTTGTATTCTACTCAGCACTAAAATGCAGAGTCATTCTTGACCTGTCTCTTAGCAGACACTTTTGTCTTTATATTTACAGTGTATCTAAACCCTGATTCCTTCTACCTCCTGTACTGCCTGTGTGCATCTGGTTGTATCTTCCTATAATATCACAACTGTATCCTATTCTATGTTTTTTACATTTTTATGATAAAATTCAATAGGCTCTGGATTTCCCCTCTCCTTCCTCCTGCCGATTCCTCCTATATTGTAGTAGTATAGGTCTTCATAAACTGTCTAAGTCCATCATTCTGTTGTATAAGTGGATCCTGACATTGTAGGTATGGATAATTGTGGAGAGTTCAGGTTCTTATTGTCAAGATATAATTTTCATTGGGAGTCCATCTTAAATTTGAAAGGAGAGATGCATACTACGTTGTATCTTCACATCTCAATACCAACCATATCCTTCTTCTCTCATTTTTTTTAACTTTCTACTTCCTTTGCCTGATTCATGCACAGCAGTACTATGCACCTTCTATGCTTTGATGTTCCTGTTCAAAATCTGTGACACTCTATCCTACACTGAGAAGGCACAACATCTTTGGAAGACCTGACCTCTTGGCCACCCTTTAATTCTGTGCACTCATCTCTCCCTGCACTCCCCTATCCCCACCCCACTTCACTCTGTTCCAGTCATACCATCTTCAGGCATACTCCTGTTCAGAGCTTTGGCTTTGCTGTACCCTCAGCACTGATGACTTTGCCTAGATATACACATGATTCATTCTTTAAGCTCCTGGTGAACTTCGCTCAAAGGCTTCTTAATGAAGTCTTCCCTAACTACTTTATGTATATTTTTTAAAAAAATAATTCCCTTCCAATTTTCTATTTTTGGTATTTCATCTAACACCCCTTCTAGAAATTTCTTTGCACTATTTCCTACTTCTTAACTTCTCAAATTCTATTTATTCACCAATGCTTGGTACATAGCAACTCTCTCAATAATGTTGTGTTAATAAATGATGGAGCAAACGTCCATGCCCTTCACGGGGAAAAAAATCTGAATATTTCTGTAGTGTTATTCCAGTTGCTTTCACTCTGATTGAAAGTTTAAAAACCCCAAAGTTAACCTATGTATGACACCCCCACCTTGGAAATTCACATGTTGTCTACTTTCATAATTCCTATATTTGAAGTCAAATTTTAATTTGGGTTCCAAACTACCAATAAATCATGAACTTAAACATACCACCACATGTGGAGTTGCTTTGTGCCTGTAAATGCCATATCTATCTCAGAGATTATACTATGTAGAGCTTAGGTTAAGAGCAAGGACTGGCAATTAAATTACCAGATGGTCCTGTGGAATGTTTTAAAGCTGTCAGTATGAATAGCAATAATAATTAGGAGTGAATATTTAGTTTTGTCTGATACTGTGCTCAGCATGTTCATGAATTAGCTGGTATAATCACCTCAATAGCACTTTCAGGTGCACAGTGTTTCTACTCTTCTTCTCCAGATAGACAGAGACCAACTCCAGAAACTAATTTCTTTAGTGAATTTAATGAAGTTATATGGTAAAGCCAAATAGATCAATTTTATTGATTAGTGAAACATAATTTCTTTTCATTCATTCATTCATTCATTCATTCATTAAAAAACATTACCTAGCCTCTATTTTTTGTTGTTCGGGTTTGAATCAGGAACATTCATAAAGCTTGTTCCCTCCTAAAGCTTGTATTATATAAATATTTTCAGAAGAAAAGCAGTCAGATACGATTTGAGGCAACAATACTTGTCCTAAATAAAACTTTTTAAAAAAATATTTATTTTTATTATATTTTTGACAATCTTTATTAGTAGCAGACGGCTTTGATGTTCAATGCACTATATTCTGTCGTGAGATCTAGAATTGTGATTCTTCCAGCTTTATTTTTGATCCTCAGGATAGCTTTCTCTGTTCCTGGTCTCTTGTGTTTTCAAAAGAATATTTGAATCATCTGTTCTATTTCTGGAGAGAAATGTTGTTGGGATTTGGATTGGGATCTCATTGAATCTGTATATTACTTTTGCTATTACAGACTTTTTAATGATGTTAATTCTACCAATTCAGAAACTTGACAAATCGCTCCATCTTTTTAATGTCTTCTTTAAGACTGTAGGATAATTGCTTAGGAACATTCATGTATGTGAATGGAAGTTTTTATTTTAAGAAATGTTAAGAGTATATCATTACATTGTGTATGTCTCTAGGTTCCTATAGTTGTATTCCTAAGTAGAATATCAATATCAAATCCTAGGGATAGAGAAGGAGTGTGGTGGTTCAGTCAGAAGCAAAAGTCCAAACATCACCATTCCATTGACTTAGTGGGAAATATTATTCTAGAAGATAGTATTTGATGAAGTAAAATAATGGTTCTTGGGTTACGACCTTCGAGCCTGAACTAGAGGAACACAATTTTAAACATCTTAGTTTTATTTACTTGTCAAAAAAAGATTTAATGTGACTTCCATGTTTTTAATGGCATTTGAGCATTTTAAAATGGCACATGGACAGAGCAGACCAGGTGAAAGATGATTTCGTCTGTTTCTGTTATTACTATGATAGTCAATAGGTTAACAGAGGTATTCTTAAGAGGCGCCTGGAGTCCTGTGGGCATTCATACCATTCCCGTTGGTGATAAAAGGCAGAAACAGTATCTATTCTCCTAGATTGGTATATATTCCAACCACACCTAACATGAGTATGCACTCTTCTCTTGAGCTTGATTTTCTTTCATCCCTCTCTAGCCTACATGTCCAAGAGATCCTTTGGTATTGAAATTACTTCCAGTGTTTTTGTATAAATGGCCCAAAGTGTATATCAATAGGGAGCTCCTGTCCCAGAATTAGTCTGAATGGCTTTCTGTGCAATTCTTATGCTAATTATAAATTAATTGTTTCTAGTCAGTTGTATATATTGTTTAGCAGCCTTTTTTATGCTATTAACTCAGATGAGTATATGTGAGTTATATAGCAATTTAAAAATTATGTTGAATATGTATATGGTTTTAATTGTACTTACCAATGTTACTATATTGCTGCTTAGAACTTTTTTAGCTTTACTTTCAGGAAATATTTAGCACATACCATATAGATAAAACTTTCCTAGATGCCAGCGGACATATTAAAATCAACAGAAAGTGAATTCATCTACACAGATTTTAAAACCTAACAGGAGAGGTCAGATATATTTTCATATAATTAATCTCCGTTCCACTTAATTTCAGTATTCATCAATATGAAATATTAAGAGTTAAGGTCTGACATACTCTCTGTTAAACACAATAGAAATCTTCCTGCCAGTGATCTTGTGTTTATGGAAAAACAGTATATACAAAACAAGAGTTACGCAAGTTTTGAAAGAGAGGTTTTCTCAAATGTTAACGCCAGAAACAGCCAGACCTAAGGTTTGTGTTTCTTCATGTTCACAGGCTCATCTTTTCTTGTGCAATGCAAACCCATTGTGAGAATGGAGGGGAGAATGAGGATTGGGGGAAACTTGGGGGAGGAACAAGGGAGACCCTAGTGCCAACTAAACTGTTCCAAAGAGCAATTAAAAATAAATTAATTAAAAATGTACATGAAGAAGCTGATAATACACTGGGGTTTTGTTTCTGTTTTTGTGTGCTTTGTTTTACATTTTTATTTTTAGTAATTGGTAAGCTAAGACAGCATGAGTTGACTGCATTTACTAAGAACAAATGCCTAAAGTTCTTACATATTGTATAGTACCTCTTTGAAAAAAAAAAAAAATGAGAGGCCTGGCCCAATAGCCTAGCTGTTAAAGTCCTCACCTTGCACGAACTGGGATCCCATATGGGCTCCGATTCTACTCCCAGCAGCCCCAGTTCCCATCCAGCTCCCTGCATGTAGCCTGCAAAAGCAGCAGAGGACAGCCCAAAGCCTTGGGACCCTGCACCCATGTGGGAGACTCAAAGAGGCTTTGGGCTTCTAACTTCACATTGGCTCAGCTGCAGCCATGCGTCTGCTTGGGACATGAATCAACAAATGGAAGATCTTCCTCTGTCTCTCCTCCTCTCTGTATATCTGACTTTCCGTTTAAAAAAATAAAATAAATCTTTTTTTAAAAAAAAAAAGAAAAGAACAAGAATCTACTGCTGTGTAGCATCCATCAGGAAAGGCTTTGTAGTGAAACCAACAATGATCAGTTTTCTGAATCAATGTTACTTCTCCCCGACATATGATACTTGCCAAAAGGCAGGAGCAAGTTTTTTTTTTTGATACATTTATGTGAAAATTTTATATCCTCATTGAAGAGGATACAAAAAAGTTAAAGGAAATAATAAAGTAAGAAAAAGAAGGTCCGTGTTTCCCTTAGTGGTTAATATCCCTGCTAAAACACCTGTTTCATACCAGATTCCTTGTGTTTGGATACCAGCTCTGTTTAGCACTCTAGTAATGCAGACTCTGGGAAGCAATTGTGATATCCCAAGTATTTGTGTCCCTGCCACTTCTCTGGGAAACTTTGAGTTATCTGCACCTGGTTTCCGCCTAACCCCTGACTGTTGTGGGCATTTGAGCAGTGAACCAGCAGATGAGAAATTTACCCTCTTCCTCTCTGACCTCTGCTCCCAACCAGCCCTCCACCCTGCTGTGTCAGTCTGCTGGCTTCTTGCTCTGCTAAAAGGATATTTTCCAGAAATTAAGATAAGCTGAAATTTAAACCATTAATATCTGAATGTTGAAGTCACTGGAGCAGAATGAATGTCTTTTTTTTTTTTTTTTTGCTGGCATTAACAGTTGGTTATAAATCAATCTTCTTAGAAATAGGATTAAGCATGTAAGTAAATAAATATCTAAAAACTGTTGTTCCAGAAACTATGGGGTAGAATACTGAGTTGCATTTGTACATAAGAAATGCCAAATGATTTCTTCAGCAATCATATTTGGAAAATGCATGGAATTGTGAACCTGGCTGCATGAGAACCCAGGACAGTTCAGCCTTCTTTGAAAGTTCTGTGACTTTAGTACCAGGCTGTTAATAGGAACAAGTCACAAAAGGCTCTCTCTTGCTTCTGTCCCATCTCCATTCCTTGTTCTGGCTTCATCAGTTTTTCACTTATAGAGAACTCTTCCCTTTAGCTACAGGTTATTATGTAAGTGAATCGTTGCCTTCCCTTTACCTTCATCATTAGTTAGCACTTCATATTTAAAAACATAAGCCTACTTTTTTTATTTAAAGTAGTAACAACTAAAATATCATAAAGAAGCCCTGGAAATTAAAACATAACTCTAACAATAATCCTCTGGAGAAAAAATACCCAGAAATATTTTCACAACTGTGCAGATGTGTAGACTTTAGGACTTCCAGGGAAACAATAGAATAGTTGCCTATGTTCTCACACTTCTAAGAGTCTATTCTTCCCTTTCTCAAGAATTGTGAGGCCCTAGGAATGATGGCCTAAGGCCTAAAAGCATAGGTAGCAATTTAGAGTAATTCCTAAAACTCTAGTTTGAGATGTTGAAGGGGCTTTAGTACTAATAATTGTATTACTGCCTTTGGTGGAATAACCATGATCATATTAGCAAAACATGTTCTCATATCTCTTATCTAGAATCAGCCTGAAAAAAATAAGTGTTGAGAAAAAAATGGATAAACCTCCCTTTTTACAGATGAAACATTTCAGAGAAGTCAGATCACTTCCCCAACTTTGCACACCATATTGATTATGTAATCATTGTCCCATGATATTACCAGTAGAAAGTTGTGCATATTAGAGAAAGATTCCCAAGGTTTCCATTATAAGCAATTGTATCTACAAGATCACTGTCTAAGTAATATTCTTAGAGGGAATACGAAAGTTAACCTAACCATTAAGGACAGGCATTGTCCTATGCTAGAGTGTTTTATTCTAGACCCAGCTCACAGTTTTCACCTACCTGCTAATGTGCATCTTGTGAGAGGGTACAAATGACTGCTGAAGTAGTTAGGACCCTCACATAGGAGACATGGATTGAGTGTTCAACTCCCAGGCATTTGAGAAGTTACAAAACAAATGGATGGCCTATCTGTCTCCTCTGCTCTCAAATCAAATAAATAAATAATAATTTAAAGTATATTTTTTAAAAACACAACTAAATATTAGACCTATTCTTTTACTCCTATGTAGTAAATTTCTTAACTTTTCATCTGTAGGTTAAGCAAATTGGGTATTAAGGAAAAAATTTGAAACTGGCTATGTTTTACATTACTTCACATTGAGCAGCTTCCGGATCAGAGAAAGCATCTCCCTTTGCATGGTTTTGAACCTGCTAGTCCTATATGTAGAGATTTTTACATAGATCTTACTAGTGATAGCATTTTCAGTAGACTTAACCTCTCTTTCAGTGATTTTTTTTCTTCTTCCTTCTGTTAGCATAACTCATGCCAGGTGTTAAAGGACACACTTATGTCTCAAGAATTCTGACCTCATGTATATGAGTCACAAAACTTGTTCTGAGCCATTAAAATTATTCCAGGTAACTATGATGATCCATACTGACTTAAAGCGGTAGTAACTGTAAACCAGTGTATCCCATTGCATTCAGCTAAATGTTTGTGTAGCTTTACTCACTCCCTCTTCCACAATGACGCCTCAAAATTCCCATGAGCCTTGCCCTATCCACATGAGCGTGTGAGAGTGGGCAGAATGGACACACTACAAAGAGTGAGCACACTGCTCAGTCCTGTCCCAGGACCTCAGAGTCCCTGCAGTTAAGAGCCCTAGAGCTTATTGCCACCCTAACTCACTCATGCTTGTCTAATAATCTTTCTTGTGCTCCAGACAGCTAAGTGGAAATACTTATGCCTTGGCTTTTTGCTTCCTTTTTTCTTTCTTCTCCTGGCTTTTACTGTTTTTGGTGGAAACTTTGGATCCCATGTTAAGGTTCCAGACACATATGATGTCTATAGCTCAAGGTAGAAAACGGATGGATCTAAAATCTGTTGGATAATTGTTTGATGCCGGATCTATTCAGCTGTGCGTTTAGGCAGTGTTTATTCTGACCTAAAGATGCCCAAGGTTGGGACTGGGAAAACTAGAAAGAGGCAAAAGCATTCTAGAAAGTGCAAAATGTGGTGGCACCTGTAGATGACAAATTCTGCAGTTACATTTAAATTTAGCCAAAAGGAAAACAAAAGCAAAGGAAATCCACAGTGTGATGGCTGGCTCAGCATTTTGGGGACTGTCCTGCAGCATTTTATGCTGGTCTCTTTCAGGGCTAATGGCTCAGCATATCTAATCATTTTTGTGTTCTGCGTTCCCAGAAGTAGTTCTGTGATGTCGGAAAAGAACTACGCTCTTTCTGCTTCACCAGAAATGAGCTCATTTGGTACAGTGGCTAATGTGCCACTTTGGATAATGACATCTAATATGTGATTGCCTGGGTTTGAGGCTCACTCTGCTTCAAAGTTCACCTTCCTGCAATGTGCTTCTGGGAGGCATGAGGTAAAGGCTCAGTTAGTTGGTACCTAACCCACAGGTAGGAGATTCAGAGAGAAGTTCAGACTGCTATTTTCATCTTACCGTAGTCCTGTCTGTTATGGTCATTTGTTGAGTCATGAGAGGTATGTCTGTACCTGTCTTTTTTTCTGTGTGTGTTTCTCTTTCAAAAGCAATAAATGTTTTTTGGGTTTTTTTTTAAATTAGTTAAAGATAACTATTTCAGTTAAGCCCCAAGCTTCATTTCTGACAGTGTGGAGAAGAGCACCTAGACTTGAAGGTATTTAGTAACTCCTTTACAGTATTGGTTTTCACTTGTTCCTTTTCTCCTTTGTTAGGTTTAAGCTCTCCCCATGGGTTATTGTTACTACCTTTCCCCCCAACATTGCATTTACTTTTTTTTACTTTTTTCACCCAATGATTCTTCTCTTTTTTCTTAGAAGACAGTCTGGGAAGGAGCTTTTTTTTTGAACTTCCACAAGTAGAGTGAGTGTCTCATCTCCATTCAATCTGAGGAAAACCACTGGCTCGACAAAACCCAGTGTGACCTGATGACGGAACCAATAGTGATATGTAAACATTCGGCCCTGCATGAGCCTTCCCATGTGAAATAGCCAGACTTCTGAAATGAGCCTTGTTGTCACCCACAATTTCAATTATAAGCCAGTTGAAGGGAAAGAATTGTAAAGTAAAATCACTGAATCTGTTGATTGACATAACCACCTCTAACCAGTGTAACAGAACCCAGCTGGGTCACCTTCCACTCACTTGCAAAACATAGCAGTTTGTCCAGACCATGTAAATGCTATTGTATTGATTTTCCCATGGCTCCCATGACTTTCTTATTGTACTGTGTGGAATAAGGGAATTATGAGTAGTTGCTGACATAAGTGGTATTGTAAGGTTTGATGCTGGCAGATCACCACCCTGTGAGCAGGGTTTATATAACTCTAATGGGAATAGCTGTCTGTGTACTGTTTTTAGTCACATTAGTAGGGAAGATTATACAAAAGCTACCACCTTATTGACTGTGAATGAATAATCTCATCTTGAACACATTAAGATCTCACAGTTTTGCTCCCTATGGTGATTTCTTTCAGAAAACTCACTCTAATAGCATGAGTATATATTAAAATTATATCAGATGGGGTGAGGAGGAGCATGCCAACAAAAAGAATCCATCAGAATCTATCACTCTTCTGACAAATGCAGTCACAATATTTGCAAATGAAATGGCAGGAAGACAATTGGAAAATATAGATCTGTATGTCATTTGCCTAGTTATTCTTCCAGGTATTTTTCATGGGTCCGTCTCTGAGCATTACCTTTTGAATGTCTCATAAGATGTAGTGCTTTTCCTTCTTATTCCTTTGCTTTGGGTCATGACAATAAATTTGAAGTTTTTCAACTTTCAAGTCTCTCTCTCTCTCTCTCTCTCTCTTTTTTTTCTGTACCAGACATGACCTACACTGTCTGCCATAAAACTATCAGATAAACTGCATAGTTTGATTAGACCAGACTGTACCACTTACTTTGGTCTAGCAGTGCAGCACAAAATATATTTTAAGAGGATCTGTACAAAAGTCTGTTCCAGATAAATTATACTTATATAGACTTTAATAAAAAGGAAGTGCCAGGAAGAAAGGAACTTAGCGATTTTAACAAAGGAAATCAATGCATTTTGGCATTTTATCCCTTTTCTCAGCCCTTTGGCCATCATGCCATTTTCTTAGCCCAATTTCAGTATTAGAGGAGGATTATAAAGCATATGAATCAATGAATTTTTTCCAATTCCTTATGGCTATCTGAGTACTTGTTGTATGCCAAGGCCTTGTGTTATGTGTTTGGGTTATAGAGATGGTGACAGCACAGCTACCCTGACCTCAGCTTCAGTGGGAGAAAACGTAGATGGAGAAAATAAAACTCGGAGTCATTAGTTTATGATCTATTGGGCAAGCAGGATAGAGTTCAGACTTGAAATGGTCCAGTTCTCTTCAACCACGCCATATCCCTAATTCATTACCTAGTAGAAATGTCACAGCTAAGTTGAAATTGTTCTTTTCCCTGGTTTTTGATTCCATGCTTATGTTACACGTTTTAAAACACGTGTTTTGTGTTTGATATTTTTTTAAAGATTTATTTTTATTATTTTTTTTTATTGGAAAGGCGGATATACAGAGAGGAGAGACAGAAAGCAAGATCTTCCGTCCAATGATTCACTCCCCAAGTGAGCACAACGGCCAATGCTATGCCGATCCAAAGCCAGGAGCCTCTTCCGGGTCTCCCACACGGGTTCAGGGTCCCAAGGCTTTGGGCCATCCTCGACTGCTTTCCCGGGTCACAGGCAGGGAGCTGGAAGGGAAGCGGGGCTGCCGGGATAGAACTGGCGCCCATAAGGAATCCCTGGTGTGCAAGGCAAGGACCTTAACCACTGTGCTACTGCGCTGGGCCCTGTGTTTGATATTAATTCCATAGACTTCCAGAAGAAGGAAGAGTAGATTCCTGACTTTTTGAATCCCCTTAGCTCACATCTTACACCCTATGGAAAAGGTTTTGTTCTGTAATAAAACTTTCTGGGTGTTGGTGGGAAAGCTTTACTACTGCCTGTATCTAGAGAAACACTGAGAGTTCAGACAGAAACACAGCGTTCAGATGTTCATTTCTTTTGAACTCTGGAACACAAACAGTTTCTTCTCAAGAGGTTACTCGGATGCCTTGTCTAGTCTCTTCAAAATATTGTGAGAAGCAGCTTTGTCAGATGATACTGACATGCTCAGATTTGGTGTTCTGAATCCTGAAAGAGGAGAGCAGGTGTGTGCAAGGGAACTAGCAGAGATCTTTGAGTGCCTAAAAGAGTCCAACCATGTGTGTGCATGGGGTTGGGAGAAAGGAAGGGGTAAGAATTATATCAGTAAGTCATTATTCTGTATACAATTCTTGATATATCAAAATTTGCAAGGTTTTTAAAATAATTTTCTGTAATGAGAAATGAATGTATGTCCTGAGATATGAATAAATGGTGTGTTCCTCAGTTGAAATAATGTACATTTTTCTCCTTAACTCACCCATACAGCACAATAAATATTTGGTATATATTTGCTGAAGTGAATTATAGTTCATGGTTTCAGTTCATTTAGGGTTGGAGGAATTTCAGAGACAAGCTGTTAATAATAAAGTTCTGTGGAATATAGGAGAGAGAACTAAGATGGATTTGGGGTCCTGACTATATTAGGAAGTGCTTGCAAGTTATAAACTCTGGTTTTATTTGTTTATGGACATAGTATGTCTCACAGGTCTCTTTTTAAAAAGATTTTGTTTTCTTTAAAGGTAGAGTTACAGAGAGGAAGGGAGAGGGAGGGAGACAGAGAAATCCTCCATCAGTTTGTTCACTCCCCAAATGGCTTCGGTGGCCTGGGCTGGGTCAGACCAAATCCAGGAGCCTGGAACTCCATCTGGGTCTTTCATGAATGACTGGGGCACAAGCATGTAGGCTTTCTTCTGCTTCTTTCCCAGGCATGTTAACAGAGACCTGGATTGGAAGTGTTGCAGCTAGAACTTGAACTGGCACTGATATGGAGTGCTAGTGTCACAGGTGGTGGCTTGACTTGCAGACACACATCACCAGCATCTAATCTAGATCTTTCAAATCAAAGTTGAATGGAATTGCAGTTTAACCTTTAGAACCCTAGTGATATCCTGTGAAAGTGACTTCCTGAAAAGATAATGCTTCAAACTACATTGCATAATTATCTCTTCCACAGCACCAGCTTGAAGTAGTCTTCTGGTGGCAGGAATTTCTTTCCTTGCTATGTATCTCTTTAGATAATTTCCTCATTTTTTTATTTGACTCCCTCAGAGTATCAGTGAATGACAACAATTGGGAGTAAGAGTTGAAACTTTAAGGTAAAGCCCATTCTTTGTTTCTGTATCATGGCAGAGATTATTGATAACAATGAATTTTCAGTCACAATGTCCCACACAGAAATTATTGTCTACTTGTGTGGTTTCTGAAAAGGTGATGTTTGCTGCGTTAATGTGCTCTTTTAGAAATTATATAACCCATTCTGGAATGGATGTGAGGGCACACTCATTCTCATTCTTGTTTATTCTAAATGAATAATCTCAAATGAGCTTTCCAAATCTCAGCAATCTCAAGAGAGGAGAGTCCATTTGGAAGGGATTTTTCTTACTATGCTAAAGCTAAAGTAATTAAGAATCCACATTTTTTATTTGCAGGAAACAGTATTATGCATTTCCCTTGGAAGAGAATAAGTAGAGAAGATAAAGGGACACTCTCAAATTTCAGTCTGTGTGACCTGTTTTTAAATAAACATCATCATATTCCACAGTCAATTATCTCCAAAGTACAGTGTGTTCTGTAGCCAGAGAGAAGGGGGGAGGGGAGCGAGGGAGAGCTTGCTTGTTGGAAGTGCTTACAGAAAGGACACATGCATTGGAGTGTACATTATTCTATTGTCCTCAGAATAATTTTGCACCATTTGGGAGGGGTATTATATGATTTCATAAATATCGAATTGCAGTCCTCAGTGAAAGAGACAAACATGGCCGGGAAAACAGAATGAGGTATGTTATGTTCAGCGCAGTGATAGGGCTTCTAATACCAAAGCAAAAACAAGCCATTAGTTGCAACTATCAAGTACAAGTGGTCTGATCACAGTGGCAGGATAAGTATCCCATTTTATTATGGCTTCGTTACAGGTTTTTGCAAGACACTCTGGCTCCCCATTAAAATTATTTTCTGCAATGGCACCGTGAGGGTTCAGAATCCAAAAGCATAACTATTATTTTTGTTTACACCATGCTGCGCCACAGGGAGAGTAAATAGTGTTTTGGGTTTTGTTTCTTTTATTCTCTCCTTTCTTTTCACCTATGAAAAGATCAAAATTGTAGAGAAATATTTGTTGGAAAATGATCTTAAAAAAAGCTTAGTTTTGATCAAAATGATGTTGGCCACAGTGAAGACAGGTATGTTGCCCATGCCTGTGTAATCAGTTAAGATTGTTTTGTTTGGGTTTAAATTTTCTTGTTTTTGATTTAGAGGTAACGTTGGCAGCAAAGGAAGATTTCAGATAGTTGTAATTCAGACATAGCACTTCTATTGATCGCATGGGCACTAGTCAGCCTCCTACAATAGCAGACATTCTGCCTGTTTTGATAGAAACCCCTTTCTGTGTGGCCTGGGATTTGAATCTGAAGGCCTTTGGTTCTTGGCTTCTCTCTTGGCTGGTTGCTGGGTGGAGTGGCGCTGATCATTCTTTCTCCAAGGAAGGCCTATTTCCGTCAGAAGTGACCGCATCCTTGCTTTTATGGCAGTTAAACTTGATAATTATTGGTAATTCTGGCATCGTCCCACCCCTGTTTTCTTGTTCATAAGCCTAAAGAAGTATTTTTAAAAGGCTCATAAGCTCACTTTTTGCAGTAACCCGACTCCTTTGCCCATGTGAAATCCTACAGCTTGCCTCAGGACACCAGCCATAGAGCGTTCTCCTTCTCATTGTGCCAGCAAATCCTCACAAATTATTTATTTCCCATTTTAGACACTGGACAGTGACTCATTGTGCCCTGGAAATATTATCGCTGTAGTAATTTTCTTGTGTGGCTCAGCTTAATGTCAGAGAAATGGGTAGTTACAAGTCCAGACACTATAAAGATGGAACTAAATATTCTAAAAATAGAGTGTTTGGTTAACGTTTGGTAGTCAACAACTTTTCTACAGCCACACACAGTGCCGGGACTAAGGAATGGAAGAAATATCCTCATGTGGTGGCTGGTAAACTCACCCTTCAGATTAACCTCTTAATGTTAAGACTTCAGAGCGACAACATCTTTATCTCAAGGGATCAACTATTGGGAGGAAATGCCTTGCTTATGGGTGATGGGTCACACAAAATTATCTGAGAATTAATTTTCAATTATCAAAATGTCTAAAGAACTTATGGTTCTTGACCAATGAATGTATTTTCCCGTAGCCTGGTGTGAGACAAAGCATGTTTGAGAGTTAAAAATGAACGGCAGGAAAAATCTGATCATTAAATGCACAGATTCCTTTTAGCATTATAAAAGTTGAAGACAGATTTTCCCTTGATCTAGCACAGGGGAGAAAATGTACAGTTGAGAAAAATCCAAGAGGAGTTGAATGTATACTGAAATCTTCTGTCTAGATCCAGTGCAGTTTCATTCTATTATGTATCCTAAAACCGAGACATTTTATGTTGTAACACTAGAATTTTGTCATTCTTCTTATATTATTAGATTAAATCATTTGATGATCAATCCTAGGGACTTATTAACAGTAGGGTGAATGAGAGAGAGAAAATCACATCGCCAGCCAGGAGATTAGCAGTGACAGCACCAGTCCCTGATCTCTACCACACACAGCGAAGACCTGGGATTCATTCACATCTCTTGGGTTCAACCTTGACTCAAACCAGACATTATTGGTATTTTGGAACGTAACCAGCCAATGAGATTTCTTTCTGACTCTCTCTCCAATGATTGTCCAAAGAGGCAATTATAAAAACCTTGGAGTTAACCTCATTATAACCCATTAATACCTTACAAGAAATTAAGCATTAATGAATTCCCGCAAATAAAGGCAAATATATTTAAATACTCTTTTATGTAGTCTGTGCAGCATAGAAGTATATAACAGGGCCTTCTAGTCTTCTGCTTTGATGTTTAGGGTTCTGGAAATTGATGAAACATCTCTACGTCATCATTCTAAAATCTAATACTCTTGCATTCAGTGGATTCAGTACTTATATATTAAGTTGTAGCTGTGCTCCACACTTTGTATTCAGAGATATAGAAAGCAATGTTATATTTTCTTTGAGTGCTCTATAGTGCATTGGGTAGAGATAAGAGGTAATCCATGTTACTAAAATGCAAAGTAGAAACTAGTACTCAAGTAGCTATTAACAAAGTTCTTGGTGTTTGGAGGACAAAATAATTATTCCACACTGGGATTGAAGAGAAATTTTCATTTTCCAAAATATCCCCAGAATAATCTAATTTGCATGCTGTGCTTAGTTGCAAAAAGTATTGCATCCATTGGTTCACTCCTCAGTGACGACAGTGGCAAGGGTTAAGCCAGGTCAAAGTCAGAGCCAGGAGGTTCTTCAGGCTCTCCTACAGGTGCTTCAGAGGTCCAAGCGTTGGGGCCCTTGTTCATTCTTTCCTCAGCAGTTAGTAGGGAGCTAAAGCAGGAATAGAGCCAGTGGGACATGAAATGGTACCTACATGACATGTCAGCAATCAGGCCACAGTGCTGTCCCTCCTTCATATTATAAAATGATAAAGAATCATGTGGCTTATTCTACAATTCAGGGGACTTCCTAGAAGTCAAAGATCCAAGCCAGATCTTGATAAATAAGAGGATTCAGTTGGAAAAGTTAGAAAATCCTGGTTGGAAAGGACAACAGGAGCTGGGCAGGAGCACCATAAATACACTTTGTAAGTTCAGGATCCAAGAGTAAATGTTTAGTGAGAATAGAGTTATCCAAAAAGAAATTAAGAATCTTTTATTTAGAGGATGATTTAGCTCCATCTTAAGGAAAATCCTGAAAACTAATCTAAGCTTTGAACACCTTGAGTAGATGCTAAGTGCAGAAATAAATAAGATGGGAAGTGACCTCTGAGTTTCTAAGTTCCCTGGTTTGATGAACAGCAGTTTTTGCAACATTGTTCATGCATACTGTAAGGATATCACTCTAACACACTCTTGAAATTCTTTTATTATTTATTTCAAGCTTTATAATAAAAAGTTCCAGGTCCCAGCATGGTAGCCTAGCTAGAGTCCTTGTCTTGCATGAACTGGGATCCCATATGGGTGCCAGTTCTAATCCCGGTGGCCCCACTTCCCCTTCAATTCCCTGATTGTTGCATGAGAAAGCAGTTGAGAATTGTCCAAAGCCTTGGGACCTTCCACCTGCCTGGGAGACCCGGAAGAGGCTCTGGGCTCCTGACTTCTGATTGGCTCAGTTCCAGCCATTTTGGTTGCTTTGGGAGTGAATGAACAGACGGAAGCTCTTCCTCTCTGTCTCTCCTCTCTATATATCTGTCTTTCCACTAAAAATAAAATCTTTTTAAAAAGTTCCAGATGCAATAGAGTGCACTTATTTTTTATTTCTGCAAGTTTATAAAAGGATAGTATATGATGTTTCATTACATGTATAAATTGTGCAATGTGTATTCATGATCAATAAATATATGCTGTTAAACACTTAAGATTTATTTATATTGAAAACATAAAATCTTATTGTGCACTCTGCTTATGGAGAACATTTTTTCTCGTCATCATTCTATTGTGCAATAGAACTATGGAACTACTTAGTCCAAAGTAACTTCTTCTGGAACCTAATACCTGTTAGTCAATCTGTACCCATTGCATTCCTTCTTCCCTCCACAGGTTCTGACAATCACCATTATATGTTAAATGTCCATGGGGCCACCTATTTTGTAGTTTACACATATGAATGAGATCATGTGATACTTTGTGCTTGGGTTATTTCATATAACTCAGTGACACCAATTCTATCTGTGTTATTTGAAATGAAGAAATTTTGTTCTCATTTTAAGACTAAGTAATATTCCTTTGTGGGTATATCACATCTTCTTTGTTTACTCATCGGTACATGAACAGTTAGATTGTTTTCATTTCTTGCATTTTGTGAATAGTGATACAATAAATATGAGAATGTGAATGTCTCTTTGACCAGTGGATTTAGTTTCTCCTACATATATGATGCCAGAATGGGAATGTTGGATCATATGGAAGTTTCATTTTTAGCTTTTTGAGGAACCTCCTTAAAGTTTTCCACCCTGGTTGTACCAATTTACATTTCTACCAACAGTGCAAAAGGGTTCTCTTTGCCTATATTCTGGCCAACATTTATTATTATTATTATTATTATTATTATTATTATTATTTTGCTAATGGTCATCCACACTGTAGTAAGATGATATCTCAGTGTGGTTTTGATTTTATAATTCTCTAATGATTAGTTATGTTACACATTTTTTTCAGGTACCTGTGCACTATTTATGTCTTCATTTGAGCAAACTTCATCTACTGCCTAGATTTTTTTTTTTTTTTTTACTATTTATATATTTTTATTTGAAAGAGGGAAAGAGACAGAGAGAGGGAAACAATCTCTGTTCCTTAAAATGTTACAACAGCTAAGGCTCAGCCATTCAAAATGTAAGAACCCGGAACTCAAGTACTGAACTGTCAAATACTGCCATGTCAGATGTGTTCTGACATGAAGCTGGATCAGAAGCAGGGTAACTAGCTGGTTTGAACCAGCAGATACTCTGATATGTGATGTGGGTGTGCCAAGCAGCAACTTAATATAATGTGCACGATATGGTCTCCCTCCTGTCCTCCCTCATATTTTCTAACCTAATTATTTGGAGGTATTTTTGTCAAGGAGTTATTTGAATTCTTTTTATATTCTGATGTTAACCCTTTGTCTTATATATCATTATGTAGGTTCTTGTTTGTTTAATGTATTTCATTTTTAATTCTTTTGATTAATATAAAGAAAACAGATTTTATTCATTCCATAAGCACAGTATCAAAATAATGGCCATATTACCCCTACTCTCCTGATCATTCACGATGCCCCCCTTGTCCCCTTCAGCTTTTACAAAAGCATAATCCACTCTGTTTCACGGGCTTAATTTGTCAATAATCATAAAATTCAACAAGTGGAAACAAGGAAGATCATAGTTCCACAAGTGCTTGGCTCTTGTGACCATTGCTATACTGTGCAAAATCTCTTAAGTTTGATGAAATATCATTTTTCTGTTTTTGTTTTGTTTCCTGTGTTTGGGGGTTCTGATCCAGAAAAATCCTTGCCAATCCCCATGTCTAGAAGTGAATTTCTTATGTTTTCACATTTTTTAAAAAAGGTTTTATTTATTCAGAAGGCAAAGCTAGAGAGGAAGCAAAGGACACAGAGACATCTTGCATCCATTGACCACAACAGCTGAAAGCTGGACCACTCTGAATCCAGGAACCCAGGAACTTTCTCCAGGTCTCCCACATGGTGCAGGGCCCAACCACTTGTACTGTTCTCTGCTGCTTTCCAAGTCACATTAGCAGGGAACTGAATTTCAACTAGCCAGGACACAACCCAGTGCCAATCACATGTTTTTATGTCAATACCATGTCTTTAAATGCTATAGCTTTCTAATATATTTTATTATGAAGTAGTGTAATGTTCCCTGCTTTATTTATTTTTTATCAGTATCAATTTGGTATTTTAGGCCTTTTATTATTCCAAAGTTAAGTAAAATTTTTAAATTAGTTCTTTGGAAAATGTCATGGACATTTTTACATGGATCTTATTGAATCTATAAATTGCTTAGTTAGTATGTAATTTAAATATGATTTTTCCAATCTGTAAATATGGGATTTCTGTCCTTTTCATTCTCTTCAAGTTCTTGTATCAGTGACATATAGTATTCCTTATAGAGATCTTTCAACTCTTTGCTAAATTTATTCTTAAGTATTTTAAGTTTTTGTAGCTATAACAGTGGAATTTTTTTTCAAGTGATTCACAATTCATATATAGCCATACTTTGGTTTTTGTACATCAACTTTGTATGATGTGACTTTATTTTACTAGTTTCAGCATTGTTTTGGTAGAACAATAAAGAGAGAGAGAGAGAGAGAGAGAGAGAGAGAGTGTGTGTGTGTGTGTGTGTGACCATGTACAAACATTGACAGTTTGACTTCACCCTTTACAGTCTGGTGTCATTTATTTCTTTCCATTGCCTAATTACTCAGGCTAGGACTTCAAGTACGATCTTCAATAGAAATTGAAAATAGAACATTCATGTCTTGTTCCAAATCTGGTAGGCAAGTGTTCAGCTTTTCTCCCATCCAGTATATTAGCTATTAGATTGTTATATCTGACTTTTATTTTTATGTTGAGATATGCTCATTCTTCATATAACTTGGAATGTTTCTCTTGAAGGCATATTTAATGTCTTTTCTGCATTTGAGATGATCTTATGATTTTTGTCCTTCGTTGTATTCATGTAGTGTGCTATATTAATTGATTTCAATATTGATGCTCTCTTACAATACTGGGAAGAATTCCAGATGATCCTTGTAAACCATCTTTTTAATCTGCTGCTGGATTCAATTCACTACTATTTTGTTGAGGATTCTGCCCTCTCTGTTCATCAAGGATGTTGGCTTCTGGCTGTGTGTGTGTGTGTGTGTGTGTGTGTGTGTGTGTGTGTTCTTTCTGGTTTTGGTATTAAGGTAATGCTTATCCTATAGAATGGACAAAGTTTATTTTATAATGTAGAAACCAATATAAAGACTGATTTGTTTTTATTAATGGAGAGGAAAGAATCTATGCTGAGAGAAAATGACCAAATACTACTTAGATTTCTGGATTCAGCAAAGGAACCAACAATTCTTCCAAACCTTATATTGATTGCCAGCAGTCTTTAGAAGGTAGCTGTGTACTCACTTGGGGAAAGGGGAGAGACAGAGAAAGCAGGGAATGGGATAAAAGGGTTTAGTATAAACTACAATCATACACAATGCGCTTCAAAATTAACATTTTTCCTTTAAGTGAGTTACTGAATCTGTCTCAACTTCAGGAGAAAAGAAGGGAAAATGGAGGGGATGTATCTATACCTGTAAAACCATATCATGGGTCCAGACACAGTAGCCTAGTGGCTAAAGTTCTCACCTTGCTTGAGCCGGGATCCCGTATGAGCACCAGTTCATATCACAGCTGTTTCACTTCCCATCTAGCAACCTGCTTGTGGCCTAGGACAGCAGTGGAGTTTGGTCCAAGCCTTGAGACCTCACTCCTGCGTGGGAAATCCCGAAGCTGCTCCTGGCTCCTGGCTTTGGATGGGCTCAGCTCTGGCAGTTGTAACCATTTGAGGAGTGAACCAGTGGATGCAAGGTCTTTCTCTCTGTCTCACCTTCTGTCTGTGTAGCCACCTTTCCAATATAAATAAATAAATATTACAGAAAAACTCATCTAAAATCATAAATTTTAAAAATAATCAATTTAAAATTTGCAAATAAACTAATAGAAACTTCCCTTAGGAATGTGGTATAGCACATAGATAAAATACATGTAAACATTCCAATTTTAGCAAATAGTATCTACTCAGTTAATGCTCTATTATTTTAAACTTCATTATTCTTAGTGATATGAAGCATATTATCCAACTCTCATCTTTGAATACATAAATGTTCCTTCCTAATATTTTATCTCCTTCCCTGGTTTATTTAAATTCCTGAACCATTTTCTACTGAAGTGGAAAAGAAATGGAGAGCAGGAGAGGTTGTGCAAAAGAGAGAGGAGGTTGGGGAGACAAGTTCTTTTTTATTAATTATATTTATGTGATGTGAATAAACCTGACAGATTCCATGATACAGATCTAGTAGTGTAGGGATACTCCACACCCCACTCTCCTCAAGCTTCCTTTCCTGTCCTAATTTTTTTCTAATTTTTATAATGACAAATGTTCATTGTGTTTCATAATCACAAGCTTAGAACTCCAAATAGATAAATATATCAAGGCATAGCAAAGAGAATAAAAGAACAGAAAAGGCCCCTTAATTTCTCATGAGTATTGTAAACAGTGATCAAATCCAAGGATCATAATCTTGCTTATGAAGATTACCAATTTTAAACTCTATGTATTAGAGTATTGTGACAGGTTAGGGAACTGTTCATTTTTTAGGAGTGGCTTTAACTGAGGTTTTGCAGCTGAATCCATTGAGTTGCAAAAAAGACAAGATTCCATTCCTTTTTTCTGGCTGAGTGGTATTTCATTGTGTATGTATACCATATTTCTTTTTACAGTCATCAGTTGATGAACATGTAAGTCAATTCTTAAGCTTGGCTATTATGAATTGAACTTCCATAAGCATGAGTATGCAGGTAACTCTCTCATATGATGATTTCACTTCACTTGGATAAGTTTTTGGGAGTGAGATGGATGGGTCATTTGGTGGATGTGCCCATCTGGGATCCCAGGGTGTTCAAGGAGAGAACTTTACTCACTAGGCCACCGCGCCAGGCCCAGGAAGGACATTCTTATATGACTTCACAGACAGAGTAGATCTTGTGGACAATCATAGCAATCCCTTCAGTCTTTTCATCATTTGAGTATCTATTCCCAGTTCTTCAGAAAGTCCTCATTTACAATGGAAAACATCTGTATTCAGAGAACTATACCTGTTCTGGTTAGGATATGTGAAATCTGAAAATCAGATGCTATCATTGAGGTGTGCTCTCACCAGTGGAGTGCAGTGTCACTTTTCATCCAGACACTGGCAACAAAATAGCTGCAGTCTATGGACTTTGATCCCTCTAACACCCATTCTTGTCAGTGTGGATCTTTGTAGCCCAGTGGCTGCAGAGGAAATGCTGGCCCTTTGCTTTTGGTTCATAGAAAATATATGTGAAGCATGGTACATTTAGCAGGAATATTTTGCATACTTCCTTTCCCCTGGGAGGAGTATAAAGTATGGCTTTCCCTGTTGGCCAAATCACATCAGTCCTTTGAAAAAGGACAAAGGAAAAAGAAATAAAGACCTTCACGGTGCATTCAGTAATTTACATCTGATAACAAATGTTGGCCAAAAAATATGTAGTAGAAAATGTTGCTAAACATTAGGGGTAAAAAATTAAGTGTTTCACTTCTCTTTATATCTTACTCATTAAAAATGAAAGATTCATTCATTCACACATTCATTTGTTGATTCATTTGAAAGGCAGAAAGACAGAGAGGCCATCCATCTACTGGTTCATTTCTCAAATGACTGCTAAGTCTGGGGTTGAACTGGTACAAATACAAGAGTCAGGACTTTTCCTAGTCTCCCACATGGGAGGTAATGGCCCAAGCACTTGGACCATCTTCTTATCCTTTGCCAGGTCATTAACTGGTAGCTAGATTTAAAGTAGTGTGAGCCATAAGCATTCTGCTGTATAAGTGTGTCCTGACATTATAGGTAAGGACAATGGCAGAGAGTGCAGCATTCTATAGTCCAGATATATTTAACAATTTCATTGTAATAATATAGGGGAAATCAGTGGAGGATGAGGAAAGCAGGAAGAGGGAAAGGGAAAGAGCCTGAGGAACTGTATTATAAAATTTAAAAAAAAATAATTAAAAACAAAAAAAAGAAAGTAGGATGGCTGGGACTCCAGCTTGTGCCCATATAGCATGCCACAGTCATAGGTGACTGACTGCTTTACGTGTTACGCCACAGTGCCATCCATTATATTGTATTCTTTTGCCCATGTCTCACAAGACTTGGGTGTCTGTTTTCTAAATTTTGTCAAAAGAATAAAACTATGTTGTGTCTAAGTTTTATTCTCACTTTAGAATTGTATGTGTCCCAATCTGTGAGGAAAATATTTTCCCTTTATCAGAGGTTTATTGATTGGTAGAAATTATATGTATATAAGTATATAGATATGTAATTATATATAATTTATATGTATATTTAAATGATATAGTATTATTATATTATACTTTCAGTGATTTGCCAGTGACATTCTGTCAAGCTGTTCTCCATTTTCCTTCAGTATTACTCAAGGAAGTGCCCAAGAATGGTGAGAACCTTAATTGGTTACCTGGAGCAGTAATACCATAAACAGAACCATATGCAGAGTTCTATGCATTGATACAATTCTGAATGCCTGTGCATGATCAAGACCTCTACAAGTTAACCGTTGTTGAGGAGCAGATCTGACAATATTTTTTAAAATTTTGTTTTTATGTTAAATGATATAAACTCGTGTGATCCTCATTGAACATGTTTGGATGAGGTAAGGCAGAGAATTTATTATCTCCTTTTTGTGAGTGAATTAATTGACACACATAGAATTGAGGTAACCTATAGTGATAAGGATGAATTACCAATAATCAGATGATATTTTGTAGAGCATAGCCTCAAAACCAGTGCTTTATTGCAAGGTGGTTGTCCACAGAATCAGAGCCTTACAAAATATGAAATAATTAGTAGAAATCATCTCATCTGATGCCCCCATTTTACAGGTAAAGGCATAAAGTTTATATCAGTTTGTTCTGAGGCTTATGACACACATAAACCCAACAAGCTATCAGGAATCTATTATTAAAAAGACTAAATATAGTTCTTGGAATCATTACCACTTCAGTGCAAATTTCATTTCCACTTCCTGGGCATTTGAGTCTACCTAAGTTATTCCCCCTCCCTGACCCCCACTGTCAATAACGTGTATCAATAAAAATGTTTGAATGTATTCATCAGGATAACAAGCCACTGTTTGGCCTGATGCTTGACCCATAATTTTCAACTAATATTTACTTGCTTTCATCCACTCACTCATCCCCTTACACAATTGGGACTATGATTGAGCACTGTTCATTTTATGTTGGATTTTGCTGTGTACACTCAAATAATATATTGGAAATGAGCACAGTATTCTCCCCAGCCTCCAGTCCCAACCACTGGACCTCATGGCGCATCCTGAGGAGGACATTGCCTGCCTGGATGTACCAACAGTGGCCTTACAAAGTGTCTACTGTATAAAGGAACCTGGCTTGATCAGGGGTGTCTGGTGGAAAGTACCTGCTTCATCGGCAGATAGGGTTTTATGAATGGAGCTTTCTTTAATAGCAAAATATTTGCCAGGAGGAGCTGTAAACAGAAGGCCTGATTCACTTGCTCCTTTTCTCTTGCCCTCTCTTGGCCTTTGTGTGAATTAAGGTGTTTATACTCAGGAAAGAGCTGGTACTGATATCCTTGTCAGGTCAAGAGAAATCCTTTCCTGCCATTCCTTGTACTTCCTTTTGCATGCTGTTAAACAATTAAAGGGGTGTGGGTATAAGACACGGATAGCATTCACAGTTCTGAAGACGTTCGAACAAGCATGTCCTCCATTCTCTCCCCCCAGGCTTAACACAGACCATCTGAGCACCCGAACTGAGCTCAGGCATTTAATTCTAAGAGTCACTGCAGGTCAGTTCCCTCATGTGTCACTGTTGTCCTGACCTGATCCTCCACTGTCCTACCCTCACTACCCTAGCGTATTTGTCTCTTCTGAAGGTGTTACTGTTATGATTAAAGATCAGGTGTGGCCAACATCTTGGGTCTGTGGTAAGAGTTATGACTTCAATTAAATCATTTGGTCTTAACTCAATGTCAATGGCTTGGTTTTTAATTTGGGGGTGAATATATAAGATCTTTTTCCATTTTGCTGCTGTGAGGATCAATGAAGACACTCAGTGAGGGAAAGTGCTTGTAGAAAACAGTAGACAAGTATAAATAGGAAGATATAACTGGCCCTTTTTCACATTCCTTGAACAAATTGGCAGTCTCAATTAGAGTGGTAGCTGATTGAATCACATAGTATAGATGACTTTAGATGCAACTCTACCTAACCAGTACTTGGAAAAACTTAGCTGAGAATGTGATACTTCAGGGTTTGGATGCTACAAAAAGAATGGTGATTGCTTTTTATTTTTTTCCTACATCAGTATTAACTCTCAAAGAACTGTGGCTTATTCCTACTCTGTGTATGGTGAGCCCAGACCCTTGCAAATGCAGCTAAGTTCACAGGGGTTTACATAATTCTAAATTAGAATGAGACATTAGATCCTAGTTAGTGCTTATGGCAGGCTTGTAATTTAATATTTCAGACTGTGAATAGGAACATTGAGGGGAAGCTGTGGCCGTTCTCCTGGCCAGCACTCCTCTCCTGTCCAGATACCAGCTGTGCCTCCCGCAATGGAAGCCCTGACTACTGTTCTGCCTGCCTCTCTTTCCTCCATTCCTTCTTTTGCTCTCTCCAATCCTCACACTTCCTGAATAATTTTCTGCATGATGCTCACATTATAAATAAATGGCCACTGTCCTTTAGATATTTGTTTCCAGTATTCCTGAGCCGGGGAAATATCTCCAGTTTCATGTTGTTTCTGGTGTTCAAACACCAAGAAAATTTCCACTTGAGGTGGACCTGGCGCTGGAGGTATATTTTTTTTCCTTTTCTACTTTATTGTTGGCCAGTTTGGGCCAGCACGTTGCTAGGCTGTGTTGGTTTCTTAGCTCTTGTAACCAAGCTAAGACGCACATGTCGAAAAATATGTTTTCTTCCTCTCTAAAAAGGTCTTCCCTTTTTTTTTCTGTAGTGCTTCCAGAGGGGAAAACAGTGTTTGCTTGATTCTAATTCTGGCATATGAAGTGTTGACTACAAAATGTTTTTTTTATCATTGTGTTATCTTGTCAAAGCGTTATTGTCATTGTCATTTTTAATTTAATAGCAGGAATGTTCTACTTGTACCAAGGTTATTTCGTATTTCAAGTAAACATAACAACGGAGAAAGTTCAGATGCAAAAATATAATACCGAGAAGCTAATTAATTTTACACTTGTTTTCAAAATCCTAAAGTTGAAATACTTGTGCATGATGCATTTACATGGTACATCTGCAGATTAAGAATAACAATTACTATTATATTGTAAACAATAAAAAAATAAGTGTACCATATCCTCATAGGCAGAGATCAGGGCTGTGTACCAAGGTGGCCTGCAGGCTTGGGATAGTAGTTGTACCACTATGATTTAATGTCCCTTTGGCTTCTACAGTAACAAGACCAGCCAACCACAGTTAACAGAGCTCTTGCAGTGTACCCAAGCTCTTATGGGAAGCGATTAGTATGGACAAGATTGTGAGCTAGATAAAGATTATTTTTGTAGTTCCGAGGTGATAGCGAAATTTCTACATTCTTTGTCAGAAATCCAAAATCCTTTGGTCCTCAAATAGTGATGGAAGTTTTCATTTCAGCAAGCCTAGCAATGGCCATAGAAAAAAATGAAATGGGATCTGACAGAGAGAGAGAGCTGAATCAGCTGTAATTCCTGAGTCAGATATCAAACAAATCTGTAAATGGCTAATGCCTAAATTACGTATCACAATGAACAAGGTGTCCAAGGAACACATTGAAGGCTTGGATAAATTCTTCCTGAAGAAATATATCTCAGCCATATGTAGTATTTGTCACTTAGACCACTGCCTTGCCTTCTAGAGATATCACTAGTGTAATATTTACCTCTGTCACTCTCTAACACTTATAACTGTCCATCTTAAGTCCTCACGTAATGATAAGTTTCATATTAGCATAAATTTATCACTTTATAAAAGTCTTTGTAATACTTCACACCCATGCATCCATTTGTACTATGGTACCCCTATTCTTGACAATAGAATCCAGTTAGGCAGCAACATGAAATTTAATAATGGAGACAAAAACAGCTGAAAAAAAATATTGTGACCCCATAGAAAAATTAAATAAAAAGCCATGGACAATTCTTGAAGATGATTTCATTACAGTTTGAAATGCAAGTGGTCACAGGATGCCCGTGAGGTAAAATGACATGTACTCGTTTTATACTCCATCAGCATACATTGCCATTCAGTTTGCATGAGACATGGTGAGCAGAAAGTGGAAACACATCATCTTCTGATATCATGAGGCATTGATTCTAAGCCTGAGAGTCTCTCACTGTGATTGGACCTGTGCTTTTCCTCCCTATCACCGCCAAGGTTGTGCACATTTATCCCAGTGCTTGCCTTTTCTGTTAGCTTTGTTTCTTAGGTTGGGTTTGAATAGACATGCACTAAGTACTATCAGGAAGTGAGAGATTAAAAATTTAAGATTCATGGCATTTTTGTAAAAGTCTAGTGTTTGATAGCAACATAGAATTTGTTCCTCAGAGCATTAAAATGGTTGATGCTTAGCATTTCATATTACCTTGATTAATTAGAGCCATTAGAAATATTGAAGAAAGGCCCGGCGTGGTAGCCTAGTGGCTAAATCCTCACCTTCCATGAGCCAGGATCCTATATGGGCACCAGTTTGTATTCTGGCTACTACAATTCCCTTCCAACTCCCTGCTGTAGCCTGGGAAAACAGGCAAAGATGGCCCAAAGCCCACGTGGGGACCCGGAAGAAGTTTCTGACTTCAGATCAGTTCAGCTACAGCCATTTAGGGCCATTTTGGGAGTGAACCAGCAGATGAAAGATGTTTCTCTCTGCATTGCCTTCTCTCTGTAAATCTGCCTTTCCAAAAACAAATAAAAATAAATCTTTTAAAAAACATAGAATAAAAAAGAAGACTTATATTATGCATTAAGAAGGAGCAGCAACAAACTATAAGTAATGGAGCAAATCTGTCTACCACTGTGTTTGTAAATAGAGTTGTATTAAAATTCAGCCACCCACATTTGTTTGTTTTGTCTAAGCAATTTCCCTCTACAGAGTTGAGTACTTTTGAGAGATCAAGTAGCCCCCAAACTGTACAATATTTACTATTTGTCTCCTTGCAGAAGGTGTATGCCCATCTCTAATAACTTACTAGTACCCGAAGAGGAATGAGGAAAAAAATCTAGTCTTCCAAAATTTATTAATTTATTTTTCAATATATATGCAATGTGTAGTTCTAAAACTCAGTCCAATTCAGAAAAAAACTAACATGCAAGATAGCAGAAACAAAAAAAAAAAAGAGGGGGGACCTGAGCTAAGAGATAATGGATGAGAAATTGTTAAAATATAATTCTAGCTGTTTACCCAGATTGTTCTGATGATATGATACCCTTCAGGAATTTCTGCCAGATGTCAGAATATTCAGACAAATACAACACAATCTGCCTTCTAGGAGCTCCTAGTCTGTTAGTGGAGATGGACATGCAAATTAGCAAATGCTGCTTCCTATAACAGATGTGATTGGGGGGATAGAATAAAGGGGCAGAAAGGATACAACCGTGGGAGTGTATTGCCTTCTTGGAATTCTAGGGGATGATACCAGAATGGAGTTTCAGTTTCGTCTTGGTCTGAAAGAATGCAGCTTGATACACGGGTGGGGGGCGGGCAGAACCAAATATTTTTGTTCTGCAAGCTTTACCTGTGTCTTGAAGTAATATGATCACACTATATAAAATACTAATTCATATGTTATCTGTTTGATTTTTACAATGAAGGTAGCATATTACCAACATTTTGTTAAGGAAAGTGACTTATTAAGGTAGTATTTGCTAAGGGTCCCAATGCTTGTACACAGTAAAAATGACATGAGCCTACTTTAGACTACAAAACCTCAAGACAGTCCCCTTGGGTCAAACTTCCCTGGCCTGCATCTACAAATATTGCCTAAAACTTGTAATGGTTCTAAAATACGAGAGAAAGGAGCCTTTTACTGACTGTACTAGAGTAACCTCCCTTTTTTCAAACATGGCCAAGTTATTTTTTTTCTTTTTAACCCTAACATTATTGCACATGCTGCTAATTGAAGTAATTCCAATCAGAACTTCCTGTACTTTTCCGTTACACAAATGTGGCTGTGCTCATTACATGATCATGTGACTCACTCCTGACTTTCCCTGAAAATTTCTCTCCTGCCTGTCCTATTTTTCCAAACCCTGTTGTTGACACCAGGCCGTAGGACCCTCTATCTCCAATTGTGTTCCCTCCTCGTAGGTACCTTCTTCACTAGCAAAGTTTTTGTCATATGGAGTTATGTCTACTTAAACATCAGACTTTCAAAATTTGCTGATAAACTTAAGTCTCCAACTTGTCATTTCACTGTACTTGCCATATTCACTTTTCACATTGCTACGTCACTCTTGATCCCTGGACTGGAATGCTCAAGCTCTCCTCTATGCAAAACTTCAGCCTTTCACCTTATTCTTTTTCACAAGCCGTGAGTACATCTGGCAGCATTTTGGAAGCATGTCTCTCTATTTCCTATCCTATAGCAAAAGGGAGGGCTGATCCTACTGCTGAATCTTACCTCAGTAAGAGTGTTCTTGAAAACATGAATTGAGCTTTCCCTATGTACTTGCTTAACAAGAAATAGTAAAGCTTAGAAATTAACTGATGAATGTTAGTATCAGACACCAGAGTTCTTATCTTGCTGCTTCTCTTAAAAGCATTGGATTTTCAGCACCTTTGCTAAACTCTTAGCATCATTTAGCAAAGGCATTATCAGAGCAAGTTCTTGTTGGGCTCTTGTCAGGATTAAGAGAGTGGATACAAAGCTCTTAGGATGGTTCCTAGCAGTCTAAGATATACTATTTATTTATCAAGAATTGTTATTATTACATTCATCGTGTAATAATATGTCTCTGGTGGCCCAGAATATATGATTGCTATAATTATGGGTTTAATAATATTTTTGGACTAGTAATGACTCTAATATCTACATATAGCACTGTTTTCACAAGAGTATGAATTCCTGACTTCCAAAGTAAATGAGTTACGAAGAAATAGGAGTTAAAGAGTTCACTCATCTACAGGGGATATTCCAACTTGGAATTGGAGACTGGTGCTGAAAGGTGCCAACTGAAGATCAGCAGGAATGTTGTTTTGCTAAGTCCACTGTACTTGTGAGTTTGGATTCAAGTATTTCTAATGCTCCTGCTCCAATGAATCCTATCAAAGTCTGGTATATAGTCTTTAGTCCCTAGGTTTACAAGGTCAGTTTAATTTCTTTGTTAATTTTTGCTTCTTATGTGTCAGGGTGGCCGAGTGGTCTAAGGCGCCAGACTAATTTTTGCTTCTTCAGTTCTGTCTTCCTCATTTAGTAATAAGAAATTAAAGTATCTAATCAGCGGATCTGAAGGCATCTGCCTATGGGTCTTAGATATAGAGCTAAAAATCTCTATGGATTTTGCTGTCATGTGTTATTTCTTTCTTGAGGCTTGTTAAAAGGATCTCAGTGCTTTGCTACCTTTTTTTATTCCTTGGTAGTCGAAATGGTTGAGATTGACAAGCCAACATTCTCCATTTTCGGAGAGCTCAGTCCTAACGGAACAGTTTCTTTGTTTTCTTTATGTGATGTCTCAGGCTCCTCTTTTATAATTTTATACTGTGAAAAATTTCTTAAGGACTCTATCATATCCTGGAACTATGAAAACTGTTGCAGTTTATACAAATTCAAATCCAATTACTTTACACCAGTAACACAAATATTGAAAGCAGAGTATTTTAATATCATGAGGAGGAACAATGCCCTTCAGGAGGTAAGAGGGGATGTGGAAGAAAAGTGCAGTTGATTAGGTCTTAGCAACTGAGCTACACTCCTAATAGGGAATGTTAACCAAGGGCCATTCTGGGTCTTTTAAAAAAAAATGAGTAAACTTATAGATATGGAGAATTCTGCAGATTAATCTGTGTTTAGCAGAATGCATTTTAAAACGTACATTTTACTAATTTAGCCACATTTTACTTCGATTCCTGTATAATTTACGGTGAAAAACCAACAAAGCCTTTAAAATACAGATGGTTAAACACTTTTCTCTCAAATAGTGTGTGTTTGTGTATGCATGTGTGTGTACACATATACTTCACATGTCACCACAAATCAATGGCAATAGCAAATGGAGCAATTTTCTACAGTTTTGTCCAAATAACTGTGTGCTTAAGTACTACACACGGCAAATTGATGAAGTCTATTGACATTTCTCACTCCTGCTGTGTTTCTGTGTGATTCCAAATAGCTTATCCAATCTCTTCCTGGAAATGTAATTGAAGATTGTAGATTGCACATGTGCAACTATAAGGATCCTTTAAAAGGCAAATTCCCAGCCTCTCTGGGCTGCTGTATCCTTAGTCAGGGATTAGGAAGATGGCATCTCCTCAGTTACATCCAACAGAAAAGAAACATTCATGATTGTACTCTTAGCTGTAATCGATCCATTTGCTCACCTGACTAGTAACATGGGTGTAATGTTCCTTCATCAACTACAAAAGGTGAACAGAAGAGAATAACCCATAGCTACCAGAAATTAACTGATGTTAGGCAGGAAATAATATGAGAACCATCAGAAATGGGTAGAGTGGTTCTAGCTTTATACATTTCAAGAGAGAAATGAAGCATATGTAAGCTTGGAATAATGAGACAGATAAAATTCAAGATAGAATTAAGAAACTTGCTTAGGAGTTATCACTATATAATTATGATGCTGGGTAGAAATTGCCATGGAGAAAGCACAGATTAAGTCACTGAGAAGAAACTCAAAATATACTTCTGAAAAAACTCCACACTGTGGTGGAAGGCCATATGAAATTCTCATCTGTGGAAAGACTGAAGCATTGCAGTGGGGGTTCATAGCAGAGCAGCTTAGAGAGATCACTGTGGAAGTTGTTTCCAACTCAGATTCTAAAATTCTCATTATTGCAAAACGTTCTGCTAGGATGAAGGTAGAGATCCACCAGAGATGTGAGATAAGCAATTCATATGAAGGATTATTTAAATGGGATAATCTGAAAATTGTTCCTCTCTCCTCATTTTCTTATTTTAGATTTTACAGGGACACACTTTCAATTTACTTTATGATCAGAAGCTTAATAAAAACTACTACATAAAAATTTCACTGAGTAATAAATAGAAAAACCACCATTCCTCAAGGGTATAGATAACATCTATGAGCAATAATCAAATCTCAAAATGTCACTTTCACTTAAACATACTCCATATTTTTGTCTGTGTATATTAGTTACCATGAATTAGGGAAAAGATGTGATCGTTGTATTTTGGGGACTGACTTTATTTCACTAAGTCTAATGGCCTCCAGTTAAATCCACTTTGTTGCAAAACACAGGATTTCATTCATTTTTATAGCTGAGTAGTATTCCAAAGTCTCTGTGTTTGTATTTACATCACATATTTATACCACAGTTTCTTTATCCTGGTCATCAGTGAATGGATATCAGGGTTGTTTGTACATGTTAGCAATTCTGTGTTGAGCTGATAACTGAAAACCTGATTACTTCCTGGTGAGTTAATTCCTGATGTGGAATGGCTGCCTCATATGGTAGATCTGATATTTGGATTTCTGAGGAATCTCATCTCTCTGCCAAAATGGTTGTACTAGTTTGCATTCCCATGGACAGTATGTTAGGGTACTTTCCCGCAATCCCCACATCTTTAGCAGAATTCTCTATCTTTCAATTTTTGGATCATGGCCATTCTCACTGGGGTAAGGTGAAATCCCATTGTGTTTTTTGTTTGCATTTCCCCGATCCTGAGCATCTTCTCATGTTTCTGTTGGCCATTTGTACTTAATCCTTTGAAAAATGCCTTCTCATATGCTTAACCCATTTCATTACTGGGTTAACTGGATAGCTCATTTTGCTGTTATTGCAGTTCTTGAGCTTCTCTTGTTTATCTTGGATAGGAATCACTAACCCTTTATCAGATGTATATTTTACAAATATTTTCTCCCATTCTCTCAGTGGCCTCTTGAGTGTTTCCTTTGCAGTGCAGAAGCTGCTTAGCCTGATGTAATACCATTTGTCTATTTTTGCCTTTATTGCCTGGGATTCTGGGGTTTTATCCAAGAAATCTTTGCCTATGCCAATGTTAGAGTTTTCTCCTTATTGTCCTTTAGTAATACGATGGTTTCAGGCCTTAGATTTAGTTCCCTTATCCATTCTAAGTTGCTGTTTTGTATAGGATTTAAGGTAAGGGTCTTGTTTCACACTTTTGCATGCAGAAATTCAATTTTCACAGCAAACTTTGTGTAGTCTGTTCTAAGTTCAGTGTTTCTTCATGCAAATACCAAGCATTGAAAACCTCACATTTAGAAAACACTTTTTTTAAGAAGACTCAAGCTCAAGAGAACTCAGATGCTGCCAGGGCTCAAAGTGAGGGTTGTTGCATTAAGTCAGAGTGTCTGCTTCCACTTGCTGTGCCTGCAAATATTGGCTTGCTTTAAACTCACAGTCTGTACAGCTAGTTAGTTTTGTTATTTAAAATTGATCTTCTGATCCATGAAGCAACAGTAAACTGTTTGAGATCCCAAATCAAAGAACAGATTGTATAGATTCAAGAAAAACAAACAAATAATTACATCTTAAATTGTTGGAAAAAACCAAACAGCAACAATCTTCTAGCTTACCTGCCAAGGCCTGTTATCTGAGCTTCTGTTTTTGGCAAAGGATAGCAAATGACATTGCTTAGTGTCTGCCTGCTAGCACTGACAGGTGAACACTTCTACTGATTGAATCTGGAGGAGTTTGGGAGCTTTGCTCTTAATTTACCCGTGATCTAGTGGTCATGAGCAAAGCATATGCTTTTTCTGTATTTGGAAGGAAAACTCTCAGAATGCTTTCCTTGGAGGGGGAAATCAAATGTACATTTACATGAGGCATACCACTGGGAGGTTCACAACACGTTTGTGCAACTAATACAGAAGCCGGATTAGAGAAGAGACAGGCTAAAGATCTCAGAACTCGTAGACTGTGAGCTAAAAATTCAAGCCCAAGTTTTCCAAAATGACTTGCTCTGTCTGTCACATGACAGTGCTTCTACCTGTCATATGAATATTCAGTGGCTCTTGGAAAGGAGATGGTTTCCTTCTTTGAAGATAATGCTTAACCCATGCTTTCTCATAGGACTCTTTCACATAGAGTCCATATTGGCCCACTTCCATGAACTATTTTCCAAGCCATCAGGCATTGTATTAATTACTGAATTGTTTGGGGGTTTTTAATTATGTGAGGATCTTGAATGTGAATTCAATTATTGTTTCATCTTTCCTCTCCTTAATACTGTAATGGTGTAGTCATCCCAAGAGCTGTCCATATGTGAATAGCCAAAAGCAAGGAGCACAAGGCAGTTATTATGGTTTAACTTTGAGCTAAATAAAAAAGTATATGAGGTCCGGGTGTGGTAGCCTAGTGGCTAGAGTCCTTGCCTTCCACGCCCAGGATCCCATATAAGTGTCTGTCAATGTCCTGTTTGCTCCGCTTTCCATGCAACTCCCTGCTTGTGACTTGGGAAAGCAATAGAGGATGGCCAACAGCCTTGGGATCCTTAACCTGTGTAGGAGACCTGTGGGGAAGCTCCTGGCTCCTGACTTCAGATCAGCTCAGCTCTAGCTGTTCTGGCCATGTAGGGAGTGAACCAGGGGATGGAAGATTTTTCTCTCTCTCTCTCCTTCACTTTGTAAGTCTTACTTTCCAATAAAAATAAATAAATCTTTAACAACCACTGTATGAATAGGTATACACTTAAGTTGTTTGTTATATTTGGCCTTCCTCTATATTTTAAATCATTGATCACAATCAGGTTTATAATTTAGTTTTACCATTCATTCTCTTATTTTTTAAATGGTCTTCTCTGGTGTTGTTACTTGGTTAGTCATTAATTTATCTTTGAATAGCTCCCATGACAATGGATCAGGTGTGTGCCCCACACCTGGTTAGTATTCATGGACTATTTTAAATCTTTCCAAACCTTTCTCCAAATATGCCTTTATTAGCTCCTCAATTTGCCCAATCCAAAAAGCATAGAAAGAATAATTTGTTCATGCATACACTAATCCAGTATGATCATTCCGTTGCTTTTCATAAGATTGACCCATTGTGAAAGAGGCCTTTGAAAGTTAAGTCAATAAAGCTCAAACCTATCATGTTTGTCACAACTACACAGGTTCCCCCAGAAGAAAGTAATTTCTTTCTCCTGCTACATATTGGCTTTCTCTTATGGCATTGTAAAGTGGGTTCTAGAAGCTGAAAAGTAGCCCTCAAAAACACTCTCATATAATGGTACAATTTAGATTAATTGCACCACTTATTTATTTTAAACACAGATATTAGGTTAGTATCTCCATTAACCTTTTGACTCTCTGACTACCTTGAGTTGTCTGATATAGTTGTGTATTACCTCATGTAGAAAATGTGGTGACATTTGGATAACTGAGAACCTTATTGCTTTTGTGTATCAATATATATCTCTTTTTTAAGTTGCTTTTTATATTTCATAAGTTTTTTTTTAAAGATTTATTTTTATTATTTTTTCATTGGAAAGGCGGATATACAGAGAGGAGAGACGGGGAGGAAGATCTTCCGTCCAATGATTCACTCCCCAAGTGAGCGCAACGGGCCGATACTATGCCGATCCGAAGCCAGGAGCCTCTTGCGGGTCTCCCACGCAGGTGCAGGGTCCCAAAGCTTTGGGCTGTCCTCGACTGCTTTCCCAGGCCACAGGCAGGGAGCTGGAAGGGAAGCGGAGCTGCCGGGATTAGAACCGGCGCCCATATAGGATCCCGGGCGTGCAAGGCAAGGACCTTTAACCACTTGCGCCACTGCGCCGGGCCCTATTTCATAAGTTTTTTTCAGCAGTTTAATAAAGTGATGGTACTACTCAGAGTTAGCAGATTATTTTAGTCGGCAAAAATACACTGAGTTTTTACCTCTGGTATTTGCAAAGCTCCACATTTTGAAAAAAAGAAGTATGTTCTGAATGTATAAATCTTAGATAACTATATGAGTTAATAATATAGAAAAAACAGATACTGCACCACTACTTGGTTTTGACTTTTTGGAGCATGCTACATTTGGGAGCATTTTCCCATCTCATGGTGGAAAGCAGCCTTTTAGTAACGATTCCTTTAAGTCTCCCCAGTACTACAGGAGGCCCAACAATCTGCCTCTCTTTGCCAGCTTTGCTGCTGGCCTGCTGACCCAATGTTTTAAGTTGATTATATTTGCCTTTGAGGCCAAACAGTGACATAATGATCCTTTGGGGACTCATTTCCACACAACACTTAGTTTGGAAGTGACAAGAGTGCATTCAGTGAAATAATGATGGAGTGACTTGGATATTTTTAATGTCCTTTCAGGGGAAATACAAGGTGTTCTTGGTGTCCACAGAGCTGGCAGCCTACCCTATTTCTCAGCTTCGTGTTTCCAAATACCCTTCAGAAGCATACTAGGTGTTAACAAACAGCACGGTGTCTTGATTGATTCCTTCTAGCATGAACCCTGGTAGATACCATGAAGCAGTTTTTCTTCATCATTAGATTGATTAGGTGTTGATTTATTTCTCTGCTTCTAAGAGACTTAATGCTCATTGAATATAGGTGATTGGAATTTGATATAGTGTCCAGACTGCTATTATCAAAGTCAGAACACCTCAGTTTTGAATCTATAATATAGGAACACTAATCTTTGTCCTGGGACCCTGCAGTCATTTTTGTGTAGCCATCAAGCAACATGTGGTTATTCGTGCAGCTTGACAAGATGCTAACAAAGGAACCTGGGACGGTTTTTGATAGATTTTTCGTCTTCATTTATTCAACAAATATTTCCTCAGTTCTCAAAGATAGGTTTCTATAAAATAAGTCTGGCAGGCAAGTAGGTGCATTGGTAGCTTGAGGGTTGCACCTTTAGATCAGAGAAGTTCTGCTAGAGTCATTCTTCACAAATTGTTCCAAAAGCTTGCTTTATCTTACGTTCCTACAAAGGCTGATGCCATCAGACTGCTCACATGAAACCCATTGCTCAGAGAAATTTTTTATTAGTTTGCTCATATTTCACTTTTTTTAAGTTTTTTTTTTTTTATTGTTGCTTACATTATATTATGTAGTACAGTTTTATAGGCGCTGGGGATCCCCCCCACCCCTCCCATACCCCTCCCCCCATGGTGGATTCCTCCACCTTGTTGCATAACCATAGTTCAAGTTCAGTTGAGATTCATTGCTTGCAAACACCTGCCTAGCATAAAGTTCAGCGTCATATTTCACTTTTTATCATTGATTTTGCTTGAGGATTGGATCCTACGGATGCAAACACAAACTGAAAACTGAAATGGATTCTGTAATTCATCAGCCTTTCTGTTAGTGCTTATTATTCTGAGCTTATTTCTACCTGCTTTAACCTTTCTTGCTCGGATGATTTTTACAGTACATGCAGTGGTAGTGAGCTTATCCTGGAACACAAAGGTGAAGTTATTCAAAACATTGAGATGTAAGAATAACTCAAGCAGAACAGCACATGGCTCAACTTAACAGATTTGTATACTTGTCTGTGTGTGTGTGTCCTCTGCTTATTTTCTCGACCTCATCATTTCTACCTCTGTCCATGTCATGTGTGAACATGGTTCCATGGCCACCAATCACAAGAATTTTCACCCTTGACAGCTTTATCTTCCCAGGATGGAATCAACTGCTTAGTGTTAGTTCGTTTAACCACCAGTTCACTCCCCAAGTGACTGCATCAGTGAAAGCAAGACCCCCCCCAAAGCCAGAATCCAGGAGCTCCATCCAGGCCTCCTACATGAAGCACAGGGTCCCAGGAACATTACCAGGGAGATGAAGCAGACTTGGAGCAGCTGGGATTCAAACTGGCACTCATATAGGATGAGGCCAGCTTTCCATATGATTACTTAGCATACTACATCACAGACTGGTCCCTTTAAACACATATGGTTGCATCATATTTGTTATTAGTATGTTCAGAAAGAGACAAAAAAGAAAGGAACTAGGTTTAGATTCAATAACCTGTGAAAAAGTAAAAATATTTGAATTTTTCATTGAGCAGTCATGATATTTGTTATTTCTTCCAAAATTGCAAACCCTCTAGGAGGAGAGGGTTTATCTCTAAGAGTGCCTCAGCAAGTAATAGGCATTTATGCAGTGTTTTGTTTCCTCATTGTATTTATCCTAATGTAATATGGTATCACTGGGCCCTAGAAGTCTGTTGTTTGGGCTCAGTTGCCAGAAAGAGTTGTTAGGCTTTTACGATGCTAGAAGGTTTCTAACAATTGTGCCCGTTTGAGGTTTTGTCCATTCGTGGCATGCTCTTAGGAATCCTTCCTGGTAGGGAAGTGATTTGAATGACAAATTAATATTTTATTTATGCTTTTATTCTTCAGAAAAAAAAACAGCAAATAGAGGGAAATGCTTTTCAATTCGTACTCATTGTTTAAAGATTAAATACAAGGGACTTCAAAAACTATACAGAAAAATAAAATGAAAAGATGATTTTATTCTAGTGCAAAGAAAGTTTGAAACCCATATATGATTTTCTGAGCATACATTTTCCATGATCTTTTGAAGACCACTCCTTTGGCAGCTAACAATTCCTCAAATGAAATAACCAAAGCAAAACCATGTGAAGAGTTTGTTGTTGACTTTCCCTGTCCACTCATTTCCCCTACAAAACAAGCACAAAAATTTAAGCTTTTGAAGAATGTGTAAATTAGTATATTGCCTGTTTCTGATTTTTTGGAATGCAATGCAAGCTTTCCTAAATTTCTCAAAGGCATGTGACTTTCAAGACATCTTGAAATATGTAAATAATATTATAAATTCCCTGATGAATTGCAGATGTACCACCTTATTTTAGATCTCTGAATGATGTTAAGAAAGGTGCAGATTCTCTGCTATAATACCTGTGTCACATGTTAACATTACTAAACTTCACTCAACTTAGAAGAATATTGTGTTATGTGAATTTAATGAACTTCTGAACTGAACAGAATGTATCTAATTGACAAAGTGTCATCAAACAGAATAGAAGACAGTACAAGTTCGCTGGGTGGGGGTGAAGAGGAAACTTACATGAAGATGGAAGAGGAGAGAGACAGCCCATGACAAACTGGCAGTCAGGATGGAATTCACTGGAGGTTATCTGTACCTGAGCATGAACCAATGTACATGAGAAGCAACCTCTGAGAGTATGGGTACCCATTTCCATTCCATTTCCAGGTGCCTCTGATCTGATTAAGGAGCTTGGTGTTTCTGGCATGTAGGATTTCCATTACCTTTAGTTGTAGTACATAGACTCATAAAAGGCTGTGAGGAGTGTCCTATGACAGATAATCCACAGTAAAGATTTCAAGCTGTTTGGTAAATGAGCTATTTCCACAGGAGGTTTTATTTTTTGCCTCCAACATTTCCTTGTTCCCAATATATTAAAGCGTTTCAAGCAAGTTTTTGCTGTTCTCTCCTTCAACTTATTTTGTTTCAGTTACATTGCTTTTGATAATTAGCAGGTGAAGCACCTATTATCTTTGGTATTTATACAAAATTTATATACCGTGCATATTTCCAGAATACTCACAATTCTCCAATAACAAAAAAAGCTGGAATAATTATGGGAATCCAAATACTGCAATTTGTGTGTTCAGGTGGATTTTTCAAGACTATAATTGGGAAGAATGAAATTGGTTATAGAATTTTACCATTAAATGTAATCTGGTATGCACTTTAAACCTATGCAAAGCCACATATGTGTCTTAGCTGGACAGAACTTCAGTGAAAGTGGGACTGGAATGCTTCGGTTCAGATGTCGCCTCACTTGGAAGCCTTTGCAGACCCTGGAGTAATTGATCATCCCCTCTCTGAATTCCTGTTACCCTTTATCATATACCTCTTAAGTAAATTTTAATGCTCTCCTTCATATTAGTTTTTGTCTGCATGTGTTAACATCACTCTTAAGAGCTAAAACTCAGTGAAGACATGTTTCCTAGCCAGTGCTTTTGTTAAGAGTGCATAAGACCAAGAAGGTATCTGACAACCTTATTTGAATGAATGAACAAACCAAATCACACATGGGTTTTCAAGTCGGACAATCAATACTTCTGTTTCATTAAAGCAACAATGAAGATCAAGTCTTCTGTGACTTTCATTTACTCTGTGACCTTATAAAATTCTTTTCTGAAAATGATACTTGCCCTTCTTGTTGTAAACATGGTCTTTAGCCATTTGAGGACAGGGATATCGGGGGAGGGGGGGAGAGGGGAGAGAAAGAGAGAAACGTAATAGAATCGCTGAGGCAGTCTTCACCCTCAAGTTACTAGAAACAACAGAGGTATCTAATCATGTTGGCGCTATCCCTATGTTCTCTTGTGTTCTGTACTAGTGATCTTTTGTGATCAAAGACTGATTTGTCATGTGAAATAGAAATATTATCAGCTTCAGATTTTGGTGTTTTCTCTGGTATTGCTGTTTGTCTTTAGGGAAAGAGAAGTCAATGTCTGGAAGTGTCCTGTGCAAAGACAGAACATGGCCAATCTCCAACCTTTCATTTCAAAGGTGTTTCTCCCTGCGTGCATGCACCCAGTATATTAAGCCTCCTGCAGGATTTATCCCCTTAGTCCTTAAGTCTTTTGAGAGCTTCTAAATTTATGGTGCACTGACTGAGGTAATTGGGTCATGACTGGAGGTCATGTAAAAGTTTGTGATAGTTTTAATATTTCCTTTTCCTTTCTCAAATTAGGATTTTTATGTCATGTACTCTATTTGATCTCTGCATCATTTTATGGAACTCAATGCAAGGGAATGTTGCTGTCAAGTTCATCCTTATCCCATTCTCTGCCAAGTGGACTGCGAGCATCCAGTACTACATAGTACCCCAAATATTGTTAATTTCCTGAAAACCTAAATTTTCTACACATAGATGGAATTTTAGCAAAAAAGAAAAATGAAAAGAAATGTTTTGGTAGTTCATTTTGTTTTATCATAGTTTCTTTAGCTCTTGCCTGAGTAGTTATTAGAAAATTATAATTTACTCTCTAAGCATGACTAGCAGAGTCTTATGTTCATTAAGCACACTTTAAAAAATACACGTCTTGAAGCCAATATATCTATTCATTTTGTAATATGTATAAGTTTTGTTGAAGAAGTAATGGCAAATTATAAATTTTGTTATTTTAAATAAACTATATTAATACATAATTTTATCATAACTTTGCCTTACTTGGCAAGATCACATTCTCCATATAATTCTATAATTAATGGCTTAACAGAAACATAGTCATTTATATTTATTTTTGTAAGATATTGTCATTTTTATTCATTCAGTCTCAGAGCGCCCACATTGCTAGATAGTATTATTAACTATTGGCCAATTCCTTCATAAGTAGATTAATTTGAATCAGTATCCTGATTCAACAGTATATTAGGGATATACTGTTAATGATTGTGTTTCTGCAGTAATTTATTGTTTACCAAGCCAAATCACATATGTATGTTCAAAAGATATGAGGAAACATTCCTTTCTACTTTCCATGAGTAGATTTTATTTCATCCATGACTTGCTGATGTATATTTTGTAAATCATCCTTCCAGACTTGAAACCTATAAGACCAGATTCACATCACCTTGTCCTTGATCACGTGAGTTGGCCTTTTTCTCTAGACTTAAGAGGTTCATCAATGCACTTTTGCTAGCAAGGACAAGTCTAGGGCAAGGTTCTACTGCAGGCACTCTCTCACTGGGTAAACTTGTATGTTTGTTTCTGAATACAGTATTTCCATATTTGAGGGAAAAAAGCATCCTTTGCAAAGGAAAGGCAAAGAGTGCTTGAAAGGGACTGTTGTTTGTTCAGTAGTCATTTGACAAATGTTTGTTGAGTGTCTCCTGCGTACCAGTCACTTTTCCAGGCTCTGTGATTCACAGGTGAACACAATAATAAGCAGCATTGTCCTGTTGGTGCTTTCAGCTCTGATTATTATGTTGAGAGAGGGAAATGGGGCTTTTCAAGGGAAATTGTCCATACTACCACGTGAATTCCTAGAATCATTGCCCTGTCCTCTAAGCAACACATTCCCACTGAAGCATCTTTGCCCTGGAGGAAGCCTCTGTATTGTATTTTGTATTCCTGAGGTATACCTACAATGAAAGAGCATTGCGAAAACTTACTATCACTTGACGCATTCTTAAGATTGATGCACACTCCTTATATGACCAAAAAGACTAATTTTCACTTATTATATGGAAGTTGGAGTTCAAGGTTATGAAGAAAGACTTGCCTAATTTATTAGCAAATGAAATAGGCTAAGCCATAAGAGAGGAAGGACAGGAACCCTAAATGTGTTGGTAAGTGTTTCACTGAGCTTTCTGTTAAGAATTTCCACCCCAATAATTCTGCATTGTAGTTTCTGGAAAGAACCTCTTCCTAATGGTATAACTAAGCTCAGAGACTATGGTGCAATTTATAGAAAAGCTGAACATTGAGTTTAGGACTCCCAACCTCACCATCCACTGTTTTCTGTTTAAATTTTGTTTTGTTTGTTTTCTCGTAGGTTACCTAACATTTGTGATCATTGGCAATGATTAGGTTAACTTTGTCAGTTAAAGAAGTTTTTTTGCTTTGAACTTTTTAAAAAAAATAGCAATGAAAAACATATATACAACTCTAAAGAGAGAGTTCTGAGAAGTGTGTACTGCTCCTTTTGCACAAAAAGACAGATTTCTCTTGACGAAGCCTTGACAGCAGTGCATTTGGACAAAAACTGAAACCAAAACAGCCTGCCCAAGGTTAGACAGTGACTCCACTCATCTCATGCACTTAACCAATATTTAGGATGACCCTATGTAAACTCACAGTATCACTTAAAAGCCGGTGTAAAAATACTACCCATCTGCTCTGTCAGTCCTGCTGTTGCTTGCCACATTTCTCTGACAAGCTGTTACCTCAGTATATACAGAGTATACATTTTGGAATCCGGAGTTTGAGTTTGAAAAAAAAAATGGTATCTGGTACATATGGACTAGATTCTGTTCTTCCAAATGTAGATTTGTAACCTCATTTATTCTTAAAGATGATGTGTTAAATTAGTTGTAGGGTGTTTTTTTTTCTGTTTCCTAGATTTTTTTTTTTACTCTGAAGATTGAAGCTTTTATAATTTTATGCCTGTGACATGAACAATGTACAATAGGAAATCATTTAGTTTACACTCACCATATGATGTGCAGAGTGGGTGTTGGGAGGTGTTTGTAGCAAATATCGTAAGCAAGTGCTAGGCAGACTGGCATAGTATGGCTTCTCTGGGAACTGTGTAACTTTTCAGGTATAAAAGATTTGTAAGGTTTTTGAGACTTGGCAGGTGCACTGTGTGTGTAATCACTTTCAAACAAGTAATCTTTAGTGCTAACGGACGGTTATTCCTGAATTTCCAGAAGCATTCAGACAGCCTCAATGTAATCTTGTTTTTTTAATAGGTATTTGAAGACAAGAGGTAAGAAAGGAAGTTAGATCCCCAGGCTTCGTGTTCTCTCTGAGGCATGAGTGTGCTAATCAAGCCTTCAGCTTTGGATTACATTCTGGCACAGGAAATACATGATCACTGAATGTTTTGCTGTTTTTTTCCATGGGACAATTCCTTCATTTTTATTTCTACAGATTTCCCAGGAAATATTCAAAATGAGAAAAAAATAGCAGAAAGATAATGTAGGAGCTTTCATAATATTTAACATTTATATGTCTTTCAAAAATTTTCTGGGATTTCATTCTGACGAATATACCCCAGGATGTTACTCAGAAACGAAACTTTTGTATCCATTCACTCATTCCACAAATATTTATTGGATGACTATAATTTGCCAGATCCTAGGAGCCCTGTCCAAAATAAACATGAGTCCGGCAGAATCTTAAAGTGGTACATGGATGGATAGAAGAGGAGTACAAGAAAATGTGATCTCAGAAAGACTGAGAAGGAAGTATTAGCCTTTTTTGACAGGGGGAAGAGACAACAGGCTCACGAGGCTGATTAGAATGCTGCATATCCCATGTGAGTCTTAAGGAACATGATGGGGATCCTTCTACTCTGAACAAGCAGAATTTACAGTTACGTGGTAAATGTCCAAACACGTGTCATCAATCCCCAAGACGAAGTTCCTTGTATTAAGAGGGGAAAGACAAGAGTCTAGGATTTGCAAATGGTCATATGAATATTAAATGGTATTTACATTTCTTTAAAAGAAGAAGGAGGGCTACCCTTTAGGACAACACATTTGGTCACCATTTGCAAGGTCAGAATCCCATATTCGGGCACCATTTCAACTCTAATATGGGATAAAACTAACTCTTTGGTTTCAGAACTATGCAGTTGATATCTGGGAAGGAAATAGATGTTGTTCCAAGTGCTCAGCACCTCCAGATATATGGGAAGGTTATGTCAAGTTCTGAACATTTTGCTTTGATAAGGCCTGGCTACTGTAGCCATTTGGGGAGGGAAGCAACAGCTGCAAGGTGTTTTTTGTTTTTTGGTTTTTTTTTTTTTTATCTCTGCTGCTCTGTATTACTTAGAATAATTGGGACTGGTCTTGTACTGAGGCAGGTAAATCCAAAACCTGGGATGTCAGACTCCCCTATGGGACAGTGAATTGAGTCCAAGTTCCTACACTTTAGATCCAGTACCCTGCTAATGCACTTGGAAGAGCAGCAGAGACTGTTGCAAGTGGTTGGGCCCTAAACCCATGTGGGAGACCTGCAGCAGATATGCAGATTTATCTATCTATAAATCTATAAATGTGACTATAAGTAAAAACACAATAATCAAGTCATTAGTTTTAAAGTACAGTGTGAAAAATCCAGGTTTAATTTTTTTTTTTAAATCACTGAAGCCAATAGTCTTTCCACTGTTTTAGCTTTATGTCTGTTTCTACTCTTACCCATGGCTACTTTGGGCCAGTAATTGTGGTTTGAACCAATTCCAAATGAGGGCATTTTTGAGACAAGAATCTCATGTTGGACTAAACTCACCTCCATGTTGGCACACACATTACTTCCTCTTCCCTTTATACTTTTGCTATTGGATTTAACACATGTGGTTGGGCTAAAGCTTTGACCACATGCGTATTTAAAGATTGTATTTATTTTTAGGTGCAGCCTTCTTTGCCTCCAAACCAGACAGTTAGCAGAAGATGGGACAAAATGAAACCGAGAAACTCTGTTATATCTTGCAGACATGCACTTCTTCCATCATTCAGTAGTGTGATCGCTACTGACTGTCTGGCCATCCTCAGCCTTAAATAAGCCCTCCATTGCCTTTTGGCCTTCTTTTTAATGGATACCTCTAGACAGTTCAAACTTTTTCTAACCAGTATCAATTTCTTGTCTTTTCTCTACTTATTTGTTTCTACAACTCAGCTTTTCCTGGATTGTGAATTAAAATTCCAGAAATACATAACCTTAGCATCTTATCTCTTGTATCTTTAAAGTTTCATGTGAGTCCCTTTGCAATCATGTTTAAAATCCATGGGAAGTTAACATCTAGATGTGTGGGCAGAGTTGTCAGCATTTCCATCACTTTATTGAATTTCAATATTTATTGAAATTTAATCTTCAGACATTTTCTCCATGAAAAGCACAAATTCAGTCATTAATGCCTCTTGCTTCCCCTTCATGTCAAACCTCAATAGGAAGATTACATCCTGGCATGATCAAAAGAGACAAATCCTATTAATGTTAAGAATCTATATTGCCTTCTTTACACACAATGTCATGAATTCTGAGATCCAAGAGGCAGCTGCCTAGGATGATTTTGGAAAATGATTTCCACTTAATTCTCTTATCTTGCTTATTTTCACTTATATACCAGATCTGTGGTGTACAGCAGCTGAGCCACTTTCTCCTGAAAGCAGGGAGTCTGTTTCAGACAAATTGCTGGACCCTTGCATTCAGTTGGAGGTATAGACGCTTTCAGGCCCAGAAAAACTATATATAACACTGGCACAATCTGAATGTCACATTGACTCATTTTATGCCTATAAATGACAGCTTAAACATTGTGCTCTTTTTGCATCATTTGCTGCATTTGGGGGGCATCTAAGTATGAGGAAAATATTCTTTACTGGTCTCTATTGATACTGCCCTGAAGAGCAAAACGACATTCTGTACCCTTCATTGGTATAAACAACTGCTAGATAAATCTTGCTTTATTATTTTTGAATGTCGACTGCTTTGCTGCTCACACTTTAGGTATCAAGGGACTGAACAAGTCTGAACTGACTTGACTGGGAGAAGCAGAAAGGAAGAAGCTATTTGCATTCCTGGAAGGCAAAAGTCAGGTTTATCATCTCTTGTGTTCTAATAAAAGGCATTCTGCTTTCCAAATGCTGCTTAGACTGCGCCTTTTCTCTCAAATGTTTGTATTTGTTATGAAGGTTGTTTTTGTTTTTAAAACAGTGAATGCAAAGATTTATGGGGAAAAAATGGAGGGACATGTGTACCCCTATTTATTCCCCAGGACTTAGCCAAAGTTTCATATCTATGCAGGTATCGATGCAGTTTGTTATCTATGCAAATTTTTTGGAAAGTTTTTGTTGTTATTGCTGGAGATGCAGAAAAACAGGGATGAAGTACCAGAGTGAGAAAAAATGTGTCTTCCCCTTTCTGACTTTTAATATGTCCTGTAAAATGAGCACTTTTCTTTGTGATCCATTTTTGTTTCTGCTAACTGCCACTGTCCTGCTCCCTAAACTTGGGTTGAGTCCACTCCTGCAGCCAGAAATGGGATCAATGCTGGTTGCCCCCAGTTGGTGTCTTGGAAGATTGGTAGCCTCACTGCTCTTGAATTTTTCTTTCAATACATTTGTTGTCTAGTTCCATTATTTTGACAGAATTTTGAAGACTGATTTACATTTTTTAAAATGAGAGTTGCAGAGAGAGAAGGTAGACAACTTTTCCATCCGTGCTTCACTCTGCAGAATGCTGTCATGTCCAGGGCTATACCAAACCAAATACAGGAGGCAGGAGGTCACCCACATGTGTAGTAGTGGCCATTAGTATGAAGCTGGATAGAAAGTGGAAAAGCCAAGACAAAAACGTGTGTCCCTGTTTACAGTAAATCATCCAGTAGCTTAATTTACTATGCCACAATGTTGGCCCCAAACAGCACTTTTAGAGATGCTCTTGGAGTTGGTGCTGAAACACATAACACACTTTGCTTTTGTAAATGACTGCCCTCTGGCAAACAAGGAATGGAAAGAGGAATTAAATCAATACCATACATGAATACTTCATACTTCATTGCTTATAATTGCACTATTGTGCTTTCAAGTTCAATATCTGAGGATAAAAGTAAGGTTTTGAGGGGTTTTGTTATTTTGTTTTTGTTTTTCTTTGTTTCCTGGGTGTTGTTTTGCTTTGCTTCTGTTCACCACTTATTTCCCAAGACTCTCCAAGCTGACTTGGGGGTCCACTTAGGATACGAATAAGGACTCACATTGTTTATAAATCACTTTTCTGAAAGTAATAAATATCCTTCAAGAGACATAAATAAAACACCATATGGAAGTTCAAGTGAAAGAAAGCTTGTTTCTAGCCAAGATTATTTTAGTGAACACTCTTAAAATTTTGTGAGCATGGTCAGTTTACTCATTCCCTTGAAAGACTGGAGGCCCTGTGTGTGGAAATAAACAAATGACAGCAACAAAAGAAACAACTGTAGAAGAGCTCAAAGAAAGATGACTGATGTTTACCACATTCATGAGTATTTTATGATTAACTCAGTGTAAAACTATATGAAAGCCTCCCTGAAAAACTCATATCACTTGATATTCTGCCAGCTCTACTTTCAGACCAGGGATTGTCTGCCATTGAAACTGTTGGATTTATTGGGACAATAAGGTGCTGGACTCTATGCATGGTACATGCAATGAAGGAAACATGACTGGATATGAACTGTACCACTGCAACAATGTGGAGGAATCCAACATGAGGGTAGGGAATGGGGAGGGGTTGGGGGAATCCCAGAGCCTATGAAACTGTGTCATAAAATGAGAAAAACAAAACAAAACACGTATACCAGATTTTAAATTAGCATCAACAACAGAAATAATCAGCTTCTATCCTTGAGGCTTTTAAAATACGATTATGTGTAAGGATAAAGAACTTTGTCTTTTAAGGGTTGGTTGAACTCACACATCATGGCTGTTCTTTCTCTTCCTGGAGTACTGGTTCCAGAATCTCTGAACCTGCTTGCTCTCTTGACATACAGGATATTCAGCCAGGTGTCCCTTCTTCATCCTGAGTTTTGGAAGTCAAATCTCACCATGTCCTGTCAAAAGAGACAATGGGCAGTTACTGTTGACATCACTGAAAAGTGGCATGTTGGTCCAGAACCGGGGCTGACATCCAGGCTCTAGGTGAAACTGGATCTTCTGGTTGTTTGTTTCTCTCTCCCCCTCTTTCTCTTCCTCCCTTTTTCTTTCTCTGTAGTCACTCTTTGCTTTCTTTTCATCTTGCCTTCAAAGATTGAGAGAAATTCAATCTCTCCAGGAGATGATGGACAAAATATATCTCATACATTATTTCCATCTCATGCCTGTGCAATGTAGGAAAGAATTTCTCAGCCCTTCTACAGAGTGTTCACAGAATATGTCCTGATGAACACAACAGCTCTTAGGAATGTATTACTGAGCTGAGTTCATGATATGCTGAATTTGCCTAAATGTCCTCCCATCTAATGAATTTTCCCATTGAGAATCAGCTGTAAGAAGTTAAATGATTAATGATTACACAATGTATCCTAGGACACTAAAGATGCACTGGTTTTACAATGTGTGTGAGTGTGTGCATATGCACATGCATACGAGAGAGAGAGAGAAAATCAGTTTTGGTGAGAAGACCCCACTTCCTCCAAACTTTGAAATTCCTGATAATCTGCCCTCTTAGTCTTCACTTCAGTGTTTCCTAATTTCATCTCTATGAACACTTTAAATGTTCAGCATTTCTCCCTTCTCACTTTTCATTCATAACAGGAACAGCTTGGCTTTCCCCACTTCTTCAGCCGTCCTTGGATGCACAGTCACACAGTTAAATCTTTAGCACACTACAGTGTAATTTAGATTGGGAAACTTCTCATTTGTCAATCTTTCTTGGTTTTGTTGTTAACACTACTTTGGCCAAAACCTGTTGAATTAACTTAATCCTGTGCTATTAGTGAATGTGCTATTAGTGAATGCAATGAAGAAAACTCATACATAATGATACCAACTTTGCAACAAACACTGGGCTAGGTTTATCCCTGTTTTAGTCTTCAAGTTAGCCCTTCCCTGTGAACATTGCCATTTCATGGATAATGTGGAGGCTAAAACTCCAAAATATTAAATACCTTGCCTGGGGATAGATGGCAAATCCGAGTTTTGGAGCCCAGTATGTCTGAGTTAAGAAACCCTTCTTTTTCTACTACATGGAACAATCGTGGAGCAGACTGAGTGATACATTCTTCAAATGCTGAGACATGTTTGTTATTTCAGAGAAAATACATGTTACCTGAGCTGATAGGGGTATTAAATGGTACTGCTGAATCATGTAAGTCATTGACACAGTAGCTCTTAGGTGTAGTTGTGATCCTGGACTATTTAAATTAGTTGTAATTTTGATGGCATATGAGTAAGTAATCTCGTGGTTTTGAGCAATTTGCATATGCTAGCTTTAGGCTTAGAAATTTATATGTTACAAAGAAGAAGGATAGTCCTTTATGGCTTGCCAGATGAAAGAGTGGAAGAACTGAACAGCTCCACAACCACTATTCAGACTTGTAGCACTAATTAGATTCATTTATAGATAAGGGGCAGTGGGTTATATTAGTTGGTTGGCTGGGTTATACAGAGAAGTCCTTTCAGCATGACTGGGGCAGAAGTGGAGAGTGGTAAGAACTATATCTCCATTTTTTTCCATTAGTTTTCCTTACCTTTTCAAATAGTAGTAAAAATAAAGGAGGGAGGGTGTTGAAGGAGAAGAGAAAATGAACAAAGTAGAGACTGACTGTGACTAGCTCCCCACAGATTAAAAAAACAGCTTCAAGGGTATAGCCTTGGGGTAGTTTTGTTGATGTGTGAAGGACAGCACATCAAGTAGTGGTGGTGGCAAAATATGCTGAGTGTAGACACCAGTATGCCATAATTACAGTCTACCTCTACCGTGAAGTTATGTGATAGCTTTGGATAAGTCACCCAAACTCTCAGTCCACATCTGTCCTCCTCGAATGATAGGGAGAAGGCTGAATGAATATAAAGCTCTTTAACTCCAGCATTTGATAATTCAAAAGTGGCTAGAAAACATTGCCCATTCCTATTATGTATGTACAAATTAGCCACTTTATTATACACCAGAAAGGTATACTCTTCCTCCTCAGCCTTATTATAGGAACAGTCTGGAATAATGTATTCCAAATCTTAAATTTTATGGTTTTTGTTCTTTCATTGTAATACATCTACTGCTATGGTGGTCCTTTCTGTTTCTCTGAATCCCGTTTTGAGGTTTTCTTTCAGTTTTATTTTTTGAGAGTCAGAAATTAAGACAAATTACAGTTAGAGAGCCATGAGGAGAGCTCCTATCAGCTGGTAGATTCCTTAAATGTAGCCAATGCCTCCCAACTGGGGTCAAGCTGACAACCAAGAAGACAGTCCAGGTCTCCCAGGTAGGTAGCAGAGTCACAACAGCTTCAGTTCTCACCACTGCTTCTTGGGATCCATACTGGCAGGAAGCTGAAGCTGCAGGCAAGGAAGCCAGAGCGAGACGCTGATCCCCAGCACTCTGCTTGGGAAGTGAGCATGTAATGGCATCTTTAGGATGACTAAACCCCAATTTTACGTTTTAAGAATGTGAGTTTTAACGAAAAAGAAAGGATTTCTTTAATAAGAAAGCAGTAGAAAAGCAAAAATATTTTTTGAAAAGAGATAGCAGTAAGTAATATTTCTGGTGAAATGTACTGCTTGAAGAATTTCCTATTTGTGGAATGATTAAATAAAATTCTAGCAATTATTGGGAGGAGTAGCCAACTCGCTGATAAAGCTACACCTTATGTGATTGCCCAAACACACTAAAAGCAACAGCAGGTTGAGCCAATTCTCATTTAAATATGTTCAGCTATTTTCTCTGTGGTCCTCACTTCTTAGGTTACATAGGTAGACCTGGCACTGAAGCTGAGGAAAGAGATAAATATAAGAAGGGAGGGAATTCATCTTAAACCTAAGTTTTCTTACCATTGGGCAGTGCTTATATTTTAAAACATTATGAGAAAAATGTTTTCTCCAAATAATGGGAAAAAAGCCTATAATGAATATGCCTTAATGCTTGATAAAGTTAAAAGATATATGATGTATTAGGTAAACAATGATTGATAAAATATGCATCAACCTCTGAAGTCCCTTCTCATTCAGAAAATTATGACTTCTCTCTTACTCTTTAGACCAAGGAGGCTTATTAGTTGCTTGAGCAAAAGACAGAAAATGACATTGCGATAGCTTTAAGATGTCTCTAATTTTCCCTGATTTGCATTGTTCTTGCCATTTTGGAATCTCCTCATGGTTACTTGTCACAATTGTTACAAAGACTGTAACATCTGTCCTGTGAGGGTCTCTCTCTCTCTCTCTCTCTCCCATTGACTTTGAAGAAATAGGCTCAGGTTGTGAACTGAAGTCTTCACAGCTAGCAGTCTGCAGGCAATTCACTTTTGACAACAACCTTGTAGCTTTGAAAGTAAGTACTTCCCCAATTAAACCTCCCTCAAAACTGCAGCCCTGACCAACACTTGGCCTATATAGTCTGTGAGACCATGAGACAAGGGTTCCACCAGGCTTGCGCTTGCAACTTGCAGAAATTAAGCTATGAGATACATTTCTCGCTCTGCTAATTTTTTAGTGCTGAGCAGCAATAGATTACAAACGTCATGCTACTGTTTAGGATTTATCACTTTCTTCATCTTTCCTACATCATACTAAGTGAATGTGCTTTATTTTCCTGATCCTGAAAATCATTAAAGGCATGTTATCGAATGCTTGATTTACTTGTGGTTTTGTGTAGATCATAACTCTGTTCTTCATTTCTGGCATCTCTTTGGGAGAAATGCCCTTTTTATAAGGAAGTTAAATAAGGTTAAACATCATTGATAAACAGTTGTTGGGTTCAGTTGAATTACATGGAGATAAATTTCTCTCAAAGCTATTTTTACATTTTCCTGTGACTATGACATAGATGGTAATATCAGAACTTGTGCTGGGAAATGGGCTAGGGGAAAGACAGGAGTCTGTATGCAGCTCTACCATTTGAATGCTAGTGAAATTAGGTCTAAAATCACATTAAGAGGATTTTAAAATGAAGCAGCTATCTTGCAAGGCAACTCTGCAGCTGGAAAATATTAGAAAAGTGGGGCAGGAACCCACAGTGGCCAAGTGAGGGATATGTGTAAGGTGCTGGATCACATCACGGCTGATTCTTTCATCTCTGCCAAGTCAAGGTGAACCCTGGAGTGATTTGATAAAAGGCAGGACTTGTCAGTTCAGAAATGACAGAATAGTCCGATGTTCAGAAACAAGTTATAGCCCTGGAGTAGTTCAAACATCATCCCAGGGTAGTCTTGCCACTTCTGACTCATGAGAGATATTTCCTAACCCGCAAATGTATCTCTAGCATTTCTTTCCTCACCGAACCAATTGGGAGATGGATAGCTGTTGGCAGCTTCCCAGAAACCACACCTCCTATTTCTTACTTTACAAGTCTGCATCATTCTATAGTTTCTGTGGCGATATCAGCAAAGATATCTTACCTGAAGCCTCAATTTCCAGCATGGAGGATTTCCTCAGTTGTGAGGTTACTCACAATAAATGAATATATGAGCGGTTAAGGACCAGGATGTTAGTGTTATCAACCAATCACTGCTTCCCCTGAGAGTCATTGTACCTGCAACAGCTATGTATAGACAATTTGTTAAACTTCCTGTAACATTTCAGCCTGGGTTACTACAAAGATTATAGGGAAATAAGTTGGACTATGACTTAGCCAGGTATTGACTAATTCCAAGGATTGAAATACGTCAACATTTCCACATTGCCATTAGAAGAAGATTTATGAAGGTTATAAAGAATGCCCAAAGACACAAAGTTGAGAACTTAGAGCAAAGAATTGCAAATCCTAGTGTTAGTGCTTCTAAATGGTATATGTACTGTTTCCATCATATATACATCTGAATGCTTAAATATAAAAATGTATATACCTTTAGGCTTACAAACGTACTTTACTTTTTTATGGAATTGTAATTAAGAGATAAATTTATGGGGCTGGCATTGTGGTCCAGTGGGTTAGGCCATCTCCTGGCTGCTCTTCTTATCCAGCTCTCTATTGATGCACCTAAGAGAGCAATAAAAGCCCAAGTACTTCAGCCCCTGTACCTGCTTGGGAGACTTGGATAAAGATCCTGGCTCCTAGCATTTGCCCAGCCCTACTCCAACGGTTACACTAATTTGGGTAGTGAACCAACAAATGAAAAATGATCTCTCTCCCTTTTCTTCTCTTTTTTTTGCTCTATAGTTGACACAAATAAATTAATCTTGAATATTAATGCTACATGTTTATGGATTAGCAAAAAAAATTGAATCTGTATATATATATTTTCAAAATATACATTTCCCATGAATGCTGGGAAGACTTCTCATATATTCACCTTTGAATATTTCCTTTGTGCCCACTGTGTCCCACATTCTATAAGATATGATGGGTAATGTGCAGCTGAAAAAGACTCTTAACTTGCCTTGATTTAAAAGAGAGATAGAAAGAACTAAATAGGTTAAATCCTGAGTTTTGTGATAAGAAAAAGATGTATAAGAAGTCTAGGCATTTTACTCTAATTAACTATGTAAAGATTGTCAAAATATAAAAAAAAATAAAAAAAAGAAGTCTAGGCACAGATGAGTGGAATTCAACTCTACATTGGCAGATGTAGGTAAATAACATTTCTGGGATATGTTTCCTCAATGATAAAATGGTTAATTTATCTGCTGTAATCATTGGTTGAAAGAATTGGGAAAACACGGGAAGTTGCTGACATTCAATCAATAGTTTGTGGTAGGGTTGTCAGTTGTCTTCAGAAGTACTGAAAGAGCAGCCACAAAAACAGGGGAATGGTAGTGCTGGGCAGAGAAAGAGATGGAGATTAGGGACTCAGTGGAGTTCAACACCAGTCCTGAACAACTCTCGTGACTTGGGTTAACTCCAGCTGCACAGGTGCCTCTGACTCCCTAGTAACAAAGCACATTAGCAGGAGGCCCACTTCACAGGGTGGCTAGAAAAAGAATGCTAGATGAACAAAAGGGCATAGGTGTAGTTATAGTTCAAGAAGATCAATGGGAAACTCCATTGATTCATTTTTTACTGTTGGGACTGGCAAAATGGTTCAACTGGCTAATCCTTTATCAGTAAGCACAGGATCGCATATGGGTACCTATTCATGTCTCTGCTGCTCCGCTTTTCATGCAGCTCCTTGCATGTAGCCTAGGAAAGCAGCAGAAGATGGCCCAAAACCTTGGGATCCTGCACCCTCATGGGAGACCCTGAAAAAGCTCCTGGCTCCTCACATTGGAGCAGCTAGTTCCAGCTATTATGGCAGCTTGAAGAATCAACCAGCAGGTGGAAGGTCCCCTCTGTCTCTCTTTCTCTCTGTAAATCTGCCATTATGATAAAAATAAGTACATCTTTTAAAACTAATCAGGTTCCTTCTACCCAAGTAAGAGACCAGAACTGAGTTCTGACAAGTCTTGCTCTTGTCCTTCTCCTTACAGTTACACAATTCTTATTCTTTCTCTCTCTTTCCCTTTCACTCCTTCTCCATCTCTCAATTCTTTTTTCCTTCTCATCATCCTTTCCTATCTCCCAAATAAAGATTATGATTTTTTTAAAGCTGTACCCTTTCAACTATTTTTCAGTTTTTTTCCTGCCATTAGTGTGTTGCATAATAATCAAATATTATGGGCTTTGATGTTATGTTACTTAAGTTTGCCAAAATGTTGAATTCTGTTTGTGTGTCTCATTAGTACTGAAAATATTGAGCCACCATGAGGAGCTGGTGAATGTTCATGAGCTCGTGAACATGTTTTATGGCTGTTACATATGCTCACCTTGTACTTTACTTCTGACCATTACACATAATTCAAGATTTTGCTTGCATTCATGACGTGGGTAATAACAATAATTGTGATGAGTCTTGCTTAAGTACATTGGGCATTTCTCTTCTTTCTAAAGGAATCACTCAAAACATTTGAATCCTTTGGCTAATTCAAGGTCATCATCATGACCATCTATTATTACATTGCACTGAAATTCAGTGATTTTTCTGTCCTGTCCCCTCAGGCTGTCAGCTGTCATCTCTGCTGTCACTGTGCTGTGTCTTGGCTTTTCCCACCACCTTCTAATGTTTATTGGTTCTAATCTCCTCTGGTAGGAGGATGAAATAGAAAAGCAGTGACTAGAATTGTTCGTGAATATGCGTCAGTAAGTACTAACTAGTGCCCCGAAGGAGCATTCATCCGAGAGAAAGAATATTTTATTCTGGCTTTTTGTAAATGATCATTTCCCCTGTACCATAGTTGCAGTTTTCATGGCTGCTGCTTCATAATCATCATCATTTTTTTTCCTTTTTTTCCAAAGTCTCAAGAAACCTTTAAAGCAGGCTTTCACTTTATATGTTCTTATTTTCCCCTTGCTGGGATTTTGTTCTTCACCTGAAACAATTAGAGGAATGTTTCTAAATTGGACCACTTGAGATTGTCTCAGTTGTCTGTGACTTTAAGAACAATCTGCTTTGAAGCCACATGCTATTGGCAGCTTACACCCGTTTATTTGGACTATCAAGCAAGAATGCTCACAATCTCTCAAATGAAAGGAGACATCTTTATTTCCAGTTCACACCCTTCATAATAAGAAGGGTATTTGAAGTCAAGCCAAAAGCATAGCTTCTCTAACTTCATATTTCAGATGCTGGCGGTAGAGACAGAACACTTCCTCTCCTACCCCACCTTTTCCCCAAATCAACTGAAGAAAATGACAGTGATGCAGTCAAACACAAACAGCCAAATGAAAAAGTTTAAATGTGCCAAAAAGTCCTCAGCTTTCCTGAGAGGCCATCTTTATGAAGGAATGCAAGCTACAGTGCCAATAGAAGATGAGGAAGATGAGGCTTTACTTACTTATTACTGTTAACAAAAATTCTTGTTCCGCTATTATTAAAATCAAACACACAAACAAAATCTTGGTGATCCCTGCCAAAAGCCTTGAGATTGGAGAGTGTTCCTGTGTTTCATTTTGGTGAAGGGCCCGACGGGGTGGCCTAGCAACTAAAGTCCTCACCTCGAACGCACCGGGATCCCATATGGGCGCCGGTTTTAATCCTGGCAGCTCCACTTCCCATCCAGCTCCCTGCTTGTGGCCTGGGAAAGCAGTTGAGGACTGCCCAAAGCTTTGGGACTCTGCACCCGTGTGGGATACCCGAAAGAAGTTCCTGGATCCTGGCTTTGGACCAGCATAGCATTGGACGTTGCGCTCACTTGGGGAGTGAATCATTGGACGGAAGATCTTCCTCTCCGTCTCTCCTCCTCTCTGTGTATCTGACGTTCCAATTCTTTAAAATCATTTTGGTGAAGCTAAGAACTTGGTGCTGGTTCGCTGAATATTCCCTTGAGAGATTGCCTGCCATGTCTTTCAGGTGCATCTCTAGCCCAGTCATCATTCCTCCTTGAACTGTAAAGATTTTGCTTAATTCTTTCTCTCTGCAGCAGGCTGTACATGTGCGCCCCACTTGGGACATCTCTAGGCTTACCCAAAGGAGACTCTGTTCAAGAATCCCTTCTTCTCTAGGGTGGCTTTTCTCACCTTGTATCTATGGTGACAGTCATTTACTTAACACCTACTTTATGCTATCTGTGTGCTCCCTGAGTGCAGAAATCTGCTTCTAATTTATCTAGTGCCCTAATGAAACTGTCCCCTAATATATTTTTTAAGGTTTTTAAAGATTTTATTTGATAGGCAGAGTTATAGAGAGAAAGGAGGAGAAACCGAGAAAAACATCTTTTATCTGCTGCTTCACGCCCCAAATGACTGCAGAGATCCAGGGGACGGCCATACTAGAGACAAGAAATAAGAGCTTCTTACTGGTCTTTTACACGGGTGCAAGGGCACAAGCACGTGGGCCATCCTCCTCTGCTTTATCAGGTGCATTATCAGACAGCTAAATTGGAAATGGAGCAACCAGGACTAGAACTGGCATCCACACAGATACAACTGTTGCAGATGGTGGCTTTACCTACTGTGTCACAACACTGGCCCCTCTAAGGCAGTTTTGAAAGTATGCTTACAGCTAGTATTTAAAGAAGGAAGTAAAGGAGGAATAGATAGAGTGGATGAGGAATGGAGGGAATTGGCAGGAGGTAGGAAATATTACAACTGCAAAAAGTTTATGTATTTGGACCATAAAGTAATAATATTAGCCAATACTTTTTAAAAAAACATGTATTCATTTTTATTGGAAAGTTAGATATACAGAGAGGAGGAGATACAAAAAAACAAATCTTCCATCTGCTGGTTCACTGCCCAGGTGGCTGTAATGGCCAAAGCTGAGCAGATCCAAAGCCAGGAGCCAGGAGCTTCTTCTAGGTCTCCCACAGAGGTTCAGAATCACAAGGTTTTGGATCATCCTCTACTGTTCCCTACTTTCCCAGGCCACAAGCAGCAAGCTGGTTAGGGAGCAAGGCTGCCAGGATATGAACCGATGCCCATATGGGATCCTGGGTGTGCAAAATGAGAATGTTAGCCACTAGACTACCGTGCCAGGTCCTAGCCAATGCTTTTGACTTGCATGAAATCTTAGTATTTACAAAAGTTATTTCACATGTGTCTCCATATCATACTGTGTGTATGGTATGTAGTATGTAATCATACATATCTATATATATCTACTAAATGTGTATTTGGGTTTCATACATCCATCAGAATTTTCATGATGTACATACAGTTGCATAAAATTCTAAGTTATAGGGACTTCACTGTTTCTACTACTGTATGTTTAGCTCTTCTTTGGACAAATCCTGGAACACAGAAAAAGCTAAATTAAGATGTACTAGTTGATTGGCTGAAAGTATAATGTTATTTGATCTGTAGCATAACCCTTACTATTTGCTTCTTTTACGCAGCTAGCAAAACTGAGACCTCAAAATCCCCTTCAGGGTTCCATAGCTAGTTATTGCCCACGATTTTAATTCAGGTTTTCCATTCCGTATTTTTTTCTTTCTGACTTCTGGGAACTTGCCACAGTAATAGCAAAATAGGAAATGTCACACAGGGAATATTTCTTCCATATTTAAGCTCATGAAGCCCAAACACAAAACTACTAACTTTTCAAACTAATGATAATGAAGTTTGTGTTACTTTTAGTAGCAAAGCCTTCCCTTCCCATCCTTTTGCCTTTATTATCATATGTGTTCAGTGCATACACAAACTCAAACTCACAACATACAACTCACATCTTGTACTTTTCCAGTCTCATTAATTCCTTCCAAGGCCCTCACAGCTCTGACCATCCCAGTTGCCTGTCATGGCTATTGGCAGGGTGGGCCAGGGCCAAGCAAAATGCAGTGGCTTTGTTATGGTTACTTTGGCAAGTACACCAGGCTTAAGGGAAGATGGAAAGCAGGCATTTCAGGAAGAGAAGTAGGCTAGGCTGTTGTAAAAGTTTCTGTTCCCTTAATTGGAGCTCATGGTGGCGAACAAAGTAAACAACTATGAAAATTACTAAGTTGTTGTGAACCTCCAAGAGTATCTATGATCACGTTGAAATCCAAATGAAATATTTCTTGCAGAAGCCAAGCACCTTGTCTACTCTCTCCATCAGTGGAGAGAAATTGAACACATTCATAGCACCCAGGAAAGGGCCACCATGGTGGTCAGAATGCAGAGAATACTGTAGACACGTAGATGGTACCAGTCAAATGGACCTGCAGTAACAGTCATTTTCTACTCTCAGGCTCCACTGGTTCTTCCTTTATCTTAAAACAGGATTACAAAAAAAGGAGACAAGGTATATAGTGTATGGGATCTGAAATTAAAGCACAAGGAAAAGCTAGCCTTGGTTTTTAAATCTAAAACCCTTGTGGGTCAGTGAAAAATTATACAAAGGCATCTTAAGTCCTGAATTGTGTTACAGACTCTGCTACCATAGCAGTGTCTAGCCCAGGAACTCTCCAAGGCTTTGTTTTATATTCTCTTAGTTAGATTGTGATGGAGGAAAGGGTTGTCTGTGCGAATTCCCAAGCCATGCTCTGCATTCAACCATGAGTCAGACTATAACTCATAGATGCTGACTTCTTAGTTGCACTGGGCCTCATCTCTTTCCCTTTTTTCCTTTCTCATAAATGACTCAGGAGTCTCACTGAAAAACCATGTGTGCTGGTTACTGGAATGATCTTTTGAGGAAGTGCATGTCATCCTCCAGGCCATGCTAGTTTCATCCAGAGAAGCACTACTGCTCTGGTTTCACCACCTCTGTGAGGCTTTCAGGAACGGGAGATTGGGATTCCCCAACAGTCCACAGTGTGCAGCTTCTACTCTCACGTTTTTACTGCTGATTTTACATTTGGTTATAAGTCTGCTTTTCTTCTGCTTTCTTAGGGAAATTGTTTGTAAGAGTGGCCATGTCCAGCTGCCCAACTGCCTGAAATTTTTGACTGTGCACCGCTAATATTTTCTCATCTGACAGAAAAGCATTGGGCCCCACATGAGGGGAAAACCCATGAAATGTGTGAAGAATAAAGTATATGAAAATGAGTGGTCAGTTAGGAAATCAGGGTTTTAGGGGACAAGGAGGGTGAGGAGGGGGGTATGTGTTTGAGCATGCTTATGTTAGTTATGTAGTCATTCACACCCAAGGGTGATAAGGAGGTCAGGGAAAGTGCACAGCACAGACAAGGAATCTTATCCCATGGTAAGATAGAAGTAACAAGTCCTGGTGCTTCGCTGCACAGTAAAGTGACTCTAGTTTACAGTCTTCTAATGAGATCATTTCATGTTGCATGTATGTGCTTCAGATAACTGAAGTGCACACACTTTAAAGAAATGCTCTGAGGATCATGTGAGTTAGTGAGGTTAATGAAGAGGGACAGTGCCTAATGTGAAGTACTCGATACATAAACTAATGCCTATCTCTTCTGAGACATCAACATCTGACTTTGTAGCTGTATAGTTTTATGTTTTCTCTCTTTCTTTGTATATATTATACACACACACATATATTGCTCCATAAAATGTACAAATATTGTATGTTCATCACAGCATAAAGTTTGAATTGAACCCTACAAGTTCCACTAGGCATGACATGAATGCATCAGGTACCATAAATAATAGGTAGAGAATCATTAGCCTAGGGTAATCTAAAATACCCCTCATCCACTTTTGTTGGTAAATTCTCCCTTATGAAACATTTATGTTCACCTTGCATATCGGGCTATGTCAGTAAACCCATTGTATGCTAGATTATTCTGTATTTGAAAGACCTTTGTGAATTGCTGATGTCAGGAGTGATCCAAACGTGTCTCAGGTGGCTCACGAGTAAAGACTAGTAGGAGAAAGGAATTATCTAGATGTCACATCTAGACACTGTCACATACTTTGTGTTAGGAACTGAGACCTTACCAAATAGAATCTGTTGTGTCATGTAATTGCTTTTCAAGATGCTATTACCAGGAATTTTTATGTAAATACATATTATATTCCCTGAGGCATTCTAACATGGAATCAAAATTACACAAGACTGAAAGAAAACAAAATTTCCTTTTTACTCATTTTCTCTCTGTGTTACTGGAAACATGGTATTGGATGAGAAAGGTGTTCAAACTTAGCCAACCCTTCTTTCTGTGGTGTTCAGTATGTCGAATCATAGGGACACTGTTGATACTGATGGTTGAATATGACTCAGTGCAATGTACATTTACTGATTGCCTTCTCCGTGTTGGGTGCTAGGCCCATGCAATGGGAAAATACAGGCACCAATAGTGAAGCAAATATTTCAGGCTCCCAAAATACTTTAAGAGCATATAACTACACAGCTGCCTAGTCAGTTGTTGATATCGCATGATATAGGTATTTGTTAATGCATTGAGTGATTCCACATTAAGCACTGTCTCATTTCACTAATTACATTAGCTCTCATGATTCTCAAAGCATTTCATTAAAGTGTGAGTATTTCTGTTATTTCCATTATATGGTAAGGAAGCTGAGACACAGTGAGGGAAAAGTTAACAACCCAGGTTGCACAGTCAGTAATAATGGAGCCAGGCAGAGGGGTTTATGCCTTACCCCAATTTGACTCCACCAGAAGGCTGCCAGCTTGCTGCCCTTGCCAGCAACCCCCCCCCCGTCCTCCTGCCCCCAGCCCCTGTACCCCCCTCTGTCCCCTTCTCTGAGTGACCACTGCCAGTGGCTGTGGCCGTGGTCTCTCGCTGTTGTGTCCTGTCCCCAAGCTCAGCCAGGCCGTCCCAGGTGACAGGGTGAACGTGTGCCCCTCTTCCTTTATCCATCGCCCCTTGGTGGACTCTGGCTCTCTGTGTCCGGCTCCTAGAAGTGTGACAAGGAGTTTGGGATCACAGGCGCTTCCAGAAAGTGCCCGTTCCGTTTCCCTGGCTGCATGCCCAGGATTGCTGGATCACGTGGTACTGCAGTTTTTAACCTTAGGAGGAGCCGAGTCCTGCTTTCCAAGACTGCCCATTTCCGTTCCTGCCAGCCAGGCACCAAAGTTCCCCATTTCCCACACGCCTGGCCGTATTTATCATCTCTGTGCCCCCTGAGGGCCTTGATTTTTGGTGATGAAGCTTCTTTCATACACGTTTTGTCCATTTATCTGTTGTCTTTTGAAAAATGCTTATTCAGATCCCTTGCCCTTAAGCTGTTGCTCTGGGAGAACAAGAGAAGGGAGAAATAGCTCTGGGCTGCTTGGATGGAGGAGCAAGATAGCTGCAATAGGATTCAAAGACTGCCAGGATGACCCTGCCACAAGATGTTTTGGAATATCTGGCTCTTAACAGCAATGGGATTAATTTGAACCTCGAGGTAGAGAGCAATCTCTGATTATGCTGATAAAACAGCGAGTGAATCGGTTTGGAATAGAGAGAATGAATTATAGGGAAGATATGATTGAACCAAAATTTAGTGCCAGAATGTGTGGAACATTGAGGGTCAGATCAGGCAGAGAGTTCATCCACTTCATCTAATTTGTCTTAGTAACTAGCTATTTAGAGCTCTAAGAAAAGCAAGGAAGGTAAGCACATCTTATGTTCACAGCATTACTAAGGTCAGAAAGCTTACTTTTGTCTTTGCTATCATAAGACACCACCTTCAAATCCATAAACTGAATTAAGCAAATCAGACCATTTCCTTAAGAAGCAGTTACCTCTTTGCTCATGACAAGGAAACATTTCCATTTCATTTTGTTTGCTTTTAGCACAACCTTTTGTCCCATGACAGACAATGAATCCCATGTTCTATACATTCTTTATACTCTCTTGGACAACCTTCTTTACTTTCTTAAGGAAAATTCCAGGTTTATGCTTTCATATAAAGTGGCATCCACATATTAAAAGTCTCATTCTCATTCTACTTGATGAAGGCAATGATGCAACTGTGCATAGTTTCATCCTAGTGTGTATGAGTATAGGTTTTAGAGTCAGGCAGTCTTGGACCAAAATGATGCCTATTCATTGGTAACCTCCTAATACTGAATTTTTCTCAGCTGTAAAAATGGAGAAATTAACTATTTGCCTAAAATTATTAACATAGTAATCTACACCATAAAAATATTTTCCTGTGTCCTGTATGTGATAAGGACCCAATAAATATTATTATTTCTACTGATAATAACATGTGATATGGAGAATATATGTGGCTCTTCCTGTGGCTGTTTTTATTTTATGTAAACACAGGCCTACACCAAAGGCAATAATGATAAAGAGAAGGCACAGGAAGGTTTAAGCTAAGGTGGATAACTCCAAACTGCTTCTATACTCTTACTTCCAAGTTTTACCTTGTTACTTATTTCTGGGGACAAATTCGATGGGCATTATTGATATAGAGGGTAGATGGACCATTAAAAAAAATCACTAACCAATAAAAAGAAGTCATGTTATATTTAGCCCTCATTGTGTGCCCAGTTGTCCATCAGGATTGTCCAGTTAAGCGTTCTAACCTGTAACATTTTGTGGTTCTTTCTCTATAAGATGCTGAATTCACTGCTCCTGTGACAGCAGAAATTGTTATGGCTTAAACCTGCCACGTAATTCTGATACATAGCTAAGATTAGGGATCTACAGTTTAAGTAAATGAAGAGCCAGCTGAAACAAGAATGGGAAAGCTCTGATGGTGACCATGGGGAAAATCACATGAAACAAGGATTCACCAATGTGCATCTAGTTTAAACCACTTCTGGTATCTTTCTCATATCATGTGGCTTTTGTCAAAAGTATTATGATGAACTTCAATGTCAAGGGTCTGAATACTGCTTCTAATCTTCCAACAGAATAGGCATATCCTTTAAGACTTTATTTAGCCTGGGGAAAAGCAAAGGCACTAGTAAAAGAGGCTTGACATCAGGCTGTCAAAAAGGCGGAGTCGTTTTCTTAAAGGAGAGAGAAGTGAATTCTGTAGCTTTCTGTGAGTAGTTGTTGTTGTTGTTGTTTTTAATCAGTCCTATAGTTTCCTACAGCCTATCTTATTTCTCCATGTTCTCTCACTCACCCCTGTCTGATTATGGTAAATTATCTAACTCGATTCTAACTGTCTCATGTTATGAATGAGCAAATGGGGTGAACGTTGCCTTCTGACGGTACAGTAGCAGCAGGTCTCATCTCTGTGAACTGTGTACTGTCGTCTATTATAATGTTGGTTTTAAGGATAAAAGGGCTAATGTAGGAGCACCCTAAACTTCCTTATTGACCACTGCTGATTTCACAACAAAACACTGAATATTTCCACCCCATCCTGTCTAATTTTCAAGGAAGGCTAATCTTTCCTATTTGAAAACATAGTTCTTACCTTACCTGACCCAAGCAACACTGCAAAGGAACCATGACCTTGCTGGGAGCTATTACATACCAAATAGAACTTAATTTTCCCTAAGTACTTGGGAGGAGAAAAACAATAATCTATATGATGGACTTTTGGCCTAAATCCATATCCTTTAGTAGATGGAATTTGGCATAGCTCTCATTCTGACTTAAAGAAAAACATTTTGTTCTGATGTCATAGATCTAATTAATAGGAAAAATGAATTCAATGTTTTCTATGCAATGTTATCTGGCCATTTTGATTTTAGAGCTAGATGACCCAAGCCTTTATCATATCTTTGGCGAAGCCTTCTGGATGCCTTTAGTTGGATAAATATGCCCTTGGTATTCATAGGACATTGTATTCATGCTTCAGATATAGCTCATATGTATTCCTCCTCATATTTGCTTGTTCATTCAGTTAACATTTGTTCAGTACCAGCTATATGCCAAGATATTTACAGGATGGAGGTGGTGCCCAGTGGTGGCGGATGTGTATTATGCAAGATGAGACTATGAAAGCAGAGCTGTAAATAGCTGTTAAGAATAATGCTCAGGGAATTGATACAAAGGAACCAGCAAAGCCTGATGAGGGGAAAAGAGTGAGAAATGAAAACATTTGAGTATAGTTTATTCCGCAAACACTTACTGAGTGTATTTGCATGGTAAGTCATGCTTAGTGTTGAAGATATAAGAAAAAATAAAAGTTGGTCCTTGCCCTCAAGGAGCTCACAGTCTATTGAGTTGCCATTCTGACTTCCCCACTAGATTATGAGCTCCTGGAGGGCAGGCACTTGTGTTCACCTGAAATAGAACCTAAAGTTCGGAATTTAGTTTAACTGTCTGGCTCTGTTATTTTTACCATATTCAACCAGTATGAACATCAGAATCATTAGTGCCTGACTCATTAAGGCTGTGGAAAGCTTAACTGAGAAAAGAATGAGACATTGTGGACACCGCAGTGATATTGAATGTGCTGTGTCTTTTTCCTGGTACATGTAAGGTACTCAATGCTGTCTGTTGCCTACTGACTGGAGTGCCTATCTGTGGTGCCTCAAGGTTGAAAGGGGTTTAAGCTCGTGCCTGCCTAAACATAACTTGGGTAGCCAGAAGATTCTGTCTCAACACAGTCAGTGTTCAAGTCGCTTACTCCAGACAGTAAACCATCAGTCAAGATGGGGCCAAAGGCTGGATTCTGGACTCTAAATCCCAAGCACGCCTCTTAGAAAAGTCAGAATCAAAGTCAAATGAAAATGACGAAATTTCCTCTTTGGCCAATATGCTGTTATTTCCCCAAGGGCAACAAATCTTCTTGGCAGGAGAAGTTGACTTGCCTGTGCTTGTGTAATCAATTGTATTTCCAAGTGACAAAGTCCTTCTCACAGTGGCTTAAATAGGAAGCGCTGGGTGTCTCAGACTTTTGTTTGACATTCCGTTGTTTTCAGAGCATTTTCACCACTCATTTATCTCGCTGTTCCCCCCCCCCCAAAATTGTCTATGATGACCGCATGAAAGGAATTTGTACCCGTAACTCTGTGTCCATCAAGCCAGGGTAGAGGGCGTGGGGTCATAGTCTCACAGCAATGAAGTGTTCAAGTCAGTCATAAAGCTCATTGTGCATTGTAAGAAGTTTCTACAGAATCAGAGAAACTTTGGGAGAAATACTAGTAGTTTCTCTACAATTAACACAGGTTGTTGTGTTAGAAGTCATGAGCTCATGTTTTGGTCACAGAGTAATCTTGCAAATTCAAAGTGAGATTTTTAAAATCAAAAGACTTCTGCAATCGGAAACCACTGCATTGGTTTCCCTGGCTCTGATAATGAAGTTAGCCTATTTTATCCCTGTGTGCATTTAAGACGTTTTCAATATTCATAATTTTTACATTCCATGAAATTGTATAATAATTTCCAGAGACCAATCATCTTCAAATATGCTTTAGGAAGTGTTGGCAGATGAGAAATAGAACTATGTAATACAACCAAGGTCATGAGTTTATTGGGAGCTGATATCCAAGCCCTCTGGTTTTTATGTTCCATTGCATAACAGATACCCCAATTTAATGATCTAATCTTGCCATTTGCTTTGGATTAGCATTCGCTTTGGAAATTAGAGCTTGGTAAAGCTAAATCAATAAACCCTTTTTTGCTGTGCTTATGTTTCATGAAGTACCTGTTAACGTGAATGTAATAATATGTGGCTTCAAAAGCCTGTTCTGCTTGTTTCAAGAAACGTTTTCATTTATTTCCTTGTTTTCCTTCCAGTTCTTCTAATGTTTAAAAAATGTTCAATGTTCCTTTAATCCAGACATTCATTTGGAGAGGGTGGCCTGATTTCTGTGCTCCCTTGCAGCACAAGCAATAACACATTCTAAAGAATGATAAATAGCTGTGTAAGATGTAGAGAGGTTCTATAAATATTTCTAAAATCCCTGTCATCAAGACTGGGTAGAATGAGAGAAGAGTCAGGACCGTGCTTCCGTCCTTACCATGTTCCTCCTAGAGATAATTGGGTAGTTAAGGGCACTCATGCTGGAGGCAGACATCCCTGGGTTTGAGTCTCTCTCTACCTGCATCACCAGTTAGACTTTAGCAGACCCTTTAACTTCTTTAGCTTCCATTTATACACTTACAAATGGAGGCTAGCAGTGTCACATGAAGTTTTTAGAATATCCATTTCGTACATGCCTGCATGTTTAAATTGCGAAATGGTGGCTATCTTTAAGAAAGACCCTTTTCTTTAAAGATGCTTCTATCCACATTTCTTTCTCAGAGAAAAACAGTGTCAGCTGTGCTCAATTGTTCACTTAAACTTATGTCAGGGAATATTTTTACATTTCTAACCTTATCTTTACCTTTATAATTAAAGTGCCAACAAATGAAATATCTGCCACCTTGTGCCTGCTCAGTAAATATAATTTGGTTTAACAGATGTTCATATTTAGTTGTAAGTATATTATAAGAGCATAAACAAAAGTTTGGAAAGGGAAAATAATTGGATTCTTAGAATGCCACATTTGTAATAGCACAGGTAGCCCAGGGGCTAATGCACATGGACTGTGGCGTCATGTTTAAATCCTGGCTATAATTAGTTGAGTGCTCTGCTTACATGTCATGTCTCTGCTTTGATAGCCTTGTTGCTGAATGAGGGCAATGTACTAAGCACCTATACAGGATGTGGGGAAGACAAGGTATATTTAAAATCATAGGAGTCAGGCCTAAACCCATTTGTGGTGGCTGAAATGATAATGAGGATGACGGCACTGAGAATGAAGATGGTATGTGTGTGCCCTTTGTGTACATCACCATTCACAAATTACCTTAGTAATGCTACTTCTCTTGATACCTTAGTTCACTGCCAAAAAAGTTTCTATGTCTTAGGAGACTTATGTTAATTATATGCATTTGAAGACATTGACTCGGAGAGATCAAATGTTTATCCAAATAGCACCCAGCTAGTTCAGGGTGGAAGAACCTAGCACTCATTAGAATTCATTAACAGGCTGCTTTGTCCATATTTTCTATATGTTTTCCTGGCATGACATAGAAATTCTATGTGCCTAGTTGCTTATCTAAGATAGTGAATTGAGTTACAGAGCCAGCAAAGCTCACTGAATGCTTTCAGTATGGCTTTTATGATAATCCTAGCTCTGGGTGACAGTGTCTCTTAGCTTTTGGAACATAGGTACCTGAGGAGTAGATGCAGTGTCCTGGAAACTCATAACTAAGCTTTTATGTAAAGACAGCACATTAAAAAAAAAAAACACTTTAAAGAACTCTACGGGACCTACTAACATCCAGCTTACTACATTTCTTCACCTTCAAAGTATTGGTGTTGTCCGTATCACAAATGACCAGTCATTTGGGTCCTCACTTGTGTCAGCCTCTCATTTAAGTGATCACTTTTAAGAAGCATACAGTTTAGTCAGTGATGTTTGCCTGGGTCTGGAATAACTGATTTGTTTTCCAGTGGTTGCGCCAGCGTCTTAGGGTGATCTGCAGACAGCTGTACCACGTGGCCTCCTGTGGAGGTTGACCCGCTCAGCAAACAGTTTCCTCACCTGCATGAAGTTATTATGGATATATCTCGGCAGAGCACAGACAGAGAAACAAAGGAACATAGCAGGGCAGAAGAGCCGGAGGTCACTAATATTTATTTGCCTAAAAGAGAAGATGCCAGCCTCTGAAGTTGACTCACTTGCATGTACCTCTTTGGGTCTTTGCCGGAAATGCTCCTCTCGCATCTGCCTCGAACATGCAAATTCCACCTTTGGCCAAGACCCTGTTCAAATGTCACCTCTTGTGAGCGTCCTCCTGTAGTCATAGGTGCAGTCATGTCTTTCCCTGTGTTCTGATACCGTCTGACTAAAATGTTTCACTTGGGATTAATAGACACCCGTCATGTTTGATAACTTCCAGTACCTCCCTGACTGGGCAAGACTCAGGTGAATAGCACCTACGAGGCACTCACTGAGTGTAATCAGAGTAAATGTAGTATTTATAATTACTGTCTGGATATATTTATTTTTGTGTTAATTAGAAGCCGGTCAGATTGCATCTTATATGTGACACAGTGTGATTCTTTACAGATTTGTTGGTCTTTAACATCTACTCACTTGTTCTTCTCTTAAAAACTCTCTATATTGAAGAAGCACTAAGAGCTGAGACCATAACTTTCGGCATTGTCATAGGGGTCAGTGTACTACTGAATGACACCAATCAGTCACTGTATTACATTCCTTGATTATGAGAAGAATAACACCAGCAATAACTTGCTACCTACCAGTTGCCCTGAATTGTTAGATTGAACAAGACAAAGGAGCTTATTGAGGTTTTGATGATATGCATGGTGGGGTTATAATAACCTGTGCATGTTTATGACACTAAATTACATCAAGTTCATTTCAGTCTGAGTTGGATTGAGTTGGATTCAGTCTTTCTCAATTTGATTCCGTAGTTATCAGAACATGGGAAGGAATGTGATTGGCTACACATCCCAACTATTTCTCATGCTGGTTGTGTTATCTTGAACAAGTTATCTGGGTTCAGTGTGTCACAATTTCCTTATCTGTAAGTGAGCTAGTGAAAGTACTCACCTGTGTGGATTATTTCAAAGGAGAAAATGCATGTAAAAAGTGGTTAATCCACAAGGATTGTTATTATAACCTCCAGATACTTAAAATCCATATCAAGAAAATTCTCATCTGGTGAAAATTTTCTTTCTCTGTAATGTGTATCATTCAAAAATCATGGTTGAGAGAAAAGGAGCGGGGATAGAGGCAGCTTGATTAGAACTCACCTGTGACAACAGGAAACCCAGGAGAACTGCATAGGCTGAAGAGAAACACCCTTTGTTAGTCGAGGAAAAGGAAAGCTGCATCAGGATAATACCAGCACCGCCTGGCAGAATCCTCTGTGGACCACATCTGCCGGCACCAGCTGTTGTCAGTCTGTGTAGGCTCGCTGAGAATAACAGCAGTGAATTTCACTTTATAGCAACTTCCATCTCGGGATCTCAGAATGCTGCATAAAATGTATATTAGGGCTCCCAAGATTTTTGCCAAAAATGTGCATACTTTATAGAGCATCAAGAATGTGTCACTGCTGTGAGTACAAGAACTAAACTGGTTTTGAATTAGAAATTCTTTCGTGAGCAGAGTTCTACCCTTGATTTTACCCCCCTTGTTTACTTGGCCAACTTGGACAACCTGACTTAGTTCCCTGCGAGGTCCTCTCACTATAAGTGGTGGGATCTACTGTTTTGTGACCCTTCTGTCACTGGATTGCAGAGTACAAGGGAGTCAAAGTTACTTTCTCTATTTGGAGGAGGGGGACATAAATTCTTGCAAAATAGAATGTTCTTTTTGTATACTGTTTATTATTTCTTCATGGTTAGCACAAAACCCAATTGGACATTTTATCACTTCCATCTTTTAATATGACATTGTCTTTTAGCTTTTTATGTTGGCTTTCATTTTATTTCAAAAGTAAAGCCATAAAAGGAGGAAATCATCTCCCATCAACTTAGTCACTTTTCCAAAGGCTGAAGCCAGGAGCTAGGAACTCCAGCATTCTCCTGTTGGGGTGGCAGGAACCCTAGCACTAGAGCTGCCACCTGCTGCCCTCCACGATCCCCAGTAGCAGGAAGCTGGATCTGAAGTACAGAGGCACTCTGGTGTGGGTTGTAGGCATCCCAGTCACTGCCTTAACTGCTGCACCGCTCCAGCTCCACCCCCATCATTTAGCTTTGTAGGAATAAAATATCTGTGTCTTTTACATCTTTTGCCCTTTACCTGCCTCCCTGGTACTTCCCTGTGCTCTTTTAAGATTTGCTATTAACATTTTAATTTGTATGTAAAATTGGTAAAGGAAATTTTTGAAGAGCACTTCTACTTCTTTTGCTGAATCATGAGCAAAGACATCAAATGATCGCCTCTCTCAAAGATTTCTCTCCTACCATTTGCAACAAAATTACATAGCTTACTCGTTATGCCTTTTATTACCATTTGGGGAAGAGGAAATATTTAATCAAGAAAGTAGTATTTAGTGCTAAGAAACTTCTGTTGTTAGTTCAAGACTTTGTACTGTGTGATTAAATTTCTTTCTAAATAAGTATTACATACTGGAAAATATGCAGTGAATTGTGAGGCTGAGGCAGTTGGGTTGTGTCACAATCTGGAGCTATGTGCTGCATACAAATTGCAGGTTCTCCAGTTACTGCCAAGATCTTATGTTTCACTTTCCTCATTTGTAACATCAGGAGAGTAACTCGCTGCTGGAATTCATTTTTTTAAAAATTTAGTATTGTGCACTTTGCCTGGCAAGTGCTGAGCACTCAGTAAACTCAGTATACCTTCATGATTTTCACTCTCAGATTATAAACCCAACAAATATATAAATCAGTAACCAATGCATTTCTGCCTTTTAGCATTTGTGGGAAAGGCATAAGAAATTCTGCCAATGAGGGCCCAGCACAGTAGACAGGTGGCTAAAGTCCTCTCCTTGAACACCCCAGGATCGCATATCGGCACCGTTTCTAATTCCGGCAGCCCCACTTCCCATCCAGCTCCCTGCTTGTGGCCTGGGGAAAGCAGTTGAAGATGGCCCAAAACCTTGGGACCCTGCACGCACGTGGGAGACCTGGAAGAGGCTCTGGGACCCTAGCTGTAGATCGGTTCAGCTCCAGCCATTGCAGCCAACTGGGGAAATTAATCATCAGACATAAGATTTTCTCTGTCTCTCCTCCTCTCTGTATATCTGATTTTGCAAAAGAAATAAAATAAGTCTTTAAAAAATAATTCTGCCAATGAGTTTACTATTACTTTAAGCATAGTGGATGATCAGTTAGAAATATTCAATGATCATGGTCTTTAAATTCAGTAAGAGAACATGAACTTTCCTCTCCACATTAAACCATTCAGTTAGTCATCCACCTGCCTGCCACACTTGGAAGACTTTCATGACTCCGATTCAGCCAGTATGTGAGCACTTGATACAAATCATCATGAGAAACTTACATATCAGCATGGGGGCCGATGCCATGGTGCAATCAGTTAAGCATCCATCTGTGGGGGCCGGCATTTCTATATCAGCTCCAGCTTAAGTCTCAGTTTCCTCCACTTCCAAGCCCACTCCCTGCCAAATGTGCCTGAAAAAGCAAAAAATGGTTCAGTTCCTTGGGGTACTACACACATGAAAGTGATCTGGAAGAAGCTCCTGGCTTAGGACTGGCCCAGCTCAGGCTCTTGCGGTCATTTGAGGAGGTTTTCAGCAGATGGAATATCTCTCTGTATCTCTATCTCTGTAATCCTGTCTTTAAGATAGAAATAAAATCTTTTAAAAAATGTATTAGCACAGCTGTGCATCGCTCAAGTGGATTATAATGGAGCATTTCTCCCTTCCTTCTTGCCTGCTCCCTTGGCCTCGTTTCGAGATGAAACAGCAAATGCTAGGATACGTTTTTTTGAAAACCTGTGAAATGTTGTTTAAAATAAGTGGTATCACTTGGTATTTGAGCCACCTAGTTCTATTTCCGAAGCCCACACTTTCTCCATTATACCACAATCAGTGTTTCTGAAAGTAAAACGGGGCCACATTGGTCTCCAACCTCTCATATAATTAGCATCATGCTTTAATCAGTGAGGTTGACTGTCTTGATTAACCTTTATGATAGATCATGTAAGTTTCATATTTCTAAATGAATATATAGAGGCAGCTGTGAATTAGTGGAAAAACACCAAGCCTGGATCTGTAGGCTTGCGTTTCACTCCTGGATCTGCCAGGTATTATGGGTATGATTTTACCTTAGTCTCTCTCTCTCTCCCTCCATATATATATACATACATATATATATATATATAAGTGTATTCATATATATGGATGTATTCAAGAAGCTAGTACCTTGGTTTGTTTCTTTAAAACAAGAAGTTGCTCTTGCTCTAGAAATATTACATGGCCTTGTGTACGGGTGTTGAGCAGGCTCCTTTTTGACTGAAAAGGACCATCAGAAACAAAAGAGATTTTAATCCCATGAAAGAGCTGAGCATTCCACCTGAACTCTGAATTCTAGTTCCAGCCTATGTTCTCCTGACACATGTTTGATACACTGCAGCCCAGTGCAACCTCTCTTTTCCGGGAACCTGCTTCATCCATTGATGCACTTGAAGAGTATTAATTTCAGATGACCTGTCTTTTAGGATGGTGATTTCTTAACAGATGCAAGTGGTACATGGTTTATATGGACCACCTCATTTTTCTCAGGAGATAAATCCAATTGACCTCATTTTATGCTTGAAGTAGTGAAGTCAAGCATGGTTCGTTGAGGCAGTAGGGGATCTGGGATTTGAACACAAGCAGGCAAATCCAGATCCTGTGCTTATGGTGTGCTAAAGGCAGGCTGATGAGGACAGCAGTGTTTGGCTTTGTTTTATTTCTCCCTCACACTTCTTAATTTCCTGACATAATTACAGATTCCACAGATCAGATGTATTTCATTTTGCTGACTGCCTTGATGCCTAATTAATTACTAGTATTTGTGGATAATTTAATATAAATGCCACTACAGGTGGTACAACTTTCTGTGCTGCTCAAATACTATAGAAGCAAGAGCTTTTGACTTCTGTTTTTTTTTTTTTCTGACTAAAAGCATCTATGCTCAGCATGTTGAGCTACTTTGATGTTCACAGGTCAAGCAAAAAAAATCCTTTTTTTTCTCTTATTCTCACTTAAGTACTCCACTTGCCTCCCTGCTGAGACCCAGAAATCCAGTGTGATCAGTATGTCTGTCAAAAGAGGGTTTGCCAAGAGTGGCATTGTTTTTGAACAGAACACATGCCCTTTCTTTGCATCCCAGGTGCCTTGGATGGCTAAGCAAGAGCCCCTCTGACTCAAATGAAAACCACCTTGTGTTCGGTGAAATTTGAGGAGTTAACCATTTGTTTGCTGGTGTGCATTTCCCACGAAAAAGTCAGAAACAGAAATTTACCTCAGCCATGGAAAGTGATGTGCCAAATATGAGATTTGCATATTAGAACTGAAAAACTGATTTGCATGTTATTTCAGTGTCTTGTGTCACGTTGAGGCATCTGTCAATCCTACTAAATAGAAACAGCTTGTACAGTAGGAAAGTGTTTTATGCAGATCACACTGAAAAATCTAGGTGCCTTCCATTTCTTTTCAATTTGTCCACACTTTGCGATCTGTATTCTCTCCCACCTTGATCTGTAAAACCACTCAAGGAAATACTGAGTGATCAATTTCTTATTTTTTAAAAAATTCATTATTTTTAATCCCACCGTCCTGATATAAGCCTTATTAATAGATATATTTTCTACTAGTATCCGTTCCTCATACTTACCCAGGCACATATATTCTCATATTCACTTATTTATACATATATGCATGTGTGTGTGTGTCTGTTTCTAATGAAGTTGTAGTTATCAAATGTACTAATATGCTGTCTTCTAATTTTAAAAAAACATAATGTCAAAAATTATGAGAATCTACATATCTGTCCATAAGGGAGTAGTGAAGCCCCATCTTGAATAGACAGTGACTTTGAACCCAATCAGGGCTAGAGCTGCGCTTGCTCTCTGATACACGCTGCTTTGCAGTGGAGTTCTGGGCAAGGAACAGCTCTCCTGTGAATGAGTGCATAGAGGGCTGTGCACTGTGGGAAAGCCTTCCCAAATGGAAAAGAGCCTGCTGCATGATTCCAGGGAACTAAACAAAAATGAATGAAATGGGCCCAGCACAGTAGCCTAGCAGCTTAAGTTCTCTCCTAGCAGCCCCACTTCCCATCCAGCTCCCTGCTTGTAGTCTGGAAAGCAGTCGAGTACAGACCAAAGCCTTGGGACCCTGCACCCCATGTGGGTGACCCGGAAGAGATTCCTGGTTCCTGGCTTTGGGTCAGCACATCTGCAACTGTTGCGGCCACTTGGGAAGTGAGTCCATGGATGGAAGATCTTCCTCTGTGTCTCTCTTCCTCTCTGTATACCTGACTTTCCAATAAAAATAAAATAAACCGTTTTAGAAAGTGAATGAAATGTCTTCTCAGAGGTTATTCTAATATGTCAATGGAGTACAGCAAAGACCAAGACGTAGGACAACCTTGAATAAGTTTGTTCTGCTTTGCAAACTCTTAGGAATCGTGTTGAGAAGAAGCCATCTAGGTGAAATAACATATACTAGTTCTCTAGCTTCCCTTATGTCAATTCTTGTATGTATACAGTTCAAGAATCCTATTAGTAAGAGAAAACAAATGCAGATTTTAGTAATAGCACCATGGAAATAGCTTCTTTTTAGTGTCTTGTGGAGAAAATAGAGCATTTCTCACTTGCGGAGACAACTGCATTCCCCTGTAAGAAGGGCGACCTTGCTACAGAGCTAAGCTCAGTAAAACTTTTAACTAGTTGGCAAGAGACCTCCTGCCTAGTTTCTCTGACCCTGAGGACCTAGGGCTCCCATTTGTTACCTTTCCCATCTACCGCCTACCAGAGTGGATAGCACCGGTTGCTGTTTCTTATCTACCTGGAGCTTATCCCACTAGGAAAGCATAAGAATGGCTGCCGTGCTCTAGATCAGCAAACTTAAGCTGCTTTCATTCCTTATCTTTTGATGTCAAAGGTTAGGTGGTAACAATTTTTAAATCTCAGAGAGCTGGTAAAACATGCCAGTTATAAATCTCCAGATTTATAGTTAAACGTGCACAGATTAACTGCAGAATGTGCTAAAGCAACAATGTGAAGTTCAGGCGTACCTCACTCAAGTACTTGATTAACAGATGGGAAAGTGAAGAGCCAGCATTCTCTGCTGACTTTGCAGATGATTTATAAACGCTCCCCTTTGGTAATTGTAGGTGCAATTTATTTGATGCCTAATGTTTTGCAAAACTTCTTCATAAGAATTGGATATTGTTTCCTGGTTTGTGCATGAGAAAAGCAAGAACAGAAGAACAAATCCCTAGGGAATTCAGATGTCCTGCTGAACATAAAATCAAAATCTCACTCTCCACACATGGGTGTTTTAGGGTTAGTGTGGTACATGGAGATGGAGGGTGTGATGCAGAACCTTGCTCTGTGAGCTATCACCCTCTTTTTTAGTGGGCTCCTGGCCCTTTATTTTGGCTCCTGTCACTCTCCTATTGACTCCACCAGGCTGGATTTAAGCCTCATTCAGTCTGGCAGTGACTGTGAATGTGGCTTAAGAAGGTTGATTTGGAGGCGTCCGTGCAGGTCATGAGAAAAGGATCATATGAAAGGAGAATTTGATACAAAGTCAAGCTTTAGAAAGTTTAAGATGGGGCCCAGCGCGGTGGCACAAGTGGTTAAGGTCCTTGCCTTGCACGCCCGGGATCCCATATGGGCGCCAGTTCTATCCCGGCTGCCTAGCTTCCCATCCAGCTCCCTACCTGTGGCCTGGGAAAGCAGTTGAGGACGGCCCAAAGCTTTGGGACCCTGCACCCGCGTGGGAGACCCGGAAGAGGCTCCTGGCTTCAGATCGGCATGGCATTAGCCATTGTGCTCACTTGGGGAGTGAATCATTGGACGGAAGATCTTCCTCTCTGTCTCTCCTCTCTGTATATCTGCCTTTCCAATAAAATAATAATAATAATAATAAACATAAATCTTTAAAAAAAAGAAGAAGAAAGTTTAAGATGGACTAGGATGGGTTTCAAAGCTAGAATCAAGATTTTGAGCCATAATTTAGAAGTCTGTCTCGTTATACTCTTACCATTCATTCTTTAAGAAAACAGCGCTTAGGAATATAGCCAAGTGCATGATGCTCTATTCCAGTGAGGCAGAGAAACAGGTTCACGTAAGCATTTCTGTTAAAGTCAGTCCCATCGTGTTAGTGTTCTGTGCTCTGTTGCTTTTAACAAATAGAAAAGGTGTCCCCCCAAAACAGCTTTCCCTGGTGATGGCAAGACATTGAGAGTGGAATATGATAATTCAGTGAGAATCAGAAAGTGGGAGCAATCAGAGGAAATTACAAACTGCAGACTTGACACAGCTAAGTGTTGGGGGAGGGGAGGAGAATGAAAGTATTCAAAAATATATTTTCTTCTGGCAGGCTTTCAGCTCTAAAATGGGGCTAATTCTACCTTTTGAAAAGAAGATAACTTCAATGTTTCTTTTTTCAAGAACACATAATTGAAGTTATTTTCCATCCGAGAGAAGGAACCTCTTGTACATCATTACAAATGGACAAGAAGAATGAGCAGCTCTGGTACCCAGAGTGATAGAGTATTCATTATCATGTAATCTTCCTGCATATCTTAGCTTTCCCTGGTTTTACCTGCCTGAGTGCTGCTTTTCTGGTAGTGCAATAAATCCAAGTTGTGTAACACCATGTAAGCAGGATCCTAGTAGCAGATGAGGATGTAAGGGAGGACAATGACCACAGCAAGGTCAGCGTCAGAACAACTCAGGAGACTGATGTAGTGACAGCTGTTGGAATGGGTGGAAAGCCATTTGTAAAACACTAAAAAAAAAAAAAAGCAGCCTTTATATATCCATTTGCCTCTTGCATTTGCAATAGCAGTAAATCAAGGCAGAGTTCTGGGAGTCTTCACTATTTGCATGCCAGTGCAGGCTCTTGATGGTGCTTTTTTTCTTTTTCTCTGTTTAAAAAAGATGATGGATTTTCCACTTCTACCAAAGGGAGGGACAATATTAGGATTAGGTGGTTAACTTTTTATGTTCTAGATTTCATGACCCAAGTATAGTGAAAGTTCAGTAGGCTGTGGAAAGCCTATGAACTGCCCACTGCTTACTCAGATTCAGAACGCTGAGTGAAGTTCTGGATGCTTCAGGGGATGCTGACAAGTGGCCTGTATCCATTAGAAATGGAAATCTCAACAAAAATGCGGTTTCTACTTACCCAGGGCATCATCAGGTTTTATAGACTACATAGTATCCGTGGTATATATATTTGTAATTTCATTCTAACCATGGGTAATAGTAGGCACCCTGTATACCTCAGATGCAAAAAAATGTGAGGCAGTATAATCAAAGGAAGCTTTGAAAATATCACATTGCACATAAAGAAACCAAGGCCCAGGAAATGGAAATGATTTGATCAAAATCTCTGGGCAAGTTAAAGGCAAAATTAAGATTAAAGCTATTCTAAATAGGTAGTATTTCTGTAATTATGGGTTCCTAGGTGGGAATATATAAAATATATAAAACACTTCAAAGACTATGTTTTGTTATATATGCGATTAATGTTGCCTTTAATGTTATTAATGTTATTCTTAATCTCATGAAGTTTAGCTGTACATAAAAAACTCTATCCTTATGTATTTTGTTTGCTACAAGACTAAAACTCATTCTCATTGTTGTACAGTCCTGCTCCTATGGCTGCCAGGGAGCTAGACCCATTTTTGACCATAAATATGGCACTATATTGAGTCTTCCCTTGATGCCAACCACATGAGCCCCAAGTGAGAGAGAAACAATGGCAAGGAAAAACTGGTGGCAGAAGCCATGTTTGTGTATTTTCTAATAACCTTTATTAGAAAAAGAAAAATTCTGACATGTAAACATAAAAATTATCAAGCACTGATATCCCCATGGCCTTTAATCATTAGTGGTTGCGTGTATTTCTTTCTGGTCCCTCCATGGAATCAGAAGCTAGCCAACCAGCCTGGTGAGTGGATGCCTTTCCTCTTGGTGGTAATTCAGGGTGATATTGTCCCTCTTGTAATATCTCCCATGACCATATGTAACTGCAACAGAGAATGAGAGGTGTGGTCAAGCTGTGTGCCCAGAAAGAATAGGAAATAGATTTGGTGGTGCACCAGCGGTCTCTGCCTTATAGAAGTCTTTTTAGATAACAGAGACCCTCTTTAAACATATGAGGTGTTCATTCATCCCTCAGCAATAGCATTATGCCTGGTTGTTTTTAACACATCCTCATGGCCTGTAGGTTTGATGTTTCCCAGTGTTCTTTTATTTGAGAAACATGACTTTAATAAAGGCTGCCCCCCCATCTCCAGTTTGGAATCTCCTAGTGACTTTGTCTTAGCTAAAACAAAATGCTCTCATTGACCACAGGCCATCTCCCCAGCCTAGCAGTCTAATTTCTATTTCTTAGTAGTTTTTCTGATTCATATCTTTTTTCTGTATACTATTCTTAGAATATTTCAGGTATTCTTCTACTCCCTGTCTCTTTCAATTCCCCTTCCTTCACTCTTTGTTCCTTTCCTCTCTCTCTCTTTCTCTCTCTCTTCCTCTCTCTCTCAGTTAGTTTGTCCTGCAAGATCAGACAAAGGTGCCTTCTCTTCCTGGTAGCTTTCTCCAAGTTCAGATCACTGGATTCCTGCCATGGCTTTTTTGCTTACACTTTATTGGGATTCTCTATTTATGTGTTCCTTTCTTTCAATGACTTGTCAGAACTCCAAATAATTTGACTTTATACGTAATTTTTGGCATCGCCAGATCCCTTAGGGAAGACAATGTTAAGAAAAATTTGACAGAGTCCCATGAAATCTAGTACTTGATAACTTACTAATGAATCATATAATGGTCTATTGCCTTTGCAAAGAAATCCAACCTTTTGATGAACACATAAGAAATTAATAGTGCTACTTAGAAGAAGGGTTTTGTAAATTATTATTATTAGTAAAGCTTGAAGGCTTTGTATTTGTTTCGTAGTTTTTTGTTTTACTGTTTAGCAGTAAGCTTGTACTCTTAAAAGAGACAATGGATTCAGTAGAATAAAATCCATCAATGGACCTTGATGGGCTTAGAGGAATGCTGGTGGAACCCTAAAAACCCTGTAATGTAGCAAAAGTACACCAAACTCAGCATTCCCTGGTTTCAGTAAGATTCTGCCTTCTTTCAACAGTGATGCTTCATTCATTTTTGCTTGCTTACTTTCTTGAACTTCAGTGTCTTCACTCTTGCATGTCCTGCAGGGCTGTTTAGTAAATATTTCCCAATTACATGCCAGTAAAGTTTGGAAAGTGTGATGCAAGTTTGAGGAATGTTTTGCCACAGTGAATGTGCTGTTATGTATGCAACACTTTTGCTTTTAAATAAAAAGCAAAATAATATAAATCCAATGCTTCCCCTCATTTTTTCAAATTTGTTTTATTACCCATCTACTGTGCTAGAAGGTGTTTATTAAAAATTAATTGGGCATGCTTGTTAATTTTTGTTACAATATACCGAGTCCTAAGTTTAAGTAGGAGATATAAATTAATAGGGGTTATCTCTCTTTTTAGCAGCAATAAAACTACAGAACAGTGAGACAAATTCCTTTCCTATCCTCACTGGTGTAATTCTCCTTATAACTAAGGGTTCAGGATTCACATGTATTACAAAAGTGCTAAGTACTGGACACTGGGGATGAAAGTAGTGGCAGGAATATTATAACCAAATAAAGACACATTGATGATCTCTTAGGGCCTTTTCCTTCTAAGGAATACAAGGAGTCCATGTGTAGCATCTTATAAAATGTAAGATGTAAAAGAAAGCAAGATCTTCTAAACTTATTATTTCAGAGAGCCAATAGAAACTGGTGAGAGAATAAAAGTAATGATACTATTGTTCTTAAAATTAAAAAATACTGAAAATGATGATAATTTAAAATTAAATTTCTGTTTCAAATGTGAATGCTAACTGTTAAATCTGATCTTCTGGCTTAAGTTTATGGAGGAAAGACTGGGCCTCCTTGCTACGTGTATATACAATAAAAGTCCAAGAAGGATTAGCTTTAAATAATGATAAATTGTGTCCATTCCCTAAAGATTCACTCTAAGATAGGACGGAAGAGTTATCAGGCTTTCATTAACAGTAGACCACTTAATTAAAAGAAGCTGATATAATTATTATTAAACATTATTTATACATTACCAGCATTTTCTGTATAGGAAATAATGGCAAAACAAATGCATAGAATTTGTAGTCAGGTCAAACTCCCCTTCCTTACCAACCTGGCAGAAAGGTGTAGAATACTTTTCTATTTTGTTACCTGAACTGGGATTATCCCTTCCCACAGAGGTAGGTGGAGGGTTTGCAAGAAACCCATTTTATTGGTATGAAATACTGAAATTCTGTAAAGCATATGAAGTAGATTAATTCTGACAAAGAGCAGCAGATACATAGGCAACCCGTAGTACAGAACAAAATCTGAAGTTTGCATGAACTTACCTAAAGACACCCACTTGGTGTCATCATTAAATTTCTGCCTCCAGTCACAATACAATCCCTCTTGTATTTCTGCTGTGAATATATTATGATGAACACCCCTATGTTATTCCAGTCTCATAACTCTCTTCCTCTATCTTCTAACCTATACTCCAGAAAGAATTTTCTGCGATTTGCTAGATAATGCACCTGGCAAAGATACCTAGCATTGTTTCTAGCATGTTGTTGTTCTTAAGAACATTCAGTCATGTTTCTTGGTGGCACGTGAGCTTCTTGAAACTGCATATACATTTTCCCTTTTTTGTTGATGCCATTTCTACCAAAAATTGAATTAGATAGATCATCAGCGTCTTTGTTGTCCATGGCTTCATCCAAGGCCTAGGAACCCTAGCTCATAAAACACTCTAGACATCCAGTTGGGCCACTCGGTGATTAGCTCACCCTTCCAAACTTACACATTGAGCCAGTTGTGTTCCCATCACAATCACCAGCACAGAACTGTTGAGCTGTGACTGTTCCTCAGAGGTTCTCATCTGACTTGCGTTGGAAGCCTACTCCAGGACTTCTGTAGTATCCAGCGCATCTCTGTCACCCAAAGTAGTCGTGTTAAGACATTCTGTGGTGAAGTAAAGAATTATGACTTTATAAATGCCCCCTAGGATTCTGCAGGCCAGAAAAAGCTCCCCCCTTAATGCTTCAGCATTTATCCTTTTAGTCATTTCTCTTTGTAAATAAGTACACTATACCTGCTTTACAAAAATGAGGCAATCATTTAGGATTAATTCTATAGCTGGATTTATTGACTTATTAACATCTATTGATCCTCTTTGCACATTTCTACAGGGAGATTGACAATATGACTGTCAATTGTTGCGTCACTTGATCTCACTGATGTATAGGAGCACATTTTTTAGTCCCATTTCTCTCAAATATGACCACTATAAATAGCTGTCATCAAATGATTTTATGTGTATTTGTGAAAAATGTTTCCTAGAATTGCTAGCGATGTACAATTTAAAGTTTAATAATATCAGCCAATCACTTGTCTAGTGTTTGCATTCATGCACATGAACACCAATATATCATTTTTAATAAGTTATCATCTATAAATGTTTCTTACCCTGATCAGACTCTTGTCCTCCCAAAGGCAAAGATGTCTGTTTTGTCTGCTTACACAAGTAATACGAAATTCCCATTGTGAGAATGAGTGAATAAGCTAATAAACTAGAAATTAAATAATGGCCCCTTTAACTCTCACAACAGCCCTGAATGTCAGATATAGGCTATAGTTCAGAGGATTCTCTAAATTTATATTTTAAAATGTCTTCAATAAATAACTGGATCTATGATTGTACCTTGCTGTGATTTTACCAAAACTAACCCTACACTGGTCTTTTTGAGTCTCAGATTTCATATTTCACAGTCAAGAAATTGACATCATAATTCTCAGATCCAGTGTATAGTTTTATTTCTTACCTTTATCATCAGACACAGCCCACAGATCATTTACTGCTTTTCCTTCCCCAGTCTATATCTTTCAACAATGAAATAAAATTCAAGAGTAATGTTAATGAGAAGCATAAATGATGCTCAGTCTTTCAGTCTTCTACATAGCTGTACTCCAAAGTTCTGTACATTTTAGAACAATGCAAAATTATTATACAGAAAAGGCCAATAGGTTCTAACTGGCCAAAATGTATATAAAAGACATTTACTGCGTAAGACCTCATCCATGTGATTAATATCCATCTTGTACTTGTTGAGATAAATATTTTGCAACAAAAGCAACATATGTATAGGGATGTTTTAACAAGATTTTCATATTTGACAACTCATTTAGCAGGGTGAAATTAATGGGAAAATGAATATGCAGTTGTTGGGTTTGTTTGACTCATGTACACTATTCTGACACAAGAAACTCTTAGCCAATTATTTCAAGAATGCATAACCATCAAGGTCAAATCATCCCCTGTTGATATCTGTGCCCATTGGCCATTGTGGATATCATCATTTCTAAGCTTTTAATAATTGTGTCTTTTTTATAACACTTTGATTATGTATGTTGTAACAGGATATTAGAAATAGTCAAAGTCACAGTGTTGACAAAGGGAAATATGACAAATTCTCTTAAATAACAACTTAAATAACACAAAATTAATTTTTCACCTAACAACTGATGTTTTTTCCATTTTCTATGCATTTATATCATTGGTTGATTATCTTAAGTGTTCTCTCATCTGACCTTTGATTCTCTTACATTGCTATTCTTTGGTTCACCCACCAGCCTAGTACCAATGGCACTGACTAACCATCCTGTTCAATATCTGACTGTTAACAGTGCTGAGGGGAAAAGAATTACTCAACTTCCTTCACTGGAACAAAAGGCCCTTCATTTTCTGGGCCCCTGCTCTTGATAAGATTTATCTCGCTTTCTACCTCAAGCTTTATATGTGGTCCAGAAAAACACAAGTGTCAGGAGTTCTTGATGCTTCCTTTCTGTAATCTAAACATGAGAAACAACCCCATCGTCCGTATTCTTCAACTGGAAAAAGTTCTGATCCGCACTGTTGCCTCTTCTCAGGAAATCTTTCTCTCAGGATGCATGAAAAAGTCTCCATCAACACTTTGCTTGTGCGCTTTCTATAACTATTTTTCTCATTAACCATTTATATATGTATATCTCCCAGTTGACTATAAGGTTCATGAAAAGGAAAGGATGAATTCATCGTTCTTTTATTAAAAAAATAAATATGCAACTAGTTTGTAATGACTTCTTAGTATTTGTTGAGCAAAATGGAGTACTAATGCTGTAATCATCTGCTAGGCAAATGAACAGAGTGATGTGTCCTAAAACTCAGGTCTCCTAACAGCAAAAGTCCAATCATTTTTACAATCCATTGTGAACATGACTTGTTCTGGCTGATTGCTCTGGTTGTTAGATGATTGCACTTATTTAACAACATCCTTTCTGTCTTTCAGGGAGGACACTCAGTTTCAATGGGGCCTGCATCTGCCCCCACTTCATTTCGTCCTGAGGATGAGCTTGAGCACCTGACCAAGAAGATGCTGTATGACATGGACAATCCGCCTTCCGAGGAATACTTTGGTGAGTGGAATCTAGAGCAGACTTCTGACGGAAGTCGGTTTCCCTAACTCAGCCATGAGGAGCATTATCAACTCCACTAGTGAACAATGAGCGTTCATATGTGTGGGAGTTGAAGTGCATGCACGTGCAATGGGAATGGCATTGCTAGACTGTCATGAACCTGATATGTGCTTACCTATGATGAAATAGCAGTGGTCCTCAGCATTTGCTGAGATACAAATTTGATTTCAGGGTATTTAGCAACACATTCGCTTCCTATTATATAGAAATTGGGTTTCTGCGTACATGGATTTAATGATTGCACGAAATGTGGAACTGAGTATTGTATAAACTATAACTTTTTCCCTGATCCCAAGGAAGGAAGTGTCTTTAGATTTGCCTGTCTCCAAACTGAATTACTGTGGATAGTTTACCTGTGCAGTCCACTAATGTGTTTCTAAATCTTCATATGAAAATCATGACACACTGCACTGTGGACTCAAAAGCCTGTCCTCAGGGGGATTGCAATTATATAGAAAAAATGAGATAAGCACAGAATTAGTTATTTATCTACCTGGAAAGTGACGTGAGATGTAAGAGTGTACCAAATTTTAGAAGTTTTCTTTTTAGTTTTTTTTTTAAGAGAACTCTATGTCGTTTCCCATAATGACTATACTGATTTCCATTCCCATCAAAGTATATAAGAATTCCCTTTTCTTTATGCATTTGCCAGTATGTTTCATGTTCTGCCTTTTTGATAAGAGCCATTCTAACAGGGGTGAGGTGATATCTCATTGTGGTTTTGATTTGCATTTCCCTGACAGCTAGTGAAATTTAGCATTTTTTTCTAGCCATTTCTGTTTCCTCTTTTGAGAACTGTCTAGTCGGGTCCCTTGACTACTTCTTAACTGGATTAATTGTTTTTGTTGTTATTGAGCTTGTCAGGTTCCTGATATATTCTTGACAATAATCCTTTATTGAATAAGTAGCTTGCCACATATTCTCCTCTTCTGTCAGAAGCCTCTATATTTTGCTTCTGAGTTGGATATAGTGCCAATTATTTTGCTTTTGTTAAGTGTGCTTTTCAGGTTTTAGCAAAAACAAACAAACAACAAACAAACAAAATAAACCTCTGCGTATACCAACTTCTTGAGGTGTTTCTCTTGAAGTGTTTCTCCTATGTTTCCATACAGAAAATTTAGTTGCAAGTCTTCAATTTAAGTTTTTGATGCATCATGAGTTCATTTTTGAATAGGGTGAAAGGTAGGAATCTAGTTACTAATGAATATCCAGTTTTGTCTACAGTATTTCACAGAATCCTTCTTCTAATGTATGTTCTTGGCATCTATGTCAAAAAACAGTTAGGTCTATATACTGTAAAATTGGACATTTGTTTTAAAACTATAAATAGAACTACCATATTGACCCAGCAATACCACTAATGGATATATGTTCAACAAATCATGACATTATTGTATCTAAGAGAAATCATTCTATCATGATTTTTGCATCATCATTTACAGAGAAGATAGGAAATAAAGGTATCCATCATCAGATTGATTCAAGATGAAAATGTGGTTACATATACGATGGAGTACTCTCCCACAGGAAAAACTAGAATGAAATCCTGTCATTTGTAACAAAATAAGTGAAATTGAAGGACGTCATGTTAAGTGAATAAAGACAAATACCACATGTTCTGCTTTACTAAAAATAAAGCAACTCAGGCTGAACAGAGAAGGTAATTGTAAGATTGGCATGAGGATGGAAACAATTTGAATACTGGGTAACAAATCAAAATTAGATACAAAGAATAAATTTGTAGCGTCACACTCACACTGTAAAGAATAGCACACAATAATTTTGTTGCTATTGTACCAACAAATGGAAGAAAAAAGCTCAAAGCTTCCAATAATAAAATAACATCAAAAAATGAGAAGTGCTGACCACTCTTTTTTGGTCAGAATACATTGGCCATGTGTGTATTTGAGTATCACATTTTAGGCCATAAATCTTTGTAGTGGCTGAAAATTTTTAAGGTTATCAGCATCATCAGGAATTGCTTTATGAGATTTATTTAATATAAACTATTTAAACTTTGTTATTCAAATATTTCATGGTAAAAACGGATTCCTGCCCGCAACCTGTTGGAGACTAGAACTGTAATGACGGTAACTAAGGGCTCTGTTCTAAAGCCACACAATATAAAAAGTGGAAAGTATTAGGATGTAAAAACACAGCACTCATTTTGAACGCGGATTGCCATGTATTTTTACTGAAAATATCTGCCTGGACTAAAAAAGTCTGATTCTGTTCCTTTCTCTGCCCCTTGTTGTCTGTGCAGTATCAGCAAGTCCTTCATCTGCCCAGACCCATTTCCCATCTTAATCCATAAGGGCTGAGGAGCAGTTATTTTTTTTTTCTGACATTTCTTTCAACACTAGTATGTTCAGTGTAAAAACAGTGTTAATCTAAAGATATATAACAGTCAAGGTATAATAAGCTGGTAGTCATCATCACAAGTACTTGAAGCAGAGTAAAGCAAAATAAGTAACTCACCAAGGTCTATACTGAAATTAAAACATATCAGAATTGCATCATTAAGTCTAGGAAATTTTTTCCATAGCAAAAATTTAAAAATGTAAATAATGAAGGCTCTACCAGGTTTTGTTAAATGAAAAGCTAATCTAATTTACTAAATATATTTTCTGCTATATGATAGCAGCTAAATACAGCAATAAGGAAAATTCAATTCAGATAGTAATTGTGTTAATGAATAAACATTGTGAACAAAGAGGGAAACAACTATAAATTATCTTTTCCTTTAAGTATTGTCCTCTCTACTATGTACAAGCATAGGAAATGTGAGCAAATATCTTATTCTCTATTCTTTTTTAAGATTTATTTGTTTGTTTATTATTAGAAAGTCTGATTGACAGAGAGAAGGAGAGACAGAGAAAAAGATCTTCCATCCAGTGGTTCACTCTCCTAGTGGCCACAATGGCCAGAGCTGAACCAATCCAAAGCCAGGAGCTTCTTTTGGGTCTCACGCACATGTGCAGGGTCCAAAGACTTTGGGTCATCCTCCACTGCTTTCCAGGCCATGGGCAGGGAGCTGCATGGGAAGTGGAGCAGCTGGGATCCTGATGCATTCAAGGTGAGAACTATAGCCATTGGACTATGGTGCATGGCCCCTCTATATCTTCTTTTAAAATCTATAATTATGGAGGGGGATGTAAAACCTATACTCTTACTGAGTAAAATACATACAGAGAGCACTCAAACACATACTGGTATTAGGCTCATACTCAGTAATCAGAGTTGTCCAATGCTCTTGGGGCTTTCATTTGATTTAAGAATATAAGATATGCCCATTAAAAATTAATTAATGAATCTTAAACTTCAGTTCCTAGCCACAGTAGGGCATATGTCACCCAGGGGCAAATAATTGTTAACAAGTGAAGATTACTAACCATGAAAGAGAAGGCAGAAAAATGGCTTATATTAAGTCATCTCTGTACATCAGTATTTTATGTCCATTGTCAGAAATTAACCAGTTCATCCTTCTAGGAAAACAGAGTGTATAAAATAGACATTATCGTCATCTCCAAGTCAGGAAGTGAAGGTACAGAATTATTAAGTAAATTGCCCAGTAACAATAGCTTGGTGAGCTGGATTAGAAACCAGTATCTAAGTGTGTACATTTGGACATTACACTTCAGGAGTTAGTGAGAGTTAGTCAGGCTGTATATTTAGGAGAATGTTTGTGGAGACTGGTTTTGAGAAATTAGAAAATAAAGGATAGGTATTCTTTTATGCAAAAAAAAACTGAGAGTAAAGTACAAGTTAGTGCCAGGATTATTCCAGGAGAAATTTTTTTTCCTGTGGGAAATTTCCAAGTTTCTATTATGTCATGGATTTTCTATTAGATGGTCCTTAAGAAAGACATGGATCTAATTGTCAAATGTCATTTTAGTCTATTGGGGATATGTACCCAGTTGCAATGTTTTATCATACATAGGACAGAATGTGACATGTTACCAAATCAAAGTTCAGCCAAATGCTCATTGTGAATCTAGAAAAATAGAGCACATCCAGAAACAGGAATATAAATATTTGAGGAAGCCTTCGTCTTTGAGCAGGTCTTTCAGATTGTCCTAATGGAGACTTGAAATCAGAACGCAGTAGAAAGCTGTGGTCATTGCTAATGAAGAGAATGTCGACATACAAAGGCATAAAAATATAGAGTGAAACATCTATGTGATCAATAGCATGTTTCAAGATCGGCTGGTGAAACTGATTGTGCCTAAATTGGAGAAAACTTTTAAACTCTGGCTAAAGGATATAGTCTTCTTTTTGCGTGTGTGTGTGTATTATCATGAAATTTTTTAAAATTTCATTTTATGACACAGTTTCATAGGCTCTGGAATTCCCCCAACCTCTCCCCATACCCTCCCCCCCGTGTTGGAATCCTCCAATAGTTTCAGTAGTGCAGTTCAAGTCCAGTCATGATTCTTTCATTGCAAACATGTACCATGCATAGAGTCCTGCCTCTTATTGTCCAGATAAATTCAATGAAGTAGTCACAGGATGTGACTAAGAACTTGTATTTTCTAACATATTGGTCATACAATACCATGTCAATTAACTCCATAGTGTTGTAAATTGTTGTTGATGTCATGTCATGGCCTTTCATTGGACTGGATGATATTCTGCCAGCTCTACTTTCAGACCAGTGAGGATCTCCCTGAGAAACTGTTGAATTAATCTTCTATAATGAATCTACACATTGGGATGATATGTAACAGGCATTGTTCTGCGGGTAATGGTAAGGACCATCAGCTTCAGAACCAAATGCCTTGATCTGAAGGCTGATTATACCTCTTCCTGCCATTCAAATCAAGAGGCAAAGGGCCTAACAAACTGTTTGATTTGTTCAACATTTCCCAAGCATCTTTGGGTCTGCATCATGCTGGAGAGCAGGGACATCAGATGCACAGGCTGTGCGCTCACAATACTCACAGTTTTCCAGGGAAGGACAGGAGAGGCACATGGGTAAAAAAAACTTTCATTGCAACTAACAACTCTGTGTACAATTAGATCAGGGCACTATGTTGACTTGGGAGAAACAGGTGTAAGTCTACCTAAAGATAACACAAAGATTACACGAAGTTTGTGCACGTCCACATTGCCTGACCAAGAAGTTTAAGTCTTCTCTTGCAGTCTACCACAACTTTTCTCTGGCTCTCTCCTTGTCTCTCGCTCTTTCTCTCCCCTCTTCCACCCTTCTCTCTCCATCTCTTCTTTCTTCCCTCCTTCTCTCTCCCTCTGTCTCTTTCCTTCGCTCCCTTTGCCTCTCCCTCTCTCTGTGTCTGAACACTACACTGGCCCCAGCTAAAACCCTTAACGTACTTTCTTCCTCCATCATTTTTTATTTGTTCAGTGCTGAAAATTTTCACTGCAACTGTAGCTGATTTTGCTGAATATAATTAAGGGCTTTCATAACAGATCTCCTGCTGGACCACATGCTGTACCAGAGAGTGAAAAGGCATAGAATGTGGATAAATGGTGACATTTATTGCTATGGTTATCTTGCTTCCTTTTCATATTGTACCTCTAGTTTCACTTAGTTAAAACAGATTAAGGATAAATTGTTGTTGTTTATGGTGTTTTGATCACATCTAGCATTTTAATTATATTCAAACAATTATTATAATTATGGTATGGGTGGTGTCAGTGAACTGATATGTTGTAATTGATGTAATCCTGAATGTATGCCAATATCACTGTAAATCTACCCAAAATACCTAATTCCAGTGTAACCATTAGAAAAACCGAAAAACCAGGTAATGGGACACCCTAAGACAACTTTCCAATGTTCTTCAACATTCTCAATGGAATAAAAACTATTTTAACTTAAAGGAGACTACAGAGACATACCAGTCTAAAGCAAGACATGAATCTATATTGAGTTCTGAAAAAAAAATATTTCTAAATATCTGGGACAAAAATTTTAGTATATACTGTATAGAAGATACTATCAATTTCACTGGGCATGCATTTATGGTTATTTAGGGCAATATCTGTTTTTATGTAGCTATATGTAAATGTATATTATAAAGTATGATTGTGTCTATGAAGCACATTAAAATGGTGACACATGACAGCTGGGTTGTTGATAGGTAGATCTATAGACAGAAACCTAGATGTATATAAATATAGAAACATGTTTCAGGAAAAACTCACTTTAGTCTACAACAGCTAGATATATTATAACTGTACAGCTACAATAAGTCTTCCTCAAGAATGCATTAAAGCACATCACAAATGAATCATTACAAAAAAGGCTGAGTCTTTGCATTTTTGAAATTTCCTTGTTGTTTAATCTGTTTCCTTTTTTTCTTTTTTTAAGACACAGCACCACTTACCAATGTTGGTGAGGTGAGGACAATTTTTATGGTATTGAAAAAAAAAATGAAATGGAATGGAAGCACTACAGTTTTAAAAGACCCTGTAGCAGTTACAGTATGATTGGTAAAACTGGCAATGTCTCCATTTTTTAAAAGAAGCAACAAGTGGTATAGACAGGCTCAATGGATTGTATAAGGTCCTATGGTTAGTAATTTCAGTATTTGGACCCACTTTTCTGGTTTCAGATCCATTTTGGTTCATTGCCATTAGAGAGATGCATGTGCTGTTTCTGCAGATTGTCAGTGATTGTTCTTATGTCATCTTTACTTTCACTTGACAGATACAAGAACAACTTCTGTACAAGGCCACATGTTTTGTAGTCTGGATTTCAGTATTATTGACAATGTATTTTGGTTATCATTAAAACTCTGAATTAGCTGATGGAACTGTACGTAAACATGTTTCCTTTCTTCAGTTACATACTGTGGGAAGATAAGTTGTCTATTGCCTCCATATCCACTGTGTGAGGTAACTGTGCCTATTATTTTGACCATGAATAAAGGCAAATTATGGATAGCCACAATTACTTTTGCTTTCTCAAGTTCTCCATTGCTTTTTAAAAATTACAAGTTGAAAGCCTCTGCTTTCCCACAGGTAGGTATATAAAATGATTTTTCCTGGGGGGGGTGGGGAAATGGTGGTTTTAGTGTAACCACACCTTAATGGACCCTGCTCAACTTCATTAAATATTCTTACTGTTATATTGCAGGATGAATCACAATGTAGCAGTTGAATAAGCGTATATCTTAGAATGCAATATAAGTTCACTATTCTGTGTATATTTGCTATCTTAGTTGCCCTTCAATTTTGGCTCTGACATATTTCCTGAGCTTGTGTACCTGTCTTCCTTTTGACAGTGGTGTCACTAAGTGGACCTCTAATCACTGTCTTATATGACAAAGAGGTAAGAAAGAATAAAGTTGGGGGTAGGAGAAAATTCTTACTTATTTCAGTTGATCAGTTTGTCAATTTTGAGCTATAGTTTTAGCTCAATTCATTTGTACCAAAGCTGAATCCTTGGTTGAAATACTTGCATCTTGTAGCCAGCTGTATCTCTGGGACTACTAGACAGGTATGTTTATTCTCAAGATGACTCTCCAGTCCGGTGACAGATGCCCAGGAGGAATGAGAAATAATGGACTGTGTAACTATAATTTATAGTAAACTCCGAATCTAAAACCAGGAGTATGGATAATTTTAAACTATTGAAATAAATGAGTGAGAAAGGCATTTGGAAAATTGGGGAAACTAAAGGAATCGTTTCCAGTTGTGCAGCTTACTTCCGTCAGTACAGAGGGAAAATATAAAATATGCTTGGGTTTTTTGCGTGGAACTCAGCACATCTCTTTGAAATGATCCAAGAGTGTCCCATGTTGATATATACACCCAGAGCCTCTAAATTTTGTGCTTCCACTTATTTTAAAAGCAAAAGCATGTTTGTGTATTGGGTATTCCATATGTGTATGTTTGTGACCATAGGGTGCTTCTCAGCAGATAATAGTGTTCTGAGCATATATCAGAGCTGAAGACAGTGTCTCTGGAAGAGGCCGTTGTTATGTATCTGAGGATGGACTGGAAATATCTGACAGCGTATTTTTAAGCCTGAAGCTGTAATTATCTTGGCATTGTTCATATGGTGTTGTCTTATTCCTTCTTAAAAAAAAAAAACTGAAGTGTGTGAGTCTTAAAATTGTTTGGTGAGCTATTTGAAGAAGCACTGTGCTTTCAGAACAGCACTAGGTAAATTCTCTTCACAGAACTTGGCATTTATCAAAGATTTTTTTTGTTGTTTTTCTCTGAGTGTTGTTAGTGAGGAATATTGAGAATCTGCATACAGCCAAGAAACTGTTGTAGTAGAAACTGGGCTTTAGACTCTTTGAAAGGACATTTGGACAGAGGTGAAGGACAGAATCCAGCAAGTGCCTCGCTATAGGAGGCCAGTAAAGAAGCCACAAAAATAAAACAAAGGACCTGATAGGATTTCACCATGGAAGCCCCAGTTTAATACACCCTGTGCTATGTGTCTTTTCCACTGAGAGGTAGGTAGAGATCCAGGCAATGTTTCTCAGTGGAAACAGAGATCTCACAACCATGGACAGGATGGTTTGTTTGCTTTCTACACTAGTTGAAGAATTAGAGAAGTAAGTGTGTCTAGATGTTCTCTAAGATGCTTAGAGACCTATTTGCTATGGTTTAAGGGATGGCTTGGAGACACAGAGAACAGAAAAGCCAGAGCCCAGGCTGACTGTTGTCAGTATACTCCTATGCCCAGAAAGAATTAAACAATAAAGGCAAGTTAGGAGAAGCTGGCAAATTCCTACTCTGTATATCAAAATGACTCATGTGACAGACAGAAAGAAGTCCTGGGGAAAAGTCTAGGCCAAATCGTAACAATCCCTTTTGCGGAAGATGATGATAGATACTCAAACAACTGATGAATGAGTAAATTCAACTTTTTAGGTTCTGTGCAACTCTTGTATTCTGTGACTTGATTATCTAAACCTGCATGGGAGATAATGTCTTCCATGCAAATTCTAGTATGACTCCCAGAATGTCATTATTTTGTATGATCATGACTGACATTTTGATTGTTCCCTTTAAAGCACTTTTATGCATGTTACATTGTATGAGCAAGGATAGCAACTTTGCACAACTGGCTGAGTTTATTTCCATTTGGCACAGGAAAACAAAACAAAACAAAACAAAACAAAAAAGATTGGCTTAATAAGGGATTTCTTACTCTCTAGGATCTCACAAATCATAGAAACTGTGGATGGCAGAATTACGCTGGGGCCCAGGCCTTCTGATGTCAGCCTGTTTTCACCGTAGTGTACTGTCTTAGCACCACTTGCTGCATTGAACAAGGGCCATAAGATAGACAAATTCACATCCTCTGTATGTTAGCTCTTTAATCTATACAAGAAGAAATGTGATTGCTTTCAAATATGCTTAGAAAGTCTCAGCTGAGATGTGCTAAGTGCATTGTACTTCGTTATTTTTATTACTGTATGGCAGAACAATGATTACTAAAATAATCCTGTCAGTTACAGACTGGGGCTTGACACCAGATGGGCAGCTGCCTTCAGCACAGTTAGAACCTAAGATTTCAGGATCTTGTTTTCATAGCTGAAGGACCAAATTAATTAAAAATCCAAAACCACAATGGAAGAAAAATTAGAAAATGGGTGGTTTGGAGGAAAGGTTATATTGATGTTGGGGGAAAAGTAAGGTTATTGGTTTTGTTTCTCTCTAGCATATTTTTTAGGTTGTCTGGGAGTCCTGGGAATACAAAGTTTGAATTTAATGAAGCATATCAGATATATTTCCTTTTGTGGTAATGATTTCTGGTAAAATGTTTGCTAGAGCAGTATATGTTTACAGCACTGAATAAATAATAATGCTAAGAAGTTTATGTATTCCATCTTAGCCCACTTTAATTTTTAATTAATTCAGCTACTATGTTTTTAAGTATTGATTTGGTATCCTAGATTTATAGCAGCAAACCATGTGGTCTTAGAAAGTATGCAGGACAACCCTTCATTTTCCAGAAAGCTGAAAGCCACATGACTCATTCAAGGTCATACAACTAAGAGTATTTTGAACCCTGTAGCCACATTTTCCTTTCTGAATAAAGAGTATAAATTAGTCTCTGACAGGAGAGGAATAGGGAGGCTTTTTACAAATGCGAAAAAGTAGGTTAGTCTAATTCTTAAGCTGTGATGAGTTCGCCATAATCATACCTGGAAATGCATATATTGAGGTGAGCATTTGATGCAGCAGCTAAGATGATGCATGGCATGCCCACATCACATATTAGATTTCCTGACTTCAAGTCCCAGCACCACTTCCAAGAGTAGCCCCCCGCTGATGTATTTTCACTTGCAGCCATCAATAGGGCAAGTACTTGGGTCCGTGCAACCCACATGGGAAACCCATCTTGAATTCTGGACTCCTGGCTTCAACCTGATACAGCCCTAGCTGTAAGCATTTGGAAAGTATACCAACAAATGGGAGCATCTGTATATTTGCATCTTTCTCTTCCTTTCAAATAAAATAAATAATTTTTGAAATTATAATAAAATGAAATAACTTTGTAGAGCTTTCATATCTGTATCTTCCCAAACTCCTAATATTTAAACACTAAAGAATCAGATTTCAGGTACCTCTTTTTCTTTGTGTTGAAAAATTGTCTTACTGGTCATATTATCCACTAGAATGTAAGTCTGAGAGTTCATTGTTGTATCTCCATGTCTACTCTTAGAGCACTACCTACCACTTAGGTATTTTGTATTTTTTTAGCAAATTAATGAACTTACTACATGAAAATCATGAAGATATTCACATTTCTATAACAGGATATGGTGCACAGTAAATTATGAGAGAAATATTTATTGAATAGATATTATTTATTTACTACCTTATATAATCATAAAAATACTGGAGAAATAAGGAGGGTATCTAAGGGACTTTTATAGAAAAGCACATTCATTTTTAGAAATGATGAAAATGAATAAATTTTCTAGAATCACAGGCTAGCTAGTGACAGAGCTATGTAGTATAATTCCATATTTTTGTTCCTTTTGTTAGTCATGTCAGAGCACTGTGCAGTGTATAAAGTTAATGACGACCCTGGTCCCACATTTATTGATGCCTTTGGAATTTATCTATTTTGTATTATTCTGTGAACTTGAAAGATTGAATAGGTCTAATGAAATGTTGATTAGTATTTTGTTTTTTAAATATTTATTTTAGGTGAGCTAATTTCATGTATTTCACAATGCAGATTTAGGAGCATTGTGATACATCCCACTCTACACACCCTCCTGCTTTTTCAGTTCACTTAATAATTACTGGATTAGCATCCCATTAGGAAAAGAATTCATCAAATAACACAGTGAAAAAGAAAGTTTCTTAAGATTATAGGCAAGGGCTGTAGACATAATTAAATCACAAAAGCTGTTTTTTTGTCATTTGTGTGTGATGATTTCCAGTTGTATTTATTTTCTTTTTCAAGTTCTAGATCCACATTCTACCCCAACCTGAATTTCTCGTCTGGTGCTTGTTTCCTAGATGATCTCTAGTTGTCCCATCTAATCTGATTGGGTGTGATGTTAAGAGAATCACTGTGAAGGAAACATCCATTCCTTATGTTTGCCTGAGTTGTCCAAAAATAGCTAGTCATGAAAAGTCATTTAGTAAAATGGGCCCCCTCAAGGCTGTGAACCACTACCCTTGAGTGGTGATTTATGCTATCTTAATAGAAACAAAAATCATGATCTCATAAGTGAAGATTGGTCTCACCATTTCATCAGAAGACTGAAAAGTAGGAAGATGATTCCTACTTGATCATTGAACATCCTTTAACTATTTACTACGGAAGCAAACTTTAAAAAAAAAATAACGGGAGATCAACTGCTTGTATGGCAGAGAAAGATCTCACAAATTTTTGGTTATATTTTGTTTCCTACTGAGACAAGAATAGAGATAAGAACTGAACCTACAAGTGCTAATTATGCATTTTCTACTCTTCACACACAAACACCTTAACTGTCTACTCAATTCTTTCCCCTCCAAACCTTTCCTCTATACTTGCACTTACCCCACAACTTTCTCTAAAACATAGATAATCATCTCCTTCCAGACTTTGATGTGATATTAGGATTGTCAGAGGCATAATTAGTTGACTGTCAGCAAAGCCATTGTTTGAACATCTGCGCAGTTCTATTTGGTAGACATTTATTGTATTTTTAATTGAGCGGACTTATTCATTTGCAAATATTGAGTGCCTACTACGCACTAATTGTAGTCTATGCTGTGAGAGATAATGGAAATAAAATAGCATGATGCCCCCCCCCCCAAAAAAAATAAAGGCTCTAAATCATGTAGAGCCAAGGGCTTTGATGAAGGACAAATTTCTTGACATTCAGTGATAAATCCACTCTTCTGATCCAGGGAATTCTGCTACTGTCCGAGCTTACCTATGCCAGAAAAAACTCTGCAAGAATATACAGGAAGAGATTTTTGTTTGGAGATTAGAAACACTGTAAAGCACTGTGTTGTCTGTGGTCAGCATTGTCAGCAAACATTAACAAAAGGAAAAGAATATTCAATCCTTGTCCCAAATATAAGAATCACAAGCAGCCTCAGAAACAGTTCCAATTAATGATGTCATGTACCCCAGGTGTCCTCTTAATCAGACTCTGATATCAACCATGTTGCATCAAATCCTTTTAGATTCACTACAGCAATATAGAGCTGAGCTCTCAGTCCTCATTTGGTTCTCTAGCCATCAAACCTTAAATTTAAGTTTACCATGACTATTGTTTGTTTAAATTCAACAAAAGAGAACTGAAACACTGTACAGAAGGTACTTGCTGAGAAGGCTAAGAGGACACACAAACAGAAGAGAGAACTCTCACATTCTCTCCTGTTCAGCCTGAGGAGAAGGAATTTAGAAATCATCTAGCTTGACAGTTTCCCAGCCTTCAGTTGTCAGAGAATCCCTTCTTGATTTTTACCATGTATGTAAATTATCTATTATTTGCCTAAGCTTTTATTTAAATCAGTTAAATTTTTAGCCTTCCTTGTTTCCTACCTTTATGTTAATAATATTTCTAAGTTTATTTTGTCGATTGAGGTGCGAATTGTTTCGTCTTTACCAAAAGACATAGAAGTATATTTCAATTTTAAGCTGTTCATCCTTAATATAGGTTATGTTTGAAATATTGATTAATTTGTCATTCAGATAAGAGACAAATTGATGGGAAGCCATGATGAAACAATGCCCTCAAGGTTGTCTGCTAAATTAATTTTTATTAAATGAACTTGGATCTGGGGATTTGGGTGTTGACACAGTTCAGTGGTGCAAAGACCTGGATATCCATCTCCAGGTACTGTCTGAACTGACTTGCTGAGGCATCCTAGGCCAGTCCACCTTTGAGGTTCTTGCCTGTCATTTTAGGAAGTTAACTATATCATGAAATTTTTGGCCCCTGAATTTCTTTGCCTCAAGCATTTTTCATATTCTGCCCTCTACAAACCATTAAAATGTAAGTGAACAGCTGAATAACCAGTTGCCGTATAAAAGATTTCAATAGTGTGTGCTTCAGAGTTTTAAGGCAGAGCTGGAAACTCAAGAATCAAATTTACTGGACCATTTTATGCTCTATTTGGTGCAATGTCTCATTTCTTGAGGTTTATGAGGATGTTCACTGCATTGAAAGTACCTTGGACCATAGCAGTTAATCATTATAAAGTATATTTGTACAATATAATAATACTGTTTACTAGTGTAGTATTGTGTTATTTAAGGTTCTTCCTGGATTACAGTGGTCTTCAACATAACGCAATCCTCTTATAAAAATGAATAATTCATCTTTTGTTAAATAACATAGTGAAGTAAGCGATAGACTTGAAGTCAAGAACTGTAAACCCTTAATCTTCTCTATGTAATACTGGTGACATTTAATGTTTGCACTGTGCATCAAACATTTTTCTACTCCTTATTGAGAGCCATTTTTTTTTAACCAATCTTAAGATTAGAGATTTTTCTTTTTACAGAAAACCCAGTTTATCCAAGGACAGATTAAAGGATGAATATAAACTCTGTTTATATTAGTTTTTTTTTTTTTTTGCAGGTATTTGTTGATTAGTTAATTTACCACTTAAGATGCTCACTTCTTATATCAGAGCCTAGTGTGAGTCCCAAATATTCCGTCTCCAGTCCAACCTCCTACTCATTCACCCTCTGGGAAACAGCAGTTAGTGGCTCAAGTACCTTGGTACTTGGCTTCATGTGAGAAACCTCAAGTAAGATCCAGCCCCCAGCTTCAGGCAGCCTAGCCCAGCCTGACTTTCTCTCACCTCTCTGTCTCTTTGTCTCTGTCTCTTTGCTTTTCAACTAAAATGAAAATTATTTGAAATATTAATTCTTTTATGAACCTTTGTAACCTTCCTGAGTATAATTCATTTTATCTGTTTAAAATAATCTATTTCATATTCTTATTACGGTATCAAGTTAAATAAATAGTTGTCAAAGTATTTTGTAAACCGTTAATAGAAAAGTGTACATTTAAGAGATGTACACTCTCAATACAGTATCTGACTTGATTTATGCCATTTATGATTAGTGTGTAATAATCACTTCATTGATGTTTAACATTAGCATTTATGTCCGTTTGAATTTTAATACTTAATGTTTTCATTTTTGTTCTCTTGTTTTTGGAATATCATTAGAAAAAATACAGAGTATTTTTCAGTCATTGTGTGTGAGAAAGCAACACACCCAGATATACCACAGTGTTCTCATTTGCTGAGCAAACTACTCTTGCTTTTTAATGTGGAATGCAGTAGAACTAATTGAAAAGATACAAAATGAATTTTGACTCATATTGTTCAAGATGAATCATAACCCACTTTCTCATCTCAGATGTGAAGAAAAAAAGTAAAGAAAACAACCACATACGCAGCTTTACTGTCTGTGTCAGCATAATCAACATAGAGTGTTTTTCAAAAGAACAAAGGGTATCGTTCTTCTAGTCTGAGAATTGCAGGTAGTTGGAATCCTAATTATTTTTTGTCTGTGATCTGTTGAAATTGTCTTTTCCTGCTTTGGTTAAAGTATTTCAGTCAAGAGTAGTTTGGGATCCATTAACAACTGTTGCCTAAACCATTCAGAAATCTGTGATCTTTATTGAACAATTCAAGGCCCTACAGAGATTGGATTCTTGATTCAACATCCAGTCCCAGTGTCTGTTCATCAGGTGGTAGGGAGAGAGTGACAGAAAATCCATAGGTATTTGGTCAGGATGAAACTTCTGCTTCTCTGAACATTACTTGTTTGTATTCATTGATGTGAATTACTAAAGAAATATATAAACTGCTGGCTTCTCACGTCAGGATGTATAAACTACTTTGCTTCTAAACGTAGCTTTAAAAGGTGGACGAGAGGAGGTTTGCACAAAAAGGCACTGCATCCCACCCTAGGTTGTAGTCTCCAATTCCCAAGTCAGAGTTTTCTTGTTATTGTGGTCTGTTTTGTTCATATCTATCAGAGTCTCTTGGTGTTCATGAATGTGTGTGGTGTGTTTGTGTCCATACTTCTGACATGATGTTAAAATGATTGAATAGAGATACTTTCTGCTTTTTGTCTTCCCCAAAATGCAAAATGGGAAGATAGAACGAGATGTTTTAAATTTCTTTACCATTCCACTGATACCTTTGCATACAAGATCGAGTCTCTAGTATAATTTAATCCTAAATATTAACACCATTGTTTCAATTAAAAAGGCAGCTGACAAATATTGATTTATAATTATGTATCATGAGTTGCATATGTTTTGCTCATGTATCTTATAGTAACATTCTGTGATTAGATAATGCTCTCTTACGGGTGAGAAAACTGAAACAAAAACAAGTTAAATAATTTTCCCAGGATTTAGCAATTGATAGTTGACATTTGAACCAAGAGCATGATTAATAACCCTTGACTTGACTAAACCTTGTAGAGGATTAAATAACTGAGGCCTTCCAAAGATTAGAACCACAGGGTGTGTTGTATGTCTCTCAACTTCTCTGCCAAATGTTATCCTATTTTTCTGTGTACTTCTTCTGGAAGAAATTTTTCTGTTTGATATAATTCCTCCTGATTGCAGGATACCAGCACTGAGCAGGCAGCAGGTACACCCCTACGGTTCCATCACTGTATGTGCAGGCCTAGTGTATCAACAGCGCTACAAGGATAATAGTGAGCCACTTACTCCAAGTGCTATGACGAGAAGACAATCCATCTGTGTTCTTCTTTTTCTCTCTTGTACTTAAAGCCTGATTACTGAAATTTTAGTGATGGCTATATCCAGAAATCTACCTTTTTTCACAAATTGTCACAATCCAGTGTTGCCTACTTCACACATGGAAATAGTTTATTTTAAATTCTAATGATCCTGTGAACTTTAGAAAAGCCAGGTCCAATGGCACTGCCAAGCTAGAAATGACAGTGAGCAAGGAAAAGAACTCATCTTGAAAATAAGGTCACCCTATTGACATGTAATCAGGCAGAAGAGTTCAGTGCAATAGCTAGCAATTGGCTCGCTCAGTCGGAAGTTGCTGCTATTTTAGGCCATCAGCAGGAGTGTCAATGTATCTGTGAATTTTGGCATTTTATTTCATTAAGGTGGTTCAGGAAGCCAGAGACTGCTTAACTGATTCTTCGACTTAGTTCCCACTCCTAATTTTGGATGTGTGGTATCTTCAGGCAGCTGTTGTGACACCCTGATTCTAAAGAAAACTTTTCTTGTGCCTCTGAAGCAATCCTGGAACAATCTACCCCACATCCTACTCTTCTGGAACTTCCCATGCTCTGCGTTTCTGGTTACAGGTGGCATGGGAGTAGAATTGCTCCTGAATCTCCTCTTTCAGACCAAGGAAATTCCAGGTATTTGCAGCATTTGCCATGCAAAATGTGTCTGAAGTAACTGTACTTTCACTGAGGCGTTAGGCCTAAAGTGAGATTTTATGTGGAGATCATGTAAGAAGATGCCTGTGGAAAGATTGGCCTCAGCACAGCAGTCACTTTTGACATCAAGACATACCCCAGAGAGGCCACAAGATTTGTTTAGGTAAGATTAGGAAAATTCTGAATTTTGTTATTGGTAAGGATTTGGGATCTGAGCTTATTTAAAAATGTTTTCAATGAGAAGTATCATGCTTTCTAGATAAGAAACTTACAGCATTCTTTGTTGAATTTTTAATAATATGAATGGCCTACTGTGTACTGCCATTTCCCTTAAATACTGTATACAAAATAGAGACTGCAGTTAGAAGCAGCCCAGTTACAATACGACAGTGCATTGTTAGAGATTGGTAATATAATATGGAGGAAAGAAATTGAAGTGGCATACTTTGGTTGGAAAGATTTTCTAACACAGATCATGCTGGGGCTGAACATCAATGTAGTTTTGTATTCAAGGACATTTTAGATGAGCAGTTTGGTAGCAACAAAGAAATAGAGACAAACGAGAATTACAAAAAGTGTGTTATGACTAGTGATAGAGAGCAGGGGAAGGAAAAATGAAACTAAAAGAATGATCAATGGTAAAGGGAATTAGAGGGTCAAGAGCTCTAGTGCAGTTGTTGAGGGAGGGGAGTGTAGAATGGGAAGGGCTTGAGCAATTGGAGAAGAGTCTGGGTGTAATTTATATTAGTCTAAGGGAATTAAGAGTTAAATCAAAGTAGTTGTTTTGAAGGGTTAGAAAGACTGGCTTCCAAGAGGGGTAGGAAGGGAAGATGAGGCTTACTCTGGGCTTCCGTCTTAATTGAATAATGGTATCGTTAAGTAATATGAGAAAACAGAAGTTCCAAGGAGAATAGTGTCATTGGTCCACAGAGATGCTCCCCACTGATAAGCAGTTTAGTTCCCATTCAGCAATGCTTAATGATTCCATTCGTCAATATTTATTGTAAGCATGCGCTGTTCTAGGTTTTGGTACAACAGCAGAGAAAATAACTTATGTTATGAGGTTTGTAGTCTAAAAAAAAAAAGATTAAAACATGTCACTTGTCAGAGTGGTATATCCTACAGAGAAAGCTAAGCTAAAATGGGGAATAGTGTGTGATGCAGTGGCATAGGAGGTAGATGTATAATGGTCAGAAGTATGTCAAACATAACTGTGAGGTTCCTATTGTTGGTAAAATCTGATTCGCCTAACCTTTTTTTTTTTTTCAGTTTTTGTTTGAGTTGTAACCTACTCTCATAAAGAAAGGAAATAGCAATAAAACATACATACTTACAGACATATAGATATATGTGAATAGTTTGTGTTGTCAACATAGCACATGCCAGAAAAAAACAGAACATAGCTAAAAAGGTAAAATAACAAAAATGCACAAAAGAGGAAACTCCCCTAGGCATTAATCCTTATTCAAAAAGCTAGGTGGTTTAAGTTTTAAAGTTACAGAAAAAGATAACAGATTTAATCAAAATATTTTAAACAGGAAAGCCTTGAATGTAGGCAGGGAGTTGCTTATTTCCAGATACCCAGGTAAGAATAAAACTAATCTTTCAACTGCTTGAGATTAAATTCTCTCTTTGCCACAGTGACCTTGATCAAGTTTCAGACTTTTTGAACCAGTTTGCTCATTTGCAAAGCAGAGATGGTTATAATAGTATCTGTGATGTGGTTTTGGAGGGTTAACTAAATTAATAATACAACTCTTATTGCAATGTCTGACACATAGATGGCATTGAATAAATGTTCATTATATCATTGCAATACCAAGGATGTTAGAACATCTTGGATAAGATATTTGGGTTTTTCCTATTTGAGCATTAACCAGAAACCAATCTATAATGATGACCACAGTTAAGATCTTCTGGCATTTCCAGTCAAGATGTTAAAATAGAAACTAGATCTGCTTGGGTCATTGAAAAACTCTAAAATGTGCTAAAGTAACTTTGGCATCTGTTTTATTCATGTGTTCTAGACAATCCAGTTTACAGCAGTTTTCTGAAATTCTACACTACAAAGGGAGGCCTAACTTTTAAAGATAGGCGCACTTTCTATTATTTTAGAATATATCCTCCAAAAAAATTGGCTTCATTGTTTTAACAGGCTTGTATTGAATGGTCAAGCATGATGCTGAACACTGGGCACAGCTGAGCACACTTTATCCTCCCAGCAGAGAGGATATTTGGATTTTATGAATGAGAAACTTGAGTCCTAGTACAGGTTAGTACCTTGTCTAAGGCCATATAGATGTTGAGACACAGCTTTGCTTTTTTATAATCAGGTTCCTGTTCTTATTTTAATGAGCATACATTTCTCTGCAGGTTACTGAATTTGGCCACTAATATTCAATTCACATTTCTGTCCTTCCTTTCCTACTACTCATTCATTGAATTATAATATCATAGATTAGTTTCCTGGTTCTCAAAATCAAGACCAAGAATCACCTGGGGAACTTTGTAACTGCACAATCTAGACACCAACACATAGCTTTCTTGTATGTACCCTGGGATTCTGACATAACCCTCACTGAGAAATATGGTCCCTTGAGAAAATTTAGGTATGTGTGAATAGCCCACAGAATGGAGAATTATACAATGACTGATCTAATCCAATGTTCTCATATCAGAAATATAAAACCAAATCAGAGTGCCAATAATTTCTATAATATCACAGCTCATTTATGATATGTCTGCAGAGAAAAGTTGAATTATCTGACTTTTTAAAAAAAGATTTATTTATTTTTATTACAAAGTCAGGTATATAGAGAGGAGGAGAGACAGAGAGGAAGATCTTCCATCCGAAGATTCAATCCCCAAGTGAGTGCAACAGCCGATGCTGTACCGATCTGAAGCCAGGAGCCAGGAACTTCTTCCAGGTATCCCACATGGATGCAGGATCTCAAAGCCTTGGACCATCCTCGACTGCTTTCCCAGGCCACAGGCAGGGAGCTGGATGGGAAGTGGAGCTGCCGGGATTAGAACCAGCGCTCATATGGGATCCCAGGGTGTTCAGGGCGAGGACTTTAGCCATTAGGCCACGCCGTAGGGCCTGAATTATCTGACTTTTAATGTTAGCTGACTTTGTTTATTCCTCAAAACTGCCTTGTAGAATGCAGTTTTCTTTGGTGTTTCTACTCACAGGAATATTAGATAATATGGGAGTGATTATTATTAATATTAAAGGGAGTGGTTAAGATTACTGACATCCCATAATAAAACAGTTAATCAACTCACTTCAAAGTACAATGTCGGTCTACTACTTTTTGTGTGATTCTAGTTAAGTAGCAGCCCATCAATGCAGAGTACATGTTTTCATAATAGTTGGCTTGCAGGTTGCATCGTGTCTTTGCATCTCTTTTCAATTTCTATTCCTTTGGTAACTGAACAAATAACAGTTTTGGTGAAACTGAGGACAAGAATTGTCTTCTAGGTTTGAGTGACTTCTCTCCCCTAATGAGTCAATGTATTTAGTGATGACACAAGAGATTATAAAGACATTTGATTTTATCTGACTAAAAAATAATTTCCAAAAATTTGGAGAAGATGGAATTAGAACATGAATTTATTTTTGTCTCAGAACATTTGAAGTCCATGCATAAATTAATAATCCACATTTTTAATACACATTGAGAAGCACCCTAGTATTTATGGAGAATTTAATATATATCTATCACTAACCTTGGATGTTTGAATCAGGATTGCTTCAGATCTTTAATGGAAACAAAAGGCTATAAATAAATTTGCATTTGTATTTCTCCAAGAAATTCACACAGACTGCTAGAAGTGATAGAATCCAAAGTATGTGATAGTCCTTTTCTCATGTGGTAAGTGATGTAGAGGAACTTGGTACATGTGGTTATGTTAGAGAATGTCTGGGATCCTAGAGGGAAGACAGATAATAAAGGAATGATATTGGAGCCATACCTTCAAGGGAAAAATTCACTTTTTTTTTTCAAATAAAGAAAATGAAGGAATAGTATTACATACAGAAGAAATAGCATCTTCAAAAGTATGATAACATACTGGGACTAGCCAAACATTTTTGGGAGACTTGATAACAGGATTCTCAGTGTCCAGGTATATGGAATTGAGAGGGGAATGAGAACATATGGAAGAATAGGAAATTTGTGATTCACAATGAAAGATATTGTGTAATGCAGCAGAGAAAACATCTTTTGAATATGTTTCTGTAAAGAGTGGGAAATTGTTGACTACTATGAAACAGATCACAACCATTAGTGCTTTATATTTTTTTAGAAAGAAAGGAATCCCATTTATTGCACTTCTAATGACATGAATAACGTTATACATCCACTTCACTGTGACAATGAGGCTGGAATTTTTGAGACAGATCTGAGAGCCTTGTAGAGTGAGAAAAATGGTGTTGCTATCTTTCCTTTTAGTGTTCAAAACAGGAAGTGCCTCAGTATGCAGAAATACAAACGAAGTCAACTGTATTTTTGGTACCTTTCTTGTTTTTTTGGCATTGAGATTTCTTACACATCAGCAGTGCAACGAGACTACCATTCAGTGAATAATCCACCAGATTCAACGGAAGATGGACTACAAGGATTTTACAAAAGTATATGTGTGTGTTTGTGTCTGTAAATCTTCACATGCTCACGTGTACATTTTAAGGATTATTTTCAACTTTGAAAAAAATTAGCACATCTTAGAAAAATCACTGTGTGTCCTCATCTAAGAATCTGAAAAAAATGGGAGTTTAAAGCCACAACCACTAAGTGACATTGTTTAGACTAAAGCTTGTTTCCATTAGCCTTGGAAACTTCATTGCCTTTATTCATTGCTTATTTAACAAGTTTTTTACCTATGGATTGGGTGAATTATTCCCAAGTAAAATATATATGGGTACTTACCTGAAACTAGAGAAGCACTAATGCAGGGTATTTGAGGAATTTGAAAGGAAATACTTAAATGAATTTGTCATATATTGCCTTATTTCAAGCCATCTTTCAAAAGGAAAAAGAAGAATAACAATGTGGGCAGGACAAAAGAGTACTTTAGGCAGGATACAAAAATTTCTTCCCTATTTAATCTCAAATTGAGAAGCTTCCCTCACTCCTTAACTTGGGACTATCTTCTTCCATCTTCAAAACCTGCAACATAGTGTCTCATTTTTCCATGGTCATATGTATCTTTGACTATAGTTAGGAAAAGTTTTCGTATTTTTAAGACCTATGTGATTTGGTTAGATTCATTAGTATCTATATTTTTTATGGTTTTTTATATAGTTTTTATATAGTTGGTTATACCCTAACAAAGGGTCAGAGGCTACAGGAAAGTGGGTGAGAGTAGCATTTTCACATTTTCTCTCTCTTTTTCCCCCTTCCTACATCTGGAGAAAGGGAGCTGCAAGGGGAGAAGCCACACCCAGTGTCCCAAATGCCTCTGTTCCTGGATGAAGGACAGACACCTAACACCACCCTAGATCCCTGATGTGGGGCATGCTCTAAAGGTTCTTCTCAAGAGATTTTGATAGTTCAACATTACTGAATTACTGCCAATCTTGCCACTCTAAGCACAGCAAAATCTTTCCAGAATCCATTGATTAACATAGTCCACCTTAGGGTATCCATTTGCCTAGATATACAGTGGCAGCACTTGGCTGGGGTAGTTGATCAATTTGTTCTGTCCTCTATTATGGTACCGGGTGTCCTCCACAGGCTCCAATGTACTGCTATAGCCTCCATGTACACTTGGATGTGCTGACCACTATTCCATCAAAGCTATTGAGGAGGCCCAGCTCTGACTCATGTACTCTGCAGTCAGAACATGGAACCTGCATGGATGTAGCGATTCAGCTGTGGGGATCCCCACAAAAACTTCATTTGAGGTGTTCTCAGACCTGATTCTTATGTGTTCCTGCCAATACCGGTTCTGGCACAGTCTGTTGCATACTGTGCATACTGGTAGTTGCAATTGCCGTGTCAATTCAGTTTCTTTCTTTTTTTTTTTTTTTTTTTTTTTTGGTCAGCTCAATTTCTAGCCCCATGTTTTACACAACCTAATGGTTGTTGAAGCCTAATCCAATCATGCCCACCACACACTCGGCCCTCATGCTGACAAGTGGAGCTACAGCCTAGAAAGTGCGACCCTCAATAACCCCCACCAGGCCTGCCCCCTGCCATGATTCCTGTGCTTGCCAGTGTGTACAGCAGACGGGGCCAGTCTGTCCCACATTCCATTCAGCTCTCAAACAGGTCAATAACCCCCACCATCTTTATGTCTGTTTTTATTTCGAAGTGGTTTTTGCTAGTATGAAAGGAAATCCTTGACTTTCACTTACTTTTGTTGTATCCAAATATCTTCCTGAATTATGTGTAAAGCCAATATTTGTATTAACAATATTTTCAACTGATTCAGTAATTATTAGGTTGCAAAAGGTTTTGTTCTGATTTTTTTAAAGTAATATCAATATTTCTATATTTTATATTTTTTAAAATGTCATACATCTATTTTTTTAGTGTATTAAAAATTATGTAGGCATATCATTCACTTCTGTCTCCCATATTACTTTGAGTCTTAGTTTTTCCTTAGTTAACCTTCCACAAGAGTTGTGTATGTATGTATGTATACTTGGATTGTCTGTAAGTCATTAATTTCAGTTTTTATACTTACTAATTTCTACTTTCAACTTTTATTAAATTTATTCCATTTTTCTTTTATATAATGCCAATCTAAATGTTGCTTCATTTGTTATCCTTAATTATAAACATTTAAATTTATAAATATCCCCTTTGACTTTGTCCTCATCCCAAGGATACTATAGCTTTATTTACTGCAGATATTTTATGGTTCAATTATTCTTCGATGTGAAAGTTATTTTAAAATCTGTCTCTTGTTATTTACCCAAGCTTTTTAAATTGAAAGACTCTAAGCCTTGAAACTCATTACTAACATGTGAATTCCTAACTGACTGAGCATTATGAAACTTGTCCAGCTCACTGCTGAATTTGGTATTTTGTCAGCTGGGAACACTAAATACCCTCACTTAACTTGATATTTGTAAAGCTCAGGGCAGCATTGGGGTTCCTGTACTCTTTGGCAATTGCCCTCTGGCTAATTTGGCCAACTTCCAATTCCTCAGGGAGAGACAAAGAGTTGTCTCATTGCCACCTGCTATTAACTAAATGCTTAGGATTCAATGTCCTAGGGGTGATGGGGAGACATGGGAATGGATTATTGTGACAGCCTGTGGAACCTCCTTCTCTGGGGAATTTTGAGAACAGTAAGCAACCATCTGTCTGGGGTGGTTTTAAGAGCAGCCCTGCCTAAAGCAGGTGCATGGATTAGATGACCTGTGAAGATTGCCATCCATCCCAATGACTTCAATGGAAAGGTTGCATTTGCTGAGTTTGAAAAGAGTCCAGGAGGAAGTCTGATAAGTTTGAGGAGCATATGGTCAAGAGTCTGACGGTATTGAGCCCTTCTTGAAATTGGAGCCTCTCGGTGTTACCCCAAGCCCTGAATTCCAGAACATCATCTTCTACAGAGAACTCATCAGCCAGCTATTTCACCCTTGAAAATTACATGCTTTGTTCAAATTCAGTAATTCAAATCTTTTTTGCTCATGATAAAGAATGCTTTTTAAGCAGTTAGCTCAAGTGATCCATACCCAGGCATTGAAGCACTTTTTGAGCCTGATTTTTGATAGCCACATCTTTCTAAGTATACAGCACACACTGACTCTCTGACTTTGGATTTTCCAACCTTTTTCCTCAGAACTGGTTCTCTGCTTGTTTCCAGTAATGTAAAGATTGATTAACTCTTCTGAAAAGCTGCCTTAATTGCTTCAACAGTAGATTTATGCAAAGCCAAAATAGCTAAATGAATTAACCACATTACTGCTTTATATATGTTGTAATTGTATCAATCTATTCTCCATTGCTTTAATGAAAACATATCTAAGGCAGAAACTCTCTATAAAGAGGTCTATTTATTCACAGTTTTGGAGGCTGATCAACCAAATAGAATGGTGCACCTGCGAGTGTCATGAGCGCTTACAGAAGAGGATCACATCTTGAAAAGAGAAGCCAGATGCAGATTTGGGAGTCAATTTCAATCTTTTGGAATAACGTGGTGTTGTGGGAACTCATGCTATGAGAGCCAGTATTTTCTACTTAAATTTTTGCTCCTATTGACCCAAGGACTGCTCATTATTCCCTATGTCTTAAATGTTTCCAGTACATCCCAATATCCCCATAAGCTCCAACTCCCGATACACAGACCCTTAGGAAGCAAACTACATCCAAATCCAAACAGAAATACTCTACTTTAAATTGTGAAGAAAGAAAAGTTCCGCCAAAAAGTTTTTACCATGATATGTCGGACATGAGCCCAACACTGTGAAAATGGCTGTGGGTATATTAAATAGCTTTCAGAATATGAGGTAGCAAACTTAGACGCGGGAGACACTTAGGATTCACCTAACTGCCCCAGGGATGATGATGCAGAAAAGACCTGCACTGAAGAGGAAGTTTGGATGAGCAGAAAGGGAAGAGTGAAATTAGGACATTTAGAGAGATCCACACACTTCTCCTAAAAATTTAACTATTTTTAAAATGAGGATTGTGGAGTTTTAAAATGTAGAATAGGGACCCACACGATAGCCCAGTGGGTAAATCCTTGTCTTGCATATGCCAGGATCCCATATGAGTGATAGTTTGTGTCCTGGCTGCTTCACTTCCTATCTAGCTTCCTGCTTATGGCCTACATAATTATGAGAAATCAATGGAAGATGACCCATAGCCCATGTGCCAGGCCCATACGCAGCCTGGCTCCTAGATTCAGAATGGTTCAGCTCTTGCCATCACAGCCATTTCAGGAGTAAATCGGTGAATGTAAGATCTTTCTGTCTCTCCTTCTTTCCATAAATCTGATCTGCCTTTCCAATAAAAACAAAAGAAATAGAACAGTACTCTCAGAGAAATATAGAACTTTAGTTCAAAAACAGTATACATTATCCTGCATGGATTAAATCATTCAGTGCTTAAAAAGTAGAAGCAAAAAAAAAAAAAGGTGAAATGTAAATGGTGATTTATTTATCATTGAGGAAGATTTTTTTTTCTTTCGGTTTTATACCTATAAAGAAATAGCAATCAGTCAAAAAAAATCATCAATAGATTAGACAACAATAAAAAACTGTAAACATCAGATAATATTAATTCATGAAAATTGCATTTTCAATAAATACAAGAAGCTGGGCCCGGCGCGGTGGCGCAAGAGGTTAAGGTCCTCGCCTTGCACGCCTGGGATCCCATATGGGCGCCGGTTCTATCCCAGAAACCCGCTTCCCTTCCAGCTCCCTGCCTGTGGCCTGGGAAAGCAGTGGAGGACGGCCCAAAGCTTTGGGACCCTGCACCCGCGTGGGAGACCCGGAAGAGGCTCCTGGCTTTGGATCGGCATAGCATCGGCCGTTGCGCTCACTTGGGGAGTGAATCATCGGACGGAAGATCTTCCTCTCTGTCTCTCCTCTCTGTATATCCGCCTTTCCAATAAAAAATAATAAAAATAAATCTTAAAAAAAAATAAATAAATACAAGAAGCAAAAGGTCAATACATGAGATTCTCCATGCAGTCAAATAAATGGAAAAGAGAAGGGATATGCAAGTTTTAAAGGGATAAAGCCACATTCGATATCAAAGTACCATTCAAGTCCCAGCTGCTTTTCTTCTGATCCAGCTTTCTGCTGGCTGACTTCTGAAGAGGCAGCGGAGTGCTCAGTCCCTGTCACTTGTGCAAGAGACTCGGATGAAGTTCCAGATTTTTGCCTTTTGCCTTGCCTTTCCTGTATAGTGCAGGCATTTGTGGGGTAAACCAATAAAAGGGAGATCTCTCTCTTTCCCTCCTGCCCCACTCCTTCTACCTTCCCTCTTTTCCCTCTCCCTTTTATTTTCACCTTTGCAAGAAATTCCATTTCCACTAATATGAAATAAAAATTAAAACAACTATATAATTAGCAATGATATGTTAAAAAAAAAAAGAGACTACTCTTATTTCCAGTATGCAGAGTGCAAATTGGTCCACAACACTTATTAAAATGCTTTGGCAGTTTTCCTCAAGAAGTTAAAATGGCTCGGTCTAGGCAGATGGATGGCTAGGTGGAGTGGCTGACCTGATGAATGGGTGGTTGATAAATGAATATGTGTAAATGTCATAGATAACAACACTATTGATTTCAGTGAATGCCCATCTTGAGAAGCACAACATTTTATAGCAACAATTAGTATCAACAAAATTAAACAATGATACACACAAAAAAATGGCACTGTTTTCTATTCAACCATACTATTATCAATAAAGTGTTCAGGTTCATTCTGTTGTTGCGTGTAGCAAGAGACAATCATTGGACATTGAAAATTTAAAGCTACCACAAATGTTGATCTTCAGCGAAGTCATTGCATGTTGACTAATCAAGGATATGGGTAAGGTGACTAACACTCATCATCTGTTGCAAAATCATTGTTCCAAAGAGTAAACTTTTCAATGTAGGAGACATATTGTTTTTAATAAGTATATTTCTGCGCTGCAACTTCTTTCTCTCCTCCTTTCCCACATCCAGTAAAAAGGTAACTTAAAAGTGTGTTTCTTAAGGATTTGTTTATTTGAAAGGCAGTTAGCTTGCTTCCCTAAATAGCCACAGTTGCCACAGTTGGGTCAGTCCAAATCCAGGAGCCAGGGACGACTTCTAGGTCTCCCACATGGGTGCAGGGGTCCAACAATTTGAGCTATTGTCTACTGCTTTGCAAGGCACATTAGCAGAGAGCTGGATCAGAAGTGGAGCCAACTGGGATTTGATCTGATGTCCGTGTGGGATGTTGACTTTGCAGGTGGAATCTTTGCTCACTATAGCACAGCACCAACCCCAAAGGTAGAGGATTTCTGTGGTTTTTTTTTTTCTTTTTTTTTTTTTTTTATCCTTTTGGCTAGGAGTGTTACCAATTAGATACTGGAACATGTGCAACTTTCTGCCTAGGACAATGGAGTTCATAAGCTAGAACTATTCCAGGGTACTGTTTGGGAAGAAAAATATTATGCATATATCCAATTAGGCTAAAAATGAAATCTGATCCTTATGATTTTAATGTCTAATTATGAAAAGTTAAATAATGTATTCCCATGAAAGCATTCCTAATATTTGGTAGAACATACTTGATGCATGGTTCCTAATGTGTGTTTTTCAAGTACAAGTCTGAATAAATTATTTCAATCAAAACGAAATGATCACAAGCAAGGCTTGGTTTGGGGGGCTCTAAGAGGCACTCAAGTGTTCTGTCATTAAAAAGAACGTCAATATTTTCTCATCATCTCATCATCTGTTTCTTGAATTCCTCAGAATTTCATCTCTTATGGAATTGTACACTAACTCATTACTTGAACTATAAACCCTTCCTTAGTGTAAAATGTGACTCCTAGGTGTCTAGATTTCTAGTAGCCACCCATTCCGTGTTTCCCAGCCTCCAATATTTTTCTTTGCATGAGTTATTCCTGTCTCCCTGATGCTCTGCAATCTGTATCAACCAATCATAATCCCAGCTCATTATCTGTGGTGTGTCTCAAATGCTGCCTTCTCCAAGAAGCCAGGGGCAATCAGCCCTTCCGGGCCTACTTCCTCCCTTGGTAATGGCCTTGACTCTTTCTTTCTAGTGCGTGTTACTGAATTTTCCTTCTGTGACTTCCTGTTCAAAGCTTGCCCCATATCTTTTATGAGTTTTTCGTGAAGTCCATATATCCTGAAACATATTTAACTTCTTCCTTTTTCACCTTCTTACAGAAATTTTAACTCTTTTGGAAAATATTAATTTTATGCTAAAAAGCATTAATGTTTTGTCTTATATCATCTACTGTGTTTGCAGCAGAAACCACCTAGATCTCAACCTTTGTCTTGCATATTTTTAAAAAGATTTATTTATTCTTATTGGAAAGGTAGATACACAGAGAGGAGAGACAGAAAGGAAGATCTTCCATCTGATGATTCATTCCACAATGGCCACAATGGCCGGTACTGCGCCGATCCAAAGCAAGGAGCCAGGAACTTCCTCCGGGTCTCACTTGCAGGTGCAGGATCCCAAGGCCCTCTGCCATCCTCGACTGCTTTCCCAGGCCACAAGCAGGGAGCTGGATGGGAAGCAGGGTTGGGGCTACCAGGATTAGAACCGGTGCCCATGTGGGATCCCTGCGTGTTGAAGGCAAGGACTTTAGCCACTAGGCCACCGCACCAGACCCAACCTTTGTCTTAAAAATACTTCAAATCAGTGTGTACAGTGACAAAACATCATTTTTCATAAGATTTTCAAAATTTAATCAGGACTAGGACAGTAATTATTTAGAAAAAGTTTGATATTTATGCCAGCTAATGTTTTAATTGTAGGAGATGAAAGGAAAAATGACTAATTGGTTCATAAGAATTATGTCTTGCTGATGTCAAATGAAGGAATAAAGTAAATGTAGCTTGCATAGCAAAAGTACAAATACGCATTTCATCAGGAACTCAATTAAATGTTCAAAGATAAGATTCAGGAGACACCACAATGTTGGCTGAAGCACGTAAGAGACTACCCACATTTATGGTTAACAGCATCCCATATTCCATGAAGTGACCATGTTTGGCACTGGGGATCCATTGCGCATGTGTTAAGTGACATGTAGGTAAATGGAAGAACTTTAAATTCAACACTAAGGGATAACATAATTGTATTACTATTGTATTACTATATTTAAGGAACAACAATTTGGAGCTTGCTTTTTGAAGATCTATTCTTTGCCTTTTAAATCTGATTCTGTCACTTCTCATGGATGACCTCAGGCAAGTCACCATCTCTACTGCTGACATAAATTGCTTTGTCCCAAAGTAGAGTTATAGTAGTATTAACTAGGTTTGTGTTGTCTGAGTTTTGTAAGCCAATACATATGATTTAGATATGTTATACAAGTTAATGAATATGAAACTCACTTATGCATATTTATGAATAAGATAGTATCCGTCACGTCCATAAACACTACCCTCATTATTACTGCTACTGACAAGGATTTTAAAGATTTAAAGTATGGCCAATCAGTTTTCTGTGATTCAGAAATCACACTTCTGGGGATTCATTTTCTATAAAATTATATATCTTAATATAGATAACAAATTAGACTTCTGGTTCACGATGTTAAACTGGAAATACAATTGCTCACTATAACACTAAAATAAAAGTGTGCAGTTACTAAAAATAATAAACAGGAGGCAGCAAAGAGAAGGAGAGAGTATGTATAGTAAAATTGGGGGTCACGACATTGAAGATGTTTCAGTGTATTCCTGGAACGCTGACAGATGAGCAGGTTCATTAAACAGAGTAAACTGTGTTCTACAATAAGATAAAAAAGCTGAACAAGAGTGACAAGAGTGGCCTTACTGTAGACTGTGTTGCACAGGTTTTTCTCAACTACCATCATCAAAATATGATTTACAATGTAAATCACAGGGTTTGAAAAGGTAGACTTAGGATTCCTCAGTCCCAAAGGACCGTGCTATTGTCTAAGAGAACTAAGTACTTCAGAAGTTCTGGAATCATGAATTTGGTAACAGACAATACCCAAGGTCAGCTAAAACAGCCTGGCAGTGAAATGGTGTCTGAATCTACACTAACAGAATGTTTCAATACCTTCCTCCTTTAATTCAAATTGAAGGCAAGTAGAAAGAGCGGAGATGACACCTGTAGTCTTTTCCAGTAGTTCGTTTCCAGAAACAGAAAAGTGACCAATTGTGAAGAGTTTAGAAATTTAGCCACAATATGTTATATAGGGCTCATTGGTGAGATTCTGGCTCATGGGGTTTTGGAGCCGGAAGGGACACCCTCAACAAGCGTCCCTGTTTGTCAGTGCTGGAGCCTAAACCTGATCACATATAAGCCAATCACTGGAAAAGGTCATTTATGTTTTAACATTTAAAAAAACTTCTGGATCCAAATCCCAAAGTGTAAACCCATGTGTGACAGCAGATTTTGCATGTAAGACTCTTAGTCGTCAGTATGAAAGGTAACGTGGGTGAGTAGACAGGCATCCTCAAGCCAATACTCTGATACCTTTAGAACCTTTAGATCTTGGGCTTTGAACTTCAGTAAGCTTACAATAATATCAGTGAGTAAATACATCTCTGTGAACTTCACAGCGTTCTTTTACTTTTAAGAACTGCAAGAATATGCTTTATGCGCTACAACATCTGTAGTTTCCAATAGGAGCATATATATTCAAGCCCTAGAAATCAGTTTTAATAAAGGAAATTATATTGAATTTTATCTCTTTCCTTCCCATTAATTCATTATGAATACTTTATTCTGCAACATTAGAAAAATTGTATACACTTAGTAAAGAATAATAGTTTATAAGAAGTACTTTATATCTTAAGACCTCTTAACTAAGTTTAAATATTTCAAGCACAATATGTTCCAAAAAATGTTTTAAATAAGCCTGGACTAACACAATGAGAACCATGTAGTAACTTTTGTCTTCAGGTTGTTATCATACACTTAGACTTATTGCATGTGTTCAGCAGAGCAAAAAAATCTGTCGCTTCTGGGTGATCTATGAGAGGTTGACATAAAGTATCTCATAATGACATATTTTTAAATTTGATTCATCTGAATTGCAAAATGGTTATCATCATTCTCCCACTAGGAAAAATAGTGTGGGTTCTTTTTATTGTTGTTTCTCTCACACAAAGCACTAGGCACTAATTCCTACCTCTTGCTGAACTGTAAAATCTCTGCAGATTTTATGCCTATTCTCACTTCCCATGACCACAAATAATTATTTTTAGCAAAGAAAAAAAAGTGTGGAGCATTCATGTTTAGAAGATCTAGGCCTCTGTCACTGTCCTGCAGCAATGAACTTGGTGCATGGAGCCAATAATAACATGCGTGACTGGTGGTCAGTAGCCAAAGTTTAACAGCACCAGACTTTTAAAGGAAAGTTATCATTTAGGCATCCAGGGAGGAGGGGCTTAAGTCATTTACATCTCAACAGCAAGGTAAAGTTCCCCAAAACACAGCTAGTTCCTCTAGGAGATTCTTTATCTAAACCTTATCAATTGCTGATGGTGGGGGGGGGGGGGATTTAATTGGCTGTTGTCTCCCACAATAGCAAAGATTCTGAATATCCTTCTCCAATGCCTCCAGTGAAGGTGGCAGGGATGCATATTTATGAGCCATTGTCTTCAGTTTCCCAGGGTGCACATTAGCAGGAAGCTGGATTAGAAGTGGAGACAGGACTTGAACCCAGATATTCCTATATATGATACAAGATGCCTTGGGCAGCATCTTTACTGTTGCACCAAATACTTGGATCTAAAGATCAGTTTTCATATGCTAATATACTAATATCCCCACATTTTGGTTCCTATATGGTTGAGGCCCAGAATTCTCTGTCCAGTTCAGTTTCTGGTAGGTGACTTCTCTCTCCTTTGAGCGTAATGACTCCTTAGACTGTGAGAGGCATCGGTATGTATCCACTAGAAACTGGACGTGTCAATCATGCATCACCTTTTCTATTTGAAGTATGTTTCTCATGGGTGAGTTCAGTGTTTTTACTTGTTTTTGTTAGAGCTCGTGATGACCATACACACAGGTCTGTGCTTCCCCCAGCACCCCTCGGTCAGCTACACGCTATAGAAAATCAGAACAAAATTAACTCTGTAGCCATGCATTGTGTTCCCCAAAATAAGCATACAGAAACTGTCCCTTGCATTTCCTTCTCTGCATTCCCAGTCTTTCTCATTACCCTGTGTATTGAAACAACCTTTCAATCGGCCCTGTCTGTCCCTAGCCACACGACACGGTCAACTGCTGCTCTCATATTTTGTAGACATATGTAATAGAGAAAACACATTCTTTAACGTCAAATATATGACCTATGTGTTTTGGCTCTGTTAGGAGCATTCAGTGTGTGATCTTAGACAAGTTATTTGACTTTTCTGAGCCTCCTTGCTGTAATCTGCAGATGGAAAAAGATGATGCCTCCCTGATAGGTAGGTGTAGAAAACACTGAACAATTCCTTCTCGTCTTTCTGTCTTGCCTGACATCATGCTATAGCATTGTAAGGAGCCTCTCAACTCCTTTTGTGCTCTTTAGTCTTTCATCCACAGTAGTGATGGATATTTTTCTAAAGCATGTGCATAGTCCTGTCATGGTGTTATTTCAAATGCTGTATCTACAGAATAATTTATAGAATAATTGCTTTTTGTAGTCTCATCTAAGAAACCTTTTTTAGCCTGCCATGGGCCCCATTTTCCAATATTTCCTATCCATTGCTGGGTTCTGAACATGCCTCTCAATTTTACTCCTGTTTGCTTTCACCTTCCCCTTTACTTAGAATGATTTCCCCACTAACTGCTTCTCTAAATAAGTGACATTTCCTACCTAGGCTATATATCCAAATCCCACTGTCTCCCTTCTAAATTTTTGTATCAGCATCACCCTTACTCTAGCATGTACTCATTTCTAGAAAGAATGAATTAGTTGCTTCCTTTTATGGCTTTCATGATATTTTTGTAGAGCTCTTTAAGAGCCTTCATTGTGCTAACGTGGTTCTGTGCAAGGCAGGTGCCAGATATCACTCATCTTTGTAGTCTTACTTTGACTCACAGTGCCTAATGCATAGTAAGCATCCAATATGTATTGAATTGGAGTGTTTAGGGTCTATATTATCTATTAAGGACAGTAAAGCCTAATAGTGCGGTACTCAATCTCTGCTAAATTGAATTGACTATTTTCAGTCTTGGAGGATATTGTATGTGTAACTCCTCTTCACTGGTCAATTTCCAGCAATCCTGTGTTATTGGTTACGCTTAGAATGTTTGCCCACAGAGACAACAACGATGGCTGTTTTACTGCTGTACCTGTGATGGTGGTACACACAGGCTCTCAGTATTTTGTGAAAGTGAAACCATAATGACCCTTCTACCTTGCCAAGAGACTTTTGGTAGAAGTGAAATTAAAACAAAGGGCCCAGCGCAATAGTCTAGTGACTAAAGTCCTTGCTTTGCATGTGTCAGGATCCCATATGGATGCCAATTCTAATCCCCATGGCACTGCTTCCCAAACAGCTCCCTGCTTGTGGCCTGGGAAAGCAGTCAAGGATGGCCCAAAGCCTTGGGACCCTGCACACCTATGTAGGAGACCCAGAAGAGGCTCCTGGCTCCTGGCTTCAAATATGCTCAGCTCCAGTTGTGTCAACCGCTTGGGGAGTGAATCAATGGGTGGAAGATCTTCCTCTCTGCTCTCCTCCTCTCTGTATATCCAACTGACCAATAAAAGTAAATCTTAAAAAAAAAAAAAAGGTAAGAAGCATAAAAAAAAGAAAACCAATCTCCAATACTATTAATACTATTTTTAAACCTTTTATGTTAGTGCATTTATTTTTTTTAAGATCTAGTTATTTATATTGAAAATCAGAATTATTGAGTGAGATGGAGAAACAGAGGGAGAGGTCATCTATCCACTTGTTCACTTCCCAAATGGACAATTCTGCCAGAGCTGAACTGGTCCAAAGCTGGGAGCCAAGAGCTTCTTCTGGGTTTCCCACATGTGTGTAGGGGCTCAAAATCTTGGGGCCATCATGTGCTTCCTTCCCAGGCCATTAGCAGGGAGCTGGAACAGAAGTGGAGCAGTTTGAACACCAACCAGAGCTCACATGGGATGCAGGGGATCAGCCTGCTATGCCATGCCAAACTGTCAGTATATGTCTGTACAGAGTTTTTGGGTGGTAAGTTTCTTGGGACATGTCCAAAGGAAGCTATGGCCTCAGAGGAAACTGATGAAGAGATGTGGGTGATCACACTTTATTCTTTCCATTACCCATCAGTAGGCAGAACTTGTGTATTCCATAGGATATTTTGGAGCACACTTTGAGAAACCCTGGAGTCTCTTTGTGGTTATACTTATAAGAGAGGTAACCAACCCCATGGAAGTGAATGAACATTCTCATGTTACACAGCCACTATCATCTTCTCTTACTGTTTGTTCTTTGAGCTATTCTTTGTGTTAGCAGCTTTCTATTATACTCATAGACTTCATCTTCAACATTTAAAATCTTTCTTTACAAAAAAGCTTTCCTTTTCTTTAAGATATGCCATCATTCCCAGTTGTACCACCTGCACCAAGCTAAATGATTCTTCAGTGTTTACACCTTTCAAATATTTATAGACTGTCATCATGGCACTCCTTAGTCATTCTTCAGTTTTGATGCATGTACATATATAGCACGAGTCAGTCTCTCCAGTTGCTCAACCACTTATACCATTCTCTCTTGTGCGCATGCATATAAGAGAACAGTTTGAGTAAATTGCAGATGGGAATAAATAACCCTAACATATTGAAGCCATGGGGTTGGATGAAATATACTGTATAGGTGAAAGGAATATCCTACAGGTTAATTAGTGGTATGGTCACAAATATGTGTACAGTTTTGTTTCAGAAATAAAGCAAGCTGTATTTGTTTTAACTATTCCTTCTTTGAACTTGAGAGAATGCTGATAATGCCAGGCTGTGTTTGCAGTCCAAATTTTTACTAAAGACCTTCAACTTTGTATTCCCCTGTGTATATCTCTTGCCCAAGATGGAACTTCAAATTAAAACAGACAGCAAGAGATGCTCCAAGAACCTAATACTAAGCTTATCATGCTGTTTCCATGGATTTACATGGTTTCTTGGAACTTCCTATAAGTCTTCATAGGAGAGTCCTAGACTTGCTTCACTGGTTAGTAGGCACTTGGATATTAGTCATCTTATAAAATCAGATGTTTTTGCTGAATTTGACAATCTAAATTTGGGTACAAGAAGAATTGCCCAGAAATACACCATAAATGGAACATAGCTATTTCCTGATGTTTTTCATAAGTATTATAAAGTTTCAATAAGTTTAGACTGTTGAAGGGTTTCCCAGAAATTGCTGTTGAGTAACTTCACCTTGCTCTTAGCCTAAATCTAAGTTCAGTATAGGACAGGTGAGCATTTGACATAGTAGGTAAGCAACCATGTGGAATGCCCACATCCCATATCATAAAGCCTGGGTGTAACTTTTTTCACTTTCATTGTGATCCCAGCTTCTTGATAATACACACAGCATGGAGGCAGCAGGTGATACCCCAGCCTCATGTTGTCCAAAATTCTCTTTCTGCCTTTCTCTTTCAGCTATCTCTGAACAATTTGTAGGGCTGTCAGTTCTTTTGGGGGTAGAAATGAAATTTATATATATATATAAATTTATATATATGTAAGTATATATATATATATATATATACATATACTTTTTTATTTGAAAGTGAAAATTACAAAAAGAAGGAGAGAATAATCCTTCATCTGCTAATTCACTCCCAAGTGGCTACAACAGAGAGAGCTGAGCTGATCCAAAGCCAGGAAAGAGGATCCGCCTCTGTGTCTCGCACACAGGACTTTGAGCCATTCTCTACTGCTTTCCCAGGCCACAAACAGGGAACTGGAATGGAACTGGAACAGCCGGATCATGAACTTGTGCTCATGTGGGATCCTGGTGCATGCAGGGCAAGCACTTGAGCTTCTATCTTCCTTCAGCCCAGAAATGGGCAGTGCTAGAGAGCAGACTGAGATGTTAACTTTCCTGCTTTGAAAATCCTATGATTCTACTAATCTAGAAGTAGCAAAGAAAGGTGACTTTTTTCTCTCACACACCAAGTAATAGTGTGAGCAGAGTTACTCCCTGAATGAAAGTGGAGAAAGGGCATGTAGGAATCATCTCATGTTTTATTCAGATGTTAACAAAGAAAACGGAAAAGTGTGTTTCCTTAAACTTGACACCCTTTTTATCCCAAACATTCTGGCAAGTGATAGCACGCAACTCTGCCAGCGTCTGTGGGGAGAGAAATTTTTCCAGGAGTGCAGTCCCAGCGGGAAGAATTACCTAAACGTGAAATGCTAATTGCTCTCAATCTCACATAATTTCCCATACTGTGTGCATACACACTTGTGTTCACAACTGTTCCCTAGATGTCACTTCAGTACTCAGAGAGCTTATTGCTGCTATGCAGGTGCTGGTGATAAAATTGGATGCAGAAAGCATTTTGAAGATTGTGCAGAAGCAAGACAAGAGAGGGCTGAGGCCGTGAGATGCCATGAACCACGGGGCTCTCTCTGAGCTTCGATGTAAGATCATGGAGCAAGTGTCCACATCATCCATCTGCCCATTCCGTTGAGATCGTAAATGTTATTGCCTATTTTCTAAGACTTCAAAGTCTATCTACTTAATGCCAGTCCTGCAGTCCAACTTCTGCTTTGGTATAGAAATTCCATAGAATGTCACGTTGAGTGGAAGCCACAAACATGAGTATGCACACTCTATTGTGTATAAGACTTATGATAATATTAATACACAAAAGTTTATTTTATACCAGTATAACTTCGAAGAATTCCTTATAACTTCCTTTCCTAAATCTGTATATGTGTATTGAATAAATATAGTTAAATGTTATTTAGTACGTAGGTACACAGATACACACATACATATATATATGTGTTTTTTTTCTTTTATCCAGTAATACTTTGAGATACATGCTGCTAGGATTATTATTCCTGTTCCATATACAGCTCAGATTGGTGAAGGAGTTTGTTCCAAGTCACTGATCAGTTATGACAGTACTTCAAATAGTTTGTGAAAAAATAAATAAGTTTATTTTCATACCAAACTATTAATAATCCATGCATGCAAGGGGTTTTCAGAAAGTATATTCTTAAGGTATATTACAAGAAAAAATATGAATTTCAAAAAATTTTTAAAGTAACCACAAATTCATCACTTATTCCACTTGAGTGGTTTGTATTGTTTGGGATAACTGAATAATAAAGTAAAATTGAAAATCTACCAAATGAATGTTGTACATAAATTTTATTGTAAAAAAGTTACACCAGTTATGGTCAAACAGGGAACAGCTATATCTTCTTTATCCCAACATGTCCCTATAAAACTCTCTATCCATATCCTTGCATGCCAACCTTTGGATTTTTTTTTCACATGTGCAAATCCAGAATGTGTCAGACTGATTCAGAAAAAAAAAAATAAATAAAATGTTTCCATTGGTTCAGATGATAATGGATTTTACCTTAATCTGGAATCTAGTAGAATTATCCCAGTAGATTTTTGCCGTGTTCCTCATAATGCTCCCAATTAGCAGTGAAATTTTACCATCATGTGGAGGTTAAAATTTCATATGTTCAGGCAACAGCGCCTACTAGTGGGGAAAGGGGGAGTCCTGTCTGAAACGGCACACCTGGGAGAGAGTTTGTGGTGCTTTGGAAGACTGTTACTGAGAGTCCATTGACCTAGATTCAGTTCTCATTACTGCTGCTGGTTAGCTATAGGATCTCACTTGATCTTAGTTAAAACCCCAAGAAGCGATGCCATAGGATCTCAGTCAAGACATTACCTCTCTCTTAACATTTGGTTTTGAATCTACAAATAAACGAAATGCAGCTGATGTTCTCTGAATCATCTGCGTGTTCTAGTGCCCTGAATTTTCTTAACAACTTCCAAGAGGTGTTTTGGTATTAAAGGAGAAGCAAGGGCCCAAATAAAATTTATTGGTTTTACCAGGATGTATTTTCAGATGAAATTATTTCGTATCTGTGGGCATAGTGCCATGTGTTTAAGTAAAATGGCCCAACTCTGAGGTTGTTTATTAGATTGGGTTTGAGTTGCAGTTTTGCTATCCACTTCCCAAGTCAAACTTAAGATTTTTCCTGTGTTAGCTCATCTGCTAAAAAAGACTTGTCTTATCCAGCTCTCAGTCATTCTGATAATCAAAGGAGATCATGGAAATTAGGAGATTGTATGTGATGTTGAGAATTACAATTTTCAGATAGCAAAAAAATAGCTTTAAAGTAATGAAGTGGCAACTTTCACTTTTATATTTTAGTCTAGAATCTAAATGTGTGTGCCACATGGAGTAAGGTATTATAAGGTAGATATCATTAAATAGCTATATATTGTCTTTGTCCATTGCATACTATTAAAATAGAATCTTGAGGATGGGTAAAATAAAGCAAAATGTAGTGCCAGGGGCAAGGACATTTATGATCAAAGTGGCAATTGCTTGGTGAAGCTTGCTGCGGGCTTCAAGGATGGCACTTTGTTGCTGCCTTCTTACATGGCAGAAGAAAGAACGGAAGGCTGTCGAAATGATGCCTAAGATTTCTGTTCTGAGGGCCTTCATCCCATCCCCTTGGGAGAATTCCCCCTCTTGGCTCAATCCCCACTTACAGACCCCACCTTTTATTGTCACCTTGATCACATTTTAAAGAGGACACATTTAAACCATAGTACACATCTAAAGTGAAAGAAATGTCAACTGAAATGTTTGTGTAAAGTATTCCTTTGCAATAAGATTTTAATGTATGTGTCATATGCTTGTAATATTGCTGGAATCCAGAGGTTCATTTTAGTGTCAATATTTTGTATGTTTTCTTTTTATATGAAACGGGAATCTTGCTGAGACTTGTATCTTGTGTCTTGCCAGTGTTTTTTTTTTCTTTTTCTACATGTTACATGTGGATCCCACCTCCTTTGGCACATTTTCTTTAGCCTCAGCTCTGTTTTTGCAACTTGATACAAATAGAGATGGGTCTTTTGCCACACAGTGAACTCCAGCTAGATTTATTGGCTGCTGAATCGTCTACAGGCTATGTTTTTTTACGGTTAAAAATAATCAGAGCACTGCATTGCTGCCTCCAAGGATTGTGGAGGGATCAAATGCATTGATGAATAAGAATCTACTTTGATGTGATAAAGCACTGTATAAGTATTAGTTGTGCTTCTCAGCATCTCAGGGCGGAGACCATGCTGTTACTGCTGTGTAGTGAAAAGTGGAGCTTTAGTAACCCCCTGGGGTGACCTCACTGTTCTGTTTGCTGTCAAATAACCAGAATAAATTTGGATGTTTCCTACCACGAAAACTAAAAATAAGTGGTCCAATGTAACCTTTGGATGGAACAAGGCAAAAGACAAATTCCCGTGAGAGACACCGTGGAGTAAATTGGAATCATAAGTAAACCAACAAACAAGTAAAGAAAGCATACCGTTGAAATGACAGTTGTAACTGCACTGGTCAGTGTTGATTTTATTCCATTAACAAATCAACTGTGAAGCGAATTTTCAATACAAAGATGGGATTCTGGAAATTTCCAAATGTAAAATTTTACATGAAGAGAAATCCAGCTTTAACCAAAAGTGAGATGTACATTCCTATCAGGGATGTTCCAAGGTTGTACGTGCATGCTGTTAAGCCAGATGCTGTTAAAGTAATAAGCCAGTTTAAAGGACTGGATGAGTGTGTAGCCCTTAGGGCTACAATGCCTGAGCAAATGCAGCCTCTACAGTTAATTGTGTCAACATGGAAAGGTACTTCATTTCCCCACACTACATCTGTTCAACTATCATTGAGTTGATGAGGGAAAACATATCATCTGTTGTTGGCAAGAATGTGTGACATGATGGTTATAAATCTAAGACCAATACCTGGCACATAGTAAATGCTGGCTGATTGTTACTCTCCTCACCAAGGACTCTGTGGATTTTGGTACCATAGAATCAAATTTCTAATACCAAATTGTTTTGTAAATGATTTATTTATTTTGAAAGTCAACTTTACAGCGAGAGGGAGAAACAGAGATCTCTCAGCTGCTGGTTCTCTCCCCCAGATTACCACAGCTGCTGGTTCTTCAGCACTGGATGAAGCTGAAGGCAGGAGCTTCATCTGGGTCTCCACATAATAATAATACATCGATAAATAAAAGGATATTTCAAAAATTCATTGAAAATGAAATTAAGATATTTTGGTGGAATAAGTTTGTGAAACCCATGTATAATTTTTCCACAAAAAAGCATTTTTCAACTGACTTCTCTAAGATTCCTCTTACGTAGATTTCAACATGTTTGCACCAAAATGAGCGTATTTTAATTCAATTTTCAGTAAAATTGTTGTGGTAACCTCATAGAAATATTAACCAACTGCATTATGGTAGCGTGTGCCTGTTTCCCACACATGGACTCCTATTCTCCAAGAGCAGTCAGGGCATGTATCTTTTTGATCCTTGTTGCTTTGGATTCAACGTTTTGGAATTGTCTAGTTCCTCCTGTGATGCAGGGAAAAAGATGTAGTTCACTACATAAGATTCGAGCTTTGCTGAACTTCTTGATCAAGTAAGGCAATTACTATCATTGCCTTTTAGACTTTCTGCAGAAAGTCTGAAAAGGAAACATAATACTTGGCACACAGAGGACAGAAATCAATGTGTATGTTGAGAGGTTGACTGAATGGCTTAGTAGGTTGCTGAGACCACCTACCGAGAAAATAGACAGAATTTGAGGCTGGGGAAATACAGGGAAATTATTCAGGCTGCCCATTGCTAGTTGCCCATTGCTAGTTAAGTGCTGAAGACAAGGCTTGTGGTCTGAATGCCTTTACGCAGTGCCATAAACACCTTTGTTTATAGGGAGCCATGTCTTATGTCCAAAACAAAAGCACTATTATGTTTTGTCTTATGTATTCTTTGTGCAAATGGTGTTATTTTTGTTCTGCTTTTTTTTCCCCCCTTATTTTTATAGCTCTTCCTAAGGTTCGAAGTTGCCAGGAAATTCTTGTCCTGCTTATTGTGCCTCAATAGTCATGCACATGTGCACCCCTTGCCATGCATTGAGGGACGATCTGGACCTGAAGATGAAGTGCCCAACTCATTGTTTCTGTCAGTCCAATATTAAAGTGTCCGTGTCATGGGAGTCAGTTTGTAGGAGGTTTCTGACATTCCAGTTCAAGTTATCATCTTGGTGGAACACATAAACACATTTCCCATTACAGGAGTTATTCAAACCCAGGGCACTGAAATCACCTTACAATCCTCAAAAAATTGTAATTTCAAGGTTCTGTCTTATCTGGAGGTAGGGTTCCAGGATCCCCATTTTTCAAAATGCTCTCCTGGTGGGCAGCCAGGGTTCAGGGTCAACACCCGCAAACTACCAAGTAGCCCCTCCCTCTGTGCTTTGTCCACCTCCATGGGTCACAGGGTTCACAAGGATCTTCTGAAACCTAAGGACAGAAAAGTGAAGTTATCCTGAACCTTCTTTCCTCCCTGAAAGTGGGAATAGGCTGTACTCCTCAGCAAAGCTGAGAACTTGGGAGCAGTGATCAAATAAACAAATGTATTAATAAGAAACACTTATCGATTAACAAATTGGGCTTCTGCTCACAGCCCCCATTACATTCTGCCTTTGAAATGGACAGGTGACTTAACCTCCAGTTTCTTATCTACACAATAGCAGGTAACGGCCAGTAGGATCTGATGAGATGTGTACTTTACGCAGTGCCTAGCATAGGAAATAATAAAAAACAAAACCACACAATAGCGTTCTACTTTTTATTACAGTTCACCACAATACATGTATTTGAATCAGTGAAACATGTTCCCATTTGTGGGACTCCCCCTCCCATTGTACCTTTCACCCAAAGGTGTAACCTAAGCAAATATATATCCAAATGAATCATGTTGTGGTTTGATTTCATAATAACTGCACTTTATCGGCAAGTTGCTCAGCCCTCAATTCAACCCACCTGTTTTGCTGCCCAGGGCTTTATCTGCCCATTGTTAAAGTTTTCTCCCTGACAACTTTGGGTTTGGTTTTGTGTATGCATGTGGTTTCTTTCCTTGCATTGCATAATTTCCTTTGGGGGACTAAACTGTTTTCTATCTGAAAGTGTCTTTTATCTACTTCTCTTCCCAAGCTTATAGCAGGTGTGTGTGTGTCTATGGAGGTGGAGAATATTTTTTTTTCTGCTAAGGATTACTGAAAGATTTATTTCATAGGCCATATGAAATCATCAACTTTAGCTTGATATGTGTTTATTTTGGATTTTGTATGCCACCAGTGATTGCTTTGGAAGGGCCACACCAAATTCTTTCACAAGTCTTGTGTGACCCTAAGGCCTAATGTTCCCCACAACCTGTAGGAGGAAAGAGGAGAGAAGAGAGCAGGTATCCGTAGCCTCCTTCCCACTTCCACCCATGGACCCATTATACCTGCAAGTATGTCTATGGGAACTATGTAAAATAACACCATTAAATATCTAAGTTGATTTTACAAACCTGGATGTGTCCCACAGTCCAGCTTTTAAGAAATGGCAAGGACTCCAAGACTCCCATCACTAAATGGCATTAACTATCAAAGGTTGGGTACAGCTACCTTATTTAAAACCACTCTAATCATGTCTACTTGGTTTGATATACAATATAATAAGTAATCTCTAATCTTAAATGATGAGCAGTTGACATTACTTGTGGGTGTCATATTGTCTAAAGCCATACAGCAGTGCCATAATAAATAAATTCACAGACAGCGCAGATGTGGCCTAAGCTATGGCAGTGCTTCTATGGAATGTGAGTGCAATGCTTTCTCTAGCTCAATGTCAGCAAAATCAATTATGGGACAATTCTGCCTATTCTGTGTGTGTTTTCCATAGGTAGATGTTATTCTTACTATTGAAAAAAAATGTGTAATATAATGCCATGGGAATTTCTTCTTCTCAACCAAGTTATGGTTGAACATTTAAAACTGTTTTTACATGCAGATGAAACTTGTTTGGACCATAGTTTTCAGTTTTTATCCTGCCAAACAGTGCAGAAACACAGTGGCATAGCTTGGCTCAACATTAGGATAACCTGGGAAGTGTTTAGTCTGGCAGTTGAGATACATGTTAAGGCATCCATGTCCTATATGAGATTAGTTGGACTGACTCAATTTTCAACTCCAGCCCTCGCCTCCAGTTTCCTGCTGATATGGACCCTGGGAGGCAAGGCGGCTTAAGAGACAGAGTTCCTGTCTCCTGTTTGGGTTACCTGGATTAGGTTTGTGTATCCCAGCCTTGGCATAACCCAGCCCTGCTGGCGTGGGTATTTAGACTAGTGAACTTATGGATGGCACTGCTCACTCTCTCATGCTCTCTCTCCTCTCTTTATCATCTTGATTTTCAAATAAATAAATAGAAATTAAAAAAAATTCAAAGTAAACTATCACCATTTATATGGTATTCCACATCAGACCAATGGATTCAGCTCCATGTCAGGAACCCAGGTATCAATATTTTCTGAAATTCTCCGGGAGATTGAAATATATAGGCAAGATTGAGATTCACTGGCTGAAATGTGAGCCATTTAAGAAACAAACTGTTACTGCATGCATCATTGCTATAGGACACCCATGAATTAGAAGGTTTGATAGTCAGAAAATGCCATCATCTTAGAACCTTTAGTGTCATGTGTGGGCCTGTCACGTAGAGGAAAAAAAACATATTCTATTTTTATACTTTCCATGGAAAATAATTTCTGAATAAGTTTGATGGAGACTTTCTTTAGGACAATGATGGCTCTAGTAGGTGTCTCCAGGTTATGTAGGAGCAGACTTCATTTCTGGGAATACTTTACACTCTGCTCACTACCTTTGTGCAATATCATGGTGTAACTTAGAGCAGGACTCCTTTCAAAATATGTTGAAGAAGGTGCTGAATGAGAAAGCTGATGTGTCAGACAATTGTCATAATAGAGCTTCAGTTCATTATCATATTTAAAGATACAATCTTCATTTTTTCTGTGCTGACATTTTTTATTGTAATTCAGTAGAAATGAGGTCATTAAGCCGTGTGACCTAGCTTCATGTCTGCATGAATTTATTACCACTTTATTTTTTAAATTAATTTATTTTTATTGGGTAGTCAGATATACAGAAAAGAAAAGAGAGCAGAATATCTTCCATCCGATAATTCACTCCCCAAATGTCCACAGTGGCTGGAGCTAAGCTGATTTGAAGGCAGGAACCAAGAGCTTCTTTGGGTCTCCCACGTGGGTACAGGGTCCCAAGGCTTTGGGCCATCCTTGACTGCTTTCCCAGGCCACAAGCAGGGAGCTGGATGGGAAGAGGGGCTGCTAGTGCATAAACCAGCACCCATACGGGATCCCAGGGTGTGCAAGAAGATGACTTTAGTCAATAGGCTACTGTGCCTGGCCCTGCCACTTTACTTTTATTGCTGAATAATACAAGTATGACAGTAAGTTATCTCAATCACACCAACACTCAAAAGATGGCTATAGCACTTTTGGTCCAGTTCGAGACCACCTATGGCCGTTAGATTAATTGTATAGTGAGTATAGCAAATACATTTTTATTAAGTTTTTCAGATACTAAAATTAACTATAGTTGTACATATTTATGGGATATAGTTTGACATTTTAATACAGATAGACATTGCACTGATTAAGTCTCATGATATTTGTCATTTACCCCTCTTTGTCACTCCTTTACAATTAGGCTTTTTGCCTTTTTGATAATAGTGATTCTGACTGGGGTGGGCTGAGTAGTAATTGTCATTTACATTTGTATTTCCCTGTTGGCTAGTAGTGTTGAGCAGGGTTCTTTGGGTTTTTTGTTTGTTTGTAAATTTTTTGTTGCCTGCTTATATTTCTTATTTAGGGCTAGGTGTGTTTTTAATATTGATGTTTTTGAGTTCTTAATAAATTCTGGATATTAATTCTTTATCAAGTAAATAGATGATAAGTATTCTGCTGTGTAGGTTTTCTCTTCACTCTGTTGGTTGTTTCATGTGCTCTGAAGAAGCCTCTTGCTTTGATATAATCTTGTCTGTATTCGCTTTGTTTCCTGTGCTTTCTGGAGCTTATTCTAAATTTTTTTTTGCACCAATATCTTGAAATGAATGGGAACATGTTTCTAAATAAAGGATTTCTTTTTACATTATAAAATAAATAAGTTTACATTATGAAAAGAGGGAAAAAATTAAAATTCATATCTCATTATGTGAACAACCTATAGATTTACCTAGACTGTCACCTTGAACTTAATGCTTTCTGAAAACTGACAGGTCCAAATTACATCCAGCCTTCCAACCTTCACTCAAAGCTACATATAGCCTTTCTCTTTGTAAGAAGTTAAGTTACAGAATAATCAGAAATCAATTTCAAATGAAAGGTTAAGAAGCCTGGTATGGGTGGTAGGCATGCTGTATAAAGCAAGAATTTCAAAGATGCTACCAACATGGCTGCCAATGAGAGACAAAAGGAAACAGTAAGAAAACCCCAGGATGGCTCCTCAGTCAACCTAGAGCAATACAGATAACAAGCAGCAAGCTCATTTTACACATAGTACAGGGTCTTAATTCACTGAGAAAGTTTTTTTTATGAGTTGTCTCATATTGTGACGTTGGACCTGCTGGTTTGTGATTCCTGTCTTAAAAGTTAGCTTTTGGGCTGATGCTGAAGCTGCAGCATCCCATGTGAATACTGATTTGAATCCTAGCTGCTCTACTTCCAATCCAGCTCCATGCTAAGCACCTGGGAGACCTGCAGAGAATGGCTCAAGTACACTGGCTCCTAAAACCATATGGGAAACTCAGACAAAGCTCCTAGCTTTAGCTTGGTCCAGTCGAAGCCACTGTGGCCATTTGGGCAATAAAACAAATGGAAAAATCTCTCTCTCTCTCTCTGTTTCTCTCTGTGAATGCGTGTGTGTGTGTGTTTGTGTGTGTACGTGTGCACATTTGTCTCTCCCTCTTTCTATAACTTTGCCTTTCAAAAAAAGGTAAAAAGAGTCAGCTCATTGGTCTTTGCGTTCTAATGCCTTCATGTTTTGACAACGCCCCATGGTTTTTCTTTTAAAAAGTGCTGAGATCCTTGTCCCAGATGGGAAAATGAAGGATTGTGGTGTGCTTTTAACAATGCCGGGTATAACTAAGAGAAGCAACGATACACTACTTTATGTCTTTGTCTTAATTCCTCCCTAAAACACATGGTTGTAGGCTTTGGTTAATGTAAAAAGGGAACATTTGGGCACCTTTTCCGTCCTGCTGAAGTGTAGGGCTATTTTTATTTTTTGTTCTTCGCTCTGTTTCTGTGCTTGTGATTTTAAAGGTGCCAGACTGACTGCCCTTGAGGGTGGTGTCCCGGATTTATCCCAAGTATAGGAAAAATACGGGAGTTAGCAAAGCTGGTCATGTCTGGGTCCAGCATATTGGCCTGACCCACTCTGGAAGAATGTTCTCCAAGACATAAAGAAGATTGTGTCTTCGGACTACAGTCCATCTGCTTTCATAGCAGAGGAGACAAAACCTTGTTGTGCCATCCCAAGCCACTGCGGTGTTTTTGGACTCAGCAAACCACAGCCACTCATTCCTCTTCGGAAAATTAGAATGTTTTTCTCAGTTCTATCCCTACCTGTCAAAATTCCATCCTTTAAACTTGGGCACAAATACCTGTTTCTACAACAAACCTTTTCAGAGCCCTCTCAGAAGTGATTTTTTTCATTGTATATTTCTGCAGCATTCCTTCCAATTTTGTCATGTGATTTTGATGTATTTAGTCTTTGAATGACCATGAAAGTCACTGACATTGTCTAATTTTGATCTGCATGACACACAGAAGCAAACTGTAGTGTGGGCAAGGAGTGGATACTTGAGTATCTTTTAAATGATTGACATTTTCAAAGTTTCTCTCCTTGGGACTCAGCTGAGACTCTTCCCTCTGAAGCAGTGATTCAAGTTCAGTCCAGGATCCTCATTCATAGATAGCAAAAATCTCCATAAATCATGTAGGGGCAATACCCTGGATTCCAGATATTATTATACTGTAGGCATGCATGCTTGAATCAAAATAGCTACCAATGACTACTCAGTGGATCATGTGGCCGATAGTCAGCAACTCCCAACCAGAACCAGGCTTCTATTTTTTTTTTTCTTTTCCAAATGTACTATCCCTGACACTCTATTAAGTGTCATCTAGAAAGGAAAAGAAGAGTAAAGAAATCACTTTCTGGACCTGCAGTTGTCTATTTGAAAAGTAAAATTATAAATTTCACAGGAATTCAATATGTTCTCAATGATCAGGTTGATCAATTATCACTTGCTCCTTATCTTCAAAATGTTTTCTGCAGTGTAAAGCTGTCAAATATGGCATGCATCTCAGAGAACTTTATTATTGTTTGAAGCATAGCCCAGTCAGCATTTTAGTATACCAGTTGCTTGCGTGATGATAATCATAAAAGCCAGGGCTATATAAAACCTGGTTTTGTTAAGCAAGGAAGGTTCAAAATTTTAAAAGCAGCTTTATTTATGCATATTATAATAAAAGAGGTAAAGGTTAACTCTTGGGCAGAAATTTGTAACATCCAAAACAACGTTGATTACAAGTGCTATAGAAAATGTTCATTAAAATTCAAGAGGGTGATGTCAAGACTTCATAATAATATTAACTATTCCAGAGATGGTTTGTATTTCAGCTCTTGATATCTATTTCTTTGAGAAAAACTTACGCTGTATAATTTAGGGTTTTTTTTTTTTCAAAGACTCAGTCCAGTCTTGTGACTAGATATAAAACTTTATTTTCCAGGTCCCCAAATAACCAGAGAGAATTAGTAATTATGTATACCTCTTTTTTCCCCAAGTTGAAACACTTTAGTTTTCCCAGTTTATGTGTGAAATGGCTGTCAGTCCTTATGATGGAGTGCTGAAAGCTGTCTTCATTGAGAAATAGTTCCCACAATGTCAAATCGGCATCCATTCTTACACACAGAGCTAGCAACAGGCAGTACTGCACAGTTGCTAAAGGCAAGGATGCTGACACTAGACAGCTGGGGTTGAGGTAAAACAGCTTTATGACTCATTTTCCTCATTTTATGATGAGAATAACTGCAGAGTTAATACAGGTTGTTGTAAATATGAAATGAATAGAAATAAATGAGGATGTAGGTTTATGGAAAAGGAGAAATCAGAGATAACTTTATTTTTGTATATACACATTTTGAAATTCATGTGTATAGTCATTGCATAGAATATGTTTTCTATGAACTTTTTGAAATACCTCTTTTATTCTTGGGTTTCAAATTTTTTTGCACTAAATTATATGTAATTCTTAATTATTCAAGAACTTCTCTGAAGCAGCCTCCTTTAAATCCTCTTTAGACAATTGTGTTATGTGAAGTATTAGGTTTGGTTTACTATGATTTATCTGTCAAAGCTATCAGATAACTTTTAAAAAAATTATTTATACAATTTTCTTTCATATCTCCTACATACCTGGTGCACTACCAAGGCTGAATCAGGCAAAAACCAAGAACTGAGAAATTTGCCCATGTCTCCATTGTGGATACAGTTTTTCATGGGCACAACTGTTTGAACCATCACCTGTGGCTTCCCAGGGCACATGTTAACATGTACCTCCACTCAGAAATGGAAACAGAGCTCAAACACAAACAGTGTGATATGGGATGTAGGCACCCTAAGTGATATCCTAACCACTGGGCCAAATGCCCATCCCTAAAACCTATGGGTTGTTACTGCTATACCCAGTGACCTACAATTACTTGTTTGAATTTCTCAATATAATAAAATAAAATAAAAATAGAAAATAAAAAGCAGAGCTAAATACATATCTGACCCCTGGCTCAAGATTCCCAAAGTGAAGCCAGATAGAGCTGTAATGAACACAGTGACTCTGACTGATAATAATATCAGCCATGACTTCATGTGAATGTTTAGAGCTTGATGTCCACATGTGACCAAGATGTCCACTGAGCTCATTTAAGAAAATTGGAAGGACCAGTGTTGTGGCACATTAGGTTAAACCTGCACTTGCAACAGCAGCATCCCATGGGAGCAGCATTTAGATTCCTGCTGTTCTGTGCTACTACATTACTTTCTAGGGAATATTAGCCCATGAAAACAATCCTCTCAGCTGATTCATCACCAGCCTTCTACAGCCTAGCTTGGTTGAACTAGTGGACTTGCTAGTGCCAGTGATATAGTGAAAACAGTTCCCTTGCAACAACTGACACGATGAATCCATGCTATCCTTTGCATTCTGATGCATTAAAGGAAGATGTGCTCCTTGCTTTATTCTGAACTCAGTCCCCATTTTTCTTACAGGCCGCTGTGCTCGTTGTGGTGAAAATGTAGTTGGGGAAGGTACAGGATGTACCGCCATGGATCAGGTCTTCCATGTGGATTGTTTTACCTGCATCACCTGCAACAACAAGCTCCGGGGCCAGCCCTTCTATGCTGTGGAAAAGAAAGCTTACTGCGAGCCTTGCTACATCGTAAGTTCCTGGTTTGTTCTTCTTTTGCTTGTTTTGCAAAAATGTCTCATTTGACCAAATGCCACTCACTCCAGATAGAATGTAGCCCTTCTCTTTATTTCTTCTTCCACTTGAAATATGTGTGTTGGGGAGGAGGCATAAAGCTGCATATCATAACTTTCTCTTTGTATTCCCTTTTCCTATATAGTCAGAAAATTGAGCTGGACTGAAGGTTTGTGGCCTTTAACATTTGTGTGTATTCAAGCTAGTATATTCCTCCTGAAGCAGGAGCTTTCTCAAACACCTCAGTCACAACTCTTATTATCAGAGCTTATCATTTATTTGAAACCCAATTATTTTCAGAGAAATTTAGCAGGTTCTCTGAGCTTATCAGTGCTATTCCACTTTCTTTTTCTGTGTAAATAACTAACCTACCCAAAATGTTTCTTCTTGAACAGGTTTTCTGTTTTAGAAAGTCAAATCCTTTGTCCTAAAATACCACTAATGGAAATGATCACAATACTGATGGATTAGGGTGTTTTATGTAACACAACCATATATAATGACATAGCTATGCAATAAAAATTTCTTGGTCATATTATTTTAGCTTTTCATTAGGCAAGTTAACCTATTAGTGACAGAGTGATTTGATGACTGATTACTCCCTTTTTTTTTTCTTAAAAAAAAGGGGGTTTGAAAATAAGTTTCCTGTTGTCCTGAATGACAAGTTTTCAGAACTGAACACTTGTTAATGAAAAAAAGCACTTTTTTCCCAATCCCATGAGAGTCATAATTGGCTGTAAATACTGAGGCATTCCAATATTGAAGAGGTCTAGAGTATAAGGTGTTGGAAGTCATACAATATTGTCTAGGTTTTCAAGGCTCAAGTTTATTAAGGAAGTTTCTGACCTCCACAAAGTCTTCCCATGACCCCACAGCTCTAAGTCATTGTACTGCTAGAGCCTGTAGCACCCATCTGAAGGTTGTGCAAGATAAAGGCTGTATAGGATTGAATGTTGTATTGCACTTTTTGGGTTCAAGTTTATTTCATTTTCTTCCCCAAAACAACTGGAACTTACAGACCATTGTGGTAGAGCCATACAGTGTTATATTTGCAGGAAAAAAATCATTTGCCTAACTTTCCTTACAAATAAGAACATGCAAACCTGGACAAGAAGAAAAGGACTTTTTACATTTTATGACTATTTTCAGAATCAAGGCTTATTCATATGTCATGTGTGTTTTGTAGGGTGCTATATGATTTTTCTAGAATTAGAATTTATTAGAATATTTTGAATATCACTTTTATGAGCCTTGTTGAAAACAGAAATACACTGGATCATGTCCAGCCTTTTGAAATGGCTTCTGGGGACTATTGTTCTCAGTGACTTAGGACCACAAGAATCAAATCGCTGGTGGCTGCAAGCTCTGTGACAGTGACATCAGCTGGGCTTGTACAGGTCTTTAAGGTTGATTTTCCTTACAGTAAGTAACCACACTCTGCTGTGTTCTTTCATTATCTCTTGGGCTATTTTCCTCTGTTTTTTGAATACATTGTTGGTTCTTGCTACTTTAATAATGCTTCCGTGGCAGCTGCGGCTGCCTGCTTCTTTTGTCCCTTTGTCTCCTTTCTGAGCTCGAAGCCTATAGGCATATTTGGATGTAATAGAACAGCACAGGGAGAAGATGAGTTTGAACTCAGTCCTATAACATAATGGTTTGTCTCCTTGGGAAAGTGCCTTGATCTTTGGATGCCTCAGTGTCCTCCTACATATAATGGGAATGACTGCAGTGTTTTCCTTCCAAGGCTTTGTTAAGATGAAATGAGGCAGTCTTTGCAAAGCACACTTGTTCTACCCCGATGATAGCAGTAGAATCAATGTTATTCTGAGATTAATTTCAATAAGGTTTCTGAATCCTGTTCTGTTACATCCTGTCCACATTACATGTCCTGTTTCTGAATCTGGATGTGAGAAACAGGACATGTAATGCGAAATTCACTAGGCTTTAGGAAGGTATTTGCATCTCTTGGACAACCTCTTGCCCATTTTTCAGTGCTTTGCTTGCTTTCCTGAGTAAATGCCAGGACTGAAGAAAATTCAGTGTGACTGAAACATAGGCTTTACAGCATGTGGACTGTTTTGATATGTGTTCCAGGCCCAGGAGCTCTGTGGTTCTTCAATATTGCTAGCTCCTTCTGCTTTGGCTTGTGTTACTGTTGTACTATGCTTGTCCCCGTACTAAGAAGAGCTGAGTGAATTCTAATCACCCTTTTTGACTTCTCTTCTTCGTAGAAAATTTTAATCAAGATTTGTCTTTATTTACTGATATCTATCCATGATGACTCTAAAATGCAATTTAATTCATATCAGGATTCAGTTAAGCTTTGTTCAAAGACCCTTTTTCAATGATTCCAGAATTCAGCACAACTCTCGAGCTCTCAGTGAATGTGTTAGCTCTTTTATTTCTTCTGAATTGTCAGAAGTCTAATATATTACACAAAGAGGACGGGAAAGCCTGGGGTGAGCGTGGATGGAAGAAAACAAGTAGATTTTGAGATGAAGTTTGTGTTAAGGGAGCCTGAGAAATGGCATGTGTCTCTTAGAACCAAAGACCTTAGAACAGGAAGTACTATCTGTGTGATACAGCAAAATTGCGTTTTGTGACTCTGATGGAAACTAATGCATAAGAAACATCTGTCAAAGCAAAGGAAACCCAATACCTTGCCACAAGTCATTGTGTTTCTCTTTCCCCTTCTATTTTCATTTTATTTGAAAGGCAAAGAGTCAGAGATCATCTGTTCACTGGCTCATGCCCATGAAGGTTGGGTCAGACCAAAGCTGAGGGCATAGAACTCAGTGTAGATCATCCACACGTGTAGCAGGGACTCAGGTACTTGCAGCAGCAACTGTTTGCTTCCAAGGTACAGATCTGCAGTAAGCTGTGTTGGAAGTAGCTAGTGCTTGAACTAGGTGCTCCAGTGAATTTGTAGGCTTCCCAAGCAATGAGTGAGTGCAACAGTTCTGCCATTCTGTATGCCCTTATTGCATTTAATTGATGTACTCAGAATATTGAAATAGCTTCATTAATTAGTTTCTTATAAGGATTGACCACGTTTGACACTGAGCATCCAGGGCACTGTGTAAGGATTCCCCACTTTTAACACTGTGAGATCGGCCAAATAGAAATTAAATTAATCACTGTTTCTGCCAAAATTATTCATCAATCAACTTAAGATCATGTTTAAGCTAAATATTTACATAGTTTTGAGGGAAAATATGCCAGCAATGTCTTCAACTGTGGTCTAGCAATTATGGACATGTTCATTTGGTTTATTGAATTCTTAATCCTTATGCATAGTTTTAATTAAAAAAAAGTAAAATTGGTGTGGCATGCTAGTTCTCATATATCATTTCCAAACTTTTAGTTCTGCACAATTACATGCCTGTAGATAACTTACTGACATTTTTATTTGGAAAGAATCCTTTATTGTAAGTTTCTTGATGTTTATTGCAAAGTCACGTGAAACATACCTTGTAGGACATTTGTTTTACCTTATTAGATTTATTTAAAAAGATTTTCCCAATTTGTAGAACCATGAACCATTACGAAATTCTGTGTTACACTGCAAACTATCCTTTATTGAAGAACTCTCTTTAAGTTCATTATGAAATAATTTAATAAATCGATGATATAGTTGTTTTAAGTTTGTGTAGTTATCACCAAAGTCAATGAGCTCTTGTCCTACCTTGGCAATATATCCCTTGAAAGCTTGGTTTACACTGTTAGGATAGGATTGAAAAAACTGAGAAGATTGAGAGTGATGTGATATGTGGAGTAGGTCATTTGTAATCATTATTAAAGGGAAATATCGATTTCTTTCCTCTCTTCAAAAGAGAAGGAATGAATAAGTGGTATTTTTATTTACTAGCACCACTGCTTTCTTCTGATTAATAACATTATCAGTGCTTTTCCCCCAACTTGGCATGACATGGTACAATATAAAAGCCCTGCAGGTTTGGGGAAGTTTCCTGACTATAGGTAGTATGCAAGGACTGAAATGGATAGTTAATGCAGAAGGAATATGAGGATGTAAATAAACATGGGTTCATATTGCTTCCAACAATGTGCCACTGAAGAGCAGCAGGAATGCCTCCTGCTCATCTGGTCTTCTTCCTTTGACGAAACAAGCTTCCTCATCAATGTAAATTCAGCAAAAAGTGGCTGTTTTCTTTTTAGCATGATCAAGTCTGGACCTTGAAGCATAGAGCATCAGAAATTCTCAGCATAAGTTTGTTTATGAAATGGCAGCCAAGGAACCTTCCTAAACCAGGGCTCTTACTCAGAAGGAACAGAGTCCAAATCTTGACTTTCTAACAGTGGAAGTTAGTACAGACATTTTTATTAGAATTGAAATCCAAGTGATTAAGGGACCTGTGGAAATGGGAGGCCAACTCCACAGGAGACTAAACACTTTAAGGTTCCTGAACTTGTGCATTAGTGCCCCACACGCTAGCCTTTTGCTCCCTATGTCACTCAATGACTACAGTTAAAGCATTCTAACTTTTCCACCTACATTAAAAGGTAGGGTTTTGTACCCCTGCGGGAAAGCTGCCTTTTTATACACTCAGTTCCTCCTAATAAAATGTTTTAAGAGCAGTTATAACCAGTGCCTTGTTTGGGTATTGGAAAAGAAACTTAGAGTTTGGACTGAACTTGAAAAATCCACATAAACTTTAGTGCTTCTGTTTTTTGATTGCTTACCTCCGTGCTCACATCTGTACGTAGTGCTCATCTGTTGCCATTGCCTGCGTGTCTGCCTCTGACTCTTTCTTTCTTATACATAGAATTTATTCCTGGTGTTATATCATCTCACCAAAACTCTCCCAAGAAAGACTTAAAGAAAAAGTTGAAGATACAGAATAATTTGCCAAGCATGCCCTTGAGGAGTAAACCCTTGCCAGCTACTAGGAACAGCTGTTGGAGCTCCCTCTTCCATTCATTCAGCATTTTATACTTTAACATGTTCCTAAAGATCTTTTCTTGATGTTGCCATATTGGTTAGTCTTGTAGAATAGAAGCAGGGGAGGGGTTGGAGCACATATTAGTCCTATTAAATTTCTTCATGTGGAAAACAGACCCAGGACAGTTCCTCTAGGAACAGTTCCAGTGTTACTGAGTCATGGCTACTATCCTACAACTAATGTTCAAGTGGCTAAAGGCATGAGGATACTGTCTGCTGCCCTCCGCCCATGTTTATAGTCAGCGCTAACTGCAGACTTTTTATTTTTATTTCCAAGAAATGAATTGATAAGCACCAAACCCGATCCATTCCAGTACTCGCTGAAAGGATAAATTTATAGAAGAAAAAGTCACAAAAACAAAACATAAGCCCGAGTTTATTTCTAGTTCTTCTTAACATACCTCAGATTATAAGGCAAAACCTTTTCTTAATATTAAAAATAATAACAATAATGAACACTTCTTCACTATTTCAACTGGTGCTTTACATGCTTCCAGAATCTCATCCTCTAACAACCAAGAGAAATTAAGGTGCAATTATTTTTGCCTTCATTCTCAGTAGCTGAAAACTGAGCTTCGGAAAATGTCAGTGTGCTCAGTTCATGGGGCACAGTGCTAGGACCTGACCCTGACCTTTGAATTCCTAGTCTAGCTTTGTCTATTTATCCAACACAAAGCACTGGGAATCTCATTTGTTGTTGCTAGGTTTCCTTTTTCCTTACTGCTTTCTCTTTTTCTCTATTACCATCTCTCTCCTAAGGTCAGGGTTTTTTAAATTAATTAAACCAAAATCTCAATTTGGCAGATATGTCTTTCTGCTTATATTTAGATATTTCAGACAAATATTGAGCTCAATATAATCTTTCTTGAGGCTGTAATTCATTTGCAAAAGAATACTGTAAGATTTTCAGTATTAAATGCTCGTTAAAGAAAAATTAGAAATTTAAGGGGAAAGATATGCATTTCTTCAATGAAAATATGGTAGGAATTGCCATTTTTCCAAATATCGCTTCTGTGTTTCTCTATAACTGTGGTGTGGATATAAATAAATAAATTTAACCATACGTTTATATACATGTGGTCACACACACACACACACACACACACACACACACACACACACACCATGAGATCATTCCATAAGTACTAATTAGTAATTTTTGCAATAGAATAGTCAACCATTGCCTTCTACAGAACTAGCCTTTTAAAAAATATTTTGGAAACATTAAAAAATGTCCAGAATATTACAGAAAGTTTGTGGAAAATGTCATCAAAAGGTAAACCTGTATCAGTTTAAAAATTGAAATTTATATGTATTTTTTCATGTTGTACAGTTTTCATGAAATTCCCTCATATAGCACCTATATGAAAATTCTGAAACATTACTCAAAGAAATATTGCAAAGGGAAAATAAGTTATTCAGATAAAGTATGCAAAAATTTTAGAGCAAATCAATTGTTGATAAAAATAAGGAGCCAGAAAACTAGTAGTTAAGAAATAAGGGCAGGTTTTTGGTGCTGCAAGGGGAGGCGGGGCATCTATACATTCTATTAGGATAAAAAATTGATATACCATCTAATAGTTCATTCCCCAAGTAGTGAGGACCTTGCCAGGGACCTGGAATGCTATTCAGTGTTCCCAAGTGGATAGAAGGGACTTAGTACTTGGATCATCACCCAGTGCTTCCCAGGGTATGCTGGAAGCAGGTCACAAGGAGCAGATCAGGGACTCAAACCACAGATTCCAACATAGGAAGCAAGTATTCCAAGCAACAATTTAACAAGTAGATCAAATGTCTACCCCATGATATTAATAATATAAATCAGTAAGTATTAAAAAGATGTAATAGTTTAAACCTAAAGAAAACCAGACTTCAAAAGAGATTTATTTATTTTTATTTGAAAGGCAGCATTAAAAAGGGCAGACACAGAGGAAAAAGAGAGAGAGAGAGAGATCTCCAGTTGCTGATTCACACGTCAAGTGGCTGCAACATACAGGGCTAGACCAGGAGCCAGGTGGAAGCCTGGATTCTGAAGCTTCTTCTGAATCTCTCACATGGTGGACTTTAGATAGTCCCCCACTGCTTTCCCAGGTGTATTAGCATGAAGCCAGATAGGAAGCAGAGTAGCCAGAACTTGAACCAGCACCCATATGAATGCTGGCTCTACAGATGGCAGCTATACAGGCAATGCCACAAGGCCAGTTCCTATTTATCTTATTTAAAATATTAATTAAAATTTACAATTAAGGGAAACCCAGAACTATAGGATTGTATCATGGAATAATAAAACAAGTAAATAATTTTAAAAATGAAAAATAAAAAGGTGTAATTGAAGGACAGAACTACCCAATGGACCAAACAACACGATTGTCATTAATTCATGTCATTGCTCCCCTGAGGAGAAGCCTTGAGCTTCCTTCAGTGTCATTACACTAAAAATGTAGCACAGACATATTGATAAAATATAAATTGCAAGTGATAAAGTCATTCCTTACAAAACTCTAGCACATTTTTTCTTTATCTCAAATTGACTATAGGAGTAAGTAATAGAAGTAAGATATATCTAATCAATATGTGATGATTTATGTGAGCCAAGATTCTGTAAGTCTCCAAGGTTGATTTAGAAAAGTAGATATCACATCAAAATATAAAAGGTAGTAGACACTTTCTAAGTTGGACTGCTAAAGTTACACATAGCAGTACAGTAAAATAAGAAGTGTATAAGACAATAAATAAATGTACTCTTTTGTTTAAAAAATTCTCAGAAAGTAGTGATGTCAGTAACCCTGCATGTTTGTGATGGATTGTGACCACAGTGGAATTCCAATACGAGTGCCATTAATTACAGCAAGAAAATTAACTTTATGTAGCTAGAAAATTATGATAAAAGGCAACCAGAAGAAAAAAGGGTTGTGTTAAAACAAAAAGAGATGACAAATTTTAAAATACTGGAATTCTTAGATCCTGGAGACAATTCTTTGGAAAAGTGAAATAAAGTTATGTTGAAGATAATCAAGAAGGAATAGCAGAAACAAAATTACAGAAAATTACAAATGGAAAAGAAGCTCAACATGGGCATATGTGATATTTTTATATCATTATATTTAAAATTTTATGTAAACGTGATTTTTTGGGCAAATCTAAAATTCACAGGGAAAACATGAATAATCTCATAAACATGAATGAAAGTCAGAACTGCTTCCTGAGACTCAGGAAATGTCACTCATGGAATTTTTCTGATGTTGGGAGAACGAATGCTTCTTGTGCTATTTCAGCTTTTAGGCATAGCAACAGAAGATAACTTTCCTAATTCACTTTGTAAAGCTAGTATGAACCTGATAGTAATATTTATCCCAGATTGTAGCAGAAAGAGCACTCTGTGCTAATCTCACTGTCACAGATGCAGAAATTCTAAGTGAAATATTAGTAAGTTGAATATCACATAACAAAACATTCCAGAGTAGTCTGACATTGTTAGATTATTTGTAATCTTTTGATGCATTTTCACTGATACATCAAATTTTAAAAATTGGCATCTTATATTGAAAAGAAAAGCATTGCATTTGGGTCTGATGATATGGTCTAGTGACTGAAGTCCTCATCTTGAACACGCCAGGATCTCATATGGACGCTGGTTTGGGTCCTGGTTGCCCCGCTTCCCATCCAGCTCCCTGCTTGTGGCCTGGGAAATCAGTCGAGGACGGCCCAATTGCTTGGGACCCTGCACCCACGTGGGAGACCCAGAGGAGGCTCCTGACTTTGGATTGGCTCTCCTCCTTTCTGTATTTCTACCTTGCCAATTAAAAATATATATATATCTTTAAAAAAAGCATTGCATTTAATAAAATGTCCCACATATTCTTATTTATAAACAAAAAAATATTGTAATTACACAAACAAGCCATAAGTAAAGTTGAAGAATGAACAAGGTATATTTAGTAGGATAATAAAAATCTGTGAGCCACCCTACCTATTAATCTGGGTGTGGACAGCTGATGTATTGAATATTGTTCTCAGCACTCTAGCCTTTGTGTTAGAAATTTGAAAGCAAAAAAAGTGACATATATGTGTCTTTGTGCATTTTCAACTTATTATGTAATACTTTTAACACATGGAAAGATATAAAACATAATATGAACAAAGTTCATAAACCCATTATCCTATTCAAGAAATAATACACAAGAAATTCAGTCAAAATCTTGATTTCTACGCCCAGATTGTAGTCCCCAAATTCCAGTACAGAGGCAGCTGCTATTTCAAATCTCTGTGTATCATATCTAGGCATTTCTTTAGGTTTAGTATATTTCTTTAAACAGCAAACACTATTGTTTGCCTAAAGCATTGCTTAATTGTAAACGATGGCACTGTATCATTTGTGTTTTTTGAGCAATTTTTACTCCAAATTCTAAGGCTAGTTGTATAAATATTTGCAACTAATATGATTATTCACCAAGAAGGCCCAAAACAGAGCTAAAGTATTAGAATAGCGAAAGTTTAGTGAGCTTGCCAAAAAAAAACTGATAAGTTTAGGGTTTAGAAAATAAAACAGGGGGAAAAAAAAAACCTTAGACAGAAGCCACAATAACAAAAATAATAAAAATACTTAGGTAATACTTTAATAGAGTAAATGATCTAAATGAAGAATGCTATCAAATTTTGTAAGAGTAATTACTCAAGAGCAAGATAATTTGGGGATTAATATGCTTTGGAAAGCTTCTCTCCTTTTTACGAGCATTCTCATTATCACCCTGTTATTCTACATCAGTGTTTCCAGTGGGAGGATGGGTAGTTACTGCACTGTCCTTCCTAATGGTATTTACTCAGCCTTTTCCCCCAAACAGCCCCCAGCCCTTGGCAAATCTTGGTAACTGCTGACCACATCCCCCACAGGCGCCAAGGCAAGGCAGAGTGGCAGACAAAGTGAGACAGACCTGAAAATAATTGCCGACAACAACAGAAAGCCTAGGAGAACCTAAACTTTCCCTCCAAGATCCTATCCCAAACTGTGTTAACTTCCCTTGTCATAGAATAAGAATATTCTGTAAGTACTACAGGGATCCTTCGAAATTCAGTAATATTTTATCACTGAGAAGGATAGAGCCCAAGGATACAGACTGATTTGCCTGAGGTTACATGGTTTATTAATGGCAGTGGTGAGAATAGAAACTGTGGTCCTTGATGGTGCGCCTTCAAATGCTGCTTGCTTTGGGACACCCTTCTGTGGCTGTGGGTCCATAGAGACAGCCCTAAAAAATGTGGGATTTTGGAAATTTTGGTTGGAGAGTGTAGAAATAGGACAGTGTTTGCTTCAGTCCTCTCCAGAATGAAGGCTCTCAGATTTCCAGGTTAAATACCTCTGAAATTTTATGCTAGAACCTTCTCACTGCCCTAGTTTGTTTATTTTTAAATCAAGCATGAACTCACCCCTCGATGTTTGCCAGAGTTTGGATGAATGTCAGCATCAGGCCACTGTAATAATGGTTTAAGATTATTTAATCCCATTACTTATACACTTCATTAGGCTGAGTGAATTGTTGGCAGTGGTTCAGTAAACTTCCTACTTTAGAGATAAAAGGATGGAAAGAAAATAAGGAAGGAGTCTATTCTTCATTTTCTTTCCTATTTATCTTATATCTCTCAACAGATAAAGGAGCGATAATTACCTAGCTACACCGTGGGCTCTTTGTTAGCAGGATTACTAAATTTTGCTGTATCCCCAGAAGAAAAAGATTGTCTATCATGTGATGCTATAAAATCAATCTTCAAAATAAGTTGAAAATACATTCTAGGTTCCTAGGTAAGCTGATCTTTTACTTAGGAGCTTGGTGAGAGGCAGCAAATTATAAAATAATACGGAATTTCAACTCAAGTGAGTCAGTTTGATCATGACTAGCTGTTCACTCCGTTTCTCCCAGTAGTATTCCTTATTCACCCATTTCTTTTAGTTTCAGTTTCTCCATGTCCAGAATAAAGCTACTGTTTCTTATATCACATAGCCACATGCTTAAAAGAGGATTCAGATAGGGAATTGCTGAGCAAGACTCAGGGTGATGTGAAGTTACAGAGCAGCACATTCTGTTGGAATCCCCAGACAACATTTATGGGTCAGCATTGACTCTCTGGAATGTACCTGCACTCGGCTGCTTTAAGAGTTCAAGGGAGTGTGAGGTATTAAAAGTCATGAGACATAGGAAACTTACTTTTCCCAAAAGATGTCAGAAGGTACCTGCTTTGGGATCTCCCTGAAATCCCCATGCAGCAACTGACATTCTAGATCCTTCCACAAGCTTTCTACATAAGGGAATGGGAGCTTTACCTCTTTTTAAGGCTCTTGAGGGTGGGGTGGGAAACAGAGTTCTTCAGCACGTTCATGTTGGAGATGTTTCTACTTCTGCCCTAGCTCCTAATTAATCTTTCTATCTCCCACCATCTCCCTCTTTCTCTTTTACTCTTCCTTTCTTCTTCTCCACCACCACCACCCTGAAAATAAATTTCAAACAACAGGTTTTCCTGGAACTTCCCTGTCTAGTTGTGGCCTATCTTGAATATGGAAGGTGGTTTCCACCTCTCTCATGTTTAACCTCACTGCAGCTGTACTCTAAAGTCATTAGTGTCCTTGACATATTCCGTTACTGACTTGAACCCGATAAAAGAAAATGTGTTGGAGAGAGGACCAGGCTCATGTTTTGTTCATCTTTGTCTTTCCTGTAGAGCTTATCACAATAATTGAGCCTGATGCTAATTTTATAGATAAAGGGGAGTCAAGGATGAGCCATTTTACGCCAAAGTTTCCTCCCAGTCTCTGGTTCACATACCATTGGCTTGTCCTTTGGCGCACCTTGGACTTGAGAGTCTGTGTATTAGAAGAAGAAAACGGGGAGAACTTGGCTCTAGAAGCCTATGAGCTGAGACATTACAAAAATGTAAATAGAAAAGAAGGAAGAGAAAGAAGTGTGAGTGAAGCCAGCTGTCTAGCTTCCAGCCATAGAATTACCTAAGAGCTGACACACTCAAGGTCAAGCACACCTACCTGACTTGCATATAAAAATCGCCAGGGAATGTGAGTGGAAGTTCTCTGAGATTCTGATGGCTTTTAAATAGAGTGGGATTATCTTCTGTCACAGCTAGGGCTTCCTTAAAAGTCAGTCAGTCAAGTCTTCTTCTTCCTGAATCTCTTGTTTTGCTCACATTGCACAGTAAGAGGTTGGCAGCCAAGGCTGATGTCATCATTGCTGCAAGGCAGGGGCTTGCTGTAAAAACACAGTGACAAGGGGCTGGTGTGTGGTAGCACATCACAGAATAAGATATCCTTACACTCACAAAATCAGATTCCGAGAGAATGGCTGGACTTGCATGAAACCTTACAACCAAGTAGATACATGGAGAATGTTCAAGCAACTTGAAAGTTAAATCCTCACATATGTGATAACTTTCCAAATTAGATCGATTATTTTTTAAAGCATGTAGACATCTTATGCAGTAGTTATTTTTGGCTCTTTCATAATGCTTAAAAATATTTGAGGCACTTTATATTAACGGAGCTCATGGGATGTGATAGTTAAATAAAACCAAACCTTCTGAAATGTTGTCTCTGCCAGAGTGAATATATAATGAATGATATAATCATTACTCTAGTTTAGGCAAAGAATCTAGAATTCTGTTATAAAGCATAAGATATACACAAATAGTTCCCCACTAAAGTAATAAATGTGCTGGAGCCTCAGGAGCATTTGGGGGAAATAGAGGAGCTCAACCATTAAGTCTTCCTGAAAGAGGAGGCCTATACTATTGCATCATAAGATAAATCTTATTTTATCTTATTTTTCTACCAGTGCCCCATGTTCATTTTTGCTCTACCCCAAGTGGATGAGTAAGACTATGATTAATGTTTTGTACAAATTAATAAACTTAGAAACCTAGGGAAAGTGTGTTACACATCTGGCTTATCTGCTGTTTGGGAAATCTACATCCCGTGTCAGTGCCCGGTTCAAGCCTTAGCTACCCCATACTTCTGATATAGCTCCCTCCAATGGGGCCTTAGAAAGCAGCAGAAAATGGCCCAGTTGGGATCTGGCTGCAGCCTGGTCCAGCCATGACTGTTGTAATCATGTGGGCAGTGAAGCAACAGATAGTAAATGGTTCACTCAGGCTCTTGCTCTCACTCTTCTGCCTGTCATTCTGCCTTTCCAGTACATAAATAAATTGTAAGAGAGAGAAGAAAACCTAGGGCTTTGGAACATGAGGAATTAATTTAGAATAAGAGCCGAAGTCCAAGCTCCTGGATGCTAAATCTTCGGTTTACCTTACTCTTAAATAAATTCATGTGAACAGATGGCCTGTCATCAGATAGGGCCTTCAAAAAGAAAACCCTGCAAGCCTCATTATTACAGGTCCCTGTCTGGGTGCTCCTGTTCTCAGAATCCTTCCTGGTACTCTGGCCACTGAAAACAAGCACTGCCTTTTCTGTGTTCTTAGAGCCTTTGCATATACTTGTATTTAAAATTTTTACCTTTGTTGTTATCCTTTGACATTTCTGCTTTATATTAATAAATAACCCTCATAAATATAGAGACTACCTTAAGAGCAAGCTTATCCTTTCTGTTGATTTAGGGTCTTTTTTTTTTTACCCCCTGACTCATTTCCAAACTTTACACCACATTTCCCAAAATTGTGCCTAAAGTAATCCCTCCCATTCTGTATAATAGTTAGCACATTTGTTCAAATGGATGTATGAGTCAGTGTGACTGCCATTACAGAGTGCTACAGATAAGGTAGTTATAGCATTTGACTTTCCTTGTCTCCAGATTGTGGAGGCCAGCACAATGCAGTCAGCATGGTGGGAGTCCGATGAAGACCCTCTTCTTCATTTACAAATGCTCACCATGACACTGTCTTCACATGACTGAGGGGGAAGGAGCTCTCGGGTGCCCTGTCTTACATGAGCATTTGTGGCAGCATGAGGTTCTCTCTCCTTGACTTCAGCTAAGCCCAATTATCTACCAACAGCCCCATTCACAAATTCTGTTGTTGGGGGCTTTGATATAATTTTAAAGATAATACAAATCCATAGTTTTTGGCCGCAGGTTGATAGTATGCTACTAGTATTCACTAATGGAATGGAGATTAGAATGCCCTGTGTTTCTGGACATAAAATGTACATAGTTATATAGCATATATTAAGACTAGTGAAGAATTTTGTTAAGTATTCAACTGGACCCTAGTAACGTCTAAAACAATGTGCAGCTCCAAGGCTTTTTTTCCCTTACATATACATGTTATCAGCCAGATCGCACCTCATTTTTAAGATCAGAGAAAAAAATGCTTTTCAGTGTTATTGCATGTTCCTATCCCATCACTGAGTAATTGGTACAGAAGACCGGAAGCCAGACTGGCATGAGTCTGGCTGGGCAGTGTCTGCAGGTCATGCCAGCAAAGCTGCTAGAATAATAATGTGTTTTCTTCATTAAAGTGCTTTTTTTGGTCAAAGTCTTTTTTGGAATTAACTCCTCATGCTTGGCTCAATAAACCTCACCAAACTGCCAGTACAATCAAGAGGTGGCAGGTTAAGCACTACTATTAATTAAGTTCAAAGTAAAATAAAACGAATATTGTGTTGGTGAAATTGGATTGTCAGATACTGCTTCAGGGTGTTTCCGAGTTCTTGCAGAGGAGAGCTCAGGAAATGTACAGGATTTCTGTCTCCATTGATTTGAGAAAAGTGAGCGTTTCAACAGTTGCCTCTTGAGTACTTTTAACTGAAGGAAAAACTGCATGTTTTAAGATACATTGTATAAGCACCTTCTGTGTGCAAAGGTTTGGGCTTGTGCTGAGAAGGATTCCAAAGCAGGATGAAACTCAGCCAGCCCAGGCTCCCAGGGACCTTGAATGAGTGGGGAGTGGCAGACATGCAGACAAATAGCACTGTGAGAAACAGTTCAGGCTGTGGTGAACCAGCAGCGGAGGCAAGGGCATGCTGTGTCCTGTCCTGCGTGTACGGGAGACGAGCATCACCATCAAGGGAGACTTGGCAAAGGATTTTGCATAGGACCTTGAAAGTTGAGAAGGAGTTGATAGCAGGAAGAGAATGAACAAAGGCAATTCCAATTTATAAACAACGATTTTCCATGTTGAACTCTGAAACTGGTTTTGGATCAAAGAAAAAGAAACCAGCAGGTTGGTCAGCAAGGATTTGTTGAGCATTAATTGTATGTGTATTACTTTGAGAAAAAAATGAGGTTAGCTGAGATAAAACACACACACACATGCAGGTTCACAAGCCTTTTTTGCATACGTGACAAATAATCTTAGACTCATCATCTTCCTCTGACGGCATTTTGATGGTATTCATTACAAGGGACAAATTCCTTTGCCCTGAAAGCACAAGAAAACAAGAGCCAAGGGAAAAGCTGTATTGGTGCTGTCATTCCTCTTTTGATAAGGTAGATGCTTAAAAGCAATAAACAAAACACATTTCCACATGGTAATTTAAGTTTTGCTATTAGCTTTGAGTGGAAGTCAGTCTGTACGCCGCTGGAATGGAAAAGACCTTAAAGATGCTTTAATCCAGGCCTCTCTTTCTGAGGATTACTCAAGTGAAACACAGAGAGCAGTTTTTTTTCTAAGGAAAAGGGAATCATGTGAATTTCCCAAATCGTATAACAAGCAGTTTACTATTTGATATTTCATGGAAGAATATCTTGCCTCTAGTTCCCTAAGTTACCGTTGGGCAGTATTAGGCAACTTTATTTAATGATCTGCTTGTTTTCCAGCTATGTTAATTATATCCCGTAGTATTTGCCACCTGTACCAATTGCTCAGCATAATAATACCCTACACTTCAATGCATGTGCCCAAAGTACTTTTATAGTTGTTTTTCATTTGATATTTGCAACAATCCCATATGTCAGGTGTTGTTCCTAGATTAGATATGAGAGAATTGAGACTCAGAAAAGGTGGCCCATCCAGAGCTCTGATATATATTTTCTGACCATGTTGTGACTAGTTTTTTTTTTTTGTTTTTTTTTTTTTTGCTTCTACACATCTGTTGCCTACTTAAATAAATGGTCTTAGTTCAATGAAGTCCACCCACTGAGTATCTTTTGTAATTCATATACTGAGATAGACACTGTAGTTACACAATTGAAAAACACAGAATCACCAAACTTTGGAAGACTTGGTGTTAGAAATACTTAAACATCAAAACAATGAGAATGGATACCTATAATAAGTGATATTTATTCTCCCTGCCTTTCAAGATTGCAGGGAGATGAAGGGAGAGAGGGCATTTAAAAAAAGATCATGAGGCCAGTTTTGATGATGTTCATCTAAACATGTGAGGGTCCTGTCCTCCGATATCAGTTGTTTATATTTTTTTACCATGACTTATTCCATGAAGTTTCTTGATCAAGCCTCGCACTCCCCTGGCATTTCATTAAGAGTTGTTGAAGATGGTGCTGACGACTCTTCATTCCAACCTTCACAAAATTGGAGACATTTTCTCTTGACCTTTGTATATAGTAGACTTTGCAAATGTGAGAAAGCCTTTCAAAACTTGCTTTTTAGAAACATGTAGAGGGAATAACACATCCAGCGTGGTAGTCTAGCAGCTAAAGTCCTTACCTTGCACATGCCGGGATTCCATATGGGTGCCGGTTCTAATCCCAGTGGTCCCACTTCCCATCCAGCTCCCTGCTTGTAGACTGGGAAAGCAGTCAAGGATGACCCAATTCCTTGTGACCCTGTACCCATGTGGGAGACCCAGAAGAAGCTCCTGGCTCCCGGCTTTGGATGGGTGCAGCTCCAGGCATTGCGGCCACTTGGGGAGTGATTTGACGGGCAGAAGAGCTTACTTTCTGTTACTCCTCAGCTCTGTATATCTAATTTTCCAATAAGAATAAAGTAAATCTTAAAAAAGAAACACGCACATTATTTTCTAAGAAAGTTTCTAAGTATTAGTTTTACAGAACAGAAATGATGCTCTGTTTTAACTGGCTAATGCAGGTCTGAGAGTTCCACCTACAAGAATTGTTCCCTGGAGTCAATGAATTGCTAGTTTTAACTGGAACTTTTAACTGGATCAAGCCTTAAATCAATCTAAAAAATTCTCATATTTCCCAACTATGTTATTACTAGATATGTTTCAGTACAATTCATTGGTAAAAATATCCATATTTTCCAAAGTGTGTGGAGAAACTTTGCCTCATGATTAAGTTGTGATTAAGTTTGTGAATTGCACAAGATTGGAATTGCACTGCAAAATTCCTGCATTTTATAGTGCTTTTTGCTAGTCATGTTGTTGGAATATTTCCCGTCTCATTCATATGTGTGTACATTTCCTTGTTTTTGAAATGCAACTGCCAGCTTTGTGAACAAATTTCAATTCTCAAAGATACTAGAGAAAAGGGTATATGATGCCTTCTCTGTCATATATCTGGGAGAGCTTTCTTTAATCCTTAAATTCCCAAGGTGTAATCAATTTAATTTTTCCATAAATAGTTCATTATAAAGGTTCTAGGTAAAACGTTTTAAGTTCATTCCTCCTGCATTACCTAACAGTGCTGGTGTCCATAGTGAATTGCAAGGTAAATGAGTAAATCAGGCTTGATTTACTGAACACCAAGACACCTGTGTACCCATACAGATGGAAGGCACACATCAAAGCCAGGAACCCTTCAGCAAAACAAAGCTCCATTTGCCCTGAGGGGATATAAAAATTTATGTCTGCCACAAAATTAATCTTTAAAAAGATGATATAGAAATTTTATGAGCACACTCTGAAGAACTGAATTTTCAACCAAATAACAATTTATAGAGAACAATAAAAAGAGAAAAACTGTAATTTAAAGATCTTTTGAATGTGGCACTTAAAAAGTGTGTGTACGTGTGTGTTTAGGGATGTATTGAATTTGAGGGTAATATATGGAACATGCTATTTGCAAGGTGTTTCAAATGCTCCACAATTTGAATTTAAACTCAGTGGGCTCATTAAGATTATTATGCATGTTTTCCAGGGAGTTTGAACTCAAATGACAATTTAAAACATAGGAGATCCCTTAAAAAATGAGGACTGTTCTTATACTTAAAGAAACTTGTATGGTTTGAAATACCTTGGCACCACCCCTTCTTAAAAAGTGCATGGTGCTGGGGCTGGCACGGTAGCCTAGCGGCTAAGGTCCGTCCTGAAACCCCGCTTCCAATCCAGCTCCCTGCTTGTGGTCTGGAAATGCAGTTGAGGATGGTCTAATGGGATCCTATACTCATGTGGGAAACCCGGAGGAGTCTTCTGTCTCCTGGCTTTGGATTGGCTCAGCTCCCGCCATTGTGGTCATTTGGGGAGTGAATCAGCAGACAGATCTTACTCTCTGTTTCTCCCCCTCTCTGTATATCTGACTTTCCAATAAAAATAAATAAATCTTTAAAAAAGCACATAATGCTAATGTGTGCTGTATCCTGGGATGTTGAAGAAATTGTATGTTGTAGACACAGTGCTCGGAAGGAGTAAAACTGGATTGTAAGTCAAACTTGATGTACAACATTATTTACACAGTCCAACTGCCAAAAGAAACTCAGGAAGTGACGTGGATCCAGTGTGGGGCTGAGACCTTTGTTTGAGACATATGTGAATGTTGCCTCCAAATTCATCACATGTGCTGTTTCACTCCTCTTCCATCGGCCGGTCTTGGGATATGGAGGTTTATTTTATTTTCTACCAGTTAGCCAAGTAACAATTTATAAAAACAAACAAAGGGTTTACTAATTTTTTTCAAAAACTGTGTCTGTATTGGATTTTGCAAAGCAGTTTTGCAATAGATTTACCATTATATGTACATATTATTTTGAATAAGTATAATTCCAGTGATGGCAAATTTGCTACCTCTCAAGGCAGATTTCTCCTTTGTTGGCCAATCTAAAAGTTACTGCTTAATGCTATAAATGAAAGTCCATGTCTTTATGGCATCTACTTATTAGTCCACAGAGAAAATAGATAGTACATCGAATGTATCTTCCACTTGACAGACTTTATGCAGTTAACGTTCTCAGGTCTGTTTTCTTCTGGCTGAATATTGTTTCCTCCCCTAAATTCTTGTCTCCCCTGACTGTGCTTTTCTTGATTTAGCCAGCATGTTAATACTATTCTTCTAGTAGAGCACTGTTGACTTCCTGGGATATGGAGAACTTCAACCTAAAAACAAACGAGTTCAATCGCAGACAAAGAAAAAAATTGAGTTACATACATTTTAAAAATTTTTATTGTTATTTTTCCATAATTTGTTTTTTTTTAGGTTTAGAGACCCTCTTCTCCTTTTTCCCTCCCTGCTTTCCCTTCCCACCATTTTCCTTCATATTATTATAGTAGTAGAGTCCTTTAGTGACAGTTAAGTTTGACATTCTGCTATTTACATATATCACGGCATTGTAGGTACAAGCAATGGTAGAAAATCTGTTGAACTGTCAAGAGTTATTTTAACAGATTCGTTGGGAGGAGTCTGTTTTGGGGGAGAAGAGATGCCTACTGCAGGTTTTCTTCATTTTCCAGTATGCTAGTATCCATAATATAGTTAATCTATGAGAATATATGTATGTAGTTGTTTACCCTATCAGAGAAAATATATGGTATTTGTCCTTTTGGAATTGGCTTATTTCACTAGACATAATGGTCTCCAGTTGGTACCATTTTTTGAAAATGATAGAATTTCATTCTTAATTGCTGTGTAGTACATGTTTTAAACTGGATGAAGGCTTTTATAGCCTGTATCCTAATTCTAGTGGGTTAAAAGGAAGTTGAATATTACACTTGTGCTTTTCAATCCATTTTAAGTAGAAGAGAGATGAGATTAGATGTATGCAATTTATCATTTTCTACCATATATTGAAACACATTTTTTTACCATCCAGAGGTAGCTTACTCATTCTTTACATCTTCTGCACTCAACATTCTCTTGGTGTAGGTGGTGGTCATTAATTGTTGAATCACAGAGCAGTAATAATTGCTAAGTTCTTTCCAACTTATAAAACATTTATAAACTTCACTTGAGCCTAGTGAGTAGATATCATTGTCTCTATTTTTTGAAAAAGAACATGAAGAAACCAACACTCAGAGGGTGTAAGAGTATAGTACTCTAATGATACAAGACTTTGGGCTATAAAACATATCATCTAGACTATTTCCTGATAAGTACTAGTTTATACCTGGATAGACTACGTTGCAAAATGATTTAGGAGAAAGAAGAGTTCTGATTTCTATATGTCTGTCAAAGGTGTTAATCATATTTAAGAACCATTGCTAAGTTTGAAACCAGACCTTTATTTCTAGGAGCTGTTTGAGAATCCTTCCTTTGGAGTGTGAGTCTGTTAGCCAGAACAAATCTGCTCGACTCTGTGAGAGTAAGGAGTCTGTTAGGGTCAGAACAGAGGAGACAAGTGAACCCACTTTTGTGGGTTCCCAGCAGGTGACTCACCTTGTATGCAAATCTAGAAATACAGTGGGAAAAATGAGGTTTCCCTCAATAGTGGAGCATGTGCAGATTAGGCCTATAAAAAATGAGAAAGTGAAATGTAACCTGCCAGTTTCTGAGAATTAAATCCTCCAGCCAGTTACATACAACCCTGTGGAAGCCTGTGTTTGTGCTTGGACTGGGCATTAGCAAAAAATGATGCTTCTCCTTGTTTCTGCCCTTCATGGAAAAAAACGCAGAAACTTCTCTCTACCTTCTGACCTCACCACTATCCATTTGCACTCAACCCACCTCAGGATTACCCTCTACCTTCCCATAACACAACTGTTGGCGGATCTAGTTCTTTATTAGAGGGATTCACAATACCTCTCAGAAGTGTTCCCATCACAGTGGCTCTTTCCAGTAATCCTGGAGCTGGGCAACTGAGTGCAATAATGGCAAAAGCGCATTTCAAGCTATTAGGCAATGGTCCATACTTTGAAAGGAGATTGAGCAATCTCCTTTTCATGCTGTATTCAGAGCACAAATCTGGACCGAAGTCATTCTATATCCAGGCTGTTAGCACTAGAGAGCTTTTGGATGATGGAGCAGTGAGAATGGTCTTGTGGGTGCACATTGGGCAAAACCCACTCGAAGAAGTGAATGTGATTTTCATTTTCTTTATTGTGTGAAGTGACTACAACTATACTTTTGAAGAAGTCTTCTGAAAATATAAAAAAATATACATATTTGGTACAGTGATGAGTACTATATGTAGGACATAGCCAGCTCTCATTATCATGCATTGGGGTAAAAATAGAAATGAACAACACCCCACACCTGGCCTAGATGACCACTCCTCAGATATGCTGTATAGGATGTGGCATGCAGATGAACTGTGCTTGTGTTTATGGCAAGAAAATGGATGACAGAGCATCTCTGTGTTTAGAGTCCCCTGACGTGCTTGCATCAACCCTTCTCACAATATATCCTGTCTTCTTGAAAAAGTTTCATTGTTATTCACTGGCCCCAGATGGAAGCAATATGGTAAATACCATTCAGTGCCTTTTTCCAGTTAAAGGGAGTGTGGCTTTCTCACGAGTCATAAATTCATCTCAGAAAGCATCAGAATAGAAAAAAATCCAAACCCAAGACATTTGGGAGCACCCTTGCCTTTTGGCACAGTGTCCACAAACCTAAAAGGTGCAAGGCAATGTACAGAGCTCAACCTTGGACTTGAGGAGACATCAATTTGAATTCAGATCTTGCCACTTTCTGCTTTGTGAAATGAAGTATGGCCTGGGTCAAGTTTCCTCTGTTCTCTAAAGCAAGGATCTTTCATCTATTAAAGAATGTTATAAAAGAGTGTATTTATCATGTTGGGCTACCAGGAAGATTAAATGAGTTCATTTTGGTTAAGTGCTAAAGACAATGCTTGCCTCTAATAGATATCTGATACATGCGAGCCATTATTACTGCGAGTCACCCTGAGGAGACATCATATGATACCTGTTCTGGCAGCTAGATTAGCAAATCCTGTAAGATTTCATATTATACTGTTTTTCCTCAATCCTTTCCCTCTCCTTCTGCTTACAGTTTCCTGGAAATGTGACAATGTTCTATTCTTTATAAACCCAACCATTTTTTTGTGACTTGCCAAGGCAACTGAGATTCTAGAGAAGAGTACTCAGCCAGGTATATGGCTTTGTAACCTCCTGGATGTAGACTCTTATCACACTCACAGTCTGTATTCCTAAATTCCAGTCCACACAGTTTCATACATTCTGTGTGCCACCCTGATTTTTAAATGTTACTTCCTTTGTCCTAAGGGGGGACCTCACCTTAGCCTTTAAGTGAAAATGGAGGCTGCCCAAAGAAACTGCTCAGCTTTTGCTGCCAAATATATGTGCTCATGCTCTCGTTCCTAGTGCGCCTCAGAGCCCCAGGGGCTGGTGATACTTGTGCTCGGCTCCGCTTCCCCATGTTGTCTCAAGGCCCTCACTCCATGGCCACCCTTTCTTTATCCTGTGTCTATTTCCTTTCTCGCTCTCAACTGGATTCTTTTCACTACTGTCCAACTGTGTTCTGTCATGACTTTCCTGTGATGACTTCTCAGCTTCCTCTAGCTTTGCTTTAGTCCTTCCTTCACACCCCAATTCCAGGAAGTTGTTTTCAGAAATCTTCCCACGTCTTCCTTACCTGGCCTTCTGTCTTTCCCCTTGCCTGGCCTTCATACTCACCGTTCATACATTGCCTACACTGGTTAAGGACATCAGAAACTTCCATTGCCAAACCATGAGTCCTCATCACTGTTCCTTAAGACGTGATAGTAGTGGATGGCTTTTTCATTCTTGTTCATTTATTTGTTTGTTTGTTTGTTTAGTAATCAGAGCCATACAGAGATAGGGGGAGAACATAGAGAGATAGATGTTCTATCTGCTGCTTCACTCACCAGATGGCTACATTGGCCAGCATTAGGCCAACACAGAAGCCAGGTGTTCCATTCAGGCTCCCACATGGGTGGCAGAGTCCCAAATACTTGAGTTATCTTATACTACTTTTCCCAGGCCATTAGCAGAGATGGATCAGAAATGGAGTAGCTAGGACTCAAACCGGTGTCTATGAGGGATGCCCAGCATTGCTGGCAGCAGCTTTATCCATTACACTACAAGGCAGACTGTACTATCATTGCTTAAAAGGTCTCTTCTCAACTTCCTTGGTACCACAAGTCTCTTCTTCTTGTATTTATTTGGCCCTCATTTTCCTTTAGCATCTTATGCCGTCCTACGTGACTGTTTATCCCAGTTTTTTCTGGGATCTTCTCTGGTATACTCCCAAGATTTAAAGACCATCAGTATGCAGCTATACCTGAAATAGGTACCTTGAAGTATTACTATTTTTATCTTATTCATTCTATTTTTTATCTTATTCATTCTTAAAAGTGTGTACTTTTAATCATTATAGTTTTAATTTGTGTTTCCTTGAATATCAGTGTTGGAGAGGATTGGAAAAACAGGATTACACGTACTTTGCCAGTTGGAATGTAAAATACATTCTAGAAAACAATTTAGAAGTCTCTTTAAAAACTAAACCTGAGACTACCATGCGACTAAGTAATTGCACTCTCCAGCATTTGTCCCAGAGAAATCAAGATTTGTATTTACTCAAAAATCTGTTTATAGCAGCTGTATCGATTATAGCTTCAACCTGGAAACAGACCATGAGTCCTTCAATGTGTAAACAATCACCCTAGAAAGCCACTCAGCAATACCAAATATATATATTTGGTAAACTAATGTTGACTTATAAAGGCCAGTCCCCAAAATGTACATTAAATAATCATGAAAATATAAAATTCGTGAAACAATGTTACAAAAGTAGAAAATAGATTAGAATAAATCCAAAATTAAGGATAGGAGGGTGAGCAGCTTGGAGTCAGGGATTGAAGGCTTGAAGAGTGGAGTATTTGTGGGTTTTTGAGAAAAAGCAGGAGAATCCATTGACAGAATTGGTCTGAATCTTAGCCATGGTGGCAGATACATGAGTCTGCATATGTGATAACATTACATAAAGCTAAACACACACATATATATGTGCATGCACATATATAGGGAAACAAATGAGAACAAAGAGACAGATTTGAGTAAGGTTAATAGACCGTATCAATGAAACAGTAAGTGTTATCATTGAGAAAAACTTAGATGACATAGATACATCTATATTGTTTTTTTTAAATTTATTTTTTTAATTTTGATGATCTTTACATAGTTAATTGGGGTAGAAAGGTTCAAGGGCTACAGGAAAGTGGATAAGACTAGTATTTTCTCCATATTGTTTCCTTCATGTTTTAAGGGGGGTATTAAGGAAGAAGACCCACCCAATTTCCCACCCTCCCCAGGTCCCGCATGTAGGGCATGCTCAGAGGTTCTTGCTCAGGTGGTTTTGATATTTTAACAGTTATGAATCGCTGCCAATCTTGCCACTCCAAGCACTATGAGGTCTTTGAAAAATGCACTGATTGACATAGTCCATCATAGCTGAGATGGTTGGTTGACCTGTTCTGTCTTCTCTCTTTTCTTGGTTAGGGTTCTGAGTCCATCATTTTGATTGGGGAGATCGCCAAAGAAACTTCTTGTATGTGCTAGCAAGTACAGGGCCCAGCACAGTCCATCGCCCTGATCAGCTGGTGGTTGTAATTGCTGGTTGGGTTCTGTTTTCACTCCCGACTTCCATTGGAACCAATGGGTGTTACAGTCCAGCCTGGTTCTGCCCAGCACATACTTGGCCCTCACATAAACCAGTGGGAGCTGCAGCGTAGTTGGAGCGACCTGCAATAACCCCCACCAGGCCCGCCCCCTACCCTGGTTTGCCAGTATGTGTAGCAGTAATCCAATCTGTCCCACACCCCATTCCACCCCAGCCTCTGTCTTAGTTTTATGTCTTCCTGTGGAAGTGGTAACCCAAGAGGGATGAGCCCACATTTCCCTCCCAGGCCTCTCCCATTCCCAGATTCCAGCTGATGCTGTGGCTAAGCCCAGACAACCCTCGCCCACTCTAATTTTGTTTGCCCAGCCTGGCTTTTCCCTGATCTAGTCCACATGAGGCACACAGGTTTGGTAGCCCTGCCTAGTCTGGTCTGCCCCAATCCCAGCCTATGCTCACCTGTGGGATTAGCTGTCCAGCAAAGAAACCCTCCCTTATTCCCCTGCCGGCTCTGCCCTGTTCCTTCCTTGTTCTCACACTGGTTGGGCGCTGCGGTCCCTTCCGTCACAGGCAACCTCACCTTGGCATTTTGTATTGTGCAGTAGTCTTTGTTGTGACCGAACCTGGCTCGACCCACTGTTCTGGTGCTTGGATTTGCCAGTGGATGATGTGGACAGATTCAGCCTGGTCTTCCCCCAACCCCTGCCAGTTGTATGCCAGTGGGTAACTTTCCATGGCCTGTTCTGGGCTGTTTCCTGTCATGTTTCTTGCACTTACCTGCCGGGTCTGTGTCCTGCCAGAGGAGTTGCCCAGGCTCCTCCATCAGAACTTCTCCCAATGCCAGGTTTCACGCTTACCAGTGGGTCCATGAGCCAACCCTACTCAGTCCACCTCCTGTCATAGCAGGAACTGTGGCTTTTCCTGACTGGCCTTCCACCCAATCTGGTTCTTGCTGTTGGATGTTCCTGCCCAGCCATGGTTTGTCCATACCCACATATGGCTCACACATGGCTCAGTAGGGTGTTGAGACCTTGCCTAGTCCATCGCACATCTGCCCTGGTCCTCCAGGACACCAGGGGATATTGGGGTCTGGCCCGGTTCAGTGCATCCAATCCCAGTCCACACTTGTGCCAAGGGAGACTACAACCGTTTCCAGATCAGAACGCAGCCCCCATTCCAGGCCACACCCCTTGGCAGGAACTTCAACCCAGCTAGGGTTGTCCCCTTAGCTCCCCAACCATGCCTGTTCCCAGCCATAGATCACTCGCATGCCAGTGGTTGCTCTGACTCAGCTTGGCACAGCCCCTCACCTGTCCCGACCTCTGCCTTAGACACTGTGGCTTAGCGTCCCTGGCTCATGTAGACCATTAGGTACAAGAGCCTAGCTCGGCATGACCTGTGCTCCCTCCTGGTTTGTAGTTTTGCTTGTGGGCTAAGGTTTGCTCAGTCCTGCCTGATCTACTCTGTCCCATTACCAGTTGACACATTAGCCAGCTGTTGGAGCTACTTTTGCAGGACAAGCCCCAAGCCATAGCTTCTGTATGGACTGGTATTTGGTGGTCAGCATTGTTCACTGATTACAAGTTTTACAAAGGAAGAGTTACTGCCAGTAGGAATCTTTACGAATGTTTCAGGTCCTAGAAGCACAATGGGTTCAACCTGGAGCTAATTAAGCAGCGACTCAAAGAACCAAAACCCCAGAGCTCCCCGGCCGGGCAGCCAGCAGATGGAGCCTGGCACCAAACGGCTCACTGGATGCCCGGGAACAGCTCACCACGTGCACATGGTGGCTGTCGTCTGGGATCCAGGCATGAGACTCCCTGTCCTGAGACCCACCAGCAGCTGGGAGGCTGCTGGAAGTTTAAATTCCCAGGCCCAAGGTTGCGCCCCTCCCAAATCCTATTCACTGCCCAATGAAGGTGGCGGGTGGGTTCCGGACCTGCCCAGTCATGGAGACCTCCCCCGTCGGTGTACTCACCCCGAAGGGAGCAGCCCCCGGAGCCCAGGCAGGCCCAGGAACAGCTCACCACGTGCACATGGTGGCTGTCGTCTGGGATCCAGGCATGAGACGCCCCTTCCTGAGACCCACCCCATCTATATTGTTTCTTTAAACTTCTTGTGAATCTAAATTTTCAAAAAAAAAATTAAAGGTTAATTTTTTTAAAAAAGATAGTTTGGGGCCAGAGCTGTGGCATAAGAGGTTTAGGTGTGGCCAGCCTCCCATATAAGTACTAGTTTTTATTCTTGCTGTTCCACTTCTGAACAAGCTCCCTGCTAATGTTCATGGGACAGCAAAACATCTAAGTCCCTGGGACCCTGTCTCCCCTGTGGGAGACTTGGAGGAAGACGCTCCTGGCTGCTGGCTTCTGGATTCAACCCGGTCCATCTCTGATTGTTGTAGCCATTTGGGGATTGAAGCATTAGATTGAAGAGCTCTCTGTCTCTCCCTCCTTCTCTCTCTCTCTCTCTCCAATTCTGCCTTCCAAATATTAATTAAATAAGGTTGTTTTTTTAGAATGGTTTTACATTGAAAACTCCTGCTTTGCTAAATATTGACAAATATAAATAAAAAAATAAATTAAAACCCTTCTACAGTATAAAATCTTTTACACACACACACACACACACACACCCCCATCTAAGCTCTCACCTCCTACTCACAGATCAGCTCCCTACAGTCTAGCGTCTGTCCCCGCCTCGGCGCTCAGACCGCCTTCCTCAGTGTCACCAGTGCCATCTTTGATGCCAACTATACTGATGCCTTTTCAGCACTTACCTCTTCTTAGCCTTGTGTAGCATTTAGAGATGCTCAAACTATCTTTTGGAAACATTTCTTCGTTTGGCTTCTCTGACACCATATATACTGGGTTTTCTTCCTTCCACTACATACCACTTCCTACTCATCTTAGCAGATTTCTCTTCCTCTCTTGGTTCCTTGGGTTCAGTGTTTTTCTGAGGTCTTCTCTAATCTTTCCTCTCATCCAAAACTGTACTCCTGAGAACTCCATCTGTTCCTGTGACTACAGATATTATATGGGTACTGAAAACTGGCCAGTCTGGCAGTCCAGATTCATTTATTCACTCAATGATTCATTCATCTCTCTCTCTCTCTCTCTTCCCCAAACTATGCACATGGTGACTTACCAGACAATCTAACTAAATAGGCCCTAGGCCTCTAAATGCAACCCTTGGAACAGAAACCAGGGCTTTCCCTTAAAAGCTGGTCCTCCCCATGCCATGTTCCTGTTGACTGAATAGTGCACCACCTGGTTGGCTCCAGTGAAAGGCATTGAGCTGCTGTGCAAATCATTCCTTTTCTCAAACTCTTTCCACTTGTTAGCCAACTTCTAATGCAATCATTTTAAAATGATGTATTTATTTTTATTGAAAAGTCAGATACAAACAGAATGGGAGAGACAGAGAGGAAGATCTTTGTCCACTGTTTCACTCCCCAACTGGCTGCATCAGCTGGAGCTGCACTGATCTGAAGTTAGGAGCTTGGAGCCTCTTTCAGGTCTCCCACAGTGCAGGGTCCCAAGGCTTCGGGCTGTCCTCGACTATTTTCCCAGGCCACAAGCAGGGAGCTGGATGGGAAGCAGGGATGTCGGGATATGAACTGGTGCCCATTTGGGATCTCGGTGCATGCAAGGTAAGGATCTTAACCACTAGGCTACCACACTGGGCTCTAAGTAAAATCTTCCATCTGCTGCTTCACTCGCCAAGTGGCCACAATGTCCAGACCTGAGACAATCCAAAGCCCAGAGCCAATGAGCCCCCTCCTTGTCTCCCACATTGGTATAAGGTCTCAAGTCTTTAAGACATTTTCTATCTTTTACTGCTTCCCCAGGCCACAAGCAGTCAGCTGGATGGGAGGTGAAGCATTTAGGACACAAACTGGTGCCCATATAGAATTCCAGGGCTTGAAGCTGGAGGATTAGCCAATAGGGCCATCATGCCAGGCCGTGATGTAATATTTCTGCAGTCTATATATGCCTTCATTTGTTTGGCAGCTTACCTCCAAATCCTCCTATGACTTTTTATCACCTTGAAGAAGTTCATATTCCTCATGTTAATATATACAAAGCCTTTAGCAAAACACACACACGCACATATGCATATGCATTTAGACATACTTCCAAAACATCTGTATCATGCAACTGTCTCACTTCTCTCACACCTAGCCAGGAATTATTGTCTGTGAGACCTATTTAAATGTCCTATTTCCCTCTTGTCCTGATCCTTCCCACCATCCTCTGATAGCCCTTCTCAAACTTTAACACTTCATACCATTTACAAAATTCTAAATTTCTTATTTCTCACAAACCCCATTAGCTATGAATTCTCCTTAAAGTAGGAAAGTAATAGTTAACTCATTCCTTTTTTGCATCCTATAGTAAGACTTCAGCCACAGAGGTGGTTGTGAATGGAACAAAGATGAGATCATTGAGTACAAACCCCATGCATGAGTTAAAGAGATAGCTGTGGAGTAAGTGGCCACCTATTGGCTAAACAGTTCCAATTTCAACAGCCCTGCTACACTGCCCCTCATTTCCAAGCCTTTTAGTCATTTCCTCTAAATCTTGCCAGCACTCTCTCTCTCTCTCTCTCCCACATTGTATAAATCAGGATGAATCAGGCTCTCACCAGTGCTGACTGTAAGCATTGCATCATCAGCATTTGGAGCCTGTTCTCAGATTTTGCATCTGCTATCATATATCTGATTTAGATTGCATTTTGAACTGGAATTTGGGAGAGCTGAGCCCAACTTGTCCAGGCACTGACTTTTCTTGGCTGACCTCTACCAACTGGCCATGCCTATCCATGTCATTCACAAAAAAGCTTCCCTGGCTTCACCTGAAAGGTTTTTTATTTATGGCCATAAGCACTTATTTCATTCTGTCCAACCATGTGGCCAGATTATGCACATACAGTGATTTGAAACACAAGTGAAGAAACGTTCATGAAATGGAAGAATCACATGTCTGCTCTGCCTCAAGATTTTCAATGTGCTTTCCCATTCATTATCTCACTCAATCCTCACAAATATGTAAGCTCAGACTCCTCGAGTTACTTCTGTGTAACAGATAAGAGACAACGAAATCAATAATATATATAATAGATATAAAATCATAAAATAGATTTTAAAGGACTATCCTTTAAACAAAAGCAGAAAACATCAACAGCCATTTCATAGATTAGGAAATAAAATTACCCAATGAGTCTGAAAAGGCATGAACTTCGCTATATTTGAAGAAGCACAATTTGAAATGCATTCTTTCCTTATCAGATTGCCTAAGATTTGATAGTTTGATAACTTTATTTTTATTGCAAAAGTAGATTTACAGAGAGGAGAGTCAAAGAGAAAGATACTCCATCCAATGGTTCACTCCCCAAATGGCCACAATGGCTGAAGCTGAGCCAGTCTGAAAGCAGGAGCCAGTAACCTCCACCCAGGTCTCCCACGCGGGTGCAGGTTCCCAAGGCTTTGGGCTGTCCTCAACTGCTTTCCCAGGCCACAAGCAGCAAGCTGGAAGGGAAGTGAAACAGCCAGGACATGAACTGGTACCCATATGGAATCTTGGTATTTGCAAGGGGAGGATTGCCAATTGAGCCATTGTGCCAAGCCCCTATGGGAAGTGATTTTAGTTTTTATGTCTTTGTATACAAATGCATTTATTTATATATAAAGTGGAAAAAGTTTCACATATATCACAACACAGATTTAAGAGTTTTCAGTGAATACCCATGTGCATGCATGTCTTTAAAAAAGTTAAAACAATTTGCTTATTGCAGTTAACTGTAATGGTTTTCATTAGTTTACTAAACGTAATTGGCTCAAACGGAAATATTTTAAAGGACAAAAAAGTTAGAGTAGATTCATGCAATTTTTAAGTTTGTTTGTACATTAACACTTAACTTGAGTAAAGCAAAATTCGCGTATTTAACCCCAAATATACTGGACCTTAAGAATTATCTTTCCCCTTTGCTGCACCTGGGGTCTGGCCTCAAAGTCCAAGGGACGCTAGAGGCCACCTGTCATCTCTGGGTAGTCCACTCCCTCTGCAGATCAGGGCTCTGTGTGCGCTTCCCTGCCCTGTGCTCTGAGTACTGGAAGGAAGAATGTACGATTTTCCTGAAATACAGGTTTCCTCATATCTCACCCTTACATAAAACCTTTGCAGAGATTCTTCTTCCATATTCCTTTTCCCCTGTGTATTTGGCATAAAAAAATGCTAAGCTTCTTAACGTATTTTAGCATTGACTTAGTTTTGTGACCTTTTGTCACGGGCCTTGAGTTGGTCATGAATGAATAAGCTGTAGTGACTAAGTCACTGAGGTAAGACATCTATGTATGGCTCCAACCTCATCTCTTCCTAAAATATTGAAATACTTTCAGTTCCCCAGTTTTACTCTCCAATCTATCCATAGCCCTTTGTGCATAATTTTCTCTATGAAAATATTCTTTGGCGGGTTACTGCCTGTCAATACCTTGCCATCAATTGGGTCTTAGCTGACTCGCATTTTCCTTTGTAAATTCCTCTCTCAAGACATTTTATCTCACTCATCTGTATTATTCTCAGCATTCTCCATATCTCCCAGGTTATACTAGTCCTTTTTTTTAAAATTTGCAGCATAAAGTTTTGTTTTGCTTGTTTTAATTCCATTCCTGGAGGACAAGAAAAGTTTCTGTCTTCCTGCTGTATCAAGTATACTTTTGTATTTCCAGACAAAATTTGGTGTCTCACACATGACAAATGCTTTATTGGCAGGCACAAAATGAATGAGTGCTGGTAGGTAAGTAGCCAAGATGAGAAAGACTTCATGGTTCTCTGCTCCCAACAAGTACCCTATCATCTTTCAAGTTCTTTCCATTGGCATCCCCTAGTTCAGTTTCTTCAGCCCAAGCACTGTGTGTAACCCAGACATGTATATCCTGTACTCAGTTTTCAGGACACAGTAGGAGTTAATAATTTAATGCCCTCCAGGGTTTTGTATAAGAAAGCATGGAACACTGGAATGGTTGCTTCTTTAAGAAACCTCTCCAGCCTTCCTAGTTTCTGCTGCACTCATACAGACTCAGCATCTGGCAATGAATCTCAGTGACTTGTGGAGCAGCATTGTAATAAACTGTGCTTCCTCTTGCCTAATGTGGGCTTACCACTTCTGCCCTAGATTGTGCTGGGTATTGCTAGATTTTTGCTGGTGGGTAGTGGAGACCCAAATCCTGTGTATTTAGGGTTCTAGTAAATGTCTCATTCAGTTTTTGAAACTAAAAATCTTGAAATATATGCCATATTCCAAGAACTGCCTCTTCCCTCCTCCTCCAGAGGGCTGTTGGTGAGCTGGAAGGACCAGTGTGTGTGAGGCAGTGCAGAACCTGGGACACGGTCAGAAAAAACATGGACTTATAGACGTATACAGACACTCCCAGCTGTACAGCACAGGAGAAATGGCTCTGGCAAGGGGACTGCATTTTATTAGTTCCTTCTTTCCCCCTCTTGCTCATATTTGTACTGAAATCAAAAGCAGTGAGAACAGAATCCAAGTAAGATTCTGTGCTCAGTCACCTTATTCTGATAATAAAATCTCTGGCATACTGTGAGCCACTGCATTCAATATCACCTGGGTGAATAGCATAAGGTCAAGATAAGGCTAATTTTAATCTAAAACCATATCACTTTGGGGCATAGGCAAGGTTTTTATGGGGAAGAGGAAAAGCAACCAGAATCTTGAAACATCTATAGAGGGGAAGTCAGGATCAAGGACTGTGAGCATGTAAACCTCTAGTCCCTCTGGTGGGCAGTGGTCCACATCACAGCAAGTCCAGCTGTGTTGGCTGTTAGCTACAGAGGGGCTGACAACAGGCAGCACACACAAATTTGTTTTTGTATAAATAAATTTATATATAAACAAAGGGTGCCTGATCTCATTATCTTTCTAATCATTAGCAGACAGAAGATCTTCTCTGTCTCTTCTCCTCTTTGTATATCTGACTTTCCAATAAAAATAAATTTTAAAAAAAGATTTATTTATTTTTATTGGAAAGTCAGATTTACAGAGTGAAGGAGAGACAGAGAAAAATTTTCCATCTGCTGGTTCACTCTCCAGGCAGTCACAGTAGCCAGAGCTGAGCCAGTCAGAAGCAAGGAGCTGTAAGCTTTCTCTAGGCCTCCCATACAGGTGCAGGGTCCCAAGTCCTTGTGCCTTCCTCCACAAGCAGGGAGCTGAAAGAGAAGCAGAGTATCTGAGATATGAAATGTGTGCCCATATGGGATCCTGGGCATGCAAAGTGAGGACTTGAGCCACTAGGCTACCATGCTGAGTCCTTTTCACTGATGTCCTGATGTAGAGGGTCCCTACTCTTAGGAAGGCGAATGTGTGATATGAGTTGATACAGGTGCCGGGACAGAGCTGGGAATGATGTCTGTTCGCTCCCATCCTGGTGGATGCTAACACTCCCATGTCTGGGAGGAAATTGGGCTTCTCCTGTGACACTAATAAAGTGATTTATGTGTATTACCTTATGTTGCAGGACCTGTCTCCCTGACTGAGCTAAGCTCCTGCCAGGCCTTTTTTTTTTTTGCTAAGAACCTTCATTAACCTCAAATCAGGGTGCTTGAATAATGGACAGAAGTTGTGATAGGAATGCTTTACTTCAAGCAATGAATTCAACCTGCTGTTACGAGCTGTTTTGGACAAATAGCCTTGTATGCAGTTTTCCATTTTATTTTCTACAGTGTGCTACTCGTATGTAGATTATATGTATTGATTATTGAGTTACATAAAAGGGTATCTATTTTCCTTAACTATGGCTGCACGTTAGAATCAACAGAATTTTCTTTTCTTTCTTTCTTTCTTTCTTTCTTTCTTTCTTTCTTTCTTTCTTTCTTTCTTTCTTTCTTTCTTTCTTTTTCTTTCTCTCTTTCTTTCTTTTTCTTTCTCTCTCTCTTTCTTTCTTTCCCTTTTTCTTCTCTTTTTCTTTTCTTCTCTTTTCTTTTTTTTTTAATTCTGATGCCCAGATTCCCAGCCCAGAACAATAAAATCAGAGTCAACCAAGGGGAGCCCAGACGTTGAGAGTTTAATACTACTTCATAGCATTTAATAGGCAAACATCCCATAAGAGTTCTAGGGAAGATAACTCACTAATCCTCAACTGTTACCAGCATACAAAGTGAATTTGTATGTTTTTCTCCAGTTCTCTGGCATCTTGTGCAACTGTAGTTTGTTACTGTAGTTACCTCCCACATTCTCTCATACTCCCAGTTCGTATTAGAGGGAAACTAAGGGTGAGTTAAAGAAAGCAAACATTTTTCTCACTTTTTGTTTATGTTACAGAAAGAAGTAATTTTTAAAAATCCAAAGAGAACATTTGGAGTTTGACTTAAGATTTTGTTAACCATGCAGGTTGAGAAGCCCTCTTGTGGAGTCCTTCCCAGTATTGTCAGTGAAATTTACAGGCTGAGCCTGGTAACCTAACCAGGACAAGGTTGGCTTCCTGCATGGGCAGGAGCAAGGCCTAATGCCTCCATGATTCTGCCAGCTGCAGGAATGCCTAACCACAGGAGCAATGGAGAGTAAACCTGCATAGAAAACCATGTCAGAGTACATTTGATTCATCCAAGTAGCCCTTATACTTCTACCCAAGGCATTACTGAGAAAAGTAGCTATAGATATTGTAAAGTATATAATATATATATATATATATATATATATATATACACACACACACATATGTGAAGTTAGTTTCCTCAAAGCAGTACTCTATATGCATGAACCACAAACCTATATACAGCCATATATTCACATTGTGCATATAGAATTATATACAAGCACATATGTATGGTTAGTTTGAGGACATAGTGCTAACTGCTGTAGTAAACACACCCCCAAATTTCAGTGCTTTGACTATAATTGCAAAGAACACTTGGAAGCATTACTACTCTGTGAGCCAAAAAAGAGAAAAGAATAATTTGTTGTCTATCTAGCAAGTCTCTAAAATGTTTTCATCATCATCATCATCTGCATCACCTTCATTACCATAGCTTAGGTGGAATCAGGTTACTTCAGTAGAACTTTCTCAATCAAATTTTTTACATTTGGGGCCAGTGTTGTGTTACCGCATATCAAATTGCTGTGTGTGATACTAGCATCCATACTGGACTGTTGATTGAAGTCCTTGTTATTCTGCTTCCAATTTATCTCTCTGCTATTGCGTATGGGAAACAGCAGATGATAGACAAAATACTTAGGCCATGCCATCCATGAGTGAAACCCATATAGACTTCCTATTTCTTAGCTTCAGCCTGACCCAGTCTAGGAATTTACCGTCATCTGGGGTCAGAACCAGCACATGGAAGCTCTCTCTGTCTGTCACCTTCTCTCTCTCTTTCCTGCTCCCTCTTTCTCACCTCTTCAACAAATGAGCAAATGTGCCTTATTTTGTAGAAAGAAACAATTTATTCAGTTATTTAGCACATCTCATTGGAGACTTTACCCTGTGGCAGTTAACAGGAACTCAGGGATAAATAAAAACAGATAATTACCCTGACCTCAGGATGTTTCTATTCTGTTACAAGAGTTGAACAGAGGATTTGTAAAGAAAGGAGCCTTATCCTAGGAGCGTTGAGACAAAGGAAGATGGCCTAGACCAAGAGGTCAAGGCAAACACTGCAGAGGAAGTGATACCTCACTGAGCTGTGAGCAATGAGTCGGAGTGTAGACATCCAGACAGTGGAGTACGCTGATTGAGGAACTGAAAGAAGGCCAGTGTGGTTAGAGCACTGAAATTGAAGGAGCAGCACAATGCAACACAATGTTCAAAGGGAGACCAGGAAGGACGTAGGCGCAGCTAAGAATTTTGGCCTTTCTTCCGAAAGTAAAGCAAAGCCTAGGTATTTTATTACTTCTTACCCTCACTCATTCATTATAAGCATGGAAAGGTCTTTTGCAATAGGGAAGTTATGGAAGCAGATCCTAAGTGGTGGAACTTTTTCCCAAAGTGTTGTGGTTTTAGCCACACACCATGTATTCCACATTTCTTAATTCTCCATGTTGTTTCTTAGAACAAAAAGAAAGATGAGCTTACAGGAAATACAGCTTACTGAAGATTACAACCGAGGAGAGAAGGACTTTTCCTAGTGCAATATGAGTTTTCTCTACCTTTTCTGCCATGTTATTTGGTAGAAAGATATGGTGGGTTTAGAGCCAGATTCCCAGGCCTACCCTGGGAAGGCCCATCTGATGAACAAGTTTCTGACAGTGATTTTTCAGGAAATGACATTTGATTACAACTTTTTCATTCTTGGGCCAACTTGCTTCCCACAATTCTACATAGTTCTCTTTGTAATTCTCCTGTCCTTCTTCATAATATTATGAATATCCTTCCTGGCTGAACCAGACATTTTGCTCTTCATCTTCTCTTCTCTCCACAGAATGATCTTTCTTTATCTGTGAACTCTAAATTAGAACTCAGAATGACTATCTCCAAAACATCTACCCCAATAACAAATGTGTTGGTTTTATTTTCCTCCCAAGGAATAGATTAGCTATGTGAAAGGTTTATCATCAACTAGTTTTCTTAGAAACACAAATAAAAGTCTGGGCTCTGGGATCTGAGCTGGTGATGGCCGACTTTGGTGACTTGATTCAGGAAAAATCTACAAATCCAAAAATATATCTTGAATTTGCAAGAAAGTCATATTCAGGCTGTTAGAATGTTCTTTCTTGGTTTGTTCATTCATGAGCCCCACGTACAAATGCATCCTGTAAAAGATGATTAAAGTGCTAGGAAAATATTTTGCAGTTAATCCAGTCCAACCTGCTCATGCTGTATAATGAATGTTTTCCCTGAAGATTAAATCTTGCTTGAAGACTAATATCACTGAATCTCCTAAACTTCTGTGTATAGGAGAGTTGTAGACATTAAGGTCTTAACTCCTGACCCACGTTGTCCAATCTCACCTTATTCCATATATCCTACACTCCAGCCATCCTGACCTAATTTGTCTCCCAGAAGCCCCATTTTCTTTTGCCCCTCTGCTTTTCCTCCTGTGTACTACATTGAAAAGCCTTTCCCACATGTTTGTGTCTTAATATGACATAGCTAACTCCTATGCCATGTGATCTCTGAAGATTTTTTTTGTTTCCTAAGGTCAAAGTAATCATATCTTCCTGTATACACTTTATGCATGATTGTCTTAACTCATGATCTTAAACATTTAATATGTGTGTCCTATTTCCTAATAAAATAACAGCTTTTGAGTGTAGGGTGTTTCAACTCTTTGTGTCTCTTAAAGGTCTTTCTATTGGAAAAAAAATCTTTTATTAATCAGTATAAATTAAATTCAAATTGGACCCTAGCACAAAAACCTTTGTTTAGGAATTGGAAAAAAGATGATTGACTTCCATGAGCCTCCTAAATTCTTCACCAGCATCATGGGAATATTTCATTGTAAGAAATAAATTCAGAAATTTACAGAGCAACTCTTGGTATGGAAGTAGTTCATGTCAGAAGGAACACTTTCAATCCTTCACATATTTCTCTGTGGTTGGAATTTAATGTTTTCATGACATACAAAATGTAACCAATAATGCTGTTAATTGTGAACTCTTATGTGGTACGTTTTGTCTTCTGAGATGGGTCATTAATAGAGGAGAAAGCTGAAACAGGGAGGTTAATCATTTGTCCAAATTATCACAGATTTTATGGGGAACTTGAACTTGAACTCAGCCAATCAGAGTGTAAGACTTGGACTCTTGTTACTGTGTTCTTGGTACTTTCTCAATATCCAATTATCACTTAACAGATAAAGCAGCTCATAAATTTAGCCCTTTTAGATCATAATAAAGTCTGTTCACTCTGCCAAGCCTTAGAAGATAAATCTCAGTTTCCTGTAAGCTCTCGCTGTCCAAGCGAAACATCCCAAGTCCATTTTATCTTTCCTCTCAGGTCAGATTTTCATCTCCTCCATGTTTTCATTTTGGTTACTCTTCCCTGGACGGACTCTGATTCTTCTATGTATTTCTTAAAGTGTAGGGTACAGTTGCTTTGTGATACTCATCAGTGAGATGGGAAACATAGATGATGTAGTTCCTGCTATCAAAGACCTCTTCAGTGGGGCCTCAGTGCAGCCAACACATGGCCTTGCTGGAAAGCTGCCACGCTTCGAAATCAGGGAGTGATGCCTTCACGAAGGGAGGTTTCACTCTGTAGATTTTATGAACTCTGTCACTTGCCAGCGAGTTTTCTTGCTCAGTATCTTAAAATACAACTGCGGTCTGGGTTCCTCCCTCTTCACTTAGAAGGGTGATTAACTAGTAGTGATGAATAATTATTTAATTGCCAGTTCAGCTACATGTGTGTAGTTGTTTGGCTTCTTCCCTCTTCAGTGAAAGAAGCCAGCCTTCTTCATAATAAAAATAATCCAGAATTAGTCAACTGCCTTTTAACAGGTTTTCTTTCAGTCTGCCACAGCGAGAAGGTTCCAATTTTGCAATATCACCTTTAGCTTAAAAATAAATAAATAAAAGTTCTCGCTCCGCTAGTTAGATTTTAGCTCTCACAGCATCTTCAGTAACTATTGGCAAAGTGATTGCTTCCATTTGGATAATTTACTCTGTCTTTGGATAAAAACTTAATTAGAAAGAATTATTATTCTTTTAATACCCATTTAACCTTTATATTCATGATGGATACAAAACCATTAAAATTTAAAGCCCCCTTTTATGGACTTGTAGCTGATCCACTTTTTCACTGATCTTTTTTGCACAGTTTTTGAAGCATGACCCAGGGGTCACTGCAAACTTCCCGGCTTCCCCATTGACTGCTTTCCATTTCCATGTATTCTGTGCTGCATGAATTATTCAAATAGTGACTTACTGTTTTAAGGATGTGCTTTATTGATGCTACTAAATCCATTTTTATTATCAAAATCCTTTTTCTTTCCATTGTTGAAAGTTTTTTTTTAATGTGTTCAGAATATGTAAGGACTTCACATCTCAGAAAGCTTGCCCGATACCTTCACATCATAAGGATAAACCAGCATCAAGGTTTATCAGTGAGATTGAGAATTGGGTCTTAATGTTTCAAGTGCAATTTAAGTTTTTGGTTCAAGCAATTTAGATGGAGGTAGAGCAATAGCCTGGTTTGCTGCATAGTGTTCCTAATTTTTTAATTTGAAATGTAATTCATCTTCCAGTATATAAATTAATTCATTCAGAATTATTCTTCTCAACTCGGTCCCTAGAGGAAGCCACTGTTAATGGTCTGTGTAGCTAATTCTAGGATCTCTCATGCATTAAAAACATTTACATGCACACATGTGTATGCTCACAGTACTGTACTTATTGTTCCGTATATTGCTTTTGGCTTTTTCCCTAACAGTGTAGGCTCAATGTATTTCTCAAAATGACAGCTTGAGTCATAGTCTTTTTAAAGGTGTACGAGTTCTGTTGGATGTATAAACTGTAACTTCCAGTTGTTTCCCTCTTGGTGAGAATTTGCATTGTTTCCATTTTTACAACTGCAGGTAAATATCTTTGTGCAATTATCATCATGAGATTTTGAGTCTTCAACTTTTATCAGAAGAGATTTCTAGAATAGTCGTCTCAGTCAAAATTGTATTTGCCTGTCTGTTTATTCCTACTGAAATAGTGACCCCCAAAGGGTCTCAGTTGATTGTGCTCAATGGTGTATCTGAATATCAGACTCCTAATACATCCACTAAGAATATAGCTTCAACACATATTTGAAAACCAGAGGTATATGTGCAAATCATACATAGTCACATGTAAATTCATCACATTTAAGCACATATAATGGGCAGGGCTTGTTATGATTGCTTCTTAAGCTTTTATGTGTCTGTCATGTGTTAGTTGATCTAGCCCAGAGATGATATATTCATCTGAAGATTTTTCTTTCAAAACTCAATGAAAACTTGCTGTCCACAGTTGTGAGTAGCAGATGCAAGCCATGCTTTCAGTTCTGTAATTGTAGAGTGACCATGGGTACTCAGTTAATCCCAGACTAATTCTCAGTCCTTTGTGTCCCTGCTTGTGCAGTGTACTTTTCCCTGCTTCAATATTTTTGGGTGGGTAACCTTGGGCAGATTCCCTAAAGTTCTCCAAGCTTCAGTTCTTTCTCTTATTTTCAATGATAGTAATAAAGCATGCTTTGACATCCAAAGATGGAGTTGGATGCATAATGACTGTTCTTACCTTTTGTGACTAGCATAATATCTTACAAAAATGTGAGGAATTATCCAAGTGTCTATTGCCCTTCATTATGGTGATGAAAGTAGAAATGCTAGTTTGGACAGGGACTGTAACAATTAAATGTGTTGTAATTTTAACATTATTCCCATAGAATGTAGACCAGCGTTGATATTATATCTCCATTCTTTTCTGAAACAAGGTTCTTTTGCCCAGTTTCATATTTTGGATTTGGAAGAAAAAGGCATAGCTGTGGCTCACATTCTTTCATTCTCTCTGAAATAAGAGCAAAATAATAGCTCCAAATAGTCAAGGTGGTAGCCCAAGGGCATTTTTGAAGGGTTCTTTCTCTTTTCCTTATTTTAAGAAGCATCTAGTTTCTATAGTGATCTGTGAGACTCATATATACCAGCTGAATCATTAAGTAAGACATGTTATAATGGATTTAGCCAAAGATTTACTCAACACAGATTAAATGGTAAAGTGGTGGATATTTATATCACCAGAAAATATACTCTTGCATATTCAAAAATATCTCTTTTACAAAAAAATTATCTGGAGTTATTTCACAGTCATTCAATGCATTCAGCAGCTATTCCAGAGTCTTCAGGTGTTTCAGACTATAACACGGCCAGAAATTCCTGTCTTTAAGTTGCTCAGGTTCCAGAGGGAGACATGCAGCAATGAATACAGCCAAAGCAAACCATATAGCATATTAGCAGGTCATACAGCCAATGGAAAGAATAATAAATAGGCTAGTGGGAGATAAGTGTACAGCACAGACCAACTTTGTGCTTTTCAGTGGTCAGGATCGATTTCTTTGAGAAGTGATCTTTGCACAATAACTTTAAAGTTAGGAGGGGCATTAGTGAGTTCAGGGTTACTGTCGGTGAATGAATGAGCTGCAGAGTAGCAGAAACTATAATCATAGAGATACCACGGGAAGAAGAGCAATGATCTCAGAATCTTGTGGGCCCTAATGAAGTTCTAGACCAGGGACATATTCATTTTTGATTCATGAGATTTAACTATTCATCCTGAAATACAAAGTCAGTTGTAGAGGTACAATTTAAGAGTATCAATTCTAAGAATATAATAGTAAACCAACTAAGTTTGGCTTACACGTGATTTGGTTGAACCTCCTCAATTTTATATATACACATATTTATTTGAGATGTAGGACAGAGAAATGGAGAGCTCTCATCTACTGTCTCACTGCCCAAATGCTTACCACAACCAAGTCTGGTTTAGGATCAAGCCAGAAAACAGAAAGTCAGTTGAAGCTTTCCACATGGGTGACAGAGTTTGCACCCAACCACTGGAGCCACTAGCACTGGATCTCCATGGGCTGGAATCTGAAATTAGAGTTAGGAATCCAACCAGGGACTCAGATGTGAGACAAAAGCATTGCAACTGCTCCGGTAAGCATCCAGTCCCATGAACCTTCTTATTTGAGATATGACCAACTGAATATTGAAAAAGGAAAAGAACTGTCCAATGATAATCAATGAGCACTTTTTAAAATAAAGTTTTTATTTTATTATTTTTAAAAAAGATTTATTTTATTTTTATTGGAAAGTCAGATATACAGAGAGGAGGAGAGACAGAGAGGAAGATCTTCCATCTGATGATTCACTCCCCAAGTGAGCACAACGGCCACTGCTATGCCGATTCGAAGCCAGGATCCAGGAACTTTTTCTGGGTCTCCCACGCGGGTGCAGGGTCCCAAGGCTTTGGTCCGTCCTTGACTGCTTTCCCAGGGCACAAGCAGGGAGCTAGATGGGAAGCGGAGCTGCCAGGATTAGAACCAGCGCCCGTATGGGATCCTGGCGCATTCAAGGAGAGGACTTTAGCCACTAGGCCATGCTACTGGGCCCTAAATAATGTTTTCATATGTATTACTTGTATACATGTAGATAAGCTTATAAATCATATATGTGTCTTGGCTAAATCGTCACAAAGTGAACATGCTCCACTAACCATGCCCTGTGAGGAGAAAGAACAGTAGTGCAGAAGCTCTCTCTATGCCGTGCCTCTCTTTGTTTCCAAAAATGAACAATGCCCTGAGTGGTAATAACATGCATTCGTGTGGGCTACCTCTGGTCTATGGACTTTTTCTAGTTGTATTTTGTTCTTGGTTGTTGCTCAGGTTTGAATGAGATTTTAGGTATAGCCATAATTCCAAAATAATTCATAAAGTCTAAAACTTTAAATTCTAGGTTTTGTTACTTTTAGGTCTTTGATCATTTCAAGCTAATTTTTATATGAGTTGATTGACTTATGGATCAAGGTTCCTTTTTTTTTTCTTTTACCATTTGCATGTTCTTCAAGTATTCTACCACCATTTTTGGTAAATTAAGTAATTAACCTTATGTGGACTGTGAGCAAAGTGACCAATGCAGATCATGTGAGCCATACGGGGCCCATATCTGGATTTTCTATTCCATTCCATCAATCTCTGTATGCATCTGTTCTTTAATTATCACACTGTCCAGAGTGTAATCTCAGAGTGAATCTGGAAATCAGTGCTAATGTTCTTTGTAAGAATTGCTTTGGTTGTTCTAGTTATTTATCCTTTCCACATAAATATTGGAATTGGCCTTAGAGTTCTGGATCTCGATTGTAATTGTGTTGTATCACTGAAATGTTCTGTGAATACATGAGTTATTAATGTTATTAAGCCTTCTAATCCATGAATACAGTATATCTGTATGAATTTGTATTTTTCACTTAGGTTTTGTAGCATAGAAATCTTTTATGTGCTTTATAAGATTTATAATGAACTGTTTCATAGTTTGAGGTGCTTTTGTTAGTGGGACTCTTTAAAAGAAAGTAAGTTTGTGATAAATCATTATTATTAAAGGATAAGATTGATCTGTCCATATTGACTCTGTACCTGATGATCTTCATAGCTAGCTCATGCATTAATTCTACAAGTTTTTCTTAAGATTTTGGATAATAATAATGGAAACATCATGATTTTTCTGTGAATAGATGGCTGTATTTTTTTTCTGTGCCTTTCCTGTTTCCATTGTATTATGTGGGCTAAAGCCTCCAGCTAATTATTGATTAGAAGAGGTAACTATGGCCATTTTTATTTTACTTAACCTTAGGAGAAAGCATTGCATTTTTGGTCATGAAGTATAATGTTAGATGTAGTTTATTTTTGGATACTCCCTCTCACGTTGAGGAAATTCCCTCCTGGTCTTAGTTTTCTGAGAGTTTTAATTATTAAAGAGAATTGAATTTTAATAATAAAAAAAGCTTCTCAGCATCAGAATTTTCTTCTATAGCTGCTTAATATGACAGAAGATGTTAATTTTCCTGTTGTATCAGCTTTGCATTGTCAAAGAAAACCTCACTTGGTAACGTTGTGCTGGTCATTTTAAGCATTTTTGGATTTAATTTACCAATAATTTGTTAAGGATTTTCCATCTGTGTCTATTGGTCTTTAGTTTTCTTTCTATTTAATATGCTTGACTCGATCTGGTATCAGGGAAATAATGGTTGAAGGGAGTGGAAAGGTGTTCCTCCTTGCTTAATATTCGGTTAGCAGGGAGCTGGATCAGAATGGGCACCTGGAACTGAAGCCATAAGACACAGCTTCATTTGCTACACCACAGGGGGGCAACCTCTATACTTTTATTACCATGTGAGATATTTTTGTGTGTGTTTGTGTGTGTGCCTCTCAAAAGAGAAAATAAAATAATAATTTTTAAAAATGGTTCAGATGTTCTACCTAGCTGTTAAGACACTGATTAAGATACCCACATTCCACAAGACAGTTCCTGAATTCAATTCTAGTTCCATTCCAGATCCCAGCTTCCTGCTGATGGAGACACCCTGTTAGGTAGCAGTGATGGCAGTGATGGCTCAGATAGTGGGAGATCTGAACTGAGATGTGACCTTGATTTTGGCCCCCAAATACTGTTGTAGAAATTTAACGATTGAACCAACAAATGAGTGCAAACTCTTACTCTTTCTCCCTTTCTCTTCCCCTCTTCCTTCCTTCCCATCTTCCTCTGTATCTTTGCTTCTCAAATTTAAAAACAGAAATAGATTTTTATAGCTTCATTTTTATCTATAATTTAGTAATATGTACTTTAATTACCAAATATGTTTTATGTGTCTTTTTGTCACTACTGTATAGTCTTTTTCCTATAGTGTGTGAATATAGGTATAATTTAAATTTATTGAAGGTTGTTAAGATATATGTGCCAGAATGTGATCTATGTTGAATATTATGTGCACAGCAAAAATATGTGCATTCTCCTATTGTTGGGTGGAGTATTCACTATATGCCAACGTTTGATGATGGCATTATACAAATATCCTCCATTCTTACTGATTTTTTAAAAATGCTTCTTTAAAATTGTATTTATTTATTATTAATAAAGGCAGATCAGATTTACTAAGAGAGAGAGAGAGAGAATGATCTTCTATCCACTAGTTCACTTCCCAAATGGCCACTATGGCCAGAGGTGAGCTGATCCGAAACCAGGAGCCAGGAGCTTCTTCTGGGTCTCCCACACAAATACAGAGTCCCAAGACTTTGGACCATCCTCTACTGCTTTCCAGGGAGGCTACAAGCAGGGAGCTAGTTGGGAAATGGAATAGCTGGGACATGAACCAGAACCCATATGGGCTGCCTTGGCTTGCAAGGTGAGGATTTAGCCATTGAGCCTTCGTGCTGGCTCCCATTTTTGACCCCATTCTTGCTAATTTTCATGGAATGTTTTGGTCAATTACTGTGAGAGGGAAACTGAAATCCCTGAGTTTAATTGCAAATTTATCTGTTTCTTCTTTAAATTGTATGTGGTTTTCTGGTATGTTAGTATTCCAAAGCCATGCCATTAAGTACATACACATGTAGATTGTTTTGTTTTCTGAGCCCTTGAACTGATCCCTTCATTATTACAAAATATACTTATTGAACTCTTATTCTTTATGAGCTCTGCTGTATCTGAAACTAATATAACTCTTTTTTATTAGTTCAAATGGTATATCTTTTCCAGTCTTTGGTTTTTATTCTGTCAGTAGCCTTATAGTTAAGCTGCGTGTAATTTTAGACAGAAAAAAAAAATGTTTTTTTTAAATCAGTATGGAAATCTCTTTATTCTAATTTGTATATTTAGAATACTTACATTTGTTGTGGTTATTGATATGTTCAGATTAAAAATCTCCATCTTGCCATCTTCTCTTTTTTGTTCTTTGCCATCTATGTTTTTCTTTGCATTGAGTATTTTTCACAATTCCATTTTCATTTTTTATTATTTATGTCATGCTTCTTAATGTTGTCATTTTATTTCAAGTTTACATATCAATTAAGAACTATATTCAAATAGTATTATAACACTTAGTGGATAGTCTCAGCGCCTTGCATTAATATGCTTCTAGTCACCTTATCATACCATGTACTCCTATGGTTCTTTTGACTTGAAGATAGGCTTTAAACACACGGCATCGTTGCTAGCCCTATTCTTCTGATTTGTACTTTTTGTTTCTTAAAACTTTATTTATTTATCTGAAAGGACAAGCAGCATAGAAGTAAAGAGATCTTCCATCTACTGTTTCACTCCAGCCAGGTATGGCACATGAGGGCATGGTTCTAGATTAAGGCCATCGTTTGCTACCTTCCCAGCAGCATCAGCAGGAACCTGGATCAGAACTTTTGGTCAAGATGTGATGTGATTCCATCCACTGTGCTATGGAGTTTTAAAGTTCCAAGCAGGAGTGTAACTAAATCTGGGTCATAGTGGCTCTCCCTGAGAGATACTTTTTTAAGTGGAGAGAGTTTTAAAAAAAAATTTTTTTCCTTTTTCCTCACTTTGAAACCATCATTCTATTGTTTTCTCACTTTGTATAGTTTCTGACAAGAAATCTGTCAATTTCTACTCTTTTTTTCCCATTCAGTATTGTTGTGGGGATTTGTGGGGGGGGGGGGGGGAAGAAGAGTTGTTTTATTTTCTCTCTGACTGGTTTCAAAAATGTTATCTTTGGTTTTCAGTAGGTTGGGTATTATGTGTTTATTGAGGTTTGAGTATCTTTCTATTTTGAGATTCTAGATATCTGTCCTGTTCTGCAGTCTCTTAATCTCTTGGTTTTTATATCTTCAGTTTGTTGTTTGAATAATGGAAGTTAAGCAACCATTATCTCTTCAAATTTGTGTTTATTACGTCATTCTTTCTCTTTGCTACCCTGGAATTCTGAGTTCAGGTATTTGGTATTGCCCAACAGCTCTTGGATAATATTTATTTTCCTCACCCATTTCGCTGACTTTAGGTTTCATTGGTGCTAATAGCTACTAACCAGGCTTTGGGTTTACTAATTCTTTCCATGGTTGTTAAATCTACTCAGGTATTTTTAAAGTACTCATTTGTTCTATTCATTCTCTCTCTCTCTCTCTCTCTCTCTCTCTCTCTCTCTCTCTCTCTCTCTGTCTGTCTTCCTTTCTCTTGGGCATTTTCATTGTATTCTAAAAGAGAATGAGACCAGTCTCATATGACAAAGTTTCTATGTGTCTGCTGATCATGCATGATTACTTCCTTTTCCACTACAGCTTTCAACATTAATCATAGTTGCTTTAATTTTTTATCTACCATCTATGTCCTTTCTGTTATTTGTCTCTTTGTTATTTTTGCTTTTGTGAAGCTTTGTCATTTCTTTCAAAGCTATTTTGCATAAGACTGTCTCTACAGTTGCCTATCTCTACAGGCAAATACAGTTGATTCCTGCACATGCATATGCCTTTTTTCCGGTTAGACCTTTAGCATGGGATATTTTCTTCAGATTGTTCAGGATTTGACTTTGGTTTGAAGTGAGATTTTTTCACTGTGGTTACCTAGGTGCATCACAGATTTCAAACACCTCTAAAGTCACTATGTTTCTGCAATGCAAGGTGCTTTGCCAAGAAGATTCTCTCATATCTACTCCACTTTTAATATTTAGATATTTTTGGAGAGAAGGGACATACATCTCCCAATGCTACACTGCTCTTGCATTGAACTTTACAGTAATGAGCCACCAGACTGTTCTCTGCCCTACTTGGACCTAACTTCTGTTGAGGGCATCATAATCTGATCCTCCTTGTCCCACAGAATTGAAACATTGTCCTCTTCTGGCTGAAGTGAGTCTTTACTTTCCTGGGAATAGTGGAGTTCATAGCCTTTTCCTGGAGCTAAGACTTCTGAAGGAAAGATATGATGGAAGGCTCTGGAATTGGCACTCATCCTTTTTCGGAGCTGCTGCATTCTTCCTTCCCAAAGCTACAAAACAAGACACCTCAATCGGGACCTTTTCCTACCTGGTCTTTCATTTGAGCTTCATGAACAACAACAAAAAAAGCATGCTTTGGTTTCTCCTGTATTCACAGCCTGGAGATTTTATGTTCTTATTTTAATAAATAACCAGGCTTTTGCCATTGGCCAGCAATTTAGTGGTGATTCTTTTTTTTCTTGTTGTTTTTGTTCAGCAATGTAACTTTCAGAGACATCTATCTCAGATAGATAAGCAAATGCTCCCAGGCTGTCTCTAGAGTTATCAGTCTTTAGTTCAGTTGTTTTCTCAGTAGTGTTAGTTCTCTGTTGCATGCAAAAAGAAAAAAAAAAAGTTGTGCAATTACAGATTGTCCACCACATTTTTGTGTTGGCAATAGCAATACTATTTTAGCTTTCTCCATATTAAGCATAAGCCATATCCATTTTTATGATTTGGATTATTAAGATTTGAGTCGGTTACTACAAGACAGATTTTATTTGAAAACTTATCTTTTGGTGCACACATGAAATATGTCTTTAATGGATAAATGTAGTAGTGCAATTAAAGTATATATGTATGTGAATTATAGAACATATACAATCTTGATACATTTTATAAAATTTCAATGAAGCATAACTTACAATAAAAACAAAACCCATTTTAAGTAACCATGGGGAAGATAGAGAGGGATGGAGAGTGAGGGGGCAAAAGAAGCCATAGAAAATTTCCATCTGCTGATTGGATTCCACAGCTGCCCTCAACAACCCTATGTAAACAGGCTGAACCCATGAGTCTCTAACTTCACCAAGGGATGCCATGTGGGTGGCAGTAGCTTAAGTACCTGGGCTATAATTTGCTGCCTTCCCAAGCATATTAGTAGAAAGCTGGATAGGAAGCAGAGGAGCTAAAACTCAAGCTGGATGTGGAAATAAAAGTGTCCCAGAGAATCAAGATGGTAAAATAGGGTAAATACACATTTAAACAGACAGAAAAACGTTTAATCAGGATGAAGCAGAGAGGACACATTCCAGGAAATAGTAGAGGACAGAACAACAGCAGAGGGGTACCTGGAGAACGACAGACACAGGAAAGCAGCAAAAACAATGGTGTGATGTTGTTGTGACTGATAATCCAGTGGTATCTGAACTCTACCAGCAGCCTGAACTCCACCAGTAACTAGGTGGAAAGGGACTTTCACTGGGAGCTTGGGAGGTGAACACAGACAAAGAACTGTCCATCCTGCTGGTCCTTTTGATTTGACCAGGAGCAGAGACAGAGCAGCAGATCCCAGATGGGTAGTGTGAGAACAGGGTGGATTTCACAGCCCAATCAGCCCCCTAGAGCCAAATTGGGTGCCATTTTGCCTAAGGAGGCAAAGGCAAGGGAAAGGACTGAGCATACACTGAGCTGGGACTGAACTCATTTTTGACTCAGTGAACTGCAGCATTCTACAGGTTCTACCCAAGACAGGTCTGGGTAGCCCTCACACCTGACGGTCAGCAGATCAAGAACTCTAGTAGGGGCACATAAGGCACCATTTTGTACAGTGTGGCAGAAGCTTTAGGACTGCAGGGGACAACAGTGAACTGTGCATGTGCTTAGCACGCAAGAACTCACTGAGTTCAGTGGATTGCACTGGTCCCACAGGAGAATAATACCAATTGTGGCATCGTACAGGTCAGAATAGGTCCAAGTGGCACCCAGACCTAACATCCAGTAGGTTCCGGCAAGATCAGCACGACCAACAACCTATCTATATAGGACACCTGGTGTCTCCCTAATCCTGGGACCTGCTACAACCACAAGTGGGAGAAAGGTTGCAGAGACAACAGTGCAGCCTCAGCACAATATCACAAGAGGTAGAGAGTAGTGAGCCAGTAGTTGGGACTATGGGGTTCTTTGAACCCAGACCTAGAACTTGCTGGAGGGAGTGGCACAATTGGCTGCAAGCAAAGAGCTGTATACCAATGGCAATAAGTAAAATCAAACTGTAGACCTGTGGGTGACACAGCTTAGAAACTGGCCCCAAGGAGAAGAATCTGATAACTAGAAGTATCATGTTCAAGATATAATGATCTGATAACTAGAAATATAATGATCAAGAACAAAAGAAGACACAAAGGCAAAATGAGTATTACTGAAGACTCCCCTACAAAGGAGCAAAACCCTATGCCAACCTCAAAGCCAACCTGTTCAGCGACACGTTGGTCATTCAGTGACATGTTTACCTTCATGGTGTTGTTAATTTCTTTTTTCTTCCTGTTGTTGATTTTGTTTTGTGGCTTTTCATTTGAGGAGATGTGTAGTGGCTGTGTAATGGAGACTGTCATATCTAGTAACATGTTATTTAACTTCATGGCATTATAAATTTCTATTTTTCTTCCTATTGTTGATTTTGTATTGTGACTTTTCATTTAAGGAGAGGCACAGTAACTGTGTAATGGAGACTAACATATCCAGATTGAGGATACAATATAGTATGCATTTCTACTTCCAGACAAAGATGGATTTCCAATGAAACTGTTTACTATATCTTGACAATAGGAGGCTGGACTCTGCCCTTGTCCATGCCCACAGTGATGGACATATGACTGTTTGTGAAGAAATATACCTTAGTAATGACATAGAGAAACTAGGTGGGGTGGGAGAGAAATTGGGGCTGGGATAAGGAAAATTCCAGGAGCCTATGGAACTGTGTTATAAAAAGCTAATAATAATAATAAAGTCATCATGGGAAAAAAGTGTCCCAAATGATGGCTTTGCCTGCTGTCCCACAATATCCTGTCCTGACATACACATTTTGAGTGCTCAATGCTAATAAAATATTAGTGACTGCCATGTTCATCATCAGCAGGGTCAGAATTGTCATCATCATCATCACCATCCCAGTTGTCATGGTGCATCATTGTTACCTTAGAACCATCTTCATGACTTAACAGAGCTGAGTTGTGCTGTGAGAAAAGAAGTCTCTGGCCCTGTTTTATAGCAGTAGTGAAGACATTTGCATCTTTTGCTCTAAAAGAAATAAAGTTAGAACAATTCACTCAGTTTCACCAAATGAGTTCAAAATTCTATTGCAGATAAGATAATTTAGGTCAGAGAAGGGAAGGGACTTGCCCAGGGTTGAACTCTGATCATTTACATACTCATTGAGTTTCCCCCACTATATTGTAAAGTCTGAATGTTCAAATATTGTCTTATTCATCTCTTTATTTCCCAAAATTTTTGCATTGTGCCCTTGATGAGTCTTTGTGGAAATAATGTAGACTGCATTCATGTTGATGTGTTTCAGGGTTACTGGTGAAAAAAACAAATTTGTAGATACATTTTTGCCTTTTTAAAAATTAAAATGTATTTCACACAGATGTCAATATTGCCAACAGGAGATAAAGTAAAATCTGGAGAATCCTTGCTATTCTGATTTCCCTTCCTGTAGTATTTTCAGAACCCATGGGCAAACCACAGTGTTCATGTAACCATTCTGAATGTGTGCTACTCACAGCTAGCATAAACTTCCATTTCAACAATGGATAGCCATGGTGGATTGTACCCAACGTTTCAATGATGAATGTAATCAGAATATGAAAATGTTTAAATACACATTTTAAGGGAATTTATAAAATTAATAGGAGGACCCCCCAAAAAAAACCCCACATTTTGTTTCTTTCACATCTATGTTTATTTTCTCCTCCCCTTCTGCATATTGAGGATTATTTTAACAATTACACTGTAAAAGTCAGTGGTTTCCAAAATGCCCATTGATAATGGTAGATTAGAGTGCTCCTTTATAGATATGATAATATATATAATGAATGTACATAAGTGCATATTATGTGTATATAATAAATTTTATACCAATTACCTCATAGCCCACGCACAGGCTGATTTGGGGAAAAGCTATGTTTTTATGTTCTCTTTAAAAACTACCCATTAGTGAGAATAAGGAAAGGGAAGAATGAACGTACAACTAGTAAGAAAACTAGATATTTATGGACAAATATGGCTTCTGAATCTAATACCATTTTCTACTTCCAGTCTGGCTACATATATAGCATTTATTGAAGACACATGCCACACAGGCACAGAATTCACGCGTAGAATAAAAAAAATGGTGTTTGGTTATGGAAAATTATAGCCTACATATACACTTATATGCAAGAACCCAGTAGTCTCCAGGGGAAAATGGACAAATACTTCACTATTTAACTTCAGTCGTATCTGTTTATTCAGCCATACATGTGCCTTGGAGCCCTTCAGTAATATCATTTAATTCATGGTTTAATTTTTGTTGGTTAATGTGCTGAACATTTTGCATGTATAAACTTATTAACTCATATCAATACACTCAAATTGGTACTGTTGTTATTCTTGTTTAGTTGATAGAAAATAGCTTACTGTAAATTTTAAAAGCTAGTAGATAATTATGGGATTGGATTTAAATAGTATCTTTTGAGTTTCTAATCAGTCCTCATGTGTTCATTCATTCAACATACTGGAAAACTACCATGGATCAGGTAGAGTTCTAGACCTTTTTTATTTGCATTATTGGATTCTTGGCTATGTAACACTAAATGCCATATGAAACCTACACTTTACTAACTCAAAATGGTCTGTTAATGGTCTAGGCTGCACAAGGTTAATGCTGTTGATGAATTTAGGGACCCATTTGATTAGATCTCATTTATATTAGAGAAAATTCTTTTCAGGGGACTTTAGTCAGCATATCATTCATTTAATGTTTGTACTTGGCAGTGCATGGGAGATGCTAAAGGGACTTTAGTCAGGAAAACCTCTTTACAATTCCTCTGGTTTAGTAGATGAGAAATTTGTTCAGGAGATATCCAATAACATAATATATGTCACACAAAACATAAAACATATATGGAGGTAGCTTGGGGATCCATTTGACAACCTCATGTCACCAATGTAATTTATTTGGCACTGGCCAAATTCTGACATGGAAGTGATGATAATTCATATGCCAGGAATAAATTCAAAATCCCCTTTTCTACTTGCTTTTCTTTGCATCCCAGCAGTATTGCAATTCACTCATCTATGGTAATCATTCTGGGTTAGAGTAGAGCAGTGAGGTTTTGTTTTTATTATTATTATTTCTCATTTCTAGTAATTGAAATTCTTCCCAATTACCTCCAAAGTTTGAATGGCATTTATTCCTTTAACATAAATAATTTCTTCCAATTGCAATTGGGTTAGAATTCATCATTGTCATTTTCCCAAGGTTCTTTCTACCCTCTCAGATTAGGTTCATTTTTACTTGGATGAGTTATTTGTGCTATCATACTATCTACTGCTTCTTGAGCTCTCAGCACATGCACATTTATACGCACTTGGATGTAGACTGTTGTCTAAGCCCTCAAGCGACAGACACAATATGCGATTCATCTCCCATCCCCTGTGCAACATCAGTCCTTGCCTGGCTTTAGATTCAGCCCTGAGAGTTGATTGGAGGCAGAGGCCAGAAGAGCTCAAAATTCTCTTATCTCTAACATGTGGACAATGATAATACATCCTCTATCTTTTGGATAGCTAAGGGTTAAATTTTTTCAGAACACATCAAGCTTTCAATTAAATGTCTCACCCATGAGAACTTCATAAACACTAGTTATTGTAATTTCCAGCTAGCATGTATTGAGCATCTTTTAAAATCTAGGAACTACACAATATTTATTTGTGGGAATTGAATAGAATCCAACACCCCAACACTTTGCTCTGATATTCACCATATGGATAGCAAAGCTTTATTATACATTTGGATGTAATTCCAAAGCCACCCTGTCCTCTTACATTAAGCCAGCTCCTTGGCCACCTGCATAGTTTTCTGGCATTTCATTGGGTACACTGATACAACACAAGCAAAATCAGATGCTCCAGATTTTCTGTCTGTTCCCAGGATCATTTTGTGAAGATAGCCAAGATATTCAAGCACTATTGAACTATGTATAGGTTTTCTTTTAAAGCAGGTCAACTTGAGCTCATTTCCTTTCTGGCTGACATTGGCTAAAAATACTGTAAGTTTGGGCTTAAGAGTAAATATCTTAAATGAGATAAAATAACAAGGAATTCTAACTGCCCATAAAACAAAGAATTGAATAAGCAGCAATTCACTTTATTCTTGGGTCAGAACTCCAGAGAAGGCTTATTGGAAGAAAGTAATTGTTTTCACGGTTGTAATGTGTTGTTTTGGATTTTCGGGTGATGCGTGTGTGGAAGATAACTTTGGATAATGATTGTGGTTTTTCAAGCAGCTGGTCGTCTGGTGTTGTTACAGGGTCAGTCTGTTTGTCCCTATTCCTACCACAATGTCATAAAATGCAGTCTGATCTCTTGGTGACTCTTCAGGATGGATTAGCTTTGTTTACCTCAAACCAGCAACTGGGCTGCAGCTAGGTTCCTGCAGGCCAGGCACAGGGAAGTAGATTCTATTAGTAAGGATCTTCGCATATGCAAACCATTGTTTTTCACATAGGACCTAAAAGGAAAAGAAAAAGAAAAGGAAAGGAGATGAGGGAAGAAGAGAGGGGAGGAGAAGGAAGTGGAGGGGAAAAAAAAGAAGAAAAAAAGAGAAGAGAAAAAGAAAATAGAAGGAAGCTAGTATGAAATTCTTAATTGTAGTGTTCATCACTGTGTAAACTGTGCTCCTTAATAGGTTTTTTCCTTCCTTTTCTTCTTTTTTTTTAAACTTAGTTTCATGCCACTGTTGGTCTTGCCTCCACACAAGGGATCTGATATGAAGTCAGATACTATAATTGTTAAACTCTAAAATGCTTTCTAGGTACTTTCAACCTCATGGACATTACTTTTACCCTTCCTGTCCAAGCCTCAACTAAAATCCTGTTTTTCTGAGTTTCTAGGATGTTTTTCTAACTTGTGCTTTCAGTTCTTTCCCCTAAATAAGGCAGAGATTATGCCTCCATCTTCATGGGAGGAGCCCTCCAAATTTAACAGAAAATGTACACAAATTAAAAACTGCTTGGGGTTTGAAATTGTTCACATTAAAATAATCTTTTAGTTCCATTTTTTCATGAACTTTTAGAAGCTTCTTCATAGACTTACAATCAAGTCCATCCTCTTCTGAATTCTGCTGAAAATTTGATTCAATGCCAAAAAATATGGTTTTTCTTTACTTTCTGGAAAATGAATAGAACTGGAAAGCACTGAGAATGCCAAGACCAAGTCAAATGAAATGAATAATCTTGTCTTCCTACATTAGTGATTACATCTTCAGTAATCACTAATACTTAACACATTGCTAAGCACCTAATATTTACCAACAACAACACAAGAAAAGCAATTGAAGTTACTTAGAAAACATTGATTATACTTCTTTTGATGGAGCAAAATCTTTTATTCTTTCTTTTTCGAGTCTAGGCAGAAAAGACGAGTGCAGCTGTTCCTTTGCTTTCTGATTGTTGCATACAAATAGTTCTTTGTGGAGGCAGGGAGGATTTTGTTTCGGTTTTTATTTTCACAATCAAAAGAGCAGTTCAATCTGTTTAGTCTCCCTCTCTTAGCTTGTTAGAATGTTCCAGATTAAGCTGGGCATTAGTGTCCTGAGCAGTTAGCTTAGGATAGAATCTGGTCCAGGTCTTCTGCAGATCTCCCAAAGGTATTTTCCATGTTTCCTCAGTCTTATCAAAGTTTAATATAAACTGCAGCATGCAATTGGGCAGTGACTCTCTACATATCCTCTCTGAACCAGTACAAGTTTGTGCGTGTGAATAAATGATTGGAAGGTCTACTTTCAGTGTCCGAACTGCTCTCCAATGAAAAGATACACAAATGAGCATCCCCAACCAATGCTGCTTCAGCAGCTGTTTCAGTTAGGCTGCCAGGTTTTCCCATCCTCCTTTCTTTTGGCAGTTCATCACTTTTCTACAGCATGTCACACCTTCTTACATTTTACAACCATTACTGCTGTTGCTGCTACTATCCACCCTCCACCCCATGACAAACCAAGCTCTGTTTGAATTCCTGTGGGCTGTGGCATGGGAAGGCATTCTGCTTGTATTTGGAATGGTTACCATTTCGCTTTGTATACAGAACCAAAAAAAAAAAAAAGACCAAATAGATCCTATGTTTGTCTCAAAGCAAAAATTCTAAAATCTAGCCTGAAGTGAGGAAACAGATACTACAGTGCCAGGAACTGTCTGGGCTCACTTCAAAGAAAAACAGAGAAGGAACCACCTTCAGACATCTATTTAGCAGTTTGCATTTTTCTGCTTTCTTTTAATTCATAACTTATACTCCTCAATGGGCTTCAAATATTTTGAGCAAAACAGTGTAGATCATAATTTGATACACACCAAATGTTCAGGGTGGTGACATCAGCAGAAACACTCTTTATTAATGAAATCTTGAAGGTCTACTAGTTAAAAGCCTCAGGTTTATGGAATGCTGATACCAGCAGGTACATGGGAAATCAACCCCTTGTGCAACAGTCTCAAACAGAAAATGAGGACACTAGACCAAGTTCATAGTTTTCTTAGCTGAATTCCACATCTTACAGCTTCTAATTAAGATCTTTATTTTTTTCTTCTTTTTAAGATTTATTAATTTTGCTTGAAAGTTAGAGAACTCCTAACTGCTATTTAACTTCTGCAATGGTCATAATGGCCAAAGCTGGACCAGTTTGAAGCTGGGAGCCAGGAACCTCTTCCACATCTCCCACATGCGTGCATGGGCCTAAGCACTTGGGCCATTCATTCTCTGCTACTTTACCAGGCTGCTTGTAGGGAGCTTCCTTGGATGTGAAGCAGACAGAACTAGAACAGGGGCCAATATGGGATGCTGATACCTCAGGTGGGAGATTATCATTCTAAGCCACCATGATGGTCCCTCTCTTTGTTTCTCCAGTATAGCTACTATTTCTTCTTCATGAATCAAGAAGTAAACTGTATATAACCTATCAGCAATATTTAATAAATGATAGAAATATATTGCTCAGCTTCATAACCAAGCTTTATAGAGTACCATGACATTTTATATAAAGATTTTTTGTTTTATGCCATTTCTTTCCTTGAATCTCTCAACAGTTGCCAGGGCTTTTTAGTTGCATGTCAGTTGCACAGGTATTACTTGAAAGCCTACAAAACATATAAGGTAATATGAAAATCCCTCTCATTTACTTCAGCAAATTTCTTAACCATGTCTTTGTGAGAGACAGCTGGATTGAATGAAAGAGTTTAGACTTTGTAGTTCTGCAGCTTAGGTAGTAAATGCCATTTTATTACTTTCTGGCAGTCTTCTCTCAGACAAATTATTTCATCTCTGAGGTTCAGTTTCCTTAAATTAAAAAAAAATACATATATAAATAAGTCTTTCTTTTTCAGCACTATTAGCATTGGACACACACATGCAAAACACCAAAATCCTTGTGAATACTTTAATATTCCACTTCCCTTCCCAATCTTTCATGATCAGAGCTGTTTTCAGTCCAGCTTGGGTTGTTGCAAAAGGACAAAATAATGGTCGGATAAATCTCATGAGAATTCAGTCATTGATCATTTAAGGATTTGATTGGTCTCTAAAGGGGTTGTAACGTGTGTGTCAGGGCAAGGCAAATTGCTTAGGAAAGATTTACCCTCTCTGTTATTCCCATATGATTTTATTTGGTTAGCCAGGTTTAAAATTCCAAAGACTTCTTAAAAATTCCTGAAGATCAATACAACAGGGCCCCACACCCCCGGAATTTAAAAGAGGAAGGAAAAAACTTAAAAAGTATGCAGGAAGAAAAGTTAACATTCAAAGGTACTATAATAGTAATATGAATTGGATAATGAAGACATTGATTTTAACAAGATGATGAAGGAATGCTGTGTGAAGTAGGTGGGAACTAGGTCATAAGACCTGAGCAAGATATTTGACAGATGGCCTTCGGTATGAAGGGAGAATTAGAAGTGGAAGACACCCTGCCTAGATGACAGGAAGTGAAGGTAGCTCTCTCAGGATGGACTCTGGGAGGGTCCTGAGTGGCTGGCTGGCTGGCCCCTGTTATCACCATGGAAACTGAAGGACTTGAGTGATATGACCACACACTCATGGGTGAAGCAGCTGGCATTTGAGAGCCATGGATTCAAAATTTATAGAAATGTAATTGAAAAAGTGAAAATAGAACATCTTAGCCATTTTAGCTAACAGGGAAGCTTTGTGCCTTAACTTGAAGCAGACTAGAGATTTCAGAGTGTTACTTGTCTATGACTTCAACCACACATGTATTGTCCACAAGACTCTGGAGCTATTTTCACCATTGTGTAATAGAATTGGTTTTGTTTTTAGCAGATTCTCCCAAGGAAGTGTGGTAATCAAATTTCTAAAGCCACCCCATTAAGTGTTATTAGCAGTAAGTCGTTGCTTATGTGTAAATGTCCAAAAAATCATTCTCCCTTAGACCCTTAGAACTTCTTTAATCCCTGAATCAGTTTTGCTGCTCTGCCTTAGTTTGTGTGTGTGTGTGTGTGTGTGTGTGTGTGTGTGTGTGTGTGTGTGTGTGAAGATCAATCTGGAAGCTTCAAGTAATTTTGAGTCAGATATTTATAAACACATTGTGGTAGTTAACAGTAACAACCCGTGTGTGCCTGGCCTTTTGTTTGTGTCTGTGTGATTCTGCATGCTCGTTGGTGTAAAATGAGCAGAGCTGCTCTCAAACGTTAATGCCAACTATTTGGGGGGGAAAAAAAACCAACTAGTTTTGTATTTGCAGATGTGACTTGTTACATCCATTGTGTGTGTTTGTCCTCACTACATCCCATTCCCAGCCTAGCCCCAACTTCATGTGCCAGATCCATCCTGTCTATTATCAAGAAGTGCTATACTAACTACTGTGCTCAATGCGTGGAAGCTCAGTGTAAAGAATAGGCATTTCTGCAAATATCTTTGAATAATCTCGTTATTGTAAATAAATACAGCATCACCTAAAGTATGTCCAGACAACTTCCCTAAAGTTACCACTACAATGTTTTCACAACATTAAAATGTGACACTTTTCTTTTGTCTTTTTAAAGAAGTCAGTGTAAGAGATTTCTATAAGAAAAAGTGTCTGTGTTCTGTGGCATTATTATTAAAGAAGTTTTCTACCATGTCAGTGCCAGTTTTTAAATGTAGAAGCTAAATTCCTCGTAACATTTAGTTCTATTCTTTTGTAAGAGAAATTCTTTTTTCACATCATTTACTCCTTTGTCCTTGTTACCATAAAACACAAACGTACATGCAGTGCTTTTTTACGGGAACAATCTCTTTTACATTTCTGGTACAACTTTCTCTTCCATTTTTCTCTAGCATCTTGGATGTGTCTTTTGGGGTGATAGAACAATCCTGATGTCAAATTCTCTTGGAAGTCTGATTTTAAAATAAAGCAAATGGTAGAAGTAAAACATGCTTTTAAAAACTGGTCCTTCTGGATTGCAGCTAACAATGTATAGTGATCTGAGTACCTTTAGTACCGGAAGCGAGACAGCACCCAGACAACCCATTGATGAGCAGAGGGCCAGGACCGTCATCTCAGGCATCTTTTCAATTTTTCAACTGATACTAATGTTGAGATTTAGGTTTAAAATTTTTTTGTTATGTTCACCATTTTTATAGACATGTATTTCTAAAAAATAAATTTTGAATCACCTGGAATTCTATAAATTGCTATAAACATTTTAAAGTAATTTGTCTTTTAATATGATAATTTGTTTTCTTTTTCCTTCTTTCTAGATAAAATTACAAATATATATGCTAAAGATGTTCATGTGTTTATTATAAAATCTATGTATTTATGCTTTCATATTTGACATATATTTATGTGTAAATTAATTATGTGCATGTTTTGATTCAAAATCTGTTTATTCCCAGAGACATATTTCCAGATATACTTAGAAATAGTCTCTGAGAACCTAATTTTAATACTTATAACACTTAGACTCACAGTTGTGCCATGATTTGCTCATATTCTTATGTATTAACGTAGCACAAAATATTCTTAAGCAACTTGGAGGTCCTCACTCTTTTCCTTTGGAATAAATTGCAATCAGTTGATTATTTTCTTTGAGGATTTAATTTTCCTCTGAGATGGAGAGTAAATCCTGGTTGACATGATTTTGTCTTCTCAGACCTCTTTTGTCTCCATTGTAACGAAGCGTGGCTGCTTTCTGCTCTTCCTAAAAACCCAGTATATGGTAGCACTAGTTTTAGGAGAATTTAACTTTGGCTTTGAAAGGATCCTTACGAACTACATTATTCTGAAAATTATTGCTATGACTTTCTCTTTTGAGACAAGAAAGATAGGCCATGAAGTGACAATAAGGACTTTGAAGTAAAACATAGAAATATTGTGGAACATAGCATATGAACATTCTCTTAATGAAAAAAGATTGTACCATCTACTTGAGCTCAGTGAAATGAGCCTGGTTTTTGGAGTCTTGAAGTGTTGAGACAAACTCTGGGAGAAATGAATGAAAAGTGATAACAGGAGTGGCAAATTGATGCCATCACTCAATTTCTAATGAGATTTGGGTCGCCTCAGTGTGACAAGGCATATGTTTAGAGGATGCTTACAGTCTGCTTGGAAGCTAAGGCATAAATAAGATAGCCCTGTCACAGTCTGGAGTAGTGTGTGAAGTATCCACAGTGGCCCAGAGAGCCGTGACATACCCACTCATCCGTACTATTACTATCCTCCACATCTGACAATGCCTAGGAAGGAGTCTTTCTGCTCATACTACTTTACCCTTTCCAATGCATGCATTGTATTTTTATCACTATGAACCAAGCATGGATTATCATTGTGCCTAGGACACAGTGGGCATTCAGTGGGTGTTTGTTAAATGAAAGCAGCAAGCAGAATCAAAGCTTTCCCTTCTGGTGATTTGCTTTATGATACAACTTCCAGGAATGTATTGTATCTAAAATTGGATACCATATGTACAAGGAATCCTTTGTTATGTCAGTGTAAAATCCCTCCAAGCTAAATCCCCTTTCAAAAATTTTTGTTGTGTTTATTTGTTATTTTTTTAACATACAAACTAAACTTCACAGTAGGGTGGCTCTTTTGCGATGAGAGCACATCTATCCAGAAGCTACTGGTTTCTCTTCAAAGATATTTGGATATATAATGCGATTTTTTTTCTTTCCAAGAGGCCAGCTTAGGAACAAAAACCAGAGAGGAACAAGCAAGGGTAATAAGCAATAAAATGTGGTGAAAAGGTGTGAAATTGCTCAGCTTCTCTAGAAAAAAAAATGGACGAAATTAAATGTTCTACAGTCCATCAAGGACTGTTGCCAGGTAGCAAGAGAGAGCATATCATTGATGTTGCTGCAGTGTGGTCTTTGCCATTGGAGGCAGCTCTTGTTAATGCTATCTAGGTTTCAGAGGTTCAATGGCTACCCTGTGTGCATCTCACTTTTTCAAGTGTAAGTCCATCTGACCCACAGTGTAAATTTTTGTTTTAAGGAAGGTTCACCCAGGGATATTAAATAAAATGGGTCTTGGATGGAAACTTGGCATCCCAGTTTGGAAACATTTTTTATTGGGTACAGACTTGGGGGGGTAGGAAAAAACAGACATAGTTTCTATGTTGTAAATGTTAATAAAAGAAAGAAACAAGTAAAACAAATTAAAATGTTTTGTTTTGCTGAAATTTTTTCTTCATATTTTCATGACTCCAAAATACTTTTGGATGTTATGAAAATCTATAACTACTTTAGTATAGAAATACAAAGAATAAATGAAATTAAGTAAATTCTAATAATAATAGAAAGTGGAAAACTTTGGTAGTCAATCGCTTTTTTCTAATATGATTTTATTAGTCAAGAAAGAAGATAATATTATTTTAATAAAGCATTCTCAAATGCTGTCTTTAACTTGCCAGTTTGGCTATTCATTGGTCTTAGGCTTTTATATTTTTGCCATATGAGTGTCTTCTCAGTTTCTATGGCTGGCTTGTACTTGTCATTACTGACAATTTCTTAAATAATCTCAAGTACATTACACTTAAAATTTTAATACCAAAGTCATTAAGATTAGGAGAAAATATAGAAGTTAACTGTCAGGATTTGACTTCAGAGATCTATTGGGGTCACATTTTCCTATCAAAATTTATATATTTGGGCCCAGCACAATGGCACAGTAGCTAAATCCTAACCTTGTGCAAGTGCTGGAATCCATATATGGGTGCTGAATCCTGTCCCAACTGCTCTACTTCCCATCCAACTCCCTTCTTATAGCCTGGGAAAGCAGAAGAGGATGACCTAAAGCCTTAGGACTCTACACTGATCTGGGAAAATTGGAAGAAGCTCATGACTCCTGGCTTTGGATAAGTTCAGTTCCAGCTGTTGTAGTCATTTGGGGAGTGAACCAGCAGAGAGAAATCTTTCTCTCTGTCTTGTTCTCTCCTTAAATCTAATCTGCCTTTCCAATAAAAATAAATAAATCTTAAGAAAAAGAGAGAGATGCATGTTTAAGTGGAAGGAAAACCACAATAACCAAATTTGCATTGCACTGACTCTGCTGCAGACTGTTCATTTGATTGTGAAATGAGTAATGGACTGTCTGTAACCTTTGTGATCTTTGTCACTGTGTATTTATTATTTGGGCGACTTAAGGCTTAACGTGGATGACTTCTAGGGGCAATAGAATAAGATACTGGCCTAGATGACTTGTAGGTGGTACTTATAAACCACTCATAACTTATTTAAGCTTAACCCAGTTAAATTAAATAGAGTTAAAATTTTAACTCTCCTCCCAATAGCCTCATTTCACATATAGTGAAATAATCAGACTACTATACCGGACAGTGTGGAAGAAATGTCCCTACATTTCAGAAAGTTTTGATGAACAGCACTGATCTAGAATAACTACCTCCTTCCAGAGATCTGGAAATTGCTGTTAGTGTTTGGAGTGTATCTCTATGCGTTGTGCAGTGAGAGGATGAGAATAATATAATCCTCAGAGAATTCTGACTCTTCTTGAACCGCATGCAAGACCATGAACCTGGCATGCATGAGGGAGCGGTTATTTTGCGTTGAATGGCATGTCAGCTGCATCACCACAGATGTGCAATCAGTAGGCGTACTTATTCTGAATTCCATCAGAATCATTTTAAGTACCATATGTCCAGTGGCATCTTTGGCACATTTATTTGGCTGTATCCGAATTCCGGAGTGAAATCTCACAGTCTCTTTCATAAATTTAGCATCAAAGGCCAAGGTGATGATGACATACTGAGCTTTAGAAGTCTAAGTGCAGTGAACTAGAGTGCTGAGGAGGAAGGAGAGAACGTCAGGGAATCATGTTGCTATAATGGATTAGCAGAAAGTCATCCCGAGTGAGCACAGCAACTGCAGAACCTGCTGCAGAATGTCACCCATCTCATTCTGTGACAGGTCATTATTAACTAAAAGCCATACACCAAAGACAGTGTTCATTGTGTATATGACCAATGGTAGTCTTTTTAAACAACATTGTAGTAAGTTCACAGTCACTACCTCTTCTCCCTCTGTTTTATTTTCATTTCTGCTTAGCTGTAATGTTCTTCATGTATCTTTGAATGTGTGCATGTGTGTACATGAATGTAGGCATACATTGGCTCTCACATATTTATAAATTTATTTTGTCTTTATGCACAAAAGCTTCGTGTGTGTGTGCCTATGCACATATGCATATACTGGTGCTCACTTAAAGGTACATTTTTTTTCTTTGTTTTTGGCAACTTCACCCAGTTGTTTTCAACGTGGACTAAAGCTGAAAACATTCCATGCACAATTCTGCCACCTACTAGGTGGATGTTTGTGGCAAAGTTACTTGTATTCTTGCATTGGGTATTTGGTAGGCTCAACTGTGGACATAAATTACATTGTGACTTTTGTTACTAAGTATTGCAAATTCTCAGTAGTGAATGAGGGAGCCTTTACATGTCTTTCTCTGTGTATTTTTGACAAAGAATTGCAAAGAAAGTAGTCAGCTAAACTCTGTCATGGAGGCCACCACAATCAGGTGAATTTTTTCTAGATGCCCATGACCACTGCAGGAGCTAAGAAATGCAAACCCTTTAGCCTTTTTCTCAAAGAGCTCTGTAGTCCACCAAATTGAATATAATAGCAACGAGCATTTATTAGAGTCACATTTGAAACACATGTGTCCTGCCCCTGGAGAGTGTAAACCCTTGGTCAGGTCTTATTCTTGCAGGATATGCACCTTGTGCTGGTGTTGATGGGTGCTGCCTCTATGTTCTGGGACCTTAACAATACCTTATTCCAAGCCTCTGTGCTCTACCCACTTCAGTAGTATGCGAGCATGCACATGCGCTCGCTCGTGCGCTCTCTCTCTCTCTCTCTCACACACACACACACACACTTCATCAATTTCGTTCTCTTGCAAGATACTTAAGATTGAAGGGCCTTGGCAATGTCTGCTCCACTTTGACTGAGGCAAAGCGATGTCCTTTCCCTTGCTGTTGATGTTGACAGGAGGGCACGTTTTTCCTCCATGTGCTGCTGAACTCTCAAGCAGAATGTACAAGATGTTTTCTGGTTACCAAGGATACCTGGTGACATAATCATACCTAGCCTTTCTTTCTGCCCACCCCCTCAGACTCCCCACTCACCCTCCCCTCCCCTGGGTCTTTATGTGCTGCTGTACATAAAGTACAGCTTGTACTCTATAGAGCCTCTCACTTATTTTGGCTCAGGAGCAGCTGCCAGAGCGTTGAATGGAGAGAACAGTACACTTGCAAACACTTCCAGACTCTCCATGGACAGGTTACCTCTTCAGATAAAAAGGAGCTTGTGTTTTCTCACACGCTGAAGGATTTTACCATTTGCAGATTCATCCAGTTTGTTTGGTTTGGTAGGAAGTTAACAAAAACTCTGGTGTTCTGCAAATTTGCACATAATAGACATCCTGCTGTCCTCATAGTAGATTCCTGCGATGATAGATTTTAGCAGTAGTTAATGCAGCATCTCATCTGGAAAGTTCTGGTATTCTATACAGTCAGTATGTGCAGGTGGCTATCGTCAGGCTAGACATATCTGCAGGCAGAAGATTTTACAAAGAGGAATGTGGTTTGTGTCCCATGTAGGGTGATGTTATCTGTCAAGCAACATGTAGATACCTTAGACTGACACTCCGGTCCTTCCTTGATCTTACTTGCCACTGTGTCACCCCTAGTTCCTCCCCACATTCCAGTCAAGTCAGTAATGGATTCTCCATCATGAACGACACTGCTCACCTTGTTGTCTCTCCTTGGAATTCTCCCTCTGTACTGCCAACATTGGTCGTCGTTTTAAAGAACTGTGCTAGACTCTCGCACTTTGAGTCCCCCTGTGCCATCCTCACTGACTTCATAACTTGCGGTGTTATTTACTTGAATGTCTCATCACTGTAGATGTTAAACTCTATAAAGATGTTAGGGTCCAATCTCTTTCTCCTGGCCTCTCCCTTGCAATAAGACCATAACCAATTTTTCACACTATAACTGTTTAAAGAATATGCATTGAATAGGTGATTCAATAAAGTTGCAGAAACCACATGCTCCAGTGCTAGTGCAAGCACTTCCCTTGACTACAACTAGTGGAATGAAGCGGCCGTAGGAGAGTTGAAGAATTTGAGTACTCATGGAATGGAGTCTTTGTTTTTCATGATATGATTCCATAGGCACAGGGATTTCCCCTTCCACGCCCCTTCTTCCCCACCACTATTTAATCTTCTATTAGTACAATAGTATAGGATTTCAGCAACAGCCACAAGTCCATCATTCTGCTGTTTAAGTGTATCATGAAATTGTAGGTATAGACAATGATAGAGCTTCTAGCATCCTGTTGTCAAGATGTATTTGACAGTTTCATTGGGAGTCTTCCTTTTAGAGTTGCTATAAATCATAAAACAATGTAGTCACTAATATCCCACTCAAAACATCTTCATTTTTAAATGAAAAAACAAGGATTTAGATGTGTTGTATAAATCTCAAAACTACTCTTGAGGTAGACATATTGCTCAGACACATTTCAAGAGGACCATTTTCCACCATAGAGCACATGAACCTCCTGTACTTGTTTCTCTGGTAATATAAATAGTACTGAAAAAAATAATAGATATCTTAAAGGGAACATGAGTGTTTTCCATCATATAATGCTTTTGCACAGCCTGATCAAATACCTGGCCAAAGGACTAGCCTTACTTAATCATCTGCAGAAATTCAGAGTGGCAATTCATTGGCAGCAAAAAAGGAAATGTTCCCACAACAAGAGCGAAGAACAGAGAGGAGGAAACCATTGGGACTCCTGCACTCCAGCAGTAGGAGGAGAGGAGAGCAGGAGCCAGCTGGTAGGGTGGGGAAAGATTCCTTTGACTCAACTATGTAACAGAGCATTACGTGAGTGAATTCAGAGCTTTCCGTGTGTTCTGAACTGAGTGCTGCCTGGAATGTGGACTGTAAATCTCTCATCATCCTCTTCACTGACCTGAAAACAACCCCTGTTCCTCCCATCTGCTTCCCAACCACCTGCTTTTCAGACTTTATCTGCATAACTTTTTCTCTACTCCTACCTCCTTGTCGTGTTTTCCATGGTACATCTCATTATTCTTTTAATTATTTCCATCTGATGCCATTTTTCCCTAATGAGGAGAATCAGAAAAAATAAAGTGATTTCTTAACATTTATGCATTCATCTGTGTTGTTGAGCCTGTATTGTGTCCCAAGTGCCATTCGAGTTGTTGAGCGTACTTCAGTGGACAAAACAGGCAGAGTCCTGAACTTGTGGATATTACATTCTAATAAGGAAACACTAGGGAAATGATTGAAAAATTATATTGGCAAGTTCTCAGTACTGGAAGAGAGATGCGATTGGAAGGAAAGGGATGAAAGTAGCTTATGTTCATAGATCCGTATCAAACAGCGTGAGCATGAATTGGAATTTGAGTGGCCAGCCTTCCAAGTCATGAGACCCCAGACGACTAATGGGAATCACTGAGTCTTGGTTTGCTCATCTGAATATCAATAATCATAAGGCAAATTTGCATGTACTCATGTTTTTGTCAGGATCAAATGAATTGACACATGAAACACATTCAAAACAGTTAATGCTGTTTATGGGGAACAAATCCGTACTTTGCATGCATCGGGATCCCATATGTCACTAATTCATGTCCCAACAGCTCCACTTCACATACAGCTCTCTGCTTGTGGCCTGGGAAAGCAGCAGAGGATGGCTCAATGCATTGGGAACCTGTCCCCACACCAGAGACATGCAGAAGCTCTGGCTCTTACCTTCAGGTCTGCACAGCTCCGTCCATTGTGGTCACTTGGGGAGTGAACCAGCAGATGGAAGATCTTTCTCTTTATATGTTATAGAAATGGTACTATTATCTAATAATAGTGCCTTTAGTCATCCACTTGTGAATTTTTTTAAGATTTACTTTTATCTGTTTGAAAGGCTGAGTTGAGAGAGAAGTCTTCCATCCACTGGTTCACACTCTCACTGGCTCCAAAAGCTGGCAATGGGCCAGCCCAAAGTCAAGAACCAAGAACCATTAGCTTCTTTCATTTCTCTTATGTGGATGCCAGGGCCTAAGCACTTGGGCCATCCTCCCACTGCTTTTCCAGGTGCATTAGCAGGGAGCTGCGTAAGAAGTGGAACAGCAGAGATTGAAACTGCTGATACCCATGAAGGATGCCTGTGTGGCAGGCAGCAGCTTAAGGTACAACACCATTGTTTGAAGTCCAGGTTGTGAACCCTAATGTCAAGGGCCACATTTTCGTTTTCTCTGAATCGTGAATGTTCGTTATATGGAACATGTGTCTTGCTGAATTGGAAACAAGCAGGGTGCCCTTTTCCTAAGCATTATAATGTTAGCTTCACACCAGGTTTTAGAGCTCTTCTCTAATTCTTACCATTCTTTTATCATATCTAAACAAGACTTGTGCTCTCCTCACTGCCTCTTTTCACCTTCTAATCACCCTATCCCTCAACAGTTGCTAAATGCCAATTTCATGACCCTGTCCTGCTGATAGACTTCACTCCCCTTCCTATTCACAGATCATTTATTGTAGTTCTAGTTGTCACCTGTGGCCTCATTCTATACCTGCCTAACCATTTCTGTACAGTAGGACTCATCCACTCCCCTTCTAAAACCCCAGTGTATGCTACATATTCCTAGTAATAAACCTCTTCTATTACTGCTGAACACTTTCTAATTGAAAATATAATCTCTTATTTTTTCTCATTTGATGGTTAAAATCACTCTCTGGGGCACAAACTTCAAAAGTACCAGAAGTGTTACTGGTAAAAAACCAGAAGTTCAGAAAAGTGAAGTAAAAATCTAAGTGTCCACAGGTAAAATGACAGACAACCTGAATCACCATTATCTGAAACAGTATTCTTATTTGAAAACGTTTGCATTTGGCAGTTTTATGGCTTGAATTTTCACTATCAACTTCACTGATTACTCACTGTATGACCCAGGGAAATGTCTCCAGTTTCCAATGTTGTAAAATAAAGCAACTCTTGTCTTACATGATTCCCTGGAATAGTTTTGAAGATTAAGAGATATAGTAAGAAATCTCAAAGTGTAAACCAAAAGTAAGGATGTGAATAAGCTCTGTAAGCATGTCATACCTCTAGCTTCCCTGTGTGAAAGACAGAAAGGAACAGTTCATGTAACTTCTATATGTATCTGAAAAACAGAATTTTAGGCAAGACTGCAGAATTGTGATGCTTATAAAGGATATAGAATTGAGGGATTTATTTTTATGACTTAAGTTTATACCCTGAAAAACAGTATTAAATTACAACTTTTTAAAAATTACCCAACTCCTCACAAACAAACTCATTAGGAGCCTAGGAGAATGTATGTGTGTTTGGGTGAAGTACAATACGCTGAGAGTCTTTACATTTACCTGTAAAATTCAGTCATGCCAAATGTTGAAATATAGACTTGTCTTACATAGTGAGAGTTTAATCTTATGGACAAAAGTTTATTACATACTCCAGAATCTGTTCAAATTTCCCTAAATTATTGTTGAATTGACAGTTACTTTACAAACTATCCTTTGGAACTTTAGTTCCAATTAAAATTATATGAGGATTTTTGTGAAATTTCTAACCTGAGTGCTTTATATCTTTTCCTAAGTGTTCAGGAGCCTTGAGAAAAATTAACTATATGATATTTTCACAAAGACCTTTTAATGAAGATAATGTATGGACAGACATCTCTGTCATCATTTTGTCCTGCTACTCAGGATGGGCAAGGGTCTAACAGCAGAAAATAAAAGGCAAGGAGTCCATATTTTAGTACACTGTGGTCCAAAAAATAAGAGTTGGCAAGCATGGGGGGGGGATAAGTAGAGCATCCATCCATACATGTAGATCTTGTACCTCATTCTGCCTTCACACCATTTGACTTTGAAACCAGCTATGTGTGAAATATAAGTGAATCACAGGCCCTACTAGACCTCTCTCTGGAGGAAAAATCATGTAGTATGGCTCAAAGGATTTAATTGTAACAATCAGGAGCAAGGAGTTTCCAGAAGTAGTTCTCCCAATAGCTGCTCCAGATTTTTGATCTTTTTAGGCGCTAGCTGTCTGATTTCAGCCCAGAACCATCTACCTGGATTAAAATTAGCATTTTGTGTTTCTAACTGGATACGTTCCCCCGCTCTTTACCTTCTTAAAATGGACAAGCTTTCCAAGCAGGGAGCCTGAAGCACAAGGAGGGAACCTTGAGCTTTTGGTGCCCCAACTCAAGGTTAGATACAAGTTGAACAAATTGGGCAGGAACCAATATAAAAAAGATAACTTCACATTCACGCATTTTCTCCAACTTAACGTTAGATCTGATATCTGAGTGTACCTTACCCAAGTTCACACATTGTATCAATGAAGAATCAGATGAAGACGCAAGTCTTTGTATTCTCAATTCATCTGTCTCCATGAACCTTACACAGAAGGATGACTATTGTGTGCCTTGTGGGCCAAGGACCCCACTTTCTGGAAATGCCTGTGTCCTCCCTCAGAATGTTAAAGGAGGATCTGATGGGCCTGATACTAAATATGTGTCTCCTACATTGTGATGAGGTTCCACTGAGCAGAAAGACGTAATATTTATTCTGAAAGATGAGAGGGATACATTGAAAACGACCTAGCATTTTTCTCTGAAGATAGTTGTGGAGAACAGGCTCCAGGGCACCACTCAGTTATTCCCACATCCTGTTGCTTGCGCGTTTGAGTCAGCCCCTCTCCCTGAGGACCAGTGGACCTGCAACTTTCTCATGAAGAGAAGAAACAGCAGTATTGGGATACAGCTTACTAGGCTTACATCAGAAAACCTAAGAATCCATATCAGAAACTGTCTTAAGATCTTGAGGAAGTGAGTGACCATGTGAGAGACGCCTATGGGGCAAGGAATTGTGAGTGATGTGGAGGGCCTGTGAACCATTTCCAGCGGACACTCCACAAAATATCCGGGCTTAGACTCACATACTCACCAGACAAAGAACTCTTCCAACAATCAGAGAGTTTAAAAACAAATTTTCCCCTGTCCAGCCTGCAGTTTGAGAGTATCTCAGCCAGTAGCACCTTGATTGCAGCCTGTAAACTTAGGGCAGGTCCAGAGCCTTGAAACCATGGAGGTAATGAGTGTGTGTGCATGTTTGTTAAGCCAGCAAGATTGTTAGGTAGCTCCCAACAAGCTAGTACAATCCCTTTACTGTTTTCTAAACTACTGTTTAGTGTCTCACCTATCTAAAAAAATAAAAAAAATAAATAAATCATCTTCAGATTTTCCCAGCAGGTAGGTGTTATTATTCTGCTTAAACATCTCCAGTGGGTAACAGATTTGAGCATTGTTAAGCTCAGCCCTACTAAGAGTAATGCACTCTCCACCAGAAGCCTAGCTTAGGCTATGGATTTTCAGGTGGGCTGGGAAATGTTCCTGTGGCTGCTGGCACCAGGCTGCCCAGGTAGCTGTCCATCAGTTCTAAATGTGAAAGGAGGGGTAGGTGAGAGCACATGTGGCAGGTCAAGAATATCAGCTGCTCCCACTTTTACTGGCTGGCAGTCTTATAAATGTTCATTTAGTTAAATAAGTTCTATGGGCCTTGCCTTGCATCCTTGCATAGAGTTATGGCCCCTCATAGAGTTATGGCCGTCACGTGAGATGTCTGTTGAACATGAACATGTCTGTTGTCTGTAAATCAGCAAGTGATTGCAACTAATGGTTATGATTAAAGTAACAGTCATTTGTCAGTAAATATTTGTCGAAGCTGGTCCATGCTGATGGAGACAGGCTCTCCAGGGAAGCTGCTGATGTGAAGATTAGAAGACTGGGCCCAGTTTGGAATTGCATCATTGCTTCTGTATTCCCAGCAGTACATTTCAGGTCTTGCTTCAGGAATTTGTTTTTTGTTTGGTTTGGTAGGAACAAGCAGCCCCTGGAGCCAGTGATGTTGTCATCAAACTTAGTTGGTAATTAGTCTCCCAAGCAGCTCAGTGGCAAGGAGACAGTGTGAAAGCTTGGATTCCGTTGTGCAGGTGGAGGTGGGGATCCTAGAGGCGGTGTATATGCTTGGCTATTTTTATGCTTCTGCATGCAAGAAGGTTCCAGAGATTCTGAGTAAAGCAATTAGCAGCCCTCTGTCTGCAGGCAGAACTGGTTTGAACATGCTTCTATGTTCTTGAAGGGCTCTTGCAGCCTTGGCAGTTTATCTGACGAAAGATTTAGCTAAGCAAAGTGTCTTCACTTAAATCCAGCCACTTTGCACCCCCAGTCAGCCCCAAATTTGTTTATTTTCCTTCCTGTAACTGTGAACCAACAAAATTAAATTAATCCCCAAGAGCTCAAGAAATTATTAGCATGTTTCATCTATCTATTCGAAGATTTCCCAGCCAGCATTGTTAATTCTTTCAGCATAGACAATTTAGATGTTTTTATTCTGCTCATTGAGAAGAAAGAAAATATGTTTTATATATGTATCTTCAGGCTTTATTTCATATATCTGTTCAGTCTACATGATTTGCATCCCTAATAACCATTCCCCCCACTTCATTGTAGGTTTAGTTTGTCACCTTCAGCAAGTGTAACACTAAGATCCCATTATTAAAACCAACCTCCTTAGCAAGCACTTCCTTTGGAAATGTAAGCTGAACATGTTCACAGCCAGCCAGCGTTCTCTGTAGATGTTGATATTAGATCCCGCAGAAATGTTTCCTATCATTGGTCTGAATTTTTGCAAGCCTCTGTCCACATCCTGTGCTCTCAGCAGCATGAAAGTGCATATGGTTTAGAAATCCATCAATTGGACCACATAGAACCATGCTATCAGCACTACATTTGGTATCTTTATCCACCCAAGTTTTTTTCCCATGATCTCAGAGTATTTTTGTATTATTTTCTTCCCTGACAGGAGGCAAACGAGAGAATTGTTGTTGTTGTTGCTCATGTTCAGTTTCATAATCTAGACTTGGTGGCTAGTGCTAATTCAAGTACTAGTGTGAACTATTTAGTCCAACTTTCTCAGTTTTCCTCCCTCAGTAGTTCAGTTGGTGCTAGCAGCCTTCTCCACTATGGCAATTAAATGCTTTTTCATCTTTGATCCTAAAAGCCTTTTCACCAACAGTATATTACACACCTCTGAAAACTATCTCCTCAGTGCTCAGCTTCTGTCGCTAGATGGAGAGCTCTTACAGAGAACCTGTTTGCCTTATTTGGTATAAACCCAGGGCCTAACATCAGACCTTGCTGAAAGCTGATGTTTCAAAGCTACAAATTTCTTAAATAGGTCATTATTCTTAGAGTCTGTTTCACATATATCATGTCATCTAAATCTTGTTATAACTTTGAGGACACCAGGAACACATGTGAACTAGTGAAAAGTTCACACGTGCAGCTTCCAAATTAAGGATTACATTCTCCTGGTTCATGGATGACTATTACCACTCATAAAGTACATGTAGAATTCATCATAGTGTTCCATTGTACAGATGGGGCAACTGAGCTTGTGAGAAAACTTACCAGGAAGTTTGTGGTAGAAGTAATTCCTATGTATTTCAGCATATTTTCTTTATGCATTTTTCATTTGGCCACAGACATGTGGACCAACTGTGCACATCCTTAAACTAGCATACACTGAAAGTTTTAATATCCAGTGTTAGAGATAATAATTATTGCCCATGGTCCAGACACCATGAGAAAGAAGCAACATGAGGCAGAGGAAAAATAGAGTAAGATGTTGTGACCATCAGCAATGAAAAAAGAGAAAACCTCCCTTAACGTAAGGGAAGGCTCCGCCACCATATCGGTGCAGATACGTATCAGCAGGGATTGTTCCTTTTCTTAGTAAATAGCCAAGACACCATTTTTTGAATCAAAAAAAGCCTTCCACCTGACCTCATAGGCAAAGTCATACTAGTTTATGTTGAAGGGAGCCATTATAATTATCTCACCTTTGGATCATTTTCCTGTATATTTCTTTGCATTTTTGATGAGAAGGCAAGGACTTATTATATGTCTTGTGAACACCTGTCCAACAGGATTTATGGTAGATACTTTCAGATGGTCCTTCCTTTATTTCAGATAAATGCTTCTGCATAGAATTGTGGCTTCATATAATGTTTTGCACAACTCCATGTAAGGTTTCTTAATTTTTTTCTAGAGAGGAAATATGCATCTTCTGCCAACCTACTGTTGTGATTTCTCTTTATGTGAGCTTTGGCCTCCCAACATTTTGAGCCTAAAACTCTTTGATGTCTCTAAGTATAAAATAAAAGATTATTATCTTCACCCTATAGGCTTGGGAGGAGGGCAAACATGAAACATCCCTATGTTTTCATATTTCTATGGTAATAAATGATGCCAGTCCTAAGGCTGTCATATTTGGCCTGTCTTTATAGAATAAGCACTTGGTGTGCCATGTTTTGTCATGCTTGCAGTGCTGTTCCCTCTTACTGTTTCTGACTGAGCAACTTGACACAGGAGGCATCGATGGTCTGATTCTTCACTCTAACCCCGCAGGGTTTACAGTTAATGCTTTGCACACAAAAGAGGCTCAATGCATGAAAACATGCATGGGTGAGTTTTCCAGTTTGATTCTATAAGCTGCTTAATTCTATTAAGCACCACCACCTAGGTTTTCATAAGACATTTAATTGATACATATTTCTCATTGCATTTTAATACTTCATAAATGTTTGTGTCACTTTCAGTAGACCCCAAATGAATTGAAATTAAAATATTTCAAATTACAAAATTAATGCTTTGAATATCTCATACAAATGGCACTGGGCTCATGATACTTGATTTCTGAGTTTCATGGCCATGCTTGAATGCCTAACTTTGTGTTCATGTGGTATAAAATTCTGGCATTGATGCCAAGTTTATTTATGTCCAGTTTTAATCCTTATCATTCACAGATGAGGAAGCTGGCATATTTAGCTTACTTTTCATTAGTGAATTAGGGACACAAACTGTTCTCAAGATACTGTATATGCATTTGTGGTTATTGATTGTTTTTCCACAAAAAAAAAAAAACATATTCTAGTGTGTGACCATTCCCAGACTAGCTGGTTCTGAAGATCCAGAGGAGTTGAAAAATGCTTTGGTTTTAATGCCTCATTCCAATACTGCTGATTTTTTTTTTTTTTTGGTCATGGAAAGAAAAGTCACCCTCATATCCTACTAAAAGTCCTATCAACTCAACTAATCTTGTTTCCTTTTTGGATATATATCTTGGAATATCTTCTGTTTCCAGCTTAGCCAGTGATGAGGAAAGCAAGTCATCATTTGCCTTTCCACAACCTGCAACCCTGTTTTGCAAATTCTTTTCCACCTTTGAGGTCTTCCTAAATGTAATCATGGTGAGAAAAACAAAGTCTACAAAGACAATTTCTGGAAATACATGGGGTTTACTGCTCAAGAGTCAAGAAAGAGAGCAAGAATGGTAATGAAACGAGGGACATCCTTGCCCTGGTTTTGTGCCATCTGAATCTGAATCTTGGCAATACACCCTTTTATCTGCAGGCGATTCAGGAGCCCCAGATGCCTTGCCTTCCAGTATAGCTACTGTGGGAAAATTGCAGAAGAGCTTCAGGCTATAGGTTGACCTATGCAAATTCAATGTATGCACACTTACATTATTAGAATGCTATCTCTGATGATGCCTATTTCAAGACTTGTTTGCTTAGGTAGTTTCCGATTGATAACAATCTCAAGCAGTGGCCAATATTTACTTAGCATTTTATAATTCACAAAATGTGATCATATTGTTGTTGCTGATATTATTAAATGTTCTGTTATTATACTAAATATTCTGGTTTTTGCTTGTGCTATTTTTATTGCTAATTCTTGGAGGTACTGTGGCCTGTGTTTCACAGATGAAGAGACATTCTAATGAGGATAAAGAATTCTGTGACATAAGTTAGTTCTAAGTAATGACTCCTGTGTACATTTTCAACCCCTTAACCTATGCACTCACCCTTAGAGCTATGTAGATCTCAAGTTATTTGACATAATCAGAGTCATGTTAAAAAGGTTTTACCTATCCAGCCTTCGATACTGTACCATGTGCTCACTAGATATCAAATACTCCAGAAAGAGCTTTACTCGTTGAAAATGTACCATATTGGGAAGGAAACAGTTCCATGTTATGCTAGTGATTTTTATTCTCCATTTGAAAATATGTGTAAATCTTTGAAGACTTTGGAAGTTGAAGCCAGGGGTTAGGACTCACAATTGGCACATTCTCACCTTCTTACAACTGGGATGAGATTCACCAAAGAGAATTTCTTCTTTTATCTAAAATTCTCTAGGAAAGACAGACCCTGACTGCACTAACAAGTAGAAAAACGTGTCTGGCCTCACAAAGCTGCTTTAAACTCTGAAGTTGGCTGACAGTCTCATGTATAAACAGGGAAACATTTTTACTGGTACTTTAACAGAGTCTGATCTACAAATCTAAAAATCTCACTGCAAGAGTCAGTGGTTACTCTAGGTTAGACTTCAAGGCCTACCGCTTCCTGGTGATGTCAACAAGGATAACTGATGTTTATTCTATGGTTCGCACCCCCAAGGCTGCAGCAGACATTTTGCACATCACTTCTAGGATGAACAGTAGATGTGGTAATCATCACAAGACTGAGCTAACACATCTGCTAGAAGGGTTATTCATGTATTTAAATAAATAGCAAAGCAGTGAGGACTAGGAGGGTGTGGACCAGTGGGTTGAGTCAGACAGGCCTAAGTATAAAATCTAGCTTCACTACTTGTTACTCAGGCCAGCAAGGCAACTTTCCATAAGCAGTGAATTATAAATAGCTGCTTTCCAAATAAGACAAAAAGGTGCCTGAGACGGGCATCTGAAACAATGTTTGAGCTGCCACTTGGGAGCCTACCTGTCACATTGAGTTCCTAGGTTCAAGTCTGCTCTGCTCTATATTCCAGTGTAACACAAATGTTCACTAAGCAATAGCTACAGGCAATGGCTCAAGTAATCGGGTACCTGAATCCAAGTGGAAGAGTCAGATTGGGAGCCTGGCTTCTGTCTTCAGCTTGGCCCAGTCCTGACAATTGTAGGCTTTGGGGGAGAGGGATGCTCTCTCTTCCCATTTCAAATAAAATATCTTTAATATGCTTTACAAGTTAATTTGGGATATGCATTATTCTTCTATTCTTACTTCCTAGAATTCCCAGACAAAAAATGTATCACTGTGAAGAAGCTAGGTTTTCTCCAGTCCAATTTTTCCTAAGTTACCAAAGTTTTCTCTTAAAAACTCTTTTTTTTTTCTTTTTAAAAGATTTATTTATTTTATTATTTCATGATACAGTTCCATAGGCTCCAGGGAATTTATTCTTTTTTTAATATCCTTATTTTTTAATTGGTAATAACATCGTATTATGTGATACAGTTTTGTAGGTGCTTGGATTTCCCCCACTCCTCCCACAACCCTCCCCCCCATGGTGCATAACCACAGTACAAGTTCAGTTGAGATTCCTTCATTGCAAGCACATACCCAGCATTGAGTCCAGCATCTTATTGTCCTGATAACTTTAACGGCTTCTTGGGGAGGCCTTCCCTGGTCTGAAGGCAGAGCTAACAGAGTAAAATCCCGGTCAGTTAAAAGCCCCAACAAAACATCAGCAACAGTATATAGTGTTATGGAATTGATTGACATAGTATTGAGTAAACAATATGTTAAAAATAATGCAAGTTCAATTTTTCGAAACATGTGTTGAGACAGTATCAATGACAGGATAAAAAAAAATACAGGTTAAATTAAGGCAAACATGTGGTATCTAACCTTTTGGGATTCGCTCATTTCCCTTAGCATAAAAACTCTTAAACATTTCCTTCTTCATTTTTGCAGGTATGTCGGTCCCAGGAATACATTCCAACCTTTGCTGTATTCCTTTTGCATTTTGGGGCTACTGAGTGAATTCTAGAGGTAGCCAGGTGACTGACTTATGTTTTCCCTAGATAAGAGCACATCTTCCTCTCAGACCTAGAGCACCAGATGTTGAAGGACCATGTAGTATTCTCAAGTCTGGAGAAGGTCCCCCCACCCGCCTTCTAACAGTGAATCCTGTGTCTATGTCAACTATTTTTTCCAACCAGCTCATTTATTTTTTTTTTCATTCATACTACAATAAAGTTCAAAATTATCACAGATTACTGAAGTTATAGTAGAGTATATCATTTTTAGCAATTTGATGAACAAAGATAAATAGTTTGTCAAAACCACATCTGTAAAAATACTGACATATCCAGGGAGTTCGTTCCTTTTACCCCACAGAAGGACATGTGGGGAAACTACCAGTGAAGGGATTTGCTCATGCTGTGAGATTGCCTGAGCCAAAACTCATGTTCCTGTGTATTCCAAAATCCAGCAACATCTTTTTTTCACATCTTTTTGTCCATGTTTCTGCCTTCTTCTGGCCTCTGGAGCAAGCTCAGGCTCAGTTTGCAATGAAGATACAATGGTCTGATATGGCAGCCATCGAGATGCTTTGGGAAAATGCTACTGTGCTTGGAACTTGCTTCTCTGCCTCTCAAGTGCTTAACACTGCTGGGTCATCATCTTGTCCCTGACCAAATCAGAAAGTGAAATACCCTGGGGCTGTGATTATACTGTCAGCCCTCCATTAAGACTGATTTATTCATAAGACACATTTTTGAGACACATGGAAGTCACATAGGAAAAAAAAAAAAACATTTTTACAGTTTGTACCCTTCATGCCATGGTATCTTGAGATGTCTTGGAGTCACTAGATGTATGGCATTTCTCAAGGCTGAGTGACGATATATAATAGTAAAAAGTACTTGTCCTGAAAACTTGAAAATTCAAAGTTTACTCCTGCCTCTTCTGATGGTCTTTTAATAGTCACTTTACCCAATATAGAAAGTTGATTAAAATGGAGTTGCACATTTCATTATGGAAAAAATGGGTTAAGTAATGAGTATGAATTGTTTAAAAGAAGTAGTTGGGGTGCAGTGAGTTAGACCACCACCTGCAACACCAGCATCTAATATGGTCACTGGTTCCAGTTGCTCCTCTGCTGATCCAGCTCCCTGATAATGTACCTGGGAAAGCAATAGAACAGTGCTTGTGCCCTGCCATCCATGTGAAAGATTCAGATGAAGCTGTTATTAGTTGGCTTCAGCATAGACCAGCTCTGGCTGTTGCACCCATCTGAAGAGTGAAGTCAAAGAAATAGTCCATACCCTTTCCAATGATGTTCATTTTCTAAACAAAATTAAATTAAAGCCATTCATGACTAAAACATTCATCTTATTAATGGGCTATGAATAAACATTTTGTTCCTATTTTATTTAATTTTCTAATTCAGCTACCCATATAACATTTGTTTGTAGTATCACCTTATAATAACTTGTTGTCTGAGTTTATGTAATGATTTTATATTGCATTTTTTCTTTGCATTTTCTTCCATTTTAAAATTGAGGCATAACTTACACACAGTAAAACACTTAGTCCATGGGGGTTATGTTTGTGAGAATTGTGCATGTCACTCCAGAAAATCTCTATATTGACTCCAGTAACTCCTCCTGTCACCCTCTGACAGCTTCCATCACCATTCATCATTCCTGTCGCGTCCCCCAAACCAAGAAGTGTGGGATCATCGCAGCTTCATTCTTTGCTTCTGACCTCTTTTAGTCAGTGTGCAATTGAGATTCATTCATCTGTGTTCTAGTAACCATCTATCTGTTCCTCTCTGTTGTTTAGTGTTCTGTGAATACACCACACAGAAACATACCTTCATTAGTTTATCTGCTTGCTTCATTTCCATTTTATATGGGCTTCTGTAAGTAAAAAACCTGGGGATAAAGTACTCTAAATCATTTTCCATCAGTTCCCAAAGTATAAGGGTACTTATTATCAGGGGCCTTGACCCCAACCTGGACCTTTGTTTCTCAATGTGGGTATTTATCCTTCCAGTGTTGCAGCTGGTGTCATGGCAGAGTGGGAACATGCTCCCTTGGGATAAGGGCCTTGGGTTCATGTGGCAGCTCAGTCTGGCCAATAGTGAAATGACCAAGTTTAGAGTAGTCCCTCTGCCTTTTCAGCTCTAGTATTCTGTGGTCATTCAAAAAGTATCTCCTCTGTTCTCAGAGCATCTCATCCTTCTGAAACATTCCTATAAGACCCTCTTCTATGTTTCTCAGTATTTAAGAATTCAAAGCATCATGTTATTTAAGATAATATCTCTGGTGGCTTTTATCTGTCATATCTCTGTATTTCCTTCTTGTAGACTTGAAGCCTAGAGAAGAAACTGTCTAAAGAACTTGCTGCAAGAAAGATTTTCTTACAATGTATTGGGCTTTATGTTTCATAACATCTGTCAAGTCCCTAGAGTTCTATTAATTTGCAAAGCTAATCATAGATAACAGACTTTGCTATATTATTGTTTAAATTGATCCATACTATTGAACATATTTCTGGGACACAGTGTGACATTCCAATATGTGGATACACTCAGAAAGATCAGATCAGGTAGTTAATATGCCTGCTACTTCCAACATTTATCATTTCTTTGTATCAAAATCTTCTCTGCTATTTTGAGATACTAAATTAACTGTTATAACCTGTAGTTACCCTACTGTGTCATAGAACACTGAAGTTATTATTCTTAATTATTCCTATCCAGCTGTACTCCTACACTTATTAACCATTCCCTACCCCTCTCAACACCCTGTGCATATGCAGTGTGCCCTAGAGACCACTACGTATGCTTTATCATACTTTAAAATTAAAATGCTAGTACTTTCTGACTCTCATCCTTGTTTAGCACTTATCTTTCTGGTTTTTTTTTAAAAAGATTTATTTATTTTATTGCAAACAAAGTTTTACATGCAGGAGAGAGAAGGAAGGAAGGAGGGAGGGAAAAGAAGGGAGGAGAGGGTGGGAGGGAGAGAGAGAGACAGAGAAGATTTCCATCTGCTGGTTCACTTCTCAAATGGTGTAGTGGCCAGAGCTGAGAAACCAAGAACCAGGAGTGTCTTTCCAGGTCGTCCACAACCTGGGCTTAAAACATTCTGTGCTTAAGTCTGCTGCTTTCCCAAGCCATAAACAGGGAGCTGGATCGAAACTGGAGCAGCCCAGACCATATGGGATGCTGGTGCTTACAGGAAAAGGATTAGCCTATTCAGCCATGGCCCCTGCCCTCTTTAGCCATTAGCTTTGGTGTGATACCTTCTAATCTATTGACTTTTTTTTTTTTTTTTGCTATTTGATTTGCAAGAGAAGTTGTATAATTTGAGTTTGAGTACCCAATAATTAGTCAACCTGTGAGCTGACCTATATTCTAGTTCATTCCTAGCAAGCACTGTTCACTTGACAATGTCTGGCTTTAGAATTTAACTTATTCAGTATATGTTTTTCCTCACAATTTATAGAGACAATGCCTTTAACAGGTAGTGCTTCCTATCATGGTGTATGCATCCTTCAGTGTTTTTTATTTTAAAAGTAAACATTGCTTCACTTTAAGAAATACTACCTTTTCCCGGTATGGAAAATCTGGAGAGAGTTGAACAGTGAAGCAGGATATTTTCTAGTTTGTCTTAAATAATTTATTTTCAGTGCCAGTGAAATTTAGAGGTTAGCAAACTTGCCATATAAAGAATTCAAAATTGCATATCTAAAATGTATGCACTTATGAAATACCTACTAATTTCATGTACCATCTTTTTAGGCATATTCTTTGCAACCAAATAGAGACGAGTGCAGACTTATAGAACCAAAAGGGCTGCACTCTGCAACAGATTTTGACACAGTTATTAAGATCCCACAGAGAGAATACCTGGTTCAAACCTGGCTCCTTTGTTTACAATCAAGTTTCATGCTAAAGTATATTCTGAGAGGCAGGATAGTTCAAGTAACTCGATCCCTGCCATCCACATCTGGAACCCAAGTTGTATTCAAGGTTTATATTCAGCATGGTCCAGTCTGACAGTTAGAAGCATTTGGGGAACAAAGCATGAACTAACCTGTCTTCTTTTCAAATAAAGTGAAAATATAAACAGTTTTAAATACCTAAAAACTGTATTTTTTAATAATGACCCAGCAACTTTGGACAAATCACTAAACCCTTTTTTGCCTTAGCCATCTTATCTATAAATCAGAAATAATGATGTATATTTTTCAAGATTGTTTGAGGATGTTAAACAGGCATATGCAATCCCTGGCATATATATTATGAGTCCAATACAGGTAATTAATGAAATTTTTCAGAATTGCCCTTTCTGCTTATTATATATCCAAACAAATCTTTGAATATTTACTGAAGCAAAAAGCTTTAGACTCTAACTTTGGAAGTTCCAAAATGAAAGTGTGGACTTCATTTTCATATTCATAGGGGCCTAGACCTTTTACTATTCCATTAAATATTTCCAAAATTTCTATTAGATCTAATAAAAGCCCACATTTTAAAGATCCAAATTATGCCATCTTTAGTGACGAGCATAGAAGGACCTAATCAATTTATTAAGTGACTGCAATTTCTACTGTTTTTGCAAATTGACAGCCGAATCAGGAGGTATGACAGGATGGTGCAAGTAAGGCTCGCGTTCAATGACTCTGGAATCTGGGAACCAGATGGGATTTGCTCCCTATTATCAGGAAGTGAGAGGAAGAGGGGAAGTAAAAGCTTGTGAGATTAAAAACTCAATATTCTTGAGGGAGACTGGCTGAGTTACAAAATAAAAAATCAGGTTGAAGTGATTTTAACTTAAAAAAGGTATATTGTTTATCTACAATTTTAAAGTGGTCCTCTCCTCAGGTAACCATTTAGCGTTTCTGTGGTTTTTCTTTGATGGAGCATGAGTGAGTGTGAAGCATTGTAACAGGTCTGACCATCGGTTTCTTTCATAAATCTCCTCCAGTGCATATGCTATGTGCCCTGGACAAGAACACTGCCCTTCGAGGCAGAGTGTTCTGCAACCCAGAGCACTGACTATGGGATTGGGAGCTCTTCGATCCTTTGTTTCTTCCAAAGACTAAGGTTAACTCTGTGGCAGACTGGTTCACAAAGTGAAGGAAATAACCTATCTGTGATGGACTAGGACTCAGCTGAGGTGTTATCTGATTACAAAGTTCATGACTATTGCTGAGCTCAGATAAGGAGAATGGCATAATTATTACCTAGACTCCCAGACTGTCCCTTTGAACATCAAATTCCACTTTGAGAAGTCTAGCATCATCTGAAGCAGGTAAAAACTCATATAGTTCAACATATCAACTGTTTTAAAAAATGTGGTTTATTTAGTCATTTGTCATTTATTGACCTCCTGTTGTTTGTGTCAGGTGCTATGCTAGGATGGGAATATAAAAGATGAGCTAAGGCTTGGTCCCGTTTGAAAGAGCTCAGAATATTGTGGAGCCACAGGTTGGTGTTGTGACTCAGTAGGCAAAGCTGCTACCTGCCATACCAACATCCCAGACTGCTCTGCTTCCAATCCAGCTACCTTCTAATGCACCTGCATAAGCAGCAAAAGATGATCCAAGTACTTGGAACCTTTCCACAAAAGTAGGTGACCTAGAAGGACTCCGCGGCCCCTGCTTCAACCTAGTCCAGTCCCAATTATTGTTGCCATTTGGGGAGAGAACCAGCAGATGGAAGATCTTGATTTGTCTCTCCGTCTCTCCCTCTCTGTTACTCTTCCTTTCAAATAAATATGTACTTTTAAACATATGGTAGAGATATACATATTTTACAAAAAGGATATCTGCAATATCTTTATGGGTCAATGAAAAGGGAGCAACCATTTAGGCCCAGGAAGGCATGATTCAGGAAATGCTTCAGAGATAAGAGTATGTATGGCTGGGGTCTGGAGTTTGTCCACCAAAGATGTGAAAGGAGCATCCACAGTACAGGGGTAGGTGGAGAGGGAGGAGAGGACATCTTTGGAGAAGTGCAACTAAATTGATTGGTCTAGAATGTAGGGTGCATCAGAGAATGGCTGGGAAACAGATGCACAAAGTTGTGAAAGTTCTCACCAAAGCAAAGAATTAGATTTTTTCTGCAAACATCAGAACTGTTTAGTTCCAAGGCAAGAAAGAAATCTGGTCTTGTGTTTGTTTTTGTTTTTTGCAGTATGTTATTTAGTAACAGATCTTAAGTGCCATTTATTCAACCTTTTTGTTACTCTTATTAGAATATTGAGACATAGATAAGGGGAATAACTTGATTCAAATCACAGAATATATTAGTAAAATTTGGTTCCATTGGAGTGAAAACACTGGAATATAAAAGTGATTAAATAAGATAATGTCCACTTCTGTCTGACCAAATGAAGTACATAATCTAAGGCAATGACAGATAAGGACCAGTTTCTGGTGATGTTCCTCTTCCATTCTTAGCATGTGGCTTCTATTTAGTGGTAACATTCAGCTGTTCTGTGTCCCCATGGACATATGGACCTACCCCTGCCTATTAGCACACTGCATTATACTTTCATCTCCATGGATAGAACAAAAGTCTCATACTGCAAAAAGAAAGCTGAGAGGTATATTTATTTTGGTTGTTCATACACTTGTCCATACACTCTGGGACTACCTATAGCAGGCGATCTGCATCAATGACATTTTGTGTAGAAGGTCAAGAGTTCCTGAAAGTATCGTCCCATCCAGGATGATGGCACAATTCAGGTGCTTTCCCCAATAAAAAGACCGAGGAGTGGAGCAAAAGGTTCAGTACTCTTTAGGGCTATTTCATAGAAGGGGCAGCCCAAAGGGGAAGAGGTAGTGCTGATGTATAGAAAGTACATACAACTAGATGAGGATTCTGTAGCAATTAGACCATTCTATGAGTAGAATGGACAACTTCCGAAAGCATCTTCTGCCTCTGGGCATAGGCAGTCTCAGGGGCTGGACAAGCCCAGTTATAAAAGGCAGGTGAGCATCACACTGACAGAACAGTTTTGAGTGTTCATCCTTAGAATTTACAACTTGCCATTGAATATAAGCTAATAATGCTATATACAGGCCCATAGTACAAAGAAGGTAATAAATAGTGCTGGCAATGAACAGAAGAATAGGAAATATTATTCATAAAAGAGGTTATATTACCCCCTCCTCAGGCAGTGTAGATGGAGATATTTAACTTCTAAAAAAAAGCATATTCAAGAGAAAGGTGACAGTGGGTGGAAAAACATGCAAAGACACAGAATACAAAGCATGGAAAAGCTAAAGGTGACAAGAGTGAAGACTGAGTTGGGGGAGGCACACGGAATAGGTGCTTGGAAAGAACATAAGACGATAACTTGTAGAGCCCTGAGAGTCAAATTAAAGTGTTTGGCATTTGCAATCAGTCACTGGCACCACAGCACAGGCGTGTAGGACGATCCTCTGGAAAAATGTCTTCCATCTACACATCTCCATTCTCCCCTGCCTTTGATAGTAAACATACTGTTAAGTTTTGCTTCCTAGCTGAAACTGAACACAGACTCCAAGCCACTGAATCATCTCAGATTTTTTTTCTTACCCACCAAAAACAACTCCAGCATGGCATGCATTTGAACAAACCAAACGTGATTTCGCTCTTCTAATTTTCAGAGCTTTTTTTGGCTGAATGCAGAGTGAGAAATTCATACCTTTTTCAAACAGTGTAGGTTCTTTCTCCCAATTCTTCTCCTCCATCTGGTTCTCTGGAGGCCTTGGAATCCAGCAAAGTGTGAGTTCACTGTGCTGAAATCCAAAAAAGACTGCTAAACTGTGAAGGAACATTTGCATTCCAGAGCAACTGAAAGGTAGTCCACAACACTTTTGCAATAGCAAGGGGAAAATATCTGTAGATTATGGCTCTTTCACCCTTCAGCAGTTACAGTATGGGAAACCCTGAACATGCTCACTGGGCCTCTCATACCTAGTCTTAGCCACATTTGGCTAGTGAGTGGCATTGGGGGGGGGGGGGTTGGAAGTGGAAGAAAGAGGAAGAAAAACATGAATTTATTCTTTTTCTAGTGTCAGACAATATTACAGCCAGGATACAATTAAAGGGGACCAGATCACTTCACCATCTTCTCTTTGAGCTCTGCACGAGGTTTGTTTCTCTTGAATGGCTTCTGGAGCTGAGTATTTGGCACACACATTAGTAGTGCTCTGTTGGGAAGGAAACCGCAGTCTTGATCCATGATCTTGGCATGTCATGATGGCCTTCTCAAGCTATTGTCTTCTACTGGCAGAAGTAAAATTAGAAGGCTTTGTTTTCAACAGAAGCCAAATGATTGCCAAATCTGTTCAAGTGATCTCTGGAGAATGGAAGTTAGCTTGTGGCCCCCTGGCTGTTCAAGTTGCCGCTCCCAGGAGTTAGAGGCTTAAAGTTTTCCCTTTCTTTTGAAAGAGGAGCAAGTTTGGTTTAAACAAGCTTTTCCATCATGCCCTGGAGTGCAAGGAGAGACCTTTCATGACCTTAGTTGTTTGGCTTACACCATTTGTGGCTTGCTATAATTTAGGAAGTAATTGCAATTCATAAAGCCAGGTAGAAAATAAACATCTTGGCAAGGCTGAGTTTTAGGCAGCTCTGAAGGGAACTGACTCATGAGTGGAATGGTACTGGGAACGTTTCTAGTCTCTGCTTGCAGAGCTTGAGTCTAATGGATGATTCAGAGTAGTTTAATTCTGATCTTAACTGTTCAGGCTGGCAGTCATTACTGTGTCTATGCCTAGTTGAAAACATCATCTCTTAAGCCTGGTTTCAGATCCTCCCCTGGATAGTTCAGTTACCCATGGTAGATAATACCATTAAATACAAGATGCATTACCCCACTTACTATGTTGCATTACTAACTTTGGATTATTCATATACTTTGGGAGAAATATGAGGCATTAATTTTGTTGAAATACACATTCTCATTGAGATAGGATCAAAGAAACCAAAGATGGGGAGAAACTTTAGATGCTGGATTATTTCATGGCATGCATTGATTTTTCATTCAACCTAGGGCCTGTTATATCTGATATCTTGCTCCAGAGGTTGTGAACACAGAGATGTCTGGAGCAGGCTAGTGAGACATAAACCATAGGCACTGCAACAACTAAATGTCATGAGGTGGTACCAGGTAGTGATAAAAACAATGATGAAAGATGCAAGGTAATGAGAGTCTGGCTCAGGAAAGGGCACTGCTTAAACAGAGTGAGTGATGCAAGACCATCTGGGGATGGTGATGAAACTGCAGGCATACCTGCAACAGTAGGTGCTACTGAGTAAATATTTGGGGTGGTCCCAAATGATCATCCCTTGACTAATCAGATAGTTATTGCGCTCTGTGCACAGACATCGTTCTAGAAATGAGATGAAGCTGTGAACAAGATAAAGAGCCTTTCCCTATTGACGTTTTTGTTCAGTCCTCAAACCCAGAATTTGAAGGGACCAAGAGATCTATTAACTTTAAGTCCCTCATTTCACAGGTGAAAGAACTGAGACTTAGAGAGGAAATGCTTTGTACAGGCCCCACTGTCGCTGGCTGGCCTTGGTAAGGTGAGAGTTTGGCCCTTCATTTCTCTTTGTCACTGAACCAGATGGGTTCTGTATAAACATCTAGTTCAACAATTCCAGTACCAAACAGTGCTCGGGTCAAGACTGTGATCCACATAAAGTCTTTTTTTTTTTTCCTTTCAACACCTGCTGTATTCTCTCAATTAAAGATAGTGTGATTGAAAATTGTTGAGAGATGCCTCACAGACAGAGGCATCAGAGCCTTAGTGGGATATAGATTATACTTAAGGAAAAAAAATCAGCTAAGTATATCTGGCAACCTATATACTCTGTCAGACTTCTCCATTCATACCTAAATTCATGGCATGTAACTGTTGCATCAATTATATGTTCCAAATATGTAAACTAGAGAACCATTACAAGAAAAAATTATTGAAAACAATCAAAATTAAAAAGAAAATATGTATTTTGTTTCAAACTTCAAAGTCAAGAGATTTTGGGCACTTTTGCCTGAATGTTATAATTGTCTGCTTTTCCCTACTAAGACAACTAGTGGAAATTAGGCTCAGTTGATTTCTCAGCAATTGATGACCTGAGGCAGGGGGATCACTTCTCATTGGGAACAGTAATTCTCTCTAAATAGAGCATCATAACAATATCTCCATCTCTATATTTTCTAAGTTTACCTCTCAATATGTCTTAGTTTATTTTATTCTTCCAGTGCTGATAGAGGGGAGAAAATGTTTACTATCCCATTCTATGTATCATAAAATAAACACCCAAGGGACTTAACAAATTTTGTTCAAAATGCAATGCAATTCAACTATGTCGGAAGTGAGTGCCTCAATAGAACTTGTCTGAGTATCTCTTAATATAGCTCTTGACAAGTTGCTGAAAGCAGGAATTGGGACAGGGGCACCCGAAACATCTAACTTTGGTTAAGCATAAGATTAGTTCCTCTGAAGTCTTAGGCAGAAAACGGGCAGTGTGTGACAGTCTTGCTTCGACACTTGTAAAGCCCAATCTAATGACTTTCCACTAGTGATGTAAATCATTGTTAATTCTGACATATTCTTATTTACAAAGATCAGAACATCAAAGAGATATTTCAGTATTCCAAAACTGAAGCAACGTGAAATAGGGCAGAGTATTACATAGAATATACACATCATCAAAGTCCTGAGTTCTGCTCTCTGAGAGAATAGTAAAAACATTAAAGAAGTTGGCTTCCATGAAGGTAGTATTCTTATGTGTCAGGTGAGGAGATTGGACTAATTAGATACATTCAGTAATTTTTTTGAGCTCAGCCAGACTGTGTATTTATAATGATGGCAGAGATAAACATCTTGGTGATCAGAAAACTAGACAGAAATTTATCAGAGAAACCTGTAATTGAAGGACAGTGTGGAACAGAAAAATGAGCTTTGTTCTTCAACTTAGCAAACCACATTTAGAGTCTAATGGCATAGAATTAGGATAAGAACTCTATTTCAGATGGTGTGCAATTAGCAAACCATAAGGACTTGTTTACATCAAGATATCACGCTCTGTTCATTGGATATGTAAGAGACTTTAAGTTACTGTATGAAAAATAATATGTATATCCAGACCATAATATTTACATACAAGAACTGCTTTTCCACAAAATTTCCAGCAGGCAGTAGGAAAACCTGCTAGAAGCCAGAAGCCATTTTGTGTTATACTAGTAATCCCAGAGTATTATTTCCAGGATCTTTAAATAATCCACATAAAATCTTTTTTAAAAAAAACACAGATAAAATATATAATTGATGACAAGGAAAATAAAATATGTAAATGTACTAGTTATGCATGCTAACTTAACTGAACAATCAAGGAGGGAACAGATATTGTGGTGAGGTAGGCTCAGCCGCTGCTTGGGATGTCCATATCCCAAAGCACAGCGAACAGGACCAAGTATTGCCTCCATGTCAAAGCCAGTTTTCTGTTACTGTACCTTCTCTGCCATCTACATGGGAGATGGATAGAGTTCCAGGCTCCAGGCTTCACCTTGGCCTGGTCCAGGATATTGTGGATTTCTGAGGTGTAAGCCAGAAGACAGAAAAATCCCTCTCTTCTGCTTTTCACCCTCTCAGTGTCATATTAATTTATAGAAATTAACAAACACTTTGAAAATAATCGAGGGATGCAGGGCTAATCCAATGTATGTCATAATCCCTAATAGCATAAGGGAATTGTATAAAATGAACATTGATTCGATAGCAGCCATCGAGTACTTGTATGTAATGTGATATTTGATCCTCCCAACACTGCAATGTGCAAATTTTCAATCTTGTAATCTTTGGAAGAATCCAAAGGCCAGCAAGGTGGAGAAAATCACCTAGACTTTTGAATCTGGGTCTCCTGAATGTGTCGCTTCTACTTCTACTTTTGTGACAGATTCTTGAGTTAGTAAGTCCTTGAAAATATCAGGAAGGAAAATCTCTGACTTGGTTGCAAGGAAAGGAATTCTATTTTTTTCCCTCTCAAAATACTCTCAGTAGCATTGTATTATCTTTTAATTTTGGCCTTGGCAAGAAGGCCTGACAAACATTCATTAGATATCACCTATTTCTATCACCCACATGTCTCAAGGGTTATGACACATTCTAGAAGTGCTTTAGAACCCAGTGCATTTAAAGGTAAAGTCTCACATAGACACGGAGTACTTCTCTTTTATGCCTTAAAGTAGAAAAAATAGCCTTTAGTAGGAATTTTTTTCTGATTGACTAAAGTTCAAATCATAATCCCAACTCCAATCTGTAAGCATATGCAACAATGTAATTAATTTACTTTGTAAAGAATATGATTGTAGTTTCTGACAAAATGTCATCATCGAATCATCCTAATAAGTTTGTCCTTTTCGTTGGCTATTTTTCCTTATGGTGTCAGGATGTATTTCTTAACTTTGGAATCAGTTTACATAGTTTTAGTAGGAAATCCTTTTAGCAGTTTCTTTTCTGAATTCTGTGTGAACAGTAATGTGTGCAGCTTTGTCAAGTTGTTTCTTACATGGTGCTCATGTCAAGCAATGTTAAGCTGGTCTTCACCATTGCTAATACACAATTTTACAAAAATTGTATTACACTGATCTACCTGTGAAATGAGTTTTATTTCAAGGCAGGCCTACCGGAGACTCTCTTTTTCAGAATGACTAAGCAGTGAAGACTCTTGTTGTAATACATTAATCTTAAAACATGTTAAAATTCCACAGCATGTTAAAGCACTTTTTTTCAACTGTCACATCAAATCCTACCTAGAGTCAAGAACCCCCAGGATCCTGCCTGCTCTCTGCATTCATAAATAGCTGTTCTATTCTGTTTCCATCACACATGACTCATGCCTCCATAATAACAATTTCTACTGCCCTTTGCTTGAATTGGTCATTATAGATATGTCTCCCTCTCCGCACGTTGGAAGCCTCCAAGGGCAAGGATGGCATCTTTGTTTCCCTCTTTTCCTGCCAGCTTGTTGAAAGTTTTGTTCCACTGTAGGATTTCTAGTGTTAGGTTAACCGAAGAGGTGGTTTTGCTCTTCAGATAAGCCTATGAAAAGTTGGTTTAAAGTGAATTTTTAAAAAAATAAATAAAAATTGAAATTCTTTGAATTTTCAGTTTTGTGTTGCATAGGTATCACTTTTTGACTTCATGTTATGGATCACAATACAGGCTCAAGAGAATATTGTATAAAATTACCTTCAGGCTATATGTATAAGGTGTATAGGAGACCTAAGTGAATCTTTTGTTTAGGCTTGGATCCTTACTCTAAGATACATCAATATAAATATCTATCTATCTATCTGTCGGAATTCCAAAATTAGCAAATAATCTGAAATCTGTAGCACTTTTCATCCCAACCATTCAGATAAGGAATGCTCAAATGTGTACTTAAATTCAGCCAACAACATTGGCATTTCAAGAGTAATTTCCTGAATCACAGCTGTGTTCTCTCTTTACTGTACCACTTTGCCATTCTTTTGAAAGAAATTGCACTTGAACCAAGCTTCTCAGCTTTTTCACACCACAGTACTTGTAGTTATAACGTCTGGGATTCATTCAGCACACTGGAGGAAGTAGATGAGATTTCTGTCCATCCAAGATGACCACCTAGGGACTTTGGAACCTCTCCTAGTTCCTGACCATCCCCAATAATGGTACCCTTGAAAAGCACTGTCTTAGTCTGCCAGCTGAGATGCTCTGGGCTAGAAAATTATTATGCATGGTTAAAGAAAATCATTTTATGTTAAGTACTTACTCTGTGTTTGTTTATTCACTAGCTAGCCAGTATTTGTGGAACGTAAATTTATGTCAACATACTGCTATAAATGGCTGAGGACCCAACAGTTAGTGTTTTATCTTTCCTTGTAGGAGTCAGGGTGACAAATCTCTTAAGGTCTCAACAGGTTTCAAGGTTGTAAGCTCTTTGAATGCTTTCTATTTGCTATATAAAGTGTGAGTGCTAAAACACAGAATGATTTGTAATGTGGTGCAGCAGAGGGAGTCTCACCGGACTGGCAATTCAGGAACTGGAAAGGGGTGTATTCTAACTCTCTAGATGCCTTGTTTTATTGTCTGAATCTTCAAACAAGCTTCTTGATTTAAAACACATGACAATGAACACATTTATATTCCCATGTGATATTACAAGTAGTAATATTCTATTTTCCGTATTGCTTAACTAGCAATTAATGCTTCTGGTACTTAGATACTTCATTAATATCCATCTAATGCTTCCAACTCTTCTTCTGCGAGTTAGAAATATTCACAGTATTCAAGTATATAAATGATAAACTTGATTTTATATGTAATTTGAAAATAGTTTCATTTGAAATTTTGTGTACAAGTTTTGTTTGTGAAAGTTTTTAAATTATTATTGTCACTTCCTTTAAAAAGCATTTATTTGAAAGGATAGGGTTACAGAGAGAGGTCTTTCTTCTGCTGGTTGCCATCCCAAATGGCTGCAACAGCCAGGGCTGGGCCATACTAAAACCAGGAGCTTTTTCCAGATCTCCCACATGGATGCAGGAGCCCAAATACTTGGGTGATCTTCTACTGCTTTGCAATGGGCATTAACAGGGAACAGGATTCGAAATGGAGCAGCCAGAACTCAAGCCAGCACCCATTTGGGATAGCAGCAAAGCATAACGTGCTATGCTATAACACAGGTCTTCACTTCTTTGTTTTTATTTACAACGTGATGCCATCCTGTCAAGGTGTGTTGAAAAGTTTGTGCCCTTCAACAACTGATTTCCTGCCTGTATGTTTCTGCTACTCATATCTATCACTTAAACCATCATAGTTCATTGCAGTAACTGCCTAAAACTTTCTGTAAACAATTCCTCAAAGAATGCCTGCTGCAAAAGATCAACAGATTATTCATTCAGCTTAGGCCAACCCCCACCATCCCCAAGCTGCTTACCAGTTACCCACTGTGTGTTGTGAACTATGTTGGCCTTGGTCAAGGATGGTCAGGGTTGCAGATGCTGTGATGTGCTTCTCTGACAATCTAGGAGACCAAGGTTCTCATTCCCCAGACTGTTGGGAGTGCTAAAGCACAACAGTTTATAGTTGAATCCTTCCTGGTAATTACCTTCATTTTAAGGGTACCTGCTGGTCCAAGATTTCCCCTAGCAGTCAATACTGATTGCAGATTCAGGGAATGTAAGACTTTATTCTTCAGTACAAAGGAGGATGGCATTCACGGATAAACCAGCTTAGTTTTCCATAATGCCATCAGAGAAAAGTCTTGGTTATAGCCATAACTGAGCTCCTCTTTCTGCCCAGGTGATCCCCCAAGCTCCCCCAGGTGATGACAAGGACACTCACTGATCAGCTCCAATCATCTAATCTTTGTTGCCGAGTCTTTTCTAGCAAACTAAACCTCAGACTATGGTTCCTTGTAGGGAGGGAGGACCTGGAGGTCCACTTGAGACACTAAGAACATTGTATTCATGTGTCATCCATCCTGTGGCAGTGCAATAAGTTACTTATTTTATTGAAAGTATGAATGACACTTGAACTTCCTTTTGAAGAATGAATGGGAATTTTCCAAATAAATTAAAAGGTGGGAAGTATCTTGGTTTATCAAAGAATGTCCCTTATTACAGATTTGGCACAGAGCATAGAATTGAGGCTGGACTGTGTGACCCAGTAGGGAGAGCAGTAGAGGAGGATCAGGGTAGGTGACTTCTAAAGATGTGGAAGATTTTTCAGCTGGAAAGTGCTCTATCTCCTATGTCCCCACCTGTCCAGCATCAAAGCCATATTTCCGCCTGCAAGGAATGATTTGAATAGATACATTGAATAGTTTCTCTATCCTTCAAATCCACATTTTAATTAACCATTTAACACTTCAGAAAAGCTTACTATTTATATGGTGAGTATATATCTTTTTGTCAGGCCTGAAAACAACCATGTGGAAGAAAACAGAAAGATTTCTATCTGTGGTACTTAAAATGCTATGATTAGCAGTTTCTCAAATTATAACTGGGAAGACTATGCAGTGTAGTAGCCCAGGTTTCTAACAGGCAAGTTCTTTCTTCAAACCACTACAGCATTATCCAGTTGTTTCTATATTTCTGATCATGGAAATGTTGACCTTTCCCTATTCTGTTAATTCTGATATATCATAGAGTGTTAAAATTGCAGAATTGAAATTATCATTTCACAGTTGAGAAAACTGAGGTTTTGAGAGGAAAAAATTATATAGCAGATTTTGTTGAAGATTTTTATGTTTTTGAAAGGAAGAGTTAGAGAGGGAGGTCCAAGTTCTAAGATCATCCTCTGTTTTCCCAGGCACATTAGCAGGGAGCCAGATCAGAAGTGGAACAGCCAGGATTCAAACTAATACCCATATAGGATGCCATTGATGAAGGTGGTAGCTTACTGTGCTATGTCATAACACTAGGCATATACATTGGATATTGATAAAAACCAAAATGACAATTCATATTTCTCATCTAACAATTTCCCCTCTGTACAACTCCATAATGAATTTCTCTGTTCCTTCTGTGAATTACTGGGCATTAAAAAAAACTGGGCATTACTTCCACCTAACTGGTCTCTGCTCCTCCTGAGATGGGAGCCTAGCTAGAGGAGTTCCCAGCACTTGCCTCCCTAACATTGTAAAGGCTTCTGTTTTCTAGGAGGGGAAGTGTTGTATGTTCCTAGCGGGCCAGAGTCTGAAAGGCGTGTCCTCCTCCATCATTTGCTAACATAAGCTGTCAGTAAATTACAACATGCATTTCCTGATTCGGGGGCATTTTATAATAGTCCCACACTCTTGGCATGTTTTACTTCCTTTTCCTTTGCAGCAGAGATGTTCAAATTAGCCTGTCCTTTGAACAGACTCTCCATAGACCATAAACTCTTCTCCTGAGAAACTTGACTAAACCTTCTATGCTGCTGCTGCGTTTCAGTAAATGAGCTGAATCTGGCAGCCAGGCCTCACTGCAAACAAAAACATTTTCTGGTTAAGCATTTTCTGGTTTGTTCAACTCCATGACAGGGCTAGCTTTAAAACAGTTTTTTAAACCCACGAAGGAGCAAAACACAAGGCTCGGGAAACCAATTTCCAGCCACATTAGCTCAGCTCATCTCAGTGGAAAAGCAGCAGGACCCTGCTTCACCAGACCATCATCGTCATCACTGGCAGACGCTCATCCTATGCATGTCTGCTATTTTAATTTCACCACTTCAGAATGGGGCAAGAAAATAGGTTAATAGTTTCCATGAGTTTAGACTATGACCAGAAGCATGCTGAGCAATTTCAGAACCTCGGGCAACCACAGTTATGAGGGGAAGATGATGATGATGATGATAGATTAACCAATTCATCTTGGAATGGGTTCCAGAGTCAGGGATTCAAGCCAGCACTGTGCGGGAGGGATGTAAACAGTATTCTTTCATTCACTCTTTTGCACGTATTTATCCTTAGCATGTTTTTATTCTATTGCAATATGGACAGAAAAATCCATTCTTTAGACTCGGTCCTTTCCCTTGATGAAGTTACAGTAGAGTCAAAGAAATAAACATATGCACATGTAATTTTAATGAAGTACACACTGAATGTTGTCAGAAAAATGCTCAGGATGGGAGAGAAAGAGGCAGTTCATTCTCAGTGCGTAATGGAGAAAAAAATTCACAAGTATATGCCTCTGACCTATACCTTCAAATGGCAGAATGGCAAAGTGCAGGTCATGTAAGGCATTGGTTCAGGTACAAAAACTGTGAATGCTTGTCACAAGGACACACCCTGACATGTTAGAGACTAAGCCTAGACAGAGAGTTGAACACTACCTAGGCACTTATGTCTGTGCATCATAGAGCTGTAAAGCCTTGTTACCTGGAAAAGTATTTTGTCACCTCCGAGTTTTAGAAATATTTGGGGTCACTGTGGAAGCAAATTATGGGAAGTAACAGGCAAACAGTGTAGGAAATCCTGATGCCATTGCTGTAAGTCACATCTGAAAGTTAGTTACACACACCTTGCCTCACAAACATTTAGAGATTCACATTGTAAGAATGCAGCTGCTCCTTAATTTTCACATCTCATTCAGGCTTGTATTTTCCCTATTCATTCCACATCCTAGGTTTTCCCAGTTTGAAACCCAGTGAGTCAGGCAACATAGCTACTCTGCTTGGTAAAAGGATGAAATTCACAGGAAGGATGGAAATCCTGAGTCCCACCTCACTCAGTGGTGTGTGTTTTAAAGGGTAGAACTTTTTCACTAGGACAGCATGTGACGTAGCAGTTTAAAACACCACTTGGATAACCAAGATTCCATATTGAGATGCCTAGGTCTTGGTTACCAGACAGACCACTCTGAAAAATTAGGGACCTTAGGGACTTCACTGTTTTAATGATGACTCACCTTTTAGGAGCTACAGTGAAATATCCTTCATGGATATTAAACTTCAGGCTCACTTACCATCCATTGTAGTTAAACAAAATTTACTACAACAAAACTGTGTCCATCTGTTTACATGTATCTGACTGTTCACCTCATAAGGGCAAAATTAAGTTGTTCTAATACAAATATTTATAATGCAAAAACTTACAGCAATGTTCAATATCACACTTGCTATCATGGGAATGAACAAGGGTAAAAGTCAGAGAATTGTAATCCTCAATCCTGGATTTAATACCCACACCCTAGGTGACTTTAGTAATTTGACTTGACCTGTCTAGGTTTTTTTTTTTTCTGTTAAAGATTTGAGTGAACTTCAAAGAGATGATGGAAATGGAATTAAAATATGTATGTATATGGGGGCAAAAATATTTGAAAATCCATGTATGGTTTTTTTCACCAAGTTTCCACTGACTTTTTGAGGACCCCTCATATGTACTACTCTGTATTCCTGAGAATTCATGACAAGTTCAGTGTGTTTTGAAAACATATTTGTGATATCCACACAGCTGCCTTGAATTGCAGCCCAACCATGACATTTTTCTTTCCCTCCATAGAACACGCTGGAACGGTGCAACGTGTGCTCCAAGCCCATCATGGAGCGTATTCTTCGTGCCACTGGGAAGGCCTATCACCCTCACTGCTTCACCTGCGTGATGTGCCATCGCAGCCTGGATGGGATCCCCTTTACTGTGGATGCTGGCGGGCTCATTCATTGCATCGAGGACTTCCACAAGTAAGCAACCTATTTTCCCTTGAAATCTGTCTGTCCTGATTTGGGCTCCACATTCTAGGCTCTCAAGAAATAGCAGAACATTACAACCTTATTGATTTTCCATCCACGATAGGAATTCATATCAGGACATGCATGTGGACATCCAGCTTCACTTCTGCTCAGTGCTACCTTGAGGTTTGTCCATCACGTCTGTGTGTGGTTCTAGTTGTGTAAACATTGATTCAGTTGCCCAATATACATGTGTGAAAGTGGCAGAATCTTATGCTAAACATGAATAAGATATGTGACATTTGAAAAATTACCCAACTTCTCAGCGCTCTTCAATTTGGTCACCACACCAAACCCTGCGCGGAAGCACTGTCAACTCGGACAGCCCAGGGTTCTTTCTAGAACTTACCTCCACATCCCTGACTGAACAAGTGGGAGCCTCAAGCTCTTCCGGTTGTAGGCCTCTTGCATTCATTCAAAGACAGCCTATGCCACCAATGACAAATTCACATGTTTCCCAGCCTCTCTGCCTACCCAAATGTTTTCTTCCTCTTGCCATTTTCTAATGAAGAGAATTAGTAAAGTCTTGTGCCATTATTAAAGGAGGAATACAAAGTAGGGTGCTAGTATCATGAGTATGGAAAAATATGTCCCTCATTCCGTTAGGATAGTTGGAATTTTCATTTGGAGAATTATACAGTTGTGTCCTTTGCCTGTTTTTATATGGACAGTTAGTGAGTTGCAGTGTATTTTTAGAGGGCTAGATGAATGTTATGAGCACGTCTATGAATGGTTGACACAAAGATCTCCAACTTAGGCATGCTAGGTGCTGGCCTTTCACTTTGTCATTCTGCCTATGAGGGGAAGCCCACATTGCTCACCTTCCTGGGAATGGCATCCAAATGTGCAGCCTTGTGGGATACGTTTTCACCACTCTGTTGATGGTCAGCAACGAGGGGGTGCTTTCCACAAGCAGTTGGGTGACCTGAGACTCATGTTTAGAAAACGAATTTCATGACCACCTTCCAGGAAGCAAGAAAAGTGAAAAGCTCAGAAGATGTGAGACTGAATGAATTAAAAATCTAAAAAAATAAAAGGCAGAATTTCTCAACCCGAATTAGACAAGGAAAAGCTCACTTTTAAAGGGCAGTCACAGCATAAATTGTTCTTCACGTTATTGATATTTTTAGCTTGTAATTACACATAAAAAAAAAAACCTGCATCTATTTAAGGGAAGTGAAAAGATACCAACAGGGGAGTGTGTTTCTGTCACGGCTTCTCTCTTTTCTTAGACTAACACTAATCCAAGAAAGACTGATAGATATAATCAGAGCACACATGTTTCTGTTGCTGGAAAAGACTGATAGCTTATACCCCTCAATTAAAACAGGAAATCAATTCTGACAAATGTAAGTTTATATCCATGCCATTTATCTTTCATAGGGGTGGGGAGCATAATTAGAGACTTGCGACTAGTGACATAAGTGTGTGGGTCTGAAAGCTCCAAAAAAGCAGACTTGAGTAACAAGAGGAAAAAAAAATTCAAACATCAGCTATCCCCACCGCTAGTCCAATGCGTGTTGGAATATAAATTATTTTTTAAAAATAATGTCTGCATGATTGATGGGTATATAGCAAGAAAAGCTTTTTGATCATTTCTCCCTTTCTCAGAGGAAAACAAGAGAACATTTTACAGAACTTTCTGAGCCTTGAACTTCCCAGAACACAAAGCAGCTAAAAGCCTAGTGCAGACTGAACATTGCAAGGCGAGGTAGACAAAGGACTACCAGCAACTTCCTTGTCAGTATTGTTGTTGCTCCTTCTGAATTGTGGTTTCTGGAAAGATTTTATTTATTGGGTTCACTTTCATTTACAATGATAAAGAACCTATTCTGTGCCAATGATTGTGCTAAGAGTTGATAGTAGCTGAGAACCATTTGTCTGCCTGTGTCTCTGAGAGATGCCATGTTGGGAAGGAGCTTGCCAAGAGGAAGGCAGACATTCCACCCAGACATCACTACAGAAAGGGCCAGATGCCAGGAGGCAGGTCCAGGTTAGGCCTTGCACTGGCAATCAGAAGAGGTGACTTGGCCCTAGTGTCCTAGCAGGTTTCAGAAAGTAAAATTCTAAGAGTGAGTTAAGTGGAAAACAAGGAGTGTCTTCAAGGAAGGATGTAGGGGGTAGTCCATTAGCAAGGTTTCAAAAAAGAGTAGTGGGAGGCTTTGATACATGAAACATAAATTTGAGACCAAATGGGCCATCCCCTCTATTCCACCTTTGGTCAACCTTGGCTGGTGTCCTCCAGGCTTTTGATGTGAATTCTTCCATTTGTGTCATTGTAGAGTGCCAACTTAGCTCCTAGAAACACATACATGCTCATGCACTTTCTCACTTCATATAAGTCATCATCTTTTTTTTTCCAATGGACAAATAAGAAGTGTGCATGTCTCTGGAACACAGTGTGATGCTTGTGCACCTTTACTCACTGTGTATTGATAAAGGCAAGATACATAGGTTATCCACTATCTAGCACTTCTTTGTGGAATCAAAATCCTCTTCTAATTCTCGTTATATTACATAACAATCACCCTTTTTGTAACAGCAAAGCATATTGTACTCCTATCTAGCTGTGACACTGTGCCTATCCACCAATCTGGCTTGAGTGCATTCTCTGGCTCTGTGGTAACCACTGTTACCACAACAGGATTATCACTAGTCTATCTTAAGCCTATAAACCAAGCATTTTTAGACTCTAAAATGAGTAGAATTGTGCAATGTTTATCTTTCTGTAAGTGGCCTCTTAACATTGTGATCTTGGAATCTATCTATAACATTGCAAGTTATAGGATTCCATCCTGCTATGAATTATACTCCATTGTACATATGAGCCCTTTCTTTCATCCATTGATAAACTCAGTTGATTCTGTGTCTCCGACACTGATTATTGGGAGAGCTGAACATAGTTATATTTTTAATTTTTGAAGAACCTTCATACTGTTGTCCTTAGCAACTAATTGCATGCCCACCACTAATATGAAAGTGCTTCATTTCTTCCACATTCTTACCAGCACTTTTTATCTTTTCTATTTTTGCAAACAGCTATATTTACTGGAATGAAATGATAACTCACTGTGGTTCTGACTTACATTTCTCTAATTTTGATGTGGAACACTTTTTCAAGTACTTGCTCTTTTTAAAGGCCAAGCTCAATCATCATCTCTGAGGAGACTGTTCTGATCTGTCCACCCCATCTCTATCTCTATGTTGTAATTTATATCTCTTTCTCTGTGTCTCTATGTCTAGTAGAATTTTATAAACTTGCTATAGATAGCCATGATCACAGTCTGGCTAGCAATGAAATATGTATGCATAAATTTTACAGCAGCTTTCTTAAATAATTGTTACAATAATATAGAACACATAAAATGAATAGAACAAATGCAAAAATACATAGAACCCCATCTCCATCCAGTCTGTGCTTTGATGCTTATTTTTGTATTTCAAATTTCATATGAAACTCAGAAGTGCAACCTAAAGTGACTGATTTCTTTTAGTGTATTGAGTCTGTATTCCACTCTCTGTGCTTTCTTACCAGGAATATTACCTTCATCCACTTATGTAATCGTCATCCTTTTCTAGACTGTAGGAATGAGCCAGGATACACTAGGATGATCCCTTTCTGAGCCTCACGATGAACCAATGAAAGTACTTCCTTGGGATGCTCCTGTCAGGAGAAAATAATACCAAGTTGTAAAGTGCTTTACAAGACTTGGCACATAACAAACAATACATAGTAACATTAGAAATCAAATGTTTTTTCTTCAAATTTGTTATTATTATTATGGCCCATTCAGTGAGCTAAGCCAAAAGACAGGGACTGTTCCTTGAATGGTGGACCCAGGAACACTGTGAGAACTGTGGGATCACATTCTTTGCAGTCACTTTGGTTTTTCCGACCTTGGAAATGAGACCAATTGCTATGAAAAAATCATTCTTCATCCATAGTATCTTTTATGTCTTTCCACATAGGAAGGACCTTAAGATTAAACCTAATGCCCAAGTTAGTTGTTTTTCATAAGGAAGAAAAAATGACAGATACTTCACTTTGTTAGTGAAAAGCCAAATTTCCTCTTTCTATAATAGTTTCAATTGTTGTTTCTAGAGACTCAGACAAAAAGCAAAGTTCTATCCTGTTCTTGGGGAACTAAAATTTAGTTGTCCTCAAATATATGCAAATAATTGTTACCAGAATAGGATGAAATTCTTTCATCAAATTTACCCAAAGTAGTAGGTAGTTTGCAGGAAGACGTCTTGGGATACAATAGTAAGCAAAAAATACTTCCTTCCTCAGAGTGTACAGTCCCAATAGAATTGAGGAAAAGAAGTTTTACAGTTGATTCCAAAAGCCTGCTTATTAAACTATCAATGACCCAGATTCAAAAATAATCAGGTAGTTCGAAGCAATATTTTTTGCCACTGAATATAAACTTCTTGCATAAAATACCAATTATAATGACTCTGATTACTGCTCCAGTTATACCATGATCCTTTTAATTTTTCTTTCACAGCAATCAATTGATCTGCTGCTTAATTCATATTTATTTAGATTACAGCCATACAGATGCCTTTTGGGTGCTGCCAGGAAAATTAATATGTACATATAGAGTATAATGTATGTGAAAATGCTTTGACAACCATAAAGTGCTGTGCAAAGTATTAGATGACTATCATTTCCTTTTAAGTCTGAGTACAAATAAATTTTAACATCATTAATCTTAAAACCATTACTATGAAAAAAACAGTTGTACCATTTTTAATCTCTTCAGTTCTTACCCATGTCTATTTCAATTCATCTCCCATTTCACACTTTCACAAATGCCACCCCCAACTTCCAGAAAATTCCACGAGGTTCATAGCCTATATTTGCAACCTACTAATCTATTACAAGTTTTTAAAAAATGTTAGGAACTGTTGGACATATTGAGAAATATTGGCAAGAATCAAGATGGCTGAATGAGAGGCTCTGCGCCCACCTCAGCCAGAGACAAGTTTCACACCAGTTGAGGACGATAAACTCCAGTAAGGAAGTGACAGGAACTACAAGCAAGACAGAGACTGAAAATCAGCAGAGAGAGACACACACAAATCAGGCTGCTGCTAACCAAGGGACACCATCTGGCCAGGAAAAGGGTTCTATTTATAAAATATTAGAGCTGAGGAGACTGAGGGAACACTTCAGGAAATTGACAGGGAGTGCAGACAGCACAACCTCTAAAAAGCCAGCAGCACAAAATAAAGCCTGCTGCCACCTGCTGCAACTGCCCACTGCTCCTGTCCCAGCGCCCTGGCCAGGGGACACCAGGAGAAGGGTCCGAAAGATATAAAATTTTAAAAGTGAGCAGAGTGGCTGAGGAAAAATCTGGGCTAAGGAAGTGCCAGCATCTGCAAACAGCACAGAGACCCTGATATGAACGCCACTCCACACCACCCAGAATATAGCTCTACCTGCCATGAAGTATGAGGCTGGTGAACAAAGAAGGCAGTGAAGCAAGAGACTTTAAATACAGAGGAAAAGCACCTCAGAAACCAAGTGATCTGAAGGATTTATGTCTCCTGGAAATTTTGAACAAGTTCTTTAATAAAAATGTTCCGTGCATAAGTTCATTCTGCTTCTTATCTCCCATCCCTCCCATTTGCTTGTGACTTTTTACAGGACAGAAGCCAGTCAAAAAATCTAACCACTGACATTCTGTGTGCGCTTTGGTGCCAAAGCTTGCTTTTCCCACAACTAACCATTGAAATTCTTCATGTCTCCTTCATTATCGTACTTGGTTTCTCGTTCAGGCCTGTTTCCCAGCTTAGGTGAAGGCAATGTTTCCATGTTATATGAGGGACACGTTTGCTCTTCCTTCTTACCATCCCTGCTCTGACTCCTTCCTTAGTGAACAAAGCATGCTTTCCACTGCCACCATGCGCCACTCCTCCAGTTCCCCTGCAGGGGTGTGTAGGGATGCCAACTTGTTAGAAAGAGGCCTACAGAAAATGCTGCAACTCCTACCACTGCCACTAATGGCAAGGTAGCCCTAACTACAGGACACTTCCACAGTCGTGACTTTAAATCAAGTCTAGAGGACCAGTTGGGATGCAAATTATTACTTGGCTTCAGAGAAGGAACCCACACTGCCTCCCACATCCCAAAGCATCACACCTGAAAATCTGCTAAAGCAACTCCTCTTGTCTTAGCGGAAGGCAAACAACCCATTCATGACCAGCAACCCCAAGGGACAGGAAGGGTGCTTTCCGGTGCAACTAGCAAGCCTCTATGAGTCCTGCAGCTGTGGGAATTTGGAACACAAGCCGTGGAGTTACACACTTTTGCTCTGTGCAAGTTCCTTGTGGGTTCTTTGGGCTAGTGACTAACAGGCACTGATACACAGTCACAGGGGATCAGACCTAAGAAAGCCCCTTCTACAGCTGTTACTGCTTGGTACCAGGCTGGTGGGAGAGCACAGTGCAAGCCCCAGCATCAAATCTGCATGCCCTATAGGAACTTGGAACAGTTTCCAATTTGTGTCCCATACTGGGACTGTGGCTGCTGCCCGCTATTAAGTAAGTCACACTCACCTATGGGATATAGAAAGCCATATCTGCATTCTTTTACTCCACGTTGGTAACTTCCAGTCCAGAATTCCCAGAACAATTTGCAGCTCTCCTGAGCAACCCGGGTAAGGACCTCTCCATATCCTGCAGCTTGGGGACTGTGACTATTAGTGCTACATTGTTCAGTCATCCTAACATATGCTGCCAGACATAGAGAAGAGCCTACTTGCATTGCAGTACTCAAGACCTGCACCTGCCATTGCATCCTCTCTCACTTAACCTATATTCACCCTGTTGGAAAGAGGCAAAGCACGCTTAACATATCCCAGTGCTGAGAATGAGCTCTTGCCATAAGCCCTCAGAATGAATCACACCCACGTAGCAGCATCTCAGAAAAGACTTATCTATAGTATGAATTCTGAGGGTTAGAGCTATTGATGCCATGAGCCTCGGTATCACTCTGGTCTACCTGGCAGTACAATGGGACGTCCTCCACTGTGTTCCAGAGAGATGGTGTAGCCATCAAAAAACTTAGTGTGATTGACACCCAATTCTCAGGAAAGTAAAAATAATGCCTTGGAAGCTCATGTCCACTGGAAAATCATGCTAATACCTCCATAAACTATTACATCCTAGACAAGAATAACTCCTATAAATCCTCATTACCTGCCCTGACACCGATTACCCAAGGGTTACACAGCCCACTCCCATAGATTGAAAGCCAAATCAACAACACAATTAATACACACCATTCCTTCCAAAGAAGCAGGTCTTCCAGTGAAAGCCACTCCATGAAAAATAGGAAAGGGGAGGGGATTAGGAACAAGAGGAAGGGGAGACAGACTGTGATGTCACATATGCAAGCATTAATGCAGGGACACAGGAAACAAAGAAGGAAGAAAACCTGACACTTCCCAGAAAACACAGTCATTCTTCAGGAATAGATCCTGATCCACAGTAAATCTATAAAATGCTAGGAGAAACATTCAGAATCATAAACATAAGGACATTAAGTGAGGTACCAGAGAACTCTTACCTGTAGGGCAAGACTTTTGGAGTAACTCAGCCAGAGAAAAGAATTAAAAAGAATGATGAAATCTTATGCGACATGAGATACCATAGCGCAAATGAGTTTTTGTACTATAGTGAAACCTGAAGGAGAGGAGGAAGAAAAAAGTCACTGAGGACAAGTAAATGAAATAGTTGAAAAATTCCCAAGTCTTAAAAGAGATACAGGAAGATACATCTAGACACAGGAAGCTCAAAGGACTGCAAGCAAAAGATCTTCAATTGTATTATATTCAGTTTGTCGAATGTTGATGACAAGGAGAGAATCCTAAAGACAGTAAGAAAAAAAAGTCACCTTCAGGAAGACCAATTAGACTAATAGCAAACCTCTCAGCAGAAACCTTGTAGGCTAGAAGAGTATAGAATGATATTCAAGGTCTTGAAAGAAAAAAAAAATTTAAAAAACCTTTCAGCCAAGGACATTATATGGAAGAAAGCTATGCCTTAGAAATGAAGGGGAGGGCCCAGTGTGGTAGCCTAGCAGCTAAAGTCCTTGCCTTATATGCACCAGGATCCCATATGGGCACTAGTTCTAATCCCGGCTGCTCCACTTCCCATTCAGCTGCTTGCTGTGACCTGGGAAAGCAGTTGAGGACGGTCCAACACCTTGGGACCCTGCACCCATGTTGGGGACCCAGAAGAGGCTCTGGGCTCCTGGCTTCAGATCAGCTCAGCTCCAGCTATTGTGGCCACTTGTAGAGTGAAGCAGAGGATTTGAAGATCTTCCACTCTGTCCAACCTCCTCTCTGTATATCCAACTTTCCAATAAAACTGAAATAAATATTTTTTTTGAAGATTTATTTTTATTATTTTGTTATTGGAAAGGCAGATATACAGAGAGGAGAGACAGACAGGAAGATCATCCATCCGATGATTCACTCCCCAAGTGAGCACAACGGGTCGATACTACACCGATCCGAAGCCAGGAGCCTCTTCCGGGTCTCCCACGTGGGTGCAGGTTCCCAAAGCTTTGGGCCGTCCTCGACTGCTTTCCCAGGCCACAGGCAGGGAGCTGGAAGGGAAGCGGGGCTGCCAGGATTAGAACCGGCGCCCATATGGGATCCCGGGCGTGCAAGGCGAGGACCTTTAACCACTTGCGCCACCACGCCGGGCCCTAAATATTTTTTTTTTTTTAAAAAGGAAGTGACAGGGAGAAATAAAGAATTACCAGATAGACAAAGACTGAGTAGAATCATCACCCCAATCTGCCTTACAAGAAATCATGGAAGACTAGCAGTATGCATCATGACAGTTCCAAATTCTAATGAGAAGATACAGTCAATAACCAATCAACAAAATGGCACGATTTAGCTCCTTTTTATCAGTATTAACCTTGGAGGTAAAAAGAGTAAACTCCCCAATCAAAAGATACAGATTTGTTGGTGGGTAAAAAAATATCCAACTTAATGCTTTCTACAATAATCAGCTTCATGCATAAAAAAGAACAGACACTTGAAAATGAAGGGCTGGGAAAAGACATACCATGCAAATGGAAGCAAAAATAAGTGGGAATAGCTATATATGCCAGATAAAACAGACTTTAAATCAAAAACTGTAAAAAGAAACATTATATATTGATAAATCGTTTCAGCAAGAAGATACAATCATAAATATATGTATATATAAGACCATCCAGATATATAAAGCTAATTTTATTATGCCTCAAAGGAAAGATAGCCTGTAATACACTGACAGTGGAAGAGTTCAACACTCCACTGTTAAGGAGCGAACATACCATTCTGACAGAAAATCAACATAAAGTTAGGCCAAACTGTGGAGAAAATGAACCTAACAGATATGTATAGAACATTTCACCCAACAGCTGTCAAATACATATTCTTCTCATCAGAACATGGAATTTATTTCTCAAAAACTCACTTAAGATATATTCTCATTTGAAAGGCAAAGTTATCAGGAGAAGGAACGAGAGAAAAATCTTACATCCTCTGGCTCACTCCTCAACTCACCAGAATTGAGCTAATCTGAAGCAAGGAGACAGGAACTTGTCGCGGGTCTCCCATGTAAATGCAGGATCCCAAGGCTTTGAGGCATCCTCTGCTACTTTTCCAAACCATAAGCAGGCAGCTGGATCAGAGGTGGAGCAGCCAGGACATAAACCAGTAACCATTTGGGATGCTGGTGCCTTATGGGAAGGATTAGCCTATTATAGAAGTTTTCTAAGATAGAATATATATTAGTCCACAAGTCAAGTCTCAGTAGCTTTAAAAACTTTGATAGCACATAAGTCCACAAATGAATAAAACTAAAAATCAGAGTAAAAATTTACTGATTTGTTACAATTAAAAACATACTACTGAATGACCAATGGATCACTGAATAAATTAAATTTAAAAAATTCAATGCCTTAAGGCAAATGAAAATGAAATACAATAAAACCATGGGATAAAGCACAAAACGTACTAAGAAGGAAGTTTAGTAGAGTGAATACTAGACTTAAAATATATATATAGAAAGATCTGATACTAATAATGCACAAGGACTTAGGAAAACAAAAATTCAGTAGAAGGTGAGAAATAATACACATAAAAGAAGAAGTAAATGAAATTCCAATTTAAAACACAATGCCAAATAAACAAAAAGCTAGGTTTTGAGAATAAAATAAAAAATTTAATCATACTGTCAAAAAAAAGCAGAAATTCTGAGCTAAAAACACATTATAGATAGTCACAGAAATATAGAAGAAATGCATCATGCACATGCTAATAGATTGGTAAACCTCCAAGAAATGCTTAAATTTTTTAATACATTCAACCTACCAAGATTAAATCAAGAAGACACAGGAAATTAGAACATAGCTGTAACAATCCAGGAAAATGAAGCAGTAATTAAGTTTCCCATTAAAGGAAAGTTTAGAACTTGATGGATTTACTACTGAATTCTATAAAACTTTTTAAGAGGAAGCAACTCTAATAGTTTTCAAACTATTCTAAAATATTGAAAGTCTAAAAATTCCCTTATGAGACCAGCATCACTCTAATACCAAAACCAAAGAGACAGCACAGAAAAAAAAAAAAAACTATTGGACAATATCCTTGGTGAACATATACAAAAAATTTCAACAAAATATTAACAAAACATGTCAAACACACTATATCTAAATAAACCATATATCAAGACCAAATTTGATCTATCCCAGAGAAGCAGATTGGTCAATATTCAAAAATCAACCATGGTCGTAAGTCACATCAACAGGTCAAAGAACAAAGACCATATGATCATCTCAATAGATGCAGAGAAAGTATTTAATAAGATCCAATATTCCCAGGGCCACTGCCATGGTGAATACCTTAAGCTTCCACTTGATGCACCAGCATCCTATATGGGTACCATTTCATGTAATAGCTGTGTGTGTGTACATCCCGGCCTTTCAAATAATAATAATAATAATAATAATAATAAACCTTTAAAAATATCCAGTATTATAGGGCTGCTGCTGGGGCATAATAGGCTAATCCTCAGCCTGTGGCACAAGCATCCTTTTTGGTGCAGTTCAAGTCACGGCTGCTCTGCTTCCAATCCAGCTCCCTATTTATGAACTGGAAAGTAGCAGAGGATGTCCCGGGTCCTTAGGCCCCTGCACCTACTAGCAGACCTGGCTCCTAGCTGCAGAACAGTTCAGCTCTGGCCGTTGCAGACTCGTGGGGACTGAACCAGCAGATGGAAGACTTCTGTCGGTTCTCTGTCCGTAAAATCTGTCTTTCAAATAAAAAAAAATAGTTTAAATCAATATTCCCTCCACAATAAAAGCCCTTCCCAAATTGGGTACAGAAGGAAGATACCTCAAATTTAAAAGGATTATTTATAGCAGAAGCAAAATCTAATATCATACTAAATGGGAAATAGTTGAAAGTGCTGCCATTCAAAATCTGAAAGAGGACAAGGATATCCACTTTCATTATTTTTATTCAATATAGTATCTAAAGTTTTACAAGGGGTAATTAAGGAATGTAAGAAAACTAAAGAAGTAGAAACTGCAAAGGAGAAAATCAAAATATACTCATTTGCAGATAACATGATGTTGTATATGAAAAAAACAAACACCACACCCAAAATTTGTTAGAATTACCAATTCACTAATGTCACAGAATATAAAAACATAATATTTCATTAACAATTATTTCACTGAAGAAATATTATTCACCATACTGTTTACAATTAAATTTAATAAAGCAAACTAAAATCTCTCAAAGGATAATTATGAAAACACTGAAAAAAGAAATCATTCAGGATACACCAAAAAATGGAACAAAATGTTTATCTACAGACAGAAATCAGTAGACTAGACTCAACTATCAACAGATTCAATGTTATCGCTTTCAAAATACCAATAACATTCTTTACAGAATCAGAAAAACTATGTAAGATTTGTGTGGAATCGTAAATCTGGAGAATAACCAAACCAATGTAACTGGAGTCATCCTTTGACCTAACTTGAAAACGCACTACTAAAGCAATAATAATGATAACTTTGCTTGCATGAAAACCAGTACACACATCAATGAAATGAACAGGAAACCTAGAAATCCATGTAGATGCTGTCAAAATTTGTTAAGCGTTTATTTACTTGAAAGGCAGAATGACAGAGAGGAAAAGACAGATCTTCCATCCTATGTTTTACTCCCCAGATGGCTGGGTGGGCCCCAGTTGAAACCAGAAACCAGGAAATCCATCCTGGTCTCCCACACAGGAAGCAGGAACTCAAGTACCTAAGCCACCTTTTACTGCTTTCCCAGGCTTATTAGCAGGAAGCTGGATCAAAAGTGGATCAACCCAGATTGGAACTGGTATTCTGATATTGATAGATGCATTGCAGGTGGTTGCTTATCCTGTCATACCACAATGCCTACTCAGCCACTTGATATCAAGAACATGTGTTGGAGAAATGATAATCTCCCTGATAAATGGTGCTGCCAAAATTAAATGTATATATGGAAGAAAACACAAATGAAATCAGATCTCACTCATCAAGTGCAAAAATCAACTCTCAAGATTGTGTTTTTACATTTTTAGTTTTGTATAAACTATGAGATTGCTTAAAGAAAGCATAGCGGAATAACTAACACACTGGGTTAGGCAGTGAGGTTTTCTGGATAAGGCCTCAGAAAACAGGCAACAAAGCAAAGCCAAGCAAATGGGATTATAGAAATCTCAGAAGCTTCTGCACAGCAAGGAAAACAATAGAATAAAAGGACAGTTAATAGAATGGGAGAAAATATTTGTAAGCTAATTAGCTGACAAAGGATTAAAATGCAGAATGTATCAGCAACTGAAATTTTAAAAAAAAAAAATCCAGTTGACAAATGAGCAAAGGACCTCAACAGATCTCAAAAGAAGAAATGTAGTCAAGAAATAGATGAAAAAAATTCTTAGTATCACTAGCCATCGAAATCACCCCTGTGAGAATGGCAGTGATTAAAAAAAATAATCATAAATGCTGGCAAGCATTGGAAAAAGAGGAACTCTTATACACTATTGATAAATCAAAGCAACCACAGTGGAAATCAGTATGTATATTTCTTGAAATACTAGAAATTAGGAAATGCCATGTGATTCAGCAGTCCCTTGGGGAGGGGTGGGAGGAATAAAAGGAGTTTTGATAAAACAAAATCAGGGAAGCTGGGTAGAGTTAATTCATTGTAACACTTACACTAATATGAGCTATAAATTGGATAAATGGAGTAAGCAGTGTATAGGCATTTGTATTGCTACCTTACAATTGTTGTTTTGTAACTTAAACTGTTCTAAATTTCTAAAAAATACTGAATAATAAAATATTAAACTTCTTCAGGCAGTCTCAAATCATATGCATATATTTTTGCATATATGTCCCACTTAAAAATGCTAAAATCCCTTGAAGAATGAAGAAATTCCCAGTTCTTGAAATTTTTCCTCTCAAACAAAATATAAGAATTTCAGATGTGACAGATGAAAGGTTTTATAATGTGTTTTTAAACTCACCTCTGCCATTTTGTAAAGCTAGTTGAGGTTTTTTGTCTCAATTCCTAGAATTCAAGGCTCATTTCTAAGAATGGGGGTCCGGTAAGTGGGAATGAGGCCAGGATACTAATTTCATATTGCCTCCGGGATAGGGTCTGATGAAAAGAAACAGGGTCTAGAAGCAGAAAGCAGACAAGCAGGGGCCTGCAGGACCTTCCTTCTGCCCTCCATGAAGCCCAGCCCAAGCTCAGGGTTCTTACTGGGAATCTATGCAAAGACAAATTCCATACTATACACCCCATGACTGTGTGAGCTGCTCACACACTCATACCCACCTCAACAAATATCACAAGATTTTTCCATCTGCAAAGAGCTCAAGAATCCAGTACCTTCATGTAGAGCTGAGACAGCACTCCCAGACAAGTACAGATCAGGCATGCTGACTCCTGCCAAGTTTACATCTTTTCTAAACTCTATCTTCCCCCTCAGTCAATGTTTATGCTCAGTATCTAACCAAAATGTTCTCTCCATTTTCAGGAAATTTGCTCCCCGATGTTCTGTGTGCAAGGAGCCTATTATGCCGGCTCCTGGCCAGGAGGAGACCGTCCGCATTGTGGCTCTAGATCGTGACTTCCATGTCCAGTGCTACCGCTGTGAGGTCTGTACCTTGTGCCCCAAAACCCTGCCAAAGCTAGCTTTTCAAGATCGTAGGAATTTTGTGAAATCTGGGGAAGCCCTTAGTGCTTATATTCAAAAGACTTGATTTTAGATCTGATATTAAATGCGGAAACATTGGATAAGTCATTTTACTTTTCTGTCTCCCATCTATACAAAGGTTCTCTATATGGCTCTCCCACCAATATGGCTGTGAGATTGAAGCTCAAAAATGTGTGAATTATGAAGTACTGAGTTAAGGAGAAGTGGTATTACCCTTCTACTGAGTCCTCAGTGTTGGCCCTGTTGCTTTGGTCACTGCTCATACAGGGCAGGGGTACCACTGCCACTTAGAACAAGAACTCAACATTTCGGAGGAGCTGGGATTCTTGTTCAAAGTCCCCAGAGATTCATTCACATATTAGTAAGAGCTGACTTTTTGGACAAGAGGTCAGGTAAGGTCTACCTGAGAATTAGGCTCCAGGGAGTAATATACAGACATAAAAGAACCTGTAATCCAGGCTGGGAGTGATAAGAAGCCTTCTCAAATGGGACCAGCTGAAGCCTAAGGCAGGTGGAGCCATGCGTGCAGCCAAGCAGCAGCATCACATCTTCCGCCTTATTATTCGGGCATCAAATGGGTGCCACATTCTGATTTTTTTTTTGAATGTTCTCTTTTCCAAATTTTACAAGTTACCAGATCCCCTGCTTGGAAGCAGTGTTTAACTTCTCTGAGTACAACACTCCTCAGCCCCTTTTCTGTCTGTGTGAAATCTTTGAAATACAGACTTTCTTAATTCCAGTTGCTCAGTAGGGTTCATCTGGTTTAAGCAGGAGTTCCTCCCAGGATACAGACCAGCTGGACCATCGGCACGACCCCTGGCTCTGTGGGACTACATTCATTCCTTTTACAGCTTAGTTTTAACTGACCATCTGTTTCAGCCAGCGTGTTCTGTTTTGCCCTAGAGCCCAAGTTGCATGCCTCTCTCTGACTCAATATGAGAAAAGATAATGAAAGACAATGCAAGGTTTTAATTACTAGGGAAACAGAGCACAACAATGTCCAACCATCATTTTACATATGATCCCAAATTATATATGAATGCATAAGAACTAGCACATACTTTAGGGATTTTACGTATGGAGAAGACAAGGCTGAGAAAAGGTAGGTTCCCAGCACTGCTCACACACTTGATGTTCACACCAAACAGGCCTTTTGCTTCCCCACTAAAACTTGCATTAAATGGGTCCTTCCTCTTCTCAGAGTCGACAGTGGCTGTTTAAATTAAGGTGGTTTCATAATGATGAGGATTGTTTTAGAAATGAAGACTATAAAAACAGAAGGAACATTGAATTATAAGGGGCAGATATTTGCTCTGACCTGCCATCAGACTCTGCCTGAGAACAGAGAGATGGCCTCCCTCTTGGCTTCTTACCTTCTCCTCTAAAGCTCCTTTTAACTCCAGTATTCAGTGTATTGGTGATTCTAGCTCTGGCTTGTTGGAGGTGTCCAGGAGCCTGCAGATGTCAACTCATTGCACATTCAAAACTGTGGCATCCATGAAACATATTTTGCGTTCATCCAATTAGAAAAGACCTTGTTTTGTTAATTCTTCAGTTTCCAAACTGTCTATAGAGGCACCATATTTGCTTGTTCTTTCAAGAATAGCCAATCTTGTGCAACACTAACTACTGCCTCTGCTACAATCTAAGAATGAGCTTCAATTTTATTATGTGTCAAATACAGTGAGTTCTGGTACCATCATGGTAGATAGCAGAGCAATGTTTTGCAGCAGTTCTGGCCTTTGCAAAGTAATGAAGATACACACCATTAGATGAAATCCAGTATATTTAGTTTCCAAGGAAAATTCTATTGTGTCTATAGGCAAGGGCCAACATTTTAACTACTATAAAATATTTCCCAAGTGGACTTTCTGTGATACTGTCAGTAGTGGCCTAATCCTTTATAGTTATGTAACTGCATTTTTTTCATAATACATTCACATCCATTATCCTCTTTGATCCTCCCAACAGCTTAGAAAGGTAGAAAATGCAGCCATTATTTTCAGAGTAGCAGTCAACCTTGCATGCAGTGATGCAGGCTATGGCAGTCCTAAGGGTGGTGTCTCCCAGTCCAGTCTACATCATGCTCTGTCCTCTGGGTAATACAGCAAAGCAGTGCTGGCCACAAATGTTAGGATGTTGTTTTCTTTCTACAATTGGTGTAACTATTGCAGAATTCATTAGGGGTCCTTGGATTAGGGATCCTAGGATTGCTTGGCAGCAATCACTTTGCGTTTGCTTTTGCCCAGAAATGGCCAAAACCTTCCATTCTGGCACCTGTATATTCCTTTTGAGAGATCCTGAAGCTCATGATAAACGGTGAAGATGAATTAGTGGTTAGGAGCCTATTGTCCTTTCATCAACTCCTATTGTTGGCTGGATGAGAATGGAGTAGGTAGGCCAGGTACACCAGGTAGAGAGGTACACAACCAGGAAGGTGGTAAATAGCTATTTCATGGAAAACTAAGGCATGTGGTTTCAATGACACTGTTCCCCATTGCCTTCCTCTTCTAGGATTGTGGTGGTCTTCTGTCGGAAGGTGATAATCAAGGCTGCTACCCGCTGGATGGGCACATCCTCTGCAAGAGCTGCAACACAGCCCGCATCCGAGTGCTGACTGCCAAGGCAAGCACCGACCTCTAGATTCGGTCACCTGTGTAGCTGGTTGGTGGATGGCGCTGAGAAGAGTGAAACACAAGGGAAACCATTAGGAAAAATAGAGGAAATGCAATCATCTGTGGGGTGGTCTCAGTTCTTTAACTGCTGTTAATTTTTCTTTAGAAACACATAGTGGATAAGATTTTTTTTTTCACTTCCCACCAAAATAACACATTTCACATTTAATCATGCCAGCCCTCTGTGGGCCTTTGTTCCAAGTACTTACACATTTTTGCACGGATTATGCTCCATCCCATTCACTTCTGCATTCCTGTAACTTTTAATCCCCATGTTTGTCTCACTTTTCATCTGGTTGAATGGCTTTTTTTAGTGTGGTATTTGCTGTCACACAGTTTTTCCTGGGTGAGGCTGCCAAATCACAGGTGATTTTCAGGTTTAAAGTCTCCATCCTATCACTTCCACATTGCCTGTAATTAGAAAGGTTAGCCATTCTTTTGCCACGGATTTAAAATACAGACTTTTTGCTGTTGCTGCATGACACTCATGTCTCTTGGGGTGAGATTCGGTGCAGTGGGAAGAATGTATAATGTCAATATTGGTCTCTAAAGGACTAAAGTTTCAAAAAGCATAAGTTGAAGCACGCCAAAACTTGCAGCCATTGAAATTTAAAGTCTCTAGCAGCCAATGGTCAGAACTCATTGAAAACAATTATTGGCCTATGGTTAATGAGCAGTTGAACTTCAAACTTTTCCTAAAGACATGAAATTTGGTATCCTGGGAGAAGCAATTGGCCAGGGAGATGGGGTGGGTTATGTCTGAAAAGTCCTTTATTCCACAGCATCATCATAAGGTTTTCCTTTTCAATGCCACCACATAATACAATCATGGTTTTCTCTAGAATGAAACATTTACAGTACTGTCCCACTTTTCATCTTAGAAAGATGAGTACTGTCATGGTGTTTCCAATATCCAAACACATCTTCCAAAATTGGCGTATTTTTCTCTAGAGAAAGATGTAAAGAATAGTTCAAATTCCTTTTTGCCTCCAGACCCAGGCCCATTTTTGTCTGACATTTGCAAATCAGGAAATAAGATTGTGAAGCTTTGTCTAGTTGACTTTAAAAAAGAAATCTTAAAAAGATTGTGAAACCACAGTTTCATTATTATCCTAATCCTTCTGCAACTCAAATTACATATTGCAGGAGACATTTTCATATCATCGACGTGACATTTATACCACACTTTCAAAGATAATCACAGGGAAAAAAAATTGTCTTTCTGAGCTAAAAATATGCAGTCTCTGCCTAGAATCCTTATTCAAATTCTTATTAGCCAGTGGAACACTTGCATGCCAACTGCAGAGCCATATTTATTAAGTTCTAGCATGTTTCATTTGAGAGCCACCTAGCTTAGTAGTGGCAAGTTGTTATTTTGTCAACTAAGTATTTTGTATTGAGATTTCTTAAACCTTTCTTCAGATTTTCCACAAGTATATACTTTTAAATTATGGAGTATTTTAAATATGAAAAAGGTATAAATAATATAATAAATTCCTATATGCCGAACACCTACTTTAAGAAATCAGATATAACATATAATTACATTCCCCTGTATCCCCTTTCCTTATTCCACAAATAGCTTTTCATAATTTCGAACTGATAGATTCTAGTCTGATTTTTAACCTTTAACATCCAGAATGGTAATGAACAATTATTTGTGCATTTTTTTTATCACAACCCTTGCCTCAGGAGTTCTGATTATTTTACTTGAATAGAAATAATAAAAGTGTTTTAACAAAAAAAAAAGAAACAAAAACAAAAAAAAAAACAAACAAAACAAGAACAAATTCTGAAGCCTGTGGTCACTGTGGAGCTCAGTCATCTTCACTACTGATGGCATATTTGCTTGTGTCAATCACCAGCCTTGTGTTCAGACCATAAACGTGACACCTTCTCCGAGCTGCTTTGACCACTGTGCTCTTCTTACCTTGCTTCCATTATGCTTGAGCTCACAATGTGAAATATAGTGAGACTCATGCAGGGCAGCATGTTAGTTGTAGGATAAAATGCCAAGTGTGCCTTTGAATTGCTGTCTTCCAAATTAAACACCAGACAATCCCGACGGCCTCAGAGCGCACTGACTGTTAGACAACTGGGGTGATCTGCTTGAGCTGATTTGTTGGCTTGTTTTCTGTTCCATACTTTGTCTTTAGGCCAAAAGCAGAGAGTCCAATTTATTGAGAGATTTTATCTTGGGAAATACCATCACATTATTGTAAATTTTGCCAAAAGGCGAAGACTGAAATATTTATGCTATAAAAATGCAATAACAGCCTACTTTTTCATATACTTAAGTCTTTATGTAACCAAATGTTTACATGCCAAAAGGAAATTATAAGAAAATAGTGTCACAAGCCCATCAATGTGACATTGCTAGCACAATACTGCTTCTTTATAAATTTTTATAGTATATTCTTGTCACATAACCTCAGAGTATCTTTACCAAAGATTTTTAAACAAAATTTCTTTTTAATATAGACATACTTTTATAATAATGAATGTGCACACATCCTTTTGCAGAAATATTTAGCTTTAGATTTTTTTCTTTCACTAGATATAGTAAGGAAGGGATCCTACCATATTTTATCCTGATATCTTAAATATATGATTCATGTTACTTTTCTATTAATCATTTGATTTAAACAATGCCAAGTCACTCTGAACTGTTTTAGTTGCATGAAATGTTGCCTATAACAGATACAAAGATATTACCTTATCATTAAACTATACTATCTTGTTTATTATTGTTTAAATACATAGATAAGAGGAAAAAGCAAAAATCTATAACAAAGTTCATAAAAATGTGTACATTTCTTAAAAACTGTCAGCTGCACAAGTATTTGATAATCCTCTGTCACATGGGAAACATGGAAAAGGAAAACCACTCACCCTGTCATGGGTTCTGCAACTCACTTCAAAATGAAATTTTATGAATGTTTGGATCCCAGCACAGACTGACTCAAGATCAAGTTTCATCAGCAACAGACAAAATGAGCTTTGAAAATCAAAACTATCTGCTTCTCACCATAAGGCATCAAGGTTGCAAGATGCTGACCTTTGTGCAGATCCATGACGTGGGTTGTTTTCCTTGTTAATGCCTTCTTGGCACTATAGAAGCCATTGACGGTGTTTGGGGTATGCTGATCGCTGAGATGGGCTTACCAACATTATGATTATTTTCTGTGAAAGATTTTGTAAAGATGTTTATGACAACATTTGCAGGATAACAAGCCCAACTGCATTGTGTTAAGTATTTGATATTCTGATCCAAAGAGATAAACAATTCTTTTTCAATGGAGCAATAGTCGAGAGTTGATGGACACAGAGAGGACTGAAAACACAAATTCCAATCATCTTCCTCATTAGCAAAAATCCTAGTAATGTGAACCAGCCAAGGACAGCAGTGTTATTTCTATTTGATATGGTTTGGGCTTCTCCTGTCAAATCTGTGTCGGCTGCCCCCTGATCCTTCCATTCTCAAGTTTTGAAGGGTGTTGGGGAAATGATAGCAGCTGTTAGGGATATCAGGGAAACACTGATACAACCTCACAGCCTCTTACCATTCCTCTTGGCTTGGAAAGGCTTCTTCTTCATATACATTTCCAGAAATATTGCTATTCTACCTTAGTATTTCACATTTGTAGTTTAAACAAGTGATTGTCCATCTGTTGCCTAGAGCTACAGTACATGTGTGTTATGAATGAAATATGACAGCATGTTCCATACCCCTGCTTTAGCCATCTGTAGGAAAGCAGCAAGCTGAGAAAGAGATACCTCTGCAAAATGTGCCTCAAGTCCATTTCCTGAAACCAATCTGTGGTGTACTTTCAGAAGACACAATCAGAGAGCAACACTTATTTGTGCCTTATTTTTTAAAAATTTACTCACTCTACTATAAATACATCACTGAAGAGTTAAATAGTGTAAATAATCCAGATTAAAAAAAGTCCAAAAAAAGTCAAAATCCAAAGAAGTTTGAAATTATCATGTTAATATGTTCTAATAGTACTCCACTCCATTTTCCTTTCCTCCATCCTACTCCTTCACCTTCTCTCCCTTGCTGCCTTTATTCCTTCTTGTCATCCTGCCTACTTATGTTGCGATCCTTGGACTTTTCATGAATTAAAGCAATGCATTATCATCCTTCTGGAATTATGACCATTTTAACGGGAATTAGTTGTGATGATGAGAAAAAATATATCACATCCATAAAAATCTTCCATTAAAATGGCCTATTTTCAAGTTGTAGTTCTTCATAAAGTAAGATATAAGATAATACAGTATTTCATTTTGTTTTTAATGAATTTTCATCAGGGACCCAGGTCATGCATTCCTGGAAAATCCATTTATGACTGATGTCATTTCCTCTGCTATATGGGCAAAGCGATTTAAGACTAGGTTATTGTTTTTTTTTTTTAATCCAAGGCATTTTGACCACAGGATTTTGTTTTGTTTGGTGATAGTTTATTGTTTTATTTGTTTGAAATTTCATGATTTTCCTTATGGCAATGAAAAACAGTTTTATCAAAGAAAAATATCTTTACAGAAATTTAATGTATCTTTGTACATGGTCCTGATTATACCAGCAAATGCTAAGTAGTCAAACCTGAGCATTTTTCAGGAGATGGATCAGTAATAGTTTCCTGTTTTTAGTTTTTGGTATGCAAATTATGTGTACATTTCCCTTCAATGAAGAAAGGAATGACACTAATTCTTTTCTCTATTTTACTATCCTGGCCTTTGTGCAATAAGCTGTAGTCTCCATTTCATAGGCAACATGCATATGATTCTGTGAATAGCTTTGTGAGAGATGCATTTTTAGTCAACTGATTGAAGCTACCCAAAAAATGCTGAAAACTTTGTTCTTCATTTCTGATTAATTTATAGCAGTCTCTAACCACACAAATAGATACCTCTACAACTAGTTTTTGTGTTAAACAAAATTTAATCTTGTGCAAACATATATGAACTGAAGAGTAGGTAAAGCCTGCAGCTAATTCCTTATGTAAAACTGTAAGATTCTTGGCATTGACTTGGACCTTGGCACAACGAGATGTCTCTTGGGATGCCTCCATCCTATATGGGAGTGCCTGAATTTGAGTTCCAGCTCCACTTGTGATTGCAGGAAATGGTTCAAGTACCTGGGTCCCTACTTACCCGTAGGAGACATTCAGATTCTGTTTGAAGCTCTTGGCTTTGACATGACGTTGCAGGCTATTGGGGAGTGAACCAGCAGATGGAAAATACCTCTCTCCCTCTCTTTTCCACTCCTAAGTAAAATAAATAGCTGAATAAATAATTTTTTAAATATACTTGCTCTAAGCCTTTCCTGCTACATGCATTGCTATTTTTTCCAAGATACCTAATTCACATCGGGATGAGGGAAAACCTTACTCTTACAACTCTGATGGACATTTAGTTAATATATCCACAATGAAGCTTTTTTCCTTAACCACACATGCAGTTAGTCAACTCAGAATGTCATTTCTAACTTTTGTGCTAAACCCTAGGTTTTGAATAATGTGCCAGAAATGAGAAGTGTCACTGTGTCACCTTGTTTTGTTACTAATGTAGAGTTATGATTGATCCCCAACACTAAATATGTTTGTAGATAATAGAATCATGAACTTTTTAAAGCTCTGATTCTCCTCTTCACTAATTACCATCCCCAGTATTCTTAGTCATGGCAGTCCACTGTAGCTCTTGAGCTACACAGAACACGGCAAATGTCTAAACATCTGCCACTTTAGATCTCATACACTAACTCTTCCAAACTTTCCCTAATTAAATATTTTTTCCATTGCTTCAGACAATTCAGAAAAACTTAAAGGCATCACTCTAGGTCATGGTAGGCGCAAATATTTGTTGGGGATTAGAAGGCAATGAAATTGGAGTTCCCTGAAGGGGATCTCTCCCAAGCACTCAGACCCAGAGGAGTAATAGCTAATTGTAAACAGATTCCACTACATGTAGCACAGAGTCTTTATGTTCTCTACTATATTTGGTGACATCTAAATCAAAGTAATTCTGACAACAGGAAGCATAGGTAAGCATTTGACTTTATGGATTCCAACTTATTTGTCAATTCACGTGGTCTTTTCAGCCCTTTATCCCCATCTTCCCAAGAATAAGGTATGGATCCATGCTGAATATGAGAAAAGAGTACTAGACACTGTAAAATTCTACATATATAGCTACTGGTTATTTGGTTTTAAGAGTCACTTGTGTTTATTTTATGCTCATGTTTGTACCTAGCAATGTTTGTGTTTAGCCCAAGTGAACATCTTTCCTCCATGGATGAATTGGATGCTATACTTAGAAGCCCAAGTTTTTTCTCTTTAGTTTTGTTATCTTATTATTATTCCTTCTGGATCTCATTGTAATAATTATTATTGATGATTATGTATTACTTAGTCGCTCTTGGAGGATAAGCCTAGTAACTTCCATTCAGGCCAACTGCCATATGATCAAGCTGGTTAGATATGTACTTACTACACAGGAAGCAGTATGGCAGGGTGAGGAATTATTAAGCTTTCATGGAGGATGTACAATTCAGTATTAAATGTTGAATGGATTCATTAACTTAATTTTGGGAAACAAAGAGAATATTCTAAATGCAACTTAAAGCATAGGCTATATACAGAGAAGACACGTTGCCTTGGTCGAAATGTCAGATTCTGGAATTTCCTCTTTACCAAGAGAAAATTTCTAGATATTCAGGGTCAAATCAAAGGAAAAGGCACAGAGAAATGCTAACTAAAGTGTTTCTTCCTTCTATCTGTCTTTATAATTGAAAGAAATGATGAGTTGCCAAAATAAAACAGTGTGCATCATATGAAGTAGCCCTCTATGAACTTGACTATAACATTAAGAATGTGTTTTCCTATTGGTTTATAACAACATCTTCCCTTCTAAGGGAAAATGTGGATGCCCTGTGTTCTTTAAACTGTTCAAACAGAACGAGCAGAACACCTCTGATAGCCTTAGTATTTCTAGGTACATGATTAGGAAGACACTCTAGTCAGCTATTCCACTGGTGCTATAATTCCCTTGAAGATTCATTACTCACAAATACTCCACACACTATTCACATTTCACCTTTTTTAGGGAGCTCATTTCCCTCATTGCACTTTGTTCCAGACACCTTCTGATACAAAAAAAAAAAAAAAGCAAAAATCCTTTAGGCTTATGTTCTCTTTGTTGCCCCAAACTAACCTGAAGCACAGAATAAAATGTTGCTTCCTCTCTCCATTATCCTTCAGTATATACTTTTTATTTAGGAACAACATTATTACTTTTGAATAGAAGAAAAATAACCTTGATCTTACCTGAAGACATAAAAATTTTTAGGATGCTAAAGATAGATGGGAGTTTCACGATTAGAGTTTGAGTTTTCTGTTGGTTGATTTTTCTTTCTTATAAGACACACTGTTTTGACAGTTGTTCTGTAGCTTCACACCTCCTCCAGTAACTAACCCCTGGACAATACATTCCTTTTAACTGACCTGCTGATGACCTTAAAAATATTGGGAGATGTCAGTGTGTAAGCTCTAGCTCTAAACAAGAAAAAAAAAAAATGTCAAAGGCAAGATACAATGGCACTACAGAAAACTCTATACTTCTGATCAGTTCTGTGCAAAAGAATATTATTCTTGAAGGAAAAGGGTTATATTGTGCTGTGCTTTTGTGTAGAGATGAGTAAACTATTTCTATCATAGGTTGCTATTTGAGTTGTATTCCACTGTCTTTGGGAAAGCAAGAATTGTGGCTTCTTCTACCTCAGCTCTGAATTAGACAGCCCTGTAGGCAAAGCTTGCCATCAGTCTTCTGGGAAGAACCTGGGGGTAGCTTTCTGAGCTCTAAAATAATAATTCCTAAGAGAGCTTACAAACTGCTTTCACACATAAAACAGCCCTGGGAGGAAGGTTATTAATAGCCCTATCCTAGAAGAGAAAGCTGAGGCTCAGCATCGTTAAGTGACTTGCCAAAAGCAATGCAGCTGGCAAGTGGCAGATTTGGAGATGTACTTAGATCTTGCAAGTCCAGTGCTGTCTGCAAGCAGGCACTCTTGGGGCTGCATAAACCTTAGAGGACATTGCATCCTTCTCAGACCTCCAGCCCCCCCATTACAAGTCATCTAAAATTTTTTGCATAGACGATGTGGCTGTTAATGGCAAATCCACATGTGTACTGTGCCATTTGGGGTCGTTTGGGACCTGCACACCTCTTCTGTGTTCTCTGGTGGTGAGAAACCACAGAGTATTCTCATCAACACTTTGATGAAGTTGGTGAGGAAAAGCCACCGATGAAAATAACTGCCACCGAGGCATGTTGCAGCAAATCTCCCCAGATAAATGTGGTTTATGTTTCCTTAACCAAATGCCTCCCTGACACTGTCAGGTTCACAATATTAACTCAGACAAGATCACTTAGAATTCACGGTTACACAGGGATGACGTGATCCTGAAGACAAGCTTCTCTCCCAAAGGTCAACAATACATATTAGTCTGTCTCTGTCTCTGTCTCTCCCTCTCCCTCTTTCTAAAGAAGTGCTTGAGGACTGAAGGCATTTCTGACATTTGTCACTGGGCTTCCTAGACTGTTGTAGTTTTGTGATCTGTAAATCCTCATCACAGGGAGTCTGGCACACTCTTGTTGCATCCAGAAAATCTACCCGGAGACCTTGACCATCCAGAAATTCTCTACCCTGGAGCTCAGTACTAGGGTTGCGTCCCCCAGGAAGCTGGACCCTCTAAATTGTGCTCTGGCCTTTTTACTCCCTCCCATTCCTTCCTCCTGGTTGGGTGGTTGAATCTGTGAACTAATTGGAAACAAACCAAAAGATATTTTGTCTGCATTAAATCCTCTGCATTCATTGTAGGAAATCTTTAAGAATGAGATGACCCACTAAGTTTTCTAGGCATTTTTTCCTCTTTAGTTTGCACCTCCTAATAAGCCAATGTCTGTCATTTGCTTATTTACAAGGATTAATGAGAACCAAGTTAAATAATAATCAGAGTCTTTCTGCCAACCCCATCTTCCCACATGAAGATGACAGGAGACACAAACAAGACTTATAAAGTGGTGGCCTTGGTCACTGCCACATATTCAGAACGTTGTCTTTCTGTAAGGCCCCATACATGTGATGGTCAGTGCAGTAGGACTCAGATCTCATGGGTTAGAACTGAGTGCTCTTGGCCTCCCCATTCCAAGAATGGATGAGTGCAAGCAGCATTTTGAGTACTTCTAAGAGTGTTCTGCAAAGTGCACCTCAACAGAGATTCACATTGTGGTGTCTTCATGGAGGAAATAAAAAGAATGAAACAATGGTCATGAAAAACAGCCCTTGGAAGAGATGAGAGGGACGCTATTTTCAAATACCTTTAAAAATCAGGCACATGATCTGATTTCTCTCTACATAACAGCCAAAACGAAGACAAAATGTTTTCCTTCTACTCTATATTATACAATTCTCCAGACTTAGAAAAAATACAATTATGTTTTGTTTAGCATACACACACACACACACACACACACACAGCACACTTCCAAAAAAGCTGATCCTCCAAAAAAGAAATCTTATTTTAAAACACTTGGGTTTTCAGGCCAAGAAATTAATAATTCCTAGACCTGACCCACTTTTGAAGCTGCCAAAAAAGAAAGGAAAAAGCTATTTAAATTTTGTATGGATCCATTTATCTCTTAAAATATGCCAAAGCAATTTGTGGTGGGGGTGGAAACAAAGGTATTTATCTCTCTTGCTTGATTCCCTCTTATATTTTTACCTGTTAAGAAAAGCATACAAAGCTTTTCTTGTTAATGAGGCACTGTGTTGCCATTCCGTGTGGGACCTGCTTTGCTTCATAGGTGGGACACAGGAATAATAGTTGGTCTCATGACTCTGTCATTTCTGTGTGAGGAACTATTAAGTCTAAATGCCTTTCATCAGATTTATTTGTATGTCTGAACTAGTTTAGAAAATGCAAAATTTGGGGGAGGAGCTAGCTTTTCTTAGATACTCCTTTTACTCTTTCTTTCCTTGGACACTTACACCTTAAAATAATAGTAGCATTTTTTCATCCATCTTTTTGGGCAACATTCTCACTCACTCTTTAATTACCAACGAGAGAGACTAGCCTAACCAGGTAATGATGTATTTGCCTCAGGTGTCTGTTGCCTCATCCACACAAAGAGAGTAAGACTTTAATAACTTAAATTCTAGTGATAGAAATACCCTCATATTTTATCAAATAGTGAAAGAGGAGTTGATATTTAGGAAATTGTTGCATTTATTAATTATTTATAATTTCTGCCTACTTTCTAGAAGAATGTCAAGTACATCACCATTTCATGTTACGTTACAAAAAAAAAGAAAAAGTAAATCCCACACTAGGGAACATTGGAACTAGCATGGGCCATGCCAGCATGTCAGCCCAGTCATCAAGTCCGAGCCTCAGGGGAAGAGATGCAGCACCCTACAAACTAAATCTTACCATCAGCAGTCTATAGTGAAGTAGTAACAAAGTCGCTTATAAAAGATTATCTTCTTATGCCACCCATTTTTTTTCTCTTGGGAAAGATGAAGAGCATTCTTATCCAACAAGCTAAGAAACCTCCCCCTCTAAACATCAGAATTGTATCCCCATTCTTTTTCAGAAACCGCCCAAGGAACAAATATACTTAGGTTTGCTTTTTCAGCATGAATGAAATTCATCAAGTAGTTTAATGTTCCTTAAGCAACAACTTAGATACAAAATTCTCACATCTAGATGCCAGATTGAAATTTTTACATGTTCCCTATGCAATGAATTTTTAGTTTTTAACATATAAATTTATCACTACTCTAACAGGTTTGGGGCTTCTCTTTCTGTACTGCTAAGAACGGGAATCTGTGCAATTATGAGAGGTACAAAAGAGAACTTTCTAAGTAGCACATCTGTGAAATGAAGTAGCTGTGACACAGAGCCTGAGCATAGTAATTGTCCCTGAGCCGCACACACAAGCTTTTCTTTGACAGCTTTGTCACAGGCTTTTCTCCTTCTGTATCATCACCTTTGAGAGAAATGCACCTCCCAGTCTGCCTTTTCAACAGATACAGTCGAGTTGGCAAGACTTTCCTGGCTCTGAATACACTCATTTGCCGATTTCGGCCTCTTTGCGAGACTGACTCAAATCTGTGATCTTCTGTTCAGCATACACATCAGCAAAGTGAGAAGATGAACACTAAATATAGGCTATATTAACTTTACTTTTAGATTTACTGCCTTCAAAAAGTGCCTATTCTGAGAAACATAAACGTTATTCCTACATATGTATGTACACACGGTACCCAGAGTCATACTGTTAAGACTCCAAAAACATACCATAGGAAAGAGAACGTGCTGAAAGAAGGAAACCTTGCCAAGGAAAAGAAAATCACTCATTTCCAGCATCCCTTTCGCAAATGGCTACCATGAAATGGGATGCAATAACACCTCCCTTCTGCATTCCTTGCTAGTCCAGCCAATTTCACATTTCTCTCCTACCAGAGGATTGGCATATTGCTGAGGTTTTCTGTACTCTGCTTCAAGGCAATATATTACTTTATGGACTTGGAACATTGGTCTAGGAAGAAAAAGTGCTTAAGAGAAGTAACAGAGCCAGGACCTGTATTACAGTATGTGTCATATCGTATGTTTTACAAACTAAGCATCAGTAGGTTTAGAGTGTCAGCACATTTCCTTTCCTTTTATCTCCCAGACAAACATCAGAGAAAACTAAAGTAGTGTCCTGGCTGTGAGAATTGGAGGCTTAGGAGGCCAAATGTTCCTGCCAGATCCTTGGAGCATTTTTACTTTGACTCCTAAAAATAGTAGTCCATGCTGTCTAACGGCTTCTGTTTCTATAGTTCTGTCCCTGACTGCAGAGATACAGATATTGCTGATAGAGCAGCAGCTTAGCCTTGAATGGTGGATTCTTACCCAGTGGTACTACAGGCAGAGAAACCAGGTAAATAGGATGAGGTAGACAGTACATGACTGTAGAAGAGTTGAAGGGAGGACATGATTCCAAAAAAGATCCTTCTCAATGTGTCGTCTGATTCAACCAGCTGGCAGAGTACACTTGCCAAGTCGTTCCCTTTCCTTTTGGGTCAGCTGACTCCATATTCACTTGAATATCCCTCTGAGAAAGTGAGAAGCCTCCACTTAGCCTTTCTCCAAAGGAAGCCGTTGATGTCCTCCTAATCATAAAGTTGTCTCCTATCCCACCCACTTTCACCAAATGGAAGCAAAAGAGGAGCTACTGAATATGGCATTGATGCTTTCTCTATAAAAGGCATCATTACCTAAACCAGATGTGAAGGTAGCAGAGTTCACTTCTCCATACTTCACGGGACTATTGATGCCACTTTAGTCATCATCATGGTGACCAACCAGCTGATCATTTTAAAGTGTTATTCTTCACCAAAAATGCACATTTTGGATGTTCCTCTTTTGTTTATTTTGCAATGTAAGCACTAGTCATTTCCCATTTTGTTTTTTTTGTTTTGTTTTGTTTTCAGATTTGCTTACCAGTGATGAGTTAAATCCCTGTGATGTCATAAGACACTGCCATATATTTTTCTCCTTGGACTCAAATTAATGAACTGGGAGATCCTCAAGGTAGCTTTTCTCAAGGTTTCAGTTTGATGACTGTGACCGTGAAAGACAGTTTAATGTAAAGGCTAACTAGTGTTTGTAGTGGATAGATCAGGGAGAAGGGAGAGAGCGGGATAAGCCAGGTCACCTCTATTCTGGATGCATGTCCTAGTAGCTGAGCACAGTCATAACCCAACATGATCAGCTGCTAGTCTCTATACCCTTCCCTAGCTCAGGGAAAACCACACGAAAACATATGGGGAGATGTCTTTATTCACATGTGTGGTACTGACAGAGCCATGCTATTCCTAAAACATAGGTTTCATTGTTCCTTTATACTCAGCAAATTACATGTATTCACTACATCATGAACCAACACTGACATACTCAAAAGAACACACATGGTTTCTTATGAAAATAAAAGAATAAAACCTGTTATAAGCAAGTGATTTGTGTATTTTCTTTTGTATTTATGTATTATTCAACTATATTAAAACATGTTTCTATTTAGCTTATCAATTTTCTCTGTCAATTATGTTTTTCAAAAGCTCTACAAAAATAGATATGAAAATCATTTCTTTTTCTGTAAGAGAACTGCAACTACTTTATTATATTTAGAAATCCAATAAACTTCTTATTACACTTACTTGCCTATGTGTAGAATTCTTTTTCTTTAGACAAGATTCCCAATCCATACTGTGATTCATTTTTTTATGTCACTAGTTTTTCATATGATCTTCTGAGAAACCAAATGTCTCACAATGTCAAGGTGATGCCACCAGTGTATGAAGGCCCCCACTCTTCTCCTCTGCCAGCCAATAATCCTAACATCATATGTGTTACAAGGTACTTGACAGTTTTGTGTCTTAACCTTGCCAATAAAGAATTTTTTCTGTTAAAAAAATTGGATCCAAGGAAATAGGCCATTTGGGAAGGGGAATTCTCCATTGTTAGCATAAACAATGAGTTTAGTTTTTTCACATTTTTATTGCATCTTTACCATGTATATTTTAAGGATTATTTATTTGAAAGGCAGATTTACACGGAGATTTTTCCATCCACTGTCTCATTTCCCAAATGGTTACAATATCCAGGAATGGGCCAGGCTAAAACCAGGAGGCCAGAGCTTTATCCAGGTTTCCACATGGGTGGCAGAGACCCAAACCATTGAGTCATGTTTTGCTATATTCCCAAGTGCATTAGCAGAGAGATGGATAGGACGTGAAGCTGATGCTACTCAAACTGGTACCCAACTGGGATGCTGGTGTCACAGGTAGTGCATTAATCTGCAGTGCCACAATGCCAGTCCCCTAGGCATAGTTTTTGTACAGTGAACATGTTTTTCACTGGGCACCTTGAGGGATGTAAATATAAATCAAACAAGGCTTAACTTTGAATAGATCTATACTTGGGCTAACGGATATGAATGCAAGTAACTATACGGAAAGGAAAATCACACAAGTGAATTAAGGCACTTTTAAAACTACAGTTGAAGCATTTTCAGAAACCCTGTGATTATTTTAACCCATATTATAAAATTCTGAATCTGAGGGAAATATATTTCATAATTCAAAACCGCAACTCATGCCCTAAACATTTTTTTTAACATGCTCTTAAGTAACAGAAATGCAAGAAAACCAGAACTCCACCAGTTCAGGAAATCTTAAGTGTATCTAGAGTTGGGCTCGGCAGTTTGGCCTAGCAGCTAAAGTCCTCACCTTGAACACGCCCAGGATCCCATATGGGCGCCGGTTCTAATCCTGGCAGCTCCAATTCCCATCCAGCTCTCTGCTTGTGCCCTGGGAAAGCAGTTGAGGACAGCCCAAAGCTTTGGGACCCTGCACCTCTGTGGATACCTGGAAGAAGTTCCTGGATCCTGGCTTCGGATCGGCATAGCATCGACCGTTGCGCTCACTTGGGGAGTGAATCATTGGATGGAAGATCTTCCTCTCTGTCTCTCCTCCTCTCTATATATCTGACTTTCCAATAAATAAATAAATCTTTTTTAAAAAAGAGTATCTAGAGTTAAGGTAAACATGATATTCATTCTATGAAAGTCAGGAAAGATAGTCCTTTTCCCTAATTAGTCCTTAGGTTTCTCTAGCATCACATTTTTATTTATTTATTTACTTGTTTATTTTTTACTTTTTTTTTTAAATAATCTTACTTAGTTGATTAGGGTGCAAAGGGTCAAGGGCTATAGGGTGAAAGTAGGTAATACCATTGTTTCCACACTAATAGTATCATTTTTCCCTGTATCTGGGGTTAGGGGAGTTACAAAGGGAAAAGCCCCGCCCAATCTCCCACCCATCCCAGATCCCTAATGAATGTCACGCTCTGAGGGTCCTGCTCAAACACTTTTGATAGTTCATCAGTCCTGGATTGCTGCCAGTCTCACAGTTCCAATCGCAATGGAACCTATTCAGAGTCCACTGGCTAACAGTCTCTTCATTTGGGGTTCTAAGATCAGTTCAGTTGGAGGGATCTCCAAAGAAACTTCATTTGAGATGATTCCAGACCTGATTCTTGCATGAGTTTGCTAGTACAGACTCCAACACCATCTGTCACACCAATCAGCTTATGCACATGCTGGTCGTTGCGATTGCTGGGGCAGTTCTGTTTCCAGCCCTGTCTTCCTCGTGAACCAGTGGGTGTTGTAGTCCAGTTTGATCCTACCCACTTCGTCCTCGGTCCTCACGCAAACCAGTTGGAGCTGGAGCCTAGTTGGGGCTCCTCCCCATAACCCCCACCAGTTCTGCCCCCCTACCCTGGTTCCTATGCTTGCCAGTATGTACCGCAGGCCTGTCCAGTCTGTCCCACATCCCATTTAGTTCTCGCACATGTCAATGGCCATTGAAGCCTACTTCAATCCAACCAACCTACTATCCAGCCCATACACCCACTGGCAGGTGCCTTTCTGTCTAGCCACCCCTGCCCCTGTCCTGGTTTTCGTGCTGTCCAGTGAGAGTGGTAATCCCGAGGGAGGTGCTCACTATTTCCCTTCTAGGCCACAGCCACTCCCAGAGTATGCACTCTCCAGGTGATTCTGGCATTTGACTTGACAGAATTAGCTCCCAATGCCAGCCTCTGCCAGCTAATGCTGCAGCTAAACCCAACCTACCCTCACCCACTCTAATTTTTGCTTGCACCAGTTGGAACAGTCAGCCTAATCTGGCCCTTATCTGGCTCACATGAGGCCCCCAGGTGTTATAGCCCCACCTAGTCTGATCAGCCCCCATCCTGATTCAAGCTTTCCAATTGTAGTTGTCCAGCAGGGGAACCCACATTGCCTTGCCGGCTTTACCTCCTCCCTCTGATTGTCATGTGCTGTTTGGGCGCTGCAACCACATCTAGTACAGCTATTCTCACCTTGGCATTCCTTAATGTGTACTGGTATGTGTCACAAGCCAACCTGGCTCGACCCACACTCTGTTTAGCATCACATTTTAATGCTGGGACAACTGACAGTTACAAGACAGAAGACTCTGCAAGAAGCCAATGTCTTGGGATATCGTGTGTGTGTGTGTGTGTGTGTGTGTGTGTGTGTGTGTGTGTGTGTGTGTGTTCAAAGAATTATTTTATTTGAAAGCATTTCAGAGGGAGAAAAGGAGAGAGAGAGGGGTGGAAAGAAACTCAATATTCCACCTGCTGGCTTATTCCCCAACTGGCCTATTCCCCAACTGGCCTAAATGGCCACAACTGGACTGGTCTAAAGCTGGGAGCCAGGGGTTTCTTCTGAGTCTCCCACATGGATGTAGGGGTCCAAGCATTTGGGCCATCCTCCGCTGTTTACCAAGGTCATTAGCAGGAAGCCAGAAGTGGGGTAGCCTGGATTCAAATTCACACCCATATGAGATGCTAGAATCACAGTCTGAGGATTAGCCTGATCTGCCACCACTGGCCTAAGACCAGTGGTTTTTAATCTACCAAAACCAGGGGACCTTCACTGTGGCTTAGTGAGCAAAGCTGCCACCTATGGTGTAAATATCCTACATGGCGTCGGTTCAAGTCCTGGCTGCTCTATTTCAGATCCAGTTCCATGCTAATCTACCTGGGAAAGCAGTGGAGGACAGGCTACATGTTTGGGCCCCTGTACCCATGTTGGAGCTTTGGATGAAACTCCTGGCTTTCACCTTGCTCATCCCTCTCCATTGCAGCCATCTTGAAAGTGAAGATGGATCTCTCTCCAGTCTTTATAACTCAGCCTTTCAAATGAATAAGTCTTTGAAAACTAGGTACATAAATCTGTCAGAATTAAGGCGTTGGTAGGTAAATCACTGGGCTGTGGGGGTATCCATGGTTTCCTGTTACAAAGATATAATGTTGTCTTCCCCTCTCTGGATTGCTTCATATTTGTTGCCAACACATATCTGCTATCTGTATTGTAACACTACACATTTGTTCACATGTACCTATTCCTGTAATTTGGGGAAGGTAGGAGCCCTTGAAAATCACTTACTCTAATCTTATGAAGTAATAATAAAATAATCTAGAGAAATTGTTTGGAGTTTCTAGCAGGTGACCACAGCTACCCAGATGCCCTTGACTAAAGACTGGTGCTCCTCTAGTGGGAATGGTCGCCCTCTTTGAGCTCCAACTGTGGGAGGGACATACATAGAATGGAAGGGGACAACCGCCTTAGCCAGCCAGATCAGCTGAATCAACCCTGGCAATCAATAGGGTGACAGATGCCTCAGCCAGATTACCCTCACATCCATGGAAATATCTGACCCAAAAAATCATAAAAATTGGAAATAGTATTCAAGATTTGTGGGATTCAATGATCATACACACATGTCTTGGGAGTTCCTGAAGGTACAGAAAAAGAGATTGGATTAAAGGATCTATTCAACAAAATAAGAGCAGAAAATTTTCCTAATTTGGAGGGAGAAAGATATATCCTAAAAAAGGGAGCACACAGAATTTATAATAGACATGATCAAAAGAGAACTTAACCTTTGACAACGTATAGTCAACCTTCAAACAATAAAACATGAAAAGATTCTTAAATGTCCAAAGAAGGAAGTGTAAAATTACCATCAGAGATTCATCAGAGAAACTCTATGAGCTAGAAGAGAATGGACATAGTCCAAGTCATAAAAAATTTTTTAAAAAATGCAGTCAACCCAGAATACAATAAGCAGCAAATCTCTTTTATAAATGAGCATCAAATAAAGACCTTTCAAACCAAACAAAAAGCTCTCACCACTAATCCAGCATTAGTTCATGATTACAAATGATTAAAGATGTACTACCTATAGGAAACAGAAAATGATAGTCATTATTACAAATAAATATACTCTTATAAGGTAGAAAATCTCTCAGTACAAAAGAAATCCAAAACAAACAACAGAAATATTTATGGGAAAGGGATAGAACCAAATAATTACTTGTCAACAGTAACTTTAAATTGACTAAATTAGATAATTAAAAGATACAGCCTGGCTGAATTGACTAAAAATCAAGACCCACCCATTAGCTGCCTGCAAGATTACACCCTCACCACTAAAGATGAACACAGACTGAAAGGATGGGAAAAGATATTTCATGCTAATAGAAAAGTAGAGGTAGCCATACACATATAAGATAAAATGCTTTAACACAAAAACTGTTAAAAGAGACATAGAATGGCATTATATAATGATTGAGACCAAATAAACAGGAAGATAAAACTGTAATAAATATATTTATGATCCTAATGCCAGGGAGCCTGGATATTTAAAATAAATGTTAATGGAGCCAAAGGGACATATAAACTCCAAATCAATAGTAACAACGGATATTCACCCACTTTCATCGATGAACAGACAATAAATAAACAATAAACAGAGTTAATCTTTACTTGGGACCACATGGACCTAACTGATATCTACAGACTATTTCATCCCAAAGATTCAAGATACATAGTTTTCAGAAATGTATGGAACTTTCTCCAGGATAGATTGTAGGCTGTGTCAAAAAGCAAGTTTTAGCAGATTAAAAAAAAATTAAAATTATACCACATATCTATTCAGACAACAATGGAATGAAACTGAAATTAACAATTTAAAAATATCTAGGGAATACGCAAACACATGGATATTGAACAATGCATTCATGAATGAACCTTGGGTCATAAAAAAAATCAAAAGGGAACTTTAAAAGAACCCCCAAAATAAATCAAGATTACAATATAACATATCAAGACTTATGTGATACATCAACAACAGTGTTAAGAGAAAAGTTTATAGCAATTAGTGCTTACATCAAGAAATTGGAAATGCACCAAGTAAATGATGCATCAAGGACCTAGAGAATCAATAGCAATCCAAACCCCAGTTAGCGGCAGAAAACTAATAAAAATTAGGGAACAAAGTTATAATTTAAAAAAAAGATACAAAAGATCAGTGAAATGAAGAACTTGCTCTCCAAAAAATTAACAAATAAGACTGATACACCATTGGTCCAACTATTGAATTAAAGGAGGGAAAGAACCCAAATCAATAAAATTGAAGATGAGAAAGATGCAACAATGACACTGCATATACAGAAATAATCATTAGGGATTACTAGAAATAGCTATTTGCCAACAAATTGGGCAATCTAGAGAAAATACATAGATTTTTCTAATGTGTACAATTTACCAAATTTGAGCCATGAAGACATAGGAAACCAAAATAAATCAATAACTAAAAAAGATCCATTCAATAATCAAGACACTCCCAACAAAGAAAATCCCAAGCCAGCACTGGATGGTTTCATTGCTGCATACACAAAGGTGGGGTATGAAATCAACATAGATGTCTATCAACTGACAACCAGATAAAGGAAATGTGTATATATAATGGAGTACCACTCAGCCATATAAAATAGAAAATTCTGTGTTTTGCAACAAAGTGAATGCAGCTGGAAACCATTATAATTAGCAAAATAAGTCAGGCTCAAGAAGATAAATATAATATGCTTTCTCAGATATGTGACAGCTGATGTAAACATAGAAAAATAGTAAAGGCATGAAATGATTAATTTAGGATATGACTGTCATTTTAGCTCATGTTTATACTCCATTGGAAATGTGATCTTACTTTTTAGTTCTTGAATATTAGTATTAGTGGAAAAATAAAGCAGTGAATATAGAGTAGATTAAAATGATATCTGTGTAAATAAGCGTCAGGAATTGGGGGAGGAGAAGTGAAGAGCAAGGGAAATTTGGTTGTCTTCTTGGAGCTATACATATGTAATACATAAAATGCACTCGTTATAATCCTGAAAGGATTATCAGGAGTTATTACAAATAGATATCTAGCAATAATTTGGAAGTCTATAAGAAATGGATAGATATTTTTGGACATATGAATACTACACAAATTGAGTCATAAAGGCATAAAAAGCATAAATGGAACAATAACCAAGACAGCAATTGAATCAATAATAAAAACCCTCCCAACAACAAAAACCCACAACCAAATGCTGCTGATTTCTCAGATTTTTTAAAGATTAACTAATTCTAATTTTTCTCAAACTATTGAAAAGAAGAAACTCCTTCTGCAAAGTCAGCATCACTTTATTTTCCAAACCAGAAAAAGATATAATAAAGAAAGAGGACTAAAAACCAATATTCCTGATGAATATAGAGGCAAGAATCTTCAACAAAACATTAGCTAACTGAATCCGTCAACACAGCAGATCATTCACCCAGATCCAGCGGGATTTATCCCTCAGATGCAGGACATGGTGCAACATATGCAAATCAATATGTGTGAGACATCCTATCAATAAATAAAAGAATAAGAAACATATGATTATCTCAATACATGCAGAGAAGGTATTGAGTAAAATAAAATATCATTTCATAATTTTAAAAAAAAGCAAATTGGATATAGAAGGATCATCCCTCAACACAATCAAGGCAATATATGACAAACTCACAGCCAGCATCGTGAGTAAATACTGAAAAGTTGAATGCATCTCCATAAAATGTGGACTCGAGCAAGGTTGCACTTTCATCATTGCTATTCAATACAGTTCTCAAATTTTAGCAAGACACATTGAGAAATAAAAAGAAATCAAAGGGATAAAAATTGGAAAGAAAAAAGTCAAGTTATCTCTGTTTTGCAGATGAGATGATCTCCTCTGAGGGGAACCAAAAGACTGACACAAGGAAGTCATAAGAGTTTAAGTAATAGGATTTTAAAAAAAGCATTAGCCTCTGTATTCACAATGTCATGGCTGAGAAATAACTTGTAAGGTAATTCCCATTCACATTAAGTATCTTGGAATAAATTAACCAAGAGGTAAAAAAAAATCTCCACAATGTAAATTACAAAGATTAAACAGAAGATACACACAAAAATGGAAAAATCTTCCATATTTATTGATCAGGAGGATTAAAATAACAAACTTTCAGACTTACCATCTAAGACTTACTGCAAGGTAGTTACAATTAAAAAAAAAAGGCTTAATATTGACACAGGTATAAACATGATGTGGAACAAAATAGAACCCTAAGACATTAATCTACATACCAACAGCCAACTAATCATTGACAAATTGCTTGAAATCAATTTCTGGAGAAAGGACTCTTTCTTGAGAAAATAGAAATGCGTAAACTGGGTCTACATGTGCAATAGGATGAAACATGCCCCCTATCTTTCATCCTATAAAAATAATCAACTCAAAATGGATCAAGAATCTAAAAGTATGACCTGAAAACTTCAAATTGCCAGAGAAAATTTTCAGGGAAATTCTGAAACACATTAGCACAGAAGATTTCTTGGCAAAGACCCCTCAGCATCAGCAATAAAAGCAAAAATAAACAGCATTACATCTAGGAGCTTCTGAATTGCAAAGGAAAGCAGCAAAGGGAAGAAGGAACCAACAGAATGAGAAAAAATAAAAACATTTGTGAACTATGCAACTGATGGAGGATTAATATCTAGAATCTACGAATTGCTCAGTAAACCTAACCAAAAACAGAATAAATGATCCAGTTACCAAATGGGTAAAAAACACACATTTTATAAAGCATAGAATGCGAATGGTCAGCAGACATGAAAAAATGTTCAAGATCATCAGCCATTAGGAAAAAGAAAATAAAAATCAATGGGGCTTCAATTTGCCTCAGTTGGAATAGCTATTATCAAAATTTGAAAAAACTCTGCAAATTCTGGCAAACATATGCGGGAAAATCTAGGAACGTAATCCAGTACAACAGCTATGAAAGACAGTATGATTTTTCGGAGATATGAAAGCAGATCTACTGAATGATCCAGTCATCCAACTCTTGGGAACTTACCTAAAAGAAGTGAAACCAGCATATAAGAGACTTATTTGTATCCCCATATTTACTGCAGTTCAATCTACAAACACTAAGATGTGGAAACAACCCAAATGTCCATCAGCTGACCACTAAGGAAAAAAATGGTATATATATACCATAGAATACTACTCAGCCATAAAAACTAAGAAATCCTGTGTTGCACAACTATATGGATGCAACTGGAAACAATTATGTTTAGTGAAATAAGCCAACCTAAAAATATACTGTATGTTTTCTCTGACATGCAGCTTATACAGAACAGAAAAAAAATGTATGAAGGAAATATTCATGTCGGGATATATTGTCATTTTTAGCCTGTGTTTATGTTCCTGTGGAACTTTGTTCTTCCTATTTTTTACTTGTGAGTATCATAATTAGTGGTGAACCAAACCTATAGAGTGTATTTAACCTACATCTTTCCAGAAACTGATTAATGGAAGAAAGGATATTAGGAGGATCACGGAGTAAGAGAAGTATGATCATCTTATTGGAACTGTTCCTACGGATTATATACATTATGTTCTGTAAGTATCAATGCGAACTTTAATAATAAAAGAAGTGTATGTGCAACCACACAGAACAGTAAAAGCAGAATGAGGGAAGGGAAGAAAGAATGCAAAGGGTTTAAAAATAAGGGAAAAAACATAATGCATACAACAACATGGATTCTTAAATATCATTATGCATGTGATTTTAAATCTGAAATTAAAATAAAAATTATTATCAAGAGTGGCATTGCTTATTGATTACAAAGTTCAATCCACTGAGTGAAGGCAAATTCTAAACTTTGAAAATGCTAATCAAAACATAAAACCAACACTTCAGAACTGAATGCAAAGCTGCCTCAGAGAAGGATATCTTACAATTTTTCCATCGACAATTCTTCAAACAATAATATTTTAAAAATGATATAGAAGATTTGAACACTTTGGGTTTGATTTGATCAATATGTAAGTATGACTGCACTCAAATGAAGGTGAGCTTTCTTCTTTGAGCAGAAAGAAGGAATTTACTAACATTCATCACAGTAAATCTCAATTGTTCAAAGCATCTTTTAAATGCAATAAATATGCGGATCACTGAGATTTAGCTGAAAAAGTAAATTTGTATAGCTTAAAAACTACATCATTTGGAAATTTTAAGATTTTTGAGGAGCTGGGGTTGAGGCTCCGTAGGTTTGAACCACTGTCTATATGCTGACATACCATATGGTCACCTGTTCAAGTCCCATCTGTTCTACTTTTGATGCAACTCTCTATTCATATGACTGGGAAGTGAAGTTCCACGCTCCTAGGTTTGGCCTGGCCCAGTCCTAGACAATACAGCCACTGAGGAGTAAAGCTTGAATAGACCTCTGTCTTTTTTTAAAAAAAAGATTTCATTTTCATTACAAAGTCAGATATACAGATATACACAGAGGAGGAGAGAGACAGAGGGGAAGATCTTCCATCCAATGATTCACTCCCCAAGTGAGCGCAATGGCCAGTGCTGCACCAATCCTGAGCCAGGAGCCAGGAACTTTCTCCAGGTCTCCCACATGGGTGCAGGGTACCAAGGCTTTGGGCTGTCCTCAATTGCATTCCCAGGCCACAAGCAGGGAGCTGGATGGGAAACAGGGCTGCCGGGATTAGAACCGGCGTCCATATGGGATCCTGGTGCATTCAGGGTGAGGCCATGGCACCGGGTCCTATATAGACCTCTGTCTTGCCCACTCCCCTCTATAACAATGCTTTACAAACTCAGAAATAGGTTATTAAAAAATATCAGAAGAACTGAACACTAATAAACATTCTAAATATCTAAAGTTATTTAACTTCATCCTAGAGGGAAATGTAAATGCAAATTTAAAAAGTAGAAATCAATAAGGTAATTATCCTACTTACGATAAAAAAGAACAAAATAAAAACCCAAGAATACAAATAAGCAAAATATGAAAAAACTGAAATCGGTGAATTCAAAAGAAAATAAGGATACCAGAAATAATGCCAAATTTTGGCACTTTGAAAATAGGAATTGCACATGTCTGGAAATCTTGATCAAGAATATAAATTGGGCCAATATACTGACTCAACTGGCTAATCCTCCACCTCCAAGCACCAAGTCCCATTTGAGCACCAGAGAGTATCCCAATTGCTCCGATGACAATCCAGCTCCCTGTTTGTGGCCTGAGAAAGCAGCAGGAGATGGTCCAAATCCTTGGGAGCCTGCACCTACGTAGGAGGGCCAGGGAAGCTCCCGGCTCCTGGCTTCAGATCAGCTCAGCTCTAGCCATTGAGGCTATTTGGAGAGTGAACCAGAGGTTGGAAGATCTTTCATTCTATCTCTTTTTCTTTTCCCTGCATATCTGCTTTTCCGAGAAAAATAAGTAATTTTTTTTAAAAGCATACAAGTTGAAAGAAAACATATAGCAACTATTTAAAATATAAGAGAATAGAATGAGCAACTCCATGTGATTCACTTAAAAATGTAGATGAAATGGAAGCAGAAATGGAAGCAGACCTAAAAACTACAACAAATAATAGCCTGAGTAATCCAATGCAATTCAAGAAAATATTGGTCGTTTAGAATTTTCACCAAAAACAGTGACCTACAGAAGCATGAGAGCAGCTTAATGTTTTAAAAATATGGCCAATTTTCACTTTTATGGTCTGGGTGCTACTAACACAACAGTACTAGCTTCTTGAAATGAATTAATTAAAGACCTTACGATTTCTTTGTTTTCTTGTACTTTGAAGGGTAAAGTTTTTCCTCCTAAGAAGAGTCAGGGTCGTAACTTTATATGCAAATTCTACTGATCATTCAACTCAGAATTGCTACAGACAAAGGTGTTATACCCCAACATAATCTATTAAGCAATCCTTTTAAGAAATACTTAGATACAAAATGTAGAGAATTCTATTGAAAAAGATGCAGCAATTTGAGTAAATACTGCATATGTGCAAGTAAGTTGGGTTTATCTCTGGAATATGAGAGCAGTTGACCAATAAGAAGTCTGTTCATCTGACTTGCTAAATTCATAAAATGAAAATTTTAGTATTACAGTATCTTGAGACTCAAAATTGTACAAAATAAAACCTGTATGATTTTAAAAGTCAAATGGTAGCCAGCATTGTGGAGTAATGAGTAAAGCATCTTGGCTGCCCAATTTCTCCCGAGCCCCTGCTAGTGGCCTGTGAAAAGCAGTGGAAGGTGGCCCAAGAGCTTGCACCCCAACACCCACATGGAAGATCTAAAGTAAGCTCTTTGCTTCAATCTAGCTCTTCCTTCAGTCGAACCAGAAGATAGAAGGCCAAGGTCTCTGTAACTCTGATATTCAAAGAAATGTTTTTGAAAAAATAATTAAGAAAATTAACCATCAAACCAAAAAACAATCACTTAGCAAACTAAGACTACAAAAAACTTCACGTATGGGTTAATTTACAAACACCATCAACACAAAAAGATTCTCAAATGGTGAAACAAAAGAATTTTTTAAATTCGTAAGCAGAACAAAGAAGTTTGTTATTCCCATATCTAATCAAATTTATATTGAAGACTCTGAATGTAGCTGTAAGAGAAGCATGCACAGAATAGAACATAAGAAACCAAACTACCATTAGTCATAAATTAACCATTAAAAATTGACATAGAGGGCCCAGTGCAATAGCGTAGTGGTTAAGGTCCTAGCCTTGCACACCTGGGATCCCATATGGGCACTGGTTCTAATCCCGGCAACCCTGTTTCCCATCCGGCTCCCTGCTTGTGGCCTGGGAAAGCAGTCAAGGACAGCCAAAGCCTTGAGAACCTGCACCCGTGTAGGATACCTGGAAGAAGCTCCAGGCTCCTGGCTCAGGATTGGTGCAGCAGTGGCCATTGTAGTTGCTTGGGGAGTGAATCAATGGATGGAAGATCTTCCTTTCTGTCTCTCCTCCTCTCTGTATATATGACTTTCCAATAAAAATAAATAAATCTTTTTAAAAAAAGTTACATAGAAACTGAAGAAATTTTAGAGTTAACATTAAAAAGAACTTAGCTAGTTTCCTAGCTATAATAATGCATCCCCCCAATCCATTTAGTCATATTAATGTGTGGCAATATTTTGCAGTTCAGCATTTTCCAATAAATTATACATAATAACAACAAAATGTGACATATGTAAGAATGTCTTCCTTAAGATGGGTAAGACTAATAAAGAAAATCCTATATCTTCACTGAGAAACCTTAAAATAAATGGAAAGATATACATGCTCAAAGATAGAAAATAGAAAAATGCAAATTTCTCCTAAATTGATCCATAGGTTTAATGGATTCTGACATTACTACGTTTTTTCAAGAACTTTGACAAGCTAATTCTAAAATATACTGGAAAAAATGCAAAAATACTCAAAACGTTTTTTAAGAATAAAGAGGAGTAATTTTCTATATAAGTGTTTCTATAAAACTATACTAATTAAGACGGTGTATTTGTATAAAAACCATATGCATATAAACATAGACATACACAAATGGATCATGACTGAGAATTCTGAAATAAAATCCTCCATTTACGGTGATTTGCTGGATGACATGGGGGATATTGCAGATCACTGTAGAAAGGGTAGATGCTGGGATAATTGGTTTTTCCAGTGCAAATAATATTGAATGATCACTTCCTATACGCAAAATGTTAAGACCTGTTGGAAGATGTTTATGACTCATAGATTGCAAAGGATTGCTTAACCAAAATATAAATCATGAAAGCTGTGACTAAAAGAATGGACAATTTAAGTTTCACTAAAATTAATAAAATTAGTTAAGGAAAAGACACATAATAGCTTCAAGCTGTGAAAAACTACTGCCAGCCATAAACTGACAAAATATTACTATGCAGAGTATACAAAAAAGCTTCCCAACAAAGAGAAGAGTCCATGCAAAAGTGGACACCAGAAAAGGCATTTCATCATAAAGGAAACATATGCGGCTGGTGGACATATGAAAGGTGCGCTAGTCATTAGCAAAATGAAGATTAAGACCAAGTTGATTTACTATTTGATGCCAACCTGACAACAGAAATCTGAAGGTCTGATAAGCAAGTATTGGAGATAAATGGCAGAACGAGATAGCACATCCCACATGAGCACCAGTTCAATTCACAGCTGCTACTCTTCTGATGCAGTTCCCCGCCAATCACCTAGGAAAGCCGGGGAGGATGAGCCAAATGTTTGGGGTCCTGCACTTTCTTGGGAGACCTTGAAGAAGCTCCCGACTTCTGGCTTGGGCCTGGCACAGTTCTGATCATTGTGACTACTTGGGGAGTGAACCAACAAATGGAAGACTCGCTCCCTCTCTGAAACTCTGAGTTTCAAATAAATCTTTAAAAAAGAAAATTAAGTAAAAATAAAAGAAAAATATACAGAAAAAAATTTTAAAAATAAAAATAAGATAACAAAAATAAACAAAAAAGAAAAATTAGTAAAAGTAACAATGGTAGAGAATTCTGGATGCAGTACCAAATGCTAGATTCTAAAAGTCTGGTCAGAGACCCTCTGTCCTTCATCTCTAACACAGGGAATGAGCCTGGCACAAAAGAAGAAACCACCCAGAGAGTTATGTAAGGGCTCCAAGACTACATGTTCTGTTCTGTCACAAGTTCAGATATCCTATCAACACCCTTAGCCACGACAAGCAGCTTTTCCAAAAGGGTCTTTTACCAATTCTTCCCTTTTCATGCCTTCTCCAATTTCTGCATCCTACATGACTCTAAAGCAAGATTGACCTCCTATCCTGATGGTATTTGTCACTCGTACAACAGAAACAGACTAGGGATGTCACCAGATACTGAAATTTGCTATTCCAATTGCACAGTCCTCGTGCCTTCAGTAAGCGCAAAGGAAAGACAGCATAAATGAGCTGCAGCAAGAATCAGTGCTTTTCTGTGGCACGTGGCACCGCAAGGGTTAAGATGTGCACTCCAAAGTGGTCCCTAGAGGAAGCCAAGACTGAGAGGTGTGGTTGCAAGGCAGGGGAAGGCAATTACTCCTCCAGAATGAAGAGAGGATGGGCCCGTATGGACACGTCCTCTGTTGCCTCTGAGGTATTTTCCACTGCATTTCTCTCCCCTCCTCAAATCTTAAGTATGCAGAATCTTTTCCCTTTGGGGACTGTGAAAGCCATTTTATATTCGTTACTGTAGTGGGGGATGAGAGAGGAGGGTAGATAGTCTTCACACAGCAAGCAAAATTTGCCAGCTGAGAGGGCTTCATCTTAGCCCTGGCCAGATGAAAATGTGTGATGTTAAGCCAACCTAAACCAACCCATTGTTTTCCAGTGTGACTAAATACTGACTAATATTACTTCCTCTGGCACTTTTTCCCCCCCTTGATGCAGTACAATGGAAAACTTCCAGGCTGTTGTTCTCTTTTGCTGTCTGGACAGAATGACTTCCTGCACATGACAACCTCTTGAGACTGTGAAAAAAAGTGGAAGGCAGAAGAAAACTCTAACCTCCCAAGAGTCCCTGTAGGTTTGGCAATGGTTTTTCTTGGATTTTTGTAGTTTTGGTTGCTCACAAAATCAGAAATACCGCAACCCAAAGTTGGAAAACGACTGCTCAGGTTGCCTGGCTAGAAGCCAGGATTTCCCCTGCCCATCTAGAGATTTGCAGTATGGCCATGGCACTCTCCACCAGGCTGAGGAGACATGCTCTCCTTTTGCAGGAGCTGTTTCCTCAGCAACGAGCCCTCGCGCCTAAGCTGCCAGCAGCATCTTCCGTTTCCCTGTACACAGTTCTTGTTTCTGCTTTCTGAGCAACCAGTGGTGTTTACAGATAGAGCTGAGAGATTTAGAACCTCATTCCACATGGACTAAATCACCAAGAGACATCATTGGTAATGAGATCTCTCGGAGAAGACAGAGAAATGGGCAGAGCCAAAAATCTGGGAATATTTTAGAGAGTAGTCATTACGGACACCATTCACAGGTGCCCGTGAGAAGTAAGATGGGTCCTTTCTACCACGTCCAGGGCAGATGATACATAAACTGATCTAATCCAAGTGTTTCAGACTATGATGGAGTCCTAATATTTTCTCCGTGATCTCTCCTTCCAGAATCTTTCAAGATGTCAGTCCTTCCTGCATCAAATTTTTTTTTCTAACTTCTGTCTCTATGAGCTGCCACCATTTTCAACTTTGTTGTGAAAGGTCACAGCAGTTTCAGTTTCCACTCTACTGCAACTGGTCCTGAGGCAGCAGGGGGTCAATGGTCCCATGCTACATCCGGAAAAGTCTCCTATCCTTAGTAAAGGAGAAAAATGGCCCTTCTTCAAGGGATCACTGCTTCTATGGTGGTTAGCAGCCGAGCCCTATTACAGAGGCAACATGCCCCTCTGAAAACCAGCCAAACCCCCCTTGCAGCTACGGGATTCACTCTCTCCGAGTGTGAGTCATTTCTATAACCTCTGAGTTTCCATCAGTTTTAGGGTCAAAGGAAAAGCCAGCCCTCACAGGGCCTTTCAGCTCCCTGGGAATGAGGGAAAAGGATGTATTACATGGCAGTGATGATTGCCTTCTTCTTTTCAACTGTGACTGGTGGCCCAGAAACCACAGCCATCAAATGCAGAGGCTCTGCTAAATCATCACTATTTCAGCTACTAATTAGGTCTAATGTTCACAGCAGAGGAGTCTGTGGGGGCAATAAACCACTTCTTCAAGTGATTGAACTTGCAAGCAAACACACTTTGATGACCACAAAAACCATTCCCTTGCAGAGACTTCCCCAGACAATGAAGAGGACCTCCACGAACTCCAGGTGTGTGCAGACATCCTGTCTCTTCTGGTCAGACCCCTGTTCTACCTCTTTGGTAGTCCTGTGGGGGAACCACAAATGTGGCCAAAATCACACAAGTTTCAGTTAACAGAAAATTCACTGGGTTTACTAGGAGGCAAAACTATCCAGGAGTTTGGGTTATTATAACCAAAATGTTGAGAAGCAGCTTAACTGATGAGATATCCATCTGTTCCTTCTGGGCAACTAAGTCCCCTGACCCTAAGCCACAGTTTAAAGGAAGGATACATGGGAGGAGGAGGCAGGAAACCCCTGGAACAACGGTGGTGAATACTTTCACGTGAGTTTTCACAAGCAAGCATTTGAGCTGATCCTTTCCAGAAGCTCTCATTAAATGTACCTTTCAAAGAGGCTGACAAATCTACATTCTCGCTATAGAAATAAAACAAGCAAAAAATAAAAATGAAAGCCTTCAGTCTTCCATGAGCTCATCACGTGCAGTGGGCATTTTTGAGATGGCTGATGTTCTGAGATGGGTCATTCTTTGTGATGAGGACCTGTCCTGTTCATGATAGAATGCTTAGCAGCATCTCTGGCCTCCACCCATGGTAAGTCATTCATCCCATCCTGCCACCATTTAGGATCGCTATAAAAAACATACCCAGATTTTGCCAGATCTTTCCTAGGAACAAAGTTGGTCTTTTGGCCAGCTAGTATTCTAGAGACAGCCACTGACATAATTGTCCTGCCTTTACTGCTATACACACACACACACACACACACACACACACACACACACACACACACACACACACTTACACATAAATATACATGTTAAAATGGAGTTGTAGTATTTATGTGCATTATTTTGTTTTTAGTTTTCCTTTAGCCACATCCTGACTGTGTTGATGTCGGTGCTATAACATCATTCTCATGGCTTAATTAGGCCCCACTGCATGGCCCAACCACTGTCTAACTCTAACACTAACCCTAACCAACGCGAATTATTGCCCTTTCAGTACCTTCCTAAAATAGAAGGAGGCTGGAATGTTGCATATGAATAGGAAAATGAGACCTCTTTCCATTCTGTTACAGAGACCATTGAGGAGCTTCAAAAGGGGAAGATCTTAAGAACTGAAGATTTCTCCGCATTGTTAATGAACAATTCCCAAGTCAACCCTGTTTATACAACTCTGCTTAGGCTGGGGTAGGAAATCAGGAGTGAAGTGCCAGGTACTTTAAAAAGTAGAAGGAAAAGAAAGAGCCTAGGATTGGGTAATTATAAGAGCCCAAGAGTGAAGATTCCTGGAAAATAACAAGCAGAGTAATTGGAAAGAGACTTTAACATGAAGGGAGAGGCAATGCCAAGTAAGTGTTTCCTGCTGGCATGTCAACCCCTCCGTGGCCCAAACCCTCAGAAAAAGTTGGCTGCACCCTTTGCCGTGAGCCACAGAATCCGGGGAAAGCAGGATATTTGTGGTGGATTATATTACACAGGGTGGCACATAAAGGAAAAGCGACATCAGGGGCCAACAGAGTAGAGAAAGTGAGTTACACAGACTTGACAGTCAAGTGGGAGAACAGGAACCATCGGGGATACTAGAATTTGAGTCACAAGATTTACACTGTATAAAGGGGTAAGTGGTTGAGCCAATCCTATTGAAATATTGCCAGTTGCAATGACCTCAGCAGGATAAAGGACTAGAAAGCAATATGTAGTCAGCAGACACTTAAATTATATTTTATTTGGCTTTTATAAACAACATTGCTGAACATCATTGTAGCTTATTATTTTATACATCCATAAGTTTTTCTTTAGGACAAGTTTCAGAAATGAATTTTTTGGGTCCATGGGAATATATCTCCAGACTACTGATAGACAGTGCTGAAATTTCAGCAATGGTTTGCTGTTTCACCACACAATCAACAGAGTGTGAAAGTTTCCTTTTCCCTGTTATTTCATCCATATTAGTGAATGTTCTTCCCATTTCACCAGTGAGGGAAATGACACTTGCCCATATTCCCAGAGTGGTGGAGTTGGAATATGATGCTTCCTGACACTTAGATCTGTGACCTCCTTTCACTGCTTGCTGCTGCTTCTGCCAGAGGGGGCTATGTGGGACTGATACAATAGTTTAACTAGATAATCCCGTGCCTGTAAGTAGCCTTTACGGACGTGAGCTCTGGTCCTGCTGCTCTGGTTCCAAGATGCAAGCCTCCGGACCCTACATCCACATAGGAAGCTCTTAGAAAAAGCTCTTGACTTCAAATGGGTTCAGCTTATCTGTTGCGGCCATTTGGGGAGTGAACCAGCAAAAGGATCTTTCTGGGTCTCTTTTCTGCACTATATGCCTTTCTGGTGAAAAAATAATTTTTTTAAGTGAAGAATGTAACCCTAGAAGGCTCAGCCAACATCAGTCATGGTGGTCTTGTATTTCCTCCTCTTAACCTCATTGCTGTTCAGTTAAAATCCAAAGTCCTTCAGTGCCTTTAAAAAGCTCTTCACACTCTACTCCCTGCTTACTTCTCCAGCCCTTCCCTGAATTTTAAGTTGTTACCATCAAAATTTCCTTAAATTCTCAAATGAGTTTTGCTTTCTCATGTCCCAGAGCCTCTGCAGTTTCTCTTTTACTCTCCACACACATTTTTCCCTAGATTACTCTTTCTTATCTTTCATCCTGAATTTACTGTCAATCTTCACTGACCCTTAACTTCTGAGTTACATGTGCTTATCTTTCACATGTGCTTCTATAGTACTTCTTACATCGCTCATATCACTATAAACTGTTTTGTAGTTCTCTAATTATCTGATTTCCCTATTAATCTTTAAGCCACATAGATAAGAACCATGTGTATAAAGCCCAAGACAAGTTTTGCTGCATAGAACTTGTCCCTTTGGGTTTGGCACTTCTGAAAGTCCTAAACAGCCCACTTGACTCACCCATGTTCCCTGCCTTGTACTCTAGGCTTCTGTTACATGACCTGTGCTAGAGACAAACATTTCCTGTTAATGTCAGGAAGAACTTTCCAGTGGAAAGTTCTTTTTCTATGTTATAACACCCAGTCCTCCCAAAGTGATGGGAAGAAGCCAGAAGGCAGACATTAGCCATTTTCCTGACCAAGATACCTCACACGCGTCAGGTGCCCACAGTATATGTGTGGCCAAGCCAAACTTATCAACTGTCATGGCAACAGTGAACTTCCTAAGACCCAACAACTTGCATCCAAACCTGCCGAAGGCCTGCTGCTTTGAGGCAAATGTCACTGTGGTGGAGTTGTCTTAATGAGAAGGCATGCTTGCTTCTCTTCTGGGGGAGTTTCCTAGAGCGATGCTCTTAGAAACTTCTTGGCAGGAATCCTGAGCCAGGCTTGGCATTGACAGCGTCCTCCTGCTGGCATTAACAAGCCTCTTATTTAAATGTAAATGAGCTCTCAGTGCCAGTTTGTGAGTGAAACACATCCCTTGTGTTAAACCAGAGCTGGGAACGCTACAACACACCAAATGTCGGCTTGGTTTTCCACTTCTACATGACATCCGCAATCCCAGGACCCCTCTCCTTGCCTTGTCTTCTTCATCTACAGAATTGGACATCCTCAGACAACAAGAAGAACTGCTGTCCAGGGGACTAGGTGTAGCCCCAAGTCTGCTTTGAGATGATCTCAGTTACATCACTTAGGGGAAAAAAAAACTTCAAAAAATGGGTACACTGTAAAATCAGTGCCATCTCAAATGCCAGTTAACAAAGGGGCCTCAAGGCCCAGCAGGCAAGACCCAAGCTCTGCTTCTGGTTTGCTGGCTCTGTTATTCCAGTTTTCCCCAGGAACCCACCTGTGCTGTCCATGCTCTGATTCTCATGTACAGAGTTTCTTTTTGGTTGGATGGGCGCTATTTCACCCAAATACACATTGCTTGGTGTGCTACCTAATGTCTGGTCCTGTTTATCCATCTGTTTCCTCATTTAATTTCCTGGACCCTTTTGTCTGCATTTTATCCAGTTTCCTGCTTTGGCATTTCCCTTTCTAGATCAGATCTTTCTGGAGCTGACTTGGACTCTTCTGATATCTGGACGTGATCTCCTTTCCAGATATTGCAACGGCCAGCATAGACACAGCATGTATCATAGAGAGTCTAGGGTATTTTGTTTGTTTGTTTCCTATTTTCCTATAATATAGCTGAATCTTTGCATCTTGAGACTAAGGCAATGTGTCTGTTGGGAACTCTGGTCTAGTCAAAATTCCAAAAAATGAATAGCAACATGAAGGGATGGAGGAAAGAATGGAGAAGCTCTATGTCCCCACCAGGAACTTGTTATTAGGGGCCAAGCAGTATTTATTTCTACTGTGTCATCCTTCAGCAAGGCAAATGGCTTTTAGCCAAGTAAATTAGTCATCATTCTCCTGGGAAACAGAATCAATAGAATACACACACACATATGTGTATATGTATATACACAGACACACATGTCCTTTTGGTGTATATATATGCAAAAAATATTCTACATTTATACATATGTATACGAGTATACATAAACACAGAAGCTTCATAAACACTAGGAGAAAATGGAATTAAAAGATAAACGTGATAGTCCATGTACTTTTTGAGCATCTCCTATACATGTGACGGGGTGTGGTGGTAGAGAAGGTGTAATGGAAATGAGCTCGCAGTATTATGTAGCCCAAGAAGTCCCACCAGATACCGCCTGCCTGTTAGAGACTCAGGAAATCCAGCAGAATGATTTAGTCCAAGTCTGACAGCTCAAGGATCAGAAGCTGTGACATCCGAAGCCAGGAGAAGATAGACATCTGAGCTGAAAAAACAGAGAATGAGTTCTCCCGTCCTCTGCCTTCTTGTCCCTTCCCAGAAGACCGGATGATGCCCAGCCATGTTAGAGAAGGTGAATATTCTTTTCACAATCTACTGATTCACTCCTGTCCTCTAGTATGTTAATCCATTTTGGGCTAAGAATTCCACTGCCTGTGCAATTTGTAAAGAATAGAATTTAATTTCTCATAGCTCTGGAGACCTGCAGGTGTGAGATCAAAGATGCTGGCATGTGGTGAAAACTTCCCTCTGCTATAAAAATGGCACCTTAAATTCTTCCTTCACATTACTGCTGGACAATGTTCCTAGCTCCTGGTTACCAACCAGCCTTTCAATGGGAGAAAAGACCAGTGAATAAAATATCTCCCTGTCACTCTGCCTTTCAAATAAACAAATCCTTAAAGCTAAGTATCGCATTGTCCATCAGAAGGGAACACTGAGTGCTCCTACAGTGGAAGCCTGAAGGATACAAGGCTCAGGAGCTCCCTCCATCAGGCCTGTTTATAAAGTCACCTGATCCCATTCAGGAGACCAGAATCTGGGTGGCCTCACCTCCATTGGAAGGACCTATCTCTGGGAGGGACGGCTTCATTATGATCCTTCTATCCTAACAATGTTACATCCTGTATACAGGAAACATTGAAGAAGATGCAGAGCCAAGAGAACAAGGCTGACAAGGTGTGGATTTTGCCAAAACTCAGCTTTCCCTGTGCATGTGAATCTCCTCCTAGGGACTCCTAACTGTAGATGAGACATCTTAAGGGAAGTTAGTTTTTGGAAACCGCACAAGCATGAGGTTGCATTATCAAAATTTTAGTTAAACTGGGCCTGGTGCCATGGCCTAGCAGTTGAGGTCCTTGCCTTCAACATGCCAGGATCCCATATGGGTGCTGGTTCTAATTCTGGCAGTCCTGCTTCCCATCCAGCTCCCTGCTAGTGGCCTGGGAAAGCAGTCAAGGACGACCCAAAGCCTTGGAACCCTGCACCCACATGGGAGACCCAGAAGAGGTTCTGGGCTCCTGGCTTTGGATTGGCATAGCACCGACCGTTGTGGTCACTTGGGGAGTGAATCATTGGACAGGAGATCTTTCTGTCTCTCCTCCTCCTCTCTGTATATATCTGACTTTGCAATAAAAAATAAATCTTTTTAAAAAATTCAGTTAAAGAGAGAAAGAGTGAAAGAAGCCCTTAATTTGGGGAAGGTAGTCACAGACTGGTAATGCCTAAGGCATTTCAGTTATATTTCAATCACCCTCCAAAAGGAAAATAAAAGCAGCAGGCAAAGAATCCTGGGTTCTTTCCCTGGAGTCAGGAAACCTGGCGTTCACTTCTGGCTCAGCTTCTAACGTAGGCTGTGATCCTAAGTAAATTTCTTTCCCTTGGGAACTGTTTCCCATCTATAAAACAAGGTAATTGGCTAAGTAAATCCTAAGAAGACTATATTGGAGTGGAGCAGAGTAGAAACCAAATACTCATCAATTCATTTGTTCAACAGTGAGGGGCCTGCTCAACATCAGGCAACGTATTGGGTTTTGCAGATAGAATATTGAAGAAAAATAGGCATGAGTCTTGCTCATATGGAAGTTTCCAGTAAGTGGGTGAGACAGCATTAATTACAGGATAAAAATATCCTATGAGGGTGAGAGAAACGGCTCTTTGTGAATGTCAGTAGAAATACTGCAGAGATGCTAAACATCACATGTACTCCATAGTTCAGCAAAGCAAAATATGGAACGTGGCATATGAGGGAGACAGGGGGTCTGAGTGTAAGCATGTGCTTGTTTTTGAAGTGATAAATGAAACTGGGGATGTGAGCAAGGCAGGGAATTGAGAAAATGGAATCACATAAAAAGGAAACTTCAGAGTATAGTAGTACATTAAGAACTTGATAGAAAGATAGCTTTGCTTATGTTCTTCCCTTAGCCTCTCCTCCACATTCAAGGCACTGAGCAAGGAGTCCGGTACACAGTGATTGCCCCGCGTGTATCTGCTGATAAATATACATTTATCAACTCTACATAAAAGGGAGACTTAGAGGTGTTAAAAGGATTGTCTGAGGTCACTTAGCTTGTTCCTGGCTAGAGACAAGATAGAAATTCAACTTCAAATTTACACAGCCTTTGAATTTGAAGTTGTTTTCTGACTGCAATGAAACAATTGAATCCTAAGCAACAGTTTACTGCAATAGAGGCATTGAAAAGAAAGGATCATTACAAAGATAGTACTGCAAGTGGCTTGCACATCTACACCCGTGCACACATGCACACATGCCCTTTTCTTCCACATGCCATTCCAATTCTTAATTGAAGAGACCACAGTTGCCTTGCTCATGCAGACAGCAGAGGGCAGGGGCCTTAGGCAGTCCCTGTCCTGTGATGTATTTTCTCTTCTTTCTAGAGGGGTATCAGAGAGAAATGCTTCTGGTTGGCTGATGGCTGGACAGTCATTAGATTTACAGTAGCAGTAGGTCAGAGGCCACTTGGAAACTGTGTGGCTGTAAAACATGCTTCCTTGACATATTATCTTCCTCCTTGAGATGGACATAGGAAATGATGTATTGTCTGTTCTTTTTTTATCAGCAGCTTCTGCATTATGTTCTTAAAGAAAAAAAAAACTCAAAGCAAGATTTGACAGGCACTTACATTGCACTGTGGGCTGATGGCAGCTAGTGTGCCCAGGAACCACTAAGCATCTCTACAAATGAGAGTAAGAGGAGGCTGAAGACTCAGCTCTGAGAAGTGTGATGACAGCTAGAACTAAGGCTGCCTCACCACGCTTTGGACTGAGCATCTGAGGGATGGCAACGGACGCGAGTGGTTATTATTTATACTTGGAAGAAGACAATCGTCCCATACCTGCTCCATGTCCCTGAAAGACCTAGGGTTCTTAGACTTCTTAAGACACTTGACTCAAGAGCCTAAAAATTTGCTCTTTATTTTATACTTCAGTTGTTCAGTTGCTTGCCTAGAAGAATTTAGCTTTTCATTTCTGTTATTCATATATATTGGGTCATCTCTGGGGGTATTGATCTGAAGCTAACTTACACTATCCCTAGAACAGTGATCTGTTTGAAATGGTCTCCAAGGACTATGGAGGTAGGTCAGCATGGAATTATTTGCAGTGATGGCCAAGGAACTTTCTCAGAAGGAAGATCTCAAAGAGGAGTCAGAATGGTGCTCCCCAATAAAGGTCCGCAGAAAATGAACCAGGAGTGAGGAGCAGGGCTGTTCATTCTCAGAGGTCTGTACCCATTTCCCTCTAATTTGCCTGCTCCTTCCACTTATACCAGAACCTTGAGCTTTCTACTAAAGCAGAAGTTGGAGAGCCAGAGCCCAGAACTATGAAGTGTGAGATGCGTTCTTGCAGTTGGGGAGCACAGTGCTTCCAGAAAGCCTGAGTGTGGGGCTGTCCCTCATATTAATTTTTGCAGGTCCTTTAAGTTGAGTGGGAAAATGGTTCCATTCTGGTCCTGCCACCACATGACTCCAAATGAATCACTTTCCTACTGGTTGTCTTTAGTTCTCCAAATACAAATGTCTGCCGTTCATATGCCCCAGAAGGGAGCTACAATTACCTGTGGTTGTACAAAGACCTGGCTCCATCCAAGACCTCATAAAGGAAATTACTCTAAATCTTGTGTGTGTCTGTGCACGCGCGTGTGTGTGCATGTGTATAAACCAGAGATAATCTCTGACACCCTTGGTTCTTCACATGTAGAATCTAACATTTCTTCTTGAAATCATGTGATCAACTACAAAATGGGTTTGTTATACAGTTTCACAGAATTATGAAGTAATGGCTGTAAGTACCCATATGAATTCTTGTCACTGGTTTTTGCATCCTGTGCTTAGAATGATTTCAGAGTAACTAAATCTTGCCAAGAAACTCTTAGGAAATCTTTGCATTCCCTGCACACATTAAGATGTGTCAACCTCAAAGGCTTGGTTAAGCTTTCTATTTCAAAATCTGGCACCAAATCCACTTAACTTTATGGTGCTTACTCATTAAAGACATTCGGCAGAATTCACTAGCCACTATGGCAAAGGCATAGCCAATCTCCAATCCTGAGGCTTTGGGAGAATGAATAGTGACTTTTCTAGGGTACCATAGCCAGGAAATATCTTCCCAGAGCAAACAAAGTTCTGGCAAATCTGATCCCTATTGTGAATAGATCTGGGAGCATTTCTGATTTTATTTTGTATGAGAAGACCTAGCAGAGATGAAGTTCAATCTGAACTTCACCTGTGATTCTGACAGAGTGAAATATGAAGTGTGTTAATACAACAGATAGCAATAATGGTGAAGGCAGGGAAGAGAGGATCTTAAATGTCACAACACCTGGGCTGATTCTGTCTGGGACAGAGCAAAGCCTTAGCAAATGAAGTCTCTCCCTCTTGCTTTTGGTCTCACCGTCTTGCCTCAAAGGTAAAGGGATCATGTGCAGAACTACAGAACCTCAAATCTGAGAAAGACCTAAGGAATTAACCTTTTATTGGAAGGCTAGAATCCCCTCTGAAGTGCTCAGTATTTTAAATACATGTTTATTTTTATTGAAAGAGCAGTCATACAGAGAGAAGGAGAAACAGAGAGAAAAAATTTCCACTTGCTGGTTCCCTCTCCAAGTGGCTGCAATGGACAGAGCTGAGTCAACCTAAAGCCAGGAGCCAGGAGCTTCTTCTGGATTTCCTGTGTGGGTGCAGGATCCCAAGCCCTGGACCATCCTCCCTACACTGCTCTCCAGTCACAAGCAAGGAATTGCAAGGGAAATGGAACAGCCAGCACACAAATCGGTGCCCATATGGGATCCTAGTGCATGCAAGGTGAGGGCCTTAGTCACTAGGGTATTATGTCAGGCCCTGAAGTGTTCCTTCTAGATAATTGTTGAGCCATTACATTATCTTCAGTGACAAGAAGCTCACTGCTTTTTGAGTTCCACGGTTGAACAACTCTATTAAAATATCTATATGTTGTAATTGAGCTGCAACTGAGTTGTAATTTCTACCCACTGGTTCTGGTTAGTCCCTCTGATGCCTCACAGATGTTACTTCAACAAATCTGCCCCTTTATCCATGGAAAATCTTCTATTTGGAATACTGTAAGCATTTCATCTTGTGGAAGGAAATGCCCTTCCAGCTGCTTCCTACAGTGTGTTAGCCAATTGAAACCTTTGCTTTCCATTATCCTGGAAGGAGCTGGGATTAGTCAATGTTCATTAGTCCATTAAAGCTCAGAAGTGAAAATCTGTAAGATCACCTGACTTGGTGGAGGCAGGTCAGGAATTCAGGGTAGGCCTGGAAAGCCCCAACACTTTTGATCACTTTCGGTTACCTCCCATCACATTGGAGCCTGGCAAGTCCCCTGCATGTAGTATCTGTATGTCTCTGTGAACTTTAATTAAGATTGAACCAGAGCCAGGAAATCTTCATGTGGCAACCTGACCCTATCTTTTGAGCCTTCTAAGGTGTCACCTGCATCATTATATATAACTCAAATATCAAACTCCCTGCCCTGCATAGTGTATGTTGGAGTCTTTAGGAAAGCATTACCTCTTCTACTCGCAAACTGACACTGCTTCACCCTCTCTCCAGGCACCTTTGGCTTGTCATCAGCTCTGAAGAATGTTGTCATCTTTCCACTCTTCATTAGGATCACGGAATCAGCACATCATTCCTGCCCATGAGCTCCTTTCTGTTCCTCCAATACGAGGGCTTGCCTAATAGACTAGGATATCTGCCATCACTGACATAGCTTTTACACCCTGTGGGAGGCCTCTTTTCTGGTACTCTACTTGGCCTAAACAGAGTTCCTTATTCTAGTTTCATCCTCAAAGCACTTATCCTTTCAACCTTCAAGGTAAACTTGAAATCTCTTCATATGCAATAGTTAGAAATTTCTAAGGAACACTATGTTATCATGCAAAAGAATTTATATCTTCGTTGGCTTAATTCACCCTGCCAAATTTAACCTGGGTTCTGTCCTTGCATAATAACCAAAATGCTTATTGAATCCTTTTCCAACCAGAAGAGCAGCTTTTTCAGAAAGAATCCTACTCATCCTCCCAGCACCCTACACACAGAAAAAGTAACTGCAGCCAGGATAAAAAAGGATAAGAAAAGGTAAGTCACTCATATTCAGAAGATTGCAGTTTGGAATTTGTTATTCTTTACAATCAAAAGTAATTTCTAAAAGAGGCAAAGTATGGGGTTCATTGGATTCTGAAGTAGACAGCACTCAAACATCCATACTTTCCTTGTTACATTTCCTATCTTATAACAAACAAAACTGGAGAAGATCTCCAATATTAAAATGTTGGTCTTGACTACCCATCTTGGGCCAGAGATCCTAAAATGTGAGATGAACTTGGAAATCAGAAGGTCTTACTAGGGGTAGCACAACTTCAACTTTTACTCATCCATCATAAAGATCAGGCCAACAATCTTATTCAAAGGATTATTCAAAGGATTATCAACAAGAGAAAAGTGTAACTATATTTAACCAAAATGTTATTTCTCACAACATCTTTCAGAAATGAAGGTCCAGCAATCCTATTTTTTAAAAGATTTATTCATTTTATTTGGAAAGGCAGATATGCAAAAAGGAGAAAGAAAGATCTTCTGTCCCACTGGTTTACTCCCTAAGTGGTCACAATGGGCAGAGCTGAGCTGATCTGAAGCCAGAGCTTCTTCTGGGTCTCCCACATGGGCCCCAAGGGCTCTGCTCTACTGCTTTCCCAGGCCAAAGCAGGGAGCTGAATTGGAAGTGGAGCAGCCAGAAGATGAACGGGTACCCATACGGGATCCTGGCCATTGGTCCAGGGCACAGAAATCCTACTTTTATTCTTAGGTTCAATGAAGAATGGCAGGAGTGCAGCAACGTGGATGGGCAAAAGAGTAAGATGGAACGCTAATAGACTGAGAAGAAGAGCAGCAAGGACTGTGTGCTCAGATTTGTCTGACTTCTCTGTATGACATTTCTTTCCTTTGGATATAGAATTGGACACGTGTCACATGAGGGTTTTCAAGAAAGAAGAAAGAAATATCAGTGATCGTTTAGGCTTTGTTGTTTGTTTTTGAGGAAGACAGAAAAGGAGAACTCCCCAGTTTCTATCTGCTGATTGGCTCCTCAGATGAACCTGTGAGGTTGGAATGCAAAATCACTTGAGCCATCACTGCTGCCTCCTAGTGTCTGCATCAGCAGGGAGTAGGATCAGAGCCAGAGGAATCCAGGTACTCTGATGTGGGATGCAGGTGTCTTAAAGACATCTTAACTACTAATCCAAATACTTGATCCCCCTTATTGGGGTTTTATGGCTTGCTTTGGGGGTGAAGGTTTCTAGGTTCTATGACCTGCAGTGAGAGAAACTATGGTTTGTATGAATTTCTTTGAGGGGAGAAGTGGAAGACAGGCAGATGGGAAAGCCAAAGAGTCCTCACTTTTGAAGCCCTTTCAATCCCCTATGGTTCTACATATTCAGTGCACCAAGTCACCACTTTGGGATGCCATGTTTGGAATCCCAAAATTTTGAATGAGACGGGAAACTCACACAAAATACAACTCCAAGGCCCACTCAAAGGGTTCCAGTTCTGAGCTCTGCTCTCAAAGACAGCAATCACTTAGTGGCAATATATTCAAGAGACAGTTAAAAAAAAATTCTCTTCCCCACTTGCTGTTTTAGAAACAGAACCCACTGCCTAATTGAGGATCCTTTCTGCCTAATTACTCCATTCCCATTTTCTTTTAAAGCAGCAGAGTTACTGAGGGGAATTATGTACTGTATAATTTCATCATTTAACAATATGTAAATCAGGGGAAGAAAGGAAGCAGGAGAGAGCAGCAGAAGAGGAGTGATCTTCCGTTTGAATGTCTGTACAGAGATGGGCATGGAGCCCCGAACAGGCAAGGGAAGAGACTCCGGGCATGGGGTGAAGCCAGGTTTAGGCTCCAGCCCTCTACCTCAATAACGGCACTGTTACACCAACTCTGATGTTTTCCTGAGATGTGTTGCACCCAATTTCTTATGCTGTTCCTGGCACCTAGCAGAGTAAAGCCTTGATCATTAGCCTGTGTATAAATCAACGAGTACAGCTTACTTTGCTCATAGAGCACTTTAACAGGATGAAGCAACAGAATGACCATGAAAATGCTTACTAGCCTATAAAAAGCTGAGTGTCTATAATGACTTAAGCCCTGATGAAGAAAATATCATTTAATGCCAAAACACTGAAAAAATATTATTGCCTTGCTTGTTGATTAATTGGTCTTTGGACAGAAAGACAAAATAGTAGTGTTCCAAGTGTTAGTGTCTGTCACAGATAAAATCACTTTCGAGTCCCCTGGCACTTCCATCATATTCTACAGATGAGAAAAAGGTGGATGTGAGTTCATTTTTTCTCCTGCAAGGCCAGAGAAGATGTCCTGAACAGTGTGTCTCAGGATGTGGCTTAGGTCTGGGGCTAGATGCTCCCCGGGGGATGTCTGTCAAGTTTACCTCTGGGTACTCATCATACTCTCCCTGAGTGTGCAGAATCACAGAACCAGGATGTCCTCACCTGCTCAGCAAGTGTCTCAGGGTGAAGGGCAGACACCCTCAGGCTGTCACGTTCAGCCTCAAGGGACGGCAGCTTCTGTTGCTTAGGCTCCTGGGAGCAGATCTGCTGCGGGATTTGCTTTGAGGGACCCAGGATTACATTCTTATCTGCTCCCCGAGGAAAAGGGCTCTTCTGCCTGACTAGTCATCTTTTCAGACTTCACCAACCATGTTGTTAGGAATGTAAACTTGGCTCATGCCTTTCAACAGCAGAAAAATGAGTGTAGATTATGCCTGTGTGTTCACGTGATGCTAAGTTTGACTTCATGACCTACATTCAGGAGAACTTAGAAATTACTCCTTTTCCTGGGCCTCAGTTTTCTTTGGAGAAAAAAAAATGCCCTTCTAGATACCCTCTGCCTGATACCATAATGATCTTTCCTTTAAGAGAATATTCCTTAGCCTTTCTAGTCTGTCTAGTGTTTCAACACAGTTGGACTGATCTTACATTGGCAGGGAAAAGAAGTAAATGACCCAGTAAGTCTGTCTGCTTATGCCTGCATGGAAGATTCAGCAACTGCAGAGCAGAGCATTTGCCTTACCAACATGATTTCCTGTAGATTCACTTGACTCCTGACTAAGCCATAGCAGAGTGGGAAAGCACAAGACTTAGGACCACGAGACCTGGGACTTGAACAGTGCCTTCGCCAAGTCTAACCTATAGGACTCTGGGAAAGTTGCTTTGTCCCTCTTGGTTTCAAGTTTCTCATCTATAAAATAAGGATAAGAATACCTGCTTCCATAGGTGATTGTAGGACTAAGCTATAACATTTACTGTCAGTTAGCCTTTGATGAAATAATGGGTGTTATACATATTAGCTTTAAAGGATAATGGGATCTGATTAGGCCACAATGTTCAAAAGAGCAGGCCACCCTGGCAACAAAAGGAACTAAGATATTGCTGCATTTCCCACTTTCCAAGGGTATCAGAAGCAAACTGAGTATTGAATGAGAGACAGAAATTCTCAGCTATCATCTTCTTTTTTAACTGCTCAATCTCACCAAATACTCAACACAAAGTGTAAGAGCACTGGCAGGAAGCAGCCACGTAGAGTTCCCAGTTACAATCCAGTTATATCCCAGGGAAAGCAGGAAGGCAGAACCAAAATAAGCATACAGGCAATTTCATACACTCTACTGATGCCACAACAGATTCAATACAGGATGATGAGGAAGTATGCTATTACAGCTGGGTGGCTGTTAACAACCCCTCAGAGTAGGTGACATGTATGTTGAGACTTGTGTAAAAGAGGTGGTACTCGTGGAAAAAGGTGGTCCCACAGCTAATCAGAAATCAACTTAGGCCTAGCATGTAGGACTGGACACTATGCCGTTCCCACCCAACCTAGGGTTTCCTCCCAAACCCTGAGTCCACATGTCTACCCATGTAAACAAGCCTTGTCTGCTTCTAGCCCAAGCCCTCTCCAGGCTCAAAGAGGATTTCTCGTCTCTTACCCGGAAGCTAAAGCAGGACCATCCTTTAGCTTCCATGGGATATTTCCTTCACATAACCATAGCCAAGCTTCATTATTCTAAACCTCTCTGCTGCATTTACAGATGGCTTTAATCTATACAGCTGATTTTAATCATAATCAAGTTTTAGTCATGTGAAAGATATCCATTTAAGACATTAAGAGTTCAGCAAGAGCTTATCACCACTTGCAAGAAGGTCACCCAATGTCTACTACAGGGTAGAAAGAGAGAAGGCAGTAAGTGCACAAATGACCATTTTTAAATATCCTGAATTTATGGAGCATTGTAAAAGACCTTTATGTTAAGGTGCTGCTGAACTCAAAAAAGCAAATCATAATCTATGCTCTTAAAAACTTTGAAGTTTTGGCTCAGGCTGGTAGCCTAGTCACTAAAACCTTGCCTTACATATGCCAGGATCCCATATGGGCACCTGTTCGTGTCCTGGCAGCCCCGCTTCCCATCCAGCTCCTTGTTTGTGGCCTGGGAAAGCAGTCAAGGATAGCCCAAAGCCTTGGAATCCTGCACCCACATGGGAGACCCAGAAGCAGCTCCCGACTCCTGGCTTTGGATTGACTCAGCTCTAGCAATTGTGGCAACTCAAGGAGTGAACCAGAGGACAGATCTTTCTTTCTGTCTCTCCTTCTCTCTGTATATATCTGACTTTCCAATATAAATAAATAAATCTTTAAAAAAAATTAAACTTTGATATGAGCTTTAAATATACAGATGATTATAATGCAAAGCTATAGGTGTTACAGTCAAAGCATCATAAAAAATATATATAATAGTAGAGAGCGTATTACCTTGGAGGTGAATCATGGTCGCTTTCCCAGACAAGATGACAAGAGCTGATCCTTGATGTGAAGAAAGTGATCTCAGCAGAGAGGCAATAGTAATGAGGGTAGGAAGCTAAGACAGTTTTTGATTGAACACACATATGGAGACTTTAACTACCATGGGACGCTGCGTTCTTACTCTCTGTTCTCTTCTCTGATTCCAAGTCTGAGTCCCACAAGGCTGTCTTCCATCACAGGTAAACAGAGGTGCTGCTTTTGCTTCTTGGAGGATTGTACCCAGACAGCTTCGTCAACCCATCTGAGGCAATGCCTGTCCAGGCTGCAGGCAGTTGTAAGTCTGGTTGGAGGCAACTGTACGTCCTCTTGCAATGTTTCTAACTTAAAAACTTGAATTTCTGTCATTTGACGATAGCTCTCAGTAGCTGAATTTTAAAAACGTTACACTGCCACCTGTGTGATACCTGCATCCCACATGGCAGTGCCGGTTCAAGTCCTGGCTCCAATCACTTCTCAGTCTTTTAGCAAAGACTAAATTTAATATCAAGTCCTTGCTTCTCTGCTTCTGACCATGCATCCCAGGGTGCAGCAGGAGACCAGGATAAAGTGTTGCTAACTTTAGGTTTCAGCCTGAGCCAGCAACCACAGCTGTGACAGGTATATGGGGAGTGAACCAGCAGATGAAATAGATCTCTCTCTTTCTCTTTCTCTCTCTCTCTCTCTCTCTCCCTCCCTCCCTCCCTCCTTGTCTTTCTCCCTGACCATTTTAAGTAGATGAAAATAAATAAACATTAAAAAGCATAATTTATGTCAACCCTGGTGCTTACACCAGGAAATCTGTGGCAACTGGATGCGAGAGGTCTTGAACTCTGAATTTAGGTCCAGCTGAAGGTTATTCCTTTAAGCTCTGAAGCTGCACTTACCTAGTGCATTTGCACATGGATGCCACACAGGCAGCTGAACTCAAGACTCCTTAACATAATCTGCTTCACACACATTTTGGTAATCATTCATCTAATTAAACCTCGATACAAAAGTTTTAATATAAGTTGTTATCCTTACATTTATGGTTCTTTTGGTTCTTTCATGTTGCTCACAAATATGTATCTCAGAGTCAAAAATCTTTCCTTCTTTTCAGACATATACCCATGCATTGGGGCATCAACTACTGGTCTGGCTACTGTAGCAACTACATTTTGTTCTTGGCCTGCTCTTTGTAGATCTTCTACACTCTTGCTATGACAAGTTTTCAGAAGAATGGAATATTGTCCAGCATTTGAGTTCTCTCTGCAGAAATGCTTTTGCATGACCTTCTTAGTGTGGCCCAGGCAGTGTCACTCACCTCTTGTCCCAGCACCTCCCATTCACACTTCGATGCCATTTACCTTAGGTTATTTGCACTTCTTTCAGCTTTTTGTCCATGAAATACTTACCTACCTTTCAAAATCATAGAAATGATGACTTGTTGATACCATTCCAAGATATCCAAGCTTCTTTGTGGGAACTCACTCTGGTTGTCTTTTTACCCTCAAAGCTTTAAATTTTTCCTTTATGTGAAACAGAGGTACATCCAATGCTGCCTGCAGCCTCACTACCAGACCAGCCTACAGCCTTATTACCAGAACCTGTGCCACTAGCAGTGGCAGAAGAATCTGTTTAGGTGTAATTAGGTAAGGAACTTGAGATGAGTGGATTGCTTTGCTTGATCCAGGTGGACCCAATACAATTGCTAGTGTCTGTGGGGGTCAAATAGCAGTGGGTGAGGAGGCAGGAAGTTGGAGAGAACTACCGTGCTGGTTTGGGAGACAGAGGAAGGAGCCCCAAGTCAGAGTATGTGGGGGACCTCTAGAATCTGGAAAATGTAAGGAGAACCTTTCAAACCTCTAGAAAAAAATGCAGCCCTACGAACAGCTTAGTTTACAGCTGTGCTCTCCAGAATGCTGTGCTCTGTTTTAAGACATTAAGCTTGTGATAAGTGGTCAAAGCTGCGATAAGAAACTAATACACTCAACATTTACTTATTTATTTTTTTAACTAGTATTTTCATGATCTTAATAGTACTAACTCTTCAAAAGAATTGACCAGTCCAATTTTCTTTTTCCTGAGGAGTCCAATACAGGCTCTGCATTGGTATACATGTAATATCACTTTGAATTTGAAACCAATGTCTTCTTTAGGACAAATAATATACATCAAAAGTTCTATTGGGTGATGTCCCAGAGGTAGCCTTAAGCTGTCCTACATTTATATTCAGATGGGCTGGAGCAGATGCATGAAAATCATTTCACATGGTTGGTTTTCATCAGATTAGTAAACTGCTAGGCTCCATGTAAGCCTCAGCAGTGGTGAAAAAATGTATTAAATAGCCCCTCATACTGATGCCTTGGACTTATACTATTATTTATCTTCTTGTCACTCAGATTCCAACATTGTTGGTGTGAAGAAACAGGTTATTTCAGCTGAAAGTTGTACCCACTATGTCCTGAAGTCATATATTAACATAATTGTTGTTCTTTTACCTGTGTATTAATTCAAGCACTACTATGTCCAGTGATGCAATTAACATAAAAGGAAATAAAGATAAAATATAGTCTTGGATATCACGAACTCACATTTGAAAAGGGAGTGTAGGCATAGCAAGATGAAAGCATGACCTTAAGAGCAGTGCTAGGAATGCGTGCATATCACTGGATCCTGTCCTTTATCAACTCTGTGGCCTCTATCACACAGTCAAGACCAAGGGAGCTGTGAATGCTGTCTCCCCTAAACTCAAGAGCTGGGGACAGGATTCCCTTTTAGAGTATACTCTATCAGTCATGCTCCCCAGACACAGCCGAATCTCTCCATTCAACAGGGTAGCCTATCAGTGTCAGGGTCCGGCAGACTCAACAGGAAATATCTCTCCTACAAGAAATCCAGCATTTTTCTTCACTGGGATTGAGCAAGTTCAAACTATGGCACTTCCCTCCTCTCTTGCAATTCCAAATCCTGGGTGCTTTGCCACCAACTGACCGTGCAGGTTAGACAATCTCCTTCTCAGTTTAGGACTTCACTTTCCTCTGTAAAACGGATGCAGTTGTCTTCCATTCCTGCCTCTCTTCTATGAATCTTGAGAAAAGCAAATGCAATAATGAGGAGTGATGAATGCTGCAAACTAATACTGTGTTAGCAGTATTCAAAGTGATAACAGTAATTTTAATGTAATATTTATACTAACAATTATTGCTGCTATTCTTATTATTTTTATTACTATTATTATCATGGGAGAGCTGCTGATTGCTTCCAAGAATCAAGCAGATGTCATTGGCAAGTGACTCAATTGCCATATGATCAAAAATGGGCTAAATTAGAATGCATGTGAAGGTCCTTTCCACAAAAAGCCATGCTTGTTAAAACTTCATTAGTCACTGCATTTCTTTTCCTCTTCAAGGCAACTGGAGTAAGTTTTTACCTATTATGAAACAGTTCGTTTGGCAGGATGGGGATAACTTGGTCCTGAAGCTCCCACAGGCACAGGCCTCTGTTTCCCATCAAAACAGAGGCTCTGCCTCTGGTCTACACGTGGCCAGGGGTGTTCCCAGAGTCATTTGCTGCATTCACAGTTTCTTATCTACTTTGTGAACCTTTTTTATTTTATCACCTATCATACAGATCTCTCCTTTATCTCCCCCTTCTTTTTTTTTAGAAAAAAATATTTTTTATTGTAAATGCAGATTTATAGACGGAAGGAAAGACAGACTTTCCACCTGCCAGTTCACTTCCCAAGTGGCTGCAGTGGCTGGAGCTGAGCTGATCCAAAACCAGGAGCTTCTTCCAGATATCCTGCATAGCTACAGGGTCCCAAGGGTTTATGTTATTCTTTACTGCTTTCCCAGGGCACAAGCTGGGAGCTGAATATACAGCAGAGCAGCCAGGACATGAACCAGTGCCCATAAAGATTTAGCCACTGAGCCATTGTGCTTGGTACTCTCCTTTATGCTTTTGGTACAGCTATTCTAGACACATTTCCCTTCTCTGCCACAGGGGCGGCAGAGGGGGACTTCTGCTGCTGCATGGGGCTGTGGAGCATGGGGCTGTAGGAGCAACGGCTTCATTCTTTCATTCTTGATAATTTTGTGCCTAGTTAATTGCAGGTCCAAAGTCATTCTCTTAAATGACTCATCTTCCTTGTTGATGAACCACAATCAAGGAAGTTCTGATGTTATTTGTAAATGCTGCAGCTAAGCAACAGGGGTTCTCTGTCATGCACCATTAGAATTTCGTCTACCAAAGCAGCTGATCCAGGCTGGGTACTCTCGGCATAAGCACAAGTGTTCATGAGTGGGATAGGCATCCAATCTGGGAGACCAGTGGATCCTGGCCCTACTATTTTCTGGCCATTGCAAACCAGTCCCTTTTTTCTACCTCTTTGATAAAATCTGCATACAAGGCCTTCACATAAGCATGCAAATTTTTTGCTTGTAAGGTCTTATTTTCAAAGTGCTACAGAAAGAGAAACATGGAGGCAGAGGCAAAGAGAAAGAGAGAGAAATTCCTATCTTCTGGTTTTCTCACTGAGTAATAATAATGTGTGCTGTGCTAGGATGAGAATTGGATCCAGGAGCTTCATCCCGGTTTCCCCTGCAGGTACCAGAGGTCCAAACACTTGGGCCATCTTCTGTTTTCCCCAGTTCATTAGCAGGCAGCTGGATTAGAACTGAACTTGCTGGGAGATGAACTGTTGCCCATAAGAGATGCTTGTGCAACAGGCTGCAGTTTTACCCACAACATTGACCTGAAGATGGGATTTTAGATGTAAAGGTTCACTAACCAGAAAGTCTCTTACTAAGACCAAGTAACAAGAGTCTTCAAGAGGATTTTAGCGTCTGAAATAAGAATAATATATATTTATGCAATTATTGATCTCTGAATTAGCCCCTTCTTTCTGTCCTTTTAAGCAGTAGAACAGACCAGTGGGCAGCAATAGGGTTGTTGTTAAGATCAAATAGAAATGTGGAAAGTAAAGAATTGTAAAGAGTCTTGCTCACTTAGACTTTCTGTTGTGAATGCCCAGGAGCTCCCGTTTCTACACCTCAGTTTCATCATCTGAAGAAGTCTGTGTTATTAAACACCAGGGAGAAAAACCACTGGCTTAGATAGTTTCTAAAGTCCCTTCTACTAGATAGCAGAGGGTGACATTTGGTGCAGTCACTAAGTCACTCCTTGGGGAGCTTGCACCCTAGATCGCAGTAACTGCATTTAAGCCCTTGCTCTGTTTCCAATTCAGCAGCCTGTTCACGCACACACTGGATGCAACAGGTGATGGTTTAAGGAGTTGGATTCCTGCCACCCGTGTGGGAGGCCTGGATTGAAGTCTAGGCTCTGAGCTTCAATCTGGTCCAGCCTTGGCTGTGTGGGCATGTGCATAGTCAATCAGCTCATGGCAGAGTTGTCTCTGCCTTTCAAATAAAATACATAATGAGAAAATTTCCAATAGACCAATACACCTGATGCAAAACCTGTGCTAAAGTAAAGGCAGCCACTGGTGACAGATGTTTTGAAGAAATCTGTAAAGAACAAAAATTCATGTTATTAGAAATGCTTGACTTTGTCTTGTCTCCTGCAAAACAGACAGGGATGATGCTAGCTTTGTGGCACACTACATTAAGCTACCACTTGTGAGTCAGGCATTTCTTAGAAGTACAGGTTCAAGTCCCAACTGTTCCACTTCCCATCCAGCTACCTGCTAATGCACCTGGGAAGGCAGTGGTGATGCTGACGTGCTCAGTCCCCTGCCACTCAAGTGGGAGCTTCAGATGGAGTTCCAAGCTGCTTTGGCCTGGTCCAGCCCCAGCTGTTGTACCTCACTCGAGTGTAACCCAGTGGATGCATTCTTTCTCCCTCCCTGTCTCTCCAATTTAGCCTTTTAAATACTTAAAAAAAAAAAAAAAACTGGGAGAAGGGGAGTGGGGGTGGAGGCACCCAAACTGGAGACCTGGGTATATTCAGCAGCAACACGAGAGGCCTCACTTTCTTCTGCTTCCAGGGAGAGAGAGCACCGACTCGCTGTTCTTTGTAGCAGTTTCCTGCTCAAGAGCCTGTGAATGAAACTTCTTTGAGTCGAACTTCTTCCAAGCCCTCCGCGCAAGAATCAGGCCGCCTTGTGTGTGCTGAGCCGCGCCTGGGTAGAGCAGATGGAGTGTGTCTATCATGGCGGCGGCGTAACCAGTCTGGTCACTTCAGATGTCTCTCCAATTAACACTCATGGAGGCCGCCAACTGCTCCTGCTCCTGCTCCGGCAGCAGAATGTGCTGGGGAGAAGATGGCGGGAAGGCCCGGGCCTGCTGCCACGCCTATTATCTTCGTCTCCCTGGCGGAGCAGAGGAGGAGTGGGAGGGGCCAGCCAGACTTCACAGGAGTGGGAGGAGGGTGGTAAAAACGCGAGGTGAGATGTGTGTGGGGGAGATTGCTTTAGCTGTGGAGTCCTAGAAAGTTAGAAATGGAAAAGGCTCATTGAGTAAGCGCCCTTACTATATACTTTCTTTTTCCCTCTTTATGCCTTCCTATCAAGCCTGGCACAGGCCGGGACACTTCAGTCTTCTGGAGTGACCTCCTTGCTTGTCTTATTCCCTGCCTCTTGAAACTGTGCCTTGCAAGACAGCCAGAACCAGATCCTTAAATGTGATGACGCTGCTTCTCTGTATTTCAGTGTTTCCCCATTGCTTTCAGGAAAACAAAACTAAATGAAATCACGCAGCCTGACACTCAACAGGCCCCCGGGGGGTGTGACTTACCTGAGCGCTCACTTCCTCTTCCTCTTCCCATCCTGCAGTGTGCAGTCATCGGGGAATTACTGGAAATGCCTCCAACTCACTGAACTGTCTCCTTTCCATATTCACGATTAACATTCACTGGGCTGTCACCTCTGCTGGGATGCTCGCCAAATCCCCCCTTTCTGAGCCCACCTAATGGCTGTCTACGAACAATTATTAGCTTCCATTTCCATGTAAGGTGACTGTCCCTCTGTGCGTCGCTTTCCTGCACATCGCTGAGATTTCGGGTGGGTGGGGATATGTCTGATGTACTTCTTTCAATGCTTGCACCACAGGCAAAGTGACATCTGGTACCCTACATCTCCAGTTTGCTTGCCCAATGTGATTTTGCTCATTCCCTATGACCTTGGCCAAGGAGAACTGTATCATCGGAGAGAAGGCAGTGGTAAACCTTGGCTGACTGAATGAAGAACCCCGCTTGTCGCCGCCAGCAGCAACACTAGTGTCGAGGCACACTCTGCAGGGTCTGGGAAAAGCTGGAACCGCACCGGATCCGTTATTGCCCAAAGCAGCTACATTTATTCCCCTCTCTCCTTTTCTTCCGTCTCTCTGCTGCTCTTTTCCGTTCTTGTCCCCGTAATTCTCTCCATAGGTACTGCTTTTGTAACCCCTCTCTGCTTTTTGTCCCCGTACGCCTTAGCTTTTCCACCTGAAGATCTCAGCCCGTCCGCCCTGCTCTGCTGCTCCGTTCTTCTCGTTCCGTCCATCGTTCTTCCCCTTGCCCTTCTTCTCCTCCTCGTCCCCCTCCTTAGCTTTTTTTTAAAAAAAGATTTTATTTATTTTTTTTTATTGGAAAGGCGGATATACAGAGAGGAGAGACAGAGAGGAAGATCTTCCGTCCGATGATTCACTCCCCAAGTGAGTGCAACTGCCGATGCTATGCCGATCCGAAGCCAGGAGCCTCTTCTGGGTCTCCCACGCGGGTGCAGGTTCCCAAAGCTTTGGGCTGTCCTCGACTGCTTTCCTGGGCCACAGGCGGGGAGCTGCGGGCAAGGCGAGGACCTTAACCTCTTGACCACCATGCCGGACCCCCCCCCTCCTTAGCTTTTACCAGCTGCTTTTATACTGTTCTCCACCAATCACTTCTCCCCATAGGTGCACTTGGCACTACCTGATAGGCCAATAGCAATGACATAATCGCAGCAAGAGCCTATCCCTGCGACTTCCTGTTTACCTGCTGGCGAGACCTAACCCCGCCTCCTGACCTTGGGTCAGCCGCCATCCTTTGAAGGCCTTTCCTATTCTGGGGACCGGCTTCGGCACCCTGCTCCCCACACCCCCTCATATTTCAGAAAGTCAGACCTGCCTGGAAGGAAGACTTGACTCGCCTGAGCACACCTGGAAGGAAGGTACTCTAGGCCGTGCTTTGCTTCACCCCTAGGCCAGGGCTCCTGCTGCTGCTTCACACTTGCAGCGGATGCAATAAATCTGCGAGTGCAAGCAGCACTCTCATCAGCTTATGTGTGTGTAAAAATGAAATCCTCCTTTCAGCCTAGGCCTGCTACAACCTCCAGCAGTATGGAAAACCCGGGCTCAGGGCTTGGGTGCTGAACGACGTGGAACAGAGTCGGGAGTGGGGGTGAGGGGGCAGTGGTAGAGCGAAGCCATGGAAATAGCTCAGGAAACACGGTGGTCTGGAAGGGGAGAGAGGCGTCACAGTAAAAACAAAAACCGCGACGAGGATGTGTGCAGACTGCTCCTAGTGCGGGCCTGACATCTGGGTCTTCTCCACCAGGCAGTGGCCAGACATCTCCCGACGTCTCCAGCTCCCGAGCACGTAGAAATTCCTTGCCTGTGTTGTTCTTGGGAGGAAAACTTTGGCTTTGAGGAGTTTTTCCTGAAAAATCAAAACAACTCCTCCCAGGGTGGGCCTGGCTTCCAGGGGCAGCCTGGGAGCTGGGCAGGATTCCCTGAACCTGGGTGTGAGTGGGAAGGTTTGGGAATCCAGAGGGGGGCATCTGCAGGTCAAACTGTAGGCAATCCAAACCTCTGAGCCTGATTTACAGCCTGGGGCCTCTGCTCCCCTCCCGTGCAGTCCACAGCCACCCCTTCCCGCCCCCAGCCCCTCCTGCCTGTTTTCCCCGCCTCTGTTGGCCAGCAGCCCTCAGCACCAGAGGAGGAGATCCCAGCAGAGGCCGTTTTTTCTGGTGTCTATGGATTCTTCTCTGGAAGTGTTGAAGAAAGGAACAGAAGTGATTCTTGCAAATGTGGGCAGGGGAGCAGGGAGGGGTTGGCGGGAGGGGTGAGAGGGTGCTGAGGCTGGGCTATCAACGAGCCAGGCCCTCTTCTTGCCTTTCCCTCCATCCTTCCTCCTCTGTTCCATTCTTGTCAACCCCTCCCTTACATTCACTTTTCATTGCCTGCCTGGTGTGGTTTCCAAATAAAGCCTCCTATGGAAACCGAAGGTATTACACTTTAAAAAGAGAAATGTTTCGGGAGATTGTGGGTAGGGGTTCCTCTGCGAGCTTCCTTCTTTCTGTACCCCAAGGAGGAGTCCTGTAAGGACCCTCCTATGGCCTTTGAACTTCCTGTATGACAGTCTGGACACCTCTGCCGTGCTCCAGTGTCATGAACTCGTGCGTCCCGGGGCTATGACCTGAGGAGATGATTTCTGAAAAGTCAAATAGGCAAATTGGGAAGGAGTTGGGGCACCTGTGGGACATCTCTGGCTTTCTGGTAACCAATGTGAGGCTCCCTGTATTTGCTTATGGAGGCGCAGCTGTGGCCTAGATACTGCAGTGTGTAAACCTTGTCCATATTGAGGAAATGTGTTACAACTTAAGAGTTCTTGGGTCAGTAGCATCAGGGAATTGGACCCAAGTCAGTCTGGTCGAGGTGGCCCTGGAATTGGGCTTTTCTCTCTGTGCTTGGAACTGGTCTCCTCCTATTCCTCTGTCCACTCATTGAATGGGGACTTCTATAATATCCTTGATTTTCTCCTCGTGTCCACTACAGCAGGGATTGGTCTGAGCCTCACTGTTGGACTGTATACCTGTTCCTGAACCTCCTGTAGTCTTTGGGAAGAGGTGGAAGGAAATCATTGAGGTTCAGAGTCCGAGCCACAAGAAGCCACACCACCACAACCTGGATTTCGTATCAGGAGCGTTTGACGGGAGTTTGCTCCACAAGGACCTCTTCCACCTGACCGGGAGAGCTCCAAAGCAGACACTGTGGGTTCAGTTCCAATTATTTCCACATCATTTGCAGTGGCGCAGGGAGAATCACATGTTTACACTGAACTTACTCTGACCCAGGTGTGTGCTCAGAATCCCCTTAAGGCACCCTGGACTTTAAGACCTAAGAGTCTGCGATTATTCGTTTTTCTTCTCTCCCTCCCTCCATATCTTTCATACTACAGAGGGACAAATCCGGCCCTTACCCAGTCCCAGGGAGCCTAAGGGAGAACCTGCACACACAAATTCGGTGAGGGACTGTTCCTGCTCTGCTGTATGCTGCTACTTTTTAAAATATTTGTCACATGGGAAATTTTGGGAAGCCTATGTTACGTATTGGAGTGCCATGGCTCTGCTTTCCATCCCAGATTCTATGGATACAAACCTTGTGGGTTATTAGGTAATGGCTCAAAGCTCCATGCCATCCCCATGGAAGAGTTGGATCGAAAACTGTCCTCTTGGCTTCAGCCTGGACCAGCACCTGTCTAGCTGTCACACCGAGTGAGCCTGCAAATGGAAGATCTTGCTTGCTGGCTTTCTGTCCTTCCCTTACCTGAATTGCTCCTAGGCCACTGCTAGAGAGCAAGGGGAAGCCAGCTTGCTCTGTTCACCCTGGAAAGGACTGGCACAAGTCTCACAGTCCTTTGAATTCAACTCAATGTCATGAGCATTCTTAAGAGGCAGTTGGCCCCCCAGGCTTATTTTCTGAATTTGCCTGTGCAGGTTAAGGCTGAGGAGAAAGTGCAGGTTTCCCAGAGTCAGCATGATTGTTCTCTGGGGACTGGGGTGGTGGGGCTGGCAAACTGTGCACGTGTCTTTCTCAGGTTGCCTTTATAGACTATCTCTAGATGATGCGTTTTGTTCTAGAGCCATGTGCTGGATTGGAAGAACTGGGACAGGAGGCAGGAGGCCAGAATTCTTTCCCTAACTTTGGCTAAAAGCTGCTGAGTTAGCTGCTTTATGACTCAAAGTTCCAGACCAGAGAGAACAACCAATTTCTTTTTCCAACTCACTGTATGTTGAATCTTTGAAAAATGCACACAGCTTAAATATTGCCTAAAACTTTTTCTCACCCAGGGTCTCCTCCAATTTTCCAATCCTACCACATTGGCAAAGCAGGATCTTGTCCCCTTCTTGTTCTACTGTGGTGCCAGAGAAGTTCAGGAGCCTAGAGTCAAGTGGCAGCAGAGACATGCCTAAGGTACACATCTCCTCCCTCCCACCCAGGGTTCTTTATCTTGCTTTCAGTTGAAACTGAAGATTTGATTTCTAACTTCTGTTGAAATTGCATCATTTCCAGTCAGACACGCCATCTGCATTCAGCATCAGTGACTAGGCTGGTCAGAAGTCATGCCTAGAGGCGGTGTCTCCGTCCCTCTGCAGGAGCAGTGCCGCCGGGGCCTGGGAGGGCTGGAGACGCAGCTGGACTGGATCCTGTGGGGCAGATTCTCTTCCCGGTGCATTCCGGGAACAGGTTCACAGGAGAATGGATAGAGGAGGACTAGAAAACAGCCCTGAAAGAAGCAGTGTTGCGCAAGTGAAAGAGAAATAGGATTTCCTGTCAGTATGTGTCTGTTTTTTTCTATTTTGGTTCTAGACTGCAGGAGGGAGAATGGAAGGGAGCGTCCTTAGCAGAGGCTTTTGGCTCTTTACCACAAGTTGTAAAGGGTATGAACTGAGTGAGTTGTAAAATCTACTTCATGTTTGAATTTGTGTTGAAGTATCGCCTTCACAGGATGACACCTGGCGCAGACACAGTGTCTTTGTGTTCCCCACAAGTTAGTTTTCCAGTTTCAGATAGGGAAGGCATTGTTTCAGGTCGTTTTCAGGTTGGAATATGCTGACCCACCCCAAAGCCAAATTCTCCAGAAGACATGGAACAAAGGTGACAGTTTCCAAATCTGTGTCCTTCCTACCACCTTAGAGCAAGGACTATCCACTATTCTAGCCCATGTTTTTATTGTAATTGTTGCCATGAAACTAAATCATGTGCTTATAAGCCTATTGTTGATCAATGCTCTGCTGAGATAGATGAGAATTTTTTTCACTTAGAACAGCACCTCCTTTGATTAGTTACATTTCTTTTTTACAAGATTTATTTATTTATTTATTTATTGGAAAGGTGGATATACAGAGTAGACAGAGAGGAAGATCTTCCATCTGATGGTTCACTCCCCAAGTGACTGCAATGGCCGGTACTGCACTGATCCGAAGCCAGGAGCCAGGAGCTCTTCCGGGTCTCCCAAGCAGGTGCAGGGCCTCAAGGCCTTTGGCCATCCTCGACTGCTTTCCCAGGCCACAAGCAGGGAGCTGGATGGGAAGTGGGCCACTGGGATTAGAACCGGCGCCCACATGGGATCCTGGCACGTGTTAGGCAAGGACTTTAACCACTAGGCTATCACACTGGGCCCGAGTAGTTACATTTCTAACTTCATTTTTGAAGAAGAGATTTAAAGAAATAAAGTAGTTCATTGGGTAGGATAGAGGTGAAAGGAGGAAGAGATGTTTTAAGGGTTAGGACGACAGTTATTTGTGGGTATGAGGATAAACACAATAGAAAGTATGTTTCTGAAATGTCATTGGAAACCTAAAGAGCCCTGGACACTGAAATGGTGAAGAGTGATGGATTGCCAGCACTCGGGCACCTTGGGAGTGCTTCGCCAGGTGTGACTAGGCAGCTGCAGGTTTATATACAGATTTGTACAGAAGGATCTCTGAAAACATACACTCAGAAAGTATCCTGGGTACCTGCTAGTGGTTGGATGTGATTTGTCTCCCAAAAGTCCATGTATGGAAGCTTGGCTCTAAGTGTGGCCATGTGAAAATGGTGCTAGGACCTTCATGAGGCACCGAGCACTTTGCAGAGGGAGACCCTGAGGAGGTTGCCCTCAGAAGTGATGAAGGCACTTCATGCATGACAATGAGTAAGTGCTTGAGACAGCATTGCCACCAAAAAGTGACTGGTCTCTCCTCCCACTGGCTTTCTGTCTTAAGTGTGTGAATTTTTTCTCTCATCTCTACTCCTTGATGTTACCAGCTGCCATGTTACGTAGCCAAGAACTTAGTTGACGTCAGTACCTTCAACCTCGAATTCTATGAGCTAACTATACTTCTTATTATCCTGCCTCAAATATTTTGTAATAGTTGTGAGAATGGAAAAAAATACCCAGTGTCTGGGAGTAACCAACACAGGGATCAACAGGGGACTTGGGTTTCAGACTTTAGTTTTCTCTTTTCCTGTCTTCACTTCAGCTCTCTTATTGGCACAATATCAATGAGTCTAGCTCCTGTGTGTTACTGTGGAAATGAAATCCTATGTTGATAAACCAACTGCAAATGAACATAAAGTTAAATATTACTAGGGAGAAGATACCAAAGAATGCATGAATGAGATTCTATAAATACAGGTTCATCATGCAGTATTAGTTTTCCTTTCTAAAAAATTAATTACTTCTGCACTAATTTGTCATTATGATAATTCTTATTTATACTCATGATAGGAGAAATCACAATCATGCTGTCTGATGGAATTATCCTTTTAGATGAATAAATTTCCAGGAGTTTAAATGTGCTGCAGTTGGAAAATTGTTTATTCCTGTGTTAGTATTTGGGTGTGGATTTTCAACCAATGCATAGTCACAAAATAATTTCACTCTTTTGTGTACATAGTGCAGTTGAAGTAAACCAAAATGTATGGAAAGCTTCCTCTTGCCAGGAGCTGTGTTAGTGAAGGACTGTTCAAGGATGAATGTGACCTTTACCCTGCCAGTTAGCAGCTCGTTCTGGTGGCAAAAGCAAACACACTCAGTTGAATGCCAAGATTGTAAGGGCTTAGTTCTGAAATAAGCATGATTGTGCACAATGGGAAATATAATGAAGAGAATATTTTAAATGGGAATATCTAGAACATACATGTAAAGAAGGTATGAGTTTTGCAGGATTAGATGGTGGGAGGCTCGATGGAACAATGGAGGGCTTGGAGAATTTTAGAGATGAGCTAAGGTATGAAGTTGGGTGGAAGAGTGAGTTATGTAGAGTCAGGAAAGGGGAAGAGGACACTTGAGATCCAATTGAGACTTGATTTATTTCTGTCAGGGAAAACAGTGTCTTTGCAGATGCCAGGGTAGGTCTGGCTGGTGAAGCTTTAGAGATAAATGTCCATCAGTCACAAGCAGAGGCACAGTTGCTTTCCTTTCCTGCTCCACAATAGGGTGATTCGGGGGAACAAAACTGAATATCACTGACTGCTCCAGAAATCACTTTTGACCTTCTTTAGTAAATGCCCAATCATTCTTTTATCTCCTCAATTACTCAGTCAGTGAGATCCGATCAAGCACAGTAATTGCAGCTTTAATAATAAATGTTCTTCAGTTTATAATGTGATGCTCTTCAAATCATGAATAACCATGAGATGTGTATTAACTCACAAAGGTAGTTTAGGCGGGAAAAAATAGCAATAATTAGGTTTGTAAAAAGCTGAATCATTATAAGTCACTGGAATGTATTGTTGCAAATTTTTTTAAAAACTAGTTGAAAAGTATGTTTTCTAGAAAACCATTCTATATTAATAAGGGGGAGGAAAGTCATGTACTGAATGTCAGAACAGACAGATGAAATAACTTCATTGTTGTGGATGGGTTCCAGATAATATGATGGATAAACTTAGTCCTTTGGTATCAGGCTGTCTAGGTTAAATGCTGGTTCTTGTGGGAATGATGGGACTGCTTGTCCTAGAATTTAAGTTGCAGGCCTTGTACATGCCGGAATTCCATATGGGCGCTGGTTCTAATCCTGATGGTGTCACTTCCTATCCAGTTCCCTGCTTGTGACCTGGGAAGGCAGTTAAGGACAGCCCAAAGCCTTGGGACCCTGCACCCTCATGGGAGACCCAGAGAGGCTCCAAGCTCCTCACTTCGGATTGGTTTGGCTCCAGCCATTGTGGCTACTCGGGGAGTGAATCATCAGACAGGAGATCTCCCTCTGTCTCTTCTCCTCTCTGTGTATCTGACTTTACCAAAAAAAAAAAACAAAAAAAAAAAAACTTAAGAAAAAAAAGTTGCCCTATGGAATGCCCACCCCCATATCGTGGTTGTTGCATTTGATTCAGTTTTTTGGAAATATGCATTTGGAGAAGCAGAAGATAATGGCTCATTCAGCTGGATCCCTTCTACCCACATGGCAGACCTAGATGGAGTTTTGTGCTCCTGGCTTTTTCCTTACAAGCCCTTCCCATGGCAGGCAGTTGGGGAGTGAATTAGTAGATAGAAGATATCTGTCTCTTCCAGTTTTTCTCTACTTCTTTGCCTTTCATATATATGTGTATATGATTTATTTCATATATATTAAATATACACACACACACATATATATTATTTGGAAGTCAAAATTACAGTAAGAAAGGAAAAGCTATAGAGATCTTCCATCCACTGATGCATTCCCGAGATGGCTGTAGCTGCTCTGACTGGACCAGGCCAAAGCCAGGAGTCCAGCGCTCCATTTGAGCCTCCCATTAGGGTGTTGGGATCCAAGTAATTGTGCCATCTTTTTCTTTATCTGTAGGCATATTAACAGAGCTGGATTGGAAGTGGAGCAGCTGGAACTTCAACCAGTGCCCATATGGGTTATCAGCGTCGTAGGTGGTGTCTTAGCCTATTAGGCCACAACACTGACCCTTCTCTCTGCCTTTAAAACAAAATGAAAAGTAAACTCTATAAAAATTCTGGGTATGTCCAGGGTAATCTGGCCCTATCAAGTTCCCCTGCAGCTTAAAGGACTCCCTGCTTTGGGTATGTTGAAAGTGAGACTGGTTGATCCGGTTTTCTCTGGTCAGTTTGGCTGTGTTTTGTTATGGATTGTGATTGGTGGAAATGAGTCCTCCTTCTCTTTTATTTTCTCTAATATAAACACTGTAGTCAGTTTTCACAGGCTAGAGGTACTTACCCTACATAGATAGGATTTATCATCACCTTCATTGGAAATCCAGAGACAGGTGTTAAGCAGCCCAAGAAGGCAAGTGTCACCTCTTCCCCATACTTGAGAACCCTGGGGGGGGGGGGGGGGAAGAAGCAGCAACTGAAGTTTAAATCCACCTGTCAAGTACAGTCAGTGAATGATTATGATCTCTTACGTTTAGAGAACTCAGAAGTCTCAAAGCCCTTCCCCATACACACGCAGTAACTACTCCTCATGAAATCTCGAGATTAGTCAGACAAGGACCAGCCCTCTGGGCTCCAGGAGGCCCCAGGAAATCCTGCCAACAGCAGGACGGGTTTTGAACTTGAGCTTTTCCTTGTCCAATACTGCTGCCACCTATACTAAGAAAGAACATCAGCATGAAAAAGAGGAAATAGCTTTGAAGCTGAGGTGAAAAGAATTAGCAGACCTCAAAGGTTGCAGAGGATGCTGAGGTGATGTTCTAGGACTACTTGCCTTACATGATATTTTCATTTCTATAGAAAGCCTCAAGCTGAATATGGTATTAAAGAGAGCAAAAGACCCATCTTGATTGTTGGCTAATAGTATAGGATCCACCTTTCTCCAGACATTTAAGTTTCCTAAGTGGATCAGAGCATGACCCAGGGATAAAAATCACATTGCTTCTGACATCAGAAACCCCCCTCACTTTAAACCTGTGTACTTCCTTGATTCAAGTAGGAAGTAATTTTGAAAGCCTCTTACCTAAGTTTTCAAATAAGTTAATTTAAAAGATTCATTCTCATTGTATCTGTAAAGGGCTGGTTCTGCCACAGTAGCACTCCTGCAGGAAGCAGTTGGTTAAAGTCTCATTTCATTTTTTTCAATCCTTTAAAAAACAACCTAGAGTATTTCTACATCACTGTAAACTCATACCTTCCCACTTTTAAGTATGGATGATTGGTGAGAAATTATATTCTTTCCAGTGACAGTCATGGCTGGCTGCCATTGTAGTTCTCTTCACCTCAGTAAAATGTTTCACACCAGTATGACACTTGTGTGGGTTTCCTTATTATTTAAGTTAAAAAGCACTTAGGGTTATAATCTGTAGGTCAAAGCTAAACATTCTGTTTTTAGTAAAATCTCTTGCTATACTGTGCAGATCATTTTCCCCCAAATGTATCATTTCTTCAGTAGTAATATAACATAGCCATAGAGATCTTAGCTTTGGCTAAGCTTTGGGAGTATGGATGGGAGACAGGAGAAGCTAGGCTCAGGATTCACGCACTGGTTTGAAGGACACGGCAGGAGAGATAGTCATAAAAGATCTTCAAGGTAGAGAGGTGATTTGTTTCTTCAACAGCCAAGAGGGGAGCCTACATTTTTGACCATGATCCAATGATATGAACAACATGCTCCTGCCACCCAGTGTCCAGCGCAGGGAGCAGGTATTGCATCCTAGCAGCCTAGAGGATACTTGCACCGTGGTTTGAGGTTCAGACAGCATTACTGCACTAAAACAAAGTCAGTGGTGTGCCCCATCACATTGTAAGGATTGTAAAGAGACATGCTGACTCTAGTTGCCCACTCTGGACAAGTATCAGCTAAATATATATCTTGGTCCTGTATCTCAGTTTTTTGCTATAAAGTTCTCCCAAGTGGTTCTTGAACTCCTCATATACCAAGTATTACCTAATTACTGTGCCTCTGCTATATTTACAATGTCTGCTTACCACTTCACCTCTTCCACCCACCGTTCCAGATAGAATTCAAGGTGATTGCTGGAGTCTCTTTTTCTCCTGCTCCTCATCTGTCTTTCTCCTTTTCCTCCTCCTCTTAACCATCATCATCGTCGTCAGTGTCGTCATCATTCCTACAGCTTCCTGATCTGACTGTCCATTGATTTTGCATGAATAACTTTGCTAGCCACCCAGCAATCTTTTTCCAATTTCTCTTTTTACCCATCAACGCTTTTTTAAGCTGTTCGGTCCACTTTTCCAGCTCTAATATTCATAATTCTCTTCTTCAAAAAACATGGCTGGGCCTGGTGTGATAGCCTATACCAGTTCATGTCCTGGCAGCTCCACTTCCCATCTAGCTCCCTGCTTATGGCCTGGGAAAGCAGTATAGGAATGGCCTCGGATCAGCTCAGCTCAGCTCCATTGTGGCCACATTGGGAGTGAACCAGCGGATAGGAGATCTTTCTCTCTGTCTCTCCTTCTCTCTGTATATCTGCCTTTCCAATAAAAAAAAAAAATTTTTTTTTAAAGAACCTAAAAACTATGGCTGACTCTGACTCCCACTACTCTTTGGCAGCTCATTCATGACAAATGCTGTGCTACTCATGACCATTTCCATTCTCATCTGAATTTCTCTTTGTTCCTGGCTATGTTGTTGTATCCTCCTGGAATTTTCATATTTTCAAGGTCTTTCTGAAAGTACTGGTAAAATCCTACTTCCTTTGGAGAATGTTATCACTCATTCAATAAACAACTTGGGATTAAGGTCCTATGATAGATATTGTTGAGATAGCCACAGACAAAACAATGTAATTCATACTAAATTGGAAGAACACATTTGAAACTAATAGGGATAATGAGTTATGCTATGTGCTTTAAAGAGGGGAAAGAACATGGCATGTGGTATTGTGATGCAAGGGTGAGACGGAGAGGGCTATAGTAGTTTGTATTGGGAGTTAGAAAAGGCTTCTCTGTAACTGATGTTATGAAATGACAAGATTTAGGTAGAAACTAGGGATGATAAATGGGTGTGTGAAGGCCCTATAGTGGGAAGTGGAGGGGGGCTTCTTACTCCCATTTATGTTCTTGCTTCACCCTCTAAAGGATGCTTGCTTTCTCTGTCTCAGAGTCCCTAAGTGATCACTTACATCGGTACTTGTTGTGTACCGGAGTGAATTTTACAGTTTTTTTTTTCTCTCCCAGCTACTGACAATTGTATTTGGGTTAGAACAGTGTGTTATTCATCTCACTCAATAATTCATTTTCCCAACAAATATATATTTGCACCTACTGTGTAAGCATCAGAGGCATCAGCAGGTACCAGATAAATACAACAGTGTACAAAGCATCTCCAGGCACCATACAGAGATCCAGTCTCCCAAAGGTTTGACATAGTACTAATGAGAGAGTAAAGAGCCAGGACAAATGTGGAATTAAATGCCTAGCAGTGTGTGCTTATGCTATAACAAAATGGGATGGATGGACTTCCCACTAAAATATGTATTATAAACGCTGTCAGACAGCCATTATAGTCCTCATTCCTTTTTGGGGGTCTCTTTGGAGACCAAGGCACCTTTCACCAAACATTCTGTGGAGATTACAGGAATACACAATTCTCTACTCCATTCCCCTGGATTCCTGGGAAACATTCATCCCTCTGGGATAGCAAATCCTCTGCCAGTTTCAAGTTATTTGACCAAGTTCTAGTCTGAGCTAATTTTGTAAGTCAAATTGCTTAAGAATGAATATGAAATCTTTGACTGAAGCCCAAATGTATAAATACCCATCACATTTCCTTCCTCCCCAGTTTTGCAATCATCCAAAAAAGCTGTTCATGTTGTCCAGCATAATTAGTTATTTATACATCCTCATGTGGTCCATTGTTCAGAATTAAATTGTCTGGTATACAGAATTTCTCTTGCAAGGCTTGTTTTGCCATTTTGCTGCTTTTTGGAAGCTGTTAGTAAATATGTCCTTGTGGAACCTTTCGGGATCCGTCTGAGCATATCTAGGATTCTGAGGGGAAGAAACCAGTGCGTGTAAGCAAACGTGCTCTCTGAGGTTTCACGTTCGCTTCCGTCTCCTAGCACAAACATGGTGCAACTGTTCATTCTTGCTTTGAAGACCACAGGGAAACAGATGCTGCCGCAGAAAGCTAGAAGTGGAAGCCATCTTGGAGTCCTGGTCTTGAGATTCTAGTGACTCCATTTTGTCTAAGAGGAAGCTGGTCCTCAGAAAGGGGAAATGGAAGGGATTGGTCTCTAACCTCTTGTACATTAATGGCAGAGTCAGGCCCAAAACTCTTCAGCTGACGCCAGGATTTTGCACCCAGATCACTGCCTATCCTAGAGAAGGACTGACCTCCAGACATATTTGGAATTCCTGTATTTGTCCTTGAAGGTGTGCTCTCAGACATGTAGGCTCTAGAAGCATTCCTATAATGTATTGCTCTCTGGTTTCCTCCAGAATGGTTTAGCATTGAGCCATTATGGGTGAGCGCAAACCATCATGCAATAATTCTGTTTTCTGTCACTTTTTGTATAGCCAGAGACCCCAGATGACCCTCCAGTTTTGTATAAATTGTTTCTCAGGGTCTGAAGTAATCTGCGTCATAAGAGATAGCTGCAAATTGTGTAAATTTGGTTTTCCTCAGTGTATGTTCCACATATGAACAGTATGTGCATTCTGCTGCCTTGGGCAGAACATCCCATAAATGTCAGTTAGATCCTGTGCTTAATGGTGCTTTTCTATTCTTTATTCTTTGTTGGTTTTCTCTCCATGAATGTTAGGTTGTGGAATCTGTAACCTTAACTTTGTCCAGAGTCTTCTAGATTTTCTTTCAGAATGAGGAAAAAGATCCTAATTCTTATCTTCAAATAGGTTTTTCTGATCACCCAGGTTAAGGGTCAATGGTTAAGAATTTCTGGAATAGTTGGTCAGATGGTATGATTTGAAGAATCTTGAAATTCTTCTCCCAACACATATGGGCTGTCATATGCAAACCTAATACAAAGGTCTTATATGAATTCTCATTGGAATAAGTCTTCTTGTTTTACTTTGGAAATATCACATCAACTAATCAACATCATAGCATTTAAAACTTATCTTTCTATGTTATTATTCATAAAATCCCCATATTTCCTATAGTAATTGTATATTAATAAAATGTATTAGGTTTTAAAACTATTTACTACTTTATATTTTTCAACGATTAAATATGTAACCATACAAAAAAGATATAACAGATGTCATGTACTCATCATCAGAATTAACAGATGCTAACATTTTGCCATATTTGCTTCAGATCCCTATTTTGAAAAGAAGTTAAACATAACACACACAGTTAAAACTTCCATTTCCTCTTCTTCACTCCATTGCCTCCCACCCTCTACAAGGGAAACTACTAACCTGGATTTGGTGGCTGTTATTACCATGGATTTTTAAAAAAAGATTTACTTACTTTATTTGGAAGAAAGATATATATATATATATATATATATATATATATATATAGAGAGAGAGAGAGAGAGAGAGAGAGAGAGAGAGAGAGAGAGAGAGAGAGAGAGAGAGGATTTTTTTCTGCTTCTGGTTCATTCCCCATGTTTGCAGTAGATAGGGCTGGGCCAGGCCAAATTCAGAAGCAGAAACCACCTCCAGGTCTCCCACTTGGGTGGCAGGGGTCTCTACTGCCTCCCAGGTGCATTGCAAGAGTAGGAGCATCTGAGGTCTGGGGTAGCTGGGGCTTGGACCAGGCACTCCGATGTGAGAAATAGGTATCTTAAGGAACACTTTAACCCAAGGTACCACAGTGCCCAACCTGCCCTCATGAATATTTTTCTGCTTTTGCCCCAAGCATATGCACCCACATGCAATTTATGACCATGTTTATTTCATATTGCTCATTAGGCTTTAAAATTAGAAGAGGGAGAAAAAGATTCATCTGTTAGGTTCAGAAGCCCTAACCCAATTGTAATATCTACTCCTTCTTGCTAGATCTTGGTTTAAATCTGAGATACACGTTTCTGATGATCTAACTATCCTTCATTTTCTCCTAGCTGCTCCTATGTCTTTTTGACCTGAAATAATAGTTTCGACCCTATTTTTGTGATTTGGTCTTTCAGGAGTTGCCTGCCTTGGGTATTGTCTATTCCATATCTCTGTAGTTAGACCCCTAGTTAGGACAATCCACTAGGCTCCTGTATTTTGGTCTGTGATGGATGTAGCTGCTTTTGTCAGTCTTGATCTGTTGGATTCAACTTTCTGGTTCCAGTAGATTGATTCAGTTTTCATTCTGCCTTGCTTGTTCTGCAAATAATCTTTGCTGTTTGGAATCCAATGTCTTGAGAGGACGCAGAGGAAAAGCTGAGACTGGGAGGGCAGAGTTGGAAGGTGACAGTGATGAGTGGTTATAGCCAGCGTTCTTGAGTAATGTGATCAAATGATAAAATTTAAGGTGTAGCCCACTTAATATAGTCAAATGTGTTTTTCAAACTGATAACTGCTGTTTGTGTACTTCCTATTTAATGTTAAATGCTTTGCTGGACATTTAAAATACATTTATTAAAGAGCTGCCTTTGATAGATGAGAAAGCTGCAGCATCTAGAAGTGAAATATGACCATGGAAAAATTTATGGGATTTAAAATACGATAGGCCTGAGTTCATATTCTTCCTCTAACACTTATAACCTATGCTGCCTTGAACCAAGTTCTTAACATTGTTCAGTTTAGTTCCAGAAAGGGCTCAATGGCGACTATTAATATATAGAACCTTTGAGTTCTTGCCCAATGTTACACAGCTGTATAGAGTAGAAATGGGATTCAAACCCAAGATTTCCATTAATGCTGTCCTCCTTTCAGGGGAACTGTGAATTCTCCATTAAAGCAGATATAATGATGTATGGTAAGAACACTGCTTGAAGCTATAAATTTTGGATCCTACTCTCCATAACTAATGAGTTTGGACAAGAGTTTTGGTTTTTCTTTTTTTTTCCCATTAAGATGAATATTTACTTTCTTTTATTTTTGTAATGAAGTTGTGCATTACTATTATTATTATTTTTTTTTATCACATTGCATTATGTGACACAGTTGTAGGTGCTGGGATTCCTCCCACCCCTCCCTGGTTTTTCTTGGTAAGTTTCCTCCTTTAAACTATGAAGGCGTTGAATTAGAGACCTATTAGGTTCTATCTGTTCCATCGCAACATTCTGAGCCCAATTTGGTGCAAAATAGCAGCAAATTTCTCAAGTGAAGTACAGGAAGAAAATGACACTGATACTTCAAAAAAGGCCAGGATAGGTCAGTGGGTATGTTTATATCAGTTGTTTATTACAAATTCATAGTAATTGAAAGCAGTTGGACAATTGTTTTCCCTGCTTTCCAACTTGAGCTGGCAAGGATCCTCCTTGCCACAGAGCACTTCAAAAGACAATAAAACTGGTTGCCTAAACCCATGGTCTTCTTGGGCAAGTTTCCTTGCTTCTCTCTCACTCCTATTTCTCACTTCTTCCTTCCTTCTCTCCCTTGTTCCCTTCTTTTCTTTCTCCCTTCTCCTATATTTCTTCCTTCCCTTTTTTTTCCTCCCTCTCTTTAAGAAAATGAGGACCAAAATTAGAGGAAGGCTTATAAAAGAACAAACAAGAGAGGGAGAGCTCTAGGAACAAGTTTTATTCCTGCTCCACATTTCATTTTTCCCCCCCTTTCTCCCCACTTTATTTTCTACAAATATACACTGAGGAACCACAAAGCAAGTTGTGTTCTCTAAACTCCATTACGTGGGCACCACCTGCCTGTTGACGTTAAAGGTAGGAAAGATATCTTTGGAGACTCCTCTGTGCAGTTGTGGGTCACATCAGTGATTCTTTTGGTCTTGAGATCAAAGGAGCATTTGCTAGTTCATGTGATCTGTATTGAACCCATGCCTTCTGGTAGGCCCTAGGTTATGGAAATGTAAAGAAGAAAAGAGTGTGTTTTCCATCATGGAACTCGCAGGCCAATATGAAGGAGAAATCCTGAAAGTAACTAACAATCATGAAATCTGAGAGGTGTTTTGATCAAATTCTGAAAAACCTTACTTTAGCTCTGGGCTCAGGAACATTGCTCCATGCTTTCCATTTTGGATACATGGGGTTCTTCAGCTGGACCATGAGTCATCATCTTGAGACTCAAGGAGGCTGCTCTCAGCCCATCTGCCTACCAGTCCATTAGTGAGAACACATGGCCCTCCAGGGCATGCCCTGGCCTCCAGAGACAGCTGGCCTCCTTGCCTACCTTCTCACACAGCTTGCTCAGGCTACTTCTGACAACTGTACTCTCTGAACATTTCAAACCTGAATTTCTCTCTCAATACTCTTTCTCCACTGTTGCTTTTGGCCTTGCCTATTGCTGATTTCTTTCCTGGGAGTTTCTCTAACTTCTATCTCCACATGTCCAAATAGTGCCAATTCTTCCAGGCTCTGCTTTATGTTCCAGCATTCTTCTTGCAGCCTTTCCTGGTCTCCCTCCTCAGGGTGTCTTCTTACTCTTCCAGAATGGCAACAAATCAGAGTGTTCACTACCTTTTGTATGTGTTATTTGTGTATCTGTCCTTGGTCTTTATCTACTTATGCCCACCCTGAAGGCATGGGTGCTTTTATTTCTGTATCTCAGATAGGACCAAGTGCAGTTAACTCAAAATATTTGTTGAATTATACCCCAATAGTAAAGTTAGTAAAAAAAAAAAAAAAAAAAAAAAAAGGCAATCTTCTATAGCTCTACAAAAGGTGTTCATCAATATCATCCAATTTAACCCTTAAAATCATTCTATAGTAGAGGAGTTGTTATAAGCCCACTTTTTAAGATTTATTTTATTTTTATTCGAAGGCAGATATATGGAGAGAAGGAGAGACAGAGAGAAAGATCTTCCACCCACTGACTCCACTCCCCAAGTGGCCACAATGGCCAGAGCTGAACTGATCTGAAGCCAGGAACTTCTTCTAGGTCTCCCATACAGGTGCAGGGGCCCAAGGCTTTGGATTGTCCTCTACTGTTTTCTCAGGCCAGAAGCTGGAAGGGAAATGGAGCAGCCGGGATATGAACTGACACCTATGCAGGATCCCAGCACGTGTAAGACAAGGACTTTAGCCACTAGGCTACCATGCCAGGCCCTATAAGCCCATTTTTACAGATGTGGAAATAATAGATACTGACTGAAGGCTGGTTCTTTGTTAGGCATTAGACTAAGAAGTTTGGACACATGGTATTGTTCAGTCTTCATCCAGTTCTAATAGCACAACAGCCATCTGTCCTGAGAGCACACAGAATGTGGTGTCGGCACTATTTTTAGGCTTTATATCTATTCACTGATTTAATCCACACAGTAATACAATATTATAGATATTATCTTACTTTATACATGAGGAAATTGAGGTGTATGGAGGTTTAAACACTTCTCCAAGTCACATAGCTGGATTCTGATTCCAAACTAAGCAGCCCTATTGAAAGAGCAGCCACTCACCTGTGGGCATTCCCCTCCTTTCTGACTCGTCACTGCCAACACGACTCAGGACTGCCTCCAGGAGGTACAGGGATGCCCGATTTATGTGTAAGAAAGCACACCTAGGACGAGTCAATAGCTTAGCAATATTGTACAAACTGGTTGGTATGGAATCTGGGTTTGTATGTACAAGTCTGCCCATGTTCGATCCCACTCATCTCTGTTATCTGAGAAACTTGACAATTGCTAGCCTGGATAAACACATTTGTTCATAGTCATATGGAAGTTTTATGATTCCTGAACACATCGGTGTGTCTGCTATATTCAGTGCTTGGGACTGGACCCTGTGTATGTTGGATAGGGTGGGGATTTATGAAGACTGACATGTAGTCCTTGCCTCTAAGGGATAAATAACTGTCAAAATAGGCTTCATATCTATGCCCTTTCTTTCCTCTTAATAGACATTTTTTGGGGCTGTCTGTTTATCCTTCACGGTAGAGATCTTGAAGTGACTTGTCAAGGCTGACACAGCCTAAGTGGTAAGCCCTGAGTCCTCAGCAGAGAAGAGGGACTGAATTCAGTTTCATTGCAGAGTGGAACTGGCCTAATCCACTGGAAACAAATGCTGAACTTCTAGAAGAGGCCTATTCTCCTTGCCCAGTTTCTCCCTGCAGACAAGCACAGCACTGGTCTCGTGAGTGGAGGCTACAGACCTTGAAGGGGGAGGAAGCCAGTCTCCAGGGGCGCTCACCGCAGGGTCCTGCTCCCCCTGTCACACTAAGACCTGGGTGCTGGACACTGCCTGGGATGGTGTTGGCTCCTGACCTGGCCACTCACCAGTGATAATTGTGAGCAAGTCACTTCTTCCTTGTCAGACACTGTTGCTTTGGGGACTCTGATAAAATGGGCATAGCGCTTTTCACTGTGCTTGTGTGGCCTGGATTCCATCGCCAAGTTCTTACTGCCATCACTAGGTGCATGTGAGATGAGCTGATGGGAAGAAAGTTCTAAATTTGGCCCCCCCTCTGTTGTAGTTCCTCCTAACAGGATTGTGCTGATATAGGGCACTGAAGAATTGATGCTCACATAACTGCCAGGAAGGATGGTCACAGTTTCCATGCTACCCCATTTCCAGGCCTGGAACTATTATTCCTACCAATGAGAATTAGCTGGAATTAGCAGGTTTTCTGTGTGGGCAAGTGAATAAGAAGCAGTAGGTGCTGAACCAGGAAAGGAAGGGAGTGTCCGTCTGCTATATAGATCCAAGCTTGCAATTAATGGCATTGAAGTGAGTCTGCTATCTGTAACCTTTTGATAAGGCAAAGGAGAGGTCTCTTACACTGGACTGTGCTGACTCACTGCTATGCTCTGGGCCACACCCCTACGCCTCTTCCAGCCTCAGTTTGTCCATATGTAAAACAAGCTACTCTTTGCCTGGGGCTCTTCTCATGCCTGGGTGGATTTCTAAGGCTGGAGAACACAAAGATAAGAAAAAAAAAAAAAGTTCTGGTCCCAGTCCTGGCCCCAGGAACTCACACCCTCTTAACCCAGTTCTGGAATGCAGCCCTGGGCACTAGCAGGAGGGAGCCAGTGGATCCCTGTGCGTCAGTGAATGTGCGTGCTTGGAAATGAATCACTTGGTATCTAGCAGGGTAGCACCTGCTCCTCAGTTTCCAACGGCAGCGCGAGCAACAAGATCATTCAAAAGCGGCCGCTTTCCATTCACGTCTATAATTAGAGCGCAGGCTGCAGTCGAGCTGGAACTGTGGGCTGGTTCGAGGGGTGGGGGGGCGCTCTTAGGGTGGAAAGTTGGGGGTAGGGGAGGACTGGGGCGGGACCGACGCTCCCTGGCTCCGCCCCCCACCTCCTGGGGTGGGAGTTTGCTGGGAGCTCTTCCCCACTTCCCAATTCCAGCTTCTTCTTGGTATTGTCTCTGTTTGCTGCAGGATTCCTGGAGGACGGGGCTCGCCATACCCTAACTTCAGAAAGCTCTGGTGCAGTCAGTAAGCACCTAGAGGATTGTGTCTCCAACAGGGCAGCTATATTTAGAGTGGTAACCCTCCAGGCCCGCAGGCCCGGGCCCCGCCCTCTGCCCGCCTGCTCGCTCCGCCCAGCTCCTGCCCGCCCCTCCCAGCCACCTCTCCCTCTTTGTCGCATTACATAGTAATCTGAGATGCATTGGATGAGCTCCAGGGAACAGAATGTACTTGGCAGAGACACGGGGCTTGATGTCTGCAAAATGTCGGAAACGCAGCCAAGAGCTGCTAACTGGGTCATTAACCTCCAAAAGCAAAGCGAGGACTGTAGGCCCGCTCTGCCTCCCTTCATCTCTCCAATAAAAGTGCCTCAGTGTGAGGGAAGAAAGAGGCCAAGGTTGGCGGTTTTGATTTCTAGGCACTAAAGGCAGGCCAGTCCCTTCTTACTGGCCAGGCCCCAGCCCCTCGGAGTCACCCCTGCGCCGCATCACAGTTTACAAGTGGCCTTTGAAAGCCCTGCGCAGTGCAGGAGGGCCACGCTCGCGCCTCTGTTAGGACATGACCCCACAGCCCCTGCCCTACTGCACAGCTTTGGGCCTGCCTCCTTGGATCTGAGGAACTGCCGGATCATCAGCCGGGGAAGTCGGAGTGGATGGGGAATGTTGTCTGTCATCCGCCTAGGGCAAGGGTCTTTGCCATTCCTGGCCCCAGCCCCACTTCTTCACTTCCTCTTTTTCTACATCCTCCTCCTGCTCTCTTCCTCTCTCCTCTCTGCTGCCCCTTCTGATAGTAGCCTGGGAGGTTGGGGCATGAATAGATGGCGCAGCTCCAGAGGACTCCAGTTGAAGTTGCAGCTCTGTCCCTTGCTGTGTGACCTTGGCTGAGTTACTCATTTCTCCGTTCTTTAATGTCTTGATTTCTTAATCGTTCACCCTAGTAACACCTGCCTACCCAACCACAGGAAACAGTCCAAAGAGGAAAGTCTCTGACTGGCTTGACCCTTAGCCCTCTAGGGAGCCCTGCTCTCAAGTTCCTCTGAACTGTGTGAACTCTTAGAAAAATAGGAATAATAGTAGGGTCACCAACTAGGAAGTCTCAAGAGTTCGACAAGGGGATAGTCCCTCAAATCCACCCCATCAAGATTTCTGGCCCAGTTGGATGACCCAACCGACATTTTTACTAATGTGCAAATCCCCCTTCCTAGAGGCTCCAGAAAGGTCTTGGCAACGAAGCTAGAAGAAATAGGGTACATTTCCTCAAATGAGACTTCCCTGCTTGTTGGAGGGGAGACAGTCGGGCAGTGAGACCGACAGCAGGTGCTGAGATGTAGGGTTTGAGAGTCTCAACACAGCTCTGGTCTGGGAAAGCTAATTTTTACAGTTATACTTGGGAAGAGAGGACAGTGTCTAGAAAACTACAATGAAACCCAGTCTGGCATCAGGACCCATCTCTCTGTGGTATTAATTCTCTTTCCACTGTAGTTACATCAGACAGACTCTCCCTTCTTGCCATGGAGTGCCCCCCCCCCCATCCCACATGGAAGAAGAGAAGATCTTTAAAAATCATTTGGATGCAGTGGCTTCTATTTGACCCCTCACTGCTATACATGCATATCCTTTGCAGTGTTCACATGCCAATTCCCCCATCAAGATGTGATGTCTCGATCCCGCAACTCTTTCATGGGCTTTTCCATAATGTCTTTTTAAAAATTATTATTATTAATTACATTGTATTATGTGATACAGTTTCATAGGCTCTGGGATTCCCCCAACCCTTTCCTCTCCCCTACCCCCATGGTGGATTCCTCCACCTTGTTACAGTATTACAAATCAAATTCAATTGAGAGTCTTTCATTGCAAGCATATACCTAGCAAAGAGTCCAGCATCTAATTGTCCAGATACATTCAACGATTTCTTGGGGAGATCATCTCTGGTCTGAAGGTAGAGCTGGCAGAATATCATCCTGGTCAATAAAAGGCCCCAACTTACATCAACGACAATTTACAACATTATGGTGTTAATTGTCATGGTATTGAGTAACCAGTATGTTACAAGATGTAAGCTTTCAACCTCATCCTGTGACTACTTCATCATAATGTCTTATTATAACCAGGCAGCCTCTCTATGCTTGGGCAGGGAAGAGATAAAGACCTTTTGTCATTGATATCAATCCTGATGGCTAAGGTGACCAGATGTCCTGGTCTGCCTTCCTATCTTACGCCTTTTGTCCTGGTGTAAATAATTGTGGATAGCCCTTGGATTCACAGTGATCTGCTTTGAATGATGGCATACATATGGTTGCCTTACATCTTCTCCCTAGGGACCCGGCATGTTAGTAAGGGCTCAGTAAGTGTGGTGAACTGCCTTGCAGAACATCACGAGCTGCTGCTCACCTGATTCCTTGGGGCTCCTGGCCCTTGCTTCTCACTCACCAGTGCTGGTAACATGCCCCCTTTTGTTATTATTCCTCTTCCCCGAAGAAGGACTGCACAGGACCTGTAACCACTTTCTTTTTGCACAAGGCTTTCCAGGATTTCAAAATGCTCTGATTCAACAAGAAGTTGCCTACCACAACCCTTCCCTTTCTTCTCAATGCAGAAACACTGCATGTTGAAAATAGTACCAAACACCAGAGAAGCTTAGAGCCTAAATTGTGGAATAAAGTTGCAACTTCCAACTTCAACTGGATGTTTGACCTTGTCCAGTTTCTTTTACAGTCCAACATTTTCAGATTACTTTCCTTTACCTTCTTGACTTGGGGGGGTGAACACAACTTGGGAAGCTCATGGCTCTTTCATGACAAAATATATATTTAATGTTTTAGGCTCTGCTCATAGAGGTTAAGAATCACAAGCTCTCTTATTACTCTTTTACATTATAATAAAAAGTACTCAAAAGAAGCTAGTTAACATATTTGTTGACTTTTTAGCAAAGATAACAAACATTTGGAAACCCCAACAGGCAGGATGCCTAGCCTAGCAACGGGAGCACCAGCTCCGGAGTCTGGAAGCCTGGGTCGTCTGCTGCCCTGACTCACTGCTTGCTGCACGATGAATCATGTGCTTTTTCTCAGCACTGGGTCTCACTTTCTTCATGTCTCCTATAAAATGGGTGGATTTGCCATTCCTACCACAGAGGGGGACAGGGGCTTTAAGAGTCTTCACTAATTACAAGGAAATATTATTAAAAGTAATACTAAACTAAGAATGTTTTCAACTGTCTCGAGAGGGCAGCTGTTGGTGAGGGTGTTTTATGTTGCTGCTTTGGTGTCTGCATGCCCCCAGTTCACTGAGAGCTGTTTCACAGAAACTGAAAGTAGACAGGAGAACTTCTCTCATGACCAAGCTGAGGAGTCTCGCCTGACCAAAGGGAATCAGAAACCTTAGGAGAACACCACTCAGCCATCAAGACAGGGAACATGGGAACAGGAGAGAAACATGAGCAGAGCTGCTTCCTTAAGGTCTTCCAGGCCTGCATGGGCTGCTGAGATTCTTCCAAGCTCCCTGGGAGATTCAAGGAGTAACTGAGCAGAAGCATGGCCCGGGTTGCAAGTGTTACAGTGACATCTATGTGTTTGGTGGAGGCCAGAAATAAGCTGGAGTCCATTAACCCAGAGTGAAAGGCTGGTCCCCTCCGAGCTTCAGTCTGCTAAACAAATGGTTTAGACCTGAAGCAGCCTTAACAAATTGGGACTCTGTAGTAAAAAGACAGGAAGAAACTGCTTGTGTGTGGCGGGGCGGGGGGGGGGGGAGGGTGGTGGTGGTGGAGGGATGTGAAGAAAGTAAATGCTTTGTTGGAAGCAGAGCCAAGCCCAACTGTCTTCTTCTATGGGGAGGAAGATGACCGACCACCAGATCTCAAGCTGTAGATATCCACAGCCGGATATCTACAGTACAGAGGTTGTTTTTGACGCTGCAGCATAGCACAGTTGTACTTGAAGATGTGGTTAGTGACTTCTGTCTAGACATTTCTGCTAGGAGCTGAGACAGCTGATATTGGGGTTCATGCTCAGCAGCTGTTCCTCCAGATGTTTCAGATCTGTTCTTATCCTATGTGAGATTATCAGAAACTCTTCAGCCAATGAGAACTACATGGCTAGGGGGCCTCATCTCACTGTTTTGGAAGTACAACTGTGGTAGCCTATCTTTGACATTTGCTAAGGTTAGCTTGGGGGTCAGGCAGAGAAAGTTCTTTGTTCCAATGGTGCTTTCAGGACAGGACCTAAGTTATTTAACTGGCTATGTGTAAAGGTTCACATATTAAATTTCTTAGTGAATTCATACAGAAAGAAAATATTGTTATTATTTTGGAGGGATGGGAAGAAGCATGGGATGCATATGGGTCCTGAGCCTACTGCTTGACTGCCATTTGAGATGGCTGCATTCCATATCCACTTTTCATTCCTGGCACTGACTTCCTGATTCCAGCTTCCTGCTGATGCAAGTCTCTCGGGAGGCAGTGATGGCTTTGGTTGTTGGTGTCTTGCTATGTACCTGGGTTGGAATCCCAGCTCCTGACACCAGCCTGGGCCATCCTTGATCACCGTGAGCACTTGGGGAGTATGAACTAGAGAGTGAGAACTTTCTCTGTCTCTTTCAAATAAATAAAACATTAAATAATTATAGTCAGTTTTGGGTTTAGAGCGGTTTCATTAGTTTTCAGGATAATTGCATTTATATTCTTTTTTTAGTTGAGCTTAAAAATATACATATAAATTTTTAATTGAAAGGCAGATCAGATTTACGGAAAGAAGGACAGAGAAAAATATGCCATCTGCTGGTTGACTCTACAAGTGGCCACGACAACCAGAGCTGAGCCAATCCGAAGCTAGGAGTCACGAGCTTCTTCTGGGTCTTCCGTCAGATGCAGGGCCCCAAGACCATATTCTACTGCTTTCCCAGGCCATACTCAGGGAGTTGCAAGGGAAGTGGATCAGGTGGGACATGATCTGATGCCCATATAGGATTCAACTCCCTGATGTATCTTTACAGTAGACTTACATTAAAAAAGAAGGCTCAGTTAGATCCAAATTGGTCACAAAGTGAAGAAGTATGTTCATTTAATGAATGGTGAACTCACTGAAAATCTCTTAAGACTTTGAAGCCAAGACCCAAAAATCAGAGTTTCATAAGAGAAAGCTCCTTCTATTGTGAATCAATCTTTTGTGTCTAAAGTACAGCTTTGTGTCAGAAGGCTCAGAGGGTTTGTGATTATCTCTAGGTAGTATAAGTATCCAGTGATAATTTGGAGTAAATCTAAATTGTCCTGGTAGGGTTACATGGTACAAACTACATTTAGTCAACAAGGGTATCAATAACCAGGCTTATTCAAGGAGTTCGTAGGTAGTCTCAAAATCCATATCTTAGGATTTTCAAAATGACAGGGGAGAATGAGTGAGTATTGAAAATTCTTCTCTTGGGCCTGACACCGTGGCCTAGTGGCTAAAGTCCTTGCCTTGAACGCACCGGGATCCCATATGGGTGCCGGTTCTAATCCCGGCAGCTCCACTTCCCATCCAGCTCCCTGCTTGTGGCCTGGGAAAGCAGCTGAGGATGGCCCAAAGCCTTGGGACCCTTCACGCATGTGGGGGACCTGGAGAAAGTTCCTGGTTCCTGGCTTCAGATCAGCTCAGCATTGGCCATTTCGGTTACTTGGGGAGTGCATCAATGGATGGAAGATCTTCCTCTCTGTCCCTCCTTCTCTCTGTATATCTGACTTTTTAATATAAATAGATAAATCTTAAAGAAAATTATTCTCTCATTGACCCATAATGTGAAACTCAATGTGAATCTGAATTGAAGTTTAAAGAAACCCAACCAAGTTTCTATGTCAAAGACATACAAATGAGAAGTGTTGGCATCAAGGCCAGAGTCCGTATCTCCATTGCTTCTTCATTCTCATTTATTTTTATTTTTCATTGTGCTACAAATTAGAGGTCAGTGTCTGAGTTTTGAGTCTAAATGGATACAGCCTTTGCTTGGTAACCCAGTTGCTAAACCTGGTGACATCATTCTTGGACTAAAAGTCTTTGGATTTCTGCTCCCAATCATAGTACAAGGTTCATTTTGTGTTGTTGTTTGGGCTCTTTCTATATGTATAAATAATTGTCATTTTTTAAAAAGCATTCATAAATTTCCTTGTGGATAATGAGTCAGGAGAGGTAGATGGGTAGTGTTGTTTAGGATTTGGCTAGCTTTGATACGCATCTACGTTGGTTAAGCTTTTCCTGGTTTCTCTGTCCTTAGTGAATCTTCTGTGCAATTGCCTGGATGTCACATTTCTTAACTGCTTCCATGATTTTGTTTTTTGAAGATTAGCCAATTTTCTTCCTCTCTCCCTCCCTCTCTAAATAAAGGAAAGATAGAACTAGAAAATGGGATCTTCAGATTTTAACCAGAGTATCGGCAGACATTTATGCAGCAAAGCAAGGAGAACAGGGAGGTTGGCTAAGGAGGATTCCAATAACACCAAGCCAGCAATTTGGTGAAGGAGGCTGAAATTGTCCTCCCAGAATTTTCCAGTGCCATTCTCAAATCTGCTGCAAGAGCACCCTCTGCTGGATTTGAACAGAACCCAACATCTTCAGCCATCTTGGATGTGGGAACAGCTGGAGTAAAAGAAAGGACTCAAAGCAAGACTGTGGCTTCCTTTGAGACGTGGGTTCCCACTCTGGGAAGTTCTAAGTTACCTCAATTGAAGTACCAGCTCTTAATAGAATGGATCCAGTCCATGAGGTCTTCTGACTTCTTCATTCTTATTGTATCTCTTTCAATTTGGTAACTTCTGCCCAAAAGATCATGTAATAAATAAATGGGATTTAAAGAAAAGAATCATTGCTCTGTGAAATAGGTATAAAACAGCAATTTTATGTTCTTCTTAAGGCTTAATGGAGAAGTTACAAAGTAATTTCTTTGAATATCAATATCTCAATTTCTAACTTAAGATTGTATTACTCTTTTGATTAAAAAATTCATCAACCATTCAGTGCTTCCTAAATTAACTCAGCATTCTGAGCATTCTGGATATATTTGTAAAATCATGATACATTATTTTGTTTGCATGTCATTTATCAAGGCTAACTGAATGCTTGTGTTAAACAAGAACTTCACCCTGAATCACTTTGTAGGAAATGAAAATTTATTGCGATTTTAAAATGTGCATTTGAATATCAAAGTCATGTTTCACATTGAAAATAAGGTTCAGAAAGCACTTCATCTCGTTATAATTTTCTAAAACAGAAGACCTTGCATAAATAATCAGTTTTGTGAACACAGGCAATAATTGATAGAGTTTATATTAGTTCTAGTGTATTCTTTAGGAGGGGAAAATGTAAACCTTCTCTTAAGAAGTTTGGGAGAGTTGATAATTTTTGAAGTGTTGCGTAGGCAGAGGCAGAGACCTGAAGTAGATTTATTGAATAAATATAATGATAAGATGGCTACTAGCATTGCACCAAGAAAAATGGAAGAAAACAGCTGGATGAAACCTTAGAGAAAATGCTATCATCTTGGAACCTAGATGGTAAATGAGACCTAGAAAGATTAATTTTCCCAAAGGTTAATGGTCTGTAATCAGTGAGATTGAATTGGAATCTGAATTATCTAATTCCCAATTCAGAGTTCTGACAACTACCTAACTGCATTTTTGGCTAACTGCCTGTCTCCACAGTGCCATGAAAAAGAACCTGTGGATAAGAGATCCTGAAGTTCCATGAAACACTGCTCCCTAAATCCCTGCAAAGTTAAAGGAATTTCCTAACTCAGACACTGCTGTTTTCCCTTGGCTCCTTAAGAGGCTGAGAATGGGGGCATTCAGATCCATTCCCTGTATTGACCTCTTCATTCTGTTTACACATGGGCTGGCCAGATGTTAGAAAAATAAAATAAACACTTGCAGCTGCTATCAGAGCAGGGTGGGGCGCATAAGGTTCCCAAGTTTTGATCCAACACATCAGAACGCATTTGATTTTTACTGCTGCTGTGGAGTTTACTAGCTTCAGATTCTTCTACAAAGTCTCAGCTTGGCCATTTCATGTTGGAACCTGAACTGAGAGATGCCAAGGGCTTCTTGAACTAAGTTGAGCCCATCACTGCAATGGTCCAGGGGACCAAAGAAGGTACTGCTTTGCTAAAACTTTGGAGACCACTCCTGCCATGTTCTGTCTGACCAGCAGCCTGGAGGGAAGTCCCTGGCTCTCATTGGTGGGTGAAGGCAGGAGGTAGGGGCAGGGGTGTCATGTGAGAGATAATGTTTCTTAGTGAAACGAACACGGATTTCGGAGGTTATGTAAAACAGAATTTTAATCCTAGGCCTACTGTTCACTAGCCATGGTTAGCTCTGTTAGATTTTGGTTATCCTTGCCTGTTTGTTAAAAGATGGAGTCCAGCCCTGGAGCCCTATCTTACATGCAGAAATGGAGACGGGAACTGACATTTGCTTAGAAGAACACGTATGCTAACCAAAAGACCGTAGAGGATGGTTAACAGTTTTCTTGGGCAAATCACAATAAAAGCTAAACTGAAATTACATTTGAGGGATCTATGTTAAATATAAGGAACTTCCTTGGAAGAAGGGGTTGTAAAATCACTGTTTCTTAGAAATATTAAAAAAAAATGAATGGAGCCTTAGATGTGAAGGAGTTTTGAATTTGGCACAACTTACCAACCTGGAAGACCTCTCGATTTCTCCCCACTTTGAAAAAAAAAAAAAATTCCAAAACTTGGGTTCCTCCTTGTAAGAGAAGTCATGTGGAAAGTCTGACCCCTAGTGGTCACTGTGTGTTGGACCAAAGTGGGGAAAAAACAAGAAAATGGCCAATCAAAGCTTTGTTTTGGAATTAGAAACAGATCTTTGAAGTTTCCTAGTCGAATTATTAGATTTTACAAACAAAGGGACTTAGGCGAAATGATTAGAGTGCCTCACCAACATGATCAGCTCTGTGGTAAATTTTACAACAGAGTTCAGGACCCTTTGTTGGTGCTCTGAGTTCAAGAGGCAGCCTCTTCCTCTTACAGATTCTTGTCTGCAATCAGTTTCTTGCTGTGGTAGGTGGAAGGGAGGTGCTCACTCTGTTCCTGGGACATAAAGGATTTTGTCCTCCATGTGTCCATGTCATCTGTGTTCAGGGCCAATTGATTTCTCGGTAGGTAGATGCAGCCCCGTTAACTTACTGAGGTCCTCCATTTTCTGTGTAAACCCTGTGACTCATGCAAGCTGACTTGTATGTACGTGAGGGTTTTACTCAAAACCTATTTCTTTATACTTGTATTTGTCTTTCTATATAAGTATTTCTATATACTTGTCTTTGTTAATGTAATCTAAGTAGTATGCAAAAAAAATTGTGAGTGTGGATATAAGGAGATTTGTGTCAATAAAAAATAAATTAATTTCTTTGTTGAGGCTCAATGGGGACAAGTTGCTTAAAAAAATGCTCTGAAATCAGCTTGCAAATGAACCAGTTGAATTCTGTCAGTTTTAAATATTTTCTTTTCTACTAAAACAAAACATAAAATGACAATGCCTAAAACTGGAAATAAAAGACAATGCCCTATGGAATACTTGTTTATTCAAGAAAAATGAGACAGAATTCTGGAAGTGGAAAATGTATGCTTAAAGAAAGATGCTGGGTGTGGATTGGGTCTGAGGTGTGTCAGACTGGGCCAGGGTGTAGCACCTACTGGTGCTCATGAGAGCCACGATGAGCATCTGACAGACTGGAATAGGTTTTGGACTAGGCCACACGAAAGCTGGCAGCAGCACGTTGGTCTGGGACTTGTAGCTGGCTGGGCTCTGATAGGATGCAGCACCCACTAGCATGAGCTGGAGCTAGGGGCAGGCTTGGCTGAGCCAGGATGCAACAAGCTCTGGAAAATGCTGGGCTGCAGCATCCACCAGCACATGCAAGAGCCTCAGGTGGGGGTTGGGGATGGTGAGCATGGTAGGGAGGCTACAGGGGGCTTCCCTCTGGACCACTGCTCCAGCTTGTGAGCATGAGAGCTGAGACTGTGGGGAGACCAGCCTGGGAAGGTTTACAAAATCCATTACTCTGCATGTGTGCTAGGTTAGGGAGCGAGCCAGGCTTGGCTAAGTGACTGTACCTACTGGTGCATGCATGGGCCAGAGTAAGTGAAGGCTGGTCAGGCTTTGTTGCATCATCAGCTAGTAAGACCCAGGAATCGGGCAAAGTCCTGTCAGGCTAGACTGCAGAACCTCATGCAAAGTGCAAGGTCTAGGGCTGGGAGTGGGCTTACAGTGAAAATGTGGGTACCACTCCGATGGGCTGCAGTACCCACTGGTGAGCATGGAACCAGGGCTAGCTGCAGGCCTGGCTGGACAGATGGTACTACCTAGTGGCCTTGTAAGTATGGACTAGATAGTGGGGTCATTTGGACTGAGCTAGGTTGCATCACCCCTTGATGTGGGACAGACTGGCATAGTCTGCTGCACATACCAACATTCTTAGGAACTGTGGCTGGTGGGCCTGGTGGGGGTTATTGGGAGTTTCTCCGACTGGGCTGCATCTCTCGCTGGTGTGCATGAGCGCCAAGTGTGTGGTGAGTAGGGTTGGACTGGGCTGAAGGATTCACTTGTTTGTGTAGAGATGGAGGCAAATCTAACCTCTGGTGTGTGTGTAGGCTGATTCCAGTGAAGGACTGAGTTAGCACCTGCGCTGGCTGGCACACACAGCAGCTAGGACTGGGGTCACCTCAGATGAAGTTTATTTGGGGACCCCTCAACTGGATCACTGAAGTCTAAACTTTAACCATAGGGAAAATCACAGAATCTGTGATCTGACCATGGAATGCACGGGTCAAAAGTGAATATTATCAGTTGTTGATGCCTGTGCTGTAGACAGCATGCTCAGATGCACATGGGGGGAAATTTACAGCTCATTGAGGCCTGCAGAGGATGTCTAGTACCACGGCAGAGAGCAGAAAAAATTGGACAACTCTGCTGGCCAAGCTTTGACAGCAAATATCTGAGAAAGTGGAGACTCTAAGGTGGACTATGTTAGCCAATGGACCTTGGAAAGGTTTCCTCATTCTTGGAGTGATGAAATCAACAGCATCTCAGAATTATTGAAACCACTTAAGCCCTTAGAAACATGCTTCAATCAGGGACCCTGGGATGACACTGAGTGACCATCCCTTATCCTTAGGTACTGATGGGGTTAGAATGATGGCTGCAGCTTCTCACCTTTCCCCTTCCTTCCCCCAGACATAGGAAGAAGAAAAAACCAAGATAATTGGAAACAATTGTCTCATCCACTTTCCCCTAATCCTTGACCCTGTCCACCCTAATTGGTGGTCCACATGGGCATGCAATCCTTTTCCACTATGTAAACATCATCAAAAATAAAACAAAATTAAGAAAAAGAAAGGTGCTGGCTCTACTGTCAGGCAGCTGAGTATCTTAAGATATATGCCCTTATTTGTCCAGTGTGCTATATACACACACACATATATACACACATATATGTATATATACATATATATGTAGGTACAATTGCTTTTTAAAAAGTGAAAAGCAGAGTTAGTAGAATAAAAAACGATATATGCATGTTTATATGTCCTGCTTTTACTACATTTCTGATTAACTGATACTGAACTGTAATAGCTGGAATGTTTTCTTAGCATTTCGAATCAGTTATCCAAAGGAGGTCTGGGAGGACTGGCTTGCTCTAATGTCTCCTGAGGATTTCCTCTTAGGTCACTCTTTGTTCCTGTAAGTCTACTTTTTGCCAGAACTTCTCACCAATCCTTTTCCTCTTAACATCCAGAAAGCATTGCCTCAGAGCCAGGCAACAAGAATTCAGCGTTCTGTTGAGTGAATATTTGTTCACCTTAGGAAACCAGTGACTTCTTAAGATTTTTACAGTAAGGGGCCATATGTAGTTATTAGTGACAAAACACCATCCCTCTTCAAAATATCAGAGCTGGAAACATACATGCACCCTGTCCTAGTCTCGTCTCTTGCAAAATGCATTCTATAGAAGTGATGTGATGGTACAAGTTTTCCTTGTGGCGTTATATATAATAGAAAATACAGTAAAAGCTAGTTACACATTTAGAAGAGGGTAACCATATGTGCTAATTTTGCTGAATATCATTAGATAGTTATGGCAATTTTTTCCAGTCATAAAATAAGTATCAGTTTTAGCTATAAGGGAAAGTATTTATGATGATATATTTATTAAAGATTGATAATATAAATCAGAAGGGACTTTATGATAACAAACAGAAAATGAATGCTTGAAACAGATACCACTGAAGATTAGTAGGTGTGTTTGTTGTTTAAAGACTTATTTTCATTGGAAAGGCAGATTTACAGAGAGAAAGGATGACAAAGATCTTCCATCTGCTGGTTCACTTTTCAGATGGTTGTTATAGCTGGAGTTGAGCCTATCCGAAGTCAGGAGTGAGAGCCTCCTGTGGGTCTGCTAATTGTATGCAAGCTCTCAAGGTTGAACCATCCTCCTCTGATTTCCCAGATCATAAGCAGGGAGCTGGATGGGAACTAGAGCAGCCAGGACATGACTTAGTGCCCATCTGGGATCCTAGTGCTTGCAAGGGGAGACCACCTTAATTGTCTTGAGATTAGCAGTATTTATTTATACTTAGTTCTTTCAGTGATTTTAAAATGTAGCATTTTTACAATGATCCACCAATTTTTCAACATTGGTGTCCTGGAGGGCCTTGAAATTTATGAGACTTAGAATTGTCTAGACCCATAGGTTCATGTCAGCTACACAGAGGTGAGTTGATCATGGTGCCTTTGAAATTGTTTTTTTTTTATTTTTTAAAGATTTATTTTTATTATTTTTTCATTGGAAAGGCGGATATACAGAGAGGAGAGACAGAGAGGAAGATCTTCCGTCCGATGATTCACTCCCCAAGTGAGCGCAACGGCCGATGCTATGCCGATCCGAAGCCAGGAGCCTCTTCCGGGTCTCCCACGCGGGTGCAGGGTCCCAAAGCTTTGGGCCATCCTCGACTGCTTTCCCGGGCCACAGGCAGGGAGCTGCATGGGAAGTGGGGCTGCCGGGATTAGAACTGGCGCCCATATGGGATCCCGGGCGTGCAAGGCGAGGACCTTTAACCACTTGCGCCACCGCGCCGGGCCCTGAAATTGTTAAGGTAACTTATACCACTGACCAACAATTGGACCTTGTATAACTTACTTATATGATCATTGGTTTTCTTTCCTTCAAGGTAAAATAAAAGCATCTATACCTAAGGTTTGCTGTGAGGCATAAAAGTATAGTACATGTCACAGAGTGAGACTTCAGGTTTTCATTGTTCATATCAACAATGTTAATGGTTGAATCAAGATGAAATTTCATGATTTCTGACTTTCTTAGGAAAATAATTCTATCACAGATTCATCTTGAGGCAGCTAGAAATCTTTGCATTATTGAGTACTAGTTTTTTTCTTTAAAGATTTGTGTTTATTTGAAATGTAGATTTTTTAAGAGAGGAGGACACACACACACACACACACACACACACACACACACACACAGAAGGGAAGTGGAGGAAAGAAAGAGTGAGAGATCTTCTCCCCACTGGTTTATTTCCCAAATGTCTGTGATGACCAGAGCTGGGCCAGTGTGAAGCCAGGAACCTTGAGCTTCTTCTAGGTCTTCCCTGTGGGTACAGATATCCAAGCACTTGGGTGGCATCTTCTGTTCCTTTCCCAGGTAAATTAGCAGGCAGCTGAATTGTAAATGGGGCAGCTGGGACTCCAAGTGGTGCCCATGTGGGATGCTGGTACCGCTGGTGTAATGTAAACCTGCTACACTGTGCCTCTGGCCCTGAGTATTGAACTTTTTAAAGTGCTATTCTAATAATGCTGAAGCTGTTGTGACTCCAAATTACTTATATTATCAGAACTCTGACAACAGGGGATTGCATATTAAAAATATGTGTAATAAGAAAAGAAACCCAAGGAGTGTATCCTGCATCTGACAGAACAGGACTCACATCCTACAAGCAAATCTGTCCAACCAGATTCTTATCATATGCTTGCTTTTATGAGCCTCTGTTGTCTTTATGTCCTACATATGGATAATCCTTCTTGTGCAGATGTGTGAGTTGCTGCAGGTAAAGTGAAACTCAAAGCCGTGAGTTTCTTTATTTTACACAGGCACAGCACTTTTTATGTAGCAGACACTATTCTGAAGATTCTATAGATGTTATTTGAACAGCAATTCCATGAGGTAGATTGTTGTTATCCATGCTTTCCTGAAGGAGGCCGAGGGAGGTTGAGTAACTTAGCCATTGTCACAAAGCTAGCAGTTAAGAGTGAATTGTGGAAGATTTGGGAAAGAACTGGCAAGTGAAGGACCTGAGATTTCAACCTGCATAGAATGGTGACATGATTGATGCACAAATCCATCTGCTGCTTAATTCAAGAGCCTTTGCCCACGGGTAAAAAGATCATGGATGCTAGTTGGAGTTTGCCTTCCTTGCAAACTCCTTTGATTCAGTTTGTTCCATTCTAATCCAGCTGAATTTTTCTGAGCCCAGGGAATATATTTTTTTGAATCTGTAGGTTTTGCCGCTGAGTCAGTATACTCCACACTGTGAAAGCTAACAACTAGCTACTCTACTCCAGTACTCGCAACACTGAGAAGAACTAGGAAACATGAGTTTTGATGTTATCCATGCTTGGATGAGTAAGTCATTTGTAAAAATGATGGCAAGATATGGAATGAACAAAAAAGCCTCAGATGTCAGTTCTTGAACTGTCACAGTCAAGCGGCCTGATGTGTATCCCTTTGTTCTGTTTTTAAGATTCCAAGGAAAACATTCATATTGATGTGAGATTTTCTATCTTTTGACCATGGAAAGAAACGATATAAAGGCATCTTCCATGGTGTCTGGCTTATAGAGCATTGCACATAGCAAATACTGTAAGCCTTTGGGATCTGGCCACATTCCCTCTGAGAATTGACTGAGAGGGAATCATGTTTGTGACAACCATTGATCTCTTTTAAGAAACTATCTTCCTGCTGCAACGTGTAAGTGGAGCAGACCAGGAGAGGCATCCGGGATCATGCTCCTGCTTGTTTGGTGGCCACACTGTATGGAATTTGCACTTTCCTCACGTGCAAACTGTTCCCTTACACAACACCGTTGATGTTACGCTCTTAAAAAAGCTTGCATATTAAAATTGGAGGCATGTTTAAATACCTCATAATTAACTGCTGTCTATTTAACCAGACAGCTCTAGCAAGTTAATTTGATGTCTGTTACGAGACTTAATAATTGTCAGTGATTTTTAAAAACAATTTACTGGTATAATCATTAACTACTCCTAGATTATCTTGTCAAATTCATAATTAAATACCTCAAAAATTCATTACTGAGTCAGTATATTAATAGGAATGTAATTAAATAATGTTTGCTTATGTAATCTAGAGTTTATTACCTGTACACTTATTTATCTTTTCTACGCTTATTAAATCTTCCTAGGGACTTCTTCAGAATCAATAGAAAACCAAGAGTCAATAAATGTCATATTAGATCCAAATAAGTCACTTAATTGAGAAGCTGTGAAGTAGATGTGGATTCCCTGTGTATGTGAAGAGAGAGGAGAGAGCATTTCTGTCCTGTATAGAATGCACCTTCTTTCCCTTCCTCCATTTCCTTTTGCATCTCTTTTCCCCCTCCACTGTCTACCTAGTGTCTCTTTTTCTTTCCCACTGTTCTTCTTTTTACGATTTTTTTTTTATTGCAAAGTCAAGATATATAGAGAGGATGATCCTCCATCTGTTGATTCACTCCCCAAGTGGTCTCAACGGCTGGTGCTGAGCTGATCTGAAGCCAGGAGTCTCCTCCAGGTCTCTCATGCAGCTGCAGGGTCCCAAGACTTTGGGTCATCCTTTACTGCCTTTGCAGGCTACAAGCAGGGAGCTGATTGGGAAGTGGGGCTGCTGAGATTAGAACTGGTGCCCACAGGGGGATCCCAGTGCACAGGGCTAGGACTTTAGCTGCTGAGCTTCTGCGCTGGGTCTCATCCCTCTGTTCTTCATTCTATCCCTTGCTTTGCTTTTTCTCCTTTCTTTGTTTCATCAAACATTTGACTATCATCCACGTACCCATCATCGTGTAAGATGATACATAGAATTGTTCTTGTGTAGTGTAGTGAAGATATACCTATATTAATCACAGTGTGACAGACTTAGTTCTATGCTCTAAGTATGTGCAAAGCACTTGAGCAAACCACAGAAGAAAGGATAGCTGAGTCTGCGGTTGGGGAGGTTTTGTCCAGGATGTAGAGCATGTCATGGAGTGGTGTCCCGGGTGAAAGGAGGCACATGTACAATAACCTGGGGATGAAGAACAACTAAACTGCTGAATGTCATGATCAGAGTCCTGTTTTTGCAAAGATCATCTAGGAGGATAGAATAGACTTTTCTGTAGCCCTCATTTTACAGTTGTGATGTCCAGTGGTTTTCCCTGATAGCTTTGAGTTCTTACAGGGTCTGTTCAGGTTGAAGTCTTGCAGGCTTCACCCTTCCCCACCTGTTTCACCCTGGTGACCACCCAGGTTTTTGCCACTTGCACAAATTTCTGCCCTCTTGCTGCTATAAAGATGTATTCACACTTGCCAAATCACTGATTCAAATCGTATGTTTGATAAATAAGATCATGACCTATTTCAACCAGAGCTCCTAGAGGGAGGAGTTAATGTTCAGTTTACTTATTTTCAGAATCCCTCTGATGTCCCCAGTAGCAACAGAAAGCAAACTTAAGGATGTTTGGTTTTATGAATACAAGTGAGTAATATTTCGAAGGGATACATTTTAAATTAACAACTCCATTAATTTTCGAGTCCCTATATAAAATCCAGCAACTCAAAACCCTTTTTCACCACCGAGAGTCAAATAAATCAGTTGTAATAATCAAGTGCCAATCACCATAAAGCCACTGGCTGCCAGCAGTTGCCCTAGGCTAGCTGGCTGGGTGCCTCTTGGTGAAAAAGAGAGAGAGGATGTAAATAAAAAATGCCTCTGTTATTATAACAATATTGGCTATAGTCAGCAGGTAGAAATGTATTCAGAGTTTCTGAAGACTCGTTTTCATGATGCTTGGAAGTTAATTTCATATCCCCATGATATTTTTGATCTTGGCCTCATGGAAGAATGTGCTTGGAGGGCTCTACTTGTCTTTGGGAATAAGCAGTATGTTTCTGAGACCAATGTATTGTGCCAGTGCCAGGCCTCCCCTGTGATGTGTGGTGTGACAAGCAATGTTTTAAAATAACCAAAATGAGCACATTAGAAGATCACATTAGACAAGGTCAGGAACGATCAATGTTCTCTAAGTTCTGAGCTTGAAAGTGCTTAGCTGTAAGTGACAACGACTACTACCAGGAATACAATTCATTCTACCTAACACACATGCACATTTGTAAAAAAATACAGCTTCAGAATCTTTCTCTGAGATCTCTTACGAAACACCTGCAGGTTGGACCATAGAGAGAATTCAGTCTGTCAAAGCATTGTATCGTGAAGTCTGGACTTGAACCTAGCACTTACAAAGCAAGTAACTCAGCATTACTAATTTTCTTTCCCAAGGCCTAAGTTTCTTCATGTGTAAAATCAAGCTAATATTCCCAGGCCCACCCATCTCCCAACGCTGTGGGGAGGATCAAATGAGACCAAGTATTTAAAATGCCTTGTAAACAGATCATAAAGCTGTATATGAGTGAGGTGAATATTATGATTAGATCTAAAGGGCTGTAAATATTTCAGAGGAAAATATTCAAGTGTTCAAGGCATGTGGTTGGAGTTAAGTGCTGCCATACACACTGGATTCTGGCTCCCAGGTACTAATCAACAGACTTTGCAGATTTCCCTTCTCTGAGAGAAGTTCTTCTCAGAGGTTTCCCCATGGAGGCAGCTCTAATTCTCAGCCTATCTGCATGGTCGATTAGTCCGAAAGCTCCACGAGAGGAAGAATGGTGCTATGGTGACACAATGACACAGTTTTCAATATGTGGGATTCAGGGACAGGTGGCCTGGACCAATCCTTGAACCCTGCTTTGGTACTTTTCTGAGGTGTGGCTTTGAGCAAGTTATTTACACTCTTGCATCTTAGTTTTCTCATCTGTGATGTGAAGCTATTAACTCTACCTATCTCGATGCAACAGAAGTTCATAAGCTAGTACAGGTCATATCTGGAACACAGAAAATGATCAAGGCAAATTGAGCATTTGTTGCGATTGTTACTGCAGCTTAGAATGAGGCTTGCCATTTGATGTTTGGTAATACATAAATAAATAATACAAAAGAAAGCCCTCATCCAGGAGATACTCAGGTGGAGATTCATGAACGCTGAGAGTCATAAAAAACGGAAACAGATTAGCTATGTTGTCTGCGAACTTTAAACTTTTGGTCCTATTCAATGCTCTTTTTAAAATTAAAAACAAGAGTATTCTATCATACTGGTAATTTGAAATATTAGTGTAACACTGTGGAGCTTACAGAAAAAATTTTAAAAAGGTTTTATTTGTTGGAAAGGCAGGGATTGAGAGAAAGAGTGCTTCCACCCAAATGACTGTGCTGGTCAGGGTTGGGCCAGAGACAGGTCATCCATCCACATGGGTGGCAGGGTCTCAAGCACTTGGGGTATCTTCCGCTGCCCTTTCAGGCACATTAACAGGGAGCTCAACTGGAAGTAGTGCAGCCAGTTTTCAAAGTGGCATTCAACGATACAGGATCCAGCATGGCTAGTGGCAGCTTGCCATGTAACAGCATGACTCAGGCCATTACAGAGAACGTTCAAGGGTGATATCTTGATTTCCATGTAATCATTCCCTTGTGGAGACTGTAGTATTATACTACCTCCCTCATAGACACAGAAATTGAGCTTCAGGGAGTTATCTTACCCAAAGACACGTGTCTGATAGGCAGAGGAGCTGTACCAGAACGCCTATCTTTTGACTCTTCTTTACTCTCAGGAATAAACCCAAAGCTAAGCCACTCCTGGGTTATACTAGCAATGGTATTGGAGGGAATTCAGTAGGAAGGTTAGTTTGCCTTCCCAATTGCAACAACTTGCATTTCCAGGCTTCTTACCCTCTTAAGATTCTGTCACCTAAATATTTGGCTAAGCCCTTGGGAAACTCATTATCCCCTGAGCCTGTGGTTTGGTTCTGCATCCCAACTTGCTTTACCATCATATACTGGAATTTTCTCTATGAGAGATAAGATGAGATAACCAGATTGTGCTCTCAAGATGGAGGTCTTTTAACTTGGGACAGTTAGGCAAACTAGACATGGGAGGGTAATTGCTTCGTTGGTCAACTTTATAGATTCCCCAGATTGCCTGAAGAGAAAAATTACTTCTGAGTAATTCTGAACTCCCTGATAATTTCCTCTGAGTTACCTTCAAATTGCGAAACAAGGGTGACTGTCCACCCTGTAACCCTCTCTTCGGTCCTGTCCTCTGGTGCTTCTCTGCAGCTCTCTGTGTCTGACAGTCTGTTTGGTGCCTCATAAGATCCTGCACATCTCCTATGCCTTCAGCCAGGCCTTTCTTTCAGAGACGCTTCCTTCAGCACTTTGAAAGTCTTTTCTGCTCTATAACTTTGGACATTTCTCTGCCAGTAGCCTTCCATAGCTTCTTTTTTTCTCTCTCTCTCCTGTCTGCTTTGTTGCCAGCTCTTATGGTAGGCACCGGCTATACAAAGAGAAATAAAATTGTGTCTGAACTCAAGGAACTCCCAGGCTGGTTGAGAGAGCAGCCATATGAACAAAGACTCTAAGGGTTAATGAACTGCTGGGCTTTAATAGGAATCATTGAGACTTGAGTTGGGGGAGAACAGTAAAAGTTGTAGGGTAGAAAAGGGGCCTAAAAAAGGTTCTCTTGGATGATGAGTAAGCACCCATTCAGCAAGAAAAGGAAGGATATCTGAAATGAGAATGTTGCATATACAAAGGAAGCTAGGGAAGATGTTTTTGAGCCAAAAGTTTGGAACTTTTGAGTCTTATTTTCCAAACCTGAAAATTAGAGCCAATAATACTTATCTTGAAATGTTATTGTGAGTGTTGGCATTAATGTACATCAACAGAGCCTGGTCCTTACCAGATAATAAATGGCCAGTTATTACACCAAATCTCTTTCTTTTACCCATCTTATTTCCTTGTTTCATGAAAAGATGGAATTGAACCAGAAAAAAATTTTAAAGCAATCTTCTAGAAAAATTCAATGATGATGTAATAATTCCTTTTTCTCTCTATGGTCTCCTGATGTTGGCTAGTCTTCAACATTCCCAAAGAAACTGCGAAGTGTTGTTGTCAGGATGTAAGAAAGCAGCTGCTGGAAAGGTTCAACTCTAGCACCTGAATGGTAGCTTTATCAATGTAGTCTCGATATCCCAGAAGGGCAGACACTGTGGCATCATAGGAAGTGACTGAAGTATCACAAAATGTGTCCTATGCTATGTGTCAATGCACTCAAAAGTCTATAAAAAGCCAAATTCTGGAAACTTCTACAACAGGCATATTCAAAGTGCATATGTTGGGAGTCCAACCAATGTTTAATTGCCCTGATGTAGTTGATTTCCAAGTGGCCTAAAGTTTTCTTATACTGGCTTTGGTGAGCATGAGAGCAAGAGGAACAGAGGACATTCTGAGTCTGTATTTTTAAACAAAGTCTTTTAAAATGAAACATTCATTCATTTGAATACCTGTCTAAAAGTGGGAAGGCCTTTGAAGGGTTCAGCCCGGGACATGCTCAGCGCTATGGAGCCAGCCTGCTGGGAGCAGGAAAGGGCAGAGCCGCAGCCACAGGACTGCATTGTCTCCTGCCAGGCCAGCTGGGGCTGCTCCCTCCCCTCTTGGCCTCCAGGCAGCAGTGCTTCTTGCCTTTGCTCTCTTTTCTGGGGGGCACAGTCATCCCTCAGTCCTGGGTTTGGTGGCAATGAGCTCCTCTGTTGACAGTCACTGGACACAGTCTAACAAGGGATTGAAGTATTGCCAGCTCTTGAGTTTGTGCTGCTGTTTTTGGGAAAATGGAGTTTGATGGAGCCAACGTTCTTTTAAGTCTCCTTTCTCCTCTTCTTCTTTACCACCAATCTTTTTTCCTTCTATTTACCTCTTCCACCAGCATAAAATCTCCTTGGAGACAGCATTTTTTTATCTTGTTTTGAGCACAACTGTGCTTGAAGTGCAGATGCAAATCCCACGATTATCTTTCATCCTAGCAGAACATCTCCACTGGCAACAAACCTGAGATAGCAATGGGGACCCCTGCAGGATCCCATGGCAGTTTCTGGGAGCTCCTGTGGGAGGTTTTGTTTGTGTTAGACCCAGAAGGCCATTCGCTGGGAAAATACAGGTTACCCTGGTTAATGAGCAAAGGTATTGGCAGCAGCAACAAGAAGGACTCAAGCTGCATGCACTAAGGTCTAGGCATGTTGCTGGTGGACTAGGCCTCTCACTCAGAAGCGGATTAGTTTTAATTCATACTAATAACCTGGCTACCTATAGAAATGTTAGATATTGAATTGAACTTATCACAGTAGGTGAAGGGGCTGCCTTAGGCCAGCTCACTGAAAATGAGGAGAAATTCAAGGCTAATAGCTAGATAATGTGAGAGGAAGCAGGAAACAGAATTCTACCGTAAGTTCTCAGTAACTAAAAATATCACAGAAATCTGGATTGTGTGTAGGATCAAGTAGTCCTTGAAATTTAGAATTCTCTTGAATGTGTCAACCTGTACCGTACTTCCCACAAAGGTAGGCTATATTCTTTATGATTTGTTTTAGGAGGTAGACAAGTGCATACTTGGTGTTAGAAAGAGTAACTTCCAACTGAGTTCTGACAGTTTTTGAAAATTAAAACCATAATTCTTCAGCATTTGAAATGCTATTGCCTAGGAAAGGAATAGTTTAGTTTGACTTTAAATAAATACAAATATTGTACAGATCACTTACATCATCCGTTCCGCTTCCATTCTCCTCTCCATCTCTTTTCCATTGTTCCCAAAGTTTCTTTTCCTTCTTCCTTGATTATTCCTTTCAGCAATTCCCTCCTCAGTCTCAGGGCTCTGATCTGCTGCTGGTATTTCTAATAAAAATAAGCTGGGCATGAGGAGAACTTCCCAGGGCAAGGCTAGGAACATGGGCATCAGCGTCAGCTTCCTAGCTAAGAACTGGACATGTTGGAAAAGCCATGTCCCTTTTCTGAGTCTGTTTTCTCAGTTAGAAAATGGGCATAATAATCTGTATTCATGGAACTGTTGTGAAAACCTAAGACACGAGTGGAAACGAGCATGCTTGAACTGCATTTCCATTCTCAGTCCACACGTGGTCTTGGCTACTTATCATTTGCATTGGTCTTTCTAACTTGCTTATTAATTTATTTCAGGCTGTACTCAAATTTTCCCTGTTTTCTTTTGTGTGTCTCTGAAGAAAGACTGTCCTGGTGGGCTCTGTGGGTCATGTCCTTGGTCCAGCCTTGGGCGAGTGCAGTATTGTACAACCAATGATGTGATTAGGATCCCCTCAGGTTCTGTGACCCAGGAGCTCTGGACAAAGTGTTTAGGATGCTGCTGTCTCTTATACAAGGTGACTAAAAAATGTCCATGGAAAACATAAAATTTTTAAGATTTTATTTCTAAAAACATTTGAAATCTGTGCATAGTTTTTCTTTTTGATGATATTTGCGTAGTTGATCAGGGTGGGAGGTGTTAAGGAGTAGAGGAAACTGGATGCTACCATTGTTTCCAAATTTTCCTTTTCTTCTTCCTGTATTTGGGGGAAAGCAGAAAATAAGGGGAGAAGCTGCACCCAGCATCCCAACTGTCTCAGTACCCGATGATGCAGAAAACCTATCTGATGGCATCTCAGGATGTCCAATGTTTGGTACAAGTGATTTCGATAGTTTGAAATTTTGTCGATCTCGCCAATGCAAAGATGAGCAAACACTTCCAAGGTCCATTGGCTGATATAGTCCACCTTAGAATCTCCATTTGCCCAGATATTTACTGTCAACACTTGGATGGGGTAGTTAACCAATTTATTCTTTCTTCCTCTGCCATAGTATAAAATGTCCTCTGAAGGATCCAATGACTGCCATATCCTCCATGTGCATCTGGGCATGTCATTTACTGCTCCATCTTAGTCACTGAGGAGGCCCAGTTCTAACACAGGCACTCCATCTTCAGTCCACAGATCATGTTATTCACCCCATGGTTGGAGCTCTGGGTCCAGCAGTTCAGTTGGGAATTCCCAAAGAAACATTGTCTGAGGTGATTCCAGATCTGATTCTTGTGTGTGCTTGCCATACAAGGTCTGGCTTAGTCTGTTATCATTAGCCTATGCACACACTGGTAGTTGCAATTGATGGGTCATTTGTATCTGCAGTCCTGTCTCTTACACAACCCAATGGACGTTGCAGCCACGTTCAACTAATCCCACTGCACGCTTGGCCCCTCATGTACACCAGTGGGAACTACAGCCTAGTTGGAGCAAAGCCCAATAATCCCAGCCAGGCCCACCACCAGCCATGGTTCCAGAGTTTGCCAGTATGTACAGAAGACTAATCCAGGCTGTTTCACATCCCATTCAACTTTTATATACCTTAATGGGCATTAGAGCCCAGTTTAACCCAGCTAACCTCACTATCCAGTCCACATTCATGTCAGCAGGTCCCTCCACCTGTCTAGCCAGCTGCACCCCCAGCCCTCATGCCTACCAGTGGGAGTTGTAGACCATCAGAGAGTTGCCAATAATTTCCTCACTGGGCCCACATCCAGTCCTGGATCTTGCAGTCATCAGTGGTTCTGCAATCTGGGCTGATAGGATTTGCGCTAGTCCCAGCACTTGCTAGCCGATTCTGTGGCAAAGCCCAAACAGTCTGCCCTTAATCTGGCTCATGCATGCATCAGTGGATACATTTGGTTAGCACAGCTTGGCTCTCCCCCTAACGCAGTTGACAATCAGGCCAAGAGGTTTTGTATCCCTGCTCAGCCTGATCTTCCCCCAGTCCCGGTTCTCACACTCACCAGCAGGTGTGTGGCCCAGCAAGGGAGCACATGATGTCCTCTTAGCAAAGGCTTGCATCTCCTCCTAGGTCTTATGTATGCTGGTGGGTGCTGCAGCCTAGTCTGGCATGGCCTGCCTCACCTCTGTGTTTGCTGATGGGTGCTGTAGTCTGGCCTGGCCCAGTCTGTGCCTGATCCCAGTTCATGCTGTTGGGTGTTACAGCCCAGCCCAGCCTAGCCCAGCCCAACCAACCCCTAGTCCCAACCCTAATGTGAAGTGGCTGGATTTGTGGCCCAATCTGGCCTGTCCTGCAACCTGTCCTGGTTCTCACATCTGCCAGTGGATGCTAGCTTGGCACACCTCCAGACATGACCTACATGTATGCCTGCGGCTACTGTAACAGCCTGGTCTGGGCTGCTCCCAGTCTTGATTCTTGTGCTCATCTTTAGTTTCCCAAGCTCCTTTATCACTTCTCCCAGTGCAAATCTCACACAAACCAGTGGATCCTTGAACCAAACTGACCTTCCACCTCCTGTTCTGGCAGGAACAGTGGCCTTGTACAACCAGTCCATACTCATTATGGTTCTTACTCTTGGGTGCTATGGCCCAGCCAAACCTGGTCCACACCCACACAGCTCTTGCATGGTTCACTGGGTTCTGAGACCTAGTCAACCCATCCTACATCTGTCCTACAAGTAGGTACTGGAGTCTAGCCCAGCCTGGCATACCCATTCTACACCTATGCTAAGGGACACTGCAGCCATGTCCAGCCCAGATCGCTGCCTCAATTTTGGCTCTTGAACTTACCAGTGGGAACCACAAACCAGCCAGGGTGTTCCCTTAACTGCCCAACCAGGCCTGTTTCCAGCTACAGGTCTTTTGTTTGCCACTGATTTCTCTGACCCAGCTTGGCAAATTCCACCCCCCACCTTGGCCTTTGCCATTGGATGCTTCAACCAGGCCTATTCCCAGTTTCAACTCTTGCTGATGGGTGGTGCAGCCCAGCCCTGCCCATCCTTGCATTGCAAATTGATAGCTGTGATAGCCTAGCCTTGCATGACCTGCATTCCAGCCTGGCTACTGCACAGGCTAGTATGCTGAGGTTTGGCCTGGCCCTGCAGTGTCCACGCCCCTCCAGAAGCAACCCACATGCTTGATGTTGGCTGGAGCTATCTGCTTGGCCTGACCAACACCTAGGTCTGAATCAAATGCTCACAGTGGGAGCTACATCCCAATAAGGAAGTTTGCCAAGTTTCCCCATCAGGCCTATTGCCAGACCCGGATCTCATATGTTCCAGTGTGTGGTAAGCCCTTACCTGGCATAACCTGCTCTCTCTGACCCAGCCTATGTGATGCATGTTGTGGTCCAGCCTGTCTCTCTATGCCATATTCTTGGATGTGCCTGTGGGTGCTTCAGCCTGGACCAGCCTGGCCTGTTCCTAACTCCAGTACTCATGAGCATTGGAAGCTTCCATGGTCATGCCTAATTCAGCCCATCACTACCCCCAGCTCTTAAGCAAACCAGTGGATATTGCTGTTCCACTCGGGTGGACCGACATATCCTCCACAGACTCTGCTCTGAGACCTGATTCTTTCATGTGCTGGTTAGTGTTATGGCCCAGTCTAACATCATCCATTCCCTGTTTTGACTCTTTGGCAGCTTCTGTGATCTAGCCCTGCCAGGTAGCTCCCCAGCCCTATCTTTAGCATGTGCAGTTAAGTGGTGATCAGTGGTGGTTTTGATGCTAACCAGCCCAATTTAGGACTCTCACATGGGCTGGCACATTGGTCTGACCTGTAAAGGTCCTCCAGTTCCCTCCTCCAAATGCTTGGTCTCAGTCCCCCTGCAGGTGCAGTAGCCTTGTCAATGGAAGTCCCTCAGAAATCATTCCTCATCGACAACATACTCTCTTAGCGGCCCTCTCTCCCACAAAACCCCTTACTTCCTTCCCTGGGCAATCCAGTCCCTGTGCCTCAGCCCAGTTTTCCCAAGCCTAGTCTTCCAGTGTGGTGTTATACTGTGTTGGAGCTCTGCCACCACTAGGGTCCCAAGCTCCTGGCATGCATTCTGGCCTGAGACCTTGCCCCTCTGCCGACTCAAGTTCCAAGATCATTCGAAGTCCCCTAAGCCCTATCCACCAGCACACCATGTCAGCATGTTAGCCTAGGGCTCTCAGCTTCCATCCCATCCTCCCACCCTTGAGAATGAAACCCATGGCGAAATGCCCAGGCTTGCTCTGGCTGCCTGGGCATGAGCCCCCGGGTTTTTGCATGCATGCTTAGGACCCTGGAAGTCCACACCTCTGGTCCCCCTTGAGCCTACACTCCTGTGGTGGGCACAGTGATGACAGCTGGTGCCCCATAGTTTTTCATAATGTGCAATTTTCATGAACCTTTAGAAGACATGATTTTCAAGTTTTTTGCACCAGAAACAACATTTTAGTTTCATTTCCTTTAAACTTTTGATTTACTATTATTATTAGTGGCTGCATTTTCCATTACATGTATCTAAGCCTTTTCCTGGGCATAAAATATTTTTGAATACTGGCCTAGAAATGAGCATTCTCTTGCCAGTTGTTTAGTTCTGAGCTAGAGGTTTCATTTGTCCATCTTGTCCTTCATGTGACTGCCCTGGTCCATGCAATTGGAAGAATCCTCTGCCACAGAGGTCTTCCTGCAAGAAGTGCTTGGGTTTAGCAAGGGCTTCAAAGTATAAGCAGAGAAAATGCTGGGCAAAACTGGTATTTTCAGCTTTGGTGATTTATTCTCAAATCCTTTGAAAATAGGGACAGCTCAATAGCCAGGCTTGAATGTGGAAGCTAAGCAGTGGGGAGGATTATCGCATCTTTCCTTGCACTCACTGTACTGGCTCCAAACATAGAAAAATTTCAGAGCATCTGTGAACTGTTGTAATCCAACTGTTTCTTGATAGGCTGAGTGCTACATACTGGGACTAATCATATCCTCTTCCCAGGGATGCTGGAGAGTGAAATAAGATGCCTATGTATGCATGTAGTTCTGGAGCCTGACCCTGTTAGCTGCTTACAAAAAGGATAGGGGATTCTGAAACTGGTGGGGCTAAAAACCCACTTTTCCTACTCTGTGGCAACACTCCTCCTAGTTAGATAGCTCTGATATGGAACCTTCTACCTTACAGTGAGGAACAAATGCATGAGATCCCTGAGCAGGAATGGATTGTCTTTCCTTTGCCCCAACCTCTTTACTCAGTCCCCTGATGAAAACAGACAGCAGAGGACCGCTGTGGTCAGAGAGCTGAGGAGCCAGACAAGGCTCTGTGGTTACGCACTTATTTATTTCCTTATTTATTACTTTTGCAGCTAACGTTTTTACAATCATGTTATTTTGTGGTTTATTTGCAACGTGCATTTTGAGCCAAGTTTGCTTCAAATGTGCTCTGAGTTGGAAAAGGGTTGCAGAGGAAAGCCAGGGAGAGGTGAGGGGAGGAGTTTTCAAAAAAATATTATGTAACTGACATATCTGTTAAGGCTCCTTCCTTGGTAATTAGACTCCTCAAGACAGATGGAGAAGTGGAAACTGAGAAACCATACGAGGCCACATGGAGCAGTTTGGGTGAAGGCAGCCTCAGCACTGCATGCAAAAGGGTCAGCCCAGCACTTGGATAGGATACACTGGGGGGAAGCTTCTCTCCTTCTTCAAGGCTTCCAAGGATGCAAATGACACCCCTTAAAAGACTCTGGAAAAAGAGTCAAGAGGTTTGATAAAAATGGAGAAGTGATGGATAGGACCCAGCATTATTGGTGCAATTGGTGAAGCCACACACTGTATGTGATGCAAGCCTCCTATGTCCGAGTGTTGGTTCAAGTCCCGGACACTCTACTTCCAATCCATGTTCTTGCTAATGCACCTAGGAAGGCAGTGGATGATGATCAAGGCGCTTGGGCCCCTGACACCCATGTGGGAGACCTGGATGGGGTTCCTGGCTCTTGGAGTCGACCTAGCCCAGTTTTGGTCTTTGCAGCTATCGTGAACTCTCTCTCCCTCTGTAACTCTGCCTTTCAGATAAATAAACCTTCCTAAAATCTGGACAATGCATTCATCCATTCATGCTATTATGAGTACAAAGTCTCCTGCGCCTTAAATTTTAAGGGTTTTAAAATTTCAGGAGCCCTAGTTTACTGAGATCAGCAGAAGTGAGTCTCTAGACAAAAGCTGTAGCTGTCTTCTGGTTCCTCTGTGTTCTCTTAATTCCTTAGGCAGCGGCAGATCCCTGAGAGGTTTCCTCGCCCTGCTTGCTTAGGATGCGAGGCCTGCATTTTGACTATGTTCAGGTTTGTGCTTGTATTATTCCATCTGGTGGCTTCCCAAACCACTTTCCTTTTTTACTCTCCCTGTAAATATTTACATAAGAAGGTTCTTACAACCACAGGATCCTATATTGGTGGATTGGCACAGAACAAAGTGTCTTGATGTTGTTTTATTCCTTTTACAAACAATTTGGTTAAGTGGATTCCCTCCTAGCTCATTAGAAAATCCTTTCATTTAATAACATCATCAGAAACTAAATAGCATCAGAGGGAAAAATAAGTCTGCAGAGTATAGCCTCGAATGACAATCTCTGAGCCACTTGGTAGCTGTTAATGGTTAATTTAGAAACTGGCAAGCATAGTTAATGACTGGAATGCGGCATGTGTTTTAAGGCCTCCAATCTCTAAGCAAGTCTCAAATATGGTATTTTCTGGATTGGCTGGGTGGTTAAGAGATCAGGAGATCAAGACTCAGTTCTGAAATGTCATCCTGCCTTCTTCCCTTAGGCTGTCTTTGTTTTCTTTCTTCTCTGCCTCCCTCTTGAACAAGTTCATTCTGGTCCAGAGCTTTAACTGATGGTTCTCCACAGGCACCAATGAAACCTCACTAGTTTTGCCCTTTCTTCTGAGCCCCACTTCTGAATTCCCAGCTTTCCTGGACATTTTAAATCAGATCACCATCAAAATTCTAACTCAGCAGGGACAAAACAAATCTCATCTCTGAGAACTACTCCTCTGCTTCTCTCAAAGTAAATGTTCGCTATGTCCAAACCAGTATCAGTCTCTCAGTTTCTAAATCTGCCACCTTTGACCTCTTCTACCTCTTGCCTTATGCATAATCAGTTATAAAGCATTGTTGATTTTAATTTAAACTTTGTGTTTATTTGGAAGGCAGGCAATAAGACAGACAAGGGTGATTCTATTGATTCACTCCCCTAAATGCCTTTGCAGGTGCAGCTGGGCTGGGTTGAAGTTTGGAGCCAGGAATTCAACCTAGGTTTCCCACATGAGTGATATTGATGCATGCAGCTCTCTGAGCCATCACCTGCTGTCTCTTGGAGTGCACATTAGCAGAAAGTTGCAAGCTGGAATGGAGCCTGGGCTTGAACTCAGGCATTTTGATATGAGGGATACAAGTGTCCAAATTGTGTCTTGACTGCCAGGTCAAATTCACACCCCATGTATTGTTGATTTTAACACCTCCTGATGATTTACATGGGTACATCTTTGTTTTCACTCTAGCTGTCTTCACCCTTCTTTATCCCTTAGGCATTCATTTATCTATATGCTAATAGATTCGATACATATGCTAATTCAATCATTCGTACATGCCAGTCACATAGCCAGTACTATGGATGCAAAAGTGGACAATACAATAAAAAGTTTATATCTACTCTAACGCATGAAGATACTCGTCAATAAATGAATGATTAAGCAGTATGTTTAGTGTGACTGTAGGACAAGTCATGGGTTTCTTTTTGTGTTTGGATTAACCCAAGATCCTGCAGCTTAATGTTCCAGCATTAACTTGTTTGATTATGTCACTTTTCTTTTCAAATGTCATCGATGCCCCCTTACTGTTACTTACTCATTCATCCATCTGTTGATTCATTCTTTCATCTTTCAGATATTCTTGTCTCTCGCCTTCACAACTTATATTCCATTGTCTCCATGCCCTTGCAAAAATGGTTTCTGCTTCCTGCAGTGTTCTCTTCACACTTGATGACACCCAAACATTGTCACCTGGCTAATTGAAAACCCATTTTGGTAGTACAGATGCCAACACTTGTATGACATCCTCCACTCTTCACAGAAGCATTTCATAGCATGCCTTCCAGCTTCTTTTTTAGCTCTTCTCTATCTAGCCAGTAGTTGCTCCTTCCTCCTGCCTTTAGGAGAACATCAGAGCATTTTGTAAGGATTCATTTGGCACTGAAATCTTGGTCTTGTGAAACCATCTTAACCTAAACTTGAGTGAAATTCCCTGCTTTCTTCAACACACAGTCTTTGTTTGTTTATTTATTTATTTATTTTCCATGGTTGGCATGAAAAAAAAGATAAAAAATAAAAAGTAAAAAAATAAAGCAGCAATTGCACCTTATTTTTTGTTGTTTTTCATATTTTTATGATCTTTACATAGTTGTTCAGATTCTGTTTCATTTGGGATCCATCTCCAAACTGCCATCCCCAACAGGTTTTCCCCATGTTGCTACAATAGTGTAGTGCTTCATAAGGAGTCATAATTCCATCAGTCTCTTATTTAAGTGTGCCCTGATATTGCTGGTGCAGACAGTGTCAGACAGTTTGGCATCCCATTGTCTACACATTTATAACAGTTTTATTTGGGGTCCATCTTTTGTTTGGAAGTAGAAATGCATGTTGCATTGTACCCCCACATCTGGATAAAGGCAGACCCCAGTACTCCATCACTATATATTTCCTTGAAGGATCCTTCTGGTCATGTTGCTCTTGCTTGCTCTATTAACTTGGGCTTTATGGTCACTATCCAATTGCATCAGATTTAGAAAATACAGAAGAAATAGATTGCAATGGACAATTGATTAAGATGATAGAGAATTATAATGCAGGGGAGCCACATCTCTGTAAGAAGTATTAAAAAAAGTATTAAAGTATTACATTCTCTGATTCTTTCTCTTTTGTCCAGTTTGCAGATGGAAAAGGTAAGGTTTAAAGAACAATATCTTGTTCATGTTATAATGAATTGGAAAAGATGAATGGAATGTTAGAAATCAGGTTATGAATATAAATTTCTAGTACATGAGCAGAATGAAAATGATTCCTGGTGTGATGTTTTGTTCCATTCATTTTGATTAGCTTCAGATTTAATGCCCTCTCACCCTACCCCTTTTCAAAAAAACACCAACAAGCCAAGCATTACTATAAGGACTGATTATCCACAGCGGAGACACTGTGCAGCTTCTGTGAGCAACCCAGCACTATTGAGCAATACCAATCTGCAGCTGGACCAAAGATGGATCTGAGTTCTGAGAAAGACTCTACACTCTCCCTGTTGGAAAGACAGACATATTCAATAAAACGTTTTTGAGACACAGAGTCTCATTCATGGCAGGCTGAAGGAATGGGAGAGGACTGTTTTCTCTTGTAAGAATTGGCTCAGCCTGGAAGGATGCTATTTAATGCAATCCAGAACTGATTATTGTGTTGATCGTGTTTCAAAATTCTTGCCCTTTACACAAGTTCCTGAGTCAATTGAGTGCAATTGTGGGATATTTAACTTTTTGTTTTAAAGTCTTATGGTATTTTGTGATTTGAGGAAGAGGATGACAAGAGAGCATGAATGGAAACCTGCCCAAGGACTGAAAAAAAGCAAAAAAGGGTGGGGAGGACAATGAATAGAGCTAAGAGAGACTAAAATTCTGGGTCGGAAACTCTTGCTGAATGAGTCATCCTGCAGAACAAATAAAACCTCACTCATCACCCCATCTTTCTTCTCTCTACTCAGAGAAGCAAACAGTGGGGCCCTGGAAAAACATCAGCAACTTCTTGTAGCATCTGTAGGTGGGGAAGGTTTCCAAGCCACAGAGAGGGCTGTGAACGCAGTTACTGGGGCTCCAGGCTTTCTCAGCCAAATAGGAAGAACCTCCAAATTGACCCTGGAAAAACATACTCACTGAGGGAAAAAAAATATTGTAAGCGTTCCCTACGTGTTTGGGTTAAGGGATTTTTTTTTCTTAAAGGAAAACAAATACATTGCTTTCCAGTTTTCCATGAAAAGAGTCTGCATATTCTGAGATTTGCAGGGTTAGAATCCTTGAATTGGTTTTGCAAGGATGTGGAGAGGACTGAAGCTTTGTCCCTTTTTAGTGAATCAAGGTCACCACATAGTACAACTGTATTCATGCTAAAAAGCCCAAAGGGGAAAGCATTCTTGCCACTCCTTTCAACAGTGAAGATTGCAATTAGCATTTTTATGAAGAACATAAACTCTCTGTGTATCAAAGATTCACTTTTATTACTCTGAAACTGGCTCCAATAAGCATCCTGCAAATGTTTGGCTCCTTCCCTTTCAAGAGGAGGCCAATTAAAACACGAGCTGCCTCACTGCCAGTCCCTACCCACTCTTCCATGGGGCAACAACAATACTGGCGTGGTAGCATCGGCGCCCTGCAAAGTGGCTTTTCAGTTACTGGGCACCTAGAAGGAAAATAATGATTTCTTGGCTCTCGGCACATAAACAAATATAAAGCAAGACAAGGGATAGAAAAAAAAAAGCAGGAAAAACAACTTAAGTCTTATTTTTCTTATTCTTTTTCTCACTCGAGTTGTGAACTGCTGGGTTCAGACATGATGACTTAACTTGCCACCAGTTGTGCCAGCTGTTCTCCCATTTCTGGAACCAACCGACTCACTGGAAAGGGGCAGTGCCCCATGACCATGGCGCCAGGGTGCTTTTATAAGCTGTGATTACCCTTTGGAAAGCAGCCCTAGACAGTGGGCTGCTCTCTGCGACGTAGACTTCCAGCCATGCCATACCATGTTGCTCCCAACTGACCATGCCATTTGATGTTGTTTTTTAAGATATTGCTTGATATGAGCAATTGTTTTCCTTATTACAGGAGGAGTCTGCCATGTGGCAGAGCGTAGAAAGGCTAGTGTCTGGCTGCTTTTGGAGCCAGGGGCCACTGGCCAGGATTTACCTCATTCATTTGGTTCTCCTTGTGAGCCAAATGAATCTTGCAAAAATATTTAGTGTCACTACACACAATAAACAATCTTGCTCAAGGTTTGAGACTCAATCATCCTTTTAAAGGAAGTGTCATCATATGCCCATACATAAATACTGTTAGGTAAATGTTTCCTGAATGAAGAAATTAATGTATCACAGCATTGGGAAGGAGTCCTTTCTGCCAAATGACTTTAGATGCAATTTAATAATTTTTTTTTCCAGGTCTACCTCTATTCATTTCTGTCCGCTTCTCTGATGTGATGAAAATTCACTCTTGCACTTGCTGTACTTACATTACCCCTTACAATGAGTCTTCCTGATTTCAGACAGGAATGGATTAATTTCATGTAGACAGTTAATGGCAATGCTTGGAGGTATGACAATTTAATGCTTTTGGTTGCAACTGAGAAAGTACCTATCAGAACTAAGTCAAACAACTGAGTTTTATTAATAAGACTTATGAAACAAGATGTCCAGAGGTAAGCACTTCTGCGGTTGGCTAAGTAACTCATCAGCAGCAAAGGTGAAGACAGTGTCCCCGACACTCATGTTTTCCCTTGTGGTATTCAGACTGCTGCTACAGTTACAAATATGTCTTTATCGAGTAATGTCTAAAGCAAAATAGAAACACTTCTTTTTTAGAGAACAAAAGGACTTTCCCTCATCTCCCTTAAATGGGTTGTATGTGGCATAAAAATACATCGCCCCCAACTGCCTAGACCTGTTGCAATTGTTTGCTAGGCCAGCCAAAATGAAGTACTACAGACTTAAACAACAGAATAAATCTGCATGTTGACAGTGTGAAATCAAGATATTGGCAAGGTTGCTTCTTCTTAGTTCTGTCTTCTTGGCTTGTAGATGGTTATACTCTTGGGTACCACCTCTGCTTCAGATCTATTTATTGTGCATGGCTAGCCCTGTCCAATGGAACCATCCATACACATACAGATGCGCGTGCATATTTGTGCCAAGTGGTTGGCAAAGAAAATAAATGGATTTCCTTACCAAATGTCACAGTAATTCTTCATAGGAAAAAAAATTTTCTTGGCTAGTAAAAGTTCTTCACACTTGCCTACTGGAAAAGTAATACTCGGAAGTCATGGGCTATGGACGAGCCAAGACAACAAAAGAGAAAGTCAAATCTTTGGTGATTCTTGAGCATGAATTTGGCATTATAGGGAGAAAGGTGAGGGGCTAGTGAGGAAACATGAGAAGTTAGAAGACAGCATGAAGTTGAAGACTTTGAGAGAAAAGTGTGTAGCAGAGGCCAGCTCCACCATGTAACAGGTAATGTGGTCCCAACGTCACATATGGGTACTGGTTTGAGTCCTGGATGCTCCACTTCCAACCCAGCTTTCTGCTAATGTGCCTTGGGAAAGCAGAGGACAATTGCTGGAGCTTGCACCCCTGTACCCATGGGAGAGACCAAGAAGAAGCTGCAGGCTTTAGACTGACCCAGCTCCACCTGTTGCAGTCATGTGGGGAGTGAACCAGTGGATGGAAGATCTCTCTGCGTCTCCTCAGTGTAAATTTCTCTGCCTTTTCAATAAAAATAATAAATCTTAAGAAGTATGCAGTGAAAAATCTTGGTTGTAGCAAATCAAATGGCCTCCTAGAATGAAGAAATCTGGTATTGAATTTGAGTATGTTTTGTGGATATGTTGTAGTCCTCTCTGCCATTTTGAACATAGTAAAGCACATCATGTATATACATCCCTTAGGAGTATCGGGGAAGGGGTAAGATTGCAATGGCACTGCATGTCCCGTGAGCACAATTGCTTGATGTTCCCTAAATGGAGCTAATTCAGTCAAAGCAGGATTTCAGACACGGGAGAGTGTGAACTGTAAACATTCCAGATTCCTTCCAGGTATGAACAGAAAGCTGCAGAGCCTGTCTCAATTTTCACAGGATGCTGAGAGGGTAATGGGAGTTAGGACACGTTGGACTAAATCTGCATATGCTTCTAGGGACAGAGTAGTACTGGCTACATATTTATTGGACCATCATTACTTTTTTAAAGTACAACCCTAGATTATGAGTGTCTTGGAAAAACATGTCTTGAATTATTTTGTAATTTCCAAATCAGCTTTTATCATATAATATATGAAAATGACTTAAAAATGGGATAAAATTATACTCAATGTAAGAAACATGCATTTAAATTTTTAATCTTGAGGTAATTTTAAACTGTCATGCAGTTGTAAAAAATATATATATATCGAAGGAAGAAGCTCTCTATGCTTGTACTGTCTGCCTGTAGGAACATCTTGCAAAACTTCAGTGCAATGTTATAAGGCTATTAAGCTTGATGCCACTACAATACAGACTGTTTCACTATTACAGGCATCCCTTGTTTTGTCCTTTTAGACATCCCATATTCTTCACTAATCTCTTCTCTTTCTGTAATTCTCTCATTTCTAGGGCTAGGAAGAAAATGTAAGTAGAATCATAACCTGAAATGGAATAGACTTTTTAAAAAGATTTGTTTTTATTGGAAATTCAGATATACAGAGATGAAGAAAAACAGGAAGATCTTCCGTTTGCTAATTCATACCCTATGTGGCCACAACCGCCAGAGCTGACCAATCTAAAGCCAGAAGCCAGGAGCCAGGAGCTTCTTTTGGGTGTCCCACACCGGTGTAGGATTCTAAGTTTTTGGGCCATCCTTGACTACTTTCTGAGGCCACAGGCATGGAGATGGATGGGAAACAGAGCCCATGGAACACAAACTGGTGCCCATATGGGATTACTGGTACATGCAAACTGAGGACTTTAGCCACTAGGTTACTACGCTGGGCCCAGAATATAGCCATTTGGAATGGACTTGTTTTCACTCAGTTTAAATTTCTGGCAATCATTCAAGTTGTTGATTATATTAATAGATTTTCCTTTTAGTTGTGAGTCATGGTTTGTGGTATGGATGTACTGCCATTTATTACAGAACTTGCCTATGGAAGACAACTGGGTTTGACTTACATCTGCCTAACATTCCCATGTTGTAGTTTTAAAACTCCAATACTGCAAAGCATATCCCATTTGGAGGCAGGGTCTTTGTAAAGTAATCAAGTGAAAAATGAAGTGTTTAGTGTGAGTTTAATCTAATAGGGTTGCTGTCCTGACGAAAGGTTAAATTTGAAATTAGATGCGCTTGTTGTGAACATGTCACGTGAACAATGAAGTCAGAGTTTGGGGTTATGATTGTAAGTGGATGATCACCACTCCCAGCACACAAGGACCAGCACAGTGTGAGATGTGGAGATTCTCCCTCACAATTTTCAGAAGGCAGCACACCTGCTGACACATTGTTCACGGTCATCCAGTTTTCAGAACAATCAATCAATCAATAGATTATACCTCAGACATTCACTTCAGGAGGCATTTTGTTAAGGGCAGCACGAGCATGTTCACAGTATCTCAGACAAATGTATAGAGATAGTGGTACGAGGGTGAGTGTCCATTTCTTAAGATTGATGCCCGGAGTGGGTCTTCAGGTCATTGCATGTCAGTTACTATTGTTGTGGGTTGTTTTTTGTTGTTGTAGTTTGTTTCTGTTTTTGTAGCCAAACTCTTTTCCAGAATGACTATATTGTTTCACGTTCTCTGAGTAATGTTTAATGATTGAATTCCTCTGTGTCTTGTCTAATATTTGATGGTGTCACTGTATTTTATTTTGGCAATACTAATAAGTGAGTAGTGGTGTTAATTAAATTTTTGTTTTAGGCTTTTTTATTAATATAAAGAGAACAGATTTTATGAATCTCATAGGTAATTCTAGGAAGATAACTATTCCTCAATCTACCCTTTCTCTTTGCTTCTTTCTTTTCCTTTAATTTCTGCAATATGATACTTTCAATTTTTGTTATAACCACAGTCTAATGCTCACAAACTGTAATGTTTAACAAATAAAACATAGAAAGACCATTGTTACATAGGACTGTACATGAGTTATATACAAATCATTGCATGCAAGTTTAATTCTTACAAGTTTCTTATAAACTATGTTAACTGTCACATACCAGTGAAAATAGATTCTTGTATTTTGGGGAATGGTTTAGCTCACTAATATAATGGTTTCCAGTTTCATCCCCTTTGCTGTTAATGATAGTATTTCATTCTTTTTTTTTTTTTTTTGGTATGGCCGAGTAGTATGCCATCATGTGTGTGTGTCACATTTTCTTTATTCAGTTATAAGTTGATAGATATCTGGATGGATTCCATGTCTTTGTTATTGTGAATTCAGCTTCATAGCTTATTGCAAGCTCATTTGTCTATCTTGCTTTTATTGCCTGTGTTTCTGGTGTTATATCCAAGAAATCTTTTCAATAGAAATTTGACTTAGCAGTTAGAAACTACTTGGGGATCACGAATTTTATATTGGAGTAACTGAGTGGAAGTCCCAATTTCTCTTCTGATCCCAGCTCCATAGTAATGTACATTCTGGGAGGCAGTACATCATGGCTCAAGTAGCTTGATCCTGTCACCTATATGGGAGGCAGGATTAAGTTTCTGGCTGCTAGCTTCAACCTGTCCCAGTCCTGGCTGACATGGGCACTTGAAAAGCAAACTAGTAGATGGGAGATTTATGTCTGCTTATCTGACTCTTTTTATTTTAGTTTTTAAAGATTTATTTATTTATCATGGCCTGGTGCAGTAACCTAGTGGCTTAAGTTCTTGTCTTGTGTGCACCAGGATCCCATGTGGGCACTGGTTCTAATCCTGGTGGCCCACTTCCCATCCAGCTCCCTGCTTGTGACCTGAAAAGCAGTCAAAGGTAGCCCAAAGCCTTGGGACCCTGCACCTACATGACAGACCTGGAGGAGACTCTGGGCTCCTGGTTTTGAATTGGCTCAGCTCCAGCCATTGCAGCTGCTTGGTGAGAATCAATGGGTGAAAGATCATCCTCTCTGTCTCTCCTCCTCTCTATATATCTGGCTTTCCAATAAAAATAAATAAATTTTCTAAAATAATTATCTATCTATCTATCTATCTATCTATCTATCTATCTATCTATCTAATTCTCTCTCTCTTATTCTGCCTTTCAGATAGAGAGAGAGAGAGAACGAGACCAAGAGCAAGAGAGAGAGAGATCTTTCCTCTGCTGGATCATTCCCCAGTGGTTGCAATGGAGGAAGATTGGCTGACCCAAAACTACAAGCCAAGAAAGAGCTTCTTAGGTCTCCCAGTGGGTAGTAGGAGCCTAAGCAGTTGGGACATCTTCTGCTGCTGTTTCAGTGGCATTAGCAGGATTCTGGATTGTAAGTGGAGCAGCCAGGACCCCCTCTCTGACTATTAAATAGAAAAAAGGAAGAAATGAAAGTTTAGAAGACAAAACTGGGGTCATTGTTGTGGTGCAATGGGTTAAGCTGCCACTTGAGATATTGGAGTGCAAGTTTAAATCATGGCTGTTCCATTTCTGATCCAGTATCTTATTAAGGCAGAAGTCAGTGGTCTAAATGCTCATGTCTGTGACACCAAAGGGGGAGACCTGAATGGAGCTCATGGCTTGAGCCTGTCCCACATTTGGCTGCTGTGGTCATTAATGGAGTCTAGAAGTAGAAGGAAACTCTCTACCTTTTAAATAAATAAATACGTAGGTAAATAAGTCAATAAATCTTTTGAAAAAAATGAATTTTATGAGAAAATATTTTCTCTGATATTGACTCCTGGGTTTGCTGTTATTTCACAGGAGTTTCAAACAATTCCCTGCTTCACTCATTCTCCATCTCTTTCATTCTCTGCACATCCTGCCCTGTTTCTTGACCTTTGCAAATACTTTTTGTTAAATCATTTTGGATTCGTTCTACCTGTATCTAACTAGATTTCTGTACGTAGTAGTCCCTGTCAAAATGAGAAAACAGAATTATTCTAAATAACACAGGAACAGTGGAAGTTAATATAAAAGTGAACATTTACCTTGGGCTGGAGCAACATTGTGGCATGGCATCTGAAACCATTGCATGTAGTACCAGCATCCCATATTGATTGTTTCCTGGCTACTTCACTTCTGATCTATCTCTTTGCCAAAGTGCCTGGGCAAAGCAGCTGGAGATGACCCCAAAGCTCCCTGTGTCTCTACCTCTGCCTGTGTAACTGACTGTCACATTTACACACAAAAATCTGGTATATCTTAGAGAAGAAGTATGAGAAAGCATACGTCCAAAATGTGAGGTAAACAGCCTGAAACTCTGTAATGAGTAGTCATAAAATACATCAGGAAATGAATGCAATTCTTGAGGCCCAGGAGAATTCTCACCCAGGTATCTTGGCTAGCTCTATAAATTATTTTCTGGCCACCTATGTGGCTGCCTTCATCTCCCAAACCATTTTTGCCTCTCAAAATTTTATGGGAGTTCTTTTATTTATAGACTCTAGCCTGGAACTATTTATCAAAAGGGATTCTGGGAAATCTCATTAGAGGGCTTCTGGTTCATACAATTTTCTGTGATAGGCGAGTTTTGCTCGCAATAGAAGAAGTAATGGAAAGGAAAACACATGTTAGCCCAGACAAAATGGTTTTTAGAAAATTATCTATATAGTGAATTGCAAATTCTGCCTATGAATTCAGGAAAGAAAGAATTAATTCTTCTTTTCCCAATAGAATGTTGAATTTGTTTTTGTTATCATCATTCATCATCGTGTTGTTGCCGTCCTCATTCTCCCAGTGGGTTCATCCTAATGTACCATCTATTTTCTTACGTATGCCATTGATTCCTTTTAGAAAATCTCTTCCATTTAAACTGGCTGCTATGACTTTTCTATGACCTGGTTGCCTTTCCTGAATAAAGCTTGATTGATAGAAGATACATTATTCAAGTTTAACCAATTACGGTGTTGCCATTGCCACTGAAAACAGTTTATTTGTCTAGATGTGGAAACTTGATTACAGCAGGCAATCAGAAATCTTTCCAGACCTTCTTGAAACGTAATTGAGAAAGGAGAGGTAGTAGTTTTTCTTTTCTGATGGAACATTTAAGAATTCTTGGCAGTAATGTTTCCTATTGTTTGGGAAAGTCCATTTGAATGAGAGGAAAATAAAGTGAGATATATAAAGAGAGGAAAATAAAGGATGGAAAGAGAGGCATGTGTATGTTTCTGATTCTGGTTGTTTCAAAGTCTAGCTTCGTCTTCCTCTCAAGGGGCACTTACTCAACTCTTGTTTATGCAAACCACCTGGCATTTTTATTCATCTTTTCTCTCTCTCTCCCTTCCTGTCTCCTGACCTTCCTTCCCTTTCAGTATCTTTCTCTCACTAAATCAGGTCAAATCAAATTTCTGTAACTTGGAAATATATCTTATCTGTATAGGCTTAATTTATTTTACTGAAAAAATATAAATTAATTTGTGAATCTTTCCATGCCATTTACTTCAGAAAGCCATCATTAGTCCTGTGTGTGTGTGTGTGTGTGTGTGTGTGTGTGTATTCCTGTATATATAACCTGTATATATCCAAATAAGGTCTTCAGTAATCAAAGTTGACCCTTCTTATTTGAATGCTATTGATATATGTTGAAAACACTATATATGTACTTTTATGACCCTTATTCAATATAGATCTCTTAGAAAATGTGATACTTTTATTCATATTTTCAAGAAGAAAACAAGTGAAAAATTAGAGAAGTGTTGTCTTACATGTTATAGAAAAACTGAGCTTGAATTCACAGTGTGAGCTTTCCTATAAAGTACTTTTTCGCATGCATTAGGAAAAGCCACCCACTTCCGGTCATAGCAAGCACAAGGATTAACAGCTTAGTGCCCAAAGCAGGTGCTTAGTTTCAGAATTTACTTATCTTCACAAAATGTCTGTCTTTATGTAATAAAAAACCTTGGCAACCAATATTAAACACCTGAAAGAATTAATGTCTTCAAGTGGATTTCAACTTTGGACTCTTATGTTTAGTGATTTCTCTTTTTCATTGAGCATGTGGCATCAATTCTTCATGCTACGTATGTAGCAAACAAATGCCTTATTAATTAAGTTGGACTATGTTCTACTCTGGCACCAAACAATACCCACATCTTATTTTATATACCAAAAGTAATTCACATGGCCAAAATTTCTTTACCAGTTGTTTGTGTTTTTCTGAAAGTGTTGATGTTTCTTCAAGGTTACCATATCCCAATGTACTGACCCAGTAGCTCAGGTTTCTTAGACACTATGGTACCTCTGCATATAGCCAGGCTTCTACAGTCTCAACAGAATGGGAAGAGCCAAAGTAGAGATTCATGTATCTGCCATGGATTGTTTCTATTCACATTTCACAGTCAGATGAAGGCACATGGCAAGGCCCAACTTCAAGAGGTAGATCGGTGCAACCCCCATGCACTCAGAATTCAAGTATTTTAATAGCTAGATATCGATGAACGAAGCAGTGGTTCACTTAAAGACCCACATTTCAGCTGGTCTTGTAATTATTCAGTTGGAGTTAATGATTGAAGTAATTTGATGTTCCTATAGTCATAGACCAGAATGCATGAATGAGTAGTAGGGAAAGTACTTTCTTTTCTCTTAACCCCCTTTTTTCTGTCTCTTATTTTTTTGCTATGATTGTTGCTTTATATTTCCCTGTATTACAGATAAGCTACTTATCTTTTTATATAATGTTTTCTCTGAGTTAGAAACCTAGCGCTGAAACTTAAAAGAAGAACACAATTTTTGCAGCCTACAACTCAGGGTTCCTGTGAACCTTAAGTGATTTAATGATTACACAGGGACTGGGTATATACCTTAATAGACTTGGCACATAATTTAAGATGCTGTTATTGTTATTTTTCCTTTTGAATTCATGCTAAGAGTGTGACAGAATGACTTTTAAACTGAAAGCTGATTGAATGACTCTTCAGAGGGCATAATCCCCCCATTTCCACCTAATCTAAAGCTTCTCTTAGCAATGGAATTTCTTAGCAGTTATGCAATGGAAGATCTGGTTAAGTGTGGCAGGGTGGAATAGGCCTGGGCTAGTAGGTGAAGGTAGTCACGGCAGTTAGTGACAAGGATTTGGCTCAGGTGGAAAAATAAGGCAGTGATAGTATAAATGTGAGCCCGCTGAGGTCTGTTCTGTGGTTCTCTTTAATAACGGAGTTGAGATGTGTTAATGAGCATGACACGGGGCACAGAGCCATCAAGTGAATTAGTCATAGCTTGATTCTTTTATGTGCCTTGTCTAATGGCAAACATTACCCAGCAATCACAGCAGCAGCACTCTCAGATGGAGCAGAAGGTGTGGAAGGGAGTAATGAGGCTGCCTGAAAACTGTTTTATAGAACCCTGCACCAATTCACAACAGATAATAGAACTCAGAGCCAGACAGATAATAGAAGCGACAGCCATTTATTGCTAAGAGACTGTCTGAATATTTGTGCATAAAACAGCCCACTCCAAGTTCTTTAATCACATTTCCTGAGAAAAAGTGGCAAAAAGCAAAACCACGTGGCAGGCTACTTCCATTAACGTGCTCTAAATGAGTATAAAGAAGAGGAATGAGTAGATATGGAGAAACGGAATACTGACAGAGATTGCACATCAGAAACAGCTTCTGGCTGTTTCAGTCCCACAAATCGGGACATCTTCTCATTGTGATTAGGACAGCATATTGGAAGGGATTTCATCCTGGAGTTATTTGATATTCAGGATGGTTGAAATGTGTCTTGTAATGCTGCTTCGACTCCTGAATGAGATGATGCCTAAATGGACCTCGTCTCTCTCACTTCATTTCTACCCTTGGAGCAGATTTGTTTGCATTGTGGGTAGTGTAGTAAGTAAGGATATATGTTGAATAACAACCCAGGATATGGAATGCATAGGTTTCCATATGTTTTTTGTAAGATCAACAAGCTTATCTTTTGGACAAAAATTCCCCCCCAAAAATATATATATATAAAAAGAGGCATTTTCTTTCATATCCAGAGGTGCCTCCTAAAGTAATGTGAAATTTGGCAACCTTATTTCTTGTATTTTTCCCAGTCTGTCTGGCAATCATGTGTTCTGTTATGGTGCCATTCTAAGGGGATATTAAGGGATATTAACCAAAAGAGGTTAACATATGCAAAATAATGTGTCTAAAAATGTCACTGGGTGATACCATATTATTTAAAATAGTTGGAAACTCAGAAAAGAATGTAGCATGGTGTGAGAAGGTAGGATAGTGTGGGTGACTTTGACAGTAGTGTTGAAATAATTGGTTACTATTCCTCTTATGACAGGAGTTAGGTATGTGCTATAGGATTTAAGGGGTGGAAAAAGATGACTAAATCAAGGTGAACACTGACTATCCTTCACCTGATTACTAAGGAGTGATTTGTTGGCAATTTGAACATTTTAGGACTTAAATGGATTGTCCAGAGAAATAGTGAGCTCCCTGTCAGTGGATGTGTTCAAGCACAAGCTGATGTCAGGGGCAGTGTAGGGAAAAGCTAAGATGGAGAATTATTATGATTGATGTGATGTCCATGTGAATTCAGGATGTCTGTGATATATTTCTTATACTTTTAATTAAGTTTTAAAACTTTTCATTTTTACTCTTGTATGATGCATTTCCATACAAATGGATGATTTCCCCTAAGTTATTACAATAGGATAGTCCTTCAAAATTAGTCACAAGTCCATTATCCTGCTATTTAAGTGTATCCTGACATTATAATCTGGAGCCCAGGAATGAACAAGAATGGAAAAAGCGGATTCTAAAGACAATGATTGAAATGGATTTTCTTGTCTTCTGAAATCAGAAAGACTTTACAGCCCACATTATTATGGTTTTCACGAAACAAGATTAATTGTTGAATCAGGAAGAAAAAGTAAATTATGCCTCTTTGAATTTTTGTAGTCTTTTTGCTTTCCCCAGGGAAAATAGTTGCTTTATTTATTTTTCATTTTTAAATGCATACAAATATAAGTAGTTAATCTAGTAAGTCTATGACAGTTTTACAAAATGCTCTGCATTATTATTTTGTACAGTCAATGTATTAGGTCATATCTAATGTTTAGTCATGCATTCTCTGCTTCTCTTTTACAAATGGGAATCTGATACTTGTTTAAAATTCATTTCCCAATATTTCTTGTAACAAATGTAGTCTGGCCAAGAAGATATAAGCTGATGTCTACTGGAGATTTGGGGAAAGTTTCTTCCCATTAAAGATACTGTTGTCTCCTCCTCCACCACTACCATCGCTTTTTTCTTTCTTCTTTTGTCTCTCTTTTTTTCTTCCTTCTTCCTTTCTGCCTGAATATACCTAAAAGGTGAAAGACCAAGCAGCCTTGATTTATTTTCATTTTTTTATTATTTTATTTTAGAGGGGAAGGAGATGAAATTCAATACAAAAAAGGATATGAAATTGTTCCCATTTGCTGGTTCACTCTTCAGTTGCTCATAATGGCTGATGCTGGGCCAAATTAAAGCCAAAAGCCAAGATCACAGTTCAGGTCTCCAACATGGATGGCTGGAACCCAATTAGGCCAGCAGCAGCTGCCTCCCAGGGTTGGCATCAGCAGGAGAGTGAAGTCAGCAGCTGGAACTTAGGTGTAAACCTAGGTTCTTTGATATGGGATGTAGGCGCCTTAAATATGAGTAAAAGCCCACTCCTCTAGCAGACTTTGTTAAAAATGAAGCAATGGAAGAGAAGGTTAGAAAGAGTAGCTTTTAAAAATTTCTGTTTCTCATGTTATTATGAATCTCTTCTTTTAAACTTCCAGTTTAAATAAAAATAATTTTAATTATTTTGAAAGAAACAGATCAATCAGATAATTCTTCAGTCCTCTGGTTCAATTCCCAGATGTCTACAACAAGCCTGTGTTGGATCAGGCTGAAGCCAGGGGACTGGGACTCAATCCAGACCTCCCATATAGTGTCGGGCTCTCAAATACTTGAGCCATCATTTGGTGCCTTACAGGAACACATTAGCAGGATGCTGAACTATAAGTGGAATAGCCAGGACCTGAATAGGGACTCTAAAATGGCAAGTGGGCATTTCAGGTGATAACTTGCTCCTATGCCATACACCTGCCTCTCTGAATATCTTTGAGTACCATGCAAAGCTAAACAAGTCCAGGGTATTTTTAACTGCTAATCACTACTCAAGTTTTTGGAATACTTTGATTTCATAACTTTGATATAGTTTTTATATATGTATCTCAATCAAACCCTAATATCAATGACACTTCAATTCAGTGAATTTCTCAATAAATGATGTTGAGATTTGTGTCTAGTTATTTGGGAAAGAATGAAGCAGAATATTTATCTCATTTTTGTACACAAGAATTAATTACAGATGAACTAATAGTATAAATGTAAAAGAAAAGAAGCCATTAATTTTAGATAAAACACAGTTTATAATTGTGGGGGCCCGGTGGCATGGCCTAGCAGCTAAAGTCCTCGCCTTGAATGCACCGGGGATCCCATATGGGCGCCGGTTCTAATCCCAGCAGCTCCACTTCCCATGCAGCTCCCTGCTTGTGGCCTGGGAAAGCAGTCGAGGATGGCCCAAAGCTTTGGGACCCTGCACCCGTGTGGGATACCCGGAAGAAGTTCCTGGCTCCTGGCTTCAGATCGGCATAGCATTGGCCATTGTGCTCACTTGGGGACTGAATCATTGGATGGAAGATTTTCCTCTCTGTCTCTCCTCCTCTCTGGATATCTGACTTTCCAATAAATAAATAAATCTTTTAAAAAACAAAAGATAATTGTGTGTTGTGAAGCTTACCTAAGTATTATCCAAACTTCTAAAATAAAAAAGATCACCGTGTTTAAAATATAGTACTTTGATACTTCTAATATGATTTATATATGTATATATAATATATGTATATCCATATACATATGGATATACAAATTGGGCAAATAAGTAATTTGAAATAAAATGATTGCCATAGTAAAGGAGACAACCAATCTTATTAATATCCAATTATTAAGAAATTTTTAGACCAAAAAAGACAGTGGCCAAGGAAACAAAGAGACAAGAGAGTGCTATAGAAACATACCTGAATATATCTGAGAGAAGACTAAGTAAATAAATAAAGCTAAATCAAATAGAAATGAACTTGAAGAAAAACAGATGTGATGGAAGGAGCCAATTAAAAATGGTAAATAATATCCTCAGAGATAAACAAAAATAGATCATCCTAGAAATAAAAATATGATGTTTCAAAAGTTTAAAAACAGAACAATGAAGAACAATCAGAATAATAAAGAACTTCTGGGAAATTAAAATTATGTAAGAAAGTCTAAAGAAATAAGACAAAAACCAGGAAATGCATATCAAAACACAAAGAGTTGATTAGATACAAAAAAAAACTGAGACATCAAACCACAAGGTTTTGTATCCAACCACTAATAGCTCCAGAAAGAGCAGAATATACAGATAAGAAATAACCAAGAAATAGCTGTTTAAAAAAATGTTCCAGAAGGGTGGCCTTCGTGGGTGTCAGGTTAACTTGCTGCCTTGCAACATTGGCTGTATTCCATTTCAAGTCCCGGCCACTCTGTCTTTGAGCCAGCTCTCTGAAGTTGTGCCTGGAAGGGCAGCTGATTGATGATGGCTGAAGTATCTGGTCTACTGTCACTCAACTAGGAGACCTGGATGGAGTTGAGGGTTCCTGGCTTCCATGTTGTGGCTTGGGGAGTGACCAGTGGCTGCAAATTCTGTCTCTCCTTCTCTCTCTGTTCTTGGCCTTTAAATAAATAAATAAAAATTTAAAACCTCCCAAAGACAAAGGTTTTGACATTGCACACTGAAAGTATACATGTTATATCTTATAATACTGAGTGAATAAAAAAGCTAGAATATCATGGAGAAATAAGTTTCTAGAAGCTACTTGAAGAAGAATGTCACATACATAGGATCAGAAATCCAAGTATAAATATACTCTTATTTTCTACTTAACTGGATGATTTCACCTAGAAAGACTGTTAAAGTTTATCTACTTTTTCCTACTGAAATGATTAATCTAGAACCATGGAAAGGTGGACTGGCGGATACTTTTCAGACTATAAGCAACATGACCACAAGAGCGACCTGGTGCTGGGTGGTAGTAGGTGAGCAGCCAGAAATGTAATTCTCACTGCTGGAAACAAAAAAAAAAAAAAAAAAAACAAAACAAATTCAGTGCAATAATAGTTCATTGGATATAGTGGAACAGATTTTTAATTCAAGTCATTAGCTCCCCTTCAACCCCTCTTCATTTTCCCCCATGTCTTTGGCAAACATATTGAAGGTCTGGAATAGATAGGAGAATTTCAAGGCTGAGAAACCGACTCCCTTTCACTGTTGCTTCTCCCCTGGGGTTCTCTCACTGTGTTCCTACTGAGTCCAGCAGGTGGTCCCTGGAAATGCTTTTACTTTCTGTACAGTTCAGAAAATGGATCCTGGAGTCCTTAAATACATACAGCCAAACACAATAAAACTAAAAATAGTTTCTCTTATAAATCAGTGTAAGTTCTTGTTCTAGAATGTCCAACTGCTTCTTTTGCTGCAGAAACATAGGGATTGCACTCTTCAGCCAAGAGTATCACAGGTGCACCATCAGGAGGCAGTTACCCAAGCTGCTCACTGTCTTCAATACCCACCCTTTGTTCTTAGAAAGCTAGCATCATCTGCCAGATTTTGGGAAAGAGCCATCTTCTATGTAACTAATGCTCGTGTCCCCAAGAAACATTTCTGAACAATTGCAACACCTTGATGGCTGTTATTACCAAGTACAAAAGATTCCTCCCCTTCATCCCCCCTGCACCCTTAGCTCCACCCCCTTCTGATTTCTGTTTCCAATTTGAGATATGTTTCTTCTCCAATTGGCTTCACTCTGGAGAGGGACACTTGCTTCTACACACCAGGATGTAACTTTATTCTTGGTCCAAATAAAAGCATCATGTTCCCTTACTCTTTCCTGATTTCACTTTTTGGTTATGTAGAGATTTATGAAGACTTTTTATTATGAATTTCCTGATATTTTAGGAACTAAGCACTTGATGTAAAAAAGCATTCTTTTTGACACTGAACTTTTATGCTTGTTTAATTAGACCATTAGCAAACAAATGCATCAGTGTGAATGTGACATATTTTGGATGTGAATAAAATCAGGTGGATGTGATGGGATAAAGAAGGATGGGATATATTTCAAGCTTGGTGTCAAGGAAAGATCTTTGTAAATAAATGACACTGGCAACCCATACAAAATATTGTTTTAAGCTGGGCTGCTCTGATTCCATTCCAGCTCTCTGCTAATGTGCCTGGGAAGGCAATAGTGATGGCCCAAGTACTTGATTCCCTGTCACTCATTTAGAAGACCAGGATGAAAGTTCTTGACTCCCGGGCAATGCTTAGTTTACCCCTTGCTGTTGTGACTGTTTGGGGGAGTGAACTATTCTCTTTCTGTGATAACCCTTACAGCTTGACCCAGGGCTTGAAAAGATAGCAATGCATAAGAGAAAAGAAATAGATATAAGAAGTTTTGGAAATCAGCAGGCTAGAACATTCCTCCTGAGGAGAGAGGAACAGCTCAATGCCAGTCCTGGCTGTTTTTATTCTTTTGGAGAACCATATTATGCATTAGTGTCATTTCCCTGTGAGTTTTTGGCTTTCTGACTAATCACTGTCCCAACTGGGAAGTCCTCAGATGGATCATCAATGCCCAGAGAGGAAGAGAGCAGAGCTTGGGACTTGTTACCTTCGGAATCTGTGCTACCTGAGTCTCTGGTCATGCCCATCACAGACCTTGTCAGTGCAGTGTGACTTTCACAGCTTCCATTCTCTGACCCTGGCCTTGGTCTGTCTTGATCCTTCTCTTGCTGCTTCTGACTTTTTCTAATGACCTGTTACATTTACACCTGTTATCTTAAGAGCACCACTTGCCTCTGGTGGCTTTAGCTTTTGGCCTACTGCTGCCTTGCGTGCATAATGCCTTAATAGAATTTTGTTCTCAAAACATGTGGTTTTTTTCATAAGGTTTATTCCTAGCCCCCCTCTCTTTTTCTCATCACTCTGTCTTTTAAACAAATAAAACATTTTTTTTATATTAATGACATTGCATTATGTGACACAGTTTCATAGGCTCTGGGATTCCCCCAACCCTACCCCCTGCCCTCCCCCCATGGTGGATTCCTCCACCTTGTTGCAGTATTACAGTTCAAATCCAGTCATGATTCTTCCCTTGCAAGCATGTACCATGCATAGAGTCCAGCTTCTTATTGTCCAGACAAATTCAACGGTTTCTTGGGGAGACCATCTCTGGTCTGAAGGTAGAGCTGGCAGAATATCATCCCGATCAATTAAAAGCCTCAACATAACATCAACAGCAATTTACAATAAAATGGGATTAATTGAGATGGTATTGAGTAACCAATATGTTAAAAGAATGCAAGTTTTTAACCACATTCTGTGACTACTTCATTGACATTTCAATTTTAGTTTATATAGAGAACCAGCTGCTATACACCTTAAAATGGCTATAGGGTACTATTTAGCTGTCTCATGTCTATTTTCATTTTAGTATTTAGCAGTTTTTCTGAACTTGGCAGATTTTAGGATAGTCTAAACTGGTTTAGAACCCTAACAAGGCATATGTCAACAGCTTTGAAGTGCAGAACAGTTTTAGGAGGGGTGTGCAGAGAAATCTTCAATATCTTAGTGAGGAGTAACTAATATTTGTGTCCTGTCTAGCAAGGTATATGTGAATCCATGTTGACCATTTCCTGTCTGGTTCTAAGCTTTCCTTATTGTTCTCTGTCTATTCTAAATTTTTGTTTTATCTATTTTGTTTATCTATTCTAAAATTTTGTTTATTCCAAATTTTGCTTATCTATTCTAAATTTTTAAACAAATAAAAAACCTGATGAGGATAGCAGGTCCCAGGAAGACATGAGAAACACATGCATCAGTGTCTGAGTTTTCTTTTTCTATTTCGTTTACCCGTTGTGTATCTCTCCACCAGCATTGTGCAGTTTAAATGCTTGTAAATCTTTACTTTCATTTAATACCTGGACATATAAACCTTTCAAATTATTTCTCATTAAAATGATACAATATTCTTAACTAGAATCAAACTAAATGTAAAAATAAATTTTTGTGAATGTGAACAAAAAATACAAGTTGTTTCAAGCAGGGCATATATTCATTCATTCAGATATTCTTCAGAGTCAGCAACTTTTCTGCTGCAGTATTGAAGCCAGAATGATTATTCACAACAAACATAAGACAAGGAAACCAACAGAAGAACCTTTCCTTGGTGGACATTTTGTCCTTTGTTCCAACCTGTGTAGATTGTGATGATGAAATCCTACAGCCCAAATTGCTTCTATGTAGCAAGCATCTGTTCTGGAGGCTAGGGAACCCCAGATGGAAGGGCTGGCAGAATCAGGGTCCAGCTAGGGTTAGATTCTCACAGACCATGTATTCATCTACTTCACAGCTGTACTCACATGTTGGAGGGTCAAGCAGACTTTCTTGGGCCTTGTTTCCTAGGGCGATAAATCCCATTCATAAGGGCCACACCCTCATGCTCTTATTCCCTCCCCAATTCCTTACCTGTTAATACCTGATTGAGGGCTGTACTCTCATAATCTAGCTCCCTCTTGAAGGCCCTATCTCTTACTACCTGTTAGAGGTTAGAATTCAGCATGTGAATTTTGTATGAGTGTCAACATTTAGACCATATGCTTTATTTTCCACCTTCCCATTCTCAGTTCTCAAAGAGATTATGTGAGTTGACACATGACAAACACTTGATAGCATGCAACAGCCTATGTATGGTAAGGGTTTTATGGAAAGTATTGAGGACAACGTGAGCTCAATGATTAGGTGAGCTTTTTGACTGGGGGACTGAAAACTGTAGCACTAACAGTAAATCATTGTATATGTGTTTTGTTGCTCTGTTGTTCATAGTATTTTGTTTTCATATAACGCTTCACCCTGCAGGAGCTCCTGGAGGAAGGCAGGAGTTGCTAGAGTGTCCATTCACAGAAGAATGGGTGCTCTAGAAATAGCCACACTCAAGAAAAGTTCAGCTCTGAACTTTTCTTGAGTGGCCTATCAAGACCAGGTCATTTGAATTCTAGAGCTGGCTCCACAGCACACTTAAGCCTAGAGGATTCTGGAGATGGGTCTAAAAGACCCATAAATATGTAGCCTTCTGTCCCAGGCTTGGGGGCTGCCTTGATGCTGCTATTTGATTTGGGGCTATTTTCCTCATTTCCAACCTCTTTGTTTTCTCTGCAGCAGCCAGAATTCCGAACTTTTTTTTTTTTTATTATTATTACTACTCCAGAATCTGTTTTGGTAAAGAGAACAAAAGAGAACAAATATATCTTAACTTTGCAAGGGCTTTCTTATATTTTAGCTGTTGACAGATGTGAAGATTAAATCATAGGGTAGAAATTTAACTCTGTGTACATCAGAGAACTGAGGTCGAAAGCCAATATTTTATTTTGATCAGATCTTTCAGTTTATGGTTCAGACTGCATTGACAGGAGTTGCCTACTGTCTTCAGCCACTGAACATATTCCATATAACAAGATGTACAGAGCAGAAAAGGCCCTTATATGTAGCATCTTCATTTAAAAGGTAGTGAATTGAAGCCCAAAGAGATGAACTGCTTTGGTCATGGGGCATATAATTCTTGTTTTATTTGAAAGCTGATGCAGACTGAACCCTGCTAAATAACTTGTGTCCTGTAAAAAAAGGTTTCCTTAGAAGGTAAAAGATGACATGAGATTAACATGCAGATGTTTGTATGGTGTGCCCTCAGGATCAGTATCTATGGGAGGAAAAGGGCAGATTCAGAGGAAGGCAAAGGGAAACATGGACCTGCCATTGGATTGTTCAATTATTGGGAAATTCAATGGACATTTTCATAAGCTCTAGATATACAATGTCCCATAGGACAGTCTCATGCCGACTGCTCTCAGTGTTCTGATGTGTGCCATCAGGCCAAGGGAGAGTCACCAGGAAGCTCTACATCTTGTGTCATTCCTAAAAGGTTGACAGCTGGAGACTCCTGTGGCAGCAATTTCAGCAACTCAGGCCTAAAAGGGGGACATCCCAAGCCCATCTGTGAAGGTGGAATGCGGTTCTGCCTCTCCACATCTGTTATAAGGGCTTAGATGCACCTGAGTTCTGGAAATGGTGTCCAAATGTTAACACACAAATGGCAAAACTTCAACTTGAAACCAGGGTTTTCAGATTTCATCCTGTTTTTGGTCATTTTTCTTTGCAGACAGTTTAAATTCTTAGGAGTTTATGATTTGAAGTTATTTGTGATTCTTATTTTTAAAAAAGATTTATTTATTTGATTGGCTGAATTACACACAGAGAGAAGACACAGATCTTTCACCTGCTGTTTCACTCTTCAGGTATCTCCAGTGGCTGCAACTGGATCAGGTTCAAGCCAGGAGCATCATTTAAGACTCCTGTGTCATTGCAGAGGCCCACGCTCCACTGCTTTTCTAGGTACATTAGTAAGGAGCTCAATCAGAAGTGAAACAGTAGGACTCTGGCACCCACATGGGATGCTGATGTTGCCAAGAGCAGTTTAACCTGTTTGACACCATGTCATCTTCATTCTTTCTTAGATGCAAACTGTTGTTCTGTAAAGAGTTGTAGTAAGCTAGTTGACCCTATCTATGTTTATGCTTGACCATCACCACCACCAGAAGAAAAAAAAAGTCTATTTCTGAGGGTTTAGCAGCTCCAGCTCTAGAATAAAATACTTGATCCTTTTCTCTCCAAATGTCTCCCTGAACTGCATGACTTAAAGACATTTTTCTTGCTTCACTCTGCCTAGATTCTAATGTTAATAAATAACTCCCCAAAGAAATTTTGTGAAGGTTCATTTTTCAAGTCTTTAGACATGGTCCTTCCTCTGATGAAGGAGCCAGGATTCTTTTGTACAAAAGAAGCTTTCAGGGAAAATATCAGGGCTTTGGTTGAACCAACACCTCTTCTCCTAGGACCTGAACTCATGCTTTATTTTCTACCTTCCCACTCTCAGTTACGAAAGGGATTATGTAATTTGACACATGATAAACACTTGACAGTGCGTAACAGCCTCTGTATGATAAGAACAAATATTTGCAATTGATGTTTTTGAATGGTTCGGAATCTTTAGAATGAATGTAGATGGAAGGATGCTAGAATAATTGAGTTATTATTTGGAGGTTTATGTCATAGTTGGGGGAACCCAGCATATATACCCAATTCTGGCTCCTGACTCCCTGGGAAGCATCAGGTAGTAATTTGAGTACTTGGATCCCTGACACCCATTCAGGAGACATGGGCTATGGTTCTGGTTCCTAGTGGCCTGGCCCAGACATTTGGGATTTTATTCACTCTCTTTCTCTCTCACTCTCTCTCTCTCACTCAGTCTCCCCCTCTCTCTTTAATCCTTTATCTCTCTTAAAAACAAACAAGAGATTAAACCAGTTAACATTCCCAAAAATGAAGATTGAACTATGTGTCTTATACTCTTAGGTATAGTAATAATGCAACAGTATTTTTCCCATATATTATTGTCACCTATAGGTGTGCCTTTGGGAGACAATGATTGTGTTTGTGTACTACTTTCTATGTGGTTCAGACCTTGTCCCACGGGATACAATTCAAGTACTGGCACAGGTAGAGGGAGAATGAGACACAGTGATAGTGTCACATGTATTCACAAGCTCTAAGTCTTCAGGGTCATTATGGGCTCAGAGACCATATCATTCCAGCACTCCTAAAATACCTTCATCCAGGGATCTTCTCCAAGTCTGTCCAGAATGAGGCAATCCATTTTATCCATGGTCAATGATATTAAATCATCTCAACTTGAGACAAAATTTAGCTCTGGATATTTCACTAGGAATTTCAATAATAAAGAACAAATTGAATTTCTGTTCTTTAAGAGATCTCTTCAAAATTCATGAAAAGCCACTGTGATCAATCACTTTAAATTTCAACTATGAGCCATCTTAGCTGACTTCATTGGCCAATTTGTGCTGTGGAGTGTTGCTTTCTTGTTGCTGACCAGGTATGAACTAGAAATTTTGTTTGGTCTTTAGAAGGGTTGGATTCATAGTTCTCTTATGGATTGATTTGAGAATCCCTTCTATGTTCCTTCTACTTATTCAGAAACTACCTTTCAAAGGCCTTTCATGTATGCCACAGTGAAGCAATATTTATATTCAATTGTCTCTCCTAATTGTCCTTCTTTCCCACAATGTTCTTTGTGGGTGTCCATGCCTCTGCATAGAGGAGCAGAAGAGGGTTACACAATTGTGCTGGGGATCCAGGAATGAATCTTACCACATGATTCTTGCTCCTGATGAAATCTGTTCACATTTCTATCCAAGTAAAATTTCTTGAAAACAAATATTGTAAGCAAGGCCTACAGAGAGAGTTAATGCTGCCAAAAAAGCCAGAGAGACATGTTATTTGGATGAATGTGGGTACCAAGTTTTAAGTTCAATAGTTGCTCTTTTTTTTTTTCTAGAAATAGTAATACATTCATGTGGTTCAAAAATCCAAACAATTTTAAGACATAAACTGAGAATTTGGCCCTCACCCTTGTCCCTACTCACTGTTTCTCTTGATCATGATGTTTGTGTTTCTAGGGTATAACTTGGAATTTACAAGCAAATATAAAATGAATATTCTTATTTCTTTCCAAGCTAATACAATGGTTCCTTATAGCAGAAATCAGCAGTGTTCACCAACCTCCTGTTTCCTTCTGTTAAAGAATGACTTTGGATGTTGGTACTTGCACAAAGACTTTGACAAGGAGCATATAAAATACCAAATTATCAAAATTTCTAGTGTATTTTACTCTCAAAAACAGTCCTGATCCATATTTGAAAGTCACACTATTTTTTTAGACCCTTGTGTTTGTACTACCTGGAACTGGTTATAAAATTTGAACTGCACCTGGAAGACACAAGAATTCAGGTGAGATGTGGGTACAGAGGAAAGCACACATGTAGGAACCTCCCAGAGAGACAAATGGGGAGGAGATTCTTCTAAAGAGCAGCAATGTCTGCCAAGGGACCATCCTCATACCATCCTTTAGTAGGAGACCATACAATGCATGGCTCTTCTTCCTTTTCTAAACCAGTGTTTCTCTTCTTGTCAATTTTCCTTGGTTCACTATAATGTACTGAATGTAGTTTGTGGGTCACTGGACTGGAAGGAGATCTATCCAGATTTGATAGAGAGACTCTACTCAGGTATCTTTGAATTTGGTACGCTGACTGGAAAACACTTTATGTTGCTGTCTCCAATGGGCTGAAGAAAATGTGAAGCAGAAGTGTAAGCTTAGCGATGGCCCTGAAGTGGGTAGTGGGAGCTGCTAGTGTACTTTGCTTTGTCTAAATTTTTTTTGGTAGGTGTAGGGATACACCCCTGCTGCTCTTCCTCTCTCCTCATTTTCCACTCCTGCCTGTTTTCCATATATTATCATGATAGAATAGTCTCTTTCTACAAGTTACATCAAGTTCAACTTTGTTTTATTGACATGTTCCTCATCATGCAACTTTTTCAATTCTCCCCTGATGTTAAAGGTGACTACATGACCAAGTTCTGATCAAAGACAGTAAGAACATGGATGATGTGTCTGTGTCTGGGTTTGGCCCATGCAGCTCTCCTCCTGAGACCGCTCTCTCTCTCTGTGCTCCTCCCCTGGCTGAATGCAGAGGACTCTGAGGGATTTGAAGCCCATCTCTCCTATCACATTTTAAGTCTGTTTCAGCATTTACATACATTCTTGCTCCTCAGAGCAGACGCTGCTTGAACTCACAGACCATGTTTTATGCTTCTCTCATCACCTTGGTACTCAGTAAGGCATGATACATAGTGGCTGTTCCATGTATCTTAATTGATTCACTGATTTCCTAGTGGAGCAGATGAAAGGCAACTGGGCAGCTTGAATATAAATCAGTCTCTTGGGTTGAGCTTTTGGCTCTCTGCAGAGGTCTCCAGCAGTACTTTGGGGTCCCTTCCAAGAAAAATTTTTGATCAGGAGAAAGTTACCATTTTTACTGGTTGACTCATGCAAAGCTAATCACCTACATATCCAGGAAATCCTGTGGGCGGTTTTGATTTTGTTGACTTTTAAACTTTGATGGTTCTAGAAGGAAGACAAATTTCCTGGGGAATTTGTTCATTTGTTTATTTAAAAATATTTATTTATTTGAAAGGCAGATATCAGAGAAAATAAGAAAAAGAGACAGAGACAAGGAGAGGGAGTGAGAGAGGTCTTATAATTGCTGGTTCAATTTCCAAATGGTGGTAACAATCAGGGCTGGGCCAGGCTGAAGTCAGGAGCCAGGAGTTTCATTCAGTCTCTTATGTGGGTGGCAGGGGCTCATACATTTGGGTCATCCTCCACTGCTTTTCTGGGCAGATTCACAGGAAGCTGGATATAGGAAGTGGAATAGCTTGGACTCCTAACAGCATCCATATGGAATGCTGGCATTGCAGCAACAGGTTAACTTGCTGAGCCACAAGGTTGGCACCCCTATATTTATTTATTTAAAGTCATTAGTAGAAATGTTTCTGGGTATGTACCCTTAGCCAAGGAGATTCCTTTTGACTTTATAGGAAAATTTCCTGTATGTATTGTGTTTTATAAAGAGTAACCTAATTTGCTTTTATCTTTGGGTAATTTATTTTTAAAATGTTTGTGGTAGGAGGAAAAATTTTTTAAGATTATTTTATTTCTATTTGAAAGGTAGACTTACAGAGTGAATGATATACACAGAGAGGTCTTCCACGCATTGATGCACTCCATGAATGGCTGCAATGGTCAAGCTAGACATGTCTGAAGTCAGGAATCAAGATCCTTCTTTGAGTCTCCCATGTGGATGCAGAGACCTAGGGACACAGATCCTCTTCTTCTTTTCCAGATCATCAGTAGGTAGTTTGAACTACTGGGACTCCAAGTGGCACCTATGTGGGATGCCTGTGCAACAGGCAGAGGCTTGCCAAACACTGGCCCAAAGCATCTTTTATAGCTAACTAGTTTATTCAGCATTAACTAAGCATCTATTAAATTACAAGTCAATGTGAAGCATGTCATACTGAATAGAATCATGTGTGAAATGAAAATAATCCTGATAAAAACAACAGTGTTAAGAGTACTTCACAAAGTTTGCAGAAAATAGGATTAATAAATAAGTTTTTCCCCAGCTGTAGGCAACTGCATAGATTGCCTTGTATCCAGGCAAGTTTTATATTATTGGGAGAAAAGCACCCAATAGCTGCATATTCTGGGCCTGGTTAATGCAGACTCTATGATAATTATACTAGTGTGCCAGCACAGTTTCCTGTTCTTTTTTTTTTTCTGTTAAGAAGATTTGGGGCAAAGGGGGAAGAATGCTTGGCACACTAATGTGGATTCACACCAGCCAGGGCCACCTGACTTCAATCACTACCTCCATGCACTTGAAGGTATCCCAGGAAACTAAGATGCATGGATCAGAAGATGGATTCTGGAGGGCTTCCCTGGATCTGGCCAAAGCACCTGTCAATGTGCACAACAGTCTGGGTTAGGGGTAGCCAGGCCAGGTTAGGTCACAACACTCTTCTTCCTTAAAGATTTATTTATTTTTATTGGAAAGTCAGATACATTCAGAGAGGAAGATCTGCCGTCCGATGATTCAGTCCCCAAGTGGCCGCAACAGCTAATACTGTTCCTATCCAAAGCCAGGAGCCAGGAATCAGGAGCCAGGAACTTCTTCTGGGTCTCCCACGTGTGTGCAGGGTTCCAAGGCTTTGGGGCATCCTCGACTGCTTTCCTAGGCCACAAGCAGGGAGCTGAATGGGAAGCAGGGCTGCCGGGATTAGAACTGATGCCCATATGGGATCCCGGCACATTTAAGGCAAGGACTTTAGCCACTAGGCTACAACACTGGGTCCAAAACACTCTTTTACAGAAAGGAGAGACAGATCTTGCATTTGCTGGTTTACTCCCCACATGGCTGCAATGACTAGAGCTGAGCCAACACAAAGTCAGGAGCCAGAAACTTCTTCTGTATCTTCTGCTTGCATCTAGGGACCCAAGGATTTGAGCCATCTTCTACTGCTTTTCCAGTCCATAAACAGGATGCTGGGTGGGAAGTGGAACAGCTGGACTATCTGCCTTCATTGAAGATAGAAAATTAGTCTGTTGAGCTATTGTGCCAGCTCCCAGCTTTCTCATCTTACCATACACTGATGATCTTTCGTGGCTCTACTCTTCTCCTACTGGATGGTATCATGTAAGAGCCTACTGGATGTGAAAGGATTGTATGCAATATGTAACCCAACAATGTGGACAATGATAAATCATGCAAGGCAGAGGAGCTGGAGGTAGCTAGCATGGCCAGATGAAGTGCCTCAAGGTATGTCAGCAGTTTGCTGTCATATTGAAATCACCTGGAAGATGTTTTAAAACTCTTGATACACAGGCCATACCAGGTCAGTTAACTCAGAATCCTGCAGGGATCTGACTGGATAGCTGTGATTATGAAAATTTACAGCTGATTCCAATACGCAGGCAAGGTTGAGAATCGTTACTGTAGTGGAAATTGTGCTGACCTGGGCTTTAGAAATATGGTTCAGAACCAAAGTTTTAACTGAATAGTGGGAAGTTTCATTGGGGACTGAACTACTTCTCCATGATTTTCCTTCTGAAGTAGGAATTCTGTCTGCCCTGGGCTGGTATGATGCCTTGGAAAATATACAGGAGGATCTGAAGAGTAATGTATTTCTTGACTTGAATTTACCCTTTACTGTAAGAAACTACTCACTCCATGAACTGCAGATTGCAGAGTTAATGGGATTTGAAAAGGGAAAATCCATTGAATAAGTCCTTGGAATGTAACACATTCCAAGGAATTCCTCCCCCCACCCCCAACAAAAAAAAAAAATCAGGTCCATTGAATACAGTTCCTAAGCATATTCCACACTGCTACCCAGCCTAGGGAGGCCTGAGCATCTCAACAATCACCCTTCTGCATGACCTCCTTGTTCTTTCTGGATTGAGAGCAAATGGATCAACAGAGGTAGCTAACAAAGAGTGGGAATGAACTTGGGCATTGTGTCATTTGATGTTGTGTTATGGTTTGCCTTTGTCTAGTTAATTAGTCAAGCACAGAGTAGTAAAAGGGAATTCATGTCTGGCATTCTGGTTAGTGATTGAAATACTGGTTTGGTCTTTTATGACACACTAACTAGCCATGAGGGCTAGTCCAAGTTTGGGTGTTTTTAGAAGACATGATCAAATCCAAGTATATTTACTATGAATATGCTAAGCTTGTGGAGCACTTAACACTGTTAGTTCACTAGCTCCTATTACTAGGCTTCATTTACTTGACTTGCCTAAAGGAAAAGACATTGATCTAGTGAATGTAAATGGTGCTTAATAGGAAGGGGACGCTGGACAAAAGAGAAAGAAAAACGATAAGTAGTGAAGGCAGACCTATTGAAATACTTTACAGGGGAATGTGGGAGACTGGATAGCTATTTAATGAGATTTTCAATCCTACCTCCCGATTATAAAAGTAATACCTGCTCATCATAAGAATTGCGAATGCAGAATAACATTAACACAAAGTCAAAATAACGGGCCTGGCGCTGTGGCCTAGTGGCTAAAGTCATTGGCTTGAACATGCCAGGATCCCATATGGGCATCAGTTCTAATCCTGGTAGCCCTGCTTCCCATTCAGCTCCCTGCTTGTGACCTGGAAGAGCAGTCGAGGATGGCTAAAGCCTTGGGACCCTGCACACACGTGGGAGACCCAGAAGAGGATCTGGCTCCTGGCTTTGGATAGGCACAGCATTAGCTGTTGCAGCCACCTGGGGACTGAATCATAGGAGGGAAGATCTTCCTCTCTGTCTTTCCTCCTCTCTGAATATATCTGACTTTCCAATAAAAATAAATAAATCTTTTAAAAAAAGTCAAAATAAAATCATCCTCTAGGACCTGGTGTGATAGCCTAGAGGCAAAGTCCTCTCAAATTTAAACAAACAAAAATAAATAAATAAAGTCATTTCAAATTTAAGTAAATAAACAAGTATGTAATAAACAGATCAGAGGATGATATTTTAAAAGATTTGTTTATTATTTTTATTGGAATGTCAGATCTACAGAGAGAAGTAGAACAAAGACCTTTTATCTACTGGTTCACTCCCCAAGTGGCTGCAACAGTGGAAGTTGATTTGATCTGAAGCCAGAAGCTTCTTTCAGATCTCCCATGTGGATGAAGGGTCCCAAGGATTTGGGCCATTCTCTGTTACCTTCCCTGGCCATAAACAGGGAGCTGGCTGGGAAGTAGAGCAACCAGGACATGAACTGCTTCACATATGGGATCCCAGGCTTGCAAGGTAACGATATTGCCATTAACCCATTGCACCAGGCATGAGATCTCCTTTTCTTATAAGGACACCAATCCTGTTAAGCAGGAATTAACCTCAGAATCTCATTCAACCTTCCATCACTTCAATGATCCTGTCTTCAGGCACCTTTGCATGAGGGTTAGAGTTGTATTGGGGGCACTCTTTCAATTTGTAATAGGAAGAGTTATTTTTTGCACAATGGAGGGTAATAGCAGTTTATGTCAGCCCTGGTACTAAGGGTGTTTTCCATAGCATGTGGATGACAGCATGGAGATAAACTAAAAACCAAATTCCAGATTTTGGCAATGGCTGGTAGGGTATAAGCTTAGCTTGAGCCTAAGATTAGTGGAAGGAAAGATTGATTTCCTACCTGATTCTAAAGATTTTCAGGAGAGTGAAGAAGAGTAGAAGAGAGGGAGAGAAAAAAAGATATCAAGAAAATGATTAATGGTTCCCACTGCAAATACATGGAATGTCTAGACTTGGCCCACAGTAGAGCAGGAGTCGGGAATTCAACACAGGTCTCCTATGCAGATGACAGGAACTGCTTTAGCCATCATAACTGCCTCCCAGGGAATGCCCTGTGGGAAGTTAGAGTCAGAAAACAGAGTTAGGCATTGAACCTAGGTATTCCTATTTGAGAATCAGGTGAGTTAACTAGGCTAGATACCTGTTCTCAAAGCAAGGGGAGATTTAAGAAAGTACATTGAAAAGAGAGATTGGGGCAAAGCTATAGAGTCTCAAAGAGCAGAGTTAGAATGTTTTATTTGATTTGGGAGGATAGGCAAGGGATGCTAATGTTTTTGAGATGAGGAATGACATGGGCCCAAAGTATACTGCAGAAAAAAATCTGCTGCTGAAAGATGGGCTGTGTGCTGGAAGGTCGAAGAGTCCTGCAAGCCAGTTTGCACTGGATAAAAGAAGGCACCTCTGGAGAGAGCAGGTGTGTTTGTCAGGAGCACTTACATCAGAACCGGGTGCCTGGGTTGAATCTGACTGTGTCACCTACGTAGCTTCTAGGAGAATAATTTCTCTGGGTTTGGGTTCTTTGAAGTAATATTGACTGATAAAGCATTAGGAGTATTAGATGGATCAACATATGTTTGGTGCTCAGGAACATATCTGCCAAGTAGTGCCACATCACTTTTCATTTATATAAAGATACTTTAGAAAGTTCATGGAAATACGAAACCTAAAAAGTATGTTCATCTTGGTTTAAAAATAATCAGAAATTCATGCAGACTTTCTTCATAATACGAGATTTTCATGATTTTTTGGAGTTCTCTCATATGTATGAATCTTAATAAACTTCAAAAATAAAGCAGTCTCTTTATTCCATTTTCTATGAACTTTTTGAAGTACTCTGTAGAGTGAATATAGAAAAGTACTAAAGAGAAGAAAAAAATCCCAATCAGTACTCTTTTCTTGATTAACTTAAATTTTTTAACTTAATGACTCCGAAGGTTTCCATTACATTTATATCTCAAGCTTTCTCTTGTAAACAATTAGATTTCCTCACAGCCTGCTTCACTCTGCCTGTCCTAGCCTTGCCAAAATAAACCCAAGTGCCCTAGCAGTATTCAGATTGCCTATAAGCAATCAATAAATCCTTTATGTCTAAGGACACAGCTGTTCTCAAAGTTTACATCTGGATAAGCAAGATATGTAAATACAAAGTCAGTACTAAAAATGGTAAAAATCTCATTTTTCTGTATTCATTTGAACAACCAGACTGTGATGAACCAAAACACTCTAAAATCTGCACAGGAATCTAAACATACACTTGAAGCATACAAAAGAAGCCCACAGGGCAATATTTTTGTGATTCAAAACATTGTCAGGTGGAAATTCTTTTACTAAGTTTTCAAAGGCACACAGAATCATATTTTTGTGTATCTAATGCAGTGTGCTGTGTTGCTTGGTGAGTGGTATTTGGATTCAGTTGGAGTTAGTCTATGTTTTGGATGAATTATGTAAAATCCCTAAATCTTATGTTTTGTAAACATAAGAAAAGAAGTGATTCCAATGGATGGGAAAAGTTGTTCCAAATTGGGAAAATGGGAAATCAGAGCCAGATGGAAATGTGTTGGAAGGCTTAAAAGTGCTATCGCTGTGAACAGTAAGCTTACATCCTTTTTTTGAGTCTTGAAGTAAAGCAAGACCTTATTTCTGATTCCTGAAAATTGAAGTAGGTGTCTTTTACTTGGGAGGGAGATGTATTCATTTATCTATTATTTCCTCAAATATTATTATTGTGAATTCACTGTGCCAAATGCTGGCATATCTAATTTTTGAAATCTGATTTTCTAGGAAGATCCAGCTGGAAGGAACTGTATACAATTTAACCCCAAGGACTTATAGATGGGGAAATGGTGACTGAGCTCCAGTCAGTATTAAAACTAGGGCTAGATTAGGACCAGAGTTACAGTTCCCTGGCCTCATCCCAGTGTCCTGTTTGTCACATCACACTGAGGCTCTTAGGCATTTCTTACATTAGTCTTTGTCCAAAGCGGGGGACGACAATGAAAGGCTGGACCACCAAGCCATCGGAGATGATGAGGAGTGTATCATTGGACATCTCCCAGGCAAGAAGGCCTCTCCCTGCTGCCTGTGGCAGAGGATGCCTTGCATATGCTTTTGTTGCCAGTTAAGTTGGGGGAAGGATTATGAGTTTGTATCTATTATACTTGAGATCTTCATCAATTATAGCAAATGGCTGAAAAAGTGAAGTATTTGAGTACAAATAGAGCTAGATTCTAATTTCTCTGTGGTAATTCACAGCTATTTATGTTTTGCTATGCCTTCCTCCATAAATCTCAGGTCTTATTTACAACTGCAAATCGGGTGCATTCATATTTCTTAACAGAGAGCCGTTGCTGTGATGTGCTGTGGTGGCGGGTGTGTGTGGATATCAGGGTCTGAGGACCTTGAAGTGATCAGGTATTTGTATAAACAATAAAATACTAAACAAATGGAAGTAAACAATTAGATATTAGCAATTTTATTGTTATTATCATGGTGTGGTTTGGATACAAAATAGCTCCTGCTGCAGGGAGCATTTAATCGAGCAGGTGAGGGAGACAAATTCATAAAAATCTCACCAAAGGGAGGCTTCTGATAAACATTTTTATGAAAACATCTGAGAAACTTGAAATGGGGAACAAGGGAGACTACCTTTCTTCCTGTTCTCAATCATGCTGTATTTCCTCTGGAAGCTAGAATTGAATACATGTTTTCAACAAAGAAGAAAGTTAATGGATTGGATGTGAGAATTTGTTTTAGGTGAAGGGAACAGTTTGGGAAAAGGTTCAATGAAAATTGAGTCATTTGTTTCCGACTCTGCAATTGTTAATATGATAATTCCCACTATCCTGTGCTAAGGGAGCCAAAAAAAAAAAAAAAAACACCACGTTTTTGTTGAAATTTAAAGGGAAAAAAGATGAGGATGTGGGATGTGACTTCTACCGCTGAAAACAGGCAGCTGTGAATGTGGTTCATTTAGATGGGCAATGTTTTATGATGCTGCCACTTCTGATAAGAAGAGCAGGGCCTAAACAACATAAAATGTTGATGTTATGAAACATTCCCTGGGAATTAACATCAATAGAGATGAATAGGGTTTTAAGGTAATTAATGCCAACCTGCCTCTGTGCTGTCATTTATTGTAGAACAGACAAAAGCAATTCAATTGGCATTTTGGAGTAAGCCCACATAGTTTTAGTTAATGGGTTAACGATTTTAGGAACAACAACACAAAAGTAGTGCAATGGGATTCACAAAGGGCTGGAAGCTGGATTCTAAAATTACAGAAGATGCTTTGCATAACTGGATCAGGAGGAAGAAACCATAGATGCTTGTTCTCCTTTCTGACCCCCCTTTACCTGGATACTTAGGAAATTCTTGTGCTGCATTTAAGAAATTATGTGATTTGGGGTTGAGCCTTGGGCTGCAATCTGGAAAAATTATTAAAAGGGGCGCAGAAAACTATAAAGTTGAACTGGACTTGACAATCCATATCTACCCTACAGAATACCTGGCACATATATATGTGAGCTGTGTGTAACTCTTGCTACATTTGGTTATGTGGATGCGAGTACCTTTGGAATTGAAACAAGCAAAATTGTGCAGTAGATGGCATTTTCTCTGATATTCTCCTTTCTACTTCTTTTTCCTTGTTACCTTCATTCAGGAAATGTTTGCTAAGTGGATACTGTGCTCCAAGTACTGTTTTGGGTGTGCAGAATACAGGCATGTGTAGGACAGAGCTCTATTGATGAAAGACCCAGGAGGACTGTTTGAGAACACAAGAACATCATGATTATGTATGAATTATCTCAGTGACACAAAGGAATTTTCATATCAGGAAATCTACTAATGTAACAGTATTGATATTATGTTATATATTTAATTTAACAGAAGCAGGATAGCTACCAAATAAAAATTTACAAATGTCCCAAATGGGAGGTCTTATTTTTTAGGCCAAATTCCCACTATCTAAGTATCTTTATTTAAAGAAGAAACTTCATGGATAAACACACGCAAATGCACACACACTTTACACAAGATCACAAAGGCTGTTATCACTATTAGTTAATTTAGCTACAGAACATAATTATGATAATAAAATATGTAACACAAAGATATAGTAATGCAAAAGTTTGAGGTGATACAATTCTTTTTAGAAACAAATACAAACTTTTACACTTTTTTGTTTTGAACTACCACAAGTAGTTATGAATAAAAGATTATCTACAACAACTAATATTATTTTACTCATCAATAGCAAATAAGTAAAATATATCCATAATTTATAATAAAAATTTAAATATAAATACCTTAATCTAATAACCTACAAGATCATTTTGGAAACATTATCATCTCTAACAAGAGGCACACAAGAGTATCTGAATAAATGTAGATAAACCATGTTCATGGATGGGAATATAATATTTGAAATATGTCCACTTTACCTAAATTAAAATAAATAATACATGGAAATAAAAAATGTTTTTAGATAAATGCGAGATGCTGAGACTGAAATATATTTTGGAAAATAAAAGCTTAGCAGAAAATGACTGTTCTGGATACAAAAAAATGGAAGAGAATATTTTTCTTACCCTGTATTGCTGCATAAAACAATGCAATGTGTCACAAGAAAAGACAGAATGATGAGACAGATGAAAGAGCCATAAACAATGCCACGTGGGATAAGGCAGGAAGTTAAGCTGATTGTTTGGATTTGCTTTATTAAGTACCACCATAAGCCTATTTTGTTCTCAGATGTCTTCTAGCTTGGATTATAAATTATATTATGTTGTAACATTAATAGATGGATAATAAATTGGTGGAGGAAAGATGCATATAACTGATAAAACTTGCTTAATTTAGAGATAAAAAGAAAACTCGATAAAATTTCTAATACATTAAACATGTGAAATAATTAATATAAATGTAAAATAAATTAGAAATCAGTAAAAAGAATTGGCAAACATATTGGCAATTTTGGAATGGGAAATGATACCTTGAATAAGTGCTCCTGAATTTAAGATTTATTTTTTTTATTATTTTTTATTGGAAAGGCAGATATACAGAGAGGAGAGACAGACAGGAAGATCTTCCGTCCGATGATTCACTCCCCAAGTGAGCGCAACGGCCGATGCTATGCCGGTCCGAAGCCAGGAGCCTCTTCCGGGTCTCCCACGCGGGTGTAGGGTCCCAAAGCTTTGGGCCGTCCTTGACTGCTTTCCCAGGCCACAGGCAGGGAGCTGGAAGGGAAGCGGGGCTGCCGGGATTAGAACCAGTGCCCATATGGGATCCCGGGCGTGCAAGGCGAGGACCTTAACCACTTGTGCCACCGTGCTGGGCCCCTGAATTTAAAACTATAGTGGAAAATATAGAAGATCTGACTATATAAAAATTAAAATTTCTCTTAATGAAAGACATTGCAGACAAAAGTAACAGATGGGCACCAGCCTGGGAGAAGATAATTGCAACATAAAAACTGACAAGGGATTAATATCTAGAATAATTAATCAACTCTTGGAAATCAATAAGAGAAAGTGGAATTGGCAAAGAATATGAATAGTTAATTCACAGAAGGGGAAGCCCAAATTGCCTCCGTGGTCATGAGGTGATCCCCAACACCACAAATAATCAAAGAAATCCAAATTAAAACCACAATGAGACTCATTTTCTATCCACCATATTGATAAACATTACAAAGTCAGATGGTGCCATTGTTGACACAGATATAAGAATCCTTATTCATTGCTCCTGGGAACATAAAGCAGGGAGCTATTCTGGAGTACTGTCTCCAAGGGAAGCAAGTACATGAGTAACTCAGGATCAGGAATCACTCTCCTGACTCTGACCCTGGAGAAAGACTCAGGGCCATGGGTGCCATTTACAAGGACAGTAAGGGAATTGCCTTTTGGGTGGGGAGAGTTTCTCTATGGAAACATGCAGAGAGAAGCAGGGCACAGAAGAGGCAGTGCCACTTCTCTGTAACTACAGGCTTAATATTTGAATCTTCAATTTGAAGGAAGCAGGGACTGTTGCATTCCACTGCAGTTTTACAACATTATTAGTTCACCCCATCCTTGGTACTGTCCTTAACTTCTATACCCTGTTATGAAATTATCTGGGAAGTTAGTTATCCAAAAGGTGTTCTGGACTCATTGGAGCATTCAAACTGGTGGACATCAGCATGGATATAGGCAAGGCTTTAACAAAGCAAAGGAATAACAATCTCTTTGGTGTTTCAGTGACAGCAAAAATAAGCAAAATTTGTGGCATCATGGAGTGAAGGTAATTACAGGTTCTAATCAGTTCTGAAGCCTCCACTCTGTGTAATGCCAAGGAAGCAGCGGTACAAGGGATCATGGGAGTGAATGTGTGTACTGAGAGTCGAAGAATTTTTGCCAATTTAGCAAAATCCCAGTTGGGTATTTTTTGGGGTGGATGGATTTCATATGTTCTATTTTTTTTACTTAAATTTTTCTTTCTAAATTTTTGACAGTTTTTACATGGTTCATTGATACAGTTCTGAGAATATAATGCTCTTCTCTTGTAATCTAGTTATATATATAAGAATTCCAATTTTGAACGCCAAGTTACTGAGGAAGAACGTGAACTTGTTTTCCTATTATTTTTCCAAGGTCAAGAAAATAGGCAAAGCTGCACTGACTCTGATATCTCCCTTTCACACCAGATGTTTTGATTTTTCAAAGAGACATGTTATGTTAGAACTGGAGGAAATCTCCAGGTTAGCTAATCACACCTAATGTGCTAGGGAATTCTCCCTATCAACAATTATTCCCTCCATGTGCTGCTGGAACTGGGCCATGAATGCACTGCTTGAAGACATAAGATTCCATCCTCAGTAGGCTGGTGGAAGCTCTCTCTGATGGAGATTGTGATTGGAAATCTGCCTCCGGTCCACCCTGGGTCAGGTGAGAGCTGTGGAACCTAGTCTCACTCTGAATCTGAGAACTTGAAAATCGTATGTTCAGCAAGCTTGCCATCACTGTGGAATCTTCTCTGTGGTGGCTGAATGAAATGAATTTCAATGATACTAAATTAATTCTAGTCAAAATTGAACAGACATTTTTTGCAGAAGGTGAAGAAAATGAAATATTGGACATTTACCATTCTCCAATTATCTCAATTATTTTAGGAATTCCCAGAGGAATAGTTTATTGGTTCACAGATAAGCCTTCTCAGTCTCTGCCAAAAAGTTTGCTTCCCTCATAGGAATGTCACTGTCAACTGCTGTTGCTGTACTCCTTGGGCAGCGCCAACAGAGTTAAAGTTTCTGGCTTCTGTTGGTTTCAAAACATAACCTCAGACCTCTGCTTTACTTCCTGCTGTGGTTAAGACTCTTGGCATCCATCAGAGGAATCACAAATCTATTTTGTCCAGCATTAAAATTTTGTTCTGCTAAAAATGGTACTGTATGAGGGGTTGGCTGATATCTTCTGCATTGGGGACAATCCCTTCCTCCTGCCTTTGTGTCATGGTCTCTTACACTGGTTTCACAGTGTCAGAACCACTTCCTCTCAAAGCCTTATAGAAACAAGGCGTGAAACAACCTCTTCAGAATGCGTTCTTTACTTAGGCTGGATGTAAGTATTTCTGACCTGAGCTGATAAGTGATCTCTGCTCTGTCCTAGAGGCTATTTACCTGGCATAAGACAACGCTTCCTTAAATTTGGTGAATTTCCAAGGAGCTCCTCAATCCTGGATCCCTTCCACAGGTCTTCTGGACTTTGACTTGCCTCAATTCTAGATTGAGATGAACTACAGTTCAGGCTAAAGTTCCTTTATACATTATGCAAACAGCATTACAGCTCTTGCTGTGATGGGAGAAAACAGGAATAAGAGACTACTTGAAATACAGATGGATTGCAGGCATTTAAGAACATTAATAGATGCCTCTGATTCCTTTCCCTTTTCTTCTCCCATATTTCTTCTCTCCTCTTAAGTTAAAGAGGGACTCACGTTTCCCTAGAAATAGAAGTCATTCACAAGCTAACATCTTACTCAGTGTGGTCCTGTGTTCTGTAAATGAGCAAAAGACCCAAGAAGGAAACTAAAAACTGTTTGAGTTGTAGAAGGGAAAATATAGCAGTGGAGCTAAGAATTTGAACTTTGAAATCAGTCTCAAGTTCAGATCTCAGCTCTGCCTTGTTTCTAGTTGCATTGTATTTTAGTTATATGTTTAAACAGTTTCAGTCTTACTTTTCTTATCTGTAAAGTAAGAAAGGCAGTAGAATATAGTTCACAGGACTGTTGAGAAGAATAAGTAGTACATGTTATGCAGCATTCAATGTACGGGAGATGCCATCTTTAGGTAGCACACCAAAAACACACCTGGGAAGAGGCAAGGCAAATCTGACTTTAAATTTGTACTTCTGGGTGGAGAGGTGGAAGCAACATTCTTGTTCTTAGCACTTTGCTCAAAGCCAACAATCTTCTGCCAAATTGCCTGGTGTTGGGGCCCTCTGGTGGCAGAAGAAACTATAATTTCATTTGGCAACCTGAACTTATGATTTAGTTTCAAATGGAGTGAACATTTGTGGAAAAACCCAGAAGATTCTGGAGCTGCCCTGCACAGAGGCCTCTGATTCACGTGCTTGAGCCGTCTGTTTACTTCCTCAGGTTGTTAAATGTCAAATACAAAACCAGACACAAATCCCAAGCCTCACCTAATAATTTGGATTCTGAAGTAAAAATCAACTTTCCTTCCCATTACCTTGGCGTCCTTCTGACTAATTTATGCCAACTCAGAAGCTTCTTTCTGAATTAATGACCTTCTCCATAAACAAAGTATATTTTCTCCTAGGTCAAGACCAGTCAAGTCCTTCAGAAGATCTAGGCATTGACAATGTCAAATACCCTCACCTTTAGCGGATTTTTTAAAAAGTCTAAACCTTAAAGGAAATTGTTGGAAATTCAAAAAATAAAATTTCCCCTCTATTGACAAGTTTGATCTTCTTCTGATCTCTTAGGAATGGATTTCATTCCAAATTCTCTTTCTCTTTTTGGGTTGTGCTTACCTTCCTAGTTTCTTAGCGTGCGTTTTTATTACCCTCTTGGATCATCCCGGTTTGCTAGGCATATAATAAGTTGTGATGCAGAATGAATATGATTATTAATAGTCTATTATGTCTGAAATGTTGGAATTCATAGCTTGCTAGTTGTCATATCTTGAAAGCCTTACACCAATCTGGATTTGTTTTATGTTTTTAACAAGCTTTAAAGGTTTATTTTTCTTGGAAAGACAGATTTACAGAGAGGAGGAGAGACAGAAAGATCTTCCATTTGCTGGTTCACTCCTCAAATGGTTGTAACAGCTGGAGCTGAGCCAATCAGAAGTCAGGAGCCAGGACTCTCTTCTGGGTCTCCTATATGGCCACAGGATCCCAAGGCTGTGGACATCCTCAACTGCTTTCTACACTATCAGCAATGAGCTGGATGGGAAATGGGTCAACCATGACACAAACTGATGTCCCAATTGGATGCTGGTGTTTGCAGATGAAGGATTAGCCAATTGAGCCATACCAACACCTTTATAATGTTTAAAGAAATATTTATTTACATTATATATTTGAAAGGCAAAGAGAAAGAAAGATCCAGAGATTTTCCTTCCATTGGTTAAATTCACTAAACCATGTGTTAGATGGGGATGGAGTGGAGTGAGCCAGGATCCTGGAACTGAATTGGAATCCCTCACATAGGTGGCAGGGAGTTAAGTGCTTCGGCCAGTGGGCTACTGCCTCACAATGTGCACATTAACAGGGAGCTGTTAGCAGAAACAGAATAGCTTGAACTCAGAGGAATTCTGAAAGGAGATGTGGTGTTCGAGATGCTATCTTAACCACTGTACCAAACCCCTGCCTGTAATGTTTTCTCAGTGAAGAACAAGGAGGAATGTAGCAGCTTATGCTTATAGAAGAGTAAATAAAATACTAAAGATGTGATGTAAACCCAGGGTAAGCATGAAGCATGTGTAAGAGTAAACTCTCCCACATAGGTCTTTGGGTTTTCTGATTTTTTTTTTTTTTTAAGATAAGCAGAGAAATCTTTCACCAACTTAGAATGTGTGAGGAAGATGTTAAGTATAACCTATCAAGAACATAACAGATAACTTATAGACAATAGACTCGAATCAGCATTAGTCAGTAGCAAAACTATAAGGATATACAGGGCGAATCAAGAGCGATCCTGACAGCCTCTTAAGAGGAGGTCATATGCACAGAGCAGAAGAGGACCCAGAGTGGAAAGGAAGACAGGAAGAGGCTTGTATCCCAACCCTGGAGACTCCCAGATCCTCACCAAGGACTATCAGTACGGGCACCAAGGACTATATCCCAACTGCCAAGGAGACCATGGGGAATTGGTTTGCCCTTTTAGGCCAAGAACTCTGAGGTCTTCCACTCCCTTTTGGAACTCCCACATGGGATGGAAGAAGCCCAGATCCTTCCTCAAAGGAGCTAATGTCATCAGAACAATGGCCAGGAGCTCTGAGCAGTCCTCAGAAACCAAAGAACAGTAAACTTCTTTCGGGACTTGGGAGAGGAGCTTTCTCTGGTCCTTACTTAGTTCCAACCTTGGATCCCCACCCTCTCTTGCAATGACCAGCAGGGTTGCTCTGGAGCCACCCCACCCCCCCAAAAAAAATTTGATCAGATAGACAGAGACCAATAAGGAAAGCTTAGAACTAGACAGGATATGTACACCCTGGACTCACATATATCTTACTAGGTAGAATACAAATATTAGTTACTCCTCGCTAAGGTATTGAAGATTTCTCTGCACACCCCTGCTAAAACTGTTCTGCGTCTCAATTGCTAACATATGGCTAGTTACAGTTATAAGCCAGATTGGACTATCCTAAAATTCACCAAGTTCAGTAACAATCATGCTTCAATACTATAAGCAGCTAAATATAAAAATGGAAATAGACACGAGACAACTGAAGAGTACCCTATAACCATTTTAAGGTGTATAGCAGACGGTTCTGTATAAACTAAAATTGAAATGTCAATGAAGTAGTCACAGAATATGGTTAAGAACTTGCATTTTCTAACGTATTGGTCACTCAATACCATCTCAATTAACTTCATGTTGTTGTAAATTGTTGTTAATGATATTTTGTGGCTTTTCATTGGAGGGGATGATATTCTGCCAGCTCTACTTTCAGACCAGGGATGGTCTCCCAAGGAAACTGTTGAATTTATTTGGACAATAAGATGCTGGACTCTATACATGGTTCATGCTCGCAATGAAGGAATCATGACTGGATTTGAACCTTAATACTGCAACAGTGCCGAGAAATCCAACATGGGGGAAGGGCATGAATGGCATCCTATGAAACTGTCATAAAATGAAATCAAATAAATGGGAAAATTATTTTATTTTTATTGGACAGTCAGATATACAGAGAAGAGGAGAGACAAAGAGGAATATCTTCCATCTGCTGGTTCATTCCCCAAGTGGCCACAATGTCTAGAGCTGAGCCAATCTGCAACCAGGAGTTAGGAGCCTCTGCCAGGTCTCCCAGTTGGTCCCAAGGTTTTTGGTTGTCCTCAACTTATTTCCCAGGCCACAAGCAGGAATCTGGCTCCAAAGTGGGACTGCTAGGATTAGAATTGGCACCCATATGGGATCCCAGCGCATACAAGGTGAGGACTTGAGCTGCCAGGCTATCACGCTGGGCCCATGTGATTGTTTCTTTATGTTGTATCTCTGCAGTGTAGACTGCTGGAAGACATACTTGCTCTAAAGCCATTCTAACTTCATATTACCTTTTTAATATCACGATTAAGTGATTCTTGGTAGGAGATCAGAGAGAACACACCATACACAAAACACACACACACCAAACCAAACCAAACCAAGAAATATGGTAAATCTGAAACATACAATATTGACTCAAACATAGAGTGTAATTGTATGTGTTTTTATAAGCATAAAATTATTTCACCGGAAGAATAAAATGGAAGCTATACAGATACAAGTTGCAGGTTTAAGGAATCCTGTAAAGACAGAACTGGGAAGTAGTGGTGACAGTAGTGTAAGGAAACTTTCAACACTATCACTGACTTTCTTGGTGACCTCATGCAAGAAAGTTCTCTTGATCTCATTTCTCCACCAGAAAATGGCAACGTTATACTACATATCATGAGGCCATGAGGCCCTTTATAGCACTTGACCTTCTGTGGCATTAAATGTTCTTTTTCATGTTTTCTCTCCAGGTGGAAGAATACTTGGTGAATCCACTGAGAAGTAGACTGTCACCACAATCCATTTTGTGAGTAACTCTGTTGAAGGTTTCTGGGCTTGTATATACTGAGAGTGTGCCATTTACCGCTTAATTTGCGCACTGCAATGGCTCTGGCAGTCTATGACATCCACTCTTTTGAATTGAAGGGCATGGTGACATTGGCATTCTACCTCAGTTAGTGGTTGCATCACCTTTTATAACTAGTTGTTGGGTCGTGATCCAAAGATGGCTACTGACTGTAGTCTACGTTTCATAATATAAGGATGCCATTTTGAGAAGCGACTTATTAATGAAGGAGAATGTTGGGTCTCTTGAAATAATGAAGCCTTTGAAAGACAAGTACCGTTTACAAAATTTGAGTTCTACTCTGTGATGAGACTTAAATAAGGAACTTGATTTTTTTTCATGTTTTATTTTTATATGCGACAATCCAGTATCAATTAGGTTGATTCCTGGTATGTGGTATCTGTCTCCTACAATGGTAAGGCAAATAGCCAGTAGGTATTTGAAAAATGAATGAATGGATCTTGTTGTTTCAAATCAGTCCATGTCCTCCAAGACCAATTTAAAGTGAGAGAGAAGATATGTGTTTAAATTAATACAAGGTAAATTGCAACCTATGTATGCTATAAGAAAAAAATTAAGTCAACTAGCACAAAAATTTCAGAGCTGAAGAGATTAGATGGAATTAAGAAAAGGAAAGAATTTGTACTGAGGAAGAGTAGCAGAAAGAAGGAAGAGGGAAGAGGATATCGAGGTTATCCGGTGTGTAAGTAGGGACAAAGATGGATCATGGTGTGCAGAAAAGCATGGACTAGGAAGCATGAATGGGGAAGAAATTTGAAAAGTCAGTTGATGAGGGAAGACATTGTGTGGTTAATTTGGACTTCTCTAGAAAACATAGAGTTGCTAGATGATTTTGGGAAAGAATGTGCTATGATCAGAATTCATTCATTTAAACATATGAAGTATAATATAAAGACTCACAGCATTATATTTTTATGTCACAGTAGTGATTTATTTTTTTGGAATCTAATGCTTACGCTGGGTGAAGAAAATGAATCCTTTGAAGAGGCCAGAATATTCATTGATATGAAGAATTTATTAAATGCTTCCTATTATTTGTTAAAGTCTATGTATTTTTTAAAAATTATTATACAAAGATAAATATTCCAAATGACAAGCATTGTATTTCATTCCTTAGAACACCAAAGGATTACCCAAGCAATTTTGATGTTATTATCAATATAGATGCAATCTGATTTTTTTCTGGTGTTTTTTGTATTGTTTTCCATCACTTTTTTTCTTTTTATTTCGTTTTATGACACAGTTTCTTAGACTCTGAGATTCCCCGATTGCCTCCCCATACCCTTCGCCCATGTTAAATTCTTCCACATTGTTGCAGTAGTACAGTTTATATCCAGTCATGGTTCCTTCATTGCGAGCATGAACCATGTATAGAGTCCAGCATCTTATTGTCCAAATAAATTCAACAGTTTCCTTGGGAGACCATCCCTGGTCTGAAAGTAGAGCTGGCAGAATATCATCCCCTCCAATGAAAAGCCACAAAATATCATTAACAACAATTTACAACATCATGAAGTTAATTGAGATGGTATTGAGTGACCAATACGTTAGAAAATGCAAGTTCTTAACCATATTCTGTGACTACTTCATTGACATTTCAATTTTAGTTTATACAGAACCGTCTGCTATACACCTTAAAATGGTTATAGGGTACTCTTCAGTTGTCTCGTGTCTATTTCCATTTTTATATTTAGCTGCTTATAGTATTGAAGCATGATTGTTACTGAACTTGGTGAATTTTAGGATAGTCCAATCTGGCTTATAACTGTAACTAGCCATATGTTAGCAATTGAGACGCAGAACAGTTTTAGCAGGGGTGTGCAGAGAAATCTTCAATACCTTAGCGAGGAGTAACTAATATTTGTATTCTACCTAGTAAGATATATGTGAGTCCAGGGTGTACATATCCTGTCTAGTTCTAAGCTTTCCTTATTGGTCTCTGTCTATCTGATCAAATTTTTTTTGGGGGGGTGGGGTGGCTCCAGAGCAACCCTGCTGGTCATTGCAAGAGAGGGTGGGGATCCAAGGTTGGAACTAAGTAAGGACCAGAGAAAGCTCCTCTCCCAAGTCCCGAAAGAAGTTTACTGTTCTTTGGTTTCTGAGGACTGCTCAGAGCTCCTGGCCATTGTTCTGATGACATTAGCTCCTTTGAGGAAGGATCTGGGCTTCTTCCATCCCATGTGGGAGTTCCAAAAGGGATGGAAGACCTCAGAGTTCTTGGCCTAAAAGGGCAAACCAATTCCCCACGGTCTCCTTGGCAGTTGGGATATAGTCCTTGGTGCCCGTACTGATAGTCCTTGGTGAGGATCTGGGAGTCTCCAGGGTTGGGATACAAGCCTCTTCCTGTCTTCCTTCTCCACTCTGGGTCCTCTCCGCCCCCCGCCCTTCCCATCACTCTCTGCATATGAACTCCTGTTAAGAGGCTCTTGGATGCCACTGTATGTCTTTATAGTGTTAATGCAGATTTGAGTCTGCTGTGTGTAAGTTACCTGTTATGTTCTTGATAGATTATGCTTAATATCTTCCTTATACACTTAAAGAAGTTGGAAGATTTTCTCCTCTTCTGACCCATTAAGGAATAACATAGGGTATGAAAAGCATATAAGGGGCCTGGTGCAGTAGCATAATGGTTTAAGACCTTGTTTTGAGCGCTCTGGGATCCCAGATGGGGGCTGGTTCTGATCCTGACAGCTCTGCTTCCCATCCAGCTCTCTGCTTCCGGCCTGTGAAGGCAGTTGAGGATGGCCCAGAGCTTAGGGATCCTGCATCCACATGGAAGAGCCCAGGGAGGCTCCTGGCTTCAGATTGGTTCAGCTTTAGCCATTGTGGCCGCTTGGGGAGTGAACCATTGGACTGAAGATCTTCCTCCCTGTCTCTCCTCCTTCTGTATATCTGCCTTTCTAATAAAAATAAATAAATGTTTTTTTTAGAAAAAGCATATCAGGCTTTTTAGATCTTTGATATAGATCATGAGATGCAATCTAATTGTTAACTGCATAACACTCTGTTGCAAGAATTACAGTATATGGGTCCTCGCCTTGTATGCGTCGCGATTCCATATGGCTGCAGGTTCTCATCCCTGTGGCCCCACTTGTCATCCAGATTTCTTCTTGTGGTCAGGAAATACAGTTGAGGATGGCCCAAAGCTTTGGGACCCTGCCCTTGTGTGAGAAACATGAAGCGGCTCCTTTCTCCTGACTTTGGATTGGCCCAGCTCCAGTCATTGCAGCTGCTTGGGGAGTGACCCATCAGATGGAAGATCTTTCTCTCTGTCTCTCCTCCTCTTTGTAAATCCACCTTTCCAATAAAAATAAATAAATCTTTAAAAAAAGGACTGCAGCATATTCATCAATACTAATTATTTTGTGGTTGATACTCAATCCTAGTAGAAGTGAAGGCCTATAAGTTGCAAAATATACTCTTCCAAATAGTATGATCATAATTTATAGTTTGTAATCCAGTACAAGCAGAAAAAAAGCAGATATTGAAATTAGATGTTTGGATTCAATTTTGACTGCCAATCAGTTAATGAAAACTGGAATTGGTGGCTAAATTTCTCTGAATTTCTGTGTGGAATGAAAAAATTTCTGTATGGTGCCGTGTAGAATGGAAAGGTATCTGTATAGTGCATGGAAAGGTATTGACAAGAAAAAAAAACTGGCTACCTGCAGCTACTGCAGGTATTATTGTTCCCATACATTGTTCCTAGGTCATATTTGCACACAGTAAAACATAATTTTGTAACAACTGAGACAGTGTTGGTTTTATGGGTATGTTGTGTCACATACCCATAAAGCAACAAGAACAGTGGTAGAATGGACAAGCCTGGGGAGGATTAGACTGGAGGATGAGAGAATCTGCTGCCAAGGCTTGGGACTGGGAAGGCTATGATTTACAGTCAAGGGTTCAGTATCAACACAAAGCTCAGGAGGGCCTGGGTGTGGAAACTAAAGCCTGAGTGGGAGGATGACTGCAGCAGGAAGATATTCAGTAGTGGGGAAGGCAGGACATAGAATGGGTGTCTGTGAGTGGCAAGAGCTCCTAAAAAAGTAAAGGTAAAGCTCTCATCTGACTTTTGGGATCCTTGGATAAGACATAAGATGAGGGGACCAGAAACTTGGGAAAACTGAGGAAGAGCTCAATGGAATTCTTGATTGTTGAGCATTTTTTTCCCTGAATATACTGAGAGTAATGTTGATATAATTTAATTTCAGAGTCCACTGACTGTTAGCTTAAGATTATTGGTAAGTTCTTAGCTTTCTTATGCCCAGCTTGTTTTGGATTCAGAGAATACAAAGGCAGCTCATTAAGGTTGGTAATCGGAGTTGTTTTAATTTTCCTACAAATATCCAGCGATTAGACTTTATGTCACTAAGGCCGCTTCCAGGAAGAGCCTGCAGTGCAAAGGACCAAAACAGCAAGTATTTCACAGTAGTGTTTGATTTAGAGAATAAACGGGTAAAATGGGAGAGTGACAGATGTAGTAGAGCATGGAAGTCACAGTGGCTATGTAAACAAGGAAATCAGACACACATCACCTACTGGAGGATCTCTTAAAATCAATCCTGAACCAAGAAGGAATTGCTGTCAGTAGTCCGTAGTGATAGCAAGCAGATTCTCAGCCGTCTTCATGCTAAGACATGGAGACATTTACTGATGAAGAGAATATGGTCCTCCCAGACCCTTTGAGAGGTTGCTAGGATACCACACTACTGCAACATGTTGTACTCTGTACACAAGCGCTTGATGTATGGAGCTGTCTACACTGAGAGCTACCACTGAGTATGCTTGAGAGAGTTCTCTCCCCATTGGTGGTACAATGCCACAGTTCCTGCATGTAGGCCTCTGAGACACCTGCAGACATTGCCAATATAAATTACTGCTGAAGATGCTATACCTGGAATGCACCTGCCTGAAACCTAAGCCAGTGTCACCTCAAATGAACACACCACAGAGGAAAACCTTTTATTATGCATGGCACCTTATAAAATTAAAGAGGCACTTTTTCCACCAGATACACAAATAACACGCAGGGTTGCAATAAATGACTCCTTCAGAAGGAACACAATACCTCTGACGACAGAACCCAAGGGAATAGAAGTTGCTTGACAAAGAATTCAAAAGGGTAATTTTAATGAAACGTGAAAAGATATAACAACACACATAGAACTGATCCAATGACATTAGGATGACAATTTATATGAATCAGAAAATCAGAGGTAAAGATTATTAAAAAGAAGCATTGTGAAATCTTGTTGATAAATATTGCATTCATGAAATAGAAATACAGTTGAAAGCAGAACTGAACAGGCAGAGGAAAAATTTCTGAATTTGAATACAGGTGGTTTGAAACTGCAGACAAAAAAAATGTTGAGAAGAATAAAGAAAGCTTTCAAGAGTTAAAGGACAATAATCAGCAAACATTTATGCTATAAAAAGAGAAGGAAAAGTTACAGAAAGCCTATTCAGTGAAGTAATTGCTGAAAATTTCTCATATATCAGGAAAGATATGGATATAAATATCCAGGAAGTGCAAATGACTCCTGGTCAATTTGATCAAAAGATGTATTTTAGGGTCTGATGTTGTGGCATAGCAGACATACCACATGGCTGCTGGTTTGTGTCTTGTTGCTTTGTGATCCTGCTCCCGACTAGTGCATCTAGAAAAGCAGTTGACATATACTTGGGAGTCCCGGATGAAGCTTCTTGCTAGCTCTGACCATTGTGGCCATTTGGGAAGAGAACCAGGCGATAGCAGATCTCTCTCATTCTCTTTCTCTCTGTAACTCTTTCAAATAAAAGAACAAGTCCTTAAAATATCCTTTTCATGGTTTAGGTAGCAAAGTTGCTGAGCACATAAATGAAATTTGTAAAATAGCAGTAGAAAAGTTCAAATCACACATAAAGAATTTTTCATTTGATTGATGGTGGCAAACTTTTCAGCAAAATCTTGTATAACAGAAAAGAAAGTGAAAGTATCAAGGGATCGAGGCTTGGTATGACAAGGGGAAAATTGAGGTTATTCATTAACTACAAACCAGCCACATAAGAAATACTAATTGGTTTTTACACTGGAAATAAAAAGATGACCATCATGAGAATGAAAATATAAAATTCAAAAGCAGACAAGATTAAAAAATGAGAGGAGATAATTAAACACTAAAATGTAGAAAGATACCATATAAGGATTAACTTGAGAGGAAGAAAAATAAGGATATAGAAAACATCCAGGAAAAGGTAACAGAGAGGCAAGGGTATATACTTATTAGTAGCAATATTGAAAAGAAATGGATGAAGTTGTCTAATATAGGCAGACCAAATGAATGAATAAAGTCATACTGAGAGTTTTGTTTCCTATAAAAAATTAATTTCATCAGTAAAAATACTTATACACTGAAGCTTAAGAGATTGACAAAGATGGACCACAAAATTGGGAATCCAAAGTGAACAGGGGTAGCTATGACTGCATGTAATTGAAAAATGTACTTTCATTCAGAACCTGTAAAAAAAGACCAAAGGGCCACTATATTATGATAATGGATGAATTCAACAAGAGCAAGTGACAATTACAAATATACATGCACACAGTACTGGAATAAGCATTTATGAAAGCAGACTTTATTATATCTAAAAGGATAGAGAGTCTGTAATACGACAGCATTAAAGAAGAGTCATTCAGATAAAAGTATCAACAATAAAATGCTGGGAACAAGTCATACTTCAGACCAACTGGAATAAGCATTCCAGAACACTTCACCCAACAGTTCACAATGCAGATTCCTCTCGACAGCAATTCTCTAGGCTAGACCACAGGTGAGATCTTAGCACTTAAAACATATATTGATATCATACCACATATCTCCTCTGAAAATAATGGACTAAGACTAGAAAAGCAAAATGATTTTTAGAAATTATACAAATATATGGCAATTAAACAATATTCCCATAAAAAACTAAAGGACCAATGAAACTTTCAAATGATAAATTAGAATATTCTTGAAAAGAAAATGAAAACTTAATGCATCAAAATGTTTGGAACATAGAAAGCAATATTGAAAAAGAAGTTAAAACAGTAAGTGTTTATATAAAGTAATAGATTTCTAGTAAACAACATACTGATGTAGCACAAGGAACTTGAAGAAGCAAGAACAAGCAAAGGAAAATTATGAGACTAAAGAAATAACAAGAATCAGAAAAGAGGTAAATGAAATAGAGACTGAAATACCAAAGATTAGCAAAGTAAAGAATGCATTTTTAAAAAAAGAATGCATTTTTGAAAACATGATTATATTTGGCAAAATTTTAAATAGACTGTCTAAGGTATGGATTCAGTCTAAATATGCATCAAAAGAATAAAGAAAATATGAATACAAAGAATGGAATATTATTCAGCAATAAGCAGTGTGACAGAACATTAGGCTAATTGGAATAAGTTAAAGGAAGACAAACACCTCATTTTCATAAATACTAAAGACAAATTTTATATCAAATAAATCAAGACTATAATAATGGTTTCTAAAACATGGGAGAAATATTGAGGAGGGAAAGAGGATGGTTACTATGTGTCTGGGTATAGTTGGACAAGGAGAATAACTTCCAATGTCCCAAATATGGAAGAATATAATTAGCAAAAATTTTTAAAAGTTAGATTTTAAATAGCTGGTAAAGTGAAATTTGAATATTTATAACACAGAGAAATATATATCAGAAACCATAAACCTTCCAGTTGCCCAGATATAATCATTGCATAGTGTACACAGGACTGTAGGCCAGTGAAAAAATCAAAACACCTGGGAAAAATATCTGAAGAGGGAGAGGTAATAGCTCTTTTTAAGTAGATATTTGGGGAAAAATTGCTGACTTAAGCTGTAGGGAATATGTAGTGAATTCTTCAAGTCAAGTGTCAAACAGGAAATACAGTGAATGGAAAAAATCTATCTTACAAGTGAGGGAAAAATCAAAAGATTGCTTAATAGAAATTTAATATTGAGATTTTAGGTGTTCTATAAAAACTCTGATTTATTTTAAAATGCTTATGAGAATAAAACTATTTTCTATTATGCCTTTCTGTAGTGGAAACTACTCAAGTAAAAAAACATTTAATTTCTGTATATTAATGAACTTTTTCAGCTGTACCCAACACTCCACCAACTCAGATCCTTACTATAAAAAGAATACAAGAACAATCTTCTTTCAACATAGAGGGAGAAAGGAGAAATAGTGGAACCTCAAAAGCCCTTGTTTGAGGCAGAGAAAGATCTGAAAATAAGGTCATTTGATACTTGTAATGAAAACAAAGAAAAACATTCATTTTCCAAAGGCTAAATAGATGCATAAAAAGCAATATCAAAGTAAGAGACCTGATATTTTTATTGGCCAAGAAATACACACACTCACAGAGCCACACATAAAATTAACTACCTATATTTACATGAACATGTTTAGTTGAACTAAAGTATATTTCAACTAAAATCTTTCCTGAGGATTAGTAAATAGAGTTTTTCATGTGTGTATGAAAATCTGAAGTAGGAGCTAGTTTTCCCAAGGTTATCAGTTGGTTAGTAGAAATGACTTATTTCTCCCAGTGTAAAGGTTTTGCTGCTTTTCTCCTAGCATTTTCTCAATGCTCCTCCTTTTTCCTGAAAACCTAATATTTCTTGCTTAGATTGGGATTTCCAGAAATAAATCCCAAGGAGACAATCCATCTGGAACAGAATTTTAAGGATGTATTTCCAGGAACAACCGGTAAGGTAGTAAGTTAGTGGTATCCAGAGAGACTTCTAAGTTGGGGACCACCACCAAGCAAGGTCCCAAAGGTGAAGTCAGTGCCTGCTTCATGGCAGAGCCTCGGGGAGAGCAGAGATAGCCCTGTGGGGTTTTGCCAGTTCTGTCACAGAGCAGCTAGAGCACTCCTGTCGCTCACCCACCAGTCATTTGGTAAAGGCCTTTGTCCGTCTCTCCTGATCAGGACTGAGCTGGAGCTGAGAGGACATGAAGTGCCAGTGCACCAGACTGCTTGAGTAGGCAAATGTGTTTTGGCCAACAAAGAGACAGCGAGTGCTGGCTGTCAGGAGTAAATATTTTCTTGAGGCTGTTTATGAAATTGGTAATAAGATCTAAGTGTGGAGTGTTGACATTGGTCCCCCTTCAGCCATAGTCGGTGGAATACCACACCCTTTGTGATCAGGTTCCAACTACTCTGCTTTCACTCTACCCTTGCCTCCCCATCCCCTGCTTCAGTAGGCACTGCTCACTCTGATCTTATTCTCCCTCTCCACTTGCTTCTTCCCACTCTACTACAACTACTCTACTCTTGTGTAAAGGCATGTCCACTGCTGCATTTTTCTCCCTGCACTGATTTCTCAAACACTTGTGTTCACTTGCTTTATTATTAGGAAAATTCTTGCTGTGTCTTTTTCTTTATGATTCCTTTGTGTGTGACTCCTTTCAAGTAGAGTGCTGGGATGGATAAATTGGCTTCAGTACATGCTGGGTAGAGGAACGAAAAAACTGCAAGGCTCTCTTCCTCCTGAAGTATTTTCCATGATTGCATCATCATTTTTCAATGAATCGGCATTATTTGTATACGTGTGCCAATTTTTTTTGTGGATTTATAAGCTTCTTGTGGTCAGGAATCATGTTGAGTTCCTTGTGGCAAGATCTAGCATGTATTCTGACATGGTAGGATCTCCTACAAGGTTAGTTGGCACACTTGAACTAAGCTTCCATTCTGACAGATGAACAGCTTGGATACGTAATCCTGGACGAGGTCAAACTTTTCAGTTTTCACTCCTGTTCACACCTAATCCTTTGAGGCATATTGTCATAGGCTACTAATCAAAATGATGGCCGAACCTTTGGAAAGCATCAGTGTTTGCTGTGTGCATGCTGTTGAGGGTGATGTGCAATCCCAAGTGTCTGAATATTTTTTTTCTCCCTCTCATCATCTACTCTTACAACTGTATCTTGAGTTTTTTTTTTTTGTTTTCCTTACAGGGGGATAATTTTTGAAGTGTAGGAATTAATTATACTTTCTTCTCCCTTGAAGCATTGCTAAATTAATGGCTTGACATCACATCTATCCCACGTTCTCTAGGCTCTCTAAGGTCTATCAGTGTTGCAGAGTTGTTGGGAACACAGAAGAAACTGAATAAGAAAATAATCTTTGGGAATCAGTGAATGGATCCAAAAATGTTTCATCTGGGGATGCATTTGGAGCCCTGGGCTTGCTTCTGTTTGTGTTGCCAGCACATGATGTATGCTCAGCCACAAAGGCTTGCTTGTGTTTGCATTGGTACCCTGTTTCTTCAGGTCTAAATCATTAAAGTAGGAAATATCCCCTCTGGGTTTTTACATGAAAATGAAGAGTTTTAGATTGGAAATCATTTTGTAAACCTCCAGCAGTTTTATTTTGTCTAGACACAGGCAATAAAAAGAAGAGAAATCATCAGAGATGATAATAAGATGCCACATGTGAGAGGATGTGCTTCCCACAGAGCCATGATTGCTTTTTTACACGTTCTGTGACCTCCTTTCCATCATCCTATCGTATTTGCAACTTTGGGAGCCACTCTTCTTTGTTTCATTACTGCTCCAGTATAGAAAGTGTCAACAGCTGTGGACTAGCTTCTCACTGAAAGAAAATAACTGAGCCAAACAGAAGAAAAAGACATAGTGATAGAAGATATTTCCAAACTGTGGTTCATATTTCCATAGGTATAGTAACATAATATGTTTTGGAAGTTTTTTTTTTTTTCAGACTCCCCAATTCTCTCTCTGCATGCTGTGTTAACTGAGGTAAATTTGAGTGAGTGTGTCAATGGCCTGTCTGATGAATTCTGTGCTCACAGACCATGTGCATGAATGGGGCTATAACCATCATGCGTTAATCCCCATAAGCACCATGTGTTGATCCCCATTCAAACATCACATTCACGAAGACCAAGGCCCCTAAAATGACAAGTAATATAAATATTTGCTAGCTTAAAGCTAACACCCTAGAGTTTCTATTTCCCCATGTTTTGCTTTCCCTTGAGCTATCTTTGACATATTTATCGATGAGTTCCCCTCTGTAGGATCAAGTAGCATAATCCTTGAACACAGAAAGGCTCCATAGCCTAGTTTGACTTCAGTTAACACTTTGATAGTCAAGCAGGAAGTGAAAATGTCAGTTGATTTTTTATAAAATGACATGGAAACCCCCAATCTAATTATGCTTTGTTATTTATTTGTAATTATATCTATCACTGTATGAAATCCAGAAATCATATTGTTGTTTCATTGAATTTAAAAAAGATCAAAACACTTATAAAAATAAGATAGTCTCTGTCAATATGCTTTTTCTGTCTTCTTTAAGAGATTCACTTTACCTAAAAGAGTTTTATGTGTATAGATGTATACACACACACACACACACACTCAGAAACATTGAGAAATTTGCATACACCACTTTTTCACAAGCAGGACCTTGCAAGCTCAGTCTTGTTGTGTAAGCAAATCTAATTTTGGTTTTGAGCATTAACACTGAAGATATAGGAGGCATTATGCCATCCAAGAGCAGCTACATGCCAGTTTCGTCTCTAATATTTGTTAGCTCTGTGATCACAGGCAAGTTATTTAATCCCTTTTATGAAGTTTGGAGATTACTTCGGTGTCCTCCAAAAGTCCCTGTATTAAATCCCTGATTCTGAAAGTCTTATACTAATCCATTCCCAGAATCTAAAAGTAGGGACTTTGGATAGTGATTAGGTTGTGTATAACAGACCCACAGTTGAGTCATTGTGGCTTTATATGGAGAGAGCACGTAAATAAAGACAATTGGCATGTCCTGTTTTTCTGTTTCCTGGCTTGCTGAGGTGACCATTTCCCTGCAGGTTCTGTGTCACCCTCTAGCCTCACCGATGTCTGAACCAATGGAGTCTGACCCATTTCGGACTGATAACGTATACAACCATAGACCATAATTTTTTTGTAGTTGCTTATCTGAGATATGTAGCTACAGTACTAAAAAGCTAATATACCTTTCAAACAAAATTTTCTTCATGTCTAAAATATGGATAATAATAATTCATGAGCTTTTTGTGGTAATTTCATGATATAGTCTCCAGCATTAAACTCATGCAGAATTCTTGATAACAGCAGTAAGACTAATATTACTGTATACTTTCTATGTGATAAGCATTAAGATTAATCCTAGGTGGCTAGACAAATTGGCAACATTTTGTGTAAATTTTATAGATGAGGAATTTAAAGCACAGAGATGTTTCTTAATTTACCTGATAACAAGTAGTTATGTGCTAGGTTTCAACCATTGACAGACAGTTGTCACATGTGTCCTTACACATTGACTATGATAGTTATGGTGTTCTCTGGATCAAAAGTAATGGTGACTTAGAATCCGTATACATTGCATATAGTGTAACTTGGACATCTTTATACATTGCATATACAGTTTCTAATAGCATTTCTTCATGGAGGAAGGGAGAATATTCTAGTTTCATGAAGGAAAGGCCATCAGAGGAGTTGGGAGATGAAGGGAGCTTATGTCTCAAGCTCAACATCTTTGGGGAATATAAAGAGAAGGAGTTGCCAGGATATGAACTCAGAGACACAGAATGAAGAGAGTGAAACTACTGACAGGCCATAGAAATCTGTGTAATAAGGAGTCACGACAAGAAACAAAATCTTACCCTAGAGATTTAAGAAGAATCAAGAAAAGATGAGAGATGGAGAAGAGAGGTTGGGTTTCAGTTACAGTATTTGGACCCTTGGATACAGCGATGGCTGGATTTGTCTTTCACACTTCCTATTTATATAAGTTAATGCTTGTTTTTTTTATTGTTGCTTACATTGTATTATGTAGTACAGTTTTATAGGCGCTGGGGATTCCCCCCACCCCTCCCATACCCCTCCCCCCATGGTGGATTCCTCCACCTTGTTGCATAACCATAGTTCAAGTTCAGTTGAGATTCATTGCTTGCAAACACATGCCTAGCATAAAGTTCAGCGTCTTATTGTCCAGATAAGTTCAGTGGCCTCTTGGGGAGACCTTCTATGGTATATAAGTTAATGCTTTTTTTAAGTAGGTTTGTGTTGGTGTTTCAAAATTTGCAAGGTAAAGAATCTTGACAAGTACAAACAACTAGAGGATGCTATTATTTAGGCTATAAAACTATGAAAGAGTGACTTAGAGATTTGGTGGCACAGAGGGAAAACTTTGAAATAGTCACGCTGGCTACTGGATTTAAGGAACCAACTGAATACTAATGAAATCTTGTAGGGAATTATTTCTTCATTATGTTTAGCCTTGGGAAGGCTACTGAAGAGTTCTGCCATTTTTTGCTCTGTGGCAGTTATTGACAGACAATCATTTTTCCTGGAAAATTGACTCCTAACAATATGACTCAAGGATGTTTTCTGTCCATTTGTTCCAGGGGCAAAAGCGAGGTATGAGACGCACATAGCATATTCCTGAGAGTTCTAGGGTCGTCTGCTGAAAATACCCCTCTTGAAGCCCGAGTAATCCCTCACCTTCCAATAAAAATTTTTAAATTTTAGTTTATTATACTTAGTTCATTGTTTTAAATTATTGCAAGAGAACAATTATGAAATAAAGAATTCATCAAGTTGTGTGAAAGAGAGAGCTCTTTTGCACCTTCGAGAAGTATGGAATAATTTCCCTGTGACCTTCAACAAAACTCTGTAAAACAGAATCCTCAAGGTCAAATCTGTCTGATAATGAAATAGTATAGTACTGGACAGGATGCAGTAGACTCTGGTTCTTCCTGCATGTACACCTACAATCTTGGCAATTACTATAAAGGGCAATCGACAAAGGAGCTCTGAAAGTAATAAGGGGAAAATTGGGTTGTACCTCAGGACTATGTGAAAAATATGGGAGAATGCCTTATATCCTCCCACCAAGCTGAAAATGCAACACAGACTCAGAATTTCCTGAACACCAACCTAGCAATAGGAGGAAGCACAGGTAGTCTAATTTCCACCCAAGTCACATGAGAGTGTCTATAGAGATATCTGATAAACTGGGAATCACCAGCAAGGGGGGTTTAACCTGGAGACAGCTAAGGGAAGTGTTGTTTTCTTACTAGGCTTTAGTATTGTTTCAAACACGCCCCCAAACCCTATTTAGAGACTCTGGGTATTTCGTGAGACCAAAAGGAATTGAACCTAAACAAGGGCCCATCCTTGGGAGCTTCTGTGATGTTAAGGATCTGAGAAACTTCTATCTAGAGATACTGTGAGAGCTGTGTAACACTAGAAGCAGGAGTAGGAATCCTACCATGACAATTGCCAGGCATCTGAAGTTCTCGCCTCTTCTATTTTTTTTTTTTGCTTTCATTTTTAAACTTATATTATTTTCTAAGATATGGTTCTATAGGTGTAGGGATCCACCCCCAAGCCTCCCCTTTCTCCTTCCATATTGTCCACCTCCCACTGCTACCCACCCCCCATGTTATTATAATAGTATAGTCCTTCAGTAACAGTTACAAGTTTAACATTGTGAAGTTTCTAAGCATAGCATGACATTGCAGGTACAGGCAGTAGTAAAAAATTTACTATCCTATTATCAAAGCATATTTACTTCTCTCTGTTTGACAAGTTTAGCCATGGAGAGTGCTAGGCCAGGGAGACCTTTCTGTTCTCACTAAGGTGAGACTCCCCTCTCCTGTCAGTCAATGCTCATTGGTTCAGTCTAGCAAAACTGTTCCACTATCTCAAGCAATAACGGCAGGGACCACCAATAGCCCTGAGCACCATCATACAAATAAAACACACCCAAACAGAATAAAAACAAAAACAAAACAAATGAAAAAAGGAAAAAGAAACAGAAGCCCAACAATACCACAAAGAGACTGAAAGGTAAATTGTCATTAGTTGTCATTGGAACCATAGCCCAATAAAATAGGCCAGGATATACCCGCATGCCTAATTTTCAAGAGTTATAGAAAGATTAAAGTGGGATCTAGGTTCTTGTAACACAACATACAAAGTGTCCATGATACAGTTTAAATCACACGTGTTACCAAAAATTAGGAAAATCACAGCCAGAATGAGAAAAATATAATCATTACAACACTGAGAAGACTCAGGTGCTGAAATTACATTAAGAATTTTAAAACAGCCAAATAAAATAATCCAGTAATTAGTTACAAATTCCCTTGAAATAAAAAGGTGACAGAAAACATCAGAAAAAATAAGACTTTTCAAAGCAGAATTAAGTAGAAATTAAAGAACTGAAAAATTGATGATGTATAATGACAGTTTATTGGGGAAAGAATGTTTAATTTACCAGTTAAAATTCCCACATCACACAACAGAATATCCAGCTTTGATCCTAACTCTTACTCCAGTTGAATTTTCCTGCTAATGCAGACCTTGGGAGCAGAGAAGTTGGCTCAAGTAAATGGTCCCTACCACTCTGGTAAGGGATGTAGATTGTATTCCTGGATCCTGTTTCTCCTCTTAGTCCAGAAACATGCAATAAGCTGCATAGATATGTTTTAATAATTAAAGAAAATGTGTACAAATAAATACCCTCATAGGGTCCGCAGTATGACTCAGAATATTAATTTGCTATGTGGCAGGCCAGGATCCCATAAAGGTGCCAGTTTGAGTCCTAGCTGTTCCACTTCCTATTCACATCCCAGCTGGTGGAAAAGCAATAGAAAATGGCCTAAAATCTTAGAAGCCTGCATCCATGTAGGAGATTTGGATGAAGCAAGGCAAGGACCTTAGCCACTAGTCTAAAATGCTGGGTATAAATATATATATATTTATATATATATATATATAAATGCTGTCAAAAATTGCTTATGTTATCTGTAGGAACATAATAAATGAAAAACAAACAGAAAATAGATAATTAATTAAATGGCAGATCTAAGTAACATACCAAAAATTATTTTAAATGTAAGTGGTCCAAATCTAACAAAAGCAAAGACTTGCCAGAGTAAACAATAAAAGACCCAGCTATGCTATTTATAAGAAATTAATTTAAAGGTTCACTCTTTCCAAGGGCAATAGTAACATCTCCCCTTCCTGTATACCAGATGTTCTAGTTTCTGTCACTCTAGATTGGCTTGAACAGGTCTGTTTTTGAGTAGTCCCTGGGTGGCTGTCTGCATATGGTAATTCTAACATTTTAATACTCTGATTTGATCAGATTCTTGGCTGTTCACTGGATTTCTGGAGAAGGCAAAGTCTCCCTCTCCACTTTAATAGATATCATAACATATTCTTTAGCTGTTAAAATGCTAATGAGGGAATATCATAAAAAACTTTGTTTGCATCTATTTAACAACTAACAATTTGACCAATTTCCAACAAATTAGACCATGCTACAGTTCAGTTGAAATGCTTGTTTTTGAAAAGCCAAGGCACTATTAAAACAACAAATTTATAACAAAACAATAATAGCTACCAAACCCGAGATGATTTCATTGAATTTAAAGAATTAGCATCGATTTTGTCAAGTCTCTTCCAGAGAACACAGAAAATCCTTCCTTCCTTATTTGAGGAAGATAATAGTATTATCCTGATATAAAAACCAAAAGAGAATACCAAAAAGAAGTAAAACTATAAATTAATACCTTATACTTTTTAGAGTAATTTGGACACTTAAAAGTTCTCAAAAATATTTGTACAAATCTAATAGTATTTAAAAAGAAGCATCCACTATGACCAGGTGGCAATTATTCTAGATATGCAAGGCTGATTCAATATTTGAATGTCAATGTAATCTATAATATCAAAACACTAAAGAAAAACTATGATTATAGATACTGAAATTGATACTAAAATTGATTTTATAATATCAAATATTATCATGACAAATATGTTTAGAAAGCTATGAGTAGCGAAAGAATTGCCACAACTTTATGATTCTCTATTATTAAAGCTAACAGCTAACATCAGATTTAATGATACATTAGGAAATGGTTTCCTCCTGGAATGGGAATCAAGACAAGAATGTCTTTTCCTGACACTCTTTTTAATATATTGTGGGTTTCTTGCCATGGAATAAAATAACAATAAATGCAAACCACATAGACTGAAGCAGAATAACTAAAACTGCAGATATTTAAAAATCTGTATGTATTATTTTATTTGAAGGGCAGATTTTGTAGAGAGAAGGAAAAACAGAGATCTTCCATCCTTTATTTTTTTCCCCCAAGTGGCTGCAACAGCTAGAGCTGATCTGATGCAAAGCTTGGAGTCAGTAGCTTCTCCTGGCTCTTCCACATTAGTGCAGGATCCTAAGGATTTGACCATCTTCTGCTGCTTTTCCTGTCAATAAGCAGGGAACTTGATCTAAAGTAGGTTGGTTTGAACACAAACCAGTGCCCATATGGGATGCTGGTGCCAGAAGAGGAAGATTAGCCCTTTATGCCATGCACTGGCCTCAAACTGTGGGTATTTTAAGATGACATAATTGCTCATGTAGAAAATTCTAAGGCATCTACAAAAAAAAGTTACCAGAATAGTATTAACAAAATAGTATTCAGCAATGAAAAAGAAAAAAAAAGTCCACATGTGCAACAGTCTGGATAAATACTGAACATTGTGTTAAAGAAGTAACAACAATTCTAGTAGTGAACATCAGTATGATCCCATTTCAACACTTTCTTAATAGAATGTAGAAATGGACTATAAATTAGTGGTTGTGGGGGGCTAAGGGGAAGTGAGCTAGAGGGCAAGGATAAAGTGGACCCTTGTGTTGACAGAGTCAGTCTGAATTTTAACTATCAATGTCATTATCCTTGTTGCAACACTGCACTCTGGTTCTGTAAGATTGTAAGTCAGTGTGTGTGTGTGTGTGTGTGTGTGTGTGTGTGTGTGTGTGTGTGTGTTTGAGGGAGAGAAGAGGAGAGGGGAGGGGAGGAATTTTGTTAACATTGGTGGAACTATCCTGGCTATGATATTAAACCATGGTTTTGTGAAATGTTACTACCTGGGGAACTGAGCAGAGTGTCTTAGGAATATCTGTGTGTTACCATTCTGTGTCTGAGTCTTCAAAAACTTCATTGTAAAATTTAAGTCAAAATAACATATAGTAAAACAGAGAGAGATAATAACCATGCAGTTTTTGTGCCGGTAGCTTGAAATCTACACTACAATACACCCATGTATTACTACAGAGCCTTACATGATTAGGAGGAAGATTTTTTTCCCACAGTCGAAAATCAGAGTGAAAAATCGCATTGACCCAGGAAACACAGAGATTTAACTGGGTTGCAGGAAAAGCTTGAAAGGGCTGTGCCATTGCTTTAAATCAGCATTTCTCTTAAATCTGAGTTAATGGAATGGAGAAAGACCTGTTACAGTGAAATAAATTCATAGATCAACTTCTGGGTTTACGTTTGGTGACGCTACAAATCTCTGGCTTTTAAAAATTTACCTGAGGTAAAGCCTAGAAGCAAGAAACTAAAGGCCAGTTAAAGGTAACACAATGTGAATGTTCAGTGGAAGGCCCAAATCAGATGATACAGGCAAAAGATCTGGTTAGGGAATTCCTGGTTAATGACACCGGAAAATAATACATTTGTTGAGAACCAGTCGCCACTACATGTGTTTTTCCATCTTCCTCTGTGCAAAGGGGAATTTAGAGCGGACCTTGGATCTTTCACTTGGAGGAACCAAGAAATTCTCTGTTTGTTTTGATGTCATTTGCAGTTGAATGAATGCCTAACACATGTATTACCTAATTAACATTAAAGCACACATACACACACACTCTCTCACACACACAAAGGCAGCAATGTGAGGTATTTATCCATACACAGATGCAGTGATGTCCCCACACCTCCACTATCAATGCCAGCGTGGTGCTCCCACATGCATATGCTACTGAAAGAGTCATACAGATGCAAAAGCATCCACTGTGGCATACATAGTATCTATGGCAAAAATGCTATTATATTTCATACTCTGCCCTACACCTTTGAGTTTATCATTGACTCAGAGACATTCAAAAGGAACAGATGGTGTGTAATTTCTGTAACAAATCAATGGACAGGAGTGCATGCTTTTTTGGGAGCTTCAGATGGTGATATGAGAAAATAATACAAGGAAGGTCTCTAAGGTTCAAAGTTTGCTTATTAGCTTGTGTGTTGACTTCAGTGCAGTGTGTTTCTCACAGTCCTTGGGGCCTACATGTCTATAGGGCAGCCTACAAGGAGTTGGGTTAGATGAGGTTGCAGACTGCTACAGTCTGGGATTGTCTCTCTCCTGGCATGGAAAAAGAAGCTGAGCTTCCATTAGTTGAGGAGTAGTGATCAGAGAATAGACAGGCCATATTGCCTGTGTCAGGCAGAATCGATGGTGATGGAGGAAGAAAGGGAACATTTAATATTCATAGTGAACTCAATTCTAAAATATGTGGAGAAAGAAGTATAATAAATGAACCTATCATTCAAAGATTTTCCTTCTTTCATCACTGTCATAAAGAAATTTAGCATTGGTACATTTTCTGAACACATCACACTGCAGAATTTTCATTTGCTTTGTAAAATCCTTTGTGAATGTTAAATTTTCACATTAGATCAAGGTCCAGTTTATGATCATCCATTGCGTTTAGTTGTCAGGAACAGATTGTCACATACTCTTTGTGTTCATATCATGAATAATTGAAAATAGAGGCTACTCACTTTAAAGAGTGCTCCTCACTGTGCATTTTTCTGGTGTTTCTTCACAATAAATTATAGATTATTGTTTTATGGTTTATGTGGCCCACAAATAATACTGTGTCTTTCCTGGAGCAGCAGAACCAGAGCCACATACTGTTGGTTTGTCCATAATTGTAGTGTTAGTTTGATTTCTTGGTTTCAAGTGTCCAGTTCCTCTCTCTCTCTCTCTCTCTCTCTCTCTTTCTTCTTGTTTAACTTTTAAATACTTTGTAGTAGTGGTTTTAAAATGCATTTCTGCTTTTTTAAAAAAATTATTTTTATTGGAGAGGCAGATTTACAGAGAGAAGTAGAGACAGAGGAAGATGACCGTCCATTGGTTTATTCCCTAAGTGGCTATAATGGTCAGAGTTGAGCTGATCCAAAGCCAGGGGTTTCTTCTGGATCTCTCACACAGATGCAGGGTCCTAATGCTTTGGGCCATCCTCTACTTCTTTTCTAGGCCACAAGTAGGGAGCTAGATGGGAAGTGGAGCAGCAGGGACATAAACTGGTGCCCATATCAAGTCCCAATATATGCAAGGCCAGAATTTTGCCACTGAATCATCACTCCCGGCCCTCTGCAATTTCTTATGAAACTAAACCTGAATGTATCACATGAGTGAGCAACTCTATTCCTGCATGTTCATGCAAGTTTATCCAGGCTAAGTCCACAGGAACTTTCAACAATATTTCTAATAGTAAGTTGAAAACAAAAGCATTGTGATTGAGAGAATCAACACACATATTCATAGGATTATCAAAACTGAACTCAAGATTTAAGATTTGTATATCTTATGTTTATTGTATATCAATTAAAAGGTGACTATAGACACATTGATATATTACAACTTCAGACTCAGGTCATGGATTCGATCAATAGTTAGAAATATTCTCATCTCTCATCTTTTTAAGCACTTACTGAGAGATACAAGAGGTCTTCCATCTACTTTTTCATTTTCCAGATGACTGCAACGTCCAGGGCCGGGCCAGGCCAATGTCAGCAGCCAGAAGGTGCATCTGGTTGTCTCATCTGATCACAGGGTCCCCCAAACTTAGACCATCTTACTCTGATTTTCCTGGGTCATTATCAGGGAGCTAACCTTAAAGTAGGACTGTTACAATACAAACCCAAACACATATGGACTACTGGTACTGCAGAAGAGAGTTTTACTCCCTAGCTATGCTGACCCCGAAGCATGTTTTAGCTAGCAGACACATTTTTAAATTGGAGCATAGACACTGCATTGTCCTGGTTACACTTGAGCAGAAACCAATGTATAGTGTTCAAATCGAATGTAGTGCACCTGGTATAAAACCATTGTTCTTTTAAATAAAGATGATCTCATTGAGTTAGTCTTCAGTTATTGTTCTTTGAAGAATATGTTAGCCTTATTAACAATTTGTCTGAAATATCTTCCCTTAAAAAGTGTGTTTTTGTAGTTATGATGTTCTAAAGTTGCAGATTAGATTTCTCATGTACCTCCAACTGGACAGAGAGAGGAAGGGAGAATTTGGAATTGTCAGTAAAAGTTCTTACCTGTAGCTAGATTGCAGACAAAATTCTTTTCTTTTGCTAAGCTACGCACTTGATCTTAGCCAAAAGGCTGAGAAGCTGTTTTTGCTAAGTTCTGTAAGAGCTTTCCTGCATATAAAATCAGGCCTGTATAAAATTCTAGTGGTAATAGATTATCATGTATTTCCCCAGCTAGGAACTAATTTCTCTGCTCCAGGAAAACTTTAACTTATCTGTCTTGGTTCTACCTTATGCTAGCCTAACATGCAACACTTTATATACATTTTCAATGGTTCTGAGACTTTATTTATTCATTATGAATTTATATTTGATAGTAATATCTACCTAAAAGAGTTTGTGTGTTTAGCCTAAATAAAGCAATAATTGGATTTTGGTATGTAAGAGGCAGCATTAATTGCTATCATCAAATTGTACATTTTTGCTTTCTATTTTTCTACATATGTATTTATTTGAAAGTCAGAGAGGGAGAAATACACACATACACACACAGTTTTTCCATGCACTGGATCACTCTCTAAATGGTTGCAACAACCAGGATTGGGCCAGGCCAAAGCCAGGAACTAGGATCTTCTTCTGGGTCTACCACATGGGTATAGGGGCCCATGAATCTGGGTCATCTTCTGTTGCTATATCAGGTGTTTTACCAGGGAGACTTACAGGAGGTGGAGTAGCCAGGACTCCAAGCTATGGGATGCTGGCTTTGCAGGTGACAGCTTTGCCCACTCGACCACCATGCTGGCCCTACATTATTGTTTTCCTAGTTATGTCCCAGAACAAGTCATAAAGTATGATGGGAAAGACCATGACTTACATTTTATTTTACTAGCATCTAAAATGTTATAATAATAAACATAGAATAAGGGATTTAAATTTTTGATGTCTCTCTCATTGATAGTGTAATATCAGTATATAGAACTGATTTAAAATTAATAATTTAAAATTAGCATATGCTACTAATAATTTAACATGGTTCTTTGATTTTTTTTTCTTAAAAATATTTTTATTGGGTCTGGCGCGGTGGCGCAAGTGGTTAAAGGTCCTCGCCTTGCACGCCCGGGATCCCATATGGGCGCCGGTTCTATCCCGGCAGCCCCGCTTCCCTTCCAGCTCCCTGCCTGTGGCCCGGGAAAGCAGTCGAGGACAGCCCTAAGCTTTGGGACCCTGCACCCGTGTGGGAGACCCGGAAGAGGCTCCTGGCTTCGGATTGGCATAGTATCGGCCTGTTGCGCTCACTTGGGGAGTGAATCATCGGATGGAAGATCTTCCTGTCTGTCTCTCCTCTCTGTATATCTGCCTTTCCAATGAAAAAATAATAAAAATAAATCTTTAAAAAATATTTTTATTCCTCAGGCTTTTGATTGACCTGTATTTCCCATGTCTCAGAATCATAATATGCCATGACTAGAATAAAAAATTAAATCAGTAGATTTTTCTTGATACTATGAACATGGGCCCTGTTTTTGAAGCATGTCTGAAGCTATATTGATGTGGCCAAAAAAAAGTTTAAATGTGGAATGCTAAAAAAAAATGTGACATTCACCCGTTCTTTAACCAAATATCACCTTGTATTCGTGTTTGAATTATGTGTTGATATATCTTCCCATTACCAAGATTACAGATGCTCTACATTTAACACTATATATATATATTTTTTACTATCCCTTCAATCTCCAACACCTGGTGTGGCTGAATGTACCTAGTATAGCTGACTAGGTCTATTAAATCCATGAGAAACATACTGTACAATTCTAGCCAGCCTATGAAAATAGGCTATATTAGGCAGTAATGGAGTAAGACAGTTGACACTAGAAAGAATTTTGAAAGCCATCTAGTCAAAGCTTCCTGAAATCTGCACAGGGAAATAGCAACTATATAGATCTTTAAGCAGAAAGATTTTACATCTTTAAATCTTTTTCCTGCTTCCCTGGGATTTAGCTAAAACCTAGAAGGCAAGAAAGCCTATTTTTACAGTAATAGAAAGCAGGGAAGACAATGGAGAAAGGGTAGGAGTACACACACACGGCAGGTGGCCACCATAGGTTTCTAAAAGATTTATTTGTTTTTATTTGGAAGGCAGACTGTTACACAGAGACAGAGAGTCTTCTATCCACTAGTTCATTTTCCAAGTGGCCTCAAAGCCAGAACTTAGCGGATCTGAAGCCAGGAGCCAGGAGCTTATTCCAGGCTTCTCATACAGGTGTAGGGGCCTAAGGGTTTGGACCATCATTCTCTGCTTTCCCAGGTTATAAGCAGGAAGCTGGATAAGAATTGGAGCAGCTGGGATACAAGCTGGTGCCCATATGGGATGTCAGTCCTGCAGGTGGAGGATTAGGCCATAAGCTACCATGCCACCCCCAGCATATTTCTAAAAACAACTGGGAATGGACTTTATCTGGAAAGATAAAGTGAGCTTTGAGGCTTGAATGACCAAGAGTTAGATATTTAGGGAAACAGGATTTGTATAAGCAAAAAATAAAGAGATGTGAGGTAATTCATGATAGAACAGGTAGACTACTTGGGTAAATCATGAAATGTGTGTTGATTAGTGGTTTAATTAGTGAGACTGAGATACATAAGGACACAGTATAACTTGGAAAGCAGATATTCATGATTCGAAAGTAAAAATAACCCCAAAATAATTATTAGGTATTTAGGTAGGCGAGTAATGCGATGAAAAACACTGTTGGTGGAAAACTTTTTTGGCAGGGCCATCCAGGGTGGATTGGGGTGAAAGAGATCAATTCAGGAACACTACAAAGAAGTAACTGTGATACTTCACGTATTGACTAACAATAGTCTTGTCAAGGGTATTAGTAATTGAAAGAGGTAAGAATAAGCGCAATTAAATATCTAGCAAAATTTCCAATAGCATGTGAAAATAAAAATTCAAATTATTTCATTCTAGATAACTGGCAGATCAATAGTGTGACTGAAAAGGAATAGGAACTGAAGGTGACAGCATGATGTCATCAGGTAACCTGAGGGACATGCTCACTACACACTGCTGGAGCTTACTGGAAAGAAGCATGAAATGATGAAATGATTTTACAGGTTATCAACAGGGCAAGAGAATGAATGAGGAAAAAGAATACATACAGAGAGAGATTGTTATAGGAGCCAAACACTAACTTTGAGTAGTGTCTTTGAAGAGCAAGAAGCCAAAGAAGAAAAAGAGTTAGTGAAGGAGACAGAATAAAGAGGTGGGATGGTGGGTAGAATTTAAGAAAGGGAGGGTCCGGCGCGGTGGCGCAAGTGGTTAAGGTCCTCGCCTTGCATGCCCAGGATCCCATATGGGTGCCGGTTCTATCCCCGCTGCCCCGCTTCCCTTCCAGCTCCCTGCCTGTGGCCTGGGAAAGCAGTCGAGGACGGCCCAAGGCTTTGGGAACCTGCACCCGCGTGGGAGACCCGGAGGAGGCTCCTGGCTTTGGATCGGCATAGTATCGGCCGTTGTGCTCACTTGGGGAGTGAATCATCGGACGGAAGATCTTCCTCTCTGTCTCTCCTCTCTGTATATCTGCCTTTCCAACAAAATAATAATAATAATAATAATAATAATAATAATAATAAAGATTTATAAAAAAAGAATTTAAGAAAGGGAAAAGATAAGTCAGGCAAAGAGAGTGGGCCACTATTTTGCAAGGACAGCAAGTGTACTTACAAAATGACTAATCTAAAATTGATGCTTGAATGAAAAAAAAAATGTTTCATCACAAGAGCTTAAGATAAAAGAGAAGTTGATGCAAATTTGTGTGAAGAAAATTCCTTGTAAGGTTTACTAATCATGACTTAGTTACAAAGGTTTACTCTAATTCTCAGCTTTTGTGAAACTGTAATGCTGAGTTTATTTCCATTAAAAAGTAAAACAAAGGTAAACACACATCCATATACTGTCATTTCTGATATTTCCTTCCTTGTGAAGATTTGTGTGTTCTAACTACCTGATGTCCTGTTGCATTAATAATGTTCAACTTTGTAAGGTTCCTTTGCTTATAATTTCATGTTAGTAGAAGCTGATTTGATACTAATATATATCTGTTTTTAAAAGTCAGAGTTTGCTTGGGATTAATCTACTTCTATTTTGAAAAGAGATTTCAGAGTGTTAAACTCCTTAATGAAGAGTTGGAGGCTCTTTGATAGTCAGTTCTCTACCTGGTCTCAGCTGGGTAGATGTCTACAGACAAGAACTTTCCCCAGGGTGTTGCTTGCTGGTGGGAAGTAAGAGGAGGAGGAAATGAAAGGATGAATGTTCTCAAATATGGAAAGACGACCTGGAGGAGAGTGTGCTCTTTGGCAGGGCATGCATTGGGAATGAGAAGACCTGGATTCTTGCTTGATTTTGCTATGCCTTAACTGTGACTTTGGATGGATCATTAATTAAACTCTCTGAGCTTTGTATGGCTTTTGGGAAGATAACCAAGAGATAATGAAAGGTAAGAGCATGCTATTCAGCTCAATATTGAGTTCATTTTTTAAAAAAGAAATTTTTGCTTTTCGGGGGAAGCTAAAAGCTAGAAGAATGTTAGGCACATCTTGTCAGTAGGCCAAACAATAAGGGATGAATTTTGTCACCTCATTCATGAAGGCGGTAAGCAGTCTTTTGGGCATTACAAATTGGGCACGATCTTGTTAATGGTGTTTTTGACAACTGGTTGCAAGTCAAGACTTGTGAAGTTACACTTGAGCAACAGAGATACTCTCAGGTGTCAGGTCACTTACTGCAGTTGGGTCAGACTGACTCTATCTCAAACTTTATAATTTATCTTGAACTTCTTGAGCTTACTGAGGTAAATTCCAGTAGTTAAGATTATTACAAATGTAGAAATAAACTGACTAACACTTAAAAATGTCAATTGGTTGATTGCAAGCCCAGCGAAACACTCAACTGCTGCTGCAGTTGCACGTGTGAAGACACATGCACATGCATGCACACATATAGCTAACAGAGCATTTACTTGCCTGTACATGTTTGTGTTTAGTCACATACATAGGGACTTTTTGTTTTGCACTGGGGAAGGCAGGGAGAGATGTGGTTTGGGAGAGACAGAATCTGAGAAAAAGGACAAGGAAAAGGGAGAAGATGGCAATTGCTCATTTCTCATATTTTTCCATTGGCTTAGTCTGAGTGCTATAATTAGCGGTGGTAGGGCAGGTACTGAAGCTGCCAGAACTGTTTCAAAAATATTTTGTGAGATTCTTGGCAGAAGCATAATGACTGGGGTCCAGGTGACCAAAAGTGACACAGAGCTGGGGAGAAGGCACTTCTTACTGACACTGCTAGGATGGTAGTGCTGACTTGGAGCCAAAGACCAAAAACTTGGCAAGGACATTGGGCTTCTAACCAAGGGTGGAGCAGCAGTGGTGTGGCTTCTCTGAGCTATGTGGGCAAGAGAGACCTAGTTGAACCCAGAGAAGGAGAGGTAAGACCATGATGCATAGCCACAGGGTCACTGTACCTCACTGACTAGTTCATGACCCCAGTGTCTGGGGCATCAAATGGCCCTTGTGCATACCTGGAGCAGAGTTTGGTGATTTAAATTTTAATGCCAGCTTTCTCAAAGGTTTGCATTGTTGCTTTGGGTAAATCATCTTCTTGATGTAGGTTTAAATTTTCCAGTCTGGGAAATGAGGATGTGATTTTGAAGGTCCTCATAGGTCAACATTCAACTGCTAAGTTTATTGCTCTGTTGCTAGTTAAGTAAACCAACATTTTTCAAGTGTCTGCTCTGCCAACTTGCTGTCACTAAATTCTAGACATATAAACACCGTGCATACAGCTTGTGGTGCTTGCAGGTCCAGCTTCAAGTCTTAGTTTGTCATTCTTTGGCTCTGTGACCTTGACACATTCCTTTACCATGGTGCACCCCAGCTTCCTCATGCACCTGAGAGCAGCCCACCTCTGGTTCACAGTGTAAAAGACAAAACAGTGCGTGGGTGGCAGAGTAGATACTCAAGAGTTGATGCCAAGTATTCATTGAATTGTTAATTGTAGATTCTAACAACAACAGATACTCTCAACTTACAAATAAAATTTGGACTTTATATTACTCAAATAAAAATAACCATAGATAGAGGCTTGTCTAGATCAATGACCCCATCAAAATGATTTTCTCAAGATACAATCTAATATGAAAAATAAGGAGATATCTTTCTACAACATGCTATTGTAACACATGTATCAATACTGAAATTTGCTTCAGAATGCCTCTAAGTCCATGCAGATCTTCATGTTTTCTTCCCAGTGACCAGAGTCTTTACTTTTGCAACTCCAAATTTTCAATTTAATTACAGCAAATTTTGGCTAAATAAGCATCACTTTAATTATTAATCAGCTTCTTGAGATAATAATTCACTAACATTTCTCCTTGTGTGCCTCTCAGAAGTGGCATATCTGTCCTATCTGGAGTCAGAACTTGTGATGTGGCCTTAGCTGATGCTGGTGTTACAAAGCTATGGTTTTTGTTGTTGTTGTTTTGTTTGTTTCTGTCTCATCTAAGAGATTCCCAGTACAATCTTCCCTTTTCAAGTCTGGAAACAAACATCCTGTACCTGGTCCAGAGGTGGCTGGATAGTGGGCACACTGGAAACAAATGAAGGCAGCATATTGGTGCTGTGATTGCAGTCTTCTTACCACGTTAACCATAGCATCAGTGCTTTGTAGTTGCAAGATTTTCATTTCCCAGGAGTAAGTGACCTGATCCATAATGAACAGTTTAAGGAGAGGAATACAGTGACTTTTTTTTTTAATTAAAGATAAAAATCCTTTCATACTTTTGGGGTAACGATCCATTCAATTTATTTTTATTTTAATGCATATAATCATGAAATTAGATGTTCAATTGCTCCATGAGTGATCTCATCCCTAGACTGAACTGAAATCAGTGTGGGTTGAAATGGTAGTACTTTTACCATCAGCTAAGCATTCAGAGTCCTCCATGATTTATTTCCAAATTATATTTTATCATTTGTCTCCTGATAACTTTCAAATAGAGTAAATGATGTTTCATAAATATGAAAAATACTGTAATGTTTATTTTTTAAGACTGTTTCATCAGCTTGAAACATTTAACAAAATTTGGAAAACATCTTTAAGTACCAGTAAGATTATTAAAGCATTTACAAACATTGGAGCTATGGTTTAAGGACATGACTAGTTTGTCTTTAACAAAGAAAAGTCAAGGTGATTCTCTTTAACCTTGACCAAAAATGCTAAGATTGCTTACCTAAACCCCAAGCTTAGTTCTATTATTTACAAATATATTAAATTATTAATCAAATGTCAATTTTTTGTTTTGTCACACCTTTGTATTTGGTTCCAGGACCCTTGTAGATTTGGAAGCTCAAGGACATTCAAGTCCCTTATGCAAAATCGCAAAGTATTTCCATGTAATCTATGAATATTCTCCAATATACTTTAAGTCATCACCACATTACTGAGAATGACTCTTACAATGTGTAGGTTTGGAAATTGTTATACTACATTAATCTTGTAGAATAATAACAGTGTACTCTAATTATTGGACATTTTGGTTTTAGAAGGCTCCTTTGGAGTTCATTTGATAATTTATACTTCCCTAGGGTTTTTTTTATTATCTATTTTACTTTGATTTCCAAGATGGAATTTACTAGCATAAATTGTAAATAAGTTTCTCTTAACATTTTGAGAATCTCCATTTTTGAAATAAATGGCATTTGGCAGCTATTGATTCATTCTAAAATGTATCATTTTATGCTACAATATTAATTGATCATTTGTTATTTTCACCTTTAGGTTTTTATTGCTAATTTATGGTATTTTGAATTGGATTCACAGCTTGTTTTCAATATTTATTTCTGGAAAACAAATACATTTAAGAGCAATAATAAAATAAATTAGCTATTTTTTACTATCAAAGTTAAATTTATTGACACATAGGAATTATTAATGGTTGTAGTTAAATCCTTAATACTGCTTCTGGTTTATCATAGAAATTATTTCCCTCAAATGCTAATCACAGCCAGATTGAAAGAGTATCTGGGAAATGTGACAATGTTGTTTATGTAAGTATGCTATAGTAAAAGCCTGCCGGAGATCCAAAATGATTTCTTTTGTGGAATTTGAAACCAAGGGACAACTGGTAATATCTATTGCGACAAGTCTGGATCCTTCCTACTCTCCCTCAATGCACTGGAAACGGACGCCTCTCAACATTGCCTTGCTCCTTTGGCTGTACTGCACACATGCTGACAAGCAGAATTCCGATTGTCATTCATTTCTAAATAGCCAGAGATTATTTTAGTATTTCCTGGTGAATTGTCTTTTTTGGGAGAGGGTGAGTACCCTCTAATTTTTTTTTAACTTCACTGCATGAAAATTAGAAATCCTGATCTCTATATAGCTATTTGTGTGCATGTATGTACATATCTGTATAGATAGGGAATGGTATGCTTTATATAATTTAGTTCAGTTTTCCTTGCAACTGGACCAAGACTAACTTTTTTTTGAGTGTGCAAGGATATAGAGAGAGGATGTATTTTTTAATCAAGTTGTTCAGACTCTTATTTGCTTTTAATCTTACAATGTCAAAATTGAAAGAGGTACTTTAAAGTATTTCACTAAGTTTTACCATGTTGTAGTTTTTTTTCTTCATGTATTTTAAATCTTTATATAGAAAATTTGTGACAGTGTTTTTTTATGGTTGTGCTACTTCAAAAAGATTGTGGAAAGCCGAATTAGAAGAAATTTATTTTCATTCTTTTGTATACTATGTAACACCAAACTTTCTACTTTTTAGCTATTGAATATTTTGGTTAGTAGTACCTTAGGCCCTTTTTTATTTTTTGTTTGTTTTGGAAAAATTAAGGAAAAGAAGGAAGGAAAGAAGCAGGGGTATTGAGAGAGTGAGAGAGAGGAAGAGACCTAAGTAGGGTTATCTTCTTTGCCTGTATGAAATACATGAAATTAATTTTCTTTATATTTCAAATTTAAATTTAAATTTAAATTTTAAGAAGGGGTACTTATTTTGTTGCCAATATGTTTTTGAAATTCATGCATATGATTGGTCTTGAAAAAGTTCATGAGAAATGTGTGTCATGAAAAAATATAAGTGGATGAACTTTTAATTCAATTTTCTACAAACTTCCTTAAGTATCTTTGCATCTTTGTTCAATGTAAAGTTTTCTCATTGAAACCTTAAAATTCTTTCAGTTTAGCTTTGCTGTTTGTGTTAGCATTAATATTGTAGCAAGTGTTAAAGTGGTTTCCTTTTAAACTTTTCTAGATATTTTTGCTTTAGCCCTATAATTTTTAAGTAAAGTAAAAGTTAATTAAAGTAGTTAAATTATATTTTCTGTAAGAAATCCTGGCCTATGATTTATAGTAGAGAAACTGATTTCAAATTATTTTGATTTGATAAATGATACTTTTTAAATTTTTTGTTTGTTGTATTTTGTTTTCTATTTATGATGCATAATAGTTCTATAGAATGTTTTATAACCTGGCTTAGAACCCCATCTTTGCTGTGTTAAATACTTAATGTTGATTAAACCACTTAAATTCTCTATGATTTATTTTCTTCATTCATAAAATGAGAGCAATTTTTAGACAGGGTCTGTAACTTTTGCTTGTCCACAATTTGGATCTTTTCTGATCCCACCAGCAGGGGCTCTCAAATTCAGCAGCATTGAAATTTTAGGAAGAAATGTTTCTTACCATTGCCATACTGCCCAGTAAGTCTCATCTCAGGAAAAAAAAAAATCAAAAGCTTACTTTAAGGGTCTGGGTGAACTGTATTTCAGCTGACCACTTCACTTTACCTGTCAGCGTGATTCTTTCTCCCTCTCTCTCTCTTTCCTATGAGAAGCAGTTCACCTTGTTAAAAAATAAGGACTAAAAAACAAAAGCCATCCACATTCCATTTATCTGAAAGATTTTATTCTTAATCTTTAAAGTTTCTCCTGAGCTTCCATTATGATTTTTTAAAAGATTTATTGGGCCCGGCGCGGTGGCGCAAGTGGTTAAAGGTCCTCGCCTAGCACGCCCGGGATCCCATATGGGCGCCGGTTCTAGTCCCGGCAGCCCCGCTTCCCTTCCAGCTCCCTGCCTGTGGCCTGGGAAAGCAGTCGAGGATGGCCCAAAGCTTTGGGAACCTGCACCCGCGTGGGAGACCCGGAAGAGGCTCCTGGCTTCGGATCGGCATAGTATCGACCCGTTGCGCTCACTTGGGGAGTGAATCATCGGACGGAAGATCTTCCTCTCTGTCTCTCCTCTCTGTATATCCGCCTTTCCAATAAAATAATAAAAATAAATCTTTCAAAAAAAAAAAAAGATTTATTTATTTTAGGGCCCGGCACAGTAGCTCAGCAGCTAAAGTCCTCGCCTTGAAAGCGGCAGGATCCCATATGGGTGCCCCATTCTATTCCTGGCAGCCTCACTTCCCATCCAGCTCCCTACTTGTGGCCTGGGAAAGCAGTCGAGGCCAAGCCAAAGCCTTGGGACCCTGCACCTTGTGGGAGACCTGAAAGAGGCTCCTGGTTTCGGATCAGTGCAGCTCTGGCTGTTGTAGCTGCTTGGGGAGTGAATCATCAGACAAAAGATCTTCCTCTGACTCTCGTCCTCTCTGTATATCCAACCTTCCAGTAAAAATATATATATTTTTAAGGAATACTGAGTTTTAATTGGGAATCCACATTTTAGGACTCAGTAAGTTTTTTTTTTTATAACATTGTATTATGTGACAGTTTTATAGTTACTGGGATTCCCACCACCCTTCCCATAACCCTCCCCCCATGGTGGATTCCTCCACCTTGTTGCGTGACCACAGTTCAAGTTCAGTTGAGATTCCTTCATTGCAAGCATATACCAAGCACAGAGTCCGGCATCTTATTGTCCAGATAAGTTAAATGGCTTTTGGGGAAGACCTTCTCTGGTCTGAAGGTAGAGCCAACAGAGTAAAACCCAATCAATCAAAAGCCCCAACATAATATCAGCAACAATATACAATGTTAAGTTATTAATTGGCATAGTATTCAGTACACAATCTATTGAAAATAATGCAAGTTCTTAACCACATTCTGTGACTACTCCATTGATATTTCAACAATTGAGGTGCATAACAGTTATAGGAGGGGTGTAGCACAAGGTTTTGAAAGTATAATAGGTTTTACAATTTTTCAAAACACATGGGTTGAGACAGTATTAATTCCAGGTTCAAAAAGAAGAAAGAAAAATTACAGGTTAAATTAAGGCAAACATGTAAAAAATTCTTTAAAAATTCATTCTTTTTTTGGGGGGTAGGTAGATTCACAGAGAGAAGGAAAGACAGAGAGAAAGATCTTCCATCTGCTGGTTCACTCAAGTGGCAACAATGGCCAGAGCTGAGCTGATCCGAAGCCAGAAGCCAGAAGCTTCTTCTGGGTCTCCGATGCAGATATAGGGTCCCAGGACTTTGGACTGTCCTCACTGCTTCCTCAGACCACAATCAGGGAGCTGGATGGGAAGTAGGGCAGCCGAAACACAAACTGGCGCCAGTGTGGGACTGGTGCATATAAGGTGAGGACCCTAGCCACACTAAGTTACTACACAGGGCCCTTTCATTGTAATTTAATTGGGTTTTTCATAGTTATACAAGGAATCGTTAAAAAGATACCAAAATATGTATTATGAAAAACTATGAAGTAAAAGATTTTTTGCAAAAAAATGAACATTTAATTATATTTTCAAAGCTTTTTGAAGCTTCCTTGTATTTGTCTTGTCTGCAATCATGTTGCTACTGTTTGTTGTTAGATGTTTTTCTTTTACTTAAAATTATTTTTTAAAGGATTTGCTATTTGGGAAGCAAAGTACTAGAGAGAGTGAGAGACAGAGAAATCTTCTATCTGCCGAGTTATTCCCCGGAAGGTTGCAGTAGCCAGGACTGGGTCAAGCACAAGCAGTAGCCAGGAACTTCATCCAGGTATCTTAGATGGGTGACAGGGACCAAGTAAGTTGCTGGGGCATGATCTTCTGCTTCCCAGGCATCTTGTCAGGGAGCAGGACTGAGCTAGGAGCAGCTGAAATTTGAACTGACACCCCTGTATGAGATGCTAGCATCTTAAGCTGCAGCTTTAATATGTTGCACCAGAAAACCAGTTTCTCAAATTCTCCTCTGACAGAGTTGCTCTGTTGTTGATTTGTTCTCCTGACTGGAACTGAAGGAGAGTCACACTGTTCATTATGCTCTGCGAGCAGGTGCGGAAATCTCAACTTGCCCGAAAATCAGGAGTTGAAATTGCTTTCATCTGCAGGCAATGCCACCTTCCCTGCTTGCTTATGACAATCTAGGGGAATAGAGCTAATGATGATGGTGGTGATAAAAAGAACGTTGATCTTTTGAATGCCTCCTGCAAATTCTCCATGTATTGTTCTAGGTGTTGTAAAGGTATTAGCTAGTTTAATGAAAGTATCTTGTCAAAGACTTTTAAAAGTGTAAACCATATCAATTCTTCTGTATGCCTTATAATGCTCTAATTTGTTTAAATAGATTAAGATAATTTACTTTTAATTTAACTATAACTCTTACTTCTCTGTTTTTCTGTGATTAAATGGAAGAAGACTAAAACTTTGGCCATTTAGGGGCTGACACAAATGTTCAACTGCCTAATGCTCCACCTGTAAGTGTCAGCATACAATATGGGGACCAGTTTGTGTCCCGGCTGCTTTATCTCTCTGCCAGCTCCCTTCCTGTGGGCTGAGAAGCAGTCAAGGAAAGCCTGGAGACATAAGACCCTGTAAACCACATGGAGAAACCTGGAGGAGGCTCCTGGCTTCAGATTGGCTCAGTCTCAGCTTTTGAAACCATTTGGGGACGAACCAGTGGATAAAAAATCTTTCTGTCTCTGCTTCTATCTCTAAATATGCCATTCCAAAGAAAATAAATAAATCTGTCTTTAAAGGAAATATTTGGCCTTTTATCTGGATATGCTATCATAATTGGATAATCCACCAAAGCCAAACCATGTATATTGGAAGGAAAATAGACACAGAGTAAATAGATCAAGAAAGAGAAGGAGAGAGAAAACAGGGACGAGTGGAAGAGAAAAAGGGAAAAAGCGAGAGGGAGAGCAGGAGCAGAAGGAGGAGAGAAGCAGAGTGGAAGAGAAGAAATGAGAAATAAAACAATTTGGAGATAGTGTGAATGATAGACAATAGAGACATACAATGGAAAGGAATTAAATTGAGGCAAGGTGAGGCTTGTTTAATAGTGAAAAATTCAGCTGCACTTGGCTCAGATTTTATTTTCTGACCTTCCTTACATGCTTTCAAGTCTCTGCAAACAAGAAGATTAATTGAGTATCCTTCAATGTTCAGAGAGAACCTGTTTGTGGAGACCTACAGAGCTGTCCCAGGAGAATGAAGGAGTATTAATTTTGGCTTCCACAAAGATTTTCAAATCTGTTTTGGCAGCATAACCTGTTCTGTGTTGTATGGATTGCTTCTGTGAGCTGAATAAAAGACTCTCTTCTGTCACAGACCTATAGAGATGGAATTAATGATATTTATTTAGATACCAAAGAAGAAGAAGCCATTTTCATTTTGGAACCTGGCTGGTTTGAGTTTGCAGCTTAACGTGGTCTTTTATCTGTGGAGATTTTCCTTTAACTTGCAGGAGATGAGTAGACAAAGGTAATCAAGTGATGCACTCTGTGTTTGAGAAGCAGGCTACCAACTTCTAGTATGTTGAGTTCTGGGAAATTTGAAGCTCATGATCGTCAACAAATTCTGCCACACCCCCACCCCCTGCCCCAACATGTGCTTAAACCATTCATTTTGCAAAGAAAAACAAAATATAAATATCCTGTATGATCAGTCAGTTTCTTTGGGGTTAAACATATCTCCATGGATCTAATTATCTTTTTTAAAAGATTTATTTATTTTTACTACAAAGGCAGATTTATAGAGAGAAGTAGAGACTGAGGAACATCTTTCATTCAATCATTCATTTCCTAAATGGCTGCAACATCTGGAGCTTGGCTGATCTGAAGGCAGGAGTTCGGAGCTGCTTCTGGGACTCCTATGTGGTATAAGGTCCCACGGCTTTGGGCCGCCATCTACTGCTTTCAGTGCCAGTTAGTATCCTGGCTGCTCTACATCTGCTCCAGTTCCTTGCTTATTGCGTGGGAAAGCAGTACAGAATGCAGATCAGCTCAGATATGGGCTGTTGTGCTCATTTGGGGGAGTGAAACAGTGGACGGAAGTCTTTCCCTCACTGTTTCTTTCTTCTCTCTGTTATTTTGTCTTACCAATGAAAACACATAAAATATTCAAAAAGAAAAGAATAAGATCAGGATGGCAGAGAAAAAAGACAGAGTCAGAGATCTTTCATTCACTGGTTAACTCCTTGACAGTCTGCAACATCTGTGGCTAGAATTGTCCAAATCCTGAAACCCAGAACTCTCTGTGCAGGGAGGGTTTAAGCACTTAGCAGGAAGCTGGATGAGAAACAGAACAGTGAGACTCAAATCACTCTAATTACCATACTAGCATCATAACTGATAGTTTAACAGGTTGTACCATAACAACCAGTTTCATCTCTAAACTGATTGAAGCACCCATACTTTGACAGATTAGTTGCAGAGCATCACATGAAATAAAATGGACATGGGACTTCACCTAGCCTAAGTGCTGTATGAGAGGTTCTCGGCAGGAGACTGAATCTCACAGGACACATCTGTACTTCTAGTCACATTTACCTTTTCTTCATCTTCAAAAAATCCCTTACTGTTCCTCCTTCCATTGCCTTCTACATTCTGTCTTTAAAGCTATATATACGAACAGAGAACACCTATTCAAAATGCTGAGATTTCCCAGTAAGGAATTTCTAGGAGTCCCAGGCTAGCCAGACTGTGTCAAACCCTTGCACTTGGAGTGCAACTTGCTTTTTGTCCTCTTGAAATCCCTCCAGTTGTTCACTCAATCCTACTTACATCATTTGTTCCAATACAGCTCTGTGAGCTATGGCACTCAAATATACCCAGGCTTAATTAATTTTCTCTCAGTGACACTTGTCTTGGCAGCCAATCTGAAAAAAAGAGGAAGCATCTTAAATTTGGGTGAATTTAGAGATGATGAGTAATGCTGTACATGTCAGTGTTGACGGGAGAAGTGCAAGAACTAGTAACACCTCTTCTTTAGGGGTGATAATCTCATCACTGTCATCCATCACTGAAGTCTTCCTCCTCATTCCCATCTATCCCAGAGCAGCAAGATGCACGGCCTTAGGGAATGATTGGCGTCATTTTTGCAGTGGCTCCCTGTGCTGCAGAGCATCCTATCGGTCTTGTGAATGGGTATTGATTGCAACCTCCCTCACAGGCTGGCTTGTGTTTAAGGGGCCAGTGCAATTCTTTTGGCTCCTGTATGCTGGGAAAGGGAGATGAGAGAGAGGCATGTAAAGGGGAAGGAAAGGGAACCTTCTGTGGCTGCTGTCTCATTACCATGGGAACCTTAACGGCTCATTCTGTTATAAAACAGAACTCCTTTGATCTTCTAATTTCAGTGCAGGAGAAGCTATCTGCTGGGATACATTAGGAGACCAACAACCGGCAATAGTTTCAACAGGGGGGAAAGGAAGAGTGAGAAGTCACAGAACAGAGCATAGAAATTTGTGTCTTAGTCAAAGATCTCTTTCTTTGTGTTCAGAGTAGTTCCTCAGATATTTAAAAAATGTGATTGCTGGATGGATCCCATGCTGGATGTTGGGCATCCAGAGAATTATACTCTCCTTTAGAAGCCTTCGAATTTGCCTGATAGTGTTCTGGTTTCACCAGGCTATATTCCATTGCCTTTAGAAAGCATCACCAACATTGCTGGAGCTCTTCTCTGGGCTCTGTGCTGAGGGTAGCACCATGTTCTCAAAGCCATAATCAAAAAGGAGCCCTGAGGCTGGAGGACAGGTAGAATCTCTTCTCATTGCTGATCCCTGATGTCCTTCCCAGTGGTGGGTGTTCACGAGAAGCGACTTTGAGTGATGTCACTGCAGGCATGAGTGTGCCTCCCAACATTTTCATTCAGTGTTCTTCTCTACCTGGGGTGGAGGAATCTCATCTAAGGTCTGATTTCAGAGTAGGAGACTTTGGAGTCAGGAGAAGGCAGTTTGGCTAGGGCCTCTATCTGCCTTTGATCTACAGTGGGCATGAATTATGTCACTTTTCTTGGCCTTTGTCAACTTCAATAGAACCAATTTTTCTCCTAATTATCATGGGAATTACAGATGGAAAGATGGAACAAAGCCCATCTATGGCTTAGCCTATCATTATTTCCATGCACAGATGCATCTGGCAAGCATTTATTGAGTAGGTAATTTATAAGGGTCTTCTCCTCCGAGATTTTCATCTGCCCAGTGGCGTGCCTGCTCTTTGTGCTGTCTCTGTTCTGCTGGCTCGTGCTGGCCGTGGCAGGCACCAGCTCCTCCAAATCCTCATAGCTGCTTTGGTTTTGTGTGTCTGAGTATTTACTGTGTGTTCAGGCTTCTTTACTGTTATCACCTCTACGAGAACTTTCCTAGTCCTTCTTTCCTACACTGCCATGGAGCCCTCGTAGTACATTCTTTCTCTCTCCTGTGGCTCTCCTTTGGCTATCCTAAGATTATAGGGCAGTGACTGACTTGCCTGTCCTATCTCCTCACCTAACTGTGGACTGTGTAGCAGGATTTCTGGGACCAGTGTTGTGGTCTAGCATATCAAGCTGCTGCCTATGACGTCAACATCCCATGTGGTTGCTGGTTCAAGTCCTGGATGTTTGACTTTCATCCAGCTTCCTGAAAATGGCCTGGGAAAGCAATAGAAGATGGTTTAAGTGCTTGGACCCTTGTTCCTACTTGGGAGACCTAGACAACACCCCAGATTCCTGGCTTCAGTTCTGCCTAGCCATTGAGGCCATTTGGAGAAGGAACCAGCATATGGAAGGTCAGCCTCCCTGTCCCCACAACACTCTATCTCACACACACACACACGTGCACAGTCTCTCCCTCTCTCTTTACTATAACCTTTCAAATAAATAAAACAAATCATTAAAGAGTTGAATTCCTCATGATTTCTATCACTGAGCCTTAATCTTACAAGTCACTCAATGAGTATTGTATTGATTATATTGTCCTCCTTAGAAAGGTCTCCAGCAGTGATATTCAAACACGTGCACCACAGAATTGCTTTGCTTACCTTAAAATTATTGAGGATTCCAAAAATCTTGTGGTTATGTGAGTTATATCTATTTCTATTTATTGAATTAAAAATTAAGATTGGTAAATTAAAAAATATTAACTCACACATTTTTTATCTGAATAGTTATGTGTTTATATATTTTTAAGCTCTCCTTAAAGTTGGATCTAATTAAAGATGCATATTTGCTTATAACTTTTTATATTTCATCTATAGTAGCATGCTGTTTAGTTGAATTAGATAAAGAAATTCTTCAGATTCAAAGTTATAAAAGGGTGAAACATTTTAATTGCATTCTCAGATAACTGTAGGCATTTTTGCTTTTGCTGCTACACAAAAACTCAACAAGTGGTAGTTCTTTACAGATTCATTATTTTGTAGAAACTTGAAAGGTACTGTGGAACATTTCATATTGTTATATTAAAATCCCACAGTCCACCTTGCCTTTTAAATGGAGAGTTTCATCATGCATTGTTCACCATTTTATAACAGTATGCCCTATTCGGTTGGGAAATATTAATTTACTGACTTCTACCAGCTGTCGGCACACTTTGTTTCAAAATCAAAACGATCACATAGTTCCATACGTCATCAATCTAATGAGAACGTTTCCAGTATAGGCAGCTGTTAAATTCATGATGGTGGATACATCTTTGCTGACATTCTAGTTTTTAATGGACACCTTGAGGTTTTTGGTTGTCAAAAGACATTCCTGGTTTTGCCCTGGAAGTGGCAGCCTTCCAATGCTTAATACTGAGAATATGTTTTTGACATATCCAGGTTTAAATAACCATAGCTGGACTGTCAGTTGTTCCTAATTAAGTATGGTGATTCATAACAAAAGTGGTTGACTTGGTTTCTGTTGCAAAACCACTTTTCCTTGAATAAGTATTGTTCTTCAGTGTACAGCAGAAGTCCCTTAAGCACATTTCCTGTTTGTCATGGAATGTAAAAGGATGTGTATGCCACATTCTAAATGTTATAAACAATGATTTTTAGTGAATGCTTTAACGGTATTCTAAAGGTAAATCTTTTTTACTTTTGCTCATGGAAGTGAAAGATAAAGCCGGATTTGGCTTCACTGCCTTGGTACATTCATTCCAAGCCTCAGTAATTTTACCTGTCACCATTTTTGGCCATCAGTGCAAGTGGCATTATAGTGCAAATGGAAAATAGTATCATACTCTTTGATGCTAATTTCAACCCTGCAGATCCCTGAGGCGTGGGTGGGGCCTAAGCTTTCCCCAGCTTTCTTGGAGCACACATTGGGATCCTTTGATCTACAGCATTGATTTCTGGATTTTCCTCATTTCTGTAGTTGCCTTTTCTTTACTAGGTATAAAAAGATCCACCTTCGCTTTGTAGCGTACTGAAAGTAAGTAGAGAGACAGGATTTGGCCTTCGATTTCACTGCTTTCTGTAACCTCATTGCATCTTTGCTGTAGATACTTTATATTTTGATTCAGCAGGAACCAGCACCCTCTTCAGAGGGCTGCGGAGCTAAGACCCAACAATCTGTAGAGAAGGTGAGGCTCCAACCAAAAGAAAGAAGAGAAAAGGCCAGAGAAAGTTCTAGAGGAAACCAGGTGATAAGAGGAAAGTCTGGGAGAAGGAAAGAAAATGTATCTAAAGGGAAAAGAGCCAGAAGGGGAAGAAAGTTGAGTGACAACTAGAGTAAAGAAAATCAGACAGGAGGCACAGGGGCTCTGCTCTGGCCTAGGTGACACTGTGTCATATGGGAGGGAGGCTGTCAACTGTGAGAGCTGGCTTCTGCAGGACTCCATCTTGCTTTGATCCTTGCAAGAGGCAGCATCCTCTCTGAACCTCACATTTCCCCATCTGTAAAATACAAGGCTAACAGAGGAAGAATCAGCAGTGGAAGCAGACAAGACTGTCCACAGATGGCTTCCTGTGTCCTTGCACCCTGCAAATCATGGGCAAAATCATGTGTGGCCATGGACTTTTTCCCAGGGCAGGGAGCGGCTTGTTTTTGTCTGTTACTGAAAGGTTCCCTTTACCAAACTGGATGGAGAACTACTGGCTTGGATGGTTTATGATCTTTTCTAGCCCTAAAACTTTATGATTCTGGTGTGGACAGGGACCCTTGTAAAATGATATTAAAATAGTTTCCCAGCCTTAGAGTTTCACATTCATTGCTTTTGACCCTGAACAAATTTCAAGATGAAGTCTTTGGCCTCTACAGAAATCTGTGTTTTTCCTATGCAGGAAACCAATGAAATAGCGATTCCTTGGAGGACAGGTGGCGGGGTCACTGTCTCTGGAGACCGCAGGGCATAGCTGCAGCCCACAACGTGCATGCAAACAGAAATTGCTCTACCCTGTGTGCCCGAGTCACAGCTCCTCTAGTCTCAGCTTGTTGACTTGGTCCAGAGAAGGAACAAAGCTGGCCAAGTCCAGTGAATGGCCAGCAGTGGAAAAGCGACGACGCTGTCTCCTGGCAGGAAAGGCGACCGACACCACACTTGGTTAGCTCACGCAAGTGGCGCTTGCCCTCCCCCGCCACGGCTGGCTTTGGCAGTCGCTGCCAGGCCGGAGAATGCAGGAAGCATTGGGTCACAGTGACCTCTAGTTGCTGATGCCAGATGAAATATGCCCTGGAGGTTCTCCAGGGTCACATGGTGTGTGGAGCAAGAGAAGGCAGGGCTGCTGTTGCGCTGACAAAGTGGAGTTTGGCTCCAAAATGGCAGCCCTTGGGGAGTAGGAGGGATTTTGGGTGGGGAGACAGGGCTGGGATAAGCAGTGGTGTGAGAATGGACAAGAGGGAGAGACTCAATCTTGGTTTTTCATCTCTTTCAACTTTCCAGGAAGCTGCTTGCTCCTGGAGGTGGAGCACATCTTCATCCTATCCTACATGTTAGGGTACCTAGTTCTGTTCTTTCCAATTCCTTGCTCCTAAGAGCAGGCTCAGCTGTTCCCAAGTGCAGTCCTTTCCAGAACTCCAATGATGAATGCTCACTTTATGTTCCACCTAGGACCATGGTACCTCAGTACAATCCCTGTGCCTTGGTCTGGGTGGAAAGAAAGGATTGGCAGCACACATATTTAAGAATCAGGACCAGAGCTTGAAATGAAAACAGATGAGAAGCAGCAGCCAAGTCAAAAACAAGATCCAGCTGCAGGAGGTCAGACCCGATAAGCAGGCTGACTACAGACTTGAAAGGAGGTCAGGTCCCAGGAGCAGCACTGCTGTGGCAAAGACTGTTTTTGCAAAGGGAAACACTTGCCTATGGGTGGGTGGTCTCTGGTCTACTGACAGCGACTTCAAGTGATATTGCAGATTCCTTCTGGTTCTGTGCTGAAGAATAAGTTACTGCAGCTACATAGAGACGGTAGGAAGAGTGTTTGAGAGTCTGCAGGAAAGATATCTTCTGGGTAAATGAAAAACATCATTCATGGGCCAGCTCCAGTCTCACCTCCAAGGATCTTTGCCAATTCATTCTCCTTGGTTCCTGGCTTTCAGTCTCAGCCCACACTGTATTTTGTTTTTAGTGTATTTCTCAAACTGTCATGTAATGAACTATTTGGTCATGGTGGTGAGTCTCGGTGAGTATCTACTTGCAAAGTTTATTGTTTTGGCAGCTGCTAACTCGTTTGCTGTCTATAGCTCACATACTTATTGAGAGCTTGCTTTCTTTAGAGGTATTATAGTGCAGAAAGCACAGACCTTCACTCCATTAGATTAGGCTCTGAAAAGCTTTTTCATTGGCAAACTATGTGAACTTGAATAGTTTTCTTGGTCAGTTCAGGCAGCAGCTGGCACCACCACGAGCTGTCTGTGCTCCCATCCTTGAGTGGAGCCACTGTGGCTTCCACCACAAACTAAGTTTTTTGAGAAAAGAAAATCCTGCCCTGCACACCCAGAAAGGGATTATTTTGGAGGCAGCATATTTTCACAACATGATGGTTGCAATCCTGAGGAAAAGCCATGGTTTTCTAGCATCCAAATAACTTTATTACAAAGTGGTTTTTGAAAGTCTGAAGGCTGTGTGCTCTGCCAGGCTTCACATAGCAGCTTTTCCTAGCAACATTGCCTTTTGGTTGTTTCTGCTTTCTGAAATCTTGTCCTGCCTTCAGTCCTCTAACCTTTCTTCCCTGAATTCCACCTCTTCTCACTATTTATAATACCCTTGAGCTTATTTTTCTCTGCTAACAAATGCTCATATTTTAGTTCTTTTTGTGCATATCCTTTCCCATCGTCTACTTAAATGACATTTGCTCTCTCCAAGGGGTACAACTTATCTAGAAGTAGTCTAACATGTGTTTTTATCTTAGTATATGGCTGGAGCAGTGAGACTTTTTCCTTATACCATACATTGCCATTATTCACTATAAAATTTCCTGTTTCTCTTACATATGCATGACCTTTGAATAAGTCATCAAAGTCTTCTGCATTTCACACGGCATTCCTATAACCATACTCCACCCAACAGTTCTGCTCTTTTTGTTTATTGCTCTGTCTTAAGTAGTGATTTTTGGTCTGCCATGGTGTCCTAATGGCTAAAGTCCTCATCTTGCATGCACTGGGATACCTTATGGGTACCGGTTCTTTTTTTTTTTTTTTTAATTGTTAGTAACATTGTATTATGTGAAACAGTTTTATAGGCATTGGGATTCTGCCCCCCCCCCCCCCGACAACTCTCCCTCCATGGTGGATTCCTCCACCTTGCTGTATAACCACAGTTCAGGTACCAGTTCTAATCCCAGCTGCCCTACTTCCCATCCAGCTCCCTGTCTGTGGCCTGGGAAAGCAGTTGAGGATGACCCAAAGCTTTGGAATCCTGTACCCACATAGGAGACCTGGAAGAGGCTTGTGTCTTCTGGCTTTGGATCGGCGCAGCTCTGGCTGCTGCAGCCACTTGGGTAGTGAACAGCAGATGGAAGATCTTTCTGTCTGTATCTGCTTATCTCTGTATATCTCTTTCCAATAAAAAATTTTTTTGAAATCTTTAAAAAAATCATAGAAGCCATTCTCTTGCTTGAATCAACCCTCTCTTTTCTTGCCCATTGCACTGTGCTTCTACATTCAGGCCATGAAATCAGCTGTGAAAAACTCACACAATACACTGGAGCCTCTGTAAATTCAGGACTCCAATCATATCTAGCTTTTGGAATCATCTGTAGATCCTTTATGTGTCCCAAATCTGGTTCATCTCTTGGTCTCTACAAGGGACATTATAGAATTCTCTAGGCTCAAATGCAACAAGCTGTAGTTCTATCGCTCTCAAGAATGGATTGACTGCCAATTCACAATGGTCTTGATGTTTGTCAGTGGGGATTTTCACTGTGATTAGCTCTCACCTTGTCTATACCTTACTGGTGGAAACAGCTTTTCTTTACTTTCTAAGCTAATTTCCTTCTCAGTTCTAAATCTTAACACTTCTTTCTCAACAACTTTTCTCCATTAGTTCTCTCCTTTTCCTTTTATCTTCAATCTCTTACTTCCCCACTTTTTTGACTACCATAGAAAATCATTCATTTCTTCTACTCAAGCCTGCACACTTGTCAATAACCACTTACATCTTCACCCAGTAGTCTGCTTTGTCCACACACAAACTATTTGAGACTGTTTTGTTTTTAGTGACTGTTTTTCTTGACTACCCATCTCTCCTTAACCAGTCACAGTAAGGGTTGCTGTATACTACTGTGCACATGGTCTGCAAGTATATAAACTGAGCCATATGCAGCCATTTTTCCTAACCACGACAGTATTTAATAATTTGCATGCTTCTTGTCTCTTGGTGTCTATTTCTGTAGCTTTCACAACAGTAGTCCATACTTTTCGTATTATACTACTTTTACCTATTTCCTTTTTTAAGTTAGCAAAAATAAATGCATAGCTGGAATGCTCTATCTGCCATGCTATATGATCAAGCTGAGGCTTTGGAGGAGAAGAAGGGGATACCCATGTATTGAACCTCATCTCACAGTTTTCTGCTTGTACTAGATGGGCTGGCTATGCAATATAAGACCTTGGAGTTGTCAAATCAACCAGGCTGAAGGGAACTTCCCTTAGGCTTCTCTGCCCAGATTTAGGAAATGGGAAGGTACAGGCTGTGCTCCCAGAATAGGATTAGGTAGTCATTTTAATACTCATTCATGGCACTTCTTTATCGTGGGTCCCCCTATGCCCCTTACTATGTTCATGATTATGAAAAGAGAGAGAAGAAAAACTTGGCTTTTGGCTTTTATTTCTATACTAAGCAGAGGGAAGAATCTACCATGATTCCCTGGTAACAAAGTGTTCACATGTACCTTTTAATTGCTACATATGCTCATAGCAGTAGTGGCCATTATTCTCATTTGGAAGTTAAAATCAGGTGGAGGTGAGGAGTAGGAAATTCTAAAAGATTTATTGTTCAGCTCTAGCAGGTGCTGGCAAGCATTTAATATGCAATTTGATCTCAAATATTTTGGTTCTAGTGTGTGGATATAACCACTGCCCCCCCTATACTCTTTATCCCTTTGAAACCTTTGTTCTTGGAATTTTTCAACCTCAGTCATCTTTGTTTTTCCCTATACACTCTTTCTAAAAGACCTTGTCACCTGCTCTCATCGTCATTAACACCAAATTCTGTAATTCAGACTGGAAGATTGGAAACCCATCCAGTGTTGTTGTAGGAAGTACTCCTCTGGCCACTACTTCAGTTTCTGCCCCCTTGAAATGAGAGCAGTGACAGTGCTGCCTCCCAGGATTGTATGTGCTAAGCAGTCATATGCCAAAAGCTGATCTTCCTTTGTAGCCATCTGTTTATTTTCCTCTGACACATGCACTTGAATGTCCCACAGATGTCTCACACTCAACATGTGCCAGGATTGGTGACTGGTCCCTTTTGTTCATCCGATTTCCTTTCTTGACCCCACATATAGTGTGCGTTAAGTTTGACCCTGTTGAACATGCTGTGTAAATTCAATCCTTTTCATAGATTCAGACACTTGTGACTTCACATAGGAACAACTGCCTTGTTTCCTACCTAGAATTCCTTCCTCTGAGAGATCATTTTAAAAAGCAGAAAAAAAATGGATAATGTCTATTCTGCTCTGCTTAAAATGATTTTCCAAAGCTTTCGGGATGAAGTTCAAATTTCTTAGCATTGAAGTCTTGTTTGACTTATTCATATTTCCCCATATTGTCATACTTCTTGTCACTTTCCTTATCTTTTACATCTTGCACCTGTAATAGAGAACTGTCTAGCGCTTCCCCAAACTCACTGAGTGTGGAAATGCTGGTCTTCTCCCAATCCATTCGTGATCTGTCTCAGTCTCTCTCTTGCACTTGTAACCTATGCAGATTTTTTCCCCTCTTATACCTGAAGATATTTTGGCAGCCCATCTGAGATTTACCCCTGTTTCATGTTTGTGTCAACCAATTAAGATTTCATATAATGGTTCTTCAATTTGCCTTTAAAAACCTGGAACCGTGTTGTTAAACTGTGGCTCATAAATTAAATTCAGTCTGCTACCTGTTTTTGTAAATAAAGCTTTATTAGGACATAGGCAGGCCTATTTGAGTAAGCACTCTGTGTGGCTGCTTTTGTACAAGATCAGGGTTTAATTCTTGTGGAGCCTATGTATTCCACAATGTCAAAACATTTGTTATCAGACCCTTGGCAGAAAGTGCTTGCAGAGCAGTGATTATGGATCAATGGTCGTGCATCATTACAGCAGAATTCCTAGGCAAATGAGCCTAGGCACTGAACGAGGAGCTAAAACAAACGGGTGGCTGGGAGATTCAGAGTGTCACGTCTGTAATCCACACTGCTGACAATTATTCCTGTTGGTAATGTCCATATCTGTATGTGCAGCCTCACGAACCATTCCATACATAGAGCTTAAAACAGGGAATGGGTGTTTTCTACCTTCATGTGTTTTATATTTAGTGTTATAAATGGCTAATTTCTAGTAAAATACATTTTTAAAAAGCATAAGCAAAACAGTTTTTTTTTTTTTGATAACAAGGACACAGCAATAGATAGAGGTAGGACTGCCACCACCAGAATTCAGTCTCTGTGGTTTTCTTTTGTTGCTGTTCTTCACTTTGTCAGTTTCATTTTTTTTCCCTTTTATTCTATGGACTTCCTTGAGCTGGCAAAAGTCTGAGTCCTGCACAGTCTCTGAGTTTTTAATCTTATAGTTTCCAGCCTTTGATAAGACTTTAGATTTTTTTCTATAGTTCTATAAAATTAAGTCAGTTCATCATTGCTATTTTCAAGAAATAGGTAGTAAGTGATAAAATGGAAGTTTATGAAAGAAGTACTTACAGCTGGACTGGTGATCCAACTAGAAAAGAGAAGATTCCTGTAAGAAAATCCAAAAATCAATACCTAAGGTATATGTAATGTAAGCTGCTTCTCTTTGGACACTTTGTTCTTTCGTCAAAATGTCTTTTAGCCAGGTGATTTCACCTGCTTGATTCTTCAACTTTAAGAATCTGCTGTAGATCTGTAACTTTCCTGACCCATTTCAGCTGCCTCCAGAAATGGTAAGTCTACTTTTCCCCCAGACCTTGTACAGAACATTTTTGCTTAAGACGGAAATACCTGATACTTTTATTTTCTATACTATTTCCCTAATCAAGGTGTTTCTCTTCTAAACTCATATTGGGCAATGTATAATACAATTGGCAATAATTAAACTTTTTATCCATTGATAATTTGCTTGTTGGAAGTCATCCAAAACAATAATTTAGAAATTAATGAAAAAAATGGAATTAAAAAAAAGCTTATTTTGGTTTAGACCTCTTTGAAATCCATAGGCTTTTTTAAAAAATAATCTTTTTCTAGAAAAGTTTTGCAGACCTTAAAAATAGTTTATAAACTCTCTACAGCTCTATGATATTGTTATTAAGGGCAAAACAGTCTTGAACACAACTCCAGTTCTCTTAAGTGATTACTATGTTTTGGTAAATGAAGAGTGCCCCTTTTGTGGGCTGGTGGTAGGCTAAGCTGTCCCCTGTGATGCTAGTATCCCATACCAAAGCACTAGATCTAGTCTACCTCTCTGCTAATGTACTGCACAAAGCAGGTGAGACCCGGATGAAGCTCTTGTTTTCTGCCTTTAGTTTGGCCCAGCACTGCCAATGGCATGTCTCAATGGTGGAAGAAACCTTAAACTCCAACTAGCATTTTAGTCACAAAAATTACCTGAATTTTCTCTAAGTATCTTTAACATGTGATCTATGATATATTTGTGATTTCTGATGGAACACTTGTCTCTGTTCCTTTCCAAATTAGTCATTTTCCATTATTTATAGTTCGTTTTAAAAAGCTTTATATATTTTTTATTGGAAAGACAGATTTACAGAGAAAAGGAAAAATAGAGGAAGATCTGTTTGCTGATTCACTCCCCAAGTAGTCATAATGGCTGGAGCTGTACTGATTGGAATTCAGGAGCCAGGAGCTTCTTCTGGATCTCTCATGTGCATACAGTGTTCCAAGGCTTTGGGCCATTCTCTACTGCTTTCCCAGGCCACAAGCAGGGAACTGGATGAAAACTGGGGCACCAGGATTAGAACTGGCACCCATATGGCACATGCAAGGAAAGGATTTAGTCACTGAGCAATTACACCATTGCTACAGTTCTTACATCTTGTGTAATCTTTCACCTTCCTTCAACCTCTCATTATAGCAAGTCCCTTGGGTATCCACGAGAAAGTCTGAGTCTGTTTTCTTTAAATGATGAGCTATATTGACATGTTGGGAGGTTGATATTTTAATTTTCTCTCTTCCAGTTCAATTTCTCTTGGAACTTTCCACTCTTGACTGTAGGTCTACTTTTCCTTTCTCTAGGTTGATTCTATTTTGTCAAATTTCTTTATAAAATACTTCATCTGAACAAATCTGGTGCTTTCTTTGAAATCTATGGAACACAGGACATCCTACATGTCATTTGGATGTAATAATAACTAAATGTTATTATTTCTTCAAATGTAAAGAATTAACTGGAAGCATTTATTGAAGATAGAAAGTTTAGACCAACTTATAATTATTGTGTTGATATTTATGAATATTCTAATCTAGTCTCCAGAGCAGTATGAGATGATTTTTATCATGAATGAAAGTGTCATGCTATTTTTAAACTTCAAGACCTTTGCTGGTGCTTTCTCAGAGAATAATATTTGCAGTCCTTTCTGTTCAAATTTCAGCATGCCAACTCTTTATGATTGAAGTAAGTCTCTTAGAAACTTTCATTACCTACCTAACTGTAGTTCTATTCTAAATTGGGTTACTTATCATGTTTTTTTTCCCTGTCCTTAAATTTCTCCTGTGGCAAATATCAAATACTTGTGGTATAGGTAGTTACATGATTACTTAATGCCTGCCCTTTCACTAAATTATAAAGTCTGGAAAGCTTGCAGTTCTTTCTACTTTGTTGTGGAATCACAAAATTTGCCAGAAGAAATGATTTATACCTGGAATTTATATAATATTCCATAGATGAATGACTGGATGAGTTTTATAACATAATTTTCCTTTTTTCCTTATTTACATTTGCATATGACCTTGTGGTTTTCGAATAATTTTCATGTCTGTTTCATGTCAAGTAAGGGAGAGTTGTTATTTTCCCCATCTGATGCCTGATGAAGCCAAGAGAAAGGCCTAAGTCACATAGATGGTGCTCAGTGAAGATACAGTTAGAGTTGGCACTATCGTTTGAATCTCTGTGTAGTATTCCCTCCATGAGTTATTAAAAAATTGAAGTTATAAAGTCTCTACAAAATAGTTTGAGTGTACATAACAGGATGATCTTTCGGATCTAGGGAAAAATAGTATCTATTTCCTAAAGAATCTACACAAAATATAATTAGCTGAGTTTTTAGGAATTGTTTTAGCTTCATAGCAAGATTGAGTAGAAAGAACAGAGGTTTCCCACTTACTCTAATCCTCTGATTTGATATTAATGAATATCGTGAGAATTTCTCAACTGCTAAATCCCATTCTGTCGAAAACCTCACAATATCACACAATTCATAGAAAATGGAACTAAATTGCGATTTTATTTTGATGTAAGAATTTGGCATTTGTGGATTATAAGGGCTCTTTAAAAATTCATAAAATATGTATGAAAACAACTATGAATGGATTTCAGAGTTTTATGCCAAAAGTACAAGTCTTTTAATTTTATTTCCCTGAATTTTTTGAAATACAGTCATATTGTTGCTTATATGGCAAAAAAACGGTTCTCAATATGATCACACTCAATGTATTATGAGAGGAATGGATCAAACAAAAATATTAGTTTCTATCCTACCAGTGATTTAAAAAATTATGAATTCTCTCAAATATATTTTTCTCTCTAGTATGTTGGTTACAGAATACTCGGTTTTTCTCTTGACTTACCCCATTTTACACTAGTCTTTATAATGTATACACTTCAATGTAATTAGGCATCATTCCTTATGGAAATTCCACATTAATCTTTTCTCCTCACTGAATCACACTGATGCAATCTCAGTACTTTCAGTAGGCAAGGTCAATATTTATTCACCTGCATTTGGAACATACATAGAATCCCAATATAATCATAAAGCACAAGCCATGTTTAAATTAAAAAACAATTTGTAGCACTACAGGTACACATTTTAAAACATTCTCAAGTTTGCAGTCTTTATTGTATCTCTCAGAGCATTTAATTCCTGAATATAGCATCATTCATTTTCCGTTCTCTAAGAAATCAGCCAGGCTTATTTCTCGTAATATAGTATTATTTCTTACACTGTTAAAAAAAAAAAAGAGGGGCCCGGCGCGGTGGCGCAAGTGGTTAAAGGTCCTCGCCTTGCACGCCCGGGATCCCATATGGGCGCCGGTTCTAATCCCGGCAGCCCCGCTTCCCTTCCAACTCCCTGCCTGTGGCCTGGGAAAGCAGTCGAGGACGGCCCAAAGCTTTGGGAAACTGCACCCGCGTGGGAGACCCAGAAGAGGCTCCTGGCTTCGGATCGGCATAGTATCGGCCCGTTGCGCTCACTTGGGGAGTGAATCATCGGACGGAAGATCTTCCTCTCTGTCTCTCCTCTCTGTATATCTGCCTTTCCAATGAAAAAATAATAAAAATAAATCTTAAAAAAAAAAAAGAGGGGAATTTCAGGAAATCATAAAGTCTCATGGTAGCAGATTTGATCAGTCATATAGAAAAACTCCCTTTTGCAATATGTCCTCAATGCCATCCAGTTGCTTCTTAAATGTTTTGTGTAATGGAGAGATCAACACCTTACTTCTAAATGCACCAGGGGAATTCTGAGGCTTCATGTAGCTCTCAATGATGTGCCCAAGCTTCTCTGCATGTTGGATATCTAGAGAGTGCGCTGTGCTGGGGCCAACTTGTGGTTGTTTTGACTGTCTGGTGGCAAGGCAGACGGACTTCATCTGGGGCTGGAGGCAGAGGCAAGCTGACAGCAGCTTGTAGAACAAAGAGATTCCTGGCTAGCGGCTTGCTAGAGAGAGAATGATTTAAATGAGCTAAGATTTCCAGATGCCCTCCTCAAAAGTGCATGACTGCCACTGTAGAGGATTTAAAAAGTAGAATATGTAATATGTGAATTAATTACACTTTGTAACTGATTATTTTTTTACTCAACGCTTGGCAGCAGTTTCTATAAATTTTAGTTTTTAGAATCTGGTTTTCTTTTTTCACTTCGGAACAACTGTACAAAATGCTGATAGACCCACATCTTTTCTTAGTATGATTTTATGCATATTCTTTTTCACGGTGTTCACACATTAATCCGTATACTAAAAATTCTGGTTTTGCTTTCCAGAGAATTAGCATAATTTTATAATATCATAACATAATTTTCGCAATGTCAAATCAGTAACCACCACTTTGGGTACCTTACGGGTTTCAATACTTTGCTCAAGTGCTTTCAACTTTCTGTTCAGGAAAATGCAATAAAGGCAGCATAGTTAAATTTTTCATCCAAGTGAGTTGTATGAAAATTTTAAGATAATATTTTTTCCTCCCGGTGTTTCCATCTCACTTTGCTCTTCCTGCACCCCTGTACTTACCTCTGTGCTTGAATGCCTCAGGGAAGGCGGGGAAGGATTGAGCTCAGAAAGAGCCTGCTTGTCTGGCTGACATTTGTCTTGGAAACGTCTAAGTTCTTTGGAGAACTTAGAGAGTTTTGTGGAGGAGGAAAAAGACTGATATTTAAGGATATGGACTAAGCAGTTTTTCCAGAGGCAAGCAGGGGAAAGAGTAGAGCATTCTACTAGATTGTGTGGGAGGGAGGTGGGAGGCAAAAGGGAGAGAGGGGAAGAGAGATGAACGTTCAGTCAGATGAGTTTGAGACTTGTGTAATCCGCAGCTAAGAGGACCCTGTCTCTTCTTCCCAGTAGTGCTGATGGAGTAGTATCAACATCCTGAGGAGGAAATGACCACCATGGGCAGAAAGTACAGTCTTGTAGGATTAAGTTCTCTTCTCTAAGAATGCAATGGAAACAGTAGAGTTATAGGTACAGTGGGCTATGTAGGCTAAGACACTGGATGAATCCAACTTGGAAGGATCAGAGATGCAGGATAGATCTAAGGAAGAACTGAAGATAAATTTGACCCCAAACTAGGAATAGGGACTCAGGGAAAAAAAATCCACTGAATTATAGAAAATGAATTTATATAATACATTTAAGTGTATGCATAGAGAGGCATGCTTGCATATAATCAAGAACTATTTTCCCACTTTGAAAAATTATAAGATTTAAATGCAGCAAAATCCTCCTTAGCATGCAATTACATGAATTTCAGCAAACATTTCCTCTTGTAACCACCATCCCAATCATGATGCAGACATTTTTGTCACTTTCTAAATTTCCCCATGCTCTTCGTAGTTAATCCCCCTTCCCTAGCAACCACTGATCTGTTTTTATAGTTTTCCCTTGTAAGAATGTCAAATAAATGAAATCATATACTGTGAAGACTTTATAATGTTGCTTTTCCTCCGTGGGAATAGTGCATCTGCAAATCACCCATGTTGTCACATGTATCAGTACTGTCATGTAACTAGTGGTTGTTTTGCATGTTTGTGCCAAAGTTGTTTCCAGTTTTTTGTGACTACAACTAAAGTCGTTATAAATAGTAATATCTAGGATCTTTTATGGACATTAATTTGTATTTCACCTGAATAAATGCGTATCAGTGAGATTGGTGCATTTTGTAGTACATCTTTAAACTGAGAAGGTCCTGCCATACAGATTTCCAAGGTTGCTGTAATCGTATGCCATTTCATCAGCAATGCATAAGTTCTAGTCACTCCACTTGTCAGCCTATTTTTAAACTTGTTACCACAGGATGCAATGATGTTGCATAGTGCTTTAATTCACATGGCTTATTTGTCATTTTTATGTATTCTTTTCTAAGATTTATTTTATTTTTATGTTAAAGGAAGAGTTACAGAGAGAGATTCCATCTCCTCTATTAATCACCAAAGTGTCACAAGGTAGGCTGATCAGGAGGCAGGAGGCAGGAGCTTCTTCCTGATCGTCCACCTGGTTGTAAGGGTATAAGTATTTGAGCCATCCTCTGCTGCTTTCCTGGTCACCACCAGCAGGGAGCTGCTTCAAACGTGGAATACAAACTGGTATACTACTGCTGCAGATCAGGCTATCGAGATGCCCCCAGCCCTGATTTTATATTTGTGATGAACAAATGTTTATTTTTAAATCTACTTATGGTTGCTTTGCTATTTAGCTGTTAAATTGCATAGCTTTTATGCTTAAATGTCCCAGTTAAACATCTGTAATCATACATAATTTGTATATCACTTTTCTTAGTCTCTGTGTCATATTGTTCTGTCAGTGTCTTTTGAGAGGTAAAATTTCTTTATTTGGGACAAATGTGACATATAACTTTTTCTTTTTGATTTAGACTTCTACTTTTAATGTTATATTTAATAACTTTGTTTAATGCAATATTTAAAATAGATTAAAATATTATTTTAAAATGTTAAAAAATATTCCCCTCACCATTATTTTCCTGTAACGTTTATAATGTTTACATTGAGGTTTTATAGTTCTAGTATTTTTATTTTTTATCGATGTTTGAGTTAGGTTTTGTAAAAAGGTACAAAGTCAGGATTTAGCTTTCTGTTTGTTTTTGGCAAGTGAACATCTAACTATTCCAGGGATATCTGTTGAAAAATTTACTCTTACTAAAAAGAAAACAAAACAGAAAGCCCAAAAACATGGTCAGGGCTTGATGCTGTGGCACAGTGGAATAAGCCTGCATCACCTCGTATGGGCTCTAGTTGGTGACTTGGCAGCTCCACTTCCAATTTAGCTCCCTGCTTATGAGTGCTGGAAAGAAGATAGCCCAAGTGCTTCTGCCCTACAACCACATGAGAGACCCAGAAGAAGCTTTGGCCTTCTGACTTCAGCTTGGCCTAATCCTGGCCAATTGCAGCCACTTAGGGAGTGAACCAGCAGATGAAAAAAATGTCTCCTTCCCTCTTTCTGTAACTCTGCTTTCAAGTAGTTAAATGCTCATTTTTTCCTGTTATGCTTTCTGAAACCCTTTGCTCATCATTCAGGCACTAGACATCACTTTTTAAAAGATTTAATTATTTATTTGAAAGGCAGAATTGCACACAGAGAGAAGTTCCATCTACTTATTCACTCCCCAAATGGCTGCAATGGCCGGGACTGTGCCAGGCAGAAGCCAGGAGCTTCTTGTGGAAGCAAGGGCCCAAGCACCTTAGCTATCTTTTGTTGCTTTCTTAGGTGTATTAACAGGGAGCTGGATTGGAGGTAGAACAAGACTCATTCTCTTGCCCATATGGGATGCAGGTGCATCAGGCAGCAGCTCAATGGGTTATGTCACAACACCAGCTTCTAGACATAACTCTATCCATGTTATTCTCTGGTAACACTGATACATAGAAAACAGGGCAGTTTTCAAAAATTTTTTAAAGATTTATTTTTATTGCAAAGCTAGATATACAGAGAGGAGAAAAGACAGAGAGGAAGATCTTCCGTCTGATGATTCACTCCCCAAGTGACTATAACAAACCAAGCTGAGCCGATCTGAAGCCAGGAACCAGGAGATTCTTCCAGGTCTCCCATGCAGGTGGAGGGACCCAAGGTTTTGGGTTGTCCTCACCTGCTTTGTCAGGCCACAAGGAGGAAGCTGGATGGGAAATGGGGCCACCGGGATTAGCGCTAGAACCCATATAGAATCTTGACGTGTTCAAGGTGAAGAGTTTAGCCGCTAGGTCATTGTGCTGGGCCAGGTCCCAGCTTTCAAAATTTAGGTTCAAAGTAAACTTCAGTTCTTAAAAAGCCAAAGGCAGAGACAATATTTTCGGGGAGTAAAACATAGGTGTTTTATAATCCTCAGACTCCTTATATAATGCAGTCAAAGTCAAAGTCAAAGAGGATTCAGATTGCTGATCTTATCCCATGAGTGATACATCAAAGAAGAGCTGTTCTCCACTGACTTCTTCCAAAATAAGAATGGAACCAACTGGCAGGAGGGGAAAGAATGGTTGGTGCTGACAATAGCTGCAGGTGTGGCCTGTCTGTGAGAAGAAATGTAATGTTCCATCTTTCTCCTTGAATTAACCTTGATTTCTGTCACTTAGATCATAAAGGTAAATGAGGGAATCTCTAAATAGGTTAAGGGTTTTCAGGGGTCAAAGAGATCAATGGCTTCCTGATTTAAAGCTCAAGGGACTGCAAGACTCATAGAAAACATGTTCTGCAACAGGACTTGCAAGCTAAACCACAGCTGAGAATGAAGGAAAAAGGAGAGTAAAGGAAGGATGATAATATTATTCTTACGGTACTTTTCCTCCTGTTAGAGAGACTTGACATTAAAAAATGTGTACTCAGGCAGGAATGTGTGTTTACTCAGCTCTGCTTAAGGTAGGGTGTGTATGTTCTGCTCAGGGTGCAGTATAAAACCGAGAAGGAAGAAAACATCATTTTTCTATGAATATCAACTACACTTGATTTTTGCTGATTTCTGTTTTATTTCTTGAATGGACCAGAACATGTGATGTAAGAGAAGTATTATTTATTGCCTCCCCGTCAAAACGTAAACATGGGCTCAGATCTTTGAGAAAGAGCCCGGCTGCTTCTATTTGGAGCCAAAAATACAGAAGAGATTTAGCCATCCACAGTAGCTGGGGCAGGAAGTGTAGACTGTGTTACTATAATAGGTCATATGTTCTTGGCTATTTGACCTTGTGAGGCCCAGTGGCTTGTCTTTTATCTGCTCTGCTGAACTTTCATTAAGTGCGAAATGTTTTAGTTCACCTTGGCACAAAGAAGGCATGGATAAATCCCGTGCATAATGCTATATTGGATAGGCTTTTGTAGTGCTTTTGACATAGCAATTCAGTTGCTGCTTGGAATGTCCACACACTGTAATGTAATCCCAGCTTTCCTTCTGATTTCTGATTTTTGCTGATGTACTCCTGGGAGGCAGCTGGAGTGGCTCACATTATTGTATTCTGGCCATTTGTGTGAGAGACCTGGATTGAATTCCCTGCTCCTGACTTCAGCTACATCTGATTTCTGGCCATTGGGGACATTTGAATTGTCAACCACCAGATGGAATGCTTACTGTCTTTGCATGTATTTTTCTGTCTCTGTCTCTCTGTGCCACAAACATGTATTATTGCTTGGCCATTCATTTCCTTGCACAAACTTTCGGACAAGAGTTTAAGCCTATGCAAAGCAAGGTGAGTGCTTGACATGATGGTTAGAATGTTACTTGTTCCAAGGCCATATCGAGTAGCTGCTTCAAATTCTGGCTCAATGTTCTATCCTGCCTTTTGATAATGTGCACCCTGGGAAGTCAGCACATGATGGCTCATGTACGCGGGTCCCTGCTACCCTCACAGATGACTTAGATTAATCTTTTGGTTAGCCTGGCTTTTGTAGGCAGTTGAGAAGTGAACTAGCAGTTGAAAGATCTTTCTCCATCACTTTTTCTCTCTCTCTTCCTCAATCTCTCTTCCTCCCCCTCCCTTCCAAATAGGATGAAAATTTTAAAAAGTGCTAGGCAATACCATTGCTAAAACTAACTTACACCTAAATATACTGTATAAGACATAGACTCTAAATGCAATTTGGTGTTAGTAGTTAGCGTCAGCCCAATCTGCTTAGTTTATGCTACTCTTATCTTACTTGAAAGTGCTTAAGGTTATAGGACCAGGGAAAAAAGCAAGGAAAATTTTAAAATCATACCACCAAACTTTCATTGTCTGTGAGATATATTTGGGCTTGTTAGCTACAACTTTTAAGCTAAAATACCCACCCCTCAATCCTTCTAAGATGTTTTTACAGAAAAGCAAATCAAAGCAAAGATGCTGCAATACTATGTTACACACATTAGAATGGTTACTGTCAGGAGAATAACAAATAAATATTGACAGACATGTGGATAAGCCTGGAATCATTGGAAATAATTGGGGTAAATATTGAGTTGTATAATACTAATGGAAACAATATGACAATTTCTAATCAAAAGAGGGGGGATTATTACCATGGGATTCAGCAAATCCACCATAGGCGAGAGGAATTGAAAACAAACAAGGTTGGGCCCGAAGCAATAGCATAGCAGTTAAAGTCCTCACCTTTCATGCACTGGGATCCCATATGGGCGCTGGTTCTAATCCCAGCAGCTCCACTTCCCATCCAGCTCCCTGCTTGTGGCCTGGGAAAGCAGTTGAGGACAGCCCAAAGTTTTGGGACCCTGCACCCACGTGGGAGACCCAGAAGAGCTCCTGGCTTTGGATGGGCTCAGCTCCAGCCATTGCGGTCGCTTGGGGAGTGAACCATCGGACGGAAGATCTTCTTCTCTGTCTCTCCTCCTCTCTGTAAATCCACCTTTCCAATAAAAATAAATAAATCTTTAAAATAAAAAAAAGAAAGCAACAAGGTCTCAAAGTGATAGTTACATATGCACGTTCATAGAGACAATATTCACAATATCCTAAAGGCAAGCTAACAACTATAACCAGAGGAATAGATCAATAATTCAACACAATACATTTTAGTCTTCAAAAGGAAGGAAACTCCAGACACATTTCTACAGTATGCATGAGTCTTGATGATTTTACACCTCGTGAAATAAGCTAGCATAAAAAATGCTTTGTGGCTCCACTGACGTAAAGTACATAGAATCGCCACGTTCGTAGATAGAAAGCAGAGTGATGGTCGAGGGAGGATGGGGTTAAGAGAAATGGATAATTATTTAATAGAAATGTAGTTTACATTTTCAAGATGAAAAAATTCTGGAGATTGTACAGCGATGTGAATGTACTTAACACTATCAAACTGTACACTTAAAAGTGACAAAGATGGTAAATTTTGTTATGCATATTTTACCACAATTAAAAATAAAACTAATAAAAATACTGTAAAGATCCTTCTCAAAGAGAAGCCAGCCTTGGATTTTTCCCTTTTCCTTTCATCTCAGTTTTCCTGTCCTCTATGAACTCAAATTTGGCTTAAAGAAGTCTCCTATTTTTTAGTTGGTTATTTAAAGAATCTCTCTTCATTAACTTGAGACAAAGGTTAATTCAAATACTTTATTGGGAAGTGCAATCCAAGGGCAGAGGTGTTTGGGACAAAGAGAACCATTAGGGAAAATGTTGAGCTAATATAAGGTAATACATCCCTGAGATGGCCACAGCTCCATGATGCATCATGATAGCTATTCAAGCCACATGTGCCTTGGTACAAAACATTCTTGAATTTTTTCATAACACTGCATTTTTCCATAACATATTTCCATGAAATTTTTGAATATTCTCCCAGCTTGCTCAGACTTGGATATTGTGAAATATATACTTATAAATTGAAATGTCAAATGATATTTTATAAAAAGTGCCATTTTTAAGTATTGACTAAATGTACTTTAAACATAGTCTCTGTGGTGATTAGGTCCCCTGTGTTTGTGGATTAGCACTTTATCCAACTCCAGAAGTGGTAGAAGGAGCCAGCATTTTTTTTTTTTTTTTTGTATCTGATGAGGCCCCAGTCCTTCTGCTTGGCTATGTGAGCTGCTCTGTGGCCAGTTATGGGCTGCACAAAGGAGGCTGTTCCTGCTGGTGTGGAGGTGTTGGGGCTGGCTGTATCATCTAGAGGTCTTTGTGAGCATGTGGCTGGGTTATCTGGGAGAACCTACCAGACCTGAAGTGCTGAACAGTGTGCTAGACAGAGGCATACTAAAGGAAAATATGTAATCTGTAAGAGATGGTCTCCAGGCTTACTATGAACATTGATTAGTTTTTGTAAAAATACATGATTGAAATGTGAGTATCTGATGCTAAGAAAGGTGCACTGACCAAACTTGATGGAAATCCACCACCTACAGTTTGGAAAACACAGAATCCAAAGATATCATAATTATCACTTTGGGAGGCATTTTAGATTAGGAAGGGTTAGTAACACTAGCTGTTGCAATTCTGTAACAAACAAGTCCCAGTCATTAGTATTTGGAGAGGAAATGGCAATAGCCAAATGCTGAAAGTACCTTCTTAACAAACGGTATGGAGGTCATGATATCAGCCAGTCAATTGTCATACAGGTTCAGAGTGGGGCTGGAAATTCCCAAGGGCTCAGTTTGCTGTGTGGAAGAAAACAACCAACAAAGTTACCCACCAACCAGAATGACCTGGAGACCAGTGGTTTTCCTGTAATACAGCCTGCATCTCATGCAAAAAGATACTGTGATGTAACCAATGAACGAACAATCAATGTGAGTCAGACTGCTTATGATCTAGATCAAAGAATTATAAAACCTAATATGCTTAGGGCCCGGCAGCGTGGTCTTGCGGCTAAAGTCCTCGCCTTGATCACCCCGGGATCCCATATGGGCACCAGTTCTAATCCCAGCAGCTCTACTTCCCATCCTGCTCCCTGCTTGTGGCCTAGGAAAGCAGTTGAGGATGGCCCAGAGCCTTGGGACCCTGCACCCGTGTGGGATACCTGGAAGAAGTTCCTGGATCCTGGCTTCGGATCGGCTTAGGATGGGCCATTGCGCTCACTGATTTGAGGAGCATAACAGGTAACTCATAAACAACAAACTCAAATCAGCATTAGACAATAGTAAAACTACAAAGACATACAAGGGGAATCAACAGCGATCCTGACAACCTCTTAACAGGAGGTCATATGCACAGAGCAGAGAGAGACCCCAGAGTGGAGCAGGTGGATAGGAGGAGGCTTGTATGCCAATCCTGAAGACTCCCAGATCCTCAACAAGGACTATCAGTATGGCACCAAAGGCTATATCCCAAAATGCTAAGGAGACCATGGGGAATTGGTTTGCCCTTTTAGGCCAAGAACTCTGAGGTCATCCACTCCCTTTCCGAACTCCCACATGGGATGGAAGAAGCTCAGATCCTTCCTCAAAGGATCTAATGCCATCAGAACAACAGACAGGAGACCTGAGCGGTCTGCAGAAACAGAACCGTAAAGTTCCTTCTGGACTCAGGAGAGGAGCTATCTCTGGTCCTTACTTAGCTCCAACTTTGGATCCCCACCCTCTCTTGCAATGACCAGCAGGGTTGCTATGGAGCCCCCCACCCCCTGCCCCCTGCCAAATAAAAAAGCAAACAAAAAAAAATTAGAATAGATAGACAGAGAACAACAAGGAAAGCTTAGAACTAGACAGGAAATGATCAACGTGGATTCACATATACCTTACTGGATGGGACACAGAGATTGGTTGCTCCTTACTAGGGTATTGAAGATTTCTCTGCACACCCCTCCTAAAACTGTTCTGCGCCTCAATTGCAAACATATGTCTAGTTACAGTTATAAGCTGGATTGGACTATCCTAAAATTCACCAAGTTCAATAACAGTTTTGCTTCTATACTATAAGCAGCTAAATATAAAAATGGAAATAGACACGAGACAGCTGAATAGTACCCTATAGCCATTTTAAGGTGTATAGCAGCTGGTTCTCTATATAAACTAAAATTGAAATGTCAATGAAGTAGTCACAGAATGTGGTTAAAAACTTGCATTGATTTTTTTTAACATACTGGTTTTCAGTACCATGTCAATTAATTTCATAATGTTATAAATTGCTGTTGATATTATGTTGGGGCTTTTAATTGATTGGGATGATGTTCTGCCAGCTCTACCTTCAGACCAGAGATGGTCTCCCCAAGAAACTGTTGAATTTATCTGGACAATAAGATGCTGGACTCTATGCATGGCACATGCTTGCAGTGGAAGAATAATGACTGGATTTCAACTGTAATACTACAACAAGGTAGAAGAATCCACCATGGGGTGAGGGGACTATTAAAAAAAAACACGTTAAGCTACTGCTTACAACACTGGAAACCCATATCAGAGCAAAGGTTTGAGTCCTAGCTGTTATGCTTCTGATCCATCTTCCCAGTATTGGGTCAGGAAAAGGTTGTGGAAGATGGCTTAAATGCTTGGAATGCAGTTTTAACGCTCCAGCCTTCAGCTTAACCCCAGCTCCACCTCTGTCTGGTGAGGACATCTGGGGAATAGAGTCATGTAAACCCATTGATGGAAGGTATTTTTCTCTCTCTTCTCTTCATCTTTCTCCCCTCCACATAACCTTCCTCTAACCCTGACTTTAAATAAATAAAACATAATCTGAAACAGTGTAGATAACTGCTATCCCGAAATGCTCAAACATTCAGTAGAGGTGAGAACTTGAGCGTATTTCAAGAAAATTTTCCCAACTAGTACCTGTGAGAAATATCATTAACTTAACTAATTGATAAAGTATTATAGTCTCACAAAATTTCCATTTTGTACACTTTAGACAACTGGTATACTGGAAAGCCTAGAGGATATAGAAACTCTTCCCCCCCTTGTCTCTTAGTAATATCTCCTGTATGTCTGTTGGGTTTTGGCAATAGCTCAGAAGTTGAAATCTAAAAGCTTATTTCATTTTTTAGAACCAATGTTAGTGGTTTAGGCCATCTTCTTTTTTTCTTTTGTTGTTGTTGCTGCTTTTATTAATATGAGAGTATGAATCATGCTTTATGATAGTTTTATTTCTGTTAACTTTGTGGTTTCTTTAGCCAGTGGGGCATGAAAAGGGCTTGACTGGATTAATTTGATTTGGAAACCACTGCAGAAACATTGCTATCCAACTGATGGTGCACCCAGACTGGAGGTGAGACAGGCTCTGTATGTATTCCCATGGCTGAAATCAAAGAAAGGGTTAGGGAAACATTTGATTCCTGGCACACAACTTACAACTGAGGAGGATATTAATCTTGGGCTTCCATCTCACCTAGCGAATTTGATAACGGAATAAAAGTGTTACTATTAAACCTGGGAAATTAAAATTTCAATGTTGCCTGTTTTATTTGTTTTTACTATTTTTATTCTGATAATCTCATTGATGTGAATGAAAATAATTTATAACAAGATGCTTGATCCAGAGTAGAGTATGAATCCATATTCTTTCACGTGTTTTATAGGCAAGAGATAAACCATCACTTTGGTCCCAGAAGATCTCATAGGATAGTTTGCTTTGGGGCTGGTGCAGTGGTTGGGGGGAAACCATTGCAAGAAGCAGCCTGTCTTTTTTTTTCCTAATCTGGGTGACATGTGAAAGAGATTTTTTAAATGAGTAAAAATATTTACCATTTATTAATGCCATATTAAACATTATTAGATGTAGTGGTTAAATCTTTCCTTGGGATACCTTCAATTCACATCACAGTACTTGGTTTTAAGTTTCAGCCTCATTTTGAACTCAGCTTTCTGCTAATGTGTATTGTATACCCTGGGAGGCAGCCGATGGTGATGGATGGGTCAAGTGCTTGGACCCCTGCCACCTTTTGGGAGACCTGAACTGGGTTATAGGTTCCTGATTTTGACGTAGGCCAGCCCTGTCTACTGCAGACATTTGGGGAGTGAACTAATGATATAAGATCACTCTCTGCCTGTCTCTCTATCTCTAGGCATGAGAGACATGCCTAGAGATAAAATTAAAATACATAAATAGAAGTTGGAAACAACCATGTTATTGAGTGTGGGCTTTCTCCCATTTTGTGATTTAACAAGAATTGGGACTGATATTCTCAGTTTCTAAAAGACAAAAATAAGGTGCAAGGAGTAGGGATCTGCCCAAAGTCATAAATGTACTTGCTGCAGTGATAACTATATGCTGTTGGTATTCCCAAACAACAATATGAGATAGGAGACAGACTAGGCACAAAAATTTAAAGCAGGATTTGAGTCAACATGGACAACAAGGAAACATGTAAAATTCTATTATATGTCCAGGTATAGGACTTTATTTTGTATTTTTAAGATTTATTTTATTTTTGTGTGAAAGTCAGACATACAGAGAAGAGACAGGACAAACTTCCATCTTGATTGACTCCCCAAGCAGCCGCAATGACCAGAGCTGAGCCAATCCAAAGCCAGGAACCCAGAGCCTCTTCTGGGTCTCCCATGCAGGTGTAAGGTCCCAAATCTTTGGGCTGTCCTTGACTGCTTTCCCAGATGATAAGCAGGGAGCTGAATGGAAAATGGGGGGCCCAGATTAGAACCAGTGTCCATATGGGATCCTGGTGCATGCAAGGTGAAGACTTTAGCCACTAGGTTAGCGTGCCAAGCTCTTTGTTGTATCTTTTAATCAAACATGTTTACAGGGTATAAATATTCAGAAGTCCTACTGAAACAAGCATGTTAATTTCATGTTGAGAGGTATACTAATAATGGAGATGAGTCATTAGTTTCAGAGCTCACCATCTAGTTAGAAACATCTGATAAATCCAGTATGACTCTAGATAACATGCATTTGGTGATTTAATAAACATTGAAAGCACTATATGTATTTTCATTATAGAGTATGAACACTTTTAAGTTAGAGCAATCACAGAAAGTTCTGTTAAACAAAGTGACATTACAGTTTGTCTTATAGTGTGCCTATATTGCTGAATTAATCCCTCACAACATTTCTCACTCCTATGCACATTGGTTTTTCTTTTTTTTTTTTTTTTTTTTTTTAAAGATTTATTTTTATTATTTTTTTCATTGGAAAGGCGGATATACAGAGAGGAGAGACAGAGAGGAAGGTCTTCCGTCCGATGATTCACTCCCCAAGTGAGCGCAACGGGCCGATACTATGCCGGTCCGAAGCCAGGAGCCTCTTCCGGGTCTCCCACACGGGTGCAGGTTCCCAAAGCTTTGGGCCGTCCTCGACTGCTTTCCCAGGCCACAGGCAGGGAGCTGGAAGGGAAGCGGGGCTGCCGGGATTAGAACCGGTGCCCATATGGGATCCCGGGCGTGCAAGGCGAGGACCTTTAACCACTTGCGCCACCGCGCCGGGCCCCCATTGGTTTTTATTAAGTGGTTGCTATCAGTTTCCAACATTGTTTGGTTTCACTGCTTTAATTACTGAACATTTTTCAGCTGTCGCAGGAAGTGGTCTCTGTGTTCACCAGAGTGTTTCTTGTGCTTCCTCCTCAAGGCACTGTTGCTCAGTCTCCTTGATATAATGTTGGGCTTAGTTTGATGTGGATTTTGGCCAAGGGAATGTGAGCAGAAAATGAGTAGACCACTCCTAAGATGGTTCCTTAACAGTATCTCATTCACACTCTTCTCTTTTTAGAAGGCAATATTATACTTTTTTTTTTTTAGTAGCTAAAAAGTAGAAGTAACTTGAGTCTTTGGCCATGCCTTCCAAGAACTATAATATGAAGAAGAAAATGTTTATTGAGTCTTTGGCCATGCCTTCCAAGAACTATAATATGAAGAAGAAAATGTTTATTGTGCTAAGCCATGGCAACTTTATCTGGTCATTTATTCACAAAAGTGGAGCCTGCTTTGCCCTATCAGGAGTACTTGTTCTTCTAAAGATCTCCCACATCCCTGGCCAGGCTTTCATTTGGATGTGGTAGGGGTCATTTGTGATAATAAAGCTCAATGTCTTATTGGACACAGGAAGTGAAGGAACAAGAATCGAGAACAGTTTTTTGTGCTTTTTGTTTTGTGTCAAAAAAGTGATCGACTGAGATGGACTTTTTTCAAAACTAGGCCCCCTGAAAAAGAGCAGGTCTGTACATTCAGTCTGAATGTGGAGAGGTAGTGTTGTATCATGTTGCTCTCACAGACGTGTTGGATGGAAAGCATCATGGTCTCATATGTTTAATTTTCATTTCTACTGTTTACACATCATTTTTCCATGTTTATGTATTCCTTCAGGTGAATTCAGAAGCTTTCTAACTCTAGATCAATGAATTCCCCGTACAGTTGTGAAAATGCTGACCCTTTTGTGTCTGCCATTGCCCATAGTTATCATACACCACATGAACTCACTTGTTTCAACCACGCTTCCTTCATTTACTTTACTCCAAAATTCACATTGTCCTGAACGTTTCAAAGCAGCATGTTTTCACTGTTTAAAAAAAACATTACTCATTAGGTAGATTAGAAAAGCCAACACCAAATATCAAATCCAAGTTTGTTACATAAGCAGTTTGAAAGGTCAGAATGATCTCCACAAGATACATACCAAAACTAACGAATTTTTTCCCCAAATGACTTTTATTGTGAAATCTGGTTTTCACATCTCTCCATGTGTTTCCCTAATGGCATGCTTTTACATTTCAAAATAAAACCAGGAGACAGTATTCCAAAAAATGTATTGGTTTTTATTTTTCTTTAACAACTTTTGAATTGTTCCATGCTGTTTCTTCCTAGAAAAGTGTTTTGTCTAGATGGGTACTAAGTGTGTATTTGTTGGTTGGTTTGAATTGGAAGGAAGTTTACAAATCATCTAGTCCAATCGTGTTCTTTTATACTTTGGGATTCCAAAGTTTAGATTAGTGACTTGTCTTGGCCAAGACCACATTGGGTAGGTGCAGATCTGCAGCTACTACTAATGCTTTTGCTTTAAAAATTATGTGCATAATTCACCAAGTCATCCTTTATCTTATTGGATCCTTGCAGTAACTAAGTGAGTTCAGAAATCCAGTTATTATCAATACATTTTTTTAATAAGTGGGGTAAATTAAACCCTATGCCCCCAAACAAGTCTAATAGTTGGCTGTTGTATTCATTTATTCAAGAAATACTGATTTAACTCTGGTTAGGAGCCAGGCATTGCTCTAGTTTTGTTTCAGAAACGGAGATGCTGTCCTTCTTTTATCAGGAGGAATAAGAAAAGAATTACTTTAGTAAATAGTTGCTGAAATGAGTAATCCTGCCTCCTGCTTTTAATCCACTGATGTTTTCCTCTAAATCTTTAGCAATTAAGACAAATGAAACTGCTGGTAGATTGATTAATTCTCCGTTATTGAAGAGGAATAGATTCTTTAAAAAAAAAAAAAAACTTAGCCTGTGAAGAATGCAAAGCATTTTAGATGTAGCAATAAAAGCAAGGTTTTGGAGAGTTATATAATTTTATGTGCTCAAGAGACTATGGGGAAGCATCAGTACATGTTCCCTTTTTCTCCAGCTTTCAGATTTATGATTGGTCTGCTACCATAATAATAACTGAATATTGGCGCAAGAAATATTCTTGATTCAGTGGGTAACATTTGACAGCCGTAACTAGTGAATTGTAAAAAAGTTCTTGCAGGAAGCTTCAGCAGAATATGTAATCTACAAGAAGGTATTCAGGGAACAGAAAAATAAAAATCAAAGGAACCTGCTACCCAATCTGTTCCATTAAATATGAAAATTAAAATGCCTTAACAAAATGCTTTCTTTTCCTTTCTCCTCTCAACAAATAAAAGCTTGGGTAGGCAGCCTGAAATTTCTCATCAAGAAAAAAAACAGATTTGATTTTAAATGCCTTCTTTTGAATGAAACAATGTTAAAAGGAACATGTTGTCTTCTCAGCATTTGTAAGGTAAAACATTCAGTGTACTTGTTGGCACTCCATCAAGCCTCTACGCGGCCTAAAGCAAAGAAATGGTTTTCTGTGCATGCGCTGTGGACCTTGGGCAATCGGGAGGATCTGGCTGATAAATTTTGACAGGATTGGATCTCCCATAGGTGGGTGAGTATGTGGGAAGGCATTCCTGAATCCCTCCCAGTCAGACTCCAAGTAGCTGGCCTTGGCAGGCTCATCAAGGCTGGCAATGCCTCAATTTTCACAATAAGAAGGTTACTTAGTTCAAGTTTTAAAATGCATTAAAGCAAGAGGGTATAATATTTACTTTCATGGATTTGTTGTGATTTTTCGCCTTTCCCCCCCAAAAAAACAATACATTCTTAAAGAGTCATTGTTAATGTACTCACTCACACACTGGCTTTTTGCTCCAAAATCATTCTGTAATGCCTTGCAATATGTTGGAGTCAGTTGTGGGAGGTCCCTGAAGTGGATGCACAAAAGACTTAGGAGTTGTCTTCCAGAGGCCCGGTCTAGTGTAGAGGACAGGATACGAGTTCTTCATGACAGTGTAGCATGGTGGCTTAGAAGGAGACCTTTGCAAAGTGCAATAGGAATTCTGAGAGGTGGGCAACAGCCTACTTCTGTGTGAGGTCAAGCCTTGGCTCCAGGAACTGTAATGCAGTTGGGGTCTTGTGGGATATGGTGGAGAATGCAGGCGATATAGTTGTCAGGAGGGCTTTGCAGTCCTCTTTCATTTGTTCCACATATACAGCTTTGCTATGAGAGTTTCAGGAATCTATATAGATTTTCTTAATATATTTGATCAGTTTATTTAAAGTTCTAATAATTTTGGCAGCAGGTTCCCCATTTTACGTAGAGGGACATGGTTTCTTACATTAACACTTATTTCATGGTCAGTGCTTGAAATAGTTTCTTCCTCCATGAAACACATTACTTATATATTTTTACCATTGATTTAGGAAAGTGAGCATGTGGTATAGAGCAACATAAATATTTGTTAAATGATGACAGACGCTAGACCTCTCTTTTTATAGAATAACTCATGATTCAGTTTACTAATGTGAATGTTCAGTAAATTTTTTTTATCAAAGTTGTGATAGATCTTGCAATGAGATCCTAATACATTCTCTTTCACCTTGTCCACCTTCAGGTTAGTAGGTGACCATTTTGGTCCCTGCTTGTTCTAAATGTTTGCTTATTTGTGTTTTCTGGTATGGGAAGGCAGTAATTGATCATATTCATTGAATTACTTTCTAGACAAATACATAAAGTCCACTGTCACTAAAACAATATACCGTTTTGGTTCTAATTCTAAACATTTATGAGAATAATGTGGCATCATTTGGGAAACTATGGCAGGATCAAAGATGTGATCCTGTCTGCTCTGCTGTCAGTCCTCTGTGGAACCTCGAGTGAGTTCTTTTTCCTCTTCTGGGCTTCAGTCGTCTTAGGTGTAAAATGAGGCTCTTAACCTCAGCTCACCTCTCTTATTGTTCTTGAAGATCAAAAGAAATGTTCTAATTAAAACAGCACAGTGAACTGTAAAATGCCGTGCAAATGCAGGTAGTTATTATTTACTGAGCGCTGGGTCTGTTGGACCCTGTGATCTTCTAGGGTTGTTTGTTTATAGTTAGTTAATTCTTCTTCACTTTCCCCCCAACCACTCTGAGCTCCACAGAGATGACAAAGAAATAAATTGGTGCTTTGACATAGACAAATCCTCCTCCATTTTCCTTTCTCTGATCCTTGTTATTTTTTTTTTTCCTGAATTTTAGCAGAAGTAAAATAGCACCTCCAGCCCCACTTAGGATTCTGGCAACTCCAGGGTCTCAGATCTCAGCAAAGACTATTCTACTCCTCTGCAGAATTTTTCATGTCAGAAATGATTTTTCCATGACGAGATTCCCTAATCTACTCAAAATGGAGTTACATGGTGTTTTTCCTTTTGGTCTATATTGTTGTATTTTTTAAGTAATCAGAAAAACGCTTCCATAGGAATGTAACACTGATGGCATTTCATCTTTTTGTCTCATGTCGCATTAACTTTGTTGACAAAGTACAAGGTAGGCTTCCCTCTGCCAACACTGTAAGCACTACTGATGCCTGGAACAGAGCTGAGTTCTCTTCCTTAGTTCGTAGCATCATTATAGATAGTAAAAGATCTGGAAGCATGACTTTGCTGGCAGTTGTGGTTTGAGAGATTATGTATGAGACAAAGAAAAGTCCATTTGAAGCTAGAAGGTGCTGACACTGGGAAAACTCTTTGTTCCAGATAAAATAAATCAAGTTGTGTCAGCAGACACATGGAGGATAGAGCTATATACTTGTAAGGTGGCATGACCGTCTGCTAGTATTTAAAGGAATATGCATTCTAATTCCAGATAAAACTTGAAGGCTATACTTGTTTCTTCAACTAAAGGAAGTTGATCATGGAAGCAGAAAACATTCCCGACTCCTAGTTTTGCATGTATTAGTTAGACCAAACTAAGGCTAATCACTGATTATTTATAAAGTCGGTGAAAATACCTCTCTTGTCATGCTGAGTTGTTCTGTGAGGAGTAAAGGAGAGTTGCATCTTGTGCACAGTACTTTATTTGCTCATAAAATAGATTTTAAAAATACTTTTTAAAGTTTTTAAATTATTTGCAATGGAGAGAGAGAGAGAGAGAGAGAGGAAATGAAGAACAAATTCAATCTAGGTCTCTTGTATGAGCAGTAGGGCCTCGACTTCATTACCTAGTGCCTTTTAGGGTGCGCATCAGCAGGAATTAGAGCTGGGAATTCAACCCTGGTACTCAGGTGTGGAATGTTATTGCCCTAGGCAGCATCTTATCTGTAATGTCAAATGACCATCTCCTATGATACATTTAAGTTTTCATGTGAAAACTGAAGGACATTTTATAGTTAAAAGTGCAGGTTCTGGGACAGTAATATCCTATTTCTATTGATTCATAGCTCTGTGACTTTGTAAAATTTGCTTAAACTTGCTGGATTTATGTTTTATTGTTATTTGTTAAAATATGTGTTTATTTTTTACTTTAAAGGCAGATTTACAGAGAAAGAAGGAAAAACAGAGAGATCTTCCACACGGTGCTTCACTCCTAGCTTGCTAGTAGTGCCCAGAACTGGGTGGGTCCAAAGCAAGCAGCCTGGAGCTTCTTCTGGCTCTCTGAAATGGGTACAGGGACCCAAGGTCTTGGACCATCCTCTGATGCTTTCCTAGGCACACCATCAGGGAGCTGGATGACAAGTTAAAGCTGCCGGTTTCAAAGCAGTATATGGAATGCTGTTACTACAGGTAGAGATATAATAAACTATGCTGCAACATGCACCCCTTGTTTCCTCGTTTTAAAAATGAGACAATGATATAGTGAGTTTTAACTCTGATATCTATTGTATCTATTCTGAAAGTTCTGGCTAATTATTATCGTGGTTCATTCCCATGAAATCCTGTGAAGGAAGAAGGGCAAATTTTGTTTCTGCAATTTCTATAGTAAAATAATTGTAAGTAAATGCACAGACAGAAGAAATGTGTTACTCTGTTGCAAAACTATGTATCTAGGTTTGAAGACATTTAAATTCAGTAAGAGTATCCTATAAAACAACATGTAATCTTGAAGGTTGCGACTTCTGTGAGTTATTATAAGACTGCCACCTCCCCTTAAAGCAAAATTGTCCTGAAAATGGCTAGAGAGAAAAAAGCCCAAGGTTTTCATGCTGTTGATTATAGGAAACCTGTTGCTATCTCAGGCTCCTCACTGTGTAGCATCTTTTAAAGAATATTTGGATGACAATATTTCTGATCTGAATCTAAGATGGAGAGAAGCGAATATGGGAGTTGGAACTTAAGGGGAACATTGTGATCCCCACAGCAGCAAGTTGTTATCAGTATCCAAGAAAATGTTTGCATCCTAAGGCTGTCACTCAAATGCATACTCTGTCAGAATCCAGGGATCTGGACGGCAGAATATCAGCACATAAGGTTCTGACAGATTGTCTAGGTCATGGCATATGTAAAAAATGGAAGTTGTTGACAAACATTACAATTGCACCTGCAACAATATGTACCATTGGCAATGTACCAAGGTAGTAGTCATTTTGAAGCAGCACTTGGGTCTCTCATCTCCCTCTCATCGTGTTTGCCATGGAGGTATTATATAAAATCTTGGTATGGGCACAAGGCAACCTTTGACTTCAAGGATAAAATAGGAGGAATTTTAATGGACAACTGTATTCATAGCGTCAGATAAAGACCTTATGACTTTTAAAGTAATGTGGCTGTTCAAAGGAAAGCAAACCATAACTGGTTTAGAGAATAAATGGGAAGACAGAAAATAAAAGTGGCATTGAGGGAATTTTGATAAACAGCTGCGGTGGAAGAGGAAGAGTATACAATGAATAGTCAGAGATAATATGATCATTTCCTACTGAGGCCAAGGGCCAGAGTTGCCATCCTCTTTTAGTCGCAGCGTCTCATCAGGAAGGTAAGGATAGGCATAGCTTCTGCTTGGTTAGCTGGTTATAAGAAAGTGTTTTGCTCAAATTCTCCCTCTTTTTTTTCTCTTTGCTTCCTTCCCTAGACCACACATATGGATTGGCACTCGTTCATTAGGACCTTCTTATGAGTTTGTGGTGGTCCTCCTCTTTCCATATAGCTTAAAATTCAAATGAGCACCTGTATCATTGGCTGTTGTAAAAGGTGAATACTACAAATACCCTTAAAAGCATAAGGGGGTTTATGCAACTGCGTGAAAGGAACAAAAAGTCACTTTGAGTCACATACGCTCCATGAACATATATTGGAGTGTTGGGATTGACCTTTGTTGCCTTCCTCTTACAGCCAGGTTATCATGGAGCTTGGGTAGAATTTTTAGGCTAAAGCTACCAATATTATATGAGGTGGAAGAGAGAAAGGGACACAGCACTAGACACTGAGGTAGATGTAGGTTTAATAGATCTAGCAATAGAAACCTGAGATATCCAGTTTAGTTTGAAGCTTATGAAAATAAACATATATGTATGCATATAAAATACATCTCAGTTGTTACACAGGATATACTTACACTAAAAATATTAATTTGAAATTCAAATTTAATCATAGTATGCAATTTTATCTGGTAACCTTAGCTGAATTGGGTCAACGGTTAAATAGTAATTAAATGTGTGTGTGTGTGTGTATTTAAAATACTTATTTAACTTGAAATTCAGAGTTAGATCCATTCTCCTCAAATGACTACCATGACCAGAGTTGGACAGGTATAAAAATGGGAGCCAGGAGCTTCTTTGTAGCTGTAGGGACCCAACAGTTTGGGCCATCCTTCACTGCTTTCCCTGACTAATAGCAGGAGGCTGGATTAGAAGTGGATCAGCCGGGATATGAACCAGAACTCATATGGGATGCTAGTGCTACAGGTGGAGATGCTATGCTACTGCAATGGCCCCAATAATAAAATGTATTTTATGATAGGTTATAGTTTTCAAAATGCCCTCATGTTTCCTGTATCACTTTGATCTCATATCAGTAAAAGGTACTGTTCCTCTGATTTTAAAGGTAATGACACATACGGTTTAGAGCTTAGGCTGATAGCTGGCAGTGTTGGCTCATAATCTCAATTATATTTAAAGTTCTTAACCTGAGCTAGAGTGAGATATATCAATAATTAATATATTAATAAGTAATAAATTAACAATGTATTAATAGATCGTGGCATTCCTATATGTTTTCGTTGACTTTTCCCTAATTTTAATATCTTATAAACCCAAAGGATAAAATTATAAAAGCTGATATAAACTTCTATATAGTGTTACTTCTTAAGGTGCAGAGTTTATTCACAGTTCACCAATTTTTTCTGCACATTCTCCTTTTTCATTTCTAGCATCCATTTCAGAGTCCCAACTATTTTTAGGTTTCAGATCTCTTGCCACTTGGAATATCTTCACAGTTTCTCCTTGTCTTTTATGATCATGGCACTTTTGAGAAGAACTGACGAGTTATTTTTTAGATTGTTGCTCAGTTTTTCATGATATCCCATCATTATATTCAAAGCATTGGAAAGGACATCAGAGAGGGGTTGTGTGCTTTTCATGATATGCTGGGTATGTTATGTTGATGGATGTTATTGGGGAGGGGTATTAACCTTGATCTCTTTGTTAAGATGGCATCTGCTGAGTTTCTTCACTAAAAATTTCCTCTTTCTTCTTTATTGTTAGTAAATACCTTAAAAAACATTTGTTAATTTTATGATATATTTCCATAGGCTCAGAGATTTCAGCTTCCTCCCAATTTCTCTCCCTCTCTTGAGTTCCCCCAGGTTATTACGATCATATAGTCCTTCAAAAGCAGTCATAAGTTCATCATTCTATTTAAATATATCTTGTCATTATAGGTATAGATAATAGCAGCAAGTTCAGCATCCTATTGACAATATATATTTAACAATTTATTTGGAGTCCTTTTTTGACTTGGAGATAATGCATCAAAATCCTAAATCTGCACTCAGAAATCACTAAACTATTAGAGAAAAATATAGGAAGAATTCTCCAAGATATAGGAATTGGGAAAGACGTCTTAGAAAAGTCTCCAAAAACACAGTCACTCAAAGCCAAATAAACAAATGGGGTTACATCAAACTAAGAAGCTTCTATATAGCAAAGAAAACAATCAACAAATTGAAGAAGCAACTAATAGAATTTGAGAAAATCTTTGCACACCACACAACTGATAGGGAAATAATATCCAAGATTTGCAAATTGCTTCAGAAACTCAATGACAGCAAAACAATCTGGTGAAGAAATGAGCAAACAAAATGAACAGATATTTTTCAAAAGAACAAATTCAAATGGCTAATACACATAAGAAACAATGCCCAGACTCCCTAGCTATTAGAGAAACACACACAAAAAAATCACATTGAGCTTACACCTGACTCAAAGGAGATTGTTTTGCCTTCAGAACTCTACTAGCAACACTGGCTTGTATAAATGTCGGGAGGAAGTGGCCCTCCTTCACTGTTAGTGGGAGTGTAGTCTAGAACAGACATTATGGAAGTCAGTATGGAGAGTGTTAAGAAAATGGAAAATTGACCTGCTGTATGAGCTGGCTATCCCACTTCTGGGAATGTGTCCAAAGGAAATGAAATCTGCATATGGAAAATTACCTTTACACCAATGTTTACAGTAGCACAATCTACAATAGTAAAGACTTGGAAACAACCCAGATGCCCATCCAGAGAGCAGTGGATAAATCAATTGTTGTATGTATATATTGTGGAGTACTACTTATCCACTAGAAAGAATGAAATTCTACCATTTGCAGCCAGATGGTCCCAACTAGAGACCATTATGGCCAGTGAAATAAGACAATCCCAAAAGAACAAATATCATATGCTGACTCTAATATAAGGCAATCTTCATGCAAAATGTATGATCAAGAAATTTATAGGTAAAAATCATGTACACATATTCATATAGAGGAACTATATAATAGACTATCATATTGAAAAGATACATTGCAATACGTATCTCTACTCCTGAATAAAAGATGGAGTACATGCCTATTGTCTATTGCTACAATGTCAGGATATACTTAAATAGCAGAATGATACACTTGTGACTGTTTTTGGAGGACTGTACTATTGTGGTAAATACCTTGAAATGAGATTCTTTGACATGATAACAATATCTTGTCTGTATTTGAAATTTCACTAGTATTTGCATGCCATGGTGAATGTTGTGATCCTTGTTACTTATTTTAGTATCCCAAAGTTCCCTTTCTATTTTCAACTGTAGGAAAGAATTTTTGCTTTGCCACCTTTACACATCTTGCTCAGTCATTTTAATTCTCAATGTATTGTTCATTTTACCGAAGCACTAATGAAGGACATAGCGTTTGGAACTACTGTAAAGGTATGATTGTTTCAGGTGCAAAGTAAGACATAGACTTGTAAAGAATTTTGATAATTTTATTGACTGGAGGTAATACAGCAGAAGATAAAAAGTATACACAGAAGCTCCAGAATCAGAAGATTTTGGCCCAAAATTGAGATACAACACTGTTAGCAAAATACCAACCTTCATCTCTTCATCTCTAGAATTTGGGTTTTTCCTTACATCGCAATTACATCTACCTAACCTGACTCTCCTCCCTCAGTTCACATGTAGGTCAGCAGGTATTGTAACCCTGTACAGCCTGGTCTGCCCCCAGTTCCAGCTCTCATGCTTGCTTGCATGAGCAGTGGCCCAACAGTGGAGTCCCACTGCTTGCATGCCAGTTTCATTCCCCTGTCCTGGTCTTGTGTGGGCTGATGGGTACTGTGACCCAATCTGGCATGGCCCATCTCACCTCAGAGTTTGCTGTTGGGTGCTGTAGTCTGACCTGGCCTTGTGTGCCCCCATTCCAGCTCATGTTGACTGGAGCTGCTGCCCAACCTGGTGCAGGCAGTCCCCAGTCCTGGCCCTACTATGAACTGGCTGGTGATGCGGCCAGGTGCAGCCTGGTCTGCACCCCATTCTGGTTATCAGAATTGCTAGTGGGTGTTATGAATTGAACCAGCATGGCCCGCTGCTATACATGAGCCACATGTATGCCAGCAAGTAATGTAACCTGGTGTGCTCTGGGCTTTTCCTTGCTTTGGTTCTTGTGCTCACCTGCAGGGACTGCACCCTGACAAACGATTTCTCCAAGCTCCTCTATTGGGTCTCTTCTTAGTGGCATATCTCACGCTGGTAGTTTCTTGGTCCTGGCTGACATAATCCACCTGCTGCCCTGGCAGGAACAGTAGCCTTACCCAACTGCCCATATCTAACGTGGTTCTTACTGTTTGTAATTATAGCCCAACCACACCTAGTCTGTTGCCCTGACACAGCTCTCATGTGGCCCAGTAAGAGTGGAACCATAGCCCATCAAGTCCTACACCTATTCTGACTCTCACAAGCACCAGTTGGAACCACAACCTAGCTGGTCCTCTTAGCTCCTCAACCAGGTCTGTTCCCAGCCCCAGGTCTTGTACATGCCAGTATTGTTCTGACCCAGCTCTGCATAGCCTGTCCCCTGTCTTAACCTTTGCCATTAGATACTGTTTCCTGGGTGAAACTGGCCCATCCCCAGTCACAACTCTCTCTGGTGAGTGCTACAGTCTGGCCCTGCCCAGTCTTCTCCCATCCATTACCCATTTTACCAGCACATGTGATAGCCTAGCCAGGCATGTCCCACATTCCAGCCTAGCTCCTGTACTTGCCATCGAGCTAAGATTGGCATGGATGTGCCCAGTCAACTCCCTTCCAAAACCAACTCACACACATGCGGACAGATAGAGCTACTCTGCTGGGTATGACCAACACCCAGGCCTGAACCACATGCTCACCAGCAGGAGCAATGGCCCGTCATGGGAATATCCCTATTTCCTCCACCAGATCTACTCCCAGACCCAAATCATACCCATGCCAGTGGGTCATAGGCCCTTACTGGTCATAGCCTACCCCCTCTGTCCTGCATATGTATGAGCATTGAATATTGTGACCCGGCCCATACCACGCAACATTTGGTATGTCTGCAGGTGCTGCAACCTTGACCAACCATGCCTGTACCCAAGTCCAGTAGCTATGAGTGTCTTGATGTCCCATGATCAGGCCTAGCTTAGACTGTCACCATCCCCAGATCCAAGCAAACCAGCTGAAATTCCAGATCACAGGGGTGGGCCCACACATCCCCCACAGAATCTGCCCCCAGACCCAGTTCTTTTGTATTAGTGCTATGACCCAGCCTAGTGTTATCCATCCCCTGTTTTAACTTTCAGTTTTGAGTTCTGTGATCTAGCCCTGCTAAGTAGGTCCCCAGCCATAGCTTTAGTGTACACCAGTGAGTGGTGGTTGGCATTCATCCATATTAACTACTCCAGCTCTGTTATCCCACTAGGGCTGGTATTTTGGTCTGAACATTATAGGTCTTTGAATTCCCTCCTCAAGATCTCGCCACTGGGTGGCCTGGGTGCTAATTGTGCTGGGCAAAGTGCTTAGGCCACTCAGGTGTATTACTGCCCCCTGGGAGCCCACCCCCAGGGCTAGCCAACTCCATCTAGCTCCGAGCATCCAGCAAGCCAGTTGACCTCAAAACGTCCAACTCAAGCCCTGCCTCTTGGACAAGCTGACCTACCTGGCTCTGAGCCCATGTCTGGCTGATAGGCCCATTCCGCCTAGGCTGAACCCTGCCACCTGGGAGCCCACCCCCAAGGCTAGTCGGCCTCCTCTGGCTCCCCCTTCATGCAAAGTATAAGATCAATAGCTCTTTCAGTACTGTTTTTGCTACATCTCATGGGTTTTGATATTTTCTAAATTTTCATTTGTTCAAAATATTTTCTTTTCTCTTGCTAAACTCTTTACTAACTCATAGATCACACAGTAGCATCATTTTCTCCAGGAAGGCTTCTTTTTACTTATTTGTTTTCTTTTTCAATTGTTCATCAACATGTTGGTTAATTAGTAGCATGTTATTTAACTCCATAGTGCTGTAAATTTCTTCACTTTATTCCTGTTGTTGAGATTGTTTTATGGCTTTTTATTTAAGGGAATATATAGTAACAGTAATAGAAACTCATATCCAGATGTGAAGATACAATGCATTATGCATCTCTACTTCCAAATAAAAAATGGACTCCCAATGAAACTGTTGGGTATATTTTGACAATTGGATGCTGGACTGTCTGCAATTGTCTGTCCCCACAATGTCAGAATGTTTTAAATAGTAGAGTGATGGATTTATGACTGCTTAAGAAGGACTATACTCTTATAATAATAATATGGGGTAAATCAATTGTGGGGAGGGATTTGGGAAGGGAGTAAGAGAAATCCCACAGTCATTGGAATTGTATCATAAAATTAAAAATATAATAGAAGGGAAAAAATTAAAATGTTTTTATGAGTTCCTACATGACCTTTAATGAGTGTAAGCTAAGCATATAGCTGAGAATAATCTGTACTTCCAATAAATTTTTTTTTAAAAATCTTTAAAAACAGATTTACAAAGATAAGGAGTGATAGAAACATTTCCCATCCATTGGTTCATTCCCCAAATGAACACAATGGCAGGAGTTGAACCTATTTTAAGTCAATAACTTTTTGAGGCTTCCCATCTAGAGTCCCAAGGCTTTGGACCATCCTCTGCTGCTTTACAAGGCCAGAAGCAGGGAGCTGGATGGGAAATGGAGCAGCCGGGACATGAACTGGCACCCATATGGGATGCAGGCATGTGCAGGTAGAGGATTAGCTAATTGAGCCATCGTGACAGCCCCACCAAGGATAATGTTTGAAGTCCTATTTAGGAATACAGTGTCTTTGATAAAATGACAGCATGGAATCTAGAAGTGTGCATGGATAGAGATTTATGACATTGCAGAAGTTCTCACAATTAGCATATACCTTCATATTACTAAGCACTTTTTTAAAAAAAGATTTATTTTATTTTTATTGGAAAGGTGGATATACAGAGAGGAGAGACAGAGAGGAAGATGTTCCATCTTGTGATTCACTCCCCAAGTGAGCGCAACAGCCAATGCTATGCCAATCCGAACCCAGGAGCCTCTTCCGGGTCTCCCACGCAGGTGCAGGGTCCCAAGGCTTTGGGCTTTCCCGGGCCACAGGCAGGGAGCTGGAAGGGAAGCAGGGCTGCCGGGATTAGAACCGACACCCATATGGGATCCCGGGCGTGCAAGGTGAGGACTTTAACCACTGTGCAGTTGCACCGGGCCCTACCAAGCACTTTTAAATTCTATTTCTCATTTAAACATTGTCATAATGTCCAGCTGGTAAATGAATCCCTCATTTTGTATCTGAAGCCAAAATTCAATTGCAAAGTGATGGAGAGAAACATTCAACTTCAGAGATTCTGTGATGAGACCCTTCATTGCAGACACTTACCCTGTGTTCCTGTCTACCCTGAGAGTGTGGCACTGAGCTAATAAGCAGAGACTAACTCTTTTGCTTGTACTCTTGTCTCATCTTACGGGGATGGAAAAAGACAGTACAGCAGTGTCCCAGTGTAACACAGGAGAAACTAAAAGAAGCCCATAGCTAGTTGTGAATTTCCATCTCAATTCATTCAGAAGAACGCTGCCTAGGGTTTATTGTGACTGTGCCATCTAATTTATGGCATATTGCTTTCTTCTCTACTTCTCTGTCTGCATAGCCATAAAATGCAAAGTTTTAACTGGGGGTATCTCCACTGATCACTGTGGCTCTGATAGTGTGTGATGCCATGAATTGGAGTTTCTGGGCAATGAGCCAATCCCAAAGCTGTGTTCCAGAACCAGCCTGTCTATCCTGAGCTTTACCTTTTTCTACATTTGGAGTGAGCCCAAAGAAAAGGTCATTTCTGCAGACATCTTGAGGTTGTATTCCAATGTCCTCATTAAATAACAGGAGGCCAGACTGGCTGGCCCAGGGCAATATTCAATCAAGGAGAAAAAGGCCAAGTCATTACCAGAGCCCTATCATCAGAGACATAAACACAAGCCTTTCATTCGTGGGTTTTAGTTGAAAGCATGTCCAGTTGTGTGTGCTGTATCTGCTTATACAAATTCTAGTTGTCAGATGTGTGTATCACAGGGGCTGGAAAGTAGGTAGGGGAGGAGAGAGTAAAAGAGAGAGAATAAAATTACAACTGTAAACCGGCTCTAATAGTGAAAGTTCAAAACAACCAGCCTCTGGCTTGACTGGGTGAGTCACCTTTGCAATCAGACAGCAAAAACTAGTGAGGTTTCTCTACTTAGCACCAGTCTTCCTGTCTGGAAAGGAAACACTGCTCTGATTGGAGATACTGGCTGTGCTGTAGATTTCAAAGCAACTCAGACAATGGAACAGACAAGACGGAGAATATGTAAAGCAATTTTTTTCCACGTATTGGGTCAAGAACCAGCTTCTCAAATGGCATCTCAATTCTGATTTGAAGCTGTGTAGAGGCTCTCATCTGTAGCAAACTGATGTTTTGCTCATGGTCTTTCGGAATGGAGACATCTTTGGGATGGGGTGCATATTTTACATCAAATAATACAGTTGCTTTGCTGGCTGAAGCTTAGTGTCTAGGTGCTAAGCTGGGCTCATGAAAGTGGGAGAGATGATCATTGCAAGAAACATCTTAGAGCAAAGTGAGAGGAGCACACATGTGAAACCAGGAACAGAATTATGTGTCGAATACAGAAAAAAAAAGTGAGGTAACAGAGGCAGATATTGATGTATTCTCTTCTAGATTGAGAAGTCGGTGTGAGGCATGGCTGTGTGTACTCAGGATTTAGCAATGGATCCAGGCTTAGCTGAGAATGTTACGCTGGGACCGGATCCTGGAGGGATTTGAATGCCAGGGTTATGGTTGGTGCTCTTTCCTCGATACTGAGGAGACAGAGAGGGAAGAAACAGGAGCATGATAAGATAATAGGACCTAATCCACCAAGGAGATCAAGAAGGAGAAGCAAGGCCTAGGAAGAACAGTTAAAATACTCGTGCCACAGTCCAGAAAGAAGTTATTTTTGGGAATGGCCCTTGGAAATTTCCCTGTAAATTTAGGAGAACTTGGTAGCATGAACACTTCTGAGCATCCACACTGGTCCAGGAAGATGTAAATATGAACGTATTCACCATCACGGAATGGCTCATTAAAGCCGCTGAGCTGAGGGATCTGGGCCCAGGAAGACCATGGCCACCTGAAGTTGTCACAGACAGGAGACTGCTCACTTTACAGAGGCAACGGGTAAACAGTGTCCGCTCGACTACTCATACTACCAGTTTTATTTCCCCCATGGCTTCTGACTGCCTTAGGTTGGCTAATTAACCCATATATATTTTTAAGATATATGTATTTTTATTGCAAAGTCAGATATATAGAGAAGAGGAGAGACAGAGAGGAAGATCTTCTGTCCGATGATTCACTCCCCAAGTGGCTGCAATGGCCAGAGCCAGGAGCTTCTTCCAGGTCTCCCACGAAGGTGTAGGTTCCCAAGGTTATGGGCTGCCTTTGAGTACTTTCCCAGGCCACGAGCAGGGAGCTGGATGGGAAGTGGGGCTGCCAGGATTAGAGCCAGCACCGTATGGGATCCCCATGCATTCAAGGAGAGGACTTTAGCTGCTAGGCTACTGTGCTGGGCCCAACTCATATTTCTTTTCAACCTATCATTTCTTTCCTGCCAATGTCCCAGACCATGATCTTCAGAAAGTAGTGATGCCTGGAAGGAAGAATTCCCACCTCTCTATTGAATAAGCCCTTGCTGCCGGTCTATTGTCTGGTGAATCGGCTGATGTCTCTTGACCTTCATTCATTTGTGAAATAAATGTTATGCTTCCCAGTATCTTAGTTGCTTCCTAGTTGTAATAGTTTAAGGATGTGTATGCAGCACAAGCATTCTCCTTTCCTAATATTACCCTCCTCCAAGAAGACTCATCTCACTGACCATTCTGATAACACTAGGAATCAGCAGTATAGGTATCATTATTTTAAAAATAATTCACAGATATATTAGCACTGTGTAGAAAAGGTAGGCAGATTTCACAAGGGGAGACACTGACCTCATAGAAAAAGCACAGCCATTGGGTTCTCCTATCTGTGCTCCCTGCACTCATGAGGAGTGCATACATACCAGGAAAGTCAAGTGAAATATATTGCAAATAGTAAACTCAGTCTTCTAATTTTTCTTGAATATGTTTTCTTTTGTATACTACATTTATTTTATTTTTGATGATGTTTGCATAGTTGAGAAGGATGCATGGCCATGCATGGACCACCAGTTAGGATGGGAAGGGTCAAGAAATGGGGGAAAGTGTTACTAATCTTCTTTTTTCTTCTTGTATCTGGGAAAGTGGAGAGAAAATGGGAGAGGGCCATTACCAGCAGCCCAATCATATCCATATCTGAGGATGAGGGATGGCCAGCTGATGTCATCCCAGGGTCCTGATATGAAGCATGTTCTGCAGGCACTGCTTAAGTGGTTTTGATAGCTCTGAGATGCTATTGATTTTGTTGCTCCGAGGTTGAAGAAATCCTTCCAAGGTCCATTGACTAACACAGACCACCTTAGACTCTCCACTCACCCAGAAATTTGCTGTCAACACTTGGCCAGCAGAGCTGTACAGTTTGTTTTGCCCTTCCTGACACCAGACATCCTCTGCAGACCCTGGTTCTCATGCTCACCAGTGGGACCTGCAGCCTATATGAGGGGTGCTCACAATTTCCCTACTAATCTCACTCCCAGCTCTAGATCTTACACTTTCCAAGTTGTTCTACAGTCTGGTCTGAAAGGGCTTGTCCCCAGTCCTGGCACCTTTCTATCTGGTGCTATCATAAAGCCTATTAAGGCTATACTTACCGTGGCTCATGCTTGCGCTAGTGGATACAGTAGCTTCACCTAGCCTGGATCTCCCCAGAACCCAAATCACATGCAGGCCAATGGGTACTGTAGCCTTACACAGCCTGATGAACCCACAGTCCACATTCTTAGGAGCAATGGCACAGCTGGGGAGTCTTGGTAGCTTCCATATCAGGCTCACCCAACTCCCATCCTGGTCTTATGTGTGTCGGTGTGTGCTGTGGCCCAGTCTGGCATGGCTTCCTTCACCTCAGTATTCACCACTGTATGCTCCATCTACCTTGGCCCCGTCTGTGTCCAATTCCAGCTCATGTTGCTGGATGCTGGAGCCTAGCCCAGCCAGCCCCCACTCCCAGACCCAAAATGAACTTGCTGCTGTTGTGGCCCAATCCAGTCTGTCCAGCACCCTGTCCTGGTCCTCACATCTGCTAGTGGGTGCAATGAACTGGCCCACCCTAGCCTGCCTCCAGGCTTGACCTATAAGTATGTCAGCATGTATGGTAAACTGGCTAGGTCAGGGCTACTCCCAGTCTTCGTTCTTTGTGCTCACCTGCAGGGACTGGGTCCTGACAGAGGAGTTCCCCAAGCTCCTGTTTCAGGTTACCTCCCCATTGTAGATCTCGTGCACACCAATGGGTTTTTGGAGCAGCAAGCTTGGCTCACCTCCAGCACTGGCAAGTACAGTGGCTTTGCCTGACCAGCCCACACCCATTCTGACTCTTATCATTGGGTAATACAGCTCAGCCCTGCCTTGCCCACCCCCAGATCCAGCTCTTGCATGGTTCAGTGGGAGCCAAGACCTAGCCCTGCCTGTCCTATAAAACTTTGGCCCTCATGAGTACTAGTGGGTGCTGGAGCCTAGCCCAGTCTGGCACACCCAAAACCTAGTTCATAGCTGTACGAAAGCATATTGTAACCATGTCCAGACAAGCTTGCTGCCCCTCTTCCAGCTTTCCCATTCAGCAGTGGGAACCACAGCCCAGCTGGGACATCCCATCAGCTCCCTGACCACACCTGCTACCAGCCACAGATCTTGTGTATGGCAGTAGTAACTCTGACCCAGCCCCATATAACCGATTATCTAGCTTGGCCTTTGCCAGCGTGTGCTGCAGCCTGGCCTGTTCCTGCCCTAATCCCAACTCTTGCTGATGGGTGCTGCAGCCTAGCCCTGCTCAGTCTGGCCCTGGCTTTGTGCAAACTGGTAGGTGTGATAGCCTAACCCAGCACGGCCCACACTCCATCACATGCTCCTGCACATGCCACTGTGCTATGGTTTGCCCTGGCCCAGCCCAATTGGCCTCCCTACCCCTGCTCCATACCAACCCATACACCTGCTAACAAGTGAAGGAGTCCTACCTGACATGACTAATACCCAGCTCACCAGTGGGAGCTACAACCCACCAGGGGAGTTCCCCAAGTTCTCCCACTAGGCCCACTTTCAGACTCAGCTCTCATGCATGCCAGCAAGTGCTAGGCCCTTTGTGTGTGCTGGTGGAGTTTGCCCACCTTGCCCACCCCACACCCGATTCCTGATTATGCCTGTAACTGCTATAGAAACAATATTGGTGATTACCCTTGAGTATAGGTGAGTTCCATGGTCATGCCTATGGTCATCACCACTCCCAGCCACTCCCAGCCCTAAAGCAAACCAGCTGGGATGGCCATCCCACAAGGGTGAGCCCACCAACCCTCCATAGAATCTGCTCCCAAACCTAGTTCTCTTACATGCTGGTTAGTGTTATGGCCCAGCTTAATGTGTCCACTCCCTGTCCTGACCCTGGTGGATACTGTAATCAAACCCTGCCAAATAGGCCCCTCAGCTCTGGCTTTTGTGTGCACCACTAGGCTGTAGTTGGTACCAATAAGCCCAACTAAGACTCCCAGATGGGCATTTGTATTAGTTTGGCCCCACAAGTTCTAACAGTTTCCTTCCTCCAAAATACCTTGTCTTAGCCACCCTCATTTACTGGCAAGTGCAATAAACTGGTTGGTGGAAGTCTCTGAGAAGTCATTCCTTACCTGCCACATTCTCTGTCAACAGTCCTGCCTCCCATACATCCCCACACTCACTTCCCTGAGCAATCTACAGCTCCCTATGCCTGCAAGCATGCAGATCCCCAAGCCTGATCCTCTGGTGATATGGGTGGTGTGCCATGTTGGCCTGGGGCCTTGCCTGCCTATGGGTCCCCAGACCCCAACTGCCAGTGTGTCTGCGTCTGCCAAGCACAGATTTTTGTTTTTTAAAAGAATAGGCAACTATGCTGGCATACTGGTATGGTTAACACAAATTTGGCATTAACTAGGCCAAGAAGGCTTGACAGGTACTAGTTGCTTTTCTCCCAGCAGTGTAACACTTACTTAAATACAATGCAACTGAGACAGTTGCTTACAGCTGGGAGTATATATTTTCATTGTGTCTCCTGGATGAAGTCAGATCAACAGAAAAGGAACCACTTAGCTGAGGTCACAGCCAAGTGGTATTGCTTAAATGCATTTCTTCAAACAACTTCCTGTCACTGGGCTGTGTGTAGATATTGAGCATCCCTTTGTGTTCGGTACTTCTGTGAGCTGCTGCAGTGATTATGTATTGGACATGGTCAGCAAGTGGATTCTGGACCATTTACAGAATGTGTGGATGTCTGTAACCACAAAATTCTGAGATCTCTGAACCAAAAGGGACCTTGGGCTCATAAAATCTGATTCCCTGCTCAGGGCTTGATCTTTTCATAATGGCTGTAATGAACTGCATAACTTTTAGATCTTGTCAGTTTTCTCTTTACGTCTTCAAATGTTTTCCTACCAATCAGCTTCAAATTCAATGTGACTGAAACAAAACCCCCATGAACCTTCCCAAGATGCTTATCTTTTCAGGTTGCATTCCCACCTTTTAGATGAACAAATTAAACTCGGCTTCTTTCATAAACTGTCCTTTTCTGCATTTTCTAAATCTGATTCCTTCATGCACTGAAATCTTTCTCTCCATTCTCTTTTGCATTAACTTTCACTCTAGCTTCTCTGGCCTGTGTAACTTCCTAACCAATATATTAGGAAATTCTGCATTTTACATTTCTGAATGGAATTTCAGGATGCAGCTCCCAATATCATCAACCCTGGGGCCATCTCACTGCCTTTGTCCCCAACTGCATCTTCTGGGAAACACTGATCGCATCCTTCTGATGGGTTAGAGTACCTTTTCAGTGTCACATCTGGCCACCCTCTTTCTCACTGAACTTGTTATTCCTCCATGTAACATGCCCTTCTTCTTGATCCTTACCATCTGTGAAAATCCTACACAAGTTTCATGGTTCAATTCAAATGTCTTCTAGTCTCTGAAGCCTTGTTTGAACTCATGACCCAGCATGACCCCTAAGCAATCAGAGGACAGAACATTCGACTCTATTGTAATATTTAAAGTGCACGCTACTGTGTTTGTTTATGTCTGTCTGCCAAATAGGTTCTAGTCTTGCTAAAGATTGAGAACCAAATGCTACTCATCTTTTTGCCAGTGTAGTCTAAATTGTCTCTCTCTTCTTTCACTTCCTTCAACATTAATTGTGAAATTTAGAGTTGATGCATCATGCACATCTTGGAAGAAATAAGATTACATCTCTAGGACAGCAGCCTTTAATTTCTTTATCTCCATTATTACCTGGATCCAGATGAAAAATGAGAGGTGTGCTGAATTATGAAATGTGGGTCTGAGTGGGGGATGGGCTATGTACATTGACAGTTGTTCAGGACCCTTATGTGAAAGGACTTCTGGGAGAATAGACCCTCTGGAGAAGATACGTTAGCTATGATTTCGGTTTAGGGTTTTATGTTGGGAGTTTTGGAGAATATGTATACACTCAAGAAGCTTCTAGTTGATAATTTTTGGGGAAAATGGTTCTAATTGAACAGCAAAGATAATTTTTTTTTGATATATTGTGAGGGTATCATAACTCATGGTCAAGGAAACAGTTGTTTGAACTGAGAGGAGTAAAGCCATAGTAGACTTAGGAAGAAATCGTACATCCTTACTGCTTCTGTGCAGCTGCTTTAATCATTCTTGCTTCCCAACCGCATTCCTTGTGTTTATAGCTATTTGTTATTTGGAAATCTGTTTCAGGTACGTGACTTGCAAAGAATATCACAAATAGCTAAGTTACCACGGATACGTCACGTCCTTGAAGTATTTTATTTGAATAATGACAGACTTGACTGGCCCAAATGTCAGCTGGGGTGATGTGTTTTGGCAATTTCTGCTTGAAGTCATTTTTTTTTTTCAGATTTGGTGGGATTACAGAAAAATTATAAAACATCTTGGGAAACCATCACTCCTTGGGGAAATTCTTTCCCAACTCTAGATTCCAATACTCTTGGTCAGTCAATATAAGTTGCTTTGTTATATAAGAAAACATGGGATTCTTCACATATGTGTAACCATCTTTCTACCTAGAAATATTCTAGGCATTTCCAACACTGTTTCTTCCCCTTCTTCCTCTCTGGTAAGGCAGGTGATTCATTTTGTGCCTTGACTGTCATGAACATCACAACTGTCAGCCATACCATGGATACTACGATATTTGAAATATATTTGCCAGAGTATCTTCCAGTATTCCAAAAAGTTGAGTAGCTCTTAATTCCATGTGGTCCTCATATGTGGACTAACTGTGGCTTCTTGTGTATACCACTACAGGATTTATAGTATTTCCATGTTTATTAACTTATCTTACCTTGATAAAACAGCCATTCAGTTACCCAACAATCTTTGTGGATAATATACAATATTTCATGTGGTAGGATAAACATGGGAATAAAATTTTGACCAAAAATGGACATAATCCCTATCTTCAAAGAACTCATCATTATTAATTTTACTCCTGTTTCCTAGATGTAGAGACCTAGATGGATTCATTTGCTACATGTAAGTAGCATACAGCCAAGACTCAAACATGAACATCCCATTCCCAACCTATTTCTCTAGTTTTGCCACAATCTTGCCTTACAACCCTAAGTACCATCTAGGAGTTAACTAGAAGGGAAAAAAAGCCAATGCCAATGAGAACATCAAAGTGTCAACTGCAGATGCCAAAAAATAAAAGCTAAGTAAGTAACTAAATAAGCTAGCTTCTGAAAAATGTGTGTGTGTGTGTGTGTGTGTGTGTGTGTGTGTGTGTGTGTGTGTGTGTGTGTGTGTGTTGTGGGGAAAGCTCCCAAATCAAAACAACTAATAACAACAACTGACAGTTGAAAATAAGTTATAACGCAAAAATATATATCTTTCCCTTACTTCTAGAACCCAGCAGGTATTTCCAAGATGTACAAAGCAACATTTGATGTGAGCATCCAAGTCCAGCTGTGAACAGAACTTGACATTCACACCCTGCCTGCAGCCTTTATTGATAGGCTGCTCTGTGCTCACACGGGAACAGCCTGCCACTTTCCCTCTTGACTTCTGCAGGCTGATTGACAAGTTCTCAGCAGTGTACCAAGAAGGAATAGGGGGACTGAGAAGGGGAGGAGGCCTTTTTAATAGGGGTGTCCTCCAAGCCACAACACTTTCTGTCACTTTTCTGAAGCAAGCCTCCTCTGTCTCTTCAAATCCCTGGTTGTAGCAAAGGGAGACCTTGATTATTCAATGGATGAAAAGGATGATATGATCATTTTTTTTTTCCTTAGCTGTTTTAGGAGATCTTACAAAGTTAAACCAAATGGGATTTTATATATATTTGCATGCTCTTCCTTGTTGAAGTGGAAGGGTATAGGCTCAGAACACCGAGTTTCAGATTGAGGACAAGCATCAGTAAGTAAGGAGAGTATGGATTCTTGTAACATTCATTTAGAACTTGAATCGGAACATCCCTGCTTGAGAGGAGCAGACATATCTGTAAGCCACAATTCCATTATAGTAGCATGTTTTGTGAAAGCACAGAGGAGATTGAGGCAATCCATCAGAGTGTGTGCTGAGGATCTAGACAATGAAGACAGCAGTTTTCTCAGTAAGACAGCATAACTTTAGTTGACAGGAAGATGAGACATGTCACATAAGATGTAAGCAAAGGTGTGGTGTGAAAGTGAATGTTGTGTTCAGGTAGTGCATGATAAGATGCTGATCGAGTTTCTGGTATCAAAACAATGCATGTAAGAAATAAAGTCCATGGCTGCTTGAGTTCTAAGGCAGTTTTGCTACTTTTCCTTTTTTTTTTATTTGTTTTTATTGGAAAATCAAATCTACAGAGAGAAGAAGAGACAGAAAGATCTTCTGTCCACTAGTTCATTCCGTAAGTGGCTGCAACAGCCACAGCTGAGTTGTTCTGAAGGCAGGAGCCAGGAGCTTCCTTCAGGTGTCCCATATGGATTCAGTGTCCCAAGACTTTGGGCTGTCTTCCACCACTTTTCCAGGCCACAATCAGGGAGCCGGAAGAGAAGTAGAACAGACTGGACACATGGGATCCTGGAGCATGCAAGGGGAGGATCCTAACCACTGTGCTACCACACTGGGCCCGGTTTGCTACTTTGATAACCAAGCAACTAATTTCCAATGGCTTGAAAGAATAGGCATTTTCCTCACTTCCAAGCCCAGTATAAGTTGGAAAAGTAAGGAGGGAAGATCTGGTCCAGTCATTCAGAGGCCTGGGTTCCTTGTGTCTTGTGCTTCTCTCCTTCCCTTAGTTTCTGAAGTCTTTGTCATCAGGCTGTTGGGTGGTGAAGGAGAATGAGGATTGAACATGCAAACGAAGCTTAAAAGGTGAGGATTGGTAATGGAATTCCTCACTTCTGCTCATTTTCCTTTGATCAGAACCTAGGGAATAAGAACCTAATGGGAGAAAACTCATGGTTGAACACAGCCATAGCTACCACAGCTTGAACCTGGAGAGGAGGGTGGAAGATTCAGTCCATTATTCACACATGATATGACTTGATGGATGTCTTGTAGATGTAGCCTTATGGAGAAAACATGATGAAGGAGTTAGGCAGGATTCTGGATGAGTGGTATCCTGTGGCCATACTCTCTGAATAAGATACATAATTCTGACTGGTGCCTGTATCTAGAGAAGACAAGACCTGCTACAGTCATGAGAAAATTGCCCGGAAGTCATTACAGCTTTGCCTTTTAAACTGAGAACAAAAGAAACTCAATGAAATGGACAACTTCCATCACTCAATTTTATAGCACACTGTATGGTTTACTCACAAATTTCTGGGCTGTACTTCACAGTTACTCCAGGAGGAGAACTTAACTGAGATTATTATCCCTGATTTTAAGTGGAGAAACCAATGCCTGGAGAAGTTGGGTGATTTCCCTTTGATAGCAAGGACAGTTGAATCTGCAGTTGAAACGTATAGTGTGCTCTTCCCACAATTCTGTGGATCCCTCTCTGCATGGAAGAGACACGGACTTCCCAGAAATTGACCCTGATCCATTCCTGACGCTGAAACAAGAATCCTGGGGAAGTTCTCAATCACCCACACTTCCGTCTGCATGACTTTTTGGGAAGCAATGATCCCACTGCTTGTTCAGAGAGTATGTACATGTTAGCTGTCAGGCAGTGTGTGCAGCATCTGACAAGCCTAATATCGCTGTTTGTATTATCAGACAATTACCAGCCGAGTTCGTATTCATAATTTGACTAACAACCTGCGACAATGATTATTTTTCGTCTTCTGGCAAAACAAATATAGCAGCATTTTCTTTTCAGCATCAGCGCTGATGCTGCCTGGCATTTTATCAGCTGAAGGATTTTTTTTTTTAAATGTTAGTCGTACTCCCCCACATCTCACTAACTTTACAGTCCCCCATGGCATCTGTGTGCAGTGAACTGAGCTGTTGAGACTAAATGTAATTTGCAATCAAGCTTCTGTTAACATGGAAATGTACCGGCTGGTCTGCTGCAATATGGGTTCTCATTCTGTCTAGCATATGGTTGCATTAAATCCAGTCTCCAGAATGTCTCTTGTTACCACATTGTCAATCCGTGCAGAGCAGAGAACCCTAAAAAACCACTAAAGGGACATATTTTTGGAATTGGCTCTCCTATTGGATCTTGACAAGAGCTGTCCAAAGACATGCTTGGTTACTTGAAATGAACTAGCCCTGTCAGATCTATGCACACATACACACAAAGATACAGTAAACTTGAAGGCTGGTGTGAGGCTCTGTAGCTGCAAGCATAGGAATTACACTGAAGAACAAAGGAACAGGAGGATAATAGGACTAATTTCTATTGGTTATGTTTCAGATGAATTTGTATATTTTTCTTGGCATATCATTATTCAAAGTGTCCCATAATGTTAGAGCAGGACTTTCTAAACCTTTGCAGCTGAAAGCACAGGATGTGGGCTTGATTCCTGACCTTATCCTCCCTATTTTGTGATTTTAGGTTTATCGTGAATCTTTGTATCTCCATTTATTTGTCTTTACAATGGATAGTAATAAGAAAAGTCTCACACGGAAGACATTGTGGGAGATTATATGTCTAATCATGGCACCTGCCTTAATAAATGATTGTTACTTGCATTAATTACCGCTTCCCTGTGATCTCATTCTCAATATTGATGCTTAGCAACCCTGTACAACATTATGCACTCAATCCTTTGATTTCTTGCCACCACTCCCCACCCTTGGGAGATAGGCCATCATTTTATGTACAATCGTACTAAATAGCTATTCTCTGATCTGAAACATAGCCTCATCTCCATCTCACGCCTTTCTCCTGGGATGCATAGAAGAAGTCGGACTCTGTGGTTCTCCTTCAGTAATGATGAGGCTAATCACACATCATATGCATTCTGTTTCCCATTGATTCATTTGCTTAGAAACTTTGCCAAACAGAGCCGTTGGCCCAGGGATGGATCTGTTGACAAAGGTGCAACACATTGAACTAGTTAAGATACAAGGTAGGCAGATCAGTGGGACCACAGGCAGCAAGATCTGGGAGTCATTTCATTCAGCCTTGAGTTGTTAAAAATCCAGAGAGGGATAAAAGTAAGAAAATATTTGCTTTATTATGGAAGTGTTATTATATTCAAAGATTGTACAGTGGTCTCCGTTCAATAGATAGGAAGTATGTAAAAATTCTCTAAAACTGAATTAAAAGATTTATTTCAGTGCAAAAATTTAAAAATCTATTCATATGAAGAATCTCCAATAGCACAGTAAAGTTTCATATTAAAAACTATAGATAGGGCCGAGTGCAGTGGCCTAGGCTCAAGTCCTTGCCTTGTATATACCAGGATCCCACATGAAGACTGGTTTGTGTCCTGGCAGCCCCACTTTCCATCTAACTCCCTGCTTGTGACCTAGGAAAGCAATTGAGGATGGTCCAAAGCCTTAGGACCCTGCATGCATGTGGGAGACCAGGAAGAAGCTTCTAGATTCTGTCTTTGGCTTGACTGCTCCTGCCATTGCAGCCACCTGGGGAGTGAATCAGCAGATGAAAGAAAGATCTTTCTCTCTGTGTCTCCTTCTTTCTGTATATCTGACTTTCCAATTAAAAAAAAAATGTTTAAAGCAAACAAACAAAAAGTATATGCTGATCTTCCAATTTTTATAAACAATCAGTTTCAAATCTGTTTTGCTGTGGCCTGCATCATGGTATGACAGGTTAAGCTGCTGCCCACAAAGCTACTGTCTCACGTGTATGCTAGTTGTCACATCCCAGCTGCTCCATTTCAGGGTCCCTGCTAATGCTCCTGGGAAAGCAACAGGGAATGGTCCAAGGTTGGAGCCCTGTACCCATCTGGGAGTCCTCAATGAAGCTCCAGACTTCTGGCTTCAGCCTGTCTCAGCTCTAGCTGTTGAGGCCATCTAGGGAGTAAACCAGTGGAAAGAATCCTCTCTCTCTCTTTCTCTCACACGCGCACAAGCGTTTCAAGTAAGTAATTTTTTGAAAGTTCTGTTTTTCCACCAACTCTTCATCACTGCTGTTAGTTTTTGTTGATTGGAGAACTTGCATCTGTTGGCCTGAAATACCTTGAACGACATGGGCCAAGCCCAAACTGGAAGCTGGGGATGCAATCTGGAACTACCATGTGATTAACAGGGAGCCAAGTACTTGAAACACAATTTGTTGCCTCACAAAATTCACATTAGTAGGAGGATGGGCTTGGGGCCCAACAGGACACATCTAGGTTTGAGAGAAGCTCCACCACTGGTGTCTGGAGATGGAGGTTCAAGGAGTGGTGGACAGAAGTAGAGAGGCTGGCTGGGCAAGATCGGAAAAGGGTCGTTTTACTCCATCAAGGAATTGGTTACGTCTGAAAAGCTCACAGAATTGCTGTAACTGTTTTTTTCTTTTTTTAAAGTATTTCTTGTTGGTAAGCTTCACTAAGACGAAGCGTGTTGGTTGAAGCCTATCTCTGTCCCTCAGTTCCCAGTTCTGAGCTCTGAGTGTTGAAAGCACTCTGTATACCCTGTGGTACTGACATGGTGCCATGGTCCCTGAATGTGAGGTGCTAACAGGGTCTGAGGCCTCAGAGATTCTATCTTTAGCCTCTGCAGGTGCCTGTGACCTGCCGTGTTACTGAGAGGAAAGTTCCTCCTAAAGTGTGAGGATGAGTCACCCCATGGTATGGATGGCTTTGCATTTTCAGTTAGCCATTCCTTAATTGAGATCACAGAAGCCAGGTCTATTAGGCTTCTTTGCCTCATACTCCGACTCACTGGAGAAACTTGTTAGCTCAATTTAATTAGAAGCCAAACACTTCCAAAGCTACTTTATTGTCAGCCAAGTTCCCACTACCTCATTAATAATATCCTTAAAATATTTTTACACCTCTAATGTGGGAATGATTTTCTTAATTCTTTCAGCATCAGCGTATCATAGATTCAAACTACTTAGACACCAAGTAGAACTATTATAGAAATGGTCAGAATCCTTTGAGCCAGTATCTTTTTGATTTATCCAATATGACACTTTTCGACTCAATACTTTTTGTACAAACTTGACAAGGCACTCACTCATTCAGATTCATTTCAATAATATTACAATTGTCAACATCAGCTTTTCTACGGCATTCTATTGTTTACACAAAGCTTTTACTTTAATCAGTTGTTTCTTACAAAATACTGCAGGAAAGAAGAGGGAGGTGACATCGTCTTCACTCTACATTCGAAGGCACTGAAGTAAAGGGGCTCTCCAGATGATAGTTCCATGCTTCAAGACTTGACATTGAGGACCCAAATTTCAGGTCTGAGAGATCTGAGATACTGCTCTGTCATTAAGTGACAGGGGGGAAGGGGAAGGAAGGAGGAGATGGTTTTCTTGAAAGTGACTGTAAATTCATCATAGTATGTGCCGAGTAGCATCTGACTAGAAAGCTGGAGTATGCCAGCATCCTTCAGTTTAGTCTTAGAGACTGTGGTTGAGGAATCAGTCTAAATCCATCAAAAGATGGTTCTTTCAATCCACTTCTCTATTCTTAAGGCTGACTTCAATCGCAAGTTTGCATGTAGATGATCTTGGACCACGTGCTTCCAAATTCTTTACCACACTTTATGCCTAGAGAACGTTAGGGATATTTGAACGCTGTCACACTGATTGAAAAATATGACTCCATACCAACAATATGGAAGCTTGAACAATGGGCCTCTCCAGCACCAGAACTTATTTCGCTTTACAGTGCTGCTCTTTCAAACCTTTCTTATTCCCTTTTCTCCACAGGGCTTTCCTCTCCTGATTTATGAGTCTCTAGAATCCCTTCCCAAAGTCTCAGATGAAATCTGTTTTCTAGAATGGTTCTCAAATCACTCATGCATGTTTTAGTATGAATTTGAACTTGGGGTTTCCTCTCTTAAGGGTGTACTTATTATCATCTTCCTGTTATTCATAGAAATTTCTTCTTGAGGCCTTACTGTGTTGTTGGTATTGAGAATACAAGGGTAGACTATCTGATACCGCCTTCGTCATTTAACACTGTGGCCAAATGCTTTGGTCCAATGAGAAAACTTCAGGGTTTGGCTGCTACATGGGTAGTCATTTATTTCTGTGACTTTAAGGCACTTTTAATCTTTAACTTGAGCCGTAGGCATAGTCAAATACTTGCTGACATATGAGTTTTTTAAAAGTTTGTGGAATATGCACTTTATGATAAAAGTGCATGTGGCTTTAATTTTTTTCCAACAAAATATAAATGTTATGTTTATACTTTTCCATGAACTTTTTGTAGTTTCTCCGTTACAACCAATAAAGAGGAAAAGGCATGAGAAATTGTGATTGATGAAATTTCACACTTTAAAATGAAGAGGCAAATGGTTGTGCTATCACATGGAGCATTAAAATACCACTGGAGTGATGCCTGTGAGTGTTTTCTCGATAGCTCTAGGAATAAACAACATAATACTAGATTCTAAAGGGCTTACCCTTTAATAAAAGGGATTATGTTGTTCTTTGGCATAGGACTGAGCACTGAATTCAGGAAATAATATGCATTTTTTTCCTGTGTCTTTTTTTTTTTCTAATGTTTTGGTACAGATCATTACACAATTGTTTTGTGAGTATTTGAAGAAATGATATTGATCCTTAGAAGTTAATGCAAGTCTACCATAAACAGATTGTCCTTGACACATCTAATTTAATTTTCTTTCCTTCTTATTTATTTTTTTTTAATTTGAAAGGTGGCAGGATGAGGAAGTTTTAACCATGACCAATACAGCCTTTTGTAATGTGACTGTACCTCAGATAATAAAATATGAGCAGCATTCTGTCATTTCCTGGTTTCATAGTTAGGTGAGAAAAAGTGGCATTTGACTGTTGCCAATATCCATAGAGATGGGAGGACTCTAATGAGAATAAGAAATTTATTGTTGCTGCTTGATATTTTAATTGCTATTTTAGAGATTGTCTGGAAGACAGAATGCCCACAATTTTAGGTGAAACTGAACTAAAATTAAAAAAATGCCAGGTACTGGTCCAATGTCATGGTGTGGTTTAGTAGTGAGAACTCTGGCCTTGGTAGAGGAAGGATCAGACTTTAGTTTTGTCTCTGACTCCCAACTACGAGAGCATTGAAGCATTCTTGAGGGTTGCCTCATCGCCTTTAAAATAGTAACAGGTTTGTCTTCTCAGATTAGTATGAGAATTTAAAAAGAAGTGCTTCCAGGAGCTGGTGCTGTGTTGTAGTGGATTAAGCCATTACCTATGACACCAGCATCCTCTATGTGATCATCCCAGCTGCTCCACTTCTAATCTAGCTCCTTGATAATGCACCCTGGAGGGCAGCAGAAATTATCCCAAATGTTTGGGCCTTTGACCCACATCAGAGAACGAAATGAAGATATTGTCTCCTAGTTTCAGCTTTACCCTTGCAAGTGAACCAGCAAATGAAAGATCTCTTTTTCTCCCACTCCTTTCTCTCCCCCTGTAACTCTAAAATTCAAATAAAATAAATGAATCTTTTTTTAATTGGTATTTCCACGTTAGTATCATACTTAGTGCAAGTTTTCATCAAATTAATGTAAGTAATAGTAAAGTATTTATAGTATATTCTAGTGTCTTGCACACTAGACCGAAGCCAACACAATTAAGTGAGCAGTATCTTAAATATGTGTTTAAGGATGATCTTAAAAGTTTTTAGAACTAAGTTTATGAGACTGAAATTTTTGAGACACACTTAGCATGTGTCAGTCACTTTATATGTGTTAATGGTAGCTTAATTATGTACGTTTGAAAAGAAAAATATATCAGCACTATATCAATCTGATGTTATCACATATAAAACACTTCAAAAAATTATGGAAAATCCCCATTATGTAATAAACTATGCTGGGACTTCAAATAGTTTTACTACCAAACTTAATTCCATTGGCCATGCACATTTTAAATGGCTGTCACATATGAATAACTGATACCATGAAATCTGTGTTGGTATAAACACATATTCGTCACTGTTCTATAGAACAAAACTCAGCTAAAGATGGTGGAAGTAAAAAGAAGAAAATCTGATGTATTAGAAAACGTGTAACACTGGGAAATTTTGTGATGTGGACCTGGATGGTTGGGGAGACGAGGGACTTCATTGGAATAGCTGGCTTTCCCTGTGCTAACAGAAGAGAAGGTGGCACCAATTGCCTGAGGGATGAGTGGAGGCTCCATGACTTCATTTGTGTCCCCTCAGCCCCATCACTATAGTGGGTGCTTAATTAGGTGTGGGTAGTTAAAGTACAAACTTGTGGCTGCCACCTTCAGTAGGATGACCCCCAGGAGACCATGTCTCCTCCAGGGAAGTGAGGATGAATGACTTGATGGAGTGCAGGAGCTTTCCAAGAAGGAAGGTGTTTCATTCAGATAACAGATTCATGACGGGAGGTTTGGGACATCTTAATGGACTTTCAAAAGACTAGTGTTACACAGCAGAATCTTAACCTAGCCTTTAAGAAAGCCACATCTTAATGAAGCATGAGGATTTGAAATGTGGTTCTGGTTCCTGCCTCCACTTCCCTGCTACTGCAGACCCTGAGAGGCAGTAGTGATGGGATTCCTGTCATCTACATGGGAAATTCATAGTGAGTTCCTGGCTGTTGTGGGCATTTAGGGGAACACCAGGTCTGATATCTCTGCCTCACAATTCCTCAAGAAAAACAAGATGCTGCTAAGACTACCATTACGAGGAGCGAAGTGTTAGACCACGTAAGCCAGCAATGTTTGCAAGGAACATCAGAGGCTCCATCCCTGTGCATCCATTGAACCGTGCGCATGTCCATGTCAGATCTCTGGTGTCACTGTTATAACCACTTGGATCAATTCTCCAGTACTCTGTGAGTATCATCATGAGAGCTGATACCATAACAATACTATCCTGCACCTTCATTGCCTACTGTGATTTTCTACAACTTATGAACTCAATCCTAGTGAATGAGAGAATGAATAGATGAAAGCAGTATAGATCTCACTTAAAGGATGGATCCATTCATGATTTATGATGCACGTATGGATTCATAGACATGTCTTAGGAGGTTGTGTGGAATGTAACATCAAGAATGCTTCTAGGGTGCTGTGCATTGTTCACTGTACTCCTGTAAATGTGAATAATAGCAGTGACTGCTATTATGTACCTAGCACCCTGTACAAAACACTATGTGAAACACTTTTATCTGCTTCACCATTTAAAATACACAGAATAATCCTCAGGAATGCATATATTCATGCATTTTATGTAGACAAGGAAGCTAAAAATGCAGATACTAATTAATTTGCCCAAGATAACTGAGTTTGCATGAAATAGTACCAGAACCTGAATTTAGGTCTGTTTGACCCCAAAACTTATCTCCATTTTTTCCTTTAAATTTTTATTTTAAAGTCAGACTCACTTGGGCACATGGACATATACACACTAGGCAAGAATGAGAGAGAATGAGAGAGTGAGTGAGCGAGCTTACCTTTGATTCATTCCCCAAACATTTGCCACAGCCAGGGTTGGGCCAGGCTAAAGTAGGAAGAAGAAAAGAAGGTGAATCAGTCTGGATCTCCCATGTGGGTGGGGACAAAACTACTGGAGCCATCTCACTGCCTCCTAGGATGCACATTAGCAGGGAGATGGAATGGAGAGTGGAGAGGGGACTCTAACCCATGCACTGTTACAGGGGATGAAAGTGTCCTGGGTGATAGCTTAATCACTGCAGCGAAACCTATCCTTGCAACCTGTGTCTCAAGAACTGTATTTCCATAGAGGTCAGTGTTTACTCAGAGGAGGACAGAGTTATCCAATGTGTCTCTTCAGGGCAAAAGATGCTATTCCCTGCCTCCCTTTAGAACTAAAGGAATGTTTGGATAGGAAAAGCTGAGCTCTGTGGACTTTTCTGGCATCAAATTCTAATGTATCTTCTGCCTCTATAAGGAGAAAGACAGTGTCTTCAAGAACAGGATAAGTGTTCAAGGACTGGGGCATCATGGATGGCAGTGGGAGAACAGCCCTCTCTACACGTTACTACAGCAGCAGTTGTAGCACTTTGTTAGAGAACAAATTGGAAGAGACAGAAAAGAAGTGAAAACTTGAGGCTCTTTTTGACTTTGGGCATATTTTAACCTGGGAAATATTATGGGCTGTTTCTTTTGTTTTTCATTTGGACTGGGATGTCTTCTAATTTGGGATCCCTTTGCCTCTGAGCAGTTTGAGAGACCAGCATAGCAAACACAGGCCGAGATGCTGGTTCTGTGTGAGGGCATACCTCCATGCTCTGGCCTGGAGAAGGAACAATGACCTTTAAGTCTCCGTTCTGACCAGCACAGTACTCTCTAGTACAAAAGGAGGTCAGAATCCAGGGAAGATGTTGGGTTCTAAAGTATTGGATATTTATCAAAAGGAAGTGAAATGTGCATGTTAGACAAGTGTCTCCATGTTCATTGTCGCACTGTTGAAATAGCCAAGACATAGAGCAACAATTCAACTGTCCGTCAATGGATGAATGAATGAAGGAAATGTGGCCCATGCACGTAATTTAAAACTACTAGCTCATTTAAAAAATATATATAATCCTTCCATTTGTGGCACCAGATGAGCCTAGAGCACATTGATAAGAAGTCAGTTTGGCACAGACAGGCAGGTGCTGCATAATCTCTCTCATTACCGGGGATCTAAGAATGCTGGTCTCAGACAAAGAATGGAATGAATAGTGGTTCCCAAAGGTAGGGGAGGCTTAATAAGGAGGGGAAGAAGCAGAGAGATTGTCATTGGATAACAAAATTGTACTTTTGTGTGAGAAATAAGTTTCAGTGCTCATTCCATATATATGGAATGGATGTGCTAAACACCATTATTCAATCAGATCATAAAATATATTTCTGTCAAGATATTACACTGTTCTGCATATATGTGTCCAGTTAGAGTCCATTAAAAACAATACAGAACTAGAGGATAAGTTCTAAATGTGTCTCTGACTTTGCTTGCTTCTTGCATCTGACAGATGGAGTTGGGCAGGAGGTTGGGCAGGAGGTTAGGCAGACTTTAGCAGATGCCAGCTATTGGTGGGTGTTGCTGGCTAGTCTTCTTAAATGCTGAAAAGATGGTCACCTTGCACTTATGAAAGTTAAACCCAAGTTCCTCTGCCTTAGAATACGGAATATCACATAAACCTCTTCAACTGGCTAGAGGAAAGTTTTCAGACAGCAGTGGTGCATAGGGAACACAACAGCTTCCTACAGCTCTATTTGGAGAGTGTGAACTCCACTCTCATGAAACTTCTTGGTTCCTTTCTTCTTGTCCTCAAGCAAAGAGGAAAAAGGCCGCTTGCGATATAATCCTCTCCCTTCTTCCTGATTGGTAAAAGAAAAATGTCCACACACTGCCATCTGGTGGGTGCAACTCATCACTGCATTTTAAAAGAGCATTCTCAACAAATTTACAAAGGGTTGACCTTCTGCCGGCCAGAAGTGGCAAGAGTAATGAACAAAACCCGGTTCTTTGCCCTTGGAGACTCATAGTGTAATTGAAGAAATCGACATGTTAACAAACAATTACTCTGTGGTAAACAGTTTTGAGAAAAAGGTATCAAGCACCTTTCTCGTTGGAGACCTAGGGAAGATTACCTCTGAGCCAGTTTTAAAGAATGCTTATTTAACATCAAGCCAGAGAGTAACAGGTTTGTCCTAAACACAGGGAACATCACAGGCAAGTCCAAGGTCCAGGTCTGGCTGGCAAGTAAGGTGTGTGAGACAGAAGATACAGATAGAAAGCCAAACCAGAGCTTAAATACTGACCAAGAACATTGAACAGCAAAATAATGGGGTCATATATAGAGGCTAACACATTCTAGATAGCTGAAATTTGTACATAGGCTCCTTAAACATTTAAAGCACATTCTTCCCAGAAATCACCTATGGAGAACCCATGAAACTGTAGCTAATCAGGTTAAATGGGAGTTCCACGTCTGGAAAACAGTCTCCCCTTCCTTGGTACGGACAGGTGCTGCTGGGTCACACAAAAGGTGCAAGAGAAGTTCATTTGGTGACTACTGCTGCGGAGGAACCCTTACCTCGGATGACCATCTCTGGTTTTGGAGCTAACTATATCCTGTCCCTCCTACGGCATGAGATGTTCATAAAACAGGTTCCAGATCTTTTCCTATCCCGTGTGCTAGAGCTATTTACAGTTCCATAGATCCTACTTTATTCATAATTAACATTCCCAAACGTGTAGTCAGTATCACCTGGTCTCCATCTCCCAGTTTGATGTTACTGGAAGATACATGCTCGGGCTGGGAGACTGACCAGCCATCTAGGAAGTGTCCATGAAATACCTCTTGCGTGTTGAAGAATTCAATCCATCCCACAGCAGAAATCATCTGTGATGGAGTTAGGAGAGAATTTATTTTGGCTTTTATCTTAGCATGAAAAACGTTTTCATTTTAAGCACTGAACATTGGGAAAATGCTCAAGCCTTTCTGATGAGATGGGTTATTAAAATTTACAGAAGAGTTGCAGGGCTTTCTGTTTGCAAGGACAGATAGCCTCTGACGGCCTGTGCCACAAAAGGAGGCGTTTCAGCCTAGGAATTGACCAAGAGTAACTTTCTGCAATGGGCAAAGGCCATCTTGTTGATGCTAACATCACCAATTCCGGCTCTCTTCAGCTCCCCACTTGCAATGCAAATCACCAATCCACCCACCAAACAGCATTTCCTCCTACTCCTTCTCGTGCTCCTTGTCTTTACTTACACCCTGCCCACTCTCTTTGCACGTGGGGTCAATTTGCTCTTCACTTTCCCACACGAACTTCTCTGTTTCAAGCCCATGTCCGGAACTGCCTCCTTCTCGCCATCTGCCAGCTGACATCTGCCACATTATTCCAACCCAGGCAGCCACTACCTTTTGTTAGAGGCCTTGACTAAAAGATGCTAACTTTCCCTCACCTCCACTTCCCAGGGTGCATGGTTATGTACACAATATTTTCCACATGGCTGAATAACTACTTTAACGTGGACTCTTGTTTGCATTACGTAGGTTAATTGTTACTTTCCTTGAGAGCACATTTACCAGTGCCAGTTTATGTACCTCATGTCAAATTCCATAAACATTAACTGAGTGAATATCATACTGTAAAACTAATGGGTTAGCTAGATTCTATGTTTTATTGGACAAAATGAAAGTATAGGCTAGACTATCGCCTTTGATGAAGAACGGCAAGATGAAAGTGCATCTGCGCACTTGCAGACTTCACTCCCCTTGTGCAGTTTTCACTGCTCATTTCTGTCCTTGTCTCTCTTCATTTTGCCATGAACTCCTTGAAGGAAGGAGCAGCGGGGCTTGTGGGCACGTTCAATAAATACTTTCTAAGTGAATTTTCCAGATAGTTACAAAGATTCGTCTGGATCCTGAAGACATGTGGAACCTTGGTTGGCATTTCTTCAAGACAACACCATTTTTTCTGTTCTTTCTATATCATCCTAATAAAAGTCTGTGAAATAGTAAGCACATACAGGGCTACTCACACTATCTCATGCTGTGTGGTTAGATCCACAGTGCTCCAAGGATAGTGACAAGCCCAAGATGAATGACATTATGACGTCTCTGGATCTCTTAGCTCCTGGCTGTGTCTTGTGCAAGTCTCTCCGCGTAGGGCCTCACTTTTCCCAACTATGAAGTAAAGGCATTGAGTCTAATATTCCAACAATGACTTGAATTTCCCCCCACCCTCAGGAACTCCCCCTTCCCCACCAAAAAATGCCCCAGTTTGTGGATTTTTTTTTTTAGCACTTCTGAATAATTTCCAATCGATAATGTAGGAATGAAGGAGTTCATTCCATGGCTCTCATTTCTTTCTGAATACATGCCTGTGTAAAGACTTGTTAAAATAATTCAGATAGCAGGTCTACCTCTACAATATTCTTGTAGCTTTGATAAGTTAAGGGATTCAGAAAAAGAAGTGTATTTCACAAACCTAGAGGCAAGCACAAATAGGGAGAATGCTGTGGTGAGCTTGGAGCTCAAGCTGATACCCCAGCAACAGCCTTCTCACTTCATAATCTAAATTTTTGTGTTGAGTATATTGGAGATAGATTTTACAGACATAAGTCTGACCGCAAGTATAGTTAACACTGGTATTTCAAAGGGCATTAGAGCTGGGTATTACTTTGCAGGTAATATTACTGAAGGTTTCTTTGGTTGTGAAAAAGAGAGACCCATTTAAGGTAAATTAAGCAACAGAGGATTTATTCTACAGATTTGCCCAAATGGAAATAAAGCTCTTTGGAATTGCTGAAAGCCGCGTGTAGCCTGGCCATTTGGTCTCCCCTTGCTTATGAGGGGAATGTCCTGAGTGGTCTGCCCTAGAGCATGAGGAGAGAACTCACATGGATGTTGGTCTGGTGTTTCTCCGTCAGTTGAACACAACTATCTTAACAGTTTCGACCACTCTTAGAATTAATTCTTTTCTTTCTGTACTGTATTTATTTTTAAGTATTTATTTGTTTGCTTGTTTATAAAGTTTATTTAAAAGGTGAAGAAATCACAGAAACACTTTGACAGAGTACAATGTAGTCACTTGGCATGGGTCCAGAGCAATAATGAAGGTTCCTGTAAGAGGGAAATGGTAGACTAAAAGAGACAATTCCATGGCATGGAATCAACAGAGAAATAGGCATTATATCTCACATACTATTTATTTCATCATGACATATTATAATATATGAATGCCAATAAGCCTTAACTGCTAAAGAAACTCTGTCCTTTGCAACATCATGGATGAAGGAAGAATGACATAAAATAAGCCCTTTATTTAGAATCTGAAAATGTTGAACTCTTCCAATCAAAGGGTGTAATTGGGCTATCGGTGATTTTGGGGTGAGAAAATTTGTCAAAGCATACAAGATTTCAGTTATACAAGATGAATAAAATCTGGAGACCTACTGGCAGTATGCTGATTGTAAAAAGATGACTTCACTGGTAGAGCAAAGGGCCGTGAGCTAAGGGTAGGCTTCTAGATGCCAGGGAATAGAAGAGAAGCGTTCTGTCCTAGATCCTATGGAAATGAATAAAGCCTGGCAGATTTCTGAGCACCAAAACTATAAGATAAAAGTGTGTGTTGGTTTTTGGCCAGTATGTTTTGGGTAATTTGTAATAGCCACCATAAGGTATAAGTAAATGTTATGTAATGGAGTTAGAGCCAACACTATTTACTAACGGTTTGGAAGCAGAGTATGAAAAGAAGCAAGGGTAATGTTTAGCTTTTGTATGGGAACACTTAGCAATATGGAGGTCCTTTGTTGTAGCAAGGAAGGTCTGCTCTGGATACCACTGAGTCAAAATCAACCTGGCCATGTCCTTTCTACATGGTCTGCATCAAGATGATGGTCTGGGCAGTATTTCCAAGATACGCGCCCAGCTTCAGAGGGTTGTTTCTTGCAAGGATGCTTTACCTAGGTTCCTGGCTGTCCACTCCTGCCCTGCAACACCTCTACCAGCACTCCATTGCTGTTCACTCCTGACCATAATCAGCACAGAGAAATTATACACATATTTTACACAGACACAGCTGGTAAAACTTTCAGAACATAAAAGTTGTTTTAATGTAAACTGTGTTATATGAAGGTCTGCTGATGGAGTTCTCAGACTGAGTGACGTTACCTTTATGCTGATGGTCACCAAGACAGTCAATTACAACCATCATGTTTCACTTGGCCAGTCTTGGCCTGGGACAAGAGGTACATCAGCGTAGGCCATAGGCCTGGAACACTCGGTTCTGACGCTGGCTCTGCTGCTCACCTATTGTTGCTGTTTCTCTTTTGAACAGTGGGGCTTTCCTACCGGTACACTGCAGGTGCTAGTACTCAGGAGTTCCAAAAGGGAAGCTTGAATGAGTGTTCAGCCATCTGACATCCCAGCACTTTCCTGAGAAGCCATCCTATTCAGCTTGATTCAGACCCTGGGTTTGTCATTGCTCGGGCTGCAGTTGGGAACTATGCTTCTATTTCATTATGCCCATACTTCATATATCCATAGGACTGAACATTGAAAGATGACTCCATTTGGGAAAGTCCATAGCAGATGGTCCCATTTCCTTTCCAGACTGAGCAATAAATACCAGGAGCTCCATGAGTGACACCCCCCTTTTGACTTCCAGTTCTGTCTGGCAGATGCACAGGCCAAGTTTTGGGCACCTTCTGTTCTAGTTTGCCTTCTGATAATGCTTTTGGTGAAAGCTTAGAGAGAAGCAAAAGCTAAGAAGGAAGTGATCCTATATTAAGGGGTGTAGCAAGCATCCCTGATCTTTTTGGAAATAGTTTCCATGAGAATAAGACAAAAAAAAATGTATATGATGCTGTTTCATCCCTGGAGAATGGCAAATCTGTGATGCAGATGCCTTCCTGTCTTCCTCCCTGGGCTGCCCTGATGAAAGGGAACCTGCTGGGCCTAAGTGACAGGAGTTTCTTGAGTCTTGCCATCCTGACTGTGGCAAACCTGTCCTGTCTAATAGCCTCAGAGATTGACTGGTGTCATGGACTATGCCATTCAGTTAAAGAGACTTGTAAAGGCCATAATAAATAAGCAGTGCTTTATAAAGCATCATCCTGTCAGTTCTAAGGGACTACACTTGTAAAACAAAGACTCTAGTCAAATCTTTTATAGTCAAAAGAAACTATTGAATGCCAACATCATAGACATTTACCATGAGCACCATAGGATGTTTCAAGTCACATCAGAAAATAACTAATAAGCATCTTCATTTTCTGAATTTCAATCTGTTCTTGCTCCATTTCTTGCATAGTGTCCGGATAGCTCCAAGAAGTAGATTTCCTTATTATTATTTTCATGCAGCTACAAGGACTGAGCAGTTGTGGAACCTCAGGCCTTTTAATAAGTTGGCAAGCACCATTATTCTTAAAATGCCCTTTAGGATTCCCACAATAATGGAGTTTCATTGGTTCAGTCCCTCTGATTCACTTTATCTTGCCGGGTTCTGTCTCTTGGCTTTACCTTCACAGCTCTGTTTTCTTCTTTCCATGCTCTGTCTTCTGAGGAATAAAACTGAATTGCTTTTTACCATTGGTATCTTGCCCTTTGCTCCAAAATTGCCATCAGAAATACAGTTCAGTCCAGATATCTCAAGGTACCATTTCTTTTTGCCCCATGGGCAGTTTTCTTCTTAAAAACTAATTATTGTAAAAAGCTGTTAAGATGGCCAAGTTAATTGTCTCCAGGATTTTCTCCTGAGATGTTGGCAGTTATTCCTTCAATGATAAAAATGCGCTCCTCTCACACCACATTTACACCCTTCTATCCTGGGTCTGTGCCATTCTGTGCTCACGACTTTTTGTTTCAATGCTAAATTTTAGAAGACTTCTAAAAAAGTGTTCAAAATGATAATTAAACTGAGCCATACACATGAACAAAAAATAAAGCTTCTTCCCAGTTTTAAAATAAAAAGATATATATGCAAGGACAGAACCAAATCCAGTTTCACAAGGAAGAGGTCTTAGAAGATGGCATATTCTACTGGTGAGAGAGGAGATGAAGTTGGCATTTCAGGTATAGGGGATGGAACAAAGACAGGGTAGCCGAAATAAGTGCAGTGTGTCAAGGTAACAGGTGCAATTGAAAGAAAAGTGAGAGATGGTGATGGAGGAGGATAGGAAGTAGGAAAGGCAGAGTCATAATCCCTGTCCTGATGATCTCACTGAACTGAGGCCCAATAAGTGGTAAGATGAGAAAATTTTCACAAAACTTCATGCATGCTGTACTTAGTGTGCTGTTTATTCATGTAGAAATCAACCATGAGTCTCAAGTAGAAATCATTCCATTCAATGGTTTATGTGATTTGATGGTCTAGTGTGTTGTCCCCAGTACTAGGAGTGAAAATAGAATGGGGAATGAGAAATTTGAAGTCTGACTTATTCATATGCTATAGACATATCCAGTCACATAGGGTAAAGTTTCTTGAGACAGATGACATAGTGATATAAGCTATTCTTGTTTTGTGTTTGCGTTGTAGGGGAAGAAGGTCATGTAATGCAAAAATACACAATCATGTGTCTGCTTAAACATTTCAAAATTGTGTAGGAGGTGGTCCTCTGAGAGATTGCCAACTGTGATTAATGTTTCTCTAAGGTCTAAAGTAAAATTTCAAACAACTGTGACCTATTGCCAATGAGTGAGTAGATGGATGCAGAAGTCAATGGAATGCTGAGGAGGAAGTGGGCAGACATGTTCACCTGGGTGGTTGGGATGGGTTTCAGGTCTGTTTAGAGCTTAAGGGTGTGACCTAACACCTCTTGGGAAATGGATTATGAGTTTAATGTTTTGAAAGAGAATAATGGAACTGAGAAGAAGGATCTTAGCCAAGGTTCTTGCTGCCCCATTTGTTTTGATGAAGTGATACCCTCTTCTTGGTGTCTGCATAAGAATCAAGATGGAGGAACTAAGGAACCACAGCCCTGGTGCTTGCATTTTATTTCAGATTATCTGTATTTTGGAGGAAGATCAGATAGAATTTGGTGCTCAGGAAAATCTTTCCCTAATTGGAAATACTGGGATCAACCACCTATTTTGTGCTATTGTGATTTTTTTTTACTTCCACTTAGGTTTTTTCATGTTTAGTCATTTTCATTTTGAATATATCAGCCTGTCTCAGTTGTGCTAAGCAAAAGAGAAAGAATGAATGTGCTTACCTTGAGCTGAGAACAGAATAAAAATTAAAAAGTGGTAGCAACAAGAAACAAAAATTAAAAAATAAAAAATAAAAAAGTAAAAGCTCCAGGGACGGACAATAGCTCAAGCAGAATTGTTGGATTGCTGCTGTTGCCCAGTCATGCTCATAGGCTAATTTGTTTTCAAATATCTGCTTTTCTGGGGAATGAAAATCTAGATTATCTAGTGGAAAATTCTTACTATGTTTTTTATATGCAAAGCAATGATTCCTTCCTTATAGCATGATGTTTGTTTTTGTTTTTGAGAATTCTTGTGATATTTCACTCATCACTGCAATGTACAGAGAAGAAGCAATGAGGCATAAATAAGGACATCTCACAGAAATTTGAGATAAATTTTGGGTTTTGTGCTGTTATATGTTCTAAGACATGTCTCTGAATTTCATAATCACTGCATAGTATAGTCCAGACAATTTTGTTTATTTGTTCATTGGTACATAATAGGAGTTAGGAAGTATTTAACTTTATTATTTTTGTATTACGTGTATTGGTTAAAGGTAATCTAGGATAAGATTAGCATTGAGGAAAGCACTAAAGGAAGTTCGCATGGGCTGTATCATTGTTTAATTTTTTAGAAGTGAGTGAGGGGGAAGAATGAATCATGGGAGAAAGAGAGACAGAAAGATTTTACCTAGGGTTATTCATTCCTAAAAAGCCAGAAGCCAGAATTCGTCAGGGACTTCCATGTAGGTGACAACCACTGGACCCATGCCCTGTTTTGTCTCAGAGCGGGCAGTTACAGGAACGTGGTACCAACAGCAGAGCCAGGACCTGAACCCTGAGATTCCTGTGAATGCTTCCACATAAGTGGCAGAAGCCCATAGACTTAGCCATTCTGTTTCCTCCAGCTACATTAACAAGAAGCTGGATAGAAAACACAGTCACAGTGGGTGCTCTGATACAAGATGTGTATGGCCCTTGTGATGTCATGACCCACTGTGCCACAAAAACCAGCCCCAAATATTCAGTAATGATAATGCCTACAGTTTTACTTATTTTCATCCTCTATCCACTCCACTTTATGGTATTTCATACCACAAAATGCTCATTAAATACCTATTATATGCCAAGGAGGGTAGAACTTACTGTAATTCACATGCTGGCTCTCATAAAGTTCTTGATTATGTCAGGGAATGTCACAATCTTTTAAAAAAAAATACAAGACTGATGCTCCATGCATTATAAAGTGGTAGAAAGGTGTGAATGTTCAAGGTGATGACCAGTGATGTGTGTGTCAAGGGAATGTGGAAAGAACTAGAAAAATCTTAGAGGAGAAAACTCTTGAATAGACTCTTACAGGCCATGAAGACTTTCTGCAAGCGATGGTGATGAGGAAGGACTCCAGACAGGCTAAGAAAGGTGTGAGTGTGGGAAAATCATGGGGAAGGCATATTTTGGGATTGGTGGCAGTAGATTTGGCTTGAGTACAAGACACACAGAGAGAAACAATGCAGAAAACAGGCAAGGCATTGTTGCTGAATCTTTAATGACAGGATAATAATTTAGTGCTCAGTTTGATTTGCAATGAGGAAACCAAACATTGAGAGCTTTGCTGAGCAGGGAGGTTGGTGATATGACAACAAAGATGCAGTTAGTGGAATCACAGTTCAGAAGCGTTTGGGTTTGTATGTGATTTGTAAATTCTGGCAACAGTCTGCTACTGAAATTTACCTGAGTCTGCCATGGTTGGCATAGGAGATAGAAAGCCAGCATCCCAAACTCCAAGAAGATAGTAAGGGAAAGGACATGCAAGTGGGAAGGCTCAGGAATGCTCACAGACAGGTTAATGTATCTTGTGTTAAACATAAAATGCAAGTAGAGAAATTGGGTGAGGCCACCTAATCTGTCACTGTGCCCACTTTTCCCACCTGTAAAGGGCAAGAATCCACTATACCTCCTTGCAGAGGTGTTGCATAGATTAAATATTTGATATTGTAAGGTGTTTATGACAGATCCTGTGTATACATTTGTGAAACAATTCGAAACAAACACAGAAAGGAAAATTGATCCAAGATAGTATTACTGAGAGCTTCCCCTCTGAGTGACTACTCACAGGGGCATTCATTCACCATGATAACACCTTGATTCAGTTAGTATTTTAAATAACATGTTGGTGTGCATCAGTTCAAGATATCTGTGGTGTGATTCTGGCAGAGCCTTGATCTACATTGACACCATTCAGCTGATCAGGAGATCTGTGTGCTGGAAAAGACAGATTTTTCATACCTCACCTTCAGTTTGTGATTATTTTCATAACCAGTTATGCCACATCTTACATGACATATGGTATTTAACCCTCGGCATGTCTCTGACATTAAGAGCAAAGTGTTATTTTAATAAGCTTATGAGTTTCGCGGAGCAAGAAAGTATAGAAAAGAAGGAAATGCTAGACTCAGGTTGAAATTCAATACACACCACTAGTATATCTCCCTACTAGTGGCCTGGGAAAGCAGGAATGGATGGGACCTGCACCCATGTGAGAGACACCAGAAGAATTAATAGAGAAAAGGAGAGACAGAAAGATCATCCATCTGCTGGTTTACTCCCCAAGTGACCACAATGGCCAGAGCTGAGCTGATCCGAAGCCAAAAGCCAGGAGCCTTCTTTGGGTCTCCCACATGGGTGCAGGGTGCCAAGGTTTTGGCCCATCCTCTACTGCTCTCCCAGGCCACAAGTAGAAGAGCTGGAAGGAAATTGGAGCAGCCAGGGTTTGAACAGATGCTCATATGGGATCCCAGTGCATGCAAGGTGAGGACTTCAACCAATAGGCTACCACACTGGACCCGGTTGCTCCACTTTTGACCCAGCTTCTTGCTAATGGCTTGGGAAAACAGTGGAGGATGCCCCAGGTCCTTAAACATCTGCACCCAAGTGGTAAACCCAAAAGAAACTCCTGCAACCAGCTTGGGTCTGGCACAACTCTGGCCATGGGGAGTGAGTCGGCAGATGGAAGATCTTTCTATCTCCTTCTCTCTGTAAGTATTACTTTCAAGTAAAAATAAATAAGTCTTTTTTTCTTTTTTTTAAATAAATAAATCCTAAAACAAAACGAAACAAGATTTTTTCAGCAATATAAATAACTGGTCTTCCTTGCTGTGGACTTAATCTCTGCTTTGCTCTCTGTCAGAAAGTGGGATGAGTTTAGCCTGAGAGACACTTGTGAAAACTTAGGCTGCTAACTCTTCTGCCTAATTTCTGATTTTCAAATCCCTGGCATTTGTCATTCTTTTTACCTTTCTTCAGAATTGAGATAAACTTAAAAAAAAATGCTTCCGTTTAAAAAAGGTATCTGAAATTTCACAAAGTATGTTGGCATCACAGCATTCTATGAATATTTAATCATCATCATCAAGACAGGAGGTTGGAGGAAAAAATCAGGTTGTGATATTTGGGAACAGCAGGTGTAGGAAGGAGGGTGTTGACACCCTCTGAGAACGGATAAGGCATGTTGTGTGGCAGGTTCTCTCGGCAGCTCCCCTGTCACCTGGGGCATAACGTGCTTTCAGAGAACTCAAAGGAGCTGGATCTTGTCCTCGCTGGACCTGCACTCTTCGTATGACATGGCCCATCTCTGAACATGGGCATGGGTTTTGATGAACTTTTTCCCTCCCTTTGTGGGCTATGATATTGTGAATTCATCTCTGGCTCCCATCCCTCTGCAATTTTTTTTTTCATTCTTAGCATTGCTAAACAAACTTTTGTAGAATTAAGTCAGATAGTATAGGTACTAACCTACAAGATTTTAGGAAGGATTCTTGAAATACAAAATGTATGTAGGAAAGCTCAGATCCTACAATGCAGGGCAGTGGAAAAAGGAGAAAGTGATGGGTCACCTGTGCACAGACTACTTTCCTTCCAGCTTCACCACACGCTGTCCTGACACAGCTGCCCAGTGTTCTGGAGACAGGCATACCTGCTGCCTCCAAGCTGTGGGACTCTCATCCCACACACTTGTGCTTTTGGGTTTTCATGTAGAAGTCTCTAGATTGTGGCTGGCTGAGTGACTGTAACAGTTAAGAATGTACCACTCTGGTTCTCAGCTTGTGTTTGTCGTAGTAACCTTCTGACAGGTATTACCATGAAGGGTGCTAGCCCTGCTCCCAGGGAGGGTAAGGCAGTGAGGATGCAAATGAAGCTAGAACCATGCGTTTTTATCCACCATTCTCAGGCAGGTGGTCCAAGGACTGCTTGATTATCACATGCCCTCTTTAAAAGAGTGGATTGGGCCCAGCGCAGTAGCCTAGTGGCTAAAGTTCTCAACTTGCAATTGCTGGGATCCCATATGGGCACCAGTTCTAATCTCAGAGGCCCTGCTTCCCATCCAGCTCCTTGCTATGTGGCCTGGGAAGGCAGTTGAGGATGACCTAGGGCCTTGGGACCCTGCACCAGCTTGGGATACCCAGAAGAGGCTCTGGGCTCCTAGCCTTCGGAATCGAGAAGCTCGGGCTGTTGAGGCTGCTTGGGGAGTGAATCAACAGATGGAAGATCTTCCTTTCTCTCTCTCTTTATCTCTAAATATCTGACTTACCAATAAAACTAAAATAAATTAAAAAAAAGATAGATTATCTTTCTGGATGTTGCCTTACAGTAAAGTATACACAAATGCAGCCTAAGGCAAAATTCCTAAGACCCAAATTATGAGTCTGGCTTTGATTCAGGCATCCAGGGAATGTTACTGTGTGGATTTTCGCCTGTTCCAAGAACGGCTGACAGCATGTGGCTGCTCAAGGACTAAGACAAAGGGATTCACCTTCCTTCCCAGTCATCCCTCTCTCAGTGTGGCTTGGGCAATGTGTGTGCAAACCTGGTCACAATTTGCAGGAACTCATCAAATGCCAGAATAAAACCATGGAGCATGGTCTTCAGCATATTATAAAGATGGAAATCAAAGCCTTGGTTTTAGAGTCAACCACCTGTCTTTGTCTCAGCTATCTCGGTAGAATAGAATACTGAGTATCTTCAAATGTATGCTCAAGTGACTGCTTATGGGATGCTAATGGCTCAGGCTCAGTACAATCCTTTATGGTTAGGAAGCCTCACTGGTCCAGAGGAGATGCTCCTGAGTAACTGGTCTGTTTCCTTTTGGCACCACTTTGGCATTCTTTCTGACATTGAAGGAATTCTAAGGTAACTTCTGAGTGTCACTACGGTCAGAACTTTTCTCATTTAATTGTCTTGTTGCTCTCATCATTTTGCTTTATGTTCTACATGAATTCTTACTTGGAAAATTAGTCCTGAAGCTACCACTTTGCAGCTATTAATAGCTTGATTTAGAAGCTCAAAATACCATCTTTTGAAGAGGCCTTATTCTAAACACTCTCAAAGCTCTTTATCTGGTGAAGGCCAGAAAGGAACCTGCCCAAGGGTATAGAAGGATGCATCAAAAATTTGTGGGAAAATGGAATAGAAAGTTTTTGCTATAAAAAGTTTTTGAAGCCCATAGATAGACTTTTCATATGCATTTCCTGTAAGTATCTTGAAGGCTGCTTGCACTTGCTTGAGCACATTGGAGTGCTGGTGAACCAGTTAAGGATCTCTTCACACCGAACTGCACATGTGTTAGATGCTTTTACCCTAACTAGGACTCTTCTTTCCTTAACTCTCAGTGTTTCAAAAGCTTGCCATATTTGCATTGTAATGTGTCATACACTCTATTTACATGTTTAAATTTTGTCAAGGTTCACCTTGCTCTTTGGATTTATTCCTGGCAGAGATTCATGAAATGACTCAGGCCTTTGGATAGAAGGAACAAGCCAATGGAAATCATCTCATCTTACTGAGAGTTTAAAAAAATAGCAAGATTATCTTGGCCCTGGCATGAAGGCTTAGTGGCTAAAGTCCTAGCCATGAACGCACTGGGATTCCGTATAGGCACTGGTTCTAATCCAAGCGGCCCTGCTTCTCATTCAGTTCCCTGCTTGTGGCCTGGGAAAGAAGCTGAATATGCCCCAAAGCCTTGGGATGATGCACCCATGTGGGAGACCAGGAAGAAGTTCCTGGATCCTGGCTTCGGATTGGCACAGCACTGGCCGTTGCGCTCACTTGGGGAGTAAATCATCAGAAGGAAGATCTTCCTCTCTGTCTCTCCTCATCTCTGACTTTGCAATAAAAAATAAGATAAATCTTTCTGACTTTGCAATAAAAAATAAGATAAATCTTTCTAAAAAAAAATCAAGATTATCTTGAACTCTGTCCACGCAAGTTAAACATCAGAATTTACACTGAGAACAGGCATGTTTTATTCATGTGATAGAGAAATGAATTTTTCTTCTGTGAGTCCAAAATATACAGAAAAGGGGATGTAATCCGTAGAACATTGGTGTTGAGAGTGCCATGGAAACTGACATGTTTGGTGTGTGAACTCTCATAAGCAACCACAATTTTCTTTCATAAAGATGGGCTAAGATGCCTTGCTGGGGTCAGCTCTAGAGAGCATCCAGCTCTGGGTGTGGGATGACAACTGGCTGGTTTCCACAGTCACTACAGGGTAATCTGTGTTTTTCCTTGAGCCCTGTGATTAAGGTGGAGCACAGGTGCTTCTCAGGAAGGGTGAGCCACACCCCAGGCATGAGTCAGATGCCTGATCCACCTAAGATGGGCATGATTGATAGGGGTGGGGCTATTGGTAGGTTTCACCTTCTGGCTTTGGAGTTGCTGTGGATTTGTATTTGTAAGGAAGCAAGTTCTAAGACAAAGCTCTGCTTTGCATGGAGCCCATCTCTCTGCCCTTTGTAGTAGGGAAAGCCTCTTCAGCATTTTCCTCTTCCCAGGGCTTCTTAGTTGTAGAGTGTTTTGTGAAAGTGGAAATGTAAGAGCAGGGATAACACCAGCTCCACAGAATTTGTGTGCACAGTACCAAATGAATATGTGGTTCATTTTTAAATATTAATTTTTTTGAAGATTATTTTTTAAAATTACAAAATGATGACAGTAGAACAAGAAGAACAAAGCTTGAGGGCTGCAATATGTAGAGGCTGCTACACCTGCACTGAGTTCATGCCACGAGCTCAGCAGGGAAGGAGTGGATCAAGGAGTGGGATGGGGATCAAGGAAGAGAGCAAGGGGGGAGCACACTGAGCTACTGATGCCAGATTGTCTCAAAGCAAAGCCAAAAATGACAAAGCATAAATCCCTGAGTACAATGAAAGCAAGAGGTGATGCAACAGTTTTGCAGCTTGGTGCTCAAAGCCTCAGTCGTGTGCACCTACAGACATAACAGGCAAGTGCAAAGGAGGAGGACTCCAAAAGGGAGAGATTTTTGGGTAAGGCTCACCTTTCCTGTTTGTGGCGAGATGGGGACTTAGTCCTTGAGCTTCTGACTTCCACTTCAGTTCCCTTTCCAATGCTCAAAAAAGCTGATAGAATGAAATTATTTCCTTTGGCTGGGAGTTAAGTTGGAATGTGGGTATGCAAGTCAGCTGTAGAAAGGGAAATGAGAGAAATAATTGAACAAAGAAAATGAAACAACTTAGAAAGCAAAAGCAGTTTGTGTAAGTTCTGTCGGATGCAGAGCATACTGCAACACAGACAAATATCTGCAGGAAAACAAAGTGGGAAAGGATTGGGTAGTTTTGAATAAAATATACTCATTTCCAGGAAGTCTTGAGCTCATCTGATAAGGGACAGATTGTCCACAATAAATAAAGAGAAAAGATGATTTGGGCTGAATTTAGTCCTTTGTTACAGCAGAAGGGGCCTTGTGGTTTCCTGAGGTGCCACATGCAGGACCTCATGGGGCTGTGGAGCAAAATGGAGTAGTTCATGCATGTGTTATTCATTCATCCATTCAGCCGTCATTGTATCTATGCACCACCCCTGAGCTTATGTTTCCCAAAAGACTTCCAGGGAGAGGGAGTCTAGTAAATGTCTAGATAACCGTCTAGTAGACAGCATCTTGTTGGCCTTTGTGATGCATGTTTATGTACCAACCCTTCTCTGCATGACCTACTGGGGAACACCTGGGATGGAGGCAGTCTGGTTCTTACTACCCATGCCATGGTGCTTCTCCAGTTGGATTGTCGAAAAGTAGCCCTATTGAGGACAGGGAGAGGGTTATCTTGGTGATAGTCCACAGTCATTACCTCATCTGGAAATGAGCAGAAAGGCTAATAAATCAGTTTCCTAACACAAATAAGTGAGAGCCTGCAATTGCTTCTCACTGGCACAGGCATCGAAGGAAGGTAAGTCAGAAAGAATAAAACTTGTACAGGCTGTTACACAAGAGGGAAATCAACAAGACACCAAGAAAATTTGTCTCCAAATGGCCAACTAAGAATGATTATTTCACAGCTGAGCATGCTATACAAAGCATTTGTCTACACAGGTTTTGTCTACATATGACCTTTGACTAGGAAGAGTAGCCATGAGGTGAATTGTCATGTATGTCAGTCACATGTTCTGTGATGACAGTGCTTCATAGTCATGCAAATGGTGAGAGTTCCAAAGCTCTCCACCTCTAACAGTTCACATGCTCCATCACTGGCCCCAGGCAGGTGGTTGAGGTTTGGCTTGTAACTCTCCTTGCACAGGGGAGGCAGCTGAGACTGGAGGTGACTAAGGTGTTTAGAAACACAGGAGCCTGAGCCTTCTCTCTATGCTGTGTGCTCTTCCTGGATGAACTAGGTTCCCCACCTCAACTACTAAGGGCAGGATTGTGACTGGGGCTCAGGATCAGCCTAGAGAAGTGTTTATAGGTCCCTAGAAACATGATAATTAGATAGCTCTCATGTGAACAACTGATATCTTTTCAAAATCTTCTGCCCTTTGATATAGTGTACTTTATTTATTTATTTTTTATTTATTTTTTATTGTTAGTAACATTGTATTATGTGGAACAGTTAGTGTACTTTAAACAACAGTGCTTCGGTTCGTTCAGCTGAAGAGAGCAAGGTAGAATCCAGCAGCTCTCTGTTCCCACCCTCTTTTTTGCCCCAACCCTGAGCCATCAAAAAGATACTTAGAGTTGAGTGGAAACAGTATTTGTCCCACAATTACTTCTAATTGCCCTGTAGTTTTGTGGTGTCTAAGTGGTGTGACCTAGATACCAGTTTTGTGAAATTTTTTTCTAGCCCAGGATCTGTATTAGGACAGACAAAAATCAGAGCAGGCAATGGTGACTTAGTCAAACTCAGACATATCCTTTATCTCTCACTCTACCAGCTGCACATGTCATAGCTCTTCTTATCAGCCTGGATCTAATACTGCCTACCTCTCTAGAGTTATTTTATGGAGTTACTGACTAACTCCTCTCTATTCCCACAGTGCTAGCTTGCATTCTATCTATGGCATGATACAAATTCATTCACTTATTTCATCTTCTTAAACTCTTTATGCCAAGCTGTTATTGGTACAGCCCATGAACAACACAAGCCTAATCCTCTCTGTACCTATATTAGGGCCCCAGGATACAAGAAATAACCTACAGTGAAAAGTTGTTCTTCTATACTATATGGCTGGGAGATACTCCAATGGAAGCATGATGGGCTTGGGAAAATTCATGTTGGGCACACATGATTCTAAAGAGGAGAACAGAGGGTAGGAGAAGGAATTTGGGGAGTGGAAGAGGAGAGCCCACCACCAACTAAACTGTATCAAAAAACAATAAAAATTATAAAACATCAAAAAACCTCCTTATGTCAAGAAGCTGTGTACATAGCTTTCTGTCTCTGTCTTCATGGAGAACTAAAGATGGCCAAGAAAATAACTTAGTCACATGCCCATGGAATGAGAAGAAGGACTGATTCTATCTTCAGGACTTGGAAACATGGGAAAAGGCTGGATTTTCCCTGTGACTTTTCCTGGTTGGCCCTAGGAAACTTACCCTTCTCTACCTTGTTTCCCACGTAGCTTCTTTGGAACCTCAGTTTGCCTGGAACTCTTTCTAATGTGTTTTTGGTAGGTGGAGTGTGAGGATGTATGTTAGTTGTTTTTCCTTCTAGGGGGAATCCAGGCAGCCTAGTTCTTCAGTGAACACCAGTTTCTCCAGCTATCACATAAATGCAAACAGACTTAGAGTCTGATGAATGGAGTCATAGGATTTAGGATGGAAAACTGAATTTTAATCATCAGTATACAGCACTTTGCTTTTTTTTCTTTTCTACCAGCAAATCATCTACTTTGTGCAGTTTATATTTCATTTTATTCTGACTCTCGATGTAGAGTACACTGCTTTGGAGTGCAGAATGTATTCATTAAGATTCTGTTTTTTAAGCACCATTTCCGTGTCAGATTTTGCCCTAGATTGATTTTCATAAATGAGCTTTTCAGTTCTAACTACATCTTTGAAGGGGAAGTTGTATTTCCAATTGACAGATGTCTAAAAACAAAGCAAGTAACTCTCAAAAGAACACAGAAACAGACGAAAGATCAAGAAGATAGAATTTTAAGTTTCCATGGGTTGGAAAACCATTAAGTGATGGATCAAGATTCATTAAAGCAATATTAAAGGATCATCAGTCACTCAGCATGAATTTATTTATCACTAAAGCCAGGGAAAAATTCGAGAATATGTGGGAGAAGACATGGCTTTTACTTTCAAGGGGCTTACATTCTAATCAGAGGAAGACCACATAGAAAACAGTATCATGTGCTTTATTAAGAACACTGACCAAATAGCCCAAGTATATGTGTTATTGTTCTGATTGGAATAATCTTTACATGTCTCCTATGTTTCTGATGCAAAAGTGGTGGTAATGCTTAAAACTCAAAACATCCAAAATGTCATGGCATCACAAAAAGTATTAATAGTAGGGGTGTAGGTTTCAGGCTTGAGCTTTATAATACCCATTTGTACACACGCAGATGCCATGAGAAAAGGGGTGGAAAGTCATTCCTGTTCTTTGCAGTCAGATTTCATCAAAAAGGAAGCTGGTAGAAGAATCCAGAGCTTCTTGCAGGAGATGACTAGAAGGACAGCTGAGTCACTGTGGAGGCGAGAGGCCCCGCCCACCACATCAATTCCCTCTCTCTGACAGGTTGAAATCCACCCTGTACACATCCTTACTCCTCTCTCTCCTTTGACAAGTTTTTGTTGTTGTTGTTGTTGTTTTTTGAGAAGAACACCAGAGCCTCAGCCCACCTGGGGAGCAGATTCAGACGGAGTACGAGTAGCAACAGGAATATAACTCCCCTGGTTTTGTCTGAGCTGGCCACACCTCCTCTGTTACCAGGAAGAGAAACAGCCTAGGCTGTCACAGATCTGGTGAGGTAAGGCAAGTAGGCTTGTACTAGTTCTGTAGAGAGCTGGGTGTCTCTGCAGGGATTGCTGGCTCCTGTTTTCGAGGCTGTGTTTCTGATTGTGTCCCCTTCTGATTTGTAGTAGGCTTTCATCACCAAATGAAATCCCTTTATTCTTCTTGATTGCCCAAGGTTGATGAGGTTTTCAGACCAGCATTTTTAAACCTATAAAGTCACTTGACATAGTTATCTATATATTGATTTTGATCTTAACTGCCCTGTGAGCATGGTAGGATAAGTATAATTTTCTCCACTCAGCAGCTTGATCTATTGGGGCTTGCTCTGTGGAAGTGATTTGTTCGAGTTGGTCAGCAGGCTAAAGCCAAGATTAGATTGAATTCCTGCTTTTTTCTGTCTCTACTGTCCTGCCCAGCAGGTCATGCTGTAATCTGAAAAGCCCAGAAACAAGAAAAGCCTTCATAAACTGTCAGGTCAAAAAAACAAGGTGATTACTTCTTTGAAGGCATGTTGGAAAGGGTATTTCTTAACTCATATGAGAGACACTCTGTGATGATACATATGACATACAGCCATAAGGGACTGCTTTTAAAGAACAAATGAAAATCTGTATATGAAGAGACATTGTAAACTGAAAAGTGATATGTAAATGTGGGCGGGAAGGCTGCACGGAGTCTGAACATACTCTGGATCTTTGAATGAGAAATTTTAAATTCTGCTCTCCTAGTGCAATTGGCAGCATTATGAGGTGTAATGCAAGAAGGTCCTGGGGTTATAGTCTGGTTTTTCAGTTGAACAGAGGGGCATCCCAAATCCTTTCAAATTGATTCCTGCAATTTCCTGTCTTGTGACAGCTATCAGCTTATTTCACTGTTCTACAGTTTCAACAAAACTTCATCCTGAGTGATTATGTTGCTTATATTTGTAAGATGCTAATTTTAGCTACCATTTTCCCTTTCATGCCCTTAGTTGTAGTTATGTTTCCTCAGTGTGTGTGTGTGTGTGTGTGTGTGTGCGCATGTATGTGTGTGTGGTGTGGAGAGGAAGAGGATGTGTTATAACAACACTTTCCTGTAGGCTCACAGCAGTGCAGTGGGTTGCCATGCTGCACAATGTTTGGCAAATTTCTTTATATTCTGAGGCTCTTTCTAGCTGTATTAATCCTGAAAAAAAATCATTAAATTCATTACATTTTCCCAAATAGAAAAACAGTCTCAGTAGGATGAATTGATATGTATAAGGTCCCAAAACCCAGGATCATTGAATCTGTGAATCAAATGCAGGTTTCTTAGCCATTGATTGGCCCTGACATGTCATGTAATGAATGGTTCCAGGTATTCCAATACAGTAGCATTTTATGAGTTCGGCCTAATATTGTACTTTAACATTTCCTACAATTAAATATTTCAGGGCATTTTGACCTTTTCTTAGCATTCAATGGAATTATCAGCATGCCATAGAGCATGGAAATTTGCTAAAGGAATTTCTTTCCTTATTGGTTTGATTATTGTGGAATATTTGTTGTAGCCAAAATTTTGGAGAGTTCCTCTGGTATAGGATGAGAGAATGGGTAAAAGGTACTTGCATCCTCACCTTCTACATCCACTCTGAATTTCTGTAAGTTTTACGATTCTTCTGAAGAGGTGTAACTCAAGAGATCAAAGAATAAGAAAAGGAATTAAAATATATGAGAGCACATGGATGGCAACAGAATGTTGTTTCGAAAGAGTAAAGAACAAACTGATCAAATCCCAGAAACTAGTTTAGTTTTAACTTTTTGTTAAACATTCATTAATAATCACCTCTTGATCATTTATGGTGTTTATGGACCAAAGCTTAGGATTTTGAGGGAGAATTGTTAACTCAGGGAAGTAAAACTTATTCAACGGATAGTGGTTTTTTCTTTTTTAAGATTTATGTATTTTTCTTGGAAAGGTAGATGTTACAGAGAGAAGGAGAGACAGAGAAAAACATATTCCATCCATTGGTTCACTCCCCAAATGGCTGCAACAGCCAGAGCTGCACTGATCTGAAGCCAGGAGCTTCTTTTAGGTCTCCCACATGGGTGTAGAATCCCAAGGCTTTGGACCATGCTCTTCTATTTTCCTAGGTAACAAACAGGGATCTGGATGTGTAGTGGACCACCTGGGACATGAACCGGTGTCCATATGGGATGCTGACACTTGCTGGCAAATTAGCTCATTGAGCCATCACACCGACCCCTAGTGGCAAGTTTTGAAAAAGTGTATGTACTAATGACTATAACAAAAGCCAAATGTGAGGGATACTGTGGGTTCCCTGAGCAAGGATAGATTTATAACAACTAGGTCAGTTGCCCACATAGATAGATATGAGGAGAAATTGGCATGTCATCTGGACTTTGGACAGGTAAAGATGAGAAGTATTTTCAGCAAGACATGAGTTCAAGCAAAATTGTAAGTCAGGACTGTCTGAAGAGCACCTTTTTTAGACTAAACAACATCTACTGTGTTCTATGTAAGTAAAATGGAATGAAGTAAAATGGGGCGGAATGTCTGGGTCTGTCTGACTGATAATGCTGTGTGTCAAGCTGAATCTCAGTGAATTTGGTGAGAAGCACAACTTCTCACCAGTGTCAGAACCAGACTCATTGTTATCTAAGTCTAGAATTTGGCAGAGAGAGAACACCTACAAAGTGTAAATCACATCTGATTCAAGTCTTTCAGAAATAGCAGGCAAATAAATTAAACAAACAAAAAACAGTATTAAACATTTACAGATAAGTGATGAAGGCAAAAAGATGGATAAAATATTTTTAAATACATTAAGCATCTTGTCCACTTGTAAGAAATATTTCTAAGCATATGATAACAATTTCCTCTCTTTCCATCTCTCATCCATTTCTCTGAGTTTTTGAATGTTAGAAAAGTGATGTTGCATAAATTCTTACGAAGTTCTGGGATATGGACAGTTGTTTATTTGATCAATCTTGTAATTTTGTCTGGGAATCAAACACTTCCTAAGAAATAATAGTAGAAGTCCCTTGGGCTGATCTTGGGTTCTTTCATGATAAGCACTATTGGAAATACTGTAAATATGTAGGTGTCCCACTATGGCTCATTGCATTTCTAGTCTGTTAGAAGGAAGATTCTCATCCTACAAAGGGCTCTATTGGTCACTAAGTGAGTATACTTTACAAAACCCTGAAGTTTGTTCTCTTTGTTGTGTTAGCCTACCATTATAATTTTGGATATCACTTATGATTTTAGAATCCTCTAAATTTCATTTACTAAGCAATTAAATACCTTTTAGAAATTCAAGGCAACTCAAACTTCTCAGAAATGTCTTCTGACATGAAAATGATACCATATTAGATGCAGGATGCTTAGATATTTGGAGAGGAACTAAACTTCAAAGAAAACTTTCCAGATTCTTCGAAGTAAGGTAAACATGAAATTTTGGGTTGAATTACATACATGCTAGAAATTGAGCATTCACTGTCTCATGCCCTTCCTCCTAGACTTGTTCTCACACCAGTTTCTTCTTGCATTGAATTTGTGTCTACCTACCCATCCATATCTGTGTAACACACTTATCTTGTCTGGTCCTTTATGTCCTCATGAGGATAATACACAGTTATGGTTCTTCCCTTTTCTTAAAAAGAACTGATTTATTTGAAATTCATAACTGCAGAGGGAGAGGCTGGGGTGATGGTGGGGAGAGATCTATCTATCTATCTATCTATCTATCTATCTATCTATCTCTCTATCTCTCTATCTATCTCTCTATCATGTATCCACTGGCTCATCCTCAAAATTTCACAGGAGCCAGGATTTTTTTCTGGACCTCCCACATGAGTGCAGGAGCCAATGCAGTCAAGATCTCCGTTGCTGCTTTCCCAGGTACATTGTCTGGGCACTGAATTGAAAGTGGAGCAGCCAGGATGCCAGTGCTGTAGACAGTGGCTTAACATACTTCACCACAACTCTACTCCCAAGATTCTTTGCATGGTTTCCAACATTATCTGATTTGTAGTTGAGAAGGAACTATGATTTATTCTCAGGGAAAGCTGAAGTACATTATTTTGATTCAGCATTGCACCACCAGGATAGAAAGTTCTGCATATCATTTATCATTCCCTCAGTGGCGTCTCTTTGCCCATCATGGATGGCACCAAGAGACAGTTTCCTGGGGTGCAGTAGAATACTGCTTTTTCAACAGCTGCTGTACCATGTCCTCGGTGTCCTCCAGGTGTTTGTCTCACTGAAAAGCTGCTGGGCTCACAGGTTTTCAGCCTTCTCAGTATGACTCTCTGTGGGGCCTCAAGAATCCCATTGTACTTTGTGCAGTGTGTCATCTAGTGCTTTATGTAGCAACTTATAATAATTATTAGCTATTTGCAGATCTCATTCTTTCCCAGCCAATGTTCTCCAGGGTCAAAATGGTATTTGCATGTTCCCTTCTACTCTGCTTACCATTCGCTCGATCATAGTGCTTAGCCCAAAGAGATTTCCCCAAGAATGAATCTGAATTAATGAATTGAGGAAGACATTCTTTTATGTCAGAATTTTGCAGAGAAGTTAAATTTATGTCTTACAGGAAAGAAGGTGGAGTACTCAAGTTCAAGTCATTCTTTTATAAAGAATTAGTTAATAAAGCAAGTATAGCTTTGGAAGCTGGCTTGTGGGATCAATTTTGCTGCATAGTTAGTAAGCATGAACTTGTATAATTGGTATGTGTGTTTAATAACTTTTCTTCATCATTACTTCATCATTACATCAGGACTAAACCTTCCATAGTATCATTATATAACATAACATCTACTTATATCATAAAATTTGCACTGTTTTATACATTTAATGAAGAACTCATATCAAGACAAAGAAGCTGAGACTGAAAAAAAAAATCTATGCGTGTTCCAACTGTTCAATCTCACAAGTTAAAAGTTAGGTTGAATTGAATTAGTATGAATTAAAATAAATATCAGACTCACTTTTATTTTTTAAATCATTGAAAAAGCAGGAGCACGTATGTGAGTTAGTGGCTAGGACACCAGGTGTGATGCCCATCCCCCATAGTGGAGTTCATGAGCTTGGTTCTCAATACTGGCTACAGACTTCAGATTCCTGCTAAATCAAATGCTGGGGCATTAGGCTAGAGCTAAACTGCAGGTTTCTGGGCCCAGTGCAGTAGTCTAGTGGTTAACGTCTTCACCTTACACATGCTGGGATCCAATACAGATACTGGCTTGCATCCTGGCTACTCCAATTCCCATCTAGCTCCCTGCTTGTAGCCTGGTAAAGCAGTGGAGGATGGCCCAAAGCCTTGAGATCCTGCACTCACGTGAGAGACCCAGAGGAAGCTGCTGGCTGATGGCTTCAGATCAGCTCCAGGGCTGTGGCCAGGGGACACAGGATCTTTCTCTTTGTCTCTCCTCCTCTCTAAATCTGAATTTCTGATGTAAGTAAATAAATCTCAAAAATAAATAAATTAACTGCTGGTTTCTGGCATGAGCTCATAGCCCGGTCATAGACCCTTTTGCACATGTTGGGAATGAACCAGCAAATAGGAATTTGCTGTCTTTATCTCTTTCTCTCTCTCAAATACGTATATGAAATGTTAAAAATGTTTAGAAATTATTATCTCAACTGCTGATCTGCCAAATAACTAGATTTTCATATTTTATACTGAAATTTGACTTGGTAAAAAAACTTCTGCTTTCCATATTTCCTTTATGTATCCTGGTTGTTTTATTTTTTGTGTTTGACTTTGCTTTGTGAAAGATCTTTCAACTCTCCACCTTGATTTAAAGTAAAGCCTCCACACACGGCTTGTATGGAATCTGAGGCCAGCAAACTGATAGAGGAAATTAGGAGCCACATAGTTCAGTGTCTTCTTAGTACATACAGAAAAAAAAAAAACAATTTTAATGAAGGAGAAATGATTTACATATGAACCTGGAATTTCTGATTCCCACATCAGGCTTTCCCTTGTCTTCTTCTTATGTCTTTCTCCATCACTTGAGTTGATTTACTCTGTCCCCCAACCCCTGCCCCATGTTTCTCTCACATATGCTTAGTCAATTATTTATACTCCTTTCAGCCTTTCATGAAACTTTTAAAAATTGTGCTTTGGAAGCCTGATTTTAGGGATTTTGATATGCAATTAGCTCCTCTAATTCTTTCACTGCCCATAAGATAGATATTAGATCTAATTCATGTTTCAGAAAACTGATGCTAAGAGGTTTTAATTGCCACCTGACTTCAGGCAGCTGTAAAATTGAAGGGCCAGATTTGTTAACTCCAGGGTTTTCTCAATCATGTAACCCACTTGCTGATAAAGGTATTGATTGCATGAAGCAAATCAATTCATGTCTTTATGTTGCCCTTTATCGTATAGAAGGGTTGATGTAATTAATCCTCCAAACATTTGCTTGAGAGTTCGGTGAATGATGTTGATCCATCACCCCCCAAACTGTGTTTAAAGCAAAGACATCTTTCAGGTTCCATAGAAGGAAACATGGTTTTCTGTCTTTGCCACTCCTATTGATTGGTTAATTCCTAGATAGGATTTCCTCTCAACAATGGAAAACAAATGCGAAACTGAAATTTTGCATAAGTAAAACAAGTAAAGCAAAAGATGAAGAAAGGAAAGCCTGTCTAACAAGGAAAGAAATGTGTTTAAAGGTACAGACACATCTCTGGGGAAAGTCTAAATAGCAGAAAAGTCACTGGAGGGTTAGGAGTCACAAGGGATAGCCAGGTAAATGTGGGGGAATGGATTCGTTTCAACTAGGCATTTTTGTTTTGATCCTTTCTCAGTAAAAGGTGGGTTATTATGTGACTTTTTAAAAAAACCTTTATAGTAACACAGGAGAAGTATTTCAGACCAGTGATTGGGGGTCTGACTTATGTTAAGACCCAAGGTCTGGGTCAGTTCAGTGTGGAATCATTGCTCTCAGCAGTCCCCTTTCCTTTTCCGTCCCCAGGCCTTTGAAATAGTCATTCCTTTTCCTCCTACACATCACTTACGAAGTTTGACCTTTGCTGTGAAGACTGTAACTCCGGCTAACTCTTTGCAGACCATCTGTGACTAAGGGTTTTGTTCTCAGAGGGTCTGTTCACTGGAACTGCATTGGACTTACCTAAGACAAAGTGCCCTCCCTGCCTCTCTCCTCATATGAATTACATCACAGCACTGTAACTTCTTGGCCTGCATCGCAGTTTCATGACCTCTTTTGAGATAAGCCTTGCCTGACCAGACCGACGCTGTCTCCTTCATTCAAAGTGTCTTTTGATTTTATTTCCTGAATGCAGCCTTTGCATATCAGAGAACAAATTAAAACATTGCCTAAGAACACAACTAACTTCACACAGGAAATTGTATTAATTTTAGTGCTCCTCTGACTTTAATTTTTGGAAATTTTCTGAAGCTCAAACCTTAATGTTTTTTCTTGTATGAGGCAATTTTTCCGCTTAATGGTGAGTGCTCAAGAAAGAAAAGTATGTAATAATACAGTGGCATTTTCAAATTAGCTTATTTTATTAGTTAGGCTTTGGCAGAAAAAGTACAGAGATTCAATCAACATGTAGGTGCTTCTGAACTTTCAAATACATGTGTGAGGCTCTTTTTATCATTTATTTTCTTATTTTTACTGTAAAAAATTGTAAAACATATTTAAGGGAAAAATTCATTCTGCTTCTGCTCACAGAAAACCAAGGTAAAATTCCTTATAAACTTTCTTTTATATGTAACTGTATTTTAGTTTTGAAAAAAAATGTAAGATCATGTCATGTGCTAAGTCCCATCTTATAGTTTCTGTAGCAAATGTACCATGATGTCTTTCTATTGTGTCTGTGCAAGGATAAGAAATATGCTATCTAAACTATGGTTAGTTTTGAATTTCCTGCTGTTGTAAATTAATTGTCAACAAGGGACTATTGCTCTTTTTAAATGACATTGTCATAACAAATGCACTTGGATTTGCTACTATAAGTTGGTGAGTTAAAAAAATAGACAACATTTATTTCAAATAAGTCCTCCTTTTCTAATACTCAAATACACCAAGAGTGTGTAATAGTGCTGGTTGATCCTATCTTCTTTATAGTAAGACCTACCTTAATTGGGATATAAGAGCATAAGTCAAGAATAATATTAGGTCAGTATAATACTGTGTATTACTGATTGACCCTATTTTATTAAAACAGGAAAATAAAACTTCCCTCACTGATAACAAGGATGTTATAGTGACACATGAAACAATTGCATCATCTTTTCCAATGCCGTTTATTGTCGTTGCTGAAGTTCTTAGATGAACAGATGCTGCCAGACAGCAATTGCTGGACTCAGGTATACACTACTGGAGGAGTCGACAGGCACGTATTTACATTCCCAAATAGGATATATTAATAAGTAAAGGTCTTTGCATTTATGTTCTGAAGAGATAGATAACTCTATGGAAGCAGGTATCAATACAGAGAGCATGTATACCACCACACAGACAGCATCAAGTTTTGGACTTATGAGGTACCGTTTGAATCTCTTCCTCTAGCCCAGTTAAGAAAAAGAACCCTTGAAGCATCCCTGGGCTGACCACTCTGTATTTCCTCCCAACCAACTCCACATCTTGCCAATAATCTTATCATGACAGAAATGACCCTTCCCTAAATACACTAGGAAACCTCAGTCCCCTTGGCATCGCGGAAGCACTGCCAACCATCTTAGAGATTTTATTGCCTCCTACTTCTTAGATGGTGATGCAAATAGCTCTTCAAAGACACATAATCAGGGCATTTCATGGTTTGTAAGGAACTTTTACTACCATTTTCATTTTGTCTCCACCAAAGCTATCTAATAGGGCCAAAGTCCATAACTAGATTTCAATACATTGAAGCCGTAAGTTTACAGAAAGGCTGATGAAGCCAACATCACCCCTCTCCCGTAAGTCAGCCTTGAGACATGCATTCACAAAAGCGAGGATATGGGAATGCCTTGCAGAGGTGTTTTTATTTTCTCAGCCTCTTTTCTATGTACTAGTGCTGCCCACGGCACTAACAGTACTTATAGGATGCCACATACATAGACATCTAACCTCATTATGTGCTATTTTATCCACATAAGTGCACATGTGTGCATACAAAGTTGTGTTTTCATGCATATCAGTATCATTTTCTTGTTGAAATATAGAAAAATAAAGGGTCGTTTGTGTCTCTTACCTAACTGCTTTGGCAAGCAGATGTGAAGCTTTTTAGTTTTATTTCTTTAGAATTCTGAAACGTCCACTCCAAAAAAAAAAAAAAACAGCATAAATCTGAATATCATTCTTAAAATAGAACTTCTGTTCATACTTCTGTTCTGAACTTCACTTTTTTTCGTGAGAGCTATCATTATTACTCTTTTGCTTGTTCCCTGTGCCCTTAGTATAGTTTTATGGTTCCATTTAATTTTTTCTAACATCTTAAAGAACATCCTGAACTCCAGGTTTTAATATGCTCCCCTAGTTACAGTGAAAGATGCTCAAAGTAGCTTTAGAATTGTTATTTTTATTTTCAATTATTTTGTCTGGTTTGGTCTCATTATCAGCGTTGAACATTTTAAATGCTTAATGTATATTTCCCTTTTAAAGCACAGATTTCCTTTAGTTATGGTGAAGAATTATGGACTTATGACTGTTTCTGAAGGACTATATTATTGTAATAAAATAGAGGAAATCAGTGGGGGAAGAAAAAAAGGGGGAGCCCAGAGTTTTTGGAACTGTATCATAAAATACATAAATTAAGTAATGATCAGAAAGAGAAAGTTAGAAACGCAAGCTTCGCCACTGATAACCATAACTAAAGAAAATCTGTTTTAGAAGGGAGATATACATTAAGCTTTTAAAATGCTCACTGCTGATAAAGACACCAAGTCAGACATCCCGTGGTTAACCCCAGAGCTGGGACACAAAGTTATTGTAATTTCTAAGCACAACTACCATCTAGTTCCTGCATCAGAATCCTGTTGATTCATTGAACTCAATTGAATCTTCCAATATTTTTAATCCTTTTTCACTTGCCTGTGAAAAGAATCTTTAAGTCCTTACAGACTCTTTGAAGCTTATCAGGTCCAGCATCTTGATCTTGGTCAATTCTTTGCCAGTTATTTTTCTTTCTTCCTTACAGCCTGATGCCTTACTGACATCTCAGAATCTCTTCTCCCTTCTCAGAATCACCCCGTGACAACTGCCCTTTAACTCAACACTTCTTGTTTGGGTTTACATGTTTTTAAAGATTTATTTTATCTTTATTGGAAAGGCAGATTCACAGAGAAAAGGAGAGACAGAGCTCTTCAATCTGCTGATTCACTCTCCAAGTGGCTGCAATGGCTGAAGCTGAGCCAATCAGAAGCAAAGAGTCAGGAACCTCTTCCGGGTGTCCAAGCAAGTACAAGACCCCACGGCTTTGGGCCATTCTCTGTTACTTTCACAGGTCAAAAACAGGGAGCTGCATAGGAAGTGGAGCAGCCTGAGAACTAACCGGGGCCCACGTGAGATGCTGTCACTTAACGGCAGAGCATTAGGCAGTTGAGCCATGTCTCTGTCCTCTTGAGTTTATATTAACATGTTACTTCTGCAATTTGTGTTTATAGGGGGCATCAACTTGATTTGGTTGAAAATGTGAAGGGGAGAACCTGAGAGACATATAATATAATATAATATAATATAATATAATATAATATATGTATATATATTTCAAATTATAATAATCAGCTGTCATATGCACAAGGGAGGAATTTACTAATCAGGAAAGAAAAAAAGAGAAATCGATGGATGATACCATCATGGACCGTACTCAGTGCAAACTCACCTTTTCAGAATCTCTAAATCCTCAATCATGTTGTTGATCTCATGAAATTCTTGACTTGAGTGGAAGACTTGCAGCGGCAAGCCCTGTCTCTGCATGTGGGTTGACTAGAAGGGAACTATGCCAGCAGGTAAGGAGGGCTGACAGTAGACAGCAAGGAATACAGAATAATTTCACACTTGAACCATCGATGGGACAGTCATTACGAAGTATAGCCATCTCTTCAAGAACTTGGAGGTGGGAGGGAGTAGCTGATATCTGGATCACACATACTGTTTTACTTGCCATTTGTAACACACCCTCCTCTCACCCTTCACACCTTTGCCTGGAATGTCCTCCTCCCACCCCTTAACTATGCAATCATCTCTGAGGTACTTTTCACCACACCTAAAGCTTCCCACAGTCTCCCTCCCTGTCTTTCTACCAATTCACCCTTGCTATTTCCAGTTTTGTTTCAACTTATGCTTTGTACACATTCTCCTATTGTGGATCATAAAAGGTTGAGATTATCTGCTTACATTTCTGCTACCTCCATTGAGGTAGGAGCTTCTATATAGACTACAAGTGTCTATGAGTGTCTCTGTGAGCGTATGTATATAAATATTTTGCCCATGACTTGTTGAACAACTTTACTTTTCAAACTCTCACTGTTTATGAGGCAATATGTACAAAGGATGAATCAGATCTGAGCCTTGCCCTTCACATCTCAGACACTTTAGAGAAGCAAAAAGGATATCTACTCTCCCATTGAAGAAACTTCTCCTTAGCAACTAATGTATCATGCCCACCCTGAGTGATAGACTGGGAGTGTATATAATTCCTGTCCTGAAGTAGCTTATACAAAAGATTGGGGGAAAGCTGATGACAGACCAGTATTCTCAGTGCCACAGAAACTCACACACAGTCCTAACTCAGACCATATGAGAGACAGACGTGTCCATGGAAATGTGCAAGAAATTAATTTCAAGTGACCTATAAGCTTTCAAGATTTCTGCAGTCAGTATTCCCATCTTTATCAATTATTTTACTTATGTATTTGTTACAGAATCTCCTTTAAAAGTTGTCATGTTATATGGGCAGGTAAGCAGACTTCTTCCCTTCATAAGGGTAACAATAGTTAAAGAGGCTCTAGAATGGCTTTGGCCCTGGTCCTGCTGAGAATCCCCATTCAGCCTTTGATGTCCCAGCAATCCTGGTCAGCTTGAACTTGCATTGGTATTGGAAGAAAACCTGAGTTTAACACCCAGGACCTCTCCCTTGGGCTTCCAATCTGGGGACAGTCTTGTCCATTTGGGATACCTTGCTGAAGGTAAGATGGAAAAGGCCCTCCGAGTCTATGGGGAAACCCTCATAGGATTAGATGCTCAAGCTTCTGGGCACTGGTGACAAATCAGTCAAATCCTGTTGTCACTGAGTAGGAAGGAAATTTAGGGATAATTTAACAACTTCTAAACTTGAACAGTTTCTTTCCTACTGAATAAAGCCCTCACAATCCCAGACCAATGGGACTGTACTGATGGAAATGCAATGGTTGAACAGATGCCCCACCTGTTTAGTCCCATGGTCATTGGCAGTAATTTCTATGAATACCATTTGCAAACTCGCCAGTCCAGCAGTGCTCCTTTTGTAGAACAACCTCCTGTGAAGGAAGAGGACAAGGGGACGTGACTTTCTCAGAGCCCTGTTTTTCAGCCTGGTACCATATCCTCCCAAATGCTCCTGTAAGTCACATCCCTGGGAGAAGAGCCTGGGCAGAACTGAGAGGGGAGACTCTTCAGCAACTCCATTTTCCCTCAGGACACAGAAAGGCCCTGCTGGCGTGTTATCACCAATGTACAAAATGTGAAAGTGTGGAGACTTGTTTGCCAATTTTCTTATCTCAACTGGCACAGAAGCAGGCTTGTTGGAGAGTTAAGAGGTGTTAGAGTATTGTTGTTTATCTACCGCATATCCCTCGCCTGTTCTCAGAGAGACTCAGGAAAGGCTGCACACATAAATTCACATAAATTACCTTTACAAAATGTCAAAATTAAAAGTAGGTTTTTATTTTAGGTATGTGCTTTGAGGATGTTAACCCTTTCATACCGGTGGAGATGTCGCCATCAGAAAACACATCAGAAATTATGACTACAGCCCTGGCCTCAAGAACTAACTTCTGTGTTCCCTTGTCACTCCTGATCCTCATTGCCCCTGCCAAAGGGGAGTAGTTCCTGTTCATAAATCCAAGATTTCTTTGTTCCCAATTTGCTCACATATTGAGCATACAGTATATCTGCTACAAAACTGGTACTCACGATGGCATTTTTAAAAGCATTTTAGAGCAGATTTAAATTTACAAAGCAAAAATTGTGAGGTTGCAATACAAAGAGTTCTTCTACACCAGTTATCCCGCTTTCCTATCATAAATATCTCATATTCATAAATTGGAGAATATTCACAAATTAATGAATCACACAATCTTTATTGTCTTTATTCATGTTTTAATTAACTAAGAGCTCAAGGGTACAGCTAGCCTCCTTGAGGCTCCATTTTTTTATTTATCACAGGTGGATGTGATGGTTTGAATATTTGTGTCCACTTCTAATACTCATGTATGAACTAAATCCCATGGCACCAGTTTTAAGAGGTAGAGCCAAATGCTCCTCACTGGGGAATGGAAGAATTCTCTGCACACCCCTCCTGATATAGTCCTACACCTCAACGGTTGTCATATGCCTGGCTAGAGTTATAAGCTAGTTTAGACTATGCTGAAATCAGCCAGGTTCAGCAGAACTATGCCTCAATGCTATGGACTACTAAATACTAAAATGAGGATAGACACAAGACAGCTGAATAGTACCCTATAGCTATTTTAAGGTGTATAGAAGCTGGTTATATATAAACCAAAACCAAAATGTCAATGAAGTAGTCACAGGATGAGGTTGAGAGCTTGCATCTTGTAACATATTGATTACTCAATACCATGACAACTAATTCCATAATGTTGTAAATTGTCTTTGATGTTAAGTTGGGGCTTTTCTTGACCAGGATGATATTCTGCCAGCTCTACCTCCAGATCAGAGATCTCCCCAAGAAACTGTTGATTATATCTGGACAATTAGATGCTCGACTCTGCTTGCAATGAAAGACTCTCAACTGAATTTGATTTGTAATACTGCAACAAGGTGGAGGAATCCACCATAGGGGGAGAGTATGGGGAGGGGTTGAGGGAATCCCAGAACCTATGAAACTGTGTCACATAATGCAATGTAATTAATAATAAATAAATAAACCAGAAAAAAAGAGGTAGAGCCACCAGGATGCTGTGCCCCCATGTTTGTAATGTAAAAGGACCTTGAGAAAGGATCATAAGGAATTAGATAGGCCCTTTATACCCATTCCTCCCATTCTGCCATATGAGGGGACTGTGTTCAGTCTTCTAGAGAACACAACATTTAAAGCACCTCATTTAGAGAAGGAGAGATGAGGCCCTCAGGACAGCAAATCTGATGATGTTTGATATAGCACTCCCCAGCTGTCAGAATGGGGAGAAAGATTTTCTGTTGTATGTCAATGACCTGTTCTCTGATAGTTCAGCATAACAGGATGAAGGGATTGAGACAGTAGGAGTTACAACAGATGAATATTTCCCAACGAGGTAGCTTGTTTTTCCAAGAATCCTGAGTTAAAGTCATGGCGATGCTTAAGAAGCTGCTGGTTTCTAATACTTGTTGAGTATCACAAAGGTCTAAAATAGGGGGAAAAGATATCCCACATGACTTTTTTGCCTCCAGCTCATGTCGGAGGAAATGAAGGAAACAAGCGAGGGAGTGGCTATACAGGCTGAACAGGAAGATCGGCAAGGACAGGAGCCTGGAAGGGCATGTTGGAAAGCAGGGGAAGAAGGGGCTTGCAATACTGAAAAACGGTGAATAGAGTTTCCCCATGGAGCAGCTCCTCAGTAATGTATCACTCCTGCGTTCATCTTCTGAATTAGGATGCATTTTGCTATTCCTGAGCTGTTCTTCATTAAGCTCTTTTGAGAGGAGAAGATCTCCCAACTCCTCTTTCTTTGCCCTCAACTCATGTCCCCATCACTCAGGGCAAGAGGTTGACATTTTTTTTTCAAGCACATTCTCTTCCCAGAGAAACACATATCTACTGGGCACTGGCTGTGCTGGATCTGTCTCTGATGCTGAAAAATGAGAAGGGATCATCTTAAAGAATATCATTTGTCTATAGAACAGAAGCATTTTCGTGGACTATAACTCTTGATTTTTTTCTCCTGATTTTAAAATTTAGTTAAACATTTATGAATTCCTACACGTTCTGTAAAATCTGTGTTTTCATATGCAATAGCATCATCCATTGGTATTGATGGGGGCAGGGCTGGCGATGTGGGAGAAGCTAAGACTATCCCTGCTTCCTGCAGGCTGTATTTCTGATCCAATGGCAGATCAACCTCAGACATTTGCCATTAGTTCCCAATTTCTACCTTTTATATATTAATACCCACCCACCCCCACCCACAGACACACACCACCATCATCAAATTTGCTTGAGGAAATCTTAGCAAACAATGGTTCTTTCCAGTTCTAAATGATTCTCCATGGATCTGTTGCAAGGTATCATTTCTCTTTGTGAAAGCCCTTGCTTTTGGTAGGTTATGTTACTGGCATTATGACACTTTTAGTATTTCAGTGCTATTAGTATATTTCTACAGAGATAGAAAGACACTTTTAAAAATTATTTATTTAATTGACAGAGAGTGATAGAGAAGGGAAAGTTAGAGAGAGTGATATTGACAAGGTCCTTGGGTATCTAGCTCAGAGTTTGGAAGCCACACCTCCCCTGCCTATGCTATTGTTTGCCCATCTGTGAGACAAGTGGCATCACTTATCACCTTTTGTTACCTAGAATCTGTTACTATGTTGCTGTGTAATGACTTCCCTCTCCCTGCCCTGCCCCCTTAAAGCCCTGTGCTTGGAAGGGGCACACTCTCCCTAGAGTTCTCACTTCCTGGCTCTTGCTCTCTAAGTGGGATGCCTCACGGCATACTTCACCACTCTGGCCTCTCAGGCGCAAGCTTACTTCCTGTGGACAGACTCTGAAGACTCAATGTAGCAATCTCTGTTTTCCTTACCTTTTCTGGCTTACTCTCCCTGAATATGGCCCATTTATATCTGCAATCCTCACCCTTTGAATGAACTTTCCCTTTTTCTTAAGACATGTCAGTATTGGTGCTTAAAATCCTCTTTAAGTAAGACATTAAGAACCTAGGGAATAAGTATTTGAGTCAAACCTAGATTACAAGAGTCTCTTTCAACTGCTGTTTCACAATCCTGAAGTCCATCAAATTATGGCTGGGATAAGCTTAAGCCAAGGACCAGGGACTCCCCATTCTGGTAGCCTATGTGGTAGCAGGGGCCCAAGCACTTGAGCCATCATTTCAGGCACATCAGTGGTGGCATAATGCACTGTGTCACAATATATGCCCCAAAGAAGGACCATTTTTACTGATTTTTGGATCAATGTGCTATATGTGCAGAGGTGATCTGAAATGGCATAAGAAGTTGAGACACACAACGTTTTCTATGCAGACATTGTTAAAGATGTTACATTCATTGCCCTTCCAAGACATCCAGCCGTGGGAACAGGGCTGCATTCTCTTTGGGATAACTGGGCTCAACTTTCCCAGCACCTATGGCTGTAACAATTTAAATGAGGCTGAATTTCCTTCTTTCCTGGATCTCAAACAGCTTGGTTGCTGTGTGCTGTGCTTCCCCAAGTGTTTCCAGAGAAGACAGCCTGAGGGAGAGGAAGTGGTGCTAATTAAATCCTCCCTCTGTTTTCCAGGCACAGGAGCCTTCGCAGATGTCTGTTGTTAGGAGCGTGTTCACAGAGTGAGCAAATACAGAAGCAGGCTTTCCTTCCCCAGTGACACAAACCTGCCTTCATAGGTTACCGGCAACTTTTAGAAACATGTTTCCAACACCTGCTGTGATACAAGTGGCAAGCCTACTTAAGAAAAGCAGGCAGAAGCCAGCAAGGTCAAAGGCCTCATGAATCTCTTCTTTCTCACACAGCCCCAATTTATCCTGTCTTTGCACTCCTCATCTAGATACAAGCCAATTTCTGCCGTTGTCTACCTATCTTTAGATAAATATTACTTGCAAACTTACAGGAAAGTTTGTGCTATAATACAGCACAGTGGAGGGCATGGATGGCTATCCTTCCAAGCATGCACCTAGGCAGGTCCCTTCTGCTAAAGATGGTGATGGAGTAAAATACAATGTGGTCTGTGAGACTTTTCCCCTTGTGAATTCTCCTACCCAGTTTATTCTATCCTACATCTAATCCCCTAGTGGGACTATGCTTCCTCTGTGTGTGTGTGTATTACATTTGACTGAAATTATTCCATGTGCTTCTTTCATCCTGGCATAATTGCTAATAACACCTTTTTCATGCCAAAATATCCAACTTTAGATAATAAACTGTATGAGCATACTATTTTTACTTCTCTTGAATACTCTAGTTAATCCTAGCTTCAACTGTGGAAACTGACTGAGGATAGATGCTTTTTCTTGCCTTCTGATGTTTCATAAGAACTGAAGAAATGAAAGTAAATCCATCTTTGATTAATAATACAGCGACCTCCCTGAGAATTACATGGCATTCATAGTTACTTGGAAAAATTGGGTTTGTGTCCCTTTTTCACGTTCTTGAGTGGTATAGAACAGCTGACTTCCTGCCTCACTATGAAAATGGACAACCAATTTAAGCTCACAATTTTCTAGGCTAGCATGTGACTTCCATTTTATTTTGTTTTGCTTTAAGTTACAAATTATGAATCAATTATTATTTAATCTTAAGTTGTTTATGGCCACTGCTAGCATCCAGATATAAAGAAAATTAAAAATGTCTGTAGGGGTTATCTAGAAGTAACTACTGCTAATATGTTAATTTATTTTTATTTATGTCTTACTTGAAATTTTTTTTCTTTTAATTTTTATTTTTCTTGTTACAGCTTCTTAGGCTTTGTGATTTCCCCTTCTGCTGTTTCCATTCTCCTTCCCCCAGACTGTTTTTCCCGATGTTAGTTGTTGGCTGCTGCAGGTGCTGGGCTTATTTCACATTGAACATGTCACCCCAGCCTCAGCCTGGAACTGGAAAAGGCCATAGGAGCCAGAGACATCATTGGATTAGCAAGGTTCCAGCCTAGCAATGATAAACCTAGACTGACATTCCTTACCTAATTAGGACTTAAACAGAGCCCGTGGCAACTTCTGTGTTGGAAGGAGTATAAAACCCTCCCACACGTCACTCTGCCTGCCTTTCTTCCTTTGCAGTTCCCCAGATCTTTCTATCTCCTCTTTCCACTGTGTGGGGTAAAGGCCTGAAAACAGATCTCAAATAAAAGCCTCCGTGTATCTTTTTACAACTGGCTGATGTTTTCTTTTTACGGGTGGTTGACACATCTAACATTTTGGTGCCAAAACCCAGGAGGGATTGTCTGGCTGCCCTACCTGTGTGGCCAAGGCTTCTCCCTCAACCTCCAAGCAGCTGACCTTCTGGGACCCCTGTCTGCTGCGGAATAACAGACATGAGCAGATAAGGCCCTCCACTGAGCCCCTCCTGTCCTGAAAGCCCTCTCTGTTCTGTTCCAGACTGCCAAGTCATGCATGCACTGGTCCTCTGAGTCTCAGACCTCCTGTTAGGTGGGGGATGTCCCTCACATACTTTTCATCCATCTCCAGAGCCCTCAGTGATACAGGAGATGTCCTTTTTCATTGACCTGCCCACCCATTTAGGGGGGTACAGTGGGGTTGGGGGATGGCCCTCTGTGATTTGGGAGGTGCACCTTTCACTGACCCACCCACATCGTTAAGGAACAGCTCAGACTCCAAGGTAGGGATGCCTTCCTCACATCTGAACTAGTCATGAGACACTCGATCAGGACAGGATGGGCAATACTGAGTCCTAAGCGTACAGTACCCAGACCTAACAAATGACTAACTTTACAAATTTGGGGCTAGGCCAGGACTTATGCTGGGAATGTCTTATCTTTTATTCCATGGTGGCTTGACTACATTACCCCTTAGACAATGATTCAAATCAGCTGGTGAACACATTAATGTCAGTGTCTTTATGGATTTGGCAATTTCTGTCATTGCAATGGCAAGTGATTTAAAGTGCCGTATATACAGAATTTTTGAGATATGCTCTGGCCTCACCATATGCTCCTCTTGGTCCATTACCCAGGTCTTCCAAACCCTAAACCTGCAAGTCCCATATTATTTCCTCCTCACTTCACTTACCCTCCAGAAGATTTGACTCTTCCCCCTCAACTGACTTTCTATCCAGCGTTTATACAGTCCTCCTTGTTCCCCCAAATTCCTTGCACCCAGATTCTGTGCCTACGTCAACTAACCCTTCCTGTACTGCCACCAGCTCCTTACCATACAGAAACTTCTCTAACAACTCTGACTGCTCCACCACTCTCCTACACCCCCTCCTTCTACTATCTGGCCATCATGGCCTTGGATCTCAGGCCTGTACTGCCTTAGCCAATAAGGACTCCTCCTTCAGTTACACTTGCCTTCCAGCACTAACTGGACCTTCCCCCTCCTCCTGCCACTCTCTCAGACTCTGACATAGACTAATAATGGCCTACTACTTGCTGCGTGTGGTGGGTGAATATAACCTCTTTGTCATTTTTCAAACTTCACATTCCACATAAATCTAACATTAAAATAATCCAACCACCTTGGACTCTGGACATTCCAGCCAGGCTAGAGAGTTCAAGCACCCTACAGACTAGCACTTGGCTGCCTCCAAAAAAATCTTAAAACCTACACCTCCACAAGGCTCTCTTTCTACCCAAATTTAGGGTTAAACTATTTGGCTCTCTTCCCCTTCCTCAGCAGCAGTTATTATGACTTCTCTTGTCCTCCACTCTGCCACACAGCTGCAGTTTTTTCCAAGGACAGTTTAAGTTTGTTCCTTCTCTTTTATCAAGCCATCTTCCCCTATCCACTTACCAGCCAGGAGGGGAGGGTTGGGAAATACAACTAAATAGGGCCCACAGAAAAAATACGTAGTCTCTTTAACATATTCTGTCCTACAGAAAAATAGTTTCATTAGACTGCAAAGGTAAAAGAGGATAGAGTATTTAGAGATAATAATATATTAAAGAAGGAGTGGGGAAGCTACGAAAGATGTGAGAGGAATACATCTTGTATTATTTATATGTAATATAATAATTAATGATGGTCTTTAAAGTATTGTTTAAGCATTTTCTAAATATTTATCACTATACCTGGAATTAAAGCCTGATCTTCTGTTAAAACATTATTTTGAAATACACATGTTATTGTAACATCTCCTTTTAAATGGATTTTAACTAATTAATGACTAAGTTTTCTAGTTACCTCCAGTAAAATCTAGACCAGACTCTGCTAAATTGTCCCAGTCTATAAGATAAGCCAGTGCACTACCACTTATCTGAGGTAATCCTTGTATTCTCTTTTGTTAGATTCACATTGTTTAAGATCATCAAAAGTTATGTACTTGTTTTAAAGGTATATGAGTACTTACTTTATGTCCATAATTAATGTGATGTCTATTGTGTCATGTAAAGAGATTCCACTTCAACCGGATATTTAAAGCCTTCTTGTCATCCTTGACAGACAGTCAAAAATCCCCAAAGTTTAAAAATTTGACATTTTGATATATGCAGTAAGGCTTCCTGTAAATGTTAAAGGATTTATCTCTCATTTTGTAGAGACAACAACTGACTAGGTTACTTGGACCACATTAAAAATACTGTCAAGGTGCAAAGTGGTGCAGATTTGTGTTATGTTAAAATACCTCAGCTACACAAGCTTGATGATCTTTTATGTTATCAGTCATAATCATTATCTCAATTCTTTTTTGTTTGTTTGTTTTTAAATATTTATTTTTATTATTTTTTCATTGGAAAGGCAGATATACAGAGAGGAGAGACAGAGAGGAAGATCTTCCGTCCAATGATTCACTCCCCAAGTGAGCGCAACGGGCTGATACTATGCCAATCCGAAGCCAGGAGCCTCTTCCGGGTCTCCCACACGGGTGCAGGGTCCCAAAGCTTTGGACTGTCCTCGACTGCTTTCCCAGGCCACAGGCAGGGAGCTGGAAGGGAAGCGGGGCTGCCGGGAGCAGAACCGGCGCCCATATGGGATCCCGGGCGTGCAAGGCGAGGACCTTAACCACTTGCGCCACCGCGCCGGGCCCAATCATTATCTCAATTCTAAAAGATCTAAAAGTTGCACCTTTTTATACAACCCTGCATGTGCTTCCTAAGATGAGCAAACACATGCCTCTTGTCAGTTAGGACTGTTAAGGTTCTAGCCGTACCTGTTTGAAAACTGTTTAAAATCTCTTTACTTTTATCTACCAAGTCATTCATGTTATGCTCATTGTTTTTTGTAATGTACAATGTAAGTTAATTGTAAACCTGTACTCTTACGTCAAATTCATAGGAGACATCCATGTCATCCTCACTTTCTCACTAATCTCTGAGGAATGGCAGCAAGGGACCATGTGGATCAACAATGCCTAACTGGCCAAACCCTCCTTCGGGGACTCAGGTGGTCCCTGACATACCCTCCAACTGGAAATACCAAGACAATCAATGGGGCTGCCACAGTGTGACTCACATGGTCCAACCCTTTCTGGCAGACATGCAGACAGTCTCTAATAAGGTGGACAACTTTAATAGATTGCAGGATGTCACACAAAACTCAGGTGAAAACTCTGGATAGGTTGTCTGAGGCTCTCATTAAATACACTAAATTAAACCCTGAGTCTCCCTCAGGGGCCATGGTTTTGGCAACACATTTCATTTCCCAGTCTGCTCCAGATATTCATAAAAAACTCACACAAGCAAGAGGGTCCTCAGACTCTTAAACATGGACTGGTAAAAATCGCATTTAAACTCTACAACACTCATGAGGAGACACCCAAACAGGTAAGACAGGCAGTTACAGAAAAAGATGACTCTCCTCGCCAATCCCAGGCACTGGTGGTGGCATGATGACCTACTGTACCTCATGGGACTTGGACATGGCTGGGGGTCTGCTTTAAATGTGGGCAGGAGGGTCACCACAATGTCCAAACCTGTGACCTCTCAGCCCTACCAAGCCATGTCCACGTTGCACGCCAGTGGGACACTGGAAATCAGATTGCCCAATGTGGAGGACTGGTGCTCTGCCTCTATGGGGCACTCCCACCCCCTCAAGGGGCAATATTGCTGACCTAACTAACACCTAAACTTTTGGGACTGGCTGAGGATTAGCAGGGCCGAGGAGCAGACATCATCAACCTGGCCAAGCCACAGGTTTCCATTGAGGTATTGGTTACATCCATCAATTTTCTGGTGGAAACAGGAGTTACCTACTTTGTGTTGCTTGCCCATTCAGGCAATACCTATCCTTCCCAGATCATTGTTATGGGTATTGATGGAATTCCTGCCAAACCTTTACAATCAGGCCATTTGCTGTGCTCCCTTGAGGGAATACTCTTCACTCATTATTTTCTGGTTATCCTATCCTGTCCAATCCCCTTGTTGGAATGTGACATCTTGTCCATGTTGGGTGCCTCTCTCAACCTATTCAGAACACAGCCTCAACCTGTTCAGGACACAGCCTGTATCAATGTCACATTTCCCTCTACTGGAGTATAATGAGTCAGATGAGTAGGGAGGGACTTCTATCTTCTTCCAAGATTGATCCTCAAATTTTGTACACTTCCATACCAGTTGTGACTACCACCATGAGCCTATTCAGATATCCATCAAGCTGGGTATCCCTTATCCTTTCAAACCTCAGTTTCCTGTATCACCACAACATAGACGAGGTACAGAACAAGCACAGCATCCTGACCCACAAGTACCCCATTGAACACAACATTGTGACTAACTGAGATGATGTAAAAAAAAAAAAAAAAAAGATCTGACATCGACCTTCTACAACAATCTGTGTGTGGCCCCCAAGGAGTACCCAATACATCTGACGAGAACCCCCAAAGCCCCAAGCCCAATCAAAAAAAGATGAACCAGGTCATATTTGAGACCTTCAACATGCCAACCATATGCGTGGTCATCCAGGCTGTAATGTTGCTGTATGCCTGGGGCCACACCACGGACATCATGGTGGACTCAGACAATGGCATGATCCACATGATGCCCATCTATAAGGGCTATGCCCTCCGCTACGCCATCCTGTGTATGGACCTGGGCAGCCAGGACCTGACTGGCTACCTCATGAAGATCCTAACGCTTTCGAACTTATGAATGGCTGACCCTTCTTATTCACCCACTAGTTCCTCTCTCTATCTCTTCATTTAATGAACTATTTACCACACTTACTCTCATTCATAAGCTTCTTTGAAAATACACAGACAAATGCCTTCCAAACCCAGATCCAAACTTGCCGTCTGACCCTAATGTCTCCCTTTTCCCACTGGAAGACTTAATTTTTCACAGGACTCTTTGTCCTGACTCACTTAAGCCATGGGGGTGGTGAGGATTATCTTATCAGGTCTGATTAGAGGCTTATTTCTTCTCTTGGTGTAGGCTGAAGAAATGGCCACTCTTGGGAGCCTTGAAGGATTCCAGCCTGTGTCACTTCAGCAAGAGGGAGATGAACAGCCCTGTGAGACTGACCATTTGTCTGTGGAGGAAGGAGATCCAGCCAAGGACTCAGTACCGAGGTCCATGTCGAGAGTGTCAAGTGTGACTGAGTCAAGACTTTACCCCAATCCATACCATTGGCCTTTTGTCTCACGGAAGTTCTTCGTTACACGGGTAAATGGATTGGTGCTTTTTAAATACCACATAAAGCCTCTCTCTAGAAAGAAAGTCTCATGTTCTCCTACATGTCCCATGTTTTACAAGTCAGTTCGCATTTGTTACCTGTGTAATGGTCACAAAAATCAGGAGATTGCCTGCTTATCCTCATTTGACATGTGAATCGTCTGAACTTCAGAGCAGTTAGGGTCTTGATCACAAGAAAACAATATCAAAAAGAAGCAGATGTCACTTCCTTTAGGCTCCCTGGTCTTTGATTTCTTGCTTTCTTGTTCCTGCTAAACCCAACCTCAAGGAATAGCTCTATATGGACAGAGAAGCATAGCAACTAGAGCACAAGGATCTGTGAGCTCTGTGTGGGTGTTCAGTATTTGGAAGGGGCATTATGGAGTGATGAGAGTTGCTGAGAATGGGCTGGATCTTGCCAGCATATATTGCAATGTGTGGTTGCACACATCAGGTCCGATCAGGTCCTTTCAAATCTTAAACTTGTAACTGCCACCTGGAACTTAGCTCCCTACTGGCTCAATGGGAAGATATTGATAGTATAGTGAAGAGGGAGCTTGTGGATCCAGATAAAGCAGAACAATATTTCAAACCTCTAGCATTTGGGACAAGTGAAGAATGCTTTCTGGTTTTCACGTAACTTTCTCTCTTGAACCCTCCTTCCAATGTAAGATTTACTTCCCCAGTTCTTAAACATCGTGGTTAACAAATGGTGTTTGGTGCCCAGTGCTATAATCTACTAGAGGAAACACTAGGGAGGGGGCGCACTATGGCAGTACAATTTGTCTGATTTTCATTTGTACGTGGTACATTCTGTTGTTAAAAAGTATATGTTTCAATTTCACACATAGATGGAGCCAAGAATTTGTGACTACTTGAGAAACTTTAATGAATCTTGACTATGTAGCTTTTAAAACACATCTTTGGTTGAGATACAATTTTAACTAAAGCAATTGAATTTTATGTATATATGTTTAAACATTATAAATACCTTTACATGCAGTGTGCTTTGGTAGGTGCTATACTATGTGTGTGTTTTTGCATATGCAGAACATATGGTTTGTTTTCAAAGATGTGAACTTTATTGAATATGCAAACTAAGTCAGAAGCTGTAACTGTAAAGGAAATGAAAGCATCACCTAGAGCTTATTATCTTTTCAATTGATAATGCCAAGGTTTGATGAGTGAATATCATTGGGTATTACAGGATAATGAATTTGTCACCCATGTAATTATGAGTGTTGGCTAGGAAATTTATGCAAAAACTAATGTCTGTGCATATGATGATGGGCCTTAAGTTGGGATAGGTCAACTAGATGAATTCTGTCTAGAAAGAACAGGATATTGGCAATTGGGGAAAAAAATCCTGTATGGAAACACTGGATTTTCTGGTAACTCAATGGGCCTCATGCGGAAAACATTGAACCTATAACTGTCTCCCTCAAGCTGTGACTTTGTTGGTGTGAATCACACATGCCAGTGCCTTTTCCACTGAGTTTCAACCTTAGTTAGTGTGGGGATTACAGAATTGAGGAGGATGTCTGATTTTAACAAAAAGAGACTTAGTTCCAGGCACTGCCCTTTGAACAGTGAGTAAAATGGGAGATGAGTTGCCATGAAGTTACTCCAGTGCATCATGACTTGCTCAGATCTTTACCAAGGAAAATGACTACAATCTCACTTCTGCCTCTGGAGCCTTCTATTAGACCGACCCTATGGAAAAGCCAATTCTAGGAAATATAGCTACTGTTTATGTACATTAACACAGTCCAAAGCACTGATACATTTCTCTTTCTTTATATTATTTTGTTATTTTTATATGATTTGCTAGAGTAAATTCAGATCCTTACTATGTCTTCTTCCCTGGAGTAACCACAGTGAGGCAGACCAGGGAGAGGGCATCATTGTTGTTTTCGGAGTGACCATGTTAAAGTCCTAGAGAGATGAAGAGTTTCCTCCAAGTCCTGTAAGTAGAAGAGCTGCAGCTGGGAATCCAATGCTCTTCCCACCATGCACAATTGAACTTACACTCCTTTATGAGGGTTCTCTATGACTAACTTCACTCCGCATGAAAAATAAGTTCTTCAGATTTATGAACAGCCATAAATTTTCAAAAAATTTTAAGGGGAAATCTTCCGATTTTGCTAGTGAATCTAAGGTAGACCAGAACACTGGAGTGGTGAAATTCCCATGCATTCTATATTTGGTTTCCTTCAGACCAAGACATATAATTGTGAAAAAAGTTCTTATTGACATGTGATTTAATGAATGTGCATTAGTACATGCAAAAAATAACAGTTAATTTGTATTTATAATAACAATTATTTTTATTAAGTATGAGAATAGACGAATCTAACAAGTAAAAAAGAACCCAAGTTAAAGCACAGATCTGCTATGGTATGGTAATTGAAAAAAATGGAAGAAAGAGTGTGTGTATGTGTGAATTCCCTCATATACAAAGGATAAAATGCCATTTTTATGATGGTTCAAATAAGCTAGCTCTTTTAAAATTCTTTAAATAGAGTGCATAGCATATCTATAAATATCTCCTAAAGGCCATCTCATTGTTACTATGAACAGTTTCTCTTTTTCTTTTTCTTTTTCTTTTAATTAAAACTCCTGTAATTGGTCACAGGTCCTGACATTAAGATGGCCATGACATTACCCTGATCTCACAGTTGAGCAGTTGAGTTACCAGTGTACATGGAGATGGTCAGAGGCAGAGGAAAGGAAGCCATTTCATTTCTTGGGAGCTAATTAACTCAGGCTATGGCTCTTAAAATTCTCTTAAGATTATGAGAGTCATCATAAAAGACCACTTATTAGAGCTGAAATTAAATGAAACAGATGTCTCAGTGCAGTGCATCTCAATCTAGCCAGCAAACAGACTGTGTACTTCTTTCTTTAATATTTTATTTCTTATTTATTTAAAGAGCAGTTTATTTAAACAGAGAGAAAGGGAACAACAGAGAGTAAGCTTCCATTTGCTAGTTCTCTAAATGGCTATAGCAACCAGGGCTATGACAGTCCAAAGCTTGGGGCCAAGAGACTTTTCTGTGTCTCCCACAGGTGCAGGGACCCCAGCATTTGGTCCACCTTCTGCTGCTTTCCCAAGCTGATTAGCAGGGAACTGGATCAGAAGCAAGGCAGCCAGGTCTTGAACTGGTGTCTATATGAGATGCCAACGATGAGGGATGTGGCAATGTAATGCTACAATGCTGGCCCCAGATTGTGCAGTTAACACACGTTTTTGAAAATGATGTTACTCTTTGGCAACAGAGCAACAACCAGCACAGTTGCTTTCCAGTGGACAAGAGGGACTGGAAAGAAGCAATTTGCTTTCCTTACATCACAGCAAATAAAGAAGGTTGACTTGACTGATGGGCTAGTATGTGGCAAAGCAAGGATTAATACAAGATGTCCCACATCTAAACTCCTCATTCTATTACTCCATATAACAAAGAAAGGAAATCAATTTATTACATAAGGTGTTAGTCTCTTTTGCATTAATGTAATGAAACATTTCAAGCTGGATAGCTTTATAAAGAAAAAGGGTTTATCTAGCTCATGTTTCAGGGTTTCAAGAGCTTTACACTTGGTGATGGCATTCTGGATAGGATAGTTTTGAGGTACAGAGCATCACGTGCAAGAGACAGTGTGAGTGTGTGTGTGTGTGTGCGCGCGCATATGTGTGCGTTTCCTTTGACTTCATATATAAAACCATTAATATTCAGCCATGGTGACTCCTGCTATTCACTGTTCAAAGGTGGTAAACCTCTAAACAACATAGATTAAACCCCCACCCCCTGAAGTGGAACTTGTACCACGATGAGTTAAGCTGCATTTGAGACACCTACCTTCCATATTTTTCTGGGAGGGATTTTGAGTCCCACCAACTCTACCTCCAATCGATCTTCCACCTCATGCATCTTGGAAGGCAGTAGATGATGCTGCTTGTATTCTGCCAACCCAGATGGGAGACCTGGATGGAGTTCCTGGCTTCTCACTTTGGACTGGCCCAACCCCAGTTATAGATGTTGGTGCCATTTGAGTAGTGAACTGGTAAGTAAAAAACTTCACCCTATAACCAACGCACGTTTCAAATAAATCAATATTTGAAGTAATTTCAACCCTCTTAATCCTCATGATGGGAACTGCCACAGGCAGTTTGTAAAATAAATAAATAAATAAATAAATAAATAAATAAATAAATAAATAAATAACAGCATGACTTGATGAAGAAGAGCAAGACAGACTTTGTCTGGAATCTTAGTTCACAGACAGCTGGTGCTGGAGAACAAGTTCAAACTCTGCAGGCAATGATCTGAAGCTGGCATAGTCCAGGACCAGGGTCCACATCTGTGGGTGAGGGTCTGTGGTGGGGCAACCATCCAAGGCCACAGGATGGGGTGTTTAAGATAGTTTCGGAGAGTCACATACCGATTTCTGTCTTGGGTAACATTGTTGCTTCCTGATTATCAATCATTGGCTGGTTAGCATCAATATGGTATATCCATCAATATTTGTGCCATATCAACTCCTGTAATTTGACCTCTCAAGCATTTCAATAAAAACCGAGTCAGCGGGACCCAGTACGGTGGCCTAGTACCTATAGTCATCAACTTGCAACTGCCAACATCCCATTTGGGTGCCAGTTCATATTATGGCTGCTCCACTTCCCATCCAGATCCCTGCCTGTGGCTTGGGAAGACAGTTGAGGATGGCCCAAGGCCTTGAGTCCCTGCATCTATGTGGGAGACCAGGGAGAGACTCTTGGCTCCTGGCTTCACACATTGGCTCAGCTCTAGCTGTTGGCGCCCACTTGTGGAATAAACCAGCAGATGGAAGATTTTTCTCTTTGTATCTCCTCTATGTAGCAGCCTTTCCAATAAAATAAATTAATCTTTAAAAAAACATTTTAAAAATTCTAGGTCAACCTCCTTCCTCAGAGAAGGTGACTTCCCTTGCTGCCTGCTTTTCTAATCCTTATCTTGTGTCTGTCTCATTCTTTATTTTCTAAATTGCACTTTTCTCCCTCTCCACGCCCATGCATGCCACATTGATTGCCTGTAAAGGATGCTTTTTGCAAAGTCAGAAGGACATTATGTAAATAAATGGAAGAATTTCTCAGCTGAGCATTTTACGTTATTAAAAATGTTTTAGAAATGAACATTCTGTGCCACAGTTAAGACTGACTCATGTCAAAGAATCTGAATGCAAATTACAGATTTCCTTCCAATTGTAGTTTCCACCTCGTTCACTCCGTTTATGGGAGTAGATGGAGGCTCTATGAATCCCATTTGGGACACCAAAGTGAAAATCTAGCATGCTGACTTTCGCCTGGTCCAATTTTGTCTATTAACCTGCTTTTGAGGAGTGAAGCAGTGGATAGAAGATCTCTGTATGTTTTTATGTGTTTCTATCTTTCTAATAAGAAATATAATACATAAAAAGTTCTTAAGTCATTGCCAAGGAAGTGGTTTATTGAAGATAAATATGGGAATGTGAGTAAGGTAAATAAAATGTTATGATAATCCCATTTTTTAAATGGTTGAAATATTGTATTCAACGTGCCTTTAAACATTTTGGAGGTTATTTTAAATTTTTTTTCTTACACATAAAATGGGATTATATACCAAATGATATTTCTTATGTTGTAATATCATGTTTAATCATGCAAATATTTAGATTCATAAAAATATAAACCTAAATCTTCATTATCTTCAACATGTAATAAACCATCATTCCCAAAGGCAAGGGAAACCTCTACCACCCCTGATCATTTCAACGTAAATGTGAAAATCAGAGTTCGGGCTTGATCTTCTAGTTTTGTTGTTGGTGGGCCATTATTATTTTTATTATCTATGATACACTTTGGTAGGTATAGGGATTTCTCCCTCCCCTCCCCTTCCCTTTCTTCCTTGCCTGTTTTTCCTGCTACCATTTCCCCTGTATTGTAGTACATGGTGTAGTCCTTCACTAGTAGTAGTAGTTATAAGCTTAACACTCTGCTATTTAAGTGTTTCCTGGCATTGTAGGTGTAGGAAATGTAAAACATCTAGCATCCTTCTGCCAAGGTATATTTAACTGTTTCATTTGGAGTATTCCTTTAATTTGAGTATAGAGATTTATACGTCAATGTATCTTCCCTTCTTGGTATGCTGGTCTCTATAGTATAATTCATCTGTGAGAATGTATGTATTTACTTTACTACCTATGTATCTATTTTGTACTTTGCAAGAAGGCTCTCTTGTGTCAGAACATATATTTGTCCTTTCGGACTTGCTTAGTTCACTAAATGCAACATTATTAGTGACAGCTGCATGATACCTCACTATGAATGTGTTCCACAGTTTACTTAATTTTTGGTGAATATGTAGGTTTTTTTCTTTGATATCTTTAGACCAAGAAGAAAAGCTATTTTCGGCCTTTCTGTGGCATGGTGACACTCAGTTTCTCAGAGGCCAATGCTCTTATCACAAGAATAATAGATGATGTGAATGTCAAGCATTATTTGCAAAGAGGTGAATCATATGGGAATGTAAATTAATTCATGACTAGGAAAAGGCAATGTTGGCATGATTGTCTCATATTTTAGATGCCACCTCTGAATGCCAGATCATAAAATAAGTCAAGCTCTAATCTATTTTCTTACATTCATGTGGTCAGTCTGGGATGTCAACATCCTTGGGATTCCAGCCTAAAATTTATGTACTAAAATGGTGCTTCTATGACTTAGATTCATTCTTCCAAGAAGTAAAAGGTTCTTAAAGCATACCTAATTCTACCCTTGAAGAACACAAAACGGGTATGACTTATCCAAGTTCAACCAACAACCTCTGGGTCATGTTGGGATTGAAATTCTAGGAATTCCCAACTCCTGCTGCTTTCCTCCACACTCTGCTGCCTGTGACCTTGGAAAATCAATGAGAGGTCACAGGAATGAAGGTCCGAATCCCTCGTCATTAGTCTGCCGAGATAACCTTTTAGTCTTGTTTTTGTTCATCTGCTATTACTGCTTAGATATATCTAAAAAAGGCCTCTTGCCCTCTCTGAACAAAAGTACCCATCAAGGCTTATAACTTGAAGCATATTATGATAATCATCTTAGTTGTAGAGACTGATATTCAAAAGCAACTTCTCATGAAAGGAACAATACTTAATCCACATGGGGAAAGATATTTTTAAATTCCCTGTAGGATTCTGTATTTGCAGATACCTTATCAGAAAGTTGAAAGGGTTTCAGGATAGGGAATTATCTCTAAATTTATACTTGAGAATCTAAATTGCATATAAACTAATGGGACTAAAACTATTTGATCTTTTAATATTTAATTAATGGTTCCCCATGGCCTTTTTATAGACTGTGTTCTATTGTAAGCACCGAGACTTTAATAAGCAGGTTCAGGACTTCCATTGTGTAGCAAGATGTCATTGCTTCCATGACACTAATTTGGCTTTCATACTCTCTGCCTTCCCCCTCTTATCTTGCTCTAGGGTTCCCTGTGTCTTGCTCTCACATTTGGGACAACTGCATTTATTAGTTATATTAGTATAGCCTATGTGAGCTTCTTTTTAGTTGAGAAAATAGATCTCTCACAGGGCGAAAGGCTTGTCAACTTCCCTCCTTCTGCTAAAATTCCTTGAGGATTGTGATAAAGGAGCTTTAACAGCAGACACTTAACAATAATACAGTACAAAGATACAATATCTTCATTTTCAGAAAAAGGCAAATTTTCATGGACATTGCAAATTGTAGTTGATGTAGTTTTGTGTTATGCGCATCTATGTGCTCATTGCCAAGCTGAACTCTCTGGCTGTGACAGCACACACAAGAGAAACCTGATTGTTTACACACATTGTTCTTTATTACCCCCTCCTTGGGACTCATAACTTAGGAGAAAGAAAACTAGCAGGGACAAGGTATTGCTTGTGTGAAACTGAACCCTTCTGTCTTGCTCAAACAAGTTCAAAGAAGTGGATAGGTACACATGTCTTAGAAATTCCAGCAAGGAAGAGAATTTGGCATGGTGGTCTAGGTGCTACTTGAGATGTGCACATCGGATTGCTTAGGTTCATGTCTCAGCTCTACTCCTGATTCTAGTTTCCTGCTAAAGTGCATCATGGGAGGCAGCAAATGATGGTCCATGTAAACACTAGGTTTCTCTGCCACTCCATGTGGGAAGCCTGGATTGAGTTTTGGGCTCCTGATTTTGGCCTGGCCTAACCTTGGCCGATGTGGATACATAGGGAGTAAACCAGTGGATGCAAGATGTCTCTCTCTCTGACTCTCTGTTTCTCTTTCAAATATATAAAATCGGTAAAATGATTATTTTTAAAAAGAAACTGACACAAATTCAACAGTTGGTCTTGCCAGAAACAACTTAGTGATAGACACTAAAGTACATATGCCTTAATCAATGTCAGGTGATATGGTCATGTTTTTCCATCATGTTTTCCTGTTTTTCTTAGGGTGCAGGGAGTCTCAAAGATAACTACTCAATGGCAGTAACCAGTTGATCCACCTATTCTGATATGATTGTCACCCTTCTACTTAATATTACCAATGTGAATGATGGTAAATCTTTTAAATTATTTCACATAAATATTTCATGGCAACTGACAATAACTCTGTGATAGCTATTATTATTTCACCCACCCAACAAGCAGCAACTTGATGTATAATGACTTAAATACCGTGAACACTGTTAAAAGCTGAGATTTAAAACTTGATGTCCTGAGTGCAAAGTGTTTGCGCACTTTCTTTTGTTTCCATTGGTAAGTGGCTAAAGTTAATCTGTTAATGCAAGAAGTAATAATAAAATGTATGAGAGTGTATTTCTATACTGAAGTACACTACTTGAAAGCTTACTGATGGATCTCCAGAGGTTACCATTCCATTCTGTGAGGAACACGCTTTATTTTCAGTGTTTACATTTAAAAAAAATATGCAACAAAAGATCACTTCCACCATCTGTTTCTGTCACTTTCTTTCCCAACCTGTAGGATAGCACTGGGAGTAGTTTCTATATATCCTTCCAGAATCATAGAATCGATTCTGCAGACCTAAGTAAGCGTTGATATCTGTTCTTATCCCTCTCACCCCAACACAGAAGGTGAAATATTTTTCTCTATGCTAATTATCTTTTTTCTTTCATTTGATAACATATTTTTAAATTATTTAATGTTAGCACAAGTTTCTTTTTTTTTAAACCATCATATTGCGTTATGTGAATGTACTTGATGACACATCCAACAACCTGCTTTCTTATCTTACAAATGCGTGCTATTCCATAAACAAGGCTGCAAAGAATACTTCATTCATGTGTCAGGTTACACAAGCAAGAATTTCTGAAGGGTAGCTATACTGTGGTGGACTGTATGGATTAAACGCTAGGTCATTTTTCATTCCCATAGATCTTTTTACCCATTGCTTTCCATAGGAAAGATAAGTAGGATTTGAAAATTGTATTATTATGCTTCTCATTGTGTATTTTTTCCAGTATAAAAGCATTCAACAAAATGCTTATTTTAGAACTATTGTACTATTCTCTAACTCCATTTACATTATTTTCTTATGAAAATTATTTGTCTCGTTACTGAATTGTATTTGTTAGTGCCAAAAGTATGAGATTACAGGAACAAGAATAGAAAACGTATTTGTGTTGTATTGGGAAAAAGGGCATAATTCTTTTTAGAGAACCTTGATTAGTAGACCTGGTACAGTCAGACTAACAAGGAGATGAAGTTAGATGAAACAAGAATTGTCACGGGATCACAGGGAGCTTCTCTGAACCAGAAATTCAAGTACATTGACTGTTGTCCAGGAAGGTCTAATAGGCTTACAGTGTTTTATCAGCTGCCTGACAACTGTTTCATCGGTAGCAGAGAATGATAGAATCAGGAATCAGTCCACTGCCCACCATTCCAAGAGGAAACTCATTGGAAGGATAGGTGCAGAATCTGTTGATGCTATGATCACATTCCCTCGATCCTCACTACATTTTGGTTATCAACTTAGGAAATTTTGGCTTAGACCAATCAATTGTTCTATAAATAAGGAGAGAGAGGCCCCAAAAGGTTTACAGTTTCAAAATGAATTCATGATTGATGTGTAATACACACCCAGGACACTGCATTCTGTTGGAAATTTGCCCTATCCATTTCCTGGATGAATTGGCTGAGTAGAATGGACTGGCGACATGAGAGCTGAGTAGGTAAAGCACGCATCCATTTGCCCTCAGCTCATTTGAAGTAACTGCACTCCTTTTATTTTTCTCCTATGTAGATATGTATGTAGCATTTTTCTTAACAAATAGGCACTAGTACTCAAATGTTTCATAGCTTTTTATCATGGATTAAGAAGAAAACAAACAAAATCCTGCCAAGTGGTCTTTGAATGGGTACTCACCAGGATTATATCCTTGTTTCTTTTTGTGTAAGACTAGATTCAGCCAGGAGGATAACAAATAGTATTTATGGCAAGTTTGGTTTTGGCATTAAGGTCTCACTATGCAGAGAATATATGTTGCCACCTACTTGTCACTAATGCAGTCAGAAAATGAAAGTGTTTCTGTTCCCATCTCTGACATTGTTTAGTTTGGTGAGCTTGTCAAGTTACTTCCTACCTTTACCCCAGGTCCCTCAGTGACAAAATGAAGTGACTTAGGTAAGCCCTAGGTTGTAGCAATTCTCAACTTTGGCTTCCATTAGGGCAATCTAGGGGTCTTTAAAAATTCTTGATGAATTGAGTGTGAGTGTCATCCAATAGTTTTCAGTGGACCAGACCTGCACACAGCCTGGGTGTTCACCGTGTTTGAAGCTCTCTAGTGACTCTGACAAGCAGGCCAGATGATTGAGAATAGATTTCTTAGCAATGATTTGTACAGTACCATCCTCACACCAACAGCTTTAGCCAAGAACTTGTTAGAAATGTAAATACTCACATTTCATCCCAGACCAAGTGAACGGGGAACTCAGATGACAGATATAAAATCTGTTTCAACACATACTTGAGGTGATTCTGATGTGCACAGTACTTTAAGAATCATTGAAATTACTAGGATATGTAACAATTACAGTGTAAGGCTAGAACTAGGGGAAGCATGGAGATAAAAAGTATCCATCCCCCAGTTGAAATTTATGTTTAGAAAATTGGAAGAAAGCCACTAGTTTCTACTTTAATGCCATGTGCTTTCTGAAAAGAAAAAAAAACCATTGATTTAAAACTTCACAGTATTAAATGTTTTGAACTAAAAATGGCTGTCTTCATTTCTATGAAAACACATGAATGAGATTTTAGGAGTTAGGATTTGGATCACTTTTGCTCCACCTAAGAGAGCAAATTAATAACTACAAGAGTTAAAGGCTGAGTTCTCTGCCAGAGAGTGTCTAACCCAAACAGAAAGCCACAAGAACTATATCTTTTCTAATTAGCTTTCTAGAGGAGCTTCTGGAATATACCAACCAATCGTGACACAAAAAGAGCTGAGCCATCATTAACTAGGTATTTTCTTCTTTCCACTTAGCCAGGGGCAATCGAGACTGCCATGGAAGATTTGAAAGGCCGTATAGCTGAGACATCTGAAGAAACCATTCAAGGATTCTGGCTTTTGACAGAGTGAGTAGTGATGGCCCAATGAAGGTCAGAGCATGTTCCTTGATGTTAGTGTAGTATGATGGGAGACAGGTCTGTGGTAGAACATTTTCTGGTTGATTTACAAAAATATGTGGCTGAATTATGCAGTTAGGGAGTCAAGTTTCCTGGTGTGATCAAATTTGACTCCTACAACTCTTCTGTGGCCTGAGCTACTCACTACCCATTGCTTCCCCCACCTTGTGTCAGGTCTGTATTATTGACCTCAAAGACTTTTATTAGCTTCCTAACTCTCTGGTTTCAGTCTCTTTCCATTAAAAACACTCTACCTTTTAGCACACTGAGCTACTAGTTGTGCTGTTATGAGCTCAATGCAAATGGATTATAGGAAAGAGGATATATGAAGTCAGAATCAAAATTTTGCATAACAGTTTATATACAAGTATATAAGCAATAAAACTGGGATGCTAAGCAGTGTAGGAAAAATAACACACTTGTCAAGGATTAGGATACAAACCAACCCTAACTTGTAAGGTATTATTGCTTTAATCATTGTTAGTGTCTGTCCCTAAGATTTCGTTTCTGTTACTCCCAGAAGTCTATTGTCCAGGTGACTTTCCATCCTTTCTTCATCCAACAGGCTAATATTAGTTGTTACCCAATTTTTATGATGAGTAAAATGCTCACATAATAAGAAAAGGGGATCCCTCTTTTTTCCTGCAGAATCATACTAGTAATTAGGAAATGCAATTTAATTAGAATACCTGCTTCAGATATTTAATGGTGTTATGTTCTGACTGCTGGCTTTGTATCTAGTCACTAAAGGATGGAATGGAGTTTGATGATCACTAACCTCTAGTGAAGGCTCATTTCATCTTTCACTCCTGGGCAGGATAGCTTGGACTGTATTTCAAACATTGATTGTGTTTAATCATCCAGACCAGCATCACGAATTCCTCAGTCAATTGGATCTAAACGCAATTCACTTTGATTATTGTTTCAAATAGGTTTCAAGAATTGAGTGAAAATTAATTTTTAAAACCAATCTGTCATTTTTGAGCCTTTCTTTTTAAGTATACATACAAAGAGTTCTTGAAATGACTAAAAAGCAATACAGGTAAAATTTTTATTGAAGTATACAGCACATAGTGGATTTTCCTGTGTTTCATGTCCATTCACAAGAATTAAATATTGGTAAAAGGCTTTATGTTGTGTTCAGAGATGATTGCTTCTGCATTCATTTCCATCCTCCGTTACTTTTCATGTACTGAAAGTCTGAGCGTGGGTAGATGTTTGGCCCCAAGGTTAAGTTGTTGCTTGGGATACCTACAAGCAGGGAGCTGGATAGGAAACAGGGCCACCAGGATACAAACTGGTGCCCAAATGGGTTCCTGGCACATTCAAGGTGAGGACTTTAGCTAGTAGGCTACCACACAGGGCCCAATGCATTTCACTTATAAGGAAGTTTAGTTGTGGCTGTTTTTGAGTTCTCAATCAATAGTGACAGCAGTCCCTTAATATTGCATATGTTAATTGTTTCATGGCATTTTTATTGAAATGTTCCTTTCTAGTTATTTAATTGGTCAGTGATTATAAAAACTTGTAAATTTTCCAGACATAAATCAGAAGGTGTAATCTGTATTGATATTTAGTGACATAATTCTTTGTGGTTAATTTAACAACTAAAAAAATAGGTAAAACAAGTATTTCTCAGGTGAATATGAATAGTTGCACTCACAAACACTCAAGCTTTGAAGCTAGGTCTGAAATGGATAGGAAGCATGGATATTCCTGTCTCTTCTGTTTCATAGAATCTACCTAGGTTGTCTAGGACTTATAGACAAGCTCCTCTAATGCTACCAGCCATACTTCATGTGGTTTATTTATGTGTGGGTCCAAAATGACCCAGCTTCCTGTATGGTGAGCTTAGCTCCTTCCAAGGAGGTGAGACACACTCATAGGTATACCTGATAATCTGAAACATGTTTGCATTCAGTCAGATATTCTAGGCCCAGGATGAGAATACTAGTTTTTTAAATGTATATATCACAAGATATTTTCACATTCATGAACTTGCTTTATCTTTATGACAATGTTGCTAGTTCCATGTTTATATGAATACTATGAACGAAAAATGGACTAAACTCCTCAACTTAAAGATACAGACTGGCTGGATAAAAAAAGTCAAGCTCTAAGGATTTTTTTAACTTTAAAGTCCAGATGTTTCAATTATAAAATAGTTCACAGCAGTGAATAATACACAAGTAAGAGCCAAGTGATTAAGGGTGGCTGAATACATATATATATATTTTTAATTAATTTTTTTCTTTCTATGATATGGTTTAATAGGTATGGGTATTCCCACTACCCTACTGTTTCCTCCCTCCACATTTTCTCCCCCCTGCCATTTTCCCTCATATTATAATAATATAGTCCTTCAGCAAGTCACAAGTCCAACATTCTGATATTTATATGTAGCATTGCATTGTAGGTATAGATAATGGTAGAAAACCCAGCGTCCTATTGTCAAGATATATTTAACAGTTTTATTGGAAGTCCTCCTTGTATTTTGGAGTAGAGATGCATACCACAATGTATCTTGGTATTCTAGTTTCCATTACACAGGTTCTCTAGATGACATATATATATACACACACATATATATATATATACACACATATATATATACATATATATATGTATATGTATATACATATATACATATATATGTATATATACATATATACATATATGTGTGTATATATATACATATATGTATATATATATATACACATATATATATTCTTTTTGGATTTTTTCTTGTATTTTGCATGAAGATTGCCTTACATCAGGAAAAAAACATGATATTTGTACTTTGAGGTTGACTTGTTTCACTGAACATAATGGTCTCTTTTTGGGACCATTTTGTTGCAAATGATAGAATTCATTCTTTTTACATCAGGAAAAAAACATGATATTTGTACTTTGAGGTTGACTTGTTTCACTGAACATAATGGTCTCTTTTTGGGACCATTTTGTTGCAAATGATAGAATTCATTCTTTTTATTCACTGAGTAGTATTCCTCAGAGTAGATGGAGTGAAGTTTCTTTATCCATTGCTCTTTTGATGGGCATCTGTGTTGTTTCTATACCTTTGTTACTGTGGATTTAGTGCTATAAATGTACAGTTGAAGTTTGCTTTTTCATATGCAGATTATACTTCCTTTGAATATATTTCTAGCAGTGGGATAGCTGGGTCATATGGTAGATCAGGTTTCATTTGCATTAGCTCTTTGCATACTGACTTCCGTAGTGGGTGCACTAATCTACACTCCCATCAACAATAGATATTTCTTCTCCAAATTTATTATTATTATATTTCTTGTCCAACAATAGATATTTCTTGTCCAAAATTTACTTTTCCACTAGAGACACACAAGGAAAGTTAGAGGATGGCAATATATATTCTATGCAAATGAAAACAAAAAAAATGAGTAGAACAGCTATTTTGATACCACACAAAATAGATGTAAAAACACAAACTCCAAAAGGTACAGAGATGATCATTGCATAATGAGGAAGGGATCATTTCAAAAAAGTTTGATGATTGTAACTGTGTGTATATCAGATGTTTGAGCACCCAATTATCTAAAATGATACTTCAGCACTCTACTTTTATCAATGGACAAATCATACAAGCAAAAAGAAAGAACAAATATCAGAAAAAGATTTTTGTACAAGATCAATTGGGCCTGGCAGATATTTTTTGGAACAATTCATCCAACAGCTGGATAGTTTACATTCTTCACATAGGCACACAAAGATTTCTCAAAGATAAACTGCACATCAGACCACAAAACAAATGGTAGCAAATATTAAAAGAATCTGAAATTTATCATATATATTTCTCACCATGATGAAATGAGATCAGAATGAAAAACATAAATTTTGGAAATATAAACAAGTCTATAGAGAGTGAATAATGCATTCCTGAATGAATAAAGCAAAAACACTTGTTCAAACAATTGTAACATAAATTTAAATATTCCTTGAAGCAAGTGAAAGTGAATACATAACATGCCAAGAACTATGAAATACAGCAAGAGCAGGTCTAAGAGGGACATTTATAGCAATAAGCATTGACATCAAACAAAAAAGACAGTGATATCAAATAACCTACCAATGCATGTTAGAGTCTTGGAAAGAAAAAAACTAAACCCAAAATTTGTACAAGCAAAGAAAAAAATAGAGAACTAAATGAAGTTGAAACTAAGAAATCAATGCAAAAAGATTAATGAAAATAATTGATTTTTTAAAAGACAAAAGTTAGGGCCCTGCACAATATCCTTGCTGCTAAATTCTTTTCCTTGAACATGCCAGGATCCCAAAAGAGTGCCAATTCATATTCTGGCAGCCCCGCTTCCCATCTACCTTCCTGCTTCTGGCCTGGGAAAATCAGTCAAGGACAGCCCAAAGCTTTGGGACCCTGCACCCATGTGGGAGACCTGGAAGAAGCTCCTGACTCCTGGCTTTGGATTGGCTGTTGCGGTCACTTGGGGAGTGAACCAGTGGATGGAAGATCTTTCTGTTTCTCCTCCTCTCCTCTCTTTCTATTAAAAATAAGTAAATCTTAAGAAAGACGAAAGTTAAAAAAACCTTTAGCTAGACAAAGAAATAATAAGGGAAGACTCAAAATAATAGAACTTGAGTCTCACTGTTTGAGATTATTTTATTTGAAAGCAAAATGGAGAAAGAGCCATATCTCATCTCTTTATCTCTCTCTTCTGTAACCCTGACTTTTAAATATTTTTATTAAAATAAAATTCTAAAAGAGCTTTATACACATAATCATACGTGATCCTCCCCGAAATCATGCTATTCGTCTTTTACTGATTGTTGAGTTTTGGAACAAAGGGATATGAGCTATCCAAGAACATCCACATGGAGATCACGAGTGAGTAACTCTACTATGGATCAAGATATTCTCTTTCAAAGTAGTTTTTCAAAAGGTACAATGATTCCAATATACTTATTTGTAACATTGCTACCCTCAAAAGAAGCTGGCTACATTAAAAATAACTTCCTAAATTAGTAAAGCTATTTTCCAAGCAATTTATGTTTTACATTGGTGTGATTATATTACTCATAAAGTCAGAAACTCGAGTTTGGGACGAGAACACAAGAACGATGAACAGAGAGGCCTAGAGTTCAACTGGGTGCATGTAGCTACAAACTCTAACTTCAGTTTAGCTGAAACCAACAATAATGCCAATTGGGATCCCAGCCTCCTGTGCAACCCCGGAAGGAGCTGTGTGTGGCTCTGCAACTATAAAGAGAATAGTACTTATGTCAACCTTGCCTGCCCCTTTTCACGCTCTTGTTCCTTTTGAACAAGAAGTTTTTACAGAAAGTGTATGCTCTGAGAAGTGAGCCATTAAGTCATCACAAAGAACATCTCGACCTTCTGTGGAGTCTCAGGAACAAGTTCTCATGGCAGTGGCATGGCTCTTCTGGCTTACGTGAGTAGGGTAGTGGTAGGAGATGGGCTCTTCCATCCTCATACAACAGGGTTAAGTGGTCCTGGGGGAAGGTGTCCTTTTCCTTCTTATTCCTAAGGGAGAAAACCTGTCTTTGGTGGTTGGGGTCAAGTAATTCTTGTTCTTCATACTTGTGAACAATACTTGGAGAAGTCACATTGTTTTTTCCTCCCTCTGCTCTGTATCTGGCAGGATTTTGTTGTAATGGATGTGTGAAATCCAACTAACTGGCACCTTAACAGGACCAAAGTAAAAGTGAGGGTGAAGAAACAGCCTTCAAGGCCTGCCTGTGAACTCAGGAGATGTAGGTTTGAATCCTGGATCTACTCTGTATGATTAGTGTAGCTGATGGACTTTGGTAGGTACTTCCTTTGTTTTACAAGTCAGTGAATTTGCTTTAATGTATTCTTTGGTCCATTAGACATCCAGTGCTCTTGAGAAATGCACCCCTACTGTAAATCTGTAAGGTGTTCCAGCTGTTTTATCCCATACATTCTTTTGCCTATGATTGTTTTGTATTAATAATAACAGCAACATTTACCCAACAGTTCAAGGGTACTGTCTATGTATTTGATGTTAGATGGGTAGGATACTTGTAATTTGGATGATCTTCCTTAAATGGTACTTCTCTCGGTCATTTTCTTGTGTTTTACCTGGTTATCATGTAGGTTGTTGTAAAGTTGTTCAATCATTCACCCATTATTGCACAATAACTTCCCAACCTGGGAATGGCTGTGCAAGCTTAAAAGCTTATTTTTTTTTATTAATTTACAATTGAAGAGGCAAAATAAAAGATAACAATCAGTGAGGCAAAGTAATATTTTATGAGTGGGAAGAAAAATGAAAATGCATGAGGTATCCCCATTTTATTTTTTAATAAAAATAAGACATGTTTTATAGCACTTTATAGTTTGAAAGTGCCCTTCTTCAATCTTCACAAGAACAATCTGCGATACATTAGCTCTAGTTTATAACTGAGGAAATCAATCAATGCTCAGAAGAGTAACAGCTATAAAGTGCTAGGCTTAAGGCTCCAACGCTATTGGCTCTGACTTTTACTAAAGCCTTTGTACTGTGCTAAGATGCTGCCTGTGTCCTGTTAATATGTTGCAGCCTCCCCATGAGGCGGGGGCTGCTTTTTTTGACATTTGACATCCTCAGGAGAATCCCCAGTGATCCTCTGCTGGACATATGCTTTAAAAACTTAGAATTCTGTTTCTGGACTTGGTGAGGCAGGTGGAATAAAGGTTTCCCAGCTTGCATGCTCACTGAGATGTTTAAATAAGAAGAGAGGTAGCAAAGGCATGTTGAGGAATGGGCAGCTAGGCTCTGTTTCTCAGACCCAGGATTGTCTGTTTAGAGTCCTCAGATTCCAAAACCTCCTTTCCTGAGCTTGATTTCACACCTGCTGTCCTGAAACAGACCAGTAACAGAGGCTGGAGGAATGATCAGCTCTATTTTCTGGATGAAGAAGCCCCGAGATTAAATGACCTGCCCAAGGGCAGCCCTTTATCCGGGTCACAGGAGAGCCCGACTTCATGACTCCGCTCTCTCGTGTAGTTGTCTTCTCATTACTCTGCTTCTGCTGCCTTTTGTGATTTTTTTCATTTCCAACACAGCGATCACTACGGTTGAAATTGGTTAAATGATCTTTGTACCTGTGACAGACTTCTTTGTTGATTGTCTGGTAGTTGTAGACAGGAGGGTCATAGGATCATTGGATAAGTTCTGAGACCTTTGCTACTTCAGACAGGTCTCTGGTGAGTGCAGTTCATCTGACTTTATTTATCCTTTGCCCCCAAATAATCAAAAATGTCAGAAATCTGGAGGGAATAACGGGTGTCATTGGTGAACTAAAGCCAATCTAGCTTTTATCTTATCACCATTTTTTTTTTTATTGTAAGTATTGCTGAACTGATTCTGTGGTAGAAGCTACTCTTGCAAATAATTTAGAAATAAGGAGACAGATAACCTGAAGTCAGGGATTACTAATTCTTTGTAGTCCTGAATAAATGAGAGGTAAAAGTTTTGTGCAAATTATGTTAACATTCTGAAATGTGTCTTCCCAACCATGCTAATTTTTTCATACTTTCAAGTATTCTAGATCCCTGCTGCTCAAACCATGATTGCAAAGTCAATAGCACCAGAGGCACCTTGTAACTTATTAGCCATGGAGAACATAGACACTAATCAGATCAACTAAACCATCAGTGTTTTTATGGGATTCCCAGTTCATTCCTGTGGCATTGCAATTGCAAAGCATTGGTCCAATTCATTCTCCTGCTCATGGTCAAGTAATTTTAGTGAGTTGCCTTTGCTTCTGTATTGTTCTGTTGCATTCTTAAGACCCCGAAATCTAAATTTCTTTCTCTAGGACTAGTTAAGTTCTTCACCTTTCAAATTCCATTGGTCCAATTGAACTTTCTGCTGTTGTGCCCTCACACCCAATTTCTGATGCTATACCTTGCTTTCATGATTATACTCATCTTATTTGCTTTATTTTGTTTATTTCCTTCCTGCTGACCCAAACCTTTGCACACTGATTCAATGAAACTTATCTTATTTATCTTCCTGTCTGCTATGATACCATATGGTGTAGATCATTGTGTAAGTTGTAAGGAAAGCGTTTTTTAAGGAAGGGCCTATTTCTGCTTCTTTTCTATCCAAATCCCTCTCTTCTCACTTCCCAGTGCATAGTGTGTGGTCCATGTGAAGGCTCAGAACTATTGTGGACATGATTCAGATTTAATTCTGATGGAGTCATCTATCGTTTGAAGCCTTGCACTGACCCTCACAGGGGCCAGGCATTGAGGCCAGCCTCCGTGTCCCCATGTCTTCAAGGCTCTCAAAGTCCAGTAAGACTTGCTCTCTGTCCTTGGGGAAAAGCATTCAGGCTGAAAAGTACCTCAAATCTATCAGGATGTTAATGATCTGTGGCAAGAATCTGGCAGCAGCAGAAGCACCTCTGTTGCCAGAATCCATTTATACTTGGTGGGTGTTTTCGACAACCACTTAATTAAACACATTGCTTTTCTCTATAAATTCTCCATGGCAGCAACCTCATCCAGATAGCTAATGGTCCCTGAGTGACCTGCATCACAGGACAGTGAGGGCATTTAGTTACTGCAATCACAAATGTGCTTGGAAGTGTTTGTTTTCCCTTGACTGCTACCAATTAGAAAGGACTTGAGAGAGCTGGGAGGGGAAAGAAGCCTGATGCAGCTAAATGCCCTGCTCTGTCACTTACTAGCGGTTTGACCTTGGTTGTGTGAATATATTTTGTTCTCTGGGCCTTGGATTTTAATCTATCAACTGGGGGTGTCAGTGGGGCTATTTTAATGATGAAGTCAACTAAACATATATCCAATACTTACAATGATTTTTGCTACATGCTATGTACCATACAAAGATATTTTTTAAATTACTGTTGTTACTATTTACTTATGTTTTTGCTGCGCTCTTTTCTTAGGCCAAGCGCATTCTCAAGTCCTCAAGGAGTTCTTGGCTTTTTGAGGATGCAGAGCATGTAAAAGAAGTCACAACAGAGTGTGATTCATGCTAATGTAAATCCCACAAGTAATTCTGTGGAAACACAGGACTTGATGTTCATTGTTGGATTAAGCAAATGGCATATCCAAGCCTGAAGCAGGAGGAGAGATTTTCTGAATGATGTAATGGTAAAACAAAACAAAAAACCCTGGAAGTGGTGAGAATATATGCAGAGATCTGAAACAGACCTAGTTAAGTATGGCTGGATTCTAATGAACAAGAGGTAGGGAATGAAGCAGAGTAAGAGTGTAGGAAGAGTCCAGAAAGAATCTTGAATGCTATGCTAATGAGTTTCAATCACTTCCTCCATGACAGTCACAAACTGGAGCTCCATAGGCCATTTCCTTACCCCTCAGTGTTTGATGATTTTAGTTGCCACTCTCTATCATCTTTAACAATCACTTCATCCATCCCTGGATGTTGTGGTGTGTGTGAAGCAGCTCATCATACTCATTCAAGTGACTCAGCTGTGGATATGTCTTCCAACAACAAGTCCAATGATGTAGATCCTTTTGAAATGAATTTGTTTGAAAGAATATAACAGAGAGAGGGAGAGCCAGAAATCTTCCAATCACTGGTTTACTTCTCAGTTGCCTGCAAGAGTTAAGGTTGTGCCAGGCTAAAGGCAGCAGCTAGGAATTTTATCCAGGTTTCCCATAAGGAAGATTGGAATGCAAACACTTAGGCCATTATCCACTGTCTTCTCAGGCATATGCATAGGAAGCTAGATTGGAAGGGGGAGGTAGTAGTGGAACCAACATTTCAAAAAGCAAAGTAGGTTTTCCAAGAGGGAACTTAACCTATCACGCTACAATGCCCAGTTACCTTCTTGTTGTCTTCTTAAAAAATATTTATTTATTTGAAATGTGAATTTATAGAAAGAGAAGGAGAGACTGACAGATCTTCCATTTTCTGCTTTACTCTTTAAAGGGCTGCACTTGTCAGGTCGAACTTAAGTCAAAAACATGTAACTACATCCAGGTCTCCCATGTGGGTGGCAAGGGTGAAACAATTATGTCATGTTACACAAGTTTTGCAGTTGGATTAGCAAGGAGCTGAATGAGAAGTGGAGCAGCTGAGACTCTAATAGGTACCCAAAGAGGATGCCAGAGTTGCAAGGGTTGGCCTAACACACTGAACCACAACACTAGTTTCTCTCCTTGGTATCTTGAAGTCAATTAGAATACACTAAGAAAATAAAATCAAGACATCATTACAGTTAAATAAGACAAAATAACCTAAAAGTCCAATAATGAATAAATGATTTTAGCATTACTTCAGGCCACAAGACTAACAAATGTAAATTAATATATGGTATTTGTAAATAGATAGCAATGAAGAAAATTGGAATAAAAGTTCATTAATTTATCTCTCTATGTCCCCTCCCACACACACATACATAACCGAAGTGAAAACATATTTAAGTATAAATTTAGGAAAAACACATTCAGACATTATGAACTGAAAGCTACAAAATGCAGATAAAAGAATCATAGGGAATCTAAATAAATAGGCTGATATACCTGAGTTCATGGATTGGAAGACTCCACAAAGTGAAGTCATAGATTCTCTTCAAATTTAATAAGCATATTTAGTGCAACTTCTATGGAAATTGCAGCAGGGGTTTCTTTTTCCAGGTATAGATGAGTTTATCCTAAAATTTTCATAAAAGATAAAGGAATTATAAAGTATCCTGACACAGTATAAAGTTCTCCTCTCTGGCAATTCCTATTTTCTACTGTATAACTGTTATTGGCTATAACCAAATGGACAAAACAAGACTAATTCTTTAGCCAAGCTGTGATTGAAAGGGACAGCTCCGAGTGAATGACTTGGATTCATAGACTCTCTTAGGATGTTCTAAACTGGGAGTACAGAGATACTGCAGGTAGTGAGTGGTGAGAGTGCATCTGAAAACTCATGGAGAGGCAGGACTAAAGAAGCAACGAGAGCTCATGGGCAAGCTGGAATTAAAGAGGAATAGAATTGACTGGAAGTGGAAGAAGCCTGCTGGCCTAAAGGAAACAGATGAAATGTGGAAGGAGCAGCCTGGCATAACCACCCCTGGGAGAGCAGCTTTCATTACCTGTGACTCTCCAGGTGCTATAAAATCCACCTGGATGTGACTGTTGTGCTTGGGTTTCTATGGGACTCCTTAGAGTGTTTTTATAATATATCTCCTTCTTTTGGATTTTCCTAATCTGGACTGTGTTTCCTGTTTTCAGAATACTGTCATTGCTGATACTAGAAGCAGGTATCACTCTCATTTAAAACTTAGAAAGCAATGCCTTCCAAACCTGCCCTACAAATGATACTTCAAGATGTTCTCTTGACAGAGAAGAGAAATAGCACCAAACAAAACCAAAGGCAAACAGGAAGAACATCCCAGTAAAATGACAACAGAAGACTAAACCTATGAACAGCCCATTCCTAAAATGACTGGACCAAAGTACCACCCATACATATTAACCCTGAATGTAAATGGCTTAAGCTCAATCAAGCGTCATAGATAAGTAGACTGGATTAAAAAATAAAACAGATCTATTTGTTGTCTAAAAGAGACACATTTCATCAACAAAAATCAGTGGAAACTATATCGTATGGGTTTTGATGTTTTCTGTTAGTTTCATCTCTTCAAAACACTTTCTTCTGATTAAATTCTTCAGTGACTCATAGATCATACAGTAGCATCATTTTCTGCAAGAAGGTCCTTGATTTTCATTTCTTCAGCTACAATGTTAATCATTTAGTTGCATGTTATTTAACTTCTTGGTGGTATTAATTTCTTTTTTCTTCCTGATGTTGATTTTGTTTTGCCGCTTTTCATTTAAGGGGGATGTATAGTAGCTGTGTAATGGAGACTGTCATATCTAATAACATGTTATTTAACTTTGTGGCATTGTAAATTTCTATTTTTCTTTCTATTGTTGATTTTATATTCTGACTTTTCATTTGAGAGGGATGTACAGTAGCTGTGAAATGGAGAATAACATATCCAGATGTGAGGATGCATTTCTACTTCCAGACAAAGATGGACTTATAATGAAACTGTTAACTGTATCTTGACAATAGGATTCTGGACTCTCTGCCATTGTCCATGCCCGCAATGATGGACTTATGGCTGTGTATGAAGAGCTATACTTTAGTAATGATATAGAGGAACTAGTTGGGGGGGAGATTGGGGCTGGGATAAGGGAAATACCAGGAGCCTATGGAACTGTATCATAAAATAATAATAATAATTAAGCCTGTTAAAAAAAGCAATGGCTATGGCAAGGTGTGTGCCTACGTGCCACATTGCCCCTCTCTGTTGCCCTGCTGCCTCTTCTCTGCTGAGCCTTGCTCTCCTATCAGCTCCCGTGGCTTGCCATTGAGTGCATCCCTTAAAGTGATTTCCGGGAAGAAGAGAGCCTCTCTGATACTGAGCCTCTTTTTAGCTCATAGAGCACTGTGGAGTACTTGGGCTGTTCAGCTTGAGCTATTTAGCAGTTTTCTGGGAAAGAAAGATGAAGGATATCCAGACTTTATTTTTCTAGAAGATTTCTAAAAGATTCTCCTACTGACAGTAATACAGTCAGAAGAGCAAAATTACCTGGTTATATCACAAAAATAAGTGAAAAAAATGTCTAATGGAAAGTCAACAGCTTGGATGCGGATTGTTGTCCTTGACATTGTGACTACTTGCTGTGTCCATGTCATTTTATTGAGGCTTAGATTATTTACCTGTCAAAAGGGAGATTATTACCAAGGAATGAGAAAATATTCTGGACTTGCAGAAGAGCCGCAGTCATTTCTGCATATGATGTTGGCACTTGCTGAAATTCATCTGGGGGCAACATCTCTACTGAGAATGCTCTTTTCCTCAGACACTCCTCTGCGTCCCCTTTATCATGGTCTCTGCATGTAGGTTTTATGAGGAAGTGCCTGTGGGATGGGAGCCCATTTGCTCCAGCACTGGACCATTTGAGCTTATAATGTAGTTGTTCAAAAATGGTTTTTTTGGTGTAAGGGTGATTGATTTCTTCTGGCCTACTTACCCAGTGTTGCGTATCTAAAGCAATGCTTCCTAGTGAGAAGTTCAATTGAGAATCAATAAAAATCAATTTTCTCTCAAGCTTTAATCCTGAATTGCTGTCCTTGTGACTGCTGACTTGGGATCATACTTGAATCAGCTGTTCACTTCTCTGGCTATTGTATCAACATGAGTGTAGCATGTGTCCTTGATTGGGATGCTTGCTTGTTTTCTACTGGGCCTGTGTTCCTCTGGGTTCTTTTCTTGTGCAGTATCTCACAGTAGCCACCTGCAAAGGCAATGTTCCATAATGCATATGCATTGTCAGGGTAACTTAAATAAAGCTTGCAATGTAATTTAAAAGCTGGTTCGAATAAAAAGCAGGCAATTTGATATATAAACTCTCCTTTCTCACTCTATATAAAAATATGTATTTAATATATGCATTAATCATATTTATATGAGTTTGGTTCAGTTATTCATTAATTGATTCATTAATTCAATAAATTTTCCAAATGGGCTTACAGGAGTTATCTTCATCATCATATTATTTTGCTTAATGATTTATTTTATTTATTAAAAATATGGAATGATAGTGAGGGAGTGAGAGATAGACAAACAGGTTTTCCATCCACTGGTTTGCTTCCCAGAGGACCACAGTGACATGGTCGTCCTGGACGAGCCTAATGCCAGGAGCAAGTCCATCCAGGTTTCCCACATAAGTGCCAGGGTCCTGATCCTTGCTCCATCTTGTGTCACTTTCTCAGGTGCATCAGCAGGAAACTAGATCAGAAGCTGAACAACTAGGACAGCCCTCAGATATGGGGTGCTTAATCGGCTGTGCCTCAAGGCTAGTCCCAATACCACCATGCTAACAGCCAACAATAACTGAATATTTTTTATGTACTTTTTACTTCATGAAGCTCTCTGTATTGTCGGCCTGCTTTGGCATTTATGGCAATTGAATCTTAGAAAAGTTCAGCAACCTCTGCTGTCTTAGCGCTCAGAAATTGGGGAGCATCATTTCCCAGCCCAGGTATGTGGTATAGAAAGTCAGCTACTGCTCAGGATACAGAACTGAATTTGGAGGTGAAAATCAAGACAGATATGTGATTACAGAATATGATCTTTTTAAAAAAATATTTACTTATTTTTATTGGAAAGGCGGATATACAGAGAGGAGGGGAGACAGAGAGAGAAAGTGCTTCTGTCCGATGATTCACTCCCAGCTGCAACGGCTGGAGCTGAGCCAATCCAAAGCCAGGAGCTCTTCCGAATCTCCCACGTGGGTGCAGGGTCCCGAGGCTTTGGGCCGTCCTTGACTGCTTTCCCAGGGCACAAGCAGGGAGCTGGATGGGAATCAGGGCCGCTGGGACTAGAATCAGTGCCCATATGGGATCCTGGTGCTTTTAAGGCAAGGACTTTAACCACTATGCTATTGCACCAGGCCCCAGAATATGATCTTAAACTTTTACTTATCGTCAAATACAGCTTGTCCTCAGGATAATTAGCAGAGCAGGCCTTGTGGCACAGTGGATTAAACCACTTCCTGTGAAGCCAGTATTCCATAGTAGATTGGCTGGTCAAGTTTCAGTGCTCTGCTTTTTATCCAGAGAGAGAGAGAGAGAGGGAGAGGAAGAGAGAACGAGAGAGCTAGCTTCCATCTGTTAGTTCACTCCCCAAAAGGCTACAATGGCCAGAGCTGAGCTGATCTGAAGCCAGGAACCGGGAGCTTCTTCAGGTCTCCATGTTGGTGCAGGCACTGAAGGACTCGGGCCATTCTCTGTCTTCCCAGGTCGTAAGCAGGGAGCTGGATCAGAATTGGAGCAACTGGGACTTGAATCGGCACCTATGTGGGATGTTGGGCTTAATTTACTAAGCTGTGGGTTCTGGTTCCAGAAAATGCATTGGTTTTTAACCCTTTGTCCTATAATTGAGTGCCTTTGAAAAGGCTAAGGATGTATGAATTCCATCTCAGCTCCCTGCAATTAGAATTTCTGTGAGAGGCGTCTTTTAAGTCATTTCATTTTCCTATTTTTATTTGTATATTATGCAAACACATTTCATTTAGTAAGTATATGTACTTGGTTTTATACGTTTACATATGCTACACTTTGTAATATTAAAAATTTCGTTTTCTGCTCATTCTTTAAAACTCTCTTCTGGCACATTTCAGCCAGAGCCTTGCCTGACTTCCTTGGTGCAGTAAGATGACTTCCCGTTGAATAAAATAGCTGATGACAAGCATGGCCTCTGGAGGCAGACTCCTTCGGTTTGAATTTCAGTTCCATGACTTTTGGTTATGTGCCTTTGGGTCAGCGGGAGTGAAAGTGCTGAGAACCCTCCGAGGGACCAACCAGCTTCCCTGAGCTTGTGTGCTTTGGTGCACTGAGTCTTGCTCTGGGATTCCTGAGCCATGGCCCTGTGGATTCTGCTTACGATTGCCAAGCCTTACCCCACCTTTGGGTGCTGCATTCCTCTTCCTTATGGATTCCTCACATCTCATTGGACTGTGTAAAGCTTACAAATTGAAAGGTTCACCCAGTGTCCCTGCTGTTTGCACAAACTCTGGTACAAGACTGCCTGCGTAAGATAGTTGGGACTAATAGGGGAGAGGGAGAAATATAAACCTGGAGAAAATAATATCAGGAGACCTGAGAAGAGAGGAAGGTTTTGAGAACTTCAGGGTTTTATTGAAACATTGTATTTATTTTGATAGTCTTCTGTTTTTAATGAATGTGATAAGACAAGGGCAAGAGTAACCAAATGACTGAAAGAAATGTCCAGGGATTATTTAGCTGGAAGTTTTTGTAAAATTCCACTAAATTCAGGAGAAGTAAATTGCTTTGTTTTAGTGCTATGCATTTTTCATTTCTTTGTGTTTGAAGGGAAAAAACCCGAAATGTATTCTCTTCATTGCTTGGAACATAATATTGGTGATCTGAGAATATAAATAATTAATGTTTCAACGTTTTCCTCTTGGGTTGTGGATTCCTGGCTAGCTGAGATACTATTTTTATCTTTAAGGGCTTCGTTGTGCTTAGAGGTTTGGGGGTACAAGAAAATTGCTGTGTAAATCAGAGATGCTTACTCTATTTCATATAAGGGAGGATGCCTGTATTAAGTTGAGATTACAATATGACTAATATTAGAAGAAAATCTTTCTTGAAAGAGATTTGTGTGCAATCCGCAAACAGATTATGACGCAGTCTTAGAAGAGCAGCTGATGAAATTGTTGGGCATGGAGTTTGAGCAGCTGGGACAGCTTCTAGGATGATTCCTGCTGCAGCTGGGACTCCTGGAAATCTGCTGTGGCTCCAGCCTGTCATTGTTAGTTCGCGGTTGCCCTCTGCTGGTGAAACTGCTTCATCCACATTACCTGCTTCCTGGGAGCTCCCAGGTGGCTGCTCTCCTGCGGTGATCTGGGCTCCTTCTGCAGGGAAGCCTAGCCGGGTTTGAGGAGCTGCAGCTGTGGAGGAGACAGGTCACAGATGCTCTAAGGAGGCGTCTGACCCTCTCAACAGAGTGTGTTGATGTCATTGTGGGTTCTTCCTTTTTCCTCATGCCCTGCACATGGAAAAAAGGCTCTTCTACCCTGTATCAGGTGTAATGAGGAGACCAGATGTGAATGAGGCACTGACTTCCCACAGGAGGGACTCCAACTCAGTGTGTGTGCAGGAGGGAGGGATAGAGGTGGACAACTTCAGAAACCACCGTAATAATATGGAATATTTAGGGCTACTTGTAAGGCCCCTGTCAAGATTGGTGTGTATTTAAAAGGACACATGACATCCCTTGGAATTAAGGCTGAGGGTACTGGGAGAATGGAGGATACATGATGTTTTTCATTTGTTAACATAAAAGTGGAATGTGCTCCGTGTAAAATACACTTGGAAAAATAAAGGCATGGGAAAGAATAGAAGACCCTGAAATCTTACCATTCAGAAGTTATCAGTGTTGACATTTTGATGGGTACATTTTTTGTTGTTCCTAAACTGGAAGTGTACTATATGCAACATGCTTTTTCTTACAATTACATGACAAAGACATTTTCCAATATTTCTGATCATTATTTTTGTAAAAGTACGCTCTTTTATGGTGAGCATTTCATAGGGGATTAACCTGAAGGTTATATTCCCCAAACAGCATCAGCCAAGACATGTAGAGTTACACAGAGAGGAATTGAGAAATTTTCAATTGAGAAATATTTTTTGGACAGTCACAAATTTGGGAATCCATGCCAAGAAAGAATTCTGTCTTTGCCAAGTTGACAGTATATGAAATGAGATAGGCATCTCCTCTCTGTCTTTCAAATACATTTGTGTATGGGTAAATGTGTGCACATATGTATTCATAAAAGCAGATATAAAATGAAGGGGAAACAGGCTATGAAAAGTACATTAGAAAGAAGGTAAGTAGTCGCAGAGGCCTGGGAGAGTGCACTGGAGGAAGGGATAATGAAGCTTTGTTCTGTAAGAGTTATGTAGGTGAGGAAGAACACTGGCAGCAGGAGGGACAGCAGGTGCCAAGGTCCTTGTGGTGGAGAAGCTCAGAAACTGAAGGAAGGTTAGGGGACTGGGCTGGACAGATGGCCTGAGATGAAACTGAAAATGTAGATAGGATCTGAACCAGCAGAGCCCATTAGATCTTGTTTAGGATCTCTGCTGTTTTTCCTACAAGTTACGGGAAACCCCTCACTGCTGTAGGCTGAAAAAGTCAAGACAGAATAATAATTGATATGGGTGAACCAGGTGGCAGTTACTGGAGAGCAGGGAAGACAGATCTAGGGTGGTGATGGTGATGACAGAGAGACACTATGTTCTCAAAAAACTTCTGGGGAATAAAATGTTTAGGTCTTGACATGAAAGGGTGGGTATGTGATGAGACGAGGATGACCCAGTTTCCAGCTGCCCTAACTGTTTGGAGGGAGTGTGCTTCCTGGAGGTGGGGAGAACTCCAGGAGGACTAGGATGAGAAGAGGCAGCAGGGCTGCTTCGGGGAAGAAGTTTGCAGTTGCAGGAGTGGTCTGTGCCATCACAGTGGCCTTTTCCAGAGGTGGGTTTTGCTGTATTTACAGATTACACTGATGGGTCGTCCTGGGATAGTAAGTGGTACCAGGGAAGAAACAAGCACTGGATTGGGTGGCTGTATGTCTGTTTCTGTTCCCTGAAGTCTTGCTTGTTGTGTGTGAAATCCTGGCCATTTCATTGTGGGACTCTGTGGGCCTTATTTTCCCTGTCTTTAAGTTAAGGAAAATATTTAATCCAAACTATTACTGTGAGGATTCGGTGAATGTTGTTATTCAAGGACTTTGTAAACCACCAGGCACTGTACAGACCCACTAGATTATTATTATTATCATTATTAGTATTATTATTACTAGTCCTGCATCTGTTGATGTTACTATTGCCACCCAAACTTTAATGGTATTTACATCAAGAATATGTAATTTAATGCTTTCTCCATACTTTCTTTGGGAGAAAATGGAGTGATTGAATTTAAATAAATAAATATATCACCTACAAGTTAGAGATGGTGGCCCCAAACTACTTCTATGTCTGTTTACTTGATTTCAGACATTCCAGACTTGTAAAAATCATGCAGAGTCTGTGTCACAGCAGAGCACTCTGGGCTCCTGAAAAAATTCTTCTCCCACCCACCTTCCCGGAATCCTTTACCTTTTAAAATAAATCTCATTATGGAGTGCTGACATTTTCAGTAAAACCATTCAACCAAAAGCTGCAGTGTTTTCAGACTAAAAACAAGTCTAGTTTATTAGGCACCAGCTTATAACTCACTGCTGAGTTGATGCAATCTATTTCGAGAACTTATGTAGATGTCTGATAAGACATGGCAGAGACCCTATGTCTTTCTGACTGAGACTGAGTGTTAGGCAGACAGCAAAAAGTTCTTCCTCTCAGTGTGCCAGGAGTTTGATCTCAGTTGTTCTAGAATGGATGGAAATCACAGCTCTTGATCTCAGCGTAATCTCTTGACCTCTCTGCTGTTTCCATCCACTCTCTGATTATCTCTGCTATCACATTCTGCAAGTGACTCTGAATGTAACACTCTTCAAAGGGTTGTGGAAAGATCTGGAGCCAATACCTGTAAGAACATAAGATTGGCAGTTACTAGGGCCCCAATCAATGATCTACTTATTATTTTACTCTTTCTTCCTTTCCCTCTTTTTTTGCATCTCCCTTTTCCTTCTCATATCTCCTGTTCTTGCTAGAATTCATTCAGTCTTGAACTCCCAACTGAGTCAAATGTTTTTAAACTGTGCTTAGGAGTCACTCACCCTCTGTGTCCTAAGTACCTTTCATCCATAGTAACAGTTAACTAAAATAGCCATGGCCAAGATCCATTTCCTTTAAACCTCCCCCTGTGTTTAAACAGGTGAGTACTAGCAACTGTTTCCATTTTACAGATAAACAAACTGAGCCATAGGAATATTGGAAGTCCAGTCTGACAGTCACTATGTGACAGAACCACAAGTTCCTACTCCCATTTTCCTTGAGTAAATAATGTGAATTTTGGAGATAAGCATAAGTTAGTTTGTGGTGATGAACACTGAGTTAGGAAAAGGAGACATCTTTGGTGTCCTCATAGGAAGATGTGCTGTGAAGAGAACTGGGAAGGTATGGTGACACGCGAATCAGCTGATGCTCAACAGATCCAGGCTTGGTGTTATGCCTGTCGACTCCATCATGGGATCTCATGCTGATAAAACATCTCTGTCATGTTCCACTGCTCTTCTTCCTTAGCCATGGGGCCAAGCTCAGGCCTAGGGAGTAGAATGAGCTGTGTCGCAGCTCTTTTTTCTTTGGCGGTGATCAAATCTTACCATCCTTTTCATTAGAAGAGATGTTTCAATAAAGACCATTATCTTTAACAGGGAAAACCTGTGTCTCTAATTTTCCTTTTCTCTGATGATTCTCCTGTAGGATAGACCACTGGAACAATGAGAAGGAAAGGATACTGCTACTCACAGACAGAACTCTCTTGATTTGTAAATATGACTTCATCATGCTCAGTTGCGTGCAGCTGCAGCGGATTCCCCTGAGTGCCATTGATCCCATCTGCCTGGGCAAGTTTGTCTTCCCTAGGATGTCACTGGACAAGTGAGTATGATGCCTTAGACCTGGGGAAATCATATAGTGGGGTGGAGCATGCAGGAAAGACAAAAACACAACTCCATTCAGTGATGGAAGCTGGGAGAACAGTGACTTTGACAGTTGAATTCATCAAACACCCGAGTTTTTACTCCAGGTCAGGCACCAAGGCACACGTGTTCTCTTCTAAGACTGAATGTGAGCAGTTCCCACTGAACTATGAGTTTCCTGAGGGCAGGGATCATTTTTCTTATCCTTTAGGCACCTGGCTTCAGAACTGGTGCATAGTGATGCATCTTTTTAAGATATCAGTGGCAGGAAGAAAACACTCTGAACGGATGACTGTTTTTCTTTAGTCATAGCTTATCATATTAAATAGCTGGTTTCAAGGATGCAAGCAGTGATCAACTGACTAGGTTCATTACATTTTCATCGGCAGATTGTTCAATTAGATATAGATAAGAGAGCTTCAAAGTTTCATGGAAAATATGCATTATGGAAAGCCATGCGTGGATTTCAATGTATTTGCATTAAAATAAACATCTTTTAAGAATGTATTTTATTTTATTTTTAATGTTATTTGCATAGATGATAAAGATGGGTGCCCATGCAGGCCACTGACTAGGGTAGGGAGAGTCCAGGCATAAAGGAAGGAGAATATGGCAAATGTTTCCATTTTTTTTTTTCTTTTTCTCCTGTTACCTACAGGGTGTAGAGCAAAGGGCTCCTTGTTGCCAAACTACATTAGCCCTGGAGGATGTGCTTGGTCATTTGAAGTCATCTTAGACACCCTGATGTGGGGAAGAATGCTAGGAGGGTGTCACTTGAATTCTTTTGGCAGTTCTGAGACATCGTTTCTTTGCATAGGGTTGAAAAAAGTCTTTCCAAGATTTATTTGATGACAAAGTCTACTTTAGTGCATCCATACACCCAATTCTTGCAGGAAAGCTTGGCCAGAAGAATTGTCTAGTCTGTTCTGTTTCCATCCTTTGATGTGGTACTCAACATCCTGTACTAGCCTAGATGAGCTGGTGGTCCAGGGTCACTTGTACATCTGGGCAAGCTGTCCACTGCTCAGGCATCAGCAATCAAGGATATACTATCCCCAGTATGTGCACTCCACTTCAATGTCAGACCACATCCTGTGGTCAAAGTTTGAGTTTAGCAGATTAGTTAGGGGGTCCCCCAAAAAACCCTTACCTGAGGTATTCACAAAACTGACTCTTGTGTCACACCAGCCAGTACAGGGTCCACTTGACTCCACCACATACATCAACCTACACACATACCTGTGAGTTTAGCTGTCTTGTCAGCTGTGGCCTATCCCAACCTAGACTGCCACAAACCCAGCCCTTATGTACACTAGCAGGCGCTGCAGCCCAGTTTGGGCGACCTCCAATAACCTCCACCTGGGCTGCCCTAGTCCCATTTTGTGTAGGTGACTGCATGTGCAGCGATCTAGTCCAGCCTGTCTGGCATCCCATCTAGATCTCATACACACCATGGATGCTGTGGCTTGGCCTGACTTACTTCCAGACTCAGCACACACGTATGCCAGTGGGTGCTATTGCCTTGTCCAGCCTGACTTGCTCTGAGCCCTGTCTCCTGCTCACCACTGGCAGGTGCAACCCAGCACAGGAGTGCCAACAGTTGCCCTACTAGGTCCAATCCCAGCCCTGGATCTTATGCGTGCCAGGGATATTGCAGTTTAACCTAACCTAAACTGACTTGCACCCAGTCCTGGTACTTGCCAGCAGATGCTGTGACAAAGCCCTGTCCAGCCTGCTCCCATCCTTGGCTCTTGTGTAAACTGGCAGGTAAAGTAACTCAGCTCAGCATGGCTCACAGCCTATCTTGGCTGTAGTGTATGCCCGTGGATGCTAAAGCTTGAGAGTCTACTTTTCCAGACTGTTTGATGTTCCCTTGTACATAGGAAATTATGTATATAAAGGTTTTTTTTTTTTTAATTGAAAGGCAGATGTTAAAGAGAGAAGAAGAGACAGAGAGAAAGATCTTCCATCTGCTGGTTTACTACCCAAGTGGCCACAGCAGCTGGAGCTAAGCTGATCTGAAACAAGGAGCAAGGAGATTCTTCAAGGCCTCCCACATAGGCACAGGAACCCAAGGCTCTGAGCCATCTGTTACTGCTCCCCCAGGCCACTAGCAGGGAGCTGGATGGAAGTGAAACATCTTGGATAAAAACTGATGCACATATTGAATCATGGCACATGCAAGGCTATCACACGAGGCCAGGAAAAAAATTAAATTTACTTTTAAGAGGACTTAAAAATGTGCTTTTTAGGGAGCTGAGTCAGATGTGCAGCAACTGAACTGATGCCCGTATAGGACGCTGGTGTTGCAGGCTTTGCTTGCTGTATCATAGTGCTGGCCCCAGAAAAATATTTTTAAAGATTTCAAACAGACATTTTCTGTACAGGCTGCAACATTTTCTTGTGTATTCTTTAAAGAAATAGTACAAAAATAGCAAAGAGTGAAGATGTTTTAGTGTATATGTTTAAATATATACCTTAATTAAAATTACATATATGTGCACATATACTTATTACATATTGTTTAAACAAAGGGCAGTAAATGGCATAAATTGCTTCATGCTGCATTACCTAATGCCTCATGCTACATTACCTAATGATATAAATTAAAAACTTTTTATATAGTCATATATAGATCACTATCAGTTTTATAGTAGTGTATAGACTAATCTGTTTATGCGGGCTCTCATTTGTGGATAGTTACCTTTGCCTTTATAAAAATATTTCTCTAAATATCCTTTCCCACACAATTTTGCATAGATGTGTTATACTGTTTGTACTGTCAGTTGCTGGCAGTGGCTTTTGGAGGGAAAGACCTGATTTTAGCAGATAGATAGCTGCAATGGTTTTCCTAAATGACAAGGTCAGTTGGTGTTCCCAGCAAGTACACAAGTAGCCTTCTTACACACTGCCACCAACATCGTCACATACAGTACCGACATTTTGACTTTTCCAGAGAGAGAAGCTAAAGACAGCTATCTTCCTTCCACTCGAATATTTATCTCTAGAATTTGAAGAAAAGTGAATGTGTATTTCTTAGGTTAAGAATATTATTTTGTTAAAGAAATATTTATTTAGGCTTACAGGGAAGTGAAGATACATAGCAGTATGCATCTGTACTCCTGAATAAAAAGAGGACTCCGAGTTAATCAGTTAAATACACCTTGATGGTATGACACTCAATTTTATATTCTTACCTATTCGTATGTCAGGCTGGACTTACCTATACCAGTGTCAGGATATATTGAAATAGCAGAATGTTAAACTTGTGATTGTTACTAAAGGGCTATGATACTGTAATGATACGAGGGGAAATGGTGGAAGGGGAAAGTGGGAAAAGAGGGAAGGAGGAGGGGGAATTCCCTAAAAAAATCACCCGCAAAATTGTATCATGGAAAATAATAGGGGCCACTGCTTATAGTCATATTTGTTAGATATGTAAACTTTATAAATGGTTAATTTTGCTCAACATTGCTTTTTCAGCAACATGGTAGAGTTTTACTATTACATTTTATATATGATACTATTTTGTTTCTTCTTTGACAGGAGAATGGATTGAAATAACTGTATAATTTAAATTTACATGGCACTTAAGAAATGTACATATTTAGAAAATACAGCATGTTCTTTCAAAACATGTCCATGACATGAAATGATCAGATCCGATCAGAGGAATTTGTGTATCTATCAGCAATTTTTTTCTGTGTCACAGTCATTGGAAATGCTACTATTTTAAATATATATATATTAAATATAGAGTTAATTGTCACCATGTGCTATAGAACAGCAGAAGTTGTTTCACTTATCTAACTGCATCCTTAATTGTGTTCATCACCCTCTCTCTAGGCCCCACCCACGTGTTGCCAACTTCTGGTAATTACTCTCCTAGACTCTACTTCTGTGAGATCAAACATTTTTAATTTCCACATAGCAATATTTGTCTCTCTGTGTCCAATTTATTTGACTTAACCTGTTACGCTCTAGGCTCAACCAGGTTGCCACTATTGGCAGCATCCCAAAGAGACAGACTAGTAGAAGGAACAATGCGTTGCTCTCTGCCTGTGGAGTTACCCACTGCATCTAGCCATTTTGTTCTTACCCCTGAGGGTATTCATCAGTCACTCCAGTTGGGACACTGTTCTTTTGTTGTGTCATCCATTTTAGTGAAAGGGAATGGGGAAAGCGACAAGCAATCCTAATTGATAACCTTGTAGACATCAGAACTTTTTTTTTTCTAAAGCGAGCTTGTTTTAATGCCCTTACTTTTTTATGCTACATAGTGTTCAGAAAATGTCTTATTATTTTTACTCTTTGGATTTTCAGTGAATATTTTTATATCTAACTATCCTGTTTTTTTGTTTGTTTGGTTTTTTTTAACAATTTCATAGATATTTCAATATGCTATCACTCTATGTGAAGTTTGATAAATGACGTTTAGGTAACTATTACGATATTATTTTTAAATTATCTTCACATTTTTACCTGTTTATCTGATAGTAAGTGTTTTTCTACTTGAGCCGATATGAATTTTTCTGTGATTATGCTGAAGTTTTTAACTTTTGACTTATATTGTGAATGTTGACATTGACTTGTGTGATGTAGAAACACCTGCTTCAGGCAGGTATTCTGCCTGTTAGATACTGTAAACCTTATGTTAATTTGCTTTGAATTTTCTTGATGTGTTGTCAATTTCTTTAAACATTTTGAGTCTCTTCAGTTTGTTGATGTGCTCTTGTATGTTGCATGTGAGCATGATGCAAATAGTTCAGAAAATGTATAGGCTATGAAAAACCAATGCCTATGTTTCATTTTTGCATCAATATGAAGATTTCTTTGAATTTCATTTTTCATTACTATTTAATTGTCTTTTATTATAGAATTTTGCTGTCTGATATAACAGATAAAGTATTTCTGCCATGTTGATTTTTATATGATTGTACTTCTAAGCATAGTACTATATTGTCTATATTTGCTTTCCACTGAATGTGTGTGTCTTCTAACATACATAAGAAGGTTTGGAATCTATTGTTCTGTCAATGTAACTTAACGTAATATTTCTGGTCCTGTATTTTTGAATACTATCTATGACTTCTCATTATAACCCATTTCCATGAGAAACTCATTTCATTCCTCCTCTTTTCCTATTTGTAAATAATTACTTTAATGCTTCTGTATTTAAATAATATGTTTCCACTTGGTACCTTAGTGTACCTTAAATCTTCATCCTAAAAAAAGGAAAAATCTACTCTTTTTTTTTTTTTTGCTGTTGTCATATGTTCTCATCCTTTGCCACTTTCCTTTGGTTAGTTTTACTAGACATTTTTAAAATTATTTTTTATGGAATATTTTGTTTTCTTTCCCATGAGGCACTCAATTATTACTACTGCGAGTTGATGTAATTCCAGCCCTCCTAATTAACCTGTGCAGCTTTATCCAGATCTGCATCCTGTGGTTAGAGTGAGAAACCCTGTGCCAGCAGTTGGCATGCTGTTAAATGTTAAAGGGCTTTCTCTGGGCACCCAGAAGGAAAAACATAAAGTGATGAAGGGTTATTTGTTTAGAACAGGAGTAGAATCCTAGGTCCCAGCCCCAGTTATGCAGCTGTCACTTTGACTTCTGTAGCTATTAAAAGGTTACAACAATGACTATTTTGCTACATTATCAGGATTATTGTTAGGTCCTAATGCTAGAACTTGAGAGCTAGGCATGAACGAGTTCTGATTTTTCTCCCAGAGTAACACTTTTGTTAACATGGAACTGAGCAGGTTAATTGGATCCTTATCTTTACTTCCAAATCAGTTGGCTCTTCTCAGACATTAGGTCATCATTATAAGGTCAGAGGGGAAGCAGCCTAGCCAGAGTGAAGAGTGGGAGGTGAGGGGAAATCAGCTGCTAAAGAACAAGTCAGCCAAAAGTAAACAAACAAGTCAACTGCAGAGCAGGATTCAGCCAGGGTTTGAGACCATCAACAGAAGGCACAGATTTCTCCCTGGCAGCCACTGGCAGCCGCAGCAGCAGGTGGCCATAGTGCAACATCAAGGGTGTCACTTGCCCTGTGCAGTTGGATCTGTGATGCCTAGGGATATGCATGATGTGCTGAGTACACCTTGTACTTGTGAAGGGCGAGACTGTAAGGGGTTCGGGCATTATCATCAGGGTGTGAGAACTCTATGTTTGGATGAAGGGTAATTTTTTTATAGTTTCCCCTCTCTCCTTGTCTCTTCTTCACACCACCACCTCTGCCCCTCTCAATCTTTTTTTTTCTCTGTTATTTTCTCTCTCCTTGCTCTGTCCACTTAGGAGAGGGTAGCTTCTCTTAGTGCTCACTTGTGCTGCTCTTAGGCAGCCAGAAAAGGCTTGCCAGAAAGGAACATATGCCTCCTGATACTGACTGGATAGTTAGCTTTGTTGCATTGTTTTGCTTATTGTGAAAGGGAGAGATGATGGCCACAGAAAAGCAGAGGCCACGGCTCATTTGTTTGTGAGAGCAAAGCCAATTCTCTTTGGATGAAAGCATTTACCAGGGAGGAATAACAGGGAAGCAGTAAAAGGTCCTGTTATCACACAGGGTGCCTTGTTGTTAGTATGCATCTCTTGTTAGCAGTCCTTATCTGACATGGGAACCCTAATTCTCATTGCTGTCATAATTGGATTCATTCCCAGAGTTTAATTAAAAAATAATTTCGATTATCATATTGTGTCTGCAACCTCCCAGAAAAAAGGAAATGGGAGGGGAAGAAGGTTTCCATGAAAATTAACTGGAGGGTTAAGATGATAACTAATTGTAACTATATAATTTCTTATCCTTTAATTTTGGAAAATTTGCTTCTGTTCCTGGGGAGTCTCAATTTCCAATCTATTACATGTAAGTAATAACTGTTTTTTTCAGACCAACTTCACATGATTGTCACAGATTTAAATGGTGGTGGTAAAAGAGCATTGCAAATTATAATGGATTGAGATAAAGTAAAAGTCCAGTAGAAAAATTTAAAAAAAATCCCTGTTTACTTGTCAACCCTCCCAGATTTTTTGAGGTTTAAAAGTAATGATGGTAAGGACATTGAGATTGTGGCAGTTCAAATGGCCACTTGCCATCATGGAAGCAGATGGGATTAAGTTCAGAAATATAAGATCCTTTAATTTCAAATCTATTTTGTCATATACCTAATGCTTATTTGTCCTCAAGATCTTCGTTGTTTTCATTTGAATTTATTATTTGAGAGATAAGGAGGATGTGGGAGGAAGGAGAGAGAACTTCTGTCAGATTATCAAATGCCTGCATGACTGGAGCTAGGCCAGATGAAGCCGCGATGGGAGAATGCAGTTCAGTCCCCTGCAGGTGTGATAGGGAGTCAATCACTCTGTCATCTGCTGCCTCCACAAGTCCACATCAGCATTATGCTGAAACTGCGATCAGATTTGAGACTTGGGCTAGAGTACTCCAATAAGCGATGCAGACATCTTAACTGTCTAAACACACCTGCCCTATGTTGTGATTTTTCAAGGTAAATGCACCTCATTTCTTTACCACTGCCTCCATATGAGCTCTCTGACAGATGCAAAATGTAGGCAGTCTAGGGCTTGGGGAGCAGATTCTCAAGTCAAGCTGTGGGGAAGCTGCTTGCACATATTTCCCAGGTTGACCTGAATTAAGTTATTTACAGTCTAAACTCCAATCTCCTTGTCTGGAATCTGGAGCAGAGAGCAGAAGGATAATAGCATCACTCTTGTTGCTTTCTGTCAAAGATTCAATGAGGTAATATGAAAGAAGTGTTTAGAAGATTATCTGATGGGTACTAAGCACTTGAGTGATATAATCATATATAGTAAGTTTAGTAGAAAGACTTTGGGGGCCCAGGGTCCTGATTCCTGATCCACTTTCCTGATGAATGTCTCTTCTCTATGCTGAATCTCCTCTTGTGGAATATATAAAATCTCTAAAACCTTTGAATTCTATTTTGAAGCTGTTCTTAAACTTAGGGGCTGATTCTATCTAATCATTTTTTTCTCTGTGGAAAAAATCTTGACAAAATGATTCTCTGCTGGATAAGGGTGTTGCTGCCATGTAGATATGCCAACAAACGCTGAGTGAAGAGGTCAGGCCAATTGCTGTCAGGTGCACATTGATCTCCCTGAAGTTTGAATTTGCATTCTGAAAAATGAAAGGGATAGGCCATGCACACTACAGGAGCAAGGCCTGGGAAATTGCTTGCCATGGCCTTCATGCATTTGCTTTGCAGAGTTGCTGCCCCTTTTGACTTCATGTCAGCATGTGGAGGGCGGGAGGAGGGCATCCCAGACATGACTCTAGCATCTCAGTCTTTTGGATTCCAAGGCCAGAGAGCTACTTTGTACTCTCAGAGTTCTAATTTGCCTTCTCATTCTCAGATGAGAGCTTCAAAGGGCTTCTGCTCTGGGTAAAACGGGCTCATGGCCCAGGCCAATTCTGCTGGCTTCGCGTCTGTCAGTGCGTTCTAATCACTGTTATAAGTGTGGTTCTGCAGAACACCTTGTAAAATATTTTCCTATTGCTCCAGCAACATCTCCTGTCTAGACAATCTAATTATGAGCGCAGAGCAAATAGCTAAAGTGTTTGCCTCCCCCAAGGGTTGCATAACTTCAGAAGGGGGGTTGGGAAGGCAGGAGAGGTGGTGGGAATGGTGTCCGTTGGTTTTTGTTGACCTGTTCAGAAAACTGAGTGCGCTGAAAGAATATGGCTAACTTTTAATTAAGAAGAAATGATCTAGTGGAAGATGACATTTTGTTAATTTTCTAAATTCAGTGGAGGATTAAAGATACTGATGTATTTCCCTCTAATCACATCTTTTTCTTGGCTTCATATGTGGTTTGTGGTCTTTGCTTAAGAAAAAAAAAATGCACTGATATAATAATCTGCCCTCCCAGAAGCTTTCTGAAAATAAAAAGAGGCTCCTTAAATGTATGTTCTTTCCAAGGAGCAGTTCACCAAGTGAGTCCTTCCTGAGCTCTGAACAGGTATTAAGATTTGTGTATGATGAGAGTAACAACCTAAGGATTCTACAGGTATTGTTCAGTTGCAACAGTAAGGCTGACTCATATTCTACATGTGTTGGTCAAAAGTGGGATTGCTCAGGGCTCTAGCTGAAAGCCAGGGTAGGCACAAGAAAAGAAATTCTATTGGGAAGCATTGGAAGAGTAGGACTGAGCAAGTGTTTATAGGAAGAGTAGAATTTGGGCAGACAAGGAGGAGCAGAATGCCTAGGCATAAACATCCAGCAATGAGTGGTTTTCACTGAGTATGAATTCAACTTTCAGTATCTTAGAACACATGATTGGATTATGTTTTTCTAATGTAAAAGGAGTGGGAGACACAGACTGCAAGCCTGTATCTTACAGGATATGAAGAAAAATTATAATTGGAACAAACTATTCATTCAGATGATTCCTTCTGAGCACTGCTTTGTGCTGAGTGCTAGTTATATACTGTGATGCATGGTGTTCAACCAGGCAGCTTCTACCCTCATGGAGCTCATAGTCAAGGTGCAAGCAGGCAGTAATCAACAATCATAATTTTAAAAATGCTTTGGCAGAAAGATACATGGTGTGTGAAAATTACCAATTACTGTGTTACAACTTACCTCAAAACCTAAAAGTGTCAAACAATAAAAGTTGATTAGTCCTTAGTTTGGGAGTCAGGAATATGGACATGGATCAATTGGATCCTCTCACAAAGCGTCAAGCTAGGTTTCACAGGAGTTGTTGCATCTCAAGCCTCAACTAAGAAAAGTCACTTTCCAACTAGCATGTGTGATTGTTTTTTCTGGATATCAGTTCCTTGTTGTGTCAGTCCCACAGACAACATGGCTGCCAGTGGCTGTCAGTGGCAGCAAGGGAGAGAGCAAGAGAGAAAAGTAAGTTGGGCAAGAGAAAAGCCAGTTTTGTTGTAATCTAATCCAGTAGGTGACATCACTGCTGTTATACTCTTTTTCACTAGCGGTAAGTCACTAAATCCAACCCACATTCAAGGGAGGGCTAATATACAGAGACATGGAAATAGGTGAGTAGTTTAATTGGATCATATCTCTTTTTTTAAAGACTTATTTTTATTATTTTTTTATTGGAAAGGCGGATATACAGAGAGGAGAGACAGAGAAGATCTTTCGTCCGATGATTCACTCCCTAAGTGAGCGCAACGGCCGATGCTATGCCAATCCGAAGCCAGGAGACTCCTCCGGGTCTCCCTCGTGGGTGCAGGGTCCCAAAGCTTTGGGCTGTCCTCGACTGCTTTCCCGGGCCACAGGCAGGGAGCTGGAAGGGAAGCAGGGCTGCCGGGATTAGAACTGACGCCCATATGGGATCCTGGGCGTGCAAGGCGAGGACCTTAACCACTTGCACCGCCGCGCCGGGCCCAATTGGATCATATCTTAGAGGTAGTGTGCAACATACTAAATTTCAGAGCTTTTATTTTTGGATTTTAACATGAAATGAAGATTTCAGGGAGAAATCAGGAATGACTTCTCAGAAGGAATCGTGGTGCCAGAATCAGGAAAGTGAATCAGAGTTAACAAAGTAAGGAAGTTTAAGAAGAGGATCTTTCAGGAATAAGGAAAAGCATATGCAAGCAAGCAGGAACTTGATGGCTCCGAAGTACTGCAAGCTGGCCGATGTGACTTGGACCTGCTTGAAAAAAAAAATGACCTAGAACAGTCTATAGTAAAGATGAATTTTGTGTTTAGAGGTTGATAATATGTGGCCATTTTGGAGGAGCTAGATAATGCTGCTGTCACCTGTCACTTGAAACAGCAACTGTCACTTGGAATGAAAGGATTCAGTTATAACTAGTCTAAAAACCCTTTGTGTAAACTGTGGGGCCATTGCTTGAACTGTTGGGGAATGTGTGTGATTCAGTGTATAAGTGAATAAAATTGTCCAGTTATCTCTTAGGATAATTACTTACTATGTAATGAAATGATGTCCCAGAATCACCCTGGTTCCTTAGGGGGAAAGTATTATATAAACACAGGGCTTTATCAGCGATGATGGGGAGATTTTAAGGATTACAGTCAGGAGTGCATCTTGATGCTATGGCATTTTTGCTCCAAGTCAAGAAATCTGTGATGTTCATATGAGTTCTGGGGGTGAAGGGTACTGAGAGGAAGTTGAAAGTGGTGTAGGCGTGTGTAGCAGAGTGGGGTTTGTAGGGTGCTCTTGTTCTAGCTTATTCACTGATAAAGAGCATTTTGAACTTGTTAATACTGATCAGTGAAGGCAACGACTTAGAAGTGCAGCATGGAGTCTCCAACAAGGGAGCTTTTAGAAATAAGAAAATCTGAATTCTAGTCCCACTTCTCCCTCCAGTGTGCTGTGTGTCCTTGAGGAAAACGCTTCCTCCCTTACAGCCTCAATTTCACCCCCCTGTAGCATGAAATGGATTGAATTAGTATGAAATGTTTTGTCATCTCTCGAATAAATGGTTAAATGAAATTATATAACACTTCTGATTTTCCATAAAATGAGAAAAGTGAAGACTCCTTGTCAGCGGACAAAGAGTGTAATGGGAAACTTCACCATTTTCAGCAGAATTTGAACATTTGCACCTTTATTTTGCAGATTTAAGGCAAGAATGGAATGGGGAATAAAAGATTGATTGGCTTGGTGGTTGAACTATTTTTCCAGGTTCAAGAGATGTATCTTCTTTTATGCTTTCCTTTCTTAAGTGCAAGAATATAGGTCTTTTTTTTTTTTTCAAATAATCCTTCTTTCCCTCCTTCTTAAAGACACCCATCCAGTATGAAGGAGATTACATTATTTTTCATCTAAGTGTTTCTAATCAGTATAGTTACTCATTCAATGAAGTGTTTACCTTGCAAAAGGATACTTTCTTTTTGGTACAAAACAAACAATTTCTGTTAACTGGACATTGGGATGAGAGGCTACTGGGCAAAGGTGTATGTTGTTTTTCCTCCAAAGCGTCTCCTAATTTTTAATGCCTTCCTTTCCCCAGGTGCTCTCACAGAAAATAACATAAAGTGAGACAGTACTTGTCTCCTTTCCTTAATCATTATTTACAGAACACTTTCTGCAGCTTATAGGATTCCAATTAGGAAGCCTTGGGAGCAAGTGAAATCTAAGAAAAATCGTGAACACTGATGAATTATTCAAGAGATAGAAAGCCACAGGCACAAAAAACACAGCTACCAAAAAGCATGAGAAACGTTCAGCATTAATGACCTTATTTCAGATTTTGAAATGTCTGAATCTCGAAAGAACTTAATTTTACCAACTGTAAAAATGTTCTTTGTTGTGTGTGTGTGTGTGTGTGTGTGTGTGTGTGTGTGTGTGTGACTTAGGATGGCACTCTTTACAGTGCTTAGGGCCACCACATCTTAGTAGGCTGTCAAGATGAGTGAATAATAGAGTGAGTAATAAATTGTGTCTGCTGTTTTGAGGAATGACATTAATATTAACAGCCATGACATGACTCGATCATCTTCTCCTCCCAAAAGACAGAAAGCAACAGCTGCAACATCTTTGCAGATTGTTTTCAGACATGAGTAAAAAGTCTAATTTTCTGTATGTATCTACAACATTTCCCATTCTACATCACGGAAAACTGTCATTACAAATTTACATTCAACTTCATGATAAGAACGTTTTTTTTTTTCCTGAATTTTAATAGCATACTGCTGGTTCTCAGTAAAAATCTCATATCTTGTCTTCTAACAGAGTTCATTATTGAGGAAATTCATACACCCAAATGAAATATAATGTATCTCAGTCTGTTAGGAAACTGGGTTTACCTTTTGAACAAAGGCTGGGGCAACTAGATATAAATAAAGAGGCACAGAAAAAGAAAAAAAACAGGCAGACAGAGATACCCAAAATACTGCTCTACTCCTTAAATGCCTGCTTGGAGTTTCAGGATTCTGGCTGCTAGGTGAATCTTTCCCAAGCATCATGAACGTTTGGTAGGTGAACAAGCAAATGGGAGTTTTCCCTTAATACTCCCTGTTTTATTTTTTAATCTATCAAGTACATAGAAACTAATCAAAATGAAAAAGATAAGAAAGCATCCCTCTCTGTCTCCTTCCACATCTCCTTATTCCTAGCAGTAATTAACCACTCTGGATCCAAAGATCTAACTTGGGTTTGAGATAGTGATGGGCAGGAAGCATCCTTCTCATTCCTGTGGAGCTATGTTTTCACTCCTACACCATATATCCCCTTTTTCCTTCATTGACTGAGAGTAGAGATGATTGGCTTATCATTCGAAGGATTACCTTTTTTATGCAGTCCAACCTAGTCCTGCCAAATAGATGTATAGATGGAGAGAAATGCTTCTTCCAACTTCTAATGATTGGGATAGTGAAGATTGTAATTCATTTGGTAGACTATTTATATTTAGGACTTCATACCTTGGTTCCAATTCTAGATCTGTTGCTTATTTGTTTTGCTGTCTAATTTTCTGAGGTTTCTGTACCTATCTGTATAATTAAGTCAATGGCATCTACCATACAGAATTATGAGGCCTAAATAAGGGACAAACTGTTGATTGGTCTAGGTGCTCCAAATTTGTTAGTTTCCTAATTACTTTGCATTTCTCATGAAGATTGAGAATTGTATCCTATGTGTATTCTTTAATATTCTGCAAAAATGCTGATGGGTAGCTGCCTCCTGAGGAGCTACTGAGCCCAGCGTTGGGCAGAGGAGTGCAGATTTGTGGTGAGTTTAACAGGGAAAGACTATTAATCACTCACTCAACTCAAGTCCTATTATTCAACAGCAAAATAACAGAGATCTGGAGCCAGTTTGAGGTAGAAAAAACTTGATGGTTTGATTTGAGAAAAATGGATCCTTGTTCCTAGGATTTAAATAATCTGTTTCTGTGACTGGGAAAATACGCAGAATAATACTTATATGAACAAGATGATATTCTCTGACTCAGACCAAGCAGACAATGTGTGTAAGAAGTGATTATACTATTAGTCTACACAGAGCAATGTCCTAGAAACCAAATGCCTGGACATCTACAACACAAATGGCTGTCTTCTAGACCTCGAGAATAAGAAAGCTGATTCTATTTTTTTTTATTGATTACTTTGCATTATGTGACATGGTTTTATAGGCCCTGGGAACACCCCCCTCCCTGCCCCCATGGTGGATTCCTCCACCTTGTTGCATTACTACACTTCAAATTCAGTTGAGATTCTTTCATTGCAAGCATCTACCAAGCATAAAGTTCAGCATCTTATTGTCCAGATAAGTTCAACGGTTTCTTGGGGAGACCATCTCTGATCTGAAGGTAGAGCTGACAGAATATCATCCCAATCAATGAAAAGCCCCGACATTACATCAGCAACAATTTGTAACGTTATGGAATTAGTTGACATGGAATTGAGTAACCAATATGTTAAAAGAGAAAAAAAAATGCAAGTTCTGAACCACATCCTATCTGGGTTCTATACACCTTAAAATGGCTATAGATTACTATTCAGCTGTCTCGTGTCTATTTTAATTTTAGTAGTTAGCAGTTTATACCGTTGAAGCATGATTTTGCTGAACCTGGCTGTTTTTCGGGTAGTCTAACTCTATAACTGTAACAAGGCATATGTCAACAGTTTAGGTGAACAGTTTTAGGAGGGGTGTGCAGAGAAATCTTCAAAACCCTAGTGAGGAGTAACTAATCTTTGTGTCCCACCCAGTGAGTTATAAGTGCATCCCTACTGCCCGTTTCCTTTCTGTTTCGAAGTTAAGAAAGCTGATTCTAGCACAAAATATAACTTGCACTTAAAAACATTAGGTAATTGATATTTTTTGGACTTTTAATTTAAATAGTTTCTTCAATGATTTCACAAAGTTATAACTATACATCTTCACTGTGCTCTCATCCTATATTGTAGTGTGCATGCTGCTGTACCCAGATCCTAGAGATAAGGCTAGTTGTGTTCATTTTTTAAATATTTATTTATTTTTGTCTGAAAGACAAGGTTAAAGAGAGAAGGAGAGATAGAAGGAGAGATCATTTATCCATTGGTTCTCTCCCTAAATGTCCACAATGGCCAGAGCTGAGCCCATTGTAAGCTTATTCTGGATCTCCAACATGGGTATGGGTGCCCAAGGCCTTGCCCATCCTCTGCTGCTTTCCCAGGGCATAATCAGGGAGTTGGATTAGAATGAGAACAGCCAGGACATGAACTAGCACCTATATCAGGTGCCAGCACCACAGACAGAGGCTTCCATTCCATGGTGCTGGCCACCAGTGATGAATTTTCATATGGTAATTCAGCAAATAGTGGACAATAATCTATCTGATAGTCTTTGTCTGGAAAGGGTAAGGGTGTATGTGTGTGTGTGTATATATATATATATATATTTATTTATTTATACATTATGTTTGTATATATAAATATATATGTATATATGTATATATGTGTGTGATATAATATGGAAGCATAGACATGGCCTCCTTCTCCTCTTCTAAATCTTCTTCCTCCTCCTTTTTCTTCCTTCATTTGTATTGCCCCTCTTCTTCCCCATTCCTCATTCTTTTTCTTTAGGTGTAGGAGTTGTTGCAGAAAAAAAAATATGTTGTTAAAGTTTGGTAGAGAAAAATATTCTGACTCAAAGTTTAGGGGGAAGTATTTTCACAGCTGCCCATAGAAAGGGTGAAAATTTTGTTTTGGAAACCATTCTAGAAAACACGGAGAGAAGAGAAGGTGTTCAGGTACACTGTAAATGGCAGAATAGAAGGAGTCAAAAATACTTTAGAACATGGAGATCCTTTGCATCTTCGTGTTCTTACAGCCAGTGGTGGATTCCTGGGTACTTTTGATTAATGGTGGACATATGATTAGAACAGGGAGTGTGGATAGACTGTATTGCTGACAAAGGTGTGATCTGGTTTATGAGTCATCCCTGGTGAATGGTGTTGGATACCTCGTCTTGGTGTGAAAAGGAAAGGTTATTCATAAAATTCTGCATATTGTCCTCTTGTGAACAATAGTGACTAATGGTCTCAGAATCCTATGGAACAAAATCATCAGAGATTTGCTTGGATAAAGTAAAAGTCTGCAACAAAATTTCCATGGCGCTTATGGTCCTACCATCCCCAGCAAGGATCAAATTAGATCACATGCTATGATGAAGAGGGCAGCAGGCAAAGACTTTGTCATGTATACTCTTGACTTTGCCTTTGGAGATTTGTGCCAAGAATGCTCTGGACATGATTTTGGGTGTGGTCCTGTCCACTCACTCATAATGCCCGGGGAGGCATGTTGACAAGGATGGGTGGATGATGGGACATTGCTGAACTATTTCTTGGCAAACCTCTGAGGGGAGGCGTTCCCCAAATACCACAATCCTGTTATTTTTGAGTAATGGACTGAACCCAAGTGTCGAATTGGACAAGGCCACTCCCAATTTCTTCCAAATAAATATTTGGTTGCCAAGAGGTTATATTTAAATGAGATTCTTCCTCGTTGTTACTTAAGAATTCCTGCAGAGGGCAGGATCCCATCCCTGTTGGGGAGCTTGAAAGAACTGCCTTTCAATTTATACTGTCACTTTGTATGTGGGATGAAGGTGCCTATTTTGAGAATCTGTGTCTGTTTCTCTGAATAACAAGATACCCCATTATTGTAAGAAACTGCATACTTTGTTTTTACACCAATACCATTGGCCTTTATTGTCCAATGGCAGGATTCTGAAATCCAAATGGAATCCAATTTAAGGATTTGTCTTCAAAGGGAAAAATCCATTCTCTGAATAAGAAAAAAACATGATTCTTTCCTGGCATCCAAAGAACTGAGTCTTAAAAGTAAGAGAATTTGAATTTTTCAGAAAGAGGACACTCTTTAAGCGTCTATGTATCTATCTATCCATCATCATCATCATCATCATCATCCACTAACATCTATCTGCTAGAGAGAGTGGGGAAGAGAGAGTTCTCATCCATTGATTCATTTACCTAATAACCATAATAGCAAGGACAGAGTTGAAACCAAAGCTAGAGGCCTGGAGTACAATACAGATCTCCCAGGTGAATGGTAGAGACTCAGTTACTTGCAGCATAATTGTTATCTCCCAGAGTCTGCATTGGCTGAAGTCAGGAGCTGGATTGTGTCAAATCCAAGCAATCTCATGTGTCCACAGATTTTAGAACACTAGGAGACTATCTGTTCCCAATAAGGCAGCTTTGATTTTAGTCTTGCTGCTTGCAATCATTGTTTAAATATTGGATTTTCAAATTTTTGCATTGGGAAAAAGCTTTTATCTTTGTATTTTTCTTCAACAAATGGGATTATTAGGATTTAGCAATGAGATCTTAAAACAATTTTTGAATCATCTGTCTTTAGAAACATCCAAGTTAGGAGAATAAAAACATGTCCTTCTCATCAAAATAGATGCAATTGGAGACCGTTAAGTTTAGTGAAATAGCCAGTCCCCAAATGACAAGTATTATATATTTTCCCTGATTTGTGGTAACTAATATACAGAGAACAAAAAAAAAAAAAGTAATGTATGTATGTTAACTTGACTTTTGGGGATTTGATTATGGCTTAAAACCCTTGTCTAAATTTCTGAGGAGCAGTTGTTTTCCTACTAATTACTTTGCAAATTTTTTATTTCATGGAGGGACAAATTGTGATTATAAAGTAAACTGAAAGTATGTGACTGTGAAAATTAAAAGAAAAACAAGAAATAAAGGATGAAGTAGAGTGGGATTGGGAGAACGAATACAGAGTTGGAAATATCGTTTTGATCTTAAAAGTGAAATATATGAAATGTGTTCTTCTTATATGCATAAAAATGTAGAAGGAAAATACCACGGAACAAGATTAATAGTAAACAAAGCAAAAACATAAAACTGTCACTTTAACAGTTTTGGCTGGTTTTTCAATGATTTTTGTCCTCTTATTGAAGTCTATCCTAGCTCTATAATAAAGATATGATCAAGGTCCCAGGCTGTGATTTTCCCTATTTTTTCTTAATTATCTCCACTGCTTCTCAAGTATCAGCCATGGATTCTTTTTGCTTCTAATACTTTCGACCCTGTTGCATGAGGTGTTTCCAGACTATTCATTGAAGTACCACCTCAGGCAGGGAAGACCTAACCCATATTCATCAGCTTAAATACAAGAGGAAAAAGGCTTGTGTAGCAGATTGGAATGAGATCTGGGCCATGGTGGGGTATGTTGCAGAGAAAACCCAGCTGAGGGATGGCTTGGCGGTTAGAACAGGCTTGGCAAAACATCAGAATTTAAGATTTCTTCCAGTTGATTTATAACAGCAAAACTTGTTGGTTATGATGTATTTAAATTAGTCTAAGTTGCTATTGTTTTAATTCAGCAAATGAAGATTGGCAATAAGAAGTAGAGACTTTTGGAGCTGGAAAAAATTTCTCAGTGTTTGATTCGTTTCTCACTTTAGATATTTAGGTGCTATAGTCAACACCCCAGCATCAAAACAGCATAGTGAATAAGCAAGCAGGCTATTAGCCTAAACATACCAACTCTGGCCTTTTTTTTACTTTCTTCTATTTAGCACATCAGAAAATAAAGAATTTGCTCGTTAGAAGCATCTGGGGAGAGGAGCACAGAGATAGCAGATGTGGAATTAGTAGGTGTGAAAAGTTTCAGCTTCCTAAATGGGATCCTTGGCACTGACTGTCTTCTTTCTTCTCTGAACCTTAAAATACATTTTCCACCTAAAAAATAGTGAGAACACAGTCCAGTCATTATAGTAGCAATCACTTGAAGAATAAAATTCAACAATTTGAAATGATTATCTGGCTGCTTTTAGGAAATTAATAATGATATGCTGAACAGGCCTCCCCCTCCCCCAAAAGGAGGGTTTCAGGTACTTTTGTACAAGTTAGATTTTTTTAGAAGGGAATTCAACTTTTTAGAAGGCTACCAGAGGATGGAACTTTGAGTGTCACCTATCCGAGCATGTAAAACTGACATCTTTGTCAGTTGTCATTGTTGGGGGAGAGGCTTCCCTGAAAGCTTTTCCCTCATTGTTTCTTGAAAGTGTCAGACAGCTCTGCCTGTACCTTTTACTTGCATTAACATCATGCAGTTCCCCTGGGCAATTGCTGGGTGGCAGCAGAAGTGTTCAAGCAGAGTCTGGCCTGTGGGACACATAGAACGTTGGAGCCACAGTGTTCTTAGGTCTGCTTAACCCTGAATACCTACTGGTTCCCTGCAGGAAGCAAGAGGCTGCTGGGACAGAGCTTAGTAGGGCAGAAGTTTACTTTCCATTGTTTGTCATTGGCCATTTAAAAAGGGGTGAAAATAATAACAAAGCTTACTACAATGTATTAAGCAGTCACTACGGGTGATAAATGCTGCATTAGCTCTTCAGTTTCAGGATCAGCACTATCAAGATATTATTATCTCCATTTTTACAGATGAGGAAGCTAAAGTAGAGGAAGATAAACAAATATACTCAAGGCCACAAAGCCATCAAGTAGTATACACAGGAGGAAACACAGATCGCAGTGATACCAAAATGCACGCTTTTCCTACCGCAAAGCAGCTACCCCAAAACAGATAAAGGCAACTGCAAAAATCTCATCTCTGTTTTCATGGTGAGTGAATCATGGGAACGGAAGGGTTTTGGCTACAGACAAAAAACAAAACACAAAACAAAACAAAACAAAAAATCAACCATGAGAGCTCAGTATCTTAACATCCTGGAATCTGAAAAATCCTTGTGTACTCATTATTTGATTGGATATGCACACACTTCAATTATGTAGACAGGTAGGTAGTCCATTTGGAATTTTATACTTGAAAAAACTGAGGCTCACTTGAATGTGACATCACCTTACCAAAATCTTAGTTAAATAAAGGCGGAGCTGAGGTTCTGGGACCTTGACTAGTTAGTTCCTTCCTGTCCTGCTCCTGAACCCCTCGGCATACACAATAATGCCTTGTAAAGATGTATTTTTTTTTTCTGTGTGAGAAGTCTGCTATGATAAGTTGGCACCAAGAGAATGGTGTACTGGGTTGAGAAGGTCCCCATTCACTTGATGGCACATGTCTTTCATTACTAAATGATCCGTATGCACATTTATGATGCTGCCTGCTTAAGCTGCAGCTGTTTACAGAATCCTGCACATAGTCAATACCTAACTTAAGCTGGCCCACATGCACATAAAGAAACTGTGAATATATTGCTGCTTTACTAAGGGCCCTTAGTTCATGCCAAGATTCCAGTAAACTCAGATGAATGTGCCCTGGCAGAAAATAGGAAAGAAAAAAAAATCTAGAGAACTTATTTAGGTTTAACATGATTTATTTTGGGAAATAATGTAAATAACTTATTTTAGCATCCTGTTCATATCTGAGGAACTTCCAGAATTTAGAAGACACTAAGACTTAACAGAGCATCTAAGACACAAAGAGAGATTACTTATATTAAATTATATATATTTATAGGGACAGGAAAAAATAAGCAGTCCTTATCTCTTCGGAAAATGTGTGGACCCAGGAAGCAAACCACTGTGGGTTTGAATCCTGATTCTTGTTGCTCGTACTATGAGTATAGGTTAACACTCCACTTTTCTGACCCTTGGTCTCAGTCATAAACATAAAAATAACAGTAATAACTCTGCAAGGTAATTGACCAGTCTAAATGACTAATATTTAGAAAAACTGAATGCAGCATTTGCATCTTTTGCCTTTTTCCTGCAGCTTGATGCCCCAGTGTGTCTCATGTGCTTTAGATTCCAGTGAGCCCACGTGTTTTATTCTTTATAACACAAACACACTACATATATAAGAGTACAACTCAATACTTGATGGGAAAAATTCAGTGCAGTCAATCCCTTCATAATTTATTCACGTCATAGATTAACCACATTATAGTATGCTTTTCCCATATGTAGTTTAAGCATCTATTATTATATGTGGGATCTGCTTTGACTTGCATTCCTGAACACGTATAATTAAATGTTATGTTATAGCGGGCTTCACAGCATTGGGTAATGAAAAGAATTCTGACCTTGTAATCAGTAGAATTTTGTGCCAAGTTTACTAGCCACTAGTTGTGTGATTTTAGATGGCCTCAATATAGCTCAGGTGAGCAATAAAATTTTGATTCATTTTCAGATCGATTTGTCTGTATTTTTTCTTCTATTGATATAAGGGGTCTTCAAAAATTCGTGAAAACAAGGCCCAGTACTATGGCACAGCTGGTAAAGCCACCATCTGCAATGTCAGGATCTCATGTGGGTGGCACTTAGAGTCCCAGCTACTCCATTTCTAACTCAGCTTCTTGAGGATGGCTCAAGCACTTGCACTTGGTCCTCTGCCACCTGTGTGGGAGATGCAGATGAAACTCCTGGTTCCTGACGTTTGGTTCAGCCAAGTCCTGCCTGTTGTGACCCTTTAGAGAGTGAACTAGCAGTTAGTTCTCTCTCTCTTCTTCTTCTTCTCTTTGTCTTTCTCTGTATCTCTTTCAAGTAAGTAAATAAATAGACACATAAGTATTTTTTAAAAAATAATGGAAATACATATTATAAAGTCTATGCATGGATTTGAAGACTTTTTGCAGTAAAATTAGCTTAGATTTTCATCCTACAACTATAACAACTTCTCTCCTTATGTAAGTTGAAATACCAGTTTATGTGTCCATCATGCTTCTTTGGAGTAGAAACAAATGTCATTATTCTAATTAAAATCAGCTCAATAGAGAATAAGCAAAATGCCATTATCCCCCTTGTGGCTGTTCAATGCTGAATATTAGATACCAGTATCATTCATGATACCAGCTCTTTAAGTCCACTGGCCAGCTGAAACAAGTTCCCTAGGTTACAGGAAGGTGGTGCTAGAGATCCTTCTCTTAGATTAATTATGAAGTCTTTTGTTAGACTAAAGGAATCATAGAGTCACTAAATTGGAGACCACCCAAAGAAGTTATATTCTCTTCAGTAATCCTTAGGTGTGATTGTCTAGCCTGTGTTCAAAGACTTTCGTTAAAAATGAATTCAAATTCCTGCCTAGCCTGTCTTACCATTGATGACTTGGGCTACGATGGTTTGTCCTGTGCTCAGTTGAAATTAGTTCCTCTTGAAACTGTCACCTGTTAGTCCTAACATTTTGTCCTGAAGTTACTCAGAATCAAGAATCAATTTAGTAACTCAGGATCTATTTAGTTAACTAGTCAACAGGCTGAACAATGTTAACATAGTTCCTTGATGTATACAACAAGCACTGAGAGGTAGCATATTATATTTTGCTTTTGTTCTAGAATGTTGGGATGTATCACATGCTACTAGATGTAAACATACCTTGTTTAGATGAAAGGAAGGATTCAGGAAAAATGATAAGAAACCTGGAAATCGAATGTCCATATCTTCCTTCATTTCCAATCTTCCTAGATCAATTGTACCCAGAATGTGAGACACATTGTACTTTGAAGTCACAGAAAAACTGAGGGGATTTGAGTTCTAATCCCAGTTTTGTTACCATTGTCTGTATGTGCCATTGGATAAGTCAATTCCTTTTTCATGCTTACAGAAGGTAAATTGTATTTATAATACAAATGCCTTTGTATTATTTGTCTGCGATATTTCTGAATGAGAGGATCAACTCATTTGGTGGATCTCACCCAGTATTTGTCTCTTCTTGGTCAATGTAAAGTAGCAAGAAAAGCATTTCATCTTTCTCTTTGTGTTTGAACTTTATCGAGTCCCACTCTGCCTCTTCTGTGGCATGAGCTTCTGTTCCCTTGTGGAGCCTGTCTGTGCAAATTTCAATGACAAGTTCACTTTTACTTTGGAGTTCTCGTATTACTCAGGATCTAAACAATATCATAGACCTTAAAGGGGAGTGGTGTCCCTGATTTTTTTGAATTTGAATGTTGCTCATGTAGATGATCAAAGAGAGTAGAAATTGAGACATCTGAACTAAATATTTTCAAACACTTTATAATGTAGGTACAATGGAATTTTGTTCACTGATGCAGATTTTATGAAACAGTCCCGACTGTTGGTTACCAACTCCCCCCCCACCCACCCACCCAAAGACTGAAGAATTAGGCATATCCCTCTACTTGGTTGTAGGTACTTCTAGCCAGTTTAAAAACCTTTCAAGGGAGATCACATTTAGATAATAAGAAGTATGTAGGTTTGATACCCAACTCTACTTTTAACTCTAGCTTCTTTTCCTTTTTTATTTTTTTAAAGATTTATTTATTTTTCTTGAAAGATCAGATATACAGAGAGGAGGAGAGATAGAGAGGGGAAGATCTTCTGTTTGCTGATTCAATCCCCAAGTGACTGCAATGGCTGAAGCTGAGCTGATCTAAAGCCAGGAGCCAGGAACCTCCTCAGGATCTCCCACATGGGCACAGGTTCCCAAGGCTTTGGTCTGTTCTTGACTGCTTTCCCAGGGCACAAACAAGGAGCTGGATGGGAAGCAGAGCTGCCAAGATTAGAGCCAGTGCCCATATGGGACCCCGGCATGTTCAAGGCAAGGACTTTAGCTACTAGGTTACTGCACTGGGCCCATAACTCTGGCTTCTTGCAAATGCAGAAGCAGGGCCATAGTAAAGTAATTAAGTCCCTTCCATCTATGCAACCTAGCTCTGGATTTTGGCACTGATCCCAGCCTTGGTGCATTTATCCCTATCTATCTCCCCCTTCTTCCCTCACTTTCTAAGATAAACCAGTACATTTCTGGCAAATGGACATCAAAAATATTTACTTAAAGTCATGTGGAAAGAGTTGATTGATTTTGATCACATTTTGAAGTCTATGGATAGTTAATTTTTATGCTTTAGAAAAAAAGTATAAGGGTGCATTAAGTTCCCTAAAAACCTGTATTGAGTATTTATTGAATCTTTATATATGAAAGGAGTATAGAAACTATTGACTATAATAATCATAATCCACAAAGCCACATATTTGTCAAATATTTGTTGAGGTTAAGGCAAGATATGCATTCATGCCATTTGAATGCTGTCAGAAGGAGTAAATGGGATATGTGCCACCTGTAGAGAAGTGTGCAGTCCTTTTCACTTTGATTTGACTGCTCCATGTAAATTTTCTTTTTGATAACATGAATTAGAAACCAAGCAGCTTGCCCATAAAAGTAAATTTTCAAGCCAGGTTCAAATAATATGTTCAAGTAAGGTAAATGTAGACTAGATATCAGTATAAAAGACTAGATATCAATATAAAAATATAGAGGTTTGCACACTGCTAATTTACTAGTTGTAGTATCATACAGTTATATAACACACTCCATGCTGTAACAATTACTTAATCAATATGCTGTAAGTTGCAATATGTTCTCTAACAGTGCAGAGCAGCTGACATGGAACAGAAAATTCATAATGCTGTAAATAGAATATAATATAACCTCTGGAGGTTGAATAGCACCTAGGCAGTAGAAATATGAAGATAGTTAAAGAAAAAGCTCTGCTGGGTGGAAATTGCAACAATAACAAAGACACATGTTACAGAAAGAATAGAGAAACTCATAAAGAACTGAATAGATACAGTTTTGCTTGAGTATAGTTAGTGCATAGAGGACAGTGAAGATAGAAATGAAGGCAGAGGAAGGAGAAAGACTAGATATCAGTATAAAAATATCTGTATTTGAAAGTATTAAGTATACTGTTGAATTTTAAATGAAGTGTATCCATATAGCAGTGTAAATGTTTTCAGAATAATTTGTTTGGAAACCGGTTAAGGGGAAGCGAGGAATAGAGAGGAGAGAGAGAGAGAGAAAGAGAGAGAGAGAGAGCCAGAGCCAGAGCCAGAGCCTCTGTCTGTTGGCTTATTCCCCAGATAGTTGCAACAGCTAGGGTTGGTCAGGCCAGAGCCAAGTGCCAGTAGCTTCATTCAGGTCTCCCTTGTGGGTGGTAGGGGCCCAAACACTTGGGCTTGTGTCACCTGCTTTTTCCATACCACCATAAGGGAGCTGGATCAAATATTATTTTATGATACAGTTCCATAGACTGGGATTTCCCTTATCCCACTCCCCAAAACCCCTTTCCCCCACACAGATTTCCTCTATGCTTGTACAAATGTAGTTCTTCATAAATCATTGTAAGTCCATCATTGCAGGCATGGACAATGTCATAGAGTCCAGTGTCCTACTGTAAAGATACATTTTAACAATTTCTTTGAGAGTCTATTTGATCTGAAAGTACAGATGCATATTGCATTGTATCCTCACATCTGGATTATAGTTACTATACATCCTTTAAATGAAAAGCCATAAAACAAAGCAACAACAGGAAGAAAAATAGAAATTTACAATGCCACGAAGTTAAGTAACATGCTACTGAATGACTAGTGCATCACTGAAGAAATGAAAATCAAGAACATTGTTGAAGAAAATGATGCTACTGTATGACCTATGAGTCAGTGAAGAATTTAATATGAAAAAAAAACTTTTGAAGATATGATTAAAAAATAAAATCCATGAGATATAATTTCTGCTGATCTTTGTTGGTGAGATGTGTCTCCTGTAGGCAACCTTTAGATTTTTTTAATCCAATATACTAAACTATGATGTTTAATTGATGGGTTTAAGTCCTTTACATTCAAGGTTACTATGAAATGGTGATAATTTTGTCCTGTCATTTTAGCAATGGCCTGTTCGTTGTTTAATTTAGTCTTCTGTTGTTATTTTACTGTAATGTTTTTCACATTTGCCTTTGGTTTTGGTGGGTACTATTACTTTTCTGTCAAGAGAACATCTTTAAGTATCATTTGAAATGAGGCAAATTCTTTAAGCTTTTCCTTACTGTGGAAAGTTTTATTTTATTTTCAAAGTCAAAGGAAAGCTTTGTTGGTTATGTTATTCTGGGCCAACAATTTTTTCTTCTTAGAATCTGGAATATGCTGCCCCATTCTCTTTTGGCCTGTAGAGTTTCCTGTGAGAGGTCATCTGTGAATCTGACTGCCATTACTCTATAGGTCAATTGACTTTTACACAAAAAACATGTAAGTATATTTTCCTTATCTTCAACTAAAGAGAGCTCGATTATCATATGTTGTGGTGAGGACTGCTTTTGGTCGACCTTATTGGGAGTTCTGTGTCTTCTCTGTATTCTGTTTCATAACTCTTTCTCCAGATTAGGAAAATATTCTTTTATTATTTCATTAAATATGTTTTTAAACCCAGCTTTGCTGTCTGTACCTTCTGGAACTCCTATAACTCTTATATTTGTCCTTTAACTAGTGTCCCTTAATTCTTGGTTTCTTTTCTTAGTTTGATTCAATTACTCTTCCAGCATTTTGATTGTTTTGCCATTGTGGCAAGAAATATCTTTCAATTCTGAGATTTTTTTCTTCTGCCTTACTTACTCTGTTATACAGACTTTATGCTGAATTTTAATTTGCTACTTTGTGTCCTTCATTTATAATAATTCAGCTTGATTTGGTTTCACTGCTACTATTTCCTGTGTGACATATTCCATGAATACCTGTATGTGCTTCTCAGTTTTGATAAGAATCTTTATAAGTATGTTCAATCCTTTATCCCCCATCTTCAGTGTATTCCTCAGTTAACTCTGAGGTTAGCAAAGGTTTTTCTCCTTTGCAAGGGAGTCTTCAGTAATATTCACTGTGCCTGTTTCACTTCTTTGCTCTTGATCATTATACATCTCATTAATCTCCTTAGAGCAGGTTTCTAGGCTGTGTCACCCACAGGACTACAGTTTGATTTCACTGATTGCATTTGGTACCTGGTTGTTTGAAGTCACTTGTGCTACTTCCTCCAAAGAGTTTCAGGTATGGGTTCTTGTGTTGGGTTTCCACCATGATCTCTATAGCCCCAGCTTCTGGCTTGCCACTCTCTACCTCCTGTGATCTCATGCTATGGTTGCACCATTTTCTGTACAACCTCTTTTCCCACTTCTGGTTCAAGCAGTTTCCACAATTAGGGAGACTCTAGATGCCCTAAACAGCTAGGTTGTTGGCAGTGCTGATCTTGCCGTTACCTGCTGGCTATTAAGTATTAGGACTACCTGGACCTATTTAGACCAGTTGGATGACAAAGTCAGAATTATTTTCCTGGTGAGAACAGTACAATGTACTGAACTGGAAGTGAGTTTGCTCTCAGCTCAGTGCTTGCACAGTTCACTGTTGTCCCTGTAGTCTCAAAGTTTTTTCCACACTGTGCAAAATGGCACCTGATGTGCTACTGGTGGAATTCTTAAATTGCTGAATATTAGATCTGGAGGCTACCTGGACCTGTTTTGGGTGGAACCTGTAGGATGCCATGTCGGTGCAATACACTGAGCCATTAATGATTTTGTTCCCAGCTTAGTCCATGCACAATCTTGGACCAAAGCTTTTGGTCCACATTGATGCCCAATGTGGCTCTGATCAGGGTCTGGCCTTTGAAATCCACACTGTTACTGTACTGCTTGTTTGGTGTATACTACTCTGTCTCTGCTCATGGTTAATCAAACAATTCAGCAAGATGGGCAGTTCTTTGCCTGGGTTTACCTCCTGAGATCCCAGTGAACTCCCCTGTGGATGTTCCCCAGGTGGGAACCTGTTAGCTAGTGGAGCTCAGTTCGCCACTTGTTGACTGCTGCTGGAATGTCTCGTCAACACCGCACCATTGTTTCCACTGCTTTCTCATGTCTCCAGGCGCCCCTCTGCTGTTGGGCTGTCTGTCCTTTCCTATTTCCTGGAATGTGCCCTCTCTGCTTCATCCTGGCTAATGGTTCCCCATCTGTTTAAATTTGTCCTTACCCTATTTTGCCATCTTGACCGTCTGGAATATTATTAAGTGCTGCTTCAATGAGACCCATGAAACAGTCTACATGACTGACAGCATGAAGAACAATGGGAGAATTGGTCTGAGCAGGAATGCAAGAGAAAGGGAAATATTCTATTGCCACAGTAGAACAGGTAACAGAAGATGTGTACCTGAATTATTGGGAAGACTACAAGAATAAAGAGATAATGGTGGTCCCTGTGGAAGAGGCACAGCAGTACATCTTGATTTGATGCTACAAATAGGGTGCTGGGGTGGAAACTTCCAAGTTGAAAGAGCAGAAGGAAAACATTTTAAAATGGCTCTCACCAGAATTCTAGGATGCAAGGTGGTTGTTTTGGGTAGGAAAGAAGTAGGTGGGAAAACCTGTTTCAAGGGAAATAGGCAGGAATCAGTATTGAGTAAATATCAGAAAGCAGAATAAGTGAATTCATACAAAGTTGGGCCATAAACAAAATTTCTTAGAGTATAATGTCATTTTGTTTGTTTGTTTGTGTATCTACCAAATAATTTTAGACCACAATTTACTTGTCGGCATGATGGCCTAGTGGCTAAAATCCTTGCCTTGAACTGCCAGGATCCCATATGAGCACCAGTTCTAATCCTGGCGGCCCCGCTTCCCATTCAACTCCCTGCTTGTGGCCTGGGAAAACATTCAAGGACAGCCCAAAGCCCTGGGACCCTGCACCTGCATGGGAGACCCAGAGCAAGCTCTGGCTCCTGGCTCAGGTCAGCTCAGCACCGGCCACTGAGACTGCTTGGGAAGTCAATCAGTGGAAAGAAGATCTTCCTATCTTTCCTCTCTGTATATCTGACTTTCTAATAAATTATTAAAAAATAAAAAATGTCCAAATATTGCCTCATACACACTTTAAATATTGGGGTCTGAAAGATTTCAACTTAGCAAAAGGATAGTAGATCTTGTGTATCAAGCATAAAGTGTAAAAGGCAGATATTATTAACAGTGCCTAGCATCTTCCTAGGCTTGGTTTGTGACTGTCTCAAATAATAATTTGAGATTATTTGTGATGGCAATTTTGGCACTCTGGTTGAACATGGGCATATCCCCTTAAGCAAGCTGCATCCTTGGGAAAATACCAAGAGAAAAAGGTTTTCTGTAAACACCTAATTTTCATTTCTTCCTCCTTTCTTTTAGTTGGTACATAAAATTAGTGATTACTGGGCCACGTGCGTATTTACTGGACCACATGCTTTAGGGATGAATCATTGTAGCCTCTTCTCTTTGCCTCCTTATTACTGCATTTCTAACTCCATTTCTGTCTCCACTATAATTGCAGCACTGGGTGAGACACTACTCCAGAAGGAATTAGCTGAACTGTAGTGGTTTGGCACCTGAAGGCCAGAGCGGAAATTTAATGAAGTAGCAGGAGGGATGTGTGAAATGTGCAGCCTTGTGGCTTTCTGCTCCACAATGCAGCTTCCCCTATGGTTTCCAGCCATCCTAGGGCCTTTATAGCATTGAATATGTGATGAAGAAAAATTCATATGATGCACTTGATCCAAATACAATCATCAGACTATGAGGAAAGCTCATGTAGCAACTCCTATTCCAAGATCCAAGGGGCATTTCAGAATTACATATTTCTGAAAACAGTAAATTCAAAGTAAGCCAAATTAACTTCGGTGCTCTGATTGTGTCAGTGAACAAAAATGAATAGGATAAAGTTAAGCATGGGAATACATGAATACATGCAACTTTAGTCCTTTGAAACAAGTTTTTTTTCAGCTTTGATTTATGATTGAAACTTCCTAAATTTAAAATGAAACATTCACTGTGATTTTGAAGTGGATAAAGATTGGTGAGTGCACATTGTACCGGAGACTGAGTGAAAGTTGACGGTCATGAAATTTTAAAAGCCAATTAATCAGAGAGGTTGATTGATTGAAAAATTGGCTTAGGGACTTTAAAATAACAGCAGCAATAGTAGAAGAACATATTGAGGAACATGGCAACATCAGCCCAAGAGTTAAGCTGCAGTTATTCCTTTATTAGTTCAGTTCCACTATGTATGTATGCTCAAACCATCATCACATTGTATATAACAAATTGAAAACTAGTATGTGCTTCAACCTGCCCAGGAGTGAGAAACTCACTGTTTCTTCACATGGCCCTTCCATTTTTTAATGATGTGAAACTTAGACAATACTCTGTTACCAAATCTGGGCCAACCGATTTTTAATTTCTTTTTTTAATTTTATTTTTTGTCTCCAGGCTTACTGATCCTCTTCACAAAGTATGTCCCTTCAGAACAAAGAGTCCTGTCACCATGCACCCTCATAGTATCCTTGGCTATTTAATTAGGGCTTGGTGGTTGTCTTCCCATAGCATTATTTGTATTATTGTAGACTTAAAATTCAGCTGTAATTGTCAGACTAAGGAGCAAGGACTGGGAAACTTAATGCCCAGGTCATAAGATTGAATCTTCCCAAAATAAATATTTGGGCAATGGTTGCAGGTTTCTAGGGGTTGGGATGGGTTGGGGGTCTCACAGCCTTAGGTCTTTTTGCCTAATACATAGTGCTGGAATTGGTGCAGAAGACCATATTTTTTCACAAATAGAGGCTCACCTCAATGTGTATTATTCCATATCAGTCATGGAGTGAGTGATGCTCTGAGAAAAGCCTGTCCATACATGTCTCATTTGTAGCATATACTCGTTAAATAAGCTTAGGTGTGACAATATGGAGGGAGACAAATGCCTAAGATTCAGCATACATTCTTGAATGTATCAGAGTTTAATGCAACCTTAATTTGTTCCATTTGGAAAATAATCCCATATTCTGTGCTCAGGAATTGTCCTAGTGTTCTAAAAAAAAAAATGTGAAATCCTGGGCTGAAATACAGGTAGAATTATTTCTACTCAATAGCCTCATTCTGGAATTTGAACACAGGTCTATCTTTCAAACTTGTATTCTTGTTTTTCTTCTCCTATCTCCATATTAAAATAAGAGGGATGAACAGGAAGGCATATCCGGTATGTGGGTTCCAGTTCTAAGTTTTGTGCTTAAGGTTCTTGGGAAGTATATAAATGACCTAAAATAACAAAAATACACAAGACAAACTTTCAGGATGTATCTGTGATCAGTGATGTCTAGGCTGGAAGTCACCTTTTTTTAAATTAAAATGATGAGGTAGTGAACATTGTATGCTTTATAGGCCATATGCATGTACCACAAACAATTGCACCATTGTAGAAAGAAAGAAACCATAAACAGTTTCTAAATAAATGCAAGAATCCATGTTCCAGCAAGGTCTTATTTCCAATAATATGGCATAGAATAGATTTGCAGTGTGTTTATGCCTGTCAATATTTATTGCAACCCTATGATACAGAGAGTATCATCCCTATATTACATGGACAATCTAAGTCTCAGAGCCATTAAGTAATTTGTCTAAGGTAATAGAAATAGAAATTGTCAGATTAATTTGTACTTTAAATTATATCATCTGCCTGAAATCCTGTGTCCATATACATGTACATATATTTATATCTATCTATTCTAGTATGGTATCTGCTAAATGGAGAAACCTCAGTGAACGGTTTAAGAACAGCAACACATATATTCTAAATAGGAACACTTGCATCTCATTTAATACTTTTGTCACCCATTTTCTTTTCCATCCTTATACTCCTCTAAACTGCCCAATGGAAACCAGAATATAAAGCTTTCATGCATGTCAGACCAGAAGAAAATCATACAATGGGACATGTGAGAGACAGCCCTTCATCATGATGGAGCTGTTTGTCATAATGGAAAGAACACAGGACTTGAAGTCAGATTATCTGGTTTAAAGTGCAACCCAACCCTACAATTTCTATTTCTATTACCTTAGGCAAATTAATTAATGTCTCTGAGTCTTAGACTCTCCGTGTAATAGAGGGAAGATGCTATCTGCATCATAGGGAGGTAATAAACACTAATGGGTATAACACCCATGGCAGACATTGTGGATTATCTACTCAACAACCAACCACTGATCCTCTTCTCCATTCTAACCAAAGCCAGCTTTACTTATGCATTTACTCTCTTTGTGATTCAGGGAAGATGGTCCCCGTCCCCAGAAGTAAATGATCTCAAACATTCCCTTGGCATTTAATGGTTTAGCAAGAGTGCCTGACCCTATTCAATAGCAAGCAAGTAACTGAACCTGCTGTGAACTTGATGTTGTTTAAAGACCTCCATATGCAGCAACTAGGTTAATTTACTATGAACTGGATATTATTCACCGTTTTGGTATTTGCAAACCCCCAAGCTATATAATTATTGGTTTTATGTACATGTGTGTGCACCTCTGTGTGTGTGTGTGTGTATATACATGTGTGTGAGACAGAGAGGGAGGAAGGGAGAAAGGGGGAGAGAGAGCGAGAGAGAGAAAAAAAGAAAGAATGGGAGTAGTATATATGTGACATATTTATTTTTATAAACTTAAAACCAAAGTATAACAGTACATTCTCAGCTTTCTGAATGTTGAAATGCAAACTAAATATCCATTGTAAACCTGATCTCAAAAGAATTATGTGCTACTTTGATAAATAAGTTTTGTGTTTAATGACTCCACTTGTATTGTTTGACACTTTGTCTTATTCAGATACCTACTAGGTTCATATTTTCTTCTTTTACCTCTGGGTCCTTTCGACACACAGGCAAGATCTTGAAAGACACCTACAGGATAGTTGTAAATGACTATAAGCAGCGTGAAAGAGCTTCCTAAGCGAGAGTAATGTCAATAGACACCAAAGAAGTTTCCAATGAAAATGAATCACAAACACTGGAATTTTAGGCATCAGCCAGTGCATAGAGTGGTGTTATTTTGGGCAGTGGGTCATCCAGGCACTCATGAAGTCATATCTTGTAGGCGTTTGTTCTTTTAGCAAGCCAAGCCAGCTCCGGTTGCTGCTTCCACACACTCTACAAACACCTGTATCTGCCTGGGCATGCAGATCAGAGAGTGGGAGAGAGGGCATTAAACACACGGTTCCATGCTCCATTTTCTTCTCATTCCACCTCCTACTATTCCTCTCCTTCTGTACTTACGTTTTCACCTTTCTGCCTTTGCTTTTTCTGTCTCTGTTTCTCTTTCTTTCTCCTCCTCATTCATTTTTCTGCTTCACCCTTTCTTTTGTAGCTGCTTTCATGAAATGATACTTTCTGGATTTTTCCACAGAACTCCCTTAGGGCATTTCAAGAAATATTGTTTCAGCTCCTTGTTTTGATTACTCCAAACAGGCACTCACAGCTGGCCCTTTTTCTTTTCGAGTAAAACCACAATCCACTCAGCAAATCACTGCCTTTCGTTTTGCTGGCTGCAGAGAGAAAGGATCAGAGAGGCGAGATGAGGATGTGGAAGGGGGGATGGGAAGATAATGACAGATGTGATGATAATTAATATTTTTTGTGTCTGAATAGTGAAAGTCTCATCCAAGTCGCTCAGCCAAGCCCAAGAAGTAAAACTCTTGGTGTGTGGGTTTAAGTGCTCTGCAAGTGGCATGCTGAGGCTGGTTAGATGGAGTGATGCTGTATGGGTGGAATTCTGTGGTTTTCTTTTATTATTATTATGGAGTAAACCATGCATAACTAAAAAGGAAACTTTAAATCAACCTACGCTCAGTGTGAATTAATGCATTGGGTCTGAGTTACCTAGCCCATATTTTAAAGCACCAGAAAGTTTATGTATTAATTATTAAAGGCTTAGGATTTCCTTGACCATTCATTTTCATTTCTGTATAAAACCTCAATTATTTGTTCCTCATATTTTATCATTATTAAAAGCAACAGGACATCCCACGTCTGACTGGTGATAATTTTCAGATCCATAAAAATACCAGTCAGCTTCTGACAGAGTTCAGGAAATAGCTGCTACGTGACTCAAGTTTTATTAAATCTTTATTCCAAAAGCCAACAAACTATTTCTTTAATATTTCATATTATGGGGGGATTTGGAAGGCAGGAATAGAGAGGGAGACATTCCATCAAAAATATCCAGTGTTGGACCAAGCTGAAGCAAGCAGCTCAGAATACTATCCTAGTTTCCCATGGCACAATCATTTGAACCATTGTCTTGTACTTCCCAAATGCTTTAGCAGGAAGCTGGATTGGAAGCAGAGTAGTTAGGACTCAAACTAGCACTACAATGTGAGACGCTAGCATAATAACCAGCAGCCTTACCCACAGCACCACAGTGACCGCCCCTGTTTCTTTCATGTTAGCAGAAATTAGTTAACAAGATTTCCACATGATATGACGTGCTGAAGATGTTTTTAAGATTCTTTTTATTTTTATATGAAAGGCAAAGTTACAGAGAGAAGAGACAGAGAACTTTCATCTGTTGATTCACTCCCTGAGTGGCTGCAGTCTGCAGGGATAAGCTAATCTCAAGCCAGGAGCTAGGAGCTTCTTCTGGGACTCCCAGATGGGTTCAGGGTCCCAAAAACTTGAGCTATCCTATGCTTCTTTCCAAGCCATTAGCAGAATTGAAAGCCAGGACATGAACCAGCACTCATTTGGGATGCTGTCACTGCAGATAGGAACTTAGCATACTATTCCAAGGTACTGCCCCCTGTTCAAGACTTTTGATGCTGTGAAAGTAGCATATTTTATTTTTAATGAAAAAAAATTACTGTGAAATTCAGTTTCAACAAAAACAATATCGATGGATTCACAGAAGCCAAGACAGAAAATATTGTTATAAAAAATAGTTAGCAATTATTGGACTATAATTCAGTCATTGAACCTTTGTTAAAACTAAGGATGACAAGGGGTTGTTACCCTTCTTTTCATATCAGCCTTGGAAAAGGCAAAAAAAAATGCTAAAATTTTCTGTCCTATTTTTAAAAATAAGGAAAAGGAAGACACGGGGTGACAGGGAAATTCAGTTAATTTTCAAGATCATATACAACTTGTGTTAAACCAATCAAATGTCTCAGTATATGGTTTAACAGTATGTGTAGCTATTTTCATGTTATACAACAAGCAAGAGGCTTACAGACTTCCCCCTTCTTCCGTGACCAAATTGGTTTTTTTTTTTTAAAGATTTATTTTTATTATTTTTATTGGAAAGGTGGATATACAGAGAGGAGGTACAGAGAAGATCTTCTGTCCGATGATTCACTCCCCAAGTGAGTGCAATGGCCAATGCTATGCCGATCTGAAGCCAGGAGCCTCTTCCGGGTCTCCCACGCAGGTGCAGGGTCCCAAAGCTTTGGGCCGTCCTCGACTGCTTTCCCGGGCCACAGGCAGGGAGCTGGATGGGAAGCGGGGCTGCCAGGATTAGAACCAGCGTCCATATGGGATTCCGGGCGTTCAAGGAGAGGACCTTAACCACTGCGCCATTGTGCCAGGCCCTGACAAAATTGTTTTTAAGGCAGGGAGCAGTCACTGACATATAGCAAAAATTGATACATAGATCTTAAAAGGACTGGTACCCAGTGAAGTCTCATCCAAACACCGTAGCTCTTGCTTTATACGTCCCATTAATGAAGACAACACTTGGGACATCTGCATCCCATATGGAGGCCCTGGATTCAAGTCCTGGTTCTACTTCCAGTCCTAGCCTCCTGCTGGGGTCCACCCTGGGGGCAGAAGATTATTGCTTGCCTACTCTCCTTACTACCAATGTCAGAGACCTAAAATTCCAGACTCTCAACTTTGCCTGATAAAATGCCCTGGTGGGCATTTGCACAATGAAGTAGTTACTCTGTTTCTCCCCCTTTTAAAAAAATGAAATTTGAAAATTTTAAAATGATGATCTTAATTATTTTTCTATAGTTTTAGTTCCCAACTTTTGTGGCTAAGTAGGGTTTACGTGTAGTTAGACTTTGACTTGTGAAAATTTCTCCCCAGGACCTGTCCCACCTGGCACAAGTTAAAGTGTCTACATTCTGCTGCACTAGTTCAATGGAATCACACCACATGAAAAACACATTCAGTGTTCCAATAAATGAAGAAATACCAGGCTGAATAAATTCAATTAGGCTTTTCACTGATGTACTTTAAAATTATCAAACTTGTCTGCATTATAAACATCTAAAACAGAATGTTTCCTAAAGTTTTGTAATCATAAAACTCTGTCTTCACAGACTCTCTTACATACATATTGCCACCATTGTATGTAGTTTTTAAAATATTTATTTATCGTGAAGTTAGAGTTACAGAGACAGAGTGAGAGACAGAGAGTTCTTCCATCTTCTGGTTCACTCCCCACAAAACTGTGATGGCCAACGCTGGGCCAAGCTGAAAGTAGGAGCCTAGTCTCCCAAGCACGTCTCACACAGGGTTGGGTACAACCTGGGTGGGTACCACATAGCTGGGAAGTAATCGGTCCATCTTCTGCTGATTTCCCAGGTGGATTCTTAGCAAACTAGATTGGAAGTATAATAGACACTTCTGAAACTGACACTCATATGGGATGCTGGCATTGCAGGGAACAGATGAACTCCCTGTACCACATCTCCAGAACCTCGTCATGCTTGTTGTTACTCATTACTTTCTCACAATTCTTTGTGGTGCACATTAATTCTATTACTTGAGAGCCACAGGCTAATGTTCCTCAAGGCCCTACAAGTCCAAGGGTCCTGCAAAAATTCAAATGTAGATCAGTCCCCAAATTCCATGAACCTTCCTTTGTACATCCCTGCCTTGTGCTCTCCCCAGTCACACTGTTGAGTTTCCACATATGATCATTTTCTCTGATATAAGCACCATCACATACCTACATCAGTTTTCATAGTTATTTGTCATGGAGATGTTGTCCATTCCGTGTTAGTCATGCTTAGTTGGGATTACTGCTGTGACGGATGAAGTCTCAGAAGTCATGGTTTGACCCTTCTCTGGACTAACTTCTGCAGCTTGCCTCTTCACTAGCTCTGCTACAGATGTACAGGCCCCTTTCATGTTTCTTTTAAAAGGGACTGTTTCTGTTCCAGTGTCCTTGGATTTGATGTTCTCTCTCCCTAGCAGACTGTTACTTAGTAGAACAAGGATCAAGCTCTTGTTTTCTTTTTATTTCCATTCAAATATCAACTAATAAGAAACATGACTACCCTTTTTAAAGAAGAATTGTACTTTTTTGCCATAGTCAGCCTTTTGGCTTTACTCTGGCTTATTTTTTCACAGTGCTACATCTTTTTACCACATATTATGCATTTGTTTTCTCTCTGTCTCCATGAATCAGAAGGTGAGCCTGGTGACACTTGATGTGGTTTGCAGGGCTGTTACCTGGAAGCCAAAACAGTATCAGCCCAGAGTGTGAGCTCAGTAGCTATTTACTAAGTGCAAATACGCGAAGCCTTGCATATTCCATGTTCCTGGCAACTCCCGGCTGTGGAGCAGATGCCTTTGTCAAGAAGAAGCAGATTTTCCTGGCCACATATTTGTAACCAGGACTGAGCTAGACCAGCTGAGAGCGAAGAATTGTGGCTGTGAAGAAACAGGGAGAATATGTAACCTCAGAGTTGCAGGTGAGCCATACCCAGGTGGAGAAAGAGGAATGCTTCCAAATTCTTGTCAAAGAGAAAGTAATTATGCCACTGCATAGAAATTTCAGTCATAAGGGACCTGAGGCCTGGGATTGAGAGCTGCAGAGGCTGTGTGGGTTCCAGGGCAGCTTTCTCCTTTCTGCTGTCTGTGATGTAGGAGGTCAAGTTACACTTTTCTACGTGCTATTGGGAGTGCTGCTCTTCTAATGAATGCCCCAATTTCACCTAGGTCAGTTTCAGTGGACTGGTTGTACATATAGGATGTAGTTGTTAGGACAAACAGTGCCTTAAATCTCAGCACTGACATTTAATGATGGATAACAGATCAGCGGAGATTCTGTGCCCTTTCATCTTTCCATTCTGCTGACTTTGTCCTGAAAACTGTGATGTTCATGCTTGTCACTGCTTGGTTGCAAAATGATGCTGTCCTGCACGGTCTCATATGCACAGTTCGGACAGGAAGAATGGGAAGTAGGAAGAGGCAGAAACTTCTTCTGGTTAGGATTTATCTTTTTCCTTTGAGGGATAAAGTCACCCTCATGGAATTCCACCTATAGCTTGTTGCCTATTCAGTATCTCAAAAACGACCATCTCTCGGTAAAACAATCAGGTGCTTTGGCTTTTGTGGATTTCTGTTTGAGGTTAGCAGAGAAGAGTTGCTGAAGGCAGTATCTGTTCTTTCCATTGATGATGCTGAGTGAACACTTTTAATTCTCAGAAAAATAACTCTTCTTTGTAACAAATGCCTAAAATAGCCACATTTTCAATTAGAGGCGTATTCTTGAAGCAAAACTTCCCTGCATTTATCTTTTCATATTTGCCCTGAAGTTGAAAGTGTGAATTTTTATATAAGATGTATTTATTTATGTAAAAAACAGAGTTACAAAAGAAAGACCAAAAGAGTGATCTTATACCTGCTGGTACACCCCACAAGTGGACGCAACAGCTAGAACTGCGCCAGGGTGAAACCAGGGAGCAGAAGCTTCTCGGTCTTCCACGTGGGTCCAGGGCTCAAGCTCTTGGATCATCTTCCACTGCTTTCCAAGGCACACTATCAGGGTACTATAGTTCAAGTGGAGCATCAGCACTAGAACTGACACTCATATGGGATACTGACTGTGCTACAATGTTAGCCTGTAAGTCGTAAAAAACGAAAAATAATTTTAGGTCGTAATCTGGGAAAGATTAGCAGAACTGAGTCAACATTAATGGAATATGACTGCCATTCACTAGGTACTCATAGATATTAACATTTTGATACTCAATAGAAAGTTTAAATCAGAACTGAAAAGAAAGCAAAGGGAAAATGAAAAATGACTTATGTATGCTTGTGTGTAATATTTGTGTATACACTTCTAGATTTTGAGCTAAATAATAAAATTAGCTTTCATGATGTTTATGTTTAGCTCAACCATATAGTTGCTTCTGTGTTCAAAGCTGAGTGATATATTGTATCTGTGGAGCAGGTGCTGCTATTGTGCAAACTGAGAGATATCAAAGCTTGTATGTCCTGTTTAGTTATTTCTGGAAGCTGTAGTAAGACTGCAACAGGAAGTAAATCAAAGCTCCAATGGTTAACATACATTTTCAGGGGCAAAGGAATGAGTAAAGTAGTACACAGCAATATTAGGAGAAATTACATGCTACTAACCATATTATTTGCAACTATTTGCCTATTTTTAAAATGGGTAAAAATCAAATCTCATGATCGTAAATACGTAACAACAGAGGTTCAATTCTATAAAAGAACTTGGGGGTTACATCCCATGTTTCTTTTCTTCTCCAATATTTCCTTCTGCTTTTTAAAAAAATAATTTCCCTCCCATTTTCGATGGGTCAGGGGTCTTGCTAGGCCAAATAATGGGTGAAACATTTAATTCCAATTTGTTGTTTTAACAACCCTAAACACATTTCACTATCATGGAAAAGCAAATTAACCTTCGTTTAGCGCAGGTAAAATGGGATTACTCATCTGATACTGCATCTATGCTGAAATCATCAATTTGTGCTAATACTATGAATTTCTAACTAAGAGGCTGAAAATAGTTTTGCAACAGACCACAGCTTGTTAGGCAGAGTTGGACTTGAAGCATACTTGCTGTTTGGGAACCCTTCTTCTCCCCTTTTATGGAAGCATGTATGAACAATTTGACCCCTTGTCACTTGCTGATGTGTTATGTATTACATAAGTCTGAAAGACGGAACACCTAGGCTGATAAGAACTGATTGGGCCTTTAACAAGTCGGGCCTGCGTAGTGAGGAGCACATCACACCTGCATTTCTTCCCCTGTGGCTGTCTCCACCTGCACGCCCCCCAGGCACATCAAACCCAAATCATCGTCTTTTCCATCTCATGCTTCCCCAACCAACTTGCTTCTCTTGTACAGTCCTTTATTTATGAAAATGTTCCCATCATCTTACCAATTATCCAGACCTGAAAAATCAGTCATCTTTTAGTTTTCCCTCTTCTTTCCTCCCAATCTAATCAGGTTGTCCAATCCTGTCAAGTTTATCTTTGCCACATGTCTGCCTTCCATTCCTACTGTCATTATTTTACTTTATACCTCTCAGTTCAATAATTATGATGGTTTCCTGAATGCACTACTGCTAGTGGCTAACAACTTTGTCTTTTGAGTGCTAATACACGATTCGAGTTCAGGTTCAACCATTTACCATCGTTTGTAATAGTGCTTACATTCTCTTCCTTTTTGTTCCCTTTATTTCTTTACCTATAAAATGATAATGGGGATAGTTCGCCATTATAGATCATGGTAAGGATTGGTCAAGATGATCCATTCAAATTGTCTAATGCAGCACTAAATAAATATTACCTAATATGAAATTATTGGATTATACTACCAAGATCTCAAGAGTCGTTAAATTCATTCAAATTAACACTATCAAATTGTCTTCATAAAACACTAGTCTGGTCAACTCATCTATACTCAGAATTTTACCACTGAGGCCCCAATACCCAGTTATGCTTTCTAAACCATATTCAGGAAATCTCAGGTAACAAAATTGCAAAGGCATCTATGTTTAGTTGGGAATATGCCATAAATATTTGAAGTATGAATTTTAGTCAGTGTTAAAATGTATATTTGTGAATATTATTTTTATAGTATGATCAGCCAATGTAAATTCAATGCAGCAGGAAACATGATTATATGATTTTTATATGATTTTAATTTTTCTCTTTTTTATTATTTTCCTGATAGTTTTCTAAGCATAGGGACTCACCCCTCTCCCAATCTCCTTCCTCGCCTTTACTTCCTCCCATCATTTCCTCTTATGTTATTATAAAAGTATAGTTTCTTAGTAACAATTGCAAGCTCAATTTGCTACTATTTAACTGTATCATGACGTGACAAGTATAGGCAAGGGTACAACATCCAATATCATACTGCAAAGGTATATTTAAATGTTTCCTTTGGAATCCTACTTTTAATTGAGAATAGAGACACATAATGCAAAGTATCTTTCCTTCCAGGTATATGGTATGCTAGTGTCTGTTGTGCACTTCTTCTATGAGAATGCATGCATGCATTTGTTTACATATATTATGTATTTACATATAAACATATACACTTACATATAAACAACAAATATTTTATATATTTATTTACACAGATTATATAGTTATCATATTTATAACACTGAGATTGCAAGGAAATTTTGTTTTTATGGCAAGTGTCCCTATGGGATTCTGTCAGTACAGTGCCAGCACCCCAGCATAAGCTTTTCTGAAGAGAAATCATAAATCTGCATGGTTTCAGGTTGGTGAAGCTTGGCCAACTTTGATCAAAGATTTTAGTAGGAATGAAGGAGTTTGTGCATGAGGACATCTTAGAAAATATTTGCAGATATATTTTACTTTATACAGGATGAGATTAAGTCAGGTCACTCTCAAAATGCTGAGTGTATAGGACCAACACTGTTACATTGTTGCATGTGTATGGCTATCACCTGTGACCCCAGAAACCCATATGGGCACCAATTTGATACCCAGCTGTCCATTTTCAAGTACATCTCCCTGCTAATACATTTGGGAAATCAAGAGCCAATGGCCCCAAAACTTGGGTCTTGCATCACATGGGAAACCTGGAAGAAGCTCCTTGCTCCCAGTCATTGGGGCCATTGGGGTGGTGAATCAGCAGTTGGAAAATTCCACACCTAAGAACCTATTGCTTTCATTATTAGAGCTTTTAACTGTCACCTTTGGTTTGCATAGTTCTTTGTTCATTTCAGTGGAATTTGGCAAATGTTTATCCCATTAGCTCCTACCAACACCCTGATTATTAAACAGGGCAAGAGAGGTAATAACCATCTGAGGAATGAATGGGTTCATTGAAGCTGGAAGCCTTGCTTTCTGACTGTGCTCATGCAGAAACACCTGTGAGGGTCCTGAAGGGCTCCTCTGGATGCCCTCCAAGAGCGCCCCAGAGATACAGCCTTCTACATACTCATGGCTACCATTTCAAAGGCTTTTCTGAAACACAAACACTAAAAGAACGCCAGTGCTTTCTTTAGATATTAGGCAGTGTCTGGACCTGGAGCGGCACATGGCAACTTCCTCTTGAACTCTTTGAAAATACATGAAAATATCTTATGTGTTCTTTCCCAATAATTCTCTATATAACAAGAAGTTATAAAATTCCTTAAACCTTTGTAGCATCTGTGTTGGAACTCAAAATGCTATTAAAATGTGTGCAATTACAGCGTGCACTTGGAACAATAAGAGTGATTGTCTTGGTGGTGAAATTAAACGTAAGTTTCCTTATTTTTTCTACTTTTCCTATCTGTATGCTATATCCATATTTTCCCTCCATTACAGTTGTATATTGTATTAGTTTTGTGACAGCATCCCAGTTTGGACCTATCATATGCTTTCTCAATATACTATCATGGTGGCATTGGAAAAATTATTTGACTTCTTGACTCTGAATTTCCGTATTTATCTCCGAAATGGGAATAACAACAATAGTATACAACTTATAGGATTATAGAGAGATAACAAGAAAATTTGGAAAGTACAGATCCTGGCATTATTATACGTGCTCAATTAACAGACCCATGTGTCTACCAGAATTCACACCTCTTTGTTCTTACACTTCAAACCTATAGTGACTTTAGGTTAGAAAAATAATCAACAGTGATCTTGAATTCTAAATGGAATAAATAAGGCAAATTTGTAAATCCCCTAAGCAAAAGATTTACAGTGAGAAGTTATTCCAAATCTCTGTTCTTCCTTATATGCTCTACGATGACTGGCTCTAAAACAACTGTATAATTAAATGCTACATGACAAGAAGCAGAAATGCTTGCTCAGATTCTCCCAGAAGGAAGGCCAGGAAACACTATTTACAGAGATGGCCAAGGCCCAGGTGAGGGTTCAGAGAAGAGAGCTCAGCCGTCTCTGAAACAGGCGAGAATGCAGACATTCATAGTCCTGCTTGTTTTGGCCCTTCCTCAGATCATTCTGCTTAATAGGATCCTGCTGTCTCTCTTTTGGAGCATCGGCTCCATTTAGGCAACTCTCTAATTGGTTTATGTCATTCATAAGGAATTTATTTTCTTTAAAGTTGGTGACTGGATGCCAGATTGCGGGGAGCAATTCCATACCTCCCATATCTGTTTTGTTGTTCCTCCAGCAATAAACAAGGTTCTGAGGAGGCTACTCTGGCTGCATCCATAGTTTGGCTCTCAATTTTAACAGAGTTAAAGTTCTGGTCTGTTTGGAATGGAGGCCCCCACCACCTACCTCCAGCTTTGCACACCAGGAATGATAGTACTGGTAACCTGGATAGCTAAACACTTTTATCTTTTCTCTTGGGTTTAACTTGGGGCCTTCCTAATTTGGGTCTTGAATAGCTGAATAGCTCTTTCATTGTTGCAAAGGGTTTGGCAGGGGGAAAGTGGAGAAAGGTGTGTTAGGAAAGAGAGCAGAAAGCATAAGAGATGGATTTGTCTGATTCTTCAAGCTCAGCAGGTTCATTTAAAAGCTCTTCTCCATTTGCAGACCTATACTGACTGCTTTGGTAGGGGGCATCACTGTCTTACCCTTCACTGATGGAGAAAACCTCAGAATCACAGGATGGCAGAACACATTGTGATTTTCTCAGGAGACATCCAATTAGTGAATAAGACCCATTATCTTCTACTCTGAATTTTGTATTTCTTTCTTTTTCTTTTTCTTTTTGCTTTTCATTGTTGTTCCTCTAAAGTAGGTCATCACAGTTTCTCTGTTCCCAACTGTTCTTTACAACCTGTGCTCTCCAAAATCTATCCTGCATCTCAAGTTGAGATCACTTAGTTTTCATGCATCAAATCCATGTTTGGGATGGGTGCACTTCATCAAGCCACGGAGATACTACTGCTCAAGATACTTCTGTCTCATGTCACAGTCGTTGAGTTTGAGATTCAGTTTCTGAAGGCTCCAGCTTCAATCTAATGCACATAAGGAGGCACTGTGACGGCTCTGGTGACCGGCTCCTTGGCACACATATCAGAGACTCGATTTATTCAAGTTCCAAGATCTGGCTTTAAATCAGTCCATACCCAGCTATGGTGGCCATTCAGAATCAGAAAGAGTGAACCAAATGGGAGTTCTCTCTCTCTGTGTCTCATCCATCCATACATACATACATGAAATCAAGGGTCAAGTCACATCTCTTTCTTCCTTAAAAGCTATCCTTGGTTCCCTATTGTTTATTCTAGAATAATACTTTATAGAAGAAGGTTAAACCACTTAGACCAGGTTTCAGAATTTTCTATTACTTGACTGCAATTTTTTGTTCAGCTTCTGAATTGATTCTTTCCTTGTGAATATTTAGTTTAAGTTAAATTGGAACAGTTAACAGTTTTTGTATGCTTTGTAACTTCCTCTTGGTATATTACATGGTGTGCTGAAAAAAGGCAGAAACCTGGGAATGTCTTCTAACCAATTTCCATTCCCCATTAGATGATTATATTTGTGGGAATGGTGATTTTAAAGACTGAAGTTTAAATTTAAATGTGGAGAAGATTTGGAGCTATGTATTTAGAAAATATAATTGTGTCGGTAAGTGAGATATAAGCTCCTTTCAAGGGTATGAGAAAAAAGCAAATTCTATCTTAGATCCTATTTTAAATTATGGAATAATTTGTTTGACTTAATATTACATAAAAGGCATCTGAAATGTGTACTTGGGTTCCACTTTGCTTCTTGGTTAGAAGAGAATGGGATATGGTGAAGAATGACCAAATTGCATTACCTGCATACTCTGAATTCTACAAGATTTTTGTGCAGGTTTTCTGGGGGAGAGAAACAAAGAATCTTCAAAAATATATAATGTGTATTTTAAAAGTGCTATACATCAATTTCATATTTTGCATTATTATCTATATATAGTTTTATTTAAATTTTCTATAAATTTTAAAAAATATCATTATATTATCAGCCTCCTCTGCCTCCTTTAGAGAGATGTTAAGTGTGTTTTATGTGGAGAAAATGGATAAAATTTACTTCAAATAAACTAAAAATAACACTTGAATCATTTTGAACAGGCACCTTGAATTCCAGTTTGCTCAAAACAGAGAAAATGCTGTCTGCTTTTTAAGTCACTGGAAGCTACAAAGACAATGACTGTAATGTGGCTGATCAAGAAACACTATCTGTGTGTTTTGTCATACACCAGAGAGTGTGCTGTTTGTGAACAATGTACTTCTTACATGCAGAGCATGAAAACTCTGTTTCTCTGGCACGTTCATTTATCCAACGCTTAGAACCACTCACAAACTCAGAGGAACGGTTAATAAAGACTTAACAGTTACAAAGGGATACTCATTATTCACCCTGCCTAGGTGAGAAATAGAAAAAACTCCAACACTTTTGTGTATGCTTTTATACCAGGTCTTTCTATTTTGCAATAACCTTCACCTAGTATTTGAATGGCCACTTTTCATTATAATTGAATGTTCTGATTAAATTACCACTTCTTTAGGATTAACTGATTCCCAAGTCAGACAAGGAGTTTCCCCATCTATAAGTCTTCTCTTGTCTTGCTTTTCTCTTCTTATCTCACAACACAGTCTTCCAAAGTAGACAGTGAGCACCCTGAATGCAAGGGAATTACCTTGCTCATCTCCAATGAACATTGCTTAGGGCAGTTTTTTTTTTTTTCCAAAAAGTAAGATTGTACTCAGCATGCATTTGTTTTAATTAATAATAATGTTGCTAAGCAATACTTGTAGTATGCTTTTAAATAAGAATTTATTTTTGCTTAGTATTTACTATTTAATTGACATAATCCCTGTTAGGGATCCAACGCTCAGATTGCAAAAAGTAACTTGGTTTATTTCACTTTTACACCTTTGCTAAGAAACCATGATATTCTGAGAGTCTCATTTCTTCCTTATTGTCTGTGGGGGGTGTCTCTATGGCGATGTGGATGGTCTCTATCTATAAAGCATCTTCAGGGGATTGTAAGTGCACTCAGATTTTTAATTTAGATGCTCAGAAGTTCCAAGTATGCATGCTGCACTTCTGGTTGGGATGCAGGATTACCTGAAAGCTATACTCAAACTTTGTCTCTTTGGCTCTCACAGTCTTCTGGATAATATTTACAATGTGAATAGAATCGATTTTCCAAATGTTTTCCCACCTCCTAGTTATATTATGAAAAGATTTATTTTATCTCATTTTTAAAAGATGTACTTTTAAAGAATGAACCATTTCTTCAACTTTGTCTACAACATGTTTTGTTTTGTTTTGTTTTTTTTAAACCAAAAATACACCTGTTTGGGGTTTTACTTTCGTTACGTAAATAGAGCTACACTTTTTGATGAGCTGGCAACTCAATCAATGCCTGTCTTACTAAGACCTTACATATTCAGTTCCTCTTGCCTTTGCCTTGAGCATATAGCCCAAATAAGTGATGAGATGGGATGAGATTGTTTGTTCTACCTCTAGTTTCTGATCTAAAGCTTGTTCATGAAAAGATCAGATGCCAAAGGCAGAATTTAACTATGAACTATGTTTTTGTTACCTAATTTCTTCAAATGTCAATTTGAAAGTCGGCTCTTTATGATGTAGCTTAGCAGCAACAGGTGTCACAATGACTTAAAACTTTTTCCTGCAGTTCCTACTTGGTATCCTTTGCTATCATACATTTTATTTTCATTTCTTAAGAAAGCATTTGAAAATGTGTTTGATGGTGAACACCAAGTTAGTTGGTAGTATCTTAAGTCAACAAACAGCTAGTGTTGTTGTTGGCTGACTTAGAACATAGCCAGCCTCTAGAAGGAAGGAGGTGTTTGTCACGGCATACTCCACAATGACTGGATCACTGTTAAAGTATTGTTTTCCTTTCCTGGCCACATGCTTTAATAAGGACTTCAGAAAACCAGAAGATGTCAGAGGAAGGGAACTCAGCTAGTGAAGAGATGTTGATCTTATTAGTTGAGGAGTGGTTGATGGAAGTAGTTGTGTGTTGTAGCCGTTGCTTTTCAAAAATAAAGCAGGGCAAAAACACAGATATACAAATCCATACCATGCACATAATTAGAGAGCTAACTAAATGACAAATATTTATATCTTTTTACACTTTTAAATAATCTTCAAGCAAATCTTGGTGTACTTTGCTAATGAAAAATAAACATTATGAGGAATTTTACTTAGTAGTTTGGCTTTATGGTAGGGAAATTACATAAATGACAGCTTCTTTTTTTAGATTTATTTATTTTTATTTGAATGTCAGATTTGTAGAGAGAAGGAGAGAAAGATCTTCCATCTACTGGTTCACTCCCTAGTAGCAGCAATGGCTAGAGCTGAGCCAATCTAAAGCCAGGAGCCAGAACCTTCTCTGGGATATCCCATGCAGATGCAAGGTCCCAATGCTTTGGGTAATCCTCTACTGTCTTGCCAAGCCAAAGGCAGGGACCCAGATTGGAAGTAGGGCAGTTAGGATACAAACCAGCACTCATATCGCTCCTGGTGCTTGCAAGATGAGGACTTTAGCTACTAGGCTGGGCCCAGAGTGCCAACCTTTGAATTCTCCCTACAATTGTTATTCAGTAATAGAAATCTCTGCTTACATTCAAGGCATAGCCATTGTGTCTTCTGCTTGTTAACTACGGATAGACTTTTCTAGTTGTGTTCATCTCTATAGCATGAGGAGCTAGCTCTTGAGGCCCAATGATTTTGTGCACGCAGGAACCACACTGCTCTCCATTCTACTGTTTTTAGATACAGTGGAAGAAGTCACTTGTTAGAAGTATGACATCCAGAGTCAGTGGGCCTATTCTCGACTCACTGAATCAGAATCTATGTAAGTGCCAGTGATTTAAATGCACCTTGAAGTTTATCAAGCAAGCTGACTGCCCGAGATACTAAAATTCCCTGGACAAATGGCCTTCCTCTCTTTTCAATTGTGTATGAGATCTTCAATAGGTCTGTCATTCCAGGAGTAAACTGAGCTGCCAGGGGGACATTTAGTTTGGCCTAAAGGATGGCCAAGAGATCACTCTTAGAGATTTGGGCCTTTGGATCGAATGTGAGAATATGGCTGGTTGTCCTCACTCATGTATCCAAACTCTGCTGCACTGAGATAAATATTACTAGGATTGGGAAAAGCAGGGAGGATCATGGCTCATATTGGCACTATTGCTCTGGGCCTGAGTAGAAATGCTATGCTCTGTGGCAAGGAGAACGCATCAGTAAAAGCAGAATCATAAATTCCAAATGCATGTGTATGCAAAGCGATACTTTTGTAACTTGATGACAAATTGAAAAAAAAAAACCTGAATAAATCTTGGCTTACTTACCCCAAAGCAAATATACACTGTGGAATGTAGGTGAATCAGTTCTATTTCAGGAAATGTCTGAAATTTCTTAACTTTGTGCATAGTCTAATGTTTCACATCATATTACTTTTCAACCTCTGCTTATAGCCACAAAACCTTTGGTTTGGCATGTTTTGGTGGGAGCAAAAGAAGTCAGCAAGAGTCCAAAAGAATTCATTAATTTTTTTTCTGCTATTTTTTATTGCAAGTTGTGCTCAGTGAAGTGTCTTCGATATATTCTGAGTGGTGCCAAGCACTCCACATTGTCATACAATTTTCTGCTAAACCAGGGTTAAAGGGATTTCTGTGAGGTCACAGAGCAATGTAAGCACTGAGATCTGAGCCTGCATCTGCATCTTCCAACCTCCAAAATCGCTTTTATTACAGTCAAATATCTACATGAAGCATGGCTTTTGTGTTGGGTGAATCATACTTCTGCTATTTAGAAGATAATCCATGGGAACTCTGATTCTGGTAGGCTTGTTTCAAGGGCTCACATTGACCATGAGCAGGTGGGGAAAGGTTCCTTATGGTCTGTTTGCCAAACTTAGAGAATGCATTTTTGCTTTGTTTATAAAAACTGTGGCATGAAATATCATCAATAAATTTAAAGGCAAAAATAAAACAGTGCATCACATATCATCCCTTGAAATTTCTATTTCAAACTCCTCCAATGTAAGGAGAACAAATGATTTGAGTCTCAGAAACATGCTCCATTGTGAAGTATCAGGAGAGAAAACTTGGACTCTTGATTTGTCCTTAAGAACTGTGCGTACCTAATTCAATTCTCCACAGTCCTGTCTGTCTTGTCCAGTGCCATGGGCAGTTGGGCCAGGGTTTATAGAGCTCATTCTTTCTAACTGCCCATGTATGTATGTATTCCAGACTCAACTCTCTCTCTCTCTATTGAGAAGAAATGGAAACAAATGAGCATAAGAAAAATGCTTTTCTCAGAAGAGGCTTTTTTTTTCCAACCTAGGAACTCTGTACATGTTGAAACTTGGTTAGTTGGGGAGCTCAATAGGAACTTCCTTTTAGGAGGGGACACACAAGAGCACACACATCAGAGGCTCATGTAAGTTTCCAAATGTTTCCATTCATAATAGAGGGAGTTGCCTTCCAATGTGTCTTTCATTGTATGGCATTTTTGGTAGTTTTGTCACAGTTATCTTCTCCTCCACCTGGCAACCTCTTGGCACAGTACAGCTCCCTGTAGACAGGGCCTGGCAGCATTTGTAGCAAAATGCTTTTACAACAAAGTCAAACTACCTGCAAAGATACAGCCACTTCCACCCTGGATATTTCTTTAAAATGATTCCAAAGCAGACTTCAGTAGTAATAAGGGATCTCTTCCATTCCCCTTTAAACATCAGGATCCATTTCCAAAGCTCATTTTAAAATTTTGCATTCAGAACATAGATTCATAAAAGAATAAGATCAGCCAGACTACTGCTGTCTGAAGAATGAGTGCTTCTGTTTTGTTTTGGATTGTGTGTTTTTGCAGTCTGTACATTTCAAAACTTTTGACATTGTCTACAAGATAGCATTATGAAGACAGTAGACAGACTTTCTGTTGACCAATTACCCTTTATTTGGTGATGTAAAATAAGTATTAGAATAATTCCACACTGTTGAGATTACCACAAATGGGAGGCCGGTTCAGTGTGTGGAACACTCTGGTGGGAGCCTTAAGAGTTGTGGTACTGAGTCTTGGGAGTGAACATTAGATCTGCATTTGATGAACCTAAGACAGAGAAAATGCTTCTGAATTAGATTGGCAAGTGGAAGATGTCTAGGTTTCTGAGCTGGTTGGGTAAGCTGTATGGAGAGAAGCAGAAGAGAGATTGGTTGAAAAGGGGAGAAACCATCTATAAAATAGGTATCTGGGACCCAGTGCAATTGCTTGGTGGTTAAATCCTTGTCTTGCAAGCACCAGGATCACATATGGGTACCAGTTTGTGTCTTGGCTGACTCACTTCTCATCCACCTCCCTGCTTTGGCCTGGGAAAGTAGTAGAAGATGGCTCAAAGCCTTGGAACCCTGTACCCACATGGGAGACCCAGAAGAAGATCCTGGCTCCTGGCTCCTGGCTTCAGATCAGCTCAGATCTATGGTTGTGGCCACTTGGAGAGTGAACCAGCAGGCAGAATATATTTATCTCTGCTTCCCTCTGTAAAGTTGTCTTTCCAACAACAACAACAAAAAAAATACATCTTTTTAAAAAACTGGGTAGAATGGCAGAAGAATGGCAGTTATAAACACTTCTTTACTGCATGATCTCTTGTAGCCGGAGGATATCATGGAATTATGGGGAGATATGAAATCAAACACACCCACATTCTGGAGTCAGCTCTATCACCTAACTATTAATGGCTTTTGATCTCATATTTTTCTTATTTGTGAAAAGAAATGTTACAAACCTCCCTTGCGAGCTTGTGGTAGGATTCAAGACAGTGAGTGCAGAGCAACAAATACACTCCTGGAAGCTTCTTAGTCCTGGCTCTGAGAAGGGGCTGTTCTCCTTAAACAGGACAGATATGCTGTTCATGTAGAACATACATACCCTTCGGAGAAAGTAAGGATTTTCCGAAGAGAGACATAATCCCACAGTACAATCACCAGTGTGAGTATTCTAGAATTTTTTTCAATCCTTTTATGAGATTCCCACTCAGGTATAATGCCAAGGTAAAGGGCTGGAAAGGAAGGAAGGTTAATGTTGCCAAATTGCTTTTCTGTTTGAAGAGAAGAACTGGAGCTAGACCGATGCTCTGGATCCTAGCATCTGAATTTTTTTTTTTCTTTCTCCATTGCAAAGATAGCCCTGCTCCACACCTGTACTCGAAGTACTGTAAGAAATGAGCCGTCTGTGCCAGCAGTGCCATAATTATCCCCTTTGTTAACCAGCACATGGGTCTTCTTGACTTACAGCTTGCTAATATAGCCGAGGCTCTGAACAGGAAGCTAGATCAGAGCCCTACTTTTGGATCACAAATATCCTTTTGTGAATGCCAACCCTCAATAGCTCTGTGTTGCCAAGTATTTTATGCTTCCTTTTTCTAATTTTCAGGTAACAACAGTTTCCCGAGGAATAATGTGATGGGGGAGAAATGTAATGGATGAGAATAGCAATGTAATGAATAGGAAAACATTTTATGTGCTGTATGGCACTTTTCATCCAGCAAATGTTGAAGACCTACTATTTATGTGCCAGCCACAGTTAGATCCTTTACATTTTAATTGTAATTAATGTGCATAGCAAGTTTTAGAAAAGGATCACTATCCCTATTAAACAAGAAAAAATGGAAGTGAAAATGAATTGAAAATCGTATAAAGTATGTTAAAGCTAAAGATTTATTTCACTTCAAGTTTCTCTCTTTTCTTTTCCGCTCTTATTATCGCCGCCATCACTACTCTCGAACCTTTGGTTTTTGTTTCCTTCTTGTTTGCCTTTGGCCTTCCTCTTGACACCAAGCAGGACATTGACAGAGCACAAGGTTCAGCCCTACTCATGGCTTGAGGCCCAAGGAGGGCATCTGGGCTCGCCAGGCATCTCACTCAATGCACACGCACTGCCTCTTCACTCTGTAGTTTTGAGTCTGGCAGTCAGAGCAAGCAGAGATACAAGGCCCTCACTTCAAAGCCACTCCCTACTGCTTCTTCAGGGAGTTCCCCACCAGTTTCCCTCCAGTTTCCGTGTTAGGATTAGGCTGCCTTAGATCATCCATCATCCTGTTCAACACTAGCCCTAGACGCCCCTCAGTTTCTGTAGACATCTTCTGAGCTGTCTACCTCCATTCTGTCTCTTCAAAAGTAGCCCAGAGGGAAATAGTTGTGAAAATATATTTCATAAAGCAAGTCACAAATCAAAATTCCCTTATGGGGACCTTGTTGCATGGATTCCTGTTTTCTGTGCTGTCAATGCAATTCTTTCCCAATCACCTTCTCAGCTTGCCAGTCTTAATATCCTTCAAATTCCAGCTAACAGGTTACCTGCTCCTCAGAAAGCCATTAGAGTCCAATGAGTACCACTGAAGCTTGAAGTATATCCATCTAGATCCTACCATTGTATCTTGTACAAATTTGGAAATCTATGTATAACACTTTCCTTGATACATTCAGATACAGGAGGTTGTTCCTGCCTCTGAATTTTCCCCACAATGATCCTTTTCTCATTTTGCAATTTATCAAGAGAGAGAGAGAGGAGAGAGAAAGAGAAGCTCCCACCTGCTGCTTCACTCACCAATGTCTGCCACAACCATGGCCGGGTCAGGCCAAAGCCAGGTCATTCACATGGGTTGCAGGGACTGTGGCAGTTGAACCACGCTGCATTTCAGGGTCTGCATTGCCAGGAAGCTAGAATTGGGTGCTACAGCTGCTACTTAAACTCAAGCACTTCCCTATGGGATGCAGGCAACTTAACTTCTAGGCCAAATCACTGCTGTGAATTCAGTTTCATGCAGTTCAGTTTCTCTGGGTTTTCTCAGGGGAAGCTATCAAAGATTAACACAGAATGTCATTACTGGAGCAATTGCTAAAGCACTTTGGGAGTTTTACCCTCACACATTTAGTGGAGGGAGCAGAACATGAGACTCTTTCCAGAATGTGACAAAGCCCGTGTCTGCCAGGTATGGGAGTAGGAATGACATACTTCATGCTGTGAGCATCAATGCAGAGGAGGCCATCAGTATTTAATCCTGGGATCACATTTATTTTATTCTGACAGGCAGAATCCAAGGAGCCATTTAGATGCTCATAATGAAAAGGAGCATGAACTTTCTCCAAAAGTTATTTATCATTGTCTTCACTGGATTAACTGTTCATCTAAACAATGTCTGAAAACCCAAAGCTTTTTCCACAAAAGGAATACGTTTCCATCATAAAAAATAGCCTGAGAAAGAGAACATTCTTGTTTATTTGTCTTCAAACCTCATGGTGATGCATGCCTAGTTTCTCTGTTTAGGAGAAGCAAATTAAAATAGCAGCTAGAGCTGGCAATGTTGATAGCATCCTGATGGTGATAAAAAGGCTAGACATAACAGTTAATAAACTTAGCAACCAAGTGTCTTTTTGAGCTTTTAGGTACTAGTCTTACTCTTCATACACATCAGTTAGCTTTCATAAAGGGACGTTTTTGAGTATAGGAAGTACTATAAGGTGCTTGTATATTAAACTGGGTAATATTCTAAATTCTAATCTCTGATGAAATTAACAGGTTAATGACATAAGATATATACATATATATGTATATGTAATTTCTTCCAGTTGTTAAAATATGAGGTTTGTGATAGCCTATATTAAGTAATAAATTGCTTTTAGTTAAATCCAAGGAAAAAATATATTCACAGCTAGGTTACAAAAGTTAGCGCAAGGGCTAGGATTAATTAGATATTGCTTTTACTGATTGCCAGGCCAGCGCTTTCTCACCAAACTATGTCTCCTTCTGAAAATGGAATAACATGGCATTTAAACTCAGGGGTCGAATTGGTCTATGGATTCATTATTCCATCCATCCCTTCTAAAGAAGGATGTGTTCAGTGGTGACAATGAGCCTGGTTCTCCCACCGTTGGCGATCGTGTCACTGTAAGCATTTTCTGGGTGCATACCTGCACATCTGATACAGTGATTCGTGAAATCTTATGGTGTGCCTTTGGACTGGACTCCAGCCTCCCTCTCCTCAGGCACAAACGTGACCACCGACAGGACAAGCACAACTACAGCTTTCAAAGCAGGTGAACATCTCCTTTCTGCACTCTTAGGCTAGGAGCGTTCATAATCATTTCTGAGAAGCCTTTTCCAATTATTAACACTCACTTCTGTGTTTTTTTTTTTTAATCTAACCTTGAGTCTTATCTAGTTTAAGAAATTCTCTTTGGAGAATTTCTCACATCGTTAAGTTATCCATTGGCTTGTTGTATACTCTTGCAAATGACTTGGGCATTGTTGAGGACAGAAAAGTACCTTAGAGATGATCTAGTTTTAATCACCTGGCTTTTCACATTGACCTTTGGAGCCCACAAAGAACATGCAAAGTATTGTTGGATAACAGCAAGCAAGTGGCTTTGGAGCCCTTGCCTCCTGGCTCCCACCAAGGGTTCCTACCCTGGAAAACAGTACCCCTGATTCTGTCCTGTGGATACTTCAATTCCAATCATCACCACTAACTGAGCCCTCAAGTCATAATCCACAGGGTCTCTTATTAGCCATGCCAGGAAATAGTTAATCTCACTGAGCCCAAGGCCCTGGAAACTTCTGGGAGGGAGCCAGGTGAGCAAAGAGAGAAGATAAAGGCAGCACCTGCCATGGGTTTGGAACAGCCTGGGGACATGAGAGAATGTAAACACATTCTGCAAATCTTATTGTCTGACTCTGTGCCAGCCTCCTTTGGGTTCCTGTCATGGAAAATATTTCGTCTGAGGTCATTCAATGAGCAAAGGAGCATTGAATACCCTCTGCAGTGCCAACTCTGTCCCTGCTTTTGTCCAGAATAAATAAGCAAGGGACTAGCATTTCATGGGGGGTAGAAGGCCAGCCTTTCAATAATACAGGCTGTAAGGAAGGGAGAGAGGAGACATTAAGAAAATACACGGTGTTGTTCTGCTCTGCTCTCTCCTCCTCTGGCTGCCTTCCTACCCTGAGAGGCCTCCCTCTGTTTGCTCACCCATACTTACAAGCACACGCCCTGCGTTTAGAGCAAGAGTTAATGTCTGTGCTCTCTCATAAATCTCAGTTTGGAGCCTGGAGCTATATTTTTAATTCCGTGGTGGAGCTTTGAGATGTGAGAGTAGAAAGGTGGGGCAGCTGAGAGCTAATCATGGAGGCTTGCCTTTCTGCTTCTGTGGAGCTCATGTCCTGCTTTGGCTTCGGCAACAGGGACATGACTGTGCCTGCAGAGATCTCTCCCAGGCCAGGCCTGGTTAGCAGGAAAGTAGCATGAGCAGAAGGAAGCTGGCCGTGTTGTCCTAGGCCAAAGGCTGCTTGGCTTCTTTCTGCAAAAAGAAGAATGTGTGGAATGAGCAAATTCATTCAGGCTAGCAACCAGTTGCCATGTTTTCTGGTTCAGTTAACACTGATTTCAAGAAGAAAGGGAGTCCTTCCAAAAATAACTTCTTATCTTACGAAGCTTATTATCCAACAGGGTTTTCCTCCACTCAGCTTGGGGCAAAGCTATGCCTTCTTTAAACATATTTATCTTCCACAATCGAATCCTTTGTAGCTTCTTCTCTGGAGACCTCGTTTCTTTAGCATGTCTTTACTTTTGTGGTGGGGAAGGAGACTTTTCTATGGACTGTCTATGGTTTAATGTAGTAATTACTTAAGCCTTTCACCGTGCCAACTGCTGTGTTTGAGAAGAATTCTAGATCTGAGACCCTGACTACAACATGTAATTAACAAACTCAACTAACAACTGGGATCTTTGAAAATGTTGGTCCCTGGTTACAAAGCTACAAATAAAAGAATTGGTCCTTGCCTTGAAGAGGTTTCCAAACTTACATAGTCTATATTGCTAAACACCTGTATTGTAAAACTTCTGCCAAATCCCTATGAAAGTTTTCCTCTGTGTCTGCCTGTTTGCCAGAGGCCTTGAACTTTACCAGAAGTAAAGATGGTAGGCTTCTTGCTTCCACTAGGGGAAATGGAAGCCAGATCCAGCCAGTTATTTTTTTTTAAAGACAGAACGTAGAACAAAATCTCACTGCAATAGGGCCTTCTCTGCTTGTGTGTTGAGATTTACAGGTTTCTCTCAGCAGTAGTTTTCAGTATGGGGTATGGCTAAGGAAAGTCTGCTTGGATCATAAACTGTAGGGCCACGGACGTGTGGAGTTTAGGAACTGATTCCTCTGTCTCTCTACTTCCCAGGATGCTGTGCCCAGAGGACATATGATGTAAAAATGGAATCGAAGAAAGGGAATCTAGGGATGTTTTAGGATCTCATCTCTGTGGTGAATCAAAACATTATTTTTAATTTATTCCAAAAGCTTATTCAATCTGAAGAAAGAAGTAAAGGAATGGTTTGAACTCTCTGAATGGAGAAATCTTGATGAACTTAAAGTAGGAAATTATGTATCTGAAATTATTGATGGACAGCAGAGCCTGGGCACCGGTTTATCCTGGAACTCAGAATCAGGTGGGAAGAGGGAGCAACAGCTGAAGATGGAAGGGAACTCCCAGACTTGCTATTGTGCTTGGAATTTGCTTTTCTGGTTTGATCTTGCCCAAGGCTCAGGTTGTTTTCCCTTATCCGTTTTCTTCATTTCTCTAGTGCTGCTTGGCTTTTAATTCTGTTTCACTAGTGATTCTTGGTAATCTTGTAACATTTGTTCATTTTCTCTAAAATTATGTCTATGTCTACTGACATAGATAAAAAATGTGTAGCTTAGATAAAATTTATAATATTACCTTTTGACAGTACATGGTAGGGATTATAGTACAGAATAGAAATTCATTACTGTCTTTCTAGATAGGAAGTGCTTTAAAATACACGATACATTTTTCATCCATTCTTCTTTTGATCCTCATGGGATTAGTGTTGCCTAAACATGAGGAAGATTGGTGTGAAATGCCCAAAGACACGAGCTAGTACCACTCACAAGTGACACCCAGAACAGCATTTCAGAATGACAGGTGCCAATTCTTTCTTTGATTAATAATTTGGTGTGAGCATTTCTGATACAGGATTATACCCCTATGTGGTTCACCCTATCACAATATCTCTTTGAGAAAAACCCATATGACTTGTTTATCCATTTTTTTTTACTATGGCCACATAATTTGCCTATAATTTTCCCTTTCACTATCAGTTCTACTTATTCTGCCGTCATATAAATGCCAATATTGAATCTATACGCAAATCTATTCATTTTGTGAGATTTTGTTTTTAGGTGTGCCTAGGGTACCTAGGTAAATATTCTGCTCACAGTCAGTGATAGGCTCCTTAAGAAAAAACAATTTTAACTCAGTGTCTATGGGAAATAAGCCTGCACTGTACGCTAGAACAACTTGAGTGTTGAATATTTTACTAGCAGTAGCCAGAATTGGGAAAAATGCCTGTGTAACGTTTGAAGAGCCCCAGTGTTCTCGTCAATTTGTTTATATCCTGCAGTGATGCTTTAAGAAAGTCATGGTAGCTTCCACATTTCTATTTTTCATTAATGGAAGGAAGGCACAGCTGGCCCTGTGGCTTAGTGCATTCACCTAAACCTTCTACCTGCAGCACCAACATCCCTTACAGGCTTCAGTTGAAGTCCTGGGTGCCGCCAGCTCCCAGCTACTGTGCCTGGGGAAGCAGTGGAAGATGCCCAAGTAGTCAGAGCCCTGCATCAAATGGGAGACCTAGACGAAGCTCCTGGCCCTTGGCTTCTGTCGAGCCCAGCTCTGGTCATTTGGGGAGTGAATCAGTGGATGAAAGGCCTGTCTCACTCTTACTCTCTCTGCATTTCCCTCTTAGTTGTTTTCTCTTTTTCTTTCTTTCTTTCTTTCTTTCTTTCTTTCTTTCTTTCTTTCTTTCTTTCTTTCTTTCTTTCTTTCTTTCTTTCTTTCTTTCTTTCTTCCTTCCTTCCTTCCTTCCTTCCTTCCTTCCTTCCTTCCTTCCTTCCTTCCTTCCTTCCTTCCTTTCTTTCTTTCTTTCTTTCTTTCTTTCTTTCTTTCTTTCTTTCTTTCTTTCTTCTTTCTGTCTTTCTTTCTGTCTTTCTTTCTGCCTTTTTTTTGTTTATCTTCCTACTTTTTACCTGTAGAGCTCAGGAAAGAAGGTTGACTGACTTTGTGTATTTACAAGTGTGTGATACCTCTGAGAAAAGGCATTGCTATTCTCAAATTGATTGATTCTCTAGAAATCATGGTTCTGTTTAAATTTTAAACTTAAATTTCAAACTTAACTTTCATTCGGGACTTTCCCATGGTAGAATAATGAAAAGTATACTTAATAGAGAAGCTTTCTTGGCAGATTTTCATCCCCTTTGGATAAAAGCAAAAATTACACCCAGCACATAAATTGACATATGAAGCAATAAATAATTTCATTGTGCAAGTTGTTTCAATGGACTCAAGCCAGAATGATCTATTAACCATCATGCATTAAATATTCATTGAGTTTAGGATTTATTATCAGGACAAAAATAAGATTGTAGGATAGAGGATGTTAAATCTCAAAATGGCAGTTGGGAAGGTGAGAGACCAAGAAAAGAACTTCAGAGATATACACACTATTTTTCATTTCCTCTTCTTTTTTTCCCCTTATTTTCTTTCATATTCTTTCTCTTTTATTCTTGGGTGAATGACTATGTGCGAAATGGTTGGGTGTCAGCTTTCAAATATAGTCATTGAAAATCTGAGACCTGGGCAGCAGTGTGCACCAGGCTCTTTTCCTAAGTTCCTTTTGATAGATGCAGCCCAGGGATCAGCCAACTAGGGAGTGGGTATTAAATGCACATGTGTGAGGTTGTGTTTATACACATCTCTCCTTGGATAAACATTCAGAAACCACAATAGCATTCCCAAAGGAATCCTTCCTTAATACAGGAAGTGACAGCTTTGTGGAGGCACCACAATTAAGCCCCAGTTTTTTATTGTAGAAATCCAGGATTTAATTTTCTAGAAAAAAAAAGTCAGCCCCCTGTGATGTCCCATAGGACTGTGTAGAATTACAGGCAACTTAGTTTTAAAGCTGATTAAATGAAAGGCACCTGAGCCTGGTTTAACCTCCAAGAGTTTCTTGCATTCAGGGGTGTCTAAAAGCACCAACCATAAATTCTTATGAGCGCATCTGTAAAAATACATGCAAAACACAGTTTTGTTTTTCAACTCAGCCATGCTCCTCTCCCACAGTTTTCCCTCAACACCTCTAAGCTGACTTGACTTTACTAGGCTTTTGGGTTTACCAGGTGTCTGGGCCTGGGTCAAACTCAATGGGGCTGTATTCTGATTACTCATAAAGGTTGTGAACTTAGTGGCAAGGGGAAGACAAATACTCCTTTACAAAATATACCTGTTCATTGCCACAGTTTCACTGAATGGATTATGTGTAGAGAATAGAGGGGCATGAGGCGCATAGAAGCTGTGGTTACAGGACATTTGGAGTGGCTATCATTCCTCTTAAAGATCATATTTGACTTGCTGCTGGGAACATCTCATCCATCTTCTCATCAGGTCTTATGTTTACTGCTTTGTGGAAGCTGGCACTGCTGCTGTGTCATCTCATTTCTGCTTAAAACTCTCCCACCTTGACATCCTTCCCTCTTTCTCTTTTAATTATTCCTATTAGGATGTGAGCATGAAATTTGTATTTTCAGCTCAGGCCACTGTATTGCACTCACATTCCTAACCAAGTATTTCCACATAGACTTCTTTGCCGTGCCTTGAACTCACCTGTTTTAAACAGATTCATCCCTTTCTCTCCATCTCCTGAAGTCTCTTCAATGACTTAATCAGATGAGAGTTAAACTGCTTATTCCAGCGGCAATATAAGGTTAACTAGGTTCACTGAAATATTGCATTTCTTTCCAGCTGTCCTTTTCTTTTTGCTTTGGTGCTAATGAAAATAGCTAATGGAAGACCCTTTTCTTGTAGGAGACAAGGAGAAGGCCTTAGGATCTATTGGGGAAGTCCAGCGGAGCAGTCACTGCTGTCCCGCTGGAACCCATGGTCCACTCAGGTTCCCTACGCTACCTTCACTGAGCACCCTGTGAAATACACCAGTGACAAGTTCCTCGGGATTTGCAAGGTAGGAGGCAGCTGGGAAACTACACGTAAATCAGCTTTATTCATTGTTTTTGAACATGGGCAGTTAGCATAAAACCAAAAACACAAGTTACAACTTGGGATTTCTGTGATAAAATCGTTAAGAAGTGTAGGGAACCTTTTTCGTAAACATTGGAGTAGTTTTTTCCTCATATGAAAGTAAAAATAATCTTCATATTCGTTGTAATATGATGTTTCTCCCCTGAAAATTCTTTTAGTGCAATAGTTAAAACATTACATGTGTCTGAATGTGCTTATCGCCTGCAGTAGTGTGGAATACCGTAAGTATGTCTAGTAAGAGGTGGTTCTGTGGCCGTGTTGAAGTCATTTCTCTCCCCTGGCTCTTGGTATCCACAGCTTGAACATTAAGATGGTAAACACTGCTCTTCCTCACGCTTGTGTTGGACCTAGTAATGTGAAATGGAATACAGTGTATATCGGTGTTCCATAAAAGGCAAAGCAATTAAGGTTGTTCTTATAACTTAGAAATCTCATCTATGCAAGCAGATTTTAAACTCCTTAGTGTCCAGGGCAGTACCATCCAGCATTTATTCTTTCATCTGCCCCAGGAATCTTATGCTGTGCCGGGATATTCTAAGTAGTTAGGAACTAAAATAACTGGAGGTGAGTGTCCATGAAAGATCAAACTTTACATCTACAATGAAACAAAATATACAAATAAGCACCTAAACACCTACTATTGTATTCACAGGTCTAGATACTCTTACCCTCTCAATCCTTTTGATGTCTGCCTTTATATTCTGTCATTTGCTTCACAATGTTATAGTTCCTTAAGTACTATAAATTCAAAATTTGGTTATCTACATCTAAATTCTTTCTATGATATGATGGTATGTAGTATTTTGAGACACCTATTCACAAGGGTGTACATAGATTAATGAAAGCAGGTATTTTAAATTGATAAATTCCCCTATTATGAGAAGAGTTCAATGCAACCTATATGTGACTGGGGATGGGAAAGTATCTTTATCTCCCCTAGTATGTAGGTAAGCATGCCTCAAATCCCATTCTCCTTCCAGAATAAATCAAGGGTTCTCTCAAAATGTACACAAATGTTTTCAGAGGCTTACGGGCTCATGGCTGACTTTTGGCTCCAAGTTATTGTTGGCGTTAAATTAGTTCAGTGTGTGGGTCATGGTGCTACTCATCATGTGATACTATTGCACAAGATCTCAGAGGAGATGTCTACTTCAGCGCCTTGCCTAATTCACCATTGAAAGCCAAGAAAGCAAAATAAAATGACAACCAATAAAAACAACATAATGCTTACGCAAAGATGTCTGTGTGAATGCATCCTCTGAGAATATCAGAGATGTGTGTCTTACAAACCCCCTTAAGTCACAATGCAAAACTCAGAACTCTGTGTTTTTAAATTTGTTAATTAACAATAGTATTGTGACACATTGTTCTACAATCTTCTCTCCTGCTCTTGTCATCCTGCAAAAGCTTGTTCTTTTGTCATTATTATTAACAATATTAACCTGTTTGTTTTCCTTTCAGACATCTGGTAATCCAAATGAAAGAACTTAATAACATCTTTTCCCAAAGACATTTCCACTCTTGAAAGGAAATCTGGTTCTAACCATTTTATATATATACTTGAATTAATGCTAATTGTATTTTATTATAAGTCAAAATAAATACCAACTGCCTTAGTTATTACATCCATTTCTTCCTAGGCCAAGTTTTGTCTTACTCATCATACCTGGTGCATTAGGTACTTACTTCCTGTGAGCCTTTGCTGGAAGATGTTTGGGGTGAGAGAGTTAAGAACAAGCTTTATGAACTTTAGAGAAATACCACAATCTCCTTCTAACATCTGATGTTGCTTTGTTTTATAATGCAGCATTTAGATGCAATGAAATCATTTAAATAATAAGAAAAACAAAATCTCAAAGGAATTTTGATATCATTATTCTCCAAATATAAGTTAATAGGCCAGGGCATTACATTTTGGCCTGACCTCAGTAAAAATGAAACTAGTATTATTAGCTGTTATTAGATAAAAGTAGGACTACCAGGAGTGTGTAACTCAAGTGATGATGGGTGGTTGGTTGATTAATTTGCAGTCAGTTGAATGTTGTGAATCTGTTAAGTATATTTTCTTTAAGGTTTTTCCCTTTGAATTATTATTCCACAGTTTCTTTTTCCTTCCTTGCCACAGTCTGGCACTTTCATTTCCCAAATCATTAATTATTCCAAGGCCACCCCAAGTCTCGGCTCTCTAGGAACATAAATGAGCTCCATCTGGATTGGGAGATGATGAGTACTTTGATCCAATTCTTGGCGTATTAGTTTCTTTGCTCTTGTTAATTTTTATGTCACAATATTATTTGTGTTTAGGACGTTTTCCAAGATTGGCTTTGATTAAGACCCAACTATATTAATGTAAAAGACTAAATAAGAAGAAAGATAATATGGGGATCTAGACTCCCTTTTATGTGAATATTTTGAAATAACATAAGATTTTAAAGAGGTGTTACAAGCTGGGTTTTTCATCTGTCTTGCAAGTGAAATGGGGAGAAGATGGGAGAAATGTGCAATTAAATGAAACACCTGGACTAATTCAACAAACCTGTTTCAGCAAAGATGAGGAATTAATGTAAAACTGAGTTACACGCAGACAACATTTTCAAAGTATCTGCAATGAAATAAGTTGGTACTAAAAATACAATTAAAAATTCTGGTGAAGGTACTGCAGTGTAGGCTAGCCTGCCACTGGGGATGCCACATTTTATAGAAGAGTGCCTGGGACACTCAGATAGACCTACGTAATAGGCACCTTGGTAGCTAGCTCATGATGGCTGAAGTTCTTGTACCCTTGTCATTCATGTGGGAGGCCTAGATGGAGCTATGGCCTCCAGAATTTAAGCTGGGTCAGCTCTGACTGCTGTTGCTATTGGTGAGAGAGCAGCAGATGGAAGATCTGTCTCTTCCTGTCACTCTTCTTTTCAAATAAATAAGAAGACATAAATACACTTTAATAAAATAATTCAACCTTATTTTTACTCAATGTTTTTGTCTTATAGCATCTGCAATCCTTTTATTCAACATTTTCTGATACCACCAAGCATAGCTGTTAAGATCATTGTTGAGGTTACAAACAAATAATACAAGAATCTTGTACTTGTGGATGGCATTATTTAAGAAAGCAGACCCATATAAATGCAAAAACTGTAAAAAAGTGTGCTGATAGTCTATAACAGAGGCTTGGATCAAGTGAAAGTATAACTACAACAAGATATGTTGAGTATTTATAATGCATAATTCAGTTTCGCTAAAGTTCTATCTTAAGCATTTCTCAATGCAACAATAATGGATCACATAGGAAACCAATATACATTAGGAAGAGTAGAAAGAATCACAGGTGAATAAATTTTGAGTCTTCCAGCATATAAAATTAACTGAGGCAAGTAACTGAGAAGATATAGAAGGTAGGTGAGAAGAGGTCAAAGTGGAAACAGTCTTCAGCTTGGCTAGAAGGTGATTCTGCTAATTTGAAATGAGTAAAGCTAGAAGAAAAGTGGGTTAGGGATTAGTTTAGTTGAGGATGTTTTGAAATTTGAAACCGCCAGAGAATACCACATTGACTTGGTTGTCAAGCAGTTGGACAAGAAAATCTGAAGTTCAGACAGAAACCTGAGGACCAGGTTTGAGGTTCAGATCCTGTAAGAGTGGGTGAGAGCTGAATTACAGGGATGCCTCCTTAGGGAGGACCCAAAGAAACACCATTAACACACATTAGTTGTATTCAAATTATTTGTAATATTTCTAACTCGCCACACTGCTGTGCATAATTTATCTCAAATTCATCCAACCGTGTTAAAATGTGTTACTTCTGCTTTTAACCATCTCATGAATTCTATACTCTCCCCACATCTGGCAACTAGAGTGGCTAGCCAGCCTGTTCCCAGTTTCACTTATCTTCACACCTCACCAGTCTGTAAGCTGTCCAAATACATTTTATGGGTTATTTTCATAAAGCAGTTATGAAACTGTAAAATAATAGTTTTTCTGGCACTGATTTAATGAAGACTGGCATAAATGCAACCTTTGTGTTTTTATTTATAGATTATAGATTGAATAATATCTTCATACAGTTCAACAGCACTAGATAATTACCCTTTTCCTGCATCTTGAATTTAATTTCAAAATGTTTTAAGAAAGAATTTACATAGAGGGAAAGAGAGACAGAGAGAGAAGGAGAGAGACAGATTTTCCATCTTCTGGTTCACTCCCCAAATGGCAGCAATGGCTGTAACTGAACCAATCTGAAACCAGGAGTTAGGAACTTTCCCCAGGCCTCTGTTGTGTGCAAAGTGTTCAAGCTTTGGGCCATTCTCCTTAGTTTTCCCATGCCATAAACAGGGAGGTGGATGGGAAGTACACAGCTGGGAAGCAAACCAGTGCTCTTACGGGATCCTGGCAGTTGCTACAGCCATTTGAGGCATCATGCTAGGCCCTTGATTGATTGATTGATTGATTTCTTTCTTTCTTTCTTTCTCTTTTTTATGTAGGGAGTTTGACAGTGACAAACTTTACTCTGCTGGTTCTATTAATTGATTCATCTCCCCAAAGCGTGTATCAACCAAGACTGAGCCAGGCTGAAACCCTGGAATCTAGAGCTCAAACTATCTCCCACTTGGAAACTGTCATTTGCTGTCTATAAGATGTCCATTAGTAGGAGGATGGATTGGAAATGGAATAGCTTGGATTTGAACCAGGAACACTAATAAAATAGGCAGGCCTTCCAGGGTGCAACTTAAATGCTGCACCAAACACTCTATCCCTTCTATCTTCATTTTAAGATTGAAGATAATGCATCATTGGGATTAAGTGCATTTGTTAATTCACACATTGATAACACTAGAAGTACACTCAGTATGCTAATATGCAAGAAAATGGTTATCATTCTTGATACATTTTTTATGTAAGTGTGCATATGTGATTCTGAATGTGAGACAGAATAGAAAACTGATGGTTTGTGTTTAATGATGTGATTTTATTCACTACAACTGTATTCAGTTTTCTTCAGTTATTTTATCCACTTCATATTTGCAGCCTGTAATCTTATCTTTCCATGTTTGCATCATTGCTTTTTTTGGATTTCTGAATTACTGGGACAATACTGCTAAGAAGAACCAGCCAGCTCAGATGGTTAATAATTGTGAATGTATTACAGTCAGGTCAAAGTGGTCTCCAGATTATGATCTCTCTTTCCAGCATCTTTACCTATTCCTTTAAGGAGATCATTAAATTGAGCCAAACTGTTAGCCAAGAAATTATCTTTAGTTCATTGTATTCTTTGCATCAATTCAGCAGGAATACACTGAGTACTTACCTAACAATGAAGTGTGTAAGATGAGCAGGGCAGAAGAATGATTAACAAATTACAATTTAAAATACTAACGTAGTTAATAGGAGATTCATGGATTGTTATGGTAGCCCAGAACTGAGGATTACAAAGTGTGGCAGGATAAAAATGGAAATTATGATGTGTGGGAACCTCTTCTTTGTAGGAAGAATGTAACTTCTTATCCTTTTATTGCCATCCATTCCCGCACTCCAACTCCCAAACAGTCCTGGGATCTTAGAAATAATTCCAGGAGAATGTTCAAGGATAGTGTATACATTGGGCTCACAGTGTAGCTTCCCAGGGACAATCAAGTATTGAATATTGAATGAGCTTGCTCTTCATTTCAGGATGCTTTTCTCCCTACACAAGGTGGCTGGAACTTGTAGCCTGAAGGTTTGGAAAACCTGCTCAGCAGAGGAATGTGAGCCGGCAGGCATGAAACCTAGTCCGTTTGCCCAGTGTAAACAGGAAGCGAGTGATGGTTATAATAAGGAAAACTGAGACTGTCGGCAGTGAACTGTTGGCAGGCAGCACCTAAAGAAGCCAGGGACCCAGGCACTCAGTTGGTAAACAATTGCACTAAAGTCAAGAATATTCCACCCTCCACCCCATCCACTGCTGTACTTTAGGCTAACCAGTTGTTAAAACTTGACCCCCCTCCTCCCCGTTTTGGAAACTGGAATAAAAGACAGAGTCAGAGGTGGGTGTATAAAAGCTTTTAGAGGAAAGTATGTGGCTGGTGGCATTCATATCAGATGACACAGCGTTCCTGTCACACAGATTGAGTTCAGGTGCTTGAAATGTTCCAAGAACCAGCTAAGGGACTTGGCTTTTTGTCCGCCTCTCCTTCATTGCAGTACTTATTTCTGTAAGCAATCCCATCTCGCTCCTTTCCCAAGATCTCTGACACACACACACACACACACACACACACACCCTAGAAATGACTAGAAATGAAGTGCATCTGACGCTAAAGAAATGCCAAGTTCATTGAGTATGAAGTGGTGTCAACTTTTTCTTTTCAGCACTTAGATTTTTAAGGTCACAGAGGATTTTCATGAAACTGAGCCCATGTTGAAAAATATAATAATCCAATGTGAAAAACATTCATAGCTATATGAAAAGATATCCTGATAATTTATATCATGATGATCCTGGAAATGTTGAAATCAATTACAGTTTGAATTTAAAAGATCATGATTCAATAATAATGATGTTAATTATGGGAAAAAAGTATTTCTTTGTTGTTGAAAGTAAGATTCCTTTTATGGCTTTTGCACTGTAATCCTAAATTCAAGTCTCACTTCACTCCACTTGCCTTCATGCACTACATGAGCACATAGGTGTACACACACATGAGTATAACATATACTAAATTCATTTACTCTTTACTATGACCCTGTGAGTTTTATGTGATCAGTTTAATTATTTCATGGAAAAGGAAATCTAAAATTCAGAAAAACTGAGTAACTTGTGCAGAATTACACAGCTAATAAATGCCACAGCTGCAACCTCAAACCAGATCTGTATGATCCTAACAGTCAAGTTATAGCATGATATATATATATATATATTCCTAAAGTTCCATGTGCTCAAGAGGGCGTGATTTGCCCTAGGGGCATTTTGACAATGTCTGAGATATCTGACTGTCACACCTGCAGTGGGTTTGCTGTGGATATCTAGTGGTTAGATACTGCTCTCAACACTCTACTTACGGATGACATTCTCTATGGTGAAGAATTATTTGCCCCCAAATAGCAACAGTATCATGGTGGGGAGACACAGACAAGCAGAGAGCCACAATTATGACTCTACCTCTTTGCAAACTAGAATACATATTTGAGTGAAGGTGTAAGTGAAATGTAATAAAAGGAAAGATGAACTTGCAATATGTAACAAGGCATGTGGAAGAGAAAGAGTATGTACTTGGTTATAAAAAAGAGAAATGTGGTCATTATAGATCTTTGAAGATTGAGTCATAGACTGTCAGACCTGGAGGTTTCTAGAGAATCTTAGACCAACAATTTTCACATAGAAAAGCCTTTTTAAAACAAATTCTTACTCAAAATTCAAATAAAATGGATAGGTACCCATTGTTCCAAAGATATTATCTCTGTTTTCAAAAGAATACAGATTGTTTTGAAAAATTACTTGTGGTCAATCATCCTTTTAATAATTTTTTTGTTCATTTTGCCACATGGGTATCCTGTGTTGAAGCCCTGGTTCAACACCTGGTTGTTCCCCTCCGAATCCAGCTCTCTGCTACTGTATCCGAGAAACTAGTAGAGAATGGCTTAACTCCTCGGGCCCATGCCCTAGTGTTATAAACATTTTGAAGGTCTTGGAACCTGGCTTCAGCCTGGGTCAGCCCTGGGTGTTGTGGTCATTTCAGGAATGAAAAGCAGATTGTGATGACAAATTACTTGTGGTCAATCATTCTGTTACATCCCCTCTGCTTTTCTCCGAATTATTAATGTCTTTTTCAACAACAAAAAAATGAATTTGCTGATTCTATCCCTGATCTTTTTTTTTTGAAAGATTTATTTATTTTCATTGGAAAGTCAGATTTATGGAGAGAAGGAGCTACATAGAGAAAGATTTTCCATCTGCTGGTTCACTCCCCAAGTGGTTACAAGGCTGGAGCTGAGCTAATCCTAAACCAGGAGCCAGGAACTTCTTCCAAGTCTCCCACACAGGTGCAGGGTCCCAAGTCCTTGGGCCATCCTCCACTGCTTTCCCAAGCCACAAGAAGGGAACTGGAAGGGAGCAACTGGATAAAAACTGGCACCCATATGGGATGCTGGCACATGCAATGTGGGAACTTTAGGCACTAGGCTACTGCACTAGGCCCTCTATCCTTGTTCTGTACAAGTGTACTTCAGAAAGATTGTGGAAAAATGGAATTCAAAATAAGCTTATTCTAGAGCAAAAATATTTTTATGTCCATGCATAGTTTTTCATAATATGCATTGCACATGAATTACCCTGTTATGTTATCTTTCTAAGATTAATAACTTTAGTTTATGCATATAATTGTTGGTTTATGGACCTGCAGATATCGTTTGAAATTTTAAATGTGGACATGGACTTTAATTTTCATATCATTTTTGAGTTCCAGGCTTATACTCAGCTGGCTATTAAAACCTGTTAGCGGGTTACTGGTTAGACAAAGTGATATGTCTAGACAGAATTTTTGATCCCCTTTGCACCATTTCCAATTTCTGCTTCTCTAATTCTCTCAGTAATGATGTCACTACCCTTCTAGTTTGCTCAAGTCAAAAGCCTGAGTGTTTAGGTGCATTCCTTCTTTCTCTTCATTCCTCTATTCAATATTTCAGAAAATCATATGGATCCATCTATAATTCAACCAGTTCTCACAGTTTCCCCATTGTTGTTCTTAACGAAAACCACATTGCCCCTTCTCTGTGAAATGGAAGTGGCCTCCCAGCTCGTCTTTCTGCTTCAGTTTCTTACATCCTTAAAATTTTTAAAAGGATTTATTTTTATTTTGAAAAGCAGATTCTGCAGAAAGAAGAGAGACAGAGAGTAAGAGAGGTAAAGAGGTGAGAGGGAAAGAGGAAGAGAGAGGGAAAAAGAGGGGGAGAGATTTTCCTCGCACTGGTTCACTTACCAAATGGCCACAATAGCTGGAGCTGAAGTGATGCAAACAAAAGTAGTTAGAGTGATGGCCAGGATCCTGCTTGGCTCCTGCTGCAGCCTCTTGTTTTGATCACTATTCTGCAGCCTTGAGTCCTTTTCTCATCCCCCTCTCGCCGCCTTTGTAGTGCTGATTTTGTCTATAAGGTGTTCTCCCCATAGCTGTCTCTTCCAACCACTTAGATATCAGCTTCAGTTGTACCTCCGCAGAAAAACTTACCATGAATAAAATGTGCGAAGCATTCCTCACTCCTATTACTTTCAGACATTTTATTAAAATTTGCTTTTTTTCCCCTGGAATTTGTCATTATTGGAATTACATGTTTCTGTTTATTTTTACTTTTCACCCACTACCTCTGGAGTATAGGCACTATAAAATCATTCTCGCTATTCTATTAAGAACATTTAGGATGCACTAGTGGTGTAGTGTGGGCCGCTGTCAGTATTTGTCCAATCATTTGCTGCTCTGCCATGTTTTTAGCAAATATGGTGGAAACAATTTAATTTATAGACACAAAAGGTTAAGCAGTTAAAACTAAAATAGCACTTGGTAAGTTTAATCAACGAGATAGAAACTAAAGGCGCACACACACGCACACTCATTATTTGTGACATTAAGAAGAAATATTGCCTGAGGAAAATTAGTATTGAGTTAAATACTATTATTAACTGTATTAAATTAATAGCGTACACTTTGGCTTAATAAAAAGAAACTAACAAGTAAAGCCACACCCAAGAAAATAATATTAGAATTAATAGTCTCAAAAAAAATTATAATGGTTGATTTTATATGAAAAGTAGATTTAACAGAGAGAGAAAGAGAGAGAGAGAGAAAGAGAGAGAGAGATCTTCTATGTTCTGGTTCATTCCCCAAATGGCCACAATGGCCAGAGCTGAGCTGATTCAAAGCTGGGAGCCAAGAGCTGCTGTTCAGCCTCCCACTTGAGTGCAGAGGCCCAAGGGCTTGGGCCATGCTACACTGCTTTCCCAGGCCCTAAATGAAGAGCCGAATCAAAAACAGAGCCTCTGGGACATGAACCAGGGCCCATTTGTGTTGCTGGTGCTAGTACGTGGAAGATAGGATAATACTCAGGGTTTCTTAAGTTTCAACTTTGAAGCAATTTAAACATAAAATTTTAGAAATAATAGCTTCCATGTACCTGGTGTTTTCTAATGTTAACAATTTATATAACAGTTATCCAACAGAGGATGCTTGTTCTAGGAACCAGCAACAAGAGCTATCAATGCTGTCTTAGCCATTGTAGACTAAAACTCATAGAAAATAAGCAAAATGCTTCTAATCTGTTACACACGTTAGGCTCAGTGAAGTAAGGTCTCTTTTCCAAACCATGTCTTGATACTATCCAATTACATAAATGTTAGTTTAAGTAAAAATAGAGGGGGATAATTGCTTTACTCTTGGAGAATGCACAGCAATAGGACTAGTCTAGTGAATTCCACCATGTTTTATCATCAGGGGAACCAATTTATTTTACTTCTGATGTTATTTTAAAAGCCTTGAGCTTCAATGCTTATCAAAACAGCTAATTGAGAATGAAAAGCGAGGAATTGAATATACAATGTCACACAGCAAGTATGTTTCTGAAGTTTTACTTGAATGTCATTTTCTTTTTTCATAGGTTAGTTCAGCTAGTAATGAGGATTATATTCTAAATTTGGGGGCTTTCTTCCACTTAAAATTTCATTTATGTGTTTGAATGGGAGTTACAAGGATAAAGGTATGTTCCTTGTACTGGCTCACTCACCAAATAGCCACGATGCCCAGGGATGATCTACGCCAAACAATTTCCCAAGAATATTGTTAAGGAGTTAACATGAAAGTCGAATAGCTACACTCATATAGGATGTCAACTTTTTGAGTGGTGGCTTAACACACTCCACCACAATGCTGGCCCCTAGTTTGCTTTTTTTCCCCCTTTTTACCTTAATAATAAGATTATGAATCTTAAAATGGAGAAGTAGTTTGCTCAAAAATGATTTAATAAAAAACAAAGCATTCAGAATAAAGCCAATGCTTCTCTTACAGGAGTTCACTGAATCACAAGTATGAACTTTTATATTAATAAGTTAAAGCAAAAATTAGCCTCTTTGTGGAGACATTAGAACAATCATCTCTTTTCAGGGAATACTTAGTGATTTAGAATGAACTTGAAGTGAACTCTTAGAGTTTTAATTTAGACTACTGAGCCATTGCTTAAGAAATATGTTGAATCTCATTGTGAGTACTGTGGGACATTATTCTTAATAATTTACTCAATATAATGTGGAAAGTAAAGTGAGTGTGTATAACTCACTTACCACCTGCATTTCTACCAAAGGATTGATGATATCTTGTTTAATTTGCTCAATACTTTTTATTGGAATGAGATGATGATTGTAAAAAGCCTCATTGGAAATCCAAAAAGATGGATTTTTCTCATTTAAACTCTTGTTTATATCTCTGGAAATCTCTCCAAATTACATTCCTCTTTCTATGACAAGTAAAGATATTCAATGCACCGGGCAATCAAGATGGCGGAATAGGGTAAGGACACGTTTAAACGGACGGAGAAGCATTTAATGAGAATGAAGCAGAGAGGACATATTTCAGGAAATAAGAAAGGACAGAACAACAGCAGAGGGGTACCTGGAGACTGACAGACACAGAAAAGCAGCAGGTACAGCAGTGTGGTGTTGCAGTGACTGATACTCCAGCACGGCGATCTAAACTCCACCAGTAGCCGGAACTCCACCAGCAACCAGGTGGGAAGGGACTTTCACTGGGAGCTTGGGAGGTGAACCCAGACGGGGAACTGTCTGTCCTGCTGGTCCATTTGATTTGACCAGGAGCAGAGACAGAGCAGCAGATCCCACGCGGGCAGTGCGAGAACAGCGAGGATTTCATAGCCCAGTCAGCCCCCTAGAGCTGAACTGGGCGCCATTTTGCCTAAGGAGGAAAGGGCAAGGGAAAGGACTGAGCATGCTCTGAGTGGGGAGTGAGCTCATTTCTGACTCGGAAAACTGCAACGACGAGGCATTCTACGGGTTCCATCCAGGGCAGGTCTGGGTAGCCCTCGGATCTGACAGCCAGCAGATCAAGAATTGTTGTGGTAGCATGTGGGGCATCATTTTGCGCACTGTGGCCATAGCTTTGGGACTGCAGGGGACAACAGTGAACTGAGCATGTGCTGAGCTCGCAAGAACTCGCTGAGGTCCCGCAGGAAAATAATACCGACTGTGGCATCATACCAGTCAAAACAGGTCCGTGTGGCGCCCAGACCTAACATCCAACAAGTTCCGACAAGATCAGCGCCACCAACAACCTAACTAGATAGTACACCTGGTGTCTCTTTAATCCTGGAACCCACTCCAACCAGAAGAGGGAGAAAGGTTGCAGAGACAACAGTGCAGCCTCAGCACAGTATCACAGGAGGTGGAGAGTGGTGAGCCAAGGGCTGTGGCTGTGGCTGTGGAGACCACAGTGGATATCTGACATAAGAAGCCAGACCTGGAACTCGCTGGAGGTTGTGGCACAAGTGGCTGCAAGCAAAAAGTTGTGTACCAACTGCAATAAGTAAAATCGCATTGTAGACCTGTGGGTGACACAGCTTAGAAACCTGCCACAAGAAGAAGACTCTGCTAACCAGAAGTACAATGATCAAGAGCAAAAGAAGAGACTGAGGCACAATTAATATTACTGAAAACTCCCCTGCAAAGGAGCAAAACCCTATGCCAACCTCAGAGTTAACTGAGGAAGACATCGAGAAAATGGGGGACACAGAATCCATAAGACTCATTTTAAAGATTCTGGTCAGGCCCGGCACGGTGGCACAAGTGGTTAAAGGTCCTCGCCTTGCACGCCCGGGATCCCATATGGGCGCCGGTTCTAATCCCGGCAGCCCCGCTTCCCTTCCAGCTCCCTGCCTGTGGCCCGGGAAAGCAGTCGAGGACGGAACGTGCACCCGCGTGGGAGACCCAGAAGAGGCTCCTGGCTTCGGATCGGCATAGTATCGGCCCGTTGCGCTCACTTGGGGAGTGAATCATCGGACGGAAGATCTTCCTCTCTGTCTCTCCTCTCTGTATATCTGCCTTTCCAATGAAAAAATAATAAAAATAAATCTTTAAAAAAAAAGATTCTGGTCAAAAATGAGAAGTTAATGCAAGAGTTCAAAGAATTTAAGGAAGCAGTAAAGCAAATCAAGACTGGAATATCAGAAATTAAGAACACAGTAGAGCAAATTACAAGTACAGTGGAGAGTCTCCAAAATAGAATGAAGCAAGCAGAAGAAAAAATATCAGAATTGGCAGATATCTCCTGTCACCAGGGGGAAGCCAACAAAAAGCTGGAAGCAGAGCTGGATCAGGCCAAAAAAAGCATTCAAGAATTGAAAGACACTATTAAGAGGCCAAATATAACAGTTATGGGAGTCCCAGAAGGTGCAGAAAGAGAAGCTGAGTTCGCAAATGTATTTAATGGGATAATAAAGGAAAATTTCCCTAATCTAGAGAAAGAATTGGGAAACAAGATCCAGGAGGGACACAGAATTCCCAACAGGCTTGATCAAAAGCGATCTTCGCCAAGACATATGATTATCAAGCTCTCTTCAATTGAACATAAGGAAAAGATCCTTAAATGTGCACGTGAAAAACATCAATTGACATATAAAGGAAGGCCAATTAAGCTCACAGGAGATCTCTCACAGGAAACTCTACAGGCAAGAAGAGAATGGATTGACATATTCCAGATTCTAAAAGAAAAAGATTGTCGGCCTAGGATAACATACCCTGCAAAGCTTTCTTTCATCTTTGAAAATGAAATAAAATTCTTCCAGAGTAAAGAAAAGCTAAAAGAATTTGCCTCTTCCAAACCTGCTCTACGATGTTCTCTTGACATAGAAGAGGAATAGCACCTACCAAAACCAAAGGGTAATGGGAAGAACATCCCAGTAAAATGACAACAGAAGACTAAATCAATGAACAACCCATTCCTAAAATGACAGGACCAAAGTACCACCTATGTATATTTAACTCTAAATGTAAATTGCTTAAGCTCAATCAAACATCATACATTAGTATACTGGATTAAAGAACGAAACCCATCTGTTAATTGTCTGGAGGAGACACACTCCAACAAAGATCAGCAGAAACTATATCACATGGGTTTTGTTGTTTTCTGTTGGTTTCATCTCTTCAAAATACTTTCTTCTGATTAAATCATTCAATGAATCATAGATCATACAGTGGCATCATTTTCTTCAAGAAGGTCCTTGATTTTCACTTCTTCAGCTACACGTTATACATTTAATAGCATGTTGTTTAACCTCTTGGCATTGTTAATTTCTTTTTTCTCCCGGAAGTTGATTTTGTTTTGTGGCTCTTCATTTAAGGGAAGGTATAGTATTTGTGTAATGGAGACTGTCATATATAGTAACATGTCATTTAACTTCATGGCATTGTAAATTTCTATTTTTCTTTCTATTGTTGATTTTGTATCATGACTTTTCATATAAAAGAATGTACAGTAGTTATGTAATGGAGACTAACAACCAGATGTGAGGATGCAGTGTGGTATGCATCTCTGTTTCCAGACAAAGATGGACTTACAGTGAAACTGTTTATATTATATTTTGACAATAGGACTCTGGACTCTCTGCCATTGTCCATGCCTGCAATGATGAACATATGACTGAGTATGAAGAATTATATGTTAGTAATGATATAAAGGAACTGGGGGGGGAGGGAATTGGGGAGAGGATAAGGGAATATGGAACTGTATCATAAAATGATAGCAATAATAATAAAATGTGAAAAAAAAGATATTCAATGCAACATAGCCTATCCCAAAATGATTTGGGGGCTTACTGAACTTGAATGTTAAAGGAGTAAGCAGATCTAGTAATTTAAATGATTTTGTCAAGAATGAATCTTGCTGCATGTCTTTATTCTTTTATCTTTGTTGGCTTCCTCCTTAGTCATGTTTATTATATATGACAAAAATAACCACCTATACCTCCACTCTTAGATACTGTCAATTTGACAGCCACATTTGCCATGCGCCCATACCTGAGTCAAGTTCTATGACGAGATGATTGGATTTCTCTGATGTTAGGTTTGCATCTTGTGCTAATATCAGCTTCATTTAGCAGCTGATGCGCTTACTAACAACATTTCAGTCAACAATGTACCAGATATGCAGTGATGGACTCAAAATATTACAGCATTACATTATTATCATAATGACACTGCATTAGGTGATCTTAACGATATTAGGGCTGTCTTTGTTGGTGTGAGAACACCCACATGACATAATTTTCATATGAGAAGATTACTGATGAATGACTTCATGAACTAAATGGAAGACAGTGAATATCTAAAGGAAAACACAGGCAGTTTTGGTGAAAATGATGCTGAGCTGGAAAATGCAGCAGCTATTCGTTATTTACTTCCTAACCTATGAATCTCATTTCTATTTGTTGAAGTCCTATTATTTTCGTAAGAATTGTCAAGTGACTCCTATGAAGAGTTATAGAGAGAGAAGGAGAGACATGCATAGAGAGAGGTCTTTCATCTGCTGGTTCACTCTCCCAGCTACATCAGATGGGGCTGATCCAACCTGAAGTCCAGAGCCAGCAGCTTCTTCCTGGTTGCCCATGTGGGTTCAGGGACCCAGGTATTTGGACCTTTCCCCATCACTTTCCCAGGTCATTAGCAGGAAGCTGGTTTGGGAGTGGAGAAGTCAGGACTTTAATCAGCACTCATATTTGATGCTGGTTCCACAGGTGAAGGTTTAGCTTATTATACAACTGCAATGGCCCAAAAGGTCTCCTTTAGAATCAGTTCTCATCTTCTAATCATTTGTGATATCTCCTTGTTTTGTGTTCCTTTTGCGTCTTATAACTCTCTTACTCCTTATTTTAGTGATCTTTGCTCAATTGATGTAAGTTATTTTCTAGATTTCCTGAAATAGTGAATCTTCTTTGAGGACCAACTATACCTTACTTGACATTTAAAGCAGCACCTAGCAAGTAACTGATTAATGATAGACTATCAGTATATATTAAATTGACTTCTTATTATTTTATAAATAATAGAAAGTAAACAAGATGTGGAAAAATTTTTATTAGGTACATGGCTTATTAAGTGATTAATTTATTAAAATACCAACAGAAGTTATGTTACCTAGTCTGGAAAACAATTTAGGAATAAGAAGTAACAAGAATTGGGGCTGGTGTGGGAGCCTAGTGGCTAAAGTCTGCCTTGCATGCCCAGGATCCCATATGGACTTTGGTTCTAATCCTGGCAGTTCTGCTTCCCATCCAGCTCCCTGCTTGTGGCCTGGGGAAGCAGTTGAGAACAACCTATTACCTTGGCACCCTGCACCTGCGTGGGAGACCTGAAAGAGGCTCCTGGCTCTTGGCCTCAGATCAGCTCAGCTCCGGCTGTTACAGTCGCTTGGGAAGTGAATCAGTGGACAGATCTTCCTCTCTGTCTCTCCTCTCTGTGTGTCTGACTTTCCAATAAAAATAAGTACATCTTAAAAATAAATAAAAGAAGTAAGAAGAATTGTGTAACAGGTTAAGCTACTGCCTGCGATGGTGAAATCTGATGTGAGCAACTGTTTGAGTCCTGGCTAATCCTGCTTCCTACTAATGGCCTGGGAAATACAGCAGAAGATGGCCCAAGTGCTTGGGCCCCGCCATCCATGTAGCTCTTGGCGCTTGTTTTCAACCTTGCCAGTCACTGACTGCTGTGACCATGTGGGGTGAGCCAGTCAATGCATGATCTCTGTCTTTCTCACTGTCTCTCTGTGTATCTCTAACTTTCAAACAAACAAACAAATAAGTAACTGGTTTTTCAGAAAGGTGGCAAGAAGAACTGCAGCCCCCGGAGAAAATTGAATCATAGGCATGGGAATCTTTGGATCTATTTTGCCTTTATTAACTCAGTGCCTTCTCCTTTTTTCCTCAGTTGTCCGGGTTTGTGTCTAAGCTTGTTCCAGCTGTCCAGAATGCCCACAACAATTCCACTGGATCCAGCCGAAGAAAGAGCCTGATGGTGTTAACTGAACCCATTTTGATTGAGACCTACGCAGGCCTAATGTCATTCATTGGAAACCGCAACCTACTGGGTTATTCCCTTGCCCGTGGAAGTATTGGTTTTTGATTCTTACTGGTACAGGAGTTCTTCTTTCATAAATGCATAATAACCGAATTTTCTGTTCCAACCCACCAAATTTTTGGACTGAATGATTATTTTTAAAGAGTGCTGTATGATTTTGAATATTTGTTTCAGGAATCTAAAACATTGGATTGGCAGGCACACATTTCTGATCTCAAATTAAAAAATTGGAATTTTCTTAAAATCAAAAAGTAAATGATTCTGAGCCCATTCAAATGGTATCACATGAGGAACTGACTGTAAACTGAGTTATTGTTTGGTCCCTACATGTAGGCATTTTCCTGACCTTGGTCTTCTGTCCTCTTATTTAAGATCTCACTGTTTTTATTATTTTAGACACCAATGTTATATGGGAATGACTTGCATATATAACTGTTCATCTCTAGTATTTATGCAAAACTTAGTGGATTGCTTTTGCTTTTGTTTGTTTTCTTTAAACAGCAACATCCCTTTATTGCCAGAAGCTACTTGAGGTGATTCACAAGGAGTGGAAGATGCCAGTGCCTGGCTGACTGTACTTGAGGGACTTGTACGTGATAGAAAACTTGCCCAGGTAGTGGTTAAGCATCTTGGGCTTGATGTTCACCTGGCTGAATGTCTTGCCATTGCACACGCCCCACCGGCATATTGGCCAATCATCTTTTACAGTTCTGAATACTCCTCATACTCAACATCTTCAGACTTTCAGATTTCTCTGAAATGTTTTTGTGGTACCAGTTATCCATCTTAACAACTACTAGTTCATAGTTCTCTGAATTTTTTTTCGGATACATCCAGAGCAAATATATTCCACATGCCTTAACATTTAAGTATCTAAAAGACCACATATCATACTCAGAGCTCATTCTTCTTTCAAAATTGTTCATATATTATATCTTTCCAGTGTCAGAACTGTTATTTAACTAAGTTTTTAATTCTGTTCACTTGATTATGCTTCCTTTTTTTTTTTACAAAGGTTCATTTATTTTTATTTGAAAGGCAGATTTTAAAGAGAGAATGAGAAACAGAGAGAGATCCTTCATCTGCTGGTTCACTTCCCACATGGGTGCAAAGTCCCAAGGACTTACGCCATTCTCTGCAGTTTTCCCCAGCTGTAAGCAATGTGATGAATTTGAAGTGGAGCAGTTAGGACACCAACAAGTACCCTTATAGGATACTGTCACAGAGGGGGAAGATGTAGCCTGTTGTACCACAGCATTGGCCCCAATTGCTGCAGATTTTAAATTGGAATACTTGATCCATGCCAGACCCTCATTCAATTGATCCTGCATTTGACTGCCATTGTCTTTCTTTCTTTTTTGTCCAAAGATTTATTTATGTATTTTTAGTTGAAAGTCAGATATACAAAGAGGAGGAGAGACAGACAGGAATACCTGCTGTCCATTGATTCATTCCCAAAGTGGCTGCAATGATCAGAGTTGAGCTGATCTGAAACCAGGAGGCTGGAACTTCCTCCACATCTTCCACACGGATACAGGGTCCCGAGGCTATGGGCCATCCTTAATTGCGCTCCTAGACTGCAAGCAAGGAGCTGGGTGGGAACGAGGCCACCAGGACACAAACCAGTGCCCAGAAGGGATTCCGGGAGGGCAAGGCAAGGATGTTAGCCATTAGGCGACCACACCGGGCCAACTGCCCTTTTCTGAAACAAAATATGATTCTATCACTCTCTGATCAGGATCTTTTAGTGCTTCATTTCCTTGGGTATTTTTTCTTAAATGTATCTCTTAATAGAACACTTCCTTGTAATTAAATCTTTTGAAGAAGTCAATTTATACCAGGAAAACATATAAAAGCCTCCTAAGTTCCAAGGATCTCAGAAACGCAATGTTAAGAATATTGAGGGACTTCAGAGGCTTCTTTGGACCATATTTTACTCATTTAGTTAGTTAAAGATTTATTTTATTGATTTGAAAGTGTTACAGACAGAGAAGTAGCACCATGTTTTAAAAATGTTGTCATACCTCATTGTATTCTTGTTGCCCTTTTTTCTTTTATTTTTTTCTCTGCTTAACATACCAAATTTTCAGAAACTCAAAACATTATCTCATGTTTTCTTTTCTCTTTGAGTTTCTTTCTTTTGAGTTTGAACATCTTTTTAAATTTGATTTACTGTGGACTATGTTTGAAACTCTACTAACGACACCTGTTGACATGGATGTGGGGAGAAAGGTACCCTACTTCACTGTTGGTGGGAATGTAGGCCAGCATAGCCACTATGGAAGCAAGTGTAGAGAATACTAAGATAACTGAAAATTGATCTGTATGGCTCAGCTGTTCCCCTTGTGGGAATATATCCAAAGGAAGTGAAGTCTGGATATGAAAAAGTAACCTGTAATCCTGGATTTACTACAGCACAATCTATTATAGCAAAGACATTGAAACAGCCTAAATGTCCTTTGCAAGAAGAACGGATAAAGAAATTGTGGCATATCTATTCTTTGGAATACTACTCAGCCATTAAAAAGAACGAAATTCTACCACTTGAAACCAAATAGTCCCAACTAGAGACCATTATGCTCAGTGAAATAAGCCAATCTCAAAAGAACAGAAATATCGTATCTCTCTCTATATATATCTATGTGTGACATATATACATAAATGCATATTTATGTTAATATTTATTGATCTTAGGAACTGAATAATGAAGACTAACATACTGAGCAGTGAAGATATGTTGCTGTATTCAGCTCTGATCCTGAAAAAAGATGTACTCGCAATGACATTGTTAAATAGATCTTGACAATAGTATGCTGGGCCTTCTACAATTGATTGTACTTACAGTGGCATAATACATTTAAGTAGCTGAATGACGGATTGGTTACTGTTTTGAATAATATAGGCAAAATCATTATGGGGGAGGGGGAAGGATTAGGGAGGGTAGGAGAGAAATTCCTGAGCCTATGGACCTGTAGCATTATAAAAGAAAAAAACAAGAAAATCAGCAGCAGCATCTTTCTCCAGTCACAAACTCTTTCCCGGCAACTTACCAAGCTTTCTTTCGCATTACCTCTATACCAAACAGTATTATTCCTTCCTCATTTTGTGTGCTGGCAACACAGATGTTAATAAAAGCTGCCAGCAGCACTTGCAACATGAATTGCCTTCCCCCTTCTCTTGCTCCTGAAAATGCTGAAGCTTCCTTTGCTATAGCCACTGACAGGTCTCTACTGTCAGGTCTTGAGCTGGAAGTGCTCCACAGTGTAAAGCGGCAGGGGCAGCTCTTTGGTGCAGTGGCTAAGACACCCCTTGAGAAACCTGCATCATTTATTAGAGTACCTGATTTTTAAGACCCGGTTCTGCTCCCCATCCAGCATTCTGCTGAAATGCACCCTGGGAGGCAGAAGGTGATGACTCAAGTACTTGGGTTCCTGCTACCTTTGTGGGAGACCTACAGTAATTCCTGGGCTCCTGACTCACCCCAGCCCATTGCAAACATTTGTGCAGTGAACCAGGTCATAGAAGCCCCATTTTCTCTATACTTTTCAAATAAGTGAAAAAGAATAAATTTAAAATTTAATTACAGGGTTGAGACCATGATGTTTCAGGCTAATCCTCTTCAAGTGGAACCAACATCCCATATAGCCCCCATTTCCAGTGGCTGCTGCTCCACTTTTGATCCAGCTCCCTGTGTATGACCAGGAAACACAGCAGAAGATGGCCCAAATACTTGGGTCCCTGTAACATTATGAGAGACTCAGAAGAAACTTACAGCTCCTGGCTTCAGATTGGGTCAGGTCTGACCATTGAAGCATTTAGGGAGTGAACCAGTGAGTGAAATAGCTCTCTCTCTTTCTCTTTCTCTCTTTCTCTGTGTCTTTCCTTCTCTATGTAACTCTACATTTCAAATAAAAATTTAAAAATCAATAAATGTTTTACAAATTAAAAAATAAGCTTTAGGGCACTGTGATAACCTAGATGTTAAATCCTAACCTTGAATGCACCGGGATCCCATATGGGCACTGGTTCTAATCCCGGCAGCCCCACTTTCCATCCAGCTCCCTGCTTGTGGCCTGGGAAACAAAGTCTTGGGACCCTGCACCCATGTGGGAGACCTGGAAGAGGTCCTGGCTCCTGGCTTCAGATTGGATCAACTCCAGCTGTTGTGGTCACTTTGGGAGTGAATCATCAGACAGAAGATCTTCTTCTCTGTCTCTCCTCCACTTTGTATATCTGCCTTTCCAATATAAATAAATAAATCTTTAAGAGCACAATAAAAATTACTACAATATTTTTCAAATTTTTGAGACTTAAAATTGAGATACTTTTCTTGATAGTTTGAAAAGTGCTGTTAATTTTTGATTTAGGTGAAGTTTATTTTCAAAATATTTTCTTCAAGAAGATTGCTTTTCTTAATTTTCAGAATTTATTATCTGAAATATTCAGAAACATGAATTTCATGCAGACATTGAAAACTCAAATCTTGAAAACTCTCCTTTTGAGTTTATTTACTTTTAGTAATACTTTCCTCCTCAATCTCCCATTCACAACTTCCACTTCTTCACACTCATGATAGCAAATATTGTTATAGTCCCCAAGGCAGGAAACTTTAATTCAGACTGTAAAAGGAAATGTTGAAATCCTTAACTGTCCTGTCAACAGTAGTGGAATAAAAAGGCCTTCGATTGTTTTGGCACTGGTTCTGAAGAGGGCATTATTGGTGAAATATTATAATACTGCTGCCCTCAAAGCCCCGTATGACTTAAGATTGGGCATTTGTTGGCAGAAATCTCTGAAATGTCGGGCACATTCTTTGCATCAGCATGACAATTGACTTCTCTCTGCACTTTGTCTTCCTTGTAACCCAAGCCAGACTGTTCCCAAATGATCTTCTGCAGGACACAGTGGATCATTCTCAATAGGAACAGCTTAGAAAGGATGGGAAGAGTAGAGATTTCCTAGTCCTGGGATCCAGTCTATAAAAATAGGGTGTTTAGTGGAATTCAGTCTGCTTTAAATGGAGAAGAGTGAGCTTGCAGATAGTGTGAGAATGGTTTTTGCATTTTGCCAAGATTGTCATATTGGGTATTCCATGAACTGTTTGATGAGGTCTACCAAGAAAGATTATGACCTCAGGGTGAACAAATTCGGGAATTTGAGAACTTCTTAGAGTTAGTTATACATATTCAGTGATGGAATATGTTACCTCTTAAAGGAATGAGCCCACCATCACTTGACTTTTAAAAAAGGAATCAGATACAATAAATGTCAAGCAAGAGGTTGCTGCATTTCAATATTCAGAAAGATGATGACCATATGCCTGTAAGGCCAGGAGCATTCCAGTTCTCCAAATGACTTTAGCTAATGATTAGATATTTGATTTTTTTTAAAGAGCTGAATCAATTATATGTCACCCTGAAAATCTTAATTTGTTAATCTTCAAAACAGCAATGCTATCACTTCTGTCTAGTTCATAAAGGTCCTGTTGAGGATGGAATGAAGCAAAGTTAAATGATTTTGTTAAATACAAAGTTAAATGTTTGTAGATTGATGCATATTTTGCAAGAATTATTCAAGGAAACTAAATTTAGTTCTCCCCAGGAGTTATTTCATCACTGTGGTCCAACTGACTGTGGATTTTCTACTTGGCACTTGATGGTCTTATTTGATCTCTTTGTTTTTCAGCTCAGATAGGAACCTTATACAAGCCCATGAGTTTTTCCTTCAGGCTGTCATTTGAACTGTGCCACTAGAATTTCCTAACAAGGCATAAAAAATTTCATGAAGAATAGGATCAGACATAGGAAGCATTACATAGGAAGAAAATCATCACAAAATGTCATGATTGTAATCTTCTACACTTGCTCTTTATCTTATTCAGGAATTTCCACTAGAGCCTCTCCAATAAGGCTCCATTGTGAAAATTTCAGCGTCATCCCTGACACACTCTTCATAGTCTGATATATCTTGGGCAGCTTTGATAGAAAGTTCTTCCTTAAAAAAATATGTACATAAAATTAATTCCATTTAAAATCAGTGGCAACTACCTACCAGCTCAATTAAAATATATGTTTTAATCTGCAGTTAAGTTCAGCTTGGGTTAATATTGCCAGAACATGAGATATGTAGGGACAGGAGCAAGGCCAATGGATTCCTTAATGTTTACAAGTCAGGGTTGGCAAAAATTCTCCTCCTGACCTGCCAGTGGTCAGTTGGGCCTCTTCCATCCTCTAAGGCACAGGGGAAGCTTGCTAGTGCTTTGTGAATTTCAGCTTTTGCTTTGGCATCCACTTTCACTGTCCTTTTGCTAGAGCATGACTAAAGAAGTTAATTCACAGAGCCCCAGGGCCACGAAAGCAAAGAAATGTTTTTATTCAAAATTTCCCTTTCATAGACATAAAGCAAAGGACTAGAAACTAGGAATAAATGGCTCAGAAAGAAGATAAGGAATTTTTGGCTGGGATGACACTAACTGCTGGGATTAGACTATCCCAGTTCCTCTTCCTGACTTACTGCTCTTTCCCATGTGAATTGGAATTCCCAGGGAAAGGCCTGTTATCTGAGTCAGTGTATCCTAATCACTGACTTAATTCTGATGTGAGAAAACAATAGATCATGGTTGTTTGGGGGGGATTTCCAAAAGTCACCTTTATTTTCTGAAAGACTAAGGTCACCCGTGGAGCTCTGATGTCCTATCGATCAAAATGCCCAAAGCAAGCTGTGGAAGTCAGCATAGCCAGCAGGTATTTTGTAAGGCAGTTTTACCTCTGCCTGGCATTTTCTGGGGCAAGAGTGGGGAGGGCAAAGGTATTAAATTTAGCCTTGAAATGTCCTAGGAAATTCTTTATACACAGAGAACAAGTTGGACAAAAAAAAAAAAAAAAAAAGTCTTGTGCCAAAGGGAAGAAAGAGAGAGACTAATGCCTGTGGTTTTCAAAGGTTAACAGCAACAACAAAAAAATAGCCCAAGTATTTGCACAGGGATGAATGCTCCTTGGCGCTTGGCCAACAATTATACAAGAGTTTGTGCCCACATCCTGTAGCTGTGGTTTAGGGACGCTGCTCATGAGTGACTTCTTATGCTTAGTGGCAGGAAACCTTAGTCACTGATGTGTAAACTCACCTTTGGTCTGCACCTCCCACAATGTACTCTGAAGGCAGTCAGGGGGCCAAGCGTCTTGATTTCCTTGCAGATACAATTTCCCCAGAGGCTAAGAAAAGAACCCAGTTTGAGGACTTGGAAGTAACTGAGCGTTGACCAATACTTACCTATTTCACCTAATTGTAGCAACATCTTAGGATGATTCTGTAGCCAGAGGAGAAATTATGACATCCTCCGCTAAAAATTTAGCTTCAAAACTCAAGAGGGAACAATGTGAGCCCATTTTTCATTCCAGGCCTGTAGCCTGCATGAAATACAGGGAACAAAGTCATGAGGCTGGTTCTCAATCTGTGTCTTGTACGTCAAATCTATTTTGTACTCAATTACAAAAAAAATGGGGGGGGGGCGTTCTTTGCAAACAACTGGGAAGTCTTTCTTTCAGTGAAGCCAATTGGAATGTGAAGGCCCCGTTTAATAAATCCTTGTGTTTTTAAGGTAGGTAGGTGAGCACATTGTGCAAATTCCTGGATGCAGACTACATGGGGATTAAATCCTCTGACCCACCAGCGTGTCACTCATGTCCTGCTACATACTTACATGCCTTGTATCTAAGAATTGTCTTTTCCCTTCTTTCACACCCCCCATTTACTCTTTATGAATTAATTGAATCTTAGATTGGAAGAGGTTTTAGATTCATCAAATCCAACCTCCTATCTGTTCAACCTTATCCGAAGCATCTACAGTAGGTGGAAAGTTTCTGCATGGACATTCCCACTGCCTGGAACCCTTTGCTTTCCAAAGGAGTTCATTCCATCAGTAAGCAACTGCAACAAATAGAAGACTCTTCTGGAGGGTGGGCGGCATGGCCTAGCAGCAAAAGTCTTTGCCCTGAACGTGCAGTATTCCATGTGGGTGCCGGTTCTAATCCTGGCAGCTCTACCTCCCATCCAGCTCTCTGCTTGTGGCCTGGAAAAGCAGCTGAGGACAGCCCAATGCTTTGGGACCCTGTACCCGTGTGGGAGACCTGGAGGAAGTTCCTGGCTCCTGGCTCCGGATTGGCACAGCACCTGCCGTTGCACTCTCTTGGGGAGTGAATCATCAGATAGAAGATCTTCCTCCCTGTCTCTCCTCCTCTCTGTATATCTGACTTTATGATGAAAATGAATAAATCTTTTTTTTTTAAAAAAGGAAGAATCTTCTGAATATTGTACCCCTCAGGTCTTCCTCTCTGAAAATATAGTGAGATCTTAGCTTGAAGTCATCTCAAACCAATCCATTTCCTCATATGCTCAAAGTAAAAAATCATACCTTATACCCTCTCAATGGGTACTGTTAAAGAGCTTATTTCATTTATAGAAACATAATTCCTGCTGATCACATGAGTTTTTATCTAATTTGTTATCTAACAGCTTTATCAAGCTTGTCTCTTATCTGTTGACTATTGTATTTGATTAATGTTTTTTTAAAGTATGTTCACTCTTGCCTTGGCTATTTAAGATTGGCTGATTGATAAATTAAAATAGAGTTAGTCTCTTGTTTGCCACTATGATGTTTTTAATAAATTCTTGTTTTTCTCTGCCATGATGCTTATTCACATGAAATTTATGATCATATTATATAAAATTGATCATTTTATGACAGTAAATTAATTCAAGGAAGAAAGATGCCAACTTTAGTATTTTTGGCTCTTAGTAAACCTATGTTTGCTCTCAGTAATCATTGTCTTTTAAAAACATATTTTCGTGATTTTTTCCCCAAAATATTTGATTAATGCTTTATCCTATAGCTCTGCCCCAGCTGGTCTTAGACTTTTGTGATCTCTGGAAGCCAACTTTTCGTTTGAAAGAAATTCTTCTGTCTTTCCTCTAGAAGATGAGGTGAGTGTAATTATTATGGTTGAGTGTAGGGCTAATGCACTCAGCAGAATGCTTTGACCATCATTTGTTGTCTTTGTTCTCAGTTATTTGATCATGATACCCCAAGAGAGAAAACAGAGAACCCACTCAGGGCTTACATCTGTGTAAGCAGAACTATTCTGATGTCTGACCTGAATCATTACCTGCCAGTCCAGCGTAGTATCTGATACTGTCATCTTTATTACATGCAGGAATCTAAATTCAATGACAAAAATCTCCTCCGTTATTCTCACCTATAGTGAGCAGCCACAGTGGAACTGTTCATGATGTTGGAATTCTTTTCACACAAATTCACTTTTATTTTTCTGGAGGATGAAGTATCTTCATATTTTCTTAGGTTATATAGAGTCTAGATATAAGGCTTTGTATAATAAATTCACTTTAACATCTTGATTCCCCTAAGCCTTGCGATGATTGCATTTGGCATGTCAACTTCATTCATGTATTTTTCTATGGGATTCTAGTTAATTGCCAAGACAAACCACTTTTAATATCTCAGAGACATTGAATCCAGACACTTGGCCTGGTTCACAGTAATCAGTTAATTTTAACCAGCCCAACGTTACCTTTTGATCTAAAACCTTTAGAATCTGTGACAATAACATGTTTTCCAAGTCTGTTGACACAAAACTGTGGATTTTACCTTCTCATGAATTATAATTTGAAACTTAAATTTTAGTGTTTTGTTAAGTCTCAGAAGAATGTGGAATGAGAATGAATTCTCACACATAGCTACCAAATGACATAATCACAAAACAACTTTTGCCTATCTCAACTTCAATGTAATGTCACCATTGCGTGAAGTTTGTCTAATAGATAGAAACATTATTGGAAATATTGGATGGAAAATTCTAAACTGGATTCTAACAATGATTCTTAGAATAACAATACACAGTTGACTCCCAACGGTATTGATGATCTACCTTATACAGGAAGCTGGGTATTACAAAGACGTTAGCCCACCAGCTAGGACCATAATCATCCACCTTAGCTACAGATGACGATCAGGAATTTCTTTTAGAACTGCTGGCTCTAGAATCACGGTGCACCTGCAAGGTTTTCACAAATAAAATGGATGTGATATACTTTGTCTCATTCATTTACAATGAAACAGCACCAGGGAAAGCATTTCAATTCTCAACTCTCAATAGAGACAGAAAATTTGCTGGGTGCTCATTAGGAGCTACATGCCGTGGTCAGGTATTTTCAATAATTTTATCAATGAATCCTCATACCTGTTTCTTGAGCCTATAATAGTAATACTACTGCTGAAATTTTGAAGTGAGGAAACTGAAGCTCGATAAAGCTGAAACACTTGGCCAGATTTATATCTGGTAGGTCTATCCAAGCTAAATTATGACTTAATCACATCCAAAATGTAGTAACAAAAGAATTTGAGAATTGTAGTGTTACTCTTTCTAACTTTTGCAATATAAAAGACTCTCCAGAATAGGTTGGACTAGATGCTGAGCTGACCTTTCTATTGACTCTTCAACCTGATTTATTTGAAAGATAACTGTTAAAATGATGTCTCTCTGATTTACTGTGATTTTCCTGAAAGTATCTGATTTCTCCTTGAACGAAACCTTTACGTTCATTAGGCAATCAGTAAATGTGTTTTGTGATACTGATGCCATAGGCATTTTGGTTTACACCATTTCAGTACCACATGCCTAAGCTTCTGTGAAACCATTGTTTTGTGGTCTGATTTTACAGAGCAGCAGATCATGTTGGGCATTCTCCCATGCTTTAAAGAGAACTAGCATTTTTGATCGTCCCAAAGGCTTTTTTATGTGTTGTGGTTAAATTAAAAAAAAAATACATGGAATCACTTACAATGTATCATAGCTACAGGTAGTGAGGAATGACACTTTACCAGGAGGGGGAAAATTCACACAAGCTAACTGAGTCATGTCCACAGTCAGCGACTTTTCAGTTTCAGAACAGAGGTCAGTCAGCAGAGGTGTAGACCCCACCAAGAAGAAACAGCAAATGGTATCCTGGCACATTCCCTGGCTAGAAGCTTCTTGGGAAAATGTGTTGGACCTAGATTCTCCTGCTTGATGTCTGTCACTGAGAGGGTAAGCTGTGGGGAGTACAAATGGGGCAAATGACTCTGCTGGTTTCCCCGATAGTGTCCCAAGAGTAAAGAAGGAACTATAGTCACAAACACTGTCTTTTGCAGGAGATAAGTGCAGTGTGCTCACATGTGGAAAAGTTGAGTTTGAAGAGCTGTGGATTATCAGATGAAAATGGTCTTGTCTGATCAGCACGTGAAGACATGTTGCTCAAGAGACACTATCTTTGCCTGCAGGTAAAGTCAGCAAGCCACACCAGAGTGAGCAGAAGTCGAAACTTTAAAAATTGATGAAGTTATTTAGAGTGATGGTATCAAAGAATGTTACTCCATAAAACTTTCTGCACATATGAGAAAATATCTTACTCCTTTAGTTTTGTGCTGTCCAATGAAATGGCAATCACTAGCCATGAAATGCAGCAGGTTGAAATTAGGAACTGAATTTTTCTACTTTAAATTAAATTTATGCATCTAGAGACTACCTTATTGAGCCACACCAGTATGGAATAAAGAAACGTGGTGACAGAGAATGAAATCCTTAATAATACTGATATTGAATATCTGAGTTTATCTTGATAATCCAAAAAAAGACAGAGGTTTATCATTTTATAAAATGTTAAACAAAATTAAATGACACAGATTATTTTGTGTTGAAAATGACATCTTTCCAACCCATCTGTTTTATATTTCCAACTCCGTAATAATGTGGTTTAACAGCTTTTCTATTTGATTCTACTGGTGATTGCTTCTATCACTCTAAAAATTAATTTTATTTTTAAGCACTGATTTATCAGTAAAAATTTTATTTACCAACTTCCTTTGATGAAAGACTAAGGCATTTTATCTCTACCAAATGCATGCTTCCCTTCTCCATTCTCTCAATTTACTACTTATAATATTTATTAATAATATTTTCACTTTTATTTATCTAGATACTTATTTATGTATTTATGTTTCTATTTCTAGTCCCTTCTGTGGAAAAAAAAAAGATACTCGTGATATACTTCTAGAATTTTCTCCAGCAGGTCTTAGTTATTTATCTATCCTTCCATCAAGTACATATTTAGTTCTCTATGATCCAGGTTGGGAGTATTTGCACTCTGTTATTCATCTATAGGAATTGCCTCTTGCCTGTCTATACCTATTGATTCTGAAGAAGTGACTGGTGGCACTGATGGAGGGAATGTGTGAGACTTAAGAAAGGTTTGTGGGTTTGCTTTAGCTTTCCATTTGACTTGGCTGCTATAAAAATGATGCTATGCAATATCTGAATGTTTCAGATTACGCATGTCTGTCATAAATTCAAAAGAATCAAAGCACAGTGATGTGGTATGACACAACTATCCTCAGATAACTGAGATGTTGGAAAGGTTAGAGTCAGATTTTTTAACAACAGATCACCTCATAAATCTATTCTCAGTAAGATGTCCTACCCACTCAAGTTTGCAAAAAAAAAGTCAAAGCTGGGTTTCCTTACTTTAGATTTATAATTCATAGTGCATGTTGGAGCAAAGAAATTTGAAGCTATGTGCTCTGATCACACTTTCTTTCAAGGAGCTCTACAAATGCCCATAGGTGCCTGGATACAACATTAACCCAAGCTTTACTCATCACCAACGGGTAATGAGTCATCTAACCTTGAGCTAGCATTTACCAAGTACTTGTGTTTTGCTCTCTGAGCTAGGATATCTCGTATGCATAGTCTCATTTAACTTTTAGAGCAGCTCCTTATTTAAGGAATGCATATCATAGATGGAACTGAGCAATTCTAATTTAAACAATTAAGACTTTTCCTTGGGATAAGGTGTGATTCACACATCTCTTAAGAAGACAGTTTAAGTTGGGAAAAGTCAAATAAGATTAATTGGTTTGGTTGCTTGGGAAACAGGTCAAGAACAAATACAACATTGATGAGTAAGAGTGAAGTATTAAAAGACTTTATTCCTATTACCAGCAATGGAAGTGACCCAAATGGACTGGCATTAAGGAACTATTCCTACACATAAAATAAAGGATGTAGAACTCATCTTTTAAGTGATTGTATAAAAAAGACAGGGCCTGGGGCTGGGGCTGTGTAATAAGGGGTAAAAAAAGTTAAAGCTGGGTTTCCTTGCTTTAGATTTGTAATTCATAATGCATGTTGGAGCAAAGAAATTTGAAGTTATGTGCTCTGATCACACTTTCTTTCAAGGAACTCTACAAATGCCCATGCTTGCAGTGCTAGCATCCCATTGGACACAAGTTTCTTGTTCTACTTCTGATCAAGTTGATGTGCCTAAGAAAACATCAGAAGATGGCCCAAGAGCTTGGGATCTTGCAACCACGTGGGAGACCCTGAACAAGTTCCTGGCTTCTGGATTTGTATGGGCCCAATTGAGGCCCTAGCAGCCTTTTGATAAGTGAACCAGAAGATACAAGATCTTTCTGTCTCTTCCTTCCTCTGTCTCTCTGTAGCTCTGTGTTTCAAAGGAAAGACAGACTGTATTTCTTGGAAAGCAAGGAAAGAAAGAAAGAGGGAGGGAGGAAGGGAGGGAGGAAGGGAGGGAGGAAGGAAGGAAAGAAGGAAGGAAGGAAAGAAGGACTAAAGAAAGAGAAGAAAACAAAGAAAAGGTTGCTAATTTACGAAACCCATCCACAAATTTTTTGGTGATTCTCAGTAATCCTGTGTTATTGAAGGGAAGGAGTAGCTCTTAATTACTGGAAACCAAAAGTGTTTTTAAACATGCTCTTTCTTCTTCTTTTTAAGGAGCTACTTATTATTTGAAAGGGCAATTTATATAAGGAAAAGGAGAGACAGTGATATCTTTCATCTGCTAACTCACTCCTCAAGTGGTTGCAATAAAGCCAGGTGTTAGGAGATTCTTATAGGTTCCCCCTATGTGTGTAGAGACCCAAGCACTTGGACCCTTTTCCTCCTCTTCCCCAGACACATCAGCAGGGAGTTGGATCAGAAGTGGAGCAGCCGGGACTGAAACTGTTGTCCACATTGGATGCTGGAACCGTAGGCTGAAGTTTAACCTACTAAGCCACAGCACCAGATCCTCAATATTATTTTTCTGAAATTACCCTCATGTTTTCTATGCTACATGCCATCAGGCACATTTATTCTTCCTTTGATTCATGATGATGGTTGTGAAGGTATTCTTGTGGGCCAGTCCTAAATCAGGATAAGCAATAACTTAACTCATCCTGAAAGTTATTAGGACCACATAATTATATCCTAGAAAATTCCAGCTAAATGTAAATCTAGGCCAAATGTTCCTAAATCAGATCTCACAAATATTGATGATTATTTTAATGCTCACCAAAAGAGAATGAGTGATGAGCGGGAAGAAGGGAAAGAGTAATGGCCTTCATCAGTATCAGTTAAACTCTTGTAGTTATAAGAAACTAAAAATGGCCATGAGAACACTTTGCTAAATGTGCATCCAGAACCTAAGAAGAACCTAAAAATGAAGGTTTTCTGAAACTTGCATCAGTTACATAGCAGAATCATTCCGATTCCAGAAAGATGGTAAGAGGCATACATTTTTAGTATAAGACCATAATTTCGGTAAGGGCTAGGAGAAGGATATTCACTCCTGATCTCCAGTTATTCTTTTAAAAATAAGTATTTTTTAATGTATCATACCCCAGTCTCTTCTATTCCTGACATTGAGTTGTATCAGAGAAAACTGGGTGTGACAGCAAAATCTGCACCCGTGGGGTGGGAGGGAGTGTCTGCCCACCTTCACATGCGTAGCAGGTAGCGCCTGTGGGCTTAGATTCAACTACCATTTAAAAATGCAGCGACACAGCCCTTTTCAAGGAAAAAGGTGCAGTTTTTCCTTGAAGTTCCTTTTTTATCCTAGTGATCTTCTCATGAGTCACTAAGTGATTGATGAAGGGTTTGTCTCCATGGTGACCTTGCCTATCCTTCCTAGCAGCTGAGGAGATTAACCCAAGCCTGACACAGCTTCCTCAGTTGGGCTGGGCATCCACTTAACTAAAGCATTCAGGGCAGGACTTGACAGCTCTGCACTTTGGGCCCTGGAAGGGATTACGGAGAAGAGAAGGGTGGGAGCTTGGTGGAAACTACTCATCTTCATTTTCATTTTCTCCTTGGTTAAGGTCTCAAAAGATGAAACCCAAATACAAGGGGAACATTTAGAGTTAAGGAGTCTTGAGGGGTTCTTGGATGCTGAATGAAGCGTCTAACTGGGTGGGGTTGTCAAGTGAGACATGCCAATACTGTTTATTTCTGGCCTTCGCAAAGGGGTCTTCCCTCTTCCCTGGTCCATTGTAACTAAGTTTGTTCCACTTCAATCTCAATAACTGTCACCTCTTTTGTCACCAATCACCTCTGTCCTGTTGTTTCTGGATCCTTCCTCCTTTAGCTGCCTTTTCCTTAGAGAAAAGCAAGGCAGATTTTCTTAAATGCAGGGCTATGCCTCACAGTGAACAGACAGCCACAGCTGCCTGCGAGGAGCCAGGCGTGGAGCACATTCTAAAATAGAACTCAGCCACAGAGGGCTTCGAGCTGTGTTGTGCTCACCGCTGCCAGGGAATGCAGCCCTGAAGCTTGGGGTTTTCACACCTTAAACTCATTAAAGCCCTAGGCTGCATTTCACACATCGCATCCCTCCAGAGTCTCTGGCCTCCTTCCTTTCACCAGAATGCCCTTTCCTTCCTCAAGTGGCTGAACTGCTTCTTTAACAATTTGCTATTGACACTATTATTCAGCCAGAATCTGCTGAATGCCAAAACTATGATTGTGAGGAACAGAATATGTGTATGACAGGAAGAATTGCCCTGATTGTCTATACTGCCGGATTATACACTTGAGGGTCTGAAGGCATTCTAGAAGTTCTGCATTTCTATCACTGTTACTCCACAATTTGGTCAACCAGAGGGTGCAAATTTGCACAGTGAATTCCTTCATGGCCAAGAAAGTGGCCATGCATGTATTTCTATTAGACCATTTAAAATAATGGTTCTTTTTTAAATTTTTATTATTTTTTCATTGGAAAGGCGGATATACAGAGAGGAGAGACAGAGAGGAAGATCTTCCGTCCGATGATTCACTCCCCAAGTGAGCGCAACGGGCCGATACTATGCCGATCCAAAGCCAGGAGCTTCTTCCGGGTCTCCCATGCGGGTGCACGTTCCCAAAGCCTTGGGCCGTCCTCGACTGCTTTCCCAGGCCACAGGCAGGGAGCTGGAAGGGAAGCGGGGCTGCCGGGATTAGAACCGGCGTCCATATGGGATCCCGGGCGTGCAAAGCGAGGACCTTTAACCACTTGCGCCACCGCGCCGGGCCCTAAAATAATGGTTCTTAACACCAAATAATATTGAGTGCTCCTCAAATCTTATAGAAGGAGGAATCTAATACAGTCATCAAACAATTGGTCTTTATTTCTTACTTTCATGTTTAAATGGAGTCTGGGCTACACGTGCCAAAAGGAATTATTTCCCTAACACACACAAACATCTGGATATTTGGTTTTATTTCCCCAAATCTCCAGCTATAAACATTACCCTTAATAAATAAATACACACGTATGTTCCTTTTTGTGCAGGTGCTACCTGTACAAGTAAGTACAGGTAGGTACAAGTGCAAAAGTAAGGTACTGAGATGAAGATGCTAGGTAATCCAGCTTCCAGTCTTGTATGCTGCAACTGAACAAAGCAGATTGACATACTGTTTTTAAAAGGTATAAGCATACAGAGGGTAGGAAGGGGAAGAGGGTAGTTCATTGAAACACAATGTTAATGGAAGATTATAAAAAGAGGTAGTATTTGAACTTGTTTTAAAGAGGTTCACAGGCAAACAGGATAGGTGAGTAATAATCAAAGAGGAAATACCTCATGGAATTAAGAAATTGTTGAGCCTGCTATGAGGACAGCTGAAGCCATATTCCATGGGTGCGCAAAAAGGAAGAAATGTAAAAACTCAGAAAGATGGAAATCTCAAAGATTGATGCTTAGATTTCTAACTGTGAATTTTGTGTTGATACAACATATGCTAAATAGGTAGAATTTTTCAACTCTAGGATTTTCCAATCTTGGCCAGTTTCCCAATGAAGAACCCTGAAGGAATTCTGGTTGTCTGAGATTCAAATTCTGACTTGTCCTCTTGCTGACTCAGGTATCTTTGACAACTGACCAAGTTCTCTTAGAGCCTCCATTTCCTTATTTTTATAACTCATTCAAGGTATGTGCCTTGAATAGGTATATATATAAATATTTATACACACACACACATATATACAGATATGAGTATATATACGTCAATTTAAATGACATGCATTCTAAGAAGTTTGCAGTTAAATTACTTGATGACTATTAATATTTAAGATCTTCCCCACATGACTTCCAAAGGTCATAGAGACACGAACGGCAACTGGACTAGCTGCATCACTTCTTGCAGCCTGAGTATAATTGTTGATAAATGAAGTGATACAGTGGGCAATCAACTGTTCTGCTTTCCTAGGACTGAAGAACATGTGGCTTTAATTTCGAACCCTGAGACAATCACAGGTGAACCAAGAGAGTCGGTCACACTAAAGCCAGACTGTAGATGTTTTAACTCTGATTTTGCCATTTCCACAGGCATAATCTGGAGCATGTTTCTTGGAGTCAGTGCCCTCATCTGTAAAATAAAGATAATAGTACCAAGCTTGGGTGAATGTTTTTTAAATTTAAATGAGTTGACACTTGTAATGCTAATGTTATTCATAACAGAGTGTGCCAGACCTTGTCTTAATTCACCAAACTCTAGCTTCTTTTGGCCAATTATTCGTGGAATAGCTTTGGAGGAAGAAATCAGAATAGTTTCTTGTTGTCTACTTGTGCACTCTGTTTCGTCGCAAGGGATCTGAGGAGCAATGGAACTCACTCCTGGTAAGCAGTTGCCCATGGGATTGTTTTATTCCATTAGGTTTTTTGTGTACTGCTTTGCTGGATGTTTTGCGCCATTGAATGCCTTGAAAATCTGTGAGAGAATTTGGAAGTATGTGACTTATTTCTCAGATCATTTGCACCCCTTCTGCAGGGTGGTTGGTGTAATGGGTGGGAAGAACATAGAGCTGAATCAGAACCCCTGGCTGGACTCTGCTTCAGGCTCAATCTTGGCCACTACATTTCTCTCTGCTCTCTGGTTTCTTAGCCCTACAGGTGAGAGGGTTGGACAGGATCCCTACTGCCTTCTCTGCTGGGAGGAAGCATTGCACTGGTTCATGTTCTTTTTGTCTTACATCTCTCAAACGTAAGGAGCAGCATTCTGAAGTTTTACACAAAAGGTAGTTTAGGCTCTCCCTTCTCTAATTATGGCCCATTAAGGCCCCAGATCCCTCCTGTCTGCAGTGTGTTATTTAACATTCTCCCTGGCAGCGCCTTTGCCAAGGACACAAGCCATGGAGCTCACTTCTGTTGATGTTTATGTTGAGAAAGTAGATAATCCTCACTGCAGTGACAAGTTGATTGAAGCGAGTAAAAGCCCGAATAGGGTTTAGAATTCTAATTGCTGACAGATTCATAATGGTGTGTGAGGCCTGGTGTCTGCCTGGCTGGTTCTGCTTTTGAGAACAAAGTGTGAAGTTAAAGAGTATATTGTTTCTGCTATGAAATTTCTCAAGCTGAGGATTGTTTTTCTTTCTGAATGGAAGCACAAGGGATACACAGGTCTCTAAGTAAAAACATGCACAGCACTAAAATAAAAGAACACAGCAACCATGCCATGTTTCCTAGTTAAACGGGACATGGAATGGGTGCTTGGATGGCCCGGGGTGCCTGCGTTGTCACTGGGTGGTGATGTCATGTTCCTTGGGCAAGTCTCTTAACCCCTGAGCCCTAGTTACATGTATGAGTTTGATTGAAGTTATGAACAATTTTGTCGACCTAATAAGGCTTTATGTTCCACATTTCTAGACAGAATTAAATACAACCACACAAGATTAGTGTTGTTTAGGTTCAAAAGGTGTTAAAAACCTTCGTGCCAGCAGAAAATCTGTGGCTCACTAACATTTATATGTGCATACAAAATTAACAGAAAATAAATTACCGGGATTCGCAACTAATGTGTAATATAGACTATCCCTGGGTTGGCAAGGAGGTACATGGGAAAGTTATTTCAATTGTAATTCCATTGTTTTGTTTCTTAACCAAAAAATGTTTGGAGGAACCATGATAAGACACAAAGTTTTCTATCATGTGTTCTTGGAAACCCTGTTAAATACCTTTTGTATTTCTGTTTCTATACATTTAAAAATAATGCTCACTATTCATTGATGCTTGAAATGATATAAATTTTATGATACTGTAAGACACCATTTTTGAATTTCTGCTTTCTCGTTCACAAAATAGAAACTAGATTTAGGCTATAAGTCCTTTGAAATCTCCAAAGTCAGTTTACAGCAAGAGAACCACAAAGGTGGTTAATTAACAGAGCAGACAGAAATTATGTTAAGTCTGGATGCTAAAAGGTCATATTGAGTCCCTCTTCAGAGTAAATGTGCTGGTTTGGTCTTCCTCTCAATTTCAGCTAGCTTTAAAATGTACAACCTTCGATGCTTAATGACCAGTATTTCTGTGCCTTAGCAGAATTACCATTTTCATTAAGAGGCAAGTGGTCCTTACTTGGAAGGAAAAATGAGCTCTTGGAAGGAAATTTGATTTGGGATTCGGACAGTTCCGGATTCTAGTCCTGCCACGATACTTCCTTCTTGGATGACTGACCAACTCACTCAACCTCCTGACATTCTAATTTTCTCATCTGTAAAGGGAATGGGCTGAACCGGGTGTTCTTAAGTTCTCTTCTTCTGTAGGAAAAATAACTGTTTTACTTGGTAATGAAGCAACTCTGGCAGGAAAATCCTGAGATAAATGCCGGTGGGCCAGGAATGTAATTGGGAGAGTTCAATGTGATTATAGTAATTAGACTCGCTGTGGCCAGTGTTTAGGTCATCTGTAAGACAAAGTTCCGGCTGTATCATTTTAGAGTAAAGTCATCCTTTCCAGCCTTTCCCTTTGAACTCTGTAATGCCATCTTTTGCATGTGCCCTGTCTACTGCCCCAGTCTTGTGCTTCACAGGGTGCTTTAGCTTACCTTGTATCTGAAATATTATTTCTTGACATTCTTTTGAATGTTCTCCATGAAATATTCTTAATTTAGTTCATAGTTTTTGGTTTCTTGACTATGTTTTAAAGAGTATCTCTTAAAAGAAAAAAAAAAAAGACAATCTCTTAAATGTTCACTCTGGGTAACTCCTAAAAAACTTTAGTGCCGAAGGTTTAGACTCAATAGCTTTGAATTTGAAAATAGTAATTCTTTACCTCACTCAACCACTGCTAGTATAGACAGGAGCTAAAAAACTCCCTACACTTAAAGAGAAGTATAGAATATTTTAGAAACAAACTTCAATTTTACAATATGCCATTGTCTTACTTTGTTTTTTTTTTCTATCCGCTTTTCATGTCAATTTTATTTTTTTTCAGAATTGTCTTCCAAATTCATATTTGTTTTTCTTCACCAAGATCGTGAGAAGCTTCGGGCACTAAGTGAGCTAATAAATTAACAGTTTGTAGATTAAAGCAAATGTCGAGACAATGATTAAAGAACTTCTAGTCTAGTAAAGGGAATAATAAGCACCCAGAGATTGTCCTTGAATAAAGGACCCCTGTGGGCATATTTCAAAGTCCGCTCAGTGGCCATGGATTGGAGAGCTAGTTGAGAGGAAGAACATATTGTAAATCACTTACTCTTCATATATTTTCGAAGGAGACAAGAGACTGGATCTGTGACTCATGCTTGCCAAGACTTTAAACCTGTGGTTCCAGGAAGTCTAAGTGTCCTGAAGCTGAGGCCCCAAGTGATGTTTCCAGTATCAAAAGCCAAGCCAAATGTTGATACTCCTCTGGCAACTTGAGGACCAGAGGGTGTGAGGATTTCTACCCCCTGTTAGCTGTTTTTTGTCAACCATGACTTGATTCTAATTATTGGTAGCGGTGTAAAATTCAGGAAAAGTCATCTCTTGCCCACTTCACACACCGGAAGCATGATTTTAGCCATTTTCACATTGAATCTTTTGTTAGCTTTTAATGAAAAGTCTCGCCTAGAGCAGCTAAGAGTGTAATTGACAGAAAACAGAGCCTGGATTATTGTTACTGTCAGTGTACCATAAAGGAGACAAAACCTGATGACAGCTACATGTGGCAGGGAGGTATCAGTGACGTTGTAGTTTCTGACGCACTGACAGTCAACACGTGTTTACCGAAACCGCACTCTACTGCCGGAATTTCATCTCTAATCTTAGGAAGGAGGGCTGAGGAGAGGAGGGGAAGGTTCTACATGACCCTTGAGAGACCACATGTCCTTGATTGGGGTTGATTTTAGCTAACTTTCCTTTCCTTTCCTTTCCTTTTCTCTCCTTTCCTTTTCTCTTCTTTCCGCTCCTCTCCTCTCCTCTCCTCTCCTCTCCTCTCCTCTCCTCTCCTCTCCTCTCCTCTCCTCTCCTTTCCCTTTGTTCTTTCTTTCTTCTTCATTTTTGACAATCTTTACATGGTTAATCAGGGCACAGAGGTTCAAGGGCTACAGGAAAGTGGGTAAGACTATTATCTCCACATTCTCTTTTTTCTGTATCTGGGGTGAAGGAGGAGATAAAGGAAGAAGTCCCACCCAGCCTCCCACCCATCCCAGGTCCCCAATATGGGGCCTGCTCCGAGGGTCTTCTCAAGTGGTTTTGATAGTTCAACAATTATGAATTGCTGCCGATCTCACCATTCCAAGCATGATGAAGTCACTGCAGAATCCACTGATTGACATAGTCCATGTTAGAGTCTCTGTTTGCCCAGTTTTTCACTGCCAACATAGCTGGGGTAGATGATTGATTTGTTCTGTCCTAAGTTATGGTGCCAGGTATCCTCTGCAGGTTCCGATAGACTGCGATATCCTCCATTTGCACCTGATTATGCTGTCCACTGTTCTGTCTGAGCCTTTGAGGAGGTTTGGCTCTGGCATTTGCACTCAACAGCATTTTTAAAAATATATTTATTGACTTAGTTATATTTACTTGAAAAGTCTAGAGATGTAGAGACAGAGATAAGGATGATAGACAACTTGCATCTGCTGACTCACTCTCCAGATGGCCTCAAGCAGTCAGCGCTGGGTCAGGCCAAAGTAGGAGCCTGGAACTCCACCCAGGTCTCCCATGTATAGCAAAGGCCCAATTACCTGGACCAACACCTGTTGCCCTGCAAGGAAGACTTTTGATGGAAACTCCAAACAGAATCTATGTTAGGAGTCAAAGCAGACACTCTGACATGAGATGCGGTATCCTATGTACGATCTTTGGTGCTGCACCAAGCATCACCCCAGCTAACTTTATGTCTTACCTTTCAAACAGTAAGGAATAAATGACTAAATTGAACTACTTTTCCGCTGACATCTATAGAAAAGAAAATATCTTCCTATTAGATTTGATGAAGGAAATTATGTGGTCTATCCTTTTTATGTAAATATCAAGAGGGCTTGAGCCATTGAAAGTCGTTCATTGCTGGGTCACCAAGAATCCAAGTTAAAAGTTGAATTTGGTGTTTCAGTTTCAGTTCCGAGTTTGAGCTCTAGCTTCAAACTGTGTTGCATTTGAATTCTGCCTCTGTTCCTTAAGGATTGGTGATTCTGTAGTATTCTAATTAGATATGCAGAATCTTACTTAGTAGCCTTATATGTCAGAGATAAAGATATCTATTTCTATCTATTTCTAGGGTAGTGTTAAGGATTGCATGACATAGTACAGGTCAGTGCTTCACAATGCCAAGTACATGTTAAAGCAGTACTATTAGCTATGATGGTTGCTGTCATTATACTGTTAAACCTGAAACTGACAGCATAATAATTAATAATATTTAGTCCCCAGAGAGGGAAACATTATTTTATGTTTAGAAAGTGAAATCTGATCATTTCATCATTGTCCCAGTTTGAGACACTTTGAGGCTCCACCTCAGGGTGAGGCTGCCATCCTGATCCTTGGCGTATGGCTCAAGATTCTTTCTGATTGGTCCCTTCAGCCTTTTCAGAAATCATTCGTCGACATAGATCCGCAGATCTTTGCCTAGTCTTGATTAACCCCACCTAGCTTTCTGAATGGCCTGTGTTCCCATCTACCGGCCCCAGTAAGGCTTCACACACTTCCTTTCAAATACCTCTTCTTACCTTTTCTGATGTATTCCACTTACTGTTTAGGCCCTTACCTTCAGATTCCACTCCAGAAAAAATTATTCTTACTGGTTTCATATGCAGTAAGACACGCATTTGAATTTCCTGGTTCCTTGTCTGCCTTATCTAAACTCAAATTAGTGACAGTATCCTTTTCCTGGGTGGTACTTGGTGGAAACTGCTTTGTAGATACATGGTTGATTGAATGAGTGATCCACAGGGCAGCTTTCTCCTACACAAAGCCTTTTGCAGCTTGAAGACAATGGAAGCTTTTGTTTTAGTTTCTCCTGGAACAGAGTCTTCAGACCTACAGCCCCTCTTACAGGTTGGGGTCCAAATCACTGAGGCAGCAGTTTCCCAACAGTGACCCATTCAAACCTCTGACTTCCAATGATCAGAAGCACAAATCAGCTTGCCCTGTGAGAAGCCTGGAGGATCAACAAGTAGACCATGGGAAAAGCAGAAGGATAGTCATTAGATCTCTGCACTAAGCAAGGAAACTCGTACAGGTATGATTTTCATTGTCTCTCTGGGTAATCCTCCCTCACATTTTCTCATGATTGCCTACAATAAGATTCCTTAATTGGTCTCGGGGTTTAGACTATGATCTCCTGAATGTATAATTATCTCCATTATTCCAAACAAAGGAGACACGTGCCAGTTGGGAAAAAAAAATAAAAATAAAATCTAACCTCAAGCAGAAAAATGAGTTTAACACCCTTCTCCATTCCCAGATTTTTCTCCTTTCTGTTTGTCTAAAACCCTCCATCATATGTAATGGATCCATACTTGTGTCTGTACAAGACCACATAGTAAATGTCACAGTCCTCACAATCGGCTGCAATAGCAGCTGAAATAGCCACAGGAACTCGTGACTATTTCAATGACACTGTATTGATGGACATGGAAATGCAAAATTCTATAGAAGTGTTTCACGAAGTGTTCGACTCCTTTTTCCTTTCACATGTGTGAAATCTTTGTTAGTCCACATGAATGTTAGTTCCTGGCTATGCTTTTGCAATCCCTGGGCTTCACCAGGATTCTCAAACTGGAATCTACAAAAGTACAAGGGAGACGGGGAGCAGCAAAACCTAGGAATGCATTCTGCTCTACTGATCTGATCGGCCTTTTTGACACTAATCTGTAATTTGCTTTGAATTTCAAATGCAATTAAATGTGGGTATATGATTTCTTTTTATTTATGAAAGGAGTTTGAGAAGATTATGGGAGTCTTTTGAAATTGATTAACTTCAAGTTCTTCACATTTATGTTTTATGGAGCCCTGGAGCTTGCTGCAGGTGATCCTCAGTTTCCAGGGGACTCTGCACCATCACGGACCCAATAGCATTTATAAATTTCAAGTATTCATGGCCGTGACAGAGAGCTGAGGCGTGAATAATAAAAAAAGAGTGGATTAAAAAAATCATTTATACCATATTCAGCTTCAAAATACATCATGCCTATTATTTTCCTCTGAAGATTTACCTCCCTAATCCCTTTTACTGATATGAAAATGAGTTTGCATTACCTGAATTCACAGTGGATTATAACAGAATTGGGAGGCAGAAGAGAAATGTGTAAGAAATGTAATGCAAGTCACTGCCCAAGTTGAAACTTTCTTCTTGATGCCTCTTAACTTTTACAGCCACTGAGTTTTCCCTCATTCACCATTTCCATCTTTAAATATTCCCATGGTGCAATCATGTTGTGCTGCCGATTCTGAGCATTCATCCTGAGCTTGACCTTCCTGAGACTTCCTGAGTCTTGAGACTTCCTGGTGTTTCTTAAGTGGCCTTTAATCAGATGCTAGGAACAAAAAGGAATTCTTGTGACTTTTATTATCTCAGCTCACCTGGACTGAAGATATGTCAGGCTGGAATAATGAGTCACGTGATTTCACATGCTCAGATTCATAAGTAACAATGAAATTAACAGGTTTGTGCATCCATCTGCAGAGTCAGCTCAGTGTATCTCCACAGGATCCTATAATGGAAGCCCCAAACTGACTTAAACTTTGGCAGTATTCAGATTCTGGACTATAAATGCTTGTTAACTTTTCCTTCCTGGCAAGGAATCCAAGCTGACCTATTCTTTGGAAAGCTTAAGACTCTTAAATATTGGCTCATTTGTTCGTCACCTTCCAGCTTCCTGGAACCTTGAGCTGTTCTCCCCAGCATCTTGACCTCAAGATGACTTACTACCACACGCAGTCAAACCTTAAAAAGGAAGAAATATTCAACTTCTGAATTTACAAATAGACTTTTGGGAGACAGTGACAAAAATTAAAAACCTCAAAGGAATATTCTTTAGGACGTCTACAAGCCTCAGGTTTTTTGTTGTTGTTGGTGGTGGTGGTCCTGTTTTTGTTGTTGTTATTATTTGTTTGTTTTCAGTGTCAGCAGCCCAAATTCTCACATTAACTGATTTTGGCATAAGAGAAACAGACATAGTTTTTCATTGAAGAGTTGAAGAGTATTCATATTGACCATGACTTAGATAAAAGTATGGAGTTAAGGAAGAAGAGGGCATCAGATTGGGAGAAGCTGACCAAAACTAGTGAAAAAGTGAGTTCCCATTCAGTGTTAGCAAGACAAAAATAGTGACTAAGTATTAAACTTCCCCAGAATGATTGTAGAAATCTGGATGAGCTGGAACCAACTTCCTGAATGGATTCTGGCAGGGTCCTAGGACAGTGCACAAGGGCCGGGGCTGCATTGTGTCTGGGCAAAGGGCCAAAGTGTTGTCTAGGAAGACATTGCAGCTGTAGAGCAGCATGGGAGGTATCCAGGCAGTGTTCATGAAACTCCTTGAACAGCTTGTAGAACACAATCTTATGACCTTGAAGAAGTCTTATTGTCAGAAAAAACAGCAACGAAGCAGAAAGTGAAGCAGAACATGCAGAAAGCCGTGAGCAGGGTTTCAAGCAGTAAAAAAATATTAGTGTTATGTGCCAGAACACCATCTTAACCTCTTATAATACGGTGAGAGGAAAAAAAAAATAGTTACAAAATCTTGGCCCTCACAAAGTGGTTGGTTGCTGGAAAGGGAGAGAGGAATGAAAAATAAGCATAGTAAAGGATTGAAAGAGGAGTTGGTAAATGCTATGGAAGAAAAAAAAAAGGTTGAAAAAAATACTACTGAAAGAAGCAGCCAATTTTGAACATGATAATCAGCAATGGTCTTATTGAACAAAGATTAGTAAAACTAGAAAAACGTGCAGATTCCCAGAGCAATTTTTGTAAGGTCGTGAGGCAGGGGTATGACTTACAACAGAAGAAACAGGGATGCTGGCATAGCTACCATGTGCTGGATCAGGGTGACAATGAGGTCAGAGAGGTCATACGTGCCCATTTCCTTTAGAGTCATGTATGTCAGTGCCGTCATTGGCTCTTGTCACTGTGAGAGGGGAAAACTTTCTCTGTTTAATAGTAAGGGGGCGGGCGAGGTTTAAAAATGGTGGAATCACGATAGATGCTCTGAGTAAAACAGCCTGCAAGGATCAAAGGGGTAGCAGAAATGACAGTGGAGAAGCAATGGCAAGAATTCAGATAAAATATGAAAGTGGATTAGAACTATGTATTCCAGTGCAAATTAATATAAGGGGTTAGGCTATGGGTGTTTTGGAAGATAGAAGTGATATTATTTTGTGAGAATACATGTGTGTTGTTATAAGTGAAAGTCAAAGATAACCTGTCAATTTTTGCCTAGATCAGGTAGAACTGAGCTGTCACAGAATTGGAAACATTGATAAGGGAGAGGGTTTGGAGTTTTAAGACAGCCGGGATTTGTACATTAAAGGTAAGATGTGCAGGAGGTGCGGCTATTGTGAGGGTGGAAGGCAGTAGGTAGAGCACATGGATATTGATATTGGAAGGCAGAAAAACAAACAACTTGGCTATTACTAGCTTGTGTCAATACAGCTGAGGTCTACAGATACTTCCTGTGATGTAACATAATCCTCTTTGAGCTTAGCTGCATCCTTGTAAAGTCAGAAGGGAAATCATTAATTGGCAGTATTAAAATTTTAAGTGACCAGGCCTGGCAAGATGACCTGGTAGCTAAATCCTCATCTTGCCTACCCTGAGATCTCATATGGAAACAGGTTCATGTCTGCTGTTCGACTTTCCATCCAGCTCCTTGCTTTTGTACTGGAAAAAGCAGTAAAAGATGGTCCAAAGCCTTAGAACCCTGCAACCTCATGGGAGGCCAGTAAGAAGCTCCTGGCTCCTGGCTTTGGATCTGCTCAGCTCTAGCTGTTGATGTCACTTGGGGAGTGAACAAGTGGATGAAAATTTTTTCTGTATCTCCTTCTTTCTGTAAATCTACAGAGAAAGAAAGAAAGAAAAAGAGAGAGAGAGAGAGAGAAAGAAAAAGAAAGAAAGAAAGAAAAGAAAGAAAGAAAAAGAGAAGGAAGGAAGGAAGGAAGGAAGGAAGGAAAAGAAAGAAAGAAAGAAAGAAAGAAAGAAAGAAAGAAAGAAAGAAAGAAAGAAAGAAAGAAAGAAAGAAAGGAAGGAAGAAAAGGAAAGAAAGGAAGGAAACGAAAGAAGGAAAGGGAGGGAGTGAGGAAAGAAGGAAGCAAGGAAGGTAGGTTAAAATGAGCAAGGTCCTGAATTCTGAAAGTTAAATTTTGTATGTCAATAGACAGAATAGTGGCTTAAACAAAGATATCTAAATATGTAATCAGTTTCTTTGTGGTTCTCTTTTAAATAGTGAAGCACTGTTATTTGCTACACTTTTTTCTTGAGAGATATAGAGACAGAGAAGTATATTACAAGAAGAGTTGGCCAGAGATAGCTAGAGTTCCATGTACTTATTTGATCTGTGGACACCCACACTGATTCTAGGCCAAGCTGACTTTTAAAACTGGTAGACTGTAATTCACTCCAGGTCTCCCACGTGGGTTACAGGAACTCAATCCCTTGAGTCATTAGCACTGCCTCCCCGGGTAAGCACTGGCAGAAAGAGTCTGGAGTTGGAGAAAGGGAATGGGCTCAAGCATTGCAGGATAGGATGTGGGTTTCTTAGTCTTCAACAATCTGTGAGTTGAACGAACTCACACCCCAGGCCACCAGAAGATTTGAAAGAAAGTCAGTATAATGAGTGCATGAGCCTAAGGAAACAAAGTGAAAGGCACATTTGAAAGCAGAAAGCAAAATATGAGACCAAGGAAACAGACATGCTATCCCTGATAACTGATCTGAGTAATACATAATGATCTGATTCCTATTATGTTTTGCCAGAATACATCTGGATGACAGCTCTCATATCCAGGGACCAGACTTTTGAGTGACACTGACAATCACAAGAGACTTCAGAGGAGCACAGCTCCAATGACTTCTCATGGGAGAGCAGTTTGGAGAACTCTCATGGGATTATCTTTGCCATTTTCATATATCAAAAGGCTTAGCATGCAGATGAGATTTATTCACAGGCTATGAAACATAGACTCAGACTAGTAGTATGGAAGCTCAGAAGCAATGATTACCAAATGTGAAATAGCCAGCACTGTCCGAAGATGCAGTAAGAGGCGTCTCACAATGTGTCGGCCCTCTGCTATAGTAGATTTCAAGCAGGAATTCCATACTCATTTTCAGGGACTGTGTTATTGTGGGTGTCATCAGGCTGCTACCCAGACCTCGCACAGTGTTCTAGGGAGACAAATGCTATCTCTGAAGGATCAGCAGAAAGTAGGGGGAAAAACTGGATGAAAAACATGAGATTGCTTTATGTACATTTGCCAGAAAAGTCATAATTGGCCACATAATCTAGCATAGAATTTATCGGCCAACTGAATAGAAAGATTTTATGTTTATTTTAAACACAAGACTAAATGCCTAAATAACTGATAATTTGGCAGGTAGAGGCAGTTTCAAAAGAGAATTCTTGTCACACATGCACAAGAAAAGGGAAAGAATGGGGGGAAAAAAAGAATCCTAAAGGAGGTTTTAAAGGATCAGCAGTTGAGATTGAAAAAGAGTCCACAAAACCTTGGTTAACTGTGGGGTGTCATTTTTCAAACAGCTTCTAATCGCACTGCCTAGCCTGTCTGGAAAGGCCAGAATATTAGTGTTCTTAGCAGCAAAGCAGTTAAGTGATTATTGTCTTATGCAAATACATCTTGATTTCAGCTGAGATCAACACTGCCAAATTATAGTCTCTTGTCCTTGAGTTGGTCTCAGACACATTTTGACAAACAAAAAGGCTACTGTCATGCCACTAATGCCAATGTAGAACACGGAAGCAGGACCTTCACTCAGTTGCATATCATCTTCCTTTGAAATTTGAAATTTAGTATTTGGACAGTATGTTTTCTTACCATAAATTTAGCAACCCATACCAGTTTGTTCCGTAAACACGTTTTTAGTACATACCATTAGATACTATGTTAGTGACCGCGGAATTATAAGTGCATTAGGGCAACGCCCTGCCTTTTCTGGAGCTCTTGGTGGAAGGGACAATCTAGGGGAATGGCACATAGGATGTTAGATGTCACACCCAGAAACAGAAGTGTGAGAGGATTCAGTAGTTTTAGATTTTAGAGGGGTGATCAGCCCAAGTTTTGAGATAGCTAGGTGTTAGATGGAGAAAATATAAAGATGAAGAACAGTGTCTGGCACAAAGTAACAGTTGTGTTAAGGTCTGGGAACATGCAATAGAACAGAAGACTAGTATTTCAGACTGGTTGGGGGAAAAGACAGGTGAATGTAGATCAGGGGTGAGGCCATTGCAGCGAGGGTAGTGCCAGATTAATTGTAAAGGAACTTGACCGTCGATCAAGGAATTACAACTACATTCTCAAGGTCATGCAAGGCATTCAAAGACTGTAAGTCTGGCTTCAACGTTAAGAGTAGTGGGAAATGAGAATTAAAACAACACAGAAGTTGGTGTAACCAGGAAGAAAAAACACTGAAATGCAAGGTCAGATATAATCTAAACTGTATTTAAATTCCAATGTCTTACTCTCTCCCCTCTGGATTTAGTATTTTTTGTTTTGTTTTATTTTGTTTTGTTTGTTTAAGTTGACATGGTGGAGAAGCAATTAAAAGTTCTGAAAAATATGACTCATGACCACCACCTCAATCAAGATCCTCCCAAAAAGTTCTCTTGTGCTGCTTTGTAGATAATCCATAATATTTGCAGACCCAGATTTATGTTACAAAGCATTTTTTTCTTCTCTTCTAGGATTTCATAGCATATGTAGTCTTCTTGTTTGTTTGTTTGTTTTTCATTTGGTATATGTTTTTGAGAATTAGTCACATTACTGTGTACTCCAATTCTTTTTTATTTCCTTTATAGTAAAGTGGTGATCTATCATATAATTATATCAAAAATACTTGATTCATTGAACTACTGATGCAAGGTAATCTCTTTTTCATGCTACTCCCAATGAAAGTTTCAACTTCCAGAGTGCTATCAGTATTGGAAAGTCAGAGTGCTTATGGAAACTTTGCGAAAGATACAGTCAAGAATCGGTATTGATTTCCAGTGCTCATCATCTTACACATGAACCACCTATGTTCTCATATATTTCTGTTCCAACTACTTTGAATTTAGCTAGAATTGGGATCATTACTGTATTCTCCTGATCAAATTCTGCTTGTTCTTTAAGATGCAGATGAAATGGCATTAATTTCATAAAACCTTTCTTGAGAGCCACTGTCAGAATTATTTTTAATTGATTCATTAAGGGTATATATACATATTATATATATATATTATGTGTATATATATATATATATAGAGAGAGAGAGAGAGAGAACTTCCATGCACAAATTCATTCCCCAAATTTCAAGAACATAAGTGGAAATCCACCTTGTTGAGCCACCACTGCTGTCTCCCAGGGTCTGCATTAGCAGGAAGTTGGCGTCAGGAGTAGGAGCTGGGTGTTGGACCTGGCAATTCTGGAATGGACTCATGTGCGACATCCTGCATCTTCAATAATAAGTCCATTGCCCACACCCAGAATTAATTTGCTTTTTTTTTCTGCATTCCATCACCCTTAAGTATTACTTTTATCTGTGAACAAGTTGATTTTTTAAAATTAATTTTATTGCATTATGTGACACAGTGTTATGGGCACTGGGATTCCCACCAATCCCTCCCCGAACCTTCTCCCCATGGTGGATTTCTCCACCTTGCTGCATTACCACAGTTCAAATTCAGTTGAGGTTCTTTCATTGGAAGTATTTACCAAGTACAATGTCCAGCATCTTATTATCCTAGTGAGTTCAGCGATTTCTTGGTGAGACCATCTCTGGTCTGAAGCTAAAGCCGACAAAGTATCGTCTCAATCAATTAAAAGCCCCAACATAACATGAACAACAATTTATAGCATTATGGCAGTAATTGACATGGTATTGATTAACCAATATAAAAGCAACCGAAATGCCCATCAACAGAAGACTAGATAAGAAAGCTATGGTTCATATACTCCATGGAATACTACTCAGCTATTAAAAAAAATGAAATGCAGTTTTTTTGTGGCCAAATGGGCCCAACTGGAACCCATTATGCTAAGACAAATGAGTCAATCCCAAAAGGTTAAATACCACATGTTTGCCTTAATTTGAAATGAAAAGATGTCAATCTGGAAAATAGTACCTGTATATTGTAATATTATTGCAATCTCTGACCGCCTGTCAGCAAAATCATGCTTCAACACTATAAACAGCTAAATACTAAAACAAGTTGATTTTCAAAAACATTGTTATTTAGTTGGATTTGACTTCTTGTTTATTTATTCTCCCCACTACTTTTTAGAGGGTTAAGATTATTTTATTTTCAACTTTTGTACCTTAAAGTGGCTTGTGGTCATTGCCCTCTGAGTGACAGAACAAGTATTTTTGGTCATTGTCCAGAAATAGGGATACTATGACCTACCAGAGTGCTATTGGCTAAATGCTTCTGAGGAGGAGTAAGGAATAAAATAGGTAATTTTATTAAGCAATCATCAGTCTTCAGATAAAGTTTCTTGAATCCACCTTTCTCTTTCCTTCACACGAAAGAAGAGGCAAGCTGGACTGTGTAGTGCAAGTCAAACTGGGGTGCTGGAATCTAGTCAGAAATAATAGAGCTTAATCATTCCCTCTTTGGACTCCCCACAGTGCAGGGCCGTCCTCATAGCAAGTACAGAAGGATTTGTTCTCAACAGCAATTTTAGCCCACTGTATTAAAGGATATAACCTCCAAGATTCTTCCTAATTCTGAACTATCTGCCAAGGAGACTCAGAAAACCCAGCAGGTTGGAAAGCCACATTATTTTATGGATCCAAATACAGGGTTTGCCATTTCTCTGAATATTTGCACAGAATGTAAGAGAAGTTAATTGAATTGTTGAAGAGATTACAACTGCTTTTGGGGACTTTTAAAACCGGATTCCTCCAAATCATGTGTAGCTTAATGAAAGTTAACAAGTTTTGCTTTTTATTTTAGAATTCAACTCTTCTTTCATAACACAGATAACATCAGATGCCAGGTGAAATAGACTAATTTCTGAGTCAAGGGGTTAGGGCAATAAAAGAAGGCATCATTTCTGGTTTTTCTGGCACCTAAGACCTTGCTGGAACAGGCTATATCTCAGAGTATTAAATGAACTGCAAGCTACTCAGGAAGCTCTATTTTGTTTATTTCAAGGTGACAGACTGAGACTGGACTTCTTCTTCTTCTTTTTTTTTCTAAGCTGAGCGGTTGATTGGAGAGGGGTTCAGTAGTGTGGGGAGATGGAAGGTGGAAGCTGAGGGGGTGGTTATTTCAGGCCTTGATTCTAAGCCTTCAGAGTCTCAGCTCTGGACAGACCATCCTGTTGTGAAACACAGCAGCAGTTGTTGTGGTCTGAAGATAAACAACATTCCAGTAGTTCCCCTAAAGGCAACCTCTGGGCCTGCTGCTCATTCCCCTGGCTGTCCAGTGACCCAGGAGGCCAGCAGAAGTGCACAACCTACTGGGGCACACAAAGCAACAGCTTTGAAGTTTCTGTGCCCTTAGATTTGCTTATGAGACCAGGGAGAGATCTTGGTAGTTTTGCCTGGTTGCGAGACTGATGACACACCAGCATCTTTTGTGTAGCTTTGGAAGCCCAAGCTGTGCACATTGCAGGTTGGAAAGAACAAATCCTTTTTGCCTCTGCGTGAAAGCTTCTCTCTTTATTAAACTTTGAAATTGAAATAGGACTCACTGAGGTTATGTAAGGGCAAGTTTGGAAACAAGCTGAAATCACATAGTAAAATCAAAATGGGCTTACCATGAACAGGTTCTACTCAGCATTGCTGTATGCAAATGGTGCTAGCATTTTAAATGAATTTCTTGGTTCCTATGTATGGAGGTGCAGCCTTAAGCAGCGCAAAACCACAGCAAACAATAGCTTAGACTTGCCTTTTACATTATGACTCAGAGTATGAGTGATGATTCATAGACTGCAAATGCAAGTTCTAGTCCCAAACAGGGATCTACCTGCTAGCACCATCATAGCCAACAAATTCATGGAATAGGATCTCTCGTTGTGTATTACTTACTACTGTTAATCAGTTGTGCCCATATTCATTGTGTAATTATTCTTCACAATAAACTGCATGACATACAATGGGGATATTATTGACTTCATTTCCATTATAAGAAGATGTAAAACAGCCCTTAGTGATTGCTTCTTCCTTTACTGTCTACAACAAGAAAAAAGATATTTCTATTTTTGTTCTTGGTATGATTAGAACTTTACTTAGATTAAAAATGTTGCCACATGAAGTAGCTTGAAATATATTCAGAATAAATTATTGGATATGATCATTTCAATAAACCATTAAATTCATAAAAAGAGAAAGATGAAGCAGATTGCCTTTAATCACTAATAAGTAAATAAAGTTATAGCTTGTATAACTTGGACTTGCAGTGTTCAAGTTTTGATGCAGCACCCAAGAATAGCAGATTGCTTATGACAGAAAACAATGACAGAAAAGATGTATGTAGTTATCAAGCTCAGTAAGCTTAGAGTCCGTAATAAAAATCAATTTAAGAAAGCAAAATCTATAAAATTATGAGACTACTTTTGTTTAATTGAAAAGTCAGGTATACAGAGAGGAGGAGAGAGAGGAAGATCCTCCGTCCAACAATCCGCTCCCCAAGTGACTGCAATGGCTGGCGCTGTGTTGATCCAAAGCCACGAGCCAGGAACCTCCTCCAGGTCCAGGTTTCAGGGTCCCAAGGCCTCAGGCCATCCCCGACCACCCTCCCAGGCCACAGCAGGGAGCTGGATGGGAAATGGAGCTGCCAAGATCAGAACCGGTGCCTGTGTGGGTTCTTGGCGTGCTCAAACAGGGACTCAACCTGTAGACCACCACACCAGGCCCGAGACTACTTATATTATGCAGAATGAAGTTTGAGGAGAAGGTTAAAAAAATAAGCATAATTGTAGTAAAAAAGTCTTATATGTGCGATATCATGTTCTTTTGAAATCTATTTAATATAATTGATATAAACTTCCACAAATTCTGTAATGTGCTTAATTGGAGATGGAGGAAATGATTATAAGTTTGTTTATTTTATTGACATAGGCAAGGGAACAAAGGATTAATGCTGGAAAAAAGCTGGAAAAAGGAAAAAGCTTTACCCAAACTCATGCAAGCAGAAAAGGGACATTACTAATCATCTACTGCACTTTTAACTTCAGACTAGTTAAATTAGTTAAGTTAATGCTTTCACTGCTTATGCACTTAAATCTTAGTATTATATACTGATATGCAAATTAGCATGTGTTATATATACATAAACACATATAATACAGAGTTGTGCTGGCAAATAAATATGGGCATACTGATAAAAGTAAAAGCATAGAAAACAGAAATTTTAAAGCATGAGTTAGATAATTGTAAAATATTTTTTTTAAATTCAAGGAAGTAGCAGGTATTTATCCCAGGTGTAAAATGTGCATGACCATAACAGAGTACCCAGATTCTCTTTAACTCCAGTTTATTGCCAATGCTGATCCTCAGAAGCAGGAGTGACGGCCCAAGGAATTCAGTTTTTATTGCGCACATGGGAGTCCTGGATGTGTCCTGGTCCTAGCTTTGATTCCTGCCCAGTCCCAGTCCCAGTGTGGACATTTGTGGCATGAGCCAGTGGATGGAAACTCTCTCCATCTCTGCATCTCAAGTAAACAAGGAATAAAAAAAAAAATCAATGAACGTTTTCTAATGAAACTGACATTTGAATAGTTCAAGTCTTGTGTTGGCTTCTTTACATCTTTTTGACTTCTTTACCATTTTTAAAAAATTTAAAATGTCTTAAAAGAGTTATATAATATTTACAGAGTTAGGAATACTGTGTTATTTTTGAATGCATGTGTGCTCTACGAATGTCCATTCAGAATAGATACTTATCTCTTTAAAACTTCATAGCTCTTATGGTGAAGTCCCCAAAATTCTGTGTGCTTAGTGTTCGTAGAGAAAAATGCAGTATATTATCTGTAATCATCTTACTGGTCTACAGAAACCTAGACCTCCTTACTCCTATCCAGCTAAAGCATAGTACTCATTAACCAGTCTTTCCTCACTCCTTCCTCTCTTTCTCCCTCTCTAATCTCTGCCAACCACCATTAACCGTTATACTTTAGTTTTAGGAGATCACATTTTCCCCTCCCCGCTGGGAGGTCCACATGTAAGAGAGCTCATGAGCTCATGCTAAATTTGTCTCCTGTGCGTGGCTTATTTCACTTACCCAATGACCCCATGTTCCACTGATGTTGTGAATGACTGCTGAGTAGTATTCTGCTGTGTATATGTACCACATTGCCTTCCTACATTCATCAGTGGATGCCACTTAGATTATTTTTATTTCTTGGCCATTTTAAATAGTGCTGCAATAAGCATGGGAGTGCAGTTGTCTCTGAGTGACTGATTTCATTTTCTCTAGATATATTCCTAGTAAGGGATTTCAGGATCACATAATAGTTCTGTTTTCAGTGGTTTTTTAAAAAGAGTTATTTTATTTTTATTGCAAAGTCAGACATACAGAGAGGAGGAGAGACAGAGAGGAAGATCTTCTATCTGTTGATTCACACCCCAAGTGGTTGTAATGGCCAGGGCTGAGCCAATCCAAAGCCAAGAGCCAGGAGTTCTTCCAGGTCTCCCACACAGTATAGAGTTCCAAGACTTTTGACACATCCTCAACTGCTTTCCCAGGCCACAAGCAGGAGGCTGGATGGGAAGCGGGGCCACTGGTATTAGAACCGGCGCCCATATGGGATCCCAGGGCATGCAAGAGCAGGACTTTAGCCACTAGGCTACAGCGCCGTGCCCTGTTTTCAGTTTTTAAAAGAACTTTAACAACGCCTTCTATGAAAGATGTTTTGACTTACATTCTCACCAGCCTTCTGAAAAGCTTCCCTTTTCTCCACATACCTGCCAACTCTTGCTATCTTTTGTCTTTTTGATAATTGCTTTTCTTACTGGAAAGAGGTGATACTTCACTGTAATTTCGATTTGCATTTCCCTGTTGAGTGTTGTTGGGTATTTCCCCGTTTGGTGGTGATTTCTGTTTAAATGCTGTGTCTGTTCCTGTGCTTGGAGGTAAGAAACAGAATGACAGAGGGCCATTATTATTGCACAGCGTATGAAACCTCTGCATGCAACACTGTCATCAAACTTAGGAACTGGTGTGTCCTAGCTGTTCCATTTTCAATCCCGCTCCCCTGCCAATGGCTTAAAAAAGCAACAGGAGATGGCCCAAAATACTTTCACCCCTGCCACACAGATGGGAGATGTGGATGAAGCTCCTGGATCCTGCTTTCAGCTTGGCCCAGCTTTTGCCATAATGGATACCCTGGAAATAACTAGCAAAAGGAAGACCTCTCTCTCTCTCTCTTTTTCTCTCTCCTTATCCTATCTCTCTGTAACTCTGCCTTTCAAATAATGAAATGAATCTTAAGAAAAAGGAGGTACAACATCTGTAAAGTGTATTCATAAAAGATGAGATTTCTCTTTAAGGAAAAACCTAATGTCAATTAAGAATTAGATATTGTTTTTTATTGTACTTTGAAACATACTTTACAATATGAGTGGAATCAGTAGACCCATGGAGCACACTTGGTCTACAGAGTCTGCTGGAACCTCTTCTGGTGAAAATAGCTGAAAGGAGGATGTTGCACTTGACGGTGGAGAACAAGAAGGGAATTCAGGCAGGGCCGCTTGAACTGAGGGTTTCAGGCTAAAGGGAAAGCAGAGGATCCCTGGCTACTACCCCTTTAAAACTGCACATGCTGTTCCATTTACAGATGGCAAAGCAGGAATGCAAGGAAGTAAGGATGCCTGCCGGCTGCCGGGAAGAGCAGCTGCCTTCTTATTTTCAATGTTTGTGCTCCTCATCATCCCCAACCTTGTTGGCAAGAATAACTAGGGCCTTAACTACCTGTTGGATCCACAGGAGTTTCAGCATTCGGGCAGAAACCATGACCAATAAACTGCCATGATTCAAGAACTGTCCCTTTCCCATCTGTCCCAGGGCAAGCTGGCAACAGAGGGTGGGGGTGGAGGGGTCCATCCATAGCCTTATAGGAAACACTTGGAATTAGAGTCTTGTGACCCAGCTATGTGATCCCTCAGTTGGTAGCTGTGGTCTGTCCCTGTGTGTAACTCAAAACACAACGTGTGAGGACTCAGAAATTTAATTCCTGTATTTTCTACCTGTGTGATCCAAAACCAGTTTCTTAAGTCTCACCTGTTTTTTCACCTCTCACATGGGATTTGCAAAATTCCTACACTGAAATGCTCTCGTATTTTTATGAGGATTAAGTTGGAGGCTATTAACATTTAAAAACCCTGAAATGAAGGTTCTGTTATAATGGTTCTTATCTGTTTCAGTGGACTGTTTTGAAGCTTCAACTAGGCAGTGCTACAGTGGCTGCTGCACAGAAAGCAAGGGACACATTTTACTAACATTATTCATATTGATAAACTGACTGCAGTGACCACCAAAATCTGAAATAATAAAGTCTCTTTGGAAGTACATGCTGAAATTGGACTTGTGGGTCTATAGCTCTATTGAGCTAATCCCTAATTACCTGTGGAGATTTCATGATAACCAAGGTTTATTATGTAGTCGTTTATAGAGTGGGCAGTAGAAGTAAAAACAATCTAAAGACCTTTTTGGCTTCCCAATATTTCCTTCACTCTTTCCTCCAAATTTGGCTGGGTAAGATGAGCCTTTAGGGGGAAAATGTATCAGGAAAAGGAACAAAGAAAGGTGAAAAGATCACTTCAATGGGCATCTTGTCTCAGAACTGCTCCTATTACACAGTATGAACTGTATGTTCCTTTTCTAATAATCCTGGCTTCCCTTTGATGAAACAGGAAGGGTAAGCCTGGACTTCCTCAGCGAACTAGGATCAAATGAGAGTTTCAGTGAGCATCTGACATGTGTTCTGGCATAAAATTGCTACTAAATAAATAATCCTTATCACTTTCTTTTACATCAGTGCTTTCTAAAGAAGCAAAGTAACTGCATTGTATAATTTTGCAATTGTGTCCTTTGACCTGTTGGGACTCAACATAGACATGCTGAGATATTAACATGAGGGCAGAGGCTAGTGGGGAAAATCTCCAGCAATCCAAATGGCTTTCTGGACTTGGAAATTCTTTCCTAGTCTACCTCTAAAACAATTCTTACTGAACTAACTTTGAAGTCCCCTTCAGTTGCAGTCACAATGAACAGGTAGCTCCTTTACAAGGGCATTATCTGTTAAAACTGAAAAGGGATCTTAAAGAATTATCTCTAACCAAGCTCTTTATTACATCTATATGTATATACACACACATGTATATACACATATAAAAAAGCTTGATCTGAGACAGAATGATGATCAGGGACCAGTGGACAAAATCAGACTGGAAGCTAGACGTATTAACTCCTAACCCTTCTATCAGTAATGTCTAAAAATAATGTCAAAGGAAAGAGAGAATGAATTCGTCTTATTCTAAACCTTCCAGGAGTCCTTTTGCATGTTTGGGATCGAGAACTTTTGCTTTATGTGCAGGGTACTGAACTTGTAACAAGACAAATTTCCTAACTCTGTTCCAGACCCTGAGGTGCTCAATTCAGTAACTTGATGGTATTGAAAATGTTTTGCATATTTAAATGACAGGCTGTGCAAAGGCTCTATTAAATGGCCTTGAGAATGAAGTTGTTGTCCTGTTCTGGATCAGTCTTTGTTTGAGATGTGTTTTGTAGGTTCTAATGTCAATGTGTAGTTCTCAGGTTTTGTTGTATAGGTTTTACTGCTCAATTGCTTCAGCTATTGGAGATACAAACTATATAGTTCCCTTTTCTCTGTATGAAGTCTTATACTTGGTAACGTAGGAGCCTGGGTCCTGTAGAACCCTGATGGTCCACATTGTGAGGTTGATGGAGGCCTATTGACTAGGGTTGATTGCCATGGAACCATGGAGAATCCCGAGCAAGCTTAGCAGCATGCTGCATTTATACCAGAGGATCTCAATCCTGAAGATACATCGGACTCTCCCAGAATGTTAATTAAATCACAGAACGCAGGTGATAACTTCAAGTTTCTGGTTCAACAGATCCTAATAGGCAGAAAAATTACACTTCTATTAACTTCCCTATTGATGTGGCTTGTCTGGGGGATTGCGCAGCGTAATGTGTTGATGCACACAGCTGCTATCCAGCACTTGGAATGGACTATGAAGAAATCTGGAAGGACACTCTGTAAAGAACTTTCTGGAAAAGGACTTCAGCTTTTTCCCGTGGGTCAACTTGGGGCTTTATTGTTTAGGATGGCCTCTGACATTCTGGATTTAATGTAAACACTTCCCACCTGTCCCAAGTATGTGCCTCCCTTTCCAAGAGCTTTCGCATTTCTGACATAGGTGGAAGTCTAATGTTTCCACTCCTCTTTTTCTCCCTCTCTCCGTCTCTAGTGGCCAGCATCTGTTGGTTTCACAGCTGTGTCCGTTTCAATGTGTCTTCCCTTCTCTCTTCTTAACCCTCACCTCTCATCCCCCCATAAGATCAAAATACTTTGTTTTTATTTATTTATTCCACAGCTGTCAGTGTTGTGTCTGGGTCACTGTGGTGCAGCTTGCAGAGAAATGTGATCCACGGAGAGACCTTAAAACTCCAGATACTTGCAGTAACCAATGTACACACAGTCCATAACAGACCCTTTCCCAAGTCTCTGGGTCAATCTGCAAGTGGCTATGATGGGCTGAATGTCAGTGTGACCCCAGGAGGAATGAAGCCCACAGGAGCATGGAATTTACACCAGGACATTTAAAGGTGCTGAACAATTCTGAGCATTTAAAACTTTAGCACCAGAAAAGAAGACCAAATTGTTCACTGGAAAGAACTCTAAATTAGCAGCCAAGAAACTGAAGTTCTAATTCCAGCTCTGCACTAACGCAGTTAATGACCTTGAACACCAGCCCTCTCTTCCTCAGTTCTCTTGCTTTCTCATCTTCCCTTTTCTCATGAATTCTTACAGTGAAAACATTGAACTTGATGATGCCTCATGTCCTTTCTTCGGTGGATTCAAGTTTAAAAAAGTGTGAAGATTTCAATGAGTTATTAATTCTCACATGCTGCTTATATATAATGATTCTTACAAGATTTTATGAAAAAAATCACTTTATAACTACTTAACTCAGTCTGAGTCAAAGGCATTTTTTTTTTTTTTGCTTTAATTGTGGGTGACTGAAAAATTGAAAAGTGTAGGAGTTTTAGCCAGAGATTTAGGACAGTTAGAGCTAATGAAGCAGCCAATCAGGATTTATTTAGCAAATAGCATGTTAAATGGGGATTTGGTAGGGCAGCCTGATAAGCATTGATTCCACCACTGTTTTAAAGAAGTTCTAAATTAGAACAAATATAGGGAAGGGAATCAATATGAAACAAGGATTACACAGCAGTAGAGTGGACCTTTCCCTCATATCATGTTCTGAACGAAGCCAATTTAAGAATAAATAGCATCGAATCATGCATAAAGCAATGAGGAAAATGATATTATAATGTGTATAATCAATGAGCTTCTTGGTGAAATTTAAAATGTAATCACATAGATCTCTAATATTCCTGGGTAATCTCTCCTATAACCGGGCTGCTGTCACATTGTCTGTGTCCTTCCTATCTCATGACTCACCAGCTTCTATCACTCACTCTTTACACACTGTTTTTACATGTTAGTGGATTATACTCACCCAGTTTTGCTTTGTTTTTCACAGAAGATGTGACTAATGCAGGGGTTTTTATTTATTTTTCTGCATTATTATTTTTTAAGACTGACTACTTTTTAAACTAAATGTGTACTTTAAGTATTCTAAAAATTAATTCGGGTCATAAATCAATAAGCCTGGTTAATATATCTGCATTGATTTCTTCCAGTGAAGGACACACTCTAAACATAGGATGATGAAAGAGCCTTTCACTGGGCATATGTGTCAATTTCATTCAATACCTATTTATTGAACAATAATAGCTATGCTGAGAACGCTCATGTGCTTTTCAGACACCCTAAAGAAACTGTGTGATTCTATATCACAACATTTTTGGTGCGAGTCTCATTGTTCACTGATTTATGTACTTTGTACAATTGATTGGCTTTGTTTTAAATATTTCTATATTCTCGTTCATATATAAGAGTTTGGGGTCTTGTTTGGCAAACACTAGTTGTGTAAAAAAAACGACTGCAGAATTCTATTGACCCTAAATTACCTGTACATAGATTCTTTTTGTTTTTTTTTTAAGATTTATTTATTTTTATTGGAAAGGCAGGTAGATATACAGAGAGGAGAGACAGAGAGGAAGATCTTCCAGCTGTTGATTCACTCCCCAAGCGGCCGCAACACTGGAGCTGAGCCAATCCAAAGCCAGGAGCCAGAGCTCTTCCAGGTCTCCCACACGGATGCAGGATCCCAAGACTTTGGACTGTTCTCAACTGCTTTCCCAGGCCACAAGCAGGGAGCTGGATGGGAAGAGGGGCTGCTGGGATTAGAACCTGCACCCATATGGGATCCTGGCGTGGGCAAGGCAAGGACTTTAACCACTATGCTATCACGCCAGGCCCTGTACATAGATTCTTAAACACCTCCAAGTCTTTTTTTTTATGATTTTTAATAAAATTGAAACATTTTGGTTGGGCTGACCTTAGCTCAGAACAGTGTGACAAGAATTTGGTGTTCCAATCTAGGCTGAAGAGCAGACTGAAAATTGCACTGAAATGGCCTCAGGTTGGAATGGATTGCTTCGTGAATTCTTTCCGTCTCCAATTCTCATGATTCTGCAATAACTCTACTTCCTGAACATAAAAATAGGCTGCCGGTGTGGCAGTGGAATGGTAGATCCCTTCCACCCTAGGAAAGAACGTTCTATGTGAGCTAAATATTCAGTAAAACTGAATAGGGCCAAGTCTCAATTATTCATCTTTTTTTTCCTTCAACTCAAATTTTTGACTTTTTTTTTAACCACTTAACTTTTGAAGGGCTGATATGACTGTGAATACTGGGATAGAGTGGACACATTCTTGGAAGTGAAAGGTACTCTAAAAATATAGATACTGTTGACCTGGCACCAGTAAGATCTTGCTCCATCTTTTCCTTCCACCTCCCCCACACTGCAGTCTATCTTCATTGAAAGTCACAACCAAATATAAAATAGATGGGTCATGTCCCATTCCACAGGATCTTGAAATGACTTTACTTAGACTGGGATAAAGCACAAGCTGTGTTTTGAAGTGACCTAAACTAGGGCAGCAAGAGCAGCTGCTCTGATTTCCAGCTGGTTCCTTCAGCCTGGCAGTGAAGAAGGACAAGGCAAGCGTTACCCTGACAAAGTCTCATTTCCAGGCACTGGAAGATCAGTTTCACAGATTGCCTAAGGCGTGAAACTGACAGGTGCCAAGCAAAACAAAACAAAACAAAAAAGAAAGATGAAAACAATAACAAAAATTTAAATCTGTTATTTGTTATTTTTGTAACAATAAATTCATTTTATTTTTGATGATATTTGCATGGTTGAGAGGGATGCATACCCATGTTGACCAACAATCAGGATGGAGAGGGTATAACAAGGGGGAAAAGTGGATGAGACAACTGCCTCTAACATTCTTTTTCCTTCCTGTATTTGGGAAAGTGGAGCGAGAAGTGAGAGGGCTGCTCCTAGCAGCCCAACATCATTGGTGGATGAGGTTGGACGTGGATCAAGTTCCGAGAGTATTGCTTAAATGGTTTAGATAGTTCTGAGATGCTGCTGATTTCATTGCTCGAGGGGTGAGGAATCCTTTCAAGGTACATTCGGTGACATAGTCCAGCTTAGAGCCTCGGTTCACCTAGATACTGATTGTCAAAGCTTGACTGGGAGAGCTGTCTGATTTGTTCGGCCCTCCAAGGTACTAAATGTCCTCTGGTTTTGATGAACTGGTTGTCATACACCCCATGAACGTCTGGGCATGCTGTCCACTGCACAGGCTTTAGCAAGGAGACCCAGTTGTGACACATATACTCCATAGTTAGACCACAGATCCTGTAATTTTCACTGTGGCTGGAGTTCTGAGTACAGTGATCCAGTTGGAGAGTTCCCAAAGAAACTTTGCCAGAGGTGATCCCAGAACAGACTCTTTTGTGTGTCAGACACTATGGGGTCCAGCTCAGTCCTTCACCCACATCAGCCTACGTACACACACACACACACACCCCAGTGGTTGTAGTCACCTGGTCAGTTCTGTCTCCAACATTGTATCATGCTGCAGTTCAGCCCAAGACTGCCCACCACACACTAGGCTCTCACATAAACCAGCAGGAACTGCAGCCTAGTTGCAGCAACCTGCAGTAACCCCCACCAGGCTTGCCCCTGGCCTCAGATCCTGTGCATGCCAGTGTGTGTAGCAGACTGGTCAAATCTGTCCCGCACCCCATTTTACTCTCTTCTATATCAATGAGTTTTCGACCCTAGCTCAGCCTGAACAACACCATTATCTAGCCTACACTCGTAATGGCAGATTCCACTGCCTGTATAGCCAGGCTCATCCCCAGCCCTGATGGCCATGCTCACCAGTGGAAACTGTAGCATGTCAGAAGAGTGCCCACAGTTTCCCTACTATGCCCACCCTAACTCTGGATGTTATATTTTCCAGGTGGTTCTACGGTCTAGCCTGACAAAATTTGCCTCCACCCCTGTCCCAGGCTTTGCCAGCTGATGCTACAGCAAAGTCCAACTAGTCTGCACTTACCCTGTTTCATATATACACCAGGGGATATGGTTTCTTAGCCCAGGTTGGTTCTTCCCAATCCAATTCACATGCAGGCCAATAGGTGTTGTAGCCCTGCCCAGCTTGAGTCTGTCCTCAGTCTCAGCTCTCACACTCACTATCAGAAACAATGGCTTAGCAGGGGAGCCCCTACCTCCCCTGCTGGGCTGGCCTCCTATCCCAGGACTTATATGTGCTGGTGGGTGCTATGGCCTAGACTGGCATGGATTACCTTACCTCGGCATTCATCAGTGGGTACTACGACCTGGCTCAGCCCAGTCTCATCCAAGTTCTAGTTCATGCTGGTGGGTGCTACAGCCTTGCCCAACCTGGAATGCCCCATTCCTAAGCTGGCCTGTTCTGGATCCTATCCTGATTCTCACATTTTCCAGTAGGTACTATGTACTTGCCCAGCCTTGCCTGCCCCTAGACCTGATCACCATGTGTTCTGGTGGCAGGTATAGGACCTGGCCTGGTCTGGGCTGCTCCCAGCCCTGGTTGTTGCACTCACCTATAGGGACTGCATCCTGAAGGAGTAATTCCCAGAGCTCTATCTGGTTACCTCCCAGTCACAGATCTTGTATACACTGGTGGATTCTTGGCCCAGCCTGACACGGCCCACCTCCTGTCCTGGCCAGTACAGCAGCTTTGCCTGACCAGCTCATACCCATTCAGGCTTTGCTGATGGATTCTACAGCCCAGCCCTTCCTGGTCTACCCCAGATGCAGCTCTCACATGGTTCAGCAGGAGCAAAGACCTAGCCCAGCCTGTCCCACAACCACTCTGGCTCTTGTGAGCACCAGCAGGTGCTGCAGCCTAGCCCAGTTTGGCATACCCCAGACCCAGTCCAAACTGAAGTGAAGATGTACTATAGCTATGTCTAGCCCAGTTCACCATCCCCATTACAGCTCTTGCACTCACTAGTGGAAATTGTAGCCCAGCTGAGGCATCATCTTCGAACTCCAACCAGATCTGTTCCGAGTCAGAGATTTTGCATGTGTCAGTGGTTGCTCTGATCCAACCTGGAATAACCCATCATCCAGCTTGGCTTTTGCCATCAGATGTTGCAGCTTGGCCTGGCCGGGCCTGGCCTGGCCAGCCTCCAGTCCTAACTCGCACTGGCAGGTGCTACAGCTTAGTCATTCCCAGCCTGCCTCAATCCCTGGCTTTCAGGCACACCAGTAGATAAAATAGCTTAGTGTATCCTGACATGACCTGTACCCTGTCCTAGCTTCCATGCATGCCAGTGTGCTATGGCTTGGCATAGCCCTGTCCAGTCCATCACTCCCCTGCCACCCAGAGGCAGCCCACACACCTGCTGATGTGAGGAGCTGCTTTGCCCAGCCTGACCAACACCAAGTCAACTCACATGCTCACCAATGGGAGCAATCACCATCAGGGGAGTTCTCCAAGTTCTCCCACCAGGCCCATTCCAAGACCCAAATCTTATCCATGCCAGCGGATGTTATGCCTTAACCCAGCATAGTCTTCCCCCTAGCCTCAGCCTTTGTGTGTGCTGATGGATATTGTGGTGACCACCCTGCAGCAACCTGAGCCTTGGTTACACTTGCGAGTGCTTTAGCCTGGATCAACCCAGTCTATTCCCAACCCCAGTACCCACTGAGTGTTGATGAGGTCAATGGTCATGCCTAGCTTGGCCTGTCACGACTCCCAGCCCTCAAGCAAACCAGATGGTATAATCTGATTTATTTTAAAGGAAATCTTCTGCTTACAAATGTGATTATTATACAAATGTATAGTACACTCTCTATTCAGTGACATAAATTTTGTTTTTTATAGCTTGTGTTTAACAAAGCTGCTACTTAATTTATCAAATATTCAATATTCAGAATGATAAAACAGTTATTCATAACTTTCAGGTGGAGCTTTGATTCCATATTCCTGAAGAAATCCCTGAATAGATTCATGTTGAGGTTTGATCTTCAATTACAGGTTTAAAGTAACAGCAAATGACTTAGCAGTTAGAGATAAACTCACCAGTATTATCATCCACAGTTCATCAGAATTCTATCTTGTATGAGACCTCATGTTAAAATCTGTTCCTATCACTTCATCAACTTTTTACAACATGAAACAGTGATAAGGTATTATTAGTATTATTTCGTAAGTGTAGGAAGTCAACGTCAGAGAAGTTATCTTAGCCAAATGTACACAACTAGGTAGTTGTAGGTCAAAGACTCAAACTCTACTTTCCCACAGCAGAAATTTGTTCTGCAAAATTATGTATCACAAAGTAGGAAAGAAGTTTGAAGTTGTAATTGATATTTCTCTTCTCCAAACCCAGTACTTCCCTTAACTATATGATCTACCTAGCCAAAGTAATTAAATATAAACCCATCAAGAAGAATATCAACAGAGCAGAACAATTTAAAAAATAAATCTTTTGGCATACATTTGGCATAGGTGGGGGACAGACCAGGCTGAACCCATTCACATTACCCGCTGGTGGAACCAAGCACCAGAAGAGAGTGTGAGTCAGGCTGGGTTCGGTCATGACACAAACCAGTGCACATTACGGAATGCCAAAGTAGGGTGAGCCATACCAGATGTGGTGGCAGCGCCCGAACAGCACATGTGAGAACTGGGGGCGGGTGGAAGGCAGAGCCAGAAGGGGGAAAGTGGGCTCCCATGCTGGACAACCACTCCCACTGGAAAGCATGAGTTGGGATGGGGGCAGACCAGACCAGGCAGGGCCAAAACACCTGTGGGTTTCAGGTGAGCTAGATCAGCGAAGGATCAGGTTGGACTGACTGTTTTGACTGATACAAGCAATAATTAGAGTGGGTGAGGGTTGGTTGGGCTTTGCCGCAGCATCAGCTGGCAGAGGCTGGCCCTGCGAGCTTAATCTGTCAAATTAAACTCCAGAACCACGTGGAGAGTGCATAATCCAGAAGTAGGAGTGGCCTAATAGGCAGATAGTGAGCACCTCCCTCTTGGGTTACCACTCCCACTGGAGAGCACGAAAACCAGGACAGGGATTGGGGTGGCTAGACAGAAAGGCACCTGCGGGTATGTATGTGGGCTGGATAGTAGGTTGGTTGGGTTGAACTAGGCTTCAATACCCATTGACATGTACAAGAGCTAAATGGGATGTAGGAAGAGATTGAACAAGTCTGCAGTACATACTGGCATGCATGGGAACCAGGGTAATGGGCAGGCCTGGTAGGGGTTATGGGGAGTCGTCCCAACTAGACTGCAGCTCCCGCTGATTTGCTTGAGGGCCAAGTATGAAGTGCACAGGATCGGGCTGGACTACAACACCCATCGGTTCACGGGGAAAATAGGGCTGGAAACAGAACTGACCCAGCAATAGCACCAACCAGCATGTGCATAAGCTGATTGGGGTGACGGACTGTGCTGCACCCTGTACTGGCAAGCACACACAAGAATCAGGTCTGGGATCACTTTAGACGAAGTTCCTTTGGAGATTCCTCCAACTGAACTGCTGATGTCAGAACTCCAACCATGAAGGGACTATGACAGCCAGTAGATTCTGTATAGATTTGATTGTGATTGGAATGGTGAGATTGGCAGCAATTCAGAACTGTTGAACTATCAAAACTGCGTAAGGAGGACCCTCAGAGCGTGCCTCACATAGGGGACCTGGGATGGGAGGGAGGCTGGGTGGGGCTTTTCCCTTTATTTCTCCCCTAACCCCAGATACAGGAAAAAAAAAATGTTATTAGTGTTAAAACAATGGTATTACCCACTTTCCTGTAGCCCTTGACCCTTTGTTCCCTAAGTAATTAAGTAAGATTATCAATAAAATAAGGTAAAATGAAAAAAAAAGATGTTAAAAAAGTGAATCATCTTTTAACTTTTGAGTTTTAAACATGTAGTCTTTGGAGAAGGTCAGACTGGCACTTTTTTTTTTAAGCATTATTTTTTCCTTCTCCTGGCATGCAACTAGACTTTAGTTTCTAGCCTATTTTGTCATTTGCCATGGCTGATAAACATGAATGGAAGTGACGTGCTCCATTGGTAGGGCTGGTATATCAGATCAGAGACACCCACCACTTGAGTTAATCCATCCCCATTCCTCTCTGTCCTGGTTAGCTTGGCACACTCAGAAGGTACCTGGGAAGTATAGAGGAGGTCACAACAGTGAAGTTCATAGGTTCCTGAACAATGGGGCAGAGGAAAGCCATTTTTTGTTGGATCATTCACACCTGCTTTAAACTTTTCCATCACACAACACTTCTGTCGTGCTAAACCAGTCAGATTTCAGGTTTAAGTCTAATGCCATGTACCAATATAGGTGGTAGGAAAACAACTCAACATTAGATTGGTGTGATACGGAAGTTCATGTGGGACTTCACAATCCAGATAAAGCATTTTCTAGAAATCTACAGATAAATGACCTGATTTTCTTTTTCAGAAGAATGTCTTGGGTGGTGATGGTAAAAGTATAAAAATTAGTAAAGATGCTACATGAACATGGAAGCTGACTTACAAGATGTATCGATCAATAGCAACAAGTCATTTATATTTGCTTCCAAATTCTAGCAAATGAATTGTTTAAAAAACAAAACATTCATTAGGCACATAAGTGTGAAATATGTGAATTCTAAGTACATACTTGATTATGTTAAGGGGTTATTCTTGGTTTTCTATAATAATGACATTTTTCAAAGAATTCTAGTTATTTAAGAAATTACTTAAATTTATTTTTAAGGGAGATGATCAAATGTGTGGGATTTTGTGGGAAATGGCTGGACATACTGAAAAAAAAATTAGTTATAGCCAATTGATTGTTGCAGTTGGGAAAAGGGTGCATGAGGTTCTTGCATTTTCATTGCTTTGTATATATCTCTGATTTTCTTATTTAATAAGAAAAATATGAAAATATAATCTTTATAATTAATAAAACAAAAGACAAATGAAGGTATTTCCTAAGTTGAGGAGAGCACTGAATCGTAGACCACTTTCAACACAGCATTTTAAAACTCTAGAAAGTACAATAGAATCCGCACAAAGATGTGTAGAATTAGAAAGGTGGGAAGATTGTTCCTGGCATTCTAGGAAATCCCGGGCAAGAAGAAAATCTCATTTATGTAAACAAGACCTTGGCTTCACATTCTGCCATAATCCAATGAAGAAAAGCAGAGGGGAATAACAAACACTGACCATGGGAAAAGGATGATTCCCTGGATGCACCTGGATGACTTGTGTGGATGAGCAGGTGTGAACCAAATGCTTATGGAATATTTCAGTGGGTGACTCAATGGCAACAGAGCACTAGATTCTTCCTGGTGCCTTGACATAAAGTAAATCTCACTAAACTTACATACAAATCTAGAAAAAGAATAGGAACACTAAGGAAGCAAAGATTATGATTTCACAAAGGACAGGTGGGCCTGCATCCCATGTTAGAGCGCCACAATTTGAGTCCTTAAATTCTTCTCTGGTTTCCAGCTTCCCACTAATGAAGCCTCTGGGAAGCAGCAAGTCATGGGCTCCAGCCACCCATCTGAGACACCTTTATTAAATTTTCTGTTCCTGCCTTCAGTCTAGCACAGTCATAGTCACCACCAACATTTAGGGAGTAAATGTTACCACCAAAATACTATAAAAAATGGAGGCTCAACATTTAGAAGAAGTTGAATTTATATGAAAATAAGGAAACTGAAAACATTTTGCCACCATTCTCTTTGAACTAGCCTTCATTTACCCTATAATCATTATGCCTATCATAAATTTTGTGATTAATGCATCCATATTCAAATTAGCAAAATGAACCTCTAAATACATCCTTATTCCCTTCATACTTCTGCTCTATTATCTTCACTTCACCCATATGTATACATACATACATTATTTATTTATTGTCTTGGAGGCTGAGCTATATAGAGAGGACCAATCAGTTAGGGTCTTCCATTTGCTGGTTCGTTCCTCAGATGGCCACAATGGCTAAAGATGAGCTGGGTCAAAGCCAGGAGCCAAGAAATCCTTCTGAGTCTCCCACGTGGAACCTAAGCACTTGTGCCATCTTCTGCTGTTTTCCCAGGAACATTAGCAGAAAACTAGATTGGAAGTGGAACAGCTGGGATAAAAATCAGTGCCTACATGGGATGCTGGTGCACTGGCAGAGGTTTCGTCCACAATGCCACCTCACATACCACCTCATCTCAGCCTTTTAAGCTCAGTTAAATATGTAAAAGTTTAGTTCCATTACAGAAAGCTCTTTCTAGGAGATAAAAACCCTGGGTTCTAACTGGAGTTCTGCTAGTATTAGTTTGATTTGAGGAAAAAAAAAAAAACAATTTACCATTTTGGATTTCAGTTTATTCCTCAGGAAATGAAGTTAGGATTCTAATTCTAGGTGAAATTCTTTTTTTGAGTGGGTTTGTGTGGTCTCCCACACAACCAGTACTACCTTATATGCCAGTGTCAAGGCGTGTATGATTCTCCTGGGCAGATCCCCTAGCTGATTAAGCGTGGTGAGTCTTCATGAGTCTTCTTCTGAAACAGAATTTCTCTGGTTTAAATAATCTGTATTTTGTGTGCATGAGGTTACTGGGGGCAATCACAGAACACAAATTCTATGTATCTAAAGGAAACTTAAACGAATATGCAGTGCATTATCCTCTGAAAGAGGAACAGCATGATCTTTCTGACGTTAGGGTGGATGCTGTTGTGTGATAAGTATGCAGGAAGTTCAAGTTTAGTTGGGCTGGATTTCTTGCACTCTTGTGGTGTGATGCTATCTTTAACTGTTGAGTTGATACCCCTGCCTTCCCAGGATACACTCCTCATATCCAGCACTAGGGCTTCCGCTAAAGCCCCACTTCATTTGCATAGCCAATTGAGGGACCACCCCCTTCCTAATATAAAGAGGTGGAAGGTCAAAGAACCTTTCTTCTGCCTTGAGCTCTGCTCGGACGGGCCTCTCTCCTTCACTCCTTCTGCCGCAGTCCTCACTTAATAGTTCCTCTGTAGGCTTAGTTTCCAAGCTCAACCTCGGCTCTCACCCGCACTCCACCGCTCAGGAGCTCAGAAAGATCTTTCTCATCACAGGTACCATTTTCGCTTTGTTCTTTCTCTCTACGTTATAGGCAATTCCTTGGCTGGCTCATGTTGGGTGCTTCTTGGTGGGGGACAGCCCACACATGGGCACGTGAAAGTGGTTTAGTCCCTCACTGCCAGATGAACTCTATTCCTGGTTCGAAACAATGTTGGTCTCTATAGAGTGTTTATGTTTCTGCAGCAGACAAGAACCTACTGTATCCATGTCAGAGGTAGAGCGAGGCTTTGGACATGACTATTTTATGGTTCAGTTACCCTTATTTTTTCCAGTTCTAAATATAATGCTGTAGATGCCAACACACCTAATTGCCATTCTTCAGCACCAATTTTCATCAATAGAGCATCAGCTGTATGCAGTGCTCTATGACTGAAAGCTTACGAATGAGCTGCTTGAATCATCAAGGGTGGAGGGCTCACGGCTGTGGGGAGGGGCACCTGAGCATTTTATTTGCACTAGATAATGCCGTACTGAAAGGGGTTTGGTGAGATCCTCTTAGAGGCTTTTGGAAAGTCTTTTAAATGTAAAGCTGAGAAAGAGTGCCTTTCTTGAAAGCAGGATGTTTGAGCTGGGTAAAATTGGGAACTGTCAATGTTGGGATTGGGGTAATGAGGAACTATATTTAAACAAAGAAGAGTATCAATAAGAATGAGAGAGTGTGTGTGGAGTACATGGGTGGGGAATCTCCAATGAACCCATGAATCCAGAATCCTGAAAATGTTGGAAATTTAGATGCGGATTTCAGATTTTCTCAAGCAAGAGAGGGTTGTCTACTTGCTTTATCAATTGGCTAAAGGACACAGGTGAGCACTGTGGACTTAGAATCTCTTTTAATCAATTTTACAATTTGAAAGAGGCGTTAGTTTGGCATTGTTATCCAGATTCTTGTCTGCAGGGACATTTTTAAAAAAAATTTTATTACATTTGATTTTATGACACAGTTTCATAGGCTCTGGGATTCCCCCAACCCCTCCCCATACACTTGCCCCATGGTGGATTCCTCCACCTTATTGCAGTATTACAGTTCAGATCCAGTCATGATTCTTTCATTGCAAGCATGTACTTTGCATAGTGTCCAGCATCTTATTGTCCAGATAAATTCAACAGTTTCTTGGGGAGACCATCTCTGGTCTGAAGGCAGAGCTGGCAGAATATTGCCCTGACCCATTAAAAACCACAACATAGCATCAACAACGGTTTACAACCTTATGGAGTTAATTGACATGGTGTTGAGTGACTGATATGATTAGAAAATGCAAGTTCTTATGCACATCCTATGATTACTTCATTGACATTTCAGTTTTAGTATATACACAACTGGATGCTATATACCTTAAAATGGCTATGGGATGCTATTCAGCTGTCTTGTGTCTATTTTCATTTTTGTATTTAGTAACATTTTTGCATATTTCACACAGCAATGGCACGCGAAGGAAGCCATAGGGAGGAGCTTTGTGTAAATTCCTCAGGAGGAATTGACTTCATCAACAGAGTACAGTTTAAAGTTTGAATTCAACTAGGGACAAAATTATGAAAGGGAAGATTTAGGCTTCATGCCAAAACACAGAAACACCATGTTAAATTTACTTAAAGTGGTTTAAATATTTTAAAATAAAACCATTGGCAATAGAAGCTTTAAGACTGTATAAAGGACTGAACTTCTCACAAGTTTTCATCTCTACAGTTGCGGACAGACATTGGCAACTATGCTCTTTCTCTGGAGGGCTGATTTTAACGTGATCTTACTTTTACAGCATATAAGGCTCAGATTTCCAGAATGAAAGCTAGTGATCAATTCTAAATATGACAGTAGAGTCACTGAATTTTAGGTTTCTTTTTCCCCCTCAGATCCTACCTGTATCACATCTGCCTGTGTATCCATGTGATACTTACAAATAACTCTTTCCTCAGAATTATTTCTCTCAATGAAATAGAAAACAAATTAAAATTGTATGATTTCTGATGGTAACAGCTGATCTTGAAAAATATCTTCCACATGTGCTTAGTTGAATTTTTGTATGAATCTTTGAGGGCTTTGGTTCAAACATCAACTACCTAGATTTCAATTCACTTCTATTGTTTCTGAGGACTTGGTAAACTGAGGTAGAGATAAGAATAGCAGGTATTTAATAGAGATGTTTAATGACTTAGATGCTCTATCACATAAAGAAAGAATGTTGCCAAGAAGACAGGAAGCATTGTGAAAGAGTTAGCTATAATCATAATCGTAACAACTATTATTAGTCAGCTATTTAATTGTATCAACCATCATTCTTGCCTTGCCGCTCATGCTGTACTTATATTGAATATCTTGTCGCTCCTTCAACTAAGCCAGGCTTCACTTCTGGTCACATAATTCTCTGCTGGAGCAACCTGTCCTTCCCTTAAACTCTTGTTGAAATTGTCTCATCCTCTGCTGTTGGATATGGTCTTCACTCATCAACTTGCTTTCTGAAAACACCCAGAAATGAAAATCAGAAATGAAATCAAAAGCTAATTCTTTGACAAAAATTAATATAATTCATTTGACTATATCCAAATAAATCCAGAACATAAAAGACAATAAACAAATGAAATATTCAATAATAGACATTAACTGTTTGATAATTCTATTATGTGCAAAATACTGAATTTATATAAATATTAGATAAAGTATTGGGTACTAAACACTCATCAGTAAGAAGCCTAAACAGAAATTATTTTTGTAAAGATTTATTTATCTTTACTTGAAAGGAAGATTTACAGAGAGGAAGAAAGATTGGGGAGGGATTTTCTATCTACTGATCCATGCCTCAGATGTCTACAATGGCTGCAGCTGAGCTGATCTAAAACCAGGATCCAGGAGTTTTCTCCGCATCTCAAATATGAGTGCAAAAGCCCAAGACCTGAGCCATTCTCTACTGCTTTTCCGGGGGTGGGGGGAGCTGGGTAGGAAATGGAGCAACCAGGATATGAATTGGTGCCTATATAGGATGTCAGTGCTGCAGACAGAAATTAACTTGTTATGCCACTGTACTGGCCCCAGAAACTTTTTGAAACAAATGAAAGTACATAATTTGATGCAAGAAATGATAAAAAAAAATTAATTGAATAAAATTTACTAAAATAGACCTGATAATAAAATGTTCTACCTAGAATACACAGACTTCACCCATCTTTATGACTTCTTTTACCAAAAGGATTATATTAAAATTATGTTATTCAGTACAGGTAGAGAAAACTATTCAATTCATTTTATGAAATAGGTCTTAGCACAATGTCATTAACATTCCAGTATATGTCACTCCCTTTTAATATTTATTGGTAAAATTAGAGTTTATGAAGATTCTTTTGAAAGGCTGTCAGAAAAATAAAATGACGCAGTTATGTTATGGACATCAAGAAAAGCTAGAGATCTACGTAATCTTGCACCTGTCGTTGTTTTCCCCCTACAAGTGATACTCTTGTATTTGTACCCTGAGAGACATGCTCTGGAATGTTTATTACAACAGTGTTAGGAAAAAGAAATAATCTGCATCAAAGGATTGTGACGTCAAACCTATAAACCGAGTATGCATTTATCAATATAGAGAAACTTCACAATACTGCATGGGTGTAAACAGACTGCACAGAATTCTTCACACAAAATCAAAAAGTATTCCTGGCCCAGCTTGACAGCCTGCTGGCTAAATCCTCACCTTCCATGCACCCTGATCCCATATGGGTGTCGGTTGGTATCCCTATTGCTTCACTTCTTATCTAACTCTCTGCTTGTGGCCTGGGAAAACAGGAGAGGATGGACCAAAGCCTTGGGATCCGATACCAATGTAGGAGACCCAGAGGAAGCTCCTAACTCCTGGAGCTCAGCTCCAGCTGTTATTTCTTGACAACAAAATCTAACCAACAGAAGGATGAATCACGATTCAGGAGTGAAGACAAGTATGATTAAAATAAGAAAACCACTGACAAGCAGTGATTTCATTTAAAATAAATACCAAATACTTCTACTTATTATGATGATGGAATGTATGTTCTATAAATCTAGCCAATGTGAACTGATGGAAACAAGTTGTGTGGAGTTTTGAAGTATTTTACACTTCTTATAACCTCATATTTTAGTTAACTGATCCACAGTCTCATCTACATTGAGAATATATAGGTAAAGCATTGCTTCCTGTTTTAAATTAATGAGCTTGCTAAAGAGCAATTTAAGTTCACAGCAAAATTGAGCAGAGAATATGGAGTATTTGCAAGTATGCTCACTTTGAAACCTGTCAACGTTCCCCACCATCAACAACTGATGCCAACATTTCTGGTCACAGGAAATGAACTCAACACCCAATCTCTAAAATATGTTCACAAAAAGTCTGTAATTTTCCTTGGAGTCTCCTCCTTGTGTTTCACATTCTTTGGTTTTGGCCAGTGTGTAATAGCATCTGTTCATTGTTCTAGCGGCATGCAGAGGGTTCTGCTGTCCGAAAAACTCCTTTACTGCTTCCTTTCTTCCACTTAATATGTGGTAGTCTCTGCATTTTTTTTTAATTTTAAAATTTCTAATACTTTACTTTTTCTAAAATGTCCTATACTTGTGATCATTGAATGTGAAACCTTTTTGATTGGCTTTTTTCTTAGTAATATAATTCTCTGTCTTTTTATATGTGTATGGGAGGCAGAACTTGACCTCTACATTCTTTAGATCTAAGTTGGGTATGAAATTTAAATTAGCCAACACAAATAACAAGGAAAAAGCGCAAAGATTTATTTAACACACGTTTTACATCACATAGGAGTCCAGCTAAGGAAGCATAGACTTAATGTAGCTGAATCAGATGCTTAAATATTGAATTGGACAAAGTGTAGCAAGCTAAGAAAGAATCAAAAGGACTGGGCTGTTAACTATGTAAAGTTGCTAGAAAAGTTTGTATAGAATTCCTTCAGCCTCAACTTTTGTGTATTTATCAACAGAACCTTTTTTTTCCCTATAATGTAGACAAGGTGTCATTTACATGAGAATTTTTAAAAAATATTAATTTTATGAGCCGTTCCGTGGGCTCAGGGATTTTCCCTCTTCCACTCTCTACACCTCCTCCACCCCCCCACACACTGATTTCCCCTAGATTATTGCAATAGTATAGTCTTTCAAAAACAGACATATATCCATCATTCTTCTTTTTAAGTGTGTCATGACACTACAGGCATAGTTAGTGATAGAAAGTTCAGCATCCTATTGTCAAGATATATTTGACAGTGTCATTGGGAGTCCATCTTTGATTAAGGAGTAAAGACGCATACTGCAAAGTATCTTCAGTTCTCAATATAATAGTCATAGAGAACATCTGACATTTGTCCTTTGGAATTCCCTTATTCCACTGAGCATAATGATCTCTAGTTGGGACCATTTTGTTGCAAATGGTAAAATTTCACTCTTTTTAAAATGGCTTAGTAGTATTATATATGAATTTAATCTTTTGGTTTTAACAGACAAGAGTGCTTTACCTGCACTTGCTGATTTTCAAGTGTCTTTAGGTTCAGTAATCTGTGATAGAGAGATGCATTTATTTATTAATTTTTATTGGAAAGGTGGAGTTATAGAAAGGAGAGGAGATAGAAAGATTTTCTGTAAGTTTATTCACTCTCCAAGTGATCATGACAGCCGGATCTAAGCAGATCCATAGCCAGGAGCTTCTTCCAGGTCTTCCATCTGAGTGCAGGGTCCCAAGGCTTTGGACCATCCTCTGTTACATTCTCAGGCCACAGGCATGGAGCTGGATGGGAAGTGGGGACACCGGGATATGAACAGGCACCTGTATGGAATCCGGACACATGTAAGGTGAAGATTTAGCCACTTGCTTACTGTGCCAGATCTGAGGGTTATATTTTTAATTTCTTTATGCTGTTTATTATCTCATTTTTCCTGAATTCTATTTCTCTGTTTGGATATCCCTTAGTTTAACTACCCACTCAACTTCATGCACCTGTATTCTGAAAATTGTGAATAAAATTTTTATAAACATCTTTGAATCTGTTTTTATGTGGAAATGAATTTTCAGTTCTTTTAGATAAATGCTGAGGGGCATAATTGTTGTATTAAATGGGAAAATCATATGAAATATGGGAAGAAATTGCCAGACCATCTTCCAAAGTTGTCCTGAAATTATATAATCCCTCCTGCGTGAACTAGGGTTTTTATTGCTGCACACATTGTCAGCATTTGATATATCTTGAATTTTAGCCCTTCAGAAAGTGGCAGTAGTTTTTTAATGCCGTGGCAATTCCCTAATGATATATGACATTGAAAGTCATTTTGTATGCTTATTTGCCATAGGCTTGTTTTCTTTGGTAAGATGTGTTCAGCTCTTTTACCTATGCTTTGAATGGTGTGCTCATTTTCATATTGTTGAGAGTAAAAGTTCTCTGCATATTTTGGATAAATCTCCATCAATATGTCTTCCAGAAGTACTTCTCTCTCTTAAGTAGAGATGAAGAGATCTTCCATTTTGCTAGTTCATTCCCCACGTGGCTGCAACAACTGCAGCTAAGCCAAGCTGCAGCCAAGAGCCAGGACCTTCTTCTGGGTCTCTCATGTGGGTACAGGGTCCTAAGCTTTGGGCCATCTTCTTCTGCTTTCCCAGGCCACAGGCTGGGATCTGGAAGGAAAATGGAGCAGCTGGAACACAACTGGCACCAATATGGGATGTGGGCAATGCAAGGTGAGGGTTTTGCCACGAGGATCTTGTGCCAGGCCCCAAAATATTTCTTATATCTGTGATTTGAGTTCTCATATCTTGACATTGTCTTTTAGAGATCAGAGGTTTTTGATTTTAGTAGCATTCGTTTGCCAGTTTTTTCATTCTGTGGATAATGCCTTGGATGTCATACTTTAAAGTCATAAATGTTCCCAAGGTTATCTATGTTTTCTAGTGTTGACATTTTAATTACTTATACATTTTGGATCACTTTTTGTGAATTTTGTGAGCTCTGTGTCCAGGCACTTTCTTCCTTTTGTCATACACATGTCCAGTTGTTTGAGCACCATTTGTTGGAAAGGCTACATGGCTCTACTGTGTTTTTTTTTTGTTTTGCTCTTTTGTCTCTTTGTCAAGCTTCATCAGTTGAACCATAGAAGACTACAACAAATTCACAAAAATATGGTTCAAAGACTAAAATAAGAATAGAAACTTTATTTTGTAGCATAAGTTCCATTAAGTTACAGTTACTTAATCTGTTCTTAAAGAACATCAATGTAGTCATTTTTAACATTAGTAACTGAAAAGAGAGAATTCAGAAGCAGCTAAAGTGGATCTGTACGTTGGATGCATAATGAAATTTTTTCAAGATTGCCCTTGCTCGGTGAGAGGAATTACTACAAGCATTGCAGTAGTGAAGTTACTCTGGTGAGGCTTTCCTGACTTTCATATATATATATAGAAAGTCAGATACACAGAGAGCATGAGAGACAGAGTGAAACAGAGAGGAACATCCTCTGTCTGTTGTTTCACTCTCCAAGTGGCCGCAATGGTTGGAGCTGAGATTATCTGAAGTCAGGAGCCAGGATCCTCCTCCGGGTCTCCCTCATGGGTACAGGGTCTCAGAGGTTTCAGCTGTCCTTGACTGTTTTCCCAGGCCACAAGCTGGGAGCTGGAGGGGAATCAGGGGCTGCTGGGGTTGTAACCGGCACCCATATGGAATCCCAGTGCATGCAAGGCGAGGACTTTAGCCACTAGGATATTGTGCCAGGCCCAAAACTGGTACAATTTTGCTTTGACTGGATCACATCCTTATCTTAGCAGTCTTTACTGTGAACATGCTTTGTCTTCAGCAACTCATTGGGAAGGTGATGTTTTATCTTCTGTTCTTCTGTCAAAGAAATGCTCATTAGGAAGGTGATGTTTCATCTTCTGTTCTGTCAAAGAAATGCTCTGGGACTGTGATTTCATTTGTGTAAAATTTCCATTGAAAGCTCTGCTCTTGTGTGCCATTGACCTGTGTGCAATAGCTTCAGTATCCATCGTGCAAAAGCAGCCTGTTTCACTTTCATTTTTTTCTGCCAATCATATAGGATAGCAAAATAGGAATGTTTAAACTGTTCTCCGGAGTTTTTTATATTCACCATTGGTCTTCTTCGATTAGGGCACAAAGAAGATAATTTTTTAAAGCAGGACTGCATACTTTGGATACATTCTATTTGGTCATAGTGTAGCACTCTTAAATATATGCTTTTGGATTTTATTCAATAATATTTTGGTCAATGATTTCATATTTGTCTTAGTGAGATTGTTCTTTGTGTTTTGTTTTCTTACGATTTATCTGATTTTCATAGTGGAGAGATGTTTGCCTCCTGTGTGATTTAGAAAGTGTTCCCTTTCATTTTAATTTCCTTAAGTGATTCTAGAGTCAGCATTTAATTTATTCTTTAAATGTTTGGCATAATTATCCAGATAACCCATTTGGTCTTAGTTTTTCTGTTTTCAAAGTTTATCCACTGTTTATTCAGTGTTTAAAACAAATGTCAATCTATTAATATTATCTATGAGGGGTTAAAAAATTTCTGAAGAGGAATTAGAAGTTTGAGTTCATTTTGCTAAATCTGAAATTCATGCCTATTTTTTCATAATATACATTTTTAATATATTATGAAAAACAGATTTGAACTCAAATAGTTTTAACAAAATAACTTCATGTATCTAATTCCATTTGTAAGAATGTTTAGAAGTATTATTCTATTTCTTCTTATGTGAACTTTGGCAGCTAATATTTAAAATTGGTTCTTTTTTTATATAGCTTTTCAAATTTGTAGTCCTGGAATTCCTCACAGAATTCCTTCTTTGACTTTTAACACCCATGTAATCCATAATGATGATCCTTCTTTTATTTTTGATGATAATTTGTGCCTGCTGACTCTCTCTTTCAAAAATTCAGTGATTTTAATTGGATGGCAAAGTGATTGAAAGAGAGGGGGAAGGAGGAGTGGGAAGCCTGGAGAAGTGGAGAGTGGGAGACATGGAACTTGAATTTATTGGTTCATTCCCTTACAGTTGCAGTGACTGTAATGGTGGGGATTGGCCAAGCAGAAGCCAGGGGCCCATGAAATCCATTATTATTCCCTACTTGGGTGACAGCAGCCCAAATATTTGGGTCTTTTAAGGTTCTTTAATAGCAAGTTGACTCCGAAGTTGAGCTGTTAGGGCTCAAATTAAAGCTCCAATCTAGGATACTAGTGTTACAAGTGGTGGTTCAACCCATGAGCCTTACTGTGGCCTTTCTTTCCTTTCTTTCTCTCTCTCTTCCTCCCTACTTTCATGTTTGTTTGTTTGTTTTGTTTGTTTATTTATCCTGACTAGTATATTTTCAAGAACAAGTTTTTGTTTTTTATGTTTATTATATAGAAGATACTGATTTCTGTTCTTCTATTATTCATTTTTTTTTCTGCCTAAACTGGGTTTAATTTTCTTAGTTTTGTGATATTCTGAGTATGAAGTTTGAATTGCTGACTTTGTTTTTTCTTCTAATAATTATAGTCATTGCTAAAATTTTTCTTCATAGCATTACTGTCACTGAATCCAGAAAGTTTTCATAATTTTGTTTATTTGTAGAAATGTATTTTATTCATTTTAGAGACACAGAATTACAGGGAAGGGGAAGTTAGATAGAGAGATAGACAGAACTGTCATTTGCTTTTTCACTTTTCAAATGGCTGCAAGAGCCAGAACTTGCCCAGGCTGAATTCAGGAGCCTGAAACTTTGTCTGGTTACCTACACTGTATGCAGGGACCCAGTGGTTCATCTTACGCGGCTTTCCTGGACACATTAGCACAAAGCTGGATCATAAGTGGAGCAGCTGTTGCTTGAACCATCATTGCAGGCTTCAGCATAATTCACTGTGCTGTAGCATCCATCCTGCTAAATATATTTTGTATTTTTCTTCTTTAAAAATATTATTTTTATTGGAAAGTCAGATTTACAGAGAAAAGAAGAGACAGAATAATCTTCTATCTGCTGATTCACTCCCTATGTGCTTGCAGTGGCCAGAGCCTGGAGCTTCCTCCAGGTCTCCCACATGGGTGCAGGGTCCCACGTCAGGCCCTGAATTTTTTTAAGTTCTAGATTTTGCATATATATATGAAATTGACAGCCTGGGATTTAGTTATTGTATACAGGCTTTGTACTTCTGAGGAGTAGTAGGGTTTTTCTTTATTTTCTTTTCATTGCTTTATTACTTTTATATTCCTCTTTCTTTCTTTCTTTCTTTCTTTCTTTCTTTCTTTCTTTCTTTCTTTCTCTCTTTCTTTCTCTCTTTCTTTCTTTCTTTCTTTCTTTCTCTCTTTCTTTCTTTCTTTCTTTCTTTCTTTCTTTCAACTACTTTGTCTAATAGTGGAGTGTTAAACCTGTGATTTCAAAGAGAAGCAAAAAATGTAAAAAGGAGGAAAAAAAAGAAGTAAGGAGAGGGTGAGTGGGGAGTTTGGGCATTAGGGAATTTAGGGAGGGAAGTATTGTTGGGCTACTAAATCTGAATCATGAAATACATGACATTCGTTCACTTCATATATATGTATATCTGTGTGTATCTGTGGCTGCTTTGGTAAATGTTCCATGTGAGATGAAGAGTGTGCATCCTACCAATGTTGCATGGACTGCTTTGTGTTCACGTGCTCCATGATACTGTTGAACTCAGCTCTGTCCTTGGTAATTTTCTGCCTGCTTCAACAAAAGTGTATTCATCTCTTATCCCTTGAACTTCTGTCAGTTTTGTCTCTTACTCCATGGGAGCGGATTAAGGAATATGTATGTTTACAATATTCACCTTTTTAACACTAGAGGATGTTCTTGTGTATTTTGATAACTTTAACTGATAAATGGTATTCTGTATGAAACATTACTTTCTGTGTGGATATATTTGTGCAGCCACTTATTCTCCTACTAAGCTAACATACCCTCTTTTAACAGCATTTTTTCATGGAAAAATATCTACTTACTCTCAATAGGGGGGTCTTTAAAGTGGGTTTATTGTACCATACATGTAGTTGTTTTGTTTTTTATTTTTAGGTTTTTCTTTTTAATTTATGGTGAAAATATTTGCCTTTTGATATATTTAGAGCACTAAATTTAAGACTGATGAATGATATCTTTGGATTATTGCCTGTTCTATTTCTTACTGTATTCTGTGTGTTGCCTTGTTTATGTCTTCTGTCATTTTTATACCTTTTATTATCGTAATTGATCAGTTTATGGCATTTAATTTTGTTTCTGCCCTTAGGAATCAATTATATTCTTTTTAAAGAGTTTCTTAGAGATTTCAAAATTTTTAAATGAAACATTTATTTGATACACAGAATGAAATAGAGAGGTAAAGAGAGAGGAAAAGGGAGTTTGAAGAGGGAGGGAGAGAGAGAGAAGGAAAGAAAGAGAAACTCCCATTAACTTGGTCGGCTTCTTACAAGCACACCACTGACCAGGACTGTTATGCAGAAATTAGACTGGAGACTCCTTCTGTGTGTCTCACATCATTGGCGAGAACTCAATTACTTCAGCCAGCATACAGCACCTCCAAGAGAGCAAAAGAGTAGGAAGGCAGAATCTGCAGCACCCCTGAGAGACTGTAAACCAGGCACTCTGGCACGGGATGTGGGAACTGTCAGGCAAACCACAAGCCCTGGTTTTCTCTTTCACAGTTCTGTTATCAGTGGTCAAAATCATTTTGTCTTTGCTCCTTCCAAGCACAGCTAAATTTTCATGAAACTAGTGACACCAGGAACTCTAGGAATGAAAAAGAAAAAAATATATATACATAGTGGTTTAATTATTTTATATGAGTTTTCTGTTATTTATAAAGAAAAACATCCTTAAAAATGATTTTTTTTTTTACAAATTACTGAACAAAGCACAGATTCCCCTTTCATTTAAGGAGATTGAAAGTTGATTTATTTTAAACAGCAGTCTAATTGTATTCATAAATATTCATGTTATCATTGCACAATAGTGGTGATTTGGGACACCAATATCCAAATCAGAGTGTCTTGTTCTGAGTCCTGGCTGTACTTTCCATCATCTTCTGCTAATGGTCCCCCCGGGAGGCAGCAGGTTGCAGTTCACTACTTGGACATCTGTGATCCACAAAGAAGATGGGGATTCCTGGAGGTCCTGGATTTGACCTGATATTGCTGCTATATGCATTTGAACTGAACCAACACCTAGGAGGTCTTTTTTTTATCTCCCATAGACATACCCTTTCAATTAAATAAATACATAAAATTTTAAAGCTGATTTTGTTGCAATACTGAGTCCAGTTTCAAAACAGAGCTAAATGTAAACCTTCAGAAAACAGCCTGACTCAGCTCAGCATGGTGGTTGTGCACATCTCATTTTGAAATGAACTACAGCATAAAGCACTGACAATTTATTTTGAGGCTAACGATGACTTGCTACCAAACATTTTATGTGGATCCAAGAAAATAAAACTGGTGTGACTTTGAGTGTTTAATCTGTTTTATATACTTGTGCCAAAATGAATCTGCTCAGGCAATGGGGAATAAACTCCTTCCATACAGGCAGGAAAAAGTAGTCAGGTTCTGTGCTAACACGAGGTGAGCATGAGTTCACTAAATTAAGTCAAATTTAACAAAGCTTTATGCAATCAAGTATAAAGTGAGAATAGCAGTAACAAAAAATATAAAGTAAGGACATTACAGTATGTTGAGGTTTTTAAAATTTTTATTTTTAACTTTGAATTTTATGATACAATTCCGTAGTGTCTGGGATTTCCCCCGCCCTCCCCAAATTCCCACTCTCCTGATTTTCCCCATATTATTACAATAGTTTGGTCCTTCCTAAGGAGTTAAGAGTATGCATCTATTAAGTCTTTCTTCATTTATCTTCATTTTGTAGAGGAGCATACAGAAATGTTTACAGTTTAGTCTGTATTATAAATTGTACAATTTTAAAAACAAAACTAGATTGAAATTGCAAATGTAACTGGAAACTTGTAAAAGGTGAGGCTTTATGAATACATTTTGAAAACCAAGCTTTCAGTGGTGGTGTTTATAGCAACCACCTTAATTATATAACATGTAATCACCTAACAGTCTGACATCCAGAGACTGCTGTTTCCATAGAAGCAAATAGACATTTAAATATACCAGTATTACTTGGACTGGTCACTGCTGTGTTTCTCTGCAAGATGCAATGTACCATAAGAAGCATTGTTGGGAATTGAACAAAGTAACATAAGGCTTACTTGGACTGGAATCAGAAAACACAGGTTTGTGCTATCATGTATTACATTTGAGATGTTGGGCTTCAGTTTCTCATTAATAAAGTGACTGATATTGAATGATAACAATGATAACAGTAAGAACTAACAGAATTTTTTCACCAAAGGATCAAAAAAATATGCATCAGCGTGTGGAAGGGCGTTTTTAATAAACTCATGGAAATAGAAAGTTTCTTGTGGTATGATCCGAAGTTAAGAACAAAACAAAAGGCCATGACTACTGAACCATAGCTTCACCTATTTGGCAGATAGGGTATTCATCATTCCTATTTCACTGTCTATGTGTGCTGGCAAAGGAGAACTCCATTTTAAAGTGATCTGCATCATTATGTTATAGACCACATAAAATATGCTTTATTTAAAGAAATGAAAGCAGATGAATCATTTAACTTTCATTCTGAGATTTCTGTTTATAGCTTTGGCATTCACGGGGGTGAGAGGGTAGTTTCTTTCACACATTGGAACTTCCCAAAAAAGAAATTTTCTGCAGTGGTCACTTATTTTTAAATTGTCAACTTGCTGCATGGGTCAGATGTTTTTTGGGGGAAACTCCACATGGCCATCTTTATAGTTTTACAAGTGTTGCAATTGAAATGTCACAAATACAAAGCAATTTATAGCCATTGTGGTAACTGTGTCTTTAGGCAAATCATTTTAACCAATCTCTTCTAGGGACAAACCCAGAATTTTGTGAATAATGAATAGAGAGTTCTCTGTGTACCCTCAAGTTCAGTGGCAGCCTGTTTGAGGTCAAGCCAGGTGGGAATTCCAGTTCTTAATGTGACTCTGGCTCTCTCTGTTAACCTGAACATATTTAGATCTTCATGTATGCCCCAGTTACCACCCCAGGAAAAGAAAATCAGACCAGGTCACCCCTGAGATCCTTTCTGTTTTTGTACTGAACTAGTTCAGACTTCACATCTAAAGAACTGCATTGTCATTTTACATGTTGTAAGATTTGTGGAAAATACTAAAACACAAGACACATGTTTGTTATTGTTAATACAAGAATCTAACTTGCTGAAGGAACTGTAATATCAGGGTCTGTCATTCTTTTTTATGTTGTCTCTGTCCTATGTTTTATCTGTCTCAGAACAGGCAGGATGTGGTGACAAAATATACAGGGAAGTACCAGCCAACTGATTTTCCTTCACTGTGTGTTTTTGTATTGGGTAAGTTAAAGCATAAAGATGAGAAAAAGCCAACCAAGAACCTTTACAAAGGTCACTAAACAGACTGGCCCAAGATCCTCAAAGACTCCCTGGCCTATCTATGATAAAGGTAGATTTAATCACATGCTTATGATTCTCTCCAGAGGATCCACAGGCAGAAAAATACAAAATGTACGTGCTATATGATCCTGCAAGCCCATCATTGAGTATATACACAAAAGACATGGACTCATTGTATCAGAGATACCTGTTCTACAGGTTTAGACAGCACTGTTGACAATAGCCAAAATATGGAATTAAGAAGGCTATCCATCATCAGATGATTCAATAAAGAGAATATGATATACACACACATATTGGAATGGTATACAACTATTAAAAATAAACTTTATTATCTGTAGCAAAAATGTTTCTTATGGCATGGTTCAAAGTGAACAGCAAGATGAAATGATGTGACAAGAGAGCCAGAGCTTCCCCCATTTGCAGAACGCGCACTTCATTCCTAATTCATGGTCCAAGTGCGCTGGGAGAAGGAGTTGGGACTGGAAGATATCACGCTGAGGGAAACAAGCACAGAAAGATACACATCACTGAGGTCTTTTTAATGCTTAATTTTTCATACTTGTCTGGGCCTTAACAAAACTTCCAAATTTCAAGGTGTTTATTTCAGAGGGAGAACGAGGACTCTTTGTGGCATCAAGTAGGTGAGAAACGTGACTTGGAACTCAGGTCGCACATTGGACAGTATTCACAAGGGAAAGAATGAGTGGGATCACAGTGAGAAACACAGGGTTGGGAGTAGTTTCAGGTGATTGGATGTGGAAAAGATATTCTGGCCTAAGCATTCCAGATCCTCCAGAAACATTGACACTCCCTGTGCCCCTGGGCCTCTCACTCAGTGAAGATCTCTGAGTCCTATTTCTTACTATAGGAAGGTGAGTGAGAGATTTTTCAAGGATTCCTTATTGAAGACAATTTACTGACACACTGTGGTTATTTTTTGACAGTTTCTTACTATAATCATCTTTGGTGAAGCACTATAGGGGATTTGTGGACTAAATAGTGCTCCCTGCTCTCTGCCCTCCACCCCCATCCCCCGCATTGAACACATTAAGTTGTGGTCTCCATGAGAAAACAGAACATCTCTGGGCCCTGTGCAATAGCCTCGCCTTACACGTACTGGCATCCTGTATAGGTGCTGTTTGTGTCCCTGCTGCTTCACTTCCCATCCAGCTCTCTGCTTGTGACCTGGGAAGGAAGTAGAAAATGACTGAAAGCCTTGGGACCCTACACCCATGTTGGAGGTTCAGAAGAAGCTCCTGGCTCCTTACTTCAGATTGGTTCAGCTGTGGCCACTGAGGCCACTTGGGGTGTCAATCAACAGATCTTTCCGTCTCTCCTTCTGTCTGTACATCTTCCTTTCTGGCAAAAATAAGTAAATCTTAAAAAAAGGACATTTCCATCTTTAAAGAAGTCTTGAAGATAATTTTATGTATGACCTTTGAGATACAAACTAAATATGGATGAATGGTTTAATATTCCTGAGCTACAGAGAGAAGGATTTTCCATCTGTTGTTTCACTCCCCAAGTGGCCACTAAGGCTAGAGCTGAGCTGAGCTTGAGCTGCAGTCAGAAGGCAGGAGGTTTTTCTTGGTCTCCCACACGGGTGCTGGATCCCAAGGCTTTGCGCCATCCTCTTGCTTTCCAATGCCACAAGCAGGGATACCAGCACCCATATGGGATTCTTTACTTGTAAGGTGAGGATTGAGCCATTGAGCCATTGAGCCATTGCACTGGACCCACATTTTTTAGTTATTTGAAACATTTACAATAAGAGAGAGGGAGAGAAAGGAGAGGGGGTGGTAGTTGGTGCTGAATTCATTGATTCATTCCTCAGATGGCCACAGTGGCTAGGGCTGAACCAAGAGGAAACCAGGCTTCAACTGGGTTTTCACTTGAAAAAAAAGAGGCACAAATATGAGGGCCATCCTCCTCTGATCAACTCAGGCCATGAGCTTCCAGATGGATTGTAAGTGTAGCAACCACTGCCACCCATAAAGGCCAGTGTGGCAGACAGCAACTTTGACCTTCTGACACAGCACTAAACAGCCAATAATCCTTCCCTTTAATTCTATGAATTCCTGAATTACTCACACTCCAACAGCTGTAACTTTCCACACATTTCCCATTTTATTTCTTCATCTTTAAAGCTTTGGGACAAGTCCCTTTCTTATGAAATACCTTTCTGAAATTCTCTCTCTCTCTCACACACACACACACAAATACACAATACCCTGTGTTTTCCATAGTGCCTTGTGTTTACCCCTGTTACAACATGAATGTGACTGTATACAAATACAGCTGTTTATTTGCCACCTATCACATTTTACTGTAGGATTTCTGAGAGTAAGGGACCTATTTGAACATTTGCATAATAAACCTCTTTAGTACAAGTTAATGAGGGCATGGGTAAAGACAAAAGATTTTCCCTGAAAAACAGAGTTTGTTTTCACTCTTGGCTATTCTCAGTCCCCTTCACTTTACTGCATTATCTATCTAGGGTGGGGGGGTCAATATTCTGGGTGGGGCAAGTAATTAAAAAAAAAAGAAGAAAAGCAAAAGCTGGTGCATGTCTCAGAACTTGTTACCAAGAGGCCTGCAGGGTGAGACTCAGCTGCTTCTTCCTTACTTACCTAGTCACTCTGACAACTTGTAAGCTATGGGGAAGCACCCAGGGCCTACACCCTTCTATTGGACTATCCCTTCACCCCTTAGGCACAAAGTGTTCTAAAGTCTGAGTCAACCCTCGCTGCCTATTCACAAGCCTGGCAGTTGTCCAAAATTCAGATAAGAAACCACCCAAGTTCTTGGCTTGAGAAACCCAACAACAAGGTGGTCTTGGCCAGCAGAGACCAAGTTAACCCAGTGCAGAATAAAGGAGGAAACAAGCCTCGCAGGGTGTTAGGAGCTCTGACCTGATTTCTGTGCTGATTAGCTATAACCTTTGGCAAGGGGTTGTTTCTATCATGTGGCAATTGCTGGGTCGAAACAAATGATCTTAGGGTCATGTCCAATTTTCAAGTTGTAGGATCAAAACAAGGGCAGCCTAAGCATTCCCCACCACCTGAAGTGAAGCTCACAATTTTGTCGCAAAGGGAGGCCAGAAGGGATGACTTAAACTTGTTGTCCACGATACTTTAATATGCACACAAATATTATCTTACTGACACACAGATTCCAAGAAATTTTGAAGCATTTTTGTCACCAAGGCTTATTTATCAGCAGTAGCACTATTGGATTTGTAACAAGCGAAGTTGTACCAAAATTAGCAACAAAACATTATAGCATGTGATGCCATCATTTGCTCTGCATTCTCAACATGCAGAATCTCAAGTTCAGTGCATTTGTATCTCCATGTAGGCCAATGCCATACAGTAACTTTGGGATGGATCAGTAAGAACGTATTAATAATAGGAATTTCACCACAGGTACACCTCATATTCAGCATAATATGTTCCTTTACTCTTTTTTTTTTTAGTTTGTTAAAAAATTAATAATATTAAGAGAACAGATTTCATGTATTTCAAAGATGATTCCAAGAACATAACCATACTTCCCTCCTCACCCTTAAATTCCCCTCCTTCTTTTCTGTTTTCTCTTTAATTTTTGCAATAACATACTTTTAATATACTTTATAATCCCAGGCTTAATATGCCACCGAATATAATGTACCAGAAAAACAGAAAACTCAAAGTTCCTCAGGAATACTGACAAGGACTATATACAATAATCAATGTTTTTGTTTTCTATATGAATTGCCACATATCGGAGAAAATGTTTATCATTTTGGTTCTGGCTTATTTCACTAAACATAGTGATCTCCTGTTCCATCTATTTGGTTTGCAATGACAAGATTTCATTATTTATGGCTGAGTAATAATCCTAGTATATGCATGGAAATACCACATTTTCTTTTTCTAGTTATCATCCGATCAACCTCTGTACTGAGTGTATATTTTAGCAATTGTCGCTTGAGTTGAATAGAGGGATTCAAATAATCTTGTCGTATGCTAATTTCATTTATTTTGTGTAAAATCCCAAGCATTGAATGGCTGAGTCATATGGTGGGTCTATTTTCAGATTTCTGAGGGATTTCCACTGTCTTCTGTAATGATTGTACTAATTTACATTCCCCCAACTCTGCATGAGGGTACCTTTTCCTCTGCACACTTGTCAACATTCATTATTTTTAGATATTGGTTGATGGTCATTATAAATAGAGTGAGGTGACACCTCATTGTGGTTTTTATGGTATTTCCCTGATGGATAGTGCCTTTGAGCATGTCTTAATGTCTCTGCTAGCCATTGGTATTTCAGCCTCTGAAAAATAACGTTTGTATCCTTTGCCTATTGCTTATGTGGATTTTTGTTTTGTTGATGTGTTTCTTAAGCTTTTCATAATTTAATACAGTATTTTTATTTGTTTACTGCAAAAAAAAAAGAAACTGAGTTTAATCTTCATGTATTTGAGAAAGTACATAAACCAGCTTAGAAGTGCTAAATAATACTCCTATTGCATTTTAATGGCAGATAATTATAATGCTAGGTAACATTTGTATAGCATTTTAAGTTTGCAAAGAACATTTGGAAACCTCATGTCATTTAGTTTTCACTCTAATATCATAGTTGAAAAATGACTGTTTGCACTTCAAGAAATGAGTGGGCAATGACCTAAGGTGAGAGGAAGTGGTGGTGGTTAACGTGTCTTGATCCTCAGTTCTGGGACTTCCCATAAACCCATGATCTTTGCCTGGTTTCTTCAAATGTAAAGTGTGGCCCAGGGTTACGGAGATTCCTGAGAAACAACATTCTATGTCAAACACGGAGTGCGAGGCTGAATCTCTGGAGGTCAGTTGAGATGAAGTTGGAGATTGTCAGGGTGTGAACAGTGTGGAGATGGATGTCAGGCAAGTAAGGAAAGATTGCTTTTATAATAGCATCCTAGACTTGTATACAAGTAATTCCAACAGTGCTCTGTCATATCTGTGTTTAGCTCATTTTCAGCATTGCAGAGTGGTGCTCACTCAGGGTGGAGATGCTTCTGTTACTGTAGGGGTTTTTGTGAGCATTCAATTTAAAACTTCTAAAACAACACATTGTATAGAATAGCAGGTGTTCACAATTCAACGTATTTGCTTGACCTCACCTTCATCTGTGCCATGGCAACTTCTTTTTTACCTAATGTCAGCCTATTAAAGCGAATGATTCACCATGTTTAGAAGGGAATTATATGTCTGAATCATTATGACAAAAGTTACTATCTCAGACTCAGTAAAACTAGAATTCTCAAACTTGGCAGTGCTCACGTTGTCATTTGGTAAACATCAAAATTCAGAAAATTTGGGGTTGCCTTTATTTTTTGAAAGCTTAATTCATAAAAGAATCTTGGATAAGACTCTCATTAAAAAACCACAAGTTCATCTTTCACATGCTTGGGCCTGTCTAGAAGGTCAAGAATAATCAAAATCATCCATTAGCAATGCTTCTGTTCATTCAGCCACCTTGTACCACAAGACCCTGAATGAATTTTCATCTTTATTCATCAGCCCTTGCACATTCAAATGCATGCCAATTTCTGTGGATTCTTCCCCATAGTTATTCTTAAATTCACTTCTCAATCTCATGTCTAGGTCCTTAAATTTGTTCCACATTGTATTTTCTGTGAATTATTGCCAAAACAATAATCCTGACTATGATGTGTACCATATTACCAAAGCATTGCCAATGAAGCAGTCCAGAGCGTAAGCATGCCATGGTCCTAAAATCTTAGGCCCCTTTCCAATTCTGTACATTGTGCCTCCCGAGTCTTGTTGCCAATCTGTGTGTTACACATTTCTGTAGTCATGCTAAATTACTCGATTCCTTGAGCATGCTATCCTCTTTTAAACCACCACGTCTCGGATTTTGCTCATCCTTGACCTAGAATGTGTTTTGTTTTCTTTCCCTGCTATTGATTTTCACCTTTCCTTCATAACTTTCTTCTACTCTCATACATCTGTGACTATTACTTTACCCAAGTATGTACATTGCATTTACCTCTTAGCAATTTACCCCGTGTTCTCAGTTCTGTGTTCTTCATAAATTTCAATTATTTGCATACATGTGTACTATATATGCATAGGTATATATTTATACATGTGTTAAATGTTGTATACAATATATATATAAGCATGTTACTTGCATATATTGCATATTGTATATATCTTAAATAAATTAAATTATTCAAATACAACAGTCAACTATGGTGTGTTTATATTTATCTCTCCTGGGCTGACTCAACAAGATCAGTATAAATTAATATTTAACAGTAAATTTCAAAGTTTTCCCCTAGAGGTGTTTTTTTTTTTCTTACTGAATTTTCTAGGAAAAGCTTTCCTAAACTAACTCTATAATTTTGTTGTTTAATCCTTGAATAGTAGTAAGAGTTGACTCTTTTAAATTCCTTTAAGTCAGAGCTCCACAGTGATATACTTTACTATGAGTCTCAAAAAGTCCATGTGTATTCTCATTACTGCATCGCTGCTGATAATAATTACTTGGAATTCAACCGCGGCCTAGGATTTCTCAATGCTCTTTTTATTTTCCATTTGTTATTTCATCTGTACATCAAAATGTTTGACACACCTTTTGAAGGGGACTGGAAGTAAATGCTTTCACTTTAGATCCTGAAGAACAAGGTGTCATTTTACCAAAGATCAATTCTTATTTACTGTCTTTATTGATGACACATGGGGGAGAAGAATATGTTGCAGCTTGTTCGTGTTTGTCATGTTTTAAAATTAAGATTTATGTTATTGGAAAGGCAGATTTATACAGAAAAGGAGGTACAGAGAGAAAGATCTTCTGTCCACTGGTTCATTCCTCAAGTGGCTGCAATGGTTGGAGATGAGCCAATCCAAAGCCAGGACCCAAAGCCAGAGCTTGTCTGGGTCTCCTGTGCAGGTGCAGGGTCCCAAGGCCCTGGGCTGTCCTCTACTGCTTTCCCAGGTCACAAGCAGGGAGTTGGAAGGGACGTGGAGCAGCTGGGACACCATCCAGTGTCCGTATGGGATTCCGGTGTATGCTAGGTGAAGACCTCAGCCACTATGCTACAATGCTGGTCCTGTATTTGTCATTTTAGTTTGTCTGTTTATAATTTTGGAGTCGCAAAGACTTCGATTATATTATGGTTATCTGGTTCACTTTGTATTTTAGCCTCAAATGTTTTAGCTCAGTCTCCTCATCTGTGAAGTGGGAGACTTAATTCTGTCTCATAGGGTCATTGCAGGGATGAAGAGATCCTGGAGAATTCTATTTTTTTACAATAGAATTTGCAGAGATCATTGATGAAATAGTTATTTCTGATACATAAACAATAAAACAATAAAAGCAGGAACATTTTGTAAAGTCAAAAGTAAGGAGAGTGTGTCAAAAAAGAACAGAAAACCCAGCTTTGTTAGGACAAATTGGGAGCAACTGAAGCAACTAAAAAATAAGAGAAGTTTATAGCCATAAAAAGGTCTGTGAATCTGTAGAGACATCAGTAGATGGAACGTTTATTTAGACACAGCAAGTGTAAGTTCTACAGTCATGCACACTAAAAAAAAGTATAAAATGCAAGTGCAAATCAAATGCCCTGGAGGATTAGTAGCACAGGATTCAGGCAGAGGCCTTTTGACAATGCAGAGTGAGACCAGACTATTGAAATTTCTCCAAAAGAGGAGGTCTGCCATCTGCCAGAACTTGTTGGATTTTCTTCATGTCCATTTCCTGTGCACTTGTTTTCTGTGCAGTGGCCTTGGCTGCTGTGTACTGCTGCTCCTGAACTCAAGCTCTTTGTCATGTGCTTTGGAAACTTCATCTGCTTATTTTACAGACTTTCCCCAGTGAAATTCTGTCAGTGCTTAAACCCTATTATCTGCCTTTCTGAGTCAGGATGCATGCTGAATGATAAGGCATACCTTTGTTTCATTGTTCTGATTCTGTCCATTTCATTTTTTAATAGCAATAATAAAGGAGAGGAAAAATGGTAACTGTGATGGCTTGCAAAGGCCTCATAGAAACACATCATTTACAGAAGTTACTTCTGCATTAGTAGGTACATTTTTGCCTCCGTGTGTGTGTGTGTGTTACATTTACATTAGATTATAATCTTAACCATTGGTTTCTCAACAATACAAAAGAATCTCAGAAAAATATTTGCAGTACTACTGATGCACACAGGCATCTCCTTTTACTTTGCCTTCTCTTGTGCATGCGCTCCCTGTTAATTTTTGCTCTCAGCTGTGACAGAGAATATCTGGAATTTCTTTTTCTCTATCCAGCTTATTTCATTCAATATTATTTCTTCCACTTGCATGCACTGCACTGCCGCTTTTCATTATGCTTCTTTTTTTACATGAAAAATATTTTCTGTGTGAACACCATGTCTTCTTTATCCATTCACCTGATGATCACACTTCAATTCAAAATTTGATTATTGTGAACAGCATTGCTATAAAAATGGTGATGTAGATATCTGATACAATGCATTCTTGCCTTTCTGTGTGTATACCCAGTAGAGTGATTACTGGAATATATGACAAGTCTATTTATATATTTCTAAGCAATCTCCATACTGTTTCCCACAGACCCTACATTAATTCACATTGCCAATAACAATTCATAAAATGTTCCCTTTTCTCTGTGTCCTTACAGGCATTTGCCACTTCCTGCTTTTTGCATACTAGATGCTGTAAAATGGATGAGGTGATGTCTCATTAGGATTTCAATTTTCATTTTCCTAAGGGCTAGTGATGTTCAGCATTTTCTTAGGTGTTTGTTGGCCATTCATATTTATTTTTTCAAGAACTCTATTGAAGTCCTTTGCTAATAGCTCTGGAACTGACATTCGAGAAATTGCACAGTTGCAGAATACAAATCTGTCCTTTGCTCCACATATTCCCTGAATCTGATTCTAACGCTGGTGGAGCAAATAAAGGTCCATTTCATATTTATTTTTTGTTGCTTAAAGTAGTGATTTTCTGGAGTGGCTTCCCTCCCGCAACCCCAGGAGTTACTCAGACTCTGGGCAGTTCCTTCAACTGAAGTAAAAGTCAGTGGATGAGAATGAAACTCACTCTCAGCTGAAACTGTAAGCAGCAGTTTGTGTGGCAGTGTCTCCTTACGTTGAGGTAGTAAGATGGTTGCTGGCCACTGGCCGCGTGGATGCATGGCTGGCAGCTGGCCGTTGGCTGCGTGGATGCATGGCTGGCTGCTGCTGGCTGCGTGGCAGCTGCAGCAGTGTCTCTTCCTTCTCCACATTTGTCCTGTGAAGCCTGTTATTTTTTCACTTCTTCACCAAATAATCCTACAGTCTGACCCCTGAAAACATGGTACTTCCTTTATTTTTTTCATATCCCAGAGCAGCTGAAGTTAGTATGGCTACACCCCGTTTAGCCATCTTGCATTTTGGTATTATAATTTTTATAAGGAGCACTAAATATAATATTTTAATATAGTGAAACTCAAGTATAATATATTTAAAATGTAATGGGGAGACTTATATATATATTCCTTACCACAGGCTTTATTAGTGTATGTTTTCCATTAAACTATCTCCAGTAGTAGTATTCCATTCGTTTTCTGCTAAGACTCAGCTGATAAACTGTATGGTGAGACCCACCTGTGAAAATCACACCTCCTCTGAATACTGTCTCACAAATTTATATATTTTACTTTTCCTATTACTATGTTAGATATCTTTATAATTCCAGTTGTGAGATTATAAATTGTTCATTTGCTTTGGGTGTTCATTGAGTTCCCAATAGAAAAGATGAATTATTTAAGCATCAGCACAGGTTCTGAGGGAAGGAATTTGTCAACTGAAGAGAATACACTATGTACATTTACCAATATTAATAGAAAATATTATAATAAAGCTACTTTCAGTCTTGGCCGTTTAATCAGTGTGTTGCTTCATTCATCCAGAATCTTATCTTCACGATGTATACACATTCATGGCATTAAGAAAAGCACTTGAATTTTGTCTTTTAAAACACACCAAAGTAGTATTCTCCATAAACATGGAGAATATACATTCAAAAACAAAGTAATCAGTAAATGAAAGTAAATCCTAAAATAAACCATTCAGCTAACTATGGCTCATCTTTCAGCTGGCCTTCTTATGAAGAGATAAAGAACTAGAGACTCCTTTTATAATGGGGTAATCTGAACAGCTACGTGTAGGAACAGATTGTCTTGGATCCTAGCAGACCACCGTCAGTGTATGCCAGGCTTTAGCTCTGGCTCCTTTGAACTGCTAGAATTTTGTTGTTGTATGTGCTCAGTGAGTTAGGGCACTGTTGAGTGGAGACATATCTCCTGTCTGATCTCCCGGCACACACTTCATCAACACAACTGCTGGCAATGCCACCTTCCCAGGCTATCAGCTGATACAGCTGCGGCTGTTCCTGATTCTTCTTTCATTCTGTATTTCCTTTAAAATTTACATCAGATCCCAAGTGATGTTTTGATACTGATAGGCTCATAAGCTTAGTGATAACACACAATTCACTCAGAAAATTATATAGTGCAAAAAAAAATAGAAGATACAAAAAGGAAAACACTTGTCCACACAGATTCATCTTGTTTGGGGAAATTCTATTCCATAGTATCATATCAAATTTGATCTGAGGTTTGTGCTTCCTGCTGGTGAGCATACTTTTTTACTTATCAAAACATCTCTCTTATTAATGATGGCACACAAACTCTTACGATTTGTGGTGTGTGAGCTTGTTCATGAATTTCTCTCTTGGCATTTTCAATTATATTTTTACTGTGCCTTTTATTGTGCCTTTATCAGGATCCTGATGCTGAGGCTTCTGTGTTTTATCTCTGTGTATTTACCTGGATTATAAATGAGTGAGGCTGAATTAAAGAAGAGTTTTTATAGAAATACTCTTTACCATCAGTTTACATTAGTTATTGTTAAGTCAAACATGACTGGCTTGAGAAAATATTTCCTTTGTGTCCATGATAATGGCACTCACTGTCCCTCACATGGTCATTCATGTTTAACTAGTTTCTCTGTGCCTTTGTGATTTGGATTGGTTAGATAAAATTCCTTTGTTATCCTTGGATCACCCATGCATTTATTTTTTATTCTTTTAATCGTTTTAATAAAAGGAGGCCATTACAAAATGTCTTTCCCATTTGTTTTAGTAATAGATGGATAATCTAGTAAAGCAACTTCTTTCTTAAATTTAATTGAGGATTTAGAAAAATGCAAATAAAGTGCCAGGAAGTAGAAATATGGGATTTCAATACAGCAAAAATACAAGTTTCAAAAATGCTTAAAAATATTGTTAAATAGATACTTTTAGAAAGTATTGGCGATACGAGGAGTAGCTTGTAGAATCTGTCAATAATAATTTTGGGGAAGTCATGTCTGTCTCTTTCTGTCTATCTTTGTTAATATAAAGTGGAAATCACAAGTTACATGAGCAATTCATACCCCTGATGGTTGCTGTAAGGTATAGTATGGAGGGGGAAGTCTGACTTACTTCAAAATTTGAGATTTATGTGTTCCAGTTTTTATGTTCCAGATGAAGCACAGAGGTTAACATGACTCAGTCTAGATAGCTGAGTGTGGGAATTTCAAGCCCAGTGTGTAAAGGATTAACTCTGCCACCTTGGGCAATTAATTTTCCTCAGTAGAGCATAGAGCTGTTTTTGTGTATCTGTGTGACAAAATCATATTAGGCATTTAATCTTTCTTATTCTGTTCCTTCCCAACAGATGTATGTTGATTAGTTGTAAACCGTTCTCACTAAAAGACTCCAAAATTCCTGTTTGTAAATATCCCAATGCTACTGACACACTTTTTTTTATGGTCAAGAGTGATGAATTGGAGTCCAAAACTACCTTATTTTAGCCGTGCTTATTAAGTGGCATCCTGGCATTTAAAATATCATACTATTAAATACACATGTATTTGAGCATTTAAGTAGAATCTTTCATCCTTAGATTCCTAAGCTCATTTAAAACAACCTGTATGATACAGAGATACAATATAGGTTATACTACAAACTATAGATACTAATTAGGGAGCTTCTGCTGGATGTTATACTATTTAGATACTTCATGTTTAATTTTGTTAAGACAAATTTTCAAATGGAATATTATTCGTACTTTCAGATAAACTTTAGAATGTTTTAACCATTGTCTACGGTTAAAAGCTAGAAGACAACAATTTATTTTCAAACTCTAATTTTAAAAATATACTTTTCATACAGGTTTTCAGATAAGGGTTTCACTGACATGAAATCTCTTTATCTCCTATAAACTGAACTAAGATATTATCTATGGGTCTAGAATTCCATTCTTTTCTTACACTGGCCCAGTGAACAAGGTGTTTCCTAGTGGTGGGTGTTGGATACATTTGCATTATTACAATGGAGTGATTGAAAATATGAAGTGCACAGAACTTGTAGCAGCCACCGGATGCTGGGAGCACCCAGGCTGGGTCAGACTCCATGCTTGGGGCCATGGCTATAGTCACCACAACTACGCAGGGAGCTGGATCCGAGCAGCCACTGTACCATTTGGCACCAGGCTCTGCCTGCTGGCTGCCTGGTGGCGAGCTCTAGGGTCTTGTGGGTGTGGAATTTCTGCCTAGCTGTGTTCATGTTAAGGCCACTGTGCGTATGGGTGAGGAATCCATTCTGAGGGGACTCCAAACAACAGGCTAATTTTTCCTTGAAGGTAAGCGAAGGTACTAAGACCTGGTGGTTTGGAGGAGAGAGACCAGACCATCTGTTTGGGTCAGATTGATACAGCAGCCCACTAGTGAATCCTGTGTAGAACTTGCTATCACCGAACAATGCTGACCACAACACAGCAGTCTATGTGAAAGCTAAGTCTGAGGGCTTGTCTAGCACGGCTAGGTCCTAGTACCTGACAGAATGCTGGATTCACTCCCCAAGTAGCTACAATGGCTAGAGCTGAGCTGATCCAAAACCAGAAGCTTCTGTCAGGTCTCCCATGTGGGTGCAGGGTCCAAAAGCTTTGGGCTATCCTCAAATGCTTTCGCAGGCAACAAGCATGGAGCAGGAAGGGAAGTGGAGCAGTCAGGATACAAACTGTACCCAAAAGGGATCCTACAACATGCAAGGTGAAAACTAGTCACTAGGCTACCATGCTGGGCCCCCTCTTGTGTATTTCTTCCTCACCTGCCTTCTGTTATTAATGTTCATAACAATGTGCAATAAATAGGACATTAAGCTCATCCTCAGTTTCCCATAATTCATTCTATCACAGAAGGGCAAGAGGCTGGTGTTACATAAACTCTTTCAGCTCTATGTTCTACTGAGGAAAATGAATCAGTCCCCAATTTTTGAGTTTTGATAGCCTGTATTTCAAGAACCTGATTAGTGTTCATGTGCCTAAAAAAAAAAAAAAAGCACAGATTTGAGAGACTATAGGAATTGGGTGGGAACAGAAACTGTTCTGGAAACTGGAAAGCATCCCTTTAATGGGAGAGAGAGAGAGGGAGAGAGATTGCGAGCAAGTGAGATGGCGCTAACAAGGTGATTGGGAAGGTCAGTCAATTGATTTTAGGGTGACAAAGAGGAACAACATTTGCAGCTGAAGATGTACCACTCACTTGTTTCCACTCTCAGGTTGGAGTTTGTTGCTGGCATGGGCATAGGAGCTATATATCAGCAGAATTAAACTCCCATTCACTTCTTCGATGGAATGAGGGATATATACCACCTTTTTGGCAGATAGCCAGCTAGAGAACAGTCAGGAAATTGCCTCATTGGCTGTCCAGCGAAAGTGTTAGTCATCCTATCCTGACACTTTACTAAGTGCATCTGACCTGCCCTGTGAGGCAGCACTCACCCCACCATCCCAGAATATTGACGACATTCTAAATGAAGAGGTGAATCAGGGCAACAAAGTGATGGAGTTAGTGTGTAAGACAAAGATCCTCCTGTCCCTCACCAAATATCCAACTTTGTATATGAGTTGAAGTATCCAACTATCAATATGCTTTACAAACAGGTTCAGTGACGAAACGTACCTTGGAAATAATAAATCTATATATTTAACTAAAATACAGCAAAATTCTCAAATAGGGGAAACTTTCTTTAATAATGTAGCATGATGGGACTTGGTGTGATGGCTCAGTGGCTAAATCTTCACCTTGCAGCCACCAAGAGCCCAGATATGTGCTGGTTTACATCCTGGCTGCTCCACTTATTTATTTATAAATTAATTAATCTTTAAAATAATTGTATTTATACATAATATGCTTAAAATATCATGCTTTCATTCTTTTTTAAAAAATATTGATTTATTTTTATCAGGAAGATTTGCAGAGTGAAGGAAGGACATAGAGAAAGATGTTCCAACCAGTGGTTCATTCCCCAAATGGCTGCAACAGCCAGAGCTGAGTGAATCAGAAGAGAGGAGCCAGGAGCCACGTCCATGCCTCCCATGCAGGTGCCAGATCCCAAGGCTTTGGGCAACCCTCTACTGCTTTCCCAGGCCATAAACAGGTAGCTGCATGGGAAATGGAGTAACCAGGATACTAACTGGCACCTATGTGGGATCCTGGCACATGGAAGGTGAGGATTTAGCCACCAGGCTACCCTGCTGGGCCCATAAAAATAATTTTTAATTACAAGAATATGCCCAGGGTTCAGTTTATTGTATTTGGTCATCAACCCTAATATTAAAATATTTTAATAGTTTTATTAAACTTTTAAATATTTTGTATTAAACATTGTGAGATTTCAAAGTGCTAGAATTTACTTACCTTAAAGGTTCACTCATCTCTAATCCTCACAAGGTAATGTTTGTGTCAAAGGTAAGGTTCATTCATTTCTATTTCCCAACAACATGGGACTTGGATAGAAATAAGGGACTTGCCCTTGTTATTCAACTTTGACATTCAAGAATGAAATACTAATTTTTCTTATGATGGTATAGTATTGCTGAATGCTTTGTTCCTGGTATTTTTTCTTTTCTTAATAAAAAATGTCCATAACTACCACAATCAAACTCAGTCTTGGGATAATTATACACCTATAGACTAAGTAAGAGATTTTTTTTTTCCCTATTGATTCAGTAAAAGTAATCCAGTCAGAGGTTGACATGATGCAATTGATTGGTATAGTGAATTATATTGATAAGATTGACTACTGACTTTTTCTTGGGCACAATAATGGTGTTCACATACTCAGGTTCCTGCTACTTATGTGGGAGTCCCGAATTGCATTCCTGGTGCCCAGGTTTGCCCTGGCCCTGATAACTCTCTGGAACTTTTAGAGTAAATTGATGGATGAAAGTGCAATCTATTTACCACCTTCTCTCACTGCATTTTAAAAAGAAAAGAAACATTTAAAAGGTGGGAAAACAGAAAACATGATTTTTTGAGTTCCTTTCTTCAGTGCTAAGTGTAACGCATGCATAGCACAATTTGTTTTATCCAGAGAGACTAATGATGATAAACTACTATTTGAATTACCAAATATTTAATGTTGTTTTTATTTCTTTTTCAACTGATATGTTCTTGCCCATGAGCCACAGGAGATTTTGAGCTATGGGAAAGCTTTGATCACTAGAGGGAGATGTAATCACAAACTCCCATTAGCAACTTACTATCCATGGGATAGATGGAAAGGCACACAAGCCAGGAAATGACATGGCTCCATAGTTGCAGAAAATGAAAGCTCCAATGGGTGTCTGATGTTGAGCTCACTCTTTGATATTCTGATGGCTACATACCAGGAAACAGCTCATCCTTCCAACCCTCCAAGGACATCTCTACTAAGTAATTAATTGGCCATCCAAAGGGACCACAATTTCCATCTGCATGTACTTGTGAGTGTTAGATGTCATAGATTGTTAAAAGATTGAAGTATTTAATGGAATTATGAAATTAAAATATTTTAAATAATATTTATGGACATCATTAAACACTTTGGTTTAAAACAAGAATCAAAACTGGAATGTCAGGGTAGACAGGAAATTTGTAGATCAACGCATCCTCACACTTCAGTTTGTAGGTAGATACAGAATCTTAGAAGAAATGTTTCCAAAGGCACAACTAGTGACTTGCTGGGATATTCACTGTGAACACTTTGGTGGAGTAGTTGATTAATTTGTTCTATCTTCTGTCCTCGGTTATGGTACCGAGTGTCTTCTTCAGGCTTTAATGTGCTGGCATGTCCTCCATGTGCACTAAGCCACTGAGGAGGCCCAGCTCTGACACATGCATTCCATGGTCAGACCATGGAACCTGAAATTCTCTCCATAGTTGTGCTTCTGAGTCCCACAATTCAGTTGGTAGGATCCCCAAAGAAACTTCATCCCAGACAGTATTCTTGTGTGTACATGCCAATACAACACAATGTATCAAAGATACTGTTAGTTGCAATTGCTGGGTCAGTTATGTCTCCAGCCCTGTCTTTTGCACAAACCAATAGGGGTTGGAGTCCAGTCCAATCCTGCCTACCACACACTTGGCCATGTAAACCAGTAGAGGCTGTGGTCTAGTTGGGGCGGTTCCCAATAACCCTCACTAGATCCGCCTCCTGTCTTGGTTTCTATGCTTACCAATGTGTATAACAGACTGGTCCAGTCTGTCACACATCCCATTCAGCACACATACATGTCAATAAGCATTCAAGACTAGTTCGACCCAACCAGCCCCACTATCCAGCCCACACATGTGCCAGTGGGTGCCATTCTGTCTATCCATGCCTGTTGCAGTCTGGTTCTCATGCTTACCAGATGTAGTGGCAACCACAAGGGAAGTGCTCAATATTTTCCTACTGGGCTCATTCATTTTCCCAGATCTTGCACTCTTCAGGTAGTCCTGCAGTTTAACATTCCTCCTCTGCCAGCTGATGATGTGGCCCCAACCAACCCACACTCACTTTGGCTTATGCATGTACCAGTAGGAACCCAACTTGGCTTCCCCCTTATCCAACTCACATGAGGCCACCAAGTGTTATAACCCTGCCCAACCTGGTCTGCTACCTTGCCAGCCCTCACGCTTACCAGTGCGAGTGGTAGTTTAACAGAAGAACCCCTTACAGCCCTCCTATCTCGTTTACCCCCTCCACACCACTGAATCTCACATGTGCTGTTTAGGTGCTGTGGCCCAGGCAAATGTGGGCCCAGGTAAATGCCTCACCTCAGCATTTGCTGGTGGGTGCTGTAGCCTGGCTGGGCCTGGCCCAACCCCAATTCCAGCTCATATCAATTGGGGCTACAGCTTAGCCCAACTTAGCCAGCCCCCAGTCCTGGCTGTCATGTGAACTAGCTTGTGTTGCAGCCTGGCCCCGCCTGAGCAACCCTCCATTCTGGTGCTCAACTTTACCAGTGAATGATGTGAACTGGCCCAGCCTGGTTTACCCCAAAATTAAGGCAAATGTATGCCACTGAGTGTCATTAGCTGGCCTGGTCTGAACTGCTTCCTATCATGGTTCTTGCACTCACCTGCATGGACTGCGTCCCAACAGAGAAGCTCCTCCATCAGAACCTCTCCTACTACCAGATCTTGTACCCACTGGTGGGTCTATGGACCAACCCTACTTTGTCCAGCTGCTGTTCTAGCAGGAATAGTGGCCTTTCTTGATCAGCCCTCACCCATTTCAGTTCTTAGAGTTGGCTGTTAAAGCCCTGCCAAACCTGTCCACACCCAGACACAGCTCACACATGGCTTAGCAGGAGCAGAGACCTAACTCAGCCTGTCTTACACTTACCCTGGTTATCATGAAAACCAATGGGTGCTGGAGTCTAGCCCAGTCTGGCACACCCAAGAATCAGTCCACTTTTGTGTTGAGGGACACTGCAGCTATGTCCAAACCAGATATCAGCACCCACTCTGGTCCTCACACTCTCCAGCGGGAACCACAACCCAGCCAGGGCATCTCCTTAGATCCCCAACCAGTCCTGTCCCAAGCCTCAGATCTCATATGTACCAGTGTTTTTTCTGAACCAGCTTTTCATAATCCCTAACATGTCTTGACCTTTGCCTTTGGGTGCTGTAGCCTGGCCCAACCCAGCCATCCCCTAGTCTCAACTCTCACTGTTGGGTGCTGGAACATGGCCCTGCTCAGACTCCTTCCATCCCTGGCTCATGTAAACCAGTAGGTGTGACAGCATAGCCTGGCATGACCTGTGCTCCAGACTGGTTTCTGCACTTGACAGCGTGCTAAGGTTTGCTCTGCCCTGCTCAGTCTGCCCTCTTCCAAATCCAACCCACACATGTGCCCATGGATGGATCTATCTTCACCAGCTTGTCCAGCCTCCAGGTCTGAAACGCGTGTTCACCGGTAGTAGCTATGACCCACTAGGGGAGTTTCCCAAGTTCTCCAACTCGGCCAACTCCCAGGCACAGATCTCATGTATGATGCCAGGTGTTAGGTCCTTGCCCAACATAGCCTGCCCCTACATCTTGGCCTTTGTATGGGCTGGTAAATGTTGCAGCCCAGCTTGCCACACACTCTGTTTTAGGATGCACATGAAGGTGCTGCATCATGGACTACCAAGCCTATTCTTGGCCCCAGTAACTGAGTTTTGGCAAGTTTTATGGTTGCACCTAGCTCAGCCCATCACCACCCTAACTCTTAAGCTAATCAACGGAACTTGTATTTCAACAGGATTTGGCCCACTTATCCTCCACAGAATCTACTCCTGGATCTGATTCTCTTGCATGTTTGTCAATGTCATGGCCCTGACTAATGTGTCCCATCTCCTGTTCTCACATTCAGTCAAATACTGGGATTTAACCCTGCTAAGCAGGCCCCCAGACCTAGCTTTTGTGTGGGCTGGTGTGTGGTCATCAGCATTGTTCTGTGCTAACAAGCCCATCTCAGAACTCCCATGTGGACTGGTGCATTGGTCTGACCCATACAGATCTTCTGGTCTCTCCCCTCCAAACCACCAGGTCTCAGTTCCCTCACTTACCTACAAGTACCAGTGGCCCTGTTGTTGGGAGTCCCTCAAGGTTCATTCCTCACCTACACATATGGAGACCTTCTCCATGGAATATTCCTAGGAAGTAGTTTCACATCCCCAAGTTTCCAGAGCTCATTGCCAGGCTCTCAAAAGCCTGGCACTTTTGGAACCCTGCCTAAGTGAGCCAAGATGACCCCAGATGGTTTTAAGCAGTCAGCCTGGGTACATTCCCCCTACACCAACCAAAAGCAGCTGGTGAAGTGGAGGTTCCCATTTCCATGCTAGCTCTAGATTTTTAAATATTCTTTTAGTGGTTGATAAATGAATAAGCTGTATAAATCTAATATAAAATGATTTTAAGCCAATCATGACTATATTGTAATGATCATTCCTGGGTATATGTTATAGGTTATTTTAAATTATTTTTTAGCTAGTTGTGGGTGGAGGTAGAGAAATATAAAGAAGGGACAGACTGAAAGAGAGACCTTGCATCTGCTAGTTCATTCCCTAAATGTCTAGGAACTCGGTGGCAATGAGCTGATATTTGAGCACATTAGCTGGAAGCTGATATCTAAGGTAGAGCTGAAATATGAATTGAGACACTGTAACAAGATTATTTGTGTATAATACTACCACCCCCAAAAAACCCTCATGTAATACTTTCTAATGAAAATCAGTGGTGCTCTGGCCTGTTCTTCCACATTGTCTAGGATCTTTACTGTTTATGGTTTAGTTGCTCTATTGGCTATTTTCAAAATCCTTACTAATATACAAATAATTCTATTTTTCAAAGAGTCACAGTGTCACACAGCATGTATCCACTTCAGATTTCTACATGGTTGCAATGTTTACTCCTTTTCTTCCCATATTTAAGTAGTTTTAGTATTAGTTTCAGTTCTTCTGTTCATTGTATTTTTAACTTTAAATGTAAAGATACTGCTTAAGATCATATAAATAGAATCTCTATACCTCCTTGTTTTGTTTCACAAATTTAGAAAAGATCTGTTCGATTCCTTATTTTGTGAAATGAGGAAATCAGTATCGACATTCTTATTTTTCACACCACAACCCCTTTATAACTCATAACTGTCATCAGCCATACTTTTACACTTGTATTTTCAAGGTTAACATCTGCACTCTTCTGAAACTAAGTAGAATACCATATTCATTTGCATGTAAGTTGATTGTGAAAGTTGAATAGCAATAAGCAGACATTATTACAATTCTACAAATCTTCATTTTAGTGCAAGTACACTGAACTGTGTTAAGAAAATGTCTTTTGTAAAGCTTTAATGATTTGAAGTTCTGTGTTCACTTAAAAAAAAATGTTTTCTTACTTATTTATTGAAAGGTGATTTGCAGAGAGGGAGGGTGATGATGAAAGGGAAAGAGAACGAGGTATTTTCAATCTGCTGCTTCATTCCCCAATAGCTACAATAGCTGAAAGTGGGCCAGCCCAAATCCAGGAGCTTGGAGTTTTTTTTTTCAGGTCTCCTGCATGGATGAAAAGACCCAAGAATTTTGGTGACCTTTTACTGCTTTCCCAGGCATACCAGCAGGAAGCTGGATCAGAAGTACAGCAACTGGGTTCAAACCAGCACCCATATTGGCTGCTGGCACTGAAGGCAGAGTCTTTAACTACTAGACCATGGTACCAGTCCTTGTGTTCATCTTTTTATTATCCATTAGTTGAACAAAATCATCCTCCATTTTGGTTGATTTTTGTGTTTATATTCTGACTTTCCTTTGAAATTCCTGTTTTAAAAATTAATACCCTTTCATTCTCAGTAAATAAATCATATCACTTTAACACGTCTCCTTCTCAAACTCTCAGTCACAGTTGCATGGACATGCAGTGTTCTTTCTTTCATTTCTTGAAATAGTCTGTCTGCCTGTGACATCCGTCACACCCAGGACTCCCTGCCCTCTAGACTATTCCCCAAAATATCATCTGGTGCTTTCCTGCGCTCCCAGATCAGAACTTCACATTTCTGGATTGCATATTTCCTTTCTTCATTACTTCATTTTTCTGGTCTATGTTATCAGCTGATGTGTTAATTTAAGGCAGATAACAAATCAAAATTTGGGGTCTGTTTTCTTGTCCAAAAATCTATTTTACAACACAGGACTTTTATTTGGCCGGATTGGGGTGGGGGGGTCAGACATAAGCCTCACACAAATAGTTTCCAAGTATAATGGACAAAATATCTTTCTGTTGTTCTGTTTTATTTGTTTTTTTAGAGACAATAATGCCATTTATATTTTAGATTTCTTTGGCCAGTGACCTTTTGCTTACCAAATGTAATAAACCAAGGGGCCTATCTTGTAGAGGAAGAGCTAAAATGTATCCCCTGCATTTTAAATATTAACTCTCTGAGCAGTTTCCGCCTCATAGTAAACACACACAAACTATGAAAATTGCACCATGTCGGTGAGAGTGGAAAGAGTCTGAGTCTGCCTCACCATCTGAAACAAGAAGGTCTTTCCTTAAGATTTATTTTATTTAATTGAACAGCAAAGTGACACAGAGAAAGAGACAGAAAAAGACCCTCCACCTTTTGTTCACTTTCTAGATGTTTGCAAAGCCCAGTCAAAGCCAGGAACCTGGAGTTACATTTAGATCTCCCAAGGGGTGGTCGAGACCTAAGTGCTTGTGTCATCAGTCAGGGAATAGGCTGAGAAACAGAGCAATTCAGCCTAAAACCAGTGCTCTGATATGGAAAGCTGCTGTCAGAGGTGGTGGATTAACCCCTCATGACACCATGCCAGTCTTTGAAGATGCTTAGTGAAAGCATGACTTAATTTTTAATTTTGTACAATATGCCTTTGATGTTCTGAACATAGTTCTTTATGTGTCAAACATTAAAGAGAAGAGGTAATCCAACCAAGGTAAAAGCTGAAGTGCTGATGGCCCCAGAGTGAGTCAAGTTAGATATGAATTTGGTTCTTTTGTGTGGGAAGGCAGCATCAGATGGTTCAAGTTCTGCTTGGCCTAATTTCACTATTGTGGCTATTTGAGGAGTGAACCAGTGGATGGAAGATCTCTGTCTCTCATGCTCTATCTGTAACTCTGCCTTTCATAAATAAATAAATTAATTAATTAAAAAGTTGTATTTTTTTAAAAGCTGGCTTTGCTACTTGCTATATACATTTCCATTCAGTCTTGCATAGAAAAGACTTTTTAAAAATATTCATTTTTATTGGAAAAACAGGATCTACAGAAAAAGACAGATTTTCCATATACTGGTTCACTCCCCAAATAGCCACAACTGTTGGAGTTGAACCAATCAAAAGCTAGGATCCAGGAGCTCCTTCTGGGTCTCCCTTATGGGTACAGGGTCCGAATGCTTTGGCCTGTCCTCCTCTGCTGTTTTTCCAGGCCACAAGCAACAACCTGGATGGGAAGTTGTACAGCTGGGACACAATGTGGCCCCCAGTTGGATCCCAGTGTTTGAAGCGGGAGGATTCGCTGATTGGGTTGAGGTAGGCCCACAGACTGGACTTTTTTTACTTGTATTCAAATAAAATGAGATATCCAAAAGCACTTTGGAAACAAGAAAATGTTAGTAACCTGAACCATTTTAATAAGTACAGACATACATCCAAACTTTAAAAAAAAAACCTGAAAATTTCTCTGCATTTTTCCTTTTTGAAATTTTTTTTCAGAAAAAAGCATTAAGAAACATTCTTAGAACATATTTTAAAATATTTCTAATTAGCCTGAGAGTAAGTTTTCAATTTTTTTGCAACACTGTCTACAATCGAGTCTAAAATTCCAATTTTATATTTTCTGAAATGTGTTGACAAATAATGACTTATTTCGAAGTAAAAGCAGCTTCTGTTTATTTTACTTGCTATCAAATCTGTCGTGCATTGTTCATAGCTGCTCCTTTGTATGGCTCTGAGTGTGCTTTACAGTGCCACATGGCCCCAACGTCTGGTGGCCTCTCCCAGTTCCCTTCCAGCGAGGAGTTGGAAAGCAAATGGATCAACAGCTTATTGTGGCTCAGAGGGCTCAAGGTTGAAAAATTCCCACCCACATGTTTTAGTGAAGCCAGACTCTTGGGTGGCCTGAGTACCTTACTTTTTGACTGTGAGAGATCACTTCCCTGTTTTAAAGCTATTACATTTGCCTTGCGTATTGATTAGGATCCTTGACTGTAATAAAGTAAAGGCAAGTTCAAATCAGTCCACAGATGTTTGTTGGCACCTTGTCTTCTATGGGGGCCCAAGCCTACATGTGTGTTTCTAATGTTTCCTAAAGCAATTTAGTAAGCATTACGTCAGAGGATCCTCAGCAAGATCCTGATAGGTAGGCATCATTAACATTTCATAGCAATGGAAATGCATGCTCAGAATCTCATTAATTTTAAATAATAAAACCAGAATTTTAATTCACAGCACTTGAGGGTAATTCCCAATATTCACAAATGTGTCACTACTGACCTCCCATTTAGTTGCTGTGTATGAAGTGAGAAAGGTGAGGCCAGGCCTTGCAGCCAAGGAGATGCGTCTTCATTTAAGCTATACTCATAGAAGAAATGGAAGGTTGTCTTGAACCAAATAAATCTTTTAAGATTAATTTTTGTTTGAAAGGGCAGAATTAAAGAGAGGAGAAACGAAGAGAGATCTTCTATCTCTTCTATCTCTTCCCAAACGGCAGCAAGAGCTGCCACTAAACCAATTCAGAGCAAAGATCCAGGAACTTCTTTCAGGTTTCCCACGAGGACCCGAAAACTTAAGCCATGCTCCCCTGCCTTCCCAGTCCATAAGTACGGAGTTGGATGGGAAGTAGAAAAGCTGGGACATGAACTGGCAACTATGTGGAAAGCTGGTATCCCAGTCAGAGGCTTAGCCTATTACATCACGATCCCAGCCGTAAGATAAATAAACCTTTAAAATATAGCAAGAGCAACCAGTAGAGCAAAAGAAAATATCTGTGAGGTCAGCAAAGATTCCATGTTGCAAGAACTGTTTTGATTTGGACTTTGAACAAATCAGTGATCTTCTGTTATATTTTCCATTCTGTGCATATTATTATATTTACTTTCCTGAAATGTTCTGCAGGTAAATGCCGTATGTCATATTATATTAATATGACTTGAAGATGAATAGTACTATTATCATCCTATATCCATCCCATTCCCAATATCTTTGAAGTTTTCAATCCCCCTTTTATATTTTGTCATTCCCTCACTACCAAGTGTAGCCACTATCTTGAGTGTTAATTTACTTTTTTCCTTGTAATTTATCATATATATGTAGATATATATTCCTAATCAATTGGTGTAGCTTCATTTTGTCTCTTTTGTCTTTTTGGCCTTTATATAAATACAGTTTTTTAAATTTATTTTTTATGCCCTGTTAGTGCCCTTGTTTTAGACACTGTATTTTGTGACTTGTTTTGTAGTCAGCACATTTTGAAATTCATTGAAAATGATCCATGCAGCTATAGTTCATTTCTGTGTAATTTGAATTATTTCTGATTCATTCATTTCTAATATGATGCTACTATCAACATGCTTGTATGTAACTTCTGGCTGAGTATATTCAATATTTGCCTATGTTCCAGCATTTTATCTAGGTATGGAAATGCGGGATTCTGAAATATGCCATGTCAACTTTAAGCATAAAAACTAATCAAGTCTTATTTCCCCAAAGTTGATGCCAATTTATTTTTGCAAGAGAAATGTGTGACAATTTCCATCATGTCATATCTTTGCAAGATGAAGTTGTCTTACTTATTTATCTGCCCTATTTCCATAACACATAGAACTTGGCACATGAATGCTGTAATGTAATGTTTGTCGGTAGATGAATGAAATGTGTTGCTTAAGCAAAGCCAGAGGGAAAAATGATGTAGAGTCTTTTAGGATTGTTTTTTAGAACAAGCACATTTTTTTTTCAAGTGGAAAAGACGAATGACTCCATGGGGTTGAGATTGTGCTGATCAGAAATTGAGTATTTCATATCCCATATATTAAATACTGGGGCAATTTCTACCTTGTGCTGTTTCTTTTTTTTGTTTTGTTTGCTTGTTTTTTTATATTTTTACTGTTTTTAAAAGATTTATTTATTTACTTGAAAGGCAGAATTACAAGGAGAAAGCAATATATATGTATATATATATGAGAGAGAATTGCAAAGGTAAAGATGAGGCCCGGCTGATACCAGGAGCCTGGAATTCTACCCTGTTCTCCCATGTGTGGGCCACCTTTGGCTGCTGATTAAAGCACATTGGCAGGGAGCTAGATCAGAGGTGGAGCACCTGGGATTCAAACCAGCATCCATTTGGGATTTCAGCTTTGAAAGCAGTGGCATCACACTTTGCACGACAATGCAAGTCCCTGATTTTTGTTTTTTTACTTTTATCAATTGAATGGCACAATAGAAGTCATAAGGGACAGAGAGCTAACATCTATTGGTTCATTCTTTAAATTCATGTATACCTGGGCTAGGCTAGGCTGAAAGTAGGAACCTAAACTCCATCTGTCTCTCTGTATGTGAGTGGCAGAAACCAAGCATTTGGGCTTTGATCTGCTGTCTCCTAAGCATATTAGCTGGAAGCTGGATCTGAAGTTTATAGGAGCTGGTACTAGAATCAAGCCACTTACACAAGAGAGGGAGGTGTGACAAGAAACACTTCATCCCACTAACTCTCACTGCCTACGTAATGCTCTGAATCTTAACAAAAATCATTCCTTCCTGGGGCCAAGTTTGTGGCTACCAGGTTATACCTGTGCCTGTGATATCAGCATCACAAATAGGCACATGTTTATTTTTTTCATATGTTTGTTTGTCATTTGGACTTGTTCCTTTGTGAAATGTTTGCCCATTTCCCGTGTCCATTTCTTGCGTGGTTTGTTTGTTGTGGTTTTTTGGTTGTTTTGAAGTTCTTTGTATATCCCAGATGTTTTGAAGAATTGAACTTGCATTATTTTTAACATATTGTTTACTCAATACTATGTCAATTAATTCCATAATGTTGTATATTGATGCTGAGGTTTTGTTGGAGCTTTTAACTGACCGGAACTTTACTCTGTTAGCTCTACCTTCAGACCAGAGAAGGTCTCCCCAAGAGGCCACTGAACTTATCTGGACAATAAGACGCTGGACTTTATTCTAGGTATATGCTTGCAATGAAGGAATCTCAACTGAATTTGAACTATGGTTATGCAGCATGGTGGAGGAATCCACTAAAGGGGGAGGGGTATGAAAGGGGTGGGGGAATCCCCAGTGCCTATAAAATTGTATCACATAATACAATGTTAATAACAATAAAAAAAGGAAGAAAGAAAGAAAAAAAAAGCAAATAGGCACACGTTTATGCTCCGCTTCTGATCCAACTCTCTATTAATGTGCTTGGGAAAACAGCAGAGGGTGGACTTGATTGGTCCCCTGCACTGTGTGGCAGGCTGAAAGGAGCTCCTGGTTCCAGGCTTTGGTCCAGCTTGAACTGTTACAGCCATTTGGGGAGTGACCCAGTGGATAGAAGATCCCCCACTCCAACTCTGCCTTCCAATTAAATGAAAAAAATATTTTTTTTAATGGAAAACAGAGAAAAATTTCCTTTTCTCCTGATTTGGACAATACTTTGTTTTCTTTACTTTGTTACATAAGGAATACATAAGCAACTTGAGTCAGGGATGTTTTAGATATTATCTGAGATTACACTATCAATCTCAGTGACTTCTCTTTTTTTAAATTTTTGTTTTGAATTTTTTATTTATGTGGTACAATTTTAGACTGGGATTCTCCCTTCAGACTCCCACCCCCTGACAGATTTTCCCCCATGTTACTACAATAGTATAGTTCTTCATGAGGAATCACAATTCCAAAAGTCTCTTATTTAAGTGTACCCCGACATTGCTGGTACAGACAATGTCAGACAGTCCAGCATCCCATTGTTGACACATTTCCAACAGTTTCATTGGGAATCCATTTTCATCTGGAAGCAGGGATGCATGTTACATTATACCCCCACATCTGGATATGGTAGACCCAGTGCTCCATCACTATATACATTTCCATAATTGAGAAGCCATGAAACAAGGTCAACAACTGGTATGAGTTAGAACAACTGCAACAGCAACAACATCAACAATGACAACAATAGATTACGGCACTATGAAAAAATGCACCACTGAGTAACCAACACATGGGTGACAGAAAGGAAACACAAAGGTCTCTTGGGAAAAATGAACCAGCAATGAATTGGACAAGAGAAAAGAAAGTATTTGAAATAAATAAAACTGAAATAAAAATATTAAAATACATGGGATGACTTCTTAGTTACTATTAGCATTGTGTGCATATGTCATAATCTGATTGTTACTGTGGTCATTTTGAGTTCCATGACATTAAGGCTACAGACGATGGCCTTTGAAATTGTATACAGTGGCAAAAAAACAAATGCATAGACTGAGCAAATTTTGATGTTTTAGTGTAATTAGACTCTCAAGAAAGTGTGTGATCTCATATCAGAAAAAGGAGTAAATAAACAGAACATCTCTATAATGCTCTCATTTTCTATAAGAAGAAACAAAGCCACAAATATTAATTACCACTCTGGTGCTTACATTGCTTTGCTCAGATACGGCAGATTATTCCAGAGAGTTGAAAGATGGAAGTCCTTGGCCTCAAGCTTCAAAAATGACTTAGTCTTTAATGAAAAATCTTTGCCACACAGGTTGGCCTAGTGATAAGAATGGGATAGGTGTTTAATTGCTTCCACCAATTACCACTTCATTTTACAATGAGTAAAGTGAGACTGAATTTTACTGATTATTTTGTTTGGTTTCTCAGAGCAAATTGTCACAGCAGTTTGATCAGCCAAGCAACCTTGTTGTCTGGCTGCTGCTTTGAGATGCTTCTGTTCATCATGTGACATCTATAATGCCACCTGGCAATATTCTTACCTATCAGCTGCATTTTGTCTCATGGATGACTTTGATATCTTGCTTTCAGATTGTCTCTTGTCTCTGCCATGCGAATTACAAGGAAAATCAAGCTGGAGACAGAGTGTATAGGCATCTTAGGGAGGGTTAACAGCCTGAAGAGCACAGGGGAGAGTGTTGTTTTGGCTCTGTGACTATTGTCTTGTTGAGATCCAAGATGCTGTCCCTCTCTTGTTGCTGTGTACTCTTTGCTTTGTAACTCAGAAGTGTTTATCATGACAAGCTGTGAGCAGATGGACTGCAGAGAGAGGAGAGAAATTTGACCCAAGAAGATGTCACTTAAACAGCTGAGGCTAGAATTTCACCAGATGTCCAAGCATTTAACCCATTAAGGGCTATATGAAACTTGGTTGTAACATTTTCATTAGCTGAAATCTGAACTTTTTTCCCCAAATAGTTAACCTACTAAGTATTTGCAACTTGTAAAGCATATTTTATATTTAAAGGCATGTATATTTAGTATCTTTTTTGCATTCACAGATCCAGAGAGAGAATTAGGACAGTATAGTTCTTGCATTACTGATTAGGAAACTGCAGTTTATGAGTAGGAAAAAAGTTAAGATCACCAAAGAAACCGAGATGCAGGGAAAGCCAGTAGCAGTTACCTATTTGAGCAGGTGGGAACACTGGTGCCTGAAGAGACAGGTGCTTTACTGAGGATTCCTGGGGACTTGTGAATTCTTTTAGGACTTGAACCCAGGTCCTTTTCTTGCAGCCCCTGGGGTTTTCTCTACCAGACCCTACAGTTCCTGCCAAGTAGTGTCCCAACATGCCTGCCTCACTAGCTGGCAAAGGAGCAGTCCAATGTGCTGGCTGAAGATGAAGGTGGAAAAGTGACTGCCACATTCTATCCAGTCATCCTGGACAATTGTGTCAGGCTTCAAAAGCCTTCATGACTTAATAAGTAAATGGGTTACCTGAAAGATCGAAATCAACCATTCCCGGTAATTTTAAGAATTGCTTAACTTTCTGGTTTAACAAATAATGCTCATCTCTTTGAATCATTCTGCCAACTTTAAAAGTAATAGAGAAAAAAAAAATTCTCATTTTAATTTCTCCTGAAAGGGAAATGGAAGAGTGGGTCACCACTAAGACACTTAATCCCAGGATTCCCAGTATTTTTTTTTTGAATGCTTCTGTGATCCTTACAGCCTCAATTTCTTTTCCAGTCAAATGAAAACTAATAATAGACTTATGTATCTGTCTCTTGAGATGATGGTGTGAATCTGTTAATCACTGTGACTACTCTATGTGAACTTGAAATTATGACATACTAGCACAAAAAGCAGTATTAAAACTAATGTTAATGGTCATCCCCTCCCTTTCTACAGTGAGAGTGGAACCAGAGCTTGGCACCCTAGAGAGCGGAACTGGGTTTCACCTGGTGTGCTTAAATTGCTTCCATTGCTTTACAATTTTTGGAATACTACACAAGTGCATCAACAACATGGGAGAATGTTTCTATTTGGCTTGTTTTGAAGATTAAATTTGTTAATATTTGTAGATTTCTTGGAGCAGTACCTTTTGCACAGTAGGTATGCTGTAAGTGGTTATTAAATAAGTAGTTTTAAAATATGTTGGTTATTTTAAAGCAAATGCATATCTGAGACCACAGAGGTGTTTAGGATCTTCCATCTTCCTATTTTAATTTCTGACTACAGAGCTTCATTTTAAGAAGTGACAATTCATTTTCAGGAACTTTTCAAGGGTTTCACATTTAATGTCCTCTTAAATTGGAACTGTTTTTTGGGAAGAGGTCAGAGATTTTGGCATCCGCAGGCCTTTGGTAACTGGGAGGCTTGAGAGAGTCTGCTGCATTATGGTGCAAGTTCCATACCATGCTGAACATGTGCTAAGATTTCCACACCACACTGCTGACTTCTAAGGAACACAAACAGAGCATACCCAAGGCAAGCCAACCCAAGCCTTCCTCATTCTGTGACCCATTGCCATGCTAAGGACCAAGCCGAGCACTTGGCACTCTTGATTGTAGCTCTGATTTGCTGATCCACAGATATTGGTCCAAAAATACACACACACACACACACACACACACACACATATACATATACACACACACATATATATACATATACATATATATATATAATTTTTAAAAACTTTTTATATTCCTTTAAGAATTTTAATTAAAATAAAGAGAACAGTTTGCAGTGGGTACAATTCTAAGAAGATAACCACAATCGCCTTCTGCCCTTTTTCTACCCTTCAATCCTTCTTTTTGCTTCTTCATTTTGCTTAATTTTTGCAAAAAGATGATTTCATTCCACTCTATAATCACAGGATTTATGCAGCACTAATCATAAAATTCGACAAGTAAAAATAAATAGGTCATCATTTGACAGAACTATAAATAAGGGCTAAAATAACAATCAAATCACTAGACATTTCATTCCCATACATTTTTGGGGTTCTGTAATATTACCACATACCAGAGAGAACATACACTATTAACCTTGGGGGACTGGCTTATTTCAGTAAGGCGTAGAAACTATTATAAAGCTTTTTTTTTTTCTTTCCCGATGAGAACACTGAGGCTTGACATCTGAGGTTACTTGCACAAAGTTATGTACAAATCATGGGAAATTAAACCTTGAGCCTGGCTAATTTGGCTGGATCTAGGAATAGCTTACATTCTACACCCATTCTCTTGGCTAGAACTTCATTTTATAGGGCTCCATCTAAAGGCAAATGGGGCTGTGTGTCACTTTTCAGTAATAACGCTAAAAATGGAGCATGGAATTCTGACACACAAAATTCTTCTTACATATCTGTGATTAAATTATACAGGATACTTTTCAGATGTTAAGGACTCAACTGAATATGTTTATACATAGTTGAAATTAGCGTCTAGAGTTTGCACATCACTTTAGTTGAGTATCTATTTCCTTATGTATCAGGTGGTATTACACGTTATTTTTATTAAGTGGTATTTTGGCTTGTTAATTGAACATAATCTCTTATTTTTTTAATTTACTCATTGCTAATTACTGGTGACAGAAGCAGATTTCCATGTCTGAGCCAACCGTGTTTCAGTCTTTCAGGGCAGAGCCTTTATAAAATGAAAGGCCTCTTATCAGTGTTTTCTTGTTGGTGGTATTGATTGTTGGCTGGTTTTTATTTCATTTTTTTAGATAAAACTTTTAATTAATTTGCATTGGTCTTTTTAGGGATAGGTATTTTATGCATGGGTCAAATTGCAGAAATTTTGCCTATTCCAGAGAAAATATAGCCCCAAATTATTATATTTTTATTTCTGTAAATGTCTTGTTTTATTAATGTAAAAATGCTCTTTTAGAAATTTATTATCTGTTCCTCTACATAAATGCCTAGAAGTACATCTTTCATCATCAGTTAGTTTGAACCTTGCCTTCTTACAAATAGATTTGAATATGATTACATTTTGACATAATTGTATTTTAATAGTTTAAGTCTATATAAGCAAGGAAAAGTATTAGATTAAAACATTTTATATATATATATATATATAACATTATATATATATAAACAGTAACCAGTAGTCCTACATAATATTTTTTAAAATAAAGTTTATTTAAAAGCTGAGGAAATCACACAGTTGTGTGTCATGTTCAGGGATTCCAAGAGTAGAAATGTGAGAAAAGAGAAATGTTTCTACTTTCTGTCCTGTGTCTGTGGCGAGAGATAGAACGTCACTCCCCATCACCAGGCTTCTCGTGAGCCTAGAAAGGAGAGTGGTTCCATGATACCAGCCCCAGATTTTACATGAGGGGAAGTACAGTGTGGGAAGGGGTCATTTGGCTGACAGGTAGCCTGAGAGCATCACATGGTATTATAAAATATATCTCCTGCAATAAAGCCTGTATCTTGAAAAATCTGTTTTCCAATTTAAAAAATGTGTTAATATTACATTGTACTTTTATGTTATCATAATTATTAAAGTTTTTTACTTGGTTACTTAATATTAACTCTGAAATGTTTACGCAGATCTTAAAAACTACTCAACATTTTTTCTTCCATATAAATGTAGGAAAAACTTTGCCCAAATAAGTTTTAAGACTTCATTTTCTGTAAATTACAAATACAAATGTGCAATAAGTATTCAGAATATACCATGAGCTAATGTTAAACTAGAGGTAAGTTCTAGAAGAGACACTCAAAGAAGGAATGTGCTAACTGGTGCTTTAAGAATTAGAGGATGGCATTGTGGCAAAGTGGGTTAAGCTACCTATCACCTGCAACCTTAGCATCCCATATGGGTCCTAAATTAAGTACTGACAGCTCTGCTTCTGCATAAGCTCCAGGGCAATGTGACGGGAAAAGCCAGAGAATGACCCAAGTGCTTGGGCCCTGTGCCCTCATAGTCCTGGAAGAAGTTCCTGGTTCCTGGCTTTGTACTGGCTCAGCTCTGGCCACTGTGACCATTTGGGGAATGAACTAGCAGATGAAAGACCTCTTCTCTTCTCTTCTCTTCTCTTCTCTTCTCTTCTCTTCTCTTCTCTTCTCTTCTCTTCTCTTCTCTTCTCTTCTCTTCTCTCCCACTCTCTCTTTCTCTCTCTCTCTCTCTCTCTTTCTCTCCCTCCCTTATTTCTGTATTTGTAACTCTGCCTTTCAAGTAAGTTGGAACTTCTCCAAAAACTCTATCAAAATCTTGGTGATATGAATTTGTTATCAAATAGTTTGTCTTGTCTGAATGGGATGACAGCAAAAACTAGCAGAAACAGATGTTCTTAGTTCAATTTGCTCAGTGCAAATCACATCATCAGTTTTAAAACTCCTTGATGGCTTCTCTTGCCTCCAGGCAACCCAGCATTAAAAGCTTCTGCTTTGTCTCTGTCTGCCTCTGTAACTTCATCTTTTAATATGTCCTTTTCTCTACAAAATCTGTATACCTTCCTACCGGTATACTACTTCCTCTGCTTATGCTTGAATTGTTCATCTCAACATCTACATAGTTAATATCTTATTTTCCCCCAAATCAGTCACCACCTGTCCTTGGAAATGTTTCCTGCCTTTTCTAATTCTCTTCCAAATTTATACTGTCATTTCTGCTGACTCACAAACACAAACACATCTACTTGATTTAGAAGCCTTGTTTCCATGCATTCATAATGCCTTGTATTTTTGCCATATTTGCATTTATATTAATTAATATGTGTTGCTTGTCTTTTGAACTTGATCATCTCAATTAGTAAAAACTATGAACTATAGTATATTCTTTGCCTACTCCTTATTTCCAAATCACACCTCTTCCGGCATTGAAAAGGGCCTTTAGACTTATAAGATTAACATCGAGTAGGCTTAATACACATACTTCCCAATTGTGATAAGTAAAGTTACTCTTTGATACTTTGGTTCCTATGCTCTGTATTCTTGCTACTGGGAACTATATAATGGTTATTAATTTGGTGGTGACTACTTCCTGAAAGGTATAATTGCAACATCTTGGTTATCACTTAGCTGTTTCATTAACTAGGATTTCAAAAGACCTTTATGTTACCACATCCTATTATAGATTTGGGTCGTGCATTTTGTCATAGGACCACTGGTCATGGATTCAGTACTGAACTGCATTTGTGGCAAAGATGGATTCTTCATTTGATTAAGTATATTGCTGTGCCCTTGGCTAGCAGTATTGGTGAGACCAAATAAAACGTATTCCTAGAAAATTTGCAAATTTCATTCTATGTGAATTTCTCTTTCCAAGAAAGAAAGGATAAAACATTATCCATGTCTAAGCAGTGATTATAACAAGACATGGGTTAGTTTACTTAAAGAATGAAGCTATATTTGAAGTTCTGGAAATTTGGGCATTAGACAGTGCTGGTAGTTGGTGAGCCCTGGAGAGTAGCAGCCCAGGGTGCCTGGTGTGATCATAGCCTTTGATGCTGCGTTTGTAGATCCTCTTCCTCCACACCAGCATAAGCATCCTCACACTGGATGGGCATGTTGGGGGAGATGGACAAGGCTGGGTGACAACAGTTGGCCGTGTGGTATTACCTGCCAAATGGTTCACTAAGTGTGTGAGCCGGGTGCTTTCTGGTGGGCATTAACATGCAGTATGAAATTCTTTACAATATTTTATTTATCATATTTATATATTATTTTATAAGCTCATTCCCAGACCTCCTTTTCCTGGTCTTCTGATGTCTCTCTAACTGATATACCAGAAAAAAAGAAAAATCCAAAGGCAAACTGACTTAATCAATTTAATCCTTTCTGATGATGCAACTATGCAGGGTCTTGCTTATTAAGTGGCAGTCTATGTGGCATTCAATTGTTTTAAGTTTTTCATCTTGTAGATTAATCTCTTCTAAGCTAAAGAGAAGCAAATAGAAATAAGATAGGTAGTTTAATCAAAAATCACATGCAATTATTTGGTAGGTAAGACCTCAGGACAGAACGGTACATTTCTCCTATTCCATATACAAAGACTCAGTTGCACGTCTACCTGTAACTACTAAAAAGAAATGGAAATATAATTTGGAATACCACCTAAATTCTACTTCTCACTGTTTCTATTCAAACTTGAGTGGGGGTGAGAACCTAGTCAGTGAACTAAGGCAAGGTAAAAGATTAAAAGTTGAAACAATGGGAAACAGCTAACATTTTTCCATATGTGGAAACTCTAATAGAAAGTCTATTGATAAATAATGAAAATGAGTTACAAAATGTAGTATTATTAAGATAAATACAAACTGGTGTAAAAATAAAAATTAAATATACTTTGACAGTGTGATGCTAGATGTTCCACATTTGCCTGTACTTACAATGCCATGAAACACTTAAATAGCAGTAAGCTAAACGTGTAACTGTTATTGAAGAACTATAGTACTGTGATAATGTGGGAAAAATGGCAGGAGAGGAAAATGAGGAGGGAGAAAGAGGAGGGCAGTAAGTATCAATAATAGCTGTTATATAAAATATAACACATATAATAACATATACAGCATAATAAATAAAATTTAAAATAAAATAAAATGCAAAATTTTCTGCCAGCTTTATGACTTAGCAAATGAAACTTCTGTCTGTCATACCACCATCCTACATGGACACAGGTTCATATCCAAGCTGTTCTGCTTCACATCCAGCTTCCTGCTATTGGCCTGGGAAAATCAATACAGGATGACCCACATGCTTGGACCCCTATTACTCAGCATGGAAAACCTAGATGAAGCTCTTGCCTCCTGGCTTTGACCTCACTCAGTGGTGAGCATTGTACAGTGTACTGATGGATGGAAGTGAATCTGGGAAGTAAAATACGAGATTTCTTTCTCTCTCTTTGCTCTCTCTCTTTCTGACTCTGACTTATACAGAAATAACGTTTTAAAAAAATTTAAAGTATCACCTGGAATAAATTAACTATTACAAAATAAATGTGTTGGGCCAGGCATGATGGCCTAGTGGCTAAATCCTCACCTTGCAAGTGCCAGGATCCCTTATGATACTGGTTCATGTCCCAGCTGCTCCACTTTCCATCCAGCTCCCTGCTTGTGGCCTAGAAAATCAGTAGAGGATGGCCCAAAGCCTTGGAACTCTGCACCCACATGAGAGACCCAGAAACTCCTGACTGTTATATTCAGATAGGCTCAGCTCCGGCCGTTGCGATCACTTGGGGGAGTGAACCAGCAGATGAATATCTTTCTGTATCTCCTTCTCTATGTAAATCTGTCTTTCCAATAAAAATAAATAGATCTTAAAAATAAATAAAATTAAAAATTTAAAAATAAAATGTTTAAAATTTTTAAAGATTTGTTCATCTCATGGGGTTAATTATAATACTTTGAGGAGAACTGCCTTAAAATAAGGAATAATATTCTCTAGCGTAGTCGGAGTTTTATAGTTCCAGTTCTATAATTTAGGGCTGATTTTCGTTCTTTCTTTTCTGTTTTAATCTGTGTGTGTGTGTGTGTCTGTGTGTTTTTGTCCAGAATGTTATTAGAATGACTGAAATTCTTTCAAGAATCACATGAAGTTGTCCCAACAGCACTCCATTACAATAATGAGACTTTCTTTGCCTCTTTAATTTATAACTTCACGGAAACCTTATCCCATTGTTTCCATTATGTCACTTTGGTCAGTTTAGCATTCCATGCATATAATTGGTAAGTCAATTTTTATGAGGCAGGAGTGGAATTAAATTCTGTATCACAGATGTGATAATGATAATGAAGTCATAAAAGCATAGCTTTATTTGTGTTGGTAGAAGCAGCATGGCAGTTGGGTTAGAGATGAAAGATTGTTTACTGCAGCATCAGAAGAATCCAGAACATTGGCATTTTTTAACTGCTTGTCTAAGCCCTAGCTTTCACAGGGAAGCACAAAGAAGCCCCTGTGAGATATGCCACAATGTGGTCCATGACAGGAGAGGGAGCTTGAGCTTGAATGACATGTGTATTAAACAATAGACTGTACATCTGACTGCCCCTTACTGAGCAAGACAGTCACCATCATTATCTGCTAATGCTTGTTCCTCACATGAATGCTGCCAAAAATAAATTCTGAAGAAAAGCATAGTCCACATCTGTGTTCAGAGGAAAAAGGGAAATGTAGGGAAGACACAAAGATAATTGCGTCACAAAACTTACCGTTTCTCTATCTGGGGATTTTCAATGAACAGTGAAGTGAGTCAAGTCAACGTAGAAATACTTGGTTAACTTGGATATAAATTCTCTCCTAAACAAGATAAAGATGCTTCCCTAATTACAGTTTTTGACTTTTTAAAATGTCAAATCTCAATATCTCAAGAATGAACTGTCTTGAAGAAGAACTTTTTATGGTCTGGTGCAATGGCTCAATTGCTGGATTCCTCACTTTACAAACACTGGGAGGCCCATGGATGCCAGTTCATGTCCCAGCTGTTCCACTTCCTATTCAGTTCCCTGCCTGTGGCCTGAGAAAGCAGTAGAGAGTGGCTCAATGCCATGGGCTCCATATCTCTATGGGAGACCCAGAAAAATTTCTGGATCCTGGCTTTGGATCAACTCAGCACTGGCCATTGCAGTCATTTGGGGAGTGAACCAGTACATGGAAGGTCTTTGTTTTTGTCTCTTCTCTCTGTAAATCTGATCTGCCTCTCCAACAAAAATAAATAAATCTTTTTGAAAAGAGTATTTATGTTTAAGAGGGGAAAAATTAGATCCAGAAAGGAAATATCCAGTGCATTTATAAGATATGTGTAAGTAGAAATATAAAAGCAAATAACAAAGCAGAAATAATTGAAACAGTACTTCCTGTGATCTTTAATTCAGAAAGGTCCCATGTAACGAAATGACGCTTTCTGTCCTCAGTTAATAAATGGAATATGGGCATGAATATAGGACAACACCTGTTACAATTTCCATGGCCTTAGATCTACTTAAATGGCTTATTAGAGTAGGTTGGACTAATGCTGTCCTCATTTAAAGGTGAATAACTTGTTGGGCTAAATGATGTCATAGTCTTACCTTTTAGTTTATACAGACCTAACTTTAGATCTTACTATGTAATTTTCACAAATTTTAGGATAAGGGGTTATTATCTGATTAAACGCCGAATACGCTGTGTGACACTGAATGAGTCACTTCTCAACTCACACTCCGTTTCCACACCTTCTTCACACATGTGATAGCCGTTAGTGAAGACTACAGGAAATTGATATATGTAGCAGGTCCTCAGGAAATATCAGATATCATATCATCTGTCTGATGCTTTAAGTATTATGCACGGCTGTATTCTCAATAATAATTGCGAGAATCCTCACATTCACAACCAGCAGTATTACTGTGGTCTTCTTTACAGTACCTTCTGTCAGGAGAATCATTTTAATTGAAAATAAGTACATTGTGGGAGTGGAAACTGGGGAGAGAAGGAAGGCCCAGAAGATGAGACTGGATTTGCATAAGAGCAGCTGAGGTGAATTGCAAAATTAAAGCATGAAGAAAATAATGTGAACTATAGCAATAATGGGCTTTCCATTTTTTTCCCCTAATGGCAGTTCTAAAAACCTAGCTGTATTGGGAAATAGGCAAAGAGATAGCAACAAATGCGTTTTGCTGACATTCAGTTCAAGAAGTGTAAACAGATCATAGTCATCAAACTCATCATCCGAACAAGAGAAGGATGTTGTAGCGATCTGCCCAGGTAAGTGAAAGATGTTCACTTCCCACATGCTCATTCTCTCTTGCCAAATACATGTTATTGAACAGCTAATGAATATTTTGACATGCAATTTCTCATTTATAAAGCAGGACCTAGAGTTCAAGCTTAGAGACTTGTTTCAGGAAAAATGCAGTGAGAGATAAAGTGTCTGGCACAATTAATAGATAGTGATTGCTCCAAAATCGTTCTCCTGAAGTAATGTGGGTGCTTGTTTTTAAATTTTTTAGGAATTTCCAGATGATTTATTATCATAGGCTTTGTTTAATTCTTAATATAAATGTGTGATTTAGTCCAGATTTTATTGGCGCAACAGAATATTTGAGATCAAGCCATGTATGCAGCTGAGATGTTACTTAGCTTGAGGTGAGAGTCTCATGCTGCGCGCACATGCTACAAAAGCAGAAGGGCAAAAGAGAGGAGCGTGAGAGGTAGCCTCACTGTGTCCCACATTACCTGACCCAGTCCTCCTACAGGCATTGACACCTTCTCTCATGATTTGAATGTAGTTTGGTGCCTGAACTATTGGAAAGGTTTTGTCCCAAAAGTCCATTATTGGTGGTTCTAAGATATTGAAACTTGATGCAATCAAGGTGTTTCGAGGTAGGTCCTTTGGAAAGTGATGAGATTGGAGTAGATCCACACAGATTCAAGATTGAGACCTGAGGCTTTATAAGGAGATGAAGAAGTACTGTTTAGACATACATGTGCCTCTCCTGTGTCTTGCCTTCTGAAGCCCTGCCCTGCCTTAGGACACTCTTCCAACAGAGGCCAAGAAACAGGGCCGGTCTAACCTTGCACTTGGAACAACTAGAACTACCTGGAAATCCAGAACTACTGGCCGGAATATCTCTTGTCTTCCTTTTTCTTTTCAAGATATCTTCATTCATAGGGAGAAGGAGAGACAAAGAGAAAGATCTTCCATCTGTAGTTGCGACACCCAAATGACTACAGTGGCCATAGCTGAGCCCATTTGAAACCAGGATCCAGGAACCAGGAGATTTTTTCCACATGGATACAGGGTGTCAAAGCTTTGGGCCATCCACTGCTGCTTTCCCAAGCTTTAAGAAGAGAGTTGAATCAGAAGTAGAGCAGCTGGAACATGAACCAGTGCCTAGATGGGATTCTGGCATTTGTACGTGGAGGATTAGACATCGAGCCATTGTACTAGCTCCCAAAATACTTCTTTTATTTATAAAGTTAGCTTGCTGCCAAGATTTCATTACAGTGGTAAAAAGCTGACCAATTCACTTTCCTAAATATTGTATAAAGATTCCACGACCTTACAACATTGTTATGTCAGGGTCCAAATTTCAACATGGGCCTTGGTGGTTAAATCACATTCAAACCATCACCAAATAAATACCTGTGTTAATCATTTAATATCTGTGTGATATAAATTAAAATGTTTTAAAAGGTAAAGTGACTTAGAGTACATTATAATAAATAATAGAACATAGATGTTAAAATTATATGAAGTTATAAGATTCTGATGGAAGAAACTAAGAAATGAATGTTTAATCAAATTTTAATGAAAATACATGGAAAATTATGCATAGCTGACTAATGTGGGAAACTGACTCTTTGGCTCTTAGTAAATGTCACAGAAAGCAGACAACTTAGTCCCAGATGCTAGAATCTGTTACCTGTTAGAATATTGAATATGCAAGAAAAGAAAAATACAAGTATCTATGAAATATGCCACAAAAAGTATCAGTGTAATAATCTGAGTAATAAGGGATCATCAAAGTTATAAGTTTTATTGAATTTACATGAAATATTCAGAAACAGTGGCTGTAGAATAGGGTAAATAAAATAATTTGGAGTCTTGAGTACTTTTGTGCAAATGGCAAATAAGACTCAGTTTTTCTTTTACAATTTTTTTTGGCTGGAAGAGTTTAATGGGTGAAATGTCAATGATATGAAAATGTTTTGTTTAATCTCAGCTAATAAGTGGAATAAAGTTTACAAGCTGTTAAGCAGAATTCAAATATGTTCATCTTCTCTGACAATAACTTGAAAGGAGTTCCATGTGGAATCACTCTTCATGTCCCCGGAATTCAAGATCATATCCAGATCATAGTGAAGAGACATCAAACTATTGTGAAATCATAACAAGTGAAATCAAAATTCATCTTACTGAGTTGTCACTTAAAGATTACACTTGTGACTGTCTTAGTAACTCATAACAGGAGAGGAAAAATCCTCAACGTTCTACTTCAATTCAAGGGAAACTTTTTAACAAACTCTGAAGGATGTGTACTTTTTCTGTTTAAAATATAGCTCTTATTTAGTTCTTTTATGATGTGTTTAATTATTACCCCACTTATGTGAAAGTCTATCCATTGTCTAATTAATCTGTACACCAAGAAGTTAAGGTGAGGTGTCAAAGATGTTTTCATTCACCACAGTACATTTCTTGTTAGCTTTTGTTAAGTAAATTTATATTGATAAATAAAAGATCTGGGGTGATTTTCCCCCATTCCTCCCACTCCCATGTAAACCTTAATAGACTGTTTATCTTTTCATGGAAGAACAATCCTCTCATCAGAGCATTCACCTTTTGCTTGCCTACTCAACTTGCTATAACCTTCTGTAGAGCAGAGATTTTTTTTCCAACCTATATTTTATATAGAAACAAGCATAATGTGTGGCTCACCAAGTTTGAGTGAGTATTCTTTTTAAGATTTATTTATTTTTATTGCAAAGGCAGTTATACAGAGAGGAGGAGAGAAAGATCATCCGTCTGCTCATTCACTCCCCAAGTGACCACAGTGGCCTGCGCTGAGCGGGTCTAAAGCCAGGAGCCAGGATACTCTTCCGGGTCTTCCATTGGGGTGCAGCAGCACAGGGCTTTGGGCCATCCTCTACTGCTTTGCCAGGCCACAAGAAGGGGATGGTGAGAAACCTGATAGGAAGCAGGGCCAGGATTAGAACCAGTGCCCATATGGGATCCCAGCACATTCAAGGTGAGGACTTTATCCACTAGGCTACCATGTCAGGCCCTTGAGTAAATATTTAAGCAACAATTATGCAATAGGACAAAAATTATTATCATTAAGTTCTTAATCTTAGACCACCAAATATAATCCTATACTCCCATACTGATTTTTACATTTATCTAATGAGAATTCTTGCTGAAAAGGGGACTAAACTTATATACACAATGGAGCGTCCAAAACAATTCTCATAGTTGTGGTCAAAGAAAGTGGTTAAAATTTTGTTATTGTAGATTGGTTTTTGGGGTCCCTTTCAAAATCCATGTATGGATAAACTAAAGAATAAAGTCCCTTTAATTACTCTCACCTGATGAACTATACTAGTTGAATTTGACATGGTATATTTCCTGATCCATATGGATTTCTGAGTGTTATAAGATTGTAATTAGAGAGATGAGTGAATTAAGATATGGCTCAATTAAAGTCTATTTCAGACAGGTGGTTTACAGTGGCTTAGAAGGACCAGAGCAAAATGACAATTGTAGTTTCTGTTCTTTTATTTTTTTCCCTCACTCTCAATACTCCTCACAAACATCCCACTGTCACATCTTGGCGCCTTTGGCTACATTTGAGAAACCAATTCAGTGTCCTGTCTTACAGTGTTAACAAGGAAAACCGTTATCCTCTCCCGCATGTGCATTCTCTTCCAAACGAGTACGCACAGCAAAAGAACATTCTGTACAGGATGCATGTCACAGCGTGATATATAATAACCAAGAAATGGACCCTAAATCGGAAACCTGTAGTTCTAAATACATGTTATAACCATATAGTACAGAATTATACGATCAATTTAGATTGTGCAAGAATATTTAATAACTGAGGAAAAAGTTTTAGCATATATGCATTATATGAAGTTATAAACCGCTTCAATCAAATGATTTCTTTCACATAGATGCTTTTTGTATGTATATATAAACACACACACATATATAAAACATACAAATATTTCTAAAAATTCTGCAATAGGTGTATTACTTTGTATCCAGGAAAAGGCAAACACCAAAACAAGACCCCAAACATTTTTTTTTCATGGGCAGGTGATATGTTGCATACTTTTGTCTGAAGCTCTATGGAGACTTCATTTGTAAAGACACTTGCTTATTGATTGAAATCAAATCCATTAACCTTCTATGCTAGCATTCCATATTTTGTTTTGCTTTTTTTCTCTACTATTACCTTTCTAATTGGATGATGCATCTGCCCTTCCCCCCAACTAATTTCCCCCACATTATTACAATAGTACAGTCCTTCATAAGTAGTCATAAGTCCATTATTCTGCTATCTAAGTGTATACTGACATTGTGGGTACAGATAATGGCAGAGAGTCCAGCATCTTATTATCAAGATGTATCCAACAGTTTACTGGAAGTCCATCTTTGGAAGTAAAGGTGCATACTACCTTGTATCTTCACATCTGGACATGATAGTCTCTATTACACAGTTACTTTACATCCCCTGAAATGAAAAAGCCTTAAAACAAAATCAATAACAGGAATAAAGATAAGGTTTACAACACAATGGGGTTAAATAACATGATACTAAATAACCAATGTGTTGATGAAGAGATGAGAAAGAAAACAAAAAAAGCCTTGGAGAAAATGATACTATTGTATGAGTCAAACCACTGTTTTTGTTGAGGCACATGGATTTTGATATTTTTCTAGCATGCTATAAAAAAATCCTTAGGAAAAAAAGGAGAGGTGAAAGGAGGGAAGGAGGGGCCTGCAGGCTACTCACATATCCTGTTCAATGTCTGAGCATGTTGAGGGTAAGCTGCCAAACATCTTTTCTCAAAAAGAGATTGAGGAACTGCTACTTTGGTTGATGAAATCAACCTGATCATTTCTTTTTGTCTCTTTCATTCCTCTGCCTCCAATGCATTGTTGAAAGGAAAGCTTAACCCGTCTTCCTGTCAGGTGGAATGAGGGGATAAGCACCAGGTGGCCAAGGCCCTGGTACTCAGGGAACAGCTGCTAGGTGCAGGGTCAGGGCCAGGGTCAGAGCCCATGATGTCCTTCCTCTCAGTACAGTGTGTTCACTTCAGGTCCAAAGCTAGGTTTGGGAATTGAGGGGCACGATTCTTGTTCTGTGGGATGCATGGATGATTAGGAATTCGCAGAACAAGTTAATCCATATGCAACAGGAATTTTATCTGGCAAAGTAGAATTAGCAACCATTTGGTGACTAGAAGAAATACTATATACAACACGAAAGAGAGATAGGAAATAGCAGAAGGTTATACCAATTCAAGTGATTGTTGGTTGAAGATCTAACAGGGTCAAGCAGCCCCTGGGTGCTATTTGATAGGTGAGTTGGAGCACCTCTCTCTCCTCCAGGACCTTTTTCCTCCTCCTCCTTGAGTGACAAACATATGAACAGTTAAGCTCCATATGATTTCACAATGGTGAAGGGAATCCTGAGGTGTGCTTGGACAAGTTACTCTTTCATCCGCTCCTCCAAGAATCAATAGTGCTTAAACATAGACATGGTGATTTTTTAAATATTTGGACAGCTAAGTCAGTAAAAATTGGTTGGAATAATGATAGTAGTTACAGGATCAGTTAGATATCAGTGTAAATAGGCTCCATTCTGGCTGAGTAGCTGACAGAAATTATAATTTAGTGTAAGGTACTTCTCTGCTTTGAATTACATTTCTTCTTCTGAAGCCAAACCCAGTTATGGAATTATTTGAGCATAATAAAAGAGCATTTCTATGAAAATCAGTGAAGGGTAGCTATGTTATAGCTGTAATCCTCCCAATTGAAACCATAAAGCAAATCTCAAAGACTATGGAAGAAGCTCAAAAGATTTCCTGCATTCTTTCCTCTTTTTATTACTCCTTGTTTTTCAAGTCTGCACTGCTACACTGTTCTAGCTGTTTGGAGGTATTTGTTGTTTCAAGGTCCTCAGTGGTGCACATTGGTGTGCACACACTGTACCACATATACACACCTAGGCTGCCTCTTACACAGAAGAACATCTCTTTCCATGCCAGGAGTACTGTATAGAGGTCCTTGTCAGCATAGGAAAATCATGAAATACTCATTGCTTTCCTAAGCTTTTGATTCTTTACCTCTTAATTTTATTAGCAATCTTAACCATCTCTTTTTAGCCCCTCTACTATGATCGGAAATATGCTTCTACAAATAACCAAGGAATTCAGAAGCTGGCATGTCAAGGCTATTTGGCTCTGGGTCTCCTGTCCTTAGCTTTATTGAGAACCACTTATGTGTTCATCATTTGGTCTACCTCAGATTCAATAGTACTCACCACGGAGCTTGAATTTACTCATTTACTGTGCTACTAGCAGAGGAGTTACACAATTCACTGATGATTAGATAGTATGATTAGGGCACTTCCTAAGAAATTAAAAAAAAATAGGCCCAGCACAGTGGTCTAGTGGCTAAAGTCCTCTCCCCGAATGTGCCAGTATCCCATATGGGTGCTGGTTCTAATCCCAGCAGCCCTGCTTCCCATCCAGCTCCCTGCTTGTGGCCTGGGAAAGCAGTCAAGGATGGCCCAAGGCCTTGGGTTCCTGCAACTGCATGGGAGACCCAGAGGAAGTTCCTGGCTTCTGGCTTCGGATTGGCACAGACTGGCCGTTGTGAATCATCGGATGGAAGATCTTCCTCTCTGTCTCTCCTCATCTCTGTATATCTGACTTTGCAATGAAAAAATAAATCTTAAAAAATGCTCTGGGTTTTAGAAAATGAAAGACACAAATGTAGCCTAAAAACATGAAATCAAGAAGAGGACACTTAAGCTGCATGTTGGAGAATGGAATCATGTTTTCATAAGAAAGGCCAGGTGAACTTCTAGGAATATATCCAAAAGACATGTTACACAACAAAGCAACATGCAACCCAATGTTCGCTATAGCATAATCAGCATAATCACAAAAACATAGAAGCAACCTAAATTCCCATCAACAGAGGACTTGATAAACTGTGGCTCATCTACACTATGGAATACTACTCAGCAATTAAAAAAAAAAATGAAATGCATTACTTTGTGGCCAAATGGGCCAAACGGGCCAAACTAGAGACCATTATGCTAAGGGAAATAGCCAATCCCCAAAGGTTCTAATATGATGTCAAATCTAGAGATATAGTATGTGAATCTTACTCTGTCACTTCATATTTACCTGTACCTTCTGTAACAAGATCTTGTGACGTAATTCATTAATCAACCATCCATAAGATGCTGATTGTTTATAATCACCTCAGATGGTTAATGTCCCTTTTGTCATTGTTATCGGTACTGCCCATAAATAACGGTGATCTAATCCTCATTGCACCTACATTAGGGCCCCAGGAAATAAAAATGAACTCACAATGAAATGAGAGGTCTCCTCCATGGTTGGGAGACACTTCAGTGGAAACATGATGAACTTGGGAGAATTCACAAACAGCACACATGAACCTGGAAGGAGAAGAGAGGGGAGGGGAGCGAAGTTTGGAGAGGGGCAGGGAAGAGCCCAGTGCCAACTAAATTGTATCAAAAATCAAACAAAAATAATTTTTTAAAAAAACTGGAAAAAGAATGGACAGGTGAAATAGGACACACTAAACATATTAGTGGTAATATGTGAAGGAACCTCTTTGAATAAAACAAGGTATATACAGTTCACTTAATGGGAATACATATCACATTTCAAAACAAATGGACTATGCAATAGTAGTAGGATGCTCTAATTATTATTAAAGATGTGACATTACCAGAAGGGAGCATACTTTCAAAAGTATTTTTATAGGAATGGGATGATGAGGACATGCATTACAGTGGTATATAACCCACAGAAAGAATTTTGTTGGAACTGGCTATCATCTAGTAACAGAAGTTAAAGAAAAAATCAATGCTGAAACACAATTTTTGAATGAAGTTATGAAGTCAGATATTGGCACAGCTGGAAAAGCAGTGTGATTAGGAGGAGATGCTGTTAGGATGAAGCCAGTGAGAGTAGTGTGGCTCACTTGAGTCTCAAGGAAAAGAGATGTCAAGTAGTTAATGGAAAAAGCAGAGTGTGAGCTGGAATCCCGGAATAGATTACCATTATTGAGCTGAGTTCACTCTTACTTGATGACTGAAACTATAGCGTGCATGAGGCCTGCAGTGAAGACTGGTAAAGAAGAAAGACAAGGGCAGACCCTTGTGCCTAAACGCTTTCTGCAACTCTGATTGGAGGCTTGGCTGGTAGATGCAGAAGCACGTATTTGTGGGTTTCTTGGATCCATTCACACCATGACTTGTCTACTCTGAAGCCCCAGTGGGTGATTTGGATTTCAGTGTGACCACAGGAATGTGATCCAGGCCAGAGTAAGTGCTAGAGGTCAACTGTGCTTCATGAGAGAGCCTGGAGAGGAGGGCCCTTGGCAGCATTTTGCTTTCATTTCAATATAATCAGATACCAATCATGGAATTATAAGGCTGGATGAAATCCATATGTATGAGAAAGTTATATGTGTGCAAATGCTTGTAAATTTAAATTATTTTGTTAAGGATTTATTTTTATTGGAAAGTCAAATATACAGGGAGAGAGAAAAGGAGAAATAGAGAGGAAGATCTTCCATCCACTGATTCACTCAAGAAGAGGCCAGAGCTGAGCTGATCTGAAGCCAGGAGGCCAGAGCTTCTTCTGAGTCCCAGGGATGCAGAGTCCCAAGGCTTTGTGCTGTTCTTGACTCTTTTCCCGGGCCACAAACAAGGAACTGGATTGGAAGCAGTTCTGCCATGAATAGAACCAGTGCCCATATGGGAATCTGGCACTTGCAAGGTGAAGACTTTAGTCACTAGGCTACCACAATGGGTCCTAAATCTATTATTTTTGTTGCAGACAGTATAGAGAATAACCACAGGGGACATGATAGCTTGCTGAAAATCCAATGTTGGTAATAAAGTTTCTCTCTTGTTTGGTGGTTCAGACGGCTGAGATTCTAGAGGCACAGCAGCTTTAGGGACATTGATGGTCAGGAGCCAGGACATTCTGCTTCCAGTTGGGTTCTCCTCCTTCTTTCCACCAAGATTTATTCCTCTCTATCTGGCTTTTCTACAACATATTTAGCATAGTTCCATGATTAATGGGGAGCATTTTGGAAGTATTTCCAGCAAATAAGGAAACTGATAACAGCATTAAAAATAACAGAGTTAAATTCAATACAGTTGATCTTGACTATTTCGCTCAAACAACTAACTTCCTACATGTATGCTGGGAGAGACAACGGTAAGTCTGAGGGGTTCTTTCCTCCGATACTTCACAATTCCTGTGGGGAAACAGGCATCCCAGCATCTGGCCAAAACATAAACAAGAATCAATGAATCACCATGGGTAAAGAAGCAGTTTTCAGTCCATTCATACATGGATGGATAGAAAACCAGAGGCTGATATTAGGCATCTCCCAAAACATGCTAATAGAGAAAATAGGCAGCCTGGAAACATGTTGCTTTTCTATTGTACCAAACATTCTAGGGCAATTTATGAAAACAGTAGAAGAAATCTCTCCTCTACCTGGGTGCAGTGGCCCTAACAGTATACTCCAGAAGAGGCGGATGGAAGCATTTATGACCCAGCACACCCAGGACAAGAAGCTGCAGGATTTTGAATCATGGCCAAGCTGTGAGATGAACCTGATAGGTTTCCTAAATAACAGCATGCCCTCAGCCTCAGGCCTGACTTCATGCTATTCCAGTCGTGTGACCTGTCTCCTCCAGTGATCTAAGATAACACTTATCACAGTCTGCCTTGGAATCGAGTTACTGTCGTGTGTGCCTGCTTTCACCACTGAAAGAGAAAGCGATGACCATGACTTACTCAACTCTATCCCTCAGAGCACTTGGCACAAGTCATAGGCCTCAGTAGATGCCCAGCACTTACTGAGCAGAGTTGGCTGGAATGTTGGCAAGTCTCCTCATTTCTTGTTGGTGAGAGCTGTGGTTCTTCTTACCCTATTTGAAAAGGATAAAATACACATTGTGCTAAAACCCTCAATTATCAGAGACCAGAACTGTAAGAGAAGCACAGATTCACAGCTCACTCCTGAAACTTTGGACTAATCCTTAACCCTTCCACACCTGCTTTTCTGGAAGAGGTAAAAAAAAAAAAGTATTGTTCTCATAGCTGTTGCTGTTTACGATTCTGTTATTTATTAAGGTGAATGTTTTGCTTATTCTTGACATGATAATTGTCTAAGGCAGTAAGTTTTAAGAATAAGATTTACTCAAAACTGAAAATAATAATAAGCAGTGGTAATATAACAGAAAAAGCAACGCACTGCTACTCGGTGGGAGTGAGCACTCATTAATGGTCGTTACCTTCCTATATCTGAATGAAGTATCCCATGCTATAATCTTGAAGTGACTTTACTGATTTTGATTGGTAGAAAAAGAAATAGCATGTGATGTTAATTTTTCTGAAAACAAATAATAAATCAGAATAATAATAAATATTTATTTATAATAAATAAATCAGAAGCAAAAAATTGAACTTTGGATTACCCTTCTGGTACCATGATCATCTCTCTCTCTCTATATATATATATTTATTTTTGTGTTACAGTTCCATAGGTTCTGCTCTTTCCAACACTTTGAGAATACCTTTAGAACTTGCATTTCAATTTGACTGTAAAATGGAGTCAGGAAGACATTATAATATTGATGGAAAATTTGAATATAAACCAGCCATTGTGAAAATATGTAAGATTGAATCAAATCTGAACATTAATACATTCATAAATCATCAAGCTAGTAGCAGTAAAGGAATCAAATCCTGTTTTTGAAATAAAAGTAAGATTGCAAGGTGAAAAACTTTGCAGTTCTGTATGCCCTTTCACTCTCATATTGTATTCTGAGAAGTTGTTGACGTGAATATCGCCATAGCTGAATCTCTGTTCCTACAGATTTAAAGAAGTTAGGATAAAAAAGAATAAGAGAATCTAAAAATTATTCTTGTGTTATTTTTTATAACAGTTTTCAGAATGATCATCCTTACAAGGAGGCAGTGAAATCAATGCTCTCAGACATAGATTATAGTAATGGGGCTTTTTTTTTTTTTGATAATTCAGCTTGTCAGTTATAATGGATTGTTCACACGCATATGCTCTTGAGTCAATAGTTATTTGTTTCATTAGCATGCCTGGAGATGAGGTAATAGTATATGAATATGTGTCACTCTTCTGCATTTCTTGATTTTCATCTAAGTCAACCTGAACCATGCACTCAACATGTATGGGGATGCAGAGACTGGAAGTTCTGAGGGTAATTAGGAGCATAATAACAGGAGTACATAGACAAAGAGTTAATGTGTGGTTTCTGATGGCTCAAATAGAAGCTTCATGTCCAGAGTAAGATAATTAAAGTAAAGCTTGTTAAGAGAGAAGAAAAGCTTTTTTTTTTTTTTAATTCCTCCATCTTCTACTTTGACTTATAGCCTGAATGACTTGGTCACAACATTTTGCTTAAAAAATATGATGATTGCATAGCAAGATAAAGAGTAGGAATTCCACCCCCACCCATTCCAATGATTTTGTGAAGAAGTGAAACCAGGATCAGACAGGAGGCTTTTCTTCCATCCCGGGGGCAGCTAGTCTGCTATTTTAGAAGTATGTAAGTAAGCCTTGGAAAACCCAGAGCCAACCAAGATAATGGCCTGCTGTCACAGTCACAGCGTGTTGGAACCCAAGACACTAAAGAATTCCAGCGTTCATGCCACTGCCACCTGCAGAACTGTGCAGAAACCACGAGGATGTGATGACTGGCAAAGGAAGATGCACAGGAGGCAAAACAGAGAAGGTTGTTAGAGTCATACTTACAATCCAAAAGTATGCAAGGTCAATAGAAAGCAAGATTTAAATAAGGAAGAGAGTCCCCTTTGGACAGCAAGCTTGAAGGAGACACTGTGTATGTGAACCAGTGTAGTATGGAAAGGTGAGCTTTTCTTCTTTGCCACCAATTGAGTCTTAAAATATTACGATCTCTACAAACTATTTTATAAATATCCTTAAGTAATTACAATGACAGAACTTTTTATATCTTGTATGTTTTGCTTATATTTCACTCAAAATAAGCTGGAAACCTTTAAGTAGTGTATTCACTGATTGAAATAATAGACTTCAGTTTTGAAACATTTAGAGAAGCGTAATTACTGGAAATAATAGGAACCAATGATATAGAAGCAAGAGAAAAAAATAAATGATGAATGTTGAAATTGTCTACAAAATTTAATTTTGAAATTCTTTAATAGCACTTAGGATTATGTAAACATGTGGAAAGGACCTTTAATGAATTTTCTATCTATATTTGATTGAATTTACATGATGTCTTAGGGTGGAATAAAGTGGAGTGATTTGTTTATTTTGTAGTAGCTAAGTTTGGTGAAACTTGATGATTTTGGACATAAAGATATTTCCAATAGTGGTAAAAGGGAATGCCAGGTAGTGTTGGGCTCTTCCTGGAAGAAGAACTTATCCAGACCAGTGTGGCTTCCTCCATCAGCAAGGCAGAGGGCAGCAAAGGCACAGATGCACAGGGCCTTCCAGCGTCTGCCTGCTCTCAGGCACACCTGCTGTTCCTACATCTGTCACACCATCAGCTGGTCTACATGTTCTTCTTCCGTTCCTTTCCAGACACAGCCAAGGTAGTACTGACAAACAAGGTCAGGTTTGGGGACTGAGGTGAGTGAAGCGTTTTATTTATATCCATAGACACACTCCTGTGTCTGTTCCAGTGACTTCAGGGGACTTTCCACAGCCATGGGTGTCCTGTGTCTTGTGTGAGGTAACTGTCTGGCCCAGGAAGCTCTCTGGTCACAAGTGACTGATGCTGAGGTGGGTTTGAGGATATGGAGATGAATCCTCAGTCATACTTCCTTCCATCTGTACTATCTGTCAAGCATGTTAGTAACCTGTAGGTTGAAGTTTGAGGAGGGCATTTTGTTTGTTTTCCTCTCTGTGACACTGCTGGTATCATGTTTAAGGCTACACTAAATATATTGACTTTATGATTACCAGTTTGGAGATAGCTTTGGCTTCTATATATGATGTGTTTAGTTGACTTAACTGGGAGGAATATGCATATAATATCAAACTCTTACAAGAATTTCTGGCACTAAATCACCAAGGAAAGTATCTGCTTTATGGTGATACTTTATGAGGAATTAAAACCTTCAGTTTCGGTTTTCAGCTTTAGAATTTCAGGGAGCACAAAGGAGATTTCATAAAAGATGAGGTGTGACCAAATAAAAAAATCGAAGGGTGTGACAAGTCTAAAGATTTATTTACTTGTATTGAAATGTCAGATTTACAGAGAGAAGAGACAGAGACAAAGATCTGTCCTCTGGTTCACTCCCCAAGTAGCTGCAATGACAGGAGCTGAGATGATTCAAAGCCAGGAGCCCAGAGCTTTCTCCAAGTCTCCCATGCATGCAGGGTCCCAAGGCTTTCGGCCGTCCTGTATTGATTTCCTAGCTACAAACAGGGAGTTGGCTGGCAAGTGTAGCAGTTGTGACATGAAATGGTACTCATATGGGATCCTGTCAGATGCAAGGCAAAGATTTAGCCACTGAGGTATCACACCAGGTGCAACAAGTCTTAATGATTTAGAAGACATATTCATTTCTTACACTATGCAAGCCACTGGCTCAGACTGCACCAGTCACTGATGAGCCAAACAGAATAAAGTCATGTCCTTAGAGAATCTGTAATGATGAGGATGACATTCAAACAAAATGTTAATTCTGTTCATTTTTATTTGCAATATTAACTTTGGCACTAGGAAGGAAGGAAGGAGGGAAGGACAAAAGGAAGGAAGGAAAAGAAAAAAAGAAAAAGAGAGAGAGAAAGAAAAAGAAAAAGAATGAAAGAAAGAGAAAGAAAGACCTTATACAGAGATACAAATAGAACTTGTGTGTTGAAAGGCACTACAGAAAGCTGAACTAAATTCAGATTCAAGGGGACAACAGATGTCCTCCACTTCACTAATATAATTAAAGGGCAGCATTTGTATCATAGATTTTTTTTTCTGTTTGTTCCACCATCCACTCAAAAGAAATAATTTAAATGAAATAAAATTATATAATTGGATTGAAAGAGACTGTTAGATTACTTGCCCAGCAGACATGTCTATCTTTTCTTATTTCCTATATTTTTATTTTATGTTTGGGAAAGGCACAATTCATAGAGTCAGAACATATGCAGAGAGATTGATTCTCACCTCTGCAAGTTCACCCCATATGGCTTCAACAGCAACTGTAGGCTACACCGAAACCAGGAGCCAGGAAAACAGATGTGTGTGCTAGCCAACACCTACTACCTCCCAAGGTGTGCTTTAGCAAGAAGCTGAAATCAGAGTGGATCTAAAACTCAACGCAGGCACTCCTGTAGCAGTCTTTGGGTAACCCACACAGCCTCTCAAGCACTGCACCAAGTAACTCTCTCCCATTTCTTCGCTTTAGATTTCTCCTTTGTTGTAGTTTGAAGTCACAATGTGCTCAAAATATGTAACTCTCCTGAGCTTTGAGCAATCTTAGACAATGGACCTTGATTACATTAAAGGTAAAGCTTATGCTGGGTTTTTTTCCTTTTTTGCTGGTTCTGGGTGCCATGCAAGTTCATTCTAGCCATTTTAATGTTGTAATGCAAAGGAAAATGTTTTGAAGAATGGAAAGTAAAAAGGTTTTACAATTAGGCTAATACGGACAATTCATTTGACACATGAATGAATAAAACAACTTGCTGTGTGGGCTTGAAAATATCACTTGAGTAACTGTAGATCTCAAGTTTTTGGTAATATATATGGATCATCTTTGTTTCCCAAGTAAACAAAGTTATTGCGAATATTATGGAGAGCAATGGATATTAAGTAACTTTCTAATTTTAAAGGCATACTTCCATAATATACAGAAACTTGTTTCAAATCTTTAGATTAGAAATTGATATGCAAAAAAATCAATAAAACTGTATATAGTGTGTTAACCGTAGAAAAATGCCAAATGTTTAAAACAGTTTAGATTGCTATTACAACGTATGAAAAATTTCCAAAGCATTTAGGTATGTATACATATTTCACTTTGATTTTAAAGATTGGTTTTCCATCAAAATTCATGTTAAATTTCAGAATTACATTGTTTAATAAGATTCATTAATTTATTTTTTAAAAGCTAAAAGTATTTGAGACCTTCAGCCTATTTGAGAGAATAACAATTACAGTATGAAATGTAAACTCATGCTATATGAATTTTATCACATTCATTTTGTTGCAAAAAATTTCATACAAACATGAAATAGTATAATAATCCCAAAACACCAATCATGTGTATTTAAGAAAGTCTGATGATTTCCAATATTCCTTCAAATACATTCTTTTCCCAATTTGGTGCTATAGATTCATGTGAAGTTCCCTTGTGCTTGTCTGAGTCAGCTCAGCCTGCTCTAATACTACTATAGATGATTCCTATAGGAGATTACATAACTGCATGATCAAATTTTGGTGGGCGTCCTCTTAAGAACTGTAGAATGTCAACCTCTAGATTCCTCACACATTGAAATCAACTAATCAGCTTTCTGGCTCCATTCTTAGGATTTCTAATGTCCTAAAGGCTTAGCCTCTCAATACCTCAATACGATCACATTGGAATTCAGTTATTAACAGAGTTCTGATAAGACACAAGCATTAACTCCATTGTAGTGCTTTTTGTAAATTTTATTTATTTTTTGGTGTTTATATTTCCAAACTAACATTTTATACATTGCTTATAAATAGTTGTGTAACACTTGAACTATTAACTAAATGTTTCCAAACTGTAATCCCCAAAGTGCAATGTTTGCAAGGAGATTGAAGTTTATTTTCTTTCAAATCACCTAGGAAAGCTATAAGGTAGTCCACTTTGATCTATGAGATTTTGTTGCTTTCTCATGTCCTGAGGCAGCAGTTTCCTGAGTACAAAATGAGGGCTTTCAGTATTCCTGTGATTCTTTCAACACATCTTTTTCCATCTCCACTTATATGTGTGAAGCTTCCTGTTTTTCTCCTATACTTCAAAAATTACAGTTGTTATAGTTTGAATCAATAAAAACATATGCGTGTCTACTTATCCTGAATAAAATAAAACATGAAACAGAGATCTGCCATCAGCTGGTTTATTCCCAAAGTGCCTACAACAGATGTATCTTGCTTAACTCAAAACCTGGGAATCCCACAGGGATGGCAAGGATTCAAGTACTTGCACCACTAAAGGGAGCCTCCTAGGGTACACATTAATCAGAAACAGAGCTAGTACTCAAACCAACACATTCTGATATGGGGTGTAGGCATTCCAAGCAGGTCTTAATGTTTGTGCCAAACATTGACATCTGGATCTTACTTGATGCAATTCAACACCATTTCTATTCATCTGTTTACATTTTTTGTCTTTTTAAAGACATTTATTTAGTTGAAAGAGCTACAGAGCAAGAGCAACAAAGAGGGTGAGAGAAATCTTCCATTTCTAGTTCATTCATCAGATGGTTCCATTAGCTAGGGTTGTACAAGGTTGAAATGGACAACTATGTTCATCCAGGTTTCCCATGCAATTGGCAGGGGCCTAAGTACCCAATATATCTTCTATTGCTTTGCATAGTCAATTAACATGCAGCTGCTTAGAAGTGAAGCATTGGATATGGGATGCTGCTGTCATAGTTGGTAGATTGACTCACTGTACTGCTGTATCAGCTCCAATCTCTGCATTTTAACTGCAATGTTTAATCTCACTAGATTTAATATAATTATTGACATGTCTATATTTATTACTACTTTCCAGGTAATCTCTTCTTGATTTTCTCATGTCTTTTAGCATCTTATTTTTAGTGACACAGTGGATGAACAAAAACCTGTAATGTATTATCCTTATGTTGGCACTGTAAGGAATGATTAAAAAAATAATTACATCACACAGAATCCTAGGAAGGAATGAAAATATCAGAAAAGTATGTATCCAGAGAAAATATGAAAGAGTTTCATTGATTTTTATTCTTCATCAATTTATGTTTACTTTGTTTCAATGATTATTGAACATTTAACGAAATAATAACACTATAATAACTTAGTCAAGAATTTATAACATGTATAAAAATAAATGATGATAAGAATAAAATAGGTTTCCTTTCATTTGTGATAAAATCCTTTGCTTTTGGCCAGTCAACACATCATGGGAAGAAGCAAAAAATGGCTTTCTTTATGCCAGAAATAATTTTGGTTTATTCTTACTATTTTGATACCTTTAAACTTCTGTCAAGTTTTCCCCCAAAAAATGATTTTGCTGTTCTTATGGCGTATGCTATTTGCTTTAGAATTTTGGATTTGTATATCCTAGCCAGAAGTTGTATCATTCACTTTCAATAATTATATAATTATTATTTGATGCCTATGTTTTCTGAAGTCACAAGCTTTCCTTTTGCTTTTTGTAAATGATTTCTTTTCATTCTATCTTTTTTATGTGCTGACATTTTTTCCCAAACAAAATCTTTCTTGAAACCTTCTTTTTGCCACTGTTTGCATTCTGAGCTTCACTTTGCAGTTAGGCATTGCCAACAGTAAGAAAATGCTGTGATTTGATGATTGCTCTCATTCATTTTCTTGGCTATTGCCAATGTTTAGCAAACAGAATTTGTTTGCCATAGTTACCAGGGAATCATTGTCAGGACATATCCGTTTTAGGTTGCATTGTGCTACATCTGAGCATTATATGCCAAGAGATGTCTCAGCGCTTACCACCTGCAGCATTTCCTGAAATAGCCATGCCAACTAAGACCTTTAATTATGCCTTGAACCTCTTCAAGAGGGAGCAAGAGAAATAAATAGTGTGGACTAGAGGTTATTTCTTCAATAAGAATGTAGGCAGAATGGGCCCAAGGGTGAATCACTTCAGAGTAGTTGAGATAGATTGAGCTGCCTTTGCAACAGGTTTACCGTGTATCATCCTTCTTGTTTTTTTTTTTCTGTTCCTTTGTCTCTGTACTTCATTCAGGAGCTTGCTTCCTCGTACACTGTTACTAGTTAATCTTTATACTATGATGAAAGTGTTCTAAATAATTGGGTGGTATAGCCGATATTTACCTTATTTTGCCAGTGATGAAACTAAAATAAGGGAGATTAAGCTCTTTTCTGTAAGTTAGATAATTAGTTTTTTCAGGGCTTAAACTTTCTACTTACTGACTTACATTATCCAGTACTTTGATGCTGCTGTTTCAATTCCACTGAAATAATTAGTTCTAGTAACTCTACTGCTTAACTGCAGTTCTCCATAAATTAGTAGAATAGAAGTATTTGGTGATCGTCTATATAGTTATCCAACAACACAGTCCTTCTGGCTAGTGTCTGCACTATGCACTGTTTCCTCAAAATCATCTCCCTTCAGGTGAAATGGGGGAAACGAGGGAGCAAAGATTCTATGTGAAACAAATGATGGCTACTCTGAAAGTGAAACACACCATTTTTGCGTATTTCCATTGGCAAAACTCAATGACATAACCACATTAACATCAAGAGAGGTTGGAAAAGATCCTCTGGCTCCACAGATCATACACCTACATTTTCCATGGCCACTCCGATTGATCTACTTTGATGCAGAGATGTTTAACTCAGCTATATTAAGAATAATAACAAATAACAAAATGGTAAATATTTGTTTCAATTGACAAGTATGTACCATTAGTATACACTCGCTATATCTCAGAGTCTTACCTTAAATCAGTAACTATTAAATTCAGCTACAAAATGACACTGGATTAAGAGAGGTAGAAATCTGTCATTCTTTATTCTATGTAAACGGTGTTTAGAATTAAGCTTAGGATTCAGTTCAGAGATGGCATCATATCTCTGCCATCATTAGGAAGCTAAAGGTCATCAAGCATGATGTCTGTTCTGAGGGTCATCTCATGATGTAAGTCAGCCACTAGATTTCTAATGTGTGCATATTATTGCTAGGAAAAAGAAGAAAGGGTGGGGAGCTCCAAGAAAACTCCAAAAAATCCTCTTAATGACTTTAATTTCTGTGTTACTGACGGAAACCCATTTATATGGCCGCTGCTATGAATGCTGGTAGTTTCATTCTTTTCACCTGGGAGCAGTATTTGTCCCAATAATACAAGGATTCTATTAGTAACACAGCAAAGCTACATATTTTTAATGAATAAGGAATTGTAGGCTAGTCTCTTATTTTCCTTTGACCATTCAGCACTTGTCTATAATCTCATTGCTTTTTTAAGATTTTATTTATTATTATTTTTATTGGAAAGACAGATATGCAGAGAGGAGAGGAGTCAAAGAAGAATATCTTCTGTCTGTTGATTCACTCTCCAAGTAGTCACAATGGCCACAATGGCCAGATCTTTGCCGATCCACTGCCAGGAGCCAGGAGCCAGGAGCCAGGAGCCAGGAGCCAGGAGCCAGGAGCCAGGAGCCAGGAGCCAGTAGCCACTTCTGGGTCTACCCCATGGGTACAAAGTTCCAAGATTTAGGCTGTCCTTGATTGGTTTCCCAGGCCACAAGCAGGGAACTGGATGGTAAATGGGGCTTCTGGGACATGAACTGGCACTCATATGGGATACGGTATGTGCAAAGCAAGGACTTTAGCCTCTAGGCTACCACACCAGGCCCATTCATTGTTCCTCTTTCTCTCTCTGTATTTCAAATTACTATGAATTAATGAACAAATAAATAACATTTTAAAAGAGCTGAATCAACATGTTCTATTAAATAGATTGTGCTGCTACCGATTACTCTTATATTCCCCCTCTGTTTTCTCTTTTCTTTCCTTTCTTCAAGGTTTCTACTGAAAACTGTTAGATATCATACATCACATCTAGGAATCACACCTACATAGTTTCGTCCCTTATGGAATTTGCAGTCCTTGTCTTCCATGGAAATGGTGCTGCTTTAAAACCTTTCCAGGACTCATCAACCGAATGAGTATAATTGGTAACTGTGTCTCATTAAAAAGATAACATTTCTCGGGCCCGGCGCGGTGGCGCAAGTGGTTAAAGGTCCTCCCCTTGCACGCCCGGGATCCTATGTGGGCGCCGGTTCTAATCCCGGCAGCCCCGCTTCCCTTCCAGCTCCCTGCCTGTGGCCTGGGAAAGCAGTCGAGGACGGCCCAAAGCTTTGGGAACCTGCACCCGCGTGGGAGACCCAGAAGAGGCTCCTGGCTTCGGATCGGCATAGTATCGGCCCGTTGCGCTCACTTGGGGAGTGAATCATCGGACGGAAGATCTTCCTCTGTTTCTCTTCTCTGTATATCCGCCTTTCCAATGAAAAAATAATAAAAATAAATCTTTAAAAAAAAAGATAACATTTCTCTGTTTTTATGTATGTATTTGAGAGAGATCACTCCCATCATTAGGTTCTCCATTCAAGTGTCCACCTTGGTCATTACTGGGCCAGGCCAAAGCTAGGCGGCAGGAACTTGATATGAGTTTCCTATATGGGCAGCAGAGACCCTACAGCATTCCTGGGTCTCCAATAATGAGAAGCTGCCTTGTGGGGTGGAACCTGGGACTCCAGTACGGGATGCAGGGATTCCAAGGAGTAGCTTTAACCCTAGACCCAATACCTGCCCCCAAGTAAACACTGTTCAGATTTGCAGTGAACATCATAGTAAAGGCTTGGCTTACAATTCCGTTACTTATTTCTTGAATAACTGAGAAAGTTACTTTCTTCATTTGTATCTCTTTTTCCTCGCAAAATGAGACTAATGCCCTCACATCCACCAAGACACTACAGGTGGTTAAATAAGGAGAACAGAGCATTACTGCATCACATTGTAGCAAAGATGGTCAAAACATCCACATCTTCACTGGAATAAAAATTATTCAACATAAAGCTAGTCAAATTATCAAAGATACAAGTTAAAATGTGAACATTATAGCTTATACTCGTGGCTGATTATAGTCATGCATAAAACATTATTATCAAAGAATTCATTTGAAAGAAAAATCACACTGCTTGTTTATAAATCGAGCTCATGACAGGATTGATTAAAATAATCTGTCATAGGTTTGGTCCATGATGTAGTAGGCTCACCCTCCACCTGCAGTGTCAGCATGGGCACTACTTCCTGTCCTGGCTTTTCCACTTCCAGCCCAGCTCCCAGCATGTGGCACTGGACAGCAGCAGAGGATCAAATCCTTGGACCACTATACACTTCTAGGAGATTTGGAAGAAAATTCTGGCTCCTAGCTACCAGCTTTGGTCATTGTGGCGATTTATGGAGTAAAACACCAGATGGAAGATCTCTCTCTTTCTCCTTTTCTCTATAGCTCTTTCAAATCAAAGTTTAAAAAAAAAATGTTTAAAAATATGCATTAACTTTTCCAATGGCCTAAGTGATGGACATTCTTCACGTTGCTCCTGTGCATAATTCCCAACTCCAGTGTTCTTGCCCTTAGGTAATCCACCCTCCTGTGAATGAGCAGTCTCTAACTGACAGTTCACCTAAGGTGAAAGGAAGTCACTCTCATATATAAAGGTTTATATGGCTAGTAGACATTTCAAAAGACTCTTTGTTGGCTCAGCAAAGTAAGCAGCTCTGTTCTAAAACAGAAGGGTCTTTCAGGATCTCTGAGCAGCATCTGCTGTCTAACGAACAAGAAAAATAGAACCATTATCCCCAAAATTATAAGACAATGACAATGTGAACTTGTGGGCAGATTATTTTCCAGCAAAACCTTCAGTTGAGAGTCAATACTTCACACCTGATATATTAAATTCAGTTTCGCAAAATTCCAGATATGCCATGATCACATCTGTAACATACAGAAAGCATTTGATAGCAAACATGAATTGTGTTTAGTCGGAAATTCTGTGGTTGTCCATTATGCCCTCGGAAAATTCAGAGAGCTAGATTTGTGACATGTACTTACCGGAACAATAATGTTAAGATGGTTGCAATCTCTCATCTATGTCTAGTACATTTCAATAAATTCATTTCCTACAACCTGAGTGCAAACCATTCTAGATTAATTTGCTATTTCTGAAATATTCTGATGCATTTGCTTTTTGATCTTTCTCCTAATCAGTTTGATTAGCACAAATGCTTCTCTGTCTTTTCTTAAACTGAAATTACTCTCAGCTGTTCAGGATGAATTTTTGGTACCATCCTCTTCATGAACATTTTCCCAGTACACTTACTAAACTTGATTTGCGGTTTTTTCTGTATTTGCATGGCATCTATTTTTTAAACTAACGTCATGTCTGTAAGAGTGACACAATTTGATACACCATCTCCTGTAATATTTCTGATAGGGTTCAGTGAATTTGGCTTCTCCTTGATCTTGTGAAATTGTGACAAGGCAGATGTAATTCCTTCCAAAGAAGAAAGAAGCTGATGTCTGAATACCATGTCTCTTCATGCTTGATTTTCTCCTATGTCTTTTTTTTAATTTTTAAACTTTTTAAAGATTTATTTTATTTTTATTGGAAAGGCGGATATACAGAGAGGAGAGACAGAGAGGAAGATCTTCCGTCTGATGATTCACTCCCCAGGCGGCCGCAATGGCTGGAGCTGTGCCAATCGGAATCCAGGAGCCTCTTCTGGGTCTCCCACATGGGTGCAGTGTCCCAAGGCTTTGGGCCATCCTCAACTGCTTTCCCAGGCCACAGGCAGGGAGCTGGATGGGAAGCGGGGCTGCAGGATTAGAACTGGCGCCCATATGGGATCCCGGTTGTGCAAGGCGAGGACCTTAACCACTGTGCCATCGCACCGGGCCCTCTCCTATGTCTTTTTTAAAATTTTTTTTCCTAATTCAGATATACAGAGAGGTGAAGAGAAACAAAGATTTTTCATTCTCTGATTCTCTCCACAAGTGGCTGCAATGGCCAGAGCTGAGCTGATCCAAAGCCAGGAGCAAGGGAACTCTTCCAGGTCTCTCACATGGGTGCAGGATCCCAAGGCTTTGGGCCGTCCTCAATTGCCTTCACAGGCCACAAAAAGGAAGCTGAATAGGAAGCAGGGCAGCAGAATTAAAACTGGCACTCATTTGGGATCCCAGTGCTTGCAAGGTGAGAATTTTAGCTAGTAGACTGCTGTACCGGGCCTGTCTATGTCTTATCCACAATGTAGACCAATTCTTCCATGGTAAGTTCTACAATGTGCTCCGGGTTTGTTTGTGATACATTGTGCAGACAAAAGGGCAGGAAGAGTGTAAGCTTACTGAGTTCAACAGACAGAAATTGAGTTCTGGAAAATTAAGAAACCTAAAATTTATGTAGCAAATTACTTGAAGGGGAAGATCTATGTAGAAGAATTATTACTTCAAAAATATTAATGAGAATTCCCTCAAGTTGCTTTATGTTTGCAGAGTAGAACAATATAATTATGGGAAAGCAATTAAAAAAAGAACTCACAATCAATGAAGATCTGTCCAAGTTTGAATTAGTCAAAATAGTGATAGCCTCATTGACAATTTTGGCTAAGATCTTATAGAACACCGTGAATAAGCCTTAGTAATAACATTACACTAGAAATACAGTAAAAGTTACTTTTAAATTATTCTAGCAAGATTTAAAAAGAAATTTTCCAAGGATCAGTCTGATGCATAAGTGACTCAACTGCTTTCCAAAACAGAATTTAACACACCTTAAAGAAAATTTTTAGAAAATTCAAACAGTCCTAGTAATATTTCCAAAGGAATTGAAAACTGCACATGAGAAGTGGATCTGTAATCCTATATTTAAACAATTTACAATAGAAAAGACATGGAAACAACCCAGATGCTGGTCCAACGAGGAATGTGGTACATCTACCCTATGGAATGCTAGTGAGCCATTAGAAAGAATGGAATTATACGATTTGCAGCTAGGTAGTCCCAACTAGCAATCATTCTGCTCAATGAAATAGGTCAATCCCAAAAGAACAAATACCATAAATGCTGTTATAAGGCAGCCTTCATGCAAATTATAAGATGAACATCCACTTCCATACTGTTTTTGCTGCAACCTATGGATTTTGATATTTTTGTTTTCATTTTCATTTCTTCCAAATAGTTCCTTTTCTCATATCAAGTTCTTCACTCTCTCTCGTAGATCACACAGTAGCATCATTTTACCCAAGAAGCTTTTGTGTTTTCCTTTGCATTTCTTCATTGATAACATTAGTTACTCAGCAGCATGTTGTTTAACTCCATGGTGCTGTACATTTTTTAACTTCATTCTTGCTGTTGGTTTTTGTTTTATTGCTTCTCATTTAAGTGAATGTATAGTGATGATGAAATAGAGACCCTCATAACCAAATGTGAAGATACAATGCACTATGCATCTGTGCTTCCAAACCATAGATGGACTGTCAATGAAACGTTTGGATATATCTTGACGCTGGGATACTGGACTGTCTGGCATTGTCTGTACCAACAATGTCAGGATGCACTTAAATAATAGACTGATGGACTTATGACTGCTTATGAAAGACTATACTACTGTAATAATATGGGGAAAATCAGTGGGGGGTGGAAATTTGGAGAGGGGGATAGGGAAATCCCAAACCCTATGGAATTGTGCCATAAAATTCAAAATTAAAATAATAATAATGATAAAATTTTTAAAATAAATTTGAAAAAAAAGAAAATTCAAACACTCACAATGGGCCCAGTGTGGTAACCTAGTGGCTAAACCCTAGCCTTGCATGCACTGATCCCAGATGGGCACAAGTTTGTGTGCTGGCTGCTCTACTTTGCTTTCAGCTCCCTGCTTGTAGCATGCGGAAGCAGTGGAGGATGGCTCAGAGCCTTGGCACCCTGCACCTGTGGGAGACCTGGAAGAATCTCTTGTCTCCTGTCTGCAGATTGCTTCAGCTCCAGCCCTTGTGGCTACTTGGCGTATGAACCAACAGATGGAAGATCTTTCTCTTGCTTATCTTTCTGTGTATCTTTCTAATAAAGATAACTTAATCTGTAAAAGTTCAAATACTAAAAAAAAAAGCATGGGCACAATATAAAGGGAACAAAAGGAAGAAATTGGAATGCTACACTCAGGAACTGGAGCAATTGCTTAGAAACTGCAGAAGAAACCACTGGTGAACTGAAATCAATAGTACTATTTATATTGGTGCCTAGACATTAGTGAATCAATATTTTAAAAATTGACGCATTAGTTATATGTTGGGAAATAAAAAGTAGACTAAAATGCATGTAACTGGAGCTCTAAGAATATTGATAGCACCCTAGCAACAAAAATTTTTGATGAATTTTACGAATTTGATGAAATTTATACTAATAGATTCAGTAACAGCAATAAAAATCAAAGGAAGAAAAACACAAAGAATTCCACCTAAATCATTAAAATTATAATCAGAAAGCTAAAAAAACAATGGTAAAAAGAGAAATTCAAATAACCCAGAAGAAAAGAGAATTTATTTTTTTAACAAAATTGGCAAGGATTATCACATTTATTTTAAGAAATAAATAAAACTAGAGCACAATGAAATCATATCTGAGTACTGAGTGTGCAAGTGATAATCAAAATCAATCTAGAATTGTATGTGCATTAAAATTTTTCTTGAAAAATGATTAAAGTACTTTTAAAAAATGATAAACAATGCCAGCAGATTTGCACTGTAAAAATACTAATGGATGGGCCCGGCAGCGTGGCCTAGCATCTAAAGTCCTTGCCTTACATGCCCCGGGATCCCATATGGGCGCCAGTTCTAATCCCGGCAGTTCCACTTCCCATCCAGCTCCCTGCTTGTGGCCTGGGAAAGCAGCCGAGGATGGCTGAAAGCCTTGAGACCCTGTACCCGTGTGGGAGACCTGGAAGAGGCTCCTGGCTTCAGCTCGGCATAGCATCGGCCGTTGCGCTCACTTGAGGAGTGAATCACTGGACGGAAGCTCTACCTTTCTGTCTCTCCTCCTCTCGGTATATCTGACTTTCGAATAATTAAATAAATCTTTAAAAAAATACTAATGGAAGTTGTTCACACAAAAGAATTATGTCTTCAGATATATATTAATATTTACACGAAGGACTGAAGATAAATAAGATGATCAGTATACAGTATTTTTCTCCTTTTTAATTATTTTAAAAGAAAACGTATTCTCCAATAAGAATATTGACCTATGAAAGAATACATATGTATGCTTGCGATGTCCTGCAACAGAGTAGCAATTAAGTGGGAAAGGATAAAATGAGAACACAGTATGACGTGGTAATTATTTCCCCCTGGTCTGTGCTGACCCATTGGGACCATTAGGGGAGTGCACTCTGTACTTGCCTTTTCAATAGAAAATAAAATAGAACATTCTATTTAAAAAAAAAAAATCACATGCTAAGTGTATGTCATATAGGTCAACAACAAAATGTTGGAGTATATAATTATTGATGTACCATTTACACTGAGTAGCGTAAATGGAATTTATTTACTAGTTTTATCCATTGAGAGGACCTACAGCTAGTTTAATTCCTAGGAGCAATCAGCATGCTTAGCAACTAGGTTTTGGCTTGTGTATATCTTTCTCCAGTTTCTGTTTCAGTTATGTCATGCAGACAGCTTGAAAGTCGTCACTATAACAGGAATAATCTATACAAACTGGAACTCAATGACTTTTTTGGATCCATTAGAGAACTGTGGTCACAAACAAATGGTCACCTTCACACACTGGGACAGGTATAATTGGAGAAATGGCTATGATTTGCTTCTCTGGAACAGAAACCTCCAGAACCAAAAATGTATAGACCTGCTTAAATAACGTTAGTTGCCTATTGGAGGGTGACCATGGACTAACAGAAGTATGAGAGAGCTCCTAGGTTTTATAGTCCTAGGAGCGAGAAACATGCTTATAGGCCTGAGTCCAATCATATGCTCACTCTGAGAATTTAACACATAGACCTGTCGGGTCACAAATAAAACAATATAATTGTTTACTAAACCTGCAGTTTAAGAATACCACAAGTAGTATGACTGTAAGCAACAATATACTACTTCTTCACTTTCCAGGAGTTCAAGAGTTGAAAATCAAGGTATCAGGGAGGCCATGCGCCCTCCGAGCACTGCAGAGAAGAATTCTTCTTACCTGTTGTCTTCTTGGTTGCACATTGATCCTTGGTGTCCCTTGCTTTGTGGCTTCGCCACTGCATTTTATGTGTCTGTCTTCTCATGGCATTCTCTCTGTGATTTAAGCAATACCAATAATAATTGAAAAGTACAACAAAACCCTTAGGGATAAAGGTCTACTGTAAAAGGAGAAAAATAACTTTTTCCAGAGTCTTAACCTAGCATCAATAGGAGAATTTTTTCAAGTCCCGCATCTCCAGGATTTGTATTTTATTTCACTAGAAAAGATAATAAAAACCAAATTCAACGAGAGTTAGGACTTGGAGAGAATAGGTTGACAATGCTGCAACCAGGAAAATGAGTTTAAGTTGGAGAGAAACAAGTCTGTACCACGGGAGAAACTTTTCTGAAGGTCACAGTCCAGAGGCAAAGGCCCACCAAAAGACTGGATTCAATCAGATGATGACAGAACACGCCCTCCCATCGTGCAGCCCCACCTCAGTGAGGACTTGGGATAATAACACTGGATTACAGCTGACAAAATCTGCAAGATACAGACTTTCTTTGAGAAGGAGTGCTTAAGGAAGGCCACATTTAGAGCAGGGAGACAAAAATAAGGACACAAAAGGATTTTGAATCTTCTCGCACATATAGAACAACAAACATTAAACATATCTCAACTCTGGGTCAGATTAACATAAATCCCCACACTAAAGCCCCATTTATCTCAGTCTTTATTACTGAATAAAACTTACCCAATTTTGAGAGCATGGCAAAATTTACAACATACAACAACTTAGGATATGGATACCGAAATAATCACATTGGTAATTCAAAATATCTATGGTAAATATGCAGGGCTATAAGAAAAGAGTAGATGGGGACTGTAAACAGAGACAGAACTATTAGAAATCAAAAGGTATTTCTGGAAATCAAAAATACTGTAATGAAACTAAGGATGCCTATAATGATATCAGTAATTTTACTCAAGGACTATTGTGTTTCCAGAAAGGCAAGTAGAAACTGCAAAACATACTTTAGCAGATGAAAAAGAACAAAATACAGGAAGGAAGGAAAGATGGAAGGAAGGAAAGAAGGAAGGAAGGAAGGAAGGAAGGGAAAGGAAAGGAAAGAAGGTAGGAAGGTAGGAAGGACAAAAGAATTGAATATCCAACAATTTGCTAGATATTCAAATTCAAGGATAAAAGAGAAAGGAAATGGAAAAAAGGTTTAAGTAGTAATGGCTGAGAACCTTTAAAAATTAATGACAACCAATTACGGGAACTTAAGAGAACACCAAATGAAGAAATACTGAGAACGAAAATGTATATTTCTAGGAATATTTAAATTAAGAAAACCAAAGAGAAAGAAAATATCTTTTAAAAATGATTTATTTGTCATAACAATGATTTATTCATTTATTTGTCTGAAAGGCAGGGTAACACAGAGAGACAAAGAAACAGAGAAGAAATCTTCTGCCTCTGTTGGTTAAAAAGCAGGAAGGTCAGAGGCATTGAAGCCAGAAACTTGAATGAGGCACTGCACAATGGTTACACTTGCTAACCTACTTTTCTTCAATGCCTCCAGCAAAAAGGAAATCCAAAATGTAGCCAGAATAAAAATTAAATTTCAATCTATAGAAGAGTATGTTAAGATTCATAGCAGGGACTAGCATTGAGGTATAATGGATAAAGCCAACACTTTTGGCACCAGCTTCCATATTGATGCTGCTTCATGTCTGTACTGTTTCATTTCTGATTCTGCTCCCTGAAAATCACCTGGAAAAAAAATTAGAGAAAGATTACCACATTATTTGGGCCCCTGGTCACTCATATGGAGGACATGGATAGAGCTTCTGGATTCTGGATTTGTTCCTCTGGGGCAGCCCATTACAGACCTCTGGGGAGTGGAACGGCAGAAGTAAAAATCTCTCTCTCTCTCTCTCTCTCTCTCTCTCTCACACACACACACACACACACACATTCTACTTTCTAGTTTTGTCTGTGGTTTCATTCTTCCTTGCTCATGGATTCCCACTTTTCTGTATCAACTAAATTGGAATAAACATTTTTTAAAATCATCTACTGTGTTTTCACTGTATTTAAAGGGTACTTAAGGCAATCAAATCCCCAGGGTTGAAGTAGATAAGTCAACAAGATGACGTACTTATTGTCCAAAAGCAAAAAACAAAATCAATGTCCAGACTAGGTCCTTCAAGCTCCAGCCATCCAAAGCAGTTCAGGTGAGAGGTACCTTAACGGGAAAAGATTGTGAGGTCCCCAGCACAAATGTGTCTGTCTACAGTCCTAAGGAATTTAGATGCTTCCTCATGTTACAACTACCTTCACTGAGTGGAGGTTGGATCAAAGCTATCCCATGGAGAGTCAAAAGGCTGAAGAAGGTATTAGAAGCCTTCCAAGGCAAATTATCCTGGAACTTCATTTTCCTAGGACTATAAAAAATGATACTAGTTAGGGTTTTTATTCAAAGGTGGTGACTGGAGTCCCCTAAGCATTACGGTTATGTAGGAAATTGAAAGTTGCCTGGAGACTCCACTCATCTGTAAGGGACCCTAAACGTAACATAGCTGAGAAAACAATATAACAAATAAAACAACTAGAATAGGTAACGACTGCTTCCAATCAATATTCAGATAGGAACCTACCAAAGCTTTGCCTCTGTAAACCAGATTAGGGCACTTCTCGTGATAGAGAAATGCCATGTGAACAGTGTTCCACTTGATTCTGTTAACTATTCATTCCTCTCTTCAGTTGCAAGATGCCACTACTTGAATTCATTTCTGAGTGAAGAAGGTTCCTGGATCTATCCTGGAATGTGAGTTGGTGTCAATTATATATATATGTTGTTCTTCTAAGGAAGCCGTTGATTATTATTGTACTTCTAAATGGCTTAGGGTGTTCCTGGAATGCTGAGATGGATGAAAGAATCTTAAGGCTATTCTGAGACACAAAACTTTCAAGGATTTGCAGAATGAGAGTTTCACCTCCCCTAACCTGGGTGATGCCAAAACTGGAAGTAGTTACAGGAAGATTACTTTCCTCTATTACTTGGGAAGAATGAGGAGTGAAAAGTCACAGGATTGGTAAGCAAAGGTCTATACTTAAGCAATGGTAGGGGCATTGGAACCTGGAGAATCTGAAACAATTTACTCTCTATAACTTGTGTTTTCAGAGTATGAACCAGAAAAACTAAGCTTGCAACAGTATTTGCAACACTGTGGAGATAAACACCCCAAACAAGAAGCAGCTAAAGCTGCAAGCAATCAGCTTGAATCAGATTGTTTGAATACACAATGCTTGAAGATTTGTGTTGCCAACAGGACACATGTGCGTGCTTTCCTCTTTCCTAGATCCTGGATATTCAACTAACTCTGGCTACTAAAGCCCTGGAAAACTACTTTTCATTTAGGCAACTTTTTAAGCAAATCATACCTTTTCACAAGTAAATAGATCTCTTTTTCTGAGTAACGTCTCACTGAGGATGATTGTTTCATGGCATCACAAGTGGACCCCTTGTCTCCATTAACAAAATATATATCTGAAAAGAATATGCTTCAAATATGAAGGGAAAAGAAAACAGAATTTATCATCAAGATAATTTTTTTCTTTGCAAAAAAAATGCTCAGAGACATATTTTGGGCAAAAGGAAAATGATGTAAGCCAGAAACTTAAATATAAATTTTAAAAGGTATAGAAGTTCATTACAAAGCTCAGCACAATAACCTAGTGGCTAGATCCTTGCCTTGCAAGGACGGGGATCCCAGATACATGCTTCTTTGTATCTTGGTTGCTCTGCTTTCCATCCAGCACCCCACTTGTGGCATGGGAAAGCAGTAGAAATTGGCCCAAGGTCTTGGGACCCTGAACCCATGTGGGAGACTTGGAAGAAGCTCCTAACTCCTGGCTTTGGAATGGCTCAGCTCTGGCTATTGCAGCACTTGTCAAGTGAACTGGCTGATGGATGATCTTCCTGCCTCTCCTTCTCTTTGTAAATCTTCATTTCCAATAAAAATAAGTCTTAAAAAAAAAGACTGCTGACTCAAGGTTTGCATTGGAGAAAATTCACAATGATTCTGGAGCAGCATATAGTGCAAGGGAGTAAGAAAGCTCTCAAAAACCAAACTAATGGGGTAAGGGGTGGTCATTACAACATGCTGGTCCCCCAACCAAGTCTCATTAAATATAAAAGGATGGAAATCAAATGGAGTTTTATCTTATCTTTAATGGCCATGAGACTAAATTAGAAAGCAGTAGTCAAGAGAAAGGAAAATCTCCATATATTTACAAGTAAAATGTATTTTTACATCATAACTGTATGGGAGTGGCCATGAGTGAGTGTCAGGCTCAGTTATGGGAGCTTAAAAGTGGTGACCAATCTTCAATGGAATTGAAAATATTTTTTATGAACCTTGGGTGGGAACTGAAGCACCATGTGGTCATAGTTGTGGTAGACCAACAGTTGACACCTTGGGCAACACCTCAAGGACTGGGCATCCAGTGCACTTGCCAACATTATCCTTTGTAGAGAAAACTCTGGGATACACAGAAAGAGAAAATAACCTTGAAAGTGCAAGTCCTCTCAATGCCAGCCAGAGCTAGGAAGCTGCAGCCCCAATAGCAAAGGGAGACAAAAGCTTCTAGCATGTGAGCTAAAATTCTTATTTCTCCCAACAGAAGCTTCTAAATTGGATCCAGTACTCAACTGTTCCTGCAGAGGTTCTCATGGGAAGCCTTATCTGTCAACATCCAACTGCAGTTTCCTGTTATATAATCACCTCCTGCACTCCTCTGGAGGATACTGAAGATGGACTTGTGATTTAGATGAAACAAATGAAAGCTTAAAAGACCAACAATGCAAAGTGTGGACAAGATATAGACACTTCTGGTGAAAAAGCCAAATAGTACAGCTAATATACTTTATTAGCTTAAGCACTTGCTTCACTGTTACTGGATGTTGACAGTTAAGGCTTCCAAAACAGTCTATAACCTAGGGACGCCTAGACGCTAAAACATGCAGACGGACCCAAAGTTCTCATTTTTCCTTCCTAGAAGGAGACTTCACCAGAAGACTGTTCACAGTGGAATTATATTAATATCTAATCCCTTCTCTCTAATTTGGATATCTCTGTCAAAACTTTTCACTAGAGTGACTGAAACCTGTATGTTTTGTTGTTCTTTAATTCTCCTTTGCTCAGTTCTGTGTTCTTTGCAACCTCTTCCCCAAATCCCAGCTGCTGTAGCCAGAATACTCTCCAGTTAACTTAATTCTCAAAGTTTTGACAAAGAAACAACCCAATTCTATCTTTTAAAATTTCATCTTGGTCTATAATTCTTGGAGAATCTGAATTATGAATAAAGATCTAGCCTTCATTCTTTAAAGCACTGTGTTTTCTTGGCTATAGATCTTGTGGAAAATTTCCCTAATGCTCAAAATCTCCACACTTACCTGAGCCCTGGACTATCACAATGCTACTCATATATAAGGCTATGGTTCTTCCATGTCTAGTATTTAATTTCTAGCAGTGGTACAGTTTCTTAATGTGGATGGTTTAGAATTATCATTTTAAAATGTTCACCATTTTATAAAAATGCAATTCTATCTCAGTGCTAGTGCATTTCTCTGATGACTTATACCATTAGTTGCTTTCGTATTCACTGGACTTCTAGTTATTGTATGTTTGAACTATTTCTTTTGTCCATATTTCTATAGAGTCTATAACTTTTTTTTCTTCCTGAATTGCAAGGGTTCTTTAATGTAAGTGTTTTGTTAACAGTAGTTATATCTAATATTTTATCTCATTTGTTAGTGACTTTCACATTCACACTTGATAGTATCTTTGAATGAGCAAATGTTTATTTTTTAAAAGTTTTGTTTTATTTATTTAAAGAGAGAGAAAGAGAGGGGAAGACAGAGAAAGAGATCACCATCCATTGATTCACTCCCCAAATGGATGTATCTACTTTGGCAGAGCCCGGCAGCAACCAGATGTCTGGAACTTCAAAAGTGTCTCCCATATCGGAGTCAGGGGACAAGTATCAGAGGGAACTTCTGCTGCTTCCGCAGATACAGAGAACTGAAACAGAGGTGGAGAAACAAACTCCAAGTGGTGCTCAATTGGGATGCTGGTATCACAGATGGCAGCTTAACCTCCTTCATGACAATAGTCCCAAATAAAGATCATTAATTTTTATCAAGTCCAATTTTATACAATTACTCTGGTTAATAGTTTGGCAAAATACCTAAAATGCTAACCAAATGTGTAGATCCAGGGACTAGTGGTTATAGTTAAAATCTGAATCTGGAGATTATCACCACCAGTAGACCATCACTGCGTTTAGGTATAGTTCCACAATTAGATATTCTAATCAATGAGAAAGCACAGCCTAAAATAACACAGAAACATGTGAATACATCTAGTAAGCTGAGGGAGGACTGAGTCATGTACTAGAGTGTATGTCCCATCATGTTTAAATCTAAAATAAACACAGCCCTAATTTACATGTGCAATTATCAGACATCAGGAGAGTGATTAACCTTGGGGTGAAGGTGGGGCCGTATGACAAGAAAGGAGCAAAGGGAGGGTTTTGGAATTCTGGCAATATCTATGCCTTGTTTCAGAGAACAAACACTTCATATGCGATGAGTAGTGAGAGCAGTTATGATTGGTGTCCCTGAATTTTATATTATAATAGTTCCAAAAATGTAGTTCTAAACACAAGATCTTATTTGAGCCACATTTTGTAACTGGTGACACAAGGGCCGCATCATTATTTGAAAGATGGCAAAATGGGGGATTTGGAAATTCATAGCCATCTAATAATTCGCTTGCACCAAGTATACACTTGGAAATTGAGGACACATTAGTTAGTAAGACATAGATGGTACTTGTAGTTCAAAACTGAAGAACCGTGGGGAGTAATCATGGTTTTTCACTCACCCCCAGAGTATATAGGCAAAAGGCATCATAGAATCTTAGAGGCAGGAAGAACTACACTACCCTTTCTGTTTGCACGCCAGAATAGGGCCAGGAGTACAGGCTTTGTAGTGACTCTAATTCAAGCTAGAGTTGTAGCTTCAATATGTAATCCCTGAGTGACTCAAGGCAAATTACTTAGTTTCTCTGTGGCTCTGGTCCATCATGTAAAAGTAGTGTTAAAAATATCTGCCTCCAAGTGTGGCTCTGAGGGTAAATTTTAAGCACTGGAAGCATGCCCCAGCACACCACCCAATAACCAGCAGCTGCTAGACCAATTACTATCCCTTCTCTCCAGGTGACTTGAGGTGAGTGACTCAAGGCCCAACATCCCTTGTGTGCTTCTCCAAGCACACACAGGCACAATATAATGTGTTAAATGAACTGGAGATGAGAGGGGCTTGCTATGTGGCCCTGTCCTCTTTCCAGGGAAAAACGCATGTGAGACTCTGGATTTCAGAACGTGTGGGTTTAGAGATCCTGTGACCAGCCAGGGAAGCAGAAATCTGGTTGACAACACAGCTCTGAGACTGCAGATCAGTAATCCCTTCAGGGTAGAAAGCAGATACAGCAGCCTGGATAGCACACAACTGAGGAGTTTGAGTAGGGCAGTGATCTTAGATGAGCAAGGACCACCATCCTGGGCATGTGATGCAAAGCCTCGAGAATGTGTCTGAATTCAGCGCTCTGAGCCCTGGCACCTGTCATCACCAGTGACTGCTGATGAGTGACATCCAGCCCTTTGCTGACACTGTCCTTCCTTCTTGTCTTTCACTCACTGTTGATCCTGTTTTCCACAAACACATTAGACCTGGAATTTACTGCAAACTACCCACTGCTTTTCACTGCGGGGCCTGTGTGCTGTACAGGTGTATTTCCATGGTTACTGCATTCTGTGATCCGTTCTCTCCTAACGTGTGCTTGTGCCAGAAAGTCCATCGGCAAGAGTTGACACTTTTTCCATGAAAGTGAAAGAAGAAGGCATACAATCAGATAAACATCTCTCAGATGGTATAACCAGCCTAAACATTCACTGTGTTGGAATTACCTGCTTATGTATTTGTCTTTATCTGTTTAATAATTGGCCCTTTGAATTAATGGGATATGTCTTATCTGCCCTGTATTTTCTGGTACCAGAACACAGTAAGCACAAATATTTGATTGACTGCAGAAAGACATAGTCAACTACACTGAAAGTTGAAATGTATTTACAGATAGTGTATCTTGATCCTCATTTTACTGAGGAAAACTCTGACATTGGAAAAGAAACAGGAAATATTCAAAAATTTTTAAAAAGACAGTGATGTAGGAGCCATCCTATTCTGTAGTAGCTTAGAAAAGCATGTCCCAAACTACATTGCTACAGGAGGTCTTCTCTTAAAAGGCTATGTCTAAGAATTTTTTAGGACCACTTGCATATTTTACTTATTCAGATTATTGGTAAAACCAACACTTTAATTTATCTCCTGTGTGTCCATGGTCACGTTAGGTAGATGCTTGTCTTCGCCCTAGAGATCTCTTTAATCATGTAGTGCAGTACTACCCTTTCCTCAGAGTTGAACATGAAGTTCAAGAATATTTATCAAAGATACAATAACAGAATGGACTTGCATGGCTAGCACCCACCCACAGAGTGGCAGCACCCACTGGCATATGTGTGAGCTGGGTCTAGGGGCAAGTTGGGATGAGCTAAGCTGCATCACTCATGCAATGTGCATGAGAGCTGCATGGGATATGGGATGAGCCAGGCTAGGCTGCAGAATGTGCTGGTATGTAGAACACTGACTGTTAGATACTGGAGAACAATGCTTCCTGTTGACTTCACACTCATATATAAAAAGCAAAAGACAGTCATGGCTGCATCCAATCCTGCTTCCCATATTGTTAGGGATTGCCTTCAAAGCTTATTCTACTCATAAGGAAGTCAGGGTTCCATCTACTTCAAGAGTTACCAAATAACCAGCACAGGCAGGACTTGCTCAAAGGAAACATTTATTTACTTGTGGCAAGTGAAGGAGACAGTGGGAAGGCTTTGTTTCCAAAAGAAATTGCTTCCCTTAAGATTCAATTTTCCATTGCACTTATAGCAATGGAAACAGGTAGTCCAGCACCAAAAAAAAAAAAAAAATGGGAGTAAGAAAGGTTTTTCTGCCCATGCCACACACATGGTCATACATTGCATGTTGAGAACTGCCTCAGATTGATTTACCTCATCATACATTGATTGGCTGATGGATGGTCTGACATGTTCTGATTATAGTGCTAGAAGATAAGGCTTCCTGGAATATCTTCTGGAAACAAGCTCTAAAACAATACGTTGGTTTGGATCCTCAGCCCCGTTTGAGTGCCTTCCTCCTGCCCAAGCCCAGCAGACTTTGACCATAAGTATTAGCCCGTATGGCCAGCTGTGATCTCTTGCTCTACAATCTAAAAGATACTTTTTAGTATTAGTATACTTAATATATATTTAGTAGGTTTAGTATACTTTGACAAAGTATGGTTCCCTCACACTTCCATGTTCTACTAAGCAAAATCTGTCTACGTACATACGGAGATTTTACATTGATATCCCTTCCCCAATATTGGCTACCCAAAGGCTGAAGAGTAAGTGGTATTTGCATGTATGTATGAAAACGTTTTTCACAAACTCTTGCAGAATTTCCCTTAAAGAAAAAAAAATGATTATTTTCATATAGAACCACAGATGGAAATGCACGCTAGGCTTAAACTATCCATTTTGTTCCCATTTTCCTTAATCTAGTTCTTGCACCTCTTTCCTTAAGAGCACTTCTCTAAAGACTTGAAATTCATTTGATTAGATGTCACTAGCCAGTGACACCTACTTGTGATCCTTGTAATCACTGAAAACCAGTAACATTTATTGAGTGAATAGCATATGCCAGACACTATGCTTAGTATTGAACACAAATTCTCGTTAATCCTAAAATCCTGCTGAAAGGTACAACGATGGATTCTAGTACGATTTAAGGAAGGTTTGGTTGGTTGTGGTCCAAATCCTACAGTTCATTCTCCCTACAGTTGCCAGCCAAACAGCACATTTACCAAAACACCAGCAACCAAATGGAAAGAAATGTTGGATATTGTTATCTTGGAAAGCCCAGAGGTGAACGTCTTATGAAATATTGGTAGATGCAATTAGCTGAGGCCCAAGGTTTAGGGGAGTGAAGATTTTACAGGCAGAACAGATTCAGCATTCTATTCAACTAGGCTTCAGCTTGTACAGAGACTGTAACAAAGCATAAAAGTGATCAGCTTCCTAAACAGATGCTGAGAATAAAAGAAAAAAATTATCTTCAAATCTTGCTACGAAACCCAATGAACTCAGGTTTAAAGCAGTGACATTTACTTTCCTAAACCCTGTGGAAAATCCACTGAAGTCAGAGAGTAAGCAGAGTTTAAATTAGAACATAGAGGCTGATTTATACTCTGATCCTTCTCCATTGGGTAAAGCAGGGTGTAGAATAGTTATGCTAAAATTTATTTGAATTTTTATAACTTTATCCACAGGCCATACAAAATTGAAAACTTAAAGCTTAGCATGCTACAAATTGAATTTTCTTTGTTTTAAAGATTTATTTATTTTTATTAGAAAATCAGATATACGGGGGGGGGGGAGATAGAAAAGAAGATCTTACATCTGCTAATTCACTCCCCGAGTGGCCGCAAAGACTAGAGCTAAGCCAATCCAAAACCGCAAGCCAGGAGCTTTTTCTGGGTCTGCATGTGGGTGTAGGGTCCCAATACTTTAGGCCAATCTGTCCTCCCATGCCTTCCCAGGCCACAAACAATGAGCTGGATGGGAAGCAGGACTGCCTGGACACAAATTGGCACCCATATGCGATCCTGGCATGTGCAAGGATAGGACTTAAGCAGCTAGGTTACTGCACCAGATCCAGATTGATTGAATTTCAAGTCCTGCCTACAGTTGCTTTGACAGCATCAAATCAAATGATTTCCTGATCTTCACAAGGTTCATGGTCTGAAAATTCCCTATACCCATGATAGAAGAAGGAAATGAAACTTAGTGAAGTTTAAATCCTTGCCCATGATCACATGAGTAAAAAGTCACAAGAGACTCAGTTTCTGTCTCTAAATCTTTAACTCTTACTCCTCTAGTGAAACTACCTTCTAATTTTTGACTCTTACCATATCTAAATATGTAAGAAGTCATTTCCTTCAAAACAATTTCCACCCATAATTTCCAGGAACCAACAAGGTTTATCTTTCATTGATGTTCTTGAACTTGACATGCCTTTACCACAAGTCTGACACTGCTTTCTTCTTTGCTTTTTTTTTCTTTCTCTTCTCTTGATTTCTTTTCCTTTCTTTTCTCTACTGAATCAGCATCTTTGAGGTATTGGCTCCTGTAAAGCATCTAAAATGCTCATTTCTGTGGTCTGTGAACATCTGTGAATCCTTCCGGAGGCCATGCTGATCTGTACCACCACCTCACTTCTGCACCAGAGAAATGAATTTGAAGTCAGCCAAGACTGACACTCACTAAAACCACTAAACTGGACTGGAAAAGCCTGAATCAGTCAGCAACATTAGGCGTCTAAAGATGCCTAATCTTAGTCAAACTGTAATTTCCCATAACTGACACTTATTATTATGATAATGATTTGTGTAAAGCTAGTCATGTATTCTTGCAACTTTTATTTCTGGTATGTACAACATAAATCTTGGAGCTGGCATGGTGACACAGCAAGCTAATCTGACTGTGACCCAGGCATTATACATGGACACCTGTGCTGTAATCATTTCATCAGAATCTTCATCTTATTTATTCCTGTTTCTGTTAAAATGAACTTGCTCAATGTTATTTTGGAGGATTTAGTCTAGGCAACAAGATGTGTTACTGGGTAGATATACTCACACTGGCTCGAATAAACGTCCTCATTCTCACATCCATTGTGCTTGGACTTCCCTTTTAGATGAAAAAATCACAGGTCTTGAGGAGTCCAAAGAGTGTCACATTAGCATCTAGAGTTTTCTAAAGAAATTGCAAGGATGTACCTGTGCATTTTAGAGAATCTGCATCTTCAGTTTTCTCCATCCCATCTTTGTACCTTTCTGTGTGTGGCCACACTATGCCTGTGTGTAGTCAGCATACCTGTGACAAAGGCAGGGTGTCTCTTTGTGTGTCATTCTCTTCCATTGTGCTGTCTGAAGCCTTGAACCAACTGCCCTGATCAGATTTTTAGGATTTTTATAGGACATTTCAAAATCCCAGTGGCAGATTAGCTTTTTTTTAAAGATTTTTTTTTTTATTATTTTTTTATTGGAAAGGCGGATATACAGAGAGGAGAGACAGAGAGGAAGATCTTCCGTCCGATGATTCACTCCCCAAGTGAGCGCAACGGTCGATGCTATGCCGATCCGAAGCCAGGAGCCTCTTCTGGGTCTCCCACGTGGGTGCAGGGTCCCAAAGCTTTGGGCCATCCTCGACTGCTTTCCCAGGCCACAGGCAGGGAGCTGGAAGGGAAGCGGGGCTGCCGGGATTAGAATGGGCGCCCATATGGGATCCCGGGCGTGCAAGGCGAGGACCTTAACCACTGCACCACCGCTCCGGGCCCCCAGATTAGCTTTAATATGATCAGAGAGCCTTACTAAATGTTGAAAATGGTCTCACTCAATTTAGAGAGCGTTAACATGCCACTCATGTTTAACATGAAAGGAAAGAGTAAAATTAGTGTGAAGGAACCACTTTGTTCCTGGTTCTACTTGAGCTGCCAGGCTTCCTACACTCACAGAATGGGGGTGTACATGCTTAATGGAGCTGTTGGCAATGGCACTTTCCTTGGATGTTTTTGGAAGCAGACTCTTGTTCATCTACCTCTGGTCTCTATCACCGGGTTCTGTCTTATGTCGTTATAAGGCTAAACTGTCCAGACTGCTACACTGGAAAGATATCACCTTTGCCCAAGTCATAACCAACTCTCATTTCTGTTATCTCAATTCTAAACTAGAGACACATCCCATCAATTTAAACTTAATGAAGTAGGGGCTCTTGAATTTCTCACTTAGGGAAGCCAAAAATATTTCCAGTGTCTGAATACTCAAAAATTTGTCGTAGAATTCTAAACCGACCAGCCAAACAACAACAACAACAACAACAACAACAACAAAAACCCAAAGTAATACGCCATGTTTCTAGAACATCAAAGCAGTTTGACTTAGAAAAGTAAAGGTTTGCATGGTAATGACTTTCAATCTTCGTTTACCTAGCAATGACTTTGAAAGTCTCACCATATAATGTGATAGGAGATTGATATGGCTCCCTGAGATGTAGGCTTAAAAGAATACTAATTTGGAAATAGACAACACATGCCCTGAATTCTGTTAGAAGCATTCATCTTGATACATCATAACTACCTATGGCAGGAGTAACAAAACTGATGGCAATGTAAGTTTTAGAAAAACAGTATAAGTAAAAATGTTTATTCCAGGTAAGGGGATGAGAAGGATCTGGAAAGTGTTGATTGCATTCATTCATCATGAAGTCAAAAATGGTGCCATTCAAAAAGCAAAAATAGCAGTGCTGACACCTTGCAATTAGCAGGCAGAATAGCAGGTTGTTTGAATTGATTGTGGAGTTTCTTTGGAGACAGATTTTGTATTAGGACCCAGTGTGATGGCTAAATCCTCACTTTGTAAGTTCCAGGATTCCATAAAGGTGCTGGTTTGTGTCCTGACCACTCTACTTTCCATCCACTTCCCTGCGTATGGTCTGGGAAAGCAGTAGCACATGGTCCAACAGTGTGGGACCCTGTACCGATGTTGGGGGTGCCTAAAAGAAGCTCCTGGATTTGGATTAGCTTAGTGGCCATTGGGGAGTGAACCAGTGATTGGAATGTTTTTCTGTCTCTCCTTCTCTCTGCAAATCTGGTGTGTCTTTCCAATAAAAATAAATTGAGTAGTAAATGTTGATACACATGGGGTAATAAAAACAGAGCTTATGTCAAAAAAATTAAGTCCTGTCTCATGGAGAATTTTTGACAGGTTCTGATTTGGAGATTGCTGTGTTAATTACAGAGAAATGAATGAGAGACAGATGAAAAACATGAAGAAAGCAGCTGAAATTTTCTGAGTAGCCCAGAGTTCAGGTGGACATGTGCAATTCTTGTGGCATGAATGATGAATTCTTGTCCACTTCATATGAAAGTAATTTTCTCTCATGGCAAATGTTTGGGAAAATATTAAGGAGTCTATAAGGAGTCTATAAATAGTAATACAATAGTTTTTATTTTGTATTTTTATTTTCTTTTTTTCTGTGGAATTGTATATCCTTACAACTTCTGTTTTTGCAATGTTAAGATTAGAATGCACGTAATAGTGGTTTACAAACTTAACATTATTGGAATTGTATGCCTGTGGTAATGTTAATAATATTTTAGAAAATGATAGAAAATTCTTCCTAAGTGATAATAAAATCCAATTTTCTAAAAAGCTGAAGAGAAATAGACAAAAGGATGAAAACAAAATTCAATAATAATACCACCATTTCTTGGAGATAAGCACTGATGAACACACTTCAAGCATATTTTGACTAAAATACATCTTTGAAATTGAGATTGGCAGTTTTAAAATGGTTCAGAACATCTTGCTATTGCTTAATAGCACACTGTGAACATCTTTTTTTTTTGCTTGTGATAAAATCATTTAGGAGTATTTAAGTGTTGCATAATATTGCATCATATAGATATATCATCATTTATTCATGCCTAACTATAATTATTTATTCATGCTTCAAAGCCAAAATTATACTCAAAGTCAGCTCATTCCTTAATGCTTTCATTACAAATCAAGAAAGTAGCCAAGCATGAAGGAAGATTTAGAATTTATAAAGATATCAAATTTTTAAAAAGATGTCAAGTAAATGAAATTGGGAAAAGCAGAAACAAGGATCCAGTACAGAGAAATCGAATGCCAGTGGATTGGCGAGCAAAACCAGCAATAGACGCAATGAGTAAAGAGAGTCGGGACATTGCTTCTTGAAAATGGGAATTCATTGTGATCAGTTCCTCTTTCCAGTGTCCACAGCGCTTACCTGGATTCATTACCTCACTTTATATCAGTTTACAATCAATACAGAGGTGACTTGTTTAATAGGGATTAAATATAACAAGTATCCACAAAATCAGGATGCTTTCATTTTGAATTAAAATAATTTAAATTGAACACTCAAACATTTTAATTACAATACTCAAATAGTTTAATTAGAATTAAAGTAATGTAACCCTGATTTTGGATGATCAATTTTTTGGATGATAATGATGTCTACATACACGATATGGGTGCAATCCAGGATTAGGGGAAAGTGGGTGAGACCATTGTTTCCAAATTTTCTTTTTCTTCTTCCTGTATCTGGGGACTGCCACACCCATCCTCTCAACAACCTCAGTACCTGGGGATGGGGAATGGCCACCCAATGTCATCCCAGAGTCTCTAATGTGGAGCATGCTCCGAGGGTTCTGCTCAAATGGTTCTGATTGTTCTTTAATGCTGTCAGTCTCAACGATCCAAAGATGAGGAAATCCTTCCAAGGTCCATTGGCTGACATAATTCACCCACATATTTGCTGCCAAAGCTTGGCTGGGGTGCTGACCAATTTGCTCTGCCCTCTTTTCTCTGCTATAGTATGAGATTGTCCTCCACAGGCCCCAGTGGACTACCATATCTTTCATATCTGGACATGCTATCCACTGCTCCATCTTAGCCACAGTTCTAACACATGCACTCCATGGTCAGACCATAGATCCTGTGGTCTCCCCATGGTTGGGGTTCTGAGTCCAGCAGTTCAGTTGGGAATCCCCAAAGAAACATCATCAGAAGTAATCTCAGACCTGACTATTGTGTGTGCTTGCTAGTTACCCACCTCAGCATATACACACACTAGTAGTTGTAATTGCTGTGCACAGTAATGGATGCTGTGGCCCAGCCCAATCCTTCCTACTACACACATGGTCCTTACATACAGCAAAAGGGAACCTCAGCATAGTAGGAGTACCCCCAATCATCCCCACCAGTCCTGCCCCCAGAAATTGTTTCTATGCTTGCAATACATGTAGCAGATTGGTTCAGTCTGTCTCATATTGCATTCAGCTCTCAAACACATCAATGGGTGTTGAAGCCTAGCACAACTCAACTGATCCCACTATCCAACCTACACTTATGCCAGCAGGTGCCACTGTCTGTCTAGCCAGACCTACTCACAGCCCTGGTTCTCATGTTCACCAGCAGCAGTTGCAGTCCATCAGAGATGTGTCCACATTTTCATTACTGGGCCCACTCTCAGACCTGGATTGTGTACTCTGCAGTTGGTTCTGCATTCTAGCCTCACAGGGCTCATCCCCAGTCCCAGCACTTGCCAGCTAATGGTATGTTAAAGCCCAATCAGACTGCATTTACTCTGACTCATGAATGCACCAGGGATATAGTCAGTTAGCCTAGTTCACATGCAGGCTAACAGGTGTTGTAACCTTGCCAGCCTGATCTGCCACCATTGCAATTCTCATGCTCACCAGTGGGAACAATGGCCCAGCAGGAGAGCCCTCTGCTCTCCTCTACCAGGCTCACACCTCATCCCTCCAGGCTCTTACATGTGCTGGTGCATGTTGCGGCCCAGTCTGACCTGGCACACCTCACCTTAGCGTTTGTCGGTGGTTGCTATAGGTTGGCCTGGAATGGTCTGCTCCTAGTTTTAGCTCATGCTGACTAGTCCATCCTGGCCAATCTCCAGTTCTGGCCCCAGTGTTGGTATTGTAGTCTGACCAAGCCTGTCCTGCACCCCATCCTGGTTCTTAATATCTGCTAGTGGGTATTACAAACTGGTCCAACATGGTCTCCCCAGACCTGACCCACACCTATAATGGCAGATATTGTGACCTGACCTGGTCTGGTCTATTCCCAGCCTTGGTTCTTGTATTCACCTGCAAGGAGTGCATCCTGACAAAGCAGTTTCAAGCTGACAAGCTGTTTTATCAGGTCTCCTCCTAGTGGCAGATCTCACACACATCAGTGGGTCCTTGGCCCATACTTACTTAGTCCATCTCCTGTACTGGCAGGAACAGTGGCTTTGCCCAACTAGCCCATACCCATTCTGGTTCTTACTGTTTGGCGGTTCAGCCCAGCCATGCCTGGCCCATGTCTAGACACAGCTCTCGCATGGTTCAGCGGCTGCCAAAACCCAGCCCAGCCCATCCAACATTCACCCTCAATCTCACGAGCACCAGTGGGTGCTGGAATCTAGCCCAGTCTGGCACACCCCAGACCCAGGCCACATCATTTCTGAGGGACAGTGCAGCAGTGTCCAGCCCAGATTGCTGACCCCATTCTGGCCATCCCATTTACCAGTGGGAGTCACAACTCAGCTGAGGTGTCCCCTTAGCTCCCCAAGCAGGCCTGGTCCCAGCCACAGATCTTGCACAAGCTATTGGTTGCTCTGACCCAGCTCAGCATAGTCTATCCCATGTCTTGACCTTTGCAACTGGATGCTGCAGCCTGACCTGACCTGACCTGCCCCCAGTCCCAACTCTTGCTGGAAGGTGCTATAGCCTTGCCCAGCCCAGTCTGCTCCCGTTCCTGGCTCATGCACATACTTGACCTGACCCTGCCAGTTCCATCCCACTCCAGAAACTACCCACACTCTTGCCGACAGATGGAGCTGTGTTGACTGGCCTGATCAACACCCAAAACTAAATTACATGCTCACCAGCATAGCTACAACCCACAAAGAAAATTTCCAGTGTTCCCCCACCAGACCCACTCCCAAATCCAGATCTCACATGTCAGCAAGTGCTAGGCTTTGATCCAGCATAGTCTGCCCCTGCTTTCCCAGCCTTTGTGTGCGTGCTTGCGAATGTTACAGCCCAACACACCCCACACCCTATCCTTGGATATGCCTGCAGGTGCTGAAGCCTGGACCAGCCTGGCCTATTCCCATTACCCATGAGGTTTGAAGGATTCCATGGTCATGCCTAGCTCAGCCCAAGCTCTTAATCAAACTAGGAGAAGGTGCAGTTCCACAGTGGTGAGCCCACAAATCCCCCACAGAATCTGGCCCAGACTTTATTCTCTTATGTGCTGGTTAGTGTCATGGCCCAGCTTAACATTATTGGTCCCCTGTTCTGACTCTCACTGGTGGGTAGTGTAACCTAGCCCTGCCAGATAGACCCCCAGTCCTAGCTTTATTGTACACTGCTGAGTAGTGGTCGACAATGATCCATGTTTCTTTTTTTTTTAAAGATTTATTTATTTTTTTTTATTATTTTTTCATTGGAAAGGCGGATATACAGAGAGGAGAGACAGAGAGGAAGATCTTCCGTCCGATGATTCACTCCCCAAGTGAATGCAACGGGCCGATACTATGCCGATCAGAAGCCAGGAGCCTCTTCCAGGTCTCCCATACGGGTGCAGGGTCCCAAAGCCTTGGGCCGTCCTCGACTGCCTTCCCAGGCCACAGGCAGGGAGCTGGAAGGGAAGCGGGCTGCCGGGATTAGAACCGGCACCCACATGGGATTCCAGGTGTGCAAGGCGAGGACTTTAACCACTTGCGCCACTGTGCCGGGCCCAACAATGATCCATGTTAACTAGCCCTGCTCAGGTCTCCTGTGTGAGCTGGTGCATTGTCTGACCCATAAAGATCTTCAGCTTCCATCTCCAAGTTACTTGGTCTAAGCCCCCTTGCATACCTGCAAATACAGTGGCCTTCTTGATGGAAATCCCTCAGAAGTCATTCCTCACCTGGGACATAGTGCCTTAATGGTCCTCCCTCCTAACATTATCAAACCCCCTCCCTGAACAAACTACAGTTCCTATGTCAAGGAGGGCATGGGTTCCCCAGCCCAGCCAAGCCTTCCAAAACTAAGTCTTCCATGAGATGGGGTGGTGGCCTAGAGCTCTTCTTACCCACTAGGCTTCCAAGCCTCCTGACACATGTGTTGGTCTGGGATCTTACTACTCCACTAACCTAAGATCCAGTCTCACTCAAACATCCCCAAGCTCGGCTCACCTGCACACCAGGCCAGCATGCTAATGTAGGGTCATGTCCTTACCTGCCCAGGACAAAGGACAGAAGAAAATCCCCAGGCTGTCTTCATCAGCCTGGATGTGAGCCCCAAGGCCCTCTGCAAGCCCACACCCTGAGGCCCACATGAGCCCTTTTTCCCAGTTGTGCTAGCACAAAAGGCAGATAATCAAATCTTGCTGAGCGTTTGGCTCAGTGGTTAAAACACCTTTTGAGGGGCTATCATCCCATATTAGAGTGCCTGCTTCAAGTTTCAGTTACTCTGTATCCATTCCAGCTTTTTGTTAATATGTATTTTATTAGGCCCATGTGGGAGACCCTGCTGGAGTTCTGGACTTCTGCCTTTGGCCTGACCCAACCTCAACTCTTGCCCCTGCACAGGCTTTGAGTTTGAAAAAAAGAATAAAGCCTCCTTCTTAGACTATTCTTGCGAATGAAGTATTAGGAAAAAAAAAAGTTCTGAATTCCCAGAGGAGACAATTGAAAGAGAGGCTTAGTTAAGGTAAGGTATAAAACCCTCTGGTTCAATACTGTTGCCTAACCATGATTGCTTCATGTTATTGGTCAATACTGTTAATAAAATAGAATTCTGCCTCTGGGATGAGAAAACAGGGCTCTGTTTCAATGAACACAACTTATTTTTCATTTAATTTTATTGTCAAGGAATTCATCTTATTTCAAATTTACATTTTGCTTTGTTTTGTTTTGAATTTTCTGAAACTCTAGCCTACTGATTATATAAAATTATTTTTGGACAGAATGTCAAAAGCCAGCAGAGTGTCAGGGCATTAGGGACCCTGAAGGTATTCTTTTGGTATGATGTGATTGTTTCTTCTTGGTGATTTCATGATAATTTTCCACAACCTGACTTGAAGTTTCCTAATTCAAGGTGTCAATTCGAATAGGTGGATTTTCAGGAGAAGCTGTCTAGTCATGATTAAGGCTTTCTTACACTGGGTTGCAACAAACTCATTTGCTCTTCACTCACTAATTCAGTAAACGTGGAGACTTGCTTGATCAACCTCTTCACAGATGCTTTGCAAAATATAAAAATAAGTGAAACACTGTCTCTGCCCTTTTGGCTTTATTAGTGCACAATAAAGGAACTCATTATAAAATGGGAAGAAAACAATGTGGTTATTCAGAGTAAGGACTCTTTAGAACTGATTCGAGATACTTGGGAAAATGATCATTGCCATACACTCAGAAGAATATAGAATTGTGGAAGATGTATTGGATGGGGAATGGCTTCCCAGCTTAAGTGAAACAGGTCCTTTTTCATTTTCCTATGCAGTGAACATATTCTGTACCCATGGGAAAGCTTGTCACATGATGCTATTTGTGTTATGACAAAAGTCCCCTCTGTATTAGGCAGAAATGGAAGGGCCTGCAACAGAGTGACAGCAGAGCAGGCACGTGGGAGCTGTATAAGCCATACTGAGTTTAGTAATAACTACCAAAAGGAAGCTGTCTTTTTAATTCATCGCATTTCAAAGATGTGTAGCCCCATTTGCTGTAGTTAATTTGCCCTTCTTTTTCTTCCTTAAAATAACTAGTGGGTGGGCCTTGGTGCAATAGCGTGGTGGTTAAGGTCCTCGCCTTGGATGTGCCTGGATCCCATATGGCGCCAGTTCTAATCCCAGCAGCTCCACTTCCTATCCAGTTCCCTGCTTATGGCCTGGAAAAGCAGTCGAGGATGGCCCAAAGCCTTGAGACCCTGCACTAGCATGGGAGACCTGGAGAAAGTTCTTGACTCCTGTGTTAGGATCAGCGCCGCACGGGCTGTTGTGGCCACTTGGGGAGTGAATCATGGGTCGGAAGATGTCCCTCTCTGTCTCTCCTCTCTGCACATCTGCCTTTACAATAAAAATAAATAAATCTTTAAAAAAAAAACAACTAGGGGGCATCTTCTAGTGTGTTAGATTGCTGGGACACTTTTCTGACCTGAATAAGTAAATAAGTATGGCTGTCTAAATCTGGAAACTTTTCTTACATGACTGCAATAATGCTTTCTACAAAAGCTGAGAAGGCTGCATGTGCTTGTATCTGTGTGAATGCCATTCTTGCATTAATAAACAGACTGTAGCACTTACTCTGGAACACACCCAGCACTCTGTTCAGCTGTGAGTTCATACAAGAAAGCAAACCCAAGCTTCCCCAAAGAAAGCCTGGGAGTTTTTGTTGAGATTGGAAGTAGATTAATGTTTGTGTAATTCAGGCAAAATGACTATTTCTAAGTAATGTATCACTTGAAAAAGTATTTGAGTCATTTACACGAAAATGGTAGCAAGTTATTTTGGAGTAATCAGTTTTATGATGAATAGTACATTTTGGAACACAGGTTAGTTTTTCTTTTTTTTTTTTTAAGTTTGAGCCATGTTCCTTTCTAAGATTTTTCTGTGATGCCCACACTGCTCTGTAGTGATTGATTTTGATGTGTCTCTGTAATATCCAACTTTGGAAAAGAGCATAATATATATAAAACAGATATTTTATTCATATGTTTATTTCAAAAAGGATATAGTGAACATCTGCCGTGTTTCAGGTACTGTCCGATGTGCTAATGTGGTCCTTGCTCTTCAGAAATTCACATTTCATTTTTTGGAAGTCTATATTTTTATTTATTTTTTAGTGAGATGTGCACTTCTATTCATCGGTTTACTCTCTAGTGCTGGGTCAGTTTAAAGCCAGGACCATAAAACCAATCTCCATTCCTACATGGGTGGCCAGGACCCAATCACCTGAGCCATCCCCTTCTGCTTCCCAGAGTGCACATTATCAGGAACCAATAAGTAAGTTTGTAGGCGAGAACTGAACCCAGAAACTACAGGATGGCACACACAGCAACTAACTACTACACTAAACTCCTGCCCCAGGGACTTATAATCTAACTGGAGTCTGTGAAATTTACACAAATACCGTAACTATAATTCCTAGTGTTAAGGGTGTGTATAAGCAAAGCACTGAGTTGTAGAAGACAGAATACTAGTTCTATTAGAGGAGTACAAAAACAAAACAAAACAAAACAACAGCAACAACAAAAAACCCACAGCCACCAACGTCATGTATTTACGGGTTCAAGAACGAGTGAGATGCAAACAAGTGGGAATGCAAAGAACACTACAAATAAAGAAATCATAATGTAAACCATGACATCTCTCCCTGGGGTCACAATGGGCAAGTCAAGAGAGAATGGAGACAAGTACTCAAACCTAACACAGCTAAAGACCTCAAGCCAGTTACCTAAGTTCTCTTGAAAACTGATAATGCCTGTCATGAAGAGTTATCCTTTGATTAAATGATATGTAAAAGCACCTGGCACCTTGAGAGTGTTCAGAAAATACAACCTAATATACTAGAGGAACACGTTTCCTTAGGTGGAGCGTGGGGTGTGTGGATGGGAGTGGAAAGGGAACTGTGATTAGAAAGATAGATTGGGACCAAAGCATGTGAACATTGAGCTAAGTAGCTTAGATTTATTCCAAAGGTAATCAGGTGCCATTGCCTTTGTAAGTAGATCTGGGTCATCACAAGATTTATATTCTGGGAAGATTAACTTGGAACAAGGAGAATAATTGGTGAACTTGAGGCAGGGCAGGTTCCAGGAGCTGAGGATTTGAACTCTGTATTGGCCACGAGCTGAGAGAAAATGGAGCCCTCAAAAAGCCAGAGATCCAATCGGCAGTGACTGGGGAACATGAGAATGTGGGGGTCACAATCTCAGATGACTTGTCAGTGAGACATGATGAGCTGAAGTGGACAACTCTGTTTCTTCTCATGTAGAGAACAACTGCTTCTGCTTATTTTTTTTCCTGCCATTTGATGGTAGGGAAACCCAAATTCACACTGCAAGAACTTGGTTGTATTCTGATGTTAAGTCATCCATATGCACATGTGAGTACAGAAGCAATTTAATTATGTTACCCTGTAAAACTTTTGCTGTTTATGAACACTTCTTAGGCTTCTTGGAACAGGCCTTTGAATCACATAGTAAGTTCCATCTTCATTTCATATGTTGAGAAACTTAACCCAGACACGAGAAGTGACCTTGTTAATGATCTGAACAATGCAGCAGAGCCAGGATGCGCACTCAGATTGTCACACACAGCTAACTCACAGTACCCTTCGTTTCACTTCCACTGATACAATAAGTTGCTGAAAAATATAATTAGACATTATGAACATTGATTTTGTCCAATTCTATTTGCACAGGGATAATATCTTACTTAGTTTTTCTTTCAAACTTTCCATGTAAGTTGAAGGTGAAATGCAAATAAATATCTTAAAATGCATATGTAAATTAATAGTAGCATATTAATGATTTGTGAAGAATATGTACAAGTCTGCAAGAGCATACTACTTTATTAAAATCAGGCTAAGTGACTAACATTCCTAATTTTGATTACAAACTCATGGGCAGTTGTTTAGAGAATGACAATGCACAGCCTACCAATCAGAGTTAGTCAAATTTAATTTTACATGAGTAGAAAAATTATTCATTTTCCCAAATGTGAGATATAATTAGCAATAGAACTACTACTAAAGCAATTAAAAAAATTTTACCCTTTCCGACAACTCATCATTATCTTTTTTAACAAAACAAACTAATAAAAAAAGAAATATTTGACAAAGTCTGAGACCAACTTGGAGAGGAGAGAGGGAGAGGAAAGGAGAGCTGCTCTATCCACTGGTTCACTCCCTAAATGGGGTGGGACTGCATCAGGTCAAAGCCAGGCTCAGGAATCGGGAGCTAAGTGCCTCCTCCGGGCCTCCCGCCTGGACAGCAGGGACTCAAGCTCTTTGATCATCCTTCTCAGGCACATTAGCAGGGAGCTGGGTCAGAAGTGGAATAATCAGGATTTGAACAAGTACCCACATGAAATGCTGACATTTCAGACAGAAGCTTAACTTACTATACCACAACATTGGTCCCCATCATTTATTCTTTTATCCTACGACCAAAATATTCTAGAGGACATAATTATAAATTATTGATTCTTACGTTATTAGGGATCTTGTGAAATACCTATTTTCATGTTAATTGTCTATATTTCATCTTTAACAGTTTGTTTGGGAACAATTTCAGAATATCTGAACTGGTAGCAGATCACATAATTTTGGATATGAAAATACCCTTAGACTTCATCTATTCTTTGTAAGCTTCTACATGGTGAAATATACATGGTGTAATCACACAGGATTTCAGTAGGATCTAAAGAATTAACACAAATCTATGGGGTCTGCATTCTAAACATGGGGTTCTTTGGTCAGGATTCTGAGACCTTGCATTTGATGTCAACATGAATTCTTGTTCAGTATTTATTTATTTATTTATTTGTTTGTTTGTTTGTTTATTCACTTATTTGAAAGGCAGAATTATAAAGAAAGAGAGTGAGGACTCCTATTCACATTTTCATTCCCCAAATGGCCACAGCCACTGGGGTTGGGCAGACAAAGCCAGCATCCAGGAGCTTCTTCATCCAAACACTATGCCATTTTCTACTTCTTCCCCAGGCACATTAGCAGGGAGCTGGATGGGAAGATTTGAACCCATATGAAATGCTGACAGGTTTAGCTGAGGTTTAGCTGGCCATTCCACTGCACCAACCCCAAAAATAAATCTTAAAGAACACCACCAACAGTGTCCTTCTCTCGTCCTAGATTTAAAATACCATACAATGGGCCAGCATTGTGGCACCATGGATTAAGCCACTACTTTACTTGGTATTTGAGTGCTGTTTTGAGTCTTGGTTCCTCCATTTCTTATCCAGCTTCTGGCATTGCAGGTGGCAGTGTTAGCCACTATGTCATAATGCAAAACCCCACCGCTTCTAAAGTGAATTTTTTAAACGAGTCAGCTCAGAGAGAGTGGAACAATAGGTACTAAGGGAACTGGTGAGAAATTGCTTAAAGTTTGCAGGCTTTCAGCTGTACCTTTTATAGGATGGAAAAATCCTGGGGGTTTAACCTATAGCATAGGTTACACAGTTTTGAGAGAGAGAGCAAATTTCCATGTGGTACACATTGAATGTACCTCATCTTTGTAAACCACTTAAATATTTCAAATCATAAAATTGCTAAAGGGGCCAAATACCAAGTATAGTTGTGATCAGAGAAAAAGCAGGGGTGGGGGAAGATCTCTGGGTTCTGATTCCAGTTCTGTCAATGCCATGGATTAAATTGCTCTGTCTGGTGTTTGTTGTTTTGCTATAGTTACTGTGGCTGCCCCATTCAGGTGTGACTTATGAAGTGTGATTCTACCACTGATGATATGTAAATGTAGGCAGAGTCCGAGACAGGCTTGCAATGAGCAAATTTAATTTGAAACATCAAGCATTCAATTCACTCTCTTATCAGTTATTTTATTATTATTATTGAGAGATGGAGAGTATGCAAAGCACATTGAATATTGTGCGCTCACTACATCTTTCAACTCTATGAAGTAAGGTACTATTTGGTCTTAGCAACTTCTGCACATCATAAGATATTTTTGTCATGCGTCTAATAGGAAATTTAAGCAGCCTTGCTAGGGTTACTGTAAGCAAGATAGCCATCGGAAAGCATTACCAGAGCATCTCTCTGGTCTAGAGTAAACTCATTGGCCACACGTGTGACTGTTATGACCAATGATGCACGCTTCTGCCCAGAGCCATCAGGATCACTAGGCTGGCAACAGGTCTTAGGAAGTTTACATCATCCCTATATTTTTGAAGTTACTAAATATGAAAAATATCATGACCTCTGTGTTCCCAGGCTGAGCCAGATTCATAGCATTACCACCACCTGCTCTTTCAAAGGTTTCCATTTAATGCACGTTTAAAAATAAGGACTCTGACCTCTCTCTCGCTTTCTTTAGAGAAAAGGTGTAAGTCTGGTTGGAGTGTTTAGGAAATTCCAGGGTGATGCAGTGGAAAGAACATGTCTCAGCTTCACCGCATGACCTTGAGCAAGTCAGTTGCACGGGTCTTTAATTTCGCCATGTCTAAAACAAAGTGGTTGGATAAGATTTTCTTTCATCAGCTACAACACCATTACTCCTCCCCCATAGGCTAGTTAATGTAGGTGTGTACAATTATTGCTACTCATGTGCCAGCAATGTGTTATAACTGAAAAGTTATTATGCTTTGCTATCTATAGACACATGGTAGAAAGAATCTAGGTGTTTGATGACCTAAGTTGCTCGATCCTTTACCAATCTCCAAGTTCTGTTAGTTGTCTGGGAAAGCAGTGTGTTCCGGAAGCTAAACCAACTCCGTTGGCCTTAAACAACCTTAGTCACATGGTGACTAAAAGACGATACACACAGGTGAAGAGAAGCCTTGTTCCAGCCACAGGAAGAAGACGATTCCAGAAAGCAATGGAACTGGGAGAAAGGCCCAAGGTATTGTGCCAGGCCCAAACAACTACGACCAAGAAATTGTGAAAGAATAGGGCTACAGAAGCTCAGGTGTACTTTTTTTTTCTTCTAATAATTAACTAACTCTCAGATATTTATATCGTATAAGCTAGACTTCTTCCTGCAGCTTCAGATATTTTTCACTTCCTGTTTTGTGTTCATGTTGGTAATGAAACTTTGGACAATTCTATATTATCTCATCTGTTTTCAAAGAAAATAATAAAGTATGCCCTGACAGTTGGCATAGAATATTAGAGTGAAGACATATCATCTCTGTTGCAGCTTGAGGGGACGGAGTCAGCAGAAACCCCCAAGGGCACGGTCGGATGCCAAGGGAAAGCATAAGAACAAGTGATCTCTCTCTGTTTATTTTTTTTTCTCCCCTGGATATATGTTCAGCTTTGATTCTAACACAGTAAGGTTTTATTGTAAACAAATGAGGACATTTCCCTTGAATCCTCACACACCTCCCCACCCCTGGTGCTTCTTCTTCTGAACAGATGCTTTAGTTGTTGCTCTCTGAGTTTCATCCCGAGGACAAATACTGGTAACAAGAGGGAATTGTAAGAAATGCAGTCCTTGAAACTCAGCAAGACCTTCTGCTAGAGGCACTCCTGGCTACCCCAGGATGATTCAAATGATTTCTGTTTCAGAAGTTCCCCTCTCCATATCAGAGCTCAAAATTCTGGGGTCATCATGGTAGTGCAGTAAGTTAGACTGCCACTTGTAATGCCAGTAACCAAGGGTTGCATGGAGATTTTGATGCCTCACTTCCAATCCTCTTCCCTGATGATGCATCTGGGAAGGCAGAAAATGATGGCCAAAGTGCATGTGTGTGCCACCCATGTCGGAGACCAGTGTGGTTCCTGGCTTCAGCTTGGACCAAGCATCTGCGTTGGCTATCTTGGGAGTGTACTCTATCATGGGAGATCTCTTTCTCTGTTTTATGCTCTTTCTTTCAAATAATTTTTATTTTTAAAAAACTTTAAAATCCCCTGTCAAAGGGAACATGTTTTATTGTGGAGTCAAAACTCCATCTGAGGCTTTATATGATAGCATGTGACCATCAGTAACAGCAGCCTAACCTGCGACAATGCCTGATGCATGACAATGCCTGCTCTTGCCTAAATACTTTAAACAAATGTGATTAAATATATGTGCATTGGAAAAAATGGAAGGGGATGTTATTTCAAAAGCATTTATCAGTGAATAAATGTTTGATGATAACTTTGTTTTCAGTATTTCTTTTTTATTCAAGATTTCTGCAGTGGAGTCCAGCGTTGTGGCAAAGCAAGTTAAGCCACAGCATGCAGTGCTGGCATCCTATATGTTTATAGATTGAAGCCATGTTTTCTCTGCTTCTGATCCCAGTGATAACTAATGCACCTTTGAGGGTAGTGGAAGATGGGCCAAGTCTTTGCGTCCTTGCACCCATTTGGAGGGCCCAGATGCAATTTTATGCTGTTACCTTCACCTGACCTTGGCCAGATCTTTGTGGTCACTTGAGAAGTGAAACAGCAGATTCAAAATTTTTCTCTCAGGCTCTCTCTCCTTCTCCCTTTCTTTTACACATGCGCGCACACACACACACACACACACACACACACACACACACACACACACATATGCACTGCCTTTCAAATAATTTTTTAAAACATTTATTGGGTTGTGTTGTAGTATAGGTTAAGCCACTGCATGTGACACTGTCATCCCTTATGGGCCCTGGCTGGACTACAGGTCTCTACTAATGAGCTGGGAAAGCAGTGAAAGATGGTCCAAATAGTTGGACTCCTTAACCTATGTTGAAGACCCAGAAGAAGCTTCTATTTCCTGGTTTTGGCTTGGCCAAAATCTGGCCCTTATTATCATTTGTATAATGAACGAGGAGATAGAAAATATCTCCGTCTCTCTCTCTCTTTCTGTAGGTGTGTTGCTTTCCTTCTTTTTTTGTAACTCTTGCATTTCAAATAAATAAATACATCTTTCAGAAAAATAAAAAAGACCATTTCTTTCACTAATTAATTTTGTCTTCCTTATTCATGGGTACCCCAGCGAACATTCATATGTTGATTTCTGACTTCATTATTAGCACTGAGCAGTTGAATAACTCAGATCACCCAGACTCTGTACTTCCAGGTCCTCTGTGCTAATTCAGTATATTAATCCTTACATGCAAATTGATTTATATATATAAAGATCTCTGGTCATGTAATGAGTCATCCTTTATTATGATTATAAATATATAATTCTTATTTTTAATCATATATTCCAGCAATGACTAAGCATTGGGGTGATGAAGTTAGAATTTTATTTTCATGAAAAGAAATGTCCACAATGGTTGTGTTTTTGCATATTTATTCTTCATTGTTATAGCAGTGACTGATGATTTTTAGTATCATCAAGAGCTTGCCTCACATAATCCACTATTCAGTTCTTTTTTGCTTCCCACATTGCTTAGCCAAAGTAAAGAGATTTGTTCTTTTTCATGACTTTCAAGAAATACTATGCAAAAACTGATGTTTAGTATCAAACACTAAATGTTAGGGTCATAGTGCTAATGGATATTTTCATCAAGAGGAATGCTAATATTAACAAGAATACCTCATTCATAACTTTACATTCTTTAAAAAGGGAGAGAGCATAAGAGGCAATAAGACAAAGGCCATAGTAGGCTACAAAATATAAATTTATTCACAAGTTTAAAACTATTTTGGGAGTGTTTTCTATGTGACAGATGTTTCACTAAGAATTATTTTAAAGTTCATGATATAATAGAGCTTATAAATCATTAGCCATTAGACATCAGATCTCAAACCAGTTGAAGGAACATATTGACGAAAAGGGAACTTTTATACAGTAATTATGAGAACTCAGAAGAATAACATGTATTTCCACAGAAATCAGTTTTATTTGGAATTCATAGTTGGGAAGACAATTAAGAGGAGGTCTTCCCCCTAGAAAAGCGCAAGCCAGGACATGAGGATAGGAAATCTTGTTACATACACAGGCATGCAAATAGTTTTCCTTCCTAGAGAATACATCCTTTTGTTGGCTGCTGTTTAGAGGTTTACCAACCTAAAGCAGTATGTGCCAAGTCCCCAACAAATAGTATATTTCTAGTGTAGTCAATAGATATTTTGGAGAAAAGTTGAATGTAACTTGGCTGCCTGTGTACTCTTTTTGCATATGCACACTTTTTCCTAAAACCCCTAATCACCAACCCAACTAACCAAACTAAGAATGTAACTGAAGAACATTTGAAAACATTGTATTTTCAAGAGAGTTCTTTGCAAGGGACAACAGAGGAGTTTTGTCGTCTATCACACACTAAATAGTTCAGAAAATTTCTTACCCTTTTTCTCTTTGTCCCATTTTCTGCTTATCCGATGTCATTTATTCTCTCCACAGATATGAGAGAAATGCAATTGGTTTTTCATTTGATGCAGGGATTTCTCCCAAGGAAATATTCCCAGGGCTGTCAGGTGAATAAAGTATCTGTTTTCTGCAGGAAAGGAAAATGGAGATCCAATAAAAATCCTCTAAGAAGGGCAGGTCCCAGAGGCTTGCTACTCAAAACATCCTCATGTCGGTGAACAGAGGGCTGAGGTTTGCACCTGTCATCACTTCATTGTGGAATTTTTATTTTGTTTCATTTTATTTTTCGTAGGACTCACCTCAACAACCAGAAGAGAGGTATAGCAAAAGAGTTAAGAATTATTTAAGGGTGAAGAATTTAATAGAGTTGGAAAAGTAATTTGAGGAAGTGAAGCATTTGAACAATGAATTTCAGGAGGGTGGTTATCCATGATCTTCCAGGGAACAGTGAGAAAATAGGGAAGGAGGCTCATGCTGGAGGCAGCTTTGAGACTGAGGCTCATAATTCAGCTTGCCAGGATGCCAAGGAGAGAACATTCTTCCAGAAAGGCATGCTGAGGAAAATAAGCTAGCACCGAGGCTTTCAGATGAACCAAATAAGCAAAAGAAGCCAAATGTATGGTGAAAAGATAAAATAAAATAGAGGAGTATCTTTAAAACTGTGTAAGAACTTGCTTCTGCCAAGAAGTTGACCTTGGAAAGACAAAATACAAATTCCTCTGAGTTTCTAGTTTTACCAAGAGCAAAGAAACTAATAGGCAGTTAGGTGAGATCTGCATGGGAAAGGAAGTCTCTTTAAAAGGGTGCACAGAGCTTACTTCTCTTCTAGGTTCCCAGTTTTATTGAAAGAACAGCAAGGAAATGGTGAAGTCCATTTAAGCAGATGCCAAATGACTGTCTCCCCAGAAGCTGCCTTTGGCCAGAGCAGAGTTCTGATCCTCAGAACTCTGACAATGATGGCACCTGTCTGAACTTGCAGCTTATCAAGGGAGTATGAAGAAAGAGTTACTGAATACACCCTTGCATGGCGTTTTTTGTTTGTTCTTTTTTTTTTCTTTTTTTGAGCATGCTAGGCAAGGTTGGGATTCTGACCCTTTGAGGAATTTCATCCCCATTTCTTAATCGGCAGCTAGCACACTATTTTTTTTTCTCAGATAACTTTAGGGTTTCCTATTTTGAATCTCCCTTCCTGCTCTGACAAGAGGTTTTGCCTTTGATAAATCTCACTTTGCTTACTGATTTGTCTGCCTGGAAATTATTCTTTCATGTGAGACAAGAATGGAAGCAGTCTCCATCTCCTTTGTACCATTTTCCTGTACCAGAATCATTCAGGAAGATTTTAAAACTTACTTTACCCATCTCATCTCAGAACCTCTCATAACTAGTTTTGGAGCAAAACACAGGTGTATGTAGATGGCTGTCTTCCCAGTGATTCTAACATGCATTCATTGTTGGAAAACCCTTCGCTAAAGATGTTGAACAACCATGGGGAAGAAGAAATAGCAATGAAAATGAGCCAGATATCAAGGAGCAAAATAACCCATCATTTTCTTATATTTAGAGGGCATTTAATATCTGTGAAGTATGCTGAAATAAATAAAACATGATTGCTTTTATTTTTATCTCAATAGTATTCTGGAGCTCAAATATTGTTTTTAAGAGATTTTGACAAAATGCTTTTGGATAACTGTATATAAGTAAAGTTATTTTTCTGTGCCTTTATATTTTGTGATTTTTGAAAAAACATTTAGAAGTGCTAATTTTATTTTCAAAAGGTATAAAACATTTGAAAGAATATTGAAATTACATCTGCGCTACCTAGAAATACATACCTGTAGTTTTATGATGATGTGAGACATAATTATAATTTAAAATTCTTACACATAACATAAATTTAATATCAAAATTTGACTGTAAGTATCACTTACCCCTGTTGGTACAAAATTCATTCATTGGTTAAACAAATGCTATGATCACCAATTATTGGCATTCTTTGTCTTCCTTCACTATGATGCCTGGAAATAGATACTTCCATTAGCCCTGTCTTCCTAGTGAGGAAGCAAAAAAGCATGGAAGCCTTGTCCACGACTAAGAGTTTGCAAAATGGCAGAGGAATGATGTGGTCTCAGGCTCACTTCACATCCTGGACAGGATGCAACACTAGGTGGTACTTAAATGCCCACGTGATTTTCGGAAACCTTCAGAATACACAGGACGATGTAGTCCTCCTCTCATGAAGAAGTCATACAAACTTCTTTTAACAGCAAAGCAGGCACCTGAGATATGTTGTTGCCATAAATCTTGCCTGTGAGAGTTCTAAATAAAGAACTTGAAATGTACAATAGTTACTGGAGCTTAAATCAATCACATGTTCACTATGCAAAGAGAGTTAAGAGTGATTTTCCACTTAAATGACAACAATCCCAGTAGGTGGTGGTGGTTATCAGTCCTCATTAGCCCCCACTCTATTTTTATAGCCGCTAGTGACAACAGAGACACATTTTATAGGTGCTAATTGACCCTGTAGGAAGGCTTTGAAGCTCCCCAACTAGTTTAGGAGTTATTCTTTGAAGTTTTGTTTTAGCTAAGGTATCCCAGCAAAAACCTGAGAGAAAAAATGCAGAGTAGAGATATAAATATAAGCACCAAACCCTTGCACTGTGTCAGTTATTGTAAAACTGTGGTTTAGTGGAGATGACAAAAATGAACCTAAGCAGTGCCTGACCAGAAGGGATTTCCCAAATTGCTCTAACTTAATCTGAGGAAGCGGTTGAAACTACTTTGAACGGGTTACCGCTGTTTTCTTAAACACATTTGTTCTGAAAACATATTAGATTTGGTTTTTATTACAGAGCACACATATCAGGTCAAAGAGCTGCACACACAGCTACAAATCATCTGGGTGGGGGTAGTATAAGAAAATAAAACTGCAACTGCTTTGGTTATGTAGTCCTGATTTAGGGAATCCACTCTGGCAAAAGGGATCTGGTCCCTAACGGGGGCTTCCTCATGGTAACTGCCTCAGATTTCTGCAGCCTCCGAGACCTCAGGCCCAGGTGTCTACTTATAATACTACAGAAATTACACAGTCTTGTTTGTCACATACAGAAATCCAGTAAATAATCTGAAGCTCAGAGAATAAATAACTCACCCATCTATGCTTCCAATGCATAGAGAAATCACAGTCCTCCAGTTGAAACAAGCAACTAGTGCAGGGCACTTATCACTAGGCTGGAGCCACTGTGTGCCATTATTTCATTGTTGAGTCAGATAATTTGAACAAGGACAAGTAGAGGAAGGAGTCACAAAATTATTCTGGGATTCTATAATGAAAAAGAATGCAGGAATCTGTAACCTATATCTTCGCTAAACACACAGTCAAAAGCTACACATAATGAGTCATACGAGAAACACATACAAGAATCCGACCCAGACATTACCTGAAACTTATTTCCCATCCATTTGCTCTTTTCCCAAGAATCCTGTGGGGTCTCACATCATGTAGCAGGTGTGATGGAAGAATGCAGTGTTAGGGAAGTTGGTACGAAAAGCAAGTTATGTAGAATGCTCATAAAGGCTCTACTAGAGACTTAGAGTATGACAGTGAAGGGGTCTCAAGGACAAGATAGACACTTAGTTATCAAGATAAGGACACAATGTCAAGGTTAGAACCTTGGGGTAAAATATAGGGTAGTGAACTACATAAGAATCACTTAAATTAATATACTTGAAAGTAGCATTATGAAAATGACAAAGAACTGCATAGGGGAAGGGAGTATAAAGGAATGGTATCTAGGAGTTCCTTTCAGAGGCAGATGGGGACCAGCTGCTCCTCTTTTTGTTGTTGCTGCTGTTTTTGCAAACATAGACAAGGTTATATGAGTTTGAATACTAGTTTCAGAAATACAGTATAGGTAATGTAGGTATAGAAATACTTCTTGAAGATATGAATTATTGGCCTGGTGTGGTAGCCTAGTGGGTGAAGTCCTTGCCTTGCATGCCCAGGATCCCAAATGGGCTCTGACTTGTGACCCAGCTGCTTGACTTCCCATCCAGCTCCCTGCTTGTGGCCTGGTAAAGCAGTAGAGGCCAGCCCAAAGCCTTGGGAACCTTTTTTTTTTTTTTTTTTTTTTTGAGATCTAGAATATGTGGTATGGCTGGATTTCTAAGGACAATAAACTATTTGTCCTCAGAATCCTCTTTGGTAGGTCAACAGGCATGCTTGGCAAGTGGATGCTACGGGGAGATGAGGGGACTAGGTGGACAACTGAACCATAGTTGACCTGCCTAATGATTCATACTGGTGCCTGAGTATTATGAGAGATGAGACTTAAAATGCTCTCCTGGCACAATGATCAGTGCTAGAAAGTCTTCCCGAGAAACACAGGGCAGGGCGGAGGAAGGAGATTGCCTGGAGTGTTACAGAACTGACTTTGCCGAGAGGAACAAGAGAATGGCGTTTTCTCACAAGTATGTTTGAAACCAGAAAACAGTAATAGAAGAACCCTAAGAATCACTTCTATTTACCAGATCCGATGCAAAATTTTGCTCAGTTTATATCCTTTACAACATTGGAGTGGTTTCAAAAGACAAGTAAACTTAGCACATTTTGTTTCTTTTTAGAACTGTGGATGAAAGGGACACATAAATTTCTCATTATTATTACGTGCAGTAATTTTAGTTGGATTTCCCTGACACACCTTCCTCTTTGTAACATTTTTCAGGGAGTATACACATGTGTGTGTGTGTGTGCCTAACTGGCTTTGACCCTAGGGCTTTCTTTGATTTATAGACAGCTCTATAAGTTATGCAGGGGTGGTTTCAGAGCCTGTTTGTTCTGGCATCCCAATAAAGCTTTGCTTCCCATGGCAACTCTAGCCTATGAAGCAAAGCCTAAGGGAAAACAGAGTTTCCGTTGCCAGCATGAGGCAATAGCAATTTGGGGGTGCTATTTTGTTGAGTGTATTATTTCACAAGCATTCCCACTCACGGAAAACTGAAAAACCTTCTGAAGTTGAATATTTTACGCAGGAAACAGCAATCTCCCATTCCTTTACACAAGTTCAATAAATTCGTGACACTAGTTTTATTTTTATTTTTTTAGTTATTCTGCTTTTCATCTGCATAGTGACATAGTAGGTGAGGTCAACATACACTCATTCCCTTCCAACTGCCTTTCCTATTTATATTCTAAAATTAAATGTTAACATTAAGATAAATCTTTCAATTCCATTGATGTCCTCCCTTGCTTTTGCAGGCACCTGTGCTTCTCAGACTTGGATGTACATTGGAACTACAGAGTTTTCATGTAATACAGAGGCCCGGGCCCCACCACCAGAGGTCCTAGTTTACAGGCAGCATGGAGTAAGTGTGTAGCATTTATAATACTCACTGGTCTTCAGGTTTTCTTAATGTACAGTTGATGACAACCATCATTGCTCTGGTTCAATCTCTGAAACTTGTAAAATCATATAGCAAATAGGTTATTTTCCGATCACACATGTTGACTCACAGTTGATTAGACTGCCTATGCATAACTAATTTTACTCTTATTACCCAAGTAATGTTCATGTTATTCACATAGAAACCAAGTAGCCTATGGCAATTGGTCCTCAAAATCCGGGTATTGATTTCTATTGCTGTTTTGATGCCAAACCAGTTTGTCAAAAGGAGGGTGTCTATAGTTGGCAAAGATGAAAAAAATTGTGTTGAAGCAGATCACAGTGCCACATCCTTCTGCCTTGAGGATGTCTCCTTACAATGTGCGACTTCAGTACTGGAAAGGTAACTTAGCCAAATGGCCAAGAGCACCTTGGGCATGTTATGTAATTTATTCTTACCATAGTCTGGAGATGACAATTCTTACACTGGACTCTGTATTCACTTATCTTAGCTTCTGTGAGGTTCAAGCAGGGGACATGTGTCATAAAGTTTAATACTTTGGCAACTTTCTAAGTAACTGGTTTATGGTGATTCTGACTATGTGCCTAGAGGTCTTGGTTTATCAGAATGTGTTTTTGTTTGAAGCCTGTAAACAAGGTTATATTTTATTCTGCATGATATTTATTAAGAATAGTTTTGATGATGACTTCTACCTTTTTAACATTTTCAGTATTGTAAAGACTTAATACAATGCCTAGAGATAAAATTCTTACATGTTTTCCTCTGACTTTTTCCCTTTATTAAAATCAATAAATCATTTAGATAAACTTATAAATGCTATACTATAGTATGAGTGAATTTCATGTGAATTAGGTTGTTGAAGTTAAGAGTTTATACAACTGATTTTTATACACACACGAATAAGAAATGGAATTATCACTGTGTTTCTATAAAGAAAATGAATTATGACTGTTCAGGAACTCTTGTTAAGAAAACAGATTTGGAATACAGGAAGGGAGACACAAAAGTGTCACAAAGAAAGGATTCACTTGAACAATTGGCCTCGTGTTATAACCATCCATGCCATTTCCCTTGTGCTACCTGCCACATGCTTTTGAAACAAAGCAGGAAAACTCTGTAGAACTTGAGTCCCTTTGTGCATGGATTTTAACTCTTTTTACCAATTTTTCTTTGACCTTATGTGTCCACATGACCTGTATAATCCCATTTACAAGAATATGAATTCCTGGAGTTTAGTCAGATTCCTCTCTCACTGATAGACAGAGCTTGAAAAACTCTTAGAGGAAACATATTATAAAGTATCTACTCTTTCTCTTCTTCATCATTTGATCCAATTTTACAGATAAGGTCATTTAGGCTCATTGAAACTTAGTAACTTGCCAGGATCATATAATAAAACCAAATAAGAAAAACAAGTGAAAAGCTGGGACTCAAAATGGCCCACTCTATAATACTTACTCATTTGCCCTAAAATTTAAAATAAAAAATCAGATTATATTATAAGATACAATGATATTAAAATAATATAAATGTTAAAGCAATGGCTCCAGTATGCTCCTAAAGATGACATCACATGTGTAATATATACTAATTATTATATGTATTTGCTTAATTCTTGATTATCCACACTAAAGGATGAAATGATCACTTCAATAACTATCAGTCATTGAGAGAAGAATAATGGAGAACATTCACATTTAAAGGGACATTCAACATCCTTGTTCAATATTGTTATGAAAGAAGGAACACAGGCAGATAGAAGGCTTGATAATTCCCAAATTCAGATGGTTAAAAAGACTATACTGTGAGCTGTTAGTCTCGATCTATTTTAGCCTTAATATTTTCAGAATTGCTGAAATATAAAAATGCCAGACATAACGCTTTTGATTTTACTATAATTAGTGTGGTTTGGGGCAAGTGTTTGGCATAGTTTTGCCTCTCTGGGTCCAGGTACTGGCTCCAGTCTCCATTCCAGCTTCCTACTAATAGATAATCTGTGAAACTATTGGTTATGTCTTGGGTTTTAGGTTTTTTTTTACCACCCTCATGGATTGCCTGGAATGATTTCCAGACTCTTGATTTCATCTTACCAAACCAGGCAGTAAGCCTGGCTGTTAGTATATCAGAGATGGGAGCAGCTCTCTCTTGCATTAAAGTACGCAGCTGATGAGACTCAACACTGAGGGGAGGGAAGCTGTCCTCCAAATCAAGCCTTGTTCCTCCTTATGGCTACTTTTGACAGATTGAACAGAGCTATGAACAACGCAGTTGGAAAACAAGTTTGGATTGTGATGTCCCAGCAAGTGTATGGACTTTCCCCTTTGCTACCTGAGACATAAAATATGTGGGTTTCAAATACACAGAAAAGAGAAGAAAAGAACTCAAAAAGTAAGAGTAGTTATGAGAAGCCTTGCATTTCATACACATAATGAAGATTTCATGCTGAATAGTTTATTTCCATTAAAAGAAGTCTCTCTACAAAAGGGCTCTGTGTGGCTAGACTGGAGGAAAGGAGTTACAAAAACGTACAATATCCAAGTTATAAATGTAAAGACAAACTCAACGTATCAAGAGTGATGAAGAAATTCTTCCTGATCTTATTATCCTAGGAGTAACTGAGACCCAGGCTTGCTGAGGAAGGATGGCAAGTATAACCTACTCTGGGTGACTGGTTCTTCACAGGGCTTAAAATGGCTCCAGGGTAGAAAGTGAAGATGGTGGCAGCTCCACCCTTGATGACTGAGCTCTTTCTGGCAAGACACCCACATCCCATGTTAGAGTGGCTGGGATTCAGACCCAGCTCCGTTGCTAGCTTCCTGCTCAGGCAATGCTGGGAGTCAGAGGCAGCACATCAAGCAGTTGCTTCCTGCCTGTCACCTGGGAGAGCTGGATTGGGTTCCGAACTCCTCACTTCTATCCTGGGTCTGCATGGAAGCACTATAGGCATTTCCGGAAAGAAGTATTGGAGAGCAGTTTTTGTTTTCGTTGTTGTTTCTCATTCTCATTCTCTGTCTCTGTCTCTCTCTCTGACTCTGGCTCTTGCTCACTCTCCCCCTCCCTCCTTTCTTCTCAACTAAATTACTTTCTTTAGAAAAAGCAAATCCACTAATAACACTGGATACAAATAAAATATCTTTGCAGCAAGTCTTTATCTGCACAGTTACTCATCTTGACAATTCAATTACATATTTGGCATCCTATACAGGAACAATAGGAAAAAGAGAGTGCTTTTTGGTTCTCAAGGGCTGGAAGAAGTTTTGATTCAGGAAGCCAGACTCACCTCTCTTATTGTAAATGGCAACCTGAGAGTAGGTGTTTGCCGTGCCTCAGGAGGACACGCTGCGCATTCCTCTCTGAGGCGAGGTCTGGGTGTAGTGGGGTGTGTCCCAGAGAAAGTCAGTGTTCCTGCTTTCTTTTTTCGTGTATGAGCTATTCAGTTTAATTATACCCATGCTACTAACGCACTTTTTTATTATTACTCTTATTCACTTTAATATTCCCTTCCTTTAGCTAGGCATAAAGAAAAGATTCGTTTATTATTCAAACAGCTTCAAATATATGATGGCCTCTTAGTTCACCAAACTGGAGAGTCCACTGTTCAAGTGTCATAATGACACTCAAGGGAGATGAGGTGTAATCTAGCTTCTAGCTCCAGGCAGAAGAGCTTTGGGATGGCTCCAACTTTAAAGGTACATGCTGACATGGGGGGAAGAACAGGATAAAACAGGGCCGGGGGGCGAGAGGAGGGATGTGGGGGCCAGGAGTGAGATCAGAGAAGTGAGAGTGTCAGTTCATATGTCTGTTCGGTTTTAAATTGGTAAGTAGAATAACAGATTCTACATTGACGTACTGAGAACAGCAGCTGTCAAAACTGTCACTCAGTGGGAGATTGATTTCTTTCAATTGCTGGTTAAATCAAGATGTTAAGAGATGGATAAGATCTAGGAGGCCATTCAAATCACTTTATTTGACTCAGTGTTGGTAAATTCACTGCTAAAATCAGTGTCTAGGGCAGGCATTTGGCCTAGTGATAAAATAGCAGTTGAAGGCCCTAAGTCCTGCGTGGGAGTGTCTGGTTTGGAGCCTTGATCTTAAATCCTGATTCCAGCTTCCTGCTGATGCAGAACCAAGAAAGGCAACAAATGATGGTTCACATTTAAGGTCCTTACTTCCCACAAAGGAGACTTGGATTATTTTCTCAGCTTCCAGCTTCAGGTATCCCCAGCCCAGGCCACTGTGAGCTGTGTGAGAGTGAACAAGCAAGCGGGAATGATCTGTCTCTTTGCCTCTCAAGTACATAAATAAAAATAGAAATAACCAGGGTCTAAGGGCAAAATACTCATTTATCCTAACTTTATTCTGGCATCATTCATAAGAGAAACTAAGCAAGGAAAACATGTATTCCTTCATTGCATCATTTAATTTATTTATTCAACCAACCATCCTCTCTCCTATTCCCATTTTGATTCATACTAGATTCTGTATTCTGCTGATGCAAAAGCATGGTAAGTGCTGAATTTTGTTGATGCTAAGTTGCTAAAATTCAATTTTTGTCTAAAAAGAGCTCAACACTTTTATGGGAGTCAGTTCTGAGTGCAACGCACTATGATAGATGCACTCTCTCTAAAGGAGATGGCCACCTCTCCTCACTGCACTCAAACAGACCATCCTTTTCACATTGAGAAGGAAAAGAAACAAGTTTCTTACTCATTTTTCAGGCAGAGAGTGGTCCACGAGTGGGCAAAAGTCTGATACCAAGGTTCAGGCCGGTGTGCAGGGGTCTACACTTGGTCGGTGGGGTAAGACCACATGACTGTGTGCTCCAAAAGATATTCGAGACAGTCACGTGTTAACTTCTGTACTTGGGTCACAATGTGGCTCCCCGGTTATCAAACATTGGCTGGTTAACATCAATATGGAATGTGGTGTGCAACATTTGTGCCACAGAAGCTCTTATAATTTGACTTCCCAAGCAGTTCACTAAAAGAGTTAGGCCGGGAGTGTTCTGAGTTGACAAAGGGCTTACCTCTGACCACTGGTCTCATAGTCTTTATCTTGTCTCCACCTCATTTATTGTTTTCTCAATGGCATGTTGCTTCCTTCTTCAACCCTGTTCTTGCAATGCTGTTGTGGAAGACCTTTTGGCTTCATGGTAAAATGCCAGTTAAGTCAACTGTGGCCCATATTAGAGTACACGGCTGCTGAGCTTCATCACAATCACCCGGAGCAATCTAGAAATGATAACCCTCCAGTCTTTCAGCCTCTGTTCAGTACATCCAGAGGACACTTCAAGAATCTATAATGTTAAGTATTTCATAAAGCAATTCTGAGATGTCTCCAGGAGTAGGAATCACTATGAGGCAGCAGTTCTCAATATGTGGTCCCTAGAGGGTAACATCACCAAATCCTGGGAATTTGTTAGAAATGCAAGTTCCTAGGCTCCATTCCAGATCCCTTGCATTAGACATTCTGAAGACAGAGCCTAGCAGCATGTACATTGCAAGCCACTCAGCTCATGCTGAGGCCAGGTTGTTTGAAGCTTGAGAACATGGTATCTGAGTCAGATGGCACACAGCATGGCAACAGAAAAGAATTTATTGAATGAAGTGTTTATAAAAACGAGGGCAGTGCTAGCAGGAACATGGAGGAACAAAGCAGCCTAGAAACAGGGATACAGCTACTCAGGGCACAGGAAATAATGATATTACAATTATCTAACAAGAAATGGTGTTTAGCAGGGGAAACATGTAAAAGGGATTTCCTGTGTCTGCTCCTTACACAAGTGGGGTGGAATACAAAGTGTTCCCTTTTCAGCCTTTCATCTGTGTCTGCTATTTTGTAAACCCTAGCCAAATTAGAAAGGCAGATATGTCTATATGCCTGTATGGTACCTTCTAGGGAAACTAAGTTACCAGGATGCCACATAGGGCAGAAAAATGAATGAGTAGATGGGCTGTGGGAGCAGAAAGTGCAAACATGTAACTGAACGTCCTGGATTCTCCTCTTCTTCCTCTTTATCACCAGTATTTATTTTTAACATTTTAAGCCACCTCTAATCTATCTTCCCCTCCAACTTTCACTGAACAAAATTAAAATCTAATTAATGACTATGGTTTTGCACAAAAATGGCTTTAAGACAAGTACCCCTACTGTCCTTCCAAAGTGATGTCAGCCAACAATTATCTTCTAAAAAGAAAATACTGGAGCTGATACAATTTCCTTTTCTAACTTTAACAAAGGACCAGTGAGGCTTACTTAGCTGCCCAAGAGGAGCTGCCTGAAAACTGATTGGAAACTTTTAGACATTTATTTAATCTCACTATGTTTCTATTATATCCATCTGTAAAACGGGGTCAGCTGTATTGTGCCTCATGTGCAAATCTGTGTGTGGTGAGGTTTAGCGGGTAAGTGACTGCAAAACATGTTGCAGATGGAAGTGTTATGGAGGAATGCTTAATATCAAAGCGAGATGTCATTTTCTTTCACTCTGCATCTGTAGTTTGTAAAACAAATGCTTCTAAATTCACAGTATTTTTCTCACATGTACTATTTTTTTCCAGGGTGATATTTTCCCAAAGACTCATGCTGACTTAAGCTTCTGGAACCTTGTGGGTGGATCTGCTAAATTAAAGAGTTGTATTTAAATTATCTGCATAACACTGGTGGCATGATTCCATCAAAGTGACTGAGGCAAGGAGAGAAGATCCTAGTCCTTGGGGAAGGGGGTAGCTTTTGTAGGTAGGGGATGTAAGTGCAGGAAAAAAACAGATTTTTTTAACCTGGGACAAGTAGAAATATCACTGATATCACTCCCCCAAAACTAAAGCTTCATAAAGTTTACTTAACTATTTATTTGATAGGTAAATGGATAATTAGATATGGATAAATAGATGAACAGTTTCTATCTATCTATCTATCTATCTATCTATCTATCTATCTCTCTATCTCTCTATCTCTCTATCCATCCAGCCAGCCATCTATCATCTATCTATATCTATACCAGGAGCATGCATATTTTTGAAAAAGATTACAGATTTAGAAAATTAGGTTGGATTTAATTTGTGATTATCTATATTTCTTTATCTTATTTGTAATACTGAACATGAATCTGAACTTCAGTTTAGTATAAACTACAAAAAGGTCAGGATATTTTTCTACTTACTAAGAAGTCTGATAGAAAGATCCAATGGAATGAGAATGGAAGCTCTTTGTGAAGTGCCATTTGTATGGAAGATATTTTTCTTTTTCTTTTTTTTTCGTTAACCTACCTGCTTTTTCTATATGAAGAACAGATTTGATCCTTTTATATTTGAACATACTAGGATCACATGTTTAAACTGACTTTAAAGAAAGGAAAGTGATGTAAACAAAGATAAATCAAGTGCGTGTGTGTGTTATAGTTGTAGTTCAAAAGCAATTTCTAGCCATAGGAATTTTGTGGAAATCTTATCTAAGAAAGACAGTTTCAAAAGCAAGGGCAGATATCACATGTTCTCTCTACTATAAGCTTAATGTGCAAAATATATAAATATATAAAATATGTATATACAAATATATAGGAACTGTACAAAGGAGATTAGCACACCAGGAAGGAAAGGTACCATACAGTATGCATCCTACTCACAAAGAAACATAAGTACACCTTTACACTATAATGCTAGGTTTTCTAGCTTGCCTTATATGTATCACGTCATGATATATGTATCAGAGAGTTCAGCTTGTAATTTTTTCTAAAGGGGACATATGGTGGGAGGAGAAAATGGCGACAGAGTAAGGGGAGGGAGAGGGATGAACCCCTATGCCTATAAAACAGTATTGTGGAAAAGAAGAAGGAGGAGTGGGCAGAAGGGGAAAAAGGCAGGAGAGAGGAGAAGAGGAAAAAGGAGGAGGAGAAGGGAAGAGCTAGAGGAGAAGGAAGCGAAGGAAAAAGAAAAATGAAGCAAGAAAGGGAAGTGAAAGGAAGGAAGAAAAAGAAAGAGAAAGAAGGAGAAAGAAGGAGAAAGAAAGAACTAGGGAAACAAAAGGTCTGCTCAGAAACTTTCTTGAGATGAATTTCCTTTCTTCTTTCCTCCTTCCTAGTAATTTCACATGTTGCTGATAGTAGTAACACAGCCTTGAATTGTTTATATTCATTCTTATATTTTCAATAATTCAGAATGAGAGGCTTATAGGAGTTGGGGTTGCACATCTCAGGGTATCTTCTCTGAAGGGCTCTCAGCCTGTCCCCCTGAGGAATCCTCAATCATTTCTATAACTTCAGCATAGATCATAGATTTATCTACCATCACATGACTAAGTGTTAATGTCACTGATAATCAGAAGCATGCATACATAAGAAATACACAGCTCTAAATGAAAGCTATGTTCCCTTACAAATTGAGAAAAGATCTAGAAAAACTACCCTCTGGTAGTCATGGAATGGCTGGTGATCTCATAAGATTTGTGTTTATTTAGAACTTATTGCAACGCTGTCTCTTGTTTTAGGAAGCATCCAGTGAGTAAGGGAAATGCAAACCTACCTCCTGCTCTCAGCTTTGGTGTCTGCTTTCTGTGTTTTCCACACTTACCTTTTCATAGACTTTTTTTTTTCACTTGAAAGGTAGAATTACAAGAGAGTGGAAGAAACAGAGATAGATTTCTCTACTGGTTTATTCCCCAAATAGCTTATGAACCATTCATAACAACTAACTTACTTTTTGTTAAGCATGTTGCTTTCTTATAGTTTCATGTCTCAGTCCTCAAGGAGTATGTCTAATTCCTCTGACAGCATACTGATTTATACCCAGTAAATTAATGGACTCATAGGTTTATTTTATCAGAAAATATTCATATCTATTTTTCTGTCCATACATGCATGATATAAGCAATATTGGAGATGGAAACTCCTTCCTTCCTCTCTCCATCCCTCTTTCTCTTCTTCCTTTCACTTCCTTCTTTCCTTCCTTGTTTCTTCCCTCCCTCCCTCTCTCTCTGTTTCTCTCTCTCATACTTTCCTTTCCTTTTCCCCTCTCCTGCTCTCTGTTCCTTCCTCCCTTCCTTCCTTCTTTTTTCCTTCAATCTGGCTGATTGAAGTGTTCTTTACTTCAAATAACTAGTTTCCTATAATCTTACACACACAGTGCGGTCATCAACTGAGGGCAATGACTGTTTTTCATTTTGTGGAACAACAACTTCAGAAGATTTGTAAAAGTTTGTTCAATGAATGTACCATTTTTAAGAGGATTGATTGACAACCTAAACATGCAGAATTCAAGGAAACTGCTTGCTTCATTGATCAAAACAAAACAACAAATAGTCCTGACATATCACTAGCCTAGCAAATAAAAATAAGCACATTGACTTCCACAAAACAATCACAGGTTTAGGTGTTTAGCAAATGAACACTACTGTTAGTGTATACTGGAAGACAAAGCAAAAATAAAGTATATGGTGAGCAAAATAATTTGGCAGCGCATGCGTGCCCTTCTCATAGGATTATCTTTTTGAAAATTTTTGACTATACCTCAGTACACTCTGATCCAACATGACTCAATAGGGAAAGGCAATCTGAATCTGAACAAAGAAGATAACAGATAAAAAAGAGGAGGAATTACATTCCCAAGGGAAAAGTTGGAAGAAATTTGCAGTGCAAAGTCTCCAAAATTAGGAAGATAAGGCACAGCAGTAGGGACAGTACAGTCATGTAGCAATGAGAGGACACCTGCCATAACTCCCACAGCCCTTGGCTGGAGGGAAGACCATCTTTTTGGATCAAGACACCCAGCAACCAGCGGGAGAAATATTCTCTTGAGAAGGCAAGTGGATGCTGCTGTGGCTTTCAAGTGACCATGGCTTCTATCTGAGGGATAAATCTACAACTGACTTTAAGTCAGGACTGGAGGATCATTGGAAGGCAGGGTACTCACTTATGACCATGAAATATATGCCTTCTATCACTCTAAATGCACAGTGAATCAGATTGCTTAGGCAAAGCACTCAACCTCTAAGGGGTTGGGGAAGATAACATGGTAGCGCAACAGGTCAATTCTCCTCCTTGCAGTGCCGCCATCTTATATGGGTGCCAGTTGCATCCCTGCTACTCCATTTCCCATCCAGCCTTTCTCGTAGGATTATCTTTTATCAGCACCCTGCTGATGCCCCGGGAAATCAGTGGAAGATGGCTTAAGTACTTGGAACTCTACACCAAAATGGCAGACCTGGAGGAGACTTCTGGCTCCTGGCATCAGATCAGTGCAACTTCAACTGATGCAGGTATTGGGAAGTGAGCCAGCAGACGAAAGATTCTCTCTGTCTCTCCCTCCTTCTCTCTGTAGATCTTCCTTTCCAGGGAAAAAAATACATTGAAAAAATAAATAAATAAAAGCAGGTGGAATGCCACAACTGAATCCATGAATGGAGGAGCATTTTGTGAATGAATTGGACCACCTCTGCCCTGTGCTGAAATTCTGTGACTGCTCTGGGGCACTCATTAGGGTGTGGCCAGAATTTGGGGCAGTAACTGCATCTGAATTTAGAGTTTCCATGCTCATAGTGAAGAGGACGCAGTGTCTTTGTATAGTTCATGCAGTTGTGTGGATGAGACACTCGGTGCTGAGGACTTACCCTGACTGGTTGCTTCATCTTGGCAGAAGGGACTTTTATGATCATGCTAGCCATTGTGATCATATCCTCCCCTGTGCCAATGTTAGGGAAAATCTACCACATCCAATTTGGATGTCATCCTGGATTCAGGAACCCTACCTGTCTAAGTTCCCTGGCTACACCCAGCATACACGTCTGCAAATCCACAGAAAGAACAAACTCTTCACTAAACCACAGGGGCATATTTCAAAGATAAAAAGCTATATGAGAAGAAGGCAAACAAGTATTTCCACAAATGCCTAAAAATAAATGTGTACATAGAAAAAATAGGAACAAAGAAAAAAATACAACTATTATAAATAAACAAATAATTTTTAAAAATGCTAATGTTTGTGGACTGGAAAAATTAGTATCATTAAACATTCCATGCTACCCATAATATGCAAATTCAATCTGATCCCAATCAAAATTCCAAGGGCTTTCTTCTCAGATCTAAAAAATCAGTGTTATAAATGATATGGGAACACAAGAGACATTGAACAGCTAAAGAAATGTTAAGCAACAAAAACAAAGCTGGGTATGAAAACATTGTGTTTCATAAGGAACTGCAGGGCAATTACAATCACAATATCATAATCCTGTCAAAAAATAGAAGTATGGACAAATGGAACAGAACTGAAACCCTAGAAACGAATCCATGTATCTATAAGTAATCCTTGACAAATGAGCTACAATTAATACCTGGAAAAAGGACAAACTTTTCAATATAACCTTTGCTGGAAAGATTGGGTCTACACAGAATCCAGAAGCAGAATCCAGTCACCTACCTACACCTTGTACATAAAACAACACTAAATGGAACAATGATCTAAATCTATGGCCTGATGCCATCAAATTACCAGAGGAATACATCAAGAAACTCTGCAAGACATTAACCTAAGCAAAAACTTTTTGGAAAAGACCTCAGAGGCACAGGTAATAAGAACAATAAACAGAACAATGGGATTACATGAAGTTAAGAAGTTTCTATACTGCTAAGTAAACACTCAGTAAGGGAAAAGGCAACCAGAAAAATGGGAGGAAATATTTGATTGCAACTGATAAGGGATTAATATTCCTTATATATGAGGAGCTAAAGACAAGCTCAACAACATCAAAAACAAGCAATACAGTTAAGAAATGGGCAAAGGGCATGAACAGTCACTTTTCATGGGTGAAATACAAATAGTCAATAAACACATGATAAAATGCTCAAGATCACTAACAATCAGCAAAACACAAATAAAAACCACAATAATGCTTCACCTTATCCGAATCAGAATGGCTATTGTCCAAAATGAAAAATAAAATAAAATAAGATAAAATAAGAATGCTGGTAAGATGTGGAAGTAGAATATAAACTAATGTAGCTACTAAAAAAGACAGATTTTTCAGAGATGGGAAATACATCTGCCATATGACCCAGACATACCACTCCTGAACATTTATCTAAATAAAGTGAAAGCAGCATGTGAAAGGGTTCTTGTATCCCATGTATTTATAGCAGCCCAACTGACAATACCTAAAATGTAGAATTAGCTCAGATGTCCATCAACTAACAGATTGGCCAGTGCAGTGCTGATCTGAAACCAGGAGCCAGGAGCCAGGAGCCAGGTGCTTATTCCAGGTGTCCCATGCAGTTGCAGGATCCCAAGGCATGGGTCCAAGATCCCAAGGCTTTGGACCATCCTCGACTGTTTTCCCAGGCCACAAGCAGGGAGCTTGATGGGAAATGGAGCTACTAGGATTAGAACCGGTGCCCAAATGGGATCCGGCACAGACAGCTTGTCATTTAACAAATGGATTCAACTGGAAACCATTATGTTTAACGAAATAAGAAATACCCCTCCCCCACCAAAAATATAGGTTTCCTCTGATATGTGGTAGCTAATATAGAGTACAAAAAATTTACAGAGATGAAATAAATATTGTGTGATCTGACTGTTGCTTTACTTTTTTTTTAGTTCTATGGAACTGTGGTCTTTTAGTTATTGATTATTATAATTGGTGCTGCATTAATACTGTGATTATAGAATGTATTGAAATTATGTTTTTGTAAACACTGAAGAAAAAATAAATATAGGAAGGAGGGCATTGAAGGAGGGAAAATGAAGAAAGGAAAGTATAATTGCATTAGAATTCTAGCTATGAAATCTTTTCTGTTTAAATTAAGAAAAGTTTTAAAAATATGGAATCCTGTGATTCTTAACATCTATTTCAAGATATCTGGGTCATTAATTTGAAGTTTACTCTTGTCAGAACTATCATCTTTCCATGCTTAATGGATGAGAATTTTTTTACAGACTGAACATTAATTTGCTTTAATCTTTTTGTAATAATTATAGTTTTCACTGAAATTTCTAGACACATATCATAACTATAATCTCATTTAACTATTTAAGAAGTTATATAAGATGTGTCTTTGTGATCAGTTTGATCAATAGATTGCTATTGTATTGATGTGTGATAAGTGTCATTTCTAGGCAAAAGCTGTAGCAGAGTGGTGCCTGATTCATCGTTTTTCTTTCTGCTTGCATCTGAACTGCTGGTGCTATGGGAATTGAAGACTATCAGCATGTATTCATGAGTCAGGGTGTTGTTGAAATGGAATCTACCATAAATTCAGAATGCACTTACATTATGAATGAGAAATAGATCTGTGCTTTTTTAAGTCACTGGAATTAAGAATTTTTTTTTTTTTTTTTTTGCCTCAGCACAGCCCAGCTTATCCTGGTTGTGCAATTGTTGAAGTTATTCACTTCATGCCATCAACATAGTCATTTCTAACTAACTTTATGGAACTTCTAAGGGGTCCTGCTTAGTCATGCTTAATGTTGCAGCTATTAAAATGAGTAAGACTTATCCTAGATCTTACATGCCTTTAAGAGAATGGGTACATGTGTCAGATATTATGAGACAAGGCTGTATGAAATAAGGGTTCTGAGGTAGTTATAAGTTGTCAGAAAATTTCAAAAATGTAATGGTTACTTCTGGTTTGAATATCATGGAAGCTTCCAAGAGTTGTGATCATGGAGAAGGCCATGAAGAAAGGGCTGTATTTGGATGTGCTGTGTGTGATGGTTGTGATAGAGTTCAGGCAGAATGTTGAAGGAAAAACAGTCTTGGAAGGAGGCATACTCACCCAGAATGTAGGCATACTCACCCAGAAGAGTGATTGTAATGTCTAGTCTGATGGCAACAGTGATTCTGTTGACATCTTGGACCATAACTTTTCGAGTAAGACCAACCTCTCTTAAAACAAAGCAGATTCTGCTAGTCTGAATGGTGGGGAACATCTGTCTATGGATATATCTTCCTTTTCTAGTAGGATGGAACTTTTTATCCAATGAGAAAGAATCAAGGCAATTCATTGTAAACTAAGTTGTTACAAATATATTTTTTAAGAAAAATTGTTACCAATAAATGTACATGTTTAAAATGTACAGTGTGACATTTCAATACAGTGTGTGCTGTTAAAAACAAGGCAACCAGCATTGCCCCTTCATTGACATTACTTGATTACATCAAGACATGGTAATTCTGTTTTTTTTTTTTGACTTGCTGATGCATTCTGGGTACATCTCTGTAGTAAGATAAGTAGTTTGCAAATATTTTGTCCTATTCTGTATGATGTCTGTTCACTCTGCTGTGTTTAAGATTCTGAGTTTGATATAATCCCATTTGTTTAGATTTGCTTTGCTGCCCATGACATTTAATATTATACAAAAAACTTATTCACTATTCAATGCCTTTAAGTGTTTCCTCTAGCTTCTTGTAGAAATTTCATAGTTTCAGATTTTTGATTTAGGTCTTTGATGTATATTGAGATTTCATTATTGTCTGTGGAAAAAATGGAGCACTAATTTCATTCTTATTCTTCTACAAATGTAGATCCAATTATGCCAGCACCACTTGCTATAAAGACTATCCATGCTCCAGTGTATGAACTTTTTGTCAAATGTCAGTATACTATCTGTATGTTAATTTATTCATTGTTACTGTGTTTCCTTCATCTATTAGTTTCTACACTGATACAATTCTGTTTTAATTTCTAAAGCATTATCCTATGCTTTGAAATCAGATATTATGATGCCTTCAACTTAGTTTTTTTCAACTTGACTTGTTTTTAGGATCCCTTTGTCCATTATGAATCTTCTTATATTCCACTGGAGTTGATTATTGATTGCTGTATATAGTAACAATATTTTAATGGCATCAATTGCTTCAATTAATGAACAAGAAAGATATTTTTATGCTCCCATTTAAAGAATATTTATTTGAAAAGAGATAGACATAAAGGGAGATGTCCCAAGATAAGGATAAGAGCCTGGAATTACATCTGGATTTCCCATGTAGATGGTCTGTTTAGATTTTCTGTATTTTCTTGATTTGATTTTGGTAGGTTGTACATTTCCTAGGATTTCCCCATTTCTGAAAGGTCTCCCAATAATATTTCATCATTATCTTATTTACCTGTTACCAATGGTAATATCTCATTTTTCATTTGTAATTGTACATATTTGTGTATTGACCGTTTTCATTTTTCTTTGTTAGTCTAACAGCATTGTTAAAGGACTGTCAAAACCATCTTTTCATTTAAAAAATTTTTGCATTATCTTAGATTAATTTCATTTGCTTACCTTCTGTTCTTTATTATTTCTTGCCTCCTGTTAACTTTGGATTTAATTTGTTCTTGCTTTACTAAGTCATTGAGATACATCATTAGATTGTTTATTTCAAATATTTTATTTTTAATTGCACACAATTATTGTTATAAACTTTTCTCTTTATTCTTTCTTTGCTGTATTCTCCATAATTTGATGTGTTGTGTTTTCATTTGTTTAAGTATTTCTTATATTTTTAATTGCATCACAGAGCCATTGCTCATTGAAGAGATTGTTGCATAATCATGTAATTTCCCTGTATTTGCAAGCTTTCAATTGTTCCTGTTGATTTGTATTTTTATTGCTTCATGGTCTTGGAAGGTATGTGTTATAATTTAAATTCGCCTAATACTGAGACTTAATTTGTGTGGCAATATAGGGTGGTGAGTGTACTGGATGTTCCATAGCTGTTAAATGAAGTCTTCCAACTGGAACTGTTTGGCAAATTTTCTTGGTACTACAGTTTGACTCTAGCATATCTTTGCTTAGTTTCTGTCCTGATAATTTTAAGATTCTTTCCTGCTAATGTGCAGCACAAGATGGCCAAAATGTTTCAACTCCTGCCACTCACAGGAGAGTTCTGAAAGGAGTTCCACATTGTGCAGTTTAGCTTTGGAGCTAACTGTTTTGTGAGCATGTGTTGAGTGAACCAGCAGATAGAAGGCAGTATAACCAATATTCAAACTGATGTTCCACTATGGACAGCAACACACCTTATTCATTGGTTATTTCATTTGATGTACGACCCTCACCCAACTCAGTGATTTTCAATGTGCAGCTAGTGTTTCATAGCGATCTTTTTTTCCTCCCTTCTCATTTGTTTGTTTTTCTTTTTAGCCTGGACACGGCGCCCCTCTGTGCTAGTCCAAAAGCAGATTAGACCACCTCTGAGCACATGACTGCCCTTCCTTCATAGTTCTCCTCATTCCTTGCACTAGCCAGGCCCCTTAACCATCCCATTTCAGCTGTGTAAACTAAGAGTCTGAATACAAGGACGCCAGGGTATTTGTGGTTAAACCAGTCTACCACCATGGGATTGTGCTTTGGTTTGAGGGAGTGTGTGTAGGTTGGAGACTGATTTGACTTACACTGATTTTTTTTTTCAACCGTTGTAACAGGAGAGCCTGCTTTTGGGGACATGAATCCAGCATCTTTGTAAATCATTTTGGTTCATCCTCCAACTACCTACCCCAATATTTGATATAAAGCTAATGGCTAAGCAAGACCATAAGGCAGTCCTTAGAGCAGACAACTTCCTCCTTATTGTTTAGGTTTAATGTGATCTGAAGTGTCCTCCAAATAAATAGTGGTTTGAAAAAAGGAAGCTGGCATTTTGTATTTCATGTTTGCCCTTGGATATGTTTCTTGTTAGAAACAATTGTGGTGGAGAGAGCAGAAGGGTTATGTATTGGTTTACATGGAATTTAGCTACAGTGAATATGTTTTCATTTTTCAATAATGCTTTAGATTCTTTGGGTTTAGTTGTATTGATGCAATCTGGTTGTAGAACTGAACTCTGGGGAGCAACCGTGCAATGAGTCAACTGTCTAATCCTCTACTGCCAAATGCTGGCATTCAACAAGGGCATGTTGTTTCCTTGTCATAAATCTGGGCCAGGGTTCCTACAAAATGTCCTTCCTTTGAACTGTTTGCCTTGTTCCATATAGTAAGTACCACGTGGCATTTGTTTCTATCTCTCTTGTTGTCAGAATAGGTATAATGTAATATTTGTTCATTCAAATTCAAAACTGAAATACTAACTCATACTTGATTTAGTAAATCAGTGACCAGACATTTTTAAGTGCTACCCTGCTTTTAATTTAGGTCAACTGCTGTTTTTGCAATATAACTTAAGATAAGGTTCGAGAATATTTCTTCAGATTTCTTTAAGTGCCTTAAGTCATTTAAGATGAATACCTTGGGAGCATGCCCCACATCAGGGACCTGGGATGGGTGGGAGACTGGGTGGGGCTTGGCCCTCTATTTCCCCCTTTACCCCAGATACAGAAAAAATGTGGAAATAATATTCTTACCCAGTTTCCTGTAGCTCTTGAACCTTTGTGCCCTAATTAACTATGTAAAGATTGTCAAAAATAAAGAAAAAAATGGGAAAAGAAGAAAAAAAGATACATGCCTTTTTCTTCAGATTATAACAATATTAACATCATAATTTTCAATCTTGTGAGTCTCCTACATGAAGCTGAATAATTAGGGACAAAGTCAAAACAATTGAAATACAGAAGTTTATGAGCAACACATTCAATTAAATTAGATGGTAATGAAATCTCACTAATACCAATATATCTGTAACTAGCTTAACAGCCTCTGAGTGATACAGTGGTATCTGTCTGAGACATGAAGAAAGGAAAATCCTAGATCAAAGCTATTCACTGAAAATGAGAGGCCCATTTCAGAAAAGCACTACTAGAGAATGGCTTGCTAAGTCTAATGTGCCTGAGTTCAATAAGACTGTGGCACAATCAAAAGAAACAACATGGGTTGGATTCTATAAACTCATGATTTTTCTGCCCATCATTCTTTTCAGGATAAAGAATTTTTTTCCCTCTGAATTCTCATATTCTAACTATTTTCCCATGAACTTTTCAAATACTTTTATTTCTTATATTTAAGAAAGGCAAGCCAACAGTTTTATAAGTCTGTTTTTCAAGTGAAAAAAAAATGAACACAAAGTTAACAAAAATTTAGAAATTTTTTTCTAGCAAATCTTTTCTGATTAGTTACCAGAGAATGAGCTTCCAAACATCAAAAGAAGCTTTGTCATGTGGCCTCTGGTAGAGCACAAAACAGTTAATAGAAATACTAAGACTAAATGGGATTTCAGGGGAAAATCTTATAGGAAAAAGGTAATAGCATAAGCAAAACATACATATCTTTCTTCAGTAAATATATTGGTCATGGTAGTATATTCTCACTATTATGTGTGCCACAAAGGATAAAGAAAATTAGTAATTGTGGGACATATTATAATATTAGCTTCTATATTATTGACAATTAGGATCCTCTTGCTGAAGCAAGAAAATTTATACAACACAGGAGAGGATAAATAAAACACCTTGAAGTCTGAAATTGAATTAGAATGATCAATATGATCTCATATAAAAATTTCTTTTAAATTCACAATATATTTTTCTAGTCCTTTCAAGTGAATAGACCTAGAAATAATGATTACTGAAGTGACATAAACATTTCTAGTATCTAGACTGGAAGACTAAAATATTTCTGATTAAAGACAGAAAATGTAGCAACAGTGCCCACAACGATTTACCAGCATCAAGAATAGAATTGGGGGTCTAACTCCAGTCCCCCAAGTATTTCCCATCCACCCTAAGCAGCTCCCATCCACCCTAAGCAGCTCCTGCCCACCCCAAGCAGCTCCCGCCCACCCCAAGCAGCCCTCAATCACCCTAAGTAGCTCCCATCCACCCCAAGCAGCTCCCACCGCCCCCCCCAAGCAGCTCTCAATCACCCTAAGTAGCTGCCATCCACCACATTTAATGGCTACATTGAGACTGTGACCTTTCTCCACCGAAGCTGGTTGGATTGCATGCAAGACTCTGCTTAGTGACTCTAGTTCACTAACCTATCTGATTCATAGTTATGAATGACTTTATGACAAAGACACCTGTTTTATGGGATCTAAACCTTAATCCATTGTGAGCTCCCTTCAAATTGGCAGCAGTAGCTTCCAGCCACTATCTACAGGGGATGGATTCAAACAGGTGTCTTAGAGGCAAAAGTCCCCTCATCACATTACAAAATGCCTTACCATGTGGTAATGTCCATTAGTAAAGTCCTTCTTGGTGTATCATAAATGCCAAGTGAAGGTCTCTGGTGCTAAAAAATTTGAAGGCTCTTGTTAATTTTCTTGTGCTTCATGTATTATCATTCTGTTTGCACTACGAACCAGAAACTGCACTAGTGTCTTAAGGGAGAGTAAAAATCAATGCATATTTTAACCCTACCATGTGGACTTAACCATACCTTCATTTCTACAGTCAAAGGGAAGCCCACAAGGGCCAGACCTTGTCAAGGCTAACACTATACAATTTAACATAAGACCTTCTAAGAGTCTCACAGAAATCTAACTCCAAAATTCATATTGAAGTGTGTTATTTTGCAAAGGATTCTAGTCACCCAAGCAAACACAAATAAAAAAAACAAATATGCGCAAATCAGAGCAAATCACTCTTTGTATTTATTTGTTAAGTCTGTTTGTTGTGTTCAGAAATCCACTGTAAGTCAGATACAGAAGGAGAAACATTGTAATTCCAAACCCAAATTAAAGTACAATAATTTTAAAAATCTTCAATCTGAGCACAGTGTTGATTACCAAAAGGTTGAGGGGTAGGAGGAAGAGAGGACTTTGAATATCAAATAATTTAGGGGAAGCTAGATGCAGTTCATTAATTGTGCAAAACATACAAATAAGGGTGCTAATGATAGGAGAAGCTAGGGCAGGTGGCTGTGGGATATATGGGAACTCTTTGCATTACTGCTTCACAAATTTTGTAAATTTAAAACTATTCTGACATGAAGAGGTTTAAAAACAATGCACTCTTGTTGAGTTATCAAACTTTGTGGCATTAAAATACAATAACGTCAATACACTTCGTATGCCAAATTCTTGTAAATGTAGTCACTTACTACTATGTGCATTCCAGATGGATGTGCTTGTGTCCACAGGATGGAAATCAGTGGGCAGTCACTCATCTTCTTCCTCTATCCGTTCCAAAGTTCTCAGGGAATAAACTATTTTTTTGTTGTTCAATTGGACGTTTTTCATTTTTCAACTTCATTTACTTAGTTAAAGGTGAGAATATTTAGTATGCACCTAACTATGACGATTGTCAAACAATAAATGGCAAAAAGATGTTTCATGATTAGTGTCCGATGCACTGATAAAGACCTTTCAAAAATAGATAATGATTCTTTAGGCCTTTCTATAAAATAAGTAAAGAACATGCATGTATCTTTCAATTTATAAACTCTTCGTTTTATGTCCTATTGGCTGAAATGAAAAACACTTTCATTCTGTCATATAAATTATAAGCACAAACTTCATCTGCTTTATCAAATCTACACATTTTGCAAACCAAGAAAAGACGTAAAGGAATCATTCATAAAACCTTCTTCCTGCTTCCTATTTTTTTCTTTCATGATGAAACTATCATTTCATATGTTTCCCTTTTTGACAGCCAGCAGTGAATTTCTTTTTAAAACAAAAAAACTTAATCTGAAATCTGTGACTTCCGCTATATTTTCCTAGCTCCAATTTTTTTTTCGCTTAGAAGTATCATCTATCTCATTTATTTAGTTGTTTTAAGAGATTGCTGACAATTTTAACATCCTACTGAGATGTCAAACTTTTGTTTAAGTATCTTACATAATATCTTGTATAGTATATGTGCCTGAAATATATGTTCTTTTTTGAATACAGACAGTTGATTCTATGAGAGTTTGTAAAACCCGAAAGCCATGTAAGGCAAGGGTATATAATCTATTTGGCCTGAAACCATAGGAACAGATATGTGGCTCGATAAATAAAATATTGCTTAACACACTCAAGCCCTGTATACATGGGTTCAGTTTCTTGCTCTCGCTCTTGACTCCAGCTTCCTGTTAATGCAGACCTTGAAAGACACTGATGATTATCTCAGATTAATTAAGATCTTGTCATCCTGTTGGATAGCAGCGTTGAGTTCCAAGATCTTGACTACCCACTAGCCCAGCCCTGGTAATTTGGGAAGTAAACCAGCCAATGAGAGTGCACTTTCTTCTTGTCTGTCTAAAGTATTTTTTGTAAAGGGAAAGAAATGACCCTATGTTAACTTGTAGGTAATAAATGAGTACTAAAATAAAGTGGATCTTCAGTGCTTGTCTGATCAATTGTTCTTGATGTCACTTCTGAAACTGCTTTCCAATGCAATTTCTTTTAGGAGATACAATGAAGCATAAAACCTAGCATCTCACATCAAAGTGGATTCAATCCCCACGTCCAGCTCCGGATTCATCTTCATTCCACTTTCTCTGTCTCTTTTTTTCTCCTTTCACTTCTTTCCACTTCTGCCCTCTTCCTTCCTCTTGTCCATGCCCCACCTTCTTGCACTCCTTCCATCTTCCCCATCCTACCTTCCTCCCTATCTTTCCCTCTTTGTGTTCTTCCTCCTGCTCCCTCTTTACCTTCCCTTTTTCTTCCTTCTTTCCTTCCCTTGTTTACATCTCTCCTTTCTTCCTCCCTCCTCCGACTCCCCTTCTTCTGCTACCACATCCTCCTTGGCCTTTCTTCCTTTCTTCTCCTCCTCCCTTCCCCCAATCCTTCCTTTAGTCCTATTCTTTCACCTTCACCTCATCCCTCTTTCCTCCTCCTCCTTCTCCTTCTCCTGATCTTCTTCCTTCTCCTTGTTATTCATCTTTCCTTCCTTTTGTTTTCTTCCTCACCTTATTCTCTCAGTCTCTAGAGCTTCTTTTAGATTTCTTCTTTTCTCGTTTCTCTCTATCTTGCTTCCCCATGGGAAGCTGAATTCGGTGCTCATCCTTCTTACATGTTTATCTTTTACCAAATATTTATACATATTAGAGAAATAGTATTTTGAGTGTTTAAAGTTTATGTTCCTATATATCCTGTTCTTTACTCCACATTAAGATCATTTGCATAATCATACTGAGTCCTTTGTCATAATCATAAGTCTCTTTCTCAAGGTTTTGGGATTGAGGTTAATGGGATTGACATGACCATGACCAATAAGAATCAAACTCTTCAATGTATATCCAAGAAAACAGTCCCAATCACTCTAGAGTAGCAAAGTAAGGATATGTGCGTTTAGGAATTATTACAAGCAGTGTTTCTAACAACATGGGAAGAGGATGTGATCAGAGTGATCAGTGAAGCTTCCAGAAAGAAACAGAGAGTAGAGATGGAGGGAAAACAAAGAACAAATAGATTTCTGTCCTTGGTAACATTCTTCTCTGAGGCTGTTGTCCTCTTCTGCAGTTAGGTTGTGAGAACAATTTCCCTTTTGTATGATACTAGATTTACTTTGTGCTAAATTTCTGGAAAGCTAAGCCATACTTTCTTTATCCTACAGTAAGATTAGTGTTCTTAGAGTCAGCTATGTACTTGTTTTGTTCAAACCACTATATGCATTATCTCAATCCTTACAACGTCATAAGGTAAATATTTAAAAGTAAGGGATGTAGCTGAAACAGAGGCATTGCAAATAACTTATATAAGCCATATAGCTAGTAAGTGACAAAGACAGAATTCAAATCCAAGTTTTTCTTACTGGATTGGTGTAGATTGATGTAGATTTGCTTTCCCCCCGCTTGTGTTATTCAATGTCAATGTCAATTAGTGGCATTTACTGGAAGTTCATCAGATGGTCACAAAATTGAGTCTCAACTCTCTCTTACTTGGTTATGTGATACTGAATAAACTAAAACACTTCTCTATTTTCCTTCATTGACAGAAATTTATCATATACAAATAATATACTATATAATCATATATAATCACTAGTAGATAAATATACACTTATAGTTTTCCATATAAGATATGGATTTTCAGACAGAGAGCATTTCATGGTTTCTGACTCTATATCTAGATCCAAGTAGTTGCAACACAATGGAAAAGGGTCTATATTTTCTCTTGTCTATGGCAAAGAGCAACAAACTACATGATATATTTAGGAGCTAAGGATTTAAAATTAAAGTCACAGTTGATAGGGGACTTGATTCCTAACCAATAAAATTTATCTAAAGTATCAATCAGTTGTTAACAGTGGGTTTTCATAATTCATTCATTATTAATAGAATAATGTTAATATTATTAACATTATTAATATTATGTTAATATATACCTTCATTTTAATATATACCACAAGTAAAAGATAGTGCTCCTCTTTGAAAATTATATGGTATTATTTTGTTTATATGTTATGGGTCAGAATAGACTTTCCAAAACAACACCGACTCATGTAGTATATTCTGAGACAAAATTGAGCCTACAGGCAAAGGTGGGTCCCATGTATTAGAAATGAGGCTCATATTATTATTAACTCTTAAAAATAAGAAGTTACCAGAGAAAAGGCAAGTGCTTTTGTGTGGGAATATTTTTATGTTCATCTGAGTGTTTTGCAGGTGTAGTCATGTATTTCTCACATCCCACACTCACCTAGAATCTGTGTGAATATTAATATTTCTTTTTTTCTACTATAAATACCATGCTATGATATTTTTGAGTGGTTGCTTTGTGTAGTTCTCTTTTTAACACGTTTTAACATTTGTTTGTGTCAGTCTTCCTGAGAAAGATATAGAGGACTGTTTATTCAATCTAGGTGAAGGACGAAAGCATGAAAGGACTTCTTTCCACCCAAACAATTGGCTAGTTACTTCCTGTGAACTTGTTTGAACTTCGAGATTTAACTTATAGTTTTCCTCTTTTTTCACATAAGGCACAGTTAATCTCTTAAATGTCTATCACTTTCTACATAAATACAAGGGTTTCTATCACCAATCCTATGAAATCTTTTCCTATGTGTACAAATGCAACCGAATCTCACAGCCCAGGAAGTGCCCTTATCAACATATAGATTCATGGTGTTTTTAACTTAAAAGAAATTATCTTCCAAGGCTTTATGAATTCCAAATTTTTAAAAAGATTTATTTATTTCTATTGAAGAGTGAGATATACAGAGAGGAAGAGAGACAGAGAGGAAGATCTTCCATCCACTGACTCACTCGCCAAGTGGCCGCAATAGCCCAAGCTGAGTCCATTTAAAGGCAGGAGCCCAGATCCTCTTCCAGGTCTCCCATATGGGTGCAGGGTCCCAAAGCTTTGGGCTATCCTTGACTGCTTTCCCAGGCCACAAGCAGGGAGCTGGATGGGAAGCAGGGTTGCTTGAATACAATCTGGCTCCCACATGGGATCCTGGCACATGCAAAGCGAGGACTTTAGCCACTAGGCTGCCATGAATTCACAAATGTTTAAATTTGAGAATTTTATGCTAACTCAGATATCTTTTTTCTTTTTTATAATTTATTATTTGATGATATTTCATAGTTAAGAAGGACGCACACCCTTGAGGACCACTGATTAGGGGTGGGAAGGTCAAGGTATGAGGGAAAGTGGATGAGACAATCACTGTCTCCTTTTTTTCTTCCTCTGCCTAGGGAAAGTGGGGAGGGAAGAGGAGAGGGCAGCTTCCAGCAGTCTAACTACATCAATACCTGGATTGGGGAGTGGCCACCTGATGTCATCCCAAGGTCCCTGATGTGAATCACATTCTCAGGGTACTGTTCAAGTGGTTTTGATTGTTCAAAGATGCTGTTGATTTCCTTGCTCCAAAGTTGAGGAAATCCTTTCAAAGTTAAGAGGCTGGTAAAATCCACCTTAGAGTCTCCACCAGCCCAGACACTTGCTGTTATGATTTGGCCAGCAGAGATTTCCAGTTTGTTCTGCTCTCAAGAATAGGTTGGTGGGGGTGGTGCAGCCCCGCCTGTCATAGCTTCCTTTACCTTGGCATTCACTGGCAGGTGCTATAGCCTGCTATGCCCCAATAACAGGTCATACTGGTAGGTATTGCTGCCTACACCAGTCTAGCCAGCACCCAGTCCCAGCCCTAATGTCAACTGTTGTTCTACCTTAACCTAGCCTGTCCTGTACCTCATCCTGGAAGAAGGCCCAGAAGAAAAAAAAGGTGCGGGGGGAAAGGGGGAACTGAGGTTCAATAGCACGGGGTTTTTAATACACTTCAGGCCAATTCCATATAATTATATAGTCATGTTTGGTCAGTTTAATTGTTAATTTTTTTAAAAAAAGAGCAAGTTGGCAGGCTTCTATTGGTGGGTTTGAAACAAACAACTTTTAAAAAGTACAACCTGATGGGCTATAGGGCAGTGGGGCTAGTCTAACACCAGGGGCCTCCTTCCTGAGGAGTGCTCTGCCTACATGACCTGCCAGGTGTCCTGCCGGGTGTCATTTAGGCTGTCAGGCCTGGAGTTCACACAGCCCTCAGCCAAGCAAGTAAGGCAGAAATCACAAAAGCAGAAAGCCTTTACTTTCTTCAATATGAACACTGCTTGTTATAAAAAGTCAGAAGATATTAACCCAAGAAGAGACTGGCAAACACTTTCTCTATTACTTCCTGTAAGGATTTTGCTAAGAGGCAGCTATGAACTCAAGACTTAATGAGCAAATTGGCAACAGAAAGATTTCATTTGAAAAGCATGACAAAATTATTCTGGAAAATGTTTGCAACACAAAACCTATGCATGGTAAGATGTTTAAGACTTCTACAGCTCATATCGCTGTGGCTGAACTTGAAGTTCTGGCCCTACTTCTGGGAAGCAGATGTTGATGTCTCAAAGTCTTGGACCGTTCTTCCCAATGTGATGGAATATACTGCATTCCAAGCTCCTGACTTTAACCTACCTCAAATTCAGTAGTGTGACATGTAAGGAGTGGACCCATTCCCATTTAGGAAATTTTTCTAATGCTTATCCTTTTCCCAATATCTTCTTCAAGATTTGGATCTAACACGGTGGCCTAATGGCTAAAGTCCTCACCTTGCATGTGCTGGGATCCTACATGGGTACCAGTTCTAATCCTGGCAGCCGGCTCACCATCCAGCTCCCTACTTGTAGCGTGGGAAAGCAGTCGAGGACGGTCCAAACCCCTGGGACTCTGCACCCGTTTGGGAGACCTAGAAGAAACTCCTGGGTCCTGCCTTTGGATGGGCACAGCTCCAGCCATTGAGATCACCTGGGGAGTGAATTATCGGACAGAAGATCTTCCTCTCTGTCTCTCCTCCTCTCTGTATATCTGCCGTTCCAATAAAAATAAATACATCGCTTTAAAGAAAAAAAAGATTTTACCTCCCTCTTCATTCCCCCTCAAAATATAAATTGAGACCTAGTCTCCAATAAAGAAGTTAGGTGATATCATTACAAAGGTATATCTCTCATATGTGGGATCTAGGTTCATACATAAAAGGATAAGGGACTTTGATCTGCTTTTTTGACTAAAAAGTATGTAGTGACAAGGCATTTTTTTTTTTTACCCATGAAGAAAGCATTCCTATAGATGACCAAGTCTTCTACCACTTTGATCTCAAATTCTCTGGTTCTGTGAAAGATAAACTTGTATTACTCATATGTTACTTGATTTCTACTACGTATGGCCTTACTAAGTGGCCTTACTAAACTGAGATAGTATTATAAAGTTAAAGATTTAATGCATGTAAATAATATGTATGTCTCTTTTTAGAAGAAAAAAATCTAATTTTAATTCCCTACTTTTTATCATATACAATATCTTTTCTAGGTCAACTAGAAAATATTGGTGGCATCACTTTAAAACTTACAGAGAAAACAGCAAAAGATACTTGAAACAAGACAAAAAGTATAAAGTGGTAAGCTAAGCAGTGGTACTCCTATTGTTCAGGACATTAACATTAATAACTTTAGGCTTTTGCTTCTGGTCAAATAGAGTAATAGGGTCCAAATTCCCCAGCCACCTGAAACAATGACAACGAAACAGGCAAAGCACATCAAACGCTGGTTCTTAAGACCTTGGCGTCAGGAAATCAGACAATGATTCTTGAAAAGCAGGAAGCACAGAGAAGTTGACTCAACAATAATCTAAGTTTATTGTTGGTCAGGAGTTCTTTGAGGTCTTCCAGAATTGAGCAGGGAAAGCTCAGAGTCTAAGGAAGGAAGGGAAGCTGGAGTTCACAGCAGAGAATTCTAGAGAAAAGAGAACAGTAGCGATGTGGAGAGGGCTCCTCGCAGAGGTCCTCAGAACACTGCCTAGCAAATGCACCTGGGCAAGGAAGGAGAAACGGCATTTGGAAGGATGAGAGGCAGAGGTAATTAGAGCTTACACAGAGGGATACTGTCTGTACTCAGCAGACAGAAAGGAAATCCTTATTAATTCATGTGCAAATCAAACAACCAAAAAGAGCCCTACTTCAGTAGTGGGGAAAAATAAATCCTAGACTAAATACAACTGTCCCACCTAGCAAGGCTTAATAGTAAGACTCAACAGGATAAAACTGCTTCCCTTTATCCTAGCTGTATACCAGAACAAAGCCAAAGTGTATTTCTAGGAGCATAAATCTCTTCAGTAACTCAGCAAGGTGGAATTTTGAATTTGAACATTATTAGGAAAGCAGATAAACTGATAAAAATTTTCATGCAAAAGGATCAAAAGAACTATCATCACTGTATTCAACACCTTCTAGAGGCTAGAGGATATGTAAAGCACATCAGTGGGAATGTGGTTGTTATAGAAACAGCACCAACTGGACCTCTAGCAACAGAAGTACAACGTTAGAAATGAACACTATACTAGCCACATCACTGGAGAAATAATAAGCTTGGAGAAGTATCAACTGAAATTATATAAATACAAATGCAAAGCAGAAAAGACAGAAAAAAGTATCTACAACACAAGTAGCTCAATGAACGAAAAATAAAATATAACTGCAAAAAAATCACACCATGTCATTTATGACTAGAGTGAAGTAGAAAAATTCAAGACAGAGGAGGCAGAAGAAAAAAAATATATATATACTATATACATCTGGAAATACAAATATGAATTACCCCCAAATCAGAATTATTGTTAAGTTAGAAAACAATGCAGTAAATTTTTGCCATTTATAAGAAGGAACACATTCTAACCTCTATGTGGAAAATCTCTTTTGAAAATGATTATATAAGCTTTGTGCAGTGGCAGTATCATAGCCAATGAGGTTTATCCGAGGCGCGATTATTGCTAATTGAAAATGATTATAAAACAGCAAAGCCCTTCAATCAGGCCCCTTTCTGAGATTATCTAATTCTACTTACAATAGGGTTTCATGGCCTAAACACCTGAAAAGTGCTCAGTCTCTGAATATCATCATATTGACCATTGTGATCTAACACTGAATTAAATTATGAATCAATAAAAGTATAGAACCCTGGAAAAGTTCCAAAAATACTTATAAATACTCAGAAATTAAATAACACATTTCTAAATATCTCATGGATTGAAAGACAATTAAAAATATTATTGTAATAAAATGGAATTAAAATATGTAGATTGCTAGCAAACTGTACTGCTAGGAGGTTTATAACACAAATGCCTGTTACATTAAAATAAAGCTTATCGGGTCTGGCACGATAGCATAATGGATAAGGTCCTCACCTTGGATGTGCTGGGATCCCATATGGGTGGCAGTTCTAATCCCAGCAGCTCCACTTCCCATCTGGCTCCCTGTTTGTGGCCTGGGAAAGCAGTAGAGGACGGTCCAAAGCCTTGGGACCCTGCAACCGCGTGGGATACCAGGAAAGAAGTTCCTGGCTCCTGGCTTCAGATCAGTGCAGTACTGGCTGTTGCAGCCACTTGGGGAGTGAATCATTGAATACAAACTCTTCCCCTCTGTCTCTCTTCCTCTCTGTCTCTCCTCCTCTCTGTACATCTGCCTTTCCAATAAAATAAATAAATCTTAAAAAAAATTAAAAATAAAGCTTATAAATAAATGACTGCAGCAATAATTTTACAAGATTAGAAACAGAAGCACAAATTAAAATCCAAGTAAGAAGATTAAAGGCAGTGATAGAGATGAGAGATGTGGGCGTTTAGCATGAGGGGCAGCACATGGTGGCTTACATCATTGTGCTCTTTGTACATTACAGGCCTTGGTGTACATTTACAGAGTCAACCATTGGAATGGGAGATCTTTCTCTCCCTCTCTCTTTATGGGTGCGTGTGTGTGTGTGTGTGTGTGAATCTGTATTTCACATGCTTTGTAAGTGAACAGATAGAACAAGTATCAGTTAATGTAACAATGAAACAAAAATCAGCAAACTAGAAAGGCAGGGGCCAATACTGATACAGCAGGTTAAGCTGCCAGTTGCAATGCAGCTTCCCATTTTGAAGTGCCAGTTCTAGTCCCAGTTGCTGCACTTCACATCCAACTACCTGCTAGTATCACTGAGAACTTACCAGAAGGCCACTGAAATATTTGGGTTTCTGTCACCCATATTAAAGATTGAGATGGATTTCCTGGCTTAACCTAACCCAATATGCCTGTGTTTCAGAGAATTTCTGCTTCCTTTTTGGTCTAGCGTCTTACAAGTGTGCATCCTGGAAGGCAGAGTAATGATTCAAGCACTTGCCTTCTTCTCAGTCGATAGGAATACGCAAATTGCATTCTTGTTTGTCCCACTTCTTTTGTAGGCATTTGGAAAGTGAACCAGAGCATGTAAGATCTTTCTCTCTCTCTCATTTACTTTCTCATTCTCTTAAAAAGAAATGATACTTTAGGAAAACGTATGCCAGGATTTATTCAAGTGGCGATTCTAACCCATACATAACTGCTATACATATGTGAGAAAAAGATGACCCCACAGTTAAAAAGAAATACCCAAATGTCATGAACATGCACACAAATATCCAAATAGCCAATAAAATGAAGTTGCAATTTCTCTGGAAATTGACCAGTCAAGCTAACATATAGACAGATGCACACACTTTTCTGAGATGGTAATTTGGGAGATGGTGGTGTGGAGCAATGAATGCTGGCTGCAATGCACTGATGGCAGGACACAGGCACAGCTAACTGAGGGCTCTCTGCAGTGCCTTCCATTTCAGGATTTCACATTTCCATTTCCACGAAATCATCCTAAGTAGTACCTGAGACACATGTAAAAGTATAGCTTGTCCCAACATTATGGTGATTATATGCTTTTAATAAATATAGATAATAAGAACAACTCTAAACTGTGCACAGAATATTGTTTTATAAAATCATAAAATTAAATATTAACTGTAATGGAATACTGCAATGATACATAGCTCTGGTGTGATAAAAGGCAGATTTCAAATCACATACATTATTATCTCATTTTTGATAAATATTAAGAGTATATAAACATACAGTATAAAATCTTGATGATTATAAAAAATGCTAACAGAGTTTTTGTTTCAGATCATTTGTTCTCATATTGTGTGTATGTGTATTTAATGTTTTATGCTGTGCATGCATTACTCCTACAGTAGAGTTTTAAAACCCATCCCTATATTTTTCCAACATTGAATAAGTTTCATAATCAGATGATTCAAGGACTTGTTGATACTCGGATTCTTTGGAATTGCAGATGCTTTGCTTGAGATGCATTTGGAAGCAGCTCAGCAGGATTAGTGTGACCTAAGAGGACACCCCTGCGGGAGGAACATTCTTTATGTGTACGTTTTGGAGCTATATAAATGCTGCTGAGTTGAACAGTCTACAGTACTTACCCTCTTCTACCATGCTGTGGAAATGAAGCAAAAGACTGACTCACTTTGTTGAGTCATTTTGCTGGTGATGTGACTGTGGGTTTGGTTATCCACAGGCATTTCTGCCGTGCCATGTACCCTGGGGGAAGTTTTATTTGAACATGTTGGTAGAGACTTTTCCAGTCCAAATGAAAGATTACAAATGACAATGAGGGAGACCATACTTACTCATATATATCCATCTAATTTACAAGGACTGGGGCAACCTGGCCTCTCTGGAGTCTCGATGCAAGAATTCTCAAACTTCTGACTTTCAAGATTTTTACTTCAGGGAATATCTCATATTCAATCAAATCTATACTGTTTGAGGAAGCCCTTCATCATCTACAATGAAAAGTCCACACCAACGCTACCTCTGTAGATAGGATACTGGAGTGTGCTTCCTAAGACAATGATCTTCTTTTGCATCTGGGTTGAAAGATCGGTGTTCTGTGTTATGAACTGTCTCTTCATAATTTCTTCAATTGAATCTTTGGACAGCCTTCATTAAAAATGATCACTTATATTTTACTTTGAAAGCATATACTGACACTCAGATATGTGCCGAGAACTTTGATAGATACTGGGAAAAGAAAAAATGAATTAGACAAATCCATGACATCTATAACAGAGCCCAAAAATGTTTCATGTGAATAAAAATGAAGGGTTCAGAAGACTGGATACATGCATGCAAGCATGCTAAGACATTTCCAGGATAGGAAACAAAAATAGCACGGCATCCCTGTTATATGGTATTCATTGTCACTCTGTTGAATATAAAATCAGAAAGTTATATGGAGATAGTACAGAGTCACACCATAAATTCCAGTGGCTAATCAGCAATTTGGTGATAGTCAAGGAAAGAGACAGAGAGAAGGTTGTGGAGGATGTGATGAAGTTCTTAAAGTAATGGAGCTGGGATAGGTGTTCATGTAAAGAAGCAGCACTAGAAATGACAGAGTAAAGGTAATGGCTAGCAGACTATACTTTGATTTGCCATGATCTAAAGCATTGTTTCTCTAACTTGGCTGTACTATGGCATCTGGTGAAGAATTTTGTAAAACACATTTTGGTACATAAGCTATAGATACTCCTTTAATTAATGTATGTGGAATATCAAGAACAAGTGATAGGAGAACTACTCAGGAAAATATATTACCATGAAACGTAATATGGGTACTAAATGGTAAATAGATTTTATGGACTGACAGTAGACCAACAGAGAGTTGGATGCTTGATGGATAAGATGTTAGCTGTTAAGTGAAAAATCTATAATTTTGAAAAGTAACTTTTGGAGTGTGATCCTTCTTAATAAGCTTTGGCTAGTGTTCCATAGTGTTGTCTGTTAAGTAATACACATTTTACAATGTAGATTCTAGGCTACATTATAATACCCAGTTCTTTAGAGAGTAAACTAAATGAGCTGCATGAGTAAGAAGAACTTTCCTACTAATGTTTAATAGACACTTGTTTAGATAGTCTTGGCTAGCTATGAAGGGTCAATTGTCAATTTAATTTGAACTGTTTCACAATTGGAATACTTTTGGTACATGTTTAGGCGTGACAGTTCTTTATTGTACAATATTGACCCACACATCACAAAATGTTTAGAATCTTTGGTTCAACTAATAAATTCTATGTCACGTCCTAGACTTAATGAAAACAAAAACGCCCTATCTCACATTTACAGTGGTGTCACCAAATGCTAAACGCTAGCTGACACAAATTCTCTGCTAGGATTGTATGAAAGCTTGATAAAATGTACAGAACATAATCTATGTATAAGTCATGACTATTAGAGATTGGGATTTAGAGAAATTAAACCATAGCTCCCAAAGTTTGAATCCATACAAGTGGTAAGGTACCATGTAGAGTGCAAATACCCCTGAAACTGGGAAGCCTTGAGTTTGGTGTCCCTCCCTAGCTGTGTAGGTTATCAGTATTTCTCCCAGACCTATTTTCCTTACTGCAGCAATAATATTTGGCTCAGATCTCTTTAAACATAGTAAATTTCCATATAAATAAAACTTTTCTGTCTTTGCTGTGGGTATCCTTTTGATCCGAGTTCTCAGAGTACCACAACACTGTGTATTATAGAAATTCTCATACAGCCCTGGTAGCACCAGCCAGCAAGCCCTCCCATTGGTTGAAATATGTGTATCAAATTGCTCAAATAAAAATAAACTGCAGCTGCAATTCTAAAGGTTGTTTTTCACTCTGGCCCCTGAATCCCAAAGCCTCTTAGAATTTCCCCCACACACATTTAAAAGCAGGTGGTCAGTGGGAAATTCCCATAAGTGCCCTGCATGGCATGTTTTTAGCTTGTTTTAGAGTTATGTTCTGCTCTCTCACTTTCCTTTTTGCTATCTTTTCCTGTGTGTCTTTTTTTTTTTCAAGTTTGGTGAGTATGGTAGAGAATGAGATAGAAAGAAATTACAGTGTATGTTTTTGAAAAAAAATATCTTCCATCTCCCTATCAGTACTCAGTCCCCATCACTCCATCACTCGATGCCACAAGAGTCTGATTGCAGAGACTGTATTAATATGTCTTCTTCCTTTCAACGATGTTCAGCCATTGGGTATCCCCAATAGGAGATAAGGAGTGTGCAGGACAGAGAAGCCAGGCTATTTGTTCGGGGTTTCCAATTCCTGTAAAATTTGAGGCTGCCAGTATTCGTCACTGAGGTAATTTACACTTTAAAGACACCTCTTCTGTGTATCTCTCTATTCAGATTCATTTCTTCCACCCTCTTGACTCACTGTGGTTCCAGGTATGCCACTTTCTATGCTTGAGTTTTAGATTCAATACTATCTCTTGAGATACCCCAATATGCTACCTGTGTTTGTATTTAATCTTTTTGTTTGTTTTAAATTGCAGGTCTAGCATATAGGGAAAAATATGGTATATTTGTTTTTTAATGATCCCTCTTATAAAATGTTATACTACTACAGTTTTAATAATCTGTATATTTAATCTTTTTGAGGATAAATTCACTATGATTTATTATATTTTGAGGGGGGCAACTTGTGTTCTATGGAAAAATTTAATGGGATTAAAAACAAAAGGCAAAACAACAGTGAATATTGGGAAAATGGACCAAATGTAATGTTTCTCTACCAATAATCTGCCACAGACCTTCTGATAAGGCATCATTCTTCTCAACTTCTGATAAGTATATTTTGATCTTGAAGCTTCCTTCCCTATCCTTCTAGTAAAGAGTTTCTAAATGGAGAAAGTAAGAGAAATTATTTTTAAAGACATGAGGATTTGCTATGGTTATGATTAGGTAAAATTTTCATACCTGTGTTCTTTTTACTGTCATTCCATCAAATGGGATTTTTGGCTTCTCTACAGGTGGAAAAGGCACTTTCTGATGTTTGAATTACTTTTACAATTAATAATGCATGTAGTTCCTGATGGACAATGTTTTTGATCGTTGTTTGCTTTTTGAAAGTGGAATTTGCATTAAATTTAGAAATCTCTGATTGTCTAACTGTGTTGTCCAAGCGTGAATGGTTTCAAAAAGGAAACACAGCTTTCTGTTCTTTTAGACAACATCCTTCATCACCTATCAGTCAATCAACTGGCTGTCTTGGAACACTTACTGTCACTCATGTTCATGTCAGCTTTTCAGTTACCATTCTTTTGAATCTTGGGAGGCGAAGAAAAGCACCCCAAGAGAGAAAATGACAACGAGTAGTTGGCCATGACAGCTGTTCATTTGGAACCAGCAGCGACACTGTTGGCTTCCTTCAAAGCAATGCTGTTATGTTGTCATGTTACAATTCTTAAGTAAATCTCTCTAATTCAAAAAAGAAAATCTTGTAGTTTACTGTTTTTGGCAATCAAGATCTATGGCTGAATGGTATCCTGTCAAGACTCATTCAAGACTCAAAAGCCACTTTCATTTCATTTCAATCAAATCCAGTGTTGCTCATTTTTCCTCTCCTAGTAAAATAATTCTATTGTTTTCTAACCAAAGGGATTATATAAATTAACAGAATTTGTATAGCACTTGATATCTTGATATTGTTTCATGCTGCATAATTTTTTTTATTAATTGCACTGCATTATGTGACACAGTGTTATAGGCACTGGGATTCCCCCCCCATCCCTCTCGAAACCTTTTGCCATGGTGGATATCTCCACCTTGCTGCATTACCACAGTTCAAATTCAGTTGAGATTCTTTTATTGGAAGTATTTACCAAGCATAAAGTCTAGAATCTTATTATCCTAGTGAGTTCAAAAAATTTCTTGGTGAGACCATCTCTGGTCTGAAGGTAAAGCCAGCAAAGTATCATCCCAATCAATTAAAAGCCCCAATTTACAACATTATGGCATTAATTGACATGGTATTGATTAACAAATATGTTAATAGGAAAATGCAGGTTCTTAACTACATCCTGTGACTTCTTCATAGACATTTCAATTTTGGTTTATATTCAACCGGGTTTTATACACCTCAAAATGGCAATAGATTACTATTCAGCTGTCTCATGTCTATTTTCATTTTAGTATTTAACTGTTTATAGTGTTGAAGCATAATTTTGCTGAACTTGGTTGTTTTTCGGATGGTCTGAACTGGTTTATAACTCTAGCAAGACAAGTGTCATCAGTTCAGGTACAGAACATTTTTGTAGGAGGGGTGTGCATAGAAATCCCCAATAACCCAGTGAGGCGTGACTAATCTTTGCGTCCCACCTAGTGAGGTATGAATGAATCCACGCTGGCCATTTCGTGTCTGAGTCTAAGCTTTCCTTGTTGTTGTCTGTCTATTCTAGGTTTTTTGTTTGTTTGTATGTTTGTTCGTTTGTTTTGAGGGGTTTCTGGAGTGATCCTAATGGTCACCGTGAGAGAGGGTGGGGGCCCAGAGCTGGAGCTAGGCAAGGACCAGAGAAAGCCTGCCTCCCTAGTCCCGAAGGAAGTTTATTATTCTTCTGTCTCTGCAGACCGCTCAGGGCTCCTGGTTGTCGTTCCGATGATGCTGGTTTCTGCACAGCAGAGTTTGGACTTCTTCCATCCCCTGTGGAAGCTCCAGATGGGGGTGGGTGACCTCAGAGTTCTCGCCCTCCGAGGCATTCCTATTCCCCATGGTCTCCTTGGCAGTTGGGATGTAGTCCTTGGTGTCCATACTGATAATCTAGAAATCAACAATTAATGTGAGTCAAACTGCTTATGATCTACATCTTAGAACTGTAAAACCTAAAATACTCTTAATACCATATGTTATTCCGTAATAGGGAGGGAATGCAGAAAAATCTTCCATCTCCCCCCAAAATGTGAAGAAGACGTGAAATATAGCCTATCACGATCAAATCTGGTAACTCATAGACAACAGACTCGAGTCGGCACTAGACAATAGTAAAGCTACACAGGCATAAGGGGGGGAATAAGGAGCGATCCTGACAGCCTCTTAACAGGAGGTCATGCATATGGAGCAGGGGGGGACCCCAGAGTGGAACCAGTGGACAGGAGGAGGCTCATATCCCAAACCTGAAGACTCCCAGATCCTCACCAAGGACTATCAGTACGGACTCCAAGGGCTGCATAATTTTAATTCATTAAAGCATTTTTAAAATACATGTTGGGCTAGAAGCATCTGATAAACATATATAATAGTAAGTCCTTCACGTGGATTATGCCACATTGTTTCAATAACCCAAGTCTATGTATTCTAATTACAAAATACTATCTACATGCAGCTTCTTCTTTAGACACCTGCAATATCTTGCATTATCTTTGTCCCAATAATCTGTCTTCTTGATTTTGCATTGAGATTGATCCCACAAGGTCCCTGCCCCCTCCATCCTCAACCTGCCATCAGATTAGTCTTCCTGTGATCATGGTAGATGCTCACCAAGGGCTTGTTTGGACGGCTTGTATTAAAGAAGCTGGGCACAGATGATCATAAAAGCATCCAAGATATATTATAGAAGGTTTACACATTTTTCTTCGACAAGTTCTAAGAAAGCTCTTCAAAGGAATTTGACATTATAATAGATTGTGTTGAAGAAACAGTCTTCATGCTCTGCATTTAAGACTCATTAGTTCTTTTTGTTTGCTTTTGTTGTATTTTGTTTTTGTGATGGGTTATTAGAGAAGAGCATTTAGCTCACTGGTTAGGATACCAGTTAAGATGTTCCTTCCCACCCCGGGTCCTCATCCCATATTCCTGTTAGTACACACTCTGGGAGGTAGCAGGTGAAGATTCAAGTTGTTGGGTCCCTGACAAACACTTTGGAGACCTGCCCTGAATTCCTGGGGTTCAGTTCCTGAACCATTGTGGGCATCTGGAGAGTGAAACATGGCATCAGAGACTCTCCATGTCTCTCTGCTTCTCAGAATAAAATCAAAGCGAATGCTTAGAGTATAAAAGCAACTTGTAAGAGAGTTGCTGCTGTCAGTCCTTGCATTCCTGGTCACTTTACATACTCCTGCTTTCAGTGAGGGTCAGGCTGTGTGTGAAGTGAAGGCTTAAGGCTGAGCCTGAAGCTCTTCCCAAAGGGAAGATCAAAAAACATCAGGCTCTCGTCCAGCCTTTGTTTATTCCACTGTTTCTTAGCCTCTCATGCCTAATTTCTCCCTATGAGCTGACAGTCAGGATCTTCCCTTTGAACTTCCCAGCGATTTCTATTCCAGAGCAGCAACAGAACTTGCATCCACCACCAGCAGTAATTTTCATTCAAGAGAAAAGTTCTAGAACAACACTCAGAATTGATTCAAAACCAGTCACTATTATTTACTCCCTATGTGATAGTGGGGAATTCATTTTACTAAAAATTCATTCTCTGTTTGTGAAATAAGGACAACAATCTTCCTTTTGGTACCAAATACAGATTTGTATAAAGATAAATGAAATAATATGCAATATATTGACATTAAGTTTGAAAAGTTATATACAAATTTTAGTTGTGATTATTAATATTAAATAAGAAGAGTTTAACAGGTATCTGTTTCTAAATGACACAGTGCCTCCTGTCAATGAGAAGAAAAAGTAAGTGAAAACTGACTATATGCTTAGAGAAGCAATCTTCAGACATATAAGAAGAAACTTTCTTAAGATATTTTAAATTTTATTCCCTTGCCTTCTTTCTTCAATTTTATTCTGTAATATATAAAATTAATGAACAATATGCATTTAAGAAACTTGTGTGATTTATGAAGCATCTGTCTAGAGGGGCTTGTCACAGCTGTAGACAGAGGTAATAAAAAGTCTAGACTCTAGAACATGTAATTCAACATTCCTTGATAATAGGATTTTAAAGATTTATTTATTTTTATTGGAAAGAAGATATAGAAAGAGAAGAAGAAAGAGAAAGGAAGGTCTTTTGTCCGTTGACTCACTCCCCAAGCGAATGCAACGTCAGAGTTGTGCTGATCTAAAGCCAGGAGCTCAGAGCCTCTTTCAGGTGTTCTGTGCGGGTGCAGGGTCCCAAGGCTTTGGGCTGTCCTCCCCTGCTTTCGCATCCACAAGCAGGGAGCTGGTTGGGAAGTCAGGCCACCGGGATTAGAACCAGCATCCATATGGGATCCCGGCGTGTGCAAAGGGAGGACTTTAGCCACTAGACTACCTCGCCAGGAACTTCATTTAACAACCACAGCATTGGTGAAACTAGCGAAGCTGCCCAGTGCTTACCCATTTGTTTCCTTATATGTATGTTGACTGTCTGAAATTATGTTGCAGCTGTTCCTTTGAATCACCTCATTGCCTCAACTTCTGCCTCAGGTGTTGGATAAGACCCAGACAGTGAACAGATGCTGAAGTCTCCTTATAGTCCCTGATTGACCATTGCTGGGCCATTCAGTTGGAAGTAGTAGCAAGTGATTTGCCAAATTGCCTTAAACTGTGACCTCTGCTTATTTTCTGAGGTTCTGCAACAGTCTCAGTGACTAAACAAAACTTTACTCTTTGCCAAGCTCAATTGCATTGCCTTCCTCCTAATCAGTGTCAGTAATACTGTTACATTCTTGATCCATTACTATCCATTTGGCATTGCATTCAAGTACAGTGGATGTAGTTTTTGCTTTTAAAATTTTTATTTCAAAATAAATACACAGGAAACTACATAGAAGATTACAATAAACAGAGATTTGTAAATTTTAGATTTTTGTTATAAACACTGTATTGTAAACATCAAAAATGAAAATATCAATATACATTATGTGATTAATATAAAATAACAAAGTGATGAAAGAAGAGTAAATTATATGATGGATTGAACTCAATAAAAATAATATTTATAAGTCTCTATATAAGCGTATAGCTTATGTCCTTTTGTACCTGCTCTATTTTATCTAACATATCTTCCAGTTCCAGTCATTTTGTTGTAAATGTTAGGATTTCATCATTTCTATTAATATTTTAATTGTGTATATATAATACATTTTATTCAATCATCCATTCAAAGATATCAAGGTTGAGTCCATATATTTGTTATTATGAAGTGAGGTTTAATACACATGAGAATACAGGTATTATTTATAAATACCAAATGTGTTCCATTAGGATAAATTCTCAAAAATGATTAGCTGGGTTACATGTTAGATTCATTTGATTTGTGTGTTTTTTGAAGAATCTCCATGCTGTTTTACATGATGGCTTTGTTAAGTTCCATTTCTGCAAAGAATGTATTAAGGTTCCCTTTTCTCTACAACTTCAATATCAGTTGTAGTTTTAACCTTATGCCAATTGTCTTTCTAATGGGATTGAGATGATATCTCACTATGATTTTCATGTATATAAATTGATTTCCCTGATGGTTAGTGACCTTCAGTTTTTCAATGCGTTTGTTTGGCATTTGCATTTCCTCTTGTGAAAAATGCCTATTCAGTCTCTTTGAATGTCTTAATTGGATTATTTATTTTGTTGTTGTTGGATTTCTTGAGTTTTTTAATGTATTCTAAATATTAATCTTTTATCAGATAGACAATTTAAAAATATTTTACCCATTCTTTTAGATATTCCTTCACTATGTTACTTATTTATTATTTATTTATTTGTTTTGGCAATGAAATAGCTTCTCAGTTTCATATAATCGTACATACTTGTTTTGATTTTTCATTGTCTTTGCTTTTGGAATTTTATCCAAAATGAAAGTGTTTCCCTTGTTTGTTTCCTAATAGTTTCATTTCTTATGTGATATTCTTGATTCAATTTGAGCTAATTTTTAAATAAGGGGGTCTTTAAAATTCCTGCATTTGGAAATTCAGTTTTTTCAGCTCCATTTATTGAAAAGACTGTTTTTACTTCAAAGATTTTTTTAAGCACAATTTGAAAACAAGCACAAAAACGTTTGTAAGAGTATGGATTCATTTTCAAAGTTTTTCTTCTAATCCATTGATCTCACTCCATTGCCAGTACCAAGCTATTTTGGTTTGATAGTCCTGATATTGTGGTGGCACCAAACTTTTCCTTATCACTCAGGATTTCATTAATGTTCAGGGTCTTTTATGTTTCCAATATGAATTTTGGAATTTTTATTTCTAATTCTTTGAGGAATGTTTTTGGTATTTTGATTGATATTGGATTGAGCATATAAATTCCATTTGATAGTAAGAACATTTTGATAATACTAATTCTTCCAATCCATAAACATGGGCAGTCTTTACATTCATTTTATTAGTATTTTCTATTTTTCGTTGTAGTGATCCTTCACATCTTTGCATAAATGTATCTCAAAGCATCTATTTTTGTAACTATTGGGAATGACATTGCTTCTCAGATTCTTTTTAAGCAAGACTAATTGTTGTATATTAATTTGTATCCTACAAATTTCCTAGATTCTTATTGGCACTTTTTTTAATGATAAATTTATTTTATTTTGGATGATGTTTACATAGTTAAGTAGGATGTATGCCCATGAGAACCACACATTAGGGTAGGGAGGGTCAAGGAGTGGGTGAAAGTGGATGAAACAAATACCTCCAATGTCTTTTTTTTTCTCTCTTCCTGTACCTAGGGAAAATGGGGAGATAAGGGGAGATGGCTGCTACCACCAGCCCAACTAAATCAGCACCCAGCGATGGGGGATGGGCACTTAATGTCATCCCAGGGTCCCCACTGTGAAGCAAGCTCCCAAGTTATAGCTCAAGCTGTTTTGATAGTTCTGAAATGCTGTTTATTTCATTGCTCCAAGGTTAAAGAAATTGTTCCAAGGTCCATCTGATATAGACCACCTTAAAGTCTCCACTCGTGCAGATATTTGCCGTCAAAGCTTGGCCAGGAGAAATGTCCAATTTGTTCTTCCCTACATGGTACTAGACATCTTCTGCTGGTTTCAATGAACTGATTGTCATGTCTCTCATTTGCATCTGGGTATGCCATCTACTGAACAACAACAAAGACCTGTCTCTGACACATGCACTCCACAGTCAGAAAATACATCCTGTGATTTTACCCTGTGGTTGGAGCTCAGAGTCTAGTTGTCCAGTTGGCAGGTCCCCAAAGACACCTCACTAGAGGTTGCCCCAGACCTGATTCCTGTGTGTGCCAGCTAGTGTAGGAGTCTGCTTAGTCTGTCACTCAGACCAGCCTACACACACACTGGTAGTTGCAGTCTCCCTGTAGATTTATAACCAGTTCCATCTCATATGCAAACCAATGGATGCTACATTCAGCCCATTCCTGCCCACCTCACCCTCAGCCCTCATGCACACCTACTGAAGCTGCAAGCTAGTTGGAGTGACCCTTAATAATTCCCACTGGTCCTGCCCCCAGCCTTGGTTCTTGTGCATGCCAGTGTGTGTAGAAGACTGATCCAGTCTGTCCCACATCCAATTTATCTGTCACACACATCAATGGATATTGCAGCCATACTCAGCCTGACCAAACCTCTGTATCCCAACAACACTTATGCTGCTGGGTGCCACTGCCAGTCCAGCTAGGTCTGTTTCCAACGCTGATTCCCATGATCTCTGATGGGACCAGCAGCATATTGGAGGGATGCTGACCTTTTCTCTACTAACCCCACTTCCAGTCCAGATCTTATACCTTCCAGGGGGTTCGGTGGTCTAGCCTCACAAGACTTACACCCAATCCCAGCACCTGCTTGCTGATGCTGCAGCAAAGCCCAACATGCCCACATTTACTCTGGCTTATGCGTGCTCCAATGGATATGGTCACTTAGCCTAGCCTGGTTCTTCCTCAACCCAGCTTACTTGCAGCAGGTTTTATGGCCCTGCCCTGCCTGGTGTGCCCCAGTCCCATCTCTCATGCTCACAAGCAGGAACAGTAGACCAGCAGGGTAGTCCTCACAACCTCCTTACCTGGCTCATCTCCCCCTGCCATGTCTTATGTATGCTGGTGCATTGTATGGCCGAGCCTGGCGTGGCTTACTTGTCTTGGCATTCAATGGTGTGTGCTATAGCCTGGCTTGGCCCAGTAAGCCCACAGTAACAGGTTATACTGTTGGGTGTTGCTTCCTACCCCAGCCAAGCCAGCATGCAGTCCCAGCCCTAATATCAACTGGCTGGTGTTTTTTTTTTTTTTTTAAAGATTTATTTTTATTATTTTTCATTGGAAAGGCGGATATACATAGAGGAGAGACAGAGAGGAAGATCTTCCGTCCGATGATTCACTCCCCAAGTGAGCGCAACAGGCCGATACTATGCCGATCCGAAGCCAGGAGCCTCTTCCGGGTCTCCCACGCGGGTGCAGGTTCCCAAAGCCTTGGGCCGTCCTTGACTGCCTTCCCGGGCCACGGGCAGGGAGCTGGAAGGGAAGCGGGGCTGCCGGGATTAGAACCGGCGCCCATATGGGATCCCAGGCGTGCAAGGCGAGGACCTTTAACCACTTGCGCCACCGCGCCGGGCCCAACTGGCTGGTGTTTTGCCATAACCTCACCTGTTCTGTACCTCTTCCTAGTTTTCACATCTGCCAGTGGGTGCTATGCACTGGCCCAACATGCTCCACTCTGAGTCCTGATTCACACATATGCTGTAAACTGTAAGTTGGCTAGGTCTGGGCTGCTCCCAGCCTTGGTTCTTGCACTCACCTAAGGGAAATGCATGGCAACAGATGTGTTCTCCAGGCTCCTATAGCAGGTCACTTTCCAAGGGCAGATCTCGTGCACAGCGGCAGGGTCTTGGCCTAGCCTGACTTGGCCCACCTCCTGTCCTGCCAGTTATAGTGGCCTTGCCTGACCAGCCCAAACCAATTTTAGCTTTTCTACAACCCAGCCCTGCCATGCCTGGCCCACCCCCAGACACAACTCTTACATGGTTCAGTAGGTGCCAAGGCCTAGCCCAACCTATACCACAACCAGTCTGACTTTTGCAAGCATCATTAGGTGCTGGAGCCTTGCCCAGTCTGGCACACCACAAACTAAGTCTACACCCATGCTGAATTATTTTGCACGCATGTCCATCCAAGGTTGCCACTCTCATTCCAGCTGTCACACTTACTATTAGGAACTACAGCCTAGCTAGGGTATCTCCTCAATTCCCTCACCAGGCCTGCTACCAGCTACATATCTTGTGTGTACCAGTGGCTGTTGTGACCCATTTTGGCCTTTGGCACTGATGGTGCAGCCTGATCTGGCGTGACCCACTCCAAATCACAACGTTTTCTGGTGCTTTCTGCTGCCTAACCTTGCCCTACTTGCTCAGATCCCTGGCTTTCATGCAAACCACTAAGTATGATAGCATAGCCCACCCAGCATGACCTGCACCAGATTCTGGCTCCTGCACATGCTAGTATGCTTCGATTTGCCTGAGTCCTGCCTGGTCCACCACCCCAGAGCAAACCTACATTCCCTCTGATGAATGAAGTAGGCCTGCCCAGCCTGACCAAAACCCAGCCAACTCACATGTTCAGAAATGGGAGTTACAGCCTACCAGGGGAGTTCCCCAAGTTCCCTGGCCAGGTCTACCCCCAGACCCAGATTTCATGAATGCCAGGGAGTGCTAGGCCCTTACCCTGCGTAGTATGCTCTGCTGCATAGTGTTGGCCTCTGTGTTTGCTGGTGGAAATTGCAACATGGCCTGTCCCACACCAAATCCTTGTGTGTGCCTATATGTGCTGCACTCTGGGCTTAACCAACCCAGTGCCTGTGAGCATTAGTGAGCTCCATGGATATGCCTCACTTAACCCATCACCACTTCCAGCCTTTGAACAAACCAACTGGTAAGGCAGTGCCATAGGGATGAGCTCACAAATTTCCCACAGAATCTACTTCCAGACCTGGCTCTCTCATATTCTGAGTAGTGTCATGGCCCAGTCTGACATGGACCACTCCCTACCCTCACACTCATTGGCAGGTACTGTCAATGGCAAGTACTACTCCCCAGCCCCCAACTTCCTTGTGTGTCAGTAGATAATGCTTGACACCACAAAACCAGCTCAGGACTCCCATGTGGGCAAATGTATTGCTGTAGCCATAAAATGTACTTTGGTTACCTTCCTCCAAATGACCCTGTATTAATCCCTTCATTTACCTGCAACTGCAGTAGCCTGATTGGTAGAAGTCTCCCAAACGTCACTCATAACCTGTCAGCAGTCACTCTTCCCAAACATCCCCAGATCCCCTTCCCACTGCTCCCCATGGCTGTGAGTACACAGAACCTCAGGCTTGGTCCTCTGGCAGTGTGGTATGCCACCCTGGGCTTGCCTTCCCACCCACGTCGTATGCACACTTGGGTGCAGGTACCTAGATTCCTTTTGCTGGGGTGCTGACATCTGCCACCACATAACTGAAAAAAATAGAAATAAAAAAGAATAAGCAACTATACCAGGCACACTGGTATAATTAATACAAATGTGTCATTATCCAGGCCCAGAATGCCCACCAGCTATTAACTGCTTTTCTCCTAGCAGTGTAATACTTGCCTAGGTACCTCCCTTACTGGGTAATGGTGCATGAATAGATAAATGAGGAAGGCACAAAGAATGCATAGATTTTTTTAAGATTTATTTATTTTTATTGCAAAGTCAGATATATATAGAGAGGAAGAAAGACAGAGAGAAATATCTTCCCTCTAATGATTCACTCCCCAAGTGCCTGCATCAGCCAGTGCTGAGCCAATCCGAAACCAGAAGCCAGGAACTTCCTCTAAGTCTTCCACATGGGGTGCAGGATCCCAAGGTTTTGGGTCATCCTCAACTGCTTTCGCAGGCCACAAGCAGAGAGGGAAGTGGAACTGCCTCGATTAGAAACAGCCCCCATATGGGATCCTGGCACATTCAAGGCAAGGACTTAAGCCACTCCAGGTCCAAGAATAGATTTATGTGGCATGTGGCATGTTTTACATGGTAGTTTTACATGGATGTTCTCCACTATAAATAATGCAGCACTATGGAATCACTTAATAGCCAAGTAGACAGCATAACCTGGCTTGAGGTTGGGCATCTTTTGTCATTTGAACACTCAAAATCTGGCACAAACAATACAAGCATGAGCTTGTTACATGGGTAGACATGAAGTCTGTTCATAGGCCCAAGTCCAGGGCTTCCCGTTTCATGAAGTTGACTAAACTTTATTGGTGTCAGTGAATGTGTAAAGTTTCAGGAAAAGACACAGACACTGGTTATTTAATATGCTGTCGCTCCTCTAGGAGATCAACTGACTTCTTGTGGCAAACTACTTTAGTCCCCACACCAAAAGACCTAGCAACTTGGCGTGCAGAGATTCCCATTTCAGGCACGAACTTTTTCTCATTGACAACCTTAGCAAGCTCCACAATTCCTGAATCCCTTGTGGAGCCACCTGTCCTCGGTGCAGCTAGGCACCCTTCCCTGATGCTGCCACTGCTTCTTTACATACCTCAATTAGATAATATAGCTTACTGTAATTATGTACATCAATATATATAGTTAATAAGTATCATGTGTATTGTTTGATACTAAAATCTCTAGGAGTGTTATACTATCCCTATTTCTAACATGAGTATTTACTCAGCCTATGAGAGGATAAGAACATTCCCATAAGACAAAAGGATTTTGTTCCATTAGGCTGAATCCAAAGTCTATGTACTTATATATGTGGCAACTATTTTTATTGTAATTATGAATTTTTCATCTGTATACATTGTAAGACTTCAGGTTAACAGGCAGTTCTTACTGAGTTTGATGTTCTCAGGAGGTGGATTGCACTTACAAATGAAAGGGAACAAGGAAAGGAGCACATAGTTGGGGGGAAATAAAGTGTACTGTTTGTTGTGGAGTAGGAGTAAATTGCCACTATTTTTACATTTTACTTCCAATTTCATTGAAGAAAGCAGCATGTTACAAGCATTGTATTATTACCATTCCCCTTCCCATTGGTATTTCAGTTCTCTCTTAATGAATAACAGATGTCTCATGTCTACCTCTCAATCATGATTTATCACATGAAGAATAATTGAGGGGCTTATCCAAGCAACACTTCTATTCTACACAGGTAATCACTCAGTAGATTTAACAAGTAGATGCTTGGTCTAGAGTCTGAGCTCCATGTGTTTGCTTTGTGCCTTGGTCCTAATGGGTCAGAGATTGGAACTGACTGAGACTTTTCACAAGGGTAAGTACATGTTACAAGTACATAAACATGATGCTTTTATGCCAGTTGACCTTGGACAGTAACTCAGCATTCTGAGCAGCTAATACTTCCAGGTGTGAATCTTCTTCAAGCTGCCTTGGGAGCCCCAAGATCTCCATTCTGCCAAGGTCTATGAATCAGGCAAATCAGTAAGACCTGTCTGGGTTTGGGAGTAAGGAACAACTCTCCACGTTTTAATAGAAAAGTAACAAGTGCACAATGTTTTGCCATTTTTAGTTGTCCTCATTGGGTTACGCATTTGCAAAATAATTATTTCACTCCATATTGGTTGTTATTTTTGGATCTCATCATCAAAGGGTCTCTACTTAAACTGATAGATGAAGAAAAGCAGTTCTTTATGTAGCTTTAAAGTTTATCTACTTGTTTGAAAGTCAGAATTACAGGATGGTGGGCAGAGAACGAAAAATGGATTTTTCATCCTCTGGTTCATTCCCCACATGGCTGCAGCAGCCAGAGATGAGCCAGGCAGAAGTCAGGAGGCAGAATCCAGAAACTTCAAACCTGTCTCACATATGTGTAACAAATATCCAACTACTTGGGCCCTCTGCTGCTTTTCCCAGAACGTTAGTTGATAGTTGAATAAGGCTATCCAGGTCACAGGTGATAGCTTTACCTATGTTACAATGTTGGCCCCTTGTCATAAAATTTTATGGCCAATGCAAGAAGCAAGAACACAATTTCCAGTCTTTGCTTTCTGATCCTTGTTGGATTATTCCACTGTTCAGTCTAGTGTCTCAAGACAGTGATGCAGAGGAGGAACTATATCAAAGACATTGGACTGACTACTTATACTTCTTGAGCTTAGAGCTGCTTATTCTAAAAAGCAGAAGTACTTGCCCAAAGTTCAAAATCCCCATTGGATTTTATCTTCTTAGAGAGCTGCTGTGACAGAAAAATAAATCATAAACTGGGTAACTGATAATTTAAAAAAAAAAAAACTTTACTTCTTATAGATCTTGAAACTAAAGAAATCTAAGAACAAGGTACTGGCAGATTATGTGCAAGGTGCAGACCCATTCGTGAAAGGCCTTGAGTTTTTCTGAACTTCGTTGTTTGTAAGGGCCCTAATGTCCTTCCTGGGAGTTCAATCCTCATGATTGAATCACTTTTGGAAAGGATTGGAAAGGATTCATGTCCTAATACTGTCATGTTGGGGGCTAGAATTTCAACACCAGAATTTGAGATGTGAACATTCAGATGCACTAATAAGGCTCTCAAGAATGAATACACAGGAAAATTTATGCTATAGATTACTTTAAAAGGCCACCTTTATTAATATAAAAATCAAGTTAAGAAAATAAGATACAATTAAAGTGGGATATAACGTAACTACAAACAAACGCAAAATTTGCTATGGAATATGGGACGTACCTTAAATCAGCTCCAACAAAAGTCATATTGTTTGAAAGGAGAGAAGGCTTGAATCTAGTTGCAACAGCGAAGAAATCTACATTATGGTTTAAGGATTCCATTATTTAATTATTCAGGAATGTAATGAGTGAGATCATAGTAAAGTTCAGGGAAGTCAAAAAGTCTCTTCATTGCAGCCACCACTGGAGATTTCTGGGAGAATGTTGTACTAGATGAAAATGACTTGGCTTCTAGAAATACATCTGGAAGACTCAGTACTGCTATTAGGTTTTCCTCTGTGTCTTTAATGCTAATAAGACCTGTAAAATAATCTGATGAAGAAAGCTAAGGTATGCGAGATCTCATCAGAAAGTGCTGCACCCATGGCCCTTGGGAATTTTCACCCTGTGGTTCAGAACCCAGAGTGCCTATCTGGAAATCAGGAGCCTTAACACCTCAGTCATCAGCCCAGCTCCACAAGCCGAGGAGCATGTTTCCTGCATTAAATACACCTTGCTGCAGCAAATTGACTCAGATGTGGTATTTTAATTGGCATTAACCTGAATTATTATTTAATTAAGGTAGAGGCCAATTAATTTTCTGAGTCATTGTTTGTGCAAAAGGTGCTCAAATTCAGTCAAAACCAACTTAATTGAATAATATCAAATACTCAATTTGGTGCCTGCAGGAGGTCTATTTTGTAGCTTATGTTTTCACAGAGATTTTATTAAGAAAACCTTAAGATATGCTATTTAGACTCTTTAAATATCATGTTGTAAAGGAACATGATAGAATTCCAGCATTTTGTTCATTTTATAGATTGCACAATTGAAATCCCAAGAGCAGCATGTGCCTCTTTGCATTTTATTTTGAAATATCCCAAGAGCAATATCGTTGGTTATATTCTCTCATGTCCCAGGTATGGGTGTAGCACTCAATACCTATGCAATCACATTGACTTCCAAAGCACCCAAACTCAACAGATAAGGAACAATTAGATTTCAAAGTTGATAATTGCTTGTAAGAACTGCAGAACCAAAGGATCTCTATAATCAAGAGACCTAAGATCTATTTCTTATTTGAAATGCAGACTATTAGAGAGAAATAGAGAAAGAGAAAGAAGAAATCGTCTATCTGTAGTTCATGCCCCAAATGGTCAAAATGGCCAGAACTGGGCCTACCTGAAGCTAGGAGCCAGTAACTTCTTCCAGGTCTCCTATGTGAGTTCAGAGGCCTAAGGCTTAGGGTCTTCTTCTGCTGCTTTCCTAGGCCATTAGCAGAAAGCTGGACCAGAAGTGGAGCTGCTGGGACTCAACCCACCCCTCAAATTGGATGCTGGTGCCACAGTGGAAAGTTTACCCTGCTATGCCAAGGTCTTGACCCCAGGTAGGTGGATCTGAAACAAGACTCTTTCTGTTGCTTACATTCTTGTATTCTATAGCTCAAGGAATCATGTTACAATAGTCATTATAGTACCCCCACCCCTTAGAATATCGCCAAAATAGTGAAGTGAATCAAATATATTGGCCACTCACATGGTGTCTGGCAAATGGTAATTATCAAAGCAATATAGTTTCGTTTTCATGTTGCTTCAGACTCTAGAGACCAAGCTGCTTCACAGTGTCTGCTGTTCCAAGAGGACACTTGCCCTGGCACTCCACAGGAGAGTTTAGCTCCTTCTACTTTTGCTGAGTATGTTGAACAGGTGTGAAGAGCACGCTTGACTCCCTGCTCCGCTGCCCTCTCATCTGAAATGCCCTCATGACTACGTATACAGTCCTCAGAGTGCTTTCCAGAGGCAGGGGCTAGAATAAAATCTGTGATTTTGTCTCAGTTCTAACTAGATCTCCCTCGTTTCCCCCCTGACTAAACCAAGACAAGGAAAAGGGGACAAAACTAACAGTGACCCACTGTCAAAAGTTTCTGGGAATCTTTGGATCACAAAGAGGAAAGAGGGAAGGTCAGTGTTCTTCGGTTAAGACCAGACTTAAGCCGGCAGTCTGCTCTTATGTCATGAGTTCAGCGGGAGTGAGGGAACAAGCCTGCACCTGAAATGGTTGTCTTCATGCAATGCACCCTTAATGGCAAGTTATTGGTTGCACATAATCCCTAGCCATGCCCTGGGGAAAGAAGGGCCAGTGCCAAGTGCTCCTTTCAGAAGCACGTGCGTGACTCGGCCCTGCATCTCAGGGTGAATTGGGGGCAGCTGGGTGTGTGGAGAAGCAATGTGATTAAAATCTGTGAGCAATCGTTGCATCAATAGTTGTGTGAGCTTTCCTCTACCCAGGGATCACTGAACCACTTGGCCTGACTTTCCTCTTAACTGTGGATCTGTGGGTCTGAGCCAAAAGCTTGGGGACATTGAAGTGGCTGTGCCAGGGAAAAAGACATTAATGAACTTTAAGGGACAAATCCACGAGGAAGAAGCAATGTTCCCCAAAAGGCTCCAGGGCCCTTGCAAAATCCAAGGATGGAGGGTGGAGAGGGAACTGTGGGTCTGTCTGGAGACAAGCAAAGACAAGACTGGAAGAAAAGCAAGAACTCCCCTGGGGAAGAGTTTGGCACGTCAGACACAGACTTTGGAGTGAGGGAAGGACTCAGTTATTCCCACAGGTAAATCCTTGCACCCGAGGTTACAGAGCAAATCTGTCAGGAAGGATTCCCGCAGGCAAGGCAGGACCAGGTCAGGTCATCTGATGTCCTCGCTGCCCTTTGTTCTCTCTGATCTACAAAGAATTTTCCCCTCTTCTTCCCCAGTACTGACATCAAAAGGCAGTGCTAACATTTTCCAAGAGCAGCAACAAAACAGGTCATTTAGATTGCAATACACAGTGGATAAATTTTGCATTTTAGAAAAAAGGAAGACCCATGTTTGATTCTCTGATCCTATCCTGCGAGTGATTCTGAATCAGTCACTAAGGTTGTAGTCTACATTTTTCAGCTGTAAATGAAGAATGATACTGATCATGGAATTTTATTGTAAACATCAAAATAGATCAGATAACCAGATATACAAAGCAGATACCAGATACTCAACGAAGCAACCCTATTGAAAGAAGTATAGTTGTCTCCTCCTTACTTAGCCAATGCCTTCTTTCCTATTTCACTGTAAGTACAGAATGATGACTTAGTCAGATGAGGTTGGGACAAGAGAGGTACCCAAATCATAAAAAGCAAGAAAATCTTCCCCCAAGGAGTGTCTGAGTTTCCTCATAGTAAAGGAAACAAAAGATGAACTTAAGTAACTTTGAAACTTTTGCTTTGAGCCAAGCGTTTTGCATGTTTTATTCCATTTGACCCTCAGAAAACTCTTCAGAATGGATGTACTACGTTTATAAAGGAGAAAAATAAGATTCAAATAAGTTACTTCTCCAAAGTGACACATTATTTCAGGTGGAGAAGTTAGGACCCCTTGAGTGTAAGAACCCTCTACTCTGCTTCAGTCTGTTCTAACATCTTTTGATACAACAAAGCAAACACACACAGGAATAAAGGGAAGAGTTCCAAGAGACTGCAAAAACAGTCATGCAGTGTTGGCAGGGGTAGTTAAGGAGTCTTTCTGGATGACATTTGAGCTGCGATTTTGACAAGTATACAGGATTTGGGCCAATGGAAAAATCACGGGATGATTTTTCCAGAATAGACAGACTCAGAGAGAGAAATAAGAAGAGTACCTTCAGGGGGTTGTGTCTCAATGTGCACTAGGTCTCTCCATTCTTGTAGGTGCTTTTCTAATGATTCTGAAAGAGTGGACACATTTAACAAATCATTCTCTGCTGACCTCTGGACGCTCAGAGTTTTTCTCCCATTAAAGAGAACATTCAGACTATACTTGAATATCTCTCAAAAGAGCTGTGGAACATTCTCCCACAAAAAGAACATATCATGAAAGTTCCTATAAGTTGAGATTCTAACAACTTTGGAAGCAGTACAGCTTCAAAGGAGAAGAGATGATAATTTTAAATATGTTAGCCACAGTGAAATGGGACTTGATGTACTTTAAGTTCCTTGTGTTAATTACAGCAGAATTCCAAGCTTGGGGGAGTTCTTGCTTAAGTCTTGGAAGATTTACAGATTGAGTGTTCACTGTTTCCTCATGAAAACAGTACGTCCCTGAGTACTTAATGATGTACACTGAGTACCTCCTTTGACCAAGCCAATAAGTGGAGCCAGTGATTGTGCAGGAGAACTAGTGGGAGGAAGCTGGCCTGCTTATCCACTTGTTAAGGGATATATTAATGCCACAGCATTTCCTTCTTGCTTTGTATGTGAATGAATAAAGGAGCTAAGCTCATCTCAGGAACTCAGAGACAAAAGCTGATGGAGGAAGGGTTTCTTTTGATGAACACTTCCATGATTGCAGAGGGAAGATCACTGACTCACCTCCTGATTCTTGAAACTTCCGTCCAGATTCTGGGAATCAAGCATGGCGTCACACTACCTGAGTCTGTAATTCCCCACCCTTTTCCCTAAGGGATTACTAAGCATCCCAGAATTTTCCTTTTTACTTCAAAAGAAATATTGTAAATCTACATTTCCCTTTGTGATTCTGATCACAAGACAGCATTATTCCAAACTTTCTGTTTCCAATTGTATCAGTCCTTGGAATTAAGCTGTGGGTTTTCATTTGTGGATTTTGTGCCCTTAAGAAAGTTAGATCTAGGTAGTTCCTTAGAAGTCATCATCCTTTCATTTTGTAAATGTGGTAAATGCAATTTAGCAAAATAGCTGAGTCTTCTGGAGTGTGTGATGATTCAGCAATGGAGCCTTCCAGAAGTAGATTGTGCAACACTCTTTCCAGTGATTTTTCTATTTTCCATCTGTCCTTAGCACTGTTGGAAGATTTAATTTTACAATGTGTACTGCACATTACATAAATGTGTACAACCTCATAATTGAAGCCACAGATATGAATAGCTTCCCACAGGACATTCTTTTCTCTTTTGAATGGGCAGAGGTGGATAGTTCAAGAACACGGGACATCAGACCTGTGAATGGGTAAAGATAGATCACTATATGTCAGAAAAAGACGAAAGTAAAAGGCAAGAGGAGAGAACAAGCTAAACAATACTATGGGTGTTTGGGATCGCTTTCTGTTATTGACTGTTTATACCAATGGTAGCTATACACAATAAATTTATTATGTGTACAAATGCAATGTCATTGAAACATTGTCACTGTGCTAAATGACATGAGGTCGCCTGATACATGCTTATAAGCTCTTGTCAATGCTGCCAACTTGATTATAAAGGAGCTTTGTCCCAAAGACCGTGTTAATTGAGGTATCATTGTAAATTGAGGTATCAAATAAATGAAGCTTAATGATAGAATGAAATAAAAGGATGCACAGTACCTATGTAGAATGTAGAAAGAGAAAAGGTACATCCAACATATAGGAAAATGCATTTCATATTATTATGCCATCTCTTCTCCCAAGACCTTATGCTGCCCTATGGAAGGAGATAATTCCACCACTTGTGCAAAGAATAACTAAAACAGCATTAGCTTGTCTGTGTTACTCCAGTATGACAATCTCCTCCATAAACCCTGGGGCCCACAAAACTGACTCTCCAGGCCAGATACTGTCATTCTGCTACAAATCTTGTTCCAGATCCACACCAGCCCCTATTTTGCAGTTTTTTAGACATACTCTACACTCCAAGGTAAAGATATGGATTTGGCATTTCCATATCTGCATCAAGCAACAAACATGATCCAGAAATCATTAGCACTGGTAGTTGTACCTTAACCCAGAGGTAGACTTGGCTTAAGAAACTCCATTCAAAGCACTAGGTCACCCAGTGCATATCCATGTGTCAGATTCTGGCTCCAAGTATTCTCTCACAAGAACTCAAGTAACAAAACCCACCAGCAGGTCTTACCAGGAACCACTCAAAATCTCTGGATCAAATGTGGAAAACTGTTCACTTTTTAAAAAATGTACAGATACCAATGCAAAATATGCAAAAAAGGAGTGAAAGCATAAGAATATCATAAATAATCAGAAAAAATCAGAAATTACAAACATAAATTAAATAACAAAATGCCAATAGTAATTCCTTTCCATTGTTCCATTGTTCCTTTAACTCCTCTAATCAGAGTGGCTAAATAAGTTTCATAACTCCTAATGTAATAATTATTATTTTTAATTTCATTTTATGACACAGTTTCATAGACTCTGGAATTCCCTCAACCCTACCCCAAGCCCTCTCCCCATATTGAATTCTTCCACATTGTTGCAGTAGTATTATTCATAACCAGTCATGATTCCTTTATGCAGGCATTGACCCTGCAGAGAGTCCAGCATTTTATTATCCAGATAAATTCAACAGTTTCATTGGGAGACCATCCTTGGTCTGAAAGTAGAGCTGGCAGAATATCATCCCCTCCAATGAAAAGCCACTACACAACTTCAACAACAATTTACATCATAAAATTAACTGATGTGATATTGATGACCAATATGTTAGTGAATGCAAGTTCTTAACCACATCCTGTGACTACTTCATTGATATTTCAATTTTAGTTTATACACAACCGGCTGCTATACACCTAAAAATGGTTATAGGGTACTATACAGCTGTCTCATGTCTATTTTCAATTTTTATATTTAGTAGCTTATAGTATTCAAGCGTGATTTTTACTGAACTTTGCGAATTTTAGGATAGTCCAAACAGGCTTATAACTCAAACATGCCACATGTTAACAATTGAGGAGCAGAACAGTTTTAGGAGGGGTGTGCAGAGAAATCTTCAATACCTTAGCGAGGAGTAGCGGATTTATGTGTCCTACCTAGTAAGGTATATGGGTGTCCAAGCTGACTGTTTCTTATCTGTTCTAAACTTTCCTTATTGGTCTCTGTTCAAAAAATTAGATCAGTTAGACAGAGACTAATGCAATAATTAAATGACTGTAAAACATTCAGGCTGAAGCAGAGGGAATAGAAAGGCATCGTTGACACAAATGATAGCCAAAAGAGAAGTGCCTCTGCTCAGTGATAGATTAAACAATTAGCAAAGAATATCTAATGATGATAAATACATATCAAAATTAAGGCATGCAAATACATAAATTAAGGCATGCAAATACATAAAGAAGATATGAATAGAAATTGAGAGAAGTAAACAACAATGTAATAATAATAGGCAACTAATTCCCCCTTTAGCAATAACAAGTCATCTAGTCAGAAAAGCAACAATGCAGCGCAGACCTGAACAAGACAACAGCCCAAAGCACTTGGACCTCTTCAGCAGCTTTCCCAGGCTCCTCCACAGGAAGCCAGATTCTAAACCCAAATCTACCCAGAATCTGACCTGCGGATGTGGACAACGCATTGAACATCTACAGGATTTAGTTTTTAATCTTATAAAATGAATAAGCTGGTTGAGCTGAATATTAGCACAAATTGGACATTTACTACATGTCAGAAACCATTGTATGCATGCTACATATATAACTAATCATTAAAATAACCCTAGGAGGAATAGGCTTCTATTATTGTTGCATAGCATGCAAAGAAGTAAAAACACATAAGGTTCAAGTAATTCACTAAAGATCTAACCACTTGTAAGTAGCAAAGGTGAGTGTCCAGTTAGACAAACCAGCTCCCACATTAGGTACTCTATTAATTGAAAAAAAAAAAACTTGCCTTTCATGGAATTTCCAAAGACAGAATCAATACAAGTTGCAAAAGGGACTAACTGAATCTGGTAATTACATGTTAGTACTTAATCTTCCCATTTTTTTTTTAGGTAAATACCTTTGAGGTTACCATAAAACATTTTTTTTGAATCAGCACTTAGATAAATTCATATCTCACTAGAAAGCATACATACTATCTAATGCAGTTGTCTTTGCTAATTGAAAATTTAACCACTACAACTGTGCTGAGATTCAGCATTGTGCTTCTGTTACCTTAAGATCTGACATGTAAAAATGTACACATGATTGTCTGCCTAGAAAGTTGCTACTTAGCCTTGTTCTCAGAAATGATGCTTAGATTTTAGTTAAGTTACAATAGAGGTATTCTTTTTATTTTGGTCTTAAACTATAATCTGATGAATGGTTACAGGCAACTTTAAAAGGCCTAAACATTTGGGTGGGAGGAAAAAAAAAAAACGTAGAAATTTCTGAATTGTTTCACCTTTGGAATCCCTGAAAAGGGACACTTGTGCTTATTTAATCTTCAGAAATGCCTAAATCATGCTCCCAGAGAGGATCTCTGTCTTCTACCAATGTCATCTACACAGTGAAGAGGCTGCCAAGGACTGACTGCTTTTCCCCCTGCTTTGGGACTGTCCATTATCTTTTGGCCTCCAGAATACCTGCATGGCTGATTTTTTGGGGTTTGAAACCATGGAAACGTTTAAAGCCAACAAATTCATTAATAATTTCTGATTTCCCTACCTGGAATAAGAACCCTTGTTCTCTCAGGTTTCTATCCTATCTCTACACCGAAAGGAAAGTGTCTAGTTGTTTGGCTTAGCTTATCCTCATATTCAGCCAATTCAAGTTCAAAGATAAAGTGAGCCTTGTGCACCAAATATGTTTTTATTTTTTGAGGACACATAGACATACTCCCCATGTCATCTGGCATTATGGTAAACTACTAATAGCTATCACTTGGGAAAGCATAGAAAGCTATGATTAATAGTTTGGGTCTATTGCACAGCCTCACAATGGTGGCTAACTTCCAGGCCCCAACACAATGTCACTGAAAATAGCGTTGCAAAGAATTAGCCATCATTTGCTCCCGTAACCGTGAGCTGGCCCCATTACACTCTGTTAACTCAATGAAAATTCAGATTATGTGTTCAAAGGAAACAAGACAGTAATGTTTGTTAACATATATCAATCAGCACATTTGGATGTGCCTTACAGATGGGTTCTGCCACTGATCAACTGTTTTAATTGAAAAAAAAAAAAAAAACCTTTATGTTTTCCACCTATTCCACACTCAAATAGGAGGCCGATGGGAGCTTTCTCAAAGTAGGATTCTTAGGAGCTAACAAGATGTTTAAAGTGTTAACACTTATAAAAATGTAAAACAGAATTATCTTTAAAGGTAGGGACTCTATGTAGAAAAGTATATATGAACAGGAAGTCACATATGACAATGGGAAGGGTGGGCCAAAATGTACATAATCATGGTAAAAGACAATTGTTAATGGATGGAACAAGCTCAGACACTCAGCCCTTCTGGAGTGATTGGTGTGTCACAAACATTCTCTTGATCTGTTCAAATACACTGTTGAAGGGAGAATCCACAGGCCAAGAAAGGAGGGGAGTGCAGAGCAAGCCTGTCATGCAATCCCTCAGATCTTTTTTTATGGGTGGGAGTTGTGAAATGTGTCTTGCATCTATAATTAGGGAATGAAGTGGAGCAGATGGCTACAGTGTAGTTATAATTACAGTGTAATGCACAGTAAAATCACCTTGTTCAGCCAGTGGTGCATCCACACCTGAAAATGCTCTCTTTGACTGCAATTTTAGGCTTCTTCTACGGGTTGCCGGGAAAGGCTCCTGCACCATGACCGTGATGCACACATACTTTTCATATCAGAAGTTCTGTTTTCAAATTCTGGGTTAATATGTGTTCAATTCTATAGCTCATTGAGTCTGCTATTAAATAATGAACACTATTGTTACCATAGTGGTCCATGTTTCATTTTAATACCACCAAGCCAAAGAGCTGCAATAGATATATTCCCGGGGCGAGGATTAATTTATATACAGCTCAAATGCACTTGTAAATAATCTCATAGGGTTAATACTGAATGAAAACAAATGGTCTTTTTATTTATCTAGTTGCCAGATATATCTTATATATATATATAAATATATATATCTGTATATATATATTTCTTTTGCCTTCTCTGTCAAGAATAATGTACAATGGGACTAGTACTGGCTTCAAAGCAGATGGCTATGGTGCTTGTCCCACCTTCCCAATTATTCTAATGTCAGTCATGATCTCTCTTTTGACTTCTTTTTTCTCAGAAGGTGAAGAAGTTGGACAACACAGTCTGTCTAGGTCTTCCCAATCTTCTTGTTTGCCTTGCCCCTCACCTTTTCTCTCTTTCCCATTTTCCTTACACTCTACCTCCTTTTTCTTTCTATGGCTTTCCTATTCCTATCATTTATTCCTGAGTTTACTGATGTATTTAATTTATCTATAATAAATATGTAGATATTGATTTTAAGGTTTTTATTTTATAAAGCTCTTTAATGTGTATTTATTAGAGAAAGCAGGAGATGGGAAGACAGAAACCTCCCATCTATCGGTTCCTTCTCCAACGACCATAATGCCTGGTTCCAGGGTCGGGTAAGAGCCATGTGGACAGGAACCCAGTTACTTTCATCATCGCTGCTGCCTCTCATGTTCTACTTTGGCAAAAAACATGGAGTTGGAGACAGAGCTAGAAATCAAATCCTGGCCCTCCAGCAGGGAATGTGGATAGATCAACCACTAGGCTGAACGCACCCTCATCACACATTGATTTTACCACTTCTGAGAGGAACAGAGGAAGCAGAATTATTTGACATTGTGGTTTTCTTCTAAGTTTCTTTGATTTTCTCCAGGAGACCACAGGTAGAATTGAAAGAACATTGACCTCCTTTGGGTACAATTCCTACAAATAAAGAGAAATGAAGAGGTTGCCTTGCTGATTCATAATTTTCAATCTAACAATGAAGGATGTTCTTAATGTTAAACTACAAATTATTGCAACTCAACAACTGTTTCATTTAAATTTGAGAAGAAATATCACATCATTAGTTAACATGTCATTGGAAAAATAGTTTTTCTGAAAGCTGTGTGGTCTGACTCAGCCCTGACTATTTTAACCATTCTAGGAGGACACCTGGAGATGGACTTTCTCGCTCTCTGTAACCCTTATTTTCAAATAAATAAGTCATTAGAAAAAGGTGCTCGCCTAATGCAAGGCATATTTAAGTATATCTTCCTACATTACCGCTATGGTATCCAATACCACATGCAGGATGAAATATTTTCAATAGCTTCACACAATTATTTTCCACAATATTACTATTATGACTATTATTCTTACGATTGGAGCAAATATATACAGAGAGAGAGATTGAGATAGTGAGAGACCGCTCATTTTGCTGGTTGTTTCCATAAATGCTCACAACAGCCAGGCATGAGCAGGGTAGAAGCCAGGAGATGCGAACTCACTCCAGGTCCCCACTGTGGGTGGCAGAGACGTGGCTACTTAAACCACAGTACTGCTCTCCTGAGTCTACTTCAGCAGAAAGCTAACTGCGAGCTGAAGCCATTACTTGAAACCAGGTTTTGTTTGGGAGGGTTGTTTATAGCAATTTCTCTAGTGAATAGCGTTTATTAAACATAGGGAATGTCAATCTCAGGAAATGTATGGCAGTGTCTTCTGTCAACCCTTTTATTTCATGTTTTCCTAACATGCCTGTTTTGACAAAGCAAGCTGGGAAGTTGGAGAGGTCCATGTGGCAGAGAACTGAGTGTGACCTACAGGCAACAGTAAGTGAGAAGCTTATATCCTAAATTAACAGCCTGAAAGAGGCTGAATCCAGCAAGCACACAAGCACACAAGCACACACATACATGCTTAAATTCAAGTCGCCAGATGCAGTACAACCTCGATACCAGAGTTGTCAACTGTGTAAGAATCACTCAAGCAGACATACAGCTACATTCTGTCTTGAATCCTAACTCACAGAAATTGAGAAATAATAAAATGATATAGTTTTAAAACACTAAGTTTTCAGATAACTTGAAATACAACAATAAGTCATTAATTAATGTATTTCTATATTTAAGAGAATGAAAGCAAATATGAACACTATCTGTGGAAACTATACAACATCCAAACATTTCAAAAATAATAAAAAAATACTAGATATAAATATACATACAATGAAACTTAAAATCAGCTATGTATTTAGCAGTATACTGACATGGTAGTGTTAGCAAAGTAAAAGACAAATTTGAAAGAATCATTCAAAATGGAACACAGAAGCACAGAGATTTTTAAAAGCAAAAAAAAGTGTTTAAAGAAAGTTGAAAGACAAGAACGATGGAATATAGTCAGTATTTTAATAGAAAATTGGCTAATGATTTTCCCACGCACATAAAAGACAGCCAATAGTATCAAGAACACCATAAATCCAAAATGTTTTACACGGAAACAAATCAATCCCACGGTTAGATGTTTTTTGAATAAAATCTCAATGAAAAATTATGGTGTATTAAGCATGAGTGTCATCTCCCAAACAACTAGGGTTATAGAGTCATCACTGGAACTTTAATTAAACTAAGAACAAAGATAGAGAGCGAGAGCACAAACACTAGTATCCATGACATAATATTAAAAGATTAAATGCCCTTCTATCATATTCTAAAATGCTGGCATATACTTGTAAATATAATAATACATGTTTGATCTTTCCCATTCTGTGGAAATTAGTAAGTATTTTTTTTCCAACTGTAGAGAACATCAGAATTTTTAACACTCATTGGATTGTCCAAGCCGATGTAATCTACTGTTACAACTCCTGGTGCCATTTTCAAAGCATGGCAAGGTTAACATAGCCCTTGACAAGTTATTATATTACATAGAGCCCAGCATGAAGCAACGAGGAAGCATCTTCTGTTTTGTATTCTATTCAACACTCATAACCTCAGTGAATAACTAGGAAATTACAGTCTAATAAAAGTGGAAACACCTTCTACCAAATACCTGCTGAGGATTCTTCAGAAGCTTCAAAACCAGGAAATGAAAAAAAAAAAAAAACTGACACAAATTAGAGCCACCACGGAAGCACTGGGGTGACATGGATTATATCCTGGGGCAAATAAACAGAAACTACTGGGGAAACTAATGAAAAATGTCTAGTGTCTGTAGTTACAGCTTTTAGTCTCTTTGCAAATGTCCCGTGAACTTTTATGTATCTTTGAAACTCTATAGAAACTATTTTTTATTTGTAAAAATGGAATATATTTGGTGTACTTTATATATGCAGCTTTTAAATTGGAAAGTTAGAGAGAGACAGAGAGGAAGATCTTTTGTCCAATGATTCAATAACCAAGTGGCCTCAAAGGCTGGAGCTGAGCTGATCCCAAGCCAGGAGCCAGGAGTCTCCGCTGGGTCTCCCAAGTGGGTACAGGGCCCCATGGAGTTGGACTGTCCTTGACTGCTTTCCCAGGCGACTGGCAGGGAACTGGATGGGAAGTGGGGCCCGCCAGGATTAGAACCAGCACCCATATGGGACCCGGCACAAGCAAGGGAGGACTTTAACCAAAAGGCTACCGCGCACAAGGCAAGGACTAAAGCCACTAGACTACTACTACACTGGAACTTTATATATGCAGCTTTTTTTTTTTTTGTAAGATTTGTTTGTTTTACTGGAAAGGAATATGTACAGAGAGGAGAAGAAACAGAGAGGAAGATCTTCCATCTGATGATTCACTCCCCAAGTGGTTGCAATGGCCGGTGCTGAGCCAATCCGAAGCCAGGAGCCTTTTCCGGGTCTCCCACGCAGGTGCAGGGTCCCAAAGGTTTGGGCCGTCCTCGACTGCTCTCCCGGGCCACAGGCAGGGAGCTGGATGGGAAGCGGGGCTGCCGGGATTAGAATCGGCACCCATATGGAACCCTGGCACGTTCAAGGCGAAGGCCTTAACCATTAAGCTATCGCCCTGGGCCCTGTATATGCAGCTCTAAGAACATAATGACACACACCCACCCTCATCACTGACTCCCACACTCACTCTTATACACCAACACTCTTTTCTTATTTTCCTTTAATTTAAAAAATTCCATATTTTGAATTTTCTTCACAATCCAAAGATTAATCCACCATTACTTCACAGATTGAAAAGGTTAGCTCAATTTTAAGAAGTAATTCATAAGATGATATACATTGTGACCTTCTCTGATAATTCAAATGGCATTTTTCCTTTGTGAAAATCAAAAAGTTTATTGCAGTAAAAGGTGAAGAGGAGGCATTTCAAGTCCATTAATATGAAGTATAAAAACATGAAATATTTATGAAATAAAATACCACAAAATGATAATTACGATTATTGTTAATATAATAGAAATTGTTTTCCATCATATGATTTTTAAAAGTGGACTACATGGGGTTGGTGAAACCCCTGCATGGGATGCTGACACCTACGTAGACAATGGTCCCCGCTTCGTAAAGCCCCACTGTTGTGTGTCCAATGCAGCTACCTGCTGTTCCTGGGCAGAGCAGCTGAAACTGGCTCAGGTGTTAGGGCCCCTTCCACCCACATGGAAGACCGGGAAGAAGCTCCTGGTTGTCGGCTTTCTTCAGGCCCAGGGCTTCTGGCGGCCATCTGCAGAGTGAACTACCACGTGTTCTACATCTCTGTCCCTCTGTTTCTCCCCCGTGCCTCTCTGTTACAGAAATAGAAATAATGTTTCCATAAAGTATAATATACAGACAATTTTTATGTTGTTAGTAGCACTATAGTGTATGTGCCGCTGAAGCGAGTGCAAGAGTACTATATATATAATATATATATATTTTTATAATTCAAACTTTCAAATTTCTTGTGAATAGAAAAATGTGTATGCTTTCAAACAAATCCAGAAGGCAATGACAAATATTGAATAACTATTAGAGGCTTTTAATATGTTATATTTGTATGCATTTATGCATTTTTAACATGATCAGAGTATGTTTAAATGCTATATGCAATGTTTCAAAATTGAGATTCCACTTTTTCTAATATTTAGTTAGGCAAAATGCAGACAAATGCAGAGAAAGCGCCATCCACCAGTCGACCTCCTCACCTGGGAGTGTGCTGCGATCAAAGCAGTGAGCTGGGGGCAAATCCCGGTCACCTACAGGTGTGGCAGGAGCTCAGTTAACTGATCTATCACGGTTGCTCCAGGGTCTGTATTAGCAAGCAGCTGGACCCAACGGCAGAATCTACCTACTGAATCCCCATAGTCCAATGGTTAACAGGCTGTCTTAACTGCTAGGCTAAATATCTGCCCTGTGATTCCAATATTCTAGTATTTGATGAAAATACTAATGAAAGGCTAACAAATGTAACTAAATGCCTGATTTAATTCAAAGAAAATACACTAAGAGGAGAAATTTATAAATTGGTTTAGATGTAAAAATCTTGGATCGTGAAAATTCTTGAGATTGCAAGACTATTAATTAGAGCATTCTGTTAAAATATACAATAATCTATTTTGGTTTGTAAAAAGTCATTTAGCTTGTAGAAAATAGTTAAGAAAGATGTATATGCTTGCACGCGTTTGTGTGTGTTAGGAAAGATGACCTGTATACTCTAGAAAAACTGGTAAATCTTGAGGAGAGTCATTTCTTCAGTTTGCCATCAGATTGGTTAAAGAGAGTTCATAGGAAATGAGAGCACTGGATAGGCTCTGCATAAAAAACTCCAGGTTCTTTTTTTTTTTTTTAAAGATTTATTTTTATTATTTTTTTATTGGAGAGGCGGATATACAGAGAGGAGAGACAGAGAGGAAGATCTTCCGTCAGATGATTCACTCCCCAAGTGAGTGCAACGGCAGATGCTATGCCGGTCCGAAGCCAGGAGCCTCTTCCAGGTCTCCCACGCGGGTGCAGGGTCCCAAAGCTTTGGGCCGTCCTCGAATGCTTTCCCAGGCCACAGGCAGGGAGCTGGAAGGGAAGCGGGGCTGCCGGGATTAGAACCGGCGCCCATATGGGATCCTGGGCGTGCAAGGTGAGGACCTTTAACCACTTGCGCCACCGCGCCGGGCCCAAAACTCCAGGTTCTTAACCCTTACATTCCCTGCTCATTTATCATCAGGAGTTCTAGAAATGAGTTTTCTTCCCATTAATCTTTAGCTCATGAATCTGGATTCTTAGACAATTAGTAAGCAGAGCTAATGGAGACAATGATGTTTTCCACTGTGAGAAAAGACAATGACAGATCATTAAACCATGACAGTTCAAAATTCTAGAAAGTGCAGGTGATATAAAACTTGCTTCATATTTTGCTATTTTTGTTCAGTTGACTTGACTTTGTTGACATTGAGCCTCATTTCTAAACAATTTTAAAGGAGAATGTGACTTAAATACATTATCAGCTATTTATATAAATCATGCCTGAAGTTATTTTATCCCATGTTTTATTTTCAGCTGTAATTAAGAATCCCAATCAGCTCTGCCATAATTTGTTTCACAAGCACTAAGATTCTGTTAGTCTCTTTTCAAAGAAACCCACAGTTGCAGCACTTTGATACTCAAAACAGTTACATATCCTATAAACTTTATAAATTCCTAACTTTAAGTAATCTCCAATCCATGATTTAGAAATGCAAGTGTGAATTTAATTAGTAAGTACTTATAAGAATCAATTTTAGGATTCAGAGGACAGCTACTGTAATTTCATATAATGAAATTTTCTTGGCTTTTTCTTGTTATCTAGTTGAGATACTACTAGGCTGTACTATTACTATGCTCTTAAATTGTCTTATTATGTAGCTAAGGGCAGTTTTCTAAAGAAAAATATTCACAAACTATAAACAAGAAATCACTTTAATGCAGACACCTATTTTCTGTTTCTCTGTATTTCTCTAAAATTAATTAATTTATTTGAAAGCCAGTTACAGAGAAGAAGAGTCAGAAGTCTTCCATTTGCTGGTTCAGTACCCATAAGTAAGTCCAGGACTTTGTTAGGCCAAAACAAGGAGCTTCTTTTGGGTCCTCCAAGTGGAGGGGCCCAAGCACCCAAGCCATCTTCTACTATTTTTCCAGGCACATTATCAGCAGTGGAGAAGCTGGGACTCAACCTGGCACCCACTTGGAATATTGGCAGTATAGGAAACAGCTTGAACTACTACAGCACAGCAATGGCTTAACTTGATAAACAAATTCTAATTCAAGCTTATCTAAGTCAATGCTTCTCCTTTTGTCGGTTGGAAAACAGTAACATTCAACCTATTGACACCATTAATAGCACGCAGATGAGAATGGAATTATGATAGTATTAATGGAGTTGTGGGTTATCATCACCCACTGGTTGCTTTAACAGTATTCAAAGGACTGCATCTGGGGTTCCCAGGATTCTTTCTTTGAGAAGTAGTGCCTTGTATGATCAGCATCAAGGCAACCATCAAGGCAATTACATTGGCTCAATAAAGCTAAGTGGAAATTTATTCCTTTCCATTTCTATTGCATTAATCCCTTTGTAAGAAGTCCTAAAAAATAAGTCCTATTTACACTATTCTCTGTACCCATTCCAATTTAATTTCCCCTTATTACTTTTGTTCTTTTGTTTCTCTTTCATATTGGCTTGGAGAGTAAAGACTAAAGCTGAGTGTATCTGATTCAAAATTGGTATTGCAAGTTGAGTTTCAAATTCTGTTTGAGAGGATATAGCACGGGAAATGAGGTGTTAATGTGAAGCCAGCATGATTTTTTTGAGCTTCATGTATAGACTATCACAGATACAGAGGGAACTGAACTGGTCAGAATGTGAGAGACTGGTAGGTCAACTGTAACAGTAAAGTCATACAACTATATAGTTACTTCTCACTCAAGGAGGAAGACGCACTTCTTTGATCGGAATGGTTATTAATGCACATGATGATCATTGCAGTTTCCTGACTGATCTTTATATTTCACTTCTGTGCTGGAGGCATGCCAGAGTAATATTTTAAACACATCATTTTATAGTAATATTTATAACACATGTTATATCTCTGAGTAATATGTTTCAAATTTTGCTTTACTTTTTAATTAAACTCAGATACTTCTCATGACTTGGTATCTTACTGTATCTGCATGTGTCAGTGTTCTTCTGTGCCATCACTTTCTCATGATAACCATATGCACTGCTCTCTTTCCATCTCCTGGGTATCGCTAGCCCTCTCCCACCTCAAGGTCTGCTGTGCCCCACCTGACAGCTGCTCTACTACTACTGTTGCTGTGACACCCTCTTCATCTCGAACACTACTAACTTTTTAGTCTAAACCATGTTCACCACTACAACTATACTTCATTCTTTCCCATTATTCATCCTCCCAGACTATTTTCATGTTCCTTGATTGGTGTTTGTTACATGTATATAATTTTTACTTGTTTGGTCCCTTTTTCTGAGTTGTAATTCGAGTTAACATGACAAAGCTTGTGGCATTGCCTTTTTAATATGGCCACAATCTACTTATCTACAGCCTTCCTGACCCCCGCCCCTTTATTTTTAGGCCTCTGATGAGATAGCCAAGCCATTAGTCACTGCCCAGTCAATATTTTATTTATTACCTCAGGTCATTTTTCCTTCACAAAGTAGGTGACCAGGTTCACTGCTAACACCTGTAGCCTAGGGGAAAGTTTTCTTTATCTAGTGTCTTCCGAGGACATCCTCATGTGTCCCTGAAGGTTGTCACTGTTCAATTTCAACCTTCCTTCACCTCCTGAAGCAACCTCCATAAATCAAGGGAGGACTCCTTTTAAGGACATAGTTCAGTGCACATTCTTAAAAGTAGCCCTGGCTGTAGGTCTGTCTATAGATGCTTAAAGGAATTGCCACAGGTTCAACTTCCATAGTGGTGCAGGTAACTTTATCTTAGAGATCCGAGTACCATAGTGTTTCTATCATTCTTTCCATCACATTCTTGATGGCCTTTGTGAATCAGGTGTGTCTTGGCCTCCACATCTAGCATATTCCTCTTAAGGATCTTTGACTTCACATTGTATAGCTGTTTTGGCATGTCTACTTCATTTAGCATTTGGATTTACTTTATGCCATCCTGCATGGAAACTCACATAAGTTTTCATTTGACCAAACTGCTAACAGCCCACCTAGCAGTAACTTTGCCATATCCACAGAGGTACTTAAAAGGACCAGTGAAAAAATGAGAAAATTTGCCATGTCCAATGAACTCTTCCTTATTTGGTCTTTTATAACTCCCTAGATCAAAAACCCTCAAAATCCCATCCCAGGAATTTTCGTGGCTTCTGTTAATATATGCAAGGCCATTATGGAAATCCCTTTGTTGATTTTCACAGAAAGGATTCTGTAACATCTTTCAGTATGAGGTTGATAGCTCCAACCAGGAAAATGTGTTCCCCAGGGGAATACCTGGTGCAGATGTTGAGATGCTATTTAGAACATCCATATCCTATAATCAGTATTTTGTTCAAGTTCCAGCTATGCTTTTGTTCCAGCTTCCTGCTAATTTTTACTCTGGCAAATTATTAGATGACATATACGTGGTCCTTGCTGCCCATGTGTGAAGACTGAATGAAATTCCTGGCTTCTAATTTGACCTGACACATCTCTGGATGTTATTCAAATTTGGTGAGTTAGCAAGAGAAAAAATTATTTTTAAAAACTAAAAGGTGTTCATCTTTATGTGTATGTTTTTTCCTAGTTTTTTTATTTGGTTTGACTTTTACTATTTATTATACAGTTTTATAGACATACGGCTTTTTCCATTTAACTCCATTTCCTTACTCTGTCTTCTCCTCTCCCAACTGTCCCCTGTATATTACAATAGCACAGTCCTTCAGCTGCAGTCATGACTCCAATATTCCTGTCTTTATATGCGTTATGACATTGTAGGCATGGACAATAGTAAAGTGTCTAGTATCTTGTCAAGGTATAGTTAAGTGAGAAGCCGTGAAACAAGGTCAACAACCAGTATGAATTAGAACAGCCACATCAACAGCATCAACAACAAATTATAGCACCTTGAAAAAATAACACGCCACTGAATAACCAACACATGAGTGACAAAAAGGAAACACAGAAGTCTTTTGGGAAAAATGATGCCATCGTATAACTCATGAGTATGTAATGAATTCGACTAGAGAAAAGAGATTATTTGTGGGGGTACGATGGAACATGCATCCCTGCATCCAGACAAAGATGGATTCCCAATGAAACTGTTGGACATGTGTAGACAATGGGATGCTGGACTGTCTGACATTGTCTGTACTAACAATGTCAGGGTACACTTAAAGAAGAGACTGATCGAATTATGATTCCTTATGAAGAACTACACTATTGCAACAAAATGGGAAAAATCTGACGAGGGGGTGGGATTTTGGGGGGGGGAATCCCAGCCTATACAACAATGTACCACATAATTCAAAATAAAAATATTTAAAAAGGTATATTTAACAGTTTTATTTGGGACCTTCTTTTATTTAGGTTAGAGAAGCATACCACAGTCCTTCTTTGTTTCCCAGTACTCTGGTCTCCATTTCATTGTTTGTCTATGTGCTGAGTTATGTTTTGTATTTTGCATCAACTCTGTCTTGTATCAGAGAGAATACATGATGTTTTTTCCTTTTGAGATTGGCTTATTTCACTGAGCATATGGTCTCTAGTTGGAATTATTTTGTTACAAACGGTAGAATTTGATTCTTTTTAATGGCTTAGTAGTAATCCGTAGAGTGGATGTACTACAATTTTTTTTTAAATCTAAACCTATCTCAATAGGCATCTAGGTTGTTTCCTTGTCTTTGATATTATGAACTATACTGTTATGCACATAGAGATACAGTTTATTTTCTCAAATGTAGGGTTCACTTCCCTTGGATATATTCCTAGAAGTGGATTGCTGTTTAATATGGCAGATGAATATTCAACTGTCTTATACTCCCCATGTTAACTTGCACAGTGTTTGTCCAAGTCCACAATCCCACCAGCAGTGGCACAGAGTACCCATCCCCCCCACATTCTCAAGGCTGCCCATCTTTACAATCTCTAAGAGTTTAATGTGAATCTTGCACAGCCAACTTACCAGAGATATGAACTGAATATCCACATCCCATATTTCAGGGTCCCAAGTATTTCCAAATAGCCTTGTCTGAGCAATCACATTCTTGGGAGTTATTTGATTATAGCTATGAAATCTCAGCTGCTTAGGTTTGCATATTCTTGCAAAGAAGTTCTTGTCTATCTATTAGCTAACCCAGAGGACAACAGGTCTCACATTTAACTTTTGCTTGTTAAGAAACCTCAATTTCTGCAGAGTGTCAATACAACTGAGTAATACTTACGTAATTCTGCTGCCCTTTTACATACTGTTCCTCCTGTATTTTCCTAATGCCTGAATGTTAGCACTCATGAGAGTCAACTGTTCCAACTAAAGTTTTCCAACTCAACATAGTGTCTTCCATAGTAATCTGGCCTCCAACATTAGCCAGAAAATTTGCCATGCTCTGTATACCTCAGGAGTCCATTCTATTTTCTTGAGTAATACAATCCCAAAGCCTCAACTTCCTAGTCCAATCTTGGAGCACTCTTCAGAAGGTAACATCTGATATTTCCTGAGAAGAAGATCTGAAGATGGGACTGGATGTGCAGAAATTATTTTTAGGAAGAATATTCATGACAGATAAAGAAGAAAAAGAAAATCAATGGAAGGGAAGCAGAATAGAGAGTAATTAACATTCTCCCTGCTAGCTGAAAGCATACTAGAGGTAGGGTTCAGCAGAAAAATGTTTCATACTGAAGTGCAGAGTTTGAGCAGGGGAGTGGGTGAATCTGACACGTCCAATGAGGCATTGTTGAATCAAATCTCCAATGAAGTGCTCCATGGTGGTCATTGAGATAAGCCTGATGTTCTAGGACCACTAGGTTCAGTTACTGGTTGGAAGCAGCCTTTAGAGAAGTTAGCTCATTGTGAATGCAGCATGAACCCAAAAGCAGAGGTTTTGAGTGCAATTATGGGGTCTGCATCAGAAGAAATAACCTGCATTTCCATTACTGATTGCCGGCTCCTCATGAACATATCATAGCAGTCACTTTTTGCTGTGAGTTAGTGATTGTTAGTCAAGACAAATCAATGTGAAATGCCATGCTCTGGTCTGGTGATCCTATGTCACACGAATCCACAACCATTAACAAAATCATAAAAGCACTGAATTTGTCATATACATTTATTTCATGTTTACATGTTCTCCAGAAAAAATTATTTTACTGCTTCTTTTTTTCTCTTTTGGATTATATCTTTATAGAACAACAGTATATTTTCATTGTACAAAATTGAAAAACTATGAAAAAGTAAAAAGGAAAAATGCCTTTTTGCATTCCAAAACTCAGAAATAATTACTATTCAGGACTAATTAATGTCCTGTTCTTTGCATTGTCTTTTACAATAATTGCCTGAATACATTTTCTACAGTATGAGCTTATGCTGCATAGATTGCTATGAATCTTCCATAGATATGCCAGGGGTCTTTTAAAGCTACATAGAAAATATACTTTATGAAAAAGCTATGTGTGGAATTAAAAATATTTTGCACCACGTTAAACAGCTTTTTAAATTTTAAGTAATCACAGATCATTAAACTCTAGTAGTATAATATTCTTAACTATTGGTTTGGCAAAGTTATGAATGGACTTTTGCAAATACCTCCGTTCATGCACATATATGTGCATATACACATACGTGTCTATATACATAGTATCACTATGTCTTATAACTGTCATCTATTGAAGTCTGTTATTTCAATTTGAATGTGTCTATGCATACCTGCAGTCAAGTATTATAATCTGAAAATGAAGGAAGACATTTATTTTGAAAATATTTTCCTGGAATCATTATCAAAGTAATAATGGTAGACTAGGCTCACAGGAAAATTGCTTATTCTGCTTAAAAATATTTAGAGGTAACTGCATCTAGGAAGGTTAAATATGCTAGCAGCTGAGTGACAAAATAGTGTGACAACAACAAAGCTAGCTTTGTTTTCAGATTAAGGTTTTTCAAAGGAACAACTTAAATTTATACACCTTACAAATGTGTCTCGGAGTTGGTGTTGTAAACAAGACTCACTTAAGTATTATCCTATGTGGATTTCTCTGTAAGAATGCCTTAAAAGTCATTTCCAGCTTATAAAAGTGCTTTACCAGTATACTAACCCCCATACAGTTAACACTGGGCATGACCCAGATTTCAAAATAAGCAGTTAACATTCTTGACTTCTGGCCCAAATATGGGTTCCCATCATGAGCTCATGCCTCCTTTAGGGATTGGCATTTGTGTGGCTCATGTTATCAGAGGCTTACTGAATCAAGGAAAAGATACTTAGGAACATGGGATGCTGAGATTTAAAAATACGCACATGGGCTGTGGTCCTTTTTGATAATCAAAAATGTGATCATAATTTTACGAAAAAGATTTGCCTGTATTCAAACACTTGTTCTACCACTATCTGGCTGAAGTACTATTGCCAAGTCACACTGTCTCTTACTGTGTAAAATGAAGATAATGGTTTCTAATTTGACTGCCTCACAAAGATCTCAGTGATCTTGCACATAGATAATGGACATATGATATTTAGGAAATGAGAAACAGTCTAAAATTTCTGGTTTCAAAGATGAAATCTAAGGAGAACGTCTTTATTCACCCTGATTTCCTCTAAGCCCTGTGCAACATCAAGTGCACTGTGGGCATTTAATGAATGTTACTTTACTCGGTGTTTGAATTCAACACTGAGAGTCAGAGCTTGGCCCATTACAGCCACGGAAACTGGTGGTTATATGACTGTGTGACTGTGAGTTTGCTCTTAATCTGTCTGAGTTGTGGCTTCCTCATGCACGAGATGGATGCAATGACATCACTCCTCCCAGGCATCCACTTCACATGACAGTTGGGAGGCTGCAATGAGATAATGTCTGTGAAAGTGTTCTTCAAAATCTAAACCATTCTACAAAGACTAGTTATTTTCAAGGCATTCTATTTGCTGGGAGGATTTCTAAGTGTATTATCTCTAAATTCTATTTCTAATTTGAATATGATTATTAGAAAAGACATGCAAAACATTTGCAGCCTCTCTTATGTGAACCACATTCCATAGGTAAACACTGTGTTTCGGGAAGCTGCATATCAAATAGATGTCATCTTGACATAGGTGTTAGATAATGCCAATGAAGCCTTTGGTTTTTTTGGTTCAGTTCCATCTCCTTTTCTTCCAGAAACTGTTGTTTTTATAACTTTGTGATGATCAGTACAGAAAGAAGGCACACATTTGCAAATGTGTGTCTGTGCTTGAGGTTCAGCCCCAGCTGTCTCTCCAGGGATCAAACTAACCACAGGAAAGTAAATATGAATGTTGCATTCTGTTCTCTCCCACCCACACACATGTTTTGCGACTACTAGTAAACATATTCTTACCAGTATTAATCAGGCACCAGACATCACAAGCTAAAAGCCCAGTAGGGAAATTGGTAATTAGTAACTCAGGGAAACAGCTGTCATCATCACTCTTTTGTCTATGAAGTTTGAAAAAGCAATCAAGTTAAAGAAAATCATTGACAACTCTACCGAGAGCTATTTGCACATAGAAGATTGTTATTTCCATTCTGCTCTCTGTAACACCAACCAACACATGGATGTCTACACAGGGAAGGCTCTCATGAAACCTTCATGTTATATGTATTAATCACTGCTTTGACAGAATCATACCATAAACCCATTAAAATTAATCTCATTATATAATTCATGCTCATTACTTTGCAATCAATATTCAAACAAATGCTAGAAATAAACAGTGAACCTAAAGATCCATTTGTATGGAACACTCAGTATATTTTATCACCTTAAAATTCATTCAGCATACATGACTAACCTATTACTGTATCTATCTCACATTGGCTGCTGGGATGACCGTAGACAAGTTCAAACAAATATGATTCCCTCTTAGTTTTGTTAGCCTTGTTATTTATCCTGATTATTAACTTCTTCATTTTCCTGCATATCTTTTAGAGTTAAATAATATTGAAAGCATTTAATATTTACTATCTTAACTACTTTTAGGAATAAAGCCTGGTAGTATTAAGTATATTCACATCATCATGCAACAAATACAGAGAAATTTGTTATTTAAAAATTGAAATTTCATGCCTAAATAAATGCCATTCTTTATTAGCCCTTAGTTTGTGCCTGAAATTATCTGTCTGTTTTAATCTTACAAGTATTTTATAAGATCTGTTAAACCTTTATTTCTCTTTTTAAAATTATTTTTATTATTATTTTATGATACAATTCGATAGGCCCTGGGATTTTTCTTACCCTCTCCTGATCTCCCTCTTTACCACCCCTCATCACACACACACTGATTTCCCCTAAACAGTCATAACTCAATCTAGGAAGTTTGTGGGCATGGACAACGGCAGAGTCCAGCATCTTATTGTCCAGATATATTCAACAGTTTCATTGAGAGTCCATCTATGATCTGGAAGTAGAGATATATTCTGCATTGTATCCTCATATCTAGATATGATAGTCTCCATTACAGTTATTGTACATACCCTTAAATGAAAAAGCCACAAAACAAACTCAGCAACAAGAAGTATAGAAATTTATACTGCCCTGAAGTTCAATAACATGCTACTGAATGACTAATGTGTTGCTTCAGAAATGAAAAACAACATCAAGAAACTTCTTGAAGAAAATTATGCTATTGTATGATCTATGAGTCAATGAATAATTTAATGTGAGGGAAAAAAACTGTGTTGAAGAAATGAAAATAAAAATAAAAACATCAAAGTTCATGAGATACAATTTCAGCTGATCTTTGGTGAGATGTGCTTCCTGTAGGCAACAATGAGATGAGATTTGTTTTTCGACTCAGTCTACTAATCTATGATGTTTGTCTGATGAGTTTAAGCCATTTACATTCAGAGTTAATATGAATGGGTGCTAATTTGGTCCTATCCTTTTAGCGATGTGTTGTTCATTGTTTAATTTAGTCTTTTGTTGTTACTTTATAGGAATGTTTTTCATATTTGCCTTTGGTTTTTGTGAGTGCTATTCCTTTTCTCTGTCAAGAAAACATGAAGTATCATTCGTAGGGCAGGTCTGGAAGAGGCATATTATTTGAGCTTTATTTACTGTGAAAAATGTTATTCCATTTTCAAAGACAAAGAAAAGCTTTGCTAAGTACATTATTCTGGGCCATTTTTTCTTTTTCTTTTGGAATCTGGAGTATGTCACTACATTCTCTTCTGGCCTGTAGGGTTTCCTGTGAGAGGTCAGCTGAGTCTGATTGATATTCCTCTATGTCAATTGATTTTTTTTTTCTTGTACACATTTAAGGGTCTTTTCCTTGCATTCACTTGCAGATCCTTGATGTTGAACAGAATCTCTTAGATTATGAATGCAGCTTTTCTTTCTGTGTATCCAGTGTAATACTTTTCAGACATATTTGGTGTTTATGGTACTGCCACATATTTGTGTTCCTACAAGAACAGAATAAAAACAATTCAATGTCCTGCATTTTCATCACAAGTGACCACATAACCTAATATACTTTCATAATTATATACGTTGAGTAGTAAGCGTGATAAAACCTATTTTGAGTAGCTGTAGATGATACTGATTTATGTGTTCACAGTATTATATGTCTGATAAGGGAAGGGGGGGTTCATGTAGTTCTTACCCCCATCACTCTAGGAAATATTCACACTGTGACTTAGATTCTGGTTTTGAGGCTTCAGTGACTTTCCACATAATGAATCGGCACAGAAGCAGTAGAATGCTTGGAAGCCATTCATAATGCCAGGATAGGTAGCAATAATTTGTCTATCTAAACAGAACTACAAGCCACTTAAGTGCATTCTCTCAAACCCAAGCTTAACATATCCTGTACTCAATTTGCTCTTGTCTGGATCCTAAATCGCAAGGCTGTTACACCAATCTGTGATAAATGATGATGAAGGAAAAATCCAAATAGAAAGTAGTATTAATGCTAATCAACTGTAGTTCAAAATATCACATGTTTATATTTCACAAGAACATATGACAAAACAAATAACATTGTGTTGAGGTTTAGTTTTTTCAAGTCTGCAGAAGAACTGCTTCTGAAATGAGGTCTGGGGAAAACCCCATTGTGCCTACTTAAACTTGTTTAATTCCCAATATACCTAAGTGCAAATATATTCATTTCTACAATGCATAATTGATTCTAACAATAAATGAGCATCAGTTAGATCTAAAGTAAGGTACATTCTACCAAATAATTGGCCTGATTTCTTTAATAATGTTTACATCATAAAATACAAAGACTGAAGAACTCTTCATGAATGTGACAGAAGAAATAGAACAATTAAATGCAATGTGTGATTGAGGACTCTCTTGGTATAAAGGACATTATTGAGACAGTTAGCAACTCTGAATAAAGTGATTATAATATTCATGGATGCTGATTTCATGATATCAATGAACTGTGATTGAGTAAGAGATGTCCAAATAGTAGGAAACACAGAGAGAAACATTTGGAGTCAGTGTGCATCACAGTCACAACTGACAAGTGGTTCAGGAAAAAAAAAAAAGAAACAAAAACATGGCTAGTCCCAAATAAGTACTTCCTGTGTGTCCTTATTTATCTCTCACTGTGGGCTTTGTGCAAAGGAGGCGTGGGAGTAAGGAGCAGCCTCCACACAGCTGTTCGGGGATGTCTGGAAAAGAAGCCCACCCACATTGCTTTCAGACACTGGGTGTGACTTTGAGGGTATCGAGTTTGTCTCTGAGGGAAACTGCCAACTTCCACCCTCCCCGATTGTCTTCTGTATTTTCCACCTATGCCCTCTGAATAGAGGGCTGAGGATAGCCCTGCCTGAAAGCATCCCCTCCTCTCAGTACACTGTGACAACAACTGTGACAGTTGCTTAAGCATATCTTTTTCTGGTTGATACATTTCAATGAACTGTGATAAGATTGAGGTTAAATTAGAAGAAGCACATGGGTAAACTCATAGTGTCTTTCATTTTCATTGAATTAACAACAAGAACAACATTTAGCCACCTTTTGTATAAGTTAAAGTTCTGTCTTACTTTATACCTGGGAGATATGAGACTGGCAAATAACCCTTCTGGTTAGCAGGATTTCCAAATTCATGGCTTTGATGTGTGGCTCTGTAAAATAGAGGGTAGCTTTGAAATGAAATTTTATATGGCAAAGTGTCATGCAACTGAAAATCATTAGACTCCTCAATCTCTTCTATTTTGGTGAATGTCTGGTAAATTTATCCTTTCACGTGCAATGTGATTCTCTCCGGGTTCTCATATTGTAAATGCCAGAATGAAGTGGCGAAAATAGGACCTGTTGAGTTTGCCTGACACCGTGGAATCCAGCTTCTCTAATCACACAGTGACCACACAATCACAGCCTCCCAGTGTTGGGGAGGAAAGGAAGTTCATCTATGTCAAGATCCTGCTGGGAGTCTCTGTGCTTTTCCACCGTCTTGTATCTGTTGTCCTTTCCTTAGTTAACAGAACCTCTGTTTTACTTTGAACACTCTCTTTTCTGGGTTTCAGTGGTGACTCAATCAAGGTACTCAGAGATCTCTCGGCTCAACATGAAATCTCTCTTCTGGAAACTTGACTTTAAACAGACTAAAGCAGCGTGTTAGCTCTGAGTCACACCTTGAAGGAACTCTGCTCAGTTCTACTGAGAGCACTCAGACTACTGGTTCCAGCCCCTTGTAAGACCTCATTTTTCAACTTTCTTTTCCTTTCTGAATTTTGAAATTTACTTTTACATATCTTTACATTTGGTGCTTTAGTTAGAGTCGGTTTCTATTGCCATATCAAAGGATGCTAAGAAAACTGTTACTGAAACTACAGCTACAAGTATGGAATGATGAAAAAAGACAACCTATTCAAAATATGACATTTTTGATCCTTTGAGTATTTTTGTTGTTATTATTACTATATTATATGATTATTCCTTAAAGATGCTAAAATTCAAAAAGAGTTGTCAGTAGCACTGTGTGTGTGTGTGTGTGTGGAGGCTCATCATGGTACATGGATAGGTGTAATATTTAGAGTTAAGAATCACAGAAAGAACCTAATCAGGCTTGAATTTAAAATAATAACCCTTGTGGCAGAATCACTGTTTCAGTGCTGCCCCTAATGTCTTAAGACACCAATTCCACCTCTCCAACACCTAAATAAAACTTGAAATTAAAATAGCATCCCTCGTGAGAGAACCATATTTTGACGGGGTGTCCCTAATATCTTAAGTCACCAATTCCACCTCCCAGACATTAAATTAAACAATATATCCACCTTTAATTAATCCATCAGCAATTAAGATTAAGACATCACAATCAAAAAAGTTACATGAGTTTGGGAGGACAAGTGCTGAAGTGCTGCTATACTGATAGCTGCATGTGCCAAACATCTCAATCTCCATTCTTGGATTTGGTGAGTTTCATGGCATGTGATTTATATCCCAGGAAAGTTGATTAAAATAAAGTGATAGATCAGTATTTGGTACAATAAGAAGATACTCGCCTCCCACATCAGAGAGCCTGGGTTTGAGTTACTGCTCTGCCTCTGATTCTAGCTCCCAGCTAATACGCATGATGAGAGGCAGCTCAAGGCGTTTGAGCTCTGCCAACTAAGCAGGAGACCTGATTGACTTCCTGCTTCATGCATTTTACTTGATCCAAACTTGTAGCTGTTGAAGACATTTGAGGAATGAGCCAAAGGTGTGCTCTCTCTCTCTCTGTCTCTCTCTGTACACATGTACACTATTTTTCTTTGTGTGCACATTTGTGTTTATCTGTCCCTCTGCCATTCAAGTAAATTAAAATGTGAATCAAAATTAGTTTAAAAGTCAAGTGTTAACAGAAATATTTTTTGGCCAGTTGTTATATTTTTAGATGATATTTGAGAAAATGTAAACATGTTATTCATTCATTGAGTAGCATTTTGCCAGTCCCTGTAGATACAGTGATGAATTAGGTAGCAAGTTTTCTTTCAATTATTCATAGCCCAATACAGGACATGAATTTTACTGAAGAAGTTCTGGGATCTAGAAGAAAACTGTAGATGCTAGTGTACAGACATAGGTAGACAAGGATGATTCAGAGGCAGGGCAACATTTTCTTTTGTTTAGAAGAATTAAGCAATATTACTGGATGGTCATAAAGAAAATATGTGCAAATAGATTAAAAACAATTAAAAATATATTTATTGGAAATTTAGGATGGAAGAGGCAGAAAGGCTAGGAGCAAGGAAAAGAAGGGGAGAATTAGAGCTATCTAATGGCATGCCTAAAAATATCCCTTAGTGGAAGACAAAATAATATTATTCAAAGCAGGAGAGCAAATAAAAAAACATGTATCCTAGAGGTGACTGTGTATAAATCAGAGTATTTGTGACATAACTCCCACAGCTATAAATGAGAAGGTTTGTATCATAAGTACTTGAGTTTTGCAGTTTGTGTATTACTGACTGCCAGGAAAATGGAAAGGAAAAAGTCTCTGTTTCTCTTACAAAGAAAGTGTCTCTTTTGTGTTCAGTGTCTTAACTTCTGTTGCTTCCTTAAGCCCTTTCTCATTCAATTCATACAAATCACGGATCTTCAGGTACATCAATTAATCAAGTCATATCCTAGGCTTCTGTGCACCCTATTTGATAGACCCCGACTAAAAGGTTAAAGTCTTAGCAAAGAATCAGCCTTGTATACTAAAGAAATAATTCATACATTTGAAAAATCACACAATTCCAGTGGGGGAATGCAATGTAAATATGAGTCAATTATATAAATTACAGTATAGTTGTTCATTATTTTCCAAGGCTGTGGCTGCTTTGGTGTGCTACAAGTATGCTAAAGATTTTTATAAATTTTGCTTTTTTTCATACCCAAGATAATATTATATTCATAACACAATGAAAACGAACTCTTTCCATCATTACTTAACAAAATATGTTTTCTTCCTAATAGTCCTTACATAAGTAAATTTAAGATTTTGTATCAAATACAGATTCCAAAGCATGCATTTTAAATGGTATTTTTAAAACTATAAAATAACTAAGCTATGAATATTTCAGAGAATATACTTGAAATGTTTATAAATTAACTATACAATGTTAGCTCTGTAAACTTGGATGGCAATTAAGTGTTTAGAAGTGATGTTTCTTATTTCCTAGAGCCACTGTTTGATCAATATCAAAGCTAGCAAGCTTTGCTACTCTAAAGTGTGGTCAAGGAGCAGCAGCACTGCTAGAGCCTGGGAATGTGTGAGCCATGCAGTCTCGGGCCCCACCCCAGCTACTTAACTAGAAGTACAATGAGCAAGATTTCTAGTTGACTGGTGGTCGCATTAACATTGGGGAAGCTATGCATTAAAAACCATAATTTCATCCTTTGTTTTATAAATGGAGAAAGTGTGCCTCCTGTAATGAAACCACTTAGCTATGGTCACAAGAAATAAATTATTTTCAATTTGTAATTTTGTTTTCAAGTCATGTGTTTTTGTGAATGGCCTGGAAGCAAAACAACCATTATAACTCCAATGAACAAATCTATAATTAATTAGTGAAATGATCCTCCCTTCAAAATTCACATTTTTTTTAGAACAAGCTGTTTGATTTGGCTGGAGCTCAGGCCAGCTTGTTTGTGAATTTCACAATTCACAGATGTTAGACACTCTTAGGCTAAGTAAAGGAAGAGAATGTCAAGTTTTAAATAGCTTCTCTCTTCCATCCTGGCTGAAGCAATAAATAAAGTATTTTTATGAAGCATGTTTTGAACTAGAATTTCCTATAGGGAAATAAGAGACTTATCTGCAAAGGATTTTAAATTGTTTCACAACTTTGTCATTTGGGCTGTCACCAGTTTACAGATGTCCTCTGATTAAGGAATGAATGGAAGACACGGGCTGTCCATGTTAGTGACACTGGACACACACCTTTTTTTTCTGTTGCAGTCTATTCTAATTTAGCCTCTGAATCATATTTCATTCAATTTCCAGATCCACAGTCAAGATAGGCTTACAGTCATATTCAAAAAAGAAGTAAAACTTTCTGAATGTAGCGTTTTTCACTGCCACTAAGTTTTGGAATGTCTGAGCAATTTTATGGTTTCATTCCAAAGCAGATCAAGTAAAAAAAAAAAAAACCCCTACATAACAAAAATAAAAAAGCATTAGTAAGTGAGTCTAATGGGCTGATAGTGATGAAGACAAGCTAGAATGTTTTAAGTATCAAATGAAATCATTTTTCATTTGAAAAAAATGTGTCAGCCTCAAAATATTGTAAAATGTCATATTAATGCTTACCTTAAAATAGCTTAAAGAAAATTATTTTGTGCGTGTTTCAGGTAAGATATTTTAAAAATTCAAAACAGTTTACTTTCTTTTATTTAGGGTAGGTAATACTTCCAAGGAAGAGGTGAATGGATCTCTCTTTCTCTTCGTTGAAACGAAGAGTGAGTTCTAGGTTAAATATAATCAAGGAATTTCCCTGTCTTTGCTATTTGAGATTGTGACCACAACAGGCGGTTGGCTGAAAGGGAGACTGAAGGGGGAAAGGGAGGGGTGGAGTAGAAAAAAAAAAAAAAAACTTCCCCAAGCAGCTCTGCAAAAACATTTTAACCCCAGGGGCTGTCACTGACGTCTTCAAATCAGAGTATTGTCCAGACAGAAGAAAAAGCTAGTTTGTGGAAGCAGGGTGAACTCTGATCAGTTCAGATCTGTTACAGAAGTCCAGACTGCTGAAATTAAACTGTGATGCCATTCATGCCAACATCCAATCACAAGAGAGATCAGAAGTTCAGCGATGCCTCCAAATTGCCAGCAAGAAGAGTGGCTACTAAATGTCCAGGACTCTAAAGCTGTGCGACAGGGCTAAGAACAAGCTTAGAGAGGATGCCCAGCTGGTAAGAATCTACTGTTTATGATGTCTAAATCACTTGATGGATTTCATTGGCTAAAATGAAGATACGCTCCGCCTCCTTGTGAATATGTGTGAAGGAAGGAAGTGTCTCCACTTCTATGTCTGATAGCTTTTGACCCTATTGCCTTTAGACTCTTGGCTTTATACCTATATCTACACAGGTGTATATGTATATTTTCTATAATTCTCCATTTGTTGATATCAAAGAGAGTTGGAGGAAATGAATTTTGAAACTTCACGATGCGCCACCCTACAGTACTGCCCTGACCCTTACATCCAGCGGTGAGTTTGTGACGTAGCTTCTATGAAAACTGACTTGTGTATGATGAGTGCTTCTGCTACGCAGGAACTGTAACCCCTCCTTGTTTACTGATTTCAGTGAGATTATGCCAGAGTTGCTATGGATTTATAGTGGTCTATGATTATCTTTTCTGAATTGCCCTTTTGGTCAATGTCTGGATCTATTAAATGACAAAAAATTGGAGTATTATAATACCAATTTAAGATATTTGAAATTTAATACTTATCTTGCTCAGCATCCTTCCACACAGGAACAGGAGATTTCATTGGGCATGGATATAATGATCTGTGGATGATCTTTAACATAAAATTATTTTGATTTACTTTAAAAATAGATAAATAATCATTGTTATGTCACACACAGACTATGGCTTGTCATTTGGATCTAAGGAATATTTTCTGTCTGAATTGGTTCATAATAGACATCTTTTGACAAATTGAAATTTTAGAGCTTGCGGATTCTGTTTGTATTTATAAGAAGAAATATTTGCCTAGCATTGAGAAGAAATATTAGTGAGAGCACACAATTGTGTGTATGTTTGTGTATGAGTGTGAGTGAGTGTTTCAAATTAGGGCTTGCTATTTTTAAACTGGTAAATGAAATCTGAACAGTGTTTTTCCAGTCATAAAGTTATGAGAGATATTTGAGTCGTGTGCAGCAGTGTGATGCTGTTAATTTAATAGCATTAGATTTTATGTTGGGATTTCATTCTTTATAGCACTGAGATGTGAGGTCCTCTGTGTGTTAAAAATGGTAGGGAAACAAAGGGGTTAATTTGTCAGTCACCACCTGTGCCTGCTGGAGCTGTGTACTGGAAGTGGAGTCTGTTCCTTCTGGACAAGACTCAGTTACAGTGGCATTGCCTAGGGGGTTATGAAAGAAGTGTGATCTTTCCTCATTAATATGATTTGCCAATATGTAGGACACCAATGTGTTTTTCTCTTTCTATTGGGTTTCAGTTGGGCTATGTGAAAAAGCAGAGGAAGGGAATTAAGGTAGACAGGTAAATGGAGCAGTGGAGGGAACGGGAAAATACAAGAGGAAAAGGAAAAGGACAGAAAGGAACAAGCTTGTGGTTGCCCTTCCGGGTAGTAATGTGAATGAATGAGAAAGTGCCTACCCCTCTCTGATTGCCAGCAACAACCTTGTCTTAGCAAAAGTTAATGATTTTTCTCCGAAAAGTTAAAAATTAGATTTAGTTGGAGTTTTCGTGATTGGTTCAATAAAAATGCAAAATAAAGCCTTTTTTGAAATACTATTTCTAAGAACATAATTGGGATGAAACTTGACATTATAGCTTCCTTTGAGAACATTTTCCTTAAAGTGGGTGTTTGAATTCAGTAGCAGCTAGAGAAGAAATGTTCCTCTGTTGATGAACAACCCACATTCCAGATCGGCACACCGTCTAGACCCGATAGTAGCTTTAAACATAGATAATGAGAGAGAAGTTGTGTTTACTGTTGTTTTCACAACCTGTTAGTTCATGGAGGATTATCATCTTCATTTTTGACATATTGTAAGAGTATAAACAGCAGTATTTTCTACTGTATTCCTAGACTGCTCTAAACTTTTATCACTTTGAATAACACTCTTGGAGGAGATAGAGATGGTTCTGGCAAGCTGTTAGACTATGGTTCAGAGAGATGAAGGAACAGTCATTTAAATAATAAACTGTTGTGTTTTAGAATACTTTCTGCCTGTTGGAATAAGAATATAACACAAAAGAAATCAAAGAGAAAAAATTCATGTTACTAAGAGAAGAATCCATAGAACAAACTGCAGATACAAAAAATGAGTAAGATGTGGAATAATGCTTATTTCTACAGTACGTAAATATTCAATATCAGACATGTTTTCCGCAAGTATTTTAGCTTTCATTTAGTGTAATGACTTAATTGTCACTAATTTTACTTACCCAATAAAATAATGGATAAATGCAATATAACTACAGGAAATGTATGTTAAACTATGTATTTTCAAAGCAAAGATAAAACAGTATTGTCTTTGGTGCTAATACGTGAATGGGTTTTTCTAGCAGACAAACCAGTAGTTCTCAGCTTACAAAACCTATTTTAAGAAAGACCAAATTTAATCATTCCACAATCATAGTCTTGACATAGTTAAACTTGTCTTTCCTGACCTTGTCTTTAGAAAGAAATTGTGAAAGAGAAATTTTATATTTTCATTTTGTCTCAAAATAGGTGAAAGGATTTTTTTCATTTATTACTGATTTTTAAAAAATCATTTAATTTGAACAGCATAGAGAAAAAATGAGAAGAGATTGAAAGAAGAGTGAAAGAGAGAATCTTCTACCACAATTTACACCCTAGAAACCTGCGATAGCTGTAGCTGGCAAGGCTAAAGTTAGTGAACTTGATCCAAGTCTCCTACCCAGGTGATTGAACCCCAGAACCCCAGTTAGTTGAGGAATCACCTGCTAGGTCCCAGGATATGCACTAGCAGGGAACTGAAGTGGGAATAGAGTTTAGCGTTGAATCCAAGCACTCCAAATTGGATGCTGATGTCTCAAAAGATACGTTATAAAATGAATGCCCAGACATTGAATGCTGATGCTTTTCTGAGAAAGCAGCTTCTAATACACATTTTTGAATTTTAGGGAGAGAAATACACACAGACATCTTTTATCTGCTGGTTCACTCTGTTAAACGCCTGCAGTGGCCAGGACTGGGCTAGAATAAGGGTAGGAGCCCAGAATGCAATCCTAATGGCTACGTGAGTGACAAGTACCTGAGTGCTGAAGCCAGCACATGGTGCCTGCCAGGGTGGCCGGTAGCTGGGGGCTAGATCAAAAGCAGAGTAAGCAGGAATTTAAACAAAGCATTTTGAAATGAGACACAAGAGGTATGTGACACAGCGATTTGATTGCCATGTCAAACTCACACTGTTAATTTGCTTTTTGATGAACTGATGATTTCAAAGTACAAGAGAAATTGAAAATAATCACTTATATTATCATTTTATTACCAAATTAGTCCTAGTAGAAATAAATTTTATGCTTATGTTATTCAATAAATAAGTAAGTAGTTTTAGTTATTTTTTTTTTCAAACAAGCAACACAATGCGCTATATCTCTAGGTTGCTATTTTTTGGTAGCTGAACTCTCAACATGAATCTAAATTTCAATAGTGAATAAATTAAAATTTTTGTTCCTTAGTTTGAATTATATTTGGGCATTTTTACATTCTCTGAGTTTTAGAGTCTCCTTCATCGTAAACTGATACATTTAATGAGTTAATCACCTTTTACATTTTGGATTAATATTTATTATGTATCAATTTTATGGGATAAATATAATATTTCAACATATGCCTATGATGTAAAATACATTGTAACTGAATAATGGACTAAGAACTTTCAAAATATCTTTCCAAGACGTCAGTCAGTTAAAATGATAAAAAATCAATCAAAATTAAATTTTAAAACATGGTGATCTCTTAGGGCTAAAAATAAGGTAAATTTAAGCATCATTGTAATCTGAATCTGTTGCACAGTGTTTTGTTTTCTTTCTTTTGTTAGCCTGTTCTCAAAAGAACAGTTCTCAAAACTGTTAAAATAGTGTATTGATGAATAACAGGTGTTTCTTATGTGAATTAACAAATTAGTTGCAAATTTTATGCTTTCTAGCTTAACGGCCAACTTTATTAACTGTGCTTTCTAAATTACAGTGGCAGATTATTTCATTTGTCAGATAGCATCGCATCCAGTAGGGAAATGGCTTGAGTTGGGGGTCCTCGGCCTATCCCTACGTGCGCACTCTGTATGTTTCTTAATCTTCTGTGCCCACAAAGCTGACTCATAAAGACCACATGGACTGTTCTTTCTCTTTTGGTTTCTTGTGGATCTTAATCAGTGTGAACCTCTCAGGACAGACTGCACGGCCAGGAGAGAGGGAGAGACATGGGCATCTCCCTGAAGATCTTCTCGGAAAGACTCTGGGTTCTATAGGCAGTAGGTTGATATCTGTTCCCAACCCTCCTTTTCCTTCAAACTTAGTTACGGTAATCCTGTGCAGCCACTGTAGATTTCAGAGAGCCACAAAATATATCTGTCTTCAATTGTCCTTTCTTTAGCCAGGTTCATGTTTTTTTTTTTTTTTAAGTTTCTTTCTTTCTTTTTTCCTTATTGAGAAAGGAGATCTACAGAGAAAGGAGATATACGAAATATCCTTTGTTCACTGGTTCACTCCCTAAGTATGCGCAACAGCCGGAGCTTACACCATCCAAAGCTAGGAGCAAGGATCTTCTTTCAGGTCTCTCATGTATGTGCAGGGTCCCAAGGCTTTGGGCCATCCTCTACTGCTTTCCCAGGCGACCAGAAGGGAGCTGGATGGAAGTGGAGCAGCAGCTGGAACAGGAACCAGCACCCATACAGGATTCAAGCCCGTACAGGGCATGATTTAGAAACTTAGCCATCATGCTAAGCTCGATTGCATGGTCTTATTTTCTGCTGAATAATGACAAATAAAAATATAGGTGTTTCTGTGCATATGAGAATTTTCAAAACAATTGATATAAAGCATATAATAATTTAATATACCTTCTTTTAAGAGAAGATTCATGTACTTGTAAAGCAGTGTCACAGAAAGAGGGGGAGACAGAGACAACCACCTACAGAGAGAGAATCTTTCCCCTGGGTGCGTGTGTGTGTATGTGTGTATGAGACTGTGTGTGTTTTTCTCCCCACATAGCTGCAAAACCAAGGATGAGCCACGTTGAAGCCAGAAATCACTGAATCTGGGTGCCACGCACAGGTGTCAATGGTCAAGATAATTTGATCATAATCCTTTGCTTTCCCAAGTGCCTTAACATGTTGCTGAAGAGGAATTAGAGTAGCCTGGATGGAAATCTGGTATTTGATACGGAATGCCAGCACCACAAAGGTGACTTAACTGGCTGTATCACCAAGCAGATCATTATATACTTCTTAAGGTGAAGCAACTATGGTGTGATTGTTCATTGAACAAATGAGCTTTCAGCCTTCTCTGTATCACTTAGGGTCTCTGACTGAAAGGAGTGAGCCTACATGCTTCTATTTGTTGGCTTTTTTTAATAATCAGTATTTGACGTAAAGTAAGGTGGAGGACAAATCCAATTGGGAGCCTTTAATTCAAGAAATACTGTTATGCTTATTTATAGGCTCTAACTTCAATCATATTCAAGATAGGTGCTATAAATCCTTCTAATTTTCACTAGTCTAAGTTTCAAAATACCATTCTGATCTATGGTAAATTGCCAGGGGTGCAGTGCTATGGTGATTCTAGCTACTGCTTTTGAGCGGAGGGAGATACAGAAATGTGTAACCAAGCACACATAGAACTTGTGTACAAATCTGGATTATAGTTTTAACTCCACAATAACTGATAATGAGTCCTTCATGAGATCCCTTTAGCTGTCTAAACCAGAGTTCCTAATAAGCAAAGCAAGAAAGCAGGGAAAGCAATCTGACCCACTGCTCACAACCTGGAACTGAAGCCAACTGAACTCTACTAAACTTACCCCATTAATGTCAACAAGCTGATGTTTTCTTCCCAGCAACACCATGTTTTCATGTAGGCCTTCCCTGAGCTTGGTTTTATCCTGTAACAACTGTAAATTAAGAACTAAAATAATCATGATTCTTAGCAACAATTTGACTTTTATTTCAATTCTTATACTGAGAATTGAAAAATCTGAATCCAGAGTTGAATTATCTGAGATTATACAGTAAAATTATAGCTAAACCACAATAACAATTCAAGTCTCTTGAGTTTAATGTAGAACAAGCCATTTTGTTAGATTTGCATAAAATATTCTAATTAACAAAGTGCTTCTCAATGAATTTATGCTTGGTCTGCTTGGGAAGTAGGCAGTTGTATTAGGTAGAATAATCTTTCCAAAGACAATCACTTTACAAGAAATGCTTGATACATGTGAGTGTGTTATATTACAAGGCAAAGGAGAATTACCACTGTAGATAGAATTAAAGGTTTTAACGGACAGCTTTTAAGATATGTAGATTAGCACATTTTTTTCATGCAAATATGATGTAATTGCGAGTCTATAAAAGTAGAAGGAAGGCAGAGGAATGAAAAATGAAATAATGTGAAAGACTTGACAGGTTGTTCTGAAAATGAAAAGGAGTCATGTGCCAAGGAACCTCTGGAAGCAGGAGAAGGCAATCCGTAGATATTTGCCTGCAACTATCTACAGGTATAGTCTTGATTTCAGTGTAGTGAAACCTATATTAAGATTATTTCCTATAGAACTAAAATAAATTTGTGGTGGTTCAAGCCACTGAATTTATGGAAATGTATTATAACAGCAGTAGAAAATTAATCTGCTAACATTTATCCCCAAATTGTATCTATGGAAATTAAAGTTATGGTTTAATTAATACTTGAATTAAGCAGTTCTATGAATTGTTTTTTTTTTGTTTTTTGTTTGTTTTTTTACTACTGAGTGGGAAAGGTTTATGTGAGACACAATGTCAAATCTCAGGATTCCAAAGTAGAACTAAATGTTTTGCAATCCAAAAAATCAAAGGGAGATTAGACAGGTGCTGGATGGAAGCCAGAGCTGCAGCATGGCAAGCAAAGTGTCTACCTGCAGGGATAGCTTCCCATATGGGTGCAAGTTCAAGTCCCATCCTTTCCAACTTCCATCCAGCTCCCTCTGCCCTCTGCTCCTGAATCCATATTGGAGACCCGGAAGAAGCGTCTGGCTTCGAATGGGCTCCACTCTGTCTGTTAAAGACATTTCAGATTGGAAGATCTCTGTTCTCTCTGTCACTCTTTCGAAAACAGTGGGGTCGGCAGTGGTGTGGATGTAGTCTCAGAATTGGCATGGCAAACAATAACTATTTTGCTTTATATGTTTATGAAACTATGCAATTAGATTTCCAGTTAATTTTTAGTTTGAGATTATATTGAAGTCACTCTGTGAAAGCATAATAATGGAAATAAAGGTAAAACAAGCATTTTATCAAGCACCACAGACTTTTTTCTCTTGTCCATACTCTTAATGTTAAAGCCACTACCTATAATGAGGCAAAGTGAGACTTAATGCCCTCATGACCTCGTACATAAAGATGCCCAGAGAACATTAATGAAGAGATTCATGCCCTGCCAGAGACTTCATGTTCTCACTTTGTTTAAAAGCCAAGTGGATTGTGAGATTGAAGTAGCAGTTTTCAATCTGTTTGATGATGGAAGAACCAAGTTCTGATTAGTTGTTTTGAAGCTGAAATTTGTTGTGACACACTTTCTATCTCCTTTAAAGAATTCAACAAAGAATAATTCTCAAGCAACAAGTGATGGATGGATAATGCACTGTAATTACGATCAAAGTCCAAAGACTCCGGTCTATGTAATTATGCATTTTCCAAACCCTGAAAGTCACTTTGTTCTATTAAAAAGAGGATGAGAAATGGACATGGCTGATGTGTGCTTGTTGGTTAGTCAAGGTTTGGAAAATGACAGTTATTAACATTTCTATTTTATCTGAAGCTGTGATATTTGCAGGATAATTTAGATGCAGAGTGCTAATTGTCTCCATTCTTTCTTTTGTTACTGCTGTTCGCCTTCTGTCTCTCCACTTACAACTGATTCTGTTCTTATGAATGATTCTTTGAAGTTAGACTGGAATTATAAATTTAAGAAAATGAAATATAACACTACAGAATCTCTTATTGCTTTCATGTTTTCACCTTTGTTTTGGTTTCAAATGAACAAATGTAATCTATCAAGACTAACAGGAAGCACCTATTTTCAATTTCCGTTAATTTAATTAACTCAATTAAGGGCAACATTGATATTTAATGGTGAGACTGAAAAGCTTTTTGGATCTGAAATATAAAATTAAAAACTGGTGCAATAATTTACGCAACTTCATGGGTTTCAGCAAAGCTTTTTAATGTCAGTTTTTAAAAAGTGTTGTTGTGGGTTAGAATAAATAACAGAATACATAAAAATTCATGCTACAGGTAACACTACAATGAAACTCTTGCTTTGAAATTATGTCACTCTTTAACTTTGTTAGCTGCATTAACCCTAACCCCCGCAATATCCTGCTATTTCATCAAAGTGACTCATTTTTAGGTCTTGCTTAATATGCCAAATTTAGGAAGTGAGTGTTCAGTTTAGTGCTCCAGATAGCTCCATTCCGCATTGGAGAGTTTCGTTTTGATTCCGGGCCCTAGTTATGGACTGTAACTTTCTGCCAATGCAGAGTTGGTTAGGCACTTGTTACAGTCCAAGCAATCAGTTTCCTGCTAAGCTTTTAGTAGGCCTGTGTCATTGGGGCCAATGCAAGTATTTGCGGAGAAAATCAGAAGATGGGATCTCTGTGTTTTCTAAGTTAAAAAAATTACCAAACAAAATAATTTTTCTGCAATGTATCATTAGCTTTTCTTCTTTAAATTTTTTTTTTTTTTGCTCATGAAAGCCATTTCTGTGCTTAAATTGAATAATGCCATTTACTTCATAACCAGAGTATGTTCATTGCCTTGTTTATTGAGGAAATCACACTTTTTTTAAACCTTACAACAACTTCTAAATAGAAAACGTTCATAAGTTGTATGTTTCCGGTATGATACCTTTCTTTCAATATTTTTGTTCTCTCAGGCAATAAATGAAAACTCTCTAAATGATAAGAATGTTCAAACTACATTTGGAGCAGTCAACAGATTTTCAGTAATTTATTTTTGGTTTCAACTTGATGCCAATATAATTAATATTTGTACCTAAATAAGTTAATTTTTAGCATTGCAGGAATGAATGTGACATTAGTTGACATTTCTTCATTAATACAGAAATATTAATAGATAACAAACTTCAGGTTGGTACTGATATGAATGTGTACCCTCCTGGTCATGGGGTTCTTACTGATACTTTGTGTACACTCATGTTGATTTGTGCCTTCTTACTGAGTACGAATCTGCTATATTGCTCTGTTTACATACATACTACTGGCCATTCCACAGGACACTCAAGGTCCCAAATTAACTTTTTTACATAAAATACAAATATAGTTCTGTTATTAAAAGCACTGGTTACTTTGAAGTCTTAACCAGAAAGCATGTTTTTTCCTCTATCTTTTTATCTTCATGGATTCTTTTTTCTTTATCACTTTCACAGGAGCCAAGCATTTCATTACTTTGTGAGATAATATACTATATGCCTGAAGAAGCTAAAAATATTGCAGACTGTTTTTTTTTAACCAATTTAAACCTTATAAAAGTGAAATTAGGCAATTTTATAAACTAGATTAAGAAATCATTGAACATCTTCTATGTTCAATATGTATATGTGTATGTATGACTGTGTGTATGTATACCTATTTGTAACAAAGAAGTCTCACAAAATAGAGCTGTTCATTTTATAGAAAATTTGTTTCAGTTCATTGTAGATCTAATTACATTTTAATGAAGAATTGGAAACTAGCCACTAATTAAGCTGACAAATGGTGTTTGTGGAGACAAGGAATAATAGAAAAGGGAAAATAAGAATGGTTTATAGTTCACACTCATCTCAAACTACAGACAGTAAAAATCAATATTTGCTTTTAGTTTAATATTGTTCATGGTATTTATTTGATAGACACACACATTAACAGAGGGGGAGGAAAGTAATCTCCTCCATCTCCTGGTTTATTTTTCAAATGGCCTCAACAGCCAAACGGAGTCAGACTAGTCCTATAATATTTTTATGCATAAAGATAGAATGATAGTTAAAAGTTGTTTTCATTATATAAACTGCATAGTAAGCACTTTCCGGTTGTCATACATTTTACGTTTGTCATGTAAGCCACTCTACCAGGATCGTACCATACTAGTACAGCTTACTCTTTTTGCTAATTGCCTTTTTATTGAACCTTTATGTTGGTTACCTGTTTCGTTGTAGATTTTAAGCATTATTTAAGAACCCAGGTTTAAAGTTATTTTGTTAGCACAGATCAATGGATCATCTATTTCTTAAAAGTAAAACATACAATTTGATCAATCACATAATTTACTCTTACTAAATCATTCATGTAAATTTTAGTTAAGTGGTAACCCCAGTTTGCAGAGGAAGAAAATAACCCAACAAAGCTAACTTGACCAAGACCATCCATTTAGAAATGGAAAGCCTGCTTCATATATTTACTCTTATTTGAGTCAGGGCCACTTAACCAAAAACACTATTTCTGCCCTCAAATATGTGACCATCTACAAAGCAAGACAGTTGAAATTGAAATGCTGCAGACTTATGCAAAATTCTAGAAAGGGGCTGGTTTAAGTTGCTGCCTGTTGTACCAACTTCGTATATGGGTGCTAGTTCAAGTACCGGCTGCTCCCCTGCCCATTTGGGAAGATGTGCAGTCATTTGGAGAGTGAACTGGTGGATGGAGACTCTCCTTCTCTCCCTCTCTTTCTCTGTAGCTTTCCCTTTAAAGCAAATAAAGTCTTTTTGTTTTAAAAAATTAAATTCCACTTAAGCGAGTATTTTTTCTTTGCCAAACAACTCTAGCTTTGAATTTTACCTATTGTTTTCAGATTTTAGTAACTTAACAGCCAACAATGATAAGTGATTTTTAAACACTTGACTAGGAAAACAACATGTAGGAACCACAATTACTAATTTTGAAAGATCTTTACTTTTGATTCTATAACTTTAGAAATAGAGAAATACAAATAGCAACATTTTTAGAACTTATGAAATTCTTGCTATGATGCAGAAACTGTTCTTACCTCTTCACATATTTTATTTTACACATTCAATCCTCAGAACACCTTAAGATGTTTTCTCACTACTAATGTTATGTGTTGCTCATCAATAGACAGCGCACTGTGTCCTGAGATCACCTTGGCAAATGTTATTGTCTTCATTTCTCCTTGTCTGTTTTTTTTTTTCTTTTTCTTGTTTAAATTAAAACAAAAATTAGTGTTGCCTACTTAATTTGGTTGCTTTGAAAATTAAATAAGTTAATACATGAACTGTTTAAAACAGCATGTGGCACATAGTAAAGACCAAATATTAGTTGTTATGTTTCTTACTGTGTAGATAAGAGATTGAGTTACAGAAAGTTTGCGACTTGCTTAGGTAAAGCAACCAGATATTGCTGGAGAAAGTAGGATGCTGAATTCAACTATATTATTTGTTTCTGTGATCAGTGCTTTAACTCTCAGTACATTCCATGTGGGAATGATTTTTCCATATAAATGAAACTTATGCCTGAGACCTAGAAACTGCTTATTTTATATTCCAGAGGTGGTCTGATTCTAAAGAAAGTGTTTCAATCTCACTGTTAATAATACAAGCCCAGAGAGAAAAATTCCAGGACAGGCTCCTGAACCACTGAAGGGAAATACTTTTATTGAAGTAAGATCTAAGACAGGAACTCAACTTTAAAAGCTTGGAAATAGCCTATTTGAAAGCTTGGGGTCATTTCTTTAAAAATCTCTCATCTTTCATGGATCCTTAAAACTCAGTGCTTTTCCTCTTGAATTTTTGTGGAAAATTCCATGTCTCTTCTTCATTAAATTTCTTTATTGAAATTCATGAGTTTACAAACAGCACATTCCACAAATATTCAACCCTATTAGAATCCTGGTTCTTCTCTAGTTTTACCTGATGATTCTGAGTTTTCCTCCAGTTGGGTACCTTTGCTTTCATACCAGCTTGTGTCACCTGAAAGCTTCCCATTTTCAGAAAAGTATCTATGATGCCCATTTTTCACTGAAACAATTCCTTCCAAACACATTACTCCTTTCTTAAGGGGCCAGCAGAAGCAGAAGATACTAACATATTGCCCGGCAACACTGCTGTTATCAAATTATTTAATGCAATGAATCAGCAACCCCATGTCTTCCAAAATGTATGGCAGCAGATTTATCCCCTGAATTTCATGATGACATCACTTTGTTACCTTGTAACGTCCCATGTTACTTTGTAATGTGGTTTCTTTTTTTCCTTTTTACCGTGGCTTCTTTCAATCTGTTGGAAACTCTTGATTTTTCTATTAAGAAAATATGTAAAAATGTAATAAATGGAAGTCATCTGTTTGAGAGTGAGAATGTTCACTGGCTACTGCTAGGATTTATTCTTTGATAGGATATGTTTAGCTGCTGCACTGAAACAGGTGAAAATGTGCAGTGCAAATGCTGTTGGAATTCGAGCCTCACACGGGTCTGAAATCAGCTTCCCCGATCACAAGATCGTGCTATGATTTTCGTGACATAAAGAATGCTGTCGAGTTTCAACCAATGGCATCCCTGACACTAATTGCCAATCTGGCTAACTAATGCTTCTTTTGGCAACAGAAGCTCATGGGTCCTTTTTTTATTAAACAGAAGCAGACTATAAATAATAACATCTGTCCAGCACTTTGTCACTTCCAAGAACTCCAACAGCCCTAACAATAGCCACCGATGTTGTTTGTCAGCCTGCAGGTGGATAGTTTTAAATACACGGTGAGAAAGATCATTTTAACCAGAGAGGAACATGAGTATCAATATTGTCGTTCAGTTTGATCTAGCAATGGCTATTGTGACATTCATACTGTTTCATAATGAAGCATGTTGAAAGACTTGCTTGTGTTCCTGCAATTCTAAAATGGTGACCATTTGTGTTAAGACAGTGATTGACTCATATCTCTTAAGTTTATGAGAAATCCACCAGTTAAAGACAGAATCAGATTTCAGGAATATACAAAATAGTAGAATTTGTATTGCACACTTCTCATTTTAAAATATGAATTTATGAACCATGTCTTATTATAGGATCTAAGGAGCAAAAAGACATTCATGTTATCATGGAATTATTTCTTCAGTTCAAAAATAAGGACAGGATATGTGGAATAGTAATGCCTCTGTGTGAAAATGAAGCAAAATAAGGGGTATAATGATAGAACAATAGAAATAGTGCTCTATTAAATGTGATAATCTGGGATTGGCACAAGGCTGTATCAGGCTAATTCTCTGCCTGTAAGCATCAACATCCTGTACAGGCACCAGTTCATGTCCAGCCTTTCTGCTAATGGCCTGAAAGCAGCAGAGGATAACCCAAATGCTCGAGCCCTTGCACCCATGTGGGAGGCTGGGAAGAAGTTTCAGGCTACCAGAATCCAATCTGCGCAGCTCTGCTATTGTAGCCATTTTGATAATGAGTCAGTGAATGGAAGATCTTGCTCTTGCTCTGCCTCCATGTCTCTCTCTATAAAGTGTCTTTTAATTGATTAACTAATTAATTAATTGTGATAGTCCTCTGAGACTGGTCATATAATGTAACTCTGGACTCTTGAGCAGAAGTCTAAAAGAAATGAAAATGAAATTTGTAGATAGGGGGCCAATGCTCTGGTGCAGCATGTTAAACTGCTGCCTGTGCGATAAACATTTCTCTAAGTGCTGGTTTACATCCCAGCTGTTGCACTTTTGATTCAGCTCCCTGCTAATGCAACTGAAAAAGTAGCATGAAATGTTCAGGTCTTTGGACCCTGTACTGATGGGAGGAAACGATGAAGCTCTTGGCTGCTGGCTTCAGCCTGGCTATTTGGTGGAGAATCTGAGGATAGCTGTCACTCTCTTTCTCAACCTGTTTTTTCTCTCTCTTTCTTTCTTTCCCATCTCTCATTGTCTCTCTCCCTCTCTCTGTATCTGCCTTCAATTCAAGACATGATTTTTATTTTATCAAAAATTGACAGAGAAAGAATTGCCTTCCAGGCAGGGAATGTAAGAGAGTCTGGATCACAGTGAATAAGAACAGTAAATTGGCCATGAGATCAATGAACAGGAGTATTGAAGGATATTAAAGGTGCATTAATGGGGGATTAATTTTTCTCTGATAAGGGATTTTACTGTTTTTGCATGAAAGAATTATTTTTCTTGTACGTTGCAAAATAGATGTAGAGACTAAGGTTAAGGATGACTTCCTCTGTGAGAATTCATGGTGCTCAATTTAGTCTCAAGATGGCTAACTATGGTAGCATCAAGGACACATTTCAAAGTCAACCAAAAGAATTGTTGATAAATATGTACTGTGCTTTGGGCTTGGGTGACATCTTTGGAAACACATCTGCTTCCCACATTGAATTAAAGTACTCCCATATGTCAATCCAAAGCTTGTTCTCAACCTTGAGAGCTTAGAAGCCTGATGTGTCAGCACAAACCAGGTCAACATGTCTTGCTTCATGAAACACAAGCAATTAAAATGTATAAACAAGAAAGGCATTGATTTACCTTTTACAATAAAAGATGTGACTGACTTAGAGTTCTATTGGTTGACATATATTTATTTTTCCTTGTAGTTGTCTCATCAGAGAGTCTTCAGATTAACTTTAAAATGTTGCAGGAAGCATATGGCATTGTAGAAAATATGAGAGAGATTGTGTCAATTGGATTTTTGCTAGTTTGAATTGCACAAGAGGAGCTTCTTGGGAAGGAAGGCAGTTGATTTCAGCTTTTGATTTTGGTAGTTACCAAATTTTTTTTAAAAATCACTCTTCCAAAGTTAATTTTCCCAAGTTCACTTAAAATTATATTCTGTTTGGACCCGGCAGAGTGGTCTAGTGGCTTAAAATCCTCATCTTGAATGTACCAGGATCCCATATAGGTGCTGGTTCTAATCCTGGCAGCTCCACTTCCCATCCAGCTCCCTGCTTGTGGCCTGGGAAAGCAGTCCAGGACGGCCCAATGCTTTGGGACCCTGCACCTGTGTGGGAGACTGGAGGAGGTTCCTGGCTCTTGGCTTCGGATCAGTGAAGCACCGGCCATTGCAGTCACTTGGGGAATGAATCATTGGAGGGAAAATCTTCCTCTCTGTCTCTCCTCCTCTCTGTATATCTGACTTTGCAATAAAAGTAAATAAAATCTTAAATCAGGTTCTGTTTGCATATACAATAGTCAAATTTCTATGCACTATAATTGTTAAGTGAATACTTCTTGATTCATTAATTTTTAGTTTTTGCCCTAAATTGTGTATAATTTATATTAAAACGAGTGTATTTTTTAAATTATTATACTACGTTAGATCCTTAGTCTTCCCTAATTTAGTGACAAATTGCATGCTGGAAGAGACTTCTCTATCCTTTAATGTGGTGTGGGAAAATGTGTGAGTTTCAGTCTGTCTTCTAGTAGGGCTGAAAAGATTTTAGAATTAATCCATATATCCGTACTTCCAATGAATTAATACCTATATCCATTGTATATGTGTGTTTATGTTATCCACAAGGAATGCTATATATCTAATCTCTAGTTTATTTCATAGACGACTTTGTCCTTCTTTGTTGAAGCTGGGAAATTGTGTGTCTCATTTGTGAAATGTCAAAAAGCATTCAAAATCAGTTGAAAATTCCTGCTGAATAAATCAAATATTTATTTAGATAAAATAATGTTAGAGCTAAGCTCTAAAACATGCATTCCAAAGAACCAGAATAACAGAGGTCATGTCAAAGTGAAAGAGAGAAAGAATTGTTAAGCTGAAGTATCTGTGAATGGTGACACATTTTCCTTTACATTCTATATGACAACAAATCAGATTAATATTAGATCAAATTGTTGTTTTGTTTTTGGCATTTTATGTCAGAACAATAAAGTATTTTATGCTGCTGTTGAAGAAATGTATTAAGCGGTAAGAAGCGAACAAGTTGCTAGTAAATGTTTTAATTTTGTATAAATTGACTTTGACATATATTCTTCATCTGAATCTTTGTATGAGAGATGCATTACTAGTGCATTGAGTTCTCAGTTGTGCTAATGCTTAGTGACTATTTAGAAAACTACATATAAATCTCTACATATAAATAAATGATTAAGAGAATAAATTAACAAAAAATCAGAAATTTTAAAATAATTTCATGTATGTTAATGACATGTTATTTAGATATTTGATCTGGACCAATATTCCATACACAGATTTCAATATTAAAACGTCCTGACCCAGCTCTTTCCATGCCATGTCCGCTTGTTTTCCATTGTCACATGCCCTTAGTGTAGTTTCTTATTCAGCTTCGTGAGCTGGAAGGAATCCTAATTGTATTAATGGATGAAAGCCAAATTTTAGTTTCAGCATTGCACTGAGAACACCTGGGTGGAAATATCATGAGGCAAGTATTGATCTACAGCAGTCTGCAATGAGTTTCTGGTGATTTCAAGCCTTGAACATTATTTACGAATAAATGCTATAGTTAATCTGTCCCGGAAGTGGCAGCATCTGCGGGAGTGCAAAGAACACTGATGAACATGTTTAGCTCCTTTTAGTTTACTGGAGCACATTGCAAATGGAAACTAGATATCTGCTACTGTAAATATATTTGAAAATTGTTTGGGGAAGCTTAGTTAAATCCATAATAGAAACTTGGAGATTTTTCACACCTTCTCTTACCCCAAGGAAAAGCAACACAAATGAGAAACTTTTCTTGGCTCTTTCAGAGAACTTATTTTAGGACAAATGGCCACCACAAAATCCGGAGAGGCTGAGGCCTACAAGGGAAATGTTTAGCTGGACAGAAGCCACAAATTTGCAAGAAGCACCTATCGGAACCTCGGATCTGGTGATTTTGATGAATTCTTGGAGGCTGGGTGGACTATTTTAAGAGGAAGGAAATTCTTAGGCCTATCATCTTAGGGAAGATCCATATTTTTTAAAGACATTGCTAGTAGGAACTCCACTAGATTCTTGTGAGGATCCCAAAAAGATCCTTCAGGGGACAGGAGAGTATGCAGAACCTTGTCAAGCATGCATAGAGATCTTACCAAAACTCCACATGGGTTTGTTCTCCAGAAGGCTGCACTTTTCTAGAAGCTCAACCCTGTTAAAGGAAAGGATATTTTCATAACTAGTGTTCCATCACAATTAATGTCCTGGTAGAGAAAAAAAAATGACATGAGTGTTTGGACCATGCAATCAGTGAAAAATAGATTATAAAATATTAAAAATATAGAATAGAAAAATACATGAAGATAGGATAAAATCTCTTCAAATGTTTGATGGACCTAAAAGAATACTGTTTGAGGCAGTAACAGCCACAATGCCCTGGGTGATTAAAACATAATTTAGTTTAACGAACAAAAATATCACATGAGTTTAGATATGAATTGGTCGTTCTGTCTATTCATTTAAAAATTATTTGTTTAAAAGGCAGAACTGCAGAAAGAAAGAGAGAAGGGAGAGAGTTCTGTTTTTTAAAATATCCTCACTATAGTGATAGTGTTAGAGTGTTATAAGAAGGTAGGTTTAGATAAATCTGTAATGCATTTTTGAAATCTAGGAAAACTGGACATTCATAAAAACTAGTAAAACTTTATAGTACAAAGCATGAATTTTAATGAATATGAATTGAATTCAGCTATCTAATGATGCACTCCGGTGCTTGGGTCCCTGCCACCCTGGTGGTAGACCCCAAAGGAATTTCTGAATCCTGACCTGTGTCTGACCAAGTCTCAGCCATGAAAGTCATCAGAGGAGTACTCCACCTCCCCAAAACAAATAAATAAATAAATCTTCGGAAAAAGATCAGATTAGCTTGAGAGGGAGTCAAATGAAGTATGTGCAGCCTTTGCAATTAGCTTGCAATATGTTGACAATGGCAGGTCAGGAAGAGTAAAAATGGAGGTCTTGATGTTGCCCTTGAAGCACCGCATTAATTAATCTGGAGTCACTCTCTAGGCAGTTTGGCGTTTGAAAAACATAGTAGTTTAAAACCCTTTTTATTGGCTTATCTATTACTTGCAGTAGAGTAACTTAACTGGGCCTGATGTGAAAGCCTAGTGGCTAAATCCTCGCCTTGCATGTGCCAGGATCCCATGTGGATGCCAGCTCATATCCTGGCTGCTCCACTTCCCACCCAGCTCCCTGCTTGTGGCCTGGGAAAGCAGTCGAGGATGGACTAAGGGCTTGCGACCCTGCAACGATGTAGGATACCTGGAGGAGTCTCCTGCAACCCAGCTTCAGGTTGGCTCAGCTCTGATAATTGTGGCCACTTGAGGGGAGAACCAGTGATGGAAAATCTCCCTCTATCTTCTTCTCTCTGAATATCTGCCTTTCCAATAAAAATAAAATGAACTTTTAAGAAAAGAAACCTAATACACCATCTACCATTTTATACATAAAAGTCAGTTGATTTTTACCAGCGAGACAGTTAGAGAAGTTCATGTAAGGTCTTATTAGCACTTCTATTTTAAAGACTGGTCTGTTTTTTAAATACAACGTTGACTTAATTATAGCTTCCTATATACGAAAGTGTTATTTGAACCTGTATCTTCTTTGAGAAATGTAACTACAAAGAAACTTTAAAAAGTAAAAGTATGAATATTCCAAGTACATGCTTGTATAATAATGACTATTGACTGTCTAATATCTAACTGAAAGTATATATAGTTTTCCATTGTAAAGGAAGAATTGTTGTTATTGAAATATTTACTAGGGTCTCTTAGTTTTCCATGTTGTTCGTGGCCGTAAAATATTTGTGAAGTATGTCACTATTATCCATATTTCTTATTTTTGAATGAAGAGTAATGTTTAATTAGATATTATCCTTGGAATTCTGTTAGCTATTAAAACAGCAATGTATTCTTATTTTAGGCTATTAAAAATGTGAGCCTAGCAGAGAAATTCATCTTCATTGAAAGAGATAGAAATAAATATTATACTATGACTCAAAACTCCTGAATAATATCACACCAAGTAGTATAAAAATGATGACTAAGAGAAATTATTCCTTTAATGCATTGAAGGAAAAGAAAAATGAAATAAATGAGTAATAATGTTGAATGTTTTTGCCAAAGAACAAGGTTGAAGCTGTTCAAAATCCAACTACTGTGAATTCCACCATTTTACTAGCAAAAAGAGAAAAAAAGAGAAATGAATATTAACAAATGATTGGGAAACATTAAATGGAGAAAATTAGTACTAAGTAATACAAAATAATGTTTGATCTGTTAGATAATCTATTTTTTAAAGATTTATTTATTTTTATTGGAAAGGCAGACATACAGGCAGGAGGAGAGACAGAGAAGATATTCCAACTGATGGTCACTGCCCAAGGGGCCGCAAAGGCTGGAGCTGAGCCAATCCAAAACCAGGAGCCTCTTTCCGGGTCTCCCAAGTGGATGCAGAGTCCCAAAACTTTCGACCGTCCTTGACTGCATTCCCAGGCAACAAGCAGGGAGCTGGATGGGAAGCAGGGCAACCAGGTTTAGAACTGGTGCCCATATGGGATCCCGGTGCATTCAAGGTGAGGACTTTAACCTCTACACTTTCGCACCAGGCCCCAGATTATCTTGTAAGGTATTAGGAACCTCAAACGCTAACGTGTTTAGTCTACATGCCTAGTTCTCAAGCTATATCATGAGGGTAGTCTCATTGCAGGTTCAAGACCTATTGAAAATGTGTAATTGTGTAAATACACTTATTTAGTCCTATGCACTTGCAACAAAATAGGTGAGACATTTTTAAATGATAGTAAAGAAACCTATGCCTGTGGCAATAACCGGGCATACTAATGTTGGAAAGAACACAATTGTACATATTCAGTGCTTAAGAAGATCTCAGGAAGTGTGTCCTGTGCTTCATCCAACAATTGATAAAACGACAATTTGCTACATTTTGAAGTCCAAACAGGGCACAACAGTTCCACCCGGTTGCAAGCAGATATTTGAATTCAGAGTTACTCAAGAAATTAGCACCTGTGGGACTGAGCGAGTGAGTGCTCCTCCCAAAATATCTGGACAAGGGTTGAGCTTTCCAAGCTCAGAAAGAGATTTTTTTTTTTTTTTATTACAAAGTCAGATAGACAGAGAGGAAGAGAGACAGAGAATAATATATTCTGTCCAATGAATCACTCCCCAAGTGAGCGCAACGGCTGGTGCTGCACTGATCTGAAGCCAGGAGCCAGGAGCCTCTTCTGGGTCTTCCCACACGGGTGCAGGGTCCCAGAGCTTTGGGCCGTCCTGGACTGCTTTCCCAGGCCACAAGCAGGGAGCTGGATGGGAAGTGGAGCTGCCGGGATTAGAACTGGCACCCATACAGGATTCCAGCATGTTCAAGGCGAGGACTTTAGCCACTAGGCCAGGCCGCCAGGCCAAGAGAGATTGTTAAGTACTAGAATCTTGAGCAGTGCAGACGGAATGAAGGGTTAGGGAGAGTTTTGAGAGACTGGTCCTCAAATTCATCTAGGATGGGGAAACTTTATTAATATCCTCAGCATCCATTGAGACATCAAAAAAGCCATGACCTATACTATGGCCATGCCCTATAACAGAGGGCAACAGATAATTTCAGTAAGTGGTCTCTCTTGCCATGATTTAACTCTACTTTTTGTGGCATGAAAACATCCATAGTCAATATTTCAGTAAATGGGTGCGGTTGCATTGCAGTAAATGTTTAATGACACAGTTCCCAAGCTTTGGTCTAGATTTGACCCACAGGCTATGGTTTGTTGAGTCCTCTTCTAGCGGAAGGTCTTTTATACCTGTTCATTAAAGTTTAACTTTAATAATCATAATATAAAAAAATGTCTATACATGAAGTTTCACCAAAGAGGTAACTGTTGAGAAACAACTCAGGCCTTGGACAGCTATTTCTAACAAAGCACACATGAAACTAATGTAAATTTGTGGCAAATATTTAGCTATAGAGTTTCCTACTCAAAAATTATCAGAGAAAAAGTGAAAAAAAAAGGCAAATCTATAGTATATTAACCAGTATAAAATACAAATTTATTACGGACTGAAAATGAAGTCAATAAAAAGCAAGTTGAGTTAGCGCTGAGGTTTGGTTTGGCAAAGAAAGACATAAAGTAGGCGACTTACCAACAGTTGCAGAGGATGAAAGGCAAACAAGTGCTTAGTGTTAAACATGTGAAGAACCTAAAGGGAGGAATAGTAACTATAAAATGAAATCAAATAGAAATCAGCAGAAAAAAATTAATAGCTGAAAACCAAAAATCTGCCTTGAAACATCACAGATGACTAACAATAATATCTTTTATGAGCAACAAATTTTAATGTTTTTCCCCAGAAATGCTAGGTTGATTTAAAAACTGAAAAATTAATTAATTTAATGTACCATATTACCAGAAGAAAGGAGAAAATCACATAGCCTCTGGAACACATGTAAAAAAGCATTTGGCATATTTAGTATCCGTCATGATAACAATTCCAGGAAGTGGGAAGAAAGTAGGCTGTCATCCTCAGTCCAACCAGGACTCTGCACCACAAGTTCCTCCAGCTGCATTTGACCTGTACAACAGGGAGACGATATTTCCTTTGCCAAATATGCAATATACTCCAGAAGTTCCAGTCAAAACAGGCATCTAAAAAGATGAGCAGTATAAATCAGAAAGACTTGAAGTATCTAAAATAACCAAAGAAATGTCTAATTATAAAACACATTGAAATAAATATGTAAACTTGAGAATTTTATATATTTATACAGAAACTCTTCATTTCCTTATAGCATCAGTTAATGATTAGAAAACAAAAATACAATTTGCCATTGGATTAGAAATAACACCATATAGTGTTTAGGAAGAATTTAACAGAAGATAGGCAAGATAGCTCTATTAAACTGCCAAACACAATTTAGTAATGTGTTTTGACATCTGATCTACCTAGATTTAAAAACTCATGGTTCTGTTATGTGCATCTCTTTCACTTCCACATTTACCTGACTTGAACTCAGTTTCTAAATCAATATCAACCTTACTAAAATTCACAGTTGTTAGAATTAGAAATAAGATAATTAGGATTATAGGGTCTAGTATAAGTTTATCAAATGGAAACAATTTCATTGTATTATCATGATGCATAAGTTGAAAACTGAGATATTCGTATTTATTACTATCACAATCGACATTATAGGTGAGGCTTTGAATACAGCCAACACAATGGGGCCTGGCACAATGGCTCAGTGGTTCTATACCCACCTTGCACAAGCTAGGATTCTATATGGATGTGGATTTGTGCCCAGCCTATTCCTCTTCCCATCCAGCTCCCTGCTTATGGCCCGGGAAAGCAACAGAGAATGACCCACATCCTTGGGACCCTTTAACTACATGGGACATACAGAGGAAGCTCCTGTTCCTGGCTTCAGATTGGCTTAGCTGCAGCTGTTATGGTCACATGGGGAGTGAACCAACAGATGAAAGATCTTCCTCTGTCTCTCCTTCTCTCTGTAAAATCTGATCTCCTTCCTAATAATAATAAAATCAATCTTTAAAACAAATCCCACACAATGGAGTTGATACATAAGTGAAAATTATAACGGTGAGAAAACCAGGGGATCTTTTACCCCTTTATTTATTAGTAGGTATTTTATTTAGTAATAAATTCTGAAGATAAATAATAAAATGCCATGTACTTGCACACATACATTATTCCAGATCTCTAGGAAAGTGGCAAATGGCACAAGAGAATGTCAGTGTAGGAAATTCAATCCATATGAGAATGAAAGTGCAGTATTCCAGGACTTCTGATTAGGATCCATTCATTCTGAACCATTCCCAAATCTGCCTATTTCTAAAAGTCATGACTGTCTTTAGAGTTTGGTATGATAATCTGAAATGTCCTAAATACGAGCTGAGCCTCAGGAAGGTCTTGGAAGCTGGTACTTCATTTAAGGGATAGTTCCAAGAAGTAGGAACAGAGGAACAAAAGTTAGAGTGATTTGATGAGATCATTACTGTGGACAACAAGCTTGTTTCCAAAGAGACGTGAAAGAAACACAGGGCTTCTGAGATTTTCCCTTATCAGACAGGAGGCCAGAATGTTTATGGTCAGGCTCCTTCAACAGAACATCACTTGAGACATTCACTCCCCTGACTGTACATGATGGGCATGTATCAAGATGAGCATGTTTCCTCAGTGTCTGAGAAAACATTGAAAACATGTAAAATGAAGTTGAGATGGGACTGTATCCAAGTGGCAAGTGAGAGCTGGCATAGAACTGAGTCCAGTGGCTGAGGCTGAAATGCCAGAAAAGCAAAGCTGTTGACAACCATGTGTGAAAAAATCTACCTAGAACAGTGTGTAGGGAGACCGTGTACATTTTGTTCATTCCACTGAGGCTGTATTTTGGAATATTTGGCAAGTATTAGCTTTTTCTGTTTTGAGGGGAAAAATTTCTATGCTAGGTGGCTCACAGATAACAGAAATGTGTTTCTTATTTATTTCCAGTAGTACACAAATCACGTGCTGGAGTGTGGTACCTGGTGGCAAGTCATAGTGGTACCATCTGTCTGTCTTCACATGGTGGAAAACACTGATTCTGTGGAGGATGTTTTATAAATGCATTAATCCCAAATATAAGATCTCTCCCTCATGACCCAGTCACTTCTTAAAGACTTAATTTTTCACACTTATGTACATTTAAGTACACTTTAACACTTAAGTACATTTATTTAAAAATCAGGGCATATAAGAGAGAAAGAGAAAGATCGCTCACATTTGCTTGTCCACTCATCAGATGCCTGCAATAGCCAAGGTCAGGCTGGAACCAGGAGGTTAGAATTCAATCTCGGTATCTCATATACTTGAATTTACCACCAATGCCTCCCAAGGAGTACGTTAGCAGATAGCTGGGATCAAGGGCTTAAATCAGGCATTTGACCCAGTCCCTTCAATGTGGAACCCCAGCATATTAACCAGTGTCTTAATTGCTAATCCATCATCTAATATCACCACTAGAATTTCAACATTTGAATTTGAGAGGGCACAGACATTCAGACTCCAGCAGAATGAGCTCTATCAGAAACAAGCATTGTATATTTAGTTGTATTAAATTAAAAAAAAAAAAGGTTACATTCATGGGTCATTCTTTTCCAAAGATTATAAAAGTAATTTTGATTACACTTAAGAATGCAGTGTATTGGGCCCAGTGGCATGACCTAGCAGCTAAAGTCCTCGCCTTGAATGCCCCAGGATTCCATATGGGCGCCCGTTCTAATCCCAGCAGCTCCACTTCCCATCCAGCTCCCTGCTTGTGGCCTGGGAAAGCAGTCAAGGACGGCCCAAGGCTTTGGGACCCTACATCTGTGTGGGAAGACCCAGAAGAAGTTCCTGGCTCCTGGCTTCAGATTGCCGCAGCACTGACCATTGCACTCACTTGGGGAGTGAATCATCGGACGGAAGATCTTACCCTCTGTCTCTCCGCCTCTCTGTATATCTGACTTTCCAATAAATAAATAAATCTTTAAAAACTTATTTTAAAAATGCAGTGTATCATTATGGGTTGATAAAGATCAGATTGGCGGAAGAATCAAGATGGCAAAAGAGGGTAAGGACACATTTAAATGGATGGATATATAAAGGAATGCCAATTAAACTCACAGGAGATCTCTCACAGGAAACCCTACAGGCAAGAAGAGAATGGAGGGACATATTCCAGATTCTAAAAGAAAAAAATTGTCAGCCTAGGATAACTTATCCAGCAAAGCTTTCTTTTATCTTTGAAAATCAAATAAAATTCTTCCACAGTAAAGTTAAAATAATTTGCCTCTTTCAAACCTGCCCTACAAATGATACTTCAAGATGTTCTCTTGACAGAGAAGAGGAATAGCACCTACCATAACCAAATGCAAATGGGAAGAACATCCCAGTAAAGTGACAACTGAAGACTAAACCAATGAACAACCCATTCCTACAATGACAGGACCAAAGTACCACCCATACATATTAAACTCTGAATGTAAATGACTTAAGCTAAATCAAATGTCATAGATTAGTAGACTGGATTAAAAAACAAAACCCATTTCTTTATTGTCTGGAGGAGACACACTTCAACAAAGATCAGCGGAAACTATATTACATGGGTTTTGTTGTTTTCTGTTGGTTTCATCTCTTCAAAACACTTTCTTCTGATTAAATCATTCAATGAGTCATACATCATGCAGTGGCAGCATTTTCTTCTAGAAGGTTCTTGATTTTTATTTCTTCAGCTACACATTAGTCATTTAATAGCATGTTATTTAACTTCTTGGTGTTGTTAATTTCTTTTTTCTTCCTGATGTTGATTTTGTTTTGTGGCTTTTCATCAAAGGGGATGTATAGTAACTGTGTAATGGAGACTGTCATATCTAGTAACATGTCATTTAACTACATGTCATTGTAAATATTTTTCTTTCTATTGTTGATTTTGTATTATGACTTTTCATTTAAGGGGATGTACAGTAGCTGTAAAATGGAGACTAACATCCAGATGTGAGGATGCAGTGTAGTATGCATTTCTTCTTCCAGACAAAGATGGACTTACAATGAAACTGTTTACTATATCTTGACAATGGGATTCTGGACTCTGCCATTGTCCATGCCTGCAATGATGGACATATGACTGAGTACGAAGAACTAAATGTTAATAATGATATAGACAAACTAGTTTGGGGGGCACTGGGAAGTTGATAAGTGAATATGGAACTGTATATTAAAATGATAAACGTAAAAAGAAACCAAAACTCCTTCCTTCAAAAAAAAAAAAAAAGATCAGATTGGCTATAGTGTTCCCCAGGTCATATCACTAAATCAGAAGACAAATAGTTCCCAGAGTCTCAACTGAAATTTTTTTCTGCTAGACTACTTGGTTTGTATCCACATTGCTGCCTTTCTTTCCGAATGATCTTTGAGTCATGAACAGGTTTTCATGGAGGAATGCTGTGGCATGCTGGTGTCCTTCTTGCCCTTGCAAAGACCAGTAGGCTGAGCAGGCTGCATCAAAGACAAGGAAACCACCATGAAACCACCCAGAGCCTGGAGATAGAGTGTTACTTAATTAAGCCCTCTGATCTACTGAATGTCAGCCCATTTATGAGGAACAAGATAGTGGTTTAGTTCTTACGCAAAATGCTCTTCTGCTTTTTTAAATTAGTTCACCCAAGGAATAAAATTGGCTTATCCTCCCACAACTCCTTTTTCCAATAGAATCAGAAACCTTCCTATGGCCATTGACATGCTCATTCCTTTTAGAAACAGATTTTTTTTTTCATATTTATCAAGTCATAATTAAAACATCAATTTATATACACCATGGTTTCTTTATATCCACCTGCACCGTTAAAAATGTTTCTCCATCAAGCAGATTAAATATTCATCTTCCGATGTTGGTTACTTATGTTTGTGAAATAGGAACATTTAGAATCCACTGTAAACTTTTTGCAAGCATGTAATTGACAGGTTTTAACTGTAGTCACCATTGTAGTACTTAACTCTTCCAATTGACGCGTCCTGTATGACTGAAATTCTGTGTCTTTTATCCAACATCTATTCATTTACCATAATCCCTCTGACCTTGGCAACCATCATCCTATTCTGTTTCTCTGTTTCACTGATAAAGTATATCATGCAGTACTTGTCTTTCTGTAAAGGGCTTATCTTACTTAGGTTAATTTTCTCCAAGATTGTTGAAGTTGTGAATGATAGCATCTCCTTTCTTTACAGTTATAAAGTTTTTATTTTAAGAGTTGAGATGCCTTTTCGTTTTTCATTCTTCATAGGTGGAGCAGAGTTTATTTCACATATTGTCTAATGTTAACAGTGACAAATATCTTCAAAAGATACTAAATTTATCTTTTTGTTGTAGGATATAAGCCTAGCAATGGTATTTCTGGCTCATACAATAATTTCTTCATGAATTCTTTGAGGAACCTGTGTCCTTTTTTCTGTATAACAACTATTCCAATTAACATTCCTACCATGATGTTCAATCATTCCATCTTCAGATATTCAACAGCACTTGCTTTCTTTTGTATTTTTGATAGTAGCCATTCTGCCACGGGTGAGATGATATCTCATTTGGCTTTTAATTCCTCTTACATTAACTATGTTTACCATTGTTTCATAAGCTTGGTGACAATCTGTAATACTTTGTTTGAGAAATGTGTATTCAGCTACTTGATCTATGTTAAAAATTAGGTTGCTTATTTTCTTTTCATTGAATTGTTTGAAGTTCATAATAAATAAGTATTCATTAACTGGCAATTGGGTTGTGTCCTAACAAACAATTTATACATTAAAAATATTCTAATTCAAAAGTGTGTTTCAACTGTCAGATTAACAAGCATCACAGTTTATCATCTTCTGTCTTAAATGTACTCATTGTTAGCAGACAACTGGGAAAAAATCTATTACAAAGCTTATTTTATACTAAAACTGAAGCTTTTGGCTTATGTTTTTTTTCTATCATTTTATTGTCTCAGATTTTATGTATGTCTGTAGTTCATACTGAATTAATTTTTACCTATGATGTGAGATAAGAATCTAAAGGTTTTTTTGAGAAGATATTTTGAAGTTTTCTTGCAGTGCTTATTGAAAAGACTCTCATTTTGTGATTTTGGCACTTTGTCAAAAATAAACCAAGTGCATTTTTTACATTTTGGTACTCATTTCTACATATACATGTATATATATATGAAACATAGGATATATCACACTATAAATGTGATATATACAACACAATATATACCTATATATAGTCATTATATATATACTGTTATGGCAATGCTCTTTTGATTATTACAGATGTGTAGAAATTTTACAATCAGAAATAATCATGTCTCAGTTTTTATGCTTTTAGTGCTAGACTTCTTTATCTGTTTTGGAGCCTTCTGCGTTTCCATGTAATTTTAGAATTGGTTTTTCTTTCCTTTAATTTCTTTGAGAAACATAAATGAAATTTGGGTGCTGATCATATGGAATAGTTAGGACTTTTGGGGAAGTTTGGACATTTTCTAACACTGACTTTTCTGATCTAAGAAAACAGAATACATTTCCATTGATTTAGGTCTTAAGACTCTTTTCATCAATGCTCTATGTTTTTTTGTGCACAAATATTTTGCTTATTTTAAAATTTACTCCTGATCATTTTAATTTGTTTTATTTGTTTACTACATGTTATTATACTAGTTTGTTATACTAGTATTGCTGAATTAGTTGATAAATTTTGTTTTTGATGTAGTTTTTTAGGATTTTGTAAAAGTGAGATTATGATGTCTGTGAAAGAGGCTAAAGCATACTTATTTCTGATTTGCATACATGTCATTTCTTTTGCTTCATTAATATTTGTATATTGGGCTTTCATTTTCGCTTTGTTATGTCTTCTGATTCCATCTTTGATTCTTTGTTTGGGAGTTCAACATCTGTATTGTGTAAGTCACATATTTTCCAGTTTTCTCTGAATATTGTTGAGTATTTCATGTCTTTATTATTGAAAAATATGATTTCAATGTTCTTACATTTATTAAAAATTAATTTATTTCTGTGATTAGTTAATGTAAGAAATTGACTGGTGTAGGAGATATTCACTTAGCTAACCACTATTTTTCCTTGTGCCTGGACGGGTGTTTCTAGAAGAGAACAACATTGAACTGGGGAAGTGAGTAGAGGCAACAACCCTTCCTGGTTTGGGTGAAAAACACCCAGTGTGTTTAAAGGCAGTTATGAATAGAAAAAAAAAGTCCTGATTGAAATTTCACCCTTCTAAACTTAAGATACTTATTGATAGATAAGGACTTACCATCCTCACTTTCTTTTCTGATTCTTTTTATACGTTCACCTTCCCCTTCTTATTCTCTTTCCTGTGATTTCGTATTTTCTTTTTGAGTGTTTAATTTTGATTCCTTTCTCTTAATCTTTTATATGTCTACTTTAAGGTTTTCCATGTTGTTATTGTGGGCTTAGATTAAAAGACTTTTACAGTTTTAGCAGTCTAATTTAAGCTGATAATGACGTTAAATGGTACAATTTAGCATCTTGTACCACCATACTGTGAGTTACTACTATCACAATTAATAGCTTTTATACTAGATATAAATTAATTAATTATCTTATTCATAACTATTTTAAGTTATTTTATTTTTATCCTTTAGCAAGAACTAAAGATGATTTGGGAAACATTATTATAATATTAGAACATTCAGAATTTAAATATCTTATTATGGTGAGTGTTGTACTTCTGTGTTTTTATATTATTAGTAAGTGCTCTTCATTTCAACTTTTAGATTCTTTTGAGCATTTCATGTGAAGCAGGCCACTCTACGGTGAGCTTCTTTGGGTTTCATCTGGGAAGATGTTTATCTCTCTATCTCTTTTTCTGGCTCTCTCTTGTTTTGCATTTTTCATTTTCTCTAACACTATGAATGTATCCTCACACTCTCTCCTGATTTCTGATTGTAAATTTTCTGATAGTCTCAGGATTTGAAATATCCTTTTATGTATTTTGAGCAATTTTGCTCTTGCTGTTTTGAAAATTCTCTCTGAGGGTTTGTGTAACTGGCTAATTCTCTGCCTGTTGTGCCAGCATACCATACTAGCATAAACTGAGTCCTGTCCACTCCCCTGATGATCCAGCTCCTTGCTCATGACCTGAGAAAGCAGAGGAGGATAATCTGTATCCTTGGATCCCTGCACCATGTGGGAAACCTAGAAGAAGCTCCTGTCTCCCAGCTTCAAACTGGTGCAACTCTGGCTATGGTGTCTTCAGTTGAAGAACACTCTCCCTCTTTCTTTTCTCTCTCTCTCTCCCTCTGTATCTTGACTTTAAAGTAAAGTAAAAAAATCTTTAAAAATTAATATAAAAATTGCCTTTGGTACTTATTCAGTAATAAGAATATAAAGTGTTGCAAAGTTCTTTTATATTTAACCTAATTAGCATTGTTTAAATTAGATCTGGATATTTGCTTTCCTCTCTAGCTTTGAGAAAAATCTGCATTTTTTAAAATAAACTTTCTATTCCTTTCTCTTATTGTATGCATATGTGGTTTTATGTCAAAAATCTTACATGATTGTGATACAGATTTGGGTGGCAGAATCTTTAAGAAACTAGGCCTAATTTGAGGTGACTGAGTCATGATCACTTCTGAAATAGCTCATGGGGATCTCCCAGTGTGGCCATTCTCATGACAGCAGGTTGCATAAAATCAAGGCCACTCCGCTTGGTTAATCTGTTCTCTAGGCAACCATTTCTCTTGCTCTTCCTTTCAACCTTCAGAATTGTGAGATAAATAAGTTCTTTACTTTTTCTATTATTATTTTATTTTGATAATCTTTACATAGTTGATTAGGGTACAGGGGTCAAGGGCTACAGGTAAATGAGTAAGACCATGGTTTCCATATTATTATTGTTATTTTTTTCTAGATCTGGGGTAAGGTCAGAATAAAGGGAGAAGCCCCACCCAGCCTACCATCCATCCCAGGTCTCCAACATGGGGCATGCTCTGAGGTTCTTGCTCAAGTGGTTTGATAATCCAACAGTTCTGATTTACTGCCAATCTCGCCATTCCAAGCATGATGAAATCTCTTCAGAATCTACTGGCTGACACAATCTACCATAGAGTTTCCATTAGCCCAGATTTTCAACTGCCAACACATGCGTGGGGTAGATATTAATTCGTTCTGTCCTTCTTCCTCTGTTGCAGTACCAGGCGTCCTCTGTAGGCTCCAATGGACTGCCATATCTTCCATGTACACCTGGATATACTGTCCACTGTTAAGTCTGAGCCTCTGAGGAGGTTCAGCTCTGAAACTTGCACTCCATGGTCAGACCTCGGAACCTGCACTTTTCTTCATGGTTGGGGTTCTGAGATCAGCAGTTCAATTGGAGGGATCCTCAAAGAAACTTCATGTGAGGTGATCCCAGGCTTGATTCCTATGTGTGTATGCCAGTACAGGGTCCAGCACAGTTCGTCACCCAGTCAGCTTATGCATGTGTTGGTGGTTGCAATTGCTGGATCAGCTATTTCCAGCCCTATCTTCCACACAGATCAATGGGTGTTGCAGTCCAGTCTGATTCTGCCCACCATACACTCGGCCCATAAATTCTTTTATTTGTACATTATTCATCCTGGCATATTTTGCTAAAGTTTCAAAATGAGGAGTAAAATCAGATTCTTCTCAATGACTCCCTCCCTTTTTCTCCTAATTTGCTCCAATGTCTGGATAATTTCAAATGATCTCTTTCAAACTGACTCTTTGATTGATCATATCTATTATTGGTGCTCTCTGGAAATTTTCCTTTTGGTATTTTTTTTCCAGATTTAACTGTTTTCTCTCTGTTGACCTTTTTTTTTTTTTGTCCAGATTGCCTGATGATTAGTTTCTTGTGTGTTCTTCTGGTTCCTTAGCATGATTATTCTTAACGGTTTCTTGGCAGTTCATACTTCTTCCCTTGGGAGAACGAAGTCAGTGGTGCTTAACTTTGTTCATTTGTTAGTACTACATATGCCAGATCATCACGTATGATCCTTGTGGCCCTACATTTGTGCTTATACATCTTGGAAAACAGGCACCTCCTCAATTTTTTTGATGATTGACTTGGCAAGGAAAACCACCCTTCCATCCATCTAGAGATTCTGAGTGGCTCTGATTCAGGGGTCTGTGTTGAATTTATAGCTGGAATTTTTAGCAATGTCAGCTTGATGCCTTTGAGTATGCCTGTTGCTGAGTTCACAGGACCTTCCTGGAGCCTGAGGCCAAAAGAGAAGTCCTTGCATCTGTTTCTGTTGTTTTTGTCTGGCACTGGAGAAGGAACCGGAGAAGGCCTGACAAGTAAGGGTGTACTTAGAGCCCATGTCTCTGAGGGCTGTCCTGAAACCTGGGCCTGAGGGGCCCAGCCTGAGATCGCATTGAACCTTGCACTTGATCCTACCTTGTGGGTTTTGTAATCACTCAACAGGAAATAAATTTAATATTCATCATTGAAAAACGCAAAAAGGAAACATGATTTCATATTTATTTTCAAAGCTCAAGAAGACTACAAAATAAAAGGTCATTAAAACTTTATTAATTTTTTTAGCTACTAATGTGTGGTCGTTAATATTCTTTACAACTCTTTGCAGTGTTGGGGTACTAACTTATGTCTTGAGCTAAATGCAATACGTTGTGCAGTGTTCAGTCATACCAAAGAGCCTTCAAAGTGAGCTTGGAATATGTCTGCAGTGCCGGCAGAGGACACTAAGAGCTAGGGTCTATGGGGCAGGCCTGGTTTCAGTTCATGGTGGAGTCAGAACTTGCTTAGTCCTTCACTTAAGTAGGTAGTATTTCCTTTCACACTACCAAGGTTTGGATGGAAGCGCAAAGCACCCATTCACTCTCACCTAGCTTCTCTGACTCCTGTGAAGTTTCATAAGTCAGTGTCTCAAATTATGAAGGGGATGAGATCTGGAATCTTCCATTTCAAGATCTTGTTGCTGTCATTCCCATACCCATAAATTGTATAGCTTGTAATTTAGTTGGGTTATAAGTCATTATTTAATTACTTAAACACTAGTGTTTTCTAAATAATTTAGGAAATTATGAGAAAATTGTAGTGGAAAACTGCATTATTTAGAATAACACTAGAGACCAAACATTTTAAAAAAATAACAAAATGTACCATATATAAATGATAAAAACTTTAAATGATCATGGATAAATATAAATGAACAAATGTAGGAAAATATAAAAATAATATTTTCTGGCTACTTAACTATGTCAAGATGGAAATTCTCTCATACAAATGTAATATAATTTCAATCGTAATTCTAAAGACTTTATTTTGTTTTTAGAACTTGATGAAAGAGCTGAAGAAATAAGTGATTAAAAAATATAAAAATGAAACTCAAATTATCACTTCCAAAATAAAAGCACTATAATATTATGTTAACAAAACAGAAATAATGACAAATACTTTTTAGATCTTAAAGACAAAATTGTCTAGTCAATATGAAGGAAAATAGGCAACTACCAAACATAATATAAAAATTTAGGTAGTAGATTCTTTTCTTTGATTTATATATCAGAGCTAAGGAGAAATTACCAGTAGTCATTGCCAATGAAAGGCAAAGGAAGGATAAATATCAAAGTGTCCAAATTATAAAAAAAAAAAAAAAAGCTCCTGTAATTGAACATTATCAAAATTTGAAGGAACAGACTCTCCATGTGAAACTAACATAGATGTCATTAAAAAAGACAAATTGGGGCCCGGCGCCGTGGCACAGTGGTTAAGGTCCTCGCCTTGCACGCCTGGGATCCCATATGGGCGCTGGTTCTATCCCGGCAGCCCCGCTTCCCTTCCAGCTCCCTGCCTGTGGCCCGAGAGAGCAGTGGAGACCCTGCACCCGCGTGGGAGACCCGGAAGAGGCTCCTGGCTTCAGATCGGCATAGCACCGGCCGTTGCGCTCACTTAGGGAGTGAATCATCGGACGGAAGACCTTCCTCTCTGTATATCCGCCTTTCCAATAAAAAAATGATAAAAATAAATCTTTAAAAAAAAAGGACAAATTGATTTTTTTTTTTATTTTTTAAACTTCATGGTTGACATAAATTTTTATTATTTTTTAAAAGGCATATTTACAGAGAAAAAGAGAGCGAGATCTTCCTTCCACTGCTTCACTCCCAGTAGGGCCACAATGCCCAGAACAGGCTCCCAAGTCAAGAGCCAGGAGCTTCTTCTAGGTCTCATACGTACATAAGATTTCTAAGATGTTGCGGGCCATTTTCTACCACTTTTCAAAATTATAAGCAGGGAGCTGAATTGAAAGTGGAGTAGCTGAGACACAAACTGGCATCCACATAGGATGACAGTGCTGTAAGGTGGAGGATTAGCCAGTTAAGCCATCACTGCAGCCTGACAAATTTGTGTAATGCTTTAACTGTCTTTACCTCCTCAAATGAGAGTACTATATGTAAATTGGAAATCAGACTAGTGGAAATATGTCAATATATGGTAGACTGCAGATGTTAGTAGTAAAGAATCTCAAATGAATTAATAAAGGACATTAATAGGTAATTCATCAAAGTAAGAGGACAAGTGGCCACTGTACTACTGAAAACGGATCAGCTTTGCCAGAAAACAAAGAAAAACAAATCACACACAAGCTATCCTTTTCTGATAAACTAACCAACTGTACATGGTAAAGTCCTTAGGACAGCAGCAATAAAATATTTTCGATGACTTAGCTAATTTATTTACCTGCAAAAATTCCATACTTTTTGTGCTCTGAAAATTCGTGCTCAAGAGTAACACAGGCACCACCCTGCCTTCTTCATCTTTAGATCTTCTCTACGTATTGCAAGTGCTCTTTCGTTTCATTGCCCAGCCACAATTTCATTTCTTCTCACTATGCTACACTATGTTACACTACACTGGGACTCTTAGACATTGAGTCCTTGGATCTCTGGAGCCTTAATCACTGAGTGTCACGCACAGGGAAGGTATCATACATGATCCAAGTGCTGACTGCTTAGACTGCTTCCATAAACTAACTCATTTAATGTTCACAAGTTTTTTTTTTCTTTTTTGCTTTAGATGTTTTATCATTTCCGTGGTACAGAAAATCCAGTGATATTGGGAAATTAATTTGCCTGTTCTGTGTGGCTAGTAAATCCTAAAGCTGAGATATAAGTTAGGGTTTATCTTGTTCCATGATTCAAATTCTTAATAATTATGGAGACATACAAAGAAGCAATGCTATCCAGCTTGTATTGAACAACAATATTTTAGGCTTACAGCTCAGTGTTTTGTATGTTTCTGTTCATTTGAGTTTAATAAAAAAAATCTTTGAGTTACATGAGCATATTATATATATATATGTTATTATTACATACGTATACATGATAAAATAGGCATAAAGGAATCCTCTACATAGCTGAAGACCCATGCGACAATAAATGGTGACATCAGGATGAAGCCAGATATAGTAACCTTGGCTTTGTCTTTCATCTATGTGATATTTTGTTAACAATTTGTAACATGTGTAACTCATCCACTTCCAGCGACAAATTTTTTTTGATAACTCAGTTGCTGAAATACAAGATGTCAAAGCAGCAGATGCAGTTGGCTGCAGGGGAAAAAAATGACATTTCTAAAACATGAAGAGCTATATTTCTTCCCCTGCATCCGGCGAATCAGATACACCCCCTATCATATTTAGTATACTGAATGCCCCACCATAGAATGGAACAGTTTCAGTTCTCAGACACAGCCAAAAAGATGATTTCATTCTCTGCTCCTTTGTTGAGACTTGGTCTTCTCTTTATACTTGAACATGAAGTCATCGCAGTAGCCCGCCAGTCCTATCCTCTGCTCATCACTTCTGAATTCATAGAATCTCTGTCTTGCATGACCTGGAATAACAACAACTCAGCACCTGCTCTCAGAGTGCAAAGTGCCCACTGTTCTCACCAGAAGGAAATCTGCAGAATTCCAACATGTCACCTAGGAGAAAAAAATAGGTCTAGTGAAGTTTTACTTTCAAAATTTGAACATAACAGGATTTGATTACATCCCAGACATTGGTAGCTTTAGCAACTGCAGCAAGGCAGTTGCTGAAAAATCAATGTGACCGTAAAACAGGATATGAGTGACTAAGATAACTGAATGATGTGGGCTTTCTATAAAATCATTACCACACTTTTGATTAGCTAGTCCTGTTACCTTAAAGAGATATTTTTTATTCTTTATCCTTCCATTCAGTAACTCAGTAGTTACTTGATAACCCTGCCAGCCAGGTGTTTGCTAGGCCTCATGAACTCAAGAGAAAATCTTTGTATCAAAACTAGCAAGCAAGCAAACAAAACAAAACCTAAAATCCTACAGTCATACAATGACACACACTATAAATGCCTGGAACACAGAGTGTTTTGAAGGTTAAGGTTGAAGAGTAATCAACTGCATTGAACATATTCAAACAAGTGGGAAAGGAAATTTCAGAAAGGGAGAATTATTTGTGAGTAGTTATAAAGATATAAATAAAGTTTTGTTTTAGTGATTCTGAATGTTTTAGTGATCCTGAAAACGAGAGGAGAAGGCTAGAACAGATTAGGGCAGAAAGAAGATGCAACCCTTCATTGAAGAGTATAAGTAGAATCAAATTAACCTAAACATATTTTAGCATATTACACAATTTTTGCCCTCAGGAAATGGGAGCATGAAGAAATCTATATGTAAGTAAAAATAGAAAAGTATGTGATAATTATGCTGACTCTGAGAATGAAAGTATGGGTAAAACGGAGACTCTCATATGGTACTCTATAATCTTCTCTGTAATCTTCAGCATTATTTGTACTTTTATAGTGAGAATGTGCTCATATACTTGGATGCCAGAGAGATAATCAAAGAAATAAATATGGAGTGGAGTAGTTTAGAGAAAACATGAAAGATATTATGGGAGGCCACAAAGCAGGAAAAGCCCCAGGCAAAATTAAAAGAAGATACAGCCAAGAAGGGTATGCTGAAAGTAATGATTTTTACTAAAACACATATGGCATCATTTTAAATGTAAGGGAAACTGGAGATCTGTGAGTAGATTGCAGTAGTGCAGAATGAGCTTCTGAAAGGAGACTGCAAGACATGGAGGGGGTGTTACAGGAGACCGCTGGGAAGGGCAAGCACGTTACTGAACTGGGAAAAGCTGGCGTTTGTAAAGTTGGAGAGCCAAGAAATCCTCGATGCTACTGTTGCCTGTGCTTGTGTTGATCTTCCTGTTTTGCCTCTTGTATGTTGTTCTTCCTCTGCTCTCTGCTCTCTTCCTCTTCTCTCTTCTCTGCTCTCCTGGTTTTATGTGCCCCATCTCTTCTCGGTCCTCTGCCTTGATTCTTCTCACTCCTGCTTCTTTTCTTCTCTAAGACCCATTCAGAATGGAGCTCTCCAAAGCTCCATTGAGTTGTAGCTGGTCTTTCTCCAATTTCATGTGGTTATTACTGTGAAAGTCTCTGTTAAGTGCATTATGTCCTGTAGAATTCATAAAACTATAAATATCTAATCGGTGTATTTCCAGCAGGTCTGATTTGTAACAGGTGTTTAGTAACTGTGTATTTGATGGAAGACTAAAAGAGAATGGCCTCTTTTAAATGGTGGGCCTGAATCTGGATAATTTATTTTTCTTTTGTAGGACAACAGCCTTAAAACATTACGAACTCAAGAATGTAGCTTTAAAATAAACAAGGATGACATGGTGCAGTAGCCTAGTTGCTAAAGCCCTTGTCTTGCATGTGCCAGAATTGCACATGGGCATTGGTTTGTGTTCTGGCTGCTCCACTTCCCTTCCAGCTCCCTGCTCCTGGCTGGGGCAAGCAGTAGAGTACAGCCCAAAGCCATGAGACGCTGTACACACATGGGAGACCCAGAAGAAGCTCCTGGCTCCTGGCTTCAGATTGGCTCAGCTCCGGCTGTTATGGCTGCTTGGGGAGTGAATCAACTGACAGAAGGTCTTCCTCGCTATCTTCCTCTCTGCATATCTGACTTTCCAATGCAAATAAATGAATCATTTTTTAACATGAACAGGGAGCTGGAAGAGCAGAAATACTGTCTTGCAATGCTCTGAAATGCAATAGATGGCTAATAAATACTTATTTCCCCTTTATTTCCACTAGTACAGCACTGTGATTCTGTTATATGTACAATTAATGGTTATGTGAAACAGACCAGAAATTAGGTTCACTGTCTGTCATTATTATTTTTTTAAGATTTTATTTTTATTGGAAAGGCGGATATACAGAGAGGAGGATCTTCTGTCCGATGATTCACTCCCCAAGTGAGCGCAACGGCAGATGCTATGCCGATCCAAAGCCAGGAGCCTCTCCCGGGTCTCCCACGCGGGTGCAGGGTCCAAAAGCTTTGGGCCGTCCTTGACTGCTTTCCCAGGCCACAGGCAGGGAGCTGGATGGGAAGCGCCCATATGGGATCCCGGGCGTGCAAGGCGGGGACTTTAACCACTTGCGTCACTGCGCCGGGCCCCACTGTCTGTCATTTTTAAGAGACTTGAGGCCAGGGGCAACTGAGGTTTAAGAAACTTTGTTTTTGAAGAAAATGCAAAATAATTGAAATCTTCTGGATATCATATGCCTTAGAGATGATTTTCTATAATCCTCTCATCCACATTTTAGAGGAACTTGAGACCTAGAATAAGATTATAGTTTAACTCAAGTCTCCAGACCTCTAGGTCCCAAACATTCACAAGTGTTAACAGTGAAGCATGAACACAGGGTGTGATCTTTCCTAAGATAACAAAGATTTATTCTGGTCCTCCTGTGCCTGGGGTAAGCGGCTTGATTACAAGCAGACATTTAGTTGTTTAAGAGAATGCAATTTATACAGACATCTGACACTTTGAGTATTGGCTACAACACCCTTATGTCTACAAAACAGCTGTTTAGTCTCCTCTGGCTCTGAAGACACTTCCTGACCTATTCTGTCTCAAACTTCAACTGATTTCTTATCACTGTGCCCTTTTGCTTGTGAAGATGTGGCTGCTGATAGGGCTCAATTCTTCAAAGGTTTATGGCCATCATGCTTGGCAAAGGAGCTAATCCAAAAACCGGATAACCACTGCTACAGCTCCCTCCTCATCTGTTACACCCTGGAACCTAGCCAGAAGCAAATATGTTGTCTTGTCAGCTAAGTGATGGCTTGAGAGGTCTTGAAAGAAATTCCGTTTAGAGCAGGTGATTCAAGCTCTAAATGTCTATTAGACAGATGAAGATGTTCCCTGCCCCATCTTAAGCATGGGACATCTTATATTCATTCCTCACTTTTCAGAGACATACAGAAACCTCGGAGAAGGAAGGTAAACTCGTTGAATCGTGTCACTGGTCAGTGGCACATTTTCTGACTCGTGGTGTTTTATCCGCATACTTCCTTCTTATCTATCAGCAAGCTCACGTGACAGTGTGAATAATATCCAAACCTTCCTTGTGAGAGAGCTGGGGAAACTGAAATCCTGAGGTGTGTTTAGCATGTCCAAGGACGTAGCACTGACACTGTTGGTGCTACAGCATAAATTCTCCACTTAAAGAATTTGTGATTTATTTATAAGCTTCTAAGGTCTCCATAAAAATTGTATATGTGCAAATGTAACAAAATTGTGTACAAAATGAGCACTGGTGCATTTTATTAGATGGTCATGACCCAAATAGAATAAATACTACATTTTTATTTTCTTGGTAATGTGCTCCTTGTGAAAGTTCTGATATATACTTTCAAAATATTTTTGTCTGGGAGGTATTTTTGTCTTTGTTTTCAGAACTAATGCCTCTCAGTTGCTTCTTTTTCTTCCTGTTTTCTCATCTTTCCATTTGTTTTCTACAGATTTCTTCCTTGTATTTTTCTATTTTCTGTTCCTGTCTCTATACCTTTGTCATCTGTTTTTTCCATCTTTTCTCTTCCTTTTCTGTGTTACTTCTCTAATATAGATTACATCTCATTCCAAAAGGAATATGACGTGGTTCACAATTCAATTGGCTAAAGATAGAAAATAGTCACAGTGAAGAAAATAGAGCCTTTTCTCATTCCATACACAGAGATGAGTTCTACATTATTTAAAGGCATAAAATTAGAGAGTTATAAAATGCTACACAAATACAAATACTTTCTTCTCAAATGTGGGATGGGAAAAAAAAAGCCCCTGTGTACAACTGAGCGAAGGGTGACTTAACGGTCTTTTTCATGGAGAGAGTATGGCAGTGTGAGGTGAAGCTGTTGAGATACTGGGAGCCAGGAACTGCTGGAAGTCATTCACAACTACCGATGACCACGAGCCTACTCACCTCCAGGTCAGAGTTTGCCCTTTCTGATTCCTGAAGTCAGATGCAGTGTGGATTAAATCATTACAGGATCATTACAGGGCCAGCCATTGGCAAGAGTATAGGTATGTAAATACCACAGCCATAGTGCAGACACAAAAGAGGGATGCCCTGGAAATGAAAATGTCTTAAGAAAAAACTGTATAAAAGCATTTCTATACAATGATGCTTCACAATGTTTATGGATAAGAAAATTAAATGGTTAACAGTATTTTAGTGCCAAAAAAGCTGAAATCAATTCGATCTTCAGAAGATTCATGGTAAAGGTCTGGCATAGTAGCCTCGTGGCTGAAGTCCTCACTTTGCATGTGCAGGGATCCCCCTATGGGTGCCGGTTCGTATCCTGGTTGCTCCACTTCCGCTTTCAGCTCCCTGCTTCAGGCTTCGGAGAGCAGTCAAGGATAGCCCAAAACCTAGGGACCCTGCACCGCATGGGAGTTCAGGAAGAAACTCCAGCTTCTAGCTTTGTAAGGGCTCAGTCCTGGCTGTTACAGCCACTTGAGGAGTGAACCAGTGGATGGAAAATTTTTCTCTCTGTTTTCTCTGTAAATCTGACTTTTGAATAAAAAAAAATCAATAAAATCTTTAAAAACATTCATAATAAAATGTGTATTCTGATAAAACTGCACGATTTAATTCTTTAACTCAAAAATAGATTATTTTAAATTACATCGTTCATATTAAAACAAAAAAAAAAGACTTGTTTCTCTTGGAAAGGCAGATTCAGACAGACAAGCAGAGACAGGGTGAAAGAACTTCCACACGTTCTTCAAGCAGCCACAATGGCCAGAGCTGAGCTGACCCAAAGCCAGGAGCCAGGAGCTGTTTCTGAGTCACCCACGTAGGTGCAGGGTCCCAAACCTTTGGGTCATCTGTTACTAGTTTCCCAGGCCACAAGCACGGAGGTGGATGGGAAATGGAGCAGCTGCAACATGAACTGGTACCCATATGAGATCCCAGCACTTGAAGGAGGAAGGATTTAGCCACTGAGTCATTTCCCCAGGCCCCATCATTCTTAAACTTTATGGGGTACTCTCATATCCCAACCTGTATCAACCAAATGGAATCATCATGCTCTAACAGAACATGTCATAGGAGCCCACTTTTGAAATATTTAACTTATGTCCAATTTCAATCATCCCGTCAGGCGTGACTGCAAGACTAAAGAAATGGTAATAGCTCATGTTGTTGCTTTGGTTCCAGAATTTACATTTTATTATTATTTAAGGAAAATGGCAAATGGAGAGAAAGTGATACATTAAAGTATATTCATTTTAGAATTCAAACTAGCAGTACAAATACTTACCCATTTTACTTTAGTTACTCTTTCCTTAATTATGTTATTCAGAATGATTTTGATGAATAGATACCCAAGAAATTATTTCCATCAAAGCACACATTAAATAAAACCAAGGAAAAAGATGGAACCATGGGCCGGCGTGGTGGCGCAGTAGTTAAGGTCCTCACCTTGCACGCCCTGGGGTCCCATATGGATGCCGGTTCTAATCCCAGCAGCCCCGCTTCCCTTCCAGCTCCCTGCCTGTGGCCCGGGAAAGCAGTCGAAGACGGCCCAAACCTTTGGGACCCTGCACCCGCGTGGGAGACCTGGAAGAGGCTCCTGGCTTCGGATCGGCATAGCATCTGCCGTTGCACTCACTTGGGGAGTGAATCATCAGACGGAAGATCTTCCTCTCTGTCTCTCCTCTCTGTATATCCACCTTTCCAATAAAAAATAAAATAAATCTAAAAAAAAAAAAAAAGATGGAACCATGTATTTCTGTGATAATGAGAACTAAATTAAAATAGATTTTGTACCAGCAACCAACAAATTATTTCACAAAGCATCAAATGCTATGAATGCAAAGAAATGAGCTATTGCATTAAAGTTGAATAAGGAAGATTATTTGCAATTTGTGCCAATGTGAAAAGCAAGAGAAATACTTACTTGGGTAAAAGTGACTATAGCAAAATTGAAGCAATGCAAGATAACATGCAGTAGCATATGTTTGAACCTGGGGAACGTGATGCTGTCTGATCACTATGTAAGCAATGCTGGGTAGGGTAATTTATCTCTGTGTACATGGAGTTCTCATCTCTAAAATGGGGACGGTGATGACAAAGATTATATACAATGACCTCACATGGTTATGGGGAAGATCCAGTGCATGGAACGTTGAAAATCATTTTGATGTTTCTGGTATCTAAGCAATAATATTGAAATATTATCTGTTACTCTGTGATTATTTTACATAAAATGTGTATATATAATGATGCACTTCTATAAATGAATTATGTCTCAGAATGTCATAGACTGCTATCTTGATGTTATTTCTGCTAAAAGGGTAAGGAGAGGAACAGAGATTTGACTAAAGAATTAGGTAAGATCAACACAATAGTGAATCCTTAACCATTTTGAATTATTTTCAATCTTTAGCTAACCTTTTTTATTTAGAACATTTTTGAGATTTATATAAGTATCCATTGGATAGTAAAAGATGCACCCATACACCCACCTTTAATTTTCCTGGTTAACATTTTACCTTATAGTACCTTTTCATAGTTAAGAGATTCACACATCCTTTTCATAATTTCATGAGGAGGTAAAGTGAGATGTAGATATTCCAGAATCATCCTGCTTATTTCCAACTTCAGTGACAGAATCAGCTATTCATCCAACTGTACTCACTTCTGATTAAAAGAGAATGGTAGTAACAACTGAGTTTGGTGTTCAGTATTTTCTTTGGTGATAGAGTATTGTGGGGGCACAGGAACTAATGTCAGTACACATATCCATAGGAACCTCTTTTTATTAACATGTATTTATTTTACTGGATAAGAACATTACAGAAAAAAGGAGACACAGAGAGAAAGATCTTCCATGTGATGTTTCATGGATTCTACAGATCTTGTCATGATTCAGTAGCTCATTACATCTTATTGTTGAAAAATATATATTCTCTTACGTATTAGAAAGCATATTGATTGCTTTCACTTTGTGGTGATTATGAAGAAAACTCGGGAACAAATGCAGTGTATCTTACTATATAGACTTAAGTATTCAAATCAGTTGAGTAAATAAAAGAACAGTTTGGTGGGTGTAATGGTGATGCTGTTCTTGAACGTAAGAAGCTGTGTACCTGTGTTCCCATGAGTATATGCCATTTTGCATTCCAACAAACATCAAATAAGTGGGTATATTACTCTTAATTCCACTAGCAATTGATGGGTATGTTTACAGATTTTAGCCATTATATGTTGTGTTAGCACTCTGTTTTAAAATAACATTTTCCTAAGAATAAATGATGTTGAGAATCTCTCAATCACCTGTATAGTTATTTGGGGTTTCTTCTCTAATTGTTTGCCTACTTTTTTATGTTTTTTTTTTTATTGGAAAGGCAGATAATCAGAGAGAAGGAGATGCAGAGAGAAAGATCCTCTGTCCACTAGTTCACTTGCCAAGTGGCCACAATAGCCAGACCTGAGATGATCCAAAGACAAGAGCTAGGAACCTCCTCCAGGTCTTTCATGTGGGTGCAGGGTCCCAAGGCCTTGCACCATCCTCCACTGCTCTCCCAGCCCATAAGCAGGGAGCTGGATGGAAAGCGGGGCTGCCGGGACACAAACTGGCACCCATATGGGATCCTGGCAGATGCAAGGTGAGGAATTAGCCAATATGCTATGGCACCATGCCATTATTTGCCTATTTTATAATAGGTTTTATTACTGAATTGGGTATTCTTGTCCATTTTGGAAACAAGTTTGCTGCCAGATATGTGTACTTTATTTTTTTTTTTTTAACAAATTCTTTCCATCAGTCTGGGACTTACTTTTTCACCCTCTTACCAATTTCTTTAATAAAGTGCTTTAACTTTAAGAAATTCCAATTAATTATTTTCTTTCAGATAATCTACTTTTGGTGTTTTATGTAAAATTCACCATCAAACTCAAAACCATCTAGAGCTTACCTGTATTTTCATCTAGAAATGTTAATTATATATTATATTTCACATTTAGTTTCATGATCTGTTTTGAGTTTCTTGTTAGAACACTGTGAATCTGCATCTGATTTAATTGTGAACATCTTTCCTATGTTGTGTTGAGACTGAAGGGGAACCTAGAGACTATATTCAAATGATTAGATAACAACGAGTTTCAGTGTAGTTATCATCAATTAACCACTTGTGCACTATTGTGACACACACATGGGTGAACAGAAGAATACTATCATACACAGCCGGTCCTGAAAATAGAACAGAAGTGGTATGGAGAAACCCCAACAACGATATAAATCTAAGTGTTCTCTGTTTCTTGAGGAATATGTGCCTTGCCAGGTAACACATGAAGAAGGGCCTGAGGTCGCCGCAGGCCACAAACGTCTCGGCTGTGAGCTCCCACGCCGAGCTAGCTGTCCAGGATGTCTGTAAGCCCCATATCTCAAAGGGTGCTAGCCACGAGCTCAGCTGATTTTCTGACAATGCCCACTCCAAGCTCATAGAGTGAACCTGCATCTACCTTGCCAAGAATCTTACACTTTTCTAGCCAGTGGTTAAGGCTAAAGCTACAGCTTAAGTTCTAGTTCCAGTCTGAAGTTTTAGTTTTAAATCAGGCATTTGAACATTCTCAGATCCTCAAGAAGAGTCCAAAGTCACAGCACCGGTCTGCCAATGTGAGAACAGACAGATAGGTGTTATCCTTGAACTGAATTCTACATGGGGCTGATATCCTTTTGTGCCACTGTACAAATAAACTTGAATCAGAAAAATGGTATTACTATATATGTAAGTTAAACCTGATATTGTTGATTAAACTGTTAATCTTAGTATTGTGATACACCCTTATTTATAGCAGCATTTGATTTTGTTGAAACTCACCTCTGCTATTAGAATTTGAATCTCTTCTCTTCAGCTAAAAGAAAAAAGAATCTTCATACTTTAAATTCTAATAGTGTTAATTAAGCCTGAGTTATGACTCCTTGCAAAAATGTTTACCAGTTTGGATGTTAGCAACTAAAGGAATGTATTTTATGCTATCCCAGTTTGGCACTATCTTGATTTAGAAACACGGGAGTTACGAGTGCTGATGCTCTTTGGTGATGAGGGAACGTTTGTCTGATTACAGTGCTGAGTGGATAAATCCCCTTGTACCTTTTAGAAGTCTTAGCCACTTAATCTGCATGGACATTTGAAGTGTCTGGAGTGAGCCTTGATAAAAGGTGGATCAACAGGTTGTGCAATAACTTGAGGTTAAATGCCTTCCCAGAGGCTCCTAAAGATGATCCTTTGGATTTTTCTAATTGAGGTTGTTAAACAGCAGCTGTAGGGCAGTGCTATGCTGAGTGGAAAAACTGGCAGGATGGTTTTCTGATATGGCTTCATCTTAAGTAACACAGTGGTGATGAAACAATAGTGCCCTCGTCAGCAGATCCAGCTTTATCAAATATATCGACCCCTACTACATAGATATTATTGAAGATCTTACTCTGAGTCAGGCACTGCCTTTGTTGCTTGCTGGGCAGTGCATCATTTGTTTCTATCTATAACCCTGCTACTTCAGTGTTTACTATTCTCCAAAAATTGCAGATTGAAAAATGGGAGTCCCACGTGGTATAGACCACATGCACACCAATTCTGTAGCTGTGAATGTAGGAACCCAGTATCAGGCAGGCAATTAGGTAAGGCAAAAATGTGTAATCACCACTTAGCATCAGAGATTCATGGGAATTACTGACTGGACAGCTGTCATACAATAAGCTGTTTTATCTCCCTTGATGTGGTCAAGGCAAAATTCTCATTTTTATCTTAATAATGCTGTAATGTATCTAATGAGATGAGTAGATACACAAGAACAATAAACACAAGTATCTAGTGGCTCTGACTTCTCTACTTCTTGAAGCTATGATAGTGAATTTCTTTATATTCTGTAACTATTCCAGAAATAAGTTGAGAAATGATTATGGGAATGGTAATAATCATAATATCCCATGCTGGGGACATGAGGAGCCTGGATCATACTAATATTACCAAATATTTTTCAGAAATTAAAATGTAGCAGATATGATTTTACTTAACTTGGTTAGGTAGATTACCAAGGCCCATTCAAACCAGAAAGTCAATGGTATTTGGTATCAGAAAGAAGCATAATTATTGATTTCATAGTTTTCTAAAATGAGAACTAGACTTTGGAACTAGAGATTTCAGTTATTTTCTTGCAATGCCATGATGCAATTCAGAACTATTATTTTCTACAATAAAGAAAATTAAATAACACAGGCACTAGAAACTAGTCTAGGTTAGAATGATTGTTTTGCCTGGTTGTCATCTTGTTGACTTCTTAAAGTCATGAAGCTTTTGTGGGACTTAGTGTCCTACTTTGGGAAAAGAAGAAAATAAATGGTACATATCTCATGGCAAATGTGGAGCAAAGGAGGAAGAAGGTGCTTCCAGTCCAGCACAGAATAGAACTCAACAGAGGTTATTTTAATTTTCATTGCTAGCCTATCATTGCATTATATATGAAGAAAGGCTTTTGTATTGCAGGGATGTCACTTCAGCATCTACTCATTAAGAGTTATTGTGTTACAAGAAGGAATTAAGAATTAGTCTGTGAGAATGCAATGGTTATGGAAATCTCTCTTGGGGTTACAATGTATGTGATTCTCCATTCTTAGGATCATAACACGTGAAAAGATGAAATTGTTAAAGGAAGAGATTAGCATAAAAATTTGAGTAAGCCATACCCATAATAACAGATCAGGAAAATGGCCCGGACATAATGCTTCTCTTGGCTAATACTCCCCCTTCAAGCACTAGGATCATATATGGGCACCAGTTGCTCCATGTCCTATCCAGCTCACTGTTTGTGGCCTGAGAAAGCAACAGAGGATGGCTCATAGCCTTGGGTACCTCTACCCATATGGGAGATCTGGAGGAGGCTTCTGGCTCCTGGCTTGGGGTAGGTTCAGCTTCTACTGTTGCGACCACATGGAAAGTAAACTAGCAGATGAATGATTTTTCTTTTTCTACTTATTTGTAGATCTGTCTTTCCAATAAAAATAAAATAAATCTTTTTAAAAAGGGAGAGGGCCTGGTGCAGTAGCTTCACAGCTAAAGTCTTCTCCTTGCACACGATGGGATCCTATATATGGGCACCAGTTCTAATCCTGGCAGTCCCTTTTCCTATTTAGCTCCTTGCTTGTGGCCTGGGAAAGTAGTCAAGGACAGCCCAAAGCCTTGGGACCCTGAACCCACGTGGGAGATTGGGAAGAGGTTCCTGGCTCCTGGCTTCCAATCAGTGCAACTTTGGCCATTGTGGCCACTTGGGGAGTGAATCATCAGACGGAAGATTTCCCTCTCTCTCCTCCTGTGTATCAGACTTTCCAATACAAATAAAATCTTTAAAGAAAAGTGAAAGTCCATTTGAACATTGAAAAACCAGCTTTCAGTACACCTGAGAAAAGGATATATAAGAAACAATTGAAGATGCATAATTTTTAAGATTACTAAGAAATGGTAGGAGGAATGCAAACTAATAACTTATTGGACAATATTTACTCCAATAGAAATGAAACATGAGGTATAAATTCCAAGTTCTCGTGAAAAGAGGGCTGCACTTGAACTTGATATAGAGGCCACTTTTCGTGCCCAGTACATGACCTTAAATAGTTTATTTTGCTATTTTGAAAAAGCTAAGATGCTAATGAGTGATACATAGTGGTATTTAGTATTAGTCAAATGCATTCTTGAATCTGATAGGCTTTTGTTAATTGGAACATTTTTGATGTGATTGTTCTTTCCCAAGTAGATGAACATGCTCTGCACAATTTAGCCTTAACAAAACCTTTCTATAAATGTGTATTTTCTGAGGGCAAATGCATTATTTCAGGGAGCTAGAGATTTCCCTAACAGTATTGGGTTAGCCAGAGAAGTCTGTTTTTAGTTACCTAGAGGAGTCTGGGAGCCTGTGTTTGGCTGTTCTTGTTCCTGATGATTTGGCCTTTGGGGTTGCCTTGGTTCTGGGGCTGCATTAGCAGGTTAGTTACTAAGCTTCCAGTGGGCTTCTGTTGTTTCAGCGGCTTCCCTGGGGGGAATTAAAGGTTTTAAGTGAATGTTGAACATCAGACACAAACTGCAGGGAAGATTTATGGACAATGAATCTCCACTTTCCGAAGGCACATTTGAAACCAACTTCCTTCTGAGCCAAAATGATTCAGATTTGCAATCCTCCAGGGGCCCCACTGCAACTTGAGGGCATTAGGGAGCTTTTTGCTTGCTGTCATAGATTATCTCTCTATTGTTTTTTGACTAAGAGAAGAGGAGGTTTGATTGGTAAGTCACCTCTTCCCTAGGGCCTTAAATTCTTTACTCATTCACAAGGTAAGTAGGAATCTAAGAGTGCATTCCGGAAAGCTTTCTCCCCTGTCTGGGTCCCAGGCACTGGGCCCTGGCAAGTGTGTGAAAAGCAAGGGTGTCTGAGACATGAAAGAGATATGGAGACAGGGAGGTTGAGCAGTATAGAAGGTTACCAGGGTTGCTTTGCTGTTTCCAACGAAGTTTGAAACAGGATTAAGTACATCAAGATGCATACATTCATACTGGAGTGTGTTCATTCTATCATTTGAAATGAGATCTTAGGGAACTCAGACCTTCCCCTGCTCTTCTGTAAAGTGATCAAAACAACTTCTGTCCTGACCTTTGATTGATTATACCAGAAATGAATGAATTACATCATTAATGATCGATGATAAACCCTCACTCAGGCAATGTGTGCCAAGCGTTGTGCTATTTAATGCACATGAATTATCAAGTTTAATCCCGTTGAGGTGTACAGGAGAAGAGAAGTTATCATTTCCATTTTGCAAATGAGCCTGGAGAGCTTACATCGCTTGCCCAGCCTGCTGGAGAGTGATGCAGACAGAGCAGGAACTGGTGTTGAATCCAAAGTCCATTCCATCTTCACAAACACCTCTCGCCGCTGTGTCCAAGCAGAAGGTGCCTCTGAAAGGAAAAAAGGGAGGTGGCGCCAGGGTGATTAGGGTTTGAATATTATAGAACTGAAAGAACACATAAAGAGCAGAGCAGTTAGGATCTTAAATAAACGTGATTTTCAAAACCCAGATTCCCTAAACTCTGACCTAGAGAAAAGCAAGAAGGCACACTGACACCCCACATTGTGGTTATAGATAGGAGAATTTTGACTTATGACAGAATTTCATTTTTTCTAAACAGAAGGAAATAAAATGTGAGAAAGTAAGGGATGGGCACAATGTTTAAGGCACCACTTGGGATACCAGTACCAGAGTATCTGATTAAAATCTCCACTCCTGGGCTTCCAATTCAGACTCCCTTTAGTGTGGACCCAGAGAGGCAAGAGACGATGGCTCCAATCTGTCCAGGTCTGACCCTTTTATGGCAGCCCTGGATGTGGTTCTGGACTCTTGATTTAGGCCTGGCCTGATCTGGCTGATGTAGGCATTTGGAGTGTGAAACAATTGCCCTTTCTGTTTCTCTGCTTTTCAAATAAAATAGAGATTAATAAAAATGCTTTAAAAGGACAAAACAGAATGTCAGCTTTCTCTTTGCAAAAAAATGATTAGCTAAGAAAGTGGCAATGATTATTCAGTCACGCAGTTAAATACTGAAACAAGTGAGGCCAAAACATAGTCCTTGTTATACCAATTCACCCAGGACAGTCTCATCATCTCTGCTGCTGACAGGGTATCATCAATGAGATTCACGTGGTAGCCCCCAAATCTCCAGTACACATACATTTACGTGGAAAATGAAATAACCAGCTACATGTTAGTGAAATTTAAAGGTATTTCTCCTTCCCTGTCCTAGAGAAATTTTCTTTGGATTTCCACTGGAACCAACTAAGCCATCCATACTGTCCATTCACTTATCGATCAGATTTGACCCATACCTCCACACCGCAGTGCAATAAACTGCTTGAAAATCTAGCACAACAGTAGAGATTTAACATGCTCTGTACACAAAAGTGTATGTACATACAAGAGCACATTTGTATGGGCTTCTGTCCTGTGGTGAGGTCATGTTGGCTCGTGGCTATTTTCTTCTTAGGATCTCCTTTTGCTGGTACTCTACATGGCAGTATTTGAAACTGCTCTTTCAAAATCCAATTGTCCTCACTTGCCTTGTGAAAGTCCCCATAGCCTACAAAGCAGCTTTTACAGCTTCCTGAACATCTCAGTGCTTAGGTAATATATACTTACAGCTCGTATTTCAGTTTAAGTATTACCTTGACATCAGGCAGAGACAGCCTAATGCCCATTTTTATTGTACCCTCTGTTCATACACGTGTCAGCATCTATGGGAGTAGTCGCTATGCTTCATTGCTGTCTCTCTCCTGTGTTAGGCTGCAAGTTCAAGGAAAAACAAGATTTTTCTCTCCAGCACTCTGTTCCCAGGGCTTTTCATGGTGCTCACGCAGAATAGGCACAACATATTCCCCGCATGAAAACACAGCAGATGTAACTTTATGTTGAGCATAGTTTTCCCAAAGATGGAATATTTCTTTTCTGACAAAAAATTAATTAATTTTTATTGAAATTATAGATCAGATTGATGGACAGGAGAGACAGACAGAAAGATCTTCCATCCACTGGTTCACTCCCTAAATAGCCATAACATCCAGAGATGAGCCAATCCAAAGTCAGTAGCCAAGAGCCCCTTCTGGGTCTCTCAGGCTGATGCAGGGTCCCAAGGTTTTGAATCATCCATTACAGCTTTCCCAGGCCAGACACAGAGAACTGGATAAGAAGCAGAGCAGCCAGGACACAAACTGGCACCCATATGGGATCCTGAAGCTTGCAAAGTGAGGACTTAGCCATTGAACCATCATGCAAGGACTTGAAAAATTATTTACTTATTTGAAAGGATGAGTGACAGTGAAAGAAAAGGATAACTAAAGAGACAAATATTTCTGCCTCTAGTTTACAGTCTGTATGCTTGTAAGAGATGGGTCCAAGAAAGCCAGAGCCAGCAGTCAGGCATCTTATTTGAGTTTTATGAGTATCAGGGGTCCAAGGTCACCCGCTGACTCTCAGGCACATTACAAGGTAACTTGATTGGAAATGGAGGAGCTGAGACAGTCTCCAAGACATGCTAATACAGGATGAGGGTAACTTTTTAGGACACAACCTCTGTCTCTGTTGATACTTTTGCTGAATTTGTTTCCTTAGATGGTGTGTCAGGGCAAATGACTTTGAATTGCTCATATCAGGGTGAAAATGTCACTCTATTGGGAGCTAATGATTCCTATGGTCCAGGAATAGCATCTGTGACATGTTAGGGTCTTTGGGGTTTACAAGAAGGCTGAGATTCACCTGACTAGCAGAGTTAAAGAAAAAGTTATAATTTTGTACAGCTCACCCACTTCTTGCAATTTAAAAACAGTTGGCACACAATGAAAATTATGAAGAAGATTTTAAATTGAAAAAGGAAAGAAATAAATGTGCCTTTCTGACTTTAGTCTTTAATTCTCATCTTTGGTCTGGAGACTGTCTGCTTCTTAGGAGTTGTCAGTACCTTGTGATGTTCAGCTACCCAACAGACGCAGGGTACTGTCTTCCACCCAGCACCAACAAATCAGAATAAGCTACTTTCTTCCTCCGTATAAGCCAGGTGAAAATTAAAAGTAGAACACTCGTTGTTACCAGTTTTGTTTCCTGGATGTGGTCTGGCCTGAGAAAAGGGTCTGTAACATTGCTTAACACAGAAGTGATTCAGAATTCAGACTCCTGCTCTGTTAGCGAGCTTAAGCAGATCAAATAATTCTGGGAGGAGCTTGCTGCAATATCTTGCATACTTATTTCTGCACACACAACGGACCCCTAAATGGACAACTCTCACTTCCTTTTGCTACCACTTCTTGAAAGCCTTCTTTACTTGCTGATTTTGCTAACATTTTAGTGGCATATATACAAGAAGTGTTTTAGCTTTGCTCATACTTGTTGTTAACATCGATTACATTTTAGAAGCAAACAATTATTCCTAATATTATGATTTTATGATAAAATTATGTAAAAATTATTTTAAACAGCACATAGCAATATCTGTTTGATCACTGCAGCAAATTAAACTTCTATTTTCCTATTCCCATCCAAACTCTAGCTAGATGCTTGCATACTATTCGCATGTTCGTAATCACAGTACAGACAAAATTGTATTACTTAAATATATCATGTAGACATTTTTCTAAATTTTTCAGGGACATCATTTTAATGACTATCTATAGTATTAGACTGCATGGAAAACACTAAGGCCAATCTTTTATGTTAAATTTTCAATGCATTACTCTTTGCTGCCATTGAGCTATAGTCATTGTTTATGTTTTTATTGTTTTAAAATGCTCCTTACACCCAAGGTCCATTTCCAGCCACAGGTATGCCATGTCAGAGAAAAATAATTCATTTACAGCTGTAGTATAATCAAATTTTTGGTGTTTTTTTACATAATTTATAATGAAACATTATAAAGGAAAACGCTAGTTATTTATAATTTAAATCATTATCTTAGAAAATGATTACTTTAAGAAACAAAACTGTTATAAATATGAATCTTAATATTATTATAAGCGTTATGAACAATAGCATAATAAATTATAAATCAAGCAGGATTAGAACTTCAAAAATTAGAATTTCAAAAAAAATTGCTTTTGTGAGCTAATGTTAATTATCTTTAGCAATTCTTTAGAGTGCATTCGCAATATTCTTGAAAACTAGCTATCAAAAAGTAAGCTATTTATTCACCAACTGTGCAATATGCACAGATGAACACACACACAAACATGCAAAGAAGTTTAGGTTTATAAATTAAACCCAGAATTTCATAAGTAAATGCTTATCCATACTACAGGAAATGAGATTTGATATACTTTATTTTGTTTTGTTGCACTTTATTCTATTTCATAGTTATATATTTTTATTGCCTTCTTCTTTGCTCTTCATTTAAATTAAGTTGTTGGGGATTTTTTTTTTATGATTTATTTTTTATTCAATTGGAAAGTCAGATTTACAGAAAGAATAATCTTCCATCTGCTAGTTCAGTTCCCAGTGGCCACAATGGCTGGAGCTGAGGCAATCCAAAGCCAGGAGCCAGGAGTTTCTTCCCGGTCTCCCACATTGTCAGTGCAGGGTGCCAGGGCTTTGGGCCATTCCCTGCTGCTCTCCCAGGCCACAAGCAGGGAGCTGGAAGGGAAGTGGAGAAGCTTGGACAGGAAGCGGTGCCCATATGGGATCTGGTGCATGCAGGGCGAGGACTTTAACCACTAGGCTAGTGTGCCAGGCCCAAGCTGCTGTTTTTATAACCTTGATCATTGTATTGAAACTAGTCTTAAAGCAACCATGAAAATAGCCAGCATTTAAAAATGGTTGACTTGGACTGAATTTGATAACTATGTACTAGCTTTTAATTTCAAACTTGAGAGTAGTTTCAGAAAACAATTTCTCTGCCTGCGCTGGTGGTCAAAAGTCACATAGTCAATTAAGGAAATCTATCTGCTATTGTGGGAACAAAATACAGTCTGTGTCTATGTCTGGCTTTCCAGTTGTGTGTTTTATTAGTCATTTTTTTTTGTTACTTTAGATAAAATATCTGAGAGGAGCCACATGGAAGAAATTACTTGCACATTCTCATTGGGAGTTCATGTGGCCTCATTAGCCTGGCAATGGTGGAGCCTGTACAGGGGAGCGTTCACGGGACAAGTCAGCAAATAAAGGCTTTGAGGATAAGTCAGCCTAAATAGCTAGTGTTCTTGAAAGAACTGCTAAGGACCCCTAGCCAGTGCTTCCTGCAAGAAGCCCTCTATAGATCAAGTACCACCCTCAATCCACGAAATGTTAACATAAAACTGTGGAGTTTAAATGTCTGACCGAATTCAATCTTGAGACCGTAGCATTCTTCACAGCTTCCCCTACACTTTTATTTTCATAAAACATGCAATCACTGCCTCTCCAAAGGTCTCAAAGGCTAAATTAATCCAACATGAACTCAAACATTCAGTCTCATCTGAGACGCAAAACAAACTCCTTTAGCTGTGAACTTGTAAAACCAAAACAAAACAATGAACAAACAAACACAAACACCAAGTTATGTTTCCAAAATACAATGGTGTGACTGGCACAGATACTTTTTCATTCCCAGTAGGGGAGACAGAAAAATACATAGCATGTCCAGGCCAAAGTAGGGCAGCAGATGAGATGTTGAAACCTGACACCCTGGGTCCAGCCTGCTGTTCTGTCCAGTCCTGCCATGACACCTTGCCAGTCCCATGGAATGCTTTAATCCTCTCTTTGTACTTCTTTGTGTTGCTCTCTGGTGGTAACTGTCTTCCACACTGCCACTTGGTCATCCTTTCTTGAAGGTTCTTTATGCAACAACTTTTTCCTAGTGCCAGATCTTATCTGACCTCTACTTCATCCAGAGCATCTTTTGGAATCTCTGTGGACGCCACCCTATGCTAGGATTTCTTATTCTTTAACCACTTGGCTTATTTCTGAGGTTAGACACTGAGCTTGCCTGGAATATTGCTTACAGCCTTCCTCAGTAAGTCACTGCCACCTCCTCCAGTTTTCTGGGTTTTCTGCTGCATTTGTGTTCTTCCAGCTGTGCTGTACATTGCTCCATGCAGCAACTGCAAGCCTGTGCACCAGCTCTGCCTGGCTCGTGGGCCTTCCTTTGAACTTCTCATGCACAAGCACAGTATCACATTATATTTGCGATTTCCAAATCTGCAAAACCAGCATGAGATGAAGAAAATGCCAAGGTTCCGCCCCCATTAGAATCCCCATCTTTATCCCAACACCAGAATATTGAATCATTTTTGATTGAACAGGATAAGAGGATAACCTAAGGCTCTTGTCTGAAAGAGTTCTACCCTGGAAGTGTTTTGAAGCATATACTCATGTATCATCCTCTCCTGTCTGTCCCAAAGACCCCCGAAATACCTTGCTAGACTTCTTCCTATTGTCTTCTTCTCCAGTAACATAGGGTTCCTATTTGTTTAAGCCCATTGCTTTCACAAGTGATTCCTCTATCTAGCCTTCCTGTTCTGAAAAATAGTTTTCCACCTACTTTACTGGGCAGGCTAAGAATTGCCCAGCTCTTTCTGTCTGCTCCCTTTTGACTGCTGATTATCACTGTAAGACTGACAGAAGTCAGTAACACGGAAGCTGCCATCTGATTATTTCGCTGCTTTGAAATCTGTCAAACAAGCCTACCTTCCCAAACTCAGCATTGCACAGTCTCTGAACATAGACACATTATAGCCTGGCTCTTTGCCACAACATGATCTTCAGTCTGACCCCCAACAGAACGATGACTTCCATCTGAGACTGCACCAGCATAGCCTTCCTGTTCACGTTTTGATAAGCATTCTGGCATTCTACTCCCTCATCAGAATTGTCCCTAAAACACTGTTAGAGCTTTGTGGGCTTCCTCTAGGCTGCTCCTCCCAACTCTCCTTGAACAGGTCCTGCAGGTTGCTTGAATAGAGACAGCTGATTTCAGTATTGAGGGGCCACTCCAAAGAGAAGACAGTTTGGCTTACAGTTTGGAAATTCACAAATCAAGATCCAGAGGCCCCTGAGTATGGCATCTCATAGCCATCTTATGAGCAAAGGAACGTGGTGAACCAGGAAAGAGAGAGAAGCTAAGCCTAATTCATCCCTCTCTTAGGAGCTGCTTTCCACAGGTAAAGCCCTGTCAACTCTTAACACAGGGTTTGGGGATTTTAATCTGCCTGATGTTGGCAAGGTGTCATGTCCTGTTCAAACCATAACATGTATTAACTACCAAAAATATGAACACCAACAGATAAGCCAGATAACTGAATTTGGACTGATTGGTTAATTTCTTCTATAGGCTGTGAAAAATTAATTTCAGAGAACTAATTCAAATGGCATATCATTAGTGAGAAATAGTATGCCACAGTGGCTAGTGGTAGACTCAGAAACAGGTGTGCAGAACAAAGGGCAAGTTATAGATGAGAGTATGTGTGTTCAAAAAGACTGACTAGGGTATGAAGTTATCAAAACTACACAGTACTTTGAGATACAGGGTTCCATTATTGATGTATCTATTATTTTGTTGTGCTCTAAGATAGGCATTGCCTAAAATGCTAGGATATACCATTATCTGCACAGGGAGGAGAATATTTCCTTTCTACAATATTTAAAATGGGATTACTCCTCTTAGATTATTTTATAGCATGACTCCAAGAAACTGGTAGAACAACAGGCAAATTAAACAGATTAGCATGGGTTTTAGAGGGCTGACTTATTTTTGTCAACATTTCTGCAAGAAAGGAAATCTCTCACAGACTAAAAATCACAAGTGGTTTTCTGTAGTAAATTTCATTATTGTTCCCATATGGTTGTATGTATTTTTCCCATTTACTATATTTTACTTTAATCCATTAGCTTATAGTATTTATCTTTTGCATAATTTAAATTTGCATGTTTGCTGAAATGTGTTTTTCTTCCAAACATGCTTTGTTTATGTCAATAAATATTATATAACCTTACTGAAAATGCATACAATACAATATTAAATAAATTTTTTCCTATTTAATATGATTTGAAATTTTCATATATAACAAATTATCATGATGCTCTTGTTTTTGAAATCTAAATAGAATCTACCCCAAAACATTTTAATTTGTGGATCTAGTATAGCTTTGATTCACAGAACATTAACAAATAGCAAGAGTGTGTGTGTGTGTGTGTGTGTGTGCTCATGCATGCCTGATCTTTCATTATTCCTCTTCCCTATTTATTATTTTTCTTTGCTATTTCCATTATGTGTTGGGGCTTGAGCCAGAGAAAGAAAGGGGAAAACAAAACTGCATGCACTTGTAAGTTCATTGTATCAGATAACTCTCCTAGGGAGCTAGGAGAGTTAGTGGTAATAACTACTGCAGAGGAGGAGAAAGTAACTGAACTAACTGGCCCGGCTTTCATGAACATAGGATCCCGAGCTGGAAAAGGATCCTGAGCTGGGATCTGAATTCAGCCACAAACCTGAGCTTTACAGAATACTAGAAGTGTTCTCAATTTCAAACTGCTGATCTAGAAACTTTTGTTTGCAGCCAAATTAAGAAGGGGAACAGATAATTAAGTTAAAGGAAATCATTTATAATAGTAACCAAAGACAGATCTTACTTAGCCTCCTTCAGTGTTTCCATTACCATTTCAACTGAAGATCTGGACCATTTCTAATTTTGGCTTGCTGGTTTTTCCAGTTCTGGTCCTTGGATTTACAAACCTACGTGTGCTAAACTTGAGTTACAAGGCAGGTCTTATGGTATCATTTCTGTGCTCAGTTATTTATCTTCTTAAAACGATCTTCTCGGAGAGTGCCTGATGGAATAAGGGATAGCTTGACAGCGTTAGGGAAATTCCAGATGACTGGGATTGCCAGATTTCCTGCTGGCTTTTAATTGCCAAACTCCTCCTCCTGCTCTTCTTGCACAGCTGTGTGCTTCATTAAGTAGTGATGTCTACAAATCACAGCAGTGTTAAAATGCAGAGCGGGGGGAATTCCTGCACTCTGGCTGCTGCCAAGTTCCTAGAGTTTTAAAAGCACACTCATCAAACTGCTTTTCTCTCCTCCAAAAACGATAAATAACTTCAGCTTCAAGAGTGTTTTCACCAATTATGCCTCTCCATTCTCTTGGGCATTTGGAAATTGTGTATAGAGCTGTTGGGAATCATGCCACTGTCTGAGTACCCTAGTGCACATCGTATATTATAAGACACGAGACTTCTGACTTTGCTGTTGCTGCTGGTATTCTAGTTGACTCAAGGACCTCACTTAATCACTGAAAGCAAATAGCTTCTCTCATCTACATTTTGCTTTCCAGAAAATGTCCTTGTGGAATTTGGAGCCAAGAATCCAATTGTTATTGCTCAGGTATAAAATGGATGTTCATTTAAATCAACATTATGTATTGGGAGTTTAAAGTGCATAAGGTCCTTTGCAAGGTAGGTTAAAGATGGACAACATGATTAAGCCAAGGCTAATGCATGAACAGGGTTCATGTGAGGAAAATGCTGATGGGTACTGCACCAGTGCTTTAGAAAAGGTGCTAGAGTATCACGAGGGAATCACAGAAAATGGGAAAAATTTTGAAGAGGAAGTTTCACTGGCTTCAGGCTTAAAGCAATGGGGTATTAGATACAAACTGAGGCGTCTGACACGGTAGTGAAGACACTATTGGGGATGTCTGCACCCCATATCAGGGAGCCGGAATTCGAGCTCCGGCTCTACAACCGATTTCAGCTTCCTAGGCATGTAGAACCTGAGAGGCAGCAGGTGATGACCCAAGCACATGGACCACTGCCACTCACAAAGGAGACAGGTAGTGAGCTCTTTGTTTCTGGCACTGGGCATGCCTGCTCTAGGTTATGGGGTGGGGGGCATTTGGGCAGTGAACCTGCAGATGAGGTTACTGCTTGTTTGTGACTTTTCATCCAACCAAATAAAATGAAAACAATTTAAAAGATGGAAGTGCTTTAGTAGAGGGGAAAAAACAAAGAACAAGTGCTGAGAATTAGAGAAGTTCAGTGGGGGTTGTCAGACCTCTGTGATGTTCTGTATTGAAGCAGCACTTTTATAACCGGCACCCCTGGTACTCTCTGACAATTATAAGACTATCTCCTGGTTACCTTCAGGAGAGCATGTTGTCTCTAGTTAGGCCCAGCTGAATCTTTTAGTATTACTAGTAGGAGCTTTAGTCAAGAATATGAATGACAAATAAGTGGACTGGTGGAGTTTCATCATTGATAGGAAAACGTAGGTAGGTCATCAGATTGACAGAAGAGAGGCAACATCAAGACACAAAGTAAGGAGAGTATAGAGGATTCCGAAATACATCAGCAACATGCTAGGCAGAACCTGTCTCCCTTCCTCTGGAGAGTTTCAGAAGGAATTTCTGCAGAAAGGAAACAGAGAGACTCAAATAAATATGCTTTTACTGGGTACATATCTCGCACAAGCACCATAATGGGGGGAAGTAGTGGATATTGTGATACAATAATTCATTTTACTCTCACCAGACAAAAAGATAGCAGAGAAACATATAAACAACTAAGAGCTGTACAATTTAGAATTCAGGAAGAGCTAGTTCTTTGACACAGAGCTATACAAGATGACACAATTACTTTGGGGAACAAAAATAAAACTTTAAGATGAATGTGAAGATAAGCAAGGTGTTTAATAAATATCTTAGCTCATTCAGGATCCCCTCAAAAACTACCATAAAGTTGGTGGATTAGAAACAAAAGAAATTTATTACAATTTTGGTGGCTTCTCAGTCTAAGATTAATGTGTCAATAGATTCATCCTCTGGTTAGACCTTGTCTTCTCACGGAGGATGTTTTCTTTCTTTGTCCTTACTGTATGAAGGGACAAGGCTAGTAAGACATCCTTTTTATTCTTAGAAGCTCTATCTTATCTAATCACCTACAGCGCCATGCCTTAAGATGATCCACTGAGATGATTAAGTTTTGGGACATGAGTTTTAGGGTGCATAAACATTCAGGTAACAGCTGTGAAAAAGGTATTTCAGATTGAATAAAAGCAAAAGCAAAGAGTAAAGCTATACAATGCAAGGACACTTGGCAAATTGAGGTTTGGATATAAATAATATTTCATTGCATGATGCGGTTAGGGTCAGATCATCATGCATTTTCAGAGTCATGCTGTTGAGTTTGGATTTCAAACTTGACAGGGAGCCATTAAACATAACTGAGACAAGAAGTGACGTGGGAAATCTCTGCATAAATGCAGGGATTCTGGGAGGTTTTATGATTGCTACATCTTAAAACACAAAGGAAGGAGTAGGCTTGAGCAGGAATTCCCCCAGAGAGCACAGAAAAATGGCAGGACTAAAATTCCTGATTCTTCTTAGGGACAGATACAAAAGGAGAGATAAACAAATCTCGCCCTCACTCTGGCCTCCATGACCACACATCTCCCTCCCCACCCTCTCTTATGGGCTCTTACACTGTTCTATTATTCATCGTCTGTATTCCAAGCTCTTAACACACTACCTGGGAAGTCACTAACACTTAGGAAATGCTTGCAAAATGAACAAAGTGCTAACTTGTTTCAACAGTGGGCAAGAATGTGGTTATCAGCACTTGAATAAATAACTAGTAATTGATTCATTCTTTGTATTTATGACTATATACTATATTAATGAAAATTCTATAGTAAGCACTACATTAATCAGATGTCCCAAATCACAAATTTAATCAAGTGGAAAGTGTTGTATTCACTGTAGAAATCTCTCCCCTTTTCTCTACACTACATATTTATTTAAAAATTCATTTATCTTATTGGAAAGTCGGATTTACAGAGATAAGTAGAGACAGAGGGAAAGATCTTCCATCCAATGGTTTACTCCCCAAGAAGCCACAATGGCTGGAGCTGAGTCAATCTGAAGCCAGGAGCCAGAAACTTCTTCTGGGTCTCCCATGCTGGTTTATGATCCAAAGGCTTTGGGCCATACTCAACTGCTTTCCCAGGCCAGTTGGATGGAAGAGCTGGATGGAAGTGAAACTGCAGGATATGAGCTGGCGCCCATATGGGATGCCACGCATGCAAGGTGAGGACTTCAGCTACTAGGCCATGGCACCGTGGCCTCCAATGCATATTTTTAATTCTTCCCTTGCATTCTTAAATATATGAAAATTAAAAGGTATTTTGCACAAAGTTAGGTTGCATCTCTCCAGTTTAAATGACATATTCAAATACTAAGTACAATATTATATTGCCACTTATAGGTGAATAAAGACATAGTGTAAATAAAATTGCACATTTGTGTCTGTGAATGTGTGTTTGACATATAACAACACATGATTCTTGCATGATATAATATGCTGAAGGCATTACCAAATATCTAACTATTTTCTCTCCCAAGTTGTGAGTTCAGCTACTTTCCCCCCTGACATTTGGTAAGTCGGTCATGGGTTCGGTATTCCCTCTTAACCCTGGTACTTTTCTGAAAGCTTCCAGAGTTCTATGCAGAGATCAGGGCTTAGGAAATGTCCCAAAGGTTATCCACCTAAATTAGGTAGACGCATAGCCCAAGATCTAAATACAACAGGGAATATTGCAGAAATGTCAACATCAGAGGGTAACTACAGGGGAAACTATTTTGTTTGGGCAGGGATTGGTAAAATTGTGTGCTTGCAGTCAACTGACTGGAAATCCAGGGGAGTTTCCTTTCTTTTCACTTAGGTGATAAATTACTTTCTTTCTTTTTTTTTTTTTCCTTAGGAATCTCTCTGAAAAGGTTTATTTCTTTCCATCAGTGGTGTACTTCACAGTCATTGGTAGAGTCTCTTTAGTTGGACAGCTCTTTTATTATCTTTCCAAAGTTTCCTCATAAATGGAGACTTCTGGTTTCTTAGGAGGGAATATGAAAAATAGGGATAAATATATGCCATAGAGTTAATCCAGCATACCATTAAGAGAAAAGTTATCTTTTGTTCACCCACATTCAAATGAAAGGCATCTTTAAAAAAGGAAAATAAAAGGTTTTTTGTAAAAGCACAAACCATAACCAAACCAAACAAAATCAGAAACATTAGTTCCGTCACCAAATCAGAGAGGTGACACTGTTCTCTCTTCATCAAGCAACTTTATTTTTCTCTTGGCAACAGTTGGCAATATAATTCAGCTTCCTGTGAACTTGGACACATCTGTGGGACTCAGTTTCAAGAGATGAGACATGTGCAGGAACACTTCATGTTACTTCAAGGCTTGTCTTCAGATTACCATACCAGCCGCTGTTTTCTTTCCTTGTCCCCTCTTCTCTTCACCTAAGGGCTGGCTGGAGAGAGGACCAAGGAAAGTCTTTGAGGCTTAAGAAAACAGCTGAGTCATTAGATGGGAAAATCTGAAATCTCTCAGTCATTACCTCTTGTAGGAAAACTTCACAGAAAGTCTTCTCAAAAGACTTGGTGCAAATGAGCAATACTGTTTGATGGTAGAATTTGCTTTGACATGATGACATTTTCTTTCCATTTGGTGTCAATCTGCAGCGAAAAATCATTGAGGATACTTCCTGATCAGATGAAGATAAATTCACAGGAATGATACGCTTAGTATATCAAGGTGCTACATTTCCTGTAAAGACTATGCCTATATAAACACTGATACCTATTAAGTGTAGACATATCAGCACATCATTATAACCATATACTAACATGGATGGTGAATGATTTTATTTCCTTAACAAGAACTGAGTCTGAGCCCATTGCTATACTGGTGGGATGTATAGCCAGCAAAGTATGCTAAATCCTACACAAAAGCTAAGAGCACCTAACCGTGTGAAGAACTCGAGTACCACACATAAACCACAGAGAATGCCATTGTTGGTGTCACTACATCTGTTTCTGTGCACCACTTTTGTTTTCCGGTTTTCTTTTGTTAATGAGCAAGAGGCTATAGGAAGATCTGCGGAATGATTCCATGTGACTATCAAGGATTACAAGTGCAGAATCGTGCCCTTCCTTATGACTGCTCTGCCTCATTATTCTCAGGAAGTGGGATTCAACTTTAAGACACAAGTTAGAATAGTTACAACCATTAGCTACCACTTACTGAGTGCTAGGTAGGTACTGTAGCAAATACTTCATATAGCTCTAATTTAATTTCAAGGCCACATAATCTACTAAATATTTTTAAGCTTGCTTCAGAAATGAGGAACTCAAGGTCAAATGAGAAGTGTGCCAAAAACACAATTCTCAAAGTTACACTCTTTATCTTTGTTGAATTTTCTGTTACCGAAGTTGATATTCTTTAACTGTACTAGATGCCTTCATTTTGTGAATAATTCTACTTTCTGTAAAATATATTTGTGTTTATCCTTTTTCTTGTAAGGTAAAATTCCAAATTCCAAGGGAACTGTGTTTGCTAAAGACCATAGTTACAGTGAGACTTCATGATAAAACTTTTTCTTCAATTTTTAATAACTTGATTTTAAGAACATTTTGAAGGTTTAATATTTTACATGTTTTATGGTAGTCTTCACATGTTTTAATTTGCAGTTGAAAAGATCCTGGGATCCTCTTTTTTCCCTTTTAGACACAATTCCCCATCGTGATCCAACATAGGAATGTTTCAAAAATACTCAGTGTCTTTTCAAGTTTCACATTAGTAACTACAATTGAGAAGCAAAATACACATAGTTCTGACCCTGACAGAACTGAAGAATTTTGTGATAGATCCACATTCTTATTTTTTTTTCCTATTATGGCACTAACTCATTCTTCCCTATCTTTTTTTTTAGTTATCTACCTATCTGGGTTGTTATCTCATCCAAGACAGAGTTATTCCAATCTTTTGGTATTTTAGGTGGATTTCATACTGTTGATAGCCACAACTCCTGAAACACTAGAATGCACATTTCAATGCTCATACTGTTTTCAACTATAAATTTGTTTCTAAGTTTCCACATCTTCTTAAAAAAATTTACTTCTTTTTATTATTTTCATCTTATGATACAGTTCCATGGGTCCTAGGATTTACCAAATCCCTTCCTATTCCCTCCCTCCTCACTGAGTTCCTCTATAGCATTACTCTAGCATAGTTCTTCATTTACAGTCTTAGGTCCTTTATTGTGGGCATGGACAATGGCAGAGAGTCTAGCATCCTATTGTCAAGATAGAGCAAACAGTTTCACTGGGAGTCCATCTTTGTCTGGAAGTAGAGATGCATACTGCATTGTATCCTCACATCTGGATATGATAGTCTCCATTACACAGTTACTATACACCCCCTTAAATGAAAAGCCACGATACAAAATCAACAACAGGAAGAAAAATAGAAATTTACAGTGCCATGAAGTTAAATAACATGCTACTGGATATGATAGTTTCCAATACACAGCTAGTATGCATCCTTTTAAATGAAAAGCCACAAAACATAATCAACAACAGGAAGAAAAGAAAAAAGAAATTAACAACACCAGAAAGTTAAACAACATGCTACTGAATGACTAATATTTCCCTGAAGAAATGAAAAAGAAAATCAAGAGCCTTCTTGAAGAAAAGAATGCTACTGTATGATCTATGAGTCATTGAAGAATTTAATCTGAAGAAAGTGTTTTGAAGAGATGAAACTACCAAACAAATCAAAATCCATGAGATATAGTTTCTGCTGATCTTTGTTGGTGAGAAATGTCTCATGCAGGCAACAAATCGACGGATTTTGTTTTTTAATTGAGTCTACTAATCTATGACATTTAATTGATGAGTTTAAACCATTACATTCAGGGTTAATATGAATGGGTAGTAATTTGGTTCTGTTATTTTAGCAATGGACTATTAATTGATTTAGTCTTCTGTTGTTATTTTACTGGGATGTTCTTCACATTTGCCTTTGGTCATGGTAGGTGCTATTCCTCTTCTCTGTCAAGAGAACATCTTGAAGTATCATTTGTAGGACAGGTTTGGAAAAAGCATAATATTTGAACTTTTCTTTCCTGTGGAAGAATTTTATTTCATTTGCAAAGACAAAGGAAACTTTTGCCAAGTACGTTATCCTGGGTCAACAATTTTTTTTTCTTGTAGAATCTGGAATATGTCACTCCATCCTCTTCTCTTCTTGCCTGTAGAGTTTCTTGTGAGAGGTCTCCTATAAAGGAAGTGAGTTTAATTGGCATTCCTGTATATGTCAGTTGATTTTTTTTTCACGTGCACATTTTCCTTATGTTCAATTGAAGAGAGCTTGATTATCATGTGTTGTGGTGAAGATCACTTTTGGTCAAGCCTGTTGAAAGTTCTATGCCCCTCCTGGATCTTGTTTCCAAATTCTTTATCCAGATTAGGGAAATTTTCCCTTATTATTTTATTAAATACAGTTGTAAACCTAGCTTCTCTTTCTACACCTTCTGGGACTCCCATAACTCTTATATTTGGCCTTTTAATAGTGTCTTTCATTTCTTGAATACTTTTTTTGGCCTGATCCAGCTCTGCTTCCAGCTTTGTTTGTTTCCCCCTGGTGACAGGAAATATCTTCCAATTCTGAGATTCTTTCTTCTGCCTCCTTGATTCTATTTTGGAGACTCTTCATTGTAGTTTTAATTTGCTGCACTGTATTCTGCATTTCTGATATACCAGCTTTCATTTGATTTATTTCCAGTGTAACATATTCCTTCAATTCCTTGAATGCCTGCTTATGTGCTGCTTGTTATTGATAAAAGTTTTATAACAAATGTTTTGAATTCTGTATCCCCCATTTTCTTGATGTCTTCCTCAGTTAACTATGAGGTTGGCAAATGGTTTTGTTCCTTTACAGGGGAGTTTTCCATAATATTCATTGTGCCTCAGTCTCTTCTTTTGCTCTTAGTCATTGTACTTCTGGTTATCAGATTCTTCTTCTTGGGTGGGGCAGGTTTCTAACCTCTGTTACCCACAGGTCTACAGTTTGATGTTACTTATTGCAGTTGGCACACAACTCTTTGCTTGCTGCCAATTGTGCTACTCCCTCCAGTGCGTTTCAGGTCTGGGTTCTTATGTTAGATTTCCACAAAGAACACCGTAACCCCAACTCCTGGCTCACCAATCTCTACCTCCTGTGATATTGTGCTGAGGCTGCACTGTTGTCTGTACAAATTTTTTCCCACTTTTGGTTGGAGCAGGTCCCAGGATCAGGGAGACACCAGGTGGTGCTGATCTTGCTGGAACCTATTGGCTGTTAGGTCTGAGAGCCACATGGATCTATTTGGCCCACACAATGCCGTAGTTGGTATTATTTTCCTGTGTGACCAGTGCAATGCACTGAACTCAATGAGTTCTCTCCCAGTTCAGCAAATGTGCAACTCATGTTGTCCCCTGCAGTCTTAAATTCTTTGCCTGTAAGAAATGGCATCTGATGTGCCACTACTAGAGTTCTTGATCTGCTGGCCATCAGTTCTGAGGGTTATCCAGACTTACTTTGGGTGGAATCTGTAGGATGCCACGTTGTTGCAGTTCACTGAGCCAGAAATGAGTTCACTCCTGCTCTGTGCATGCGCAATCCTGCCCCATAGCCCTTGCCTCTTTAAAACTCTGCTCAATACAGTTATAGGAGGCCGACTGGGCTAGGAAATCCACCCTGTTCCCATACCACCTGTTTAGGACCTGTCACTCTGTCTCTGCTCCTAGTCAAATCAAACAGACCAGCAGGACAGGCAGTTCTTTGTCTCGGTTCACCTCTAGAGCTCCTGGTGAATGTACCTTCCCACCTGGTTGCTGGTGGAGTTCTGGCTGTGGTGGAGTTCAGATTGCCCTATGCTGAATGCTGCTGTGGTGTCAGTCTGGGAATTAGGCGAATGAGCCAGCAGATGATAATCTCTCTCTCTCTCTCTCTCTCTCTCTCTCTCAGACACACATACTCCCCCTCCTCCCTTCTTTCCCTCTCTCTGTTAAGTGTATGTGTGGGGATTGCAGGAGGTGGGTTGTTCATTTAAGGGGATGCTCTGGTATACAGGGAACACATAGTATTCACCAAATAGATAGGGATCATGTTTAAGAGAATGAACCAGATCAGATAGCAAACAGGTCAGTCAAAAGCATCTACAAGTCAAGGGCTTTCATTTCTCAGTGTCTTTAGCGACAAGTTTCCATGATCAAGAAGCCATGAATGAATAAGAAAACATAGGCTACTGAGAGAGGAATGATCCTTTTATTTTGGAATGGATTATTTAAAGGGAAAAATAAATCTAAGTATATTACATAAATAGCATTGAGCAAGCTAAGGTTAAAAATCCTTGTCATCATTTAGAAAGTTGACACTTACTACATTTTAAGTTAGCTAACTAAAATAGCAATTCTGCTTTTCAAGGCGGGGCAGACAGATTATGAATTTAAAGTGTCATATGCAAGAATCTCCAGCATCTCTCAGCCATAGACATGACTTAGTCAACTAGTACTGATTCTTTAATTGCTAAAATAAAGATCACAGTACCAATAAACTAGTGATAAGTATAAAGGTCATAATACAAGAGGGAGTGTTCCTAGCTGGCTTGTCTGAACCAAGATTAGAAGCAAGGACTTACCTCACTGGGACGCAGGGCTGCCCCCTTTAATTGCAGGTTCTTTGTTGTTGTTGTTGTTTTGTTTTTTTCTTATAGCACACACAAACAGCATCTATTTAAAACTACCCGTCAGCCTTTTGTGGACCATCTCCCCTTGTTTGCAGAAGTCTCATGACCTGATTGCTCAGCAGCTATAAAGTGTGCCCACACTGTATAACTTCATGTGTTATCATTTTGCATCTAATTTGTCTTAAATAGGTTTTTATTCGCAAACCATTTGGAAACATTAGAGGAGGACACTTCAGTTTGTGGGAAATCGGAGTGAAAAGACAAGTACAGGGACAGCCATTTGGCCCACTCATAGTTAAGACAGCCACACTCCATACTGAAGTGTGTGCCGCACGGCCCTGCTCCAGTTCCTGACTCCAACTGCTGGCTAAGGCAGTCCCTAGGGGAAGCAGTGGTTACAGTTCAAGTCACTGGGTTCTGGCCACCCTTGGGGAGAGCTGGATTGAGCTCCTGGTGTCCAACTCCAGCCTCAATCCAGCCCCAACTGTGTGGGAATTTGAGGATTGAATTAATGGATAGGTATTCTGTCTTCAGATGCAAAAAGTTAATAAAAGAGGTCGAAGTGGAGGATCCAACTCACTGGAGGAAAGGTCAAAGTCTATGAACACTCCTCATTTTTTTTTTAATTCAGTCAAAATAGCATGCCTGTATTATTTCCAAGATCATCAAAAGCAGAATATCTTCATTCAATGACATAGAGACCTTTCTCACTGATCATTTTAGCAAGTACTTCTGTTTCAAGGATGTGAAGCAGGTAAGGAAAGGAAAGGGCGAGAAAAGCGGCTACTCTACTACACATTCAGCACCCAGCACTTTGGAGCAGACTCAGGCCTCTCACACTAAGTAAAGCAAGTAAGCAAACCCCTTACAGTTATGACGGAGGCACACCTTTGTGCAACACTGCACAGGTGGAAAGTTAGAACGTGGACACCTGTCCACAAACCTGCAACGTCTCTTTAGGCCACTTTCACAAAACATTTACCTGCAGGAGGTAGGACTGCTAGAAATGAGGAGCGACTGGCCTTCAGATGGGATTACTATCAGCGAAAGCCAGTGTGGAAAGTCTTTGTGGAGTTTCGGAAACTTGACCTCAATTTTGGGCCTATAGATCTTAGCATGATAAGTAAGTTGGAGGAAAAGCATAGAGCCATGATATTGATGTACATTGAGCTGTCTTCATCAGGTGTCGTGAATAGATCTGTCCAAGTAGAATACCTATTGTCAGCACAATGCAGACACAACTAGTGCTGCTTGTGTAAAAGGGAGGAACAATAGATGGTGGGTCTTAAAATAACAGACACATAAACTGGGAAGGAAGCTTAGTGATTGTCTAATAATCCAATAACCTCCTGTTCCCCAAATGGGAAACCAAGCCAAAAGAGGAAAAGGTTCTCCCAGTTACCTAGCCAATTAGTGCAGACACTGTAAAAGAATATGGACCATACTTGCATCTGTTTTTATTTCTCTGTGTTTCCCTTTGTGATCAGAAATATGAACTTGGGCTTATTCTTTGAAGGTGGGTGGCAGGAGGGTGCAATGGAGGTTCAGCTGGAAGTTGGTTTCTTAAAAGGGCTCCCGCACACCAGCTGGGAGTCATTTGCTCGTTAGCAGCACATGCCCAGACTCCCCCGTGGTAGTCGGTAATCTGCAGCTGCCCAGGTGCTCTGGATATATTTATTCTCAGCAATTGTGAACCATTGGGCCCAACTTGCAATGATTCTCAGCTGGTTTAGACTCTCTTTGGGAACTTCTAAATAACACTCTTGTCCAGAATCTACTTTCCCAAACTCTGATTTGAAAGAACTGAGGTCATGGCCAGCCATCTCAGCCATCTCAGGTATTCTGACATCCAGGCAGATTTGCACAGAAAGTCATGGTTAATAACCTCACCTGGAAGTGGTGGGAACAGTAGAATGGGAAGTTGTCACTGAGGATGCCTTTGGTCCCAAGAGTGCTGTGGTTGAAGCGAGTTGGGAGGAGGGGCCAAGAAGAAGCCACGGGGCCGTCCTTGGGAAGTAATGAGGCTCAAGCGGTCTCAGGTGGGTGCAGCCAAAAAGCCAGATTCAACAAAGGCGGCAGGCGTTAGAGGAATCTGTGAAGACAGGTTTGCCCTCGCCGCCACTGAAGGATCTTTGGTTTCCTCGGCAAGAAAGAATAACAAAGGACAAGTGACTCGGAAGGAAGTGTCTTGAACGGGCAGGTAAAAAAAAAGAGAAATAATGGGGCAACCCTAGGAGAAGGAGTATGCCTTTGTTGTCAGGAGTCTTTAGACCTTAGTCCATCAGATAACAAAGTCAGAAGGCTCCCAGGAAATGAATGATAGACTCTTTGGACCAGAGACGGTAAGAACTCATTGGAGTCAAGTGCTGAGATTAGAAACTTGAACTTCAGAGGAGAACAGGGACTTGCCAATGATACGAAGTAGTGAAAACTTAGGACTGTGAAAGAAGGATCTGACCCCCATTCTGGGTTCTGACCTGGAAAATTCAGCACAATGTGAGAGTTAGGAAGCAGTTGGCTAAGTTTGGATATTTGTTCATGTTATTTTCTAGGTATGTAACTTTGGGTACATTGGGGCTGGATATGTAAATGGGTTTGAGTTCCCTCATCTATAAAATAAGGTTCTAATAGCAAAATCTTATCATGAGACCGTTAAGGGAATTAATGTCCAAAACACACTTACAGTGACGCCTACCATGAAGCATGTATTTCGATACTAATTGTTATATCAGTTCTAAGTATTACACCACACTGTTTCATTCATGACATCTGAGCCAGCGTGACTGTGATGTCCTTCCTGGGAGGGGTTGGATAGAGAAAATGCAGGAGTTAACAGGGTGCTTTGCGTATGGGAATTTAGGTGAATTAAAATGTTTTTGTCTACGTGCAACTATAAGGGCCTCATAGTAAATCATTTAATAATGAAATTTCTGGGAGGTAGGCACAGGAAGTAATTAACTTGTAAATGTGTTCTGATTTTGTTGAACTTCAAATGTAATGCCTCCTTTCCTTGTGAGGGAAAGTAAGAATTCCAGGCCTTTTCTCTGGTGAGGTTGCGGTCTCTTCCTCATGGTGGCAGATAAGCTCTGACATTGACAGAGCTTGAGTAGCTCCCCCAAAATCAGGAACCTTGGCACAAAGCAGACTAGGGCTTGTGTAAAAGCAGAGACCCGTCTTACCCATAGCCATGAGACAGTAAGCCCTTCCTTATCTGCAAAATGGGATCATGTTGATATCCACCTCCTGGGAAGCTGTGAAAATTAATGCAAGGTACCTCACAGACTACCTCGCTCATGAAAACAATTGAACGTTAGCAGTCTGCTCTGAATGTTGGCATTGCCATCGGTGGCATACTTCTCAAATACTTTCGCAGCAAGCATTTACTTGATACCCACCCTGTGTCAGTTTGTATGAATCTAAAAAGTACGAAGACTAGAAAGTTTAAAAAAAATTGTTTTAAGGAGTATTTTCACTTGAATTTAGGATATCCATTTATTAACAGTGAAAAAGTATTCATCCAAAGTGTAAAATGACAAAATACAGAGAGCTGCTGCTTTCTGAATGTCAGAGAGAAACAAAGAGATGTTTTTATCTGCTAGTTTACTCGTGAAATACCTCTAACAGCTTCAATTGTACCAGGTCAAAGATGTGAGTAGGGAACTCTGTTCAGGTCAGCTTGCCTCCCAGAGTGTGTTGGATTCAGAAGTGGAGCAAAACTGGAACAGACATTCTAGTATGGAATTGTAGCATTGTAGGTGTTGTTACCATGCCAAGTGTCCACCCCTGAAACGTTTCCTATCTTTAAGAACCATCCTCTGTAGTACCTGTGTGAATAGAAAACTTTCCCATAAGTTGAAATGTGATCTATACCAGCAGGAACCAGAAAAGACCCTTGATGATTTGGTTAAAAGGAATGTATCTGCATGGAGCATTAATGCTTGTACATGTATTCTTAGATAACATTTTATTCTTTATGTGTGAAGACACATTTCTAAATTAAGGCATAGTTCACTCTAAAGCAGAAATAGAATCATTGTATAAATTTCTCTTGATCTCTCATGTTTACTATTGGGAACCTTATCTTATAAACTTTACATTTATAATATACAATTTAAAATTTTTGCATTATATAATTACATATAATTAGATATATTTCTATATGAAATATTTTGCATTTACAAATATGTTAACACAGAGATTTATATACGCTTAATATGTTTATAACATGTCAGATTTAAAAGATAAGTTTCACAATAACAATTTTTGGAGAATCAAGAGAAATTTTCACAGTGTACTCCATTTCTGCTTTGGGAAGAAATGAAAGTGCTTACTTCGTACGCACATATATTAAAACTGGAAAGTGTTTAGCTATATATTTTATATTATCAATATAAATATATAATACAAATATAAATACATATTTATATATAATACAATATTATACATAATACATATAATTTTTAGACCACAAAGGCCAGAGTTGGCCTGATCTAAAGTCAGAGCCTGGAGCTTCTTTCAGGTCTTCCACGTGGACGTAGGGACCCAAGGACTTGGACCATCCCCACTGCTTTCCCGGGCACATTAGCAGGGAGCTGTATTGAAAATGGACCGGCTAGGTCATGAACCGATACCCATATGGAATGCTGGCACCACAGATCGAGGCCTAGCCTGCAACAACACAGCACCAGTCCCAATTAGAAAACCTACTTATTTGCTATATCATCACACTAAAGTCTCCCTTGGCATTTGGAAGCTGTCAGTCTTTTCTAAGTTCTTGTGCTTGAGTTTTATAGTTTTCTGAACCCATTTTTGAAAAAAATGCTTCACTCTTTACACAGATCATTCTGATGTATCAGAAAGAATAAATCCTATGAAGTCATTCCAACTTTTGTTTTTATACCTACTCCAGTCTGTGTGAACTCAGGCCACTCACTTAGTCAGTGGATGAGCATGAATGTCCTGATTGCATGTGAGGGTTCTGTTAGGAATAGAGAGGAGAGATACATCCCAAAGATCCGCCTGTTACCATTCCCAGTGTTTCCATGCTACAGTCCTGACCTGCAAAATCCCAGTAAAATAGCAATGTGATTTTGGACTCCCAGTCTTTCATTTGTAAGTTGGGACAACAGACTTGCATTAGCCAAATGGAAATACAATTTTAAAGATTTTTTTATTTTTATTGAAAGATATACAAAAAGAAAACCAAACAAAAAAGAACCCCAAAAATGAAAATCAGACATACAGAGAGGAGGACAGAAGGAGAAGAAGATCTTCTGTCTGTCAATTCACTCCCCAAGTGGTCACATCCCTGGAGCTGCACAAATCCAGAACCAGGAGCCAGGAGCCTGTTCTGGGTCTTCCACGCAGGTGCAGGGTCCCAAGGCTTTGGGCTATACTCAACTGCTTTCCCAGGGCACAAACGGGGAACCTGGATTAGAACTGGTGACCATAGGGGATCCTGGCACATGCAAGGTGAGGGCTTAGCAGCTAGGCTATTGTGCCAGTACCAGAAATACTTTTTAAACATTGTCAGATTGCCATGGAATGAAACAAGGAAAAGAAGACTTGAAACATGCTAGGTAGAGAACCTCATGATAGCTCAACCAGTGAATCATCTCCTTGCAAGAGCCAGGATCCCATATGGGCATCAGTTTTTCTCCTGGATGTTCTGTTTCCTATCCACCTCCCTGCTTGTGGCCTGGGAAAGCAGCAGAGTTCAGCTCACATCCTTGGATGCCTGCACCTGCATGGGAGACCTGGAAGAAGCTCCCGACTTCTGGCTTTGGATCACCTCAGCTTCAGCCATTGTAGCCTTTGGGAGTGAGCCAGCAGAGAGAAGATCTTCATGTCTCTGTCTCCCCTTCTCTATATAAATCTGCCTTTCAAAGAAAAATAGGAAAATCTTAGAGAGAAAAGTGATTACACACACACACACACACACACACACCAGATTATAGTTGATTGAATAATTTAGACCAGTAGGTTTGCCCAAAGGAATGAATAGGCTTTGCTGGGGCACAGTGGTGAATCCTGAGGGGGTCCCCGAAGTAAGTGCTACCTGTGGAGCACTTGTCACACTTTGGATGGGAGAAAATGCTCACAGGAAATGAAGACAGAACAAAACCCTTGTGGAATGGAAAGTGAGAAAAATTCACTGCCAAGGCAAAAACTGGCTAGGCTAGAGAATGGGTAACTGGGTGTGAATTTGAGAGGTTTTAGTACTTGAAGAGGAAGCGCTCAGACTTTGGAATTCAAGGCTGCTCTGTCACAGCCAGGGCGGCCTGGCGGTGAGCCCCGCCTGCACCAGTGGCTCGGCTCCTGCTATTGTGGCTACATGGGAAAGTGAATCGGCGTATAGAAGAATTCTCTTTTCTTGATCTCTCTTCTACTTTCCCATTCAGTTCAGTAAACAACTTAAAAAAAAAAAAGATGCTGAATAGGTGTGGAATGTGCAGAACTTTGATGAAAAGAATTTGTGGTGAAAGCTAGAAGAGAAGAGTCACAGGAGAAAAAAAAAAAACTTGGGGTAATCTGGTCTTAAGATGGACCCTAGCACAAAGGGAGAGGGGCTTCTGAAAAGGGAGTCACCTTAATGGAGTGACACGGTCGGGGAGCAATTGGTGCAGAAATAGACAAGCTTGCTTAAGAATTGAATCAGTTCAGTTATATATAAAAAGGAATTTCTCTTTACAGTTTGTTCAAATTATGGCAAATTAATACTAAGGCATAAGATACACTGGAAACGCATTTTATCTTTCTCTCTGCTGTTTGCCAAAAGTGAGGCTGGCATATGGGCTTGGATGTAGGGCAGGAGAAAGAACAGGCTTCAACACACAATTGAAAAGAAATGATTTCCACTCAAGTAGGAACGATGCTAACGGGGCTCATGTTGAGAATGTCGGTGACTACTCGGAGGCAATTTCTCAAGAACCTGAATAAATTCAGGGAGCTTGGAGACTGCCAAGGCAATTCACTAAAAGGCATTAAGGTATCTTTGGTATCCTTTAAACTAGGCATGACAATAATAATAGTTACTCAAATGGCAGGGAAGTGGCCTGGCATAGTAGCTTAAAGGCTAAAATGCTCACCTTCGCGCCCCAGGATCCCATATGGGTGCCAGTTCTTGTCCTGGCTGCTCCACTTTCCTAAAGCCTAGGGATCCTGCACTAGCATATGAGACCCAGAAAAAGCTTCTTGGTCCTGGCTTTGGATCAGTTCATCTCTGGCCCTTGTGGCCATTTGGGGAGTGAACCAGAGGATGGAAGGTCTTTCTGTCTGTCCTCCTCGCTGTAAATCTGAAGTTCCAATAAAAACAAATAAATCTTAAAAAAAAAAAAAAATAGGAGAGGGATCTAGTGCAGTAGCCTAGCAGCTAAAGTCCTTTCCTTGAGTGTGCTGGGATCCCATATAGGTGCTTGTTCCAGTCCTGGGAGTTCTACTTCCCATCCAGCTCTCTGCTTGTGGCCTGGGAAAGCAGTTGAGGCTGGCCCAAAGCCTTGGGATCCTGTAACCACGTGGGAGACCGAGAAAAAGCTCCTGGCTTCAGATCAGCGAAGATCTGGCTGTTGCAGTCGCTTAGGGAGTGAATCATTGGACGGAAGATCTCCCTCTCCTTCTCTTCTGCTCTCTGTATATTTGACTTTGCAATAACAAAAAATATTTCTAAAAAATAGGCTAGTGACTTGTGAACTAAAAATGAATGGAAATGTGTACACTTTGTGAGGTTAACTGGAAAATTCATTTTGTTTTTTTTGAGAAACTTAAGAGAGATTGGTAATAAAAGCTTAAGCAGTAATGTGGTAGTTTGGAAGAGTGAAGTAGTATGAACAAGTTATAGTTAGAATTTTGAAACAGTTTATCCAAGGACTGAAAAATCTTCCAGGTTAGATTGGTGCTCTTGCTCTTTTGAGCCTATACTACTTTTGCGAGCCTAATGGTGACGTTGAAGCTCCTTTCTGTAAGAACACTCAGCTGTCATTACTAGTACCCCTATGCCATTTCTTGATTATATGGAGAAGGGATGCCTTTTATGATAAGACAGACCTTAGTAGGATGTTACAGTTTTAACAAATCTCATGCTTATGATCTATCACTTGTTTTGTAATAATGAAAATTAGAAAGTAAATTTGCAATTTAATGAAGCATCAGTTTTGAAATCGTAGGATCCTAATTTAAATCCAGGCTTTATTATTTACTATTTGAATGGCTTTGAACGTTTCCCGTATCTGTTCCGCGTATAAAGGCCATCACGTGGGAAGGCAAAGCTGGTGTAGTAAAAATACTAATGAAGATAATAATAATAAGCATTTATTCATTTGAGAGATTTACAGAGAGAGGAAAAGAGAATCCATCATCCTGCTGCTGTTTCACTTTGCAAATGGCATCAATGGCCAGGGCTGGGCGAAATAAAGCCAGGAACCAAGAGCTGTATCTGGGTTTCCCAGAAGTGTCAGGGTCTCAGCCTCTCGGGTCATCTTGTGCTGTTTTCCCCAAATCATTAGCAGGGAGATGAATCAGAAGTGAACAGCCACAACATTATTAACCTGTGCCCATATGTGATACTATCTTTGCAAGAGGCAACTTCACCCACTAAACCACAATGCCTGCCCATGCTGCGTGCACCTGCACATTATCTTGTGTACATCACTTGGAAATTATCATGTAAGAAAAGCTGATGTTATTATTCGTGTGTAACTAAAAGTCATATATTTGGAAATGTACGATGATTGGCTATCCTAGTATATTCTTTAACCCTTTATTATAAACAAAATGAGTAGGGCCTCAATAGATTTTATTCTGGTGTAAAATTGATCAAATCCTAATGATTATATGGTAAGATCTATTCAATGTCGAAAGTCAGTAAACACAACCCCTGATAAAAGGAGTATTTCTTTTCAAATACACAGGAATCAAATTAAATCTATGTATACACGCACATGTAAACTGGAGGTAAACTTGAGGATTCAGCAGCAAAATGAAGCAAACAGAAACAGCATTCATTTGCCAAATTCAGATGTTTGCTTACCCCACAGTGTAACATAGAATTTCACACTCCAATTAAGAACTACCTACACAGACATCAAGGTAAATAACTGGTGATTAAAGAAAATTCGAGAAAGCCTGGAAGTTCAAGTTTGTTTTCTTTGAATGTGAAGCAAAGACTGTACTTAAGACAGAGGTGATTAATCTGAGGGTGAAATGAAAAGATTTTTGAGCTCCTTTCTCTTTTTGAATTCTGCTTTTTAACTGCTGGCCACAGAATTGGTAGATAATCAGTAGAGATACGAATATAGACTTAATGATGGGTCCGACCATTTCTCAGGCTTAATGAGGGAATGTTTATTTTCTTTTTGAAACCTACAGTACACAGATGTTGGGTTGTGGAAATGCGAAGCATAATAACACTATTATTAATTAGGAGAGAAGAACTTTGATAACAGAAGTGATTGTCTAGCATTGGAGGTCTGTCTGATTGTGTGGCAAAATGGGGCCTGTGGTTTTGCCCAGAGAAATAGCAGTTTGCATCTTGTAAGGGTGCTAGATACATAAGCATGGTAACATTGGATATCTTCTTAATAGAATTTGCTTTAAATGTTCAGCATCATAAATATAGAAACTATAATCCTACTTTCTCTTTTGTTTTTTTTTTTTTAAGTTTCGTAGAAACCCCAGCTCATTTCTCTTGGAAAGAAAGTTATTACCGATCTGCCATGTCCCAGAGCACACAACCGAGTGAATTCCTCAGTCCAGAAGTGTTCCAGCATATCTGGGATTTTCTGGAACAGTAAGTATCAAGCAAGAAAGAAAATTTGTACTTATTCATATGTAGACAAAAGTAAAGAACCGAAATATTTTTACTGGGAGCATGTTTCTATCAGTAAAAGTTGGTTAAATATCACTTGGAAAATCCATGCCCTTCAATATCATCTCTGTGTTCAGAGTTTAATGATATTTTTGAGCTTCTAACAATGAAAAAATGTACTGTAAGATGATGCACTTATACATTTTGAGGGTCTAAAAGTGTTCTTCTGCCTCTTCCAAAGAAATTACAATTTTTATGATCAAAATGCATTCCTTTAGTTTGAAGACTTGCCAACTACTACATTGCAAGTATTCTCTGAGAAGGGAATATATTGAGATTTGTGGGTCACTTATTCATGTATGCCTTGCTATAAAATATTTTTACTTTTATCAGATGGCAATTTGGATTGGTGAGTAATTAAGGAGAAAATGAAAGCAATATCTAAGCTTGGGGGACTCTAAGAGGCATCAACATGAAATATCTTTGACACATCCCTTCTACCCTGCTTTCTGATCAGAACTTTCTTTGAGAGGGTTAGGGACCATTATGCCCATTTAACAAGCAGGGCTTAGATCCCAGCGACTTGAAATTGTCTAGTAAGAGGGTAAACCAGGATGCAGACCTAGGGAATTCAAGCCACTCAGGAGTCTTGCTAGTTTTGCAATAGAAAAGGGCTCATTGTTGCCACTTGGGTGAGTGTGTTTTCATTTCTTTCCGTGTCTAACACACTTTGTTTCTTTCTTTGATGGTAGACCTATATGTTCAGTTCAGCCCATTGACTTGAACTTTGTGGATGAACCATCAGAAAATGGTGCAACCAACAAGATTGAGATTAGCATGGACTGCATCCGCATGCAGGACTCGGACCTCAGTGACCCCATGTGGGTGAGTGGCATGGTCCTACTCTTCAGTCAGGGGCCCTGCTGTGTACTTCTCTGCCAAAACTTTTAAATGGTACATAACCAGGCCACTGTGGCAAGAATAAGATGAGTGGCTGTGAGAAGACTCAGTGTCATTTATATATTGACCTTTATGCTCCAAGATGTGTGTTTCTTCAGCTACTGGGAGGCTGTGAGCTTGAATGTAATTCTTTACCTTTTAGAATTGTTCCTCATTGCCAATTCCAGTTTAGAGTGATTATAGATCCCATAAAACTGTCCTTTATTTAATTTTTACTTTTTATGACACAGCTTAACAGGGAATGGGATTTCCTGTCCACCTCCCCAAATTCTCTGATTTACCACTGATTTGCCCTCTAGTTTTGCAATGAGTGTCTTTCATGAACAGTCGTAAGTCCATCGTGCTGTCATTTAAGTGTCTCGTGACAATGCTGGCATGGACAGTGTCAGAGAGCCCATCATCCTACTGTCAGGACATCTTCAACCATTTCACCGGGAGCCCAAACTTGCTCTGTATGCATAGACATATTGCTCTCTGTCTCCACGGCTGCATGTATCAGTCATGAAACTATCCTTTTATGAAGGAAGTAGAAAGAATGTCCCTGTGTAAGACAAGCTGAAATATTTGGTCACAGGATAAAATGAAAAAAGTTAGCTGGTACAAAAGACCGGCTTATCATTGTATCACTGCATCACTCCTGACCTTAGGCTAGTTTCTAATTTACAAAATGCACCTTATGTGTCACTTACCTCCCAGGCAGCTGAGGAGTTTAATAAGTCAATGAGGAAAAAACACTTGTTGAAGGGATTTTATGTGTTTTGCAGTTAATACTGCTGGAGTTTATTTCTACATTTGTTTTACTTGGTTTTCATTGCATTTGAAATGTTAGAGACAGAAACAAAAATACAGTGAGACAGATAAAAATTGATCTTCACCCACTTGTTCACTCATTCCCCAAATGATTTCAAAAGCTGTGGCTGGGCCTTGCCAAAGTCAGGAGCGTGCAACATAGCCCATGTGTTCCACCCAGGTGGCAGGGACCCATTAACTTGAAGTATGGTCTGCTTCCTAGGATGTGCATGACCCAGAACTGAAGTCAGTAGTTAGGTCAGGACTGGAACTAGACACTCTGATATTGGATGTGGGGTTCCTAGATGGTAACTTACCTGTTATGGCAGACATTTACTCCCAAAGATTTTATAAAAATGATTTATTCACAACATTACGTCCTACAGTTTTCTCCATTAAAACTTTTTTTTTTATGAAAATAGATGGAAAGAGTAATAAAAAGTGTGAGGTATCATGGAGTACCTACTGACATTATTGAAAAACAAAGTTTTATACAATCGTTGGCTTTTTTATTTGATACACCATTTGATTGCACCTTTTACTATTTATTTTTTGAAACATAATGCAATTCTTGATGGGAAATGATGAAATGAGGAAAGCTAACAGGAAACAACTACACCAGTTTTGATTCTGAAAATACACCAGTTTCATCTCTAAATTGACTAGAAAAAAATCAATGTCCATGTTGCATTCTTAGCAGCAATACACATACACTTCTCTAAACTAGTGAAATGAAAGAATTCCAAGAGATAGGACGTTCAAGCAGTCGAAAAGTGTTCTTGTTTACCATAGTTGTGTCTACATCCTAATCTAAACATTCAGGACATAATATAGTTTCTTAAGATGATGGTGACACCTGCCTACTCAATGATATATATTTGTTTTCCTTTTGTGGATTTTTCTATTTTGATTCTTGGACTTATGAAAACAGTCAGAAAGTTACCGAAAGCTTTTCATTAGCTATCTTCATTGTCAGATTATTGAAGACAGAAATCTTGAAAGTCAGAAATTCATTTCATTTTTACTGATTTTTTACATGACTTGCTCCTTGATCATCAGTAACGAAATTAAATTGCAGTGTTCAGCTCTGATTATTTGAATAGGAAATTGGAGTTACAGGGAATATATGTATTCTTATGATTAAAAAGATTTTAATGTGAAGTGTATTGGGCTAATAAATGTAGATGAATCTCATTTGTCTAAAGTTGTTCAGAGATGAGTATTTGTTTTATTGGTTAAGATGCCATTTGTGACACTTGCATTCTGTGTTGGAGTGCATGGATCCTTTATCAAGTCCAACCTTCTGCTGAGGTGCACCCTGGAAGTCTGTAGTGATGGCTCAGGTAGTTCATTCCCTGCTCCCCACCTAGGAAAGCCGGATTAAGATCCCACCCACAGGCTCAGTCTCACTTAAGTGCTGTCACAGGCATTTGGTGAGTGAATTAGAAGATGGGAGATTTGTCTCTTCCTCTCTTCTTTTACTACATAACTCTGTCTTAAAGTAATATAACTAATCAATTAAAATGGCTTTTTTCCAGGAGGTGGCCTGTGTTTCCAAAGCCTTTATTTATTTATTTATTATTTTTTAAGATGGAAAGATCTGATCTTCTATCCTCTGGTTCCCTCCTCAAATGGCCACAATGACAAGAGCTGAGCCAATCCAAAACCAGAAGCCAGGAACTTGTTTCAGGTCTCCCATGTGGGTGCTGGATCCCAAGGCTTTGTGTTATCCTCTATGCAATTCCCAGTATGTAAAGCATGAAGCTGCATGTGATGTAGAATAGCCTGGACATGAACCAGTGCCCATATGGGATCCCAGTGTCTTACAAGGCAAGGATTTAGCCATTGAACCGTCTGACTGGACCCCGTTTATATATTAATTCTGATTTTGATAAAATCACTTTATATTTCAGACTTCTTTTACTTGTGAATTGTTTTTACAGAGATGATTTTTATGTATGTCATGAACTATAAATCAAATTCCTCAAAATAAGGAAAAGTTTTGAATGACTGTTAGAAAAATAACTTGTAAAAGCATAGTGGTAAAAATTTAGGTGAATTTAAGACTGAAGAGCTTAGTGAGAGGTTTGTATAGACAATTGATATAAGCTTAAAGATTATAAATCATGATGAATGTGTGATTGTTAATGAATTTAATGTTTAAGAACTAGTAAGAGAAGCATAGAGGTGAACTTTTGGTCCATCAGGTACAATTCTATATGATCTGTTTACAGACTTTATCAGGGTACCTGGATTCAAGTCCTGACTTTGCTCTATGTGGGTCCCTGCGTTTTATACACACTCAGAGGCAGAAGAAAATGTCTCAATCGGTTGGTTGAGTGCCACCCGCATAGCCGACTTAGCTTGATGCTCAGCTCCCACAGCTTCAGTATGGCCAGACACTGAGGGCTGCAGGCAGTCAACAGTGATGGGAAGCTTTCACTCCTTCTATCTCTATCACTTCTCTCTTTCAATCTCTCTATTTCTAAAATTAATATGAAGATGAAAAGTAAAGTAATAGATGAATCCCCCCCACACGCCAATTGGATGAATCAAAGGTGATAAAAGTACCTCTAACAGAGTGTGCCTTCTTTTGTTGGGTGGAATGTTCTAGAAATTTGGATTACACGCAGTTTATACTACTGTGAAATTCTCCCTTCTGATTTTTCTACTATTTCAATTCATTACTGAAGAGTCTTATTCACCTAGAGCTATGCCTTTGCTTCTGTCCTCTTATATCTGTGAGCTTTTGCTGTATGCATCTTAGAGCTCTGTCATAGTTATGACTGTTATATTTCCTTGGTGTGCTGACCATTCTATTATTATTTAAAACTTCTCTCTGTTTCTGTTAATAGAATTGTATTTGTTCTAGTTCTATTTTATCTTTAACTTGTTAATTTTTCACCTAAATTCCGTTGATTTATATCTACATGTTAAATCTTCATCTTTTATTTTCAGCGGACAATGGTCATGATATGGAAGTATTTCAGAGAGTTTATGGAAAAAGCGATTAAAATGTATTTAGTGCAAAAAATTGAACAATATACACACAATATGTGTTTCCTTTAGTTTTTTTAAAAGGCCTTTATTTGATGTGTTGTTTCTATACCACATATTCTTATGAATGGGCCATTTTTGTGCATTCTGACAATCTGACCTTTAGTTGGTGTGTTTGCATCATTTAGATATATTGTAGTTTCTGGCATGCTGTTTCAGTTGCAGTGTTTATTTTTTGTTTTAGTCCTCCGTTATTCTTTTGTTTTAATCTCTCCAGCTTACTCTAACACTGCCTCCTTCTCCCTCCTTCTCTCTCTCTTTAAATTATTTGACCTGTATTATTTAGTATTCAGTTTTAGTGTATCTGTTGAGTTTTGGCTTTTTCTGTTTTCACAGTTTTTTGGTGATTACTCAAAGGTGTTCAGTATTCATTACTTCTTGTTTACTGAGAATCAACATATGAACAACCCAATGGAATGTGAAATCTTTAGCATAGTATTGATATCAAAAACCACTCCTCTCTCTGACCTTTTGCTTTATGTGACTATTAAAATCTCCACCATTTATGTTTTCTGTGTTAACTGCCAAAGTAATAATCTCAAGGGAAGAATAATATCTTGTTGAGTAAGATATTTACCTCTTTGCCTCTTTGTGTCAAAGTTATAGTTCTTATTGAACATTAGGGAATGATATGAAACTTGCAGCTTTTGCATATAAATGTTTTTTAAAAATCTATATTTTGGGGAACTGGAGCTTAAACTGAGTCAACACTCTTATTTGCTGAATTTTTCAGTGATCAATATTTTATAAATATTCTCTCTGTGCCTCTCCAAGCAGACATTCAAACACGCACACACACACACCCAAATTCACTATCAATCATATGTGACATATTTTGAACTACACTTATTGATATTCTCTTATAGTACAGAACTATTCATAATGGATTGATAAGAAAATTACTTTCAATCTTCATTTAATAAATTTGTTTTTACTTATATCAAGCAATACCCATATGATTTCTGTGGCCCAGTAGTATTTCTCTGTAGTGTTTGTTAGTAATTACAGACTTCATTCCAGGAGAGCTGCAATGAGCTTGTCAGTAATAACAAATCATGTGAATTATCCACATGAGCTTCCCTGCATGCCTTCTACCACCAAGCTTTAGAAAACAGAAAAAAAATTCAATCCCTGATATCATGCTAGCAGCTATGATTTTCTACATGTGTTTTTCTTCAAGGCTTCTGGATGCACGGAGTCATCTAAATGTGAGTCCAACACCAGTGTTCGGAGCTTGATATATATGAGGCCGTTTGTCATTCTTGTTTTTGCCTACACTGATTTCTACAGCCAAGCTCTCTCCAGCACTACTGCTTTTCTTTTGTTTTCTCCATTCATTTCCATGTGGATTTCAAAGCTCCATACATCTTCATAACCCCTTTTCTGTTCCTCCAGAAAAGTGTTCAAATTCAGTACAGGCAACATTGATGAGTGTTTTTGTTTTAGATTTCGGACCAAGTGATACTTAATATGAGTTCAATTATTTTCTGTGAATTATTTTAAAATTATAACATGGGGTTTATAGTCAAGCACTTTAGAGTTCTATGAACCTCTTTCCTTATATGCCTAGTTGGACATCATATCTATCACTATTGAACCTCGCAGATTTATCTACTTTAGTTGGAAAGACAGATTTACAGAGAGAGGGAGAAAGATCTTCCATCCATTAGTTCACTCCCCAAGTGGCCACAATGGCAGGAGTAGAGCTAATCCAAAGCCAGAACCCTCTTCCAGCTGTCCCAAAGGGTGTTTTCCCAGGCCACAAGCCAGTAACTGGATGGAAAGTAAAGTAGCTGGGACACAAACCAGCAAATGTATGTGATCTTGGCGCTTGAAGGGAGAGGATTAGCCAATTGAGCTATTGAATCATCACATTGAGCTGTGGTTTACTTCATTTACTTACTTGATTCAAAATTCCTGGCATATAAATATATACTTGATTAAAATGTGGCACACTTGTTACAAGTTATCTGTTATTTTTCATACAAATATTTAAAAGTAAAGATATATTATTTTTCATAAGAATTGAATAACTTAATAAATTTCTGAATCACAGAAGGAATAAACAAATATTATTAGAATTTTATATGTAGATGTTCATATTTATATATAGTTAAGTTTTTATTTCCCTAAAGTATGATGTTGATTCTGATCATTTATGTTTTTTTGTTATTTTTTCAAGAAGAGATTTGTATTAAGGATGTTTGGGATCATAAATTTAAACATATTTTGCATTCTAAGGTGGTTTTTTTTGCATTACACTAAAACTTTGTTATTTAACAATATTGAAACAACCTAATTGCTATATTATATATCATTTTGTACATTCATTCATAGATATACTATGCTTTACTTAATTATGGTCTTCCAAGATTTTTAGTGAAAAATTTAACTGGATAGTATTTTCTGAATGCCAGATATTTAGAAATACAATTATTAGGTGAAACTGAGTGGACACTAATCTTTCAAATTTATTTTTGGAGTTTTATTGTTGTAAATATATGCTCACACAATGTACAAACATATACACAAACATGAAATCAATATGGTTATATATTTTTCCTAAAAATGCAAATCATTGACTCACTGAAGATATTCAGCGCATCAGGATAGAATAATCCATCTTGATACACCTGTCTTTGCTGTTTTTGAAAGGGACATTAGCTTTGGCAGGAGATGAGTACGATATCTTGGAGAATACAGCATGTATCTCTAGCTGTGGGATGCAAAGGCCTACAGGAAATGGGAGATTATGAGGAAAGAGGTGAAATCTGAATTGGTACAGCATATTGGCAAGCTTTCTGATTGGGGCTGGCCTTGAACATGTGAACAGGCATAACAGGAAAACCTCTTATCTTTTTAGTGTTTCTTCTTTTTAAAGGATTTATTTGTTTACTTGAAAGAGTTATAGAGAAACAGAACAAGAGTACATGTGTATGTGTGTGTGTGAGAGTGAAAGCACGCTTCTATCCACTGATTCACTTCCCAAATGTTAACTGGCTGGAGCTAGAAAGGACCAAGGATGTTGGGCATCCTCGATGCTTTCCTAAGCATATTAGCAGGGAGCTAGATTGGAAGTGGAACAGCCAAGACTCCAATCAGTGCCCATGTGGAAGGTTGATACTGCAAGTGGTGATGGCTTTACTTGCTGTGCCACAGCACAGGTTGTCTGGTTCTACTTAAGGCTCATTTTTTTCTATTCCTAGTAATCTTACCCCTGATTAGGAGCAGTAAGACATCATTGAAACACAATGGGAATCCATTTTGGAGTTTTTCTGTATTTATTTTCTGAATATAAATGAAGCAAACAAATAATAAAATGCATTCCTTGTAGCAACAACTGTCTAATTCTTGGAAATGGGTACACAGCTGCTGTGCTGCTTATAGAGTGAGTCCCTGTACTCTGAGTTGAGCCAGACTTCAGGTGTGCCCATAAGACTGTTTTTCTGTTCTTTGTATGGCTTAGCGAGTAGTTAGGCGTCACTTTGTTTAAGAGTGCCAAGGCTGGGACTTGACGTTCAATACAAGCATGCTTTCAAACCTTGAACAAACAGGCTGCTTAATAAAATAAGGCAAAGATTTTTCTCTTTTTCTTTTCTCTAGAAATTCACAAATATCACCTGACAGGTGACAGCTCTTCCCTTACAAAAGGGGCTGTTTGCTTTTTACTTTGGTGTTTGGGTAAACTGCAGCAGAACCAGTAGAGAATTCATTGCCTAGGGGAAGGTGTTTGCAGTTGCAGTGTTTAATCTGAAAAGAAACCCTTTCCTGCTTTCCCCTCCCTCTTCTTTTGAGGAGAGAGTTGGAAATGATAGCCTCGGGGGAATAGCTCCCCTCACACCTGTCTCTGGTGTAACCCCAGCAATGTTACTTAGGACACTGCGCTGTGTGTATGCACTCAGAATGACAGAGTTGAAGAGGGCAGATAAATACAAAGGGATTTCAGCAGAAGCCCAGGAGCTGATTCTGCCCTTGCATACTGCTCGGGTTGAAATCCTAACATGCTGACTTAGGAAGAATATGATTTGTTTGAAGTCATGCACTGTTAGTCATCTGTCCCATCCTGGGTATGAAAACACTGTCATCCTCTACAAAAGTTAGAAGATTCTAAAATACTGTATTTAAGCACGTTAGACATGCTCAAGTTCTAGGGCAGTTTTATTTAGTGTACAGGAAAACCAAGATCTCAAAAATGACTGGTGGCCTCTCTGCAATTGCTAACAGTTTGTGATAACGTCTAAGCTAAATTCAGCTCGCTAACTTTCTAGACCTGCTCTTCATCCATTAAAATAGTTCAAGTTCTGGAGTTGGATGAGTGCCTGTGTTTCAGTCTAGTTCTGTCATTCACTACTTGAGTGACCTTAAGTAAATTTAGAATGTTTCCAAGCTTCAGTACCCCATATGTAAAGTGAGATGATGATAATAGGGACACCTGGAGGAAGAACTATTTTTTAAAATTTAGACAAAGCTTGTTAGAGACCTTGCACAACACACTGCACGTGGCCAGTGCTCAGTGGTAATGGCTGCTCTGGAATGTGATCTCTGGGCCCAGTGCAATAGCCTAGTGGCTCAAGTCCTCATCTTGTATGCTCGGGATCTGATATGGGCACCAATTTGTATCTTGGCTGTTCCACGTTCCTTCCAGCTTACAGCCTGGGAGAGCAGAGGAGGACAGCCCAAAGCTTTGGAACCCTGACCTATATGGGAGACTCAGAAGCAGCTCTTGGCTTCTGATTTACTCAGCTCTAGCCATTGTGGCTACTTGCGGAGTGAACCAGTGGTTGGAAGATCTTTGTCTTTCCTTCTCTCTGCAAATCTGTCTTTCCAATAAATAAATGAATAAATACATTTTTCAAACAAACAAACAAAAAGAAATGTGATCCTTTTGGAACTAGTGAGTTGTCAAGCCCAGGAATTAATGCATATAGAACTCTTTTGAAAGCCAGTGTGCTCCACATGAACAATGTTGAAACAATTAACAAGAACCTTTTTACTTTATTTACTATATGTATTTTTGTTTGACTATTGGGAGTCATTCAGTAATCTGTTGTTTTTAAAATATTTGCTATTTGAAAGAGAGGAAGGGGGCCTGCAGCGTGGTCTAGTGGCTAAAATCCTTGCCTTGGGCATGCCGGGATCCCATATGAGCGCTGGTTCTAATCCTGGCAGCTCCACTTCCCATCCAGCTCCCTGTTTTTGGCCTGGGAAAGCAATTGAGGATGGCCCAAAGCCTGGGGACCCTGCACCCATGTGGGAGACCTGGAGGAAGTTCCTGGATCCTGTCTTCTGATTGGCACAGCACCAGCCATTGCGCTCACTTGGGGAATGAATCATCGGACAGAAGATCTTGCTCTCTGTCTCTTTTCATCTCTGTCTGACTTTGTAATAAAAATAGATAAATTTAAAAAAAACAAGAGGAAGGAAGGGAGAGAGAAGGGTAGAGGAAGAAAAAGGGAGAGAAGAAACTAAGGAAGGGGAGGTGAGGAGAGAAAGAAGAGGGAGAGATAGGAAGGGAAGGTGAGAAGGAGAAATAGAGGATTTCCTTTCTTTTGTTTTCTGCCCTATGGGTTCATTCCCCAGTTGTCTGCAAAGCCTGGGATTGAGCCAGCCTAAGTATGGAGCCTCTCAGTCCCCCACATTAGTGTCAGGGGCCCAAGCACTTGATCCATCCTCTGCTTTCCTCTGAAGAATATTAACAGAAGGCTAGATCAGAAATGGAACAACTGATAATCAAACCAGCACTCATGCAATGCTGGCATCTTAGGTGGTCGCTTAACCAATTACACCACAACGCTGAGTCCTATCCAGTCATCTTAATGTATGGAAATATTCCATTTTCCAATAGAATATTTAAAAGGATGAGCTTTATACTCCAATATACCAGAACTGGCATGATAGCTCAACTGGCTACCCCTCTGCTTTGCAGCACCAGCATCCTGTATGGGCATCAGTTCTGTCCCAGCTGCTCCACTTGCTTGTGGAATGGGGAAGTAGTAGAGGATGGTCCACAGCACTGGGACCCTGTGCCTGTATGGAAGATCCAGAGGAGCTTCCTGGCTCCTGGCTTTGGATTGACTCAATTTCAGCTGTTGCAGTCGACTAGTGAGTGAGCCGGTGGATGGAACATCTTTCTCTTCGCCTCTCCTTTTCTTTGTAAATCCCTTTTCCCAAGGAAAATAAATAAGTCTTAAGAAAGAAAAAGAAAAAAAGTCAATATACCAATATACCTGGATTTGGATCTTAGCATGCTAATGAGCTCAGAGCTGTATGGCTCTCCATATAATTTAATCCAGTGATTCTTAGAGTGTGAATTTGGGGACAGCAGCATCAAAATTAGTTCATTTTTCTTGGAAATGAAAATTCTTGGATGTTATTGAATGGAAAGGGAGCAAGCAACCATTCCACAGCCCTCCAGTTGATTCAGATGTTTGAGTGTAATCCACTGGTTAAATATGGTTTTGTAGATGGAGAAACCCAGGGTTTGTCAAGTGATTAACCAAATGGTACACAGTTATAATAACAGAGAAAAACCTCTTAGTCCAGTCTCCTAAATGTCTACCTTTGATTGTGACTCATCTTAAAAAATGGGAGCAGATTTACGCTTGATTATGCCACTAGAAATGTAAAAGCTCAATATAATGCAATAGAAAAAAAACCAAGCTTAACAGGCAGCTATGTGTGTCTTTATCAGTAAAATATTAGGGGAATTCTCATACCTGGGTTTCTTCAATTGCAAAAAATATTTCATTTAAAAATTTATCATCCTATGGGCCTGGCATGGTGGCTTTGTGGCTAAAGGCCTTGCCTTGAACGTACTGGGATCCCATATGGGTGCCGGTTCTGATCCTGGCAGCTCCAATTCCCATCTATTTCCCTGCTTGTGGCCTGGGAAATCATTCAGGGATGGCCCAAGGCCTTGGGACCTTGAACGCATATGGGAAACCTGGAGGAAGTTCCTGGATCCTGGTTTTGCATGGGCTTAGCTCCAGCCGTTGCGCTTACTTGGGGAGTGAATCATCTGACAGAATATCTTACTCTCTGTGTCTCCTCCTCTCTGTATATCTGACTTTGCAATAAAACTAAATAATCTTTTAAAAAATTATCATAATTTAGGCTTTTGATTTTACCCATCAAATTAACATTTTCTGATTACCTACAAAGTTGAAGACCTCTTCCTGAAGTTTAAGGTTGAAATCATTGAGCTAAGTCTATCACTGCCTTTAACTTAGAGTTGTAGAAATTCGGTGGTTGTATGTGTTCTAAATGACTGTAGCAAGCAAAGTGTTTGCTTCTCAAGTATTGATGGATGAAGAAAAAAGACAACAAACCAGCACCTAGCAGTGAACAACTGAGCAATTATTGACGATGAGTGCTATGTTACACAACTTTACTACGCTATTTCTGTCATGACCTCGCTTGAATCAATGTCCTTTATGTTAAGGAGCTCAGTGGGCTAAAAGCCAACTAGATTTAATGCTTCTAATTTGAATTAATCTGGGAAATGAATGAATACATGAAGTATAAATCTTGATATGAATTCCCAATCTTTCTTGTTTATTGTGGGAAATTAAAAGGATATAAAAAACTCTTTTCAAAATGCCTAATGCTAAGCTCATGAGAAAGGTACAGATGTCAGCTTCGTAGGTCTTCTAATGATCACCTCCATTTGATAACTCAAAACATAATTTGATAATTTTAAAGAGAAAGAGAGGGGAAGGCATCATTGAAGCAATCTAATTCGTGAATCAGCTGCCAGCTCACGTGTGTGAAGATCTAAGTTATCAATTTTAAGATAACAAGGAATGATGATGCTGCATTAAAGCAAACTCGGACATTCTTTTTTTTTTAAGATTTATTTTTATTATGTTTTTATTGGAAAGGCGGATATACAGAGAGGAGAGACAGAGAGGAAGATCTTCCGTCCAATGATTCATTCCCCAAGTGAGCACAACGGCAGATGCTATGCTGATCCGAAGCCAGGAGCCTCTTCCGGGTCTCCTACACACAAGTGCAGGGTCCCAAAGCTTTGGGCCGTCCTCGACTGCTTTCCCGGGCCACAGGCAGGGAGCTGGAAGGGAAGCGGGGCTGCTGGGATTAGAACCGGTGTCCATATGGGATCCCGGGCATGCAAGGTGAGGACCTTAACCATTTGCGCCACCTCGCCGGGCCCGACTAGGACATTCTTAACTCACCTAGAATATTTTGATCTACTTTATAAAAAAAATTTCCTGGACATATAGAACATATATGTAGGCTATCAATCTAAGGCGTCTGACTTGAGTATAATATGAATTTGACAAATGCTGTGATGTTAAGGGTCAGCTTGATTTGGCTTTCTAGATTTCTAGGGCGATTGTGAAGCTGGTTTTCATGGACTTTGAGTCATGGAGATGTGGAGATACCTGTCCACGTCCTGGATTGTAGCCTGTGTACTCTTGTGTGTTTATTGTGCAAAGAAGTGGGTGTCTTAAGGTTATGATTAAGAACCTCTGGCAAGGATTCTTTTCATCTAAGGCTCTATTCATTGTCTACTTTTGTTTTCCCAATATTTGATAATAGACTAAGATCCTTGCTATAGAAACAGGTGTGAAGACTGCGTCGGTTTACAATCTAGTGAGGGAATACACATCCTGCTTTCAAGAAATGGAAAGTCGTATTTGTAATTTGCTCAATTACAGCTATTAAACAAGGCATCTGACACCAATAGCTTGGTGGATTATTTCATATTGGAAGGATTAATTAAGTCTTTTTCAGGTTAAGCTTTAAAAATTAACAAAGAAAATACACACCAAACACTCTCCTGCTCCCACAACACACTGGATTGTGTCCATTTAGTTTGTAAACACAGATTGGCCTAGTCAGATGCTCATTTGCAGTAATGGGAGCTTAATTCTTGTCTCCTTTGTCTATTAAAGTTATTCTTTGTGCTTCAGAAGCGCAAACAATTCACTTGTATTTTTCTTTAAGAAAGCAATTCTAACTTTATTTTGTTTACCTATCCTCCTGCCAAAAAGCTGAGAGCTTTTATTGGGTATTATTCAATTCATTTCTCACCACACCCTCTTAAAAAAGCAGAAGGAGAGCAAGCAATTTTTTAAAAATTTTTTTCAAAAGATGTATTTTATTTTTAATGGAAAGGCAGATTTACACGGATTAGAAGAGACAGGAAGATTTTACATTTGCTGATTCACTCCCCAAATGGCCACAATGGCCAGAGCTGAGCCAACCCATAGCCAGGAGCCAGGAGCCTCTTCTAGGCCTCCCATTCAGGAGTCAGCTTTTAAGGCCTTGGACCAGCCTCTGTTGCTTTTCCAGGCCAGAAGCAGGGAGCTAGATGAGAAGTGGAGCAGTTGGGATATGAACTGGTACCCATACAGAATGCTACTACTTGTGAATAGAGGCTGAGCCAAATGTCCCATTGCACTGACCCCAAGAGCAAGTATTTAACATCTTGATTTTGTGCCTCTGTAGTGCCGGATGTTGATTCAGAAATGCAGTCTCTGATTTGCCATAGCATGTGGTATACCTTGTTCCATTGGATGTGATTACTTGTGTTTTAAGTAGAACTAGGTAGACCTATAGAATATGGCTTTTAGCTGTTGGGTGTCTTGGTTTCTCTCGTCCTGGGACTTCATTGGAACACTATGGATCTAGTGCCAATGACTATCCTGATGAATCAGCACAGGTAAAGGCAGCTTCCCATTTAACCAGGATATTTCATTTTCTTTTCAACAGTAAGCCTATTAGGAAAAGAGACAATATCAGCCTCTTGAAATTGAATGGGCAGAAGGAACACAAACAAGGCTATGGAGGAGGAAAAAAGTCTATTTTGTGAAAAATTGATACTGGCAAACAAACACATTCAAGTATATTGACCGTTACATTTGTTAATTCAAGAAATAATATATAATGTGTAACATTAACTTCTCTGGAAATCCTTTGGCTTAGCATGGAGATATAAAATATATAATTGGAGGTATAAGATTAGGAATTCGGCATACCATGTAAGGGCCCAGTTTACATGCTGTCATTCGATATTCAAGTTCCTGGGCTCAAATCCCTCTTGCACTCCTAATTCCAGCTCCCTGTGGGTGTGCACCCTGGAAGGTAGCAAGTGACCCCTTAAGTGTTTGGGTGTCTGTCACCAATAGGGTACCCAGAGATTGAATTCCTGTAACATTGCCTATTGTGGGCATTAGAGGAGTAAATCCCCACACTATCTGGATCTCTCTCCCTCTCTCCTTCCCTGCCTCTCTTTGTGTCTTCCCAATCTTATTCTGTCATTTCCTTAACATCCAGTTACCACTCTTCCCATTCTCCATCCCACCCTCCCTTCTTCTCTGACAACCTTGCAAACAAACAAAATAAATATCACGGGCCTTTATAATTGTGTCATTTTTTTTATCATTTAAAATACAGCAGTAGTGAAATTTGGTTAATATTGGCCTAGTTGCCATGAGTTTTCTCTTCTGGTCTTCATCTTGCTGTCAGTACTTAATTTCCTTTTGGTAGACAAATAGCTCCATGTCTTGTTTTCCTTATGGATAAAAGCATGAAGCTGGGCCAGGTGAAAACTTCATTCTTTCATATTCTGTAAAGCAATCCCGTAGGTCTGAATTGTACCTTATTAGGACTGTTCTTGTGTTTCAATATGGCTGATTGGTTACTAGCAGCTGCAAGCACATTTTCAACCACCATTAGTGAAAGAAGAAATAAAGCAATGTAACTTATAGGAAGCACTCTAAGATAAATTCACTTCTCAAGTGTGCTGCATAGGATTTAAAGAGCTCGTGATACTGGCTTGCTTTTCTGTTCCTCAGGGTGGGGAGAGATGCAGACTAAAAGCTCAAACACAAAAGCAACATTTTTATATCTGAGAAAATGAATGCTTCCTACCAGAGCCTTTTGTGGAGGTGGGGTGGGCGGTAAGGGATTACCCTAATAAAGATTAGTCATAAATATGAATACTGTCTGGAGCTGGTGAAAGGAGCAGTAACCCACTCCTTCTGTTACTCCTGCGCTCCTCCCCTAACCTGCCACCTCTGTCTTCCTCTCCAGCCCCTCAGGCCGTGTTCCTTCCAAACAACTACTTGTCTAACCAGTTCCTTGGAATGTCTTTCCACAGACTGTCTCCTCATTCAGATTTCTTCTGAATTTGATTCTTTTCAAAAGTGGAAATCATATATATATATATAAAACACCATATCTATATATACTCATATATATATATATATATAATTTTAAAGCAGTGATAAATATTGGGCACAGGATCTCTTTTTCAGTTTAAAATGAAAAGTCCTGACCTACATACTACTTTTGAATAAGAATAAAACCAAATGCGGTTATGAGAGGACTTACCTGTTTCTTTTCAAATGCAAAGCATGTTTTTCCTTCATTCTGTTCTTTGGGGGTAACAGATATTAAATGCTCTTGATATAATCTTTCTTTCTCATCACGCACCTCCTATTTCTTCTCTACCTGGAGACTAGGGCTGATTTTATGAAGCTATCCAGTACAGATCGTCTTGGCTGACATTTTCATTAGCAAACTTTAAAATGGGAAGCAAAAGGTACAAATTGAGTATTGACACAAATTTCTCCACATGGCAAATTCAGTCTTTATACAAGCATGTGAAAATTCTTAATCTATTCTGAGAAGTTTGATGGCTAGGAAGTATAGATTTCAGAACTTGTCAGCAGGGTACAACAGCATCTTAGGGAATAACTGAAATGACAGTGATTTTTTTTTTTCTTTTTCGGCATCAGTTCATCCAATCCTACCCAAAAATTAATTTGTTAAGACATACATAGCATTTTCTTATTTTTATCCTACAGAGTTTATCACTGAATAAAAATAGTTTTTGATTTGAGTCCAGCGTAAGAGATAAAGAATAAAATTATCATTGTCTCAGTTGTGCAGGAGAAATGGAATGCCATTCACGGTGTTGTTCAAGTTGAACTTCTCAATTCCCCTCTTTAAAATATGAATAGCAAAGGATTCGTAGATACTTCTTTGCTGCTCTTGTTTTTGAAGGAATTCCCAGAATCATTTGAGTCACTTGGAACTTTTTTTTTTTAATTTTTAACTTTCTTTGGCAGTAGCATCATAGAGCTGACCAGAATTATCATTCAAGAAATTCAGCTTAAGAAAAAGAGCTAAACAGAAAATCATGAGGCTCAAGATTTGCTTTGTGGAATCCAGGGTGCTAAATTGCCTGATAGACAAGAGAAATAAGCCTTCATTTTAGAGTGGAAGAAAAAGTTCGAATTCGAACACTCTCACAAGCAGTAGTTGTAGTTGTCTAGAGAAAGTTTGGAATCTGGATGCAGATCATGAATTCTGTACCATTTAGATGTGGGAGCTGACACATGTCACTGTTCGTCTCTAGTTTCAGTTTTATCACCTGCAAAATAATCCAGATAACTGATAATCAAATCTACATACCTTTATGTCAGGATACAAACACCCAGCTTTTTTTTTAAAGAATAACTCACAAACTTGGAATTTCATATTGTATACTGGCATATAAAAAAATTTTAAGAAGATTTTATTTATTTTTATTGGAAAGTTGTATGTACAAACAGGAGGAGAGATCTTCCTTCTGATGATTCACACCCCAAGAGGCCGCAACAGCTGGAGCTTGAGCCAATCCGAAGCCAGGAGCCAGGAGCCTCTTCCTTGTCCCCCATGCGGGTGCAGGGTCTCAAGGCTTTGGGCTGTCCTCAACTGCTTTCCTAAGCCACAAGCAAGGAGCTGGATGGGAAGCAGGGCTGCTGGGATTAGAACAGGTGCCCATATGGAATCTTGGTGCGTTCAAGGTGAGGACTTTTGCTGCTAAAGCCTAGAACAATTTTTATTAGAGATTTATTTTAAATGCCAAATAGTTTGGGTTCTGTATTCAAGAAAAAAACTGAATACAGATATCTAAATCCTTTTGAAGATTTAGGTGTTTTTTCTTGTAAGTTCTATTGATATGTTTATTGTGAAAATCAAATGATATTGTGATACAAAGCATTGATCATAATTGCACTGCTCAATAAATGTTGGATTTTCTTAAGTATTTATTGTTTCCTCTTTAAGCGCTGAATAATACAGCCTGTTTAAATAAATGCAGTTTATGGCATTGTTTCACATAGATGTTACAAAGTTTCATAAATAACAAGATCTAATTCCGCTCTTAATTTTGACGGCAATGTTATTTCTACTACTGTGTAATTTACGTAATTTACTTAAAATACTTTAGATTGTACTTTCTTAAAACTTTGCTTTTTCAACTCTTAATTCTGATTTGTCAAATTATTTCACAATCCTGAATGAAATTATAACATACTATTTTTTATTTATTTTTAAAATTATCATTTTATTTTGATGATCTTAACATAGTTGATTAGGGCACAAAGGGTCAAGGGCTACAGGAAAGTGGGTAAGACCAATATTTCCACATTCTCTCTCTGTCTTTTCCTTTTTTTTGTTGTTTTTCTGTATCTGGGGGAAGGGAGGGAGATAAAAAGGGTTTTATACATTTTAACGGATGTTTCGAAAGAGGAATGAATCATGTTATATAACTATGTCCATTTACATATCCAAGCACATTTCCAAATGACCATCTTAGGCAATTATGATTCTGGGATTCCTTGTCACTAACCTTCAATGAAGATTTATTAGAATACAATAGAAATATGTCCTTGTTAGCATGGTAATTGTCTCTAAATTAAGATATTCTGTCCAACTTGATCGCTCACTTTCCGCATAAAATCTTATTGAGTGCATTTTTTTAAAAAGCTTGAAAATTGTCATAATTGATAGTATTCCAATAATGAATCACAAAGCAATTCATAAATGCAACAGCTTGTTCACCAGGCTCACATCTCTGAAAGCTGAATTGTGTCTTTCTTCTCTTAAGCATGTTAAAAACCGTATACATTTGGAACTCAGCAAATGTTTACTGAAGGCATTGTGGAGACCATCAGGTTATCTCTGCTGCTTAAATGCTAGCTCCTTCAGGAAGGCAGTACAGAGTCATGAACACTCCCTTGCCATTTTACTGTAAAAGTTGGAAACGGAACACAAGTCCTTCAATACTGCCTTTCCCTTCTTGGTTGAATTATTTTTCCATTCCCATATGTTGTCTGTTACTTTTCTTTTCTTCCGGAATGTGTAAAAATCAATTAAAAATGCTTCTTTGACATCTATTAAGCAATTTGCAAAATAATTAAGCAACAGAAGTTTAGACATTTGGTGAATTATTGAAAAGTATTGTGTGTTGAAGGCTGTTCTTTTTTCCTTTTGAAGAACATTTTTTTCTGGAGACTATGCAAATTTGAAGTGGCTAATCCAAGTCATGGCTACAGACTGCTAGGCAGGACAAAATGTTTAATGCTGCAAGTCGTCTCTTGAAATTCACTAGTCATTTCCAGTGTATAAATCATGCAATATGTCAGAGGTTTTGTTTGAATAATCCAAAGCCAATTACAGAAAGAATTTAGAAAATGATACCTATTCATCAAAAGCAAACAGATAAATAAAATATATTGTTTGAGTAACCTCTGCAGTTTAAAAAATTATTCCACATCCATTATCACTCTTGATCTTCATAACATGGTATGTCTGTCTGAGGCTATTTTAAGTCCATTATCTCTTTGAATTTTGGGTTTAATTAAATGTTATTAAAAGCCACTTAACTTCATTAGTGTACAGGTTAGTATGTGTGATCAAAAGTACTCATAATATTTTTATAGTACTGTTGAGCATGTAAAAATACGGACCTTGTTCTATTGTCCGTTTCCTTTAGTGTGGTTTCATGTTATGCTTCCTGAAGATAATACTTAGAATAAAGCTGAAAGAACAAAAACTTGAGGGTTCAAGGCCTCAACAGTGCTCATCATCACCGAAGACCCCTTCACTTTCAGTGGCTTTTCATGATGACCTTTCTTTTCATAACATCCATAAACTGTTCTAAAACTGCTGAGTAGAATAGGTCCTACTCAATAATGTAGACCTGCTCAATTTGGTCCTAGTCACTGATTGAATCCAAACTTATTTTGTTGATTGCTTGTTTATGTGAGAGTGATCTTGGTTGTCATTGAGCTAGCACAGGAAATACGTGAGCCCTGTCTTTTCATGTTGTTCAACAGGTCAGTTCATTTAAACATTCAAAAACATATTGTTTCATTCATTTCTCCTTCAATTGTGCTTTTAACTTCCTGTTTAGAAGTTTGTATGATATTCATTTTACCAGCTAATAGGTTTTGAAATGATATCATCCCAGGTAAGATGTGTTAGCATATCAGAAACGGTATTCGTTGAGCAAAGTGATAAATTATGCTTTTGTTTACATGGCTAATTGTAAGGATTTGGAAACACTTCTTTGATGTAGTAATAGCAGCTAATGAAGACAGTTAAATAAACAAATCATTATAATGACTCTAGGAGTTTGTATAGACATTCTGCTAATTTCTTCCTGTCCCTGGCCCAAAGCTTTGTGCATATTTCCCCAGAGGAACAGCTATTTGATGGAGAGATTTTTTTTTTTTTAAATAACCTAATGCTTTGTTCAGTTACAATGTTCATATTGGATTTGACTTTAGAGACCATCCAATAATTGGTGCTTTTTACCAAGAAGGAGAGTGGAGCTCAGAGAAGTAAAGTAACATTGCCAGCTACTGAAACAACTGTCTTAGAATCCAGGCTTCCTGATTGAAGTATTCCTCCTTTAAAGCATGATGTTCCTGTGTAGTGTTGCTTGAAACCAATTGGAACTTTCATTAGTCAACACATCATTCTAACCTGAGAAGGCCAAAGTTTTCAGTATTACACTATTGCCCTCAGACTGGCGTTTTACACAACTGTAGCACACATAGACATGGAGAAAGTATCAAGACTTCCTCTGATTGTTTGATGCTTACTTGATTCTAAGTTTTGTGGCTAGATTGCATCCTAGCTGATAGAAAAATCACTTCAATTCCTTCTTCAAGTTTAAGAATTGTACTGTGAGAATAAGTCATCCCTAGCCTTCAGACAGTCTTGTCCCACAGTCTTGGTGGTGCAATAAATTAGTTTTGCATGAGTCTGCTGCTTCTAGAGGGGGCTAAAAGGGGGGTCAAATCCTCCCTTTGTGGTAGGACAAGCTGCCAGGGAAGTGGTTGATATTGCAGACAGAAGAAGGACTTAAAGGAAGAAATAAGCAGTTAAGTGGGGGTAATAAGTACATAATACTACTACTTTGCACTTAGTGTCTTTTATCTGAGCATCTGAAGGCAGCTGTGTCCTCAACCTTCAAGGTCCTTCAGTGGGTGGAGAGAATGGAATTGGTCCTTTAGCACCATGGTCTTCCTCCATGATTAGTACCTCACTGAGGTTTTCCAGTGGTACCCCCCTTTTTTTTTCTTTTTCTGGGAAATGAAGCCTCTATGATGTGATACAATCACTGTTAAAGTCATCTTAATCTTAATACAATGCTTTCTATATAGTTTTTAATACATTTTTCTACCAAGTAAGGCATTTACTGTATTTTTAAATCTCTTTTTATTGTATCAGACGTATTCCCTCTGAGTAACTCACTTTCTTGCATTTATGTTTTGTCCTCAAAAATGTCCCTTGTGAATCTTATTTTAGGTCAGAGTCCTTAGACAGTAAATCTTTCAGTAAACTTCAGGCCACTATAGCTCCAGGCTCCAGGCAACCATTGCAAAGTGAAGCTATGTTTAATAAGCTTGATGGACCCTATTACAGATCTCTTTGAGGATGCTTTCAGTAATTTTCTACACAGCCTGTTAATTCAGACAAGAGGGTAAGTTGCCAAACCAAAATTGTTTCCTTTTAGTCCTATGACTCCAAATTCAGAAGTTGATGCCCATGAGAAATGGAAAACAATATTAGCTGCCACATGTAGCTTTGTTTCTTACTTAACAGACTCTAAAACGCTACTGTATACATCAATGCTTTGGCCATCTCAATATACTATTGATAATTTAAATCTGTTTCATTTTCCCTTTTACTTTAGAATTTAAAAATGAGCTAGACATCATTTGACAACCCTCACTGTGGGTTTCATTTTTTTAAAGTTTTTTTTTATTTCATTTGAAAAACAGGGTTACATGCAGAGAGAGAGATAGATAGAGAGAGAGAGAGAGAGAGAGAGAGTATGCTGTCTCCAATCATGGGTTGCTCTCCAAATTGTTTCAATAGCTAGAACTGAGACAATCCAAAGCCAGGAGCCAGGAGCTAGAAACCTGTTCCAGGACTCCTGTGTGGGTACATCGCCCCAAGCACTTGGGCCATCTTCCACTGCTATTTCTTCTGTTTTTTTTTTTTCTTTCCAATCTCCATTTGGTTTATGAGTGAAATTATACAGGTAGCTGTTTTCTGTTTGAATAAATGGGTAGAGTTTCAAGTTTTCCTAAGGGCCATGGAATTTATACATTGAAGAACCTGTACATTAAGATAGGACTTTTGACTCTAAGCCTTTATTCTTCAAAGCATATAAAGGGATTTGAAAATATAGCATCAGACAGAACAAGTCAATGTTTTAATTATAAAGTATGAATGGGATACTAACAAGTACTGTTACCAAATATATCCTCAAAACCAAGGTCCTCGTTTGTTCATTATTGATATATATTTTCCCAACACAATGAAAATCAACTTACAGAACTACATTTGAACAAGTTGTTTTCCATACTGAGTCTAGTTATTTATTGTTTGAGGGTGTTTATTTGCTGTTATTTTATTTAATTAGTGAAGACACAAAGATAGAAAGAGAGAAAGTTCTGGCATCCATTAATTTATTTTCCATGTGCCCACAATAGCCAGGGTTGCATTATGTCAGAGCCAAGAAGCCAGAATTCAGTGTGTGTCTCAGGATTGAGTGGCAGTGACCCGAATACCTGAGTTTTCAATCACTTTCCTCCAGGATGCCCAGGAGCAGGAAGTTTGATGACAAGCAGAGCAGCTTGGACTTGATCCAAGTACCCTGATATGGGACTGAGGCATCACAATTGGTGACTTATCTCCTGGGCTAAGCTCCTGCTATAAGACAACTGACAATGAATTTTTTTTAAATATTTATTTTTATTGGAAGGTTAGACTTGCAGAGAGGAGGATAGACAGATATTCTGTCCACTAATTCACTCCCCATGTGGCCACAATGCCCGGAGCTAAGCTGATCTGAAGCCAGGATCTTGGAGCTTCTTCCAGGTTTCTTACACAGTTGCAGGGCCCTAAAGGTTTGGGCTATCTTTGATGCTTTTCCAGGCCACAAACAAGGAGTGGGATGGGAAGTAGTACTGGTGGGGCATGAATCAGCGCCCATATGGGATCCCACGGAGTGCAAGGTGATGACTTTAGCCACTAGACTTCTGCACCTGGCCCAACAATAAAGTCTTTATGATTAAAAAATCAGACTTCTCCAAATTATTCTTATTTTCCTATCTTTGGCCCAAACCCAGGAGACAACTGCTGTTCTTGCTAGATTCTAGGTTCTACCCTTTAAGTATAAGGTGAAAACTATTCCTAGACAATCACCTAGGTCCTAATGTGCTGTGTTTTCCACTTCTGTGTTCATTTAGTTTTCTATTTACTTGGGGAAGCTCTTTAGCTCCAATTTTTTTTTTTATCGGTTTTGTTGTTGTTTTTATTTACTTATATTTTTGTCTCAAGAATTCTAATGCATTTGGATGTGTGCTATACTTCTTTGAATACTTGAGGCATCCTGTTACTAGTTTTTATTGACTCTTAATCTCATTTAATTCATGCATTGGTTGTACTTGTTTAAGATTAAATATGTAACTTCAAACATTTTCTCCCCCAAAATCCAGAGATTACCTTTTCCAAATATCATAGTGTTGTTGTAAAGAAGGCCTTTACTAGTCACCAGACTGAAAGATTTTATTCAAGGCAGAACTAGAGGCAACCACATCAGGTGTATAAGATGCACTTATGGTACTTTTGGTATGGAGGCTGTGGGCCAAATATAGAAATACATGAATGTTTTCATAGTTACATGCAATTAAAAATGTATTCTTCACATGAGATCCAATACAAAACAAGAAGATAAGGAGACTCTGATAATTGCAAAAGTTAAAACACTCATTTTCTATATTTGGACTTTATGTAGCTTATTTCAAAAAGACAAGGTTTGGTTTCGTAATTTTGAAATCCTCTTAATGATATAATTATCTTTAGGTCAGTTTTTCTTCCGGTGCTTAGAATTGTTGCTCGAACTTCATCACCATAATGTCATATACTCTTTCTCATCCTTTATCTTGTCATTTTCCTTTAGAAACAATGTCACAGCCCTTCTTCCCTACCTTGTTGTTTGTGCTGGGACATAAGAAGACAATGGCATTCTCATGATGGGTGTGTCAATTATAATCCTGAAAAATAACAGAAAAAGGATTTATGAGTGAATGCTTAATTGACCACTAACTGCTCAAGATTCATGGTTCTACAGAAGAGAAATGGATTCTTGTATTTGGATTTCCGAATTTATCTTAGCATCATGGGACAGCCCTTGCTTTTCCAAATCCTTTAAGGCTGGGAATCGGTATGAAGAAGACTTGTTAGGTTCTGTAGGTCTGAGTGGAAGTTTTAGTCCCAGGCCACAGAAAGTTTAACTCTGATTAGCCCTGCAGGTCAGTCTAAAAAAAAAAGGATATAGCATGCAATATCTGGTGGATCTGTTGGTGGGTATATGGTGACAATTGGGTGGACTTGGCACACTTCTATGTGTTGGGTGGGTGAGGATGGGGGTAAGTTGATGTTGATCTTTGATAATGGTGGTAGCAGAAAGTTATTGTCAAAACTTCAGTGTTTCTGACAATTCTTTCTGTTCACATGAAAAAAAAATCCATTTTAATCCAAAAAAATCTAATAAAATAATGCCATATGAAATAGAAGGTATTCTATCATGCACCTTTATTTACAAGGCAGGAAGTCTTCTTGCAATTTAAATTATCTTTAAATGTGAGGAAATTGCAGAGAATTCAAACGCACCATGCTTTTCTTCCAGCGTGCCATTCTGACTCCAATGGCTCTTTTGCCTGTCCTTCCAGGCTTACCTCACCAGGTCCCTGTTTTGTTTGTTATTGTTGTCATTATTGTTTTTGTTGTGTTGTTGTTGTTTTATTTTAAACGTGCTTTTTTGTTTACTTGTTTTCTTCTCTATTTTTATTTTTATGTGTTTGCTTTTTAAGAAGAATTTATTATTTTTTGACAGAGTTCCATGGGCTCTGGGATTTCCCTTCCCCCATGCTCAAGTCACCTGCATTCTCCCCTGATTTCCCTAGATTATTACAACAGTGCAGTCCTTCATTTACAATCATAAGCCCATCATTCTGCTTTTTAAGTATATCCTGACATTGTAGGTATGGACAGTGGTAGAAAGTCCAGCATCCGATTGTTAAGATGGATTTAACAGTTCGAATCGGGAGTCCATTGGAGGAATGCTTTCTTCCCTTTTCCCCTTTCCTCTTTCTTACAAATCCTCAACTTTAGAAGACTCTGCCTGCTAATTGGGAGTGAGTCCTTCTTGTCTCTGCGTTCTACAAGAAAGATTGTAGTTAATAGTTAAAAGGAAATGTGAGTGCATAAAAGTGTAAATGTGGGAAAAATGGCTACCAACACTGTGCATGAGCTTTAGCTATTTTTTAGTTATTGAATATAATTAAGAATTTGCTATCACGCCAACAAAAAATTATTAAAAATAAGTATTTTTATGAAAGTGTTAAAAGAAACTAAGTTCACTGAAAATGCACTTACATTTAATTCTAAGCCCATGAACATGGGAAATCTCTGCTCCCCCACTCTTGTATGTCTCAAAGGGATGCTCCAACACCTCAGTATCTTAGTCAGGTCAGAGTCTATTCAGACCTTATGACTGACATTGTTGTCATCACCTGAGCCTTCTGACATTGCAGCGTAAGGCCTTTACCCACAGAAGATGTCAAGATTCAGTGGGTACAAAGGCATGTAAAAAAAGAATACAAGAAATTCATGAAAATGAAGGTAGTGTTTCCATTTCAGTTGCACAACTCAATTGCATTTTATTGTTGTTTGTTTGTTTGAGCTAGCTGTCTTATAGATTGTACATCTCTTTGTGTGTCTCATCTCCCTCTTGCTGAACATGTGAGTTCAGATTCTGTATAATAAAGTCAAACTTTGGCAAAGGTTCCTTTTATCATTTTGAAACACCCATACTGGATTCTCTTTTGGGGAAAAATAATTTCATCATTGCTGACAAGAGCCCATGATCTTGAATTTTTGTTTACTTCTGATCAGTACCTGTGATTGCTGGAAATTAGTTGTATTTTTCAGAAGTGTTACTCAGCATGAGTTTTAAAAATCTGCTTCTGACAGTTGTGCAGTTAATGATCGAAGCCAAAAAAAAAAATGTTTTCTTACAAAATCAAAGCAACAGGATCCACGGGCCAGAAGAGCTGGCTTAACCACCTGGGTCAGAAAGGCACACCTTCTTGGTTGTTCTCCGTTCTAATCAAGCTGTGAATCTGGCTTGGGGAGTTGGAGTCATGTCAGTTTACAGTGTTTGTAACAGTAGAAAGCACAGATGATCAGTGTGTAGGGGGAAAACTGCTAAAGGTAAAAGAAACCATAGGAATGAGTCCCATTCTCCTTTAGGGTGCAAGTAAATACTAAAGGTGATCTGGTATGCGACTAAATCTTCTTCTGTTGGGAAATACCTATGAGAAATGATCTCTGTGAGAGCTGCTTGTGCAGCCAAGAGAACCTGAAGTTTACCGTCAAGTCCTGAGTTCCAAGCTCCAATCTCATGCATAATTCATGTGCGAATTTGAATTTCAGTATCATTTAACTCCTATGTAGCCTTATTTGCTTATCTGAAATTTGCGGGGAAAAAGATCATGCCCAAATTCACATGCTGATTATATGAATGAAGCATCTCTTAAAGTGCTTCAAATGATTTGTGGAAATTGCAAATAAATTTACTGTTGTTGAAAGTTGTGTTTGAAAAATTCAGCACAATTCTTCCCATGACATTATTTTCCATGGGCTTTTGAAGATGCTTTGCAGCAAAAAGAAAAGGAATGCATCCTTGGCCCACTATCCAAGCTGGAGAAATTGAGAACTAAACTAGGTGCAACCCTTGCCATGGAGCTGTTTTTCGTGTGTGTGCAGTGCACAAAAATTGAATACAAGAAAAAAAATCTGTATTTATGTATTCAAGAAAGTAGGTGAATACCTATGGATTAAAAGCATTCAACTTGACACTTAGGGTAACATTTAGGTTGATTTATAGAGATAGGTGTCTCTCTTCCCATGAACTATTGCCACAGAAGAAGGACACCAGTCTGGTGACATTTGTGCCTTGTGAAGTAATCCATGTCTCCCACTTTTATAAAAGAGCATGATGGTTGTCATACCTAAGTCACCTCAATCCATCTGCTGGAAGTAATAGGGATGCCACTCATCCTGGGTAAAGCTATGGATTCTGTCTTTCTCTTTTCTGATCATTTTGATACTTTTTCGAAGTAATTTTTCATGTTTTGTGTGTTGTTTGGATGTTTTCCACAAAAAAATAATCAAAACAGTTACAAAGCAAGGTAGCAGTGTCTTCCATAAGTGTCTGGAAAGTTTGAGCATCAGGCCCAGAAAGAAACCGAGAAAGGCTATAAGACTACTCTTATCCTTTGTATTACTTTGTAGTTAGGGACTCAGAAATAGGCTGGAGCTCAAACAAGGTCACTTCATAGTCACAGAGTCAGCAACATGATGCTTAAAAAGATACAAGCCACCATTACATAATGTTTTAAGCATTAGAATGTATGGTGGTGCAATCCTTAACAGTGTGGCAGAGATGATACGTGAAGTAGGTAACTTGGAATTGTTTCAGTAAACTCCCGTGGTCCGTGATGAACAGTAGGATGCTCTGTGCAGACAGCTTGGGAATTGTCCACACTTTCTTAAGTCAGAAGACTGTGACTTCCTGTAGCTGACCTGTGGCTGTGAGAGTGCACACATACCCTGCAACGAAAGGGGAGACCAGCAGCGGGGGAAATCAGAGAAGGTATTGGAATTCTGTAAGAGAAAAATGTAATTCTCCAACCTGGAATTCATCCAGAATTCCAGAATAAATATATCTCCTTTGTACTTTTGCCTAAGGATTTTTCCCCCCCTGGAATGGGTGGAGATGGTTTACGTAAGAAAGAAAAATGAGATGCTTCAAAATACAGCCTCCAGGAAGAATGAGGTATCTTCCATCCTGCCTCTTTCTCTTGCTAAGGAGAAAAAAAAATAAAGCAACTGAAAGAGAGGCCCAAATAATCTATACCATAAGCTTGGTCAAAACCAACAGGTATATAAATTTAACTGCTTCATGATGTGTTAAGAAAGAAAATCCCACAAGGAACAGATACTTGATATATACCTGGAAGGGGAATTATCTTTCCTTATCAGCAGTGAAAGTAAGATCATGGCTAAATAGGTAAATGTGAACTCTAAAAAGGCAAGGACCAGTCATTGCGGAGGCCAAGTATGTAAGAATATGAAGTCAGGTTATCAGTTGGAAGAACTGAGGGGAGGCAGTAAAAATCTTTTGTTTCAGGGAATAATTTACTGAAGGAGTCATCGCTGTGCCCAAATCCTTGACAACTGAGGACAGTGCTTTAAAGGCAAGGCGTTTCTTTTTTCAATATTCAATTTTACACAAAAGACAGTTGCAGTGTTAGGAGAAACAAACATAGAAAGATCTTACATCTGCTGGTTCACTTCCCAAATGGCCACAATGGCTAGACCTGAACTGATCCAAAACCAGGAGCTAGGATCTTCCCTGTGTCTCCTGTACGGCTGTAGGGTCTCGAGGCATTGGCCCATCCTCTGCTGCTTTCTCAGGCCATAAGCAGAGAGCTGGGTAAGAATTGGAACAACTTGGAATGAACCAGCACCCATAGGGAATCCTGGCTCTTGGAGGTGGAATATTAGTCAGTTGATCTATTGTTCTGGGACCAAAATGTTTGCCTTTTCTAGGGCTTTAGGTGGCATGAATTATTAATACCTAGAAATACATTGGAATATACCTCAGTGTTATGCAAATAGCTTGAGTGAATGTTTTTACATGAATCTATCCTCAAAATGGACTAGCTGAATATCATATAGGCGAGACTCAGACCTCTGGTTTCTGTTGCTGATCCGGAATTCTTTCCATTCATTGCTGGCAACTGACTGCAATTTCTATGCCCCTGCCTAAGTAGGAAGGAGTAGAACAGAAACATAGTATTAGTCTTACTATTGACAGCAGACAATCTTGGGTTTAAAAAACAATCTTGTGTTTAAAATATGATTTTGCAGTATGTTAGATGCCATAGTCAGAAAAACAAATGTAAAGAAATAAAATGATTAAAACTGTACTGAAATTTATTCAGAACCTATTATAAAATGACTGCTGCTAAAATGTTGGGTGGGGATTTAAATGTTACAATCATGGCTGATATTTTGTTTGGAGGGTAAAAGGTTCAAAAAAGAAATGAAGCTACAACAAAGTTCAGACACAAGTTGGTGTGAGGTAAAGCATTTATCTTTCCAAATATAGCGGTCAATGGAACTGGGAAGGAGGTATACATTTTTGTGAATAATTTATTATAGTGATAGGAGGAAGTAGTTTTGTTCACAGTATTTTCCTCTAAAATACTAACAAATATCTTAAATATTAGCTGCCAGTGCTTTTATAGTATGGCAAATTCTGTTGTACAATAATGTACTTCATTTTAAAGTAGTTTAATATCTGGAACTCAATGTGGTGATATCTAGCTGCCCTCAAACTAGTTTTGCTTTTTAAATGCATAATTCGGCTTCTGTTAATTCCTACTTTTATCCTACTTACTAGTGTTTAAAAAATGGAAGTTGGCATGAGCATTTGGCCTAGTGCTTCAGAAGCTGGGTAAGGCAGTTTTACACCCTACAATATGATCGAGGTTAGATCCCTGGCGCCAGCTTCCATCTCCCTTCAATGCAAACCCTGGGAGACAGCAGTGATTTCTCTGGTAGTTGGGTTCTTGCCTGTCTGTCTACCTCTGTCTCTGCCTTTAGAAAGTATTTAAATGTTTTAAAACGGAAGCAAATCAAATAGTCAATGGTATATTAATTAAGACTATACAGCAGCCTAAAATCATTAAAAAATGTTTAACGATCTAAGAATATATTCATATTAGCAAGTTAATTTTAGAGTTGCCCTGAATATACATGTACATGTTTGTGTGTGTGCACATGTACTCAAATATATTTCTTTACTGGTTAATGACATGAATACACTCTAAAACAAGCGTATCTGTGTAATATTTAACTCTAGAAGCAAATTTACAGCTTTTTTGTTGTTTGTAGGTTTTGCAACTATTGCAGAAGTATTTCAGAAATACTGACTTCATTTTCTTCTAAATAATTTATATTGTCTACATTTTAACAGCATATTTTTAAAATAAACAAAATAAAAAGCCATCCTTTTTATTTATGAAAGTAATGAAAGTTTTATTCCCATGTATAATGGATCTTCAGAAAATTCAAATTTCATATTATGAAAAATTTCATTTAACAACTTTTTGAAGTATCTTAGTAAATAATAGGAAAAAGAAAAGTGACTTGGAAATTTTTGGCAACTATATGAATAGATTAACATATTGATTAATAAGCAAAACTCAATGGGGGCAGGTATGGAATAAGAAAGGAGATGAATAAGTCACTTATGAAAGATACACAAAAGTTGATGAACATATTGAAATGCTTTTAATCTCACTAGCAAACAAGGGAATTCCTATTAAAAGAATGACATTTTTATTTACGAAGTTAGAAAATATCCTAGATGCTGTGGAAATTACCATCATACAATTGTAATTTGCTGTTTGTCACTTTGAAAACAATTTGATGCTACACCCAGCAAACAACTCAAGTCTATTACTTTTGTCTCAATGCTCTTTCTTGTAGGGATACTTAAGAAATCAAATAATGCTTGTGACACTATGATAATTAAAAATAGAAGAGATATATGGAATCTGATCTTTTTAAAAATCATGATTATTTTATGATATACTTCTATAAGCTTTGGGATTTCCCTTCCTCCCCTCTCCCCCCCAAAAAAAATCCTCACCTCTACTAATTCCCTCAATGTTACTGCAGTAGTAGAGTCCTTCACAAACCATCCTGATTCCCCATTCATTGTAGGTATGGACAATGGCAGAGAGTCCAGAATTTTCTTATTGAAATATATTTAGCAGTTTCATTGGGAGCCCATTTTTGAATTGGAAGTGGAGATGCATAGTTTTACTGACTTCTGTATACACAAGAGGAAGATTATTAAGTAGAGACTTTAGTTACCATAATTTGGTAGTTTATCATTGATTTTTGTCATTTTTTTAAATTGTAAGATTATTTGGGAAACATAAAAGCTTTTTTGAAAGAAAAAAAAAGCAAGATTTATTAATTTACTTGTAAGAGTGACAGAGACCTATATATAGAGAGAGATCTTCCATCTTACGGCTTACTCCTAAAATGACTGCAAAGCCAGTGCAGGCCAAGCCGAAGAGAGGAGCCAGAAGCTTTATTCAGGTCTCCCACATGGGTAGCATAGCCCCAAGCATCTTCTGTTGCTTCCAGGTCATTGACCATGATCTTGATGGGAAATAAAGCAGCTGGAGCACCAGTCAGGACCCCGGTGGGATTCTGGGATGCCACAATAGCAGTCCCATAACCCCCATACTTTTTAAAAAGATTTGTTTATTTCTACTGGAAAGTCAGATATACAGAGAGGAAGAAAGACAGAGAGGAAGATCTGATGATTCATTCGTGAAGTGGCTGCAATGGCCAGAGCTGCAACAAAACTAAGCCAGGAGCCCGAAGCCTCTTCAAGGTCGCCCAGGCAGGTACAGAGTCCAAGGCTTTTGGCTGTCCTTGACTGCCTTCCCAGACCACAAGCAGGGAAGTGGAAGGAAAGCTACAAAATCATATCCTAGATACAGCTTTTGGATGAAAGGCAGAACACATCCTCCTTCCTCTGCCCATAGGGTTACTCTATTTCAGAGCCTTGCTGGTGATCTTAAAATAAAACTGATCATGTATCTTGCTTTGATGAATTAATTGAGTGGTCTTCAGTAGCTTCTACAAACCCTAAATGTGTCAATTCTCTAAGACCAGAAGCAACGGAAATCATCTCTCTCAGAAGATGAATCGGAGCTTTGAAAGTTATTCATTGTATTTTCTTAATTGTAATGGTAGCTGATGTTAAAAATACATATTTTACTTTTTCTTTTTTTTTTCCAATTTATTACATTGCATTATGTGATAACGCTTTTTAGGTACTGGAGTTCCCCCCTCTCTTCCCCACTCCTCCCCCCGTGGTGGATTCCTCCCCCTTGTTGCGTATCCACAGTTCAAGTTCAGTTGAGATTCCTTCCCTGTGAGCCTATACCTAGCATAGAGTCCAGCATCTCATCGTCTGGATAAGTTCAACAGCTTCTTGGGGAGACCCTCTCTGCCAAAGTTAGAGCCAACAAAGTAAAATCCGGGTCAGTTACAAGCCCCAAAATAACATCAGCAACAATATACAATATTGTGGAACTGACATAGTATCAAGTAAGTAAGTTCTTAACCACATCCTGTGACTTCTTCGATGACATTTCAACAATTGAGGTGCGAAACAGTTTAGGAGGGGTATGCAGAAAAATTCTGAATACCTTGGTGAGGAGTACTTAATCTTTGTGTCCTCCGTAGTGAAGTGTGTATGAGTCATCAGGCTTTCTTTTTTGTTCTCTGCCTATCTATTCTAACTTGTGTGTGTGTTTGGAGGGGGGGCTCTGGAGCAACCCCAGTGGTCATTGCAGAGAGGGTGAGGACTCAAAGCTGGAACCTATAGTATCTTGGAAGTCCCAATATTTATCAGCTCTTGTATATATTCTAAGAAATGAACCTAATTTGACTAATACAGCATTATCAAACTGAAATGTTTATCCCTTAGCAAAGTTTTGGATACTGAGTGTAGACTGAAAGCATGGTTTTACCCTCTTCTTTAATTAAATCCTAAGATGATTCTTAAAGGAAAGTAACTCGTGTCTGGCTCATATAATAAGTACTTTGGTAAAGAATATACTGTCATGAATTCTGGTTCTCTTAAGGATCAAATTGTTTAATTGAACTTCATTGAGCCTTTACTTACTGCATATAATATGAGAAGCAGAAATGTACTCTGATTTAAAAACATTCACAGTCTAACAAGAGATACATAAATATATATTTCTAGCATTGAAAAGTAGAATTTTGTTACTGTTTTCAGATATGACTTCAATTAGATAATTGGAGAAGTACTCACAATGGTAAGATTTAAGTAAAGATGCTTTGATATATAAAATAAAAAGAATGAGGGCCCTTTAAGCTCAGGGATCAGAGTGAACAGGGAAGCGGAGTTGGTTAGGTGGGACCAGCAGTGGAATGTAGGGGTGATGAAACTGGAGGTAGCTCAGGGCTAGTGTCTGAAGGATCTTGAATTCCAGTCTAGGTAGTTGGCTTTCCTTAATGGTATTGAGGCTCCCTAAGGAGTAACACGATCAAAGTAGCTCATTAGGAAAGCTGGAGTGAGGGTGATGGAGCTCTAAAAGGAAGGGGTGAAGTGAAGATGCCATTACAGATTCCCTTTTAAATTTCACCCAGGTACCTGTTCTTTCCTACAGTTTTAACAGTTGCTATAAAACCAAGCCACTGATTTTTTGCTGTTTGAGTCAGAAAAGTCTATGTGAGATCAAGTTATACATTTTGTGGTTGGGAGTAGATTCTCCATTGTTTCTCAAAGAAATATTCTAGAAAGTAAAAAAAAAATGTATGTGAAAATATTCAAAAAATGTAATATGACTCTATAGTAATATGCTGTATTATGATTACAGAACTTTATTAGATTTGAATTTCCACATCCTTTAAATACGTTTTTTAAAAGGTATTTGAAAAACGGGGGTGGGGATAAAACAGAAAGAATGTTTTATAGAGAATTTTCATGTGTTCGTTCACTCACCAAATGCCTACACCCAGCCAGGGCTGGATCAGGCCAAAGCCAGGGATTCGATACTAAATCCATGTCTCCCATGTGAATGGCAGGAAATCAAATATTTGAGCCGTTACACCTAGGAATCTGAAATCAGAACCTGAGCTAGAACTGGGTCTCAGGTATGCCAGCATAAGATACTGGCATCTTAACTGTTGCACTAAAAGTCTACTCCCTCATTGTAGGGACTTTTATTTTTGTTTATTTATTTTTAAAATTGTATTTATTTCTTTGAAAGTTAAACTTACAGGGGTGGGTGGAGACAGAGGGATCTTCCATCTGCTGGCTTACTCCCCAGATAGCTGCATCTGCCATGGTTACTGGCACCCATACAGCTTGTGGCTGGAAACAGGTCCAATCAGCAGGGAGCTAGGGAGATACCCTGACTGGGTTATGGTTCCCACTGGTAAGCCTGAGGCCTGGAATGCAGGTGGCTTTCTGGGCTGGACCTGGCTGCAGTATCCCTTCAGCATGGGAGTGGATTGGATCTAAGGTTCACAAGATGAGGCTAGGCTTTAGTACACACTGGTACTCATGAGAGCCAGGATAGATGTAGGATGGGCTGGGCTAGGTCTCAGCTTCTGCTGAGCCACATGAGAACTGTGTCTAGATTGGACCAGGGGTGGCTGGGCTGTAATTCCCAACAGTAAGAACCAGAATGGGTGTGGGCCAGTTTGGCAAGGCCACTGTTCCTGCCACAATAGGAGATAGACCAAGTCAGCCTGAGCCAAAGACCCACCAGTTTGTACAAGATCTGCAGTGGGAAGAGATCTGATAGAGGAGCTTGGGGAACTCTTTTGTCAGGACCCAGTTCCTGCAGGACCCAGTTCCTTGTATGCAACATAATGCAAGAACAAAGAGCAGTTCAAACCAGGCTGGGTTACAGTATCCACTGGAATACGTGTGGCTCAGCTCTCTGGGTGGGCCATGGTGGCCAGTTCATAACACCAATTCGCAGATCTGAGACCAGGATAAGTGTGCAGGATGGGCTAGGTTGGTTCACAGAACTAGCCAATATATGTTAGGACCAGGACTAGGGGCTGACTGGGCCAGGTTGAGCGGCAATACACATAAGCATAAGCTGGAACTGTGGGCAGACCAGGCCAAGCCAGGCTACAGCACCTTCTGGCAAATGACATGGTGACATGGGCCATGCTAGATGGGACCAAAGCGCCCACCAGCACAAGTGAGACCTGATGTGTGGGAGAGTGTTAGCCCTGTAGTGGAGCTGTAAAGACTCCTGCTGGGCCACTCCTCCTGCCATTGAGCTTGAGAACTAAGACTATGGGCAGCTTGGGTTGGGCAGGGCTATAATACCTGTTGTTCTGCCTGTGAACTGGTTTGGGGGTAGAGATAGGTTGGGCTAACTGTATCCACTGGCATGAGCCAGAATAAGGGCAAGTGGGTTTGACTTTGCACAGCATCAGCTGGTGAGTACTGGGACTGGGGACAAGTCCTGTTGAGCTAGGCTGCAGAACACTTCAAGTACAAGATCCAGGACTGGTAGTTGGCCCATTAGGGAATCTCTGGGCACCTCTCTGTTGGGCTGAAACTCTCACTGTGAACATGAAAACCTACGTGGGGTTGGGTCTAGCTAGACAGGTGATGAAACCTATTGTCATGAGTGTGGCCTGGAGGATAGAGTTGATTGAGATGACTTAGGCTTCAATGCCCAATTTGTGTACAAGAGCTGAATGGAAGGTGAGACAGAGTGTGCTAGTCCATTGTACATGCTGGCAGGCACAGAAACCAGGACTGGGGGCCAGCCCACTAGAGTTACTGGGGGGTTGCTTTGACTAGACTGCAGCTTCCAATATATGTGAGTGCTGACTCTGGAGGACAGGGCTGGGCTGAGCCATAAGAAATGGGATTGGGGTCCGGCATGGTAGCCCAGCATTTGGGGTCCTCGTTTTGGGCACACGTGATCACATATGGGCACTGGTTCTAATCCTGGCAGCCCTGCTTCCCATCTAGCCACCTGCTTGTGGCCAGGGAGGGTGGTCGAAGATGGCCCAAGGTTTGGGACCCTGCACCAAGGTGGTAGACTTGGAAGAGACTCCTGGCTTCGGATCGGCTCAGCTCTAGCAATTGCAGCTGCTTGGGGAGTGATTTAGCAGATGGGAGATCTTCCTTTCTGTCTCTATCTATTTGACTTTTCAATAAAAGTGAATTTTTTAAAAAAAGGAAATAGGACTGGAGATAGTTATGATAGATGTGACCTAGTAATTGCAATGACTGGTGTGGATATAGGCTGATGTGGGTGGCAGAATGAACTGGACCCCATGTAAGTGGATGCACGTACAAGAGATAGGCCTGAGATCAGATCAGATGAGATTTCTTTGAGGGTCCTCTCAGCTAAGCCACTGGACTCAAAACTCCAGCTCCGGGGAGGGTGGCAGGACTTGTAGTCTGAAAATGGAGTGTATGTGTCAGAACTGGGCCTTCTCAGTGGCTCTGACGGAGCAGTGGATTACTCAGAAGCACATGGAGTATATGTCAGACCAATGATTCTACAGGGGACACCTGGTACCACTGCAGAGGAAGGAGGACAGAACAAATTGATCAACTACCTCAGTGATGCGTAACAGCCAATTTCTGAGTGAACAGAGACTCAGAAGTGGCCTGTGTCAGCTAATAAACCTTGGAAGGATATCCTCATCCTTGTGTCTGTGAGATCGATAGCATTTCAGAGCTATTAAAACTGCTTGAGCAGAACCTTTGGAATATGCTCCACATTGGGGACTTTTGGATGACATCCGGGTACTGAGGTGGTTGGGTGTCTGGGTGTGGCTCCTCCCCTTATCTTTCTACTTTCACCAGATACAGGAAAATTAAGAAACAATGGTCTCACCCACTTTCCCCTGATCCTGAACTCTTCCCACCCTAGTTAATTATGTAAAGATCATCAAAAATAAAATAAAATAAAATATGTGGCTAAAGTCCTCACCTTGCTTGTGCTGAGATCCCATGTAGGAGTCGGTTCATATCCCAGCCACTCCACTTCCCATTCAGCTTTCTACTTGGACCCTGGGTAAGCAATTGGGCGTGGCCCAAAGCCATGAGACACTGCACCTGCGAGAGAAACCTGGAAGAAGTTTCTGGCTCCTGGCTTCAGATTGGCTCAGTTCCTGCCGTTGCAGCCAGTTAGAAAGTGACCCAGAAGATGGAAAATCTTTCTCTCTGTCTCTCCTTCTCTCTATATGTATGACGTTCCAATAAAAAATAAATAAATCTTAATGAAAAGAAATGTACTTTAAGTACCTTAGTGTTTGCGCAACTCAACGGCTTCAGTGGTACGATACAGAGAGGCACAAATTGAAGGCCAAGAAAATTGTAAGTAATCCTTTCAGCCCCTTCCTGTATTTTGGACAAAGTCAGAGACTTTTATGTTGGTAATGTCTTTAGAAATTGTTTAGTCCTGTTCCTTATTTCACCAATGAAGACTCAGCAGCAAGGGAGGTTAAGTAATTTGCCCTAAAGGCGCAGAGCTGGCTCAACACAGAGCTGGGACTGCCGCCCCTATCTTTTAACTCCCAGTCCAGTGCTCTCTTCCACAACCACCTGAAGTTCTCAGTGAGCTTTGAAGATATTGCCTTAAGTTTTGTGCAGAATTACAGTAAGTGTGTTATAACATGGAGGGCTATTGAGAAGGAATCTGACTTATATATCCACGAGTTCTGCTGGAAATCTTTAGACAGTGAAAAATGGTTTCCTTCTGATTCTATATCATTGACATTTGACACCACAAACCTTAGTTTTAAAGGTACAAATTCCTTTAGTTGGTAAAAGAATCCAGTAATGGCTTTGTGGGCAGTTGTGCTAGCAGCCTAAGCTCTGTAGCAGGGGTTCATTCAGATCTGCCCAACAGGCTACATGAAATCCAGCTTTGGGACTGGAAAGTTAGAGGTAGAGTCTGTGGCACTAGAGCCTGAGCCAAAAATATGTTTTTCAAAAGAAGCCTAAAAGATTCTTGGGGCCCCCAAATATTTGAATTGCTAGGCTAGAACTTATCTTCAAGGGAGCAACCATCTGCTTTTCACGATTGATCTTTAAACTGTCAGTGAGTACAGATTTAAATATATGGTGCACAGCACTATACTGAGGTTTGTAAGTAAAATTATTTTCTTTATAGACAGTGTTTATCTGGTTAATTATGGGGAATGGAAGAATTAGCCTGCCCACCCAATATTTGAGTGAACAACTGAATGTTTTGTATGATATGAATGTGTAGTATTCCATGATTCCTATATTCTTGAATATTCTAAAAATTATGTAATGGGAGAGGTACTTTTGCTGTTGTTAAGTACTCAACATTAATATGAGTAATTTCGAAGTTTTGAGATTTATATCACCTCTCTGACCACCCAGAGAGCACATCCATTTTTTGGACTGCAAAGCAGAAGTAAAAACAAGGTAAACTCAAGGTCACAAAAATATTTGCAAAATTGATTTCTGAATAGAATATCCTAATTTTCTTTGAATCCTCCAAAATTTAGAGGAAATGAAATTATTCATTTATAGCCAACATGCCCAGAGAGAGAGAGAGGAAATTGGCTTCCTGAGTGGTGAGAGAAAATGAGGCTTAGATATGTCTATTGAATTATGAACATTTGGTAGTAAGAAGAAAGTGTTGTAATGAATCAAATAACAGCATTCAACCACATTTCATACTTGCTAAATTATGACAATTGAGTCCAAATTCTATATGGATGTTCTTAGCATTCATATAGATATATGTTAAGGTGCACAGAAAATTTCCCTGCTTCTTTATGGTCTATTTTATTAATCATTTAAATAACAACATGCTTAAGAATATTATTTTATTACCCAAACACAGAAATGATATTTTCTAGGAGCATTATTAAAAAGAGGGTAAGAACACATAGAGAAAAAAAAAAAATCCAGCGCATGCTTTTTTTTTTTATGAATGGCATGTTTCCCAGAATTTTCATTTCCTGTTGTAATATAGGTGTTTGTTTGTTTTTACAAGTTAACGGGACTAAGAGTTTGAATTGTTGCTAAAGCACGCTTTGAGAAGACAAGTGGTTTGTATTGGCATTGCTTGATATGAAACCACTGGTATTTCTTTGAGAAGAATAAGTTGAAAAGACATCATCTATCAGTAGATTTTAATGTTTATATTTTAAGAAACGACAATGGAATTGAGTACTTTCGTCTAATTCCTCTTTTTGTGTAATAGTTCTTTTTAAAACCTCAAGCCTAGATTGAAAAAATTAGCAGACAAAAAAAAAAATTCTTCTATAAAACTTTCCCTGAAGTGTTGCTCTTCAGTTACAAAGTATAAACTAACTTTCTGAAATGCTTTCTCTGAATCTTGGTGGAATAGTTTGTTTGGGGAGATTTGGTTTTTAGGACAGAGTGCACTTTCTTATGAAAGAGACAGGGAAAGTTTTCCTGTCTGTCTCTGTCCTCTGTGTGTGTGTGTGTGTGTGTGGTTTTTTTTTTTTTTCTTCTTCTTTCTTTTTCTTTTAAAGATTGGTGATAAGGAATTCTAACTACTTAATGAGATGGGAGAGGCCTCACTCCATTGGAGTGGAGGAGTCCAGGTGGAAGTTGATGGATTGGACAGGTAAAGAGAAGAGTCCCGCCCCCTCATGCCTATAGTTGAGTATATATCAGGGAACCTTAGGTTGTGTGCAGAGACAGAAGGAGAGAGAGGGCCTTGAGTGCTGTTACCTTCTTAGGAGATTCAGACTGTTAGGGGTCTCCGAGGGGGTGGGGGGCTGGTAAAATCCTGGAACCAGAAGAGAAGACAGCAGCTTTGATCAATCTTACAGCTAACATGTTGTACCTGGAAAACAATGCCCAGACTCAATTTAGTGAGGTAAGGATTTTTAGATTTTAGCATTCCAATTAGAGATTGCCTTTTTATTTTATTTTTTTTTTATCTTTTTAGATTAAAAATATGTTTGTTGTTCTTGGTCACCCAGTGTAATGTTTTTGCAAGTTGTCTATAGGAATCTCACTTTCTTCGCTAATGTTTCCTATGGTGCCTCTAAGATTTTCTATCCTGCTCTTTTTCTTGCTTTTTTTTTTTTTAAGTGGGAGATGAAATGTGGGAGAAAAGGGAAAAGAAAAAAAAAAAAAAACCTGGGTGACATTATGTCTTTGAAGAAACCCAATATCCAGCAGTTTAGAAAACCACTTTTGATAAGAACAGATGGAGCGGGCAGATCCCAGTGCTGGAGACAGTGAAATGACTACTGTGCTGGGATTCACATACCAGCAAGACAAACAGCTCGACTGGCTCTTAACTTCTTAGCCTAGTACTAGCTCCAGACTTCATCCTAAAAGCAAATGAAAACTTTTTTTTTTTCCCCTAAAACAACAGGCGAGATACTTTTAAAGCCATTTTACTTTTTAATTATCTCAGCGCCAAGATCCGCCTAAATCCCAAGGGGACTTTAGTGAAGTCCCTGTTTTCTAGAGATTGAAGTAGACATTTTATGTGCTATGACAAAATTGTTTTGGAAAAAGAATGCATTACTCAGTATATTTAAGAGCATCTATGAAAAGCGTTGTTTTTACATGCGGAGTTTAACTTAGGGTACCAATGCCTTGCCTTTCTGATCGCATCAGGTTTGTCTTCAGGATTTAGCCCACTGGACCAAGTGATAAGGTGGGAGGGGGACGCCCTTCTGAAGCGACGGCAGGGCTTTGAGGAAGTTTCCTAAGGTGGAGGGAGGTCTAACAACAATATTAGTTTACATTCCCCACAATGGGGCAGCTCTGTTGACACTAATCAGATAGGGGGGTGCTGTGGGGGAGAGGTCGGTGTTTCCGAGGAAAATACACGCAGGTGAATGCTTGAAAAGTTAGACAAGTGTACTTAACCTGAGATTCTTAAAAAAAAAAAAAAAATCAAAACAAGATGCATAGGGCTGTGGTGCAGACCGCAAGCGGAAGAGCCCGGCAAAGGGCAGCCAGGCCGGACCGGCGCTGTGGTGCTGACCACACTATTGTCTAGACACCTGAACTGTGTCAATATACCAGGGGAAATATCAAGTGATCAACAGAAGGAAAAGGAAACGTGTATGCTCCTTGCAAATATTCAAGCAGGCTTGCCTGCCGTCAGGAGAGAAACTCGTGTTTCTTGTTTGGCCTTACTATTTAAAGTGAGCTTTGTAAAACTGGAGGAGATTCTCCAGATGTTCTGTTGTTTCTGTTGGACGCAACTGTGTCTCGTTTCCGTCATTAAGAAAATGATTTCTCTTTCATAACCTCCCTCAGCTTGTCTTTGTTCACAAGCTGTCTCTCAGGGTTTATTCCAGCGTCTGAGGTCTGACTATGTGTATCTCTGTAGAATGGAAAGAAGCAAAAGTTGGTTCAGAGGTCTCTAAAGGAAACTTACAAAGTTGATGCAAAGTGGGGAAAAAAAAAAACCTTAAGTCACATTACAATGTCAGGGAAAAAAAAAAACTGTGTAAATGCTTTGAGGAGAAGGTATTGATAGGAATTCCACCTTTTATGACAGGGAAGAAGTCGCCGTATGTGAGAATAGGATGGACGGAAATATTTCTACACTGGTTTAAATTTTTCAAAATCTTTAGGCAAATGCGTGGGCAGGAGCTCCAAGGTATGGCTTATCTGTTGTCTTCTGGAATGTTGCTGAGGCACACAGAGGATAGCTGTGAAAAACATGGCTGAATTTCCCTACCTGCCTGTGTTGTCTGGCCGCTGTCTTCAGAATTTTCATATCCTTCCGCCGACGTGCGTGTGTGATACAGTATCGTCACGGCTCATTCTCCATCCTGTTACTTAGGCCGGGTTTCTTTTCTGTAGCGGATTATACTTCCGAGTCCTCTGGGACGGTGGAGTTCTACATCTGAGAACTCTACGCGAAATGCCGAGGGTGATAGGACTCGGAAAACCTGGACATTTTTATGGAAAATTTGTAACATTTGGGGATTTATGTCTAAATATTCAGTTGCTATAACAACGGCACCACTGCATTCAGATTGGGGAAATTAAGACTAACAAAGGTAGACAACTACTACTGAGTTAAAAATCTTTAAAAACTATACCAGGTTTCTGACTTCACAGGGTTTTGTTTTTTGTTTTAAATTTAATTTACTGGTAACTTTTCTGAGTTGATAACTGAAAAAAAAAATATATATATATAAGGATATTTCCTTCTTTCCTCTCCTTGATTTAGCTTGCTAGGTCTATTCCTCCAAGCAAAATGGGATTTGGAGAAGGTTCTAATGCAGAGAAGAGGGTCTGGAGAGGATAAGAACATGGTCAGGATGTAACAGCACTTGATATTCTCCTGTTGGGTGACAGGGAAACGGCCTCCAGCAAGCTCCACCGTCTTGCTAGGTTGCTCTGAGACTCATCAGACATGGAAGTGGGGAGGCTTGGTAGGCAGGGCCTTCTTCGCAGCTTAAGGTTTAGTGCAACACTGTTTTCAAAAAAGATGGAGTGGATGAGTGTGTGTGTGTGTGTTCGTTCCGGGGTGGAGCAGAGAGAGAGAGAGAGAGAGAGAGAGAGAAAACAAACCTCTTTGCAAAATGATGTTTATCACATTTTCCCATCTGGGGTTTTGAACAAAGATGGGAAGGTACTTTGGTGAGCGAGTTCCAGTGCTTTTGAACAGAATTTTTAAAGGGAAATTCCAGCTGTCTATACACAAGCACTGAATGTTGCAAATGGAAGTTAGAAATGTTTGTTTTCTGTAGTTGTGAGAGCTTACTGGAGAAGTTTGTAAAATGTTAAAGTGTGTATTCTCTTCTAGTTCCATTTTTCATAAAATTTTTCAAATATCCTCATGTAATATCATGTTCCATTTACTTATTTTTTTTTTTTTACTTTAATGTCCAGGAGAGATTGAATGCTCTAGAATCATTCCCCTCTAAAAGCTGTTGTGCAAAGCTGGTTGAAAGCAAGACAAGACAGCAACATTAACTCTGGGAGTCAAGGCCATTGTCATTTGATTGACTGTTGGGCCTGCCTGATCAAGGAAAAGTGTTTCCTATCCCAACATGGTTTCCACTGACTGCGGAAACACAGTCTGTTTTTACTTGGAGTGATTTTTCCTCCTGATTATTACTAAAAATATTAGTTTAAACTTTTCCCTTTTGTGCTTCTGTGATATTTAGCATCCCGAGCAAAAAAACAGCGTCATGGTTTAGAAGCAGAGTTGCAGGCTTAATTCAGGTGTGTGCCAGGCTGTACTCTTTAGTGAGTGCTGTGGCCTCAGATTGCACTGCTTATTTTCCAATTGGGTGCCCTCAAGCCCAGAGGGGAGTAGGAGAAAGAGATCTTAGATCATAGATCAAACCTCCCTTCACTACTATTGAGAAAAAAACAATTTGGTGATAATAGATAAGGAAAAGCATGTTTGTTGTTTTGTTTTTTAGAAGAGCAGTGATCCTCAACAGTGGCGTAGGAAACACAGTGGAACACATGGATGGGTGCTGGGGGCTTCTATTGCAACCAGAAAGATGGGGGACTTTTTTTTTTTTACATCATACTGACAATATTTTCTGAATGCAAAGTTGCTAAAAACTTTCTTAAAAGACATTCCAGAGTTTAGATCCTACAATCTACCTATTAAAGAAGTAGAGATCTGAACTTTTGTTTGTCAGAAAGGGACCTCAGTTTAACATTGAGAAAATGTGACCACAAGAGTATTTTAGATTGGTTTTATATGCATAGGATTTCTTTGGGTGGAACCTGAACTGATGGAATTTAAACAAATGAGTAAAAAAAAATCCTCCCTTCATACTACCATTATGAAATTACACTTTTTTTTCTCCTGCTTCTGTCAATATACAAGGAAGCGTGAGTAAAGGTAAATAAAGGCATCCCAGTGAAAATAGCCTAGTTGTTTCTGTAATGTCCATCAAAGTTTACTACTCTGAAGATGAAATATTTTCCTAGTTAAGTGAACTCTCAATTGACTTTTGATGTGTAATGAGAAAAGTTCAGATGACTGAAATAACATTCCTATCCAGTGAAAATTTAATGATGGCTATGAAAGATTTCCAGTAAGGTAATATAATGATATAAGATAATGGACTGAAGTGTCAAGGTGAAGCAATTAGCATAAAGTATTGAATTATTTCTAGTATTCTTTTAGGAATGCAATTTTGAGGTACATAAAGATAGTGAGCTGCAGCTTATTAATATGTTACTTCTCTGAATATGTTATATTTTCACTATTTTGTTTGTTTTGTACTGTGTCAATATTTGTGAAAAATTCCATTTTGAAGGAGAAGCAAAGGTTATGAAAAGTGACTGACTTACTCTTTTTAAATAAATGTTTACTGAGTCTCTTTTGTGTATTAGATGGCTTATAAGATTTGAAAATGAATAACAAATATTTCCTCCACTAAGAAGTTTATCATTCACTGAGTGAATATCCCAGTTATGCATACAGTTAGAATATCTAGAAGATACTATTACCATCTAAAATATGGGCATCTGATAGTAAAAAGTGTGGGAGGGAAAGAGTCCCTTGGGGTTGGAGGGTCAAGAAAGCCTCCAAGAATGTGGAAGATGCAGCTGAACGGGAGAAGGCAGATGGGTCCTTCCAAATACTGCAAGTGTAAGAGGAGAGGGAATTTCAGGTAAAGAATAAGCATCTGCCCAGAAATATTAAATAGTTCAGGTGCAATTGAGAGCAGGTGATGACTAGGAAAGTTGAGTTTGTAGGGCTGAGCGGTCCGAAGAGAGCCATAACACTGAGAGGAGTTTAAATTTAATGCAGTGGCAATACAAAGCCATGAAAGGATTTTGAATAGAATACTGATGTGATTGGAGCTCTGGTGGAGAGCACTTTGGTGGTATAAATAATTTTGTTTTAGACAGTCTAAAAGTACATGTTTCTCGGAATTGCACATTTGCGTTGTAGGAGTGTCCGTTACTTTGAGGTTTTAGAAAGGTAGGGATGATTGGCTTTGGGATCCTCATACAAGTCATGTATTCTCTGCCCTTTGATCTCTTCAATATTGGATCTTTATATAGACCTTGATTCTTCATTTGATTCTTTCTGTACAATGACCTACCCCAAAGTGAAAAAAGAATATTGATTGGATGGAAACCAGATATAATCATCTGTTTTATAAAGAAGGAACACATGATTTATATTATTTCCCTCACTAAGGAAGTATTTCCAAACAACCTAACATTTGCTAAGAATTAATGAAGCACAATCACAGCGATAGACACTGTGAGGAAGACAAAGATTATGTCACAATCGTTAGCCTCTGAGAAGCCATGGTTCTAGGGAGTATGTAAGCTCTCTACAGATGCTCCAGTGTAAAGCAGAATTGGCAAGAAGCACTAACACTCTCAAACAGTGAAATGGAGTTCAACTGTCATGAAGGTAGTGTTGTGAGGTTCAGAATCTAGCCAAGAAAGCTGTTCTATCTAGAGGGTAGAAAATTACTGCAAAAACCAGAGGAATGAGCCAGAGGAAAGAGCATGGTATTTGGATTTGAAAAGAGAATATTTTGACTTGGCAGTGAAATGCAGTTAATATTTGTGTTACAATGCAAAGCTTTCATAGAAATGGAAAAAAAAAGATGGCAGGGACTTCTTATACTACCACGAGCTATGTCACGTGTCACGTGTGTTGAAAGTGGATGGTGTTCAGATTTCAAGATTCAAAATTTTGACTATGTGCTCCATGGGTAAAAAAAAAAAATGGCATCCTTTACACAAGAAAGATAAGATTCAGTCAAATGATTAGTTGGACTTGGGGAGATAGCAGACTGCCTGTTCCTATTGCTGGGCTTCTATGGATACAGGTACAATGCCTCCTATTGTATTTGGGCATGACATTTTTTTTTATTTTCAAATTAATCATATCTAGAAATAAAGAACAGATCGATTTGCTATGTTAGTTTATAGTTAACTGTATTTAATGGTAGTCGAAGTATCAGGACACTAAGTCCTTTTCTCTGGTTGCAGGTCCAAGTGAACATATTTACCGTAGAACTAAGTATGCAGGAGGATATATCCAGTGTGTTACTTGTTCAAAGTGAGAATCCCAGCTGGAAAAAAATTAGGTCAAGAAGAAATCAAAATGTTTCATGCAAAAGACAAAGCCAACAAGTTAGAATAAAAGGCAGAAATTTAAGATATGGGTATAGTGGTTTCAAAGTCTTTGCCATAAAAATTTCAAATTTATCTCTGGGACAAGGACACGCATCCAATATTTGAAGAGAAATATTTGGAAATGGCATGTCCTCATATATATTTATATTTTCTCTTTCCACAATTTCATTTCTCACTTCCTTCTTATCTAGGAAAAAACTAAAGGCTACAAAGAGGAAAATGCTAGGAAGAAGAAGGACAGATAAGGGTGGGTCATGGGTGGGGGGAAGTTGTTAGCTGGATTCAAGGCAAAGGGAATAAATAGGATGAACTGGATTCCATGATAAATCCAAGACCTTTAGGCCTACTATCCATTTCCTTCTCTTACAACATAATCCTCCACTTACATATATTTTGAAAGTACCCAACCTTAAACTACTGTTCTGTTTTTTAACTCTTTGCTTACTTTAAAAGAAATATTGAGGTTTCACAAAAGACACTTTAACTGTGAAGTAGTGAAGTAATTTTGTGAAGTAATTCATGATTAAGTGAAGCATCTCATTGGACTTTTCAGAAATTTGAAAATATCTTTATTTCATGTTTCATAATGACTCACTTTAAACACTGATTATAAATAGCATTGTTGAAGTTTCATTTCCAAAACTGGAGTGAAATTAAACTATTATGGAGTTTCAAACAGCAATGGTTTCATGAAATTATGTTTGCTCGCCAATTTAGAAACTCAGCAAATGGTGCTAAAATAAACTCTGTTGGTTCTAGTGTTGGTAGTGGTGGGGGGAGAAGATGCTTTTGGAGTGTGAGCAAAAGCATGTAGAGCATAAATTGATATTTCATGCAAAACTTGTAATATGAATTACATTTTGTCTGTGTTTCTTAAATGGAAAACAAAAAAGATCTCCTTAGAAAAGCTGAAAGAGGGAAGTTTGACTCAGCCTGCATTAGTTGCCAGAGGCAGGAATTTGTGAAACAGTCTTGTCAGCTCTTCTGGACACACTACAAAAGAAAAAGTTCTACTTTCTTATTGGTGCTAAAGCCACTAATAGGAGCAGTTTAATATAATACCCATCTTAGAATCACCACCCCCAAAGTGAGCTGGCCCTGGACAGAACTCTGCACAGGCATTTTCTTTTCCCTTTTAAGCTTGCGCAAAAACACCCAAAGGGGCCATTTCCAATCCAGGCGGTGATCTTTCTCAAGTTCATTCTTTCTCAGATCACAGAGACAATGGGGAATATGCCCTGTTTACTCAAATCAGTCTGGATTAGTGTCACTCTATTGATGGAATCAGAATTAAAAGGAAAATCATTAGCCCCTCAAAGGGAAACATGAGATATTTGGAGAATGGATTGATTAGTTTTAAAGAGGATATGTAAGGCTCTGTCCCCTGACTAAGGTTGAGGGACACAGGGTCTATACACAGAAACTGTAATTCTGGGTAGGGAGAAAGGTTGAAATAAACTTTTGGTTTAAGAAATGCTTTAGCAGAAAATAGTTATGTGTTTGAGTATGTTTGAAATCAGCATAGGAAGGTGTTTTTCTGAGTATTGTGTACTCCAAGCCCTCTAGTCCTAAATACTTAGGCCAATCTCTCAGTTCCAGCTGAGGATCAACCTTACCCTTAAGAACATCTTGGTTCCTTAGATGACAATAATCTCTGTCTCTGCTCTCTAAGCTCTTTGACGTCTCTGTTTCTTGTACAAGGCTCTCTGGGTGTACCAGGAGCCTCCCTGCCATCTTTCCAGTGAAGACTGTTGGAGGGCAGAAGTGGTGTTACGATTGTATCTCCCTGTCCTCTGTAAAGATAAGGTTCCTCTAAATTATGCTCCTTGAATGCAGTGGGACTTACGTCATCTTTTATATATGCTTAAAGGAGTGTCTTCAGGTAGAAATATGGCAGCTGTATACACTGAAAGAAAAGATGAATTGTAACTGACCTGTGCAAAACATACAGCAATCCTGTGCATATATACAAGCCTCATTCATCTGTATGTTCTGCAGGTAACTCAGTTGTGTGGTCTCCTTAATATCTTATAACTCTCATTCTTTCAAGTTGACCCAGTATTATTTTCATTATACTTCAAGTGGCAGTTCCCTGAGTAAGAAATGACTTTTCTTCTAACAGATACATGATGTAAAGTTTATGCTGTTTGTACATAAGACGTTGCCCAGTGAAGTCAGAAATACATTTCGATTTGAAGAAAGTAAACAGATGAGGATCTTTATCTAGTGGCACAGTCACTGTTTGGAAGTGTTTGCTTTGTTTCTTTGTTGCTATCCTCTTGTATGGCTTCGGATCATCATGCGAGATGTGGGTACTTGGATGCGGGTGAATAGCTTGATGGTTTAAAACCACTCTCTTCTTTCTATTTATTACTAAAGAATTACTTCGAAATTTTGAAGCTATTTTACTCTTAAAAATAGTGGCCCAACTAATTTTTTTAAACTCAGATGAGACACTAATGAGCTATGGTAATGACCAAACTGATGGATGGATTGTTACTTTTAGAACGGGCAAGTAGAATGACATGATTCGATGCGTGCTTTTCAAACCAAGGCCTGTTTTTCACATAGCTGGAAACTTCAGTTTTATTCTGCAGGGAGGAGTGACAGCATACGGGAACACTCCAATGTTACGTAAGTCACCACGTCTAATTACATAGCATGGTAAATCACTGAAAACTTTAATTACTTCAAATACAATAAAAATGTAGCAATCAGCAAAAACACTTGGCAAGGAAAAGGAAATGAGATTCCATGAAGCCATGTTCCTCATTAGAACACATGCAAATTCTGTGTGTCTGTTTAATAGGCTAGCCCTTGTTGCATGCTTTAGTTTTCCACATGTAAATAAATACCAATGTTTCTACCACTTCAGTGCATGTTGTAGTGTGGGAATGGCATTTGCAAAAAAAAAAAAAAAGGCTTATAAGGCTGATAAACTACAGTCTCAGTTCCTCAACACAGGCCTTTGTGAAGCCATTAAACTCTGTCATCATGCTAGCCCGAATTTTGGCTAACTGGGCAGTAAGTCAGAAAATTAGACAGGAAGGGTCCTGTTTTGTGGCATATCTACTAGAAACGAAACCTCTTATTTTGGGGTTGTTTCTGTGTGGTTTCTTTCCAAAATAACTTGCATTTGGCTAAAATCACTGTCAGTGGGAAGCAAATAATTATGTTACCAACAAGATTTGGGTTGTACAGATGATCTAAATGTGTTAGAAACAAAACCTAGACCACTGGTTGTAAAGGCACTGCCTTGGCACCAAAGTGTACATGTGTTCATTTTAAGGAAGTAGAAGCTCATTAATAAACTTGCCAGCTAGGTGTGAACTACCAAGTATTACTCATTGCATAGTGAGTGACAGGACTGGCTATTCTGTTACCAGTTCCCATAAAAGCTCAAGCTCAAGGCACAATTCCCACCTACCAAGACAAAGCAAAACACCAAGGTCATACAGTTTTTGAGAATGCACTACGATGTTTGCTGATGGGCATATGCAAATAAATTGTTTGTAGACCACTTGTGTCATGATAAAAATCAATACTTAGTTGCATTAGAAGAAGTGATACTTTCTGAAGGGAAATTTTAATGAAGTGTTTTGCATTTTAAGTGAACTGATTATTTCTGAGCATCTAGTATGTCTCAGACACTGTGCCAGGTAGTATGGAATCAGCACTACATACACCAGATATAATGGGTTATGAAATTAGACTATAGTCCAAAATACCCACATTAGAAATAAGACATTTAATTTCAAAGTGATGGCAAGGGAAAGTGCACTGAGAAGCTGAAATGAGAGAACATTCTATGTGACAAAGCAAGCAACGCTTCTGGGGATGACATGTAACTGAGAGCTGAAGCGTGAGTTGGGAAAGAACCTGCATCAACAGAGGGAAAAGGACTGAAGGGATTTGCTTTGAACAATGAAAGAGGGCCAGGGTTGTGGTGCAGGAAGTTATGCTGCCTCTTGCCATGTAGGATCCCATTTCAGAGTACCGGTTTAACTGCTCCCTGCTGCTCATCTTCTGAATCGAGGTGCAGTTAATGCACCTGGGAGAGCAGAAGACACTAGAAGCAGGCCAGCCCCAACCCATATTGTGGACCCAGATCCAGGCTCAGTCTGGGTCCACTCTAGCAATTGTGGCAATTTGAGGAGTAAACCAGCTGGAAGACTTCTCTTCTGTCTCTAACCTCCCACCCCCTCCCCCTGTTACTCTACCGTTCAAACAAACAAACAAACAAAAAAACCAAAACAAGCTGAGTACTTTCTTTGAGTCTTTTACATAAACTTCCATATAGAAATCTAAGCACTTATTTACGTGCTGTTAGAATGAAGGCTGCTTGAGAAAGCGGGTTCTTGAGCCAGATTTACTGGTTTCACGGTCAAGCTCTTGTCACATCTTAGGACAGGTTACTTAATCTTGTGGAGCTTCAGTTTCCTCATCCGTAAAATATGTATACAGCATGGAATAATAATACCACCTATCCATGATGATTAAATGGAGAAAACGCTCAAAGCATGTGAATGCTGGAAGGCACACGATAAGGACTCAGTACAAGAATCACCTACCATAGTAACAACAGCTAATAGTACTTTCACAGAGTGCATTGAATGTGAATGCAAAATTTATTATAGAACTTTAATTTTTATAATTGATGGGTATCATTAATTTACTAAATCCGATGCCTTCATTTTCATGTCACAATTGTTTTACAATTGTTTTACAACTTATTTATTTTTATTTTGATAGAGAGAAGGTAAAAGAGAGATCTTGTATCAGCCAGTTCACTCCCCAAACGGCTGCAATGGCTGGAACTGAGCTAATCTGAAGCTGGAGCCAGGAACACTATGGGTGCAGAGTCCCAAGAACTTGAACCATCCCCAGTGCTTTCCCAGGTCATAAACAGGAAGCTGGGTTTGAAATGGAACAGTTGGGGCAAGAACTTGTGCGCATGTTGGATACCAGTGCCACAGAGCAGAGGGTTATGCTGTGTTATTGTGCCGACCTCTACCGACAACCTTTTACCAAAAATTGCTATGATTATGTATTATTTTCTCTTAATGTTCATGTGTCTGAAAATTAGTTCTATCAAAACATTGGTTGCTGATGGTTTAAAGTGTCTTCAAACTCTATTTTTCTTATATCCAGAGAAAGAATGACAAGATTAAAATTATAGATTCTGTCAAAGTTTATACCTGATCAACCAACTTTGTATTTATTTCTTGTACCTTATTTGAAGTTTGTAGGAACATCTCTCTTCAATTACAGAATTTTGACTCTGACAGAATCTGCACATTTGATATCAGACATAAAGCATTTTAGCAAACCTCAAGCCTATTATCTTTCTGTGCTTGTGTGTGCTCAAGATCTTTAGTCTTACATTTTGTTCTTAGAAGGTGTAGGTATATTTTACTTTTAAATATTCACTTTTAGAGAAATTTTAGAAGACAAAAAGATTGAAATATTTTGTATCTTAAAAAATGTTTTTGAGGGACAAAATGAAGCAAAATAAATTTTAAGGTGGATAGTGGTTTAATTTGATCTTATCATACAAATATCTTTTTAAGCTAGAATGGGGCATTTTAAGTCAATTGTGTTTAATTCTAGCATAAAACAAATGCTTGTTTTTTGAGATATGAGGTAGAAGACTTAAAAATGATGAGTATTTCTCCCTTAGGCTGTGCTCGTTGAAAATGCACCATCTCCCTGACATTATGAGACATAATGTTGTCTGCTTGAGTATAATCGAATGAATGCTTTGTAAAGCCAGGGTCAGGAACAAAACTGATTTTTTTTTTTTTCAGAAGGGGCTGTAGAATGTTCACAATTGCTCTTCCCTGAAGCCTTAGGTGAATGATTAGACCAGCTTAAGAAGCCATATTTGCTGCCTGAAACAAAGCGTATTTTGAGGTTTAGCCAGGGCAATGTTCTGCCGTGAGGACCATGTGCGAGCCCTCTCATGGCAGAAGTCTCCAACAGCCATGCACATGAGGGTGGACTTACCTACGGTAGCAAGATATTGGAAGTGGCTCACCTTCTCCACAGACATATTCCACATTGACTTTCTTATAAGAAACTAAGATCCATGTTGTTAGGTTACCATGCCTAAGAGTGGCACTAGTGCATTAAAAGCATTGATGGGATTTAGAAGCCTGTGTCCCCACGTCTCAATTCATAGCAGGGTCTTTACCAGGATGTAAGGCTGATAAATTCCAAATACCTAGTCTTTTTTGTTTTGTTTTTTGTTTTTTGTTTTTTTTTTATGATCTTCCATCTGCTGATTCACTCCTCAAATGGCTGCAACAGCTAAATATGGTTCACTCTGAAGGGGCCTCTTTGCACGATGCACATGGTTTAGGGACATAAGATCTTGAGCTATCCTCTGTTGCTTTCCCAGGCCATAAGCAGAGGGCTGGATCCGAAGTGGAGCACCCAGGACTCAAACTGATGTCCATATGGGATGCTGGCTCCACAGGTGGGAGCTTATTAAGGCACGATGCTGGCACTATCTAACTGCATTTACGCTCACTCAGGCTTGTAAGTAGAATTTCCTCCAAATGAAATTTGGGCAAATCATCATTTGCTCTAGTAAGGGTTCGTTGGATGTGAGGTGAAATATGATTTTGCATCACAATGTGAGCCTCTTCTATCCCTGATTTGCTCTCCATTTCTCTTTCTGATATTCTCTTGCTATGTATTGTTGGTTTGTAATGCCGTGTTTGCACAAAATCTGTTGCTGCAGAGAGCAGCATCTGGGAGAGACTGCATCCATCTCTGATGCAGGTAAACTGATGGAGAGAGAATTTTGGGTACACAGATTATACTTCTGCCCTTATTTCCGTTACAAAGACCAATGAACTAATTGGGGTTTTTAATGCTGCATTCTTTCAAAACAAAGTAATTATAACGCCAACTTTAAGTAAGTAGACATCTCAGTATTTACTAGTAAACCCTCTTTATGGCACAATGTAGTCACACACTACTGAATTCATGAGCATTGCTGTTTTAACCCTTTTATTGCAAAGTCAGAGAGAGAGAGAGAGAGAGAGAGAGAGAGAGAGAGGAGAGACACAGGATAAGATCTTCCGTCCGATGATTCACTCCCCCAAGTGACCACAATGGTCTGTGCTGCGCCTATCTGAAGCCAGGAGCCAGGAGCTCTTCCGGGTCTCCCACACGGATGCAGTGTCCCAAGGTTTTGGGCCGTCCTCGACTGTTTTCCCAGGCCACAAGCAGAGAGCTGGATGGGAAGCAGAGCTGCCAGGATTAGAACCAGGACCCATATGGGATTCCGGCGTGTTCAAGGCAAGGGCTTTAGCTGCTAGACCATCACACTGGGCCCTGAATTTAAGTTTAGTGAAGAAATAGATTAACCTTTCCAGAGAGAAGTGAGAATGCAGAAGGACTTATGGGTGGAGGGAAAAGTGTAAGAAACTGCTCCTCTCTATATAGGAATGAGTAGTTGTATTTGTTCTTTATGGTAATAGCAAACAGATATCCAGACCCTGGGTATGCACAACCTAGTACACCGAAGCCATGTCACAGAGCATCATTCGGCAGTTCTGTGCTCGGAGTATGTTATGTTGCTATAAGCATGTGCTTCACACTTCCGTAGGCAGATCAGGGAGTGTCTGATGAGCCTCCAGATAGATATTCCAACTCTTGATATTGCTGACTTTCAAGGACTGAAACACTAAGTTTTCTAAGTTATTTTATAGGAAATGATGCATGTGTTTGACCTTGGAGGAACTTTTCTTTGAAACTCATATAGTAGATATAAGATGAATGTTCATCATTTTTTTTAGATTTATTTGTTTTTTTTGTTTATTTATTGGAAAGGCAGATTTACAGAGAAGGAAAGACAAAAATATCTTCTATTTGCTGGTTCACTCCCAAGTAGCCACAATGGTTAGAGCTGAACATATCCAAAGCCAGGGAGAGCTTTCTTTTGGGTCACACATGTGGTTGCAGGATCCCAAGGGTCTGGGCCATCCTCCAACTAATTTCCTGGGCCATCTGCAGGAAATGGAAAGTGGAGCAGCTGGGACATGAAGCAGTCACTAGACAGGATCCCAGTGCCTGCAAGAGTAGGAATAGTTCATTGAGCCGTCATGCTGGGCCCAATCATGTTCATTTTTGTGTTGTATATCATGAGGAAAGAAGATTGCTTCTTTCTCCAGATATAGTAGGATAGATACATAAGATTTTCATTCATTATGTAAGAATATTTTGAGATCAAGGTATTTTGAGGTTAGTGAGGGAGAATCTGCCAATTTTATTACAAATGTTCTAATAGTTTTTGCTTACTAAAATGCACACAGAGAGACACACACCCTTGGGACCTCATAGAGTTCTTCTGAGGGCAGGTGAGTGACGTATAAAGGTGTCACACCTTCATCTGTAAGACACTTGTTTGTCATTGTCAGTCAGTGCTGCTATAGCATTCCAATATAACATGTCTTTCCCTTCTGTTTGTGGAATTTCTGGGAGTAAATAAGAGGGGCAAGCACTATTTCTTTCACTCTACCAGTTTTATTAGGAGGAAAGTAAGAGACAAATATTATTCACTTTGAGCATGGCAAATTATTTTGCTGGTTCTGCCTTGGTGACACTTGCTCTTCTTGGCAATATTGATTTGTACCTGGCCTTTAACTGCACTCGGTTAACATAGGCAGTCTCCCTTCAAATCAAGGTAACATGGTAAGATGGTAATTTTGCTCAACTCTGAGAGATCTAAATTTCTGCTTTACAAATTGAGGTTTCAGCATAGAGACAATCCTCGTGTTTTGAAGTGTAATATTTTACCTTGAATTTTACAAAATCATGGAAGAGACTTGCCTGCAGGTACCGTGCTTATTGACTTTTAGAATACAATTTCTGCTTCTTTGGTGCCACCCAATACGCTCAGTCGCATTGCTAGTCCAGGGGTCTCCTTTGTAATGCCTTGGTAAATGGAATTTTTCTTTTTCTTAAGTCCTCAGAGATTCAGTGAGTGTTTGCTCAATGGCTTTTAAAGCTGGGCCTCAAAACTCTTCTGTTTATATATATAGGGAGGAAAATTCAAAGGACCCATGTTTCTTTGTTCTCATCCAACCTCACAATTAGCTGAAGTTTCTTGTGTGTAGCTAGGAGGAGGAAGGGGTGGCCCACCAGGCGTTTTACTGCCTGGGAGAAAGTGCTCAGCCAGTTTCTTTGTCCTTTTTGTCAGGGCCCACTGCCTCCCTAATTGTACTGCTCTAGGGAAGCACGCGCCTTTGGGAGCATTATCTGATTCCTACAGGACTTGCAGGAGTGCTTTGTATACTGACCCTTAACTTGAACACAAATAATATCTTTTCAATCCCCTACCCGGGCTGTTGCCTCAGGCTTGGATACCTAAGAGCTTTAGTTCAGCCAGGGGTGTGGACATATTTGTACCAGTCTTGGCCTCGGGATTTTTTTTTTTTCTCCTCTAGTTATTTTACCTGCAGTTTTGCCACACCTGTTAGGAGGCAAAGCTGAAAACATGGGGTAGGGCTAGAAGCTATGGAAGCTGGAGGGGAAAGAAGGCAAGAGCAGCAGCTGCTCTTGTCAGCAAGGGGATAAGTGTAAAGAGATTCATAGTTATTTGCAGAGCAAATGGGGACGTGACATTCGGCAGTGGAATGCGAATGCATGAATGGAATGGAGTGGGCATGCGACAGTTAACATTTAGACACATGCTCTTTGGATTGAATGAAATGGCAGTGTCCACTTTTCTTCCCCACATGAAAGAATGGAAGTACAATAAAATAATTTTATTGATCCTACAGCTAAAAATGAAACATTTTCCAACCCCCTTCTTCCTTTGAGAGGCTGCCCTTCTCCAGATTTTAACATAGGCTGGGGTTCTCAGGTATGCTTCATTTGGAGATCCAGGGCCCTTGTTTGCTTTATAAAGGGCTGTGTTTCCCTGGTTGCTTTTCTTCCATTCTCTGCTCTTGAAGAAACGAGATTTCCATGTATCCCAGTGTGTCACCAATGAAATCCTGACCCAAAGATCAGTTGTTCCTTCTAGAAATGGGCTCTCTTTCACTAAGGTGGGGGAATGAGCAATGTGCAATTTATCTGACCAGACTGAGAGTTGTGATGGCATGGGCAGAGCCCGGGACCCAGATGCAGAAAGTTGAATTTCAAAATTCCAATTCTATAAGCAATGCATGGGCAGTTGCTTCCAACTCTGATAGTAAGGCAATAAAATTCCTTAAAGGTAAATTGGGAAGAAATCAATGCAGTATTACTGTTAAAATTTTGCTGAATACTCACTTTGTACTTGGGCCTGTGCTTTGGGGACTCTGCATTGCCTAGAGGGCTATATGAGCTAGCATGCTTTGAATTGATCAATCATTGACTCTAATTCATGATGCAATGATCTTTTCTTTACTTACATGGCAGAAAATAGTAGCAGGAATTGAAAAAAAAATATCCAAAAAGGAGGCCATATTTAGATGTCCTGTTATGTTCTAATTATTGTAGTTGGGTTTCCCTAATATTTTTGATCCATTTCCATTCTTTCTTTTTCCCCCTAATTTAAGATATTCAATCCCAGAAGTAGTCTTTCTCATTAGGAACATCATCAAATACATCCATACTTACATATTCCTGAATAAATAACAAGTAGTAGTCTTCTATTAAGAATTCCTAGGCAGTAGTGAGCACTGGGCACACTTGGCATGGGTGTTGAGTAAGTTATCCTAACTTTCTGCCATTAAACATTCTTGAGGAAGCCAGTCTCCAAAAGCTCCAAAAGTGGTACAGACAGCATGATATATGGTTGCTACACACACACACACACACACACACACCTACACAGAGGGTGGTCTTACTATTTCTGTTTATTCCAAATAGATGATTAGATTTTTGATGTGAAGTGTTTCAGATGTGAGCATCTCTTCAGTGGAGTGATCTGCAGAGTGTGAGGCTAATATGGGCATTTCTATATATATATTTTTTCGCAGCCACAGTATACGAACCTGGGGCTTCTGAACAGCATGGACCAGCAGATCCAGAATGGCTCCTCGTCTACCAGCCCCTACAACACAGACCATGCACAGAACAGTGTCACGGCACCCTCTCCATATGCTCAGCCCAGCTCTACCTTCGATGCCCTCTCGCCTTCGCCTGCCATCCCCTCCAACACCGACTACCCAGGCCCACACAGCTTCGACGTGTCTTTCCAACAGTCGAGCACCGCCAAGTCGGCTACCTGGACGGTAAGAGCAGGGGTGCACTTGTCACCAAGGTGATCCCTAAATGTAAGGATGCCTCAAACTGCCAGGATTAGAGATTCCAATTTCAACATGCAAATTTTATTGTTGAATGTTTAACATTGAGCAAGAGGAAAAGAGCAGTAGTACCATTTGGTGAGAAAAGTCTGGATCTACCACTTAAACATCCACCCTGGTATTTTAGCCACAGGGTGCCAGCCTGCATTGTATTCATGTGAGCTTTTTTGTGTGAAATATTTTGGGAACATGTATAGTGTTATCAAAATGATTACTATCATTTAAAAATCACGTGCCCGCAGTCTCCATCAGGTATAGCACTGCCATTATCATTATTGTGAACAAGGAAATGGCACAGTGAGGTGCACTTTTCGAAAGTGAGAAGCCTGCTTCATGGTATAACAGGCTAAGCTATTGCGTTGAGTGTTCGTATCCCATATGGGTGATAATGGCTTTGGAAAAGGAGTGGAAAATAGCTCAAATATTTGGGCCCTTGCTACCCATATGGGAGATCTGGGTAATTTTCCTGGCTTCTTCCAGGACCACCCCTGGTCATGGGGTCTACTTGGGAAGTGAACCAACAGATGGAAGATTTCTGTCTCCTTCTCTATAACTCTTTCACATAAATAAATAAATGTCCCTTTTTAAAGTGAATAAAGGAAGTATAGGTTGGTGCCAAGTAAAAAATGTGATATAATTGTATTGAGAACAAGTGAATTGCTTACTTGTGTCTAAAGGATTTATTTATTTGAAAGGCAGAGCAATATAGAGAGAAGAGACAGAAGGATATTCCAGTGACTGATTTACTCCCCAAATGGACAGGGTTGCCAGGGCTAGGCCATTTGGTAGTCAGGAGACTGAAGCTCTATCTCCTCCAAAACAGAAGTGGCAAGGTCCAAACGTTTATGCCATCTTCCACTGTTTTCCCATGTGTACTGGCAGTGTATTGAGTAGGAAGCAGAGCAGCCAAGACTTGAACCAGCACTCCAGTATGGGATGCAATCATCAGGGGTGGTGGTTTCTTACTTCTTCTGGAGTATACTGGAGTATATTGGAATATATATTCTTTCTTGCTTTTTTCACCATTTTATGTTGGGTTTTTAAGAGCTTTCTAAAAGTAATTTTATTTTAGCTCTTTCCTTTTGCATTTTATATTTCAACTATAACTGTTAGCTTAAACTTGACCTTCCTACCTTGTGTTATTTAAAAGGAGTCACAATCTTTAGTTTCTTCTGTTAGTAATCTTGGAGATGGTTCTGTCGGTCAGTAAACAGAAGAGCTTATAACCCTTAAATAGTTTGTTGATGGACTTAAGTGACATTTTACTGAGAAACTGCTAAAATAACAATTTTGTGGCTGGAATATTGATGTGTCTTAAGACACCAGTGGAACACTTAAAATTGCTGATCTTCAAGCTGACAATCGTTTCGTTTACTCAGCAATCCACTCTGTTGTAAAGGTTGGCACAGCTGAAAAGATTGTGGGTGTAGAGGGTCACCAAGTCAAAAACTGATTTCCCTTCTGAAATCATGATTCTGAGAATTGTGCAGAAATCTTAAGGAATTTTAAAAAGTTCCCACGATCCTAAACTATCATCACTCAATGTCCTTCTCCCAGAGAAGTAAATTGTCACAGACAAAAAATGTTGGGTATCTCTGCCTAAATTTCAGGTGACAAAGAAGGAAAACGTTTTGATGGGGCTCACTGGCAAATTGTCCTGCTATGTGACAACAGTCCTAAGAATGGCCTGAGTAGAAGGGGAGACCCCGGGGAGGAAAGGCACCCACATGATGGCTTCATCAGCCCTGTGTCCTCAGCAAAGGCCGAACTCACACTGTACCTCGGATGAGAATGAGGACAATGAAACCTGCCTTGTTTCCTTAAGATGATAGACTTAAGAATAAGCATAAGAAATTTCTGGAAGAATTTAGATTCCTGTTGACTACTTTGTCTGCCATTCCTAACTGACTGATGATAGGCAGTTTGACTTCTCTTGGATTTCCATTCTCTATTCTATGTATTTTGCAGAATAATTATCCTATTAATATATAATACTGATTTTTTTTGTTAAAGTTCTTTCTTGCTTGTGACTAGGCTTATTCCCAGTAGTATTTTTCTGAACCCAAGAAGCTTGGACCTTTATTTCACTGGTTGCTGAGATCACCTAAAAACATATAAGACTTGCATCTTCTGCACAGTAGCTTCTTGTCCTTTGAGTCAAATTACACGTACTGCTTCTACACAAAGACTCCACACTTGAAATCATTTTCTCATACATTTGTCTTACGTGAACTTTAGAGGCAAGTCTGTTCTTCCAGGTTTTATAAATGAGGAAGCTTTAAGAGGTCAAGGCCACAGACTTAATAATTGGACATGGAAGGAGTTGAACTAGAGGCTTTCTCAATCACAGTTTCAGTCTTTAGCTAGTCTTGACTCTTGAAGCAGTGACTTCCCTTTATTGATAGAGTCAGGGGCATGCTTGAGCATATGTATATATATATGAATTCATATTCATATATATATGAATTCATATATATGAATTTTTCTTTGAATTTTAATTTAAATGATGAATATGATTGTTTCTACAAAATTAAAATATTTTAAATTTTTTCCAGTGACTTAAAGTGTGATAATATGTTTCTATATTCTCCATTTCACAATCACGTATATAATTCTGCCAAATCGACACTTAATTTAGTTTCAGATTTTCCTTTTATGCCACAATTTAATTGGCACTGATTGTAGAGTCTTATCACTTATCATAGTATAATAGTGGTCTAGTGTTGTAGCTGGGAATCATCCACCACAAAGGCATTTTAGAGATGGTAAGAAACTGAAGTGTAGATTCCAACTGTATGAAACTTTCTAGCAGCATGTAGGGCATGCCCCCCTCAAATCCAATCTTTCTAAATTGATTTTCCCCACCTAAAGTAGAGTCAGCAATACTTTCTTTACCGTAAAGATTGCATGATGTGCAAATGTACCTGTAAGTATCAAGATAGTCCTAGGACTATTGCTCTTTACTGAATCTGAATTCAAATCCCTTATTTTTCAGGAGTTTACTGTAGTTTGGCTGAAGGTTTATTTTTCTGAGAGCCAATACTTTGAGAAAATGGAGAGGAAAATATATATTACTTTTCATTTATGTTTTTATGCTGTTAGTATGCATAGTCTGAGGCACTGGGCTAATAGCCATTCTCCAAGTGTAGGGATAGGTGGCTTGGGATGGCAATAGCTGCTCCCGAATGCAGACTGCAGCAGCAACTGTGGGCTCTCCTGAACCTGCCTGAGCTGGTGCAGTGTGCGTTGGCCAGCAGCAGAAAGGACTCTTTCCAGATTCAAGGACCTGTTTACTTTGGGTTTTTATTCATTATTTCCAATTTGCTGCTTCATGTTTTTTCCATGTTCCTGTATCACATAAAGGAAAACAGTGGTTCTCACTTATTATTGAATAATTTGCATATTAATTTATACATAGTACTAGAACCTAACCACTCACAAGCATGGAACCAGTTCAATAAACAAGGGCTAAGGGCTGTTTTTGACAGTGATTGGGGTGTCTGTTGGATTATTGCATGAAATATGGGAATGCCTGGGTTTGAGTCTTAGTTCACTTTTTACACTAGCTTTATAATAACACATATTTTAGGAGGTAGAAGAGGATGGCTCAAGTATTTATGTGTAGGTTATTTGAGTTAATTTCTCAAGACCTGGTTTTGGCCTGGTTCAAATCTGGATGTTCTGAACGTTTTGTATATGAACCACGAATGCCAGATTTTATTCTGGCTCTCTGCCTTTCAAATAAATAATAATTGGAAAGTGAAAACATGTGGCATTTCTACTCCCAAATGGAAAAAGGACTTCCAAAATAACTCTTAAATATATAGGGACAATTGAATACTACATTTTCTACCATTACCTTACAAGGCCTTGATACACTTACATAGCAGTATTAAACTTGTAACTGTTATTAAAGAGCTATTCTACTATAATAATATGGTGGAAAATGGTGGTGGAGAAAACTGAGAGGGAGGATGGTGGAGGGTAGAAAAGAATTCTTATAGAAGTACATCATGGAAAATTATAATAATAAAACATTTAAAATATTTTCCATCTCCTAAAATTTGTGCCACATTCCTTTGAATTTTTTTTTTTTTAAGTTACTCAAAAGGTAGACAGAGATTGGCTCACTCCACAAATGCCTGTCATGGCCAGAGATCGACCAGACTGAAGCCAGAGCCTGGAACACCATGTCTATCTTCATGTGTACGACAGGAATGTAGTTGCTTGAGTCAAAAGCAAAGCCAGGATTCAAACAAAGCAGTTCCACTGGGAATAGACGCATCTGTAGCACTGTCTTAATCTGTGTGCCAAATATCCACAGTGAATGGCATCCCTATAATAAAATACTATATGACCAGGACAAAGAGTCATGTGTCCTGATTTGGAATCTTCTGTGAGCTGCTGATAAGGAAAGAAAAGCTCTGTGTGGCACCTGCTTGCATGAAGGAAATACTTGCAAGGAGTACTCTGCGAAGCAGAGGGATTTTTCTGTGCTGAACTTCAATGATGTGACCTGGTGAATACTGGGCAGTCTGTTTTTATGACTGACTTCACACTCCTTTGTCTGGAGACTTATTTTTCATAGCCCACTGCACACACTACTCTCTCTGTGCATTCACCATGAAAATCCTTGGGCTGTGCTCACACGGAGCAAATGATCCTGCCCTTGGGAGGTAGGATCATTTTTTGCTATTGTGTCTTTCTCTTTTTGTAAACTCCGGGGTCTTACAGGGAAGAAACACTGACCTCAGGTCCACCACAATATGCAGTTTGCCGCATACCCTAAAGAAAGTTGGCTTGTATCATCCTGGGGGTTAAAGAAAATAATTGCAGTTCGCAACAGTGTCCCTCCACTCAGACTCTGATCATTAAGTGTCTGTGAATGTGTTCCCTTCTGCATGTAGCCATGATTTATAGAGAGCATTCTTTCACCTTTCCTAATCGTGACAACCTTGTGTCATGTTCAGAGCTTTGAAGAATCTGACTTGAGCAAGTGGAGAGATTAGGGAGGTGGCATATGAAAGAGGAACAGCCAGTTCCCGCAGAGTCCCATTGATCCCAACAGATCTGTCACAGTCTCGGCAAGCTCACTCCCCTTGGCTCACAAGGCGAGCCCAGATGCCTGCCTGTGGCCCACCCACCCTGTCATCAGGTTACCTGTAATGTAAGACTCTCAGAAAAAGGCTGCCAGCTCTGCAGAAATCTAATGCAAGCCAGCCTCTTGCGTGGCCCTCTGGAATTTAGAGGCTCATAAGAATAGCCATCAAAGGACATGATGTACAGACAAAGTTTTCAGTGCTCAGTATGATTTATCAGCTTCCTTTCACAAAGAAAACACTTCTCCCATTCATGCTTAACCCTAACTGAGGTTTGAACCGCTCTTGTTTTGAATGACCCCCTATATTTCATTGGGAAAGAACAGAAGTCAGTAACTTAGGCAGGTGATGTATTTGTTCAATTAGAAAGCTTATTGCACTTCTTGCCTAACGATTCTGTAAGTCACATGAGGTATAACGAAGTGGCCTTTTTGTGTACCTCCCGTGGTGAAGAAAATGATAAAGCCTCGATAACCTGCTATTTCTTCACAGAGTGTTGAGGAAGTGTGTCCCAAATAAAGCACTTGAGGATTCCTGGTGATGGTTCATGGAGCTTGCTCAATCACCTCCAGGTTTTGTAATTTAATGTGCTTGTCCACTGTAAAGCGTGCTGCACTGTATGAGTTTCCCAGTCTACAGCAGCATCCCTAAATCGGCACGTTCACAGAATGTGTAGATTGACTTCCGGTTAGTGCAAATGTAATAAGCCAATTCCTCCTACTATTTATCACAAACTCACACTGTGATAAATAGTGTGATAGCTAAAATTAGAGTTTCCATTTAAAAGAAAAAGGTTTAGTACTAATTTATTTCTTCTGAATATTATAAGACTGCTGCAGATTCAAAATCATTGAACAAAGCGCATATATTTCTTTTTGCAATGATAGTAAAACAGCAACAAAAAAACTTTCTCCTTCCTTCTCCCACTCATCTGCCACCCCTTTCTCCTTCTCCTCTATCTGTACCTTCTTCACTTGCGTCACTAGTAGTAGTCAGTTTGATATTGTCCTCATGATATGTTTATTTTCCTGCTTTCCTGAAGTGATCAATTAATATGCAAAAGATTATGGTCTAAACAAATCCTCTTGGAGCTTTCTTTCAGGAGCAGGAATCAGATCATTACACCCTTTGCACTTAGCAAATCACCTCAACTAACAGCTACCTTGAGGTAGCAAACCCAGATGTCACTGGGGCTATGGAGTTAGCATAAATGAGCCAAATGATCATTAGGTATTGTGGTATGATGGCCTGAAAATGCAGTGTCTGCAGGGACAGCTGCATTATAAGCCCAGGCTGTTGTCTTGGGAGCAAAGTAGGCTTAACATGAAAAGCTTAATTCATAAAGAAAACATCCTCACTTTGCTATAATAGTTTCACAACTTTTAATACTAGTGATTTTTTTTTAAAAAGATAACCACTATTGGGAAAAACAGACAATGTGGCAAAAATGGCATGGAAAGATTAAAGTTAAAATACTGCAAGCTTGAATAAACAGCTAAGTTAAGAATTATTGTATGTATTTTAGAAAAATTAACTATTAGTTCCAAAATTCATAGTGAATTGTCAGATGGAAAAAATCTCTCTATATAACATTGCCCTTCAAATAAACAAAACAAGTATTTTTTAAAAAAACAAAATTCATATGAATAAATTAACTGTTACTTTTAACTAAGAATACATTATTGAGGTTTATGTTTTTTTCAGTGTTTTTTTTTCCACTAAATGATCTTCCTTTTTTCTACTTCCTATTAACTTTTATAAGAAAATCAAATGCTGTGCAGTGTGGAATATTTAGCATAAAGAAAAGATTTATTGGTTTTGTTCTTATTGTTAATGGGCTTCTGAAATTCTACCTTAGTTATCTAAAATTGAGCAAAGCTATAATTAGAAGAAGACAGTGAAATTTAAAGGACTGTATCAGTTTTGTGATTAATGAACAGAGTGTGCTGGAACCAAAATCACCTGAAAACTGAAGGAGAAACAGAGAATAATGTCCTAAGAATTTTTAGCAACTTAAGAAAAGTGTAAAATGTTATAAAGCTTGATGGAGATCCACAAAAATTAATGTAAATTTGGAAATCAACCCTACATGGTGTATGTATTTTTCTGTGGGGTTGTTACTCTGGGCGCATTCCTATATATGATCTTTGCAACTTTTGCTTGCATCTCCCCAAATTATCCTTTGCCATTGTTTAACAATTTCTGTGTCATAATCCTCCTTCCCTTTGGTGAATACCAGTTGTGTGTTTCTCAGGATGTAAGTCAGATCATGAGGAAAAAGCGTCATGGTTTTATGTCAGCTGCAATTAGTTTATCTACTCAAGTCACTATAGTTAACAGCTTTTCTTTTTTTTAAAAAAAAAACTTACTTGTTTTTATTTGAAAAGGCAGATAAGATTTACAGAAAAAAGGACAGAGAGAAAGATCTTCCATCTGCTGATTCATTCCCTAAATGGATGCAACAGCTGGAGCTAAGCCAATCTGAAGCCAGGACCCAAGAGCCAAGAACTTCCTGGGGGGGGGGGTCCTCTAGTATGGGTGCAGGGTCCCAAGGCTTTGAATCAACCTCTACTGCTTTCCCAGGCCATAAGCAGGGAGGTTTATGGGAAGTGGAGCAGCCAGGACATGGACTCACCCATAAGGGATCCTGGCACTTGCAACGTGAGAATTAATTAACTGAGCCACTGCCCTGAGCCCCAACAACAGCTTTTCTTACCAATACCACAAATCTGAAATTTGTTATAAATTAGAAGGATGAATATTAGATCTTTGGAACCCCAAGGATGTTTTGTTGATATGGTAGGTTTCTGGTTGTTGTTGCTGTTGTTGTTTGTTAGAGCAAGGGTTGGTTGCAGGTGATGATCTCCATAGATGCCTCTCCTCTGGCTTTTAGTAGTGATTGTGACTCTCGTCAAGCTCATCTCATCTGAAATTTAAAATTTGGTGGTTGTCAGGGACCTTAGTGCTAACTTGTTATGACCCAAACCAGGGAAAGTTTCTTCACAACTAGAATGAGCCTTCTCAGGTTAGTGTGACTCTAATGACATTTTAATTTGTGTTTTCTTTTATGTTGTTTAGCCAGCATCATCCGCACCAACTCTTGTGAAAAATATAATGAATAAGTTGAGCAGACTATATCAAAAGACATTACTTTTTCTTTGAATGGTTTCCAAGTTGTATTAAAGAGGAAAAGGTGGTTACCTAACTTCAGAGCTCAGATTTGAAATTGACAAGTCATCTGACAGGCTCTTGAGGAGTGTGGCTCATTAAGTAGAATACAGATCTCAGGAAGATGAGTTTTGTGTACTAACAAGCTGTCTGAGCTAGGGCAGGTGGCTCTACTTCTGCCCACTTGTTAAATGGGTATTATAATATTTACTTGGCAGGATTGCTGTGAGGCTTAATTAAAGTTTATGAAGTTCTTTGGGAGCCAGGGAGACGAAACTCTAATATGTTATTATATCTTCCTGGATTTTTTCCCCTTAGATTTATGTGCTTGAAAACTACACGATATCCATGCTTAAAGATCAGACGGCTCTCTTGGGGTTTCACCCACAAAAATTCATAAAGTGAACTAATACATAAGTCCCTAGACATTAAAATTGAAAGAAAGTGTGTAATTTTCCTAATGTGAAAGATGTTTTTTGAAAAATATGTGAAATTGGATCCTGTATCTGTCAATCAGCTATTTTGTTTCACTGCCTCAGTGTTTTATTGGTGACATTTCGTCAAAACCAAGGAACAAATTTTCATCTACAATCATTTTTATTAGATTAAGAGATAATTACACTTTTTCTTCCAAATGTAAACATAAATGTGCATATTTATATGCATAAAATATATTGCTCTAATTAAGTATAGTGGAATTAATTCACAGAAGTTACAATTAGATAATGTAGGCTAAAAAAGAATCTTTTCTCCTACCTCTCATTTTGTTTATTTATTTCTTCCAACTTTTTGCTCGTTTAGATTTTCTTTTCTTTTTCTGAAGATGTATTTATTTGAAAGAGTTACAAGAAGAGATGGAAAGTTAGCAATTTCCATCCCCTGGTTCATTTGAGATTTTCATATTTATGAATCTATAGCCAGGAAGTGAATATAATGCTTCTACAATTTTTCCCCTTGTTTTGTATTCTTGGAAAAGCAAATCATGTTTTCCCATAAGGAAAATGTAATTGCATACCACATTTCTAACCAAGGAATCATAATCCAGTAAGTCACACATATGATTAACTGAATGTCAAAAAGCCAAGCAATTCCACTATAAATCACTGATAATTTATTATAAGAAAATCTCATGATCCTGTAAAGTTTACCTAAGTATCTTGCACACTTGTCATATATGCTTTAAGTTTATTTATAATGTGATTTTTAAAAATATGATTCATCAAAAGTTGGTTTCTGTCGCTAAATATCTTAATATTCCAGCCTTCCAGAATCTTGATGTATTTAACATTGAATAAGAAGCCTATATTATTGAAAATTTTTTTGTAGGGATATTGGAAAGGTAATTATACGAGGAATTCCTTTTGTTAGGAATGATACTAAAAAGTTTGTATAATATAAGCTGTTATTAACATGCAGAAGTTAAATCAATTTTATATTACTGATAATTTGCTTAAAAGAAAAAGCATACTATATTATATTGAATTTAAAAATATAGCTTGTGTGTGTAATCGCCGTGCCTCAATTGCCCTGCCCAAAGCAGAGTCGTCTTGAGATGATAGACAACTCCAGAAGACACCACAAGGGGAAAGCTTGGAGTGTTTGTTGGAGAAACTAGTCCTTTGCCTTTAGAATAGAGAAGGAATGTGGAAATGAATTTGTGTTGTGAATCAAGAGTTTGACATCACTCACCATCCATTCAAATTCATTACCTCCACTTACTTTTTCAAACTTACTTAGCAAATTAAATCCTGAACTTAGCAAATTAACCTGTTGGGACGTGGCGGCTACCTGATGATCAAACTAAGCAAATTGACCAGTGAATAAATAGAAAATATTTTCTCACAACAGAAATTTGGAATAATACTTTCCGTACTTCCTTAGTTAGAATGATGTTTCCTGGACTCCCATAGAATGAATGCTTGAATACATATCCTTGTTGTGATAATTTCTTCTTGTTCAAACTTGCATAAGAAAATGAAATTCTACCATTTGCAGTAAGATGGTCCCAACTGGGAGACCATTATTTTCAGTGAAATAGGCCAATCCCGAAAGGACAAATATCATATATTCTCACTGATAAAAGGCAAATTTCATACAAAATACAAGATCAATAGATCAATGGGTAGACATATATATATGTATATTCTCATAGATGAAATGTATAATGGACACTAACATACCAGGAAGTTAAAATATATTGCAGTATGCATCTCTATTCCAGTTAAAAGGACTCCCAATGAAACTGTTCATTGTTCCTTGACAGTATGATACTGGATTTCCTACCTTTTTCTATATGTGTAGTGTCATGATACACTAAAATAGCAGAATGTTGGATTTGTGACTGTTGCTGAAGAAGACCTATAATAATATGGAGGAAATGGTGATGGAGGAGTGAGTGGGAGGAAGACAATATAATATATATATATATAATATATAATCTTGAATATATAAATCTAATATTGAATATCAAATATATAATATATGATAATACAATATAGTGGGAGGAATGGCAAATAACAGTTTTTGCCATTTCCCAAATCAATGTTATAAAAAGAGAGTTGATGAAGTATTGCTTAACCTGGGAGTCAAGACACTGCCTCCATTATAAGCACAGCTAGCTTGGCATGCTGCTCTGAAGCCAGGTTTCTGCAGACACAGACCCTGAGAGGCAGTGCTTGTGGTTCAAGTAATCAGATTCCTGCCACTCACATGGGCAGACTTAGATTGTGTTCTTTGTCCCATGGGCCTGACAAACCCTTGCCCTTGTAGGCATCTGGGGAGTAGAAGAACAGATGGGAGCATGTGTGTTCTCTATTGCTCTCTTTTTCTCTACCTCTCAAACATATAAAGAAATAAAATTGTTAAGATACAATCATCGATAATGAGTGATCACAAAATAACTTATTCTTTTTAATTTTATATTAATATAAGTGAAACAGATATCATATGCTTTGCAACTGCAATTCTAATGTAATGCCATGTCCCTCCCTCATTACTCCTCTCCTCCATCTCTCTTCTTTCTATTTGAAAAATAAAAAGTAGAAAAGATGATCATTCAGAAAGATACACATAATGGCTGCAAAAAAATAAGTAAAGCCCAAGATGTAAATTTCACTCATGATTTTTTTTCTGTTCTATCTATATATTCACTACCACAAATAGGAGAAAGCGTGGGGCATTTCTCTCTTGGAATATGGCTTATTTCACTAGGCATAATAACCAGTTGAATCTACTTGTTGCAAAAGTCAGGATTTGGTGTATTTCTGGCTGAATAGTATCCCATTGTGCACATGTAACATATATGCTTTATCCACTCATCAACTGATAGACATCTAGATTGAGTCCACGTCTTGTTTTGGTGAATTTTATTGGTCTTTCATAACACCACTGGTGATTGATTCTAATTACTTTTTTCCTTTTGAAGACTACAGTCTGTAACTGTTACATAAAGGTAGAACAAAGGCTTGTTTTCAGGTATTTGTGTTTATTTCCTAGAATCACCAAATGCTAGCACGGTAGATGGGTATCCTGAGGTCTAGGGAAAGGTGACTCACTTTCCCAGCACGAGAACTAGCAGAAGCAGTAGGAATTTCCTGGCTGGTTTTCTACTCAGGGCTCAATGAAATATATAGCTAGTGTAAAATTTCTATAATTCATACATATTCAAGAACTGATTTTCTATCTAGCACACAGTGGTTTTCAATCCTCATGCTTCTCTGCACAGCTAGCTTGGATGCAGGTGCTAATAGTTGTTAACAACTGTGCTGGAAGCAGTCTTCATTTTTATAGACTCTTCTCTCACCCCTCTCCCAAGAATAATTACTGTTTTAGAAGCCATGGGATTAGAAGGGAGGGGGGTGGTGGGAAGAGGATAATCAGAGAAAGAACAAGAAAGAACGGGAGGGAGAAAGTGAGAGTGAGAATGAATTTCTAATAAGAAATTTGCGAGTGGAATCTTTCACAGAAGCACACAATTTTATAGCATATGCTTGTGTGATGTTTTCTAACACACTTTAGTGACTCTGATGCTACATTGTTATGGATGTGGACTTTAATATGGAGGAGGAATCTAGACAAAGTCATATGCAACCTTATAAATCCGAAATCTCGATTCCGTAATTACTGCCTTCTGTCATGTACAGGGTGTGTTTGTCTCACAATGTGAGACTATACCTCTTCTTTCCTTCAGTTTTCTTAGGAGAGTTGACTTGTGCTTCTCAGATAAAGAGAGAATAGAGGGTTTCTTTCATTTGCCTAAAAAACATTTTTTTTTGGCCAAGTAATACTTTCTAATAATTGCAGTTTCTTCAAAATATACTCAATACTTTAAGTGGTCTTAATTAATGAATACATATGTAATTCTGCAAGATTTTCTATACTTCTTTGAAACTTCCATGAAAGAAGGTAAATATTTGTGGTTTAGAAAAAGAAAAACATTATCAGCAGAATCTTCAGGGCCTTTCCCTTTACTTGTGTCTATGTTGTTAGCTAGAGCTACATTGTATGGTTGCAATGCTATTTTACACAGACACAAAATTTTGTTGATATGCTTTCTATATGTTAAATCCTGTTTGTTTATTACAATTATTTTGAAGTTTAGATTTTATTCCCCCTAACTCTGACAAAGTGTAAATCTACAGACTATGATTTCATCATTATGTTTATACTGCCTGCCTTCAAGGCTTCTCCTGACCACCACTCTGATCTCTACTGCTTAGAGGGACACAGTCTCCAGATAGAGAAAAACAGACCTGGGCTGCCTTTCCATCACTGCCATTGTCCTCACTAGACTCTCAACTGCTCAGGGGTGGAAGGTGCCTCAGGACAGAACATGTTAGAAAAGGGAGAATTAGAAGGGGAGCTTGCCAGGGTACTGCCCACATTGTCCTTTGAACAATGAAAGGTTATATCCTTATAAGTCTTGCTTACAAGCTTTCCAAGAGAACAGATTTTCTTTTCTTAACTGGTTTGTTAATTTATTTTGAAGCTGTCCTTTGGGCATATGCTTTTGGGCCCTAGATCAATGCCTAATTTATTGTTTTCTTAATTCATTTGACATTGGAATTTAGACTTTAAAAACAAGAAAATGAAAAATTAAAATCATCTGCACACATTCTTGATTTAAAATAATATACCCTCCACTGCTAAATTAGGATGAAACATAAAGCATGTAGTTCTGTAAACTACAGGAGATGGCTTACAGGCAAAGCCTGAAGGCTGTGGGCGTTCAGTACATTCTGGCTTCTTTGAAGCAGAGTGTGTGACTCTTAGTAATGGACAAACTATAGTTCCCTGTAAGGCAAGGCAATTTAAAGGAGAACTCATCTTTGTGCTCAGATATCTAGAGTTGAATTGTGCCATACTCTACCAACGTGGCCTGTTAGTCACTTTGTCTTTGGGTATAATATTCCTGTTGGTAGCAGTGTTATAAAATATCCATCCCAGGGCTTGGTAAATGCTGTTTTATTATCAGAAATCATAGATTTAAGATTTGAATTTAGACTAAAATTTCTTTTACTCCTATTTGATAGGAATCATAGCATACAGTTCATTCTATAGTGTAAGCAGCTTTTATGGTATATAAGACCTAAATTAGAAATAGAGAAAAAGAAAATATCTACATTGATTACCCTAAGAGTATCATCTGAAGTAATCCAAAGATACATATCATTTCTTTAAAATTATTTCAAGTTTGAATTTTAATATAAACATGCATTTTAGCATAAGCATTTCTTTGTATAAACATTTAACTTTAAAATGTTTAAGTTAAAGTTCCAGAAGGACATATAACATTACCTTTTGGCTTTGAGTTACACCAGAACATATTGCCATGCAACCCTAAGATACAAATTTTTCACCAATTCTCTAAGAAGCTGAATTTAGAGATAAACTAAAGCATGCTGGGGGAGAGCACTGGAAGATGGGTGATTTTGGCAGCTTCCATTAGTCTGCAACTCATAAAACAAAACAGTGGCAGAGCTCATCAGTTGTGTAGAATTCCTTTCTTTTTTCAGGTTTCCATAAACCAGAATTGTTTGCAGGGCTCATAGTGGCGAAAACTGCGCATAAGAGGAATTGACAGAGATGCAGGTTCCCGCTCAAAGTGATGCTTGCCTAGGGATCTTTGGAAGGACAACACATTGCTTTTGCTGATGAGGAACTTCAACCCCTGGGCAAAGTGGAAATAGAGGTGACACCCTTGATTCAAGTTTTAGATGAAAGACTATAAAGGAATCTCTGAAGTTCTCCTTGAATTAAAAATCTGCACTTCACAAAGAGGAATCTGTTATGACCAGAAAGAAACAAAGCACGGCATTGAGCTCCTCTGTGCTAGACAGTTGATGAAGAAGGGATGAGGAGTGGGCTTTCCAGTTAGCAACAGAAGTCTAAGTCGAAATACGGGGCAAACCCACTGTTCTTCCTCCAGGTGGCAATTCTACCATTCTGTCTGCTTAGGGAAATACATAAAGCAAGGTTCAGTGAGAAGGATGCTGCCAGCTATGCAGGATAAGGCAACATTTGGATTATCCCAGTGACAGCGTGCTGACACTGAATACTTTTTGAACAAAAGAATTATTACGCCACATTTGCATGCAAGATTAAAATGACCATGCTTGGAGGTGGAAGGGAGAGGCATTAGAGCAAAGAAGAGCAGTTTGCACGGTGTCCAGGGAGTACAGAGTCACACAGAGGGCATGAGTGTGGACGTGGTGAGGTGGCTCACTGCATCCTGGAAGGACAGAGACAAGACAAGGTACTTGAGGAGGCCCCTGCTTCTAGGGGCCAGGTTGAAAAGAAAGGCAGACAACTGGAAAGTCCTAGGAGGACTTGTGAGCACGTTAGTAGAGATCTGTCGCTAATGGTTAGACTGCCCTTCTCTGGCTGGGGTGTTGGCAAATTGGTTTATCTTCCTGGCACTTTAGTTTCTAATTGTTTTTTAACCGTGAGGATAATAATTCCTCTCCTTCAGGGTGGTTGTGAGGATGTAATGAGGTGAACAAGGTTTGTAACGTAGGGAGGTTCTCGTCTTGATGCTGCTAGTGCTGCCTCAGGATAGAGCCAACTGGACATCAGTGAAATTTTCTGTCTTGCAAATAAGCATTCATGTGCTTTCACCTAGAGTCCACACTGGAGGTATTGTTAGAGTGAGACAGTTTTTTTTTCTGGCCTATTTCCCAACTTCCTATCAAAAGCCTGCTAACTCCTCCAAAACTTGACCTAAATCTGCTTGCTTTTCTTTTCTTCTTGAAGAGAAGCACCTGTAATAAAACAAACAAACAAACAAACAAAATTAACCATGTTCTGCTAGGCTGACTGAAACGACTGTAAGAAGTAGGTGCTAGTCATACAGAACTCTTGTAACTGGGATATGCCATGCAGATTGCTGCTTTGTTTTTCTATATAATTAATTCCTTATTGACTATTTTCTCATGATGCTCGGCATCTGTGCCTAGCTCACAATTCGGACCTACCAGGAACTTACTTTCCTCTTGAAGCACTGGAATTCTCACAACTGAATCATGACATGAGCTCATGTCTCCTGCTATATGTATGAGTCAGTGTTGGCCCAGGCATCAGTTCATCAGTTTTGTAGGTTACCAAATAAAATAAAATAAAAAAGGAAGAAAGCAAGTAAGGAAGAGAAAGAGAGGGAGGGCAGGGAAAGGATGGAAGGAAGGAAAAAGATATATAGGTCAGATTCCACTGTCATCATACTTGTGTGGGGACAAAATAGATCAAGCTATTATCCAGCAATGGCATTTTAGATATCATATGTTTGGTCCATTTCTTCTATAAGTATGCAGAATGAGTTGGAGAGTTTAAGATTTAACATAATAACAAAAACCTTGTGATTCTGTGTGTGTGCTTTTTGCTTCAGGCAAAGTAGATGAAATGATGTGTTTGGGAGATGAATGTTCTTGTAAGAGGCAAGATGTAGCTTGCAGGAGAACATCTCTAACCATCCCAGTTTGTATGAGATAGGGCCAAGACTTGTTTATGTTTTTCTGCCTGTTCAAACATGTCTACTTAAAAAAGATTTATACTGTTTTGTAAGATTCCTCCTGAGATGCTATTTCATCATTTAATAGGATATATATATATATACATATATATATATCTCCTGTTTATTATATATATGTTAAATTATGTATCTATATCTGTATATCTGCATCTTTGTGGTTAAAATATATATCCCCAGTGATATTTATAACTTTTTTTTTATTTATTTGAAAAGAGAGAGAGAGATTGAAAGAGAATGAATGAATATCTTCCATCTGCTTGTTAACTCCCCAATGACCACAACAGCTGGTTATACTAGAATCAAAATCCAGGAGCTTCTTCAAGTCTCCCATTTGGATGTTGGGGTGAAATTGCAGTGGACAATCCTATGCCCATACACATCAGCAGGAGCTGGATCACAAGTTGAGCAGATGGGGAATGAGACAGTCCTATGTGGGATTCTGGCATGGCAGTGGTGCTTTGACCTGTTATGTCATGTTGCCAATCCCTGTCCATGTAGTGCTGGCAATGCTGAGAGTGAGCTAAGTAGTACAAGAATAGTTATCATTATAAAGTGAATTAGGACTATAAGGGATAAATTAATCTATTACTGTATTAGTAGGCAAAATAAATTTGGCTTTGCAATTATTTCCACTCATCATAGTTTTGATTTGTGCTAAGAATAGCAGGTATTTTAAAACATTGTTTGGGAGAAGTGGCATTACATGTTATCGATGGTAGCAAACACTCAGAATTCAGACCAAAGATCAGTCTTCTGATTGCTCCTGCCTCTATGATCTCTTCCACTGCAGTTCTCCACATCCATCTCTTTGCTTGCCTTTCTGTCCTGTTGTGTCAACAACATGATGTACATGCAGCAAACTGTAAAAGAAAGAAAGGAATAAGTAATACAGAAAGAAAATATTGTGTGCATTTCAATGTTTAGTTCTTTTTTAGTGAAAAGAATTTTTTGAGCTTCCATAGGGAAGGTTAGTGTAAATAGAGTTGTCTAGATTATCAAATCCAACCATTTTATGTTGCCTGAGTCAACTGTAAATATCATATACTAAGACATATGTCAACCTGAAAAATCCACAGGTTTGTTGTCATTTAAATGAATAGAGATTAACTCTGTTTGACCAACTTCTTAGGAAAAAACCATTACTTCACACCGAGGAATTGAATTCTTTTTTGTACATATATTCTTTAAAAATGATTGTGTGCCTCTGACTCTTTCTCTCTCTCTCTATATATATGTATATATATATATATATGTATAGATATAGATATATAGATATGTATTAAGATTCATTTATTAGAAAATGAGAGTTGCAGGCAGGAGGGGAATTTCTTCCATTTGGTGATTGACCTTGCAGATGGCTACAACAGCCTCCTCAGGGCCAGAGCTGGGGCTCTATTTGAGTCATCCACAAGGGTGGTGCAGGCCAAAAACTCAACGATGCCATCTTCTGCTGCTTGTACCATGTGCATTAGCAGGGAACTGGATTAGAAATAGAACAGCTGGGTCAGGTGATGACTCAACCTACTATACCAAAATGCTGGCTCTCTTTTATTTATTTTTAACTTAAATTGGCCTTCCAATATCTGCATAACCTTTATTTGAGAGAAAAAAAATCATATATATAATAAAATATGGGGCCTGGTGCAATAGTCTAGTGGCTAAAGTCATCACCATGCATGTACCAGCATCCCATATGGGTGCCAGTTTGTATCCTGGCTGCTCCACTTCCCTTCCAGCTCCTTGCTGGTGGTCTTGGAAAGTAGTAGAAGATGGCCCAAGGTCTCAGGACATTGCGCCCATGTGGGAGACCCAGAAGAGGCTCCTGGCTTCAGATTGGCTCAGCTCTGGCAATTGTGGCCCTTTGGGGAGTAGAACCAGTGGTTAGAAGATCTTTCTTGCTGTCTCTCCTGCTTTTTGTAAATCTGACTTCTCAAGAAAGATGAATATTTAGAAAAAATATGAAGAAAATATGGAAGTATTCAAATGTTAGTGAAAGTCCCAAATAAAACGATAAAAGGATGCTTCGTAAGTCAATGTCAGAAGTGGACAGCTATGTATAGAGGTCCATTATTATGAGAAATTATCAAATATTTTGCTGCTAATATTTAAAACTGATATTCTCAGAAGCTCCAGAATTAATAACCACCCCACGAACCAAGTGAACACTTACAATGGTTCTCACAGAATTCCCCTCATGTTTTAAGTCAGATGATTATAGACACATGTGCCTAAGTACCTTCGTTCAAGTTAGGTTGAAAGCCCATTATTATTAAATCTTATTCATGATAGTTCCCTGAGCCATACCGTTAGTTTCAAAGTACATTCCTTGAGTACCTGGGGAAAACAAAATCTGATGTATCCTCTTCATTTACTAGCTGGCTTAACAAGGAAGTGATCAGATTCTTCTTTGTCCAGTTGGAAATAATATTGCTTTGAAGGTTGATGAAAATGCAAGTGTGTTAAGCTCACAGTCCAGTGCCAGCTACTTAGCAAGCCGTTGAAAAATCATGTTAGTTAATATTAGGAACAGATGCTGCAGGGTTAATCACAATAATAGATAAGCTAGCCCTTCTTGAAAGAGATCACAGTTGATCAGGACAAACTTATGAATGTAGGTGTAATTCAGTGTGACAGGTGCTACAATCTCTCTGTAATGCTTTTCTACATACCACTACTTTGTATTTCAGGCAAACTCCTACTAATACATTAATATGCACTGGAAGGATAAATATTATTTGTCAATAACCCCCCACCCTATTAACAGAAATACTGAAGTGTTCAGAGGCAATAACTTTGTCTCTTCTTCTGTGTCTTAGTGCTAGCACTGGTAATGGGTCTTAACAGATATTTTTAGGCACAGCTTCTCTTCTGAACAAAGTGGTGCAACACAGAAAACAAAGTGGTTTACTTAGTTTCCAAGAGGACATGGTGTTTAAGGTTGTGGCTCAAAGGACGAGCAGGGTCTTGCAATGAGGAACAAGAGAAAGACATTCCAGGTAGAGGGTGGATCTGGGTAAGTAAAGATCATAGAGGGATGAACGTGTTGTAAAAGTCTAAGAGTTGGACATATCCTAACTTGAACTGCAAAATGTTTTCAGGAAGAAGAGTATGGCAGGAAATGTGTCAGGAAAAAGTCCAGCCTAAGATGGGTTCTGAATAGTATTCTTAGTAATTTGTCCCTAGTCTTGCAAACCTTGAGAAAAGTTGGAGGGCTTAGAGGAAATGATACTATATTCTAGTGGAGGAAGATAATAGGCAGCAGTTCAAGAACTGGAAGACTAAAGTTAAAGAGGCTGATGTAGAGTTCATTGCAATAACTTAGGTAGGAGATAAAAACAAGTGGAATAAAGGTGGCTGTGGAGCTGGGGTGGATTTGCAGATAGAAACCCACTTCCCATTGTTAAGTTATGACTCTTATCCCTATAGAATTCCTACGCATTTGTTTTAGAGTTACATCTTATCATGATTGCAGCACAATCAACTCAATGCTCTGCTACTCAAGTGTCTTAGGATTTTTGGGTGCTGTGTTATTTTATTTAGGATTATCCTCAAGAATTTTTCCTATTGCTCTGTGCATGACAGAAATCACATATACATAGCTGGAGAGACAAAAGGATATTCATGTTATCAGTGGCATTGTCATGCACTGAAAATTCTTGGGCTGAAGTTTTCTTGGTTGAAAGAAGGACAGATATAACTTGAAACTGAGTCCCTGGCATGATTGCTCTGAACAGCTCCCTCTGCTTCCTTGGGTTTCAATTTGCTTGTTTGTTAAATACATATATGGTTAACTATTTAAGCCTGCCTTCTATTTCTTATCTTAGTATAGCTTTTTACTGGTGAAAAATGTATTTAACAGAATCTGTAAAAAATCTTCTTTTGGGCCAACCACAAATTTAGCCTTGCTGCTAAATTCCTCACCTTGCACACATCAGGATCCCATATGAAAGTTGACTCCAATCCCAGTGGCCCTACTTCCTATTCATCTCTGTGCTCGTGGCCTGGGAAAGCAGTGGAGGATGGCCCAAAGGATTGAGATCCTACACCTACTTGGAAGACCTGGAAGATGCTCCTGGATCTTGACTTCAGATTGGCTTAGCTCCAGCCTTTGCAGTCACTTGGGGAGTGAACCATTGGAAGGAAAATCTTCCTCTCTGTCTCTGCTGCTCTCTGTATATATGACTTTCCAATCGAAATTCTTTTAAAAGAATCATCTATCACTTTGGTTTGTGGCATAATGAAAACCAGTGCATGTTATTCAATAAAAAATGTTTTACAGAATCATTAATTAAAAATGCATTTGTCTGGTTGCTCATGATTGGTCCTCAGTGACAGCTCAGTAAATTGGATTATAAAATACTTGCATTACCATTTTGTTAACATTGGAGATCAGGAATTTCATGCAAAGGATTTTTACTGTCAATAGACTTATTTATTTTTACTCTTACCCAAAGCAAGATTCTAAGTTCTAAATCTAGTTAAATCTAGTTCAAAAATTTGGTCTAAGAGGGAGACTTTTGTCAATCATCTACTAGAGGCCACAAAATCTGAAAAGAAAATTCAAGAAAACAGTTAAATGTTTCTTTCTGCTTTAGTGTCTGGAACAGTCTGTTCCTAAAGACTTAACTACAGAGACAAGCCTAATTGGCATTTGAGATACTACGATTAAGAGTTTGAACATTTATCTGGAAAGCTAAGTCCATGCAAATCATCTAGGTTTCACTTGACATTTCCTAGAAATGTGGATACTTCACCTTTCACTCCTCTTAATTGCTCAGCCAACATCTTAGGGAAAGGGTATGGAAGAGCTAGATAAGAGCATGTGTGTTATTTTAAATTTGTAACTGGACAATGTTCAGAAAAGTTGATTTCAATGTTGTTTTCTTTATTACCAATTATATTTAGTGCCAAAATCTGTTCTCAGTTTTTAAATATTTACTCTTTTAATTCTTTAGTTGTCAAACAAAAATGAGGTTTTTTTTCTCAACTCAGATAAGCTGTTTTGCAGAGTAGATCTGTATTCATGTCACAGATGTCTCGTCTGATATATAATGATCTTTATGCAATCTAGGAGTCGCTAATACTGATTAATTATTAGCTGCCGTGACAACTGTTATTCGCATGGACACTGGAAAGAAAGGCCGATGATTGTTGAACAGGATTCGAGTATTATAGGGAAGAGAGCTCTGGTAAGAGAGTAAAGTACTGATATAGGAAGAGAGTTCAAGTACATCTGGAGTTCACATTTTTAGATTTGGCCAGGAGAATCCAGTTGTAAGTAAAGATAAACCTTTGAAGGTTGTAATTATCCTTGTAATAGTCTATCACAGTTGCAGACGTTAATTATTGATATGTATTTCTTCAACTTGATTTACAACTTGCATTTTTTAAAAGATTTATTTATTTATTGGAAAGTCAGATATACAGAGAGGAGAAGAGACAGAGAGCAAGATCTTCCATCCGATGATTCACTCCCCAAGTGACTGCAATGGCCTATGCTATGCCAATCCAGAGCCAGGAGCCAAGGACTTCTTCCAGGTCTCCCACACAGGTGCAGGGTCTCAAAGCATTGGGCCGACCTTGACTGCTTTCCCAGGCCACAAGCAGGGAGCTGGATGGGAAGTGGAGCTGCCGGGACTAGAACCGGCACCCATATGGGATCCCAGTGCGTTCAAAGTGAGGACTTCAGCCGCTAGGCCATGCCGCTGGGCCCTACAACTTGTGTTTTAATAGTAAATTGGATACATTTCATTCTATATAAATAGAAATCTGCATATGTTTTGAAACCATTAAACTGAATCATAACATTAAACTTACTGGACTGAAAAACTTACATCTTAGTAACAGGAATTGAAAATTTATAAACTTTTATAATGGTGAGTTTCTATCACAGCTATCAATGATATATATTTAATCTTCAATATATTTTCCTACTTAATTGTTTCATACAAAGTCTGACTTTTCTTTTTCTTGCATGAAATTTTGTCATTGTAACTATCATTTTAGCATGCCTATCAGGGGTGTCAAAGATGAATAAGGTAAGATCTCTGGAAATTCAGCCGTTTGGCAGGGGAAATAAAGGCGTATCATCATAGTAAAAGACACATTAATATATTTCATAGAAAGAAGTAAATGTACATTCCTTCGTACCCTGAAAGAGGTAAGGAGTAAAGGCATTCAGTAACTATTAGTTGAAAACAGCAGTGAATATGTAAATAGAGACTGAATGAAAGTTTGGGGCAATTAAGTGCAAAGCAATTTGTAAAATTCTGAACCCTTTGAAAGCATTTGGTAACACTGTTGCTTTACAAAACTAGGGAAATGGAAATTGCTCAGCCATTCCTGCCACAGCTTTTGCTGGATCAGATTGGCTAAAGTGCCAAGCCAGAGGAGCAGCCGATGTCTGTTGTCTGTGTGGTTTCCTGTTCCAGTGCCAATCCTGCCAGCTTCTCAAATGAAAACCTGTAAGGGTGAAGAGTCTCATTAGTTGAGATCAATCTTGCCAGTACTGCTAGTCCTTATAATTTTCTTGTGAAACATAGTATTTAAGTCTGCTGCTTGATTTCCTTGGGCCTTGAGTTCTTTTTGGTGTTCTAAATGTTTCTACTCATATTGATTAATTTTATTTATTATTATCCCATTGGAATCAATTGGCTTAAATTATAAATCTGTTGCAGAAAATGATACAATCCCTAATTCTATTTAGAATTTTTTTATTATTTTATTAAAGTGATTATTTTACATATATATTTATCAAACAGGATATTTTCAATTCTCTATCATTTAAATGTCATACCAGTACTCCCAGCTTAGTGTTGTTATAATCATTGCCTTGTGGAAGATGACGACAAAAACTCTTGTGAAAGTGACAGGCCTGTCTGTAAACTACTAAGTAGTAAAGTTAGGGTTAATGGTTTTCTGATCAGGTGTCATTTTATGACAGCAGTGAAAATCAGCTTAAATTTGTACTGTTTGAACACTGTGCCACTTTCCTTCCTTGTACTATTTATCTATTACAAAAAGCACCATATGTAAAGAAGCAGCATTTTGTTGACAAGAAGTAGAGTTTGATTTATAATATATAAAATTATTTTTAGAATTTTTTTGTTTGACCTGAAACACGGTGTGCTAAGAAAGTTTTAATGCTTCGGTTGAAAAGAAGTGAACTTTCAGATGATGTCAAAATACTAATTTTTTCCTCCAATTGAAAACTACTAAATGATTGTACAATAGAAAAAAAAAAAAGTAAGTTGTGAGATTTTGCTGCATGTGGCTGGATGGACTGTACTGATAGGTTATTCTCTTTGTGGTGTGAACTGAGGTTTTGGCAATGCATAGATATTATAGGCCAGGCACAAGTCCTAGGAAATCACTCAGGACCAACTTTCCTCAGTACTTGTTTGCTTAGATACCAGTATACTGATTCTATTGACCAGGCAAAATAGCTATAATTTGAGACAGTTAGAACCAAAGGTTCTAATCGTGCATGAAAATGTAAGATAAGTAACTCTTTACATCTGTCTTCACTTTATCATAAAAGATGTTTGACCTAGATTTTAACTTTACCAGTACAGTCAATTATGTCTGTTCTTGACCATATGTTGTAATATCTGCAGTTGGCCAGGGATGTCCCACTCTTCAAGAGTTAGACCATGGACATGAAATTGGCAGTTACCATTTATTGATGGAGAATTATATAGAGAGCTCTTTAAAACGTCTACGTTGTGATAACTGGTTTTTACAGTGGTTCTGTAAGGTAGATATTAATATACCAATTTTATAGAAACTGTTATTTATGGCTCAATTCCTAATGTTATTTACCTAATAAATACAGAGCTTTGCCATAAATCGAGGAGTAAATTACCTCTAAATAAGGGGCAAGAGTTGGCATCTGACATTTTGACACAGCACTGGTATCCCATGTTGAAATATGAGTTTGAGTCCCAACTGCTCCACTTCCAATGAAGCTGCCTGTTAAAGTGTCTCCAGGTACAGCAGAGTATAATCTCTGGACTGGGTCCTTTCCACTTAAACAGGAACAGGAAGGAATTCCTAGCTGCTGGCTTCAGGCTGGCCCAAATTTGGCTGTTGCAACTATTTGGGGAGTGAACCAGCAGATGAAAGATCAATAATCTCTCTCTCTTTCTATCTCTCTCTTTCTCTTTCTCTCTCTCTCGAAAATTGTCTTTCTCTGTAACTTCACCTTTCTAATCAATCAATCAGTTAGTATTTGAAAACAGAAAAACAAGGATAGGACTGGAGATTCCTTCCCTCTCGGCAGGTAAACATTAACCAATAGAGTTAGATTTTACTTAGGTGTATTCTCCTGCCTGGTTGCTTTGCTTTATCCTCATCAAAATAATATTGATGAATAATGTGGATTTCCTTGCTTGAGACCTATACTATTCATAATTTCCTTTCCATTTCCCTGTTCTACTTATACCAAATTAAATATGGTAAGGGGAAGTAATAGCGGTGATTGTAATGACAGCAAAAAGAATACAGGGTGAACAAGTAGAAACAAATAAGTTCTTCAGAGCATAATATAAACAGGCTCATCTCTAATGTAAGCAGTATGCTTTTGGCCTGAAAACTGCCTTGCCAATTTGTGAGCATGCTTAAGATTATGTAAGTGCATTGTCTTAATAACAAGTCCAACACCTCTTACCCGAAGAATGTGAAGTGCTTAACAGGAGAATGAATTCTCCTGTGATTCAGGGACTTATCTGAGGGTGGTCTTCAAAACGTCATGGAAAATGCATTTAATGAAAAAAAAAATCATGATTCCAACTCTCCTCCCCACCAGCTAAGCTCATTTTTCAATTCCATTTTCCGGGAAATTTTTGAGTACCTTCAAATACGTCTAACACCCAGTTTTTTAGATTGGGAAGTGAATGATATGAAAACAACCCAGCTGTACACATTGACCAAATAGCTTTAGCGCTAGATTGTAACTTTAGCCTCCTGTCTGCCTAGAAGTAGATCACATGGAAAGACTAATCTCCTGTCAAGAGCAGTAATTTTCTCTTTTTTTTTAAAAAAATAAAACTCCAAATTATACAGTAGAGATATATCTGTATAGACTTTGAAAACACTTATTAACAAGACTGTTTATTTCCACTGACAAAATGGTCAAGTCAGAACTCTATTCCAGTAGATTTCAAAACTAGTGTAAAGTTTTAGCAATCTAAAAGCTAGGCTTTTTTTTGGGTGGGGGTGTTGCACTGCCATTTGTCTTCGTGGGAAGAATGTGCACATTTAGAGCGGAAAATGCTGCATTTTCATAGTTGCATGAGACAAAAAGGGTTGTTACAAAGCATATTTGGTAAGAAAGGACACACACTAGCTACCAGCAAAAGTAAGGAAACAAGTGGAATGTGTGTGCACTGTGCATATGTGGAGCAGATAAAACCGATTTTGAAGGTTAAGAGACATGACGATACTTGTAAGGTATGAAGGAGACAAGACCAGAGGCGCCGGGAAGCTTGACTACCGTGGAGTGCTCAGTTGAGACTTGCCTTTACCCCATGGCCTGCAGCATTTATGTAGAAATTGGGGACGCTTTTACTCGTTCCAAAGCCTTACCTGATCAGACCTGCCCAGGTTGGAGTTTGGGAAAAAAAGTGTTTGAAGTAAACAGGAAAATTACTCACCTTAATGATGTGTTTTACTGGCACTGACAGTGCTTTGATAGTCTGACAGATTCTTTTTTTTTTTAAGTTTGGGAGGAGAGACTTAGAGGGAAATTGTTAATGCGCTATTTGAAAAACAGATTCTTACACCTACATACTTGCTAGTAACGGGGAGCTTTGAACCGTGTAAATGCATGGAATCGCCCCTGGTGAATTCTAAATGAAGAACTTTCCACTAGAAATGTCTACTGGAAGTAAAATACAAGACTGTTGAGACTATTGTGGATTGTGCTCAGGGTCTCCACCATCACACTGCTGCGGTTCCCACTGAACAGACCCTTCCCGGCGGGCGTCATCTGGGCTCCCCACCTGGAGAGCTGTGTTCATCCACGTGCGGATCACCATTAATGCCCAGCTTGTTTAAGGGGAGAGTTTGCTGCAGTGCACAGAGCAAATGCATCCTCTTCTTTTTTTTCTGAAACAGAACTGTTAAGTCTGTACACCCCAGTCCTTTGCAAAAGAGCAGTCATTTCTTTGGGGGGAAAGACAATATCTCTATTTGAAGGTTTTGTTAAAATGCAACAATCAGTTGCTGATCTCATGTTCATTCTTCCCTTCTCTATTTTTTTTTTTTGTAACAACTCGGAAAGAATACAAATTTTCTAACTTTGAGGATTGAGAACGAGGTTGTAGTTTCGAAATGCGTTCATTTTGATGGGCTGTAGGATGAGTGGCCTAAGAAAGATGTCCTGTGAGATTAAGACCTTCAGTTCCCTCTGACCTGAGTGAAACCTTGTCTGTGCCCAGATTGGAATCTCACGCATGTAAGATCCGGAAGATCTTAGAGGGTTCCAGGAGTAAAATCCTCTAGTTTTACATTCTCAGATTTTATATAATCTAGTATACTAGATAAAGTGAGAAATGCATAATGAGAAATAATGTGGTTGGATTGTTATATTCTCTCAAGTTATATTCTAAATGGGGGAGAATAAATTACAGGTTATTAAAGCATTTAAAACAGGTGATCTTGGTCAGTAGTCTTCTTAGCTCTCTGGGAATTCTTGTATTATTATTTAGTCTGAGTCTTAATTAGGACTGGTGTCCAATAAGATAAAATGAGTAGAAATATTGACCATGGTATATGTATGTCAGCTCCTTGGTGTCTCAGACATAAATAATGTACTGGAGTCATTGTAGTGCATTTTCTCTGAGTGCTCAGCAGCTACTTTTTTTTTTTTTAATCAGAAGCTACTTGTTTGCAACTGGCACAAGTTTCAGTTCAAGCTATTGCATTGATGGGACCTGGGGAAGATTCCGCTCACTTACTCGAATGTTACTAAGCACTGTGTCTGTCTTTGAAGCTTTGAAGCAAGTGTTTCAGATACCTATCTGTTGGGATGGATAGAAGTCTATTTCCATGGGTGTTTCCTGTTTATAAGAGATTTTACCATTGGTTCACTCCATTTTCCCCTTCATGAAAACATTACCACTGGAAAACAAGATCATTTTACTCAGAAATTTGAATGGATATAAGTCAGATTTACACATTTGATATTCAAAATCAAGAATACCAAATGATTTCTATTTTAAGAGTATATATATTCATTGCAATATGAAATTGAGTATATACTCAGTGTGGGAGGGCCACTGGTAGGAAATAATTCTGTGATTGTTAGCATTGGAAAGTGTAACTCGCTAGGGTTGGGCAAATCAAAACATTTGTCCCATGATTATGAAATAATGACATTGATTAGCTATAGCATGCCATCATTTCTCATCTCAGAAACTTAGAGGATGGCATCCTGCTAATTCAATTTTGGCAACATCTCATATCCCTGTTATTATCTTAGTCCCAGGGTAAGCCCATCCATATATGTACATACCTATTGTTCAGCTGGCACAATTGGTGCCATCCATCATTTCTTTTAGAATTGGATTCTCACGCTTCCTTTTCAGTGTCATGCAAAAGTGTTTCTAGACACGTAACTCAAATCATGGATTTCTGATAATCCATTTTTGGTTACTGCACGTTGACATCTTGGCATGTCATACTCTGGTCAAAATGTTCCTTTTGGGATACCTTTTCCATTTGTGGGAATAATCCTTTTTCTATTTGTAAAATAACCAGAATTTGTCATATTTAATTCTCATAACAAATTTGTCACATTGGTAGGTGTGACAAATTTCACTTCTTAATTAAAATGCTATGCAACTTTTCTGACACTTATACAAAAAGTTTGAAGAGTGCAGGAGTAAGCTGTGAAGAGCACTGTGTGCCATGGTTCCAAATGTGTACTCTGACCAACATCTGGAAGTGGTGTTTCACAGTCACGGAAAGAGTAGTTTTGCTTTATCAACAGCCGCCTTCTTCTCCTCTTCCTCCTTCCCCTCCTTTTTTTTTATTTTAGAGATTTATTTATTTTTATTGGAAGGACATATTTACAGAGAAAAGCAGAGACAAAAAGAAAGATCATCCACCCACTGATTCATTCCCAAAAGGGCTGCAGCAGCTGGAGTTGAGCCAATCTGAAGCTGGGATCCAGGAGCCCCCTCCGGGTTTTCCATGTGGGTGCAGGGTTCCCAGGCCATGGACCATCCTCCACTGCTTTCTCAAGCCATGAGGAAGAAGTTGGGGAGGAAGTGGAGCAGGCAGGACACAAGACAGTGCCCATACTGGATGCTGGCGCTTGCTGACAGAGGGTTGACCAACTGAGCCACCCTGCCAAGCCCTTGCTTTGTTTACTTGCCCTCAGAACTGATTCTCTGCTATCCCCTCTGGCCAAATTATTCCTTTCTCCCCTTCATTCCTGCCTGTAAAATTCTCACTTGGTTATAAATGATCTGCTAAATTTTAATACCTGTTGAACGTATGTGGTAAATATCCAGAAATCATCCAATATGAAAGCTTTTATAATAAATGTCTGAGACTTGTTGTTTGTTGAAAATTATGATTAATGGCAAATTAAACCTCTGAGTACAGAGTGGATTAAAATTATGCCTGCAAAGCCTGACTGAGAGGGAAGGGAGGAAGCTGGGGTGCTCTGATGGGGAGAGCGGGGAGAAGGGGACTGTGATTATCTTCTTGGTACTGTACTTACAGAAAGCAGGAAATCAAGTTGCTTTATATTGCATATTAAAAAAGAGAAAATTTTGGATAAATAACAAAAAGGTGATTTTAGAGCCATGTGTTTCTCATACATTATTTGACAATTATGCTTAAAAAACAAAATGTAATCTTGCTATTTGTTTGTTTTCATTAGATGTGTTGGATTTTCTGTGGCAACTTTATTCCCAGCCCAAGTAAAAGCTCTTTAAAAAGAGTCGGTTTTTCATCTTTCTCAACACAGTGGCCTGAGCAACAGTGAGGCAACAAAATAGTTTGCCCAGGACGTTGAACATAAACTGAGCTATCATACTTGCTTTGTGTGGCCACCTGGGCTTCCTCCTGCCTTCTTTCCCATCGCCCTTTAAACCTCTCTTACTTCCTCTCTTCTTTAACTTCCTTACTGTTCATTGTAAATGTGTTAACCTATTTCCCTCCCTTTTGATTCTGATAGTTCATCAAAATAACTGCAGACAGAAATTGCTCTTAGAGGACTTATTGTTATTCTTTTCTAACTATAATATTTCCACAGAATCCTCTATAACTTCATGGTGTAACTGAGATGGTTATGTTGCATTTTTTTCCTTGTTGGAGCTAATTAGAATATTAAGTTTATAAAGAATTCAGAAAAAGTGATCAAGATGAAGCATGCTTCCTTCTCAAATGCTTGAACTCTAAGACATAGGAAGTAACATGATGATAAGCTTTTAAGAGGCTTTGTAAGTAGAGGAAAGGGATTGTTTGAGTCCCAGCCTTGCAGCCCCTGCTAACATAGGCATCTGTTCATGTTCCCAGCAGAGTGCCAAATTCACAACCAGGGAAGCAGACATCTCAAAATTATTTCCATTCCTGTAGCTTTATTTATAAAAGGAGGAACAGTTTAAGAATTAGTTTAAAGGTATCAAAGAAGAAATTTGATCTAATTTATTATTTTACCTTTATTTTTTGGCAAAATCTTAACAGTGTTTCTTGGATCTCACCATTTCAGCGTGTTGGTTTTCTATATTTGTATGAAGCAAAGAAGGTTCGCAATTTATCTGTAACCTGGTAAAGCCATGAAATAAATTGGTCTCATCTTTATTCACTTGCAAGCAGCTATAGTACAAAGATCCTTAAAGTTCTATAAGGTTTTCATAGTATATCATAGTATTTATAAATTACTATTATGGCACACTAAAAAGCACCAGGTATTATAAGTTAAAATATACTTTCATATTTAGTATATATGGTATATATATGTGTATATATAAACACACTACAGATGTGCATGTATAGTGTACATGCACACTATGATATATACTATATAATGCATACATATATACATATATTTATTTTTTCAAGATTTATTATTTATTTATTTATTTTATTGGAAAGGCGGATATACAGAGAGGAGAGACAGAGAGGAAGATCCTCCGTCCGATGATTCACTCCCCAAGTGAGCGCAACGGCAGATGCTATGCCGATCCAAAGCCAGGAGCCTCTTCCAGGTCTCCCACGCGGGTGCAGGGTCCCAAAGTTTTGGGCCATCCTTGACTGCCCTCCCGGGCCACAGGCAGGGAGCTGGAAGGGAAGCAGGGCTGCCGGGATAGAACCGGTGCCCATATGTGATCCCGGGCATGCAAGGTGAGGACCTTAACCACTGCACCACTGCGCTGGGCCCTATATACATATATTTATATAGTATAGTATATGGTGTACTATAAATAGAAAGTTGAAAATGATCAACAAGCATGTTTTCTGCTTATGTTGACTCCATTTGACGTGCATTTCTGTCATGTTTAAATCCTATTATATTTACCCCTGGGCATCCATTTTGCTGATGTGAAAGGAATCAAAGATATAAAATATCATAGTAACAATGATTCTCAACAATTATTGTTGGTGCGCTTTCATGAAGAAATTTAAGACTCTTTGGTAATCTTAGTTTCTGTCTGAAGCATAATATAGTAGGTCTGTAGTTTAAATGCAGTGTGTAGAACCATAGAGTGGAACCTATACTCCCCCACCTTGGATAAAGCAAGGAATTTCAGGAGTAGATTGAGAGTCCGAATAGAACGTGTTCAATTAGAATGATGGTATGCCCTTTCCCATCACCCTAGGAACGTAAGTCCTCTGACACTAGTAACAGCTACTACCGTGCAGGCTGAACTCTCAGAAATTGTCCTGAGAATATCTTACATCACTAAAATAATTTAGGTAATCATTGCTCTAACAATAAAGGTGCAGAGTAGAAAAAACTGCTGAGACTAAACTATGTGATACAACAACCCTGACTGCTGTTCATCAAGCATTTATCCTGGAGCAGATGTTTGTCAGTGAACATGCTGAGCTTCTTTCCACTAAGGCTTAGAATGAATTTGTAATGGGCAGTTGTGTTAGCTCCATCTTAGAGATGATGACTGATGCTCATGCAATTATTTTACTTAACTCTAGTAACACACGGGGGTTTACAGCAGGGGTGCTGTTCTCATTTCCAGTACGCTGGCTGTTGCTATACAGGTGAGGGACCAGGGCATTGCATGGTGAGAGATAGCTGATATGGAACCTGGCTTTTCCTACCAACAACTGTGAAGAAATCTCAACTCACAGAATTGGCAAATGAAGATACTAGAACCCACTTCCCAAGGTGCTTTGAAAATCAGTGAGACAGAAAAGAACTTAGAAAGGAACCTACACTATAAATTCAATAAATATTAACTTCTTTATATCAAACATGATTCATATTTGCTCTGGTTGCTTTATCACTCCAGCCCCTCTACTTAGAGTATATGAATATGTATCCAGGGGCAGTAAGTTGTTGAACATGATAAGCCTCAAAATACTTGTCTACCTATGATTCAGGTGGATTGAAATTTGAAATTGGAAGCTGTTTTAGAGATTAGTTGCATTTTATTTTTTTCCCTCTTCAAAGATTTTCAAACACATCAGGTATTAAAAACAGCTTAAGTGTGTGTGTGTGTGTGTGTGTGTGTGTGTGTGTGTGTGTGTGTGTATGGTGTTAAATGCAGGAAAGAGAAAGATGGGGAAAGTGAGTGCACAGAAAATGCATGGGAGATATTGATCAGGTTGTTTACAACCCTGTGTCTATGAGAAATGTTACCCTTTTTAAAAGGCTTCTCAATAATTTTCTTGATTTAGAAGCTAAGAAGCATTTTGAATTCAAATGTATTACATCTAAGTCTTAATCTTTTTCTTCAGTAAATACACATTTATTTTTTTATTTGAAAGGCAAATTGTACAGAGAGAAAAGAAGGAGAGGTCTTTCATCTGTTGGTTCATTAACTATAAAGCTACAATGGCCAGAGCTGGACTAGTCTGCAGCCAGGAGCCTTGAGCTTCTTCCCTGTCTCCCACATGGGTACAGGGGCCCAAGGGATTTGGACCATCCTCTGTTGCCTTCCCACACCACAAGCAGAGAACTGGATTGGAAGTGGAGCAGCTGTGACACAAACTGGCACCCATAAGGGGTGCTGCTCTAGAAGGAGGAGAACTGCTGAGCCACTGCCCTTAGCCCCATTCTCGGTCCTCTGGTTCTGAGTCTTTATTGACAACAAAGGAGTGAAGATGATTTTTACAGTGTTACCAGAGGTTGAAGTAAATATGCTATGAGCCTGTTATTTGTTAGGAACTAGATAGGTGGGCGAGTGATGATGTCATTCACAGTAATTAATAGATGGCATTATCTTCCCTACTGTGAATACATACTGTTCTATTATACTAGCCTACCTAGTATTCTTACTCTTCCCACAAGGAGGATCTCACGGATGCAAATAAATAAGTTTTATTAAAATAGAGAAATCACTTTTACAATGGATCTTCAATAAAACCCCAGAGCAAGCAACACATTCACAGTGAAAGAAATTTAATATCTTAATATTTTGGTGTTACTTTGGAAAGAGTCTCTGGGCCATTATATGGATATGGGGTCATAAGTGCCTCCAGAAATAAGTGTCTCTGTATTTCCCTCTGTTGGGAGTGGTGTAACTGTCAGTATGGATTAGAGATTCAAGAAAAAATACAACCATTTCAGAAATAAAGCACAGGTATGCATGTAGAAGTACAGCCCGTGTTCTTCAACTGTAGCATTGGGGGATGAAGAGTGGTAGCTACGTAAGGGTGAGACTCCTGGAGTGCCACTAAGTGAGACTGTGTCTTAGACCAGAGAATCTGTGGCACTGTGGGCAGTGAGCTCCGGAAACACCTGCTGCCTTCGTAACTGATATTTCCATTTTTGGTATGCCAGGGTAGGGGCTGTGCAAGGAACAGAGTGTGTGTTTGGGCCCAGAGGATAGAGAAAGGGTAGATAGAGTAGCCCAGGCTCTTGTAGGCTCTTGGGAGAGTGAGTCACATGAGTAGGGAGGAATGCCAGCTCCTGTACCTTAAGGGCAAAGGATGCCTGAAACCCGAAGCAGTGCCCAGAGCTAGACATGCGCTGTGTCAGAGTTGGAGGATGGACAATGCTGCATTTAGTCTCTAGGCTGTGTGGGTGTGTGTGTACTCTAGTGTATACAACACTACCTCACCTGGCACCCATGCGACCACCAAGATAAGTCTTTTGGAAGAAAAGATGTATTAAACAGTAAAAAACTGATGAGGTTGGATATTAGAAGTCAGCTTCTAATTCTGATTTATAGCTCATTTCTGGTGTCATTGTTTCTTCTTTTATGAGAGACTTACAATCTAGATATGTCTGGGAGGAATGAGGCTAAGAGTTCTTTGACCATCAGTTTTCCTACTGGAAGAATCCTGACTCCATTTGTCTCCATGTGGCTGGGGGAAACCCACTCTGTTTTATGGGAAGGAATCAGGAAGGTCCTCTGCAGATGCTCCATCTGTCCTCTGGATACAAACCACCTGCAGCCATTGCTCAGTTTGTCCTTTGTCAGAGTATTGCTTTAAGCCTCTGAGCTCTGATACTCCACACGTAAAACAGCAATCATACCATCCTGACCTTTTTTCATGGTTGTTGTGGCTTCAGAAAACATGCCAACATAGGCTAACATATACTGAGCACTTGTTGTATACCTGGCGAGTGCCTTCCAGTGTCTGCCTTGGGAAGGTGACTGTGAATGGTATTACTGGTCAGGCTGGGTTAGCAGGGATTGCATTGGCAAGAGACACTCAATGAAAGGCCATTTTACCCTCCTGGGGAGATAAAGTTGCAAAATTACCGATCAAGTCTGGCAAATCTGTTTAAACTGATTTCCAAATTCATACCCTCGAGCAACTTAAATGAGACTGGCAGGCTCTGCCCCTTCCCAATGTTGGTGCCAACACACTGCCCTCCAGCAGAGAGGTTACAGCTGCTTCTCGAACTAGTGCCCAGGGCTGGCCTCAGAGCTGGCTGTGACTTCTTGGTGCCGGCTCAGGACACATTCCTGACTGCAGAAGTTTTGCTGCTTTCTGACTGAATCCAAGGATCTCCCAACCCCCACCTGCCAGGCCCCCTGGGCTCCCGGCTGGTCTTCATGGTAAGCAGGTAGCAGACAGCCCACCTGCTTGATGTCAACATTTGTGGGTGAGGCTGCATCAAGAATGTGCCGCTCCCAGCCTGGGCTCAGGTAATTAATCCCCAGGACTGACAGGTGGCAACAGGCGGCTCTTTGGCTAGGGCCGTTAAGAATAAGTGCTTGGAGGAAGGCTTTTTTTTTTTTCTTTTCTTTTTTTGCCTGTCTTGAGAACACGATTTGTATATGTCTGGCAGCCAGACTGCAAAGGCAGTAAGGGAGGCAGGGAGGAGAAATGAATACCTTGCCAAAAGACAACGCAGCCGATTTGGGGTCTGGTGCTGTCTGATCTTTATGGTGGATCTAGTAGGATATGCGACTGAGGACCTGTTTGCAAGCTGCCTTTGCTTCCCTTTTCAGCAGATCCAGTTTTAAGGAGGAAGTTCTTACGCGTATATGAAAAGTTGAGGCTGAAGAACAGAAATGAATCTTTGCAGATGATACGGAAGGTCAGCTGTCCAGCAGAGGACTAGAATCTTTCCCTCATGGTAGCCTGTCTGTGATTCCCAGGGTAACATTACCTGGCCCCTGACCCATGTACAGATCAGCAAAGAGATGATAAAACAGTGGGCTCAAGACAGCAGCATCTTTGCGTGCTTCTTGAATGATGCTTCTTTCATTTTCGCCCTGACATATGTGCATTCATGCGCACTTTTTATTTCGGATATTTTAAGACATTATCCAGCACTGAAGTGGAATTTGTTTGAAGTGGATATATTTAACCTAAGACAATTGAAACTGCACTTTTAATCATCAATTAATAATTCCTGGAAATTAAATGTTTAATGTTTCTTAGGTGAGTTTATTTGTAGAGAACAAGTCTGGGTACATCTAAGTATATTTGTAGTTTATTGAATATACTGCCTCAAAGTTATTAAATGTGTGCTTTTGAGTGTGCCAAATGGTAGTTGTGTCAAGCCTTTGATGACTTGCATTATTTTTGCATTTTATTATGTTGACCTCTAGAATCCATTTTTCTAAGCCTTCTGGTCAAAATATATTTTAATCGTTATAGTCTTCTGTCCATGTATTCTTTTTTTTTCTTCTTAAGAATCTTAGCCAGGCCTGGCATGGTAACCTATGGGCTAAAGTCCTCACCTTGCAGGTGCCAGAATCCCGTAAGGGCATCAATTTGTATCCTGGCTGCTCCACTTTCCCTTCCAGCTCCCTGGTTGTGGCCTGGGAAATCAGTTGAGAACAGCCCAAAGCCTTGGGACCCTGAATCTGCATGGGAGACCCAGAAGCTCCTGGCTCCTGGTTTTGGATTCGCTCAGCTCTGGCCATTGCAGCCACTTGGGGAATGAACATAAATAAATCTTAAAATTAAAAAAAAAATCTTTACAACACTCATAACATACCCAAATCAGCTGCTGCAATTTTATTTTGTCATCATCCAATAACCCATCTTTGCTGTATGAATTTAATTTCAATTATTACTTTTATCATTTTCTTACCCTTATATAAGGACATTTGTTTGGAAACTTGCTGAAATACAGTTTTAAAAAGCAAGTCCCTGAGTGTTTTAAAATCATGCTGCTTTAATTAGGACAGGCCTTTTACTCCATCGTGACCAGCCTTGGATGAATCAAACTGCCATGATAGCTTTAGAGCTTCCTTTGTTTTCCCTTGCCAAGTCATTTAGCTTACTTGAGCTTGAACAGGCCACATTTTGCCTGCTCCATTTTTTTGCACTCTTTAGAAATAAGAAACACAAATTAGGAGTGTACCTAATATTTCACCTTAGCGATGGTGGCTATCTTTTTGACTATTTTTGAGGCCTCACTATTTTTCATTCTTCTAAAAAAATAAAGCCAAATGTATTCATAAGTCCAGAAATAAAGAGACACTAATTATTAATTAATTTTTTTTCTTGGACTATCTCTCTTTTTTAATATCCTAAGTTATCAATGGACTACAGCTGTATCCATGTTTACAGGTCAAATTTATATATTCTCAGAATTAATGGACCAACGAACATAATGAATATATCATTACATTAGAAAACAATTTGTAGGGCCTGGTGCAGTGGTGCGGTGGTTAAGGTCCTTGCCTTGCACACCCGGGATCCCATATGGGCGCTGGTTCTATCCCAGCAGCCCCGCTTCCCTTCCAGCTCCCTGCCTGTGGCCCGGGAAAGCAGTCGAGGACGGCCCAAAGCTTTGGGACCCTGCACCCGCGTGGGAGACCCGGAAGAGGCTCCTGGCTTTGGATCAGCATAACATCGGCCGTTGCGGCTCACTTGGGGAGTGAATCATTGGACGGAAGATCTTCCTCTCTGACTCTCCTCTCTGTATATCTGCCTTTCCAATAAAAATAAATAAATAAATCAAAAAAAAAAAAAAACGTAAGCATCATGAAAGCGATCTGATTTGAAATTTGCTTATGCATAGGACATTCTTTCCAGGAGAGATTAAATGAAGTAGTTTTGTTTTTTTCATTTATGATGTAGTAGGGAAGGAGAGTCTTTCCTTCAGCAGAGGAAGCTATTGAAGTCATGCAGGTGCAAGCTGGCATTCGCTGGCATTTTTTGGCATGTCTATGCATCGTGATACTGAATTACCAGTCTGGCAGCCAAGATCATGCAATATAGTATGTCACTGAGGCAGGTGGTGATGGTTAGATCCTAGTCACTCGGATTGCCCCACCCCCAGCTTCTTTATGCAACATATTATTAGTAAAGGAGCTGAATTTTCTCTTATTTTCCAACATCCACAGTGGTTATGTTATTTGAACATGATATTTGGCTTAAACAGCTCACCCCTCAATATGCCAAAGCTCCTCCTCTTCCTCCCCAAAGAAAACACAACTTAGATACAACTTGCTTTCCCTTTTTGTCAGGGCTGTTGTTTAGCAAGATAGTTTGTTCATTTTCAAATAGTTCTGGTCTGTGACACTATAAACGGTCTTTGCTCAGGATTGTTCCAAAGCTTTCTGGGTTTGAGTAGCTACCAACTGAAAAGAATGCCAGTTTATTCATGATCATGCTTCTGTGCAGCGAGCAAATTATTCAATATGGACACATGAATATAGAAACATAGTGAGTTCTCTTTTGATCTGTTTCTGATTAGAAACTAAATCAATATGTCAGGTTCTACATTGTTGTATGAAGAGTTGGTATTTGAATGCAGTAAATGTGTTCTGACAAGAATTTATACCAAATCATTAAACACAAGAGCCAGTATAGCTCATCTGACAAATGTTTCCCATTTTTCCATTTTGGTTTATTTAATTCAAAGTTCAGGGAGATCACATAATTTGCCTGCAATTTATGAGTCTCAACGTTCATGTGCTCCTATATGTGGAAGTATGCTCCTTTAAATATGTGTTCTTCACTTTTATTCTTTTTTCTCCATCATAGTATTTCATGTTCTAATTTCAAAATAAGACATATTTTAAAGAGCCAAACTACACATAATGGGATATCTAAATACAGAAGTGCAGAAGATTGTTGTCAATTATCTCACACTCCTCATTCATCAAAACTGTAAAATGAGTGAAATCATTTGCAAATAAGAGCATTGACAGATCTCTAAGGTAAGGGAAGAGAACATAGCAGATGATTAAGGACAAATATGGTGCAGTGTAATTCAGGTAAATATAAGGACACGTAAAATTATATCACACATATTTACTGATAGATGAGTATGTATTTTAAAATATGTGTATGTGGATGAATCAAAGTCTTTGTTAAACAGATGACTCTAGTAATTTGACATGGTTGAACTTTATTGTCTATATGCAGATAAATATGGATTAAATTATAATTGTGAATGATTAAATTCAAATTCTGGCAGATTTTTATTGTTGGGCAACAAGCATTTCCCTACTAGGTTGAAATAATGATTTACACTTTTCCCAACGTTATTTACGCTACATTAAACATGCTATGCAGAAAATCTGAGAAATTATGAGCTTTTATAACAGACATTACACAAAGGAACTTCAAAAATTGTATAGGAGAAATATTATAAAAAATGAATTAAAACAGTCTAGCAAAATAAGTATTTTCTTAAGGTTTTGAAATATTTACTTTTTTATTTGAAAGTAAGAGTTTCCTCATAATATCTTATTTTTTCAGAATTAAAATCATCCTTTCCCTTTTCTATGTGTTGACAAGTCCATTTGCTAAGTAATCAAGCAAGCAAAACTACAAGATTATTTTCTTACTCATTTTCTAAAACCAAAGGGAAATGAGTGAGTTAGATTAATCATAGAGCTTCTGTATTCAGTAGTCACTTCAGATATTAAAAATGAGTGCATCTTTTGAAAGATTTATATATTTATACTGCAAAGTCAGAAATAGAGACGAGGTGAGACAGCAAGGAAGATCTTCTGAAAACTGATTCACTCTTTAAGTGGCCACAATGGCCAGAGCTGCACCAGTCTGAAGCCAGGAACCCAAAGCCTGTTCTTGGTCTCTCATGCAGGTGCAGGGTCCCAAGGCTTTGGGGCGTCCTGGACTGCTTTTCCAGGCCAAATTCAGGGAGCTGGATGGGGAAGCAGGGATGCTGGGATTGGAACTGGTTCCCATATGGGATCCCAGCGTGTGCAAGGTGAGGACTTTAGCCAGTAGGCTACTGCACTGGGCCCATGAGTGCAGCTTTGAAAGGAAGAAGAAAAACCTCCTCTTTTGCATTTGATATGATTAGTTACGTAGAAAATCCTAAGGTGTCTACTAAAAACTAGAAAAAGTAATCAGTAAATTTAGTGAGGTCAAAGGAGAACCTACACAATATAATTAATTTTAAAATTAGAAATGATTGATGAATTGATTAAAAAAAAGGGTAATCTTAGTGAAAAATCAGAATGGTGGCACATAAAGCAACATGAATGAATTTTAAATTCATTATCACGTAAAATTATTTACTATATTCCATTTCTATAAAATCTGTAAACAAAAATCTATAGTGAGATTAGGGGATTAGGCCCCCTAATTAGATAAGGAAAATTGAGTTTAATATTGTAAAACACATCTTTAAAGAATCTATTTGTAAACAGTGAAGCAAATGTGATGGTAGAGACTTTGTGAAGAACAGTGGTTGCCAGGCTCCAACAAGTTAATAGCCTGTCTGGTACTTAACCAGAGGCAGCCATCATGATGCATCTGAACCCTGGTCAGAAATTAAAATTGGAAAATATGTCCTACAATACCCGGTGCAATTCTACTTGAGAAATAATATCTGAGCTACTCTGGCATTTTTAGGGAACAGAGGAGAAACAAGGGCGTGGCACATGGGGAAAGCATGGTTGAGTAATGAATGTGTGTTGTCTTTAAGAAGTTTTCATCAAAATGTGTGTAGAATGTGGTGTTGGAAATATGTTCATGTTTGTGGTATGTGTTGAACGGGTGTTGAGAAGTTGAATAATAAGTAGAAGACAGTGGCCTGATACAGGGTCGTTAATAAGTCAGGCAAAGGAGCCGGCTCTTATTTTTGTTGACCAAACAAAGGCAGATGGTGTTTGAGGCTACATCTTCCTCCTAGCTTGGCTGTTTCAGCTCCAGCTATTGCAATCAAATGAGCAAATATTATACTGAGGAATAAACATAGAAAGTGCCGATGTGTAGGAGACCACTTTTGAACTCTGTCTTAATCCTGCGAAGGTGGTATACAATAAAAATCAATGCAGAAGGAGGCCATAGTGTTAGGATTCAGAAATATGCAGAAGTGCAGCAATCTGGACCGCTGAGCTAAGAGAGCTGAGAGCTAAGACACAGTTGTTATAAGACTGCGACAGAGCAGATCTGGGTGACCTCAGGCAAGTCCTTTCCGTACCTTACTTTTCTTATCTGTGAGACTGGGAAAATAATATAGGCCCTTTATCTGTTGTCTGAAATTCTGAAACGACCTCTTTGAAGCCCCAAAATTGTTCTGTTTCCTGAGTTTGTGAAACCCAGCCCAAACTCTGAGGCTCGAAAGTGCTTCCCAGTGAGTTTGCACCTATGTGATTTCTGCAGAAATATTCCTGCGTGATCCTGGATAAATTCCTTCATTCCTGCCGCAGGTATACAGAATACACACTACATGAACAAGCCTCCTGTTGTGAAAACCACGCCATCCTGGGTTCTGAAACTTTTGGTCCCACAAGTCTCATATTAGAGGCAGTATGCCTGTGATGACTTCCTCGAACGGTTGTAAGGGATTATGTTTTTAATAACAGATCTCTGTAAAGGATGCAGTCATGAGATGCTTCAAAAAGTCCATCTAAAACGGAGTAGAGAAAAAATTATTTTTTCTCAATTACTTTTGGTCCAAAAATTGTTGAAGTCCATGCAGTTTTCTTTCATAATACACATATTTATGAACTTTGGACAGTTCCTTATATGCATGCATTTCAATTATTTTTGTGCCTAATGAATATATTCTTTTTTCATGGACCTTTTTAAGTATCCTGGCATTATTATGTTTAAATCCAGATATTATATACCTTATTCCCATTCCTGAGACTGAGTATGAATTATTTTTTGACACTATGCAAACTTTTTCTTGGTACTTGTATATCTATTCTGTCATGCTTGATTTGTAGTGATTTAATTATTCAGCTGGAATGTTTCTGTGATGGACCTGTCCCTCTATGAACACCTATCCATCATTTTTGCAATCTTTACATTTTTGGAAGAATGCCTTTTCTGCCTACAGGTGTAAGCTGACGGACTTATTTTTCAGACATCTTTTCTAAGGTCCCTCTTAAGAAACTCATGGTGACATTATGTGTCATTCATCTGCTAACAGAAGCCCGAAATACAGTAGTCAATACAAACGACATCTTGATATGTCCTCATATGATACCCCCTCAGATCAAGTCATTGGTTAAAAGTATAGCAGCAAAAATATCCATTTAGATTTCATTCAGGGTTTTCCCAAGTAGAATTTTATTTTTGTGGTTTATTTTTGGCATGTTTGCTATTACTTCCAGCTATCTAAAACCCTTGTTTAATCCTTGGCCTGTGGGCATGGAGAATGGATTTTGCAATCCTCTCCTTGCGTTGGGAAATTTTAACTAAAGATTTCTTATATTGAAATAGGAGGAAAAGGAATATAATTTAAGTAAATATTTTATTTCTAAAGGAAGAAGTAAAATAGTCATTTTAAGTATGATTTGGGATGAAATATTTGCCTTTAGTCAGAGTTGGGGTGAGGCCTATCAATAGTGGGTCTCTGGCTCCCATGCTTTTGTGTCTCTCCTCTGGGAAGATGTTGCCAAGTCATGATTGCAACCTCTGTGTGTGTGTGTGTGTGTGTGTGTGTTTAGACTTTGTGTTCATAAGTGTTACTAGGTGCCCCACTCTTGGCCAGCAATTTCAGTGAATGCTGAGAGAAGAGGAATGCCGGGATGGGACCCTGACTCAGAGAACAGGGGTGATAAAGTCTGAGAGAGGAAGGAGACTTGTCCTGTGCAGGTAGGAAAAAGCAACACCACAAGATAGGACTTATTTTTTCTGCTTTGGATTAGGGTTCATGCTTTCTCCACTATGCTTTTCCTAACTCTACATCAGCCAACCACTGCTGAACTTCCTCGCCTGAAGAAGGAATCCTGGGAAGGAAATATTTTGCTCAGTCAGTAAAAAGATCTGTGTCTGGATCTTTTGGTGTTGCGGCTAGTTATATTATACCAGGCCTGTCATTTGGAAACCGTAGGATTGGATGGTTCTTTCCAACTCTTAAAATGTCTTGCAGTATGACAGTGTCAGTTGAGTAGCCTAGGGGAGCACTTGCTTTGTAATTTTCCAGCTGGCCAGCCACAGGTCAAAACTCAAATATTAAGATCTTTTTTTTTTAAATCACTTTACTGTTGACCAGATGAAGATGAATGAAACCTAATTTTTGTAAGTTTCTCTGGAATATTATGAGGGCGGGATAACTAGAACCTGCTAAGCTGACATCTGTTACTTAATATTTGCTGTCAGTGCATGAAAATATTTTTCTCCATTTAATTTCTGGTAATGTCTGAAGCTTCTCATAATATTGTTTGAAGCCATACTTTCATCCTACAGGGAAGGTAACAGGCAATAGTGATATAAATATACTCTGATAAATGTTTCAAACAAACATCAACTTAAAATTGCACAAAATTATTCATTGGTTAATACATATAAACTTTCATAAAAGATTGCCAGAGATGAGAATACCCAATGGTATAGTTGTGAAGGCTATAAATGTGAATATGATTTTGTGTATAATATCATCTCCTGTTGGTTCTCTCCTTTTCTCTACTCCCACCCAATTTCTAAGCAGTATTCCACGGAACTGAAGAAACTATACTGCCAAATTGCAAAGACTTGCCCCATTCAGATCAAGGTGATGACCCCACCTCCTCAGGGAGCTGTCATCCGTGCCATGCCTGTCTACAAAAAAGCTGAACATGTCACTGAAGTGGTCAAACGGTGCCCAAACCATGAGCTTAGCCGTGAATTCAACGAAGGTAAGAAGTGAAATCTATAGCTAAAGGCCCTGTGGGCATCACTGTTTGGACTCCTACTTGTCTAATTGAGTTATGCAATCTGAGGGAAACTCAGATTTGCCTGTTTCATTAACGGAGTGTCTAATGATGATTATAAATAACTGTGGCTTACACAGTGACTGAACTGTTCCTTTACTGTTGATATCTAGTGTATAATCTGAGTTAGGGTTAGACATCAGTTTACTTCCAGTTCTTCCTTCCTCCCATCCTTCCCCCTCTCTTTTCTTCCTTTCTTTCTCTTTTCTTTAAATAAAAGGGTATAAAGACAGGAATGTGAGAGCTGATCTGTTTGCCTCAGGCTACACAATCTTTCATCTTTCATCTTTCTCAGAATGATCTGCCCAGGGATAGCCTAGTAGAGAAATACAGGGCTAAGCAGAAACAACCAGAGCTGAGTCAATCCAAAACCAGGATCCACGAGCTTCTTCAAGGACTTCATGCAGGTCAGGGTCCCAAGGCTTTGGGCCATTCTCTACTGCTTTCCCAGGCCACAAGCAGGGAGCTGGATGAGAAGTAGAGCAGCCAGGACAAGTTCCCAACTGGAATCCGCTCCTTAAAAAAAAAAAATACATATGCATTTCCTTTATTACACAGGTCATTTCTTGACTGTCAGCATCATGTCCTTGCAATTTCATCCTGAGAAAAGAAGTAATGATATTTCTTTTCTGTTCTGCAGGCCAGATTGCCCCTCCTAGTCATTTGATTCGAGTAGAAGGGAACAGTCATGCTCAATATGTAGAAGACCCCATCACAGGAAGACAGAGTGTGCTGGTACCTTATGAGCCACCACAGGTATAATAATAGTAACAATAATACATGTATAACTATAAGTATATGTGTATATATATGTGTGAGTGTGTGTTTGTGTGTGTGTAAATAAAACATGCATGAGAAAGTGCTGATAGCAGTTACTGGAAAGTTATTTATTTTTATTACAAAGTCAAATATACAGAGAGGAGGAGAGACAGAGAGCAAGATCTTCCATCCTATGATTCACTCCCCAAGTGAGCGCAATGGCCGGTGCTATGCCAATCCATAGCCAGGAGCCAGGAACTTCCTCCAGGTATCCCACAAGGGTGCAGGGTCCCAAAGCATTGGGCCGACCTTGACTGCTTTCCCAGGCCACAAGCAGGGAGCTGGATGGGAAGTGGAGCTGCTGGGATTAGAACCAGCACCAATATGGAATCCTGGCATGTTCAAAGTGAGGACTTCAGCTGCTAGACCACACTGCCAGGCCCAGTATCTATTGATATCTTAATTCTTGTGATCAAATGTGTGACCTTTCAATTTTCTTCAATCCTTCTTTTCCACATTCTCTACTTTCCAAACTCATAAAGAGGGATGAAACAGACTCATTAACATGATTCTGTACTCATATTCCCATCTGAAAGGCAAATCATAATTCAACTAGCAATTGGGTTTATATATAACTGTTTTGTCCAACCAGAAATTGAACTGGTAGTGATTATACATGAATAATGGGTGTAAATATTTTACTCTGGAAATTGAAGAGCCTCAATGCAATATCTTAGCTGAAGTTTGAATGCATAGGTAGCACACGTGTAAGTGCTGTTGAAGGTAGACTGGGAAGGCGGATGGTACATAACAGTAACGACCACAGCAGTTCTTTGTTTTGCAGCTCTCTCGAACCTCTGATGTGTAACCTGCTCTCTAGACTTCAGTTGCCTTGATTTTAGCTGAGGATTGCACAAACAATTACATTTTCAGGAATGTTTGAGCTCTTTGGTGTTGTTCATGGAGTTGTACATTCAACTATTTGTCATTCCATTTTATCTACTCTCAGAAGTACATTTGGAACATTATTGCTAATTTTGATGATTTTTAACCCTTGCTTTTCTATTATATTAGCACATGTAGTATAGCTCATTTGAATTATTGTAAAGATTAACTTGCCTCATTTAATGTACCTCTAAATGTATCCGCTATTACAAGCATCAGGTTTTAAGTTTTTCAGAAGGTGAGGTCAAGAGAGATGGACAGTAGGCTATGAAGTTTACATTAATAGAAGGAAGTATCTCACTTCATCAGAAGTGGAATTTGTAAATAAAAGCGGGACCTTTTTGTAACTAAAGGTTCTTTTCCCTCTTTACTCAGGTGGGCACTGAATTCACGACAGTCCTGTACAATTTCATGTGTAACAGCAGTTGTGTTGGAGGGATGAACCGCCGACCAATTTTAATCATTGTTACTCTAGAAACCAGAGAGTAAGTGACATATGTAGAGCTGTGCATTCTAATACAATTTCATGGGCTAAGGGCAAAGTGAAATTGTGTCTGCTTTATTGTGGACTTTGCAAGTGCATCAGAGAGCTGCTGGTGATTTTTGTCCTTTGTGCTTTAAATCCATGCTGCAAATGCTTACATAAAAGATCTAAGGAAGTGGAGTCAGAAAGGGGTGGGTAAAGGTAGAGGAGGCAGAAAGAGCTGAGGAGGTGTGCAATTCACTTCATACCTGAATTCTTGACATTCAGCTGGAATTGTTTCTGATTAGACAGTGTTTGTTTTCATGTGGCCCTCAAAGCATTTAGCAGTTTCTTTGAGTAAGTCTGGGCTGCCTTAGGGGATTTTATCACAAGACACCCACTGGCTTAACTCAAGTTTCCTTCAAAATATGTAGCTAAATACAGCTGTTCAGCTAATGGCTTGGAGGTTCTTTGCAGAACAAATGGAATGTTATTTTCTAATGTTGCTTGTGGCATATAAGCACTTTTGTGTTCTGCCAAGTAATTTTGATGCATCCTCCAAGAATGCATGGATGAGCTGGTGGGAATGGCCAAGAGTAGAAATAGACAGGGGAAAAGTCCAAATGACCTTTCAAATTCCTTCAACTTAACTCTGTATCCTCTCTTCTCTTATTCCCAAGTGGGCAAGTCCTGGGCAGGCGTTGCTTTGAGGCCCGCATCTGTGCTTGTCCAGGAAGAGACCGGAAGGCAGATGAAGACAGCATCCGAAAGCAGCAGGTTTCGGACAGCGCAAAGAATGGTGACGGTACGAAGCGCCGTAAGTAGATGTAGTGGATGAAAGAGGTTGGAGTGAGTTCTCCACAAACATTGCGGGAAAATAAAGAAAATTTATGAGAAGATCCATGAGTTTTAGTGGCAAGATGACTGCCCATGTTTCATGGGAATAGTTGTGGCATTGACGGAGGACAGCAGCTGTGCACTGTGAACTCCAAAAAGCAGTCACAGTTAGGATTTCTTGGTGTGGTGTTCCCATAATGTGACTTCCACACCAACAGCATTAACACTGTCTGGAAACTGGGTGAAAACAGAAATTCTGAAGTCCCAGATATGCTCTGTCAGAAACTGGAATAGAGATGGAGCAATCTGTATGTAGAAAGGTCTTCTGGTCATTCTACCAGTTAAAGGTTGAGAATCAGTATCTTACTGGTTGGTATCAATACATCTTTGTGGCTGAACATGAGGCTTGAAAATAGCATCTGCCTGTCTCATGACTGGAAACAGCGAGACTTGGAATCTCTGTCCTAAAGCTGGTTCTGGAGAATATGCAGATCAAAATTATGTGTGTTTCACTTTATGACTATCTCAAGGTCTCTCTTACTTAGTTGCTTTCCAAATTTCACCTTTTAATCAAAGAGGGTTTTTGTTTTTTTGTTGTTTTGTTTTAAGTGAAGTATTTCAAAGAGTATACAGTGCAAAATAAATGGAAGCAGGGTTACTGCAGCTGGGAGTTGGAGGTGGCTTTTGGCTCTATGTTCTAACATCAAACACAATTTGCTGATGACATGTACCACCACAGAGCCTACAATTCCAGGTCATGATGTATGAAAACCATATATTTACAGATGTTCTAACATGCTTGCAATTTTCTCCCAACAAATATATTGCATAAGCCTGACTTTTTTACAATTTTTTAAGATTTATTTATTTTTGTTGGAAAAGCAGATTTACAGAGAGGAGAGTAAGAGACAGCTTCCATCCATTGGTTCAGTCCCTAAAGGGCTGTAATGGCTGGAGCTGAGCCAATTTGAAGCCTGAAATCATGAGGTGTCCCAAGGCATTGGGCCATCCTCAACTACTTTCCCAGGCCACAAGCAGGGAGCTGGGTGAGAGGGAAGCAGCCAGAACACAAATCAGCGCCATTAAGACAAGCTGGTGGCAGAGGATTAGCCAATTGCAACATTGTGCCAGCTCCAACAAATATTTTAAAGTATTTTGTGCAGTACCTTATTTTCTGACAAAGATTTAGCCATTATCATTCAGAAGATGCAAAATATTTTATTGGAGAACCTCCTATCACATCAAGTTTAAGTGTTTGATATGACATGTTAGACTGTTAGGCTGTTTCTGTCTTTAGTCATTCCTCAAAAAGTTATGTATTTATTTGATAAAAGTTATTTTACCCTTATCTTTGCATAGTAAGTTCATTTTTAAACTCTTCCCTGGATTACAAATTAATTATCTTCAATAAGAAGAAATTATCTGAATTTTTGTAAAGCGATCGTCTCTATTCTTTCAATCCTGGATACAATTTATATTTCAGAAAACTATGATAGCTTACCACTCATTCACTTGAATAAGACAATGTCCACAATACGCATTCGCCTACTTGAAAAATAAAATGCAAAACTGATTTCTGTTCTTGTACTGAGCAGCTATTCACAGAAAGCCCCAGGCTAGGCAGAGTTCTTTCTGCACCACCTAAGCTGAAGGCTGATGCTCAGTGTTAGGATCATCCTCCTTTCATTGGGTGCTCCCGCGCTTGTTCTTGCTCAGACTGCATGTGGTGTAAAAGTAGTCATCACCAATTAAATGGATACTTAAGAATAAAATTTTTAACATGTTTCTGGTGCTACTGCATGTTTAATATGCATTTAATATTAATATTTAATTGTTGAATAGGTTTAATATATATCATTGCTTTAGAAATATTCCTAAGAGGTAAACTAGTATTTTTTTTCCCAGCCTTTCGTCAGAACACTCACGGTATCCAGATGACATCCATCAAGAAACGAAGATCCCCGGATGATGAGCTCTTGTACTTACCAGTGAGTCTCCTTTGGGTGCTCATTATTTTACTTCATTGTAATGATATTTGTGGGAGTTTTTCGATACAGATATCCTCCAGTTACCTTTGGAAATGGCAAAAAAGGTGTCTTAGCATCATTTTTTTTTAATGTCCTAAACTTCTGGAGGCTACAAGAACTCCCTGCAAAGGGCCAACCTGGTGGGGTGCTGATGAGGCCTTTTACCCATTTGTAAATTTCTACTTTTTCCTGTATCTTCAGCTGGCAGATGTAAGACTGAAGAGTTCAGTAGGGTCCACTTCATAAGGACCCAAATGCCATTGACAAACACAGCACCCTTATAACCTAAATTACCATCCAAACACCTCACAAAGTTAATCCCATCATGTCTGAAGTTGGGATTTCAATATACACATTTTGAAGGGAGTTTAAAGCATTTAGTAATAATGGCAGAATGGTGGGAGGGAAGCAGGTTAGTAAGATGAAGTAAGTGTGATTTATTACTATTATTATTATTATTACTACTATTATTTAAAGCAGGAGGGTCAGGCATTTGGTCTGGTAGCTAGGGTATCTCATACCATTCTTATATCCTGTATTGCAGTGTGTAAGTTTACAGCACCACACCTGATTCTAGCTGTCTGCTACCCACACTCTGGAAGGAAGCAGGTGCTCTCTGCACCCATTCCCAGACGATGGCTTTGGCCTGAGCTATCCCTGTCCATTATGGACATTTGGGAACTGAAGCAACAGATGGGGGTTGTCTGTGCTTAAGCCTCACCCCCTCTCTGATTCTCTGTCAAATAAATAAATAATACGGAAATGTTATATCTTTCCATAATTTAGAATGTAGTAATAGAATGAGTTCCTTTTCTTACCTATCCACCCAATCAGAGCTATCTTCACAACAGAATATTTTTTATTTATGTCTAAATTTAATATACACTTCATTATTTCATGATAAAATTATCCTGGAAAGTATGGTCTAAATATTGTCAGAAAGATTATAAAAAGCTAATAACACAGCAGTTCTAGAAAGTTTGTTTTGATTTTTTTAAGAAGTTTTATGAAAAATACCTCAACAAGGCACGGTCCTCAGTAGTATGTGCATAGCTGGAAGCTTCAGTCCTATTGTTATGTAATAGATTATTCACTTCCACAGGGAACATTGAACCTCTCTAAATCAGAAGTTAGGCTACACTATTAGACTATGCTTCCAGTTGGTCGAATTCTTGCTACATTAGTTCTTTGTTGTCTAGAGTGACAATAGATTTTTGGTGGACCGAATAGTCCTTAATGCAATGTAAACTAAGGCAAGCAGGATGAAAACAATCTAAAACTATCACCCTGGGATTGAAGTTGAAGCAACTCAACAGGTTTGGGTGTGTCACAGCTTTTGTCACATGTTCTTTGGGCTGCAGTGCTTAAGGAAATAGACTGCTGGTTGGCCAACTGTACAGTGACTTACCTGGAATTGTCCATGTGTTGTTTGTAAAGCTGAATACAGAAACTCACTAGAGTTTTCAGCAAAATATTACACTTGATGTACTAATGTCTCCGAAGATATAATATGCTTTCAGATGCTGAGATAAATACCTAAAAAAAATCCAAAATCATTTATTTATTTATTTACTTACTTACTTGAGAAATACACAGTCGGGTGGAGGGGAGGCAGAGAGGAAGATAAAAGAGAGAGAGGAAGACATAGAGAAGGAAGGAATGGAGAGAGGGAGAAGGAAGAGAGATCCCGACTCTTGGTCCATTCTGCGAACACATTCAATGGCTGGGGGTTAAGTCAGAAGCTCGAAATTCTGTCCATGTCCCAACATGAGTGAAAAAGACTCAGTTACTTGAGCCATTATCATTTGATTTCTATGGTGAATATTTTCTGGAAACTTAATTGAGGAGGCAGAGTTCGTAATTTAACCCAGGAATTCTGATATGGGATACACATATTTCAACCGATGCATTAGATTAAACGTATGTATTAGTCTGGACTTGTCCCTGAAAAAGCTATGTTCAATCAAATTTCAGTCTGTACTCTTGGAAGCAGCACCATGTAATGATTTGTATCTTAAGTGAAAAACTAGCAAAATCAACGTATGTGAAAAATTACTAACTTAGTATATATTTTGTTGGTATTTGATAATACCAGATGGGCTGGACCTTAGGCATTTAGCAATTTGTAGGACATAGTTCTGCTTTTAAAGAGGTTGCCTTCTACTGAGGACTCAGGCAGCTACAACATGATGAAGTAACTGCTGGGCGTGGAATGCAGAAGACACAAGGAAAACCAGATACAGACCAAATGTGTACAGTTTAGGGAGGCTTCATAGAGAAGGTCCCCCCCGAGGCTTGGATGTGGAGAAGATAATCCAAACAAATTAAGACAATCTTTTCATTTCTGAATTTTTACATGTTATGCTTCTTTCCTCAGGCTGGGATAGAAGTGAGATGAGTAAGATGCCACAGTGCATACTGTGAAGGGGCTTTCAGTCAGCACTCTGCAGGGACATTGCTTGCCTGTGGTCCTAATTGTGCTTTTTAAAACTTTTGCCAGGCTGAACACTTTTGTCCTTCCATGGATAGAAGTAAATTATGCTCAGTTTTCATGGTAGCTTTGTTTTCATCAATGCTCCTACAGACAGCAGAAATTTACAATTCTATGGCCCTCTGACCTCAACGCTTTTGTTATAAGACATATGCATGACCTTTTTTGCGTGTTTACTGGAATACGTTTTCTTATTTGATATATAATATTGACTTAATAGCATGGAATTCACAGCCAACAGCACTGGGGATAGACCATGCCTAGACAATGCTCATCATACACATCTATTTTCTCCACAAGGCATTCTTTCTTGTACATAAGTGTACTAAACAGCATGATGGCATTACCTTAAAGGCTGTTATAAACAGCAAGATCACCAACAAGAAGCAGAAAAATGTGGAAAATTCAAAGCTAAATAGAGCTCACAAAAGAACCTTGCTTAAACTGTAAGGGCATCTCCTTGTTGCCCTCAGCTTGAATATGTTCAGGTGATTCTAGCTTTAGTTTACACTCTGCAGGTCTCTGAATGATCACAAAAGTACCAGTCCTGATTTCTGATGTCACAAATGAGTGTTAGTGAGTAGCAGGTTTTGCAAAGCCCAAGTCCATACATCATGAAGATTGCACTCCAGCTCTTTATTTTGCCTCTTTGCATTTACCCTCTTACACAGGTGAGGGGCCGCGAGACTTATGAGATGCTGTTGAAGATCAAGGAGTCCCTGGAACTCATGCAATACCTTCCTCAGCACACGATTGAAACCTACAGACAACAACAGCAGCAGCAGCACCAGCACTTACTTCAGAAACAGTGAGTGTGTCCACATGTCCTGAGGGAGCATGAGCAAGACTGATGCTTTCCTATTAGTGGTTCGGAGCTAGATGGGTAACAGGGAAGATGACACTATGAAATGGCTGATTGCATTAGCTTGACATTACTTGGTATGGCTTTCAGTTTTAGTTTCAACTTTCCTGTGTTCTGATAATGACTCCAGACTAGTGAATCACCGAGAATTCGGTCTGTTTCTGATCCGTACATATCTACCAATGAACGAATTCCCAGGATACAGTATATGTATATTTAAATGTATATTACAGATTATGTATATTTAAAAATGTAGAATCTTCCCTCATCCTAGTGGATTGCCTCATGCATCTCCTAGGACACACAAGGTCCATGTCTGGGAATAATTCTGTAGAATTAGAGCAAATGGGTTTTACTACAGGATTTCTTATATGAGTGCTGTGTTGAGAAAGATTCTAAAACCTAGTGCATGCTTACTGGAAATGTCTTGGTGTGAGAGGACAAAACAGTACTATACTGTGATTTAGAATCCTTGCTCTATAGTATGTTTTAGCACACATTTATGCATGAATCTGGCAAACATATTAGCATTACACACAGCCCAACTGCTTTTGCCTGTTATTTGAAAGACAGAATTACAAAGAGGGAGAGACAGAGATGAGAAGAGAAAGATCTTTCATCTGTTGATTCAGTGCCCAAATGGCTGTAACAGCCAAGGTAGACTGAAGCCAGGAACCAGGCACGTCATCCAGTTCTCCCACATGCATGGCAGGGCCCAGACACTTGGACCATCTGCTGCTGCTGCTACTTTTCCCAGCACATTAGCAGAAAGTTGGATTGGAAATGGAGCAGCCAGGACATGAATCAGTGCCTGTGTAGGATACCCCATTGTAGGTAGTGGTTTTACCAGCTGTGCCACAAAGCTGGTCACCTAAACAACTAATTCGTATGTTAGATTTTACATTGAATATTGAATCTTTAATAATGCCAATTGTTTCATGACTAATAAGAAGAGTAGATTTTATAAATCCATAAGAATTTGGCTAATCAGAACTCTGCTTATACTTAACTTTCAATGGTTAACAATAATCATTTGCTAATTGAATTAAGATTTTTTCATATATGTAAGAAGAATTGCCAGTCTTTGCAGATAAATATAAAGTATATACTTTTTAGGATCTACCTAATACAGTCCCCCTTACAGAAAAAAAGAAACGAAGCCTTACCTTCCTCTAAGTTTAAGCAAATTAATAATAAAATAAAATAAAAATGAAGAAGTTAAAAAATAAGACATTTATCTTTCCTGAAACAAAGAGTACCTTTTAAAATAAATTCATACAAGCAATACAATAATACTCTTTCCCAATATGTTATTAGCCACTGTAAAGAGACAGCTATAGAGAGTGTAATAAACAGGGATCCTACTTCTTTTATTAACCCACAAAAGTCAATGTGGACTAGAATGCCTCTCAGATAGTCAGGAGGTATTGGATAGCATCTATTGGCTGTGGGCTGAAGTGGGCAGCAAAGAAAGAGAAAAGAAGCATGTTCTCTCTTCAAAGAACTTTTAGTTGTTAGGTGTTTAAGACCCTTTTGGCTGGAAAGAATCTCACCATTTACTGTTTAGCATGAAAGCTTTGCAAATTGAAATTACAGGGGATTTTTACCTAAGGCTTTGCAGAAAGTTTAATCAGCCGATTCCTTGGGGACACAAAGTGTTCTAACAGAATTAGAACTCAGGGTTGCAGGCAGAATTCCTAGTGCTGATCACATGGATTTGCTGTGAAATCATATGGAAATGCACGTTAATATATTCAAATACAGATTCGATTTAGTTCTCGTATAAGTCATACAAGGATCAAAGAAATGAAGACATGAAATCATTTATAGACTTAAGGGAAAGAACTGCCTTTCCCAAGATTTGGTGGTTCATAAAATACTCCAAATTGCTTCCAGTTCACTCTGGTGAAGTTTAACTGGTTGAAAAGTCCCCAGGAGAATCACACAGTGAAGCACTATGCTGAACTGGCTGATCTGCTCTTCTGTCGCCTGTTTATTTTGTTGTTGTTGTTGTTTTTCTAGTTTACAGGAAAAGTTTGACTATTTAGCACAAAGATAGGTCAGCTTCTGTTTCTTGTAAAATATTGGTCGTAGGCACTTCAGACTTTCTGTGCCCTCTTGCAACTATTCATCCCATGATTCCAGCACAAAAAACAGATACCTGGAATACATAAGTGTGAAGTGGGAAAGGTTATTGCAATAAAATCTTAACTTGTGGACCCTGAAATTGAACTTCGTATGTTTTTTTCTTAGATTCTGTGAAACACTGTTTTCCTTTTGATTCTCACTACTGCATTTTTATGCTCAAAAACATTGTCAATCTATGAGCCCAGTCTGGCTTCATCACTGCCATTTATACCAATCACTATAGTCCGTAGATGAGTGGTTCTTCTTTAGTTGGTTCTTGAGACTCAGATGTTATTTGGTAGTTACAAGCTAATATATATATCCAAAATATGGAGGTATTAACATGACTTTAGAATGTCTTAAGCAACATTCCATTGTTTAACAAGCACTGTAACAATTTTTAACAGAGATCTCTTTCTTCTTAGAAAGTGAGGTATGTCCATGTAGGAATGGAATATGGCTAATGATGCAGCCCCTTTATCAGATAAGACCAAATAGTTGACTCATTTAACAGTTATTCATCAAAGATCTGCCATGCGTTAGCATTAGTATTAAGGAAAAAGAAGATGGTGTTCCTATCTTTCTTTATCTGGCAGCACAATGGGTAATTCGTAATTAAAATATGCTTTGAATATTAATGAAGGTCCAGAAATTCAGTCTCAAAGTTGTAAAAATTAGTAGCAAACGTTTAAGTAACATCCATGGATCACACAAGAAAGGGAATAGTTTGGTACAGTGGTTTTAGAGTTTGTAATCCACATGGATAGACCTCCAGTAGAGCCAAATGCTATCTGTGCTTGCTGGAGTGAGGCACATGCAAATGCGTAATCCTTTGTTCCTACATGGTGAGTGACACTGGGCTTCCCGTCTCGCTGGTTAGCATCGCTCTCAATAAAGTTTACTTATTACCCATGTGCCTTATAATAATTTATTTCATCTGAAAAGACTCTTTTATTTAAAATTGAGTTTGTTAAACAGACCATAAGACTTTAGGGACACATTTTCATTTGGTTTTTGTTTGTTTGCATGTGTGGCCATAGAAAAACAATGAAAAATGAGAAACTATATTGATTTTTGGTGTGATCCATTAAAAGTAACATATGCATGATTTTGAGTTATATCTCACATCTCTGGTAACTTGTGCATGAAAATCTAACAGACTGTAAAGTGAACGTTTGAGAAAATATACACATTTTGTCTAATTATGCTTTTACAACATCACACATATATGGACCTCCTATGAATGATATCCATCAATGTAAATCCTGACATTTTTCTGCTGAGATTTTTTCAATTCTTTTGTTTTCATGTTAATACGAAGAAAAAGCTGCAATGATCAGAAAAAATGGAAATATAATTTTCTGGCAATCATTTCTTGGGAAATGCTGCGAATAGCCTTCAAGATCATACTGCCGATTTTATACTGTTCAGGAATCAATTTCGTTTATAGTAAAAGGAAAATTAGTGTGAGGGTGACAAATATTTTCTGCTTAACTATTTTGTCAGTTTTATGCTGTATTTTTTTTTCTCTGCTAACTTTTTATTTGTGCATGGTTTTCTTTTTAAAAAAATCTTTCAAAATTACCTTCATGATCATAAGCTTTTGTGAATGTTAGATTTCTTGTTAATCAAATTGTCACAAATATAAATAGTCTCTGCATTCTTTTTGAAAGACATTTGATTTTAGTTGATTTGCTCATATGGGTGTAAATATGTAAAGTTAGGTTTACATAAGGCAGCATTTGCGTTGAAAAAATTGGACTCCTTTTTGTACTAGATGGCTTGCCTTTATGTGTTCAAGGGATATTGATTCTTCAGACAGTTTTAGAAAACCGACTTAACACATATTTTGCAGTATTGGAATTTCTATATTTCAAAGCAGATTCATCCTTTTTTTCCACTTTTTTTTTTTTTTACTTCATCATTTATCTTGCCTGGTATCCTGATTTCAAGCCTACATCACTTTGTTACAAAATTGCATTGCTATTTCTCAGGAAAATTATTTTTATTTATGTATTTATTTATTTTAGCTTCTATAGGGCAAATTTTTAATTTGAATGCAAGTGTCTATCCTGTGCCTGTAGTGCATTTCTGTATGATTTGACCATTGTGTTTCAGTAGCAACACAAGTCAAGCAATAATGCTACAAAACTGAGTCCAGAAGGCTCTGCAGTCTCTCCCACTATATCTTGGCAAACTGACACCCAGAGACTATACTGGTGATTTCATATACAGTTTACAGTAATGTTACAAAATCAGATTGGAACATAGAGGATTTACATTGCAGTCTCTGGTCTGCTTAACTGGTTAAGCAAATTTTCATAAAATAGGCTGGCACATTAGCTCAACTGCCTAATTCTCTACCTCCAAATGCCAGAATCCCATATGGGCACTGGTTCATGTCCCAGCTGCTCCCCTTCCAATCCAGTTCCCTGCTTACAGCCTGGGAAAGCAGTGAAGGATGGTCCGAAACTTTGGGACCCCACACCCATATGGGAGATCTGGAAAAAGCTCTTGGCTTCTGGCTTCAGATCAGCTCAGCTCTGGCCATTGTAATCATATGGGGAGTGAGCCAGAGCATGGTGGATCTTTCTGTCTTTCCATCTCTTGGTAAAACTGCCTTTCTAGTAAGAATACATTTAAATTATTTTTTAAAGTTTAATGAAAGTAAAGCACAAACTACACATGTATTTCAAAAAATTCCTGGGAAAAGCAATTAAAAGATTAAATTTTTGGTTAAAAAAATTCTTTGGAAGTCTCTGCAAATAAGGAGTTTCCACAAGATTTGGGGAAAATGCATATAATGAAAAACTCTGTGTGGAATTTTTTTTTTATCTGAAAGACAGGGAAAGAGTTGGAGGCCAACCTGTGTCATCTTTTGATTTGCTGCCTATAATGTTCACAACAGCCAGAGTGGGGCCAAGTCAAAGCCAACAGGAGGAACACTATACAGGACTCCATTGTGAGAGATCCACGTGTAAGATCCAAGTATTTGAGCTTTCACCTGCTCCTGGCCAGTGTGCTCAAGCCCATCAGATGGTACTTTGCCATTTCCAGTTAAAATTCTATTTCCTTAAGCTGACTTGGTTGTGGTTATCACCAAGAATATTGCCTTTTTTCCCATCACATTCATGTGACTGAAAGAGAAGAAAGCGATATTTCAGGATTATCAATCTAGAAGAGAGCAGAGGACAGAAATCTCGAAACTGATAGAAGGTATTGACTTAGTTTTGCTGTTGATAGAAACCTACTTTACATTTCCTGAGTGTTAGAAAGTCCGGCTTTCTAGGTAAAATTGGAAGAATACTGGAAATTTAATATGGTTCAAAATAGATTAAAGAAACAGCAAACATTTTTACTGTTGACATATTGTTACCTTAACTTCACAGCTATGTTATGAATTTTTCAGAGTAATGTTATGAATTTTTCAGAGTAATTTATTGGCTGTGAGTTGGTAATGAATATAAAAAATCAAAGATGAACACACTTTCTCACATCTCAATAGTATAAGTTCTAGGTTAGTAATTTTAAATATTTATAGTTCACATACTCTTTTAATGGGTAGAACACTTGTATGATCTTAGCATGCTGTTGTATGTTCATCTTCGCTTTATGGCAAATGATCAATTCTAATAACCAATCCAGAGTTTGGAGCTATAGTGTTCAGCTGGCAGTAAACTGGTTCCTTATTGTGTCATATAAACTAAGATGATACTAATGCTTGCTGATGAGATGGCCTGCTGACTTCCAGCCGGTACTAAATAGAACCGGCCTTTTCTTCTGAACATAGCCAAAGGTGATTTAAAAAAACACTCTGGGAAATAACTGCCAAGCTATTCATGGAGTTACACAACTTCTAAAAAATAAAAAGGGCTTTTTTCCCCCTGAAATCCTGTGACATAATTGATTTCTTAATTATGCAAAGGCTGCATTCATGAGTTTGATGTATGCATTTATAGGCCAAGCTTGTGACTGAAAGGATTAAGATACTATCCGTCTCAATGTGGGCACATAGACAATACTCATTAATAGTGCTTTACAATGTGTGATGACACAGACATTGTGCTGAAAAAGATCATATTTCTTCATATTTCATAGTTAGACTAGACAAGAACATTAATGAGCTTTAGTAATTGAACAGATGATATTTTTACCAGGCTGAAAGCTTATTCTTGTTTCTCCATTGCCTTCTTGAATTAATTGCATCCAATAAACCATGCTGATAAGCACTGTACTAAGTGGAACTTGTTAAACATATATGTACTGGGGCCTTAACCTAGTCTCAGAAGGGATCCTGGAACATGCATTCTTTCTGTGTAAATTGCACAGGTGGTTCTGAAGTGTACATCTGATTATTTCCTACTGCCTTATTTCATGAATTCTTCTTTGTAAAAATGAAAAGTTAACTGAAGAGTTTTAAAAAGGTTGAAAAGAAAAAAAAAAAAACTTCCCAGGCTGTCTGTTGCAAGTGCTATGATCATGAAGGTATGAGGAGTGTGTTCTGAGCTCAGTCGATTTGAATACATGACATCCTAAGCCTTCATCTTTTCTTTTCTCTGGTTCCTCTCTGCAGTCTCCTTTCAGCCTGCTTCAGGAATGAGCTTGTGGAGCCCCGGAGAGAAACTCCGAAACAGTCTGACGTCTTCTTTAGACATTCCAACCCTCCCAACCGATCAGTATATCCATAGAGCCTCCCTCTGTGTTGGAAGTGTGTGTGTTGTGTGTCCTTGTGTGTGTTCTTGTGTATATGTGAGTGAACCAGCCCTCGTAAGCAGGACTTTAAGACACTTTGGCTCAGAGACCCAACTGCTCAGAGGAACACAGCCTGTAATTGGAGAATCTTTGGAAGGGACTCAAAACATTACTAGGAAGGGTGTTTTCTGCAGATTCGTGTCCTGAGATCTGGTGTTGGCCATTCAAGAACTTCTGTGTTTGTCTGTGGGCTTCTGCTTGTTTCCTGGGAGGAAGGGAGTCAGATGGGGAGAGGGGCATTAAGATGTTTATTGGAACTTGTCTCGATGACCTTCTGTTGTGTTTCTAAAACCCATATAGAAGCTTTTGAGCAGGTCTCAAACTTAAGATGTCTTTTTAAGAAAAGGAGAAAAACATAGTTTCTGTCTGTGCCTAGGTAGATGGTAGGTGACTTAGGCACTCAGTTGAGCCCTTGGATGCTGGTCATGCAGTAATATTGCAAATGGTGTCAAACAAAGGTGTCAAATGTACTGCTGGGCAGAGGGGTGAAAATTCCTTAGTACAACCACTTTGCGGGGTGGGGGAGAAGTAGGTCCCTGTTTTTTTCTCCTATTGAGAACTTACCTTATTATTATCTTCTCCTCATGTGGAAATGAAAAGCTCAGTAGTGCTCTGTGAGATCCTGTGTCTGCCACCATCTCAATATAACTGGTCTAATACAGCCTTCTGATGCGTGAAACCCTGGAGACTTAACCTAAAACTGTTGCGTGCACCCCGAGGTTGGTCACCTAATATTGTGGTTACATTAAGAAGATAAAAACCACCCCAGTCTCATATTGTCTCCAGCACTTTCTATTATGAAGTGCCCCAAATGGAGTTCAAAGACCTCTCTCCAAGTCTGTAACTAATTTGGAACTTCACGCCCTCAGTGCTACCCATTATAAAAACAACCATGTTTCTGCCACTGTTCACATGTATTTCCCCAGGTTCTCCTTCCCAATCATCCCACACCAAATCAGTTCACTCTGTATCACCAAGACAACCATATCTTGTTACTGAGGCTATTGCTTTCATGGATGTGTGATTTCAATTTCCAATAAACTTTTGCATCTTGGTTTATCTTGCAGGTTTTTTTGTTTGTTTGTTTCTGTCTCTTTTGCTCACCTTCCCCGACCCTGAATTTCTAAAATATTCTTGGGTAAATACTTGAAGTGCCATGTGTAGGCCAATGAGTAATAGAGCAGTCATTTTGATCCTGCTGAGATTTATTCTGGCATTGTTTTTGCAGTTTTATTTAATGAACACTCTATCAAAGTGATCAATACTAAAAATTAACTACATTGGTTAAATTGCCTTAGAATTTATTTTAGATGTAGTAGTGTTAAGTTTTGATAGAGGGAACTATCTGATAATGTAAATGTTTGGTGTGATTATAATATCTCATCTGTAACTGTACATATTTGAATAGATGGAATTATTTAAAAGTGGCATTTGGCCAAGCTGGGAAATAACTGCTGCCCTTAGCCTTTCAATGTAGCTGCATCCATCTAGAGGAAGATCATAGTGGGACAGTACTGAACTGGGCAAAATTTAGAGGAGCTATACTTCTTTTTCTTATGTTTCATGACTCTTTTTCTTTTTTTGACCTTTTTCATACAAGTAATGTTCAGTTTTATCTTCAATATCTGTTTCCCTACTTAAATTCTATACTTCTGAAATGGTTTATTAAAATAGTTTTAGCCTTAACTATTAATACATTTTACAAGCAAATTATATGATATATTAGAAGTATAAAATATTTTAAAAAATAAAGAGAAAAAGCACAGGTATAATGGAATTCACAGCATTTTGTAGTTGGAGAGAATAACTTGTGCCTTCTCAGGAATTTTGACATCTTACTACGTAATCACCAGAGCTGGACTTGGGAAACTTACCTTCTAATCCCAGATGATCTAATACCAATATCCCTGAAATTTGAAATGCCAGCAATGCATAGAGATGCCTACCTTGTTAGAGCTATGAACTACAACTTCCCTTCACCTGAATTTCTCTCCAAACTGAAGAGGCATTGCATATGACTTGTGATATCCTGTCCACTGAGTTCCTAGAGGAATCTGATCAACATCTAAAGAAAACAGAGTTAGGTGTACATAGTGCTACTTTTCCTGACGGGCATTGCCTCTCCATGTTCTGGACTGTTATTTTGGTGGGTACTGGGTAAGAAAAATCACCTGCACAGATCTTGCTGTTGTAGAGTGCATTTTGCTGCTCTTCAGTTTACCCCAGAAATTGCAAAGACTGTTTATTCAAGGACTGTGACATTACATCTGTAATGGTGATAGAGAGAATATGGTTGTCCTACAAGGCCTTGAAATTGACCGTGAATTTTTCTAGTTCCATTTCCTTTTACTCAATGTGCAAAGGCTATCAGAATGCTCTTTTTCCTCCTGACATTGTGAAATTAACAACCTACTACTTTATCTGCCTTCTTGTGGCTTTAAGACACTCTACGTTGAAAATATTTTCAGAATTTCTGATCTTTTCAGATTCTCTTATCCCCAATTATTTGCTTGTCTTGATTTCTAGATTTGTTTGATTTACAATTTTTATCTCTCTGGCTACTTTTAATTCTTGAATTTGGACCTCCCATTCCCTTAGCCATTTACTAGAGTGTTCAACATCTGGGGCTATAAGTAAGAGTGAAAGCAAACCTTATTGCACACTTACGAGTCAGTGATCAGCATCCATGACTCTTGCATTTTCTCATTTAATTATCATGAAAAAGATCACTGAAAAGTTGTTATGCCTATTGTATAGATCAAAAATATGAGACTCAAGAGACTTATTTAATATTCAAAATCACATAATTAATTTGTATCAGATCCCAAAGTTAGCCTAGATGGTTTAGTTGACTCCAAAATCTATATTCTTTCTTTGTTCGTCTGTGGTTTATGACCTACCCTCCTTAAATTAAGTCAATTGTGGTAAAAACGTTACATTAACTGATGAAAGGGTTGTCAAAATAATAAACCTAGGGACATGGAGAAGGATGTTGTAACAGAATTCAGAAGAAGGCGCTTATGATAACTGAGGATCCATGGAACGCCCAGACTTTGTAAGTGTATCCTTATTTTCCTGATTCTGAAAACTATGGTTCAAGTGATGTTTTCATTAGACCTTATTGTGTTTTCAATTGGCTTGGAAGAGCAGGCCATATTAGTAAAGGTCTTCAGGCAATAAAAGACCAACTTACATTGAAAATTTTACTTTGTAGCATATCGAGTACTGAATTGCTGTGGCAAAAGAAAACTGGAGAAAAAGCAACTAGCAAAACTTCTCTTAGCTGACTTGCCCTGTGTAGTGCCCTACACTGTAGTAGGAGCTTGAGGATGTGTCTAAATATATCAATGTAAAGGAATTGCGTGGTAATGGAAGTGCTTGCTAATAGCTGGAGTGACCCCTTTACTGTAGATCTTGCTCCTTGCTCTAATTCAGTCTCTTGCATTTCCTCTTCCACTTCACTTATGTTTTCATCCTATAACCTACTTTCCATTACTGTCTTATTTCTAAGAAAGTGCCATAGAGTGAATTAAACTCTTGGACCAGATACCAGAAGACCTAATTTAACCCTCAACTTATCCATTTAGTATTGTATAATCTTGGACACACATATATCTCAGACAACATTTTTACTCATTTATGTGTAAGAAATCATTATTTCTGTCATACCATATTTTGCTCCAAAGGGCTGTTGTGATAATCATTGAAATCATGTATGAAGGAGCGCTTGGTAACCTGAAGTGTATTACACCTGAGAGGCTTTATAATCCTATCTATAAATACCTGTTTCTATAATTTGGATCTATAATTGTACTTGTGATGTGCTAATGAGACGATCAATGCCCTCCCATCCTGCAGGCTGTGGTGGTAAAATGAACTTGACTTGTACATTGTACATTAAATTTTGTCCTGCTATTTTATTCAAATGTTGTGTGGTTTATGGCTTTAACATTCCCTTACCTATAGCACTTCAGAGGGGTGGAATATAGAATTCCCTGATTCCATATAATTGTGGAGAAAATACAGTGGCAGTTTTAAAAATTAGCATTGCAGCTATAATATTTCAAACATAATCATTTTACATTTAATACTATTGTATGATGATTACTATGATTGTAACTGACTGAGGCACATGTAAAGAGTATTCAGCATTACAGGTTTTTTTTAAAACAAAACCCTATGAAGACATTTAGACATTTTATTTGTCCTTCAAATATAATTACAGGAAAAAAGGAAAATAGGAATAAAGTAATGTATCAGAGGATTGTTAAAAGACAGCTTGTCTCAATACAGGCTTAGAAAAATGGTGAAAGCCAAATCTTCATTCTGTGGTCATAGTAATTACAAAATATGAATGCTTCATGGTCTAGAAAGTTCTTTCTCAGCTTCTGTTTGTCAGTTCTTACAATCATCATACAGGGTAGGATGGATTACCATCCTCGTGTTATCTGCCATTCTATGAGCATCTCAAAGGTGTCGTCCATTTCACTTTAGTATGCCTAGTTTAGTTCTGGTAACTAATTCACACAAGAAGTGTGTATGTGTATAATTTACATTAATTCTGGAGGAATATTTTTGCAAGTGTATAATTCAAGGCCATACTTTACTCTGAGGCTTGTTGGGAATTACCAGTCCTTGCTCGAAATGTCCCATGCTGATCATCTTTCCGTGTTTGTGTTCCTAGGACCTCAATTCAGTCTCAGTCGTCATACGGTAACAGCTCCCCACCTCTGAACAAAATGAACAGTATGAACAAGCTGCCTTCTGTGAGCCAGCTTATCAACCCCCAGCAGCGCAACGCCCTCACTCCCACCACCATTCCCGATGGCATGGGAGCCAACAGTAAGAGCACCCCTCATCTTTAATCAGCAAACAGGGGATGAATAGGGCTAGTGTAGTTGAAACTCTGCTGTGGATTGGGTAAAACGATGTTTCTAAGATAAGTGGGGTGAATCCCAACATCTGAGTGGTTTGGGTGTATGATTCAGGAGAGAACACACTAGTGGACTGGGAAAAGCTGTTCCTTCTGTGGTGATCAGGAGATCTGAAAGAATATACTTCCTAGGACTTTTGCAAGACTCAAAAAGAAATGTATCCAACTTGTAGGATGTAGCATAAATATGGTAAAATTAAAACTAGACAAATTCTTTGCTGTGTTACTCAATTTTGCATCAGTAAAGTTGCCACTCTGCTTTCTTAATCACTTATAAGCTAATTTCCTTGCAGACTTTGCCCTCTAAACTCATCTGCTCTATCTCACCCATACTATGGGATTGACCTATAGAGAGATTTGCCTTTTATTTTTTCACATACAAATTCTTCATATTATTTAAATTAAAGCACAATGAAAATTGGGCCTCCAAATATATGTTGATTGGCATATGGTTTTGCTATTAAAATAATTATCCTGCCCACTAGAAAAGTAGATACCCAACTTAACAGAAGAAAAGGATTGTAAAAATCCAGAAGAATTTATAATACATTTTGGGATGCAGAAGATTAAATAGGTACCTTATAATCCCCACCCCACCATCTTGTTCACTGAAATCCATAGTTGCATTTGTATAGCACTTTGAGTGGTTTCTCAAAGAACTCATGGTAGGTTTATGACTCTGAATGGTTTGTTGGAACAAATTCACATTTCAATGAGATTTGGTTATGTATGGTATGGTTGCATGATGTGGCAACAAGACTTTAAAACCAAATCATGCTCTCAGTAGTGAAGAATGCTTTCTAGAACTTAGAACCAGATCTTTTTACAGATCTGCTATTTTGATAGTGAAAGGATATGAATATTTTGTGTTCTCCTTTTTTTTCCTTCTAACAAGTTCTAAGAATCTTCAACTTGATATATAGGATGACAAAATAGCAGAAATTGGATGGTTATTTTCATTTTATATTTTATCTGCTTTGAATATTTATGCTTTGTGATTCTTTGATTAAACTAAGAAAAGTTAGAGGGTAAATCAGGAAAATCTGCTGGGGTTGTGCTCTCTAGTTAGCTAGTCAGCAGAGGCCTTTCCTCATGGACACACTGCCATTAATCAAGCAAAACAAAGCATAATTATCTTTTTTTATTTATATATCCTTAATTCTTTTGTTAATTGAAAAAAAGTCTTGCTTCCTAAATAGCATTCATTTTAACCTTCTCTTCTTTATCAGTGAATGCTTATACATTTTGAGACAAGCAGTGATCCATAAGAGAATTGGAATCTTTAGTGATGTCCTTCCTTATTACGGATATGTTTCCTTACAGAAATTACAGTATGTCCTTCATAATTCACAAATAAATATGACAAATATCACTTTCACTCACAAGTTTGTCCATTTATTCATTTAGTTGTGTATGCAGTGCTAAAGTGGGTAAGAATCTGAACATAGTGCCATCTCATCTCTGCGCTTGAGGAAATTCATATAGTGAGAGAGATGAAGCAAAACCCATGGAGGCAAATAGAAGGGGTACTGCATAAACATTAGGAATAATGTGCCGCTAGACGCAGACGTAGACACAGAGAAAGAAGTGGAAACAGATTATCAGAGGAGCTATGGAGGTCAAGAAATATGTAATTATTGTGGAGTCCAGTGACTATTCTATATAATTACATACAACATGTTTGAAGGGGACAGGATAATGAAACAAAAGATAAAAAATAAAAGCCAGTATCTAAGTCCCTTCCCAACCTTAAACCAGGCAGGATGGGCCCTGGGATGCTGGAATGTGATGATGGCAGTAACCCTCTCTATTCCCCCTGCTTCTGTTCAGTTCCTATGATGGGCACCCACATGCCAATGGCTGGAGACATGAATGGACTCAGCCCTACCCAAGCCCTCCCTCCCCCTCTCTCCATGCCATCCACCTCCCACTGCACTCCCCCACCTCCGTACCCCACAGATTGCAGCATTGTCAGGTGAGTCCATAACATATGCCCCTGGGTGCCTATCCTAAACATATCTGGTTGGTGGAGGGTGGACACTGGCAAAGTTGATAAAGAATTGGAGAAAAAAAAAAAGCAGTTCTTGATTAAAGTTCAGCCACTGTTTGATCTGTCATGTAGTCAATAATGGTAATTGAGGAGAATTACTACATTATTATAATGAGCGTGGGAAAAGATGAAAATGTGTGTTTATAGACATATGGTTTTCATGTCTATCTTGCCCATCTTCACTTACTCCCTGCCTCCTCCCTCACATTTTGCACTGTCAATTGTGGCCCTCAAGTTGGTGCTCAGGGCTGGGTTTTCCAAAAGGGAAGTACACTTTCTGTCTCTCTCCCTTTCTTGCTCTCTAGGCCTCACAGCTCTCAGCTACTAGGCCTCACAGCTCTCAGCTACCAAGGGACCATAATTTTGGAGTTGGATGTCCATCAAAACTTATACGTTAGCAAAGTGACATTAAATTTTAAGAACCGAAAGGCTTCTACTGTTTTGCATATGAGAAGTGGATACAGACCAGGATAGAGGAGTTAAAAAAAAAGAAACACATAAAGCTGGAAATATATATATATACACATAAACATATATATATATACACATACATACACATACACACATACACACACACACATACACACACGCACAGAAGCAAAGGGAGCTTCCGAAATTTTGTGATTACTATATAATTTTTGCCTCTGCCTCTATCTGCAGATTGATTTACATTCATGCCCATGCATGACAGAGATAGAAGAGCCTATGGACTAATCCTCCAAGTACCTGGATGTGTTATGATGTAGTAGTGTCATCAGTCTCAGAAAGGCACCAAATAGAAGGGGTTGAAAAGGAGGATACACTTTAAAAACCATTAATGACTTTATAGAGTAGTGATTTACAGTTTTTCTTTACCATATCAATCATTCTCAAAAACCACAAATACAAATACAACTAGATGAGATGCTCTTTTTGAAATGAAGGGCCATGAGGCAAGAGTTCTGATAAGTTCACAGACTCCTTCATTGTATCTTCCACAATGACTGCTAAGACACACCACAAATTAGAATTCCACAGAATATAATTTTTTTTAAATAAAAAGCAATAACTGAGTACTTGAACACCTATGGCTGATTTTCTTTCCTAAATACTTAAAGTGCAAGTCACTCATTAGTTACAATCCTCAAATACCACATGCACATGTACTTTATCTTACCCTACTCTGTGATGCAGGGCATCCAAGGGCAAAATGTTGGGTTTTCCTTTATCTCGCCAATGCAGTTGGGGTGAACTTTCTTTTTCTGTTTCTTCCTTCCTTTTCCCTCCTCCCTCTGCAGTTTCTTAGCAAGGTTGGGCTGTTCATCATGTCTGGACTATTTCACGACCCAGGGGCTGACCACCATCTATCAGATTGAGCATTACTCCATGGATGTAAGTAACTGCTAGCCTTTTCTTTTGAGTTGTATTTCTTCATGTCCTTCCTCTAGTATCATCTACCTTGGAGATCCAACCCTACAAGTTTTATTTATTTATTTATTCTTGCCATGACCCCAGTCCTGTTTGGATAGGACCCATTACCCGGTGACTAAGATTTCTAGACCTCAGACTATTCAGAAGAGAAACAATAAAGTAATTAAATTAGACTTCCTTAGGTGTCTGACTAGTCATTTGTGTATTGTACCCATCATATACAAAATGGGAAAGAAGAGATTTGATACTACCATCAAGAAATGTGTAATCCCTAAATAGTTAACACAACTTTTTTGATGTTCTCTTTAACATCATAAAAGAGGATAGTATGAAGAAAATATTGTTCTCACTTAATAATATGGAAGAAATGACAAAATAGTCACTTTTCATGATGAGATGATGACATAACCAGGAATAGAATCCTGGCTTATAAATGTCTAGTACAGAATTGTATCAATGTGCCTTTTCTTCCTCTCCTTAAACTAGAATCTTTAGGAGATTGACTTATGCTTAATTAAAAATCTAAGTTCCTTAATTTATTTTCAGTTGTATCAGAATAGGATATGATCACTTATAATGGGTTTAAGTCCTAACCAAGCTCTTAATAGCAATGAGAACCAAGAGTTACCTAGGCTTCAGTTAATGATATTGGGTTGAAAATTATTCCCTTCTGGCTGTGCTCTCTGCTTTCTGTCATAAGCTGAAGGGGAGGACACCTTTTTCTTGCTTCCTACTCTGCATCATGTCCTGCTGCTCACATGGGAACTACTGTTGGTTTTTAGCAATCCAAGTGCTCTTTCATCCTGTTCTTCACATTGCTTTCTTTGAGGTTCTCTGTGCTCTCTTGCTTCCAGAGGGTACTTTGGACTGGTGGAAGAAGACTATCTCTGCCTCTGCTGCTTCTGTAATTGGAACCTCTTTGTTCCCCTCCTTGAGCACCGTTGCTTGAGATACCCCTACAGCAGGAGGATGCCCCAGCTCTGTGCTGACAAGTACATGCTATGTGAACTCTTTATCCACCCTTCTACACCCCATAACTGCTGCCCCGTGATAGAATGGACATTAGGGAAAGTTTTACAAGCAGGTTCCAACAAGATTTGAATATCTTTGTCATCACTTCTCTCTACTATAGACAGAGTTGTCTTATATTTGAGAGAGCTTCCTGTCTTAAGTCCTGAATGGCAGTGCAGAGAAACTTCTGCTTGCCCTTGTTTTTGGAGTCAGATGTTCCATTTACTCTCCTGTCCTACTGGAGGTATTCAGGATGCTTCCCTGGCTACTAGGATCTGCAAACTGGGTTGAGAAGACTGTCTCTACTGGTGTTGACCAAGTGTTGTGCCAGTGTTTAGTCCAAGCTTTTAATCTGTCAGTCACTGGTGAAAAATCTATCCAGAAAATCCTAGAGATTAGGGGATGATAGTTTACAAAGAAGTTTAGACCTATGGAGACTAGCATAGTTATAAAAACTTAATAAGCACAAAGAGTTACACTCATTTATCTGTTTGTGGGTTATTTTCTTCTTAATGTATTTTTCTGCTACAGAAGGAATTTGGAGCAAATCTGATGCCTGAAAATTCACACAATTGGGAAATTCTGACTGCATTGGGAATATTGAGAATCTGTACAATTTTCATATCTACACCTCAGTTTTTTCCTATATATTTCTAGAAACAGATATCTCTTTTTCAGCTTCTCTCTCATAATAGGTCTAGTTATTTAGCATTACTTTCTAACAGAGGAGTAGTGTTAAATACCGAAGTTTCCCCCAAATATTCAGAGCTAATAATATACATTCTTAACATACATGAATTCTTATATTTTTGTAACACTTTTGTAGCCACATTTACATTTGAATACATGTGTTGGCTTTAAAAAGGAGATATGCCAATTTGCTACCAAAGGAACAGTCTAAAACTGCTAAAAATCAATAGTTTGTTAGTGATGATAGGAACCTCAACCTGTATTTTTTTATTCCAAAACCAATATGTTTTCTAATCATTAGGCTGTTGTATAAAAAAAAAAAAAGTGAGCTATCACTGAAATGTCACCATGATTAGTGAAGATGGAACCTACTTGTCCATCTAATCAATTTATACAGTGCACGCACAATTACCCTGCCTTTTGATGCCTTGATTAATCCAACAGCAAGAAACCTTTTGTCAATAGGTCAATTCTGTACTCAGAGGCCTTCCTGTGTCCTTTTATTCATGTCAACTTCTCAGAACTTGAGTTTCTCCATCTTCAAAACATGTGTAGCAATATATACTGAGAATCTGAAAACCAAATGAGGTCATGAATATCAAACAATGACCTCAGTGCCTGGCATGCTAATGCTGCTTAAGCTCTATTGGGAATGTTTCTTGCTCCATCCCCTCCCTCAGTAGGGGTGATATTCCTTTAATGATACCTTACTTCTAGTAGCTAGAACCAGGTAGATTCAAGGGCTGGAAGGAACTTACATTTATGGTTTGGAATCTTGTATTCTCATCTAATTATTACCTCTGTGTTTACCAATGAAGGAAATGAGGCCAGTAGGGAATAAGTGTAATATTTTCCACAAGCATTTTCTAGAGATGACACCTCACATCTGTGTCCATGTGCTTAGTTACAGAACACTGGAGCCTGTTCGAAAGTTAATTTTATTTCCTAATTTAAAGGTAGAAATATTTATAAAAGTCAGAGTGCCAGGAAATAATAACGTGGTGTAGAATACATGTCAAATTGTCTCTTTGTTCTACACCTGCCTGAATCCCTTCCCTGTTACACAGGATTTGGCAACTCTAAAAATCCCTGAGCAATTCCGACATGCCATCTGGAAGGGCATCCTGGACCACCGGCAGCTGCACGACTTTTCCTCACCTCCCCATCTCCTCCGGACCCCAAGTGGTGCCTCTACGGTCAGCGTGGGTTCCAGTGAGACCCGAGGCGAGAGAGTAATCGATGCTGTGCGCTTCACCCTCCGCCAGACCATCTCTTTCCCACCCCGTGATGAGTGGAATGACTTCAACTTTGACATGGATGCCCGACGAAACAAGCAACAGCGCATCAAGGAAGAGGGGGAATGAGCTTCCTTGGATGGGCTCTCCGTGTGCTCGGCTACTCCTCATAGGGTTCTCCTGCTTAATCATTAAAGCATTCCCCCTAGCTCCACCTCTCTCTCTTCTCAATCTGAATTCCTAAGGGGAAGAGAAGAGGAGTCCTTTTACCCAACGTCTGACCTGGCCTCTGAGTCTGACTCAGGCTTTAAGCCTTCAAAACTATTGCTTGCTGGACTGAGTTGTCATGGCTAGGTAGAAACGAGCGCAAAAGCAGTGGGTGTCTCCTTAAGCTGCAGAGATCTCTCATTGACTTTTATAAAGCATTTTCAGCCTTATAGTCTAAGACTATATATAAATATATAAATATGCAGTATATATTTTGGGTGGGGGGCATTTATTTCTAAAATGTAATTTAAAGCAAAGGAAATTGAGTTGCACTTACTTTTTTATTTACTTTTTTTTTTTTGGATGACTTATCTATACTTCCCTGTTCTCAAGAGGTGTTAAGGATGGTAATAGGTATCTGCAGTTTGGTACACAGGAGTGATAAAGATATATAGTTCCTTAAATCCCTTGAATGCAAAAGGTATGCCACAGCAAACACTAGGTGGATCCAGTTGCGTTTATCCTCATTTGCCGAGTGTTTGAGACTGTATATATGTACACGATTTTCCACAGTTGTGTATTTTTCATTACTGATTTCCCTTCCAGTATTGTTAGCTCTCTTTGCTAACATTAAGTCCAGGCACAAGAAAAAGCCCATGTTCATGTTATCACACCCTAATGGAACCATCATATATATCCTCTCTTGCTTTAGGGTGAGAATGAGGGATATCGGTCTAAATTTCTGCCTAAAAAGTCATCTAGTTTCAAAGCATCTGACACCATGTATCTGCATTTATCAGGAACTCCTCAAATGTAATGCATGGCATTTTCATGTTGATTGGGAATATTTTTCCACTATTATGCAAACCTTTAAATATAGGTTTTTTTTTTTTACTAGTTTCTCTACCTTAAATGCACATTTAGTATTTTTTTTTTGGTAGAATTCAAGTTGACTTAATTGGAATAGATACCTTTGCAGCAGTCCCATTTTTAGTCTATTAGGAATATCCAGGAAAAGTGGGAATCGTTCAAAAAAATTGAGTCTACTAAAAAGTAAGGCATCTCAGTGAGCTGTGAGTTGTAGTTCCTAAATGATCTTTCAAAGTAAAGATAATGGTGTTTCTCGGTAAATGTTCCTTCCAAGGACACTTCAGTCAAGAAACGGCATGTCTGCACTCCTTACCCCTTCTCTGTTGAAGATTTAAAATAGGCAAATGATTGAGAAGATGCAAAACTATGAGATCAGCATTCCCAAACATTGGTTGCATCACTGATTTTTCCTGTCTTTCTCTTTTTAATGAATAAGAGTATTAGTAACTCTCGCTTTGGGACTGTGCACAGATAGAAAAATGTGTCTGTCTCACCTTGGGGCTGTGCACAGATATAAAAATGCTTCTGCAGATCCCAAAGTCAACCTCTAATGGAAGCTGTTGTTGCAACCATGAGACCCAAATTGCTTCAAAACTGTTGGAATACATCTCTAGAACAGTATCCCCTCAACCCCACCCAGTTTTTTTTTTAAACATGCTGTTTTCTTCAAAATATTAAACAAATATTTTGTATATATGCTAATGAGCTTTGAAATAATCCCCTATATTTTGGTAAAGGGCTGTCATTGCACATATGCTACCATTTTTATTTTAAAGTGCAAAGGGGCTAATTTGGCTCAAAAAATCTAATGTATGAGTTTCCTCTGAAAAGTATGTATATATATATATATATATATTTCTATATATATATAGTATATGCAGCATACTTTGTGTTTTGATTAATTTTTCTTGGGGAATAGTGGGTTTTCCAGAGCCATAATTGAAACGTTTTGTATTGTTTTTGTATTTTCATGAAAATACCATTTAGTAAAAATATCATGCCAAATAAGATATAATATCATATTTGAAAGGGGGAGGGGAGGGAAAGAGTTTTTTTATTTTTTTTTTTTAATTTTGTACGTTAAAGAGAGTGAGTCCTTGATTTCAACATTATTGTGCTTAAATGATAAGCACGGTTAATTTCTGGAGCAAGCATGCAGCTTTGCGAACCCATTAAGGGGTAAAAGGAAAGCTGTGTCTTGGTGATGTTAGGAGGATAAATGACTTCCTTTACTTGACATGAGTGTTTGAATAAACCTAGGACTTCTGAACTATTTCAGCACTATTTAGGTGGTACTAGGGACTCAGAAATTCCTGTACTATTTTTCATGAGTTTAGCATTGGCCAAAACTGGGCACAACTTTCTGGGTGGTGATTCATGCTCCTTTGAGTAGCCAGGAGAAGGGGTTGAAGATTATTAAGAACAGGCCACTGAACCAGGACTTAATGGGATTCTTGTTGACTCAGCTCAATGCAGTTAGCTAAAGAATTGAATGTTATTTCTTTGGAGGTGATTATAAACAGAAGTGAGGAGCAGAATTTTCTTCCTTAAATTCTTTAAAGCTTCATTTCCTTGATATTACCCTAAAGTACAGTATGTGGGATATTGAATGTTTAAGAGATGTGGTTTTTTTTTAATTATTTTTATAATTTTACAAAAATTAAGCAAATGTCAGAAGTTTTATATGCCTTATCGATGTTTGTCAAGGTTCTTTTTCACAGATGTGATACTTTTTTTTTTTAAAGTTTCCGTTGCTTGTCTTTTGGTATTTTGTGCTATATATTTTGATGAGCTAGAGGCAGATCTTGAAGCCATTTGTGTTTACCAGGACATGCAATAAAATTTAAAAAATAAAAATGCATTGAGAAAATGCACTGGTGTACATGTGTGCGTGTTGTCTACCTTTTTGTCCATCCTTCCCTTCTTTTGGTTGAATTTATATCAGATGAAGAAGAAATAACATTGGCACAGAGGGTTTTTTGTTTTGGTTTGGTTTTTGCTTTGTTACTGTATCACGAATAATTCTTGTCTCATTGTAACTACTTTACTGAAGAGGAAAGATGAAGACATTTTCCATTTTCATTTGGGATCTGGGACAATTACATGTTTAGTGCTTCATTTAATAGGATCAGAAGGACTGTTCTCCCAGGGGACCTAGACTCCAGGTACCCCCAGTATTCCTTGACTTCTCCACGCTGCTCAGTCTGGGCCTCAGCATCACTGTGGAAATGTGATACACATGGCCTTTGATCTCTGTAACAGCACATCATGCATGATGGGTACTAAATAGGTCATTGTCTCTTTTAAACCCTGTGTTAAATATCATCTTTCAGTTATGAATATCCATTTAATCAAAATATCAACTCTATCAAAATGGCTTAATGATTTTTATTAAATGGGTAATTTGTTCTCTCATGGACTATCATTGATGATATGTAGTGCCTTACAAACTTTACAGAATACCATATGCAATCCATGATATTTAAGGGTAAGATTTTGTTTTCCTATAAGGCAAGGCTGAGGCAGCTGAAATTAAGGCTATCAAAGACTCCTTTATCTCTTCCAGACATCTAAGTAGTAAATCTCTCAAAAAGAAATAATTGATAGATCGGTGCCATTATGAGGAAGAGAAACATAAAGAGCTATGAAAACTGGTTATAATCTTATTTACCATCACAGATTTTTTGACTCAGTGTTTATTTTCAATTTTTAGCAATTCTTTTTGTCATAATAGGAATCATGATTTTTATTCTTCCTTGTAAGTCCTCTGAAATATACAGAAAAGACTAAGAAAATATATTTTACCTAAGTTATTATAGAATCTATTAAAGCATTTTCAAATATAAAATGCATTATGTTCAAGTGAGAGCTGGGGTCGTGGGTGAGCTGGGCTGGAATAGACAGCTGCACCCATGATGAAAAGCTTGGACTGGAGGCGGGCTGGGTCCTTACAAGACTGCAGCACCCACAGGGATACGTGAAGCCTGGGGCTCAGAGAGGCTCAGGTAAGGGTTCTTCCATGCCATTTTCACTAGCCTGTAGCACCTGCCAGTGCACACAGGCGCAGAGGCTGGGGACAGCAAGGAGTAATGCTTTATTCCTGCATGCCTCTTCGGACACAGGAATAAAAACTGAAACATTTGTCTCACCTACCATCTCGCCCTTCTCAACCTGATCTATCCCAATCAGAGACCAATATCAGTCTGCAACCCTCTCACCCATGTAATCAATATGAAAATTAAAAATAAATTTTAAAATGTTATGAGCCTGAATGGGAAAAGGAGAGGAGAAAAGGAGGAAGGAGGGAGAAGGAGACAGAGAGGGAGTAGAGAAGTTGCTAATTCTCTTTCCATATACCTGCAATAACCTAAGCAGGGTCAGGCTGAAGTCAGCAGCCAGGACCCTCAGCCTGGCTCTGCTATATGAGTGCCAGACTAAAGTGTTTGAGCTATCACCAGCTTCCTCCCAGAGTGCGTAATTGCAGGAAGCCTGATTCAGTAATGGAGTAAACTCTCCAACTCAGACACTTACATATGGATGTGGAAGTACCCACCACATTCTTCATAATTACACATGAGATTGATCATATTTTATGCTAAGAGCTTCTTCCAGGTTTCCCACATGGGTGCAGGGGTTCAAGGATCTGAGGCATCCTCTGCTGCATTTGCAGGTCAGAAGCAGGGAGCTGCATCAGAACACAAACCAGTTGCCCATATAAGATGGAGACACTACAAGTGGAGAATTAGAACACAAGGCCACAACACCAGCCCCTAGACTCTTTTTATAATTATCTTCCAGTCCCCATTTATTATTATATATTTAATTAGTACAATTAATATAATCAAAAAATTTTTAGAGGATAGGGCTAGCACTATAATACAGGGAGTTAAATTACAACCTACAAGAACTGTCATAGTAGCCTTGTGGCTAATGTCCTCATCTTGCACACATCAGTATCCCTTGTGGGCACCAGTTCCATTCCCAGCAGCCCCGCTTCCCATCCAGCTCCCTGCTTGTGGCCTGGGAAAGCAGTTGAGGATGGCCCAAAACCTTGGGAGCCTGCACCTGCTTGGGAGACCAGGAAAAGGCTCTTGATTGTTGATCGGCTCATTTCTGACCATTGCAGCTGCTTAGGGAGTGAATCAGCAGATGAAAGATCTTCCTCTCTGTCTCTCCTCCTCTCTGTATATCTGCCTTTCCAATAAAAATAAATCATAATTAAAAAAAAAATTACAACCTACAACAGTGACACTCAGAGTGTTTATTCAAGATTTTGGTGCTCCTCTTCATGTTCAATTCCCTGCAGCTGCACTGAGAAAAGCAGGGGTGGATGGCTCAAATATGTGGGCCCCTCTAGCTCACTTGAAAGATCCAGGTGAAGTCCAGCTTCCTGAACTCAGATGGCCTATCCAGGTCTATTACTGTCATTTGGGAGGTAAACCAGAAGATGGAAGATTTCTCTCTTTGCCTCCTTCTCTTTGTCTCTCTCTCTGTTACTCCATTTTTACAATAAATGCTTTCTTTTTTAAGATTTTTTTTAAGAGTTAGATATACAGAGAGGAGAGGAGAGACATAGAAGAAGATCTTTCACCCACTGATTCACTCCCCAAGTGACCATTATAACCAGAGCTAGCTACTCCAAAGCCAGGAGTCAGGAGCTTCTTCCAGGGATCCCACATGGGTGAAGGGTCTGAAGGCTTTGGGCTGTCATAAACTACCTTCCCAGACCACAAGCAGGGAGCTGGATGGGAACGGGATCCATATGGGATTGGGATTGCACCCATATGGATCCCAGCATGTGCAAGGAGAGGACTTTTATCACTAGGCAACTGCACAAGATCCACAAATTTTTTTCTTTAAAAAATTAAGATGGTTAATTACACCTAGAAGAGAATGGATTATTACTACATTTTTTTCTGTTATATGCAACGATTTTAGAATGTTATTTAACAGCGATTAGAAAACAAAAGATAATATTGATTACATATACTTGAGATGCCTAAAATTTACATGACGTGTGAGATCAAGGAGCCAAATTTCTCCTGATGGGTAGAGCATCTGCATTTTTTCTTTTTTTTTTAAGGATTTATTTATTTTTATTGGAAAGACAGATATACAGAGAGGAGGAGAGATAGATCTTCTGTTCGTTGATTCATTCCCCAAGTGGCTGCAACCACGGGAAATGAGCCAATCTGAAGGCAGGAGCCAGGAACTTCTTCAGCATCTTCCACACTGGTGCAGGGTCCTAAGGCTTTGGGCTGTCCTTGACTGCTATCCCAGGACACAAGCAGGGAGCTGGATGGGAAGCGGGGCCGCCAGTACAGGAACCAGCCCCCGTATGGGATACTGGTGTGTGCAAGGTAAGGTGTTTAGATTAGGCTAGGCTGCCAGGCCAGGCCTGAGCATCTGCATTTTGGGCAAGGGTGACCTGGAATCCAAGTTGTATCCTTCCTAGACAGATGAATGTACTGTTTCTCTTGAGGCAGTATGCCACTGCCTGGCAAGAGAATGGGTTTATTTTCCCTATAGCCATCTTTTCTCTTTATTATTTTACAGTTCCTTAATAGTTAAACTATAACACTGGACAATTAGAGCTACAATATAGATTTCCCATCATCCTCTTTATAGATATATAAGATGTAGTGTCCATTCTCATTTTTCTCATTCTCATCATGTTGTCCTGTTGTGCTTTGAACACATTCATCCACCAGAAGCCTTGCCGATGTGTAAACTTTCATGGAAACATGTAAATATGGAATAGAAGGAACACTATACAAAAACAAGTCTGGTGACCTGGACAGATATTTAATGCCTTGCACCCCAAAATCTTCAATAAAATGAAAAGTTTTGGAGCTGGTACCATAGTGGTTTTTTTGTTTTGTTGTTGTTGTTTTGCCTGTGACATTAGCATTCCATGTGATCTCCATTTCCAGTCTAGCTTCCTGCTACTGTGTCTGGGAAGGCAGAGGAAGATGGCATGGCATTTCTATGCAGAAATGACATAAAAGAGTTCTAAATAAACTAGCTTCAAAACTTTAAGCTGAATTAAGTAGAAGCCTAAAAAGATCTAGAAACCTATTCCATCTCTAGGAAAATTTCTATAGAACATAAAAAATTCACACACAGAGACACACATGCGCACATGAGGGTACTTCAAAAATGTCTTAAGAAAAAACTATTCATAGATTTTAATATTTTATCTCCAAGTTCCATTTTCCCATATTGGTGAAAGTTCCCATGTGTGAGTGAGTGTGTGTGTGTGTGTGAAAGAGAGAAAGAGAGAGAGAAAGAGAGAGAGAGAATGTGGCTTTTATTTTATTTTATTTTTCTGCGGTTTTGGTTTTTTGGTTTTATTTTCTATTTTGTTTGGTTTTAGATCAAAGTACTTCATTTATTTCAAGTGCTTTCATTTTTGCTGGGTGTGTCATTGAATTTATGAGATTCATAACTTCTCTCACCAACCTGAACCCGTGTGCCAAGTGGCAGGTGTGGACTGGCAGGTTAGCTTTTCTCGTGAGGTTTTGATCAAAACTCTAAGACTAGCACTTCGTACAAACTGTGATTTTTACTTTGAATAAAAGTAAGTTAGAACGAAAAAGGGATATGAAGATATTTCTAACATAGAGGTTGGACTTGGAAGTTCAGGCAGACAGGAATAACATGACGAGCGCTTTACCTCATCTGATGGCAGCTTTGTTGTCTCAGGTACAACACCATTGTATCTTTAAGAGAAATTACCATGACTTCATAATGATTCGGTATGCCTATACTCTAGAAAACATCTTCATGTAAGATGAGCACTCCTTTACTCATCTTAGCTAAATGTGTATCAGCCCTATCAACTATGTGTGCAGTTTATCAATGCCTTCCTAACACTACTTTGCTGACTAATAACTAAAAGCTGGAGGCAGCATTTGAAAGCTTTCACAATAAACAGGATACAGAAAAGGTGAAATTGTAAAATAGAATGAAAGAAAAAACTATGGGGATCAACCCAGCGTCAGATTCTGCGTTCTGGAATGCATTGAGAATTCCGCTGTGTCATTCCACAGGGCTTACTGCCAAATGTATTTGAGAAATGTTCAGAAGTTTTGTTCTAAAGAATTTTGGAATTATAGTGGCATCCAGGTACCAGCACATTTGGTTTAGAGCAAATACCAAGATTTGCAATTATCCAAAACAGAAGTTAGGAAAGAATGCTTCAAGGAAATGCTCCCTTCTGTGAATCTCACCTATGCAGCACAGGCCCCAGGGAATGCTTGCCAACACCACTCTTCAAAATGGCTTTCAGAGAAGTTTCTACATTTTGAGAGTCCCTCACGTGCATTAATCTCAAACTTTTTTGAAATAAAATAGACTTTTATTTCCTCTTTCCTTGAACTTTTTTGAAGCTGCCTCATGAGTGTGTGTATGTGTGAGTGTTAGTGTGTGTGTGTGTGAGAGAGAGAGTGTGTGTGTGAGTGTATGTGCATGTGCACAGAGGAATATAATTTCTTACTGATTTTTCATTCCCCTGTCCTTTGTTATTCTCAGAGCCCTCATCACATCTATTGCCTCTTTCTTCTCTGCTAGTCATACTGTATTCCACTCTTTTCAGTGATCATTCATTCCTTTTATGGTAGATAAGACACCAAGTTTGGGCCCAGCGTGATGGCCTAGTGGCTAAAGTACTCATCTTGAACGTACCAGGATCCCATATGGGCGCCAGTTCTAATCCTGGCAGCTCCACATCCCATCCAGCTCCCTGCTTGTGGCCTGGGAAAGCATTCGAGGACAGCCCAACACCTGGGTACCCTGTAGCTGCTTGGGAGATCTGGAGGAGGTTCCTGGCTCCTGGCTCCTGGCTTCAGATCGGCACAGCACTGGTCATGGTCACCTGGGGAGTTAATCATCAGACGACAGATTTTCCTCTCTGTCTCTCCTCCTCTTCGTATATCTCACTTTGCAATAAGAAATAAGTAAATCTTTTAGGAAAAAAGACACCAGGTTTACTTGCATTTTGCCTAGGATTTCAAACCATTCTTTGCGGGTGGTTTCTCGGCAGCACATTGTTACCAACCACCACCCTCAGACCTGTGATGCCTTGGAGAGTCCTATGCAAGGCAGGAAGTCATGTCTCAGCTCAGTTCACCGAGGCTCACTGGAAGGCATCACACTGTCTCATGGCTGGCTGATGTTCAATCAACATTTGGCAATCAATGAGAGGTCTGTCTCCTCAGATACTGCGCTTCTTCTTCCCTAGCATAATATCCTATTCATGAGAGTACATTTTGGCTGGCTTTCCCCCTCCATCTCTCATCTGCCTTGCCTCATTACCTCTCGTCCTTCAGTACAATACCACAGTCTTTGCTCATCCTCACAGCCTCTGTAACACTCTGACCTCCCTTACTGAGGGTGGCAGGAATGGAAAATGTCTACATCCCTCCCATGATTGTAATCTATCCTTTCTTTCCCTGAGGAAAAGAGCTTTCCTGTCTCTTCACCGAGACTATTTTCTTCTTAATCTCCACTCTAATTATTTCCATGATACTCTTATATAACTCCTCTCCTCTTTGTATTAAATAGGTTGCATGCATTCATGATGAGGAAACCAGGGGCAGTAAATCTTAATAAAGTGAGAATTGCAGTGGCTAGGTGGCAGCTTGGTTAAGATCTGCACAGGGGTGGCACGTGGGCTTTGCTGCTATGAAAGTGTTTGTCCTTTTTGTCTTGAGTTACTCAGCATCTTTTGATGCCGACAGGTGGAAATCACTATGCAAAATTTATCATTGAAAAGATCACAGTTCTATGAAACACAGTTCTGTCATCAAAGCACAGGCCAAGAAGGACCTTAAGCATCACCTAAATTAAAGTCTTCACGTTATGGACTGGAAAACTAGCAGAGTTAGAAAATGAAACTGTCAGCAGCTGACATAAGGCCACACTCAAACAATGAATGACATTTTAGGATTAGCTGATCCAGTCCTCCCTTTTCCATTTTCAGTATAATCCAAACTAACCTCTACTTAAAAGAGATCTCTCTTCTATGCCACATCAAGGTCTTTTTTTGTGTGTGTGTGTGATTAATTAATCTCCTTCTCAATGGAACTTGTCAGTGAATATTTTTGAGTGCTACTTACAAGCGGTTCTTTCTCTCCCTCTCTGTATGCTTTGTTGTTTTCCAACCTATCCTGCTGGCTGTTTATCCACCAGCATCCTTGGTCTGAAGAATTCAGCAATGCACACAGTGGGAGTATTGGAACAAAGTCTGTTTTGTAAGCCATGCAAGTGATATTTTTTGGCTTCTGTCACTTTGTTGCATATTTTGATTATTTTTTGCTTTTGTTTTTAATCATAAAATAGAATCTCATTTGAATGATGGACACCATTTTTGCCCTCAGGGAATGAAAACAACACAAAAATCATGAAACCTGACTATCCAAGCAATAAACTATGTATTTGCATAGCCAGTTCTATGGTGTTCTTTGGTCCAAAGATGACATCATTCTTGCATTCAGCCTGGAATTCTGAAGAGATATTACAAGTGTCTTTCCCAGCTCAACAATCCATGGAAGTCAGAGAAAGTCTAATAACTTAAATTACATCTGTTTACAATGTTATATTCACTATGTAGGATTTACTATGTTCAATATTTTTATACTAAATTTATTCTTGATGTTTTCATGGAAGAATGGGAAATACATGCTATATGAAAGAGTAAATGTAAGCTTAATCTCTGAATGTTACAAGTTGGTAACATTTGGAAAGTTACTGGTTCTCTGTGGTTAGCTTGCCTTATGTGTAAAATAGAGAAAATTATGCTATCTCAAAATTTTGTTCTGAGAACCAAATGGATTAACATCTGAAGAGCTTTTAAGCAGGGCTAAGGCACAGTTTAATGGTTCCTATTTGTCCATTGTATTTTATATTTCACATAAGAAACCTCTTTTATCTTTATCTTGGGTGAATGCTTGGTTCCTACTGTTAAAATCCCCTTGTTGGACCTCCAAAGTTTGGAAGAAAAGTTCTAAGGAATGTCCCTTTTAGCTACCACGTTACTAAATGGGAGACTGTACCCTGGAACATTTTTTGCAGTAAATGTTACCCCAGGGTTTAGAAGATATACGTTAAGTTTTCTTTCTCTATTTGATTTTTCAGCTGTATCAATGATTCCAAAACCAGAATGAGGAGATAATAAGAACTGAGATGGGAAGAGAAATTCTTCAAGGAAAGAAAGGGACATAGGTTAGTGCAACTAGGGCCTGCTATGGTGTAATACTTCTGCAAAAAAATTGTAGTTTTGGGTGGTAGATATGGGTCTTGGTTTTCCTAATTTCTAAGAAAGTAGAACAATAAAAATTTTAAGTTTTCTCCATTTATTTAGTCCAGAAATAAATAGTTCCATATTGCATAGCCCATTGTTTGAAGAAAAAATTACAATTACTGACATTAAATAGTGAAATTTAACAAGCCTAAGGAAAACTTGCAAATGATACAAGCAGAAATGGCTGGCAAAAATGCAAAAATTGAGACAGAAGTTATAGACATCTTCCATGATTATGTTCACACCATGGATATCCTAGCTGGGAACCATTTACTATTCTTTCACAAAAAGAAAAAACAATATCAACCCAAGGGTGGTGGCAGGGGGGAGTTGTGATTTTCTAGATTTTTCATATAAAATAAATAAGAGTACTACCAAGAAAAGGAAAAGTAAATCTGATAGCATTCCTGATGTTCAAATATTCAAAATTCATCTTAAGATGTGTGTATATTTCTTTCCTTAAAGCTTTGTTTTCAATCATGCCGCACTTAAAAGAGACATCAGCTACGGAATGATGTCTGCTTGTTATGGAAGGGACAGAGCTGTGGTGATGGGTCTATTCTTAATTTCTAGAAACAAGTAACCTGTGAGGAGCTGAAGTTTCGATATATCATTTGCTCTTTTCATGTTCATCTGATGCCTCTCGCAGAGTCTTCCTGAATCTCAAAAAATACCTTACTTCAGAACCTGATCGATTCTCTGGCGGCTTGCCACTGTTATGGTTCCTGAAGAAAAAATAATAATATCAACAAATCATACCTTATGCTCTGTGGTGTGGTATGAATGTTTTCTTTTATATGTATAAAATTATATTTTAAATATAGAAATATTGGGAAAATACTATGATTCACATTTAAACGTTTATTCCAGGAAATCATGATTCTAAGATTTTTCCAACTTAGTATAAAGCTATGTGCAGTTTTTTTCATATAAACAAATACAGTGGCAATGTAAGAATCCTCTTCATCTTCAATCAGATCTGTACATCATTCCCTGTTACTTCCTCCCAATACATTGAACTAAAAGCAATATGATTATTAAATTTGGAATAATTTCTTCCATCTATTTTTGTTGCTTTCTTGCAGTACAGATACTTATCATAGAGTTATAATCATAACAAAATCATGACAGTGGCTACATTAAGATCTATAATTTTGTTCAGCTTCTATAAACCCACACAGTCCTGCAAGTCAAGTGAAGTGATAGTTGTATTTCAGATCACGAGACTAATGCAAATTTTCCTATGAAAGATTATAGTAGTCAGGGCTTTTAGAGAGAAAAGAGCAACAGGAAAAACAAGAGTCTGTGCACATGACTGCGGAGGATAAGGGATCTTGTGATCTGCTGCTCACAAGCTGCAGGACCAGGAAAGCGAGCGTTGGAATTCTTCACGAGTCGCAAGCTACAAGAACGGAGCCGGGGCATGAGGGTGGATGATGCAATTCCCTGACATGTGAAGCAGGGAAAAGATGTGGCTTGCATTGAAGGAAAAAAAAAAAAACCTATCCTTCCATCAGCTTCTGCTTTTATTTAAGCCCTCGATATATTATCGGTGTCCATCAGAAACACATGCAGTGACACATGCAGTGACACACACACACACACACACACACGCACACACACACACACACACACACACACACACACTCACTCTCTCATTCTCTCTTTCAGAAATATAGATTCAGGCATATGAGTATTTCCTAACCCATTTAAGTTGATGCTTAAAATGACCCATCACATAAATAAGAAAAGTAGGGCTCCGCGCGGTGGCACAGTGGTTAAGGTCCTCGCCTTGCACGCCGGGGATCCCATATGGGCACCGGTTCTAATCCCGGCAGCCCCGCTTCCCTTCCAGCTCCCTGCCTGTGGCCTGGGAAAGCAGCCGAGGACGGCCCAAAGCTTTGGGACCCTGCACCTGCGTGGGAGACCCGGAAGAGGCTCCTGGCTTTGGCTTTGGATTGGCATAGCATCGGCCGTTGTGCTCACTTGGGGAGTGAATCATGGGACGGAAGATCTTCCTCTCTGTCTCTTCTCTCTGTATATCCGTGTTTCCAATTAAAAAAAAAACAAGAAAAGTAGAAATATGACTATTTAAAATGGTCTTCCAAAGCCATTCAGACATGAAGTGAAAAATGCTGTAGTAATGTCTTTTATTCTGAAGAATCTTTCTCATTTGCATGTTATTGCCTCTTTGAACATGATTGAAAACAGCATGTGCTAATACTACCAATCTCGGAAGTCCATGATTGTATGTCAGTCTTCATGAAGCACTATTAGCAGCAAAGGAGTTGTTAATAAGACCCGATCCTTATTTTTTAGATTGACATAGTCTACAATTTGGTTAGATAGTCAGATGCATTAACAAATATCTCTAACAGTGAGACTGATATGAAATGCTTAGGAGTAACTAAAGGAAGAAAATAAGCTTTTAGTTAGAAAAGTATTTTGATGGCAGTGTATGATGAACATTATAAAACCATAATGTCATAACATGTCATAGCATGTCAATAGGTGATTTCATTGAGCTAGACACTGGAGTAGATGCTGGCAGTTTTTCAGATAATCAGAAGTCCAGAGTCCAGGAAACAGAGGTAACTCTGCCAATTTGGGCAATGTTTATCTCTGAAAGGAATCCAGCATTGCACAAAAAAAAAAAGTCTTTTTCCTGGTTCTCCACAGCTCAGCTAAATTTCTCAACTTAATAGTTGATCTATCCACTCTCAGATCATTCAACTAATAAGTTTTGATACCAATACATGTAGGACAAGCAGGAAGTCTCCTGTGCCTTAGTGTGAATGTTGTATGAAGAGTTTCAAAGTCTTGTGTGCTACGGCTAGGCCATAGAAATTACTCCAAGCCCATACAAATGCTGGATATTGTTACAAAGTAATGACATGGTAAAAAATTGACAATAGAAACGCAAAGGATCCACCTCACTCTGCAGGAGAATGCTCTATTGCCCAGGTAATGTAAATTTGTTTCCTGACATCATGAAGCTAGTCAAAGACTGAGCGTGGATGACATCTAAGGTCCCTTCTCCATGTGTGGACAATGCACTTGCCATAAATGCTAGATGTTTCTCTGATTTTCTTGTGCAAAGCAATCTTCAATTCAACTTGAGCCAAGTAATAGTAACCTAGCATTATCCTGAAAGTCAAATTCAGTCCCTGTGCTATTAGATGAGTCCTGCAACCTACCTTTATTGTTCAAGCCTTCCATGGTTCAGAGATTGGTGTTTTCTGCTAAACCTTCCTATAGATTAGAAATCCCACTTGGGTATTACAAAAAGAAGTCTTGTCCAGATCATCTGTTGCAATTAGCTTTTACTACTGTACCAATCTACTGTTGTGTCTGGGCTCTTTCTAAAGCAAAGAAAAAAAAAATTCCTTCAGAAGATGAAGACTTCTATGGGCTTAGCTGGACAAGCAGACCTGACAAACTCAGAAAATATATTCTTCAGAAACCTAAGTATTCCGGCTACTCCAATGCAGCAAAAGCCTGCCTTGAAAGAAGATATAATGTACTTTTTGCAGTAAAGTTAATCCTCTTGAAAGCTTCTTCAATTAACCCAAGCTCTAGGGGCGAAGAAATAGACAAGTAAATTAAGCTTAATGACACTCAGCCCCTCCCTATCCCTGCTCTGATTTACCAGCCAGGAATGTAGGAAGGAAATGAATTATATCAAATCTATGCTCGAGTTCAATAAAGCAATGAATCAGGGTCTATGAACACACCCAGGTGATTTTCCAACAATGATTTTTACCTTTAAAGTATGCTTAACTTTATGGTAAGTCACCCCTAGTGCTTGGGTTGAGTAAGTACAAATGTCATATTTACAAATCTGAAAAGAATATGAATGAACAGAGAGGCATGAATATCCACAGGGATAATTGAGGTATGGCTGGAGCATTCACTTTGGTACTCATCAGAGAGGCTGATTTCGCTATCTTATGTATGATTCTATACTGTTATACAAAGCAACAAAATTTCAGAGTGTACCAGTGATTTACTGATGAAGTTATTTATTCAAGGGAAGACAGTAACAGTAGGTGGAGACTGGCAGGAAGGTTAAGGATGCCAACCAAAGGCTTAGTGCCAGGCAGTGTGGCCACAGATTGAACTTGAAGCAGAACTCTGTCATGTCAAACTGCCCCCAGAAGAGCTCAACCTGGGACCATGAAGCTTGAGATTTCAAAATCCTGTACCTTTAAGTCTGAGAAAAATTTATCTAAGAATTTCTTGGAGTATCTAGACATTAACCCAATAACATTCTCTCAGATACTGTCTCCCAAACTCTTTAACTTGGGGATCTGCGTTGAAGACAGCTACTTTAATTTTTGCAATTTCTATACATTGTACAGATGTTTTTATATATGCTCTGTGGTCTAACATGGTGGTTAGCACAAATAATGGATGGAGCAACAGGAAAGTGGAAGTTCAGCTGTCCTGGGTTTGAATGTCAATATATCTGTGTACTGGCTAAGTGACATTGCTCAAGTTTTCCTTTTTTACCCCCTTTTGCATGACTGAGGTTTAGGAAATGAGTTGTGAGAATTCAGTGTAATGACTTCATGTAACCTTTAATAATACGTCCATGGCAGCTAGTAGATTCTCAAATAGTGATGACTAACAACACTGATGAAAATAATATCAATCATAACATTATTTGTTTGTTTTTTTCAAATATTTATTGAGTTCCTAAAAGTTTTAGGTGTCAAGCCTGCTACTTTTTGAAATTTTATTTTATTTACTTGAAAGACAGAATTACAGAAAGAGAAATGAAGAAATTGTCCATCCACTGATTCACTTTTCTAATGTGACAAAGCCAAGCCAGGAGCTGAGCCTTGTCTGGGTTGCCTACATGTGTACAGGAACCTGGTCCATATTCTGCTACTTTTCCAGAAACATTTCTAGGCAGATGGATTTGAATTGGAGCAGCTGAGACTTGAACTGGCGCCGTGGAGTAGCTGAGACTTGAACTGGTGCCGTTATCTGATGCTGTCTTTGCAGGGGATAGCTTAATACATTGCACTGTAATATTGGCCCCGAGCTGCTTCTAAGCCAGGAATTAAAGACTCTGATTGAATAGTTTTTATTCTAGTAATCTGGGCAAATGGAAACCACACAGATAAGTAACTAATGCAAGGTCATTATTGGGGTGCAAGTAATACAGAAAACTGAAACTAGAACAAAAGAAAAAAAAACACATAAGGAACATTGAGATAGGAGATGATTTTTTTTTATTAGATGTGATGATTAAGCAATGCTTCTCTGGAGAGAACAATTGAGAAGAATCTTGAGATACTAATGCAAAGATGCCCGAATAGGAATATATTTGCAATGTTAAAGAAATAGGAAGAAGTCCAGTGCAGATAGACAAAATACTGTGAAAAAGCAGGCCCAGAGCAGCAGAAGACAAAGTCAGTCATATCACGATGTCCAAGCAGATCTTGCAGAACCATGAAGGACAAACTGATTTTCATCCAAGCAAGGAAGTCAAAAGTGGAGGATTTGGAGCAGAAAGGGTCAAATTTGAGTCACATTTGCAGAAGATTACTCTTTTTCGCATATACCCACACTGGACGCAGTAACATCTATTCAAAACAGTTTCCAGAAAAAGGTTGGGTTCTCATACAATCTTAAAACTCAATGAACAACAAAACAAACCTCAATGAGCAAACTAAGTTCTTACAGTAAATATGCTCACTTCACTTATATAATCATGTTGTCTTTTAGATAATGAATTTTCTTTAACTTGCGAAACAAGTTCACATAAAGAATCTAATACATATAAAAGATAACACTGCAAATCTACCATCTCGATACATTTAACCTTGAGCTGTCATTATTTTGATGCCTTCAAGTTTGTATACTTAGTTTTTCTAACTCTTCTTTTGCCTTCCAAATTGTATCAGCAAGAAGCTGGATTGGAAGCAGAGTAGTCAGAGCACGAATTAACATGTTCTCACTGAAATAAGTTCTTTGTTGATAATCTTCTCTAACAGTGTGCCTGACTTGCTGGAAGCACCTGTTGAGAACAGCTACTCTTACTAATTTTGATATGTTGTCTTTCACAGAAAGTCCTGACTAGCTCCTCCTGTACTCCAGATGGAAGTTCTTTCTCACATTTTATTCCCTGATCCCAGAGCACCTTAGTGTACTTTACCTCTGTTCTACTTCAAGGCAGCTATTTGTACACATTGCCCGTTTTCACAATCCCTCAAATACACTGTGATCAGCTTTCCCGCCAAATCTTGTTTATTTCATTTGTGTAAGTGCAATATTGCCCTCAAGGCCTTCAAGTTGGCCTTTTCTCTGTTGTGGGAGTTTTCTTAATTATTCAAAACTCACTTATCCTTTCCTCATCGGAATTATTTCTGTAGTTGCTACACTTATGCCTTGTATTACAACTGATATTTGAAGGAATATATCTTTATAAGCTAGCTGCAAACTTCTCAAAGCCATGATCTTGTCTTTTACATCTTTGTATATGAGGCTCTATACACATACCATCTGGGCTTCCCCTGAAAAATTCTAACTCAGAATTACTGCATTATTCCTAATTAACATATCTTTCAATCCTAACTACACTTTCTACATTTCTCATTTTTGCAATAAATATGAATTTCAGTGAAAAAAACTTACATTTTTGTTTTATTTCTGTTTCAAGATTCAGCTTGGCCAAAAATCTGGAAAAATGAGTTCTTGACAGTTCAGTCTTCATCTTTTATTTACCTGATATTTTTAAAGATTCATTTATTTGTTTCAAATATGCAGTGACAGAGAGGGAAGGAATGCATATTCACACCCATATCCACGTGTGTGTGTGTGTATGAGAAAGAGAGGGAACGAGAGAAGAATTTGGCCATCAACTGGCTCATCCCCAGAATGGCTGCAGCATTTACATCTGCAGACCCAATTTCTTGGGCCATTGTCTGTTGCCTTCCGAGTTTCAGCAGCAAAAAACTGGATTGGAAGTAGAGTAGTTAGAGCATGAATCAACATTGATATGAGATGCTAGCATCATAAGCAACAGCTTATCCAAGTAAACTGACTTCACTTGACAATTTCTCTAAGTTGTTTTTAATGGGCTCATTCAGTGAGTTGTCCATTCAGATTCCTACTTTTTGATATTGTAATCCCCTATGGTTTTAATCACCATTCCCTGGGTGTCATTTCTGGAAGTTTTATTTCTCCCATGCCAATATCTATCTTCAATCTCTGTTAGGGTCAGAATCACAATGAGTTTTCTGATGTTGTTTGGGGCTCTGTCCTTGCTACCCTCAAATAGTTCTGTTCTTGAAAAAAATGAGCTGAGGTTTTCTTTCTAGTGCCTCTCAATGCCTCTTTGCTCATCTCTTCAATGTTCGGGTTCTTTCTAAGTGAGAAAAGTTTATTGTCTGGAGAAAGCCAAACCTCATCTTCCTTCCTATATTTTTTCTTTGTCCAAATTTCCTGTTACTGTTAAAGAATTATATCAAAGCTACAGGAAAATACTAACACATAATTTTTAATTCTATCTTGGCACTTCTCTCCCCTAACACAGCAGTGCCTGAAGGGTCAACACTTCAATCTAGTAGGTGACAGATACAAAAATTACAAGAAACAGATATTCATTGGCTTAAAAATACTATCCAATCACAATTATTTTCATAGGTAGCATGAGCTTGTATTCCTCTTGTATCAAAGCCAGCAGCTTGGGAATCAATTTATATTTCCTCATGTTATGTGTCTGTATTAATCCTGTGCATGCAACTAGATACCAAAGAAGACTGACCTTTGACCTAAAATTTGGTCCACTGGTGTCACAGGCCTGGAAGATTTTGCTTAAGCAAAAATAGAAGGAATAATCTACACAAAACATTCAAAGTGGGTGTGGGTCAACTGTAAGGAATGAAGAGATAAAGTGTAGAAGAGCAGAAGAAAAAGCAGTCAATTCCTTTCTCTTATCTTCTCCAAGGCTTGCCCAATAGCCTACATTTTCTAGATATTTAGGACATGTGTTGTTAGTGATGGTAAGGATAACAGTGTCCATTTGCAGGTCAACTTGTAAGTTTTTGTTTTTTTCTTAAAGCAGAAGTCCAGTGTCTTTTACAATGGGGACCATGACATCTTTCCAAAAGTCCACACACTTTGAACAATGCTTATTCGAATACATCCGAAGTTGGGAAATGTATTTCAGATATCATAGTGTTGTATATTTACTACTGTAATTCTGGGGAGTTGAAAACAAACACTGTGTGGCATAAAAACAAATAGTGACAATTTTTCCTATAGATAGAAGAAAAGGACTCTGCTAAAAGAGCAACCTTTTGCATTTACAGACCTGTCACTGAAATGGGGTCCATATTTATTCTTAATTACCAAAGTGTCGTCTAATTTTGATCTTTAAAATATCACTTTTAAGAATTCTCTGAGCTCTTGATTTCATTCATACAAGCGAGCTTTTAGGAATATATCAAGTGCCATCATTTGATTATGCATAAAGAAGGTCTGACATAAAGGGGTGCCTATGCTTAATATTTCCTTATGTAATCATGTGATAACATATGCAAAGGAGGTAGTATATATCCTTATGGGAAGGCCACAAGAAGAATCTAGAAGTGCATCACACCTAGTTTTCACCATTGGAAACGTCACAATTCAATTTATGAAATAACACATTGAATAGTTATAGTTCAATGAGATAAAACTGATTAGGGTTCTTCAAAGATTAATGGAAAATGTATGTTATAAGGAAAATTTGCATAAATTATAAAAATATCTTGCAGTCAAATAAACCTGTCTTTAATTCCATTTTACAGAGACCTTTGAAATACTTATATAAATGCTAAAGCTACAAAACACTGAAGTGACACCATAAAGGAAGTGACTAATTCTTCCTTAGGGTATAAGAGAGATATGCAGCAAGGAAGCCACATTTGACCTGGATATTGTGATTTTCCAGACAAAAAAGGTATGGAATGCTTCCCAGAAAAAAAAAAAAAGCAATAGCATGTGACTATTTCAGGCAAAGTAGTAATTATGCAGCAAAAATTAACTGAGGCTGGACCTTTGGGTGCAAAGTGTTTGGAGAAGAGTGACGGATCACATATCTGATGAGGTTGGTGGGATTCTATAAGATTATGCAGTGTTCGTCTGCCAAAGGGTAGGACTTGATTGTATATGAATATGGAATATATGAATATGAATGTTATAGGGCAAGACAAATTCTCTGAATTGTAGAAATGTTTCTGAAAGCAACAAAATAGTGGATTGGAGAAATGCAATCAACCAATGCAAGTGCTAGTTTAATTGGGGGAACAAAGCTAACTTCAGGATGAAGAACTAAGGAGAACTGTTGGCAGAACATCAGTGGAAACCTCTATCTACAGAGTCTAAAATTTCTGCTTTCTCTACACCAAGCAAGTCATTGGACCAACAGCCTGCTCTCCGTTCCTGAGGTCACAAAAGGAATGTAAGGATTTATTCACCATCCATTTACTGTTGGATAACATAGAATTACATTCCACTTTTCTCAGTTTGGATATATTGTTTCATTTATGTAATTATATAGCAATTGTCTCATAATCTACAGGAGACACTAATCTCCAAAAGATAGCCCTGAATTCTGATTATCACTGTCTCTGAAAACTACTGGCAAACGTGACTTTTAGAAGACAACAAATACTATTTTAATAATATGGGGGGAGAGAGAGGGGAGGAATGGAAAAAGGAAGAGGGAATTTCTGTGCCTATGAAAAATAAAAAGAAACACTCCTGCTACAAATAATGATGATAATTATTATCATGAAAACAATAAATGTATATGAATGGTTTCCAAAAAGTTCACAGAAGATTTGCATTATTGTCTTACATTTTCCACTAGAAATAAAATACCCTCATAGTTTCTGAAGGAGTGCTGATTGAAGCCATTGAAGTGATGACAGGCTGTTCAAAAAAGTAATTTTTAATTTTTTTCAAAATGGTAACCAAAATCTATAAATCATGATCTCATTATTATTTAAAAAAACAATGATTTTCCTCTTAACTTATGGCCAGATTTTATCTCCTGTAACAGTATGGTTTTTCAGATATTAAATCATAAAATTATAATTCATTTAAATGGAAATCAGCCTTTACCAAATTACTTTATTCTCTGAATTTTACAACTCCCAAATGTAAAACAATAACTTCTAGGTCTGACTTTGATTATTTTTCTCTCTTTTTCTGTAACAAAACAGGACATTTTAACCTAAGGCAAAATTTTTCTCTATCACACCTTAAGTATGATGAGGTTCCATTAAGAACCTTCATGCGTATCCTCCTTCTAACAGGAACACACTTAAAGAGAAAGCCAAAGCATTTCATTAAAGGCAGTAAGATTAAGGCAAAAGATTGCACAACAGAACCACCCACATTTGGTTTTGCAAGTCTAACAGTCATTCTGAATCATTCCCCTAGAGCAGCCTGCATTCCGTTCCAACTTAAGGCTTCAGCTTACCATTCAAGATGTAAGAAAATAAAATATTAGTGTTGGTGACCAAAAAGACAGGTGTGTTTCCTTAGTTACTTTTAGCCCTAGAGGCAGCAATTGTTTCTTGTTTTTTTACTCAGTAAACAAATCTCTTGCGAGGTAATTAAAGAACCCACACACATCTTAAGTCACCAAACAACAATATTTGGCCATGTTTGTAGCAATAGAGTCATTGGCTTAAGAATCTCACAAACTAGCTTTTGAATAAGCTGTGCCCTGCCATGGCTCACCCCCACAGCAATCATTTCCACATTATTCATACTTTCTTCCACCAGATTATCCTCTTAAACCACCCTGGCTTATCTCTTTTTTATAACTTTCATCGTGTTGTGTCCTAACCAGAAGTAACAGCCCCTCTCCTGATAACCCAATTCATTCTTCAAAACTCCTCTAGGACTTTTTACATTAAACTAAACTAGGAAAATTGTATATTCTGTTGTCTGCATTCCTGCAGCACATGCTTGATACACATGGAACATTTTTTTCTACTATTTTTTTCTGTCATTTCGCTGCCTATTGTTCTGTTATTGAGTTGCAAATTTCATTAATTCAACTGCATTCATATATGTAGAGCACCATTTGTGGTCTCAAATAATATAGGTAAATGCTAACAAATGCTCAGTGAATGAATTTTAAAAGGTGTTTAAATATCTTTACCATTGTTGAAGTAAGTACAGTAAGAACTAAATCACAGTGAAGAAACATTTCTTATAAGAAAAAGATAAATTTATGCAAAACAAAGCCTACTTAGTTTTTATCCTATTATAAAACATAACATAGAATTCATTGTCAACTAACGAAAAAAACAAACTGTATGGTTTAGTCAACTCCCATAACTTGGTTAGCAGAAAAAGAATGGAGAAAAAAAGGCCAATTCTCCAAAAGATTGAAATTTAGCTTCCAGTTTTAAAAACCCCTTATAGAATTGAAATGGTCTACCTGCAATTTATATGTGAACTAAAAAGAGAAGCACATGCTCACTCAGTCAAACAGTGCGAGAATGCTATAATTTTTTGCCATATCAGTTATTTCATCCACGATTCAAATTGTTACAAAATATAATTAAAAGACAAAGAGGGGGAAAACACACAAAAAGTGAAATGCTTATATAAATAAGAAGATAAAAATATAATTTTAACTAATGAAATAAATTGACCCATGTATTTAAAAATTATGTATCTCATTATAAATATAAACTCAAAAACATCCCTAGGCAAATTAAAGGAAAATTGCTGAAGAATAAAGATGAAAAGAAAAAAAATCAAATCACTAAGAAAAATTATCACATTTCTTTTAGTAAGACGGTAAAACACTAAGATGCCTTTCAAAGGAAATAATGGAAAAGCAACAATACAATAAAATTAAAATTAAAAAGTATAGAAAAATAAAAATTACCTTAAATTATATGACAATTGAAAATATTTTTAGAAATTGAGATAAACAAATCTTCTAGTATATTACAATCAAATTCAATGACAGGAGCAGAAGCTGCAATACAGAGCACTGAGCAGTGCAATCAGGACCCCCCATCCTCTCTGGAATTGCCTGGCAGCTAGTCCTGCGCCCAGTTCAGATCCAGATCTTGCCAAAGCACACACTGGGAGGGACTACCTGAGTTCCCACCAGCCCTTTAGGATAAGCTCGAGGCCCCGGCTGCAGGTCTGCCCAGCCCTGGCTGCTGCAAGCTGAGACCCCCGGCTGCAGGTCTGCCCAGCCCTGGCTGCTGCAAGCTTTGGGGAAATGCGGCAGCAGCTGTACTGTCTCTCTTTCTCTCTCTCTCTCTCTGTTCCCACCTCCTCTCTGTCATTTTGCCATTCAAATACATAACATTAAATGAATAACTTTTTAAAAGTTTATGAAGAATAGAATTTTATTAAAAAAAGAATAAGAAAATTCAATGACAGCAAGAATACAGGGAAAGCTATACAAATGCTACCCTTTGGGTCAAGGAAAATGATCCTACACAGAAATGCCATAAGAAAATTATGTCAAACAGAAGCACAAGACATACAGGTAGGGGAAAACACACTGGAATAATTAAATATGCAGGAAAATGAAAATGACTTCTGCTAGTGTATACCAGCAATAATGGGGTTTAAATGGTGGATTGTATGTGTCGTTAAATTACTTTACAAAAAGAACGAAAAGCTTCAATGTGATAAGTAGTATTTAAGAGCGTTTTTAGGGCCCGGCGCGGTGGCGCAGTGGTTAAGGTCCTCGCCTTGCACGTCCGGGATCCCATATGGGCGCCGGTTCTATCCCAGCGGCCCCGCTTCCCTTCCAGCTCCCTGCCTGTGGCCTGGGAAAGCAGTCGAGGACGGCCCAAAGCTTTGGGACCCTGCACCCGCGTGGGAGACCCGGAAGAGGCTCCTGGCTTCGGATCAGCATAGTATCGGCCCTTGCGGCTCACTTGGGGAGTGAATCATCGGACGGAAGATCCTCCTCTCTGTCTCTCCTCTCTGTATACCCGCATTTCCAATAAAAATTAAATGAATCTTTAAAAAAATAAATTTAAAAAAATAAGAGCGTTTTTAACTTGGTACATTTCCTGAGAAGTGAACAAATCATACATGAATAGACACTAATCATCCAAGAATCCACGGTGTCGTCCTTAGAGTAAGCAAGGAGAGAACAATAATATATCTTCTCTCATAAGCTAAATGAACAATTTTAAGAAAGCATGATTGCTCTAAAAGAATTAAAACAAGAGAGAAAAAAAAAACAAGGAAACAGAAGGGGCAAGTAAAAAGTAAATAGCATATAAAGAGGAAAAAAATATCAGTGATAAATTACCTATAAACAGATTCGTATTCCAGATTTGATTCAAAATAAAAACACAGAATCAATTTATGAGTCTCACACACCATAAACAAATATTTAAAGAGGTTAAATTAAAAGAATGGGAAAAGATAAACTCTGCAAATATTAATCAAAATATACCTAGGGCAGCTGTAATCATGACATCAAAGTAGACTTTAAAGTGAAAAACTTTATTAGAAATAAAAAGAAACAAAGGAACAATTACAAATAAACCTTTACTCACTAACAGTGTCAATATAAAAAACGTGTAGTGGTGTAGCTGCAGTCAGAACAAGAGATTTAAAATTTTCTGTAAAAAAGTTCGCAATAGGGCCCGGCGCGGTGGCGCAAGTGGTTAAAGGTCCTCGCCTTGCACGCCCGGGATCCCATATGGGCACCGGTTCTAATCCCGGCAGCCCCGCTTCCCTTCCAGCTCCCTGCCTGTGGCCTGGGAAAGCAGTTGAGGACGGCCCAAAGCTTTGGGACCCTGCACCCGTGTGGGAGACCCGGAAGAGGCTCCTGGCTTCGGATCGGCATAGTATCGGCCCGTTGCGGCTCACTTGGGGAGTGAATCATCGGATGGAAGATCTTCCTCTCTGTCTCTCCTCTCTGTATATCCGCCTTTCCAATAAAAAATAATAAAAATAAATCTTTAAAAAAAAAGTTCGCAATAATTGGCAAAAAAGCAGGCAAAGCACAAATATATTTTACCTATATAGCTAACAATGTAACACAAAATATATACAGCAAAAAAAATTTCACATCATATTGTACAAAAATGATATTTCCTCTTTATTCTAACCAAAGCAATCCTAAAGAAAGTCATGGATCAATGAGTAAATCACAACGTAAATCGCAAAATTATTTTGACTAAAACAAAAGAAAAATATGGCCTACTAAAGCAACTATAAAACTTAAACAGGTAAGTTTAAACTATGAAGCTTAAAACAGGTAAACTGAAAAAAAAAAAAAGAAATTTTTAACTTTATATCCCTGAAAAAAAAAAAAAAAGCAAGATTGCATTTCAAGATTTAGGCTTTAATTTTAATATATTAGGAAAATAATATGAAGCAAAACAGAATTTTAAAAATAGGAGAGGAAATTTACTGATGTAATACACAACTACACCAGAGAATATCTTAAAAAGCCTATAAATCTGTGTCACATAATACAATGTAATTAACAAAAAAATACAAAAAAGCATGAATCATTTAGTGAAAAATAATGAATGAAAAGGATGAATCTTCCAGCAAGATAGATCAAGATAATTGAAAAACTTACAAATCACCTAATTTAGAAAATAAGAAATAAGATTAAACATAATCATTGATGCAAAGATTAGAAAGATAAACTATTAACAATGATTTTGATCACTAAGATAGTAAATTAAATGCGAAGAAAAACTTTCATTGAAAAGCAGTTTATCAGACTGATGGAATTGTAACTCCTTATGAAGGATTATACTATTGTAACAATATGGGGAAAATCAGTTGGGGGTGGGATTTTGGGTTATGAAATTGTACCATAAAATTCAAAATTAAAAAAACAAATAAAAAACACTTCCAAAAAAAAAAAAAGACACAGAGATAAGCAGAAAAGCTAAATAGCCCAACATAAGATCTTTAGAAAGGCTGTTGAATGCCAACATGTGAACTGATGCTTAAGCTGCTGGTTACGAGGTTTGGATCTTATGCCAATGCCATGGTTCGGAGCCTGGCTCTGTTGTCAGTTCTGTCTTCCTACCTCTGCATACCATGGGAGGTAGCAGGATTCGGCTTGTACCCTGCCTTCTATGGGACATCAGCATTTAATGTCCAGCTTCTAGCTTTAGTTCTGTGAGTTCCAGCTGATGCAAGCATTTGGGAGTGACACAGTAAACGGACTCTTTATAAATACATACATACATACATACATACATAAAAAGAGCTTATAGTTTTATAACATTTCATTATGTTTAGACACAGGAAGCCTTAACATTAAATTTTCTATATCAGCTGTCCTAAAGCTCTTGGTACATATGCGTGTAAGGTTGTAAGAGATGTAGCTCAATACACACATGCATGAAAACATTTAGGCGCCAGCATGGTTGTGTATCAGACTAATACTTTTCCAGTGGTGTTAGCATCCCATATGTGTGCAGGTTCGTAGCCCAGCTACTCCACTTCCCATCCAGGAGTTCCTGGATCCTGCTGTTCAGCCACTGCTGTTACATCCACTTGAGGAGTCAACCAGCAGATAGAAGGTCTCTATATCTATATAACTCTACTTCTCTCTGTAAATCTGCCTTTCAATTACATAAATAAATCTTTTTTTAAAGAAGAAAATAGCTGTTTTAGTTACTCTTTATTGCAAAATGTTGGCAATATGACAGTTTAGTGGGTGCCATTCTCAGCAATTATCCGTGGATCCCTTCTTCTCTTTGAGAATAATAAGTGTCTTGGGCCTCCAGTGATCTTGTCTGAACCAAACGGCTCAGATGACCTGATAAAAAAGTGTGACTGGAGAAAGTCTTTCCCCATTATTGGTGACATAGATCTAGAGGAAGTGATTGGTTTCTATTATTGACATCTGAGATATACTATCTGTCAGCATCTCTATTTCCCAAAAGTGATGTCCTATTACAAGCTGGATTTGTGGTCTAGTCCCTGAACCCCAACCCCACCCCATCCTGCCCAGGTCATGCTGACTTTTTGTGTGGCAACATATATTTAAAAATAACAACAAAAGCAAATGTCACAGACATTTTAAAAGAAGAGAATCCAGTCCATTGACATAGCATAGAAGACTGAGATTCCGCTTGTGGTGACTGCACACCATAGGGGTGCTGTTTCATTTCCTCGTTGCTCCACTTGCAATCCAACTTCACATTTGTGGCCTGGGAAGGCAGTGAATGATGGTTCAAGTTCTTGGGACCCTGCATCCATGTGAGAGTGCTGGAAGAAATTCCTGGATCCTGGATCCTGGATCCTGGCTTCAGCTCTGCTCAGCTCTAGCCATTGCAGCCATTTAGGAAGTTAACCAGTGGATGGAAGATTTATCTTTCTGTCTCTCCTTCTGTCTGTAAATCTGCCTTTTCAATTTAAATAAAACTTAAAGAAAAAGATTAAATCAAGAAAAAAATAGTACAATCAAGTACCAAAAAATTTGATGAAGCCTAGCAATAATTAATAATTTAAAACACTACTTACAACAATCAAACCAATCTAACCTAACAAAATTCCCTAGCAAACTTGACAGAGGAAGAACATCCTCAAGCTCATAAATATCTCCGTATATATTTGAAAAAAAAAAAAACTTACACATGTTTCCCCATTTAAGGGAGAAAGCAAAGGTATTCTCTATTACTAATTAGTATTCTCCCAAAAGTCCTATCTAGTGCGATGCCAAACAAAGGAAATAAAATGCATGAGGACAAGGTAGAAATAAACACCCACATCTTTGCTACTAATGATGTAGAAATCGTTTTATAACTTATAAATTAGTACAGCAAGGCAAAAAGGCATAAGATCAATATATAAAACTCCATGAGGTCAACACACAGCAAGCATAACTTGAAGTGACAAAGGCAATGCCATTTGCAGTAAATTTATTTCATGTAAGCCTAAGAAAATATCTCTAGAAATTGTGAACAACTATAATACAAAAGATTCAACACTGATAACTCAATCTATGGATTCAATGAAATTCTGATTAAATCCTATAAAGCCATCTTGCAGATGGCAAGAAGAGTCATTCTAAAATTTATATGTAAAGATTAAGTACTTAGATTAGGTAACACAACACTTAAGTAAACAGTAAAATTATAAAAATTAATGGAACAGAACAAAATCAGAAACAAACCAATGTAAGACTAATCAACAAGAAAGTTGTAAGGTTCAATGATAAAGTAACATCTTTCCAACAAATTGTGACAAATATGCATGAGCTTTTTAAATTGCCTAGTTAGCTTCAATACAAGTTAAAAATCCTCTACTAAAAAAAAAAAGTTAGCTGAATGTAAACACAAGCCATAGACTTAGATATGTTTGCAAAATACTTATCTGATAAACAGCTTGATCCAAAATGCAGAAACATCTGTTAGGAAATGAAATCTACACATGAGAAAGTGGCTTGTACTCCTATATTTATAGCAACAAAATTTTCTCATAGCAACGACATGCAAGCAACCCAAATGCCCATAAAAGAGGAGTGAATAAAAAAACTGTAGTACATCCATTCAATGGAATACTACTCAGCCATTGAAAAGAATGAAATTCTATAGTTTGTAACAAAAGGTGCCCACTAGAGACCATTATGCCCAGTGACATGAAACAATCTCAAAAGGGCAAATACCATATGTTCTCTCTAATGTAAGGCAACTTTCTTATAGAATACAATATTAACAGATATATATATAGTATATATGTATGTATATGTATACACAATTGTCTATACCTACAATGTCAGGATACACTTAAATAGCAGAATGATGGACTTGCAACTCTTGTTGAAGAGCTGAACTGTTGTTACAACACAAGGGAAAACATTTGGGGAAAGGTGGTAGAGGAGCATGGAAGGGGAAACCCCTGATCCTAAGGACTATATCATAAAAATTAAGAATTTATTTGTAAAATTAATAAAGAAAATGAATACCAATAAAATGAGAAAAGCATGTAAATAGATACTTCACCAAAACAGACAAATGGCAAATAAAGGTCAAAGGATGCTCAATAGCATTGGCAAATAGGAAATTAAACAGTTAGGAAATGAGGTATAATAGATGGCATACTATTAAAACTACTAAAAACAGGCCTGGCACAATAGCATAATGGTTAAGGTCCTCGCCTTGAACACACCGGGATCCCAGAGGGTGCCAGTTCTAATCCCGGCAGCTCCAATTCCCTTCCAGCTCCCTGCTTGTGGCCTGGCAAAGTAGTCGAAAACAGCCCAAAGCCTTGGGACCCTGCACCCATGTGGGAGACTTGGAAGAAGTTCTTGGCTCCTGGCTTCGGATCAGAGCGGCACCAGCCATTGCGGTGACTTGGAGAGTGAACCCTAGGATGGAAGATCTTCCTCTCTGTCTCTCCTCCTCTCTGAACATCTGCCTTTCCAATAAGATAAATAAATCTTAAAAAAAAATTTACTGAAACGAAAAAACAAAGAGGTTGCATTGCTGTTTAAGAGGTTCATGTCACAGCTAGGAGGACTTGGATTCCACATCTGGCCATGATTCCCGCTCACAGCTTCCTGCTGGTGCAGATCCTAGGAGTCAGCAGTGATGGCTGCTGTAATTCTCTGCCTGCAACCCACCCGGGAGATGTGCACTGCTGAGCAATCACCAGCCTGGTTCTGTGATTTCTTAAATCTTGCAGGGATCTGCGGGAAGGAGACAAGAGAACTCTATCTTCGTATCTTTTTCTGCCTGTCAAATAAATGGAAGCCAAAACAAAATAAATTACTGTTTATTTTCTTTGCAAATGCAAAGAAACAGGAATTTTTATTGTAGGAGATTGTTAAATGCGCACACGTTTTAATTTAATCCTATGAGATGATTCAGCAGTTGCATTCTTAGATTTATAACTACATGAGTTTTAACTACATCTAACTCTGTACCCACATGCTTGTGGCAGCTTTGTTTAAATCAATGGATCCTGAAAACAAAAATATCCCTCAGTCAGTGATGGGATAAGCAACTTATGATACATGAATGAAAATAAATGTTGCTCAACAATAAAAGTCAAAATATATTTGTAAATGCATGAAAATACAACAAAGGACCTTAAATATGATTCCTTAAAGAAGTACCAACCATATGAGTTCAATTACATGAATATTCTGGAAATATTAAAGACACAGAGAATCAAATATTTGTATTTTTCAGGGATAATGAGAATGGAAAAACGCCAATAGTGAAATATGGTCATCTTTAGCATCTTGAAACCGTTTCATAGAATGTTATAATTATGTGTTTTTATTTGTGTGTATATAACATTGTATATTTATCAAAACAATGGAACCTTACAATTGGGGATCCCAGGAAAGGGTATATACTATGACTAGAATATTTGACTGTGTTAAAATGTATTCAGGAACATACATGTACTCTCATTGATGAACTGACTGACGGAGACGACCATATCGGAAACTGAAGATGAATTGCAATACGTGTCACTACTCCTGAATGGGTTCGGGTTAGGGCACATCCCAATGAAACATGCAAATATATCTTTACAGTATGAAACTACATCTTCTACCTCTTGTCTATATCTACCATGCTATGATACATTAAAATAGCAAAAAGCTAAACTTTCAAATGTCACTAAGAGACTAAATTACTGTGAAAATTTGGGGGAAATGATGGCATGGGAAAACAGGAAGGGAAGAAATGGAGGGGGACAGGAGAATCCTCTATACTTACAAAACCACATCATGGAAACTAGAAAATAAATACACTCGAATAATTAAAAAATTAAGTCAATCTTACTGAATAATTTAGGGTAAGGGAAATATGCTGACTGGATAAAGTTTAAAAAGTACTTGAATGTATAAAACTAAAAAAGAAATAAACTACACATAAGCATTGAATTCTAGTTAATAAGTCATTTTCCACATGAGTAAAATTATGAGTTCAGGTTGTCCCATCAATACATACTGAAATTGAAGAATTAAATGAATGATAGGAGGTTGACATCAGTTTTTTTTCTTATTGCAGTAGACGTTAACAGATCATCAAAGAAAAGAGACCAAGACTTTACACAGGTTAATGGATTATATTTGGGGACATGAGTATAAACTCATATTCACTTTAACATGTAAGGATGGAGAATATACAACTCTAAGAAAAGACATAAATTATTTTATAGAGAAATATATATATAACATACATATGAATCAGTTTGTCATCGAACATTTGTAAATGATAGAAATTATTAAAAAATAAAATAAACAGAAAATCAGAACATCCCCCCCTGTCTATTAGAGACATTGAACTTTAATTTAAAAGCTAGACAACATGTGTTGTCACTCCTATATAAAAACCAAACATTGCTTTTGTAGAGGTACAGGGCAGAAAAGTGGCTACTAGTGGTTAGAAATGACATAAAGCAAGCATGATGGAAGAGTATTGGATAATAGACAACACACAATATGATAAATAAATAAACTGTAACACTACCATAATGTATGGTAACAATATAAAGATATTCACAAAGCGCATGGAAATTGCATTCTATGAAGAATTGAACATGCATTTCAAACTTTAAAAAAAGGATTTATTTATTTATTTATTGGAAAGTTAGATTAACAGAGAGGAGAGACAGAGAGAAAGACCTTCCATCTGCTGGTTCACTCCCCAAGTGGCAACAATGGCCAGAGCTGAGCCAATCTTAAGCCAGGAGCCCAGAGCTTCTTCCAGGTCTCCCACATGGGTGCAGGGTCCCAAGACATTGGGCAATCCTTGGTTGCTTTCCCAGGCCGCAAGCAGGGAGCTGGACAGGAAGTGGAGCAGCTAGGATAAGAACCAGCACCCATATGGGATCCCAGAGCATGCAAACTGAGAACTTCAGCCACTAGATTAATACTCTGGCCCCATATTTTATACTTCTTGCATTAAAGTAAGTATTTTTAGTTCCATATTCCATGAACATTTTGGAGTATCTATGACAGGAATTAAAAGAGAATAGTTTGAGACTTCTCAAATAAATAATAAACATACAGGAGAAGGGAAATTAAACTACCCTGATTTGATCATCACACATTGAATTTATGCTTTATTTTAACATTCCATGCCCAATAAATACATGCAATTATTATTAATTAAAAAAATCACCCGAATTAAACTCTCATCCTGGGGAGCTTTAGCAAGTCAAATTCTGGAAAAGAAAAACTTTCAAAATAAATTCAATTCTACCAAAAATCTGTCATGTGAGGCCTGCAACTCATTTTATGAAATCAATATTAATACTACCAACAAACCCTGAGTCAAACCTTATTAGAATCTCAAAGTTCAGCATTTTTCAGCAAAATGTATACAAAAGATCTTATCATTAACAACTTAGAGCCAGGAAAATTTGTAAAAGATTAGACAATCAATCACTAGAATTCATAAAAATAAAACTGAGAGTTAATCTTTTAAGTAGATACAGAGACGCTATTTGGCAAAATACCAACATTTAATTTAAAAAGAACGAAAGCCAATTTAATTTCATGGATGAAAGTCATTCAAAGCAGTTAGAAGCTAACTGCATATATACTTGTTGTAAAGGATATTTTAACAAAGTAGTGTTTAAAAACAAAGGCATGTAGAAAACTATCTCGTTGAGTCTTCCACATTAGTTCACATATTCACCCATATCAATCAATCTGTTGTAGATTATGTCCAGTGAACATTTTGTCCACTATGGGACCATTATAAACTGATATAATCTTTCAGGAAATAAGTTGGACAACGAGCTCAGGAGTTTGAAAATGATCATATCCTTTGACCTAGTGTTTTCATGTACTAAACTCTACCAGGGGATCTTATCAAGGATACAGGTAAATATTTAAGTATAAGAAAGTTCACCGAATAATTTGCTTTTATTCACAGACTGTTGCACTGAACTTGAACTTTAAAACTTTGGTAATAAAGATTCCTTAACTTCCCTTCTAGAGCACACAATTTATGTCCAAAATTTTGGATCTAAATAGTTCCCTCTTATTAATACAAGGAGAAAGAAAAAGCAGCCAACTGTTCTCTCTGTCTCAACTGGCATTCAAAGGCCCCTCCACTGGTGACAGAAATGCTTCTCAGGTCATGGACGTTGAATAGGAGGAAATGATTTTGCTGTGTCTCAAGACAGCCTCCTGAGAAACTGTCTCATCCTAACTGTCTAAAGCTTTATCTGTTCAGTTCTACAGGGAATTAATTCAATAAGTATCAGTTCGAAGGTAGATTCCAGCCATTGTACCTTGCTGCCAAGAATAGACCTCAATAATCTCCAAACACTTTGGGGCATTGCGTCCATATTTAGATACTAGGCACTACCTCATTTTGCTGGCTTAAAATTATAACTAATGCTTTTATCTTAACCATCTTTTTTTCTTTTTGCAGGGATGCATTGCCTATTAATTAAATAACTTCAAAAACCAGTGGAAGATCAAGTGTATGAGACCCTATTTCCTATATGGGAAACTTGGAAGAAGTTCCTGATTTAATGGTTTTGGCTTGACCCTGCATGGCCATTGTGGTCATTTGGAGAGTGCCCTATACAGAAGATCTCTCCCCATGCCTCTCCCGTTACTCTGTCTTCCAAATAAATTTTTAAAAATCTTTGTGAAAAGCATGGTTTTAAGTGATTATATAATATTTTAGTAGTGTTAATAGTAAAACAACGCCATACATAATAAAAACAATAAATGTAATATATTTAAGTAATATAAAATTCTAATTGTATGTGAGTAATTAATTATATCATGTTAATATTTTCCCAAATTTATTTCCTTGTACCATGTAGCAAAAAGTCCACTGGGAAATAACTCTTTAATTGTCTTATGCTAACAAAATCAATTTGTATGAACTGGTCTATATTTCATATTTACACCAGTTGAAATTTAAGATAATTTTCTAGAAAGTAAAGTGCCAAAATCAAAGAAGTGACATACTTCATACCAACTGGATAAGCTAAGATGAACTCCTGGTTCTCCCCTGACAGTGGATTAAATCAATGACATTGTAGCAGAGTCCCAGGATGTTTCCTAAACACAACCAGAACCTATATGTCAATATAAACTTATTTTGGCTCGGCTACCAGTGTTTGTTATAATTAGGTTCGTGTGGATGGACTGCAGGTATATTTAAGTTATAGAATGAATATTCCTAATCCCTCAACTACCACACTTTGAGGAGTGTTCTAGGTTCTTATCTTGCAGCAAAATTATTAGAAAATACTTTTTCAGATTGGTGAATCATCATTTTAAATCTCAGTATAGAATCATAGAAATCTAGATATACCCTAGACAACAGACATTTTTGCTTGGACACTCCATTGCCCTCTCCAGCTTCAGTAGCATGCATCACCCGGGATAGCTGTAAAGCACAGACTCCATGGGTCCATGCCTGATGGAGACCAGGCCAGATTCCCATAGGTTTACGCATTTTAACAAGAGCTCCAGTCTAAAACTGGTGTTCAACAGAAACAATCTGCCTAAGTCCTGCAAGTTTTTCTTTTAATGTTGGATGTTTGGCTAAAAGTCAAAGGGCTTCAAAATCTAAATCTTCCTTCACAAAATTAGCTTTCACATAATCATGTTCTTATAAGCATGAACACTTCTAACTAACCATCATCCTTTATCTATCCTAAGGAGATAACTGGCTGTTATACATAAGACAGTATTAAATTGGAATCAGGACATCAGTTGCCAACCAGTGCTGTGACTTTGAATGGAGAGAATAATGCCTATCTGCATTAATGAACACAATGGCTACAGGAATGGAATTGACATTTGCTACAGAAAGCTTTGAAAAACCAAATCCCAAAGAGAAATCTTAGTGAGTTTAGTGGCTCTCAAACTCTTTTTCATATTGCAATCTGGCGGTAGTTTAAAACGGCTAATGCTAGGCATTTCTAAACTTTGAAAACTTCTCAACCAATTTCACTGTGAAACAAGTATGAGAAACAAAATTACATACATTCTTACATGTTTACCTTTGTGAATGGTTGGATCACATTAGAAATTTCCAAGTCCTCTGTGAAATTGTTTGTTTGGATCCTCTAGGATCAACTCATTCTCACCACAAATGTGCAGAGTCTTGATGATCATGGGCTGGGCTGCAAACGACCCATTTTCCTTTTGTTCTTCAAAATGCCATCCTTTTGAAACAACTGGATTTGGGTTAAGGAAATTGGCAAACAAATCCACATCATCTTAAGAAAAGAGCCGCTTTATCGTACCCTGCCGCAGGGAAAAGGATCAACCCTTCACTTCTGGAAATACTTAGTCATGAACCACATGTCATCGGCTTTACCCATCACTTTGCTGCCTTTCCTTCAGGTGGGACTGAGTCACTTTTCCAGACTGATGACTGCAACAGAAGTTGGGAGAGAGAAGAAATGTGTATCACCACCAAAGGGGAAATGATAGCTTATCTCAATTTATTCAGCATGTTTGCCTCTGGGTATTATTACTTCAGAAAATCATTAATTATTCAAGCACACACTGAGATAAGGTATTTTACCTCATAAAAGATTCATTTTATTTTAAAGGAGGTCGTGGTAAACTTGTGAGAAGGAACAGTACTTTATCACAAACTCTTAAAATTATGAAGAATCAGTATGTGAGCAAGCAAGTGTCTTGAGCCAAAACAATGCGATGCGATACTTTTTGTTTTGTCAATCTTCTGGTAAGTACAGTAATGCCCATACCTGCTACCATATTCCTACTTCCTACCTGTTTACCTGCACAAGAGCATTAATCTCACCAATTCATTTTCCTATCCTAGCAGAATCCATCTCAACTTGGAATCTCCTCCAATGCAAAACCACTAAAAGCAACATCCATTGTGACTGCATGCAATATTATAAAATATGCAATTGTTTTTCATATATTCTTAAATTTCAATCACATACCAGAATGTTAAAGATCTGTAATTGCATGCATCTTTGATCCAACCATGTGACTATGAGCTGTTAACATATCTGCTCTGAATCTCATTTCTTTTCTTCTATAAGATGCACCTAATGATACTGATTGTTGAACATGGTTCAATAAAGGGTTAGGAATTTCCAATGTCATGTTCAAGTGAAGAAGTCATTTTTCTAAACCATGAAACTGTCTGAAAACATGGATTGTGTTATCATTATGCGGAAACCCAAGGTTCCCTAAGTATTTTGTCATTATGTGGACCTCTGTCCTATCATCCAGAAGTACTAATGTGTCAGGTGACTATAACAGAATAGCTCTTGAATTTAGAAATCTGACATGCTTGTGTACAAAACAATGTTAGTTATTTCAGTAAAAGTTATACTGTGTTGGATCAGAATATGGTTTATTCGCATCACTGTCATGAATAATAAAAGTTCCCTGAGTTCTAATGCAGCTTTCTCATCTCTGCTAATGGAGACTAGATCTATCTCAAAGGCTTGTTTCAGGTTTATGTGAGATAGTGTATGAGAAAGCATTCATTAATCATAAAAACACATGTAAAATAGCGTATATGATTCATGTGAAGATTTCCTCAACATTATGAAGCTGGATCAGTGTCTTATGACGAGTCTCTAAGATAATCTCCTCATGTAACTGACTATAAGAAATTGTTGGAATATTGAAGTTTTAAGTTCTTGGTGGGATGGTTTACTCAGTGCAGTCCCTAGCACCACAGCTTCGTGTAGACATTCCCTCACTCTCTCACTCCTTTTCTCTTCCCCCAATTATTGAATCAATACATTCTCAGGTTTTCCTGCTTTCAGATTCTTCCAATTGCATCTATCCAATACAGATGCTGCCAGAACACTATTCTTCAACTTTGTCCTTCCGGGCTTTCATAAATACAGTTTGGGTTCTCTAGAGACATATCTCTGATTTCTTTAGACATTTTAATTGTCCACAAAGTGTTCAGTAAATGGCATTTATTTGAACGAAAACTACAATATTGAATTCTCTCAAGTGTACAATTAAGACCATTTTTTTCTCTCTGAGCAGCCACTTTATCTTGAAATTATCACACAGAAATATTTTCAGCATATTTAATCTCTTGTTGCACTTAGTCCACCTGCACTCTGAAGCCACATATAAAGAACCGTGACTTCATAAAGTCTATAAATATAAGGTGATGATAAGGATGATTTCTTCTAAGATCTATGTAAGATAATCATCCGAGTCAGAAAAACACAGCCCATTATGCAACCAAATTAGCATACTTACTTTTTGGCAAGGCTGGTAACATTTTTATTTTCAGCAGAAAGTTCCCAACCAAATTATTGCACTTATGATTTATAATTTCATTTGTCTCTTTAGTTGTTATTGCATTTGTTCTGGTAAAATTATGGCCTCCATTTCTTAACTAGTTTATTAAAATTCATCGACTTTACTGTATTAGATTTATTCCTTACAGAAACATTGTGTCAAAGCTCTGAGAGTCCTCATGTACCTCTCCTGTCCATGCCACCTATTTCTCTTTATTGTTAGGAATTTGCCCTGGCGTTACAGCCATTACAATTGGCCAGCCTAGATTGCATTGTTAAGTCCACAGCTCAGCATTTGTTTTTTGTGTTGTGTACTCCACATGTTTTTGGCAACATGCAACACATCTGCTCACCAGTACCACATAGAATCCCTCAAATGTCCTGTGGTTCACAGTTTGTCCCTCTCTTCCTGATAAGCTTCAGGCAAACATTAATCTTTCCATTGTCTTCATACCATCAATGGCTCAAGAAAGTCATTTGGTTAGAACCACACAGAATGTATCCTTTTAAGGTTGGCTTCTTTTATTTGGCAAATGGTTTAAGATGGTCCTCCCAAGGCTTTATAGCTCATTGCTTTTTAACCATGAAAAACACTCCACTGTATGGTTGAATGCAATTAATTCACAATTTACTTTTTCAAAATACATCTTGGGTGGTTCAACATTTTGGTATCTTTGAATAAAGCCATTGTTCAGTTGTTTGTGTACTTTTGTTTTCAACTAACTTAAATACTGTTTAATAAATATTATTAAGGATGATGATTGCTATATGCTAAGTGAGAGTATATTTAATATTGCACACAATTGTCAGCTGTCTTTCAAAGAGCTTATACCAACCTGTATTTTCCACAGCAATGACCGAGAGTTCCTGTTGGTCTGCTCCTGACCAACAATTGAGGTTGTTAGAGCTTTTGGCTCTAGTCATTCTAAGAGTATCCCATTGCACTTTTAAATTTGAATATGAATGATAGCATAATTTTATGGCTATATGTCATAAAAAATCATCCTTGTTGAGGTGACTTCACTGACTTATATTATTTAAGGTTTGAAAATTTTTGGTAAAGGCTGAATTCTCAGTTTTTCTTCTCCTAGATTTCCATTTTGATACAATCTAAAGTGTTTTTTGCCAAAACCAAAATAATACAATTTTGTCATATGTTATTTGAACTTTACATTTGGGTATGTAATCCATTATTAATTAACTTAAAAGTGTAACAGCTATGTCTACATTTGTTGCTTTCTTTGTATTTGGATGCCCCGTTACTACATTACTATTTGTTGAAAAGATGAATCTTTCAGGTCATTGGGCTTTAATCACTTGTCAAAGATGAGTTGATAAGAGATGTGTGAGTCTATTTCTAGGCTCTTTATGCTGTTACACTGATTTATTTTTCTATTCTTTTGCTAGAACTACACTCTTTTGGAAAAATTCAACTTCGTAACAAGTTTTGAAGTTGAGTACGTCAGTCTTTCAATTTTGCTTTTCCCTTCCAATATTGTGTAGGATATTCTGAAGTTTTTCGCCTCTGTACAAACTCTGGAACAACCTGTCATTCATGGTGAAATGACTTGCTAGGATTTCAATTTGAATTTTTAAAAAATCTACAAACCAAGCGGAGGAAAGCTGACACTGACCATTGAGTCTTCCTAGGCACCTACATATCTCTTTGTTTCCTTCGGACTAATGTTGCAGATAGGGGACTTACACACGTTGTGCTGTTTCTATAGAAGTGTCTCAGTTTTTAGTTTCAATGTAAATAACATTTTTTATTACAGACATCAGTTTTTCTTTGTTGTTATTTAAGTGAGCAATTGATTCTTGCATACTAATTTCATATTCTAAAAGCTTGTTTAATTTCTCAATAGTTTGTCACTTTTTAAAGATGTAGCTATTTTTCTGTTTTATTAAGCTAACTCAGACTTATAGTGCTGAGTAGGTTTGTGGAGAATTTATGTCCTTCTCTGATTCTAGCTCTTAGTGGAAAATTATCTAGTTACTCACCATTTAATAGCACTATATATTTACACAATGTCATATTGTTATAGATATTCTTGGCAAGTTAAGTGTGTTCTCTAATTCTAGTTTTATGGGAGTGTTTATCATGTTTGGGTACTGAATTTTGACAATTTTGCTTTATTGTATATCTATTGTGATATTTACTACTTTAGTCCAATAAGCTAAGTTATATTAAACTCCTCAACATTGGATTAATCTTTACATTCCTTGGTAATTGTATAATAATTCATATTACAGGTCATTGCATTGGATTTGTTAATAGCTCCAGAAGAGTTTTACATATATTTCCATGAGTGCTAATAATCTACTGATTTGTCCCTCTAAAATGTAATTACAACCAAATAATGTGACTGTTATTTAACTTCCAGGTCACTATTAATTTTTTAGACTAAGAAAAACTCAAGAACATTAACTGTTACATTCTTTTATCACCTTAAATGAGGAATTCATTCAATTGATGAACTGAATGCTTATCTTTGCAAGTAAATATTTAGACCCAACTCTGTCCAGAACTGGAAAGATTGTTGGCAACACACAAAGTAGATAAATCTGATCTCTGTCTTATACATATCACCAAATGTTACTTGATACAAGTAAGTTTTTAGCTTGAATTATTACAAACATGATAATTACTCTAAAATCAGAGCTCCAGAGAGCACAAATGCGCTCAATAAAAGGATTCCATAGCTGAATGCTAATAGTCGGTAAAAGACAACTCTTCTCATTGATACTCGATATATGCAAACAGCACAAATTAAAATGGAAGCATGTGTTTTCTACGCAAACCAAGAGGTTAAGAAGTATAGTTTTTGGTGGAGATATTGGGCTTGGGATTCTTTAGTTTTAGTTCAATCATTCAGTTGTTTCCTCTCTGTTAGTCCATATTTACCCTAACACTTACCTCAACTCCATAATAAACATCAAAATGATATGAGATGTAATGAAGCACTAAGAATAATTATCAGTAATCGAGGAGGAACAAATATGTGTTGTTGGTTTTCCTGTATAACAGAGAATCTCGCCACGGATATCTGATAGAAAAAGAAAGATGATATTTATGAATCCAAAGGACATTAATTGGATTTCAGGGTCTATAGAGACATTACTTCATTTAGTATACCATTTACTGAATAAATGTCTTCCAGATGCCCTAGTCAAAGTTACCCAGAGATCTTTACACCTTCGATGAGCACAGATTCAAAGTAATGACACCTCTAACTGTAGCTTACAACAATAAATATTTGAGGTTCAATAAATATTTATCTTATTATTTATTTGGAAAGCAATGTGACATAGAAAGCAGAGGAAGGTAGAAGACATCTGATGGTTCTCTTCCCAAATGGAACCAACAGGCAGGTCTTGGCCAAGCCAAAGTAGAAAGCAAAAACTCACTCCATCGTGATTTGTCAAGATGGGCAATAGGGGGCCCGGCGCGGTGGCGCAGGTGGTTAAGGTCCTTGCCTTGCACCCCCAGGATCCCATATGGGAGCCGGTTCTAATCCCGGCGGCCCCGCTTCCCATCCAGCTCCCTGCCTGTGGCCCGGGAAAGCAGTCGAGGACAGCCCAAAGCTTTGGGACCCTGCACCCGCGTGGGAAACCCGAAAGAAGTTCCTGGTTCCTGGCTTTGGATCGGCATAGCATTGGCTGTTGCAGTCAATTGGGGAGTGAATCATCGGATGGAAGATCTTCTTCTCTGTCTCTCCTCTCTGTATATCAGCCTTTCCAATAAAAATAAAATAAATCTTAAAAAAAAAGATGGGCAATAGGGTTTATGGACTTGAGTCATCTTCTGCTGAATGCTCAGGAGAGAAGCTGGATTGGAAGTGAAGCAGTCAAGCCTTGAGTGGGTACTCTGATATCTGATGTCGGTGCTGCAGGCAGCAGCTTAACAGATTGTGACATTATATCCAACAATAAATGTCCACCGAGTTATCACAGTACTTATGAAGCATCCAACACTCTCCAGATACTTACCATTTGCTGAGTATATACCATGAGTAACCAAATAGACACCAGTCTTTGTTCCCAGGTTGCTTTTATTCTCACAGGGAGAGAAGTTAATAGTACCAAAAATTAAGAATAAAAAAAAAGGAAGGTTGAGGAGAGCTAGAGACAGGAAGTTCAAGTATCCTAAGGAGATGCACAGATAAAATGTTACTACTATCCTTTGAAGGATGAAACGGTTACCTTGTGTTGAGGAGCATCAAGAAAGTGAGCCTTAACACACATATATATTTTTCAGTTAGAAGTTTTAAAATTAAAAATTAAAATTTACTATTCTACAATCTTACATAGTAAAGAGTATATTTACTATTTAAAAGTAAATAGTATATTTACTATTTACTATTCTACAATGTCTTTTGAATCACAATCATATATCTAATATTTAATAAAACAGAAATGTTCATGGCTTAAAATATCTACCAGCATTCCAAGTCATATTTTTTTAGAATTTTAATAAAATATACTATCCATATCAAGAAATGCACATAAGTATATATATATATATACATGACATTTTTGTCATCTGGCTACACTCATACTCAAGACCCTAATTAAAAACAAAGCACTGGGCCCAGCACAGTAGCCTGATGGTGAAAGTCCTTGCCATGTACACACCAGGATCAAGTATGGATGCTGGTTCTTGTGTCTCAGCCATTCCATTTGCATTTGAGTTCCCTGTTTGTGGCCTGGGAGAGCAGTAGAGAATAATCCAAAACCTGGAGCTCCTGCATCTATGTGGGAGACCTGGAAGAAGCTCTTGATTCCTGGCTTCAAGTTGGCTCAGCTCTGGCCATGGAGGCCACTTTGGGAGTGAATGAATGGATGAAAGATCTTTCTCTCTGTCTTTGCTTGTCTCTGTAAATCTGACTTTTCAATAAAAATGAACAAATCTTTTCTTTAAAGCATTACTAGTATACCAACTATCTTCACTGTTACCCCATTTTCAATTCTTGTTTTTTACCATGAAATAGAAACATTATTATTTAAGTCGTATGATTCATTAATTCAAGGTTTATAACTATATGACAAGTTATATGACATCCCTTAACTTGCTCTGTCTGTTTACCATAGTGTATGTGATATGTGCCTTCTCATTATGGCTTATTCCACTATGCATAATGATGTCCAGTTCCACCCATTATGTTGTACATGTCAATATCTGATTCATTTTTTATGTCTGAGTAGTATTCTGTCACTTATGTGTACATGATTTTCTTAAATCATCAGCTTATGGACATCTGGTTTGATTTTTTTATAGCTATTGTGATTGGAATTAATCTTACAACTTGCTTTTCAGAAATGATAGCATTGCATAAGGAGGCTTTGATGCTTGTGTGTTGTTTTATATTCTACAACTTTGCCGAATCTCTTATAAGCTCCAATAGTCTCTCGATGGAATTCCTTCATGTCCTTATGTAATGGATGGTGTCAGCTGCAAACAGGAATAATTTGACTTCCTCTTTTTTAATTTTTATCCCTTTCACTGGTTTGCCTTGCCAAATGGTACTGCCTAAGACTTCCAGAAATATCAAAAATGGTGAAATTGGGTAATTTTGTTTGGTTTGAAATTTTAGTGGAAATGTTTCCAGTTTTACTCCATTTAATATGCTGTCAGCAGTGGGTTTCTCATATATTGCTTTGATTCTCTTCAGATATATTCCTTCTACACATAGTTTTTAAAAGTTTACTTTTGCCATGATTGGATGTTTTGTTTTACCGACTGCTTTCTGTGCACCTATTGAAATAATTACACAGGTTTTATTCTTCATTTTTGTGTATATTGAACAAGTCTTGAATAAAGAATAAAGCCTACTTGATCTGGATAGTTTATTTTTTGACATGTTGTATTCAGTTTTGAGGATTTTTGCATCTATGTTCATCAGGAAAATGGGTCCATAGTTCTCTTTTTTGCTGTATGTATTTCTGTTTCTGTTTCTGATGCCATAGAATGTATTAGTGAGGGCTCTGTCCTTTGGATTGTTTTGATTAATTTAAGAATAGTTAGGGTTTGTTCTTCCTGAGAAGTCTAATAGAATTCAGCAGTAAAGCCTGAACTTTTCTTTGTTAAGACCGTCTTTATTACCGATCCACTCTTTGTCTTGGTTAACAGCCTATGAGATTTTTCTTTCTCATTTTGCCTGATTTTTGGTAAATCATATGTATCCAGAAATCTGTTTTTCAACATTTTCATTCTTTTGGTTTATAACTGCTTGTAATAATTGCCACCATGTCTTTGTATTTCTGTGCCATTGGTTGTATTATCTGACTTTCGTCCCTGATTTTATTAATTTGGGTCTCACAACTGTCATTTTTTAATTAGTTGGGCTAGTAGCTTATCAATATTACTTATTTTATTTTAAAAACTAGTTCTTCACTTAATGATCTTTTCTATAGCTTCATTATTTCAATTTTTATTATTTATTTCTTCCTAATTCAAGTTGTTGTTCTCTTGCTTTGATAGGTCCTTGGATTTCATTGTTAGGACATTTATCTGTTACCTGTTCATTTTTTTATTATAGGGACTTACCGCTATAACTTTCCCTTTTAATATTGCTTTTTGCTCTATTCCATAGGTGTTCATGTACTGTATTTTAATTCTTTCAATTCAAAGAATATTTTAATCTCCTTTTTGAGTTTTTCTCAGTGTCTTTTTCTTTTTGGAAGAGATAAAAGAACTGCAAGCAAATCAAATGGGTCACAGTGTCCAGCGAGCAGGCAGGTGTGTGTCTGCAGCGCGTCCTCGAATCACTGCCTTGAATATGTGGCTCTGCCTAGTAAGGCGCGCATTTGGGAAGTTTGATAAGAGTCCACAAACTTTAAGAATGTGGCTATATTGCTTGAATTTTTTCCTGCAAGTCAAAAGAAGCTAAGGAAAGTTTATAGCAGAATGACATTGTTATCAGAGCGGATAGAGTAATGTCACTGAGGATTAGAGAAAGGAGTTAGAGGCAGTGACATTTTCTTTTCGTTCAAAGCAATGAGGAGAACGTGTGTGTACATATTCTTGTCGCACGACAGCAGTTGCAGGACCATGCATGAAAGTTCTGAAAAGGCGTGGCCAATCTCTCCACATTTATTTTGAGAAATATGCATATCATGAAGAGATTCAGTTTTATCTAAGGAACTGAAAAGCAGAATCATTTAGGAGTTACCTTCAAGAGCCTCATGATCAGTTGAGTCAAGAGCTGCATGCTTAAAAACAGGGTGGAAATAACAATGATTGCACTGTCCGCTGCTCTGTCTCTGCCTCTGGAATAAAAGATATGACTCTGGTCTCACAAGCATTCAATTCCTTTGCATCCCAGACAATGTCCCTGAACTTTATTTCGTTGTAATTTTAAACTGGAAAAAAAAAATGAACTGAGACAAGCGGTAGGAGGGAAAAAAGATACTGGAGCTTTGCTTGGAGGAGTTAAGCTCAGGAGAGAGAGAAAGGCAACCGCACTGACAAGTCAGTGACATAGCCAAAGATACCGACCACTAATACCTCTGCATAGTCCCACAGCCAGGGAAATTTGGCAAATAAGCAAAACGGAACGAAAAGATAAAAAATGAGAAGTAACAAGAGAAATAACAATATTAAAAATACATAAGAATGACTGTTGGGTTGTTCGTGGCTATTTTGGTAAAAAGATGTATCAAGTTGCCAGAGGCTGTCTTCAACTGGAACAAGGAGTTTCTAAGGCACAGCACGTTGGAGCCTCCAGGAAAAAGACCGGAGTTCCTTTACCTTTTTTTTTTCTTTTTCCTATTTATATTCTTTTTCCTTTCCGTGTTTTTTGTTTGTTTGTTTATTTGTTTTGTTTTTATAATCTCCTTCCTCTGATTTGCTGGGCTGTCTTAGGAATGCCAATTTTCTGGCTGTTTTACTTCTTTTTTTTTTTTTTTTATTTAAAGATTTATTTTTATTATTTTTTCATTGGAAAGGCGGATATACAGAGAGAAGAGACAGAGAGGAAGGTCTTCCGTCCGATGATTCACTCCCCAAGTGAGCGCAACGGGCCGATACTATGCCGATCCGAAGCCAGGAGCCTCTTCCAGGTCTCCCACGCGGGTGCAGGTTCCCAAAGCTTTGGGCCGTCCTCGACTGCTTTCCCAGGCCACAGGCAGGGAGCTGGAAGGGAAGCGGGGCTGCCGGGATTAGAACCGGCGCCCATATGGGATCCCGGGCGTGCAAGGCGAGGACTTAACCACTTGCGCCACCGCGCCGGGCCCTGGCTGTTTTACTTCTAATGGTGGAAATTTTATTACAACAGTAGAGAAGGACATAGCTAAGAGTTACAGAATATTCAGAAAATGAACATCTTTGAAGACCTTGATCCTTTCCTCTGCCTTACTCACTTCTATTTGCTTGGACTGGCATGTCTCCCACTGCCTGCCAAGCTTGTACTCACTCTTGCAGCTTCGCTTAGATCTCACTGCCACGTGAAAATTTCATTTTTCCCTTACGTTAAGTTACATTTTAAATTGTAATCCCATGGCTTGTTCGTGTACTTTGTTTATAGCAATTATAAAGCATTTAATATGTGAAAATCGATCTAGATTTGAGAGCCATGGTTGATTCATCTTTGTTTTCTCCTTAGCAAATAATGTAGTCCTTAATTCAGTGGGAACACATACTCCGTAGTAATTCAGCAAATAAGTAAGTGGGTTGATTGGCCTCTTCTTTTTTTTTTTTTTTTCCTTGACACCATGGGCATAAATGGGGCTTGAAGAGTGAGAATAGTTGCCACACCCATGCCCTATCTTCAGGATTAACCCGTGTGAATTTACCTGGCATTGACCATGTAGGTCACCCACTTTTAGGCTGCAAAATATCAGGCCTGGGTGTTGCAAGGGAGCTCTGCCACTGAATCACAGGGGCCTCTGGGCACTGTGGTTCCACTCCATGTGAAAGGTCTCACAGCAGCATTCCTGCAAGATGAGTTTCCTAATTAGCTTTCCCTTATAAGGTGCCAGAGGGGATGTTTGGTCAGCAGTAGGACCCACAGTTGGGAAAACAATGGCCAAGAGACTTTGCCTGAGGCCACCGGGTGGGCTGACGCCCTATAGTTAACATCTGGTGAGAATTTAATGACTCAGTGTTCTAGTCTTCAGCTCCGACTCTCTCACACACCTTCTCTCTTCCTTCTGCCAGATCTCAGTTTGAATGCACAAAATAAGGTGTGTGACTGGGTCACATTTTGTACTGATTGGTTGAGAAGAATAAGCTGAAGTGACTCTGTTTAAATGACCAGGAGAGGGTGGGGTATTTCCCTGCAGCCAGCATCTTTCTTTGAGGCTACTGCTCAGGAAAAGGGTTAGACTGGCCCTGAGAAGGAGTGGTCAAGCGATTAAAACGTAATTAAATAGCAATGACACTCAGAAGTGCTATGTCTTCTGAGTAGTTAGAAGACTTTCATGTGACAAGACAAGTAGCTTTTTGAAATACTCATACATAATTTTACTTTGAAAGGAATCTCAAGGCTCAGCACGGTAGTCTAGTGGCTAAAGTCCTAACCTTACACATGCCAGAATCCTATATGGGTGCCAGTTTGTGTCCCGGCGGCCCCACTTCCCTTCCAGCTCCTTGTTTGTGGCCTGGGAAAGCAGTTCAGGATGGCCCAAAGGCTTGGGACCCTGCACCTGCGTGGGAGACCTGGAAGAGGCTCCTGACTGCTGATCAGCTCAGGTTCAACCATTGCAGGCTCTTGGGGAGTGAACCAGCATTTGGAAGATCTCTGTCTCTCCTCCTGTCTGTATATCTAACTTTTCAATAAAAATAAGTAAATCTTAAAAAAAAAAAGGAGGCTCAAAGAGGAAGAACACAGAGTACTGATGAAATGGATGAAATGGAGATTTTGATTACTCAAATTTGATTGGTACAGAGTACATCTATACATGAATTACAGTGAATGAATTTGGGTGTAATATGTTAACCCAGATTCAAATGCCATCATTGCAAATTAATGGAAACTTTAATTTTTTAAAAAAAAAGTTTAAGGAAATTAAATGCTAACTACTCTGCTTGATTATTTATATGTAATAAATTATTACACTGGCCCCGGCACAGTTGCCTAGCAGCTAAAGTCCTCACCTTGAAAGCCTGGGATCCCATATGGGCATTGGTTCTAATCCTGGCAGCTCTCCTTCCCACCCAGCTCCCTGCCTGTGGCCTGGGAAAGCAGTGGAGGACAGCCCAAAGCCTTGAGACCCTGCACCTGCATGGGAGACCTGGAAGAAGCTCCTGGCTCCTGGTTTAAGATTGGCTCAGCTCCAGTTGTTAAGGCTGCTTGGGGAGTGAATCAATGGATGGAAGTTCTTCCACTCGTCTCTCCTCCATTCTGCGTATCTGATTTATTCTTTAAAGAATAAATTATTATACTGTACTTTACAAAAATACACAATATTTTAAAAGGCAAATAACCATAAAGTCACTAACAATGAAATAATACAAAAGTATTCCTTAAGGATAAAATGAATTAATAGTTCAGTGGTAAATACTGGAAAACATAAGAAGAAAAAAAAAAGTCTACTTACATCATGTAGATATCACCACTGTTGGCAGTTGGCACTTCTTTCTTGTATCTTGTGATATAACATCAAAGGGAAATTTGGGATTTTCATTTTTTAAAAGAGTAACTGAGAAGACAAGAAAACTCAAGATGTAGTTTATAATGAAGAGACTCAGTAATTCTTACAACTTATGGGATATTAGGTGCTTCTTAAACTTTTCTTTACTCCTTCCTTTTTGCCCTGAGAATTCAAGACCAATGTGCATAAAACTCAAAGCCCTAGGATGAAAGATGGCATTGAAATCCAAACTATCAGTGCTACGAAAGTTTTACATATATTCAAAATACAAAGGCACCTTACTTAATCTTTAACTTCAAACATGCTGCCATGATTTGTATGAATCTAGACTATCAGATGAATTAAGTATTTGATCCATAGCTTTTTAATTCTGCTCACATTTTCAGGTTGCTGATGTCTAAGAAGGAAATGGGTGGCATAGCTCAAAAATCAATGAGACATTGAAATTTACTGCCAATTCAAACTAAGAAATAGGCAACGAGGAAATCACAATATTGACAAGTCCTACCAGTAGTAGAAGATAATTCCATTCTACTAATATTATATATTATGTTTTTTAATATACATGCTCTGTATCTCTACATATTGTGACAAGAGAACTCTACTTAAATGAGCCAAGATTGGAGGAGATGGAAATATGCCCCTCTCTGGGCCAGGGGTTTGATCTCACCTCTGCAACATCCGTCTCAAGTGGGTTAGGAATGGAAAAGACTTCCAGTTTTCAGCTTCCTATTGTTGTTGTTTACATTTTAGTGGCCAGTAGTTTCTTGAAATTTCCTTACTTTGAACCCAGCGCAATAGCTCAGTGGCTAAATTTTTACTTTGCACATATCAGGATCCCATATGGGCACTGGTTCATGTCCTAGCTGCTCTACCTCCCATCCAGCTCCTTGCTTGTGGCCTGGGAAAGCATTAGAGAATGGCCCAAAACCTTGAGCCACTGCACCCTCATGGGAGACACAGAAGAGGCTCCTGGCTCCTGGCTCCTGGCTTCAGATCAACTCAGTTCTGGGGTTGTGGCCACTTAGGGAGAGACCCAGTGAACAGAAGATCTTTCTATGTATCTCTCCTTCTCTGTGCAAATCTCCCTTTCCAATAAGAATAAATCTTCAAAATATTTTTTTATTTTGAATTGCTATGTAGGACAGAACTTTGGGTTTTGTAGAATCCGAGAGAAGAGTGTAGATAAATGTGCAAGGGCAGGCTGCATTAGCTTGGGTTTGGACTCTGGGCTAGAAGCTCTGAATTCGGGCAGAGAGGACATCTGTCTAAATGACTCAAGGTGTGGTCTAAAGTTCAGAGTGGAAAAGAAGAGGCTGTCTGGGCAGTTGTGTCATTGGGGAATAAAGTGTGGGCACTGGTTGGTGCATTCTTGGGGCTGGATTGCATTCTTGCCTAGAAGCAAATGGCAGAGAACATCTCAAGTGTATCATTTAGCGAAACACACACACACATTGCTATTTAAAGTGAACTCCACTGAGTATTGGTGATGTTGATGGCTATCATAATTACTGGCATGCATTATTCTCTCTTCAACCCTGTGAAATAGATATTTTGCTTCTACCACACAGATAAGGAAAATAATGTTCTTATACAAAATAAGCAGCTCTTTCAAAAATCGCCCAGTTGGCTAGTAACTGGGATGTATGTTGAGGTTTCAGACCTGTGAAATTTCTCTCACTATTTACTTTTATTCCCAGCTTGGTGTTAGAGCTTAGAGTTGTCCCTTTACCATGACTGCAGGATGCACAGTCTGCAGATGCCCGCATTCAGCAGCCAGAGTCTAAACTGCTGATCAGAGAATCCCTCAGACCTGATGCAATTTCATCAGAGGCTAGAGCAAGATAGCATTTTGTAGCAAAGTCGGTGAGCTGGGTAGGAAAGACTGTCCCTTATGAATTGCGAGGTGCTTTGTAAAGTGTCATACAGCAAGGAAAGACACAGCATGGGGTCACAGCATGATGGGGAGAAGGGACCACAGAGATGTGTAGGGGGAAGTAGACTTGCAGCTATACCTTGTCTCTGTCAGGGTAGATTGTAACTTACTTTCTTAGCCCCAAAACACACACAAACACACACACACACACACACTTAAGTAAGGAGATTACATTAAGACAAAACTGGCACCAATATCCTACCACCCTGATTAAAAACAGAATGAAGGTAAAATTATTTCTCTAACCCTCCTGGCCCAGGAAGCCAACACCTCCCAGGGAAATGGCCTACTCGCAGCAGCAGCCTAGCTCACCACCTTTGAAGCTGCCTCTAAACCTGTTTGCTTTCAGAGTTCCAGTAAGGTGCGAGCTGGCTGCTGCTGCAGACTGGCTCGGGTATGCTGCTCATGCCGAGACCGTGGCTGGCTTCCCAGGCGAACAAGCACTACAGTTAATTACATCCATCCAATTAGCAAGGCACCCACCTTGAGCAAGCATGGCTCACCTGCAAGCTCGCCTAAGTTTGGCAGAGCACCCCGGGGCCTGAGTGGGGAAGCTTGTGAATTGGGAAGCTAAATGTTCAGTGGTGACCGCTTCTCAGAATCCTCTCATCTTGGAAATAAGTGAAGAAACTGGAAAAAGATCAATCAATCCTACACCACAGTCTACAAAGCATCCAGCAGATGGTAATGGTTTTCAGATTATTCCAGTGGATAGAGACAAAATCTTCCCTCAGCACCTTGTGAGTGATCAGAGGTGGAACCTTATCAGATTGTTGCCTTCAGTAATGAGGCTGTGTTTGCTTGCATCTAATAGAATGTGAAAGATTGAACTCTATACAAGGTGGGAGGCAGACAAGGCAAGATGACATCTGTTTTTCTTGGCTCCACACTCATGTTTTGCACTTTTACATGGAATCACAATGCTGGGGACAAACACAAAGCCTAATCATCTATTTGCTGCTTACCTTGAGCAAGCAGCTTACATTCTCAGAGTTTGTATTTGTTTGTAAAAATATGATCATTTTAACTATGGCAATGGCGAGCAAAATCAGGATTGCGAGGGAGTAAGGGTGGTGGGTCAGGCTGCAGAGGGCCTGCAGGATAGGGCAAGGACGGAAGATTCCTGTGTGATCTTCACAAAGCAGCCACAGGGCCCCACACGCTCCTTGAAACTGTGCGCTCAACAAGATTAGTTGTCCTAGATGCAAATTAAAACGTGGTGACATCTAAAAGAGTGATCAAAATAAGGTTTCAGAAGTAAGTTACAAGGATAAGAATGGTCAAAGGTTTAAAAACATCAGGTCCACGAATGGCTCACATAGGAGAATATTCTAAGTATTCAAAAGTTGTTGTCATTTGAAAATGTTTTTTCTCCTCCATAGAAAGGGAATCAAAATATTACTTCTTACAAGCATAAAAAGTCAGTGCAGTGAAAATATCACATAGTGAATGTACATCTTTCTTTAAAAAATTATTTTTTTATAATGTTCACATAGTTGATTGGGTGGGAAGGGTCAAAGATTAAGAAAATGAGGATGAGACCATTGTTTCCATGTTTTTTTTTTCTTCTTTTTCTTCCTGTATCTGGGAGAAAATGGGAGAGAAGAAGAGAAGGCACATCCAGCCTTCCAACCCTCCCTCATGCCAGGATTCCTGGAGTAGAGCATGCTCTGAGGTTTCTGCTTAGGTGGTTTCAATAATTCTGAAATGCTGTCGGTTTCACCACTGCAAGAATGAGGAAATCCTTCCAAAGTCCATTGGCTGTACAGTCTACCCTAGCGTCTCCATTCACTCACATATCCTCTCCCCAAACGTGGTTGGAGTAGTTCATCAGTCTGCTCTGCCTCATTTCCCCTGGCATGGTAACAGATGTTCTCTGCAGTCTCCAATGGACTGCTGCATCCTCCATGTTCCTCCGGGTATGCTGTCCATAAGTCTGTCCAAGCCACTGAGGAGGACCAGCTCTGGCACATGTACTCCACTGTCAGAGATTCTGCAATTCGCCTCATAGTTGGAGTTCTGAGGCCAGCAGTTCAGTTGGGAGAATCCGCAAAGAATCTTAGTCTGAAGTGACCCTAGACCTGACTCTCGTGTATGCTTACCAGTACTGGGTTTGGTTCTGTCTATCACCCATATCATACCAGTATGCACACACTGGTTGTAGTAATTGTTGAATCAGTTCTGTCTCCAGCCCCATCTCTTATGAAAACCAGAGGGTGCTGAAGCCCAACGTTTACTCTGCACAATATACACTCAGCCCTCATGTTCTAGTGGGAGCTTAAGCCTAGTTTAAACAACCCCCTCAACTCCCACTAGGCCCAGCCCCATCCCTGGTTCCTGTGCTTGCCAATATATGCAGCAGACTGGTCCACTTTGTCCCACATCTAATTCGGCTCACATACACACACACATCAATGAGCATTGAAGCCTAGCTCAACCCAACCAACCCCACAATCAAGCCCACACGCATGCTGATTGGTGTTACTACCTGCCCAAACTCAGCCCTGACTCTCACACTTAATAGTGACAGTTGTAGCTCATCAAAGAGGTGCCCAGTTTCCCTGCTAGGCTCATTCCTAGTCCCAGATCTCATACTTTCCATGTGGGTCTTCAGTCTTGCTTGACATGATTTGCCTGTAGTCCAAGTTATTGCTAGATGATTTTGTGGAAAAGCCCAACCAGCCTGCACTCACTCTGGTCTATCCATACATGAGTGGATATAGTTAGTTAGCCCAGCCTAGCTCTCCTCTTAACCCAGCTCCCATGCAGGTCAACAGGGGTTATAGCCCTACCTGGCCTAGTCTGCTCCTGATTCCAGCTTTGTTGTTTACCAATGGGAGCAGTGGCCCAGCATGATAGTCCCAATTAACTCCCCCTACCAGGCTCCCATCCACCCCCACCCATCCCGGGTCTCACATACATTGGTACATTCTGTGGTCCAGTCTGGCATGGCACACCTCTCCTTGGCATTTGCTGGTAGGTGCTATAGTCAGGCTTTACCTGGCCTACCCTCAATTCCAGCTCATAGTGGTGGGTGCTACAGCCAAGCCAAGCCAGCCTCCATTCCTGGCCCTTATGTGAACTGACAGTGTTGTGGCCTGACCCAACCTATCCTGTACCCTGTCTTGGTTCTCAGATCTGCCAGTGGGTGCTATGTACTGGCCAAGCCTAGCCCATTTCCAGACCTGACTCACACGTATTTCGGTGGGTACAGTAACTTGTCCTGGTTTGGGCCAATTCCAACCTTGGTTCCTGTGCTCACCTGTGGGGACTGTGTCCTCATAGAAGAGTTTCCCAAGCTCCACTATCAAGTCTGCTTTTTATGGCAGATCCTATGCACATGGTGGGTCCTTGACCCAGACTTAGTCCACCTCCTCCCGGCAGCAACAGTGGTCTTTCTCAATCAACCCACACCCTTTCCACCAAGACATAGCAGCTTTCATGTAGTTCAGTGGGGGTAGAGACCTAGCTCAGTACATCTTACACCCACCCTGGCTCTCACAAGCACCAGTGGGTCCTGAAATCTAGCCCAATCTAGCACACCCCAGATACAGTACACACCCTCTGGGACTAGGCTGATGGATACTGTAGTCATGTCCAGTCCAGATTGTGGCCTCCATTTCAGCTCTTACACTCACCAATGGGACCCACAACCCAATTGAAGTATCCCCTTAGCTCCCCAGTCAGTGCTTTTCTCACCCACAGATCTTGTGCATGCCAGTGGTTATTCTGACCCAGCTTGGCATATTCCATCACCCATCTTGGCCTTTGCCATCAGATGCTGCAGGCTGGCCTGTCTTAGTCCTGCCTTAGTCCCAACTCTTGTTGGAGGATGCTTCAACCTGACCCTGCTCAGTCTGCTCCCATCCCCAGCTCATACAAACCGAATAGAGTAGTGAACCAAGTGACCAGTGGGGGAATTTCATACATAATTCTATGGTTCTGGTTCCTTTCTTGTAGCTATTTGTAGCTGCTAGGGCTTCAGTGTTTTGTTGTCCCTTGTCTGCTTCATAAACTGGAACAAAGATTTCTCTCTCTCTCTCTGGAGAATGTGACCTTTAGCCTCTTTAAATTTGTTTTTGCATAATCACAGAGCTTTCCGTCTTGGTATTTTCACCACCACATGCGAGGTGACAGGAGTCATGGAAGGGATTCAAATCTTCTGTGGCTGCCAGATGATGTCAACCCAATTAGTGAAGACAGACAGTGCTATCTGCATGGAGATGCCCCTCAGGTATCTGCACCTGCAAAGATCTGGTGGAATCTCTGATGTGACACTTAACTGGCAGAAAGTTTGTTTCTGCCTGCCTTTCTTTCCCCTCTTGAAAAGGAAGAAGCGTCAGAAATAGTGGAAAGTCCCAGTAACGTTGAGAGAGTTTGGGGAATTAGAAGAAACCCCACAACGTTGAATATCCCACAAATGGTACAGAAGACCTATAACAGATATTCAATTGCAATGTATTAGAATGATTATGGCAGTCATTAAATAATTCCAGACAGTTTATAAACAATCATGTCTCCCAGCCCTTGCCCTGGGCTGCCACAGCCTTTGTTGCTCTTGCCTCAGTTCCTCTTCTAGAACTCTGGAACCTCCTCATAATCTAAATTCCAGACACAAGGTCTCACATGGACCCAGCCCAGGATTTCAGACTTTGATTGGCTGCAAAGAACTGACTGTTACACTTTAAACATATCACTGCTTTGGAAGACGGAGGACAACTGAACAACCAGATGACTGCCATGGATAAATTATTTCCTCTGTCCTACAATGACAAGACCAGAAAGGACTTTCATTTTTTAAGTGAATGGAGTTACTACACCTGCTGAATTCTAAGGTTTCTTCCACTCTTCAGGGTCTGTGACTGCAGATGTTGGAGACATTCAGACTTCATAGCTGAGGTGCAATGGGGAGTAGCTATTCAGGGAGAGGAGTTCGCAGTGTGCAGCTGCAGACAATGTAGAGGTGTTTCAGAATCTTGGGTTCATGGTATTTCACAGTCCTCCTAGCAGACTTTTCTTGTTGTAATTCCCAGAATTCTAAAACACTGACAGAGATGAGGATGGGGTCCATGGGTAAGGTTCCAAATGCCCAATTCTTGCTTCAAAGCAGAGTCCTGATTTTTCCTATTTCTTTTTTATTGTGGTAATCTGCTCATGCTTTTATTTGAAAACTTGTTTCCATGTGCAGGGAGCAAATCCTAAAATCTTTAACTTCTGACTCAGCACTCTTCCTTGGTTGGCCCTTGAACATGTTATTTAACCTCTTTAAGCCTTATCTGTAAGCGGAATCTATGGTGCCAACTCACAAGATTTTAGAGCCACACCAAGCATACAATACAACGTCTAGCATGAAAAAGAAGTCTGGTATCTATTTGCTGAATCTCAGTCCAAACCGTGGTTACTTCCTTGAGGCAGGAACCATGTTCCCAATGTTACTCTATGAAGACTGATGGCAAATCACACACACACACACACACACACACACACACACACACACACACACACAGACACCAGGCACTGCCAAGAGAATGTTTCAACAGCGACAATTACACTTGCAACACTTGCCATGGCTATGTTACCAAACAAAGTGACAATAGCAGAATCCTATTCAGCCACACAGGCAGAGGGAGATTTGCCTGATAAACACTGCAACACCATGGATTTGGTTACTGCATAATAACTTGCTGACCTTTCTGGGCTCAAGTTTGTAGCCACACAGTAGCTACATGGGGGAAGTGGAATAACCAGTCTGGCCCCTGCCTGGGACCCAGGGAGTGGCAGCTTTGACACTTGCAGTACCTCCTTTATATTGACTGATGTGGCCCCTTACCCCTTCTCTCCAACTACCAGCTCTAAGGTAGTGACTGACTGACGTGGCCCCCACTTGAGACAGCATGGCAGTAGGCAGGAAGGTGTGGGTCTGGTGAATTACTTTCCTTTCCCACTGAGATGTTACCTTCACGAACGGAACAACCTAAATCTTCACATCTGACTTCTCTTAAGCCCTCTATTTTCACATGACTAATTTAAGAATCCACCCACTCTGGGGGCCATTAGGCGGGTGCGAAGACAGATTTCCAGGCAGTGTTTTAGTCACAAATTGTATCAGCCCAGAGCTCGGTAATCAGATGGGGACTGGCCCTACCTTGGTGTCATTTTCCTGGCTGCTGGTGCAATTTGTCCTGGGGCTGGGGCTCAATCCTCACCCCGTAATGAATCGTCAGTGTCAGCTTGGCTCGGTTACCTGCCAGCTTTGCATTTCCTCACGTATGGAATTCTCATGTCTCTTGTACATGTTTTTTCTCAGATGGGACTTGCTGAATGCTAATGTTCTGTGAGTCTGCGCTCTTCGCAATTGGATTCCAGTTCCTATTCCTGACCCCTGGACACTGAGATTAGCAAGACTAACAGTCACGTTAGAAAATATTGAGTCCAATGCTTTCAGTTAATAGTTAAAGAAAAGAACTATTGGTAAAGAACAATTCTTTCAGTCTCTCAAATCCCAAAAATCTGAAGGAATATTTGGAAATTGCTCTATGCATTGTGGTTCATGACTTCATTTAGTGAAACGAACATGCAGTCCTTTGTTCACTCATTAAATACTTCCAACACCTCTAATCTCTTCTCTGTGTCATGTAATAGTCTGTACTCTATTGATAAAGCCATGAATTAAATTTCTGTCCCAGAAACTATATTCTGGGGGAGAAGGAGATAACCAGTAAACAAAATAAGGGAAACTTACATGGAATGTTAGATGAGGAGTGCTATAAAAATACTAAGTGATGACAGGGAGGAAAAATGTCTATTCAGGAATTCAATTGTAAGGAAGGACCCAGCAGAGCACCCTCAGACAGTTAACTTTGATGTCCGTTTGATGGGCATGAGGGATCCTTTGTAAACACCTGATGGAAAAAAAGTCTTTCAGAAATAAAGCATAATAAGCACAAAGAATTTGAGGCCAGAGGATGCCATTCCATCTGGAGGAACAGTAAGGAGTTGGTGTCATTGGAGTCAAGCAAGCAAGAGGAGAGTGCACAGGAGCTGGGGCAAGGGGGTCACTGCCTCAGATCCCCTGGGTCATGCTGTGACTTTGACAGTGATGATTTAGTCAATAGGGTGACACAGTCCGGCTTGAGCTTTGAAAGCAACAGTCTGAGTTTTGTGTCAAGACTGAAAGAGGATTAGTGGAAGTAAAGAGAAAAGCCAGGGAGTTTTTGTACCAATTCTCCCAAGAGACAATGGTTACTCGGACCAGAGTAATGAGGGTACTGGTGACACACAGCAAAGGCTAACGTGACAGAGGAGAGGGACATAAACCCAGTAACCAGGAGAGTGGATATGAACATTGAAGAGAGAGGAATGCTGCAGCTGAATCATTTATTAGGGAGATGGGCCTTAACTAGAAGTGTAGGGCTCAGGGAAAATCACCCAGAAGAAGCTAATACATGATGGAAGGTAATCAACTATTTATATTTGCCTCAGAATATCCTTGTTTTAGCACTTCTTAGGGGCTGCTGGTGCAGTAGGATAAGCCACTGCCTAACATGACTTATGAGCACAAGCTGCTCTGCTGTTGATACAGTTCCCTACCGATGTTCAGGGCAAGTTATGGAAACCCACGGACTTGGGTCCCTATCACCCATGTGGGAGATCTAGATGTCTGCATGGAGTTCGTTACAGCATCAAGGCTTTGGTCTGACTTCCCCCCAGACATTACAGCAATTTAGGGAGTAACCAAAAGAATGGAGGATGGCTTACCCATTCTCCATTGCATTTGAATACATTTATATTTTTTAGATAGCCCTGCAGTCTAGGGACCATACACAGGGTGGAGGAAGTGGCCCCAAGGGCCACAATGAGCAGAGTTCTGTAGGCCATAGAGATATTGTAATTTGCTTCAATAACATTGGATAAATTTTAAGCAATGAATGATAACTAAAAATACAGCAGTAGTATTCTCACCTCAGTTTAATCTATGTAAAAAAGGTGATTTAAATCATTTGTGAGTTTTCAGAGGAAGAAAAAGTGGAAGTGAGAAATAAGTAAACAGTAGGAAATACAATAGTGTTTGATAAAACATGGTGCAAATGGAAGTAAAGGTATGTTTTCTTGGGACAAAAGTTTATGAAATCTATATACATGAAGGGCCTTCCAAAAGTTTATGGAAATGCATACCATGAAGAAAAAGCTATGCACAAATTTTAAGCCATCATCAAAGCATTCCAGCTGTGTGTTTAGAGGTTACTTGGAAGTCTTCATGTTCAGTAAGGTCATGTTCCCTGGGAAATTATTTTCTTCTCATTTTCCAATTACCTCAGTGACATCACTTTTTTTTTAGGCTTAGCTTCTCAGACTCATTATTTTTCTTTTTCTCTTAGTAATTCCAAATCCTAATTTCATTATTTTTCAAAATATCATTCATTAGTCTTGAATCTGAAGTCCCACCATTGCCTGTTCTACTCAGTCTGTTCTCACATGAGACTTCCCCATGGCGGAATAAGATGGGGGTGTTACTGGTATTGGGACATCTTGGGCTCAAACCATGGCTAGAAATGTTGTCTTTAGAGAATTTACAAACCAATATAAAAGTACTTGGTACTATTTCTGCATACAAATAATTACAAGTTATGACAATGATAGATTTTCCTTCCATTGGGGGAAGGCTATTATGTTTTTCGTTAATCTTTGTCCTCCCCCTACATTTATTTTGTTAAACTACCAAGGGGGTACAATACCACTGCTCTTCTCCATCTTCTCCAATTCTTAAAATGGTGTTTGAAATTTATAGGACTAAGCCCCAAAGGTCAGCAGCTTTCCATCACGGCTTCACAACCCAGATATCCAAAGTTTATACTGTTCATGCTGTGCCTCAAACCTTCTTTCTGAGGAGAGGTTGTTCCACAAAATTTGCATTCTCTGATGTTAGCATGGAGGAAAACTGATTTTTGAATCTCAGCTGTAGCATTACCAGTGACTGTGTGTGGCGCCTTAAGCAAGTCACTTTCTCTCTGCAAACCTCTATCTTCTCATTAGTTCAATTAGGAAAATAATACCTACAGAGCTAAAGTCACAAGATGGCAGAAAGGGCCAAATGACATCATGGTTGTGAAAAGCCACCCACATGAGCTGTGATGATTGCAATAGGCGGTAGAAGCACTGCTTGTCAGAGCAGTGGTTGTCATGGTTATGGTTCACGGCAAAGCATGCCTCTGCTGTTGCTTGTGATTTGTAGTTTACCCTTGGTTAAGTTTCATCTTTGCCACACCACACTTTGCTCAACATTTAAGGAACAGCTCCAGACCATCTCACTAATTCTTCCTAGACTACACAAGACTACCCTGAACTCTTCTCTCGACAAAAATCCCTCAACACATACATCTTATGCCTTCAGCAAGATGTCACACACAATATGCTCTTCCCACCAGGACTGTCCATTTTGTGTGTTATATTTACTTAGCATCTCTCTCAGTGTTAGACAGTAGCTGCTAAATCAAGGCATGCTACATTGAGTGAGTGAATGAGTAAATGAATGAATTCGTAGGGGCAGCCTCATTTTTTAAAAAAACATTTGAAATATGCTAATAGTGCCCTCTGCTGCTGACCAAGTGCTCTGTGTTGTCTACACAGTAGAAAAGCAAGACAATAAACGATCAACAAAATGCATAGATAGAAATTATTGGGGATTGGGGATTGCCAGGTTCTTGTGCTAGAATGGACTACAGGAAGCAGCTGCAAAGCCCTGATGAAGGTAATCAGAATGGTTAAGAAGGCTGTCAGAGAACCAGGCAGCAGTGTTTTCTATTGGTGGCTGAAAGACAGTTTTGGGGCAAAATACACTGTCAGTCTTATCTGAAAAGTCTCTTCTGTGCCCCTCAACACAGTGAGGAGTGTTTCATTTGTGGCTAGAGATTATTTCTAAACATACTTAATACAAATTGACTTTGAACATTCTAAGGTTTAGTATGTCCAAAACAAAAAACAAAAAGAAGTCATGAAAGGTGGCAGCAATGCTGCTAAAGACCACACACACTTCCTGTCCCCGTCTTTCAGGGGTGTTCTGAGACAGCAGTAATGGTGCTTCCTATTCTAATAATTACTGCTGTGTGCTTTACACTCCTCTGGCTGTCTCATTTAAGTCTAAGTAACCCTTGAACTAGAAGATGAGGAATATTAAGGAGTTAATGAAAAGCTGCAAGGGATGCTGACCCTCTGGTGACATGCCTACACTTCAACCTCTCTGGCACCCTACAGGTCTCCACATTGAGGTTCTCAAGCTGTTGGCTGGGGCCCTGTGGACTTGGTCTCCAGCACATTTCTCTCTGAGCCAGTTTCCCAACATCTAAGATAACAGGTGTAGGACCAGGCGTTCTTCTCTCAATCCCCTTCCAACTTGGAGTCGGGCAACTAGAGTAGCCTTCATTTGCAGAACTGTAACTGTGAAGCTCTGTTGAGGCTCCCTGTCTCCCTGGAAGTCGCTTACCACAGACTTGGTCTTCCTCATCTACTCAGCCCTACAAAGTTACATGCTGACCTCAGATCAACCAAGGAAAGCATTCCATGTGGAGAGGGGATGGCCATTCAAACAACCCTTCTATTTAATTTGCAAAACCTTCTTCATGTTGAGGATGTATTTTTTTTCCACACATGATGATATATTCTCGGCAGGATGATACATTCAATGCTTATTTGAAAGCAAAGCAGATTTGAGTTTTCAGCATGCCAATTAGTCACACCTGACATATTTGACAATCGTTTTGAATTAGGAAGCACCTGGGTGGGCGATGTGTCGAAGATTGATACCCCTCCCCCATACCCCCTCCATCCCCAGGGACAGCACCTCCACATGGTACTATGCCTTTGAAGTGGCTCACTGGTGCTTCAAAGCAGAGTTCCTGGTACAGGGAGCAACATCTGATGTACTTTATTACCCTTAGAGACAAAAACACATCACTCAGAAGCCAAACGTCTGGAAGAAAAATTTGTACCCTGCGCTCAGCCCTGCGGCCTGGAAGTTCAGAGAGGCTCAAACTGCTCCCTGTGAGGAAACCAGAGCATGTCTGAACAGAGCCATGATCATACCTGGGCAGGCTCAGAGCAGTGGCAGCAACCCCTGGAGACAAGAACCTCCTTCTGGGCTTCCACTGGGGTGTGGAGGAGGGGGGTGAGACTCAGGGTCAAAGAAGCTCGGAAGCTGCTCCTGCCTGTTATCTCATCAGAAGATCCAAATGGTCCTCAGTGCGCAGTGTCCTTAGGAGGTGCAGCCGCGTCTTGGTCACTCGGTGAGCTGACGTCCACGGACTTCAGCGGCCTTGGCTTCCTTTTCTCCTGTATACAAGTAATGATCACGCCACTGGGTTGTTGTGCGAAGTTCAGCGACCTTACTGCTAAGACAGAAGCAGTTGGGCTTTCTCTTCCTTCTGTCTCCTCCCTGGACCCCGCAAAGTGCCTTCCCTGCCTCTTTTCACTTGACATTCAGTAGGTAACTACAGAATAAACTGCAAATTAAGACCGCTCAGAAGCCAATGGTGCCAAAAAAAAAAAGTTGTTGTACCTTTATCTTGGGCACTGACACGGGGAAATCCTAAGTAGTCTTTACTTAATTACCAATATTAACTTCAAAGAATGATAATTCTAGTTCATATTATCTTGTGAGAAAAACACGTCCTGAAACTCTGAACTTCAAATATAGTAAAAGTACTGATGCCTGCTCAGTAAGTGCTGCTAAACACTGGACTATCATGAGACCACAACATTATTCTAGTGACCAGGAGCCTTGAAGTTGGCTGCTGAGCCCCAGGGTTTATTCTAAGTCTAAGGAGTATGATTGCCCAAGACCTTCAAAGGCGTTTGCAAAGTTGAACAAACTGAAAAAACAGGTACAAAGAACAAACAAAATAACTGTGATTGGATGATTGTTGCATAATGTCCTATTTGATATTTTGGTCTTAAGACAGACAAATTAGCCCTGTTAACTACCACTAGAGATGGTTTGCTTCCATTGAGTCCCAAGGACTTAGAAACTGTATTCCCTGTTTGACATGGGAGATAAATCCCTGGGAAAATAGTACATGATTGTCTGGCTTATATAAAGGGGAACTCAGTTTGCCAAATGCTTTATTTAGCCTTTCCAGATAGCCCGTCCCTGGACTGAAGTTTACCTCTTAATCACATTTCTGATACAAAGGTGCAGGATTTGAGTGAGTAGACTGGTTCCAGGATATGTGGGGTAAAATGTTTCAATGCTTTAAGCATGGAGGGAAACAGTGTTGGCAGAGCCCCGATGAGGTTAATCTGAGTGATGGGCTCGCTGCAGCTGGTTCTGACAGCTTACTCTTCAGCTGGAAGCATGATCCTTGAGGGCTTCCCCCCACCTACTTAAATAACACCTCCCTTGCAAAGGGATAAAATTAAGCTTCCTCTTTAACTGGTATTTATTGGGATTTTCACAGCATTCATTAAAGTGCTCTCCCAGGGCAATCTGCATAAAGATCTCATTCCAGTCCCCCTCAAAATATCAGCTTTAATATGAACAGTCCCGACTTCACTTCACTATCAATATTTTGGAAACAGACATTTTTGAGCTCAGATTCAACACTTTTAGTTGAGGACAGTGTGGTGAAATGAGAGGTCTCATTTCTATTTATTATCGCCCACATCAGGAGCTCTAGTCTGAGTGTAACTGTCAGCTGGTCTTTCAACCCTATCTGTCCCCAACCACTCCCTCCTCTGAACTCACATGGCCTTTTTTACCTACTTGTGTCCTAATCCTTGCAGCCTAGCATTTATTTTATTTATATTGACCATTTGCTCATACATATTTTCCTGCTATACTTTGTATTCCTTAAAAAGGGGGATACATTTATTCACTTGAATACCTTCCTAACTTTGCTACTAAATAATCTCTTAAAAACTGTCTTGAGGGGGTGTGGGGGAAGAGTGTAAATGATCAGAGCTCTACTAAACCACTTCTCTTGTGATTGTTCATTTTCTCATTTAAAGATGATTACATCAATGTGTCTCTCAAGATAATTATGTACTTACGTGTGATTGGCAAGGGTTTCAAGACCATAAAAAAATCTTTATAAATGCCAACCATGATTATAACCTTTGAAACAATGGGTATTTGGTTGCTAAGTAGAAAAAAGATGGGACAGAGCAGGGATATTTCTTTCCCAGCAGTTGTTTCTATCTCCACCCACCAGCAGAGACTATCTCAGATGTAAAAACACAAATTTGGAAGAAGCAAGGAGGATCTAGAGCATGTCCAGGACCTATTGCCATCACAATGACATCAACAGGCAGGCACTTACGTGGGACAAGAGGTGCCCAGGGCAAGATTTCCCCTAGATAGGAGACTTGCTGCAGTCCACTTTTGAAAAAAAAAAGATTCTGAACAAGAAAGCATTTGATCATATCTGTTCAAAATCGTTTCATCCATTAAGAGCAAAAGAAGAGTGCATTAGTAAAGGGACTGTAGAAAGTGTCCAGAAAAGCTGTGTAGCATTGTTGAATAAATGGAGTATTCAGATTTTCTGCTCCAGCGCTGGGTTAGGAAAAGAGACAGCAGAGATATCTTGTGAGCTTATTTTTATTGTAACCTTCCTTAAGCCGATGTTTCTCACGGCTGATGACATCCATTGTAAAGCAAAGCAGGATCGGTGATAAGATTGATCCAGCTTTGCAAGTCCTTAGGTCTCAGAGGTCACAATAGACAGAGAAAACATTGTGATTTTTACGGAGGAGTAAGGTGAGGGCCGAAGCTCTGACAGAATAAGTCAGCAATCCTAACCGGCAGTGAGCTCCAAGAGTGTTGGTGTTACTTGTCCCATTGTGTCTGGAAAAAAAAAAAAATCTCCAGGTGCAAAACAAAATGAACCATATGCCTCACATTGGAAACATCCAATTATCTGAGAGTAGAGAATGAGGGGGTGGGCTGCGGGGACTGTGTGGGGAGGTCACCTCCCTTCACAGGCTTCTTGGCAGGAGGTAGGACAGGGGTGATAACCAAGGGCTTGTGGTTTGGAGCTTTGGCCAAACAGCTCCTGTTTCTCCCAAGACTCCTGGAGGTGGGAGCAGTTCAACTTTTTCCCACTTCTCAGCCATACCTTTGCCAGTCACCTAAGAATATTTAATGCTCTGGCAGAAGGAGCCGGTGGGGTGGCCTCCACTGCCTCCTGTCTTGACGTCAGTAAGGGAGTTGTTCCCTGTGGCTGTCTTAGGTGAAATAATTCAGCATTTGTACTTCAATTACAACTCATGGGTATATATTATTACATGGTACTGACTCACTCCATGGCTTCTTCTCAACTGAAAGAGAGCCAGAAAGGTTGCAGAGATGTTAATCATGAAGACTGCATTAAAATGGAGACTTCCTTGTCAAACAATTTAAATTCAGGGCTGTAAAGCCAGTGCATCTCTCATGTCCGGACTGTCTCACCACCCTGGTTCTGTCTCCAATTCCTTCTGCCTTTGAGGGACAGAAAAGTAACATCCTAGCTAGAATCCTCTTTTCCTTTTGTGAACTCCATGAAAGCACCACTGGGTTTATGCACGTGCCTCCAAATGGGGCTAAGTCACATGGGTTTATGGCATCCAGATACAGCATAACTCAGAGGACACAATAGGAATAAACCATTTTGCATCGCTCAGCAAGCAAATAAGAGGGGAAAGAAGTTTTTCTTAGTACAGTTTTTAATTTGACATATAACTTTACACATCACAGGCCCGAGGGCATGGCTATGGGGGAAACAGCACGGGTGCTTCTTCTGCCCTTTGGTTTCCGAGAATAATCATCAAGTTCGGACAGAAGTGTTCTGAGCTGAGCAGCTGCAAACAGACTCTTCCCAGTTTACCGTTTCTTTCATCTGCAAAATAGGCATCCGGAAGTGTGCCCAGGATAGCTCCCAGGCTGCCTGCTATGAGAATATGCTCCATGTCAGACACACCTAGTACAATAATGCAGGAGAAGCAAGAGCTTTGTGTACAGCAGGCTTTGGACGCAAGGAGGAGGTGGCGCTTGAAACAAACAGAAACTCCCTAAGAGACACAGATGAAGAGTATTAGACATAAACACAGGGCCTTTTTGTCTTGTCTGCCTCAAGCACATTCAGCATTCTGTGTGAATTAGAATAAGGCACAGATCTCCTGGACAGACCCAGGTCTGCTGATCTGTACATAGCTATGTAAACGCCATGTTTGCCCAAGTAGAAAAGGGCATCCCATTTTGCAGCAGAGTGATACCCAGGGGCAGGATCCCAGGCCCCAAATACTCATGCCAAGCATTCATGCACAACCAAATCCAACAGCCTTGACTTTAACCCCGTTTCTACCTTCTTCAATTCTGAATCCACAGGATCATCTTTGAGGCTCTGTTTGCACACACACACACACACACACACACACACACACACACACACACACACACGTACACACACAAAAGAACGAGGATTTCTCTGGCCTCTGTTAGCTGTCAAAACCACAAAAAATCCTTACGGGCCTTTCCATTCTTTAATTTCTGAACTTAGGGATTTAAAGTCATCTGATGACACTCTAAATTTTTGAAGGAAATTATGTATGGTTTGATGCAGAGCAGATTAAGAACTGAATGCTTTGGTATATGCATGATGTCTCAGGTGCATAGCAACATGGCTAACCTGCAGAGCCGGAATGACAACTCCGCCTTGTCAGCAAATGGCACATGAGGTGGATGTAACATAACAACCCCTACTAAGGCTTTCACCCATTTCTGTAGACTGAGCAGCAGAATCAGTGCAGAAAGTTCTGCCTCTCCCAGCGCGCCCACTGTACCAAGGAAGGAACCGCAAGGAGTCACTGACTGATTTCTTTGTTGATGCCTTGTTGCCAGAAAACAGAAATTAGATCCTTGCCCAGATTCTCCTATCAGCAAATCTGAGTGCCAACAAGCTCTTCACGACAAGAGAGCAAACAAACAGCAATCTACCTTTTTAAAGATCAGAAACGTCTAAGTGTAAAATTGAGTTCAGAGTTTGAAAATGACACATAAAATGAAGTCATTCACCATTCTCGAGATGTTAACAGAAATAAATTTGGTCATATTTATGCAGATTTCTAAACTTAGCTTTGATTTTGAACTTTATCTGCCGTGTGTTGTATTTTCAGCAATAATAAGGACTTCTGGAAATGATTATCAGCAATTAAGTCATTTTCAGAGAAGGCGACTGAAGCCTGCAAAGGTAGATCCAGGTCACACAGCAGGGTGTACTTGATAGGGCTGGGATTATCATTGAATGCTCTTTCCATTCTCCCATGATGAAAATGTCACCAGAAGGTTTGGTGGAAAACAGATGGCACATAAATCGCTGTAACACAATTTTCCAGTTTCAGAGGATGAACGCTTCTCACACTAACTGAAATCACAAATGGCAGAAAGTGAATCTTGCATCTACCGCTGCCCATTGCAAAAGCAGGGCTCTCCTAGTGCACCCCTGGGTGAGAAGCAGGCCAGCGCATGCCAATGTGTGTCGGCAAGAAGCAGGCGCTCTCTCCTCAACTCTGCTCACCAATCACATCAGCTTCCAGCACAGCCATGTTCCCACCTGCCTGGAACCCTGAGCATCTGCCACATGCCAGTGTTGCTCTCACGGCTCCAGTGGGATCACACACACACACACACACATTGGTACCTAAAGATAAAGCCAACCTGTAGGAGTAAAATAACAAACACCACATTTTAAAACAAGCCTCCCTTTTATTAAACCCATCAGACACAAGCACAAATCCATGTTCTGGATAGCAGCAATGAGAAAGGGTTGTCAAAACATACGCAGACGAAGATATGGATCAGAAATTCATTTTTGTTACTTGAATTCACAATACCTTTGTTCCTTATGGGGCACCACTCTGACAACCTATCAAATGGTGCCCTGATCCTGATGGGGTTAAAGCTTTTATTGTAAAGTCACTGGGGTTAAAAAAGCATGCCACTACAACCTTCACTTGACCATCCAAAGAAATAACTCACAGAGCAGGTCTATTCCAGTCCACAGTGGTGGGTGGGGAGTGCTCCAAAGGATCCAGTACAAAGGGAACTCCCTGGTGGGAAGCCCAGAGTTTATGACCTTGACCAAGACCTTGGAAGCATGGGGTACTCCTCTGTCCTACGGCGTCCCCATCAGAGAGACCCCTTCCTGAAGCCTGGGTGACCTGTCCCCTTCCGACAGCTACAACGATGAGGACTCTGAGGGAGTCAGAATGCCCAGCGCTCAGCTGATGCTGGGGGCTTGGAGGTGGGGTTGAGAAAGTGGCTAGAAGGCCTGGAGACAGAGTCACATGCTGACAGTAGTCTGGGAGTAAGCAAAGGGCTACAGTCGCTCCAAGAATGACCTTATTTTCGCTGCATGAGTGTCTTTAAATCAGCAGCAAGTTAATGTGTGTGTGTGTGTGTGTGTGTGTGTGTGTGTGTGTGTGTTGGGGAGGGGTGACTGGGCTTGGGCAGAGAAAAGCCAGGACAGATTGACTTACTGAAGCAAAGCAAACATCCCGAAGAACAGAAGGGAGATATGGCAACTCATATTCACTCTATTAATTTATACCATGATTCTGTACAAAAATAAAAAGGTTCTTATAAGATTAACAATTTAAATAAATATTTGATAGAACTTTCTCTTTGCTTTTCATAGCTCATCTTTAGGGTTGATATTCAATTCGTGCTTCCCTTGCTGTTCTTGATCCAGGATTGCAATCACTTCATCAGCCTGTATCCGTTCCTGCAAAAAAAAAAAAGACAATTTACACATTACTGTTAGCAGAATAATAATCAGCCTTGGCAGCAGATGCTTCCTGTACATTTCCAGGCATCCATCTGCACACGCGATGGTGCTAAACCCAGTCAAACATGTAGCCGTATCATCATGTCCTGAGCAACCACTTTCCAAGATTTCTATTCCGTAAAAAGGGCTGTTGTGTTCAGAAGCTTGCCACTGTGGGTAGTTCACAGTTTACATACACCTGCAACTCGGACCTGTGTTCTAGCCCACTACTTTCCTGCACGGACCCACTTTCTTTCTTCTTGGCACATTCTTTTCCTTAGTAGAGACCATCATTGCCCACTCTTTTTCCTTAGGAAGCCTGTGTTGCCTTACCCTGAAAAGTCAAGTGCTCCCCTCTATTCTGTCTCCTATTTCTGCCACTTTTCCTTTACATGACATTATTATTGTGTGAAATTAGGCAAGTCTTGGCACTAACAATGCTTTATGTTTTAGAATTTGTATTTTATTATTGAGAAAGAGAGAGAGGGAGAGAGGAAGAGAGAGAGAGATCTTCTATCATTCACTTCTCAAACACCAACAACAGTTAGGGTTGGTTTAGGTGGAAGGCAGGAGTCTGAAGCTCCATCTGGGTCTTTCTTGTGGGTGGCAGCAGCCAAAGTGGTGGCTGCCCTCCTAGGCATATCAGCATGGAGTTAGCTTGGAAGCAGAACAGCAGACTCTCCAATCAACACTCTGCTTTTGGGGGCAGGTGACTTTAGTCAATGCGCTCCACGATTGACCCCAAAGGTCAGGGGAGTCTTTGCTGTGGAGAACTATCTTGTGCATTTCAGTATACTCAGGAGGACTTCTGGATTTTATCTGCGACAGATGGCCTGGAACCCAAAAATGCGACAACCAAGAAAAGTCTCCAGACACTGTTAAGTGTCTCCATTTAAGAGGGAGATGCACTGTTGCGGTGGAGGCCTCATCTCCAAGCACAGACGCTACAGCAGTAGCCTCGTAACCCATCTCCTCGCTGCACTATCCCCCACAACCTCTTGCACACACTTCTTTAAAAAAACATTTTATGATTTGAAAAAGAGAGTCCGCCGCAAGAACCTCTAATGTGAAATAAGGCTCATGTGATAGAAAGCATGAGCACCAAGCTACAGGAAGCTGAACTCTTACATCTACACAAAAACATGAGTACTACTTTTCGAAACTGGGAGGAACAATTCCAGCACTGTCAAACTGAGAACTATACAGTGCTTTCCACACCCGTTGGAACAAACTGCAGATGTGTCCCGCGAAGGGAAAGAAACTCAAGAGTTGGAGTTGAGATACATGAAGCTTCTAACATCCTCATCCGTGAGTGTTTGTTGTGGCATTTACCCTGAGAGCTGAGTGTCTTCTGACCACTCCGCAGGGGTGGACAATCAGAGCAACAGTCAAGGCGCCGACTGAATCACCTCTATGAAATCCCAGCAGGGCTGGCTTTGAGTTCTGGCCCTGATCTTGATCGAAGCCTCCTGCGCATGTACACACCGGGACACAGCAAGGGACGGCTCAAATGGTCGACTCACTGCTACCCACCGCGAGCCTCGGATGCCACTCCTGGTCTCTGCTTGTGGACTAATCCTGCCCAGAAGTGAATGTTTGGGAAGTGAACCAGTGGATGGAGGATCTCTGTGTCTCTGCCTTTGCCTTTCAAACTAACAAAAATAAGAATTTAAAGAAATCTACCTGTAGAATAAGCATAAGATCCTGCCAGTTCTTATGACTTACTTGTTCCCAAGTTGCAAAGAAGTTGTATCTAAGAAAACATGGGTAAAATAAGGACTCCCACACTTGGCTTTACATTTAGAACTACCAGTGAAGCGTTTAAAATTTCAAATACCCAGATAAAACCCCCATGTCTATTAAGTCATGGTTTCTTAGGGTAGAATCCAGGTAATTCCAGTGTGTGCTAAAGACTGGTTAACACTGCTCAAAATAAGTTTTCTCTTAGCTGCTTTGGATGCACTTGCTATTATCTATTGTGGCCACTAGATGTCACTGCGGTCTGAGCACTGGAGAAGATCCCCAGTACTTTTCCATGGGAGGCACTGACTGCAGAATGGCAAGTGCCAGAGATTCTGATATATGACAGTCCTAGCGCGTGGATACTGAATGTCCAGACATATGAATACATTTGAATACTAACACAGTGAGTCAATTTATCAACAATGTGTTATTTTTGCCGTCTACACATTTACCTAGGTTCTCTGTACAGAGGGAGAGCTTTGTGGAAATGCTTATATTTTGGAGGTTGAAAACACATAGAGAGAAAGGAAATGCAATGGAAAATTAGATGAAGTCTGTTGAAGTATTCAAGACTCAGTGCCCTGTTAGCTCGGTCAAGACCATGCCTCCCCTTTCTATACCTGGGCATGATTTGATTTATTTATTCACTTTGTGCACGGCCAGCCGGCAGGCAGGTAGTTGAGGTTGGTATCAGGGAGTGAGTACTGGAGCTATCATTTGTGAGACACAGAGGAAGAACTGTTACCCAGGCACGCGAATGTGGGATGCAGACATCCCAGGCGGGGGAGAAGCCCACACCGCCCATCCTTGGGTGTTCCAAGGACAGAATGCTGTGCCTCCACTGGCAGCTTGGGCTAAAGAGGACTCAGAAGTCTTCCGGCTTAGCTTCTGGAAGCTTCCGGGTAGACTGTTCTATTCAGGCTTGGGCTGCGACTGCAACTGTCCATTAGGAATTCCAAAACAGAGGGTTCTACCGAGCAGTGGTGGGGACTAATGGGAAGGTATCCTTACTTACGCTGGGGCCAGGCTTTCACCGCAGGGGCTTCTGTCCCAGTTGGTCTTCACCCGTGCTTCCGCAGCCTCACAGACATGGACTGTTTACCTTCGCTTCAGGGACATCCAAACCAATGAAACCTGCTCTGTATCTCGACTCATTGTACCCTGCTACTTCTAATATAATAGGATCTTAATATTTAGTTGAGTAACAGTCACAAATAATAACTTTCAGTTGGCTCACCCTCTATCATGTATATCATAAATTAAATGGTGCCTTTTTATTTTAAAAAAGGAAGTGATTTATTTGATTTTTAATATTTATTCATTTTTATTAGAAAAGCATATTTACAGAAAGGAGAGACTGAGACAAAATTCTTCCATCTGCTGATTCACTTCCCGAATGGCCACAATGGCCAGAGCTGAGCTGATCTGAAGCCAGGAGCCGGGAGCTTCTTCTGTGTCTCCCACCTGTACACAGGGTCCCGAGGCTTTGGCCCATCTTCTGCTGCTTTCCTAGGCTATCGGCATGTAGCCGGATGGATAGTGGAGCAGCCAGGACACAAAACCATGCCTCATGTGGAATCCCAGAACTAGCAGGGGGAGGATTAGCTTGCTATCCACTCTGCCAGCCCCTGTATGGTATTTTCTTTTAACTGATTTGTTGAGGAAAGTTGCCCTGGTGAACAGCAGAAAGCAGTTTTTCTCTCCTGATACCCCGGCTTGTCGATAGGCTCAAGATGAATTAGCGACAGCCAAATGCCACTGACATCATGTGCTTCTGCGCTCCTCGCTTGTTAGAACTGCTGTGAATAGGAACTGCCTTCAAGGCCCTCTTCGGTCTCAGAACCACTGAGAACATCTGATCTGAAGTTGCTAGTTGAGTGTGACTAGAAAAACATGGTCTTACGCCGTAAACAGTACCAGGGTAGGGAACCAGAAAGAATTCTATAAATATTCTGCTCGGTTTCTAAGTTCCTCTAAGGACTACATCAGCTTCAGGGATTTTTGTAGTGAACCAATTCATGAAGCAAATTTTTGTGGCTTTCTGGGTGTGTCAAGACACTCACCAGTTCTCTGTAAAGTGGGTCCAAGGTAAACCACAGGGCCACGGCACACCTCTGGCCCCTGGTGACTGCCTTCACCCCGTGCGGGTTCTCTCCTCCAGAGGAAAAGCTGACCATGCGTCCACATTTGGGTTTTATAGAAGCCTGTGTAGGAAAGTGAATATTAAACTTTAAGTTTAGACAGCTCATCCCTTCTCTGGCCTTCCATGGGATTACTTAGGCTAAAGTGTTAAACAATAATGGAAACCTAGCGTTTAGCACACCTAGACTGTCTCCACTTTTCATCTTTAAAACAAAGGCCAAAAATAATATGCTCTTTGGAAAATAACTTATTTAAGATTTGTTTAAAAGGCAGAGCTAATGGCAGATGAATGAGAAAGGGAGGGAGGGAGAGAGAGAGAGAGAGAGAGAGAGAGAGAAGATATTTCATCTGTCTGTTCACTCCACAGATGGTCACAATAGCCAGTGTTGGACCAGGCTAAAGCCAGGAGCCAGGAGCTTCTGCCAGGCCCAATGTGTGGGCCGTTTTCTACTTCTTTATCTAGTATGTTACACATCAGATGTGTAGCACAGACATTGCACAGAGTAATTGCTTGATACACAAAATGTGTATGGGCATTACTAAATGCCCATATTCCAAGGAAGTGAATGCTCTTTCAATTTAGTTATTTCGCTTTAGCACAAGCAATGCACCCTTGTTTGATTAGGTATACATTTAGCAGTAGTGAAATTAAAAAAGAATCAAGAGAAAACCTATAAAGTGCCAGAAACATTTTACTATTGACCTCAACAGCGGGCACGCGTGTATGCTCTCATTCCTTCATTATACATGTATGTTTCATTATACAATCCATTTCCAAATTCAAGTCTAGTCAGTTCTCTGTGATACTTGACTGTTTTTGCAATATCCCTGCCCACTTGTCATGTCAGCATTGTCTGAACACCTCAGGTGATGGGAACACACCATCGCTTAGCACTACGCATCCTGTGGTCACCGGGTGTCTTTGGGATGACCGACACAGATCTTCCAAGTTCCGTGCATTGCTTGGGTAGGGTTGTCCTCTAACATTTAGGGACAGGATGTGATGAGCAGCTAACACATTCAGCTGGCCATTGGATCAGGACATACAATCAGCCAGGCAGGCAGTTAGGGGAGCAGCCACATGGTAGGGTTCCTTCTCCTTTGAAAAGTGTCTGGCAGAGGATGTGGCTTTCCTCCTTGGGAAATAACAAGAGCATCACTCATTCTATGGCAGAGCTTGGAGGAAGAGCCGTATAAACCATTGCAATACCTGCTCCAACAATATATTGTCTAAATCGACTTGGGTTGACTCAGGCCCATTAGGTGAATCTTTGATTTCTTTCTGCACCAAATGAAATGTCGGTGGTTGTCATGGGAAATGCTTGAACATCTTTCCGAAGGCTCTGCATGCTGTCTAACATAAACAGTCCCAGTTAGAGTAACTGCATACAGGACACCGGAGGCAGTGGACAGGTCAAACAGTCAGAGACTCGGGGGTGCGCCAGTGTGCTCGTGTGCTTGTGTGAGTTCATGTGACAGCACGGAGAAGTGTTTAGTTACTGCCTACTGTCCTATTCACCACAATGGAGGATGCCTTTGTTTCTACTAGGAAGCATGCTGTCCCATCAACACCTTCACCAGATTTCTTTCCTGATGGAAACCTAGAATTCACTAGTCATTGGTGTCCTTGGGAATCATCTGATTTCTTTTCCAAGATAAAACCTTATTGAGAAGGGTTTGGGGTTTTACCTCACTTTATATGCCGTGTCAGGCATGGCTTATTTTCTCTCTCTCCACATGGCAATGCGAGAGTAACTGTTTATCTTGCGATTGCAGCTGCCTGTTCCGGAGGCCGTTGGATCCCTGCTGCTACTCAGAAGGTGCCTCCTCCACACCCAGTGGCCAGCACCTCCGAGTGCATACAGGGGCCAGCAAACAGCATCCCATTCACGTCCAAAACAGGAGCAAGGGAAATTCAGGGACTGGGTGAAGCGCAAGTATTTCTAAATGTGAAGAAATTTGGGCTAGTTCAGGAAAAGCAGCTCTTAAGTGCCTGGCACAGCTGGCACCGACTGAGATGTGTGGGATCACAGTGCTGCCCAGGACCAGTCCCACCAGCCAGGCAGCATGGCTGTTTCATTGCCAGGACGTGGAGGAATTAGAAGACTCAGGGAGCTCGGCTCCATGCATCATGTTTTCAAAAGGAACTAGGTCCCATGGTTTAGGTAAATCATTGTGAACACGTATTTCAGACAAGGCTCCACTCACACTCACTTGGAATTTTCATGAGCTGAGTGCACCTCTTTGGATTTTATCTTCTTCAAATTTGTATAAAGAAAAATGCTTTCATTCTCATGTGTCACAAATGAAGTCTATTTATTGAAAATAACCAAAATACCTTCCAAGTAGGATTCCTGAATATCTCAGTTTCCACCTAAATAGCAGTCAGGAATCAGGGAAACACGAGTGATGTAATAGCCCTGAATAAATGTAAATATTTAGCCCATCAGTTAGTGAATTAGACAATATCCAGATTTTCCAAAGAAAAATATCTGGAAGACCTCAGTTCCTGGTGTAAATCCCGGCTTAGTAGGCACTTCACTTGTCCTTCTGGAATCAAAAAGGAGAGCAAAAAGGGAAAGCCGGTGCTTCCCTTCGCTTTTCGGACTCATGTGTGCAAATCCCTTCTTACTGTAACTGGTATAAGATGACAAGGAAGTGACAGCAGATCTAAAGGAAAATTCCGTCTACCTGAAAATGTCCTAAAACACAACTTCATACAAGAATATTAAGTATTAGTGATTTGGAAAAATGGTCTCAAGTTGGGACTTTTGGGTTAAAAATATTTAATTCAGTTTGTCCATACAGTTTTGTAAAACTTTATTTTATACTTTTGTCAAACCAGTAGTTAAGACTGTTAACCAAATATAAATTTAATGACCTGTGATTATTTCAACGTTCAGTGTGCATGGTGAGATGGTATTCTGTCTATTCAATTACTGTTTACAGCCATTGTCAGTATTCGCACTAAATCTTTTACATAAAATATATCACCTCAAAAATCTTAAAAGGAGAAATTAAGGAGGGAGGATGAGAGGAAGAAGTCATTGCATTTTAAGTCATATAGAATCTGTTAAATAATAATTAAAGGATCTGGTGCAGTAGCCTAGCAGCTAAAGCCCTCACCTTAAATGTGCCAGGATCCCATGTGGGTGCCAATTCTAATCCTGTCAGTCCCACTTTCCTTCCAGCTTGTGGCCTGAGAAAGCAGTCGAGGATTGCCCAAAGTCTTGGGACTCTGCACCCACGTGGGAGGCCTGGAAGACGTTCCTGGCTTCTGGCTTCGCATCAGCGCAGCACCGACTGTCATGACCATTTGGGCAGTGAATGATCAGATGGGAGATCTTCCTCTCTGTCTCTCCTTTCTGCATATCTGACTTTCCAACAATAAATAAATAACTCTTTAAAAAACACTAAGTAAAATGAAATTAAAAGCTAAATATATAAAATTAGTGTCGGTAAAGAGGTACAGGTTATTATTAAATTTGCATGACTTTGAAAGGCAAGCATCATTGACTTCTGTGTCATTAGAAAGTAGCAGAACAATTAAATTGAACATAATTTAGGCATCCCTTGTTAGGCTATCTTCTTTAAGCATTTCCAAATACAGCCACTAGATGGAGTAGAACCAAAGAAATCATTTCAACCACTTGTCTGAATTTCAAACTTGGTGCAAGCACTTTGCAAATTGGCTTCAGTGTCAGAAATCAAGCTAATCCAAAAATGAGGATCATGTTTAAGAGTTTTAGCTCAAGTCCTGACTATTATCTTGATAAAATTTCCCAGATTATTAACCATCAAAGTATTTCCAGATTAATATTTAAACTTTTTAGAAAACAGTGGAGAACTGTGACTTTTTAAATATGTACTGCTGTACTCAATTGTGTTAAATATTTTTTTCTGAGTTTAACAATGTTTCTGGATAATGCTAAGAGGAAATCCCTTTAAAACAATTATGGTCATTCTTATATTAACTGTTAAGTAGCGACATGGATATTTAGAGACGTGCACAAAATTCAGGAAAAAAAAAAATGTTGTAGAAACTGCTTAAGAAATGCCAAAGTTTGAATTTAATCACATACCAGCCCCGAGCTATTGATATACTCTGTGATGGAAAATCCCTCAAAATCTGTCATTTGTTATTCCTTGCTTGAACCTGTTCTTCCTCCACTACTGCTGCTGTCTTGTTTTCACAAAGCAGAAGATGCTGACTCCGTGAGCTCGGAAGGTGAAGTAGGCTACTTTTGTAACGCCATTGGCTTCTTTAGGAAGATGACAGTTGGACTTAACTTCTGATTCACATACTCTACAGGTGCACATGTACAGGTGCACATGTCAACCACAAATGTCTAACGTATCTCTGCAAACAATATACACACATGTACACACATGCCACATGTACGCATGTACGCTTGTGTAACGAGAGTTGTGCGGGTCAGTGTTCAATACACGCATGTCCAGCACAAGGTCATCTCACCCTTGACTCTCTTGACTTTCCCTGGATGTTGCTGACTTAGCAGCAACCAAAGTTATACTTTTAGTACATCACTAAAGGATCAGAAGAGCTTGCTTTGGGTTCCAAGTGTTAACTAGCCAGCTGTGTGAGCACGCCCCTTTTCTTTCATTTACCAATGTACAAATGGTCTAGGGGCCATGAGGGGGTGCTTCCCACTCTAACACCTTCGGATCTAGGGATTACTTGCACTCTTTCCATCTCTTTAGTACTTGAATTTGGTAGCATTTGAAATCCAGTTTTCTATGGGTCCTGGGAAAAAATGACAAGACTCAGATAAACAAATAAGCATGCAATGAACACATTCACAGCAGGGGGTTTACTTACAGTCACGGTTTTGGCATCCATCTCAGTAAATATGAACTCTCCTCCTTCAAAGTCATCATTCATATACAGGAGGGCGCTACAAGCAGAAAGGCAGAACCACATGTACACGTTCAGAGCAATGTCACTCTAGAGCATTGAAGCCACATGGTGATCTCAACAGCCTGGCCAGGAAGGTTTCTTACTCCTTCGGACATTAAAGTAATTGATCCTGCAAACCCTAATATCAGAAATCGTTTTAATGACACCTCTGAAATATTTGCTTCGGATGTTTTAAAGTGCAATAATATTGCAAAGCTCACATTTCATTTCCTCCAAAGAATTCTAGATTTGTTTTATCTATCCTTCCTCTGATACTGCCCATGTTATTTATAATTCTCTTCTTCATTTATAGGCAGGTAAGGCTAAAGGACATGTTTTATTCCTTCGCTGCTTGGAGAGTTTCCTTGTGGTCAAGCCTAGACTTACAAAGAAACATTTTTGTTTCACACAGCACAATGTGTTGATAATTGCCATACTATTAAACACGTGCTGAATACTGACTTGTCTCTTCCCTTTATATGCCTACATATTTTAATAATATGTTCCTTCTGAGGTTTTAAAATTCAGACACAGTGTTTCTCATAGACATGGAATATGTAAACGGATAAATGATGAATGATGTGATAAGATCCTGATTTATACTGGGACACTCTGCCCATATATCCTCTGATTGACTTGTACCACAAAAGGTACAGTTCAGTCAAGACGAAGCACTTAAATTAGCAAGTCCACTTTTTACATTAAAACAAAATGAACGTTTATGAAAACATGTAAACATCTGTATGATCTTAAAGGATAATGCAATGATGAGATCACTTTTCAGACATAGGAATTGCGTCTGGAGATTGCTTGAGAAATCTTAGCTTTAGAGAGATGAACATGATGACAGGCAAGATGGAGTGGATTTCTAATTCCCACATTATTGATCATTGGGGTAAAAGCTTAGTCCCAACAGAGGTGCTGGTGGTACCTGTAGTCTCGGAATGTATAAGCAGGAGGCTCTTTCCAGCATTCGTTGGCCTCAGGATCCAGCAGGCAGTTGTCAGCATGGATGGGATGGCTGAGGTCATTCCTTCTGTCCTGTTGACCTGCCAAGAAACATCAATGGAGGAGAATGAGCAAAGAAAGCACAGGAACTCCCAACAGAAAATTGGACACTGTCATTGTCTTTTCCTATTCCTGGCATCCTTTACAAATGTAGTCAGAAGAAAGGCAGAGAAGAATAAGTAGTCATGGGATTCGGGTCTTCTTTCGTTATGGTCCTGATGCGAAATCCTGGGCAAGTCACATCTGTGTTTTCAGCTGTGAAACTTTTCTAATACAAATGTACATGCACAGATTTCATACATGTAATCATTTTTCCTTCATGTAGAATAGCAAAAAAAAAAGGAGGAAGCAAAATTGTAAAAATAAGATTTTAATTCAGCTGACATTTCATAGATGTGAAAGTATGCAATGACATTATTGCTGCCCTTCTATTCAGGTGGGAAGGAGAGAGAACATAGAAAAAAAAAATTCAGAATGAGCAGAGGGTGCTGAACACATCTTTAGCTTCTATTCTTTCCTTCAATCGATGCTTGTGGGCATGATGGACCTGTACGTCCCAGGTGCCTGCTTCCCTGCAAAGGGACACCTAGAACAGAAAAGCACTTTTCTGCATGGCTTCAGGGACATGGATTTGAAAGGGAAATTATGAAGAAGCATCATTTTCTGGAGCTTTCAGGGACCAAAACAGAGAAACAGCAGGAAAGGAATAAGAGCTATGAGGTACTTTTGTTTTAGAAGAAAAGTGGAGAACTTTCCTAAAATCTTAGCCTAAGACATTTCTCATTGTTCTCTTTGACTCTGCATTATGAGTGGCGGGGAACAAGTTCAGAATCTGGGAGCTCACCAGATAGGGCTGTACGACAGACCATGTGTGTATAGGAAAAATACAGGGTTGAATTCAGCATGAAATAGGATTCTACAATTTTTCGAGCCTTCTCACTGATGTCATAAAAGAGACGGGCACTCTTCAGCGGGACTCGGCCTTCATAACCAAACTGAAAAACAAGAGGGAGACAGGGAGGTACTCAGGGACACCAAGGTGCATGGAAGCCTTCTTAAAGAGTAAATACTAACTAAGCCAATAGAAGCTGGCCATCATGATGCTGACTGATGGAAGTATTACCACAAATTTGTTTGTGGAGTCTGGTTAGGGCAGAAGCCATTGAAATAAACTCTTCTGAATGACACAGGAAAGGTTCAAAGTTAATTCTTTTCTCATCTACTCTTTGATCCTTTTCAAAACTACTTATTAGAGGAGCGAGCAATCATTTGTTTGGTTGTATTTTTCCTACTAGGTTACGTCCCTGCCAAGGACAGAGATTGCATTATTTTAATGAAGTACAAATTTAGGAAATACAATGACTGATAAAATGATGGCTAAATGAAGGACAGATTTTTTTTTTTTAAAAAGCTAATGGCTCTGTTTTGTTTTGTTGTTTTGTTTTTAACCAAAGACTTGCTCCCTCACCCATCCCAAAGGGTATTGATTCTAAACTCCACTCTTGCCTGTTTGCCAATCACAAAAGTTCCTGGACTGACACTGAGGAACCCAAAGCCCAGAGAGGTCAAGGCTTTACTTTGAGTGCTTTCAGAACGGTTGCACCTTCAAACTTCTCATTGGGTGTATGCGGTGAAGTTTTTCCTCTGTATCCATCACCTACAAGCATGATTCCCTGGAAGGGGGAAAAAAACACCAGGAAAATATTTCATTGATTATAACTACAAATTTATTAAGTCTCTCTGTCTTGGCAGGCAAATGTAAGAATCAAAGAGAATATTCAAAATGATCTCTACTGCTAATACAAAGTTCTATTACAGTAATGCATCCAACCCAAAGATAAGAATCTATTACACCTTCACATTTTCATGATGATCATTAAAGCCTTTTATGGAAATGATGAATATATGGTTGAACAATGCATGGGTAAATGATGTATTAAAATAAGAGGATATACAGACACATTACTAGATAGCTGTTGCTAAAGGCATTAACGCACTTTCCATTCCAGGTTCCTGGAGAAACTGAAGTGACCCCAAGGGAAAAGGGCTAACCCCTCCCGCCCCTGCCCTAAAGCTCAAGATCCTTCCCTTGAAGGTTTTGCAGTTTCAGCTTTGGTTTCCTGGGATCAAATGGGAACAAACCACAGAACTCCCAGGTTAATGACAGGCCTATGCAGCAGCTCCCCCTGCTGCTCTTGTGCTCACACTGGCCACGCTGTGCAGCTCCCGGCACTGCTCCTCCGACAGGACATTATCCAGGAGAACACGCTGAGTCCCGTTCAGTTGCTCCGAGTTGTAAACGAACGTGATATTCTCGTAAAGCAGTGGGCCACCTGAAATGACAGAGCACAATGCCTTCCTGTCAGCTCCGTCCCCAAGCCGAGGCACACATACGAAACATCCAGCAGCTTCTTATGTGTGGCTTGGGAGAGTCCTTATCTTCTTGTATATTTAGGAATGCAAAGACAAATGAGCAGTTAGGAAGATTGGTGGGCACCCCCGTTTGGATCTACCACATGGGATGGAAGAAGCCCAAATCCTGCCTTGTAGGATCCAAGATCATCAGAACAACAGCCTGAAGCTACCATAAAATCTTGATGTACTATGGTGATTTTTAACTTAATCAGATGTTAATACATTATCTATAAGTTCATTGATGTTTACCATTCATTGCCATTTTTCAACCATTGAAGTATTAACACCTGGTTCCAACTTGGCCATGACTGAACCCATACCTACTGATAGGAAAACTCAAGATAACATTTGTTTATGATGTTTCCATCCCGATGACACACTTGTCACTTCTCTTTAAGGCTGTCATCAAAATTTATAAGTGCAGAGGTTTTTATATTATAAGAAAAAACATCCAAGCCCTTAGCATTAGCACCATATCTTTCTGATGGGTAGAAAAAACATATCCTTGTTTCTATAGTTCAATGTTTCTCAAAAAAAAATGTGTCCTAAAAATTGTTGGCAAATTCTTGGTTGAAAATTTGAAAAGACTTCTTGAAACTTTTGTTGAGAGGCACAGAGGCATAGAAAGAGAAAAACATGGAGAGCTCTCATTCATGGGGTTCTCTTTCCAAGTGGCATTGATTGCTGTGAGGCAGGCCAAAGATGGGACCTGGGAACCCAGGCTATGTCTCGTATCGCAAGCAAGGACCCAACTACTCAAACTAGTATCTGCTCTCTCCAAGTCTGCATTAGCAGGAATGTGCAGTTGGGTGCGAGGTCAGTCACTGAAATCAAGCAATCTCCTATGGGATGTCAGTGTCTTAACTAACATCTTCACTGCTGGCCAAACGCCTGCCCTCTTCGAACTTTTCATTTTCAAGCAGGCCTTATAATAACAATAACATAAGGAGCAGTTCTCAGCTTAACTTAGCATTGTAGGCTGCCACCCCAACCCCAGAATTAATTAGTTAATTCTCTCTCTCTCTCTCTCTCTCTTTCTCTATTTTTCTAGTTCTTTTCTTCTTTCAACTGAAAGGATCTCAGATAGTTGCCTAACATTCTGGCATCATGCCCTTGTGTAATGTTTTCCCCATAACTATTGGTATGGCTTGGAATTTCCTTTAGCCACTAGGACACAGCAAAGACAATGGATGCCACTTTGTTACACAACACTGTGACTTCTTTTTTGCTAGCAGACTCGGTTCAGTGCCTTCTCAGGTTGCACGATTTGATGTAGCAAGCGGTGGTTTATGGGATGCTCACAAAACAAGGAACTCTTCTGGCCAAGAACCAACTAGGAACGAAATGACCATAGCGTAGTAACTTTTTAAGCACTGAATTCAGCTTGGTAACTTGAAGAAAATTTGTCCCAGTCAAGTCTCAACAGAGGTCAACAACTTGAATGAAGCCCTTTGAGCATTTCTAAGTAATGGATTCATATAAACAGTCCCAGACCCCTGACCTGCAAAAACTGTGAAATCATAAACATTGTTGTCACTGCTGTATTTGTACCCTTTTCTTACAGTGACCAGACAAACAGTGACCCTTTCTCACGCCATACAACCTCTGAGCATAAAACAAAATGGAGGAAATGTTGCCCTAATTTGCATAGCTAATTAAGATTCATAGTCCAAACTGAGGCAATTCTTCTGACAAATATTTGAAAGAGAGTAGGATTGTATATTCTACTCCAATTGGTAAACTGAAAGTGAAATGTTCCTTCAAGAAGAAAGATAAGAACCTTGTAAATTCACGGAAAGAAAAATACTGATATAAAAAATAAGGGAAGTGTAGAAGATACAGGATTTAATAAACTACATTGATTTACGCTGTACTAGTTTACAAACCTTTCTAGACAGAAATTTGACCACATAAAATAGTCTTATTTATATAATGATTATACAGTAAGTAAAATTAATATATTTAGGGGCCAGCGTAATGGCTCAATTGGCTAATCCACCAGCATCAGGTATGGGATATGTGTTTGTCACTCTTTAACTTTGTGAAAGTATTTGCAGTTATTATTTTCACTATTATTGAATCATTTAACTATAACTGGAATACTGATTCAGTTCTAGCTGAGATATCTTAAACATAAAACAGCATAGAATATATTGAAAATGGGACATTTGGGATATTAAAAACTTTCCCCTAAGCATGCCACACACGATGTGGAAAGATCAGGTAAAGGATCAGTATAACAAGGAGTCGTACATAGGTCTGAACTATTTCAGAGAATCTGCATTTGAAGGCTGCTTTTGCTGGTTGGAGTTAATTAACTGAATCCGTATGAAATGTGGAGTTTCAGACAGGTTTTCCCTCCACACACATTTAACAACAAAAATAACCAATTACTCACAGAAATAGTAAGAACTAAACACTGTCATTCAAAGAGTGAGTCACTCAGTCTGAAGATATCCAGTAGCACACCAGACAGAGGGAACTATTCAAATGATAATAAATGTTTACTTCAATGAATTGCGGTTGCTGGGTTTGGATTTAATGGCTTTGAACAGTTCTTAACCACAGTTCGAGAAGATTCCATTAAATATTTCTTCTCTCATTCACAAAGTATGTTCTTGGCTTTAACTCTCCCATTGCAAAAAATCGGGGTCACCCAGGAAAGTCTCCCTCATCGCTCACTGCTGGTGGTTTAGGGAAGAGACAAATCCTCATTTTACTAGGAATATCACAATTTTCCCCAAGGCACCAGAGAAGTGTGCCTATTAACAAGCCATTTTTTGTGAATATGGTCCTTTAAACTTTACAAAGGACATTTGATTATCTATGTGTATATCCATATCTATACAATCAAAATCATATATGCAATCAAAAAATATATATGCAATTTTATATGCAAATATGTATATATTTATTTATGCAAATGCTTGTGCAAGAAGGTTGGGAAAGCTTCCTGGATGAGAAATGTGGATGTTCTGGAAGGGTGGTCCAGTCAGAGAGGGCAGGGAGACTCTTGCGTACCCGGGTACTCCTGTGTCTTACCATGTGTATGTCACCACTGGATATTCATCTGGATGCTTTATAATATTCTTTATGATTGAACAATATATCTGGTTTCCTGTGCTCTGTGAGCAGCTTCCACGAATCAACTGAACCTAAGTAAAAGGTACTGGAACCCCAGTGTGTGGTTTATGAATCAGAAACCGCGTTAGTGCCGTGGCAGATAATCTACTGCTTGTGCTAGTGTCTGAAGTGGAGGCAGAGCGAGCAGTCTTGCAGGGTGGAGTTCGCAACAGAAAGGATTTCGCCCTGTGCTCAGATGAGCAGCATCACAGATTAAATTGTGAGATGCTCCGTGGGTATCCACCAGCGAACTGCTTGGCATATGTGGCAAAAATGTCCCTTGCATCTGACGGCATAAGTGTTTTGTGTTGAACATATGAGTACAGTAGCAAAAAGTAATTTGTGTTTTTTTTTTCATTCACATGAATAGGTTTCCAGAGAACACCCTAATATACATTAACCAATCCAATCAAGACAATTACACAGAAATGTTTCATCACAGAAACACAATCAACTATGATCTTTTTCCAGCATATGTAGTTTTCTGTTCAATTCTTTCCATCATTAACACTTCTAGTCAGTTGCTGAATGTCAGACTGCCCGGCTGCCAGAAAAACAAAATAAAGTAAAAAAAAATTAAAAAATTAAAATCCAGGGTTTCCCTTCTTCAGCTAATTTTGTTGGCTAGCTGATTTGCACTTCCTGGGTGATTCCTCAGCTTAGAAGGCAGCATGAACTCTGGATGACCATGAAGCTCCTTGGCAAATGTAAGGTAGTTTACGTTTTGTGGTTATAAATTTAGGTCCAGGTCAGATTAGATGACATATTATCCCGTTTACTGCTCCAAACGGCCTTGGAAGCTAAGGAAGGAAAGGGCTGGAAAATGTGAAGCTTGTAGAGCCAGAAAATTTGAAAACTGTTTAGAGGAATGTGCTGACAGACTCTTCTGGGCAAAGACGTACTACACTTCTGTATTCCTTTTTAAGATTTATTTGTTTTAAAAGCAAAGTTCAGAGATAGAAAGAGAGAGAGAGGGAGAAATATCTTCTGTCTTCTGGTTCACACTGCAGCACATGGGAGCAGTGGCTGGGGCTGGTCCAGGCTGGAGCCAGGATCCAGGAGCTTTGTCTTCATAGAACCCTTTGAGCACAGGGGACCAAACACTCTCGGGCTGCCCTCTCTGCTGTTTTCCCAAACCATTAGCAGGTGGCTGTGTTGAAAGTGTAACAGAAAGGATGTGAACTGAGAGCTCTGCAGGATGCCACAGGCCATGGTGGCCTAAGCGGCTATGCCACAACGCCAGCCCCAATACTGTACTTTTATTGTGGGCTTTGGAAAGTTTCTTTCTTATTTTGCATTTATCTAATCCATAAGGGATGTACTTGGAGTGCTTCTATGTTCCCTGATCAGGTGAAGATGCAATCATGAAAGCCTGGTTTCAAACATATGATCATTCTGTTACGAAGCTTGAGATTATGGAGAAGTTACCACCTTGTCTCATATCAGCTGCATGAGATTCTACTTGAAAAATTATAAAATCAAAATAATAGCAAATATCAAGAATTATTGCTATAATTAACGGTGCTATTACTATTTTGTTTTTAACAATTTCTATTTTTATTTTTTATTACTATTATTACTAAATATTTATTTTTATTGGAAAGTCAGATTGACAGAGAGAAGGAGAGACATCCACTGGGTCACTCCCCAAGTGGCTGCCACGGCTGTAGCTAAGCCAAACTGAAGCTAGAAGCCAGGAGTTTCTTCCACGTCTCCCACACTGGTGCAGGGTCCCAAAGTTTTGGGCCGTCCTTGACTGCTTTCCCAGGCAACAAGCAGGGAGCTGGATATGAAGTGGAGCAGCCAGGACATGAACCAGGGCCCATATGGGATCCTGGCACATGCAAGGCAAGAAATTCAGCATTGGGCATTGATTTTATTATTTATTATTAAATGATTTTATTATTTTAACAATGTTTTGTTGTTTTTCAAAACTATTTTGGCAATATTCCACCTATGTCTAAACTGATTTTCATTTTTTCTAAGTGTGAAGTTATGCTCTCCGTCTCTGCTCTTGCTTTGTGTTACAACTAGCCTGGTTCCCACATCTTCCTGCCTATTCAACCTAAATCATGCTTTCTCTCTAAGCACTGCCAATGTATATGGATTTCAAGTAACTTAGCTGGACTCGTAGCTCATGTGAGCTGTCTCACATCCTAGCATCTTAAATGAATCTGTGTCATACTTCCTAGCGCTCCTTGACTGTGTGACAGCAGAAAGTCCATGACCTTGTTAAACCTCAGATTTCATATGAGGATTGTGTTGATCATGCAATCCCAGCCCAGCTCACAGTATGATGAAATGAATTTAAAAGCGCTTTTGTCAGAAATCAAAGGCAAAGGTTTGCAAGGCTTAAACATTGTTGCTTGTAAGTCTTTCTTTCAGGCTTTCAATGAACAGTCATAGCTAAGTCTTCATTATTTTCCAGAAAAAGTTGATTCTGCTCTGTCTTGATATTGAAATTGCCACAACTCACCTTTTCCCTTCCTTCCTCCTAGAGCGTGAATGTGCACAGGTGCTTACCTTCCCTTAAGTCTCGCTGTATCTTGGGTGATGACTTCTTTCCCATTGATAACCCGTGAACTTCTGCACCTTCCATGTTTACTCCTGAAGGGACTCTGTTCAATCAAACATTTCATTTCCCATTAAACGTGTTCACACGCAAAGATTACTTTTCTTAGGTTACCTATAATTCTACGTTGTATGTTTTGTTGTACATAGATTGATCAAACATTGAAGATGACATTAAATGTTCCTGCCTCGATGAAGGTCTTCTTCACTTCCTGTTTATGTAAGCGCCATTTCACTGTCATAGTCATCTTAGCAACCTTCCTTCCCTTAATCATATCCGTAGCTTCACCCCCTACATGTAAGACTTTAGTCTCAACAGAACAGGACAAAATTGTCGTGTGTATCTTTACCATATTCAGATATTAAGCCTTCAACATGGATAACATCAGTGAAAATGATTGAATGGAAATTGTTCTTCTATGCATTGTGTATATGAAAACACAACGTGGTTTCTCACTGTTCTGAGAAACAAGAAACAGGTTTGTGGCAGATTTCTCAAACACACAAAAGAAATCAGACTGTCCTTTCCACACACACAGATTAAGCAACTCCAAATATGCAAAAATGTTGCTTGATTTGTGTTGCAAGAGTAGGCTACCCCCGGATGGGGGGCTTGAATCCCAGTGAAAGATCACAAAGCAATGGGTAAGCTTTGGACACGCAACTCCCCTGTGATGATACAGAATAAATAGCTTGCCTTGTCATTGGCTGATTCCCATTCTGCAAATGAACATTCTGCATCATAGGATCACAAACACGTAACTCAAACAAGTCTACGTGTTTGGGTTATTGAAGATATCGAAGTTGATTATAAGCTTTTTGAAAAATGAGGTCTCTTCATTTCTGAAATTGCTCCTGGTAACCAATATTTTAAATTATAGTATGATCTTCTGTATATCTTAAATTTGAAGAAATATAATATGGGAATTCACCATCAAAAATAAAATTTCATGATTTTTTTTAACATTAGAACGTGAAAATCATCATCCGATTTTGTTTGATCTGGAAATCCTAGAATCTCAGCAAGTCAGAGATCACCCGAGTCATCCTTTTCAGTTGAGGAGCAAATATGAAACTGGAAAAGGAAGATTAAATTATATAACACAAAACTGTTGGTAAGAGATGGGACCAGGATCAATAACATAATTTGTCGCTCAAAAATGTTTAACCTGAATCATTTTTCCCCAGTTTCAGAAGCTCTTTACAATTTGTTCTGTCTGTGAATATTTTTCCTCCAAAAGAGTGAAAGATTTTTGTGCTGACTTAGCGAACTCACCGATTCTCATCCTGGCGCCCACCGTATCTGTTCCAATAATTCTGTTTAAATTAAGAAGAAAGTTATACTTTTATCATGAAAATACAGATATGATATACAATTTGGAAATACATTATGTAACACTCAAAAATTCTAAAATATTAGGAAATTTGCATAGTGCATAAAGGTGAAACATATCTTTTATTAAAAAAATCAATAAACATGATGGTTCAGATTGGCACAGTCCTATCAAAGACAAAAATGGAGAATGAGTAAATTAAAAAAAACAGACGTGAAGTTAGCCTCACCATTCAGATTTCTGTCAAAGAAAGTAACAGAAATATGGCACCAGTGACACTTAAAGCACAGTCAGCCTGCATATTTTATGTTCATGAATATAACTAATTGTAAAAATATGGCTTGATTACTCAGCTACTCCATATTGTGACACTAAGTGTAATTCAGGCATTTTCTAGAACCTCTGGGAGCAAGATGTAAGGCCATTATAAATATGTTAGTAGTCACATTAGGAATATTTCATTGAAATTAATCTGATTTTTAAAATATCTTCAAGTCAACATAGTATAAGTAAAAAAGAACTGAAAATATTGAAAATAAGACATGTTACATATAATAATTGTAAAAGCATATTAACATGTACTTTATATAAATAACAGTTTTAGTAGTAACCAAAAGATAAATGAATAAAGACCATGGTCAGGCATTTTAAAGGAGGGAGAAAATTATTAATAGGCTAAACAATTATTTTTACTGATCATCAAGTGAATGCAAGTGAAACAATGATGATGCACATAAAACATAAGCAAAAAATGCTGTTTCTCATTGCTGATAATTTGTGTTTAGCTGATACTTTTATGCATTACTAAGAACAGCAAACGTATCAGTAAAGCTGCTTGGAAAACCAATTTAATTTAAAGAAATCCAAGACCTTTGATGGCAGACTAATCTCACTCCTGGGAATTTATCCTAAGGATATAGTTGGATAGAGAGAATTGCCTAAAGCATTGGGCAAGGCAAAAGTAAAACAGAACTAAATCAAGAGTCTAGCAGCCGGAGAAGGCCATTTAGGTATCATACATTAATTCTATATATGTAGCTAAAATGATTTTAAAGGATATGCAAATATAGAAATCATTTATCTTGATCTTCTTAAATAAAATCAGCACACAAATCTATTTGCCTGTAATACCAGTTTTATAAAAATGTATCTTCTTGGGCCCGGCACAGTGGCATAGTGGCTAATGTCCTCGCCTTGATTGCTCCAGGATCCCTCATGGGCGCCGGTTCTAATCCCAGCAGCTCCACTTCCCATCCAGCTCCCTGCTTGTGGCCTGGGACAGCAGTTGAGGACGGCCCAAAGCTTTGGGATTCTGCATCTTTGTGGGAGACCTGGAAGAAGTTCTGGCTCCTGGCTTTGGATTGGCACAGTGCCTGCCATTGTGGTCACTTGGGGAGTATATCATCGGATGGAAGATCTTCCTCTCTGTCTCTCCTCCTCTCTGTATACTTCACTTTCCAATAAAAATAAAAATGAATCTTTAAAGAAAATGTATCTTCGTGTAAACAATGAAAAGTAAACAATATGGAAAGGTTGAAAAAACCAGCAACATACATGGTAGAATTATGCTGTATTTTTTAAGCCTCCTTAATGTTGAGGTCATAAACAAACATTAGGAGAAATTATGAAATATCAAATATCTGGAGAGAGAAAGAATCCTGAGGCAAAATATTTACATACACAATACTTCTACCAAAACTATTTGCTTTTGACCTTGGACTTCAGTAATGTAGAAATCTAAGAAAGTCTTTAACCCCAATCTGCAACTCAGGAAGGGGATTAGAAACCTTAACACATGGTGTTGCGAAATTAAAACATCAACAAGACTGGGTTGTTCTGTTACTAAACTTTTTTTTTTTTCTTACCGGTTCAGCGTATGAAAACCCCAGACCTTCTGCAGCTGACTTTATCAGTTCAGATTCAAGTTTATGACGTTTCACAAACATTGCTAAATCCTAGACAAAGAAATGGGCAAAGAAAGACAGAGAGAAGGACCAAGAGGAAGCAAAGCCAATTGACGGGAGGCAGACAAGAAGACAGGGAGGAAATGAGAAAGAAAGAAAGGCAAGTAGGAAGAGAGAAAGGAAGAAAATATGTATTTAAATAATATATAGGAGGTATGATAAATATGAAAGTGTGAATATTCTTCATGACATTACAAATCAGTTAAGATAAATATTCAGGGCTTCAGAAAAGTACCACATCTACTTATTATTATAAGACAACAAAAGTGAAAATGGCAAAATGAATCATGTTTGAAAGAATTTAGTTCCATAAACTTAGGAAAACTGGTAGATGTACTTTAAAAATTTTTTAAATTTTTCATGATACAGTTTTGCATGTATATGGGATTCTCCCTCTCCCTCCCCTTTCTCCCTCCCGTCTCCCCCTTCCCCATTTCCCCCAAGGTATCACAGTACTATAGCCCCGTAGTGACATTTACAAGTTTAAGTTTCTGCTGTTTAAATGTGTCATGGCACAACAGGTATAGACAGAGTAGAAAATCTAGTGTTGTACTGTAAAGGGCTATTTAAATGTTTCCCTGGGAGTCCTACTTTTATTTGGGAGTAAAGATGAATACTGCAATGTATATTTATATTTATACATGCTAGTCTCCATTATATAGCTCATCCATTGAGATTATGTGAATACCTAATTACTTTTTATCCATTTATTTTGTACTTCATATGAAGGCGATCTTATTATATCAGAAAGAACACAAGATCTTTGTTTTTTTGGGGACTGGTTTACTTATAATGGTGTGCAATTGGAACCACTTTGTTGCAAACTGTAAGATTTCTTTTATTTCTATAGGTATAGAGTATACCACAGAGTAGATGTAACATGGTTTGTCTTTTTCACCTGTTGCTGCGTATCGGGCTGGTTTCCATGTTTTTGCTATTGTGGATGGTGCTGCTATACACTGTAGGGTTGAGGTTGCTTTCTCCCTTTCCCAGAGCACATGCACAGCTTCTCCTCAGAACGTGAGTCTCACCTCTCTGGCCTCAATGGATCCTGGGTCAAGGCCATCATCCAACAGACCCTCATAGTACTCTACATTGTCGAGGACGTCCTCATCACCCGGGTGGAGCAGGAGGTAGGCTTTGGCACATTCCAAGGCTTTCACATACTCACCAACTGAAAGACCAAACAGTTGCAACAACAGAATCAGCCAAGAGGATTTTAAAAGTAGACATCAATATGTCTTTAGAGTTACTATTGACCATCAGGAGGAAGGACAGTAGACTGAGCCTGAGCAGTGGAAGGAAAAACAGTCCCAACAGACAGACATGGCTTCAGGTTTTCAAAGGGGATTATCTTTAGCACGCTGTGACACTAGACATATTTGCATGAACCGTTAACTCTTCCTATCAAAAATTGCTTGGTGACGATGTTTATTGACAACTGAGTAAACAGAGAAAAACAACAGGACTATAAGAGTGAATTCTGATGTTTTTGTCATTTTGGAATAAAAAAGCATCCTGAAAATGATCTACAACAACAGTTGTATCATCTGATGTGAGTGACAAGATGTGTTAAAAGGTTATTTCTCTTCGCTGTAAAGCTTCTGGCCAACTGGTTCCATTAATGCAAGTCCTTCCGGCAAATGGAGATATATATATAGTCAGAGATGACTCTGGGTTTCTAAGAAGGTGAATCAAAATTAGCAAATCTCTTAAGTCTTTTTGATTCACTGCGGAGTACTTGGATAAGTGATGTATTAACGCCACCAATTTGAGGATAGGTTCTTCTTAATTTTGTAAAGGAAAATGATTTTCCAAAGTAGCTTCAAAATATTAGCTTGATATATTTTTGCATTATTATTAACTAAAAGAGAAGCATGCTATTTACCATTAACATTTTTACATGATAATATAATAAGAAAAAAAATAAACCAGGCAATATAACCTACGAATAATCTAAGTGCCTTGTCCCAAGATGAAGCATGATGATGATGTTAGAAAATATTTTAGCAGTCCTGATTTTACAAATTGGTTTTAAATAGGAGAAAAGATAATTTTATCTCTCTATCAAAAATATAATATAGGCCCGGCATGATAGCCTAGTGGCTAAACTCCTAGCGTTGTATGCACCAGGATCCCATATGAGTGTCAGTTACCACCCCAACTGCTCCATTTCCCTTCCAGCTCCCTGCTTGTGGCCTGGGGAAGCAGTAGAGGATGACCAAAGCCTTGGGACCCTGCACCTGCATGGGAGACCTGGAAGAAGCTCCTGGCTCTTGACAGGCTCAGCTCTAGGCTTTGTAACCACCTGGGAAGTGAACCAGTGGATGGAAGACATTTCTCTTTGTCTCTCCTTCTCTCTGTAAAGCTGATTTTCCAATAAAAATAAATAAATCTTTAAAATATATACATATATAAAATATACATGGAAACTGTATTGAAATAATTATTTTTACCTATAGAAAGGAAATATGAGAAAACTTAAGAATCTGTTCTGTTGAAAAATGGGAAATACATTTCATATAGGGCAATGTGGAAAAATCTGTCAAAATTACAAAGAAAGAACAGGTGTTTGGTACACCAATTAAGCTGACACTTTAGACACACACATCCTTATCTGAGGATCTGGATTTGAATCCTAACTCCATGCTAATGGTCACCCTGGGATACAGCACGGCTCAAAGACTGGAGCCCTTGCCATCCATGTAAGAGACCCAGACTGACTCCAGGTTCTGGCATCTGCCTGGGTCAAATGGAGGATCTCTCTATCTCTGTCTTTCCAATACAAGAAAATCATTTCAAAAATAACAAATGAATAAGCCTTTTGGCTGAACAACTGTATGACATGTTCTGTGCAAGAGAACATAAGTTTGTGCATGTTAAGTATTATAAGGAGAAAAAATAAATCACATTCTAGTGCATGCAATTAAATAATCCCAATTATTTAGTCTTTGAATCCTGCAACTGTGCATAATTCTAAAATCATAAATTCTAAAATGTTTAATTTTCAGACAATAATTGGCGCATTAACTTGTACATTTTGCCTACCAGTATTTCACCTGTTCTTGTTCTGAAGGCAGTAATGAAAAATAATAAATAATATATGTACTGCTCCCCCATCCCATGGCTTTGATGCCAACCTGAAGAAAGCGAAGACTAAATCATAGTGTCGAAATGTCAGTACCCCTGAAAAATAAGCCCCTACTGACTTCACGGATGATACACACTTTACCTCGATAGTAGGCAAACTGCAGGTAATCATAATGCAGAGGAAGGAAGTTCTCAATCGGCGAGAGGCGCCCAGGACGGGTGGCGAGTTCCCTCACACATTCATGTTGACAAACCAGTACCTGCATGTAGTGATCTGGAAAACAAGAGTCCAGCGGGATCTCATTCAACTCTGCTGAAAACTCACATTTCAAGTCAAGGTCAAGTTGCAGGAGACATCCCTAACCTTACCTCACTGTGTGAACCCAAAACCTTTTCATAGGACAAGCAAATGAAACCTCCTTGCCAGTGAACAAAGATTCAAAGTTCCCGTGGCTCATGGTGCTTTCTCTGTACTGCAGTCTCCTCCTGTCGTCCCATCTCTGTGCTAATCCTTCTGAAAGTGCTGCACTAGTTCACTGCACACACACTCAGCTGAATGCTGAGGTTCTGACTTAACAACTCCGGGGCCTCTCTTTGGATATCTGAGATAGTCTGAGGTGTCTTAGAATTTGAACCAGAAGTTCCTACCGTGGTGATGTTCACAAACAGTTCACTGAAAGAATCCACTATGTACATGGAGAATATGTGATGGAAAACAAAGCAGAAATGTCCCGTTTTCTGTTAGCATTTGCAAGCCAAATTGTCCTATGGGGGGAAAACAGCATTTCTTCTATTGATCAGCATTCTTTTCTACTTAGTTATAAGTATCACCTGGACATGCTGTATTCTAGCCACAACGTTCTTGTCTACCACCTGAACACTGTATATGCTAGTAACAATTTTTTCTGCTCTTACTCAGGGACTGGTGAAACAGGAGGAAGGATGAAATCCAAAATCTTCAAAAGAATTTCCTCTTCCTCTTTTTTTTTTTTCTTTGCTTCCCTTTCTGCTAGTTCCACTTTTCTTGCTTGCCAACAAGGCGAGGGTGGTGAAGGGCAGCCATTTTCATGACCCTTTCCTGCCGATCCGCTGTCTCCTCAAAGCATGAGCAGGGAAAGACTGAGAGGCTGAGTCTCAGAGAAGCAAATGCTCAGTGAAGGCAGCAGCCATCTTTCCCACAATGAGAATGCTTTTCTCACATTGATGCTGAACAGATTCCCTCAAGGATGATGACAGACTCTCTGCACGTCATGGCTCTACAATTTAACTTACAACAACTGCCCTCCGTCAAAAGGGTCTCTGTTAGTCCATGTCCAGCTTGGATCCTGATGATCTTGCAGAAGTAACACAAAATACAACTGTGCCGCTTTTTCACACCCTGGCTAACACAACCCTATGGAACACAGCCAAAAGAACCCATCAAGTCCATTTGTTACCAACCTCAATGGGAGACTGTGAAGGGAAAAATATGTTGTATTTATTTGATTAGCATACTTGAAATAAATAGAAGGGAGGAAGAAAATCAACAATCTTCAACTGTTTTCTCATATTTAACTAAAAAGTTGCATGCCTTATTAACTTTTTTTTTTTTTTTTCTTGAGAGAGAATGCTGGTTCACTTCCCCAAATTCTTGGCAATGCTCGGACCTGGGCCGAGCTGGTGCCGGGGGGACATCAGAAACTCAACTTGGATCTCAAGGAGATGGCGGGGACACAATTCTTTGGGTCATCACTTGCTGTTTCCAAGGGTGCATACTGAGTGGAATCTGGAATCTGAAGTGGAGTCAGAACTGGAACTGACACACCTTAGAGAAGGACTCTACTGCCCCAACTGGCTGCTTGAGCACTAGCTCAAATTTCTGCCCCTGTATTTCTTTTAATGTACATTCATCTAATTCCAAACAACAAGGTCAAATAAAAGATTAGAGACAGCCTCCAAGAACTCATTCTGAATGAAATATTTTTCAAAGCAAAATATAAATTGCAACAAAATAAGGGTAACATAGCAACATCATTTAGGGCTCTATCAAGCAGGGCTAATAAGAAATAACTGCATTTCGGAATCATCCGTATTTTTCTTCAGCGTTTACTGTCTCCTCTAATTCAAAAGTTCTCAAGTGTTCCAGTTTTTTAATACATTCAATATTTTAAGTTCCTGTTTTACTTCTAATTTAGAATGATTTCAACAAGAAAAGATTCAAATAATTAGAGCTGTCATTTTATTTCTTATTGGCTTTTTTTTTCAAACGTTTTCCATCTCAAATGGCACTGTGCAATTAACATACTTTATTAAGTTTGAGATCCAAGACACTGTGTGGGAATACTTACATTAAATTCTCTTCACATAATAACTTTGATTTGTTCAAATTCCCAAGGCTTACTACGTTTTTAATCATTGACAATACTTTATTTAGATTTCAGGGAATGTGACCCATTTATTTTAAAGCATGTTCTTTGATTGAAAACTGTAGAATTGGTGGTGATAATTTTGTTTACAATGAAAGAACCATGCCAATGATTCAATGGGCTAATCCTCCACCTTCCAGCACTTGGGTGCATCATGGGCACTGATTTGTGTCCCAGCTGCTCCATTTTTGATTCAGCTCACAGCTTCTGGCCTGGGCAGGCAGCTGATGATGGCCCACTCCCATTGGGACGCTGGGCCCACAAGGGAAACTCAGAAGAAGCTTCTGCTTCTTGATTTTGGACCAGCTCAGCTCTGGGGCGAGGGTGGGGGTGAACCAGAAGATGAGAGAATTTCCCTGTCTCTTCTCTCTGTGTAAATCTGCCATTCAAATAAAAATAAATACATCTTTAAAAAGAAGGAATTAAAGAGCCAAAATTTAGGACTTCTGTGTTTTTTTTTTTTTTTTTTTTTTAGCAGCAACCACTATGCCCTGGAGTATTCTTTATTATTATTATTATTATTATTTTATATTGGAAAGGCGGATATACAGAGAGGAGAGACAGAGAGGAAGATCTTCCGTCCCATGATTCACTCCCCAAGTGAGCGCAACGGGCCGATATTATGCCGATCCAAAGCCAGGAGCCTCTTCCTGGTCTCCCACGCGGGTACAGGTTCCCAAAGCTTTGGGCCGTCCTCGACTGCTTTCCTGGGCCACAGGCAGGGAGCTGGAAGGGAAGTGGGGCTGCCGGGATTAGAATCGGCGCCCATATGGGATCCCGGGCGTGCAAGGCGAGGACCTTAACCACTTGTGCCACCGTGCCGGGCCCATGGAGTATTCTTTAACAAGTCAAAACATGAGAATCTGTGGGAAATTGTCAGTCAATTTCCCTTACTCATATCTAGAACATTATCTAAAAACTGTTTTGTGGACACAGTTAGAGGCACATGTACATGTATGGAGGCAGGGCACATACACGCATAAAACTAACACCTGGTAAAACATTATAACAGAAACTCCTGCCATGCCTCCACCTCCCCTCCCCAAATATACAGATATACTCAGCTCTTAAAATAAAAAAAAAAAAAAGAAAAGATTGTCAATCAAATGAATCATGCTTACAAGAATACAAATAGCTCTGGCAGAAGCCTAGGAAAGTAATTGCCTTGAAGGGAGAGTCTTCAATAACTTAGATAGCTGCACTGATTAGGGGTGAATTGAGTTTATTTGGGGTTATTAATTATGTACAAAGTTGGGCCTTGATGTACTAATTTTGGGTCCACTTTCTAGTCTGATTTTTAAGTTTATGTATTTACTTGAGAAACAGACAATGAAAGAGGGATCTCTCCTTTAATAGACCACCTTGCAAATGCTCCCAACAACCAGAGCTGATACTGGGAGCTGAGAGCTTTATTCCAGTCTCCCACGTGGACTACCAGCAATAAATGCTGGAGTCATCACTGCTGCCCCCTGGTGTCTAAAGTAGAAGGAAGCTGGAGTCAGGAGCTGGACACTAAGTGTCAATCCCAGTCAATGCGGGACATAGGCATCCAAAAAATAGTCTGAACTACCTGGCTAAACATCTATTTCTCCTAGCTTAAATTTCGTTATTCCTCCATTGTCCTCCATGCAAACAATTTACACCCACAATTAGACAGGCATGTAGTAGAATTAACCTCTTTTATCTCTACAATATGACTGAGACTGATGAGGATGAATATGTCATTTATTTTATTCATTCATTCATCCACATTTTTAAAAAGATTTATTTTCTATTGAAAAGGCAGATTTACAGAGATAGGGAGAAACAGAGAGAAACATGTTCCATTGGCTAGTCATTCCACAAGTGGCCATAATGGCCAGAGCTGAGCCAGCTGAAGCCAAGAGCCAGGAGCTTCTTCTGGGTCTCTGATGTGGGAACAGAGTCCCAAGACTTTGGGCCATCTGTTACTGCTTCCCTGGTCACAAGCAGGAAGCTGGATCAGAAGTGGAGCAGTTGGGATGGGAACCGGGGCCCATATGGGATCCCAGCAGTTGCAAGGCTAGGATTTTAGTTGCTATGCTATCATGTCAAGCCCAGTGTACATATTCATATACTCAATGTTTTATAAACACCTGCTATTTTTCAGTCGCTACACTTAAACACTGAGGATTGAGCACTGAAGAAGTCATAGCTTTAGCTAAGGAATGGAGGAAAATATTTTGAAGGTCTATACATGGAAATTAGCATGACCTATCCAAAACATTCAAAGAAGGACAATAGGAATGGATTAGAGAGACAGCAAAAGCAGGGAAGAGAAAGAGAGAGAAAGAGAGAAAAGAAGAAGGAGGAGGGGGAGGGAAGGAGATAAGAATGAAGACATAAAATAGTTAATCATGAAAATCTTTATTAACAGGCTTATTCTAAGTGGTAGTTAAGTCACTGGGCTGATTTAAGCACAGTTGTAACCAGAATTTTGTTTTTAACAGACTGATTTGTTTTCAGAGCAAAATGTGATCATGACATGCAAAAGCAAAAATGTGATCACCATAGCTTAGTTAACAAAAATAAGTGAGATTTAAGCCAAGGTTTTAGCAAAAGGAGTGGAGGCAGCAAAGAAATGTTATGTGCTTTTAGGAGGTGGCATCTATCAAAGGTTGGTCACAAATCAAAGGTCAGTAGGAACTGAAGGAAATGATGAATTGAAAAATAGCTCCCTGGGATTCGATTGTGCTACTGGAGGAGGTAGGAAACCCCTAACAGCATTTCTGTGAGCACATAAAACTAAACAGTTATACAAACACAGCACACACACAAACACACTGGAACACTTTACTTGCTCCATTAATGTTTTAGATATTGATAATTAAACAAAGTAATCTTGGCCCATTGAAACATTTTGTCGGTCCTGGAAGTATGGGTTCTAGATTCAGAGAAGTTTAGCTTGATTACCAACTTCATTTTATAACAATACTTAAACTTCCCAAGATGTGACATTCATCATTCAAAAAGGGCACGGAAGAGTAAAAAGCAATATCTGGCTAGCAAGAGTTATTTAGAGGATTAAAATAGACATAAATCAGAAAAGCACTTTGTCTACTGCAGTTACCAGAAATATTTGGCATTATTATTATAACTATTAACTAAGTAAACTCCTACTACAAAAAATAACTTACAGGATCGCCTTATATATGAAGGCATTAACTGCCTGCCCATAAGGTATTTTGCAATACTTTCCATTTGTGCTTGGTATGTCTACTTAGTTTTTTAGATAAATCTGTATATTTCATATCTTAAATTCTATGTTTTCATTTCATTGTTCTTGCCTTTTTCCATTTAGATTTTCATCTCTTAAAATTATATCAATATTTTCCTACCTTATTTCTTTAAAGATTCATTTATTTTTATTGGAAAGGCAGGTATACAGAGAGGAGAGACAGAGAGGAAGATCTTCCATCTGATGGTTCACTCCCCAAGCTGTCACAATGGCTGGAACTGAGCCAATCCGAAGCCAGGAGCCAGAAGCCCTTCTGGGTCTCCCACGCAAGTGCAAGGTCTCAAGGTTTTGGGCTGTCTTAGACTGCATTCCCAGGCCACAAGCAGGGAGCTGGATGGGAAGCGGGGCCGCTGGATTAGAACCGGCGCTTCTACCTTATTCTAACAGCTTTATTTTCCCCCTCTTATGTTTTCTACAAATAAGAATCACTTTCAAGTACGTTGGCCTGGTTTGAACCTCAGCTAGTTCCACTAATCCAGCTTCCCACTAATATGTATGGTAAAATATAGTAGATAATGACTCAAATGTGTGTCTCTGTGACTCAAGTAGGAGACCAAGATCGGGTGCTGCTGGACTCACTGCTTAAGCCTGGGCCAGCCCTGCTGGTGTGGACTTTTGGGAAGGAGTTCCTAGGAGATAGGAGGCCTCTTATTTCTCTCTCTCTGTCTCTCTTTCTCTGCTTTATAATAAAAGAAAAACACAATAACAACAATCAAAAAGGACTTCCAAGTAAGGTACTATGTACCCTTATAATGGAATACTACCCAGCCATTAAATGCAATGATGTGGATGTAAATATACTTACATTAGAAGAACTCCACAACATGATGTTAAGCATGAAGTAAAACAAAAGTAAAACACAGTAAAAAAAAAAACCCCAGTATTTGTAGTATCACTCTATTTTTGTAGAAATGAAATAATAATTATAAATAAACATATACATATTTAAATATGTATCTAAAAAGATTCAGAAGGAGGGTTACTGAAATTTTAGCTATATACATTTATTCAGAAGTAAGGGGTGATATACATTTAAAAGTCTCTGCTGTTAAAATATTTTTAGAAATTGCATGTTGGAGTCTTATCATCAGAAGATAAATAAAAGGGTACAACCACTTTACCTGCAATGGCTTCATAAAGACCAGCTTTGTACCCTAAATACTCATATTCTTCAAATCTCTGAGGCCCTTCACATAGCGTCCGGCACTCTGCATCTTCAATAAAATATTCTCTTAGGGCTTGTTCAAAATATTTGATGGCTACCTCAAACTCATCACTCTCATAATGTTTAACTGCTGCACTGTAGCTCTCCTGCGAAGAGAGGGAAAAAAAAAAGGATTTGCAAAATGTAAGCTAGAGGTAGCTAGAGTAAGTTTCAGAATCTGCGGGAAGGGCAGAGAAGGGCTGCCCTGGCTCATCAAGTGTCTGTTCGACTTCTAACAATTCTAAGCGAGAGGGGGCTTATTGAATGAGAAGACTGGTGTAGCACCCATTGATCTCATTTTCTTCCTGAATGTACACACTGTATTTTCTAATTCCTCTGCTAAGAGGTCAGGCCATGTAACAAGTGTGGCAAAACAAAGGTGGGAGAAAGTGTCATCTAATCCCAGGCTTTGCCCAATTTAGAAAGAAAGAGTCATGCAAATAAAAGCATCCTCTTTTCCTTCTCAGCAGAGATTCTAGGAGGAATGCATTAAGAAGGCTGATATGGAAATTGAAAGTAGCCTTTTCAAGAAACATTTCATCTACAGAATTAAGCGATGTTTTGGAAAGATGGTTTGATAAATGCAGACATAACAGGCAAAGCACTGGACTGGAATGGGAAGTCAGTACGTGTCTTTGTAAAGCACTCCTGGCTTCACCTCCTAAGTGTGACACAAATACTCTGGCCAGGAGCTGACGCTCTGAAAGTGCTCCGGATACATGCATGATACTGTCGTCTTCGTGATAGTGAAAATTTTTGTCAGTCAGTTTTTAAAATTTTGAAGTTTTTGTAATTTTAACTTTCAACTGTCACTAAATCTTTTCTTTAAAATTCACCTGTTCTTCTTAATCCTGACAATTTTAATATTTCATCAGGAATCTAAAAAACGACAAAGATATTACTGCTACTGGAAGTAGAAAATGAGTTTGTGGCCCTGTTAGCTATTGTCACAGTTAAGTCAAACTTAGGAGCGCTTAGCTGCACACACGGAGGACAGTGGCAGGAGAGCTTACCAGGTGTGGTCTGGCTTCCCGATCTGTCAGCTGCAGCGCTTCAACACCAGCCATCATTCTGTAATTCTCAATGTCCTGCTGCATTTCCATATGTTCAGGGTTGGCCATGAAAAATGTGTGAGCTGCTTCCATTGCTTTGTCCAGCTGGTTAAGCTGGAGAGAGAGAATTAGATAAAGGTGATTATTTCCAAACAAGGTTCAAAAAGCAAGAGATCGGCCCAAAGCTCACAGTTTGAAATTCGGAATTCAGGTTTATATTAGGATATGATAGCATGGTACTACCGACAGTCTGTGGGAAAATGAAATGAAAAGATAAGCTTATTGTGGTGTTAAAAAAATCTAATCTATACATAATACTTTCCACAACACACTTTCCTTTTGTCTTTTTTGATTTTGAATTTTATGCTACAGTTCCATAGGGTCTGGGATTTTCCTACCCATCCCCAAATTCCCATCCCCAACTGATTTTCCTTGTGTTATTACAATGGTATAGTCCTTCATAAGCAGTCATAAGTCCATTGATCCGTTACCTAACTGTGCCCTAACATTGCTGATACAGACAATGTCAGACAGTCTAACATCCATTAACATATTTCCAACAGTTTTCTTCTTCATTTTTTACCCACATGTCATTTGTTCCGTGGTGTGCGTTTCAACTGCATGGTGCTGTAAATTTTGTTTGTTTTAATTTCGTGCCTGTTGTTGACTTTGCTTCATGGTTTCTCATTTAAGGGAATGCATGGCGACAGCAATAATAGAGACTATCATATTCAGATGTGAGGATACAATGCAGTGTGCATCCTTACCGCCAAATCCAAGATGGACTCGCAATACACTTCAAAAATTACTTCTCATTTACTTGAAGACAGAGATAAAGAGAACAGAGAGAGGAAAGCAGAGAACAAGATGTGAATAAAGACATTTCCAAACGTTGGCGACATTTAGGTTTGGGCTAAACCAGAGTTAGAAACCAATGTGGTAGCCCATGTGCGTGTCAAGAACTCCCACACTGAAGTCATCTTTTGTTGCTTTCCTGGCAGGAGCAGGAAGCTTGCTTGGAAGCAGAATAGCTGAGACTTGAACCAGAGGAACTCATACCAATATGAGACGCAGGGATCCCAAACAGCGACACTCTAAGACATCCACGGAAGCTTGAAGACTTTTCACACGGATAGATTTCAGAATCTGTCTTCACCAAAGCAAAATCTTCCAGTCTCATTTTGCACAACATTCTAATGTTCTCCCACGTGTATGTAAGCTGGACTCTTTAGTTACGGATAAAACGAGTAAACTGGCTTTGTTTCAATTTTTCCCTTTTGCCTTTTTCTTGGAAATTGATTCTATGTGTTTCTGTTCTACAACATTTCAAAACAAAGAGCTACCAGACCTACGGATCGCCAGTTCATACTTAAACATTTTTGTCAAGTATTTTCCTTTTATTTTTGTTCGTTTTACCTTTTATCATGAGACTGGACATGAAATAAACATTTGACTTCCCAAAGGTTGGAATTTAGTATACTTCTCCTTCCTTCCAATTGCCTGATTTTTTAAATTTATAAATAAATAAAATATATAAATAAAGCTAGAACATAAATACATTAAAAAATCTTGAATGTTTTCTTCCAAACTCAATATTTTGATACTAGTTAATATAAAATAAAGACTTATCAATAATCACCACACTGACAGTGATATTTTTACGACCCCATTTACTGCTCTATTCTCAATGAAAAAAGGCACAGAATGTTTTTAGTAAAATGGAAAATGAAAGACAATGCATTCAGTTTAAGATATCTGACATATGCTTTGACCAGGGGAATGGCATAGACAGATCTGTTTTTCTCCAATCATAAAATTGGATATTTCTACTAGTAGTCTATTTCATAGTAAAATTCAAAATATGTGTGACATATTTAAGTACATAATAAAGAAATGAAAATTCGGGCCAATCAATATTTCAGGGCTAGGGGCCTGACATGGTAGCCTAGCAGCTAAAGTCCTCGCCTTAAACGCGCCAGGATCCCATATGGGAGCCAGTTTACATTCCAGAGGCCCCACTTTCCTTCCAGCTCCCTGCTTGTGGCCTGGGAAAGCAGTCAAGGATGGCCCAACGCCTTAGGACCCTGTACTATGTGGGAGACCTGGAAGAGATTCCTGGCTCCTGGCTTTAGATCCGCTCAGCTCCTGCCATTGCGGCTACTTGGAAAGTGAATCAACACATGGAAGATCTTCCTCTCTGTCTCTCCTCCTTTCTATATATCTGACTTACCAAAAAACAAAACAAAACAAGACAAAAACAAATAAATAAAACCTTTAAAAATACATATTTCAGGACTAAATCCTTGTTTTGTTCCCCAGGATACCATATGAGCGCCAGTTTGTATCGCACCTGCTCCACTTCTCCAGCTCCCTGCTTGTGACCTGGAAACGCAAGGGAGGATGGCCCAAAGCCCTGGGCCACTGCATCCGCCTGGGAGATCTGGAGGGAGCTCCTGATTCTTGACTCTGGATTAGCTCAGCTTTTGCCACTGTGGCCACTTGCGGAGCAAACGTGTATGGAAGATCTTTCTGTCTCTGTGAATCTAACTTTCCAGTAAAAGCAAATTAATCCTTAAAAGAAATGACCTAATGGGATATGACATTCAACTTGGTCTTCCTATGATAGTCTTGCCTCTAAAATACTAAAATATATTACAATGTAGTAAGTTCACTTCCCTGCTCACTGCTGTCTGGTGTTATACAAAGGGTCAGTTCTCATCTGAGAAAATTCAAACTGCTGTGTTTTAAGACCTGTCTTCCTCCACTGTGGCTCTTGCCAGTGAAACACTCCTTTCAGCACAGACCCTGTGATGGCTCTCCTGCCCTAAATGCCGCCTCCGATCAGTTCTTGTCACTTTACTTTTGACCTCAATTCTGTGTGACCAGGATAACTTTTATTGTCAAAGTTAATGATTTTGGATCTGGCTTTTCTCTAAACTGTAATTTTTCACATTATCTTATATACCAACACAAATAAATACAAAATGCATATATATCTGCATGGTGATAATTATATTGACCTAGGAGGAAGAGATTAGGTTGTAAATCATGGTGGAGCCTCATTTATTAGTCTGTTAAACCTTTAAAAATTGGTTTAACCATTTTCATTTCAGTTCTTCCTTAAGAAAAACTTTTCATAAACTCTATGTCATGATCTGCCACATAGGAATATGGAAGGATTAAACTGTGTAATATACATTCATATATTTATATTTATATTTATTCAATTGAGTAATGTATACTTATATACACTGTATTACTTAAGCAATAGAAAGCAATTTATAAATTCTCTATACATTTTAGTGATTTTAATATGCTCCCATTAATGAGGAGCAAACTTTATAACATGCATTAGCACATGATTTATGTGGGTATAGCAGGTATTTGTAGTTGGCTAAAACTGTCTCCATGTTTATAGTTAGACCATAGTTATGATCAAGCCATATTAGCACTGACATACTCCAGTTTTATAGCAGCAGATGTTAAAGTTGATGAATGCAAATAAATATTTATGTTCTTCATTTTCCTGTATTTGTGCCTTGGATCAGGCAATGAAACACTACATTTTCTAAGGGACACTATTTCCTTCCTAGACCTGCATTTACGCCTGACAGTAATTCCTTATCCTTATTAGACTATTGCCATCTATCAAACAAGGTTACTTCAAAAATCATAGAAAAGTTAAAGCATAAATCCATGTTGACACAAAGATTGAAGTCTATACATTGTTATTCCTCATAATATGTGTTTATTATAAACTTTCTGATGCCATGTTCTTGTAATCTATCACATTGAATGAATTTGAGTAGATTTGTTTCTCTTTCAGTTGGAGCTGTCTGAATATGGATCATTTATTTCACTTACCTCTCTGTTGAATCTGCATTTACAATCCATGATGTCTATGACTTATCTAAGAGTGAATTAACTTGTATGAATTGCAAGTTAAAAGGAGGAGTCATGTGTGTGTTCCTAGTAAACTACAGAATGCTAAAAGGATGCCATTGCAATGAAAATGTCTCTGAAGTCATCTTTCATACCAACAATTCCTAATACTGATTATCACAGATGAATATGACTCAGTATTTCTTGAAACTGTTAGCCAATTTTAATTTTTTTATTTTACTATGAAAGAAAGAGACTGTTTATCACAGTTGAATGAGACTGAGATTTTTGAAACTGTTAGTCATTTTTTAATTTTTGTTTTTATTCCGAAAGGAAGTAAGAGACAAATACTTGCTGTAACGGATAAATATGACTTAGCACTTGAAACTGTGGGACAATGTCTTTCCTAAATCTTTGTTTCATTTCAAAGGTAGAGAGAGAATTGCTTCCTGGCCTTTTGGCTAAGATCAAGTGTAAAGGCAGAGAGAGAGAGAGAATATGAGAGATGCATAAAGAGAGATTGCATCTTCTGGTTTTACAACCCCAATTTCCCTAATATCTTGGGTTGGCCATGCTGAAGCCACAGCCTGTAATTCCTTTAGATATCTCTCACCAGGGTAGAGAACCAAGCACTTGATCCATCAACTCTTGCCTCACGGGGTGTTTATAGTAGGAAGCAGGGTAAGGAGCAGAGTAGTTCAAGTGGGATGTTTACTCCAAGGTGTCTCAGCAACAGCTAAACTGTGTAGCACACGCCCAGTGTTGGTGAGCTGCTTATTTTTTCATATGTTTGAGAACACTGGATTTTTTTTCTTCCTTTATAGCCCAAGATAGAACATAATACTTTCTTCCCCAACATAAATGTAAAAGAGATCCTATTACTTATTGTTGAACCATAAACGTTCTTCACGACATGGTCTTGGCACTTAAATTATTAAGTCACTTCATGAAATCAAAATTCATTGCCAAAGGTTATGAAAATAGACCATATTTTTAACTAGACATTTAATATACTGGTGCTCCTTTTTGAAATTAAATCCACACTTCTGAAATGAACATATGTGTACCAAATTGCTTATGAGATGTTGTAAGCACTCAGAATCAAGGAAGGATATGCTTGCTCCTCTATTAAATCCAAAGCAAGCTGCCTGTCAAGACTTTAAACTTAGACCTGCTTAAAACCTGTCAGAAGAGGGCAACCAATATGGAAACAACTCTGTGCTAGAAATCATGACAGCAAGAGCAACTGAGGAGAGAAGAAACATTTGACAGAAAGATGATATGAAACCTTTTAAAGGAGGCTATTGCAACAGTGTGAGGGCAGAAATACCAGCAAAAAATGCCTTTCAGAAATGCTGGGTAATTTTCATCACAGGCTGTGAGGAACTCAGGCAAACATGTCCACCTGCCAGCCCAGAAGCAGCCATGGTACGTGGCAGTCATGAGGCATGGAAAAAAAATCAGCACTGACCAAATCCACACCCTACTAAATTTCAGAAGCTACACCGTCATGAGCTGGTAAGTGAATGAGGCTCTTCTGCCACACAAATAATTTTCCATAGTTGCAAATAAAGAAGATGTTTCCAAAGCACACACATGAGGTATTCAGAATTTTTCAGTAGCTGCCTTTAACCACAAAAGAAATGTCAGACACTCTGCACCATGGTGTTCAGGAACTGCAGGGTTTGGCTCCAGTCTTTGTTACATCATCTCTTCCTGTCAAAAATACACACTCCTTCCCCACACTAATGGATTTCTGCAACTTTTTATACATTGCCATCCCTCCCTATTCAGAACATAAGTGCATCCAGTATTCCAGCAACACCTATACTCTTCATGTTGCTCATTCACATATTGCTCGGTGAATATTGTGCCCAAAATCTATGCCAGACCTGCTAATGGTTAACATGAATACCTATATGTCCTCGTCAGGCAAAGTCCTTGTTCCTCAGAGGCTTACTTCTCATTGAAAAGGACAGGGTTCAGATAAGGAAATAACTGGAGGCAGCAAGGTGGGTTAGTGGGTAAAACTGGCATCCTTTATGGACACCAATCCATCTCCTGGATAGCATCCCCGGGAAAGCCGGAGATTGTGGCCCCGGTGCTTGGTCCTCCGTCCCCACACGGGAGAGCCAGATCAGCTTTTGAATTCTGGCTTTGAACCTGTACAGGTTCAGCTATGACGACCATGAGAGGATGGAAGATCTCTCTGGAACACTGACTTTTTAAATAAAATGTTTTAAGAAAAGGAAGAATTAGTGCAAGTAATTTCAGATTGTGCTAATTACTGTGAGGGGGCAAATGAGGAAACCGCAGTGTGAGCAATGACCCCATTTCGAGTGGAAATGAGTAAATCGAGCAACGTCCTTGCAAGGTAATTTTGGAGATCAGCCTGAGAAGTTAGGAAGCCAGGCATGAGCTCACCAAGAGGAAGGCACTCCCAACCAAAGAAAATCAGTGACCCTGAAGTGAAATGGCCCTGAAGTGGAAAAACTGATAGGTTTTAAAAGCAGAGTAGGGACTAAAAGAGAACTTTGAGAACATGCTGGTGAAAGATCACCTGCAGGTTACAATTTGGTTTAGAATTTGAATGCCATACTTAATGGAAGAAAAAACAATGAAAGGATTTTAAAGTAGATATGATCAGCCCCAATCCACATACATTCTGGAATACTCTATGGGAATCTGTGCATCTTCATAGCAGTCAGAAAAGCAATGTACTATTTCAGAGCAGAAATAATCTTTTTGTCTTGCAAAGCACAAAAAAGACAGCATAAAGTGGTTGCTTTCTGCTTTTTTTTTTTCACTCTCCTTTCCATTACTTTGGCTTCTTTCTGATGTACAGCTTTGTTTGAGCAATGTTATAATACAGAAAGCACACACATTTTTTTTTAAAAAAAGGAATATATTCTAAACTTTCCAAACATTGTAGGGAAATATTACAAGTTCCTTGTCTGTGAATTAGGAAATGTATAAAGTACATAATACACGAAGACAGAGTTGAGAAGATCTTGTATGACAGGTGTAGCACAGAGCTAACTCTGGAGTCCATTAAGCCAGGTAAAGGCCACTTTGTGCACTGGAAACAGGATGATTAACATTTTTATCTTCCAAAGATCTTTCTGTACACAGCAAATCATCAAATCTAAAATAAGCAACTTGCATCCTTTCACTGAAACGTCAACTTTTTCAGTAAAGAAAGCAGTTCTTTCTCTACGGTAACCATCTTAATGTAGGGAGTTGATTCAATATCATATATTTTGATGAAGTGCTATATTTCTGTCTTGGTTCTTCACAGGTTTGCAGAATTTTCTAAACTCATATGGAGTTTTCTACCAACTGAGAAATATGGAAGCAGACATTGCAAACATCATGTTTCTAAACCACAAGAGATTTCATTTAGTGCCGACTAGTGGTATAAGTGTACAAGCTGCAAGAAATAAGCAGATTATAGAAAATGTAACACACTGAATATCATTAATTCATGGACTAAAACTTTACCATCTTCCTTCTACTGGGCCTTCTACAAAAAGCTCATGAGATATGTGTACACTCTTTTTTAATATTCTTGAGAAGCAGAAAACACAGAAAGTCAGAGAAAGAGATACACAGACAATGCTAGACAAAAAAGCTCTCAAGCATTACTATTCTTCCCAAATGCCAGAAATGACAAAAAACAAAACAAAACAAAAAAAAAGCAAAACAAAAAAACACATCTGAGAACCTAGTTCCACTCTTCTATGTGGGTGGCGAGATTCCAACTGCCTGAGCTAGCTACCTCCCAGGGTCTGCAATAACCCGGAATTGGGATCAGGAGCAATAAATGCAACCTAGTTCTCCAACATGAGAAGCAGGCATCTTAATTGCTAGGCTAAATATTTGCTTTGTGTTGCTATCATTTTTTAAGATTTTTAAATCTTGATTTCAAAGGCAGATTTTACAGAGAGAAGGACAGATAGCGAGAGGTCTTTATTCACTGATTCTCTCCCCAAGTGGCTGCAGGAACCAGAGATGAGATGACTCAAAGCTGGGAGCCAGGCACTTTTTCCCAGTCTTCCATGTGGGCACAGTTTCCAAAGGACTCAGGCGATCCTCCACTGCTTTCCCAGACCATAAGCAGAGAGCTGGATGAGAAATGGAGCAGTGAGGACATGAACAAACACCCCTTTTGGATGCCAGTGCCACAGGGCCACACAACCTGTTAGCTCCCTATGTAATCTTTTAAATTATACTTTCCATTATCTTTTTGAAGTAACCTAGTGTGCCGCATGTGTGTGCATTTATTAATGAAACCATATTCACTTGCAAAAGTCTTAAAATTTCTTACATAGATTTTAACTGAAGATAAATTTCATAAGACCAAAGAAGCAATTCAAGTTTTAATTGCAAAAGAATTGAAATAATTTCTTGAAAAAAAAAAAGAAAATCATTGTATTTGAGCGGCAGAGACAGAGCTTCCATCTGGTGGTTCCCTCCCCAGATGCCCATAACAGATGCTAAGAACTCCTTCCAGATCTCCCACATGGGTAGCAGTGATACAACTATCTCAGTTGTCAGTATTCTGCCTTCCAGGATGCACATTGGCAGGAAGCTAGAATTGACAGTACACCAAGGGGTCGAATCCAGAGATTTTTGACATGGCTGGTGAACATCCCACCCAGAATCTTCACAACTAGACCAAACAACTACCTGTGAAATAATACACATTCATATTTTATGTACAGAATCAGCATTGTAGTATAGTGGGTAAAGCCATTGCCTGCAACACCAGGACCCATATGGGTGCCAGTTTGGATACTGACTACTCCACACCCTGATACTGGCTTGGGAAAGCATTGGAAGAGGGCCAATGTGTCTGGACTCTGGTTATCCCTGTGAGCGACGTGGATGAAGCTCTTGGCTCTTGGTTGCAGCTATCTGGGAACCAAAGAAGGAAGAGAAGGTCTGTCTTTCACTCTTCATAAATTGTACCTTAACACATAAATAAATAAATAAATAAATCTTTTTTGAGACTACTCTTAAAAATATTAAAATTTGGAAACAAAAATTGGAAAGAGTTTGCTTGATTGGCTATATTAATTCTATAAATTATATCATAATTCTCTCAAATGTAAATACCAGATTACATAGTAAGAGCACAAGATTGTAGGGAATCCTTAAATGCTTACATATAATAGACCTATATTTTAGAGAGTAAAAAGAGTATCTATATGACAAAACAACTTTGGATTTATTTCATAATTGGTGATTTTACTATTTTTATGTTGGTTTAATGTACAAAAACCCTGTTTTGTGAAAGTACTGTACTGTCACAATAGTTTCTCTCCAGAAATGTATCAAATGAACTTTACCACAGAGTGGGTGCTATATTAGATGTTTCTATCATCTATGTTTTTTTGGCCTTAACTATTGAAAAATTAAGAACTAAAATTTACCTCAATTACAGCTACCATAATATGTTTGGTTTTCAGTATATCAAATGAAGTCAGTACTTTTTTTCTTTTTTATTCTTTTGCTTTTTGAAAAAGATTATTTATTTGGAAAGCGGTAAAGGGAAGGCACACAGAAAGATCTTCCATTCACTGGTTCACTACCCAGAGAGCAGCAAAGGCTCAAGCTGGATCAGGCCGGAGCTGAATACCAGGAACATCATCCTGGTCTCTCATATGGGCTCAAGACACAAAGCACTTGGACCATATTCTGCAGCTTTCTCTGATGCTGTGCAGGGAGCTTGACTGGAAGTGGAGCAGCCAGGGATCCAACCATTTCCCCTGTGGGATTCTGGCATTGAAGGCACCAGCTTAATGTGTAATGCAACATTGCCAGTCCCATCTTTTTCTCTATTTGTTTGCTTGTTTTCATTTGGGTGGCCATTACAGTACAGTGGTAAAGCAGCACTTGTGACTCTAGCATGCTGTACTGGTGTGCCAGTTCGAGTCCTGGCTGCACTGTTGCCCCTCCAGTATTTCTTCTAATGTGCCTTGGAGCGTAGTAGAGGAGGGCAGATTCTGGCCATGTGGAAGATCCAGATGGTGTTCCTGGGTACTAGTTCCAGCCTGGACAAGTTCTGGCTGGCATAGCCACTTGGGTAGTTAACCAGCGAATGAAAGATAGGCTCACTCTTTTCCTATCCCTTTCTCTTTTTCTCTCTCTCTTTTCCATCTATCGCATTGTGCTGCTCAACCTTATGGAGAAAAAAAAAACTTAAATAAAATTAAAATACATCCCTTAAAAATAAAAGACATTTCTAAACATCCTATTTCTTTACTACATGTTATTGCAAAATATTTAAATATTATGAAATTCAAAGAATACTTAGTCATTCATAAGTTAGGTATCTATGTTGATATAGAAAGCAAATTCATCTTTTTAATTTATGAAATATTAGTCTCGTATGTCGCCATGGATATAAGTAAACATTTATGGATTTCAAAGTGCAATTTGCCAAATGTTTACATTTTCTCCTTGGGTACGTTGGAAAGGAAGATCATGCCTTTATAAAAGTGCTTTCTTTTGCTGAACTGCTTTGGATTGTTCCTTCAATTACTTATGATCCAGGACCAGATTAATCAGCTCCTGTTCCTCCTAAACACTCTGGTGGAATTTCACTCTGATGTTTACATTTCCTGTTGAACACTCAGGGTGAACAGTCCCTGCCGAAGGTGCTGGACAGACGAGCTCGGAGGAACGCAGGACGCCATCAGCTGGCTTCAGTAGAAAAGTGTCCTTATCTAAATAAAAACCATCCTTTGGCGTGACAAAAACACTAAAGGGAAGAAGCAGAACTTTCAAATATGTAATTTCAATTTAGAAACTATTTAAAATTAAAAAAAAGAAAGCCTTAGATGTTAGAAAAAAAAACTGCAAAGTGTTAACCAAAACTAAGTGCTTGCTTAATTGGCCCCACTCCCGCAAGCCGTCTGTGTATTGTCTAATTTCCCAAGGAGAAAACAGCCAAAACTTGGCTGGCTGCTGGGAAGGAAGCAAGTACACTATCTTAGCGATGAAATGTGCTCAAATCATCCCTGCCTTGGATAAAATGACACTAGTGTGTGTGTTTAATGGTATGTGGCCGGTGCTTTGGCTTCGAAACACCAAGATGGGGTATGGCTGATAGACTGAGCAGGCTTCCTACCGTCTGCCACTTGTCCAGCTGTTTGTCCAGCAGGCTCCCTTGAGGTGTCAGTGGATGACTAATGGCGGCTGCAAAGGGAGCCTGGGCCAAGGCCTCTCTAACATGTGCTGTCTGCTACTGTTTCTGGAAACATAGCTTAAATCCTTTTCAAAAAGTCTTCATAAGGTATCTGCCACTCATTTCATAACCGAGTTCTCCTCATGTCCCAGGACTACTGTAGTACCAGTCATTGTTTTTGTTTAAAGAATTTGGTTCATTTTAGGGCTAGAAAAATTAATAGAAACTCAATGTTCCTCAGTGTGAGCTCAGAACGCTCCCTCTCTTGCACAGGGTATTCATATTGGTGAGCACAGCCTGGTTTGTGTGATTGCTAATATTGGGGGTTTACCCTTGTATATTGCTGTACAGCTTGCAAAGCACCAGCACTACTAATAAAAATCAAAGCAAAAAAAAAAAAAAGATTGTGTATTGAGCATGTACTCAATAAGAATGGGAAATTCCTCAGACAGCTTGGAGTCCCTTCCTCTATCTCTGGTTTAGGGCAGATGTTGCTGATTGCTATTTTTTTTTTTTTGTTCATTTGCGATGTTTATTGTTTTTGCTTAGTTATAAGGGCATACAATGACTCCAACAATGGCTTAGGTCACCAAATAAAAATGTTTGCCTGAACAGAGTTCTCCTATTGAGCTTCATGATACAAAAGCAAATTTTATTATGCGATTTCCTCCTTTATATTTTGTTTTTGCGTCATTATCATTATGATAAATGGAGATAAATGTAGCCTATCCCTAGTGCTCCCTTTAAATGCTGCATCTGGTGTTGGCAGGCTAATCCACTACCCTATGTTGCCTGCATTTCCTACAGGTACTGCTTCGTGTCATGGAGGTTCCATTTTCCACCCGGATCTGCTTATGGGCTGGGAAAGCAGTGAAGGATGGCCCAAGTCAATGGGACCCTGCACCCACATGACTTCCACTTTTGAATCAGCTTAGCTCTGGCCTTTGCAGCCATTTGAGAAGTGAATCAGTAAATAAATGTTTTCTCTCTATATAAAATATGCCTTTCAAATAAAAATGACTACATCTTTTAAAGAAGTTGCATCCACCCTCAGTTTATCAGAGCCACAAGTTAGCTCTGCAACTGCCCGCTCTGAGTCTAGTCTCTGCCGCTGTCAGTAGCCAGGGCCCATCCTCACTCCCATGCCATGTGTTGTTACAATGATTCAAATTTATTTGTAGAATATGATGGTAAATCACCATGGACTCTGGATTTCTGCTCCTAAAATATCCTTTGAAAATGAAGAGTGAACTAGTTTTAGACCTAGGACCTAGTTTTCTGAACATGAGACTATAAAAACAAATGAAAACAGTTGTACGTGTGCAGTGTTGTTTTGCAAAAGAACAAGTGACAGTCATCAACTCTTGTCATATTCAGGAAGGACTGGAAGACTCCAAAAGGGAGTCACACTGTGGTTGATTTCCGGCTTCCCCCTTGTTTCCCGAGTGGACTGCGGCTGCAGGAAGTAGGCTTGGACTGCTGAAATGTTCATCATGCTGGAACAATGCATTAGAGAAAGAGGGTTACAGAGTTTACAGATACGTTCTGGCATGACAACTTTTAACATGTTTGATCCCCTGACAATTTTATGTTTGCAAAGCAAATTCAACATTCTACTCAAAATTATCCACTGTGAGCAACGTAAGAAGAACAAGCAAATAAAAACATTTTCACTAGTTTCTTCTTGGTAGTGTAAATATGCCATGGTTGTCAGTAAAACTCAAACTCCTGCTTCTCTAAGGGCAGGTAGATTTACTTCAAAAAAAACATTTCTAAGCACTCACTCAGCTCATATAAAGAAATGTACCATGACTGTAAGCTAACAGGAATTTCATTGTTAACGACTCCTCTGAAGAAAACATCAGGAAAAAACCAAGGCCCCTTCAGGTATTAAACCCACTAAGCTAACTAATGGTGCCACGCACATGGTTTTACTAAAAGGGTGGCCATGATAATAGAGGTCTTTCAATGTTTCAGTAAGCTCCTCTGGCATTACACCTGCAGTTCAAAAAAAGAAAAATGTTTTGATTGCTACAGTGATTTCTAAGCTATACAGTAAATGAAATATTCCTACGACATATTCGAGTTAGATATAAATTCAAACCTTTTCTCTGTACCATGGCCAATGGGCATTATTGGGGAAAAATATCAGCACATTTGTATATCTAAATTTAAGGTTGAGGAGTGGGGGAAGCATCTACTCCATGATTAAACATTTAAAAAACTGAAGTTTCTGTTACTTTCTGTCACTTACATTGATCTTGTATTAATTTCTTAATCACGGAGTACTTTGGTAGAAAGGACCTTTAAGTGCTAATATTTCAGTGGTTCATTTTTTTTTAAGATTTATTTATTTTTATTGGAAAGGCAGATCACAGAGAGGAGGAAAGACACAGAGGAAGATCTTCTGTCCTATGATTCACTCCCCAAGTGACCACAACGGCTGACACTGCGCCAATCCAAAGCCAGGTACCAGGAACTTCTCCAGGTCTCCCACGCAGGTACAGGGTCCCAATGCTCTGGGCCGTCTTCAACTGCTTTCCCAGGCCACAAGCAGGGAGCCGGATGGGAAGTGGAGCTGCCGGGATTAGAACCAACATACATATGGGATCCTGGCGCGTTCAAGGCAAGGACTTTAACCACTACGCTATCGTGCCAGGCCCATTCACTGATTCATTTTTCAGGTGAATAAAAATATTTCCCTGAAAAGGAGTGACGGGATTATCATATAACCTACATCTCTGAGGAAAACTTTGGAATCTGAGTCACTGTTACTTTAAGTAGAGGTGAGTTAGCACACATGTTTTGCACATAGTAGGTGTTTGCTGATCACCTCTGACATGGAAGAAGCTGTAGGAAGGACCTTGACTGTGGGTCTGATTACCTGGCTGCTGTTAAGTGTTCAGTATGACTAACTTGAGGTCTTTGGCCTAGAGAAAAACAGAAAGAAGGGTTTCCAAAATGAGGGAGTAACAAATTAGTATAACTGAGTCCAATCAACTGTAAATGACAGGAGCAAAACTTGTTTTGGGGTTTATAACCAACCTTTGCCTTGCTAAGAGTTATGTTCAATAAATATTCATAAGGCTTTATGAAAAATGCTTCCAAAATTGATTTTAGAAGTGAGACAGACCAAATGAAGACCTAACCATATTTCTTTAGGGAAGAACTCCCAATCTTCAATGTACTGTTTTAACAGTTCCTCTCCATCATCATCTGCATCTTTTAAGCTCTTTAAAACAACAAAAAATTATTCTATCTGTTTCAGTGGAGCTTCACAGGCACATGTGTTTCTCAATAGGCATTTTTACTAACTTTAATGGCGGGATGACTTTAACTGCACATGCATCACCTAAGTAGTACCAGGGTCTCAGAATGCAGATACTGAAGCATCTCTACCAGAACTCCTGGTGTGACCCTCCCTCCCCTACTAGTCATCATTTAAGATCAGTAGGTAATGAGTGGAGTCTTCTCAGGGCTACATGAGTCTGGAAGTAAGAGCTGGAACCCACACCTTGCCTGCTAATCGCAAAGCTAATGAAACAGTATTTTTTTTTTTCCTAGAATACTCTGTAAAACATCTAAGGCTAAAGCCACTCATTCATCTTATTCAGCAGAAATGTAGACTCTACAGTTTAAAACAAGTGCATAGAGGAAAATTAATATTTCAAAAAGATTTGTCCAGAATTCAGTGACAGCCAGAATAAGCTGAAGTGTCACCATGTCACCCAGGATAAACCTAGTTAAAGTTCCAAAGGGACTGATAATGAATGCAGAACCATGGAATAATGTTCAAATGCAGAAAGCGGTTTAAATTGAACTACAGCCTAGAAAAATCATATCAAATAGTCTGTGAAATTATATTCTGTGGTTAAAAACTCAGAGATTCTGATTTTAATTTTACAAAGACTGTGGGTTTAGTTTGGCTCATTTCCCCTTGGAATGTTATACTGTGGCAGGGTCTAGCAGCTGTGTTCTGTGTCAGCTAAGAAAAGATTGTCACCATGAAGTTCCACACTTGGAGTCCCATATTCCTACTTTTCCAGCACTGTGTGATAAGCTTGGAGCTTTCTGGAGCTCTTAAGTCAGGTTGCTATTATTCTTCACCTTCCCATTCAACCTCAACTGCATCTAATGACACTGTTCCCAAATGTGTGACTCTTTCTATGCAGGAAAACTGTTCCTATTATAAAATAATACAAGCAGTTTTTGTTCTTTTGAAAACACTCCAGGAGAAACTAGAGGGATTCTCACTTGCCTCTCCTTGGAGAGGATGAAGCAATTCTGTTACATTTTCATTGACCTATGCACCTTGCCTGGTGTAAGCAGAGGAAGTCACTATAGGAATGGTTGTATCTTTAGGCAGTGACTAACCTTATTCCTTCTGTTCTAGAAACAGAGAATGCTGAGATTCCCATCAGCAAAAAATGAAGATAATTATCAGCACCCAGAATTCCACTCTGCCCACTCCCCATACCTCGCTACAGTAAAGTAGATCATATGCCTGATGGTAATTTGGCTCAAAAGAAGAAGGTGAATGCATACACGTACATCTAAAATAGACTTCTTCTTGACACTTCTTTTACAAACAACTTGAACATATTTGGAATATAAGTCATCATCTTATGTAGGCTGAACAGACAATGTATCAATTCTACAAGTTAGAAGAATGAAATTCAAAGAAGCCAAGTAATAACAGTTGCCGCTATTATTGTGGAGGTGCCACCTGAGGTGGAGGATATAATTAAACTGCTGCTTGAAAGGTCTGTGTCTCTTCTTAACATGCCCAGCTCTAGTTCAGGCTGCTCCATACTTCCAATCAAGCTTCTGGCTAACGCCCCTGTGAGGCATCAGATTATGATTCAAGTATTTGGGTCCCTGCCACCCATGTGGGAAACCAGGATGGAGTTCTTGGCTGGTGCTTTGGCCTGGCCCATCCCCTGCTGTTACAGAATTTGGAGAGCAAAACAAGGAATGAAAGCATTGTGTGTGTGTGTGTGTACACTCTCATATGTCATTCTGCTTTTTGCATGCATACATAAACTTTGCCTTTCAAATACATACATAAAGTATGCCTTTCAGAGATTTGAAACGAATGTCTTTCATCGCCTTCTATGAATTGTGTTTCCTCCAGTCTCTATGTTTCAATCCTAATCCTCAGAAGTTCAGAACATAACTAAAGTTGGAAGTTGAATCTTCATGAAAGGGAAATTAAGTTCCAAAGAGGATAGTAGGTGGGTTTAATCTAATTTGTTTTCTGTGGCATTCTAATAAAATGGGATCAGTATACAGAAAGATGTGAGCGGACATCACAGGGGCATGTGCAGAGGACCACAGGAGAACCTGGCCAAAAGACAGACATCTGAAAACCAAGCAGAAAGGACAACGCAGCCTGCCAATGAAACCAGGATCTTTGATTTCTAGACTTCAGAAATGTGGGAAAATACATGTCTGTCATGGAAGTCATTCAGACTATGGCACCTTATAGCAGCTCTAGCAAACTAATATAGCACATCTTATACCTTAAAGAAACAGTGCAGTTCATATCAGTAACTTAATTTATAAATGAGAAAATTAAAAATAATAAATAGTTAACTATGACTTCAACTCTCTCTCGCTTGACTCAGGCCCATGCTCTCTAGTCAATATTTTTCCAATGTTATGATCAAAGACAATGTTTGCAACTGATGGAGGCAATTCTAATTTTTTTATTAATTTCCTTTCTAAAAGAAATCATGAATTGACCTTGAAATACCTATCATGAGTTACAATAGGATAGAAACGGAAGTGAGGGGAAAATGGAGTTCTAGATGAAAACTAAAATGCCTGTTTTCCTTTGTACTTTTTCTGGGCAAGACCAAAACATTAAAGACTAATAACTTGTGTCTAGTACGTATTCTGCGGAATTCACCTGTTCTTAATTATCACACTTCAGCCTCTAATTCTGGTTTATTTTAGAAAGAATTTGGTCAACAGCCTCTTCCTTAGGCATTGCATTCATTTGACGGTAAATAAAAGATTTTCTTAATGCAGAGAAACTCCCAATGGAAGAGAATTTGTTGGTATTATTTTGATGCATTTGCAAAGATCCTGAAAAAGTAAAAAACCCATAATGCCAGAGACAGGATAGAGAAAGTTGCCTAGGAAATACAATCTTATTTATGTAAAGCAGATCTAAAACTCCATAAAAACTCTTGTCTGATTGAATTCAATAAAAAATTTCTAACAACATTGGACTAAACGATGTTAAAAACATATGATGGACTATTATAGGGCTCCTGAGAATAATGAGAGATGACAAGGTGCTGAAGATTTACTGTTGAATGCGGAAAAAAGGCAATATAACATGTATAATTCAAATTAGGCCACACATGTACACTAAATGTCAAATCATACATTCAAATGGAAGCAGGGAACTTACAATTAAGTAATTTGCTTTTTGCATACTTTCTGATAATTTGTGCATTTTGTATATAAGAAACAGAAATACAAATAGGAGACAAATGTAAGCAGAGACAGAGGTTAATCATGGTTTCCTAAGAAAATAACCATTCATGGAAGGAAATGTTTCACTTCAGAAAAAGCTCTGATGGGGACAGACAGTATTTGCTTCACATAGCTTATACAAACTCCGAAAAGCTGTGTGTGTGTGTGTGTGTGTGTGTGTGTGTGTGTGTGTGTGTGTAGTTAGAGAAATGTATGTATACCGTGGAGGACCTGATATTAAAATGCATAAAGAAAATCAACTGTAGGTATCATTCTTGTGAGCTCCTGTCCCTTTAACATGGTTACCATTGCTGCAACCCACAGAGTAGTCTTCTCAAAGCACAAATCAGATGTTATCCCTTCCCGAGTTAAAACCTTCCACCTGACTGAGGATAAAGTTGAATTCTCTATAGGACTTAGGAGTTCCTGCCTGATTGGTTCGGACTTACCCCAGCCTCATTTCTCATTAGTCTTGTTTTCTAGAATCCACTCTACTGAATTCCTCCTCTGTTCTCCCACTCTAAGACCACCGTGCTTCTTTTGGAAAAATTTCCCCCAAATCTTTGGCTCATTTTTTTTCTCATTATGTTTTTAATCATCTTAGAAATCATTTCCTCTTTTGAGTCTCCCATCAACACTCAGATCCTGTGCACGTCCATAGACTTCTTAAGACGTTACACTGCCTCCCTCATGGTACTATAGTCATCATCAATATGTTTAAATCCTCCACTGGTCCTCTAGGGGCAGAGTTCTGGAAACATTGTTTAACTAAATAAAGAGGATTAAGAGACTTACAGGTCACACGACTCAGAAAGCCCACTACTGGATCCAACAATCTCACGTTGTATCAAGGACATATTGTAGTACTATGTTTATAGCAGCACTGGTCAAATTTGGAATCAACCCGAGAAGCCATCATCAGAAGAATGGACAAAGAAAATGTGAGACACACACACATACTAATACATACATACAGCATACACACTATGGAAAGCAATGAAATTCTACCATTTGCATCAAAATGGATGAAACCAGAAGTTATATGATGTTGAATGAAATAAGGCAGTCATAGAAACAGAAACACTGGATGTTCTCTTGTATATGTAGGAGCTAGCATTAAATTTTCTAAAAGAAAAGGCAATGAAAATGAGAATTTTTTTAAAAAAAAAAACAAAAGAAACAAATGCCCATGTTTATCAGTACTATAGCAAATATAGTTTTATAAACATTTACTTTAGCCCTATGCCAAATCCAATGGGTAAGAATGTGGCATGACTGATTGTAATGATCTGTGATTACTTTAAAATTTACCATATATGGGTGAAATCATTGTTTTCCATTCAATTACTGTTTATAATCATGGTCTAGATACCAATAAACTGGAGTATTTTTGCTTTTTACTTAAAATTTTATATTGAGAAGCATTAAGCCTTCTTACCATAATATAAATTTAAAATATGTTAGCCTAAAAATAAACTAAAAGAAAAGAAGAAAAAGGTGAAGAGAGTAGGGGGTGAAGATAACATCATGTCCTTAGGATTGTATCTACAAATTTTGTTGGCTATCAAAAACTAATTAAATTTTAAATAAAAATAATAAAACAAAAATAATTTGAAAGTTTAAAAAAGCAAGTTTTTTTTGTAGAAAAATCAAATGGCATAATCTTGTGTCTGTTAATTCAAAGGTCTGCTCAGCTTATTAAAAAAGTGTATCTCCACAGGTGTGTGTCTGTTCATACTCATTGAGAACTCTCCTGAGATGCTGGTAAGAGCTTGATAAATGCAGCTCATATAGTTGTACATTATTAAACACTAACTCATGAACTGAGTGCCACCATTCACCAAACACACCTAGCAGGCATTGGTCACAACTGTGGTTCTCAATATATACCAATATCATCATAAAAAGTATGATAACCTAGGGAAAGTAGATGTAAATAATAAAGAAGATAATGTCCATGAATGAGTCAAGTGCAAAACAGAACAGTATCAGCATCCAAAGAAGGAACAATCAACTCAACATAGGCAGTGGTTAGGATATCACTGCATTTGAAACGGGTTTTGTTGAGAAGACACAAACTCAGTTAGCTACTAGGTGAAGGACGTGTCAGTGGAAGGACATGTGGCACTGGCCTTCCTGCCACGTGGGATGGAGCAGTGGTGAGACATGCAAAAGGAAAACAGACAAATAAAACCTGCAAATTTCAAAGGGAAAGCAGATTTTGCTTGTAAATATTTCCCCTTAGGATTTTTACATCCGTAAGGAAGATGATGATTTTAACAACCCTGGCTTTGCCTGCTGTTATGTTTTTAAATGTCTTTTCCAGGACCAGAGAGTAAGTGCAAAGGTCCTAGCTGCCAAATGCAAATAACTGGGAAAACTCCTCAAGGGAAGAAAAATCCATTGTGATTCAATTAAATCATCACTCTATAATCCCTTTTGTGAAATACTGAATTGAAGCCCAAGACTTTCCTGAGGGCAGTTAATCAGTAAATCTCTGTTTTGCTTTTAAAAAGATAGGAAAAAATCCTATCTGGATATTTTTCATGAATAAATCCTCTCTTGGAATTTACTGTTAGAAGAAAACAACTTTTGTTGGTCAAATATAGACAATATTTAAATATTTGACTTATGAGAAATGTTTATTACTTGTAGGAGAGGAATTTAAAAATATAATACCTATGTTATTTTGAGGAAAAGATAGTATATTAATTTGAAGCTCATATTCAGCAAAGATTTATTATTCTAAAAGATGGAGAGAATGTATAGAGAGCTCAGGTCTTCACGAAATTAGAGATTTTACTTCAACTAAATTATTTTCACCCTTTTTTTAATGCAAGGTGATAAACAGATATGGCTATCTGAGAAAGTTATTGCTTGAGAGACAGAAGTAAGACTACATGAGGAGAGAGGGGCTTGGGCTCAACTCTGACAGACAGAGAGGGTCTAGCAGCTGAAAATGGCAAAGGTTATTTTGAGGTAGGTAGTTGATTATCGAGACTGTGATGGCTGTGGTCTGGGAAAGGAACTCTGAGCAGCTGAGGCTGAAGACCGGAGAAAAGTGGGGTGTTGGTTTTGAAAGGACGACTATATTCTGAAGGTATTTCAGTGCATGTAGATACCAGTCCTGAGTCCCTCACATCTTCAGTATCTTGAGACATAATCAGCTCGTTTCCCATATCTTGTGGCCTTGTGGCTTCTCATGGGTCTTTACCTGGGAACCCTATATATCAATTAGTTGCACTTCATGCTTTCCCCACCAGCTGATGCCTTCAGAGCCACAACAGCTTATTTTCTAGACTTGTGCGGAAGGGGGTAGTTTTGGGTAAGTGGGAAATATGAAACCAGGCAGACAGGAGATCTGGATTTCCGTTCTACTTCTGCAGGAGGCTTGCTGTCAGCAAGCTGCTCAGGACCCACTGCCTCTGCTTCTGCATCTGTGAGAGGAGGTTGGGCCTGATGCTCTCTAAGATGACTTCCAGAATGAAATTTAGATTATGAAAATTCTGAGAATGAAAGCCATTTTTTAATTAATTTAATCCCTTATTGAAACTACATTGAAACTGTGAAGGGGTGTTTCATTAAATAATCTTTTCGATGTCTTCTCTTGCTAAAAAATAATTTATTCCCATCATGGAAGCTTTTCTCCATGCCAATAAAACAATGTTCTATAGAGAAAAGTGCTGACCTGACATGAACTTTATGTCTTTTTTATGCAAGTTTTTTTAACCAACCTTGAACTACTCCGCGAGATATAACCATGCTCAAGAATTGATCCAGTACTTCTGATCTTTCTCAAGCATTCATCGCTATGTTCTGATTTAGCTCAGAACATTCTCAGAACATAATTCACATGGAGCCTGAGCTTGTACCACAGAATACAAAAGAACACTCTTCTGTTATCTTTTTAGTATAGCCTGTGTATACCCAGTGACTTTGGGAAACGGCTTTGAACAAGATCATAAGTGTCACACTGTTGCCTGGCTTGAAATTCTACCCCAAGCATGACGTTAGAGATAAAAGGTGTCCACTGGAAGTAAGCAGTGGTGGGTGATCCGGGGTAGAGGATTTGGTTTCTTCTGTAGGTGCTGCAAGGGGACATCTGCATTGTCTTCCTGGTGGAGAATTTTACCTTGCAGTCCATGTATGATAGTACATCTCTTCTACTACCTCCGCTCTCTAGTTTGTTGTTCCACCTCTCAGCTGTCTGCTTCAAATATTCCTCAGTATGTCTGTGGCTCCTTGCTTCTGAAGGGTGTGGAAATCTAGAACAAACAAAGTTGGTGGTTTTTTTCTGTTCTACTTTGGGTGTTGATAGGTAATAAACCCTTATAAGTTTCAATCCCTGTATAAGTGCAAGGGGAATAAAATGTATATTTTGTTTATTTTTCTTAATGTATATTTTGTTTATTTTTTAACCTCAATGATGACTGTGAAGAATGCTATTATAATGAATTAAAAATAAAATATCTACACTGGGGTATTGAAGATTTCTCTGCACACCCCTCCTAAAACCGTTCACCTAAACTGTTGACATATATCTTGTTAGAGTTATAGAGTTAGACTACCCAAAAAACAGCCAGGTTCAGCAAAATCATGCTTAAACACTATAAACTGCTAAATACTAAAATTAAAACAGACATGAGACAGCTTAATAGTAATCTATAGCCATTTTAAGGTATATAGAACCCAGTTGTATATAAACTAATAATCAAAATGTCAATGTAAAAGTCACAGGATGTGGTTCAGAACTTGCATTCTTTTTTTTTTTCTGTTTTAACATATTGGTTACTCAATACCATGTCAACTAATTCCATAACGTTATAAATTGTTACTGATGTAATGTCGGGGCTTTTAATTGACCGGGTGATACTCTGCCAGCTCTACCTTCAGACCAGAGATGATCTCCCCAAGAAACTGTTGAACTTATCTGGACAATAAGATGCTGGACTTTATGCTTGGTAGATGCTTGCAATGAAAGAATCTCAACTGAATTTGAACTGTGGTAATGCAACAAGGTGGAGGAATCCACCATGGGGGATGGGGGTTGGGGAGGGGTGGGGAAATCCCAGTGCCTATAAAACTATCACATAATGCAATGTAATCAATGAAAAAAAAATAAAATACCTAATACATTCCCACTGAATCCCAGGGTTGGAAAAACTACATTTAAATTTATTGAAGTAGAGAGACAGAGAGACAAAAGAGAAAAAAAAAAAGTACCCACCCACTGGTTAACCTTCTTGTATGCCTGTAATAGTTTGAAATGTGTCAAGCTAAAACCAAGAGCCAAAAGCTTAACATACAATTCCCATATTGATGGCATGGACCCAGCCACTTGCATCATCACCTATTGCCGCTGCACTGTGCATTAAGAGAAACTTGGATCATTAGTGGTGTTGGATGTTTTGCAAATGTTCCAATGACTTCTGATTGCATATTTGTTGTAACTGGATGCTTACTATCTTTAACATCCAATCTGAGCTTTGGATAGCTTTGGTCATTCAAAGTCCTTTTTTAACTTGATTAGACTTGATCATAAAATTTTTATCAGCTGACTTTCAATCTGAATGCCACAATCATCTCAAGTAACTCTAAGATAGCTATTAAAACATAAGGACACTGAGTCATTAGGTTCTTACAGCACAAAATCGCATTCCTTTAAGTATATTGTAAATCTTCTCTGTCAACACCAGATAGATGGTAGTGCTATCTTTATCATGATTCCTGCACACTTCTGTGTTTCCCTGCTTCTGTTTTTTCATTACTTTTCCAGCTGTCATGTCAATCAAGACTCATTTACCCATATCCTAAGGGATTTTTCTTAGGGAAACGCTAATACATGATATAGAGGGCATGCCATACCTTTTTCCTTCATAAATCAGCCATGACCAAAGCAGTGAAATTCTATTTAGCAGTGTAAATTTAAGCCACATCAGCTGTTCTCCCAGGGAAAAGGAAAAAAAAAACTGTTTTATTGTTGATTCTCCTATTACAAAAGTTTGGGAAGAATCCCAAAAATATTTTTTAAAAGATACTATTTCCAGAGGCTAAATAGCACACACACGGATGTAAATGATCTGGTGGAGTCAGCACAATGTGGTAAATATATCTGACACCTGACAATAAGCAAAACAAGTCACCGAGACTGCCCAAATGATGGATTGAAACGAAATTCTCCTCTGGATTTCTCCTTAGCACATTCAGGGCCAGCAGAACACAGTTCTGTGTTGGCCATTCAGCCACACCCCTAAACCACAATGTATTATGCATGTGGTTTGAGATGTGGAGTGCTGCTACAGCCCTTGGAAGGCTTGGAACAGAAATGAACTTTTGTTTGTGCATTCACAAGAAATGAATGAACATTATATGTCTCTGCAGTTTGTTTCCTGCAGGGTTTCTTTCTTTGATTTGAATTATCCTGTCTTGGTGATTAAAGCTAAAGTAGGACACTGGAATGGTGAAAATGGATCCCAAGAGAACCAAACAGTTCTTTAACAGCAGAGAAAACTTGCTAATTCTCTAGGTAAACACATCCTCTGCCCACTCTGTACACCACAAACTTGTATGTAATAACCCGAGGATAGCAAATATAAATAAATAAATTGAAATAAAATTATTGAGAATATCTTTCTTATGAATGTCAGCTGACTGAAGTCATAGCCATTCTGCAATTATTTATGAATTCTATCTGGTTAAAAGAACTTTCATAAGTAGCAAGTCAAGAACTATCTGCAAGCTTAGGAAAAAAGCACTGTCCTATTTGCAAAGATGATTTTCCTTTTCTTTTTTTAAGATTTATTTATTTTTATTGGAAAGTCAGCTCTACAGAGAGAAGGAGAGTCAGAGAAAAAGATCTTCCATCTACTGGTTCACTCCCAACAATTGCCAGAGCTGAGGCAATCCGAAGCCACGAATCAGGAGCTTCTTGTGGGTCTCACTTATATGTGCAGGGTCCCAAGGCTTTGGGATGTCCCAGGTTTTGGGCTATCTCAAAGCTTTGGGTTTCCCAGGTCACAAGCAGGGTGTTTGAGGGTAAGTGGTACAGCAGGGATATGAACTTGTGCCCACATGGGATCCCAGTGTATGCAAGGAGAGGACTTTTAGATATTATACTACCACACTGTGGTGCAAAGATAATTTCTAATGAAAGGACATCCACTTTATTTTTCTTTGGAGTAGAATTTCTGGCTACTGGCCTACACAGGATTGATATCAGTCAGGCCTAGCTCTGGATGTTGTGGGTATTTGTGGGGTGAACCAACTGATGGAAGATCTGTCTCTCTTTTTCTGTCTCTTGCTTCCTTTTGAGTAAATAAAACATGAAATGGCAATAATAATAATAGTGCTCATGAGTTGCACATCTTGTCAAACAATTTAAGCTCATTATCCGATTTAATTTCTTAACATCAATGTAAGGTAAAAGTTGATAAACTCATTTTTATAAATGAGGAAACTGAGACATGGATGTATTAAATAAATTAAATAACAAATTATTTACACCATTTCTCAACTACTCTATTGTTGTATGTCTTCATACATCACTTGAGATTGTTGTCCTCCTATCAGTAAAGCAAATATTTATGTCTTTCCTTCCAGACAACCATCCATAAGCTACTTACACAGCAATCGTCCACTCTATTATGGAAACACATGCAGGGATCTTAGTGCCACTATGACGTATATATGGAGCAACTACTGAAGTCCACACTGCTCACCCATCTCCAAAACACACATAGGAATCTTGGAACATTGTATGACCAAAGGCTCCCCTGAGAAAGCCAAGAAAAGTTGCCATTTATTTCACGAACTAAAGGCTCAGTGTATTCAGCTTTTGACTTGGTATTTAAGGGTTAGTTAGACAAACAGAAGAGATGCAAACTCAAAAGGGACTGGCGCTCCCGGTGTCTGTGAACACAGACTGCCCTCAGGCAATGGAGATGAATGATGCTGATGTTATTTTTAACCTACATTTTCCTCTGGAATAAATCCCCTGTTTTAAAAAAAAGGACACAGAGAGAGAGTGAGAGAGATTTCTTTCCATTCCAGAAACACAGTGTGATGCTTCATATCTAGAATACCTATAGGAAGTTCAAATAGTCTACAAATTCAGGTTTCTAAAAGTGAGAAATTGTCAAAACACTGAATGTTTTTGTTTCTATAGCTTATTTATTCTTAGAGAGGAATACTTCTCTATCCCTGTATCTTTATACCCATCAGGACACGCAATATTATTTGTTTATTTATTTATTATTTAATGGGAAACAGAGCGAATTCTGATTTGCCCCCTAAATGTCCACAACAGAGAGGACTGGGTTATATCCAATCCAAGGGCTTAGAATGTCACGCACATCTCTCACATGACAGGGATCCAAGGACTTCAGTGGTCACCTTTTACTGTCTGCATTAGCAGAAAATCACGTGGTTGAGCCTAGAACTGAAACAAGGCATTTGATAACAGGTACTTATATTTTAAATGTTAGGTCAAATGCTCACTCACATTCACAACAAGCTTGCAAGCCAGTGGTTTGGTTCTTTGTAATAGTAACACAGATGACCCACGTCTAACTTCCATTTATGGAATTTCACCAAGTTGCCTTTCTGTGTTCCTAGTTTCAAAAACCTCTCATGACATGGCAATGATATCTCCACTCAGGTTTCCTCAAGCAGTTAACATGAGAAAGCAGTGCGAAAATACATGTGACATTGCCATGAACACAAAAAATATAATGCATATACACACAGATACCCATAATAGGTGATGTAATTGTTTCCATTTAAATTTGTCTTCAAATCACAACTAGGACTTCCACATGTTTCATACTATGTTGAGTCCTTCCGAAGGATAACCACTCACGGAGTGTCGATGACAAATGTTAAGAACAAAATTTTGAACCTTCATCCAGAGGATATGATTCTGTCCGTAGTCATGATTATTGGCCACAGGTGGGGACCAAATGAGAAAAGGTCATGGCCAATCTACTTTTGTAATTAAGTGAGACGCTCTCAATTTAGCCCAAAGTTTCATTAGCTCTGGTGGCTACCATTTTATGAAAAATTAGGGCCTTCAACATCAGGTCGAATGAAAATAGTTAGTGATGCAAGAAATCTCAGAGATTTCTCAAATGCACTAGACATAAAGCTGAGATTAAGTGTTAGCACTGAAAAATGTGTGATCATGAATATGGAAAAATCAAAGGGATTTAGGAAAGAAGTAGGATAGAATATTCTTTTTGATGAAGAAGAGAAAAAATATTCCTAGTAGCCAAGTTTGCCTTTCCTATCCTGTCTTAATTCAGCTTTTTGCTTCTTAGTTCTTCTTAATTGCAAGAAGTTTACTGTAGTTCCAAATATAGTACCCATGGCAACATCAAAGAAGCCACAATGAGTCCTTCAACCTTTTCCTCACAGTATCGTTTGTGTGACTCCACAGACCTGACCTTAAAGTCAAAGCTTCTCCCACTAAAAAAAAAAGCCTCTTATGTCTGATTTGTCCCAGATACACTACAAGGTTAAATTGGGGCACAGTTTTGTGTGGTCTCTAATGAGAAGGCCATCCAGGGGTGGGGGAATTTTTCCTGTGCAAGGTCTGGCTGGGCAGCTGTCACACACATGCTGATTACTTGAAGCCTAGCGAATTGCCTGAAACTGAACTGGCCTGTTCAAAAACTGCTTCTTAAGAAGTCATTTTCCAAGGAGGAATGGACTATCATAAAAATGTAAAGCAAAAGAAAATAGTGTCTATAAATCACAACTGGGTCAAAACTAGATGGCCATTGGATTGTAAGGCACTTTTCAGCATACTTTAGTCCAAACCTCTGAATTTTATAGGAGGAGAACTAAAAGGGGATATGATTTTCCCCAAGTCATATGGGAAAATTTACTTCCCAGGACCCAAACTATATCTTACTTACAACAGGATAGAGTTTTCCAGATGTTTAGAGTGAAATATGCCGAACTATAGGCATCTGCAAATATATATGTGCAAGACATGCAATAGGAACTATTTCCAAATAATCAGCTATTTGCTTTAAATTTAAAATAACATTGCAAATATTCAAGCCATTTCAGAGATTTCCCACTTTACATGTTGATGTTTTAACCTAGCAGAAAAATAAACAAAATCAGGAAAATGAAATTATTTCCATATCTCACATGGCAATGTTGCTCATTAAAATCATAATTTGCCTTTGTCTGCACTTTGTTTGTTGGCACTTTTTTTTTAAGTCTGGAAAACAGAACCTAAGTTGGCCTGTTTTTTTCTTTGTTTTTAAAGTTTTTCCTTTTTAGATTTTCAACACTCTTACAATGCAAAAATGGAAACCAAATGCAGGTTTCCCTTCCAAAATTTCCTTTTTTTTAAAAAAAGTCACTTTCTCTTCTCTAGCAAATATTTCATCCCTAAATTATGTAAGCTCTTTTACATCCAATTTTCAAAATAGAATCTGTACTTCAGAATGAAACTGTACAGATGAAATAGTCGTCTTCATATGCACAACCAGCTGACCCAAGCACTCATCTATTGAGCCCCCCCCTTTTTTTTTTCAGTGAATCTGTAATGAGTGCCACTCATGTGTCAAGATCATACTCGGTATTAATGATCCACATACAGACCCGGTGTGGCATGTGCCAGGATTCCATGTGGGCACTGGTTCATGTCCTGGTGGCCCCACTTCCCATCCAGCTCTCTGCTTGTGGCCTGGGAAAGCAGTCAAGGGTAGCCCCAAACCTTGACATTCTGTACCTGTGTGGGAGAGCTGGAAGAAGCGCCTGGGTCCTCGCTTCAGATCTGCTCAGCTCCCTTCATTGCGGCCACTTGGGGAAATGGAAATAACAGATGGAAGATCTTCCACTCTCCCTCTCTCCCTCTCTGTACATTTAACTTTCCAATAATTTTTTTTTAAAATGATATGCAAAAGATGTGCAACATTTCTGATATCACTGATCTTTTTAAAATGGTGCTTAATTTGCATGTTCTGGATTTTGGTAGATAAATAACTGGAAAGGACATGTCAGTATTTTCAATTTATCTAACATTGAAAAATATAGTTCCAAAAGTTTTCAATAGTTCTATGTTGTATGTCCTTGCAACAAAGATTCTGTGAATATATGTGAGTTAATCGCTATTTTCAGTACACACTAATGAAAAAATTTAAGACATAATCAAAAACTTATGATGCAACCATAAGCACACTCATATTTTACATGTTCACATAGTTATGGAATGTAATTTTATGTTTTCTTTTAATGTACTTTCTAAAGTCTTTATAACTCAGTAACTAAAGCTTGTATCCTCTGAATTTAAATTTCATTACAGCTGAACTCTCTTTGCCAAAACTATGTTGAGAAAAAAAAAGTTATGGTTGTATTTAAGAAAAAAAAATGTTGTTAGCATCTAATGAGTTTTGAAAGAGCCACAGTAATACAGTAATGTCTTGTGAGACTTCACTCATAATAAAAGCAAACTCATACCATGCCTTTATTTTCTTCATAAAAATATCAAATAGCATTCCCCAAAATAACATTCCCAAATAAGGAGTAGATCCTTAAATTTTTCACATTTAATGTTTGTGCATGACCCCAAGGACTGTGCAGGAAGTCACAGATCTGGGGTTTAGGGCACAAAGGATCTTCGCAGCTCCCAGTGGAGCATTCAAGTGAGCAGATCCACCCGAAGGGCTGAAAGCCTTAATTCCAAACGTGTTTTCTTTTATAAATATATGGTTATTAATACAACAACTTGCAGGATTTGAAAATATCTTTTGTTTTCTTATCAAATAAAACTTAATAAAGTAAAATTTCCTGAAAGTAATTTATACAGAACAGTGCTTCAAACTATTTTATACTTAGCATAATATATTCAGAGAAGTGTGTTTTATTAGATGCCTAGACATACGTTTTAATGCCTCCAGAAGCTAGGCACGTAATGTAATGATCAAGTGGACACGTCTTCATAAAGCAGCTGAGCAGGAGGACTCAAGTTTCATGAAACTTTTTGAGCAGTGTCTCCAAAAATCTGCTATTCCATGGAACTGCCTGGTTGTCACAATAAAACATACATTGATAGTTTCCCCAAAGCTGCTGATCAAGTAAGTTTGAGAAGGAACAAAATGAAAATTGTAGTTCTAACAAGTTCCCTAGTGATGTGCTGGTAATCCAGGGTCTATCTAGAATGTCTGTTGTACCAAGTACTGGAGATGATGAACAGTTAAAAAGCCTTGCTCAACTACTGTCTTGAGCATGAAGGCCAAGCACTGACAGATGCTTCAAATACTATGGAATCGATAAGAACCTAACTTATAATAGAATTTGTCAGGAAGTAGTTTAAAACTAGGACAAATCTATACTTGCAAGCTAAAGAGATTAAATGCATAGAGTGGATTTGTCCTGAAGGCTAAAGATGTGTGCCTTGATAATTTGTATTCGGCTATTTTAAGTTTAAAGTATCAATATTTTGTATGATATTACAAAGATAACATGATGACTAGACAACTCTTGTTACACTACTTAATTGTGAATGTACTAAATACTGGTGGTTAAATATCAAATGAGTCACTCTCAGCTGCGAGGGTCCTAGAATTCGTCACCTGTGAAACAAAGTAGACAAACCTATTTACTTCAGTAATAACATTAAAATCATGTTAAATTAAAGCATGACATGATATATGGTTACATGACAATATTTTTCTTTAAAACAGGCTTTAAATAGTTTGAACTTACTTTCATCTTTAATTGGTATTGAGGCTGCTTTTGGTAAATTTGTCTTATTCCTGTACTCAGGGAATTTCTACTGATTGTTGTGCATATTATAAAAGCACAAGGCTAGCAATGGACTAATCTTTATTTCTCCCAAACATAAAAGAGTAACTGTTTGTTAAGATAAATGAGGATTTCAAATAAAAAACATCAGAGAGAACTAATGAAATTATGTTTTTCCAGGGCAATGTTATTGCTGGGGTCACAACAATATAGTAAACATGGGCATTCTTAGAAATCCTAATGTTAACTATTTGAAATGTGGCAAATATGATTGTCCTTCAAGTCCTGAAGAAAAAAATCACTCAACAAACTGATTTATGAAAAATAAAAACGAAAACTAATCTTCAATACACTCGTTAAGGAACTATGAGATCAGCACTTCATCAACTCTTCCATGCTATTTCATTTGGAACTGAAAATAGTCACTCCAAATGGCCTTTTCTATACAAACATAATTGTATACAAATAATTAGTTAATTGCATACAGAAAATAAATGTGAAAATATGAAGAGGAGTGGGGGGAAAATCACATTAAAAACAAATACAAACAAACAAACTCTGATGTTTTTCCAGGTCACAATCTGCCTAAAACTCCGGGCATAAAATGAGGATAGCAAACGGCAGTATAGCTGAAAGGAAGTTGTTCCCCTAGAATGCATTAATCTTGGAAGTTAGAAATGGAAATGAGCGCATAGGCCATTTATTTCTTTCTCACAACAAGCCAGAAATATACCTTACACATTTATTCCTAAAGTCCATGCAGTATTTATCATTTCCTAAATGGAAACATATGCCAAAGTAATTCACATTGTATAGTCATGACAGAGGTTAGACGTTTTAAAAATGTATTCGAATTAGTAGGCTTTATTACATATAACTTTTGAAATTTTGACTAACATTCGGGCACTAACAGAAAGGAAACTTGTAGAGGATGTATGATAGTTCACTTTTTTGGCTAATACAAAAGAATTGCAGAAGATCTTTAGCACCACTCTCAGTGATAGTTGTCATCTACAGTTAAATGAAATTGCCGTGTTCAGTTTTAACAGTAAAACTATGACTTGGCACAGTGCATCAGTGTGTGCTATTTAATTAAACTTGGATAACAGTGATAAATAACGCTTTATTCTCACAAATGAAGAAGCAGACCTCAGCGACACTGAATTACTAACTGAAACCATTTTTAAATCCACTCTAGTACCACAACTATTGGGTTATTCATTCATTTATTTTCAAAATGTATATTTATCTTGTAAAATTCTACTGGGAATCAGAGAGAGAAAAGTGAACAAAGCACAAGTTTTCCCTTGCAGGAATTCACAGTCCATCTGTATTCTATCCAAAAGTACATGGGGGTTCACAGGAGAAAAGAATACAAAAGTCTATTTGATGTGACAATTTACTGATCTTGAAATTGGTTAATTTTCTACTATCTTGAAGGTGATGAAAATGGATCCTATCCATTCCTTTTTGTCCATAGAATCAGAACAAATACCGGTCAGAAAGAATGAATAAAATAATGCATTGAGCTATATTTTCTTTATTTTTTCGATGTTAGATCATTCCTAAAATAATTACTGCACATTCTTGAAACCATAAACAGAGCAGAAACTCCTTGACAATGGGAGAATTGGGACGGTTGGTTGCATTGTCTGTCATTTCTCAATGGATAATAACTTTATATGTCACAATTCAGTGAATGTGTCACAATGTCCATAGTATGGAACGCCACAGAAATTCTTTCATTTTAACGAAGCGCATGTACTAGCTCACCGGTTACAGGACAGCTGCATATTTGGCAGCACAGATTTCAGAGGAGATCTAGAGGGTTCAGGATAGTGACATATGCAAAACCAGCCAGAAAAGTCAAATTGCTTTAGGAGATGTGTAAGTGATTCTGTTATTTATTTAGGCTCAGGAGCCAGATGTGCATACAGAGGTTACCTGAAGCTGCCAAGAACCAAGCAAACTGTTGTTTGCTGAATCGGCCAACTGCAGAAAAGCTTTGGAAAATGAGTCTGCTCTATCAAAGGCACAAGTACAACTTTTGTCCAAAAAGTGAAATCATGATTGGTCTCTGATGACATCAGATTTACACGTACAAAATCATTTCAGTCCAACACCTGTGATGGCAATGTTTTTCATCTTTATGATTATGAATGTGTAGTGCTTCCCCAGCAGAGGTAATGGTTTTGCCTTGTATCCAACACATCTTTTGGTTTGTTGGCCCCATTGAAAGAGGCTGTGACTTAAGACAAATTGCATTGACTATGGAAATCTATTGGATCTGAGGCTAAATTAGACACATTTCTGTTTGTTTTTTTGCCAGCGGTGAGCCAATCAACACCTATTCTAATCCATAAATATTTAATGAACAACCACTAAAAAGTTGGTATACAATAGCTGCAAATTATGGCCCACATGGCAGAATATGTGACCCTTAAGCACTAAAACCTGTGCTTCACACAAGCTCTTCATTTGTATTTTAATATCCTGTTTTCTTTATGCTTGTTAAGGGTAATTTTCACAGAGTGGGAGTGAAGAGAAGAAAACATTACTGCCTACTCAGCAAAATGTTCAAAATCTCAGCCCAATAATAAGGTCCAGAGAGGCGAACAGCTGGCTGGCTCTGGGTGCAACTACTGAATGAAAACCAGCACTGGAGTCATAGCCTGCTTAAAAGTTTCCATGCTTGAACACTTAAAGGGAATAATAGCCTTTCTGCAACCATGAAAAGCACCAAAGACCTAGGTCAATAGCTCAACATCTGGTCATTGTTGACTTTCTGTTAACATTTAAAAAAATATGTATATGTATATTTTAATGTGTATATATATATAAATATATGTATGTATACATATAATCAGGATTTTATATCCTACACATCGGTAGTGACACTCTACTTCTTTTGCCACAGGGCAAGTTCTAAACTTCTATTTTTTAATTAGAAAGCAATAATGTAAACAAAATGGAAACTCATAAATGGCACCTTTGCAGGAAGTCAAACTAAGGAAGAAGGCTGATCAAATTTAATGCTGAAAATTAAGGCACGCGGATATTTTCATATGAAATGTAATTATGAAAGATGATCATTTTTTCCCCTAAAATAGACTCCAGGAGAAAAAGACTTATGAGGCAGTAAGTGTAGCAAAGCACTTGGAAATACACAGAAAAAAGCCAAGTCCCTAAGTCACCATTGTAACATAACACAGTGTGTTTGTGCTTAAAATTTAACTTTATCACATTTAAAAATTAAAGTAAAATTTCATATGAGAGTCATTCTTGAAAGGAGTTCTCACACTTTGAGATTGAAAGCCACTAATTGACATTTGGAGAACAAAATCCAACATCCTGAATGTCCCCTGGGGCCTGCTGGTGGATGGGGATGATACATTTGAACAGTGGTGAGTGGAAAGAGTACCAGTGTGCTCCAGATCATTTACAGTTCTCAGAACCACTTGATTCTCCTTGAATTAACACTGTACTGAGGGGAGACACGTACGGCGGAATGCAAGTAGCCTAGGAGGACTTGGAACACATTTTTTTATAGAGGAATTTTCCACTGACCTTCTCTACCCTCACCTCACAACTTTATTGAAGTGTAACGGACAAACGGTAGTTGTATAGTTAAGGTGTACTACTTGATGTTTTATGTCATCTATGTTTATAAAATGACCATCACACCCAGTCAACATATTCACCACCTCACATAGAATCTTAATCAAGTTACTACACTGTTCTTGATATTAATCCTGTGTTTACATATAATGACTAGGAAATGTAATGAAACAGATCTGTAGCTTTATAAATACACAGTCAAAGTCTTCACAAGTGGTTCTAATACCTCTACTAAACTGTTCAGGCTCTGTGTAAAATCGTTCAGAGAGAGGCAACCATTACCTATCAGATACAGTTTGTGTTGAGCTATGTGAAATTCTGCCCAGTGTCCTAGTTCTGACTTATCTAGCCATTTCTTCTAAAAATATATATATAATCAGGCCTGGGGCTAAAAGTCCTCACCTTAAACATGCCAGGATCCCATATGGGCACTGGCTCTAATCCAGGGGGCCCTACTTCCCATCCAGCTCCCTGCTTGTGGCCTGGGAAAACAGCCAAGGATGGCCTAAAGCCTTGGGACCCTGCAGCCGTGTGGGAGACCTGGATGAAGCTCCTGGCTCCTGGCTTCGGATCAGCTCAACTCCAGTCATGGCGGGCACTTGGGGAGTGAACCATTGGATGGAAGATCTTCTTCCTCTCTGTTTCTCTTCTTTTCTGTATATCTGCCTTTCCAATAAAAATAATAAATACATATTTTAATATATACATGTATATGTATATATATGCATGTATGTATGTACATATGTGTGTGTATAATATTGTTTCTGTAGTGGAAAGGGATGTATGCCCATGTCAGCTTCTGTGGGACGGTCAGGAATGAAGGAAATTGGGGAGGGTATATCCAGCCATTTCTAAGAAACCTTTTCTCATTTTCCTTTGAAATCTTTCTAGAACACATGGCAACCTCAAATCCTCATATGATCTCACCATAAGATTAAACATTACCATTTCTTAGGCTTTAATAAATTCATATTCAGTGTACAATGTAGGATCAGGAGACACTAATGAGGAAAATTTTTAGAATTCTATCTAACCATTGAGTCAAATAACGTGAAGGGTGTTATTTGACACTTTTTTTCTTTTCAGCCTGTGTAAACAGAATCCAACACATGTTGCAATTTTGACCTCTATTGCAACTTTTCCTTATTCTTCTAGGGTTACAGTTACTTAACAGCTTTTAGTTAGTAAAGATATTCTTTTTGAAATCTCTGAAACTTAACAAACCACTGGATCACGGGTCAAGATTACAAAGACATAAGGTACCACTCTTTCTAATGTATTTCTAGTAAAAAGTTTCCATAAAGAAACAAAATCCAGCCAACTGATATATTTCATAACTCCAATAATACAAATATTAACTAACACCACAGTTGGCCTTAGTGCTTCAGGATTAGGAATGAAAGAATGACTTCATAAAATCAAATGACATTTGGGGATATTTCTCCTGAATTGATTACACTTATATACCTGTAGAAGATCAATCCTAAATCATAAGTATTACTTCTTGACAACTATTCCTTGGTGAATATTACTGTGTCTTCTGAATTCAACTAGGTTTGGTATTTATTGCCTGCCTTTTTGTACATCCTCAATGGTTTTCAGAGTTGGAGTTGGATAAGTTCTGTACAACATGTTTCCCCTTGAGAAATTACTAGACATATTAATTCATTATCAATCAGTGCCCTAATGGTATCCTGATTCTCTACACTTGAGCAAGTTCATGTCCTTCCTACCAGAGAACAACACAGGAAGGTGTGCAATATGCTTCATTAAATGGCTGCTTGCTATGTTCCCCAATTTTAAATAATGATCTGCCCATAAGTGTGTGCTAATTTTTTAAATAAACATAAAAGTAACATGATAGAATGTAGTGGATAAGAGATATGCCTTTAAAAAGAAAAAGTGTTTCTAGCAATTTTTTTAAACAAGTATGTCTAAAATCTGCTTTTAGTACTGAGATAGGAGTTTGGAATGTTATCTGGATGTGTTCCAGGGAGAAATAATAAAACAAACAAGTGAAATAAATTGCATTCTTCCATCCCCCAAGTTTTTGGCTGTGGTCAACAATGAAAATAAATATGAAACGAAAAAGAAACTATTACAACATTACAACTGAATTTATTTTAGTTAGCATAGTTCTCAGCTGTTGGGAAACTAAGTGGCATTTACAAAATAAGAAGAAAGCAAGAACACAGGGGAGTGATTAGGTGCCCAAAACCATTCCCAAGATACTGTGAAAATTATAAGGCAATACTTTTCCAGCATTTGTTAGAATCAGAAGTTAACCCCCCAGACACTTGCTGCCTTCTCATCACACTTCATAACCCTAAAACATGACACATTTGTATTAACTGAAACAGCTGTCAAATGGAAGAAATTTTAGAGTATATAGAAGTCAACTCCATGGTATGATACAGAAACTTCCAGCCAAGGCACATTCCCTCGGCTCTCAAGACCATTTCAGCTGCCACATCTCTTCCTAAAACAGATGGCACATGGAGTATAATTCTGACATTTGTCTCCCTTGTGATCCCAATAACAATTCTAAAACACAGATATATCACACTCCACTCAACTAAGGCATAAGCCTCCTCATCTGGGGCACTCCATCAATTTTATAAAAGTTCATGCTTACTAATACATAAAACATCAACAACATACAGATATTGGAGTATGTTATAATATGTAATGTTAAAAAGGAAATATGTGATGTGTGTGTGTTTATGGTAGACATAAACTACAGAAAATTAATATAAATGTTAGTGACTAATTATAAAGTGAACTGGGATGTGAGTGTTCATTCCATAAATATGGGGAAATGTACACTACACGTTAGAGAAGACTCTTATCAAATGCCTCAGTGGAAAACAACAATGCAGGTAAAAGAAAAGACATGCGATAGTAACACAATATTAAATGGAAAAGCTATAGTAACTTTAGATTTCACTGCAAAAATCAAAGTTGACCATGGAATAGCCATGCTAAAAATGGAAACTCCTGTTCCCAGATTCCTTTGAGATGTATACAAACTCCCATGATGACTAACATGGCCAGATCCCATTCCGGATATGTGCTTTTGTTACACTGATTCTTACAAGGCCACGCCTTCATTTTGGTGCTTCTGCCTGAGACTTTCAGAAGGAACACAAACCTGATCACATTGGCCCTCAAGCGTCTTTCCTTCTCTGATGAGGAGTGGCATCAGCGTAGTCATCGCTGCTTTAACATGCCATGAACACCCACGCTTCACATTGATCTCACTTCCTCTGCTTTAGGCTCCTTTCTCTATCCATTCCCTTTGACAAAGCATGGTGATCTACTTATAATTCAAGGGAGAACTCAGTTATCATTTATTCTGTGAATTATTTCCAGATCACTGTAATCAGAAACTGTGAATCTTGTTAAATTCTCCAAGTATTCAATTATTTATACTGTAATATTCCCTAAGATATCCTGCTTTTTCATTCTTAACAGTTAAAACCATCTCACTAAATTTTAATAAGTATTGCTTTCAAACTAACAAATAACAAATAAGCAGAAGTGAAGTGATCTGAAATGCAGGTGACTAATAAAGACTCTGCAAGTAAAATGATAGAATACGCCTTCTCATTGTTCTTCAATGATGGACATAATGCTGGCAATTGGGTCTGACTAGTTTGGACTCATTCAGTGGATCTATTGGATTCATTCAGTGGTTCTGCAAGTCCTTTGTGAGCAGAAAGGTCATTAATCCCAAACCAGTAGTTTCTAAATCTGGGGATACAAAAAATTTGCCTAGATTTTTTTCCATTATTTATTTTAGTTACTTGCATGTCATTGCCAGAGCTTAGCGCAAGATTTACCAAATCTTAACAAATCCAGGAATGTGATGCAGAGACCTGTGTCTTAAAAGCACCAAATGTTCTCAAGGCTTGGTGCTACTTTGGGAATTCTAACCTAAGAATACATTCTTATCTATTTCACTGCGTGGGATCTAGGGCAATGAGAAAACTAAAACACATCCCACTACTTTATTCAAAGACAAGAGGTAATTCTTTGGTGCTGAGGTAGAAGCTGCTCTAGAGTTTCCCTATATTTCACAACAGAAAGCTCATTGTCCAGATTCCAGAGCAATAGCTGTCACACCAAGTGCCCGCAGATACCCCAGAGGCATGGCACTGCGGAGTACAGCACAACTGTCTTGTTACCAATGCAACTCCCTTCATTGGGCATGCTTTTCATTATTCAAAATATTTTTTATTTGAAAGGGACAGTTACAGAGAGAAAGAGAAACAGAGAAAGATCTTATATCTGCTGTATTGAGTCCCCAAATGGCCACAATGCTGGAGCTGGGCCACTCTGAAGCCGGGAGGTAGGAGCGTCTTCTAAGACTCCAACACGGTGCAGGGCCCAAGGCATTGGGCTGTTCTTCCCTTCCTTCCAAGATTACCAGCAGGAAGTTGGATTAGAAGTGGCACAATTTGGATAGGACCTGGGGGATCTGACACGGTAGCCTAGTAGCTAAAGTCCTCACCTTTCATATGCCAGGATAACATATGGGTGCCAGTTCTGATCCCTGCAGCCCTGCTTCCTAACCAGCTCCCTGCTTGTGGCCTTGGAAAGCTGTCAAAGACGGCCCAAAGCCTTGGGACCCTGCACCTGCGTGGGAGACCCAGAAGAGGCTTTGGGCGCCTGGTTTCAATTGGCTCAGCTCTGGCTGTTGCACCTGCTTAGGGAGTGAATCAGCAGATGGAAGATCTTCCTCTTTGTCTCTCCTGCTCTTCATATATCTGATTTTGCTATAAAAATAAAATAAATCTTAAAAAAGAGGACAGGACCTGGCATCCAAATGGGATGCTGGCATTGCATGTAGAGGATTAGCCTGCACCACACTCAAGAGATTTTATGACTTCTCCTAATTAAAAAACAATGACATAAAAACCCAAGTAACTAGACTAGATTTTTTTGTCACCTTATAGGAGATTCCTTTCTCCTGGTAGGTTGCTGACAGACGATACTAATAACCAACTACAATAAAAGCAAAAACAGAAAAGAGAATGTTAAAATTTTAAACTATATAATATTTTCTCTAAACTTAAGTTTACTATTTATATGAAAGCTATCGCTTTCTTTTCCTTTTGCTACCTGTGTTATAACATGTGATATTTATGTGAAATATTCACAAAGTCATCATCCTGATGGATGTTACCAGAATAAAAAACATTTTTCTTTTCTAAAATATGCTTTTATTTGTATTGACACACTTATAGACTGCAGTATAACATTTTAATATATGCATGCAATGTGTAATGATTAGCTGGGTGTCACTGGCATGTCTATCAGATATTTGCTATTTCTTTCTGCTCGAACATTCAAAATTTCCTCCACTAGCTGTTTGAAATACGCAATTAATTATTGTCAACTGTGGTTATTCTACTGTGATAGAGAATATTAGAGATCAGAAAAGTTAAAAATGTGCCTGATGCTTGACTACACTGCTGGGACAACAGCTGGAAAACAGTTGTCACACATGCTGGAAATAACTTTACTCCAGGTCAGTATCATCATTCAGGACTTTTTTGTGTGTTTGTTTTTCTAAGTCCTGAAAGAGACGGAAAAGGGATTCCCTTTGCCATATTGTATCTACACACGTCCTTTCAATCTTAAAGCTTCCAGAGAGATCAACTCATAACTTAACATGTGTCAATGTAGCATTAGTTTCTTTTAAAAATTTTAATTAATATAAAGAAATGCATTTTATGCATTTCAGGCAATTCTAGGAAGGTATCCATGCTTTCTTCCCTCATTCCTTCTTTTTCTTCTTCTTTTTTTAACATCATTTTTTTATATTTTTGCCTTAGCATGCTTTCAAAATACTTTGTGAAGGCTACCCCTCAGAGCCATGTTGAAATCCACGTCAAATTCTGGTTTCACATTTCAAAAGATGTGATTAAGGGCACATCTGTGAATCAGGCCTCTTGCCAAAGTAGTAGTTTCCTAGATAGAAGATGACACGAAAAGGAAAATCAAACCGAACCACAACAAAACAACACAGAAAGTCAGAAAACAGAAAAGTAAGAGAAACTGCACACTCTGGGATTTACTCATGACTGAGAGAAGTGAGGAGAGCAGAAGCAGGGGGCTGTGGGAAGAGAAACACACAGGGTGGGGGCATTACCTCGGGCTTCAGTAGGCACATGGTTATTCTCAGTCACGTTAATTAAGCGCTGTGCATGGTGCCTACGCATAAACAAAACCAGATGTTTAAGATGTGGTTCATCCATTACTCTATATTTGCTCACATCCCCTCCTGCTCTCCTATATACCTCTTGCAAAAAAATTGGCTTTTGGCCTTAACACCAGGAGAGAGAAGACAGAATGGGGCAAAAATATATAAGTGGTATGGCTATAGCTTTACTCTGCTCTTGATAAACGACTGTTGATGTGTGATGTATACATTTGCTTTTATAACCTTGATGAAGGAAAGCTCAGAATTGCTGTGTGTGTTGTTGTTGTTGTTGTTGTTTTTGAGGCAGCTGAAGTTCTTAAAGAATTATTTATTCATCATGCATTCATAAATTTCTCATGAAAAATTGCAGAATTGCCAAGTAAGTATAAACAAGCCTTAACTGTCATCCTCTGCTCCGTGTAAATGTGTGCAAACACAGTGTGTTTGTGCCTAATCTGTGTGTTTACGGAAATGTGTTGATGCATGTGGAGGAAATCATTTCATAGAATCAGGGTCATTTGTTCCACCTTTATAAGTAAATTTCCCAATTCATTTTCTTAATTATATTTGTCCCAAAATACTTAGAAAATCTTGAGGTTAAAAGAAAGAAATTCTGTGTTAACACAAACTTAAATAAATCTCCTTATCGTGAATTTTCAGTCTTTAATACAATGATAAATACTGCAACTGTTCAAAAATGAAGTGAGTGGGATTAAGATATGGCACAGTGGTTAAGTTGCTGGTTGGGAAGCCTGTATCCATAGCAGAGGGCTTTGTCTGAGTTCTACCCCCACTGTTTCCGATCCAGCATCCTGCTAAAGTACCCCAGGAGGCATTAGATGATGGTCAAGTACTTAAGTCCCTGCCACGACCTAGGGGACCACTCTGCAATTCCTGGCTCCTGATTTTGGCTTGAGTCAGGTCTTCTAGGCATTTAGTAAAGAACAAACCAGAGAATAGGAAATCTTTCTCTTTTCAGTATCTCTCTCACTCACTTTGCCTTTTGAAATAAACACATACACAAATACATGAATAACTAGTTCTGAGAAGAAATTAATATGTTTATGAGTAAATCTCTCAGAATTAGTTATTCAGAATCTTGCAAAATAATTTGTGAGGATGGTAACTTTTAGGGTATGGCACGGGAAATGCTAACTCAAATTAACCCAATCTCTGGTTAAATTTTCCTTGTGTGAAGACAATCACTGCTTTGCAAAAGAATTCATTCTGTGCTACGAAAGTTCCAAGCCAAAAGATAATATTTTCCTTTCAATGAACCATGATCTACTTCCTAAAATGTACACTGTTGCTTCTGGTTTTTCACTTAGAAAGTACAAAAATAAGGTTAACGTAATCCCTTTTCCCTATGAGAGCTTTTGAGAGATTTCAGAGCACAATAATCATATTCCCACTAAAGCTTTCATTTTTCCAGAAATAACATTACCAGTTCATAAATGAATGTGTCCAATTACAAGATCTAACTATCTTTGTTGAGACAAGGCATCCAGAAATGAATACAGAAATTCAGACAGACTTCTAGAGGTGTAGCCCCAAAGCTCCTTAATTTGTAGACTTTTATGTTAGTTTTTATCCAACATGTCTCATTATTGGTGCACTGAAACTTTCAAGTCTTTAAAAATGGAATAAGTCAATTCCCTACAGTCCTACAGCTGGCTGTTCACTTATTTGTGTGTATGCAATTTTTTTTTAGGAATATTAGGGAAAAAAGATTTCTGGAATTAATTTACCTTGCTTTATAGAGACCTAGGTTAAGAATAATTGGCTAATTTTTCTCCATTACTTCTTTCATTGACTTGTTTCAATCGCATGTAGATTTCATAACTTCAAAAGAATCACAGCGATACCCAGAAATTCACAAGTAATGGCCTCCCTCTGGCATTATACTAACAAGTTATTTGAAGCCTGGTAAATCCTTTCAATCAGGTACAACCCAACATAATTTGTCCAGCTGGTCATAACTATCAAATAATTTATGAAATTAAGATTTCAATCTTTATGGGCCAGCACAATGGTTCACCTGGCTAATCCTCCAGCTACAAGGACCAGTATCCAATATGAGCATTGATTCATGTCCTAGCTGCTCCATTACCCATCCAGCTCCCTGCTTGTGGCCTGGGAATGCAGCAGATGGTGGCTCCGAGCCTTGGGACCTTGCATCAGGAACCCTAGGACCAGGAGCTCCTGGTTCTTGGCTGTGGATGAGCTCAGCAGTGGCTGTTGCTCCCATTTGGAAGTGATTTAGTGGATGGAAGATTTTTCCATTTCTCCTTCTCTTTGTAAATCTGCCTTTCCAAAAAAATTTTTTTTTTAAAAAGAAACAAAAATTAATCTGTACCAAATTCCTAACCTGTAAACTTAAGTAGCTCATTCTCAAAGCTATAGATAACACTATTATTATTAATTCACCATCTATGTCATAAATAATACAATCTTCATGCAGTTTGATTTGTCATAAGCATAGCAACAGAATACTACTGGCAATTTGTGTAGGTACAGCTTAGGATCTGCAGTAAGGCTGTTACTAATTGGGAAGATTATTGTGGATAATAGAGAGGGAGAAAGCAGTTGAAAACTTAATCTTGGTCATGAATAACTAGTACACATTAAAATTGTTTTATTTTTCTCTATGAAAAATGTGACTGGCTAGAAAAATAATTATGCAGGACTTCATGTTAAGCAAAACAAGGCTGGGGGCCCAGCGAGACAGTATAGCAATTAAATCTTTGCCTTGCGTATGCTGGCATCCAATATGGGTACGGGTTTGTGTCTGGATACTCCTCTTCGCTCCAACTCCTTGATTGTGGCCTGGGGAAGCAGTCAAGGATGGCCCAAAGTCTTGAGACCCTGCACCCACTTGGGAGACACAGAATAAGCACCTGGCTCCTGGCTCTCAGTTCTGGCTATTGCTTCCATTAGGAGGAATCAATCAACAGAAGGAAGATTTTTGTCTCTCCGTCTCTCCGTACACCTGACTTTCCAATAAAAATTAAGCAAATCTTTAGAAAGAAAAAGAAGCAAGTGTTTAGTGTACGTCGGAGTAGTTGAGTTTGATTCCTGTCTTCTGATTCCAACTTCTCAATGCATACCTTGGAAGGCAGCAGCAAGGACTCAAGTACTGGAGTTCCTGCCACCAGCAAGGTGGAGCTGGATCCCGGTCCTGTCGCTACACTCTGATTTGGTCTTTGCCCTGTCCTTTATGGGCATTTGAGGAATGAACCACTGGGTGGGAGCCCCCTCCTCTTCTTCTCCTCTCCTCCTCTCCTTCTCCCACTTCTCTTTCTGTTCTGTTTCCTTCTTTGGCTACCAATATGTCCATGTTTTCTCTGTCTTTCAATACATTTTTTAATAATGTGCACTCAATCTTTAATCAATGCAATTCAACATGAATAAGGTGAAATACTCAGCTCCTTTTCTATATCACTATACTCCACATTTGAAAACCAAATAGAAAGTTTGGGAATTCAGTAACTGAAATAATAAGCCTTAAAGAGCTTTGATAAATAATATGATGGCTTAGATTAAACTATTTTGAAAATGCTTCCACTAGGTTAATTCGACTGTCTTCTAGCTGATCTGCAAAATTTCCTACAATTTCACTGGAACAGAGAAAAACAACAACAACAACAACAACAACTAGGAGCCTGTAATACTTGTTCATCCTTTTTAAGTATAACACTTACTTTCAAATCACTTTCTCTCCCCCAAGACCGAATCTGCCAGGTTTCAACCCACAATGCATTCCTGCAGCTGGGTGAGGATCCCCCAAGAAGGGGCGGAAAAAATAGAAGTGCTGAGGGAGGCATTTTATGGGAGGCATTTCAGCTGAGGGGGAGGATGGAAACTTTTTGAGTACAAGGACTTCCTGTCTCAGGCATGGGAATGCCATTTGACAGACTTCCTCCCCCATTTGTTTTAGTCACTCTTCCAGAGGAGCCATTCCTTCTAAAAAGCTGGAAAAAAAGGTCTTGAGATAATACAACATGTCAGGCATCTTAACGACGATGGCTCTTTCAGCCCATTATTTCACCTCTGATCCCTTTCCTGAAAACTGGTTGGCCATCAGACCTAGGAACATCAGAAACGGCCTCTCCACTTGTTCTTATGGAAAGAAATTAAGGAAATTAAACTAAAAATTTCTCTTCACACTGTAGAGTCATATTTACCTTCCTCATCTCAGTCTGAATTCTAAAAAGTTCTCTTCAAAAAAGCCCTCCTTAATTATTAGCACCCAAAGAACACACTTACAGAATTATTTCACAGACAATACAAAATGAAAGTCAATCAGGGCCAATGAGACAGTTTAACTGGGTAATTCTCCACCTTGAAGTACTGGCACCCCCTAAGAGCACCACTGCATGTCTGGGCTTCACTTCCTACCCAGCTCCCAGTTTATGCCCTGGGAAGGCAGCAGAGAGGATGTGCCAAAACCTTGAGACTCTGCACCTACGTAGGAGACGCAGAGCAGGCTCCTGGCTCCTGGCTTCAGATTGTCTCCAGTCCAACTATTGTGGCCCTTCGGGGTGTGAATCAATGGATTGAAGATATTTCTGGCTCTCCTTTTCCCTGTAAATCTGCATTTGCAACAAGGAAAAAGAAAAAGCCAATTTTCAAGTGCATTGGTTTTCCCAGAGCCTTTGTTCTTTCCTATATATTCTGCATGGGAGTTGTCTTTCCTGGTATACACAGGGTGTATAACATGTACATTGCATGATAAGGAAACAGAAAGCCAGTCAGGACTCAGCAACAAGCTGAAATGATGCATTTGAGAGTTAGGAATAATAATAAAGATACACAGAATGTAGGCTGTTAAGTTCAGGAGTCTCCTTCTTACTGACCCAAGTTTGTTTTGGTTTGAATACAAAGTTCCAGAGTTTTCCAAGCTGATTTGCTTCTGCCAAAGTTCATTATAGTTAACCTTTAACTCACTTTGAAATATTGAACTTCACATGGGTGCACTGTGCATTTCATCCCGTGTACCTGGATAACAAGCACTGTGGCAAAGCAGTTTTCCAATTTATCATAACAAGATTTTTCAGATGTTAAACAAAATGTAAGAACTTTTATCAGCCAGGAAGTGCTACTTTTTCCCTTGCTCTAGTTTCATATAACACCAAAAGAGTCAGTTTTTAAATATGCAAGGACATTTTTGATACCTTTGCTTGATACTGTGACGCTCTGGAAAAAAAAAAAATATGTTTCCAGGATTAAGCAATGGCAATGGCTCCATTTCACAAAACATCCACATTCCCTTTATGAAGGTCAAAGATTTTATGTAGATGTTAAGGTGAGTAGGAACAAAAGTGACTATGGATCCCAAATGGAACATACAATATAAGTATCCTTGTAAGGAGAGACTTAAGGGTTCTTTCTCACTCTTGCTCAGCTCCTTTTTCTCTCTCTGTCTTCCTCTCTCTCTCACATGCACACAAGGAAAGACCATGTCAGGTAGCAGAGAGAACATGGCAATTTGCAAATCAAGCAAATGACCCTAACCAGAAACAGTAACACCCGAATCCTTCACCTTGATTGTCTAGCTTCCAGAACTGTGAGAAAGTGAATGTCTATTATTTAAGTCAATCAGTCTGTGGTATTTTGTTATAGTAACTAGAGCCAATGCTTCTAGTCAGGTGATTAATATAAGCCCATATTGCACTGATTCAAAAATTAGATGAAAAATATGTAGCATTAAACTGGACCTTTTGATATGCATTTTAGGAATTTTTTGATATCTTTGCTTTACTCAGAACACTTGATACTGGGACTCTATGGGAAAAAAAATACATAACTATAGGCAACATAATTTTGAAAAGTCATGGATGATAACTTGGCTCAATCCCTCCCTTCTTACACAGTATTAAACTATGACTGTCCAGGTTCCAACAGAAATAATGGCCACTCATCCAGCTGCAGTTTCAGTGGGATTCCTTAAAAAGCCCAGCACATAAATCCAGGAGACGGGATCAGAAAAGCTCACAGAGCTGCTCTGGGCCTCCTCCCTCTTCTGCTGCCTTTGGAAATGTCCTCACCCCCAGGCTCGGTTCAGCTCTACTCTGTGTTACAAAGGATACACATCCCTGGCCTCAACTCTCAACAGACCTCCTCCTTCACCACAGACTAGAAAGACATTTTTGGAAAATGTGACCTCATCCTAGGGTAACGGAGGTTTCATTTATAGCATCCTGAGCATTTTCGAAGCTGCTGCCAACTGTTGAGGCCTGGGAGGAGAGAGAAGGGGAATTAGAGCCTGTGCTCTACCCTCTGGAGGTAGAATTTAAAAGGGATGTCTGCACACCCTACACATCAGTGTAGCAAAATTGGACAGACTTAAATATCTTCTTTTTCTATTTCCTGTTCATAATGACGGGTAGCTGGAAATCCTTCCACGTGACCTGTGATCCTCACAGCAACGGAGGGATCGCCTTGGAACTGGTTGGAAATAGTAATCCCAAACTCCAGCCTAGATGTCCTGAGTCAAAACAGCATTTTCACAAATCCCACTCCCAGGTGTTTTGCACGTGAAAGCTCGAAACGCAGAGGCTTCCAGAGATGGGGAAAAGCCTGCAGGAGGTTCAGTCCCAGAGCTATATCTGACCCTACTGGTTTTGATTCACCCTCATGCTGCCTCTCACAGCTGGCTGCAAATGGCCAGTTCTGTTTTCCTGGAACCGGAATCCTGCACCACTCCTCTATTTTCAGAGATTGTTTGATTCTCTGCTATGTCTATGAGGAGTGACAGTCATAGTTCTGGGGCTCTGAGAGCAAAGAAGTTCCCTGAAGATGGGAGCATAGAGCAAATAGAGGTGGTCTGGATGGGGATTCTTTGTTTAAGCCAGCGTTTTAAAGCTATTTGCATCTCAGTGAAAACCCCAAAAGCACTTTCCCCTAGAAACATGATAAAACAGGAGAAAAGCGAAAGAAAAGTTTCTATGGTAGAAACTATTAGAGTGTAAGGAAGATAGGAGAGGGTCCCTGTTGGGTAATTTTCATCCTCTTCATTTTTTTCTCTGTCTCTTCTAAAACTAAGGCATGGAAGATGTTGGATATAAAAAAAGCCATAAATGAGAAAACCATTCTGGATTTGGTTGCGGAAGAGACAGAAGCAGCTCAGGAAGATTCCCCACTGCATGAATGGCCCTTCCCGCCCCCCTTTGTTTCCCTCACACTACATCCCCCAAAAGAGCACAAAGCATGTGGAAATGCCCAGTATTCACTGAAATGTTCTTATCAAAATTACTTAATAGATTGCACATACCTTTAGCCACACACCCTTGAGGAACCAGCAATATGCATTGCACGCACAAGATTGTTACCCCTTGCCTATCAACTGGCTTATGTAAAACCATCTCTCTCTCTTTTTTTTTCTGAAAGGTTGGTGATAAGTTATACTTTCTTGTATATAGGCCAGCAACATTTAACATATTTCTTATTGATCAGCTTTTTTTAACCATGAAGATAATGGATACCGATGACATTCTCTTTCAAAAAGATTAGATGTATTCCTATAATCAAGGCACAGACTGCTGGGAACCAAAGAACTTTTGTACTTTCTGAGTCTCAAACAAGGATCAGAGTTCATAAGAGGAATGAAGAGCAAAAGATCCAAGAATGCTAGAAAAAACTTGGTCACAAAATCAGAGCACAAATAGCAGATGACCAAGATTAGAAAGGGTGAAATGTTTGTATCAACTTAAAAGAGTAAAAGAGACTTAATTGCTGAAAGCTGGAGTGGAAGGGGCCCCCTGCTTTGCTGGTGCAGACAGCTTGTTAAAGGGAGGATTCGAAATAGTCAGAAAATCCAGCTTTCACTGGAGCTACTGCTGTTATTTTAACCCTGTGCGAAAGGTCACCATGTTTTGTCCCTGATAATACAAGAGTGCCAGGAAAAGAACAGAGTCGTACTAAGGAAACTTGGCCAGATTTAGTGCAGGGAGAAAAGTGACTGTCGTCAGAAAGTCTTTGTAGGGACACATGGTGGCTTCCTTCTTCCCTTCCTGTACTTTCATCTTCTTGCTTTGGGAGAAGTTGGCCAATCTTACTGGAAACCAACAATGCACATTTGGTTGTGGAAGTTCTGTTTTGATTTTCATCTTTGTGAATTGCTTCTTGCTACTCAAAGCTTCCTTGGACAGCGGCTGGACCACAGAGTGGAAGCAGGTTCAGGCAGGCGACACCTGACTTATGTATGACAGCTTACATGGCAGTGCCTTTATATTTTCTACTTCTATATCCTTGTGAACATGTTTTTAGCATCCACCAGTATATGCCAAAAAGTTGTCTATGGTTACACCTGTCTCTGCCACAGAGAGTGAACCTCTTGAGAGTCAAGTCTGCATAATCTACACTTTTATACTGCGGGTGCACATAGTAGGTGGTAACTATGTGCTTTGCGACTGTGTTGCCTGTGAGGAGTCTGTAGGAGCAAAGAACCCCAGCACAGCTGTACTAGGCGGCATCAAAGTCATATAATTGCCATTCAGCATTGGGTGATGGAAAATGGGAAAGGTCACTGGTTTTGGTTATGGAAATCCTTTTCCTCTGCATCTCCAGCCATACTGTCATGCTGAAGCAAATAAAGGAATGGGAAAATTGAACTGCGAGGACTGAAAAAGTGACATTCTCCAATTCATCACTATATCCTTTCTGCACTGCAGTCCTTCCTTGTCCTTCCCTTCATTAATATCCGCCATGTGTGCTCCTCACCCACCAATCACACTCAGCACCAGCTTCCACTAATGCAGATAGTGTCTTTACTATGGGATAGAAGAACTGATTGCGATAAGGGATCATCCTTTCAGTGCCCTGCAAGAATCCAAAGATACTCTTATTTGCAGCTCATCCAAGTGACATCTTGTTTCCCTCACTATGGAAGTGAGGATCCTTACCTATAATCTAAGATTTGCAAGGGCAAAGGGTACTATGATGCCACATGACACTGGAAACCCTGACAATTACAGTTCCATTTTAGGGAGAATATGTAAGAGATTAAAGGACAGGAAACTCGAAGGAATATGTACTGATGAGAAATTAAGATTTTGGCTAAAATTGATCATTTTCGTGTTAAAATAAATTTAAGGCAATTAATTTAAGAATTCAAACATTTTGATGAACAGCTTGCTTAAGATTAATTCAGTACTTGAGAAATGTTGGAGTATTGCAACAAATAGCCTATCAGGGTTGTCCTAAAGCAGCCATTGGAGACACCACATATGCTGAAATCTGTTGCTTTGGAAGTTCCTAAATTGCCTTGAGATTAAGCAAAGGCCATGGCCATACAAAAATTCAACATCTGTCACTACTAATGACGTATTTGGCTAAGCGTTATTCCAAGGCATCTATTTAAAATTAGGCTTGAGATTTGTAAGGAAGCTTGCATCCAACTTGCAACTCATTCAAGAGCAAGAACTGCCAAGTTTCTGGAGTTACAATTGAGCACAAATTCTGCTCAAGTTCACATATTAAATTTAAGGGAATTAATGGCACCATAAATGCCAAATCTGCCTTATGAAAATTTTTTGGATATTTTAAATGAATAATTAGTGACTCACACATGCATTTCCTATTTGAATCCTTTAATTCCAATTTTTTATTTTTGTTTTATTGTATTTTGGGTTTTTGATTGTCAGAGACTTCAGTGAAGTCACCGTTCTTCTGTTTGCAAGGATTAAGTGAGGCTTTGGATCTCAGTCTCCTGGTCTCACATTTGCTGTGATCTCTGCTTCCTCAGGATATCCCCAAGAGTCAAAGCCAAGTTTGCAGATCAACTGTAATTTGGTGTTGTTTTGTCATACCACTTCATGTCAGGGAAAGCATGATAACAAAAAGAAAAAAACAGAGGGGTGCCATAAATCTAAAACTAATTATTTGGTTAGAATGATAAGGAAGGGGAAAGTAGGGATGAAAGCAACAAGTGTATACTTTTTAAAACATTATTTATTTGGATTTCCCTTAGGGAACACAAATGACCTACTCCAGACATGACTGAAGGATTCTAAGAATGTCCAGTGTTTCCAGCCACACTGCACATGAAAGTGAGATTGAGCTGAAATTAATAATAAAACTGAAACAACTCCTTTCTCTCCTCTCCCTCCTTCTCATGTGTCCTCTATAACCTAAGAATTCCTCCAGTTCTTTTCTGTGCACCGTCACACAGCGTCAACATGATATATTATGCTAGGAATTTCCTGTATCAATCCCAACTGAGGTATCAGTATCATCCACAGGAACACAGAGTCCATTGGAAGGTTGATGCCTGAGGCTTATGAGTAAGTTTTCTTTCATGAATTATCGGTCGGTATTTTTACTGCAAAATCTTCCTAAGAAGTTGGCAGTGTGGACAACAGTCTAATGAAAGTGACAAATAATAGACTGGCACCAGGATGATGCCACAAACATGGCCTCAACAACAAGATTTTAAGACATCCTCCTCCTATACTGACAAAATACGCTAAACATTGAAACTACTTTTCTGCCATACTGTCTACCATTCTTTGTTCTGCATTCCCCCACAAATACCATTCCAAAACCTTACCTCATTTCTTCTTTTTGAAAAAGCTATAGATTTATTTTGAAATTCAAAATTTGAAGGAGAGACAGAAAGACTATCCCACCTCTGACTTAATTTATCTAAGTCTTCCACGTGAGTGGCAGAGTCACGAACATGCAGACCATGGTCTACTGCACATTAACAGGAGGCTGAATCAGAAGTGGAACTGTTGTGACACAAACTAGTGCCAACACAGAAAGCTGACATTACTGGCTGTGGCTTTATTCAGTACACCACATTACTGTCCCTGAGTTCTGCCTCCTTTCTAACTCCTCAGAAAGCCAGTGCTAGTTAAATGTTCTGCTAATAAATGCATAATTGTTTCCGATAGTTCTTAGGAAAAACAGATTGTAATGGGATGAAAAGGACATAAGCCAGGATCCAGGCAAGTTTGGATTCAAATCTATTATATTCCTAATGGTTTTCAGAAGGTTCCTAAACAACACAATAAAAAAATAGCAACTACTTTCAGTTGTAAGAATTACATGAAATAAAGCAAATGAAATGCCTGATATTTACTGACTGCTCAGTAAATGATACTTGAATTTTCTTCCTCTTCAAAGTGTCTTCTTGATATGTTAACTTCCTTTTATAGCTTCAATTTGCTTCTGTTCCCCAACAAGCAATATTTGAAGACAATTACATTTCTTCCAAAACTCCTGCTGCTCCTGCAGCTGCCTGAAACATTTCTTTCCATGGCTTATCATACTCACCTTGTATCATTTTGTTCATGTAGCAGGCTCACTCAAAATCAGGTTGAAATACTATGTAGTTCTTCTAGAAGTCTCGCCTACTCACTTCAGTCCTAACGTCTCCACTCTGAATATAAGAGCTTTTTGTGTTTTTCATTTCTTTTCCTACTTTCCAATTCCAATCTCTGTACCTCAAAGAGTTACATGTGTTAGATCGTACAAGTCTATATCCTTGAAGAAAATGTCACTGATAACTCTCAGGTCTCGGTATGACTTGCGTAGAATATAGTCCTCTTTACAAATAAAAATTCAGCATACAATAATTTTCCTTGAGGCTGGCATGTGGTGTAACTGGTAAAGCTCACTTGCAAAGCTAACATCCCATATGAATACCAGTTCATGTCCTGCCTATACCATTTCTGATCCAGCTACATGCTAATGTCTTCAAAATAGAAACAGAAAGTTGCCTAAGTACTTGAGATTCTGCCCCTTGACTGCCATGTGGGAGTTCTAGAAGAAGTTTGCGATTCCTGGCGTGGGATCAGGCCAGTCCTGGATTTGCAGCTATTGGAAGAGTAAATCAATAAATGGAAGGTCTATCACTCTCTCTGTCCGTGTGTGTGTGTCTGTGTGTGTGTGTGTTCAATTCTGCCTTTCAAATAAGGAAATTAAAAAAAAAAAAAGAATTTTTCTCACTATGTAGCTACTAGTAGTAAGTGAAACCTGTGGCCTATCCATTTACATACATTTACCTTTTTCTCTAGCTCTGATGTTGTGAGTTCAATGAATATCCAATGCACACTTAGGAAAAACAAGCCTGACATTATTATCAAAGTTGTATATAGCATTTTACACACCAAGAGAGATCTTTTGTGTTGGAGTCCAAACTTTCGCCTAGTAGTTATGTGACCTTGGTAAAGTTACTTAATATTTCTATACTCTGGTTTTATCATCTATAAAATGAGACCAATATCTTGCTTTAATTTTTGAGTCCTTTCCTCCTGCCCATCCCCATAATGCCATATTGCCAAACTCTGCTGTCTAAAAATCACCAGGTGTTTTAACAGGAAGCAAAATTCCAGCATAATGAATGCTTTGAAAGACAATAAGAGCATAGGATAGTCTAAGATTTGGGAGCAAGACTTTACCAGAAGTTGGTAGTCAGGAGCCTTGTACAAATTCTACTGGACAAATTTGTTTATGTTTAGTTTTAAGCTTCTTCACTTATTCTAAGAATTTCATCATCATTCTTCTACTAAATCAGCCTATTTGTAATCATATCTCACTTATCCATAAATGGCACCAAGATGCTTTACTCTAAATGTGGGAGTTCCACCTTTACAAATTGCTTCATTTTCTTAAAGCCTGTTTCTAATGAGCCAGTAATTGATTATTATTAATTACTGTGGTTTATTAAAATATAAATAGCAAAAGACATGTACAGAAAGAATTAATCATTCTCATGCCTAGGCAGAGCGTCTTACTTCCCAGAATGCCAAAGATAAAAATGGAATGTTCTGGCCACAAAGGCATTTTTCTAATGTCTTGCTGTGGTCTGTGCATTTGCCTATTACCTGACAGACAGCTAACCGTTCTCCTTTAAGTAGAACAACCACAGCAGGCACTGTTAGGTTTATGTTATTTTCTACATCCACATATTTTCAAATGCACTCAAATATTAGCAAATATTTAGGCAATTAAAGGATAAATGTCACTTTCCAAGTGGCTTGGCTCCAGACCTTAGAGTATCCTTGGGTGAAGTATTTCAGAACAATAAAATATGTGGTGACACTCTTTAAATTTCTCTTCCTGGGCATTGCTAAGACTGGAGTTTGCAATAAAATAAAATTTCTACCTTTATTATGAGGCCCACTGAGTTACCACCTTCACTAAGTTAGCATCTTTCACTTCACTGATTATAGAGCTAGGGAAAATTAAGGACTCACAATCCCTAGAGGTATCTTCCTAGCTTCAGAGATAATTTTAACATTTGATAGGATATTATTTTGAGTTCCTTTTATAAGTAACATGGTTTATTTTCTACCTTTTTCCAGGCCTTCTCATCTTTATTTAGGTCTTGCAAAGTGCTTCACATATTTTCAGCAATGCAGATGTTGAAGCAGTCCACTACAACAGACCCAACAAATAAAACAAAGCTTTCATTTAAACAAGAGGTAATCTCCCAGTTGGGAGGAAAGGCATGAACAGTTAAACAATCCTGCCAGAATGGGAAAAGAGATAAAGAGGTGACTAGAGAAGGAAAAGTTCCAATATGCAAAGTCATGAAAGTTGAAATTCTGAAAGCAGAAAAACTGAAAACTTCAGGATGTAGACGGCTAGGCACTGCTAGGAATGGCATTCAGCAGAGTTGCACAGAACCAAACAGACAACAAACAAAAAAAAAGAGAGAGAGAGCTACAGATAGTACAGATAGCAAGTACACACGAATTTTTACAGAAGGAAAGGATTTATTTATTTTAATATGAACACATTCAGGTCGATTTGCTTACTGATAGCAATCACACAAGTGTAACTATAGAGAATGTGATCATGTAACAAAACTTTAGGATAATTTCAAGCATGAAATGGAACAGAACCATGATGTAAGTCAAACATTGTGAATTTGTATTGGCCATGCAAAGAACTATCGCTATCCATATTCTCAAAATGAAAAGATAAGTGGATTAGATGAATTGAGGGTGGGAGGATGAGATTTTCTGAAACAATTCTTTCTGTCTTAGAAGTCAAGATACAGAAGTCAGTACATTAGATGATGTAGAAATGATTCATGAAAGTCTCTGGCTCAACTTGCTTCTCTTGAATTAGGAGTAGTTGAGTCCTTAAAGTTTCCAGTGATTTCCTCCTGCAGCTAAGAGGCCTATGTGTAATCTCTGAGAGTATCCAGAGACCTCCCTTCTTATCCTGTTTCTCTGTTTTCTCCTTTTCCTGGATCATTGCAATGAGCTACCCTCAAGGGCCTTCTTCTCATATTAAAAACTCTTGTTACTAACCTTTTATACTAACCAGCTTCTCAAACAACAACAACAAAAAGCCATCTTTAGTGAAAACACATTGTCTGTCCAAACTGAGAATTTCCATTACTTCAAGCTCGTTTCAGATTCCAGTCTTGTCTACTGCTTCACTTTTCATGATTATGCACTGTGCTCACTTCATTAACTCCTGGTTACTGAATCAAATAACTTCATCTTTAAGCTGACAAATACAGCACATCAGATCATGTTGCATGTAAATGGCACAAGAACCTTTTCAATGACTTAAAATCTGCATAAATTAAATCAAGAAAAATAATTTGAGAGATTTTAGAAAGATAATCTTGTACTGTGGATTCTAAAACATGTTTCCACCAGCTCCTAAACCATCATTCAAATTTGAAGTACCTAATTCTCTCCATAAATACCAACATGTTCCAAGATGTCCTATTTGAACTAATGAGCGAAATCAAATCCCTATGACATCAGCTACAGCTATTATCATTTGTCTTAGAAAAACAGTATCTAAATGTTTACTAACTGAATGCTGAAATAAATTCCTGTCATAAGGATTGTGTGAATTTTGAAATCTCTACTACAAATTGCCATAGGGAGTTTTTTTTTTTCAATGTCAGTCTCTAAAAAAATCTGTCATTTGGGATAAATATCGAATTAAACTTAAAATCAATTAAGTTCACTTTCAATTCTAAGGACTTGTGACAACAGTCCACTTTTACTCTAATCCTGACTTATATTAATCAACGAATAAATATTGGTTGAGAGCCAGCATGAATTTCCATTAGAGAAGTTAAACAAAAGATAATTACACTTATTCCAAACTGTTTCAATGGGAATTTTGAAAGCACCATCAGGCTATTTCACTACTTTCCCTTTCAGGAAATTGAAGTCATCATTTTGGTATGTTATTCATGGATTATTCTAGGCATATACACTTTAAAATTAAAAATTGATGCTTAAGAAATGAAAAGACAATATGAGAATCTTTATTAAAAGGATTTATTTTTCTATTGCTTAGGATTAATTTCAAATTGATTCTGGCAAAAAGCTAATCTCAGCTCTGACTATGGGTAATGACAATTCAAGAGACAATGATAAGCAGGAAAAAGACTGCACACCTGTCTCCATAAAATACATCTTATATAGCAAATGAAGAAATAATGAATACCTCAATAAAATGGAGAAAAATACCAACGTTGAGTAATAAATACATTTCTAAATGTTTCCTATGATCTTACCAATATATGTACATTGAGACAATGTAAGGGGCAGGCATTTAGAACCATTTTCACGACATTCCATGGGATGTTTCCATTCCATATTGGAGTCTCTGGGTTAAAGTTTTGCCCCCACTTTTGATATAACTTCCTGATAGTAAATACCATGGGAGGCAACAGGTGATAGTGCCATTACTTGAGTCCGTGCCACCCACATGGGAGGCACAGCTGAAGTTCCAAGATTTGGCTTGATTTAGTTTTTGCTGTTGCAAGCATTGGGGAGTGAGACAGCAGATGTAAGATCTCTCTCTCTCTCTATATCTGCCACTCTCTCTCTCTCTTTCTCTCTCTCTCTCTCTTTGTTGCTAGAGCTTTCAAATAAATAGACACAAACACAATTTTTAAGATTTTCCTTCCACTAATCCACTCCCCAGATGATCACAGCGGCAGAGTCTGAGCTGAGCTGATCTGAAACTAGAAGCTTTTCTGGTTCTTCCATGGGATGCAAGGTCCCAAAGACTTAGGTTAACCTCCACCACTTTCCCAGACCTTAAACAGAGAGCTGGATTGAAAGAAGAGTATCCAGAATACAAACTGGCACACATACTGCTTGCTGGCACATAAAGGTGGAAGATTAGCCTGTTGAGCCATGGCTGAAGCCCCCAGAAACACAATATTCAAAAACAGTTTAAAAAAAAAGTTAAAAAAAAATCAGTGCAAAATAACTTGGAAATCTACACTCAATTTTTTTTCACAAGGCATTTTTATGTAAACTTTGGATTAAACAAGAAGTTGATTTTCACAAAACTTTAGAAAAATACTAAGTTTTAAGCTATAATTATTCATTTAGAAAAGTGTGCTAGAAGACTATTTTATCTTGCTTCCTTTTTTGATAATAGTTAATTAAGTTCCACATAAAATTCCACTGATTAAAAAAGTTGAAAAATTTTCAAATACACAAAACTAATTATTTTTCCTGGTAATTTAAAAATACCTAAACTGAACACACATTAAGTTAACGGTTTAGTCTCAGTATAAATCTGTTATTACAATAAACTCATTCATTCAGTTGTATTGAGTACAATGAACAGTTCCAGACTTGTTTTTCTGAACATGAACATAATTTTAATACCATTTTTAAAAAATACTTGGAAAAGTTACAATATCATAGTGCACATAAAGCCCTTTAAAAATCTCACATCACAGGTTTTAGAGGTTAATGGTGAATATGAACAGCACTATGTTTAGGGAGACCTTCCTTCTTTTTTTAAAGATTTATTTCTTTTCATTGCAAAGTCAGATAGATAGAGAGAGGAGGAGAGACAGAGAGGAAGATCCGTTCCATTGATTCACTCCCCAAGTGTCCACAACAGCCAGAGCTGCATGGATCCAAAGCCAGGAGCCAGGAGCTTTTCTGGTTCTCGCACACAGGTACAGGGTCCCAAGCCTTTGGCACATCCTCACTGCTTTCCCAGGACACAAGCAGGGAGTTAAATGAGAAGTGGAGCTACCGGGATTAGAACTGGTGCCTATATGGATCCTGGTGTGTTCAAGGCGAGGACTTTAGCCACTAGGCCACTGCACCAGGCCCAGGAAGACCCTCTTAACAGAGGAATTCAGTACTAAACAGGCTACACAAACAGAAGCAAGCGTGATTTTTTGCTACTGGTTCTGTTACCATCTTGCACGAAGTTCTTCAGTCACATCTCAGAATGGCTTGAATTTCAACATAAATACCATGGTAAAGAATTTGAAATGTAATGATGCATTTGGGTTAGTGCTAATCGTAAAACTTATTACCTGAGAACTTGGGAAGCTGAAAATGCTTTTGGTGAAGTATTACTACAAAATCAATTATCTTCACAGATAGAAAACATTTTTTTAACTAGCAGTTTCCTTCTGCAAGGCATGTAAAGCAGTAATAGTGTTATTCAAATTCAAATCTTTATGAGTTAATCACATAAATCAGTTTTATTTTGAATATTTCATTCTGTAATAGCAAAAGCTCCCATTTTCACCACTGTCATGCAAAATAAGTTCCCTTTTTAAATTTCTATATCCTTCAAAATAAAAAATAATACCAATTAAGTATATTTTAAAAGTAAGAAGATAACCTTGTGTAGCGAGAAACGTCACCACGTGCATCCCATATGGGCACCTGCTCGTGTTGTGGCTGCTCCAGCTTCTGACTCAGCGCCCTGCTAATAGCGTCGGAGAAGCAGCATAAAATGACCCGATGGCTTGGACTCCTAAGCCTTTCCGGGAGCCCCATGTGATGCTGCTGGTGCTCAGCCTGTCTCAGGTCTGGCTATTGCAGCCCTAGAGGAGATGAAACAGGGAATGCCTGGAAGATAACTCTCTCTGTAGCTGTGATTTTCACATGAATAAATAAATCTTAAAAACGAAAAAGAAAGTAAATTCAGATGCAAACATGGATTTGAAAACTGAGTTCTAATGTTTTACATAAAAGCTATGCTATTGTCACATAAAGCAGAGACTTCACAGTTATGAGAATATAATACTCAGCGTGTATGTTAAGAAAAACTAGTTTTGGGCCCGGCGCAATGGAGTAATAGTTAAGGTCCTTGCCTTAAACGTGACAGGATCTCATATGGGCACCGGTTCTAATCCCTGATTGTGGCCTGGTAAAGCAGTCGAGGATGGCCCAAAGCCTTGGGAGCCTGCACCTGCGTGGGAGACCTGGAGGAAGTTCCTGGCTCCTGGCTTCAGATTGGCGTAGCGTCAGCCGTTGCGGCCACTTGGGGAGTGAATCCTCTCTGTCTTTCCTCCTCTCTGTACATCTGCCTTTCCAATAAAATAGCTAAATCTTTAAAAAAAGAAAAGAAAAGAAAAACTAGTGTTGTATTCATAAATTGTTCAAGTCTCGAAGGATAGCTCAGGGAGGAGGTTTGCGTGCCAGCAAAGCCATTCTGTCACTTTGTGACATCAATTAAACATTACATGCCCTCCTCTGCTGTAAAACCTACATTCTTCATTGGTTTTCCTCGTACATTATCTGTTATTCTACACTCAATACAAGGAGAAACACATTCAAGTCAATGGTCTGGTGATACATTCTATTTGTGGCATCCCTATCCATGACAACATATTCGCAACCCTGCTCACAAATCCACTCTATCATTTTTAAAAGGACTATTTAACTTTAATGCTATTTAAAGGTAAAAAGTTTTCCTCTGGGACTGAAGAGTTTTAATTATATATATATTTTTTAAATATAATGCAAGCTTTAGAAAGATTAGCTTACTAGGTACCTTCATGATTCAAAATTAAAATATTTAGAAAATAACGGAGAAGAAAAATGTCTTACTCTATTTTCAGCTCCATGATTACGAGTATGAACACAGTATATTTTAAGTCCAAATTCCACTGCTGCCCCACAGCATTTAATCAACTTTTGATGATGTTTACATTCCAGTTTTTGCTCCTCAAAAAATGTGGTCTATTTCTATGGAAATGAAGCATATGTTAAAATTTCATGTTCACAATTTGCCTTAGGAAAAAACTGACAGTAAATGTCAGAAATGTTTAAAAAATGAAATAAAATCATCGATCCTTAACTTTAGATTATACAATGGTATAACTTTTTATCTCCACAATTTTGTCCACAAAAATAATTTACTCTTAAAAATTCTAACTTTGAGCAAGAAAACTACCTGCACTGTCAGAACTATTTCATCCCTGCTCTCTTTGGCCTTTGAAATTAGTTGGAGAATTCATTATTGGCACCTAACATTTAGGAAACAAGTGGTTTTGTATAATCATATTCGGAATTCCAGTTTACCATTAAAAACGTGCAATGTGAAGATCTTTCCATTCCTTTATATAAGTGAGAAATTATACATAAATGCTTTACATTTGCACAGATCTCTGCACATAAGACAGGCCACTTAGGTCCTTTCCTCCTGACTGGTACTGTGGCCCTTCAGCAGTGAACTTGTCTTCCAAGAAGGACAAAATATATTCAGATGCTGGTCTTTGATCAGGATTCTCCTTCCTGAGTCATCCATCCATGGAGGGATTCCGGATGGCTCCAAGTGTGGGGTTATTCACACACCTGCTCCACACACTCCAGCACATCACACTTCCCAATGTCTGGAAATGGGATTGTGCTCTTTGCTTCCAATTCTGCTGATAGAATTGCAAGTGATCATAGATCAGACTATAGAGCATACAGTGTGGTCTCAAAGGCTGGCTGTTTGTACTTGGTTTTGCCATGTATTCATGGCCTTCAATTAATTTGTATCACAATCCATTAGTTTTCACAAAAGATTTTTTCTCCTACAAGAATTTAGCAGTTTGATGATCTCAGTGAACATAGCTGATACTTTCTATAAGTATCATGCCATGAGTCATCAGAGCAGCCTTACCAACCAGTTGTGAAAGCTTCAAGCATTTGTCATCCTGTTCCTTTCAGAAATCTCATAAGCTTCTTTTTGACATATATTTAGTGAAAGTGCAACTTGGTTCTTCGTATGATGGAATCTCTTTAACTTGTTTTAAATTTATTTATATATTTTTGCATTTATTGAGCTTGAAGAAAAGCTTTTGGAATCATTGTACCTTGTTTTAATTTTTTTTTTAATTGGAAAGGCAGATACACAGAGAGGAGAGACAGAAAGATCTTCCATCTGTTGGCCTGCTCCCCAGGTGGCTGCAACATCCAGAGCTGAACTGATCGAAAGCCAGGAGCCAGGCGCTTCATCCTAGCCTCCCACGAGGGTGCAGGGTTCCAAGGCCTCTACTGATTTCCTAGGACACAAGCAGGGAACTGGATGGGAAGTGGGACCACCAGGATATAAACCAGCACCCATATGGGATCTCGGAGTATGTAATGTGTGAATTTAGCCACTAGGCTATCATGCCCGGAGGCCCCTGTTTTAATGTTTTGTGTACTACTGTCGTGATCCAATTCCATGCACCCATCCATACTTCATCCAAACATGATTGACCTAATTTAACTTGTAGTGGCAAAGGTTCTCAAGCAGTTTCCAAAACATCCCTTGTGTATCTGTTTGGAAAGGATTGTCAGCTAATGGTAAATAACCATCCAATGGATGATCATTTTATAATCTGCTCAACATCCTGTATAGATACTATTCTTCAATTAAAGAAATAAAAAAAGATTCCCGCTTGTGACCTCCTAGTCTGTTTCTAGTAATTCTTACTCAGAGCTACAAGGAAAGTAAGAGGTCATCAGCTGCTAACTTTCATCTTACTTATTTAGTGTTGCAGAGTATTCTGCTATAGCTTGGATTATATTCCCTTATTGCAGTGAACTGATAAAATTCTCCTCCTCAGGATGAACCTCAAACAATCTGCCACTTTTCAATCTTCAGGCAAGTCTGAGCTACAAGGCAGCAGGTGTGCTTCAACAAGACAGTAAGAGAGAAGACCATCATTCAGCATGGTTTAGAATGTATCGTGTCAATTGGCCGGGACACTATGGCTTGCACAGCAGCTCTGGTGGACATGACTTAAGAATGATGGCAACAGAAGCTGATGTGTTGTTAGGAAAGTGGGAGAAGTACAAGAAATAGGTCAAGAATGTCTAAGACTCAGATGATGACAAAATGAATTTCATCTTCAAAGTCAGTGCTTTATGTTTATCCAATAAGTGCAAACGCCTTTGATTTTACTTGAAGTGACATCTGCAATGATGAAAAAAAGTTCAAGTGAAATTAAAGATGTTTTCTCTTTCTATGATAGGCCACACCTCAAAAGAAGATCAATGAATCATGTCTGTAGCTGTAGAGAGATTGCTTACATTCCTGAAATGTTGAACAAGACTTATGGAAAACACTTTAGAATGTAATTTAAGTCTTTTGTAGAGAGTTTCATGGCTGAAGCCGACTGCACAGCAAATGGTTTGTTACCAGATTGAGAAATACATCCATGCACATGAAAGAACACTTAAATTGCAAGTTGAGAGATCTGGATTTTGCCCTTGTTTCTTCAAGGAAAAAGAAAAAAAAAAATAAAACTATGGTAATATAACCAAAGTTTGCAGTTTCAGTTTCTTTTTTTTAAAGATTTGTTTGTTTGTTGTTGGAAAAGCAGATTTGCAGAGACAAGGAAAGATAGAGAAAGATCTTCCATCTGTTTGTTCGCTCCTCAAGTGGCCACAATGGCTGAAGCTGAGCCAATCTCAAGCCAGAAGACAGAAGCTTCTTTTGGGTCACCCATGTAGATTCAGGGTCCCAAGGTATAGGGCCATTCTCTACTGATTTCCCAGGCCACAAGCAGGGAGCTGGATGAGAAGTGGAGCAGTCGGCACATGAACTGGCATCTCTATGGTATCCTGGTGTGTGCAAGTTGAGGATTTATCCACTAGGCTGTCATGCTGGACCCATTTTCAGTTTCTTAATTAGTAAAAATGTAATTGTATCACTCAGTCTGAAGATCTCATTCATTCTAATGATTGTGAATTTAAATTTGAAACACTGTTACTCTAAATTATTTTAATGTCACACTCCAAGCATGACTACAAAGAAGACATTTCTGATATTTTGAAAGCCAAAGTGATTCCCAAATTTATAAAATCTATGCCCTATAGGGGTATATTGTCAATTATTTGTGTGTATTTTCTTATTTCTCTATGTATACAGTTACTTCTCTCTAATAGATTATAAAATAAAATAAAGAAAGGAAACATTTAAAAGTGCACTGGAGAAAGATGCATTGAGAACATCAAATGCTTGGAAAGTTTACAATTTTTTCCACCGTGGCTTTCTTTAGACCTGTCAGAATTCCTTCTGTAACTTTTCTGCTCTGCTCAGTTTGAAATGAGGACACCAGAATAATAGTGCTTCCTTTAAATTTTACTCATTCACTCCACCTGCACTACATAACAAAGGTGATGCTGTCCCAACACAGAAGTAAAACAGACCCTACTTCTGATAGAGATCACAACCTAGCAATGAAAAGGGTAAGACTAGAACATGAAATAAATATGATGCAAAGCATTTAGGAGAAAACTCATTGAAATGAATACACAATGTCTTCTTCAAACTACAGGGGACAGAGAAAGGTTGCTGAAAGGTGTGGCATTAGAGAAAGGCACTTGGAAAAGGACACCAATTGGTCATGCAGAGCTGGAGTGGGGAATGATCCCATGGATAAGTAGTACTTAACATAGACTGGGCAAATATCAACAAGAGACTGGAAAGACAGGCTGATGAAGATCCTAAAAGACTTGAAGACTAGACTAAGGCAGCCAGATGCTGTTTTCTGTACAGGATTGCGATTCGGAGAAATACTATGACTAAATCTGTGTTTTATAATTTCCTTAACTATACTTTCTATGAACTTCAAAAAACAGAAACATTTCTTCTGCACATGTATTAACTGTCTTTTGGGAAAGTCCTCCAGGAAAGCTTGAGCACACCTTTTGTCTTCTGCTCCTGACAATGTAGTCACTCTTCAAAGCATTACATGGAAGTGGAGCCGACTTTATTCAGGCAATCTCTCTGATATCTCTTAGACACTTTGCCTTTGTTTCTTCAGAGACTCATCCTTTAACTTTAGCAGTGAGTGGTGGCCTCTGGACTTTTTAATAGATGATAAGAAATATATAGATAACATATATTTTTAAATATTCACTTATTTTTATTGGAAAGTTAGATATACAGAATGGAGGAGAGACAGGAAGATCTTCCGTCCTCTGATTCACTAAGTGACTGCAGTGGCTGGAACTGAGCTGATCCAAAGCCAGGAGCCCAGAGACTCTTTCAGGTATTTCACATAGGTGCAGGGTTTCAAGGCTTTGAGCTGTCCTCAAGTGCTGTCCCAGGCCACCAGCGGGAGATGGATGGTTAGGAAGGGCCACTGGGATTAGAACCACTACCCATAGGGGATCCCTGCGCATGCAAGGGACTTTAGCTGTTAGGCTCTGGTGCTGAGCCCAATAATATTTTCAAATATGCACTTTATCTCTGTATCTCTCTCAAATATATGTACATATCTCTCTGTGTGTGTTTACACACACAAGCGCTTTAATTCTGAGGTACCCAGGTATTTTAGCAGGAACACATTTTAGATTTTGAGAGCCAAGTGCTCTCTGCTTCCTGAAATCTTAACAGGAAAGAGAATGTGTTTGACCATAATGTATCAAAGTCTAGAACAATCCCTGACATTTTCTGGCTTTAGAAACTGGAATGCTGGCATGTCTTCAGTACAGTGAAGTATTTCTCTAATTGTGCAAAGATAAGGCAGCTGTCACAGCTGCAGCCATGTGAGAAGTCCTATTACTGACCCATATTGTCTCTCTCCATGACTACCTCGGGGCCTCAGCACTTGAATGATTCAAGACTGTTCTGTGCTGGTGGTACCTGTTTGTGGTTCTGGACCAAAATAAAGTTGAGTATTTTATAAGATATTTTCATTCACAGATATGTCCTCATTTTTCTGAGAAAACGGAAATCTGTAACGGAAGACAAAATGCCAAAGCCACACAGCTGCTTGATGCAAACAAGGCGATTAGGACTGAGTCCTTCCTAGTCTAGCAAACGAGGCATCACACTATTTTTCTTTTAAAAGAGCACAAGGTCAAGACTTCAACCTAGAAATGACTGTTGACGTCTTCAGTAAGTTCACCCACGTGTGAGGAACTGTCTCCCCATGCTGACTAACTTTGTAGAAAAGATTTATTTTCTTTCTGAAAGATGTTAAGCCACAATGTCATTAAAACTGTGTAAGCGTCCAATGTCTGCTACTGAATCTTTAATTAGCAGTTTGTATCTTAAAAAAAATTTACAAAATGGAAAGCTCAGAAAGAGATAGGAAACTTTTCTGGCTGCTTTTAGCTCTGGTTGATTCTGACTCAGTCTCGCTGGCATGCATGACTCAATGGTTTATGTCAAACACAAATTCCAGCCCAGTGCCCTCCATCCGACATGTTCTCATTCCTGAGCCCGACAGCAGACCGTGTCTCCTAGCAACACTGAACATTTTCTCTGCTTAGTCATCTGTAGCAACTGGCTCTTTTTCATGGTTGTATTCCCATCCTGTGTCTACACAAACCAAAAACTTTCCATGCCATCAAAGGGCTTTGACGTCTGGATGCAGACCTGAAAAATGAGTTGAAATTGAATTTCTAACCTCCTCCCCCAAGTCTTTCTCTCTCTCTCTCTCTTACACACACACACACACACACACACACACACACACACACACTTGGCAGCAGCAGCAGCAGCAAAGAGGATGATCCTGAAATCACCTGTTCTGAATAATTACATGACAATGTATTTTTTTTTGAAAGAGTTATTTTTATTGGAAAGTCAGATATACAGAGAGGAAGAGAGACAGAGGAACATCTTCCGTCTGATGGTTCACTCCCCAAGTGAGCACAATAGCTGGAGCTGAGCCAATCCGAAGCCAGGAGCAAAGAGCTCTTCAGGGTCTCCCATACGGGTGCAGGGTCTCAAAGCTTTGGGCCATCCTCAACTGTTTTCCCAGGCCACAAGCAGGAAACTGGATGGGAAGCGGGGCTGCCAGGATTAGAACCAGCAACCATATGGGATCCCAGTGCATGCAAGGCATGGACTTTAATCACTACGCTATTGTGCCGGGCCCATGACAATGTATTTTTAAAGATTTACTTTTATGTATCTAAAAGGCCGAGTTACAAAGAAAGAGAGAAACAGAGAAAGAGACGGAGCTTCCATCTGCTGGTTCACTACCCAGATGGCCATAATAGCTGTGGATGAGCCAGGCTACTCACGTGAGTGAATGGGCCCAAGAAATTGGTCCATATTCTTCTGCATTGTCCAGGAACACTAACAGGAAGCTGGATTAGGTGTAAGCAGACATGTTTCACACTCATCAATGATGCTGGTGTTGCAGACAGCAGCTAACTCACTCAGCTGCAACCTTGTCCCATCCTGAGACTAGCACGAGTAATATGGGATACCCTTTTCTTGTGGCTGAGAATTACTCTCTGCTTTTTTAGTTGCCTTAGCATGTGAAAGAGGAATGATAAATACCTCACAGTGTCATTGTGAGACTCAACATCTGTAATGACGTGGCATGATGCTATCAGTCTATTCTCCACTGGTAGCACTGGCATCCCATATGGAAACTGGTTCATGTTACAGTTGCTCCATTTCCCATCCAGTTCCCTCTTTGTGGCCTGGAAACAAGGAAAGCAGTGGAGCATGACCCAAAGCCTTGGGTCCTTGCCCCCACTTGGGAGACCCGTAAGAAGCTTTTGGCTCTTGGCTTTGACTAGTTTCAGCTCTTTCCATTGTGTCTGTGTGGGAAGTGAATCAGTGCATGGATGAATTCTCTCTTCCTCTCTGTCTGCAAATACGGGTATTGCATAAAAATAAATCTTAAAAAAAAAGATATAATGAATGATCAAGGATTTTGAAACAAGAATAGCTGGAGAAATACTAGTTATTATATTGTCGGTAGTAAATTAAAAAACAACCAGAGGCACTATCCTTAAGACATTCTTTTAGAAACACAATAGAACAAGCCGATACAATTCATTCATAATTTTCTTAACATTAAAGTTCCTGAAGCAACATGACTAATTTATCTTTTCTTCAACAACCAAATTTCAAGGTTTCACAGAGCCTCCAAGAAAAAAGAACACTGGTTGCAGCTGCTTGGGCCAAATGAGAAATGACAGAGCAAATGTTCTTAAATCTAATATTTTTATTAGCCTAAACTCTGTTGGCCCAAGGCAAATAAAATCAGGAGCTTTTCTGATTGTTTCCAAAATCACTCAGGACACAGAAGCACAAGTGATTGCCAACTGTAAATCTTCTCCCTCCTGACTTTGAGCTGTAATGAACTAGAACTAGAGGTTGTAGGTAGATATCCTGGGTGAATAACTAGGAAGTGAACTGTGTCCCCTTGCTAAAATCCCTGGTCTTTAAGTTCTATAAATCCAGAAGTCATTTTTTGTGGTTTGTTTTTAATTAAAGTTCTATTTTAGCGTTAAATTAGCATTCTACAAATTTTAACATTCATATTGAAACATGGAACAGACTCAGCTGTCAGGGCTGTGAACCTTGACTTTTTAGCAGATTTTGTCATATTAATTTTAATGTTCTTATGCTTATTACTAAACAAGAAAGTATTTATCAATTATTAAGCATGTGATAGAAAGTCAAATGAGAGCTGTTGTTTTATCTTCTACAACTATCTCATTCAACTGTCATTCATTATCACATAAAGACAATTGGTTATCGGGAGTTATATTACTGAGGAGCTTTTTAATTTACCTATTGATGGGAAGCAACAAGCAAGAGTAGCCTCTGTGCCAGAGCAGAGCACACGTGCAGACAAAACTGAATTTGTGCTCATAAATCGGGAAAGTGGTCATAGTAATTTGAGGTATTACTGTCTTCACTTGTCATTTTCACAAATAAGACTAAGTAGCTGCAACCCCATCAGCCCAGACTGTATAGCTCCAGGGTTTTCTGTTTTGTTTTGACCTTTATATGATAATCATTTTCTTTCTATAAGTTAGGACAGTTTTCTTCTGCAGAAGCAGCATGGCCAGAATAACTGATTTCACAGGTCTCATTTGGCCCCTGGACCAGACCACCACACAACTCTATCATGACTTTATTTGAAATCACTTTTATTTAGAACATAAATTTATTTTAGAAAAGTCCATGATGTGTTGGGGCAGCAGAACACTCAGCTCTCCATTCATGGGGTACACAAATGTTTTGAATTGCTAAGATCTTTCTGAAACAGCCAACCAAGATACTCAGCTGAACATGGTAATCATGGAGAAATCATTTACTGTGTTTTGAGATGCATAAATAAAAATTGCTGTCTTCATTTCTTTATCTCAAAAAAAATTAAGAATGACACCTTATTTTTAAAATATTTTTGAAAAGATTCCTTTTTATTGGAAAGTCAGATTTACAGAATGGAGAAGCAGAGACAGATCTTTCATCTGCTGGTTTACTCCCCAAGTGGCTGTGTTGGCCAGAGCTGAGCTGATCTGAAGCCAGGATCCAGGAGCCTCTTCCAGATCTCCTACATGGGCTCAGGGGCCCAAGACTTTGAGTCATTCTCCTCTGCCTTTGCAGACCACAAGTAGAGAGCTTGAAGGGACATGGAGCAGCTGGGACATGATATTAGATGCTGGTGCTTATCAGGGGAGGATTAGCTCATACAGCCATTGTACCAGGCCCTAAAATATTTACTAATTTATCTGAAAGGCAGAGTTACAGAGAGATACAAAGGGAAACAGAGAACAAAAGATACCTCCATCAACTGGTGCTCTCCCACAAATGCCTCCAATGGCAGTGATGGGACAGGTTACAACTAGCTCCCAGAAATTCACTCATTGTACCAAATTATGGCCACTACTCACAGAATTCTGAATGACTTTTAAGATGATGTGATTAACAGAAAGCTCTGCAAAGAGTAAATGTTGTAGAAGGATTAACACCACAATGCTAATAACATAGAAAAATGGAAAATTCCTTTTAGAAAGAGATTGCACACACTCAAAATTTGTTTTAAAAACTTAGAATTTAATTTTACATATCTTTTGGTTAAGGATCCTAATATACCAAATTTAGGTTAATGACTATGCTTATATAATCAGATTCTCTAATGCAAAAGATCACAAAAATTTATCCACATCTCCATAAGGTACAATCAGACATCTTAGGCAAGCAATTTTCTTTTGATAAAAAATAGTTTTTTAAACATTTTACTTATGTTTCTTTGAAAGGCAGACTTACAGAGAGAAAGAAAGATAAAGGGAGCTCTTCCATTCTCCGGTTCACTTCCCAAATGGCCACAATGACTGAAACTGAGTGGATCCAAAGCTGGGAGCCGGGAAATTCCTTCAGGGTCTCCCATGTGAATGTAGGAGCCAAAGAACTTGAGCCATCCTCCACTGCTTTCCTAGGTCATCAGTAGGGAACTGGATTGGAAATGAAACAGCTGGGATGTGAACTGGTACCCAGATGGGATGACATTACCACAGAAGAGGGGTTACTCTGCAATCCACACTAGGCCCTGATATAATGTATTATTGCGGGCCGTAAAACCCAATTCTGGAAGTAACTTGTAGCTTTGCTGTTTGGGCATAACATATGAAAGGATACATTAAGCCTGAGAAAGCAAAAATATTTTGAGGGAAATTTCCGAAAAGCAGTGTAGTACTCTGGGGAATTACTACTAGAGAGCATGAAAGTTGTCAGAAGTGTTAGAGAAGAGTTTGTGTCTCCTCCACATAAAAACAAGAAAATCCACACCCTTTCAATTTTGAAAAGAATTCCCTGGTGTGTTCTCTTTGAATAAAAACTAATCTACATAAATATCCTCAAGACTGGAAAAAAAAAAACCCATGTGCCAAAAGGATCAAGCCATTTTCAAGGGATTTTTAAATGGCAATCATTTAATTGTAGAAAAATGAGGGGGTAGAAATCACAGCTGTCATCAAAAATCTTCCTTCCTAAAAATGTGTAATTGTGGTGAGTTCCGCCATTGCAGCCACTAGACACTCTAAAAGTTCACACAATAACTGAGTATAGGAATTCCTTAAGTACTCATTGATATCCCATACGTTCTCTAATGCTTATCCTCTTGGAGATACTTTAAATGAACACCATCTCTTTTTTCTCTCTCCCTCCCCTTATCACTTGAACCAAAAAAAAAAAAAAAATCCTGCACTCCAGACACAGAATTCGGCCTTGTTAGTTTGACTGGGTCTGGCACTGTGTTCACAAAAGTGAATGCTTGCTTTAGAATACACATTCCTGGGGCCAGCACAGTGACATAACAGGGTAAGCATTTGCCTGCAGTACTAGCATCCCATATGGCTGTCACTCTGAGCCCCAGCTACTCCGTTTCCAATCCAGCGTCCTGCTAATGGCCTGGGAAAACAGAGAAGGATGGTCCAAGTCCTTGGACCCTGTACTCATGTGGGAGACTTAGCAGAAGCTCTTGGTACCTAGCTCCAGCCTGGCCCACCATTAGCAATGGCAGCCATTTGGGGAGTGAACCAACAGATGGAAGATCTCTTGCTTCTCTGTGTAACTCTGAAAAAAAAAAAATCATAACGTTTCTTCAGAATTACAGTAAATCAGGGAAAGGAGCTAGAACCAGATTTTTTTTTGTTATAAAGCACTGCCTCTAATGACTCAAATGTTTCTGATGTCTCTTGTTTAAACTGAGGGTTTTTAGCATAAGCATGATGTGATACAAAACAGTTAAAATGATAACATACCTATGATTGTTGATGCATACATACTTAAGAATAACTCCCTAAAACGTTGCATATCTCTGGTATACGTGGTTAAATACACAGTGTCTGAATGGTTAACAGTAAGCTGCCACAAAGTGAAAGTGATGGTTTTCCCAATTGCTTGACAAATGTTTGTTCAAATTGTTTCACCAGTGCAATTCCACACAGGATGACAGATTAAATACATTCCATAAATACATTTTAAAAACTTCATTGAAACTATTGCTCCTCTTGAAAATTACTATACATTTTCCTCATTTATGGCTTATTTTTTTATTACTTAGTAGCAAAAATACCAACTTTTGGGTTTAAATAGATTAGAAAGCCTAAAGGGGAAAATATTGATGTTTATGCAGGAAATAACTTATTAAATTTTAATATACTTAACATTTTTATGAATTCTCCCTCTATGCATTACACAGATCATAAAACAATGCTATATTTTTCTTACTTTACTTGGCTTTTCAACTTTATGATCTATATTTTTCTATTACAAGTAATTTTGTAAAGTTATTAATTCATAATAGTTTATTTCCCATCCCAAAAGGAGAGAAACTTATGAACAACTTGCTGTCTCTTAGAGAGAATGGCCTTCCTTTTATTTGCACACGTGAGGAGTAACAAGTAAATATGCAAGGCCAAACTGAAAATCCATAGTATTTGCTTATTCATAAAAGATGTAGCAGCAGTCTTACACTGTAGACTAGCAGCTAAAATCCTCACTTGAACGCGCCAGAATTCCACACGGGCACTGGTCTAATCCCGGCAGCACTGCTGCCCATCCAGCTTCCTGCTTGTGGCCTGGGAAAACAGCCAAGAATGGCCCAAATCCTTAGAATCCTGCATCCATGTGGGAGACCTGGAAGAAGCTCCTGGCTCCTGGCTTTGGATCAGCTCATCTCCAGCCATTGTGGTCACTTGGGGAGTGAACCATCAGATGGAAGATCTTCCTCTCTATCTATCTGACTTTCCAATAAAAATTTTAAAACTCTATAAAAAAAAAAAATCACTGGCCCAAGGTGGTAGCCTAGTGACTAGAGCCCTCGCCTTGCAAGCGCCAAGATCACAGATGGTTGCCAGTTCTAATCCTGACAGACTCACTTCCCATCTATCTCCCTGCTTGTGACCTGGGAAAGCAGTAGAGGATGGCCCAACGCCTTGGGACTCTGCACCTGAATGGGAGACCCAGAAAGTGCCCTGATCTCCTGGCTTCGGGTGGATAAAGCTCTGGCTGTTGTGGCCACTTGGAAAATGCATCAACAGATGGAAGATTTTCTCTCTGTCTCTCCTCCTCTCTGTATATCTAACATTCCAATAAAAATAAAAATCTTTTTTTAAAAACGCAGCAACCCCCTATACATGGGTCCACAACCAGCTAAGGTCACTTCACAAATGCTGCCACAAAGAACAAAGTTTTTTATTCTACAGTGCTTTGAATTTATCATTATAAAGTTTCCAAATTCTCTCTTTAGAAAGCATGGTTTTTCATTTTATTTGAAAGGCAATGAAGGAGGGGCAGAAAGAGAGACAGAGGGAGAGAGGTTTATTTGTTGGTTCACTCCGCAAATGCCCAAGGCTAGGCCAAGTCTAACCCAGGAATGTGGCACTCAATACAGGTGTCCGTGTCGGGGAAGCAAGCCCTTCAGTCATCATATACACCTTCCTGTGTGTTCATTAACAGGAAGCTGAATTAGAAGCAGAGGTGGGTCTTGAATTCAGATATTTTGACTATGGGATGTGGATTTCCCCTTTGGTAACTTAACCATTGTATCAAATACCCATCCCACTTTCCAAATGACACCACTGTTGTGTAGACATTTACGCCAACTGCTTTAGTATAAGATTTTCAAATGAAGTGCAATGCCATTCATCTAATCAATTCTTCGCAATAAACTGAAGATCTTACATCATTTTAGAAACTCAATATTTGATGGATAGATCAATAATTTCAAATTGAGTTCTATAAAATACCATAGTAATCCCAGTTTTGTGTATTTATTTTTCATTTTAATTGTGATTCTTTGGTGGAAGATGAGGGACAAGAAACTGCAAGAAAGTAGAATGAAAATTACAAGACAACAACTTACTGCACACTAAAGGCACAGTTGGCTGCTCAGACTTCCCCAGAGAACTAATCTGAAAGATGCCTTGTTACATTACACACATTGGCAATTACTCTAAACAAAGGCATTAATCTGAATTTTAAACAAGTTCTTACAAAAGATTGCCCTCTGGGTGAGCAGAGAAACCCTCCACCTCCTTAGAATGTGTGAAGATGGCATTAAATATAACATCAAGAACCTAACAAGTAAATTATAGACAACAGACTCGAATCAGCATTAGACAGTAACAAAACCATAAAGGCATACAGGGAGAATCAAGAGTGTTCCTGACAACCTCTTAACAGGAGGTCACATGCACAGAGCAGGGGGTAACCTCAGAGTGGAGCAGGAGGACAGGAGGAGGCTTGTATCCCAACCCTGGAGACTTGCGGATCCTCACCAAGGACTAGCAATATGGGCACCAAGGATTATATCCCAACTGCCAAGGAGACCACAGGGAAAAATTTCTTGGGGGCCAATGTTACAGTACAGTGTATAAACCCACCAGCTGCAGCCCCGGTTGTCTGGCCCAGGTTCTTCATCCACAAGGATGATGAATGCCGAGTTGGTGAGCTGTACGGGTGGGGTGTCCAGCAGGGCCCGAGTTGCCTGGCCTGGGTCCTTGGACTTGCCTGAGTGGTGGTGGCATGTCTGTGAGCCCCAAAAGTGTGGGTCTACTGGGTCCTGGGTTGACTGGCCTGGACCCTTGTCCCACCTGTAAGAACTGGTCCTCCTCAGTGGAAAAGATGGAGTAGTGGATAGCTGGCCCAGATCCACATGGAGGATATGGCAGCCCATTGAGCCTTATAGGAGACATCTGTAACCACTCTAAAGGACAGAAAAAAATGGACAACTACCCAAGCCAAATAATGACAGCAAATATCAGAGCATACGGAGACTCTGAGGTTGACTATGTCAGCCAATGCACATTGAAAAGATCTCCTCATCCTTAGATTGGTGTGATCACAACATTGCAGAATCACAGAAACTGCCTAGGCAGAACCCCTGGAGTGTGCACCATATTAGGACCCTGGGTTAATATCAGGTGGTCATTCCCCATCCCTGGCATCCCTGGATACTGGCATGATTGGGAGGCTGGATATGGCTTCTCACCTTATTTCCACTCTCTCTAACCCCTGAAACAGGAAGGAGAAATAGAAAATTTGCAAACAGTGATCACACCCACTTTTCCCTAACCCTGATTCTTCCCACTCTGATCTCCTATGTTAACATCATCAAAAAAATAAATAAAATAAAAAGCCACCAACTGTGACACAGACACCACACGTGCAACTATGCTCTCAAGCTGCTCCACTTTCAATCCAGCTTCCGCCAGTGATCTGGGAAAAGCAGCAAAGCATGACTATATTATTTGGGCCTCTGCCACCTATGTGGGAGATCCCAATGAAGCTTCTGGCTTCACCTGGCCTTCAACCTGGATTCACTCTGATTTTAAAATAAACAAGCACATCTGGAAAGAAAAAAAAAGGCACATTCAATTTTCTCTTGAAAAAAAAGTTCGATCCAATTTTTTATGATGATGATGAAATATTTTAAAGCACATTTTTAAAGTTATCCCTGCCAAGAAAACAGTTCCTACAATATGTGAGAATATATACTAAATTTATAAATAGGCTTGCTTCCATCTGTGAAGTCTGCAAAGCATGACCCTCAGCTACATTACCCTTCAAATTACCTGAAGGTCAGATGGAACAGAAATAGAGCGGGCTTTATTCAAAGTCTTCTCCTCAGCCCTACAATGTCCAGGGGCAGATTTGGAGAACTCCACTCTAGCCTTTATTGTCTAAGACCCCTGACACCACCATTCACACAAAATGATTAACGAACCATCAAACCAACAGAATTAAATGTTGGAGGTCATGAGAAATCACCAGATAGTCCTGTGAAGGAAGCAGCATGGGAGCCACCCATGCTCTGAGGCTGGATCAATCAGAGCTGGTTAATCTCTCCTTCAGACCAGAGGCAGGGCTGGGGGGTCTGGTTCTGGAAAAGGACCCAGATATGTGCCTTATACCCCATTCTCCACATGTTCCCATATGCTTCTTAGTTTAGGGATGCTGCATTTCAAAGATTAAGTCCTGGAGGCACCTGAAACACAAAAGAAAGCTCACCAGCAGCTGGGGGACAAGTGCTGTTTGTCATGCTGAGGCTTTTCCAACCCATGGAGTCATAATAACATGGGCCGGAGACTATGGGTGTCCTATTTGTGGGGTCTGTTAAAAAAAAGACTGGAATACCACAAAGACACTACCCTGGAGTAATTTCGGTTTTGGACCCCATATTTATCCAGTAATGCCTAATGCCACATTACATTTCAATCACAGACTGAGGAAGTGATGAATGGGAGCCTTTGTTAGGGAAGCTATCTGGGCCTGGCAGGGACTGCATGGTTAGTGAAGTAAAGAGCAGGTTGGGTACCATCTGTATCATAAAACAGAAAGAATCTGTGCGTCCTCTGTGTAGGTCCATCTATCCAGTGCATCCTCTCATGGTTAAGTCTGCAACCCCTCCTCTACGTCCTGACATCTTTTCCTTTCTCATTTAGCAACAGGCCAAAGTGTTTGTTAACTAAGTGAACATAATTGCATGCTCACCAAAATGGGAGATTTCTCTGAAAGATAATTTGTTTCCTTCCCAGTTTCTGCTTTTCTTCTGGGGTCGACCAGATCACAAGTGCTAAGTAAATATGCCAATTAAAATGTTTACAAAAACTAAATATCAGGGTCTCAGGACGGGGCGTCACATGCCTGGATCCCAGACTACAGCCACCATGTGCACATGGTGAGCTGTCCCCGGGCCTGCCTGGGTTCCGGGGGATGCTCCCTTCAGGGTGAGTACACCAAGGGGGGAGGTCTCCATGACTGGGCAGGTCCAGGACCCACCCACTGCCTTCATTGGGTGGTGAATGGGATTGGGGAGGGGCGTGACCTTGGGCCTGAGAGTTTAAACTTCCAGCAGCCTCCTGGCTGCTGGTGGGTCTCAGGACGGGGCGTCTCATGCCTGGATCCCAGACGACAGCCACCATGTGCACGTGGTGAGCTGTCCCCAGGCGGCCAGTGCACCATTTGGTGCCAGGCTCTGCCTGCTGGCTGCCCGGCCGGGGAGCTCTGGGGTTTTGGTTCTTTGAGTCACTGCTTAGTTAGCTCCAGGTTGAACCCATTGTGTTTCTAGGACATGAAGCATTCGTAAAGATTCCCAATGACAGTAACTCTTCCTTTGTAAAACTTATAATCACTGAACAATGCTGACCACCAAATACCAATCCATGCAAAAGCTATGGCTTAGGGCTTGTCCTGCAGAATTACGTTACCTGACATGATGATGGATCAGGGGAAGGGTCACATTAAGCAAATCATTACATTAACTAGCACTCAAGAACATAACCGGGGGTAAATTCTGTGAGGGATGTGTGAAAATTCTAGTGCCACTGGTTATCTCAAGAGTTGGGGTGGTGATGACTAAGCTAGGTTTGACCAAGGAGCCTGCCATCAATCACAGGTAAAAGAACCCCAACAGTCTGGACTGTTCAGGGCAGCAGCACCCAAATGTGCATCCCGATTAGGGTGTGGGGTGGGCCGGGCTGCAACGTTCACCAGCTCACACAAGGCCAAATGGAACTTCAGACTGCGCTGGGCACTGGCCTAAACCCAATAGCATGTATGAGAACTGGGTCTGGGAGAGGATTAAGTGGAGGAACTTGGGAAACTCCCTTAGCGAGTCATAGCTCCCATTGGTGAACATGTGGTCCAGACCTGGGGGTCAGACAAGCTGGGAAAAGTAGCTCCAACAGCTGGCAAATGTGTCAAGTGGTAATGGAACAGGGTAGATCAGGCAGGACTGAGCAAACCTTAGCCCACAAGCAAAACTAGAAACCAGGATGGAGCACAGGCCATGCCGAGCTAGGCTCTTGCACCTACTGATCTTTGTGAGCCAGGAACGCTAAGCCACAGTGTCTAAGGCAGAGGTCGGGACAGGTGAGAGGCTGTGCCAAGCTGAGTCAGAGCAACCACTGGCATGCATGTGATCTATGGCTGGGATCAGATCCAGTTGGGGAGCTAAGGGGACAACCCTAGCTGGGTTGAGGTTCCCACCAAGGGGCGTGTGACCTGGAATGGGGGCTGCATTCTGATTGGGAAATGGTTGCAGTCTCCCTTGGCACAGGTGTGGACTGGGATTGAATGCACTGAGCCGGGCCAGACCCCAACACTCTCTGGTGTCCTGGAGGACCAGTATAGATGTGCGATGGACTAGGCTAGGTCTCAACCCCTACTGAACCATGTGTGAGCTGTAAGTGGGTATGGACAAACCATGGCTGGGCTGAAACATCCAACAACAAGAACCAATTTGGGTTGAAGGCCAGTCAGGAAAAGTCACTGTTCCTGCTAGGACAGAAGGTGGACTGAGTAGGGCTGGCTCATGGAACCTGTGGTATGCACAAAATCTGGCATTGGGAGAGGTTCTGATGGAGGAGCCTGGGCAACTCTTCTGGCAGGACACAAACCCTGCAGGTAGGTGCAAGAAACATGATAGGAAACAGCCCAGAACAGGCCATGGAAAGTTACCCACGCACATACATTTGGCAGGGGTTGGGGGAAGACCAGGCTGAATCTGTCCACGTCATCCACTGGCAAATCCAAGCACCGGAACAGTGTGGGTCGAGCCAGGTTCGGTCACAACAAAGACTAGTGCACAATACGGAATGCCAAGGTGAGGTTGCCTGTGCCGGAAGTGACCACAGCGCCGAACCAGCAAGCGTGAGAACAAGGAAGGGAGGGGGCAGAGCCGGCAGAGGAATAAGGGGTTCTTCCTTTGCTGGACAGCTACTACTGCTGGAGAGCATGGGTTGGGGTGGGGGCAGACCAGACTAGACAGGGCTACAATACCTGTACGCCTCATGTGGACTAGATCAGGGAAAAGCCAGGCTGGGCTGATTATTCCTACTGGTGCAAACAAAATTAGAGTGGGTGAGGGTTGTTTGGGCTTAGCCACAGCATCAGCTGGCAGAAGCTGGCACTGGAGGCTAGTTCTGTCAAGTCAAACCACAGAACTATCTGGAGAGTGCATAATCTGGGAGTGGGAGAGGCCTGGGAGGGAAATAATGGGCTCATCCCTCTTGGGTTACCACTTCCACAGGAGGGCATAAAACTAGGACAGCGGCTGGGGTGGAATGGGGTGTGGGACAGACGGGACTACTGTTACACATACTGGCAAACCAGGGTAGGGGGCGGGCCTGGTGGGGGTTATTGCAGTTCACTCCAACTAGGCTGCAGCTCCCACTAGTTTATGCGAGGGCTGAGTATGTGCTGGGCAGCACCAGGCTGGACAGCAACACCCATTGGTTCCAGTGGAAGTCGGGAGTGAAAACAGAACCAACCCAGCAATTGCAACCACCAGCTGATCAAGGCCATGGACTGTGCTGGGCCCTGTACTTGCTAGCACATACAAGAATCTGGTTTGAGAACATCTCAGACAAAGTTTATTTGGAGATCTCCCTAATCAAAATGCTGGACTCAGAACCCTAACCAAGAAAAGAGAGAAGATAGAACAGGTCAACTAACCATCTCAGCTATATCTTGGCAACGAAATACACGGCAAACAGAGACTCTATGATGGACTATGTCAATCAGTGGATTCTTCAAAGACCTCATAGTGCTTGGAGTGGCAAGATTGGCAGCAATTCATAACTGTTGAAATATCAAAACCACTTGAGCAAGAACCTCAGAGCATACCCTACATCTGGGACCTGGGGAGGGTGGGAAATTGGGTGGGCCTTCTCCCTTAATACCCCCCTTTAAACATGAAGGAAACAATATGGAAAAAATAATAGTCTTACCCACTTTCCTGTAGCCCTTGAACCTTTTTACCCTAATTAACTATGTAAGGATTGTCAAAATATAATTTAAAAAAAAACCTAACATCCATCTATAAGAACAGCGATTAGGCAAACTTGTATGGATATAATTTTAGAAGTTTTTGCTGTGTGTGTTTCAAACTCAAATATACCTTTAGTACCTATTTTCTTAAAAAATGTTATGCATGCTGCAAAATTCTAAAGCAACGTTTAAACACTTCCAAATTGTTATACGTATCATTCCATATACTGCCTGGAGGGTCCTTTCCTCTTTCCTCAGGGACTTTTTACTTTTGTTGAATCATGACTTCAAGCCTGAGATACATGTCTATGTACTTTCTCCTAAAACCATGATCAAATGAATTAAGTCTGCGTTCATCTCTACATGCTAAGGCAGCGACTTGTCTTGCTCAGTATACAATGTGGGTTCTAACAAATGGATTCAAGAGTGAAGCTACCTTTTATTGTGTGAGTGAAGAACCTTATCCATGAGCAAATCAAAGTGCCACCCAACCCAAAATATGTTGGATTTGGTGTTAATTAGGATTGTGAAGCAACTTTACTGTCTAGATTACATTTGTCAAGGAACAATATAAAGCTCAGATTTCCTCAGTCTGATATGATGTGAAGCATTAAGATTGTGACAGAGGTGCTAATTACATTAACCATGTGGAAACAAAAATAGATACATTGATTGTTACCAATAGCCTATTTCAATTAATCTAACACTCTCAACTTCAGGCTTCTCCATAATTCACAGTTAAGGAACTAATGTAAGAAAATTATTAGACACATAAATTATATGGAATATACATAAGATTACATACAGTACACATGCTATATACAACATACATATTAGATCACTAATTCTCAGACTAAGAAAACAAAGGCAGTGCTATCACAAATTGGAGTGGTACAGCAGGCAATTTAAGTGTTTTTATATTAAGTTAGATAAATTGTATTATGTATGTATATATTATGTATTACACATACAATACCTAGAAAAGATTCGAGAAAATAAGACCCAAGCCAGACTTTAAATACATGGACTCCTTGGATTACTCTTTTTTTTTTTAATAAAATTTATTTTGATATTCTTTACATACTTAGTTAGAGTACGAAGGTTCAAGGGCTACAGGAAAATGGATAATACTAGTATGTTTTCCATATTGTTACCTTCATGTTTAAAAGGGGGGTATTAAGGGAAAAGGCCCATTCAATTTCCCACCCTCCCCAGGTCCCGGATGTAGGGCATGCTCTGAGGTTCTTGCTCGAGTGGTTTTGATATTGCCACAGTTATGAATCGCTGTCAATCTTGCCACTCCAAGCACTATGAGGTCTTTGAAAAATCCACTGATTGACATAGTCCATCATAGCTGAGATGGTTGGTTGACCTGTTCTGTCTTCTCTCTTTTCTTCGTTAGGGTTCTGAGTCCAGCATTTAGGTTAGGAAGATCTCCAAAGAAACTTCTTGTATGTGCTAACAAGTACAGGGCCAGGCACCGTCCATCGCTCCAGTCAGCTGGTGGTTGTAATTGCTGGGTTGGTTCTGTTTTCACTCCAGACTTCCACTGGAACCAATGGGTGTTGCTGTCCAGCCTGGTTCTGCCCCGCACATATTTGGCCCTCACCTAAACCAGTGGGAGCTGCAACCTAGTTGGAGCGACCCACAATAACCCCCACCAGGCCCACCCCTACCCTTGTTTGCCAGTAAGTGTAGCAGTAATCCAGTCTGTCCCACACCCCATTCCACCCCAGCCACTGTTTAGTTTTATGTCCTCCCGTGGAAGTGGTAACCCAAGAGGGATGAGCCCACTATTACCCTCCCAGGCCCTCCCACTCCCAGATTCCAGTCGGTGGCGCAAGTGGTTAAAGGTCCTCGCCTTGTATGCCCGGGATCCCATATGGGCGCCGGTTCTAATCCCAGCAGCCCCGCTTCCCTTCCAGCTCCCTGCCTGTGGCCTGGGAAAGCAGTCGAGGACGGCCCAAAGCTTTGGGAACCTGCACCCGCATGGGAGACCCGGAAGAGGCTCCTGGCTTCGGATCGGCATATTATCGGCCCATTGCGCTCACTTGGGGAGTGAATCATCGGAAGGAAGATCTTCCTCTCTGTATATCCGCCTTTCCAATACAAAAAAAAAAAAGAAGAGTTTACTTCCTTGGATTAGTCTTAAAAGAATGATGACAAAATGAACTGTTACAGAATATACAGACTTGGGATAGAAACAAACATTCTGATAGTATGACAGCAAGTAGATATTGAAACAGTGATGTATTTTTCTTATGTTTTCCATACTTGGTGAAATGAGGAAGGTTGCTGCAAAGAGGCAGACATACTAATAGCAACACTAGAGAAAAGATGGAGCGTAATTTTATGTGTTCATATGGAAATAAGCTCCAGGTTCCACTAACGAATCATTTATAGTGCAACGGCCTAGCGCAAAGGAATAGCAGCTAAAAGTCCTCTCCTTGAACACACCAGGATCCCATATAGGCATTGGTTCTAATCCTAGCAGCCCTACTTCCTATCCAGCTCCCTGTTTAGGGCGTGGCAAAGCTGTTGGGATCTTGCACCCTCGTGGGAGACCCAGAAGAGGCTCCTGCTCCTGGCTTCAGATTGACTCAGCTCCAGCCATTGCGGCCGCTTGGGGGACGAGCCATTGGATGGAAGATCTTCCTCTCTTTCTCTCCTCCTCTCTGTATATCTGCCTTTCCAACAAAAATAAATAAACCTTTAAAAAATAAAAAAAAATTAAGCATGAGATGATGATGTAAAATAGAATACATTCTAGTTGGTCTAGGAATGAAGGAGGAACTGTGTCGGCTGAAATATTATACAAAGGCCAAGTGTCATTTGTCACTTCATTATCAGCTTTGTCAATCTGCAGTTGCTAAATATTTTTTCTAAATAACAACATCCTTGGAAAGACAGCTTCCTCACAAAATAATTTGTGCATAAGGTAAGACATAAACCGAAAAACATTCTCATAAGAGGTGCCTCTTAATTCATTTGAATATGTTTAAAAATAAGAAGAGTAAGACACTGGAGCATTTTACAAAGGCAGAGTGCCGTTTCAGTTATCTCACATCACAGAACCAAAACCTGCCTTACTGAGAGGAATATTCTTTCTGGAAGCCAAAAGCTGAACAGTCTTTCTGGTATGTACCCTATTCTGAAATTCATTCATTTTAAGCAATGAATTTTCCATTTAAGGCAATTAAGCATGAATAATTAGCACAAACAATCTCCCTTTCTAGAAAATGCAAATAGAATTTGAAAGAACAAGGAAAAATCGTTCGTTTCCTCCCTGTCCCACATTTTCTTCTGCATTTCTTATTCTTGTTCATAGAAAACAATCCCATCAATCACCCAGGCTCTACACTGCAGAAATCAATTCAGGCATTTCCCCTTTGCCATGGCATTGCTAATCATAAGAAGAGACACAGTGTCTGCCAATTTCACTTTCTTACTGTCTCCTGCATTGCCTTTTCCTTTCCTTTTCCCATCCTACCACCCTACATTCTACCCCTTATTAGCACTTACCTTGATATTGTCGACAATTAAGGCATGCAGAGGATGAAGGGTGGCAGATTTGAGGGCTATAAATAAATCTGAATATCAACTCCCAATAAAAACATTGAGCAACAAATAACTCTAAAACCCTTGTTGCTTTAACGCAGTGACAGTATGGAGTAGGTGGCAGGAACATAGCTGTGAGTCATCTGTCTGCAATGTCCACTGAAGAAGGGTCAAACACTGTAAGCTTTGAAAAGGCACAAAGTTGAGTGAAAAATCGACTGCCACTTCATCACAATGCTACCGAGCCTACGCCTCTGTGTGAGTGCATAGCTAAGGAGGCTGGCCATGAGATGGTCTGGAAAATGGGTGAAGATGGGAGAAAAGGGATTTGAAAACAACACTGAGATGCTGGATATCTAAATAAGAAAATAATAATAATAATCAGAAAGAAATTTACTTTAAAAAATCCTCAGGGTTGTTGGTTTCACAGATGTTGCTACATGGGGAATGCACAAAAGTCAAGGATGGTGATGAACCACAATTCTGAAGCTGAAGTCATCAAAATAAGTACCCAGGAGGCAGGGGATAAATAGTAGATGGTACTGGTGACAAAGTGACAGGGTGTAGGGATTAAAAAATTGGATGACTATGCTCTGGACTTTTTGTCCAATTGGTTTAGTTTTGGTTTAATACAGCTGTCACCAGGGTTAGCAGTAAATGCACTGAAAATAATTAAAAGGCTGGTAGCTTTTACTAAGTTTTTCAAAGCTCATGGTATTAATGCTTAATGAAAATTTCATGGCAATTGAATACTAAATGTTTCAAGTTTATATGATTCACCAAAAGATTCCAAGGAAGTCATTTAGATTCCCTTTTACATAATAAAAAAATTACAACTATATCTAAAATGAAAAACAGAGCTCTTCAGCATAAAGTAATTATGAATAATTTTAGGAATGTTGAGGATCCTGGTAGAGAAGCTAATAATGTGATGTACAGTATAACCGAAGTTGAGAATGAGATGCACTGGATAATCAATCTCCGCTCTATTGACTGCAATCATGGAACTACATAGGAGAGCATAAGATTTCAAACCCTTTTACAACTAAGTAAATATGTTTAATTCCATTAACTTTTTGAAGCCCCTGGTGTATTGCAAAGACACTAACTAGCAACGCAATACTTAATATTCCTCTACACAGCAAAGTAGAATCTTAGCCCACATCCTCACGTGTAACTCCACATCCGCTTTGAATTACAAGCAGGAAATCCCAAGCTTCAAGCTACAGTCTCTATTTAGCTTTCCGCAGCACTGAGATTCTTGCGGAAGGCATCACTTTAGGAAGTTATTTTCCATTTCTCTTGTATATCTGATGTCCTTCAATTCTATGACCCTGGTTGCTGATAGCAACAAACATCATTCTGAACAGATTTGTTCTGCTTAATGAAACAATGAACCAAATTTAGAAAGCAAGTGAACACTGATTCACATTTTGTCTATAATTTCCATGGAACCCAGGCACCGTTCCATAAGCATTGGGACAATGATGGCCTTAGAAAAGCTGCCCTAAGATCACATCCCTGATATAACAATTCAGCAATGCCTGAGTAAACAGACCGACAGAGGCATATTGGGTTTCTTTCACAATTCTGCCCAGTTCAAAATAGAAGTATATAAAATGGAAAAATAAAAATACAAATCTGTGCATATATAGAATTTTATAATTTGCAAAGCATTTAACACAGGCAAGATATGGAACCATCCTCCTAATAATACTAAAAAAAAATTACACCAAATACAGGTGTGCTTTTCTTTACCAGAAGCAGTAAAAGGTATAAAATGATTGGTAAAAATGAAGCATATAAAGTAACACTTCGGGTGAACATCCATTCTTGTTGCAGGATTATTTTTGATTGCATAATTGTATCAAGGAAATTCTGCCACAGATAAGCTACTTATGTCATCAACATAAAACTAATGTTTTCTAAACTAATGTTTTCTAAACTGATATCTACAAATTTTAACGGCATGACTTGCAAACATATCTAAGTCGTCCATATACATAATCACTTAAGTATCCTAACACTCCCAACAGCTGGTTATTTTACAAACAGGGGGCATATTATTTCACTCATGGGACAGATGATAAAATTGAGTCTTAAAGATTAAATAACTTGCTCACTGTTGAATAGCTATATACATAGGAACTTGAAATTGAACCATGTTTCAAAGGCAAATTATTTGAAGTCTAGGGAAACAAAGAATTCTTCAAAATCTTGACTTAGCGACCCATATCACAAATAACAGGGAGGCACAATTGTAAACATTGCGTTTATAGTTCTCCAATATCGAAGAACAATGAATTCCATCCTAAGACCTAAGAGCAGAAGCTTAAGTTCAATTTTCTCTTGAATCCAACAGTGAATAAATACAGAAGACAAAGTCAGTGAAGATGTGGCAGCTAAGGCGAAAATAAGAAAATAAAGACACACTGTATTTCTAACTCACTACACTTCAGGAGAGGCAACTGTTATACAGCAAAAAATGCAAAAATGACAACAAGCGCATGTGCAAACTACAAGTCATCTTTTCAGTGTCCTGTTTACAATTCTAAGAATCACGCAGTCCTTCCGCTATCTGAGAATGAGATCCAGCACTGCGGGTTAGTGTTTACATTGAGCATAAGCATAGTGAAATGGAACACAAAAACTGAACAAACACACCTAGGTCCTTACAACTGCCATTTTACGTAATAATGAACAACTGAGACTTCTTCTAGGGGCTCAAGAAAGGAAGAAGAGGGTGTGGATATCACTTTGTTTGGAAGAAAGCTTTGAGATGATTCCACACATTGTTTTGCCATTGTCTTGCCTTCTGGCTAAGAAACTGTATTCATGGACTTAGCTTTTTCCATGACTGTAAGAGATCAGTGAACACAGAACCTCAGCAAAGTCAAAGGTTTTCAGATAAGCGGTGTGCAAAAAGTCTCCAGAAAATAAATATACAAAACTACATGGGTTTCTATGTAGAATTTTTGCTAGAAGAATAAACTTTTAAAATGTATCTTCTCCCAATATTTTGAAACATCCACATATTAAAGAGTAAAATGAGCTATAACATCATCATGAAGACCCTGAAGTGAAAGTTTATTACATTTTATAGGTTTATGTTGTCAACAAATAATTTCAAATTTGGACAGCAAACAGCTATGACATCTGGCAAAAAACTGACTATGGAGTTAAAAGAAAACAAGCTTAACTGTTTCATGACATTGCCATGTTCTCAGTGTCTTCTTGAGAGAGGAGTTAGAGTGGGTAGTAGGCAGTTAGGGTATTCTGGGTCCCTGAGTAAAAGAGAATTTCCCCACCATGTCTTGAACTCACCAGGGCACATCTCTTCCAAGGGACAGTGGTGCTATTAGCATATCAATTCCCCACCTGAAGTATCGGCCATCCCCTCTGGCCATTGTGGGAGGGCCTCAGGCTGATCTCTTTATCATTGAAAGGAGAGCAGGAAGAAGTAATACACATCTGCCTAAGGCCTGGAATGTCCTATGTCTGGTATCTCTGTGACCTTTTGTCCCAAGGCCAGGTACCTTGGAAACCAGGAATTTTCTTTGTTTATGGAGAGACATCTTTGAGGGAATCCTTTAAAAGGTGCATTCCCCACCATTGATACGGGTTTTGGGTTCTTCTTCTCTTCCTGCCACTATGGCAGAGGGTTCTCATTTTCCTCCTGCCACTATGGCAGAGGACTAGGGTTTTTGGGTTCTTCTTCTCCTCCTGCCACTATGGCAGAGCACTGGGGTCCTTTTCCTCCTGCCACTATGGCAGGAGGTAAGGGTCCTTTCTATCTCAAAGCCCCCTCCCGTCACTAGGACGGGCGTCTTCTCTTCTCAGCTTTTCTAATAAATCTTGCGTTAAAACTAAACTGTGTCCGCATGAAAATTCTTCTTTCCTGCGAGACAAGAATTTGAGGTTGCTGCCATACTCGGAGTCAAAATTCCTGCAACATTCTCAGACAAGTCACTGACTCAGCATTGTCTTTAGAGCTCTCAGGAGGAAGGGCAGTTCGTGTACTTCACAGACATAAAAACATGATGCAGGAGACAGGATTGTCTTGAAATCCATCACAATTCTCACTGACCAGATATAGGGAATCAATTCAGGAAGCGCAGTGTTAGAAAATACTTACACATATACTGAATCACTGATGGGCTTCATGACTTAGAGAAACAAAAGATACTGATTGTCCCAGCATTCTTTTTCATGCAATTTAAAATCAGAAAAAAAAAAATGGTGCTTGCTTCTCATGTACAGCTCAATGAAGAAGGCAATAAGTGATGAACATATGCACAATCAAGCTATTGATCAATCACACAGAAACATATACACACTCTAAACTTTAGTCAACTCTCTGGCATGACTTGAAAAGTAAAGTCCCCTACTTCCTATACTACAGAGTAAACCTTGCACTCATTTGAAGGTTCACATTTCCCACCATTCTTTCTGCCTTGTGTATTATATATAGATATTCCCACTTCATAGCTCAATTGTTGCTGTTCCTGGTTTTCTCACAAATCAACAAACTTTGGGAGTTGATGTTATAGGAATTCAAAACAAGAATGGCATGACAGGCTGAGCGCTGCTCTGCAAGAGGGTGGGGCTCTTTCACAACTACTTCACCAGCAGAAGTAGGAAAGCAGACCCTTAACAAGTTGAGATGAACTATAGCACAACCCAGTTGATCCACACTAAGTAATGATTTAGTGCTGTGAGCAAAAAAGTGACTGTGACTGGAGAGATATTTTTGTTTTGTTCTGTTTTGTTTTTGTTTTTCCAAGGTAAGAAAGACCTTTTTTCTGTAGCTTTTTTTTTTCTTTTTTGCCATGAAGTATTAGCAACAAAGTTCTATCAGGCTTCTGAAGTCAATTTCATTCCAGATAACATTCACCATTTTTATTATCATCATTATTATCATTATCATCATAATCAAAGACCATTTAATATCCACATGAAAAATTCAAGTCCTGAACAGGAAATTGTGAAGGGCTGTTTTGTAAACCACACCTTAAGCACAACTAAAAACTTGGGACAGAATCTAATCGGCAAATGCATGGGAGACTCTCAGAGGTGGAAGGATGACGGTAGGATGGCGAGTAAGCACTTGAAGCACACAGTTGTGAGGTTCCCAGTCTCGCTTTTTGTCTCTAAATACATACACAACATGCTGGGTCCTGAAGAAGTCTGCAACATGGAAATGCCAATAGGACCACATCCCAAAACCCTCCCCAGAACATGCTCTCTTTAATCAGAGGACGACAGAAAGTTAGGCCTAGCAGAATAGAAACATTCCTGAAGTTTCTGCAATGATTTGTCTGCTTCAGACAAACAGCATGGAAAAACTACCACACCCAAACCACCTGCTGTCAGACCATGGGGAAGAGATTCTTTACCCATGTCTCCTTTTCAGTGGAGGTGATAGTTACTCATCCCAAAGAATAACAGAAGACTTTCCAGAGATGAGGAGGGCCAGTTAAAGCTATTCCTTTTATTTTTAATTTTTAATATTGCTTATTTAGTTGGGAAGAATGTACTCCTATGTGTCCTCGGAAGCCCATGTTGGCCCTTTGTTTAGAACTGGCTGGGACAAATATTTTGCTTTACTTATTTGCTTAGTTATTTATATATTTTTCTTCTGTGTCCACAGAGGAAGAAAGGGAAGGGGTTGCTCCATGCTGTCAAATTACCTCAGCATCCTGGGATGGGATGGTAGATAGTCAGCCACCGTAGATCTGGTCCTCTCATATACCAGCAGGCACTGCCGCCCAGTGGTAGTTACCCTTGAAAATCTTGACCAGGCCCACCACCTGCCCTGGCTCTTGCACATGCCAGCTTCTGTTGGAATTGAGCCCAACCCAGCCAGTACCCCATCCTGCTCTCCTGTACACCCGTGGCTGCCACAGCTTAACTCAGCCCAACCTACCCCAAGATCCAGCCCTCACATATGCCAATAGGCATATGTGTTGTTGCCTTGTCCAGCCTGGCCTGCTCCCAGCCCTGGTTCTTATACTAACAATTGACAGGTACACCCTAGCAAAGGAGTGCCCATAGTTCCCTTGCCAAGCATGTCCCCAGCCTTGGATCTAATGCCCAAAAGAGAACACTGTAGTCCAGCTTGACATGATTTGCACTCAATCCTGGCACTTGCCAGCTGGAGCTGTGGCCTAATCTAGCTGGTCCGCACTAACACCAGCTCTCCTGCATACCAGTGGGTGCAGCAACCCAGGCCAGCCTGCCCCGCACCTGCACATCCCAGCTCCCATACTCAGTGGTCTAGCAGGGGAGTTCCCAATGTTCCCCCACCAGGCCCACTTCCAGCCCTGGGCCTGGGGTGTGTTAGCTGGCAAGTATTGCAATCCAATCTGAATGGCCCATCCCAAGTCCTGACACTCACCAGCAGATGCCACAGCCTGACTCAGCCTGACCTATCTGCAGTTCCAGGCCCAACCAGTGGGTGCAGCAGCCCAGCTCAGCCTAGTCCACCCCCAGCACCAGCCCTCATGCAAATTTGTGATGTTTTCTAAACCTCTAAGAGAAGGCTCACCTTTTTTTGTTTTTCATCAGCCCACTTATTCCTAGTTTGCTCTTCTTCATGTAGCATGGCTTTGGAGACTTTAACCAACATTCTTTGTCCCTCTTAAAGATGATCTACTTAATTAATGTACCAGCAGGATAAACATTTGTGTTGATTCCTATAAAGTTTAACTTTAAAGTGACTTACTATTTAATGGTGAAGACCAGCATTAGACACATGGAAGTCATTAATTTCCTATAAACTTTTTTTTTCATTTTTAATTGAAAAGAAGAGAGAGCCATTGGGACAGAGAAAGACAGAGACCTCAAGATATTTCATTTGCTGGTTCACTCCCCAAATGCTCATAACAAAGGGTGCTTGGATGAGACAAACACAGCAGTCTGAGATTCAATCTGGGTTTCTTATGTGGATGTCAGGAAACGAAGTACTTGAGCCATCATCTGTGCATTAGAAGCTCACAGCAACAGACTCAAAGCATGCGTTCCTGGAATACGATGAAGACAAATGGCCACCTATCTGTAAACTTAATCAGCATTTATCTCCTTGATACTTTAAAACCTTTTATATTATCTCAACAAATTTCAGTTTCCAAAGGTGGTGCTAGCTGGCCACGTTGGTTCACTAAAATATCTCAAAATCTGAATTTAGCAACAGAAGAGGTTCTGTCAACTGTCTGGTCTAATGGCATTGTTGGATTGGTGACCTTCAAGAGCTAGAAATAAACATCAGTGACAGAACCAGGATGGTGCCTAAGTTGCTTGATCACCTGCCGCTTACACCAGGAAGAGTTTCAGTGGGGCATCTGATGAAGAGATGTTTGTTAATTTCCAAACATGGATATCTCCCAAGAGTACATGAGATTGGGATAGGAAAGAGGCTTAGCACTTAAAATTCCCAACTGGGTCAGTTTGTGAAAGAGATCTTATCTACTAACACCAAAGAGGAAAGTTTTAGAATGTGCTTGAACAGGGTCCATTTTTTGGAAAAACACAAGGAAAATATACAATCTCAACGAAATTCTAAAAGCTGAAATTGGGAAAATGTGTCGAAGAAGGGAACTAAGAGATTCATAGTAATAAACAGTCCCAAGTTTCTATTACAAGGATGATTATTTCTTTTGGATGATGGTGAAAAGGAGTTAATGTGTAGAGTACTAAACTTGAAAACAGTTGTTCAAATTGTGCAGGCCAGTTACTTGTTTCTCATATCTTCCAGTTTTCTCTACCTGTTTTCATTGTCTTCTCTATTTATCATGCTATATTTGTCTTCATTCTGTTTTTCCTCTTCCCCCAGAAGGTTTCCCTCTGCTTAGACACTGATGCAAGGAATAATATTCTGGGAGTTTTCGTCATATTGTGCTAGTCAATTTCTAACAGAAATCCTGTGAAATAGATATCAAAGACCTCACTTTCCAGATAAAAAACTTGGGTTCACCTATGTGAGTGTTTCCATCATCATACAACTAATAATGTTCTTTCAAGCCTTTTTATTTCCCTTGGAAATTTTTACTAAGACCTATCTATACATTACGTTTGTGAAAATTTTGACTACTAACAATCAGTGGAGATTATCAGTGCAAAAAAATTATGAAATAGAATATAAAATATTCTGCCTATGCATATGTGAGAAGTTAGCATCAGATAAAAGATCAACATTCAGAGTGTATAAGGAACTCAGAAAACTCAATAGTGAAGAAATGAGCATTGGTTCTCAACAGACATTTCTTAACAGAAGAAATCTTACTGTCCAAGAAGTCAAGCTAGAATAGCTGCCATCAAAAAGATAGACAGTAACATGCATGGTAAAGTGGTGAGGAAAATGCAACTTGTACGCATAATCATTTGAAAAACAAATCAGTACGGAAACAATAGAAAGGTTCCTCAAAACAGGTCCTCCATTTAACACAGCTCTCCATTTTCTTGCACATCTAAAGGAAATGAAGTTGGAATATAAAGAGGTAAGTGCTCCATCATGTTTATTACAACGCTGGCTACAAAAGCTGAGCCTTGGAATCAGTCCATAAATCCATGGATAGATGAATGCATGAAGAACATATGGTATGCATACACAGTCACAAAAAGAACATTTACAACAAAATGGATGGAATTCGAGATCTTCATGTTAAATGAAACAAACCAAACATAGAAGTAACATTCACTGTCACGTGTGGAAATTAAGAAGAAGCAGCAAACAAATTAAGCTTAGAACATTCATTAATGAAGTTTAGGAAGGGATGGGTAGGAAAGGAGACAGAAGTTGGATAGTCAGATGGAAGTAACAAATCTAGGGTTCCATAGCACAGTGAGATCACTGCGGTTCTCAGTAATGTACATCATAATGAGAACTAATACACAAGCAGAAAAGATAAGGAAATGAAAATGCCTGGATTGCCTCATTGCATTGCATATATATGCTGAAATATGGCAATGTACCCCTTAAATGTATACAGATATTGCATATTAATCATGATTTTAAGAATAAAATAGTTTAAAATATTCTATTTTAGAGCTAACTACAAGCATTGGGTTTCAAAGATTTGTATAAATATACATATACATATATAATATATATCTTAAAAGGAAATGTCATTTTTCTCTTTCAAGTTTTTTTATTATCAGTTTTTTTTAAAGATTTATTTATTTATTGGAAAGTCAGATATACAGAGAGGAGGAGAGACAGAGAGGAAGATCTTCCGTCCAATGATTCACTCCCCAGGTGAGCACAACACCCAATGCTATGCCGATCCGATGCCAGGATCCAGGAACCTCTTCTGGGTCTCCCATGTGGGTGAGGGTCCCAAAGCTTTGGGCTGTCCTTGACTGCTTTCCCAGGCGACAAGCAGGGAGCTGGATAGGAAGTGGAGCTGCGCCCATATGGGGTCCCAGTGCGTTCAAGGCAAGGACTTTAGCCGCTAGGCCATGCCGCTGGGCCCTATTATCAGTTTTTTTAAAAGATGTATTTATTTATTTTTATTGGAATGTCAGATATACAGAGTGGAGGAGACACAGAGAGGAAGATCTTCCTCCATCCGTTGATTCACTCCTCAAGTGGCCGCAATGGCCAGAGCTGAGCCAATTGAAGCGAGGAGCAAGGAGCCTCCTCCCAGTCTCCCACATGGTAGTCCTCAACTGCTTTCCCAGGCCACAAGCAGTCAAGCTAGATGGGAAACGGGGCTGCTGGGATTAAAACCGGTACCAAAATCGGATCCCAGCATGTGCAAGGTGAGAACTCTAGCCACTAGGATATCATGCCAGACCCTATAATCACTTTCACAAATAAAATATATCAGGAATTTAACATGAGGGCTCAGAGTTGTGGCATAAGTGGTTGAACCATTGCCTGAAAAGGTGGAATGCCACATGGGTTATAAAAAGTTATTTGACATATGCTTCCGCTGTGCAAAGTAATGGCAGGTGTGCTTATTGTTGCTCTAGCATAGTATTTATTCCATTACCTGGGGTTCTAATTCCTTCCTTTCTCATCCCTCGATCTTGCAGTTTATCACTCATACATGACTTTCATTAGTATTATGCTCTCATTTCATCATCCCCCCGAATTAGGTAGTTTTATGGTAAGTTTATGCATTTCTTTTTATTATCATTTGAAAAGGAAAAGGAGAAGAAGAGAGAGAGGAGAAAGAACAGGGAGATAGGAGGAAGAAGAGAGGCAAATGGAGTGAGAAAAATGGAGTGAATGAAGCTTCCATTTGTTTCTGTCCGAGTGCCAGCCAAGCCCAGCTAACAGGCACTGAGTGCCTTAAGTCCTTATCTGCTGCCTCACAGATAATGCTTCATCTTATCAAGAAGCAGAGACTGGACTCACATCCAGGCACTCCAGGGGCCTGCCTTGAGGCATGGCAGCTTAAGTCACCACCTACAACACCAGCAGCCCATATACGTGCTGGTTTGGGTACTGGTTGTTCCATTTCCAACCCAGTTCTTTGCTAACGTAACTTTGAAAGCCGCAGAAAATGGCCCGAATGCTTGGGACCCTGCCCCCACGTGGGAGACACAAATGAAGTTCCTGGCCCAGGCCTGGCTATTGTAGTTATTTAGAGAGTTACCCGGAGTCGCAAAATTATATTTCATTTAAGAAATGTACAAGGTCACTGAAGTCACAGCTCATTGGATTGACCTGTGAGATAAAATGAGTATGTTTGATGACTGTAATTGTTACTAAAATTCTCCAAAATGCATATTATCACACAATGATTTTTCTCAAGCCTCACAGTAGTCTACGGTTTTCAAAACATATGATCAAATTTCTCCTTAAAACTATCTTATGCTTGATTGAGCTCATTTTAGGCCTTTCTATTGTCTCTATTTCTTTCTTTTTTAAAACAATCATTATTTTTATTAGGCATATTTACAGAAAGTAGGAGATACAGAGAAAAAGAGATTGTTGTCTGCTTGTTCACTCCCCAAGTGGCCACAACAGCCAGAGTTGATCTGATTCAAAGCCAACAACCAGGAGCCAGGAGCTTCTTCCAGGTCTTCTACAAGCGCATAGGGTCCCAAACCTTTGGGCCATCCTCTACTGCTTTCCCAGGCCACAAGTAGGGAGCTGGGTGGGAAGTGGAGTAGCTGGACACAGAGCAGTGCTTATATGGAACCCTGGCATGTGCAACACAAAGATTTAGCCACTGAGCTATCTCTATTTCTAATCCTGCTTTTCCCTATGTAGATGTCATAAATTACCAGTGTTTAAAAATGGCTTCTAATTCCATCAATATGAAATAAAACATTGCTGAAATGGCACTATACAATTAGGATCAATATCATAGCTTTATGCATAAATTTCTTTCCTTCAATGAATTGTGATACACTTGAAAGAAAGCAAAATATCTCTTATTTATTTCCATGTCTCCAGGGTCTAGCAGTGAGGTTACATCCAAAAGGGCCCACTACATTATTTGATTTTTGTCTGTGAAACGAATACCCTTTAATGCAAATTAAGAGAATATTTTGCATTGTTAGTCTCTTTCTGTTTGGTTTGCTCTGGGATCCTAGCAGGAGATTATATCATTTGATACATGGTCAGTGCTTCTGCATATGGAATCTCTCCACAGGACAACTGTCTTTTCACTTTGAGTAAGGCAACTGGTTAGCTGTAAAACACGGTCTTTAGTAAGGCAGACGTCTCATGATACTCGTTGGAAGACTAAAATGACTTCCAAATTGCTAGTTTTCCTGTGGAGTCACGGATCTAAAGGGTGTAACACCTAACTTTGGTTTGTTTTGATTTTTATTTTGTGTGTGTGTGTCTGTCTGTCTGTCTGTGTACAGAAGGGGTGAAGTGTCTTTATGGGTGTATTCTCTTTTCATGTGAATTGACTTTTTTGGCTTCAGTCAAGCTGAGTCTTTCTAAGAATATTTGTAACTTAGAATTAATCCTAGGAATTTAAGAGTTGTAGTGGATTCCTTTTAAATGACTAGGTTTAGGCAGTTTTCAGGTCGAATCAGAACTACACTAATGGTAGAGCCTGACATTCACAGCTAAGAGGTGAAGGTATCGCTTAAAGGATCTGTCCTGTCACATTAGAACAACGAACAGAAAGAGGCCAGATTCTTTAGTGTATTCTTCCAGCAGAATGACAGCAGCGTTGAGGGACCAGCTACAAAATACGAGTTCAGGCTCTTTTCCCAACGGATTTCTCCTGTTAACAATGTCAAGTTGTAGCCTAATTTTTTTAATAAATATCATAATTTATCAGTGGTCATTTTGTCATCTAATATGCATTGCTAAAAATGCAAATAGTACTTGACTAACTTAGGTATCCAGTTATCTTAAATACGGCTTAAATCAGTGGGCAAACTGATTTAAACTGGGGCAATTTTGACCTCTGAGGAACATTTTTGCAAGCCCTGGGACATTTTTTATCATCACAGCTTGGAACTGGAGTGAATGTGTGGCAGTTGGAAATCATGCATGATACTAACCATCAGCAAAGGATTACTCATCCCAAATTCTCAGTACATCGAGGCTGAGAAGCCCTGGCTTATATGTCCGCCTGTTGTCCTGAAAACCTGCATACACCACTGTTTCATTGAATTCTTGGTAAACCTATTGAAACTATAGATGTAAAAGTCTCTGTCCACTTCCTCCCCTACCCCAAAAATTGTCTTTGTCCCTGGTGACATTTGCAAATGACTTATCAGAATCAAAGGTTAATTGCTAATCCTAAACGTGATCTGAAAAATACTCATAAGAAATAACTATTTAGTATGAGAAGAATCAGTTCAGTGCACTAAATTTGTTTGGGATAATACAATTCGAACTTATGTTTAAAATAGCTAAATCTGATTCCAAGGTAGTTTTCTTTATTTGGATGGTTAATTGTGTGTTGTTTTCTCCACACAAACCATCTGACCTTGGCAGAATTGAAGCTAAAAAGTGAGCATTCAAGTAAAAGGAGTAAACAGAATTGGCTCAATTAACCCTCCTCAGCTTCAGCACTTGCTAGCACTTTTTTCTGCATTGTATTAATTTTTATTTTATTACATCTTTTGTTTTTATCCATTTCTTTCCAGATTCCCAGTACAGTTATGCTACAGTTTCCAGCAGTGTCCTGTTACTTGCACAAAAACTAACCCCATTATTTGCAGATAATGAATGCCAGGAGGACCATTATTTTAGTCCTGAACTTCTGGAAATTTTGACAGCTTGGATCTCCCACATTCTGGCTCTTAACGACTTCTTTTCCTGCCAAAGACGATTCTTTACCTCATTCATTTTCATCAGGCTTACTGAAGACCAGCAGTCATCAAAGCTCCCATTTCTGTTTTTCTTCCAGAAATAGTCAGAATAGTAGGCAAGAATTAATAGTTCATCCCATGCTGATGGCTTTTATTTTTCAGTGTCCTCTTCAGTGGTAAATAACGCACGTGACTTACTATGGGTTTCCTTTTACTTTTCTTGAGTTTGTGGTTTCAGCATGGATCTTGAAGTAGTACCAGTCAGTGTCACAGAGGTCAAAGTCAGAATTCTTGTCTTTAATTCTGGATCTTATATTAAATTCCTGAGTGAATTTGGACAGATCCATTCTCTTTGGGGCTTTCTTTCCTATTGCAAGATGTAATGACAAGAATACTAATGTTTTGTGACTGTGGCATGGTTCAGTTGTAAAGATGAGCAGTATGATGGATAGATGTCCTCTGTATTCAACCGGAGCAACTTCCCTGTGATTTAAATCATTAGGCTCCTGACTGTTAACCTAAACTTCTTACTTGGAAGCACTAAAAGCAGCCCCTCTAAAACAGGTCTATTCTATGCATAACTTTTCCTATGAAACCTATTCTTGGCTCTTCTTACTCTGTTCTTGGAAGTAACTTTTCTTTCTTGTAACTTTCAAAGAGAGGCAGGATATTGGAAAGAACTCTAATTATCTAATTTGGCTGTTTACCTGATGTATGAATTCTCAGCATAAAAATTATCCTTGACAGTATCAGCCTCAAAGTCACTGTGCTTGAAATATGCTGGTCAATCCATAGAAAATTTTCATGAAGTTCATGGGAGAGACTTGCTGAAAGGCTTACTACCCTTAGGACTAAGTTACTTTCTTAATTTATCATGCAACATTGAGAGTAGCATCGTCCAATTTGTTGTCATAGTTGATACTTCCCTCCCCCCACCCAACACTTTGAATTATAATCGTATGTGTCCTTAAATCCTTTATATTAGACATGACCTTGATTAGGGTAGGACATTCTTTCTTTATTTTAAAGGGAAAAAGAAAAAGAGAAAAATTGTTCAATTGCTGGTTGACTCTGCAAATACCCACAAGAGTCATCTCTGGGCAATAGCCAGGAACATGAAATTCAACCCAGGACACCTAGATAGTAGGAACCCAAAGTACTTGAATCAACATCGGATGCTAATCATGGTGCACGTTAGCTGAAATTTGGAATAAAAACTCAGTCTGGGACTCAAACACAGATGCTATAATATGCAAATATCTCAAGGTATCATAACTACAGTGCAAATGCCCAAAGAAGGGGTTTTGTTTTAATGGCAATGTCACAGATGTTAAGAGGGAGCTTGGTGCACAATGGGTCATGCAGTAGCATCAATTTCTCCAAAAGGGTCTTTTTTTTTTTTGAATTTTCTTTTTCATCACTTTAGTGATGACCAATGACCAATGATGCATTGGTCATTCTGTAAATGTTGTTTAACTCCATGCTGATGCAAGTTTTCTCTTTTTCTCTCTTTTGTTGGTTTGTGTTTTCTGGATCTGCATTTAAGGGGTCTGTAATAGAAGTATAGCAGAAACTAACTTGTGGAGACATAGTACAGTATATCTTTCTGCTTCCAAAGATGGATTTCCAGTGAAACTGCTGAATACACCCTAACTGTAGGATGCTGGACTCTCTGACATTGCCCATCCCTACAATGTCTGGAAACACTTCAATAGAAGAATGATGGACTTATGACTATTCATGAAGGATTATTCAATGTAATACTAGAGGGGAAATCAATGGGGTCAGATGAAGGAGTAGGGAGAGGGGCAGGAAATGCCAGAGTCTATAGAATTGTACCATAAAATAATAATAGTAAATGAATTAATTTTGTAAAAAGAGAGAGCTTGGGCTATTGCATTCCTTTTTAAAAAAATAGATGCTTTCAAGTATTGTTAGTAATTTTTCTTTAGATTTAAAAATATATTGGAAAATATAGTTACAGGGAATGAGAGGCAGAGAGCGATAGAAAGATCTTCCCCCACTGGTGCATTCCCCAAATGGTGGCAATAGCCAGAACTGGGGCAGTATGAATCCAGGAGCCTCATCAGGGTTCCACATATGAGCAGAGCAGCCCAAGCACTTGAGCCATTCCCTGCTGCTTTCCCAGACATATCTGCAGGGACCTGGATCAGAAGTGGAGCAGCTGAGATTTGAATCCACACCTTCATGGTACCCTGGTCCTGTAGGCAGAGAACTACTCCACTATATCACAGGGCAAGTTCCTGGATGATTTAGATTCTGATTTTAATTCTTCTACCTCATTGTATTAAATTAAGGCAACCCATTTTTGTTTTGGAGCCTTAATTTTCTTTTTGTAATAGGAACAATTGTTAATGAACAAAGTAGTTGGAGAAAAATGCAGAGCTAATGGCCAATATCTCTGTCTGACTCATGCCCAATATCTAGGGCTGGCAGGAGGTAGGGTTTAAGGACGTAGAGTTTTAAAAACTAGATATACATGATATGCAAATTAAAGACAACATTCTATAAAAGTCACGTCATTAGAATCAGGCATATTGAACTTGCCTCTAATTTTGTCTTTTTTCTCTGCATCCTTTGGTCATCTCAACTCCCTCATTTTCACTTGCACTTTCACTGTGTATGCCACCAAATAGACAGTGTATGGGCAATGGATAGGGGAAAGCAAAGAATCAAGTATAGAAAACTGTAGAGTACAAAAGACCAGAAAGGAAAGGTCAAATGAGATCAGCTTGTTCCAAGCACAGTCTTCAATTCACTTCAGTACTAAAAATACAACATTACACACATAGTATTAGGCATACCATTCAGAAACATCGTTTTAAGAGTCATTTGAAAAATGATGGCCAGGTCTGGCAGGATTGCATAGTTAGGAAATCAGACAGCAGGCAAAAATGGATAAAACAAGACAGAAAAAGAATTAGAAAGGAAAGTTGAATGGAAAAAAAGACAGGAAAATTATTGCTCTAATGAGAAATGCAAAATTTTCCACCAGACAGCTATGACTCTTGGCGGAATGACTTCTGTGTCATATGAATGAAAATGCCTGATAGAAAGGGCTGTCCACATGGGTATGCCCTTTGCTCTGACCCTGAAGGCAAGAGGCCCACTGCAGGTTTTAGCTACAGGACTGATTTGCCAGATTACCACCAGGAGGTAGCCATGCCATTACATACAGCGTGAGAAGAACATAAGGCTGGAGATGGAATTCTCAAATACTGGACCCAGATCCACTTCTTGGCCCTTCTCGATTTGTCATGCATCCTGTGGGGCCCAGTGTCACTATATGATAATGACCCGTTAAGCTATAATGTTTTCATAGTTCCAATAACTCCATCCCTACTCCCCCTAGATCGTATATTTTGAACAAAATTGTTATCGCTTCCTTTCATTCTCCTACTTCACTCCCCATAAACAATTTGGCCCGAGGATGCTCTCTTAGAGTCCCCTCCAGTTCCGAAACATGTGATCCTAAAATCCACAATGTACTCAATCCTTTTATAATATAAAATGATCATTGTTACAGCAAACTAGTGAACCTTCACTTTCAGTGAACCTAACCCACCCTACAGAATTTATCAGATCGCATCTGTGTAGCAATCTAAACTTCCATCAAACATTTCAAAACAGAATTCCACACGGCTACCACCCTTCGGAATTTTTTCAGTGAGTAAATGACATTAGTGGAATGCATTTTAATCTCGGAGATGGGATCCGTAAAGACAGACTAGCATTTTATTCCTTTCCCTTATTAAAATCTGCAGATAAATTCCTGATGCTCCACATGAAAACAGGAGAATTTGTGGCCTTCTCCTACACCTAGGTAGCCCTCTCTGCTTAGGAGGCAAATTAGAGCTGATGTGGCATTCCAATAGACTGCGTTTCTGCATCCACAGCACATAGCATCTGAGAACAAACCAGGCATAGTTGTGTCAAGTTTCCTCTCTAAGAAGCTAGGCATAAAGATAGTGACATTCTCATAATTAAAGCACCAAAAAAAAAAAAAAAAAAGTTTTAACTGTGAGAGAGGAAAAAAACGTCTCCTGAAGAAATTACCATTAAAAAAAACAATTTCAAAATAGCTGCTTAAGGCGACAGAGTATACATATTCCAAACACAGGTTAAGAAAAAAGTCTTAAACATTAGATTCAGAAATGTTTTCTATTTTGACCTAGCAGCATCCATGTGATGCAACTGTAAAATGTTTTCATTTCTTTTTCAAGGCATTCGTTTTAAAAGCGGAAATGCAGTCAACAGACTAGGAGTGGGGGAATTCCTTAAAGCTACTGCTTTTTTTTTTTTTTTACTTTTCTGTAAATCACTAATAAAAAGATTATGTTGGAGATAAAGGGAACTTAGGGTCTCCTGAGGGAGACAGGATAGCCTAAATTAATTGCATTCCTCAGCAAACCCCACCCCCTTTAATCCTGAAAAGCAAAGCAAAGGTCAAATGGCACACAGCATCAACTCAGAAACAAAACATGCAGAGGCAAGCTTTTACAAAATAGAAAATAAACAGCAGGAGTTCCTTGTTGTTTCTTAAGTAGGCAGAAACCATTTCTGGTTATAAAGGACACAGACTATAAGGTCTCTTGATTACATTTGGTTAAAGTCTACAAACACACACAGGAAAACTGGAACATTGTGTCAAGGAATTTCTGAAGTAGTATCACATAATAAGAACGAAATCAGAAACACAGAATGCTGAAGGTTTGCAACCTCAGGCAAAAACTGTGAGTAGAAAACCCCGGGAAGTCAAGCAGTCCACAGTGCATATAACATTCTTTCCCCCTTCCAGGCAGGGAACCAAATAACCAATATGAGAAAACTTCCTGCAACTGAACAGAAAGATTTCTCAGAAATATTAGAGGGACAGAGAATCAAACTTCGATTCTTTCCACCAAGACAAACTAAGCATTTGCTTCTATCACCCTGAGTTAAGTATCCGGAGTCAATACAGTAGCTGATGACCTGAGAGCATGTAATCTCAAATCAAGTAAATCAAATATATTTTTTAAAGATGTGTTTACATAAGTTGACTTACTTGAAAGCTAACAAGAGAGTGTGCACACAAGAGAGAGAGGTTTTATACATGTCCCTGAAATGTTCACAAGAGCCAGGGCTGGACCAGGGCAAAGCCAAGAGCCTGGAAGACATTCTGGGTGGCAATGTCCCTCAGTGAGCATTAGCAGGAAACTGGATTCAGGAGTGTGTGGAGTGGGGACTCAAATCCTGGCACTGAGGTATGGGATGGGAATCCCAACTGGCATTACCAATGTGTACCTCAAATCATATTTGTTAATGTCCCAGATGATTCACAAATCAGTTACCTAATAAACAGACTTGCAAACTTCTACTTTAAGAGATACATAAATAATCTTTCTTGATGCTAAGAAATCTCAGCAGTGAATAACTATGCCAATTTCCAAAACAAGATTAAAAATCAATGACAGAAAGAGAATAAATCATTACTATAAGTTTTCAGCAATGGGAAATGTTAGCAGTTCTAGAAGCATTGCAAGAGGGCCTCATTAAATTAGGCATATTTGTAAAAAAGGAAAACAATGATGGGAAAAAGTGGAAGGTAATAACCACCAATAGTAAGAAACACATCTTGAGTCTTTATTGAGAACTAAATTCTCAGCATTTTTGTTCTGAGCATTTCTATACCAATTATCTCTCAAACTTAACCCAAAGCAAGTAGGTAAATCCTGTTGTTTCTTTATTTCGCAGATGGTAGAACTGAAGTTCAGAAAACTTACATAATTTGTTCAGACACTTTGCTGGAGATTGGGAAAGCCGAACAAAGATCAGGGATCTTTCTTATTCTAGAATCTACCTACTCCAAGGTAGAACAAACAAGCCAAGAGAAGCAAAAGTATCAGCTTTGAGACAAAGCACCCGTTGTCCCTTTTGGCTGGAGTGGCAGGGCTTGGGGCGGTAGGTCTGGGAAGAATGAGAAACCAGGCTACAAATACTATGATAGCAGGGGAAATCCACTGGAAGTCTCTGGGTAGAGAATGCAAGATATAGCTATATTTCACAATTGAAAATGATAAAAATCAAAAATGTGAAGAGTTTCACCCTGCATTAACATGAAAAGTCTGGCTTGATTACCACTTCATAAATCATTCAGAGCCAAGTCTCAACAGGCCAAAGCTTGCGAAAGACTCTACAGAACAGCCGCTGAGAGAAACTCAGCGAGTGCCTGTGACCCCACTAGGAAAGGAACTGCACATCCCTGGAGCTGTCCAAACCTGGCATCAGGATCACCCTGGAGACCTGGAGACCGTAACATTCTGACCCCACAGGCAGTGGCCACAGACCAGGACGCCTGGGGATCAGACACCTGCAGAGCCCAGACGGCTACCTCCCAGGCTGTGTTCATCACTTGTGACATGGAGCAAATACTTTCCCTTTCTGAATCTCCTTTTCCTCATCTAGAAAATGAAAAATTGACTTACCAGGTTTCCCAGCTTACACTTTTCAATCCTTCTTCCATTCCAACACACTACCCTTAAAAGATAAATTTCTGTCAGCAGCCCCACCAGCCAAGACATTGAACACAAACAACACCTCCTGAGGTCTGCAGTTTGTAATCCTCCCAGAATTAGTTCTGGACCTTTCTGGGTCAAAGGCTCACGATTAGTTCTGAAAAGTTTCTTTAAACGTGTTAGCTGTACTTTCTTAGCTGTCCCAACTCTCCCCATTCTCCTGGAAGATAATTTAGCCCGGGGTTATCTTTTTTAGTGCACACTGGATTACTGTTGTCAAAAGGATTTCAATGGCGTAAGGCAGTGGGACCACATCCAGATTCGTGTAGTGCTCCTTATCCTAACCGTGAGGAATGAGTGCCTGAGAATCCAGATCTGTCAGAGCCTCCATTTATATCTTTCTTTCAAAGTTTTATTTCATTGTCAAATGGTGGTTTGTGTATGTGTGTATTGGGGGCGGGGGAGGAGACAGAGAGAGACAAAAAGACATTTCAAGAAAGCTAAACAAATTTTGGTATTGTTGAGGGAAGGTGAATACTTTTAGAGTGAAGAATTATGTTCTATTTTTTTTTTTTTAGGTATTTACAATCTCTAGCCATCAAAAGCAGTTTTCCCAATGGCTAAAATTACTTCCTCCTTAAGAGATTATCAGTGTGGGCCTAGCGTGATAGCCTAACAGCTAAAGTTGTCAACTTGCACGTGCCAGGATTCCATACGGGTGCTGGTTTTAATCCCAGGGGCCCCACTTCCCATCCAGCTCCCTGCTTTCCCTGCTTGTGGCCTGGGAAAACAGTCGAGGAAAGCCCAAAGCCTTGGGACCCTGTGTCCATGTGGGAGACCTGAAAGAGGCTACTGGCTCCTGGCTTTGGATCAGCTCAGTTTTGGCTGTTGGGGCCATTTGGGGAATGAATCATCAAATGGAAGACTTCCTCTCTGTCTCTCCTTCTCTCTGCATATCTGACTTCCCAATAAAAATAAAATAAATCTTTTTTTTTTAAGTGAGATATTATGTGTAGTGTGAATCCAAGGAGCTTCACCTGTCAGGTGCAAAGTACGATGTGGGGAGAAGATGCAAAGCTTATCCTGCACCCAGCAAACTGCTGATAAGACAGATTAACGCATGAAGTCACAAATTTTTGAAAAAGCTTCATGAGCTAATCAGACAATCCCGACAGTTTCCCCGCTGATGCTCCTATGTGGGGTTCATTTCTGTAATCAGTTGTTTGCTAAAATCCTAAATTACTGACACCTATGGATTCACCCCCTGTGACGTCCCATCAGTGAACAGGAGAAAGGTTGACCAGCACAGATACCAACAAGGATGCAAATGTAACGACAGAATCAAAGAAACCCACATATGGACACTCACCAACCACGTCATTGCTTATTTTCACAGGATCAAGCATGAGTTTGTATTCCTTCTTGGAGCTAAGAAAAATTGTCCAAGATGCCTGACAGAAGTCTCAGCAGGATGGCCACCCTCACATGTCAGACTCCAGCGAGGACCTGGCTACCGGGACCACCCACATTCTGCTTTGAGAACAAGTTTATGACATCTCTGTCGGGCACCGCAGGTACCGTCTGCCCAGTATGGCCTGGTTTTTTTAGAGCCAACAAACCTGTGTCACTCCCCTAAGGAAATGAGTTATCCCTCATACATGTTTCAGCGAATCTAAGGAAGCAGAACATAAGCCCTAAAAAGTCGGGGGATTGCCCCTCACTTTCCGCCCCAGACACCAGTGTAGTGAACTCCAATATCTTACAGCATGTTGAGAGAGAATTGACTCAACTGTGATTCTGAGAATTCCACAGAAAATGACAAATCTACAAGAGTCCCACATTCCCCAACAGGCAGAAACCCGTGAGAGGAGCTGCAAAAGGCATATGGGTATCTGAACAGGGTGTGTATTTCTCCTTGCCTCCAAAAACCAGTCTGGACTATTGGTTGCAGCCATCATACAGTCTCCAAGAGGGCCACTGCGCCAGCAGCTCTTGAAGAGACTTCTGACATATTAACATGGAAAATCAGAATGTTTGGAGGAGAGGAAGAAATTCACAACAACATGTGGATGAGTAGAACTCATTCTAAATTCCCCTCGATGACGTTATTAAATAGTTCTTCCACACCACGGCTGTGGGAAAGATGCCAATATATACTGGATATCTCCTGACACTAACTTCAGGCAAGTTACACACACGCGACAGAACCGGAAAGAACACACCAGGCGTGTGACAGCCACCAACGGAGTCTAAAGCAAGTCTTCAGAGATGGGAAACATGAATCAAGGGAGACGGGAGACGGACAGGCACCCGCAGAAGGGGCACTTGCCTCACAGCGTCTACCCCTCCCAGACTCCCTTCTCTCTACCTTTGAACTCCACACTGTTCTTGTCCTTGAAGTGGAAAATAGAAACATTTCTTTAGAAGCGTACTTCCTATACTGTGATTTTAATATTTTATTTTTAACTTTCTTCAGAAAAGAGGTCTCGGACACAGTGTACAGGACATGAGGGAGTGGAGACAGAAGAGAAATGGATTCTAGGGGGGGCAAGAAAGCACCTGTGGGAGAAGCTGAACTAGACCCACCTGGGACAAAGCACGGGGTGAGTGCTAGCAGAACAGCCCTGCTCGGGAGGGTGGAACGGATGCTGAGAGAGAAAAGGACTTGCCCAAGTTCAGTGCAGTGCTGGTAACAGAGCTCAGCGCTCCTGCCACAGGTACCCAGGTTCACACGTGAGAGACAGAGACCTTGAAAGAGACCAGATCTGGAAGACTGGAGGACAGAATCCTAGTAGCAGACTGACAGGAACAGTAATGAGGGCTTCCAACGAACTCCGGAGCCTCGGCATGGGGGGTGAGGGTGTCGGGTGTGGAAGCGCGCGCTGTGGGTACCTTGACGTAGGCCCGTTGCAGGTAGTTGTAGGGCACTCTGCGTTGGAAGTCACTCCGCACATCCTCGCTGACCCGGTGGCGGGACACAGGTCCCCCGAGGCGCTGGGTCTCGCAGCTACGGTAGCAGCGCGCCCGTTCGAGCAGCGCGCGGAAGAAGGGCAGCTCAGCCCCGGGGCCGGTCCCGGGGGGCGCGAGCGGGCGGCGCGCGGCGCAGTGGCGGGTGCAGCGCGTGCGGATCTGCCGCAGGCGCCGGTGGCTGCTCAGCGCCGCTTCCAAGTCGCGCACCGCCTGCTCGTAGTCCCCGCTGTAGTAGGCAGCCACACCGCTGGCGTAGAGGAGGTCGAAGGGCTGCAGAGGCCCGCGCTCCGGCTCTGGCTCCCCGCGCCCGCTGTCCGGGGGGCCGCACCACAGAGGAGGCGGTAGCAGCAGCAGCAGCAGCAGCAGCGGCGGCGGCGGCGGCCAGATGCGCTCCCGCATCCTCTGCCGGGAAGAGGCGCGGGACCACCACGCTCCGAGACGGCTCCGGGGCTTCTTGCGTCCGGGCCCCCTCTCCCACCTCCTAGTACAAACACTCTGGCCCGGCCGCGATCTGGCTGCCCTCACAGGCCCAGGTGACTGCCGGCGCTCCGCGGACTGAGAGGAGGAGGCTCTACCCAGCCGGCCGCTCTTAAAGGGACGCCCACAGCTCACACGCTCCTCCTGCTGCCCGACCTCAGCGAGCAGCTCTCCCAGGCTCCTAGCTGCAGCGCCGGCTACTGAGTTGCAACCTTAAGGGCCAATCGGAAACCGGGCGCTTCTTGAAGCCAACTCCAGAAGAGGAGCTTTTGACTTGAGATTCTCCCCCACCCCCCGCCCCACTCCTTCTCTCCTTTCCTTTCTTTCCTAAGAAATGCTGAAAATTCAACTTAGGGTCCTCTAAGACCTTCGTCGTTTTCTCGATTCTACCCCACGATCTCATAATCTTCAGTGTGCTTTATCTTCAGACGAAGGCACCACAGGGGAGGTGCGTCCTGTTCATGAGGAGTATGGTTTACAAAAGTCGGGATTCTAGAGCTGAGAATGAGGAGTGGTCAAGCTGACTGAATCCTGGTCCTTTAGAACTATGGCTGCTACCTTCGGTGAGGATCAACCCCCCTCCCTTGCCTCCCCAGTCAGCTTCTGGGCGTGAAGCAGAGGGCATGGGCGCGGGAAGAACACAGAACACCGGCAGCCTGCTTCTGCTGTGCGCTCCTAGGCTTCCGAGGGCAGCAAGCACTGCCAAAGGAAGTGGAGCCTTGCCTTGTGCCTCCAGATTGCCTGCTGTGTACTCTTGCTCAGCTCCAGGGTTAAAACTCAATTTCCTTTTACAATCACCAAACGTCCCACCAAGTCAAATGGGATGCAAATATAAATTCTTATTGTAAGATGCAAACAACAAGGCAATTTAATAAACGCACCCCCCCTGGAATGTAAGTAATGAGTTTCCACCCAGGAATGGGAAGAAAGATGGAAATTACTTCCAGGCTGCAAGGAATAGCTGGAACACTTCCTGTCCTCCAAGTCCCCTTGACCATAAAATACCTTCCCAGCCAAGGTGTTCCTCTTGCTGGTTCCTTGGCACCAAGCACCCGGATTGATTCAGGCAAGCTTGTGTACTCAACTCTGGTGTCCAGCCTGCTGCCTCCTGGAGACATTTCTGTGGTTTCCGGTAGGGCCTGTGGGAGTCGCAGCAAAGTCTCCAACCACTGGGATGATGACCTGAGGGAAGGAGATGGGAAAAAACATCATTTATCATCTCAGTGATAGAAGTTTCCCAAAGAAGGCTTTTTTTTGTGGAATCACCAAGATGCTGACACGGCTGCCAGAATTTTTCTTTTTTATTTATGTGAGTGAGAGAGAGCATTCCTGCCCATTTGTTTATTCCTCAAATGCCCCTAATCAAAGGGAATGGGCTGGAGCCAAAGCCAGAAGCCCAGCACTCAATCCAGGTCTCCACATGGATAATTTGGCATCTACCCAATTACTTGAGACATGACCACTCCCTCCTCCCCAGTTCCCTGTCCAACAGCAAGAAGCTGGAGTCAGGAGCCAGAGTTCAGTGTCCAGTCCAGGTTCAGCCATGTGAGATGAGGGCATTTTAACTGCTGGCCTAAATACTGCCCCAGTTGCTGGAGGTTCATGCCTCATTCATTTTGTTCGACTTAATCACTCTGGCTGTGTAATTCCAAGGACACAGAAGAGTCAGGCTCTTGTTGTTTTTTCCACAAAACCTCACTAATTTATCTTATTCCACTGATGGAAAAACTCCAATTTGGGGCTAAACAATGAGGGCCTTTGGATATTCCATGCTACACAGAATTAGCTTTTGGGTCATCTGCCCAGACTTTGTCTCTAGGGGTTGTCTCTGCTTTCAGATAAAGTTTGGAGTCTATAATTAGCAATTCACTTGTGAAAAGCTTTGATGGATTGTAGCAGGGAATTTCTGCTATGGAATTCTAGGTAAAGAAGCTAGGAAGCTTTGCTGTATTATGCTTTTTTATTTTGTAACTTTGCCATGCTGTTTAATCCTCAACTAAGTCAGTTAACATCCCTACCTTTTGATTTCTTTGCTGAAAAAAGATACTCCAGAGAAAAGGGAGATGAAGAAATGATTGTACTTCTCTGTGGGAGCTTCCAGTGTTCTTTAGGAGAAATATAATTCACAGTACTGCAATGCAGCAGAGTGTGACGTGTGCTAGAGTGAATCCCCAGGGCTATAGAAGTGCAGAAGCTGACGTGGGGCTGTGCAAGGAAGGGTCTTGGAACACTTAGTGGATGAGCTGCCTTTGATATGGAGTTAAATACCTGGAGTTCAAAGGCATAGAAGTATATGGGTTATTCCCATGCTTGACATATACCCATCTAACCACCTTATTCTGCTCTGTACAATCCCTAACTGAGAAGAAAGCATTCACTTGCTGTCTCTCATTTGCCTGATCTGGAATAACCTGAAGAACTTACAGTACTAATAACAAGACATCACCTTGGGAGACTCATTTAATTGGTCCAGGGTATGTCTCAAGCACTGAGCTATTTTAGGCATTTTCCCAAGTGATTCTGACATAATTAAGGCTGAGAAATACTGGTTTATTGTCAATAGTTAGAAAGCATATATCTGAGACACAGAGCTAGGCAGAGTTGTGTGCCATCCTCAAATTTTCCTTCTCCAAGAAAGCCATCTGGTTCATCTAAGACTTGATTAAAACAAAGCCCATGACCATATGGTGATAAAGCTCACAGTGTGAAGAAGCTGATTACGAGTCAAGTTCTGCTGATCATGTCTTCAGAGTGTTAGAAGGGGCAGTTCACGGGACCCTTACAGCCCTGAATTTCTTGCTGAGCGTGCCAAGAATATATTCCTGCTTTGGATGGGCTGTCTCTTAGCTAACTGGTCTCACTCGTCTCATACTTCATCACTCCTTACATCTGTGAGTGGAGGCTTCCTATGTGAATTTCTAGCAAGTTGTTTGGTGATGAAGGGACTCTTGGTGCAGGAGCCATACCCAATAACCATATCCACTAACAGTGATTTTCAAACTTCGTTGTGTGATTAAAAACCTAACGAAAGAGACTGGTGTGGTAGCCTAGTGACCAAAGTCCTTGCCTTGCATGCGCCAGGTTCCCATATAGGCACCAGTTCTAATCTTGGTGGCCCTGTTTCTCATCCAGCTCCCGACTTGTGGCCTGGGAAAGCAGTGGAGGACAGCCCAAAGCGTTGGGACACTGCACCTGTGTAGGAAACCGGGAAGAGGCGCTGGGCTCCTGGCTTCGTCTTGGCACAGCTCCAGCTATTGAGGCCACTTGGAGAGTAAATCAACAGACAGAAAATCTTCCTCTTTGTCTCTCCTTCTCTCTACATATCTGCTTGTCCAATAAAAACAAACAAATAAACAAATAGATAAATAAATATAAAGAAAAAAAAAACAATGAAAGCAAAAATGTGGCCCTGAATTTCTAAAGTAGAAGGAAGCCTGGTTTTATTTATTTATTTGTTTATTTATTTATTTTCTCAAGGACATTTTTGATAGTAAGTTCTAGAATCACAGCCTTATTTACAGCAACAGTTCTCAATTGAGGTTGTTTCATTCCTACCAGAAGTCATTTGACAATACCCTGACATATTTTGGTCATCTCAATGAGGACATGGGAGTTGGAAACAGTCTTAGTATTGGTGTCCAGTGGAGAGAAGCCTGGTATAGCAACGTACCATAAGTGTGCATAATGCCAAACCTGAGCCTGGGGAACCCTGGGACAGAGCACAGTCTCATACTGAAGCTTTATCAATACTCTGGCTTTAAATAAAGAAACTTACACTCACAGGTCAAGCAGAGAGGTAGCAGTGGGGGTAACATATTTAATTTCAGATGGAAAGGTATTAAATATATGTATGCTGAATGTCATAGAAGACTGGGTAATAGTATTTCTGTAAAGAGAAGAAAATAAAGACAATGTATGGAAATGAAGATAGTATTGATGACCTGAGTAAAGTTCCTAAGCGAATACAAAATGTTGACATTTCATGAATGAGGAGACTGCGACTTCACTTTTGTTCCCCATGCCTTACAAACTTGAACAGCCAAAGCACAGGGAAGCTCATCCAAAACTCTAAAATGAACTCACTCATTTTCTTTTTTATTATTAGTTTTGGAGTCAGTCTTGACAGAAGCCTGGATTTCCTTGTGACTTCTGTTTACAAGTCAACAGCATCAATGTGTCCTCCATCAGAGGAAGGAATTCAGCAAATGCCTTCACATGCTTCTTATTTTCCAGATCAGCTTAGTGACCTTTTGTTTGTTCCTTGGTTGTTTGTTTTTTAATCTGACTATTCAGCTTCCTAAAAATTTCTTAAGGAGCAATTGTACTCAGAACAAATGTACTTACAGAACAAATGTACAACAAGCTTCATTAACACTTTTCACATACAAATTTGATAGTGGTTTCTTTTTAATCATGTGTAACCAGGGCTCTTGCTTTTCCCAAAGAGTTTTGATTCCTTTGAAATGAAAGGAATAATTCTCACTGTGTAACAGCCCAACTCATGTTCTGCTGCTGTTGATGCTGGCAACAAGGGAGTTGTTTTGAAAACTTTTTTTTTTTCCCTTGCACCAATAGGGTCATCTGAAGACTCCTCCACACCCTTCTCCACCACTTCAAATAAATTAGCACGAAAGGCAAGACAGCGTGACAACCAACAATCTGTCAAAACCAGAGAATAAGAAAGAAGGAGGGTTTTTTTTTTTAAGAAAAATTAATATTTAACTTACATTTAAAGTCAAACAGGGACTGCCACATTCCAGGACTGTCTGTCCCTCTCTCATTCCCTTAATAGCCCCATCCCTGTGCTTGCTTTAATACATAGCTGAACTTTAAAATTCCAAATCAAACAAAACATGCAAGCACTCTATCATATAGGCTTTTTAACGTTGTCATTCCCTGATGGGTATACAACAAAAAAGTAAAATAAATGACATGAAATATTCCCCCCAAAACTTAAGCTAAAGTATAATTTAGACTGAAATCGAAAAAAATCAATATATTCTATGTGCTAGGTATTATGTGAGCTGTCCCCCCACCCCGCCACCCAACCATTAGATCATTTAACTTTTAAAACTCATTTCAGTAGGTATTAGCACTTCAATTGAACCAGTGAAAAAACTCAGCCTTCTAAAAGACAAATGACTTAACGCAGGAAACACTTTTCAAGTGATAGTACCAAAACTGCATCCTATTTCACACTTTTACCAATACGCTACACAAACGTAGAAAAAGCAGAGATTTTGTCAAAATTCTAACTTGGTTAACTTACACAGACCATGCTTTTTTTTTCTTTAATCCTTGACTCGGTATTATATTCACTATACAGGTAAAATCAGAGTCCTAAAATTATCTTGCAAAATAAACATGGGCATGTGTGTGTATGTGTGTGGCTTAATATGATTGTGAGCACTCCTTGACAGATCACATGATGACAATGGAAACAGTCACATCAACAGATGGAGACAGGCCTTAACTTATCACCACATAAGAGCTTGCAGATCACTGTGTATGGATGCAAAGAAAACTTCAACCACCAGAAATTCAGGCAAAGAAGAATATTCTATATGTATAGAGTTGTGATGTGCCATGCTGAGATGATCTTTATGCCCTGTAGTCTTTGAGACCACATTCGTTCTCCGTTCTCTCACTCTTCGTAGCCGAGGTCCTTGACCCAACATTTTAGGATTAGTTGTTTTCATCCTCTGGGACCTGCGTCTGGCACTAGTCACTTAGTAGTTCAAGGAGGCTTTGTGCCACAGCTGAGTAGACTTTGCTGTTCTCCAGCTGACATTCTCTGTCTTTGAACATCGATTGAAACATTGGACCATTTATATACTCCTGCTTCAGGATATTAGAAATGAGAGCTAACCAATTATCTTTTCTAAAACTCAATTTAGAAACCACATGAATCAGCTTGTAAATGGGAAAAATACATGTGTGAGTATACCTTTTTTTTTTTTTTCCTGAAAAAGCAGCTTTGAAGAATATGGGTAAGTGGCCTATTACTTGTGCCACACACACCCTCAAATCAAACTTAGCTATGACTCCGAGGCCAAGCTGGAAAAGCATGAAGCATTGCTCTAGAAATGTTCTCAGTGAGACACTGCGGAAAAACCGTGCTCTCTTCTAACTTGCTACTCGTCTAAATAGAAAAACCCATTTTCTCTGTAATGAGACTGGCTTTGCTCCCGCTGCATTGAATGGACATTTCTAAATCCAAGTCCCTATTTACAACCATAGGAACATCAACAATGACATTAACTTACCTTGACCAGAACATGTCTCCAGCAAATAAATTCTTTGTTGTATATCATCTCTCTGCTGCGGCATCGTCCTGTCCTCTTTTAAGCTGTTCTATTGCTTCACCTTTGGAAACCTGCAACACATCCTGTCACTTGAAGCTTGTGTATGCCCAACCCAATAAAGCATTCTGACCAGTTATCAGAACCTCCTTTCTCAATCTAGCCGGCTCTGCTTCTAATGGGGAGCCCAAGTTTAAGCTGACACTCTGCCATATCAAGGTCTTAGAGTGGCTGCAGTACAGCTGTTGGAATGTTTATCCTTCAAGACTCCGTTTCAGAAGAAAAAAAGAGTGGATAGACCACTTAAGTTGAACTATTTTATACTTATTTCCACAAAATGTGGACTATGATAGTTCCTGTTTTTTTGGAGATCAGATTCAAGTACACCTATAGAAAGTACAAGAAGGTAAAGCTGTTACAAGACAGGCCAAGAATTCACATTAAAATCCCTCATAACATTAATTTTCCACCTTTATTCAGGTTCAGCTAACACTAGTTAAAGATCTGAAGCTGGAAATGTTTTTTTTTAACTTGATCTGTGGGGTTGGGAAAAGCTGAGAAATGAAGTGTATTAAGCAAGTTTTACAAATGGAATTTGGATGGAAACGATTAAAAAGAAGTCCACAAACAGGTAAATTGGGGCAAAAAAAGACTGAATTTGAATTCAGAGCCCAATTTACTGAAGTTCTCTTCCCTTTCTTATTAGGGTCTCCAGAGAAGAAGTTATTTGCCAATAGGAGTCTCTATCCTAGCAAACTTTTCCACCGTTCTGATAAGCTTCTCATTTCATTTTGGGATTTGGGGCAATGAAAAGGAACCAAACCTTATCTACTTAGACTTGCAAAATTCCATTATTGGGTGTCTGGTTCTCATAATTCTAGGATTTCTTGCTCATTCTTACTTGTGTTCTTTCTTTCTCGGACTCCGTGTATTTGCATTTGTGTGTGTGTGTGTACAAAATTTTAATAAAGATCTTTACAAAATGACATCCATACCCAATACAGTAGCCAAACAGGATGTTGTTTTTCTGGGGGACTAGCTAGGGCATGACAGAAGGTGCAGGTTTCCGAGCCCTTTGTTATGAGTTGGGAGTGAATGGCAGGATCTCTGGGCTCCACAGTACTCACGTGGTCAGGCAGGTGCTTCTAAGGGACTTCTTTTGGTTCTTCTTTAGCAACGTCTACATCACGCATGTTCTGACTTGGGGCATGTTACTCTTAGACCTGTGGGTAGTGTCTAGCAGAGATCTTCAGTAGACTATTACACCTTCTCTGCAATTATTCCCTAATGTCTGACAGACAATAATAACCCACCTCAACCAGCAACCAGATGAGGTCCTTCCAGGTCTCAAGTAAATATAGAAATCCTTCGCATCACTTCTCAGCCTTTTGGCTAAGATCAAGTGTAGAAATCCTTCCCTAATTTGTCCTCGAATATCAGAATCATACTAATTATGTCTTGTCAATAGCAAATTTAGAATAAGTTACATTTGAGGTCATAAAATTATAAAAATGTATATTTTATACACATGTAACCCATATTTTACTAAAATCTAATCGGTAGTCACAAAAATAAATAACTGATATGATTTATTATCAACTACAGAGAATATCATTGTTATATAAGCGATTAACTTCATTTTTTATTTGTATGACATGAAAATGTTCGGAAATGGAGCAATTTTGCTTGGCTTTTGAATAAAGAAATGTATCTTGCATTTATGGAAAATTTAAGCTTTTTAATAAATCATAGTGATCTAAGTAAACCTATCAAAGTTAGAATACTAAATAGATGCCATTAAGATGAATTATGTTGTTTATCATAGTAATTTTAAAGAATTCATTCAGACATAAACATTGGCAAAAGCCATGAGAATCGCAGTTCCATCACTGAGAATTTTAGGTTCTGAGTTCACTACTTGTTTGGGCTCCCCCAAAACAGAACATGTTTTTCAGACCACCTGACAGCCCTTCCTCACCAGCCTTGTAGGCTTGCTAGTTGTGTTTGGTTCATGTTGTTCCTTATACTAGTCCTTTCCTGTTGTGTTCATTTTCAATTTCATCAGTAAACCTTGACAACGCTTGGATCATCCCTATGGAAACTTATTCAGAGAACTTAGATAACTATCATCATCCTCATAACCTCTTTGGAAAAAGATTGCTAAGATGTCAACAGTATTTAGGTGAATAAGTAAAAATGAATTTAAGCTGAAAAAGATGTGCATAGCTATCCTGAATAGGAAATCAAAATACTTCAGCTCTTCTGATTCTGTCATGAAACAGATCCAACACCTTACACAAACCACTCTATTACAGATCTTCTTAGCTCTCCAGCCTGTATAGCATGGTATGAAACTAGAACTCTGAGATCCTTCCCTTCAAGATTTCTGTATTTTCTGATTCTTTGATCAAAAAACAAAACAAAACAAGCAAAACAAAAAAACAAGGGCCTGGTGAGGTAACCTAGTGGCTAAAGTCCTTGCCTTGAATGCACTGGGATTTCATGTGGGTGCTGGTTCTAATCCCAGCAGCCCAGCTTCCCACCAGCTCCCTGCCTGTGGTCTGGGAAAGGAGTCAAGGATGGTGCAAAGCCTTGGGACCCTGCACCTGCGTGGGAGACCCAGAAGAAGTTCCTGGCTCCTGGCTTCGGATCAGCCCGGCTCTTGCCATTGAGGCCACTTTGGGGAGTGAATCATCAGAAGGAAGATCTTCCTCTCTGTCTCTCCTCCTCTCTGTCTCCCCTCCTCTCTGTATATCTCACTTTGGAATAAAAATGAATTAATCTTTAAACAAAATAAAAAATGAGATTATGATACTGGGGGTTCCCAAAGCATTGCTATCCCTCTGCTTTCTTCTCTGGGATGACGTTAACCTTTGGTTCCCCTAGCAACTCTCAAAGCTACTTCTGGGGTTATTAAAAGTCCCAGTGCACTCAGAGCTTGTTGGTTTTGCCTGGAAATACCAGCTTGTCTCAGGCAGCAGAACAGTAGACTTGCTGTTATTGTTTTGAGCTAACTGATAGCATAGTAATAATTTAGGGCATCATGAAGTTAGTTGATACACATTCCCCAGTTCTCTGGGAAACCATCCTCTGTATGTGTCCACAACATGTTCTCTCTGCAGTGTCTCTGCCTTGCCCTATGGAAAGAAAAATCACGAAAATCCAAGACCAAGGAAAACTTGTGAATAGCAGCATGGGTACCCTGTTCGCTCTACATGATAAATGAAGAACCCAAGACCAAAGCTCAGTGATAATAAGTAGATCGCCTGAACAAAAAGAAAGTAAACAATTGATCAAACAATTTGATTTAGAAAAGTGCGACATTTTCTATTCAAAATTCATTTAATTAAATCCATAGGACTTGCTGGATGGCTGTTTGGCACAGCGATAGTTCTGTTTGAGACTAACAGGCTAAGGTGTACCACACAAAATGCAATCATAAGTTGGCTTCTTGAAAAGAAAGGTGGAGAAATTTGTGGAGCTAATTTCTTTCAGAGAAGACCTATCTGAATTTTGTCTGCTCACCCCTTCATGATACCAATAATTTGAGCAAGAATTATAGAGTAATCCTGTGTATTATTGTATAATCTAAAAGAAGCTTGCCCAAGAAGATCATCCTCAGCATATGTGTCTGCGAAAATTTCAGGTGGTACTTAGATGGATCCTGGAATCAGGTGTACTTTGAAAGACAATGATTTGCTCTTTATAAAAATAACCTAGTGACTGAAACCAATCTTCTGGAGTCAGAGACTTTCCTTTGAATCCTGAGTAATCATTGCCTATGTAAAATAATAACTGACTTTTAAAAGATAATAGCAAGTTAATTTGTGTAAATCTTGGTCATTTTCAAGACACTCCACACATGTTAAATGACAGTGACAGAGCTGTTGTTGCCACACTGGTTTGTTCCCCCAGACTTTTTTTTTTTAATATTTTTATTTCAAAGGCAGATTTACACAGTTAGAAGGAGAGATGGAGAAGGTCTTCCACCCACTGACTCATTCCCTAAATGGTCACAAATGTCTAGAGCTGTGCTGATCTGAAACTGGGAACCAGGAGCACCTTGTGAGTCTCCCACAGGGGACAGAGTCCCAGGGTTTTGGCCCATCCTACGCTATTTACCCAGGCCATGGACAGGAGAGCTAGATGGGAAGTAGAGTGACTGAGACATGAACCAGAGCCCATCTGGTATACTTACGGGTAGAGGACACTCAAAACTCATTTTCCACCTAAGATTCTTTCAACAAATAAAAGACAGTCTGTTCATACACACTCAGGGACTCAGTGCTTCAAAAATAAAGGACTTCTACTCTTGCTATAACCCCACCTAGTCTTCCTCACTATTGAAAACATTAGCTACAAGGGAAGAAAAATGCTAAAGCAAAACACTTAGCTTTTTAGAAGCAATTTATGAATTCCAAAAATCTGCTGTAGTTCAAGGAAAAAGTTAATAAATTGAATTTCAAATTTGGGGGTATATGAAAAGGTTACTGTTGTCTTCTTTGTGCTATTTTTTCCTACTTCATTTCTGATAAATTCACAGTAATTTTCACATTCTGCGTCTGAAAGACTGCCAAATCTCAAATTTTGTCACACAAAGATTTGAAATTCTCCAGGGATTTTCTTCTGTATCATTGCAAGATACCAGAGGACAGATGAAAATAGAAACTTATACATGAATCACATTTGTTGCATTATTTTAATTAGAAAAGCTTAAGGTCCTTCCCTCAGAAGATTATAGTTCACTGAAACTTTCTAGTAAGGATATTAAAATTCAGAGACAAACATTTATTTATTCACTTTTTTCATAGTGACTATAATTTTAAGGAGGTCTTTCATCCAATATTTTAAGAACAAACAACATAACAAGATTGTGTGCTTATTCACAGTGTTGGTTCTTTCCTCATGAGTGTACTTCGAAACTTATCAATTTTTCTTAATGATGAAATAGATCATAACCCACGGATTTGCTTCATGTCATCAAACAATGGCTGTGGAACTAAGTGAGGAAATGAAATTCATCGAGCAGCTTTCTCAGTGTTTGGCCCAAATGTACAACATCCAACTATCATACTTACCCAATTCCCCAATGTTTCCATTTCACCTGCAAGGATCTCCTGACTTACTAGTCAAAGGGAAATTTGAAGAGATTGTCATGAGTTTCATTTACATGAAACTTGATGTAAGTAGCTTTCAACAGGCTAGCTGATAAAATGCTGCAGGTTGAGAGAAATGTGTAAGATCATCTAGTTCAGATCACTGATTAGCTGAAAACCTCAACGCGTAAACCAGCAAGTGACTTGATCATGTATAAGCACACAGAGGCGCAATCAATAAACCGGCATGAAAAAATAAGACTTTTGTAGACAAGACTATATGTTTAGGAGACTGATCTTATCAATGCCAAATCTGAGTTTGCACTTGGTGAGAAATTCAAAGTCATAGAATGGGGGGTGACTGTTTGGGGACAAAGGATAAGCATTACCTGGGATAGCCACATCACATACTGGAGTGCTTGGATTGAATCCTTCCAAAGCCAGCTTCTCCAGAATATCTACCAAAGGAGACAGTGGGTGATGAGTCAAGTACTCAGGCGTGTGCCATCCATGTGGGAAACCCTCATTAACAAGCCCAGCCTGGGTTAATACAGCATTTACAGAGTTAACTCGCTGGAAGATCTGTTTCAATCTCTGTCCCTCCAATTCTGTCATCTACCATTGATCTCTCAACTGAAAATAATGTAATTTTTTTAACATACATGTATTACAAGCTATGGAATCCTTAGATGTGTCTTAGACACATCTTGAGGTTCTTGAGGCTTTATGGAACTTTTCTCCCATCTCAGCATACTGTCTATTTAAGAAATCAGATACTGCTTGGGAATTATGAAAAGTCTTTATTGCAAAACCTGCCATACTTTCAATTAGTATGCCCTCATGAAATTCTGGGCAATATCTATGGAGAAAGCATTCCTGGGAACAATGAACACCTACAAATTTTCTTAAGAACTCAAACCTGAAAACATTAATATTGGTCAACTGTACATGACTTTAGAAATTGCTTTTACCTCTAATTTTCATTGTTTTTGTTGTATGCTAGGATTTCCATGGAAGAGAATATTCTTACTTACTTCTAGGTTATAGGTCAAGTTCACCTAGAAAATAAACCAAGCAAATTTGAACCAACAACAAAGAAAGAAAATGAATCTAAACACAAAGGAGTTTTCTCTGTGATTATAGAATGATGTGGTGGGTTCTGCTTTCTGTCTGTCTTTGTTTTTCTAAGGTTGTTCAACCTGCTTCTTGGATTTAAAATTATTCTTTGGAGTCCTTCCCTTGAAAGCCTGGGTGCCAGTTCCAATCCCAGCAACCCTTTCCATCCAACTCCCTGCTTGGAGCCTGGGAAAGCAGTTGAGAATGGCCCAACGCCTTGGGACTCTGCACTTGCATGGGAGATTCAGAAGAGGCTCCTGGCTCCTGGCTCCTGGCTTTGGATTGGCTCAGCTCTTGCCATCGCAGCTGCTTGGGGAGTGCATCAGCAGACAGAAAATTTTCCTCTCTGTATGTCTGCCTTTCCAATAAAAAAAAAATAATAAATAAATCTTAAAAAAAAACAGTAATGTGCTATCACTACATATCTTGTAGAGTGGATAAAACTGGGAATACTGGCAGCATCAAATGCTGACAACCCACTAGAGCAGAGATACTGACTCTTTACTAGCAAGAATGAAAGATGGGAGGAGTTTGGCAGTTTCTGACAAAGCTAAACACCATCATATGATGTAGCACTTACTAAAAGAGTTGAAACTTTAGGCAATACAAATTTCATGCTAAAGTTTACGATAATTTTATTTATAAACCAACCACTCTGGTTTATAGTAGGTGAACAGGCAAACTGCGATATCTAAAGGCAGCAGAATATTGTTCAGTCAGATGTAGTTAAGCCAAAAACCTCATGGAGGAAACCTGAAATCACCTTACTCCTAGAAGGAAACCAAACTGAAAGGATACACACCATAGGATTATTCTAAGTGGCTTACGGGTCATGGAGGGAGGAACGGCAGCTCATTACCGAGGACTTTTAAGGTAGGAAAACACTCTGATTTATAATGGTATGCCCTTATACATTTATCTAGACCTTTAGGATACCCATGCTTTGGTTAGAATCTTATTTGACCCATAAATTCATGTGGGAATTTAAGCCTGCGCATCAGCAGTTGTTGGTGTTTCAAATGTAAACTGTGACTTTGTATGATGCATCAGTTGTAATCTAACACAAGTTGACAATGTAAGTCTTAAGAAGAAGGTCAAAACTGATTTTGCACATTGTGAATTAAATTGAACATTTTACTACCAGAATTTGATGTGCCAAATCATGAAAAATACAATATAATTTGAATTCATAGAATAAATATATATATACATAATTCTGAATAGTGAGAATACTACAACTGTAAATATACTATATTTTTGTACCCCAGTTTTTGGTATTTAACATTTCTTGCCCATAAAACTGATTAAAACTCAAAACAGCTGTGACCTGTGGCTTACCCGCATACCAATATAATCCAATACGAATTCCCAGGACCCACTGTCACAACTCCATTTTGGCAGTGCAGACAGCCCTTTTTGGTGCTAGTTTGAGTCCAGGCTGTGTTACTTCCAAGCCTGCTCCATGCTAATATGTTTGAGAAAATAATTGAAGATGACAGAAGTTCTTGGGCCATTGTACGCATATAGGAGACCAGAAACAAGATGCTGTCTTGACACTCTGGGGCCAATTGGTGCACAAATCAGTGGATGAAAGACTTTGCTTTATCTCTCCCCTTTTCTTTGTAACTGCCTTTCAAATAAACAAAATGAATCTTTAAAAAAATTCTTCCTTTGGGACAAGTGCAATGCCTCAGTGGCTAATATCCTTGCCTTAGATTCACCGGGGTCCCATATGGGCATTAGTCTGTGTCACAATTGCTCTACTTTCTATCCTGCTATCTGCTTGTGGCCTGGGAAAGCAGTCTAGGATGACCGAAAACCTTGGGACCCTGTTCCCACATGGAAGATCCAGAAGAAGCTCCAGGCTCCTGGCTTCAGATCAGCTCAGCCCTGGCCACTGAGCCTGTTTGGGGAGTGAAATAGCAGACGGAAGATTTTTCTCTTTCTATGTCCTACTCTCTGCGATCTGCCTTTCCAAAGAAGATAAATACATTAAACAAACAAACAAAAACCAGAACATGACTATGGTGGCCTAGGCACAGCATGAGGTTCCAGAAAAAAGCTGAAGCTTTAAAACAATGCACCTTTTTATTAAACAGTCACCCAATAAAATAGTAAAATCCAACTTAAGTATAAAATCTCTAGTTGTATGAGGATAAGAACAAATAAAATTCAATATTTGATTCTCATAGAAGAAATTTCTGCACATGCAAACAACTTACAAAATAAAGATTAACTATTCATAGACATTTAAATATTGAAATTAAATGCAAACAATGAATTGGATAAAGATTTCAAAACGTATTACAAAATGTTATTATTGTTAATACAAAGAATTTTTACAAATTAATAGCATGAATGTTTCAAGGCATACTAAGAATGGCAAAGGAAAAAGTAAATGAATAACATATGAAAATATGTTCAAATGAACATATTTTGTTTCTGTTTAAAAAATTGAAAAAAATGAAAACAAAAATTCTGTGAATCATGGTTTACATCCACCCTGGAAGGAGCAGAATTTGTTATGGGTCCACAATTGCTTGTCCTTATTTTCAATGTTCAAAAACTTTCTATAGCTGATTTTATGTTAAAAATTCATTTTAATTCCTATGAGGTTATTCAATGTTTTTATTTATTTTACTCAGTGACACAATTAAAATGTTTTCTTAAGGAAATAGTAATGTTCTTGGAGGATATTTAGAATATGTGAGACATATTTTATCCTAAATGCAATGATAACATGGTTTGTTTTCAAACTATCAAAATTTGAATATTTTGATAACTTTTTCTAAGAAAAGCTGCTCACTCACATGCATAAGCCCCAAATCGAGGATATTTATCAAAGTTCTGTGTGTAATAATGAGAAACCAAAGAGACCTGGATGATTATCAATAACAGAATAAGAATGTAAATTAAGCAATGTTTGCTACAATATCAGAGTGAAAGCGAAATTTCGAGTAAATAAGATGACTTATACTATTACTCAGTTAATAACAAAAAAGCATAGGATATATGAAAAATTACATATTATGCACATAGAAAAAATAAGTAAGGGAAAAGAGGATCTTTGAGAAGTGAAATACAGGTTTTTGATTTATTTAAACTTGTGATTTATGAATCTTCCACAAATTACATAGTGTTGTTATAAGGTGAAATATTTTGTAATAATAACTGGAAATAAAAAGGGATATGAGTAAATGAAAGATTGCCCACATTTATGACTTGGAAAATAAATGTTGTTGAAATGTCCATAAGGCCAAAAGATTCAATGGAATTTCTATAAAAATATCAATGACATGTGTAACAGAACTAGAAAAAAACAAGTATTAAAATCTGCATGAAGCCAAAGAAGACTCCCAATAGCTAAAAATAAAATAAAATAAAATAAAATAAAAAACTAAAAAGATCTTGGCTGTGGGTGGGGGGGGGGGAATCAAGGTAGACTACACTATTGAATTTGGAATGTTTTACCAAACTTGAGTAAATAGAACACAGTATACATGCAAAAACAGACAAACAGAACAGAAAGAGACCCCAGAAGGAAAACCATATAATTACCATCCACTGATTCCTGACAATGTTGCTAGGTAAACACTAGAAAAAGGGTGGCTCACTTGCCATTACGTTCAACTGTTATCAAGGTCTCAGTGACTTTCTAAGATTTATAAAAACAGGCTTAACTGGAATTGTTCTAAGCTTAATACATTGCTTAGTACTCTTTCTTTGATAAAAAGCATTATTACTTAATAGCAGAATGATGGACTTATCACTGTTATGAAGGCCTATGCTATTGTAATAATATTGAAGAAATCAGTGGACGGAAGGGAATTGGGGAGGATGGGTAGGGAAATCCTTGAGGCAATGGATCTGTACCATCAAACAAGAAACCAACAAATCAAATTTTACCAAAAAAGCATTATTACTAAATTAAAAAAAACATATTTTCAGAAACATGGAATTTCAGCATTGGATAGTTTTCTATAACGATGTATCTTCTTATTTAAAAGGCAATACAATACAGATAGAATGTCAGGTCACAGCCTGCTGTGACCCGAAACCATTCTTAAAATGATGGAGTACTGTAGACCTCTCCATTCAGTGGTTTCTTTGAAATCCCTCTCCATGGATGTAGTTTATAACCTCTTTCCACAAAAAGGCTTAAGTGAATATTTAGGTAATATTTTGATAAATCCTACTGATTTATTTCCAGGGAAAATTCTCTGCAAATAACCTGACCACCTTCATGTAGACTGAGTACCATTTCCATGTAATATGGTACAGGTGGAAAGGGGATGGTTTTATACCTTGGTAACCAATGCCTACCTTATTATCATAGCAGTGAAATACAAGGTAGGGAAAATACCCTTTTTGTGTTACCTGAACAAGTGACATAGGGCGAATCATTTACTATGAACTCCTTCATATTTAAAATCAGGGTGAATTTAAGTAACTGAAGAGTAAATTATACTTAGCTCATAGGTTTATTGTATTAAATGTTGACCTTGAAAAATACTGGCTTGAGTTAACATCATGGCTCAACATGTTAATTATCTACCTTCAAGTGCCTGCACCCCATTTGGGCTCTTGCTTGTGTCACAACTGTACCACATCAGATTCAGCTCCCCACTTATGGTCTGGGAAAGTGGTAGAGGATGGCACAAAGCCTTGGGACCATGCACCTATATGGGTGTTGAGAAGAGCCTCCTGACTGTATCAGTTCTACTCTGGCCACTGCAGCCACTTGGGAGTGGACAAGTGGATGGAAGGCCTCTCTTTCTCTCTCCCTCTTTCTCTGTAAATCTTCCTTTCAAATAATAACTTAAAAAAATCTTTTAAATTACTGATTTTCATCATAAGTAAGTTGTTACCTTTTATTTTTTTAATTTCAACTCAACTGACCTTTATCTAATAATCTTCTCTATTAGTGTAAAGTTTGCCACCATGGATGCTTCAAAAGAAGCTTAAGAGAATTCTGTCTCTGTATTTTAAAAGTAGTTTGTCACATTCCTAATGCAGGTATTTAGCTGTATGTCTTTCCATTTAAGTTTTTCAAACTATAGCTTTTATCTAGTTTATGTTTCCCAAGCATTTAACTGAATTTTCTTGGTGAACAGGTGGACAGAATGGGTACAAAAACTAGACTCTGAGAATGGATCTATCAGTTTATTTAAAAGCATTTATTGAATGAATGTGCAAAGCCCACTAGCAAAAATAAATCTATGAAATGTTTCAAAAAGTACAGAAGCATGCAAAGTTTACACATGACTGTGCCAGCATTTCCTCATTAAAGCCATAAGAATTTGTAAGAAAAACAGACTAAGACAGCCTTGGACTTTGCTACATGTTTGGTGATACTGAGTTTCATTAAGAAAGCAAATATCTTTATAACTATTTCATGCCAGTAGTTTCTTGAAGTAATGAGATTCTAAAACATGGTAGCCAAGGGCTACTTATTGTAACAAGCAATTCTAGCTTTTAACTATTCTCTAGGTCTCAAAAAAAGAACATGAAAATCCATAATTGTTCAAATTAATTAGATAACAAAACTCCATATAATATATTTAATAAAAGTATATATATATAATTTTATAATATACATATATATAATTTTTTATTGGAAAGTCAGATATACAGAGAGGAGAAGAGACAGACAGGAAGATCTTCCTTCCACTGATTCACTCCCCAAGTGGCCACCATGGTCAGAGCTGAGCCAACTGAAGTCAGGAACCAGGAGTCTCTTTTGGGTCTCCCAAATGGGTACAGGGTCCCAAGGCTTTGAGCCATCCTCGACTGATTTCCCAGGCCACAAGCAAGGAACTGGATGGGAAGAAGGACTGCTGGGATTAGAACTGGCACTCATATAGGATCCCAGGCTTGCAAGATGAGGAGTAGGCTACTGTTTTGGGCCCTTCAAGGCATAGGTTTAAGAACTGCTGTAGGTCTTATGCTGGAAATTTGGGTGTGTGCTTTGGGGGAAATATTCTCTTGCCCAATTCAGTCCTTTTAATGTAAGCTTCCTTGAAAGATCTGAATATTAATGTAAAGAAGGAAGGTTTATAGTAGACTCATTCTGCCTTCCTTTTGGATACCCAGGTTATTCCATCTCAACCTTACTTATAACATGGCACATTTGTTTTAGTTTCCAGGATATCACTTGTGAGTACAAGTAGTTTGGAAATAAGTACATTTTCTAAAGTTGTTTTTCAATTGATATTTGTTTATTTGAAAGAGTTACAGAGAGAGAAGGAGTTAGGGAGAGAAAGAGAGAGTTCTTTCAGCTGCTGATTTATTTCTTAAATGGCTGCAATGATCAGACTGGACCTGGTCAAAGACAGGAGGCAAAGTTTAACCTAGATCTCCCAAGTAGGTAGCACAGGCCCAAATGTGAGCCTCATCCACTGCTTTTCTCAGGGAGGACCGGAAATGCAGCATCCAGGCATTTGGGATGCTGGCATAGTAGGCTGTAGCCTTACCTTCTATGTTACAATGTAGGTGTCTCAAAAGTTATTCTAAATCTTCATTTAGCACATTTATATTAAGTGACTTAGGAATTTCTATATTCTCTTGGCAAGTGTTTCACCTAGTGTTTAAATGCTGATCGGCACACTCCAATTTCATATTGGAGCATATGAGTTTGTGTTTTTATTCCACTCCTAATTCCTACTTGTTGATAATGTGCACCTTGAGAAACAGAATGCAATAGTTCCAAGAGTTGGGTTCTTGCAGCTCATATTTAAATCCTGGATTAAGTTTCCAGGCTGAAGATGCAAGGTTTCTTTTTTTTTTTTTCTTTCTCTTAATCTCTCAAATAAGATAAATAAAAAATGTTAAATAAAACAAGTTTCTGCATCTTTGTAGAAATAAGATTATTTGCTTGTAAAGAGTAAAAACTAGTTCATACAAAGGAATGGATGGATGGATGGTGGCAATGTTCTCCAGGCCAGATTCTCCTACTTCTTTCCTTTCCCTCTACTTTCGTAGTAGTAGTAGTGGTGGTGGTAATTTTATGTGAAAGGCAAAGTGACAGAAATAGAGACACAGAAATTTAGATCTGCCATCTGCTGCTTCATATCTAAAATGGCTGCAGGAGCAGAGCTGGTCTATGCTGAAGCCATGAGCATGAGCCTATATCTCCAGCCAGGTCTCTTACATGAGTAGTGAAGGTCCAGATATTTGAACCATCATCCACTATTTTCCCAGGAAACATCAGCAAGAACCTGGAGTTGTTAGAACCCATATTGGCACTCTGATATGGGATATTGTAATTGTATGTGGCAACTGCTTACCACAATGCTGGACCCTCTTGTCAGGATTCAGAAAGACCTAACACCTGACTCATTTTGGTGTACAGAAATTTGAAGCAATTAGAAGAGCATTGCTTCACTCACAATTTGAAAACAATTGATTTTGCAATATAAGGGGAACGATGCCATTGCTAAGCAATCCTTGGCTGCCTAAAATGTGGAGTCAGTTCTGTGGAACCAAGCATGGAGTACCTGAATGATCTTCATCCAGGTGCTGAAGCCCTGCAGTTAGTCCACCAACAGTCACCTGTATGGGATGGAATCATGAGGCATCCCAACTCCCTTTCTGCTTATTATTTATTTACTTATTTACTTATTTGATTATTTTAGGTTTTATTTATTTTTATTGGAAATGCAGATCAGATTTACAGAAAGGAGAGACAGAGAGATAGATCTTCCATCTGCTGATTTACTCTCCAAATGGCCACCATGGCCAAAGCCTGGAGCCTGGAGCTTCTTCCAGGTCTCCCATGTTGGTGCAGGGTCCCAAGGCTTTGAGCCGTCCTCAACTGCTTTCTTAGGCCATAAGCAGGGAGCTGGATGGAAGGTAGGGGAAGCCATGACATGAACTGGTATCCATTTGGGACCCCAGTGAGTGCAAGGTGAGGATTTAGCCACTCGGCCATCATGCTTGGCCCCCTTTATACTCTCATGACTTGCGTTCTCTAGACTTTGCCCTTCAGAAACTCTGTTAGGTTTCTCTCTAATGGGCTAATGACAAGTCAGAATGCATTTCATAGACCACTGCATGTAGATTCATGACATTGAAGCCTAAAATACACCTTTAAACTTCGTGGATACATCAGATCAAAACTTAGGGAAAAAAAATACTCATCTCTACTACTATGTCATTTAGGATAGCCTCCTGACAAAACAACAAAAATAAGTGTATTATGTAAAAAGACCAAAACATGAGCAGAACTTGTGCATCATGTCATGATACCAATGACAGTCACAGGGATTGCCAAGTGAGGGAATGGCACCTTCAGGTCTCACAGACCACAGAGCCTGAATACAAGATACTAAGGAGTATAATTCTTTTATTCCACACCATTTTCCCCACCTTTCCTTCTTTTCACACAGTTTTATTCCACTCCCCTCTTTAGTATCCAGATTCTTCTTTATATTCATCTTCCACATGATCCAGCATAGCTATGATATGGTATGCATCCTGATTTCTTAGATCTGGCACCGGACTTCAGCTAAGAAAACTCCCTGATGTAGATGATCAAATTGGCCCAGATTGGTTACATCTATTTGGCAACTGCCTGAAAATACCATCAAGACAATTACTGGCTACCAAGAAAAAAAATACCCTGATACAGTCCAGCAGAGTCTATTGTTCAGTGCAAGGCAGATCAGAATTTTGAAAATCACCATTACGTCTTAAAAAGGACAATGGATTTTGGAAAAGTGTTTGAAAGTCTGTTTTTAAGGTGTCTCAATTGAGGTCAACTGTGTCTTGAACACACTTGTGACATAATGGTCCAAGGCTGTTAGAAAAAGTGAAATGAGAGTTTTTAAGAGTCTTAAAGACAAACATTACTATGAGGCGCCTACTGAAGTGAACTACTACTAGAAGAAGGGGTGAGGAGTGCTAGGTAAGTGTTTAGTTTATTTTACTCGGATTCAGGCGCTTGTTCTTAAAACAGTAAAACCATCCTCTGGGGCTATAGCTTCCTACAGCAGAAGCTCATTTACATGATGAACTGTGTATATTAAAATGTTTTCCTGATGCCAATTCTTCTGTGCTATATCTTATGAAATCCCCCGATGGAGGGAAGACATTGACAAGATGCAGATCATCCCAGACGAAGGCAGAAAACACTCTTTAGGATGGGGCAGTGTAATTGAAGTTTTTAAAATGCCTAACATCTTTTTAAGTTTTATTTTCATTGTCATTGATACATTTTTAAAAGGTTTGCCAGGTGACTCTCATGTTTATCCAGAGCAACACGCCAGTGGGTTATAGAATTGCTTGAGGCCAATGGTTCTCCTCTGTTGGCCAGATACCTGTCTCTAGTGCTGATGACAGGAAAGGACTCAGGGGAGAGAGGCAAGATTGTTCCTTACAGGCACTGGGACTGTAGACTTATTATTTAGAGACAGTCCTCATCGCCTGGGAGTGCCTCTTCTGTGATGAATCACAGTCTGTGTACCCCACCCACATTTTTTCCAGGTATTAAAGACCAACACCCTTGAGAGTCATAGTGGTTTAAACTGTTAACACATTAGTCTTGCTAGAGTTCCCATACACCAGGTGCCACTGCTGCAGCTGATGACCAGAAGTGGGTGGAGATAGCAAAGGGGATTTTGTTGTTCTTGGGCCATGGCCCAGAGGCTCCAGGGAACAGACTTTAAGAAGATAATGAATCAACTAATCAGTGTAGGAGTGCCAGATTATGGAAAAAAAAAAAAAGGCTGAGAAAAACTTCGGGCAATGGAGAAGAAAGAGAATGAATAGAAGAATGTTATAGCAATAAAGGGGTTAGGTGAAAACAAACAAATATCCCATAGTATTCTTGATGGGAGAGGGCATGTTAGATAGGAATTAAAATTGAATACCTTTAGATGACATCAGAAGCAATCTGTCCAAATGTTAGCAACATCCATTCTAGGCAATAAGATGTGATGGTTTTGATTCTAAGCTACTTATAAAAGGTATAACTGAGGTAGGCATTGTGATGCAGCCAGTAAAGCAAACACTGGTTAAGTCAGCCCTCTTGCTGGGGACTCCTATGCCCTATATCAGATTAACAGATCAAGTATTGGCTTCTCTGCCTCTGATCTAGCTGTTAGTGCACATGGAGAGACATTCATTGATTTGGACCATGTCTATTATAAGTCACAACCATTTCACATATTCTCCATTCATAAAACATCAATGAAGATTAATTCTCATTTAATATTTCAGAAAAGGATATAATGCTTAAACTTTTAAGTGTAGTAGTGGAATAATCTTAGCACAAGCATAAAAAAATTTGCAAAAATTCTCATTGACATGTTTATTGTAAAACACAATTAGAAATAGTCTCTTTGAAGATTACTGAAGTATAACCTATTTATATTGAATAATTTTATACACAATATAAAAATGTAGCTGCAAAGTAGATGTTTGGCAGAGAATTAGGCTGAGAAGTCATTGTGCCAGCCTCCAGATGTATTCTTTGAGATAGCTTATATTATGGGAAATAACAAAGTCATGCGTGAGATGTATATATAATAGTATGGGTACACTTATATACTTTAAAAAATATCTATAATAGCAACACACTTCCTTTATGGATACATATGTATATTTTAGATATGTATAAAAATGTGTAAAAATGTAGTTTCAACAAATCCATGAGAACAATTATCTCCTGAGAGGGTACTGGGCTACAAAATGACAGCCTGAAACTATACATATTCAAATCTAAAAATCTGATACTTATTTAATGCAATAGTATTTAAAATTCAGTTTTCTAGCCTCATTTGTTTTCATATTATCCTTTGGGTTTTATTCATCTTGGAGGAAATCAACAAAAGACAAATATAAAAAAGAGAAAATAACTCAATCACATGACGTTCTACACAGACTTTGCCAAAAATTGCATTAATTGAAATTGTTTAATACTGTGTAGTACTTAGAAGATGCCAAAATGCACAGCATGTAGTCCATGCTACCAAGCATCCCACTGCATGTAAGAAAACACAAATGCACACACACTCTACACATGGAATTACAAAGGGAAGTATAAACACAGAAATGCATATGAAGGAAATCAATTTTGCTAGATAATTTAAGGGAAGTCAAGAAAAACTACAAGGAGGACATTGAATATTTAGATTGACCATTTAAAAAGAAAGAATAGTTTATATAGCATTAGATATTGAGCAAGGGTAAACCTCATGAATGTAGGTATGGGAATATAAAGTAGTTAGACATGTTTAATAGCAGCATTGCATGATTGGATCATACAGGTTATAGAGAAAAATAATAGCAATAAACAACTTGAATGGAATATAATTAGTAAAGTACCTAATCTCAGTCACTTAAGGGGCTTAGAGCTGAGGCATGCATTTTAGTTAAAATAAAAATACAGTTTAAATTGAAGTGAGTTTAAAAGAAAGAATGAAAAACTCTGGTTACCAGATATTCATCAAGCATTACAAGTTGATGAGCAATAATCAGTGGGGTTACTTACTTGTGACCTATCGTAAATATAATAAATAAGTCTCATAAATATGTCATGTATCAAATATAGCTCCTACTTCCTACAAGTAAACTGAATGTCTGGAAGTATTTGCTTACTTGTGGCTGGTGAAAACGAAGTGAACAACCAGAAAAGTGAAAACAAAATTGCTTTCAACTCAACAGAGCAAGCTTTCTGTTGACCATCTATTACTTATTAAAACAAATAAATAAATATATATAACCAACTGTTTAGGTAAAGAGGGTTTTATTTGTTTGTGACACAAATTCAGATTTCTTACATGGTTGTACTGTAAAACAGGAGCCCTTTGTAAGTGCACCCTTAAGAGTACAGTGAACCTGCCAAAGGGTGGGGCCCCAATGCTGGAAAAGCAATGCAGGCTGACTCCTCCAAGGGAAAATTAAGGATTTGCAATAAACCACCAAGGAAGGACCTTGAAAGTACTTGGGTACTTGAGAGTCATGGGCACTTCTTGTTGTAACAGTCTGGACAAAGACAGAATTTTTTTCTTTGTCCTCACACCCACCCCACACTTCTCATACCGTAGAGAGAGCACTGCTCTGGTTGTAAGAAGTCTTTGAGCTTGCCTTATTTACACACTTTCATTCCATGAGTTCTTTAGAAAGCTGCTTTACTTCCCTGAATTCTAGGGCCCTCAGCTGAAAGTACATTTTGTTTCTCTCAGCTAATTGAATCTTGCCATTGCAGCAGCACAGAATTGGATAATCATATTGCCAGTAGTTCAATTCAACTTGCTAATTCACTGATTTTTGAAATCCCTCCAAATAATTCAAGCCATGGGAAGATAATTTCGGAGGTGTCTGAAAGTATTCATCTACTACTACTGATATAATAGATTAATATTATGCTATATAACATGTAGTATACTATGTAATATCTATTAACCAAGTTTTGTTTGTAAGGAGGATGATTCAATCATAGCCGCAGATCTTTACACATTTATGTATTGAGTTCAGTAGCTCAAGGAGCAACTAGAGAAAGATGGAGGTAACCCAACTGATACTAAAGGATCTGTGAGCTTTGCTCTCACTTCCAGTGGTACGTGAGTGGACTCTGTGGACTTTTCTGTGTTGCTCAGAGCAGAATCTTTCCAGAAAAATACTTCAAGAACAAGTTAGAGGATTGGATGTCCCCTTATGCTATTTTTATGGTTCTTACTTCTATTTATAGCATTTGGCCTCAGCCCTCCCTACAGTAAGCTGGAGGGTGTTCTGGGTTCCTGTCCCAGATGGTTTCAGACACTGAGAGAGTAAACCAGCAAATAGGTTCTCTCTCTCTCTTTCTCTCTCCCTCTCTCTCATAAGTAAAACTAAAATTTTAAAAAATCAGTTCTTCCAAAGGCTTTCCAGTTATGAGCTTAGAAGATGTAAAGCAGTGTGGAAAAGTCACTAAAATCTGTTTTTATTAACTAAGAAACAATAAATGACTTGTCTTCCAATATCTCCATATCATGTTCAATTCTATCAAATGTTATGATGATCACTTGAAGGATGGGATCTATACAAGAGAACTTGGAATAAAGGAAGTGCATAATAGTACACTTAGTTACTATAATATTCATTACAGTCAACCAAAGAAAAAATGCTGCTGTTTTCTGGTGCTAACCTCAAATTGCAAAACTCAAATCTTACAAGTAATTTTTCAGTTTTGGTTTTTAGACAAAAATGTAGCTATTCTGAATAGGTTACAATAGATAAATATATGATACAAATTGGAGGTGGGATCAGTGGCTAACTTTTTAATTTACCAATCTTCCCTTCAATTGGCAGTAGTGGTAATGACCGCTGCTTTGCATCACAAGTCTCATATATTTTTTCTTTTTATTGAGTTTGCTAAGGAAAATCCACCTGTAGTCTGTCTGTGTCTGTACTTGTGCAACAAAACATAGCTAGAGAAAAACATAGACAGGCTTTCAATTTACAACACAGTTAAAATTGTTAGGTCACAAAGCCCAGATATAACCTCAGGTTACCAAATGATTGAATGATCCTTGGAGACAATATCCTGCTTCTCTTCTCTTTTCCCTAATCTAAAAACCCTCTTACTGATAGCATATGACTTTGAATTTATGTTCACCTGAAAAATAGAAGCTCTCAGAATAGATCTTTATGATCTTTTCTCCAACTAAGTACATCTGGGCTCCATCAGAATTTATATTTGATATTCTCCCAAGGTAGTCCCATTCCAGTTTAAGGTCAGAATTTTCACTTGTGTACTGAAATTTATTTCTTCTCCAGCAGTAAAACTACTGCTAAATCTGACAAAAATCATTTCTACCCATGTAGCCTGCTAAAATATATTTTATATTTTATAAAACCTTGTAGGTTTTATATTTTCTATCCTTTAGCAAGTAATCTTACTCACTATTCAATCCTAAGCACATTGTAATCAGAAGTCCAATTCACTATTACACAGAAACCACTTATCAAGGTCATAAAAAAGCTTCAAGGATCAAATCCAATCAATAATTTTCTGCCTTTACATTATCTAATGTGGAAGTAGCACTATCGGAGTTGATTATTTTCAATTTTAAATACTTTTTTCTTTGGTGATTCAGGACCCTCTTAGCTAGAAAACAAAGTGACCTTAGGTTTATGCAGACATTATCCCATATTCATACTGGCATACAGATGTTTCTTGATAAAGTTACAGTTGCAAGTTTTTAGATAGGTAGTGATGTTGAGTCAACCACACTAGAAATTCACAGTGTAACAACGTTAGACTGAGAAAAACAAGTCAGCCTTAGTTTAAAGAGGCTGAAAGCATCCAAAAGAAAGATGCCTTTGGGCCCCCAACTTTCTATGCGCAAGCGAAGGCTAAGATAACTAATACATTGCTAAGACAGACAGCTGGACAGACTTTTTGAGCTGGTATGTCCTTGCTGAAAGGAAGTCTCAGAGGGCAGAGTTGAGAAGAAGAACATTGGATTAACCAACAACTCTGACTTGGAAATACTGGATTAAAGAATTTAATTAAAAACATTCTCTGAATGATGCCAGCAAGACTATAAAAGAGAAGTTTCCTTGTAAGTATTATGTATAGCAGTAAGAATTTGGCAGCCACCTGTTGATTTAAAAAAAAAAAAAAAGCTCCTTTTTTGTAAGCTTTGGGATCCAGAGAGTGGATTGCAAAACCCGAACGCAGTTCTAGAATGAAAGCATTAGTTAATACTGTTTAAAAAAAAAAAAAAAGGCAACCCTACCTCCAGGGGACAGGTTTACTACTGTGGTGCAGGTTATAGAACTGTGATCCTTTGGGGACTCGGCTACAAACTGTTTGGTCTAGGTCCTGTTACCTGAATTTTCTTTAAAATGACCTGGTAGATGTTATGTTTACCCATGCCTCGGGTGACAGACTTGTTAACAGCTGGAAAGAGAGCTTGGAACTCAGTGCCATCCCTGCCCCGCCCCAGCACGCTGATACATACACAAACCCAATAGCTTGGGAGCAATCCTGGCAGTCCTATGACATTAGGCATCATGACTAATTGTGCCCTCAAAGGTGGGTATGTAGACGTCAGTGTCAGCTGTGGCTACTAAACGAACCCTGAGAATGAGTTCCATCCCCGTTCTCCCAGGTTTCACGGCAAGTCTACCTGCTCAAGAATCCACCCAGTGACCTTTTAGAAGCATTCCCCAGTATCCGGAGGGAGCTACACATACCTGTAACCATGGTAACAGTCCAGCCATTTACCACCTGAAGACACATCTGTAAACTCTAAGCATTTATTACTATGAATCCCCATTTTATGTTACTTGGTTATATTTTCCATGATACATTTTGTAGGTACAGAGACTCCTCCCACCATTTCCTCTCATCCCTTCACATTATCCTCTGCTACTGTTCCCCCCATATTATTATGGTAGCATAGTCCTTCAGCAACAGTCACAAATCCAACACTCTGCTGCTTACGTGTACCACGGCTGAAAATCTAGCATCAAATTATTAAGGTATACTTAACAGTTTCATGGAAAGTCCTACTTTCATTCCTTTCATTCAGTTCTTGTTTATTTCCTGATATGCTAGTCTCCTTTATGCAGTTATTCTATGAGAATATATATATGAACATTTATCTATATATCTACTTATGTTGTATTCTACAAACTATATCATATCCTGCATAGGATATGTTTAATGATATGTTTTAATTGTACTCCAGATATTCACAGACATCATGACGGGATCAAGCTGAAGCCAGGAGCCAAGAACTCAAATTACATCTCCCACATGGATGTCAGGGATTCAATACTTGAGTTATCTTTTGCTGTCACCAGGGTGAATGTTAGTAGGAAACTGAAATGAGGTGAGACTCAAACAAAGGCACCAAATATAAATATTCCATGCAGTGTTTCAGCCACTGTACTAAACTCCAGCCCCTCACAGTATTTTTAAAATTAAGTTTTTATATAGGGTAGGAAGAATGTATGATAATTGTGGAGAAGTAGTAGTTTAGTAAGTATTTCTAATAATAATCAGTAATTCTGTACTGGTACAGTCCTGTTGGATGTTTTGAAACATGTTCCACTCAATTTTCCTGTCTACCTGATTAAATTTCTCTTTTCTTTCCCTCCTCCATTTTACATTGCCTGTCTTCCTTCTTCCATTTGTTTCTTCTTCAGTATAATCCATGATTTGCCACACATTTGCTGAGTGTATACCCTCTACCAGGCCCTATGCCAACTATATTAAGTCCTTCTCCAGTAGTAGAGGTCTACATAGGGTAAAGGACCAGCCACATTGAGAATCTACCTATGAATGGGTCATATAGGAACTCCAATCTTTGGTTAGAAATTTTACAAACTAGTAATCTCAAAACACTTTGTATAACTTTTGAGAAAAAAATTATGTCTTTCAAAGGAAGAGATAGACATACATACGCAGAGAGAGCTATTTGTTGATTCTCTCCCTAAATGCCTTTAGTAACTAAAGCCAGGCTGGATCAGGACAAAACCACAAATTTGAAATTTCATGTAGGTCTCCCAGGTAGGTAGCAGAGATTCAAGTATCTTATTCACCATCTGATGCCTTCAAAGGGTATGCATTACACAGAAACAGTAAACTCAATAGGAAGTGAAGGTTTGATAGGAAGCCCCTCACTAGGATTTTTCAAATAGTATGTCATAATTTAGAAAATAGTACTAGTTACGAGGGCAGAAAAAGCATACTGTAATGTCTTCTATAATGAAGTCCAGAATTTTGGTCCAATAATATTCAACACCTTGGCCAACAATTTTGAGTTGGTAATATAACAATTTTACCCCTTATTTACTCTTAGTTTGAATCAGTACAAAATGTTAATGACAAAATGGAAAGAAATGAGGGAATAAAACTAGATCAGTCCAAACCCATTCCTTCTATGAAACTAACGGCCTGTGAGCAGTGCTTAGCGGCATTATCATTGGTATTCATGAATATGATCTGATTTTAGGCATTTTAATATTAACATTTTAATCAATATTTAGAAATCTTTAAAAATAAAAGAATAAAACTATTCATTTGAATATTACTTGAAAATAACTGCTCATTTTCTAGTTCAACCATTTGCTTATATTTGATAAAAATGAGAACAAGATGCTAACCCTTCAGAATGAGGGACAAAATTATTTTGGAATATAGTAGATTGGGAATAGAGGAATTTACAATGTATGAGTTTAATTCTGTTTTTCACATACATGTACCCGTGTCCTGAAGAGGAAAGTGATGAAGTAAGTGTCATTAGAAGAAATGGGGTTTTGTCTTCCATATTTCAGTCTGGTGGCACAACATGCTAATCCTCTGCCCTATGGCCCTATGGGTGTTGTTTTATGTCCATCCGCTCTGCTTCTGACCCAGCTCTCAGGGGAAGCAGCACAGGATGATCCAAGTCCTTGGGAACACGAATCAAGTGAGAGATTCGGAAGGAACTCATCTCTCCTGGCTTTGATCAGTTCAGCTTTGCCCGTTACAGCCATTTGGGGAGTGAACCTGTACATGGAAAATCTACACTTTGTATCTTTCCTTCTCACTGTAAAATCTGTCTTTTAAATAAAATAAGTAAATCTGTATAAAAACAAAACTCATCGCAATTAGAAACCCATGCACAATTTCTATCCACACAACTCTTTTATGTAGATTTCAGAGCAAGTATTGTAAGTCTGTAAATACTTCACGTGCATTTTTCAAATGTTAAAGCATGTGATATTTTAATTGACTATATTTATTACAAGATGTGATTCCATTATCTCTGCATTAAACACCAATGAATATGTTCTTTCAGTCATTGGCATTTCTTCCAGAGCTAAAGAAAATTTTCTCTTGGCATAAAAGCACATATTCTAATCATCGCCTCACACCAGCATCAGGCTTCTAATTCCATTTCTGATGTAGTCTGCACAAGTCCAAATCAGTTTCTACATGACTGGCCCAGACACTCTTTCATAATCAAAGTTGGTTGGCAAATGGAAATAACTTGGGGTCAAGGCATGTTTTCCTGTGCTTTTATACATTACTGAGATTAGTGGGAGAAGGTTACACAACCACACATGTCTGAACCTTCATAATTGAGGAGAACTGACTTACTTGGGGTCACAGAAGTTGTGGGTACCAGTCATGGGACCTGATTTCAACCTCTGATGCATCAGGCAGTACTATTTGGGATGGAGTGGGTTTCTTCAATTTGTGATTCTTAGGGCAAAGGGAGCTCCATGAAGACTCAGTCTCAGGTGTTTGCTTAAATTATCAACAGAGTTCAAAATGGTGTACACAACTCAACTTTTATATAAATTTCAAAGCACTTCAATGTTGAAATTTCTGGCTCTTGGCTCCAGCTGGTCTAGCCCTGGCTTTGTGGGCATTTGGAGAGTGAGCCAGTGGATGGAAGATATTTTTTTTTCTCTGTGTCTCTTTGTTTTTCTCTGTGACTTTGATTTGCAAATAATCATCACATCATTAAAAAAAATGCACCATAAGTAAGTTTGTATATTAAACATGTATGAACTCTTGGATTACCTGGCTAAAATTCCTAATTTCCATCTTGGTTGATGCACTATTGATTGTTAAATTACAAATGTCACTTAATATGGAATGCATGTTAACGCTTGTTCATTACCCCAGCTGTAGGTAACTGCCTAGGTTGCCTTGTACCTAGTCCAGTGCTTCACTGGTAGGATAAAATCAGCTAATACCTGGCTGGCATTCTGGGCCTGGTTACTGCAAACTCTGTGTTAAGTATACCAGTGCCAGCATAGTACCTACTGCACTACTGCAGGTCCACACTGGCTGGGAGCACTCCACTGCCATCATGATCACCATATGTGCTCAGGAGGGCAATGCATTCCTAGGGACTAGGGGCCAGGGATGGGTTGGAATAGAGGCCTTTGAGAGCTTGTTTAACATGCATACAATGATTTCTTAGGGGTTCTGTGGACCAGGCCACTGCACTCACACGGAATTAAGGGAGCCAAGATGGAGTGGATCAGAAAGAGGAATCTCCAAGGCTTCCATGGATCAGGCCACAGCACCTGCCTATGTGCACAAGAGCTGGAGCTGGTAGAGGTCAGTACCAAGCTAGTTGGCACACTCATGAGAGCTGTGCTTGGGAGCAGGTCTAATAAGAGCTTTTCGGGTTCACCCTGACTAGTCTGCAGGACCTACTGGCACACATGAAAGCAGGGTCTGGGTTTAGGCCAGGCTGAGATCTTCCAATTTCAAGTGAGAGTTAGGATTGGTCAAGTCAGGCCACAGCACCTGCCAAAGAGTGCCAGGGCTAGGGGCTGGCCACACTAGGCTGAACCACAGCATCTGCGGGGAGAATGAAGACAGGAGGTAATGGCAAACATGGTGGAGATTTTTGACTACATGCCTGCTAGGCTGCAGCATAAGAGTTAGACTGGGCTGGGCTCAGCACATGTATAAGAACTGGAGCAAGTGATGGGCATGGTAAGTGGTTCATAGGAGCCATCCCAACTAGAATGCAGTACCCACTAGTTTGTGTGAGTGCCAGGCCTAGAGGCAGGACTGACCAGGCATCAATACCCAATGGTAAATGTGTTGGCTGATGCAGGAAGCAGAACGGCCTGTACCAGCTTGCATACACAAGAGTAAGGTCTGAGAATCTCCCAGGTGAGATTTCTTAGGGGGTTCCCTACCTAGACTGTGATGCATATTCATACTTAACACACTCCAACAATGCGGATCATGTCTGAGAATATCCACCTCATCCTGCTCCAACAAGGCTGGAGTTCCTCATGAAATCGTGAAAATCAAAACTCCTTTTGGCACCATGAAATGTATGAAGAAAAATAAGTTCCAGTGACAAATCCCCTAAATGTTACCATCAACAAGTCAATTTATGCAGTATAGTAATTATTTGATCAAACAGTCATGTAACCTAATACACAGTATCAGATAGCTTCATAAGCATTAGAATTGCTCCTATGCTGTAAAGTTGAAAGAAGTGCTTTGAAAAATAAGAATAAAAATAATCTTTGATCAATCAGGCTAAAGTAAATTATCATTCCATTGTATATAGAAAATAGTACTGTGAAACTTTTGTCTTATGTAGAGAGAGCATACTGTATGCCACCAGTAATGATAGGAAAACAGATTACAGATGCATGAATCAGTTATATTTGTGGTAACTAGTATTTTTCTTCTTGTTCGAATAAATATTTACTTCTCAGTTGTTTGTATTCTTCTAAATTGTTTTTATTATTGAAAATGTCACAGGATTCAAAAAGTGTGTGTAAAAATTGTACGGGTAAGTGAAATGTGCATGTTTTTTGGTGACCAATAGGCAAGTCAGAAAAAAAGCTTTAAAAAGCTTTGCCAGCTATTCCAGGAATCCTCCACAGCCCTCCTCTCACTTTCTCTCAAGATTTATGATGATTGCTCCCTTTATTCTTAATAGTTTCATAACAGTGTGCATATCAGTGAATACTGTTGCTATTTTTCCTCTGGGAGATTTAATATACCTTTCAAGTTCTCCTTTTGCAGTGATACCAGCTGTCTGTACCACTATGTATTTTCTGACTGCATTATTTTCTGCAGTGGAAATCATATTAGCATGCCTGGTCAGGATTGGATTTAATTTATTTGGCAAGTCACACACATATTGTGGGTTTCCTCCATGAGTAGCTGTTTAATACCTCATTGTATCTCGTTAAAGTTAACAAGATGTATGTCTAGATCCATTTTTATCAGGAAATTAGTAGTATAATTCTACCATATCTTCATTTTGGGTACAAATAGTTCCATATGGAAATATTTCCTTTCAGTTATTATGTTAGGCCATAATATGTTTTTGTTGTAAGTTTGAAACTTTAATATTTCTCATCATATTGAATTTTCTAAATAATGAGGGTGAGTGGCCAGTTTGGATGATGGTGATAATTGTAGTTCTAATATGTGAGCATATTCCTGGTCCTGCACCACAGCTGCATGGGCCTACACTGTAGAGTCCTTTGGATGTGCACCTAGCATTCTTTCATTACCTTCCCTCTGTTTTATACTGTAGGATGTTTGGACTTATCTTATGTAATATGCTCCCAATGTACTTCTGAAATCATTCATTATCTCCCAAGAGACCAGGTACATTTGGTGGAAGACATGAGAATACAGTTCAAATGCTAGAGGTGCTCCCTGATGTTGGTTTCTAGCATTATTTCTAGGACATTTCAATAAGAGGAAAAACATAATGGTTATATACTGTTACTCCTTTTGGTGAGTGGGATTAAGGATTGGATTTGTTTTCCTACACTATGTTCGTTTGGATGTCTTTGTGTTCCTCAGCCACACCCACAAAAAACATTTGCTTATTGGAGGCATGGTCCTCAGAGTGCTCTTGTTGAAGTGGGTTTTTTTTTTTAACAGGTGGAACCTGGTTGGAGGTCCTCAGGTCTCAGGGATACTTCCATTGGATGGGATCAAAGAGGATCTGTCATGAGACTCCTGAACAGGCTTCCAAGAGAGGATTGTTAGGGAAGGACAGATCTGGCTCTGCCCTTCCCACAGTCTCTTTGGGTTCCTCTTTGGCAATGTGATCTCTCCCTCTCACTTGTTGTGGGCCATCATTGTGATGTCATTCTCCATCGGGTCCTCATCAGAAACACACTGATGCCAATGCTATGTGTCTGAACATCTGGAACCATGATATAAATTCATTATGTTTGTAAATTAAAGGTTCTTAGCCTCAGGTATTTCATTGTAGTAATAGAAATTGGGATGACACATATCTCTACCATGTACACTTAATCCAAAGAGAAGCCTGAAGAAAATGATAACAGGTAAAAAAGTAATTTTCAACATCTGGAGCTTTGGGTGAGGGTAAAGCAAGGAACACTTCAGTTACAAACGTGCTGCTTTGAAGGGATTACCAGCTTGTGATACACACAAAATCAATTCCAGAGGAGCCCATAGGTACTTGAGAAGAGTTTAGGAGGTAAAAGCAATAGTCACTGTGACAGCATGCCAGGAATCTTGCTTATAGAGAGCAGAGGCGTCTATAGAGAACAGCAGAGTCCTGGCAAGTATTCAGTAAGAATATTCATAAATGAAGCAAAGGGGAAACTAATATTGGTACTGTTGACAATCACCTGCAAAAATTCACAATAACCATGCTTGATGCACACAGAAGGCGAGGAGGAATGCCTGTTCTCCTGTAAACAGTCTGGGGAACTTGTAATTTGTGAACATTAATTCAGAGTGCTTAGAGGAAGGATCCCATATTAGTAGAATGGTTAAGAATTTTCCTAGAATTGGGCCCGGCGCGGTGGCGCAGTGGTTAAGGTCCTCGCCTTGCACGCCCAGGATCCCATATAGGCACCGGTTCTAGTCCCGGCAGCCCCGCTTCAGCTCCCTGCCTGTGGCCTGGGAGAGCAGTCCAGGACAGCCCAAAGCTTTGGGAGACCCGGAAGAGGCTCCTGGCTTCAGATCGGCATAGCATCGACTGTTGCGCTCACTTGGGGAGTGAATCATCGGACGGAAGATCTTCTTCTCTGACTCTCCTCTCTGTATATCCACCTTTCCAATAAAAAATAATAATAATAAAAAAAGAATTTTCCTAGAATAAATGCTTTGCTACTCTCAGAAAAAACATAACAGCAAGGACTTCAAAAGCGTAAAAATCTGTCTGAGTGGCTTCACTGCTTCCCAAAACAAATGTGAATCTTAATCAGATTGCAAAATCATTCAGCAGCGTGTGCATTTCCTAGAGCTGCTTTAGGAAAGTACAAAAGTACGTGATGAACAGGAGAGGTTTATTTCTCTGAAGTGTCACAAGTCTGAAGACAGAGCTATCCCCTGCTCACCCTGAGGGTATACCCTTATGCTCTCCTAGTTTCTCATAGCCTGATTCCGTATAGAAGCATCATTCCACACTTGATCTTAGCCAAAAGGCTGAGAAGTAATGAAGCATCATTCTGGTCTTTCATTTACACTTAACATTCTCTGTGTGTGCCTTCAAAGTGTCTTCTGCTTTTGTATCTGTATCTTAGTTTTTACTTTTTTCATAAATATACAAATTCTATTGCATTGGCGGTATCCTCCATATACTTAAACTTGTCAACAAATTACCTCTTCAATGAGCCTATTTCCAAATAATTTTGCATGTTGAAGTCTTTGGTGAACACAATTCAACTTGCAGCAAATGCCAAGAATATATTTCCCATGCCTAATGTCGAACAAAAATTATTTGGCACACAAGTAAATAGAAAAATACATTTGTAATCAGTGAAAATATACTAGCCAAATGCAACCCACAACTAACACAAATTTTAGATTTTCTAGAAATATATAAAAACAGTTACTTGTCTGCCTCTGTTATTTCCCAAAAAATATTAATTATAATAAATAGAAGCATGGATGATGTTTTGAACAAGATCTAAGCTGAATTTCTACTAGATATTTATTGAATATCTACTAGATAGAATTTCTATTAGATATTTCTAAAATATCTAAAATAAAATATGGATTGTATGACTAAATGACCAAGCATACAGGCAGAATGTATGGTTAGGGAATTCAGGCATGAGACACAAGCTGTCAAAATTAAATGGAACATCAAACAGATCAAATAAAAAAGGAAAAGTGGGTGCAGCTTAGTGAGCAGCAAGAAAATGTCAGAGTACAGAATTTATAAGAAATCTGAATTACTGATCAGAGAAAGGGCTGGCTAAAATATAAAATTGTAGAAAAGTGATCAAAGTTCTTCTGAAATTAATTAAAACTATATGCAGATTCAATCAGCTGCAAAACCTTCAAGAATCATTTTGTTCAACCGTATGAAAACATAAATCAAATGCTACAAAACCAGCAATAAAGAGAAAAGTCTTCAAAACAACCAAATAAAATAATGTTATGCACAGGAACAAATAACGGTAAGCAGAATTTCTTTTTAGTGAACATAAAAGAGTTAAAAGAATGTAAAAGTTCTAGAATATTAAGAAAAAAATTGTCAAACTGCAGTAGTATAACTATTATTGTGCCTTTCAAAAGTGATAACAAAGCAAAGAATTTAAAATGTTAAAAGCTGAAAGAATTTATACGCACAAGACCAGCAGAAGAAATGTCGAAGGAAGGCCTTTAGCTGGAAGTATATATGAACTCGGAAAGAAACAAAGCAATAGACTAAGATTGTTACTACAGTAAAAATACAAAGTTTTAAGGTTATCACATGAATCTTTTTTTTAGCAAAAATAGAACCAAACCATCCTTGTGTTTGTAATACTAGGGTGCTGCAAAAATCATGGAATTATGTTGAGGTATAGTGGGTATAGCCACCACGTGTGATGCTGGCATTTTGGGTGAATACTGGTTCAAGTCATGGTTACTCTATTTCTAATTCTGCCAATCCAGCTTCCTGCCAATGTCCCAGGGAGAGCAGCAGAAGATGGTTCAAGTGCTTGGGCCCCTACCTCCTGGGTGAGGGACCTAGAAGAAGGACATGGCTCCTGCTTTACTCTTACCATTTCCTACCATTGTAGCCGGTACAGGGGTGAATCAGAGGCTGGAAGGACTCTATCTTTCTCTGTAATTCTGACTTTTAAATAAATGATTTTTTAAAATCCCATGAAAAATCAGAAGAAAATTGGAATACAGATATGTAAATTTTCCATGAATACTTTGAAGTCCTCCCAAAATGTGTAAATAATAGGCACTTAATCATATTACATGCAGCAATAACTTAAAGGTCAAGATAAAACAAAGGAAATACACCATTGTAAGTTTCATATATTATATGCAAAGTAATATAATATCACTTGCAGAAGTTGAATGTGATAAGATATATATATACTATAAAGTCATGTAGAGTACCAAAATTAATAACCCTAAATAATAATTTAAACAGCCTTATTTGAGTATCTACTACAAGATTTAAATTATAGTTAAAGGAAAAAAATACTATGAGCAAAATGAGGTTACATGCCGTCACTGATGACATCCATCTAATACATAAACAAGAAATAATGTGGATTTTTAAAAAAATGAAGAAATTGAAATCCCCCTACTTATTCTGAAGCTAGAATTACTCTGATACCAAATCCAGGCAAGGGAATTACAGAAAGTTGGGAAAATTTATTTCAATGTATCTATTTGAAGGGGAAGCCACTTGAGAATTTGTGCTGATATCTCCAATTTAAAATCAGGATCAAGAGGTTTTTACTTAATTTCCTTGGTCTTACATTTTATCTTGATGATAAGATCAGAATATTATACTACTATACATTTGCTTTACTTAATTTCATACAATATGCTGTATAAGAAATTTGTAATAACTCTATTGCTGAGGTTTTGGCTGCTGAAAACATGTAACATCTAAGTATGTGTTTTGGTCAGCTGTTCACTGCTGAAGTGAAATACGTGAGATGGGCTAATTTAAAAAGTGAAGAAGATGGTTCAAAAATTCTTTCAAAGATGTTTCAAAGTTTAAATCCCAAGGCTTAGGCTTCGGCCCTAGTGTGAGGACCATGGTTAATAGAAGATGAGCAGATCACGCAAAGAGTAAAATTGTCCCAATTCAGACTTGGAACAACATTCTCTAAAGAACTCAAGATTGTACACTAGCTTTGTCGTGGGAGGACACATGCCCAATAATCTAAGGACCTCACATCAAGCGTTGCCTTGCAGAGGATCCAACGACTCTCAGGAATGCCACTCTAGGGTTGAATCTTTAACTCATGGGCCTTTTGGGGAAATTCAACAACAGGACCAGAATAACTTGCTATTTCTATCACTCTTTAAGATAAGTCAATATTGTTACCTCATGGAAAAATAAAAACACCCCAATTTGTCTGATTTTAAATGAAATGTAGGCTTTAGACACTCTGCAGAAAGAAAGAAATTAGGAATTGCAAGTTAGACATGCTGTGTTGAATTTCTACTCCAATATTTCTGTTTTTGCCTTTAGCTATGGTAATCTATGGCCTGGAATTCTGTTTTTCTTCTCTGTGGAACAAAGATAATTTCAGAATTTCGTGATTCCTGCACTAATATTTATTTGGGTTGTCAGCACATGTTATCCATCTAACAAATAAGAGTTTGTTATATGTGAAGAAATGTAAACATATAAGCTGGCAAACCTAGGTATACCTGGATATATGTTAGTAACAAAGATCTTCCACCTTTGTTCTCTACACATGAATGATTCAGGTAGACACCACTTCTCTCTCTCTCTCTCTCTCTCTCTCTCTCTCTCTGTCTCTTACTCTTTTCTACATGGAAGAGTTACAGAGAGACACAGAGAGAGAAAGGGAGGGAGAGAGAGAATGTTCATTTGCTACTTCAATCCCCACATGGCCACAAGGTCCAGAAAGGACTAAAACTGATGCCCACATGGGATGCCAGTGCCACAGGTAAAAGATTAGCATGCTATGCCACCATGCCAGCCCCAGACATCATTTAAGGCAAATTTAACTAAACATGATTGTGTCATGATTTCCAAGTGCTATTACATGCATCTTCTCCCTAAAGGATCTTAAATATTATTATTTCCATTTACACTTGTAAACATTAGAGAATTAAGTAAAAGCAGGGTTGATGCCACTCCACTACCCCCAGTGAGGAGTAACCAACAGTGTGACTTTGGAATTACAGTCCAGTGCTAGTTCTTGTCTCAGACGTAAGAAGCTCTGCCTTACTGTGAAACATGTATTTAACCAGGGCATTTCAGAGGTGGATAAGGGCACATGATGCAAGCAAGAATAGTTTCACCTCAGAAATTCTGTTACAGCTATGACTTTCCTCTTTTATTTCCTTCAAAACTCACATTCTGATGCCAAGAAAAACACATTTATAAAGGGACTGTCTTAAGGGCACAGACAGCAATGTTTACAGCATAGATAACTTAAAGTTTTGTCAAGAGACCCTGATGTGTTTTACATATGATGCTTTCTTTATTTATTTTATTTTTTTGCTTTTGCTTTTCCTACTAAAGATGTGGCATGGTGATTTATTGTTTCTCAGCAGTTATTGCTTGTTAAACCATTCTATTTCCTCCACTTTCAATGCCTGTGCAATTAGGTTACAATCCACTTATAATGGAATACAAAATAGAGAAACAAACCACTCTTCAATGGGATACACACTAGAGAAAAGCATGCTTTCGTGTCTCAGTCAAGGATGCCACGGCCTGGAAGGAGATGATTTCAGTGAGTCGCTGTCTGCCAGCTTCAAGCATGTGGCAGACAAGTAGAAAACAGTGAGGTCATGCAGAAGCAGCTCATCACCCAGAACACAATGACAGCAGCATGCCAACAGGGTTTGATGTCATGGTGAAGAAGACTGAACTGGATGGAAATCAAGGCATGTGGATGCTAGTCCTGGGCTTTTATTAGTAACTTGATGTGTTGCTTTAATCATTCCTCTTTTATGGGTATCACTTACCCAGGTTATGAATGGATAATAAAAGGATACATTTAAATGGTACCTATGAACATTTTTGAGCTTGGCAAATCAATCAAATTTTTTTCACATGTATGAAGTGCAAAGAACTATTACATTATAAGAATATATCTTAGCATTCATTGAGAGATACAAATTTTATTAGGTTATAGGAATGCACAGCTAAACAATACAAACTCGTTTTCTCACTGCATTCCAAAATGAAGGAACAGGCATGAAACTGCTTTTTAAGGCCTTCATGGATCCTCAGATATAAGAGGAGGAGTAAGTGTCCCTCAGGAGCTCAAACACAATGTCTTGTTTGCTATGCACATTTGTGTTGGAATTGGAAGCTCTACTGCTATTCTCACCTTAACATCTGTTTGCTTCTTTCTACGTCATTACCAAGCATCCCATCAGGGTTTTGTTTGTTTGTTGCTGTTGTTCTGGTCAACATTCTAGGTCCTTTCAAACATTCTTAGTCCATACAAATGTCTATCAGTCTTCCAAAAAACTATCATTATCTTCGCACTTTTCAAAAATCTTATTTTCCCAACAACAGATAAAAGTAGGTACAAATTCCTTAGGCAGTAATTCAAATCATTCATGATTTTGTCTGGAATTCCTTCCTTATTCTTGCCTATCATAGCTATTAATTGACATTCTGGAGGAGGCAAATTATTTGAACAATGATAGTCTTTATTCCAATTTGAGTGAACGGTATCAGCTTCTGCTTCTGCAGGTGTAGGTTTTGGAGAATAGTGCTGGCCTCTCATTTACCCCAAATCCTGATGTGTACACTAGGTGGCACCCTTGATAGAACAATAGACACCTAATAAGTGGAATTGATTATGGTGCAGGATTTTTTTTCTAACAGCATGTCTTTCACACTGAAACCTCCTAAGGAATAACTGCTGATTTTTGCATAAGCTGCAGCTGCTGAAAATATGATCCTAGGTACAACCTTACCTGGGAATTAACATGCAAATTGCTGAAACCTGTTCAAGTAGCTCTTATGGTAGGAACAAGCAACTTCTATGCTTCTCCAGAATTTCTATGCATATTAAAATTTGATAAACATGTTTTAAACCACATCCAGGAATTAATTATAGACTCTTGGAGACATTAACACATTTTGTATTTAATAATGTTATCTAACTAGTTACAAACTAATCAGGGTCATAGGTTCCATTGGCTGAACAATCTCTTCTTTGAGTAAGATTAATTATATTTCTTTTTTAAGATTTATTTATTTTTATTGGAACGGCAGATATACAGAGAGGAGAAGAGACAAAGAGGACGATCTTCCAATCATTGATTCACTCCCCAAGTGGTCACAATGGTCTGAGCTCTGCCAATCCGAAGCCAGGATACTGGAGCTTCTTTTGGGTCTCTCACACTGGTGCAGAGACCCAAGGCTCTGGGCTGTCCTCCACTGCTTTCCCAGGCCACAAGCAGGGAGCTGGATGGGAAGCCGGGCTGCCAGGATTAGAACCAGCACCCTTATGGGATCCTGGCATTCAAGGCAAGGACTTTAACCACTATGTTATCGTGCTGGACCCTATTATATATTTTGTTTAAATAGAGAGAAAGGATCAGACTGGCAGACAGAGAGAGAGAGAACCTCCAACACTCGTTTACTCCCCTAAATGATGGCAACAGCCAGTGCCAGGGCATACTGCAGATCAGATCTATAACTTTGCACCAGAGGCTCATGTGTGCCAGGGATCCCAGCACTTGGACCATCATCAGCTACCTCCCAGGTAGAGGAGTTTGATTGTGTAATCTTAGTGATTGCCTATTTTTGCTATTTCTTTCACTGAGATTAGTGAAGTGACCACCTTTGGAGCTGCGATAAGCAAAACAGTTTTGAATTTCTTTTGGCATTTATTTCAGACTTGCCCATGTGCAGGGATTAAACTAGGCAATATCTGGTTAAATTCTTGGGTAAAGTATGAGTGCATTTTCAGAAAGCTGAAAGTTGGTTACAAAAGCAAAGGAGGGGATAGCTAGCCTTACTCACAATCTTGTGTCATGTTTCTGGGTAAATGCATTCTGTTGAACAGAACAGGGATTCACTGTGCACTGTGGATGGAAGGCCAGCTTTAATGATAGGTCGGCTTTTTGTCCTGCTCTATTGTTCAGCGAGCCAAAGAAGAACTGAAGAGCCAAGTTTCCACCTTTAGGTTGCTCTATACTTCTGGATTTTTAATTAGAGAAGTGGGAGAAATATTTCTGTATTTTTATAGCTTCCCAAAAGATCTTTAGCTCAAGTGCATATAGAATATCCAAAAAATTGAATATGTGAACACAGGTGCTGCTGTTTGGCCTTCCCCTCTCCCTTTAACCAACCACTTTTTGTTGAATCTTGCAGGGACTAAGAGGAATTGTGAAGGATGGGTGCTGGGATCTCTCCTAAGGGCTAACTCATCTCATTTCCTTGGCATCTTTTCCTTTAAAAGACAAGGATATCCAGTCCATTTTTGAAAGACTGATTTACTTTTCTGGGAATGGAAGATCCACAGGAGGAAGCAGAGATGGAGTAAGAAAAAGATGTATATATAAAGAGAAAGACACTCCATCCACCAGTTCACCTGTCCAGATGATTACAAATTCTGAGTTGATCTGAGGCTTGGTGACAAGAGCCTCTTCTGGATCTCCCGGGTGGGTGCAGGAGCCTAAGGACTTGAGCCATCCTCTGCTGCTTTCCCAGCCCACATGCAAGGAGCTGGATGCAAAGCAGGGTAGCCAAGACATGGATCAGCGATTCAATCTTCCCATCTATAAAATGACGTAGGTGCCCGTGATGACTTCTCTGATTCCTCCAACTATAACAACCCTTGTTTTATGACGTATTTCATTGGGTCAGCACACATTTCCTGAGCTCTTACTCTGTTCCGGGCTCTGTGCAGCCACTGGAGTTCTTCTATTTTTAATCCTATTTGCTTGCTACTTTGATTCTCTTTCCATCATAGATATAAATACACTCAACTGATCAAATTTTTAGTCCCTTCTACTGTAACACGATCCCTAAAGACAGTGGTCTGCTCCAACTGGCCACTGCAGGGATCACATTCAACATCACTAATTACAGCCAAGGAAGCCATACAGGATCTACACCCCAATGTTCTGGTGTAATAGAAGCTAGTATTGCCGACCAAGCAAATACCACCAGTAAATCTCCAGGAGAAAGCAGCTTATCAAAATCAAAGCAAAGCAAACTAAAGAGAACATTTATAAAAAGCATACGGACAACTGACCCACCAGATACATAAAACTTGATGTGAAGTCACAGATAAATGAAAAAAGTAAGGCAACACAGTGGCCCTACAGGAACAGAGTAACTCCGGAAGCAAGTCCTAAAGAAAGCAAATTTGATCAATTTCCTGATCAAGACTTCAAAAGAACAATTACAAAAATACTTAAGGACAGAGAGAAATACTATCCCAGACAGATGAACATAATCAAAAAAAAAATGAATTCATGGTATGAATGAGAATTTTAGCAGAGATAGAACCCTGAAAAGTCAGTAGTTTTAGAAACAAGCTTTCAAGTTATGGACAATAAAAGAGAGAAAAATAATGCCATGGGAAAGTTATTCAATGACATAATATCTAACAACTTCCTCGGTCTCCATAAAAAATGGACATCCGAGTATACAAGGCTTGCAGGACTCTAACTAGACACAATCGGAAAAGATTTTCACTGTAACACGCTGCAAGCTGAGGTCTCTACAGTACAACACAAAGAAAGAATTCTAAAATATACCAATGACTGGCAAAGATGTCACTATAGATTAAATGCTGAATTTTCAACAGAAACCTTATGGGCCAAAAGGACATGCAATGATCTATTCCAAATTCTTCAAGAAAAAAAATTCAACCAAACATACGTTATCCAGTAGTTATGTTTCACAGATGAAAAAAAAAACAAAAATATTCCAAGAGAAACATAAATTCACAGAATTTATTATTGCCATAGAATTAGTTGTAAAGTCACATTTTTTTCTTTATCATTTGAATGACATGTAATTTATGTATCACCATGTGATTCTTATGTTGGCTTAAAAATATTCTGCAGAAGAGGGAAAGTGGCCAAGAAGTTAGAGAAAGGAGGGAGAAAATGAAGGAATAAGGAAAGGAAGAAAGGAAGAAAAGAAAGAAGGAAAGAAGGAGGGCTGGAAAGAGTGAAAGAGAGAAGAGACAGAAAGAAGGAATGAATGAAGGAAGGAAGGAAGGAAGGAAGGAAGGAAGGAAGGAAGGAAGGAAAGAAGGAAGGAAGGAAGAAAGGAAGGAAAAATGAATGGAAAGAAGGAAAGCTGGGAGAAAGAACAGAGGAAGAAAAAGTGTTCCAGAAAGTAATTAAACTCAACTGCTAAACTTAGTTACTTTTGAATTCTTCAAAAAAAATTAAGATGTTATTTGGACAGTTATTCAATTCAAATAGATTTCTCTCCATCTATAGTTTTTCCTTTGTAAAAGAATTGTAAGAGATTAACAGCTTATAAGAAATCTTACGAAGTGTCTGGAACAGAATCCACAGATGAAAATAATTTATTTTTGGAATCCAATTCTTTGACATTCTCTGAGAATTATAGTAAAACTTTAGAGAACATTTGCTTCTAATCTTTTGGTAGCAGTTTTTGTGATAACACTAACCAAGGTCTGATGATGCAGATAGCCCTTAGATACATCAAGACAACACCACACAAGCTGGAATTTATCGCTTTTTCTCTTATAACTTCTCTTCCTCCTTTATCTGTGGTTCCAGTTAGACTCCCCAGTGTCAGCACACGAAGTGTTAACTCCCGAAGCCTTGTGTCCTATCTTTCTCCTTGTTTCTCCTTAGTGTGAGGTTTTCCAAAGTGACATAATTTTGCCTTGCAGGGGAATTTGGTGACAGTGGCTACATTTTTTATTGTTACAATGGGAAACAAAATTTGTATCTACAGAAGGATAGAGATGAAGACCACAGCTTGACATCCCACTGAGCATAGGACAGTCTTCCACAACGACAACAAACTAGTTAACCAAAAGTAAAAATACTGTCAAAATTAAAAAAAATAATAAAACAAGCTTTGTTCTATAATGAGAATTAAACAAATGTTCAGTTTGGATTTTTGGATTTTTATCTGTTTATATGGTTGAATAATATTCCATTGTGCTTAAAGACACATTTTATTTGTCCGGTCATCCATAAGGACACACCTATCTTCATTTCAAACTTTGGTTTCAGGCATGTTGTAATTATGAACATGGAAATGAGGGAAGCATTTCATTTTGTTGTTCCATTTCCTTTTGATGCCTACTCAGAATTGGGATAGCTGAAGTTTTACATACAATTCGATTTATGTTTAGTTTCTTGAAAGACTCCACACGATTGTACCTAATTTGCATTTTCACTAACAGTGTGTAAGCCTTTCCCTTTCTCCAAATCCTTACCAGCATTTTTATTTCACGTGGAACTGCTGTCTACAGGAAACTCTGCGGTGTGAGAATACACTCTGAAATGAGAACTTAGATCCGAGTGTATACTGAGAAACATTTCTGAGCGCAGGGTCTTTAGATGGCCATGTGCTACACTGCAGAATTAGACCTAGTGACCGAGACAGTTCTTAGAGTTTATCAACTCAGTCATTTAATTTGTGGATGGAAAACCTTATGTTTGGAGAGGAAATTCATTCACTACCAGTGACAAAATACTTAAGTGGAGCCAAAAGATCTGAGTCCAAGTCACACACTTACGCCTCCTCTGGAGTCATCACTTTGTTCCAATAATATTTTTTTACTTTCACCATCACCATAAGAGTCCAGAAATTCAACGGTGGGGATTTTCTCATTGAGATTTTGCTCACTGGTCACAGAATATCCACTCCTGTCTTGCCTTTATTCATTCAACAGCTTTTTATTGAGCCCTCAGCAAATAGTGCAAAAAAATATTAAAGAACATAGGCTTTTTTAAACAGTTTACTTAATTTTATGAATAAGTCAGATATACAGAGAGGAGGAGAGACAGAGAGGATGATCTTCCCTCCGTTGATTCACTCCCCAAGTGGTCACAACGGCCTGAGCTCCGCCAATCCGAAGCCAGGATACTGGAGCTTCTTTTGGGTCTCCCACACTGGCGCAGAGACCCAAGGCTCTGGGCTGCCCTCCACTGCTTTCCCAGGCCACAAGCAGGGAGCTGGATGGGAAGCCGGATTGCCGGGATTAGAACCAGTGCCCATGTGGGATCCTGGGGATTTAAGGTGAGGACTTTAGCTGCTAGGCTACCATGCTGGGCCCTAAAGGACATTGCTTAAAGTAGTCTATCAGGTTATAATTATTTGTAGAATGATTTAATAGAGCCCAAGTCTCCTGATTTCCATTTCAGTGCTAAGTAAGGGCCATAAAATCTCCTTCAGAAGATGAAGCTGCCTGAAAAGTGGAATTGTTCACGGTGCTGCGAAAGTGGAGCTGAGACCAAACCTTCTGGACCAATCACGTCACTCTCCCTGTAAACACAACAAACAAACAAACAAAAAACCCCAAAAAACAAACAAAAAAACTGAAGCCCTACACGCAAAAAAATGGTGTTGGAAATCATTAGTAGTTGAAAGCTTCTCTTAACTTTGCTTCCTTCATCTGAAAATAGAAGTACTTTAAAAAGAGAAAGGAGAAAAATGAAAGAAAGAAAAGAAAAGGCACATTGTTTGATGCACTGTATGTTGGACGGTTTCGGAAAAATTTATAATGTGTTCTGTGCTCAGAGACAAAATTTTCCAAGAGGACATTTATACTATTTTCTTCCAAGAGTCTGCATCCTGTTATACTCTGGAAGAAGTGACCTCATGGTATTTGTATTTTTCTCTTACACAAAACCTCTTTTATATTATTAATGCATGTGCAAGTCATAGGGTATGTAATCTAGAGGCTCTGATTTGGGTAGGTCACTCCAAGAACAGGCTGTGACTTTCATATGGCGTCATGTTATTTTATAGTGGCACAAAGGATGGCGTAATTATGGGAGATGGCTGAGTGAAAGTACTGTGCCAAGTTACTTGGAAAAATGTATGCCACAGAAATCAGAGGAGCCTCATAAAAGCTAAAGAATATTAAATAGTGATACATCTGTGGGTCTCAGAGGAGCTGACCATCATCCTCATAATCCCTTACAGCATGTTGGAATTATAAAGTGATTGCTTACAATTACCTCATTCGTACAGCACTTCACGGCTTATAAAGTGCTTCCCCATAGATAACATTTGAAAGAAATGAAAATACTAATTAACTCCTGCAAAGAAACTGACAACATTAAAAAAAAAACTCCTACGTGCATCAGTCTGTTTGATTTCCCACAACGTATCAAACACAATGATGACGTATCCGAACTTGCTTGTAAGGAAGCTAACAGAAAGAGAGATTAAGTGATTTAATGCAGATTTCATAGCGAGTAAAGGCAGGGTGAGACTTTAGTACTATGCTGAGTCTTTATAAAGTGTGCTTTCTACTGCATAAACTCCCTCCTTACAGAGCACAAATGTTGAGTTGGCCGGACCTGGGTATAAAGCTTGGCTGCTATACACATGGACGGTGGATGAGTTTTGAGAACCTGCTCACCTACACTTCAACAGCTTTCCAGTGAGTACAACAGGAAAAGTGCTTTCTACCATGCGAGATTACTTAGGGAAAAACATGCTTGCAAAATGTTTAGTACAGTGCTAGACGTGCGGAAAGGGCTCAATGATTATTATTACAGTAACTTTGATCTCTTGCCTCTGTGAGAACCTGCAGATACCTTTCTGAGTGGTGGAGGGAGACTCCAACTCATTTCTGAAACAGAAGCAAAGATCTGAATTGCCAACACTTTTTTCTCTGTTCTTTTACGTTTCCTCTGTCCTGTGAGAGTCCTCATGTTTTTAGGCTCTTTCCAGTTTTAAGGCTCCCCGATCTGCAGTAGAGGTCTCTGACACAGGACAAAATGAGAAACATGTTAAGAAGGAAGACAGATGAACACAGTTAGATCATAGGTTAAGAATTGCAGAGCCCAGGGTCTTCACAGTAAGATGCTGTCATTGGGTGTCCCTCAGGATTCATTCCTCAACTACACGTACAGTGGCCTTATCCATGGATGTCCCTAGGCAATAACTCCATACTCCCAAGACCCCAGAGCTTGCCACCGGGTGGCCAGCGGGCAGAGCTTGGCATTGGTTGGTGCTCTGGCTGCCCACAAGGCCAGGACCCTCCACCCATCTAGCAGCGGTGAATGGGGGACTAGTATCCCCAGCAGGAAACCTGAGTTGGCATGGGTGTACCCACCCACGGCCATGTGGCTGGGGGATCCAGTCACCCTTGTGGCTGCTCAGACTTGCCTGGACTCTGCCTACCAATATAGCGATGGTGGTTTGAGTCATGACCTGTGCAAGCCTAGTGCCGTCCGAGATCCGTCCCTGGCATGGTCATCGTGGACGGAGGAAATTCTCAGACTTCAGGCTTGGACAAGCCCAGAACTTTCTCCCCGCATAGTAGCGGTGGATCAGAAGCTAAGACCTCCAGCAGGAAACCTGAGTTGGCATGGGTACCCCGAGCCACAGCCACGCGGTTAGGAGATTCATCAATGCCACTGCTCACACTTACCTGGACCTCCACCACTACCCTTTTTCTTTTTAAAGATTTATTTATTTATTCATTTTTACTGGAAAGTCGGGTATGCAGAGAGAAGAGATGGAGAGAAAAATCTTCTGACTGATGATTTACTCCCCAAGTAGCCTCAACAGCTGGAGCTGAGCCAATCCGGAGCCAAGAACCCGGAGCTTCTTCCAGGTCTTCCACATGGGTGCAGGGTCCTGAGACTTTGTGTCATTCTTGACTGCTTTCCCATGCCGCAAGCAGGGAGCTGGATGGGAAGCAGGGCTGCCAGGACACGAACTGGTACACCTATGGGATTCCAGTGTGTGCAAAGCAAGGATTTTGGCCACTAGGCTACCATGCTATCCTACGAGGCCCATGCTATCCTTTTTAAAAGATCTTCATATTTATTTGCAAGACAGAGTTACAGAGAAAGGGGCAGAGACAATGAGGGGGCAGAGTTCTTCCATCCACTACATCACTCTCTGAATGGTGCCAGAGAGCAGGCCTGGGCCAGGCTGCACCAGGCAGACTGACACTTCGGGATTTCTCACATAAGTGAGAGGAGTCCAAGGATTTAGATTATTTTCAGCCTCTTCCACAAGCCATTAGCAAGGAGATGGATCAGAAGTGGAGCAGCTGGGACTGAACGGGGGCCCGTGTGGGATGCTGGCTTCAGGTGGATGCTTAACCTACTGTGTCACACAGCAGGCACCTCAAGTGCTGCTTTAAGTAAAGCTAATCTGCCCAGGGGTAGCTCTAGAACAATAAAACCTTTATTAATAAACTAATGTTGGTGCTTGTACAGAGACTGATGTATTGGTCTTATGTCATCAATAACAACAGAGAAGAAATTGCTAATGCTCTTAAAATCTGTGATATATATTCAAAACGTTCAAGCTCTGCATGATAGCAGACTTGTAAGGTGTTCTACCCAATTTTAGAGATAATAAAGCAAAGTTCCAGAGACAGATAACATGCCTACGATCGAGACTTTGATTACTAAAGTCAGAATTTGAGTCCTTTGATGTATGTATTGGATCTTTCAATAAGAATGCCTAATCACGTGCCCTATACTGGCTCAGGTCTAGACTGATGGCAGGGAATAGAGTCTGCAAAGATGATCTTTCTTTTTCTGTTACACCAAAGGTATATTTTTGGCAGAATATCTTAAAATAACCTTCTCAAGAAAACAGTTTTAATTCTCTAAAATAAAGGGGAAATAAACACTCAACTATTTGGGGGGTAGTTTTCCAAAATTTAAACTTTGAATTTCTGGGCCTGGTGTAGCAGCCTAGTGGTTAAAGTCCTTGCCTTGCACAGTGCTGGTTCATGTCCTGGCAGTCCCGCTTCCCATCCAGCTCCCTGCTTGTGGCATGGGAAAGCAGTCGAGGATGGCCCAAAGCCTCAGGAACCTGAACCCGTGTGGGAGACCCGGAAGAAGCCCAGTTTCCTGGTTTCGGATTGTCTCAGCTCCAGCTGTTGAGGCCACTTGGGGAGAAAATCATCAGCCAGAAGATTTTTCTGTCTGTCTCTTCTCCTCTCTGTATGTCTAACTTTCCAATAACAAGAAATAAATCTTTTTTAAAAAATCTGATTTTCCTCATTTTACCTTTGAGACATGAAATTCAATGCTAGGCAAAGGAGATTTTATTTTGTTAAATACAAAGCGTGCATATATTTCTTTTTCAAGAAAAAACCTAATACGTTAAATTTTCACTATCAAGTCATGGTATGTTGAATTTAAAAACCCACCGACAAAAGGATAATAATATTCAGAAATTAGTTAGAGAATTAAAAATGGATAAGGGGGTCCGACGCAATGGCACAGTGGTTAAGGTCCTCGCCTTGCACGCCCGGAATCCCATATGGGCGCCGGTTCTAATCCCAGCAGCCCCGCTTCTCTTCCAGCTCCCTGCCTGTGGCCCGGGAAAGCAGCAGAGGATGGCCCAAAGCTTTGGGACCCTGCACCCGCGTAGGAGACCCGGAAGAGGCTCCTAGCTTCGGATTGGCATAGCATTGGCCGTTGTGCTCACTTGGGGAGTGAATCATCGGGCGGAGGATCTTCCTCTCTGTATATCTGCCTTTCCAATAAAAAATAATAAAAATAAATCTTTAAAAAAAAAGTGGATAAAGAAAATAGAAGACATGTAAGTGAATAACAGTGCAGTGTCATCATGGATCCAATTTTGACTTGCTTTCTCAACGTCTGAAGGCAATAATCCAATCCAGCAGGGCTCAACAGATCACCTGCAGGAGCTCTGAAGCCAGGAGAGATGGGAAACCACCCTCTAGAAAGCCGGGGACCTCTAACACGTCATGGGTACCTCTACGTGGGTTCAGTGGTCGCATCCATCCAGAAACACTGGAGGACGTTGGGGAAGTATACGCTTACCACACACGTGCCCGGAGGAAAGGAAGGCGGAGGGGACCTGCAGTCTGTTGGGCTCATTATTAAAAGGATGAAGTCGTAAGGACCAAACTTGGCCGATTGCCGTGAATGCTGTTTGGGAGTTTGAGGCATATGGTGATGTTGAACAACATGGAGTAGACAGGTGAATAGGAGAAAGATGAGGAAAGTTCACAACAGAAAGTAAAAATCCTGAGCTGTATAGAATACCCACAGTTGTGCAGGGAAGTGAAAAAAGAAATTAGACAAAGAAAAATGAAATATTTATATGAGGAATGTGAGGATCATTTATGGGATTATTCTAGAGTCAGGGATTACTTTATGTTTCTATATTGAGTTTGTTTAGATCAATTATGTGGTTAGTGGATATGGTGTGTAGTGGACTACAAAATAATTTATTCCTGGTGTGGTAGTGTGTTCATGCAAGTCCAGGAACGATGGCTTAGTCTGCCATCTAGTGGTTAGTTTCATTATGCCATCAACTGTAAACAATTGCAGAGTGCAGGAAAAAAAAAAAAATTTACTCCAAAACACATTTTAACTGTATCACTGTGTATGTATTGGGGTCATCCAACAGAGAAAGGAAGATAAAAAAATCTAGGGATGATATCAGTAGATATTGGGCACCATTTCAAAACATTCCTAATCATAAAATTTTAGGGGAAAAAAATCCCTAAATTAAGTAACTATAATACAAAAAGAAAAAGAAACTTATGGAAATAATTATAGACAGTGACTAATGCCAACCAAGGAAAATTTAAGAATAAAACTATATAATGATTAGTTAATGATTTATTATTACAACTGTGTACACGGGTCCCATGGTAATAGAAACATTTTCAGGAAAGTCCACAGATATTTGTAGATTTTGATTTTAGAGTATAAATGAAAAAGAAACTGTGGGAAAAGTGGAGAGAAAGAAAAAAGATATTGCCTTATATATTATAATATTAATTTAAACTGTAAAATTATGCAGGGATATACGAACCACCCAAGCAGATAGCATAGGTTTCAGAAACATATTTCTGAAAATACTTAAACTGAACTGATGTTGAAAGTGACATTTCAAGTTCATCAGGGGAAAAGGGGAACAAGTTCTCAGTAAATGCTGTCTTTCAATTTATTATGCACTTGGAAAAAATATTATTTTGAACTTCAAGCCTACCTGAACATGAATTCCTTATGCTCAGAGAGGTAAATGTAAAAAATATGAGAGCATCAACAAAGAAATTCAGGACAATTTTTGTAACCATATGGTTGGAAAAGTTAACAAAAAAACAAAACCTAGGAGACATAAAGAGAAGGCTTAAAACCCTTGACTACATGGAATGTTTAAATTTCTTCGTGATGAAAGAAACTACAAATAATGTGAAACAATCAATGACAGATTAAAAACTGCTTGCAGATTATACAAGCATCCCTTCGTCAATAACAGAGCAAGACCACAGAAAAGGAATCAGTGACTTGGACTGGGATTCACCAAGAAAACCCCAAAAGTTGCCAATAAAATGATGAAAAGGTTCCCATTCTTAACACTGTCCCCAAAATTCAAATTAAAACCTAAATAAGCTTAAATTTATTTTTTAAAGGTTTATAACATGAAGGATGTATAATAATGTAGGTACAGTTGCTCTTAAAGTTTTGAAGAGTGAAAACTGGTGAAAAAAATTTGAAAGGTAATTTGGCATGAGCTGGGATGTTTAAAAGCACTTATTTTTGATGTAACAATCCTACTTCTGGAGTCAATCTTAAGGTAATATTCACATATGTGCACAAAGATATGAGTTCATTGTTTCCACTAAAACTACACAGAAATATGGGAACCAGTGTAAAGTGAAATAACTTTTTTTTTAACTTAAATTTTCACAGCAAGACACTATCTTGGATTCCACATTTCTTCAATCACTAGCTAGACATCTCCTTTCTTGGTTTCTCATTATTTCCTCCACTTCCACATTTTGCAATTTCCCATGACTTAGTCCAAATATCATTTCCTTGGTAATTTCCTTCAGGTGTTGAATCTGTGACTTAATATCCAGAGCAGACTAGACATTCTAGCCAATAGAACAATGTAATACAAAAAGCTTTTTCAGTTTTTTTCCAGCATTACTACAAAGTACTAAGCCTCAGGTGTTTTGCTATAGTATCATTAATTAGACTAATGCAATCTCCTAACTGGTGTCCTGACTTCCATCAATATCTCTTAATTCATAAATCTATTTCCTATTTTCACATCCTCAAAGCCCTCAGACATAATCTATACAACCATGCACTTATTGCTCCATTACATATTTGAAGGTTTTATTCAGTATCACCTTAATGATAATTTCATGACATTTTTTTTAAACGTTAAGCTGTATGATCATATACCATAGTGTGTATTTAGAGTTTATGGGCTTGTTCAGCTTTTTTTTTTTCCTATCTTCCTCAATTGATTGGTTTCTCTGTTGGCCAGATATTTTGTTTGTTTGGTTGACTTTTTAAATTTCAGTCAACTAACATATTTTCCACTCTTAAAATAGTTGTCTAGCATAGAAAAGTGTTCAATAAGTATCTACTGTATGAAGAATAGCTCATCTGTAAGAATCTTTAAAATCTTGTTTATGTTGACAGTGTACATACTTGGGTGCCTGTCGCCTGCTGTTGTGGATGTGGAGAGGAAGGTACCCTCCTTCACTGCTGGTGAGAGTGTAGGCTTGTATAACCACTGTGAAAATCAGTAAAGAGATTGCTTAGACAACTGCAGATAGAGCTGTCATATGCCCAGCTATCTGACTCCTAAGACTATATCCAAAGTAAATGAAATCTGCATATGAAAAAAGAGATCTGTAATCCTATATCTACAGCAGCAAAATCTACAACAACAAAGACGTAGAAACAACTCAGATGTCCATCCAAAGAGGAGTGGTGAAAGAAACTGCAGTGCATCTATCTATGAAATACTACTCAGCCATTAAAAATAATGAAATTCTACCATTTGCAATTAGATGGTCCCAACTAGAGACCATTATGTTCAGTGAAATAAACCAATCCCAAAAGGACAAATATCATATATTCTCTCTGACATAAGGCAATCTTAATGCAAATTGTAAGATCAATAACCCTTTCCATATTGTTTTTGTGGCAACCCATGGGTTTTGATATTTTTAAAATTTTCATTTCTTAAAAATAGTTTTTTTCTGTCATTAAGTTCTTCATTGACTCATAGATCACAAAGTAGTATCATTTTCACCAAGAAGATCTGATGGTTTCTTTTTTATTTCTTCATTAACACATTGCTTATTCAGTAGTATGTTAATTAACTCCATGGCACTGTAAATGTTTTGTTTTATCTCTTGTTTACTTTATTTTGTGGCTCCTCATTCAAGGGAATGTATAGTAACAATATAATTGAGATTTTCATATACAGATGTGAAGATACAATGCAGTATTCATCTCTACTTCCAGACCAAAGATGGACTCCCAGTGAAACTGTTGGATATATCTTGACCATAGGATGCTGGAATGTCTGCCATTGTCTGTACCAGCAATGTTAGGACACACATAAGTAAGAGAATGATGGATTTATGCCTGTTTATACAGTTTTAATAATATGGAGGAAATCAGTTGGGGAGAAGGACTTTGGGGAGGAGTCAGGGGAAGTCCTAGACCATATGGAATTATACCATAAAACGAAAAAATAAGATAGAAAAAAATACCCTAAAAAAAAAAGAAAAAGATTCCAGAAGTATAGATAATAAAGGGATTGCATCAAGCGAAGAAGTTTCTGTGGAGAAAGAAGCACTCAAAAAAGTAGACAGGCAGCAAACAGAATGAGAGAAAATATTTGTAAATTATGCATCCAATTAAAGGTATCCAGAATATATAAGAAACTAAAGAAATCCAACAACAGAACAAGTGATATTTAGCTAAGAAATGACAAAGGATATGAATAGAAAATTTTCAAAACCTGAAATACTAATGACCAACAGATACAGAAAAATGATGATTAGGCTCATTAGCCATCAGGAAAATGCAAATAAAAACAACCAGAACAGCCATGAGGTTTCACCTTACCAGACTCAGAATGGCTATCATCCAAAAATTTGACAATAATAAGCATTGTTGAATATGTGGGAAGAAAGACACCCTAATACACTATTAGTGGGAATGTAAAGTATAACAACTATAATGAAAGATAATATGGAGATTCCCCAGAAATCTGAAAATAGATCTGTCTTATGATCTTGAAAATTTATTAGAAAGAATTTAAATTAGCATATAAAAAGAGTTACCTGTGTTGTCATTTTTGTAACAGTTCAAGTAGCAATGGCTAAGACCTGGATTCAAACCAGCTGTCCCAAACTTGATGATTGGAGGAAAGAAATTATATATATAATATTCAGCCATAAAATGATGAAAATCTGCTTTTCATTGCCAAAAGAATGCATTTGGAGACCATTATGCTTAGTGAATTCAGCCAGTCAAAAACCGACAAACATTTTATGTTTTCTCTGATTTGGGATAATTAATATGCAAAGCACAAAAGGTACTACACACTAAATTAGCAAATTAAAAAAGTCACCAAAGTTAGATAAACAAGAAATAATACCAGATTCATTGATAATGTAATAAAGGAAAAAAATCATGTTGCTGTGAATGAAGCCACTGCTTCTGACACTAACATCCCATATCAAAGCACAGGTTTGAGTCCTAGCTGCTCTGCTTCCAATCCAGCTCTTGGCTGGAGCTCTTGGGAAAGCAGCAGAGGATGGCCCACGCACTTGGACTGCTGTCATCCGTATGGAAGACTTGCATGGCATTCTAGCTTTCAGACTTCAGCCTGGTTCAGACCTGGTGATTCTAAGTCTGTAGGGGTGAACCAGTACATGACAGAGCTCTCTTTTTCTGTTTGTCTCTCTCTGTCTCTTTCTCTCTTCCTTTATGTATGTGTATAAAATTCTGCCTTTCAAATAAGTAAATTTAATGTTAAAAAAAGAAACACCGTAGAAGTAGCTAGTTTAGATATTTAAAAGATATTTAATATATATGACAGATGATAGGTTAATATACAAAAAAGGCATCGAAATTTGTATATCTATGAGAGAGAGACTTTCTTTTCAACTGAATAATAAGCACCATGCATGAATTTACAAGAACACAAATGAAATATTACTTGAATGTATGAGATTTTTTTTCAAGTATCCTAAAACTGAAAAATTAACAAAACATAACAAAATACTTGTAACAATTCTTGCAGGTGTGATGTGAATTGAAAGCAATGGATTTTGTATGGTATCAGCTATAAGACTGAAAACAGAAAACATTCCCCTAAAGATTTGCTGTGAAATGTTGGTATAATAACATCATTATGTTCACGATAAATTAACAATTTGGAAGAATAATCAGATGATAGTACAATTCTTTATTTCAATCTTTGTTCTTTTAATGTATCATGATACTAACTTCAACTAGATAAGAAAATACCATTGCTTCTTGCTCCTGCATATGTGGCTACATCTCCCCTACTCTATCATACAGAAACTGATTTCCTATACTATTCATATACTCATTTCTCTCAAAGTGCTTCAGATAAAGTTTCTAGAATTATTACTCTAACATTTTTCTATTAAATATTTGGACTACACTTTAACTGCATATTACTCTACTTGAAAAAGGATCAGGACTAATTCTTATACACCTCACATACCTGTTCAAGCAAACACTAACATATGTTTTCAAGATGTGTCTTTTAGGAAACTCAGTCAAGATGTATATGTCTGTTCACCTCGGCTCCTCTTAGCACTTAAAAAAAATCATGTTTAGCCTTCCTTTTCAGAAGTTTCAGCTCCCCTCAATCTCCTCCTCTGGCGGCAAAATCCACAGACCTTAACACGACTAGCATCTTCTGTTCTAAACCACTGAAAATGTCCTTTTCCCTTTTTGAAATATTTATTTGAAAGGCAGAGCGTGGATGATGAGGGCCTAAGCATTTGGACTATCTTCTGTTGCTAAGAGAAGTAAGGGCAGACTGTTGCTCCTTCTAGAAAAGAAAGTGTGCAATAAAGTAAGGGTACAAGCAAGGTGTTCACCAAATGGCTGGAACTATTCTCCTAGGGGTGATACTATATTAAAAACTCTGTAATTGTTTTCACTTTTGAGAGATAGAACATGCAACAGTGAGAGTTACTATCCTGTAGCATTTGTGAGCTGAGTGGCTGTAAATATTAGGGTACAGTTCATTGTTTCACATGCTAATTTTGTTTTCTTTGGGTATGTTTCCAGGACTGGGGCAGTTCATTCATGTAGAAGATCCAGTTTTAATTTTTTGAGGAACTTGCATGATGTCTTCCATAATGATGTGGGCAGTTTAAATTCCCATCAATGGTGTATTAGGGTATATTTGACCATATCCTCTCCAATATGTATCATGATCACTATTTTTTAAAATTTTTTGATTACAACTATTCTAAGGGAATAAGATAATACTTCTTTATGGTTTTTATTAGCATTCAGTTGATAGTTGTGATCCTGACCTTTTTGCTCTCATGCCTTTTTTGGCCATTTGTATTTAATTTTTTAAAAAATCCTTAGCCCAATCCTTAACTAGATTTTGTTTTGAGGTTATTGATTTTCTTGTTCTCTATATATATTCTACATATTAATCTTCATCAAACTTATATTAAATGTATGGTAAAACAGGTAGGACTACCCTCATTTATTTAATACAGCTTAATCTTGTTCCAGTTTCCTCTGCTCAGCCATCTACTGAGGTATTTAGCTTAAGCTATTTGTTCTTGCATATGAAAGAATGACCTGCACTAAAGCTCACAATTTTACCTAATTAAAATTACTCTATTACGGGGATCTGTATTGTGACACACTGGAATAAAGCACCCCTTGTAATGTCAACACCCTGTTATAGGATACCCGTTTAAAATTTCGGCAGTTTAGCTGCTAATCTAGCTTCTTGTTGATGCCCCTAGGAAAGCAGTCAGTGATGGCCCCAGCGTTTGGCCCTGACAGCTGTGTGGGAAGCCTGGCTGGAATTCCTGGTGCCTAACTTTGGCTAGTCTCAATCTGTTGCGGAAATTTGAGAAATGATTCAGTGGAAGGAAGAAGACTCTCTCACCCTCTGTGTCTCAAACTTGCTCTCATCTTGGTTTCTTTCCATTTCAATTGCTTACTTACTTTTTTGTTTTAAAAACTCTAAGCTGTAAGAATGAGAATGTCAGTAATGTGGAAATGGTCAGTGTATTTGGTCAAAGCGGTTCCTTTAGGGATCCTGGTAAAGTCACATGCCAAAAGTGCAACAATTATGCCAAAAGTCATCCAGTCAGCACGCCACATACGTGGAGGACGTGCTGAGACTCCACCATGATGAAAAACATTTCATTCTCAAACCAATTTTTTTTCTCTTCTTATCTTGTTTTGGTAGCTCTGAACATTAGATATCTTTTTCCCCAACGGGGTCAAAAGGTACCTAAGTGTATGATTGTAAATGGAAAACTAGGGAACAGAAATCAGGTATTGGCAGTTTTTCCATTTTAATTTGTGTGTAGATTTTTGTTATAAATGCGGGGACGTAAAGCGTTAATACAAGTCAAAATGTTTCAGTGAATAAGTTTCAGCAGTTCACCTTCATAACAATTATAAATAAACCTGTCAAAATTTTCTGGACAATGTCAGCATCTACTGTACTATCATTATCTTGGTTCAACTCAGTTCAAATTTTTTTTGGCTCCATAAAAATTTTCTGATAAAACCTGAAGATTTTTTCCTTAGCTCTAATTTATCTATTTTTAAATGAATTATGTATTTTATAAAACTGAGCCAAGTTTTACGTGACTCCCCCAAAAGTTTTTAGTGTTTTTCACTGATGCCTAAACAAAACATAATGTTGTTTAAATGAATATTATGCCAATGCAGAATCTTTTTCAACCTCTGTAAAATCATCTGAAACATACATACCACATTCCTTATATTCCTAGCATTGACCACATATCAAGAATCAAGATGGCGGAATAGGGTAAGGACACATTTAAACAGATGGGGAAACATTAGCCAGTGTGAAGCACAGCAGGCACATTTCAGGAAATGAGAGATGAGAGGATGACAGCAGAGGGTCACCTGGAGACTGACAGACACAGGAAAGCAGCTGACACAACAGTGTGGTGTGTTGCAGTGACCGATACCCAAGCAGCATTCAGTGAGTGGCAATCTGAACTCCACTGGCAGCCAGAACTACACCAGCAACTACACCAGGTGAGAAGGGACATTCACTGGGAGCTCAGGAAGTGACCCCAAAGAACCGCCCATCCTGCTGGTCTGCTTGATTGACCAGGAGGAGAGACAGAACAAGAGGTCCTAAACAGGTGGTGTGAGACCAGGGTGGATTTCATAGCCCAGCCTGCTCCACATGGCCAAATCAGGCACCGTTTTGTGTAGGGAAACAAAGGATACGAGACAGGACTGTGTACACACTCAACTGGAAGTGAATTAATTTCTGTCTCATTGAACTGCAACAATGTGGCATCCCACAGGTTCCACCCAAGATAGGTCTGGGTAACCCTCAGACCTGACTGCCAGCAGATCAAGAACTCTAGTAGTGGCACATTCGTTACCATTTTACACAATGTGGCAAAAGCTTTAAGACTGTAGGGAAAACTGAGCTGCACATGCGCTGAGCTGGGAATGAACTCATTGAGCTCAGTGTGTTGCACTGGTCCCATGGGAAAATAATACTGACTTTGGCATTACACAGGTCGAAATAGGTCCATGTGGCTCCCAAACCTAATGGCCAGCAGGCTACAGCCAGATCAGTAACCAACAACCTAGCTATATAGGACACCTGTTGTCTCCCTAATGCTGGGACCTGCTCAAATAGGAAGTGGAAGAATGCTTGTACAGCAATGGTGCAGTTTCAGCACGGTGTCACAGGAGGGGGAGAGTGGTGAGCCAGGAGTTGGAGCTATGGGGAACATGGTAGAAATCTAACATAGGATTGAGACCTGGAACTCACTGGAGGGAGTGACCAAAGTGACTGCAAACAAAGAACTGTGTACCAACCACAGTAAGTAAAATCAAATTGAAGACCTGAGGATTACACAGCTTAGAAAAATGCCCCAAGAAGAATCTGATAACCGGAAGTACTTTGACCAAGAGCAAAAGAAGAGACAAAGGCACAATGAATATTGCTGAAGACTCCTACAAGGAAGCAAAACTCTTCACCAACTTCAGAGTTAACTGAGGAAGACATCAAGAAAATGGGGGATACAGAATTCAAAACACTTGTTATAAAGCTTCTTTTCAACATTGAGAAACACATAAAGCAGGCATTCAAGGAATTTAAGGAATATGTCACACTGGAAACAAATCAAATAAGAGCTGATATATCAGAAATGAAGAATACAGTAGAGCAAATTAAAAGTACAGTGGAGAATCTCCAAAATAGAATGAAGGAAGCAGAAGAAAGAATCTCAGAATTTCCTGTCACAAGGGGGAAGCCAACAAAAAGCTGGAAGCAGAGCTGGATCAGAGAAAGAATGGGGAAGCAACCTCCAGAAGGAGCACAGAACTCCCAACAGGATTGACCACAAGCAAGCTTCACCATGACACATGATCATCAAACTCTCTTCAATCGAACATAAGGAAAAGATCCTTAAGTGTGCATGTCGAAAAAAAAAATCAATTGATATGTAGCAGAATGGCAATTAAATTCACAGAAGACCTCTCACAGGATACTCTACAGTCCAGAAGAGAATGCAGTGACATATTCCAGATTCTAAAAGCAAAAAAATTGTCAGCCTAGGATAATGTACCCAGCAAATGTCTTTGAAAATGAAATAGAATTCTTCAATAGTAAAGAAAAGTTAAAAGAATATGCCTCTCCCAAACCTGTCCTACAAAGGATACTTCAAGGTGTTCTCTTGACAGAGAAGAGGAATTGCACCACTAAAACCAAAGGCAAATGGGAAGAACATCCCAGTAAAATGACAACAGAAGACTAAATCAATTAATAACCTATTGCTAAAATGACAGGATAAAATTACCAACCATTCATATTAACCCTGAATGTAAATAGCTTCAACTCATCAATCAAAAGTCATAGATAAATAGAGTGGATTAAAAAAACAAAACCCATCTATTTGTCTACAGGAGAAATATCTCACCAACAAACATCAGTGGGAACTATATCTCATGGATTTTTATTTTTTTGTTTCATTTTTAAAAAATACTTTATTCTCATTAAATTCTTCAGTGACTCATAAATCATACAGTGGCATCCTTTTCCTCAAGAAGATTTTTTATTTCCTTTTTAAATTCTTCAGTGACACAGTAGTCATTCAGTAGCATGTTATTTAACTTCATTTTTTAATTTCTATTTTTCTTCCTGTTGATTTTGGTTTGTGGCTTTTCATTTAAGGGGATGTACAGTAATCATCTAATGGAGACTATCATATTCAGATGTGAGGGTACAATACAGTATGCATCTCTATTTCCAGATCAGGGATTGACCTCAATGAAACTGTTAGCTGTATCTTCACAGTAGGGTGCTGGACTTTCCCATTGTCCATGGCTGTAGTGATGAACACATGACTGTTTATGAAGAAGTATTCTATAGTAATAATGTAGGGAAACTCAGTGGGAGGAGAATGGGACTCATGGAAGGTCTAAGGGAAATCCCAGGGCCTATGGAACTGTATCATAAAATGAGGATAATAATAATAAAAAAAAAGAAGCAAATTTTTTACAGTATTTTTCACTGATGCCAGAATAGAGCATGATATTATTTAAATGAATATGAAATCCTTGTAGAATCTCTTTTCAACCACTGTAAAATCACCTGAAAGATATCTATCACATTCCTTATGCTCTCAGCAATGGTCATACATGTGTTCCTTGAGTATATCAAGTCTTTTCCTGATTCTACACTTCTTTATATATCTGGGGTATCTATCCTAAGGCCTTCCAAGCCTTTTCTTCTCATTTTCATTCTCTGTTTTAGGCCTATGTCATTTGCTTACCACAACATCTCCTGACTCTTTTTGCTATGGTGAGTCATGATGCTTCAGTGACTTTGCATCTCATGTCTATTTCACTCATAATCCTTTCATATAATAATGATTTATCTTCATTTATGTATTCTTTGCAAAATTACAAAAGCTCTGTGATCTTGCATGACTTACCTAACAAGCAATCAACAAATGTATGTGGATCAAATGAATAGATTTAGTTAGTAATTACTATGTGTCCTGAGAATACAAAATAGGAAAAACGTATTTCCTGAGTCCAAATCAGAGAAACGTTAATGGAAGGGCTGTAACGTATCAGAGCCTTGAGGCATCAGTGTAATTTTCAGATGTAGGAGGAAAACAATCCATGCGTTCTCATGTGGGACCTAGAGTATTGATTTTTGAACTGCAAATTCTTCAGCTCCTTATCAATGTCATTATTGAATCTTAGCCAGTAATTTGCATTCAAATTAGTACATTATTTTCTTTCTTTTTCTGCAGTCTCTCTCTATTCAACAGCCTGGATTGCAGTGTTTTATTTCTTCCTTATGAGAAGATTTAATTAACGGCAATGCTTTCAGAAGACCAATAATCTATGAGGGGCATTCTTTCGTTGTAAATATTGATGTTTATTGGTTATCTTAAGCCCAGCAAAAAATGAAGTCCAAACAAATCATTCCAAGAAATGACAAAATTGTGTTTTAATAAGGCCTCCCTAGAGTGTACAGTCTCGTTAAAATTTTATTGCCATGCTTCAATAACGCAAGGTCTTTAAAAGTAACTCTTAAAAGTAAAATCAGCAGCAATTTAATGATCTCTAATATTTACAGCTTAAGTGGTTCATCTTATTATTTGGAGTAGAACAATTTTTGCTAGGACAATATAAGCTTCTAGATTACCTCTGCCTCTGGAAAGACTTCAAGGATTGGAAAGACACCTTTCTGCCTGTAGGTGGAGCCACATGAACACAGTTTATTTGTATTTAGACAATCATTTAAGTCATTCAAGCAAACACACTGTATCTTTGCTTCCTTCTCCTTACCTCTCTCCCTCCCTCCCTCCTTCCTTGCTTCCTTCCTTCCATCCTTCCTTTATTTTTTTTCACCTAATGTGTTTCTCCATCACTTCCTTTCTTCCTTCTTACTTAAAAGAAAAATAATGGAAATATGTGTTTTAAATATCAAATTGTTAAAGTTTTACTCTTGAAATTGCCCTTGATGATGCTGTATTCTAATTACTTCTATAAGTTGCCAGAAATTTTACTTTCATGAGGCTAGGAATATAGCAGAAGCCTAGGCAGAATACATTTTCCTTTTTGTTTTTCCTGCTTTACAAAAGTAATCTATTGTTTTCATTCCTCCCCAAAATGATTTTCTCTCCCTAATCAACACAATAATGCCATAGTTTTGTCCCACAACTTCCTTCTCTATCAAGATGATCACCTTTCCACAAAGAAAGCCAAGACTCTTCATGTAGCATAGTGATAATAGTTCAAGCATTCAATTAATTTTCTCATTACATATTTCTTAAAATATCTAAGGTTCCTGCAAATTATACTCAGTGCTTCCCTCTAGCAGCCATATTTTTTAATTTCTGGAAAAATAATTGTAATCCTAGAGGCAAGCTCATACTTCCAGAAAGGATTGTGTGGCACAGAATGAGGGACAATTTGTAGCTCAAAAAATGAAAGTATCAAAAACAGATCTCCACATTATACTAAAAGGAAGAGGGAACATAGAAAATTACGCTGTATGGTTACCATGTTCCTTATGTCTTGAGCTCAAACCTTAATCCCATGGAACTAGTCATTACAGTTTCTCTATGAAGTCAGAATATTTCAGATCTCTAAACACTAGAAAGAAGAACCTCTGAACTCACATCCTGAGGGCTTATGCCACATTTGAGATTATGGCAAATAATTGTGGAAGTGCAACCTGTCTCTGTTTTTGAGGAACTTTCAAGTAAAGGAGAAAGCAGCCCCACAAGAGATTTAAAAACTCGTCATACTGTTGTGGAAATAGGACCCACATCCAAACAGAAACATACCTGGCCAGGGCATGCAGCTAAAAGTCTTTACGGAAGAAATGGTGGCTTTTAGTGTACAGGAGAAAAGACACTCATCTCTCTGGGCAGGAAAAATCAATGGATTTGCTTAATTCCCAGTAAATGTGTACTGACAATGTTTAACAAAAAGACAAGGACGATATCTAAGCTGTAAAGACAAATGAGGTGCTTCACTTGGCATGAGAAACCAGATGAGTTTTCTGGTTGGAAAATATGATAGAGATTGTGAGGGAGGAACATAGCAAATGAAAGTATGAGGAACTTGTGCCATTTTCCAAAAAGTTAAGAGAAAATCTGAGTAAAAGAACAGTTTTTAAATTTCACTATGGAAATTTTGAATCTTGAGCCAAGACAAACAGTATAACGAGTCTCTGGGTGTCTACTCATGTTCACGTAAGAATCAATGTTTCAGTACATGTGTAAGTTTATGTGACTGAATATGTGCATTAATCAGTTTGGTGGTAATGCGCACTTGAGTAGTCTGTCACAAAGGTGTATTGTTAATTCAGGATGAGATTAAACATTCACAGAAGGGCAGAGCAATTCTGCTCTCAAACTGACTCTCCATAGCTCAAAACCAGGAACCTAAAGAGAGCTGGTGTTTCGCCCAGGCAGCCCATTGGAAAGTTACGCGTAGTGGGTACAGATGGAAATGATGCTTACATGATAACTATAGAAATTAATCTCTTCTAACAACAAGTCTAGTTAATAGTATGTTTCAGAAATCGTGAATATACATAACATTTGACAAGAATCTTGCTAAATGCCAAACTAGTTTATCTGTGCTATTTTGTTAAACTCACTGAAAGAAACCATTGTTGTTCTGTTTTATATGTAAGGTAACTGAGACATTGAATATTTATTCACCATAGTACACATCCTAAAAATGATACATCTAGGTTTATAACTCGGTTTAGTACATTTTCCAAGTATGGTTGCTTATTCATACTCAAGAAACTAGAGAAACAGGCTTTTTGCTCAACAATATTCTGCCCTGGCAACAGAACACAGAATGTTGCTAAGAGAGATGAAATATGCTATCCAGGGCTGTTCAGGGTATTTTGAGGTTCACATGATGAATACGCAGTGCAGATATGACAGTCTCTTCTTTGCCATGAAGAAGGTAGCTGGAGGCACAGTGTAAAACTTGTACTTGGGCCCAACATTATGGCTCAGTGGCTAAAATCCTTACCTTGCATGTATTGGGATCCCACATGGGTACTGGAGTGCATCCCTACTGCTCCGCTTCCCATCCAGTTTCCTGCTTGTGGTCTGGGAAAGCAGTAGAGGACGGTCCAAAGCCTTGGAACACTGCACCCTGTGAGAGACCTGGAAGAAGCTCTTGGCTTCAGATATGCTTGGCTCTGGTTGTTGCAGCCACTTGAGGACTGAACCAGAGGACAGAAAATCTGTCTATCCTTCTCTCTGTAAATCTGCCTTTCCAGTACAAATAAATGAACATTAAAAAAAAACAACTGTGCCTTTAAAAGCCACCATGTGATACACTTAATGCATGTTTTGTGTATTTGCTTTGCCTTCTTCCCTTGGTTTTCTAGCAAGGTGACAATTTGAAGAAACACAGTTTGTCCATACAGAAGTCATTCTGGAAAAGATATTAGAAATAGATGGTTAGATTTAGGGAAAATCAATCCAGAAATTATAGATCCAGTGGAATATAAAGGCAACGTGGACATGTTAAAGATGTTAAAGGAACAACTGAGTGTAAGGCTCCATTACAAGCCGAATAGTATCCTCAGCGGGTTGTCATTGTTCTTTTACTGAAATAATAAGAATAACTTCCCTGTGGTATTTAAATACCTTGGAATTTTCAGGTGATTTGTATATATTCAAGAATAAATATAAAATATATGTGTTAGGTATCTTGTATGCTAGAAAAAAATATTTCCTTCTCTACTTATGTGTTTGTGTATGTTATTAATTAGAACAAAGATAGCTTTTACAAGATAATCAATTTAGAGAAAATTTATGTTAAGGATAGCAAAATATGCCTGAGCAAGATTTTGTTTGCTGGGTAAGAATAGATTGGAAGACAGAAGAGAAATCATACCAATTTGAGTGTGGAATGATGGGCAACAAAACTAGAAACTCTAATGCTAAAATATCACAGGCTTTATATAAGCAGCATTTTGTAGAACTTCCTCATTTTATACATGGAGAATCTGAGATCTGGAAAAGGGAATATCTGTAAATCACACAGGAAGTTATTCATAAGGAAATAACTGGAGCTTGGGGCTTTTACTTCTTCAGCCAGTAATTTTAGAAAAACATATCACTTTTCTCCATTTTGGGTACAACCAACTATAGAAAACTATAACAGAACCATACCCTCTTCTTAAAAAAATAAAATAAGTTGGTTGCATATGTAGGAATAACATCACGGCTTAACTAATTTTTCTTGTACATTCTTACTCAAACTTCATATATTGCTTTCATTTTAACTCAAAATACATGTGTCTGGAGGATGCTATGAAATTAAGTTGTCATGATTTCATTTGAAAGTAGTTTGTAGACAGAATTTAGTGATTGAAAACATTTTAAACATTTAAAAGAATTTATTTGAAAAGAAAAGGAGATAGAAGGAAAGACAGAGATAAAGGGATCTCATCAACAATTTCCTTCCCTAAATAACCCCAGTGATTGGTCCTGGGCAAGAACTTGAGGCAGGAGCTGGGAATACAACCCTGGTCTCCCACCTGGGTGGCAGAAAACCAACTGCTCAAGTCATCACCTTTGACTGCTAGGATCTGGCATTTCAGGAAGCTGAAGTCAGGAGCCAGGACCAGTGATCAAATCTGGGTATGCAAAAGTGAGATTCACATACCTAAACCATTAGGGTAAACATTGACTCCCAAAGACAAGTAATTTTGAAAGTAAAAGAGGTGAGGCTGCTATCTACAGCAAGAGCAGGGCAAAGCCTCACATAGCCCCAGTGAGAGCCCTGGTTCAGCTTGATCCACAGAAGGATTTAAGCAATGTGCTCAAATGCTTGAGATCTGGTTTCTGTAAGATGTAAACAAAATAATCTCCTTGCAAGATATGTTGGAGTTTACAGGCACTGGAAATGACCAATTTCTTAACACCCAGTAATTATTAACACCTAGTAATTGCTAGTCTGTGCAGTGGGGTTTATGGATAGTAATAAAGAGGAAAAGGAATGTTGTAGAAAGGTCTCAACGACAGAAAAAGAAGGATGTGGTGTGACATCAACAAATGATACAAATGATGCATGAGATGAAGACTGGACTTGAGCTTTCAGAATCACTTCTAGAGGAGCTGGTAGGAACATGAGTTCTGTTTATGTCAGGATCCTCATTCTAGACATGACATCATATTCCACTCCCTTAGAAGTTTTCATAGTTTTGCTGTATTACTTAATAGTTCTTCAGAAATACCGAGAATTCATAAGGGGATTTCCTGGGCCCAAACCTGTATCCCAGTGTCCGGGTTTGAGGAAACCACAGTGTTGACAGGTCTTAACCAAAATTTTTGGCATCTGAGTTATGTTAGCCTTCATTGAATTCTACACCTTATATTTTCACCATTTTGCAAAAGTATCCTTTGATCATGTAGTTTCCATGTGCCCACATTTCTTTGCCCAGGGGACATGGAACATGCAGTTTTTTGTAAAAAGTGCATACCTTAGAATGATTGGTGGACCAGCAGACTCCTTACACTTACTGTGAATTAGACTTTTTTTTTAAGAAGCATTTATTTTAATTGAAGGTCAGGATTGCAGAAAGATAAGGAAAGATACATAGAAACAGAAATCTTCCATCTGCTGGTTCGTTCCCCAGATGGCTGCAATGATCAATGCCAAAAGCCAGAATCTTCCCTCCAGTTTCTTACGTGGCTGGCTATAGCTAGGGCCCAAGTACCTGGGTTCTATATTGGGCACAACATTTTGTCTTCTGCTTTCTACAGGCCATTGCCAGAGAGCTGGATCAGAAACAGAGCATCCGGAACTGGATCCACTAGCCACGTGGGAGGTATATCTACCATGTTACAGCACTGTTACTACAAATTATTAAAATAAATACAGATACATTTTTAAAATTTGTGCAAGTCTTACAAATTTGCAAAGTTCTTTTGTCCATATATATATATTTTACTTTTTATGGGAATGCTCTGAGTTAAGTTCTAATATGATCATATTTTAGAGGAGACAACAAAACTGGTCCAATTTAAGTGACCAAACCTAAAAGAGATTCAGGATCACAGGCCTATTTGATAGTTAATGCAGATCATCTGAAGCAAAATTCAATATATAGTAGGAAGTTCTCATTTCCCTTGTTTAAAAGGAAACATGACACATATTTGTCCTTGCCCACAAGATACTATTAATTTCATTTCGTATGGAATACACACACACACATACACACACACACACACACACACACACACAGATACACTCACAGAGGTAAGTGTATTCAAAAAGGAAGCGAGCGAGATTGAAGTCACTAGGTGTAGGAGTGGTCATGGACATCGAGTAGGTAAGCACAATATTTTTAGAGAGTAGAAAACCAAGCATTCATTTTGGATGATTGTAATAATCAAGTTGTCCTCCACCCACGGGCACTCTCATCTGTAAACATTCCAGAAGGAATAGGACATTGCATTCTTGGCTGGAACTGAAACAAGCAAATGAATCATCTGAAAATTCAGGGTTGGAATAGGTTTTCATCTGATTAGAATGACAGATATCTACATTCACAGGTTCCCTGTAAACGTTGTGCACCACAGTAACTCCAACTATGACACCTGCCAACTTCCTATTCTGCTTCCAGGAGCCTTATCCTAACCGGGACTCACCAAAAGAAGCCATGTTTTGTCATTGGAGAAAGAGCAATAGACTGAGATTCTGAAGTGAACTTTGTCATAGTTTGGAGTGGCCATGTGACCTTGAAAAACTTAGAAGAAAACTTGCAATTCAGTTTGTCATCTATATAATGGGACAAATAATGCTTTCCAGCCTATTTTGTTGAAAGACTGAGGTGTCTTATGAGAAAGCACCTTGGAAAGTAAAATATTGTATATGCTTTACAAATGTATAGATCATACTATAACAGCAATGCAGAAATATGGAATGAAAGGCTTCTTGGAAAAATGAGTGCTTTTTATAAAAGGGTCATCTTTTAACAAAAATCCTCTTTAATTTTCTTTAAAACAGTTTTCTTTTGCTTCATCATAATTTTCAAATATCATGGGTATACAGAGACCACCAGGAAAATTATGCATGCAAATCCTATTGAAAGTCAATTTCCCTTTAGCTTCCTCAGCAGAGAACCTATTGATTCTCATTTTAAGTAGGGCTGACCATGTTACCGTGTTACTGCTGGGCATGTGGGATAGTGTGGGAGTTGTCAAAGGAGAGGAAAATTAAAATATGATAGTAAAATGTCCTTCCTTGAAACCTCGATCACCTAATAGCAGTCAAGGAATGCAGAATGTTTTTTCTCTGTATGACCTGACTCTTTGAAGATGTTCAGTGCACAACCAGCCTGACACAAACTCGAGATTCCCAGACTTCACCTCAGTCCTACCAACTTGGGACATGTATTTTATATATATATATATATATATGTATATATATACAAATACAAATATACAAATACATATATACATCTACATATATATGTATTATATATATATAATATATATAAAAGGCCCAGGGGCTAGTTTTATGAACACTTTACTGGTGTTATAAAGCATTTTCAGATATAACACTATACTTGGTTCTTAACGCTGTTCTATTAAAAATATACATAGCATCATTAACTGTTTGTTTTCCTTATATTCCATTTTCTTTTTTCTTTTTCTTTTTTTTTAACGTTTCTTTTTTTTTTACAGGAAAGTGGGTAAGACTATTATTTTTTTCATATTGTTTCCTTCATGTTTAAAGGGGATATTAAGGGAGAAGGCCCACCCAATTTCCCACCCTCCCCAAGTCCCGGATATAGGGTATGCTCTGAGGTTCTTGCTCAAGTGGTTTTGATATTTCAGCAGTTATGAATTGCTGCCAATCTTGCCACTCCAAGCACTATGAGGTCTTTGAAGAATCCACTGAATGACGTAATCCATCATAGAGTCTCCATTTGCTCTGTATTTTGCTGCCAACATATAGCTGGGATGGTTGGTTGACCTGTTCTGTCTTCTCTCTTTTCTTGGTTAGGGTTCTGAGTCCATCATCTTGATTGGGGAGATCTCCAAAGAAACTTTGTCTGAGGTTGATCTATTAAAAATATATATAGCATCATTAACTATTTGTTTTCCTTATACTCCATTTTCAAAAATACACACACACACACACAAAAAAAACCAAACAAAAAAAAAAGAAAAGCTCCAGTGAATTAAACCTGAGTGGCAGGACTGGGTGGCAGCTGAATGAGGGATTTAAATGTATACTTTCTGCTTCTAAACCTTCTGCTTCTCCAGTTTAGATCCCTTCTGTTCTGTGCAACATCTGTCTCTCAGGCACTGAATGAGAGGGTTGACCTTGAAGCCAGATCTACCCTCCAGCAGTGTTCACATTACTCTATTTCATGGCATAGAGGAGACCACTGAAGCAGCAGAAGAATGGTGCCCCTCTGTGGATGTCAGACCCAACGGAGAAGACACAGGAAATTATTTCACATTTTTAAAATTTATTTGGATGATTGAGGGTGTTTTTATTATTTTTTTAAGATTTATTTTTATTATTATTTTTTTTTATTGGAAAGGCGGATATACAGAGAGGAAGATCTTCCGTCTGATGATTCACTCCCCAAGTGAGCTCAACGGCCGATGCTATGCCGATCAGAAGCCAGGAGACTGTTCCGGGTCTCCCACACAGGTGCAGGTCCCACAGCTTTGGGCCGTCCTCGACTGCTTTCCCAGGCCACAAGCAGGGAGCTGGATGGGAAGCGGGGCTACCGGGATTAGAACAGGCACCCATATGGGATCCGGGGCGTGCAAGGCAAGGACCTTAACCACTTGCGCCACCGCACCAGGCCCATGATTGAGGTTTTAAATGACATCAGCCTTTCTAAAGTCTTTCTGTGAATTCATTCTTGACTGACTGTCATCAGAATTACCACAACTATAGGTGCTATCTGGAATTAATCAACCTATGGCTAATCAGACTTCTATAGGTTGCCCCAACATGGCCATCTGGAGGGTCATTTGGAGTCAACAGTCTACTTACTTTGTAAGGTGGAGACCTGAATCCCTTGCTTATTAGAAATACCTTTTGAAATACTCAGCTAGGGCTCAGCATGATAGTGTAGAGGTTAAGGTCCTCGCCTCGAGCGTGCTGAGACCCAATATGGGCACCAGTTCTATTCCCTGCAGCTCCACTTCCCATCCAGCTTCCTGCTTGTGGCCTGGGAAAGCAGAGCATTGGGACCCTGCATCCACGTGAGACATGGACAGGCTCCTTGCTTCAGATTGGCTCAGCTCCAGCCATTGTGGTCACTTGGGGAAGTGAAATATTGGATAGAAGATCTTCTCTGTCTCTTCTCTCTGTACATCTGCCTTTTCAATAAAAACAAATACATCTTTTATTTTATAAGAGAAATACACAGCTAGATATTCTCTACACTTCTTTAATTGACAGGTTGCTTGTCACTAAAACATGTTGGAACAGACAGTAGTAAACAGGCAGTGATTTGAAAAATATTCGTCATTTGAGATCAACACATCTCGGAGCTACAGGACTACCTGCTCCTGATGCAAAACACGTATCTAGGGACTAGAGTGAGGCAGAGGTGAGGAAGGGCAGAAGGAAGAGGAAAAAGGAAGTGAAGAAGGAAGGGAAAAAAAAGGGAAATAATGAAGAATTTAAAAATATAATAATAATAATATAAAAATATAATAATAATATACCTGGCGTGGTAGCCTAGTGATTAAAGTCCTGCTCTTACATGCATTGCTGAGATCCCATATGGACAGCAGTTGGTATCCTGGCTACTCCACTCCCTTCCAGCTCCCTGCTTGTGGCTTGGGAAAGCAATAGATGATGACTCAAAGCCTTGGGACCCTGCATTCATGTGGGGGACCCAGAAGAAGCTCCTGGCTCCTGGCTTCACATTGGCTGAGCTCTCACCCTTTTGCCACATGGGGAGTGAACAAGCAGATGGAAGATCTTGCTGTCTCTCCTTCACTCTATAAAATCTGACCTTCCAATAAAAAAGAAATAAAATCTTTAAAAGATAATACAGAAACTAAAATTGTTTTCTGAAATTTTCTGGCATATCAAATGTGCCAGCTTCAGTGCCATTTAGAGATGAGGCTTTATGAATGCCCCTTAAAGTTGTGCTCGTGGGTAAGCTCAGCTGATTTTCTAGGTGGAGAAAGGTGTGCCTACAATATCCCTCTTTTTTACTTCCTTTCTTTGCCTAGGATACAGCATAGAAGATATCATCAAGCCTTAGAGAAATTTAAGGCAAAGCACCTACAAAAAGCCCCACTATTTACCTAGATTCAGAGTCATTCACCAAATGAGGCCAAATCCTAGATGGTTCATGTCCTAAGAAATGTGTTTTATCTCCCATCAAGTCTTTTTATCCGTCCCTGGAGCTTCAGATGCCTTCTTAGAAGATGCATTGAACTTTGGGGTTATTGTTCTTCTGTGCAGACACCCACAACTTTCTATTTGCAGTTTCCTGAAAGTATAAATTATAAATGCTCCTTACCACTCTACGTTTCTACATCCAACGCAGTATTCACTGCAAATCTTTTTTGAAGCCTCCCCTGATTACTGAAATAAAATATAATCACAGTCTCCAACTTGTGTCTCTAAGTGAGCACTTAGGTGTTCTGCTTTCTTGAGAATTACTTGTACAATTGTTAACCTCCCCTCCGGAAACTCATCAATCTCTTTTACTAGGTTATATTTTCCTTGTTTGTATGATTTTACAAGCTCTTATAATAGCAATTTCTTAATCAGAAACACATGTGTGCAATCCTAAGTCACCGTCTGAATGGGAACATCTTTGTCCAGAAAGCAAAGGCCTTGCTTACAAAGTGTGAGTTGGCAAGTCATGATTATACCCCTCCAACGTTGTGGCCCTTTGAAGCTGCCTCCTCACCCCAGGGGCGATACCCAAACCTGCCGGACTGGTTCTTCAAACTCAGTGAAGAGAGTTCTTCCAAAAAGGGTTCCGCCCTTTCTCACTGGCTTGCTAGAACGCAATGTAGATACGCTGACAAAACTTTGAGAACATTTTAAAAATAGCTTACTTATTTTCATCTCCTTGAAAAGTAGAACAACAAAGTGTGAGAAAAGAAGCTTTCATACATTTGTTCACTTACCAAATGCCCACAAAATCTGGGCACAGAAGCAGGGCAAAGAACTTGAAATGATACCTATCTCAGGTGAGTGCCAGGGCCCCGAGTACTTGCGCCATTATCTGGTGACTCCCAGGTTGCATTAAGAGAAACTGGAACGTCTGAGATTCAAACTAATATTCTAATATGGGACACAGGTAATCCAGTCACTGCTTAACCTATTGAGCAAAATGTCCTGCTCTAGAAACCTTTAATGTTTTACTTTAGTGAACTTTAATTTTTTTTTTCAAATTTGTGACATAAAGAAAAATAATATGAAAATTTAAAAATTCTTATAAAATATACTATTTTCTCTATGTAATTATATTTCAAGCTCTTTCCTATATTGCCATGCAGGTGAAAGATGTCAAACAATTCTTACAAAAAGCACTAACTATTGCATGAGAGCAGGTGCCTAAAAATATATTAAAGATTTTGTAAAGCATCAGAAAGATTTGAAAAGAAGATGAAACTGGAAAGAAAAGTAGGAGATAAATGGAACTAAACACGATTATTCTGAGCTACAAAAACAAATGCTGTGCTAAATGAGAGATCTTCGCAGTAGTCAGTATCACAGAGCAACTAACTCAAGAACTACAATGTCCCTGCTTGATACAGATTTTGTAGAGAAGAGATATCGGCGATGACTAGAAACCGTAAGTTCTCATTTGTGTACTTATATATACACACAGATAGATATTTATTTACTTGTTTGAGAGAAAGAATAGAGAAGGCAGACAGGAAGAGAGAGTTGAGAAATGTGTTGCAATCACTGTGCCACTCCTCAGACGCTGACAATAGTTAGGACTGGGCAAGGCAAAAACCAGGAGCCAAGAACTCCATTTGTGTTTTTCACATGGATAGCACGCGCCCAGATACCTAGGCAGGCCATCACCTACTGCTTTCCAAATGCCTTAGCAGGAAGCTGGGATTCCGTCTCATGCACTGCATTGCAGGAACCACCACACTCACCCCTGAAGTTTCCTTTTACTGCGTCAATATATATATGAAGAATTGGATTTACTCTATTTGTGTCTAGGAGGAAATATTGATGAATTATTTCATGGATTAAATAAAAGAGTAGAAGCTAGTAGGGCATACATCTTATAATTTTATAATCAATGTAAAGAACATTTTAATGAGCAGGATTACATAGTCAAGATGGAGGCTACTTAGACAGCAGGTTCCCTCTGATGTTCCTTCAGAAACTGGAAACCGCCTAACCACATGATGTGCAGTCAAATACGGTGACTCAGTTTGGAGTCTCAGCCTGACAGACCAAATCCCCACTCACTAGATAAGTTGAAGCAGGTACTTAACTTTTCTGAGCTTTGGTTTCTCCTGTCTGATGTCAGGATTCCTCAGTGAAGGACTGAAAGGATTAATGAGTAAATGTATATAGAATACTCAGAACAGTGTCTGGCACGCAATAAGTGTTCTACATGTTTAATTCCACTGATGCTATTAGCTGTAAAGTTCCTTGAAGTTCAGTAATTTCAATCGGAGATATACTCAGAGATTTAGAAACATTATTAAGAGGGAAACCATGTCATAAAGCCTTATTTTATGGGAAACTTGGTGTTTCTAAGTATCTTAAAACTTAAGCATATATAATCCTACTTATTTTTAAAGATAAATATTGTGCATATTTTAAATTTCATGGAACTGATTTTAAAAGCAAAGAGACTGAAAGAAAGTTAAACAGGCAAAGGGAAGTTTCATTTGCCTATTCTTTCCCTAAATGCCTATAGTGGTTAGCGCTAGACCAGGCTAAAGCCAGGAAATGGAAACTTCATCTGGGTCTTATTCTTGGCTGGTGGCTACCCACCCTTCCAAGGGCATAAATAGCAGAAAGCTAACTGTCGAGTGGAGTTTGGACTTCAACCTAGAGCCTCTAGTGTGAATAGCAGGCTGCCATATCACAAACTACAATGAATGCCTGCCCCAAATGTTTTACCCTATTATTTCACATATTTCATATTTATGATTTCATATATTTCTTTCAAGTGTCAATTTTTTAAGCCATCGGTTTTAATGTAGTTTTTATTCTCCTTTACTTTTTAACAAATAGGAGATATAGCTCAAGTAGTTTAGCAAGTGTGTTCTGAGTTACATGAGCTATTGTTAAAGGAATTCTGAGTTGATTTCAAAGCACTGGATATTTTTGCTAACCTTTGGAACCATAATAAGAATAATAATAAAAAATAGTACAGAAAAGGCTGATGGAATATAAATGATTTGCTAATATAAATATTAAACACCTTATGAAAAAATAATCTAAGAACAAATACTTAACAAGGAATTCATATCCAAAAAGGTCATGGAAAAATAAAGCTAAAAGATATTTATCTCCATACAAACGTATTTGAATTCCATGTGCACATCAGATTTCCAAAAAATTCATTGAAGTACATATAATGAAAATGTGATATAAGGAATTCAGTTATTAATTTTGCATCAAATTAAAAGTTTTTTAAATTCCATTTTCCATCAACTTTTTGAAGTCTCTTAATTTACCTAATTTGATATATGACCTATTGGCACTGCAAGAGATGACATCAACACTGTTTTCCTTCTACTTTTTTTTGTTACTTTTTTATTTTGACTTTTTTGTTGTTTAATTTTGATGATCTTTACATAGTTGATTAGGGCTCAAAGGATTAAAAGCTACAGGAAAGTGGGTAAGACCATTGTCTCCTTCCCGTATCTGGGGGAAAGGGAGCCTCCCAACCATTACAGAGCCCCTGATATGGGTCATTCTCCAAGGGCACTGCTCAAGTGGTTTTGATAGTTCAACTGTTCTGAATTACTGCCAAGCTCTCCATTCCAAGCATGATCAAATCTCTTCAGAATCTGCTGGCTCACATAATCCACCTTAGAGTCTCCACTTGCCTAGATTTTCACTGCCAACATTTGACTGGGGTAGTTGATCGATTTATTCTGTCCTTTGTTCTGGTATTAGATGTCCTTAACAGGCTCCAGTATATTACCATATGCTTCATGTGCACCTGGATATGCTGTCCACTGCTCTGCCTGAGCCATTGAGGAGGCTCAGCTGTCACACATGCATTCCACAATCAGACCAAGGAGCCTGCGATTCTCTTCATGGTTGGGATTATGAGTCCAGCAGTTTAATTGGGAGGATTCCCAAGGAAACTTTATCTAAAGTGATTCCAGACCAGATTCTTGTGCGTGCTTGCCAATTTAGGGTCCAGCACAAACTGTCGCCCCAATCAACCTACGCATATGTTAGTGGTTGCAATCGCTGGGTCAATTCTGTTTTGAGCCTTGTCTTCTGTATGAACCAGTGGGTGTTGTATTCCATCCCAATCCTGCCACCACGCAGTCAGCCCTCTAAGCTTTCTTTGATCTAGAGCTTTCAAGATCTTTTATCTCTTGTGACTATTGAAGTTTTTGAAGTCACTGCCTATCACTGCCTTTTTTGTTCATGTGAAAAAAAGTTCCCAATTGCATTTGCTTTGTTTCACATGATTAGACATATGCTGTATGTTCTCACTTGTAACATCGTGTGTGTGACAGCATGTCTTCTGCAGTGCGTTACATAAGCGCATGTTTACTCCCCTTTCTGTCTCCATTACGTCAGGTGTGGTCCTCTGGTGATGATGTTTCCCTTCTTTTCTTCATGTAATTATTGTTGATATTTTACATCTTATAGAGTTGTATCTCACAATTGTAATTTTCATTAGCACAAAGTCATTTATTGTCATATTTGGAGAAAGTTTATGAACTGAAACAAATGGGCAAAGTCATTTATTGTCATATTTGGAGAAACTTTATGAATCAAAACAAGTGGCAGGGTCACTCTTCAGTGAAATGTTGGAATATGTTTTTGTAGTAACATGCTAACAATTATACCATCACTGAACAGGAAGATATTTAAGAATATGCAAAATAAAGAATCAAATGGCCTTAATACATATGTTTAACACACATTTTCCAGTCATGAGAAACAAAATGGAGGTGAGTGTTCATCTCAGCATGCACAAGGCGGGGCTGTGGTGTAGTAATCCAAGCCTCCACCTGCAGAGCCTACATCGTTTATGGTCTCTGGTTCACGTCCTGGCCACTCCACTTCTGATCCAACACCGAACAAATGACCTGGGAAAGCAGAGGAAGGTTGTTCGAGTCCTTGGCTCCCTGCACCCAGGTGGAAGATTCAAAAGAATTTCCTGACTTTGAATAGGACCATCTCCATCAGTTGAGGCCATTTGAGGAGTGAACCAGAGGATAGAGGATTTCTATTTCTGTTTCTGTTTGTAATTCTGTCTTTCAAATGAAAAGAAAGTAAGTCTTAAAAAAAAAAGTCATGCTTGTCCACATGGCATATCAATGTGCCTGGGTTTTTCTCCCACCTCTGCTTCAGACTACAGCTTCTTCCTAATGTGCCAGCTGGAAGCCAGCAGCTGATGTTCTGACTGATTGAATTTCTGCCACTGCTGGAAGATGCCAATGGCATTCCTGGCTCCTTGTTTTGGATTGGTCCGTACCTGGCTGGTAAATGAATCAACAGATGAAAGGCCTCACTCTTTCTTTCTCCTTACCGCCTTTCAAATCAGTAAAAACAAGTCAATTAAAGGTTTAAATATATATTTACAGAATATGCTAACTTTCTTTGTTTTGTACTTAATTTTGTCTTAATATGATCATTCCATGCTATTGCTAATTAATACCTGAGGATGCACTTTATACTTTGGAAAATCTGCTAAGAAAAATGTAAGCAATCTCATATACCAAGTATGGTCACTGGCAATTGCAGTAATTATTTTTTGTGTGATTTCTTGTAGGTTATGATTTGATCATTCAGGGTGAAAATTAGCTTTATCTCTGCCTTTCACCATTTTTAGTTGGAATATACTTCTGCAGCAGGAGTGATTAAGCAAAATCTTAGAGTAGTTAACTAACATGTATTTCTCATAAATACCAAAGAAACGAGTAAAGCTCAAAGAAGTGATATTGAGTTCTAGCTAAACTATTTGAAATAAGAATGAAGGTTGCGAGAAAATACTGGTTGTAGGAGAATATTAAGATCAAATAACTTATTTTTAAGTTTGTTCATTTTAATCTTACTTAGAAGGCAGGCATGTGCAGACACGCGTGTAGCAGAGAGAAAAAGAGAAAGTAAGCTTGAGAGTTAGAGAGTGAGACAGGTAGATGTAAAGAGGAGGGGCTCTTCCACCTGCTGGTTGACTCCCTGGATGTCTGGATAAGGCCTAAGTCAGTAATTCACTCCAAGGCTCCTAGCTGGATGACCGGAACTGAAATACCTAAGCAATCACTTACAGCCTCCCAGGGTACACACACTCCAGTAACTCCTTAGTTCCTGCATCAGACATTTGGCCCTGGAGTAAGTTCATTAATGCAGATCTAAACCTGTCCCTTTTGTACTGATAAAAGTCCTGGTGATTCAAAATCTTCGGCTCTTCCTGCCAACATGGGAGAATTTCTTTGAGACTGCCATTTGCTCATATACGTAAATTCCTTTCCATCACTTTTTCCCTTCTGAATTCATCTTATGGTCACAGACTCTTAAAATAATTCACTCAAAGTAATCTTTGTGACAAAAAGAAAGGTATAGGCCCAGTGCAATAACCTAGTGGTTAAAATCCTCATCTTGCCTGCATTGGTGGTCCACATGGGCACTGACTGTGTCCTGGATGCCCAACTTACCATCCAGCTCTCTGCTTGTGGCCTGGGAAAGCAGCAGAAGACATCTGAAAGCCTTGGGACCTTATCCCTGTTTGGGAGACCTAGAAGAAGTTTTTGGCTCCTGGTTTCAGATCGGTTTGGCCCCAACTGTTGCAGCCATTTGGGGAGTGAACAAGCAGATGGAAGTTCTCTCTCTCTCTCTCTTCTTCTTCTTTCTGTAAATCTGCTTTCCCAATAAAAATAAATCTTTTTTAAAAAAGAAAGAAAAATGTATTTTGATGTGATAAATTCCTAATCTTCTACCTTCGTGTTGTAGGGTAGCATATCCACTTTAATATATGAAAACAGTGACAAGTTTAGAATACCTTTAAGTCAATCTTAAGGTGGTGGTTAAGAACACGCTACATGGGTAGACTTCACTGTTGTCTCCTGTTTTCAGTGGTGTTATTAGCCAAACTGAAGATGTCGTCAGTTGCATCTATAGAAAAAGGAAACAAATGTGGCTAATTAGTCAAAATGCCCATGATTGTTGAATTATCCTGATTTCAGGGATGTTAAAGTATGAAAAATTACATCATATTGTTGGTGAATTATGGTATTATTGCTCATTTCTTCACAAACATCTTATAAAAACTTTTTGCAGTTTTGTGAGAATCAGTTTTGCCTAAATGGATAATGCAATCCATATAGGTGCTTAATTGGTTTATTCAGTAACATTAAAATAAGTGCAGGACAAAGAATACACACTTTTCGGGCCCGGCACAATAGCGCAGTGGTTAAAGTCCTTGCCTTACACGTGCCAGGATCCCATATGGGCACCAGTTCCAATCCTGGTGGCCCTGCTTCTAGCTTCCCTGCCTGTGGCCTGGGAAAGCAGTCGAGGACAGCCCAAAGCTTTGGGACCCTGCACCCACATGGGAGACCTGGAAGAGGCTCCTGGCTCCTGGCTTCGGATTAGCTCAGCTCCAGCCATTGCAGCCCCTTGGGGAGTGAACCATCGGATGGAAGATCTTCCTCTCTGTCTCTCCTCCTCTCTGTTTATCTGCCTTTCAATAAACATAAAATAAATCATTTTTTTTTTAAAAATACACACTCTTCCCTTAAGACATCTGCAAGGGATATGGGAAAGATGGGAAATGCTGTTGTCAGACAGCCAAGGGTTGTGAGGACACCAGTATAGATGTTTGTCTTAAAAATGCATTCATGGGCCCAGCATTGTGGCACAGCCGGTTTAGCCACCTCCGACATGCCACGTGGGAGTACTGAATTCCAGCAGTACTGCACTTTCGACCCAGCCCCTAGTTAATGTGTCTGGAAAAGCCGTGGAAGATGACATTAGTGCTTGGAATTCTGCCACCAATGTGGGAAATTTAGATGGAGTTCAGGACTCCTGGCTTAAGTCTGGTCTGGCTCTGACCATTGTCGTCATTTTCGGGACGAACCAGCAAATGGAAGTTCTTATTTTTCCCACTTTGAGTTAATTATGTCAGTTTTTCAAATTCTTCAACTAATTTTGACAGATAACCAAGATATGCCTGTCTGTACTTCAATACTGGTAAGATGAGGCCTGGTGTAACATTTCCTGCTCTTTCATCCACAATTCCGAGAGGGTCAGTGATTTAGACCTCTTTGGTTGATTACTCTGTTTCATAACTCCCACCACATGCTTAAATCACTACTTAAATAATGTTCCATTTGAGTAGCATTAATCAATCTCTAGTGTGTATATTAGGGTCATCAGTTTAGGTTCATTCATTTTGTATCCTGCTGAACTCTAATGAGTTCCAATAGTCTCTTAATTGAGTCTTGGTTATCCTATGTATAAAAATATGTCATCTGTCAACAGGGATAATTTCAATTCCTCTTATCTGATTTTCCTTTACTTTATTTTTCTTGCCTAATAGCTTTAGCAAAGACTTCCAAAACTATGTTAAAAAGCAGTGGTAAAAGTGGACATCTTTTTTTTTTTATCGAAAAAGCTTCCATTCTTTCCTCATTCAGTATGATGATAGCAATGAGTTTTTCATAGATTTCTTTCATTGCCTCATAGGATGTTCCTTCTCTGCCTATTTTGCTAAGGTTTTTAGCGTGCAGTGGATTTTGGTTTTATCAAATGGCTTTTCTGCATCTACTGGTGTGATCAGATTTTTAATTCTTCTGTTTGTCGATGTGGTGCATCGTATTTACTCACACGCATATGTTAAACCAACCCTGCATGCCAGTGATGAAGCCAACCTCATCCAGGTGAATGATCTGTCTGATATAATGTTAGATTCTATTGGATAGTATATTGCTGATACTCTTTAGATCTGTTTTCAACAGGGCTATCGGTTTATAGCATTCTTTCTCTGTTGAGTCTCTACCTGGCTTTGATATTAAGGTATTAACGGTGATGTTGGCCTCTTAGAAAGATTTTAGAAGGATTGCCTCCCTTTTTATTGCTTTCAATAGCTTGTGCAGGATTGGAGTAAGTACATTTGTAGAATTCAGCAGTAGAATTATCCAGCGCTGGGTTTTTGCTGTTGTTGTTGTTGAGATAAACTTAATCACTGATTCTATTTCCATCTGGATATAGGTCTATTTAGATTTTTAATTACTTCATTATTCAATTTTTATAAATTGCCTGTGTCCAAATACCTATCCATAACTTCCATGTCGTTCTATTTGTTGATATATAGTTCATTTTATTAGTTCCTTTATTATTCTGTTTCTCTGATGTATTTGTTGTTATATTTCCTTTTTAATCTTTGATTTTATTGATTTGCATCATTTCCTGCCTTTTTAAAAAAGTTGGACTAGTGGGTATTCTATTTTGTTGATTTCCCAAAGAACCAGCTCTTGATCTCATGCGTTGTTCTTTTGGTCTCATTTAGTTCATTTCTTCTGGATGGCCCAAAGCTTTGGGACTCTGAACCCACATGGGAGACCTGAAAGAGGCTCCTGGCTTCAGATTGGCTCAGCTTCAGCTGTTGCGGCCGCTTGGGGAGTGAATCATCATGGAAGATCTTCCTCTCTGTATATCCACCTTCCCAATAAAAAACAAAGCTTTAAAAAAACGCACTGAATGAAATAATAGAGAACTTCCCCAACACAGAGAAAGAAAATGAAATAAAATGCTTAAAAAAACAAAAATTTTTGAAAAATATCACTGCCAGATCTGCTCTGCAAATGTTGCTTATCCATATGCTACACATCAAAGGAGTAGCTCCATTTCTTTCTTGGAATCTCATTCCTATTTTTGTAAATTCTTTTTTTCTTTATATAACACAAACATTTAAAACATTTATTTTTCTATTATTATATTATTTTTTATTTTATAATACAACTCCATAGGGTATCTTGGAAATGGATACCCTAAAAAAGAATGAGATAAAATCCCAGAATGAAAACACCCACCCCTACACACACACACACACACACACACACACACACACACACACACACACACAAATAGCATTTACCAACTCCAAAGGCAAACATGGAGAACATCTCAATATAATGACAAAAGAAACCTAAATCAAACAATGTGAACTCCATTAATAAAATGGCAGGAGCAAGTCACTGCCTGCAGAATAACCCTGGACATAAATAGCTTAAACTCTTCAATCAAATGACATAGATTAGTGGGCTAATCAAAACACAGCAACCATCTATCTGTTACCTACAAGAGACACATCTCACCAGAAAAGATACAAGGAAACTAAAAGTCAAATGATGGAAAAGGATAGTTCAGCCTAAGGGAAAGGGAAATCTGGTGTAACCATTCTATTATCAGAGAATAGACTTCATTGTATAAGTGTCAAGAGATGAAGAAGGTTACCACATAACAATCAAAGGATCCATTCACCAAGAAAAAAAATCATCATAATTAATGTATATGTGCCAAATGCCAGGGCACCTCGCTACATGAAACAAATATCAATGGATTTAAAGGAGAAATAGAGTCAAATAATGCAATAATATTGGAGGACGTTAACATTCCACTTACCTCCATAGACAGATAAATGCAACTGAAACTCAGGACACAACAGCTCATGCAGACAATGGAACGAATGGACTTAATTGATGCCTACAGAAGCTTTCATGCTACATATGCAGAACACAATGTTTCATCAGTACATGAACTTTCCAGGAGAGATTACATTATAAGCCATAAACAAATCATCAGCAAATTAAAAGAATCAAAATCACACAATGCATCTTCTCTGATCATCATGGAGTAAAACTAGAGACCAACCACTCAAAATACCACAAAAGATATGCAAATACTTGGAGATTGAACAATATGTTGCTAAAAGAAAAATGGGTTATACAAGGAATCAAAAAAGAAATTTGAAAAAGAAAAAGTTCTTTCAATGTGTTTGAATCAAAATTTCCTTTTCTAGAATACATTTCTAGGGGCTTTCTAACCATTTTCTGTCCACATCTTGTGAACATCTTTAGCACTGATACACTTTTTACCATCATTACGAAAAAATTAGTAACAGTTATTATGTGTATCATTCTCTTTTAAATTACTTCAAACTTAAACAATTTCATTTGTTTGTTTTTGCAAACCAAGGAGCAAAAAAATGTTTAAGACCTTGCAAACCTGAAAATGCCTCTTTACTGTCTTCCTATTTATTTATAACTCAGCCAGTAGCTAAGGACTTGCAATTCAGGAATGAGAAACTTAGCTAACAATTTTGAGGACAATGCTCCACTCTTCTCCCAATTAACTCTGCTATTGACACAATTGAGATCATACCGATTCTTGGTCTGTATTGTTAAGCCCTTTATCTTTTTTTTTTTTTTCCTTTCTGAGCCTACTTCCATCAATTCTACTAACCATTCATGGGAACTTTGTTTCTGGGAAAATACTTTGAATTTACCTTTCTTCATATTGTCTTCTGTTTTCTACATGAAATACCTATAATTAGGATGTTGGGAGGAACGAAGTTGAAGGAATGGGTAAGGACACCTTTACACAGACAATCATTACCCAGGGTGAAGCAGAAAGGTCATATTCCAGAAAATAGGTGAGGACCGTCCGATGGAAGTGAGGCACCTGGAGACTGATGGACACGGAAAAGCAGCGAAGCCAGTGATGTAGTGCTGTGGTGACCAAATACCCCAGCATCAGTAGCTAGTGGTGAACTGTGCTTGACTGGTGGCCTGAGCTTCACCAGCAGCCAAGTGGAAAGGGGCGTTCACCCCTGAGCTCAGGAGATGAACCCAGACAAAGAAATGCCAGTCCCACTAATTTGTTTGATCCAACCAGGAGCCAGACACAGCAGCAGATCCCAAACAGGTGGTGCAAGAACAGGATGAATCTTACAGCTTAGACCTCCATAAGAACCACCTCAAGCTCCATTTGTGTAGCAAGGCAAAGGCTATGGGTCAGGACTATATATGCACTGAGCTTGGGGTGAGATAATTTCTGGTTCAGTGCATTACACTGACATTACAAACCACTGGTTACACCGAAAATAGGTCCAGGTAGTCCATAGACCTAACAGCCAGGAGATCTGAGTTTGACCAGAGGCAAATCAGGCACCATTTTGTACAGTGTGATAAAGACTGTCAGACTAGAGGGAAAACAGTGAGCTGTGCATGTACTGAGCTGGGAGCAAAATCACACCCAGCTCAATTCATTGCACAGGTATCACTGGTAACATAATATTAATAGAGACTTTGGCATCCTATAAGTGAAAACATGTCTTGGTGGCCCTCAGACATAATGGGCAGCAGTATCTTCTTCAGTAAAGAAAGTTAAAAGAATACACTTCTTCCAGACCTACCCTGCAAATGATACATAAAGATAATCTCTTCACAGAGAAAAGGAATTGCACCCAACAAAATCAAAGGCAAACGTGAAGAAGATCTCAGTAAAATAACAACAGAAGACTAAATCAAGCAACGAACATCCCAATGCTAAAACAACAGGACCAAATTACCACCTATTTATATTAACCCTGAATATACATAGCTTAAATCCATCAATCAAATGTTATACATTAGTAAATTGGATCAAATTCGTTGCTGGTAGGAGTCACATCTCACCAACAAATATCAGAGAAAATCTCATAGATTTCAATGTTCTAGCTTTTATTTTCATTTCTTCAAAACTTTTTTCTCATTAAATTCTTCACTGACTCATAGGTCATACAGTAACATCATTTCCTTCAAGAAGTTTCTGGATTTTCTTTTATCATTTCTTCAGCGACATGCTTGTCATTCAGTAGCATGTTACTTAAATTTATGGTGTTGTAAATTTCTATTTTTCTCCCTGTTGTTGATTTTGTTTTGTGGCTTCTCATTTAAGGAGATGTATAGGTACTGTATAATGGAGACTATCATATCCAGATGTGAAGATACAGTGCAGTATGCACCTCTACTTCCAGATTTAAAATGGATTCCCAATGATGCTGTTAAATTTGTCTTGACAATAAGATGCTGAACTCTGACATTTTCCATGCCTGCAATGATGGAATTATGACTGTTTATGAAGAACTATACTGTTGTAATATAGGGGACATCAGTGGGGTGAGAGAGTATTTAAAGAAGGGGAAAGGAAATCCCAGAGCCTATAGAACTGTATCATAAAATAGTAATAAAAAAATTTAAAAAATAAAAAGATATAATTAGAACGTTGGACCTTCTCAATAATTTTTCTTTTGTGTCACTTTCTTTAAATAGTTTTACTCTTTGACATGCTTTGGAGAATTGCTCCAATACAATGCACTAACCCTTAATTTTGATACTGATTCTTACATTCAAAGCATTTCTCATTGATGTCATTCTGAACATTTTTTTAATAGTCTTTTTCACAAAAATTCAAAAGGATATGGTTATCCATATCTTTGGATAATGATGGATTCTGTTCCTTTTCATTTTATTCTCTTCAACCCATTTCCTTGAAGATGCGTAACCTGCCAGATAGAAATAAATCTTCAAATATTTTAACTCAGTGGAGCATCTTATATAACTGAGGTAAGTAAGCATTTCTTTTGAGATTCTTACAAAAAAGAGAAGCCCCCCCCAAAGACAGAATTGCTTTGCTAATTCAGATACTATATGGAATAAGTAAGCTCTATTTCTGTGACTTTAAGGTAAATTTCCTAGAATTGGAGGTTTTTATAGGTGGTTTATAATTTTATTGTTCAAGTGTACTTCAGATGATGGTGGAACTCAGTGATTTTTCTACATGCGACTTGGGTCTCACATGGAGACCTGCACTAGTCCAAGTATGGTCCAGTGGTTCTCAAAATGTGATCCACAGATGAAAGGTATAAGCATCAACGTTAAATTGGGTTTTCCCATTCAGACATCATTACATTTTTGATAATTCTTTAGTGTGGGAGACTGTCCTGGTATGAACAGATAAAATATATGATGCTTACTTAAATTGAAATGAAGTTTCAGCTAAATAAAAGGCCATGATATTTCTTCTTCTTCTTCTTCTTCTTCTTTTTGTCATGTTAGTGTTAATATTTCCCATATAATACTTGGGATATATTTATGCAAAGAAAAAATCTCTGTAGTCATTTATCTAAAGTTTCACATTTGGCTGAGTGTTCTGTATTCTTATCTGGTAGCAGTCCCAAATATTGGGTGTGTTTAAACAGCATTCCTTGTCTCTCAGCCACTAGATTACAGTACCAACCCCATAGGAATACTAAAACATCCTCAGGTACTATCAAAGGTTCCCTAGGAATCAGTTTACATTGGCTGAGAATCACTGCCTTAGAACTGGTTATGAAGTCTAACTATTTGGGTTCCACCCCAAACTTACTGAATAAAAAACTCAGTAGTAGAGAATTTAGCTCTTTTGCAGCATCTTTTGCTGCAAATAAATGTTGAGTACAACATTGATCTTATCTATTTCTTAGCAAAATATATGCCAGAATAATGTGGAATAAGGTTTCTTAGCAATCCTCTTTGCTATTCCTCTTCTCCTCTACCCTGGATTATAACTATCAGAATAATCTTTGTTTAATATATATCTTCTTTGTCTATTAAAAAACAACCTAAGGATCCATGCTAGCACTCTTAAATTAGCGTTTTCAACAGTGTGGGGAAGTTGAGAGTGAGATGAAAACAGGGATTCTGGATTTGGGATTTTTGTCCAGTAAGCACTGAAATAACATTTTAAATAAATCCCCAATAACTTGGTAAAAAAGAATCTAATCACCAATGATTAATATTGACCCATCAGGCTTTCTTTATTCCTATCACTGACATCCAAAATTCCAGTTTTGTGTTTTCAAAACAAACATTTGATGACAGTTTGGCTTCTGGTTTAGATCTACCTACAGCAGTGTTTCTCAGCTCTGGTAGCATATTTGAATTACCTGGGGAACTTTTAAAGCATACCAATGCCAAATCTCCACCCCAAACAACTAAATCAGAATTTTTCTTTTTCTTTCTTTTTTTTTTTTTCTGAGTCCCAGATAATTCTAGTATGTAAGCAGGCTTGGATACCACCGTTTAGGGGAAGTGTGATAATTTCAACAATGCTAACATTTCCATTAACTTAAAACTTATGCTTCTCATTATAAATTATGGATTTTAATAGTTTGCCTTGATATTATAAGCCCTTTTAAATCAGTTCTAAATCATGAAGCACTAACCAAACTGAAGTTCTGAAGATCACAACTAGATTCAAGACCCTAAAATGTAGTGGTTTCCTCTACTGCCTGCCGCCCACCACATATTCCCACTGTTCTCCCCATTGTATCTTTCACCTCATTCAAGCCCCTACTGTATGAGGTAAATTTTCTATCAAAATAATCCAAATAAACATAAACCTCCATCTTCAAAAACAGAGGTATTTCTGTTTTCAAACAATAGGTCCTTTTGGCAAAGCTTCTAGTTCTAGGAAATATTAAGGATAGAAAATAAGCTAAACATCAATAAATAAGGATTTAGACTTTTCCAGAAGAAGCAAATTTTACAGTATAACTTACCCTGTCTATTTAACAAATAATTATGAAGGCACAACAATAAATACAATGAAATAATGTTATGACATTAGAAGGGAGAATGCCTTAAATTAAACAGTGTTTAAGAGGATTAACAATCATCCTTGCACAGGGGCCATGCTAATCTTCTCTGTATCATTCCAATTTTAGTGTATGTGCTGCCGAAATGAGCACTTAATAATCAAAGAAAACATATGGACCATAATCAGGTTTCAATTACACAAACCAGCCACATATGAATCATTGAATCAAATGAAAGAATATGGCCAAAGTTAGGGCTTTATTTATATTAAAGAGTCATTTTTAATTTTGTTAGATGTGGTGAAAGCATTATTTTTTCACAGAAAAAAAATCTCTTGTTTTGAATTGTGTAACAAGAACAATATATTACATTATCTAATTTACTTCAAACTGCTAGGGTCAAACACAGATTGTGTAAATATAAAAAATATTAATGGTTGCTCACTCTAGATTAAGATATTGTATTAAATAAACTATTTTCTTTGTTCATTTGCTTATGCTAATTTTTTCACGGTAAATTTTGAATAGCAAAAAAAATAGACTACATAAAAGCAAATTAAATAGTTGAGAGACCTTTGGGATGGACATAAAAGTGTTGATCATACTAGCCTTTTATCTGGGCCTCAGTTGATCCCCATGCCAAACGGGAGGTTAGACCAAAGCCAATCCTGTTGGAATCCTGTTGTGATGTCCACATACCCTTTTTATTAGAGTATTAGCTGGCATTTCTAAAAGCAAAATAAACACCGTCTACCAAAATGGATTAAGACATAACTTCAGTGAGATTGGAGTACATTCACAGCTGCTGGCGTGGATATGGGGAGAAAGGCATCCTCCTGGTAGAAGCATAGGCTAGTACACCACTGTGGAGGTCAGTCTGGAGAGTGCTAACAAAGCTGAAAACAGATCTAATGTATGACCCAGCTATCCCACTTCTGGGAATATATTCAAGGAAAATGAAATCTGCATATGAGAAAGAGGTCTGTAAGCCTATGTTTACAGTAGCACAATACACAATAGCAAAGATGTGGAAACAACCTAGACGCCCATACACAAAAAGGGGTTGATAAAGAAACTGTGATATATCCACTCCATGTAATATTACTCAGTCATTTAAAAAAAATGGAATTTGGGCCCAGCATGATAGCATACTGGCTAAAGTCCTCGTCTTGAATGCACCAGGTTGCTTTATGGCCTACAGTTCTAACCCCAGCAGCCCTGCTTCCCATCTAGCTCCCTGCTTGTGGCCTGAGAAAGCGGTGGAGGACAGTTCAAAGCCTTGGAACCCTGCACCCATGTGGGAGACCCAGAAGAAGCTCCTGGCTCTTGGCTTCAGATTGGCTCGGCTCCAGCCATGCAGCCACTTGGGGAGTGAACCATTGGATGGAAGATCTTGTTCTCTGTCTCTCCTACTCTCTGTGTATATCTGCCTTTACAATAAAAATAAATGAATTTAAAAAAAAGAATGAAATTCTATCATTTGCAATTAAATGATGACAACTAGAGACCGTTATGCTCAATGAAATAAGTCAATCCCAAAAGAAAAAATAATATATGTATATATATGTATGTTTTCTCTGATATAAGGCAGCTTTCATGCAAAATATAAGATCAACAGCCTTTTCAATACTGTTTTTGCTACATCTAATGGGTTTTGATATTTTTGTTCTTGTTTTCATTTTTTCAAAAAGTTTTTTTTTCTTATTAATTTCTTCATTGACAGGTTATACACTAGCGAAGTTTGCTTCAAGAAGGCTTTTGATTTTCTTTCTCGCTTCTTCAGTAACACATTGGTGATTAGGTAGTATATTATTTAACTTCATGTTGTAAATTCCTTCTTTATGACTTTTCCTTTAATAGGATGTACAGCAACTGTGTAATAGACTATCATATCCAGATGTGAAGATATGATGCAGTATGCATCTCTACTTTCATATCAAAGATGGACTCCTAATGAAACTGTTAAATTTATCTTGACAATAGGATGCTGGACTCTCTGCCATTGTTCACACCTAAAAGGTCAGGATGCACTTCAATAGCAGAAGGATGGACATATGACTGTTAATGAAGGATTATAATACTGTAACAATAAAGGAGCAGTGAGTTGAAGGGAGGAGGCTTGAGAAGGGGGAAGGAAAATCTTAGGGCCTATGGTACTGAGCCTAAAAAAAAAAATCTATGAAGTGCTGAGAAGTTAAACACATGGCAACAGTCATTCTAATAAGACTGTTCTGGCAATGAAAAACAAAGACATATCTGAGTGATAGCAATTATGTATGAAAAATGTTTTTGCATATCTTTTCTATTGTTCCTATTTTTAATTATGAGCATTTTACTTTTTCTCTTAGATGTCCTTTGAGAAATAGTGTTTTGCATGAAAGACAGGAAAATCTGAGAACGAGTGGCTTACGTGAAATTCTTCAGAGCAACACTCAAGTGCATCATTTGAGAAGCATGCTTTGTCCTCCATACTTCATAATGTAAAAGGGATGAAATTCTGAAAGGACTATCACGTTTTGTCAATAACTCAAGGTCAGGCTGTGCTAAGGCTTTCAAATTGTAAGTCTCTTCAGAAAATAGGCAGGTTAGCTATGGAAGATTCTGGTGCCATTCCTTCATGCACGGCCTCACTAACTTCCTCTTCTGTGTCCATCCTCTAGCAAGGCGTGTGACAAACATATATTTTTGAAATTCACAGTGTAGATTTCAGGTGTTGTCAGTAAGAGGCTGTTTCCACTCAAGTTTCAGGAACAGATTCAAAGAGAATCCCTGTCCATCAACAGCTTCCATTCTAAGCAGAACAAATGCTCTTTTAAACAAAATAAACATATAACCTTATTATTATTGGTCGGGTTCTCAATGCAGCATCACGATCTGAAATATAGTCATTGAATACTTAAAAATAGTAAGAAACATAAATAATCAAGAAGTGCTACTTAAAAGCAGTAAATGTGAAGAAGCTTGTGAACAAGAGGGAATCAAGTATTACACTGATTTCCTCTGGCAGTACTGGCTGATTGTGTGTGCCAGGTGTGTGTGAGATCTCAAACCTCCCCTGCAACTTTATGAAACAGATGCTCCTGCACATCAACTCAGGAAAAGAGAAGCACAAAGACAGACTCCTCGAGGGTGAGGCATATTGGGATTAGAGAAGTAAGCCAAGATTACTTCTTCATACGGTGGCTGAAATGCTGGGCTAGTGGTGCGTTCTTGCAAGAAAAGGAGAAATGGTGGAAGTCTTGCCAGAGAGGTGAGTTTGTAATGTATGAGACCGAAAGAAGTGTAATGTGACCAAAGTGCTGAGTATGAGGGAGGGGCTGGGGGGCTAGATCATAGGCGGATCACTGAGGCCTGTGTAAGAATCTATTGTTGGTTTGTTTTTTTAGATTTATTTTCATTGGAAAAGCAGATCATATTTAAGGAGAGAAGGAAAGGCAGAGAGAAAAAGACCCTCCATTTGCTGGTTCACTCCTTAAATGGCTGCAATGGCCAGAACTGAGCTAATCGGAAGCCAGCAGCCAGGAGCTTTTTCTGGATATCCCACAGGGCTGAAGCACCCCAAGGCATTTCTAATCCAGGGAGCTAATAATGATGATTTTTACTAAAATCAAGATATCTATGGGAAAAATGACTGGATGAAGAAATGAAGGCTGGATAATAATACTATTTGAGTTACACTAAGTTTAAGTTATATGATAGTCAAGGGAGTTCAAATTTCGATTTTAGAAAAAGTGGACTTAAGGTTGATATTATGATGTAGTTAGTTAAACCACTGCTCGCAATGCCACCATGTCCTATCAGAGTGCCACTTTTATCCCCATCTGTTCTTCCAGTCCAGCTGCTGGTTAATGCGCTTTGAAAAGCAGTGGAAGATGCTCAAGGTGCAGGTGCTCCTGCAGCCCATGTGGGGAGACTGGAATGGAATTCCTGATTTCTGGGTTCAACCTATTCCACATTGAGGTAATTTTTGGAGTGAACTATTGGATGGAGGAACTCTCTGTCTATGTCTCTCCATCCATCTCTGCCATTCTATTTGTCAAATAAATAAATGTTTCAATTCTTATTTTGAAGAATCGTTCCACTTGTTTGAAAGGCAGAGTCAGCGAGAACAAGAGTGAGGAAGAGATCTTCCACCTTCTGGTTCCCTCCGTGAATGGCTGCAATGGCAGGGCCTCGCCAGGCAGAGCCAGGAAGCAGGAGGTTTTTGTTTTGTTTTTGTGTGTTTGTTTTCTTGTTGTTTAAAAATGCTCACTTGCGTGCACAAGGCCAAACACTGGTGCCATCTTCCACTACTTTGCCAGGCACAGAATCAGGGAACTGGGTTGGAATTGGAGCAGCTGAAACCTGAACTGGTGCCCATATAGAATATCACATCACTGGTGCTGGCATTAGCCTCTGTGCCACAGTGCTAGTCTCAACACATCATGCTGAAAAAGAATAGCAAGTTGACTTCTTAACTGTAGACAAGAGAAAAACAAGAAAGCATTCTGATAAGGATAGTTTTTTTTTTTTCCTCCAGAATACATTATCTAAACAAGGCCCATGTGGTCAAGAATTCATAAGTTTACATTAAAAAGTTGCAAACAGATGACCTTAACATATGTTTGATATGAATATCATAATGTCCTAAAAATTAGATTACTGTACACATAAAAATATTTTTGGGTTCTCTTAAAAAATAGGAAGTCTTGGGCCTGGTGTGGTGGCCTAGCAGCTCTAGTCCTTGCTTTGCAAGTGTCTGGGATCCCATGTGGGCATCAGTTCTAATCCCAGCAGCCCCATTTCTCATCCAGCTCCCCGCTTGCGGCCTGGGAAAGGATTTGAGAATGGCCCAAAGCCTTGGAACCCTGCACCCACTTGGAGGAAGTTCCTGGCTCCTGGCTTCGGATAGGCGCAGCTCTGGCCTTTGTGGTCACTTGGGGAGTGAATCATAGGACTGACATCTTCTTCTCTGTCTCTCTTCCTCTCTGTATATCTGACTTTGCAATAAAAACAAATAAATCTTAATTAAAAAGAATAGGAAGGCTTGGTAATATGGGGCTGACGTTACCATTCTTTGGAGTTCTCTATTGTCTCAAAGACTTCACTATCCCCTGCTGTTGCTCCGTCCTGAACTTCCTGGTTACTTGTTCATGAAACTTGAATTAGATTATAATTATCATCCACCACTTTTTATTGATATGTTTCTGTCAATTTACTTTCCTGAGCTTTTGATTCTCAACTATCAAACATTGGCTATAATAGGGTTCTTTAAAAGTGATGTTACATTGTATATTTATATATGTCTTGTGATGAATTTTAAGCATAAAATACTTGCTCTACATAAATGGCAATCATCTGAAAACAAAACAAAACAAAAATTCTTACGAGGCTATGGAGAAAAGAGTACCCTGGTACACTGTGGAGGAAATATAAGCTCATATGAGTGCTATGGAATAGAGTGTGGAGGCTCCTAAGAAATTTGTAAATAGATACACCATATGACCCACCTTCCCACTCCTGGGAATATATCCAAAGGAAATGAATTCAGCATATGAGTTTTCTGTACCCTCATGCTTATAGGAATTCAATTGACACTAGCTAAAATATGAAATCAGAGTAGATCTCTATAAACTGATCACTGGATAATAAAATTACTTCAAATATACATGATGGAATACTAGTCAGCCGTGAAAAGAATGAAATTGTTTTCAATAAAATAGATGCATTCAGAGATGATTATGTTTAGTTATATAAGCCATAGTGAAATATTAAAAAATCACGTGTTTACTCTGGCTTCTGGTAGCTAATTTAAAGAGTACAAAATAGCTAATGCATATGTGTGCAAATGATGTCTTGTGATTTATTACGCACAACACTGTATTTTTCCTAGAGAACAAATAATTTTTAAAACGCTTTACTTGTACTCTTTATTTAGAAAAGCATTAATCCTCTGGTTATAAAGTAAATTAAAAATACATTATCACAAAAAAATTTTAAAAGAACCAAAGAAAGGGGAAGCAAGAGAAAAAGGAAAGAATCGCTACATCTTAGAATCATTTTCATAGAATACCTGAAACCTGTTCTTTTCATATCAGTCAATAAAAATGTATTTTAAAAGATGCCAAAAATATAATTTTAACTATGTGAAATACTTTTGTAAAACATGAAGGTAGACTTACAAGACCCAAAATATATTGTCCGTTTTAGATTCAACTGACATAAAATGGTGTGTGCGTGTGTGTGTGTGTGCACATGTGTAAGGAAACACCGTTAACAAATATTCACCAAAACTCAGTAACAAAAATACATTGTGTAGAATATTTTTATAAACTAATTATACTTGATAAAACATTGTTGCTTTTAAAAGGTAGCCATATCTAAAGTGAATGAAAAATTGAAAGGTGCAGTTACCTCAAGTTAGGGAGGACAAATTCCTTTAGGGAACACACAGACAACATACTGAAAACCCGTAATATTTGACTGTTACTATGACTGAAGAGAAGAGTGGAAGAAAGCAAGCGCAGTAAGCTAGAATTAGAAATATGCACCCCTGTCTCATATGCCTTGTGTCTCTTGTGTGGAATTTATGATGGTTAATGAGAGGAAGGGATATAGAAACGCTGCCAGGATGTTATTTTATGTAGTACCACTTTCCCACGGGGTCCGTAATATTGTCTCCATTTTTCAGGTGAAGAAATTGAGGCACAGACTAATTAAATTGTCAGACCAAATTACACAGCTAGCAAGTATGAGAAGTCATTTCTTTTCTCAGTTTATTGGAATAAAGAATATTTTATCTTGGAATAAATTCTATTTTATAAGGATTTGTCAAAAATGCTACAAAGAAATAGAGCAACTATTATTAAATCTGACAAGGAAACATGTTCTTAGATGATTTATGTACATTGCTACAATAATGTGGAGACTGTCCTCATGTGATTTATAGAGGTTTGGATCTCACAAACTAAGTCATCAGCTTATAATATATGGCACAAAATCAAGCTCTTTCAGAGTATATGTAAAAATATAAAATACGCGTCCACCTGCCATAGATAGTCCAACATTATTTCTTAAGTACGTGTAGTTAATACAACCTTCAGTGTCAATGCCCATCACGGAACCACACAATTAGGCACTGTGTCCTTTGAGACTGTAACATATGTTTGTAAAAACTGGATTCCATATCTTCAGCTTTATCAGCTTCCCTCTTCTGCTAATTTATCCAGCTTTGATTGTCGATAAACAGAACACAAAGTTGAAAGATATACTTTTTTTTCCCCCTAAATTTACTAATAATCTTCTGAGGAAACTCTGAAAAACTAATGTGGCTTTTCTGTTTCTAAGTTGAAATGAGTGGGTTGGGCCAGGTGACCTTCTAACACATTCTAACTACTGACATCTTAGAATTTGTGGAATCCAGTTCTAAAGTGAAATAGTGCCCTTTCACTCCTATTAGTAGAGCAGTTGCTGAACCTAGTACTAAAAATAAGTGAAATCCAAGAATTTTTAACAGGAGCAGTGGGACAAATATGAACCGTGGGTGGCACATTTGCTTGAAGTTGACATGGTTTAGACTGAATGCAGGCCTTACATGCTTTACCAGCTCCTCAGTGCTCCACTTGAATTGCTGAACCAAATGCTGAATTAAGACTCTGGCTGTGCAGGGTGAGCACTTTCTGATTACATCGGCAGGGTAGGTTAGAATGTTTGATCCAGTTCATAGGTAGTTCTTAGCAGTTCAGTGACACATAGAAGGTCATGGACTTCAAAGAGTGCTGAATGCTGAGATGAAGGGCTGCGCAGAATGGCCCAGTTAATGATCACACTGCATAATTTCATGCTGTGCTGATTCTCCCCAATGCATGGTGGTCAGCCTGACCTATTGGTTTAATAGTGGACTCAGGAGTCTTCACCTCTACCCCCTTTGTCCCATCTCCACAACCCTGTTTGAACTGTCTGAATGTGTAATTAATTGTTTTCCTTTGCATAGATTTCTTTAAAATGCGAAAGAACACAGTGAGAGGACAATTCACATACTGATGTAGCATTTTGTTCTATAATTTTCAAAGTATTTTTTCCATCTATTATTCCATTTGATATCTCTCAGATTTGACAATCAAGACCTTAGAGACAAGGAAAGGAAGTAAGAGGGGGAAAAATCTGGCCCTGAATCGCATCCCAACTAAGTAGCTCACCCTGAGTCAGTTTTTCCTTCTCTGTTGTAATCCACCAACTGAACAGCAAAGACAATCAAAAGACATTGCATCCTTTAGGATCCTGCTGGAAGAGGTTTCTTTTCTGTTTATATGTGGTAGGTTTGATATCATTTATTAGTGGCCACATATATCCCTTGCATTGGGCCTAACATAAAAACTGCACTGGTACTGATGTAGTTTGCCTGTATATACAATGTTGTCCAAACACTGTTCTGTTCAGCAGAGATTTCCCAGGAGCCTTTGGGGAACTGTCAAGGGAAGAGGGATGAGTGTGTCAGTCAGCAGGCTCCGACTAGAACATATCTGCTTTCATGAATAGTAAACGTGGTTCTCTTCAATGTGGTATGTTATATCTCTAAAGAGATGGTAAGCAAGGTCCATGGCTGGCATCAGGCAGATCTGCTTGAAAGTTTTAATTCAACAGCTGTCAGTGAATCTAAGCAATTATTCTGTACCTTGGTTTCCTATTCTAAGAAGTCGTCACCATCATCATCATCTCTTTTGTCTGACATTGCCAGAGAACTGTGAAGAAACGTGGCAAACAGTGGCATAGACAACAGAACTCTGTTCTATCACAGCTCTGGGGACTGAACATCCAGAGAGAAGGGGTTGGCCTGGTGGGCTCCTTTTGAGGACTGTTAGTAGAAAAACAGTTTAAACTTCTCTCTCTCTTTCTCTGACTTTTAGATGACCATCTTTTCTTCTTACATGGATTCACATCATCTTGTGTCTATGTGTGTCTTCTCATTGTCTAACTTTTCCGTTTGCAGAAGTCATGTTAGATTTGATCCTCCGTGTATCAGACTTCATCTTAGTAACTTCATCTTCCTACAGCTGTGCTATGTCTAAATAAGGTTGCATTTTGATGCGTTGGGGTTAAACACTTCAACACAAAATATTTGAGAGTCCTAATTTCATGAATAATACATTCTTTATAAAATGAGAAGTAAATGAGATAGCATGCTGACTATGTTTTATAGATTATCTAGAACGGAGTAGTCACTCAGTAGGCATGTTTCTCTGTTTTGTATAATTCAACCTGTACTGACTTGCAAGGAAAACTCTTCCTTCAGTTCCTCTTTACTATGATCCTTTCTAATTTTTTTTTTTCCTGAAACCTCCTGTTAAGATTTCTCAGAACATTTTATATTGTGTGCCTATTCCCAAGGCGATGTTTGAAACCAGGATGAGGTTATGTTGTCTCAGGCTTCAGCTTTCATGGGAGTGTCCCAGGAAGGAGAACTAAACTACTTTTTTTAAAAAAAGAGATTTATTTATTTTTATTGCAAAGTCAGATATGCAGAAAGGAGGAGAGACAAAGATGAAGATCTTCCATTCCATGATTCACTCCCCAAGTGACCACAACGGCTGGTGCTGTGCCGATTCAGGAGCCAGGAACCTCCTCCAGATCTCCCAAGCAGGTGCAGGGTCCCCAGGTGTTGGGCTGTCCTTGACTGCTTTCCCAGGCCACAAGCCGGGAGCTGGATGGGAAGTGGAACTGCTAGGATTAGAACTGGCACCCAGTTGGGATCTGGACACCTTCAAGGCGAGGACTTTAGCCGCTAGGCCATCGCGTTGGGCCCTAAACTACTTCTTTAAGATTGCTTCTGTACCTTCATCTCTATTTTAGAAAGTTGTGATTGACCATGTCAACCTCAAACACGGTTATGTCTTAGGGAGGTCTTACCAACTGAAGTGTAGTTGTGAATTTACTCAGGATTGGACATAAGGAAAGCTTTTATTAAAATGTCCCAGAGTAACATCAAAACTTTGCATAAGTTCTTAAGCATGTTTGAGCATGAGGGGGTGGTTTGAACAGTAGATGCCAGATTCCAAAGAAAAAAAACATTACTGGTGGAACAAAAGTTCATTGGGGCAAACAAAAGAAAGGAAAATAAAACCACTTTTTTCTTATTTCAATTCAAGTTTGTCTAAAGTCAACAGAAATACCTCCAACTGGCCTGGGCTTAGTTATCCCTCACTTGAGATATGGTTAACTCCCAAAGCAACTTGGCATATCCTCTGGGGGCTGTGAAATATTATTTGTCAAAACCACACCTCAAAAATTCTATCAGTCTTTATAACTAGCATTTCTTGTAACACAGTGGCAGATCCCAAGCCTACCTCTGACTTGCTGACTACGCATCACACACAGCAGAAGACCAGACAGAACCCTACCTTTATGGGTGGGGAAGTCAATTGCATTTTGATCTTATTGAATACAGGGAGTCCAAAAACCAAGAGTCAGAAGTTGATGCTGTAGTAGATGTGTTTTCAAGAGTCATATATTGAGAAATACAAATGTCCTGACCCTATATTCAGGCTTCTACTTGACAAAAAAAACAAAAACCTAGATTTAGACTTTTTCTGCAGTCCTATCCTTGGGAGTCTAAGACCTACAAGCCTAAATCTCTGAATACCTATGGGTGGGAACTGAAGCTTTGGGAAAGCAAAAGGAACACCAGATGAAGGAATTGATTGGGCCCAGCTGAAGCTGTAGGCTGATCTCTTTGTGCAGGTGTGTGTGTGTGTGTGAGTGTGTGTGTGTGTGAGTGTGTGTGTGGGTGCTTCTGCTTGCATCTGTTGACCTGGGCTTGGCTAGCTCAGCTGTTGTTTTGGATGTCAAACAACAGCTCTTAATTTCCCATTGCAGAATCAACCAGTGTTCCAGTCTGTCAATACTGGTGGTCTTGGGAAACACACCAGACCTCCCACAAGGGAAAGAAATGAAAACAGCATCTAGCCCCTGAGCAGACTTTGTAGTTAAGTTTCAAAACATTGGGAAGCAGGAAATATTTTGCAGTTTGTTATTATGTAGTCCCTGGAACATGCATTAGCATCTCAGAAACAGTGAAGTTAAATCAACATGAGGCATACTAATATTAAAACTGTACAGAAATTACAATAGTAATGTATATTTTTAAAACCTACTTTGTAGATATTTTCTCTATGGCAGTTTCTGGAAAGTCAATTTTGTTGGAGCTTATTAAGTCACTGTTTTGACTCTGGCATTAGCTCTTTTACTTTGTGCAATTATCTTTATGTCTCTGAACTATGCTTTATCATTAGTAAAAATGAAGCTCTTGGGGCTTACACGGGGAAACTCCTATGACTAGTAGATCAGAGATAAACTTCAGTGCTTTAAAGTGTATAAAATTAGAGGACCATAACATTTATTTCACAAAACTCATTAAAAAATCTTACAGAAATAGAAAGTAATAAACCACTTCTGATGCTATTTTTTTTTTAAACTAAGACCCTCCACAGAACATTTAGCAAAACTTCAGTTGGATTTTTATAATGAACATTAACCTGCAAACCAATCTGGCGTATGTTACTATACTAGTTAGGGGAGGTACAAAGACGTGTGTGCTACTGATGTTGTGCAGTGTGTTAAGCCATCAGCCTGCAAGGCTGGCTCCCCATATTGGAGTACTGGTTCACGTTCTGGCTGCTGTGCTTCTCATCCAACCCTCTGTTAAAACCCTTGAAAAGCAGAAGATGACCCAAACACTAGGTCTCCTGCCATCCACTTTAGAGCCTGTGGTAGAATTCCAGACTCCTCGCTTCAGCTTTGCCCAACAACCTTTCTACTGAAGTACAATGGTTCTTCAGGTCTGATATTGGGTTCATTATTAAATCCTGCAGATGCTGCGTCCACCTGTGCCTCTCCCATAGAGACATCCTAGAGGAATTCTGGGGAAGTTATGGTCTCTACCTTGTACATTTTCATCATTGAAGAAAGTGCGGATTTTCATCTTGACAACTGTTTACTCAAATCATTCTTCACTGGCCCTGAGAGATTATGCTATTTTTGAAGACAGAATTGTAATGAGAATAGGCCAGCAGAGAACTACAGAAACCTAGAGACAGGGCAAAAAGGTAGTTTGAACTCTACACAGCCTTTCTACAAAGCATAAAGTTCTGCAATTTTGGATCTTGTTGTCACTATCTATAAACATTAAATGCAACTGCATTTGAAATGTAGATGATAAGAAAACTCTGCATTTCCAGTTCTGTCCAGAACTTGGCCCAGGCCATCCTGTGCTACAAGAAAATACCTGCAAATAACCCACTTGGTCAGTATAAGCCCCCAGTAAATGCTGCTTACCATCATTGCCATAAGGCAGCACTAGGAGTATGCAATAAAACCTAACTGTTTTCCATACCTTCCCCTCACTTCTATAAAATTTTGAGTGGAAGGATGGCAGAACATGACAGTTCTCAAAACTTGATGTCCAGATGAAAACTTGTTCCAAATGAAGAAGCCTGTGACCTTTCTCCAGAGATTCTGAACCTGAAGCCTTGGAGAAATGTCTAGGTGCCAGATGGACTGATGTCCTAAGCAGATAAATCTACTTTAAGAAGTCTGGATGTACTTTGGAAACTACCACAAGAAAGTCTGAACACTTAGAGAGTCAAGTCAGAAATGTTCATTGTAGAATCTCAGATTCCCTGTTATTTACTTTTGAGTGTGTTGTTTTCTTTTCAGCCTCTATTTTCTCAACTATAAAATGAGAAAAGCAAAATCTCAGTGTGCTGTGAATTTTAAGGCGCAAAGAACACACGAAGATTTAGTGCTGATGATTGCCACAGAGCGGTAGGCTATTACTTAAAATGACTCATGTCTAAACTGGAAAGTTTTAAAAGCTATGATATTTTCAAGGTTTTGAGCTTGTTATGGATGAAAAAGTTAAGGATAGGACTATTTTCATGATAATAATGAAGCACCATAGTATGTAATGAGCTTATTATTATTTTTTTCAACTCCACATAATCACATAGAGGAATAGCGACTTAATTTGAACATGGGAATGTAATGTGTATTTGTCTTGCAGGAATCTTTCGTTTTAAGTTGAGTGTCAGTTCATTTATTTCAGATAGCCATCTAGAGTGTTGGAAAATTATGACAATGACTGGCATGAGCTAGTGAGTTTAATTCTGTGTGGCTGTTCTGGTGTCAAAATGACAATATCAATTCTCAGGTGTGTAGAATTTGAATGAGGGCATGCAACTAAAAGTAATCTAAAAATTGTGCAAAATTCTGCAGATAATAGAATGGTTATGATGAAGCTCTGCTCTAAAAGCCAGAAAGGATAACATACAAAGGAAGTAATAGATCATTTTGTAAAGAAAAGTCAGTGTTATAGACTGGTAATAAGTATAGTCACATGGCACCCTGTGTTGGGTAACTGAAAGGCTGGGTGTCCACATGGATAAGGAAGATGTATTTGAGAACCAGATAGGACGGCCAGATGAAATAATTTTTTTTACGATTGACTCTAATGCAGATATTGGAAGATTCCAAGATATTTGAACTAGAATTCAGGAATTGCATTGTGATGTAAGGAGACGTCCAAGAAAATAGAGGACTAAAATTTTTTTGAAAGGTTGCAATTAAACTAGTTGTCTTCTAAAAGTAAGTTTAATCTAAAATATATACTTTTGAAAGTCTGTATCTTTTAGGTAACTTGTCAATCAAGTAAGAAAATAAGCCAAAATTGTGGGCCATATTGTTGGTTTACTGGATATCCTAGGTTTAGTCATGGCTGTAGGATTTTGGATTTCCTGGTGTTATTATTATACCTGATTTGTTGAGCAATAAATACCTGTGGCATATGAGTCAGATGGGCCTTTAAATGGTAAGTCAAGAGAATCAGGAATGCAGCCTCAAAAACGATGTCCTACCACATGCGTAGGAACAAGACTCATTACCCACAAATAATTTACGTGTATTGTGGATAGGAAAGGAGAAGCAGGAGGGAGAAGAAGCCCAGAACTCTCAGATTCTCTGAGGAATGCGTCATTTCCTTATACAAACCTTCAGGCAGTCAGGTTCCTCTTCTCATGCTTTCTGAATACTTTGAATGCCTATGCACAACAAGTCTGATATTTGTTATGGAATTCCTTGTTTTGCACAAAACGAACTATGCCTTATTTTGCTTAGTTTGCACTTGGTGTCATTGAGTCTAACAGAGCTCATCGTAGGGCTACGGTTCAACACAATAGTGCTGATTTTGAAGTATTCCAACTCTAGACAGTAGTGCCAATCAATGGTGGAAGATCTGCATCCTTTTGGAAACATCTAGGGAGAGAACACATATAACTTTTAAAAGTGTGTGTTCTTTTAAAACACAAGAAGCATGAAACTTGGTAGGCAGAGCTCAGAGTAGCATCAAGCTCTATAAAAGTTGAAACTCATCTCTTAAGTCAAAGAGGAGTCATCACTTGCTGGCAACAGAACAAGGGTACCACTCCAGACTTGCCTCAGATTTAGACAAATAGTAGTTTAGGTTTACGAAGGCAAGCTTCAAATTCCAATGCCACTTGTGAAATTCTGGCTTCTGCATCCTTACTCTTTTGAAACTGATTTTAGATTTTATTAGGAATCTAATTTTGTCAATTCTCACTCAAAAATTTCTTTGCCTGCCCAGATGATAGAAATTTGCTTATCATTGCTTTCAGTTTAATATCCTTATCCCATATGTTCTCTGAGACTGTTCTTTCTTGGATTCTTCTAGTTTGTGAGTGAACTTCTTTCTAACTAAAGCCTAATTGTAGGATTTCGCTCTCATCAAGCCACACTTATTTTCCATGGCTTTGTCTTGGGATCACAACTTTTTCCTCTAAACAATACCCTCTTTAGAGATTCATTCCACCATTTACAATCCAACTATTTCAGTGCTTGAGGGAAGCCTTCATGATGTCTATGTCTGGTGCAGACATCTGATTTAATTTCAGTTTTCCAAACACATGTAAAATATCTTTCAACGTCTTCCATCATTAACTTGTTGCCTCTTCTTTTTTTCACATACCACCGAATATATTTAGAAAGACCTTCTCTTGTAAGGGATTCATTTTTTTTTCCCCATTAGCTAACTTTAATGATATATAGAGTAGACAGAAGGAGAACAGATTATTCAGGCATCAAACAGAAGTCATACATTCAGGGTGAAATTTGCCATGAAATAAACTTTGTAATTTTTGTAGTGTTCTTATACTATACATTTTATAATTTCTGTTATTTTATTTATAAGCTTTCATGATAACAATAATAGTCACCTTTAAAATTCAATTTCTACTACTAAAATTCTCGAACAAGCTCTTTACCTACACCAGGATTTTAATGTCCATTGTTCCAGCAGATCAAGACAAATGAAATCTAATTTTCAGAATGGAAAATGTAGTATCTAATACTAATAAAAATAATTGCATATTATGCTTTGTATTATTTTCTTTCTAACTAGATTTGAGCTCCTAAAAGGAAATATTGATACGTAATCCATCTTTAGAATTATTTTCTAACACAGTGCCTGATGATTCTGTGTGTTTAGTAACTGTCAAATCATTTCAATTTCAAGTTCTAGGCATTTACATACATTATCCCAAAAGAGAACAACAGGCCATCATTCATTCTAGATGAAACATGCAAATCTGCTTTTCATAGGTTGTGGATCAAACTCATTATCCATGCTATCAACTCAAGGTAAGTAGAAGAACTAGGTCCTATTTGTGCTCCAGAAGAACCATTAATTAAAGAAAGCAGTGCTGTGGCCACTGCTGGCGGGGCAGGACTCTTGTTCTCCGCCTTGGTATTATGACTCTTGCTGAAAGTAGCCGGAAAATGACTCACAGCCATGTGCTAGAAACCGCAGCATTTGAAGCAGAGAATGTGTCTTCTCCTTGAGTCCTGGGACATCTCTTGAAGTGCCCTTTTGAACTCTTTGCTGATAGAATTCTTAAACGAGACATTCACAACTTCAGGACGAGGAAGATGTAAATTTCTTCTCAAGCATTATACTTGTCCCAGATATTGGGTTTTATAAAAACATAAGTAGTGTCAAATATTGATTATGGTGCTGCGTACTGAGAAACATGCACTGCATATGCAATTATTGCCCATGTACATACTGTTTTAATAATCTGAACAGAATTACTCACAAAAAGGTGTTCTTTAAAACCTCATAGCAGCTTATGAGTTAGATATTGCTGCAAATTTTATTCTATAGTTGAGTGAGGTAATATTCAAGAGGAAGGTAAAAGAGTTGAGGCTTGAGCCCACAAGCTTTGACTTCCCATTGCATACTCGTAACCTTTTGACTGTACAGCCACTTTGTATTTCTTGATAACTATGTGAAAATAGTATTGCTTCTCCTTGTTTATATATCAGAAGCTGAGGTGTAGCGGTCTATGCTATGTGCACTTGGTCGGTGAAGAGCCTGTCTAACTTCCTGCTGTCTCTGCCTATTTCTGGTCGTCATCTTTTTATCACTGAAATCCTGTGAGGACCTTTAATCTCTAACATCAGTCTCTCCACTTTCTGCTATGCATGTTTCATATTTAGGCATTATACTCTTTATGATTCTTCATTAGCTACTTTTCCTCTGTGTGATCATATTCAAATACAGTATGCTGCTAAAACTTTACTACTTTTTTAAAGCGTAAATTCTGATGTAAGTGTTTAGTGTAGAGGTTAAGCTGTTCACTTCCTGTGTTGGAGTGCCTGGGTTGATTATCTGACTGCCTCTTGGCTAGAGCTTTCTGCTAATGCAGACCCGGAGGCAGCAGTAATGGCTCAAGAAATTGGGGTTTTACTACGTCCAACAGACCTGGACTTCTCACTTCAGCCCATGTCCAACCTTGAACATTGTGAGCATTTGGATCTAGCCAGTTGATGGGAACTCTATGTATTGGTTTGTCTGTCTCCGTTTCTGTATTTCTCTATGTATGTGTCTTCTCAAACAATTGTTAAACACACACACACACAAACTAGATTCTATTGAGCTCACTGACTATTGTTCCATTCGTGTATTTTTAAACTTTTTTTTTTCCTATAAGCAAAAACTTAATGTGTCCCAATTAGGAAATACATTCAGTTTGCATTATTCTCAGATTATAATTTTGTTTCTCCATTGTTCCCTAACATACATATTGGACCCATGTTATCATTCTGGTTAAGTTGCTGTTTTTTCTATGGGATACAGTCACCAGGTTGATTCAGAACATCATCACTTTCAGAGAAATTATTTCTGACTTTCTTATAGCTTTAATGTCAGTCATATTTCCCTAAAATTTGCTCTTGGAAATGTTGCTAAAATATTATTTGTTATGGATTCCTAGATACAGTTAAAACTATTTGGTCTCATCGGCCTTTAAGTCATGGATAAGTATTTTATAAAGTAAAATTTTATTTAGGGCATAATAATATGGAGAAGATTCAAACCTAATTTCTTCTGAACTGTATGACTTAAGATTGTGTTGTCATTCAAGCATAGAATATCAAATGTGATTAAGAAAGGAGCAAAAAACCCCACTTTTTCTGCTATGCATTTTTTTCTGATCCTAAATGTGCTTTTGGACAATTTTAATAGAGAAGAACCAATGAGCATAGAAGAGATAGAAACAAAAGGTTGGTGACATAGACACAGCTATAAAGCTGAATCTCAAATCTGAATGGGGCTATTATTAAAAACCATGGTGATTGCCTCTGGCTCTTATGGGAAGAAATCCCTGGAGCCACCAGTTGCCTGGATGGATTGCCATGGAGGAATTCTGGTCAAATCTCTTTATCTTTTCAGTTTTAGATAATCTATATGGATCTCTGTACCCACAGATCTTGACATGCTTCCCAGGTAGATTTTATGTACACTATCCATACAAGATAATTGCTCAAACTTTGTTTGCTTTTCCCTTCTTCTTGTTTTACAGAAATTCATGTTATATTTTTTTTTTGAAATGACCCTATAGTTCTTGGATGTTCTATTGTTTATTGTTATCATTTTTTTAAAAAATTATCAATTGGAATAGATTCTGTTGATCTGTTGTCAAGCGTATTTATTCTTTCCTCGGTTATGTACAGCCTACTCATAAAGGCACCCTATGTATATCTTAGTTCTGTTTTATCAATTTTATTATCAGGATTTGAATCTAACTCTCTCTAAGGTTTTCCATATTTCTTGTTACATTAGTAATCATTATTATTCATCTGTTCTTTTATGCCATTTACTTTTTCCATTTTAATACTAATTAATTAGCAATTGTGATTTAAAATTCCTTGTCTGGAAATTTCAACACCTGTGTCAGAACTGAGTCTGGTTCTGAAACCTGTTTCTCTTTTAGTCTGTGATTTGTTGTTGCTGTTATGGTTGCTGTTGTTGTTGCCTTTCAACAGGCCTTATTATTTTTTATTGAAGTTGTATATAATATATATCATAATAGAAACTGAAACAATTAGAACTATAATGTTGGTATACTAATTGGTCTAGGAACTGGATGTAGTAATGGCTATTTTGTGGGTACTGGTGGTTTTTAGTTTCTGTAGTTTTTGTATTTTTGTCCCCATTCTAGACATTCTAGACATTAGGGTTTCCTAAATATTTCCTTCAGGCAAAGTTTGTCTTCCAGCAATTTCACCTGCATTCCATAATTACATAAATGACTATTGATGTGGTAATGAGTATGGAAGAGGGGAACAATTCTGCATTTTAACAAAAGATTTATTATTTGAAAACTTCATGGTTTGATAGAGAGTGTGAGAGAGAGAGAGAATCTTCCATCCTCTTGTCTACTCCCCAGTGGTCTTAACTGCCAGGGTTCATTCAGCCAAGAGCCAGGAGCCAGGAGTCAGGAGCCAGGTGCCAGGTGCCAGGTGCCAGGTGCCAGGTGCCAGGATCCAGGAGCCAGGTGCCAGGAGTCAGGAGCCAGGAGCCAGGTGCCAGAGGCCAGGAACAAGGTGCCAGGAGTCAGGAGCCAGGAGCCAGGTGCCAGGAGCCAGGAGCCAGGAGCCAGGTGTCATGTGCCAGGAGCCAGGAGTCAGGTGCCAGGAGCCAGGTGCCAGGTGCCAGGAGCCAGGAGCCAGGAGCCAGGAGCCAGGAGTCTGGAATTTTAGCTGGGTCTCCCACATGAGAGGCAGAACCCCAAATACTTCATTATGTATATTTTTAAATTTTTATTGGAAAGGAATATATACAGAGAGGAGGAGAGACAGAGAGGAAGATCTTCCATCCGATGGCTCACTCCCCAAATGGCCATAATGGCTGAAGATGACCTGATGCAAAGCCAAAAGCCAGGAACTTCTTCGGGGTCTTCCAGGCCGACACAGGGTCCCAAGGATTTGGGCCCTCCTTGACTGCTTTCTCAGGCCACAAGCAGGGATCTGGATGGGAAGTGGGGTCACCAGGATTAGACCCGGCACCTGTATGGGATCCCAAGGCTCACTGAAGGTGAGGATTTTAGCTGCTGGGCTATCATGCTGGGCCCAACACCAGATACTTTTGTTATCTTCTATTGTATTTCTTAGGTACTGCAGGGAGTTGGATTAGAAATGGAGCAGGTGGGACAGGAACCAGCACTGAAATGGCATAGCATTGTAGGATCTTTTTCAGCTAAGTAATCCCACACCCTCAGTTGATAGCAGAGATCTAGAGGGCCCTGGATATGGAAAAATATCTTTCAAGCAAATGAAATAAGATTTTAAATTATTTTGTCCCTGGTGAAGAGTCTACTGCTATAGACAATGCTTGTGTCTTTGACATTGAGGCTCTGTGCCTCCTTCTGCCAGAGTGGTAAGAAGTTCTTCAATTTAAGAAGCTGATGAGAATAGAAGTGTGAAGATGCTCTGAGGAGCATTCCTTAGGATTTCATGATTTTCATTTCAGTCTCTGCTCAGCCTTATCAATTCATCAAATCCCCATTGAAGTATTCTTGTCAGTTTACACCACAATAATTTTAACTCCAGGTAAGCAAATCTTGGCTATGTCTGCTGAATTTCTCTCTCCAGGGCATATTTTTCGATGCAAGCAAATTTCTTTGATGGGTCCAAGAAAAAGCATTGATTTTCAATTTATTCAAAGTTTTGTCACTGTAAAAACAGCAGTGTTGATTTTCAAGCTCTTTGTATCATTTAAGTTGAAACTAAAACCCTCTGAATCTCAATCAATCTAACATCACTGGGTATGAAATGGCATGAAAAAAGAGAATTGTATATTCTATATATATCATATTAAACTTCGCATTCACTTTTGCACCTAGCAAAATGGACTTGAGGGCCTGTAAAGAATAGTGTTGAGTCAACAGAAAATGAAAATATTATTCCATACATCAGAACATTTTTCACTTAATAAGAAGAATTAGGGAATATTACCACGTGTCATAATTGCATGTCTCTTGGAAGAGACTTATACAATGCAAAAGTAGAGTAATGATTTGCTGTGTTAGATGTGCGTACTTGTGTTCTTGAATCAAATTACAACCTTAGGCACAGCATGTTATTATTCACACTACTTACGAATGTGAAACTCGAGAGAGAAACCTATAAATTTTCATCAAACAATAGCACCACATACCTAATTTGTATGTCTGCTCATTCCTCAGCACAAGATTTTACACAGCTGCTTGGAATTTTGGCAGACAGCTTTCCACATGTGCCCAAGATCAGAAGACAGCAAAAACGTGTAACTCAGCCCATTCCAGCCATAAATATGCACAAGCATCTGTCTTTGATTCAAATAATGAAGCTAAAGGTGAGAGCCATGGGTGAAGGCCCAGCAGCCTAGTGGCTAAAGTCCTTGCCTTGCACATGCTGGGAACCCATGTGGGCAGTGGTTGTGACCCCGGTGGCTCCACTTCCCATCCAGATCCCTGCTTGTGGCCTGGGAAGGCAGTGGAGGATGGCTCAAGTACATGTGCCCCTGTGCCCACATGGGAGACCCAGAAGAAGCTCCTGGCTCCTGTCCTTGGATTGGCTCAGCTCTGGCCATTGTGACTATTTGGGGGCTGAACCAGGGCATGGAAGATCTCTCTCTCTCTCTGTATTCCCTTCTCTGTGTAACTCTGTGCTTCAAATAAAAAATAATAAAATCTTAAAGAAGCTATGTCGCTTGAACAGAAAGGCTTTCTTCATTCGCTGTAGCTCATGACTGAGGTTTCAGTCACAGAAGACAGAGAGTAGGAGAAAAGCAAACTAACTTCCTTCATTTAAATTGTATGTAACGCAAGAGCCTTCAAAACTGAATTCATCCTAAAGTGTAGAAACCTGTGTATTTTTAGGCTGAAGTTTGATGAGGAGTGGACAGTTTTGTTGAAGTATGATTGGCAAAGTGTCATCTGATGACTTCTAACTGGGGAGGGGAAGACCGAGGGGAGGCCTGTTTCCTAAAACTCATCCCATGCTCCTCTGGTTTTAGAGACAAGGGTATTACTTTTGCCTGATTGTAGAAGGGCTGCCATTAAACAAAGTTCATTTGAGATGTCAACCCAGAGAAATCTACGGCTTGTTTTGGAGGAGAAGTGTAAAGAATCTTCCTGTTGTAGTTGTTTTCTTAAGTTTCAAAGTGAAGTATTTTGTGATAACATGTCTTAAATTCTGTCACTTGAAATAAATAATAACAAACAAACAAACAAAACTTGCCCAGAACTGAGAAATGACATTGCATTCCAGGTGCATTCAGGGGCCAGCGTTCTTGGAGAGTGCAAGGGCAAGTGTGCTAAACAGTCTTTTCCCAGGAACTGAAAGGCACAAAAGTCTGGTTGTAGTTTTAGAGGATACAAAAAGTTGACATGAAGACCTTGCACGGTGTGGCCTAGTGGCTAAAGTGCTTGCCTTGCAAGTGACAGGATCCCATATGGGCGCAGGTTCTAATCCCAGCAGTCCCGCTTCCCATCCAGCTCCCTGCTTGTGGCCTGGGAAAGCAGTCAAGGACGGCCCAAAGCCTTGGAACCCTGCACCTGTGTGGGAGACCCAGAGGAAGTTCCTGGCTTCTGGCTTCGGTTCAGCTCAGCTCTGGTTGTTGCGGCCACTTGGGGAGTGCATCAACAAATGGAAAATCGTCCTCTCTGTCTCTCCTGCTCTCTGTATATCTAACTTTCCAATAAAAAGGAATAAATCTTATTAATAATTGACTCGAGGGAAATTTATATTTTTCTTTATTTGGGGAGGAGGGTTTAGGAAATTCGTATTTTTAGGAGTCTTTTTTTCAGTGTAGCAAGAATTCATGTTGCAGAAGTTGCAAGTCTGCTATGTGTTTTTGCACGTAAACCTTAGGTTCAAGACATTTATCTTAGGGAAGAATTTTGAGTGAAAGTCAGCAAGCCTCACGTGGCAGCGGGCAGCTCGGTAAACACAGATGCTGGCATGAGATAAGGCCCTGTGCTGCCTTCTGCCCAGCACCAATACCTGCTTTCTCAAGTGTAATTCCAGTGTGACTAATGCACTAATTATTTCCTTGATTTGCTTTACCTTTAGGTATCATTGTTTGCTGCTTTTATTTTCAAGCTTTGTGAAAATTAATTATAATTGTTTATAATATTTTATATATAATTGTTTATATTATTTTGTGCTTAGTGTTACTATATTGTACTTACATTTGCTATAATGACCTGTAAATTATATTTGATGTATTTATCCATAGAGCTGTGTATGGTAGTTTGCTCATTTGTTTTTGTTGGGTTTTTAATTATGTGATTATACAACAGTGTATTCACTGCCTCTTATTGAAAAGCATTTATCATAAATTACATGAGAATGCACACTTTTATAAGTGCTATCCATTGAAGTTCTTGAATCTAATTTTCATGCCTTTGTGCAAATACAGACAGTCCCACAAGAGACATTCAAATAGTATTTACTCAAATCTATTGTAGCAAGGAAGTTAGTCACAGAGTGGTAGAGACTTAAAAGCAGGTATAGAGTGGGAGAGCTCTAAAATTAGAAAAAAGAAAAATGGAAATTGCAGAGATGCCCACAGTAAGGCTCTAGATAAGGTGTGCGTGTTCTAATTAGAAGTTACACCTCTTATGAAATTGATTGGGAAAGGGATATTTTGCTTTATCTGATTGCTCTTAAGTTGGAAGTTATGACAAAAGCTAGGGAAGCTTCTATGCCTTGCCATTCCTGGGCTGATTGCTATATAAGTATTGTTTAGCTTCTTGGAGTTTTATTAGCGATAACAAGGTCTTATTTCTGCAGGTTGGCTTACTTGTCTGTACTGTAGATGAGGGGGTTCCTTTGTTGGACAGGCGTTTCATTTTGTGAGTCAGGCCTTGGTTTTATATGCAGTCTGACCATTGTCCTTTGTACATTTAGTATCTTTTGTGATTTTTGTCAAGTGATCTAATATCCATGAGCCTCCATTTCATGTCTTATTTTGTGAAAGTTGGATAATAGTGTCAATATTAACACACTGTTTTTATTTATATAATCTCTATTTTTTACACCTCTCTGATTTGATAGGTACTTCATATATGAATAGGTTGTTTAAAAAGAACTGTAGTAAGGGTCTGATGTGGTGGTGCAGTGGAATAATATTCCACCCTGTGGCACTAGCATTCCTTATGGACCCTGCTTCATCTCCCAGCTGCTACACTTCTAATCCAGCTCCCTGATTATGGCATGGGAAAATAGCAGAGTATGGTCCAAGTTCTTGGAACCCTGCATCCATCTGAGAGATCTTGAAGAAGCTCCTGCCTGTTCATTTCTAATTAGCTCAGCTCTGGCAATTGTAACTATCTGGGGTGGGGGTGGGGGGTGGGTGGTAAACCAGCAGATGGAGATCTCTATTTCTTCTTCTCATTTGGTAAAAACCACCTCTCAAATAAAAGTTAACAGGACCTGGTGCAATAGCCTAGTGAGTGGCTAAATCCTCCTCTTGCATCCGCAGGGATCCCAAATTTTTGTGTCACAATTACTCCACTTCCCATCCAGATCCCTGCTTGGGTGGCCAGAAAAAGCAGTAGAGGATGGTCCAAGGACTTAGAACCCTGTGGCCAAGTGGGAGACCTGGAAAATGCTCTAGGCTCTTTGTTTTCGATCGGCTCAGCTCTGGCTATTGCGGCCAGTGGATGGAAGATTGTTCTCTCTGTATCTCCTCTCTGTATATCTCCTTGCCTTTCCAATTATTTATAAATAAATAAATAAATAAATAAATAAATAAATAAATCTTAAAAAACCAAATAAAAGTAAATATATATTTTTTAATTCAAATATTAGGATCCAGCATGGTAGGCTAGTAGATAAAGTCCTTACTTTGCATGCAAGGATACCCATATGGGAACTGGTTCTAATCCCAGCAGGCCTGCTTCCCATCAAGCTCCCTGCTTGTGGCCTAGGAAAGCAGTCAAGGATGGCCCAAAGCCTTGGGACCACCCTCATGGGAAACCTGGAAGAAGCTGCGGGTTCCTGGCTTCAGATTGGCTTGGCTGTGGCTCTTACGGCCACTTGGGGAGTGAATACTCAGATGGAAGATCTTCCTCTCTGTCTCTCCTCCCCTTTGTATATCTGACTTTCCAATAAAAATAAATAAATCTTGAAAAAATATTGGAGTACTAGTCCTCATTTTCTCTGTTATTGTGTTATAGGAGCTTCTTCATGTTCCTTGAAAATATATAGCTTCTTATATAAATTAATGAATTCTCCCGCTTACTACACAGCTGGGAAGTAGAAGAATTAAGATAGGTCTGACTCATTGCACAGCACATGCTTCTCCTCTCTCACTTTCCATCCTATTGTTATAACGTACTGATAGAAAACAATAATAAAAAATTAATGCCCAGAGAATCAGAGAATGAACATGTTTATATTTTAACACATTTTGTAGTTGCTCTGAATCCCACTTAATAATATAAAATTGTATTTTTAAGCATATTTATTGTAATAAAGAAAACCAACCAAACCACACAGTTAATTCTATGGTGTTGAATAAAACTATTTCGAGCATCATTAGTGCGTTCCTTTGGAAAGATCCCTGTCACCCCCACTACCATTTTCTAAGACAACGAGGAAATATGATTTTGTCTTGTTTCATTCAGCTACAGTTTGAGGGCCATAATTTTTCTTTATGTTTAAGTAGGCTTTCTCTTCTAAGATTGAGATGCTTTCTCTTTTCTTTCACTCTTTAAAGAATCATTTTATTGATCTGAAAGAGCAGCGTTAAAGAGTGAGAGATCTTCCATCTGCTACATTACTCTACAAATGGCTACAACAGCAGGGGCTCGGCCAGATCGTCCGGGTGTCCTATGCGCATTGCAGGTGTCCAAAGTCCTTAGACCTTCTTCTACTGCTTTCCCAGGTGAATGACGGGAAGCTACATAGGAAGTGCAACAATTGGGGCTCAAAATAGTGATATGAGATGCTTGTTGTACCACATTACCAGCCCCTAGATGCAGCATTTATTTGTGTATAACTTGCTTACTCAAGATAAACTCATAGGAAGTAATGTTTTATGAAATATATTTGATATTTTAATGAGAGTATTAACATTAAGTGATGAAAGGGAAATACTGCTCTTTTAAAATACTTATTTATTTACTTGACAGGCAGAGTTTATAGAGAGTGGGACAGAAAGAAAGAGATGGATTCCTCTTTTTCTGCTTTTCTCCTCAAATGTCCAGATGTCCAGAGCTGGGCCAATCTGAAACCGAGAGCTGTGACTCAGGAGCTAGGAGCTTCTTCTGAGTCTCCCACATGAATTCAGGGATCCAAGAATTTGGGCGTTTCCCACTGATTTCCTAGCACACTAACTAGCAAGAGACCATTTCTGCATTGGAGCAGGTGGGATCTAAATTGGGGCACATGAGACACCAGCATCACAGGAGGTGTCACTACACTGGCCCATATCACCATTTTTCAGTAATCCCTTGTGGATTTTTGGAAACTGTAGTAATAAAGCTACAGAGACTTCTGTTAGGATTAGCAATAATTACAAGAGGTTGAAATTTTCTAATTTCACCATTCTTTCTATAGCTAAATTTTTTCTAAGCTTCTTAAGAAAAAAAGTCTAAACAGAGAAGAAATAGGATCTCTGTGGCCTTAAATAGGCTTCCTGAAATGTCTGCCTACTCGTTCTGTCAACATGGAGTAGGAACTGAAGCTTTCTGATACTCACATCAACCAGGGTCACTTACAGGATATTATTGAAGTGATGCCTGATACAGAGAAATCTGCTGCACCCAGAATTCTGGATGCCTTTGTACAACCTGCTAAATCATGCCGACTCGTTACTGTCCCTTCAGAAAAGCCCAGGCCATCTCCTGTTCAACTCCATGACATGAAGTTGGCTGATTATAGTCCCCTCTATAAATTATCTGGCAGAAATGACAGCTTAAAGTGATACTGTCTTGTAAAATGACATCCTACTTCTGAAAGCTTTAATCTGATGACATTTACAGTTCTTTGTCAATCCTGCCTATGTATTGAGATAGAATAAAATCATTTAACTGAAAGCAATGAAATGTATACAAGAAATACAGATTAATTTTCTAACTTTACAGAGACTTATGAGACAAGCTTCACTTCGGTCTCCTTTTGGTATACAATGCCATTGAAATAGTCACTTAAAAAAACATTAACAAGAGTTACACAATGGGATCTAAGTAAGACATGTTTTCATACAAACAGTAATAACAACAGCAGCAACAATAACAAACCCTGAAACTTAATATTCAATGTAAAAGCAAATACAATTGGGATCAGCGAGCTGGGTTGAGTCCTAGTCCTTCCCATCAAAAGGTGAGAGATCCCGCACAGGTCAGGCATTTCTTGTGAGCATCAGCTTCTTTACCATGGTGTAATAAGATCTCTTCTGCCATTTTAAAAAGATTTTAGGAATTAAAATTAACCACAAAATGGTAAAGTGCATTTAATAAAGAGTATATGGAAAGCATTTTGTTAGATACTTTCTATCTCATAGCCACTATAGTACATACATGAATATGTTGTGATTTGTGTATCACCACCATGCAACTATGGAGAACCGTCATATAAGCAAATACATGTGTATATGTATATATGTATCCATCTATCTATAACAACCATATGTTTGTGTAACAGCGAAGTAGTTCTTCCCATTTTGAAAAGAGAAGGTGATACTGGGAAGATTCATATTGCTGTCTGAAAGTATATTTTTATTTGAAAAGCAGATTTACAGAGAGAAGCAGAGAGAGAGAGATATCAGTTCACTCTTCAAATGGCCTCAACAACCAAAGTTGAGTCAATCCAAAGCCAGGAGCTTCTCTCTCATGGGTTTCAGGGCTCAACGACTTGAGCCATCTTCCACTGCTTTCCCAGGCAATAACAGGGAGCTGGATTGGAAATGGAGCAGCCAAAATGAGAACTGATGTCCATATGAGATGCCAGAGCCACTGACAGAGGATTAGCCTGTTGTGCCACTGTACTGGCTACCATGTATGCTGGTTTCTAAAAGCCTATACGTAATGTAACATTGTGCAGAGGCAACATGATTTTGAAAAGCAGAATTAAGGAGTCAGCATTGTGACATGGTGAGCTAATCTGTTGGCTCCAGTGCCAGTATTGCATATGGGTTATTTTTTTCAGGTGCAGCTTCTCCACTTTTCTTCCAGCTCCTTACTGACCTGCATAGAGGGTCAGCAAAAGATGGCCCAAGTGGGGGAACTGGCTCAGTCTTCCCCAATTCTGGGAGTTGTCGGTATTCAGGGGAAGAATCATCTAATGGAAGAATTCACTCTCTTTCTCTCCTTACTGTCTTTCTGTAACACTGCCTTTCAAATAAATCTTGAAAAAAAAAAGCATTTGATTTCATATAAAAATGTAAAGATTTTAAAATAAAATAAAATCTGACTATGCAAGAGAACAAATAAGAGCCAAATGTTAGGCTGAACGTTTGGTGTTGTGGTTAAGTCTCCATTTGGAATGCCTTAGGCCACACTGGAAGGCTTGATTGCAGTCCCAGCTACTGCACTTCTGATGCTGTTTCCTGCTAATGCACATGGGGAGACAAAAATTATGGCTCACATAGTTTAGCTTTTGTCAATCATGTGGAGCATCCAAATTGAGTTAAAATAATCATTTTCTATCCAAGAAAAAAGATTTTAAAAATATTATACTTTGTAAATTGAAGAATAGAGTTCAAGCACTGAAAGAATATTTGAGGATCAGGCATTGTGGGGTAGCAATTTAAGCCACTACTTAGGATATCCACATCCCAAACTGGAGTGCTCATTTAAGTCTAGATGCTCTGCTTATGATCCAGCTTCCTGCTACTGCCTCCTGGATGCCTGCAGATGAAAGTTCAAGTGCTTTGCCCTGCCACTCCTGTGAGATACATAGAGGGTATTCTGCACTCCTGGTTTTTCCCAGCTTGCATGTTACAAGGCGTTTGAGGAGTGAATCAGTAGATGGGAGACTTTGTCTTCTCTTTATCTGCCTTTGAAAAGGGTGAACATAAACAGTTAATCATACTAGAATATTAATGAAGTGCAAGAGAGCATCTAATTTTTAAGTTATGGGCAGGAAAGTGGAGTAACAGTAATAAACTCAAGAAATGTTAAGAAACGTGAAAATAAATATAAATGTGGAAATATGCAAGATACAGGCTTAAATACAATACATTAATAATTTATTTTAATTATTAATTCACATTCAGATTAAATCAGTGCTTCAACATTCCAATAGAAAAAAACTGCCACACTAGACAAACATGATATGCATTTAAACATAAGAATATAGAGAAAAATAAGGCACGAAAATTGAAAAAATATGCTACACAAATATTAGCCAAAGCAAATTCACTTAACAGATCTTCAGTTGGAAACACGACATTTAAGGTATTGTTGGGACATCTGCATTTCTCATTGAATTGCTACAGTTTGAGTCTTGGCATTTCTCACAATTCCAGGCTCCAGCTAGTGCAGCCTCTCAGAGGCAGCAATGATGGCTCAAGTCATATTCCTGCCCCCCACATGGGAAACCATAATTGAGTTCTGACTATTGGCTGCAGCCTAGCCCAGTCCTGGACATAAGGGCAGTGAATGACATGATGACTGAGTCTCCCCTTTCTTCTTTCTTTTCCTCTCTGATTCAGCCTGTCATGTTAAAAACAAAACAAAACAAAAATGTTAAGAAATAACTTCTAGGGAAGCTGTTATAGTGACTCAATTGGCTAATCCTCTGCCTGTGATTGCTGGCATTCCATATGGACACAGGCTCATGTCCTGGTTGCTCTATTTTCTATCTAGTTCCTTGCGTGTGGCCTGGTGAAGTAGTGGAGGATGGCCCAAAGCTTTGGGACCGTGCACCTATATGGGAGGCCCATAAGAAGCTGCTTGTTTTGCTCTGGCCATTGTGACCATTTTGGGAGTGAACCAGTGGATGGAGGATCTTTCTCTGTGTTTACTTCTTTTTGTAAATCTGCTATTCCAATAAAAATAAATACAGGTAAAAAAAACCCACTTCTATATAATGTGTTAAAGAAATAAAAATGAAAAATAGAATGCATAATTCATTGAATAACGCATTGCAATTTAAAAATCTAGAAGGTATAGCTAATTTGATCCTGGGGAGGAATTTTTATCTTCAAGTTCACATACCAGAAAAGAAATGAGGGTGCTGGTGTGGTGACATAGTAAGCGGTAATCCTTCATCTGAGGAGCCAGCATGCAACATGGGTGTCAGCTCCTATCACAGCAGCTCCACTTCCCAATCCAGCTCCTTGCTATTCGGCATGAGAAAGTAGCAAAGGATGGCTGAAGTCTTTGGGACCCTGAACCCATGTGGATGATCTAGAAGAAGCTCCTGGGTCTGAGTTTTAGACTAGCCTAACTCTGGCCATGGTAGCCATTTGAGGAGTGAAGCAGCGGTTGAGTAATCTCCCTGTCTGTCTGTCTGTCTGTCTCTCTCTGTGCCATTTCCATATTCTCTCTAATTTTAATTTTCAAGTAAAATAGATAAACACCTAAAAAAAGAAAAATGAGACAGAATTCAATAAGCTAGATATAGACTTCAAAAAGTTTAAAAATCTCAATTAAATCAAAATAACTTGAAAAGAAGATATAAGGAATATAGAAATCAATGAAATAAAAACAAATATATTGCAGAGAAAAATCCAAGTCAAATGCTGATTGACTGAAAAAAAAATACTGAATATGATTGTTAGTCTTGGGCAGTATTTTAAGGGAAAATAGCCAGAAGGAAAATAGATATTACTTTTCAGTTCAGCCATGGGAATGAGAGCACAGGTAAATGAAGATAAGATTATTATTGGATAAAACTTCAGCAAATGTAGATTAGCAAGTATCGTAGATGTTTGTACAAAGTAGTTGTTTATGAATGATTCATGTTTTTTCAAAAGTTATTTGTCATGGCAGCTCAATCTTCTTTACAAGACTCTTCATAAAATGCTCAATTGCTGCTGGAAGAAAAAGCATTTTCTCTTCTTCATGCGTTCTAATAATAATAATACAGAACAGAATCTCTTCTTCCTGACAAAGCCATTTAAAATAATCACATAGAATTTTTCCAACTTTCTCTAAAGTGAAGTGAACCAGAATGGTTGAATTTCTCTGTGTTTACAGTAGGTGAGGGAATGTGACTTATTGTTCTGACAAGTCTTAAGGCTTATAATGAGACTGAGCAAGTAGAAAGATGAACAGCTATGTTTATATTTATTTTCATACCCAAGAATTTAAAGAGCACTGGATGTTGAAATCTTTAAATCATAACTAAAATAACTGCATTTTAGATAGAGGAACTGGCTAGACTTTATGCTTGAATTGTGAGTGTTGCTATAGTTCACATAATTAAGAATTTGAAATTGGGCAGCAAATTGATGGAAAATGTGAACATACAATAGTAAACTCTGTTATCTTGTTTTAGAGTCAGCTTATTGTGCATTCAATCAGGTATATATTGTTCTAGCCATTCCACAAAATATTTTGGAACCAGTTTTTATGATTACCTACTGACTCTACTTACAAGGACCTGAAGGCGATTGGACCATCCTTTGTACTCTCATGATATCCTCGATATTCTTGGGATACCTTTGCCTATGCTGTTCCTATCTTTTTGTTATGAAACTACTATCACTTTTCAGAGATCCTGCTTAAAGTCTTTTTTTAAGCATTTATTTTTTATTTTTTATTTTTTTGAGTTGTATAGTACAACTCCATAAGGTCTGGGATTTCCCCAACATCCATCCCCCAAATTCCCACTTCCCAACTGATTTCCCCGTATTATTACAATAGTAGAGTCCTTCATAAGCATCATAAGTCCTTCAATCTGTTACTTAAGTGTGTCCCAACACTGCTGGTACAGACATCTTTTTCTATGTAACTGTATCATAAAATGATAATAATAAAAATAAGTAAATTTTTTAAAAGGTAAAAAAAAAGAATGCAATCAGTTTTGGTTCTTTAAAACCTGCTGACATATTTCTTAATATTTCTTTCAACATCTTTTAGTAACAACTTGGAATCATCATTCATGAACTGTTCCAATTTTAAAACTTCTAAGGGCTAGGCAGTGTCTTCCAAACGTTTATATCCTTGTAAAATGCCATGACTGCAGCAAAATTACACAAAATTGTTTATAATTAAAGAGATAGAAATTGAAGATGAGTCAACGGGCATTTTGTAGGGCTGGGGAACATCTGGTCTAAGGGACTCAAAATTCAATGAATACATAACAGGCAAATTGTTAAGTTGATAAGTTTGTGTGGTCCATGAATAATGTTTTACACACACACAAACACACATTGCCACTGGCAGCAAAAAGGGATCCTTGCTGTGTTAAGAAGAAAGGTGTTGGAAAAAATGATGTAGCTAAATTAAAGAAGGGTAAATAAATGGATATTTCAGAGTTGTAGAGAAAAATGATAGAAGAGATTTATGTTGTCCTTGGCTGTTCTTTTGTATATCACATCGTGCAAGGGAGTTGAAAAAAACATGGATCTGGGAGACTAATGACCTTGCTTGAAGCAAACACAGTCTTGCAAACTTAGGCTTAAAAAAATTTTTTTTTTTTGTAAAGAAGGCAACGGTCTTCTTTATTAGATAATGTGCCTATGACCTCAGTGATATAATTATGCAGGGATGTACAAAAATTACAGAAGGCTTGATTTTGATTCAATACCTAGTTATTGAAGGAAGAATTCATTTTATGTGTGGTTTATTTTTCCCAATAAAACAAATATGGAATAATCAGACATGTTAGACTAAAAATAGCTATAAGAGGAGAAAAAATATCCGTTTTCTTAGCTATCAAGCACAATTTAGAGATGGAATGGAAGTTCTGGTTTCTAACCTCTGGTTGTTGTCAGTGACACTGACAGGATTATGTCAGTTGGGGTCTTTCATGATGCTTGATCTTGTCTGGATGTCTAGGCTAGAAATAAGATGATCACTTGACTTGTTCTGCTGAAGCCACTATTTCAAAAACTGTTGACTTATGTAGAGCAAAACCTTGCTTCTGCGACTTCTAGTGTCTAGTTTGTTGAAGATAAGGTTCCATTAAATTTAGCATCTTGCTTTCTGATTGACTGAAGACTGTTGAGGGTTGGCAAGGAGATCTCTATGGAGGTTAGCGAGGATATCCCTATAGGTCTTGGCTTTAAAGGTACTATTCCCAGTAAGAAGAGTTTCCCATCCTTGACCTAATCACTTTCCAAAGTCTTCCCTTCGAAATAATCTCTCAGTGGGGATTAGGTTTCAGTTTGTGAATGTGTGGGGACCCACAAACTTTTAGTGGCTATGGGATAAGCTATGCCTAAACGTGAGCTATGTCCTAGCCAGAAGCTGTGAAGACAGCCAAGCCTCTACCTCTAAAGGGGGATGCACTGAACTCCTTGCCTTTAATCTCCTACCTGTGTTCCTGACTTTTCTATAAAATCTGAACTAGTTTAGTCTCTCTTGTCCATGTCAATATATTTTATTTTCTTCATATAATTACCAACATAATAAACCTGTCTTTAATGGAAAGTAATAAAAGAAGAAAAGAAGAGAAAAAAAGAAAAGAGAAAAAAAGATGCATTTTTAAAAGATTGATTTATTTTTATTGCAAAGTCAGAAATACAGAGAGGAGGAGAGACAGATAGGAAGACCTTTCGTCCGATGATTCACTCCCCAAGTGACCACAATGGCCAGAGCTGCACCACTAGGAAGCCAGGAGCCAGGAACTTCCTCCACGTCTCCCACACAGGTGTGGGGTCCCAAAGCTTTGAGCCATCTTCAACTGCTTTCCCAAGCCACAAGCAAGGAGCTGGATGGGAAGTGGAGCTGCCAGGATTAGAACCGGTGGCCATATGGGATCCTGGTGCATTTAAGGTGAGAACTTTAGCCTCTAGGCCACCGTGTGTGTCCTGAAAAGATACATTTTAATTTAGCTAAACTGAGAGAAATTATCATTGGAACAATGTTCAGTATTAGGCAGAATAGATTCTGAACTCATGAAAAACTTGGAAATGTCAGAATATCACAAAATATCCTCCATTATAAAACAAGCTGTGGCTTGGGGGATCCAGCCCGAGATTAGCAGGTGCAGCCAAGAGAGATTTTTAGAGTTCTGGTGTGCAAGGGAGATGCCATCAACTATCCAGTTTAAAAAATGAAATTGCAAATAAATAATTTTCTGTGACTGGCTTTTCTTCGTTTTCCTTTTTATCGGTTACTCTCTTTTTCTTGTACTTCTTTTTCTTTTTCATGTCATCCTTCTTTCCTAATTTCTCCCTTCATTTCTTCACTTCTCATTGGGACAGTCACACAACGAAAGAGTTGGCACCACTGTCTCAGGGAAAGTGCTCAGCACTATAAATTCAACAATTAGGGGGAAAAATATTTGTCCTTATAGAAATGATATCAAGTGGAGGAACACAGAAATTAATTAAAATTATGCAGATATATATAAAGTTAGAAGTCTAAAACAGTCTTAAAATAAGCCTAAGACTCTTGAGCTGTTGAGTGTCACGAAAGGGGGAAGGAAATATTTTCTGCCAATAGTCACTGTATCTGCATAGTAAGTCTCTCAGGTCATACCAAATCATAAGTAAAATGATCAGCCTGCCATGGATTTATTGGATTTTGAGTTCTATGTGTGGTTGCATTGGCAGGACCAGGTCAAATGATTTCACAGTCCTTCTGTAGTCCACGGGCTGGGTGTTCGCTGCCCATGCAGGAGCAGCTTTCTTCCAAAGTAGGGCTGAACCTACAAACTGAAGGAAAAATTACAGTTAACTATGTTTAAGGGAAACACTTATAAACACAGTAAGCAGCTTTTGAAAATATCTACTGTCTATGTCTTAAATGTTCAAGGAAATAATAGAAAGCTAGCGTTGCTAGAGTATTAAGAAATAATACACAGGGGCCCAGCACAGTGGCCTAGCAGCTAATATACTTGGTTGAACGCCAGGGATGCCATATGGATGCCGATTCTAACCCTGTCGGCCCTGCTTTCCATCCCACTCCCTGATGGTGGTCTCTGGGAAAATAGTCAAGGATGGCCCAAAGCCTAGGGACTCTGCACTTGCATGGGAGACCCAGAAGAAGCTTCGGGCCTCCGGCTGTGGGTTGGCTTAGCTCCGGCAGTTTCAGTCACTTGGGGAGTGAATCATGGGACGAAGATCTTCCTCTCTGTCTCTCCTCCTCTCTGTATAACTGACTTTGCAATAAAATAAATAAATAAATAAATAAATCTTTTTAAAAAATAAAAGAAACAGTACATGGGAAAGATCGTGACACTGGGAAGTTAGGAGAGGATCTTTCAATGTAGGCAGTGTCAAGGCATTCGTCTTTCTCTTAGGAGAGATGAAAGGATATTAAATATTTCAAACATGAGGATACTGAATCAGAATTCTATTTTGAAAAGAGCAACTTATTTATAATATAAGAAAGTCATTAGAGGAAGAAAGGAATTGTCATATTATAAACAAGAATAAGCAAATCAAACCCAACAAAAAAACCCCAAAACAACAGCAAAAACAACTACCTCCAGATATTTAATTTGGGAAATTAGTCTTGTTACTAATAAAGTGTATTTAACATTCAGCTTGTGAAAATGAGGTCATTCAAAGTGACAGCCTCTCAGATGTTGAAGCTGGGGGGCCCCAGGAAGGAGGTGATACAACCGTGGCCAAGATCCAGGCTTTCCTAATAGAAGGTGGGAGGACGCGAAGTGGGAGACTTGCATCCCAGCGCAAGGAGGTAAGACGGAAACGGCTGGATCCTTCCTCCGCTGTCCTCAGATCTCCTGCCACTAACTGACAGAATCAGCAGCAAAGCAGCTGACGCAGAACTGGTGTGATCACAGTCGGCCAGGGTTCCATTTTCTGCAGCGCCCAGGAGCACCTGGAAAGACTTAGGGATTGCTCTGAAGGCCCCTCACTCCAGGACTGGCAGATGGCAGAGTGGGGGATGGTGCATATCTGGAGGCATTAAAATAGTTCAGTGGCTTAGGCTAAGGGAATTACTTAGAAAAATGGAAAGAAGCAGATGATTTGAGAGGGTGGTTTTTTTTTTTGAAAGTGAGACAATGTTAGTCATACATCGTATCTATCAGATTAGATTTGAAAATAAATTGCAAACACTTCAAATAGTTTTCTGTTTACTAATAGCTTTGTGGTTTCTGCAGAATTATAAATCTGCTGTGCAAAAATAATCCCTGAATAGTTAAGAACGTTATTCCTCCAATTTTTAATAAGCAAGGAGAAGCGGGCAGCGTTTCGTTAGATATCATTCATCAGAATTTGAGCGGGAGTGGCTGCTGCCAAGGGAACTTTGGCTGGTTAGAGTCGCCAGGAAGCTGAGAGGGGAAAGGCCAGTTACAGAAACCAGGAGCAGGGTTTGCACGATACTGCGCTTCCGAGACTAACAGGTACCCCTTAAGGTTGTGGAGCAGTGTCATTTCACTTATTACGCAAACAAACCCTTGAAGGACATGAGGATTCTGTATCAAGCAGACACGCTAACAAATACTCGATTGGGAAGGAGACAAGAGGTTAAGTACTTGAAAAAGAGTTTAACAATTCTTACAAAGAGCCAAGTAGTTATAATATAAAATATATAAAATAATGCTTTACATTCAAGGAATCGGCACAATTGTGAAGATTAACCTCTAAGGGGGATTAACGAAGGAGAACACGGATGGCAACAGGCAACAGGCAAGTCCCGTGCAGTCGCTCTTGTATTTCAAAGGGATCAGACTTGAAATGAGAGTCATCAGACCTGTCCTCAGTAAACATTTACCCAGCACATTCGCAGGGGACGGTCGGAAACTTAACACAAGATGCTTTTGCTACTTGTGTTTTCTTTTCTTTTTTTTTTATCTTTTTTTTTTCTTTTCTTTTTTTTTTTTATTGTTGCTTACATTATATTATGTAGTACAGTTTTATAGGCGCTTGGGATCCCCCCCACCCCTCCCACACCCCTCCCCCCATGGTGGATTCCTCCACCTTGTTGCATAAACATAGTTCAAGTTCAGTTGAGATTCATTGCTTGCAAACACATGCCTAGCATAAAGTTCAGCGTCTTATTGTCCAGATAAGTTCAGTGGCCTCTTGGGGAGACCTTCTATGGTCTGAAGATAGGTCTAACAGAGTAAAGATCCAGTCAGTTAAAAGCCCCAACAAGGCCTCAGTATCAATATACAACATTATGGAATTAATTGACATAGTATTGGGTAAACAATATGTTAAAAATAATGCAAGTTCCATTCTTCGAAACATCTGGGTTGAGACAGTATCAATGACAGGTTCAAAAAATAACAAACAACCAAACAAAAAATTACAGGTTAAATCAAGGCAAACATGTGGTATCTAATCTTTTGGGATTCGCTCATTTCCCTTAGCATTATAGTTTCCAGTTGGAAATCAGTCTGGAGAACACTCAAACAACTCAAAATCTGCATACCATATGACCCAGCAATAGCACTCCTAGGAATATATCCAAAACACCTGTTTTACGACAAACCAACATGCATCCCTATGTTCATTGCAGCACAATCAGTAATTGCGAAAACATGGAAGCAACCGAAATGCCCATCAGCAGAAGATTGGATAAGAAAGCTTTGGTTCATCTACTCCATGGAATACTACTCAGCTATTAAAAAAAACAAAATGCAGTTCTTTGTGGCTAAATGGGCACAACTGGAAACTATAATACTTGTGTTTTCTAAATGTTTAACTTCAGTAATGATGTGAATGAAAGAGAAATCAAGCAAGTTTATTAATAAATATCTAAATAAATAAAAATAAACTAGTTCCATGGCTCAAGAAGGAGACAGTAATTGGGAGACAGAAGGATGATGAAATGGGTCCTTATGACTCTGACACCCTCATGGGCTACCCAGATCATGGACACTGGCTTCTGGCACTGGTCTGACCCTGTTGGCTGCTACAGGTAACTAAAGAGTTGAACCAATGGATGAAAAATCTGGTTCTCCCCCTCCTGTATCTGTTTCTGCCGCTGCCTTTGTTAGTCTGTCTTTCAAATGAATAAAGCTTAAAAAATTATTTTATCATACTTGAGGAAATAATCCAAAAATATTGAAAATTAAATAGTATCATCATCCAATTGAAAATAAAATAACTAAAATGAGTTTTGCTAATGTAATAATTAACTGAAATATAATGAACTGTTGTCATTTGGATTTTAAAAAGCAATTCTTGGAATTAAGCAGCACTATAGAAATATTAATAGAATAAATGTCACATTAGAAAAACAGAACACTAAATTAAATATGCATTTGCAGTTATAGCAATAAAAATAATCTGTTTATGGACATATACAGAAGGATAGAATAGTTACTTTTTTTCTGTCACCTTGTTATTTGGCCTTGGTCTATGAAGGACCCTGTGCTCATTAATGTTATGCAAGTCCACTTCCTCTCCATTTTTCTTCGCAGGATTAGAGTTAGACATAGAGGTCACTCCTCATGTCAGATGCCAGCTGCCAATCCTGGGAGTCAGTTATATATTTCACTCCTAGCCAAAATTCACGAAGTTACTGGAACGATTCATTACAACTACTAAACCCAAACTCTCATTTGAATTATAAAGGCTACAATTCAAGAACAACATATATAGAAGAGGCTCATAAGCTAAGGTTTCAGAGAGCACTAATATAGAACTTCCATGCCTTCTTTTCATGGCGTTGGGACATATTGCTCTGTTGGTTAAGATTGGTATAAGCCAGGAGCTATACAAAATCTTTCACATTTTATTAGAACAAACTGTCTTATGACCAATACAAGTTCTTCTTAGTGAATAAGCATTACTTAAAATTAAAGAAAGAAGATTCATACTTCTAAATTAAATATTCCACTATAAAACTACTTGGTATGAAGGTCTTCCATAAGCCATTCACACAATTTTTCACATAACTAGGAAATGTTTCTTCCTAAATGCACACATGTGGGACATCACCCCTGGATCTCTGCCTGCCTAGCCCATGACGGAGGCCATAGGCACATGGCACACTGTGCCCATGGCTAGCTGGGGCCCCAACATGGCCTGTTCACTGGGCCTGGAACAAGAGTGATGGACTGCACCTCTGTCTCTCTTTTGTGCTCCCTTAACAGGCTGAGCTAGAACTTCCTCTATAAACACCTCTGGGAAGTCAAAGGTTACATTCATCCTACTTTTCAGCAAGTAATGAGTTTGTCCTGAGACACAGCTTCTTGTGCTTCCTGCATTTCCTGATCCTTAACTTAATTGGAGGGTCCAGAAAGATAGACATATCTGTTAGCCAGTCACAATGTGGTTGTTGGGTGGAAGTAGAGCCGGGACCGCCCTTCTATCTGGCCCATTCTCCTACATAACCTTGTAACTTCTCTCATATAAATGGACATTCTTCGGCACCAGTTTGTCTCCAGTGTATCTGTTATGGAAGAGTACTGTGGTCTCACCCCCTCAGTGGGCTCAGAGCCTGCTGGACAGAAGATGCCCAAGACATATAGTCACGTTGATTTCTTGGAGTTTATTACACTGATTAACAAATATGTGAATTTTGATAAAATCTCATAGATCTAACTAAATGTAGAGACACGATATCTTAATGGATTGGAAAACTCAACATAAAGCAGATATTTATTTATCCCAAATTGATATACTTTGACAAATTTAACATAGCTCCTAACAAAAATTTCAGTAAGTAAATTTATAGATTCAGCTAACATTATTGCAAGATTTTCATGGAATACAAAATAGCTGAATTAGGAATATTAGCTTGAAAAACAGAAACAAAGTATGAAGTATCAATCTATTAATTTTTAAGAAAAAATACATAGTTAAAAAGGAGATTAGTAAAGGGTGTGTATTGCTATGGGAATATATGCATAGGGACCAGCTTAGTATAACTGGACTTGAAGAATATATTCAACTACTTTTTATAAAGGGGTAACAGTTAAACAGTGGTACAGTCATAAAAGTTCCACAGGTGACCATCCATAGGTAAGCTAAAATCTAAGTCTCACTCTTTAGAGCAAAACTAAGTATCAAAGTACTTTGAAAAGCATAAGTAGCATAAAAATATATACATTTATAATAAAGGATAGGGAAAGAGTGTTAAGGGAGAAACATATTTGAAAATATATGTAGAGCCCAGCACGATATCCTAGTGGCAAAATCCTCTGTTACAAGCCCCTGGATCCGATAAGGGTGTTGGTTTGTGTCCTGGTTTCTTCACTTCCCATCAAGCTCCATGTTTGTGACCTGGGAAAGCATTAGAGCATAGACCAAAGTCTTGGGACGCTGAATCAGCCTGAGACCAGACTTGGTTTTGGAGCAGCTCAGCTCCAGCCACTGCATTCACTTGGGAGTGAACCAGTGTACAATAGATCTTCTCCCCTGTATCTTCTCTCTGTAAATCTACTTTTCCAATAGAAATTTTAAAATATTTACAAAAAGAAAGAAAATCATGTGCCTGATAAAAAGATAGTATCTGTGCTGTATAACACGCCCACAAAACCTGAGAGTAAAAACAAGCAAACAATCCGAAAAGAAAATGTGAAAAAGATATGGAGAGATATTTTACTCAATAGAACATATGACCAATAATCGCATGAAGAGAAATTAAATACCATTTGTCACTAAATAAATCAAACCAAAACCCTGATTGGGATTTCCCTACATGCTTATCAGAGTGGCCAGAAATAAAAAGCAAAAATGCCAAATGTTGGTGGGAAGATGAGAGAGCTGAATTACACATAAATTATTGGTTGGGATAGACGCTGGTTTAGCAATCTAGGGTAGTCTGATAGTGTTTGTAAAATTTAACTGTGCTCTGCAAAATGACCTGGAAATTATGCTTCTGGCATTTTCCCCAAAAACTAAAATCGATGTACATGGATGTTTATAGCAGCTTCATGACAAACAGCCAAAACTAGAAACAATTCAGGCAGTTTTCAATGGTTGAATGTGGCTAGATTATTTCAGTTAGCATAAATCTTCACTTTGTTCATGTTGTCTTATGTGTAATAATTTTTTTCGTTAACACTACATGAAAGTACATTGTGGTATATCTGTATATATATATATATATATATCTTACTCTGTTTACTCATCTGTTGGAAGACTTTTAGTTTATTTCCTCATCACTGTTGTTTTAACTATTGCTTCAATGAAAACAAGGAAAATCTTACATCCAGATTTCACCTTTATATTGAAGAAACAGGTTTAAGTCACGGTAGGAGACATGGACTAGGCACTGGACAGGAGGTCTGAAAACATACAGAAAATGCTTTCTGGGCCCTGCGCGGTGGCGCAAGTGGTTAAAGGTCCTCGCCTTGCACGCCCGGGATCCCATGTGGGCGCCGGTTCTAATCCCGGCAGCCCCGCTTCCCTTCCAGCTCCCTGCCTGTGGCCTGGGAAAGCAGTCGAGGACGACCCAAAACTTTGGGACCCTGCACCCGCGTGGGAGACCCGGAAGAGGCTCCTGGCTTCGGATTGGCATGGTATCGGCCCGTTGCGCTCACTTGGGGAGTGAATCATCGGACGGAGGATCTTCCTCTCTGTCTCTCCTCTCTGTATATCCGCCTTTCCAATGAAGAAATAATAAAAATAAATCTTTAAAAATAAAAAAAGAAAATGCTTTCTGTGTTTTCTTCAACAAATAAGGATCTTGTCTCATTCTGTTTTATGTGCACTTTTACAAGGACCTTGAGGAACTTTGTTTATGGGTTGTATATGGCAATGCTTATTGTATTTTAAAGTAAAATTGACGACAGTTAAAAATAATTACCTGGGGCTGGGTGTGGTAACTTAATGACTAAAGTCCTTGCCTTGCTTATGCTGGGATGACATATGGGCCAGGATCATATCTCGGATGTTCAACTTCCAATCCAGCTCCCTGCTGTGTCCTGGGAAAGCAACATAGACAATCCAAGGCCTTGCAACCCTCACCTACATGGGAGACCCAGAGGAGGCTCCCGGCTCTGGGCTTCGGATCGATGCATCTCCAGTTGTTGTAGCCACTTGGGCAGTGAATCATCAGATGAAAGATCTTCCTCTCTGTCTCTCTTCCTCTCTGTGTATCTGACTTTCCCATAAAAATAAAATATATCTTTGAAAATTTTTTTCTCAGGGCTGGCATTGTGGCATAGCAGTTTAAGCTGCCACCAGCAATTCTACCTGTGAAGTTGGCGTCCCATATGGTGATAGCTTACATCTCTGCTTCTCCATCTCAATCAAGCTCTCTGTTAATGTGTCTAAAAAGTCAGCAGATGATGGGCCAAGTGCTTGGATCCCTGTGATCCATGTCGGACGTGTGTGTGAAACTCCAGGCCTCTGCCTTCAGCGTGGCTCAACTCTGGTCATTGCAGCCACTGGGGAGTTAACCACTAGAGTGACGATGTCTCTCTCTCTCTTCCCTGTCTCTCTCCCCAAGCAACTCTTTCAAATAAACAGATTAATTGATTAATTAGTCAATGTTGTTGGTTCAATGTCAACAGTAATATCAAAGATATATTTGTTTTCCTTGTTCAGCCATATTTCTGGAAGGGGCACTGTTTTTGTTTTTTCATATACTTTATACAGAATAATATGTTGCAAAATTTCTGCATTCTGAATGCAGAAAAAGCTATGAAAAATCAGCTACCTTCTGGTAGATAGGTGCAAAAAATGAGAAAAATGCCATATTTTGCAATTTTTTTATTTCACAACTAATTTTTTTGATTAGATATTATCTGTTAATGTGATAAATACAATACTGTTGCTTTTAAATAAATCTTACTTTAAAGATTTATTTATTTATTTATTAACTTATATTGGAAAAGCAGATTTACAGAGAGAAGGAGAGACAGAGAAAGATCTTTTGCCTGCTGGTTCACTTCCCAAGTGACTGCAACAGCCAGAGCTGTACTGATCCAAAGCCAGGATCTAAGAGCCAGGAGCCTCCTCCAGGTCTTCCACGTGGACGCAGGGTCCCTAGACTTGAGCTGTACTCAACTGCTTGCCCAGGCAACAGGCAGCGAGCTGGATGGGAAGCAGGGCCGCTGGGACACTAACTGGTACCCATATGGGATCCCGGCGTGTGCAAGGCGAGGACTTTAGTTGCAGGCTAATACGCCAGGTCTGAAAAATAATTTCTTAAAGACTAATTGAAATGTGGATTCTGAAGCTATACTAACGATTTTTTTACAGTGTTACACAAATATATTGACCAATCGTATTTTGAATAGGTATTTTATTCATGCAACACTCTAAAACATTGCCTTGGTCACTTATAAAATGTTAGTTCACTGAATTTGGAAAACCTTTGAAAAGTTGAGATTTTTCATTCTACAAAACTAATAAATCACATTTACTTATATCATCAGTCTTATCAGTAAAGGCTGTTAAGCATTTGGAGATATCAAACTCATGAGTGATAGGCATACATTTTCTGGGGTGTAAAAATATGCACATTTTTGTTTGACCTAGCAAGTCTTTTTCATTGTCTGAAAGTATTAGTTTCTCAGTGACAAACATGCTGCTTGTTTGGCATTTCTACATCATGTGTTGAAATGTCATGGATTCCAGTCTGATTCCAATCCATCCTCCTACTAATACTACCCCAAAAGGCAGCAGCTGAAGGCTCAAGTAAAGATTTCTCTCTTCTCTCTCTAACTCTTCCTTTCAAATGAACACATCTTAAAGGAAAACTTAACCATTAGAGATATATGCCTCTCTGCATTTCAAATAAACTGTTTCAAGGAAAGGTTTACCTAATATCCATGTTTTAATACCCGGTTTATTTTCTTCCTTCTCCTCTTCCTTTTCCTTCTCCTCCTTCTTTGCCTCCTCCGCCTTTTTCTCTTCCTCATCCTTGTTTTTAAGATTTATTCATTTTTCTTGGAAAGACAGATCCACAGAGAAATATATTCCATTCACTGGTTTACTCTTCAGGTGGCCACAACAGCCTGAGATGACTGGAAATCAGGAGCCAGAAGCTTCTTCTTGGTTGCCTTCTGCTTTCCCGGGCCACAAACATGGAGCTAAATGGGAAGAGGAACAGCTGGGACGCGACTGGTGACAAGATTTACATGCTAGGTTGTTGCACTGGGCCAGCCAGCTTGTCTTCTGATCACGCTTTCCAAACACAGTGTCCTGTAATAAAAGGCTGGTTTGGCTTGCAGCTTAGCAATACAAGTGTGTAAGCAGCAAAAGCATTTTATCTGACATGCAGGCAAGGGTTGATATTTAATAAAATTACTTTTTCTACTATTATGTGAAATGAATTTTTTAGTGAGTTAATTTAACTGGCTTGGCAATGAAGACTGCAATGGCTGGGAACACAGTGTGATGTGACTTCCTTGATTCATATTGAATGCCTGCAACTTGACCATCATCTGTGGCAAAGGCCCTACCAATGGAAAAGGCATAAATAAATAAATAGCTATGATTTCAGTAAAATCCTGGAAAAAAATTTCATGATGCCCTAGAAGACTGGGCAACAAATATTAATGGCCACAAAATTCAGGCTATTTTATTTCAGACCTGAAAAATCATTGAAAATATCATGCTCCTTTTTCATGTTAACAAACTCATACCATTTCCCCCAGAGACCCAGTTTCATTATATCTGAGAGACCCAGTGTTACTACGGGGAGATGAACACAACTGGCATTTCAAATACTGAATAAAAATGTTTTATTAGTATCCAAATTGTTACTTATTAGGTGGAATTTATGAGAACATTTGATTATCATTTACTCAATACATCTAAAAATAATGTATAAAAAGGATTCTGGTTGAATCATCAATGTTTTATTATTTTGATCACTTCTGACAAGCCTTAGTTTGTAGTTACTGCTTAGTGGGAATGAGGATACTAGAAGATAAATCTATAGAGCAGTTTTCACCATGTCATTATCAACAAAAGGATGATCAATGGAACCAGTGTTTACTGAGTCTATGCTATGACCAGAAATTCTAGGTACTTCTATAATATTAACAATAAATGAACCAGATTCTTATTATTCACGAAGTAGAGGAAGCTGAGGCTAGGAGGTCACATAGTTAAGTGTAAGAACGTCCTGATAAGGCTAAATGTCATTGTGAATTCCAGACCTGATTAGAAAAAGTGTAGAGGTTGTTGAGGTCGAGGCAAGTGTATCATCATTCTGAAACCTGTAGCTGATAGCATCATTCACTGACAGTAACGAGCTTCTCACACAGTTTATTCTGGTTTAAGTTCATGACAAAGGAGTCTCTCCTGGGAAGTCCACAGGCAGGTCTATGTGTTAGGACCTGTAAGCTGAGTCATGCCAACAGAAAGCTTGATAACATTGTGGAGCACTAAGCCTGGATACTGAGACTGGGGCCAGCCATTGGACTTCAGAAATCATGATAGTTTTGCCCTTGCTTACTGGCAGGACTGAAAGAGGAGCTGGAAACTCTGTCCCTGGGGACTTGACTAAGGAGCTAAGTGCTCTAGTAACAAAGGAAACCAAATTTCATAATATGGTGAACTTTTCTCCAAAGGGCAAAACTTAGTTGGGAGAAGTCTTTCACTTAAGCTGTCTGCTATTCTTATCTTTGGGGGCAAACCACTTATCCAAGACACTGAAGAAAGCCCTTCAGAATACATTTTGGTCCCAATTGGAAGAAAGTCTTGGTCAAAGAAAAAAAGAGAGAAAGAGAGAGAGGGAGAGGGAGAGAGAGAAAGATAGAGATAACAACATTTAATTCTATTTCATTCCTAAGTTCCCCAACAAGCATAAGGTTGTTGCTAGAAATCTATGAACAGGTGGCTGAGGAGGACGTTTTGCTTTTTAAGCAACTCACTCTCCCATCCCCATAGCACTGAATCTCCTAAAGCAGAGGAATGATAGGACCTCTGTCTTGTACAGAAGAGTGGGGAAATCAGAGAGGGATAATTGTTACAGTTGGTGCTTGTTAGAGATCTGTGAAACAAAATAACATCACAAGCATTGGAAAAAGAGGAAAGGTTAAGTTTGTATTGATACTTATTAAATATCTGCTCTGAGCCTGAGCATTGCTCTTAAAACTGGAGATACAACTGTGAACAAAACAGAAAAACATTCCACATTCCTATGGGATTACAGTAAAGTTAAGATAAACCAATACATGCGCATAGCTTGGTGATAAAACTTATGAATAAACAAGAGATAAGATTTTCAAGTGGTGACAGGCTTGGGCTACTCGCTATTTTGCGCTTGCTGGTCAAGGGAAACTTCCTGGGAAATGTGACAATTGAGCATGAAACAGTAGATTGAAAGAATATACTGAATATTTTAGAGTTCTTTGACAGCACAATATGAATGAAATTCTTAAATTATCATTCTGGTGTCTAGCAATTGGAACAGAAATCTAAGACTGAAGCTCTGTGTCACATGTAAAATTCCAATAAAAAAAAAATCAATTGACCAGACAATACACTATGGAAATTACATTCGTGTGGTGAGAAGAGATCTAATCTAAAATATGTTAAAGTTTAAGCAATAGGGTTAGATAACAGGTTGGACGTAGCATATGACAGAAAGGATGTAGTAAGTGACATTGGTAGACATTGGCCAAGAAACTGATGAAAGAGATCAGCTTGGATGAGAGTGTGAGGATTTTGTTGGCATTCAGGTAAGGGCAGGTAAAAAGGAAGGTGGGATAGATCAATAATTTGTTTTCACAGATATTTGAACTCAAATATCTAGTAGACATTCAAGTGAAGATGGTAAGTAAGTAGATTCATGCCCAACGTGGAGTTCAGGAAACACATATGATCTGGAGTTTCAAGATTCTGGAGATTCTGATTGGTTTTAACTAAAGGAACTGAAAGAAAATCAGGAAAATATTTATTGTTATAGGCTTTTTCCATGAGGATTTCCTCCAGTCTGGGGAATATTTTGTCTAGGATTATCTTTTGTTTGTTTGGTTGGTTGCTGCTTCTTTTTTTTTGTTGTTTTTTCTTAACAGAATACCCTCATACAAATTATTGTTGTATCCACCATATCTGGTCTTTTTTGTAGATAAGTGTTGAACTTAGAACTGTGTTAGAGTAGATAATTCTCTAAAAATAAACAATTGAAACCCATAAAATTAGATAAATGTTCACAGCAAAGTGCAGGTAGTTGATTTTTGTAGACACTTAGTTCATAATTTGATATTAACAAAGTGACAAACTGCACCTTAAAATGTTAATGTAGAATACAGGTTAATCATATTTTTAAATCGTTTTTGTAGACAAGTAGTCTTCAAATGTTAGAAAAAATGGCTTTCAAAAATTCAGTAAGACAAAACCCCACAAATATCAGCAATTCTGTATGAACAATTAACCTCTTTCAAAGACTATTGAAATGCTTTTATGCACATCGTTGTCATATGAAACATATGGCCTTCATCTAATAATTTTTAAACAATTCCATCTCAGTTTCAACTAACTTTGCCCAAGAAGCCAAGTCATTGATTCTAATAGTCGGGTTTTACTTAAACTGTTCCCACTTCATTAAGCAATTTAATATAACATACACTATACTACTTAAAAATTCGTTTTTGAAAATATTTTAAATTCAACACAAAAAATGAACAAATATGAGAATTAACACACAAAGTCTCTTGGAAGACTTCATGTTTTGTTTTCTCCAATAAACTCAACAAAGGATGTTGGAACGTATTTTTTTCCAGCTTATTTTAATCACCATTTATAATGCTTTATTTGAAACATGTGAACCCAACAGGGAGATTATCTCAGAACTTGAAACTTGTACTAGTTAAAAACCCTGCAATATTGTACAATACTATAGACAAGGCACATTTGTGTTAATAATTAAAGAATGTAAGGCATTTGCAGCCTCCTTGATTGTTTGTCTTTAACAGAAAACACTCCTCTCAGTGTCTGAACAAGACATTTCCTAATAATTTTCTGATGAGCTCAGGATAAGATTTTAGGTATTTTCAGGCTCACAGCAACATACGCATAAGGATTGGTTTACATTCATCAGGGTGTGAGGATTTAAAAAGAAATGTAAGACACGAAGTACATCCACGGGCTAAGCATAGCATGCATACTGCAAGTTTTAGAGAGAAAAGCAAAAAGTAATCTTTAGAGAGCAATTTTCCTTTCTCTAAAAAGTATATAACTTAAAGTTAGACTGAGAGGATTAACACTAATATTCTCTTCAGAATAATTTTTCTTCTCTTAGTTGAACTCCCCCATGGTGAAGTGGCAGTTTGCATTTTCAAAAGATTAATAAACACAAGAAACTTCATTGCAATCTGCTTAATTTCCTAGGATTCCTGGCTGTAATTCTAAGTTATTTCGTAAATGCACATCCAAGATCACACGAGAGTTTGGTACAGCCAGAGGCAGTAGAACAGCAAAAAAGACACAAGTCTGAATTTTGAAGATCTAAGCTAATGGTTTTTCTCCATTATTAATTTGGGAAAAAATGCTGCCTTTTTTTTTTTGCAGTCTTTTTTTTTATTGTTATTAACATTGTATTATGTGATACAGTTTTATAGGCACTGGGGATTCCCCCCACCCCTCCCATACCCCTCCCCCCATAATGGATTCCTCCACCTTGCTGCATAACCACAGTTCAAGTTCAGTTGAGATTCCTTCATTGCAAGCATATACCTAGCATAAAGTCCAGCGTCTTATTGTCCAGATAAGTTCAGTGGCCTCTTGGGGAGACCTTCTCTGGTCTGAAGGTAGAGCTAACAGAGTAAAGTTCTGGTCAGTTAAAAGCCCCAACAAAACCTCAGTATCAATATACAACATTATGGAATTAATTGACATAGTATTGGGTAAACAATATGTTAAAAATAATGCAAGTTCCATTCTTCGAAACATCTGGATTGAGACAGTATCAATGACAGGTTCAAAAAATAACAAACAACCAAACAAAAATTACAGGTTAAATCAAGGCAAACGTGTGGTATCTAACCTTTTGGGATTCGCTCATTTCCCTTAGCATTATAGTTTCCAGTTGGGCCCATTTAGCCACAAAGAACTGCATTTTGTTTTTTCTAATAGCTGAGTAGTATTCCATGGAGTAGATGAACCAAAGCTTTCTTATCCAATCTTCTGCTGATGTGTAGGAAAGCATTGGTGACTGTCTTGTAAGGACTACGTTGGAGCAACCTTGCAACCGATGGATTAAGTCCCATAACCGGTATCCTATACATGTGTCAGGTAGTCCTGGCTGTTCCACTTCCAGTCCAACTCCTCGGTAATGTGCCTAGGAAAGTACTGGAAGTTGGCTCAGGTCGGAAGTCCTTACCATTCAAGTGGGAAGCTGTGACGGACTCCTCGACTTCTGCTTTCACCCCGACCTTGGCCACTGCAGCTATTTGGGAAGTGAACAAGCAGACAGAGGATTTTTTTTTCTCTCTCCAACTCTGCCAGTCAAACAAAATAGTCTTTAATAAATAGGACTATTTCAGATGCAAATGACAAAATTGAAATGCAATGATGGACATATGACTGTGTATGAAGAACTATATTTTAGTAATGAAATAGAGGAACTAGGTCGGGGGAAAGGGAATTGGGGAGGGGATAAGGGAAATGCCAGGAGCCTATGGAACTGTATCATAAAATGATAACAGACTGCATGTTGAGTGAAAGCGTCAGAGTTTGATCTTAAAAATAGATATTTTAAAAAGATTTCTGTATTTGAAAGGCTGGATAACAGAAGAGAGACAGAGAGTAACAGAGAGCTTCCGGTTGCTGCCTCACTCCTCAAGTGCCTGCAACAACCAGACCAGGCCAGGCTGAAGCCAGAAGTCAGGAATCTCATTCCAGTCTCCATGTGGGTAACAGGAATGAATGCAAGAATCTTGGCTATTATCCTCTGCCTCCCAAGTGGATTATGAGAAAACTAAATCTGAGGTGTGGAGGAATTAACATCCCAGTTTTGAATACAGATAAGCCCATGCAGTTGCTTAATCACCTACATATGCCACAGCACCGACTCAAGGAGATTCACTCTTCAATTGCTCTATCATTTTTTTCTAAAGAATTTTAACAAGGAATGGAAAAATGTTAGCTTTTACACACAATAGGTTCTTACACGAAGCTAATTCCCCCTAGCTCATTCCTCTTTTCATCATGTTTGTCTCCATGAAAGCCAAAATAGCAGATGCAGTGTGGCACTAGGGAGGTTCTTTATTCAGCACGGTAAAGATGGTATTGCGGGTAGAACGAGGGAAAGAGAAGAGAGAGAGAAGGGAAACATCTCCTGCCTTGGTGGCTGGAGGGGGCTGCAAGGGCAGGGGAAGGGGGCAAGAAGGAGGATGGAGAGCCAGGTGCAGAAGTCACAGCAAGTGCAGGAGGAGAAAGAAGGAAGTGGAAGTAGAAGGGAGGGTGGCCGTGAGCAACTGGTGGATGGGATTGTCGGAGCCACGAGGGGTTGATAGGTGGGTGAGGCTGGGAGGAGGGGCCGCCTTGGACGGGCAACAAGAAAGACGCGAAATTTGCCAGTAGTGGGAAAGAGCAAGCAGACATCTAAAAGAGTGCCGAGTCCACAATGGCGGAGGCGTTCAGGGCTGATGTTGGAGTCTTTTCTCAACAAAAGTGCTTCCTGAAGTTCTGTGGTGAAGGTTTCATACCCAGATGCCATAGAGTTTTGTTTAAACTTGCTCAAATAATAGAGATAATAACAATACTAAGAAGAGTCTCCAGACTTTCACAAAGATTTTCTCCCATCCAAGTACTAACCAGGCCCGACCCTGCTTAGCTTCCGAGACCAGAGGAGATCAGTCACATTCAGGACGGCATGGCTGTAGACCAGAAAGATTTCCTTATAGTGTAAATCAAACCCATCATTATGCCTTTTAATGTCATTGTCTGTCTTCCCTCATGAATTCAGTTATTATTTCGATTATTATTGTTTATTTATCATGAGACTGATTTCTGTTATTGTTTACTGTCTGAGTGGAAAGCCTCTTTACATTCGAATCATTTCATTAATGAGATTTTTTTTTTTCAGTAATTGAAGTCCATGTAACAGGAAACAGAGTCTGCATATTTTTTTTTAAGATTTATTTTATTTTTATTGGAAAGGCGGATATACAGAGAGGAGAGACAGAGAGGAAAAATCTTCCGTCCGATGATTCACTCCCCAAGTGAGCACAACGGCCAGTGCTATGCCGATCCAAAGCCACGGTTGGTGGGATTACAGACTAGTACAGCCACTAGGGAAGACAGTATAAAGAGTGCCAAGACGATTGAAAGTTGATTCACTGTATGTCCCAGTTAACTTCCCACAGGGAAGTGAAATCTGCATGAGAGAGAGCAAGCTGCAACCCTGTGTTCACAGCAGCACAAGTCACAGTAGTGAAAACATCGGAACAACCCAGCTGCCTGTCAATGGATAAATGGATAAAGCACCTGTGATACATCTACTCCACAGAACGCTAGCCGTACAATAATGAAACCTTACCGTTTGCAGCAAAATTGTTGCAATCTTTTATGCAGAATGAAGTAAGTCCATTCAAACAGGACAAATATCATACATTCTGTCTGATAGAAGACAGTCTTCATGAAAAGTATAAAATAAAGACGTATGTAAATAAACATAAACATATATTTTATAAATGAAATATACAACACAGACTAGTTATATACTAGTTATATAGTCTACTACTTGTATACTAGTTCTGGTACTAAGCAATTTTGCTCCTGGGAGGTAAGGTCACTTTACGATATATATATCTCTTGTTCATAATAAAATCAGGACTCACAAGGAAAAATTTTTTTCATCATGGAGAGAAAACAATTACTTATTTTTTTCCCTGGGTGGAAATACTATTTATTTTAGTTTTTTAAAATTATTCAAGTATATTTATTATTTACCATGGTACTGTTTTATATGTATAGGGCTCAAGGAATTATTTAAATATACCTTTATGATAAGACACTAGGTTTTCCACCTTTTCCTGTGCCTACCATATCATGATACATTTAAATAGCAGAAAGTTGAACTTGTAACTCTTTTTTTTTAAGATTTATTTATTTTTTTATTACAAAGTCAGATATACAGAGAGGAGAGACAGAGAGGAAGATCTTCCGTCCGATGATTCACTCCCCAAGTGAGCGCAACAGCTGGTGCTGTGCTGATCCGAAGCCAGGAACCTGGAGCCTCTTCCGGGTATCCCACACGGGGTGCAGGGTCCCAAAGCTTTGGGCCATCCTCGACTGCTTTCCCAGGCCACAAGCAGGGAGCTGGACAGGAAGTGGAGCTGCCGGGATTAGAACTGGTGCCCATAGGGGATCCCGGTGCATTCAAGGTGAGGACTTTAGCTGCTAGGCTATGCAGCCGGACCTAAACTTGTAACTCTTACTGAGCTGCAATATGCTACTGTGATTTTATGGAGGAGAAAATGATGGGAGGGGACAACAAGGAAGGGGAGAGAGAGAGAGAAATCCCCATACTCACAAAACTGTTTAGTAGAAAATAATAGTATTATTTAAAAAAAAAAGTTTTGGAGAGGTTTAACATTGAATTAGTCTGGTTGATATTTTTAGGGCTCTACAAGATATTGCTGTCTGCGTATTATCCTAGAACCTGAAAAGGTGTCTATTAACTTTCCATTGCATTAACTACATGAACAAGAAATTTTAGGACAGTTTGTGGTTAAATAGGATATGTGCAGTGTGAAGACAAAGGGAATACAGATATATTACATCTGATTCACGAACGAAAAAGGACAAGTGCTCAATTAGATCAGCCAGGATTAGTAAATGTGATTACTTGGGGAGTTCAGTGGAGTTTTCCTGGAGTTGCGCACACATAGTTCAAGTGAGGCGAACTTCCACAAAGAAGGATGTCTACTTGATATGATTTACAACCCAGCTTTTCTTTCTTCTTTTAAAAGTATTTATTCACGTATAAGAAAAAGTGTTTCATCTATTCGTTGATTCCTCAAATAACCATAATGACCACATTTGGACCAAACCAACAGCAGGAGCCAGGAGCTCCATCTGGGTCTCCCATATGGACAGCAGAGGAGCAAGACTTTGGACCATCTGCTTTCTTCCCAGATGCACTAGCAGGGAGCTGGGTTAGAAGCACAGCAGTGGGGTCTTGGGCTAGGGCTTTGAGATGGGACACTGTTGTTTCAGGCAACAAGTTTTTCTCCTGAGCGGTAACACCAGCCACATCTTTCAGTTCTTGTCAGGAGTACTGAGGAATTGTATTTACTCTTATATTTTATGCAACTGGCCCCACCCACATACATCTGATTTGTGTAGAAACAAAGTGTGGATTCTGATGTATCTGCTTACAAAGAATAGTCACAACAAACTGGTTGGCAGTGATCTTTGTGTCTCATCATCATCATGCTGCTGCCTCAGGATGGATGATAGAGTTGTGATTCTTTCTTTACAATCCAAGTGCCATTAACCTGAAGGCCACCAAGGAAGAGGTCACATTTCAGGTATCATCATGCTACATTAAGATAATGAAGGAACAAGTGTCATCGCTTGCTTTCCTCAGAGGTAGTTTTTATAAAATCATCACAGCAAAAACAATGAATTTTTAGTCTACTGTCTTTCATTGTCCCAAATTTGTAAGGACTATGACAACTGTAACTTGCACAGCACTTTAAGCTGACAAAATATCTTCATATCTTGTTGTTAAATCACTCATTGCTACACGTTTGGTTTTCACGGATGAGAAAAGTTGAACAACATCTCCTGGCATACTCTTTAATCACAACCTGATAAGTAAGGAACTGTTTGAAATGGGACATTGGTGGGTGGGTGGAGTCATTCAAGTATTTTGTGGATGGCCCAAAGGAACCTTATTTCTTTCACTGGAACACACAGTTTCTTATCCCAAGCCTCCTCCTCTTCTAAGCTTTGCAATTGCGATACAGATCATTAGAATTAAGTCAATGGTTTTTTACATTTTTTAATTAAAAAACAGCATTTTATTGAAAAAAGAGTACAGTTTTATACAAATACAAAACCCCCAAATATCTATTGTTCTGTTTCCAGGTATGGGAGCAGGGTAGAAAAAGTGTGAAACTTAGATGAATTCTGGTGTAGCAATTCTGTTGTGTCATTTTGGACTTTAGAGTTCTCTGTAGAGTTTAGCAATGTTTATCCACATGTATTTACACTCACATTCATTATAACCTACGCATGTAGCAAAGACTCTTTTAACTCCTAAAAGCATAGTTTTTCAAGTTTGGAAACTATATTCAAATTTGCTAGGTCTGAGTCTTCATGAGAAATAGTCCATTAGATATTGTTCCCATATGCCTTTATCATAAAATACAATTTCTTAACCAACCAACTAGCAGTAGTATCTGCAAATAGTCTAAACTCCAAAGGCACTAATTAACAGTTACCATATTATGTTTCCTTACAAGTTATCTTACAAAACACTCAAATAACGTTGGCTTTGTCAATGGTCAGGTTTTTGCTTCTCCACTGTATCTACTTTACTACAGAAAGCATTAGCTCATACTAACTGAAGATACCAGAACTTTCTTAGAATTCTTTTCATTTTTAGTGAACTGAGTTCACTTTAAAGCTTCCCAACTTTCAAAGACTGGTTAAGACAAGAAACCCATTTACAAACATTCCTCTCTTCAGACATTTGGAAGATAACTTCACAACTATTGTACTTCAATTCCTTCTCTTTTTACCCCCCAGCATAGCTCTTTTCACCTTGTAAAACCAAATTTACATGGATACTATTTCACAGGAACCCTACCATAATGCTGTGAGGTAGGCAGGTCAATAATTACAAATTCCTTTTTACAGATGAAGCAATAAATCTAGGGCAGGCAAATGTCTTGCCCAAACTCGGACAGTAATTGATAGCACTGAGATTCAAATCCAATCTCCAGACACGCAAGCTAACACCTTTTCCATTGCATCATCTTGCATAAGTGTAGTTCCATACAAAAACAGATGAGAAAATTAAAAGAAGCTGTTAAAATTGAATAGAGCACCAACAATGCATCTGGTACAGATGAAAGAAAGAAAACTGACTTGGAAAAGGAAAAATGCTGAATGATGTGAAGGTATGTGTTTGATTTTGCTTAGTGACTTCTAAATAACCAATTGACCAAATAAAAATACTTCTTAGGCATATTTCATGTTCAAGGAATGAAAAGATAACCCACTAATTAACACATTATTTCTATCAGGTGGTTAAGTATTATTATCTCAATTTGACAGATGGGAAAATAGACCATATGACTTGCTCATAACTACAGAGAGAATATCTGTCATCAAATTATCGCTACAGAAATTCTAGCACTTGGTTCAGATAAACAGACCACACCTCTCTGAGAAGTGTTGAGCTGTATAATAATTACTTATGGAAAACACGACTGTCAAGAAGGGACAAAGAACAGTATAGTGTGTGGGATATATAACCATGAGCAAACAGCTTAAAATTTAATCAATAAAATTGTTACAACACCTGGGTGAGTAGCACAAAGCTATCCAAAGGGTCAAATATTTCCAAAACAGGCAAGTGTACTATGGATCAGAGGACAGAGTTTGTGTGGGAAGGGCAGCAGGAATGTGTTATCTTTGTTATGCAGAAACACTTTTCCATAACGTGCTATTATAAAAGATATTCTTACTGACTTTAGGCACTAACATGTAATACGTGGTCAGATTCATGAGTTAGAGATCGACACAATAAATGCAAATAAGGGCTTGATGAAAAAGTAAGTATTGCAAGACAGTGATAAAAAATAAGTATATGAAAGGGCACGCATTAAGAACTCAAAGGGTCATACTTGGCAAAGGAGGGAAGGTCTTATAGTAAGTACACTAAAAGCTGATGAAGAAGAGTAAATCCTATTTGACTTATATATGTATATAGGGAAGTATAGCAACAGCATTCTTATGTATTTTTGTTTACATATTTTTAATATGCTGATGCCAACATAATAACAGCTTTTTACTGTCATTTTTTTTGTTTTTTTTTTTTAGAAAACATGTATATATACATATCTATATATTTGAAGAGTATTCCTCATTTAATTTGGTGACTCAGTGACAAGCAGTAATACAAAGGGAAGAATATCCTTCTTGTACTGTAGAAAAAAAGATAAAATATGATTAAAACATTTCTAATAATGGATAATGTTAAAAATATCTTTCGTAACACCACAGTTCAGATTTTAGTAGTCAAAAGTCTAAGAACTTAAAATCAGTGAATGGTGTTTCAATGTCCATTTTGCTTATTTCAACATGAATGGTGTTTCAATGTCCATTTTGTTTGTTCCAACAAACTGTTCTCCTTTTACTTCTATCACACGTAGTCTTTCCCGCTAGAAGGTGTGGGCTTCGGATAAGGCCGTGGTGTGGGGTAGGAGGTGGTTTTTCGTGGACAAGAGCAGCAAAGTAGGGCACCTCCCAGAAGGCAGAGAGAAGCAGCAGCCCAGCCAGTGAAGAGAGCCTGACCAAATTCATACCTACAACAAACAAAAAAGACAATGTATTGTCAGTCAATAAATTACTGCCAATTTTTCTAGTATTGATATCAAACTCATTGTTCCACTGAAAATAAATTCTCATAGCCCTTTGCAAATTGCTTTAAAGTTTGTGAACACATTCCAACCACAAGAATGTTTACTTTGCAAGTATGGACAATTTATAAAAACACATCAGGTAACATCAGGACAGTACAAAAATATTTGCAGACTTCTGCATGTATAGAAGACATGTAAAGCATGCTGCTATCAGAAGTGGATTTTGGACAATAGTTCCCAGGCTCTGGACTGACAAGTTATGTAATCAATTAAAAGCAGTCATATGATACCATGAAACTGCTAGAGCATGATAGAAGCTATCAGAGACTTAGTAAGTGATTTCAGACACTTTCATTAACTAAAATATAAAATTCATGGTTTTGTAAAATTGCTTCTAAGCAGCCCATCGGCAATCCTGGTTTAAGTCGATGCATGTGGATGCATTAAATCAGACTCCTGGGATGCTGAATCATTTATTGATTGTGAGCAGAGAGTTACAACCAGCTGGATCTGGAGGTTATAAGATCCTGGCTTGAATTCCAATGGCAACTCTCAGCTGCTGCAAAATGGTGATGGTGGCTTTGCCTTTGAGCCTCCATTTTATTCTATTTAGGCAGGATAACTCCTCCTACCTGACTGCTTTGGCCATCATTTGAGATCACGCAAATGGCAAGTTCACAGTGCCTAGCAATTTATAAAGTGCTTTCATGTGCATTACTGGAATTATTGGTCTGGTAAAATTTTAGCCTATTGACCTCCAGCAGCTTCTGTCACTACATCATAAATCTTATGGGATAAGCTCCAACACAATCATTGCAGTATGTGTTCCACAGGTAGGCGTATGAAAAGAAGCACACCTTATCTCTCTAAACACTGAGAGATGTTTCATTTATTCATCCTAACACATACAAACAATAATTAAATCTCACAGATTGACTCTGAATATAGTTATTAGGCCTTAAAGATGTGAAGATGCTGAGATGAAGAGCTTTGTCACTGAGCAGAGTGTAGTTACTTGAGAACCAAGAATCAGATCTGTAACTTGCAAAACTCGTTATGTTTAGAAAGATGACCTTTGTAAAACCAATTTTCTAGTTGTAGTGTAATGTAAAATTTCAAAATATTTTCTTAATATACTTAAAAGGCACTTCAATGCCATATATGTAGAAATTGGCTAGAAATAAAACATTATTAATCAATTCCTATGGTTGGACACTGTTTTCTTCAATTAGTTACTAACTTCATTAGTTACAAATGTTATAAATGGCAGAATACATTTTAAAAATGGAATTTCAATATAAAAGTATCTTTACTCATATTTGGAGAAAAAAAACAAATGATTTTTCAGTAGAGAATGGGTAAGTATAAAGCCTGTGGCTATTGAACTCTGAAGGACATGTTGTCAATAAAGATTGTTAAAGTAATTATTGAGTTCATTTTTAACACAAGTCATAAGTCATTTAAGTAAATTGCAAAGTTGACATCAAATTCATTTAAATAACTCTCAGAAACTGTGGTCCCAGCAGGAATGTGCAGGACATAAATAGAGTATTTTCTCAGAGTATAAACTCTGATGCTTGAAAAACATTACCTGGAATTGACAGGGGTCATAGGGTCATAGAATTCTTGAACAATTCTATGGCCATACCATGCTGTGGCAACCAAAGTAGCCAGACCTACAGATTCAAAACAAGACAATTAATGACCATAGGACACAGATTACAAGTATATGGCTAATTAAACCTAATCATGCATGTGAGAAGACAATATAAATAGTGCTATCGTTTTTATTTTAACACAAAGGACATCAGAAATTCAGATATGATTTATCATAAGTATTTTTAAGACATCCCATAACACTAAGGTAAAGTTAAGCCTTATTTCTTCTAGTCACAACACCTGACTCATTTGTAATTGAAGATCACTGGAGCAAACAGTGCTTTCTGGGGAAAAAAAAATTCAGCAGGTCTATGTTGTTCCAGATCTTTTTCTTTTTTCAAAGATTTATTTCTATTGGATAGGAAGGTTTATAGACAGAAGGAGAGCTAGAAAGATCTTCCATCCTCCAGTTCACTCTCCTAGTGGCTGGAATGGTCAGAGCTGAGCAGATCCAAAACCAGGAGCCAGGAGCCTTTTCCAGGTCTTCCCTGAAGGTGTAGAGTGCCAAGGCTTTGGGCTATTCTCTGTTGCTTACCAAGGCCACAAGAATGGAGTTATAGAGGAAGTGGAGCAGCCAGGACACAGACCAGAACCCATATGCAATTCCCGATACTTCGAGGGAGAGGATTAGCCAATTGGGTCATTGTGCCGGGACCATTGCAAACCTTTTTCAAAATGCAGTTACATATTATTTTGATAAAATACTTCTTGATAAAATCATTTTGCTTATTATCATATAGTTGCTTGTAAAACGCAAGATGAAAATCCTTTTATCTCCTACCTGTTCAAAATCAAATGTAAGTAGCTGGTAAGGAGTACAGAATTTGTGTCAGATTGAAACAAAACACACGCATTCCCATTGTCCCATGTAACAAGCCAATATCTGACACAGATATTGTTTTGAGATTTGCTAAAGATGCCATATCACATCAATTTATGCAATAGTTTCAATTCCCAATATCTTACATGCCATATAAAAAGAGAAGTCACTTAATAATTCATTCCATAATTTGTGAGAAATATATAATTCCCAAGTTACACTCATCTAAAGAAAACACTAGTCAAAGCATACACAATTTCACTTTTGAGGAAATACATTAATGATATATATTGCTCAGTAAGGAAACTACAGTTAATTTATTCCTGAATTATGCAAGTGAATTAATGCAGTGTTTTCATCACAGAAAGAATATCTGAGATAATGCACAGCTAGTTTTACTTTTTCATTCTCTCTCTCTTTGTGTATAGTTCACAACATGCTGGACACAGTAAGTGTATACAATTTTGTTATTTTAAAGCAGAAACTGAAATATGAAACAATTCATTTTATAGTATTTCCAAGAACTCAACAATGCACCTAGGTTTAATGCTTTTCTACTAATCCCTCTTTTCTTCAAAAAAGTGATCCAGTGTAACTGCCTGTATATGACAGAAAATAGTGCTTTGGGCTATTGAAATAGACCACATGAGTGATTCCAAATCTGTGACTCCTATTCCCAAGAAGTTCCTGAGAATGGTGTAGAAGTGACACAAACATTGATTAGAGCTACAAAAAGGCAAAGGTTTCAATGCAGTAGGTTTATTCATAGCCTTCCATGCAAAATCATACTGCAGGAAAAATGTTATTCATGATTTTCAGATAGAAGCTAATTTATGTTTGGATAAGTTGAACAACTGACCAATTTAACCATATCTCTACCAATTTAACCATATCTCTTCCTACATTGACTTCCATGATTAGATTCTTGTATAACCTTACAGTAAATGAATCCACAATTCATCTTTTAAAACAATATATAAATACATAGAAAGCCTAATTGTAGCTTTTTCCTAGTAGTAAATTGATATCATTTTCAAATCAATAGACTATTTTGTATATTAAATCTAATATATATTATGCATATAACTCTTAATAGAGGAGTAATCTATTATTAAGCCTATATTCTATATACCATATATATAGGTAAGAGGATATTCAAATGTTGATGGTAAATATGTATATAACTTCATTTCCACTAATATTTTGAGATTACCTCACAATTTATATTTGAAATATGTCATATTATAGACTTTTGAAATTGTATTGTTCATATCTGCTCCTTATTTTCTCAAAGGACACATAATAGATCTGATCAACTTTGAAATAAAGCAACAAATACACATTTATTTTCTATGAGGAATACAACCTTGCTGTTTTCTCAGTGTATTTCAATATTGTTTTCTTTTCCAGCTCAATAATCCTGACTTCCTACCATATCAATATTCTATCTCCCCCCCCGCCACCCCTACTAGGCATTTCTTCAGTACTCCATTGGCACATCCTATTTATTCTGAAATTGGTTCCATCAATGGAATATTGCACTAATTTTCTTCAGCAATTTCAGTCCCATATATCACTTATGGACCTGTGTAATTTAGAAATTCTTATTTTTTCTCTTATTATGCCCCATCTTCTCATAGTAATTGTTCGTTAATCAGTAAGCATCTCCATCTGGTGAGGGTGATTTTAACAAACCACTGTGCACTTGAGACTTCAACAAACAAATCTTGCTGCTATCAGCTCAGATCTCAGTTTTCATGGATTTCTGCTTTGAGCCCCAAAAAGTTGAACTTAAATTTCAAATGGGATTGAAATAAATTCAACTGCAAAGAAGTCACAATTGTCTAAGATAAATGAAAAATTTAATTTAAAACCATACCACAGGCAGCTCGGTAAAGTGAAATCGGAGGTGGGCCTCTCTTACCTGAAATAAGAAATATGACACCCCCAATGACAGCCATCCGCATCTTCTGCACTTCATCATCTTCCATGCACTTCATAAACTTCATTCCAACAGTGGCCACAAGGATTGCTATCAGTCCCAACAGGATGCCAATCACCATCAAGGCACGGGTTGCTTGCAAAGTGCCTGGCAAAAAACATTTTAGAACATGTCAAAACATTTTTATACCAATAACAGAAGAGTGGTTGAGGATCAATCACTCTTCATTTTTTTAAGATTTATTTTATTTTTATTACAAAGATATACAGAGAGGAGGAGAGATAGAGAGGAAGTGGAGCTGCCGGGATTAGAACCGGCAACCATATGGGATCCCGGTGCATTCAAGGCGAGGTCCTTAGCCACTAGGCCACTCCGCCAGGCCCCACTCTTCATTTTTCATAGAAGAAAGAAAATGGCATCTTTTTCTTTGCCAAGGTAATAAGCATTCTCATCCATTAACTTTCACGGGTTAAATCCTCATGTCAATGCCAGCGCAAATTCCTCTACAAGTCTTATGTCAGGAAATAAAAATAAGGAAAAAATCTAACTCTGTTTCTAGTACTCAAGAGGCCCCGACCCTAGTGATCTTTCTGTTGGCAACCGACGCAAGATCTTCTAAAGAAAAGCAAACACCTGGGCTGGGTAATGAATGAGAGTCTCCAACTATAACATTTAGTGTTTCCAACATTAAATTCAAAGTCAACTGAGAAGGTAATTAGGAACAAAATAGAGTAGCTTTAACTGAAGAAATATGAACTTAATCCTGACTAGTGGATATTTAAATTCTGAAACAACAAACATACACATTCGTCCGGCTATTAACCATTTATAATTAAGATGATTCACAATGCATCTTTGGTACTTAGTCATTACTGCTAATCATCAAACCTCAGAAAACTGGATGAATATGGAGGACAATTTAATTTTTCATATAGTGATGACTGGATGAGCAACATTTATATCGTAAGTCACTGGCAGAAGGAAAAAGGAAAGCCATATTCTGAAAATTACACAGGAACAAAGTAGTGTGTTTCATTCATACTCACAAGTACAATTAATGTTTAAAACTGTTTAAATTTCAGTGCTGGAAATATCACACAACAATAAAAATAACCTTTCTCTGAATTCCACTAATTCTTAAATTTCCTGTTACTATTGTTGGTGTCTGAATTCATGATCAAACACAAAGGGTCCGTTTTGAGACATCATGCTAATATATTTCTTAGGCAGTTAAATTGTGGCATCACTATCGTGGCAAATGGCCACAGACATTAAAAAACGAGCTTAACCTGTACTAGTTAAATGATTCTGATTCAATTATAGAAGAATTTCTGTTTGGGTCCAGCATGATAGCCTAGTGGCTAAAGTCCTCGCCTTGCATGTGCCAGGAACCCACAGGAGTGCCAGTTTGTGTCCCTGCTGCTCCACTTCCCCTCCAACACCCTGCCTGTGGCCTGGGAAAGCAATGGAAGTTGGCCCAGAACCTTGGGATCCTGCTTCTGCATGGGAGACCTGGAAAAGGCTTTTGGCTCCTGGCTTCGGATCAGCTCAGCTCTAGCTGTTGCGGTGACTTGAGGAGTAAACCAGTGAACAGAAGATCTTTCTCTCTGTCTCTCCTTCTGTGTGTAAATCTGCCTTTCCAATAAAAATAAATAAGATATTTTGAAAAAAAAGTCTTTCTTTTTTTTAATTAAAAAATAAAACCTCTCTGAGAGCCATCAGTGTAGTTTTGTGGGCACTACCTGAGGTACTGCCATCCCATATCGGCACCAGCTTCAATTCCTGTTTCTCCACTTCCAATCCAGCTCTCTGTTAATGTGTCTGGGAAAACAATGATAGTGCAAGTGATTTTACCAGTGCAACCACATGGGAGAGCAGAAAGAAGTTCCTGTCTCTTGTCTTCACACCTGTCTGGCTTCAGATGTCACAGTCATTTGGGCGTGAACCAGTGGATGGAAAATTAGCAGAATGATGGTTTGGTATGATGCTGAAGGACAATGCTACTGTAATAATATAGTGGAGATCATTGTTTGGGGACATGCGGAAGGAGAGCTACTGTGTCATAAAAAATAAAAGGAAAAGCTAAAGAAATAAAAGGTGCTTACAATAAAAGATCCTCTTACCCTCACTTTCTAACTTTCAAATAAAATAAATTTAAAAGATCACTCTCATTACATTAATAGTATTAATATGTAAAAGCATCTTTGCTTATATATTTCTATACTATTTGTATTTTAACAAACTATTTTGTATTGGGGAAGCCACATATTTTTCTGTTAAACCATACTTCTGTTACGTACAATGTACATAATTGTAACTCTTACCCAGGACCTAGAAATTGCCATCCTCTAAGTCCATGCAAAGTGAGAGATTAGTAAGGTTTTGATTTCCACAGTTAATTCAGAGTTAATAACTTAATCAGTCTTAATATTTTCAAGGCTTAGAAGGTATACTAACAATCATAATAACTATAATTAAATATGTCTAAAAATATTAAAATTTCATTTCAAGATTTCTATTCTTTCTATTACCATACAATGTGTTAAGCCATAGCAACCTCTAAGAAATATCCAAGTTAATTTTACAGTATTTGACATATAGCTTGCATTTTGGTTTTGTTTGAGTAAAACAAATGGAACTTGCCACCTCTCCTTTCATTTCTAACTCTCCATGTCAATTGTAGGTACTGTGCATATCTCACACACTTATCTTGGAATTCAAGGGTGGTAAAAGAATTGCTGGATCAAAACACATGCCGCTTGCACTACATGTATATTAAGAAACAAAGTTGCTTACAAGATTATTACAAAACATTTTTCTTGGAATCACAAATCATACTCTGGGATGAGGGGGAAAGTACCAAGGATGCCATGGTTAAGGTGTGTCCTTCCTTCTAATTCACTGATGATCTTTACAAAGACAAGTATGGCCTAGAAGGAAATTTTAAAATGATATAGTAAGCTCCTATACACGACACAGTCCAGATTCAGTCCTAAGATTGGACTCAAATAAGGGGAGCAATTTGGGCTAAGGAATGCTGAAAGAGGAATAGCTGAAAGTAACAGAGATGATTCTTGTGTCTGGAGGTTATGGTGACTATTGTCCTACTTTGCCCAAGACTGTCTTAACTTGAAAATGGAAAGTATGACATCCTAAGATAGTCCTTAAATCCTGGGAAAGTGGAAGAGTTTGTTTTCCCCCTGAAGGATGGTAAGAAAGCAGAATGGAAACAAGATTTAGCAAGTTGGCAGAACACATGTATCATAGAAGCTAGTCTAAGTGACAGGGGATTCTATGTAAGTGTAATCAGATGTCACACAGGTTTTAAGCAAGGGGTAACATTACTTTTACTCTCCATATGGACTCATATGCAATTAGAAAACACTCTTCAAAAAAAAAAAAAAAAGGAAAACACTCTTCCTATGGAAGCCCTTGAGATATGGAGACTCTTACATCTCACAGCCGTCTCTATTTTCTCATAAACACTCGGTTCTCCAACACTTCTGATGTTTTCCTCTCGTCTCTGTCCAAGTTTTTCTTTGCGTACATGGCCACAAACTTGAACTAGCTTATGTAGAAATCATACTGATCAGTCCTTCAAGTAAGAACCGTAGGCCATGAGTCGATCCCGTCTGAGCACTTCGCACAGGGAACCCTCTGTGAGGAGTCCACCGGGCACACGCTGCACAGGTCAGTCTTGTTGAAAATTACTGTGCTCCCAGTACACAGGTTCCTGCCAGGGCTTCATGTGCCCCCAACTAGAATAAACTAATGTCATCATTTTTAGACTCCAACATTTTCCCCTTTAAATTCTCAGCAACAATATATTTGGTTCATGTCATATCTATTTTGTGACTTATTTTACAAAATGTCTGAGGCTGAAGGCCACATATTCCGGTTCATAATAATTCCACTGTATTTCTTTTTCTAATATAACATGCATGATTTACATAATATATCAAATAATGGATAGAATTGAATTAATTTTTAAAATTCATATGAACCATGAAGAACAAGGGAATTATATTTCTTGTTAACAATGGGCTAAAGCAGCAATATAAGAATGTTAATTTACCAAGCAATGTTTTTTTTCGTTGCCGTTCTGACAATGATTGACTTAAGAAATTTCTTTGCATTGAACAGTATTAGACTGAAACCCAACACAACGTCTCATCTTGCATCACAGGAGACAGGTTGATAAATTTTAACTGTAGTGTTATGCTAGGAAAATGTAAAGATAATAAACATATTCCTATACACAAGAAGCTTAGATTCAGAACTGCATGAAAATTCACTGAATAAGCACAGGGGATGATAAATTACAAACTAAAGTAAGCAACGGTTGTGTTGCCAGCTAGCAGGGTTTTATGTGCAGATCAAATCTAAACGGAGCAGTTTGAAACTGGAAGAAGATGAATCCTTTTAAAATGAGTTCTTTCGGAAGCCGTTTAATTAGGCAGCTACAACATACGATCGAGAACTCCTGGATGACTTGAGCCAGACATTTATTCCTGCTATCATCCAAGCCACTAAGCAGAATACTTGACAAGCCACATGGGTCTTCAACTTACGCTCAATGAGTTTAAATTAGACTGGTCTTGGCTTTTGGACATTGAAGTATGCAGGAAATGTACTTATTTCTTTTATTTAATCAGGTTGCTTGGAGAGCTATAATCTTGCTCTATGAAGTCAGAATTAAATTGGGATATTAAAAGTTAAAACTCTGATGTAGAGAGAAACAGTGTTTACACTTTGCTTTATTTAATATGTTTCTATGTTAGCATCCAATTAGTTCTCCTTATGAAGCCACAAACCCTTCCATGAAATGACAAGGAGTACCAACAAGAAGTTGAAAGACATGTATAAAAACAATCAAATGCAATATTTTGAATCAGAGAAACAAAAGATTTGGCTTGCAATATGCTGAGCTACTCTGATTGGAGCTTGGAATTAGAAGCAGAGTATTCTATCTTGACCTCTTAAATTTCCAGATACCACCACAATATTATAATCATTGACTAAAAGTTGTCTGTGGAGAATTTGGTTTAGCAAACATTCAAAAGCTACACTATTGTTTCTCTTCATTATTCAGCAGTAAACAGAGAAGGCAACCTTTTAATTATGCTCAGCTAAACTGATAATCTTGAGATTAAAGACCCCCTAAGGTGTTCTCACCATTTTCAACCTGAAAGTATAATTTCAAAATACCTACAAAGATCTGTACTTATAAGACAAGAAATGAGTTGAACATTACTTAGGTTAATCAACGTAAGTGAAGAAAGACAAGTACAGACAAGCTCGTGGAACCTTTTGCCTAAATCTTGAAATTCTTTCGACACAAGCTGCAGGACCTCCTGTAAATAGCTTACATTATTTCGATGATTTACAAGGTTCATCACCATATTGCTATCCTATGTGTCGTATGTCACCAACACAATAGACTCTGTCCTCACACAGTCCCTCTTTATATCAGCAGTTTCTTCATAACTGTTAGGTGAAGAGACGACATGACCATTGGATGACTGGAACTCTAACACTCTCTTCTCCCTGTAGTTAAATGAGATCATCACAGACTGCTGCTGAACCGTACCTCCGTGGATTTTCCACTTAGATCTCTCACTTTCACTAAACATCAGAGTTTCATAGCAGCCCGCATTGATAGTATTTTCATTTTCGTTGAATATGAGCTACTGTGACCTCAGGAGACAATCAATGACAATTTGGTCCGATGTACATTAGCTTTGACCAGTTGTTAGATCTGCTGGAGAAGTTGGCATCTGGAGAATGAGTGTGAGTGTGTGTGTGGGGGGGGGGTACGTGTATGCGAGCGTGCATGTGCATTTCTGAGAGAATATGCTACAGGACTGCAACTGTGCTCTGTATTATTTCCATGACATTTATGTATCACTCCAATCAAGAAATCTGTTTTGCCACTATCTTTTCTTTCCCCTTTCTATCACTTACGTTAGTAATAAAGCATGTTGACACTGGCGAGGACCTTGGGAATAACCTTAGTGTTTACCGTATGAGCAAGCATAGGCCCTGTTCCCAATCTGTTTAATGGATTCATGAATCTTTAGATACTTTCAGCATTCATCATTTCATCTTGTCTTATTTTGAATATGTGGATGTAGTTTGAGCCAAGAGATATCAAGTGGGTCACCATTAAATACAAGGACAGCTAGTGTAAAACGATGAGCAGCAAATGAGCACTTCCGAACTTAAAGTTGGACTTTTGTTTCAACTACCACCATTCCAGTAGTCTCCATTGATTCTTGTAGCAGTTCTGAGCATCGGTGGCCTCCTGAATACCCTTGGCTCGGAAGGCACAATGCAGTCTCGAGCAGCATGAGTGGGTGTCCTGTTGCCGTCCTCTCTGCCTGTTCTTCAAAGACTGTCCAACTCAGTGATTTTGTCTCCCTGATTGAGCCTGACATCATGGTGAGAGTGCTGGGAAACCTCATGACAACCAATACTCATTAAGCACACCTACACACATGTGGATTCATGCAGAGCAAGTTAAACAGGCCAGAGGAGCTTATAAACAAATTACAGAATCTGAGGGTTAGATGAGACTGAGAGAGAGTCTAGCCTAACCTCCCATTTGTCTGGTGCTTGGATTTTCCCCACAGCATTCCTACAAAATGCTTACTTATTCATTGGTTGCACACCTCCCACCATGCAGCCTCCAGGGGCGGCCCAGTGTTCACATAGCTCTAGCTGGGAAGTCAAGTAAGCAGAAGCAATGAAGCAATAGAGCACAAATAGGTAGATAGTAGTTTCCCAAAAGTTTGAGAAATAGATCAAGACAAGGTAAAATATACAGGGTAATAACCAAACATACTGCACATGAAACATACCTATATATATATATATATATAAATTACAAATTTTAACTGTGAGACTCATCAATGTTAACAAATGTCACATATTTTGGATGGAAATGAGATCATCCCACTCATTGTAAAACCAAAATACACAGTATGATGTTTGATTCTTCACAAAGTTTCTCAGTTACATTTTTCATAAACTGTTGGCAAGAACTACCTAAAAGGAAGTTGTACTGCATCTAATTTCTTGAACTACACACAATATTCACTGTCTATGGAATACAGATGCTGTGCCTCTTTAGAAACCTTGCAAAAAGCCTTACAATGCTTATGACTGGCATCGGTTACAGCAAGGAAAAAAAGGGCTTTTAATAGGTCTATTGCTAAAACCTTCATAAATTTCCACCTCTAGACTCTGAGACGCTAAGAAGACTCCCTGGGCAAAAAGAGCGAGGTCCAATTTCAGAAAACCTGTTGACAGGCTTTCATCTACAAGCACTTTATGAAACTGAACCTTTTACGAGGCATACTACTTATATACAAACAGATAATCCTCTTCATCTCCAGGTGTCACAGAAGTCTACCAAGAGCAGCCAATGAATCGTCTCCTAGATTTCCACATCAGGTAGGCGTGAGCACCACTTCCCAGGTGGAGAAACAGAGACAGGTTTTCTGAGCTGCAGCCAAAGACAGCCAATGAGTCACTGGCAGGTTACAAGGGAGAACCTGTGAGTCAAACTCCCTCTTCTGGGAAGTAGTTCTGAGAGAAAGACCTCAGGCTCCCCTTGGATAAACTATGGTTTTAACCAAAACCAAAAGCAACATCTCATCTGAGTTAAAACACAACAAGCAAAGCAGAGAGGAATTCATTAAAATTGTGTATGTGTGAGTATCTGTGTGTTCGGGTGGTGTTTATTGATTTTTACCACCCCCGTTTCAACATTGCAATAACTACACTAATGAGGAATAAATGAAAACAAAGCAGTTTATCCCATTATCATATGCAAGAATGACCTGAGATTTTACAGCACGGATCAATTAACTCATTTGGTCACTTGAGGAAATAAAGAGGAAACCTATTTACAGTTGTGGAAAATTAACTATTTTGATTGTAGAATTAAATGGACAAGGAGACTTCCCTCTAACTGTGCTTAAAAACGTCTCCATATGCCAGTTCCTCATCATGGCATTAAAAATTCCTGACACATTTTCCTCAAATGGATTTATCTTTTCATGGGGGAAATTTAATGATTATTTTCCAACTAGTCAGAAGGTATAATTAGATCTCTATAGGTCAGCAAGGATCCCTAATGACTAAACATTTACATTACTTTTTGTATATGGCACTACTGATATAGGAACCTTGAGAAGTTGTGATGACAGAGCTCAGAACAACCTTACACATGACCAATCAAACTCTACAGATGTGCAAAATCCTTAACAGATTTGGAGCGTATTTAATAACGACCCAGCTTTTCACAGGAACGACACCCATGATCATTCCTGGCCAGCAGCTGGAGAGATGCACGCAGTTGATATGAATGGTGCCAGCGTTGCACCCACGGAGCACACAAAGGGGTGTGCACTGGTCTGTTTATTCAGGTAAAAGCTTTGGAAGCTTTTCCTCCTGGGAGTAAGTGAGCATAGGACAATTTTTCTGACAAGATAGTCAAAACCTTACTGCTCCACATCCTTCTACAGACTCCTCTCTACTTTGCTCCTTCCAACTTGACAAGTCAATGGCAGATTTATCACACAGAAATACCAGCAAAGCAGGTGAGACCATGCAGGAGTGTCCCTGGCCCATCTTTCCCCCAGCCTCTCTTGCCCAGCTGATCGGAGCCTTCACCACCTGTCTTTCTGGCTGTCATTTCCCTTAAATCCTGCCCTACTTCCCTTCATGTTAACCAGGCAGGTTGCAGGACTCTTCTTGTTCTGCTTTTCCATGCATCACCAACCTTCTTGTTGGCAAGCACATTTCTGCCTCTTCTGTGGGCCCAAGGCTCCAAAGCTAAATCTCTGGGGAAACTTCAAGAGATGTCTTCCGGGAGTATCGGAAAGGGCCTCTCTGAACTAACTTTGTCATAAGTCCCACTCCCGTCCTCCAGAGAAAGGAAACAAAGAAATGGAAAAGGAAGCCACACCTGGGAGAGAAGACATTGAGAAGGGACATGTCACGTGAGAATGTGACTATTATTGTGAAAAGTCACAGTAGCGGGTGGGTGTTTGGCGTAGGGAATGAGACCATTTGAAATACTGCATTCCAAATCTGAGTGCTTAGGTATCGGTCTTGGCGCCCTTGTCATTTTCAGGGTCCTGCTAAGGTGTCCCCTGTAAGGCAACAGGTGATAATTCAAGTATTTGGGTTTCTGTCATTCATGGAGGAGACCCGAATTAAATTCCCCTGGCCCAGCCCTGCTGAGTGACCCAACACATGGAAAATTCTCTCTCTGTCTCGCTCTTGCTCTCTTCCCAGTCCCCCTTTGGAGGGAGAAATCTGTTTTTATAATCTATAGCAAACATTTATTTAAAATAGTTCTAATGTAAATATTGGGATTATCTGGTTAATTTCGGAGAATTTGAGGAGTTTCTGTGACTTCGCTTTTCATATCTGAACTTTACCAATCAACCGTCAGTTACACAGAACCATACACCATCTGAAGAGTATTATAGGATCAAGTTCAAGATCCAAATTTCGACCCGCTGTCATGAGACTTTTTGATAAAATCCTACCAGAAGAGGGAGAAATGCTTTGCCCAGGGTGTCAGGGGCAAAACTGAAGCGTTGGGTGGCCCTTTTCCCAAAGCAGAGGAGGTTTTGTTCTCAAGACAAAGCTCGGAATCAGAAAGCTTGAGAGATCACCTGAAGACTGATAGAACAGAATGGACCGCACCTGGGGGTTGGGAGCACCGGGGAGGGGATATAGGGGAGAGGGTTCACTCACTGTTGAGATTCAGCAAGGAGTCGAAGACTTTGCACTGGATTTGCCCGGTACTCTGCGACACACAGGACATCCATAGTCCCTCGTAAATGGCCTGGGCGGTCACGATACTGTCACCCGCATAGGAGTAAATCTTCCACTGGGGCAAGGCAGTGCTGACGATGGAGCCGATCCAGCCCAGGAAGGCCAGGATGAAGCCCAACAGCTGCAGACCGGCGTTGGCCATGACTTGCTCACAGGCGCCCGCACTGGCTCTGGGCTGGCAGGTGTAGACGGCGGGTGACTTTGCGAGTGTTAACTTGGATCTCCCAGAGGTAGCCGGGCCAAGCCGAGGAAGTTACTGCATGCAGCTCTGCTTGCTGCGCCGCCGCTGGAGAAGCGTTAGGTAGGAGTCCAGATCGACGTCCTGGTCGACGCGAGAAGTTGCAGCTGCTCCTAGGGTCAGGGACTGAAACTGAAGATCGGCCGGGCACCGCGATTTAAAGAGGCTCGGGCCGGTCCGGGCGAAGCCACGCGGTGCCCCCTAGCGGTTTCACGGTGGCTCGCACGGGCGCGCCAGGACACGCAGGTGTCTGAGCCGGCCCAGGCGCCCCTGAAGTCTCACCAGGTGAGTCGCGGCATCCAGCATGGGTCTGAGCCGCTGCTTTCCATAGTCCTTTCCCTCTTGGCAGGCTTCTCAGCCCGTTCATTCACTAACTCTACGCTTACCCCCCAAACGCAGCGAAGAGTAAAAATGCAACTTAGGTGGAGTTCTCAAGAGCTTCAGTTTCTCTGTTTTCTCTAGTTTCCCTTTTAATTCCCTTTCCCCCGCCCCGAGACCTTATAAAGGTTATTTCTAGCTACCTCTAACCCACACAAAGATATGCTTTTCTTTGTTCAGCTTCTTGCCCTCTCCACTGCGCTCCTCTGCTGCTCCCATCTTCAAGATAAGAGTCTTCTATGGAAACTGAGACCCGAAGACAAAACGTGCTTTCCATAAAATAATACATCCAGCTAGTAATGAGCACAGTTTTTGCCTCGCTTTGCTTTCTGCTACATGAAATGTACTCTGAATTCCAGCATCAGTTATGGTCCCTTTGAAAATGCAAGTGACTCAATACACACATATACAACACACACACACACACACACACACACACACACACACACACACACACACACAATCTCTTCACCACGAAAGTGTTTCTTACTGCAGCAGTTCATTATCAGAGGGACCTGGCCAGTGTCCCAGTCACATTCAAGGCAATGCATTAATGGATGGATCCTCTGATGTCACTTATTCAGGATTTGTGCGTTAGAGCAACACAATGAGGACTGGGCTGGGATGGAGGAAATCTGGGTTCTGCTTTGTCTTTCACAGTCACTGTCCAGACCACCCCATCATGTTTTGGCTTAGTTGAGCCTTTGGTTTCGCTTATGGGACTCTAAAATCTTTCTTCTTCATAGTTACTTAGAAGTGGTGCTGTGGTTAGGAGCAACTGAAATGTTTTCCCAACTGTTTCTTGTGTGTGGTGAAAGTGTGGTGGGAGGAGAAGTTTTTATGGTTTTAGTGAAAAAGGAAGCTGTTAGGAGGCAAAAATACAAAGAAGAAAACAGGATGTGCTCATACATGTTATCAGAACTGTAACTTAGTGAGAAGGAAGGAATAGTAAAAATGCTTGGAGTGCAATTAGAGTGACGAAGCCTCTGCCTGCTGCCCTCCCCTCTGCTTGGCTGCCTCCAGATTCCGTTTATGAAGATTTAAAGCTAAATGACTTAACTGCCTGGGGGCTAGAGGCTAGCACTAGAGGACACAGCAGGCAAGAATGAAAGTGCTCGAGTTAGAGCAAGCAAGATAAACATAAGCGAGTACCATCCTTCTGTCGTCATCTAAGACCTCACAAAGGCTTGATGTAAACGCAGCAGGGCAAGCTGTGTCCTTGTGGCAGCTCCAGCATCTGGGCGGACTGTCATGCCTACTTCCCAGGTTTAGATGGCTACTCTGTGGGAGCCTGCAATTATGAAGACATAGCAACCACAGGTAACTTTACTCCCCTGATCTGAACTAGCTAGAGAACCAGATTATATACCATATATGTGTCACATACAATAAATGATTCACATGATTGTAACTGTCTTGTTTTAAGGACTAAAACTGTTTTGCAAATGTGGTGTTTGAGTTCAGTAAATAATCTTTCACAAGTGCCTTTTTAGTGTGTATTAGGACCTGGTTCTATCAACCTACAGTTGGCAGGGAATTAGAGGGATGTATTCTGTGGTTAACGGGGCCCCGTGTTTTTGTTTTTGTGCTCCAGGTCTGTGTGAGGCAGATGACTTCACTGCCCACAGCTTTGTGTACCAGGCTCAGGTGAGTGTTCTTGGCTTCTCTGGGACCCAGGTCCGTTGTTGGCATGCTTCTGCTGTCTGATTTTCTGTCCATAGTCTCAGGATGAAGTCCAGGTGAGATAATGGCTCAGCAGAAATCCAGCAACTCAGAGAGAAAACAAACCCCAGCCTGAAGCAGCAACAATAAAGACATCGCTGTGATAAAGATTCTAGAAAGGCTGAAAATGGTGCAAATATTCTGGTGTATTAAGTGGGAAAATCTACGAATCTTCAACTAATTGCTTCACTTATGTCCCAGTTTCTCTTTCAAAGGAAAAGAAAAGAAGAACAAAGGAGGTTAATACCATAAGGGGAACCACGCCTGAAGCTTTATGACTCCAACAGCAGGTGACAGAGCTCAGCACATGTATCATTAGTAGCTGTTGAACCCAAGATTCTTGTTACTAGCTTTGTTCATTTTGAGTGGCAAAAAGAGAGAGAGGGAAAAGAGAGAAACCAGGACAGAGGGTTCCTGTTCGCCGGTTCACTCCCAAAAGGCCTGCCATGGTTAGGGCTGGCCTGAGTCAGAATCTGGAAGCTAGGAATTCAGATCTCACCAGTGGCTGGCAAGAATCCAAGTATTTGAACCACAACTACTGCCTCTCAAGGCTTCCTTTCTAGGTTCTACACAGTTTTCCACTTCCAGTTCTGTACTCCTAGAACTTCATTAAAGGGCTAAACCATGGAAGACTTTCTGAAAAGGAGATGGAGTCAAGACCAGGAGAAGAATGGGGGAATGGCAATGTGATGCCAAATGACTCTTGGTGTCACGCTTCAAATAGTCAACAGAGCGAAGAAAAAAGAAAATCTTGGGTTGGTATTTTCATTATCAAGCATCAAGTAACTTCCATCTTAGGATCTCCTGCCAATATGCAGGCTAGAAGAGCTCTTCAGAAAAATGGGACTGGCAGAGGGGGTATTTCAGCAATAAAATTTGCTATTTTCAGTCATTATAGTCTACTCTGGATTATGGTGGTGGACATTTTGCTTTATCCTCTTGATTGTATGTTTGGCAAAGCTTATCTTTTTAATCATTTTTAATCATTAATCACCGATTCTATTGATCATTGAGTCAAATTGGCAATGGTATTTTACTGTTAATAGTCTTAATGTTATGCTACCAGTAATAGCAAGAGTTCTTCCAAGAACCAGGAGCAGGAAGAGACTCCATGTGTGTTCTGCATCATGCCATCATGGAGCTTCCACCAGGGAACTGATAAAAAGCATTGCTGTAGACTGGAGGACTTGGGACTTGTCTAAGAGTTGGTCTTGTAACCTTGCCTATGAAATCCTGTGGTTTTGAGGTGGTTTCTTTCTATTTTGGGAAATATGTCTTTGTCTGATTGAATGATACACACCACGTTATAGGGACTAATCTATTTTACTCAAAATCTATTGACTTACATGTTAATCACACCTGAAAATATATTTATAACTGTGTTGACCAAAGTACTGGCCATCACAACCTAGCCAAATAGACACATGGAGTTCATCCTTGTGCTAAATAGTGCTTAGTGATTTAGATACCAATGATCTCATTTACATGTATTTACTTAGCACCCAAAACAGGCAGTAAGGCAGGTAACTAGCATTACAGATAAGGGAACTGAGGCTTGTATAACTGATGTCTCTTGCCTCTAATTATACAATTCATGAAGGACTGTGTTGACATCCAAACTCAGTCCATGTGGCTCCCAGGCCAGGCAGCTCATAGCCTGTATAATGCTGTAAACATCTGCAACCTACAGATGTTTGTCTCTTACCATCGTGACTCACTACACCACCTGCTGTGGTGGGAACTACAAATTGAGTCTTTACTACTCTGAAATCAGCATCCTCAGGACACCATAAGTGTTGAATAACTAAGTGAATGAGTGACTAGATGGATGAGTTGATGGAGAAAAAATATCTATTCTTTTTTTAAGAGGCATCTCAAATATTGAACACACAATTATGAATGAAAACAGCTTAGATATTCAAGGACATTCTGGATTTTGAGGGGGAAGATAAGATTAAACTGCAAAGAAATAGCATGCCACAACGATCATAATTTTGACAGAACATAGCATGTAATTCTACATTACATTAGGTGTGACATTAGGCAAATTAGTTCATTTTCTGTACTTCATTTTCGCAATATTTTCAAAATAAAATGAATGCATTCAACTTACATTGCTGTGTAAAAGAAATGAAGTTGACTGATATAATATGGTGAATTGTTGAGTCCTATACATGGAACAGGTGATTATCCACTGACAGCAATATGGTGGCTACCTGAGTGAGCACCTCATTGACATGAAATAGAGTGGCTGTACGCTGGATTCCGTCATGCCATGCAAAAATGCTGTAAATAAAGCTCCAGCTGCATAACACAAAGAGTAGTCTAGGCAGAGAAAAGAACTTGCCTGAATATAAATGTAATTCAACCATAAAACAGGATGAAAGCCAATCACTTGTGAGGATATGGATGGAATTGGGGGCTATGCTAAGTGCAATGAAAGGGGTATAAACAGTGTATGCTTATGTTTTTTACAAAACCTAGAGAAAAGAAATTTGAATGTTGTCATCAGAAAGAAATTATAAAGGAATGTCTGAGGAGATATCTTATACTGATTTGAGAAGGAAACAATGTTTATTTGTATCAAAATGTCCCATGGTTTCTCATAAATATATACAATTGTTATGCAGCAGTTAAAATGATTAAATTTCTAAGAAATTAAAAACTAACATGAACTGTTTTGAATGTTTATCACACTTAGAAATTACTGTTTCATACAATAGAAATATTTTTGTAGTGTTTTGTGCCATTATTTCCCTTAAAAATACAAAATTTATAGAGGAGAGTTACAATATAGTGAGTGATATCTCAGATTTGATCTGAGCGTGCATTGTGTTCAAATTAGTCTTAAATTAGTTTTAAGGTTTGCAATATAAAAGCCTTTTTTTTCTGAAAATTCAGATTATTTTAGATCAAAATAGACAGCAGTACCATGCAAGCTACAGAAAGATTCTCTATTGTCCAGTTTCTCCACAGTTTCTGCTATTCCTGCTTCATTAATTAGCTCATCTTACTTCTTTCTGGTTCTATAGTCATTTTGTATTAATATTTTAAAGCAAGTGATATAATTGGTAGAATTGATAGGACTTTCATGCAATGTTAAGGAGTGAGGACTTTATTAAACAGTAGACAATAAAGAGCTGTCATGGGATTTGACCTCCAGACTGGCACAGATTGGTGTTTTAGAAAGATGTTTCTATGTAACAGCATAGTTCAAAGCTAGCTTAATAAATACCCTCTGGGAAGAACACAGGAATGGGTAGTGAAGAGGATTGGAAAGAGATTGAGATAGGGACATGGAGACAGAAGACTAAACCCACCCAAGTGGATGGAGATGACTTATATGAGTCTCTAAGAATGTGTTTTTAAAATATGTATGGTGAATAAAGAGCAAAAGTAGGTTAAAAGATTCTGAAATATTTTGTTCAATAGTGGGAACCAGAGGCAAGGCACAATAGCCTAAATGGCTAAAAGTCCTCACCTTGGATTCGCCAGGATCCCATATGGGTACTGGTTCTAATCCCAACTGTCCTGCTTCCATTCCAGCTCCCTGCTTGTGACTTGGGAAAGCAGTTGAGGATGGTCCAAAGCCTTGAGACTGTACCCATATGGGAGACCCAGAAGAAGCTCCTGACTTCTGCCTTCAGATCAGCTCAACTCTGGCTGTTGTGGCCATTTGGGAAGTGAACCAGTGAGTGGAAGATCTCCCTCCCTGTATTTGCTCCTCTCTCTTTATATATATACATATATATATATATATATACACACACACACACACATATATATATGACTTTGCAATGAAAAATAAATAAATCTTAAAAAAAAAAAAAGAAAAAACCTGGAACCAGGTCCTGTACAAACAGCTTTGAATGGAAAACATAACTCTGACTCCTCCCTCAGTTTTACTCGTTTCACTGATGAAGAACTTACATAACAATACAACATTTAATGTGGCTCCTTTTTAAGAGATTGTCAAGGAAAATTATATGTTTTGCGATGTTAGCTTATAAGATGTAACTATTATATTGTGTTGGAAGAGCAATGAGAATTGAAAGAGGAACAAATGAGGTGGAAGAAAGGGTATTAGAGATTATTTCTCACTGTATGTTTATGCCCATCATTAACTGAAGCAAGGGTGATTTAGGCTCCCCCCTCCACCCCCAAGGACAACAGGAGGATCTTAAAACTAGGAGCAATTTCTGATAAGATTTGAATTCTGGAATATCACTTCTAAAGACAAAAAAGGAGTCAGGAGGGGATTGTGGAGAGATACTACAATACATTCCAATTCAGTGACCATAACTTGTGGGCGAGAAATATCAATAGAAATATCAATTGGGAAATGTCAATGAAAAGATATAATATAGTAAGATAATGGTTTTGCAGGGTATTGGTATGTTACAAGACTCAACTTTTTCCCCATCACTTAATATGAAGGAATGTAACATTCTCTGAATTCCACTTGCATTAGGTAAATGTCCCCTAATTTGAGAACATAATAGCCAGCATTTATTTATTGATGTCTCATGACATACTCACTGTTCCAAGTACTCCCTTTTAAAATAGGCAGAAATATGAATTGTATTTTTTAACCAAATTCATTATATCACTGTCAAATGTTGCTGCTAAGCAGTGAACAATCACATGATTATACTAACTATATTACTTCATCTTAGTAATTAATAGTGCCTCATCTGCCAAATGATGCTCACTGAATGTATATAATGAGGCAGTTGAAGCATTCAATGTAGTAAGAAATGGCTGACATCTTTGCATGTGGTTCCATGTTTCTGACATACCAATCACAGCGTGCTTCATGTGCAAAATGAGAATATCAGTGTCATCACTGACACCACCCGGTAGAGGTAAGGTTGCTAGATACAACGCACTAGGGAGAGGGCTTGGCGCACGGTAAGTGCTCAAGGACCCTTAGCTCTTACAATAATTGGTGCAGGAGGAAGATATGAGGGCCTGAACTCATAAGGTGAAGATGAATGTAATGAAGCAAAACATTTCATAATTTTAGAACCTGACTTATTGTGTCAAATGACGAAGCAGAAATAACGAAAATCAAATAATTCTTAGAATATAATTGAAATGAATAGAAATTAACTTTCAAAGGTCCGTACGTGTATACACACACTTCAACCTTCAGACCGAAAGCTTAACTATGAAAATGAAATTTGCCTCTGTTTGTCTTCTCCACCACCTAGCTTGTCCTCCCACGGATGAAAACCTTAGGAAAGACTGTTTATTGTGTGAAAGTTGCACAACTGAGAGGTCGATGTGTGATTTTGAAGAATAGGAAGAGGGCAAAGAGCGTAACATTGCAAAACACTGATAGTTAAGAATGAATTTGAGACTCATTCTTTTACTCTGATCTACGATGCTTCCCATGTATGAAGTCAGGGCCAACGCAGGGGAGCAGTGGTTTGGCTGAATACCACTGCCCTCGCTGATGAAGACACTGAGCTGGCCTAAATTCAGCTGCGAAGATTTGATGTCTTCTCCCTACTATCTTCATCCCCTGCCTTGAGTTAGTCGTGGTTGCCACATTCCATGAGATTCATTAAATATTTACTGAGCTCACAGTTTACAACGTGGCTATTAAGTGTTGTTTAATGAAAATAAAAATTTTAATCCAATTTCCTTATTATACTTGCCGTATTTAAAGGGCTCAATCTCACTATTAATTCTGTGCTGGTCATAGCAGGTAGAGAGTATTTCATCATCTCCTATATGTCTCTATATCACCATATTAGAGGGTTTTGGTCCCATGATTTGATCAAGTGCTTCAATGTCTATAGCTTTTGAAATTCTCTCATTTTATGATGTATTTATTTATTTGAATAGCAGAGTCACAGAGAGAACAGAGGAAGAGAAAAAAAAGAGAGATGAGAAAAGAGAGAGATCTTGCATCTGCACAGTTTACTACCCAGATGACTGAAGCAGCCAGGGGTGGACCAGGGTGAACACAGAAGCCAAGAGCTTCTTCTGGGTTTCCCAAGTGAATGGCAGAGTCCATCATCTGCTAATTTTCCTGGGACATTAGCAGCAGACAGTATTGGAAGCTGAGCAGCCAGACGTGACATGGTGGTAATATGGATGTTGGAATTGCAGATGGAAGCTTTTCATGCTATAATACAATTATGACCTCACATTTTTCTACTTATATTCTTCAAAACAGAATAACTTCATTCTCTATGTGTACCACAAATTTAGTGGCTGCAGGCTGCAGTTAAAAAAAAAAACAGTTTTGCAGTTCTGAGGTTCAGAAAATCAAACTGTCTCACTGGGTTGAATTAAGGTATCCAAACTAATATCTGCTGCGTGGGCTCTTCTCTTTTCTGGATCTGTATATTCTGGAGGCCATTGATATTTCTTGGTCAATTGCTCCATCCTCAAAGCCAGCAGCTTTAACAAATCTTCCATGAACCCATCTTCCCAGTTCTCTTCCTGTTTATCTTGCTTCCCTCTTTCACTTCCCAAAACTCTAATAACACAACTCCCTAAACAATCTAAAGTAACTTGCATATTTCATGGCTAATAAATGAGAAATCTTAATTTCATTTACAGTCTAAATTTCTCTGTTTTTATATAACATTATGTATCTGTAGGTTTGTGTTATCAAGAAACAGTATTGGGAGGCAGAGGCCATTATGCTGCCCATCATAAGTAAATATTGTATACTGAAGTTCAACAATTTTTCCCTGAAGGAAGAAGTTATATAAATATATTAGTTCTTCATATATTACTGAGTTGATGAAACTCTAAGAATAGTACCAGGAAATAAGGCCTAAAAGCCTAAAATCTTAAGAGGTTACATGAAGGAACTCATGGATGAGTGAGAGAATAACACACTGACTACCTTCTAAGACACAAAATTGGTAAATAAAGGACGCTGCAGAAATACTAGTCAGGAAGATAAGGCTTCTCTTTAATGTGTCGGTCTCTATAATTTTAAGTTATTAAAATTTATTACTAAATTTAAGTTCTGTAGGTGGATGGAAACAGCTACAATGCTACCTTTAAAAGGTTGTGGAAAAAATTAAAAAGTGAGCTCATTTTACTAAAAAAAATTCTGTATTATTTTTTCAGAACATACATTTCTCAAGTGTATTAAAGATACTTTGCATGTGTGAATTTCATGTATTGCTTCCAAAAGAAGCTGATTTCAATTCAATTTTTTTAAAGATTTATTTTTTTTTTTATTGGAAAGGCGGATATACAGAGAGGAGAGACAGAGGGGAAGATATTCCGTCCGATGACTCACTCCCCAAGTGAGCGCAACGGCCGATGCTATGCCGGTCCAAAGCCAGGAGCTTCTTCCAGGTCTCTCACACGGGTGCAGGTTCCCAAAGCTTTGGGCCGTCCTCGACTGCTTTCCCGGGCCACAGGCAGGGAGCTGGATGGGAAGCGGATGCTGGGATTAGAACCTGCCCCCATATGGGATCCCGGGCGTGCAAGGCGAGGACCTTAACCACTTGCGCCACCGCGCCAGGCCCTTTAATTCAATTTTAAACTCATCTTTTTGAAGGACTCATATTTCTAAGATGCCTTGCAACCCTCAAAAACATTTTTTTTTTTGAGTAAGATAACATGAAAAATTAGGTTTCAATATCACTATCAATACTAATAAATACTAATAAATCACCATGGTTGCCGAAATTAAAAGAAGATAGCACATATTATAAGATTAAAGAGATAATTATATCAAGTACAAAATCACATGTTTTAATTTTTGATGGAAGGTATGTTGTGGCTTCAGAGATGGAGAAATTGGCTGAGAAAAATGAAACTGAGCCCAGAAACTGTGATAATATACCCTTTTCTCTACTAAGGTCAAGAGAGAAAGAGGAGGAGCCAGGGAACATTGGTAGCTCCAGTTCAATCAGCTGACCCTAGCCATTAATACTAAACATGTTTTAAAACTCTTCATGTTTCTCATTTATTTTAGCTTGAGGTTATGAAGAAAAGAAGAGCATTAATGAAATTTTAAGAGCTATTATCTTATCAAAGATTATAAGACTCTATACAGATAAACCTTTGGACTCAACAAAGTTCATCAACAACGGACCCTGTCTGGGGTGGTGGCCTGTGCATCTGCAGCAGCTCCCTGCAAGCTCATCCCACAGGAAGTAGAGATTCCTCCCCATCACCACCACAAAGCAACTAGGAAGGGAGAACATTTGTTACTTGATAATTATTTATTTGAAAGAGAGAAAGCATCGTTCATCCTTTTATTCACTCCTCAAAGGCCACAACAGCCAATGCTGGGCCAGGACAAAGAAGGAGCCAGGAATTTCATACGGGTCTCCCATGTGATTGCAGCGGCTACTGACTTGGGCCATTGTTTGCTACTTTCCCAAAAACATTACCAGGAAACTGGATTACTGAATCTGAAGTGGAGCAGCCAGGACTTGTGAAATTTCACAGGACAGGTCTATGTGAAATTCTGGAAGTGCAAACGGTGGCTTAAGCCATTATGCCACAACACAGACTCCCTAGGAGGTAATTTTAAAATGAAATACATCTTGGGTTTATAAACCCTAACTAAATCATATTTTAATTATCTCCTTCCTTCAAAATGATGTTAACCCTAAAAATCACTACTCTTATAAATCTTGGAATTCCTGATAGTATAAATATGTTGACAAATCAGCAGTAACAACACCAGGCATTTTCTGTATGTTTTTCTGTCTCCAATCTTTGCCAACTATATACACCAGATAGTGTGTATGCTTACACACAATTTCTTCTGCTTTTACGCAGCTGTAGAAAATCAGAGGACAGAAAGAGAATGTGACTAGTGTGGTAGATTCTGTAAGTTACCATTCCATTTTCTTTATTAGGAGAATGACACACTAACTCCCCATGAGTTCCTGGGGTCACCAGTTGACAATTTACTTCGCCAGCAGCAATGAACAGAACTCTTGATTATCAAGAGATGTATCATCAGGAGATGTTTGAAATTACATAACTTTCCACTTCAGCAGGGGCAGGTGACCAGCTGGCGTGTTTGGACAAGGTATTATAGTAGAGCCCTTTTGAAGTTAGGCAGCAGTTACCTCTGTGAACAGTTGATACTCTAGGTCATTATGAGTTCAGGAAGAGGATTATTTTCTCTGAAATAATTTTCTATTCTTTGATTTTTCCTTTCTTTAATGTGTATCTTGTAGCAGTCCCTGAGTAAAGAGCTTGCAAAGGATTTTCTTCTGAAACTCTGCTTTTATCAAACCACTCTGAGAGTTGCTGCCAGAAATATTTTTCTGCCTACACACTAGATTTTATCCTGGAAATGAATCAAGTCCAGATGTTCGGCAATGAAGTTCCCATCCTAGAGTATTCATAGTTCCTTGGATGCAGCAATGCAACTGCAAATTTAACGGAGATACACTAGCTTTTGATATGTCTTCAACATTTACGAGAATGAGGGAAAATAATAAGGTGACAGAATATGAATTGGGTGGCTGTTGTTGAATGCCTTTTGGTGCGTTTAGGAAAGAAAATGACCATATTAATTTAACATTGGGTGCAAAAGTCACACGGTTTCCTTGGAAGTCTTTAAAGAGATTCTTATTGCTTGAAGCTGGAAGGCATACCGAGCTAGTGAGCTGTCATAGGATTTAGTTATGAGAGGAGCAGAACTCAGAGAAGGCTAGATTTGTTACCAGTGCAAGACTCTGGATACTGTGATAAACCACAAGTGTGTGCTTTAGGACTGAGAGATTAACCAAAACAGTATTTGGTGACCTGCAAATGATCTGAATCACACCAGTATACTCCCTCGGATGTAAAAGTTTAAAAGATTGCATTTCATGCAGTTTAGTATGTAAAAAGAATAAACTGCCGTCAATGAAAATACCACACTGAAAAATTTAACGTGGGATGAGAAAAGCTGTCAGCTTCAATTTGGGTTCTGAGCAGGAAAGGACATGTCCTACCCACATGGATCCTTTGATTCAATAGATCCAATTGTGACGCAAGAATTATCTTTTGGATACAAAGACATATTATGGAGTCCATTGCAAGCCCTGACAAAAGATTTAATGTAGTTTTGGAGCAAGGCCACAACATCTGCAGCAGAGAACACTTTAAAAAAGCAGCTACTGGAATGCTACTGGAAATGGAGGGGAAATACTTGACCAAGGAATATCAAGTAACTATCAGATAAGAGCTGCTCACCATGAGCCGAGGATCAGCAGACCTACCACATCATAAACTCAGGCAGCCCCCAGAAGCAAGTATTGATAAAAAGGAAGCCGTTCATCTTGAACCACTCCTAAGTCAGTGCAAATGTCACCAGTGAGATGGAGGAAAAAGTATCTTAGACTCCAAAATCATCATCAGTTTTTTCAGATACTCTCACTGAAAAGCCTTATGACTTGCTAACAGATGAAGAAAACAGCTGTTGGTCTGTGGATGGTGGAGCCTAGTATGTTGCTGTTTTTCAAATATGAACTACTGGTAAATATAGGCGCCTCTCTGGAAGCTCTGAAATATAGCAGTAATGGAATAATGAAAAATTGTAGTTGGGTATTTTGGGTCAATGTTTTTTCATCTAATAATATCAAGAGAAAAAGTGATTAAAAAATAATACCATATTACTGCAGGGGCTACATTCTAAAGCCCCTAGTGCATCTCTAAAACCAAGAGTAGCATGTAAAATGCATACAACATATGTGTATTATGGATTTTTTTCTGTACTCAAGTTTAATGGATTTTCTGTATTTCTTAAGCATTTATTACAAAATGTAGCTGTATATTTTGCAGTTTGAGGTATACTACTGGAATTATTAGAAATTATTTCTTTTCTGTCTCCAGAATTTTGGACATTCTTGGGGGATTTTGCTGGCCATTAGCATGGGCTGAATCAGAAGTGAAGCAGCTAGGACCCCACCCAGCACCCAAATAGGATACCAACATGACCTGATCTGCTCACCACAGCACCAACCTCGGATTTATTCTTATGATAAACTGTATAAATCTCAGCATGGACTCTTTTCTTCTTATATTAAGTCAAAAGTTTATCTTTTCACTTGAACACTTTGTGGCTCCTCCTAGATGGATCCAAAGTGCCAATCTTACCATTCTTACTTGTATTTCTGCACTGCTGTTAAGTAAAGTAAGGGCTACTTACGTACAGGAAGTGGCATACCTTGACAGTAGATCTGGTAACCAAGAAAGCTGTTCAGTGATTCACAGGCAGGCAGTGGACAAGCATCAGTCACTGGACAAAAGGTTGATTCACATGCTGGTTGAGACAGAGTAGGATTTCATATGCTACTCAAAATGCTGTACAATGTAAAACCTTAAGTTATTTCTTTCTGAAAATTTCTGTTTTGCATTTTCAGACCATTGTTTACTAAAGAAAACTGAAATCGTAGAAGGCAAAGCTACAAAGAAAAGAAGGCTACTGTATCCATGAAAGCGTGGGTGATGATTAATGGCTTGCCTGGCTTCCTTTGGCCTAAAAGAAAAACAAATGTCAAATTAGTGGCAGTGAGTTCCATGATTAACCAACAGGAGAAAGAAGCTACTATCAAAGAAGTACAAAACAATGAAGTGTGGAGAATAGTTAGTCTAACAGGATATTAACCAAACTCTATACAACTGAATAAGCTCAAAAATGCAAAAGATAAAGGAGCACAGGTGGAGAAAATCTGTGGACATCAAATCCTGGGCTCTTCTCCCGAGAAACTGATAAAGCTAATGCCAAAGCCAAATGTGCATCTTATGCAAAAATTAATTCCTATGCTGCGGCCCTGACATGAAACCATCTTTTGAGGAAAACAGCAGATACTTAGCAGTGAGGTGATAAAAAATGGATTTCTCTAATCTTGACAAAGGCAAAAGTTCATCTTGAGTTACCTTTGCTATCAGCCAATTTCACATGAAAGTATTCACAGGGAGATATATTTGATGTAAGCCCATCTTAAACTATCCCAGAATAGGAAACTGATTACAGAAAGGAAGGCATGACTGTAGGAATACTATGAAGGGATCCTCTGGTCTAATGATGTATTGTATCACCTGGAGGTTTTCTGTCCCCAAATAAAACAGAGATCCTCTTACAAGGTGGTAGTTCAGTACCACCTTGGAGGAGACACCATGAAATAGGAGCACCCACCATCAAGGGAGCATCAACTTTATCACAATACCAGGGTCATGATGTGGTGCTAGGTCTACAAGAGACAGAATCTATGAGTTTAGATGGAAGAGGTATGGGCCTACGTCACTGTACTCCATGGTGTGAGTGGGGGACTTTGTGTTTCTGCTCCCAACAACTTTAGAACTCACAGGTTTAGAAGTCCTTTTGCACACAGAAGGGATGTTTTCACTGAGAAACACAGCAAAAGCCTTACAAAGTTATAGCTTATAACTGGACACTTTTTAAAAGAGAGCAGGGGGGCCTAGCATTGTAGCTTGGTGGCAAAAGACCTCGCCTTGCATGCACCAGGATCCCCTATGGGTGCCGGTTCTGATCCCAGCAGCCCTGCTTCCCATCCAGCTCCCTGCTTGTTGCCTGGAAAAGCAGTTGAGGACGGCCCAAAGTCTTAGAACCCTGCACCTGAGTGGGAGACCCAGAAGAGGCTCCTGGTTCCTGGCTTCGGGTTGGCGCAGTTCTGGTCATTGCGGCCACTTGGGGAGTGAGTAATCAGAGGAAAGATCTTTCTGTCACTTCTCCTCTATGTATATCTGGCTTTCCAATAAAAATAAATATTAAAACAAGCAAAAGAGCAGGAAACAAAGAAATATCTTAATAACCACATCATGTGGACTATGATATCTTAATATGAACCAGATTTCTTTATTTTGATTATCTAACACAGTAGGATTATCTACCTAGTAGGAACAAAGAATAATGCTTTTGGCTCTTGAATAAACCACAGGATATCTCTTAACATTGCCAAATTTTAGTTACAAATTGACAAGTATAGCAATCATTATCTACGAATGTCATGGTGACTGTGAAATCAGTCTTCTCCGGAATGAGGGTCTGAATTACCCCGTGAGACAAGCTGTGTAGACTAACTCAAATTCTAACAGATGGTTAAGAAGAATTTAAAATTGTAGCTGAAGGAAAAAACAAGTATTGTTTAGAATTTTGAGATGAATTTCCCTGGAGAGCATTGCATTCATCCTAAGACTAAATGAGAAGGGCTCTGTAAGAGAAGCAAGTGTATCTGAGAAGTTCCAGTGATTAACATAAGCACTTCGGCTATCTCTGAGTTCCTGCAACTTGACTGGTGTGGACTTTCCCAGTTGCATATTGGCTGGTAACTGATTAAGTTGGCACCATTCTGTCTAACATTACCCTAAGCTGACTGACATTACTTCACCCAGAAATGTGTGAGACATTAAAATGCTCATTTCCCAAGATGTCATCCTGCAACCAACGGTTGCAGGGATATAGCCGTACAGTTCTTCTTTGTGTGGACATTGAAATCTTGGGTAAAAAGCTAAGTTCTAGAGTTCCCTATGGGGTCAGATTGTCAAGGAGAGGAAGGGAGGGAGAAAAGAAATATCAGTATGTTGTCAAAATTGTATCTATGAATTGTATTGAATCTATTAACAGCTGAAAAAGAAAATTAAAGAAAAAGAATTGATTCCAAACTCTCCTGAAGTCACCTCCTTGAATGGTTCCATGCTTTGAGTTGTCCTGCCAGCCCTTCTTTCTTATAGATCTCTACAAGAGCATTCCCTCCATAAATTGCTTGGACAAGACTGCCTGCTTAGTATGAAGCTTCTGAGCCCAATGATCCGGCTCAGCTGGGCATGGTGACAGCCTGTTTCTCTATCAGCAACACAGGCTTATCTGGTGGCTCTTTCCTGTATCCACACCTCTCCTCCCAGGCACTAGTACAGGCTCTCTGCCCATTCCCTTTCCAGACATTGCTGCAGTGTTTTGTTCCTGCTGATTAGCCTGGAAGCTTTATCATTCCACAGAGTGAAAAACATTCTGTACATCTTGCTCAATTCCCCTATTTGTGTCTGACAGTGATTTCTTGTCATAATCCTGACTTGCAAAGCAGGAGAAAGCAGGGAAGGTTACCATCAGATTTACATTCAGCAAGATCAACCTGGCAGCAGTGTGGAGTGATTATGCAGAAGGAAAGTCTTTGTGCAAAAAAGGTTCTTTAATAGGTGAGGACAATAATTGGGAAATAAATGAAAAAAATACAACTTCAATAAGAAGATAGCTTGTTGGGATACATTTACAAAATAGGTAGACAGTAAAATAGATTTAATGATTAAAATGTCTTACTTTCCTTACAAAATTGAAACAACATATATTGTCTTCCAAATACATCTTCAAAAATGATTACTTTCTTACTGATATTATTACTGATATTATTATTTCTTACTGATATTTATTACCCTTTAGAAGCTTATTGCTAAAGCCATATATGTTTAAATATTATTCAATTTTATAAGAGAAGTCCTATCATTTCTATCATTTGTCACAGCACAAATGAACCCCTAGGATGTAATGCTAAGTGATATAAGACACAAAAAAACATCATGATGTCACTTATATATAATGAACATTTGAAAAGATAGGATAGTGCATTGAGTAATAATGAATAGAATTAGAATGAATAAATAACACAGTGGCTACCAAGATTTAGAAAGAGTGAGAGGAAGAAATGGAGAGTTGAGATGTAGTTACACAAAGCCATTGCAGCTGGAGCTGTGGCGTATTGTGTAGAGCTGCTGCTTGAAGCACTGGCACCCTATGTGGCACCGTTTCACGCCCCAGCTGCCCCACGTTCAATCCAGCTCACTCTTAATGTACCTGGGAAAGCAAAGGAAGATGGTACAAATGCTTCGGTTCCTGCATTCAGAGGGGAGACCTCAAAGAAGCGCCAGACTCCTGGCTTTGAGCTGGCACAGTTCCACTGTTACAGCATCTTGAGGGGTGAAGCAGTGGACACAAACAAAAATTAATAAACCATTTTTCGAAAAGTAAACCAAAAAGCAAATAGAGATGATTCCATATAAAACTAAAGACCATAGTCAATAGCAGGTATTCTATTCAGAATATTGGCTACATAAACAGATTATTTCTGATCTTAATACAGGGGAAGATGGCCAATCACATGAGGTGATGGATAATGATATTTTGGTTAACTGTATGAAACACTTTACTTTACATACATATTGAAAAAGATCATATTGTACGTTTTAAATGCATATAACACACTTTATTTTAAAAGTCATTAAAATAAAATAAAATATTCAAGGATTATGATAGCATTTCTTAGTAAATGGTCATCAATTTATTATTATAAAGTGCAGGATTATTTAATGGTTATAAATAGGCACTATTTTCAAAGAAACTATATCTTAAACATCTCTGTGTAATATCTTAAAATTAAAAAGAACCCATATGTAGATTTTTAGTCATGAGTTTCCCAGGGGATATACTTTCTGATCCTGTTCCATATTGTTATTGTAATTATATGTATATAAAAATATAATTTTAAACTTTATTAAAATTTGGATATAAAGCACATCTAGATTGCTAATTTTTAACTTTTATGAGTACAGGTGAGTAAGGCACAAAGGATATGTCATATATAGATTTTATGAAATAAATGATGCATATTGTATTACATATTAAGTATTTTATGTGTATACATGTGAAAACATGCTAAAATAATATTTCTATATTATTAATTATGTCATTCTAAGTTTTTATTTTGACAAGACATTCAGTCAAATCATGAAATTATCTCTTGTCATTCTAAAATGAGTAGCATAAATGAAGGTGTGGAATGTAAAGAAATGATTAATGATATGAAAGAACATATGGCTAGAGTATTGGTTACGTGAGAATAGGCATCTGAGGAGCGATCTAGAAAAGCCTGGCCTGTGCAATGGAGGAGGCCTTCTTGCCCGCGAGAAGGACAGGCTTGGGGTTTAGGATGTGTTGATGACAGGACCCTGATCCAGTCTTCAGATTGATTGATTGAACTGAGTTAATCCCAAGTAGTCAGAAGTGGAACTCTAAGAAAGATGTTATGTCTTTGCATATTTGGTTAACAAAGAGTGTGGGAAAAAGAATCAGAACTCGGGAAAGGAGGAGAAAGTTAATTAACTTTATTGTTTACATTGGATTTTGTTGATTTAAGGGGTAAAGGGCTCTGGTAAAAGCAACTCTACTTCACCCTGCCCAAAACAGTGCTGACACTGTTGGCTTAATCTGTTGTTTTAGGTGCTGATCTTTGTTATCTTTCTAACTTACTGGCACCGGAGACATAGATTTGACAGAACTCCCAGAAGCAGGCAGACAGCATTGTGCTGGGGGAGAGCATTACCAGGTAATAGGATTTTCCATTAAGTTTCTGTTGCTTCTGTGATGCATCACAGTTTAGGGAATTTCTCTTTTCCTACTCAGATCACACATTCGTTGCACTTCAGGAATTTGATTTTTCCTCCCATGGTTGCACATTCTCTCACTGCTCTTAAGGAATTCGAGCTACTTCCCATCAGTTTTGAATCACCATGTGTGGCAATCCTCATGAAGCTGCTCTCATCTCAGCTTTACTATTATTATTATTATTAATTATTATTTTACTTCTGTAAACAAGTCTGATACTTTTCCAAGTTCTGTTCCTTCTATTGTATTATGTCTTATTCATTTATCATTTATTTCAAACAGCTCTAGCTCCATCTATCTTCAATGTAAGGGGCATGAGGTGATGGGAAGCTTTGAGCAGTAAATAAATTATAATCACAGTTTTGTCATTGACAGCTGTCCAGTTTTGAATAATTGCTTTACCTCACCTGTTTTCCAGGTACTTATTCATGAAATAGGGTAGGAACATGTAATGAATGCGCCTGCATTATTTCCTTCTTTAAGTTTCTTATTTTTAATTTCACACAGGAGCCCTCCAGCCTACCCCTCTGTCCTCCCATGAAGTAATGACTGTACATTTCTTACAAATTCAGTACATTTCATTTCACTAGTTGTATTCATTTATTTGTATAGTACGTATGTACTCAACCAGAATCTTTCTGATTCTAGACTAAGAAAATCAGGACAACCGCTTAGAATGTCCCATGTTGCCAGGAAAACAAATGAACATTGGCAAGTGTGATGAAAATAGCAGAAGACAAAAAAAAAAAAAAAATCTCCTGGCAAGTCTGAAGGATGATTGTGCCCTGGTCATATTTGCATGTTAAACATTTCCATGTGGACTGATAGTGATAACTAAGTTTCATTTCATGCGTTTTAAAGACAAAACTATAAATTCTCTAGCACAAAATAGTCCTATTTAATCCTCACAGGTATACTAATTTTTTAGAGGTACTCCAACAGATTGTCACAATCTGAGTCACTTAAAATACATAATTAATATAATATAAATAACGTAAATAGAAATAAATATATTGTATCACTATTCCAAGCTTAGAATGTTGAAATCAAAATGCCAGATAAACTGTGCTCTCTCTGAAGACCCGAGAGGACATGCTTACTGTCTTCCTAGCTTCCATTGGTGACATGGCCCTTCTTACGATGGACAGGCATCACTCCAATCTCAGCCCCTGACTTCAGCAGCTGCCCTTGTCTCGCATCTTATCTCTGTCCATGTTTCTGTGTCCAAATGTCTCCTCCTTATGAAGATACTGACCATTGTATTAGAGTGTATCCTAAACAAAGGCAACACTATTGCTTACTGCTTCCATAAGAATTCTCTTTACAAATAAATTAACATTCTGAGTTTCTAGACTATTAAGAGAAGCTTGGAGAACAGTGTTTAATCTTACAGAATATTCTTAGAGATATTAACCCAACTTTATCAGGAAGAAAATCAAGTCACTTTCAAGTTCTAGAAAATGTCTGAGATCACTAATCTAGTATATGGCAGAACTGGACTGGGACGGAGATCGATAAGGAAAGTTTTTTTTTTATGTGCATTTATTTATTTTTATCTACCTGAAAAAGAGAAAGAAGAAGGGAGCAGGAGATCCAGAATAATAAAATAATCGTTACCAATAGATTCAGTCCAAAAACTGACATGTCCTTTCATCCTTCCTCAAATCTGTGTGTGCCTACACTGCGTCAGGTACTGTTGGACATATTAACCACACGGATGTGGAGAAGACAGCATTTCTACTCTCATGGAAATGGCTTCCTGATGAGGGACACAGACAATGAACAGAAAATAGATCATTTCAAACAGAAGGTAGTGCTGTACAGACTGTAAAAAGGGCAGGATCCAGATCTAAGTGAGACTGGTAGAGATTGCCCTCTTCTGTTCGGTTGGCTTGAGCAGGCTTCTCAGAGATGGTGACTGCTGCATTGAACCAGGAAAGGCAGCGGGAGAAGCAGCTGACTCATGGAGTTAAGTGTATGACAGCCCAGAGGTGGTAATGTACTTGTAGCTTGTGAGGGACAAAAGACCAACACAGCTGGAGCACACAGTGAATTTAGGGCAGGAGTGAGATAATACAGGGTGAGACTGGCTGCCAAGGAAGCTGTGTTGTGTGTGTGCATGTGTTTGTGCAAGTGCATGTTTAGAGGATTATATTTTTTACAAAGATGTGTACACACACACTCACCCAACACACTACACACATTGGGTTGTATGTAATTTAAAGCCATTGGGATAGAGGATATTGTTCAGACAGCAGAGTGAGAAACCAAAGCCTTTGAAACAAGGCTGAAGTTTTTAAATTCCATGGAAGTGAGCTGCTTGGATAGAAAGAAAAACATGTGCTTTCAAGCCTGTCTCTCCATAAAAATGAAGGCTATTCCTCTTTATTAAGCAAAGTGTTTTATTCACAATTGTGTGAAAGAATATTTCACACATTGATTTCAACTAAGGGAAAAGCAATTGTAAGATAAGGCTCCCATTTGTGGTATTTCACCAATGACACCAACTCTTTATTTTTCCTAAATCCATGATTTTGCTGTGTGATGTTGATATCCACTTCCCACACACACACTCAAAAAAAATAGTAGTTTTTTAAGATTTGATTTGCTTATTTTCAGGCTTTTGTTGTGTGATTTGTTTTGGCCAGTAGCTTGAGGTGGAAGGCACACAGCAGTTCTGAATGTGGACTCCATGAGCCTTGCACTCTTGCCATCATGTTGAGGATTTGTCCAAGCTAGACCCAGCATGAGGATGCATTGGGCAGATTGCGGCTATCACAGCTCTGCTGGTCCATCCTGCCCAGAGCAGTGCCCACAGCTTAAGTGCAGGTATGAGTGGGTCCGGCCTAGATCTCTCTAATTGAGCCAGCTAACACACAAGCATAGGAACTACAATACTGAAGGATTACTGTAAAAGCAACTGGAAATGGAGGTGGAACGACTATAGTAACTAACTGATTGAGCATTCATTTAACATGAGTTTCTAGTTGAACAGGTTGTGAGGTCATGAGGAATTGATAGGTAGGTTAGAGCAGAATGTGGGGAAAAGCAGTCATCCTCTAAATCTAAGAATATTTCAATATTTGATGAATGTTTGAATGTTATAGTCAAATCCATTAGGAATATCTGCAGATTTGTGTTAGAAAGAAATAGGTTTTTTGAGATAAGTTCCTTTTTATTACCTCAATAAATCTCTTTAAATTGACCCATAGTGTGGGATAAAATGATAAAACTTTTCTGCCTGAGAAGCACATTTTAGTTTAAGAATCATAATTAAAACAGTATCATGTAAACCACTTTATAGGTGTTAGATTATTACACTATTAAACTATTTTTCCATCTAAAAGGTATAAAAAATTCACTCACTGTTAAAACCAGAGAAAAGTATATTTTCACAAGCATTTTTAAGAATTGTTAATTTTTATTTTAAAATGTTAAGAAATGTATTTGATGCCAAAATTAAAAGTACATGCAGAGATCATGAAAAATATAAGAAAGGAAAGGCCTTTGGCATTAGAAAACATACCGAGTTGAATTTCAGGTCCATGTCAGTTGTCTTGCTAGGCCCTGGCAAAACCTGTGCATGGAGAATAACAGACTGACAGCTGAGGCTGGGTGATCCATCACTGAGCTGGAGCCCTGCTTCTCCTGTGCTCACATGCCTGGTGAGTGCCCATGACCGTGATAAGAGGTCACATTGTTCTCAGTGTCAAGGGACTCTCATGTTGTGAGCTCATCTGAAAACCTGGCCATTTTCCCTAAACTTCTTCAATCTGAAGGCACTTTAGAAAAGTTTCATATTATCAGATTCCTTGATTCTGGTCTAAACATATCTCATTACCCGTTTCTCATCCCAAATTTCTCCATTTCCCCCTAATGCCCTAGTATCTTCTCTACTGGTGTTTTGTACTAATTAAGTCTTTGCCTACTTAGTTCAAATTTGGGGCTAATTAGGCAAAGTCTAGACTAACACAATGGGCTCTCTGAATCATAAGCTTTTTAATGGGTCAAGTAGAGCCTGATCCAAGTACATACAAACATGTAGAAGAACCAATGCATTTAGAACAAGAAATGTATAGTCATTGACATTCATGAAGGTCGATGTTTAGTAAAGGTTTAATTAATTAATGGGACATTTCATTATTGTTTTATTATTATTTTTTAAAACTGCTATTTGTTTTTTAAGTAAAAAAAATCACATGACCCATTAGCAGATCCTGTTAATGATAAGAAATAAAGTAATTAAGAAATGTACTCTATAGCTAATTAGAGTAAGTACAGTAGTGAAACATCACAAAAATTGTTTTACTTCTTAGCCATCTAAAATGGAAGGCTTGGCCTTGCGGTTATAGAGACATTGAGTTTTAGGATCTCTCAATTGTGGGGAAAAAAATTGAAGAATATTTCAGGCTAAACTGAAACATATTTTCCCAAACACAAATTAGGATGTCGGGAAGATACCTAGCAAGAACAGCAAAATGACTTCCCTGGTTCAAATGATGCTAGAAATTGCATACGTTCTACACTTTGCTTAGGTTGAGAACACACAGATAATTAATGGTCTTGGTCTTATAACGATTATGATTTTGAGGTCACATTTCACTCAACATTATTTGTCTGAAATTGAAAGTGTAACTCAACTAAGGGGGTGTTCAGCTGAAACAAAAGGGATACATTAAGTAAAAAAAAGAAAAGAAGACAATTTATGATTGTTTCTTTTGAGCTTCAGCTATAATTATAAATCACAAAATTTATAGAGTAAGGCAGGATTAGCAAGGGAATTTATGGCTTTTGTTTTTCTAGGCAATATGTGTGGCATATATGCTATTTTTGTCATGAAAAGTTCATGACTCCAAACACCTTCTGCTTCTACTTTTTTTTAAATTTATTATTTTTTTTTTTTATTGGAAAGGCGGATATACAGAGAGGAGAGACAGAGAGGAAGATCTTCCGTCTGATGATTCACTCCCCAAGTGAGCACAACGGCCGATCCGGAGCCAGGAGCCTCTTCTGGGTCTCCCACGCGGGTGCAGGGTCCCAAAGCTTTGGGCCGTCCTCGTCTGCTTTCCCAGGCCACAGGCAGGGAGCTGGAAGGGAAGCAGGGCCGCCGGGATTAGAACCGGCACCCATATGGGATCCCAGGCAAGCAAGGCGAGGACCTTAACCACTGCGCCACCGCGCCGGGCCCATGCTTCTACTTTTTAATGGCTACAACTTTTCAAAATTTTTTTGGTCAATGAATCCTACTGTCAAAAATAAGTAATATATTTTTTCCAGAAATATACTTACTTATTTATGTTCACAGATCAAAAAGTTGTTGCATTACTTGTATAAGTATCTAAAACTAAAACTTTAAAAAGTTGTCATCAAGTTGGCATCAAGATAAAAATAAACTGTAGGCAACTTTCTAGGTTGTATTTTACTTAGGTAAGTGTTACACCATTGGGAGCAAAGCAACAAATAGCTGCTGGGCATCCTGTGCCTGGTTAAGTTGGTTAAAGCATGTGCCAGCCAGTGTGAAGAGCTCACCTCTGATGAGGTTTCTTTGGGGAACCCCAGCTGGACCACCAGACTCAGAACTCCAACCATGGGGAAAATCACAGAATCTGTATTCTGTCCGTGGATTACATGTTTCATAACTGGATCTCCTTAGTTGTTGAAGCGTGTGCAGCAGATGGCATGCCCAGATGCACATGGAGGTCATGGCAACCAGTGCTTTGAGGCTTTAGAGGATGTCTAGCTCTGTGGGAAGCAAAATAAATTGGACAGATTCTCCTAGCCAAGCTTTGACAGTGAGCATCTGGGTGAGTGGAGACTCTAAGGTGGCCTGTGTCAGCCATGTACCTTGGAAGGATTTCCTCATCCTTGGAGCAATGAAATCAACAGTATCTCAGAACTATCAAACCACTTAAGCAGTGCCTTCAGAATACGCTCCACACTAGGGACCCTGGGATGACATCAATGGCTATCCCCCATTCCAGGATGCTGATGTAGTTGGGCTGTTGGGAGCGGACTTTTCGCCTTTGCTCCCTGCTTTTCCCTGATACAGGAAGAAAAAAAGAATATTGGAGTTGTCTCACCCACTTTTCTCCATTCCTCGACCCTCCCCACCCTAATTGGTGGTCCACATGGGCACACATCCTTCTTAATTATGTAAACATTATCAAAAATAAAATAAATTTATTATTATAAAAAATAATTAGTAAGTGTGGTGAGTCTCTTTTAATTTTAAAGACTTAGCATATGCTTAGGATAAGATTTCATTTTAACATCTGAGATGCTAAATACGTTGCTTACTCATATATTTACTTATGGTTGACTTAATCAAACATGCTTATGCCATCGTTTACATTCATGAAATCGCTAACAGAAGACTACTTGTTTATTAAATAAGTTATATCCTTTTTTTCTTCTTATGGAGTTTTCCTATTTTTGAGGTATTGATTTTCACCCTTAGTTTCAGTGTTAGTTTTATTTATTGTGACTAATTAGCACCAACTTGATAGTTGAAAAGAATAAAAGATATTCCTCAAAGAATTGGGGGGACAATAATCCAAAACTGGTGTCATTGGATTGAAATAGCGGCATTGTAGGACTGCTCTCCCTCTGGGACGTCTAGAGAAACAGGCTTTCTTTGTCTTTTTTATTCAAATGACTATTAGCTCTTCTCAGCTTATGACTGACGACCTTTCCTAACGTGTCTCTAGATTCTGCCCGTGTGTTCTCACAGGCATCTTCTCTTCAGTCAAACTGACCATGGATGATGTAAGGGACTACAAGCAGGGCCCACCATAGACATTCAGTTATTTCTCCATATGAAGAGCTATGATTTAACTACAGCACTGTATTCTCTCTCTCTCCCTTCCTCCTTTCCTTCACTCTTTTTCTTCCTTTCTCTTTCTTTCTTTCCCTTTCTTTCTCTCTCTCATTCTTTCTGTCTCTTTTCTTTCAGAGTTAAGATATGCTTTCCAGTAAGACGCTATTACATCACTTACAACAGTTCTTTTCTTATTTGGCAAGAATATTAATATAAGGCTGAGCCATGAAATGTAAGATAATAAGTGGGTGTTGTTTAAAGCCATGCAGTTTGTGGTGAAACTTTAGTCATCAAGAGAAAACAATAACAGGATAACAAAATAAAACATGTTTTTTTGTGAACATCAGCTTAGGCAAATCTAGATAGAATTTTCTACGGACAGGAAAACAACACTGCAATATAACTAGCTGTGCTTTGCATTTGAATAAATATGGCTGCATACGTACAGGCCTCTTAATTTTCACATCTCATGTGGTTTGCTTTACTTCACATATGATCAGTTGATTGTTGTTCGGATTATCCAGCTGATCCAAACGCAGTTTTTAAAATTGTTGTTTACCTTGAAACATTTTCACAACCCACAACCTAATTTTCTTCCAGATCTCTCTTTTCCATCTCCTATTTTGTGTCTCAGTTGTTAAAAAACTACTGAAGAGATGGCTTTTATCCTATCCATTAATAAAACTATCAGCGTCAGCATCCTGTATCCTGTGCCTGCGTTCAATTCCCGGTTCCAGTGCTGGACTTCAGGTTCTTGCTAATGTAGACCTGGATGACTACACGTGATGGCTCAAGGAATTGAGCTCCTGGCATCCCGTGTGAGACCTGCATTGCATCCTGATGTCCAGCTTTAACACAGCTCAGCCCTAATTATTCTGAGAATTCGGGGAGTAATCCAGTAAAGCAAAACTAGCACTCTTTTTATCTGACCCTCTCATTCTGTGTTTCTTCCTCTCAAATGCATAAATAAACATTAAAAACAGCCCTGAAACATGAACTGACTTTCATTGCAAACTTCTACTTTACACATTTTTTTTAAGCTCCATTCCAGCAACTTTACTAACAAATTTCTAGTTACATCTACTTGGTAATTTTTTTATTATTCAATACTCAATTCAAATATAAGATAATCCTTAGCCATCTATCATTCTCTAATTTAAATGATCATTTCTTTGTCTATTAGCATTTTTGAGGAGATATACATTTATCTTGATTTATTTATTACATAATATATACATTTTTGAAACACCACACTGTTTTCCATAAGCATGTAAAATTATTTCTATAAAATAAGCATGTAAAAATTTATATAAAAATTACTTATATAAAAATTATTTATATAATGCTTAAAAAGTTAACAGTTAAACAAATCCCAAATAAAAAGTGTGGAGTATAATCCATTAATCAGTGACACGTGGAAGTCCCTAGTATGCAAAGATTACCAAGCCTACTGTCAGAGAAAGATGACTCTGTATTCCCAGTTGAGGCTTAGCACTGGCTTACTAGCACTTTTTTTTTTTTTTTTTTTGCCAATGGTACAACATTCATATAATAGTGTTATGGAGAATTTTACTGCATTTATGGATAAATTGTGGATACATTGAGGCTAAGAACTGTATTTGTACAGAGGGAGGGACAGAAAGAAGAATTGAGAATGTCTAAAGGGATTCATACCTTGAATTTGGACATTACCAATATCAGATTTAATGCTGCCTTTTTCTAATATCGGCCTTTTCACTTAAGCTCTTTCATCATCTCCTTTACTGATAGTCATTGAATTTCTTTACACTTTGAAGACCTGGCTCTAGCACATTGAAGACCAAACAAATGCTCTGACTGGAAGATGTCAAAGTCACTACTAAGTATTATTGTGTCATTTTTAAAAGCTTAGCAATCTGATCATTTGTACACAAATGCTAAGCTCTCTAAAGAATACCTTCATTTCAGACATTTCTCACATTTCTGACACAGTACATACCCATCCTCCAACCTGCTTGCTCCTTCTCACACCATTATTATACACTTCCAGAGGTAATTGAATGGTATCATAAATAGGATTTGTCATGGCTAGACTAAGACTCAATTGTTTTTTAGTTGTTGACATTTTAAACTTTGCAGTTTTCATATTTTAGTTTCTATCAAAATACTCATTTTTATGATGTTTTTCTTAGTCCAAAGCTTAGCAGGCACTGACTTGTTGAAAATTGCCAAGCCTCCCTTTTTATTTTTCTTTAAATTGTGGCTTTAATACTACAAAGGCAACAATTTATGGTCTCTGATCTTTTTGTTTATTGAAATACTTCTAATGAAATTTATGATATGAGCATATTTTAGAAAACTTCTCCTTTTTGATAGGTTTATGCTTAGTATTTCAAGTAAAGCATCCCATCTCTTATAAAATGTGTAAATTATGAACTTTATACATTGTTATAGAACAACCATAATAATAAACATTTGTCACATTGTAATAAAAAAAGCTTCATAGGCCTGTGAGAACCAATAAAGCATATACTAATGGAATGTTCACCTTTCTTGAAGTTCCTAGGTTATGCAGAGACTATTTCAGATTGCCCATATAATGGTAAAATTGCTGTTGCTTTGGCATAAAAAAATAATGTGTACAAACACGTGCTTAGATTTTTCATTTGTGCATATTTACTCAATTCCGTTTTTTTTAAAAATTTCAAAGCTGCCTGAAGGGCCCAATGTTTTTTCCTTATTTTTATTTTGTTGATAATCTTTACACAGTTCCTTAGGGGGAAATGGTCAAGGGCTGGAGGAAAATGGGTAAGACCGTTGTTATCACATTCTCTTTTTTCGTTCCTGTACCTAATGGGATTATCAAATGAGCAAAAAATATCTCCTCGGTTTTTCCTATTGTTTACTTGAATTGATGATAAAATACAGCTAGGGTAGACATAATAAGATTAAGATGATATGATAATGCTCAGGTTTCAACGACTCCTGTTTGTAGCAAAATATTTGTACACCTGGAGCATAAATGCTTCATGTTGGGGCAAATCTGTGCAGCTCCAGACTCATGTGCCTGGTGATGGAAAATTCTGTACTGTCAGGCACAAATAACCCTGGTGAATTACTTATCTGTGGTCAGCCAAAGGCATGTTTATCCAAAATGATTAGATTGCTTTTCCCTAGGCTCTTTTAAAACCTAACATTATTCATACAAAACAAAGAAAATGACTTATTTTGTAATAAAGCTGGCATTTAAAGCAACTGAGATAGGATATTCAATAAGTAGAATTGATATAGCTGTCTAGTTTGAAGAAATGAAATATGATCATCTTCTTATGCCATAAAATCTTGCTGGGTAAAATATTATTACAACTATGAATCATTTATATACTTTTGAAACCTAATGAGTGCTGACAGTATATTTATCACTTAGTTTGAAAAGATTGTTCAGTCAATTATTCAACATGCTATATAATATTGCATTCAAATTGAGAAATTATCCTTTGTGAATTAATATAAAGGATATTAGTATAGTTGTCATACAATTCTCTGTGCTAGATTATACACAATTGCATTTTGTATTTTCAAAACATACAAATTTACACAGGGAAAGTGCCTATTAATACATATCTAATATATTTAATGTTTGTCAGTATATACCCTTAAAGGGTTTCAATTAATCACAATCCACTGTTTTCCTCCTTTGTATTCAGAAGTTGCCTCACTTTTCACAGGTGAATATGGCAGGTCTTGTACACTCCACACTCTTATTTTAAGGCATAAAATTTCTCTAAGTCTATGTAGGGCTGAAAATGAAGCCAAGGTCATCTTGATTGTATGTAGCCATTAAGCCAGTCTTCCTTGCACTGAATTAATGTCTGATTCCCCACTGCTGCATCCAAGCTGCTCACAAATGATGTCAACTCCCTGATGTATACACAGCTCCCTACGGTGTCATGGCGCTCACCACATTTTTCTCTCACATTGTTGTTTTAGTCACAATCGCTAGCCCAGGTTGTTGTTCTATCTTTTTCTTGTCCCTTATAAATTGTCCCTTGTTTTAAAATCCATACATGACAACCTCTGTAACGCCATCTTGGATTCTTCTTGTCAGTTACAGTTCCATCTCCAGAAGGACAGGCTCATATTGCACTTTGATGTATTTTAAGCATTAATTAGTCCCTCCATTACAATTTTTAAATTTTTTTCAGGAAAAAAAAATTGTTTATTGTAATAGTGTAAACTTTCCTGTATCATAGGAATTAGTCCAGATATATCCCAGATGTATCGAACTCAATGTAAGTTCAATACATATTTACATAGTAATATTCTAAATATAAGACTTGCACATATGGATGTATGAATCTGCTATAAAATTGCAAGTTCCTCATGTGAGTGAAATGATATGGTTCTTGCAATACTCAGCTCAGCTAATATCCCTAACCTCCAGTCCCATGAATGTGCCTGCAGTGGCAAGAATTCACCTCTTGTGAATGAGTAATGTTCGACTGTGTATGTGTGCCACATTTTCTTTGGCAATTCAATAGTTCACAGACATTTGTTCCCATTTCTTGCCTATTGTAACTAGTGGGATAATGGGGATGGTGTACATGTACATGGTGTACATGTCTTCAAAAATAATGATATGGGCCCGGCGTGATAGTGTAATGGCTAAAGTCCTTGCCTTGAATACGCTGGGATCCCATATGGGCGCCAGTTCTAATCCCAGCAGCCCTGCTTCCCATCCAGCTCCCTGCTTGTTGCCTGGGAAAGCAGTCAAGGACGGCCCAAAGCTTTGGGATGCTGCACTGTGTGGGAGACCTGGAGGAGGCTCCTGGCTCCTAGCTTCAGATTGGCTCAGCTCTAGCCATTGCAGCCACTTGGGAAGTGAATCATCAGATGGAAGATCATCCTGTCTTTCCTCCTCTCCGTATATCTGCCTTTCCAATAAAAATAAATAAATCTTTAAAAAATTATTAAAAAATAATAGCAATTATTTAAAAATAATATTTAAAATATTATTAAAAATAATTAAGAATTATTTTAACATATTGATCTGATAGAAGCTGAGAGCATAGTAGTGGCTACCTGAGGCTACAGGGCATAGGGCATAGGGCAAAGAGGGAAGAAATTTTAATTTACAAATTATAATAACCAAATTCTGGTTAGATAAGAGTAAGAAGTTCTGGAGTTCTCCTGTACTGTATAATAACTATAATGATGATGTACTATATATCTTCTTTAAAAAAATGACCAGAAGAGATTTTAATGAATCTATTGAAATGAATGTTGCATCTTCCAGATAATAACTGTGTTTACCCTGATTTGGATATTACAGAATATTCATAAATAGATAGGTAGATAGATAGATAGATAGATGATAGATAGATGATAGATAGATAGACAGCAAGTCATATTCTTATATATGTATAACTTATTGTTTGTTTTTGTACCTGGCTTTATTGTCAGCTTTATAATAAAATAATAGATGTTGATATTTCCTAAATATCTTCCCAGTCCCAAATTCATTTTGTGATATAAGTTTGTTGAGTAGTAGTTGTAAAATTTATTTCAGAAACATGCAGCCCAGTCAACATTTCCCCCAGCAAGAAATTGTGTACAGTAACATCTATAAATCAAGGAAAATGCCACACTGAAATATTCATCGTTACTTGCAGGAAAGGAGGGCATTTGAGTTAGTCATTTCTAGTGTACATTAAAAAATGGCTGTTCAGGTTATTTTAAAAAATTGTGACAGGAAGTAACCCCTGAATTGTGTAGCATCTGAGTTTTTTTGGCTCAGCTGTATTTTCCAAGGCAGGTTCTAAAGCACATTTGGCACCTATAAAAATCTCCCTCCTCTGAGTTGGGCACTGGCTGTGAGAGTTGACTTAATGGCAGTGACCTAGTGGTTGTGGCTGACTGGACAGAGTCTAGCAATTTGTGGATCAGGTGAGTTTTGATTGGTATAGGGATTTAAGCTGGGACACTACTGATACAGACGAGCTCACCTAGGGTTAAGGGACTCAAATCTATTTACCAGGTCAGGTCTCTCCAGGTATATGTAGGTGGGAGCCAGAATGGATCACCTTCAGCTCTGAGCCATTTTCAACACATGTTTTGCTCACCAGCCAAAGAATCATCATGATAAGGAGGCACTGAATCTATGCATTACTTTAGGTACTAGACACTTTTCAATTACATTAATTCTTCCAATCCATACACAAAGAATAGCTTTCCATATTTTGTGTCTTGATGATTTCTTTCATCAGAGTTTTATAATTCTTATTGTGGTTATTTTTCACTTTTTTTGGTTTATTCTTCTAATTATTTGTGGACTTTTAAAATATATTGAATGGGATTTCTTTCTTAACTCCTCTTTCAGTAAGTTTATTATTGATGTATGAAAATGCTACTGTGTATTGCATGCTGATTTTGTAATGTACAACTTCACTAGCTGATTCATTAATCTGAATTTCTGTTTTAATGGAATATTTATATCTTGTACAACACATCATTTGCAAACATGGACATTTTCACTTCCTTCATTCCAGTGATGATTCCTTTTATTTTTTTCTCCTTCCTAATTGTTCTTGCTAATATTCACAGCATTTTAAAGACTAAGAATGGAAAAAGTGAATATTCTTGCTTTGTTCCAGATCTGATGGGAAATACTTTCAATTTTTCTTCATTCAGGATTATATTGGTCATTCACTAATAATATGTACCTTTCATAATTTTGAAATATTCTTCTATATATAATTTCTGAGGGATTATTATTATGAGAGGATGTTAAGTCTTATGAAATGCTTATTCTGCATCTATTGAGTTGATCACATGGATTTTGTTCTTCCTTCTATGTTTATGATTTATTAGACTTATTGATTTGCAAATTTTGAACTATGTTTGCATCTCCAGCATAAATCTCACGAGCATGATATATGACACGTTTTAATGCAGTGTACTAGTATATTTTTGAAAATACTTGCAAGCCTGTTCAAGGATTTTGGTTGAAAGTTCCTCTTTCACATTGTGTTTGTGTACTTTTGGTTTCACAGTATTGCTACCTTCATCAAAAGCATTCAGCAGAGTTTCAACCTTATCAAAATTTGAACATTTTCTCCTTAAATAATGTGCAGAATAGAACAGTAAAATCATTAGGTCCTGGAGTTTTTTCCTATGTGTTTGTGAACTTTTCATGACTGCTTTAATCTCCACTGCTTGTTTGAAGTCCCTATAGAATTTCTATATATTTTCTTGACTTAATCTTGTACACAGAAATGTACATGTACACAGAAATGTATCCGCTTAATCAAAGTTTTCCAACTTCTTGACATGCTTACGTTCGTAATAGTTTATGGTGATGTTATATTTCTGTGGTATTAATTATTGCCTTTCTTCTTTTTCTTCTTTAATATTATTTTCTAGAGGTTTTTCTTTCTTTTTTATGTTAATCTGGGTACAGATTTGTTTACTTTGTTTATAACTCCCCACATTCTAGTTTTATGTTTTGTAGATTTTTTTCTTTAACTTTCAATGTTATTTATTTCTGCATTAATTTTTTATTTCTTACCCCTTGTAATTCAGTATTTGGTTAAAAGTACATGAAAAGCATCATATAAACATTTATCTAAGAAGTTTCTGCATTTGTATCGCTCGTACAGGTTGTGATACACTTATGTCTTTTTTAATATTTAATTTTATTTGAAACAGAGAATTATACAGAGTAAGAGAGAGTGACAGAGAAAGAGAATGAGAGAGAGAAAGAGCACTTTGATTCACTGTTTCACTTTGCAAATGACTGCAATGACTGAACTGGGCTACTTTAAATCCAGGAACAAGGAGCTTCCTCTGGGTCTCCAGAGACATGCCATGGACCAAGTCACCGGGCCATCCTTCTCTGCTCTCCCAGGCCACCAGCAGGGAACTGGGCCAGAAGGAGCATCTAGGACTTAAATTGTTATCCATATGGGATGCCAGTACTTCAAAGGCTTAGCATGCTACTCCAAGGAACCAGACCCAAAACTCATATCTTCATATTGCTTTCACTGTATTCCACAGTCTTGCCATGTTGTGTATTCATTTTCATGGATTTCAAGAATATTGTTGATTTCTTTTTTAATTTAGTCAGTGACTTGGTCTTATAGCAACACTGTTTAATTTCCACGTATTGGCAAATGCTCTGTTGTTCTTGTTAGTGATTTCTGGATACATACCTTTTTCATCTGAGAGATACATGGTATGATCAATCTTTTTGAAATTACCAAGACTTGGTTTCTACCCTAGAAAATATTCCATGTATTGATGAAAGAGGTATATATTTCATAATTAAGTTGAGTGTTTTATATTATGTGATATATCATATCATTTCTAAAGATATGGCTAAAGACAAAATATTCCTAGTTGAAATGTTTTTCTTTCAAGAACTTTTGCATATAATCTTACTCTCTTCTGGTCTGCGGGGATACTGTTAAGAGGTCTGCTCTTATTCTTACTGGTTTTTCCTTTACATGTAATTCAGCACTTTCCTCACACTATCTTTAAGACTCTTCTTCTCTACAAATTTGGCAATTTCACTACAGTGTGTGTCAGAGAATGCTTTCATTGGTTTAGTCGGGAGTCCACTGAGCTACCTGTATCTGATGTGTGTATCATTTGTTGTATTTTCAACTATTATTTCATTCAGTGGTTTCCCTATGGCTTTTTCCCTTTTCTTCTCTCTCAGGAATCCTTGTAATATGAAATTTGTTTAAGGGGTCCGTGCAGTAATGTACCAGGGTAATCCTCTGCCTGTAGCACTGACACATGGGCTCCACTTCAAGTCCCAGCTATTCCACTTCCAATGCAGATATAGATCTTGGCCTGGGAAAGGAATGGAAGATGAGGGCTCAAGCCTTGGGCCCTGGAAGCCATGGGAAAGACCTGGAAGAAGGTTCTGGCTTCTGGTTTTGGATCTGCTCCTCTGGGTTCATTTTTGTCATTTGGGGTGTGCACCAGCAGATGGAAAATCTCTCTATATCTCTTCCTCATTCTCTCTCTGTATCTCTATCAAGTAAAACTAACAACTGCATTTTTTTAAAGATTCATTTTTATTGGAAAGCAGAGAGGAGGAGAGACAGAGAGGAAGATCTTTGGTCAATAATTCACTCCCCAAGCAGCTGCAACAGCTGGAGCTGCACCAATCCGAAGCCAGGAGCCCAGAGACTCTTCCAGATCTCCCACGCAGGTGAAGGGTCACAAGGATTTGAGCCGTCCTCGACTTCTTTCCTAGGCCACTAAGCAGGGAGCTGGATGGGAAGTGGGACTGCCAGGATTAGAACAGGTGACCATATGGGATCCTGGCCCTTGCACGGCGAGGACTTTAGCTGCTATGCTACCATGCTGGGCCCTTGACTGCATATTTTACAACAGAAGCAAATATTCACATACTGGTATCCCATGTTTTAAGTAGGTATTTTACAGTCTGTTAAATTCTTTTCTATTTCTAGAGTCTTATGCTATAGATCAGAGATTCTGTCCTCCTCTTGATCTACTCTGCTGTTGAAAACCTTCATTGTGTTTATATTTTTTGGTATTGAGGTTTCCAGCTCCAAAACTTGTGACTTTTTAAGTGATTTCTATCTCATTAGTAAGTTGCTTATTCATAGCATCTATTATTTTCCTTGTTTCTTTAAATGACTTTATTCTCTTGTATGCATTGAATATCATTAGAATGATTATGTTGAATTTTATAGCAAGTATTGCATATATTTGTTACAGTTCAGAATTTACATCTTGGCAATTTTGACTTTGGGAGTGTCATGATCTATTGCTTCTTTATGTTTCCTGTGGCCCTACAATGCTGTCTGCATGTCAAGTGTCAGTCCCTACTTTGTGGAAAAATAAAAAGTATTTATAGAAAAAAAATGTTTAGCTGAAATACAGGGTGCAATTTGGCATAATGACTTGGCTTTGGTTTTAGGTGATTCCACAAGTCTAATCTCTGAGTGGTTTGTTTCTCCTTATTCATTGGCAACAGCAATGGTAAGTGGTACAGCTGTCTAGTCCATAGCAGTTTGTGGAGGTAGGAATATGACTGTAAAATAGTTGTGGCCTTCTTAGGGTATATATCTTTGTTTCCTAGAGAGCTGATTGTCAGTAAAACTAAGCTTTCTGATAACTAGACACTCACTCTGGGTGCATGGATACAGAGGAGGCTTTTACCTTGTTCCAGTGGCCAAGCCTATGTGATATTGGGGCTTATTGCACCAAGACAAAAGATATGGCTCTAGGGTTATTTAATGTAGCTGTGTCTTTCACAGGTTGTGCTAGGGCAGCAAAGCTGATATTGGAGCTTTTAACACCAAATGACCTAGTCCCAGAGCTGGGGGATTAAAAGGGTTTACTGCTCTAGTCCTACAGGGTTACTATAAGAGATGTGGCTTTTGCACTGGTGGGCATTGGTCTGGAGAGGTGATGTTTAGATGGTTTCTTCCCTAGGTCTTTCAGGTTTGATTTTGATAAAGCTGAGGAATTTCATACTAAAACTCATAGGCCTGCTGCTCTAGGAGGTTGTGAGATCATGAACCAAGGCTCAATATGGAAACCAGCTGTGTTGGAGACTGTGGACCAGATGTGACAAGTAGAGGGATGCTTATTAAATTCTCTGGACACTGCAAGTGAGTGTATAGTCACTCCATCCATAGATCCTAACAAGGACATCAGCTCTAGCGCTGGGAGAGGTAGACGGAACTGCCACCTGTTCACAGCCCAGACTGCATGAGTGATGCTGGTGTGCATTCCTGGGCTCCCAGCATGGTGAGTTAGGAGACATGGAGGACCCTCCTCAGGGCTGGTCCTCTTCACGTTGTCGTTATTGTTACTGACTGTTGTTTGTACTAGTTATAAGAATGTGAATGGGATCTCCCTTGGATCATGCACAGTGAGTATACAAGGCTCCGAGGCGTATGAGCTGAACTGTCACAGACATAGAGTGCAGAGATCTTCTGTCTGTCCCGAAAGGTATTATCCTGTCTTTGCTCTGTAGGTTTCTGATAGCAACATGGCTCCTGGGTGCCCTCTAAGTAAGAATAGAGTTCAGAAGTGTTTCTGCCATAATAAAGTAAAGTCTGGTACTTGGGCAAAGAGATGATATGTGAGATCCCATTTTGGAGCCAAAGAGACACTGGGGTCCCGTCAGCTCTCCAGGCTGGACTCAAGGAGACACTGGGGTCCCATCAGCTCTCTAGGTTGGACTCAAGGACTGGTCAATTTTCCTACAGTCAGGGAGGCTGGTTTGTACTGATTGCAGAGGCTACATCAAATTATTCTTTCATTTCCCAGCTACAATGTCTCCTCCTAGAAGAAGCCAGTGGTACATAAGTGGCAGCAGCTGGTATTCTAGAATATTTGTCTTCTCATTCTGCTGACTTGTGGAATCTCTGCTATTCTTCCACTTCTTTACTAAAAACACACCTTGAATCAGTTCCCTAGAAATGGAATCTTTCCTTTGATGTTGAGTGCTGCTTCTCTCTACCCACTCATCTTAGATTTTTTACATACACAAAATGATTTATATAAATTAGTTAATTAAAAATAGAGTACTGTTGGAGGAAGCTGAAGCTTCAATCTTTGCTCTTCGATTTCTTTTCAGATTTACTCCATTCATGAGAATTGTTATAATTTATTTTGTGTTTGGAAGAAAATCATTTTGCCCCCAAATTCCTGTTTTACAAACAATATTGGTTTTCATGTCAATAGGATGAGGGTCACTGAAATGTACATAATGGAAATAAGCATACTTTATAAAATAATTTTTATTTAACAGTAGAGAACAAATACGTGCAAATATATTAGCTTCCCAAGTTCAGCAATTTTTGAAGTAACAATCCCATCTAGGACCAAATACTTCAATTCAGATAAAAATCTGAAATGAATACAGATTAAACAGATCATACAGCTAGACAAATGCATCCTGTAAATTATCTTCCACAAAGGACAGGTGCCTGAAAAGTAAGAACCCCTCCAGCGAGAGAGCAACTGTAGGATGACAGCAAATTGTGGGAATTTTTTCAATATGAGGGGACTGTTTATTTCTGGGATGTGATAATTAATTTTCATGGTGAACATTTCCTGTAAAACTCAAATATGAATTCATTGCTTGAGATTTCAATAAGGCAAAATTATGATAACAAATTATTGATGGCCTGACTTACCGTGTTGGGCTACTCCAATTGAAATGCAGCAGCCATTATATTTTATCATGCCTTCTCTGCTCCAGATCATGTTTCTTTCCTCTAGTAGTTAATCTTGGAAGGACACCTTTGCTCACAGAAATTTATAATACAATTTAGAAGATAAAATTGCATACAGAAAAAAACCTCTGGGTCCTTCCTTTTAAAAGTTATTAATAATTAAGTACATTATTAAAACAATATTTTGTTGTTAAGATTTTATTTGTTTACCTTATTTGAAATCCACAAAGATAGATAGAGAGGCAGACAGATTTTTTTTTTTTATTCACTGGTTCACACCCCAAATGTCTTCAAAGGCAGGGATGGAACCCGGCCAAATCCTGGATCCTGGAAGTTCCCGCCACGGTCTTCCAAAAGTTTGATAAGCATCCAGGTACTGGCAGCATCATCCACTGTCTCCCAGACACATTAACACATAGCTGGATTGGAAACAGGGCACCTAGACTGATATTCAAATCTTCAGAATCAAAAATCCAAATTCCATTGAGCTGTGATGATTCATCTCCACTGAAAATTTTTAGTGTAAATTGTTAGCATTAGTTCTTTTAATAACAAATTCATTTAAATTTTTGGAAGTATGCAAATATTCCAGTTTATATTAAAAATGTCTGTTCAGAAGAGACCACCCCTGTCAACTGACATTCTCTCTCAGCTTCCTCTGTGAGTAGAGCTGTGTTTCTTTTTTAATTGTGTAGGGATATTGACTAGATGGTCAATAATCAGAGAATATTCATACAGATGAATGTGACTGGATCTAGAATGGAATTGAGGAATTGGAAGATTTACATGTGTCTCCAATGCTTTACTTTGCTTTTTGTAAATAAGAATTCATTATGTTTCATGAGTTAAATCCTTGGGGCCAATGCAATGGGTCAGAATGCCACTTGCAATGCCAGCATTCTGTATGGGCACTCATTTGAGCCCTGATTGCTGCACATCTGATCCAGGTCCCTGGTAACGCACCTAGGATAGTAGCAGAAAATGGCTCAAATATGTGAGCCCATGGACCTGTGTGGAAATCCAAATGTTCCCAGCTCTTTGTTTCTGTCTGGCCAGGCCTGGACCTGATAGCTATTGGGAAGTGAATGAGCGAATGGCAACTCTGTTTCTCCTCCCCCTTCTCTCTATAATACTACCTGTCAAGTAGACAAATAAATAAACCTTTAAAAAAAAGTTAAACTCTTCTGTACTGTGGTTTCTATCATATCTTATTATTGCCCAGTCTCCAAAATATTCTTTTTTAATAAATAGCTTCTGATATTTTTTGCTATTTGCAAAGTACCTACATCTTGGGGTTATCTTCCTTGGCACGTGTTGCCAATCAACAAACTTCTTTTATATCCTATGCAATGTGACTTTATCTCTTTTTTTTCAACATACTGTCTTACTTATTATATTTGAGGTGCAATATTTTAAATTTATATTATCGTTACAGCATTAATGCTCTACCAAGTGAGGGGTTAAAGAAATAAAAATGAAATGCCATAGTGTTTGCAGGAGCTGTAAAGCATAATCAACTACTTGGGAGTGACTCAGCGGACAGAAGACCTTTGTCTCTTTTTCTCTATATATGTCTTCCTTTCCAATACAAATAAATAAATCTTTCAAAAAATTCTAGTTTTCATACTTGGTAATACATTTCTCAAAGATAGGGACTTTCTTCCCCCTGTGGTTTCACACTAATTATCTCAATGAAATTTTAAGAGCAAAGAAGCTTTTAATATAATTGCACAAACATTGAGCCCTCTAATGTAAGAGTATGATTCATTGTTTTACTCTGCCAACATTTATTGATCACTCAAATCACAATATATTAATCAGTGAATATGAAGAGACAGTTCAATTGTTAGAGTATTTCTAAAATGCCCATTATGAATCTGATATGTAAACCTGCATTGGTGGGCCTGGTGTGATAGCCTAGTGGCTTAAATCCTCACCTTGCCCGTGCCAGGATCCTGGAAGAAGCTCCTAGCTCCTGGCTTCAGATCAGCTCAGCTCCAGCTGCTGTGGCCACTTGGGGAGTGAATCATAGAACAGAAGATTTTCCTCTCTGTTTCTTCTCTGTATATCTGAGTTCCCAATACAAATAAATAAATCTTAAAAAAAAAAAAACCTGTATTAGCCCAATTACTCCTTTATATGCCCGCAATGTTTCTGGGTCCAGCTAGGATTACCAAACATTTCTGAAGATAAAATTATGCTAACAAACAACAACAACAACAAACCACATAAAATATGTTATGCAATTAAATTTTTTTGCAGTTTTTTTTAAATTATTGTAAAGTCAGATATACAGAGAGGAGCAGAGACAGAAAGATATTCTGTCCGATGATTCACTCCCAAAGTAGCCACAATAGACGGAGCTGAGCTGATCCGAAGCCAGCAGCCAGGAGCCTCTTCCAGGTTTGCCGCGTGCGAGCAGGGTCCCACGCAAATCTTTAGGCTATTCTCGACTGCTTTCCCAGGCCACAAGAAGGAAGCCAGATGTGAAGCAGGGCCATTGGGATTAGAATCAGCACCCACTGGGATCCTGGAGCATAGGAGGTGAGGACGTTAGCCGCTAAGACTACCAGTTATGCAATGAATTGTAAAGATTCACACAATTTAATTCAGGCAAGGAAACCAGATTTGTAAGTTTCTTTTGGGAGAGTAAATATGTTTAAAAATATAATACTTTTCAGGCTGTTTTCTGTGAAATACTCTTTGACATATGATGCTTCATATATTTAAAGATGCTTTCAAAATGTTAGATACCCTTCCAACCTTGATATATTTCATACTCCTCAACTATTCAAAATGCATATGTAAAATCTACCCACTGGAGACAGTCACACTGGAGTAGTATTGAGTCCTTCGTTCACAGGTAAAATTTCTCTATTTGATGAGTTATATGTGGTATGGAATAAATTCCCGAGGCAAGATAGTTTACTCCTAGAATTTCAAGTCCAATGCATCAATGTTCTAAAAAATCACCACGCAGCTAAATTATTTCAAGGAAGTACTAATGATTTCTATCATATTAAACTTACTAGGTACTTTTATATCCATTCTCAAACCCAAACTTGAGTCGTTATCAAGGAGGACATCATTAACCAAAGCGGAGCGGGAAGAGTGAGAAAGAGAGTTTCAAAATTATCTATACTTTGAAATTTTGTGTTGAAATAATAGCTTCCAGTGTTTGTATGTTTCTGGGACAAGCACATATGCTAGTTGCAGCTATTTTAAAGTCCTTGCCATTCTCAAACTTTCTCTGTCTTGGAGGCCCCAGCTCATATCATATCAAATGTAGCAGAAGCTGTGGCATGTTACCTGAACCCCCTGCAAGACTGGGATGCTCTGTCCCACCCCCAAAATGTGGAGCATCCGATGCTATTGGTTCACATCAGATATTGCTCTTTTTTCAGAGAGCTTCATATCATTGGAGACTACCCTCCCTTCTAGAAGCAGTCCACAATCCAGAGAAAACTAAGATATGTCCCACGATCCCAATATGGAATAAATCTGAAGGGTTATGCGTATCCAGACATCATGCTGAGTGAATTAAACCAAACCAAGGAAGGTAAATTCTGCATGTATACAGGAGAGCTCAAATTAAAAAGTAAAAAAAAAAAAAAGAAATATTTTCATATATTAACGTTACTACAAATATAGTGTTATATAATTTTGTGTCTCTGTTAAATCAGTGATTAACAATAATATACTACTAGAATTTTAATGATCTTTGACAACTTTTAAATTAACTATATAACAATGAATTGGCCATATTTAATTGGATGAAGGAGAGAATGCTATTATGTTCTTACAACTGAATATTTTAGGACCTTCTGGCCTAGCCTAGCAGCTAAAGTCTTCACCTTGCACATGCCGGTTTCCCATATGGGTGCCAGTACTAATCCTGGAGGCCCTGCTTCCAATCCAGTTCTCTGTTTGTGGCCAGGGAAAGCAATCAAGGAAGTCCCAAAGCCTTGGGACCTGGCACCAGCATGGGAGACCCAGAAGAAGCTCCTGGCTTCGGAATTGGCTCAGCTCCAGCCGATGTTGCTGCTTGGGGAGTGAATCAATCGATGGAAGATATTCCTTTCTTTTTCTCCTCCACTCTGTATGTCTGACTTTCCAATACAAATAAATAAATCTTAAAAAATGAAATTGAGTCTTTTAAGATTGATTTAAAATAATAATAAAAAAACAACTGAACAAAATAGGAAACCAAGTTAAAGGCTGCAGCTGTCACTAGTTGGTTACATGTTTTGTGTCTTTTTATTTAAGGGGATGTATAGTAGCTGTGTAATGGAGACTGTCGTATCTAGTAACATGTTACTTAACTTCATGGCATTGTAAATTTCTATTTTTCTTCCTATTATTGATTTTGTATTGTGAACTTTCATTTAAGGGGATGTACAGTAACTGTGAAATGGAGACTAACATATCCAGATGTGAGGATACAATGTGGTATGCATCTCTACTTCCAGACAAAGATGGACTTATAATGAAACTGTTTACTATATCTTGACAATAGGATGCTGGACTCTCTGCTGTTGTCCATGCCCGCAATGATGAACATATGACTGAACCATGAGGAACTATATTTTAGCAATGATATAGAGGAACTAGGTGGGGGGCAGAATTGGGGAGGGGACAAGGGAAATTCCAGGAACCTATGAAACTGTATCATAAAATGATAATAAATAAAAAAGATTTTTAAAAAGGATACAAAAAATAAATCTACCCCAAAATTAATTTAAAATTATGGAATGAAACTGTGTGATTCCAGCTCTTTGACAAAAATAGAACACCTACCTGTGTGTTGTAAAAGGAAATCAAATAGGGAATGTGTGTACCATGTAGAGAAATTCTATTAAATTTTATCTCCAAGAGAAGTGATTTAAATTAAATGCTCCCAATAAAATTTTTACTTTAAAAAAAATTAAGAATATTTACTCCATTTTCTCTTTCAAAAGTTTCCTATAATCTTTTGTTATTTTCTTTGTTTTAAATGCAGATCATATTTATAGAGAGGAGATAAAAAGCAAAAGATTTTCCATTTGCTGGTTCGCTCCCCCAGTGGCTATAATGGGCCAATGAGCTGGTCCAACGCCAGAAGCCAGAAGCCAGAAGCCCGAAGCCAGAAGCCAGAAGCCAGGAGCTTCTTCTAGTTCTCCAGTGGGTCTAGAGTCCCTGGGCTTTAAGCTAGCCTCAATGACTTTCCCAGGCCATTAGTGGAGAGCTGGTTGGAAAGTGGAGAAGTGGGTACACTAACCGATGTCCACATGTCCCGATGTAAATTCAGCTACTGTGCCAGACCCTGCTATGATTCTTTGTGGCCTAATTTATGTCAGGTTCCCATGAAGCCCCGAAGAAGCTAATCTTGCTCCTAGATGCAGAAGGATATACAGGACTGTGGTAATAGCTTCAAAAGAGCCCAAATGATCTTTCTTCTCTTGGTGTTCATGTGACACACGATTCCCTCCCAAATTTAGTCTGCATCTTTCTGTGTGACCAAGACAATTCAACAGAATTGATACTATGTCATTTCTGAACCTAAGATACAAAAAGACCACAGTTTCTTTTTTTCATGACAACATTCTCTTTTTTCTTTTTCTAACCACTCCTGCCATGGGAAGCTATTTATCTCATCTTGAGAACCCTTGGGCAGCCTAGGAAATGATTTCTATGATAGAAATCTGAAAATCAGCCAATAAGCAGTGAGGAAATGGCACTTCCATTGCTGACGGACTTAAAGTGAGCCTTCTGCCAGTAGTGACTTCAGACTAGTGGGCAACACCAGCCAACCTCTTGAATGTAAAGTTAGGAGACATCCCTAGACAGACACACACAAATACAATGATCTAGTGTTTCTGACCTGCGTGTTTGTATCTTATGAGGCTAAGTTTGGCAGTCATTTATTATACATCACTAGATGCCTAGTACAATAATTCACATTCAGGACACCAAGGTACTTTAATTATCTTGCCGCAATGCTTGGAATAGATACGGAGATTCGCTCTTAGTTGGTCCATTCAGGGTAACATTCAGGATCTTTCAGATGAATTCTAATGTATTGATGTCCTCTCCTGTCTCCTAGACACTGAAGTCCGTTCAGCAATAAGGAGCCACTTTGTGAGGATGAGGGCAGCCAGGCTCAGGAGAGCTGCCCATTTGAAGAGAATTATAGAAGAACATTCAGAAGCCGATATCTTTCTCTTAACAATGAGTAGCCAAATCTTTTCATTATTTCAATGTGTTTCGATTGCTTTTTTTGTCATGTGTATAAAAATATTCGTGTATGTATATATTTGCATATATATGTATATATATATCAATGTCTCTTAGTTTAAGTTATAGTATTAGTTTACAAAGAGAAATCTTATAGAATATCCCTGCTTTACTGATCTCAACTCTGTCATTTTTAACTTATTAGTGCTTCTTTCCTTTACTGTAGACTATGTGGTGTTAAGCAGCCCCTCTTGAAAGATGTTTTTCCCAGGGCAGCGTTGTGGTGCAATGTATCAAGCCTCAGCCTACAATCTCTGCATCTCATAAGGGTTTGAGTCCCTGCTGCTCTAATTCAATCCAACTCCTTACTAATGCACCTGGGAAAGCAGCAGAGGATGGTCCCTGCAACTTAAGGGGGGATCTGAGAAAGCTCCTGTCCCCTGGCTTCAAATCAGTTCAGCTCTGGTTGCTGTAGCCATTTGGAGTGTGGGCCAGTGGATGAAGATCCCTCTCATCATCTCTCTCTCTGTAACTGTACCTTTTAGAGAAATGAAAAAAATCCTAAAAATAAAGCGGTTTTTCAGCATAATGCTGTTACTCATTTCATTTAGGTTACTCTACGACTAGTAAATCCTTCTGTAACATATATGTGACTTAGACTCCATTCTCTGACAGCAACACCTTCTGAGGGGCCAGTTCTAAAGTCAGATAAGCTTTGAGGTGTCCTTGTACCTGACCACACTTCTCTTTGCTCTTTGTTGACTATCATTAAGGTCCTTTCCCAGTATATAATTTAACTAAACCACTCATCTAGCTGTTGTGAGGTTTAGATCAAATTGCATGCAAGTCCTCTATGTATTTTCAGTAAATGTGGAAAAATGCTTTTTTAATATAATGAATTTTGTTAAGATTTATTTTTATTTATTCGACAGGCTGAGTGACAGCTGGGGTGGGAGAGGTATTTCCAACCACCAGTTCATCATTCAAATGGTTTTGGTATCCAGCTTAGCTAAGTCAAAGACAGGAGCCAAGAGCTCCATTCACGGTGATATGACTCAAGAAACTGAGTCACCCATCTTGCCTCAAAGGGTAAGCATTGGAAACAGAGCAGCCAGAACTCAAACTGCCACTGTAAATGAGATACCAGCCCAAACAGTAACTTAACCCAATGCATGACCACGCTAGCCTCCATAATGAGTCTGTGGGGCCTGTATTCTGTCTGTCACAGTAGGTTAAACCACATCATGTCAAAATGGAACTTTGAATTCTGTCTATCAGGCTTCCTATCCAGCTTTCTGCTAATGTTGTTAAGGCAGTGGATCCTGGGCACTAGAATCCTGTCACTTCTGTAAAAGAAGTGACTACCTGCTGGCTTCGACCTGGCCCAGACCTAGTCTTTCCCGTCATCTGCAGAATGAACCAGTGGATGGAAAGTGATTCTTCCTCTTTCTCTGTTGTTTTGCCTTTCAAAACTAAGTCAGGTAAGAAACTGCTTTTTAACTTTAAAAAAAGATTTAAAGGTCCAAATTGAAACATTAATGATAAATTGGCATTACCTGATGGTTTTGTCTCTTTTACTTTTTAGAAAAACGTATTTTTTCATTATAGAAAAATTTGAAATTCTCTATAGGCAAACTACTCTATCAAATAAATGTATCAAATAAAACTACTATGCATTTTGACATAAATCATCATCTTCTTCTTATAGTAAAAACTATATGGTTACTTTATAAAAATGAACACACAATTAACTACCTTCTTATCATTTAAGCATATATCTTGAATGCCCTTCCAGTAAGCAAGATAAATATGTTAATTGTATCAGTTGTGTGTCATCAAAATCATACTTTCATGTATTTCTGTCTCTCTTCAGGGAAAACAGTGACTCAAGTTCATCATTATAAACAAAATCTTACGAAAGAGTGGCTGGAAAAATGACTATAGCAGCTTTGACATTGTTGAGACTTGTTTGTTAGAGGAAAGAACTAAATGTTATTTTCCCTTGCACAAATAAAAGCAGGTGTGGGTGGATGAAACCTGTGAAGTTTCCGTGAACTGAGTCAGAATTACAACTGTGTTTCAAGGAAGATTTTTGTATCCTGAGGAAGCCTGATACACAGACAGAATATTTGATATTACTCTACAAACTGGCATTCTTTTCTATTAAAGGTATGACAATGTGCTGGAGACAAGGTACAGTGTGTATCGTATAAACTCTTGGGAAATTCTAGTTCTGAAACTCAAGACTGTCACTACAGCTACGAAACTTTTGGAAGATCTCTTCCTTTCAGAAAGTACTGACAGTTATCTTAACTCATATTTTCTATGGTTTTAATATCATATCAAAGAATGTACTTTTCCTTTATAAAACACAAGGGAATTTAAGTGGAGGTCTTGTTTCATTTTAATTTAAAAACATTTTTTAAAAATATTTATTTTATGTTTATTGGCAAGGCAAATTTACACAGAGAAGTAGAAACAGAAAGATCTTCTCTTTGCTGATTCACACTCCAAGTGGCTACAATGGCCTGAGCTGAGCTGATCTGAGCTGAGCTTCCTCTGCATTTCCCATGCTGGTGCAGAGTCCCAAGGCTCTAGGCCTTCTTTGACTGCTTTCCCAGGCTTAGATATGGGGTAAAAGTTATCTTCCTTCATCCTTGACAGGAGTGTAGGGTAATACAACCACCACGGAATTCAATACAAGAGTGGTAAGAAAACTGACAATTGTTCTACCATATAGTCTAGCCATCCCATTTCTGGAAATATATCCAAAGCAAATAAAATCTGCAGTTGAGAAAGGAATCTGTAATACTACAAGTTATAGCAGCACACTCTACAATAGCAAAGACATGGAAACCTCTCACATGCTGGTCCAAAGATTTGTGGCTAAAGAAATCATGGTACCTCTATTTCATGGAATACTACTCATCCATTAAAAAGAACAAAATTCTACCATTTGAGACCAAATGGTGTCAACAAGAGACCATTATGCTCAGTGAAACAAGCGAATCCCAAAAGAACAAATATCAAATCCCCAAAATCCCACAAGACAAAATTCTCTCTGAGATGAGGCAGCCTTCATGCAAATATAAAATCAATAGCCCTTTCAATACAGTTTCTGTTACATCTCAGGGGTTTTAATACTTTTAATTTCTTTTTTTTTTTCATTTTTTTCTTACTAATTTCCTCACTGACTCATAGCCCATAGAGTAGATTCATTTGTTGAAGTTTTTTGATTTTCATTTTCATTCATTCAGAGACATATTAGTCATTCAGTAGAATGTTATTTAACCTGATATTATAAACTTTCTGTTTTTTTCCTGTTCACTTTGTTTTGTGGCTTTCCATTTAAAGTGATGTGTAGTAACTGTGTAGTAGGGACTATCTTATCCAGATGTCCAGATGTGAAGATACACTGCATTATGCATCTCTACTTCAAAGAGGGACTCTCAATGAAGCTGTTAAATACATCTTGAGAATAAGATGCTGGACTCTGCCACTGTCTGTACCTGCAATGTCAGGATATGGTTAACTATCGAAATGATGGATTCATGACTGTGAAGGATTATACTTTTTTTTAGGAAGTCAGATATACGGAGGAGAGACAGAGAGATCTTCCATCTGATGGTTCACTCCCCAAGTGGGCGCAGTAGCTGGAGTTGAGCTGATCAAAAGCCAGAAGCCAGGAGCTTCTTCCGGGTCTCCCACATGAGTGCAGGGTCCCACACAAGGTCTTGGGCCATTCTCGACTGCTGTCCCAGGCCACAGGTAGGGAGCTGGATGGGAATAGGGCTGCCCAGGATTAGAACCAGCAACCATTTGGGATCCTGATGGGTGCAAGGTGAGGACACTAGCCATTATGCCACTGCGCCGGGTTCAGAACTACACTATTGAAATGATATTGGGGACATTAGTGAGGGTCATGGAGGCATTTGGAAAGGATGAAGGAAAATCCAAGAACCTATGTAATGATAATATATATATATATATATATATATATATATATATATATGAAAGAAAATAAAAAGACTTTTAGCAACTGAGCGCCCCTTTCCCTAATCCCCGATGTTATGAATGAATCTCAAGGCAATCATTTGATTTTGCTAAAATAAATAGCTCTGTTATGGGTTTATTTCTGGGTGTCCTGGAGCCTGAATTCCTGGACTCACCTAGTCTGCTTCTATTCTTTATCCATATCCTATTCTCAATCTTTAGGGTGTCACTAAACCCATTGGCCTGTAAATTTTTATTGCATACCCATGATGATAAGAATACTTTTAAATAAATAATTCTACTCAACTTATAGAATATGGACATTTTATGATGTTATCACTTATTCATTTGTCAAAAATATGTGTTTGGATTCCTAATCTGCTTGAGGAATTTTGGCTTAACTTGGGGTTTCAACATGGAGTTTCCAAGGAAGGTTATCTTATTTTTCTGAATTTCTCAAGCTGCAGTGTATTGCATTTACATTATTTATATTCATTAAATAATGCTATTGTGTTTGAGATAGATTATGTGTTCCTAGAGATGAGATTCTTAGTCATCTAAAATTCACCCAATATCTAAAATTATTCGATCTCAAGTGCCTAATCAGCATATTTACTTTATGAAAAAAAAATTCTTCAGAACCATCAGTGTAATTAAAAGCACATTTGATAGTGATATATATTTTAAATTAGAATGTATTCATACTTTAAAAATACATGAGATAAAATAGCCATGGTTTGGTAGTCTGTCAAAGGATGTGGAAGAATATTTCACGATTTCATTGCAATTGAAAACACATGTTACATGCGAGGGAACTTCTGACTTTTTCCTTTTTATGCCTTTGTGGAAAGAAGAAACTTCCCAGCCATTAAACCTTCATTCTGGGGCACTTTTCTGTTCCTCTGGGTTATAAACACTTGAGCTGGCTTTACAGATAAGTGTGTGCATGCTTGTGTGTGCATAGTTTTACCTGAAGCACAGGCAGAAGTAATGTGTTTAGGAATAGAATGTATGTAATCAACTGGTTTGACAATTTACTGAGCCCCCAAAACTATAGCTTCTGAAGGATGCCGTCTACAGGAGTGGCAGACTTACTGTGGATTCTCCCTTTGACCTTTCCAACACCTTGAAGCACTTCGTTTGTCATCACTCTGCAGGACTTGACATGTTGTTGATCATCTCTCTGAAAACAATCCTCTTGTGGTTGGGTCTAATACATAGAGCAGGTGCAGTTCAGCGTGCAATATTTGTGGTTTCTTTGCTACATCCAGACATGTACTTATCTAGCAGATATAGACACTTCATCAGTAGTCTAAAATCTTCAGCTCACATTTATGTAAAAAAAAAACATACAATTTTTAAGCAAACAAATGAAAGCTTCTTTTAAAAAAAATGTTCAAGACTACCTATACCTCAAATAAGATTCCAAAAGCCTTGCTTGCACAGTATGCTCATGTTGAACAAGTCACTGACATTTGTAGGCATACCATCTTTCCTTATGGAAAAAGAGACATATGCTTACGACCTTTCAACGGTACCTTTTATGGTATTGTGACATACTATCTTTCCATTTCTCTCCTGCCTCTCCCCTGCCATTTTTATTTATTCAGAGGGGATATTTAAACTCCAGTTAGTAAGATGTACTTTAGGATAAGTGGTAAGCAGCCCTACCTTTTCCTTTCATATGTAATTCCTGAAGGTCATAGAAATAATATTTGTTTAATAACTTACTGAACAGAATTTTTGCAAATGTTAACTGACCAAAGGGATTTAGTCTATTTAATTCTGTTTTTCAGACTTGGCATTTAATTCTGCCACCACCCAGAGCTGTGTGGAATGGTAGAGTTATGAGTAGCATTGTCATAAATGTGAGGTGAGTCACATTACAGAAAGCCATTGCTCATACATTAACGCAGCAGAAAGAGGATCATGTCACAAAGAAAGAGGAAATACTTCAGTCATGACCAGTTCGTTACATGGTAGATCCCTGTGAGAGTTCATAGACTTAGATATCTTGCCTAGTAAAAACAGCAGGAGTTGTATGATCTTATAGTTTTAAACTTTTACTAACTATAAATGTGCATACATATGGGCTACAGCACAGTATGTCAGTACACACCGATAGCTGGACACAATTTGCAAATTAATCTATATTGCATTGACTGAAACCACGTTAGTTACAGAACTGTTCATTTTTGATAATTCTCTGGTCAATTGGAACATAGATTTCCCTCAAGTCATAAGCATGAGACCTGACCTATTTTTCTGTGAAGTATGAACTGGTCCAAGTGTTAGTCTGGGACTGCATGATGGGAGAGATTAGAAGGGAAAGAAATAACAAGAAATGTAGATTAACTAAACAATTTGTATAAGAGATGTTGAAGGATTCACAAATCAAGATGTCAAGACTCAGCAGGAGATACGTAAAATGCATAAATAAGTGTGATTAGAAAGGGCCATAAGAGGAAAATATGAGTTTTTGAAAAGTTCAAATTAATGCATATTATAACAAGCCCATGGACGGGTTTCAGGTTTTTTGGTTTTGTTTTATTTTGGTTTTTTGCTACAAAAATAAACCTAATTTTTAATCTCATTTCCATGAGGTTTTTGAAGTATATTCTTGAGTATAATGAAAATATATGAGGATAGATAAACTTTTTAATGAAAATATTATGAGAACGTAAAGTGATAGTTTCAGTCATATTGTAGTATTTTAGTAAAGAAGCCAAAGGCTTTCCAACCTCATTATTCATTCATCCCACCAATCTTTACTATTGGTTGATTCTCTGACCAGAAGAATTTTCAATGTGATAAGGATTATAAATGATGATTATTGCATTCTGATAACTAGTGATGACAGAGTAGTTCGGCTCAAAGAAATTGTGCTAAACAAATGATTCTTCCAAATCATTAATGAGGTAATTTGAAGAAATTATTATACTTGGAATTCAAATATCTGTATCTGATTTTTGACATCCAGTTATTTACTTATTTATTTTTAATTTTTCATGGTATAGTTCCATAGGATCGGGGGTTTCCTTTTTCCCTTTCCCTCAACTGTTTTCTCCCATATTATTACAATAGAAACTATCCCAAGTCCATCATTCGGCTATGTAAGTGTACCCTGACATTGTATGTATAAACTATGGTAAAAAGTCCAGCATCCTTTTGTCAAGACATATTTAACAGTTGCATTGGGAGTGCTTTTCTTTGGGAGTAGAGATGCATACATCAATAGATTATGAAGTGATGAAATTTGAGTCTAGGAGTCTGAGCATGTAATTATGTAGTGAGAGTGAGAGGAAAAAGGAAAGATAGGAATTTTCGGACAAAGGGATGAGACATTTTCAGATGTCAGAGAAGAGGATGTTCAAAGTAACTGCATGCATTTTAGAATGATTGGGAAGCAGATTGACTCCTAGGAACTCAAAAGCAATGAATACAGGGAATCAGGGAAATAGAGCAGATTGTGAAAATTCTTGCATTTAGTACATTTAGTACTACATATATATTATGCTGATAACAATGGCAACATTCAAAAGGGTAGTGGAGAAAAATGTGGTAAAGAAGTAACTGGGCCCGGCGCGGTGGCGCAAGTGGTTAAAAGGTCCTCGCCTTGCACGCCCGGGATCCCATATGGGCGCCGGTTCTAATCCCGGCAGCCCTGCTTCCCTTCCAGCTCCCTGCCTGTGGCCTGGGAAAGCAGTCGAGGACGGCCCAAAGCTTTGGGAACCTGCACCCGTGTGGGAGACCCGGAAGAGGCTCCTGGCTTCGGATCGGCATAGTATCGGCCCGTTGCGCTCACTTGGGGAGTGAATCATCGGACGGAAGATCTTCCTCTCTGTCTCTCCTCTCTGTATATCCGCCTTTCCAATGAAAAAATAATAAAAATAAATCTTTAAAAAAAAAGAAGTAACTAAGTAACTAAGGAAGCGCTACTAATGTAGTTGCTCCTTTTTTTTTTTTTTTTTTTTTTTTTGGTATCATGTACTGATTCCACCCTATTCAATGGTGGTGGGTGAATGTTACATTTCTGGATCTTGATTCAGGCTCTTAGTAACATAGGGTTTAAATTACACAATAGCAGAACAGAAGGGATGCACTTTTTATTTGCCTTGTTTTTGATTTACATTGATATTTAAGTTCCATGGTTGAAACATTTCATTAAGATGGAAAGGGTCACAGAGTCATTATCCTTGCATCATATGTGTTTACTTTCAGGCTAAATTTTGTGTTTCTTTTGATTTTTCAAATCGATTTAAATTTGTTTGAAAGGCAGAGTTACAAAGAGAAAGGAGGAGAGACAGGAGAGAAATGAAAGATTTCTTTCATTCACTGGCTCACTCTACACATAGCCACTGGGATGGGACAGTCTGAAACCAGGACCCAGGAGCTGCTTCTTCCAGGTCAACCCATGGCATTAGGGCCATCATCCAAAGATTTTCCAGGTCTTCAGCAGGGAGGTGGATTGAAAGCGGAGCAAACATATGGTATGCAGGCACCACAGGCAGAGGCTGAACCTGTTACGGCGTGGCACTGGCCCACAATTTTGGCTTTTTACTACATTGCTTAGTTTCATTGCTGTAGATAGTTTTAGTTTAATGGAGTTTAATTGGTCTTTGGCTAAAAAAAGTCAAAACAGGTTATTTTGCAGCCCTGTCTCTTAAGCTATACAAGTAAGTTACAGTTTTTAGTTTGTATTTGTGATTATAATTAACAATCATAATAAACTCCCATATCTGTCTTCGACTTAAGAGTTCTCTAGTCACAAAAATTTACAATGAAATTTAATGTGTTCACCAATTGTTATAGAGCAAGATGTGCATATGATGCTGAAGGTGAAAAGAGAATGTCTTGGTACCCTCTCTGCCTTTCTGAGTCTTTGAGGCTGTGCCAAAAGTAAAAAGGAGATTCTAACTCTGTTTTATTTATGTCTGTCACACTGTGTGAAATTCTTTCCTGGAGTCTCAATTTATAAAGTAAGATGGATGACAATAATCCATTCCATGTCTTTGCAGTACTAATGCTGGGTTTTCAGTGACCTCTTAAGAAGACACAGTGCAGGCCCGGCATGGTGGCGCAAGTGGTTAAAGTCCTCACCTTGCACGCCCAGGATCCCATATGGGTGCCGGTTCTATCCCAGCAGCCCCGCTTTCCTTCCAGCTCCCTGCCTGTGGCCCGGGAAAGCAGTCGAGGACGGCCCAAAGCTTTGGGACCCTGCACCTGCGTGGGAGACCCAGAAGAAGTTCCTGGATCCTGGCTTCGGCTCGACATAGCATCGGCCGTTGTGCTCATGTTTGTCAGAGGTACCAGGACCAGGTTCTCTGGCAGAGTCAGACTCGGATTTGGATTCTAGGTCCACCAATCACTAGTCATAAAAAGTAGGATAGTTTAAATTACCACTTGGTCCCAACATGTAGAATTAGCAGCCATGAGAAAAGAGGCAAGAAAGAGAGGAAGTCTTTGTAAGGGAGGGAAGAATTTGCACAACATTTGCACTCACGCATAAAGCAGGACATAAAGTACAATGGAGCATTCTGCCTCCGATGACTGATGACTGATGCTTTCACAAGGACAGATTGATTGATCCACTTCACTGATGAATCCAAAGGAATAAAATTACTTGCTTCATAGTTTCAGCAAAGACGTGTCATGGAATTGGGATGATGATCTAAGTATACTGCCAAGCCCTACTTCTATACTATTTGATGATGGATGAGGATAGATATTACATCTGAATTATTTGGGATCTTAATGAGAAAGGGTTTGAGCCTGGTAAAGTGGAGTAGGCGCCTCTGCCTGAACAGGTGCCCGTCTGAGTAGGCTTTGCTCTCACTGGGAAGGCTTCCATTTTCCTGACTCATCTGCATCAGCTTTTCTAGTTTCTGCTGGATGTTTGCCTGTGTTTCACTTTAACTTTCTTGGATGAAGAACCTGATTCTTCCACCACCTTGCTCTGTTAAAATTGGATATGTTAATTAAGAAATGATCTTCTTTATGAAAACATGTTACCTTTCCAATAAACTTTTAAGTAAAAGAAAAAAGATAAATAATAATAATCACACATTACTACATGATGAGTATACATTCTTGGAAAGGCATTAGGCAATTTTTTTTATGTGAACATTCTACAATTTATATAAGCAAATCTTGATAGGATAACCTACTTCACATCTAGGCTATATGGTATAGCCTGTTGATGTTAGGCTACAAACTAAAACAACATGCTACTGCTCTGAATAGTGTGGGCGTCTATAACACAGTGATATTTATGTATCTGAACATAGAAAAGATACAGAAAAATGGAATAAAATATTTTGAAAACAGCACACCTGTAAGTGACACTTAATATGAATGGAGAGTGCAGGACTGGAGGTTGCATTGAGTCAGTGAATGCCTGGTGAGTCAATGTGAAGGCCTAGCATGTTTTTGTGTGCTATTGTAGGCTTTATAAATATTGCACAGCTTACATTTGGATGCTTTGCATTACATCTATAATTTTGAGGGCAGGGGCACTTGGGCCAGTGGAGTAGTCTAGCTGAAGTCCTCACCTTGTACATGCCAGGATCCCATATGGATGCCAGTTTGTGTCCTGACAGCCCCACTTCCCATTAAGCTCCGTGCATATGGCCTGGAAAAGCAGTCGAAGTAGAACCGAAGTCTTGAGACCCTGCACCTGCATGGAAGATCCAGAAGAAGCCCCTGCTTTCTGGATTCAGATCTGGATTAAGGATCCAGCTCCAGCCTTTGGGACCATTTGGGGAGTGAAGCAGCAAATGGATGATGTTCCTCTCTGTCTCTCCTCCTCAATGTATATGTGACTTTACAACAAAAATAAATAAACTATATATAGGCATCTCATAGCAGAATGTCTGGATTTGATTCATGAGTCCATTTCTCCTTACCCCTGATAATATAGACCTTGATAGGCAGAAATAACAGCTCAGATAATTGCATTCCTGCTACATCTGGATTGAGTTTCTAGCTTCCAACACTAATCCAGTCCCATCCTATTGCAGGTCTTTGGAGTGAGAAATAGATGAGGTCTCCGATCCTATATACATGTATGTCTCTAATTCTTTGTCACTCAAATAAACAGAAAACATTTTTAATGAACAATTTCTATTTCTTTGATAACAAATTGACTGCAGTTTACTGAAATATCTTATATTTCTAAAAATATTTTTAACTTTTAAAATATTTTGTAAAGATATGTTGCTTAAAACACAACACAGTTTATAAGAATTTTTATCTCCATTTTGATGTTGTGGGTTCATCACTGTTGATGCCAACACCATCATACAGAGAATGACAATATGGTAATGTTATGTACTGTAATAATATGGCTAAAATGAAGAGTGATAAACTGTTATTTATTGGAATTCTTCAGTGTTCATCAATAGGTACATTACTCATTCAAGGCATATACTCAAATATTTTGCTTTGATCTCCAATTATACAGATAAGGCATCTATCTATAATGATCAAATTTATTGGATAAGTCAAAATTGTGCTCTCTTAAAGTCATATAATACAGCCTAAGAAATTATAAAATATGCCTTAAACCTAAATGAGAATTTATGTCTGGCATTTGAAATGCCAGTCTATTGAAATGCAAATCAGATTTACAGAAAGAAGAAGATAGACAGGAAGACCTTTGATCCACTGGTCCATTCCCCAGATGGCTGCAACAGCCAGAACTCAGCTAGTCCAAAGCCAGGAGCGTCTCCGTGAATGAATGTGGATGCAGGGTTCCAAGGCTTTGGGCCATCATGTGCTTCTTTCCCAGGCCAGAAGCAAAAAGCTGGGAGGAACATGGTGCAGTCAGGAAGCGAACCAATGCCCATATATAGGATCCTGGCACTTACAAGGTAAGGTTTTAGCCATTTAGTCATTGTACCAAGCCCCGAAGTACACTACTTAATCTTTCTATTGCTTGATCACATATAACCTCTAGTCTAAAAGTTTCAGTGACTTTCAATCAACTTGTGTCAACTTATTCTTCTTCATGTGCCACTGAAGATATTGTACTGTCGTTATCATAACCTATCACTTTAGCTTCATTTTCTTCTGCTTTCCTAAAGCTGTTTCAAACTCTGGAGGTACTGAAATCTCACTGCTTCTCACCTTAGACTTTGTCCTCCTGCCTATAGGCCTTGGATACATAATTTGTATCCCTGATGTCATTATGCACTGCAGAATCTAATAAAATTCAAAGTTAATACACTGTCTTAGATAGTGACCCTGTTTATTCACTTGTCATTCCAGAGTAATTAGATAGGAGTAGATGAGCTGAGCAACGTTACATCAATTAAGCTAACTGGGCTGGAAATGTGAGCATGACTACAATGATAAAGATACAACCTCACAGTCTGCCAGGTGTTCTCTACAATCTCCTGATTATTTCAGTATTTCTTTGTCCAAAATGCATTAAGTATGCACTGACTGAACATACACATAGCCTTTATCAGAGCATGGAAGTTATACCCCAAAGTTAAAGCTCCAGAAACAGTTTCCCTTTGAACTGCCCACGCCTCATCGCTCCCTGAGGAACACTGCACATAAATTAGAATCATCTCTCAAGGGATGACATAGAAACCACAGTTCCTTTATTCATGGAAGCCAGCTATAAGACCTAAACCAAATTGTATTCCAAGCCGTCCCTGCCTTTCTGTGTTAAAACTTATCCATTAAGAAATACTCTGACTTACTTGGTTTTAATGTTTTGTCATAAATTCAACTGCACAAAAGGTTCCCACCTCACTCCCAGACAATAAGTGTTCAGAGAGCTCAGGATGACTCTGAACAGAGGGGTTTTGCCTGGTTTTCCTGCTTCTTCAATATATTATTGAATTGCACACTTTTGTCCAATTAGATTTATGCAGACTTGTAGAAATGTCACCAAATTTCCATGTGAAAATGAATGGTTTGTGCTGGGCTTCTGAAACTTCAATCTGAGGGCTTTTACATATAAGACAACCCTAATCATATAAATTTGTATGACTTGTCTTCTGTAATCTGTCCATTATCAGTTTATTTCAAAGGACTTAAATACTGAATATTCTAAGAGTTCAAATTCTCCTATAACTAAATGATTTCAAAAGAACTGGCACTTGCTCTATAAGATGATGTTTAAATATTTGCAGAGAAAACCAGAAGAAAGAAATGCAAATTGATGCAGAAGAAAATCGATAACGGTAAATTGGATGTGCCTGAGTCAATTGAAAAACTTCATCTTATAAGAGTAAGCCTGAATCAAATGGATTTGTTTTACTTCCAATTTGGTAATGAACCTAAGGGTATATGTGGAAGACTCAAGAGAGGATTTCATGCCAGAACGGCCTCAATAAGTTATCCATTAGTTAACAAAGGATGTACAATGTGAACCTTTAACATCAGGCCTATTCTCTGAGGGTTCACCCAAATCACCCTGGATAAATTAATTGAGTTGTACCCTGAGGAATATCTTGTTCATCCAGGTAAAATGTATTTCAGAGTCAGTAATGGTATATGCTTGTTTCTGAATCTGTGGTGTAATCACAATTTTTACTTACTCATTTTCACTTTACTTGAAAGGCAGAGACCGACGTAAACAGTTCCTGCATTGACAGGTTCCTTGCCCATGCCCACATCAGATGCGGCTGAGCACAGCCAAAGGGAGCAGACTGGAACTCCAGCTGGGCCTCCTGCATAGGCACTAGGGGCCCAGACACTCGAGCCTTCACTTGTTACCTTCTTAGGGAAGGGAAGATGAGTGTGCAGACATACTGGGTACTATGGGTACTGTGATAGCTGATACGGGAATCTCAACAGTTAACTCAAATTCCACGTATGATAAGAAACACAGCATAAATTTTGAAAGAATACATCCTCCCTGAAGCATTTCCTAATAATAGAAGTCAGCTATTCTTACGGAAACAGCTCCATGAACACCACGGAACACATTTTTTTTTTTTTTTCTCAATGGTGATCCTGCCTCTGGTTAAAGCTCTGCTCTCAGAATCTCCATCACAAGCAGACTGCCTGGCTTATAGTCACTTCTAACTGGTCGGCAATGCTTTGAGCACAATGCTGCTTCTCTGGGCTTTATGTTTTCTAAACATGTTCTCTAAAGCCTACGTAAGGATCAGAATTCCTGATGTCACTTGGTTAATTTCCATTTTCAGACTTAAACGATTGTTTTCCTAACTTCCTCCAGTCATGAGTCATGTGATGTAACTGCCAACCTGGTCTGCACTAATATCACTAACTAGAATCTTCTCTTGAAGAGCTACCGTGTGGCTTAAATGGTGATACTGCACAGTGAACAAAAGAAATCCAGTTATGGTCTGGCCAAGACACACATTGGAGTTCCAATACAACACAAGACTACAAAATATGTATTTCATTTGGAACAATTTTAGTCCCTGTTTCAACTGAGGTCACTAGGTAATAAATAACATGTTCTAAAAGAAATGAAAGACCTTCAGATAGGAGCTGAAAATATTAGTCTGAGGGGCCAGCAAGATGGTTCCGCCAGATAATCTTCCACCTGCAGGAGGCTGATCTCATATGGGCACCAGTTCAATCCACTTCCAATCGAGCTGTATGCTTACGACGTGCTAAAGCAGCAGAGGATGCCCCAAGTCCTGGGGACGCTACACAAGCAGTCTGGAGGAGGCTCAAGGCTCTCAGTGTCAGATCAGCTCAATTCTTCCCCTTGTGGCCACTTGGAGAGTCAACAAGCAATTGGAAGAACTCTGCCTCTTCTCTCTGTAAAATCTACCGTTTGAATAAAAACAAATAATTCTAAAAATAAAATGACCGACAGTTGGTATTGCAGTCTTCAGTAGACCAGTTATTTACATCTTCACCCATCCACTCTAAACAAAGAGCAACACCAACAAACCCCAGGGAAAGAGTTATGATCAGCAGACATCTATTGGCATGGAAAGCGTTGGGTGCAATTCCTTGTCACCATGAAGAGAGCCCTGGGGATTCCAATACTTCACATAATGTCTAAAGAAGAGGGTTTAACTCACCTACTCTGAAACTTGATATTTGCTCCTTTAATTCTGAGAGAACTATTGGACTACTGTATATGTCTAATCTAATGAATCTAAAGGGTAAAGACTATGAGGATGCTTGGCTGCAATGAATTGGACTATATATAAGAACAGGTGTTTACAACATTAGAATGAAGCTGTATCTTCATGCCTTAAAATATCTGGGAGTTATAATGCCTGAAAATTTTTTAAAAAGGTCATAAGTCAGGCCCGGCGCGGTGGCGCAAGTGGTTAAAGGTCCTCGCCTTGCATGCCCAGGATCCCATATGGGCGCCGGTTCTAATCCCAGCAGCCCCGCTTCCCTTCCAGCTCCCTGCCTGTGGCCCGGGAAAGCAGTCGAGGACGGCCCAAAGCTTTGGGACCCTGCACCCGCGTGGGAGACCCGGAAGAGGCTCCTGGCTTCGGATTGGCATAGTATCGGCCCGTTGCGCTCACTTGGGGAGTGAATCATCGGACGGAAGATCTTCCTCTCTGTCTCTCCTCTCTGTATATCCGCCTTTCCAATAAAAAAATAATAAAAATAAATCTTTAAAAAAAAAAAGGTCATAAGTCATGCCCCAGATTTTATCCAAGAAAAAAAGTAACCATTGGCTCACATCAAATGAGTGAGAAAAGACCAAGATGATAAAAATGAAGTGGTTTAGGGCCTGGCGCAATAGTGTAGCAGTTAAAGTCCTCACCTTGAACACGCCGGGATCCCATGTGGGCGCTGCTTCTAATCCCAGCAGCCCTGCTTCCCATCCAGCTCCCTGCCTGTGGCCCGGGAAAGCAGTTGAGGACGGCCCAAAGCCTTGGAACCCTGCACCCGCGTGGGAGAGCCGGAAGAGGCTCCAGGTTCCTGGCTTCGGATTGGCTCACCTCCAGCCATTGCAGCCACTTGGGGAGTGAATCATCGGATGGAAGATCTTCCCCTCTGTCTCTCCTCCTCTCTGTATATCTGCCTTTCCAATAAAAATAAATAAATCTGTATAAAAAATGAAGTTGTTTTAAAAAATTAAGTTCAGAAATGGTCTTCAATAGGGAATTCTCAAATAGAGAAAGACAAATTGCTAACAAATACATGAAGAAAGGCTTAGCAACACTATCCCTCAGGGAAAAGCATATCAAACCCACATGGGAATATTATGTTCTCCTGCCAGAATGGCTAAAATTCAAACCAGAGAATAACAAGAGTTGGTGATATTAGGAGAAAAGGAAACAGATTCTATTTTCTGGATCGTGAAACAATCCAGTCACAGTGGAAAGCAATGTGGAGATTTCCAAAAACGGGAGAAATAGATTTGTTTTATGATGTACCAATCTCACTTCTGGGAATATATACTATATGTTTTAATGTAATTAATCAAACACATTTTTTGCACCTACCAGGTTTATAGTAGCACTGTGTAATAGCTAAAATTTGAAATCATTCAATGTCTCCTTCATCAGATGAATGGATAAATAAATGTGCATAAAAACACAATGGAACATTACTCAGCTATGAAAAAACAATGAAAGCATAGCATTTGCAGAAAAATGAACTTAACTGGAGGGCATGATATTGAGTGAAAAGACCCAGAAATACAAATAACTATATTCTCTCATATATGTGGAAACTAAAAGTTCAATAAATAAATAAATAAATAATGTATGTATAGGCATTGCTGCAAATTCAGTTTTGTCAAATGTAGCTTTATTCCTTTGTCAAGTCAGTGGTTAAGCATGAAATACAACTTGGGGCCAGCACACTGGCATAGCAGACTAGTCCCTCTCTGTGACTCCATCATTCCATATGGGCACCAGTTCAAGTCCTGGCTGTTTCACCTCCAACCCATCACCCTGCTTCTGGCCTGGAAAAGCAGTGAAAAATGGCCTAAGGGCTTGGGCTCCAGAACCCTTTTGGGAGACCCATAACAAGCTCCTGGCTTCCAACTTTGGACCAGCCCAGCTCATGCCACTGTGACCATTTGATGAATGAGTCAGCAGATGGATGACTTCTCCCTTTCTCCCTTCTCCAACTCCAATTTCAAGTAAAACGAACATATCTTAATGTTATACAACTACAGTTATTTTAAAGATTTATTTTTATTTTAAGGGCAGAGTTACACAGAGAAGAGATACTGAGAGATATTATGTATGAGAGAGGGAAAAAGATAAAAAAGAGAGAGAGAGAGAGATTTCATTGCTTGGTTTACTTCCCACATAGCCACAATGGCCAGAATTAAGCCCATCCAAAGCCAGAAGCCAGGAGCCTCCTCAAGGTCTCCCATGTGGGTACAAAATCATAGGATTTCATTTTCTGCTTTATGCTGAATCAAAAGTAGAGTTGCCAGGACATAGACCAGCACCCATATGAGGTGCCAGGGCACAGGTGGAGGCTTGGCTTTTTATGTCAGAGCTTCAACCTCACATACTACAATGGTTTTGAAGACCTGACATTTATAATTTATTGTATATAAGTGAAATGGTCATTTTCTATTTAATTATTATTTGTAGCCACTGTCTGTATTTCACTAAACTGAGATCTTTTTCTATTTACTTGTGAATAAGTAGCAGTTAAACCTTTTACTGTGGTGTAATTCTAACATATTATCTCAGAAATTGAAAAAATTAAACGGAGTGGTGCAGAGGAAGAGATGGGAGGGAAGGGGGAAGCAGAGGGATGTGGAATTCCATTTTGTTCCTAGAATTTTTCTAATCTGTTGAATATTAATTTAAATTTTAAACAAAAAATAAAATAATCCCAGCTGTAGACAACTGCCTAGGTCACCTTGTACCTAAGCAAATTTTACTTTGCTAAGAGAAAAGTGGCTAGTGGCTGGCAGGCATTGTATGCCCAATTAATGCCAAATTTGTGTTTATTATACCAGTGTGCCAGCAAAATTATCTCTTTTATTTTTTTATTTATTTATTTTTTAAAGATATGAAGTAAATGCTGGCATGCCAGTGGATCATGGCTGCAGACCACAATAAGTACACATGGGGCCAGTGCAGGCAAGAAATGTCCAGAGCTGGAACATCACCGGAAGAGAAGGCTTGGAGATTTGTGTGTCTGTGGGCATAGGGGCTGTGGCTTGCTCAAGTCAGGCGTATGGGGATGTGTGGGAGGGAGGACTGCTGAGGAAGAATGTTTCAGATGAGAAATGATTTCTGGGGGACTTCCACTGACCAGGCTGCTGTACTTGCTGGTAAATAAAGGGAACTGAGATTAGGTGGCTTGGAGGACAGAAACTGGAGGAGGGTTTTGGGTCAGACCAGTATACTTACTCCTGTGAGAGATCTGAGATGGTCTTGTTGTGCTCCGGCCAGCAGAGCCAGTAATGCGGACAGGGAGAGGGTCTGGGGATGAAGCACCGACAGGAGACCAGTGATGGTAGAAGTCTCTGCCAAGTCTCCCTTCATTGCTCCCTCACCTCTCCTTATATACTCTTCCCCCCACATCCTCATTTAGCAGGATATTGGATACAGATGAGTCCAATTAGTCTAGGTGTTTTTAGCTACAAGCCCAGTTCCTGATCCTGCCCAAGCAAACAAGCACTAATCAACTCCTCAGCCCACAGCATTGTTGGTATTAATCACCATCTGCAGGCACACATGAAAGCTAGGACTGGGGGTAAAGGGAGGCCTGCCTAGCAGGGATAGATCACATTAACCACCAGTGAGCAATGGGTCAGGGGTGGACCATATATGTTAGGCTGGGTCATGACACTAACTGGCATGCGTGAGAACTGGATCTGGGGGAAGATGATTATGGGGCAGAATCTGGGGGCATATTCTGGGGGCTCACTTCTGTGGGATTGCCAGATCAGCTGCTTTGCTCTAGGGATGGGAGTGGTGACAGGCCAAATTAGGCATAATCATGGAACTCACCAAACTCACACTATGGGAATTAGAATTAGGAACACTGGGCTGGACCAGATTGCAGCATCCACAGGTGCATTCAAGAATTGGGTGTAGGTCAGGCCAGGTTGCAATATCCACTAGCACACACAAAGGCCAACACTGAGGGAAAAATATATTGGTAAGAGTCTAGAAGCCACTGGCATGTGAGAAATCGGAATCTGGGAGTGGTCCTGGTTGGGGGACTTTGAGAACTTTCATACTTGGCTGTTGCTGCTGGAGAGCACAAGAGTCAGAGCTGGATGGGGGCTAGATCAGGCAAGACTACTCCCCTTCTTGGTAAGTGTGTGAAACTGCTTGGAGGGTATGCCTGGAAAGACTGGGCCACACTGAAGCACACTGGCATATATAGGAGCCAGGACAGGATGTGGACCATGCTGGGTTATGCTATCATACCCACTAGTTTGCATGAAAAACAGGGATGGGACAGGCTAGGGTGCAACATCCACCAGTGGGAGCTGGTACCAAGGGCTGGCCAGGTCAGGCCAGACTGAAGTATCCAGTGGCAAAGACCAACATGTGGAATTGGCCATGTGGGCTGATTTGGAGTAACCACTGGCATATGCAAGATTTGTGGCTTGGGGCAGACCTGGTTGGGGAGCTAGTGGGACCCCTCTTGGTCTGTGGTTTCTGCTGGTGAGAGCAAGAGCCAGAAATGAGGGTGGATGAGACTGAACATGGCGAGAACATCCTCTGTATGCATGTGGGCTGAGTCTGGGGGTGTGCCAGACTGGACTCAGCTCCAGCACCTGCTGATACTCACAAGAACCAGAATGGGTGTGGGATGGGCTGCAATAAGTTTTGGCATGTTCTGATCCACTTGAGAGGCAGGCAATTGGTTGGGCAAGGCCAGACTAGGCTGTAACATCCACCAGTGAGAGCCAGAATGGGTGTTGGGTTTGGCAAATCCACAATACCCACTGCTGAAGATCAGGACTAGAGGTGGGACAAGTCAGGTTCAGTCAAACACCCACTGTTGTGCACAAAATTCACAACTAGGAGCTGATCTGCTGGGGAGTTTGGGGAACTCCCTTGTTTGTCCTTGGCTGATGATCATGAGTACCAAGTCTGGGAGATGGATGTCCAGGCCTGGTTGGGCTACAGTACCCATGAGCATACACATGGGTAATGTCTTGGAAATGTTGAGTCAGTCTGCCATGCTTGCTGGCAGGTGCAAGAGTCAAGATGTGGTGCATACCAGGCAATGTTAGGAACCAATACTTACCTGTTCACATTAGGGACAGGACTGAGGCCTGGCTGTTCTAGGCTATGCTACAGCTCATGGTGGAGAATGCTGAGGCAATATGCAGCTTGCTTGACTGGGACATAGCATCCACCAGTACATGTAAGACCCCAGGGTGAGAGTGAACCTGGGAGGCTGCAGAGCCTCCCTCACTGGGCCACTGTTCCCAGTGGTGAGTGTGAGAGCTGGGACTAGGGGTGGACTAGGCTCAGCATGACTGCAACAAATGTCAGCCTGCATGTGAGCTGTCATTTGGGAGGGCCAGGCTAAGTCAGGCCATTGCATCCGCTGGTACATGCAAGGACCAAAATAGGTGTTGACTGGTTGGGATTTGCTGCAATATCTGCTAGCAAGGACCAGAACAGGGTGTTGATTATTGCTGGGCTGGACCCTAGTACTCCTTGGAACATGCAAGATCTGGGACTGGGAGTGGGCCTAGTAGGAAAACCATGGGCACTCCTCTACTGAACAACATGCTGGTGTGCCTGAAAGCCAGGTCTGATTATCAACTATCTGACCTCTATCAGTCTCTGTCTATCTGAACTAATTTTGGGGCTCACAAGCAATCCTGATGAGCAGTGTAAGAGAGGCCTGGGAGCAAGGCTGGAACTAGATAACGACCAGAGAAAGCTCCTCTCCTGAGTCCAGAAGGAAATTTACAACCCTTTTATCTCTGAGTACCATCTGGGGCTTCTGGCTGTAGCTCCAATTTTTTTTAACTAATTAATTTATTTTTTGTTAACTTTGATGTTTCTTCCTATTATTGAAGTTGTGTGATAACATCTCATTGGAGGAGATGATATTCTACCAGCTCTACTTTCAGAACAAGGATGGTCTCCCAATGAAACTGTTGAATTTATCTGGACAATAAGATGCTGGACTCTCTACATGGCCCATGCCCACAATGAAGAAACCATGACTGGATATGAACTGTACTACTGTAACAATATGGAGGAATTCAATATGGGCGGAGGGCTTGGGGAGGGGCTAGGGGAATTCCAGAGCCTATGAAACTCGTAGGTGTACACAAAAGCCCAATGGGGATGCAACATGGAACAAATTAGTCTGCTGCACATACTGGCATGCATGAGAACCTGGGCTGGGGGTGGGCCAGGTGGGGGTTGCCTCAACTAGGCTGCAGATCCTGCTGGTGAGTGCAAAGGCCAGACCTGAAGCACACTGGACTGTGCTGAGTTGGGCAAGGCTGCACCAACGGGCTGGGAAAGGAACTAACCAGGCAACCACAATCACCAGTGTATGCATAGGCTGATACAGGTGATGAACTGAACTGAACCTTCTACTGGCTGGCACATGCAAGAGTAAGGTATGGGTTCTGAGGTTTCTTGGGGACTTCCAAACTTAACAACTGTACTCAAAACTTGAGTCACAGGGAGAATCATAGCACTTGTAGTCCAAACTTGGAATGCCTGTATTGCGACAGGCCATCCTGTTTGCTGATGTCTGTGCAATGGATAGCAAGCCAAGGTTTATACCAGGGACATGATGGTCAGATTATTGGGACTTGCAAAGGACATTAAGTGGCATGTCAGGAGATGGAGAGAAGAATAGATTGGATAACACTCCTGGTTAACTTTTTGCTTCTTGGAAGGATTTTTTCAACCTTGGAGCAATGAAACCAACAATAACTTGGAACTGTCTAAACCACTCAAGCAGCTCCAAAATGGTAGACTAGCAGCTGAAGTTTTTACCTTGCACATGCCAGGATCCTGGTTCTAGTCTGAACAGACCCACTTCCCATTCAGCTCCCTGCCTGTGGCCCGGGAAGGCAGTCAAGGATGGCCCAAAGCCTTGGGATTCTGCACCCATGTGGGAGACATGAAAAGAGCTCCTGGCATTGGATCGGCTCAGCTCCAGCCATTACGGCCACTTGGGGAGTAAATTAGCGGGCAGAAGATCTTCCTCTCTGTATATCTGACTTTCCAATGAAAATAAATAAATCTTTTTAGGAAAAAAAAAAAAACACTCAAGCCATAGAATCAAAAAATCATTCTCCTCATCTGGATTTCTAAGATGATATCAAGTACATACCTCCCATCCCTGGGCACTGATATACCCTGGCAGCTGGGGTAGCCCCTCCTCCTCCCTCACCAGCACTATACAAGAGAAAAGTGAAGAGAAGGAAAATTGAAAGCATTTGTCTCACTACTTTCTCCCATACTCTGATCTTCCCCACTCTGTCAGTGGTTCTTATGGGCCTGCAGTCTTGCCAACTATGTAAATGATATTAAAAATTAAATTGAATTAAATTAAAAATAAATGAACTTTCTTATGATTGCATCTTTTGTGTTCTAAATATTCATTTTAATAAATCATTTTATATGAAAATTCATAACAAGATTTATATACACACATACATAATGTTATGCAGATGTGTGTATAAAATGTGTGAAACACATTTTAAAAGGCAAGGTGGTAATAATATATAACTATAACTTATTAATTATTTGTTTTGATTTATGCAGAATACAAGTAATAATTCTCATTGAATGGACAAGAGTGTTGCCTTAGAAATATTACGCAGCTTACTCAGAATCTTACATATATTTAATGTTTAACCTAAAGTCAGTCTGTCTGACTCTGAGGTACCAGCTCATAACCGCCAATTTATGTCACTATTAGTTATGGCCAGCATGGCTTCCACAATAATGACTGATTTTTTGTATGTTTTTTTGTAGATTTTTCAAATAAGCAAAGTCACCTAAAAGGAGCAAGAATATTACTCGTATGGTGTGAAATAAATTAGTTCAATCTAAGGACTTATATTAGTATATTAAATGTAGAAAGATCATGTTTTATGACACTAACTGAAAAATATTTAATTCAAAAATATTAATTGAAAAAGTAATATTGCTTTTACCTTCAGATCAAAAGAACAACTGTAGTATTTCCAGTTCTATGATTATTTCCTTTCTTTTTCTTATGCCATTCTTAGAATCTGTTTATTGTGTTGCAGTTTCCTAATGATAAACAGTGTGAAACATCTATCTGCCCACTGCTTGCTCTGGAGGGCTGCCTGTTCAGATCTTTTTAAGTTTTTATTTTCCATGATACAGTTCCATAGGCTCAGATATTTCCAATTCATGTATCCTTACACTCTTTTCCCCTATGCTGTAACAGTAGTATCATCCTTCAATAACAGTCACAAGTCCATAACTTTTCTATTTAAGCATATCATGATATTATCCTCAATGAAAAAGCCAATAGCAAAATGACAAATACTATATGTTCTCTCTGATATAAAGCAACCTTCATATAAAATATAAGATCAATAAACATATAGGCAAACATGTGTGCACCTATAGTTATCTAGAGGATCTGTATAATGGAGACAAATATACCGTGAACTGGAAATACATTGCAATTTACATTTCTATATCTGAGTAAAAATGGACACCCAATGGAAATACTAAATGTATCTTGACAATAAGATCTTTGGCTTTCTACCATTGCCTAATTATTTATCCCTCTGTATTTTACACAATAAGGGCTATTATTTACTTTGTTTGAATCATTCAGGGTTATCTCTGGATGTATGCTAGGCTGGCACAATTGGCCTGAACAGCTTGTTAAGTATCTGACTTGTTTGTTCTCCAAGACTCCTAAGAAAAACGTCTTGGTCAATAACTGTACATTGTATTCCTGACCTTCCAGCATTTCAACTACACCAGGCTGAGATTTTACAATTTCCTGGTTATCTACCACCCTGGTTTTTTGTCTATGAAGTGTCTGTATTGGCATGTGATTCGTTCTGCATTGCACCCTTCATTCTCACCGTTCCCTGAATATTGACCTCTTTTTCAGTACTCAGTCTTGGAATCTTTATTTCTCAGTCACTTTCTTAGATATATCATGCTCTGGTTTTACCTTGACAGGAATTAGCATGTAAAAGTGATCACTTCATTCTTTAAAAGCAAAAAGCCCCAATTCAGAAACAGTTCTTTAGTTAACCAAATAACCACCTACCCCCAAATATATATATTTCCCAGTAAATATTGGAAAGTAAATACACAAGTCAACATGTAACTCTTCCTTGTGAGATAAACCTCTGATTTCCCCGTGGCAATGCTTACCATTTGCTTCTTTTCTTATTCCTTAGTTTTCCTGTATGATGGTGGGATTTGGAATCAGCTCTTGGTAGTAATGAAGGAGTTGGTACTGTGGAAATGATTCCGACATCCCCTTTTCTGCATCTTTGTCCTTGGTCTATAGTCTATGTCTGAAAAGTACTGTACTGGGTTTTTTGGTGATTTATTTTCCTTGTTCTGAATTAGTCCCACAAGATAAAATAATCTCTCTCAGAGTCCATATTATAATGCAAAATGCATTGGTATTTGGATTCTTATGCCTAACTCCATTTTTTTTTTTAGTACATATATATGGGAGTGAGACTCTTGAGTCTGCCTTGGAGACTTCAGTGTACACACAAGCTGAATGACCACTGGCCTGTGAAAAATTCCAGGAAGCAATGCAGTAGCTAAGTTCAGGCCTTTGCCCATAATAGGCATGACTTTTGAAAATAAGAATGATCTTCCACACCAACACAGCATAAGGATTTAAATCCACTGCCCAGCGAAATATTCATTTGTGACTCACCAAAGTAGAATGTGTGTTCTGTGGCTGCCCAGCATATTAGGTAATGGCATTCTTTGAATGAGCACTTAAAAATTAGCTATTTTTTCCAATAATTAAATAAAGTAAGTATAATAAGTCCCATGTAAGCACCACACATCTAATGACAACTATTATTGGCATGCATGTCTTTAACCATGGTAATAATTAGACTTACATGCCATTCTGTTTTTTTCCTTATTTTTCATTTAAATGCACATTTTATAAGCATGACTAAGAATGATTAAAATCAAAAAATAATGAAACTTAGTCAAAATATTTATTTTTATTATATATAATGTTTTACACATTTTTATAGGCGCTGGGATTTCCCTTCCTCCACTAAAATCCATTTACCCTCCCTACCCCACCCACACTGGGTTGCCCTATATCTTTACATTAGTATACCCTTTCACAAGCAGTCATATATCTATCATTCGACCATTTGAGTGTATCCTAATATTTTAAGTATGAACAATGAGACAGTCCAGCATCCAATTTTAAAGATAATTTTAACAGTTTCATAGGGAGTCCGTCTTTTATTTGGAAGTAGAGATGCATATTGCAATGACTCTTCACATCTGGATATACTAGTCTCTATTACACAGTTAATATACATCCCTTTAAATGGAAAGTCATAAAACAAAATCAATAATAGAAACAAAAATAGAATATTTGCAACAACACGAAGGTAAGCAACATGCTACTGAATGACCAATGGTTCTCTGAAGAAATGAAAATCAAAAACCTTCTTTAAGTAAATGATGGTAATGATCCTGATGTCATTGACTCAAATTTTCTCCCGCCTTATTCTGATCGTTTGGACTAGTGGGGAATCTGTTTTGTTGATTTTCTTAAAGAATCAGCTCTTTGATGCATTGTTCTTACGTACTGTTCTTTCGGGCTGTTTGATTTATTTCCTCCCTTATTTTGGTTATTTTTCCTGCTAAATTTGAGATTGCTTTGCTGCTGTTTTTCTAACTCCTTCAGAAGTATGTTTAGCTCATTCACTTGGTCGTTTTTAAATTTCTTAACATAAACATGATTTTATTCATCATTGGACTAACTTTAAGCCAGACATTTGCTTCAATACTTCAACTCTACCACAAACTTCAGAAATAAAATTGTTGAATGCTAAATAGGTGACAAGTGTCTCCTGTAGACAATAGATAGATGGGTTTTATTTTTTTATCCCGTCTGCCAATTTATGCCATTTGATGGATGAATTTAATCCATTCACATTCAGGGTTAATATCATAATTTGGTCCTGTGTTTTTAGTAATAGGTTGTTCATTCTTTGACTTAGTCATCTGTTGTCAGTTACCTGGAATGTTACCTACCCTTCTTTTTGGTTTTGGTAAATGTTCTTCCTTTGCTCTGTCAAGAGAACATCTTTAAGCATCATTTGTAGGGCAGGTATGGCAGAGAAAATTCTTTGAGCTTTTCTTCACTCTGAAAAAATTTTGATGCATTTTAAAAGACAAAGGAAAACTTTGCTAGGTAAGTTATTCTCGGCTGGCAATTTTTTTTCTCCTTTAAAATCTGGGCTATGTCGCTCCATTCTCTACTGGCCTGTAGAGTTTCCTGTGAGAGGTCAGCTGTGAGTCTGATTGGGGTTCCTCTAAATGTTAATTAATGACCAGGTATTTGTATATCTTCTGGCATAGTTTGACATATTTGTTTCCAGTATTATTCCATATTGATGATTGTCTTCTCAATACTGATTTTGGCCTTTTAGTCTGCTACCTAAAAATACTACATGCAAATCATTACTAAACGGATAAAAGCAATCCCTTGTGTTATCTCAGCAGCTGATCTTGTCAAAGTGATGACTTACTTAGAATACATTTCCCTGCCATTCTCTCCCTGACTTTTTTTTTCTCCTCCTCATTGTCACTCTCTTACATTAAGAAACATATCAAATATATATTTACAGTTATCACTCGCATTTTTATTTGAGGATAGAGAAGTGTATCAGTGGAGACTACAAAGGTTGATCTCGTAGAAGCATACCATAAAATGGTGGCTACCAGGGACTGGAACAAGTGGGAGAAAGGACACTAAGGAGAACAGAGACAACATGGAAATCTGACCAAGAGTTGGAATGATTTGGCACAGCAGGATGACATTTAAAAATAGCCAGAGGAGAGAATTTCAAATGTCCCATCATAAACAACAAATGTTTGAGTTGATAAATTATTACTCAAATAACTATAAATACTCATGCATATATATTGACATGCCACACCATATCCTGTACAAAGAATGATTGTATGTCAATTAGCAGTTGAAGAGAGATGTATGGTTCTAATGTGCACTCACTCCCAAACCTGTAGTGTTGAAATGTCAGGTGCCATGACTTTGCGGGTCCCCCATGTACTAGAAATCCTTTAAGGTGCTGTTGTACTCAAACACTTCGGAATGCAAGTTCCCTTAAGCAAGCTCTTAGCATAGTTTCACTAGTGGCTTGTCTGCCTATGGTAGTCAGTGAATATTAAAATAGTCTTAACAATAAAGTACTGCTCAGTCAACCATGTAGCTTTCTGAGGGGGGAGGAGAATACCTCACCTTCCCCGGAGGGCCTGAGAAACATTAGTTTCCAGGTTCTGACATAAATTAGGACCCACCTTCTCTGCTCCATCTTAGCAGCGGTATGTGCTGCCGGTGACCATCATCTGCTGCCAGTCCGTAATCTGAGAGGAAGACTTCCCAGCCCTCCTTCTCTCCCATACCTAGAACCTAGGTAGTTCAGCCACGGAACTGGCTTCTGACTAGCGGCCAGTTGCTTCGGATAATGACGTCTAGAACCCTTCTGTCAGTTTCAGCCTGTTTGTACTATTATTACAACTTAAGACACCTGCAGTGAGGAGTTATGGAAAGCAAAAGGTCAGATGCCCTCCTCCCAGAGTACCAGAAGCAGAAAACTGACAGCATTCCAGCTCCTGAAGTGGGTCAGGGGCTGACTTATGCCCATGGATTCCTTGGCAGCAGGCTGCCAGCCGCCATGAGAGATTACCTTCAGTACCTTGCCTGTTTTCTGGCCTTTTTCTCCACTGGGTTTTTGATTACGGCCACCTGGACAGACTGTTGGATGGTGAATGCTGATGATTCCTTGGAGGTAAGAACCACATTTTTTTTTTCTTTCCAAGTCTTCATTCTCTTTTAAGCTTCACTGCCACACTCAATCTCCGACACATTCCTTTGCTATCAGATAGCAAAGAAAGCCAACATGGGTAGTAAATAGCAAGGCAACAACTGACTGTACCTATGAGATAGACTGTGTAGATGTCCTATTTTGCAGATAGGGATAACTTCAGAGGAGTGTGATTATGTCATTTCTGCTGTTGAATACTAGAAATTAACTTCTCACATTGCTGCTTTACGACACTCAGCAACAATGCAGGAACACCTTTTTTTTTAAAAAAAAAACAGATATTTTTATATTAGTGATCTCATTGATGGTAGTATGATACATCTTCCTAAAAATAAATAATGTTCTAAGAATTCAATAATTAAACTCAAGGTATATAAAAACTGGTATGCAATGGAAATACATTTTCATGAAATCCCAAATGGAATGCATACCGAGGGAGAAGGTGTCTTCCATTGAATCCTGATACACAAGACACACAGAGATTTAAGAAGTCCTCTGTAACAAATAAGCTACTCTTGAGAACTCATTTGTATTGCAGAAACAAATAAGTATCTACACATTTTGTTTTCCTCACAGTCACAGCTACGAAGCAAGTAGTTTAGAAACTCAAAATCATTTCCTGAGGCCGTAGGATTCTAACACAAGTAGAACTGAGTTAAAAAAAGAGAATCTCCAGAATCTGCTGTTGGTTACTAAGGTTTCAGAAAGCGCAGGTAAGAGAAGAAGCATTTAAAAGGAACCCAAGCACAGGCTATATGGTAACACAGTTTGCTTCTTGGTGTTCCTGAAAGAAACAATTTGCTGCAACAAATGTTATAATGTCACCTCTATGAGGTCTACAAAAGATACTTGAGAGCAAGTATATACATTTTTCTTATAATTTTATTCATTACTTTCAAGTGGGAAGTACAAAAGGCAAGTAATTATTTTATTGTATATAATTCTTACTGCTAATTTTATCTTACTTTTAATCTTCCTCTTTCTTCTGCATGACATTTCAGAGGAGTTATAAAAACCTCTCCAACAATCAACAATTATATTTCTGAAATTTGTGATAGGCTTGAAGTATTGCAACAAATGTCTGCTTTAAAGTGAGTCCACTAATGCATTCTACCTGGTTATGCATACAAGGAATGAATAAAATCATGACCTTTGTACAAAATTCAGGAGAAAGCGCAGATAAAATGTTCTGCTGCCATTAACTTGCCATTATCCAGACTGTTAAGAGTAGGCAATTAATAAAGAAAAATGTTTGACTTAAACATACTTAAAATCATACTTTAAAGGTGTTAAAATTTTGTAAAACTATGTAGAGGCATTGTTAGGATATTTTCTGTAACAATTTAAAAATCTTTATTCTGAAGCTGATATAATTACTTCAATTGATAAGAAACAGAGTTTGGAAAGGGTCAAACTTCTCTGAGAAAGCTTCTGCATCAAGGCATTTGAAATTCCTTCCTGCTTCCCCCTCAGTACATCAAGCCAATTTGCCATCTGCTTGTACGAGAACAAATTTAGTTAAAATGACTAGAAAATTTCAGTTTATTCACTTCAAGCAATTATTGCTGCTAATTTTGAATAATAGTTAGTGAATATTTCTTAGCTTCTTTCTCATTTCCCCAACTTGAAATGTTTTAATAATATAAATTTTCAGATATGCCTATTTGTTAGGATACCTTATTTTTCAAGACCTTTATTTTTCAATATACTTTTAGAACTGGTCTATATAGCTCCTCTTCCAACTGACCAATATTATGTCATGTTATTATCCACAAATTCAAACAGCTCCCCCCCCCCGTTATGTATCTCCTTAGTCAATATTTAAAGCTCCTTGCAAACAATTGCTGAACACAAATCAATGCAAGTGTTAAGTAAAAAGAATATATATATATGTATATATACATATAATTTAAATAAAGGGTATAGTGAATTTATCAGTTAGTTAGTATTTTAAGATGGACAAGTACGAGAGTAGGAAAGTGGGTATGTTTTTCATTTCAACATATAAAAAATATGCCATATAAATGTATGATGCTAATACTGCTATGAAAAGTAAACATAAAACAAGAATGGATATTGCCTTTTATGGGTGTACACTTAGCTTAGAAAAAGGCAGATAAATGTAACCATAAAATAAATATAAAACGATTTTCAGAAAAATGTGAACCAACACTTGAACAGAGTAGACAATATGATCCTTCCTATTAGGAACATTGAAGCAGGACTCACAGAACAAAAGAGGTTTGAGAAAAGTCTTGGCAGAATGTATAGTGCTCCCAAAGGTGAACAATACAGGGTGGACTTCCGGATGAGAGGATTCATTTCTGACATAGAAATGGAGAGCCAGGATCTGAGACTACAAACTGAGAGTCAGAGCCGATCAAATGTTCTTTTGTCTACTGCAGCATTTCTATCATGACAAGCAAAGTTTTGTATTAAGTAAAATATTAATAAGTAATAAATCATGGAAGCAACCTGCAGTAGACACAGCCCTTAATCGGTGACCTAAAGCCCTACATTACCCACATGTTCCTATCATCATTGATTCCATTGTGTCTCTGGGAGACTGATGTGGTGAAGAAAATTTACATGTTCAAGTTTTCAAGCTAGTTTCACATCTGGAGCCACATTAGTTTTCTTCTGCTGATAAGCCACGTCCTTGTCTTAGACTGGACTTCCTCAGTTTAAACATAAAGCTGGACCCGTTTATTTCTATGGTCCTTGTCGTTCTCTTTTTTTTTTTTAAGATTTTTTTTTTAAAGATTTATTTTTATTATTTTGTTTATTGGAAAGGCAGATATACAGAGAGGAGAGACAGAGAGGAAGATCTTCCATCTGATGATTCACTCCCCAAGTGAGCGCAACGGGCCGATACTATGCCGATCCGGAGCCAGGAGCCTCTTCCAGGTCTCCCACGCGGGTGCAGGGTCCCAAAGGTTTGGGCCGTCCTCGACTGCTTTCCCGGGCCACAGGCAGGGAGCTGGAAGGGAAGCGGGGCCGCCGGGATTAGAACCCATATGGGAACCTGGGCGTGCAAGGCGAGGACCTTAACCACTTGCGCCATCGCGCTGGGCCTGGTCCTTGTCATTCTTAACTTTGTTTAATACTGGGATGCTTTGACTGTGTTGGGAACTCAGAGAGATATTCAGTCACTGAGGGATCAGGGATGTCTCAGACATCGCCCAGAAATGTCACTGAGGTGTTACTGCAAATATTTTACTTTTTTTCCCCTCTAATTTTATGCATTCTTTCTTCCACCTACTTTTCTTATATTTACTTTTTCCTTTTTCTTTCTTTCTTCTTTTTTCTTCTTCTTCCTCCTTTCTCTTTTTTTCTTACCACTCTTCCCCCTTTTTATACTTCTTTCTCTCTTCTTCCATTTACACTTTAGTCTTGTATCATTTCTCTATTTATCCCTACTTATGTATCCCTCCTTCCTCTCATTACTTTCTACATCCTCTATTTCATCAATATTTTCTAAGAAATGCTGTACACTTGAAACTACAGTACACACAATTGAATGAAAAATAGTAACTGAACCTTCCTTACATTGCTTCAGTGCAATGTGTTCACGGACATGTAAATTGACAGTTGATGTGCCTAGTGCTCTGACAGCAAGTTATCTAGTTGGACAGGTCACTTGCTATCAACTAATTTTGGAAATCTACTCATAAGAAGATATGCCATTGGGCCCGGCGCGGTGGCACAAGTGGTTAAGGTCCTCGCCTTGCATGCCCAGGATCCCATATGGGCGCCGGTTCTAATCCCGGCAGCCCCGCTTCCCTTCCAGCTCCCTGCCTGTGGCCTGGGAAAGCAGTCGAGGACGGCCCAAAGCTTTGGGACCCTGCACCCACATGGGAGACCCGGAAGAGGCTCCTGGTTTCGGATCGGCATAGTATCGGCCCCGTTGCGCTCACTTGGGGAGTGAATCATCAGATGGAAGATCTTCCTCTCTGTCTCTCCTCTCTGTATATCCACCTTTCCAATAAAAAAATAATAATAATAAAAATAAATCTTTAAAAAAAAAAGAAAAAAAAAGAAGATATGCCATTGTGAGAATTTGAAAAACAGGTGAATGAGCCACTGCTTCAATGAGGAAATGGTGCACAGAGGGAACTAGACACAGTGAAGCTTGGTGGCATTTTACATATTTCAGTGTGGTAAGATTTCAATGCAAAGACCATACAGCGTTAAGTCATCAAAAGTTTTGCATTTCATGCAGTGTGTAGAGTTGGTGTGCCTCACAATAAACAAACATATATGTGCATTTTAGAGGCCGGTCATCTTGGCTGCTACTGATGGGGAATCGGTGGAAAGAGTAAAATGAACCTTGGAAAAGTAATTCAGAGACTTTTGTCACGTGTGGTAAAGATGGTGGGAGAAACAAAAACGGTCTGAACAAGGGGGATGGCTTTCAAAGAGAAATATGTCGAGATATGAGAAAACTCTCAAGAACTGGAATTTGGAAGACTGATAATTGACTGCATTTGGTAAAGACAGTGGTAGAGAGAGATCAAGACAAATCTACTATACTAAACAGAGGCAATTGTGGGCGTGGTACAAATATAAACTTAGAGATTAAATAGAGAAAAACTAGTTTATTCTTAAGGAACTACATTTTTCATCCCATCATTCCTCGTCCCCTCTTCTGGTTTAGTTTATTAAACATCTGGAAGCAGACAAAAAAATCCTTTATGGTGGCAAAGTATACAGGTTAGATGAATCATCCAAGGGACCTGAAATTACATCTCACCTTGTCAGATAGTAGCTGTCTAAATTTAAACAGTCATTTAAAATGCCATAAACTGTGTTTTCTGTTCTGTAAAGAGAGAATAATGACACACCCCTCAGAAGCTTCTTGTAAGGATTAAATGAGCTTGTGTATCTAAAGCATTTGCCACAGCCCCAGGCAAATACAAATCAGCCAATAAATGTTTGATATATTATTGTCTATTTGCAGTCCATTATTGTGTTTTTGTTCTGGAGGAGGAGATGCCATTTTGTATCATATTCACTGAACAGATAGATATGAAGGCTCATTCTGTTATTATTTTTGTTATTGATTTTTTAAAAAAAATGTTTACTTCTCTGAGCTCTCTTTGTTCATTTATATACTTATGTCTGTTTCCCCTTTGACAAAGGAAAAGGTGTAGACAATAGAATCAAATAGTAAAACGTATCTATGAATGTCAGCTTTTACCAAGGAAAGCAAACTGTGAACTTCCTACATTATTTCCATGTTGACTACAAGACAATGCAACTCTTGGTTTTACATGTTGAAATAGAAAAAAATAATTCCTCCACAGAGTGTTGGAGTGTTCAGTTATCAGAAGGAAAAAGTGGTTTTCAAAAGATACTTCCATTTTCAGTTTTTGTTAATTATTTGCTGATAATCTGCTCTGCACCAAACACCACTATGATCACACTTTTATTACATCTAAGAAAGATTGCTCACATGTGAATTTATTTCATCCCATAATCATATTCTCTCCTGGCAATTCAATTTGCATTAATGATGCTACAATTCTTTCAGAAATAAAATTCATTGTAAATGATTATATCTTACATTCACCATGATTATTTTTATGCCAGTTTTACTTTTCAGTTGATTTCAAATTCTTTCTGCAGATGCTTGAGGCTATAGATATTTTTCTATTAATCTCCTGGTTTTCTGCAGCACCTTGTAAAGGCAATCAAATCATAGGAAGTCAGGATACCTCTGTTCACATGAATTGATGGAACACTGATTGGATACTTGGCTACTTGTTGAGAAAATGCATAAAGATTAAATATAATAAGAAATGATCTTTGGAAATCTCACATTGAGCTCTAAATGAAAAGATACTTGTAGGTACTTTTTTTTAACAAGAACTTTTATCTTGCTATGATTAAAAACTTAACACATATATTTTTCTCAATGTTTAATAAGATTGGAATAAAATGTAATATCCCTACAATGTCTAAATAGGTTTGCAAAGAATGTATTCTAGTCTAAAAGAATGTGAAAAAACTGTGCCTCCTACTCTTTTAAGAATTACAGAAGTGGAAAAAAGGGGTGAAGTGGAAAATTTAATAATATTTTGTTAAGTATTCACAGTTTAGTGAATTGTTATTTTTTCACTGTCCAGTAATAATGGCAAAGTTGTGATAAAATGCTTTCAAAAGAAAGATGATTCTAACATATGTAATTTAAACAAATTAAATAAGAAATATTAAAATTGAAATGAGATTTTGAAGAAATAAATTGGTCGTATAATTATGAAGACCACAATTGCTATAGCTTATACATTGCATTTGCATAACATATTTTATTATTTATAATTTTATTCCATAGCAAATAACAACATAAAGTAAGAACAAATTTATTTTAGTAGACAAATTCACAACATTCATTCAGATTTTATAAATATGGAACATAGAGGTAGTAAAAAGGTAGCTATTGCAATTATTTTATTCTTTCTTCATCTTTGTTAAGGCTAGTGTTAAGTTCTTCTAGACCATGACACTGTAAAAATGCCACATGACCAAAATCAAATTTTAGGCTTTGATGTTGTGAATATAATGGCATCCCATATGAGTGTCAATTTGAGTCTCAGCTGCTCCACTTCAACTTCCTGTTTTTCTGTTTTCCACATTTCAGGAATGTTAACTATAGTATTTTAAGCATAATTTGTTTTTAAGTGTCTTTTCTTAAAACTTTCAAGAACTTAACATTTTGTTGACTTTTAAGGAGTTTCTAACAAGCCCTGTTTTAGCAGAGAGGTAAGAAGATGGAGACTATTTATTATATCAAGAAAGTCTTTCATAAATATGATGAGTATATAAGCTATTTTCACCTTGTTGTTGTTGTTGCTGTTGTGCACAATGGCACCTTTAAGGTGTCGCCCATAAGTGCTGTATTAACACAGAAGTTTAGTTAATTACAGCCCGTATTTTCACATACCTTAACTGGATGTGAATATTGAACAATATAATAGTATGCCCTCGAGCATTAATACCTAATGAAATTGGATTCCTTGTTTCTGCTAATGAGCTCATTGCTTTTCTAAATATGGCCTTTGGAGGTAAATGATCAATGGCCTTGAAATTGCCACTACTACTAGATTATTTTGGAAAGCCAGAAATACTCTTAATAGTGAAAATAAATTTTGGCAGGTAATCTCAGACCACTTTCTAAATAATTTCATGTATATTTGAAAAGACTGTGGTAGGTTAGTTAGCTTGTTTTTTCCCAGTGGATGACTTAAAATGCAGCAAACTGTGAACAGTCACTTCCTGATTTTGATGCAGCAGCCTTAGATCCACATTCCTAGCTCAGCTTGCACTGAACTGGACCAACGTGCTTCTATTAATGGAGAGATGGAGGGCAGAAGGCTATTACAAGGCCTTCTCTGCTTTGCTGTAGTTCAATGAGATCTATCTGTACTCGGATATTGAGGGCTGTTGTAATAAAAGTCAAAATCCAGGGGCTTAACAAAAAAAAAAAATTGTTTCTTGCAATTCCAGAGACCAGAAATCTGAGATTTTGTGGTTGGCAAGGATGAACTGCCTCTGGCAGGTCTAGAGGAAGCTGTGTTCCTCACCCCTACCCTGGTGCCGCACCAGGACACTCCTCACCTCTGTGGTCGCATTGCCTCCTCTGTGCATGTCTCTCTCCTTTGTGTTGTTCTTATATGGATGGCTGACATTAAATCCCAGCTCATCCGGATAATCCGAGCTGATATCGTCATCTGAAGATTCCTAATCATAACTGCGAAGACCCTGTTACCAACAGAGTCATGCTCACAGGCAAGCATGTTTTTAGAGGCACCAATCTACATTGTCTCCAATTGTACATTTCAAAGGCAGGATGGGGCGTGGGGAAAGAGAGAGAGAGAACTTGTCCAGCTACTGGTTCACACCCCAAAGGGTTGCAATGATCAATGTAGAGCCAGGCCAAAGGCAGGAGATAGGAGCTTCTGTCTGGTCTCCCACATGGGGGAAGGGGCCCAAAACTTGGACCATCTTCTTCTACATTCCCACTGTATCAGTGAGGAGCTGGATCAGAAGTGGAGCAACCAGATTTTGAATCAACATCTATAGGGATTCTGGCACCGCAGATGGTGAATTAGTCAGGTCTACAACAGTGCCAGCCCCTCAACTATTTAGTTAATGAAATCTGATACAAGTATTTTTTAGGTCATTATAATGTTTGAGCACTATACTACCATTTCCATTCGTTTAGAAAACCATTTATATCATATATATTTACTATTTTTTGAAAATTTTTTTTTTTTAATTTCAAAGTCAGATACACAGAGATTAGGAGAGACAGAGAGATATTCTGTCTGACGATTCACTCCCAAAGTACAAGAGATGGAACTGTGCCAACCCGAAGCCAGGAGCCAGGAGCCTCTTCTGGGTCTCCCATGCTGGTGCTGGTTGGGCCTGTCCTCAGCTACTTTCCCAGGCCACAAGCAGGCAGCTGAATGGGAAGCAGGGCCGCTGGGATTAGAACAGGCGCCCATACGGGATCCCGGCATGCAAGGACTTTAGCCGCTAGGCCACCATGCTCGGCCCTATATTTGTTATTTTTGATATATGTAATTCAGCTCCCACTTTACCTCCTTCATACAGATAAGGATCTGAGGTTCAGAAACAAGATTTTTCCCCATGTCCAACATAGTTAATACTTGTGTCAATTTATGTTTAACATATATGCATGCAAAAATCTTAACTCTCATTTTTCTTTAAGAACTAATGGCTTAGACTTCATAAGAAAGACCTGCTTCCATTTTATCTGGCTTTACTCAGCTAATTTTCTGAAAAGTTCAGAACATTGCTTGCAGATTTAACTATAAGAAAAGCAGGGGAAAGAGTGCCTTTTTGAATAACAGTCTAGGAATGAGATTCAAGCTAGAGTTCACATCAGCCAAAATGACCTTCCAACATCCAATTCTGTAGTCCTTTGGTCTGAAACAGATTTGACTTGTTTTGAAAATGGACTTGAAGTACATTGTAAGATTTAATAGCACAGAGACCTGTGTGATTAAATCCCAATGTCTCCATATCGTAAGACTACTCTCTTGCAGTTATTGTTTACTTTCCATTTGCCTTATTTATTTGTAAAATGAATAATAATACCTCACAATATTTTTAAGGATACATGAAATGATAAGCTTAGATATTACCTATTTTATAGTATCTATTCAGCATTTATTCATTGACTATTACCAGTTCAATGTATTTTTTTTTAATTTTTATTTTTTTAAATATTTCGACAATCTTTACATAGTTAATAAGGGTAAAAAGGTTCAAGGGCTACAGGAAAGTGGGTAAGACTATTATTTTTTCCATATTGTTTTCTTCATGTTTAAAGGAGGGATTTAAGGGAGAAGGCCCACCCAATTTCATAGGAAGAGCGGTTTCACATTGAGTAATGGGGTTTCAGGCAGCAGTGGCACTCCCCCTGGCACAAACCAGCACTGAAAAGCAGGGCACGGGCAGAGTTTCATCACGGATGTTTTCCTTGGCGTTGTTTTCTTATGCAAAAATGTGTCCATCTTGATGTCTACTCTAAGCCAAATTTGATACCTTGTTTCGCAATTCCCTTTCCATTTTCTATAACTCTTTCTCAGCTATATTATTCCTCCTTGGGAAAAATACTGAAATTTTCCTTTTCCCAAATATTTCTTAGTTAAACTTTACTAAAGTATTGCCGGATTTCCTAGGTAATGTGAATCTGTAATCAGTCTGAAAAAGCTGTGTTCCATATGCATGAGCTCTGTCAAGAGCACTTGAAGCTGTTTGCTGTTGGCATGTTTGCAACTTAAGAAATATATTATTACTTGCATTTTATGGATTAAGTGTGGGAAAGTTCAAGGCACTGATCGTTTTTAACTCTTAGTAATCATCATTTCCAGGTAAAAATGATTCCTAGAGGTCAAGCCTATATTAAATTCATGTTTGGAATTTTTTTAACATCTGTATAACAGCAAAAACATTTGTAATGTGTCAATGAAACAGGGAAGGAAAATATGTGAGATGCAATATTATACCTCAGTTATTAGTGTGTTTTTACTTGTTGGCTTTCTTGGCTAATGTTTTTATATTTGTGAGCCTTCTATAAAATTACACATTTCTTTATGGGATGTAGTATTCATGATGCAGACAAATTAATATACTTCCCAATAGATTTAAAATGTTAACAATTATCAACCACTGTTATAAAGATTTTTTCTGAGTAAATGTCAGCATGGGAAGTGAAATGGATTGTCTTCAGGTTAAACATAGAACCAATAATAGCTATTTGAATATTTATAGTTCTGATCTTATCCCTTCCACCCTGGACTTCTTTCTGCCTCCTCTATTAATGCTCCCCTCAGGAAGTGGATTTATTTCTTGCTTAGAAGGTCTTTACTTCTCAGAGCTTTGGGAAAATATGCTAAAATACATTTTGTTGCTATAAATGAAATTCTGGTCATGCTTGTACTTTATTATCAAACACAACTGCAGGGTGTCCCCTTTGATCACTGGAACTGAAGTGTGTCTGCACAAGTCGTTTCATCTGCTGTCTTCTCCAACCTCCAGGTGAGCACACAATGTCGAGGCCTCTGGTGGGAGTGTGTCACCAACGCCTTTGATGGGATTCGCACCTGTGATGAGTACGACTCTATATATGCAGAGCATCCCTGTATGTATGCCTCGGCTCTCCCTGCTTTTCAAGGGGGAAGACCGGAACAACCTCAATAGAACTGAACCGAAATCTTCGTTCCTTTTCTGCTTGTTTTCTATGGCATTGTATTAATGTGCTATCTGATAGATGGACGATCTTCCTCTGTCTCTCCTCCTCTGTGTATATCGGACTTTCCAAATAAATAAGTCTTTAAAAAGATCCTATATGTATTAATATCTTTCAATTAGTAATTGAGTTATTTTCTGAAATAGCATTTGCAATCTATTTGGCATATCTTATATTTTTTTCAAACATTTGTGAATTTGTTGAGGTTAAAAATGCTATGTCATTCACCATGGGTACCCCCAAGGTGGAGATATAGTCCCTGTTCATAGTAAACCATTGGAGGAAATGCTGTTTGAACTGAAGTGACTTATGTGGGGCATTGTGTTGTAATCACTAGATCAGAAATGCTAAATGAAAAGTGTTTTTACAAATGGCTGCATCCTGAGACTTGGATGAAATGGAAAAGGTTTACAGTTACTTCAAATGAGTGTTTCTAGGAAAGAGAGAGGTGGAGAGGGACTCTTGATGATAGGCGAATAATTTTTTACAAAGCTACACAGAGGACATTTCATTGGCAATATTAAAGCTGTATCCTTCATCTTCCTCACTGTCAGGTTTAAGTTACATTTAGGTGTTAGCAAGGCCGATGTTATGAATAAGGATATTTCTTAAGATTAAAAAAAAAAAAAGCAATCCTTTGGTTGCTTCAATCTTTCTCCGTAACACGTATTCCTATTTTTCTCAAACATCGAACTGTGCCAAGAAATCCTGGTCTTGTTATTAGACCAAAGTGGTTCTCATCTCTTTCAATGCAGATGAGTAATGGAAGCACGTGACGACTTCTTTTCTCAAGATCGATGAAAGGTAGACCCTTGGAGTGTGACTGTTCATCCAGACAGCTATTGCAGTGCAAGAAAAGCACTGACAGAGAGCAGCTGCTGTTTCGCAGTTGCATTGCTGGAACATCTCAAAATGCAATCCAGAAAGCCTTTGCTTTATATGTACTATAGAAGAATAAATATGAGCTCATTCACATAGTTAAGATCATCGTATTTATAGCATATTAGCTCATTCATTAGCAGAAACTAATTTTAGTATTGAATTCTTCAGAAAAATCAAACTTTAAAAATTTGAATGAAATTGTCTGTATTTCTGCAAACAATCCATTTATTAACAAGTAAGCCCTAAGGTTACCTTAGCTATTGAAAAATTATTTACTATTCAAGAATACCCTGGATCACCATAAAAATCAAATATAATTATGGTGCTATGATTGGAATAAATAGTATTACTGTCACCCACAATCAGATATCACAATAATTACTTTAACTTCAGGTATCTGCCCTGCATTTGTGAGAAAATGTGCCTATTTTTAAACCAGTATAATGTCCACTTTGACCGCAGAAGATAACCAAATGGCAGAATATAATGCTAGAACCCCTCAAATACATACCTGCTCTTCTCTTTCCTGGACCTTCTACTATGTATTCTTGTGGAGCTGTAGCATTAAAATATGCTAATTTGACAATGCAAAATGCAAATTTTAGTAGGGAACGTTGTCTAGGAAAGACCACAATCTGAAATGTTAAAGGAAGGCATGGCCTGTCTTCTAGGGTTAGTAGGCTACAGATACCGGAAGTGAATTCTTCTAAAGGATTGCTGATGGCTGCGAGAAATGTGAATTAAAAGGTTTAAAATATGTTCTATCCTGCTTCCCTGGATCAAATTTTAACTAGATCTTATGTCTTTGCAGGACAAAATTGCAACTGTAGAAATCATTTATTCATTTGATAGTTATTGGGTAATTTCTACATAATAGTCAATCTGTCAGCTCAGCCTTGCACTGTAATACAAGTGAGCCATGTTTTTCCAGAACATGAGGAAAAATGAACACATTTATTTAGCTCCCCAGTACTTATTAAAGTACTTTCTGCTATGAGCTGGAAAAACTGACTAAAAATGTATGCTTAAATAATAATGTGATGTTATATTTTATATTTATGAAAAAATTAAGGATTCTCTTTTCCAAGTTCATGCAAAAGTACTATCTGACTTCTATTTGTGCACCTGTATTGAAATATACAGTTTGTCTGGTTTCTGATATGCCTCTCAAAGTTATGTTTCCTTCCTCTGACTCTGCTGTAACCACATGTCCTGGTCTTCCAGTGAAGCTGGTGGCAACTCGAGCTCTGATGATTATCGCAGATATTCTAGCTGGATTTGGATTCATCAGCCTGCTCCTCGGACTTGACTGCATAAAATTCCTCCCCGATGAACCGTACATTAAAGTTCGCATATGCTTTGTTGCAGGAACCATGATGCTAATAGCAGGTACTGACCTGGACTAGCAATTACAGTTGAGAAAGCCATCTAGGAACTTGAGGTGAAGGTGAAGAATGCTGTTCTGATACAGTTTGTTTTAAGATCGTGTGTAGTTGGCTTTTATTCTATCGGGGAATGCCATGTTGGTGGACTGGGTAAAGCCGTGCCCAACAATGTGTGTATTGCATCTGGGTTCTGCTGTTCCAGCTGCTCTACTTCTGTCCCAATGCCCTGCTAATGGCTTGGAAAAAGCAGGAATCCTACAAATGCGTTGAGGGCCTGGTTGAAGCTTCTGGCAGGCAGGCCATTGTGAACATCTGGGGAGAGAGCCAGCAGATGAAAGACCACCTTCTCATCTCTCATCGTCTTTCTGTAGCTCTGTTTTTTCAAAAAAACAAATTTATTTTTTAAAAACACATTGATCAGCCATACCTAGCTTTAATGTCAAATAATTAATCTTAGGTTAACATGCCAGGTAAGATATATAATAGTTTTCATTACATTTTTAATTATTTAAAAAATGATATAGTGTTTAGAAATTTTTTAAAAAAAATTTGTGATTATACCTGGAGTTAGATGAAAAAATAAACCTCAACCTGCCACCTTTATTCACCTCTACTGATTATGTTTTAGCAATGAGATAAAATGTATCAGATTCTGTGTCAGACATTTATTAAGTACAATCTCCTTTGACCATTGTATTAACATAATAATAAGCAGATTACATAATTATCTGGTTTGAAGAAACCGATTAAAAATGGTGTTCTGAAGATGAATAAATCAAGCATAATTAATAAAGCAAAATTGTATGTGATTTATTAATAAACTATTTAATTCTTATATTTCTTCAACTTCAAAACTTAATTTTCCTCTATCACGACATAACGGTTTTACCTCTTAATACCCAGTAAAGCTGGCTTAAGGACCTTATCTTCAGCTTAAATTAAAGTCAATTTCTTAACAATTCTTACTTCTCAAAACATCTCTTTTAATATTTTAACCTTCTTGGTCCCGACACGATAGCGTAGCAGTTAAGGTCCTCATTGTGAATGCGCCAGGATCCCATATGGGCACCGGTTCTAACCCCAGAGCCCCACTTCCCATCCAGATCCCAGCCTGTGGCCTGGGAAAGGACTTTGGCACCCTGCACCCACGTGGGAGACCCAGAGGAGGCTCCTGGCTTCGGATTGGCTCAGCACCAGCCGTTGTGGCCACTTGGGGAGTGAACCATTGGACAGAGGATCTTCCTCTGTCTCTCCTCTCTGTATATCCGCCTTTCCAATAAAAAAAAAAATCTTTAAAAGAAATATTTTAACCTCCTGATACAACAAAACTAGAGCATGTATCAAGGAAATTTAAACATTGTATAATACTATACAGCTTTAACTCAAGAATGCTGCTTGTAACATCATTATATGCCTTATTTTTTAATAAAACAGCAAAATAAAATTTAAAGAAAGGCAAGTGTTTGAAGAGAATTTAGGGAATTAGTGAAGATGATCAAATAAATGGCCATGCCTGACCAAACATTTTGGAACATGATTCAGAATTAGTGGCATAAAAATGTGTCTTTTAAAATCAATTTCTGTTTATAAGGTTCAAAATGAGACTTTACAACTAAAGCTCTAGGAGATAATATCAGCAATTTATACTTTGATGTAGGGTGTATGTTGATTATTTAGTACTTCTAGAATTAAGCAGGTAGTATGCAATGCAATAAAATATTTTACACCTTAGATTAAAAATAGTGGAAGCTTCTGAAACCTAATTTATAAAAATTTTTATTTGACTATTTGATGATACAGTTCCATAGGTTCTGGGACTTCCCTTTCCTCCTTTCCCAAGCATACATCCCAAATCCCCAACCCCCGACATCCTCTATATCATTACAACAGTATAGTACTTAACAACCACTCATAACTCCAGTCCATCATTCTGCTGTATAAGTGTGTCCTGATGATGTAGGTATGGACAATGGCAGAGAATGCAGCTTCCTATTGTCAATATATATCGAACAGTTTCATTGGAAATCCATCTTTGATTTGGAAGTAGAGATGCATACTTCACATCTGGATATTTTATTTGTATTACAGTTACTATATATCTCTTTAAATGCAAAGTCATAAAAGAAAATCAACAGATAGAAGCAAAATAGAAAATTTATGACATGAAGTTTAAAAACATGCTGATGAATGACCCATGTGTCACTGAAGAAAGGAAAAAGATTGTGAGCTGTAAATTTGGGATTATGGATGCTTTTCTCATATGCAGACTTCAGTTCCTTTCGGTATATTCCCAGGAAGTGGGATAGCTGGGTCATAGGGCAGATGGATTCTCAGTTCTCTTAGCACTCTCCATACTGACCTTCACAGTGTTTGTACTAACCTACCCTCCCAAATTCACTCCCCAAATGTCCAAGCAGCCAGATTAGGAGAACACAACCAAGCCAGGAGTCAGAATTCAGTCGGGGGTCTCACAGTGGGTGGTTAGGACCCAGAGGCATCACTTTCTGCCTCGCTGGGTGCATCAGACATGGAGGGTCAGAAACAAGAGCAGATCTCAGAACCAGTCATGCCTGTGGGATGTGGATGTCCTAGGCTGAGACTTCATCGTTTATACCACAATGTCTGCCCCGGAACCCGCTGCAGGAAACATTTAAAGTAGTTATTTGCATCAGTTGTCACTTGCAAGCATCAATACAGCATAATGAATTTTAGAAAGTGATATTTTAATCTGTCTAGTGGGATTTGAACACGAGAGCTTTAGCTAAAATGTCACTGATGTTTACAGTAATCCTTTAGTTTCAGCTACTAAATTGTAAATGCCTCCTGATGAGTTAGTCAATTATAATCAGTCGATTCAAATAAGCATTCTTGTTTTACCAAATAAACTGTGACTACTATGGCAGGTCAATATTCAGTGCTCCTAGCACTCTCCATACTGATTTCCAGACTGGTTGTCCTAGCCTACACTCTCACCAACAGTGAAGGGGGAACCCCTCTCCCCACATCCACACCGGTAGGTGTTATTAACAGAATTCTGAATATAGGCCAATCTCACTGGCCTTGAGACAGGTGGAACTGCAGTGTGATTTTCATTTGTATTTTCCTTCTTGCTAGGAAGTCTGAGGATTATTTTGATATTTCTATTAGCCATTGGAATTTGTACTTCGGACTTTGTCCTTTGGCACTTTCTTCTCAAGGTTGTTTCTTTTGCTGTCATTGAATTTCTGAGGTTCTTTGTATGTGCTGGATGTTGGTCCCCTATTGGATGTGTGGTGTGCAAAGATCTTTCTCCCATTCCATTTTTGCTTCTTTGCTTTGACAACCATTTTCTTTGCTTTGTAATTTGATGCAGTCCCACTTGTTTTCTTTGTTTGTTTAATTACCTGTGCATGTGGTGGCTTTTCTAAGAAGTTTTTCCCAATTCCTGTATCTTGGAAAATGCTTTCGAAGTTTTGCTTTAATAGTTTGATTGCTTCTTGGTGCAGATTTAGGTGCTTGATTCATTTGGAGCTGATTTTTGTATAAGGTGTGATGAGGTTTTGCTTCTTGCTCTGCAGGCTACTATCTAATGGTGCCAACAGCATTTGTTGAAAAGATCAGTGTCTTTAACATGGTATTTCTCTGCCTCCCAGCACCAGCATTCTAAATTGATGCTGGTTGCAGTCCCATTTTCCTTCTGATCTAGCTCCCTGGTGGTCCTCCTTTGAGGGTGATGCTGAAGCCCCCACACCTGTGTTAGTGAGCACAGCAGGTCTCTGGCTTCGGACCTACCCTGCTCCTCAATTGCAGTCATTTGTGGAGGGGCCATTGTATTGAGGATATCCCTCTAGCTTCTTCTGCTTCTCTCTCTCTCCCTTTCTAACTCTTCTCAAAAAAAAAAAAAATGAAATAAATATTCACTGTCTAAAGTGTAGAAATTAATCTTTATTAAAAGAGGATCATTTGTTTGCCCATTGTTATGTAATGTGGTGTTGGCAGATAAGGGTTTACTTCAAAATGAAGACTATTTTTACGTTACTTATTTTTTATCCCAACACACTAAAATTAATAATGTTAGAAGCCTAATTTCCATTCAGGTACTGAGTGGTGCACAATTAATCATGGGTCTAGGAAATGATAGAACATCATTAATGATGGGCAGGTGCAATCTGAAATTTCAACTTTGAAAGATGATGCACTCAATCATTTGTGTTAAATTTGGTTTTACTGTTTTATAATTGTTTTTAGTATTTTCCTTCATGCCATAACAGCAATGAAAAGAAAAAAAAATAAAGAAAACTGTAATGCTAACTTTAGGTTTTCACTGATCGACACTGAATTATTTGTATAAGTCGCAAGTTATACAAAAGGGATGCAGGAATTGTACAGTCTTTGAGTTGTCCCCAAGTGCTGTTCGTATTGAATAGGAAGCCAACATCCTTGTATTTTTGTCTCAAGTTACTCTAGCCTCCTTCTTCCCTTCCAGGTGCCCCAGGAATCATTGGCTCTTTGTGGTATGCGCTTGATGTTTATGTGGAACGTTCTTCTCTGATTTTTCACAATGTATTTCTTGGCATCCAATACAAATTTGGTTGGTCCTGTTGGCTTGCAATGGCTGGGTCCTTGGGTTGCTTTTTGGCTGGAGCTGTCCTCACATGCTGCTTATACCGCCTTCAAGGTAAGAACAATCTACAATAACACACTACCTACCCTCAACTTTCTTCTTTTCCAATCCACTGAAACCATCTCAGCAGGCCAAAATAATGTTTCTTACAAGATCTACATTACCACAATATTTCAAAAGTACAATTAAAAGTACAATTAAATTACAGTAAATGGCAAACACTTGTTACTCCAATAATGGCACAGTTTTGATAAAGAAAATACACACTTACAACTATGTCCAATATACAAAAAATGCAATGGCTATTTTGATGCATTTTCCTACACATATACTTCACTCAATGAACTAAATTTATATTTAGAATGAAATGGATGAGTAAACTGAGAGACAAATATTTATTGTAAACAAATAAAACATCTAAAATAATGCCTATCAGAGTAGGGAAAAGGGAAAACTTCATAAATAGGTTATTACATTATAAATGAGTATTACAAATACATTCTAGTGGCTGTTGCACACTGGGACAAGTCTTGATAAAAACAATATATTGTATATTTTTAACATTTTGAACATAAGACACAAAAGTGTTCACAAAAAGGAAATAAATACTTCAGGAAGTAGATATGTTTATCTTTAATTGAGCCTGCACAATCTATACATGCAAACACACATCACAAGGTGCATCACAAACACACACACAACGCTTATGTGTCAATTATGCGTGATAGATATTAAAAAACAAATGCGCCAAATCATTTAAGAGAAAGAGAACCTCAAAAAGCAATTTAGGATTTTACTTTGAGTTCCTAAAAATATCATCTGATGAAGTAAGACAACCCCTCTCCTCATCAGAAAGACAGAAATAGGGGGTTGGGAAAGTCACTGGGCCGAATTAAATCTGAACATGACTTTTGATGTGAAATCCTCAGGTTTCCCTCATGGGTTATTCTTTGTTTTCCACTTATTTTCTACCAAGAATATTTATAAAGTTAATTCTTTTGGAGAAGAATATTCAGTTTTTTTTTTAATTCTCTGGTGTTTACTATGGTCTATATTATATATCTTTGCATTTCTCTCAAACAGATGTTGGATCTGAAAGAAACTATCCTTATTCCATGAGGAAGCCCTATTCAGCCACAGGTGTGTCTGCAGCCAAGTTATATGCAGCCCCTCGCACAGAGACTGCCAAAATGTATGCTATAGACACAAGGGTGTAAATTGCCAATAGTCAATCTCTGTAGATATTTGTAAACTAAGCAATGAGCATGTTCAATAGAAATATTAGTTCAATTGAGTCAAAGCAATTTAGATTTCACATTCAACCAAATTAGCCACTTAACTACTATTTTTTTATTATCTTTATTTTTACTCCTCCTCCCTAATTCTAACACACTTCTTTTTTTAAAAAATAATGCTACCAGCATGTAGAAATATTTGCTGGTGATTTCTACGTTGCTCTTGTATACGATGACATAACAATTTAAACATAAAATTGCAAGTGCAAAATGCTGAGCAAAATCTGAGCAACCTTCTTTTAAAAAGACCAAATTTCTAATTGATACCTTAACTTTTGACACCTTCTTAACTTTCTCCATGTCTTTAGATTAATTTTTGTATTCCCAATGAATGTATTATTTGACAATTTTAAGAAAGAATTTTTTTTTCTTTCAAATTCACAGGAGAATATCAAAGCCTATTATTGCCTTGATTCTGGTAAAACAGAGAACGTAACAGACTTATGCATGAGTTACTAGTGAGAGTCAGTTAAAAGAAGTCTGTCTGACATACTCTGAACGTCTAAGGGAAATTCTAAACTAACACTCAAAAGCTCTGTGTATTGTTTCAACACTACCCATGCTTGTTCTACATATCACACATTTGTTACTAGAACCAAAATACCTCAACCAAGAAGTTACTCATTTATTGATTGAACATCCAAATACGATTCATGAACGCACCATAGTTAAGATTCAACAACTCAGAAATCCATTTACAAAAAGGTCATTAACACCCAGCAAAATAACCACAGAATTTAACAAATGTATTTTGAGAAAAAGTAACAAAACTTCAAACTCCTACGGAAAAAAAATGTTTTGCTCCTAAGAATGTATTTTTTCGTAAGACAGAATTATATACAAATTCAAGAAATGCAAGGGAATTCATTCATGTTAATAATGTAAGCTCCTTGAATTTCATAATAAGAGAATTTAAAACATTTTAAAATGTAATATTATTACGTGATTCTTTAATTCATGTAAATAAGAAGATCTATGCAAAACTTTAAAGCCCTATCCATGGACTTAGAAATCAGTTATTTGAAAACAAGGAAACTAAGTTATGAGTTTTGAAACCCCATAAGATGTATTGCAAGTTTAAAATGTGTAAGTTCTATAATGAAAATCCAGCAAATATATTAATGTTGTGATAATATAACTCGTGCTTTTGGCAGTATTCCTAGGAGAAACTCTAGTCTAATCTTAGGATTAAGAGAAATCGAGTTATCTACTTCATGAATATTAACCGTTTGATTGACAGCTGAACATTTCAAGATTGTAGATTGTGTGTACTGATTATCCATGTACATAAAAACTTGTACTGCTTTATACCTTGCTTTTTTTACATTTTTATTTTTTTTCTATCCATATGTTACATGTTTGTTGCATTTTATAAATTTTATATTTCTTTAAATCCATTGGGGGAAAATAGGAAAAAATTGAGATTTATTTGATTATAAACTTCTTCAATTTTATTTTATTTGCATGAGAGAATATTTCAACGATTTCAGATAATTTGTGTGCATAACTGTTTTCTTTTTTCTTAATTAAAAAATATGTTCTAGAAGGAATATTATGTTTTTATGAAAATTTCTTTGAAATATTATTCCTACACCATTATAATTTAATGAAGCATCTCTAAAATGCATACTCTTTTACATAGTAGTTAGTGTAAAACAACAGAGGTGTTAAATAATGAAGAAATGATGAATGACATGGTCCAAACACCACGTAAAGGAAAGCAAAAGTAACAAAATGCTCCAGGTGCAGCTGATCAGGTTGAGCCATTCAAATATTTAGTACTCTGGATTCTGTGATTTGGTCATTCCTGTTAACTGCAATAAGACAAAAGAAAACTTATAAATGTGTGTATGTTACTGACCCTGTGTCAATCACTTATGTTTATCAGAAAATTGGGAACTCTGCTTCTTTCTGTTAGTGTGTATGTATGTGTGCAGTCTTTCTCTGTCTGCCTCTCAAATAAGTGCTTTTAAAAAATATGTAAGTGAACAGAATAATCTAAATCATAAACATCTTCCTTATCCGTGCCATGATCTCCATCTCTCCCCTAGGATCTGTGTAGGATATATATCCATTTCTGGTATCCTCTCAGAAAAAAAAATGTGGAATATGTACATCCTTTGAAAATATATGCACCACACTGGCTTTTTCATCCTCCCTTTAAAAATAAAATCAGCAACTAAATATTTGACATTGTCCATACCACTTAACTTTCTAGAGGCCATGACGTTCACTGTGCCTTGTTTAGCTTTACCCTCATGCAGCTCTGCTGTTGCTGGTCTTTGCTGTTACAATCGTGTTTGTCTTCCTATATCATCGGTAACTGTGAAATTAATTTATTCTATAAGAAGTAGAAATACTGAATCTCTGTAACTACAGTTTAAAATGTTTGATTCGATATCCGCACCATAGCTTAACATGTTTATACAGCCATCTTCAAGTGACAGGATACAATGTGCACCCCAGTTCATATCCCGGATGCTCCACTTCCCGTCCAGCTCCCTGCTCGTGGCTTTATGGATTTGAAAACAGCAGAGGATGGTCCAAGTCGCTGCTGCCTAGCACCCATGTGGGAGACTTAGAAGAGTCTCCTGGCTCTTGGGTTCAGATCAGCTCAGCTCCTGCCAGCGTGGCCACTTGGAGAGTGAATTAATGCATGCAACATCATTCTGTCTCTGCTCTCTTTAAATCATCCAAATAAAAATAAATAAATACTTTTAAAAGAAGATGGTGTTTGATACTTATAGTCAAACTAGCCTATAACATCTGTCACAAGTTTATGCTCTCCCAACATATGTAAGTCCTTGCCTTTGTATATTCTTGCAAAAGCAAAATATCAGCAATCTTTAACATTGTTGCAACTCTTACGCATAGAAACTGTTTTAAATTCATTTAATTGATTTGATTACATACAGTTGAGCAACTTTTCAGCAATCATTATTTGAATATGTATACCTGAAACATGTTTTCTTTTAATCATGTTAATGCATTGTTGTGTTTTGTTCTAAATTTCAAGTTCTGTGTTAAATAAAATCTCAAAAAGTGCCATTTGTTCTACCAAAGCTATTTGAAATATTTTGGTGCTACATGGAGTATTTTTATTTTATTACAATTTTTTTCTACTTGGATTTGAAAAGTTGACTAGATTTTCAATATAGTTTCCATTTGAAATATATTTATTTATGCTTAAAATGAAAAAGTTTAAAATATTGTGAAATAAAAATAAGGAAAATAACTTTTATTCTGTGAGTGGCTGTATTTTTTGTATACCCCAGATTAATTCACGTATTATTCTTTCAACAAATTGTACCCTAAGGAAAGCAAGGATCATTCACTAAATTTTCCTGCTTATGCAGAGAAGAACCACAAACTAGGATTAAAGCAGGCAAGTGCAAAATGGGCATGTATTCAAATATAAGAATTAAAAACTTAAAAATATTCAATTTTGACTGTTTTAAAAAGATCTCAGAAAAGCGTATCAATTCACTTCCAAATGCAAGCACAAACATGAGCACACACACACCTGGCCTGTAAGGACTTCAGCACAGCCACAATACCCTTATTGCACTCAAATATACTAACCATTTACAACTCCTTCATTGCAGCTTAGAGATAATGTGGCTCTGAAGGGAAGTCAGATAATTTTAATGTCTGTGAAACCTATAACTGAATTAAGAATTTGAGAACCTTTGAAGCCATGTAAAATCTTTGAAATTTCCTTGGCAAAAATTAGACTGCTTGCACAAAAAATGACATTTGTAACATTATGTTTTTATATTTGTAAAATTTATATTTATAAAATTAAGAAGAAAGGTTAATTTAAATTTATACACTTAGTGAAAATTAATTTTGTATTCATAAAATTTGTATTTATGAAATAAAGAAGAACAATTAAAGTTGCAAACCGTGAAAGCTAAAATGCAAACAAAAAGGATTTTTTTGAGATAAGGCTTTAGTAGAAATAAAGGAAAAAGCGAAGAGCATGCACCCGGGTACTGAAGTTGACATTCTGATATTACTGGAAGAAAAACTGCAAACAGTTGGGAAGTAGAGTTTTTGAACTTCTTAGATTTTTCTAGAGTTTTCTAAATAATAATGTTGAGTGCAAAACTAAATCTTTACAACCCCCCAAATTACTAAGGCTTGAAAAACGCATTAGTTACAAATGGTGGTTTTGTTTTTACTAAATTAAAGCATTATATATTGTTTCTATATTGTTATATTGTTTTACTAAATTAAAGCATTATATATTGTTTCTAAAGCTCTTGTTTCTAAAGCTGTGAAATGTTAGGAACTAATAAAGGGAAAAGTCAGAGGGGAAAACTTCAACTTTTATAACAGAAACCAAACAAGCTAATTTATTTCATGTAGCAAACATTTAAGCAATCAATAAACCTTTCCGAAAACAACAACAACAAAATAGATAGGAAACTTAAGAAAAAAATGGCATTGTTGTAGAATAGAAATTGGGTGGCTAAAAATAGAAGCTTAATAGCATAGCGCTCATGTCTCACTAATGGCTGTTTTGAGCATATGCCAATTCTTTTTTGCCTTCATAATGGAACAAAATTAGGCTAATAAAATGATAATGAATTAACAAATAAATGCATCTATCTGTATGTATCTATCTGTTTATAGGAAATGTATATTTCCGTAGCAAAACATTCTGCCCTAAAGCCTTACATCATTACGGTGTAGTTGTGATCCAAACATGTCAGCCTGGAAAGCCCTCAATTTCATATCTAATCCTTTTTTACTGTCCATCTATTATTTCCTGCAGGTAACCCCTCAGTGGCTGTCCCTCAGTTGTAGCAGAATATCAAATTTGGGGTTTTTTTGCAGTTGTACAGTTATCCTGCATTAAGCATATGTGCCTGAGTTTCCAGAGACAGGAGCTCTGCCGTGTTTTGGGATCTCACACGTGCTCTCAACACCCCTCTGTAGTGCTGGCCGGAAGGAGTTGGTTACCTGCGTCCCAAGTGACCAGCCTACAGCAGATTATCAAGTGAAAGTAAATCTCAAGGCTTGTTATTTTATACCTGTCAATAGTCTTCCAGAAAAGATACTACTTTCAAACCTCCTAAACTAAAAGAGTAATAAGTCAATAGTATATGCATCTAAGACACATTCACTTGGACTTGGAAGCACAAAAGGCTTCATTTTGTATGGCTGGGTTTCCTGAGAGGGAAAAACACTGTGGACATTTATTAAATGTAGAGATATAATCATACGGATTAGTGAAGAAAGGGAGGTTATATTAGTTCTACTAGATACATTCCAGAAACAGATTTCTAGGGACTCCACAGCAGATGGAGTAAAAGTTAAACCACTTTCATTTGTTCATAATTTCAATATTTCTCAGCAATACCTGCTTTTTCCTCCAATAATACATAAACCTGGCTTCTTCTTTGATGTTTTTGTTTCTTCATAAGTCATACAGTACAGACTAACATTTTTGCAGAGAAATTACTACTTTTCTGAATGTACAAATATAAATTACTTTATTACCAATTTATTTCTTATTGTAAGGGATCACTACTTGTATTTCATTTCTCGGACCTCTAATAAAGTAACATAAAAGATACTGTTTTGCCAGAATCTAGCAACAAGTAGAAAATATTTATGGAGAGTTCTTTTGCATTGAAATCACAAAACAAAACATATTTAGATTAGAAGATTCCTTTATGTACATTCTATTCCCTTTTAAACTCTGATTTTTTGAAAATCATTTTCTGCCAAAAAAAAGGGTCTTAAAGCTAACACATTTCCATCGTCTCATTTTCTCTTACACAATTTTGAAGTATTACATATTTGGCCTTAAATATAATATTTGGGGTGAGTTTCATTTCATTGTTCACACGAATGTTATTCAGTTCTCTTTCATATCTGTGGAAGATATTGAATTTTAAAGTTGTCTTTTATGGAAGTTGTGTTTTGAACACAAATGAAACAACATTGGAACTACCAAACTGAGAATTAGAGGAGAATGTGTGATCAGGTAAAAAAGAAATAGGCTAGACCTATTGGGTCAGAGCTGTAGATATTACACACCCTCTGGCCATTGTACGCCCAAATCAGCCTGCTTCTGTAGGTGATTGAAGCTCAAGATCTCATTCAAAGAAGCTGAAACACATTGTATAGTTTCTAGACTCCTCTGATGGCAGATATCTCACTTGATATTCAGCTTGATTTTGAGTAATGAAGGTTAAAAGAGTCAGATTTCTCCTGGAAATTTGGACCTCACTATTTTTTATTATTTTGTGCTTCTGCAGTCAGTTATAAATCTGGTATTAACAGTATCCCAGTTTCATTGTTTCATTTAGCCACTTCTTCAAGCTAATGATCTAGAAGCACTGGTAGGCTTTCATGCCCCCTGGTGGATGTTCACAGACACAGCTTTCCCTGCAACAACAAAAATATCCTGATTTAAAACCTGAATACACAGAGCTGGAGGTTAAAGGTAGGTGGTAGCTAAAAGGGTTCAGAAGCCACTTCCCAAAAGAGAGAGCAATGGGTACAACTATATGTACCTCAGTTCACCAACACCAGAGCCACAGAAACCAAGCAGGAGACCACAGCACCCCAGCTTGTCAAAATTAACAGAAAAGTCAGGCCTGGTGCCAGAGCCTAGTGACGGAAGTCCTCACCTTGCATGTGCTGTGATCGCATACAGGTGCCGGTTCAAATACCAGCTGCCCCACTTCCCATCCAACTTCCTGCTTATGGCCTTGGAAAGCAATGGAGGATGACCCAAAACCTTGGGACTCTGCATCCATATGGGAGATCCAGCAAAGACCCCTGGCTCCCGGCTCCCAGATTTGGGTCAGCACAGCTCTGGTCACTGGGGTAGCTTGGGGTGTAAATCAATGGATTGAAGACCTTCCTCTGTGTCTCACCTCCTCTCTGTATATCTGGCTTTCCATTAAAAAAATAATAATAAAATCTTTTTTAAAAGATCAGAAAAGTCACACTGAAGAAAGCAAGAAGCAAAAATTGGCTGTCTGTGTTAATCCTTCCTCAGCTTTAAGGAATATGATTTGGAGAATTAACCTGCTTGGAAGAAAGCAAACTGAATAGCAGTGCTGGGCTCATTTTGTAAGATTTCTGTTGGCTGCAGCCGTCATGATCCAGGCCCTAGCCCCAGAAAATCAGGGAGAAGATCTGGAGTTTCAACACCTAGGAAGCACCTGGCTTCCCTCTCACAACCTCTGAAAGTGGAAACTGCAGTGTTATGGAGAAGTAGCATAAGGCTGTAGATGGGAGCTCAGAGTCAGGTGAATTATATGGAAATATAGTACCTAATAATGGCTCAAGGCATCCACTGCCCCCTCAGTGTTCACAGACTGTCTCTAGGTTGAGGCATCATCAGACAGACGTGTAGGTCCCAGAAGTCAGATTGATCTTGGTGTGGGTCACGGCCAGTTTCTGGTAGGCCTGGGGAAGACCCTAGGGACTTCGTTGGAAATTGCTGCTGCAATGAGAGGGAAACTCAGTAATGAAGTAGATCATTTTTCAGTTGTCTTAGCACTCTCCATACTGATTTCCAGACTGGTTGTCCTAGCCTACACTCTCACCAACAGTGAAGGAGGGTACCTTTCTCCCCACATCCATACCAACAGATGCTAGAGTTCTGATTGTAGTTCAGTCTCGCTGGAGACAGGTGGAACCTCAATGTGATTTCCATTTGTATTTTCCTTCTTGCTAGGAAGCCTGAGCATTGGAATTTGTTCTTTTGAAAAATGTCTGTTCACTTCCTCTGCCCATTTCTTCACATTTTATTTTTTCTGTTTAGCTGTCACTGAGTCCCTGAAGCTCTTTTGTAAATCCTTGATATTAGTCCCTTATCAGTTTTGTAGTGTGCATATCCACCCCCCACCCCCCGCTTCTATTGTCTGCTTCTTCACTTTGCTGAGCATCTCCTTTGCTGTGCAGCAGCTCCTCAGCTTGATGCCATCCCAACGGTTTATTGGGGCTTTGAGTGCCTGTGCTTTTGGTGACTTTTCTAAGAAGTCTTTCTCCACTCCAACATCTTGGAGATTGCTCCTAGGTCTTCCTCTAATACTTTGATGGTTTCAGGGTGCAGATTTAGGTTCTTGATCCATTTAAATGCGATCTTTGTGTAAGGTGAGATGTGGGGTCTTGCTTCTTACCTCTGAAGGCTGCTATGCAATTGCACTACAGCATTTGTTGGAGAGACCAGGCTTTTCCCTGGATTATTTTCAGATTTCTTGGCAGCTGTGCATGAGTGGGCTCCCTCCTGGTCTTTCTATTCTGCTGCATCAACGCTCTTCTTTGTTTCTATACCAGTACCAGGATGTTGTCATGACCAGTGACTGCCCTGGATTATGTCTTTAGGAGGAATTGTGATGGTTTCTAACCTGAGGGTAGAGTTTGTGCACAGAGTTTCTGAACTTGCCTCACTCTTAAAAAGAGACCTGAATCCTGTGAGACAGATTAAAATGGTCAGATATCAGCATTAGTCTCTTTCAGGTCTGGTTTGCCAATTCAAAACTGACAGCAGCAAGAACTGTGGGAATAATGCATGACCTTCTCCTTATGCAGAGCCTGTGTGAATGGCTGAGTGGCTGCTTCTGTTGATCCTTCCTACAGCTTTTGCAGGCCGCAAGGAATCACAGGAATCCCTTGAGACTCGGTACCAGCCTAATAAAACCTAGAACTGAGAAGATTCCAACAGTCCCTATGCCCAGTCCTGCGCCTGCAGAAAGCTTTTAGACTTGCCTCAGTACCTAGTTGTATTCTTTGGTCCTAACTGAGCAGTCATACATTCCACCAACATCACCCATGACTGATACTATAGCATCAAGCAGTAGGTTCAGCTTACAAGACAGACCATGGGATGGTAAGCTCTGGTGTTACCTCCAAGTAGCTCTGCTATTGGTGGGATGAGGTTTCCTAATGGGATATCACATTGTGACATTTGTGGACACTGCATAGGGAGCTGAGCCTACCACTGCTTCAGAAATGACCTCTTTTTAGGCACTTGCTATTCCATACTGCAGAATGCAGTATGGGCATGTTTGACACAAATTTAAGTTTGATAAGTGAATCAAGTCATGGTAAGACTAAATCTGCAAACGTATCGTTAGTGGTCCTGGGACAAACCATGAGTTGAAAGCTGAAATCACAGAAGTATTAAGTCCTTAGAGAAAAGTAAATAAGCTGCTTAGAATTTCAATAAGAACAACCATGAATTATGCCATAATTTCTTTTTTTTTAAGATCTATTTTTTTTTTAATTGGAAAGCCGGATATACAGAGAGGAGCAGAGACAGAGGAAGATTTTCCGTCCAATGGTTCACTCCCCAAGTGGCCGCAATGGCTGGAGCTGAGCCAATCTGAAGCCAGGAGCCTGAGCCTCTTCCAGGGTCTCCCAAGCAGGTGCAGGGTCCCAAGGCTTTGGGGCATCCTTAACTACTTTCTCAGCCCACAAGCAGGGAACTGGATAGGAAGCGGAGCTGCCAGGATTAGAACCTGCACCCATAAGGGATCACAGCGCATTCAAAGCAAGGACTTCAGCCACTACGCTATCACACTGGGCCCAAGCCATATCTCTATACCTACATTTTAAAAGCACAGAAGATGTTGTACATCGACACATACCAGTAATTTTGAGGCAAACATGACTTCACCTGAAGAAGAAAATAAAATACCATAGACAAAATTGAGAATTTCAAATACTTAGTGGAAGATTTAGACAGCTGCTTTAATGAAAGTCAGAGAAATTCAGGAGAATACAAACTATTCAATATTCTAACAGAGACATGAAAGAGATGAGCATAAACGAAATCAAGCAGAAATCTTTCAGCTAGGAATCATACTTGGTGAAATTTATAAACATTATAGAAGACATCAATAGCTAAGTAGATCAGATAAGAAAATTAGTGAGCTACTTGAAAATACAAAGTTCCAGTAGGAAAAAAAAAAAAAAGAAAGGAAAAAAAAAAGGGTACCAAAATCTACTAAGAAATGCTATTGGAGATATGGACAGAATGAAACGAAAATATGCAAGTTATTAGGTCCCAAGAGGGACTTCAGCATACACAGGGACTTGAAAGCATGTTCAAATAGATGTTGATAGAATATTTTCTAGTCTAGAGAAGGGTACAACTATCCAGAAATCAGAAGGTTAAAAGGCAGCAGTTGGGGGCCAGTGTTGTAGCCTAGTGGATAGAGCTGCCCCCTCGGATGCCTGCGTCACATATCGGCACCAGTTGGAGTCAAGGCTGATCTACTTCTGATCCAACTGCCTGTTAACAAACCTGGAAAGCAATGGAAGACGGCTCAAATGTTTCAGCCCTGCACCCACATGGGAGAGCTGAAGAAACTCCTGGCTCTTGGCTTCAGATCGACTCAGCTTCAGTGGTTGTGGTAATTTGGAGAGAGAACCACTGGATGGAGAACTCTCTCCCTGCATCTCTTCCCTCCTCCCCATTGTTTCTTTTCTTTTCTCATACTCCTTTATCATTCTCCCTCTATTTCACTCTGCCTTTCAAGAGAGAGAGAGAGAGAGAGAGAAAGAAAAGGAAAAAAGTAAGAGGGAAAGAAAAAGAGGAAGAGAGAAAAAGAGAAAGGAAGAAAAAGGAAGAAGGACCAGCCGGCATGGAGGCCAAGTAAAACACACATAAGCAAAATAGAAAAATTCAACATCTAACATCAGAAAAAAGATGAAGGTTTTTTTTTGTTGTTGTTGTTAGTTTTGTTTTGTTTTTTTCTTTTTTGTTACCTGGAATAAGACAAAAATGAACATTTTCACTATTTTTTTGTAAACATTAGTACTGGAAATTCTGCTTAGAACAATCAGACAAGAGCAACAAATAAAAAGGACCTGAATTAGAAGGCGGTAAGTCAAATTTCCAATTTGCACATTGCATGATCTTATCACACAGAATATTCCAGAGAGCTCCCGGAATGCCGATGAGGCCGGTCAACAAGTTCAGCACTGCTGCGTGACACAAAGCAAATGTACGAACATCACTAGCATATATCATTCACCACATACATCAATCAGCCTGCGATGCACTAACGACCTTCATGTGAGATCAGAAGCTTCGAAAACGCTTGAAGGAACACAACTAAGCACAGTGATGGCAAAGGGTTTTCTAGTTCAGATCCCAAAAACACAGAAAATAAAAGCAAAAAAAAAATCAGAAAAATAATATTTTTCCAAACTAAAAACCTTCTGTACAGCAAAGAGAACATTATTGAAGAGAAAACTTATAGAATGGGAAAAAGTATTTCCAAGCTATTCGTCTAATCAGTGGTTAAAATGCAAAATATATTGAAACACCTCAATAGCAAAAACAAACCACAGACAAAATTTAAATAATCTATTAAGAAATTGGCAGTAGATTTAAGGAGGAATTTCTGAAATGAAATTCTTTTGCAAACATAAAACTGGCCAACAGGTATATATAAGGGAAAAAATGCTCAACATCATTAACCACTACAGAAATTCAAGTCAAAAAACCACAATATTCCACTCCAATAAGATGGGCTATATCAGAAGGACAAACGATAACAAGAGTTGATGGAAACACGGAAAGTAAGGAGCCCTTCCATGCTATTGGTGGCAATGAAACTAGTACAATCATGGTGAAAAAAATTGCATAAGCTACTAGAAAAGGTAAAAAAAAAAAAAAAAAAAAAAAAAAGGAACTGCCATATAATTCAATAACCCCAATTCCAGTTCCCAAGAGAATTGACATCTGTATGCTGGGAAGACATCTGCAGTCCCATGCTTATTGCAGCTCTAGCCACTAGAGCCAATGATTGGAATGACTCCTGTCAATCCACCAACGAATATAAATACACGTGGTACACTGGCATCATGGGCTATCACTCAGTCATCAAGAAAGGATGAAATCTTCCTATTTTCAGCAACATAGATTTAATTGTAGGCCACTGTGTTACGTGAAATGTCGCAGGGCCAGAGTTGTGTCATAATGGCTTGGGATGATGCCTGCAGCGCTGGCATCTCATGTGGGCACTGGATTGTGTCCCAGGTCCTCCACTTCCAATTCAGCTCCTTGCTCACATACTGATAAAAACAGCAGATGTACAGGTGCCTGGCACACTGACCACGTGGGAGATGTAGGCCTGGTACATTCTCCTTCATGACCTGAAAGAAGTCAATCTTTCTCTCTCTCTCCCCACCACCCCTCTCTATCTGTAACTCTGCATTTCAACTAACTAATAAAATAAATCTTAAAGAAGCAACATAAGCCAAGTAGAGACACTCAAGCATGATCTCATCCTCATACAGGATCTTAAAACATAACTCATAATGCAGAAATACAACACATGATGACGATGCCAAAGGCTGAGGAAATGCAGAGAAACACTCGTTGCTATGTGTGAATTACAGTGAGACAAGAGGAAGACATTTCCTAAGGTTCTTAATGCATAGTAGGATGACTACAGGTAATATTATAATGTGCATTTTTTTCTATTAAAAAGATGCTGAGAAATACAATTCTGGATAATTTTATGCAAAGTAATGTCAAAATCTTAAAAGTAATGTAGAAAAAGTAAACATTTTATCCTAATTAGATTGCTCAAAATGCATGCATGTAATGAACCATCAATAATAACACATATGCACAAATTTATATCTTAATTTTTAAAAGAATTTTTAAAAATCCTTTCTTTAACAAAGAAATGCAATATGCAGTCCTGTTAGCATTAAAATTTGAGGTATACAATTTAAATAGAAGTGTACAATTATATCAAAGAATTAAAATGCAGGCAAAGACTTTCAAAGATAATGGAAAAGGTTCTCAAATTTATCTTTCTAATTTTTAAACCCCATGATAGTCACAAACTATGAATTAGCATAACACTTTTACTATTTGCAGTTTTCCGTGCACTGTAAAGGATATCAGCTACAGAATTTTCAATTTTCTGTGTGGAGGTCAGACATTAATTACCTTGTTTTCTAGAAACACTGGCAGAAACCCCAGCATCACTAAAAACAATACTAACAGTTTGCTACTTTTGCAACATTCCACAATGCTTAACCAAAACTTTGTATAAAAAGTATCCTTTGAAATAAAGTGCTCCTACCAGTCCTACCCCCAGCACCCTGTACCCTGTGTACACAGTGTCTTTGTCACCACCGCTTGTCGGCATCACCAAATAAGCCAATCACTGATACCGTAGCTATATGTTGTCGTTAGATTTTCCTTGACACACCTATGCAAATCACATTAAGAATGAATTCTGATCGCTTCAACTCTGAATTTTTACTAATGTCTTAAGCAAAATTCAGCTGCTGAATCATCAGTCCTATTTCCAGATGCGCTTAGACTTTTCCAGGTGTTATTTATAACCACTGGCTGCTCTGTAAATGGAATTAATTTTAACATGCATACCTCATGAGATGCCGACAAAAACACTTGAGGTTCAATTTTTCTCATTTGTTTAATGAAAACAGTAATATATCCATTTCTTTGGTGCCAGTATATTCATAATTGATGCATTATAATCCTAAACATTCAGGATGTTTTGAGATATAATGCATAATGTTTTAAGACACACACATCATCAAAACAGGGACATTAGAATATCCATTCTCCAGACATTCAAAGCAGAAGTTTGCTGATGTTTTTAACTATAAAATAAAATGCACACCATTAAGCAATTAGAAAATCCAGAAATGTGTGGAAGACATAAAAATATGTGTAACTCATAATCTAAAAACAGTTATGTTCAACCTTTACATTTTCTTGTAGTATGATTTCTTTTTTTGTTTTTCAACTGCAAGCAATAATCTTGGCAAAGATTATATACTTGTTTAGTTGAATATTTGTTTTCGTTAAGACAATATATCAATTTGACTTTAATAACCAAATAGTACTACTAGATAGAAATATATGCTTCTCTGCTGTATCTTAAACCATACCTCCTGGTTTAAGTATAATTCCTTAAGAAAATTATTTTTAATTTGCAATGATTTCTTTGAAATATTTTCAAGTCATATGCTTTATTCTTTTTTCAGAGATTCCTTTACTTTAAGGTATAATTATTACTGACTTACCACAATCTGAGAACAGGAGGACCCAGATTTCTTACCCCAAATTTACTGTTTCTCTTACACTTATTTTCCCTTTGCTTAACTTGCCAAGAAAAATAACTCACATTAAGTATGTTAATACAGGGTCACTATCTAGCACAGCAATTTGGGTTACTGCTTGGGACACATTTACCCCAAATCAGAATGCCTGGTTTAAATTCAGACTAATCCACTGATACAGGTTTTTGCTAACATGCATTTTAAGCATCAACAATTGATGGCTCAGGTCCTTGATTTAAATGCTCCTGAGTTTGACCTGGCATAACCCTGACTGTGGTGGTCATTTGGAAAGCGACTCAAGGAACGGAAATCAATTTTTGTTTCTCTCTCTGTCTCCTTATCTCTTTACCTTTCAATAAAATGAAAATAAATAGTTAAAAATAAAGAACATTAATCTGGGTAGATCTTGTGTCTCAGGAAAATGACCTTTCTCTTTCAATGCCCTATTCTATATCAAGGCCCGTGCTTGATTTTCAATCCAGGCTCCTGTGAATACACCTGGGAGGCAGTAGATGATGTCTCAAGCATCTTGATTCCTGACAATCCTAGGGAGGCCTGGATAGAACTTTTGTCTCCAGGCTTTGACATGATTCAGCCTTAGCTCTTTTGGGCATTTTGGCAGTGAACCAACAGATAGGAGCTTCCTAACTCTCTCTCTCTCCCTCAGTCTCTGTGTTTCCCTTCATTTTTCTCACTCTGTCAATTTAAAAAATAAGTTATATTAACTGATTAATGTTAGTCAACTTAATAATGTAACTGCTTAATTGATACTTTAACCATTAAAAATAATATTGTTTGCATGATCCTTAAATTTACATTATTGTTAATCAAATTGATTCTATAGACTTCCCCCTTTGTAAAACTTTTCAATTACCTATCAATCATTAATTTATCACATTTATTTTTTCTTGTTTACTAACTTTTCATATTATCATGCAGATCTTTGCTGTCATATTTTGATTAGAACTAGCTTTTTCTGGGTATTTGTAATGATATCTTCAAGTAGATTAACTTTATTATCATGTTCACAATCCTCTTCAATTATCTTATCTCTTATTCTAGATTACTGCAAGACGGCTTTGTCTAATTATTTTCAGTTTTTTTCCCTAAGCCATCTAGCAAACTGGAGAAAGTGGGATCACTCATTATTTTCCACAACCATCTGTGTTCATCTCATTCATCTTTGCAGTCTTTCCACTACATTTTCTCTATTATTTTCTTGATACTGTCCTTATTCTTGTAAATTCTACAATCTGCATGAGTTTCTGAAGCACTAATGTTCATTGTACTACACATAAAAATAAGTTTAAAATAACCAAGCCATAAAACTGTCATGATAATAAAATTTGATATTGTGGCCTGATGCAATTGTCTGGTAGCTAAATCCTTGCCTTGTAGTCAAGGGATCTCACATGGGTTCCAATTTGTGTCCTGGGTGCTCCTTTTCACATTCAACTTATGACCCTGGAAAACAATAGAGCATGGTCCAAAGCCTTGGGACCCTGCACCTGAAGAAAGCTCCTAGCTCCTGACTTCAGATTGGCTCAGCTCTGGATCAGTTCAGCTGCAGCCACTGTGGCCACTTGGGGAATGAAGCAGTGGAGCAAAGAAATATTCTCTCTATATCTTTCCTTCTCTCTGTATATCTGCCTTTCCAATTTTTTTTTAAAAAAAGATATTATATGTAAAAGTAGTTTGTGCATGATAAAATCCTAATGTATTTTCACATTACTTAACACAAGTCTGCAATCTTTTTTATCAGTTCAAATGTGATAATTTTTTATTAATTACATTTCATTTTGTGACACAGTTTCATAGGCTCTGGGATTCCCCCAACCACTCCCAGTATTCTCCCCCCATGGTGGATTCCTCCACCTTGTTGCAGTATTACAGTTCAAATCCAGTCAAAATTCTTTCATTACAAGCATATACCAAGCATAGAGTCCAGCATCTTATTGTCCAGATAAATTCAACGGTTTCTTGGCGAGACCATATCTGGTCTGAAGGCAGAGCTGGCAGAATATCATCCCGACCAACTAAAAGCCCCAACATAACACCAACAACAATTTACAACATTATGGAGTTAATTGACATGGTCAAAGGAGATATTTTTAACAGCTGTAAGTTCCTGCTTTTATCCAGTTTCTTTCAATAGGGCTTCACCACATTGAATTCTCAACCAATTCCTAATACTAAAATAAAAGTAAAAAAAAAAAAAATGATACTTCTAAAATTTAGCTAAATGCATACTAGGTACCAGGCAAGCCGTTTTAGAGACTCAAGGATTCAAATCAGTGAACTAGACACAAATCCTCCACTCATGAGTTTATTTACATAGCAAAACAAGTCAAGTATCATAATGCACAAAGAACTCAGCTATGCACTCTATTAGGGCGATCAGTACTATGGGAAATAGTGAGTGTATCTATGAGGAGCTAGGAAATGCAGGGTTCCAGGGAAGCTGCAGCTTAGAATAATCAGCGAGTCGCACTGAAGAAGCGACTGTGCATGAAGACTTCTGGAACAGCAAGTACTAGGTGCCAGAAAAGGAACGGAAAGTCATAACAAAGGAGAACAGTAAAGGATATGGAACTAGGAGGACCATATATCAGCGATTTGGGCATTTTTTTCCTGAGAGTTTAATTAAGGGACACAGTCCTCTTGTTATAAAAAGATGACATCTCAGAAAGTACAAAGGATTATCTACATCACATGTACCAGAGAAATGAAAACTAAAACACTGTGATGCTACAACACAATTATCATAATAATAAAAATTCAGAACATTGACTTCAACAAATATTGACAGGATGTGGAGCGATAGATGTTACCATTCACTGCAGATGGACATATAAATTGGTTCAATCACTTGGGAAAACAGCTTAGTCGTTTCTTAGAAAATCAAATAATTGTATTCTCAGTATTTTCTAAAAGGAATCTACAAGGCATGTCCACAATAAGTCCTATGCAGTGATTTTAATGACACCTTTTCAAAACTTCCAAACCCTGGAAGCAACCAAGATACCTTTTCATAATTAAATGGAAAAATGATGCATCTAGACAACTGGATTTTACTCAGTACTGAGTAAGTTATCAACCTATGAGAATATACACAGAAACCCTTTATGCATTACTAGGGGAAAGAACTAATCTGAAAATACTTTGTATCATCATTACAAATATGCAACATTCTGGCAACAAACTAGGACAACATTAAAAAGGTCAGTGATTTCGTGGAGTGATTACAGAGGAGAGAGAAATTAACAGGCATTGTATTATACTATACTGCTGGATACGCATCACAGAATGTAAAATATCAAAAGTGGACCCTAATATATACTATGGATTTGGACAACAATGATGTGTCAGTGTGGGTTCATCATTTGTAAGAAAAGCACGACTCTGATGGAAATACTGATAATAGGAATCCATGCATATGCTGACACACAGGCATAAAAGAAAAATCTGCATACTACATTGAGTATGCACTGCAAATTTAAAACTACTCAAAAACTAGCCCAGAAATATTATAAGTAAGCCCAATTAGAATGTAGACATATTTTATTATGGTACACACAATTTTCAGGTATAATCTGTATAGAAATCAGCATAAAGAATTCAAGGCAACTCCATGGTCTTTGGCCTGAACAATTTAAAACTTTGTTACTGTCTACTGAGATGGAGAAGATTGGGGTAAAACGTATTTGAGAAAACATTTGGGGGTTAAGCTTAGTAAAGTTAAATTTGATATATTTAAAACCCACTAAAAATGTCAGTTGGTCTGTGCCAAATATTTGTCAGCAAAACAACAACAATATACAATACCTCCCCTGGGCACTATTTCCTTCTCCACGGCCATGGCTAATGATTACTGCCAAAATGACTGGTGAAAAGTTAATTGTTATTGGTGCATTCAGAGGACACTGATATGTATGCCTGAAGGTTCTTGTCATGGTGCTCCAATAAATTCCAGAACTTAAGGCATAAAGTTTTTTGGGCTCATTGGTCTACATTCACACCAGTCGGCGGGAAATGTTTATTCCTTCCTGTAGTGTCACGACATGTGACACATGATCAAAGCAATTCTTTCTACCTTCCTGTATACAATTTCCTTCTTGTTACTGAGGCTGACATAATACTCCTTGAACTGAAATTTATTGCCATTGCTCCATCCTCTATAGTTATCTTTTACTATTCAAATTTCTCTTCCTTCCATCAGCCTTACTCAAATAGGCCCTTTCTTGCTCTGGATATGAACATGTCGGCATGTCTCTTGGGTCTTCGCCAAATTATTATACAATTTTATTAATTCCATATTCAGAAAGAAATGGATGTATATGGAAATAATGAGATAAAGTTGCGATGTGTGCTGAAGTGGAATTATAAGCTTACTGGAGAATAATCCTACCACTTAATTACTGCTTATCTAGAGATTAATGGAGAATTAACTTTGCTGTGTAGATCAAACGTATAGCAGAACAGTGTTAAAATAGAGTCCACTGATTCACTACTGAAACATCTCAATAGCCAAGATCTTTCCTCTGCATTGGTCATTTGTCTTTCGTTTTCCAGACATGATTAATAGCACTCTGAAAATTCGTAGGAAAATTCTTATCAATATGTGTAATACTTTCTACCCATGATTCAGATTTAAAATTGGCTTGCTTTTAATTTCTTCATATGGAGGAGGGGGGCCAAAAGTACTAAAACATGGAATAGGATACAGTTCAAGTCCTTCAGCCTGATGGTGAATTTCAAAAGTTGGACTTACGGCAGCTTCTGTTCCTATAGAGAAAAATATGGAAACTTGTAATTGCCTAGTTAGTATAAAGCAGAAATAACTACATGCACTTCCTGACAAAACTAATCATTTATTGAATCACTAGAGAAACAAATTTATTTCTACCCTTGAGAAAATGTTTGAATCTCTTTTCACTGTGTAGTTACAATTTACTTATTTTAATTAATTAATTTTATTACAAATTTTTAATTATTTTAGATACAGTTCTATGAGCTCTAGGATTTCAACTCCTTTCTCCTAAAAGCCCCATCCACCCACTGGTTTGCCCTATATAATGTACAATAGTGTATTCGTTCATAAATAGCAGTAAGTCCATCATTCAACCATTTAAGTGTATCCTGACATTGCAGGTACAGACAATCACACACAGACCAGCATCCTATTTTCAAAATATGTTTAACAGATTCTTTAGGAATCCATCTTTGATTTGGAATAGAGATACATACTGCATTGTAGGTTTACATCTGGATATGCTAGCCTCTATTACACAGTTACTATATATACCCTTAAATGAAAAGCCATAAGACAAAATCAACAGAAGGAAGCAAATTAGAAAATTTATAATGACATGAAGTTAAATAACATGTGATACAATGACCAATGTGTCTCTGAAAAAATGAAAAACAAAAATCAAAAATCTTCTTGAAAATGAGGCTACTGTATGATCTATGAGTCAATGAAGAACTTAATGAGAGGGGGAAAAAAAAACTATTCTGAAGAAATGAAAACCTAAGCAAAAATATCAAAAACCCCTGAGATGCAGCATAAACAGTATTGAAAGTACTTTTACTCTTATATTTTGCCAAGAGGTTGCCTTATATCAGAGAGAACATGTGATATTTGTCCTTCTGGGATTGACTTGTATCACTGAGAATAATGGTCTCTAGTTGGCACCATATGGTTGTGAATGGTAGAATTTCATTCTTTTTGAAAAGCCTAGTAGTGTTTCATGGGGTGTATGTATCCTGGTCTCTTTATTCGTTCCTCTTTGAATGAGCATCTGGGTGTTTCCATGTCATTGCTGTTATAGATTGTGAACTATAAACATTGGATTATAGATCCCTTTCTCATATGCAGATTTCTTTCCTTTGGATATATTCCCATCAGAGGGATAGCTGCATCATGATTCTCTTCAGAGGAAAACCAAAAGACACAATCAAGAGACTTTTGGAACTCTTAAGAGAATTTGGCTGAGTAGCAGGATACAAAACAATAATGAACATAAATCAATGGCACTAAAACCCACATTAACACGATGGCTAAAAAAATGTAATTACAGCCCCCTATAAAGAGGGAAGAGAAATCTTAAAAATTCCTCACAGTTAATCTAACCAAAGATGAGGATGATCTCTATGATTAAAAGTAAAACAGTAAAAACAAGCAAACAAACAAAAAATAGAAGAAGCCATTAAATTGGAGAAATTTGCCAATATTCCTGGATGGACAGATTAAATCATCAATATATGCATATTACCAAAAGTAATAGACAGATTGAATGTGATTTCTATAAATATCCCCACAACATCCTTCTCAGAAATAGAAAGAAGATACAAGAGTTTATCTGGAAACACAGTGAACATGAATAGCAAAAGCTATCCTAAAGAATAAAAATCAAGCTGGAGGAACCAAATTCCGGACTAAAGACATATAACAAGGCTGTTGTCAAAAACCCATTTGGTATTGGTACAGAAGCAAAGAGCATTGATGATGCAAATATAAAACCCGATGGGAAATCTACACACATACAGCCAACTAATCTTCAACAAGAGAACTGAAAACAAACCAGGGAAAGCCTGGTCTCTTCAACAAATGCTGTAGTGCAATTGCATAGCAGCCTGCAGAGGTAAGAAGCAAGACCCCACATCTCACCTTACACAAAGATCGCATTTAAATGGATCAAGAACCTAAATCTGCACCCTGAAACCATCAAACTATTAGAGGAAGACCTAGGAGCAATCTCCAAGATGTTGGAGTGGAGAAAGACTTCTTAGAAAAGTCACCAAAAGCACAGACACTCAAAGCCCCAATAAACCGTTGGGATGGCATCAAGCTGAGGAGCTGCTGCACAGCAAAGATGATCAGCAAAGTGAGGAAGCAGACAATAGAAGCGGGGGGTGGGGGGTGGATATGCACACTACAAAACTGATAAGGGACTAATATCAAGGATTTACAAAAGAGCTTCAGGGAATCTCAGTGACAGCTAAACAGAAAAAAAATGTGAAGAAATGGGCAAAGGAAGTGAACAGACATTTTTCAAAAGAACAAATTCCAATGGCTAATAGAAATATGAAAAAAAAAATCCTCAGCTTCCTAGCAAGAAGGAAAATACAAAGGCAAATCACATTGAGGTTCCACCTGTCTCCAGTGACAATGGTCTATATTCAGAACTCTACTAACAGCACCTAAGGTGTGGATGAGAAGCAAGGGGTTCCCCCTTCACTGTTGGTGAGAGTGTAGGCTAGGACAACCAGTCTGGAAACCAGTATGGAGAGTGCTAGGAGCACTGAACCTTGTCCTGCTGTACTGACCTGCTATGATCAATCAACCAAGAAGGCTTATGTGAATCGACTGATTATATCATCATTGTTTTACTCACCAGGAGGCATTTTTCAATTTAGTAGCTGAAACAAGGATTACTGTAAACATCAGTGACATTTTAGCTAAAGCTCTCGTGTTCAAATCCCACTAGACAGATTAAAATATCACTTTCTAAAATTCATTATGCTGTATTGATGCTTGCAAGTGACAACTGATGCAAATAACTACTTTAAATGTTTCCTGCAGCGGGTTCCGGGGCAGACATTGTGGTATAAACGATGAAGTCTCAGCCTAGGACATCCACATCCACAGGCATGACTGGTTCTGAGATCTGCTCTTGTTTCTGACCCTACATGTCTGATGCACCCACGAGGCAGAAAGTGATGCCTCTGGGTCCTAACCACCCACTGTGAGACCCCCGGCTGAATTCTGACTCCTGGCTTGGTTGTGTTCTAACCTGGCTGCTTGGACATTTGGGGAGTGAATTTGGGAACAGAAACTCCATCTTTTCCTCCCTCTCCTGTATACAGCTCTCAATTAAAGAAATTCAAACATTTGAAAGTAAAAACATAAAAAGTGTCCCACAACAAATGAAAAAAAAATTAAGACAAATGCTGAATGGTTCAATGTAAAGTCTACACAGTAAAGAAAAAAGTATAAATGTTTAAGGAACATGAAGAAATGAGTTCTTCATTTCTAAATTATGTATAGTCTAAGGAATTAGATATGCAAGTTCTTTCTTCCATAAGCTTGTCACCTTGACAAACTGTGCACTGATTATAATCTCTCTTCTGAAAATCTATTACTGTTTCCTTGAAAGACTGTTTCTGAGTGATACAGGAAATCAATTGTCATATTTTGTATCACTTCATTCTTTGTATGTGTTGTTTTTTTCACAAGAATGTTTAACCTGTCTTTGAATGATATTTTTGCTTTTCTCCAAACAGCAGCAACAACTACACTTTCAAAGTGGAAAGCAAAAGGGTCCAGTGTGGCAGCCTAGTGGCTGGGGTCCTTGGATGCATGCACCAAGATCTCATATGGATGTCCCAGATGCTCCATTTACCTTCTGTTCTTTACCTTTGGCCTGGGAAAGCGGTGGAGGACATCCCAAGACCTTGGGATCCTGCATTCATGTGGAAGATCTGAGGGACTTTTTGCTACAGATCAGCTCAGCTCTGGCCATTAAAGCCATTTGGAGATTTAACCAGCCAGTGAAGGATCTTTCTGTCTGTCTCGCCTTTCTGTGAATCTGACTTTCCTATAAATAAAGATAAATCTTTTTTAAAAATAAATTAAATCTGTAAAAGGTGGCAAAAAAAAAATAGGCTATTGAGCCAAATTTGGCTATCAAACTTATTTTATTTGGAACACATTATGCCCATTTAGTTACATATTTACTATGTCTGCTTTTGCCCTAAAACAGGCAGACTATTTTGAGACTAAGTGGCTTGCCAGACTAAATATATTCTATCTGCCATTTCACAGGGAAAGTTTACTGACCTTCTTTAAAGCATCAATATTTGATATTGTCATATCAGCAAGGTTCTATAGGATCTTCACCTATGAAAACAATTCATGGTGATCAGCAGGATGCTGGTATTCCACGTGAAATCCTTTAAGTCCCAGCTGCTCCACTTGCGCCCTAGATCCCTGCTAATTCACCTGGGAAAGCAGCGCATGATGTGCCAAGTCCTTGGGCCCCTGCACTTAGCTGGGAGACCCAGAGCAAACTCTATCCTCCCGGCTTCAGACAAGCCCAGCTCTGACCATTGTGACAATTTGGGGTGCAAACTATCATATAGAAGATTATCTCTCTCCATTTCTCCCTTTCTCTATTTCTCTCTGTGAAGCTTGGTTTTTAAATAAATAAATAAGTCTGAAAAAAAAACATAGTTACTCAAATAAAATTTTCAAAAGAACTAAGACAGTTATATACGTGTGTAAGGCAATAACTGCTTCTGTGAATCCATATGCACATTATTCAAAACAGTCATCCTGTGTTGGATGATGTTAATTTAAGATCAAAAAAGTTCATAAAATTGTACTTATCTCCCTTTTTTTCAGAAGGAAGAAGTGTAAGAACTCAAATATTCACACAATATGTGAGGGTACAACAAAGCATGTAAATCTCATCTGTTAGTTTAGTACTTTTCTTAGATAATTATTTAATTGGATAATAAACATCTATATTATTACATGATCTTTCTTTGCCTCAGATTTTTTTCTATTGAAGAAAGGAATAATGATAATATCTACCTCCATAAAAACAAGGCTAAACAAGCATGAGATCTTCAAAATAAGGGCACAGAACACAATGAATGTTTATTATTGTCATATCAAGGGTTATACTATGCTAAGTAAGTGCTTGCATTTTATTTTGCTTTTATTTTCACATATATGCTCTTTTAGTGGTTAAGCAAAGATTTAATCATTACCTTTATTATAATAAATTGTTAGATAAAACATATAATGAAAACTTTGTAAGGACAATGCTGACATAAGAATGTGATTTATTAGCTTTTATTATGCTTTTTTAGTTATATGAAAAAGAGAGAGAGATCTTCCATCTACCTGTTTATACCCCAGAGGTCTACAATAGCCAGGTCTGGGCCAGAAGTTCTTATTCTTCCATGTGGATGTCATTTCCCAAGTACTTGTGTCATCATTTGCTGCCTTTTAGAGAACACATTAGCAGCAAATCACAAGTTGAACTGGTGCTAAAATCAGAGACTGTAACATGGGCCGTGGGCATCCCAAGCACCTGCCTCTTCTACAATCCAGAAAGGTAGGCAGTTGTCTGCCAATTCTGTGGGGTTTGATCAAATGTAGTTATTGCTGGTAACATGAACTTGTCCCATCATGCCCTTCTCCTAAACCTCAAACGTTTTCCTGGGGATTTGCCCATGAGGCAATCGACACAAAATCAGTGCAATGTACACATTTTTCTTCTTGCAAATGGCAGACCTGATTTACTCAGCCCGTTCCTATGCACACTAGGTCTCATTTATCTCTACTGGTGCCATGACTAGGATTTGAGCCAATTGATAGGATCTTGACAATTGCCTTCTGTGTAGGAAAGTTTTATTATCCCCTTATTACAAATTTCTCTATCATTCTTAACCTTGTTATACAAAGCATGAACATTCATTTGCTATACATAAAATATCAATATACTCAGGCCACTTTTGAAAATGGAACATCTTCCATTTTGCAATGTTTTCAAAGCATTTTTATATACAATATGTTGATGCTTAAGCAAAATAGGAGAAAAAGCATTATTTTTACCTTTGGACAAATAAGGAATCTGGAGGAACTCAACTGAAAATGTCCATAAATATAAAATACTTCAACCAGAGTATCTGGGAAGCCTATTGTAGGTTATTTAATTTTTAAAGTTAATTTATTTATGCTTAGTTTTTATAGTGAGAAGCTGTTTATTACTTGTCATGTTAATGAAATTATATTAAACAAACTTCTTGCATCTTTTTTATTTCCCTTCCGTATTTCATTCTTCAGTCTTCTGGCAATGCCTAAAACTAAACATTTGTGTCATAGTACTGCCATCTGCTAACTCTGTTGCTTTAGCTCTTAAAGTCTTTGTTCCATCATATTTAGAGGGTTAAGAAAAATAGTGAAGCACTCATTGAGTTATTGGAAAGAACAAATGTCAAGAGTTAGCACAGGGAAACGATCAATAATCATGAGTTGTTGCTATTGTCTCTCTCTGTCCTAAACGTGTGTGAGTGAACCTGTCTCACTTTCCTTCCCTAAAAGAAGTCACAGAATATCTGCATGTAGAATCTAGAACATAGGGAATTCTGGGAAAGTTGGGCTGAAAGTGAGCAAGCATAAATGGCGTTGTACTGGTCTCTGTCTCTTTTCCTGCCCACTCAGAGCACTCACACTTAATCACTGTAGAAGCAATGAGTGAGGGAGCCTGGGCGCTGGAAAGGGTAGCACCATCAGGAAAGCAGCGCTGAGACGAGTGTCCCCAGGACGGGTGTCTTTGTGAATCCCTGCTTTACTGTCACCTCAAAACAGACATGGGACCGTGACACAGAGCCTTGTCAGGGCAGAGGTGACCCGACTCTGACCCACAGCCCAGTGAATTAGAGCAGAAACAATGCTGACATAAGAATGTGATTTATTAGCTTTTATTAAAATGATTACAAGTAATGATAGGAGTCCCTTCCTCAAAGCTTTCAAATTATGTTTTTTTTCTATAATAAACATCGGATCTTTTTTAATCTCTAGTCATATTTGCTCTCCTAGCTTCTAATTGTCAAGCATTTTTCTTTCGTTGTTGATAAATTCTTATTCTCTTATTAACATGAGAGTTTATGAAGTGTCAGAACTTCATTTCCAATACAGCTTTATTTTCCCCTAATCTGCAGTGAATTGAAATAACCAAAATTATTTACATAAAATTGGAAATTTGTTAGATACTACTTACTTTTATAGAAAAATAATTTATCAAGCCTAAATCTTTATCTTTCTTTTCTCTTTAAATTTACTTTTAATTTCTATATCTTTTCACATATCCTTAGTTTTATAAAGTGGAGAGAAACTAGGGAGTCTTTGGGTTCACATAATTATGTGATAGTTTCAATAATTTTCATCTTCCACTGTCTTTTAAAAATATGCCCGTTCTTTTAAAAATAATTCGTGATGCTTGTATTCTCATTTGGTTCTCCACATCTGCAAAAATCAAAATTAGTTAAAAATCTGTGCTTTTTGAAGTCATCAGATAGAAGAGATTAGAAATGCATGATTAAATTATATAAGGAAGGGACATTTAGTCTAGCAATTAAAACGGTAAGGCACATGCGATCCCTGACTGGTTCCTGACTACAGCTTCCCTCTCATGCAAACCCAGCTCAGGAAGAGGCATAGCAACAAGGATAGTTCAGGTAATTCAGTCTCTACCAACCCTGGATGATCTGAATTGATTCTCAGCTACCACCTATAGCTCTGACAATTGTATGCAATAGAGCAGTGGATCAATGTATAAACTCTCTCTCTCTTCCCCCCACAAATACATTGAAAAGACATTAATACAGGGCCTGGCGCGATGGCCTAGTAGCTAAAGTACTCCCCTTTAATGTGCCAAGATCCCTTATGAACACCGGTTCCTTTTTTTTTTTTTTATTGGAAAGGCGGATATACAGAGAGGAGAGACAGAGAGGAAGATCTTCCGTCCGATGATTCACTCCCCAAGTGAGCACAACGGCCGGTGCTATGCCGATCCGAAGCCAGGAGCCTCTTCCGGGTCTCCCACGCAGGTGCAGGGTCCCAAGGCTATGGGCCGTCCTTGACTGCTTTCCCGGGCCACAGGCTGGGAGCCGGATGGGAAGTGGAGCTGCCGGGATAGAACCGGCGTCCATATGGGATCCCGGGCATGCAAGGTGAGGACCTTAACCACTTGCGCCACCGCGCCGGGCCCATGAACACCGGTTCTAATCCCAATGACCCTACTTCCCATCCTGCTCCCTGCTTGTGGCCTGGGAAAGCAGTGGAGGACAGCCCATAGCCTTGGTATCCTGCACCCACATAGGAGAGCTGGAATAGGCTCCAGGCTCCTGGCTTCAGATCAGCTCAGCTCCATCCATTGCACCCACTTAGGGAGTAAACCAACAGACGGAAGATCTTCCTCTCCGTCTCTACTCCTCTCCATAAATCTGACTTTGTAGTAAAAATAAATAATATTTAAAGAAAAAAAAAAAGACATTAGGGCCCAGCACGATATCTCAGTGGCTAAAGTCCTTGCCTTATACGTGCTGGGATCCCATATGGGTGCTGGTTCTAATCCCAGCAGCCCTGCTTCCCCTCCAGCTCCCTGCTTGTGGCCTGAGAAAGCGGGTGAGGATAATCCAAAGCCTTGGGACCCTGCACCCATGTGGGAGACCCCCAAAGAGGCTCCAGGTTCCTGGCTTCAGATTGGCTCAGCTCCAGCTGTTTCAGCCACTTGGGGAGTGAATCAACGGAAGGAAGATCATAAAAATAAATAAATTTTTTTAAAGATTTATTTATTTTTATTACAAAGTCAGATATATAGAAAGGAGGAGAAACAGAGAGGAAGATCTTCCGTCCAATGATTCACTTCCCAAGTGAGTGCAACGGCCCATGCTATGCCGATCCAAAGCCGGGATCCAGGAACTTCTTCTGGGTCTCCCACACGGGTGCAGGGTCCCAAGGCCCTGGGCCATCCTCGACTGCTTTCCCTGGCCACAAGCAGGGAGCTGGATGGGAAGTGGAGCTGCCGGGATTAGAACCAGCGCCCATATGGGATCCCGGCATGTTCAAGGCGAGGATTTTAGCCGCTAGGCTACACAGCCGGGCCCATAAATATTTTTTTTTAAAAGACATTAAAACAGTGTTGATGTGCCACATTGGGTTAAATTGTTACTCTATGTTTAGAGTGAAGATTTGACTCCTAGCTACTTTGGTTTTAATCTGGTTCCCTGCTAAAGCACCTAGGAAAGGAAGAGAGACAGTCAAAGCACCTTGGCCCCTGCCACCCATGGGAAAGAACAGAATAGAGCCCTGGGCTTCTGGTCTCAGGCTGATTTATGCTTGTGAATTGAGCCAGCACACAGAAGGTATCGCTTCCACATGCCCCTTGGGTGTGTCTGGCAAGGGGTATCTTTTCATCTCTCCCTCAGTCACTCTGCCTTTCCTATAAACTAATAAACCTGAAAAAAGTATAGATATAAATCTGAGACAAGAAAACATTGAAACAAAAAAGCATTTGATTCATGACACAGATGCTGAACACCCAAATAACAGCATTTGGATGTCTGTTGATTGAAAGAACACGGTTGGGCGATGTCAGAAACCGCTTCATGAACGACTCAGCCAAGCAGACATGAGGGCGCTGAGCACTTTCTGAGATCGCCATAGCGATGCCAAGGAAGAACCGGATCGGTAGGAGAGTGTGTTAGGGGTGGGTGAATACAGAAGAAAAGGCGAACTAGGAGATTCCAGATTTGCATCCTCGAAGGGAAGGGGACCATAAGCAGAAATAATTAGAACATTTAGAATCAGCATAAAACAACTAGATTTTAATTTTAGATGTAAAGATATCTCCAAACAAATGTCAAGTTTCTTCTTAGGTGCTTTATTTGCTCCTTCTCTACTTTTTTTTTTGACTTTCATCTCTCTTCTTAGTCCTGCATTCTCTGATTTGACCTCCTCATCTGTAGCTCCCTAACAGGTTGCATTAGGTTTCTATGGTTACCACAACAAAGCAGCACAGCCTGTGTGGCTTAAACAACAGAAACTGATTTTCTCACAATGTGGAAGACTGGGTATTTCCAACACCAAGGATCAGCAGGGCTGGTTTATTTCTGAGACTTCTCACCTTGGTTTATAAATTTGCATCTTCTCCCTGTGTCTTTACAAGACCTTTTCTCTGTACTGGTTTATGTGCGAAACCTCCTCATACAAGATGCTAGTCATATCAAATTGTGGCTCACAATAGTCTCATTTTAATTTGGACAATTCTATTAAGGACAGTTCTTCAAAGTGAGTCCTATTCTGAGATCCCGTGAGAAGGTAAGTTGAACATACCAATTGGGAAGAAGACAACTCAGCCCTAACAGAGTTAGCAAGGTGACTACTTCTCTATTTTCAGAGGATAAACTGTTTCTTCATAATTTACTATAAGGAAAGAAAGTGCTCATTGAGTACACTAGTGCCAGAGGCTCTTCTATAAAACCCACCTACTGGAGAATCAGCACTTTGGCCATTCGGTACCTAGATCACTTGGAGTAGAGTAGAGATTCAGCTGTTTGAGGATAAACTCGGCAGAGCACTGCAGAAAGGCCTGGTTGCTGCCTTGTAGACGTTATGTGGATTCAGGCAATTTGGCTGAGGTCCCACAGACCTTTCTGGGACAGGACGCTTCATCAGCCGTTAGGATGGGCAATCTTGGCGACACTTCCTTCCTGTCTTTTCTAAGGGTATCAGACCAAATATTTTCTCCTTTTAGTATTTCTAATCAAGATAATTGGAAAACCGTGCCATGTAACATTGTCAAGAATTGCTACTGAGAGAAATTTAGTAAGAGCCCAGGCAATTGCAGCCTTTGACATTCAGCCAAATTATTTCTCTTGTCTCCTACTGGCTTAAGCTGTCTTCTACAAAATCCTGATGGTCAAACCCCTGACTCACAGGCCAAACGGTCAGAATCATTTCAACTAATAAATTCAACAAATATGGTAATAATGTGAAATCAGTATCAAAGAAATAAAATAAAATAAAGGTCTGGGTGAAACTGAAAACCAATGCATCAAATTGGGTGTCTATAATAGTGCTTCAAATGGTCCATCTTCCACATCCTGTTTCACTTAAAGGACATCAGGAAGTCCATAAATTCTAGTCCATATCCTTCTCTGTTGCCATTATTATTCAAGTCATTTCTCATTCTCCTCAGATTTAGGAATAAGGGACTATCTGGAGTTAAAGAGGAGCCAGTACTCGAATTCAGACACTCTGATATGGCCATGGGAATCCTAACTGGCATATTAACCACTACACAAAATGCTTATGCCAATTTTAGTTTCTTTTTATTCTATTTTTTTAATCTGCCCCTTGTTCCAACTATTAATAAATCTCATGCTGGTACAAACAATAACTCTGAGTTAATATTATTTATTAACTCTTCCTCAGACAATAGGGAGGGGGCGTCCAATCTAGTACCTTAGAGGGAATATCACATATCAGTCGATGGAAGAAGATAGTTTCTAGTATAAAAAACCAACTGCTTGATTCTTGCGTTGTGGCATAGTGGATAAAACTGCTGACTGTGAGGCTGGCATCCCACATGAGCACCAATTTATGTCCCAGCTGCTCCCCATCTGATCCAGATTCCTGCTAATGCGCTGGGATAAATACCAGAAACTGGGTGAAATGCTTAGGCCCCCATTACTCACAGGGGAAACTTGGATGAAACTATTATTTCTCCTGGCTTCAATCTGGCCCAGCCCTGGTCGAGCCCTGGTCCTTGTGGAATGGATGAGCAGATGGAAGATCTTGCTATCTCTACATCTTCCACTCTGTGTAACCCATTTTTAATAATTTCATGTATGAGAGTTGTGCAGATTTCATGTATTTCATGTATTAAGTTTAGGGACATAGTGATATTTCCCACTCTACCTTCCCACTCACAGTCCTAATCCTTTCTCCTTCCTTTTTTTTTTTTTAACATTTATGATGACATTCAGGTTATTTTATAACCACAGGCTTAACCGTCATTAGGGAAGCCATTTCACAAATAGCAAATATGAAAACCACAGCTCCTCAAGTGATTGTTCATGAAGGACATCCATTGTAAAATTAGAGGGGAAACCAATGGGGAGGGGAGGGACTTTGGAAAAGGGCATGGCCACCCCGGAGCCTACGGAGATATATCATAAAACAGAATAAAATATCTTTAATTGAATGGTATAGCCAAGAGTTGTAAGCTATCACCAAATCTCAAAATATCCATTTCATTCCTAATATATGTAAAAGCCAGCTCCAAAAAAAACAAATAGCATGTTTTCCATGAATTGGAGTAACTTATTTACTGAGTCCAAAATATATAATCATATGTTTGACTTTCAAACTAATCAATTAATCTTTCAAAAGATAAATCAATCATCAATTGTAACCTCCTAGGAATCAGTATTTAACCTTTTTATTTCTATTTATAATTAAGGCTAGACACTACAAATAACTCTAAGATATCAATTTCCTCCATTCCTTATCTCCTTAGAAAACTGGAAAATAATGCAAAGGATGTGATTTTTGGATGGAGATAGGAGTAGGCAGGGTTCGTGTGCTCTCAACGTGGTGGGTGGAGAGTATATGGTCTCACACCATTGTGACCAACTCCACTGATTTCAGAGTGTGTGTTGCTAATGATCTTGGCAGTGTGCTTTGATGTCACTGGAGATGAATTAAATGCAGTGTACAAGTGTAGAGAGCTTATTAAGTGATACCATGAACACAGTTTAGGACAGATTGAGAATAATACTAAGAAGCATTTTGCACTTAAATTCTACCAGTCACTTGGATTGTTTAGACCTGTGTATCTCTCCTCATTGTGAACTGAGCAAAATGTTCAGTTGTTATTCCCAGAATTAATTATGCATTGTTCTCCCCAAGACACATTTTTATTTTTCCGGAGATCTTTCTCCTTCTTAAGTGTCATCAGCTCTGTCTTCATTGAGTAATGTAGAGTTTTCTCTATGTCATACCTTAGAATTCTTCTTTGTAGAGGATAGTGTTTCAACTCCCACAATATACAGAGTTCGTAAGAGGAATGTCAAAGTGTGTAGAAACGTTTAGCTCACCATCCATGGGGTCCAAGTCTCCAACCACAAACACGGCTACGGTACGTCTTGAGCAATCAATTTGACGTCTCTTCAGCCAGCACTGGAAGCAGAAGAGCACGATTCCACAGAGAAGAACCACCAGGAAAATCAGAAGCAGGAACCTGTCACAGAGGTAGCAAACAGGGAGAGAGGATTGGGAGAAGAGCCTCTGATACCACATGAGCCTGGCTGCAGCTGGTTTGCAGCAAGTAATCAGAGGTGCTGAAATCGTTGCAGCTGTGGTATTCTCTGCTGTCCGTCATATCAGGCAATGACAATCGTTCCCTCTTGTGAATGTGCAGGTTATTCTAAAAAAGTAATCTATTGGTTCCTTAGCTCATTCCTTCATTTTCCTTTTAATTAATTCGTCACTTCCTAAGTACTTGCTCAGTCAGTATTACAGAAGTTGAACATAGTTTACATGTTAAATTAGAGAGTCAACTAATAGATGACTCGGAGAACTAATGATGCTAAATTTGGGAAATACAGAATTCAGGCTCTAGGAGGTCATAATAGCTGCCTTCGGATTTCTGAGCGATTGTCTCCTGAAAGAGGCTGCAATAATACTTTGGCTTTTGAGAACAGAACTAAAATGAACAGAGGAGTCACTTTAGAGAAATTTGAAAAAGAACAATTGCTTAAAAAAAACCCAAGGCTGGTGAAACTTTTATTATTAAAATAGTAAGTCCCTTGTTACAAAAAATATATTTAAGAAAATATTGGCCCAAAACTTGAAATCAATGTGGATGAATATGTGCCTTAAATTTCCATAAGCTTTTCAATTCCTGTGACGTCTAAAATTATTCAGGAAAAAGATTGTATATATACCAACAAATATTTATTTTTTTAATGAGAATATTCTTACCAGATGTACCAGCTGTTGGAGTTTTGTCCGTGATAATGTTCACACCTGGTAATGAAGGAAGCACAGTTAGCACTATGCCTCTAACTGGATAATGTTTATACCATTTGGACCTCCAAACTGTGCTAGCCTTATCTATATCCCTCAGAACAATTGCATGTTTATATCCACAAGCATCTATGATCTCAACCTGAGAAAACGCATGTCTGCCTTTCATTTAACCCAGGCACTGGAAAACAGGTAAATTTGAAACTATCGGGAATGTAAGCAGAAAATGTTCCTGGTTCTGGTTTGATTCTGGAGTTGCAAATGCCCTCTTACTCTGAGAAGCTAATGACTAATTTCTTCATAAAAATTAGTGTTGTTTAAAAATAACAAAAATTATTGTTGCTATTTTTTATGGTACAGTTCCATAGGTTCTGGGATTTCCCCTACCTTCTCCCCAACACCCCCAAACTGACTTCCCCTTTTTATTGCAATGTATAGTCCTTACTGAAAAGTCTAAGTCCACCATTCATCTATTTAAGTGTATCCTGACATTGTAGATATGGACAATGGCAAAATCCAGCCTCCTATTGTCAAGAGTTTGGAAGACTGCAGTATGCAATCTATCTTCACATCGGGATGTGATAGTCTCTATTACACAGTTCCTACACATCCCATTAAATACAAAGGCAGAAAACAAGATGGACAACAGGAAGAAAAATCGAAAATTTATAGCAACAAAATATTAAAATAACATGCTACAGAATGACTTATGAGTCACCAAAATGAAAAAGAAAGTAAAACAAAAACCTTCTTGAAGAAAACTGTGCTATTATATGACCTATATGTCACTGAAGAAATCAACAATAGTAAAAGAAAAAAATAACTTTTATCCAATTACAATAAAAATTATAATTTCCAAACCCATGAACTGTAGAAATCCTGTGTTGAAAAAGGCATTTATAAGATCAGATATCTATAAATAATCAAAATGTCTCATATAGATAATCTAGTCATGCATCTCAAGACTTGGAAATGATAAAATTCACAAGAAAAAAAAAAAAACAAATTAAAACCCCAAAACCCAAAAACAGAAACAAGAAAGAACCGTTTTTAAAGAGGAGTGAAACAAACTTTTAGCTACATTAACAAAGAAAGCACAAGAGAAAAAAATAGAGATGAAAACAGAATGACTGACTTTGTTTTGTAAGTGGGAGATGACACTATTGGCATAGGCAATGGTAAAATGTCTAGCATTTTGTTGTCTAGGTATATTTAGAATTTCCATTGGGAGTCTAATTTTATTTCATAGCAGAGATGCATTCAGTTTATTTTCTTTGATTCTTAGTACTCTGGTTCCATTACAGCCTTTGTTTGTGAGATGGCACATGTGTGTTTATTTACCCTTTTTATTGTACTTTTCAATGGAGGTTGTCTTATATTAGAGTAAACATATATTTGTCCTTTTGGGATTGGCCCATTTCACTTAGCATAACTTCTCAAGGCCAATAAGTCTTAGGTGTTAAACAGATAATCATTTCACTATTCCATTTTTCCAGATACCTAGAAACTGTCATAAACCAAATTCTCCATTAAAATTCTTTATCCATTAAAATTCTTTATCCATAAAATTATTAATCCCTGCTAATATTTAATATCCTGATAGGGAATAGTGGATCTTTGCCACTGGTTGTATTCCAGTTGGACAATTGGTCAGGAAAGAAATCGGGCTAGGAGAAAAATAAACATAAAAATGACTACTAGCATCATTAACCAAGGCATGAGAAGTTGACCTGTTTACCTAGAATTGTCAAATCCTTTGTGTGTAGGTACTACTCAGTTATGTCTAATTTATATTTTTAAAGATTTACTTACTTATTTGAAAGGCAGAATTACAGAGACTGAGAGACAGGGAAAGAGAGCCAGAAACCGAGAGAAATATCTCCACTACGCTGGCTCAGTCTGGATGACTGTATTAGCTGTAAATGGACCAGGCCAAAGCTAGGAGCCAGGAGCTTCATCAAGGCCTCACACATGCGTTGAGAGGGCCTGAGCTTCCGAGGCCTCCTCAGGCCACCAGCAGGGAGCTGGATTGGAAACAGGACTTGAAGGACTTGAAGGAGGTGCCATATGGGATGTTGGCTTCCAGATGACTGTTTAACTCATTATACCAAAATATTGACCCCAGTGAAGTAAGTTTTAAAAGGTCACACAAAAATAAACTTCACACTGTGATTTTTCAGTAGATTTAATTTCTCAGGCTTCAAAATGCATAGATAACCTATCTTGGAGTCCTTCATTATGCTTAAGATTTGCACTGGGCACATGTTGCCAATGGATTTTTTTCATATCTGGGACACTATTATGATTTTCTGGGCTTAAGTATTGGAATCTATTCATAATAGCCTAATAAACAACACATTTTCTTTAGTGATTTTAAAAACACCACTCAGTCCTTTCTAATTTGAACGATGTTCTAAGTGTCAGTTGATTCAGTGCTTCCTGTATTCCCCAGGAGACAGCCATGCCCATGATTTTATAGTTGAGAAAAAGGCCTTGTAACATAGGCAGAGTGTCAAACTTTTCTAGAGATTTGTTCACTCATTCACTTATTCATTCATTCATTTAAAAGGTAGAATCACACACGCGTGTGCACGCTTGCACATGCACACACACACACACACACACACACACACGCACGCATACAGCCTTGAGTTATGGAGAGAGATCAATCTTCCACCGCTGGTTCACTTCCCAAATGCCCGCACAGTGGAGCTTGGCCTTGATTTTGGCCTGGCTCAGCCCAGGGCCACCTGGGCAGAGCACTAGCAGGTAGAAAATCTCTCTCTCTCATCCTCTGTCTTTTCCTCTCCTCTCCTCCTCCTTTTCTGTAACTCTTTCAAGTAAATAAATTCATCTTCATTTTAAATAATGACCATGAGGAATAGATTTTGTTTAAAATAATTCATGAAAGATCCTTATGTTGTATTATTACGCACTCATCAAAAAGAATGGAGGGGCGAACATTTTGCCTGTTAAGAGGCTGGTTTGTACGCTTGCTCCGTGTTTATTTCTTCACTTGAGCTTCACACTAATGTAGTCCTGGGAAGCAGTGGTCATTGTTCAGGTGATTAGGCTCTTATCTCTCAAGCGGGAGACCTGGATTGAATTTCAACCTCCTTTCTTTGGCCTAGACACAAATCATTACAGATATTAACAGAGAGGACTTTGTTTGGGAGCTGTCTGTGAGTTCCTTTTTTTCTCTAATTCTCAAAATTCAATTTTTTTCAAGAACATAGATTTGTGTTTAGAATTAAAGTTCTCATTGAGGAAAGCAATTCAGAGAATTCAATGCTATTTTGGCATATATTCTTTGTCACAAATATAACCATTTCAAATAGTTATTAGTAAAACACAAATGTACACCAAACCACTATTAATATTTATTCCCTTAAAGGTGATATTTTGAAATTTTTATGTGTTGTATCATTTTTATAGTCATCAAATATTAACAAGTTACACTAAAAATATAAATATTGTTAAACCACAGAGTTACATGTACAGAATTACATAAATTTTTTTGGTGTCTTATGTTATTCAAAGAATGGAAAGTTCTTGTTTTTGAAACGGACATCCAAACTCATGTCACAGAATATGGACTGTTTCGGACTGTAATATGCATCTCTACTTCTCTTCTTTGTCAGTTTGAAATAAATCATATAGGAGTAAGTGAGATTTTAAATATTAATTCCTTGGTATTGTTTCCTAATTTTACTTTTAAATCACCCATTGTCCCCCTTTCCTCCAGGACTAAGCAAATACCCAACTTGCTTGCTTCATTTTCTAATCCTGTGCTCCCTCTAGTGGAAGTTCTGATATGCAATACAAGGCCTGGGAAATGCAGGGTGTGTGTGTGTGTGTGTGTGTGTGTGTTTCAAAGTCACAGGCACCAAGGGGAACACTGGCTTCCCCCTTTGGACTGTACATGCTGTACAGCTGAGTGTCAAAGAGTAAAAACTAGATCATAGATTGTCCTACTTTGCATAAACCCCTGACTTATTCTTATTTCCTTTTCAAATTCTGTTCTTCAAAGGAAGAAATTTGAGCCCTTAAAAATAGACCATGATATGCGCTTTAAACTGAATACTTTAAATATTTTAAGTACAAGATACTCACTATAGGAAAGATTGTATTTTTTTGAAAATGAAATGACTCTAAAGAGGGAAGTCAAGCTGGTATGATGATGTTAAAAGGAAACAAAAATATGAGAGAGTGATAGGAGTTGACGATAATATTTAATGGAAACATTAAAAATCTTTAAAATTCCCAAGAAGTGGATGTTCAAAGAGATCATTTCTGTTCCTATCAAAATTTCTCAAGGTCGTTCCCTACTTGGATGCTGTAGAGATGGTTGCTGTTTTACATGGTTAGATGAAGTTGTCTTAACTGACGGATACTCTCAGTGCTGAAAACTGTGAGCCTAAAGTGAACAACAAATGTGTTCATTTGGTAAATTTAAGAAGAGAAACTGCAGAGTGTGGCACACTTCCATTTTAGGTCTATGACTTCACTGGAAGTAAATCACCTTCAAACTCACAACATGTTAAGGTAGATTTACACTGCTGTAATCCTAATTTTACAGTGGAGAAACTTGGCCAAAGAGAAATATAAAAACTTACCCAAGATTACATTGCTAGAAATGAAAGAGGCAGAATTTAGACTCAAATGACCTATCGGAGGAGTCCTTGTCTCTTACCACTGTGCAATGCTATGGCTGAAAACAGCAAGAGTAAACTTTAAGCTCACGTTCTCTCATTCAGAACTCTCTGAATACATGTTTTAAGAAATGATTTAAAATATACACACATATACACACAAAATAAAAATGAAACCATGGGCACTATCAGGAAAAGAAAATTAAACCAAGAAGGATATCAGTTTGATAACTAGAGGCAAAGAATCCCATATAGAAAAATTAGAACTGAACTCCAGATCTGGCTTAAGCTTTTTTATAATAAAAATGATGAGACAGAGAATTGAAATTGTGGTAACCTTTAAAATCAGCAACTATGTCTGGTAGAGAAAACAGAGAAAAATTCTAACCACGGGGCCTCATTAAGAGAGGAACATTGTGAACAAAGTAAACAATGTGGATCAAAGTACTCAGAAAAATGCAACAACAAATTCCATGGTTTTTTTCCCATTTAAACAATGTTCCTCAGAGGGTTCAAGATGGTGAAATAGGGTAAGGACATGTTTAAACAATTGGAAAAATATTAGTCAGTGTGAAGCAAAGAAGCACATTCCAGGAAACAGGAGAGGACAGCAGAGGGGTACCAGAAGACTGACAGACATAAGGAAGCAATGTACACGGAGGTGCATTATTGCAGTGACAGATACAACAGAGCATTCAGCAAGTGGCAATCTGAATTGCACCAGGAGCTGGAACTACACCAGCAACCAAGTATGAAGAAACTTTCACTGGGGGAGCTCATGAAGTGAATCCAAACAAAGAACTGCTCTTCCTGCTGGTCGGTTTGAATTGATCATGAACAGAGACAGAGTGGCAGGTCCCAGACAGGCACTGTGAGAACAGGCTGGATTTCACAGCTCAGTCCTCCCCCTAGAGCTATATCAGGCACCATTTTGTTTAGGGAGGCAGGGGCTATGGACAGGACTGCACATGCACTGAGCTTGGGAGTGAGCTCATTTCTGGTTCAGTGAACTGCAACAACGTGACATCCTACAGGTTCCACCCAAGATAGGTCCAGGTAGCCCTCACAACTGATGGGCAGGAGATCAAGAACTCTAGTAGTTGTACATCAGGCACTATTTCTTACAGTGTGGCAATAGAATTTAAGACTGCAGGGAAAGCAGTGAGCTACGCATGTGCTGAGCTTGGCGAGACTCACTGAGCTCAGTTAATTACACTGGTCCCACAGAAAAATAATATCATTATGACTTTGTATGGGTCAAAATAGGTCCATGTGGTCCTCAGACCTAATGGCCAACAGGTTCCAGTAACATCACCACCAACAACAACCTAACTAAATAGGATACCTGGTGTCTCCCTAATCCTGAGACCTGCTCCAACCAGAAGTGGGATAAAGTTTGTACAGACAATGGTTCAACCTAAGCATGATATCACAAGAGATGGTGACTGGTGAGCCCGGAGCTGGGGCTACAGAGACCATGGTGGAAATCTAACATAAGAACACAGACCAGGAACTCACTGGAGGGAGTGGGAAAAGTGAGTGCAAACAGAAAGCCATGTACCGATTGCAATAAGTAAAATCGAACAGTAGACCTGTGGGTGACATAGCCTAGAAACCTGCCCCAAGAAGAAGAATCTGATAACCAGAAGTACAATGATCAAGAGCAAAAGAAGAAACAAAGGTGAAATGAATATTGCTGAAGACTCCCTTGCAACAGAGCAAAACCCATTGCCAACCTCAGAGTTAACTGAGGAAGCAATTGAGAATATGTGGGATACAGAATTCAAAACACTTGTTATAAAACGTCTTATCAACAATGAAAAGCATATAAAGCAGGCATTCATAGAATTTAAGGAATATGTCCCACTGGAGATAAATCAAACGAAAAGTGATATATCAGAAATGAAGAATACAGTGGAGCAAATTAAAGGTACAGTAGAGAGTCTCCAAAATAGAATGAAGGAAGCAGAAGAAAGAATCTCAGAATTGGAAGATATTTTTTGTCATCAGGAGCAAACAAACAAAAAGCTGGAAGCAGAGTTGTATCGGGCTAAAAAAAATTCAACAATTGAAAGGCACTATTAAAAGGTCTAATTTAAGAGTTATGGAAGTCTCAGAAGGTTTACAAATGTATTTACTAAAATAACAAGAGAAAAATTCCCTAAGGTAGAGAAAGAATTGGAAAACGACATCCTGGAAGGGCACAGAACTCCGGACAGGGTTGACCAAAAGTGGTCTTCAACATGACGCTTGATAATCAAGCTCTCTTCAGTTGAACAAAAGGAAAAGATCCTTAAATGTGCACATGAAAAAAAAATCAACTGACATATAGAGTTTCTCAGTGTAAACTCTACAGTTCAGAGGAAAATGGAGCGACATATTCCAGATTCTAAAAGCAAAAAGATTTTCAGCCCAGGATAATGTACCCAGCAAAACTTTCCGTTGTCTTTGAAAATGAAATAAAATTCTTCCACAGTAAAGTTAAAAGAATATGCCTCTGCCAAACCTGTCCTACAAAGGATACTTAATGATGTTCTCTTGACAGAGAAAAGGAATAGTGCCCACCAAAACCAAAGGCAAATGCAAGGAATGTTCTAGTGAAACATCAACAGAAGACTAAATCAATGACAGGACGAAATTACCACCCATTCATATTAACTCTGAATGTAAATGGCTTAAACTCATCAATCAGATGTCATAGATTTGTAGACTGGATTAAAAAACAAAACCCATCTATTTGTTGCTCTCAGGAGACACGTTTCACCAACAAAGGTCAGCAAAAACTGTATCTATATCTAATGCATTTTTTTGTTAGTTTCATCTCTTCAAAACACTTTATTCTGATTAAGTTCTTCAGTGACTCATAGATCATACAATAGCATTGTTTTCTTCAAGAAGGTTCTTGATTTTCTTTTTCATTTCTTCAGTGACACATTAGTCATTCAGTAGCATGTTATTTAATTTCATGGCATTGTAAATTTCTATTTTTCTTCCTGTTGTTGATTTTGTTTTGTGGCTTGTCCTTTAAGGGGATATATAGTAACTGTGTAATGGTGACTATCATATTCAGATGTGAGGATACAATGCAGTATGCATCTCTACTTTCAGGCAAAGACTCCCAATGATAATGTTTACTGTATCTTGACAATAGGGTGCTGGTCTCTGCTATTGTCCATGCCTGCAATGATGGACATATGACTGGGTAAGAAGAACCACCCTATAGTAATGATATAGGAGTTGGGTGGGGAGGAAACTGGGGAGTGGATAAGGGAAATTTCAGGGCCTATGGAACAGTATGATAATAATAAAAAGAAGTAAATTAAAAAAAATGTAATGAAGCCAGAACACTTCTGGGATGGATTTAAGGAGAGGAAATATGGGATAATAAAGGCAAGATAATAGGTTAATGCTTTTAAAAATCTGACTTATCTAGAATCTAAATCAGCAGCAACAGGGAGCGAAGAGGGAACAGTGGTGACCCAACCGAACTGTTAGAGAGCTGTCGGGCCTACCAGCTCTTCTTTGGCTTCTTTGGTTCAACAGTCCCGGATGCAGGGAGATAAAGCCAAGATGGAGATGAGTCTGTCATAGGCAATAGTTCATGTACTTTTCATACCATTTTATCTCCAAACAGCACTATTTTTTTTTAAATAATGAATTTTATTTAAAGTTAGAGACACAAAGAAGGAAAGATCTTCTACCTGTTGATTTACTCCACAGATGACCATGATAGGCAGCAGTGGGTCAGACCAAGCCGGGGCTTCGTTCAGGTCTCCCGTGTGGGTTGTAGGGGCCCGGGTACTTGGGTCATCTTCTGAAGCTTCCTATGGGCCATTATGAGGATGCTGGACTGGAAGTGGAGCGGCTGGATCACAAAGCAGCGCCCATGAGGGACACTGGAGTCACAGGCAGTGGCTTTATCCTCTACACCACAACACTTGCCCCTATTCCATTCATTTATGTTGTTTGCTTATAGAAAGTGAGGATTGTGAAATCTCTTTGCTATAAGCAAATATCTCAAGCACCAACGAGCTAGAGGAAAAAATGCTTGATGAAAGGAGCTTTCTTCTGGGCCCGGAGCAGTAGCCTAGAGGTTAAAGTCCTCACCTTGAAGGTGCGGGAATCCCATATGGGCACTGGTTCCAATCCTGGCAGCCCTATTTTCCCATCCAGCTCCCTGCTTGTGGCCTGGGAAAGCAGTCAAGGATAACCCAAAGCCTTGGGACCCTGCACCCGCGTGGGAGACCTTGAGGAAGTTCCTGGCTCCTGGTTTTAGATCAGCTCAGCACCGGCCGTTGTGCTCACTTAGGGAGTGAATCATTGGATGGAAGATCTTCCTCTCTATCTTTTCTCCTCTCTATATATCTGACTTTCCAATAGAAACAAAAATAAATCTAAAAAAATTAAAAAATAAAAAAATATTCCTCAACCAGGACTAATGCACAACTCACATAATAATTTGAAGAATGGGCGTTATCAGATCACATTGTTGACATTACATTATTGACACATTGGTGGTAAATTGTAGAGCATTTAGAAGACTAGATAAACTATTTCTCTCACATTATTCACCAATTGTATGATTAAGATGTTGAATTTACAGAATGGCTTTGTGATTAAAATTCTGGGCTCAGAAATTATTCCTAGGTTCTCTCAAAGACTGCTTCTTATCATTTGTCTTGATGAACAAATCATTTAACTTCACTCAAAAGGATCATGTAACATCGTTTGGAAGCATATTAATGCCACTAATGTAAAGAATATTTTATGCTTATGACAGATTCATACTTTTTAGTCACTCTATATATATGCATACTCATTTATGGAGAAGAGAATAAATTAGGAGGATAATTGGAAGAAGTACTATATTTTATTTCATATATTAATTACAATATTTACTTTGTACCATGAGAAGAGATGGCAATGAAATATCTGTACATAAATGTAATTATAAAACAAAAGAAGTGTATCAGATAAAAAAATCTAATATTTGAGAACAAGGTTAAGAAGGATTAATATATCAAATTTTTAAAACATGAATGTAACTCAATCCTTCAACATAGAAGTTAATTAATGAAAATATTTTGAATTTCTGATTATCAAAGATGTTATCTCCACAGTCCAACCTAGGCAGCCAGATAACCTTTTTTTCCTTTCTTTCTTTCCTTCCTTTTGTTTTCAGTTTTTTCTTTTCTGTTTCTTTGCATTGCAATCCAAGTCTTTCTTTTCTCTTTCCATCTTGCATGTGAACTCTGAGAAAGTTGTATTTTTATGTTTCTCGCTCCTAAGCTACAGTTGGAATACATCATCCTTAGGGATCCTTTCTCTTGTACGCCTTAGTGTCTTTGTTACCGTGCTGTTTGCCTGGAAAGGATAAATATGTCTACTTTGCTGGGAAACATAATGTAACAGGAGGTATTGTCTCAGAGAAACAACTCTAAACTGAGAATCCTTCGAATAAATGTAAGCAGAGAGAGAAGATTTTGTTTGGGTACAGTGGCTTTTTATTCTGTCAGGAACGAGTACGTCTTTCAGTGTGTACTTGTACTATGAACACTAACTGGTACAAATATTTGAGATACTGTGTTTCATAATCCCAGCTACTCTCTCCTTGCTTCTCTGTCTTTATTGCTAATTTGCCTTTTACATGAGCTGGCCTCTTGTTTTCACTTAAATCACTAGGCATTCAATAATAATTAATATAGCAGACTATTTAGTTTCAAATTGATAGGGAAAAATTGTGAAAAGTGAAGTCCTACTATGAACTTATTATGTTTCACTGTGTGTCAATTTCTCACCTGAAAAGGAGACCACTGCCCTCAGCAGCTCTCAGTCAGCAAAAACTGTTGCTCAATCTGCCATGTTATTAGAGGTTTGGATTCAATGTACAAGATCCTTTCCAGTGATGAATGGCTTTGTTTTGCTTCTCTGTGTCAAAGACAGGAGGTGAATAAACCGGGCCAGTATTGTGTCCCAGGTGTAAGTCATGTTTCGCGATATCTGCATCCCATTTTAGAGCACTGGTTCCAGTCCCAGCTACTCTGCTTTCTCTTCAATTCCCTGCTAATGTGCCTGGGGAAGCAACAGAAGATGGCCCACAGTGTTTGGACCCTGGCCACACTTATGGAAACCAGAATGGAGTTTTGTCTTCTGGCTTTACCCTGGCCGAGCCATGGCTGTTTCAGCCATTTAGGGAGAGAAGCAGCAAGTAGAAAATCTCTCTCTGAGTTTCATTCCCTCTCTGTCATTATACCTTTCAAATAGATAAACAATTGCCTGTGTGTAAGAACATAGTTGCAAATATTGTTTAATCAAGTTTGTTTTATGGTTCTGTCAAAAAACACAATAAGACTAATAGACTACTACAGTATTAATGATCTCTGATGTTTTTAAAGGATTTAGTGTATACACATTATACTTATACAAGTGAAATTGGTATCTTTTTTTTTTCTTTTTTTTTTTTTTTGCTTTTAACTTGTTGAAGTTTTTACTTAATGGAATATTAAACATATGACTGCAATGTAAATGTTAATATCTTACCTTAGAAACTTCGAAAAAAAAGCAAAAAGTCTTTCAAAAGCAAAAAAAAAAAAAAAAAAAAAAAAAGAAGAAGTGAGAAGATGAGGGTAGCCAGTGACAGGTAACTACTCACACAACATTGAAAATCTGTGTCATGTCACAGACAGCAAAAGATAGCACCTTAAATGCCAAAATGAATGCAAGCAGGCAGTAACAGGGAGCTATGCAGGAACTTAAAATGTGTCACAAGCATAGGAAGCAAATTGCCAACAAGAAGACAATCTATCAGAAACAGATGAGTGATTCCAGGGCCTAAAGAAACTTCCTCAACCCCTAACAAGGCCTATTAGTCTGCAGCCAGTGCTCAGAGACCCTGGATGTAAGAGAAACAGGCAAGGAAAAATTGCCAAGAGCTGGTTGGGAGGGCTGCAAGCAGAGGACAGAGCCTGACGGAGTGCTCTTCTGACACTTGCACTAAGTCACATCGCGTTAGAGTTCGCATTAATCAGCAGCAGCATTAGTAACAGCACCTTCTTCCTACCTCCTAAGCAGAATTCTGAGAACCATTAGGTCTATAGCAGAAAAAGAGAAAAAAAATGGAATCTATTTTTCACGTAATTCATATCAAAATCACTTTGAAATTCACACATCCCATGGGTCAGAATTTGGCTTGTTTGCTTAGAGTGTAAGCCGAGTTATCACAAAAACTGCCTCCCATCATTTCTATGATTTACAATGATCAGTAAGCTATGGATTATAGGATGATTCTTTCAAGTATTTAGAGCATCCTGAAACCTCAAAGGAAGTAAATTTAGTGAGTCAAAAAATTTTAAAAAGCAGGAGGTTGTTAAGAACTTACATGTGATTTTAACATATTGTTTACTCAATACTATGCCAATTAACTCCATAATGATATATATTGTTGCTGCTGGGCTTTTAATTGATCGGGATCTTACTTTCTTGGCCATACCTTCAGACCAGGGAAGGTCTCTCCAAGAAGCGGATGAACTTATCTGGATAATAAGATATTGGACTCTATGCTTGGTATAGGCTTACAATGAAGATGTCTCAATTGATCTTGAACTGAGGTCTCACAACAAGGTGGAGGAGTCCACCAAGGGGAGAGGGGTGGGGGGAATCCCAGTGCCTATGGAACTATATCTCATAATACAATGTAACCACAATGTAACCACTAAGTTAAAAAATAAATTATAAAAAAATTTAAAAATCAAAAGTCCCCTTCTTTATCTACTGAAGCTGATCATAATAAAAATGATCCTCCCTGTTTTTAGAAAAAATGAGGCTCTCTGCACTTCAAAGCTTTTTTTTTCTTTACATGATTATAGTGATCATTTGAACCTAATTTGGGGCTTCTCAGACTGAATTGAGCCTTTTTGGTTCTTCAGGTTTTTGAAATGCCGAATGAAAATATAGGGTCTCTTGTTATTTACTTACATTTCATTTTCTTTACACGGTAGGTCCGAGAGCACCAACTGAAACACATATTTAGAACAAAAATCCACATATCTCATCAGTATAATCTTTTAATGCAAGCAGTACACCCAGGCTGTTTGAGCTAATATCATTCTGATTGCTATTATTATTATTATAAACACCATAACAGGGTTTATTTTCAGTGACTTTTTAGTTGAATTTGTAAAAAGTCTCTGTGAAGAATCGTAACACCATCAGTGCTAGGCAATAAAGGCCATGAATCGGATTTCTCCCATACAAACTACACTAGCTGGATGTGAGAACAGTTCCTGACCTTTGTATATGCAGACTTTGGTGGCTCTAAAGAGATTCAGTATGCTTTACGTTTTTTTGTTTAGTTTAGTTTTGTTTTTTGGTTTTCAAGTTTCAGCTATAGGAAGGGGTACATTATTTAGCAGAATTATTTTCGTGGGAAGGGACCCCCTACCAAGTACATAGAAGCAGAAATTAATCCTATTAGCAATAATGGATATTAAATGCATGCATAAAGAGGTGATCTTAACCTGCTCTAATGCTAACATCCATCTAAAATATACCATGGTATTCTTGTTCATACTTGCAATCACTTTTTATCAAAAAAGGAGGGGGGAAAGTGATAACTTTGATTAATTTAATATACCCCAAACACAATGATCTAAATTCTCTGTTTTGAACTTTATATAATATTTCACACTCGCAAAGAAAAAAGAAGATCATTTTTTGATGGTTTTGTGTGTTTCCCCCACTCCTTGAATTGGGATTGCTCTACACAGTGAGAAGCGTAACTTCAAGCGCCAGGTTAATTAAGTCAACAGAAGTACTTTCTTTTCTGAAATGTAACGTACAAATGTAAGTACAAATAAGAAGTAAGATAATTTCAAATGGCAGACATGGGTATATTGGATGAGTTAGGTTTCTTTCCTCTGCATGCATCCTTACTTCTTGTAGTTTACCAAGTTTATCTGAATAGAGATTTGTGGAGATGCAGATGGAACTGTGAATTGGCCATCCGGGAGTATGGTAATAAACAATTTTTTAAGCACAGAAAACGAGTTGCTAGAATGCTGTAAATAGAGCTGCATACTAACAGAGAGGAAAATTAACATTCAAATTTTGTCTATAAATAAAGTTCACTAATGAGTAAATGAAATCGTTTTGGGTTCTGCGTAACAGATAAACAAAAGCAGCATTTTACTTTCAAGTCACTTCCTTGTGCTCAGTGTGTGTCAGGAAGAGGTACACAGTAGCACATTGTTACCAACTCACTGCCAATTCATTAGCTGTCAGACTCCTGAGTTATTATGAAATGTTGAATGAAGTCTTTGAAACTGTTTTAATAGCTTACACCTAAATCTTTCAGATGCATTGCATCCAAGTAATAGATACAGAGATGCTAATTTTGGGCAGAAAACAAAGGGATATTAGAGAAAAAGCAGCAAAATAAACCCCCAAATGGCTCTGACTACATCAGGCAGTATTGAAAAACTGTCAAGCACCAAGTGTGATTGCAGGCAACAGCAAACATGGCTTTAATTAATCCACCCAAAGCATTTACCTCGAAGTTAATAGCATCATTTTATTGTTAAAAACTTCACAGCATAGCCAAGTTCAACAAAGTTTCATTTGCATCACATTATTTTGATATCCATGTTAATACACGAACAAAAAATAAGACATTGTGAACATTTTGTTTTCTGTGTCTCTGAGCATTGAACGTAATAAATTACAAGTTGCTGGTAATGCTGTCATAAGGAAAACCTTTTAAAGCCAGAGTAAGTAATTTGCACAAGGAATACATTTGTAGGAACTCTAGTGCTTAAGGTGCCTTTCAAAATCCTTTCCCAGAACGAGAGATGATTACCTGAAAGAGTGACAAACATAAGGTTCCTGTAGTTGAGATCACTGAAGTGACACCAAAGGGTCTGATTCTTGACATGATTAAAGGCCAGTCTGCCAGCCAGCAGTCTCTTCGCTGTTTATCCTCCTCTGCTTCAGAACTTGTTAGCTTCTCTATACATCACGCTTCGTAGCCGGGCAAGTGTTAAGGATGGCTCTTTTAGATTAGTGCATGCTGGGGAGTGGAATGTCAGGTGCATGCTCACAGGTACCAGGAGTTCAAGGAATTTCAGGTTAGGTCAGCACATGGCTACTGTTGGTTAGGACCTTAAAAGTAGAGCTTATAAATGCAGAACTATTAGGCTAGCTGGCTGATTAAATGGCATCCAACATTCAGGTGCATGTTTTATTCCAGAGAACTTGTGTTTTTATATGCTGTCATTTAGAACACTTATTCAGTTTCATCTTCTTTCTTGGTCTTTTTTTTAACCTGTTTTTACTACATATAATTTTCAATCCTTTTCTTTTTCACCAAATCTTGTACACAAAGCTTTTCTTGTTTTATAAATGGGTCCATATATGACAGTTTTCAATTCATCTCTTTAACAGTGTGTATTTCAGTGTTATTTTAATAAAATAACCCCAACATTGCCAACAAAAAAAAATTTGGAAAATTGCCTAGGAAAATTCTTCAAACTGCTAACCAGTATATATTAAAATTTATTATAAAGGTATAGCAATCCACAAAAATTGGTACTGACCCATCCAAACAGTAAAATAAATGAAACGATAAGCTTGGACTTAGATTTAAATGAACAGAGACACTTTTGATCATCATTTTCAGTCACTGCAGAAAACGGTGTCATTCCAACAGCCATGAAGGACAGAAGGTAGCAGTGATTTTAAAATATTTATGTTTCCTTATAATTAGATAAATATACTATGCATTGATGACCAAATTGCCAGGCTCAAAAAAAAATCTATATAACTCGGGAGGAATAGTTATGAGGAAACAAATTAAAAAAATGCACGGTTGAGAAAACTGTACAACTTCTTTGGGAGAAAACTGGTGCTATCTAGCAACACAAACAGTAAAAATATTCTAAGCCAAGAATTCTTCACCAAGTGTCTATCCTACAGGTGCTTCTACACATGAAATAAATAATCATATGCAAAGATATTCCTTGAAATATCATTGATAATGCTTTGGAAATCCCAAATGTCCACCAACATATGGCTGGTTAAATGCTATATGATTGTAGTCACTGAAAAGATGCTGGGAAGATGGTTGAAAAGGTGGATGCAGGTGTAGAAAGCGCTCTAAGGAGCATTAACGGAATGGACGGCCATAGACTAATATCTGCATCATGCTACCTTTTATGCTTAGGGCATGTTAGCTATGGTGGTTCTCGCTATATAAAATATACACATGTGTACTTACATACACAAAATATATAATTACATCAATCTGTTAATAGTGATTAACGCTGTAATTAGGAACTGAGAGACTAAGGAAGCAAGAATAAGAATAAAATTACCTTTCACTATTAGATTTCTGTATTTTGGGTGTATAAGTCTTCTTCAGAAAAGTAATGGAAATGCACAGCACATAAAAGGAAGACGTGATTTTGAAAACTTTTTTGCTTCAAGATAAACATATCTTTTAACTGTCTTTTTCCAATAAATTTTGAAGCAGTTGTGTTGTGTGCATTTTATAGCATCTCTATGATATTAATTATATTATCTATTTATGTATGTCTAAGGACCAGTTTTGAAACAGATCTAGAATATCAAACAAATGTATTATAGTTCAAACTGATTGAAGCTCTACAAATTTAACTCAAATTATGATAATGGAAACCATATATGATCACATACATAGAGAGTACTAGGAACAATGCCATGTTATCGGTTTACCTAAATAAACTACCATTCTGAATTGAGCACTGAGATGTGTGAACTAGTCGAGTTGCATTTAGATGGGCTGAGCAGACTCTGCAGTGGCCTTGATCTGTTTAGTATGTAACCAAGGTCACTGACATGAATCTCAAGGCAGAGGAAGGGCTGAGTGCCAACATCAAAAGGAAAAAGTAAAACAATGTTTAATGTTATTTATCCCTAAGACAGTCACCATTTTGAGTGTCTCCAAGTCTGTAATTAAACAGAATAAAACATTTTCACTGATAAATTTAAGTGGTTAGAAGTCTGGCTTTGGTCAGTGGAATCAATGATTTAAGAATTTCTGGAAAATGAGAGCAAGATCAGATAACTCAAAAAGAGATAGAGTGGAGACAAGGGCAGCACAACTGGTCTCGTTTTAGAAACTGCAGCAAAGGGAGCCAGTGCCTTGGCTCACAAAGCTTCTCCTCCACCTTTAAGCATCCCATGTGGGAGGCAGTTTGTGTGCTGCCTGCTGCACTTCTGATCCAGCTGCCCACTTATGACCTGGGAAAGCACTAGATCAAGTGCTTGGACCTGGCACACCATGTGGGGGACCCAGAAAAGGCTCCTGGCTTCTGGTTTCAGTAAGTTAGATTCACCTATCGCAACCATGTGGGAAGTGAACCAGCAGACAGAAGATCTCTCTGTGTCTCCTTTTGTGTGTAAATCTGCATTTTAATAAAACATAAATACATAAGTAAATCGCAACAAAGTCTATCCAGATGCATGGGTTGAACATTCTTGTCAAAAAAAGTAAGAAGAGAGAGAAAGGGAACTTTTATCCCTTGGTCCATTCATTCATTTCCCACACGGCCACAGTTGAGCCAGCCCGAAGCCAGAGCTTGCAAATTCATCAGGGTCTTTCACATAAGCGGCAGTGACCCAAATACCTGGACAATCTTCGACTGCTTTCCCCACACCATTAGTAGGGACCTGGATGAAAAGTGGAGCAGCCAGAGTATGACACAGCACACAAATGGGTATGAGCATCACAGAGCATCTTTAACCACTATGCCACAATACAGTCTCTTCTAGTTCTACTGTTTATGAGAAGAAATTAATTCTTCAATAAACAGGTACATATTAACGAATACAAAAACTGACCTTGGGATCCCTAGCCTGGAAGAAGTCCACATTTTTGTAGCTCCGAATTCACATCAATATTTGTGCATAAAAGTCATAAAAGGAACTAAGGACAAAAATTATAAAGATTAAGAAATAATACATAAGAACACAAATAGAAATGGGCATGCACATAGAAAGTGGAAAGAACGAGCAAGAAAGAACATTACTCTTAAAGCCAAAGGAGCCACTGAAGGGTATAGAAGTCAGAAAACCTCGGCTGAAGTCACCACTAACTAGTATTAGTAACTAGTAGTACGCAAGGCACTGAAGTATTAGTAACTAGTAGTATGCAAGGCACTGATCTTCTTAGGAAAATATTCTCTAAAATGAAAATGATATTATTGTCTTGATCCCTCAGATAATTTTATCTAAATATAGAATTGAAAATATTGACTTAAAAGAACCATTACATAAACATAATAAATTGATTACTATAGATAGTAATAGTAAAACTAAAGAATTCCCAAATCAGTTCAGCATCCCATAGAAAGTATAATGAGAGTAATGTAAGGCACACAATCAAGCACCATGCTGTATCAGTCCATTATTTTGTATCATTTGTTTCTTTTCCTACTTAGAAAGTATTAATCACTTCATCAAAACAATGGCCAATTTTCAATCTTCATCTTATTTGAAATAGAAGTCAGCATGTGTCATAATTAATCATCTCTAACACTTTGCAACACCTTTTTCACCCAGCTGCTGGAACAATGAGTTTCCTGACTTTCTTTTCTCTTTTTTGGCCATTTTTATCCGTTACCCCAGAACTGACACATGAGAGATGTCCTAAGATGCAGCCTTCAGAATCATTGCTTGTCTACATGAATTCACTCTCTCAGAAACTTCATTCCATTTCCTTGATTATCATCTATAAAGTCAGTTTTTAAAATTACTTTGTTCAATCCAGATCTCTGCTGAAATTATTCAGTGCCCGTTCTGCGTCACCATTTGCATGTATACTAGACTTCTGTAAATATCACAGCCTCAGCATGACGGTTGAATGGCTAAACCCTCAGCTTGTAGGCGCCTGGATGTCATATGGGCTCCGGTTCGTGTCCCAGCTGCTCCACTTCCCACCCAGTTCTCTGCTTATCACCTGGAAAAGCAGTGAAGGATGGTACAAAGCCGCAGGACCCTGTACCTACATGGGTCCCATAAAGCACTCAGATCAACTCAGCCCTGGCTCTTGCAGCCATTTGAGGAGTGAACCAACAGAGGGAAAACTTTCTTTCTGTATCTCCTTCTCTCCTTAAATATTATATCTTTTTAATAAAAATGAATAAGTCTTTTCATAAAATAAATAATAAATAAATGTATCATAAATGTAGTCTTTGGTCTCTCATGTTTTCCATCACAAATATCCTTATTTCGTTAATTTCTAATTATTTCATTTGGACTGCTCACATGGAATCCTCACACTGGAGGGAAGAGAGAAGAGGAGAGAACAAGCGAGCTCTGTACCAAGACCCAGATCTTGAAGCACGACCTCCGTCCACACCTCCCACTCGGGATGCTGGGGCAGGGCAGGAGGTGAGCATGAGGGGTGTTCTGCTGAGGCTTCACTACTGCCTCCTAGGATCAACTTCACTCACAGAAAACTCAGAAACTTGCAGGATTTAATAGCAAAGTTGGATGTCAAAATGCGGCACTCCAACATGGGATCTGAGCTTCTTAACTATCATTATAGCAACTAAGCCAAATAACCCACTATAAATGTTTTTTATTCTAGATTTAATAGACCATTTCAATCTAGCAACAAATCCTGTAGCATCTACTTTTAGAATATAGACAGGCCTCCACCAGTTTTCCCTGACGTTACCATCTGGTTTTCTCCTAATTATTCATAAACCATAATTGTCTATCTTCAGAACCATTGCAGCATCTTTTAAAGAACTTTTACACTTCCCGAGCTATAATCCTCTCTCAATTTAGCAATCAAAGTGATCCCCCTAACTGCACATCATATCTTCACTTCTCTATACAAAACTCCCAAGTAACTTTGTAAGGTAAATTCTCATCTCTTTTTTTGGCTTCATGCACACTACCCTCCTTTTATTTCAGTCTGTCCCAGGTGTATTTTGCCTTTACTTTTCCTTAATCTTCCCAGACAATCACCTACCTCAGAATCCTTGAATTTTCACTCCACTTTGTCCTAATTGCACCTCCCTCCTTCATCCAGATAGCTTAGTCCCTCATCTCCTTGTGAAAGTACCACAATCTCAGCACATTTTTTTTCTTAAAAGTTATATTTATCCTTGAAACACTTTTCGTAGTTTATGTTTCCCAAATAATTTTAGGGACACTCTATTTCTAATATTGTATGTATAATATTCATTTTTGCCTTTGTAATTCTCCCAGAATGTAAACATGATGCAGAAAAGGAGAGTTGACTATTCTACTCCCTGTATTTCTTCAGTACTAAGAACGGGAAGTTTCACACAGTAAGTATTAAAAAGCTATTTGATGAACAAACTAGTGGATACAGTAGCCGGTGAATGAGCTAACTCGGAAGCTCGAAGTATGGATTTCATCTCTTTCAGTTCTAGATAATGTGAAAAGCAGAAAACAAGCATGCTTTTGGATTACTTTTGCGAGAGTTTTTTTCAGGCAGTATCTTGTGAGCATAAGATGTTAACTAGAAAAAAAAATATGGAGAAGAAAACGAAATCAAAGCTTCCACAAAGACCCCTACAATTGATTGTAGAGCCAACTCAGCTTTTTAAGTGGAAAAACTTGACATTCATTTGTTCTACACTCATTACTCTATTGTACCAGCAACTAAGAGACCATGTCTGAAATGGACCATTAAGTGCAGACTTTGCAAATTTAACACAAATTGTATCACCCTGAAGAGTGCTTTGACATAACTTAGAGTTAAATATTTGCCTTAAGTGCCAATGTTTATGGTAATAATTGACAAACCACGTGTATGCTGGATGTCTGCAAGGGCAGAAATTGTTTTCTTAAACTTGCATTTGGAATTCCTAAAAAATCACGCAATCTAGGTATGTTTTAAAAGCTTTCAGATAAGCATTATAGTTGCCAAATAGCTGTTTATTGGTTTGATAAATACAATTTGACAGATACTAACCGCAACTTAGTTTCACTCACAAATCTTGATGGAATTTGTTTTCTTGCAAATATTAAAAATTTAAGGTCCTAGGATTTATAAAACATTACAACACTTTGTGAGAGTGTGAGAAATATTCTTGGTTTTCTTCTCAAATGCCAAATTATTTGCATTTACTTTCATTTTTAGGTGTTTGGCTTTCTCCTTACACAAACTAGAGTTGGTAATTTTTTTTTTAAGATTTATTTTATTTTTATTGGAAAGGCGGATATACAGAGAGGAGAGACAGAGAGGAAGATCTTCCGTCCGATGATTCACTCCCCAAGTGAGCACAACGGCCAATGCTATGCCGATCCAAAGCCAGGAGCCTCTTCCGGGTCTCCCACACGGGTTCAGGGTCCCAAGGCTTTGGGCCATCCTCGACTGCTTTCCCGGGCCACAGGCAGGGAGCTGGATGGGAAGAGGGGCCGCCAGGATTAGAACCGGTGCCCATATGGGATCCTGGGAGTGCAAGGAGAGGACCTTAACCACTGCGCCACCGCGCCGGGCCCGAGTTGGTAATTTTTTAAGAGTAATAATCAAAATACACTTTTTCGAGGTGTTTTCTTGTTTTGAATCTAGACGTGGTAACAGAATAATCTTGAGCCTATAAATTTTGTTTCTTCCAACCACATTTAGTAAGGGGGAAATGTGACTTGTTAGGCCCATTTGTCAGTAGGTAAGTTGGCTTTAGTTTGCTTATGCAGGAAAATACAGGCTCCAAGAAGCTATTTTTTTCCACATACCACATTGACCAAAATATCCATGAGTTTTTTTTATCTAAGCAGATCACAAGAATTGTAGCTACTATTGCATCAAGTCCCTGCTTCTTAGCTAGCAAGTTAAAAACACTGATTCACTAAGGCTTTATCCTGACTTTCCACATAAAGTCACTCTTTCCCACAGATGGGGAAACTAAAAGGACTTGGCTTGTATTATATATCAAAGATTATATATACAGCTAGGAAATAGCTTGATGTAATTACAAGCAGAAACAATTACACTAGCCAGTACTATCCATTCACAGAATTCTTTTACTTCCATCAGTGTGAACTTCTACCCATTGAATACATGTTGGATCACAATTCTGTTCCTTAAATGAAGGTCACTAACAGAATTTTCTTTTACCAAAGTTTGTCAGCACTTACTATGTGCTACCCATACTGGAGAAAACAGCTAAAGTTTCAAGTTGGTCCCTCAAGTAAAACATAAGATAGAATATAATACATTCCATTTTCCTTAATAACTGTGTAAAAAGAAGCAACTTGAATATAAAGAGATGGCAATTCATTTTGCAAGGAAAGAGCTGAAAATAATATCACACAGCCAAAATCTATTTCTATGTTTTAACACAGGTTTTATTTACTCCTCTTCCAGGTGTCCTGGGTTATAATCCCATGAACGACTTGAATAATTATGTAAGATTCATTCATTCATGCTGTTAACGATTAGATTAGGCAGGCCTACTTCTGTATAATAACACACAAGAGAAGTATAGTATGTGGATTATAGAAAACATTGCTAATATGCTAACCAAAGAGTGACAAAAAAACTCACAATTCTCTGAATGTGAATGTTTTATATGTATAATATTAATTCTATTTCATACAAGGTTTCATGGAGGAGATAATATTGGAGATAGATCCTGAGACACAAAGAAGTCAAGAGAAGGATATGGCCGTCTCAGCTGGAAACCAGTCTGTGTAAAAAACTGATTGAGGATGGCAACTGGGAACGTCATTGTGCCTAGAAACATGCAGAAATGGATGATGGAAGCTTTGAATAGCAGAATGAAGAAATTAGGTCGCAGAATAAAGAAATTTTTATATTTTTGTGCAAGATGATACTATGGCTAGTATTTCAATTATAGATGATTCTGGCTGCAGAAAAACACCAACCCAAATGTTGGCCAGTATTAACATCTAGATGAGAAAAATGGTTGAGTATACTTCAGCATATTACTAATAAGTAATCAAGGCTTCACTTAGTTTTTACTCAGATGCTCAAAAATGCAGATCATGATCAGATTCCTAGAAGAATTATGAGAATATTTTAGGTTACGAGTGACCCAGAATGTCAGAGAAGCAAAATATTTGCTTCCTTATTGCATCATTTTTCCTCGCACTTTCTTGAATGAAGAATGAGAACAGAAGTGCAGGACTGTTGCACAAACACCCTGAGGAGCAGTGATGCTCTTTAGAGTCTGCATTCTACTGTGGCTGGGCAACAGAGCATTTTATCTTTACAATTCAAACAATAATTTAGGTTGTAATAGGGTGACCCTAAGTGGCTGAAAGGGAAAGACTTAGTCACTAGAAATCAAACAAAACATTGCACTTTCCACGACATATACATGACTTCGTAGAAATAGCATGAGAAAGTCATGTTCATAGCAGCTAAGAATGATTGAGACTAGATCATCAACTACCAGTTCCTTTCCTTCTTTGAGGCTTAAGATCCCAATACATGGATGAAAAGAAAAAATTGAATTATGGAGACTGAATTAAAGATAAGAGCTTGTTCTTTCAAACATAAAGGATAGTGCTCTACTATTATCCTCTTTCTCAGAGGTGTACTAATTAGGGAACTTTTTTCATCTTTTACTGCTATCAATGATAGTAATAATAATCATAAAAATATATCGATGATGATAAAAATAATAATTTTTACTTCAGTATACAAAACTTACAATGAGATTTTTAGGGAATATTCTTACCTAGAAAATTCTTACCTAATATACTGCTTTGACAGTTTCAAAAATATCTGTATAAAGGTAGAAGGAGATATATTTCCTTCTGGTAAATGTTATTTTCTAATTTTAATCTTTATTTGACTCCTTTTAATACATTTGAAACTCATTTTAAGAAGCAGTTATTTTTAGTCTTTCAAAAATAAAAAAAAAATTTCCTAATTTAATGTGTATTTGTTCATTCAGTAAACAGTTAAACCAGATAAAACTAGAACATTGTGGATTAAAATACTTTAACATTATCTGTTACATTTTATACAACCCACTACTAACAGAGTACTTGTAGGTGATGGAAATTGATAAATGGGAATTTTATACATGGGTTCTTCCAATGTCTACCATGAAGTTCCAATTTGGAAAAACCAATTTTATCTCTGAGCAGTCCTCACACAATGAATTTTGTTCCTTAAATTCAGCTTGAATATTTCTGTTAAGGCATTCTACAAACTGATTCTAATTCTGGTTTTTGAATCCACATAGAACAAATTCTTTCCATTTTACATTGTATAAAATTGTAAAAAATTTGAAGTATGTTTAATGTCAAGAAACAAGACAAACAGTTCTTATTCTGCCATGCATCTATGGTTTAAACTATTTAGTTGCCTGACCTGAAAGGTGAAAAATTTCAAAGTGAAAATCCCAAACTGACATTTGAAAATCCTGGCTGCTTCATCTTCCAAACTGTTTCTCCTGTGAGTTTCTATAACATCTGTCTCTTTTGGCTTTCTTCCTGTTTCTCAGACTCTCCTTTTATTTCTTAATTTTTTAAGTAGCCCCTGTAACATCTGTGTTCCCAGTAACCGACCCTTTATCCCTTGAATTCTTTACAATAGGAACCTTAGATTTCCTCAGAATGTTCATTGGCTTCAATTCCATGCATTTGTTAAATGTTTCCAGATTTGTAGCTTTAGCTGAAAATGCCTGAACCGAAAAATGAAGGTCTGTATTTTCAACTATCCCACTGATATATCTTCTTGACAGCTCCCAGAAAACCTTCCACAAGTGAGTGCACCGTCTTGTGTTGAGCTGCCATTCATTCTTGTTCACTGTGTAATGCAACACTATCTAAGCCATTCCTCAAGAAGGAAATACAGATGTGTCCTTGATACCATCATTCGGGCACCTTAGTTACTATATTCTAGTATTTGTATCAATTTGTAACTGGATCTCTACAACTTCTTGCTTTATGTTGTTCTTACTAATTTGTCCCTTTGATTTTTTTCTTCATCTATCAATATACTCTGCTAGGCTGACTTATTTTTCCGAATTGTAAATCTGATCACATAACTCTTCATGCAATAGCATAATTTTCTTCAAGATAGTTCTTGATTTTCTTTTTCATTTCTTCAGTGACACATTAGTCATTCAGTAGCATGCTATTTAACTTCATGGCATTTTTAATTTCTTTTCTTCCTGTTGTTGATTCTGCTTTGTGGCTTGTCCTTTAAAGGGGTGTATAGTGACTGTGTAATGAAGGCTATCATATCCAGATGTGAGGATACAATGCAGTATGCATCTCTACTTCCTATTCAAAGATGGGCTCCCAGTGAAACTGTTAACTATATGTTGCCAATAGGGTGCAGGTCTCTGCCACTGTCCATGCTCACAATGATGGACATATGACTGTTTATGAAGAACTATCCTATAGTAATAATATAAGAGAACTCAGTGGACAGGGAGGGAATTTGGAGAGGGGATAAGGGATATCCCAGGGCCCATGGAACTATGTCATAAATGAATATAATAACAAAATATGTGTATAGTGCTTTCCAATAGCTTCAAAATTTAATAAACCTATTAAGTTATATGTTTCACATTTTCCTACTTCAGAAGATTGTTGAAAGTGGTATCAAGACAATAACATCAAGAGGTCTAACAGTTATGATGTGTTAAAAATAGTGAGATAAATTTGAAAGAAATTTTTGTTTAATATTTTACCCCATTTTAAATAATTGATACATATAATAAACTAAAATTATTTAAAACATGTGGTCCGCTGAATTTGATACATAAACAAAAGTACTTCTGCAAACTCATGGGAAATAGGACAGATGCATTTTTATATATATCCATGATTCCATTGTCATTGTCAAAACATTTCCACCAACTCCAGATTCCCCTAAAGTTTGTTTATAATCCTGGCCTTCCTCCAATCACTTCTCAGGTAATCACTTCCTTTCTGATTTTTACACCAGAATTATCAGCCACTACGATTGTATACAAATGAAGAAATACAGTATGAGTTCTTTTGTATCAGTTTACTTTCCTCAAATGTATCTGCATTGTTTCCTTGTCAACTGTTCTCTGTTTTTATACTGAATAATGTCCATTTTACTGCAATTTGTTTGTGGTTTCACTTGGTGAGGAAATATGGTTTTTAGTTATTTTATCAACTATAAATAAAGTTTTCTGAACATAGAACAGTCTTGTGGGGATAAGTATTTTCAAAGAAAAACATTTTTTTTTTTTTTGGATAAACACAGAATTGGAATGGCTGAGACACCTAGGAAAAACTTTCAAGTTTTAGGAAAATGTGTAAGTATTTTTAGTGCTGTTGTAAGTGAACTTTTGAAGCATTCTACTGCCATTCAATGATTTAAAATACAGTGACAGAGTTGTACAGTCATCGTCACAATTTCAGCATGTAATAATTACCTGCAATCATTGTCAAACATGATCTACTCCGTGTCCTTTGATCCCTGGAAAATCACCACTGATTTCTGTTTTCTGTTCCCATTGATTTCTCCATTCTGTAAAAGTAATGCAGTGGGATGGTATATCATGTGGTCTGTTTTTTCCATGATTCATGTATATTTTATGGGCAAAGATATAGACACATATTTACTTGTTTGTTGTGGGTCTATCCAAAAGGTTTAGGTGTGAATGTGTATGTATCTGTTTGCATATGTGTATATGTACATATATATGTATGTATCTTTGTATACATATATTTGTATATATTACGCATATATTGTGTTTTTACATGTATATATGGATCTTTGTGTGTGTACGCATATGAGTTTAGCAAAATATATGTAGATACAAAACACAAATATATACATATGCATTTCTCTGCTAAATGATAACTCTTTATGAAAAAATGTCATGTGATTTCCTAAAGTAGTTGTACCATTTGCAATATTAACAATGTATAAAAGTTCAGATTTCTCCACATCTTTTGTGGTACTGTTGTCGAGCTTTTTAAGTTTAGTCATCCTAGATACGTTATAAAGTTATGTCTCTCTGTAGTTTGGGTTAACAGCTTCCTTGTGAATGATTTTTAGCATCTTTTGTTATGCTTATTAAGCATTTATCTTTGGTCTTTGAGCATATTCATTTTAATACATTTTTTCTTATACACTTTTCTTACACATTTTGCATCATTTTCATTAAAAAATTGTATAAACCTAACTTTTATGAGTCTGGAACCTATACAGAGAGAATGTATTTAAAATGAGTATGTAATTAATTTCCTGTTCCTCATTTCTTATGGTTCATTTTTCTTTACTGTCTTTTTTTACACATATAATTGTCAAATTTGTTGGCACCATGATTTTCTTATGTGTTTATTATCTTTTTAATACACATGTATTAATCAGTTTTTTTTTTCACCATTAGAATAGAGACACACAGACTGAGTGGCAGGGAGGAGAATGAGAGAGGAGGAACAGGTGCAAGCCCGAGAAGCAGAGGAGCCCATGGTCTAACTCTCAGTCCACGGCCAGTGTTCTGACAAGAGGAACAAGCATGTCAGCTCCACAGTACAGACTGTATTTACTCTCCCTTTGCCTTTTTGTTCTGTACTGTAGACTTTGTTATAATTCTCTGGAAAATGTTGCTAACTTTCTACTAGTGATTAATCACTCTAGTAGAGGTAAATCACTTTTTTTTCCCCACTCATTGGCTCAAAGCTCAATTTGCTTCTTTCAAGATCATTCACACCATATGTGTCAGTCCTCCACACTTCATTGGGCTGTGATTTGTACAAGGTCATTTGCAAAATCCAGTGTTCTCGTCTACCCCTCTTTTCCACCTGGGTCCCCGTTCTTGTGTCCTGTGATCACAAAGGAAGACTCAGGTATTGGAACTTGAGCTGCCCATGTGATGCCACTCTCTGGCCATGGTTCATTTTTAATTTTTTCTAAACGCAGGAAAAGCAACACTGAGAACTCACTCCTGTACTTGTTTCTCCTTTCTATTTAGTCTCCTGCTGCTGATTACCCCCATAGAACCAGAGACAGTTTCCTTATTGTGTAAAGAGTTTGTGGTTTCCTGTAGAAAGCCTGGCGTATCCAGAGCTCACACAGCGTATCAGACGTAGAGCATGTACTGCTTTCTTTGTACCATGTGCTTTACCATTTTAGGGGTAGTAATTTCCACAGAGAATCGTGCACACACTTAGATCATGGACAAGGGAGGATTGTGACGAAGAACTGGCATTCAGCTATTTATCTTACCTCTCCAGAGCACTGTGAGGTTCACAGTACAGAGGAAAGGACATCTGAATTTTAGTCAACTTGGAGTTAATTCATTGTCTGTGCTCAGATTATCTTTCTCCTAGCACATTTACATAGTATTATATCACCAGAAATTTTTACAGAGATTCTTTTATTCCCTCCAGATTTCTTTAGAAAATGAAAACTTTCAGTACTCATAAGTCTGACATAACTAGGTCAATAGTTACTTTTGTTTACTATCTTTGGACATTAAGAAATGTTTTAGTATTTATATTCACTTTTTGAACCTAAAAGTAAATCAATGAAGCATACAGGGGTGGAGTGTTCTCTCCACCATTGATGCCCCCATGTTTGATGTTAAAATTAAAAAAAAAAATCTGCAGATCTAGTATGGCTTTAATAATATCTTTTATTTGCCTTGATTAGGAATTAGGTACCCAATGTCAGCTGGTTAAGAATTAGGTACCTAATGTAAGTTGTCAATTCAACCATTAATTTATAAACTATTTGATTTTTAGAGAAAGCAATTAAGAATATGATGAACCCATTGTGTAAAAGGCTATCTGTCTGCTCTTTATGAAGCTCATCACTTAGAAGAATAGCTATGCCATAAAACACATCTTAAATTTATGGCTGGAAGACTGAAGCTGCTGTGACTCTGATTTTTTTTTTATCTTAATAAGCTTTTTACTTTTCAGTAAATGAATAAGGAGTAATTTTTAAATTAGGTTTGATACTCCATGCAGTTACATTAATTTCTGCTTCATCGCAGTATTCCCATTTGTACATCAGAAATTTATCTAAACAGTTTATAATTGACATTCAGGTACGAAACTAATAACAAAAAATAATTAATCTTTAATTTTAAGCCTTAAATTTAATTTCATCTTGTGTAGGAAAGGACACAAATGAAGAAAATGACTTTTTAAGGTATAAAAGTTGTAATTTTTATTCTGTTTTTTGATATATGGATACAGTATTAGACTGGACTTTGAAATTAGACGATAATAGCTGGCACTATTCATGAAGCATTATCAAGTCAATTTCCTTGGCAAAACCATTTAGCAATGAATACTGAAATATATTCCACTTTAGGGCATTTTATCAGCTAATTCATGCATATTGTATTTGAAATTTCACATTTGGATGATATTTGAGAATACAGCATGATGAATACCAAAAATGATTATTGAGGACTTCAGAATTTTGATGACTATGAATATTGTATTTTCCTTTTTATTTTAGAGTCTCAAAGAACTTATCTGTAATTCTCATGTTAATTTTTTTGCATTTTTATTTCTTATTCATTATTTTATTAATAACATATTTAGAGCCATGATACATTATTTGTTACATCATTATGAATTTTTATTCAGTTCTACGGTTTGGAGTTGAGTGATTGTTGGAGGATCTTAAAAGTGAGAAGATTATACATGTCTTTGAATTTTACTGAGCAGTTTTTGCTAAACCCAATAACCCTTGGGTTCTGTATGACTTCAAAATGCAGAAAACACGCTGCTGACACTATATCACCAGTGAAAGAGTGAAACTCTTCCCAAAATATAGTCTTATTTTCTTTGGCATCTTATGCGTGGCAATCTTTCAATATACAACGTTTTGATATGAATAGTGTTAGTTCACCTGATTCTGACAAAGTAGCAAGCCGATATGGGATTCGATTTTTCCTACTACAAACCGGTTAAAATAATGTTTAATGTGTAGCTGAATTCACAAAATGAAAAGAGAATGCACATGTGTTAGCAAGTGTGACAAGTTTACAGTCTAAACCTCTGGAAGTTAGTGCAGCAGGTAGGAAATCTAAATAGTGGACTCAATGTGTTTGCATTTTAACTTATTTTAGGAGTTTTTCTGCTGTGACATTCTCGTTTTGGCACATCAATACATATAGATTGTTGTAATGATACGCATAATATTTTCATCAACAAAATAATTATTTCTTTTTGATGAAAATATTAAATATCTCTGCCTCCAGGTCTGGTACAATAGCCTGCTTGCTAAACCCTAGCCTTGCATATGCCGTGATCCCATATGCACAGCAGTTTGTGTCTTGGCTGCTCCACTCTCCCATCCAGCTCTCTACTGTGGCCTGGGAAAGCACAGAAAGATGGCTCAAAGCCTTGTGACCCTGCACCCATGTGGGAGACCTGGAAGAAGCTCCCTGCTCCTGGCTCCTGGCTTTGGATCGGCTCAGTTGCAGTCACCTGGGTAGTAAAGCAGTGGATGGAATATTTTTCTCTATATATTTCATCCTCTCTGTGGATCTGCCACTCCGATAAAAATAAATAAATCTTCAAGGAAAAAATTTTGCTTCTAACTCTTGAAATATACATTATTGGTAAGTATTTGCACTATTGCACAATAGAACAGAACTCATTCGCTGTAACTTTCTTGAAAAGATGTATTCATTTAGAAGAAAAACACAGAGATCAAGAGGGAAGAGAAACAGAAAAGGAGAAAAGAGAGTTCTTCCAGTCCCTGGTTCACTCCTTAAATGTCCAGGATGGGCCAGGCAGAAGTCAGAAACCAAGAGCTTCATCTGGGTCTTAAACATAGGTGAGAAGGCAGGAAACACCTGGGTCACACTCACCTGCTTTGCACAGGCCATTGGCAGGGAGCTGAATCTGAAATGGAGCAGCTGGCACTTGACTAACATATGTATGGGAGGGTGAATTCAATGGCAGTAGCTTTACTCGCTCTGCTACTGCACTGGCACCTAATTATAACATTCGTATTGCGATTGTATTCATTTCCTCTACTCCCTACTTTCTGGTAAACAATGCTAATCTTTAATTTTTAAACCTTTATTTTTGATGATATTTAAGTAGTTGGTTAGTATGGGAAGGGTCCAGAATTAGGGGAAAGTGGGCAAGACAATTTTTTTCCAAATTTTTTCTTTCTTCTTCCTGTATCGGGCGGGGGGCGGGTGGCAGAGAGAAGGGAGAAACCACACCCAGCTTGCCAACTGCCTCATACCTGGGGATGGGCAATGGCCACCGATGTTGTCCCAGGGTTCCCAGTGTGGAGTACACTCTAAGGATTCCACCCAAGTAGCTTTGATAGTTTTGAAATGCTGTCGAGCTCGCTGTTCCAAGGATGAGGAAAGCTTCCAAAGCCCATTAGCTGCCATAGTCCACTCCAGAGACTCCATTTACCTAGATATTTGCTGTCAACACTGGGCTGGTGTAGTTGAACAATTTATTCTGCCCTCCTTTCTCTGCCATGGCTCCCAGTGTCCTCTGCAGGCCCCGATGGACTGCCTTATCCTCCCTGTGCGTCTGGGTGTGCCATCTACTGCTCTGTCTAAGCCACTAAGAAGGCCCAGTTCTGACACATGCACTCTATGGTCATGGCGCAGCTCCTCTGTGTCTCCCCATGGTTGGAATTCTGAGTGTCCAGTTGGGGGAATCCCCAAAGAAACCTCGTCTGAGATTATCCAAGACTTGACTCTTTTTTTTTTTTTTTTTTTTTAAGATTTATTTTTATTATTTTGTTACTGGAAAGGCAGATGTACAGAGAGGAGAGACAGAGAGGAAGATCTTCCATCCGATGATTCACTCCCCAAGTGAGCGCAACGGGCCGATGCTATGCCGATCCGAAGCCAGGAGCCTCCTCTGGGTCTCCCACGCGGGTGCAGGTTCCCAAAGCTTTGGGCCGTCCTCGACTGCTTTCCCAGGCCACAGGCAGGGAGCTGGAAGGGAAGCGGGGCTGCCGGGATTAGAACCGGCGCCCATATGGGATCCCGGGCGTACAAGGCGAGGACCTTTAACCACTTGCGCCACCGCGCCGGGCCCCAAGACTTGACTCTTACATTCCAGTCCGGGGTCTGGCTCAGTCCATCACCCACATCTCCCTATACACACACACACACACACACACACACACACACACACACACACACACGTAGTTGTCATTGCTGGGTTGATTCTGCCTCCAGCCCTGTGTCTTTCATAAACCAGTGCATGCTGCAACCCAGTCCCACGCTGCCCACCACACACCTGGCCCTCACGTACACCAGTGGGAACTGTAGCCTAGTTGCAGCGACCCCCAATGACTCCTGCTAGACAGGCCCCAGCACTGGTTCCTGTGCTTGACAGTGTGCGTAGCAGACTAGTCCACTCTATCCCATATCCCATGCAGGTTTTGTACATGTTAATGGGCTTTGAACCCTAGCTCCCCTCAACCAATTCCACTATCCAGCCCACACTGTGTCAGTGGGTGCCACCACCTGTGTAACAGGTTGGCCTCCAGCCCTGGTTCTCATGCTCACCAGTGAGAGTTGCAGCTTTTTTTCAGAGGGTGCCCCACAGTTTCCTTACTGGGCCTACTCCCGCTCCTGGATCTTAGACTCCCCAGGTCTTGCAGTCTAGAACCTTGTTTATGGTCATGCCTAGCTCAGCCCTCATCCCCGCCCCTACCTCACACCCTCAGCTCTTGAGTATACCAGTGGAAATTGTAGTTGCACAGGGTTAGGTGCATATATCCCCCACAGAGTCTGCCCCAAAACCTGGTTCCCTCGCATGCTACTTAGTGTCATGGCACAGCCTAACATTACCCATCTCCTGTTGTGACTTTTACAGTCAGGTACTGTGATCTAGTCCTGCCACATAGGCTCCAAACTCCAGCTTTACTGCATACCAGTGTGTGGTGTTCTGTGGTGTTCAATGCTAACTAGCCCAACTCAGGTCTCCTATGTGGGCTGATGTATCAGTCTGACCCAGAAAGGTCCTCCAGCTTCTACCCATCAAACCACTTTGTCTCAGCCCCCTTGCTTATCTGCAAGAGCAGTGGCCTTGTCAATGGAGGTCCCTCAGAAATTATTCCTCACCTGTAACACACTCCTTCAATGGTCCTCCCTTCTACACATCTCCTTTCGCCTTACCCTGATCAACCCACAGGCTCTAAGCCAGGGCGTGCATGGGTTTCCCAGCCCAGTCTTTCAAAGCCTGATCTGGCAGAGTGATGTGCTGGCCTGGACCTCTACCTATCCACTAGGATTCCAAGCTTTTAGCAGGTGTGCTGGCCTGGGATCTTAAAACTCCACATACCCCAAACCCAGGCCCTTTGAAGTTCCCCAAACCTGATCCACCTGTACACTAGGTGGCATGCTAACCTAGGGCCCTCTCCCCATCCAACCAGGGACCTTACACATGAAAATCCCCAAGCTCTACTCTGTTTGCCTGGACATGAGCCCCAGGTCCCCACTCAACCCTTCCAGTGCCATCGTCAATGCCCCCACAATCCCTTCTCAGGGTTTAAACCTGCCAGCAGACCCCAAGGTCACCAAGGGTGAAGCAATGGTATTCTTTGTCCATGAAAACTGTAAGAGACAAACTAGTGAGAAATGCCCATTTATTCAATACAAATCCCAGGGTTTTAACAGTTATGGAAGTGGGAGAGCAGGAGGGCATCTCTGGCAGTCCCCCCACCCACCAAAGACACTGTAATTGGCTAGATGACATGTCTATTTCCCTTGACCTTCTGGTCATGTCAGAGGTTATGTTCCACATGTAGGCCTAGAAGCTGTGCCTCAGGCCATGGGCAGTAAGCTCTAAACCATGCCCACAAGGTAGCAAACAGGGGCTCAGAGGCGATTGCCCACAATTCTTCATCCCCAGGCGCTTAACAACCTGCCACCATGGGTCTCCTGATACAAACAATGGTGGTGGGCCTCTTAATCTTTTACAAGATTCTACACAGGAGTAGATTCTACATGTAAGTAAAATTGCATGTACCTGCCTTATTTCTTCTAATATAATGTCTTCCAGGTCATTCATGCTGTTATTAGTTGTAAGGTTTCAATCTTTTCTTACTAATATTCTACTATATGTGTATGCCACATTTTCCCTGTCAATTATCTTAATGGATTTAGATTTTCAAGGATTTAAAATGCCTAGGCTATTGTGAGTAGTGTGAGGTGCTGTATTAACAGACAGATTTCTTTCTTTCTTTTTTTTTTTTGGATATATATGCAATAAACAGACCACTGGGTAAACATGCTTGAAATGAACAACTTTTATTTCAAAGTTTTGGATTCTTAAAACTGACAAGGAAGTAAAACACTTCTGTGTGGTCCTATATTTAGTCAAGAAATTAAGTTCACATATGAAGTCTTTTCCTGGAGATAATCAAAGAGCTAAAGAATTTCTCCATTAATTTGTTCAAAAGTTTGAAGAATAAGTAATCACAAATTCATGTTTCTGCAGAAGGCACAAAAATTAAATTCTTCTGAATAATTATCAGAGGTCAGTATAATTCTGACATCAAAAACTAATGAGCAGGAAACTAAAGCTTACAGGAGTCCTACACTAGAAGCAAGCAGACGACGACTACTAATATTTGAACACACAGGACTGCCAAGTTTAATTCCAGAGAAGATGCACAACGGAGAAAAAAAATGAATCTAGTAAATTAGATATCATTTTTACTTTTTTCTGGATTTGATTCAATATACATTCATTAGAAAGTTTTATCAAATGTATTAATTAGGACAATTTAATTCAATCACCTTACTTTTGCTTTCTCAAGTTGGAAGCTGAGAAGTGGAGAGTTGCATAAAATTGGGTTACTAAGAGCAGACAGAAAGTAATGAAGATCAACTGCCTAGGTTCTGGAAGCAATGACGTGTAAATAAGGCTGAGAAAAAGAGAAAGTGCAAATATGGATTTACATCTGATTAATAAAATCTAAATTGTCAATAGACACAAGCTGTAGAAACCTCTATCTCAATAATCAACAAAAATTATCCGTAAGCTATTATACACAACAAATGTAAATATTAAAACACTTCAAAAAGGGACACATTAAAATTCAGGTTACAAGGAAATCTTATAGAAAGATGACTGTTGAAATGATTTCACAATAAAACTTATTTACATGAAATTAAATGAGAATGCATGAGTCAAGGTGGCTGTTGAGGTGCAGAGTGTTAGCTACCAGCACGAGACACCTGCTATTTGTATCGAATGTGATGGGAGTCCTGTTCCCTATTCTGATTCTGTTCTCTGTTAATGTCCCATATCAAGGATGCAAAGGATGGCAAAGATACTTGGGTCGCTGCCCCTAGTGAAATGAACCAATGCATCGGTTCTCAGTCTCTGGTGCAACATATCAGTCTGCCTTTCAAAGAAATAAATAAAAAATTAATCCTTGAATGAAAAATAACAGAAGATATAATGAGTATATATGTGGAATACATTTATTTGAAATTCATCATGACAATGAGATAAAAATATAAAACACAGACTCAAAGTCAGTAAGGATGGAATAAGAATGGTCAGCATATCTATGATGCAAGTTCCAGAAATAAGACAATACCAAAAAAAGCAGGAAATCTACATCTTTAAGTGAAAATGATTGAGAATTTTAAGAGTAAAATCCTACGTGTATAATTTTTTAAAAAGATTTATTTATTTTTATTGAAAGTCAGATATACAGAGAGGAGAAAAGACAGAGCAGAAGATTTTTCATCCAATGATTCACTCCCCACGTTAGTGCAACAGCCGGTGCTGAGCCTATCCAAAGCCAGGAGCCGGGAACATCTTCCAGGTCTCCCAAGTGGGTGCAGGTTCCCCAAGACCCCAGGCCATCCTCAACTGCTTTCCCAGGCCACAAGCAGGGAGCTGGATGGGAAGCAGAGCTGCAGGGATTAGTATTGGCACCCTTATAAGATCCCGGCTCGATCAAGGCAAGGACTTCAGCTGCTAAGCCACCGCGCTGGGTCCTGTGTATAATGCTTATAGGCAATGTGGAGAAAAAGTAATGCCACACACACAGTTTAGTGCAAGTTCATAACCTTAAAGATACAATGTAAAATATATTTAGATATGTAAAGAATCTGAACTCACTGGTTAGATATAAATAAAATAGTATTGAACTTAATTTTTATTTTTTGAAAGTTCAATTGGTTTGAAAGATGAAATGAGAAAGAGACAGAGAGAGAAGCTATCTAATTGTTCCCATCCCAAAGGTCCCTAGCAATCGTTGATCGGGCAGGCTGATCTCAACGTCAAAGCTCCATCTAAGCTTCCCAAAGGTGTAGTGGGGGCCAAAATACTTGGATCAATAATTTTCCCCCAGGGACATTAACAGGAAGCTGAGTTAGAAAGGGAATTGTTAGAACTAAAATTTTAATTCCAGTAAGGGATGCCAGTGTCACAAGCTGCATCTGAATCTGATGTAGCACAATACCTTAATATGATCTTTTAAAAGCCTGGATTTTCTTTTCTTCTCTTTTCTTTTCTTCTCTTTTCTTTTCCTTTCTTTTCCTTTCTTTTCTTTTCTTTCATTGTTTCCTTATTTCTTTATTTCTTTAATTTGAGTGAGTGGGCTCCCTGCCATTGGTTCAACCTGCTCTTTGTTCTTTTATTACTATAATTATTTTTTATTGGAAAGCCAGATATAAAGAAAGGAGGAGAGAAAAAGGAAGATCTTTCACTCCTCAAGAGGTTGCAACAGCTGGGAGAGCCAATCCAAAGCCAGGAGCATGGAGCTTCTTTACAGGTCTCTAGTATGGGTGCAGGGTCCCCAAAGCCTTGAGTCATCCTCAACTGCTTTCCCAGGCCACAAGCAGGGAGCTGGATGGGAATGGAGGCTGCCGGGACTAGAACTAGCAGCCCGGGATCCTGGCACATGCAAGGTGGGGATTTTAGCCACTAGGTTACTGCACTGGGCCCAAGACGGGATATTAATATAAATAACAATGAATTGTGCTATCTACATAACAATCTAATATTAAAATAATAATAAATAAATGAAACAACTTATAAACAAAGCAAATCTTATTTTTTCAATGTTAGTAATAGGACAAAAAAAGCATTTTTAAGAATCAAGAATATTACATATAGCATAATACTTGAGAAGGTATTATAAAAAAGTCATCAATAACACAGGCAATGCTTACAAGTTACACTTTCAGGATATAATAAAAAACAAAGATTCTTTGTTATACTTTCTACCCTACCCTCCCTTTATACAGGCCCTTCATTCTTTTAATTTTCACAATGACATGCCTTTAACTTTTTTTACAAACACATGATTAAAAATCATAAATAATTCAAGAAATAATAAGTAGTACCACTATTCTTTGTTTTCCTTGAGGATTTTTATTTTTCATGATATAGTTTCATGGGCTCAGAGATTTCTCTTTCTACCCGCCCTCTTTCCCCACCCCCTTCTTGTGTTCCCCAGTATTATTGCAATTGTCCTTTAGCAATAGTCACAAGTTAATCATAATATTTAAGTGTATCATAATGTTGTAGGTAGAGACAGTGGTAGAAAGTCCAGCATTTATTTTCATTAGAAGTCCATCTTTAATCAGGGATAGAGATGTATATTCCAGTGTGTCTTCACTTCTCAGTATGCTACTCTACGGAATACTACTCAGCCATTAAAAAGAACGAAAGTCTGTCATTTGCAACAAAACGGTCCCAACTAGAGACCATTATGCTCAGTGAAGTAAGTCAATCCCAAAAGGACAAAAATCATTCTGATATAAGGCAGCCTTCATACAAAATGTATGATGAATAGATATATAGGTAAGCATGTATATATATATATAGATTATATATTATATGAATAATACATAATATATATGTTCATTTGGAGGAACTTTATAATGAAATTTACTGTTTTTTAGGACTATAGAAAAGAGGTTACACAATAACCAAACCTTAAATGTAGATTTCACTTATATATGCTACTTTTTTGTATTAGTTATATTAGCTATAGGAGAAAAAATATATCTGCCTTTTATGAACTGGCATATTTCACTAATCTTAATGGTCTCTGTTGTAGAAGATAAAATTTCATTGTCTTGGCTTGTAATAGAAAAGTATTCAATTGTATATAGGTGCTACAGTTGTGTTTTTTTTTTTAGGCAGTCATCATTGATGTACTTATTAGTTAATTACATATCTCACATACCTTGAATTGAGCTGTGTAAATATGAGTGCATAAATGCCTTTTTACATGCTGATTTGCATGCTTTGGGGTAAATTCTGGATGTGGAATGGCTGGTCATAAGACACATCTCATTTTAGATTTCTGAGAAATTTTCCCACTGTCTTCCATGATAGCTGTACCGGTTTACATTCCAAGCAACAGGGTATTAGGGTAGCTTTTTACCCACATCCTTGCCCTTATTTATTTCTTTATTTATAATTTTGGAGTAATAGTCATTCTAAATGGTATGAGGTAAGGCTTTGTTCTGTATTTTTTTGTGTTCTGATGATGGCTAGCGATCCTCAGTGTCTGTTGCCCATTTGTGTTTCAGCCTTTGAAATTTGCAGTTCATGTTCTCTGCCCATTTCTTAACTGGATTGTTTGTTTTATTGCTGTTAAGTTATGCAAACGCCTCATAGATTTTAGATATTAAGCCTCAGTCAGTTGCTTAGTTTTCAAATATTTTCTCCCATTCTATGCACCTCTTCACTTTGTTGACAATTTTCCTTGAAATGCATTTTTGCCTTGATGTAATCTTGTTTCTTTTTGCTTTAATTGCCTTTTCTTCTTAAGTGTTTTCCAGCAAGTCTTTGCCTACACCTATGTTTTATAACATTTCTTCTGGTTTTCTTTCAGTAACTTGACAGTTTCAGGTCTTAGATTTAGACTCCCATTACAGAATGGGTTAATTTTTGCATAGACTGTGAAGCAGCGGTGTTGGTTCATGATTCTGCATGCAGAGACTAGATTTTTCCATCATCTTTTGTTGAATGATTGTTCATTCTCAGGGGCCTACGTTTAGCTTGCTTATCAGTGATTAGTTCATTGTGGATGCATAGATTAATTTCTGTGGTCTCCAGTTGGCTCTGTTTGTAGATGCCTCTATTTGTATGCCAGTATCATGCTGTTTTGGTCATGACTGCCCTCTGACATATGTCTTGAAATTAGGCATTGTGATTCCTTGAGCTTTATTTTCATTGTTTAGGGTTGTTTAGCTGTTAAGGATCTCTACAACAATGGTTCTACTTTAGGGCCATTGTTTACCCCAAGATTTGACAACATGTTTGGTATTTTGAATGGAATGTGTTGAACCTGTAATTACTTTGCATAGTATGGATATAATTATATTTATTCTTCCAATCCATCAAAATGGATGACTTTTCAACTTTTTGTGTATTTTTTCTTATTTCCTTATTGTTTTATAAATTTCATATAGAGATCTTTCATATCATTAGTTAATACTGGGTTTAATGGATGCACATATACGAAAACATCACATGATTCAATTTAAATTTGTGCAGATTATTCTGTGTCTTTTGTGCCTAAATAAAGCTTTGAAGAAAATTTTTGTACCCTGGAAAGAAAATATCGTTCAAAGATATTTTACTTTGTAACTGCTATAAATGCTATTGTTCTTACAAGTTCTTTCTCAACAATTCTATTTCTTCTGTACTTAAAAGTTGTTGGTTTTTGTTTGTTGATTTAATTTCTTGCAACTCTTTGGCAAACTCTCATATGAGTTCAAATCATATCTTAGTAGAGTCTTTTGGTCCCCCTATGTTTAGGATTATCATGTAGACACAGGAATAATTTGACTTCCTCTTTTCCTATTTGTATCTTTTTCTTGACTAATGCTTCTGCCTAAATCACACAGAAACTTGTGGAACACTAATGCTGACAGTGGGCATTTTCATATGTCTTTCCCTATCTTAGTGAGTATGTTTCCAGCTTTTCCTCATTCAATATGATGACTGAGGGTGTGACATAAATTATTATTATTGTTTTAAGATATGTTTCTTCTAAACCCAATCTGACTAAACTTTCATTGTGAAAGGGTGTTGTATTTTATTGACTATTTTCTCTGCTTCTATTGAGATAATCACGTACTTTCAATGCTTCAGTGTGTTGATGTGATGTATCATTTTTATTGATTAGTGTATGTTGAACCATGCCTGCCAGGGATAAATCCCAACTGATATGGATAAATGATCTTTTTGATGTATTGTTGGGTGTGATTAATTAGTATTTTTGTTGAGGATTTTTGAATCTAGGTTTATAAGGGCTATGGCTCTAAAGTTCTTTTCTTATATCTTTTTCTCATTTGGAATTAAAGTGATACTGGCACCATAGAAAGAGTTTGAGAGAATTCCCTCTGTTTCAACTGTGTTGAGTAGTTTGTGAAAATTTTTATTAGTGGTTCATGTTTTTTGTCTTGGTTATTGGTCTATTTAGGTTTTCTATGTTTTAATGGCTTTACTTAATAGGTTGTATGTGTCCAGAAATCTATCCACTTCTAGATTCCCAACTTGTTGGTGTAGAACTATTCCTGATGATTATTTATTTCTGTGGTATCCATTGGAGCACTTTCCTTTTCAACTCAGATTTAATCAATATGGGTTGGATCATCTCCCTTTTTTTTTCTGGTTGGTTGGGACAATGTGATCCTTAGCAAAAAAAAAAAAAAAGCTAATTTTTTTTTCAAAATTCAACTCTGTATTTTATTAATTTTTTGGATTTTTTAAAATTTTGTTCATTTCCTCACTAATATTCTTTATTTCTCTCCTCCTTGCTTTTCTACATCTTTGAGTTACATTGTTCAATCAGCTTTTGGATGGCTTTCCAGTTTTTGATGGGCACTAGTTCTCAATACTGCTATTGGTAAACCCCATTATTTTTATATGTTGTCATCTTCAATTGGTCTAGGGATTTTTTCAGTTTCTTTGTTTCTTTTATAAGATTTTCATTTAGTTTCTTAATTGGAAAGGCAGATATACACAGAAAACACAGAGAGAAAGATCTTTCATCCACTGGTTTATTCCCGAAGTGGCCACCACCGCTAGAGGTGGTGTAATTGGAAGCCATGAGTAAGGAGCTTCTTATGGGCCTCCCATATGGAAACAGGGTTCCAATACTTCTGGGCATCCTTTAATGCCTTCCCAAGCCACAGGCAGGGAGCTGGAGGGGAAGCAGAGCAGCTGGTACACAAACCACATGAACTGGTACCCATCTGGGATCCCAGAGCAAATAAGGTGTGGATGTAGCCAGTAGGCTATTGCACCAGGCCCAAATTTTCAGTTTTTTTTTTGTTTTCTTTTTTTGTTTCATTTATTTATTTTTCTGTGAACAGTGTTTATTCCAGTGTTTATGCATTTTCTAGAGTTCATTTACAGCTTCTCATTGAGATCAGAATTTATACATGTTAGAATTTAGATCTGGTTGTATTCATTGCTTTATGGGCTAACATTTGGCCTATCCTATAGGCATTTCCATGCATGGATGAAAAGAAGTGCATGCTGCATCTATTGATGAAATGTTTTGTACATATCAATTAGTACCATTTGGTGTGTAGTGTAGATTGGTACTGTTATATTTTTGGTGATTTTTTGTCTAGTTAATGTTCTCATTAGTGAAAATGAAGCATTATCATGTTAAGGTTTACCAGGTAAACAGAACTATTAATGTGTGAGTGTATGAGTGTGTGTGTGTGTGTGTGTGTGTTTGTGTAGTGTGTACCTGTGTGTGCATATAGAGAGTTATATAATTATCACAACTTTTCTCATTGATCATGATGTCTTACAATTTCCAAGGGTTGTTGTTTGTTTGTTTGTTTTTGTTTGTTTGTTTTGGTTAGGCCTGGATACTTGCAGGCTCAAAATCTAAAATGTATTCAAGTTTTAGCTTAGCTTAGAAGGCAAGACAAGGCTAATATTTTGTCTCAAAACAGTGAAGAGTTAATGAGAAAGATATAGAAATACAGAGAAATCCTCTATCTGCTGGTTTGCTCCCAGTATTTGACACCGGGCCAAACTGAAGCCAAGAACCTGAAACTCTAGCTCTCCCAAACAGATGGAAGAGACAAGTACTGGGTCACCACCTGCTGCCTGCCAGGTGCACATCGGCAGGAAGCTGGACTCACAAGTGTGGACCGGAAGAGAGCTGGGAATAAACCCTAAGCAATGTGATACAGGATACTGGCTTCTTAACCACTAGTCAAATGCCTGACTTAATTTTAACAGAGGAAAAAATATATACAAAAATAGTTCCTGGATAGATTACAAGACCATGTAGGGGATGAGTACAGCATGCCCTAGGAAGTAAAAGAAAAAAAATGATTCTCGGTCATTCTCTGGAATTTATTTTAAAAAAGCATTCATACTAAAACAAACAGTTACAGCTCTGTAGGAGGCATTCCAATCTTCAAAAACTTGAAGAAAATAGTTAATTATCATTCTGAGATAATTACTGTTGTAAACGCAGCCATTCAGCCTTTGTTCTTACAACCTGGCATTTTCCACGGAGAATAATAATCTGTGCTTCTCAAGAAGTTTTTGATGTGGCTTTAGAATTCTGCCAGCAGCACCCTGTCTCACTACTGGGGCTCCCTGAAGAAAGACACAGTAGGGAAAATCCCCAGTAGAAGAGTCCTGACAAACTTCCTGTCCCTCCCTACGAATTGTGCACCAATGATCAGGTCGCGTAGTTACACACCATGCTCTAAACAACTTGAATTTCAGGAAATTAAACTGGAGAAGAATTGAAATGTAGAACATTTCTTACAATGGAATTTGAAATAAATATAATAGGGTCCAATATAAAAAAATCCCATTACATATAAATCCAAGTTTGGTGACCAAAAAGTGGTATACTCAACATAAATTCCATAACTTTGATGCATAAATTATTTATTTATACATGAGGGAGGAAAGTGCAAAAGAAATGGATGGAAAAATAAAGAGAAAATAGGAATGACGGAGAATGTTAGTGATATTAGCAATGGTCCATGAAGCACCTCAGATTACAGGATGTGATATCTGGAAGGTATGTTACATAGGATCTAAATCAAGATTCAGAACAGTTAAAGCAGTGACTAACAACACTTTCAATGGTATTAGTTTATCATCAGATAAAATACAAGGTATGTAATGCCTCCCGAAGTCCTTATGTTTTAAGATGGTCTGAATACTACAGGTACTGTTTTTTTGTAGTTTTTTCCTTTGATATAACAACATTTAAATATCTTAATACTTACATTATAAAGCCAAACTAAATATAATTCCACCCTATATCATATCCATTGTCTAAAATAATTGGTTGAACCTTGTGATTTTTGATTAGCCACATCATAAAAAAATTCAAAAACACTGTCTTGATGCTTAATACTTAGCTGTTCTATGTTTAAATCCATAGGGAAACCATGAGACGAATTCAATAACATTGTCTACATCCATTTTCCAAGTGGCTGTAACAAGGCAGATGCTTGAAGTGAAAAAAAAAAGTTAAACAATAAATATGAAATAAATATAAGCATTTTTAAGTGATCATCGAGAAAATAGGTCATGGAGAATTTAATTTTTATTCATCTAGTCAGGGGAAACCTCATGAAATTTAAGTGAGAGAAAGAATAATAAGAGTTTAGATGTAGGTTGGGAAAGTAGGCCACTCCAGAGTGAAAGAAAATACACACAAAGGCAGGAATATGGGGCAGGGTAGCATATATTTTTAAGAATGTCACAGATACATGTATTTATGGTGTGAGACAGCATGCACTTGTCTAAGTGATACCGTTCTTGTCCTGCTCACAGTCCCTTCTGAGACTTTCTATGTATCCAGCCCTTTCTCACGGCTTTCTCTTAAAACGTCATAATTTCTAATGTGTCTTTGTCTCCAAAGCCCCTTCCTGGAATAACTGTGACTTACAAATAGGACAGACAGATCTTCCATCACCTGGTTCATTCTCCAATTGGCCTCACCAGCCAGAGCTGAGCTGAGCTGAACTGAAGGCAGGCGACTCCTTCAGGTCTCCACTAAGTGCAGGGTTCCAAGGCCCTGGGCCATTCCCCCACTGCTTTCTCACGCCATAAGCAGGGAGTGGAAACCCAAGTGGAACAGACAGGACACAAACCAGAGCCCCTGCGGAATGCTGGTATTTGAGGGTGGAGAATTAGCCTATAGCACTTGCCCCAAGATGTTCATTTAAGAATATATATTTTATTTATTTGAAAGGCACAGGTAGAGGCATAAGAGAGAGGTCTTTCATCCACCAGCTCACGCCCAGCACAGTAGCTGGGGCTGTGTCAGGCCCATGCCTGGAGTTAGGAGTTTCTTCTCAGCCTCCCTTGTGGGTACAAGGACCCAAGTTCTTGGACCATCTTCTACTGCTTCCCCAGGCACATTGCCAGCCAGCTGGATCAGAAGTCCAACAGCTGGGATTTGAACCAGTGCCTATACGAGTTGCTGTGGCCCTGGGAAGTGAGATTTTCACTCACAAGTTTGAGAAGAGATCAAGAATTTCCATGGGTTCGACTGAGAATTCTGAATGAGAGAAAATTGCATAGATTACTTTAATGCTGTCTCATTTTGTGAAATACATGCAAAGAAGGAGAGAGAATGAGAATTAACTATCAGCAAATTCTAGAGGGAAGATAAATATTTATGAGTGAAAAGTGTCTATTGATGGTACAAATAACCATAAAATTCTTCTAATATAATTCATAATTATAATATTCACTTTCTCATTCTCGTTGTCTTGCCTTCTTCCACTATTTTTCATCTCTATTTTGTCTCTTCTGGGACACTAGGACATAGTTCCGTTCATAAATTTAAGAATTAGCACACTTGATTCTTCGTTCCAGGAATATAGCCAAAAGTACCTCCATAGATTTCTAAAAAAAATTCCATTAAAGCTGAAAGTTTAACCAGCATGAATATCTCTTATTATGAAGGGCCATCTCTTAATGCTAAGAAGTCATTTATACAACTAAGTGGCTCTTTAAACTTTTGTTAGGTTGGAAATGGAAAGGGACAGGAAATGATGATGAAATGTAAATTTTTTTTAAGTCTAAAAATAGTCATAGTTAAGTGTGTAACAAAGATTTACTTGGTGCAGAAAGCTTTCTGGTTATGTATAGAAATGAACTAACACATAGTTTGGTGATTAATGACAAACAGATCATTAAAACTAATGTGAGATCTGAACCAGGTTTCTGGTTTCTGGCTAAATCTGGCCCAGGCCTGGCCATGCAGGCACTGGAGGGGTGAATCAACAGATGGAAGTTCTGTCTATCTCCCCATACTCACTCTATCTTTCTTGTCCTGTCTTTTAAAGAAGAGATAAAACAGTTGTCTGGGTAGTGCACAGTTTAGGCTGCAATATTTCTGTAATATTCCTACTTAATAAATGTGCTATTAAGCTGAGCTCTTTAACTCAGGAAACTAATTCTTCTTATGAGCCATAACAAGAATGTAATCTTTTATCTGCGATTTTCTTTTGGGTTTTATAAGAAGGACTCAATTTTTCTGTGCCTTTGCATGCATTCAGGGACACACAATCCACCAGGTTTAAAATCAATTCTTTGAAAGAAGCAGAACTAGAGAATTGAGGATAGTTGATAGTTTGGGACAACTTTCAGTTCTTCAATTAGGACTTCCCTGATGAAATCAGACAGTGTGGATTCCCCAGAGCATCTTTGACTTGCATTAGTGACATGATTCCCTGACTTTCCTACTGCTCTTTGCACCCATCTGCATCATCTGTATGGCGAACAAGAAGCTCAATTACTGAGCTCTGTGTGTGTTTCTAAAGGGCCATATAAAGTTCGCTAATCTGCACAAACTTCTGACTTCCTTAACTTTTAAAGCAAGTGCAGTTTTAAAAACCACATTGATTTCTTGATAGCACTGCAAGAAAATTAGAGCTCCTTCCCTTCGGTATGATATCTTTGGAACGTACATAACCCTTTATCATAAGTGTTGTGAGTGATATTAGATTAAAGGCTTGGTAGAAAACTATCTGCTTACTAAAGGTAACATTAAAGAATATTTTGTTATCAGTATTCTAGTTAATGGGAATGTAATTATCTTCATGGCAAATATTAACACATATATCTTATTATAGATGTGTTAACACAGCATTTTACGATTCTAAATAAGGAATACCTGGGAGCTGATTAAAAAGGAATTTAACATTTTCTTATAAATGTAAAAAGTAAAATAAACTAAAGTTGCCTATTTCAAGACTTGAAACTGCATGGGTCTTTCTCCTTCCTAAATGGTCTGTGATATATTTGGAGCATTTAATATGAATGACAACATAAAATGCCCCTAGTTTAGGGGGAAATCTCAGACAGCTCTTAGTAATGATGGTGTTTTTCTACCACCAGACCTCTTTTGTATGGTAGGGAATCAGAACTGGGTTTTTCTCATTTGGTCTTAAAAGGCAGAGTGGTTGTTCCGAAGGCACACAGAAAGAGGGGATCTTGGAAAGAGAAGACAGTGGTTTGACTAAATGGTAATGTGTTCAGAGGAGCCATTTCATCATTTGCAGACCACAAGCTTCTATCAGCACAGGAGAAAAGGAGCCTCATTTAATGAGAAGATTTATCTTTGGTGCCAATGTAGCAGAGATGATCTGACATTGTTTAAACAGACAACATCAGAATGCAAGGGTTTAACACTGGCGTATCACTAAAAGGCTCAAAGAATCCCATAACAAATACAGTGAAAACACACAATCTAAATCCTTTTTAAAGGGCACCTCACGTTAATCCCTCAGCTGGGGTTCCTCATTTTTATAGCATCATTTATCACTTTAATGTAACATGAGTTTAGTGGCTAAAAGCTATTGCAGAAAACCTGCACTGCGTGTTGGAACATTAATGACTTAAGCAAAAAAGGAACACTTGAAAGACCAAATGATGCTCCAGTTTTCTCCTCTCGGTTATAATCACAGATGCAGGAAGCAATTGCTGCTGTATAAATAATCCTGCAATGTGGCTAATGTTGGCACGACCAGCCGTATTTGTAATGCCAAAGGGTAAATAACGAAAGGTTTGATAAACTGCCTTAAAGGAGAATGTGTGTGTGTGTGTGTGTGTGTGTGTGTGTGTGTGTGTGTGTGTGTGTGTGTTGGGGGAGGTGATAAAAAGAAGAGGATGATAGCTAATTGTCTTCTGCAGATTTTTCTAAAGAAAAGAAATAGCTTAGGGGTGGAGATAAGATCTAGTGGGGTGGAAGGCAGAGATTATCAGGGCATCCTAGCAGCACAAATGGCACTGGGGAATTCGCTGCATCCCACTTCACCTGAGGCTATGGATACTACATAAGACAGACGTGGTGGTGGGTGCACAGGGAATTGGGGAGCAATTTCACTCTCTTTAGGGTAGAAGAATAATCATGGTATTTGCCAAATTTAATTCACCACAGTGTTTTAGTAATGCATTCTCTGCCTCTTCCCCTGACTTGCAAACTTGTGGCATGTGTTTCTTGGCAAAGCTGCTAACCTTTCTATCATCATATTTAGAGTATGCTTACCAAATGGGCCAGAGAAAGGTACATCGAGGATGGTCCTTTTTGGATTAGCATGTTGAGTTCTTTTTAGAAATACTCTTTTAGGGGTTGGCTTTGTGATTGTTAATATAACCTACGACTTTTTAAGTGACAATGTGGTGCTGTGATTGCATTGTAATAAAGGGGCAAACTCTGTAAGCGTAATGTTCAGGCTCCAAAATTTCCTAGTGGTTGAGCCATTTGAAAACCTTCTAGCAGTCCTGGTGTCCCTGGGCTCCTTAGCAGCTGTCTTTCTTCATCTTAAGGTGAATTCCTCCCTGGCAACCTCATGGTTCCAAAGGGTAGGCTCCGTGCATGTTTCTCACCCTGCTTTTTATATAGCTCATGGTGGGCATTTCCCATCTGCACCGTCTCTTCTGTCTTTGGGGCCCATCTGGCTTTTGTTTTAATCTCTAGCACAGCAGATGACATTCATTGCCAGTGAATCCTATTTTCAGCTCTCTTGGGCAAGGAACAGAAGCTGATCCATGTTCCTAAATTTATTGCTAGTTTTAAAACAATAAAAAAAAAGTAGTACTTATTCTCAATGACCAAGATTTGGTCTACAACAATGGAGTTCTATTTTTTCTACAATGATTTAAAGCCTCCTTAGAAAATATTTATCTCTGAAAATATGAGCCAGCATGGTTTATGGGTCCCTGAAGAGTTCTTGCTGATTGAATCGTGAGTTTTATCCATCATCACAATCATCCAATAATGGCTGGGGATATGGCTGAAGCCTAGTCTTTGATGTGCTCACTCAGATTCCTGCTGTATTTCACACAGTTGGTGATCACCACCTGCTAGCTCACAGTTGAAGTTTTCAGGATGAATCCTAGGGCTCTTTGCAGCCAATCTACCTTGAGCTTCTGCTTTTACTTTAGAACTTTGCTACTCAGCATAAGACCAGGACCATCTGCAGCATCTGAGAGTTTGTTGTTAATGCAGACCTACTCCACAACAATCTACACTTTAGAAAGACCTCCAGATGACTCAGATGCACCTGAAAGTTTGACATGAATTGCTCTTTATGAGACTGAATTTTTCCTGGAATCTTTGCAATTGCCAAATCCTTGCCTTCTCAACATACCCAGCAGCCTGAGGACATAGAACTTCGTTTAATAGTAGCATTAATTCTTTTTCATAATCTGTAGTTTTGCTGTGTGTCTTGGCAAACACCATACCCTTGTCTTTCTAATTTCCTGCTGAGACTCCAGAGCATCTTTCATTCATGCTCATCTCCCTTGTTAGGATATAGGGATTGGAACTTCAGGTTGGTCACTAGCAATCTTTACCGTTTGCTGAGCACATGTCTTACTTTGGTGAATGCAACTGTCCCCATATAAAATTGTCTTCAGCAGACCCACAATGAGGAGAGTAATAATTTGAATTTTATAGGTTCCAGGAATCCAAGATAGACTGACTTTCATAGGTGATTGGGAAATTTCTGTAACAATATGGATGGATGGACACGAGACATGGAATCTGAATTCTTTTGTTGTTGATATTGTGACTTGATAGTTAACCCTCACCTGCCACTGGAACAAATATGGTTTAAGCCAAATCCAAAGTTGTTCTGCATATGAAATGCGTAAAGTCATGCACTAAAACAATATTGGCACACAGCACTGAGAGGTGGTTATACGACCAAATGACTTATTCATATATCCCTCTTACAGATATATATAATTATACAATATATATAATTACATATTATGTATGTATAAAATATTTAAGGGTTGTCATAAATAGTGAAAAAGACCTTAAGAGGCATATGGGGAAAAATGTAATACTTATTAAATAGAATTATAGTTGACTTTTTAAAAAAGATTTTATTTTTTATTTAGGTTGTTACAAGTTTTCAGAATCTTTACAACTATTTTAGGGGAAGAAGGCTGAGAAGAGAGCTTAAAGGACAACCCTTAATGTGGTTGTCAAGATTTTTCATGACATAGCCACAGCCATTCTTTCATTTCTTCTTCCTATTTTATCCTCCCTTCATGACCATCTTCTCCACTGCATGCAGCTATTCCTTCATACCCCAACCTTCCCTGAACAACCCACAGTTATTATATTTACACTTGTGAAGAGATCATTTTTATTCATATGCCAAAAATGCATTTGTAATTATAATTCAAATATACCTGTAGCTGCCTCTATCCAGAAGGATGAACAGAAAATTTGATTTCTGCCATTCTTTCTGTGTCAAGCAAGAATCTGGAGGGCTACTGAAGTCCAGAAGTCTAAAATACATTGGGACTTAATCATGCATAGATGTTTCTAACCAGGGATGAAGATACAGGAAATGCCTTCTTTTCTGCAAAACATCTCTATTTTAAAAGTTGGTAAATAATCACTGAGCTTAAAAAAAAAAATCTGTGAGTCAGTAGACATTTGGCCCACAGGCTCCAGGTTGATGACGTCTGTCCCGGATTATAGGGTATAAGGTCTGGCCTATCTATGTGGGATGGCAATACTGCAAGTAGGAAGGAATTTTTCTTCTTTTGATTTTTTTTTTAAACTTGTTTATCTGAGAGGTAGAAACAGAGACAGGGATTAACATTTCACTGGCTTACTTCTCAAATTTCTATAGCATTCTTTCAGGACTAGGACAGGAGAGCCAGGATCCAGGGTCTCTGTGATTTTCATATAGGTGACAAGGATGTAAGAAATGAACCTCTGCCTATTTGTTCCCAGGGTAAGCGTTAGCAGAAAGTGAGAACTGGGAGAAGAAATGGTCCTTGAGCAGCGCTCTCACGTGCTGTCTTCACCTCCAGGCCTGTGCCAAGACAGAATCTTCTTTAAAACTTAGATTTCTTTTAAAATTAAATTTCTTATAACTTTGAAAATAAGACAGAATTTGAAGTTGAATGAATTCTCCTATTCTATATATTGCAGTTCTATGAAGTCTTTAAAGTGTAGCTCAGATATGTTCTATAATTTTTCTGGGACAAAGAAATAATTTATAGTTCTTCAGTATCTGACAGCACGTTGCGTTCTCTCCTTTTTTCTCCTATTTTTTGCCCTCCCTTCCTTCTCCCCTTTCTTCCTTCTAATTCTACCTTATGAGACAAATACTTTCATTTCTTCATGTCTATTATTTGCGTATAAGTTAGCTGAAATGAAGGCAAAATAAAACGTGCCCAGGGTTATCCAATGGACATATCAGATTCACACTCAAAGAGGAGCTAAATACAAAGATTGAGCCCTGAATCACTGTGTTAAGGAATGTAGAATCTAAGAAAGGCATATAAATTTCTCAAGGCATCACTTCAAAAAAAAAATAGAGCCTGGGAAACTAAAACAGGGCTATTATAAATTAAGTTTTTTCTATAGACTTATAATTGTTCTCTCCTGCACTAGAAATCTTCTGAAAAAAAAAATACAGGACGACTGACTTATTTTTCTACTATATTACCTAGCTTGTAACTCTCCTAGAGTAAGCAACAAACACATGCATTACATTGATTGCTGCAGATTTTATAAAATCTGCTTTAAATTCATTTCAGCGGTGTCCCTCTCCCATCCACATTATCCAGGCAGCTTCAGTAATACACAACACCAGGGAGAGTGTATTGCTCTCTGAAACACGTGCGATACAAAACCTACAATGGTCAAAGTCACAAGTCTGAATTCTGATTTGGAATTCCAATTTATACAAGTCATTTCTCCTTCTATGTTTATTTCTCCCATTTAAAAAAAAAAAAGAATCATGAGTTAAATGTCCTCCAGATGTCTTTCATTTGTGGCAGTGAGAGAAAATGGCTCTGGGGTCAGGCACAGCAGGATTCAAACCAACACCTCCAATTTCTCAGCTGTTTGAATTTAAGTAAATTACTTAATCTCTAGGATTAAGCAAAGGGCTTACCACAGCACATAAAAAAATAGTCTCCATAATTATTATACATTTTTATCATTACAATTTAGTAGTACACTGTGTTTTAAGATAGCTTTTTTAAAGACACACAGAGATAAGATATTCAATTTTAGTTTTGGGCTGATTTTACCTGTTTGTGACTTCCATAAACCCACCTTTAAATGTAGGTATGCTTAAATACTGTATAAGACATTCATAAGTATACTTGAAAATTGAAAAATTGAATCATGCAAGCAGTTGTTTTTTAGCTGATATCATCCGTGATTTATTCCTCAAACATATGACTTGCTCTATTTTTTCCAAATTGAATTCCTCAGGATTTATGGTTTTCTGTATTAACAGCTCAGATCTGTTATTTAGGCATTAAGAGAAAACCAGAGAGAAAATCCTCTATATTTGCAAATCTTTCTGAAAACCCACAGGTTTATACGTTCACTTAGAGAAATCAGCAGACAGGCAACACTGAAAACTTATTCAGAAAATTGTAAACTTTCTCCTTTGGCAAAAGTTGTAAAAAAAACTCATGCACTTTCATTTAGCTCTTGTCTTGAAGTACAGATCCACTAAAATTACAGCTTCTATTTTGCTCTGTTAAATGATGCTGTGGTCGGCATCAACCCTGTGAAAATCTTTGATGTTCTTTATTCTGTAGCTGCACATTTGTCATTCCTCCCAGAATTTGTTATTTGAAAGCTTAACGAATCTTGTCCTGTTGCTTTTGCCCACAACAGCAACAAAAAAAATGTTTTGACAAAATAAATTCCTGTGCCATCATACTAGGGACTATTCGCTAAGCCGTAAATTACAGAAATATAAGAATCATGAAAGCTTAGTTTCATTCTCAATTTAATTGATATTTCCTGACCCTCTAATTATTAAAAAGAAAAGTCATTCTATGTAAAATAGGGGATGAGAGAAGAGACTTTGGAAATAAAATTGAATGTTTACTTTTCAAGTAATTTAAAATGCTTTTCATTTCCTCCTTGGAATTAATTGGTTCAAGTGTCTTTATTAGTTTTCCCTCCTGGCTTCATTCAGTCATCTATAACAAAACAGAGATTAATATTTTTAAAAACATATTCTCCAATGTGTTATTCTCTAAGTTGTTACATTTTTCATGTTTGAGAGATTCATCCTCCTCTTGATAAATATTTTATGACAAAAATTTAATTCTGCTGATTATACTAGTCTGAGTCCAATCAGGAGATTGAAACAACTTTGAATGTTAAGTAGAAGAGCTTGCATATATTTTTAAAAATGAGCTAGAATTTAAAAAAAATTGTAGATGTATGGAACTTGATATGATATTTTGGGGAAGATAAAGTGCCTAACAAGGGATGAAGTCAGGTGTTCATAACTCGGCCAGGACCTTCTGGAGTGCAAGTGAACTGCAGATCAGCGCCAGATGGTGCATGACCGCAGTGGGGTCCTAACCAACTAGGGTAAGAGATAAGTTCACAGACCCCTGCAGATTCCATGACCTTCTGGGTAAGGTCTATGGGATTTACCCAGAGTCTCAGTAGGTGGTTACTTGTAGCTTTAACTGGGGATTGCGGTTGGTGGGATAGCCTACAATCTCTTTATTTGACAGTTGAGGAAAAGTAGCCCTTGAGCAAAACTGACATGCTCTTGCTTCTGCAAAGATGTAGTGATCCAAACGGGTCCAGATAGATCAAAATAGAGGTTAGAATTAAAAGTTAAAACCAAAAACCCAAAATAATCACCTCCCCTAAGGTTCTGCTTCACTTTTAACTTTACTTCCACAGTTTGTGATTGTAGCAAAAAGGGCAATTAATCAAATCAAACAGAAGAGTTAGAGAGGAACTGTATGTAATTAAACCATTTAAGTTTAAAAAAACCTTGCGTACTTTCACCTGGATGTGTTATCTAATTTGACTAATGCGCAGGTTGTCTGTGAAAAGGGGTCCTTTTATCATTAGCTTGTCATGTTCTTGCTCTTGAGCAATTGTTTGGAGCCTTTTCTCAAAAACACTTTTCCTAATTGTTTAACATACTCATCAGTTCCTGATTCCCTTTACTATCTGAGCACTAGTGTTGCTCTGCCTTTCTCAGAAAAGAGAGCGCTCAGTAAAAAATGCTGGTTGCTAAGCAGTGCCTATTTTTACTCCACTTGAACAGAATAGAGACCCACTCTTCGAGATTCTGTGGCTGAGACAAGTTACAAAACAGCAATTGCAGATTAAGTATTTAGCAGTGTTTCTCTGTGAACTCCTAGTTCGACATTTGTGGTAAGGGTGTAAAACTGAGGCCAAGGACCTGCCCAAGACTGATACTGATAGGTAAGGAAAGACAAAACTGATTAAACATACTAATTCACCAAGTGTTTACTGAGTCCCTACTCTGTTTAAATCATTGATTAGAAATTCATAGTAAATTATTAAGGTAAACAGATTTGGCCCAGTTTTACAGATTAAGGATTAGATGAATGGATAGACAAGTAGAAATAGCACAATATAACTTACGATAAGCAACACCCACAATGCTAAGATAAAGTGACAAAGTGGGCCAGAGCCTATTTAAATGGAATACAAAGAGATGGGCTTTCTAATGCTTAGCAGTGAAGACTGAGATGGTGACAAATTTGTGGAGTGTTATTTCAGGAGGAAAGAGCAGCATATACAAATGCTGTACTTGAGGTGGGAGTGAGGTAGGGAGTAATGAGAACCAGGCATGCGTCAGGGATGGGATGTTTGCCACATGGAACTGAGAAAAGACAAGTGTAACTGGAGGTCAGTGAGTGAGAGGCTGGGGTTGAAATTACCGACAGAGGTTTGGGTTTCTGTGGGTGAGTAAATGAAACTTTTTGTAGAATTTTATGCATGGAGTGATTTTTATCCATTACAGTTTTAAAAGATCATATTCATTTTTAGGAGGAGATGTGGTAGTGGGAGGACAAGAATGGAACAAGGAACTCAGATTTGGCATTGATTCAGGAGAAAGAAAAATAGATATTTGATGAACGGAGTAACAGTGGAGATAGCCAAAACTTAAATCTGAAATATATTCAGGAAAGAGAAGAAAATAAACTTCACGATTGTCACAAATAGCTTTTCATTACTATAATAAAATACATGACGTAGCCTAATCTTATAAAGAAATGAAGTTTATTTTGGTTCATGGTTCAGTAGACTAATATTCCAGCATCAAACAGGCCTGCTTAGTTTAGCCTCTTAGATGATGTTGATGGTCAAAAGTGGTCCAAAATCATCACAGAACAGCATGACATGGCAAAAGCCAGGGAGCACTCTTCAGAGTCATGGGTTGTGTCTTATAAAACTACCACTAAAAACTACCATCATAGCAGTCATCCAATGTAATTACTTGCCAGAAGGCCTCATATCAAGATTAGGTTAAGATTCTGCCCTATTAGTGCTAAATTCCAGAGATCATGGGGACAGATATGCAAATTACAGTCATTAACATAAAAATCCCTCTGTTTTACCTTATATATATTTTAGGTTAAGGTAATGGTTACCCCATCTTCCCTACTGTTCTGGGCAACCCCATCTCATTCAGACATTCATTAATCCAATATGTCTACTTCCAAGTGCATTCAAAATAACTTCTCATCAATTCTTTCCCAAAGCCCTAAATCTGAACGATCATTATGTCCAAACTCTCACAAGACAATGGCATTGTGACTAGTCTCCTGCTCTTTCTATCAATTTTGATGCAAAAAGAGAGACCCTACAAAAATAAGTTAGATCAGCTTAATTTACTGCTTAAAACCTGTCAAATAACTTCTGATTTTACATTGTGCTTTTTTAAAAGAACATTTTACACCTGTTAATAGACTCTCAATAATCTGGTCAATCATTGTGTCTCAGACTTCACTTCTAGTCCTTCTTTCTGCTCTCTTCCATTACAACCGTACTGGAATCTTGCAATTTCTCAAACACAAGTTTGTTCCTATCTCAAGAGTCTTGATACTTAGTCTATATGGAATCAGAATATCATCTCCTTGTGTATTTCCCAACCTGGTCTTTCTTCATTTAAGTGTATGGTTCACAGTCTCACCTCTGTTAGGTGTTTGTTAAAATGTCACCTCAAGTAGACCTTCTTTGACCTATAAAATGAAACTATACTTCTCCAAGGATTCCACACTTTTTCCACTTTATTCTAAATAGAACTCTATCTTAAACATTATGTATCTTTGAATTTATTTTCTATCAAATAATAAAATTCTTTAAATGAACTTTGATTTTTGCAGGGACTTCATGTTTTCAGATAAATTGAAATAGTGCAGAAGAGCCCTGCCTATCAAACCTCCATTTTATCCAGTTAACTAAGATCTGATTTTAGTGTGACACTTTTGTCACAATGAACGAACCAACATTGATGCATTATTGAACTGAAGTTTGCGGTTAATTTAGATTACTTTAGTTGATCTCTAATAACTCTCTCTACATATCTACATATCAGGATTTCATCCAGGCTACAACTACATCGTGGTAAATTGTGATATTTTCTTAGATCCCTCTAAGCTGTGACAATTTATCAGATTTTCTCTGTTTCTGATAACGTTCACAAATTGGAGAAGTACTAGTCAGATGCATTGTAGGGTGCCTTGCTATTGGAAATTTTCAGATGTCTTTCTCATGATTAGATTGAGGTTGCCGATTTTGGAGAGAAAGTTCATGTAAGTGATCTGCTATTTTTGTCACCACATTCTGAGAGTGTGTTCTATCCATGTGGACTATGACTGATGATGTTGACCTTGCTCTTCTGACTGATGTACTGTTTGTCAGATTTCTCCACTGCAATGTTACCGTGTTTGTCCCTTTCCCTACTTTAGTTTAGAAGCAAGTCACTGAACAGTCTGGACATAAGGAGCTCTCTCTTCTGGAGGGGAAAATCCATACATAAATTACTTGGAGTTTTGTTATATAGGGGATTGGTTGTTTCTCAGTGTTTCAACTTGTTTAATCATTTAATTTTATGAATTTAGTTTTTCTTTTTTTTTATTGCTTTGAACAATTAAGAGAGTTGTGGCTTGTTTTTAAAACCATTCCACCTTGGCCATCAGGAATGTTGCAATTGCTTCTGTATTTGTTTCCACCTTTGGCCATTAGGAATGTTGCAATTGCTTCTGTATTTGTTTCATAAGCTCAGCATTTCTTACTGTTTATTTCTTAGACTATTTTTGTTTTACTGGTTTCTTTCTTTGTGATGTTACATGATATTATTCTGTGATCATCTTGTGTATTTCCCAACCTGGTCTTAGACTTTGCCAGTTTTTTTCAAGAAGAGTGGTAAACTTTTGTCAATTGGATAGTTTCTGCATTTTCAACTCCTAAAACAGAAGCTGGCATAGAGCAGTCACTCTACAAAGGTTTGTTTAATTAATTAATTAATTAATTAACTTTATCAAGAGTAATGAAAATAATACTTTTCATTACTCACAAATGATTTTTGTTTCATCAAGTGGGGATCAGGTATCTTGAGCTGAAGTTAACATGAGCAGTGTTATAGAATCAAAATTAGCATAGCTTTGAAACTCGTTTTTTGTTTCTTTTATTACATTTTATGACACAGTTTCATAGGCTCTGGGATTCCCCAACCCTTCCAAAAAAGCCCTCCCCTCATATCAAATGCCTACGTATTGTTGCAGTAGTACAATTCATATCCAGTCCTGATTTCTTCATTGCGGGCATGGACTATATAGAAAGTCCAGCATCTTATTGTCCAGATAAATTCAACAGTTTCATTGGGAAACCATCCCTGGTCTGAGAGTGGAGCTGGCAGAATATCATCTCCTTCAATGAAAAGCCACTACACAACTTTAACAACAATTTACAACATCATGAAGGTAATTGACATGGTATTGAGTGACCAGTATGTTAGAAAGTCCCCCTGCTCTGTGCATATGACTTGACTGTTAAGAGGCAGTCAGGATCACTCTACGATCCCACTGTATGTCTTTATAGTTTTTGCTAATGTCTGATTCAGATTTGAGTCTGCTGTCTGTAAGTTACCTGCTATAAATTTGATAGGTTATACTTAACATCTTCCTCACACACTCTAAGAAGGTGGAAGATTTCTCTGCTCTCCCAACCCATTACGGAATAACAGAGGAAATTAAAACAATATCAAAGTTTTCAATTCTTTCATGAAGATCATAAGCAGTCTCTCATTGATTGTTGGTTCATTGGTTACATCACAATATCTTATCTCATGTGACACAGGCTGTTTGAAGTTGTAATAATATTACAATTTACAGATACGATTTTTCAGATTGACATCATTTCATCTTAAATTAAGGCAAACATGTGGTATCTAACCTTTTGGGATTGGTTCATTTCCCTTAGCATAATGGTTTCCAATTGGGCCCACTTGGCCATGAAAAAATGTATTTCATAAAAAGCACTCATTGTTAGAACAGTATGTGACTATAATTAGTTTCTTTTAAAATTATAATCATCGGGTCCAGCACAGTAGCCTAGAGACTAACATCCTCGCCTTGCACGTGCTGGGGTCCCATATGGATGCTGGTTCACATCCCAGCTGCTCTACAGCAGTATCCCAGTCTTGTGGCCTAGGAAAGCAGTCGAGGATGGGTCAAAGCCTTGGGACCCTGCACCCACATAGGAGACCCAGAAGTTCCTGGCTTAGGATTGGCTCCTGGCTCTTGGCTTCAGATTGGTTCAGCTCTGTCAGTTGTGGTCACTTGGGGAGTGAAGCAGTAGATGGAAGATCATTCTGTCTCTCCTTCTTTCAATTAAAAAAATAAACAAAATACAAATTAAATATTATAATCTTTGTAAATTTCTGTCAGATGAAAACATTCTGCACTCAATACTCTCTAGCTTATCATTAAATAGCTCTACTTGTCCTTAGTTTTGCTTGGTTTGCCCTATTTGTGTCTCATGCTAGACTGTATGCAAGCTGACAACAAGAACTATGCTTTAATTTTGGACTGTGCCTCTGTTACCAAGACAGCTGACACAGGATGGATGAGATGCACAAATAATAACTGTCAATGTTTGAGGAAATAATTATTCAGATTAAAAAGCAAGTATAATCAAAGACCTGAGCTCTTTTTTTTAAAAATTTTTAACTGTAGCACAATTATCTGAAAAAAAGTGCGCTCCAATTTTGAACATCTAAAGAACAGAAAAAATTCAAAAGAATTCATTCTTTGACCATACAAAGAAACTATCTTTTTTTACCCCTTCCATTTCCACGAATTCTTTCCTATTTATTATAGTAAACAAGAGCATATCGTTCTGTGAGCAAAATACCAAAATTCTTAGAATATCATTGAGATACAATTTAAATCTCTCAGTTTAATGATGGAGAAATTGTGACTCAGGCAGTGAAGCAATACTTGTTTATTGTCATGTAGGACCAACTTTTTGCTTTCAGTCTCCCAAGTTCTATCTGAGCTTGTGTTGTTCTACCAGGTTCCCATTAATACTAGTACATTGCACACAGTTTGTTATTTTTAGTTCTTTGTTACACTGTTGAATGAAATAGTGGGTAATGCAGATAAACTAATTCAGAGGTCAAATATTTTCAAAGCACTTAATATTCCTTTTAGTGGAAAAGGGACTTCATGCTTAAAATTAACCAAAAACCTATGGTATTCTTCCTTAATATTACTTAGTGAACATCTGGACAAAATAGAAAGTGAGGGGCAACATATATTAATTAGTCACAAAATTAAAAACTTTCCTTACCTGTTATTTTGCTTGAAGTTTCAGATTTTCAACTAGGTAAGTACTGTTCAAGATGTTAAACAAATCATCTCAGTCACACAGCTATTTATCGAATGTAGTAGCTAGCTTTTCATTACTATAATGAAATACTTGAAGCAGGACACTTAATAAGAGAAATGTGTTATTTAGATGACAATTCAGTTTCAAAATCTGAACAGCAAGATACACACTTTGGTGAAGCTTTATAGCAGATCATGAAAGAGTAGAAAGAGAAAAGAAACCACATGATGAAGAAGCAACTCAAATCAAAGTTCTATAACAAGCCTCTTGCAAGAACTTAAGAGGTAACAGGGTCATCTGCTGAGGGCTCAACCCCAAGGACTCAGCAGTGTCTTACCTCCAACTGTTCCACCACCTCCCAATGGTACTGCCCTTAACATGTGGGTCTCTAGGGGGCACTCAACATCCATATTAGCATCCATGTCAAAGGCGCATCAGGGGAGAAATTTACACTGGCTCTCTGATTCCTATGCCCCCGTATGTATTTTTTACTATATCATAGCACTGCAAAACTCCATATCTAAAACAATCCCTATTTTGCTGATGTCATATACCATATAAATATTATATCAATTTAATAAGTTATTTTCAGGGTTTATCATTTACTACTAAATAATCCAAACACTATTTACTAATTAATTATTGTATTCTGGATTCAGTGCATGATTTTCCAGGTAGAAATATACAGACCACGGAGCTAATTCTATGGCCCAGCAGATTAAGCCACCGGCTATGACACAGCATAACAAGTGAGGGCTGGTTTGAATCCACTTTTGATCCTTCCTTGCTAATATTCTGGAGAAATCAGATGAAGATAACCTGAGAGTTAGGGGAGCTAATGCCCAAGTTGGAGAGCCCAATGAGTCTCTTGGTCTTGCCAGGCTCAAATCTCAGTGTTTTCGGCCATTTGGAGTGTGAGCCAATGGATGGACAATCACTCTCAATCCATCTCCCCTTCTCTCTAACTCTGCCTTTCAAAAAAATTAATGACTGACTTTAAAAAATGGAACAAATGAGTACATTGAGAAATAGATATTTTTTCAGAAAACAAATCTTCATGTTTACATCTAACTGAAGGAGATGCACAAGAATTTCTTAAACATACAGACAAAATGCTACACAAAGTGTTTGTGACATCTGTGCCTACTGTAAAGGAACTGAGTGGAGCCTATATAGCTGTGTGCTCATTGTCCACACATATGAAAAATCAGCTCTGTAAATTTATAGTTGCCATATGTGTATGTCACTGACATGTGCATAACCCATATATATTATAAATACATAATATTTCATCATTTTAATATATTCATTAAATTTCCCCTTACAGCTTGCAGTATGTGTATGCTGGCTTGTATATAACTCAATCAAAATCACTTTTATTTATAAATATATTTTCTACAATGACTATAGCAGTGGCCTGATTATGAGTCATAATTTGGAAACAATTAAAGAACAACTACATAATGGATAAAAAGAGGAAAGTTCTCACGGAATAATTTTAGGAAGAAACTTTGTCATAAGGACTTGGGATTTTCTAACACATTCATTTTTTATTTCAGTCTTGGCACTTTGTGGAAGCATGCCTTATTTGTCAAATTCCAAATTTGTAACTCTTCTTTTCTATTCTCTAGTCTTAAATTAATGTTCTGTGTCATACTTCAAAGAAATTCAGGAAAAAAAATGCTATTGCATTGCTCCATTGTTCTGACATACATAAATGGTAAGTGTATGTTAGTCATTTCAGCCAGCTAAGAGCTTCACAACAGTTGTTCTTTAATTATTGTGAAATTCACATATAAGGGCAGGTCTTGCATAGTCTACGTTTAAAACTCTCAGCAAAGGAAAGTAAAAGTACATTCTGCAGTTCATTGTTCTCTATCACTTCCTTCAAGAGATGGTCATAAGGTCTGAAGGACCTTGCAACAAATCAATTGGCACATGTCACTTTTCTATCTCTTTTGAAAATCCATCTGTATAGATGCAAAGACTTGTCTAAGCAGAAAGAAAGCTATAGTATTTGAAATAATTAATGAACAAGGGCAGTCCAGTTTTAACTCCAAGAGGAGAGGTGGAAGTGGCAAGAAAGGGTGTATTTCTTACTGTGATGATCTCAAGAGTAAGCATAGGATACGGATCGAGAATTGTACAAGCTAGGGTTTAGCAGCACAAGCCAAGGGATGCAGAGTGGAGAAGACAGCTTACCTGCCAACATCAACTGAAGTGAGATTTATAAATTTTTCTAAGCTCTTCTACACTTTGCCTATGACTCTTATGCCACTTCCTCTGTGAAATACACTGTGTCCTTCAAGATTCCAAAAGTGAATTGAGGGAAGAGTGTGCATCTGAACCACAGGATTCTTTTCTAAAATGCTTTGCACATAGCAAGTACAGGAGAAACAATGATCAATTGGCTGTAGGATTAAAAAGGGATGATGGGCTAACAATAAGTTCACACAGATTTTAGTGCATAATTTCAGCATTACTGCATGATGTTGTCAACCAGTTTTGGAAAATCATTGTTGGTCCCTATTTCTAACAATAAAAGATGCCAGTGGGCCCAGCCCGATAGTGTAGTGGTTAAGGTCCTCCCCTTGCATGTGCTAGGATCCCATATGGGCGCCAGTTCTAATTCCGGCAGCTCCGTTTCCTATCCAGCTCCCTGCTTGTGTCCTGGGACAGCAGTTGAGGACAATCCAAAGCCTTGGGACCCTGCACCCACGTGTGAGACCTGGAAGAGCTCCTGGCTCCTGGCTTTGGATTGGCTCAGCTCCAGCCGTTGCGCTCAGTTGGGGAATGAACCATTGGACGGAAGATCTTTCCTCTCTGTCTCTCTTCTTCTCTGTATATCTGCGTTTCCGATAAAAAAAAAAAATCTTAAAAGAAAAAAAGAATAAAAGATGCTAGTAAGAAAGGTGCTACATGATTTAATATCTCCTCACACATAGCAGTTTCTTAGGTGACAAATTATCAACTTGCTGTATAGCAAGGTTGATTTGATGAAACCAACTTGCATGGTGTTTGCACTCATGTCAAAATAACTACCACAAACAGCCTTGAAAGGGATGGCAGGAGTTTCCCTCTTCACATACTAAGCTCTTTTAACTAGGTTGCATACAGCATAACCTTACGTACTTTTTTTAAATAGATTTATTTATTTTTATTGCAAAGTCAGATATACAGAGAGGAGGAGAGACGGAGAGGAAAGATCTTCTGTCTGATGATTCATTCCCCAAGTGACCGCAATGGCCGGTGCTGAGCCCATAGCCAGGAGCCTCTTCTGGGTCTCCCAGGTGGGTGCAGGGTCCCAAGGCTTTGGGCCATTTTTTACTGCTTTCCCAGGCCACAAGCAGGGAGCTGAATGGGAAATGGAGCTGCCAGTATTAGAACTGTTGCCCATATGGGGTCTTGGCTTGCTCAAGATGAGGACTTTAGCCGCAAGGCCACCATTCTGGACCCCATCTTGTGTATTTTAAACAAACACTAAGATCTTTCCAAGTTCTGAGTTATGTGTCTTCAAAAATAAAGAATTGTAAACAGATTATAATGAAATGCACTGATTTCATGAAATACTGATGGAGAAGCTCATATAAAATAATGATGATTACAGTATGTTTGATAAACTTTGATTCCTTGAAGGGAAGTCATCTTATCTAATTAAATCTCAACACAACACTTTGTGAGGCTAAGAGCTGAACAGTGCTAAATACACCAACCAGTTTCGTAGTGCAATAATGTAATCAAATCATAAAGCCAGGTCTGCAAGGCTGTGTGAGGGTTGCAATGTAGCAGGACTGCCTTGAAGCAGTGTTATAAAGACAACTTGGTATGGCTAACCAGAATTCACTATTCTTCGTTGCTTTTTCTATATGGATTTATCCCTGGGAAAATCATTAACACCCAAATGGAACCTAATATTAAAATGGCAAATGGTAATAATAATTCCTACTTCTTAATTTTTTACATGGCTATTATGAGAATACAATGTATAGATCATAATAGCTTCTTTGGCATATTTAAGTGCACAAACATAAAGAATTCTAAGTACCACACTACCAGGAGAAAAGCTTTCCCTTTTCTGAAATATTAAGGTAGAAGCTGACTTTATAACACCTTGAATCTGTTACAATAAATCAACAAAACATTTTAAAAGCATATATCTCCTGCTGCAATGTTGATCGATCAAAAAGTGTTTATCGAGTACCTGAGCCAATCAATAGATTTGTATCAACTACCTATCACATGCAAGTAATTGTGTTGGATTTTGTGGAGAATCAGAATTAGTGTTGGCCATGGTTCTGTTAGGTTTCTGTGGCTCCTTGGAAACAGTAGACTGGTTGAAATTTCACATTAAGTTGGGAAGCTGGGGCAAGAATTTATATTTTATCTTCATATATAATGTCTGTGTTGTCTTAGAAGTGCTTGGTATGAGATAGCCCATTTAATCCTTACACAAACTTAGCTTTGAGGACAGTCTTTCATCATCATTTATTATGTGGAAACACAGATGCATGGATGTCAGATAACTTACTCAAGAACGCACATCTTATCTGCCAGAGGATGGGAAATTCAACTCAAAAAACAGTTTAAGTAAGGAGCCAAGAACACGGAAGGCAGCTGAAGCATTGCAGGGCCCTATGGGAGCAGTCCTTTCCTTTTTTATTTGCTGTGGCTCAAATTTTACGTGTTCAGTAAGCTCACATTTTGAAGAAATGTACACACTGATCAGTTTCCCTCATTCTCTCTTTCCTTCTTTTTCCCTCCAGTCCTTTACTGTGCTCCCCATCCATCTCCCTCCTGCTCTATCTGCGAGACAATGAATCATGACCCAAGGACCTGGGTTCCTACCACCCTGGATGGACCCAGAAGGAATTTCTGTCCCTGATTTTTCCTGGCTTAACCCTGATTGTTACAGGCATTTGTGGAGCAGATGGAAGAGCTCTCTCTCTGTCAATTTGCCTTTCAAATAAGTAAATAAGTAAATAAATAAATAAATATTTTAGAAGATAAAATTTACATATACTTTTATGCTTCTCTATAATTAAAATCGCTAATGATTATAGGAATGTAATGATGTATCACATTCTATCTTAAGTTGTTAATTATGCTATTTTCCGATAGAATAAAAATACTGTTTATAAAAATGGAGTAAAATACAATAGTATGTAATTTGTATTTTAAAATTATTTTGTAAATGTACAGTACATAATGTCAAAAGTTCACTCACAGTTTTGAGCAAGCAGTCTACATAATGGATTATATGACAAAATTGAAGTTCTATATCCATTTAAAAAATGCTCCATTTTCCCTCTTCACCAATTCTGTGGCAATCATTGTTTTAATATTTCTCTCTAGATTCTTCATGTACGTGGAATCAAATAATCTTTGTATTTTTTTGTGACTGGCTTACTTCACTTACAATAATGTTTTCAAGGTTATTCCACGTTGCTGAAAGTGTTAGAATTTTTTCTTTGTTAGTAGTTGATAATACTTAAATCTTTCTAATCACTGCATATTTCTACATATCTGTTTTTCGATGGACACTGGGTTGCCTGTACATTTATTTATTTTGAAAAATACTAGTATGAACAAGGTTATACAACTTTTTTTGAGACCTTCTTTGTAGTTCTTTTAAGCATTTATCCAGAGCCAGAGCTATTAGGTAATATACTGACTCTATTTTTAATATTTACAAGCTTTACCCTATTGTACCCCAAAGATCCGATACCTTGTCATGTGCTACCGACAGTGAACAGAAGTTCTAGTTCCCATTACTGTGGACAATTTATATTTTTCTCTTTCTTTTCTACATTTGTGCTATCTTAATGAATATGTGATGGTACCTTATTTTGATTTTGAGTTGTATCCCAGTACTTATTTGTGATATTCAGCATGTTTTAATAAATGTACCAGCCACTGGCAAATCATCTTTGAAAAATCTCTATCCAAGCCCTCTGCTCATTTTCTACTCAAATTATTCATATTTTTATTGTCAAGTGATGGGTGTGCTTTGTGCGAGCTACACGATCACAGTAGTTTTTGTGTAATGGATTATATACGTGGATACATTTTCTTCTTTTAATTGCTTCTTCAGGTAAATTTCGAGCATCAAAATGTTTGATGTGTAGAATATAATACCTTTAAATTATGATTCTTTCGCCAAACTGATATTTCAAATACTGTTAACTTTTGTGTTATGAAAATGTAGCACCGCAAAAAGAATCCCAAATTTCACTAGTAAAATTAGCTTTAAGTTTTTCCAAGAACTCAAGTAAGAAAATCTCATTGTCTCCATTTTCATTTCTTTATTAAAAAAGTTATAAAAATACTATTCCATGCACTTTTGACCTTGCCAGCTTACTTTATTTGCTCAAAGTTCAATCAATATTTGCCTATTTAACTATTAGAATTTGGATATTTGTTTCATCACTTTTCAAATATCCTTTAATGTTATCTTTATGCATATTTTAATTTATTATATTTTCATTTTCATTTTAAAAAGGTTATATGTATGTTTCTCTGTAAGCATAATAGTTAATTAAATATTTCATATTTTTTCAGTTGAAGTACTCAGTTATCCCCTTGTTATATTGTCTGTGGTTCTTTTTTACAAGCAAGGTCAGTCAACCTGCACAATTTTTTCAAAGTACCTAAAAAGTGACATGCCAGAGCTGTGGAACTTACACAATCTACTTTTCTCATGAGTGGTCACCAAAACGTCAGCCTGTACTGTTACGTGGCCAGCTGAACATGCAGGGGAGATAACTGCATCTTTTGGAAAGATAGTACCAATAAATAAAGTAGCCTTCAATGGCAATGAAACTGTCTTTTTTGTCAGTAGCAGCGATCAAAGCCATATTGGAAGCAATGTGGCCAAGGCAAGAAAGTAAAAGGTCTTGGTTTAGGGGGTGAGGAGAAGATTCAGAAATGCCATCCCAAGAATTTTACAGGAACAATAAAATGAAAGTATCTGACCGCAGAGGGTCTTTAAAAAAGCCAGTATGAGTGGCAATATTAAATCTGAAGTTTTTGGCCAGATTCCAATGTGGGTAATTGCATTCAACCAATTTTAAATTCTCTCTGCAATTTCTAATGCAGTCCCTTTCTGTGTTTGCTGATGCCAACCGACTGCATGCTGTTGCTCTGTGTTGATGAATAACTGCTGACCTCCATTCTGGAGGCCTTGAAATCACCAGCGGGAACATTCATTGTAAGCATCATCGTTGTCTTTCACTTCCAAGGAATCCCACTGAAGAACAAGCAGCTAAGGAGAGTCTTGGCATCTAAATGACTCTAATCCATATTCCTTCTGTTTCTGTAAGAAGATCTCTGTTACCTATCAATTTTTAAGTGTTACCTGTGATTTCTGAAACCTACATGCTTACATTACAAAGCCCTTCATGAGGGACACCACAACATCTTATCCCACACCATCCCTGACTAATCCCTGGTATACGAACTCAGTCACAAGAACTGGACCATTTCATGTCTCCCTGTTACCCAAGTTCACACCACTATGCACTTGACTCTGTGTTCATATTGACTAAATGCTTCTTTCTCTCCTCTTTTCTTGACAAATATTATCTGTTTCTCAATACTGTTCACAAATACCTCTAAAACCATCTTCCCAGATTTCCTTGCTAATATTCACCTTAGAGTCCATGGTACTTTACAGTTGTACTTAACGGTTAGTTAAGAACACAAAACATGATTTAATAGTTTAAAACTCTGAATTGTTTTAAATTTTATTTGCATATGATAATCTACCTGAATATCAAAACATGTTTCAAGCAAACCAAAAATATTGCAGTTAATTTGAGATTAAGAAATTCATGCCACCACAGTCATCACATTACTAGTCTTTTTTCCTGGGAACCTCAGGTGACATTAGGTAACCACATACATGCAAATTTTATGACATTTATTTTAAATTTAATTACTATTGTGATAAAAATTGTGGCCTTGTTTATTTAAAATAGATTTTAAAAATCTTTGAAATTATATCAGCTTATCATTTGTGAACTTCTAGATTTATGTTTGAATTTACATATAATCTTAGAAATATTTCTCATGGCCAGCATTGTGGTATAACAGGTTAAGCCACAGTCTGCAATTTTGGTATCCCATAGAGACATCTCATCAAGTCCCAGCTGCTCCAATTTTTTCTTTCTTTCTTTCTTTCTTTCTTTCTTTTTCTTTCTTTCTTTCTTTCTTTCTTTCTTTCTTTCTTTCTTTCTTTCTTTCTTTCTTTCTTTCTTTCTTTCTTTCTTTCTTTCTTTCTTTCTTTCCTTCCTTCCTTCCTTCCTTCCTTCCTTCCTTTCTTTCTTTCTTTCTTTCCTTCCTTCCTTCCTTCCTTCCTTCCTTCCTTCCTTCCTTTCTTTCTTTCTTAGATTTATTTATTTTTATTGCAAACTCAGACACACAGAGTAGGAGAGACAGAGAAGAAGAGCTTCAGTCCAATGATTCATTCCCAAGCAGCTGCAATGGCCAGATCCAAGCTGATGAGAAGCCAGGAGCCAGGAGCTTTTTCCAGGTCTCCCACGTGGGTATAGGGTCCCAAGGCTTTGGTCCTTCCTTGACTGCTTTCCCAGGCCACAGGCTGGGAGCTGGATGGGAAGCAGGGCTGCCGGGATTAGAACTGGCTCCCACATGGGATCCAAGCCTGTGCCAGGTGAAGACTTCAGCCGAAAGGCTACCATGCCAGGCCTTGCTCCAACTTTCAGTCCAGCTCCCTGCTAATGTTCCTGGAGAAGCAGTGGAAGATGGCCCAAGTGCTTGGCTACCTGTTCCACTGTGGAAGCACTAGAAAAAGCTCTAAACTCCTGGCATGGACCTCTATCAGGCGTGCCATTTGTGGTCATTTTTGGAGTGAACCAGAAGACCAGCAAAAACTCTGTGTCTTGCTCTCTCACTCACTCATCCCCTCTTTCTTCCCTTCTGTCTTGCCCTGTCTCTGTAGCTCTACCTCATAAATAAATAAATCTATAAATAAATAAGTAAATAAATACAGTCTATTGCTCTGGATAACCCGAAGATCAACAAGTACAATTACCGTGTATATCAAATTCTAGTTTTAATATTCACCTTGGAAATAAATGATACATTTCACACAGTATGCAAAATATGCAGGTCACCAAGGGATTGAAGATCTCTAGTTAATAAATTAAAAACACATAGAAAAAGTAAAAAAAACTCTAGGTGATCTGGATGCTTTGACCAAATTTCTAGGAAAATGCTGCGCCTTCATGACCATTTTAAAGGGAACTGGAAACTGAGAAAACAGAAGTGGCTTTCAAGGACAACAAATAAAAATCTGTCAGCTTAGGCTAGAAGTGATCCCACTGCAGTGGTTAGGTCTGTCAGATGGTCCCTTTATTGCCTTAACCCCTGCTCAGAATCATCATTTATAATTCTGTATCTGGACTGTTCATTTCTACATGTTACAACTGTAAAGCTGCATGAATCAGTATGTAATCTAGACAATCAAAACTAAGTGCACGACGAGTCTCACAGCGGTTTCCCTTTCCGCTACTCAGAAATGTCTAGGTTTACCCAATTCCAATGAACCCAAGTTATTCTTTCAGTGTTATCGCTTAATAAAAGTTACTTCTGGCGTGGGGTAACACGTATCCCCTAAAAACAAGCTTTTATCATTCATCAACTAGCTAATTTTCCAGGCAAGGGCAGACCCAATAGTTTACGAGTTTCCAAGAATACTGTGCGCATAAATAAATGCTACAAGGGAAAGTGCTTTTTATAGAAATGAATGTAACCACGACATTAAGTTAAAGCTATGTAGCCTGTTATAATAAGAGCTTTAGACCAGTTACCTGTGTAAGGAGTTATTCAAATATCCCACGCTAGAACCTGCGCCATTTCATCTTCCTCACAGCTCACAAAATTCGCGCCAGTCTAGCCGTCCATGAATCAGATGTAACCCGGCGTTTCACCTGAGAATCCCACCCCCAATCTTCCAGCCCCTTCCCCAGCCCCGCCCACTTACCAATCATTCTTGGGCAATCACCTGTGACAGTCTCAGGCACCAATCCCCTGCGGCCTGCCCTCAGTCCCTCCCAATCCCGGCCTCCACACCAGGTGCTGCTCTTTCTTCTCTTTCCGGCCTTCCTTCCCCTTATCCTTCCCTTTTCCCGCTATCTCCACCACCTCCACCCTGCTCCTGCCGCCGCGCTGGAATAAACCTTCGAAGATACCTCATTGTGTCTGGTGTTTTCGGCTCACGGTAAAGAATCAGGTTGCGGGAATTAGCTGCGCGTAATAATATGGTAATATCATAAAAACTAGAACTCTAAGCTTTTTTTTTTGTAAGATTTATTTTTATTATTTTTTTATTGGAAAGCTGGATATACAGACAGGACAGACAGAGAGGAAGATCTTCCGTCCAATGACTCACTCCCCAAGTGAGCGCAACGGCCGATGCTATGCCGATCCGAAGCCAGGAGCCTCTTCCGGGTCTCCCACGCGGGTGCAGGGTCCCAAAGCTTTGGGCCGTCCTCGACTGCTTTCCTGGGCCACAGGCAGGGAGCTGGAAGGGAAGCGGGGCTGCCGGGATAGAACCGGCACCCATATGGGATCCCGGGTGTGCAAGGCGAGGACCTTAACCACTTGCGCCACCGCACCTGGCCCAACTCTAAGCTTTTTTTAAATAACTAACAACCTGGCCATGTTTAACTTTGCTAAAATTTATAATCCTGAAAATATATGATTAGTGCAGTTGTGTACATTTCTGTTCTATTACAACTGAAGATTTATTTAGAACAATAACCAAGATAATAACAGAATTGCCTTAGCTTGTCATTTACAGCCAAGAAACAGAAATAATTATAAGTTCTTAAATCAAACATTAAAATTCTGCTTTTTATCTTTATAGCTCCATGATGTTGAACAAGTCATGTTAGCTCCCAAAAATCATAGTTTTTACATCTCTGAAGTGAAAAAAAAACAAAACAAAAAACTGGCCCTCTTCTGTCTTTGAGAGACAACGCTGGTGGTCCATGCTTCGGGCGCATCCTTATCTGTTCTGGTCATTTGGGAAGTGAATCACAATGAATGGAACATTCTCTCTCTCTCTCTCTCTCTCTCTCTTTCCTCCTCCCTCCCTCCCTTTCCTCTCTCCTCTTGCTCTTTCTAATAAACCAAGCAATCTTTTAAAACCATGAACATATCTGTCTCTCAGCAGGCACCGCTAGTTCATTTACTCATTATTATTATTATGGATTCATGATTTCAGTCACCATTTAGTACATTAAGCATGCAAGCAAGAGCTCATGCTCTCTGAATAACAGATCATATTTTCCTGCTTTTCCTCTATGCCCAATCTAAGCATAATTTTCTGGACTTTTCTTCCATTACACTTTCCCCCACTCTTCTGAGCATTATCTAGATACATTAGATTACCCTGATTAACCATTCTTAAGGACTCAAGATTGGTAAAAATAGGTTCCTTTGGGCATCCATGGAATATCATATGTGGTAATTTGTTTTCTGTGACTACAGCCATAGAATAAAATAAATAGCTGTAAATAAATAAAAGTAATAAGTGTCTATGTAGTTCACAATTTTTGAGACTTAAAATTTGAAGTATAGCATCCTCATCCATTAGGGCTCTTGACTGGCTTGCATTAGAGGAGATAGCTTTACAATGTCAGAAATGTATGCAAGAGGAAGGGGTCACATGGCAAGACAGGAGGTCAAGGAGGCAGGAAGGGAACCAGGCTGGTTCCTTCATAATAAATGTCTCAAATAATAGCTTAGGATGTCACAAGAGAATTTCCTTAATACTGTCTGAAGGCTCATCTTTAATGACCTAGGCAGAGAGATAGAGTGTGTGTGTGTGTGTGTGTGTGTGAAAGAGAGAGAGAGAGAGATCTTTCACCTATTGGTTCACTCCTCCAGTGACTACCTGGCCAGAGCTATGGGTAACTGACTGAAGAACCTGAGCTATCTTGCATTGCTTTGCCAGACCCAGTGGCCAGGAGCAGGACAGGAAGTGGAGTGTCTGGGACTTGTACTTGGACTTGTATGGGTTGCCAGGGTCACAGTAGGCAGCTTAACCAGTTGCATGACAATACCTGCCACAAGGCACCACTTCTCAAAGCTTCTGTCTCCTATTTTCTTAAAGATTTATGTTTTTATTTTTTTTGTTATTTCAAAGGCAGTGTTACAGAAGAAGCAGGAGAGAGACATAGATAGATATCTTTTATTCACTTGTTTACCCTGTAAATGACTGCAACAGCCTGAGCTGGGCCAAGCGGAAGCCAGAAACAGAGACTTCTTCCCTGAATGTGAGTTCAGGGGCCCAAACACTTGAACCGTCTCTGCTGCTTTCTCAGGTGTGTTAGCAGGAAGCAGGATGGGAAGTGAAGCAGGTGGGCCTGGAGCTGGTGCCCATAAACAATGCTTATGCCATGAGTGGACAGTTAGCCTTCTAGGTCATGGTGCTGGCCCCGGTTCTATCACCACTTAACACAGACATGTTAAAGATAAGCTCGAACACATGGGCCAGTTGGGAGCATATCCTCTTCCTCTACTTCCTTCTCCCCAGAAACAAAAAAGCCTTTATCATGTTATGCTGCTATTTCTTTAATATATCAAATAATAGTTGAAAGGATGAATGGGTGATACTCTGCTTTCCTTGTTGTGTCTCAGTACTTCTGTTTTTCATCCCTGGAGGCCTTAATTCCCCGATTCCTTCCAACATCGTCTAGTGACACACTCTGCTTTTTTCTGAGATCCTTTCTGAAGACAAGCCATTTTTCTTCTTAAAAAATTCAAGAGTTCTGTATTTTAACTTTATGAACCTTCTTTTGGCAGAAGCGTGGTCTTCAGAATCTGTTAGCCCTAGCATTTTCCTACTGATTTTTACATAAATTAGTAGTGTGTTGTTAGGCAAGTAAGGTTCCTTGTTTTCCCACCACTAAAGGTAAGAAAAGGTTCTACCTTTAACTATTGCTTAAAGATTTAGAGATGAGGCATGCTTTAAGGGCGTGCCACCGACTCAATGACAAGTGCTCAACGAACAGCAGATATTTCATCTCTGGGCTGAGTACTCTGCTCAATGTATCTTCTTGCCTCTCCCTTGCTGTAATTACAGAAATAAGTTTACTCTACCCAGCATCCCTCAGGGTTTCTTTAAACAGAAACATGTTCTACCCAGCTTTGAATTAAAGAATGAACAAAAACCAAACAATTTTCTTAATGCAGGGAGCAGAGAAAGAATCCCACTCAAAATTTCCGAATACCATATGACTATTGGAAAATTATTCTCTGGAGTTGACTCATGCAAGTGCTTGCCTGCTGCAAGATAATGTCGTCTTCCTGAAAAAAAAAAATAGAGCTGATTCTCATGCTTCTCTTATACCAGGGCAGCAACAAGCAAATATTAACTTATCGTTGAATTGGCATTGATTGTGTGTTTCTCACCAACTGATGGATGGTTTAGACTAAGTCTGCCATAAAGCTTGGTGTTTGTCTTTAGGGTATGATACAGGTGATGGTATCAACAGGAAGCACATGTGTCAGTACAGATTAGAATTTGGAGTCTAAAACTGCTTAACTACTTGGCAAGGCCCAGTTAAAAGGACAAAGGCAAGTTTTCCCTAGTCTGCAAAGTTACTATCTTAAAAGTTCCTGCTGTAATAAAGTGTCAACATTGTATAATAACCAGCCTCCAAGAATTTATTAAAATCCTGACCTTTGTTTTCAAAGCTTCTGTTTGGAAGGAAAAAGCAAGAAGAGAATATGCAGCAGTTTCCACTAGTCCTCAGTAGCTTTAGGCCATAGGTCAGGAGAACCTAGCTGTTTTTGTTTGTTTTTTCTTAATTTTTTAATACCCCTTTGTCTCTCAGCCAATGACACACTTCTGTGGTAGCACTGGGTCAGCAGCACCATGAAGACATTCCAAGGAAGGCAAGACCAGCTTGAGGAAATACAACTCAGAAGAGGATTCTGGTTGTATAACTGCGGGTTTATGGGAGAATTTACTGAGAACCACTGAGACCACTGAGAACCACAGCACTCAGCACATGTGAAGCCTTTGCTCTAAGGTACTGGATCAGTCACCCAGCACATCTTCTACAGCCAGAATCTGTGCCCTTGGGAAAACCCAAGCCTATCATAGTCCTCTTGCACTAAAATGCCTACTTGAGGAAGTTCAAGGCTTCCAGGAGAGTTTACTATTTGTTCTAACTCAGTGGGAGGTCCCTGCCCTTCTCATTCTTATAAAGCCTTTACTTAAAAGGGCTTTTAATCTTGAACATATATCATTTACAAATCAATCATGTCTCACTCAAGAACCTGAAAGCCATTAGTTTAAAATGCAACCATCAGGAAGGCTGGGCCTCTGTCTTCCAGTCTCTGGGGAGACAGAAGCCTTTGATGACTATGAGCTTGTAGACACAACTGACCTAGTCACATTTACCCTGACCAACCTTTTGTGTGATTTTGTTTCACTTCTTTGACACTAGTGAAAGCCTGTGTGGTTGTCTCTGCTTTTGCCCTTTAAAATGTCCGCATCATTTCTGCACAAAAAGAAATGGAGTTCAGCCCTCTACTGCCAGTTGTTGCTGAATGAAATTTCTTTTCACCGCTGTAGCAAATGCGCAGCTTTTCTTGCCTTTGACACCTCCCAAAAGAGCAATGCCCATTCAGGAGATTCTCCTCCATCCCTATGTATTTATAGAATATTCTGGATAAGATCCAGGAGTTCGCCTTTCCTTGCTTTCCTTCCGGACTTGCAGATAACCTACTCAGCTGGATTAAGGGACGGGAGCATAGCAAGTGGGCTGCTGGACAGCTGGTGAAAAATGTGGGGGATCAGATGGGGTTGTGAAAAGAATACTAGAAATATCAACCATAGGAATATAAAAGAATGTGGAAGAAGACATGATTTTTTTTTCCTTTTTCACATTTTTTTCCTCTTGGTTCATTATTGACCTTTACCTTCAATAACAAAATGTTCTTTTCCCTCACCGAGCCCAAAGGAGGGGTCGAGGGAAAGTCTATTTGCTGTTTTATTCTTCTTCTAGTTCTTCCTACCTCTCAGAGGTGTAAATCAAATGATCTGGATAATAAATTTGTCTCAGTTAAATCATAAGAGCTTTGGATTGGGTCCAAAATTCCACCAACATTTATTAAATGAATCCTATGTACAGAGCTCTGTCCATTTGCTAGGGAAACATCATCTTGCCCGACCAGAACTTACATTCTAACCAAAAATAGATATTGGACAAACAAGTAAACTGTATGTAACATGATGAAAGTATGAAGTAAGGAGGATATTAGTTACTACTGATGCCAAGAATGTCTTCACTGAGAAAGTGCTGGTTGAGTAAAGACGGGGCAGGTTCTGAATGAAATGAGGAAGTGATTGACAATGGAAGAGCATGGTAGGACAAGGGGAAAAAATACAAAAACCCTCGGTAAGAACATGTTGGTGTGCATGAGCGACAGTGAGGGGCAAGCAAAAAAAGGGTTGAGAGTCAAGGCATGTACAGCCCTTGACTGTCACAACAAGAACTCTGGAAAGTCACCAGATCGTAACGGGAGATCCTGGAGTGATTTCTGTGCAGAGTCCAGTAGGTTTCCTGTGATATTGCTATGACCCTAAGAGGTGACAACCCACCTTCCTAGTATTCTACATATAGAAGCTCATTTAATTTGATGACATTTTACAGAACTGCTTACAAAGGATGAATCTCAGACAAAAAGAAGCAAATTATCTTTTCTGTTTAACATGCCACTAAATTTGAGCCTGGACTGCATGCAGCAGTTTGCTTTCTGAGTTCTGCTAAATTGCTACTCTATTTATTCTGATTTCCATTTATCAGAGTCTCTGACATGTCGATTCCAGGTTCCAGGCTCTTTGACAAGAGGAAAAGCAGAGGTATCAAGGGGAAAGATGACAGTAAGTTGGCCTATGGAGTTTGTGTTGGAGGAGAGGAGGAATGGTTAGATTTCAGATATATTTTGAATACAGAAGAATTTGAATAATTGTGGATGAATTACATTAGAATTAGAAGAAAAATAGGAGAATATGGGGCCTAGTGTAGTAGCCCAGTGGCTAAAATTTTGGCCTTGCACACGCTGGCATACCTTTTGGGCACCAGTTTTAATCCGTGTGTTGCTACTTCTTATGAAGCTTGTGGCCTGGGAAAGCAATTGAGGACGGCCCAAAGCCTTGGGACCCTGTGTTTGTGTGGGAGACCTGGAAGAGAAGAAAAATAAGAGAATTGACAGTGAGCACAGATTTTAAAATTTGTTGTTATTGGAAAGTCAGATTTACAGGAGAGAAACAGAGATGGAGAAGTATCTTCCATCTTTGCTGGGTCATTTCCTAAATGGCCCCAGTGGCTGGACCTGAGCTGATCTGAAGTTTGGAGCTTTTTCCTGCTCTCCCACATGGGTACAGGGTCCTAAGGTTTTGACCATCCTTTATTGCTTTCCTAGGTCACAAGCAGGGAGCTGGAAGGAAAGTGGAGGAATCAGGACACAAAATGGTGCCCATATAGGATCCTACAGCTTGCAAGCAGAGGATTAGCCTGTTGAGCTACTGCACTGGGTCCTGATCACAACTTTTTGACCTGGGAAACTGAATAAAAATTATTATAAGCTACAAAAACAAGGGAATTGCAGGAAAAATGGTTTGATGGAGGATAGAAATTTGAGCATTTAAAATTTGAGGTACAGGAGCTAACAATGTAATCCATGTCGTTAACATGTAGTTAATCTTCTGATTAACTCACTTGGATCTAAAATCAGATTGTCTGGTCCAAGTCTTGATTCTTCTGTTTCTGATGCAGCTGCCTGATAATGTACATCCAGGGTGGCTCAATCACTTGATTCTCTGCCACCCATAAAGGAGGGTTACATCTCTCTCTCTCTCTCTTTCTCTTTCTCCCCTGGTGTTTGTTTTTAATAAAAATAAATTAACAATCAAAAAGTAAAGTTTGGGAAGTTGAAAAGTTTTATATTTTGGGGTCAATATCATGCATTTTAGAGAGCTGTTTGGGTGAGATGCCCTAGACAAAGCACGTAAACCCTGCAAGGACTAAGCTCTGGGCATCCCAACATTCAGAGGTCACACCGAGTTCCACCAGGGAGCAGTGGGCAGCAGAGAAAGCAACAAAGCTAATTTTAGTAACATGGAAGTTGTAGAGTGTTAGGAGCAAATATTTAATGGAGTTGTTTTGAAGGACTAGCAAAATTCCCAGACCTCTTACAACTAAAAAAAGCCAATTGAAGATAAACTTAAGGGGGAGAGAAGATGAGGACGGTATGAACAAACAGCAGCAGGGGGTACTGATGCTTTTTGTTTTTTTCTTTTTCAAATTTCACTGGGAAGTGTAAAATATTTCCTTGTCTGTCTCCCACACACCAGCACTGCTGGGTACTCACACCATGTGTTTGCAGCCTCCTTCCCCCATTTATGTGGCAGTTATTCACTGAGTGCTTAGTATGAGTGGATACTTCATTGCTAAGATTTTTAAATTACTTTTTTCTTAATAAGAAGAGGGATGTGATGTACTGGTTAAGGCACTGTTTGACACATCCGGGTCTCATAGAGCAGTGTCTGGGTGCAAGTCCCAGCTCCACTTCTGATCTAGTTTCTCAATAATGTGCACTCTGGGAGGGAGCAGGTGGCAGTTCATGTACTTGGATCCCTGCTGTCTATGTGGGATACTCTGATGGTGTTCTGGGCTTCCGGCTTTGTGTAGCCTAATCCCATATGTAGGCATATGGCGGAGTGAACTAGCAATGGGAGATGGCTCTTATTCTCTCTCACTTCCCCTTCCTCCACCTCTACCTACTAACACCTTTCCAAGAAATAAATAAATAACTTAATTATGATGAAAGCATTTTAGATTAAATAAAGCGTAGAAATATGCCTATGGTCGGTCTGATAGTCCTCATGCAGAGTCTTTTCACACAGGTCTTTTAATTGCTGTTTATATGTCTTCACAACTTTTACTCAATTCTATTGGTTATAAACCTTTTTCTTTGCAGATATATTCCATAACTTGATGATTGTGATTGAAAATAATTTGTTGTATGAATACACAGAATTGATCAGCTAATCATTTGCATTTTCAACCTTTTATATTATCTTCAAATTGCAAAATACAATGTGGATCATATGTCTACATGCCTGTTATTTCTCAGTAAGTATGACTAGTTCCTCAATATCTAGGATTACTTTTGGTTCAGTTTTGTGTTATCAGCACTTAGTTGATTTGTAGGTAGCACACAGACAGGAGAGTGAGGTGCCGAGAAGAGCTGGAGCCTGTCACTTGCGTTCTCATTTGGAGACGTGCACCTTTGGTCAGGTTCCTGAGCTTTCCTTTATCTCATCTATAAACTGGAGATACTAATCACACCTATAGTTTGTGGCATTAAGTGAGTTGCTCTATGCCAAACTTTCATGGCATGGTCTGCTTTGTAAGCAGTATCTATATCTACATCTATATATCTCTATGTATATCTATATGTATATATGCATATGTATATCTATTTCTATGTCTATATCCATGTACTATGCAAGGAAGAAAATAACAAAGCCTGGAATATGTTTAATAGCGAATCAAAGAGCATTTTTAGTTCACACAAGTAAGTTTTCAAATTCTTTTTTACTTATTATTTTCTTTGCGTCAGTAATGCTGTCAGTATGTACTGTGAGCCTGTAAGCCATGTATCTAGAGACTGTCATTTCTTGGGATGAATTCTCGTTAGGTGGCATGGCCACAGTTTTGTGGCTTGCATTGCTCTGAGAGTTCCCCCAGGAGAGGTAAGCTGCTCAGGCAGAGGCAGAGTCTGAGCCCCCCTGTGTTCCACCCGGGTGGGACTGGCACCTGCTACTCCCCATCCCCTCCTGGCGGGCCCTTTTCTTCCTTTCCAGCTACTTCCTCTTTCTCCTACGTGGCTTAACTTCTTAACTTCTTCGAGAGTGGGAGAAAAGTCAGGGAGGTGTGGCCCACGAGGTAAACAGGAAGACACAAGTCCATGGTGGATGGCCTTTGTTAGGGAGCCTCAGAAAAGGGGACTGGGCGCGCTCTGAGGGGCTACAGGAACACAGAAACCTAAAGTGGGAGTGAGGGAAAGACACACAGCTCTTTGTAGGTTAAGGCTGCTTCCTCTTGTAACCGACCAGTGAGTTGATCCATTCGTGCATTCAGCATGCGTGTGCTTAGCGCTCAAGTCTTGCCAGGCACTGTGGAAGACAGCAGGCGTCTCGCCACGGACAGCCCAGCTTCTGTCCTGCTGCCATGACCCTTTGGCTGTCATAGCTAGCAGAGCAAGAGTTGCCGAATGAGGAGATGGCTTCTGTCACTCTCTGTGTGTGGCTCACGGTGGCCGCACAAATCATGGACCCTGTATGGACTCATGAGACCTTGCAGCTTAACAGCGACATCCATAGAGACCAAAAATAAATGAATAATAAATAAGTAAGTAAATAGCAAGAAGAGTGGCATCGACCTCTTCCATGAGATCCCAACCCTGCCGTGTGCACCAAGAGATAGAGAGATGAGAAAGAGAGTGAGAGTGAGAGAGTGAGAGAGAGAGAGAGTGAGAGAGAGAGAGAGAGAGAGATGTGTGGGTGCGCGCTGGGGGCGCGGGGCTGCGCAGCCACGGCGTTCCTCTCCAGGCGCGCTCCAGCCTGTGCTTGCAGTGCAGGCGGCAGCTGGACACCAAGGGGCCCGGCGCAGCCGAGCGGCCCCGCAGCCTCCCGCGCGCCAGCTCACCACGGCTCCTCCTCGCAGCGGGCGGGACTGGTGCACGGTGCCGCCCAGCAGCCGCGGGTCCGGGAAGCCGCGAGCGCTCCGGGATCGCGAGTGCAGGCGGCGGGTGGAGCCGAGCTGCGTGGCCGCGGCCAATAGCGCCGCGCCGGGGGAGGAGCCCCGAAAGGGGAAAAAGAAAGTGCGGCGGAAAGTAAGAGGCTCATTGGGGGAAGGCAGTCAGGATCTGGGCTCCCGGGGCTCGGCGTTGGCCCTGAGGCACGCGAAGCAGAGCCGGCGACCCTGCACCCGACTCGGCTGCTTTTCGCCCTGTGACCGCTCTGCCCCGCGCAAAGGTGAGTCTCGCGCTGCAGTGAGGGCTCCGTGGAACCGCAGCACCTCACACTCTGGATGGATTTTCAGAGTTGAACCTTCCTATTTCACAGAAGGGAACATTGAGACGCTTACTGGGGTGGTGGCTGAAGAGAGCGCGGCTAGAATAGGGTGTTCGAGATTGGAAGCAGCCTTTTTTTTTTTTTTTTTTTTTAATGCTTTGCCTCGTGTGGGGATTTAAGTAACCCAGTAGTGGGACCCAGAGGGTATTACTGGCCCCATTCTGAGTCCTTTGAGGGATTCACTCTGACACCCTCAACCCCCCCACCCGGCTGGGAACCGCGGTTTGCTTGCTCCAGAGTGCGGCTGAGAGCCTGGAGGATGGAAGGAGGCGGTGTGTCCCAGCATGCCCACTGGGTGTCTGCCACCCCAGTTGGAGCTGTGACAGGGTGCTTCCCCAGACTGACCTGCTTTCTCAGAAAGACGCCCTTTGCATGGTGTCCCTCTGGATTCTTGAGGAAGCCAAGTGAGAGCGAGGGGCTGGGGTCGTGACAGATGCTGGGGTACTGAAGATCTCCCTTGATTAGCTCTGCTCCTTCCAACCTCTGGAGGGAGCAGGGCTGCTGGCTCTGTCAGGCACCGACTGGATCTCAAGAACTTCTGCTGTTTCCTTTAAGAGCCAGCCCCCAGCCTGTCTTCCACTCCCTGTTGTGGAATCCTGAACCAGGGCACCCCGAGAGCCATTCACTGCTCTGCCTGTACAGGTCCTGGATTAGCTACTGGCTGAGAAAGGATTTACCTTTTTTGATTTCACCTCTGCCTTGTAGTAGCTGGATGAACCTGGCCATGTTATTCCACCCTTCTAGAACTAGCAGATTAAAACAAACAAAACATCATCAGTTTTGAAATGGAGATAGTAATGACTACATTGAATCCTTCACATAGTTAGGAGAATGAATTGGGCTAATTCAAGTTTCAGATCTAGCCTTGTGCCTGGCCGTTCCCTTGATCCCTTCCATCTGATTGCAAATGTTCTGAAAATGGCTGTATGGTAACCCTGCAGAAAGTATTTCACTGAGGGCGATTTTATTCTACAATGTGGTGACTTAAAAAAAAAAATCTAAATATGCTAGTGCTTTGCCTTTGGGAGCATGGGACCCTCTTTTGTGGTGCTTTTCACATCTGTCTGCGTGTGACTCAGATCATGGATGTTTGATTTGGGATGTGTAAAGGTGATATGTCTCAGGAGCAACTTTCCTCCTAGTTTCCTGTGATCTGGAAGCACTGCTTCTTGAGTAAAAGGGTGTTGAATCTGATGACAGGGGACAGACTAGAAGAGAGCTCCTCAAGTTGCAGGTGTCAAAGCCATCAAACCCTGCTTACTCTGGTTAGCCAGGCAACTAGGATCGGAAAGCAAGTAGAAAATGTTCATATGTTTCTTGTACATTGCTCAGCAATGTTGCTAAGTCAGTGTGTTCTAGACACAGACATGTATTATTAAGTAAGAACATACACATTTGATTAATTTCCTTATTATTCCTATTTGAAAATTAATTAGTTTTCTACTTTCCTACCTTGCTCACGATTATTGGCTTTATTCTGATTGCCTTTCCAACATGATTTAGTACTATCTACTGGCTGTGGTATAAGGCCCTGAACCCTGCATCTAGCATTTACGGTTGCTGCCTCCTTCCCTAGCCATACCATTTGTGTGTTGAGTCCTGGTGAGTGCATGCAAAGGGGTGTGACACATCTGGAGGGAAGGCGTGGTCCCGGTGGTGCTGCCTGAGGCAGCAGCTGTATGGAGCATTTTCAGAACGTGGTGTCTTCTCGTCCATCAGCATGATGCTGTGGGGATGCACTGTGAGGGGCAAGCTGGGATATGGCTCATTGCCTGCCTGGGGGGCTGGAGAGCCGAGGCAAAAAGCAAAATGCTCAAAATAATGTCGGAACAAGGGGCTAGAAAGGAGACATAAAGCGGATTTATATGTTCTGGTTCTTTGAAGAAAGGTTGTTATAGCTGCCCTTCTACTCACATGTATTGTTAGTATTACCAAGCCCACATGTACGTGAAGGACTTTAAAACTTCCGAAGGGCTTTCCAAACTCCCAGGGATCTACCGTCGCGTGATCCCTGGGTGGGCATATGGGAAGGAACCTATGGTTTGTGATTTCAGATTCCAGCCCCAATACCTCAGTAACTGTGTGACACTGAGAAATTTGCTTTTTCATGTGTACAATTGGTTCATAAATCCTAAAATAGAAGAAAAATGCTCACTGGAAGAATTCATGCAAGGATTAAATTCAGTGGGTTTGTGTCACGTACATGTAGTAAGTAGGTGCTCATTCAATGATACTTCCTTTTAGTCTCATTGAGAAGGAAACTAGAATTGAGATGTAAAAACAAGAGCTTTCTAGGGATCACATAACACATTTCGGTCCCGGAAATACGATTCATACCTCTTCGACCTGTATGTTAGGGCTTTTCGTGTCGTATTTGGCTCTCCCACATATTCAGTACAATCTATAGCAGCTTACTTCATGTGTTGATTGGACCTTATTTGGCTGACGCGTCCAGGATACTTTTTGTGGCAAGGTGAACATTTCTTTGCTAACAGGGTGTGCTTACACATGGGTCTGTAACGTGGGGGAACAAACTCTAAGGGCAGACAGTTTAAAGCAGCAGTCTCTAAGGAAACCTATTCTCATCTCTTTGATGTAATACACCTGCAAATCCTGGGAGACTATCTACTATGAAAATGCAAAATGAAAATTATTCCATACTTTTCTCATTTGGGGCAGTTTCTTCCCTGTGCTATCCTGCATCAGTTGGAAGGCTGATAGTAACAGTGAGGAGCAAATGTGGTCGGTGACCACAGAGAGCATTGTTCCCTCTTTCCTCGATTCTGTATGTAGGAGGTAGAATACAGAGAACAGTGCTGAGCAGCATTTTAAGAAAAAAAAAATCCTTGCTTGCTGGTGGTGCGATTTGGGAACTGGTCAGCATTTGGTTATTGTTAACTTCCAGCTTATGTAGGAAAATGAGAGGTTCTGTTCTTGGTCCATAAAGTGGGGTCATTTATGCATTGAGCTCCCGCACAGGTCATCAGGTTTCTCTCCCTTGCTGCAACTAGACAGGTTTGCAAATGTATTTCTGAGAGAAATGAATTCCTTTGTGCATTTGACATTTGGAAACATATGTTTGCCTTTGCCAAAAGGTAGGCAGCTAACATCATCTTACCTGGTACACTTAGGAAAGCAAACTGGGGCTGGAGATTAGGGAAGGGGGCTAAAGGAAACACACACACACACACACACACACACACACACACACACACACATACACACTTACACTTCCCTACACATGTGCACATGCACACACATGGTTTCACTTGTTACTCAACTTCATCAGACTTTTGCTGGTGACACAGATGTCAGATCTGGCGAGTCATTGTTGCCTTGCCCATGAAATATTGAAAAGAGCCACCTACTGTGCTCTTTGCCGATTTTGGAAATTGTTCTGTGGGGGAATAAAGCACCAAAAAACGGGAAGGTTACAGAACATTTGGTCTGATATTTTGAGACATAAATTCAGGTTAGCTACTCCTCTCCCCTTCCTTTCTTTTAAAACTTAGACTACGTGGTCCATGCTGATGGAGTTGTTCGGAGACCTGTTTCTGGTCTGATTTTGTCCTGGCTGTCCCCATCTGCTGTGGCAATGTAGATTTTAGTGTGCAAGGTACCTGAGGGAGGAAGTCCGATGTCTAGTCCCTTCAGCTCCAGAAAAGGGAAGCTGGTTCTTGCATAGAAGCTTCAGTCTCTGTTTCATCACCTTGTTCTCAGGGGACATGCAATCACCACCAATTCCTCCTCTTGCCATCAACTGCTTCACTTGGTTAGTCTGTGAAATGTCAATCATTAAAATTCAACAGCAGCATTTTACTGAACTCCATTGGGCTGTATGCTGAGTGTTTACATGTGTCATCCCATGCAATTTTGCAAAAATTCTTTGTGCAAACTAAGGTTCATAGAAGTTAAGCAATATGACCTAAATCACATAGCACAAGAAAAGTACCAATGCTAAGCACATCTACACATTTTATATTAAGAAGGACCTTAAGTTGCCCTGTCCTTGGGTTGGAACTAAGGAAATGAACTATGATCAAAGACTCAGTCCTTGCCCGTCCTACCCTTCTTGCCCGGGTTTTATTCTGTGTTTGGGGTCTCTTTACTTTTGGGGCCTAAAATGTGGGAGAGCTGAATTAGATGATCTCTAAGGTCCTTCTGTTCCAATGCATTGTCATCTTATTTTCTTTAGATTTCTTTCATCTCTGAAATTCTATAACCCCATCTCTTTGCCAAGTCAAGGCTGACAGGAACAAAGAAAAGTAAAAAGCAGTTGCTCTCATTGTTTTATGCCCTGGAGATGTGTTTTTCTAGTCCCACAGAGGAAGGCGAAGGAGTCTGGCATGTACCTTTGCTATTTGACTTAAGTACAAAACAGCTCTCAGATCTCTATTATTGTCTGTCTTTTACCAGTGAAAAAATCTGAGGCTCAGTGTGACATACAGTCTTGTCCAAACTTACCTAATTAGTAAAGATTAGAACTTGTTTGTGCTTGATTGTAAAGCCAGCATATCCTGCTTATTAGACACTGTTTTGTGAAATCTTAGGAAATGTAACTAGATTCACAATTAACTATCCATTTCTGTTTTCTCACATTATACCAATTTATTTGATATCTCCTTGCTTTCTCCCCTGTTTCCAAAAACTTTATTGTAATCCTTTCTTGGTTATTACTAGTCCATATACTCCCTGTCTCTATTGTGTGTGGGGTTTTTGTTTGTTTTTTATGATTTGATTGGTACTTTGTGCCTTTGTGTTTGTAACCTGCTTGTGATGAACAGCTTAGCACCTGAGGGCCTGTGCCATTGGGCCCTGTGCCTGGTGAAGTACCTGATCCACAGAGAGTGAATAATTGAATATGGTTAATGGACTCTTATATCAGGTTTGCCCAGAATTGTTCTTCTGATATTTTCTACTTTATCATATTAATTAAAATATTACTTCTTATAGACTAATGAAATAATTTAATGATATTAATTTTGTGGTTATAAATTTAAAAAAGGTTAAGGAATCCTAGACAGGAAGAATATTGAATAATATTTGTCCCATGTTAGGAAAGCACATTTCCACCCTAAAAATGTCAACAAGCATAGAGTAGGATGACATTGAAGTGTAGGCTTGAATCTAGTGATGCTAATTAAAAAATTGCCATAGAGAATATGGGAAATTTCATGGAAGGGAGCAGCTACAGTGAACTTAAATGACAAGATTTATAAAAGAAATAAGGAATTCACATAAATTGAGATGTTAACTGATATAATTGGCATTAGGTGAACATAAGGCCCCGCAGTGTTCTATGGGTAGCGTGTATAAGTGTATAAGCAGATGCCTGGGGTGTCTGCCTGTCTGGTTTCTAGGTCCTTAGGATTAAACTGGTTTTGTCCTTTTCTGATCAATTGTGAAGGCAACAGAAAAGAGAACCAGACATTTTTATAAACTCTGATAACTAAAAATGTTCCTTCCTTTGATAGAATTATGCTTTGAGATACTGGTTGTTAGATGCTCTGTTGGCTTAAAATTATAATTGCTTGACATAATAGATATTGAAATCACACTGATCTTCCCGCATTATGCTTTGGACAAGTTAATTGGTCTATGTCTACCTAATTTTTAGCATCTATAGCGATGGGGATAATAAAGCCCATTTTATCTGGCTTTTGGTAGGTGTCAATCATATTCTATGACAGTTGCTAAGAACTTGTTGCATGAGGATTTTAATATTTATTGTGGCTAACAAAAGCTATGAGTATGCATTAATGGAATGGCTAAATAGATACTGGATCTGAAAGTGGAATCCTAAGTTCAGATAATAATATTTTCTCATTTACACAGAAGTTTAAGGCCTCTAAATATTTGTTATTATATACAAATATCTGTATAAAATGTGAAGTTGTTTACTATTCAAATAACATTAATGTAATAAGGACTGCTGTTGGTAACATGGCATATCCTAAGAGGGAGGCTAGATAGCTGCCAAGGTTGTGCAGCCAGGAAAGAGTGGAGCTGAGACATGGACCCCAGCTTTCAACTCACACATCATATTTCTTTTGCCCTTACATACATGGTTCACCGGCTTTGGTATTGGTTGGTTTTCTTCTCTCAACCCTCTGTTGTCACCACTAGAACCTAAAGAATTTGGACAAGATGCCTTCAAAGGTACTGTGTTCTGCAACTCTGTGACTGTAAGTAATGAGTGGCTAAGAACAAAACTCCATTTACTTGTCAGAGGCATCCACATGTCATGGCATGGGGGGCATCGTAAGTTTCAGATACTAAGCAGCTTTGTTGTCCTTGGCGAGAGTTATGACAGCACTGCAGTGGAAGTCAGATCCATAGAGATGCCTTTGTGTCCTTAAACTGTATGATTCTGTCACATTTCTCTAATTTGCAGACCAGCCCCTTCCACCTCAGCATCTGAGTTTGGGAATGAGGAAAATAAACAGGTAGGTTAGGCGCATGGGCACTAACCTTTCTAGAAGTGAAAATATACCTTTTTCTATTAATACTCATGGAATGAAGAATGATTGTGGAAATACAGAAGCTGTTTTCTTTTATAGAAATGATAAAGATTTAAGAGTAGTCATATACAGTAAATAGAATTTTGTTGCAAGGATGAACTTCAGTTTTCTAACTACAGAGTGAGGCAATAGTGAGAACAGGGGATTGAATGAATATGATAGCTAGTGAAAGGTTAATTGGCTTTTGATTGGAGTTTGAGTTTCAGACTTAGATACTGCTTGCTTAGCCTTGCTTATCATATCTCATTTATAGATGCCACCTAAATGGCAAATAGTAAATGTCTGTTCTTCTCTCACCATTCAGTCTGATAAAACTCAGATGGAGAGGAGGAATACATCAAGTAGATACCCCAGGCAGAGTAAGAGAATGTGTTCCAGGTTGACAAGCAACTGGGACAATAAAGGAAAGGAAAGGATTGTTGTATTTACTTTAAGATGTTAGGAAACCTTTCATGTGAAGGAGGAATGGGAGTAGTGATACATGCGGTACGTGAATCATTTATGTTAGATCATGTAGAGAAGTTATTGAGGAAGTAATTTTTGATCTCTGCATTTCAGCATTGCTAGGTATAAGTTTTCAATACTGAAAAACGTTTACATATTTGTAGTCTTTTTAGGTTTGTTCGAGTTGTACTTCATTTGCGTAATCCTAGCATCTTTTTGCAATGGAGATAAACTCTACATGTAACCCATTGGGTTTTTACAAGAACTGAGTAGTTTAACATATGTGAAGTGTCTACAGCAGTGTCTGGTATAAGAATCTATGCAGTGTTTCACTCAGTTTGTAAAGCCAGTCTATAAAATACCTTGTGAGACCTTGTATGACATACATTATTTTCTACTTTGACTCAAGGTCCTGGTTGTGTACACAGCTGACTCCGCTGGGTGAAGCTTCTCTTCAGTATTTCCTCAGTGAAAGCTATGTTAAAAACTTTAATAAAATGGCTTCCCATCCTGCTTCTTTTACCTCTTCTTGACCCATTCTGACCTTACTGTGCTGTTTCTTTTTTTCTCTAACAATTGTTCCCTCATTTGTTTTCACATATTATTTGATCTAGAATGTTTATTCTTTATCTTTTAAAAAATTTTACTACAGTTAAAATAAAAAACCTACCAGGACAACTTGTTTTCTTATTATATTCCAAGTATTTAAAGTATTGTCTGCGAAATAACACTTTGTCATGTCAAATGACATGACAATAATGAGTAACTGTGGAGAGATGTCCCAAGAAGTACAAGCAAAAACATAGGATCAGATTTTTACTGAAATATACAATTAAATATTTATGCAGTTCACAACTATATAAAAACATTGAAAATTATATATGTGTACTTTACATATGTGTACATATATTATTTACAGACATATGTGAGTATACATATAGGTATGGGCTGCATGTTTATTGATTGTGAAGCATTTTTTTGTTTAGAATATTTAAATGCTGACTTGATGTGTGTATAAATAAAAATTTCACTTTACATTGTTGTTGTCTAAAATCATCTTGGGAAGAAGATGTGTTGAAATGATCCTTTGTTGTTAGGATGATATGAGAGAAATATTATATGAGTAAACAGATAGCAGACCAAGATGGGATGCATTGATTTCAGGGAAATAAATGAGGACCTGAGAAGAAGTTTCAAATAAAATAGACGGAGATCTTTGAATCAAGAGTAAATGCCGAGAAGGGGCCAGAATGCCCCTGTGAGCGTGCCTGAGGTAGCAAGAGACAGTGAGGGGAGAGTCTGGCTAGAAATCATCTACAGTAGGAAGGTGTAGACTAGACTGACCTTATAGGTCAAGGGAAGGAATATGGAGTCTATGAAACTACAACAGGAATACATGAAAGGACAAATGCATGATGGTGAGCAGGTTCACCACATTTCAAGCCTGGAACCCAGAGCAAAGGAAAATGGAGGAATATGTTTATGAGGCGATGAACTGCTTTTGTCTGACATAGGTTTCAATGAACAGATGAGAAAGACAGTTTAGTTGCATTGATGTTTCATTCATAGCCCCTCATTCCTGTTAGAATGTCTAGTGGAGCAACAACAATGAAAATAGGCAAAATAGGCAAAACCAGACTCTCTTGCTTTTTGTCAAATGATACCATTCTTATTTCCAAATGCACTGAGTACTGGATGGAAATGTATGTACTGTTGCTCAATTCAATTCAGCTAGAAATTTCACAGTTTTTATGTAGGTGTCTCATGAAATCAGTCCCCCAAAACATTGGCCCTGGAGCTGTTTCCTTATAAAAAATCAGGTACCAGCTCCTGCAATCTGTTGTGTTGAAGAATCAGCATGCAAAAGGCAAATTCAGTTTCATATGCGATCAATTTCTTTTTCCTAGATCTGCATCTGCAAGTTTCTCATTGCCTCAATTTACAACAACATTACTTAGCATCTCTAAACACTATTTTCTCATGTGCATTGTTGGCACAAAATGGGTTATTATAAGGATTAAGTAAAGTCTGTACATAAAATGCTTTTTTAAAAGTTAATTTTTGCTTATTTGGTAGGCAGAGAGAGAGAGAGGGAGGGAGAGAGAGAGACATGGGGAGAGAGGAAGAGAGAGAAATGTGTGTGTGTGTGTGTGTGTGTGTGTGTGTGTGTGTGTATGTATGTAGCACTCTCTCCAGAGGGGTTGGAGAGAGAGAGTGGAGAGAGAGAGAGATTGATTCAATTTACTGATTCACATTCCAGAATATCCACAGTATTCAGCACCCGGCCAGACTGAAGCCAGGAGCCAGAAACTATTGGAGTCTCCCACATGAGCAGCAGGAACTTGAGCTTGCATCTGCTGCCTCGCAGGCTGCACATCCTTGAGCTGGAACAGGACCTGAGATGAGACTAATTCCCAAGCATTCTGACATGGGGAATCATACCAGGCTGTTGCCTAACCTGCCACTGCCATATGCTCATCCTTACATCTACAGTTCTTAGTGCAATGCTTAGAAAGTAATGAGTGGTCCATTCTGTCTGTATAGATTATATTTTGAGTTAAAATATTCTCCATGCATATGTATTACTTACAGGCACAAGCAGTTTTTTTTTAATTTGTGATTGTTTTTATTAACTTGCTTTAAAAAAAACCAAAGCCCAAGTTCCAATCAAGTACTCATTGGTGTTGATTTTTTTTGCAAGGCATATTCTGTACCTTGTCCTGGATGAATGATGCCTTGTAAATGCTGAAAGGCCCTCTTATGGAGAATGTCCTGGGGAATGGTTATAGGTGTAAAAGTTGCCCCGTGACCGTGCTATTTGTCTCTTCCAAGCATTTGATGTGTCTGGAGATGGTACTTCAATCATGCCATCCTTCTCCAGCCTATGCCTGCCTTGTTGGAAAGTTGCTTTGCATTCCAGTGATGATCCCAGAGTGTTTGAGTGACAAGGGAAAAGGGTGAAATTTTGCCTATGCAATACTTAATGAGGCTAATTTACAGAGCTTTCTAAAAGTTTAGAACCTAATATTGATCCAGTGCTTTCTGTGTGCCAGGAGCTGTGCTTAGTGCTTTATTCTCATTATCTCATTAAATCACTCCTGCAGTCCCATGCAAATTTTAAATTGCAATTGTAAGAAAATATGAATTCTCATAGTGGACTCAATGTGAGTTTTACAGAGACTGTGAAGATAGAATAAAGTATGCTTTGTTTTGGTACATTTTTTTTTTTCCAAAAGCAAACTGTGCAATATTGCAATACCTCTAGGCTCCAGAGACCTCCCCTGCAGGGAAGACAGATTTGGCAGAGAAATGATTCAAAGATTACATAGGGAAGGCAAGAAGCTTCATCCCAGTGGACAGTTTATTTTGCTCTGGAGAAAGCAAGTGACAATGAGCTGGGTCCTGTTTTGTTGGTGGGATTTGTTCACATCTTTTTAAGAAACTGGTGTGCTGCTTATGTGCAGTGGTGTGTCTGTTGTGTTTTGTTGTGACAAAATACTCAAGATTACATACTTAATGAAAAACAGATTGCTTCCTTTTAAAAATATTTTTAGTTCTTTATGATGTTGAGAAGGATGTATACCCATATGTACCACTAATTAGAGTGAGGAGGTTCAAGGAATAAGGGAAAGTGGGTGAGACAATGGTTTCCACATTTTTTTTTCTTTACTGCTATGTCTGGGTGGGTAGGAAGCAATGTGTTTAGGCTACTAAGAGATTGCTTTCTTGTTCTGCTGGAGGCCTGTTAAGGCCAAGTTCAGGGGACTCACGTTTGGCAAGAACCCACTTACTGAATTGTCATGTCATGGCAGAGGGTGGAACGCACATGTGTGTACATGTTCATGAGATTTGTGCCTGATGCATATTTGACTCTGCATTTTTCAAACAAGCAGTTGATATTTGAATCTCTCCCTACTCACTCCCCACCCCCCAGGAATGGGAGCTGTTGGAATTTTTAAAAAGTGGTGGAGAGTGGGCATTTATTCAAACATTTAAAATGCCTGTGTCCCACGTTGGAGTGCCTGGGATGAATTTCTTGCTTCTGGCTCCAGGCTTGAGCTTTCTGACAATAGAGATCCTGGAGGCAGTGTTGATGGCAAAGCACCCATGTTACTGCCACCAGCATGGGAGACTTGGATTGGGCTTGTGGCTTCCAACTTTCACCCCAACTTAGCCCCAGTCAGTGCGGGCATTTTAGGTGTGAGCCAGGGGATGAGAGATTTGTTTTGGCCTCTGTCTGTCTTTCTCTCAAATAAGTAAGATTTAAAAGATCAAAGTTAAAAGTGTGCTTTTTTTTTCAAGTAGTTTTAAAAGCTATTGCAGAAAGAAGTTATTATACAATACGTGGCGTTACTTAATCTTGGTTTTTCAGGGCAGGTTATTGGAATCAACCACATTTTCTTGAGAATTTATTGAGATGACATCATTTACCCTCATATTAAATGGCTCCAGGCTGATATATTTTTAAATTTGTATAATATGATTTTCATAAATTTTCTGACTTTGCTCTTGTCTGCTGGTTTTTGTTGCTCTTCAGCACATCTTGCCATAGCAATTTTGTCTTCATTTTCTGTATATTTTGAGATTTCTAATTTACTATGGACTAGGAAGTTGTATAATGAGCTTGTCAGAGCTATGTATCTGGTAAGAATAAACATTGTTGAGTGTGGGCTGGAGACTCCTTCGTGGAGATGTTGGACACTGAAGTGTGCTTTAGAAGCAGTCTTCATGTAGGTGAGGTGATATCATCTACAGCTCACTTGGTTTCACTTTCTTGTGTTAGGGACAAGAGAGGAGTAGCAATAATAAATCATTTACCCTTTGGGTGGCATTTATGCTCTGAAAACTGTATATAGGCATGGCGCTGGAGATATATAGACATTTGTAAACATGAATACACATGTGCACACACAGAGCTTCTGAAGATTGACTCCACAGATTGTTAAGAAATTTAGATATTCACAGATATCTGTAATACATCTTATTTAACGTTTTAAATAGTTAAGAATGGTAGACGTTTTAGAAGATACATAGTAAACAATGATATACAATAAGCAAAGACTTCTCAAAGGAAGCTATAACTTGTGGCTTGAAAAAGAGTTGATGAGCAAGTTATGTTGGAAGTGAGTCTTGGTGTTATGGGCAGATTTTGCACATAAAACTGTAAGAAGTGGTATGTGGATTATGGTCCAACCAATGGAGAGGTAATGATCAGATTTGATAATATGAATGACATTTTAGATGGGGTTTGTTAGAGGAGCTATAGGTGAAGGAGAAGCTGGGCAATTATAGGTTTTGAAAGAAGCAGATACATGATAAGAAAAAAGTCACCAGCCATAACCACTGGAAAGGAACTGGTTTTAAGAAATCTGAGGAAGACCATTGCTTCCATCTGCAGTGGGACAACCAATACAAAGGGAAATCGGGAGTAGAGAGCAAGAACAATCTGAAAGCCATGGGGATGACTTCCAGTCCTTTTCTGTCTCTGTCCATGATGGTGTGTGAGGTACTAAGAAGTAGGAATTCATTCCTGCCTGGCCACAGACATACAGTAGTATCAGGGCCAGATTTGGTAGGAATTGAATGAGCAGTAAGTTAGGATGCTGGACCCAACTAGGAGGTGAGCCCACAATGAACTACAGTGTGCATGGTCTGTAGCGTTACCTGATGGCCAATGTGGAGGTACTTTCCTATGGTCATCTGTAACTCCGAACTGCAGAAGGAAAATAAACTTGAAGAAGTTGAAGTAATTAAACACACACATGATACCCCAGATAAATGGAACACAACTAAAATGAAATGGATGCAGGAAGCCACAGTCTTGCTTGGGGTAAGACCAGATTGACTTGGAGATGACTAATGAGCACAATGATCCATGAGTAGGAGCTATGTTATTGAGGATCTTAAATAACCTGCTGAGGAATTTGTGCCCAAGGCACAAGACAATGGGAGGAACTTAATATTCTTAAGCAATGTGTGGGCTGTAGTAGATCTGTGTTTCAGACAGATGCGGCGTTGGATGTTAAAGTACTTCAGTTCAGAGAGGGAGTATTTCAGGTAATTCATGAAGGCTCTCTTATAATAATCCAAACAAAATGTATTCCCAGAGCTCCCTACTGTTATCACTGAGAGTGATGACCCAGGGTCATTGTAAGAGGTTGCTTCAGATCAGCATGAGAATTAAAAATGTTGGTGAACATTGCAAATCAAGGCAATTTTACATATGGCCGATGTCATCTGCTACTTTATGTCCTGGTAGCATGGCAGATAACTGTTCTGTAAAATTTCCCAATATTTTTCCCTACAATATGTGAAGAGTAAAGAAAGCATGTATATGTAATTGGAAATTTAAATTAGTTTATACAACCATATAACTATCATTTTTAAGACGAGGCATCTTAAGAAAAAAAAATACCTACTTGTTTCATTTAGTGAATCAAATCTCTGCCTTTGAAAGCTGGTTAAAAGAGTATTCCCTCATCTTTGTCCAAGTGCCCAACATCTTAGAAACTACTAACATATGCAACAGTTCATTTAGTTTGATAACAGCTCTGTAAGGTCAGTTTGGCCAGAATTATTATAAGTGAGAAAGCTGAGGCTCTGAGTTGGGATGCTACTTTAAGTGGCGCGAAGGCTTGGATGATTCAGGAGAGCTCATGGGCGCTCCGAATGTGCACCTCTCTATCTTCGCCTTCTGTTTCACGCTATCCCCTACTGCTTGAGCATCTTCCTGAGACAGATCTTTGGTCATACCTTGTCCTGTTCTTAACGTATCCATAGTTTTTGAATGTCCTTGCTTTTAAGGTTTCTTTCCATCCAGAGAGCAGGCCCCTGGGAACCCAGAAGTTTTTCCTTGCTTCCATGCAGTATTCATGGCTTTTCTTCAAAGCACAGAATGCCAAACAAGGGAGTGGCAGACTTGTTTCTTCACAAGAGCAGGCATGAGCAGGTGCCTTGACATGCCTAGGAGGTTCTCACAGATTGACTTGTATCATTCCTGGCAGTACTTCCTAGTACAAACCTCTGAATGTTCAAAAAAAAAAACAAAAAACCCTTCTCCTAGGTTCCTTTTTGTCAAGACACAGCTGAACTTGGTGTGTGTGTGTTTAGATTTATTTATTTATAATTGGAAAGTCAAAAGTTAGATTTTAAGGGGAGAGGGAGAAAGAAAGATCTTCCATCCTCTGGCTCACTGTCTAGGTGACTGCATTGGACAGAGCTGAACTGATCTGAAGCCAGGAGCCAGGTATTCCTCAGGGTCTGTCACGTGGGTGCAGGGTCCCAAGGCTTTGGCCCATCCTCAACTGCTTTCCCAGGCCACAAGCAGGGAGCTGGATGGGAAGTGGAGCTGCCAGGATTAGAACCAGTGCCCATATGGGATCCCAGTGCGTTCAAGATGAGGACTTTAGCTGCTAGGCTACGCCGCTGGGCCCCGTACAATGTACTTTCTAGCGTTATAGTGGACTGTTCTGTTGCTGTTGCTCTCACAATTGAGATTGGCTTCATGTTTTCCTACCAGGTATATGGGCATTCAGATATTAAGGAATGTAGGAACAAAAGGTTGAGAGAATCAAGGGCTAAATTTGTAGTGAAAAAAGCACAAAGAATCCTTATAACTGAAAATTTGGAGTGCTTATTATGCATCGAGTGCTTTATGAAGCTCTCTCAGATAGCAATCATTTTACCTAATTCCTTGAGGTGCTTTACCATTTGCTAGGAAGGAAACTGACATTAAGTAGCTGTGGAGAAATAAAGCCAAGGACCATGTGGCCCTCAAGCTTTCCGTGGACCTGAGAGAGGATCACTCATCATTTCTTGGCGGGCTCCAGTGCTTGCAGCTGAGCATCTGAGAGTGGGTGTCTGGTCAGTATACTGCTAGCTCTCAGAGTTCACTGGAAACTCAGCTAAGCCAGCTCCACTTGATCCCTTGCGTTTCTGTGTTGTTGCTTCCTTTTCTTCGTTTTCAATTTCCTTTTAGCCTCACACACCACAGGGAAATGCTTTAATGAACCGATCACTGCTTCTTCTGTTTTAATGACATTTTCATTTCCTCAGTATATTCTTCTCACTTTGAGTATCAGGGTGGGCAGTGGGGGTACAAACAAGGGCTTTGCCAAAGCTCTAGTTTCCGATTTTTGAAAATCAGATCTAGGGAGGTACGGAAATGCTGCTTTTAAATACTTCAAACCACTGGATTACACGCACAGTTTTCTGGAGCAGTGAGTACCCCACCTCACCCCATACACACGCACACACACACACACACACACACACACACACACACAAGTTGCTCAAAATTACAGAGGAATAAAGTCTGGCTCATTATAATGACACTTTTAGTACAGTTAAGGCCAAATGAAAACTAACGTGTTACGAGTTCGCCATCACTACATACTTAAAAGACATCCTCTTTGTAAGGATGTTGTAGGCAGATTTGAATATTGCAAAAAGGAGTTTGAATCAAAATGACATTTAAGAAGGGTCTTTCCGGTGCTGAGATTCTGTCTTGAATTCACTTACAAACTTCATATTGGGAATAAGGTTTCCCCTTGTTGTAATTAACACCAACGAGTGATGTCGTCTCCCCCGCCCCTCTGTGCTTCCCCCGTCTGAACAACTACTCGATTTAAGAAGGGGCCTTAGCATGAGGGAGGATGTGGTTCTCGCCCTTTTGGCAGCACTTTGTGTCAGAATGAAAGACTTGTGTCTGGGCCTGGCACTCTTCCGCCAGGCCCTCTTACCAGCCCAGTTCTGTCTGTGACCAGAGCACGTGGGGGGCGCACATCCGTGTCAAAATCCTCCCACTGGCTACTAGCTCTGTTTTTTTTTTTTTTTCTTTTTGTTTCTAATATATTCAGTCTTACCCAGGCCAAACCTCTTATAGGAATGAGGCATGACACACCCTGAAACAAGGTTGAATCCTACCAGACAGACAACCACTGAAAAATACCACCTTTGCAATTGGCAGCAGAGGAGGAAGCATGTTTGAGAACAGGATCTTTTTGGGATTTTGAAGGAAAACTGCCGGCAGGTCAGAATGTCGGGGGCACAACTCCTTAATTTATATTTTCCTATTTAAGGAAAGGAGGGAGAGACAAACTAGCAGTAGGCCTACTGGTTAGTGCTACGACTAAGAAAAGAGAGTAGCTTTCAATGAGATAAGGTGCTCATTTCCCACAAAGTTTATGGATAACACGCTAATCTGTAACCCAGCTCCATTTTACTTCCAATGAAATGTGATACTAGAGTATGTTAGGCTCAAGTCTGTTTTGGATATAGCAAAGTAGGAAGTGGCATCCCTTAGAGGAAAGCTTTGGGAAACCATCAGGTCGTTCTGCCACCAGGAAGTAAAGATGTCAACAGCATTGTGGCTCCAAGGACTCCTGAAGGATCAGATCCAAGGATGCCTGTAGGAGATTTGGCTAAGATTGCCCGTGTACTCCATAAACCGTCACAAAGTCGTGGGGTGAAAACAGCAACCTCAGCTCTTTGAGCAGCTTGCTTATTGCAGTTGGGCCCAAATAGCTGTCCTCTTTTGATGCAGGATTGTTGCCTGTTTAGCCATGACTCTTTCCCTGGATATAAACGGTGTGTTATTTTTAGGGGACAGTTATACTTCTTATGGCTTTTCAGTTGGGAGGTTGTGTGATTTCACTAGAAGAAAAGGGCCTGAACTGGGAATTAAAAGATAATTTTTGGCTAACCTCATGAAAGTCACCTCTGTTTCCTGAGCTCCTGTTTTTCCCACACAGTGTCCTAAATAACATCATTGACTTTGGAGGTCGCTTCTGATTTTTCTAGAGGTCATCTTGATAAGAAGATAGAGTGAGAGAATTAAGCACGCACACAGCACAACACAAAAACAGCAACACCCTAACAGTGCAGCTTAGTCGCTGTCTAAAATACTTTGCAGAAAACTGTCATTGCAAGAAATGTCTCACAGAGGAGACTGTATGTTGCATGCCACAGGATATATGCATATATGTATTACATACCACAGGATATATGCATAACCCTTATTGTTCTCATTTCTGTTTCCTGAGAGTTGCCTGGAAACATGAATCATAGTCATGAGGAAGTTCAAAGGTCATCTTGTTCAAGTCACCTTTTTTACATGTTAGAGTTAATCGATTCTAAACCTTGGAGTTTGGTGGTCTGAAAAAGTGTCTAAAACTTTTCTTGTTGTATATGTGGTGTAGTTGCCCCACAACAAATGCTGTGGATGTAAGTTCCCTTCAGTGAAGCTCTATTCTGGGCTAATAAATAATGCCTGCTTGTTTTTATTTCTTTATTTTTAAGAAGGTCTAACTTCTGCAAGAACTTTTGTAATCTGTTGCCGGGGGTCCTGCCAGAACCATTCATGCTCACATTTTTTAATCGCAGTATTTTATTATTATTATTTTATTTATTTATTTGAAGGGCAAAGTGACACAGAGGGAGAGGCAAAGAAAGAGAGAACGATACCATCCATCCACTCATAGCATCTATCAGTTGGCCACAGTAGGAGCTGATCTAGGCCGAAGCTAGGAGCCCAGAACTGTACTGGAGTCTTTTACTTGAGTAACAAGAGGGCCAATTGCTCAGGCTGTCTTCTGCTGCTTTCTTTTCACATTAGCAGGAAGCTGGGTTGGAAGTGGAATAATCAGGACTAGAACTCTGTGGGATGCTGGTGTCTTCATCTGCGGCTGAACCCACTGAGCCATACCACTGGCTCTGTCACAATGTTTCTGAAAGTGAAAATCACACTCTTAGAAAATACTCAGTAATTGAATATGTAGGTACATAATAATGAATATGTTTTAGGTTGTATACCGTTATGGGAAGTTAAATTTTTCAGTCCTTCATTTCCTATTTTGTAATCATAAAAGAACTATTCACACAGTGCCAAAAAGCTTTTGTACCCTGTGTGATAGCTAGGATCATTTTCAGTAACCCACCAATCTTGGATCAATCGTAATTTCTACTTGTTTTGGCTTTGCTGTTATTAAATTCAGTGGGTGGCCCCAAAGCTTCAAATCTCCTTTGACCTAAAGTCTTGTGACTATTTTAATAAAATTTCTTTCTGAAGTGTATCCTTCCTTGGCTACTGTCTTATGGAAAGTACACAGAGAGGTTGTGTTTCCTTTAATATTTAGAACTATCATTTTGAACATCAATTACTTTTCACCGTGCATAGTAAATTTCCCAGGGCTTGTTGATGAGTAATGTATGTTAGATTGTAACACGAAATAGCCACAAATCCCTGCTTTTTAAATTATTTACATTTCTCTGTTTTGGTGTAAGGATTCAAATCAGAATCTGAGGATGTGTACCATAAGTGAAATTGATTCGATTTTTATCTTGTCAGTTAGAAATTTAGATTGCGGCCTTGATGGGAACTTGGTATTTATTCAGAAATGGACACTGATATGAATTGGGGCATCACCTGTTAATATCTTACTTTTAGTTTTCTTCTTAAGATGCTAAGCTCTTTGGTTAATTAACTTATATCAGGATTCTCCTATGATCTGTTAGGTAGATGCTGACAATTTTGGTTATGTATAAAGAAAAAATCACTACAATCTTGTAGTATGAAAATGGCAGATTTTTAAAAAATAGTAAAATGTCATCAATAGACAAATGACCTAAACATAAGCTGGACACTGCTTTCACCCTTAGCCATTAAAGGGAATGAAATAGAATTATTAACTTAAATGAAAAAAAAATGTAAAACCTGTTCTGTTGAGTATAGGCACTGAATCACGAATCCACCTATTTTCATTTTTAAAAGAATAAAAAGAAAAGCTGTAGGAAATCTGACAGATTACGTGGTAATCTTGGCAGTAGGACTAGATGAATTCTGAAAGGAGAGAAGGGACCTAGTTTTTTTTTAACTGTCTATTTGATATGATTTTTTGAAAGACATTGCAACATCGTTTTGCTAATAATATTATTGAAATTTAAAAATATAGCCAATTGAAAATACATTATAGTGGAAACCATTAAATAACTACCTGGGTTTTACTATTAGTATTATGTAGAATTATTCATTTGTGTATTCCTCAGTAATTTTTCATTGTTTTTATGTGTTTTAGTATTTTCAACAGTTGTGCAAAAACCTATATACTCCCTTCCTCCTCTCTTTGCCCTGTTTTAGAATAATATATTGCAAAATGTTTCTGAAAACACAAGGTTTCCAAATAAATACAAATTATTAGGGTGCCCTCATGCCACTGCTTGGTTTTAGGGTACTGGGTGATAGTCCTTATAAGTGGTTTGAGAGAAGCCATGTTTTGTTTCAAACTTTGTATACATAGTCTTATTTGGAAAAAACAAATATTTGAGCAAGGGGAATGACAAGAGAAATGATTATTCTGGAAGCTAATAATCAGTGCTTAATATAAAATATCAAAATATAGCATCAAATAACTTTATCTCTAAATTCTAAGAGTTATTATTTTTTCTGGTTGGAACTCACCTATCTTGTGAACGAAAAGTTATCTTCCTCTCTGGGCTCAAACTAGAGTCAAACCCAAATAAGATCTGTGTGATTCCTCCCAGTTTGTCACAATTTTGTGACTTCTGCTCTGCAGACAACACTTCAGCTCTTTATCATATGGTTGTTTTTGCTTGACATCCCATTGCTGCTTTCAGTGTTTTGATCAAGATATTTTTTGATTTGGGACATCCTTTTCCTCTTCCCTTGTCATCTTTTCATTCCCCACCCTCCCCAGTGGCTTAGGAAGCCCCTCCAGGTGAGCCTTTATGCAGCCCTTTGATACACTTTGTCATGCTGTGTGTTGATTAGTGCTGTCTTAGGCTTACTGAATCATGTGCCTCCATTTTACCCATTTCTCCAAATCGTCCTTATGCACATCAACAAGACACTGTCTTGGAGCACATGCTTGATTTTCTCTTTCACTCGGTTACTTTTGTGTCAGTGAATTCTGATAGACCTTGCCTTGAGATCAGACTGTGTCTTCAGCTTTCGTCTGCAAAGCATGATGAAGCGTTTTGCTGACTGAACAGACTCTGGAGTGTGTTGGAATGAAAGCTGTGTTTTCCATCAGGAGGGTAGAAAGGGTTTATCCTATTAGCAAATCTTTGCTTCCTCCTCTCACTTCTTTGACAAAAACAGCAATGATATGAGGATTTGGAGCTTTGAGAAATTCGTGTAAATAAATAACATTGTGTTAGTGTCTTAGTAATAGGAGTGAATCTGTCTAGCTGTTTTAATTGTATTTGTTTCAAGAGCTGGAAGGCTGGTTACAAGGTCAATGTGAAATTTAGGCTGAAATTTGGTGACTCTCATCCAAGAAAAATCACATTGTTTTAGTTGATTATTTTTCAAAAATTTGACAAAGGCGGAACCTATTAATTTTAGAAGTGCTGTCACCATAATTCCTATTGCACATCCTTGTCCCAGTATATCCAACCACCCAGCTTGCTGCTGTGGCTGTTTTTCTTACTGTCTGTCACTCTTCTAATCTTGTTAAGTTTTTGTATAGTTTGCTCAGTTATTCTACTCATATCTCAACATTTAAAACATCTGTGTAATACTGATAATATCCCCAATCTTTTACAAAATGCAGAATGTGATTAGTAAAGTTATCGTAAGTCTCAAATGAATGAATAAAACAATAGATATAGTAAGATAAACAAAAGTAAAAATGTGGCTACATATAATGAAATGAATATAAAAACATAAATCACACATGACCAAAAACAAGGTGAAAGATTAAATGATAACAAGTATGTTTTAATCGTTGTCATGGGACTTTTGCTCTCTAGAATCCCAGAGGCAATAGTGTACACAGAAGAACCTAGAAGCAATTAGAGCAGTGGAGGCTAGTTCAGTTGACTTCTCATCACTGCCATTCCCACTCTCTCTGACTCTCTTTCTCTTGCCCTAATTTTTCTTTCCATTTTCATTTCCTTCTAATTTGAATTTCCACTTTTGTCTTGTTGGATGCTGTTGCATGATACATACTTTGAAGTTGAAAACCTCAAAGGTATAATCTCTTTTGAAAGTTGCTATACAAATCTTGTTCGTGAATGTTCCAGTAGGCATATTTCCATATGTGCTACATGTGCAATTAATCATTTCTTTATGTTTCATGACATATCTTCTTTTTCTTAGACATTTATTTGGCTCTTTTAGTTTTCCTGCTTGTTGGTAATAACTGGACTTAGTCATTCTTACGGATGTCTAGAAATTAGTCATTAGCACATTTGTCTGTTTTATGTCTTTGTTTTAGAATTAACTTTAGTGAAATTTAAAAAACTTAAAGTTTCATTAGATGTTGGGAAATAAAATTAAAATCTTCTATTTGCAAAATTTTCTCATGAATGTCTGGAAAAAAAATACATGTCTTTATTGTTGAATGAACATGAAGCCATCATGTGATTCTATCTTGGGCAATCTACTAAGACATTTCAAAGACATAAGGAAACTTATCTAGCCAAGTAGCCCATTGTATACATGCTTTCAGTATGTACCAGAACTAGTGCTCAAGTAGGAAGGCTTGATTGAAGTGCTTGTCACACATTTTCTGTCCAACTTCCCCTGGTACTTGGGGGTGATCATTTGTGTTGTTAACTGGGCTTTTTCCAGAAAAAGATTTTCATATCTTTATTTCAAGAGGAAATTTTTAACTTGACGAAGGAATCACCCAAAGATAGACTCTTGTTTTGCCACAGAAATTGGGAGATAGGGTCACTGTCCTGTCACCCTGGCTACTTACCTTTCAAAGTAGTAACTCTCAGGTTGTTTTTAACTGTGGGGGGCACAGAGTACAGAAAGGCCAATCTAGGCTTCAAAAGCATTTGTAGCCATGGCTCAGATGAGAAATTGCTTAACAATTCAAAGTACTCTAAAGTAAGTGTTCTGAGAAAAAGGTAAGGTGGTAGAGAATGTTCCCTTTCCTTTAACAAGAAGAATGATGTCTCTTGTCTTATTTATATTTGTCCTTACAGAGAGTAGTTCGTAACTCAGCATTTATGTTGTTTTTATCTAAACTTGAGATAAACCAAAGACTCAGCTAAGGGTCATCTTTGACCTAGTGTAATGGATTGCATGTTTATGACCTAATCTAAGTTGAAAATTCATTAGCTTTTCTTTAAATTTAATGTGGTAAAATATACATAACATTTACCATTTGTACCATTTTTAATCTGCCATTTCATGACATTGCACATTGCTGGGCAGCTTTTACCATTATCTATACACAGAGCTTTCTCCTCAACTGAAAATGCACAGTTGAAATGCTGATTTGCTGTTCTCTCTTTCCTTGACCCTGACTACACCATCATTAGCAGTTTAACCCAAGTATTAAAAACTGCCCATGAAATTTAATATCGTGCTCCTGGGTGATAAGTAGAAGTTGTGTTTTCCCAAGATCTGAAGGAGACAGATTTTGGGGGCAAGGGATAGGAAATGGTTTGGAAAAATAACTTTGAAACATTTGTGTGTGATGCCACCCTATGTACAAGTGATGCTACACTAATTACGAATAATCCAATCCTGTGCAGCTCCCCGGAAGCATTTCATTTGTGCCACTCCATTACTTTCCAAGTAATGGGGGAAAATAGATTTTCTGCTGAGATATTTTTCCTTATAATTTAAGGATTCCTGAAATTTAGGTTTGACATTTTCCACGACCTTTGTTTCACTGACTTTCTTAATAGTTCTTTCGGATTAGTTGCAAAACAGCAAGCTAACTATTGAACACAGTCTTCCTATGTTAGCTTTTATAGCTTGCGATAAGCACTGGGGAGAATGGAGTGACAGGATCAGGGCAGACAGGGAACGTTATTTAAAATCAGATTCTACTTTTGGATTACTGTGATGTCTTGAGTTAAATACATCACATATTTGTGCCCAACTCCATCATCCAAAAAGGAGGAAAATTATGTTCCTTTCTGAATAAGTTATGGGAATATCAAATCAAAGGAGACAAGGGAAGCTCTGAGCATATTGTCAAAGCATGAATAATTTCAGTTAAGTAGCATATCTCACATCTAATAGGAATTTGGAAAATGTTGGTTGAATGAAAGAACCACATACTCTTTCTCAATTTCCCTCAAGTTCTTTTTTCCTTCTGTGTATTTCTGGCTTGACTTATTACCCTATCACTCTGTTGCTATGGTTCTCCCTTTCTTACACAAATGTTGCTTTTGCCCTTAAATTTTAGGGTTTGAGGAATACTGTAAAGATGATCAAGGAATCTGTGTTCTGGGGCTCAGTATTTCCCATCTCAATCCTGCTGCTACTTGAAATCTTTCACGGAGTTAGAAATAGCAGTAAACAACAGAGCTATCCAGTAAGATGGGATGACATAAATTGTTGCCTGACCTGCTCCCCCGACATCATCATGTTCAAAAAATAATGAGCCACAGTAATGCTGAATCAGACTGTGCGAATTCAAATTAAGCAGTATTTTAGCTCCGATTCTTGGTGTTATCCATGCAGGCACTTGGGGGAACTGAGGACCCTTAGTATCACCTGGCCCTTAATAAATGCAAATGTATGTATCACAAGAATGTAACTGAGGCTTACGATGACCAAAGTCCCAGTGCATTCTGCTGAATGTAAATTGGCTGCCTGATTTTATAAGACAGGGGGGAAAAAAAAGATGTCGATTAAGATGATCTGGAGGGAAGAAATGAATGTTCAAAGACAAGAATTGAGAGAACAAATCAAAGCCTTATAGCTATTCCTGGACTGAAAGATATTCTACAGCATGGATCCAGTCCAAAGAAGACATTCTTTTAATCAGTAATTCAGAGAACTTTTTTTGTTGTAGGGTTCATACTTGTCTCTGAGAGGCAAATAAATTAGAGATGGACTCTATTCACAAGGGTCTTGAGAGAGAATACATACAAGTTTAATTGTAGTACATGATAAATGATTTTTGTATGTAACGTAAACATTGTGAAAATTATGGAGAGAATGGAGACATTATATCTAATGGAGAGAAACCCTGAGGTTTCCTGAAAGAACTAGCTTTGGGAATAGTTTCAGGGCATGCGGACACAGGAAGGATGTGTGTTTGAGTTGGAAGGAATGCATCAAGGGGAACGAAGGCTCAGGAGTGATGCCTAGCACAGTCTGCTGTGCTCCCTTTGTAGGGAGCCCGGTTGTGGGAAGAGAGCTGCAGAAAGAGTTGGGAGGAAGAGTTTTCCACCAGAGTCTGGAGGATCCAAAATGTCATCTGAAGCACTAGGATATGACATATGGGGCATTTGTTTCCCCCTTGTTATCCATCACCTTTCGTGGGTGTCCCCATTGCACCCAAGACTTCCTAAGACTTTCACAGATAATCATGTTTGCAGTGGTAAACATCTCTTTTTTCAGAGTTAGCGAACTAGACTTTAGTGCTTTGCATATTAGTGGATAGAAAGAATATTTACGTGCAAAACCTATTAACTTATAGATCAACCTATTAAATTGATGCATTATCTCCTCTTCCAGAAAGGTTAGAGTAATTAAAGCTATTATTACTTTTAAATTTTTTTCCGGATTACAGTAAAGTCATATATGTGAAAAGGATGTTTTCCAGATCCCCTCCTGTGTGTCCTTATATGATTGAAGTGAACAAAACTTTCCCCTTTTTTCTGACTTTCTAGTGTCTTATGTACTGATATAGGAAACATGTTTAAATATCCAAAGTAGCTGAATAAGTGAACATACAATCACCACCGATCAACCATACTTTGGGAGACTCACTTTATCGTATTTTAGTCCACCAGCATAGTGGCACGTCTCATTTTTAGTAATTTGTTATGCCATCGTTCCTCCATTGAGTTCTACAGAAGTGCTTTGGTAAATTATGAAGAAAATTTGAATTCCCACTTTTTCCCCAATGAAGATTCATGATTTTTAATGTAAAACTACCTTGACTTGGACAGGTGTAATGGCATAGCAAGTTAAGCTGTTGCTTGTACCATTGCCATTCCATATATGTGCTATTTTAAGACCTGGTAGCTTGGCTTCTAATTTGTCTTCCTGATATAGTTCCTGGGAAACCAGAGGAGGATGTCCCAAGTCCTTGGGGCCCTGTAGGCATGTACAAAATCCAGAGGAAGCTCCAGGCCCCTGTATTTGGCCTCACATAGCTCCTGTCATTATGGCCATTTGGGAAAGGGAACCACTGAGGGGAAGGTTACTCTATTTCTCTCTCTCTTTCTCACACTTTACCTTTAAAGATAAACAAAAATAAATCTCAATTTAAAAATTACCTGAAGTAGGAGTAATTTAGCATGTGTGAGAATTTGCAAAAGTTTCTCAAAGCTTGGTCTCTAACTGGGTACCTTGTAGTGTTGCAATACCCCTTTAACTGAAACAATGTCAGTCAGCATTTCTCAACTGTGCCTAACTGATCCTAAAGCTTTACCATTTTTGCCAAACATGGATGCCTAAAGTCAGTTCAGTTTGAGGAGTGCTGCCAGTTATTCCTAAGTAATGTCACTGATATTTTTACATGACTTGGAAGTCATGTATACAAATATAAATTTTCAGCTTTATATTTTGCCCAATATTTATATGCAAATGTTTCACTAAAACAAAGATGAGCCACCGAATCATAACTTCTCTGAATCATTCTGTAAATCCCTAAAGATCAATATGTGACCCTTGGAAAATCCAAGCTAATTTAAGAGTAAAATTTAAAAATATCCAATGGTTTGCATTTAGTGGATATATTTCTTAGGGTTATAGATTGAATTTATGCTCGAACTGTGAGGATTTCTTGGTAGCTTGGTGACCCTTTAAAACCCTGGTTGTTTCAACAGAGCTGCTACATCTGATATTATTTTCCTGAATCTGAAGAAACACCAGAGGGTACTGAAATAATAAGACATTAATTTTAGCTGCAGATTGCCGTTGTTGCTGACCCTGTGGGGTTACTGTGGAATGAGATTAATTATGCAGATAAGCCACGCTAAGCTTTGGAGTTGAAGTGCCCTGTTGTAATTCATTGCAGGATCTTTCATGTAGCCAGCATATTGATATGATTATTATTCTGCCAAGGTTGTATCCACCCCTAGACAATTACAGAACCGCTTGCCAGCATCTCTCATTGACTTCTTATTTAAAATTCCCAGGACCACGGCAGGGATTCAAGTCCTTTTGTTGGAGACAGCTACAGATCAATAGTGTGCAACAACGTGGGATTTTCTTTAGGACATGACAGGTGCTGAGGGGGTGTGCTAAATGGAAGATAGACGTTTGAATTCCAGTAGAAAATCATGTCTAAATGCCTCGCTGTGTCTAACACAACCGGAACAGGAAGGGTGAGCAGTGTGAGGAGGTCATCGAATTTGGTATATACATGTAGGAGTTTGAACACAGGTTTCCTCATTTATTCCATGTAGAAGCTTGGGAAAATTGCTACTTTTTTTCCCCCTAAAATTGGATGAATATCAGGTGCCAGAGTCCTGAAAGTTTAGAGGGGTTTGAAGAAAATATTTGAATCCAACAAAAAGTTAAAAAGATTGTTTTTGTATTATTAGAAGAAGTTTCTATTCTTGAACTGTCACTCTTGTTGTAACTGAACATACTTTTTCTTGCCCCATTGCTTGGGTAATGTGCTGTACTCCAGCAATCACTAACATTGCTATGCAGTGTGGAATGCGGTAGCCAGGCGTTGATGCCATTAGCAGCTCCAAGGAGTGTGTGTCCTTGAAATGATGGACCCCCTCAAAAATGCGTGTTGCGTAGTTTTCAGTATTTCATACTTGAAGGGAAACCTTCATCTTGCTTTGTATGCATTTTCTTTTCTGTTTGTCCAGTCGTGAACAATATTCTTAACTGTTTTAATTTTGTCCTAAATGCCTTTCTTTGCTGTGCATGTTTTTTGTTTGTTTTTTGTTTGTTTACTTTTGAGTGGTACCTGTCTTCAGAGTGCAAGTGTAACACTGCCTCCAAGGACCCTCCCCACTCCCTCACCCCAAGGTACAAACTCCCACACGGTGTCCCAACTCCCAAGCTGTCCCACTGCGTTCCAGTGCAAGCTGTTCTTCCTCAGGATATGCCAACAGTTTGCTTGGATAGATCTGTACACTTAATAATAGCATGAACAAGCACAGCTAAAATGCATCATACTGTTAAAGGAATAATCATAACAAATACTCTTTTAGGTATTTTCTATACACGAACTCGAACAGTGCTCCCAGTAGGCATGTGAAGTAGTTGCTTTTATTCTCCCCATTTGGCTATTGGGAAAAATAAGTTATGAACAGATCCGTTACCTTGTTCAGTATCCCCGGGGACCTGTGAAGTAGAGTCAGGAATTGGGATGTTTACCCAAGAGAATCAGCTCTTCCCATTGTTCGGGAGTTCCTGATTGACTGGGGCATGCTAAAATTTGCGTCATTCTTTAGCAGTGAGCACAGGGGCTCACATGATAGGTGCTCTTACTACTAAATGGCTTAACGCTGGGAAAAACACTCTGATTGGCTTGTGGAAGTCACAAAGCTACATCCCCCCCTCCATTCTTGTTGGTGGTTTTCTTTTTTTGTTATGGTTTTCGACGTTCCTGTTCACTTTACTTGTCAAATCATTTTAAAATCTCATATTAAGCACTGCTTGAGTACCTCTCTGTGAGAGGATCTTTTTTTTTTCTCTGTAAGAAGCTGTATGGCAAAGATAAGGCAAACTTGTTGAAAACAGGGTCTCTTGTGTGTTGTGGTTTATGGATCAGCAGATAAAAGCACTATAAAATTCCTGATGAAAGGGGAAATGCATGGTCTTCCATTATTGCAATAAAGTCACCAAGTCTCCAATTTACATGAAAAGAACAGTGGGCAGAGAACACTAGGCCCTCCTTCCCGCCCCCCATCCAGAGTGATCCGGATAAGGTCATAGCTCAGACTGAGATGGGTGGGTACACATTGCCATCTGTCAGGATGATCTGGGTGCCCAAAAATTAGTGAAAGAAGCCATAGAATTTCCTCAACAGTGACACAGTCTCACACAGACCCCCTCAGTGTTAGTTCATAAGGAGATTTTCTTTAACACTTTAGTTACAGAGACATGATATTTATGTGTACCTAGCCTTTTTGTTCACTTGTTGCTTGGTTTTTTTTTTTTTTTGCCTGTGTTAATTGTTAGAAAGAACTGGAATATTGTCTTTGCATTCCAGAGACAAGATTGACAGTGGGAATGAAGAGGAGTCCATGTTCTCCAATAGACCAAGAATGCCTGAAGAGGGAAAAAAATACTGGAGTAAACAATTTCATACAGATAGGACAGTGTGGCTTGATATATATTGATTTGAGAAAGCTCTAATGTGATTCTTGACCTCTGTAAAATATTTATTTCATTTTATTTTGGAAGTCAGAATTGCAGAAGCAGAGGAAGAGACAGAGAGATTCACTGTCCTCTGGTTCACTCGCAGATGGCTTCCATAGCCAGTGCTGGGCCAGGTGGAAGCCAGGAGCCAGGAGTTTCATCCACGTCTTCCTCGTGGGTGGCAGGGGCAGAAGCATTTTGGCCATCTTCTGTTATTTCATTCAGTGTATTACTAGGGCGCTGAATCAAAACTGGAGCATTCAGGGCATGCACTGGTGCCCAAATATGCTCTGTTGCAATGCCAGCCTTGACCATAACTTTTCCTGATAAAAAGCAAAGAAAAGCCCTATTTATGAAAACTGATTCAAACAACCATAAAGGGCATGGCCCAAGTCACTGAGCTATGTAATGCCAGAGTCAGAACTAAGAACCAGCCTCCTCATAAGACAAGTTTCCCTGTGTGAGAATGAGGTGCCTTTGGGTACTGCGGGGTCTGAGTAGCAGTGACCTGCCTGAGGCTTCCAGCCCCCTTGCCGGAGGGGCAGAGAGGCCCCAATCTGATGAATGATCTCTGGCAAGCTAATCAGCCTTCCGACAGATTTCTTGGTGGGGATTTAGGGGATAGATAAGGAAGTATTCTGTGAAAAAATGTGCCGTGAGACCAAGGGTAGCTTCTGTCCTTTCAAGCTAATTCTTGAAGACAGGTTCATTTCTTGGGCAGTGGATCTTGATGGAAGTCACGAAACACAAAATGACATCTGTTTGGTCCAATCCTTGGAGGAGGCTACCATTTTAGGGCAGCCTTTAGTCTTGCTAAATAATACTGTGTGTGCTTGGAGATGCGTGCCAAGTAATGGTGTCAACACCACATAGATATACCACTGAATTTTTCTTTTTCCTTTTCCCTTTATATACATAAAAAATTGGCTGCAAAAATCTGAAATTCTTGATTCTAAAACAAACCAAAAAAAAAATAGTGTTTATTTTGATATACTACACAGTTTGGATTAAGGTTTGTGAGACAGGGACTCGATACATGTTCCATGAATTGAACAGAAATTGATGCTTTAGACACAGGAACTAGCCCAGTCAGACCCTGTAGAAAATGTATGACAGCTTGGTCAAGATTTTGTTACTTGTGGCATTTTTAACAGTGTCCAGAAGGTGCCTTTCTTTGGAGGATGTCAAACAGGAACGTGATCTTTAAGCCATCTCTTTAAATTAGAGAAATTGTTAGTGCCCAAGTTGCTACATCAGATTTAATAAGAGAAAGCCTCAGGTGGCTGAGATGCATTTGTATGCTGGGAAAAGTAATTGATTTCCCAAGCTCGGGTGATTGGATCATAGTCCATAAGGTAATCTGACAGTTTTGTGTCTGTGGTGCTTATTTGCGCTTGAACTTCTAATGGCATCATATTACCGGGTTCAATTGCCTTCTCCTTTCCACCCTCACGTGTTGTAAATGCCTTTGCTGCTGTGTTGTTCTCTGGGCTGTGGGCGAACTTCATGAGAGCAATTTCCTTCCCACCTCCTCCTTCAATCTGTGGATAGAGTTTGGTGAATAATTGCTGAACGAATTAGATGAAATATTAGATCTTCTCATCAGAACTTTGTACCTCTCCAGCCATGAAGTTCCTAGGTGATTCCCAGTCACAATGTATGCAATCTGTCAGCTTCTTGATTTAAAATTTTAGAGGTGAATATGGCATGTTTATTTCTTCTATAAATACATTTGCCAAATTCTTTGTTATATATGATAGATTTGTATGATATACACACGTATACGCAGGCTACTTCAAAAGTCTGTGAGAAAATGGATATTGAAATGATGCTCATTTTTTTGCAAAAATTTGTGTATTCATGTTGCTTTTTTTCATAGTTTACATTTTCCTGTACTTTTTGGTGAGCCATTGTGTGCGTGTGTTTGTACATGTGTAATCTCTATCTTTCTATTACCATTTTCTGCTGCTCTAAACACTCTTTACCTTCACAAAAGCAAAATTTGACATAGTAGCAAAGTGCATCAGTATTGAATGTGCATCTTGCTGATTTTTTAACAGTTGCATTGCCAATAGCCAGCACCTCACCATTGAATACCAGACCCTAGGAATCGAGGTCTTGCCCTTCCTTGTCATTGTCCCCAGAGTTATTCTGTGTTCTGATTTAAATCATATAACTTGTGAAATATTCCACATAGCCTTTAGTATTTCTACTCTTTGAACTTATTCTAAATGTAACAAAATACAGGAAAAAGAAGTGAAGCTCATTTCACATTAAGTACCAGTTTTAATGATACTTTATATTGGTGTCGCTCTTTGTAATTCTAACATTTCTTTCCATATGTTATCCATTGCAGCATCTGATCCTCTGCATTCACTCTGCCAGATGAATAGGACAGGGATTTTAAACTTCTGTTTTAAAAACCAGAATTTGAGGCCAGCAGAAAAGAAATCTACTGGATAATAATTTGGCAATTTTCCATTTTATTATAGGACTTATCATGACAACCTTGGCTTTTCTTCTAATTATTTATTTTTATTTTTTTGGAAAGATTTATTTATGTATTTTTTTATTGGAAAGGCAGATGTACAGAGAGAGAAGGAAAGACAGAGAGGAAGATCTTCCACTCACTAGTTCACTCCCAAAGTGGCTGCAATGCCTGGAGCTAAGCTGACATGAACCCAGAAGCCAGGAGCTTCCCCGGGGTCCAGGGCACCAAGGCTTTGGAACATCCTCTATACTTTCTAGGCTACGTGCAGGGAGCCAGATGGGAAGTGAAGCAGCTGGCACTCGAACATGCACCCACATGCAGTCCTGGTACATGCAAGGCAAGGATTTAGCCACTAGGCTGTCGCTGTGGGCCCTGTTCTAATTTGTAGGACCGAATTTAACTGTGATTATCCTCTTTGAAATATTTTGGAAATAGTATTGAGCATGGATTTGGAACACTCAAAAAGCAGAGTGTTAAAATCTTAAACAATAGCCAGTGGTCAACCTGAAACAAGTTGCTTTGTTCACATTATCTGGCTCTACAGGTCTTCAAAGGACTCACCTTTATTATCCCATTTTTTTCAAAGCTGATGGTAACTGGCATTTGCTGAGCCAGTGTATACCCTGGAGGGTGCTAAGGGATTATGGATTACATTCCTCTCATCAAACGATTAGGCCAGTGTTGGTCTCAGACATGCCACATCTTTGAGTGTCCCTAAATAGAGAAGACATAATGACCAGCATTTCCACTCGAGAGACTGCAATGGATTGTTGTTCCTGATTTCATTCATAAGTATCCATAGACATGTAGCACATTTGTCTTAAATTAGTCTGGAAGACAAGGAGAGGGGGCTTACCTTACATGTTAATGTGGGTAGCTGTCACTTCTATTCTCAGGCTGTCTGAAATCACACGGTTAGCTCAAGAACGCTGGAGGTCAGTGCTCTTTTAGAATTGCTCTTTCACCTTCCTGTCACTGCAAACCCAGTTCTAGTTCTCTTGTGAGGCTCAGAACTTCATGATATTTCTTTCCTCACGCTGTGGTGCACATTGCTATTCAAAATACTGAAGGACAAAAGGAAATCAATCTACTCCGTCATTCTATTCCAAACTTCTAAGGCCAGCAGGTGGCACATTATGTTATACATATCCTCTCAGATTTCCAAGCACTTTGAAGCTACTTAGTAAGAAAGGAGAAGGCAGTTTATAAGAGCAGTGTGGTAATGTTGCCTGGTGTGAACTTTGACTCTGCTGTTATACCTACAAAGGTTAGCAATGTTGGTTTGGTAAGCTGAAAGGGCAGTTCATTGATCTCTCTTTTTGCCTCTACTGGCTAGACTTTTCTGGAACATTCTTTACTTAACTACAGGATCACGTCATTTCAAAGTCATTTCAAAGTTGGGTGTTGAAAATAGATACAATATTCAGGTTAAAATGGTTTTTATTTGTTTAAGCTGTCTAAAAGAGTTCACAAATTCTTTGTTGATCTAAAAATCTTTATTAGGGAAATGTGTCACTTTAGAATATATTTTGGCATTTTTAATTAACTGATAATGAAAGACTTATTTCACAGTATTGCTCTATGAATTTGAACCATGCATTAAATTACATAACAGTGACCACAATCATACTAAAAATCTTTCTCTCTTAAATGTATTAGCTTTTTATTTGAGAGGCAGACTTATAGAGAGGAGAGATGTATCTTCCATCAGCTGGCTCATTCTCCAAATGGCTACAATAGCTGGAGGTGAGCTGATGTGAAGGTGGGAGCCAAGAGCTTCTTCCTTGTCTCTCATATGGGTTCATGGGCACGTGTACCTGAGCTAACCTCTCTGTCCACCCAGGCCATAAATAAGGAGCAGGATTGGAAGTGGAGCAGCCAGAACACAAACCAGCAGCCATAATCGGATGCCAGTGGTGCAAGGTGGAGAATCAGCCTGCTGAGCCACTGTGTTGCCTCAGATATTAAGCCTTTCCATCTTTCTAGACAGATTCTTTTGCAGTTCTGTTCACCATCGTCCTTAATGCCAGGTTTTGTTCTTACTCTCACTCCAGTTACATATTTTTAAGGATTTTCCTTTAGTGGAATCACACATGCAGAACGTAATCTATTTTTCTTGAAGATCTGTTTATTTGATGAACAAAACGAGAGAAAATGAGGGAGAGCAGAGGAAGTGAGAGGTATTCCATCTGCTAGTTCACTCTGCAGTGTCTAAAGCAGCCGGGGCTTGGCCATCCTGAAGCCAGGGGCCAGGAACTGAGTGAATGGTGGGGTACATAACTGCTGCTTTTCCAAAATGTATCAGTAGAATCAGATGAGAAATAGAGCAGCCAGATCCTGAGCCAGCATTCCTATATGAGATGCTACCGGGTAGTGAGTTTAACCTGTTGCACCACCACACTGGCTACTAGAAGACAACCTTTCAAAACTGGCGTCTATCATTTGATGGAAAACTTTGAGATTCATCCATATAGTTATAGTAGTGCATAGTATATAAGGATTTTTGTTTAACATTGTGAAATAATATTCAGTTTTCTTGTATGTAGTCGTTGGCTGATCAGTTCACTTGTTGAATGGCATTTCTTTCGAGACCGATGAATCAAGAAAGCTGCTGTAAATTTCTAAGTACAACATTTCCAGTTAATTTAAAAGCTTTTGTTTCTCTTGAATAAGATACCTAGCAATAAAACGGCTGAGTTACACAATTATGCTAACACTATGCTGGACTTGAAAGAATCCACCATTTTTTTTTCCCAGAGACATTGCACCATTCTGCATTGATCTAATATGAAAATCCTTATTGCTTTGCATGTTTGACAGCGCTTGTCATTGCCAACATGTTTTTTTAAACTTTCAACCATTCTGTATGGCATGTCATGGTTTTGTTGTATAGTTTACTAATGAATAATAAATTGAACATCTAGCCATGTGTATTTGCTTTCGGCAGTCCTTTTGGGTAAGCTGTCTGCCATAACTTTAAAATAAATTTGTGGTTAAAAATTGTTCTCAACATTTAGACCTTTTTGCATGTAAATTCAGCAATTGTTTTTTTCTGCATCAAAAATGTCTTGCTGACTTTTTAAAATATGAGTTAACTAACACTGTAGGTCAATCATGGAGGTTTGACATTTCTCCTATGTTGAGTTTCTCAATTCGTGCATATGGTGTACTTCATGTATTAGTTTCTCTTAGGATTGAAGCAAACTACCCACAATTTGGTTGTATAAAAACTAGCACTTTGGGGGCCAGTGCCATGGCATAGTAGGCTAAGCTTCAATCTGTTGTGCTTCTGGAATCCCAGAGGGACATAGGTTTTAGTCCAGGCTGCTCCGCTTCCAATCTAGCTGCATGTTACTGAACTGGAAAAGCAGTGCAGGATGGTCCAATTCCAGGATCCCTGCATGTATGGAATCCACATGGTAGACCCATAAAAAGCTCCTGGCATCTGGTTTTGGATCAGCTTTGTTTTGATCATTGCAGCGATTTGAGGAGTCAACCAGCAGATGGAAAATCTCTCTCTCTTTCTCTCTATAATTTTGCTTTTCAATAATAATAAGATAAATCTCAACAACAACAACAAAGACATTTTCTGGGTCAGAAGTTCAAGGACAGTGTGACCTTGTGAATCCTTGTTTAGGGTTTTATGAGGCCATATCCAAGGTGTCAGTAAGTCTGTGCCCCTTCTGTAGGCTCTAGAGGTGAATTTATTTCAGTTTCTTGAAGAGTCATGGGACTATTCAGATTGTCCATTTCATTTAAGTTTGGGTTTGGCAGTTACTAGTTTTGTGATATCAGTCCACATCTGTCACGTAATATCTGTTTTTAGAGATTGCATGTTGGCCCTTTACTTCTGTAATCAGTAGCCAACCATCTTGACTGTGCTCAGTTGGTAAGGTTTTCTTTCCTATCTCCCTCACCCCAACCTAAAATATCTAGAAAAAGAAAGGAGCAGTAGTAAGATAAAGATAAGCAGAAGGATCATCTTATGATTCAAAAAGCACAAGATGAAGAATTTTTAAAACCTTCCTGACTTAAACATCACATCGTTATTTGTTAAATGGAAGAGTGCCATATTCTTCTAAGACTTGCTTACTAACTGGTCTGAAAGCAACACACAGGCAAGATCTCCTGAAATATCTTGCTATTTGGAAAATGGAAATGGAGGAATCTGGTGGTACCGGGAAGCTAGGGAGGGATTTGGCAGCAGGCTGTTCCCTCGTGTATGTTGTTGGTGAGAGTTTGTGTCAAGGTGTACTCAGCCCAGTTTTCAGTGGATCAGTCATAGGAAAGGACATATGTGATTGTGGCAGAAATGAAGCAGTAACAAAGAAGAGGTAATAACTTCACTGTTGTAGCAAGGTTATCCAACTTAAAGCAAGACCTGTTAAAAGCCTCAGGTTGGCTGATCAGCTTGATGGAGTCGCTATCAGTGGAGCTCAGTGTGGAACTGAGGAACTGAGGTGGAAAAAAAGTTTTGTGACCTGTTGAAATGCTGATGTGAAGAACATGGCTGTGCAAATGGAGATTCTGTATTTGGGCAGCATACCCTGCTGCGGTCTGTCACTTCCTGGTCCCTTGAGAGAATGCAGTGGTCACCGTGACTCAAAATAAGGAGATGTTGGAGATAATCAAGTGGGCAATCCAGAGAATAGAAAGCTTGAGTCTCAGAGTTAGACATCCGCATTTTGGATGCACGGTCATATTTATCCTTAACATTGTTGTTAATTAATTACATAGAATTTAATACATAAAAAATATTTGCAAGATGATATTGGCATCCAAATAGATATTTGCAAAACAGTGGTGGTACATACAAGAGAAAATACCAATACATAAGGGGAGAGATATGAAAATGATTATACGGCAAATAGAAAAAATAGTGCTGTAAAGGCTGACTGGAAATTTATTTTATGCAGTTTCCAGTCATCTGATGCAAGTGCAGTGTCTGTTAGATACCATCACCTAAACTGTAATTCAGAAACTGGGAGGTCATGCATTAGTCAGTGTGTTCCTTTGCTTTCTGGCTGTTTCTACATCTCTGGCCAGCGTCCAGTTAAGCTAAGAAAAAGGGACGCAGAATGTGTTAATATTTACAGTAATACAATTGTAGGTTTGGGTACAAGATGATAATAAATGATCTAGAAATCTTGGTGCGTTTTCAGACCTGCTAACTGCCTCCTGCTAAACTTGGGATCTTCATTTTGCCAAAAACAGCCTGCACCATCTCACTTTCTTTTCAGTGTGCTTTATTCTAATCCATCACGGGGTAAGAATGAACCTGGACCTGTATTTGCACATAGGTCATCTTCAGATTAGCTCTACCTGGGTGACCTGACTCTTGACTGCCTCTGGCATAATCCAGTTACTTTGAGGAATATTAATTAAAGTCCTCAATCACACTAATTAGAATGTCTTCGAAGTGTTGCCTTAGGATTTCAACAGCTCATAAACAGGCAAATTGGGAAAATCTAGAGCTGCGTGTGTGCATGTGTTTTTTAATAGCCAAATCAAGTTGGGTGGCCTGAGTGCTTCGATATAGAGGAGTACTGAAGCTAAAATTTCTTTGTATTGAATTGCAGTGAATTCTCTCATTACTCTTGATGACAAGGATTAATGCAGGATTATTAATTATTTTATTAATGACTTAGATGAAGACATAGGTAGCATGCTGATCAAGTTTGCGTAAGACACAAAGTCAGAGGGATAGCAATAATTGTCATGGCAGTCTTGGGAGCTAAAACATCTTCAAGACAGAATTTACTGGCAACGCATCTATTTTGTGTGGTAAAGTGATTTCAAAAAGCCATTCCTTGATAGTTATATCGTCACAAAAATAAGAAAACTCCAGTGTTTCGCTATTTGGTATTTAAGCTAAACTACAAATGCTTAGATGGTTAATCAGTGCCTTGCCATAGTCTGATCCCAACACTTTTCTTTCCAACTAAATCTTCTGCAGTTGTAATATTCTGTGCTTGAGCAAGACTGAATTATTTATAGTCAATTTCCTATCTGTGTTCCTTCCTATCATTATCTTTGAACACTGTTCTCCATCAAAGATTTCTTTTACCCAATTTCCATTGTAAACATCTAAATCAGTTCTTGTTCAATTCAAAACTCACCACTTTCCTTTTGTCTGCTTTGATAGCTTGCCTGGAGTAAGCTCTTGCCTTTGCTATTCTTCACAGTAATGCTTATCTGTTGTTCTCTATTTTCACCACTTTTTGCTTTGGATTGCCATTATTTTCTCTATACACATGTAAGTCCCTGCTAGACTTTGCCCAGTCCCAGAACTGCTGTCAGATTAACGATCACATCTCCTAAGCTTCCCTCCTTGTGTATACCTTATACATAGTTGGTGACTGTAAAGAGGTGTGCATAGGATTTAATCCCTACTGAAGAGAAGCGCTTTAGTGAAGGTCCTGCATCTTCTTAACATAGGCCCCTGCAGTTACATCTCTGTCACTCATAAACAGAAAATGTTCAGTGGGTGCTTTATGAATACATGAATGAATGACGAAGGAAATAATGTATGTGAATGAGAACAGTGTGGCAGTGAAAACAAGGAGTCATTTAATATGTGACATAAACCCTTGTTTGTAATAGAGCAGCTCACCTGTGGTTTGTTTATAGCCATTCTGAAGCAAGGAGCATGACACGAACCAGAGATTTGGGTGATGTGTGGTCAAGGGAGATGCATTTTAAGTGTTAAATATTTGAGGAAATATATTTATTCCAATTGATTATTGTTCATGTATTTGTGTTTTAAAACATCACATGGTGCTCTACAAATGTACACACTTTTAAAATGTGAAAATACTGAAAAAGTGAAGTGACAGACTCTGAAAACTTTTCATATCCTTTAGTATGACCACATATATTTGATTGCTTGGGCAACAACAATAGCATTTGATTAAATGTAGCACTTTTAAGGTGACCTATTTTAATTGACATTATTTGAGTGCAGGATGTATTTTATGTATTTCTGGCTTTTTTGTTGTTTTTGGCTGATGGGTCTGTGGATATGAAATTTGTGACACAGACTGTTTGGGATAATAGACTTTGTAGTTAGCCTGATGTGGTTATAAATCTCACTTGGGTTATTTAAGAGAAATATGATCTGAGCATGTTACTAAGACCTCTGTAAGCCTCCATATATGGCTGCTATGTTTAAGACAGGAAGCAGAGATATAGAGCATTGCATTTCCTGCTCACCTCCAGGTTTTACTTATTACACTACAGAGAAATCATCACTGACCACATATGTCCCTAGAAAGAATAACAACACAGTTGTTAAACCTATAGGACTTCTGCTTTCAAAATAACACAACTAAATGCAAAAGTGTGAGTCTTAGCAGTTGGCAGTTGTAACTGTGTATCAATAGAAAAGTTAAAGTTCATGGAATTGTGTGCCTGCCACATTATTTGTCTTTTTCAGTGAGATGAGGAGAGTGAGAGCAGCAGGCAAGACTTGTCTGTCCTTTCCGTTCATATGAATTCAGACTAACTGAATTAAGGATTTCTACTCTTTTTACTCATCACTAAGATGGAAAATTACCTGAATCATGAAATGGTTCCAATTTGGAACAGACCAAACAATTATGAAGAGTAGCAAGGTCAGATTTTTCTGTCAGAGAATTATCTCCTGTTGAAAAACTTTAGACGGATGTTTGCTAACTGATACCTGCAGACTTATCATGAGTCCAGTACTTTCTAGCTAAAGAATATTTGTTATATTATTTAAAAATTGTTCAGCTTCCTTCATCTTATATATCAAGGAAGTTAAAAACGAATAGCAGAACAAAGCAAAGCCTGTGTTCTTGATAATTATGCTTAATATCATAAAAAAGTTCCTGGTCTTGTGCTCAGAATTCGTGTGTACAAGCTATTGCTATTTATGCAGTTAATAATTTCAAGTACTCCCCTAAGCTCACCATTATGCTTATGTCAACAGGATGAGACTTCTGTGGTGTGTGATGAGTCTCTGTTTCTGTGGGATCCTGCAAAGTGATGCCTCAGGTAGGTGATCTGATGATCTCTTACAATGCAAGTCATATATTAGGAAATTCACAGAATGAATTTAAAAGAACATAGTATTCCTTAAATATATTTTTCCTGTTGTCGTTGTGCAAAATTAGATGTCTAATGGAATCATAAAACCTTGGTGATGGAAGGTTATATGGATATATCTGAGGTCCTCAAGGCTTGCACTGTACCTGGAGATGTGCTCTGGTGTTTATGAAAACAGTGTATATTCATAGCCGTGGCACCTAAGCCAGCAAGAATGCTGTTTCTGTCCTCTTTTCATGGTCTTTGGGAGAAGAAAAGGCATTGCTGTCATTTCCAAGTTTAAGCACCTGGTGAAATTAGCCTAAGGAGTAAAAGTCCATTGAGGCATTTAAAAAATGTTTTTGCTCATACTGGTTAAATGCAAGAAAAGAAGCACTGTTTTCTTCAGACTTTTTGGAGTTGCTTCATGAATGTGGATAGGGAAGACTTTTATTGGATTTGAATATTTAAATTCAGCCATCATGTACCTGAATCGTCTGAAATTGGAGGTGAAATGCATTTGGTATTAGAAAGTTCATCTTTTGAGGCTTCTCTCATTGTCACAATTACTGGTCAGAGAAACTTTGCTTGCCTCTGAGCAGGGATCACGTACGTGCAGACTTTTATGTGTTTGGACTTATCAGATGGCTGGAAAAAAATTTAGTATGGAAAACAAAAATCTGTCTCTTGTTTCTGTATATTTCTTTGGTTCAGTTGCTTGACTGAAACAGAAAATGCATAATGTAGTGATTCTCTAAGTCTAATGCAGGAAATTTAAGGAGTATTAATTTTAAAAAGCTTTCCGCGTGTTACACCCTTGGATGTCTTAGACCATTGTTTTGATAGCATCGCTTTAGTTGCTGTTCCATGTGAGAGCCCTGCAGAAATGTTAAGTCAGTGATCAGACACCTATGACCCCAGAGTTGCACAATGTACATCTCCAACTAATATTCACATGACATGAAGTATAGCCCTCCTAGCATCCTGATCGTCTTTTCTGAGTGTGTTTGAGTTTTTCTGTAACACTTGAAAGTATTGTATTAGAAGTCAAAAATAGCACCAAAGGAAAGGTGTAACTAGGACAGTACAGCTCAGTGCTGAAAGTAGAGATAAGTTCTAAACTTAATGGCCCTTTGGGGCTTCATAGAGGAACAGTCATCATATAACCAGGACTGATATTCTACTGGGATACATTGGTCTACAGGCTGATGGATATTAACCCACCATTGACTTGAATATTACATTTGGTTTAGTGAGCCATTTAATATCCTGATTTTAAATATGTTGATTTTTTCTTAAATATGAGGTGCATTTAAATGCTGGTTATAGTCTGTTTTTATTTTAGTTATACATTTGAATGTTATTTGCTCATAATATGCTTTTTTGACCATCTTAGCTAAAGCTATGCTGCAAGGGCTCACTGTCCCTCTATCCTGCTTTACCTTTGTTTCTAACACTTACCATTTCCAGCTAGTAGACTGGACCTCTTTCTTTACTCCTCTCTTTCCTCTCCTCCCCTTTCTTCTTGTCTCTTCCAACTTTTTGTCCATTTTCCCTTCCTTCCTGTTTCCTACTCCCTTTACCTTCGTACTTACCCCCTCCCTCACTGATTTTAAGTCAAGGGCTAAACTTTGTCCACTTGTTATTATCCAAGCCCTTGGAATCGTGATTAGCACATGGAGACCAAGTAGGTGCTCAATACGTTTATATTGGCCGGGCGAATTAAAATTCTTTTCTATCTTCTTTTGTCCCCAAGTTTGACCAGTTCTTTTATAAAAATGTTTAAATCCATATCAATAATCCATCAATGTGATTTTACATCCTGCCTGACCTTGAGGAAATAGGAAGAGATAATGTGTTATCTTGTTAAGTGATCATGGAAATCTCAGAAGTGACTGGTGGCTGGTACCTCCCTGGTGGTTTTCGCTTATATTGCCTTTCTGAATGACCTTTACTGTAATCAGCCCAAGAAATTCTCACCCCCCCACCCCTGCTCTAATCCTGTTGGTAAGTGAGCTTTCTTCCCAGGAGCTGTGACTCATAATGCTGCCAAGGGAAGCGGATTTCTTGAATGAGATAAGTTCTCATACCAGCTCCATTGAGTCACCAACGGAGCAGGAAACATGTTGTAATCCCCTCAGCCCATCTGGCACATGCTCATTTGCCTTCTTCATGAAGAGGTGAATTGTACTGTCAGTGATACACTTCCTAGTTGGAGGGAGAGAAACAAAAAGGAACCATTGTTGGCAAAAATAAAAGAATCAACTGGCTCTGGACTACCAGGGGAAAAAAGGAATCATTGCACATCCTGAAGGATCAACCGAGTTCTCTGTGTGTGAAGGTGTTGACCTTGATGAGAGTGGAGATGTTGGAAGACTTACTAGTCTTGCATGTGAATCTCTGTATTACAGGTTTTCAATTTATTGGAAATTTAGTTGATCTGAAGGAGATAAGGGAAATACCTTTTAGATCTTCCAGTACTCTACATGCATAGGCTATTAGTCAGAGCTTCATGTTGTAGTTTATTTTCTTATTCTGAACCTTGCCATTGGATCCTCCTTTCAAGGGAAGTCTCATATTTAAGGAAGGGCTGTACTATTGTAATAATATAGGGGAAATCAATGAGTGTGACATCTCAAGTAATGATAATAGCAAATTAAAAAAAAAAAACAAGCCAGTGATTCCTTTTAAGTATTTAAAAATTGGGTAATTATACTGATAATATAGTGGTCATGTTGTAGTTTTTACTATTATTATTATTAAAATTCTCTTTGCTGAAAAAGTAGGTTTTATTTTATATATTCAGAGTAATTCATTGCATGCCCAAATCATGGGAGTGGTAGTACTAAATATACCCCACCTCCTTTTCTTTCTTTTTTTTTTCTTATTCTTTTTCTGCAAAACTTACAGTATTTCTGACTCCAGCTAGTATCTCAGTTTCTGATACTCATGCTATTTTTGCTAAATGTACTCTGCTAAAACATGAACAACTTAGACATAAGATTAAGATGCAAGGGACCAAAAAAAAAATCATCATTTTGCTAATAGTTGAAGAATCCCTCAGTAATAACTGTGTTTTCTAGATAAGGGATGTGTTTCACCCTATCCCAACACACTCCCCCACATTTTCTTCAGCAAGAAATCACTATAACCCCAACCTCACCATGCAAGATTTCCATTTTCACTTGTTCAAAGAAGTTCCTGGTTTAAAAGACTCAAAAAGAATAATGAGCTATCCTACATTCTGTATGCCACTGGTCGCACATAGACAAATCAAGCCATTAAAGCTGCCTTTTGAGTAAAGTAGCTGTGTAAGAAGTTGGGACTTCAAGTGGAGGAAAGAACAAAAACGGTACGCGATATGTTATGGTGTATTGAGATCATATATCCGTATCTAAATCATTTGCTGCACAAATCGTATTAAAACTATACCATATATTGTCTCCCTAAAATGAGCACATGCAGCTATTTGAATTTAGCCTTTTATTTCAAAGCCAATGAACAGTCAACTATGTGAACATTCTATGTGTGAGAGATGCCACAGACTTTAATAGCTTAGGTGATAAAAAGCCGGAGAAGTAGCCCAGGTGCCTGAAGCTCGTGGTGGCATACCTGATAGAACTGGAATTAGAAGGCTGCCTTGACTCCTCAAAGCATTCTGTCTCCTTTATGCTGGATTGCCTTCTTTTAGGACTTTGATCTGCTAATGGAAGTTAAGACCTTCTGATGTCTCTTCCGTTACATTTTTCATAAAATATCCAGAGGGTAGGAATAATCTACCAACTTTGGACAGTGAATCACACCATACAGAATAAATAAGTGAAAGCTCCGTGGCAATTGAGAGACATTGATTTGAGTTCTGCTTCAATTGGCTTGTTTCATGATGTTAAAGGAGTCATTTCATGTGTTTTTGTCTCTGTGTCCTTATCCATACCTTTAACCAACCAGCCAACCAACAACAGTGACAGCAGAATCTTCCCGTTTCATTGTCTCACATTGTATTAGGCAATATCATGCGCTATTGGACTTTTGATGATTTCACTCCATTCTCTACTTAGCACGCATTTGACAGCCTACATTATAATCCCAGGTAGAAAAGGGAAGTTGCTTGCTGTAGAGTCTTGATGTAAAATTTAAAAGAAAGAATATAAAATAAGTAACAAATAGAATAGCATCTGTTAACAGAAAATCTTGCTGGGGAAGATAGTATAATCAAATAACTGCTTTTTTTCTAGGAGGAACTAAATCTCTTAGTTGGGAAGAAAATAGTGCAGGGCCACACAAAGGATAATGTGGAAGTGTTTAGAAGCCAAGCTGAAAGGAGGTTGGGAATCGATTATGGAAGATGGGAATCCCATCAGGTAATGAGAATATTTGTATCCGACATATTTAAATATAATCGACTTTAAGGAGCCAGTCAGTCTTTCTTCTTCAAGGACATATGTTTTTAATGCTATGCAATGTTTCTTTCAGCCTTTGGCAAGGATTCAATTTGCTGCCAGCCCCAGTGGCCTCATTTTATTTCAATGTGTCTTTTGAAAACCTCCACATTCAGATGTACTTATGACATTCAGTCCTGCCTCAGCTGCCCACAGTTGGTCAGCCTGAACACTTCTCATTTCTGTGCAGTATAGTCCAAACATTTGGAGAATGTTTGAATTACATTTTGTTTTATTCCTTGGACTAATGGTCATCGAAATTACAGAACTTCACCCTGTTGTCCTTTAAACACTATTCTTCGGGAGCATATCTCTTCTTTCCTTTTTTGTTTTGTTTTGCATCAGGTTGCTTTTCTGTTTTTGAAATACATTGTTTTCAGTTACTTATATTTCCCAAGGGTGGCTATTCTGTATCTTTATAACAGAGAGACTAGAATATTACAATTTATTAGCTTGATGCTGACATGACAAATAAGCACCTTCTTGTATCAAAGTAAATGTTTAGAAAATGACCCATTTCTTTCTTCATATGGCTTTGTTTGTTAAGAGACACCCAGAGTTTTGGAGGAAATCTATGGGCACATGTAGTGACGGGTGTCAATAAATATCTATTCTGCTCTTGGAATAATGTCTGTTTCTGCCACTTCTTCTTGCTCTTTCAAATAACTTGCTGCCACATTGAGTGGAACCTAATGCAACCAGCTATCTGCCATCACAGGACTCACTGCCAGGGCAGGTCTTAATTTTTGCTCCAGTATTTTACATTTTTTTCTGTTTAGATGATGAGTTTCATTAGGAAATAAAACCAATTGTCATTGAAAATAATGTGGTGATTGTCCCGTTTTAAATCCACTGGACACTTCAGTCTCCTCTCCCTTACTTTTGAGGGACAGAGAAAAAAAAAAGGATACGTTTTCTAAATCTGGAAACTGGAACAGTAGCTTCAAGTGCTTGGCATCCAATCCCATCAAAGATGATGCTTTGTTACCCTTCTGGAATAGTAGAAACACTGAAATAGAAAATGGCTAAGAAAATAAGAGGAAAGAGATGAAGTAATCACCACCCATAATAATCTAGACTTGACTATCTTACCTTGTTTTCTTGAATTTTATTTCTCTTTCTGCCATAGTTTAAATCTGAAACACATCAGCCCATCTTCTTTATATAATTTGATCATCCCTGACATGTCGAGGGAGAGTGATGTGCATTGTCATGTGTATACCAAGGTTTTCTCTCCTGCCCCCTTTTGTCGTCCTTGTCTCATGTAGTGCATTGTTAAATGCTGTAAGATTTAGGCTTGCTGGGTTATACATGTATGATGCACCAGGTGGGAATATTGACAATATCTGATCAGGGCAAACTGTGTTTCTTTTATGCAAGACGTTTTGACAGCATGGATTGATTTTAAATGCCTCTTCAGCATTTTTTCTGTTGTTCAAGGTGAAAGAAAAGGAGAGAGGATGGAGGTGGGGAGAAACAGAATACTGAGGGGAAATGAGAGAAGAACTAGAAAGAGGGATAATATATTTTCCAAAGCTTTATATTGGATACTTTGCTGTTGTAACAGCTAATGTCTTTCCAGTTTTTAAAAACATTCTACTCTTTACTCATTCTTCATGTATTACATTAGAATATAGAATAGCAATGTGCTAAGTTTTCCTTTTAGGTAGTATTCCTCCAGTTATGAGAGCCATCAACACGTTGAGGGAATATTCTTTTCAATCAAGGTACTTGTGTTCTGAGCTGGTGTATAGCAGAGATGATGGAGGTTTAATATTTTGCTTGGTCTGAGAAACAGTGAAGGAAGAGGAGATGACAGGCAAGAATGTTGGACTGGGGCTCCCATTTTGCAGATATATGAGTTCTAAGACAGACACATTCTGTTTTCAATTCACACTGTTATGAAATGTCTGCTAGCAACAACATTTTGCTTGTAGTTAGTATACACCCAGCTTACGTGCAGATCTAGGAGGAGAGTGTAGCATTGTTCAGAATTCATTAGAATCGTGCAAATTGTGGATAGAGCAATTAGTAAATTGAAGTGTTATAAGAAACACTCTCTCTAACTTCATGAGATGATCTTACATTAAGCCAAGGGGTATTTCAATAAAAAATACAGACAAAACAAAACAAAACATGCTGACAGGGTCTTAGCTCCTGGTTGGTTTCTTAAGTTTTAGTTATCTCACCTTTATTACTCTAAGTATCCTGCTATTAAAAATCTTCTTCCTCTCATCTCTCATGCATTGACAATAGATGACTACAATAATAACAATGAAGCATCATGCAATACTGATTGTTTTATCACTAAAAGAAGATCCTGTGAAGCTAAGTATGACATGGAATTTTTAAAAATTGTCTTGTAAACTGGTAGTAACTATGTAGTGATGTGTGTGTGTGTGTGTGTGTATGTGTGTGTGTGTTTGATGGAAAGAATAGGTTAAGGAAATAACATTAATTGATTCAGAGAATATATTTATGTATTTTACAAACTTGTGACTAGTCCCCTAAGATAAAGAGGCATATTTCTGCAGTCCTTTCTAATGAATAATTTCACATGCAAAACAATAAAAGTCAGACCAAAGTTCACTTACACATTGTAAGTGATAAAATTTGTGTTATTTGGTTTTAAGATGCATGCTGTCATTGCGTTTATTATAATGAAAATAACTTTCAAACATGGTGACATTGTCTCTCTATAAATTATGACCTCGAATGCATACATATCTGAAAAGAAATATCCAACTAATCAACAAAACAGCCAACATTCAATATAAAATTTTAGGTTGCTAATACGATCTCAAATGTAGTTGTTTCAAGCTTCATGAAGCATATACGATACACTTCAGCTGTATTTAGATCATGTACATCATTCCAGACTTAAAAAGATTTTACTCAAGAAAAGTGGTTCTAAATAAGGGCATGTGTGCAGATGGATGATGTAAAGGTGGCTCAGTACAGATGTCGGGGTTTGTGTGGCAGGGAAGGCTGTTAGCCTCTATGTGTTGCAAGGTTGCCTTGGTGTTATTCATCTGACTTCCTGTGTGGCTAACTCAGATATTAACTGTAACTTACCCAATTTCCCTGCTTCCCCAACTACTGTAAACTCTGTCCCTTCTTGTAGGTGCTAAGGAACTTGGGAAATGATGTTTGCTTGTGGCTTAGAGGGACTTTTTTTTTGGCATCAAATTATATAGCAGTAGAAAGTTCTTTTTAGTCTAAAAATGCCTGTGCTTTTGTGCTATGCTTTGGCAGTTATTGGGTGTGAATTTTGAAATTTGGTTATGGTTTCACTCCAAGTTCCATTTTATTTCTGATGGAACTGGAATGCTTTATTCTGAGAACTGCCACTTTTTTGGTATGTGACAACAAAACAGCTAGAATAGCTGTCATCTGGACTCAAATACACACACACACACACACACACACACACACACACACACACACAAACTAGGTTGGAGGGATTATCAGCAATCCATATATTGGTGAAATATTTCTCTTACTGAAAACTCCCCTGCATTGAAATCCCAGCAGGCTTAATGCCGAAATCTTCTTTACTTCCAGCGAAGTTCACATTTATATTAGCCTGCTTACCCATTTTAAAACATGTAATACCTTTGTCAGAACAGAATAAAACGTATAACACTCTTATTTTGAAAATGCACTTTGTGTTTTGATAGAGGCGAGCCAAATATCTATATAGGTTGCATACTGAGGGAGGCTGGTCCTTGATTAGATGTAAACCTTGCTCAGTGCAAGTCTCCTAGACACATTTATGTGCGAAGCTGTGTGTCCTAGGGAATGTAATGATGTATAATACATTCTCATTCATTCATTCATTCATTCATTCATACTGAATGTATTTATGCTAAATGTAATGGTTGCCAGTATTGGTAAACAACAGAGAGGTTATCTTTACACTCATGAAGATATAGTCTTGTGGAGGGGAGAAATGGAATAAAAGAAGTAAATGAATGTATTTTAATACATGCTTTGTTATGGTTATCTGTAGGGCACTGTGTGGATGGCGTGTGTTGGGAAGATTCTTCCCTTCTGTAGGGGTGATGGAAAATTTGCTTAAGAAAATGCTGTGGTTGACTGGATTACTGCTACACTTACTGGCAAACCAGGGTAGGGGCGGTCCTGGTGGGGGTTATTGTGGGTCGCTCCAACTAGGCTGCAGCTCCCACTGGTTTAGGTGAGGGCCAAATATGTGCGGGGCAGAACCAGGCTGGACCGCAACACCCATTGGTTCTGGTGGAAGTCGGGAGTGAAAACAGAACCAACCCAGCAATTACAACCACCAGCTGATTGGAGCGATGGACGGTGCCTGGCCCTGTACTTGTTAGCACATACAAGAAGTTTCTTTGGAGATCTTCCTAATCTAAATGCTGGACTCAGAACCCTAACGAAGAAAAGAGAGAAGACAGAACAGGTCAACCAACCATCTCAGCTATGATGGACTATATCAATCAGTGGATTTTTCAGAGACCTCATAGTGCTTGGAGTGGCAAGATTGACAGCGATTCATAACAGTTGCAATACCGAAACCACTTGAGCAAGAACCTCAGAGCATGCCCTACACCTGGGACTTGGGGAGGGTGGGAAATTGGGTGGGCCTTCTCCCTTAATACCCCCCCTTTTAAACATGAAGGTAACAATGTGGAAAACATACTAGTATTATCCACTTTCCTGTAGCCCTTGAACCTTCTTACTCTAACTAAGTATGTAAAGAATATCAAAATAAATTTTATTAATAAAAAAAAAAAAGAAAGAAAATGCTGTGGTTGGCCCAGCACGATAGCCTAGTGGTTAAAATCCTTGCCTTGCACGCCGAGGATCCCATATGGGTGCCGGTTCTAATCCTGGTAGCTCACTTCCCATCCAGCTCCTTGTTTGTGGCCTGGGAAAGCAGTCGAGGATGGCCCAAAGCCTTGGATCCTGCACCCACGTGGGAGACCTGGAGGAAGTTCCTGGCTCCTGGCTTTGGATCGGCACAGCACCGGCTGTTGCAGGGTCACCTAGGGAGTGAATCATCGGATGGAAGATCTTTCCTTTCTATCTCTCCTCCTCTCTGTTTATCTGACTTTGCAATAAAAAAAAAGAATATGCTGTGGTTTTCAAATATTTCCCCATGTCGTATATAACAGACCTTCAAAACTTTGTGGAAAATGAGGATTATGGGGTAACTTGTGCATGTATGAAAAGTTGTTGGCACAAACTAACCTAACAATTTATTTGTATGTTAGCCACAAATGTTTTGAAGTACTCTCTATTGTAGCTCATCATTTGATCTGCTTAAGTAAATATCTTACAAGGTAAAAGAGAGAAAAATAGAAAGAAACAAAAGGAAAGAAAAGGAAAGAAAGAAAGAAAGAAAGAAAGAAAGAAAGAAAGAAAGAAAGAAAGAAAGAAAGAAAGAAAGAAAGAAAGAAAGAAAGAAGAGAAAGAAAGAAAAAGGAAGGGAGGAAGAAAGAAAGAAAGAAAGAAAAAGGAAGGGAGGAAGAAAGAAAAAATAAATGCTGGATTTTCTACCACCATCTACACCTACAATGTCAGGATAGACTTAAATAGCAGAATGAAGGACTTATGACTGTTCCTGAAGCACTATGCTATCGTAGTAATGTAGAGGAAAGCAGAGGTGGGGGTGGGGAGGGTGTAAGGGGAAATCCCTGAGCCTATGGAACTGTATAATGAAAAATAAAATAATATGTTGTTTAATTGAATATTACAGATGAGAAAGAACTACCTAGGTGTGAAGCAAAGAGGGAAGGCTGTGGGGTGTCACTGTAAAGAAAGGCCATGAGACCACATGAATTATTTGCCCAGTGTTAGAACTCTCAGTAAATTGGGAGGGGAAAAGCCATGGGATTGAGAGGATGAGATGAGCAGGTCTAGTACAGGTGAAAGGTTCTATTACATTTGCCTTCAGTGTAGTGAAAATCCATTGATACAACTTGAACAGGGTCTGACATTATCCAGCTAGGTTATTAAATGATCATTCTAGCTGCCATGTAGATTGGGAAAGATCTCAGTTTCTCACTATGCTGGACAAGCTCCTTTAAACAACTTTTTTGGGGGGTAAAGCAGCAAGAAATGCTGCATTTAAAAATAAATGTCTTTTAAAATGAACTGCTGAGTGGATAAGAAATCCTTGGAGGCCAAAATTGAAGTGAGAACAGGAATGTGGAGAAAAAAGGAGGCCAGCATTGCAGCTGGCGGCTGCCCAGGGTAACATCTTGAGCCTGTGGGAAAGGGTATTTACATGCTAGGATGCCTGATTATATTCTACAATGAAGCATAATGCCTACCTACACCTTTCTCCCAAGAACAACTCAGTTGATTTAATGAGAGAAACTTCAGAAATTAATTAGATTTTCTTTTTTGAAATGGAGAGTATTTGTCTAGATATATTGTAGGAGGGCCCACAAGAGAAAGTTGCATTCATGTAGCTACATAAATATTGTCAGTGTAGCATCAAAGTATTAAAAGGTAGAGGACAAATAAAAATCTAGAGTAGACAGGAATAGAGCAGAGAGCTCCATCTATCCGAATACAAGAGCTTTTAGGAAAGAAGCCACCCATTATCAAGCATATTCTGTAGGAAAAAGAGCAGAGATTTGAAACTGGCAGTTCAGGCAGTCCTAACATTTAAAAACAAATTGATCATAATGAAAAAAAAAAAAGCTCAATTTCATGAATAAGAAAACAGATGCAAATTAAACCAGTAGTAAAATGCCATTTTTCCCTCATCATTTTGACAAAGATGAAAGAGAATGGTACCACATGGCATTGATCAACATCTTCCACACAGTGATGGGAAATTGCCTGGGATAGATTTTGTTAAGGGCATGTGGGATGTTTGTTTCAAACAAACACAAAAATGCCTCTTTTTAAAACTTACAACAAATCCTTCACATTGTAGCCTGAGTAAATAATCAGAAAAGCCTCAGAATGAATTCAAAACGATTTTCATTGCATTTTAAAATAGGTGACATTGAAAACAATGTAAATATTGAAGAGAGTACTTAAACTATTTTTTTAGGAAAATTACATTTTTGATACATAATTACATTTATGATATTTCTATTTGAAATCGGGTACTAGTATGAGATTTAAAAACTATAACAATTTTTTTTTGCTGGGGCTGCATATCATCAGCTTGTGAGAAGCAATTGTTCAATTTGGAGGATTTTTTAAAATCCTATTTTCAGTTGGAGTTTGAATTTGCCTTTGGTGAGAATATTTTCCTCTTGGAAACTGGTACCAGAAGTTACCAATTGGCTCCCTCCACCAGCTCACTTCCCAGCACATTATTGCAGGCATGCATGCTTGCGTGTGTGAGGATGCATACTTGACAGTACCTCTGGGAGAATATGCACTCAGTGGCTGTTGTCAACTTACGGAAAAACTAATGACTGTCGGGTATCCAAGAAGCAGTCCCCAAAGATGATATGAACTGTGGAATAGCGGAGGCTTGCATTAAGAATATGTGTTCCATAGTATACCGTGGGCACATTCAGAGAGGTAGAGGAAAGGGAAAGTTTTATAGACTAAAATGAGCGGGTTTACGTTAGAGGTGTTAAAACAGTGGCCTTGGTCCCAATGATTCATAGCCATTAACAATATCGACATCATTCCGAAGTTGAGGAGTCAGTTGCTGAACGGTTGTCATTGATGTGTTACTTTGTGTATGTTGCTGTTGTGGTCTCTGTAATGTATGTGGTTCCTCCAGTCTTTTGTAATGGTCACCATCAGACAGTGGTGCGAGTGAACCCTTGCCACGTGACTTCCGAGCTTGAGATATCTATATTTTTGGGAATAACACAGGAAAATTCATTTTGATTCTTTAAAAAAATATAGGACTGGGGCAATGGCATAACAGGCTAATTCTCTGCTGTAGAAACAGCATCCCATATAAGCAGTGGTTTGAACCGCAGCTGCTTTGCTTTTGATCCAGCTCCCTGCTTTTGACCTGTATGAAGGATGGCCCAAGCCCTTGTTGGTCCTTTGCATCCTTGTGGAACACCTGAAGGAAACACTTTGTTCTTGGATTCTGATTGGCTTAGCTGCAGTCGTTTTAGCCATTTGGGGAATAAATCAGCTGATGGAAGATCTCTCATTTTCTCTCTGCAAAATATGCTTTTCTGATAATAAAAGTTGTGAAAAAAAATTGTAACTACAAGTAGAGCAAATTTAATGTATTCCAAAGGTGCATCTTTCCTTCACTCCCTCTCTCCCACCTTCAATCCCCCCTTCCTTTTTTTGCTTTAATTTTTGCAAAAATAGAATTTCAGTCTATTCTGCAATCACCTGTTAGGCTTAATGAGCCATAATATTCAAGAAATAAATAGTAAATCTACCACGGTTCCACAGGAGAATAAACAGAGCTAAAAACAACTATCAAGTTACAAGAGGCCCTTTTCATTCTAAACAATGAAAAAATTTCTTTCACATTTTCTTTGTAAAATGGGGTTATGTTTGAACTTCTACCCTGCCCCATAGTTAAAAAGAATTAATTATTGCCTAAGTATATTTCAGTCTGAGTATATTTGTAATGGAAAATGCTGACAGCTTAATTTTGGAAGTGAGAAAGCATGAATACCTGTACGTTGGCAGTCTGGTAAGCATGGGACTGTAGAGACAGTTAATGAATTGACTGCTGGTTCTATCAGTAAATTGAGAAGTTACTGATTTCCCTAACCGAAGATAATAGTAACATTCCTGATGACCTGATTGTTGTAGACTATTCATACTGGAGATTGAAGTAAAAGTGAAAGTGCCACTGGTATTTTCTGCTGTGCAACCATGGCTCAGCTTGTTTATTTGTTATGTATGTACTGTCAAGAAAATTAACAGTAGCTATGCAAATACTTTGGAGTTGAAATCAATGGCTACATGACTTTGTTTCACTAATATTTGCCAATTTCAAATATTCAGTTTCTAAATTGCCTACCTACCTCTTTTCCTTCCTACTTTATCTACTCATTTGAGTGTTGATGTTGATTAAAAGGGGTTTCTTGTGTTTTTGTTTTACTTTTTATAGAATTCAGTTCTACATAGTCAGCTAACAACTTTCAATATCTAAGACGTGAGTATGTGTGTGTTAGCCAACGAGTACTTTTTCTTCGTCTGTCAGCATTCCTACATTTCTGTATGAATAAAGGTACATGTAGTGTTGGATTTGCCTTATATTCCAGGTATAGCTCACATCATCATTATATTTAGTTATCATTATATTGGTTAATGACATCATGCAGTGTTTTTACAGTCTACAAGTGCTTGTATTACTTGATCTTCAGGAAAGCAATGTTGGTTGTAGTGTTATTTCTAAGCAGGTAGATCCTTGGGGATGCTAGATGACTTTAGCGAAGAGGCAAGATTGACTCCTTGTGATCTTTTCCTAAACCCATTTTCCTTTCTGCTGGCAGACCCAAGGGAGAGCCCCATCCTTTCACAGCAAAACACGCTCTTTATTTTAACAGAAATCTGTGATTTACAACAAAAGCCAGGCATGTTAGTCTAACCATTTAATTTGAGAAAATTTATTATGCTAAGAAGAAATCTTGTTTCTGATTACTGTCAGTTCCCATCTATTTCCCGATCTCCTGCGTCTTAACCAACCACTAATCCACTTTCTTTCTCTGTGGATTTCAGTAGTGTGACCATCCCATATAAATACAATAATTTTATATGTGGATGAGTTAGCCTAATTTGACTTACTGTAGTGAATCCACAGTATACCTGTATCAATAATTCATAATATGTTTTGGAATAGTATACTATTATCTCTCCGTTTATCACTGATGGAGATTTTCTTCCTAATTTTTAAAATTGATTCATCTTTTCTAGTTTTGTTTCATTTATTCTTATTGTTTTCCATGATGCATATCTATTTTTTTACTTTGTTTGAATTTGGGAGGAAGAGAGAATGAAAAGGAGAAAGAGACTCTTCCATCTAGTGGTCCAAGCCCCAGATGCTGCAGCTGACAAGTTTGCTGGGAAAGACCAGAGCTTGGAATCTGGAAGAACATCTGGAGAAATTTTGCACATGAGTGGCAGTAACAAAACAACTTGAGCTATCATCTGCTGCTTCCCACATCTGCATTGTTAGGAAGTTGAATCAGATGCAGAGAAACCAGGCAGGACTTGAATTAAGCCCTCTAATAGGAGATGAGGGTGTCCAAAGTTCTGAGTTAACTTCTATAGCAAACACCCAGCTCTTTTTCTGATTTTTTTGGCTTTTTTATGAACATCGGGATGCAGGTTTTGCATAAGCATATAGTTTCATTTCTCTTGGATACATACCTTGAGTTGGAATTACTGGGCCATTCTGATCCTATATGTAACATTTCTCAAACTGCTAAGCTGGAAGAATAGGTAAGTTTATGTTTGGAATGGTATCATAGGTTTATGCAGTGATTGCGGAAAATAAGATATATTGTACCAAAAAGAAAAGATCAGTGGACATTCATGCTGCTTCAATTTCATTGTTGTCTCAAATGCGGCTGCAATGAACATAACTGTGAAGATATATGTGTATATGTATGTACACAGATATGTATACACACATACGTGTCTGATCTATATATACACATATGTACAATACACATGTATGTTTATATGTATGTATATATACACATATATATCTTATGATAGGTATCTTTTTAACTTTTTAAGACATAACATAGTGTTTTACAGATTGAATTAAAAATGTGAATATGCTGTCATCGGGGGGCTGATTCAAAAACCCCTGTGGTTACAAGAATCTACTCAAGTTTCATATAAAATGGGGTGATAACTGCCATCCAACCTGTGCAGATTTTCATTTGTCCTTTGACTCATCTCTGAGTTACTTATAATACTAAATACATCATAAGGACTGTGTAAATTACTATAATTTTTAGGGACTAAAGACAGGGAAGAAATCTATGTATTTGTTGTTTTTTCAAGATTTATTTATTTGTTTGTTTTTATTGGAAAGATATACGAAGAGGAGGAAAGACAGAGAAGAAGATCTTTCATTCATTGATTCATTCCCTAATTGGCCGCTATGTCTGGAGCTGCATCGATCTGAAGCCAGGAGCCCTTAACCTCTCTCGGGTCTCCTGCGCAGGTGCAGGGTCCCAAGACTTTGAAACCCATTCTCGACTGCCTTCCCAGAAAACAAGCAGGGAGCTGGATAGGAAGTAGAGCAGCCAGGACACGAACAAGTGAACATATGAATTCCTGACATGTGCAAGGCAAAGACTTTAACCACTAGGCTAGTGTGTCAGGCCCTCAATACGTACTTTTAAAAATATATATATATTTTAAGTACATTGTGTCTTCAGTTTTCAGATGATGAACCCATAAATATATATATTAAAAAAAAAAACTAGATGCACTCCAGTACAGAATTATTCAACCTTAAAATAGAAGAAAATCTTACCATTTGTGACAATATGGATGGACCTGGAGGCCATTATGCAAAGTGAAAGAATCCAGACACAGATGGACAAATGCGATGTGATGCCCCCTATGTGAGGAATGTAAAGCAGCCAAGCTCACAGGAGCAGAACCTGGCATGCTGGTTGCCAGCTGCTGCAAGTGCCAGGGAGAGTGGGGGTTGGGAAGAGATGGATAGAAAGGAATTAGTTAAGAGATATGAAGTGAAGAAATTTCAGTTCTAATCTCGTAATTGAGGCTATGCATAATCCCACTGATGGATCAGACATTGAGGGGCCGAATCCTCGGAAATCATGTAAGTACACCTGTTATTGTTACCTATTTACACCTATTATTGTTACCTATGAATGCTGACATGCAGCATAGGTAACAATAATAGGTGACAGATTCCTATATAGCGTTAATTGTTGTAATGGTTTGATAGGTTTATTCCTATTTCCAAATTCATCAGCTGTTTGTATAAATAACCTCTTTGTAAGCCAATCACAATTTAGGAGTGGAGAAAAATGTGTATTTACATGATTTCCTAGGACTCGGCCCCTTAGTGTCTGATCCATCAGGGGGATTATTTTTGAATTTCCTTTTTGTGTATGGAAGCAAGTTATGTCTCAGTGCTGTGGGAACTCACAAAATGCCCTAGGGAGTGAAATGTCCTGAGCAAATCACAGCATCCAAAGTATAGCGTGACTCTTGGTGACTTTAGTTATATATTTAAAAAAATGATAATACCAGCCCTGTCTCCCTCTTATTATATGAGGATCCAGTGAGATAATATCTTCAAAAATTTTCTGTAACCAGCAAAAGCAAGAAGGGGCATAAGCTCAGTCACGTATGTCTGGAAGCTATCACCACATATGTAACAGATATGTAAACCTCAATTTGAGATTAGGATTCAGATTTCTTCACTTGAAGGTCCATGCCTGTAAGAATGTACGTTTCTAAATGTTATTAAATTCTGTCCCAGAGTTTACCTTTTTCCCACCAAGAGTTAAAAGGCTAATAATAAAGTATTCTTTGAAACACATTTCTTGAAAACCAGTTGAATAAAATAGTGGGTTAGTGGGGTTTTTTTTGTTTTTTGTTTTGCTTTGGACAGTACCTGTAATCTTTCTTTTATGTTCAAATGTTTCTGGCTGTGTGTTATTCATCATGAGTCATGGATGGCACCATCACTATGTTTGCTTTAAAAATGAATAGCAAACTAGAGGTCAAACTTAGTCTGTAAAAGGTATGAAATGAGAAATAATTCCTTGAACATAAAAAACAGGTATTGGTATTGCAGTTCAAATTCACTGCCAATTTGCTAGGCGACCTAGGCCAACCTATTTAACCTCTCTGAAGCTATGTTTTCTCATCTGTAGAATGGTTGAATTCTCCTGACTCGAACGCACTTAGATTCCGTAACTGGAAGTTTACGAGCCTCTGAACCTTCTTTTTCCCTTCGTTTTTCAGTAAGCTTACCTCTTCCAATTGGCTCTGTCTCTCTGTCTTAACTGAAATTCCTATTCTGCTGGGACTTTTCTGCAGTAGTTTCATAACTGGTCATTCCTCTTTTATTCGAATTCCCTATAATCTGTTCTTCACATAGCAGCCAGTGTTTCTCTTTAAGATGAGAAATTATAAGAGATATCCATTCCAATAACAATCCTGAAATAGTTTCTATTACTTTCAATTATGTTTCAATTCCTCACAGTAGTCTTCCTCTGTGACCGTCTATATTCAGGCTCCTTCCTAGCATTTGACCTGTTCATATTCCGCTGTTTTTCTTATCCTTAGCAATGATGCTTCCAGTAATTGCCTTACACATATCTATTCTATGCTAAGTCAGTTCTTCCTGTCTTTTTAACTTAATGTTGCATTCTTGCCTTTATTTCTTAGTACTCACCACAATAGTCATATATATTTCTCAGCAAATATACCCTGTTAATTTCCAAGAAAAATAGTTCAGGTGAAGTGTCCCATTTACATTATCTTGTACTTCTTTTCCATGGTACCCATTCAATACAGCTGTTATATTATTGTGATTGTTTTTTTAGAATTAAATAAAGCTCATTCTTTTTTTTTAATTTTTCTTACTTTCTCTAGATAAATGGTTCTTGGGACAAGTGCTGTGTTCTTTTGTTTAAAATTAAGGGGACCAGTGTGATAGCCTAGCGGCTAAAGACCTCACCTCACACGTGCCAGGATCCTAAATGAATGTCATTTCTAATTCTGGCAGCCCCGCTTCCCATCCAGCTCCCTGCTTGTGGCCTGGGAAAGCAGCTGAGCACATGCCAAAGCTGTGGCACTATGCACCTGTATGAAAGACCCGAAAGATGCTCCGGGCTCCTGGCTTTGGATTAGCTCAGCTCCAGCCGCTGTAACCACTTGGGGAGTGAATCAATGGATGAAAGATCTTCCTCTCTGTCTGTCCTCCTCTGTTATATCTAGCTTTCCAATAAAAATAAATCTTAAAAAAATTATTTATATTTGAAAATATACATAGGGAACAAATTTCATGTATTTAAAAAATACCTTTTTTTTTTTTTTTTTGAAAAGGGTGTTAGACAGCATTCTTTCATGTGTTGAATTACTCCCCAGATGATCTCAACACGGCAGGGCTGAGTCAGGTAAAGACAGGAGCCAAGACATCAGTCTTGGTCTCCCACATGGGTGATGGGGCTCTATCTGCCTGGACCATCCCCTACTGCCTTTCAGGTGTATTAGACTATAAGTTGGATTGCAGGCCAAGTAGCCTGGATTCAAACTGCCACTCTTACTTATGATGCTGAAATCATGAACAGCTGCTAACTTGCTGTGTCACTGTACATGCTCAGTGAATACTAAGAGAATCAGTGGCTTGAAATGAAACAAAACAAAAACTGTTAAAACTTCATCCAGTTAGCTGAGAAAATATTTTGTATGGGGATGTCAGGGAATCCAGAATAAGCAGAGCTTTTTCTTTGTCTGCAGTTATTGATTTATTTACTGCTGTGACCCCATGTAGACCTTGTTTGTTGGGAATTTTGCCGGATGAGCAGATACCAACCCCTCGCTTTGAGCTCACAGTCTACAGGGAATCAGCCAAAATCTCAAATAACAATTAGGAAGTGTACAAAATGACTAGTGTCACTAGGAGATACAGAAAAAAACGCCTTAGTGTTTCAGAAATGAGAGACTTTTCCTAAAACTGAGAGCAGTCAACTGTATCTACAGGTGTAGTACACAATTGAGGCCACGGAAGATTAGCATAATTAGATTGTCTCCTGCTTGTTACAAGTGAAGCCAAGTATCGTAGCAGGAACATTGCCTTCTTTATTTTATCCTTATTTTTATGTATTCTTATTTACATGTAGTCAACTTCTTTCATGTGTAAAGTTGACTATGCACACACACATATGTGTATATACATGTATATATAAAAGCATAAAAACATTATCACAATAGAAGGATAGAAAACTTCCATTACTCTCCTATATTTCTCTCAGACCGTGGCAGTTTGTTCAACTCACTCCAACTCTTGCCTTGTACAATCATGCTGATTTTCTTCTCCCATAATTATGCCTTTCAGGATGTCACATGGATAGAACTTTGTTGGACTGGCTGCCTTCACTTGGTATAATGCATTTAGGGCATACACATTGGCATGTAACACAAATTCATTCATTGGTACTGGGTAGGATTGTTTTCCATAGATTTAATACCATTTTAAGTCATTTTATTAACTAATGAAGGACATTTGACTGCTTCACATTTTTGGCTGTTATTAGGCTGTAGCAAATATCTGTGTCCAGTTTCTTCTGAACCTGAGTTTTCCTTTCTCTTGAGACTGGCGTGTGTAGCTTGTATGGTAAACATACTTTTAACTTAATAAAAGATACCAAGTTTTTTCTAAAGCGGCTGAGTTTCAATAACTTTGTTTCACCAAAATGGATATTTTCCATTTGCTAAATGTTACTCAATAAGTGTATAGTACTATCTTGAATGATTTTTAATTTGTATTTATCAAACGACTGATGATTCATGGCCCCAACAGCATGGATAACCTCTTGCTTCCCAGACACAATAGCGTAGAACTCAATGGGAAGCAGGTTAGCAGGGACTCAGATTTGTGCTACAATATGAATTATTGGAATCTTAATCTACTGTGTCACAGTATGGGCCCCCATTTATTGTTGCTTTCACAAATTCTGGATCCAAGACCTTTATTGGCTAAGTAATTCTAAATATTGACTTTTTGTGTATCATTACTAACTTTCCATTTTTCTATTTAGTTGTGAAGTTCTACTCTTAGGTCTGTATTTGGATCTACACTATTATTTTCCAGCTACATAGTTTGTGGAACTTCCATGCTTTTTCCAGAAACAGTGATAGTTGTGGTTACTAGGCAGATGACATAGGTTGTAAAGAACATGATAAACAAGGAAACTTTGGATAACTGGAAAGTGAATGCAGGTGGAATGATATTATGAATATCATAAGGTTTGTATACAATGTGTTGCCCTGCCAGGAGCACTGCCGGTCGCTGAAGTTTCTGTTTGTTAAAACGTTTGAGATCAGACTCCGTAAGAGAGGACCAATAAAGACTGGGTAAGTAGATCTCCCAAAATGTGGTAAAGTGCAGGCCCCTCTAGTGTCCACTGGATTATTATTGATGATTTTGAGAAGGAAGGCATTGAGGAAAAGCAGGTACTGGCAGATGGAAGCTTGTTCATCTTGACAGGTCACAGTGCCTAACAGTCACATCAGCTCAGAATCCATGAGCTTCTTCATATTTTCTCACTGGTTGGCAGTGCAGATCGCGATGATCTCTTCTGACTGTATTTGTGGATGGTGTAAGTAAAATCAAGGATAGTAAGTGGTTGAAGATATTCCACTCCTAACATATGTGGAGTTACTCGTGCGTGTGACCCTTTGGAAGTCTCAGAGCACAAGCATATTCCCCGAACTGTCCTTTATCTCTTCTCATAAGTGTTAATAAGTCACTGCCTTCTTCAGGTACCTTCAGTGGCTTTCAGTTACTACCAAGATGGCCAGCAGTGTCTCTTGTATGACACTAGGCCAGTATGCTCGTGCTCCACTTCATTATCCATTACTCGGTATGCCAACCTGAGCTGATTGCACTAACTTCTAATCACAGATGCCAACAGCCTGGACTTTCCTTCTTACGTTTGTTTGTATACATGTTATTCATTTTTTTCCTGCTTAAAGCAGATGCTTTCTGTAAAGTTTCCATTGAAATCTTCCCCTTTCATAATCAAAATTAAGATCTCATCTGTGCTGTTACGACATATTACATGTTTTTGTTTAAGTGCTTACTTCATTCTGCTTGCCTTTTGATTGCTTTCCTGTCTGTTCACCCTCTCTAGGTGTAAGAATTCTGAGAGCAGAGATCCTCTGTTCCTTTTTACCTGTGTCCCTTGCTGAAGCCCATTATAAGTTGTCGTTTGTAGTAGGTCCTCACTGAGAATTTATTGATTGAAGGACATAACATAACCTGCAGTTCACCTTGCTTTGTGACTCAGACAGAAGAGAAGTCTGAGTGGCAGGCAGTTGTAACTGGAGGTGACAGAGAGATCTGATGTGTTCTAAGCAAAGACAGCTCTGTTTCCCTATTGGTTGTGTTTATGCTCGCTTGTCTCGAATAAGAACAGGCTGATTTGATTTGAGGAATAAGCGACGAGACTCTAATTGTCTCCCTCAAATACCTGCCATTGTTCTACTTAAGGTGATTTTCTACCAGCATGAAATGTTCTTCTCAAACGGTTGATAGAAGAGCTGAGTCATGCCTGACTCTATTTAATGAGCACCTGATGCCCAGGGGTGCTGCCTTCGAGGACAGGCTGACATTTCTGACTCCTGTGATTTCTGAAATGATTGTTTGGAAGGAAAGTTGAGCATGAAGATAGCTTCGGAGATTCCATTGGAAACAAGACATTATTATGACACTTGCTAATTCAGACAGATGAGACCTGCCCTGCTGCCGCTGGGCTGCTACACTTGCCTTCTAAAGGTTAGGAAAAATTAATCAAGGGCTTATGCGTCTCAGCTAAAGGGACTCCATTTGTTCCAACCCATTACTCCTTTCTCTGAAAACCTGGCTTTTGTTTGTTTGTTTTCATTTAATTTAATCTTTTTTAAAGAATTCAAGTTAGAAAATAAATACTCTTACAGGAAGTATTGCTCAGATCTCATAGTATTATAGAGATTGAAGTCACACAGACTGTCAGATTATACCAACTGATGCAAGAAAACTCTAAGAAAGTTCTGTAGGAAAACTGAGTCCTAGGGAAAGACATTTTTTGACTATAGTCAACATTGAGCTTGAAACTCTGGAATTGTTGCTTCCTGGCATACTTGCTGTGTCATCATATGGCTAACCTTTTACCTGAGTAGGCTCGTGTTGCTGATTGGATAAGTGGGGACCATGCTAAAGTTATCTGAAAGAAATTTAATGGAGGATAAAAACTGATAAAAATGGAATGTACTTAATAGCTAACAAGGAATACATTCAGTTGTAATTACTGATGATGGTAATAAGCATTATAATAACAATGATGAAAAGCATGGCACAATGGCTCAGTTGGCTAATCCTCCCTCATCAAGTGCCAGGATCCCATGCGGGAGCCAGTTTGTGTGCTCTCTGCTCAACTTCTCAATTTTTTTAGATTCATTTTATTTTTATTGGAAGGTTAGATATACAGACAGGATGAGAGACAGAGAGGAAGATCTTCCATCCATTGATTTACTCCCCAAGTTGCTGCAATGGCCGGAGCTGTGTCAATCCGAAGCCAGGAGCCAGGAGCCAGGAGATATTCCAGGTCTCCCACATGGGTGCAGGGATCCAAAGCTTTGGGCCATCCTTGATGGCGTTCCTAGGCCAGAAGCAGGGAGCTAGATGGGGAGCAGGGATGGGGTAAGGGGGCTGGGACACAAACAAGTGCCCTTATGGGATACTACTATGTGCAAGGCGAGAACTTTAGCTGTGAGGCTATCATGTGGGACCCTGCTCAACTTGTTATTCAGCCCTCTGCTTGTGGCCTGAGAAAGAATCAGAAGATGGGCAAAGGATCCAGACCCTGAATCCATGTAGGAGAACCGGCAGAAGCTCCTGGCTCCTGGCTTTGGATCAGCGCAGCTTGAGCCCTTGTGGCTTGTTGGGAGAATGCACCAATAGATACAAGACATTTCTGTCTTTGCTTCACTCTGAAAATTTGCTTTTCCAATAAAAATATATCTTAAAGCAACAGAAAAAAATAATGATGGTCATCCCGGATGCATTAGGACAGGAAATCAGGTCTCCTGACCCTGTGTCGTTGTGCTCTACCAAGACTTTATTAGAAACTATGTTTAGTGGTGAGAAAGTTTGAGAAAAATCTTTCTGAAGATGAATTGCAGTAGTCAAAGAAAGGAGCATTAATTAGTTCACAATAGCTCAGAAAAGAAGAGTATAGCTTGAAATGTTTAAGAATCAAAATGAGTGGAGTGTCTGAGGGGAGAAATGAAATATAAAGTCTGTGAAGTAGGAGCTAAGAGGCTGAGTATTACCAAGGGACCTGAGCCGGTCAGGACAGGATTTGTTTTGGAATCTGAAGATCCCACTGCCTTACCTCTCCATGAGCTTCACAAATCCCTCCTGGAGCTTTTCTTTCCAGATCCCCAAACGGGGCAATCTTTCCTACCTGTGTGATCAAAGGATACAACACATCTAAGTCTTCCATCGAATAGGAGGTATTGTGAAGTTATTGTGGTTTCTGTACCATTTATGGATCTGTAATTATTGGTGCTGTGTGGTGAGGGAAAGAAGGCAATGATTACTAAGTGACGAATTTGGACTATGTTCCTATCTTAAATACTTGGGTTGGGGTAGGGGTCAGTGTGGTGGCACTGTGGGCTAATCTTCTACCTGAGGTACACTTATACCATTTGGGAGAGGATTTGTTTCCTGGATGCTCCACTTCTGATCTAGCTCCATGTTTATTACCTGGGGAAACAGTGGAATGTGGCCCAAATCTATTGGCCTCTGTACCCATGTGGGAGACCCTGAGGAAGCTCCCAGATCGGAGGAGGCTCCCAGATCGTGGTTTCGGATTGGCTCAGCTCAGCCGCTGTGGCCATGTGGAGAGTGAACCAGAAGATGGAGGAGCTCTCTTTCTCTGTGTCTTCTCTCTGTGGATCTTTCTTTCAACATAAATAAAATAAATCATTCAGGGCTGAGGACAGAGTTTTGGTGCAATGAGCAAAGTAGCTGCCTGCAACATTGGTGTCTAATAGAGCACCAGCTTGTGTCTCGACTGCTCTACTTCTTATCCAGCTCTCTGTTAATGTACCCGGGAAGCCAAGAGAGGATGGCCTGAGTACGTGGGCACCTGCCCCATGGGGGAGGCCTGCGTGCAGCTTGATAGTCTTATCTTCAGGCTTCATGTCGCCACCCTGGCCATTGTGGCCACTTGGGGCATAGACCAGCAGATGAAAGATCCCTTTCTTTCTAAAGATTTTTTTTTTTTATTTTTTCATTGGAAAGGCAGATATACAGAGAGGAGAGACAGAGAGGAAGATCTTCCGTCCGATGATTCACTCCCCAAGTGACCGCAGTGGTCGATGCTATGCCGATCCGAAGCCAGGAGCCTCTTCCGGGTCTCCCTCGCGGGTGCAGGTTCCCAAAGCTTTGGGCCGTCCTCGACTGCTTTCCCAGGCCACAGGCAGGGAGCTGGAAGGGAAGCGGGGCTGCGGGGATTAGAACCGGCACCCATATGGGATCCCGGGCGTGCAAGGCGAGGCCCTTAACCACTTGCGCCACTGCGCCGGGCCCAAGATCCCTTTCTTTCAATCTGCGAATCTGCCTTTTAGATAAATAAGTGAATCTTTTAAAATAGATAGTACTTCCTGAAAAGCCATGTCACATCTTTCTAAGCAGCTGCCTTCATTGTCGGCTTCCTTATGAGTCAGGGAGCCACAGCACTGAGAAAATAACAGTGTCCAGGTGTGAGTGTCCTGGACTTGGCAGTGTTGTCTTGAGGCACCGGAACACACTCACTGTCATGCATGAGGGTTGTACTTGCGTGGATGTTGTACCCTGTACTTCCTAGAAGTCCTGTTTCTATGCTTGCAGGCCTTTTCCTTGTTTAGCTTCTATTATTTTCATTCTTCTACATTCTGATAGCTATTTTGCCTCGCTTCATTGGCAGAACATTGGTGATCCATTGACCAGTGGGTATGAACAGAGAGGGCAAGGATGGACCACCTGAAAGAGGAGTTGACAGGAGTTGACAGGAGTGAGGACTCCAGATTTGACTTTTTCCTGGAGTGTTTGCTTTTGCCTCCTGTATAAAAGATAGATTCCATGTTTCACTTCTTTTAAGAGCTCCAGATATTAAAGAAGTTGGTCTGTAGGCTCTTTTCTCTGTAGCAATAAACATTCACGAGATTAAAAACTTTGAACCTTAGGAGTGTAGTAAGTGAAGAAGTTGAACATAAATGTAGATGTAAAATTTCAATTTCAGAGATACCAGGAGAAAAGAAAAACGAAGACTGATGTAAGTGTTGTCTAGCTATGTTGTGCTTGGCTTTGTGTGCAGATGTAATGTTTAAAATATAGGGCAAATAACTAGGATTATGGGAGGTCTCCACCCTGCCTCTGCTAGTGACACAGTTTGCACTGCAGTCCTTGCTTAGCGCTCTCGCCTTGAACCTTTTCCGTATAGTGTGTCCTGGGGCTCTAATGATTTCCAAGTCCTCATTCCAACTCTATGCTGTGCTAATTTTGTAAGATGCATAGTATGTTATTGGCCACGCAGCTATTCATAAAGTTTAACCATTTCACTTTCCCAAGCCTTCTGCCTATTGGAGCTGACACTGATGTCTAGATGAGCAAACACTGAAAACCCAGCCATTTGACAACCTCTTGAATTGTTTTTGCATCATCATTCTCCTGCCAAGCATTGCTCCCGGCTCGTTTCTTAGGCTCTCAGCCTGCTACACCTAAGTTTTCTCAGAATCTTTGCTTGCTGCTTGTCACGAGGAGGCTTCAGGAAAAGCCGGCATGCTTGACACATTATTAAAATCAAATGAGACAGGTGATGCCTCTGTTAAATGCAGTAGCAGGCTTATATCCTGTGTCTTTTCCCTGGCAGGTGGTGAAGATTGTAAATTCCATTTTATTTCTGGCAGTTTCCTTCGAATTGCTGGGGAGAAGGCTAGCAAGATTCATTTGGTGGGCTTCACAGTGTTTTTGTAGTTGTACCTGAGATACAGCTGGCAGAGCTTCAGGTGCTGGGGACAGCAGCTGGCAGGGGTGAAGGGCTCCAACTGTACCTTTAGTGAATGGCCTCTGATCTGCTTTTAGGGAGGGAATCTCCTGACCCTCAGATTCAGATGTGAGAACCTAGAGTTCCCGTGTGTGCTTTTGGGGCTTTAAGTGTTCATCACATTGTTGAGTGGAAAGTAATTGCATAGTTATCCTTGCTAATTAAGACATGAATTCATATTCAGTCTTTCAATATGTTAGGAGTCAAATCTTAATCATCTTCTCTTCCTCCTCTTCCTTCTTTTTGTTAAATTTTGGTCTGTGGCTCTGTTAAAATGTAGTAAATCGCGAAAGCAACCACACAAAATAAACAATATTCCCTGGCACCTCCTTCTTTGAGTCTGTTTTCTTTTATATTAAAATAAAGAATAATTAAAAGTTTGAAACTCTTGTTCTGCACCAGAAACCTTCTGAAATTTTTGTAAATTATCAGAATTCCCCCCTAGCAACTGTATAGGGTGGATACTTTCACTAAATTTGTACTTAGTGTCTTGTACTATTATTCAAAACAATCAAAAAAGTGGAAAGATAACATTAAACTATGTTTGTTGTGTTGCATGAATGTTGAATCCCATTCCTTTTTTCATAGTATGTGTTCTCCATGCACTTTTTAAAAAAGATTTATTCATTTTATTGGAAAGGCAGATGTACAGAGAGGAGGAGAGACAGAGGGGAAGATCTTCCGTCTGATAATTTACTCCCCAACTGCTTTCCCAGGCCACAAGCAGGGAGCTGGATGGGAAGTGGAGCTGCCAGGATTAGAACCGGTGCCCATATGGGATTCCGGCACGTTCAAGGCGAGGACCTTAACCATTACACACACTATCGTGCCAGGCCCTCTCCATGCACTTTTTAAAGATAGCTCAAATGTGAGGAAAATGAGGCAAGGAATTGTTTTAGAATGCAATGTCTAGATAACATTAATATCAAATAATTTCCATTTATCGCTTTCAAATGTAAAAACGGAGTGGTGAGAACAAGGATTTAAATCGTGTGGTTTGTTTCTGTAGAACTCACAAAAGTTACCTTTTATGTTCCACTCTTGATATCTGTTCCTGTATTTCTGAGTTTGATTCTCAACCTTTATTGACATGTTTTAGAGAGGAATACACAGTTGTGCTGTTAACTTTCCCAGCAACAACAGAGAACATGCAGCTATGTATGTGAAATCTATGGTTTGATGGGATGATTCAATAACAAGAACCTGCAATTTGACTGAAAGTTTGTTTCTATGCTTGCCACTGGTAATCTCTGTGTTCTTTGTCAAGTTAGTTCTCTGTGCTGTTATCTGACTTATAAAAGGAGATTTTTTTCTATTTTTTTTAGATCCCCTTGTATTTCACCGCTCATAATTACTTCATAGAGGTCATTCCCTGAAACTGACTAGCGGCATTTGTTAAGCAATGTTCAATTTTTAATTGACCATGATCAATTTGCAATTGAGAAAGAGTGGGATATAATACTAACAGAAGCAAGCAGTACATAAATTGCTCCCAGCTAAATACTGTAAACTAGTGTCTCATTTAATCTTCACACCAGGCTTTTACTCTGTGTTGCTTAATTTACTTATACATAGTCACATGCCAAGGAAACAACAGAACAAATATTAGGATTTTCAGAGGCTTTTCACCACTATGTTCTCCAGAAAGAAAAAAAAAAATGTAGCCTGCAAGAACCCTACCACTGCCATGCATTATTCTCGTGTCTCAGACCTGTGCTTTATTCTCTCGTGATTGCACTCACTTCTTCTGTGAAATGACAATATTGCCAGCTGTGGAACTGGAACTGCAGGCCACGCTTGGATCTAAGATTCAGAGAAGTACCTTCTGGGATTCTATGATAATTTGCAAAATCTCCTTACTTCTGAGCCTGACAGTCTGTTTCTTTCTCTCTCTCTCTCTCTCTCTCTCTCTCTCTCTCTCTCTTTTTTTTTTTTTGGTAAGAAATTTTTTTTTTATTGAAAGGCGGATATACAGAGAGGAGAAGAGACAGAGAGGAAGATCTTCCGTCTGATGGTTTACCCCCCAAGTGACCACAATGGCTGGAGCTGAGCCAGTCTGAAGGCAGCAGCCAGGAGATCTTCCAGGTCTCCCACATGGGTGCAGTGTCCCAAGGCTCTGGGCTGTGCCCAACTGCTTTCCCAGGCCACAAGCAGGGAGCTGGATGGGAAGCAGGGCCACTGGGATTAGAACTGGCGCCCATATGGGATCAAGGAATGTGCAAGGCGAGAAATTTTAAGACAGGGACCACATTTTTTTTTTTTCTGTATTTTGGTCATGGCCCTTAGCACTCCTAGGACTCTTAGTAAGTACTACGTAGTAATGAAAACAAAAAGAAATACCAGGCCCAGTTGTTATATGAGAATAGTAATTGGATCTTTATGTCTTAATCATGGACTAGAAAGCATTGCTTGAGGGTAAGGGAACACAGACCAATTAATGCCTGCTTGTGATTTCTCTAGTGTTCTGTGCCACACTTGACATGAGCCAGTGTATTTATTGTCATAATAGCCCTGCAAAGGAAATCATCCCTTTCAACTGCATGAGGATGCTCATTATAGTCACTCATTTCTTTAACAGAAAATAATGGAAACAAGGTACAGAAGGAACATACCCAGAAGCCATTCTCTAGCCTACTAACTCCTGCTGCTGCTTTGGTGAGAGAACTGGGCTTGGTTAAGGTGGCTATTAGAAGGTGCTATTCGCATCCCTCCTTATTCACTACGGAAGGGTGCTGAGTGGACCTTCCTTAGGTGTAGTATATGATGATTCAGGATCTTTTTTTCCAGTGCCCCCAGAAGTAGTTGTGAAATGATTTAATGGAGATCTGGAAAAAGCCTAGAGAGTGCAGCTCATTCGGACCTGAGGATTTACATTCTCTCAGAAACACTGGGTTTCTTCGGGCCACAAACTGTTCCGGGTGACACTGGCTTTCACAATTTATGTGTAATTTTATCCTGGCGGGCATTGAATGAAAATCAAAATGTTCACATATCCCAGAGCATTGATCCTGTAAGAGCTGACTTTGAAAAATGGATGGTTAGTTGAGCAGTTAAGACGCCTTTTTCCAGTTTTGGAGTACAGGGTTCAGTTTACAGCTCCAGCTCCCGACAACAGCTTCCTGCTCATGTAGATTCTGGGAGGCAAAAGCAATGGCTTAAGTAAATAGGTTCTCCTACTCATGTGGGAGACCTGGGTTGAATGCCCAGCTCTTGGTTGGGGCCTCAGCTTAAGCCATAGGTGTTGGGCTGCATGCGGGGAGTGAACCCACAGAAGAAACATCTCTGTCCCTTTCCTGACTCTAATTCTTAGGAAGATGATAACCTTTAGGTCATTTTTCAGATAATTACATCTTGTAACTTTTAGAATGCTTACTCTAGTTCTGAATTTTAACTTAAAAGGGCTTATTTTTTGTTTGTTTTGTTTTATACTTGCTAGTTTCCTTTTGTTTTCCATGTTTAGTTTGATGCTGTTGCTGTTAACCCCAGGGCTGCCACTTTCAGTTAATATGAGACACTGTCTTTTAGGGCATTGCAGAGAAGAATATGCAATGTTTTAGGGAAGAGCATTACACCATTGGAGATCACATTTGTTCTGCGAAACATCTATAACAATCCTTGCAAGATAGAAACCTTGGCTTGTGAACCCTGCCCGCTATGCCCAGACCTTTTTTCTGAATTTGGCATTCTTTATCTCTGCTCGGGGCTATTTCCTATTTTCTTCAAATTACTCAATCAAGGAAGCTCTCTTTTTTTAGTAGGAATAAGGTATCTCAAGTTATCCAATTCAGGAGAGCTATCTGCTGAGTGATTGGCCCAGCACTGTGGCGACCAGAGCAGCCTGAGTACGTGTGAAGGATGCTCACAGCCTCTGCAGCTCTTCCTTCTGCCTCCTGACTCTCTCCAATTAGCATGGCTTAGTGGGGGCACGTGTGAGTTAAAAATATTTTCTAGACTTTTCGGGAGTAGTTCTCTTCTCACTGAATAATCCAAATTTTAGTAATATTTTGCCTATCTTTAATTGAATTCAAGATGAATGGGTGTTAGAAGATTTTATGAAAGCTCATGGTTCATTATATAACAGTGCTAGAAAAGAACTATGGTAGATGTTCTATATATTTTATTGCAGAACAAAAATGTTTTTAAAGTGTAAATTAAGTATTGATTAAAGAGTCCTATACCCACGGGGTTGATAAAACCCCAGGGATTGCTCCACTGATATTTTTAAGTTTTACACGTTCATCTAAGAGGCAGAGAAAAGAGAGAGAGAGAGAGAGCTTCTATCCATAAATATCTACAACTGCTGGGGCCAGACCCAAAGACTGCATCCTGGAACTCAATCCAGGTGTCCCATGTGACTGACAGGGACCCAAGCACTGGCGCTGTCACCTGCTTCCTGCCCGTGTGCACACTAGTAGGAATCTAGTTTGGAAGCTCGCTACACTTTCGTAACTATTTTAGGTCCACTATGAGCTTCCTTTCTGGGGATGTGGAAGTTTCAGAATTGTTGAGGGACTGTACTAGTCATGCAATTTTCTCTGATTACCCTCAATAAAACTGCATATTCTTGCCTCTTCTCCTACTTTCTCCCCTCTCTCTTTATTCCACTGACTTATCCTGATTTTCCTGGCCAGTCTTCCAGTGTTAGAAGGTGAGCTCCATGAGATCTCAGTTTTGTTTCCTTCTGCATTCCAAGAACTCCCTTTAGTGCTTGGCTATTGATGGGATTGTGAGCACATGCATGTTAGATAGATGCAGAAAACCGATAGGTGTTGAAGTCTGTTTCTGAGTCACCGCTGACATCCGCCGCCCCAGTGTTCCGTGCGCTGTGCTGCTTGCCTGCCTCGTCAGGTGGCTGAGCCGGCACTCCTGGAGTTGCTTCAGAAACTTCCCACACCTAACCTGTTCATCTGCTCTCTCTGTTCGTGACATTTCGTTTTGCTAGGCAACCTAAACAGCTGCTCATGACGGTCACATGTAAATGTTAATTGAAGAATTATGCCTGCTATTAGAAAACATGCAGCAAAACTTTCAGAATGGTTGCAGTCTCTGCCTTAGCTTTCGGCAAGATTACCAGAACATGCTGATGTGTCAGTTTCTAAGGGAGCCTCATCCAGATTGGGCTCCGGATTGGAATGTAAAAAGGAAATGGTTCTGATCTCTGTCTCAGGGCTAACACCTTCCATCTCCACTCAGTTTATAATTAAAGTAATAGACTATATATTTCTGTTTAGGTTATTGTTAAATCAGTTCACTTATTCTGTTCTTTTTTTTTTGTCTTTCTAACAAAACTGAATTTCTTGATGGAGTAAAATGCGTTCGGATTTGTCATGTAGAGCGATGCGATACACAGTGAAATCCTTTCACGTAGCAAGCTCTTTAATTCTCCTATAACAACATAGAGAGGTGGGTTACGCAAAGGGCGACTGAGTCTGTTTGTGCAAGAGTGTTTCGAGAGGAATAGGCACATAACAATTACACATAGCCCCACCTTAATTAGGTGTGCCAAAAATCCAAATTTTTACTTTTTTTGTCTACCTGAAGTTCTAAGAATTTTGGTCTGTTTGCTTGTTTTTTTTACCTGTATGTTTACCATAGCACCCAGCCCAGTGCCTTGCTCACAGCGAGATCTCAGTAAATACTGAACAAACGCAAATATATGAACAGCTTTCCTGTGGGAAATATCCTGCTTTGATTGTGTGAGCATGGATTTGGGACAAGCAACCTAGATCTATGTTCGGGCAGCTTTTATTTGTACTACCACTCAGGCAAAAGTAAGTCAATTAATCTCTCTGTCTCCGTTTCCTGGCATGTAATGTGGGAATGAGCATGAAAGCCCGAGAGGGTGTTGTGAGATTAATTAGTTAAAATGTATACCCTGCTATATAAATGCTAATTGCTGTCGGGAGCGTGGGTTGGATTTTCCAGTGAGTTGGCTTTGCCAGGCTCTGCACAGTTCCATTATTCGTCCGTGCCACCCTGGCGGAGCCTTCAGAAGCTCTTTTGGCTGGGAGAAATGATGACTTTGTGGGTCCCCCATGTTGCAGGGCCAATTTAGAAAGGACTTCCACTGTGGAATAAACTGTACCGGGTGGGGGGGGGGTTCTTGAAACAAAAAGCAATTCACTGTGCCAGTAATATCTTAACTTTCCTTTGTTCTTTTTAGAGACAAATTTATGTCCAACACAAGCTTCCCTATCTTTCCTGAGGCGGTGCCTGTGGTCAATCATATAATTAATTTGTTGTTACATGACTCGCCAGCCTGTTGCCTTTACAATTTATTTTTATTAGTTCATTAAATACTTTCTTAAAAAAAAAAGCTCTGACAAAACCCTCAGGTGGCTAGCTCTTGGAGAAAAAGTCATAGAATAAATTTCAGATGGACAAATGCTCTCAAAGGAAAAAAATAATAAACCACATGGAGCAATGATTGTGAATATTGAAGTATGCATTTTCATTCCCTGTTGTAAATGAGTACGGCTCACTTAACAGACATAGTCACTTGGCCCATGCAATACTATGTAGGGAAAAAACACAGCTGGCATAACCATAATTTGCCTTTAAAACGATATTGCTTTTTTTTTTTCATTGAAAACATAGTCTATAGAGTTGGCCAAAATCTTGTTGATTGGTCCTGTATTTAAATGTCGGTGTGTTAGAACCTATATAAATGCTGTGTATAAAGAGTGTCGCAGATTATTAACCCTTGTTGTGAAAGGAAAATACTTCCTTTATTAGTCACTATAGGCAGTGCTACTTGTTATGGCAAATTTCATTAGTTTAACACAGTGGTGATTTGTTTTTCTTTCATACCCGCGAGAGGTAGATAGTTTTCCTGAGTAGCTCTTCTCTAAACCCTGGCTATATTGCTATCCGCTCTTTCCAAAATGTGGTCCTCAGGCTCTGTGTAAAGGTGAAGAGGGGGCACCAACGATTAAGCTCGGAGTTTCAGGCTGCGTAGCAGTGCTGGCTACATTCTTTTGCCAGAACCGAATCAGCTGGCCCCATCCCAAAAGCCGTATGTAATTTTCACATCTGCCAAAAGAAGGGAAGAGGAATATGATTAATGAGCATCCAGCCTGTGTGGTCACCAAAGTATTCTTCAGACTTCCTCTAACGTGGCCTGCCAGATTACCTGCCAGATTACCCTGCGTGTGGCTAAGATGTTTTAGTAACTTGACTTTCCTATCTCCTTTTCCTAACTACCTTTCTCCTACTTCACCTGAGAAAATAGCTGTGTGTCATTCATCATCTATGTTACTATTCTTCATTGGCCAAAGCTAGAGATCTCCAGGGGCAAAAAAAAAAAAAAAAAAAGGGACAGGTTGGTGTCAGGAAGAATCCTTTAATAAAGGCATCAGCAATGCCCAGGGGGACTTCCTCTTTCTTTTCCCTTTGCCATTGCTTTTTGTAAGAGGAAAACATGATATCAGGACTGATTGTCCCGTCAGCATGTTCTGAACCAAGACATGTTAGAGTGAATGTGCACAGAGGATTCTAGTTTTCATCTAATATGCTTGCTTCAATCATCATAAAATTTTATTCAGAAAGTACAGAATTGTGAGAAAGATATCTTTGTAAACTGCTTAATGAAAATCTCTATGAAATGCAGTAGGTAGTGACGTCTTATTTCATGCACACACACACACACACACACACACACACACACACAACTTAATATGGTGAAGTTCCAGGCTCCATCTGCTGCCCAACTGTCTCGCTGGCTTTTTCTTTAATTTGGAAGTGAGATGACTGTCATGCCAATGAATACCAACACAGATTTTTTTTTATTAAAAATAAAGTTAAGACTAAGAGAAAATAGATATGATTAGGCAGAGTTGACACTGAGAATGAATTTCTGATTGTATTACAAGGTAGATGTGTTTTTCATTTATCTATCTCTGTTCCTTCCATCATTTCTTTCTCTCTTCCTTTTTTCCCTACAATAAGTATATTCAAAGAAAGTCATGCACCATTTTTCCCCCCAAAGGCAATATAAGGCTTGTACAAAAGTAATTGCATTCTTTCTGCTTTAATTTTCCTAACTCACGCTAGTATTTTTCCTTTTGGATATTTTGTTTGTTTTGTATGGCATTTCTCATCTCTTATTTTGCTAACCAATTTGTGTTTACTATTCACTTTTTATTTCAGGATTATCTTTCACTTCTCTTATTAAGTAAATGAAGTGTCTCTTAAATTGCCATCCATTCTGAATTCTCTGCTCATTTCCTTCTTCATAGTGCTAATGCATATTTACTTAAACAGTAATAATTTATCAATTTTTTGCATATCAATAAATTATGATTTTGTTACATACCTTGTTATCTTGTATAGCACTAATCATGTTGCTTTTCACCTGCTTACTCTGCTTTTTAAACTTTTATTTTGCTAATTACAGTCAACTATTTTGCCACATATTTTCCACACTGCTAATGTCATTGGATAATCTAGAAATTATAATACTTATATATGCTTATATATATTTAAAATGTAGAAAGGAAAATAGCGAGCTCTCAGCTAATCTAAAAACCTGACATACTGTCAGATGCTGTCAATCCCCCGTCTAAGTGACAGGGGTCCAAATACTCGAGTCTCCCATGATTCGCTTTAACGGGAAGCTGGGTGAAAAAGTGAAATGTTCACACGTGACTGCGGTAAGGCCATGTGTTACTGGCCAAAGTCATGACATGACCTCTCCTTGCTTAAGAGGTGCAGGGGAGTGTGGCCTTAGAATACAGTTCAGAAAAGAGCACAGAAATACTAGGTGCACAGTGCTAAAGGGTTCCTGTTTGGGTATTAACAGTTCACAGTCCGCTTCAGCTTTCTGGATATTGGTTTGTTCTCCAGATCGGTTTCTTCTCTGGCTTTCCCGTGCTTGTTTACAATTTATTGCTTTAATTCTGCTAAGCTGGTTGGCACCAGCAGATATTGATGCTGCTATTTCTTTTCATTTCCTTCTCTTTCTGTTACTTGAGAGTATAGTAAGAAATATTATTTTTTAGTGAGCTTCTAAAAGACATGTATTTGTTGTATATCATTATACTTATATCATCATTGTATAGTATATAATCAGTGAGTTAGTTTTGTTACTTTGAATTGTTAACAAAAATATATTTAAAGATTGGTATTTTAAAAAATATTGTTTAGATATTCAAATATTGTTTATGCATATACATAATCTTTCAGGCTTTCCAATTATTCTCATATATGTTGGGTTTAAGATGTTTCTAAGTGGGGCTCGGTGTCTTGGCCTAGCAGCTGCAGTCCTTGCCTTGAACGTGCCTGGATCCCATATGGGCACCTGGATCCCATATCCAGCTCCCTGCTTGTGGCCTGGGAAAGCGGTGGAGGACAGCCCAAAGCCTTGGGACCCTGCACCCACGTTGGAGACTTGGAAGAAGCAAAGAAGCTCCTGGCTCCTGACTTCGAATTGGAGTGAATTATATTTATGTCTGTCTCTCCTCCTCTCTGGGAATCTGACTTTGCAATAAAAATAAATAAATAAATCTTTTTTTTTTTTCTTAAATAGCTGTTTCCAAGTGGAAACTTAGCAGCTTTTGGAGTTTTGGGAAAAGACAGTTTAATTTTCCAGAAATGTATTGATTCCTGAAGTGGCGATTTCTTTCTAGAAGTCAGAAAGCTTCAGATTCTTTGCTTTTGTCAATTAAAATAAATGCTAACACATTTATTCTAGTAGTTGATTATTGATCCAAAATATTGCTTAATAAAAACAAAATATCCGTGAAAAAATGTGACTCTGTTATCCATGTGTGTTTTGCTCAAAAGTCTATAATCCATTTGTATAGAGTAAGCTTCCCATAATTGTTGATCAGGTGTAGGAATGTTAGACAATTGTGCTTCTGGAGATTGGCCAGCTGCTGGCTAGGATGTCTCAGCCCTGAAACATGTGGTCTTGTTTATTGCTATTTACTGGGCTTGTTCTCTTTGTGGCAACAGGGTTCAACAAGGAGAAGCAATAGCTGTATTGCATTAGCCTGTATTGCAATAGCTTGTATTACCACATAGCTATTTCCGTGGCATTTACTGAGTTATCTCACTTACCAGGGCTGCCCCAGATTCCAGGGGTAGTAAAACAGGCTTTCCTTGATGGGAAGACTCACAATTTCACATTGCAGAATATGTAGATGAATGAAAGAGTGAAGAACTGGAGCTGATTTGCAGGCTTTTGTCCTGACTGTTACGTGAACATTACAAGTTATTTTTGATGTTGAAAATTTAAATTGGGATTGGGGACCCACAATATGACAAATTGGGTGAAGTGCGTGCTTGTGATGCCAGCATTCTGTATCAGAGTGTGGTTTTGGGTCCCTGCTGTTCCCCTCTGGAGAAGGCAGCCAAGGATAGCACAACACTTTGATAGCACAATACTCTCACCCACGTGGGAGGCCTAGGTGACATTTCTGAATCTTGTCGTTGGGCTGGATAAGCCCTGGCAAATACAGTGATTTAGGCAGTGAACTAACAGGTGGAAGATAGGTCCCTCTCTCTGTTATTCTTTCTTTCCTCTCTCTTCCCATTCTCCCTTCTCCTCCTCTTTTTTTTTTTTTTAAGATTTATTTATCTTTATTGCAAAGTCAGATACACAGATAGGAGGAGATACTGAGAGGAAGATCTTCTATCCGTTGATTCACTCCCCAATCAGCCACAAAAGTCTAAGCTGGAGCCTAGAGCCTCTTCTGAGTCTCCCACATGGGTGCAGCATCTCAAGTCTTTGGGTCATTCCTGACTGCTTTCCCAGGCCACTAGCTGAGAGATGGATGGGAAGTAGGGCTGCCAGAATTTGAATGGGGCACCCATATGGGATTGAGATGCGTTTAAGGTGAGGACTTTAGCTGCTAGGCCACGGCGCCAGGCCTTAGACTATTATTATTAAGATGTTGTTTCCAATAAAATTTTATAATTCAGATTTAATAAATGATAAAATTGAAAATGCATTATTAAAATGGTATCTCTGTAATCATAGCAAAATTCATTATAAACTGAAAATAAATGTTTTAACGCTTGGACCTTTATAAATTTCACTGAAGAATGGATATATGTATATATAGCTGGGGCCAGGAGCTGTGGCACAACAGATAAAGCTGCCACTTGTGGCATTGGCATCCCGTATGGGAACTGGTTGAAATTCTATCTGTTCCAGTTCTAATCCAACTCCCTGCTAATTTCTTAATTAAAAAGCAGAGAATGGTCCAAGTGCTTGGGGCCCTGCATCTATGGGGCAGACAAAAACTCCTGGGTTTAGTTACTAGTCTGGTTTCTGACTGGCAGTTTCCAGCCAATGTAGTTTATGGTCATGAATTACTCAAGTAATTGTGTCCCTGCACCCCAGGTACCAGATCTACATTAGGTTGCAGCTGGAACTCTCTCATCAGGCCCCAGCCACTGTAGGCATTCAAGGAATGAAGGTGTCCTCTTTCTGTTTCTCTTTTCTTGCCTTTTGTCTTTCTCTCTTTTGCTTCCTTCTATTCTCTTCATCTCCCCCTCTAAAAATATAAAACATGACCCTAAGAACATATGTAATTAATGTAGTCTAATATGTGAATATCCATGCATATGTGTAATGTGTTTGCATCTATGTTTTGATGCTAGGGGAAAAGGTAGCTATTTTAAGAAACTATTCGGAGAGTCACAGAGGTCTGTCAGTCCTCTTAACCACCAAGTATGCAATTTCTTCATAGCACAGACACCTGTACAATGTTAATGAGACAGCAATTTTTAAAGAAAACCAGAAAAGGAAGTTTCTGGAAAAGATGGACTAGGGGTTGTCCTCTTAATAACCTTGTTCAGGATTACTCATCTGTTGTCTTCTCTGTTTCTGATTATTCCAGAACGCTGTGATGACTGGGGACTGGATACCATGCGGCAAATCCAAGTTTATGAAGATGAGCCAGCCCGCATTAAGTGCCCACTTTTTGAACACTTCTTGAAATTTAACTACAGCACAGCTCATTCAGCTGGCCTTACGTTAATCTGGTATTGGACTAGACAGGACCGGGACCTTGAGGAGCCAATTAACTTCCGCCTTCCTGAGAACCGCATTAGTAAGGAGAAAGATGTGCTCTGGTTCCGGCCCACTCTTCTCAACGACACAGGAAACTATACCTGCATGCTAAGGTAGTCTATCTCCGGATGCTGACTTTCTTCACTCCCTTTAATTCCTTTGCGTTTATGCAGATAATGGTTGTGCTATGAAGCTGGGGAGGGAAAGGAAACATTTAGACAGAATTATAATTTGCACTGTTGGTTTCACTGAAGAGGGAGGAAGGAGATACGTGGAGACAATGGTTTTGTTCTAAGAAAAGTACCCTTGGGTGGCTCCATTTCAGACCCTGATGCATGTCATCATTGTCCAGAGGTAAAACTTTATTTTTTTGCCCTTTTTCCATGACGTTGGAATTTGTGTACATGGCACCAGAACCTGCCTAAGTGACAAGCATATGTTTTCTTGGATAGGAAGAGGGCAGGAAGTAGAGTCCATTCTTATGTTATTCTTGGCGTTTTTCAAAGTACTTGACACAATAGAGACACAGGGTGTCTTTGAAAGAGTATTTGGGAGATGTCAATGTATTTAGGACAATGCTTTTTAAGCTTTTCTACCAGAATTCCTCTAAAAAGCAAGTGAACACCATACCCTGGGAATCTGAGTATGAAGCAGCCTATCATGATGGTCAACTTTTTTTCAAATCCACTTTTTTCATTATAGCTATGGGGAGATTTTCTTTGTTACTACACAATATGATGGCTTCTTTTTTACTACATGTCAATGTTGCTTTTGCTTTCCAAGAAATAAAACTTTAAAAACATGAATCTCCAAAACAAATAACCATTTTAAGCTTTAATTCTTAGTTTTGTTTTTAAACTGTGTCTCTTCTTAGCGTCCAGGATTTACCATTTTCCTAACTACGAGATGTGCTGTTAGTGCTTTGTTTACTTATTTATTTTTAATATGGTTTAGATTTGTTCAGTCAATATGTTGGTGAACTAGGGATGCAAATGCACAATACTACAGACTGGATGATGTAAAAAGAAGTTTGTCAGGGCCAGTGTGATAGCCTAGTGGGTGAAGTGCTTGCTTGCTCTGCATGCGCCAGGGTCCCATATGGGCACCAGTTCATGTCCCCGTGGCCCTGCTTCCCATCCAGCTCCCTGCTTGTTGCCTGGGAAAGCAGTCAAGGATGTCCCGAAGCCTTAGGCCCCTACACCCGTGTAGGAGACCCAGAACAGGCTCCTGGATCTGGATTGGCTCAGCTTCGGCCATTACAGCCATTTGGTGTGTGAACCAGAGGATGGAAAATCTTCCTCTCTATATATCTGACTTTCCAATGGGAAAAAAAAATCTTTTTAGAAAAGTCTATTGTCCAGTGGTTCTGGAGACTTGAAGTCCAAGATTAAAGTGTGGGTAGGGTGGTTTTCATTCCCAGTGCCTCTGTCCTCAGCTTGTATTTGGCTGACTTCTCTCTCCATGTCTTCATGTGACTTTTCTGTTTTAAAATACTACCCATATTCATGGATCAATATTGTTTACATGTTTCTGTTACCAAAGAGTTTTGGAATTTTAATGCAAATCCCACCAAAATAACATTTTACGCAGAAGTAGGAAAAACAATCCCAAAAGTAAATTCACTTGTACGTGATAGTACCATCATATGAAATATCATGACATACCGTAAAGAGACTAAAACAAACACCATGATACGGGATGATACAGCATAGAAATAGATATATATAAACCAGTGGAATACAATCAAAACTCCAGAAATCTATCTTTTCTTCTGTGTGTTTCTGTGTCTTCATTCCCTATTAGAAGGGTACTTGTTACCTCCGTTTATGATCTAACCTTATGAATTTTGTAACGTACTTAATCTTTAAGGATTAATTTGTAAAGTGACTATGATGTATGGACTTTGAGAATGACACAATTTGCTTCATTATGCAATCCTAGGTTCTTTTTCTCACAGGGATGCTAATGGTTCTCTTGGAGAACTAAGTCTATGCTTTAATAAGTGTAAGCTACAATATGAGTATGTTGGAGAGACCCCATCTTCATCACGGAAGGTCTGTGGGGAACCCTGTAGCAGTTTATAGCTCTGAGACTGAATGGACACTATCATTTTATTGGAGTGGAAAGTGGACTGATGCATGGGCTTCCTTGGTGCCAGGATATTCATGTATCCATTATTTATATTCTAATATGGATTGGTGAAACTACAAATAGATGATAGTAGAAAGAAGAGTGGAAAGAAAGAATGACTGATTAAGCCAATTCCACGACTACTTAGCTATTCATCATACTCAAGTTGTGTCCACTTCTTTAGTATTTGTGTCCACACAATGACAATTAACTTATGTTTGGCTTAAGTAGTTTACCATCTTTAATAATCGTTCATCTTTTAAGATTTCCTAAGTGAATATTTGCAACGCTAGCAAGGCATAAATAGTGGTTTTCTCTTTGGTTTTCATGTCTACTATACATTCTAAAATGCTTCCGAATCTATCCAAAATTTGCCAAGTAAATACTCCTCCCAAATAAAAAGCTTTTTAGATTTTTTTTTGCACTGCAGGAATAGGATTACCCGCCTAAGGCCTGTAGGTATTCCCCAAATATTATTATTTTTTAATATCTATTTCCAGATTGGCACCCTTTCAGTTTATCTGTCTGTCTGCACATATTCCATGTCTTCAAACAATGTAGGATTGAAATTTTATTGTATAAGCATTACCAGGCTGCCCTTTGTCCTGAGTCGATTCCTAAACTGAGAATAGCCTGAAATGGAATCAGCTGAAATAAAACATCTGGATCCTTTTATGGCCTGGCTGTTAGATTAGTCTTCTGGGACTAAGTTTATATGTGTGCTCCAATATTAGTCGACTTGAATCAACCTATCTCTGCTCACTTTTATTAACATCAGAAAATGTATTTTTACATTAATGGAAATTTACCTCATTCACATCCACTGAGAGGATCCTATTTCCATGTGGTAGACCCTTTATTGTCTGTGGGCAGAGTTTATAGCAAGCAATTCTTGCTATTTCCTTAGTTTTTTTCAGAAGAAGTGCCCCTCTCCCCATGTTCGTATGTTTCCCCAACCCTTTCTATTGTGTTCAGTCCTTTTTTTTCATTTTTTCTTTATTTTTGACAATCTTTACATAGTTAATTATGTATCTGTTTTTACATTTTTTTCTGTAATGTGAATTGCAGTAGTGAATACTTCTGTAAGTCATTTAATTCCTACATGAGCTTATACATATAAATGAAGTCTCAAAACATAACATAGTTCCTCTTAATAGGGATGCTATATTAAATCAAATGCAAATGCGGCCACACGTTTATGGCATATTCTCTTTTCAGGAATACCACATATTGCAGCAAAGTTGCATTTCCGCTGGAAGTTGTTCAAAAAGACAGCTGCTTCAATTCCCGCATGAAACTCCCCGTGCATAGATTGTATATAGAATATGGAATTCAGAAGCTCACTTGTCCAGATGTAGATGGATATTTCCCTTCCAGTGTCCAACCCATCGTCACGTGGTATATGGTAAGCGAAGTCAAAGACATTTCATCATTTCTACCATGCTGATGCTTATTTTCTGGGTTAAACGTAGAAACTAAAGCTTTTCAGAATGTGTAATTTCCTAGTTAATAATTTTACACAAAACTTAGGTTCTTCATTTCTTACTATTTTAAGTGATATTGTATGTCATGCTTTTCCTCAACCTACCATTTCAGAAATTATATTTTCTAGATTACTAAAACTATCATTATTCTCTTAACTTCCTGTCGCAAACATTTTGAGAAATGATCCTTGCTTTTCCTTAGTGTTTAGAGAGGCCAGAAGGAAATGTATGTGCTGGATTCCAACTGCTTGATTAATCTACAGCATATTTTATTATTTGGATATTTTCTTTTTAATCTTCCTTTGCAAGCACTGTCTGTGATGTCTTCCACATCTGAGGGATTTGCGAAATATTTAACAGAAAAAAAAAAAGGGTTTAAAGGTTACACTTATGACATCGAGTTGAATTTTGAATCGCTTCTGGTCTACAGTCACACAAAAGACAAAAATTCAAGGACAGAGTTTATAGCAAAGCTCAGTAACAAGTTAGTCATAGGACACTTGCAGTGAGTCCAGTCACCCACCGCCCAAGACCATATGGAATCCATGCTATAATGGAGAGAAAAAGATACAAGTAGTGTTGCATCTGATAGTCTTCAAAAAACAGGAAAAGAAGGCGAGTATAAGAGAATGACAGCGAGAAGTTCTGAAGGGATTATAAGAAAGGGTCTAGTGCCTTAAAAAGATGAAGAGTGACTGGCCACACTGAAGAGAAGTTATTGAGACTGGAATGGAAAATAAACAAGACCAGGGCGATATCGAGAGGATAAAGAAGGACTGGCTAACAACCCTGCGGCATGGCAGATCCAGGGCATTCGTGACTGAGGGATGTCTTGAAGAAAAATCTCAGAAAAACTAGTCTTTTCATATTCTAAAGTTTAGATGAACAGGTTTAATATAAAAGTTGACATCAAGAAGAATGAAAGTAAAACCTCATCCAAAGTCACAAGAAAGGAGTAAAAACCAGAATAAAATCTCTGCTCAATAAAAGGAATCTTGGGTGCAGAGTGGTGGACTAGTGGCTAAAAGTCCTCACCTTGGATGCTCCAGGGTCCCATATGGGCACTGATTCTAATCTCATCCAGTTCACTGCTTGTGGCCTGGGAAAGCAGTTGAAGACGGCCCAAAGCTTTGGGACTCTGCACCCATGTGGGAGACCTGGAGGAGGTTAAGGGCTCCTGGCTTCTGTTTGGCGCAGCTCCAGCCATTGTGGTCACTTGGGGAGTGAATCATCAGGTGGAAGATCTTCCTCTCTGTCTTTCCTCCTCTCTGTATATCTGACTTTGCAATAAAAATTTTAAAAAATCTTTAAAAAAATAAAAAGGAATATTGAAAATATCTATCATTACAAACTATTTCAGAAATGAGCTAAAATAACATAAATAACAATTGTAACTCAGAAATTTATGTAACTCATTATAATCTTTGAAAGAAATAATTTTATAAATGAAGATAAATTAAAATGAAAATAATAGCAAAAAGAAAATTAAGTATGACGATAATGGCTCCAGATTAATAAAAGGTGACATAAAAAACTTTTTCAACCATATTACAAAGGTTAGTTATAATTGTATCATAAAAGTAGACAATGAGTATTATCATAAGAAAGGAATTTATTATAAAAAAAGTTACTTTATCATGACATAACCATAACAAAAGCATTTCTATCTAGTAGCGAAACCTCACACTTTATAAGGCAAAGGTTGTCAGAATTAAAAGAGAAATAGACAATCCAATACTTATAGTTGACTGTTTTAAATTATGTATCCATTTAAGTTTGTTAATGCAAAAGCTTACAAGGGAAGTTAAAGAGTCTTTTGGTCAAAGATGAACATCAGTACAGATGGAATCTTAATAATTTGAATCCTGTGAAATAGTTTAAATTCTAGCATTCCCCTTTATATTTCAGAAAAATTTAATGAGTTGCATTTGGATAGTGCTAGGAAATCAATTCATTCTCTCTTTTTCAGATATTCATTTTTACTTGTAAAGCATGGTTGCAGGATGAGAAGGAGAGACATAAAGAGAGATCTTTCATCTTCTATTTCATTACCCTTATGGTTTCCTCAGCTGGAGCAGAGCTGGTCCAAAGCCAGGAGCCTGGAGCATGTTCCATGTCTCCCACATGTGTTTACAGGCCCATAGTTGGGCCATTTTCAGCTGCCACTCAAATCAATGCTGACATGTAGAGGCTTAAACCTTCTATGGCACAGCACCAGCACAATCAACTCATTAACTTGAAAACTGGTAAATACAGAGAAATAATCATGTATTCATTTTTTTTTTCTAAGAGAAATCAGCTAATGCAGAATGTAGACTACTGAGGATATCGGTGAATTGTTACTTGTTTTTTTCCTCTGAAGATTTATTTATTTTTATTTGTAAGGCAGACTTACAGAGAAAAGGAGAGATAGTGAGAGTTGGTCTTCCATCCTCTGGTTCAGTCTTCAGATGACAACAGCCAGAGCTGAGCCAATTTGAAGCCAGGAAGCAGGGGCCTCCATTTGGGTTGAGGATCCCAAGGTCTTGAGGGGCCTTTGGCTGCTTTCCCAGGTCAGAAGCAGAGAACTGAATGTGAGGTGGAGCAGCCAGAAAAGGTGCAGCAACCTGAACATGAACCAAATCACATATAGGATGCTGGTTCCACAAGGTAGAACATTGCCCTTTTGCACTTGGCCATGATATGCCAAAGTTGTGCTCTCCAAAAGAATTTTATCATTAATAAGAACAAAATGACATACTTACAAATGAAATTATACATCCTCTGTGATTTGCTTTAAAATAATATTTTAGTACAGTGGATAGGTATATTAAATGAAATACGATGCAGCCTAATTGATACTTGTTGAGACAAAAAAGGTATAATAAGGACTCATTACATGTTCTCTCAGCAATTATATTTTTCAATGATGAGCTTCATGAAATGTGATGTAAAAATGTTAAGAATTTTTGTTGAAGTTACACTGCATATTCCAGTTCAAAACTGTTTCTCAACTTACTATGCAAAATCTCTAATCTCTAAATTTTGAGAGGTTTATTCCCATGTAAAGTCTATCTTTTTCCCTCTCCTTTCCCACATTCATTTCCTGTGCCCACAATGCCTTTTTCTCAGAACAGATTCTGCAAATTTCTTGAATTGTTTTTTTTTTCCTTCAGCCAAAAATTATTTTCTGAATATATATACTCTCATATCTATTTATTTATGGCTATTCTTAGTGTGACTTTATAAAATTCTTTTTAAAATGTTTTATTTATTTATTTATTTGAGCAACAAAGTTATGGAGAGTGTAAGAGGGGAGACAGAGAGACCTCTCTCTGCTTTTTTCCCCCTCAAATGACCACAATGGTCAGAGCTGAGTCCATCACAAGCCAAGAGCTGGGAGCTTCTTCAGGATCTTCCACATGTGTGCAAGGGCCCAAGCACGTGGGCCATCCTCTGCTTTCTCAGGTACATATGCAGGGAGTAGAATTGAAACTGAAGCAGCCAGGAATTGAACCAATGTCCATGTGGGATGCCCACAATGCAGGCAATTGTTTTACTTGGTATGTCACAGTGCTGAAGGCAATGCTCTTGCTTTTAATAGACATTGTATATACATCCAATAGGTACCAGCTGAAAATAAGTTGTGTCCAAGGTTTTGGAAGGAATAAGATGCATGCTAATATCTGTGTAATTTCTAAGGCACTACAATTTAATCCTGACAATTTCATAAAAAAAGAATTCACTTTCTTTTTCAATGTAAAATTCTAGGTTGTACAGATTTAAGCATTTGAGAAGAAATAACTTTTTTAAGACTTATTTTTATTAGAAAAAAATTACAACAAGAAGGAAAGGCAAAAATATCTTCCACCCCTTGTTTCCTATTCTGATTATTCACAATGGACTGAGCTGAACTGATCCAAAACCAGGAACTGGGGGCCTTCTTGTCTTCCACACGGGTACAGGGTCCCAAGGATCTGGGCCATCCTCCTCTGCCTTCCCATGCCTTAAGCAGAGAGGTGGATGGGAAGTGGAACAGACAAGACACAAATCAGTGCCTATATGGGATGCTACACTTGACATGGTAGGATTAGCCAGTTGAGCAGTCACACCAGGTCCTAACTTTTGGTCTTAAATGAATTCACATACCTGTTGAATGCATTGTTCTAACTGCCGCATAATTGAATCTTTGAGAAAAAAAAATGACCTTTGGTTTTAAGGAGGGGAATTCACATACAAGTGCCCTAAAACACTGACTCATGGAGCAGTTAGGTCAAGTCTATGTTTAAATCCCGGTGATTCCCAGGTTTTTGCTCACTGCACAAGTGGTGAAGCTATTAACTAAAGCATGGTAAAGTGGAGTGTAAGTAATGAGTTTAAGAAATGTCATGTTGAGTCGAAAGTTCCTGTTAGACATCCATGTGGAGGGAGGCAGTGACTGTGGGTGCCATGAATGTGACCTTGTAGTGTAGGATGAAAAGCAAGGATCAGATCTGAGCTATATGATCTTTGAAGCCCAGAGGAAGACTAAGCAGAATTTAATGAGATCTGGTGAGCTGGAATTCAGGGGAGACGTTTTGTAATATGAATGGAAACACTAAATGTGGGAAGGAGACAAAGAAACAAAAATACCACAACCGAAAAGCCATTATGCTGGTATGTGTCTAAGAATGTACAGATAGCTAGAAAGGGAGTGAATAAAGATCTCCCTCCTCCGCTTCTGATTAGGGACAAAACGGCCATTGGTGTGGAGCTATACTATTTTATTACTCTATCTTTGATTAATCCGGTGATGCCTTTTTCTATTATATTGGAAACAAAATCAAAGTTTTGAGTAATTGTATTCTCTGACCACTCTTTAGCACCGTTGACTTTGTTTTTAATTCTCTGCCTTTTAAAATCTTCCTTAAATATTCATTATCTTGGCCTCTCCACAGGAGTTCTGTTTTGGTTGTTCTCAACTGAATTCCTCACATTAACATCACAGCCATGGCTGCTTCTTTTTTTTTTTTAAGGTTTATTTCTTTTTATTGGAAAGCCAGATATACAGAGAGGAGGAGAGACAGAGAAGATCTTCTGTCCGATGGTTCTCTCCCCAAGTGTCCGCAATGGCTGGAGCTGAGACGATCCAAAGCCAGGAGCCAGGAGCTCTTCCAGGTCTCCCACACGGGTGAAGGGTCCCAAGGCTTTGGGCCGTCCTCAACTGCTTTGCCAGGCCACAAGCAGGGAGCTGGATGGGAAGCAGGGCGGCAGGGATTAGAACCAGCAACCATATGGGATCGAGGCACGTGCAGTGCGAGGATTAACTACTATGCTATCATGCCAGGCCCCATGGCTTCTTTTAGTAAGACAAATAATACGAATTATAATCAATTCCAGGAAATGTGTTTTCTTGTTATCTTCAGGATGAGATCTAATTGAAAAAGCAAGAAGAAAATAACGTTCCTTGCATGTTACAGTGCAAGACAGTGTGCTAGATATTTTATATGGCATAACATGTACTCTGTGAGATAGAAGTCCTTTGTTGACATATTGGGAGATGAAGTCTCAGAGACCTGAACAATAATACCAAATATTTATTAAGCACAACATTGTTCCAAATGCCTTATTTATTTTGCTTTAGAATCTCCACATTCTTATGAAGCAGCCTCTCTATTATTCCTCCACTTTATTATTGAAGAAACCGAAGTAAAGATTGAGGATTGACCATAGCGTGCAAAAGGTACAATCTTAAGTGGCAGGTACCCACACTTTTATGTCATCTTATAAAATTCACTCCAAACAGTCCAGCTGCTAATCAGAATCTGAAGTTGCAAGGCAGTTCTGTGCATTTCCTAATCCTACACTCCTCAGAGCTAATGTGGAGAAGCTGATCCTTTTATGGCATAGGGTCCTTGGAAGAGCAGGGTGAACACTCAGCACATGTTGGGGCATGAACTGAATTGTGGGACTCAGGAAGAGAAGCATTGCAAACAACCTGAGTTTGGGAAGTATAGGAACCAAAATATTTATCTTTCAGAACTGCAGAGGAAATGAGGCATGATTAAATTTCTCTTCACTGTGTGACTTGTTTTTATCATCCTCTTTTCTCCTGCATGGCAGGGTCTCCTTAATTCATATCTCAGGATACAAAGTTCTCTCATTCAACAATCCTGTGAGTTAAATTGATGTTCAATAAGTGTTTGTTGAATAAGCTAGAATTTGTAACTAGCCTGGGGATAAAGACATGATTTACAAGAGATTTGCTCAATATCAAATAGTTTATAAAAGTACACCTGAAACACAATATGCATACAGATCAAATACTGTCTTTGTATTCACATAGAGACCTAAAAATATATAGCAGTAGATGTACGTGGAAGTGTGATCCTAATATTCCTTATATATTTATTCATTAATTGTTTGTGATTTAATATATTTATTATTTTGTTAGATTCCAGAGCTTCAAATTATGGTAGAACAGCCTAACATTTAATATTGGATTAATTCTGTTCTTTATTCTTAAAGTATTTGATTTGAAATATTAGCTTTTGGAGACAAAAAAGCAAAAATGATTTTCCTATTCTCTAAGGATCAGATGAGCCTTTATATTTGGTGTTTTAGATCTGGCCTTATGGAAGCTGTTGAAATATGCTCAAGTGCTATTTAGCAGTATGAATATCATTATGAGTATCAGTTTGAAAAAATCTGGTTGTTCTTTTGCACATTGTGTTCATAAAATTGATTAATTGGTGTAGACACTGCGGTGCAGCTCATTAAGCAACTTCTTGTAATGCATGTATTGCACACACGAGTGTCTGGTCAGCTGATTTCTCATCAGAAGGAGAGGATGGGGAGACATAATCCAAGTCCGAACAGAAAAAAGAAAAAGTTATCAACATCAAATAAACTGTAACACAAAAACCGTCGAAACAGAAAAAGAAGGGTGCCGCATTATGATTAAGGGATCAATTTGAATATATTGCTGTAGTAAATATATGCACCCAATGCCAGGGCGCCTGGCTATTTAAACAGTTGATAGTGACTGCACAGGGGCACAAGGACTTCCACTTCGATGGTAGTGCTTGACTTCAACACCCAGATAAATCGGACAATCAATCAACAAAGGAACAACAGAATTAGTTGATAGTAGGGACCAAACTGCCCCATTGACATCTGAGAGCTGTCATCTCACAGCAACAAAGTGTATGTTTTCTCCATCTAAGCTCGGAACATTCTGTAGGACAGACAATATGTTGGATCATGAAGAAAAATCACAAAAATAAAAATCGTAGCATGTATTATTTCTTTTTAAAAAGATTTATTTATTTTTATTGGAAAGTCAGATATACAGAGATTAGGGATGATGGAGAGGAAGATCTTCCAGCCTCAGCGACCAGAGCTGAGCCAATCCAAAGCAATGAGCCATTAGCTTCTTCCGTGTCCCATGCAGGTGCGGAGTTCCAAGGCTTTGGGCCATCCTCCACTGCTTTCCCAAGTCACAAGCAGGGAGCTGGATGGGAAGTGGGGCCATTAGGACAGGAACTATATGGGATCCCGATGAGTGCAAGGTGAAGTGTTTGGCCACTAGGCTACTGCGCTGGATACAGCATGTATGGTTTTTTACCACAATGAAATGAAGTTTAAAATGAATAACTTCAGAAGCTCTAGAAAATTTTCACACACATACAGACTGGACAATATATTCTTGAATGAGCAGTAGGTCATAAAAGAAATGAGAAGGGTAAACATAAAACATCCCTGAAATCCAGCAATGATTCCACAACATATCATGGGATATAAGAAAAGCAAGGTTAAGAAGAAGTGAGTTTGTGCCTACATCAAGAAATTGCTGAAGAAAGATAACAGTACAAACCCAAAGTTAGTACTCGGAAAGCATTTAATTAAAGAATGATTATCTCAATAGATACAAAGATAACATTTAACGAAACAGAACGCATTTTCAAGACAAACATCTTAAGCAAACTAGATATACAATTATTCCTTAACACGATCAAGGCAATACATAAAAAACACGCAGCTAGCTTCATCCTGAAGCCTTAAAAGTTGGAAGCATTTCCACTAAGTTTGTGAATCAGATAAAGATATCCAGTTTCTCTTTTCAACTTAAAACAGTTCTGGAACTTTTAGACACACATTAGGTAATAAAAAGCATTAAAAGAATGCAAATTGGAAAGGAGGAAATCAAATTTTCCTTGTTTTCAAAAGACATAAACCTATAGGTAGGGAAATCAAAAGACTCTGTTAAGAGATAATTCGCACTTGTAAGAGATTTTGGTGAAGTTGCAGGATAAAAAAAACTACCCAAGAAAATCTGTATGCTGTGTATAAATGGACAATACCAAGGCTGAGAAGCAACATATAAGGATGGTACAAAAATTTTGTTAATAGTGCAAAAATTAAATACTCAGATATAAATCTAACCAGTGAATAACATATCTATATTTTAAATAAAATATTTTAAAAAATGAAGAAGACAAAAAGTGGAAAAATGTTTACATGTTTGTGGAGAACAGTTTGTGTTATTATAATGTCCTTACTGCTCAAAGCAATTTACAAATTCACTGTAATCTCAATCAAAATAGCAACAAAATTCTTCTAAAAACTAGGGTAACTGATGCTGAAATTCATGTGGAAACACGAGAAACCTCTAACAGCTAAATTAATGTTACCAAAAAACAGTGCAGGAGGCATTAGAATACAAGATTTCAGGACTTACTACCATCTAGTACTGGCACAAAAATAGATATGTAGACCCATGCAGCATAATGGAAACTACAGAAAACAATCCATGCATTCACAATCAACTGGTCTGTAACAGATGAGCTAGAATCAGTCTGAGAAAGAGGATAGTCTCTTCAACAAATGGTTATGGGAAAATTGAACCTCCACATAGAGCAATATGAAATAGTGTCCCTAACTTACACGTTACACAAAAATAAACTGAAAATGGATCATGATTCTTAATCTGCAACCTGATGCTGTCACATTACCGGAGGGAAATGCGGGAAGGAACTCTGAAAGGCATTGGCATATTTCAGAAACGTCATGGGAAAGACTTCATGAGCACAGAGAATGAAAAGATAAACAGGTGGGGTTGTCTCACGCTAAGAAGCTTCTCCATTGCAAAGGAATTCCTGAAAGGAAAATACAGCTGACAGAATTAGAGAAAATGCTGCAATCCATGCAACTGATACAATATTAATACCCAGCTTCTATAAAGAGCTCAACAAATTAGCAACAACAATACAAACAATTAGCTTGAGAAGTGAGGAACAGATGTGGACAGGTATTTTTTTCAAAGGATGAAATCCAAATGTCCAACAGAAATATGAAAAAAAAAATTGCTTAGGATCGCTAAAGTCAATCATCAGAGAAATTCAAATCAGACAAATTCAGATAAAAACCACAGTGAGGTTTCACCTTACTCCAGTTGGGGTGGTGGTTATCATACAGAAATGAGAAATAAATAAGTGTTGGCAAGGATGGGGAGGGAAATGTGCTCCGATTCACTGTTGGTTGGAATGTAAAGTAGTGTAGCCATTGTGGAGAACAAAACCACAATCTCACAGAAACCCTAGCATAGATCTACTGTATAACTTAGCCATACCGCTGTTAGGAATTTACTCAAAGGTGATGAAAGCAGCATACGAAAGCATAATCTGCACTCCCATCTTTATAGCACCTCAGTTCACATGAGTTAGGAAGTCAACCCAGATGTGCATTAATTAATAATTGGATAAAAATGTGGTACATATATACTAGGGAATACTGCTCAGCCATATACATGAATAAAATCCGGACCTTTGCAACCATGTGAGTATAAGTGGTACAATTATACTACATTAAATAAGCCAGTCCCAATGAGACAAATATGATGTATTTTCCATGATCTGTGCTAGTAGTCAGAATGCCAAATAATGTAATCTACATGAATAAAATTGACATTTTAAGATTTAATTATTTTATAGCCACATAGTCTATATGTTTGCATAACAGTGTTTTTGCTTCTTTATTTACTTACCAATTATTTAATTGTTGGAGGGTTAAGTTTATTCTTTTGAATGAACTTAAAGTAGGCCACTGTAAAAACTAAAAAATAATAAATACACAAAGAGGAGGAGATGTGGGGAAGCAGGTAGGAGGCACAGTTGGGTGGGAAGAATCATGCTCCTAAATCTGTATTGTGAAATACATGAAATTTGCTCATCATATATAAATAAAATAATACAAAAAATAGGAAAAAATGCTTCAGGAGCTTCAGGAGCCAAATCCTACCTGCATTGCTGATCCAACTTCTTCCTAATTGCACACATGAGAGTCAGTAAATGATGCTCTGAATATTTTAGTTCTTGCCATCTGTGTAGGAATTTCTGACTCCTGGGTTTACCTGATCCAGTTTTGGCTGTTTGGCCATTTCAAGAAGGAGCCAGAAAATGAAGATTCATTCTCTCTGTCTCTCTTTCTCTTTCTTCCCCTGTCACTATATTAAGTACACTTCTAAGTCTTAGTGCACAGCTATTCAGAATTGCCCAGATATTGTTTTTAAATCGTTCAGAGAACAGGAAATATTTTTTGTTTGTTTTTGTGTTTTAACTTTCAGCCAGGAAAGAATTAGGAAAGGCCATTTCTGAAAACGTGGCAGGCTTGGGCTTTTGGTTTCATAACCCAACATGTTGTGCTGCGTCAGCAGGTTATTGAGAAGATAATACTGTGTCTTTATAGTATAGTATTTTTAAATGCTTGCTTTAACTTTATGTAACATTTTAGCTTGGTTCTTTATCTTTTTCCTTTCCCTAAATTCTTTGTATAGTAATTTTTAATCTTTGATGTGAAGAAAGTATCATAGTCTTCCATACTTTCATATATAAATCTTTATATGTATATACATGCAACATTTTATGTGTAGTTTTAGAGTATCTGATGATCCAAGATTCATTATTTAACCTTAAAGCCAAATTCAAGTATCTGAAGTCTTAGGACATTAGATTAGGAGAAATCAATCAATCATTCTGTGCTTCTGATAACACACCATTCATATCTTATCTCTCTTGCTGTCATGTTGTATTTACCTTTTCTGTTCTGGATAGACTCTCTCTCTCTTTTCCCATTGTGTATCAATCACACAGAACAAAATAGAGGCAATGTATGTTGCCCTTAGAGATTCATTAAGTAATTGAATGGATTAGAGTGATCTGTAAAATTCCATGGGAATAAGTGCCAGTTCTGTTTGTACTGGCTATTATGTACCCAGCTCCTAACAGTGCCTGGCACGTCTAGGGGATTTTGTAAATAATTGTTTTGTGAACACTGAGAGACTTATTTCTATTCATTCGAAGTGATTGGCTGTAGATGTTTTGTGAGATTTTGTGGCCATGTGTAGGGGGTTTTATGCCAACACAATCTTTGATGCAAAACTTCAAAAAGTAGTCCCGATTTTTCAGACTTAGTTTTGTGGATTCATTCTTTGTATCCTTAGCTCCATTTTCTCTACCCACCCTACAATCCATTACTCAATATCTTATATTCCATACACTAATTCTCCTTTATATATTCCATTGGCTCTCAACTCCATGCCTTGTGTCTTGGCTTAGTTTTGAATGTATTTTTGCCACGTAATGCACAGTTCTTGAGCATGTACATTGAGGCCAGGTATTAGGCAAGCCGCTATTACACAGGTTGAGGACTCGCCCACCTTTCCTGTATGGAGTTCATTTCAAAAAAAGGAAATGAAATACAAGCAGAACATTATTGTGTAATAATTTAAGTCATAATATTGGGGGAAAATATTACGACAGGGACGGTAAATTCTTCATGCATGTTCCTGTATTTCTCACCCGGATCCCACTCCTACATAATTTCTACCAATAATCTGTTTAACTTTTAAAGATTCAGTCTGAATCTCCGTTGTTAAGTTTTTCCAAGTGCTTACTCTTTGGTCTTCTCACACTTTTGTGCCCCAGTATGTCTTTCATTGTATTTGTTGCAGTTATCTGCTAGGCAGTTTATACAAATGAATTAGGCACCATGTCCTTTCCTTTTTACATAATTCTTATTGTATATTTCTCAAATGAAAATACTCATCTTTATGATGTCATAAGATTGCTTCACTTGTACCCTTTGAAGCCCCCACATCATTTATTTGTGCTCAAAAATCTCAAAATCATTTCTTGTGCTGTTCGTTACCTATTTGTTGCAGTCAGTTGCCATGGTGATCGTTGTGTGGTTGTAAAGTTGCTCTTCTATTTGACCTCTCTTTTTTGAATTCAGAATGAGGAAGTGATGGGTCACCTTGATGGATTGTAGCTTTTCTCGTCAGGCAAGTGCTTGCTCCATTGCTGAAATCCACTTACTGTTAAATAATGTCTTGTATGTGGAAACATTTTTCTATACTTAGGTCATCTAGCCCTTTTACATGATTGTTTTCTTCTGGAATTCACACAAAAGATTGTGACATCACCATAAAATTTGCTGGACTTATTTGAAATATTAGTTTGTGTTTGTCAGGTACATTTGCAAGAGGTAGAAGAAAATGGGACTAGAAAGAGAAGGAATGTGAGAAGGAGCGAGAGAGAAAGCGAGAGCACTAGCTAGGTTTTAGAGGCTAGAACTGATGAATGTTGACAATTCAATATTAGCCTAAAACTACTCCCACAATACATGTGAACATTGGCATGTAAAATATTTCCTTTCTTTTCTTTCTAAACTGCTATAAGCCTGGAAGGTTTAAAGCAGCTGACAAGTTCTTTTCAGCACATTGTTAAAAAATGATTATTAATGGACAATTAGGTAATAATGACCGATTTATCATCTGAAAAGTGTTTTTCCAGTTTACACTGATTGGACAAATTAACCTGATTTAAATGGTATGGCTGCATGAATACTATTAACACTGAGACTGGTTTCCCCATGGCACAGGTTGAGAGCCACCTGACCGAGTTAGGACACATGGATCTGGTGTGGTAGTTCAGTGGCTAAATCCTTGGTGGGCATGTGCCACTTCCCCTCTAGCTCCCTGGGAAAGCAGTAGAGAATGTTTCAAAGCTTTGGGACCCCACACATGTGTTGGAGACCTGGAAGAGGCTCCTGGCTTTGAATTGGCTCAGTTCTGGCTGTTGCGGCCACTTGGAGAGGGAGCCAATGGGGAGGTCTTTTTCTCTGTCTCTCCTCTCTGTAAGTCTGCCTTTCCAAGAAAAATAAATATATATTTTTTTAAAAAAGAAAGTGTTTAAGAATTAGGAGACAGTATCAGCTGTGGTCTTCCCCTTTTACTTATGGAATTCTTTAATTACTGGAGGATTAAGCTTGTGATTATGAGGTAAATGGAAATTTTGATATCCCCTAAGTGAAAAAGAAAAATAAGAAGGAGGAGGGTGGCTTGGAGGAAGTAGAAGTTCTATTATGGTCATAAAATTGTGTGTATGAGATGCATAGAATCAATTATATTTACATGGATCAATTGATTTTAAAAATGTCAAGGATTTTGAAACAAGTAAAATAAGTTCCCATTGCAGCTTCCGTACTGCCTTGCACTCTTACACCACAGTGGCTTAACCTCACGGGCCTTTGTTCTCTCACCTCTAATATTAAAGCATTATAAGCTTCATAACTGGGATGAAGATGATGAGAGGTAATAAAATATATGTTAAGTGCGTGGCTCAATAAGATTTTTACAACCTCAATTCCCTGATGAGTATGTGTTGGTTTTCAGAACCTAGGGCGAGGGCTCTACTTAGCCATTTGGAAAACTGAGTTTCAGATTTGTATTGTGATGTCTAGAATATGCCTTTGTTTCGTTCTTTTTCCATTTGTGCAGCTAGAGCATATTTATTGTACATCACTGCTATTAAAGAATATGTAGGGGGAAAGAGAAAAAAAATTTTTTTTATATTCATGATAGAGTTCCACAGGCTCAGAGTTTCCCTTTTCACCTGCCCCACTTTTGAGCTGTTTAAACGAACAGTGCCCCAAGAATGAAAAGCAGTTCCAAAGATGTTTGAACTTAATTTAAGCAAAATCCGATGAAAATTAATCGTAGGATCAGAGATTTGTTTTTGCCATTATACTTTTTGCTAATGCAAGGGTTTTGATTGTTTTGCTAATGTGACAAATGACCAAAAGTACTGCCTGTTCCAACAGAGGAAACATTGCTAACATGGATTAAACTGTGCACACACCAGCATCCTCTTCATCATCTCCATGAGGCTAAACTTCAGTGCTACTGTTGAAAGACATTCCCTGCAACAAAGACTTTCTAAATATGCATCTGAGTGTAACACTCACATTTCAAAATGCATAATTAGAAACTGGAATAAAATAAAATAATTAAACTTGAATCAAAGATTAAGTATGTGAGTACAGAAAATTTAAAATACAAGTCAGTAGTAGAATCCCAGAAGTTTAAGCACTTGAAGGGTCTTAAAAATAGTATCATTGATTTTTATCATTGAAGATGTTTAAAAGAAAGCTAAGATTTTTCTCAAAATGTAAATGTTTTTCATATATTTTGTTCTTAGAGGATAAACTGAAAAGTTTTCTCCAAAAACAGAAGACAAAACAGCATAGCCTGTTAGTAAAGTTAAGGGATGAAAATAGAACTCTAGATATTGTAAAGGATATTTTCATATCAATTTTTTAAAATAGCTGAATTATCTGAAATATAATTTGAGAACAGAAACAAGTTCCTTGGTCATAATAAGGTTAATAAAAAATTATTTAGCTTTTAGATTTTGGGTCTGTAATTCTCAATTGTGAAAATGTGATGAAATAGAGAGCTGTTTGGAAATGACAGACGGAGTCAACAGGATGATTGAGAGTGCCAAAAACAGCCATCTCAATTGAGTCCTGGGTTATCAGATCGTGTGACCAGATTCTTGAATTCATATAATCAATGAAAAAAATGCAGAAAAAAAGTAACTTTTCTAAATTGCAGAGTTTTCAGTTGCTCTAATTTACTTAGTCCTTATTGTATTGCTTCACTATCGACATGAGCTTTTGAGAATTCCAATACCGGAACCTGAAATGAAAGATCTTTGCTTCTGTAGTCATGTAACTTCAGAATTCTAATGAATCCTTTACAGAAAAGAGCTATGTATTCTTTTTTGAAACATTATCCAACACTTGACCAAGATAATTTTGTAGGAAGTTACATACCTATATTTATAAGTTCACTGCAAATGTGTTTGTGTGTGTGTGTATGTGTGTGTATATATATATATATATATATATATATATATGCATATGGCCACCATTTCATATCCTGGATGCTTCACTGCTAATCCTGATGATGGCATGAAAAAGCAGCAGCAGATGGCCCAAGTGTTTGGGCCCCTGTTACCCATTTGGGAGACCTTGATGAGGTTCCTGGCTTCGGCCATAGCTATTTCTAATAGTTGCATCTTTCTCTCTCTCTCTTTCTCTAACTCTGATGTTACAAATTTAAAATCTCTTTTTAACGAAAAATAAACTATTTTGTTTTACTTCCTCAAGGGTTGTCATAAAATAGAAGATTTTCATAACGTTATGCCAGATGGCATGAAATTGAATTTTGTCATTGCTTTGATTTCAAATAATGGCAATTACACCTGTGTGGTAACATATCCTGAAAATGGACGTACCTTTCATCTCACCAGGACTCTTACTGTAAAGGTGGTAGGTAAGCATGATTTGTATTAAGTATACGCAGCAAATGCATGATGATTTTGTTCAAGCTCTCAATATTTTTTCACATACAGATATGTATGCATTATATGAAAATAGGCAATGCTTTTAATCCATGGTGTTATCACTTGAGGCCTGCAGCAATTCCATGTGTCTAGTATCAATTCAATAATACATCAGCCGAATAAATCTGCAAGTGACTGATACAAAGGAAATTTGGGAAAAGAATGCTAGGCATATCTTTGTTTAAATTATATTACTGTCACTTATTAATAGCATGACTTTAATTAAGGTTCTAGTGCCCTTATCTTTACACTTGGACCAACACTATTACTCAGGAAAATTCCGAATATTAAACATAGCGTATTGTGTGAATGCAGTTCTGAGCAAGAGATAGAGAATGTATGAATGGTAGTTAAGTGTATTGTTGAAAAAGTGTCCTACATGGTTTCATTAAGCTCTATTTTTGTGGAAGCCAAAACTCCTGTTGCTGTCACTGAAGGTGCTTACCGGCAGCATTCCAATTTCTGTACTGATGGGATAGGGTGTGAGAGGCTAGAGAAGTGGAAAGGACAGGGCCTGTGCAGAGCCCAAAAACTCTGTCACCAGATAGCTTCAGATCTAGTGACAGGATATGTGGCTACGTGCATTGTGTTAAAAGTGATAATAGCATAGGAGAATAATACCATGCCATATCCATATTTTGACAGGACTCACAGTCCTACTAACAATGAGATTCGGACAGAAAGTTAACTTTTTGATATAACTCCTTGGATAGTAGACTTAATTCTGAATCTTGGGGTTTCTCTGTCCAGAGCTTTTTGAGATATTGGCCAATGACAAATTACAAAAATATTACAGTTACAAAACTATAGTGCCAATTACAAATATAGGGGCCAATGTGATGGCTTAGTATACTAATACCACACCTCCAGTGATGTCATCCCATTTTGGCACTGTCCCTAGTCTCGACTGTTCCCCTTCTGATCCAGCTCCCTGGTTATTGCCTGAGAAAGCAGTGGAGGGTGGCTCCAATTCCTGGGTCTCTGCACCTGTGTGGGAGACTCAGAAGAAAATCTTGGCTGTCAGCTTTGGAATGGCCAAGTTGTAACCATGTGGCCATTTCAGGGATGTACCAGTGAATGAAAGATTTATCTCTTGATCTCTCTCTCACTGTAACTCTGACTTTCAAGTATAAAATAAGTAAATCTTAAATCACAAAAATAAATGGCTTTGTCATAGTCAGAAAGTTCAAACCCATCAATTAATGCTAAGTGAAAGATTAATGAGGAAGAAAATAACTGAATACATTTTGTGTCTAATGTGAATGGACTTTGGAGGCCAAATGAGTTACCCAACTTTATATTCAGCTGTGTGTGTGTGTGTGTGTGTGTTGATACAACTATAGACTCACATACTTAAGTTCACCCATTTTTGGAAAGGTAAGAGGAGGAATGCTTGGTCACCTAGTTTATAGTTGTAAAAGTAAGTAAACACAGGTGGAGAAGGAGAGGCTTACCGTCTAATGCAATCAAACTTATACATTATACCACAAATCTAAACCATGAGATGTGTTTTATGATTCTTCATTTTATAGTTAAACAAAATTAGCTTCCTAACAATTACATTAAAACTTAGACTCTAAGAGTTTGTAGACAGCCTGAGCAGGCTCTGACCTTGCTCGGAATGTTTATTGCTCCCTACACTGAAAGCCTCTTCAACCTATTGTTTTTCCAATATAGAGGAGCAGAAATCCTGTTGATACAATTCAGCTGGTAACTTGACCTGAAGTATACTTATATGAACTTGAATTGCTTTAACAATATGAGTTTTGATTTTACCATTTATGTATTCATTAACTTAATATTTATTTAACCATGTCTAATACTAGATATTCTGGAAATAATGGGGAGAAATCGCTAGACAACATATAACAAAAATATGAAAACAATTGTAGTGTAGTTTGATATTTCTATCTCACACAGGCTTAGTTTGATATCTCTATCTCACACAAGCTTTGAAAAGCAAGAAAAGTATACTTAATAATGTGTGCTTAAAGGTGGAGGATATCATAGAGCCTTGATAAAGGATAATCTATCTTTGTGCTCAAAATATCCGATCACAAGCATAAAATACATAACAAGTTTCTAATTCTTTCTAGGTACAAATTACATGTTCTACAATACAGTTGAGTTTAATACTATCAGTTATCTCATCGCCCACACTGCCCTGCCCCTCGTAGAGTGCAGTCCTTTAAGACTACCATAACCCTGCCTGATATGCCAGTCTCGTGCAGTGTTTCCCGAGGTTATCCATGCATCTGCCTGACTCGTCTACAAGTCAGTTTCCTACAACTCCCTCTTCAGGTTCAGTGATGTTCTGGAATCACAGAAGATTCCATAAACTCCTTATTATATGAGCGAGTTTATTACAAAGGCTTCACATGGGGCAGGGAGGGAAATAGTGCACAGGGGTAATACAGAAAGGTTTTGAGTGTAGCAGTTCACTTCTTCTGAAGTTGAAATGCCATAACTTCATGGCTTGTATTTGTCTTCACCAACTCTGCAGTTCTCCGACAGCATTTGTAAGGGATTTTATAGATTCATTTCGTAGGCAAGACTGATTAAGCAGTGGCATTGGTAATTGACTCAGTCGCCCGACTGTTCACTCCATGGAATTTAGGGAGTGAGCTCACAATTCTAAATCGTGTACTGATTTTTATTTCTGGCCACCTGCCCTCTCCTCCTGGAGACTACAGCCCCAGTCATCTCATTAGAACACACCACTCCAGAGACTCTAGGGGTCATAAAAGCACTCATGGCAGGAGATGCAGCCAAATATGACAAATGCTGCTGCTGCTGCCTCTATCATTTGGGAAATTAGGTGAATTTTAGGAGCCTGGAGCAGAGCAAATATGTATTTTTTAATATATATCTCACTTACCTTAGTTCATATAACTAAAGTGCACTAATTAAACAAAAATAGAATTAAGGGATTTCTTTTTAAAAATATTTACTTATTAAATTGGAAGGCAAATTAACAGAGAAGGAGAGACAGAGTCCTTCCATCCATGAGGTCACTCCCCACAAGGGCCAACCTGAGCCTATCTGAAGCCAGGAGCTAGAGCTTCTTATGAGTCTCTGTTTTGCATCCAGGGTCACACGGACTTGGACCATCTTCTGTTGCCATCAAAAGGGAACTAGATGGGAATGGAGCAGCTGGGATGTGAACCGGATCCCTTATGTGGCACCACAATGAGCAGAATAGCTTGTTGAGCCACTGTGCTGGCCTCAAATTAAGAGATTTCTTAAAAGGACTTAGAAAATCATGCCAGGAAATTGGAAACGGGTTCACAGAAAAGCATGTTCTTGAGTAAGACTCATTTATTTGATGAACCCCTGTTTTATTTCCTCTCTTTCACAGGCTCTCCAAAAGATGCAATGCCTCCTCAGATCCATTCACCCAATGAACGTGTGGTGTATGAAATAGAACCAGGTAACTAACTACAGACATGACTCTGAATCTCAGCTATATTTTCCCTTTTTTTTTTTTTTTTTTTTTTTGAGGGCGAAGGCAGCTTTTATTGCTTCTCATGGGGAGGGCGGGGAGGAGCGCTTCCTCAAGGCACCCCCAACCTAAGGCAGGCATGGGTGCACCCCCGGAGGGCCAGAGGAGCCAGAAGGTCCTTTCAGAAAGGGCCCTCTCTCGAGTGGTCCACCGTCCGGGTCCGGACTGCAGCTCCAGCACCCACGGAGGGAAGCACCTTTGGAGGTATGTGCTGGTGCTGACAAGGAGGGAGGGAGGGAGGCAGACACCATGAGCAGAGCAGCAGAGGACCAGAAGGTTGCCAGCCCCCACCCTGACCGGCGCCTGATCCTTCAAGGCCTGGATGGTGTGACTTTTGGCCCAGAAGACCTTGCTCGCTGGGACAGCTGGCCGTTTAAAAGTCTCAAACTGCGACTCTTCACCAGCTGTCCGCTTGTCCTCTGGGCTGTTGCGCATGTGGCTCTGGCTGGCTTCTGGGGGTGGGAGGCGGGGCTCATCACTGGTAGGGCAAGTGACCCCGGGAATGGTGGGCAGGTCCTTTGCAAGCGTCTGGATTAGTGGGGAGTTCCGACACTCCATCAGGAATTTCTGGTCATAGATGATCCTGGTGCCTCCCGTGTGGGGATGAAGAGCATGCCCCCAGGGGTGGTGCTGTAGTCCCCAGGCGGCAGCTGCACGCCATCCCTCAACACCACCTGGCGAGTGGCAGGGATGGCCAGCTGGGGGTCCAGCTGTAGCTGCTGGCCCCAGACTTGGTCCGCTGCATACCACACGGCCACCCTCCCGCCGCCCTCGCTGCAACAGCCTATTTTCTTATTTATAAGATGTTAAAATGTCAGTTTACTTAGTGCAAGATGATGCAAAGCTACTATAAAGACATACACAGATTGAAACTGAAGTGTTTTTAGAAACCAAGGCAGCTCTGAGGCTTAGCTGCTTTCTCAATCTCAAGGAGAGCTGCACAGGTGTTTTTGTTTTGTTTCTCACTTTCAGCATCTGCTCTCTTCCACTGCTCTCATTCTCTCCCTTAGGGATTGCTGTTCAAGAAAGTGTTAGTTTGCACGGGGCATTGTCTTTTAGGGCAGCTACAGCTACAGAAGACATCTTCTAGACTCCTTCATGATGAAAGAGCAGGGTGGAGCCTAGATCACATCTGAGAATTAGGCAGCATCTGATTGAGCTGGTACACATGGATTCAGAGTTTAGCCACGTGCTTGCTATGGGCCTCTGGGTAACTTTTTCATTCCTGGCAATAATCAGTTATTACCACAACTGACGGTTTGTTCCTCAGACTCAAATCTGCCTGTGATTAAATACATTGACAACCATGTTAAACTTTATCATTTTTTGTACTGTATCCTTTGTAATAATTTCACTATAGGTACAATACAAGGTTTAGAGAACAGCAATACCAAAAACAAAAATAAATTTACAAATTAGATTTTGCTTGAAAAAACAAAGAGGGCCTTACATGGTAGCCTAGTGGCTAAAATCCTCACTTTGCATGTGCCCGGATTCCATATGGGCACCGGTTCTAATCCTGGCAGCTCCACATCCCATCCACTCCCTGCTTGGGGCCTGAGGAAGCAGTCGAGGACAGCCCAAAGCGTTGGGACCTTGCACCTGTGTAGGAGAACCGGTAGAGGCTCGGGGCTCCTGGCTTTGAATCAGTGCAGCTCCAGCCATTGCACCTGCTTGTGGAGTGAATCAATGGATGGAAGATCTTTCTCTCTGTCTCTCCTCTTCTCTGTATACCTGACTTTACAATAAAAACAAACTCAAATAAATCTTTAAAAAGCTAGGCAACACACTAAGGGATCTGCTAAAGTCAATGGAACCGCATTTCTAGAATTAGCTGTGAAGTGGTATAGTAATATGAACATTCTTAATAGAATTGCAGTAACTCCTTATTAATGACCTAATTGTCTTTTATTTACCTCTCATATGCTTTCAAAAAATCCTCACAGCGTTCAACCTATGTTCCTTAATGTTTGTATGTATGAAACAGGAAGAGGAAAACTTAAGAATCATGCATTGGGAAGGTGGACAGGCTATAACTGCTTAAAGAGACAAACCTAAATTAAAATTAGGGTGATGATACAGTTTATCTTCCAAACTGGGCACATTTTGATACTGAAAGCAGTTGATGTGAATAACTGACCAGGCGTGTAAGCAAAACACAGCATTGTTTATGAGTAAATCTGAATGCAAAATCACTCTGGGTTGGAACCTGACATGTAACTTAGTAACAGTTCGCTCTAAGGATGCCTTAACATCTTCAAGCCTGGCCTTTTATTTACAGAGAACATGCGTTTTAAAATGCCTCCCTTGTTCTCTAAAAAAAAAAAATCTTATAAGCTCATGAGTCGGTTTAAATATTCAGCACAGGTGCTTTTAAGTTTTCAGTGAGTGTGTTGCAACTGCTATTTGTCATTAAAGTATTCTTTTCTGCAAAGAATATCCCTAAACACTTGTTCCATCTCAGAAAGGGAGTGTAAGATTTTTTGTTTGTAAGCTGTCTTAAGGTTTGTTGAATGCACTCTTGCAGAGGGAATATTTCAGGATTCCACTTCTTAGGCCAACTTTTCTGCTATGACCTCGCTGATCCTCCCTGAGCCTTTCCTTGGCTGTGCTTTGTTCTGGAAGGGAATGACAATTGAAAAGCAAAGTTTGTAGCTTGTAGCACTTTCAGCACACATGCTGCCTTTTAAAAGCATATTCACATTGCATTGATAATGGCAATTTTGGGCACTTCATGTAGCTAATGGCTTTTTTTACAAAATTAAGTTATAAGTGACATGTTTCCTTATGGTAGATCGATAAACTATTTTGACTAAACTAAGATTTTAGATCTATATAATTGTATGGTTTCTGAATAGATATAAAATAAAGTGAGTATAACCATATTAAAGTTACAAGTCATTGGATTATCTTGCTTACACCACTGTTTTTTGTTTGTTTTAGGAGAGGAGTTACTCATCCCCTGTAAAGTCTATTTTACTTTTCTAAAGGACTCACGCAATGAAGTTTGGTGGACCATCGATGGAAAAAAGCCCGATGACGTCAATCTTGATGTAACCATTAATGAAAGGTACTAGGGATTCAGCCAAGGGTCACTAACCCCTGTCCCTGAGAAACACTAATCAATGAAAATTTAAATTTTCGTTTTTTGAGCTTCATTAGTAGAGGTCAAAAGCATTATCACATATTTAGTGACAGCTTCCCAAAATTGGGATATTGCACATGTAATTTCAGAGCCACATGCTACCTGATGACTGTTAATGGAATCTAATTTGAATGCCTTGGAGCTAGGCTCCTCCCTCACACTTCCTCTACAGGGTTTGCACTGCATTGTCTTAACCCCGGAAAGATTCACACAATTTTGATACTCTCTTTGAAATAGATAAAATGCATATCCCAAGTGAATAAAAAGGAAACAGTGTAAGTTTGTGATACATGAAAGATTATTAGTGTATTTCATTCTCTTTCTCAATCCTGGAAAATATTTTTGTGCCCCAATAATTATGGATCATTTGCTGTGTTTTAATTGGCATGGATTTTCTGTCTTCTAGTTTTTAATGCACATGAATATGTGTTACATTCATAATCAACAATAACTAAAATATCAAGCAAATGCATTTATGTTCTTTAAATTGTGGTAGTAATATAGCTCATTTTAAAAATAGTAGTGTGAGTCATTTTATTGCTATGTAAACCTGACTTTGGTCCTTGAAGACAAGACTACTCTTTAAATGAATTTTACCATTGTCAAAAAGCATTTGACTCTTGGCAACAACTAATGAAAAGATTAGCAACCATCAAGCTACATAAAAAATTTGTTCCAGGACCTTAATTTTTATCACCTATGTGATTACATATTTTGAACTACTTTGTTTCTAGACCTTGCGAGATATTTTTTTCCTAATGGTGAGTTCAGATTTAGTGTAGAAAACCTAATATATTTACTGTGCTTTAGGTTTTTGGTCCCTAAGTAAGTAATTAACTGCATATGAATGACAGTGTTAGACCAGGCTTTTCAATAAAATGTGATAAATATTGTGACTGAGTAGTGTCAAATGGTTTGCGAGAGACCATTAGGAGATTCAGTCAGTTTTTGGAGGTAAAGTACTACTTGTGACATGATATAGTATCAAATGCAAGATCTGAGTTTAGAGTGTGATTAGATAGACACATAAATGGGAAGTATATTTCTAATGTGAGGAGCATCATGTTCAAAGGCAGAAATTTACAGAAACAGAAAAGATTCAAAGGTGGAAAAGTTATTCCCTAAAATTGAAGTACATTTTTTTTTTGGCAGAACGTGTTGATGCAAGGTGTAGCTGGAGGCCCCGAGGGAGAGATCGATCAGTTCAGGAGTTCTGAACGTTGTGATTCCCACACTTGTAATAATAATGAATGAATAATAGGGTAAATCGTGCTGTTCCTTTTGCTGCTATGGAAACACATTGTCCGTTTTCACAGAAGCAATAGTGTTCAGCTTCGGCTAAACCAGTCGGGGCCCTCCATCAAAGCATATGACTGACAGTAAACCAAATCCAAAGGGGAGCCTGAGTAGCCTATAGCTATTAGAGGATGATTTTCTCCTTTGAGTTAAAATCAAACATCTGTGTATTTTAATAATTTTTTTGCAAGAATTACAGAGAGAGAGAGAGAGAGAGATACAAAGAGGAGAAGGATTCTCTCTCTCTCTCTACCTCACTCCCCAAATGGCCACAATGGTCGTGATTGGGCCAGGTAAAGCCAGGAATCTAGAATTCATATAGCAGAGCCCAGACCTGAGCCATTACCCTGTGACCTCCAAGTGCATTACCTGGGCACTGCATTGGAAGTGAAGCAGCGGTGAGGTGATAATAACAGTCCTACACGAACAGTTATTTAGGATTCTTCTAGTAAGTATGCATCCATAATGCTGTTACCAGGGTCCGTAGGCAATAATACATGCCGTGTAGGCACTACTAATTTTCTGTTACAAAAAGAGAAACATAAGACATAGATTTTCTACCATGCCCCATGTATACAGCAGTAAGTGACAGTGCTAAGCAAAACTCAAATGGATTTGCACCTGTGGAATTCTGTCTTAACGAACACAGCATCCCGCCTCATTAGTTTCAGTGAAGCAAGATGTTTTGCTTTGAAGAGAAACCTATAGCAAGAATCCATGATTGGAATTTGATGTAAACAAGTCTGCAAAGTAGATGGTGAAGAGCACTGTGTCATCATTCCCTTTGTGAAACGATTGTGTTACAGTTGGTGAACACGCCTTCCCTAACTGGGGACTCTAGAATTGCTTCCTTGTCAGATTCACAAAAAGTACATCGCTTTTGAGTCTCATAAATACTTTATTTTCTTTTCTCTATTTCTAGTATAAGTTATACCAAAATAGAAGATGAAACAAGAACTCAGATTTTAAGCATCAAGAAAGTTACGGCGGAGGATCTCAAGCGCAACTATGTCTGTCATGCTAGAAATGCTAAAGGGGAAGTTGACAAAGCAGCCAAGGTGAAACAGAAAGGTAATGAATGCACTCAGTGGATGGATCAGTGAACTCCAGTTGTAATAAGTGAGTAAGGAAAAGGGAGAAGTTGAGAAGAGTAGAATTTCAGCACCTAGCACATCTCACACACGGTAATGAAAGAATTGAGTGAAAAGACGATGCAAGTTTGCATCTGTGCAAAGATGCCCAAAATCTTGTTAATTATTGTGTCAGTAATTAAGTGCCTAATTGTTGCTAAAAATTTTTAAGTGTTTAGAACAACGTGGCATAATTTTATGTCTCCTTAGTCGTAAAAATGAGAACGAAAAGAAACATTGCAGCTTAGCAAGCATATAATCAAACTTATAGAGTCTCATATAATTAATGAATTGTGCAGAACCTTTTAGAAACCATTGTTGGCTGAGTTAAAGAACCATACAAATTATCATACTACGTGACATCATACTTTGGGGATCATTCCTGAATAAATAACAGAAAGATAATCATTTGTACCTTGATATCATTGAAGGCATTATTTGTAATATTGAAGTGTATTATTAATATCCATCATCTAATTTTATGAATAAATACTTTATAAAATATGTAATTGCAGCACTCAAACAGGTTTATAATGCAGTAGCTAGCATTGATAAACAATAATCATTAAGACCACTGTTTAACCTGATGTAAAAATAATGTTTTTGTTAATGTTACTATAATTTTCTATACAAATAAAAATTATAAAGCCTTGTTGTGTGAGCTGTTGCTCTAAAAAAAGCATTTTTCCTAAATTCCATTTTGCATCTGACCCTGAACACCAAATCCTAGACTATGAGTCGCTTTGAGAAGATTTTCCAGTATTCTGGAGAAACAGAGTGAAGGGGTGATTTCCCACATATGTCTGTGTGTCATATAAACAGATGTACAAACTTATTATTCACATCAAAATGGGAAAAAAAATTGGCTCAGAATTGTTACAACAAAAAGTGGGACTTAATTTTTTTAAAAAACTGATAAACAAATAGGATCCATGCTAAAATTTTATTGCAAGGTAGAAAACAGAAAAGGTCTGAAATATATATGTCTTTTGAGTTTTAGTAGGTTTGTAAAGGAAAACGCATTGCTTCTGCTCCTTGAAACCATGGAGACAAGACTAAAGTACATATTAGCCAGCTTTCCAATGGCACTTTCTAGAAACACAGCTAAGAACTATGATTGTACTGCAGTGCATTATTTGTACCCTACAGTCAGGCAGCCTGCTGAAATCCTGATCTAGGCATCCTATGTATTTTATCCTTGGGGAAAAAAAAATCACTTAATCTCTTTTAGCCTCAGTTTTTTTATGAATAAAGTTAGCAAAAGAATACCAATTTCACACAAGCTGGTTTTCAAGTGCTCAGCGTGGTTTCTGGCATATATACCTCTTAATGTTCAGTAAATGTTAGCCCTTACTGCTTCCACGTCTGTCTCCTAAAGGTCATCTGACAGACTTTATACTCTGAGTGTCATTATAGTCTAGGTAAAACCAGACCAATACCAAATTACTTTGGTTCAGGACCACTAGAGGGTTAATATGTAATAGTTCACTAAGGATTCAACCAAGGTTTGGGTTGTAGTATGCAAGATTTTCAAATGTATTGGTTTCCAGATTCCTTAAACATGAGTATCTTGTATAACTCATCTACTCATCTTCTGAGACATGTGTTCTGGGGAGTGACATAAGTTAATCATTGATTGTCAAGAACAGAGTCAAAACAGTCGATTAGAACACTGTTTTGTGTAAGAGTGGAGCCAGAATCCACACACCAAAATACATTTGTATTTACCATCAGAGAGTCTCCCCTTCCCTGAATGCTGAGCTCGCATTCATACCTTGCACAGTGGTCCTCTTTTGAATTCATTCACGTTATAAAGTCTATACACTTTATCAAGGATACTACAAGAAGACATTCAGGACAGAAATCAGAGGAATGTATCTAAGTGGAGCCTAGTGGCAGCACAATTCCAGCTGGTTATTTTAAATCAAGTATTGGAGACGTCATATTTTTCTTTTGTTCTCTTTATTTGTTTCTTTTATTATTCCATGATACAGTTCCACAGGTTCTGGGATTTCCCTTTCCCCGCACCAAGTCCCCATCCACCCCCCATATTTTCCCCATGTCATTACAATAGTGTAGTCCTTCAGAATCATTCATAAATCCATCAATCTATTATTTAAGTGTATCATGGCATTGTAGGTATAGGCAGTGTCAGAAAGATCAGCATGCTATTGTCAAGAGACCTTCAACAGATTCACTGCGAGTTCATCTTTGATTTGGAAGAGGAGATGCACGCTGCATCTTCACATCGACACATGAGAATCTCTACTTCACCATCCCCTTAAGTGAGAAGACATAAAATAAGATGAACCACAGAGAGAAAAAAAGAAAATTTACAACAACATGAAGTGATGCAACATGCTACTGAATGATCAATGCATGGCGGAAGAAGTGAAAAAGAAAGTCGAAGACCTTCCCAAAGCAAACAATGCTATTGTGTGACCTACGAGTCAGTGAGGACATTGATTAGATGAACAAAACTTGTATGAAAGAGTGAAAATAAAAACAAACATATTGAAACACCTGATGTAGCAAAAACAGCATTGAAAGGGCTATTTATCCTGTATTTTACATGAAGGTCGCCTTATATCAGAGAGAACATATGACCTATTTTTTTTTAATTCATTGTATTTTGGATAGACACATAAGTTTTTTACTGTATGATTTGTCAATATTTTCACTCTCTTTGTGCATTCATTTGCATTTGTTGAGTAGTATTTTTACAAATGGGATCAAGTTCATTTTTTCAGTTTCTACTGTAATAATTAGTGGTTTTTAGAATTGTACTTAGCAAATCTTCCAATCTTAAATATTTACAAACGTATTATTCTCTTTTGTCATAGGGAAGGTTAGCAGATTTTTTTTTTTACTTTTATGTCTAGATCTCTAGACCAATTCAAATTTTTTTGTGTAATGTGAATATTGGTTACAGTTGAGTTATCTCTTGTTTTTTTCCAGTTGTTTCAATGTTATATTGAAAAATCATTTGTTGTTGTTTAACCACCTTGAAAATTTGAGCACATATTAAATGACTCAAAATGTAATCTGTGTTTGCTCGCCACACTACATTTTGTGAATTTTTGTTTTTAATTCAATACTACTTTTTTTTATTAACATATTTCTAAGGTAATTCTTAAAAATAGATCCTGTATATCTTCTTCATTTTTTTTCAAAATCAATCTATTTTAAAAACTACAGTATTTTATAACCCAACATAATAATACAGTCATTTGACATGTTAAATTTTGACCTTGACCTCTTGATGTTGCTAAATTTGGTAATTCCACAGTTTCCACTTTTTCCACTTCTTTGTTTCTTTAGCATTTTCTAAGAACTTGACTATGTGACCCCATTAAATAGCAGCTTTGCTGCTTCCTTGTCCAACTTTATGCTTTGATGACATGACTATTTACATCCTTTTTTTGACTCCCAACATAATGATTATTTGAAATTACAAGAGGAGCCAACTTTGTGTTATTTTCAAATTGAAAGATGGGTCCAGTTTTTATGTATTAAATCTGTTGGTCACATGTAGAACGTTTAGGTAGATATTATTTATTTGTGGAAAATATTAACATATTTGGCTTATTGAAATTTTTTAATTCTATGTTTTGACTTTTCTTGAATTCCTAATTTCATCTACAGACAAGAACTTATTTTTTTTCATTTATTAGTCAATGTGATACTTTTACTGATTTTGAACTTATAAATCTCGGTTATGAAATTATTTTGTACATGTTAAATGCTCTGCATTATTCACTTCAGGACATGTCCTATTTTTTTTTAATTCATAGGTTATCTAGAAATGTGTTAATTTGTATATTCCTTGGGATATTTCTTTATCTTTTAATTGTAGTATATGGGAAAGTTCATTTGAGCTTTAAACCAATCTGCGCTCTGTCACTTTTCATAACTTAATTTGGAGCATTAAATATTGTAATTTATATCTTGGCAATTAAAACAATTAGCAGTGAGTTAAAGTCAGCAATAGATTTCACATATAGAACTACCCAAAGCTGAGAATTCTAAAGTAGCATGGATTGAAAAGGACATGGAATTTATGTTCAAATAGACGTATTTTAAATTTCTGGCTCTAGTAGTAATGAAATATCCATTGATCAAGTATATAAAATGGTATTGATGTTCTTTAATCATGCTGCTTTTTAATGTACTAACAAAGTTTACATACCACAAAGCCATGGAAATATTACCTTCTATTTGGGTCTATGATCAATGCCAAAATTTGTGTGTGTGTGAGTATGTTTGCTATGAAAATAACAAATTGAAGTTTGATTATTTCATATCAGGATCCAGTGGTCTATAAAGATTTGTTGGAAAGAGTTTGGTTCCCTCCTGGTCTTGCTCTGCTGCCTTTTCTGGTATTATCATGGATCGTGTAAACATGAAGTTGAAAGTTTTCCTTCTATCCTTTCTTTTGCCCCTTTAGAGTTTCATTTGATTTTCTCCTGACCAATAATTTTTGTAATGCAAATTCGGAGGATTTTTTTTGTTCTGTTTATTGCTATCTTATCTCTCATTTATCTCCTTTTCTTTGGCAGGTTTAAATATTGACTATGTAGATTATTAAAAATAAATATCTTCTGTTGTGGTATATGTGTATATTATTTAAAGTTTATTAAATTTCATGATCTATATGCTTTTCTTTATTAATTAATGTGAAAAAAATTCAGCCATGATTTCCTCAAATGTATTTTTCTGTTCCCTGCTGCTCTTTGCTTTCTTCGGTTAGTATTTTAGCTAAATTTCAGTTAAACCACTTCTGCTCCACACTCCCCAATAGGTCTCTGAGACTCTGTTTCTACTGCTGCTCTCTTACCCTTTTCTTGTAGGGGGTTTGGGTCATTCTCGTTTGCAATAATCATTGCTGTGGTAACAGAATCCACAGCAATTTTAGTTTTAGAATTGGATTTTTCAGTATTTGAATTTCCATTTCTCCACTGAAAACCCTATGTGGATACTTTATCTTTGATGTTTCTATTGTCTATTTTTTTTATCAAATTCAATAAAAACATTTTATTAATATACATATAAAATATTTATTGGATAATTCTATCATCTTAACTAATTCTAGTTATATTCTTTGCTTAAAATATCCATTTAAAAAAACATTTGGAACTCAGAATCACAGAGAATTTAAACAGTTCTTCCATCTGCTATTTACTTCCAAAATTCTGAAAACAGTTGGATCTGGGCCAATTCAAAGCCAGGATCCTGGAGCTTCTTCCAGATCTTCCCCGTGGGTACAGGAGCCCAGAGATGCGGAACACCCATGCTTTTCCAGGCTATTACTATGCATCCAAATTGGGAGTAGCAGGGGCATGAACCAGTGCCCAAATGAAATTCTCATGCAGCAAGTTCTAGATTAGCCTACTATGCCATGTACTTGGCCTCTGGTTGTATTCTTATTGGCTTATTTTTTCATTGAATTTGGATTGTGTGTGGTTTTCTTTATATGTGCATGTATGTGTTTGTGTATGTATGTATGCATATATATATACACAATATATAAGTGTATATATATATACACATATATTTTTTGCTTTTTTCATTGTAGTATTTTTTATCATGTGCTGTATGTTGTAGTTATTATGTCATTGACTGTATGCATTTTTCCCTAAGCATTACATTTTATTCTAGCAAGTTATTAATTTGCTTACATAATATTACAATAAAAAAATCTAGCTTTGTTAGAGTAGGCATGACCTATCCTTTTCTGTAGTTAGATTGAACCTACTTATTCTGATTGACCTATTTCTGATCTCCAGTTAATACTTCAGGAGGTGAAACGAGGCTCTTGATTCTGCTTGTTCTAATTCTTGGATCTCAAGGCTTGCCTGAGCGATTAGGGTTGCTTAGTTCTCAGTGGTTCTTCTCCAGCCTTTTTAGTATGTATATATATGAACCCGGGCAGAGTTCATTTGCTGCAAAGTGCCCCTTCTCCCTGAAAAAGAAACATGTGAAAAAGTTCCACCAACTTAACCAGCAACAGCTACAATTTCTGTGCCAGTGGAAATGTGAGCATTCAAACAACTACTAAAACGAGGGACACCAGGGCTGGAACCGCAATAATTAAGGTATAAATGAGAATTTTTATATTCAAGGAAAAAAACAGGGTTGTAGAAAAAGAACTTGAAATTGGAAGAAGGAAAAGAGTTGAGGGGTTGAACTGTTTGAGCCAAGGTCAATCACCTGGAAATTTGAGCATCACAGCCAGTTATTGCTGCAAAATTGCAAGAAAGGCATTTGTGACTCGGGGTAAAGTGTGACTATAGCAAATGGCTAGATTTGACCACATCCTGATTCAGATTATAATGAAATCCAGGAGAGAAAAACAATTTAGGAGTCCAGTTGGGTCAAATTGCACACACACCCCTTCCTGATTGGAAACCTATTTGGATTGCATCAGGATTCCTCCTGGAGCTGACAGAAAGTACAGGTTAAAGGTCGTTTTTTCTGTAAGACAACAGACCTTTATAAGAAACCTCCTCCTATGCACAGTTCAAACAATTTAGAAAATCAAGGTAATGGATTATTTATCTTAACAGTCCAATTAATGAAATGGCATTAGGGACTTATTGATGTCTAGATGGCTGTGCAGGGTACAGTCTATAAATATGGCACACGTGTGACACAGACAAAGTAAGTCCCACTGAAATAAAATAGATAGGGATAAAGTGAAGTCATACATGGTAATTTACAGAGTTAATTAATCTTATAGTTGTTAAGCAAAATCTCTGTTGACATAAAAAAATCTATTTCAGCCTTGTGAAACCAATAACCCTCCCCAAACTATTGCAAACTGTCTCTCCAGAGGGAGCCAAGAAAAGCAATAGCAAATAAGAAAATATCAAAAGGGATCACAACAGTGTACTGTTAATGTAACATGCCCAGAAATACTAGGAACACAATTTTTATGCCAGCTACCTGAATTGGACTTAGTAAATTCTCATTAGCTGCCCTTATTTCTGGCATTTATGATAGAGAATTTCCTGAAGCGCTATTATTCATAGCATGAGTATGTGTTACAGATATACTTTTGCATATCTGAATCCCATACCTATGCAGTTTTGATGTTCTGGGCTTGGTATGAAAAACACGAGATTCTGCAATATGTCTCTTCATTATAGAAGCCTAGGCTCAAATATGATTTTCCTCTTGGGGTACATACCTGTTGCAAAATGGATTTTCCACAAGTGTATGACCCATGATTCCATTTGGTGGTAGCGTTAAGCTAAGACTCTGCAGTTAGCATCAGGGAGCTTTGGCAGCAGTCCTAGAGCTGAGTGGGTTTTTCTGTGCTGCATCTCAGCAGACAGGTAACTAGCTGTGATGTTTCAGATGCTCACACATAAGTCTTCCTCATCAAGCTATTGAAAATAAGAAGGGACTTCAAAACATTTATGAGCATTTCATGTATAGTGTTCCAGCTAACAATGCCAGCATCCCATACCCAACACCAAGGTTCCTTGGTGGTTATAACTACAGATGCCAACTTCCTTGCCAGTGCAGATACTGGAAGATAGCAGGAAATGGCTTAAGGAGTTGGTTCTCTGCCACTTACATGGAAGGCCTGGACCGAGTTCTGGCTTCTGGCATCTGTTTGGCTGTGGCTGACAGTTGTGGACTGAACCATCACATGACAATTCTCTACCTCTCTTCTTTCTTTATCTCATTGCCTCTTGAGTTAAAAATTAATTCCATGGAAAGTGGAATTAACTTTATTTTGGAGCAAATTGTTTGGAATCCATGTGTGTGATGATCTTTAAAAATTTGGGAAAGCTGCATATTGTAAAATGCTGTACCTGATTTTAAAATATTTTCATGTCAAAGTAATCTTAGTTTTTCATTTGTTTTTTCATGAATATTCTGAAATGCCTGTTTCCTTTTTGCACTGCCCTTATCCTTTAGTGACATGTATCACATTATCCTGTTTATTTCCTTTATATTCTTTATATATAATGGATATATATGATCACCATTGTAGTAAAACTGGCTCATTTATTTGCTTATAATGACTTCTGAAATAATATGAGGCCCTAAATTTAATTTTGTATTCATCAATATCAAAAAGAGTCATGAATGCATGCTTTAATTTGACTCAGGCTTTTTTTAGATGTTCCCAAACTAAAGCATGCCAATGTTAGAAGCTTGAGATAATAGTACTAGGAAGGACTAGTAGTAGGCAAGATAGCAATAGGATGGAGATTGTAAATGCGTAATTAAATTGATAGTGAGAGGGAGTGGAATAGTGGGCCAGTATATGAATTATATTTTTTCAAATGCTGTAAAATAAAAAAATAGGTATTCTACCAGATTGAACTCAGGTTGCAAGAGTTTTAATTTGTGAAAGCTTCTAAAAATTAATGGTATTCAATTTGAGCATGAATATGAAAACTAAAAGGAGAAAAACTGTTCCAGCAAAAAGAGCACAATACTAAATATTTCTGGTGATTCTGAGGAAAGGAAAATGCCTATGGAACAGGAATGTGATGGTGATAGACCTTACCGGGACTCATGAGGTATAAGGTGGTGGGTTTTCACATGCTTGCGAAGTTAGCTTATATTCCATTGCCGATGGTTCTGCAGAAGATGTGAAGAAAACTCCCGTAACACACAACCTGGGGAGATGATGTGGATCTCTGCTCATTCTCAAATAGTGCAGGTTGATCTTTGGAATGCGTGCTCTGGAAATGTGGGCATGAGAGATCATTTCAAAGCCAAGCATACTCCGGGTTTAATGGATACCTCTTACTTTTGCCCAGTGAAAATAAGATTTTCAACTGTTATTTCCAACAATACAGAAAAAGGAATTACATTTCTTCCAACTGGCACTGGACAAAGGCTAAAACTAAAACTAATGGAACAAGTTAAAGTTTATATTCAGATACAATTCTACCAGTACTATGGTTTTTTTCCTGGTAGCAGTGAGAATTCCTTCTCCACAGATAAATGCAGGACATAGTTTTTTGAGGTGGTTCAGGTATAAAAGCGGGGCAGGCCTTTGGCACAGAATATCTGCATTTCCTCAGGCTGGGCCTGGCTATGCGTCTCTATCCCAGCTTGTGCTAATGTGTGCTTTGTGAGGGAAAGTGATGTCTGCCACCCACACGAGAGGCTCCGTTTGATTTCTTGGTTCTCAGATTCGGCCATGCTCAGCAACAGCTATTGCAGGCCATTGGGGAGTTACTCAGAAGTGCACATCTCACTTTCTCTCACCACTCTTATACTTTCCTCCTTTCAAACTGTATGAATAAATAAATAAATAAAACTGCATTAATAAAAGAAAATGTTCAAACTTGTGAATTGAATTAGTAGAGTTTCTGTCCCAATAGTAAGAAGCCATTTTAATTTGTGTTTCATCAAAGTCTATCCATGTATGTAAGAGCTATAAACATTGTCTATGCTGGGTTGTGCAGGAAGGTGTGATAGTCTCCTATTTACAAGTATAAAACCATTATGCTATTTCTGCTTATTTATACATGTAAGTCAGTGCGTGGTTCAGCTGATTGCCTTATCCTATGGTTGTGAGATCATCATTCACTGAAAGCATTACATGGAGATCAATGCTATTTCTTTGTTACTCATTCTAGTGGTAGCTCCAAGATACACAGTGGAGCTGGCATGCGGCTTTGGAGCCACAGTCCTGCTGGTGGTGATTCTCATTGTTGTTTACCATGTTTACTGGCTGGAGATGGTCCTGTTTTACCGAGCCCATTTTGGAACAGATGAAACAATTATGGGTAAGTAATGGAAGTTTGATAGAAATGTCATGTATGGCCATCTTTAGAAACTGATGAAATTTAGATTAATTGCAAATTTAAGATTATCTTATATGGCAGGGCTCATCAATGAAAATATTCTTGATGTGTATTACACTCTTGGCTGAAATAATGTAATTTAACATAGGTTAGCCCTGTCCAAACAGGAATACAAGACAGGAAAAAAAAGAGTACGAGGCAAGCCACATAGGACATTTTTGATTTTCTGATGACCACACTAGAAAAGGGAAAAAGAAACAAAGGAAAATAATGATGTGACTCCGTTTATTGAAAATGTGATTATTCTTGCATGTAATTTAATAAAAACCAGTCAGTGAGGTACTTGAAAATCTTCAAAACTCACAGTATGATTTGTTTTACACTTAGATCAGTTTAAATGTCTAGTAGATAAAGGTTGTTTGTGGCATCTATATTTCATAGTTTAAGTCCATGCTTTTTGAACACGACAAGTGGTCAGTAGGATGGGCATTGGTTCAGCAGTTAAGTTACATACTGGCTCACCCTCATCTTATAGCAAAGTGTCGAAGTCCAAGTTCTGGCTATGCTTCTGATTCCATACAGATTCTTCAGTTCATTCTACAAAGGTTCTAATTCACTAGTCTTTGGGAGAGTCCCAGAATCTATATTAGTAACTGACAGTGAATTATAAATTTGGGAAAATCGATATTTTAAGTTGCATTTGTTTTAGTTATAAGTAGATTGGTAATTTAAGAAAGGTTTGCTCCATCTGTGATTCTAATACATTTGTGAGTGATAAACCGAGACAGTCGAAGTTTTCTGCATGGTATTCATAAAGACCCAAATCGGTGAAATAGGGATAAAAGGACCATCAGGTCAGATTTAAATTCAAGTAGTCATTTTACTTGCTACAAGTGGAAAGTCACAGTGAAATTTGTGATCTAATTCATATATGTATAAAATAAGCATGTCACTTATTTTGGTATTCCTATTGTGTTGATTTGAATGTGTTTCCTAATTTCCATTGTGTCTGTGTCCCTCTGCCAGATGGGAAGGAGTATGATATTTATGTGTCCTATGCAAGGAATGCTGAAGAAGAGGAATTTGTTTTACTGACCCTCCGTGGAGTTTTAGAGAACGAATTCGGATACAAGCTGTGCATCTTTGACAGAGATAGTCTTCCTGGGGGAAGTAGGTATTTCATATGAGTCCAAATGGTGTCAGGCTGAAGGGAAAATATTACTTAGCAGCCTTGGCCTGGGTGGGAGAGTCACAGCTCTGAGTTGTAAATTTGGATACTTAATGTCCAACTTTGTGAAGTAATAGAGATTTTTCTGAGAGAAAAAAAAAATCACAACACTAGATGCACACAATTCAACTCAGTTTAGGTCATTAAAATATGTGCTTTTCTATATAATCCTCAAAGGTATTGCATGGGAAAACTGTGGCTGGACACGGGATTTGAACTGTCTTAATGTGCCCCAGCATTAACCATGCCGTTTAGCCACACTTATATTTTTAGGCTTACACTGATTTGTTCTGTCTACAGAAAACCACTTTTTTGTTTTTATAAAGAACAATATTTTAGGCATTTTTTTTCCTAAAATTGAGTTAAAGTTAAAAGTGTGTAGAATTTGCCCTTATATTACTCTCTGAAAATAGCTAGGATGCTCTGCTTTTCTTTGGCCTTGACTTAATTTTCTTTTCTTCATTTTTACTTTTTGGCAAACTAGCTCTACTCAAATTCCTCTTTTTCTGTCTATTTATTCCTATCATATTATATATTTGAGACTAGGTGTAAAATTTTAAAAAGACTAATATACTATATTGATTTAAAGACAGAAAATGCTAAATGTTTCAGAGTAACAGTGCATAAGCTTTTTTTAGCTTCACAAAACAAAAAGTAACAGTCCATTTGTGAGATTCTTTCAACTTCTGGGTCCACAATTAAACTCTTAAATATTCAAATTTATATGTGTTTAATTTTAAGCAAGACACATGGATCTTTTTCCATTAAATTTTAATTATATTAATCATTAAGTTTGTTTTTAAAATATTCATGAACAATTGAGCAGTAGAATAGATAAAACTTTATAATCATTTTGAATCAATTTGATCATTTTATCTCTTAAAAACCTGTCTTGCTTATTTCTTAAAGAAGAAACCTTGTTCAATGTATCTTTGCTAGGAAGTGATGACTTAACTATAGAGCTAAAGAACAAGCCCAGCTCGAATCCTCTAAACTATTTGTTTATCTATTTATTGATGCATCTAGCCACTTGACCAACATTTATGTACTGTATCCTGTTCCAGCTGGCTTGCCCTCATTCTCTGTGTTCTTCCAATGTAATCCTCTTAGCTTCTGGATCTCTTTCTATGCTCACGTCATCAGTGTCCTGTGACACTTTTTGTAGTGTGCAAGTCACTATTAGATTTTCCCCCATCCTGTACACACTAGATCTTAATGGCAAGTATTTCTTTACAATTTCCATACCTGTGAAGAATAAGGGAAAGAATTACTAGTAAGGGGATCTTGGCATGCCCCGGTGCAGGTTTCCACGCCAGCGCATTGCCTGACGCTGGCGACTCTGAGCCCTAGGTAACGGATTATACAGTGTTCAATGAGCCACCATGAAGAGTATTTGCATCACGAATATAGGGGCAGGAGTGAATCAAAGCTCTTGGCAGGAGAATACAATGACACTGTATTTTCCTTTTCCTTTCTTTTTCTTGCAGAGTTTGCCTATTTGCAAAAGTATGTCCATTAGATTGTAGCTTTCTCTATGCATGCCTCCATTATATTCACAGAATTTTAAAGAGAAAGATTCAAGTCTAAATGTGGCTATACAGCAGAGACAGAGAGAAAGGAACCTGAGTTGAGAATGTGTTTCTAGCCAAATGCTACCCAATTGCCTGGGCTTTGCATAGGTTCTACTGCAATGGCTACTCATTAAGTTTGATTGAAGGAAGAGTCCAACCACGGAAGACTTCCAAACATGGTTTCTATTATTGTTTCCTGTGCCAGAAAATGGAGTTCTGTAACATCTAATATATGTCTCTTGTACTCATTGAAATTCTGAAGTTTACATAGGTAGTTTTGGGCAGAAAGGACTCAGGAGCTGATTTGGCTAGGCTACAAAATACCATAGCTTGAAGAAACTGATTTTAATCCACATTATGCTTTTGAAAACCAGAATAACAGAATATAGCTCATTTTAGCTTCATGATTCTTCAGATTCTGTCTTGGGTGGGATATAAGTACATATTTTCCCTATTTCGTGAAAAGATCTATTTGATGAGGCCATGATTGATTCCATGAAATGAATTGTTGAAAATGTTGCTGGTAAAAAAGATTCATTCCTATTCCCAGACTGTTATCGTAATTCCCTACATTTGTTCCTCAAGCCCCACGCTCTTGAGGTGTTCTCAGCCAACACTAATTCCCATGGTGTTTTCTTTCTCAGTTGTCACAGATGAAACCTTGAGCTTCATTCAAAAAAGCAGACGACTCCTGGTTGTCCTAAGCCCCAACTACGTGCTCCAGGGAACCCAAGCCCTCCTGGAGCTCAAGGCTGGCCTAGAAAATATGGCCTCTCGGGGCAACATCAACGTCATTTTAGTACAGTACAAAGCTGTGAAGGAGATGAAGGTGAAAGAGCTGAAGAGGGCTAAGACGGTGCTCACAGTCATTAAATGGAAAGGGGAGAAATCCAAATATCCACAGGGCAGGTTCTGGAAGCAGCTACAGGTGGCCATGCCAGTGAAGAAAAGTCCCAGGCGGTGTAGCAGTGAGGGAAAGGGTCTCTCCTATTCATCCCTGAAAAACATCTGAAAAGGACAAAAAAATCCCAGTTGTGATTACATAAGCAGAGAAAAATTCTTTCTCAGCTTCCCTGTGGGGATCAGTTAAGAACGTCATGGGTTTGGCTGGCTATTGTGCTTCTCAGGTAATACAGCGGTTAGAATATGTTGTCAGTATCATGTCACCAGACTCTGATGCCATCACATTCTTTGTAGGCAAAGACTTTGTTGATGTGGATTTCCCTGTTGGCATACTCCACTGAGTTCCTGTGTACACACATTTGTGGTAAATAAAAAAGGGTGAGGTGAAGGGTTAACATCGTGCAGCAGCCTTACCCATGGATTTAAGTTCAGATCCCCTTAAGAAATGCAGTTGTTGACAGGGATATTATTATGACTTGCAAGTATAATTTTCTTTTCTTTTTACTCATTCATTAACAAGAAAACCAGGGCCTGCGTTTGACTGAGCATAGGAAAATAAAACAGAAAATAAGCTTCAGCTCACTCAGCTGCACTGTGCCCTCCTATACCAGGACGACGTACGTGGCAATAAAGCACTGTATGTGAAACTGCTCCTAATGATTCAGTTTAAAAGTGTGTTGCATGGTTCTCCCCTGTACTGCCCTCATTATGCTCATCTCAGGTAGTTGAGGTAATATTTGTAAATTTTAAAAATCATGAATTTTGTTTTTATCATGGAAAGTTCCTGATTATTTTAACATCAAACCATATTTATCATTCCATATACCCATCTATTTGTATCAGCTATTCAGAGTCTGCATGTCGAATATAAAAGAAAACAGGAGATGTTGCAGGTGGCTCCACACCTGGGTCAGTCTGAAAGGAAACTTTCTCTATTGGTGCTAATGCAGAGAGAAGCAACAGAAAACGGCTTTTCAAATTTTTGGGGGCTTGTGAAAAGTACACATTATAGGACATTTGGTGATTACTTTTTAATTTCCAGCCTTGTTGATGTGAATACTAGGAAAGTGGTCCTTTCTCAACAGCATTTGCCTTCCCCATTATAAAGTGTAGAGGTTAAAATTAGCAACCCTGATTGTTGCTTTTAGCATTTCTTGTTAAGAATTAGCTATGTTTCCTATCATTTATTCACTAGCACAGATCATGGAAAGCCACAGTTACATCAGCCTGAGAAGTCACTGTCCATGAAGCTTGTTTTTGTTTAAGTAATAGTTTATTGTTTTCAAGACTTGGAAAAGTTAAAGCTAAGTGAAAAGTTTACAGAGTGGTAATTATCTGTTACATGTATATATCCTGTGTATGTACATGTGTGTATGTGTTTTTATACATTCATGTGTATGTCAGAATCTTAAAATGTGCGCACATGTGTGTATATATAAACATGCACATACATGTGTGTATTTATACATATTATCCTGCACACACAGAGTTTATGGTAGCACTTAAAAAGTTTGTGGAAAATGCTAGTGTGAAAAAACTATGAATATATTTCAAAGTTTTTGCACCAAAAGTTTGTTTTATTTCTATTTTTTCATGATTTTAAGTACCTTCATCTGTAAGTGTGTGTACACATATGTATATATATGTATATATATGTATATGCACATTTGCATATATACACATATACACTTCTCTATACACAGCCATTACTACAATATGGCAAACCATTAGAACATTTGTCCAGTTGGTAAATTGTGTTTTATTGTAATGCTTTAGTGTCAGGGTTGGTGGTACATGAATATTATTTGAAATTCACATTGGGAAAAGTGGTACTTGTCAATTCTTCTGTAGTTGATATAAATAACTCAATATTAGTACAGTTGATTTGGGTTGCAGTGGAATTTGTAGTGCATGGAGCTCAGCAGTAACTGGTTTCTGATAGTGATTGATTTCCTGCTGTATTCCCAGGAAATACAATTAGCAGTTACACTCAGTGCTCAACGACTATTTGCACTCTTGACTGAAAAGAAAAATAAATATACCTATACATAAGCCTAAGCGTCTCATAAAGCACAATAATTTATAATTGAAAGAATCCTGTAGCCCAGAAGTGCAAATGTTGACACATGATTCTAAAATTGCTTTCTAAGTCTCCTTCATCGGTGGTACAACCTGTGATACACAATTTTTCCACATAAAATTATTGATTATTTAAATTACATAAAAATTCACCTTTGAACTTTTGGCTATAGAACTATGGTATGGAGTCACTCTTGAATCTGATATTTTCAGCATTATGAATGGCAGCTATTCCCTTTATTAGCCAGTTACACGCAGGACTACAGGAAGCTGACTCCAGATGAACCCTGAGCGTGGGTTCTTACTTGAGCTTTAGCTAAACAGAGGATCATTTCATCAGAAGGGACCATGCTGATGCTGCATTTCTCTTGCACTTTTGGATTCCATATTTATCCCAGATGCTGCTGGGTGTCCTTAGAATCTCCTTGCTTTTTCCGGCCTTTTTGCTGCCTTTGATACTGAAATTTTCCAAATTCTGTAGTCTAAAGTATATCAGATCTAATTGAAATGTTTCATCCCAGAGAAATATATGTGAATTTTTTTTTATATTCCAGAAAATGTCCATTACAGGACACTTGATGGTGAAAAACATTTTGTCATTTAGAAAATAACCACATCTTTTAAAAGTAAAAGTTAATGATTTGGAGTATTTTCTGTAAGGCCCAACTGTACCCAGGTTAACAAAGGACCATGATATAAAATTTATTTTATTCTCTTTTTTATTGTAACTTAGATTATGCCTTAAAACTCTAATTAAAAAAAACCACTCCATTGTGCTGAGAAATAAAACATCAGTCATTAACTATTCGTTTTCTATACATGTTTTAATGTTAATGTTATGTTTTAATTTTATTCATGAACATTTGTATATACCATTTTCATTTGATGTGTAAATTTACCTATTTTTAAAATAAACCATTTATTTTCAGTTTTGAGTTTTATTTGGTGCATGTGTTTATGTCTTTATTTTCATGTTTGAGCTTTAAAAGGTAAGAATAAAAAAATCATAATTACATTTACAAAATTTGTATTAAATAAATTTCATTAATTGTGTATTTCCTGAGAGAAATCTGAGAAAAAAATAATTTCAAATCAAAAATATTTTCTTTACATATGAGAAATGTATTTGAATAGTTCCAGGGAACTAGGAAGTCCTTGGGCTGTGTGTGTGTGTGTGTGTGTGTGTGTGTGTGTGTGTGTGTGTGCAGATAGGTGATGGATAATACCAGTTAGAGGAATGACAGGTGATGCAGGAGCAGAGCAGAGCAGAGCAAAGAGTGAGAAGACTTTTAAAACAAAGAATCCCATTACTTTTTATTCAACTTGAAACTTGCACAGCTTATTGGAATCTCTCACCTTCGGCTGCTTAATAGAACCTCAGAGCCATTGCTTTGCACTGTTAATTGGCAATCTGATTCACTAATGCATCTTACAAAAATTAAATCAGTGATAGGAATTTGAAATATCATTTCTTTTGAATTAATAACATTAAACCTGTTGTGACAGGAATACATTTTTGTTTTGTTTTAAGGAACCATTTAGTTAAAAAGCTTATTTAAAGTTAAAAACATTTTAACATGTTCTGACTACGTGAACTTGTAGAGAACTTTCCTACTAAAAAATTTTTCCTCCTGAAAGCTAGTTTCCAAATAATATTATTAGTGGCTAGAATGAAAAGACAGATCTCTACTCATTTGAAAAACAGCTACCAAGCCGCGCTGAATAATGGAATCTTGTGTCTTTACACATATTGGGTCCTGGGCAAGCAGGGATATACACTCTGAGATAGGGTAAATCCTAACCAAAAATCTGTATAGCTTCTCACATCAGACCAGTGGCTTAAGTGGGAAGTTTTGTTTTCTTTATAAGATTCATTTATTTTTATTGGAAAGGCAGATTTACAGAGAGAAAGAGACAGAAGGATCTTCACTGGTTTACTCCCCAAATGGCCACAGCAGCTGTAGGTGAGCAGTTCCAAAGCCAGGAGCTAGGAGCCTCCACCAGCTCTCCCATTTTGGTGCAGGGTGCCAAGGCCGTGGGCCATCCTCTGCTGATTTTCCAGGCCATAGGCAGGGAGCTGGATGGAAGCAGTCAGGACTTGAACCAGTGCCCCAATGGGATCCTGGCATATATAAGGCAAAGATTTAGCCACTAAGCTGTCACAGTGAGCCCATGTATGAAGTTACTCTTTTTGTTAAGATTAATTTATTTTTACTTAAAAAGCAAAATTACAGAGTGAGAAGAGACAGAAAGAGAGAACTTCCACTAGCTGATTGTCTTCCTAACTGACTGCAGTGGCCATGGCTGCGTGGTCCAAAACAAGAGACGGGGCATTTTCTGGATCACCCACAATGGTGTAGAGGACAATGGCCTCGGCCAATCTTCTGCTACTTTTCAGGGCCAATAGCTGAATAAAAAGTTGAACATTCAGGACACAAATAGGCCTCCAAATTGGATTTAGGCACCTCAGGGGGAGGCTTAGCCAGGTAAGTCAAGATGCTGACCCCTGGAACTATTGTTAAAACTGAACATAAGTACATTAGCTCTGAATACAGAGTGACAGGCTCTTTAAATCTTTTAAGCTGTCACTAGGCCATTCACTAAATTCTCTGCATGGTATGAGAGATACATTTTGTGGTCTGCTCTCTATTGCTACTCAAGTAACATAGAGTAACTTAAGCAATGACTTATTAGATTGAACAGTTACAAGTATTTTTACACCTATGTATTTCATTTGAATAGATAATATTAACGCCTAGTTAATTTAATTTATTCAGATATTAAATCACTGTTCTAAAATTAGTAGCAAGAATCGATTTGGAGTCAATAAACACTAGTCTGTATAAATTATATTAATATTATGTTTACATTGAGTAATTTATTCAGTTGACATTCAGATGCCCAGTGAGTGCTACACATTTGCATCTAAATATTTCTAAATTTGTATAACATCTCTACTAGTTTGTCGACATCATATGTGTATTAAAGATAGAACTCAGAGACAGTAAAACAGGCAAAAGGAGAAACAAAGAGCTGAATTCAGATCCACCTTCTAGAATTGTTGTTCCCCTTTTCATTACTTATAGACTTTAAGAGGAGTGAGACAGTTTCATTCATTATTCTTCCAAAATGACAGCCTAAGCTTTCCTGCAGGTGAATTCCATGGATATTTTGAGTTTCAAAGACAGTAGACATGACACCGAAGTCATCTTACTATAACAAAGGAGAGTACATCTTAACTACAAGTATACTCCATTTATTGAGTTACAACTGAATAAGCACTCTATTGAATGGGCCTGTTTCTCCAAAGGAACATTAGCATTAAAAAAAAAGAGAGAGAGAGAGAGAGAGCTAAAATCCTCAAAAACATATAGTTTTGAAATTATGGAAAATTTAGAAAAATGTGCCACAAAAGCAGCAGCTGCCTTTCACTCGTCACTTGGAGACTCCAATGTACATTCTAAGCCTTATCTGACAGCATCTTTACCGTTCCTTGCACAATGCCTACATTTCAGCTCACATATCTATATTTATCATTGCTGTCTTTCAAATGTAAATCCATTACTCGATGGAAAGAGTATCAATAAAAAGGAAAAAAAGAGGCTCTACAGATATTTTTTAACAGAGGTAAGAAAATATTTCATTTTCAGTAGTGATATAACCAATAGAAAGTATATTTTCTATGACCAACCTGAAGAAAACGCAATATGTGTAAGTCCCTTGTGTTGAAAAGCTAATCAACTGTGTTACCTTAAGCTTCTTCAAAAACCTCATGAGCCCCCAGAAACAGTGGACTTCATACCTCCCTCTTCTTTTTGTTTCTTATGTATATTATATTTCAATAAAATGTTTATTTTTAAAGTTATTTTCAATGATACAGTTCTGCAGGACTGGAGGGAACAAAAATTTTACACATGTTCTCTCTCACACACACACAGAGAAATTTCTGAAGACCTGTTAAAGGACAGGTTAAAAGTAGATTTACCATTACACAATAAAATAAAATGTCTCTATAACATTTTTACAATCTTGTTGAACTCAGTCAAAACTTCTCCAAAATTGAACACATTTGTTTTCTGATTTTGTTTCAGATTCGTATTGAATTTACTGGTTATACTCAGCTGGTTAAGAACATTGCTGATAGGTTCATAATGATCAAATTCAATGTAGTTTCTTCTTGTTTTCACAGGCTAAAAAGTCTCACCATCACTATTTCAGTCTTGACTCCAGAAGATTAGGTACTCAGTTTTGTAGTCTGCATCTGGCACCTGTTCTCTGAGTTGTCAAAGGCTAAAATTTGCTATTTGGGTTTCCTTTTCTACAGATAGTTGCATTACCTCCTAAGTTCCTAAACAACATAGGGAGTTAAGCACTCGATTAATCTGAAAAACTTCCTTTGGGGCCTATCCAAATCCACCTCAATAGCGTTAGAATTGAATGCTTTGCCAGAAGATTTAGCTAATTGACTGATTAGTAGCTGTTGTTATTGTTGTTGTCCCTATAAATGATTATTAGTAAGTGAATTCTTCACATAGAGAGGAAGGAGAGAGAGAAAAGAGGGACAATTTTAGCAGACGGCAGAGATAGTCCTGCAGACTGTCTGATGTCAAGTCCAAACATGTTTATTATCAAGAGACGTGGTAAGGATCTTGGAAGGTACTCTATGCTGGTAAGATGACAATGGAATGCTTATTCTTAAGAGACATATATAAGATGAACATTATTCAGAAGAAAACTATGAAAGTAGAGAGGAAACTTAAAGATATGTTATTTCTGGAACAAGAAAAAATATTAAATACTTAATCCAAAAGTAAAAAAGAAATACAGTGATATAGTTGTCCAATCTTTCAAACGTTTGAAGACATCAAAGTTTACAGGATTGAAGAATTAAAAAAAAGAGCTAACATACATGTGTTGCTGCAATTGGCTGCTCTTAGAGACCTGTTAGTTCAGTTCTCCATTTCTGCTTGTTCGCTTGCTTCTAGTGTTAAGGGATAAGGAATTCAAGAAGGTGACTACAGAAAGAGCGAAGTTCTGCAGTAGGGCAAACTTGACTCATTCCCCTCTTCAGCCATGACTTTATCAATCCTTAGGAACCACTAAAAAGGGTGATGGAGATAACACTGGGTTAACATAAAGCCCTGAGATATTGTTAAATGTTTATGTATTCCTCATCCTGCACAGGACGGACAGTGGTGTAATGGGAAGCATTTGCTACACACTACACACTGTTTTTCTATTTCCCTGTAGATACAGTGGAAGCAGTTTTTGATTTCATCCAGAGAAGTCGAAGGATGATTGTTGTGCTGAGTCCAGACTATGTGACAGAGAAGAGCATCAGCATGCTGGAGTTTAAACTGGGTGTCATGTGCCAGAACTCCATTGCCACAAAGCTCATTGTGGTTGAGTATCGCCCCCTTGAGCATCCACACCCAGGTATCCTGCAGCTGAAGGACTCTGTGTCTTTCGTGAGCTGGAAAGGGGAAAAGTCCAAACACTCTGGTTCTAAATTCTGGAAAGCCTTGCGGTTGGCCCTTCCCCTCAGAAGCCTGAGTGCCAGTTCTGGCTGGAATGAGAGCTGCTCTTCCCAGTCTGACATCAGTGTGGATCACATTCAAAGAAGGAGAAGTCGTTTAAAAGAGCCCCCAGAGCCACAGAGCTCAGAGAGGACTGACAACGTTCCTCCCGCCACAGGCACAATGTCCAAGCACCGAGGGAAGCCCTCTGCAGCCTGTCGCTGCTGCGTCACCTACTGTGAAGGAGAAAGTCACCTTAGGAGCAAGAGCCGGGCAGAGATTCAGACCCAGCCCCAGTGGGAAACACACCTCTGTAAGCCTGTTCCCCAAGAGTCAGAAACTCAATGGATACAAAATGGCACGAGATTGGAACCCCCTGTTCCCCAGATCTCAGCCCTTGCTCTTCATCATTTCACGGATTTATCCAATAATAATGACTTTTATATCCTATAATGACTGATGTGTGGTGGGTGGTGGCTGCTCTTTCGACCAACCCTCTTTGTGTCATGAGCTTATGGGAATAACTTACGTTTTTATTGTCTAATGGACTACCAGGTTTGTGTCCCTCATATTGATTTTAAAAACTATTTATTTCTAGGAGTCAAAAGACCTGAAGCACCTGAGTCCAGAGTTTTTGCCTCTAATGGCCTCAGAAGAGAACACTCTTCTTGGGCCCTAGAAGGTCAGTATGTGAAAGTCATCTAAACGCTGATCCTCTGTATTGCCCAATGGTTTGAAACTGTGCTAACGGTTTGAATATCTCTGAGTTTGTCGATCAATCTCATGTTGAGAGCCAGTCAGGTATGCTTGGGCTAGGACACTAACAGAGTTTATTTCCCAAGGAGGTATCCTAGAGAGGAAAAGGTTCTGGTGGAGGCTGTAGTGCAAAGCTCATCAGGCGATCTACAGCCCATTCCCCCACGAAGAACCACATACATCCACCCAGGGACACGTGGTGTTCTCTGTCTCACTGTAAACAAATGTTCTCTAAGCTCCCTGACATTGTTAGCATTAATAAAGTTATATTTTTATGTCATTCCTTTTGTACTAATATGTTTGACCCCTCTCTCCCTTCTGATTTTCTGTGTTTATATTCAAATCTAAAAATATTGTATTTCAGGATATTGAAAATATAGTTGACGTTTCAGGATAGCTGAGTTAACTATTTAGTTTCCTTTGAACGTGTGTTAAGAAAAACCTGGGAATGGATCAAGAGTAAGAGAGTTTATCATAAAGTGAAAGTTTATCCAGAAATGTTTATTACTGGGAACTGGTGGCGCTTTGGGTGGAGACTGGTTCCTGAAAACCTTCCCATTCAGGAGTCTGAGGAATGAAAGTAGATACCTATAAGAATCAGAAGGTAAGCAAAAACACAAAAAACCAGAAAGAGTCACATACAAACATAACATACATGTTTATTTAGGAACAGTGTGCAAGCATTGGTAAGTATTGCTTTCCTACAAATGTTTTCGCAAAATTACAAAAGGCCCATGGCGTTTGATTTGAAGTCAAGGATGCAATAAGGATCATTGGGTTAATACTTAACTGAAGTAACTGCACATGCTTAGAATCTTCAAAGGTTTCAGGCAAAATGTATATTATGAAAAACAATGCGTTGAACTTCAAATTTTCATCCACCAAAATAAATGTATCTTCAATTGCATTTTTTCATGATCTTCTTGAAGTATTTTCATGTATGATAGAAAAGATGGCTTTTCTAAGCTCCATTTTGCTTTTGCTACTGATGTAGCACCTATGTTGCCAGATTTCCCAGCCTTTTCCACAACCCCTAAAAATCCAGGATTTTATGCATGCTCTGAGTTATGGAATGGCTTAAACTTAGAAGCACAAAAGCAAAACAAAGTCCTGGCATGGCAGCCTAATGGCTAAAGTCTTCACCTTGAACATGCCTGGATCCAAAATGGGCGCCAGTTCTAGTCCCGGTAGCTGCACTTGCCATCCAGCTCCATGCATGGTGCCTGGGAAAGCAGTCAAAGACAGCCCAAAGCCTTGGGACCCTTTCCCCATGTAGGAGACCCAGAAGAGACTCTGGGCTCCTGGTTTTGGATTGGCTTAGCTCCAGCCATTGTGGCCTCTTGGGGAGTGAATCAACAGATGGAAGATCTTCCTGTCTGTCTCTCCTCCTCTCTGTATATCTGACTTTACAATAAAATCAATCTTTAAAAAAAAGCAAAAAAAAAAAAAAACAAATAGCAATGCATAGCCAAGGGAAACACATTTGTGAAACGTAGTCATTCTAAGGGCCAATATTAGACTATTATTGCAGAAGTGTAGTATTTAACCAAAAGAACACATGCCCAACTGAAGAAGCAGGTGTTCCTGGAAACACTGGAACTGGCAAGAAACCACCGTGGGCCTGAAGACATGATGGGAAATGTTTATTTCCTCCCCGGATTGAAGACATCTGATATTACTTAACTCTGCTTCAGGGGGTAAAAAGCCAACAAGCAGTGTGTTTCAATCTTCTCTGTGGTAATTCCCCATCTATTGCATTTGCTTTGAAATAATTCAAAGCATAAAACCTCTGCTTCTGAATAGGTGCAGATTTAAGGGAAAAAGAGATTGGTCGGAGCATGAGTGCTCCCCTTCACTCTATTGGCATTGGTGGAGAGTGAGGCATGCAGGTGGCTATGAGTGCAGGGCTCTGTCAAGCACTAACAGTGAATGGGTCGTGTGAAAACAGCGTTATCCCATTATACCTCATGAAGAAGGAAACAGGAGAAGGCAGAAAATGTCTCTGCAAATGAGATAAGAGCCCATTATAAATTTGTAATAAGGACATGACAAGTCACAACAGGCCACTTACTTGAGTAGCCTACGAAGATGACAGCAGCACAATCCACCACGTTGCTCCACGTTGACATCTCTTCCTTAGAGAAGCAGTCTACTCTTGATGTACGCTCAAGAATTTTACTTTGGAAAGAATGTCAGTTATGTAAATGGTTCCAAATTTTAAGGAAGGGAAAAATGTTTTCAACCATAATTACTCTTATTGGTTATTAACTTGATGTCTTAAACTGTAAGATACTCTTAGAAATACTGAGAAATCACTTTCACCTTTGCTAAATATTTTGTTAGGAAATGCTGGCACAGGCCTGGAAATTAAACACAAGCCCTCACTATGAATCATTTTGGTCAATACAAAACATAAGCTCAATATTAATTTCCTGATATACATAGTATAAACCGTAAAAAGATGTAAAATTTTACACTAGCTTAATAGGGTCTAAGTAATTGGTGGTACTTTTACTGCATGGAGAAAGGCTTAGAGTTGATGTAATTCTATGATAAGCATACCACATTTGAATGAGGTCTTTGATGTCACATACTTCAATGAGGCAAATTTTAAGAAAGGAGATTTTCTCATGGGCCATAAATGTCTATGATCAAAATGATACAATCACTTCAGTGGCTTTCCTGATGACATGCAGCCAATTGGCAAAAGAGTTGAACCTCTAATCCATCTTTTCAATAATTGATTCAGTACCAATTCTAGAAACATCCTTGTAAGACTCAAGTGTATGTATTTTTATTATAAAATATCAAAATGGAACTATTTCACCAGAAGCATGTTACAGTTTTAAAAGCAGGCAACATAATCCCCACAACGCAAATTCAACACTGTTTTCTGATGCATCATTTGACCTTCTTAATTTATATTATTATATATCTTTATTTTTCAATATTTTATGTTTTTGAAATTTATAGTCATTTCTGATGTTCTACAGGCTATAATTTTATTAAAATGCTAGATCTGGTGAGTACAAGAGCTACCTTCTCTTCTATTTAAAATTGCTATTAGTATATTCATGTCAAGATTGAAGAATAGAGGTACATGGGAAAACTAATATTCTATCTCATAAAAAATGCTCCATAAAATTGAATCAATTATAAGCATAAACTCAGAGGGACAAACAAATCATAGAGTAATGATTTAGAAATTGGCACATGTAGGAATCATTTTGGGGGCAAAAATCTAAGAATAGGCTCCATTCCAATTCAGCAGGAGCTGAGCATTGTCTAGGAGTTAACATTTTCAAATTGTGCCTTGGGAATTTAAGTTAACTCTTTAAAAACCTTTTCATGTCTTATAAATTGCTGTTCATGTTGTAAGGGAGGAACTTCTTAATTGGTATTTTCTAAGCTTTACAAAGTATATTTCTTGATACAAACATATTGGAATCCTTTGCGGTACATAGTAAGATGGCTGTTTTCAGACTTTTTGAAGTTAACTAAACGAGGATCTTTAAGATGAGGTGGATTTGCACTATGAATTGGCTTTTCTAGTGATTCTAATGTACAAAAGTTTAAGAGGCATGGACTGTTGCCTGCTTTTAATTCTTTGTGGACTTTGGTTTTCTTCAGTCAAGGAAGACTGTGAGTTATCATTTTAACAAAGTGTATACAGGCAATAGATGAAAGCAAAATTTTAGCTCTTGGAACTGTTTTGGCTTAGGAGACAATTGTACAGAGTGGTTAGTAGAGTTTATATGTAATATAAGCATTGTCACACTGATGTTAAGACTCTGTTTGGAAAGCTGTAGTCATAAAATATATCAGACAGAAGACAGCTTACAAAAATTAATTATGGTGTGTTGAAAAAATAAACTCAATATTCCAGTGGTTCCAAGTAACCAAGTCTTATTTCTTGTTTATAGCACATGTCCAGCACAGATACTTATTCTTTGTAGTTTTCCATAGAACTGTGTCACTGCTTTCTGTTTTTACGCTTCAGTTTAAGTTTGACAACCATTTCTTTCATCTAAAATTTATTCGCTAGTATGACTCCAAGATCCTGACACAGTCACAGAAAAGGCTAGAAAATACAGTCTTTCTATTTCCGTGGGAGGAACAAAACACATAGCGTTGTCTTTTGCTACTAATGAGATCACTTAAGAAGGCAGATGTATTCCAACTGAGAGATGACCTAACCATTTGTGATGAAGGTTTAGAAGGAATTTGCCCCAACACACCATTTTTGTTCGCCAAGGTTGCAAGATAAGACAACACTCATAGATGATTAGATTTTGTCTGAAAATGTTACCCAAATAAGTTTTTGAAGGAATGTGTGATAATTACAGGTTCTCATTCAGAAGAATCATGCCTAAAATTTTGAAAGTTATTGTATTTTGTTTTTACACTCAGCAGCTTTATTATTGCTCAAAGGCAGTGGTCCTCAAACTCTGTAAATGAACCCATTTTAATTTGAGTATCCAGGGAGCCTCAGAAGAACTGAGGACACTTAGAAAACAGCAGAGCATATAACGTGATCATTAGAAAGCATTGCTTGATTAACTTAGCAGAAGAGCTAAACAGGAAATTTGAAGAGAACTTACTAAAGCTCGTATGAATCACTAGGCAGTTGCTACTGTGGGTATTATGAACTCCACTGCTACCCGTGCCTCTTCTGTCACAATGAATTAAACTCCGTTGGGGTTGTTGACTTTAGTTTGGTGAAAGGTAGGGTTAGTTACTCTTGAGTTCTGTTAGAGTATAATTGTAAACAAGGAAAAGTTTTATTTATTGTTGCAGGTTTATGACACATTCAAAATTCTTAGAAACATTAGTGAAATTTTTTTCTTTAGGCAGTTTATTCATCTGCAAATACTTCAATGGGAAGAATGACTCCTTGAAAAGGTGTTCAAAGAAAGGAAACAGAGAGATTCCAAGTCGACACTGAAGTTGAATCTTGAGCTGCTTGAATCTTTTTTTTTATTTAACATTAAATTTATTTATTTAATTATTTTACGATATAGTTCCATAGGCGGTGGGATTTCTTTTACCCTGTGCCCAAATCCCCTCCCCCAGACTGATTTCTTTTATAATATTACAATAGCATATTCCTTCATAAATAGTCACAAGTGTACTATTCTGCTAATTAAGTGTATTCTGACATTGTAAGTGTGAAAAATGGCATAGAGTCAGAGCTGCTTGAATCTTAACAATAGGGCTTTCTTTTCTAGCTAGGACTTTTTTTTTTGCAGGGGAAAGGTCTGGTGAGAATGTGTACAATGAGAAAGAGTTCTACTCTGTGCACTCCAGTCCCTCTCTCTACCTCCCTCTCCTCATTCTTGCTCTTGCTCTCATTCCCTGAGTCTGTGGCTCTATCGTAGTCCACAGAAATGAAACAGTCTCCAGAAATCTGAGAGGATCACAATGTCGGACTGAATACTTCATATTAAATTGGAAACTATTGTGTTACCTCAGCCAGTGGAATCTGGAGAGATTTCATCGTGATTACAGTGGCAAGATTGAAAGCAATACAGAACTGTGGAACAATTAAAACCACTTGAGCAGCACCCTTGAGCATGCCCCACATCGGGTCCCTGGGTTGGGTGGGAGGCTGGGTGTGCCTTCTCCATTTATCTCTCCTCTCTCCCCAGATTCAGGAAGGAAAAGGAGAATGTCAAAACGATGGTCTCACCCACTTTCCTCCAGCCGCTGATCCTTCACACCGTAATCAAATATGTAAAAATGAATAAAAATAAAATTTACACAGTCAAAAAAAGATAGAAACCATTTTGTTACCTCTAGAGAGGCAGAATGTGATGATTCCAAAACACAGCAACCAGAAAGGGAAGGAATGAGCAGAATACCGGAATCCTTGAGGGTCTCACCTCACCTGTGAACGGCAACGGTTAATTGTTAATATTCTTTGCAGTGCAGACTTTAAGGCCCTCGAAAATGGGTGAACTTAAGTTGATGATCAGATGGGAGGTTTTATTTTATGGAATACTTAAATAATCACATTACTTACACATAGACACACACACGAACAAATACATGCAAACGCCAATTTTGGGTGTCTAGTGAAATCAGAAAGAATATTTTAAAGCGTGAGGATTCTTGTCAAGGTACTTGAAAAATCTAGTTCATATGTAAGGGACTATTTTCAACATGCACTTCTCATTTGTAAATCTAAACAGCAAACTTAGATTATTATTTTCTGTCACTGGATCTGTTGGCTCTGAGAATATATTTAATACATGATTTCTGTGTTAGTATCCCAGTCCTGATGTCTCTAGTTTCTTAAGTAATTTTTATTCATATTATTTTCCTTGATGTGATTTTATAATCATACAATCACCTCTTGTTCACCCCTCCCCAATGTTTGTCCTTGCATTGTTACAACACTATAATCCTTTAGAAAGAGTTATAAGTCCAGCATTCTTCTATTTAAGATTATCATGATGTTGTAGTTATAGACAATGATAGAAAATCTAGTTTTCTACTGACATATTGATATATTTAAGTTTCATTGGGAGTCCTCCTTTCAACAGGGGTAAAGATGCATACTGCACTATGTCTTGAATTTCAGTATGTTTGTCTCCATTATACAGTTCATCTATGAGACTAGATGTATATGCAAGTTCTATATATCTATCTGTTTTGTAGGTTGCAAAAACATTGCATTATATCAGAAAACATGTGATATTTCTCCTTTGGGGATTGAACATAATGGTCTCTAAAGGGACCATTTTGTTACAAATAATAGATTTTTGTTTGTTTGATAGCAGAGTGATGTTCCATGGAGCAGATGTGTCACAGTTTCTTTATCCATGACTCTCTTGATGGGTTTCTGAGTTGTTTCCATGTCTTTATTTATTGTGGATAGAGTTGCTATAAATATAGGATTGCAGGCCACTTTCATATGGGCAAAATACATTTCTGTTGGATATAGTCCCAAATTGTGAGAGTTGGGTCATATTGTAGACCAATTTTCAATCGTCTTAGCATTCTCCCGACTGACTTCCGTCGTGACATTGCCAGCCTACACTGCCACTAACAGTGAAGAAGGGTACCTCTTTCTCCACATTCATGCCAACAAGTATTGTTAGCAGCTTTTTGAATGTAGGCCAATTTGACTGAAGTTAGGTGGACTCAATGTGGTACTTATTTGTATTTCCCTGATACCTAAGGAGCCTGAGCATTTTTTTATATGTTTATTAGCCATTTGAGTTTGTTCTTTTGAAAAAAAAATCTAGCCATTTCCTTCACCCATTTCTTCACAAGATTGTTTTGCTGATGTTCAGCTTCTGAAGCTTTTTGTAAATCTTGAATATTAGTTTCCTGTTGCCCTATCGGTTGTGTGGTATGCAAATTTTCTCCCATTCTGCTTGTAGCCTCCTTGCTCTGTTGATAATTTCTTTTGCTCTACAGAAGCTTCATAAGATGATAGACAAGTCCCACTTGTTTATTTTGGTTTTGACTGTCTGTGCTTTTGGTGACTTTTATAAGAAGTCCTTACGAATGCCTGCATCTCACAGAGTGCTTCCTATGTTTTACTGTGGATGGTTTGATGGTCTCTGGGTGCAGATTCAGGTCCCTAATCCATTCAGAGCTGATCTTTGTATATGTAAGAAGTGTGGGGTATTGCTTGTTTCCTCTGCTGGGTGATATCCAATTATCTCAACAGCAATTGTTGAAAATATAGCAATTGTTGATTCTACTGATCCAGAAACATGATTGTGTGGTAGAATGTTCCTTCTATGCCTATCTTGATTAGGGTTTTTAGCATGAAGTGTTGTTGGATTTTATCAAATGCCTTCTCTGTATCTATTGAGATGATCTCAGTTTTTATTCTTCATTTTGTGGATATGGTATATCATACTTATTAATTTGATTATGTTAAACCATGTCAGCATGCAAGCTATAAATCCTACCTGGTTCCGGTGAACAATCTGATGTATTCTGTTGGGCAGTGTTTTGTTGAGGATTTTTACGTTTATGTTCATCGGGGATATCTGTCTGTAGGTTTGTTCTGTGTTGTGTCTCCATCTGGCTTTGATATTAATGTGATGTTTGCTCCATAGAAAGAATATGGAAGGTTTGTCTTCTGTTGTTTAGAAGATTGTGGAAGATTTGGGTAAGTTTCTTGAAATGTTCAGGAAAATTCTACAGTGAAGTTATGTGGTCCTGGGCTTTTCTATACTGGGAGGGATTTAACTACTCCATCCCAGTTGTAGGTATATTAGCTTATTAATTGCCTCATGATTCAATTTTGGTAAATTGTATGTGTACAGATATCTATCTATTTCTTCTGATTTGTTTGCTATAGTTGCCAGTAATTGTTCCTGTAGCTCTTCCTTTATGAGACCTTGACTAAATCATCAAACGTATAATATTTAACCGATAAAATAATTTAAGGAGTGTCATGTGTCTTCTATCTTTGATATTTTGTGGGATGATATCAAAATAGCAAAGTGAGGGCTCAGCGTGATGGCCCAGTGGCTAAAATCCTTGAGTTTCAAGCTCTGGGATCCCATACTGGTGTCAGTTCTACTCCCAGTGGCCATGCTTCCCATCTAGCAGTAGAGGACAGCCCAAGGCCTTGGGACACTTAACCTACATGGCAGAGCCGGAAGAATTTCCTGGCTTTTGGCTTTGGATAGGCTCAGCCTTGGCCATTGTGGCCACTTGGAGAGTGAAGCAGTGGATGGAAGATCTTTCTCTCTGTATCTCCTTCTCTTTGTCTATCTGACTTTCCAACAAAAATAAATAAATCTTTAAAAATAATAACAAGGTAAGACCTTTTTTATGTATTTCAATGTAAAATATGTGACATCTTTCTACTTACCTGAAATTATATGGATAGAAATTTTGGAATCCCCTTTAAGTATGTAAAATTCTAGTTGGGTAAACAAAGTCAACCCAAAGCTCAGATTTTTATCCTCTTTCCCACTCATCCTAAAGAGAAAGTTTTTTTGTTGTTCAAAAATTCTTCAGAATTTCTTTAATGTCCCTCTCCAAGGGAATCCCCAAAATACATGTCATGTATGTACCATGTACTCCTTTTTCTGACATACTGTCTACTTTCATGCTATATGTACCTTTGCTAAAAATCCTTCTGTTCAGAATGCTTACTTATTTCCCTTCCATATAATTGCTCTTACAGTGCTTTAAGTTCACATCAATTGTTTTAAAAATTAAGAAGCTTTCTCTTGGCAGAATTGCATTTTCCTTTCATCTTCCTTGCATCTTAGATATATCATTTAATCATTTTAGACTTTTGAGCATCAATGTATAAAATGTAATCTAATATTGGAATATTGCAGCTCCCAACACCGCATCCAGCACCACCCAATTTGTCTTTTGGTATTACTTAAGCATAAATGGTCCACAACCAAGCAGAAATAAGAAGAGCTCCAATGGTGCCACGTCTGGCCTAGTTGCCACCCTCCCATTAAGGGTGTCTAATTATGCAACTTTCCTGTTAATTGGTGATAATAGCTGATGCTAGAATAATCATCAGACTCATCAGATGTTCTGTCTATGATCTTGCTCTTACATAATTTCAGGGTGATGGTATGCTAAACTGTGATAAATACACTTACCTACAGTATATCACACAGTATTTCTTGTTAATGAATTCAAGCAGGAATATATTATAACTGCTTAATCCATCAAAATATAAATGATATTGGAAAAACAAAATTAAGGACTACAATAATCAAAAGATTTGTGCTGTCTGTAAACTCTCACTGTCTCATCTGAGACATATTGTACCTGCTTCATGCGCAGTATAATCCCTGTAGTTCAGAACACACCATCTTTTATAAATGCTTTCCAGTTTCCTGTGATGAGTGCAGTCCCAAACAGCCTACACCCATTATTCAGTACTGCTCCTGCAATATAACTCTTCTTGTAACAATTGCATCTCTGAGACTTTGTCATCTCTCTTCATTTAAGGTAAGTTGATTCCAGTTTGTTTCTTTGTGTTTTAAGGGCATTCCGTTGTGTAGCCTCAGTGTGTCTTCAGAAATGACTTCATGTTAAAAGCTAGGTATGTTTTTCAAATTCTACACCAAAGTACAGTTTTCATCTGCTTCAATTTCCCATGAGTCTGAATTTCTGTACTATGCACTCAGCACTTCAGCTAAAGGAATTAGTGCTATTGAGTACATTTTCATCAGTATGACCATGCCCAGGCTGTCAATATCTGAGAAAACTCTTCTAGGTATCTCACTTGCAATTGTTAAGATTTATTTCAAATATGATTTGCCCAATATTACTGTTATACAATATATTCTTTCTGTTAAATTATACATAGCATTTCTTCTTCATTTTATTTGCTTGTTTATTCAACAATATTAAATGAATACCTACTAAGTGCCTAGATCTATTGTAGAAACTAAGAGAGGATCTGTGAATCATCTAACCAATTTACTTCTACTAAAGATAACATTGTCAAGGCAAAGTACACAAAATAAATGAAAAAAAGTATGTTTGTTGTAGAACCTATTACAAAAATAGAAAAAGCAAAGATTTGGAATAGGTAGCACCAAAGTACCACTATGCATATGGTGTTTGAGTGAAGATCTAAGGGAAGTGGGGAATTGAACAGACTTCACAGCAAATGTAAAAGGCCAATCTGTCTGAAAGAAAACTAGAAATCCTATGATTGGAATACAAGGAGCATGTGACTGAGCAGGCAATGAAGTCAGAGGTACTAAAGTGATAACTACATATCCCCTTGTAAGCCAATGCTTTCTTCTAGTAAAATGAAAATGTATAAACTTTAGTCCCAGCAGGAATCAGATGATATACATAAGGTGCAAAATTTAAAGATAATGTAATGAAATTTCTGTTTATTAATTTATAGCTAGGTTTAGAGAACATAGAATGAGAGGTTTTAATGCCCAATAATAATAGATGGAACAATCAGCACCTTATGTCAAATGTCAAAGGCAAGGAGTATTTATAAGAACCAATGGCCATTTATGTGGAATGGATTATTGTATTGCAGCTAAGATTTTAGTAGATGAATGTAGCCAACACTTGTTCAATGATAGAAGGAAGGAAGACACTTTATTCTCTTACTACCAATCTCTGTCTATTGCTTCTGATACAGAACTCAGAAAGCATGGAATCTTGGAAATGTCAGATGAATGTCCAACCTCCTAATCATAAAAGAGTTTGGAAAAGGATGGAGTAGCTGTAGAAGACACACAAAGGGATATTTAATATTGCAAACTCTGGAGGCATCTGAGTCCAGTGCTGCCTTACACTTCAGCAAGATAACTCCACCAGTCTTGCAGAGAAAAAAATTTAGAAGAACCATAAGTGAATTAAGCGAATCCTAAATTAAGCAAGATGAGAGCTGATGAGTACTTGAATCAGCGTGTTAACAGGGCAGTGTCAAGAAGTGATTTCAAATCGTGGGATTTGATCCTTTAAACAGAGAATTTTTAAGACAGATTAGATGATGTTTACACAGTTATGAGAAGATTCATAAATGCATTCATAGTGTTATGAGCCATTGGAAATATGGAATAACATTTTTGATGGGAGAATTCGGAGTTTAAAGGTTTTCAAAGTGTAAAGATCCTCTTAGGTTTAAGAATAATGTTTAGAAAAATCCTTGGTGCTGTGCTGGGGCTATTCAAGATAAATGATTGAACAGAAAATGTGTCTATATCCCTGTAGCTTCAGTAAAGGCCACTAGGAAAAAAAAAAAGAGTGGTTGTTTATTGGGAAAAGAAAATCTATAAAGACTGTCTCTAAGGGATTTCTGTAATGAGAAAGAACCAAGTAAAGGAAAGCTGAAATGAAGAAAATCAGAAGTATGTAGATTTCTGGAAGTTAAATGAAGATAACGCCTTAATGTGAAGAAAATTATAACAAATCCTGAGGCTGGGATATAGTATAATGGGGACTCAAAATTATCTATTATGTTAGGGTTCTTTGTGAACCTGTTGAACAGCATTTTGTGATGTGCTAAGAGCAAGATCCAACTGAGTTCAAGACAATAGAGAAAGAGCCTGGAATGCTATAAACAAAATAACGTATCATTGTAAAATGAAGCGGAAAAAATTTAATAGCAATGGAAGGTGCGAAGTGACACGTATAAGTTTTTTTCCTAAGTTTTCCAATAATGAGGAAGCTAAAATCACCAGAATTTGATATACCTTCCTTTTTCAACCCAGCATATGGGCAGACAACCTGCAGGGAGAAAAAAAAAAATAGTGCAAAAGGTTGACTTTAATCCTTTGTAATGGCTCAGTTGTACTCCATAGAGTATATGTGTCACAGTTTCTTTGTCCATTCCTTTTTCAGTGGGAACCTGGGTTGTTTTCATGTCTTCGCTATTGTAGACCATGCTGCTATGAATATAGGATTACACATTACTTTCTCACATACAGATATCATTTCTTTTGAATATATTCCCAGACATGAGATAGCTGAGTCATCCAGCAGATCAATTTTTAGTTCTCTTCGCACTCTCCATAATGAATGCCATAGTGGTTATATTAGCCTACAGTCACACAAACAGTGGCATAGAGTTCATTTTCCTCCACATCTATGCCAGAAAGTGCACATTGAAGTACACATCTCTATTTTTGCATAAAAGATGAGCTCCCAATAAAGACGTTAAATATGTCTTGAGAACAGAATGCTAGATTCTATACAATTCTATATACCTATGATGTCAGGATACACTTATATAGAATAATGGTGGATTTGTGACTGTTGTTAAGGGACTGAACTGTTGTTACAACATAGGGAAAAACTGGGGGTGTGAAAAGGGAAAATGGGGATGTTGGAGGGGAAATCTCTGAGCCTAGGAATGGTATCATGAGAAATAATCAATGAGGGAAAAATTGTTGCAGGATAGAGAAGAAAATCTTTGAATGGCCCAGAGGGAACTAATTTTGTACTCAAGCAGAAGGATTTTCCTAGTATCACAATTTGAACTAGAGGCAGTTCAACAGATGTAGTGCTGAGAATTTGAAGACAGTCTCATATATTTCTCTTGTATTAGTGTCTAAATAAAAGAAAAAAAAAGCATAAGTCCAAAGTGAGAATGAAAGAACTGTTATCTTTAAGATAAAATGATAATGTATGAAATATTCATCTAGAAAACTAAGACTATAAACTCTCCAGAGAAATATGAATTCTGGGGGAGAAATGGAGTTGATTTTGCTATGAATTTGATATGAGCTGTGTCAATATAATTTTACATTTTTCTCCATCACACATGAGAATATATACATAGGTAGTAAATAGGTAGAGAAAGGTTGCATTGTAATATCTGGAAAATATATGCTAAGGCTTGCTTATATTGACTGTATTACTGTAAAGTACTATAATGATTGTCCTGGCAATCTCAAAAGATTATTGAATTAAATTACAGTCTTTTTATTTAAAGATATATTTATTTTTGTTGGAGAGGAGATACAGAGAGAAAGTTCTTCTGCCCACTGGTTCACTCCCCAAGTGGCTGCTGTGGCTAGAGCTAAGCCCATCTGAAGCCAGGAGTTTCTTTACGTCATGTCTCCCCTGTGGGTGTAGGGTCCCAAGACTTTGGACCATCCTCTACTGCTTTTCAGGCCTCAAGCAGGGAACTGAATGTGAAGGAGAGCAGCCGGGACATGAACCAGTGCCCATTTGGGATTCTGGCGCATACAAGGAGAGAATTTAGCTATTAAGCTATCACCAGGCCCTAAATGACCATCTTAGGTGAGCTAGATAGACACATGTCAGACAGAGTGAGATATGTGTAATTCACATTATGGAAAAGCTGAGATCCTTCAAAAGCTTACTGTGAGGTGTAAGATAGTGACAGTGAGGGAAAGAAATCAATTGAAAATAATTTGGACCAGAAGTATTGCTTATGTGAATATATTGGTCTCCCAGAATGAAGGCAATTCAACTGAAAAAGTGATGCTGAATGAAGGGAAGAGATCAGGACTTCATAAGTAACCATATCCAGAATACAATCTGAGTAAAACATACGAAATTTGGGGTTAAGAAATTTATACAAAAGATGGACTGTGGTCCAAATACACCTGCACAGAGTTACTTTCAGCCAGTGGAATAAGAGAAACAGAAGGAAAGTAGTAACTATTTGAGAGTCCTAGAGGAGAAACACCTCCAAGGCCTAAGTCATTCCCGGTAGAGTAGAAGAGAAGTCAGTTTAAAGGGAGGTCAGAACAAGTATCTTACAGCTTGCTGATAACTTCCCATAACTAGACAGCTTGGGGAAAGTGTTGTACTAATCAGAGAAAAACAAGTGGGTAGACATAATAAAAGAGCCATGAGCGTGAATTATACAATAATAACTAGTTTACATTGAAGGGTTTAGTTCTTCATAATACATATTTCCAACAAATTTTCAAGGATGTTTCTTTGCATGGGTTATGAATCTTAGCACCAAAATGTAATTCCATATTTCAGAATTTTTTTGAAATGCACATGTAGTACTAATTGAATACTTTCCAGAAAATGTAATTATTGCTATTTACGTAATTCCTATGTAACCTCCAAGTTCTCATACATGGTAAGCCGTCTTGAACTAACAATCTTTTCACTTTTACTTCCTCTTGAGCTAATTAGCTTTCCTATTTACTCAAATCTGTGCAATATAATTTTAAATGTTTATCCTTTCAGTACCTACAGTGACTGCTGTCTGGCTTCTGTTCAGGTGATACCAAATGGAGATGATTATAATGAGATTCGGCCACTAGAACAACCTGCTCTCATTTCCCTGAATTATCATGGCCTTTAATGCTCCCTATGTCTTTGATATATTCTTTGCTTCATGTGCCTACTACAATACTTCCTATAAGTGAACCACTTGCTCACCATATGAACTTCTGATCATCATTTGAAGCTAAACATGTTGACAAATGTACAGCCAATACATTTTGTAACCCATTATGCATTCTTCCTTTTCTTAATAATAAGATTCTGTGTTTGTTTTCCTGGAGGCAATGCACCTATTTGTTCCCTACCCATGTTAAGTATCATGAGTAGGATTAAATTCAGAAAAGGATATATAACATAAGTCTATTCCATAGTAGTATTTCACTGACATAGTAACTAGTTTCAAGAGGCCTGTTTTACAAATCATTCTTAAGAAATTCAGCTAGAGGCTCAGTGTGATGGCATGTTGAGCTAAACATATACCTGCAAAAGCCAACATCCCATATGAGCATCGGTTTGTATCCTGATTCTTCTACTTACAGTCTATGGATTATGGCCTGGGAAAGCAGAGAAGTTTGGTTCCAGGCCTTGGACATCTTCATGCAAGTGGAAGACCCAGAAGAAACTCTTGGCTTCTTACCTTGTCTGATTGAGCTCTAGCCATTGTAACCATTAGAGGAGTGAATCAGTAGACAGAAGATCTCTCTCCCTCTCTCTACGTATTTTCTTCTCTTCCTAAAAGAACCCTGCATTTCAAAATCACACAAACAAAAATAAGTATCTTTTTAAAATGCAACTGTGATGACCTTTGACACTTTTAGAAAAAACAAATTATCCTTTTTTTTAAAGATTTATTTTCATTATTTTTTATTGGAAGGGCGAATATACAGACAGGAGAGACAGAGAGGAAGATCTTCCGTCCGATGATTCACTCCCCAAGTGAGCACAACAGCCGATGCTATGCCAATCCGAAGCCAGGAGCCTCTTCCGGGTCTCCCACGAGGGTGCAGGGTCCCAAAGCTCTGGGCCGTCCTCGACTGCTTTCCCGGGCCACAGGCAGGGAGCTGGAAGGGAAGTGGGGCTGCCGGGATAGAACCGGTGCCCATATGGGATCCCAGGCGTGCAAGGCGAGGACCTTAACCACTGCGCCACCGCGCTGGGCCCCAAAACAAATTATCTTTTAAGATAAGTTGCTGAAATAATCCCAGCTCCCCAAACCTTCGGAAGAGGTCACTTGAATTAAACCAACATAGGGAGAAAGAGTAGCCTAGAGATAGGGAATGATTCTTAAATATCTATTTTGAATGAGTGGAAGATAGTTTCCAAAGTAATCGAATTTTCTGGATTTTTACTTTGCATATAAATACATTTTTTTTCTTTTTTTTTTTTTTTAAAAAGATTCATTGATTTTTATAACAAAGACAGATTTATAGAGAGAAGGAAAGACACAGAAAGACAGATCTTCTATGCTGAGATTCATGCCAGCACTCCTATGTAGAAGCAGGGGTACAGACTTGAAGTATCCTCTCTTGCCTTCCCAAACTATGAACCACAATCTGGATTAGAAGTGAATCAGTGGGACTTGAACAGACACCCATTTGGCATTCCAGCAGAGCAGGTGGAAGATTGGTCTGATACGCCATGGCACCGGTTATCTATTGAAACAATTGAAGTGGGTATCTTCCTTGAATAAATAAGTGACCATACTTAATACAATCACATTTCTCAATGAAGAATTAAGAGTACTGTATCCATTTGCCAAGCTATGGAGAATTATAAAATTATCTAGAGGTCATTACAGCAACAGTGGAGACAAAAAGACATTGTCTAGGACAATTTTTCTCAGTCTCAACTCTGTATTTATGCTTTCACCTAAGATGAATAGCTTCAGTCGGGTCATTAATGCAGAGATAATTAACCACAGATAATTAAAGGAAGTTTCTTCCTCCTATTGATGCCCACCCAAAGTCTACAATTAAAGGTTCATTAATTTGTGACAAAGCCCATTTTCAACACAAGTCATACAGTTCTAAGACAAAAATCTGACCTTGAAAGAAATAACGTCAAAAACTAAAATATCGCAACATTAGTTAGCTTCCCATTACATTTTATCCAATTTCTTACTCTTTGACAGAGCTTGTAATATATTTCATTCATATTTCAGACCTATAAATCAATCAATTAAGCAGTTATCTTTAATTCAGCAGCAACTCAGAATAGAATAGCAAAAGGTTAAGCATGAAAAGGTGAAGAAAGAAGTTTCCCAAGTACAATGCGTAACTCTTTAGCAAAGTAGATCAAACACATATACCCTATTAGTAATTTATGTGACATGGATCATCTTTTAAAGAAGTAAAAAGAAGAAATGAAAATATCACCTCTACTTCTGGAATATAACAGATTAATAGACAGCAAAATGTCCATATTATACAACATTGTTTTCTTATACACACCCTAATATTTCAAGTCCTGTACTGGTTATTGAATTCAGAAAACTACATTGATTTACTAAGGGAATTGTATTAATTGCATGCAGCAGACCGTAGAAATTGATCATCAAGTTCAATTAACTGCAGACAGTGATCTATCTCTTGGAGCACATTTCTGATGACTTATATTGATAAAAAAAAAGGAAAGAAAAATGTCACAGTCGAATATTTTATAAATAGTTGTGCTTATAGACATTGATTTTCTTTGAAAGTGTTTTCTTACTCTATAGTTATTCTTTTTTTTTTTTTTTTTTTTTTTTTTTTTTACATTTTTTAAAAGATTTATTTATTTTTTATTGGAAAGGCAGATATACAGAGAGGAGAGACTCTCCAATGCTTTATTCCCCAAGCCGCCACAGTGGCTGGAGCTGAGCCAGTGGGAAGCCAGGAGCCTCCTCCAGGTCTCCCAAGCAGGTGCAGGGTCCCAAAGTCTTGGGCTGTCTTTGTCTATATTCCCAGGCCACAGGCAGAGAGCTGGATGGGAAGCAGGGCTGCCGGGATTAAAACCGGTGCCCATATGGGATTCTGGTGCGTTCAAGGCGAGGACCTAACCACTACGCTATTGCACCGGGCCCCATATACTTTTTTTTTTTTTTTTTTTTTTTATTGTTGCTTACACTGTATTGTGTAGTACAGTTTTATAGGCGCTGGGGATTCCCCCCACCCCTCCCCATACCCCTCCCCCCATGGTGGATTCCTCCACCTTGCTGCATAACCATAGTTCAAGTTCAGTTGAGATTCATTGCTTGCAAACACATGCCTAGCATAAAGTTCAGCGTCTTATTGTCCAGATAAGTTCAGTGGCCTCCTGGGGAGACCTTCTATGGTCTGAAGATAGGTCTAACAGAGTAAAGATCCGGTCGGTTAAAAGCCCCAACAAGGCCTCAGTATCAATATACAACATTATGGAATTAATTGACATAGTATTGGGTAAACAATATGTTAAAAATAATGCAAGTTCCATTCTTCGAAACATCTGGGTTGAGACAGCATCAATGACACGTTCAAAAAATAACAAACAACCAAACAATAAATTACAGGTTAAATCAAGGCGAACATGTGGTATCTAATCTTTTGGGATTCACTCATTTCCCTTAGCATTATAGTTTCCAGTTGTGCCCATTTAGCCACAAAGAACTGCATTTTGTTTTTTTTAACAGCTGAGTAGTATTCCATGGAGTAGATGAACCAAAGCTTTCTTATCCAATCTTCTATTGATGGGCATTTCGGTTGCTTCCATGTTTTTGCAATTACTGATTGTGCTGCAATGAACATGGGGATGCATGTTGGTTTGTCGTAAAACAGGTGTTTTGGATATATTCCTAGGAGTGCTATTGCTGGGTCATATGGCATGCAGATTCCGAGTTGTTTGAGTGTTCTCCAGACTGATTTCCATAAAGGCTGTACCAATTTGCAGCTCCACCAGCAGTGGAGTAGGGTTCCCTTTTCCCCGCATCCTCGCCAGCAAGCGTCGTTGGTGTTCTTGTTTATGTGGGCCAATCTTACTGGTGTTAGGTGGTACCTCATCGATGTTTTAATTTGGATTTCCCTTATTGCTAGGGAGCTGGAACATTTTTTCATATGTTTGTTTGCCATTTGGACTTGCTCCTTTGTGAAATGTTTGCCCATTTCCCTTGCCCATTTCTTGAGTGGCTTGTTTGTTTTGGTTTTTTGGTTGTTTTGAAGTTCTTTGTATATCCTGGAAATTAGCCCCCTATCGCCTATATCGTGTGCAAAGATCTTCTCCCAGTCTGTGGGTTGCTTTTTTACTTTGTTGATTGTTTCCCTTGCTGTACAGAAGCTTCTTAGTTTGATGAGGTCCCATTTGTTTATTCTGTTCTCAACTGCTATTGCTTTTGGTGTCCTTCTTAGAAAGTCGGAACCTACTCCTAGGTCTTGCAGTGTATTTCCTACATTTTCTTGCAAGAGTTTGAAGGTTTCTGGATGTAGGTTTAGGTCTTTTATCCATGTAGATTGGATCTTAGTGTATGGTGATAGATGTGGGTCTATCCTTTTGTTTCTACAGGCTATCAGCCAGTTGTCCCAACAACATTTACTAAAGAGGCCTTCCCACTTGCTTGAGCTATCATTGGTCTTTTTGTCAAAGATTAATTGGCTGTATTTGTGTGGGTTCCCTTTTGGTGCTTCTATTCTATTCCATTGATCTTCTTTTCTGTCTTTGTGCCAGTACCAGGCTGTTTTGATAACCACTGCTCTATAGTATGTCCAGAGGTCCGGGATTGTGATTCCCCCTGCTAATCTCTTATTTTTCAGGATGGTTCTAGCTATTCGTGGTTTTTTGTGTTTCCAGATGAACTTTTGAATCATTGTATCCAGTTCCGTGAAGAATGTTTTGGGCAATTTGACTGGAATTGCGTTGAAAATGTATATTGCTTGTGGTAGTATAGACATTTTAATGATATTGATTTTGCCTATCCAGGAGCACGGGATGTTATTCCATCTTTTGAGGTCTTGTTCAATTTCCTTTTTAAATAGTTTGTAGTTTTCTTCGAATAGGTCTCCTACGCTTTTGGTTAGATTTATTCCCAAATACTTCATACTTCTCTCTGCTATTTTGAATGGTATCCTGTTGGTTAGATCTTCTTCCATCTTGGTGTTATTTGCGTACACTATGGCTGTTGATTTTCGTTCGTTAATTTTGTACCCCGCCACTCTGCCAAACTCTCGTATAAGTTCTAGCAGTTTCTGTATTGAGTCTCCTGGTTTTTCTATGTATAGGATTATGTCATCTGCATATAGTGAAAGCTTGACTTCTTCGTTTCCTATACGTATGCCTTTGATTTCTTTTTCTTGTCTTATGGCCTCTGCAAGTACCTCTAGGACTATGTTGAATAGCAGTGGTGATAGCGGGCACCCTTGTCTTGTTCCAGATCTCAGTGGGAAGGGTTCTAGCTTTTCTCCATTCAGTATGATACTGGCGTTGGGTTTTTCATAAATTGCTTTAATTATGTTGTGGATTTTCCCATCTATGCCTACTTTGGCTAGAGTTTTTAGCATGAAGAGGTGTTGGATTTTGTCGAAAGCTTTTTCTGCATCTATTGAAACTATTATGTGGTTCTTGTTTTGCAGTTTTTGGATATGGTTTATAACATTTATGGATTTCCGAATGTTGAACCATCCCTGCATTCCAGGGATGAATCCTACTTGATCCGGATGAATGATCTGTCTGATGATTTTTTGAATTCTATTGGCTAGGATTTTGTTGAGAATTTTAGCATCAATGTTCATCAGAGAGATAGGTCTGTAGTTTTCCTTCTCTGATGGTTCTCTGTCCGGTTTTGGGATTAAGGTGATGTTGGCTTCATAGAATGAGTTTGGGAGGGTTGCTTCCTCCTCTATTGTTTTGAAGAGCTTGTAGAGGATTGGGGTTAGTTCTGTTCGGAATGTTTTGTAGAATTCTGTAGTGAAGCCGTCTGGGCCTGGGCTTTTTTTCGTTGGGAGATCCTTGATGACTGTTTCAATCTCTACCTCGGTTATGGGTTTATTTAATTCTGCAGTTGCCTCCGGACTGAGTTTTGGTAAGTGGTGGGAGTCCAGGAACTTTTCTATTTCTTGGTGGTCCTCAAATTTGTGGGAGTACAGTTCTTTGTAGTAATTTCTAATTATTTTCTTAATGATTGCAGTGTCTGTTGTTATGTTGCCTTTTTCATCTTTAATGCTATTGATTCTCACTTTCTCTTGTTTTTTTTTGGTCAATCGGGCCAGTGGAGTGTCTATTTTGTTTATTTTCTCAAAAAACCAACTTTTTGATTTGTTGATTTTATGTATAGTTTTTTTGATTTCTATTTGGTTTATCTCCTCCCTTGTTTTGATGATTTCTTGTTTCCTATTGTGCGTGGGACTCTTCTGCTGCTGTTTTTCCAGATCCTGGAGGTGTGTGGTTAGTTCCTGTATTTGGCGTCTTTCTTGGGCCTTGACATGCGCTCCGATTGCAATGAATCTACCTCTTAGCACTGCTTTGGCGGTGTCCCACAAGTTTTGGAATGTTGTATCAGAGTTTTCGTTGGTTTCCATGAATTTTTTGATCTCATCTTTAATTTCTTCTCTGACCCATTGTTCGTTTAATAGCATATTGTTCAATTTCCAAGAGTGCCTATACTTCCTGGGGAGTTTTGAGTTGTTGATTTCCAGTTTCATCCCATGGTGGTCTGAGAGGGTACATGGTATGATACTAATGTTTTGGAAGTTGTTTAGATTCGCTTTATGTCCTATCATGTGATCGATTCTGGAGAAGGTGCCATGCACCGCTGAGAAGAATGTATAGTCTGTGGCCTTAGGATAAAAAGTTCTATATATGTCTACTAAGTCTAGTTGTTCTATTGTTTGTGTGAGCTCTGTTGTTTCTTTGTTGAGTTTTTGTTTCGTGGACCGGTCCATTGTTGTTAGAGGTGTGTTGAGATCGCCTACAAGAATTGTGCGGGTGTCTATGTCTTCCTTTAAGTCTGTAAGTAATTGCTTTACGTAACTAGGTGCATTAAGATTCGGTGCATAAACATTAATGATGGTGATTGCTTCTTGATGGATCATTCCTTTCACCAGTATAAAATGGCCTTCCCTGTCTCTTTTGATATTAGTTAGAATGAAATCTATTTCATCTGAAATTAGGATAGCTACCCCAGCTTTTTTTTCTCGTCTATTGGCGTGAAATATCTTTTTCCATCCCTTCACTTTCAGTTTCTTTGCATCCTTTCTGGTTAGATGCGTTTCTTGTAGGCAACAGATGGTTGGGTCTTGTTTGATGATCCATTCTATTAATCTCTGTCTTTTGATTGGTGAATTTAGACCATTTGTGTTGAGAGTTAAAATTGAGAGTTTGCAATTTTGCCCTGCCATGTGATTGTGTTGTGTGTGTGTTGTTGCCAATGTAGTTGTCTTGTTTGTGCAGCTTTTAGTTTGGAGACCTTCTTATTTGCCAGCTTTGTTTGTGATTTGCCTCCTTTTTGTCCGGGACTAGTGCATTTCTAAGGAGACTTTGCAGAGCTGGTTTTGTGTAGACATATTCTTCTAGTTTTTCTTTGCTATTGAAGTATCTGATTTCGTTCTCATATACAAATGAGATCTTTGCTGGGTAGATTATTTTTGGTTGACAGTTGTTTTGTTTCAGGACTTGGAAGATCTTTGTCCATTCTCTCCTTGCTTGTAGGGTCTCTTCGGAGAAGTCAGCAGTGATTCTGATGGGTTTTCCCCTGTATGTGATCTTTTCTCTACTTCGTGCTTGTCTCAGGATTCCTTCTTTGTCTTCATTGGAGTAGAACCTGAGCACCGTGTGTCTGGGTGAGGATCTCTTTGGATCATGTCTGTTGGGAGTTCTCTGTCCATCCTGTATGCGGGGTGGATTCGTGTTCCAAGTGTTTTGGAAGTTTTCCTGTATAATTTCATCAAGCACTGCTTGCATCCCAGATTCTCTTTCTACTCCCTCAGGGAGGCCGATGATCCGAATATTCAGTTTTCTAAGGTAATCCTTCATCTCTTGCATCATTTTATTAGTTTTGCTGAGGTTTGTCTCCAGCTGTTTAATTCGCTGGGCACTTTCATTTTGTGTGTCTTCTGTTTCAGAGATCCTTTCCTCTGCCGCATTTATTCTGTTGATGAGGCTTTCAATCTTATTCTCTTGGGCATCCAGTTTGGTTTTGATTTGTTGTATTTCGGTGATTATGCGGTTCTGGTAGTCTTCCAGCTTTGTGTCCACGTCTCTGAGAAATTTTAGCATTATTTTCATCAATTCCTTTGCTGGTAACACGTCCATGTCTTCATCTCGCATCGCCGATATTGATAATGGCTTTTGGCCCATGTTTGGTGGGGTGCTGGCTCTTTCATCTGGAGCACAGCTCTTTCTGGTGGTTTTTCCCATTGCGTTGGTGTATTCTGGTGGGGCAAATGAACCCGTGTGTTGAGGGGCTGTCAGGTGCTTTCCTGTAGAGATTGGAGCCTGCAGGCGTGGTGTTGCCGGGCGTGGTAATTTTCAAGGCACCGTTGGTGCGTTCTCAGGGCCCGGGGCTGAAGAGCACCACCTTGGGGGCCCAGTGGATTCCAGGCACACTCTGGGCACCTCTTCAACAGGTGTGACACCCCAGGGCGTGGAGGGATGGAGGCGCTCTCTGGGTGTGCCCCCTGCACGGGAATCCACAGGACTTAGAAGGTTTTATGTGCTTTCTCCCTGCGTTCTCCGTGTCAGGGACTGCAAGGTTTTTCAGAGCCCACCTGGTGCGTCTCCCACACACGGGACTGTGGGTGAGGCACTTTCCAGGCGTGGCTCTTGTGCAGTGAATCCACCACTCGTGGTGTGTGGGTGTTCAGAGCCCCTGCTCCTGTGTGGCTCTCTCACACCGGCCCTTAGCGGGGGAGTGGCCCAGGCGCCCTGTTATTATTTCACGGCAGGTTCGCACCGTGTCAGTGTGATGCAGGAGTTCTCAGAGCTCTCCTGGTGGGTCGCCCACGCTCAGAACTGCGGGGTGGGAGGCGAGGGGTGAGCAGTTCACCCTATGGGAGTGGTACCTGCGTGTCGGGGACACACAGCGCTACACTTCCCAAGTCTCAAAGCTCCCCTGACATCTGACACCTGCGCTGTGGAGGCGGCTGCTGCAGGCGGGGCTGCCTAGTCGCTCGGCTGCTGCAGGCGGGCCGCCTAATCCGCTCGGCTGCTGCAGGCGGGGCCGCCTAATCCGCGTTCTCAGAGGCTGGACCCTCAGTAGGGGGTCAAGGAATGCGGAGGCTACCACGTCAACCCCCCGGCTCACCAAACGTCCGGCCGCTGCAGTCTGCCTCCGCCTCCCGCCGGCGACGGTCCGCCCGATCTCCCCGCCTCCGGGCTGTCCGCGTCTCCCGTCAGGCCGCTTTCAAAAGTGACTCAGCAGGTCTGGAGTGGGATGTCGGTTTCTCTACCTTTGCCCTGCTCCGTTCTCGCTGTTCTTCCGAGTTGTGTGGATCTTTTTGGCTCCACACTGTCCCAGGGAGCCTCACGGACCTCTCCCTGCGATTCCCTGCTGTTCCACTTTGCTGCTTCTGTAACTTTCTATCCCTCTTTCACTGGACGCTCTCTCACAGCCTTCCTCCTACGTCGGCCATCTTCTCTCCCATCTATAGTTATTCTTAATACCTCTCACCTTGAAATCTGTTGCAAAAAAATTATATATATGAGACAATAAGGAACTGATTGGAGAGAAAGGAATATGAATAGTAGTGTGATTGTCCTACTTCATCAGCCCAGGAACAGCAAAAAGCAGGCTGGGTTATCCCCAGTTCATGGACGAGAAAACCTGAGATTCAGAAAAACTAACTGGATCAATGGTTAGTCATCTAGCAGGTGGAAGAACCAAGATCTCAAAAGCAGGAAAATCTGGATTTCATATATAAGATTTCTTCACACATTAGACTGCTTCATAATACTTAAATCAGCATAATTTATAAGTGGCTGCTCACATTTTTCTTGCCATTGACATATTGTAATAATGAAATGTGATCTAGACTGGTTTGATGATTAATAACCCTATTATTTTATCATTACAGGTTATAATAAGATTACATAAAAGGCCATGTGATTTAAAGGGTAGTTTCTGTCATGTTATGGTAATAGCACTAACAATAATTTGCATTTCAATAACATTTTACTCTTTCAAAATATTTCCAAATGCTCTGTGTCTGTGTAATTCTGTGCACATGGCAACCTGTGATGAAGGCAGAGCCAACATTACTTGCACCATTTTCAAGTTGGGAAACTGAGGGGCAGAGAAGAGGTTTGTGCAAATCAAATGAAGAAAGAGCTTAGAAGAAATGTATTCAGTCTTTCAGCAGATAATTTCACACATCTGTTATATGACATATTCTCTTATTTCTGAAGTTACTCATTTCATAAGACTGAATCACTTATTATGGGGCATACCAGATAGGTTAATAATAGTGCATATCTGTCTTGCCATATTTTCAAATCCAAACTTAATCTACTACCTCCACTAAGAGAAACTTACTTAGGTTGTTCTTTGAATGAACACATTAATTTACATTATTAGAAGAGCAAGAAGTTAATAAACTCGCTCCTGATGTGATGTCATCCAATATGAACTATTTGCTCACAGATTTTTACAGAAATCCACAGATGTTTTTCATTTGCATTTTGAATATTGAAACATAAAAATTAAAAAAAAAACTAACTTTAGACAGAAGAAATAGTAGAATCCTCAAACACATGGAGACAACGTGGAAAATAAGACCCAAACTTCTCAATTAAATACTAGATTTGATTGAATAGAAAACATTCATCTTTTTCTGAACACACAAGGCTTCTCTATGATATTAAGAAAAAATTTAAAGTAACTAGATAGTATGTCATGCAAGAAAAGTAAAAATACAAATGCAAGAAGTGAAAAATAAGCCTAGAGCAGAGACAAGCAAGAATTGAAGTTGTGTTATGTCCATGAGAGTAACAGTACAGGCGGAAGTGGCAAAACTTTCTTTTAAAAAACAGTTTTATTGTTTTCCATGATACATTTTGTGTAGGTACAGGGATTATCCTCCACTTTCTTCCCATTTTCCCCTCCCACCATCCCCTTCACCAAAGCAGCAGTTATAAGTTTTAACATTCTGCTATTTAAGTACATCATGGAATTGTAGGTACAGCCCAAAGTAGAAAATCTAGTATGTCATCAAGATGTGTTTTACTGTTTCATTGGTAGGTTCCCCCCTCCCCTTTTAAGGCAGAACAATTTGTCAGTATTGCATTTCCCACATTCTGGTGATAATAGTAGCTATATCCTTAGTATCAACTGGAACTTAAATGAAATGCTGCTTTGTATTTCTAGGGGTCCTAAAATGTCTAAAGCCTCAGTGCATTGACCAGTGACACCTGTGGTTCACGGGTATGAACAATGTGGCCAGTAACTGACTGAGAATTTGGTCCTAAACATATGTGGAGACCTTCATATTTTTGTTTGGGTGAGATATGAAAATATTAGCTCAGTTTTTCAGGAAAACATACATTAAGTACAAACATTTAAGTATTATAGAAGGTAATAAAGGAACATACAATTTTTGGCCCAACACAATGTCTCTTTGGCTAAATCCTAACTTGCAAGCATAGACATTACATGTGGATGCTGGTTCTCCTGGATGCTCCACTACCCATCCAGATGCTTGCTATGGGCAGAAAAGCAGCAGAAGATAGCTCCAAAGTTTGGTATCCTTCACCTGCATGAGAGACCCAGAAGTTCCTGCCGCCTAGCTTTGGATTGGCCCAGTTCCAGCCATTGTAACCATTTGGGGATATGAACTATTGGATGTAAAATCGTTCTCTCTGTTTCTCCTTCTCTCTGTAAATCTGACGTTCCAATAAAGTCATTAAGCATTGAAGAAATGTAAGATCTTAACTTCTAAAGTAACAATACACACAAAGTATTCATCATACGTATAAATAGAAAATTCTGCATGGAAGGGAGGAACTAAAACTAAATAGAAATTAAGATGTTAAACTAATATTAGCAACTAAATCTGTATCTGAAAATTTTACAATCCATGAAATATTACATATGATTACAGATATGTGTGGCTAGGTAAAAATACAGAAATGGTACACTCTAAATTCTTATCAGTGGGTGCTTGTGGGAATAAGGAAGAGAAGTGAGATGATATTGGGTGAAAAGGAATTGAGTTTTGTAGCATTGTTTCTTCTTTTTGTTTATATAAAGTGACCAAACTTTATATATTTCATATTTAGATTAAACAGCACACCTAATCCTCAGCCCACCCTGCTCTAACCCTTCCTCCTTCCTTTCCTCTTTTTTCCCTTCAATGTTAGAATGACATCTTTTCACTTTTTAAACATTTCAATAATTTGGGAATTCAACTAGTAGTGAATAGAAGAATAATTGTTCCTTCAGAATAAAGACAAAGGCTGCAAACAATGAACAGATAGCAAAATGTCCATTTAGTTCTCATACAGTTTTTCCCTTATTATATCTTTATGTTAAATGCTCTGTATCACAGAAAACATATTTCTCTTTGGGGTACTGGCTTACTTCATTAAGCATAGTCTTTCTTGTTTGAATTTATTTTGTTGCAAAAGACACAATCTAATTTTTTAAAGTTTCTGAATAGTATTTCATATTGTTTATCTGATCATCAGTGTACATCTGGATCAATTTTATATTTTTGTTATTGTCAATGGAGTTGCAATAAACATGGAGATACAGATAACTTTTGTATACTGATTTCATTCCTTTTAGGTAAAGTCTCAAGAGTAGGATGGCTGGGTCATTCTACCTGTGATAACTAATTAATTAATATAACTAATCTATTTTCAGGTTTCTGAGGAATCTTCTGACTTATGTAATGGTTGTCCTGTTTTGTGTGTTGGGGCACCTTTGGCTCCTCGTCGTCATGAGTTACTTGCTTTTTGATGTTTTAATGGCAACCGTTTTAACTGGGGTGAGGTAAAATCACACTGTGGTTGTTATTTGCATTTCCCTGATGGCTAGTCATCCTAAGCATTCTTCTAAATATATGTATATTTCCGCTGGTCATTTGAATTTCAGTTTTTGAAAAATGATTGTCCATGTCGTTTTCCCATTCCTTAACTGAATTGTTCTGTTATGTTTGTTTTTGGAGTTCTTTATCGGTCCTGCATCAATCATTTCTCAGCTGTGCATTTTGTAATTTGCTTTTTTGGCCATTCTTTTGATTGTTTTTTTAATTTACTGCATGCTTTGCAGGGCAGAAGCTTCCCAAGTAGATCTAATCTCATTTGTGTATTTCTATTCTCATTGTTTCTGGGGTGTTTTCCAAGAAGTCTCTTCCTCTGCCAATACATTGCATAGTTTCCCAAATGTTTTCTCTTTTTATAATTTGATAAGATCAGGTCATAGAATTAAATCTTTCATCTATAGTGACTTGATATTTTGAAAGAATTCATTTATTTATTTGCAAAGCAAATTTACGGAGAAAGGAAAAAATGAGGAAAACAGATGGAGAGATCTGTATGTTCATACCCTGCATGGTCTCAATGGCTGGAACAGTACCCAGCCAAAGCAAGGAGGCTGGAGCGGCTTGGGGGATTCCTGCACGGGCCATGTTTTGATGACTTTCCAGGCACATTAGCAGGAAACGGAATGGGAAGTGGAGCCGAAATGATGTGAATTTTAGGCAGCTGCTTAATGTGTTACATAAAAGTTTAAAAACATTTAAAAGAAATTTTATTTTATTTGAAAGGTAGATCTACAGAGAGGAGATAGAGAGAGAAAGATTTTTCCATCTGCTACTTTACTTCTCAAGTGGCTGCAACAGCCAGAGCTGAACCAAAGTGAAGCCAGGAGCCTCCTCTGGGTCTCCCACATGGATACAGGGTTCCAAAGCCATGGGCCTTCCTCTACTGCTTTCCCAGGCCACAAGAAGGGAACTGCATGGGAAGTGGAGCAGCCAGGGACATGAACCAATGCCTACATGGGATCCCAGTGCATACAAGGTTGGGATTTAGCTGAGACACTGCACCAGGCTCAGTAAACTGTATTTTTATAAGGAGTAACGTAGGCTCTTGCTTATTACTTCTGTATGGGTAGATACATTTTTCTAAGCACTATTTGTTAGAGAGACTGTCTTTTCACCACAGAAAATTTGGCAGTAGATACATGGCCTAATTTCTGGGTTTTTTTTTTTTTTTACTTTTCTGTTAGTCTATGTATCTATTTTTTGCCTTCAAAATGTCCATATTATCCAAAGTAATTTATACCTTCAAAGTATTTTTTAAAGAATTATTTATTTGTATTGGAAAGTAAGATATACAGAGAGGAGGAGAGACAGAAAGATCTTCCATATGCTGGTTCATTCCCCAAGTGGCCGCAATGGCTGGGGCTGAACTGTTCAGAAGCCAGGAGCCCAGAGCCTCTTCTGGGTCTTCCACGTGGGTGCAGCATCCCAAGGCTTTGGGCCAACCTTGACTGCTTTCCCAGGCCACAAGCAGGGAACTGGATGGGAAGCAGGGCGCGGGGATTAGAAATGGTGCCATAAGGGATCCTGGTGCATTCAAGAAGAGGACTGTAGCTGCTAGGCCACCGCACCAGGCCCAAAACATTTCTTTTTTCATTAAAGAATGGCTTAAAACTATTATGACAATATTATCAGTGTTAATGGTGAATGTATGAATGTTTCTAAATCCTATGTAAGTACTTTAATTAAAAAAAAATCCCTCTGTTTTTAATTAGAAGTAGCAAATTCACATTAGTTACAGATCACTGCAATGAATATCACAGACTCCTGCTTCTCTTATCCATGAATGGTAACTCCGTTAGCTCGTCAGGACAACAGGCGCTTTGGGTTCCTATGTCACGGTTTGCTAACGTGCATTTTTTAAACCACTATACCTAAAACAACTCGAATGATTTTTATTGTTTTCAATTTATAAATCACTAAGCAAGTTCTGAAGCATGTGCTCAATCAAATATGGAGAATAAAAAGGTTTGGAAAGCAAAATCTCCATGTAGTTTACTTGTATGTTGAGTGACTGACAACTGAAAAATAAGTGAATTAGAGAATAACAGATAAGGGAAGAAAGCCATGTGCAAGATAAGGAGCTTAATCCTGGTTGGAAGTAGTGAAAGAGGTTTATACTCAGAAATAATGACTCAAATTAGTGGTTCGAAAAAGAAGTCGGAATTTAATTTACTCCCATCTGTTAGATTCAAGATATTTCCAGGATCTTTTGATTATTACTAAAACATTAAGCCAGAAAGAATAAAAAATAACATCTTCACAGATCAGCAAACTCATGTTCTGCCTACTGTATCGACATGACACTGATGGTTTTGGACAAAGCTGGTCCTTCTCCAACAGTAGCTTTGCCTTCGTCAGTAGCTCAAGAGTATTTCAGATTCTGAAGAGCTGATTTTATAATTTTTTGCTAGAGTATGCTTATTTTATTTACATATTTTACCTTTACTATATATACTTCCCAATGCTAATTAGTCTATCTCTGGCTGTAAATACCATAACTGCCAAAATGATTTTTTTTTAGTCTTGTATAACTGAAAGTTTAGGTCAAACTGGACCCAGTGAAGTATGGTCAATGTTTTATACTACCAGCAAGGGTGTAGATGTATGCCTGCTCTTTCTTCCTTGCTGTGTTTGAAATCCTAGGTTCAATGTGATTGGAGTTCCTCCTGATTGTGATGTTAGTTAATGTTCTACAGAGGGATGAGATGTTTAGGACACACACATAATAAATGAAATATATAATATATCATACAAAATAGTATAAAATGTCATATATGATGTAACATAAAATTATAATAGTATATATTTATGTTTTTGTATATTTATGTATAAAATATAAAAAATATATAATTATATATATAATAAAAAATATGGATATGGAGCTAGTTTAGATACAAAAATGTAGCTTTAATATGAGGAATTGATTCATTGGGGTATGTTGAGTGAAAAGCAACCCACTGAGGGGAGCAATGGATTTTACAAAGCATATAATTTGAATACTGTTGTCATCCGCAGGCCCTCTCACAGGCACGCAGCAACTATGGTTAATCTTATTAAGCCAAATATGACACATTCATAGGAGCTTTGTTATGCATAGTATTAACTGGTATTTTTTTAAAGCCCTATTCTGATATTTTTAGTCTGTCTGCACTCTATTTTTATGGCATGCCTCTGATAAATACCACGTGGTTGGATCTTTTCTTAAGAGTTTGGCACTTTTTCTTATTTCCTTTAGAATACTTAGCTCATTTTCATTTAGCCAATTATTGATACAGTTTTAGATTTTCACTTATCCAATCTATTCTTTACTGTGTAATTCCGACAGTTTTTCAGAATAACACAAGTCATCATTTCGAGTGTGCTTTTGCATCCATGGAATATTTTTTAAAACAATTGTCATTATGTTGTTTTTTTTAACAACTGTGTCATCGAAAAGAGTAACAATAATTAATTAAGACAATCTCAAAATAAAATATTCTTAAAATAAGCATTGTTGAAATGTACTTTTGAATAATATTATAGAAGTATACTTCATGGACTGTGAAACACTGTAATTTCATTTATGCCTCTCTGATTCACTGCACGCCAGTGTTCTTTCCTTTTAATCCACATATTCTGTACACATCACAGAGCACTTCGTTCTAAATGTTTAATTTTGTTTTTACAAAATCCATAATGACATATAAAATTAGGTAATAAAAATGCATCTGTATTTACGCAGGTATTTACTGGATGATCTTCAGCCCATCCGGCCAACCTAGGGTTTCTGGTGGTAGAATTTCCTTTCGTACTGAGTAATCTTAGTTGGCATTTCAAGGTTTTCATAGCACAAGTCAACGAGGAGCAAATTTTATTAGATTTTGTCTGAAATATTTTTATTTTCTGAACTTAGAAGTCTATTTTGGTGAATACAGAGTTTAAGCTTGGCTGTTTTGTTTTGATATACTAAATCTCAAACCTTTTGAAACCTCTAAAAACAAGTCCATGATCATTTTTCTTACTCTCACCCTGACTTCAGTACAATGACTTTTCACTATCAATGTACGTTTAAGATGTTAATGCTAAAAATTGACTTGCTTTGGAAAATTTTCATGGACTGAAATTCATTAATGTTAAACACACACATGAATGTTTTATTGTTAAATATATGACCATGCCAGTATAATTATAGTCATAATCAAGATACAGACTATTTTCACCATCCCAGGATGTTCTCTCGTGTCCTTTGTAGTAAAGCATGCATGTGCTTCTCATCAGAACTTCTCGCTGCTGATATCAAATTTTTTTTGCTTTCCCTAAAGTGTCTTATGTGGAGCAATATTTTCTCTATTGTGCACTTTCTTTCACTCAGGAGAACACCTGTGAAATTGATCCATACTACAGCCTTCACCAGCATTTAATTTCTTTTTATTTATTGAATAGCATATTACTGTGAAAATATACCACAATTTAAAAATAAATGATTGCGTTCTCATGCATTTTGGGGTTGTTTTCATTCTTGGCTTTTAGCACAAATCTCTAAAAGAAGATTTATCGCATGAGCATATGAGTCTAATCATTTGATTAGAGGGTAAAAATATATTTGAAGTTACATTTAAAAATACCGTCCTAAACCTTATCCAAAAGCGGTTTTGATGTTTGATGTCTCCAAGAGCTGTGTTTAAAATCTGTATTCTCTTAGGACTGTTGTTGCACATGCTTGGTGGTGTTTGGTGAGGTCAGGCTCTTAAAATGTTAGCCCTTTGGGTAATGGTATCACATTTTGAATTTGTAGTTTCCTAATAATAAATGATGTGGAAAAACTTTTCGTATGATAATGGGTCATTTGCCATTTCCAAATACCTGAATCTTTTTTTTTTCTTGCCAACCTGGCTGCATTTGAAAAATAAACTGACCATAACATTTTAGTGATTTTTTATATATAATGTAGACATAAGATCTTCATGCAATGTATGCATTGTGTATGTAGGTATGCGTTTATTACAGATGTATTTTATGATTCAATTCAGCATATGAATTGTTCAATAATTTTACTGTAATTTTTGATGAACAGAAAGTTTAACTTAAGTGAAATCTAATTTATTTTTTTCTTGCAACTTGCAATTTATGTGTTCAGTTTTTTTAAAATTAAAGTTTTCCTATCCAAGGTTAGAAACAGTCCCTCTGTACTTTCGTTCAGAAATTTCTATGTTTCTACAATTTTTTAGTTTACTTTTAAGTTTACTTTCATTAATTGAAGTAGTGATTATATATGGTGTGAAATAAATGTCAAGACCTATTTTGTCCTCTTTGCAGGTGCAGTAGTTCCAACTCCATTTGTTCTAAAGAGTGCTGTTTCTCCATTGAATTTTTCTGGTGCTATAATTGGAAGTCAATTTACTGTGTTAAGTGTGGTCTATTTCTATGTTACAGCTATGTGCAGTCTTTCTTTATGCTAATAGCACACTGCCTGGATTATTGAGTGAACCTTATGTATCTTGTCAATGTCAATTTAAAATTCTTTTGCTATGATTCTTGTGATTGTGTTGAAAGTATAAATTGATTTGGGTAAAATTGCCCTCTTTAAAAGTTCATTCTTTTCCTTCATTGAGTCTGGCCAATTTTTCTTTTATTTAGATCTTTTAATAAACTGTCCTGGGGCTGGTGTTTGCTATCTTATGTTAACATGTTACATGGATTTGATTCATTTTCTGGCTACTCTGCTTCAGATCCAGATCCCTGATAATGGCTCAGGAAAAGGCATGAAGGATGGCCCGACTGCTGGAGCCTCTGCACCCATGGGGGAGACAGAGGCTGGTGCCTGGCTTGACCATGATGATGAGCTATGGAGTCAATTTGTGAAAGCAAGATCTCTCTCCTTGCCTCTGATTCTGTTACTCAGAATTCAAGTAAATTGAAAAACTTAAAAAAAAATTTGCCCAGGTTGAGCATTATTGCTGGTAAAACTACCACCTGAGGTGCCTACTCCTATTTCGGAGTGTCTTTTGGAGCCCCGGCTGTATTGCTTGTAATTGTGCTTCCTGCCAACACACCAGGGAGACAGAAGATGACAGCTCAAGTTCTAGAGTTCCTGCCTCCTACACAGAGGACAGGATGGATTTCTTAGTTTCTGATTTCATCCTGGTCCATCGTTGTCTGTTGAGGGCTGGTATGGAGTGAACCTACAGATATAAACTATATTTTTCTATCTCTTTCATGCTGTCTTAAATTAATCCCCCCCAAATTTGCACACTCTCTCATACCATGCATTTAAATTTACTCCTAATACTTTCATTAATTAACTCTGCTGTAAATGAAACCACTTTGCTTAAAATTGTGTTTTCCAGTTTTTACCATGTTTCAAAATTATAATAGGTATAGCAAATTAATTTTGCCATCCAATTTTGCTAAATTAATCTATCAGCTGATTTTTTTTCTTTTTTTTTTTTCCTTTGGAGAACAAAAAGAGACAAATAGCTTCCCATCACTCTCCTAACACCAGCAATATTTGTGGAAGGGTTGAGCAACCCTGGGATCCAGCAGCTCAGCCCAGTTCTCCCATGTGTTTGTAAGAGTCCAGTGGCTGGATCACTGTCACACAGGCAGGCAGCTGGAAAAGGGAGCCAAGGAATGCATGCACTCCTGGCACTCCGATGTGATACAGTCACCTAAGTAGTGGCTTACCACTTAGATAAATGTCAAATATGCATTTGCTTTTTTTTTCAAGTTGTGACTGATGGTATTATCATATACTCCCTCCCCACACGGCTTTTCCCTATATCGTAACAATAATTTTGTATCTCAGCAATAGTCACAAGTCCATCATTCCTACATTATAGAGACTGATATAAAGTCCAGCATTCTATTGACAAGATATGGGACTCCTTTTTTAAAAAAAAAAAATTGCTTTTATTTAGAAAGTCAGATTTGCAGAGAGAAGGTGAGACAGAGAGAGAGAAAGATCTTCCTTTTCATGAGTCACTCTCCAAATGGCCACAACAGTCATAGCTGAGCCAATAGGTAGCTAGGGCTGTCATTAACTGCTTTCCCAGACTATAAGCAGGGATCTGGATAGAAGCGGGGCTACCAGGATATAAATGGGTATGCATATGGGATTCTGGCATATTCGAGGCAAGGACTTTAGCCACTAGACTGTGACACTAGGCCCCAGGAGTCCATCTTTTATTTAGAAGTACAGATGGATATTGCATCTCCACGTCATGGTACAATTGCTTACATTATACAGACCCTTTGGATACATATATGCATATTATATGCTTACTTATATATCTATTGGTCTTGTATGTTGCACGAAGGTTTTTTAGTGACTTTCCAGGCCACTAAAAAACAGCTGGGTCAGAAGTAGAGCAGCTAGGATTTGAACTGACATTTTCGAATTGATTTTTTTTAAGATTCATTTATTTTTATTGGAAAGGTAGATCAGATTTATAGAAAGCAGAGAAAGAAAGATCTTCCATTCACATGTTCATTTCCCACATGGTTGTAACAGTTGGAGCTGAGCCCATCCAAAGCCAGGAGACAAAAACTTCTTTTTGGTCTTTCCTATGGCTGGAGGAGGCTAAGACTTTGAGCCACCCTCCACTGCTTTACCTCGCCACAGACAGGGAGCTACATGGGAAATGGAGCAGCCAGGACATGAACCAGCACTCATATGGGATTTTGGCACCTGCAAGGTGAGGATTTAGCTGCTGAGCCATCACGCCAGGCCTTGAGTCCTGATTTGTGATCCAGCATATGATGTCTTCAGAAATGTTCAATGTGCACCTAAAGTTACATTATTTTGGGTATTAAGGTGAATTGTTACACAAATATCAATTGGGTCAATACAGTTAACTGATTTATTTATTTATTTATTTATTTATTTATTTATTTATTTATTTTTTGGCAGGGAGGCTAAGGTTTCTACCAGTTGTACTGTGGAAAAAGAAATTTTGAAATTTACAGAAATAATGGCGGATTTTTCTCTAAAACTTAGATTTGGCTTTTTCTTTTTCCTTCTTATTTGCCTTAAAACTTCTTTAATTGATTATCAGCTATTCAGTAGTATTAGATCATCTTGATAAAGTTATCATTTTTACAACCTTAAAATCGGTCTCTTCATCAACTATAATACTTCTTGTCTTGATGTTGAGTTTGTTTAATATTAAATCAATGATTCCAGTAAATACTTGCTTTTTGAGTGGAATTTGTGCCTGCACTTTCACATCTACACATTTTCTGTCTTTATTGGAAGCCTGCATTGCCTTTATATCCAGTATGAATTATCTAAGGTAAATGTAATTTATATCTAAGGTAAATGTAATTTACCTATGGTAAATGGAATTTATATAGCTTTAAATTTTTGCAATACTGAATTTGTATACCACCTAAAGAATAGTTTCTTCTCTCCTTCTGTCCCTGCTTAGGATCAGAGAACTAGTAAGAGCTATTAATTAGGCACAGACGTCAAGATGGCACTTTGCTAGTTTTGTTGCATAACAACATGAGTAAAGTTACACAATTGAACTGTTTACTTTAAAATAGCTTAACATGGTAAATATAAAATGTAATAGTACCATAATAAAAACTGTATGAATTACTTTTAAGTTACATAAACACATTTAATTTGGCAAGTTTGCAACAGCTTATTTTGAGAAGCCACAATCATACGAATAGCTCTTAGTAAGTTCATTATTCTGATAGTCTGTTTTACATTAATTTTGCTTTAAGCTCCACAAGAACCTAGGGAGGGTAAGTGGGAAAAGTTTTCTTCTGTACAGTGGAACCATGTAAAGATCAAATACAAAGAAACATAAAGTCCTGGAGAAATCATTTGAAGATATGTTTTGGGTACATGCACACATATTTTTAAATTCTGGGTGAAAGATATTTGGGAATACAAGAATGGTTACTTTCCAAATATCAAAAAAGAGTTCCAATTCTTTTCTTTTCCCCTCATCAAATCCCAACACAGTCATCTCTCTGTCCCCCTGCATCAATATGGCCGTGCACTCATTTTTTTTTTTCTCTCAGCCTAATCAAACTGAGAGAGAGAGGCTATTAACTTTGGCGCAAACACCTTTTTAGCAATTTCTTAAACTCTAAATTGCTGCACTCTATCTCTGTGATGAAGTGTGTATATGGCTAATAAACTTACTTGAGTAGTTTATGTAACAGCCCATAATGAACGAAACAGGACTTTTCTGCAACGGGATAGGGACGTCCCACAAAGCTTTATCAATTTTCAGATTCCATTGTGATGGTGCAGCAACTTTTCCTAGTTCGTACTAGCTGAACTTTTTACTTCAGCCTAATTACTGATAGCTCTAGGAGGTTATTATGTACTTGTAATTTTCTTGGATGGATATAACGTGAAATAAACACCTGTTTCAATCATAAAAAGGCTTTAATAGGGTGATAGGTAATAATATTAATAGCAACTAATATTTATCTTGCTCCTCACAGTTAATTAAGTGTTTTCACAATCATCTGACTGATCTTTCTGACACCGCCCTGGGGAGTGTGTGTTCAGCGGTCATTATTTTCATTCTACGCACGAAGAATCTGAGGCTCGGAGGAACATGAGGATCTGCATATAGAGCATGAAGGAAGCAGTAAATACAGGGCAAGACATGCATTCTCTCTAATCCCATGGCTTTCCCACATTTTTATCTTGGTTCTTTAGAGAACTCACAACCAGAAGCCAAGAAGCTGTGGACTGAGAACAGTTGTAACAACAACAGCTTTATCGACACAAAGATTCATATTTTACGAGATGCTTCCTGTCACAGAATCCCTTATGTTTTCCACAGTGCAAATGTATTACTGTGGCTGCTATTACCACGATAATGATTATTCAGTCTGAAATAGTTCAAATACTCACTTTGCCATGTGACTTAGGCAGGTAGGAATGATCTTATTTCACCCCGTTCCCACCTGTGCAGTTAACGTGCACTATTCAGTAACAAGTGGATTCCCTCTCACCTTTCTCCCTGTGCTGATTCTTTTCTGTATTTTTAAAAATTTATTTATTTATTTGAGAAAGCAAGAGACAGACTATGTATTAGTTGCTAGTTCACCCCCACATAATTGCAACAGCCAGGGTTGGAACATGCTGAAACCAGGAGACAGGATGTCTCTCTTAGTCTCTCACTTGGTTATCAGACATCTTTTGCCATCTTCCCAAATGCATTTTTAAGGATACTGGATTGGAAACAGAGCAACTGGCCCAGAACAATGGCTCAGTGACTACATCCTCACCTTGTATGTGCCAGGAGCCCATGCAGGTGCTGTTCATGTCCTGGCTACTCCACTTCCCATCTGTATCACTGCGTGTGGCCTGGGAAGGCAGTAGAGGACAGCACGAAACCTTTGGACTCTGTATCTACATGTGAGACCTGGAAGAAGCTCCTGGCTCCTGGCTTCAAATTGGCTCAGCTCTGGTTGTTGTGGTCACTTCGGAGGGAACTGGTAGATGGAAGATCTTTCTCTCTGTATCTCTTTCTCTCTGTAAATCTGCCTTTTCTTAAAAAATAAATTATTTTTTTTAAAAAAAGGAAGCAGAAAAACTGAAACTTGAGCTAGCACTTTGATGTGGTATGTCAGCATTGCAAGTAGGACTTTAGCCCACTGTGCCACAATGTGAATCCCCCCCATTCTGCTTTTTTTCCTTAATATAGGGAATGAAAGCATGTTTCTGAAACTAAAACAAGTGGAAAAGTAACTTGGAGTTACTAATGCTGTAAGTGATATAATTTCAGCGAATGTTTTCCTTTAGTAAAAATGGGACTTCACATTGGTCACAATGGTCATGGGTTTCAGTTCTCTGAAAAAGAATCGTTAAAATAAAGGCTCCCCTTCTAAAAACTCTAAAACTCTGAGAAGTTGTGCAGACTATCAATTTATACTCTGATTGTTTTATCCCATAAGGTAAATGTTTTGCCATGAGCCTTTTAATCCCTAATAATTCTCCCTTGTATATATGTGGTCTTGAGTGGAGTTCAACAATATTAATAGGGAAGCCCTCCAGGTTAGAGGCATTGAGTGTCTGGTATCATGTGATTATGAAACGAAATGCTATCCCATTAAACATTGTGGAACTACACATTGGAACTGGAATATGAGACTTGAAAAATCTAAATTGTCCATAAAGCGTATCTGATAAGGTCCAACCCGTTTAGCACTCTGTATCAATCTCCCTCATCTTCTCCCAGCTTATTGCCTGCTCTAGATTATGGTGGAGCTACATGTAAGTACTGTGGTCTTTGTTTTTTGTTTTTTAAAGAATTATCTTATTTTTATTAGAAAGTCAGATATACAGAGAGAAGAAAAGAGAAAAGTGTCCATCTGCTCACTCACTTCCCAAGTGGCCACAACAGAGCTGAGCTGATCCAAAACCAGAAGCCAGGAGCTTCTTCTGGGTCTTTTTCATAGACCACAGACAGGGATCAAGAAGGGCAGTGGAGCAGCCGAGACAGGAACCGGCACCCAAATGGGATCCTAGTTCATGCCAGGCAAGGACTTCAGCCACTAGGCTTCTGTGCCAGGTCTTCATTCCTGTGTTTTCTGTCCTTGGTTGGGGTTGTTGATATTTTTTCCTCAATTGTTTTCACTGTATATGTAACCAGGATGGTAGTTCCAAATGTGTTCCTTTGGTTTTTCTATATTAGATTATAGGAAAAAATAAATAAGTAAACACTCTGCAAGACAATCTGGGCTTATTCTGACTGTTACATCAATCCTTTTCTTTGCCTGCATTCTTTCTTGATATACTGGAAGAAGGTGCAAAAACAAACAAACAAACAAATAAAGACAAGTGATCTGTGCCACCTAAAGTTCTTGAGAAACCTCACTGGCCTCTGGGAATAGTGCTTAGGCACTTGGGACCTGGGAACTCCAACACAGCAAAGTCTAGGGGTGCAACATAATTAGGGAAACTTATGTAATTGGGGTGCTGGGAGGAATGCTGGTACTGCAAAGTCTTATTTCCTGCCTGTGGTTCTTATATCAATCTTGATTTTCAGATGGAGCATTATGCACTAAGCAAAACCAGAAGAGACTTCTGTTCCAGCTGCAGTGTGCAGTTCCAGAAACACCCCACATGTTTAATATACTGTATACTAAGAAGTTTCCAATTGTACATACTTTGCACGCTTATTTCTTTCATGTTGGAAATCCAAATAAACATGACTTCAATGTTTAACTCTTCTGGGTCCTCAATGATAAGAATAAAAAAACATAAGAAAATACAAGGTTTCGTGTGTATGTGCACGCATGTGCCTAAACCCACTTACCTACTTCTCTTGCATCAAGAGACTGTGTCAATGAGAACAGGACTGTCTCTGCATGTTGGACATCAGTTTTCTCCTGTTCTCATAATTTCAACTGAAAATGTCATGCAGTCTTTCCCCAGCCACATCCCCACTCTAATTTGATATGATCTAAATTTGTAATCTGCCTCTGCTGTTTAAGAAATTTTCTGCACACATCTGTGCATTTAGCTTAAGACCCGCTGAAGATTTTTTTGGTGTATGCTGTGTGGGTTTTCCAACTGGAGTCCTGATTTGCAACACCTACTGCTTGCTGAGCTCATTGTGATGCTGGTGTGGTTTCCTTCTGTGAGTAAATGTCAGCGAGGTGCTCCAGGCGAAGCTATTGCCCTAACAGAGCCTATGCATATAGTTGTTCTGGGAATAGACTCCCAATTCCTCCATGCAAGTGAGTATTTCAAATAGGTACGTTAGGTAAGCCAGCTCTAGGAGATTAAAAGAAATGACTCTTGCAGCTAAATGCTAAAGGGCATATTTTGTTGTTTATAATGTTTCATCTAAACCAAGTATATTCAAGACTTTTGAGTACCTACTGTACACCTAGCACTATGCTTTTATTACATTGCAAATGTTCACGTGATCTATTGTGAGGCCAGAACTCTGAAAGTTTTTTTTTAAAGATTTATTTTTATTATTATTATTTTTTTAATTGGAAAGGCGGATATACAGAGAGGAGAGACAGAGAGGAAGGTCTTCCATCCGATGATTCACTCCCCAAGTGAGTGCAACGGCCAATGCTATGCCAGTCCGAAGCCAGGAGCCTCTTCTGGGTCTCCCACGCGGGTGCAGGGTCCCAAAGCTTTGGGCCGTCCTCGACTGCTTTCCTGGGCCACAGGCAGGGAGCTGGAAGTGAAGCGGGGCTGCCGGGATAGAACCGGCGCCCATATGGGATCCCGGGCGTGCAAGGCGAGGACTTAACCACTGTGCCACCGCGCCGGGCCCTGAAAGTTTTTAATAGAAACAATATATATGAATGAATAATAAAGGTAATAGGGAAAGCTCAATAAGCCTGATAAGCAAAAATACAATTAGGTAAACAGAATGAAGTGCTAACCAGGAGTTATAGATTTGAAATAATATGATAGAAGCGCATCCATCCATTAGGTACTTAGTGTGAACTTTGAGATTTTATCCTTGGATAATGATAATGGCAATGTTTGGGTTCAGGACAATTATGTCACCTTCCTCTGTTTATTCTCCTCTTCACTAGTGTTTAATACGCAGTGAGCATCAAAGCCCACATCGCTGCTACTGCCTTAGCATGGTCTTTGGGAAAAGTCAGTCTTTTGACAAAAGCAGCTTCACTAGCTAGCAAAGTAAACGTCAACGCACTCACTCTTGTGTAGTTGTGTATCACAGTATTACTGCAAGTATGGTGCAATTTCAAAGGAAGCTTTTAAAATATTTATATTTTTTTTTATCAGAAAGGCAGATTTTACAAAAAAAGAAGGATACAGAGCACAATCTTTCATCCACTGGTTCACCCTACAAATGGCTGCAATGGCTGGAACAGCCAGTCCGAAACTGAAAGCCAAGAGCTTCTTCCAGGTCTGCCAACTGGGTAAAGGTCCCAAGGCTTTAGGCAATCCTCCGCTGCTTTCCCAAGCCACAAGCAGGGAGGTAGGTGGGTAGTGGAGTATCTAGGACAGGAACCAGCATCCATATGAGACCCGGGCTCTTACAAGAGGAGGATTAGCCAACTGACTGTCATGCTAGGCCCTCAAAGGAAATATCCAAAAAATCAGTAAATAAATCACATTGCCTTAACTGAACTGGAGAGATTGCCAAACATCACTCACTTAATGTTTATTTTGCTACATCCACTCTTTGAGTAAACTCTGTCAAGCCAAATCTCACAGTTTGAAGCTACAGCCATGCATGATTTTTGTCGCTTTATTTTTTTTCTGTTAATAAGACTGACAATATCTGTGTAATTGTATTGTTTTAACTGTCTACTATCTATAGCACAATCAATCGTATAAAAAATTTAGCAGTTCCCAGTATGCTCTTCATGGAATTCCCTATATATTGTACTTCTTTTGTAATTTCCCAAATTAAAATCCTCCATATGGGCTGACTCAGTGATCTGATATGAAAATTTAAGAAGCAATCTATATATTGTTGTACCTGAAATTCTGGAATTCTGGTGTCCTAGTGTTCAAATGTTGGCTTCTCTGGTGGCGCTGGTTATCAGAATTGAATGGAAAATTTAGGACCTATGGCTTACTGTATGGATTGAACCTTTCCTTTTCTTGTAGAGCAAATATTTAATCTAGATTTTTTGACAAAGTGTACTTCCCAAAGGAACACTCGAGTCTTAGTTCAAATCAAGGAAAACCCTTCAATTTCTGCAACAAAAATCCTTCAACTAATGTTTGTGAGTCGTAGGAGAATAAGGAAGAGACGAAACTGAAAGAATGCTCGCTAACTGGCAAACTATTTGGTGACCTGAAACTACTGGAATTACCAAGTAACTTCCAAAGAGGAGAAAGAGAGAGAGGGAGGAAGGAGAGTGGGACAATAAATGAATTCAGGACAGGAAAATTTTACCATCTTCATTATTCTTTTTCTAATATAGATTGAACATAAAAACTTGATTAAAAATTTCATCGCACGCCACCTTGTGGTCAATGACTAAAACATAATAGCTGTTTACTGGGTTTCTCGACTAAATTTTTATTTATTAAAAAATAACATTTGGAGTAGTTTCTTGAGTGGCTTGTTTGTTTTGGTTTTTTGGTTGTTTTGAAGTTCTTTGTATATCCTGGAAATTAGCCCCCTATCGCCTATATCGTGTGCAAAGATCTTCTCCCACTCTGTGGGTTGCTTTTTTACTTTGTTGATTGTTTCCCTTGCTGTACAGAAGCTTCTTAGTTTGATGAGGTCCCATTTGTTTATTCTGTTCTCAACTGCTATTGCTTTTGGTGTCCTTCTTAGAAAGTTGGGACCTACTCCTAGGTCTTGCAGGGTATTTCCTACATTTTCTTGCAAGAGTTTGAAGGTTTCTGGATGTAGGTTTAGGTCTTTTATCCATGTAGATTGGATCTTGGTGTATGGTGATAGATGTGGGTCTATCTTTTTGTTTCTACAGGCTATCAGCCAGTTGTCCCAACAACATTTACTAAAGAGGCCTTCCCACTTGCTTGAGTTGTCATTGGTCTTTTTGTCAAAGATTAATTGGTTGTATTTGTGTGGGTTCCCTTTTGAAGCTTCTATTCTATTCCATTGATCTTCCTTTCTGTCTTTGTGCCAGTACCAGGCTGTTTTGATAACCACTGCTCTATAGTATGTCCAGAGGTCCGGGATTGTGATTCCCCCTGCTAACTTCTTATTTTTCAGGATGGTTCTAGCTATTCGTGGTTTTTTGTGTTTCCAGATGAACTTTTGAATCATTGTATCCAGTTCCGTGAAGAATGTTTTGGGCAATTTGATTGGAATTGCATTGAAAATGTATATTGCTTGTGGCAGTATAGACATTTTAATGATATTGATTTTGCCTATCCAGGAGCACGGGATGTTGTTCCATCTTTTGAGGTTTTGTTCAATTTCCTTTTTAAATAGTTTGTAGTTTTCTTCGAATAGGTCTCCTACGCTTTTGGTTAGATTTATTCCCAAATACTTCATACTTCTCTCAGCTATTTTGAATGGTATCCTGTTGGTTAGATTTTCTTCCATCTTGGTGTTATTTGCGTACACTATGGCTGTTGATTTTCGTTCGTTAATTTTGTACCCCGCCACTCTGCCAAACTCTCGTATAAGTTCTAGCAGTTTCTGTATTGAGTCTCCTGGTTTTTCTATGTATAGGATTATGTCATCTGCATATAGTGAAAGCTTGACTTCTTCGTTTCCTATACGTATGCCTTTGATTTCTTTTTCTTGTCTTATGGCCTCTGCAACTACCTCTAGGACTATGTTGAATAGCAGTGGTGATAGCGGGCACCCTTGTCTTGTTCCAGATCGCAGTGGGAAGGGTTCTAGCTTTTCTCCATTCAGTATGATACTGGCGTTGGGTTTTTCATAAATTGCTTTGATTATGTTGTGGATTTTCCCGTCTATGCCTACTTTGGCTAGAGTTTTTAGCATGAAGAGGTGTTGGATTTTGTCGAAGGCTTTTTCTGCATCTATTGAAACTATTATGTGGTTCTTGTTTTGCAGTTTTTGGATATGGTTTATAACATTTATGGATTTCCGAATATTGAACCATCCCTGCATTCCAGACTGGCTAGTCTCTAACATTGTTCTGGAGTTTTGGGATATTCTCAAAATTTTTTCTGGAATTCAGTGGCACTTATTTTGTAATTGAGTATTTTCAGCATAAGGGAACCTATATCTCAAATGCTTATTTCAGCAGTGAAAGATGTTACAAAGACTGCAGTTTCGAAAATAATTTTTAGGACTCTCTTGGAGTGAATAATAATCACTTTCAATACAGGAAGAGCTTTATTTATCACAAAGATAAATTGAAACAACAAATTGTATCTATCACTTGGAATTCTGTTATTTCTGAAGCAGTTTAAATAATTTATGCAGATACTTTCATTCAGTAAGTAAAGATGGTATATCACAAGTTTCGAGAAGAGAAAAACAATAGTATTTGTCCTAACTGATAATTCAGGTTTCAATGTCATAAATGGAATGGGATGGGAAGAGGATCAGGTTATTGAAGACATCTGTGAGTAAAGACTTTGAAAGTTACATGGAGATTGTAAGAAAATAACCTGAGGGGCCGGCGCGATGGTGCCGTGGTTAAAGTCCTCGCCTTGCACGCCAGGGATCCCATATGGGCGCCGGTTCTAATCCCTGGTTTCGGATTGGCTCAGCTCCAGCCGTTGTGGCCGCCTAGGGAGTGAATCATCGGAGGGAAGATCTTCCCCTCTGTCTCTCCTCTCCTTTCCAATAAAAATAAAATAAATCTTTAAAAAAAAAAACGAAAATAACTTGAACTAGAGCAACAACAGAGGAGGTGGAGAGCGGTCATATATTCCAGGAACATTTCTGAATTAAAACTGACAGGATCTTGATGTTGAGTCAATGGCAGCCGGGAAGAGTGGGAAGTGTTGAAGATCCATGCTTGATCTGTGGGCCAGTGGAGCTTCCCACTGAACTTCAAATCCTATCATATTCTGGAATTGTACACTTCAAAGTCTTTCTTCCTTGAGGCCATCATAGAATGTATGTAAAAGTTACCTGGGTGAGAAAGAAAAGTTATGAGTTGTAGTTGTTATGTCTGATAAGTTAACCTGAGAAACCAGGGCATTTAATAAAACTTGAGAATAATTCATAAAGCCAAGATCGGCACCTAATGTGAGGTAATATAGGTGGCCACAAGAATTATAATTTCTTTTAATTAATTTCTTCTATTACTTATAAAATTCTAGTGTAGCACTGTGAGTACCAGACATTATGCTAGGTGCTTGGAATTTCATGGAAAGCAATAGGGAACTGTGCTCATTCATTTTACTATCCGGTGTCCATAGCCAAGCATGCAAGCAGGCAATCATAATACACTGTAGTAAGTATACTCTTTTATGAAATGAAAGAAAGTATCAGAATGTTGTGGAAACACAAAATAATGAGGAAGGAAGGAAAGAAGGATGGCAGGAGGGAAGGAAGGAAGGAGGAGAGAGGAGAGCAAGAGAGAGACAGATGATGGATTTCAAAAAATAACAGCGGTGTGAATGTGAAAGTTTGGTTCATTGGTTAAATCTCCACTTGGAATGGCCAGGGCTAACCCCTTGTTCAGGCAAGCAGAAGCTGTTGGGGAGCAGCTGAAGTCATCAGCACCCCCCTACAATGCTGCCTTTCTCACAATGCTGCCTTTTTCCACTGTTCTCCCACTTTTTAATCATGTAGAAAATTGCATTTTCTGCAAACTCTGTACAGAGACCATTTCTGGATTAAAATGTGCAGTATGTTTGCTGACATCCTTCTTGAATGGTCAATAAATAATTTTAATGGCATTATAATAAAATTCCTGTCACTTATCTGATGACACTGATACTTCTGAAACTTCCATGAAAAGACAAACAAAACAAAACAGAACAGACAGGAGTGGTGCTTGAACCCTGCCCCAAATCATTTCTCTCTGAATGTTCAATTAAATCTCACCTCAGATACTACCCCATCTATCTCAAGTTATAATTCCAGGACTTATTTGAACATTCTAACAGCTCCCTCCTGAGTGTTTACTTTCACTTCGCTGTGAATAAATTTTGTGACTCTGCTTACCTATACTTACGCCTCCTTCTCAAAATCTACCTGGCATTGGAGACAAGAACCTGGACCCAGTCATTTGGTGATACTTCTGGTGAGCTGGCCAAGTGATGAACACCACATAAAGACTGACCTGTGAGTCTTCCTACAACTCTTGCTTCCCTTGACCTTGAGAGGCTATGTCAGTCTATCCGTCTTACATGTTTCATTCCATTCTGACTGAATATGTAGTAATATCGCTTAGCCTAACCATTCCTCCTCCCTCCAGCAACTGCTGAAAGTAGGACGCTAAGTCGCTGCTCTGCTGATCACACACGTCTTTGTGAAGAAGGCATACAAGAGTGGTTAGGACTATCACCCAGGGTGTGCAGCACCTGAAGGGTCTTCTGGTCTCTAACACTGGCTGGTCGTTACATTTTTTTTATGGCTAGAGCTCTGTTTCTCTTATGCTATCTAAATCTCCATGATTTTGTTTTTTCAAGATGAGTGCTCCAATTATCCCCATTTTGCAAGCCTTTATTTACCTGTGTATGACAAATTTTTCCATCCTCTGATCTCCCGCACCCCTTGCTGTCTGTGAATAGACCATTTGGTAGGGGGCCATCCTCAACTGCTGGCTGCAGTATCTATATTATCCTACTAACAGTCCCATCCCCTTCAATGCTTTGGGTTCTGTTCTCTCTGTTATTTATTATGAGACTGTCATTCCTTTATTCATGGCAAATTCCAGAGTGAGAGTTCAGGATGTGACCCTGGGACAGGACCGACAGTCAAGAATTTCTCTGTATTTCAAAGAAGGGCCCTTTATTCTCCCTCCAATTTAACTTTCAGTATTATGTTAATGGTTATTTCAAAGCACTACAAATTTAACCTGAAGTACCAGGCAGGTTCCCACTTCGCCATGCTGCTAAAATCCTTAGTATCTCTGTGATGAATCCCATGTACACCTGCAGCTCCACTCACTGTCCTCCATCCTGCACCAGCTTCATGCAGTCCCAGTGGGTTCAGACTTTTGGAAAAAAACTAGGAAAACTAAGGATTCTCAGAAGCGATAGATCATATCTAAGATTTGAGACTCCAGGTAGAGTGGTCTAGAAGTGAATATCCTATGGTAGAGGACAGACAAGGCAACAAAGGACATGGTTGGTATGCTGGGGCGTTAGACAAAATTGGTTTCATTGATGAGGTCATAGAGCTAAGAATCCACCCCTTTTCACTGACTCTTTTCCCTCCCTACTTCATAAAGAGACTCTTTTTTTAAAAGATTTTATTTATTTTTATTGCAAACTCAGATATACAGAGAGGAGGAGGAGAGAGAGAGGAAGATCTTCTGTCCGATGATTCACTCCCCAAGTGACCCCAACGGCTAGTGCTGAGCTGATCCGAAGCTGGGAACCAGGAACCTCTTCCGGGTTTCCCACGCAGGTGCAGGATCCCAAAGCTTTGGGCTGTCCTCGACTGCTTTCCCAGGTCACAAGCAGGGAGCTGGATGGGAAGTGGAGCTGCCTGGATTAGAACCAGTGCTTATATGGGATCCCGGGCGTGCATGTTCAAGGCAAGGACTTTAGCCGCTAGGTCACGGCACAGGGCCCATGAAGAGATTCTTTAAATCAAAAATAATTTCCTGCATATTCCCATTAACTCATTTCTGAATTACCAAATGAAATATAGAAAACCTTGGAAAAGATATCTAAACAAAAAAACTCATTCTTCTGCAAAAATCTCTGTTATACATCGGAGAATCTGGAAGCCTAGCTATCGATACAAACCCTCATGTGTAATATTATTGCCCAATTTAACCTTTCTGGCAGAGAATGCAAATATGGTCACAAAATTCCTTATGTCTAGGTCATGAGAGAAGTTTTTTAAAATTCATGCGTTATAGGGAGATGGGGCTTTTGGTGTTCATATTTTTCTAGAAATACCAGATTCAAACTACAAGAAGACAAATAGGGTGTGTGACCCAGTATTGAATGTTCCTCTACCAACCAGGGCTCAGCAATCCACTCAGCTTTTCCAGTCTTTGTTCAGCTCGTCCAGTAGCTGAGACATTCATAGAAGCAATAAGTTCTTCTCATACCCTTTAATCCCTACTCATTTCATTTCCAGCTACTCTGTTATTTTCACCCTGTAATGAGGTCTATCCCCCTCTATTTCAGTTTAGTATAGCTGAAGTTAGTCTCAGTGTGGCCTGCTACCACAAAGATATAATTATCCTTTGTCTTCTAAGAGATTTGGCTAATAAAATTTCAGGGACAATCAGGGCATATGCTCACTTCTTCATGAATTAAATCAATATAAATACAAGCTACAAAGATTTTCAGATCTACCAAATTCACTCTGGAATTTTAGGCCCTAACTAAACTTTTAATTTGGTCTTTGATAACATATACATGTTGTGTACACTTTGAAATAAACATAAAAGATTTTGATCAAAGCTCAGGCACAAGTTGACAACTTGGCAGCTCAGCAGTCTAATCAGTATAATGTGAGAGCCACAGGAGTCATACACGTAGACCATAACCAACTTACCAGCTGTGCCATTAAGATTCAAGGTGCCGAGGCCATATGGTAATCTATCTAGTGGCTGGTATAAAAAGAAGTCCATAATTAATGACAAAATTGGGGAGTTAAAATAACATAAAGAAGAATGTTCAGCCTTTTCAGGATTAATGTTATAGAGATATACTAATATTCATACTTAACACCTATTTCTTCAGTGAGTCCCAGATGTTTAAATGCAATTCCCATTTATGAATGCTAGATATTACACACCAGGATGTATAATAATAGAGACGCAATTGAGCAGTGGGAAATACAATGTTAGAAATTATAATCAAGACAATAGAATTGCAGAATAGGAGTCACTGCAGTTACTGCCCTGTGACTGCGGGACAGTACTGGTATACCCAATCAAGGGTGAAAAGTTCAAGAAAGAATGCTTCAACCATACAAAGTCTGGATATCAGGACAAGGAATGTTCCCCTGTGAAAATCTCACCTGATCTCTGCTCTCACTTTGTGGAGGCACTGAAAATGGGATTACTGTTAACCCCAAAATAAGAAGGAGAGGTGGCTCAGTGTGACGGCTCAGCAGCTAAGTCCCCGCCCTGCACGTGTCAGGATCCCAAATAAGCTCCAGTTCATGTCACAACTGCTCCACTTCCCAACCGGTTCCCTGCTTGTGGCCTGGGAAAATCGCAGAGGATGGCCCAAAGCCTTAGGATCCTGCACTGGTACAAGAGATTCAAAAGAAGCTGCTGGTTCCTGGCTTCAGGTTGGCTCAGCAGTAGCCATTGTGGCCACTGGGGAATAAAGAAGCAACAGACGATCTTTCTGTCTCTCTTTGTATGTGTAAATCTGACTTTCCAATAAAAATAAATAAATCTTAAAGGAAAAGGACTCTCAGTTATTTCTAGTCCTTATTTGAGTAATGAGAGGGATTAAAAATTCAGACCACCCCCAGAGCCCTCATGCTCATCATACTTCTGTGAAGCCAGATAATTTTGAATGTAGCAGGTAAGAACACGTATTTTCTGATTGATGTGAAAATCACTTAGTGCGCTCTGAATTCCCATTCAAGATGCTTTTCTTCAAAGAGTGGTGACATCACAGTAATTGGAAACAGCTCTTTATGACAATTTGCTTTGGCACTGATTTGCCAAATATAAGACAGCCTTATTTTATATCAGTTTTTGCTAATGCCAAAATGTCTAAGAACTTTAAAAAGCAAAGATTCTAATACTCTCTGTGAACTTTTTTTCAGATTCATCACGTCTAAATGACAATCTTCTTTTATTATTGAAATAAGTACTCGGGCAAGATGAAATGCAGAAAATCTTTCTGCTGAAATGCAAAATAGCGGCATTTGGTATAGGATCAGGCCATTTCCAGATAGGCTGCAAATATTGTTCCAATGGCCCAGTGCAATGGTCTAGTGGCTAAATCTTCCTGTTGCACACATAGAGATCCCATATGTGTGCCAGATGGGGTATGGAACCTGGCAGCTCCACTTCCCATCCAGCTCTCTGCTAGTGCCCTGGGAAAGCATTGGAGGATAACCCAAAGCCTTTGGACGAAACATGGAATTTCATGTTGTGATAGATTTTCCATTTTTCTCTTTGTGGTTGATTCTGTTTTATCTCTTTTCATTTAAGGGGATGTGTAGTAATTGTGTAGTAAAGACTATAACATACAGAGATGAAGATACAGTACGGTGTGTATCTCCACTTCCAAATCAAAGATGGACTATCAATGAAACTGTGGAAATTATCATCACAATAGGATGCTGACCTCTCTGCCATTGTCTATGCCTACAATGTTAGGATACATTTAAAGAACAGAATGATAGACTAATAACTATAAACTAATTCTGAAGGACTATGCTATGAATGAATGGGGGAAATTAATGAGGGGAGGTTGGGGAAGGGGAGAAATCTTGGAGTCTGTGGAACTGTATCATGGAGTAATAAAACAAATACATTTTTTAAAAAAGCAATAAGTAGAAATGAAAAACATGACTACATCTTCACTAGAGTATATGCATCAGCTAGAGGTGATAATCTTATCTTTTTTGTTCTATATTAGCTGCCACATATCAGAGGAAAATATATTTCTCTATTTGAGACTGGCTTATTTTCTTAAACATAATGGTTTCTAGTTACAACCATTTTGTTACAAAAGACAAAATTCATTCTTTTTGATTTCTGAGTAGTATCCCATATTTTCTTTATTCAGTTTTCCATGAATGGATATCTGTGTTCATTCCATAGTTTAGCTATTATCAATTGAGATGTAATAAACATGGTGCTACAAAGAACTCATATGGTGATTTAAGATTATTTGGATGAATTCTCAGGAATAAGATGACTGGATCATTTGATAGGTCTATTTTCATATTTCTAAGAAATACCCATACTGTATTCTATAGTGTAGTAATAGTTTACGTTACCACCAACAGTTATTAGGGAACCTTTTCCTCTTATCTATACTGACATTTGTTATTTTGTTATTTTCAGATGATAGCCATTGTAACTGGCATATGTGAAACTTGATTGTGGCTTTAATTCACATTTGCCATATGGCTGGTAATCCTGGGCATTTTTTTGTGCAACCATTGCTGATTTGTATTTCACATCAAAAATTGCCCATCTGTGTTCTTGGCCTGTTACTTAAATGTTTGTTTATTTTGTTGTTGAATTTCTAAAGCTCTTTATAGAGACTAGATATTAAACATGTATAAGTTATCTTAATTTGCCGATATTTTCCCCTTATTTTGCTGGATGTCTCTTCAATTTGTTGATGGTTACATTTGTAATGAAGAAGCTTTATAGTTTGATGTGGCCACATTTATTATTTTTCTTTTGTCTATATTTTGTTCTCCATGTTTATGTCTTGAGGAGTTTCCCCAATGTTTTATAGTAATTAAATGGTATTGGGTTTTAGATTTATATCTTTGGACTGTTTTGAGTAGATTTTAGAGGTATTGTTTCATATTTCTGTATATGGAGATTCAATTTTCCCAATATTATTTGATGAAGGGACTGCCATTTATCCTTGGATTGTTTTAATTTTCTGTGCTAATAAATCGGCTGTAGATGCATGGATTATTTTATGAGATATATAATCTGCTCATTGCTCTTCCTTTCTATATTTTTGTGCCAGTATCAGGCTATTTCAATTATAACTGAGAAACTTAAAGACTTAAAGACTCTTTTTTAAGATTTATTTTATTGTACAGTCAGAAATACAGAGAGGAGAGTCAGAGAGAAAGATCTTCTATCTGATGATTCTATCCCCAAGTGGCCGCAACACCTAGAACAGAGTTAATCCGAAGCCAGAAACTCAGAGCCTCTTCTGGGCCTCCCGCATGGGTACAGGGTCACAAAGCTTTGGGCCATCCTTGACTGCTTTCCCAGGCCACAAGCAGAGCAGCTGGGATTAGAACCGGCACCCATATGGGATCCTGGCATACTTAAGGCGAGGACTTTAATCACTAGGCTATTGGACTGGGCCCAAAGACTTAAAGACTTTTAAGATAAGTCTTTGATTTATATGGTAAACATTTTCCAACATAAAAGGAGAACGTGTTACTACACACTGAAAAGTCACTTTTTAAAGCCTGTCTGCCATCTGGGATCACATTAGCCCAGAACAACAGTCAGGCCCTAGTGCAATTAGATGGCATTCGATTCCCTGCCTAATGTGGTTATGGACAAACTACAAACCCTTGATTAGTTAATTGAACTAACATGATAGAGTATGAGCAATGATTAGCAAAACTTGCTGCAGTTATATTAAGTGTAGGCTTGCCCATGAAGATACTGAAAGAACTTCTGACGAAGCCAAGTGGTAATACAATTTTGATGAAAGGAATCCTTCAGCTTCTGTATTTGGGAATCAGTAAAAGTTTATTCTCTTGCTGTGACAAGGTTTCTACTCTTTCTCCTTTTTGCACCATGTATGTAAATCCTAATTACCAAGTTTATCTCATCCAGAATCTAACAATTTCATTCAAAAATGATAGTCACTCTGGAATTAGTCATAACAGTGACACTTGTCTATCTTCTAGCTCCCACAATGAGCTCTCCAGTTGAGTTGACAAGAAATTTTCTTTTGCTGGCTTGGTAGGGATGCTGTTTTGACAAAGCATGAAGAAATCATAGAAAATGGACCTTCTGCTTGTCCAATGATACAGACATGGGTGAGTCTGACATTTGTGGCTCCAATGTTGTGGAGGAATGAAATTAGACTGTTACTTCCCACCATGTACCAAAGTCAAGTTGTATCAGAGACCTAAATTCATGGCCTGAAACTGCAAAATTGGAAGAATAATGAAAAACTCTTTAATACATTGATATATACAGTGATTTTTAAGATCTCCCCCCCAAAGAAAACTGGATATAAAAGAAAATGGGATTACATAGAATTTTAAAAAATTGGCACAACAGAGGAAATAATGAATAGATTGAAGGCATATGAAAAAATGAGAGAAAATATTTGCAAGCTAATTTTAATATTCACATTAAAACAAAAACTCAAAAGCTAGCCCCTACAAAACAATCTCACCATGTAAGAAATAAACATAAGACTTCTATAGATCATTCTCCAAACAAGAAATACAAAAAGTCAGCATACATGGGGGGCTTACTAGCCATCAGGTAAATGCAAATTCAAATCACAGTGGCTGGTAGAGTGGCTAATATCAAGAAGATGAGAACACTCTCCATTATGTGGAGAAAGGAAAACACCTTGACACTTGTGATGGAAATGAAAATCAATATAGTCATTATGGCAAACACAAGGAGGTTTCTTTAAATCATTTAGAAACAGAGCTTGTATATTTTCCACCAACCCCATTACTGGCATATACCCAAAATACATCAGCACATTGTATCAAAGAGATACCTACACCATCTTGTCTATAGCAGCACTGTTCACAACAGCCAAAATAAGAAGTCAACCAACAGTCCATCATCAGATGAATGGATGAAGAAACTGAGACACACACACACACACACACACACACACACACACACACACACACAATTACTCAGCTATAAAAGGAATGAAAATCAGTCATTTGTATCAAAATGAGTACAAATCAAAGACATTATACAAAATGTAATAAGCTGAACTCAAGGACAAATACTGCACATTCTGTTTCATATGAGAAAAGAAATTAAAAGTAAATTACTTAGAAACAAAAGCAAGAAAAGAAGCATATCTTTGTGCATCAATATTGTAGCAAAATGTAGTTATGTTAAACTTTCCATCTTTGTTGAAAAATGATGGAGTACTATAGTTTTAATGATCTACAATTATTTTTAAAATTTACTGTATTTGAGTGTGGAGGACATTTTCCTTTGCTTATGGGTTATAGCCCTTGTTTCTATTCCTGTTGAACTACTACAATTTTACATTTTATTTGTTGACCTGTCTACTAACTGGATCATTAATTCTTTGGCTATAATTTAATAGAAAATGTTATCTTAGAAATGGAAAAATAAAATATTTTACATGTAGAAAACAGAATTCTAATAGCCAGTTTTAAAAAGGGGATGAGGTCCTGTCATTTGTAGCAAAATGTGTGCAACTGGATTATATAACAATAAGTGCAATAAGCCAGACATGAAACATAATGCATGTTCTTCAACATATGCAAAAGCTTAGAAAATAAAATAGAATTGAATACAAATAATGATTACTCGAGTTTTGGAAGAATGTGGAGGATAGAGGAAGTCTGAGTTAAAACAATTAAGGGAAATAGGATGTGGCTCATTAGGTGTGACAAACACACTAGTATGTCATGGTATTAATAGGAGAAGCTAGGGGTGGGGATCAATGAGAACCCCTTGTACTACTTCACATATTTGTTTTATAAATTTAATATTACTCTACAGTGGAACCTACTTCCCTCAACCTACCTCAACTTCTGTACTGGAGAAAACTGGAATTTCTATAGGATGATTACTCAGAACCAACACAGCTTATGACTATGTCTCAGTGATGATCGGCATCTAATGATAAAATGATTATAACGAAATTGCCATAGCTGGCAGTCCTACTCACATCAAGTACCTGACATCATGAAACTACCTGGACTTCCAAAAAGTGGCAAGAAAATGAGCAGTGCACAAGCACCAATTAAAGTCCATCCCAGACAGCACTCCCTGATAGTGTCTACATCACAGAAAATAATGGTCACAAATCTTGTGGGTGCAGCTCACTCAACCATGCCTGCCTTCCCTCTTGAGTGTGTGTTTTCACCTTGCTAATGTAAAGTCTTACTCCTCTGCTAACATTTATGCACATCTCATTTTTGAATTCTGCTTTGCAAGAAAGACAAGAACTTGGACCCCACAGGCTCACATGAAGCATCCTGTCAATGTACCATCTGTGAGGTGGTGGTGTTGAACCAAGTATTCAAATCCCTGAAGTCCACATGGAAGAGCTAGATTTTAGGTCTGGACTTCGGAATGGCCCAGCTCTACTACAGCCACTTGGGAAATGAGCAAGCAAATGTGAGGACACTATCTGTCATTTTGCTTGTCAAATATATTTGAAAACACGGAAACAATTTTTAAACACAAATAACCAGGGGCTATAAAATCTGTAATATTTTTAAATTCAGAGTTTTCAAAAAAGGAATATGTGCTCCTCCAGCCCTAATTCATAGCTAGCTTCTGTTGAAGTGTTAAACATGAATTTAGCATTGAAAATTGTTTTACATTTGTTGCTATATTTGGGTCAATTTTCACATTTCAGAGTTTTGCTCTCAACATTTATTTTGTTTTAGAAGAGGACATTCCTGGGGCCTGGTGCTTTGGCATAGTAAGTTAAGTCTGTATCTGTGGTATCAGCAAACTGTACAGGCGCCAGTTCAAGTCCAAGCTGCTCTACTTCTGATTCAGCTTCCTGCTAACATAGCTGGAAAATCAACCAAAAATAATTTAAGAGCTTGGGTTTCTGTGCTCACATTGGAGAACCAGAAAAAAACTACAGGTTCTTGGCTAGACTGGCCCAGTTCCAGCCATTGTGGCCTTTTGTGGAGCTAACAAGCAAATGGAAGATCTGTCTCTCTCTCTCTCTCTCTAGATACATATATCTCTCAAAATAAATCTTCCCTTCAAATAAAAACAAAGAAAATGTTTTTTAAAAGAGCATTTCTGTTGCAAGAGTTGTTTACTATGCTTGAACTATCCTTGAGGCCCACACTGGATGTTGTCTTTTGAAGGCATTGCTACCTATCTCTTCTGAGATACTATTCCTCCGGGATGGGAAGTAAGAGAAGAGTTTCAAAGATCTACTGTTGAAAGCAAATATAGAATTGCCAACTGTGATTTATACTCATGGGGAAATGTCATGTCTTAAGTGTGTGTGTGGTTTTGCAGAGGTCAGTACTTGGCATAAAACTTTTGGACTGAGAAAAGATGTGCAAAGTGTGGTGATAATGTGGAATTTATACAGATGGCTACAAAGCTTTAATCAAGGAAATGTCATGATCACAATTATATTTCATATATATAATAACTCCCCACATATATAATAAATAGTAGAAAAGCACACTAAAATCCACACACAGTATGGGTATTTCTCAAAAATATAAAAATAGACCTATCAAATGATCCAGTCATCTCATTCCTGAGAATTCATCCAAATAATCTTAAATCACCAGATGAGTTCTTTGTAGCACCCTGTTTATTACAGCTCAATTTGCAATAACTTAAAAAAGAAAGTGCTGTAGCTTAAGGAGACAACGTGGTAGAAGTGTGGATGTTGAGACAGTGGAAACGGGATTTTAAGACTATATTGACTGACTTGGAAATTGATTGAATTTTTCTGTGGTGCTACACAATTTATAAAAAGAAGTCAAAGATATGGATAAACATTGTTATTCAGTGTTTTTATTGTCATTTAAGCCCCTGCTTGGGGCACTCACATCTCTTAATATTGAATTAGTTTCTATTCCTTCTCTTTCCATCCTGCTTTCTGTTCATATAAACACTACAATGCAGAAAGACTCAAGTTCTGGCACTTCTATTATCCAAAGAAAGATCAAGATTGAGTACCAGATTTCCTGAAGTCACAACTGTTCATTGGGTGAATTTGCATAAGGAATATTTCTCCCAAATGCCTGTCACTTTGCCTTCAAATGAAAGTATAAATAAATTTTAGTAAGATGATCAAAATTATTCAAAACTTAGTGTAAACATAAGTGACTAAGGGTTTTTCTACTTCTGTCTGTGGGAACCTACTGGATTTACAGTAGGGAAAAATTGAAAGTACAGCATTTATTGCCCCAGAAATGTCCCTCAAGCATTGACTGACAAGGAGATGACAGATTAATAGTTCATGCTTCTTCCCTTCAATAACAGATTTATTAACTCTATTCCATTACTATTCTGGAGTTCCCCAGCTAAAGTTAGCTTCAAACGTAGAGTGGTCACAGCTTCAGACTTAAGCTGCCATTCCCTTTAAGCTGTCATATTTTCCTTCCATTCTCCATCAGTATTTACTGGAACACCTTGAATATTTATTGTGCTGTCCATATTTTTCGAAACCCAAATGATCGCATTCCTCGTTAGAAAATGATTTATGCTGAGGTGGAAGTGAAAAGTTAAATAAGAAGACACTTCAAAAAAATCTGTGGAAGATGACCTGAAATGTATTTACTTGGGGGTAAAGCCTTGAAATTCTCAGGTGAAGCTTGCAAAGGTATATGAAGGTGCACATTACTAGATAATTATGCATGGATTTCATTTTTACAGATTCCTTAAAATCTTCTTAAACTTCCCTCAATATAAAACATGGAAAGTTTAAATGTATTATTTCATTATGTCTAAATTTTTATTATAGATTTTCTTCTTGTGTTTTACTTGAAAACATTTATTCAAGGAATGAAATTGAATATTTCAATTGTGTAATTCTTTCTCACATAGTTCATCTTTGTTCTTCTATTCACTCTTTCCCTCTAATTTCTCATTGCTACGTTCTCCTTTCACTTGGCCAAATAGTGCTTCATAAGTTGGTCATTACTATTCCTCACAAACTGCAGTCAAACAGACCATCTATTGAAATTCACACAAGGTCAATTGACAATTGATTCAATTTAGTCACTGGGCAACATATTTTAGGAAAAGAATGCTGCTAATACTATTTTTGTATGTGTTTTCTATGAGTAAAAGTGTATTCAAATAATCTTCTATTTTGTCGTAGAGTTCATAAGAACTTAAAATAGTATTTGCACTGTCTACCTCTTCTTGTCATTTACACCATAAATTATTTCTAAACTTAAAAATCTATGCCAAGATGGCATTGGTATAGGATGAAGATTTACATTTTATAAGTCTTGTTAATACAGACAGAACATTTGTGAGATTAGATGTCAGAACAGTAAACATCCTGGAAATAGCTTCTCAAGATGTATTAGCTACTTACTTGTATTCTCATAGTCAATTCTAGAGTTAGGATCTTACTTTCAGGGTAAATTTCAGCAATAGCCACTTGAGGGCATTGCCTGCTAGTAACGGAGTTTTATATAACACATCCTCAACTAGAAGGGAAATAAAGGTACAAAAGTAAAATGAAATATTAGGATAAGATCATGTCAATGCAATCAAGACAAATATTAAATGGCATGCTCAGGGTAAGATTTTTTTTGGAAATGAGACAAAGTTTTTAAAAACAGAGTGGTTAAAAAGAGGCAGATGTTTGCTCTATTTTATTCTCTTTATTGACATGGATGATGGCTTAACAATTTTAATGTTGTACATGCCTCATATTATTTAATCAATGTGCTTAATAACAGATTAGTTTAAATTGAGTTTCTGGAAATTGGTACCTACTAATGTTGTTGGGTGATCCTGCTTTTTAAAGATGACATATTTCATCTCCCTTTTGGAAAACAAGTATCATTAATATTTTTCATACATTTGAACATTTCTTGTTAAGCAGATCTTAAATTACTGCTTGCCATTAAGGTACTTGAGGCTTTTTTTCTCTAGGTTGACATACTACCCAATTAGAGTCATAGCAAAGCATGAATTAGATTTACAAACTTTCAGGCAGTCATTCAGTTTATCTACCAATTGTATCCTTGGGCCAATAACACTTCTTCTGACCATCTTGAAGTTTTACTTCTATAACAACTTGTACAACATTACTCTTAAATCCTACCTTCCATTTATTTGTTATGGAGTCTTCATATTTTAAGTCTAAGTAGTAGGAGAAGATTTTTTTTTTTACATTTGAATTTTTCCCAATGTGCATGCATGTGGTCTATCTACACAGAATGTAGTTTTAGTTTCTGTTCCTGGCAGCTAAGCAGTAAGTTAAGGTCAGTTTATATGCCTGATGGAATGCAAATACTCACCTGCCTGAATTTTTTAAAAATCTGAATATCTTCTTTCTTTCTCTCAGGTAATTTTCACTGGGCTTTCACATTATACCCTCTGCAGTTGCTTCTGATATCAATGGCTATGCCCTCCCTTCCCTTCCCTTTCATTCCATTCCCTTCCCCTCCCCTCCCCTCCCCTCCCCTTCTCTTCCCCTCCCCTCCCCTCCCCTCCCCTTCCCCCCTTTCCTTTCCTCTCCTTCCTTCCCACCTTCCTTTCTTTCATCCTTCCCTCTCATCCCCTCCCCTCCCCTTTCCTTCCCTTTCTTTCCTGTCTCTTCCTCTCCAGTATCAGAACAGGCACATCTCCAGGATCAAACACTGATTGCATTTCTTTTTTATATTCTTTTTCAGGATGTTGGAACAACTCTGGAAAATGATTCTCAAATTTATGTTTACTGGCTGTATCTTTCCCATTTGCCCCCAAATTCTTATATCTTATGATTGCTTTACAATCCTCCTTGAGTGTGTCTAATCGATACAGGAAGTTTAACTTAGCTAAACTACAGGTCTTTCTTCCAGCAGTATTCCCTATCTCAGTTTACAACTTCTGGTTCTTAGGCATAAATTATCCATGACTTCTCTCTCACATCCTCCATGGCATCAATAAAACAATTTATGATTAAACAAAGTTGTACACTTCCTGTCGCATCACTGAGCTCCCAGTGCTATTCTGTCTCTTACATTATTACAATAGCCACCTTGACTATTTTCAAGCCCTTTCTATATATGACAATCAGAGCTATTATTTAAATGAAGCTCCTACATGGTCCAGCCTGGGAGTTAGGCAGGCTGGGCAAAGTAACTCCAACTGTTGGATAATACGTGGGTTGGTTTTGGAAGGGGATGAACAGGGCAGGACCAAGAAAACCTTAGGTCACCGGTAAGTGCAGAAACCAGGCTGGAGCGTAGTTCATGGTGGACTAGGCTGTCACACCTACTGGTTTACATGTGCCAGGGATGGGAGCAGACTGAGCAGGGCCAGGTTCAAGCACTTGCCATTGAGAGTTGGGAATGGGGGCAGACTAGGTCAGGCCAGGCTACAGTATCTAGAGGCAAAGGTAATGACAGGTGAGGGACTATGCCAAGCTGGGTCAGAGCAACCACTGTCACTCACAAGATCTATAGCTGGGAACAGACCTGGTTGGGGAGCAAACGGGATGCCCTGGCTGGACTATAGTTCCCACTGGTGAGTGCAAAGGTCAGAGTGGGGGCTGCTGTCTAGTCTGTTCATGGCTGCAGTTTCCCTTAGCATAAGCGTGGACTGGAACTGGAGTGCACCAGACTGGGCTAGACTACAGCACCCACTGGTGCTAATGAGAACCAGGGTAGGTGTAGGATGGGCTAGGCTAGGTCTCTGCCCCTGCTGAACCATGTGTGAGTTGTGTCTGGGTGTGGACCAAGCTTGGCTGGGATGTAACACCCAACAGTAAAAATAAGAATGGGTGAAGGCCAGCTAGGAAAGGTCACTGTTCCTTTTAGGTCAGGAGGTGGACTAAGTAGACCTGGCCCATGAACCCACCGATGGGTGTTAGATCTGGCAATGATTCTGGCAGAGGAGCTTGGGTAACTCCTCTGTCAGGACACAGTACCTGCAGGTGAGCACAAGAACCATGATAGGGAGCAGCCCGGGACTAGGCCAGTGTATGGTGCCCACCAGCATACATTTGGCACAAGTCAGGGATAAACTAGGCTGGGCCAGTTCATATTCCTGCTGGTGAATCCAAGCACTAGAATGGAATGTGAGTCAGGACAGGTTGGGTCACAATGCAAGCTAGTTCACATTAGGGCCTGGCATGATGGCGCTGTAGTTAAGGTCCTCGCCTTGCATGCCCCAGGATCCCATATGGGTGCCGGTTCTAATCCCGGCTGCCCCGCTTCCCATCCAGCTCCCTGCCTGTGGCCTGGGAAAGCAGTCAAGGATGGCCCAAAGCTTTGGCAGGCTACACTGCCCATTGATATGTATGAGAGCTGAATGGGATGGGGGACAGACTGGACCAGTTGGCTGTACATACATGGGAACCAGGGCATGGGACAGGCCTAGTGGAGGTTGTTGAGGGTCACTCTAACTAGGCTGCAGCTTTCACTAGTGTACCTGAAGGCTGAGTGTTTAATTGGCAGGATTGGGCTGGGCTGCAACACCTATTGGTTTGTGTAAAAGACAGGACTGGAGGCAGAACTGACCATCAAGTGCAGCCACCAGCATTGCATAAGCTGATTGGGGCGACAGACTGTGCAAGACTGTATCGGTGAGCACACACAAGAATCAGGTCTGGGGATCACTTCAGATGAAGTTTCTATGGGAAGCCCCCTCAACAGAATTGCTGGACTTAGAAACCCAACCATGGAGAAAATTACAGATTCCATGGTCTGACTGTGGAGTGCATGTGTCAGAGCTGGGCCTCCGCAGTGGCTTAGATGGAGCAGTAGACAGCATTTCCAGGTGTACATGGAGAATATGGCAATATATTGGAGTCTGCAGAGGACACCTTGTACTAAAACAGAGGATATAGGACAGAACAAATTGATCAACTACACCAGCCAACTGTTGGCAGTGAATAATTGGGCAAGCAGAGACTCTAAGGTGGATTATGCCAATCAGTGGATTCTGGAGAGATTTCATTGTGCCTGGAGTGGCGAGATCGGCAGCAATTCAGAACTGTTGAACTATTGAAACGTCTGGAGCAGGACCCTCAGAGCATGCGCCACATCAGGGACCCCATGGTGCTGTTGGGTGGCTGGACTCAGGGTGCAGAGGCATTTGGGAGCCTGGGTGTGGCTTCTTCAATTATCTACCCTCTTCAACCAGATAAAGAAAAGGAAAAAAGAGAGTGTGGAAATTGTAATCTCATCCATGCTCCTGTAGCCCTTAACCATAATCACTCTAATCAATTATGTAAAAGTTTAAAAAAATTAATAATTTAAATAAATGAATAAAATCTTCAAACATACAAAAAGAAATAATGCACATAAAAATAGGCTTCCTTAGTAGTGTCAGAATTTGAACAAAGATACCTTCAGTTAATCAGAACAGTGAAGAATTTCTGATTAATATATAGCAAATTAATTTTCTTGCCCATAGCTTATTGAGATTATTGTATGCCATTTTTATATGCGATTCTAAACATAATGTATACTATATATATTAAGCATATAAGACATATTTGCATAAATATGTACATTATTTGTGACACACAAACATTTAACCCAGTTTTTAACAGACACATAATGTAAGTAATTTATCTTTTTTTTTTGTTCGCTGTTTGAATTGATAGTTATGGAGCAGCTCTTTGAGAAGTTGCTATTTTAACTGACAAATGACCAAGAAAGAATCGTCTATTTCAAGAACTGTAGTAAAACTTATCTGGAATAAGAGGTAGTGTTATGGCCCTATCACATGAATAAACTTGGAAGATTTAAGGATTCTAAGGAAGGTGATGGGAAAGAAATGGTGGTAGAAGAAAGCAGGTTAAAGATCATATAAAATTTGATAATCCAGAGAAGGGGTTTGAATATCATTCTAAACACAATGAGTATCTACCGGAAAATTTAAACAGCACAATGCTATGCTACAAGGTATGATTTAAAAATATGTTTTTGATTAATTTAGGAATTTTTATTCCCAGAAAGCGATATAGCTATTTGAATTTTTGCCATAATTCTAGTAAGCCTAATTCACATATATTACAAAGTTAGTTAACATGTTAAGTAAAACCCTATAGACAGAACATCTTTAAGGATATTTATGCAATGGCACAGTCATAATTAAGAATAGGGCATTTTTGTCCTTTCATTATGACATCATCGGTGTGCTGCTTTGGGGTTTGTGATGCTCATTTCATACCTGCTCTGTAGCCACAACACAGACATGGAGTTTTCCAGAGGCAAAATCTTCCCCATCAGATCTTCCATCACATCTGCTGTCATTTTCACAGAAGAATAAAAGTAAAGGTGTAGTGAAAATACGTGCTTCCACTACCAATATTTGCAAACTGGGGTCAAGAAAGTTACACATTAAAACAAAAATCAGTAACTAAACTCCAAGATCCTAATTTAAGAAGCAGAGTAATTAGATATAATTGCTGTCCTTTAAAAAAGTTTTGGCAAGGCTGCATTCATAAAAATAAACAGGCAGTTTTGAAAAGGAAAAATAAGCCCTCAAAAATGAAAATGTGATTGCAAAACCAAAAACATAGATGGGTTGAAATAGCAGAATGAACACAGCTGAAGACCCAATTTCTAAACTAGCAGATAGAACCAACAAAAAGTGAAATTGTTAAAATCTCTTGAAATATTTATATAAAATTTTAAAATAATTAATATAGCAAAAAATAAGATAGGTTAGCTGACTACAATATGATTACTGCAGGCAATTAACAAAGGATAACCAAAGACTATCAATTTGGAAAGTATAAAAAGATAACGAAGAAGCAAAAGTTAAGCTAATGAAGAGCTGAAAACTAAGCTTTCCAATGCTGTGTTTGCTTAAAAGCTGTGCTATCCAAATCTGAGACCTATTTTCTGAGTCCTGGCTGAAAGCATGTTGGCTCAATATATGAAAATAGGTAGATTAAGAACAAAATAATATGTATATGAAATTATTTTAACATTAGTTCATAAACCATAATAAAAAATGACTACAATAAATCAATTCTGCCTTCAAATTGAGAAGAAAAGGAACAAAACATGTCAAAGGGAGAGGCAAGGTTACTAATCCAAGAAGCCTGGGAGTTTGGTCATGACCCAGCATTGAATGGCACAAGCTCTGTTATTAAGTATATCTTTTTTACTGAAACTTGTCTAAGCACAAATGGCCTTTCAAGTGATGGTCATTCTGTTTTTGAAGATGATAATTAGGTCAAGCTGCTGAAAAATATTGTGAGTTGAGTGTAATTGGTACAACACATTAATGAGTTGGGATGTCCACATCCCCTTTCAAAGAGCCTGGTGTAACTCGTGGCTAATCGGTTCACCATTTTGCTTTAAGGTAAATTGCCCTGTGAGAAATAGTAGATGATGCTCAAGACCTTGAAGCCCATGTTGAGCTGCAGGCTCCCGGATTCTCACTGATCCAACAAGTTCTGTTGTGGCTATTTGGGAGGCAATCATCAGTTACCAAATCTGAATTTCTTGCTCTCTCTTTCTCGTTTTTCTTACTCCATCTTTCAAATAATTAAGAATAAATAATAGAAAGAAAGGAATATGGTAACTAGAAATGAAAATCAGTAAGGTATAAAACAAACAAAAATATATCCACCAATGTATTTGAGCAGGCAGAAATAAATGTCTCCTCAAAATGTACCAAGGGCGGACACTGGCAGGATGGCTCAGTGGCTAAATCCTCACACTGTATGTGCTGGGGTTCCATATGAGCATCAGTTCATGTCCCAGCTGCTCTACTTCCCTTTCTGCTCCCTGCTTGTGGCCTGGGAAAGCAGTCAAGGACGGCCCAAAGCCTTGGGACCTTGCAGCCGTGTGGGAGACTGGGAAGAAACTGCAGGCTTCTACCTTCAAATCAGCTCATATTCAGTCATTGTGGCCACTTAGGGAATGAACCAGCAGGCAGAAGATATTTCTGTTTCTCCTTCTCTCTGTAAATCTACCTTTCCATAAACAAACAAACAAACAAATAAATAAATAAAATCTTTTTTAAAAATGTACTATGGATTCCCAGATGAAAGGAAAATTGGTCAAAGGGAAGCTGGTTAAAAATTTGAGCAAGAATGGGTCTTATTTCATGCAAAACTAAAGAAAAATTCCAACATATTTCAGGTCTTTCAGTTCAGAGTCATAATGGTCAAGATCATCTCACAATACTCAAATATAAATTAGTTATAACAGTAATAATAGCGACTTAAATCTAATAGTACTTTTGCATAATCTGCTATTTTTAATGATGTTCTTTTAGGATCAGGAACTCATTTCTGTAGTCAGAAGTCAATTTGAAAAAAAAAAGTATTCAAATTTGAGAAAACATTCCTAAAATCTGTGTCATCAGATGCCAATTTATATTCCATAGAAGGCAAGAATTTTTCCAGCCTATAAAATATGCAATAGTGTTAGGATGATGCCTACAAGAATTCTCAATAGCAAAGGTATTTTTTTTTTTTGGATTGGATGGTGATGACAATGACACTAAATTCTTTTCTGATTCTGACACTTCTCATTCTGATGTACTGCCTTTAGTGCATACATAGTGTTTTAAATGTCTCTTTTAAGTTAAACTCCCAAATATCTGTCCAACCACACAACAAAGTTTATCCATTGTATTTTTTAGTCATTATCAACCATTTTAAATATTGCATGTATTTAAGAGCATACTTTAAAAAGTTAAGAGGATTATGGAGTTTAAGTTAAATTTATTTTGGTGCAAAAGGTTTTGAAATCCATGCAGTTATCTGATATCACATATTTCCACTATCTTTTTGAAGATTCATCATACTAAAAACATGATAATTACTTCATGCTCACATTCATGCTTGCACTGAAGAATATATTCCATTCATTCTGGACTTACTAGGAATGAATAGTTCTTCTCATTTTGAAATGGAAACTTTTTTTTAATATTTTGTTCATTCTCTGATGATGAAATCAACATTGTCCCACAGATGCTTTTTTTTCTTCATCCTCAATTATTTTAAGGATGTCAGGATAGTGGTGAATTGTGATGAATACTGATGAAAAGACCAGTTTAAAAGATTTTAACATAATAACTTTGAGACTTTGCATAAGAATTCATGACAATTATTAAGTGATTTCCAATTAGCAGCCAATATTTTAAGTGCTTTACTTATTAATCTTTGAATGAAACTTATGGTGTTGGTGCTAAGTTTACACTGATTTTAAATATGAATAAACTGAGGTCCAGGGACACTAACTAATGAACTCAGAATCACAAAATCAATGGGAAGGAGCATGAAAATTTAAACTCAGCCTTCACCCACATTTAACTTTTGAAATATATTGCTTTTCAAAAAGAATATTTTTAGAAAACTGATACAGCCCATACTAAAAGAACAAAAGAAATAAAAATAAAAATGTGATAAAGTAAGATATAATAGAAAGATGATGGATTTCTGGTCATCATATGTGTCTACATAATTTTTGGTGAACTACTTAATGGCTCTTTCTTATCTGTAAAATGCAAATAATTTTAATGCCTTTTCATTTAACTCCCTGTATTTTATCATTCCAGACTTTTACAAATTACATTTGCATGCATGATCACATTCAAGCTTCACAAAAATTTTATAAGAAAGCTTCAGCTCAGATTAATGGTATCATGCCACTTCCCAGGTTATCCACTTTATTGCAGAGATGGGAAACATCTTTGACCTCTAAATCCAGTGATTATTCCCCTTCTATACTATTTATGTCCATAAAAGTGCTTTGTAAACTATGAAATGATGTGTCAGTAATAAGTTTTATAATAATTTAACATGAAAAGATGGGCTTGAGATGCTTCAGTAGAAGATAGCTGGGAATAAAAGGATAATTTTAGAATTAATCTGAAGGGTTCATGCAAGTTATATGAAAGTTATGTGCATTGTTATATTGTACAAATCCTATAACAAATGCTAAGTTGATGCAACATTCTGCTACTTCTCCATGCCTTGGTGAACTCTTTATTTTGTACCATGAACTGATAAATGTTTGAACAGCAGCAATTATAAAAGTAATTATAAAAATCCTACAACACATGCACATTGCACACATTCTTACATGCACAAATATACCTTTTTCTTACTTTAGGCTGTTGATTGGAATTGTGCCAGAGAAAAGAATCTACAGTGACATAAATCTGTTTTCCTTTCTTTTGCTAAATACTTTGCATAGTATCACTTTCTCCATGGGAGGCTTACCTCAAGTGAAAAGAAAAGAGAAAAATGTGGGCAAACTGGATTTCTTGATTTATTGTCTTGGAATAGTTTCTGAAATATTGTTCTCATTTAGTACAAGTTAAATACTTTTACAACAATTAAAGACTGAAAGGAGGGAGTTTGGACTGAGGACTTTTTTGTGGTATTGGTCATTGAACATATTTTTAGCCTGAATTTTATCTTTGTATACTTAGACTTATGAATAGAAGGATTTGCTGTTGCTTGTTTAATTTCTTTTTAAAGCATATGTGCTCTAAATATATACTATTATGTATGTGACTCTTTGTGTCTATTTAATCCATATGCAGTCACTGCAAATCCTTTTATTGGTTCGGTATTTGAAACCTGAGAACTAAGTTCTCTGTTGGAGTTCTGGGAAGTCACTTGAAAATTTACAGTACACTTAACTTCCCTGTTGTCTGCTGGAAATGGATGAATGGACTTGAAACTGTTCTTTAGCATTTACTGAGCTATTGACAGATCATACAGTTTCATTGAAAATAGAATCAGAGAGCTCTAGAATATCATATTTGGAAGGGATGTTAAAGTTCAGCATAAGATTATCAGCCAGGGAAACAGAAGTACTATAGGTATTGTGTGGATAGGGGATTTATGGTAAGAATCTGTTCTTATATAAATGTGGGATTAAAGAAATAAAGGCCTACTATAAAGTTGAGAGGGAAAGGAAAAGACCACTGAACTGTCTACCTTTGATGCTGGTGAAGATAGGAAAATGAGCGTTTTCAAGGAAAGAAACAAATCTAAAGATTGCATATAACTGTGATGAATTTGTATATTTATTCTTATTAATTTTCCTTTGATTTTCAATTACTTGCATACAAATAAATGTGGAAAAATGGATACATATAGAAGTTGAATAGGAAGCATGAATGACTGTAAGATGAGCCACACTGTCACCAGAACTAGGATCTTAGCAGATGCAATCGTTGAGTCACAGCCTTCCTTTCAGCTTCCCTTGAGGTTGTGAGAATTCCATTTGGGGAATCAAGTGGGAGACGTGGTGAATGAGACAAGAGAAATAGAAAGCCACACAGTCTGGCATTTGTCAGATCTGTCAAATAAATCACATAAGGAATGGCAAGAATATGGTCAAGAGAATAAGAGAGTTTAATTTTCCTTTGCTTCTGAACTTTAGCCAACTTTAGCTCCAGAGAGTTTCAACATGATGGAATAAGACTCCAAGTTAACCAAACGGGACAATGACTAGAACCAATAACAAGGACATCACCACTATATGATCCAGGTTATGCCGATGTAAAACAGAGTGTCCAGGTCAGAAGACACCTTAGAGAAGACTATCATTGATATGTCAATTTAGTCTCAATTCTTTAAATCTGGATGGCTGCTGTTTACATCTGTATTAGTTTGGGTAAGCATATGCAATCGTTTTAAACAGAGAAGCACCTTCCAATTCGGTTATATATTCAAAATAAACTTCAAGGCTATATATTCCATTCCAACTTTCTTGTTTTCTTTCCAGTACTCCAGTGACTGTGAATGTTACACTGACTTAGTACAGCAGCATCTTGCCTCACTATCTCACATCTTTTTTGTTCACTTATTACACAGAAAACACATAGACTCAAATGCATATTTCTTAGTTAAAGATATATTAATGATGGTCCATAATAAAATATAAAATATGAGAGGACTTCATAAAGTTCACACACAAAACATTAAAGTAAACATTAAAATACAAATTTGATTACTTAACATCATCCACATCATGAGTTTAAGACATATTTATAAGTGACTGAATAAAATATTCAAAAGATTCCATCTCTCCCTGCATAAGTGTGAGTTTTGGAACATAGCCATGTCACTGTACACATCTTATATGTAGAAAACAATTTTTAAGAGTGGGAGGCAAACGAAGTCAGAGGAGCTATATCAGGACTTTAAAGTAGAAGGCTTAGTATTTCCCATTGGAAGTTAAAAATTGCTCTTCTACAATGAGAACAATGAATAAGAGCATTTATGTGATAGAAAAGGATGCTGTCGTGCAGATTGGCTGGATATTTTTCTGCTAGATCTTTTACTGTTTCTTAATACTCACCAGTTAAGGAAATGCTATCACTCTTTGTTCTTGAAGGAGCAAATCTCAAAAAAAAAAAAAAATTCAAGCAGGCAGTTATCAAAGGATGAAATACAATTGTCCAAAAGACACATGGTCAGAAGCTCAGGATCAGTCGCCATCAGAAAAATGCAAATAAAACCTGTAATGAGGTTTCACCTTACCCAGGGTAGAACAGCTATTATCTGAAAATTTTAAAGTAGCATGTTTTGACAAGGATATGAAGAAATTGGTGTTTACATACACTGACCGTATGCTTTGTTGGCTAAGGAATACTATAATGACTAACACATCATTGGTGGGAACGTAAACTAATGTGGCCATCATAGAAGACGTCATGGAGATTCTCCAGAAATTGGAAAACTGATGCACAATTGCCAACCCACACTTAGAAATTTATCTAAAAGTAAAATCAGCATATGAGTTATGTGTACCCCTATATTTATCACAACGCAAGTCATTATAGCTAAGATCTGGGTTCAACCTAGATGTATACCAACTGATGATTGAATAAAAAATGTAGTCTATATACAACATGGAAAATACTCAAAATAATGAATTAAACTGGTCCCCAAAAGAAAAATATCATGTCTTCTCTGACTTGTGATAATATATAAAATACAGAAAATGTAATACAAGTGAGTGAACTTGACATCTTGACATGCAGTTATTCTTTAAAGCCTTTGTCTCATATGGAAAAGTGTCATTTTTACTTACTACTGCTGAATTCTTCACAGAGGATTAAAGCTGTGATTATAAAGCATGTATCCATTGTAAACATGTCTTTGTAAACACCAAAAAATAAAAGGAAAAAGAGAACAGGAAGTCTCATTACATCTGTGAAGTTACATATGAGAAAAACACAAAAAGTATTTCCTTTATATAAATGGAAAAAATTGCCATAATTTTGCTCGTACCTGAAGTACTGCTTCTCTGAGTGGCCACTTCCACACCTCAGGGCCTTTGCTCTGCTTCAGGATCCCACTAGGGAAACCGTGCTTCACCTTTTACAATCCCTTGAAGAAGTGATTCAATGTCTTGATCTCTTCTACCTAAAGCTTTTATTGAAAATTTTGTTTATAATTGATCTGGTTATAAAAGTGTGCTCCATTTTATTTTTCCCCATTTTAATTTTTTCCAGCTATACTTGTACAACTAAACTGATTGAGATAGCATTAGTGTTATCTCTTGTTTCTGTTAATTCTTGAACTTTTGCGGTTAAGGAACAAGCAAGACTTTTTTTTTCCTGGCAAAATCATATGGATGGATAGTCTACTATTGCAAGCTTTATTTTCATCTTATATTTTTACCTCAAACTGAATTATTTGTAAACTAATGATTTGGGAGATCCTACCACTATTCTGAAAAGTATTGATGATTTCATCACTCTTTTATCCGAACTTCAGTACAAATTTATTGGTTTTGCTGTTGTAATTTAGACAGAATTCATGTTGTTGTGATAAGGACCCCTTATTCAAATTAGTGTCTTGTTCTCTGTAGTAAGATCTTCAATGTGGATCCTGTTAAGTCATATTACAATAAGTTAGGATAAGTTTATTTCAGTTTAAAAAGGTTGAAGTCCATGAGTATCTTTTTGTGGCATTCATTGTCCGTATAGTTCTGAAGATCTCTCACAGAGATTCCATAACATAGTCTACAAGGATGATTTCTACCCACTTTCAGGAACATTTTTGTCTTTTTCCGTTAGGCTCCAAGTTACTGATTTTATTTCAAATCTTTTTTTTTTTATATTTAAAAATTCTACTTACTAAACAGACATATTATACTTTCCTGGTCAGGTAACTTACCCTTATCTTAATGTTTTCATATTTTTAAAGATTTGTTTTTATTAGGCAGATTCACAGAGAGAAGGATAGAGTGAAAGACCTTCCATCCACTGGCTCACTCCTCAAACATCTACAGCAGCTGTAGCTGAGCTCATCTGATGACGGTAGAAAAGATCCTCTTCATCTCCCACATAAGTGCAGAGCTCAGGGCTTCAAACTGCACTCCACTGTTTTCCAAAGCCATAAGCAGAGAGCTGAATCACAATTGGAGGAGCCAGGACATGGACTGATGCCCATATCAGGTGCTGGCACTTGCTAGCAGAGGATTAGTGAGTCATTACATTAGCCCTACGTTTTTTTTTTACTTGCTCTACACCTATTATCTAAGTAATAACAAAATGATTCTAGGTAATCTGAAATGTTATACTTTGAATTATGAATACTTATACCTTATTCCAACCAAAAATGTCAGAGGCAGTGTGAGGACACTACAAGGATGGAAGAGTTAAGGTGATGAGATATGATGAAGTGAACTGGGACAGCATCAACAGGATACAGGTTTACCATCCAGTTGATGAGTCACCTTAGTCAAATAAAATTGCCTCCATGAAATTTATTTCCCTCTCTTAAAGGTGGAGATACTAGACTGACACAGTTCCTGTGGCGACTACTTCCTTATTATTTTTGGCTATCTATGCTATGCTGCAATATGCATTTCAAATAATTCTCAAACACTAAGAGCAGCTACAAACTTAAAGTAAACCTTAAACTGCATACTTTTTATTTTAATTTCTGATGATATGAACTTCCTTGAGGAGGCTCAGATTTGTCATCATAGGGATATTTTTGCTTTGATTTTATTCCAACGTTGAAATTAAACTGTTTCCTGAGCACACACCAGCTGCTGTGAAGGGATTAGTGATCTAAAAGTATTGCAGGAGGCAAAGAACATACTGTCAAATGTCCATTGGATAAGGCAGATATGAGGAGAGAAAAGTGTTTGCCAGTAAATGTGTGTCAGAGCAGACTCGAGAATGGGCAGGTACCAACAGTAAGTTAGTTCTTTGAAAGGCAACATTTTTACCTCACTTATAATGCCAGCATCCAGATCCCAGTGAAGTCAAACATGAACACAGGTTAGGTTTTAATTTACAGCCTTTGATAGTGTTGTGGGGAGTGAGAAGACTATGGCTTCTTCTTGGGACATCTTAAGAATTACTTTCCTCCTTCAATACCGCCAAGGAAAACTATCCTTGGGGAAAATCATGGCTGGACGTTTTCTATCACAGAATATAAGAACCAAGGTGTATTATATACCAGACTTAAATCTTAGCTGTTCTTGATAAGTTATGCATTTGCTTCTCTGGAAATACAAAAAGACTGAAAATGAGACTAAGAAAACTTGTAAGAACTTAAGAAATCTATACCAAATAAGACTAATAAGCAATATACGCCTTCCTACAGAATCTTCATCAATTGTCTCCCTGAAACACGAGATGCTGTAGAGAAAGAATTTTACAGTATTTACTGTGTGAATTGTAAGTACATAGTAATATTTATTTTCATTTGTAAAACATTCTAAGGTTTTTAGAATACTTTAATTTTGGCTCTGATTTTATCGTGAAGACCCTAATAACGTTTATTTCAAATGTATTTTTTCAGGGTATAATGCTCAATCTCCGTGAGCACAGTAGATTTTTATTGAATAAATAAATAAATTCAATTCACACAAACTACATGAGGCCTACAGACACGTATTATTATACACTTTTATGTATCTAGGTAATGTTTTCCTGTCTGCCAGGCTGTCTAGCTAATGCTATGGGAAAAATTAGATCAGTATTCTTTGATCTGTTATTTTAGGTGGACTGCAGATGAAATTCCGTGAAGGAGAATAACAGAGGACTGGTCAACAAGAACCCAAAGAGATAGAATTGCTACTATTTGAACACTGTTACTGTTATTGAGAAAACACAGAGTTGTCAAAAGTGTCATGGGATGCGCATATCTTTAAATTACAACACTTCACAATTTTTCCAATGAAATAAACGTACTATTTAATTTAATGTTCATAAATTCTTGTAATACTTCGTGATACTTTTATGTATTTCATTAGTGGCTATGCAAGCATCTCCAGTCAGAATGCTTTTGTTGTGTTCCAGACCTTATTTTCTGTCCACTATGTTTCAACGACTTGGTTTATGCTGTTGTTGCAGCATTTTTGTTTTGTGTGTTTCATTTCTTGTTAATTTTAGTTTTTGGCCCCCAAAAAGGAATCAATACCACTAAATGCTTTATAGTGTTTACCTCAAGATTGTGTCTTTATAGGGCTCAAGCAAGTTATAACCTTTAATGTCTCAAATGCAGTGATTTACGGATTTGTTGTTATGTGGAAGATCTACGGCTTTTAAAAAAAATGATAAACTAATATGAGAGAACAACAGAAATAAGGGGAAAGACAGAGATTTTACATCCACGGGTACCGTTCACAAATGGCCACAAGAGCCCTGGGTGAGTCAGGTTAAAAGAACTGAGCAATTTCACCCTGGTCTCTTACAGGTTAGGGGGAACAAGTACTTGGGTCAGCTTCCACTGTCTTCACAGGTACAGTAATAGCGAGGTGAATCAGGAGAGGAGGGGGTAGTCAGGACTCAACCTTCACTTCTGTATGAGACATGAGCATCACAAATGTCAGCCTAATGTACTGTAACAAAGCGCTGGCTTATGAGTCTAGGCTCTTTCCTCTCCAGCTTAAGAAAGGATTTAGAGGGATAAGACGTAAACCAAGATCATCTTAAAAGCAGTACTTGTTTACATGAAAAGTGTAAGTAGACATTCAGGAAAGTGTTCACGTGCTTAAGTATTTATTGAACAGCCAGGAGGTGTTGGGCTGTGAAGGTGTAGGAGCAGTACAGGAGAGACTTCCAAGAAGCTCTGATGACTTCAACTCCTCCTTGTTAACTATCTCCCTGCCTCCATCATAATACCACCTAACAGATTTCCTTTCCATAATCATATTGGCGGTCAAGAGAAGAAGCTCCATTTCCAATAAAGTCTTCCTCCTGTTTTGGGGTGTTGTATTTGCCTAGCCACAGAACAAAAACAAAATCTCTTTTTAGCTAACCTCTAATTTTTATTGGAGAATCTAGAAGTTCACTTGCATTCATTGCTAATAGCTGATATCCCTGGATAATCATACTTTTAACTCAAAACAGTTTCCATAAGAGACAAAGGAGCTATTAAGATGAATATGTATAGACAAAAAGTGAGTAAGGATAAGAGCTTTGTTGGGGAAGGAAGAAGAGAGACTGAACTACCAAGTGAAAGCAGGGCGAGTCCTTCACCAAACCTAGAAACATGTGATTTGATCATATCATTCTAAATATATTTTCCGTGAGCATACCCTTGTTAAATGTGACCGAACCATGTTCTGCCAGTAAATGCAACTAGATTTAAGACCTCTAGGTGGCTGTTCATGACCACTTCCTGGAGGGAATATAAATAATCGTACACTTTCTATAGAGTCTGGTCAGTGGTCTGGACTAAATCACTCAAAACAACAGAAGGGTTTTTCAAAACAACTTCAAGGTATTTAAAAAGTTGTACTTTTCTTCTTTTTTTCTATTATGGTAAAAAAAAGTTCAAAACATGGTTGTCCTGCTAATGGCAATATAGCATGAAAAATAATAAAAAAATTAACTAGAGCATGTCATCTGGGAGATGTTTCAGCCTTGATATTTCTAGCTCTTGTGTTCTCTTTAAGGAGAAGTTTACAGAAAAAGGAAAAATTCTGTTTACATTTTAGTCTTTAAAAGATAGTTTATATGCACAAGTGATTCACAAGTTGAGGCTGGATTATCTTCAGAATATATTTTGGAAAACTCATTGGGTAGAGTTTGAATTCTTGTTCAATATACCACCCAGAGATTTCCTGTAATTTCACTGCAGCAGGAGTACTGCTAACTAGTACCCGAAATGTTCCTTTCCATTTAGGTTGTAATTAGTCACAGGGACTGTACTCTCTTTATGTCTTCAACAAAGTTAGGTATCCTGAGGCAGTTTATTTTCTACTTGCCAATCATCATTGAAGTAATTCATCCTCTTTGTATGAGTATGAGTGACTATTTGATGTGGCTGCTAATGTTATTATATGGAACAAGTTTTTGTCACGTCTTCTATAGTAGTGTGTAATCCTCTACGACAAAAGGCACAACACAATCTGAAATAGAATTTCGGTTTTCAGATGGATAAAGTGATGCATTTATTCAGTCATCTTTTTAGTGAGAATCCATTGGGAGCATGATTTTTTTTAGGTCAAGTCCAACTCCCATTGTGATTCATGGTGTAATTTTACTACTATGTATATTCTAGCCCAGGCACGATGCACTGGGGTTTCTAACTGCTTTTAGATCTCGGACATTGGAACCATCCCAGAATCTTCTCTGTTGCTTGTGAGTTCCCTCTGGAGATGTGAATGTTCTTTTGGTGTCTCCTGCTCTAGCAGCCACTTTCAGAGACTTTGGTTTTCTGAGTTTACTTAAAAAAACAAACAAACATTTGCTTAAACGTTTTGACAAAGCTTACCAGCGAAGTTTTTTATAACAGATTTTTTTCCCCAAAATTGTAACATGTCTGTATAGCAGAATGAAAATATTTTTGAATCTCTATACTCATTAACTTGCAAACTGTTCCACGTTTTAATGTTTTAGTCAAAGTCATAAATTTGGCCTTTTGAGTGAGGTTTTGGGTGGTAATTCCTGGCCTCTATACCTTGGATAAAATCTACTGTGGCACACCCTGCCTTTCCAATCTGTCTGCTCTTGAAAGTTCTGCCATCACTGGGCCCGTCAGCATATGGTCTTTTCAGAGATTTGTCATGAAGATATGGGCTATTGGAGTTGACCTGCTCTATGATCTGTTCACAACAGTGGATTTTCAATGTCATCCAATGGCAGAAGAGTAGCTATATTGAGGACTTGGTATACTTCAGGAGTTAATCTCATAAATCTGAAAGGGCAGACTAATATTTAGTAAAGTTTCCTTCTAGCAGGCATTGGTACGCTTTAATCAATAAACTCCCTTATATTTGTTAGGGAACTGGGATTTCAAAAGACTGTCTTAACATAAACATGGTGACTTCCTCCACCAAGTTTGTGACCAGTTGAAGCCACTGGTCACAAAATTCTCACCCAGTTTTGGGATTAGGCTACACAGAGCTACTCCTATTATTAAAAATGCAAATAGGCTGAAGATCTTGCTAGTGCTGGGGAGTTTGTTAGCAGACTCTTAATCTGTTGAAGGGTCATGTTCCATTTTCCTGTCCATTCAAATGCACAATCTGAATCTTGAAATCCAGATCCTGAAAAATCTGCCACACCAAAAATGCCCATATTAGTGTCCTGTTGAATTGTAGTGCTGACACAGTATAGATAAAATTTAAGCAAGAGGGAATGATTTCTTAGAGACAGAGGTAGGTACTTCCTGTTTAGAAACCTGAAACTTTTGCACTGCGCAATGTGCAGTGGCTAAAGTCCTGGCCTTGCATGCACTGGGATCCCATATGAGCACCAGTTCTAATCCAGCACTGCTTCCCATCCAGCTCCTTGCTTTTGGCCTAAGAAAGCAGCAGAGGGTGGCTCAAAGCCTTCTGACCCTACAACCGTGTGTGAGATCTGGGAAACGCTTCTGGCTCCAGAATTCAGGCTTCAGATTAGCTCAGCTCTAGCCATAATGGTCACTTGGTGAGTGAACCAGGAGGCAGAATATCTTTCTCTTTGTCTCTCCTCTCTATAAATTTGCCTTTTTAATAAAAATTAAATCTTTTTAAAAATGAGCTTCTACTGAAAAGCTGTTATAACCTAACGACGTCCAGCTCTGGATGTGGCTTTCACCTGATTCAGCCTTGGAGGGATTGCTGAGAATGTCATCCACAAACAGGAAATGCTCCAACTTTTGTATTTTCCAAGTTTGCTGGCAATATGTTGCTAAACCAGTAAGCTCTATCCTTAAAGCCCTAAAGAAGAACATCTAGATGTACTGTTTAGCCCTATGTGAGGATGTAGCAAAGTCCATTTGATGGTAAATATGTACTGGGTTTCTGGGCATTAGAGAGGTGGGAGAAGACATACTGTGAGTTAAATGTGTATTCAGAAGCTAGGACACCGTAGGGATTTGGCACATTAAGATGAAAATCAGAAGAGATCCTCATTATGTGAGAATGTGAAACATCTAATGCTCCATCAATTGGCTTTAAAATGGTCAGAAATAGAGTATTTCCAAAGGATGGAAAATGATACACAACTCCATGATGGAGACATTTATCAATGAATTCTGAAGTTTCTGTCTGACTTCATGCATTAAATGTTATGGGTCTCAATGAGAAAATCTTTTCCGGCTATGAGTGTTGCAGCATGTTTAATTCAGTCAGATGTGTCTTTATCTCAGACATAAGGATCTATTCTATTTCATATTTCAAAAGGGGGGTCATAGATATTAAATCTCTTTTCAGTATACCTTAGAATTAAAATAAAATATGTAATTACAAAAGTAAGTTTCCTGGGCCTGGTGCAGTAGCCTAGTGGCTAAAGTCCTTACCTTGAACACAACGGGATCCCATATGGATGCCGGTTCTAATCCCAGCAGCTCCACTTCCCATCCAGCTCCCTGCTTGTGGCCTGGGAAAGCAGTCGAGGACAGCCCAAAGCCTTGGGACCCTGCACCTGCATGGGAGGCCTGGAGGAGGTTCCTGGTCTTTGGCTTCGGATCGGTGCAACTCCAGCCATTATGGTCACTTGTGGAGTGAGTCATCAGATAGAAGATCTTCCTCCCTGTCTCTCCTCCTCTCTGTGTATCTGACTTTGTAATAAAAATAAAATAACTTAAAAAAAAGTGAGACTCTTGAGAGAAATGCTCAGGGAGGGAAACAAATCCCTTCCAAGTAAAGGTGCTATATATTCAGGAATCACCAAGACCAAAAACCGGTGTGGGAAGAGATCTCTCCTACCAGGCAACCAGAGGAAGCGTTATTGCAGATCGCATTAGCCTGCAATTGACTTTTGTGATGACAAATGCCTCTCAAGATAGATCCCCCCCTAGGGATTCAACACAGAATTAAGTGGCTTCTATATTGGTCGAAAAATCAATGCTCTGACCTGCAACCTCCAGGTTCACTCAGGGCTCCAGGAGTGTAATAGCCAACGTGAGTGGTAGGAGTTGCCTGAATCCCCAGGCTCCTTCAATCTTTGGATTAGGACATGAAGAAATGTCCATTTTTGCACCGCCTTCAGAGGCAAAGGCAATCGCTATCTCTCGTCCCCTCTGTTTCGGTGGAAGGAGAAGGAGCTATGAGGACTTTTTACACTGAGACATGTCTGTGCCCATGTCCAAGATTTACACTCCAAAAATATGATGGGAGTGAACTAACCCAGATGTTTCATGATAGCAACTGCTCTCATATGAATCTGTTTAGACTACTATTTCCAAAATTAGAGTTATTTTCTCTGTAAGCATTGCCTTTATTATTAAATGCTACAAAAACCAGGTCTACCACTTGGTTCATGGATTTTAGGAGTCCTTTTTGCCAATTCCTGGAGTTTTCCTCTGAAAATCCGGAGCAAAATGATGATGTGAATCGCAGGTAAGAGCTTTCCTTCGTGGACCAAGCAGCACTCACCTGGATAATCTTCCCACTTCAAGTGAATCCCACGTAGGCGCTGATTAGTGTCCTGACTCCTTGGCTTTCTATCCAGTTTCTTGCTTAGGGCGGCCTTGGAAAGCAAAGGAGAATGGCCCAAAGTTTTGAGATCTGGGGTCATCTGGAGGAAGCTCCTGGCTCTGGGCTTTGGATCAGCTCAGATCAAGTAATTGCAGCCACCTGGGGAGTGAATTAGCAGGCATAAGATCTTTGTCTCTCCTCTCTTATATCTGCCTTTCCAATAAAAATAAGTAAATATTTTTAAAAATCTGTCCTTCAAAGGAACTGGTATCCACCTACTCTCAAATTTTAAGGCCTCTTCTAGTCATTTCTGGATGACTGCTTTCTTTTTCTTCTTCTGTGTATCTGATTCTTTTTTTTCTTTAATAGCTCACAGCTTTTAAAAAAAAGATTTATTTTATTTTTATCGGGAAGTCAAATACACAGGAGAAGAGAGAGAGAGAGAGAGAGAGAGAGAGAGAGAGAGAGAGAGATCTTCCATCCATTGATTCACTCCATAAGCAGGTGCAATGGCTGGAGCTGAGCCAATCTGAAGCCAGGAGCCCAGAGCCTCTTCCTCCAAGTCTCCCACGTGGGTGCAGGGTCCCAAGGCTTTGGGCCGTCCTTGACCGCTTTTCCAGGCCACAATCAGGGAGCTGGATGGAAAGCAGGGCCTCTGGGATTAGAACCAGCCCATATAGGATCCTGGCCTATGCAAGGCAAGGACTTTAGTTGCCTGGCTCCTGCCCTGGGTCCCATAATTCATAGCTTTTATAGTACTTTTTTTTCTGTGTTAGCCACTTAGCAGATCACTACATGGTCTTAGTATTTCAAATTTTTATGACATTTAATGATATCAATATCGATTAAATTATACGACTTTCAGGGCTGCCAATGCATATGATATAGGCTTGTTGATCTTCTGTTCTATCTGCATGGACCCAGACAAATGGACTGGACAATGTGTAGGTTATACAATGTCAGGTAAAACCAGATTTTAAGACCTGAAATTCCTTAGTGGGTTCTTGTTGATGTAAGTTAGTAAGTAAGGATAATAGAGCAAATGCCATATCATCCCAGTATCTTCACTAAACATCACTTTGAATGGCAGGAGTCCTCGCTGTGAGAGGCTGTCATTAGATTACCTTCCACGGGTGAAGGAATAGATCAGATTGTAAGGTGGGGGAAGTGGGCTAGTAAGAAATGAAAGAGAAAAACATGATAGTGATAATGGTGACAAAATATGCAATCTGAAACTCATCCAGAAGCGATAGAAATATTGAAGATTAGAAGTCACATGTAAGAGAGGTTGGGAAATATAGGAAATTGATTCAAGACGTGTTAGAAACCAGGAGACTCTCTCGGAGCTACAGTTCAGGAACAAGCCTTAGACTCTAATTCTTCTTAATGAAGGGCCAGGGGTGCACAACCAGCATGAATTTGGCTCTTGGTCTTGCCATCTCTAGAAATGTTGAAGGGGGAAATGCCCAGTTGGGTTCAGAAGAATTAGTATTAGAAGATTCAAGATGACTGAATAGGTAAAAATGTGCTGATTTTTTTTTAAGATTTATTTTTATTATTTTTTCATTGGAAAGGCGGATATACAGAGAGGAGAGACAGAGAGGAAGATCTTCCGTCCGATGATTCACTCCCCAAGTGAGCGCAACGGGCCGATACCATGCCGATCCAAAGCCAGGAGCCAGGAGACTCTTCCGGGTCTCCCACGCGGGTGCAGGGTCCCAAAGCTTTGGGCCGTCCTCAACTGCTTTCCCAGGCCACAGGCAGGGAGCTGGAAGGGAAGCAGGGCAGCTGGGATTAGAACCGGCGCCCATATGGGATCCCGGGCGTGCAAGGCGAGGACCCTTAACCACTTGCGCCACCGCGCCGGGCCCAAAATGTGCTGATTTTGAGTAAAAGAGTAAGTACATTCCAAGTGTAGAGTTGAGAGAAATTTCTGTAGAAACTCTACATAAAAAAGACATGCATGGATCCATGTGAAGAATACAAACACACGTGGCAGTTAGGGACACCAGGGATGACTCCCACTGCTGGGGGCTGGAGAAGACACTGTATACTTGGGGTAAGGGGAGAACCCAGCATCAGTTAATGGCACCTTGTGTATCACACTTTCAGTCCGAGCTGCATTCCTCGTTGAGAGTATAGTGTCCACGAAACCCTGTGAGGGGAAATGTACTGCTTTTCACCATAGCACACAAATGCACCTGCAGCAACTAGCAGGGAGGAATTGCCATCTTAAAAAGGAGACCAGAAGTAAAATGAGGCCCTGACACTCAGGACTAGGAGATTTAATTGGATGGTTACATCTGTGATTCCTACTGACAACAAGTCTGTAACAATAGAGTTTGCTCATAGGCATGTGAGATGCTCCCCTCTGTTCACTCCATCACAGGCAATTGGACACAAAATCAAAGCTGGGCACTTACCAGCACAGGCCTCTGAAAATGCCCTGGCTATCTCCAAGGACACAGCAGGCTGGTGGAACTAAGAGTACATTCTCTGATCCTTATGACTTGTGGGCATTATGGGAATGCATGATACTGTCTGAGATACAACTCGATCTCTGGGAAATCGTTGTCTGGCTTCAGTGGCTCTGACTTCCATGAATACCGGCTGAGTCATTGCAAAGGGTTCTGTGTTCACTCTGAGCACTGCACAGATCACTTGTGAGGTTCATTTGTCTTCATGAGTGGCTGTGTAGCTACTGTGGGCTCACCTCAGGCATTAATCATCCCTGGCATAGTAAAATATACCAGCACCAACAATGAGAACCACATGTGTTGTCTCTGATACATAGCAATTTATGTAGAATAAAAAGGTATAGAAATGAAATGGACATCTGTGATGTGAATATCGTTTTTAGAGCTTGTTTATGTTCCTGTGGAGCTATGGTCTTCCAAATATTCACTTGTTGAATTTTATGGCTAGTGATGAAATAAGTCTGTGATTATAGAATGGATTTTAATTATGTGTTTGTACAAAATTATAGAAAAAATAAAGAAACATGGGCATTGAGGAAGGGAGGCTGATGGATGAGTGTTACGGCTATCAGAGTAGTACCTCTGAAGTCTCTCTTCATATTAATAACATTAAAAAAAAGAAAAAAGAACATGTTATCTGAGAACACTCTGTTGGAAAAACAGGAAAAACATATTAACCCTTAACTTATTGGAATGTATTGATAAGAGAAAAAATGAAACCAAGATCCTCAGAGAGGCAAGAATTATGTGAAAGTTTCTTTGATTAGTTCTAGGTTTGTTTTCAACTCCAGCTTCTGACTCCTGACTACTGGCTGACAAAATAACAAGGCTTGGCTGGGTCCAGTTTCACCTCTGATACAAAACCAGATGTTAAGGCCAAGAAGTAGATAAACAGCTGCAAAGTGAAAGTGCACACTCACATGGGAGCATGACCATGCTCAGGGGAGGACTACAATCCATGAGTTCAGGCACATCGCTCTCCAGGAACTGAAGGCATCGGGGCGTGTATCTGGATGTAGCTAAACTAAATAAACCTACTGGAGTTGGTGACATGGCTTCAATATCACCTATTTCTTTGCACTTCTACAAATCCCAAAAATGCTATGTACAGCAATTTTATTATATATAATTTGATTCTAATATGCTTATGGCCATGGAGGGTTATAATCATAAACAACTTGGTTGTTTTTAGCTGGTGCTGGTCTAAGGAGTGGTTTTCTAATGTACATAAAAGGTGGGAGTTTTTTATGTTGCAGTGGGGTTGTAGCACAGGTATATCCTGCAGAGAAGGGTGGACTAGCTCAGCCACTCCTCACTAGCTGCCTCTCTGATTTTATCAAACTGGGTTTTAAAAGATGAAGTGGGTTTGAATTCCAGTTATAGGACTGGAGAGTATTTGAAATTGAGGAAAAAAATAGAAGGAACATATTGTATTGAAAAAATGCTATCAGATTGAATTTTAAAACATAAGTGAATTTGGATTTTAGTTCTAGGACTGAAGAGTGTCTGAAATTAAGGGAACCATGTAAGCAAAGTTCTGTATGGAAAAGACGCTGAGTATATCCTAAAGAAATGGGTTTGACTAGTCAGTGAAATGCATGAAGAATAAAAATGACAAAGATTACAAAGCATTCTGAATATTACACAGAGCAAACTGTTTTATGAACACAACACAACTACTGATGGCTATTTAGTAAGAAAATGGCAATATGGGTCACTAGTATGTTTACTTTTAAAAATGATCATTAGGGCCCAGTGCAGTGGCACAGTGGTTGAGGTCCTCACCTTGCACGCCCGGGATCCCATATGGGCGCCAGTTTTAATCCCGGCAGCCCCGCTTCCCTTCCAGCTCCCTGCCTGTGGCCTGGGAAAGCAGTCAAGGACGGCCCAAAGCTTTGGGACCCTGCACCCTCGTGGGAGACCCAGAAGAGTCTCCTGGCTTCGGATCGGCATAGCATCGGCCCTTGCGCTCACTTGGGGAGTGAATCATCGGACGGAAGATCTTCCTCTCTGTCTCTCCTCTCTGTATATCCACCTTTCCAATGAAAAAAAAAAAATAGTGAAAATAAATCTTAAAAAAAAAAAATGATCATTAAAACATGGACCTCTGCTTTGGTATGGTCATTTTGGTAGTAAAAAGGAAGTGTAGGATGTATTGTGCATATGTGACTCTGTGTGTGTGTGTGTGTGTGTGTGTGCATGTGTGTGCTGAAAGACAGTACTAGTGTAAGAAATTGGGTCTCATTCAGCATCTGAAAGAAATATTTTAATACTTCAATCTAAATAGAAAAGGAATTCACTACCTACAAGGTACATAATGGAGGACAATTTTATTTTCTCTACACTGAATTTTTCTTGCTTATAAGATTGTTGCCGTAGTTGATAGATTGTACGTAAAATATTATCACCATGCCAAGTAAATCACAGGTATTCAATAAGGTTTTTGACTATAAAATTAAGCCAATTGATATATAATTCAGAGGATGAAGTTGTTAAAGTTATTGATGTATTTTTTAGTTGTTGGCAAATAAAACTTGAGTACATTTATGAACTACAATGAAATAATGTGAATTTGAAATATATTTGGGTATGTACATAAATATATATTTATAAACATTTGGAAGGATTAAGTGTAGTTAATATAAATATCCCTCACTACATGTGTGTCATTCCTTAGCAATTTTCATTAAATATTCAGTGCACTCTTATTATCCTATTGTACAATATACTTACAAAGTTTATCCTTCTTACAAATACGTATTGCTAAAATACTTTTGTCTTTTCTCAGAAAAACTTTATTTCTTACGTGAGATATCCTGGTGGACATTACTGCTGATGCACATCAATAATGTCTTCCCAAAGACAGTCCTCTTGGCCTCTTTGAGCTGAGAGGATTTGCTGAAGGACACTGCAGCAAGGAGGGATGGATTGTTTTGCACTGTAATTCCATAAAGACAGCAAACACATGAAAAAAAAATTCTGAAATGCTTGAGAAGCCAAGTGTGAGTTCCACATGTTCGCTATTTTCCCAGAGTGAGTCAAGCATGGTATTTCACTCACCTTATTTGCCAGACACTGGACCCCACTTACTGTCATGCATTTCTTTGAGTCAACTGTGCATAACCTGGCACACTGAGACTGTTCTCCATTATATATTGTATTTCCTCCCTTAAACGGAAGGGATTTATAATAGAGCCTAAGTAAGATACCTGTTTTGTTTGAATGGATAAAATGAGATGCAAGAGGTATGATTAAGAGTGGGTTTAATGGTGAAGGAGTCTCCATTCTACATTTTGGATAGGTTTTGTCTTATTGGTACTCAAAGATGATAATAATCCTGGATACAGACTGTGCAATAGATGGATATGGCATTGAATCTCAGTTATTTATGTTGTGATCATGCAACAAGCTAAACATTGAAAGAATCAGGATGATAATATAGAACATCAAGAAATACAGATTTACATAATCACATATATATTGAACATCAGTCAGAATAGATCACTAACAAAGAAATTTTAACATAGCCAAAAAGCAGTCCAATGTCTTAAAGTATCCTGAAAGGAATAATATCATAAAAAATAGCCATAGTGCCTGGCACAGTGGGCTAGCGGCTAACGTCCTCACATTGCATGCGCCAGGATCCCAATGGGTGCTAGTTTTAACCCCAGCAATCCCGCTTCCCATCCAGCTCCCTGCTTGAGGCCTGGGAAAGCAGTCAAGGACGGCCCAAAGCCTTGGGATCCTGCACCCGCGTGGGAGACCTGGAGGAGGCTCCTGGGTTCAGATCAGTTCAGTTCTGGCCACTGCAGCCACTTGCAGAGTGGGTGAGCGGATGGACGATCTTTGTTTCTACTCCTCTCTGTGTATCTGACTTTCCAATGGAAATAAATAAATCTCTTAAAATATATAGCCATAGTAATTAGTATTAATCAGTAGCAACTAACCTATATTTAACCATATTTAATGCCTTTTTTAAGCTAGGATAGACTTAATGTAAGTTATATCTTAGATGATTCAGTAGTCATACTTCATTTCTTTTGTTTATTGATCTCTTACATCACTTTTATTGACATCTGAAAGAGGCAACTGAGCACTCACATTGAATAGCCTCAGCTTTCCATGGATTCGTATCTACTGATTGAAAACTACAGGAATTATAAAAATAATTTACAAATCTTCCTATCATAAGAAACAAATCTGACTGCTTGCAAAAATCTTAGAGTTTAGAAGATTGTTACATGGGGAAGTTAATACACCCCTGAATATGAGATAGCTATCATTTGAGCCCATGTTTTATGAAATACTACAAATGTTCTTCATTATGTCAAGCTTTCATAAGACATGAAAAGTTCTAGATTAGGAGGAAGGAAAAATATTGAAATTCCTGCAGTCATTATACAATGCTGTGTTCAAATAATCATTCAAACCAGTTGGAATTAGCCAATTCACCAGGAAATGCAATTACAAATGGAAAGAGCTCCTCTTTTATTATATCATTTGGGGATTTGGAAGATGTTTGTGACTGTGATTGACTTAATGGCAGTTGGAGATTAATACTGTCATATCTTCTATAATTATAATTACTATAATTTCCCAGAGTCACTTCAGGAAAACACAAACTTTAGCTCCCATTCTGCTTATTCTGCAGGATAAAATTCTAGATCAGACCTATATGAGTATACTAACATTTGATCTAGGATCATACGCATATAATACTCATATAGGTTTGATCTAGGTATTCCTAGATCAAATATTAGTATTCCTCAAATTAATATTAGTATTCAATATTAGTATTGCTCAAATAGTTCAATGTTAGGATGGGTTCTGCTTTTGTAGGAAAGTCCTCTGAACTCTAGTATAAGGCTGTTGTCCACTGATTCTCTTATCTTCTTAAATGAAACATCGTAACTTGTCTTCTCACTTGAATTAAATTGAAAACAGACAAATTATAAGTAGGTGCTATTATGAAGATAAAGTCATAGCACTAAAATTAATAAAGAAGATTGATATTTATATTTGTTAAATATAACAAAATATTTTAAATGATTTAATGAATGATTGAATGATTTCAAACTGTTATTAACATCAATAAACAAATTGTCATCTACTCAGTTACTATGATTGGTGTGCTGGTATAAATTTACTATCATTCACATTTGAAACTTATATATACCAGTAATCTTCTAGCTAATGTAAGCCCCAATAGCTCCATGGAAATATTCAGACATTTATGTTGGAAACAATTATTCTTACCTTCAAGAACCAACTACTTAATTGTGGAGAGAATGCATTCTATCACATAGACACAATTAATCCATTTATGTAAACTTAAAATATGATTGGTTAAGAATCTCTAAATGAATTAGACATGCAGATAACAATGTAAAACAGAAAACAATGTCATTGCAAAGCCTAAATGCACTGTTTACATTTTTTTCTTCAGGCCACTGTCAAAAGCCGCGCACCTCAGTTTTCAAGTATGTCCTGTCTGATGAAGTGGCAAAAACCCCATTCTGAACAGAAAGATTGTTTCCTTCTTGTTCTGCTGTCTTTTGTCCACGCCATTATTCTAAAGCCAAATTTGAGTATATTCTGTTTATGGCAACGTATGGATATTTTAAATATCTGAAAAAAATCTGTAGTTTTTACAAAAAATCTGTAATTTTGACTTTGCCTCCTATACCATTTTATATCTACACATAAATACATATGCATATGTATTTATACATTCATATATGTATATATGAATATAAAGGCTGACAGCAATATGGGTATTGAAAGAATATACTTAGGAATATTAGCACCAATATCCTTTGAAGGAAAATGAAATTTTACCTGTTGATTTATCCAAACAGTATTTTCTATGAACTAAGTAGTTACAATTTCTTTCCTGCTGTATTACTTCTTGGTCTGTTTCCATTAAAAGAATGGGCTTCATTTCATTTTCACTGATGCATTTTTCTCTCAGGAGAATTATTCTTTCAAAAGGAAGGGTAACATACATGATGACAATCTTACTAATGTAAACTTTCATCTCCTCAACCAAGCATGCCATGAAACAACATTTAATTTCATGAATAATTCTGAATAGCTCTTGAAAGAGAGATTTATCAGCAGGAACTCTGACAGCCACAACCCCGATTTAGTCACATCTTCATTGTAAACTTTTAAGGGTGCAGTCTATGAATTCCATAACTTCCGAGTCACCATTTCTTACCCAAAGTGAATATTTCAGTAATTGCTGACAGATTGGACTTAATGTTCTGTGAGAAAGGTGTTTTTATAAAATTAATTGCTTTTAAATATATACGTTTAATTCGGGCTTATTGTTTACTAACTCGATGACATAAAACTATAGTGCTTATTTCAAAAAGAGAGCTGAAGCTGATCACACAAACGTAAATATGATGAATATAATTATTGAAGCAACTGCCAGTTATTTGCATAATTTCAGCAGTCTGCTTTTTAAAAAATAGATTTTATGTATTTTAGCAACAAATTATTTTTTTTTTAAAGATTTATTTTATTTTTATTGGAAAGGCAGATATACAGAGAGGAGAGACAGAGAGGAAGATCTTCCGTCTGATGATTCACTCCCCAAGTGAGCGCAATGGTCGATGCTATGCCGATCCGAAGCCAGGAGCCTCTTCTGGGTCTCCCACACGGGTGCAGGGTCCCAAAGCTTTGGGTCGTCCTCAACTGCTTTCCCGGGCCACAAGCGGGGAGCTGGATGGGAAGAGGGGCCGCCGGGATTAGAACCGGCGCCCATATGGGATCCCAGGCGTGCAAGGTGAGGACCTTAATCACTGCGCCACCGCGCCGGGCCCAGCAACAAATTATTTTTGAGCTAAGTATATTTTTGATATATTTATGTGGATATTAAAATGATACACAACATATAGCTTTGTTTTAATTTTTTTTTAATAGAAAAAAACTAACTCGTCTAGATTCATATGGTCAAAACAAATTAATTCCAATCTTGTTTTTTCCTGAGGGTTTTCTTTCTCCTCTCTACTTGAGCTGAGAAAGTGTGTTTTAAGTCTTAGCAATTGAGATGTGATATCATATTGAGATTACAGCAACATGCTGGGCCGGGGGAACTCCAATGTGTTGGGAGATCTGATTAGAAGCCCAAGCAATGCTGGCAACTTCTTGAGTGGTGGTGGGTAATTACTATCTGTATAATTGTCTCCTCAAACAATCCTCACTCTTTAAAGTACAATTTTTACAATCATGCTCCTACTTGCATCCCCAACGTTGCTATTTCTATTCCAAATATTGACATTACATTGCTAAGAGTTCCTCATCCTGGAATGAAAACTTCAGGTTCCTGAAGAAAACAATCTCAGGCTGACATAGCTTTTGGTGCTGTAAAGAGGTGCAGTCTCCAGAGATATTTAGTAACGGTGCAATAAGTGGTCTTGGCAGTTTAGCTGTCAGGCAGTTAATTCGGTCAGGGAGGGTGATTTTATCTGATGTTCCTTAGCTATTTTGTCCCTGTGCACTGTATTTGGTTTGCACAGCTTCTTCTTAATAATGCATGCTTGCCAGAAGTCCTACTTTTTCTTGCTTAATATTTTGCTAGGTTTAAGTCACATGTTTTCAGTGAGTTTAGATACTCATTTTTAAAATAAGGAAAATAATACATAACCAGAAATTTTCTTAAATGTTCTTAAATGTTAAATGAGGACTTGTCTAACAATCTGTATATTCTATTAGATATTTTCCATTTCAAGCGATGGTAATATTAATGACATATTGCGAAGAATAGGCAATAGCTTTGAAATAGTTTCAATCATTTTTTTTCAAGTGTCTAATCTTGATGTTGGAGATGTATAAGGTTGTAAGTAAAATTCTGATTTCTAAATGAAGATTCAAAATTTACGGACAATTTTTTCTTTATTCATTTTTATTGGTAAAGCATGTTTACAGAGAGAAGGGGAGACAGAAAAAAGGATCTTTAATCCGCTGGTTCGCTCCCCAAGTGGCCACAATGCTTAGAGCTGAGCCAATCTGAAGCCAGGAGCCAGATATTTCTTCTAGTTCTCCCTTGCAGGTGCAGGTTCCTAACCCCTTGGCCATCCTTAACTGCTTTCCCAGGTCACAAGCAGAGAGCTGGATGGGAAGTAGAGCAGCCAGAATATGAACCATTGCCCATATGGGCTCTGGGGCATGTGCAAGGCAAGGATTTAGCCAGTAAGCTACTGTGCCAGGCCCTTCGTTTTAAGCTTGGACCTCTAACCAAGAATCTCTTTAAGAAAAGATCATACCTTGTATACAATTTGTTTTGAACATCAAGACTGCCACAATAGCTACCAGTGCCACTACAGAGATAATTGTTAATACTTAAATAAGGTCAGCATTATGATAACTCACTCACATCCCCTCATATTCATGAATTTTGTATGAAATGTTTTTCCCTGGAGAGTGTGGCTATTACCTCATTAGAAATCTTAATTACATATATCTTTTCTTAAGAATTCTGAAAAGCAGGGTATAACACTTCATTATTTCCATCATTTCCATGACAGGACATCAAGGCTGACTCAGAACAAATGTCACCTGTTGATCTGAGGAAAGAAAGGAAGAAATGTATATACATTTAGGGTGAGAGTTCCATTTTTTTTCACATTTTATTATTATTGCTATCATTTTACGGTACAGTTCCATATTCCCTTATTCCCTCCCCAATTCCCTCCCTCCCCTCCCCCCCGGTTCCTTTATATCATTACTAACATATAGTTCTTCATACACAGTCATATGTTCATCATTGCAGGCATAGACAATGGCAGAGAGTCCAGAATTCTATTGTCAAAATATATTATAAACAGTTTCACTGTAAGTCCGTCTTTGTCTGGAAACAGAGATGCCGACCACACTGCATCCTCACATCTGGTTGTTAGTCTCCATTACATAACTACTGTACATTCCCTTAAATGAAGAGCCACAAAACAAAATCAACAATAGAAAGAAAAATAGAAATTTACAATGCCATAAAGTTAAATGACATGTTACTATATATGACAGTCTCCATTACACAAATACTATACCTTCCCTTAAGTGAAGAGCCACAAAACAAAATCAACTTCCAGGAGAAAAAAGAAATTAACAACACCAAGAAGTTAAATAACATGCTATTAAATGACTAACGTGTAGCTGAAGAAGTGAAAATCAAGAACCTTCTTGAAGAAAATGATGCCAGTGCATGATCTACGAGTCATTGAATGATTTAATCAGAAGAAAGTGTTTTGAAGAGATGAAACCAACAGAAAACAACAAAACCCATGTGATATAGTTTCCGCTGATCTTTGTTGGAGTGTGTCTCCTCCAGACAATTAACAGATGCGTTTTGTTTTTTAATCCAGTCTACTAATCTATGATGTTTGATTGAGCTTAAGGAATTTACATTTAGAGTTAAATATACATAGGTGGTACTTTGGTCCTGTAATTTTAGGAATGGGTTGTTCATTGATTTAATCTTCTGTTGTCATTTTACTGGGATGTTCTTCCCGTTTGCCTTTGGTTTTGGTAGGTGCTATTCCTCTTCTCTGTCAAGAGAACATCTTGAAGTATCATTTGTAGGGCAGGTTTGGAAGAGGCAAATTCTTTTAGCTTTCCTTTACTCTGGAAGAATTTTATTTCATTTTCAAAGACGAAAGAAAGCTTTGCAGGTTATGTTATCCTAGGCCAACAATTTTTTTCTTTTAAATCCTGGAATATGTCACTCCATTCTTTTCTTGCCTGTAGAGTTTCCTGTGAGAGATCTCCTGTGAGCTTAATTGGCCTTCCTTTATATGTCAATTGATGTTTTTCACGTGCACATTTAAGGATCTTTTCCTTATGTTCAATTGAAGAGAGCTTGATAATCATATGTCTTGGTGAAGATTGCTTTTGATCAAGCCTGTTGGGGGTTCTGTGTCCCTCCTGGATCTTGTTTCCCAATTCTTTCTCCAGATTAGGGAAATTTTCCTTGATTATTTCATTAAATACATTTGCAAACTCAGCTTCTCTTTCTGCACCTTCCGGAACTCCCATAACTCTTATATTTGGCCTCTTAATAGTGTCTTTCAATTCTTGAATACTTTTTTTTGGCTTGATCCAGCTCTGCTTCCAGCTTTTTGTTGGCTTCCCCCTGGTGACAGGAGGTATCTGCCAATTCTGAGATTTTTTCTTCTGCTTGCTTCATTCTATTTTGGAGACTGTACTCCACTGTACTTGTAATTTGCTCTACTGTGTTCTTAATTTCTGATATTCCAGTCTTGATTTGCTTTACTGCTTCCTTAAATTCTTTGAACTCTTGCATTAATTTCTCATTTTTGACCAGAATCTTTAAAATGAGTCTTATGGATTCTGTGTCCCCCATTTTCTCAATGTCTTCCTCAGTGAACTCTGAGGTTGGCATAGGGTTTTGCTCCTTTGCAGGGGAGTTTTCAGTAATATTCATTTCGCCTTTGTTTCTTCTTTTGCTCTTGATCATTGTACTTCTGGTTAGCAGAGTCTTCTTCTTGGGGCAGGTTTCTAAACTGTGTGACCCACAGGTCTACAATACAATTTTCTTATTGCAGTTGGTACACTACTTTTTGCTTGCAGCCACTTGTGCCACAACCTCCAGCAAGTTTCAGGTCTGGCTTCTTATGTCAGATATCTACCATGGTCTCCACAGCCCCAGCTCTTGGCTCACCACTCTCCACCTCCTGTGATACCGTGCTGAGGCTGCACTGTTGTCTCTGCAACCTTTCTCCCTCTTCTGGTTGGAGTGGGTTCCAGGATTAAAGAGACACCAGGTGTACTATCTAGTTAGGTTGTTGGTGGCGCTGATATTGTCGGAACTTGTTGGATGTTAGGTCTGGGTGCCACACAGACCTGTTTTGACTAGTACAATGCTACAGTCGGTATTATTTTCCTGCGGGACCCCAGTGAGTTCTCACAAGCTCAGCACATGTGCAGTTCACTCTTGTCCCCTGCAGTCCCAAAGCCATTGCCACGGTGCGCAAAATGGCACCCGACGTGCTGCTGCTACCACCACACTTCTTGATCTACTGGCTGTCAGATCCGAGGGCTACCCAGACCCGTCCCGGATGGAACCTGTAGAATGCCACATCGTTGCAGTTCACCGAGTCAGAAATGAGCTCACTCCCTCTCAGAGCCTGCTCAGTCCTTTCCCTTGCCCTTTCCTCCTTAGGCAAAATGGCGAACAATTCAGCTCTAGGGGGCTGAGTGGGCTATGAAAACCTCGCTGTTCTCGCACTGCCTGCCTGGGATCTGCTGCTCTGTCTCTGCTCCTGGTCAAATCAAACGGACCAGCAGGACAGACAGTTCCCCGTCTGGGTTCACCTCCCAAGCTCCCAGTCAAAGTCCCTTCCCACCTGGTTGCTGGTGGAGTTCTGGCTGCTGGTGGAGTTTAGATCATTCACTGCAACACCACACTGCTGTGTCCGCTGCTTTTCTGTGTCTGTCAGTCTCCAGGTACCCCTCTGCTGTTGCTCTGTCCTTTCATATTTCCTGAAATATGTCCTCTCTGCTTCATTCTGGTTAAATGCTTCTCTGTCCATTTAAACGTGTCCTTACCCTATTCCGCCATCTTGATTCTCTCCTCTTTTTTTTTTTTTAAGATTTATTTATTTTTATCGCAAAGTCAGATATAGAGAGAGGAGGAGAAACAAAGATCTTCTGTCCAATGATTCACTCCCCAAGTGATTGCAACTGCCAGTGCAGTGCTGATCCGAAGCAAGGAGTCAGAAACTTCCTCCAGGTCTCCCACAGGGGAGTACAGGATCTCAAGGCTTTGGGCCATCCTCCACTGCTTTCCCAAGCCACAAGCAGGTAGCTGGATTGGAAGTGGACCTGCCAGGACTAGAACTGGCACCCATATGTGAATCTGGTGCGTTCAAGATGAGGACTTTAGACGCTATGCCACCACGCTGGGCCTGAGAGTTCCATTTCTTGTATGTATTGAAACCACATGGCTTCAAAGGGAGAATCAAGTCCAATGAAAATATGGCTCCTGCAGGAGTTTAACTCATTTTATTCTTATAATTACATGTATTTACTACATTGAGTTTGTTCTTTTTATTACTATTATATTAATATGAAAATTGATGGAAATTCTGCGGTAGTAATTACACATCTGCAGTGACGTTGAGAATCTAATATTAGTAACTTCTTAAGAAAAAAAAAGAATTCTGTGGATTTTTGTTGTTGTTGTTGCATTCTTAAATACATACTCAGAAACATAAAATTCCAGGACAAATATTTTTATGAACAACTTGTCTAAATCTCAGTACTCCTGAGACAAACACAGCTAAAGAGCAGGAGTTAATTTTTGGCTTGGATTTTCCGGCAATCAGGTAATTTCAATTCAGAGTTTTGGCAACCTGTCTTCATGAGCAAACTTCACAACTGAAACATACGACTTCAGATTCAAGACCACTGAGGAGAAAATAATGTCAAAAGAGCTGAGTGTTGAAGAAATTAGTTCCTTCCAACTTTCTTTTACAGCATTATAAGAGTCAGACACTGATATTTTTCTATTCTATTGTTTGTGACTAGATCTTGTGCTGACAGGAGTAAGCAACTCTAAGCACAGGCAAATATAAATGGATTGTATAGTGTGTTTTCATGATCTGTGACTCAGCAAAATGATGGGGACAAATAAATGATCAAACACTGAAAGATACACATACTCAAAAAAATATCTAGCTTGTAACTACAATGCAAAAAAAAATCCAATGGTATTTCATTTTTAAGAATGAAATGTCACGTTGTATAATTCAGGGTGTATTTTTAGATAACAAAGGTAATAAATGTTATGATTGGGTGGGAGATATCTTTGATATAGGGAGAGTTATACATACATGAACTTATACAGTAATGAAAGCCTGCTTAGGTGTGTGATTTTTTACCAACAGTTGATAAAAAAGCAGACTTTTCAAAACAGAAAGACACATGATGTAGATTGCAGTTCCAAGGTGAGTAGAGGGCATGAACCGTAAAGCTTTTAATTTTTTTTTTTTATTTCCAAATGCTTATTTTCTATGTATTTGAAAGGCAGACTCAAGAGGAGTACAGGAATGACAAATTGTTCATCCAATAATTAACTCTCCAAATGGCAGCCGCAGCTGGGGCTGGACCAGGACAAAGCTAGCAGCTAAGTTTCATCTGCATCTCGCAGGTGAGTGCAGGGACCCAGGGCTTGAGCTGCTCCTGCTGCTTTCCCCAGCAGCGTTAGCAGGGAATTATTGCAAGCAGAGCATCTGGGACTGAATGAGTACCCATATGGGATACTGGTATTACAAGAAGATACTTAACTCATTATGTCACAACAATGGTCCCAGTTAATTTTATTGTTAAGTAAAAATGTAATTCTGGGAACTTAGTACTTTGGGTTTTTATTTCATGGGTCTGGCACAATGGCTCAATCAGCTGATCCTCCCCCTGCAATTCCCAGGATCCTATATGGGTACCAATTTGGGTACCAACTGCTCCACTTGCCATCCAGCTCCATGTTGTATGGCCTGGGAAAGTGGTGGAGGATGGCCCAAGGCTTTAAGTCCCTGCCCTCATGTGGGAGACCTCAAAGTGGCACCTGGCCCAGGCTCCAGATCCGCTCAGCTCTGGCTGTTACAGCCTTCTGGAACCAGTGGATGGAAGAACTTATTCTTTATCTCTCCTCTCTGTACCTCTGCTTTTTCATTAAAATCAATAAATCTTAAAACAGAAAAATGCGTAATAGGGATCACCTATTAAACTATGTATCATACAGGGAAAAGTGCTCACATGTTTCCAAAACGTGATTTAAAATATTTGAGGTAAGACTCCAGAAATATGCCAAGTTAAATAAATTCAGACATTTTACAAAATACATACTTAAGGCTAAAGTCCTCGCCTTGAACTCGCCAGGATCCCATATGGGCACTAGTTCATATTCTGGCTGCTCCACTTCCCTTCCAGCTTCCTGCTTGCGGCCTGGGAAAGCAGTCAAGGACAACTCAAGGTCTTGGAACCCTGCACCCGCGTGAAAGACCCGGAAGAAGCTCTGGGCTTGGGGCTTCACCTCAGCTCCAGCCGTTGCGGTCACTTGGGGTGTGAATCATGGGATGGAAGATCTTCCTCTCTGACTCTCCTCTCTGTATATCTGACTTTGCAATTAAAATAAATCTTTTAAAAAAATACTTAAGCAAAAAAATGTATTTCTCCTGGATTGTTTTTCCTACTTTTTTTTTTTATTATCCATGTATCTTGTGAACAGAATCAATGACTTCATTTCTGTCACAACGTACCCTGGTCTATAATTCTCTAACTGGCCTTATTGTATGTATCTCTCCAAGTCAGCTGAGTTTTTTCAGGAGCCCTAACCATTTGCTGAAATCAACAAATTAATTAAGAAATTAATTGAAACTGGATATGTGTGTATATATATATAGATTTTTTTTTCTTAAGACCTCATAGCAGTCAGAATGCAGCTTAACCTCCTGTGGGGCAGCTGAGACCCAAACATTAAAATTGTGAAGAAAGCATGATAAATAGCAGGACAAATAGCTTGCAAATTGAATTGCTAATAATAATTAAAGCATCTCAATTATCAATAACAGTGGGATTCAATTACTACTCAAATTGAAATTTATACTATAAAGTTATTGCTAAAGAATTAGATAATACAAAGAACACATTGATATCAACTGAGTTTGGTCTGCACCCTTGCAGGGTGTCTTGAAGTACATATAAATATGCAAATGATATCCTGTAACCTTCATTTGCTGTAAATGCTAGATTTTGATTATTTTCATATTTTTGACTTTTCCTTATATCTGAAAAATTTATAACACGTTTACCGAAGCTGATCATATCCGTAAAAATTTAGAGATGTTTGATTATATAAATAAGTCCAATCAACTGAATGCTGATACTCATTTAAAGAGCTAGTAAAATTGCTCTGTCATCAAGTTATATCATATTCACTGTGATACCTATGCCACATGGAATGAGTGGATTTGCCTTTTTTCATCACAAAAAATGATTATCTACTTTGTTTCTCTGTAGCATATATTGTAAATGATCCTGTGTTCTTTCAATTTTGCCTTCCTCATTCCACCCACATCGCTCATACACACACACACACATCCAGTTTCAATTAATTTCCCAAACTACCTGTCAATCTAATTTTGCCAATCTAGTTTAAGTATAATTGATCTAATTTTACTAATGATTATCAAGTATTATTTTATTGTTTAATTATTATATTATGGGATAATGTATACTTTCTCTGTTTTTTTTTTCACATTAAGAAATTTCCACACAGACGGGGTCAGTGAACAAAGCAAGGTTTACTGACATATAAACCTACTATAGCACTTGGGAACAGGGCTCCAAAAAAAGGTATTGCCCTAAAACCCTGGCAGTGATAGGTGTTTTATGCAAAAAAGTGGCTACCTAGATTTAACCAATGAGTGTAGAGCCAGAATAACAGCTTGAGGGCCAGGTAGACAACTAATCCATTGCTAAAAGAACAGCCCCTGAGAAGGTTGGGTATTGCTAACTTTGTCTAACCTGCCTGTGCAAAAATGTAGGTGCTGCTTCTGGCAGTCTCTGAAAGGAAGAAACCAGCTTGCTCGATCTTAGAATGATTCTGCCTCTTTATTTTATCCCAATGAGAACCTGACATAACTGCTTATTAGCTCTTCTAACTCCCCACAGTTGGAATCAAGGCAATTAGCTTTCATTGCTTTTAAGCTTTGTGGCCTCTATTCAACATACACAATTCATTCTTATGTCCATAATTTTGCAGATGTAGTCCCTACTTAAAATTTTTCATACAAGCCTCAATTTTAACTCAAAACCTGAAACTATGTTATTTATTAATATATTTTGTTTCTTCAGCACTGCAGTCCTAGGCACTGATGTATAAACAAGTGATCTGATTTTTGTTTCTTTATTTGTTTGTTTTAATCTCACCACTGTCTCAAATGCAGTTCTAATTATGATTTGATTTTAGCTAATTTACGACTAGAATAGCACACACTTCTTGTTTACTATCTCAAATCAAGTGTTCATCATAATTCTCACTTCTAAATGGATGAAAGTTTCAAATGAATAATAAGGTAAGATAACACTATCAGGATTTTAAATGCCCCAAACTTTGTTTTCCCTAATTCTTTTATTGGACAGATATATGAGGAAGCTGGAATTCCAGAAGAAGCGACTTGATTAGTAATAAAAGCAGTTTGTTCAAAGCTGAAACTAACTTCCAGGTCTCCCACTTCTTACATCAGCTCCTTGAACAATTTCATATTGCCTTATTGATGTTGATTTGTAAAAGCTTACTTCAATCAAGTATCCAGGAATTTCCTATACTTAACCCTAAAGGATGTTAGGCAATCCTATTGCTGCCTTGCCTACTCCCGACCTTTAGATTTTACGTAAAGCAATTTCCTGGAAGTGAATCCTACCACATCAAATTCATTTTTTTTCCCCAAAAAGTCATTAACTTGTTCTGCCTTCTGAATTCATCACGATTCACAGGTGTAAAATCCCTTGAGGGAGTGCTAAATGTCTGAGACATTTTAAAGATGTTCTGGGTCAAATTACCATTTAGAAAGAGAACACTTAAATGAGAGGTGAATAAAAGTGTTGAAAATCAACTGCAGAAATGTCTCAATTATATGCAGTAACAGGTCAGACTTATCTGCAGATTTTATAGTGATGTATTCATGCAATGTCCCTGAAAAACAAAATCTTTATAGATGACCTAATTTGGTTATAAAAATAATTGCTGCAAAGGGCAATATTCACCTTAAATAAAACTAAAGCACAGGTCTTTTAGAAGTCAGTAGTGCATTTGATTCATTCAGTAAGCGAACTACTTATTTCTTACTTAGTTTCAATTTTTTTCTTATTGTCTCCCCACCCCCATATTTCAAACACTTGTTCTATTTATGAGCTCATAAATGCATTCTGATTCAAAATTGCTAGCTCTCATACAGGAAATCTTTGCTATTTGATCTCTTTGTTCCTCTCAGGATTTGTTGTGAGTGATAATGAATTATGCTTGTCCTTTGTCTTTTATTTTTCCTTTTTTGGGCAACTTTAAACAATGGCTCTTTTCTATCATTAGTATCAACATAGATTGTGCTTAGCAGATGCCCAAATCTTACTGTGCAAAGATGACTGCTGTTTTGTTTTACTCACTGTGCCATCTAGAAAAATGCTTGGGAATACGTGGGTTAATGGCAATTAAAAAAACAGAAGATTTCTTAACATTTTTTTTTTTTTTTAAAGATTTATTTTTATTATTTTTTCATTGGAAAGGCGGATATACAGAGAGGAGAGACAGAGAGGAAGATCTTCCGTCCGATGATTCACTCCCCAAGTGAGCGCAACGGGCCGATACTATGCCGATCCGAAGCCAGGAGCCCCTTCCGGGTCTCCCACGCGGGTGCAGGTTCCCAAAGCTTTGGGCCGTCCTCGACTGCTTTCCCAGGCCACAGGCAGGGAGCTGGAAGGGAAGCGGGGCTGCCGGGATTAGAACCGGCGCCCATATGGGATCCCGGGCGTGCAAGGTGAGGACCTTTAACCACTTGCGCCACGGCGCCGGGCCCAAGATTTCTTAACATTTTGACAACAACATTTGAAATCATTCACTGTTCAAAAGCATATAAATTGTCATTTTCAAATTAGAAGCTAAAAATGAGGATCAGCTGATTTTGAGAGTAAAGGAAATCCATAAACCATTTAAACCACCAACCGAAACACAAACAGGAGTAGGCTGTGAGATATTTACATTAGACTTAGCATTCATTTCTTTAAATGAGGAACTGTTGTTAGCTCAGTTTCAAAAAAAAAAAGTGATAATTTACCAGAAAACAGGCGTGTTTGCATGGCAACAGGCTTGGCAGAGCTGAGAAGAGAAACAAAACAAAGGGAAGTGAACGAATTAACCAAAATGTGAACTCAAAACTGTTTATTTGATTTAATCAATCTCCTGACACTTTCCACTTCCTCAACAAATAATGGCACAAAAGCTAACTTAGGTAGGTCATCATTGCTTTTTGTCTCGGAGAATTATTTTGTCCTCATGGAAGAGTGTAAAGGTGGTTTTTCAAATTTGTATTTAAGCATTTTACAAGTTGAATCAGATCCATAAAATATCAGCTGAAATCACTACTTTTAAAATGAAGCCCAAGGAAATTTAAATAAAGGCTGTGCTACCCAAGGAGATTCTGCAAGGTGGATACAACTTTACATCTATCAACAAAATGCCAATCCAACTAGAAGCGGAGACAATGCCATCAAGGGAATGAATATCTACTATGCTCTTTTAGGTTATAAATCTTGTGTATGGGATTAGGAGTTCATCAAAAAGAAGATATTGCTATAAGCCACAGTATCAAAGTTTTGCCACTGGAAGATGTTTAAAATATCACTTGGGAAAACTTCATCTATCTCACAGATACTCTTCTGAGTGATGTTTCGCTTTGTACTTCTGGAGAAGCCTATGTTGCATGTCAACTAATTGACTAAGTTACTTTATCAATATCTGTACTACCCATGGCACAAGTATGTTTTACATAAACACAGATGTATCTATTCTGTCCATGTGACAAAAATTTTTGACAGAAGAAATTTGATATATTTTTTTTGTCTATATTTTTGTCTACCATTATTTGTAATTGCTATTCTATCTGATGTCAAGGAATTGTCACTTTCATTTTGTCCACCATTTCCTGCACATGAAAGTGCATCTAAATTTATAAATTAAGACTCAAAAATAACTCAATTTTTCTGAGGTTTACGTTAATCTGTCTTATTCACCAGTGTTTCATAATACAGCATGTTGTTAATGCAGGTTACATTCACAATGTTTAGAAATGAAAATAAAGTATGTATATTACAAATAAATCTGGAACAACTTATTAAATACATAAGATACATGGTAAATTATATTATGGACAAGTCGAAATACTATAAAGTTTTCAAATTTTCCAAATTCATGTGAAATACTATTGGAAGACCACTACCAAACTCACGGATTGTTCTTGGAACTTTATATCGAGACTGTAGACCCCCATCTATAAATAGAAACAGGTAGTAATACCAAAGTATATTCAACTTGAAAAATAGATACAAAGTTAAAATTAAGATATGAAGAATTATAAAAAGGGGATGTACAAAACAGAAAAAAACAATCAGCATGAACTGAGTGTATTCGAATTAAATATCTACCTATCAGTGGAAAACTTGGGGCTTTCTGTAATAAATGTTTTTAAAAGCTAAAATTAATTTCACTTCTCAGTATAAATGTATTGTAAGGTTAAAGTAAATGCAAAAACGTCATTATTTTCTAAAGCCATAATTTAATGCCATAACTTTAAGTAATTGAAAACTTACAAAAAATACTCGAAACTTTGTGCTTATCATGTCCAATAAGCATGGTGAATCAATATAATGAAAAGTGTAATATGTTGGATTTTAATGTGATAAGCATCTCCACCAACTCCTGTGACTAAGAGAAATAGAACTGAAATAGTTCATGATTCAGACAATAAATATACACTGGTGTCTGTCTCATGTATTTTAAAAAAAGACTGCTTTTTTTTTTCATTATTGGGGATTGAGAAGAATACATTATCCAGATCCAAAGAGGAAAACCAAATATCAGAAGCTAGCTTGACTTACTTAGAATCTACAGCGAGAACAGCTGCATCTGATTCTCTCATTTCACAATGTTTCTTTGTCTTGTCATGATACCTCTGTATTAGAGACAGTAAACAGTTTAATTGAGTAGGGGCTTGTTGTATCAGCATACTTCCCGTCTGGTGATTATGCCAGATTCTGTAATGTCTCTGGATATGATATTGCTGATGAATTACTACCTTGGTAATTTGAAGGCAGCGTTTCAAGATAATCTTTACTATAATACCCTGCACATCACAGTCAAGATAATGTGACTATTCTGACAGCTGACGCTTTTCACTTTTATTTTGCTCTTAGAATCTGGGAGACAACCAGAAGTTGACCTCATGGATCTGAGGTTCACTTGATGGAATAAACTTTATCAATAATTCCACTTATTATCTTGCCCTCATGAGTATTTATCCTAACAGGGGATATGTAATGCATGCTTAATATCTAGTCTCGGTTCAGATTCTATAGTCACATGGTTCTAGAAAGTTTGGATAATCTCTTTTCTCCAGTGAACTGTAACTAACATAACTGATCGGAGGTAACTTTGAAGAAGTGGTTATATGCTGATGTCTCTCTAGATGACATCTTTAGTCTAGAGGACTGTTTCTAGTGAAGAAACTGAGTGATGGATCAGTGTTTTTGGCAGTTCGTGGCATCAGGTTTTGCTCAACAACATTTGACTGTCACGGTGAAATGATTATAGCTGACCTATCTTATCCCTAAGGTCATGGTCCAATAGTTATCACTATAGGCTCTTGATATTCTTTTTTTTTATTTTTTTTTTTTTATTATTTTTCATTGGAAAGGCGGATATACAGAGAGGAGAGACAGAGAGGAAGATCTTCCGTCCAATGATTCACTCCCCAAGTGAGCGCAACGGGCCGATGCTATGCCGATCCGAAGCCAGGAGCCTCTTGCGGGTCTCCCGCACGGGTGCAGGTTCCCAAAGCTTTGGGTCGTCCTCGACTGCTTTCCCAGGCCACAGGCAGGGAGCTGGAAGGGAAGCGGGGCTGCCGGGATTAGAACCGGCGCCCATATGGGATCCCGGGCGTGCAAGGCGAGGACCTTTAACCACTTGCGCCACCGCGCCGGGCCCGGCTCTTGATATTCTTAACGTTCTGGTTGCCACACCAATCTTGAAAATAACTTTATATTCCCTTTGATGATTATCAGGACTTGAACTTTTTTTTTTTTTTCTGAAATACAAACAACCTAAACAAAATGATGGCTTCAGACTCCATTTATCACTCCCAGATTCAACCCTGGCTGGGTGAGGGTAAACATCCAAGATAATTTGAATAAAATTTGCAATGCCCTTTAATGTTCATTCTCATTTCCCTCTTCTATATTACCCCCACACTGTCCTGGGTGGCATAGTCCTTTAGTAACAGTTACAAATTTAACATTCTGCTGGTTAAGTGTTTCACTGTATTTTAGGTATAGAAAAAGGTAGAAAATCTAGTATGCTACAGCCAGGAAATTTCACTGACTCATTGCGAGTCTGCTTTTTGCTTATGTGGTGCCTCAAGACCATAATCTTTATTTGAAGAGCAGTCTACCTTACGAGTTCAAAGAGAGGAAGTGTATTTAAATACTATGGAAAGACTTCTGCCTTTCACTTATTCCCTGGATTATGTGTTGACTGTCTGGATTATGTCTTTTGTTTTTTTTTCTTCCTTAGTACTTCACAGAGAAATCAAATGTCTAACTTCATAATGCAATTACTTTTGGTTTCCTGTGAAGCATCAAGAGTTTTTGCATAAGTCTGCACCTTTCTCTCATCACAAATTAATATAGTCTTAGCAGGCCATGGGTTATTGTCATCAAAAAACTTGTTGGTGAGATACTTTGAGATGTTCTCTTGACAGAGAAAAGAATAGCACCAAAGGCAAATGTGAAGAGCATTCCAGTTAAAACCCAACAGAAGGTTAAAACAAATAATGAGCAAACCATTGCTAAAATGACAGGAGCAAATTAACACCCATTCATATTAGCCTGAATATAAATGGTTTATACCCATCAACAAACATCATAGATTAGTAAACTTGGTTAAAATCCAGAGCCCATGTATCTGCTGCCTACAGGAGATAAATCTCACCAACAAGGATCAGTTCTGCTTGATCTTAGCCAAAAAACCGAGAAGCGATAGATCAGCAGAAACTGTATCTCATGGATTTTGATGATTTTGTTTTCATTTTCATTTCTTCAAAACAGCTGTTTTTCTAATTAAGTTTTTCACTGACTCATAGGTCATACAGTACCATCATTTTCTTCAAGAAGGTTCTTGATTTTCATTTCTTCAGCAACACATTAGTCATTCAGTAGAATGTTGTTTAACTTCATGGCATTGTAAAATTTCTATTTTTCTTCCTGTTTTTTTATTTTTCTGTGTGTGTGGCTTTTCATGTAAAAGCATGTATTTAGTAACTCTGTAAAGGAGACTATCATATTCAGATATGAGGGCACAATGCAGTATGCCTCTGCACTTCCAGATCAAAGATGAACTCCCAATGAAACTGTCAAGTATGTCTTAACAATCAGATTCTGGACACTCTGCCATTGTCCATGCCCACAATTATGGGTTTATGACTGTGAAAAATTATATTATTGTGATAACATAGGGGAAAGCAGTGTGTGTATGGGGGACAGGGAAGTTGGAGAGAGGGTGAGGGAAATCCTGTGGAGTTGTTTTACAAAAAATAATATTTAAAAAATTAAAAAGAAATTAAATTATTAAAAAAAATCCATGAGCATAAATTCACCAAGTGCTAGGCTGTGTTAATTGAGATTTTCTTTCCTTCATCTTAGATGTTGTTGTGCACTTATTACAGTAGATATTTTTGGTTTTGGGCAATAGCAAAGGAAGTCATTTTGGGGAACATTCATGACATTGGGCAAAGAAAGTACAAAAATTTTATATTGGTAACATAAAATCAAATTGAAAAAGGAGGTATCAACGACATCAGGATAATATGCATGCCAATCTTACTTTGTAAAAAATGTTTTTTGCCTCAAGGTGTTCCATAGCACTTAGGCAAGTCATACATAGCCATGCTTGCATTGACTTGTATGTAATCTTCAAGGCTCTCATACAGAGAAATGTGTGTATATTTTCCTATCTATAAACAATTATCAAATGAATATTTCCCTGTTGATATAAAATTCATCAGTGTCTGTAATTATTTCCTTTCATAACTTGTTGACTTTGAGCATATTATCTTTTCTGCTTGAAATATCATCAAATTTTCCCACACTTTCAACACAGAATTATCTTAAAATTCCTTGATTTGGCTTAAGAAGTCTACTTTCTCTTGTGATTATCTTGTTTCTCACCATGACATTATTTTCAAAATTCTTTGACAGAAATTTTATTACTTCTTTTTAAAAGTGTAAATGAATTGGTCATATGTGTTATGAAGCAGCAATACTGCCTTGTCTTTAGTTACCGGAACTAATAACTTCAACTGAACTCTTGTGCAATTAATTTATATACTGCTAATATGACAATTGCTATTTTGTTATATAATTATATGTTGACTATGTTAGAAGAATATAATCTGCCAAGAGTCAAACATATTGTCTAATTAATCTCTTTTCCTTATACTTTTAAAATTTTATTTTTATTTACACTTCTTTTTCTTACACTTTTTTTCCTAAGGAAGCTAACATTCTCAAATCCTTAATTCCCTTAATCACATTACTGTTTTTCTTCTGTAAGAGCCTATGCAGTTCCAGTGCAGTAACCTGGTGGCTAAAATACCTCAACTTGCAACCACCCTGATCCCATACGGGCACTGATTTGTATCCTGGCTATTCTACTTCCCTTCTAACTCCCTGCTTATGGCCTGGAAAAGCAGCAGAGGACATCCCAAGGCCTTGGGATCCTGCAACCATGTTGGAGACCTGGAAGAAGATTCCTCGATTCCGGCTTTGGGTCAGTTCAGCTCTGGCCTCTTGGTGAATTAACCAGCAGAAGGAAAGATTAAAGATCATTCTGTCTATATTTCCTTTCTCTGTAATTCTGACTTTCCAGTAAGATCAAAAAAATCTTAGAGAAAAAAAAAAAAAGAAGAGCCTATGCAAAATTTAAGGAAGGATGCCAAACTAATTACAGCTTACCTCAGTCCTTTTTTTTCCCCCATATAATTTTTTAATAACAGATTTTCTTGGGCTCAAGGACTCCCTCCATCCTTCCAACCTGATTGGGCTTGGTGTCCTTTCCTGTTCCTTCCCTAGAAGGACAGGTTAATATGAACCTCCTGTAAAATGAGAACAGACTAACCTTTTTGTTGGTGTTCAAGGACTCCATTCCATAAAGACTTCCCAGACCGCTGACATTTGCACTGATAATTGCTCCCTTTTTATTTCTAGGCCCGCTAATTATAGTGGTAAGTATATAGAGCTGCAAGCATTTGCCTACTAGTAACTGAACACTTGGATATATATACATATATATATGATCATTTTAGATAAATATATTTTTATATGTATTTATAAATTAAAGATTCTAGTAGCATGTTATTTAACTTCATGGCATTATGAATTTCTGTTTTTCTTCCTGTTGTTGATTTTGTAGTGTGGGATTTCATTTAAGGGGATGAATAGTAACTGTGCAATGGAGACTATCACATTCAGATGTAAGGATACAGTACAGCATGCATCTCTACTTCCAAATCAAAGATGGACTCCCAATGAAACTGTTTACTACATCTTCAGAATAAAATGCTGGACTCCCTGCACTGTCCATACCCACAATGATGGACATATGACTGTGTATGAAGAACTCTACTATAGTAATGATACGGGGAAACTCAGTGAGGGGCGAGGGAATTGGGGAGGAGACAAGGGAAATCCCAAGGCTTATGTAATTGTATCACCAAATGATAATAATAAAAAGAAGTAAAAAAAAAAATCCTAAAAAGAGGAAGACTGAAATCTAAGCAGATGATTTGGAATGGGAAAAATTCAGGAAATTAATCTTCATTTAAATCTGCTGAATCCATTGTTGGTTTATTTTTCATCTCAAATCTAGAAAAAAATTTAACATTCATATTTGATTAAGAGAGAGGAGGAAGAGTATCATCTGAAATTTTCTGCAAAGATTGTCTTCTTTTTGTAATGCAGTTTACTTACTATGGGGATATGAGTTGCCTGAGAAAATGAGTGGTAAACTTAATTCTAGAAAATGAAAGGGATGTGAAAAAGCTATCAAGATTTCCCTTGGAATTATCATGTCTGTAATTGAACAAAGGTTTCCACCTGCTGAAGTTTATGTTTATCTTATCCTTTTGTTTCAAAATACATGTATGCTAATATTGCCAAGGAAAGGCAGATTGCCAATGGTTAGACAAGTGAAATAAATTACAGTGTAACTGAAGGGATTTCAAAAGATAGAATTACATCTTGAGAAATTTATCATTTGTAATTTCATGGTACATTATAGAAACAGGTAAAAATTTCTTGGACAATGCGATAAAACAACCTCTGATTTTTAAAATTGTTTTCTTGTAATAAAGCCTAAGAACTGCACAACATTGCCCAAATGTTTAAAGCTATAGTTGAATGAACTTTGAATATGTCAGTAGTATCTTAACCTTTCAAGGGGGTTAGAAAATTCAACTTCTACCATGTTGTTTATTAATATTCAATTATTTTGAGGGCCAAAAGTGACAAATACCTATTTGGTCTTGCTTTCTTTGATCTTCCTTGCATGAAATACGTGTAAGTATTTTGGATTACTTTTGAACCAACTCATACCAATTTCACAATCTCTTGCTCTGGCATGTCAAAGGAGAGTGGTTTTATTAGCTAGAAAGGGCAACTCTTCCAGCTAGTCATCTAAAAAGTCGTTCTAAAATATGTTTGAGAATATTAGATGTGTTCTGTTAAAACAACTCAAGCTCCTTTAAACTTAATCAGACAAAGTATTCCTGACTCTTGCTTTCCTTGGAGATTTCACATTAAGTGGAATCTGGGGGGAAGATTTTTTTTTTTCTCTCACATTACTTCAAAGTGAAGTTCAAACTATAAGTACTTTCAAATTATATTAGGAAATAAATTTCAACCTTAGCTGTGGAGAGCGTAACTATGCCTCAAAGATGGCACTTGTTGATCTTGCTTCGTGGCACAAAGGTGGTAAACAGGTTTCGGGAAGTTACTGAGGATTGGGCCGAGCACGCAGGGAAGCTACGTGACCTAAGTCATGATTGGTGTGCTTACCACATGATGTGAGGAACTGTGTATGGATTGGTTTGTGTAATGTAAAAAGGTCTGGGTGAAAAATAGTTAAATGAGGAGATTCTCCCAGGCGTGCTTCAAGGCTAGAGCTAGAGCTAAGGCTATTGCTTCAAGGCTATTGCTAGCTAGCACTAGGCTGCTTTTGCTTTACTGTAATAAATCTTACAAGTGCTGTAACTGCTTTCACTTTGCCACTACGCTTGAAGTCTTGACCAATAAACTTTTCAAAAAGTCTTTACTATATCGGGGTCTTGCTCGCGGGATGAGGGACCCCGATACTTAGCAAAAGCTGAAAAAGCAAAAGCAAAAATAATACTACTAAGCATGTCCTTGTCGCTTTTACCCAGATTCACATATTGCTGACATACTGTCCCATTTACAAGATCATTATTCTCTCTTGTCTCCCTCTGCTTAGACTGTACTTTAGTTTCCTTCCTGTGGAGAAGGAAAGCAGACACATTTGGGATGAAACCCAATACAATCATGCAAAGCAATTGCCTTGGGTGTCTTTACAGGAGCTCTGGGAGAAGACATACTGTGTTTCAAAGGAAAGAGAACTGCTTCTGCTAGGCCAGATGTCTTGGGAGAATCTGGAGGGTCCAGGCAACACTCACTCAGACATCCCAAAGCAAGCCTAAAGTCTCATTTCTTTTCTATTAAACCTTGTCTTCAGCATAAGAGATCTTTCAAGTTTAGACAATTAGTTTCTGATCTCCACTGTCTCTATAATTAGATCTTGGACCTAAGCCTTGTAGTTATAGGAAATGAGGATCTAAATATAGGCATGGAGGCCTTCTTATTTTCACAATGCAACTATCTGACTGTTATTTGGCTTTTAAGAAATATTTATTTATTTTTATTGGCTAGTCAGATATACAAAGAGGAGAGACAGAAAGATCTTCTATCTGTTGATTCATTCTCCAAGCGACAAAAATGACCAGAGCTGAGATGATCTGAAGCCAGGAACCAGGAGCTTCCTCTGGAACTCCCACGCGGGTGCAGGGTCCCAAGGCTTTGGGCCACGCTCGACTGCTTTCCCAGGCCACACGCATGGAGCTGGATTGGAAGCAGGGTTGCTTGGATTAGAACTGGCGCCCATATAATTTTCTTGCGTGAGTGCTAGGAGAGGGCTTTAGCCACTAAGCTATCAAGCCGAGCCCTGTTATTTGATTTTTTTTTTTAAGGCCTTCAAATTGTAAATAAAAGCTAGGTTAAACGCAATTTTTAGAATTGTTGTCACAATTAAATGATTTAAATATAGCTAAAATGACTTAGAAGTGAAAGCTTCAGCTTCAGCTTCCACCTTATCCAGATTCCTGCTGGAGAAATTCTTCGTGACCAACATAATGTATCCGGCAATGTTGACTCTCCCCGCTTGCCACCAACAATACAGTCCTTGCTACTTTAGAATGAGTGTTCTAGCAATAGAATTGCTTGATGATGATGTGCTTTCTAAGGGCTCTTGTCATCAAACAGTGGAGGATGAGGCAGTGGGGAGAAGAAATCCAATGTAAGAACCAATTTTCATGCTAAATTACCACATAGAACAGTTATGGTTATGTCTTTCAGGTACTATGGAGAAATCACACACAGGAAGGATTTATTGATTATTTTTGATTTTGGGGAGGGGATGGGAATTTAGATTTTTCATTTGCAAGTGTCTTTGAAAAAGTACAATTGGCTTCTCAGATAAATTGATAAACCAGTGATGACACTAACATAATCTATCACCTTAATACAATACACATTCCTACTTGAAAAGCATATGCAGTTATTATGCTTGCTGTTTTTATAAAACCTATAAGGAAAATATGCACTTAATATGCCAAATTGATAATCCATGTCATAACTTACTGTTCAGAAGGTAGAAATGGCAAATCATCATCTTCAGTGGCTGCTAATATAAAATATTTTAAGCATGACTTTCAATCCTAAATGCCACATCTGGCCATGTCTTTCAAAGCAAGTCATCACCATGCTTATATATTTAAAATAAACATACCTGTGTATATATAGGAAGGAAAGTAATATTGTTTAAAAAATTAAAAATAAGTGAAAACACTGCGTGTTAGACTGTTACATGAACACCCCTAGTAAAAAATATGTATATTTAATTTAAATCCATGAAAAGCATATCTAAATTTTAGCACAGAAAAATTATGACATTAAACTCCTTTTCTCTTTTTTGCTACTTATTTTATAGTTTTTATTTTTCATGACACAGTCCATAAGGTCAGGGATTTCCCCTTCTACACTCCTATCTTCCCCTCCCCACCCACAATTTCCCTCATGTTATTACAATAGTCTAGCCTTTAGCAATCATCATAAGTCCATCATTATTCTATTTCATTGTATCAGGACATTACGGTACAGACAGTGGTAGAAAGTCCAGCATCTTATTGTTAAGACATATTTAAGAGTTTCATTGAGAGTGCTTCTTTTATTTGTGACTAGAGATGCATGCTGACATATGTCTATACTTCTCAGTATTCTAGTGTTCATTGTAGAGGTCCTCTAGGTGAATACATTTATATACATATTTTCCTATATATCTGTTGTTCTTTCATATTGCCTAAACATTGCCCTATATCAAAGAGGATGCACAATATTTGTCCTTTACAGATTGGCTCATTTCATTGAGGCTTATTTCGTCCATTTTGTTGTAAATAGTAGAATTTCATTTTTTTTAATGGTTACCTAGCATTACACTAGTACTGACTAGATGTACAGTTTCTGTATTACTCTTTCAGTGGGCATCTGGGTTGTTTCCATGACTTTGGTGTTGTAGATTGTGCTGCTATAAATAGTTTTGCTTTGAAATTTTCTTTCTTCAAAGACAAGGGAAAACTTTGTTGGGTATTTAATCCTGGGCTGGCAATGTTTCCATTTTAGGATTGAAAATGTGTCACTCTGTTTCTTCTGGCTTGTAGAGTTTCCTCTGAGAAGTCATCTGTGATTTTGATTCAGGTTCCTGTAAAGTTAATTGATTTTCATCATTGGTATATGTAAGTAACTTTATGGTCAGCTGGAGAAAGCTTGATTACGATATGTTGTGAAGATTGGTTTTTGATTGACCATATTGGGAGTTCTGTTCCCCTCCTGTATTTTATTTTCAAATTCTTTCTCACTGTTAGGCAAGTTCTCAATTATTATTTCATTGTATACATCCTTTAATCCAGCTTCTCTTTCTGTGCCTTCTGGGACTCCCAAAATTTGGTTTTAGATGGTGTCCCTTAATTTCTGGTTCCTTTGGCTAGCTTGATTCAGTTCCTTTTCCAGCTTTCTGTTTCATCATTATTGCAGCAGCTGTCTTTCAATCCTGAGATTCTTCCTTGTGCTCATTCATTCTATTATTGAGTCTTGCCACTGAATTTTTAATTTGTTATGTTGTGTGTTTCATTTCTGATAATTCAGCTTGGTTTTATCTTTAATGTTGCTATTTCCATTTGTAGCATATTGTTTGACCTATGTATGTTTCTCATTGTTCTGAGAAGCTTTATAACATTTTATTAATATTTGTCCAGCAGTTCTTGCATATCTCCCTCAGTTAACTAAGGTTGACATAGACTTCTGTTCTTTTGCAGAGAAGGCATCAATAACCTCATTCATAACAAGTTGGTTATTGTTTTTCTGATAGAATTATTGACCCTGGAGTGAGTTGTTTCCTGGCTTATTGCATATGTAGTTTATTTTATTCCTCCCGCAGAACCTTTGACATAGCATTCAAAATGGTGCCCAGTGTGGTACTGGTGGAGATTAGGCCATTAAATCCACCCCAGCTGCTTGGTTTCTGCTACTCTGCTTCCGCTTGTAGTTGGGTTTAAAAAATCAACAGAATTTTCACAGTGGAATGCCTGGGTTCAACTCCTGTGTTCCCTTCCCGTGGCTACACGTGAAGCCCTTCTTGCTGGTGCTTGCTTAGGTCTAGGGCAACTCAGAATTGTTTTGGAAGAAACACACAGGATGTCAAATTGGTGTTTCTGGTGAACTCCCCTTCCCAACTGGCTGCCAGTGGGTCTCCCCTTATTTTTTCTAAAGGAAAACGTATTGAGTCCCTTAGCGTCACATTCATTAAGGAGGTAGGTTAGTTTCTGTGAGAGTGAATGTAAATTCAACACTCTCTCCCTCCCTTCTGATCCTTGAATGTTTCCTTGACCTCTTACGATTTGATGATTTAGCATGAAAGTTGTGTCTAAATGCTGGAGCCATGCTTCTAAACTTCTTAGATTCCAGAACTATAAATCAATTGTATATTGTTTATGAATTATCTGGCCTTTATTTTCAGTTATACTTACAGTAGTGACTAAGATTGATATTTCACATGTAGTGTACTTAAAATGTATTTGCTTAAATGATTGCTTTTTACTGTTCAAAAAAAGATGTAGATGGTATTTAATTTGTCCAGAAATTTATTTTTAAACTTTTTACTGCCTTTTTTCACAGCTAAATTGACAGTTAGTATAGGGTATTAGATGACATTTCTATCTAGATAACAAATTCTATTTGAATTTGTATCTTTTCATTTAGATAAATAACACCAACTTGTCCTGACAGCTGCTTAAATTTTGTGGAAATATTGGAATAAGAATTTTTTAAATTAAAATTTTGATGGAATTAAATACCAGGAGCTCAGTGTAGGTGGTTATAAAAATAGTTTGGCAAACAGAAAACATTCTCGTATAAGCATTATGAAACATGTTGGTATTTAAATTAGTGTCCAGAATGCCCTTGGTAAGATTATATATACTTTTGCTGAATATTCAAAACTAAAATACTTCCTCTTTGGAAAAAGGACTTCTACTTAAAGCATCTACTTTCTAAATCTTTCAAAACAGCTTGCTTTATAAATACTAAAGCAGATTTGCAGATGGTAGGGATTTGACATTTTGGTAGACAACACATGGTGATTTCAGTAGGAAATTTTTATCATAGCTGATATTACTTGTTTGTAGAGTATGCATAGATTTTTTTCAATATAATCTTGATGTGAGAAACTTTTTCCCAGATTAATTTCAACCGACCAGAGTGACTCTACCACCCAAGCTAGCATAATTTTTATTATTACTCATTATAGCATTGCTCAAGTTTACATGGTGTCAGGATGGTGAGTACATGCTTGGCCCCCTTTGGTTTTTTAATTTTAATTTTTAGAAATTTTATTGGAAAATCAGATATACGGAGAGGAGAAGCAGAAACATCTTCCGCTAATTCACTCCCCAAGTGGCCACAATGGCTGGAGCTGAACTGATCCTAAGCCAGGAGCTTGGAGCTTCTTCCAGGTCTCCCACACAGGTGCTGGGTCCCACAGCTTTGAACTGCCCTCGACTGTGTTCCCAGGTCACAGGCAGGGAGCTGGATGGGAAGCAGGGCATCCAAGATTGGAAGCGGAGCTCCAAGATTAGAAGTGGGGCCTCTGAAATTAGAACTGGTGTCCAGATGGGATCCTGGCGCATGAAAGGCAAGGACTTTGGGTGCTAAGTTACTATTCAGGGTGGGTCCCTTTGCTTTTGAAATCATGGTTAATGTTGCCTCTACTGCTACTACTGAGTGTTTATCTTTCACCCTCTGTTGCTCAGCAACTATAGTAGATTAATAGTACTGCTGTGCATTTCCCTGGTAGCTCCAATCAGTTTGTGTAGGAATAGATAATAATTATGCTTTCAAGAACTTTTAATGTTCCACCCTCCCAGGGTCCAGTTCTTCTCAGTCTGGCCAGGTGTCTTTTAATTACCAACTACTTCTCTTTCCTCACTTCATTCTTAGTAAATCTCTGCTATTTTATTCCTCACAGACCTAACTACAACTTTTATTCACTTAGAGAACAGAGGAGTTGACAATATTTCCTAAGTGGTAGAAAAGGCTCAGACATTGCAATTTAATTGGAAATTAATACACAAGCATTCTACACCTTCACCACTAAGTGTTTATGAATGAAATTTAATGTCCAAACTGCAGTATCTATTGCTTATTTGAGTTCTCATAACTGGTTTCCAGACTTCACCTTTTCCTAAAATTATTTTTATAGGTTATTTTACTCTATAATGCATCTTTTATTATTAGATGCTTCTAATTTTTCTGTAATAGTATGGGGTAGAGGAAAGAGATTACCTAATATTTTTAAAACAGTAGTACAGCTTTTTAATATTCTAAAACATTCATTTACAAAGAGGTTTTAGTTAGCTTCTTAAAAAAAATGAGCAATGTGGCCCAGAAATCCAGCTGTATTCAAGCCATCACCTGTTACCTCTCACGGCTCAGGTTAACATGATGCTGGATAGCAAGCAGAGGATCTGGTTTGGACCAGGCACTATAATGTGGGTGGAAGACACACCGGTGCCATGTTAATTATGTATTAAATGCCTTCTCCTGCATGCTTATTTTTTAATTTCACATTTGTCCATGAGTATTTTGAAGACTCCATGTATATCACCTAGCCACAGTAATGGTCAGGTGTTGCAGAAGGAAAATAAAGCCTCACATAAAGATAACATATCTTCTGCCAAAAAAAGAAAAATCTGAGATATCGGCTTACTAAAGAACTTTTTGATAAGTTGATAATAATCAACTGCAATTAAAAATCATATTTCAGCAGCTGTTGAACTTTATTTAGTTAGATGATGACAGTGGAATAAGTACATGATCCAGAATGGTTTTTACTCTAAATGTTATGGTGCTTCCATTTGTGATATCTGGAAAATACAATTTTGTAGGATTCACATTAATGCAATACTCCCTGAATTGGAGTTGGAGTTGTGTGTGTGTTGGAGGGGAAGGGATACTAACCTTTATACCTGATATCAAATTGTAAAGGAATAATCTTTCCATCAGCCTTGGGTTTACCCCACTTCAAAAAGAGGAGAAAACATACCTTCTTGTCTGATGATGAGTGTCCAGTGCAATGGTAAGCAAACAAGAATCACAAACTTAAAACACACACACTCTAGTGGCGTATCAAAGAGCAATTATATCATCCCTTATTTTCAGTCATTCACTTTCAAAGAATGTAACTAAGAATAACAGAGCTCAAATTTCATAACTTTGAGCACTTTAATTTGGTTTTGTTCACTTACAGTTCCCTTCTGGGCTTGGGTGTTAAGTTGCCAAAGCAGGCCAGCAGTCTTCTGGGAGACCTTGCATTGGGTCATAGCCAGTTCTGGAGTTGTTATTTTGCGTACCTAAGGTTAGAATGAAACTAAGTTGAAGAGAAGTGAGGCACAGAGCATCACTAAAGAAGACATGGGTTTTTCCAGAAGGTACTAATGTTCAGTAGGAGCACAGCCTTAAGAATCAGGCCTTGGTGCTTAGATTTTAATACCTATATAGCTGCCCTTCAGAAAAATCCTCTAAAACTCAACTTTATCACACACAATTAGTGTAAGGAATATGCCAAGAAATATAAGAAAAACAGATGCAATAATATGTGTTGTTGAAGAAAATTAATTTACCTTCCGATGCCAATGGATTGTTCATCAATACAATGCTTTGGCTAAATAATATTATGGAAATAACACACCAAAAATATGAGCTAAAGGTCATGCAAAATTTCATTTCCTGCTTTAAAAGTCAAACACTAAAAATTATGAGTACATATGTTAACAATTTCCTGATTGAATTATGTTGTAGATAGTTATTAATGAAAATTATTTTCAACTTCCAAAGGGATTTCCCTTCTTAGGATTTTTTAGAGAGTTATTTACTGTTTATTTGAAGGACAGATCAACAGGGAGGGAGAGACAGAGAGATTTGTCATCCACTGGTTTGCTTTTCAAAGCAAGGACTAAAACAGACCAAAGCCAGAGACCTACATGAAAGTGACAGCAAAGGCTGCCTTCCTGGGTGCATTGGAAACAAGCTAAACATTGTCTTGTGAATGTTGAAAATGTCTTTAGGGAGGGTGCAACTTCATTTTGGAGATAAGAAATTTAAGAGCATTAATTACTGCATGTTGGAAAAATAGGCTTAAATCAGACAGCTCCCATGCATACATAACCTTTATGTCTGGAGCAGCAAGGATAGAGGAAATGAGAGATGTTTTAATTTTTTTTGTTGCAGTAATGTTAATCAAGTCATAATCAATAGAAAATAATAATGCTGTAAAATAATGTAACTTCAGATATTTTGGTGCGGTGGGTGTGGAAGATATGAAGGTCTGAGGAGGAATTTCCCTCTGCATGGCAGGGCCCGGCGGATGTCTCTACACCAACCTGAATGCAGTTCAGTCTCCCTTTGCATGGATACCGGACAGCCCCGCTGAGATTTTTGTAATCTATTTAGCCATTGTCTGCCTCTGAGGAGTTGGTCTTTACTCTCAACGTGAGCTTGGAAGTTGATGTTGCTGATAACGTCTTAGCAAAAGGGCCTTTTACTATTCAGGCTGTCCGCAGTGACTATCTGCTAACCAAGGGTGTTACATCCCCAAGAGTTGTGGGAATTTATTCTTTCGCTCTTTCCTTGATCTCTACATCCCTCCTTCTCTGATGCGCTTCCTCCCTTAACTGACTCAGGACTTAGTTGTAGAATGAGGATTGCAATAGGAATGTGTTACTGATTGATATATGCTGACTATTGAGAACTTCCTGACTACAGGATTAGGACAACTGACATCCTGCCTCAAGGTGAAACAATTGGCAGAATTAACCTTGGAAACACCCACTTGACCATGATGTAAAAAATCTGTGCCAGAGCTTGTGACTGTTTCTGTATAAATAAAGGGGACAGCTATCTTGCATTGTCCATTATGATCCTGAAATTGTACTGGTCCGTCTATTTTCTTTTTGCCTATTCCATGCACCCTTTTCAAGCTGCGAACTTGGCTGGAGCTGGACTCCGGCAAGTAACTTCAGATATTTTGGAATTATGAGCTACAGTATACATTAGAAAATTTTATATACTAATATATACAATGAAAGTGTTTAGCCACTTGGAAAGTAAAGCACTGTAAGAGGTGTTCTGAACAAGGAAATAATAAAAATACAGATATTTTTGTAAAATCAACACAATTAGTAGGAGTAATTAATGTGGTTTATTAGCTGATGAAATAAATGATTTGTGACTAAAAGGTTTAAGTAAAATGGATACGTGTTGCTTCAGTGATCCATAGAATATTTATATTTGCAATTAAATGAGGACAAAAGTTGTGCGTTCAGAGGAAAATCTGTAAGGTAAGTTTGGCTTTTTGGCTGTCATCTCTGTGTATTTTTTCACTCTAAATTTGGCATGCAGATGTTACCCATTATTATTGTTATTGATAAAATTTACTAGGTGTTGACATTTTGCTAAGCTTGGTGAGGAACATTGGAAAGACATCCTTTACTGCACATCCCTACACCTACCTCCGTCTGGTCCCTTAACTTTGCAATTTTTAATATTTTTACAGTATAAGATGGCCACCGATCTGTTGTTCTGCACTTAATAATTATCAACCACATGGTAAGCAGTAGCATGATTTGAAACAATTTAAGAATATTCATTTTTCAACCAATGGTTTGTAAAAGATCTGCATACAATCTTGTCTAAAAGTTTGTTTGAACAAGGGATTATGTTCAGATGTCCCCCTATTGATGGTGAGGTTTTTCCTCAACAGAGACATCATAAGTTTGAGATGTGCTCAGATGGAAATGTACTAGATGCTCCAACCGTTAGAGCTTAACGATAGACTGCCCTACAGAATATCAATTGTCTTCCAGCTAACTCAGAGCTGGGACTAACTGGCATTGCCGATATTGTACTACCATATAAAACTGCATATTGGGGAAATAACAAAATAAGAATTGAGGTGCAAGGATTAGTCAATATATATATATATGTATATCACTTTTGTATCATTACAATTGGAACATAATTTATTAAATGCAATCATTGTTGATCAGGGAAACTTCATTTTCCATAATGCATTGGTTGCTTTTCAGTTTTGCAAAAAAAATACAAAACAAAACAAAAACCGTGTGTTCACTGGATTATTTTTAATTTCAACAAGCATAAAAAAGGGTTTTTCAATAATCTTTAAAACCACAGAACAATGTGCATCATAGTATTAGAAAAAGTGCTTTAAGAGCCCAACACAGTAGCCTAGTAGCTAAAGTCCTTGCCCTAAACGCACTGGAATCCCATATAGGCATCAGTTCCAATTCTGGTAGCCCTGCTTCCATCCAGCTCCCTGCTTGTGGCCTGGGAAAGCAGTTGAGGACAGCCCAAAGCCTTGAGATCCTGCACCCATGTGGGATATCTAGTAAAAGCTCCTGGCTCCTGGCTTCAGATCAGCTTAGCTCTGGTCATTGCAGCCACTTGGGGGAATGAATCATCTGTCAGAAGATCTTCCTCTCTGTCTCTCCTTCTCGCTGTAGATCTGACTTTCCAATAAAAATGAATAAATATTTTAAAAGAAATAATGTTTCATTTGCATAGACACAAGCACACATATGTTGTGTTGCTTAACTGAAGAAAATGCCATTAATTGAAAAATTCATTGTTCTATTGCTAAACATTGCACCTCCGTACTACTTATATCCATATCTCTTAGTAGTATCCATAATAGTGAATTTGTAAAATATGATGACCTTCTAGTCAGTTTTATTTTATGAAACTCAATAATGGAAGCGTAGACTCTCTGCTTTAAATGTAAAATTCAGTGTCGTATTCATTTAGTTTTCACTTTTGTAAATTAGTTGCTTTACTTTGAGATTTTAGTGTTGCCTGTATTTTGTTTACAAGACTATAGAAGTTATCATTTTTATGATAGCCTAGGATTTGTTTCTTTAATTTTACTGTTCTTAAAAGAATTAATACATTCAAGTCTGAAGATCGCAGAAAATAATTACTGAAACCCCAAAATAAAATATTCTCAGTTTTCCTCAAATAAACCCATCTCACACTCCGTCTTTGAATCTACGTAGGGTTCACATATATGTATTTGGAACAATACAAGTCCTGTTTTTAGTAAATGGTTTATGGTCACCAACATTGACTAGCTCCAGCTTCATTGTTCATATCCAGAAGTTTAGCATCTTTACTTGGAAAGAGTCGGTAAACTTGCAGAGCTGTGAATTGGGAGCCTGAAGTTTTCAGAGAAAGCACGGTGTTGAGAACTTCCCTGAGGATGAAATCAGCACACAGCAAAACAGAATTGAAGGGCAGAGTTAGAATTCTGATGGCATCTTTGATATCATTTTCCCAGAGGGAAATTTTTCCCTGGTCTCTTGAATTATGTAACACAGTAAATGTTGTGTTCAGTTTGAGTGTGTTGGAATCATTTTGTGATTTATTGAGGACAAAATGAAACCTTAGTCTGGAAGCAGGGAAATCTGATTGTGAGTCATGCCCTGGAGAACCTGACTTAAAAAGAGGGGAAGGAGCACGTATAAATTTATGCTGATATTGACCTTTCTCCTAATCTAACTGATCACCTTACTTAATTGATTACATTATTTCTGGGAACATTTGTAATGATACATTGAGTTAAATAAATGTGAAATTTCCCTTATGTAAGCCAAGAAGTTATGAGCTCTAGTCAAGCAAATAAACTGGGAAAAATTTGAAACAAAAAATCCTTGAGTAAAGACAAGAAGTCCTAAGTAAATTCAAGCTCAGAGTTTATCTAACACTATACTATCTTGATTTATAGAACTTATATAAAGCTGAATTTATAAAATCTCATTTTAACTGACTAAATACTTTACTTTTGTGAATTTTATAGGTTAAAGAATGTGTAATTCCAAACACTTAACATAAAGTTTATCAGTGAACAAAAGTACATGGAAATCACATTAACATTTCAAATCTCCTAGCAGAAATTGGGAACAAAATCAAAGATCTGCCAGATTTTTAAATCAAAGATCATCCATTATTAGCTATTCCGTCATTTCTGTTAATCATACTATCGCTAAGGAAAGACTGAAAAATACTAGTGCCAGAATCAGTAACAATATTTAAAAATGAAATAAAGAGAACATGAGTCAGAAAATAAATGCACCACAAACTCAGATAATGCAAAATGATTTAATGCTTCAAACTGATCAAAACATATGCATATCAACACATATAAAAAGAACACATGTGTTTATCAATGGTATATACACATATGTGTGTATACAGGTCAAACGTGTTCATTACGGGTTGTTTCATATAAATGCATTAAAGACGTAGAAAAATTACAGAGAATTAGCATCTTTGTCAGTAGAATGTTATGTTCTGCAGATATAATAGGTCTCTTCCTTTATGTAGGTCTTTGATATTCCATGCGTATTTTATGAAGTTTAGGATAATACTCTATATTTTAATAGCTCTTACCTAAAATTTCATTTTCTCTGTAAATACTATTGTGATGCAAAATTCAATTTACAGGACTGAATATGTAAAAAATTCTTAGTTGTTGCATTCATTCATAAATCTTGCCACTTTGTTGCAATTCTAGTTTTTAAAATTCCTTTGGATTCTCAAAGTAGGTAATCATCCATGAAAATAGAGAAAATTTATTTTCATCTGTATGTTCTTTCCCCTCTCAATCTTAATTGTCAGTGGCAAGAATGTCCAGTTATCAAGTAGTATACCGAATCCACTGGTGTGCACGGCCAACAATCTCAGCATGGGAAGTGTTACCAACCATAGTATAAACAAGAGATTTATCTGAGACAACACTTTGAATAGCCAAGATGATAATCTTAGCTTCTAATACCAGAATTAGTGAAACAGAGCTTTTAGCAGATTCTTTTAAAATTAAAAAAAAATTATTTGCAGAGAGAAGGAGAAATAGAATGACATCACATCCACTGATTCACTGTGATGGCCAAAGCTGTGCTTACACAAAGCCGGGACCTAGGAGCTTCTCGCTGGTGTCCCACGTGGGCACAGGGTCCCAAAACTTTGGCCCATCCTCTGCTGGAAGAGTAGCAGCCAGGACAAGAACCAGTGCCCATATCTGATGTTGGCACCTAACGTGCCGTCCCCAGCATGTTGTCTCCTATATGCAGGGACACTGTAGAGGCTGACAAGGACCATAAAGCTGAGACAGATGTTCCCTCTAATAAGGCAGTCGTCATTTTCGTGCCTGAGTAGCTGCTGTTAAGGAGCGCCCTCTCTCACCCCATCTCCATCTGATGCACATTTTTAGTAAACGTGTAACGGCCTCATTTGTTCCACATGTGGGATAAGAATTTCCAGTATCCCAATGAATCTACACAGCCTTCCAACTATTTTATAGTTACTGTTGATAAAAATGAATAAATAAATAAATAACCTGATTTTTGCCAATAATTGGCTTAGGAATAACTTTTGTCTTACCAGCGAAGACAACTCCCGAGAATTTAATCGCGGGTCCTGGTTCCCGCGTTTTAGACTCGTTTACCATCCGGTTAAATGACTTTCAATGGCTCCGTATAGTAGCTACAGCTGTTTTCAAATTTGTAAGATTCACAGGTTAACATCAGACAGGTTAACAAAAATGTATACAGGCATGTATCGAATGATTCACAAAACAGCTCTAGCCATAACAAATTTCTTCACAAATTGATAAGAAAAAATGTTAAGATTTTCAGTAAGAATGTATACTATATATTTGTTAGTTATATTTTTGTGTAAATACTCTGGTTTTCCTCTGATCAGTCTCTTTTGTTAAGGTCTCTTCTTTTTCAGTTTTGATCATGTGAAAAGAACCCAGGGTTTAGTCTTGATGCTTTTTTCCTCTAACTTTGCTTTCTTCCATAAAGATCCCATCTAATTTACTACATTTGAACAGCAGCTTTACAATAATGATTTCCAAATTTCTTTTCTATGCCAAATTGTGTATACCCCAACCATGGCTTCACTTTGATAATTAGCATTTTAAGGGTCCAGCATCGTGGCTTAGTGGTTAAAGTCCTTGCTTTGAACACACTGGGATCCCTTATGAGTGCCAGTTCTAATCTCAGTGGCCCCGCTTCCCATCCAGCTCCCTGATTATGGCCTGGGAAAGCAGTTGACGATGGCCCAATGCCTTGGGTTCCTCCACCCATGTGGGAGACCTGGAGGAAGTTCCTGGCTCCGTGCCTTGGATCGGCGCAGCACTGGCCGTTGCGGTCATTTGGGGAGTGAATCATCGGACAGAAGATCTTCTCTGTCTCTCCTCCTCTGTATATCTGCCTTTCCAATAAAAATAAAAATAAAATCTTAAAAAATAGTATTTGAAGTACTTCTTTTAAGTTTAAGCTATTCAACTGAGCAAAACATGTCTCAAAATCGTTTCACTCTCAGTTTTCTCCATCTTTATTGTGTATACTTAGCATATGATTTCTATCTTCTCATTGGTTTTTGGACTTTTGAGTACTTAAATACTGTGACTACTTTGGATAGTGCTTTTATCCACAGTATTTAAATGAAGGTGTATCTCAGAGCACTTCTTTTTCAGTTCTTCCATTCCTGGTTAGCTTCTCAAGTGGTTTCAATGCTCAAGGTTGATTTCAGAAATTCGCAATATGATCAGGGATCTCCCAAATGGGAGGCAAGGGCTTAAGTACCTGAACTATCTTTCAATGCTGGATCAGAAGTAGAACAGTTAGAACCTGACCAGCACTCCAATATGGGATGTAGACATCTCAGAGTACAGCTTAATCTGCTGAGTTTCAGCATTGACCCCAAATGCTTATATTTTCAGAAATCACCAGATAATTGTCGATGGTGTTTGTTTTCTTATTGTATTGCATATTTGAATGTCGCTATGACAAGTATTTAAAATCCTGCCCTGCAAATTCTTTTATATTCCTTTTTTGCAATGTATTACAACTATGTTTTTCTGAGTATGAATCACATTTTTCTACTTCTTCTACATCTGATAGTTTTTTATTGTGTATTTATTATTGGTGAGTATTTCTCTTGGTAATTTTCTTAAAAATGCTTTCGCTGATACTGAGTTAAATTAATTACATTTAAACTTACTGCTTTTGAGGCATGATCTTAAATTTTATCACTGCATTCTAGATTAGTCTTTGCTACCGTAATATTACTCAAAGTCTATCATTTTGAGTTCCATTTGAATGTTTCAATCAATAAGGATATTTCGTTTTGGATGGTGTAAATTTGAACAATTTCCAGTCCTTTCAAAATTTTTAGAGCCATTTTCTCAAAACTTTCCCATCTTCTATTTTGCATTTTTATGGAGATTCACTCTACACAGATTATCTGTACATCATAACAAGTGTTAAGTAGAATTCAATCAACATTTCTTGATTGTTTTAATTGAGTCCATACTTTTCCTCTGCAACCTCCAGTTAATTCTCATACGGTGTGTTACTATGCTTTCCTTAAGATTTCTTTGTGTGGCAGTGTTATGCAGACATAGAATCATCATTATTAGAGTACGTTATGTGGCCATAGGGTCATCATTATTTGCTGTTTCTTTGTTTCTATCGAGGGGTTTTGGGATGAACTAGTGATGGGACACTCACTAGTTGACTCCCTAAATGCCTGTAAGTGGCTGAACCTGGGCCAATCCGAGGTCAAGAGCCTGGAGCTCCTTCCCCATTTGCACTTTAGTGCAGGGATCCAAGGACTTGAACCATCTTCTGCTGCTCTCCCATAAACAAGGAGCTGGATTGGAAGTGGAACAATGAGGACACGAACCAGCACCAAAGCTTTAATGGAGCAAATTGTGAGGGGATTTAATCAAATCACCAATGGCCTGAATTAAGCAAGCAGTGACCTAACCAGAGAGAGGAATCTTGAATTGAATGACACTCAGATTTTAAGTCACAACATCATTTTTTTTTCCATGTACGGACTGATGGCATTTGAACTACAACAGCATGTTTAACTCTTCTGGGGATCTGTAGTGAACTTACCCATCCTGCAGATTTGAGGCTTACAAGTGTCAATTATGCAGTAGCCAATTTTCTTACAAATCTTTTTGTGTATCTTTATATACCGTTATGGTTCTAATTATGTTGATAATCCTAATATACCTTTTCCACCCTATGATCTGGCTATGTCTCCAGAAAAAACATTTATGACACTGTGTTTACCTTCATTTGTTTCCCCTTTTTCACAATCTAAAGTTATGGCTGCTTTTTCAAAGTCTAAGATGTGTATTTTATTTATCTTTCCATTTTCCAATTATTTCGGGAGTTTGGCATTAGACTAGCTTCCTGTTACATCATTATGAATGGAGCTTGAAATCCAACAAAAATGTTTAAATGAAATTAATTCAGTTTCTACGTACCATATAATCCTTTATTGCTACATGCGCGAAATATTTGCTTTCCTGTTCTTAATTATTCCATAAATAGAAATGGGAATGATTTTTAAATTTCTTGGGAAAAAAAGCACGTAGACATGTGCTAATTTAAGCATCAACTTCATACAATGGCTCTTCTATTCACTAAATAGCACTAAATACAGCTTGTTAGTTCCCCATTTGAAAATTGAGGAAAATGAACATCTTCAGGGCTGATTGGATATAAAAAACCTGGAGCATGATGCAGTTCCAATATTGCTAGTGTGTTGAGAACATTTTTGTGGAGGTTCTTTCTTTATTTTCATGGAGAATGAAGACCTTGAATTTGCTGTATATAACACACCTAAATTCTCCAGCTTAGACAGACATCTGGTGGTCATAGATTTTAAAGCTAGTATATTACATGAAGTAGCCATGTTTCCTGATGTGAATATTAGAGACAAAGAGGAAATATGAAGAGGGGCATAGGAAGAGATTTTCTGGATGGCAGAAATATTTTTCTAACAACATTCAATTCATTGAACTCATTTTTTTCCCCTAAAGCCTAAAAACCAGCTGTATTCTGTTTTCTGAATTTCGTGAAATGCCTCTATTTGGGATTAAGTTAAATCATATTTAGTATTTAGAATTTTCAACTAAATATTCCTCATTCATAGAGTTTTTTATTTATTTATTTTTGCAAACTAACTCTTCTCTGCTGCCTTAGAAATTTTAATTTGTATTCTTCCCCTTGTTACAACACGAAATTATTCATCTTTTCACTCTCCAATACTCAGTAAGATATAATGGAGGTGTTTTACAAAAAATACTGAGAATTTTTGTGACCGGAGGCATTATAAGTCAACCTAACCAGATAGTTTTCAGCAAAATTGGTAAGATGAATATGTTTTATAAGTATTTCAATGTTCTTATTGACATTTTTGTCATCTTAAATGTTTAATTATAAATGACTTTAATTATAGTCTACCTTCTTGCATGGGGAAGGTAATGAAATATTAATCTTTTTTGTTGGCCAATAATAATTGGCATAAGATATGTAAATAGCACATGGATTTCCAATGTAACTAAAAAGGTGATGGTGACTTACTGAAATAGGAATGAATCTAAGTAAGCATACATAATATATTACTCAGCACCAATTTTTGTCTTATACACCTCACTATAAACATAGAAAGTCTACATTAATGGCCTTCTAAAAGAAGGACTCAACACGGACCACACTAATTCAGCAATCTAAAAGTTACATGAAAACAACATTTAGCCCAAATGTTCACTTGTTTCAAGCAATCAGGGAGCAAATCAAGAAATGGAAGATTTCCTTGCCCCAGGTGTGTATGTGTGTCTGAGAGAGCGTTAGTTTGCAGTTTCATTCTGTGTCTCCCCTCTCTGTCAAGTACAACTTTTACAATTTCTACATACACTAGTTAAAAACAATGTGGCTCTTCTTACTTATTTATTGCCAATAGAATTATCATGCCACTATAAGTGAAGCACTTACTTAACTCATTGAAGATTCTCTATTTTAATGCCCAGATTTTCACATAGTTTTCCGATGGGAATACATTAAAATTAAATTTTGTGTCCTCGTGGTATGTAATTATTACTGTTTAAGAACTTCCCTACTGGAATAGACATTTGGCCTAGGATTTAAGGTCTGTTTAGCACATTGGTAATCATGGACTCAGTAAATAACTCTGGCTTCTGATTCCAGCTTCTTGCCAGTGCAAACCCTTTGAGCAATAGAGTTAGCTCAAATATCTAAGTTGTTTCCACTTTGTGTGAGATATAGACTACAATAATCTTTTGATTCCCATGCTGGCCGACACAGGGGACCTGTGGACATTTTAACAGTGAATGTAAACATATCATATTTAACATGTTTAAGATTTTTCATAAGCTAATGTCAACTTTCAGAAAATAAAATGAAAATGGCAAAATGATTAACCTGAATATCCACAATCTAGTAAAGGAGTCGTTTTTTGAGGGAGAGCATCTCAATGACGTCATACCAGATTGCCAGACATGTTGGTAATGAAGTTTTAAAGTTAGGTCCAAATCTTGAAGAAGAAGAGGAAGCAAATTTTAGATTTTCTGCATGACACAGAATGCTGATGGCATGGTGGCTGTGTGTGTAAACAGCACGGGATCGCTCTGCCTGAAAACCAAGAGGTTCTTCAAAACTAGAAGAAATCCATCTCTCCTCTGGCCCACAAAACAAAGAAGTGCTCTGTTTGCTAAGAATACAGCTTTAAAAAAAAAAAAAGTAAAACAAAAATTTACCCTTTTAAAACTTGATAAAATGGCATCTCAAATTGTAAAGTCACTAAAATGTTCAGACATCAAAATGTACTCATTTCTCTTGGCATCCAAGCCAGCACATTTCTGTGCTTGGCAAAGTTGGGTATCCCCATTTTCTGCAGGGTCATTCTTACCTTTGCTAACATTAGTTGTTCCTTTTTTTCCGTTTCAGTACAGTCTCTCCCTCTCTTACCTCCACCACCACTTTCAAAGAGGTTTATTTATTCTACTTGAAAGTTGGAGTTACAAAGAGAGAGAGAGAGAGAGAGAATCTTCCATGCTCTGACTCACTCCCCAAATGGCCACAACAGCTACAGCTAAGCTGACCTAATAAAAACCAGGGGCCAGGAGCTTCCTTTGGGTTTTTCACATGGGTTTTGGGACCTATGGATTTGAGCCATCCTCCACTGATTTACCAGTCCATTAGCAGGGAACTGGATCGGAAGTGGAACTCACTGAACTCAACGTGTCACCCATATGGAATGCCAGTGCTGCAGGCCAACAATTATCCTCTTACACCATAGGTCCAGCCTGAAGAAATAAATTTACTGTGTAGGTCTTAGTCAGCAATTTCACAGATAATTCTCCCATATGTAGAATATGTCTTTTTGTTTTCCAAAAGGAACTTCAAGGAGAATTAACTGTTTATCAAAATGGAATTAAAATAATTTATTTGAATGCAAGATGTTTGAATTCGAGCATAATTTTTCATTTGTCATAGTTTTCAGTCAACTTTTTAAAGTGTCAGCTTTTAAGTATATAAAAAGATTTATTCAATGAGAACTCCAATGTTGTTCATATATGATTTTTCACTCAGACTCTCAGTGGAAAAATGAAGGCCAACTTCATGAGTTAAATATGCATAATCTAAAGCTTTCAACTTTTCCTTTCTGAAGACAATGAATCTGCAAAAAAAAAAAAAAAACCTATCACCAGGGAAACACCAGATTGAGGTTTACTTACGTGTGGTTTTCTTTCAGACACTTAGTTGGGTCAGTATTCACGCTCTAATTTTATATCAAAATTTCATTTTCCTCTGCAGAATAAGCAAGAGATATAAAGATTGTACAAATAGTGTCATTTCTGACCTATACCTTTGTAGGAATCCCATATTCCTTCATCCACAAAACCAAATTGTTTCAATAGCAAAAATACTGGCCGACGTTACATCATCAGCTAAAGTTGATACATACTCAATAGTGTTTCCTGTGAAAAAAATATTTCTTATTCCATATTCCTAGTGTGCCATTAGAAGTGTTAAATCATTCTTTTCATCAACAGTTTATCTTACTGAAGAAAAAATTTAAATGTTACTTGAAATGCATTTTATTATTTAGCTCTGTAATCTGCATTGTCAATTTTAATGTAAGCATGCTATTTATACCGTATAAGGAATCACTGAAAACACACATGGCATTTTTTGAGATTTGCATATGTCAAAGCATCCTGATACCTAATACAAGGTTGGTAATCCATTATAAAAAGAATTTAGTTATAGCATTTTTACGTCACCATGTCATACTTTCTTTATGTATATGTGTGTGTGTGTGTGTGTGTGTGTGTGTGTGTATTTTTGAAGATTTATTTTAAGATTTAATTAAATGACATAGTGACACGGAGAGGAAGAGGACGAGATCTTCTGTCAGTGAATCATTCCCCAAGCGGCCAGAGATTGGAACACTGGGAAGAGCAGAAGCAGAATTCTGTTTGTGTTTTCCTCAGCTGTGACTGTCCAAAACACTTGGGCCATCTTCAGCTGCCTTCTGGGTGTAGCAGCAGGGAGCTGTATGGGACACAAAGCAACCAGGACTCGAAATGACACTCAAGTGTGGGATGCCCAGCTACACCCCCTGCCCCACAATGCTGGTCCCACTGTATAGGATTATTTTATTTCCCCATGGAATAAAATATCATTCTAAATCAGTAAGCATATTTCATCCTTTGTTTAGAAGGAAAATATTTTTAATTCATTCTACTTAATTGTCACGCATGGTATTTACCAATATCCTTCTCCCTTTTCTTTGGAAACAATTTTGCTATGCTCTTTTTTTAAATAGAAAAAAGATTTCTTCTTGATTCGATTCTAATGAAGGTAGCACCATCATTTGAGTGATTATTGCCTGCCATGTGCTAATGTAGGAGCTTTATGAATAATACTGTTTTTGCAATTTTATAATTTAAAAGCTTCAACCATATTGTGATATTATATTAAAAAAAATAATACCTACTGTTATGTATAGTGCAGTAATGTTTATAATAAATAGTGATTTTTTTTCGTGCCTACTTACCTATGTTTATATGCTAGGTACTACACACACACAAAAATGAACAGGGCAATATGCACTGAAATGGTTAATTCGATTCTTTTTGGCTTATGAATTATGAGACTTCCTGATTTATTTTGTGAACTTAAGATTTTTCACCCTATACAATGGTAAGTACCTCATTTGCATTTAAAGAACAAAAAGTACCTTGGTATCTCTGCAGCTATTTAGAAAAACAAACTCCAGATGGCCTAAAGAAGTGGTACACAATTTATCATTATTTCTTAAAGTACAGGGAGTGGAGCAAGAGGAGCTAAGTCTTACTTAAGCAGAGAATGTTGTGTTTTCATTTTCCCATTTTTCTCCAGGCAGGTTTCATTGTCACTGATTATAGAGGGCAAGGGAAAGAAGAATGGCACAACTGCTTAATGATGACAAATAGTAGCATTGCTCCTTACCTGGGAGGCTGTGGTAACCCAGGCCTGCCTTTTGTGTGTGCCCATAGGCGGCATGCAGGAATTCAGCGTGGCAGCTGGAACTTGGCCAGGCTTCCATTTGGCGTGTGTCTGACATTGTCTGGGGAACACTTTGTGCCTGCTGAGGCACACTCCTCTCCCAGGGACTACAGCTAAAGAAACCAAAGCTGCTGGTGCCAAGGCTACTGGTCTTACCTGTAAATCACTCACTCTTTTTTCATAGTCTCTTCAAGGGTGCTTTGACCTTACCTCAGAGTTTGACCAGGCACAGCGCATCCATTTGTTACTGACAGGTTCAAAGATTAAATGGGCTTGGGGTCTCTGATTCCTGGACTGCTTTAGCTGTTATAGATGAATATCTTTTTTGGCCTATTTGTGGGCATGAATATATGTGTGTGTGTATTTGTGCAGTTCAAGTATTTGCAATCATATATACACAATCAATCCAGAAATATGTAGGAATGAATGTTGCTGCTTGTGTTCTTCATAAAATATATTTTTAACATTAGCCTATTTTAACCTGTCAGTATTTCTGTAAACTAGGGTGAAGATGTCAAAACAATGAGAAAGAAGGATTATGAAATTACTGTTTCTAATGTTCATTAGTGATTGCCTTACTTGTATATTTACAGAGGTGAAACTCATCACTAGAAAATAAGAAAACTTCTGTCAGAAAACTAGTCATTTAGGGAATAGACTAAAACCTCCAAGTCCTGAACTTATTGCAACATTCTTCACATAGAACTCTCAGGAATGTCTAGCTAGGTCTCCAAGGAACACTTAGAAAGTATGCTGAATTTATAACTGTCCTTCCTATAATAGCAATTAACCCAGGAATGTGACTGAAAACATTAGACAAAGATCAGATTTGGGAAATGAGATTGCTTTTGATTTTTTTTTATCTTGGTGGTTATATACACATTTCTTAAATATTTGTTACCTTAGTGATACATACATAGGTTAGAACATTTATTAGCCTTTGGTTTGTGTGTGTTCTGTTACATTCTGCAGATGAATCAGTTCTGTGATGCAATTTTCACATACCATCTCATAACACTGATACAAAATTCAACCATGACAAAATCCAGGAGTAACTCTAAAATTTCATTTGCTTTATTCCTAGGATTCTTGAGATATCTGATTGATTTCAAGTGCAATGTTATTCTATTAACAGTGGTTGATCCCAGGCAGGGTTCAAACTTCAGTGCTTTCCTGAGAAGCCACTTAATGATCTGAAAGGGGAAGGTTCTATTTTGAATGAGTTTAGACTGCCTCCAGGTCAGTGACCAGGAATCTTTGCTTCTCAGGGCTAACAAAGGAAACCTCTTCGGTTGCTTAAGCATCTGTACAAAAAAAAAAAAAAAAAATCATAAACTGATCAATTACAGCCAAATTCATTAAATGTTAAACACAGAATACCCCCAAATCATTAACTAAAGTGGAGGAATTTTGTGGTTCATTTAAATTGTCCTTTTATTCACTAAGATGACTCCTCCTTCCCTGGCTTGCTGGCTGACACAGGGACCAAAGGTTGCAATTTAAATAGAATTTGACTGCACTGTGAGGTTCCAGAGCATGTGGTCAGTGTTAATAACTAACTCGCAGTCTGCAGATCACTGTACAGACTTTCAAAATAACTGCCTCGGTTCTGTTGAGAAGGATGAATACTCTCTGGGCTTGGCACTGAAATGTATCTTGATTTGTAACAAGGGCTTCTGTATCCATTAGGATGTGTGCCTGACTTATTTCCCTTAAGTTAAATTAAAACCAAGACAATGATTCAAATTTCCTGTTGGGAATACAATGTACTTTTAGAAAGATTAGGAAGTTGGCTTCTCTTTCACATTTAGCAATTGTGGCTTTCCAGATAACTCAAACATAAACATATATCGAAGTTGCCAGCTTGCCTCTTGATTTGGTAACTGGTCTTCCGCAGTTTTGGGTGTGACAAGGTACAACTGGGTGATAACACTCCATAACAGTGGGCAACCGTGACTCCATTTTGGCTCCTTGACTAAGTTTCAACCATAACTAATTACAACTATCTGCTTCTTAAACACAGCTGTCAGCAGACTGGCTTAAGGTGTGGAACATAAATTTTGGATGATTTATAATGCACATCAGTATGTTGATTGGATAATCTGCATTGGGTGCCAACCAGCATATGGTCCACTGATTTGGATGGTTTGAGAAAAATATTCCTGGCTATTGCATGCCAATGTGAATTTGCAAACCTCCCCTGCCCCCCAACTTTGGTCGTGAAACATGGTGGTTCCTGGAGTGTATTGGGAGTTCCTGTCCACAAAGTTGGCTAATAAAGACTCATTCTTAAGTCTGTACTTGTGTCTGGTGTGATCTTTCTCATTCTCCATAATGTTTCTGGAGGCACTGGTGAAATAAAGAATCCCAGTCCAGAGGACAGTGACCATCCTGTGCTCTAGGACCCTACTTGGCAGTCTGGGGAGGCCATTGTGAAAACCTAAGACAGTCCCAGTAACTCATGCCATCTTCCTGGTTTGTGAGATTCACACCAACCATTTAGAGGAATGGTCTTGAAGACCCGTCACAGGGAGCTCACCCACAAGCAGGTTTCTCACCATCTTTTTCTTTTCTGAGTATTCCTCAAGGACTCCAAGAAGACTGGACATAGCACAATTTTATTAATCAGGGTCTGTATGAGATGTTACATGACCCATCAGGTTTGGGTTTTGGCACAACACATTTGGGTTGGTTTGGGATTCCCATCAGTTTAGATTTTGCTTTGTTTTGTCAGTCTGGATTGTGACAGTGTGACAGCCACTGTTCTAAGTATCTGTCTTGATTGTTCTGTTCACTGTCTTAAGCAACTTGGTTCAACAGTTCTCGTGCTGAGACAACAACTGATAATCAGAACTCTATTTTAACACATCCCAAGGGTACATTTTGAAGAACTAAGAAACTGTAGTTTAAATCTATAAAATAGACACTGTTTTACAGTAACACTGCTTGTTCTCAGTGCTCATTGAGACAGAATGAGGAATGGTCTCATTATAGATCTCAGTTTTACGCTACTACCTTCCAGTTAGAATTGTTTTATGAAAGTTTCAACACTGTCACCATGCATTAACTGCCTGTTTTTGCAGGTCAAGGAATGTTACTATTTTTACTTATTGCGAACCAGCTTTTAGAGTTTTTTTGTAACAGAAATTTTATTTAAAATGGTAGATGGGCAAAGGTAAATGAGACAAATGTTTCTAAATGTAAAAGTAAGTACTCCTAGCCTCATACATTATCATGGAAATTAATAGACAAATTATGGTTACAAGCCTGAAAATATGTTCTCAGGAAAGAGAAATCTCCGATTGCCTATAAAATATTTTGTCCTACAGCAGAATGGTTAAATTATCCTGGAATGGGAAGGAAAGATAGGAGAAAGTATGTTGAAAAAAGGTGGGAAAAAAATCACAGATTTGAAAGAATTGAGTCTTATATCCCTATGCCAGTAAATATTAGAATGAGCTGATGCCTCGTTTTGAAATCTGTTAACACTGAAGTTTTTGAAATGCAAATTAAATATCTGAAAATAATAGATCCCTAGTATTGAAATCTGTTTAAAAATTGGCTTAACTCTTCTGATTTGGAAATTTTTAGATGGACCCCTGGGAGTCTCAAAAACAGAAGAATGTAGGCCAAACACTGTATCTTTCTTTTCTTTTGGCAAATTATACAAGAATTTGATGATTCAGATGTGTTGTTATTAGTTATGAAGGTTATCTTGACTAAAAAAAAAAGGAGGCTTGTGAAATTCTTCAAGTGCTTTTCAAAATACATGGAATGAGCACAAATGATTTTCTTTGCAATTAATGTGTTTAAGCGATTTAAACTCATTTGCTGTTCTGTTTTCTTCTCCAGAACATGTTTGGTTAGGTTTATGGAGAAGACCTAACAACTGTTCTTGTATGCAGGTTTCTGACAGCTTTAAGGTTAGGGGACCATAAGATAATGTTGGTTTTGTGTTCAAATATTTTCCTTGATCAGAAAATTGTTTCCTGTAAATTCTATTGTTGTTGGCATTATGAGATAGTTGTGTATGGATGAAAGTGTATGCCTTTCCCCCTAACTCCTCTAAAATATAAAAAGCTTTCCTGAGACTTTTTGGCTTATTTTTCACAATGCGATGGTTTGCACAAGTTCAACTAGAACCTATCTTCATCATAATAAGAACATGTTTGAAAATATGCACCAAATGCTCAGCTTTAAGGGCTTCTACAATTGTAGTACTTCTTAATAAGCCCTAAAATTTCAAAGAATTGGGTAAGGATAGCTAGATTCTATGTTACCTCGTGATGTCAAGTCCTGTGTCTTCTCCATTTATCTCTTTGGAGAGGCATGCCCCTCTTGTCTTGCCACAAGAACAGCACCTGGGACACAAAGCCCTTACTGGAATGTGAATCCCACCTCTCTGAATTTTAATTGAGTCAGAAAATCCCTTTGGGGGAATGTAAAGGACCTGTCCCTCCGAAAATATCTTTGGCCATAACAAAGTGTCAAAGCTCACCTCTTCAGCTTTTGTCATGAAGGAAGCAGATGGGACCTGAGGTTTCAGCTTGTCGTGAGGCATGAAGAGGAAGCCGCTGGTCACACCTTTTTGATGGTCTTTTAGTCCTTGCAGGCTGGACAGGATTAGAAATTCAACCTATAATTGTTAACTGTTGTTCTTTTTTTCTCTCAGAATTGTGTTTAAAAGCCACCACTTAATCTCTTTGGTGAGTCTGGCTTTGCTTACTGTCATCTTGTGAGAGACAAGAACACCTTTGCATCTGCATGAAATTCTCCGGAAAATTCTAACTCAAAATCTATGTCTGCTTTAGATTGGCATTCTGTCTTTGGGAGTTTATAAATCTGATATTATATGTACTCAATGCAAATAGTCAAGTAGAAAACTGTAATATACCTGGTTTTAAATTGTAAATCTTCCCATCGCTTTTAACTTTTCTAATTTTGAGAGTATTCTGGGTCTGACTATTGTACAGTTTCTCAAAAATGCAAACTTCATTTCTTATGTTTATGTTGACTTTGATATATGTATTTTTGAACTTTGTGTCAATTGTCTGTTAAAATTATATAGAAGTATAATTTCTAGCATGGTAATGCTGGCCCAGCTCTCTAATGCTAACCTATGTTTGTGAAACAGAAGACAATAAGCATCAAGTAGATTAGTATGAAAATAATTCCTTCTAAAACCTCTTTGTTGCTAATTGTGGCTTAAAAGGGTATTTGAGCTAAGTCATTGTCATCAAATATTTAACTCCCACTGAGGGACTAGATCAGCAATTAGATTATATCCAACCTGGCAATGAGGGACAATTGGTTTTGAAAATGGATCCTCATTGCAAGGACAGCATGAAAATCAAGATGAAGTCACTGCTGTTAGTCCTAAATCATACTGATTACAGGTGAGAGATTGTGAAGGAAGGGCTCTCATGTGTGGTTCGTTCATGGTAGCTGACACCAAAAACTGCAGAACTGTATTCTCTATGGAAGTCCCCCATTTTAAAACAGAGGTACTAACTAGATATAATATTTAGTATTTTCAAACCTAATGCTGGAATCTGTGTATAACATTTACAGTGAAGAACTGAGGAAGCTCTTTGATCTCCTTTCTTTGATAAATAAGGATTAGAGCGAGGCATATTGACTCAAAATCTTGTTATAAGATCTGGACATTGTCAGCTAAGACTGGCTGATGTGCTTGACAACAGCTGTTTGTGATATACTCAGCAGATGGAATGGTTCATTTTTAGGCATTCCACCACAGTGCATACAGATGCTGTATACTGCCACATCTGAAGTAAAAGGCAGGAAACTGGTCCATTTTTTAGCTACTTGGGAGGTACTAATTCAGCTAGCTTGCTCCCAGATATCTCTGAGGAACCTGTGTGTTAATGAAGAAGTCATGTCACACTAAAAGTAACACATTGTGGTGTTAAGGGTAACCCTAACATCAGTGGAGCCTCCAAAAATACTGATTATAGCCTTTCCTGACCCAGTCCTGATGAACAGACTGGATTATAGCAAAGGGGACCAAAGTTAGACAAAACTACAACAGATTACCCAGGATCCAACTGGTTTCTGTAGACCTATCAGATGGCCTGTGCCCAGCTCCAACTCGCCCAGTCTGCAGTGGACACTGAAGGAACCTCCAACTCTATGTACCAGCCCAGTAACATCATGTTGATTAGGAGACGTAACTCACAGACCTAGAGCCTCTCTGGAAAGGATCTTACTCAGTGATCCTGAGCAACCCCATGGTCATGAAGGTGACAGGAATCAATCTTTTGAGTCACCATTCCCAGCTAAAGAAACCAACATCTGAACTGGAAGAAAAATGTACTGTTTAACACACAGGAGGCTCCTTGAAAATAAGATTCTCTCATTAACTGTCATAATGTTTTTATGAGAGAGATGTGAAAGATATATGACTCTGAATGAGTGGAAACTCTGGGATGTGACTACAGGTCACGTTATTAAGAATTCAACTGCCAGAACCCAGCCAGTGTTTTAGGTTGATTTATGATCTGTCCAGTTATACTGATCAAAGTCAATGTGAGATCTGGAAAAAAAAATGGGGAATAGGAGTGTATGTTCCCAGGAGAGATCCTGGGGTGAGGCTTATCATTCAACAAAATCTGGTAATGTCCTGTATACTTCCACATTTTTATCCCCATAAAGCTCCCAAACCCTTTACAGAATATTCCCGTCTGTACTTGAGTCTAAACCCCCTTGCTGTGTAGAATTGAGGTAAAGATGGTATAGAATAGTGTGTTCCTGGGTATGAGATCAACCCAATATAGCTGAAATGTCAATATACCAGTAGGTAATGTGACAAGCTACAATTGGGAGATAACACCCCATGACAGTGGGTAGATATGATTTTATTATAATTACTTGACTAATTTTTGAGCATAACTAACTACAGCTATCTGCTTCTATAAACTTGCTCGCTAGCTGATTCACTTATAGTGTGATCAGAAATTAAAATGATTGGATGATTTGTAATATGCACCAGCTAAGTTGAGTGGATAGCTTGTATTACATATCAACCAGAATATGGTTTGCTGATTGATTGGTTTGAGAAAAAAAATCCTGGCTGTTGTTTACCAATGGTAACTTAAGAGCTGCTGACTTGATGTATTCTTGTGTTTGACTTGATCTTTCTTGCTTTCTGTAACAGGATGTAGTGTGTAGAAATAGGTATAGCTATCCTCAGCCTAAATTCATAAAAAAGAAACGCTCCCCCCCCCAAAAGAGAACTGTCCAAAACTCTAGAGATCATCTTTCAAGTAGCGGTCCATCTGACATTCTGTTTCCTCAGGTGGAGTCTGCTCTGGAGTTTTATCTCCTGTACTCTTTTAGAGGTCAGAGAGAGCCCCAACAGAGGAAACTTCACAGGAACAACTGCTTTCCCTAAAGGCCACGCCCTTCCAGATCTTGAGAAGCTCTAAACACCCCCGAATTCCAACACTACCCCAAACAATTCAAGTGTAATATTTCTATTAGCTGACACTTTATGAGTAGGATAAATGCTAGAGCTCTTCCTGATTCAGAGCCAGACTTACGGATTCACAGATTCTCTGGAAAAGTCTAGAGAAAGTGAGATATCTCACACTTGAACAGCTCAAATCTCTAGTTCTTTACTGAAAAAGGCATCTACATGTGATCTCTAGAATTATATCACTGCCTTCACTACCTAGCAAGTAGAGGCTTATTTTGCACGTGGGCTCAGATCCCCGGACATTGTTCATTTCCTAGGTGACAGCCTCTTCTAACTCCATGACATCAAGCTCCCAAATAATTGGCTGGCTGTTAACAACCTCTGGAATCTGTCTTTTCTCCATTACTTGAAGCTGGGTCTATCTTTCAAAGCTACATCTACCTAGTGGACTTTTAAGTGAACACCTGTGTCATGTAGCTTGGATGGAGAAAACACAAAGCTACACATCTATGATCTGTATGTGCAACTTAGGGAGTAGCCAGAAAACCAACGGATGCAAACTTCTATGATAGTGATGTTTTACAATTAGAATCATTCTTTGGAGTATAGATCAAGGGAAAGTACAAAGCCAAGAGAGCACCCATAGGGTAGAAACAAAATGAAAGAAACACAGTGTATACTGGACGTCCAATATATTGGGGTGCCTGTATTGATGCGGTGTCAGGAGTACATTTTTGTTGTTTTAATAATGTACATCAGTTTTCTCATCTGTCAAAGAAAATGATTAATATATAATTGTCTAAGCCCTTACTCAAAAAGCTGTTCCAACTCTTCTTTGAAAAAAACAAACTGTGTATTGACAGGTAACCTTAAATGACAAGATGGTTATCAAAACTTAAGCATGAACTTGCAGTCTAAAAGAGGGAAAGAGGATCAGCTCTCCATCTTTTCCATTTTTAGAAGTGGATGAAGGCAGCGGACAAAGTTACACCACGTCCAGAAGCTCTCACGGAGACTTTGGTGCATGATGTGATAAATTTGCCTCTCTCCTTGAAGAATAGGCTGCTCTGAGTCACCACCCAGTCCTTGTTGCTCTTAGCAGTCAGGAGAATATGGATGCTATGGGAGAAACAAGTTGTCTGTTTCCCCTGCAGGTCTTCACATTCTATTTTTTATTTCAATTACAGAAGACATCAAAAGTTTTATTTTTCTACAGTATTTTCAAGATTTTTTTTTTCTTTGAAAGGCAGAGTTATGGAGAGAAGAAACACATACAGAGATATTCTGTTAATGGTCTACTCCTCAAATGGTAGCAACTGCTAGAGCTGAGCTGAGTCCAAAGCAGGACTCGGGAACCAGGAGCCTCTTGCCCATCTTGTATTGTGGGTGCAGGGTCCCAAGGCTTTGATCCATCCCCTGTCATTTTCCCAGGCCAGAAGCAGGAAACTGGATAGGAAGTGGAGCAGCCGGGACATGAACCATTTTTTATTATGGGATTCCGGCAAGTGCAGGGGGGTTGGGGGGCTGGGGGGTAGCGCTGCACTGAGCCTCGTCACTGATATTTTTATCCACTATATATCTTTACCCTCAGAATAATGCCACGTTGCAAATGAGATGTTCTTTTTAAACCAGGTTAGTAACCTGAGACTCACACAGATGAAGCAATCGTCCAAGATTTTATAGCTAAAATCCGGACTCTCTGACCCATGACTGCTGCTTTATCTTCACAATTTCACATACAGAATTGTGCTATGAATTGACGTTGCCAGCATGATATCAGGCACTGTACTGTAAGTATCTAAATTTAGGCCACTTGTATGGACTTCCCTCCATCATACAAAGACACTCTGATTTATTTTTGATTTAATCTCACAATGTGATTTACGAGTTTCCATGACATTGATAAAATTGTACCCATGGCAAAGGCTAATCATCCGTCCATGGTCTCACTCACGTTCCTTTAGCCCGTGATCCTTTGTTCCCTCATCATCTATGTGAAAATCATAAAAAAAAAAGGGGGGGCGGGGAACAAGTTTCAATTCATGCGTTTCTGTTTTTGACTTCAAATTATTGCCAGTAGATGGCGGTGTGCATTAGTAAACATTCTGCTTCGTAAGCTAGAGAAGGATCACTGAGAAAAAGTAAAGGAGACAAATGGATTAACATTATCTGATGGAAAAATATTACCGAATAACTGATGCAATAAAAAGTAACGTCTGTGATTTATAAAGCTGAATTTGTGTGAAGCAATTTGTATCTACGCTTGCCTATGAGAACAAACAAATTGAAATTCTATTCAGTTTGACTGGCAATTATTTAATAATGTGAGGAAATGTTGACACTGTGCCGACATCAAACTACAGGTGGAAATTTATAACTATCAAAGCTCCTCCCTGGGAAAATTTAGTGCATTTTTAAAGGGATAATTTGATAAGTACTTTAGAGTGATGATAGCAATACATAGCATTATGCTCAAGATATCTCAAAGAAAGAGCCATGCCCTATTCTAGGACGACAAATTGTGCTGTTTGTTAAAGTTTTGCTTTACAACCAACTTTGTAAGTTTGGAGATTAATAGCTCAAGAAAAAAGGGAAAGAGAGAAGACTATTTCCACTGTTCATATTTCTTCAATTTTTTTCCTTTTAAAAAACTTTTTAAAATTAATTAATTCATTTTATTCATTGCATTGGATTACGTGACATAGTGTTACGGGCACTGGGATTCCCTCCACTCCTCCCCGAACCCGCCCCCCTCCCCGGTGGATAAAAAAACTTTTTAAACAGGCAGATAAAGAAGGAATGCTGCGAGGCACAATAAGCTACTTGATACCCTCAACATTTCCGTGATATGTTCGTGCTAGAGGAATTAAAGAGATACAGATGTGGTCATTGTATGTTTACATGGTAAAAAAAGATAGTTCTCTGTGACTGCTGGATATAGGGATACTAGAGAAACCTGAATCAAGACAATTACATCAGCCTGGTGCAGTAGTCCAGCAGCTAAAATCTTCACCTTGAACGCCCCAGGATCCCATATAGGTGCCGGTTCTAATCCCGGCAGCTCCACTTCCCGTCTAGCTCCCTGCTTGTGACCTGGGAATGTAGTCAAAGTAGGCCCAAGGACTCAGATCGCTGCACCCGCATGGCAGACCTAGACAAAGCTCCTGGCTTCGGGTCAGCTCAGTCCCGGCCGTTGTGGACAGTTGGTGAGTGAATCATTAGGCAGAAGATCTTCCTCTCTGTATATCTGAATTTCTAATAAATAAATCTTAAAAACAAACAAACAAACTACATCCAGCACATAAACCTAAGGAGTTAGATGACTCCATTCTATGTAACAAGAAAGAGAGAGGCACATGTAAGCTGACAATGGGAGACATTAAAACAGAAATAAACACTGGATCCCTTAAAGATTCCCTTATTTCTTTTGAAAGACAGAGTAAAAGAAAGACAGATTTCACACACACAGATATATGCATACACAATTTTATATATTTACATATATATGCATTTATATTTATATTTACACATATACACTTATAGATACATGTTTTATGTGTGTGCATATTTACATATATGTGTTTATATATGTGTATGTGTGTGTATATATACAGAGAGAGAGAGAGAGAATCTTCCATCTTCTGATTCACTCCTTAAAAGGCTGCAGTAGCTAAGGATGGGTCAGAAATCCCGTAGTGAGGAGTACCTGGGTCTTCCACATGGCTGACACGATTCTGCTGCTCCCCAGGCATACCAGTAGAGAGTTGGTGTCACAAGTGGCTAGCCCACTGGGTTAAGCTCAGATCAGTAAGTTTTGCATTTTAAGAAGTGCAAGTACGGGTGACATTCACATCGATAAGTCAAGTAAAAAAGAATCTGAAGCTCAAGATGCGGATTTGAATTGAAGATATGTGTATGGTAATTAACACATGGAAAAGTGTCATATCACAAGAAAGAATGTGTAGCCTGGCATACAAAACATGACATACAGATAGAGAAAAAAGGCAAAACTAATTGCTAACATCGAGTTATCAGATAAATCCATTTTTTGCACCTAAAAATGGACAGACGTTGATGGCAGAGTATGTATGTGCTGTATACACCTACATTGCTTATGTAGACTTAGATGTTCGGTCCAAAGATACAGTCAAGTAAGGAGCTGATTCATGAATTGTGGTAATCATCTTCTCTTTGCAATGAAATAAAACTGGTTAAAGTTAGATCAAAATTCTTATTATTTTTTTTTAATTTGAAGTCAGAAACACAGAGAGAAGGAGAAACAGAGAGAAAGATCTTCCATCCAATGACTCACTCCCCAAGTGACTGCAACGGATGGTGCTGCGCCGATCTGAAGACCGGGAGCCAGAAGCTCTTCTGGGTCTCCCACGCGGGTGCAGGGTCCCAAGGCACTGGGTCATCCTCGACTGCTTTCCCGGGCCACAGGCAGGGAGCTGGATGGGAAGCAGGGCCGCCGGGATTAGAACCAATGCCCATATGGGATCCCAGGCTTGCATGTTCAAGGCATGGACTTTAGCCGCTAGGCCACCACGCCAGACCCAAGAGATCAAAATTCTTAACAGACAAACGACTGAACACTTCAATGGTTCAGGCTGTCAAAACAAAACTTTCAGGATTATAGTCCCTGAGACTTCTAGAATTTTAGAAGCTAAAATGTAAGAATTACACTGTTCGCTTGCAAACAGCTGAGAAATCATGAGACCATAGGACTCTGAGTCCATCAGGCTTCAAGACAAAAATATTTTGAAGTTCCATGATGGAAAGATGACACAAATTTCTTTCCATTTTTTTATTGTCACTTTCAATTTCTTCCTATGTAGCAAATGCTACATACACACTGGTAATTGGATAAAAAGGGTTAGCCTTCATTTCAGTAATCTTCCAAAACTGATTCTGTCCTACTAGAGGGGAGACGGACTAATAAGGTTATCAGAAGTTTGTTGGATCATATATGACCATTCAGCCTAGAGTTTAAGATACTGGTTAAGCTCCTAACAACACACAACTGAATACCTTGATTCAAGTCCCAGCTCCAGCCCCCAGTTGTAATTTCAGGTTAACGTAGAAGCTGTGATGCAGCAGTGACAGCCCACGTACCTGGATTCCTGACAAGAATGTTTCTGACTTAGAGTGAGTTCTCAGCTCTTAACTTCACCTGGTTAGCTGTGCCATTGGAAACATTCGGAGAGTGAATCAGCAGATGGGAATTCCCTATTTGTGTATGTACGTGTGGGGAGTGTGCGTGCATGCCTTGAACTGACAATTTAAAAAGGCATCTTCAATGATTTTTCCTTATAGAAATGGATTATACTTTTCAAATATGTTGGCTTCTTTGTTCACACTGCTTGCTCCAAACTCACTCGAACTTCGAAGGCAATCATTCTGGTGAACGTCTATCTGACATTTATTTTTCTGTTTACCAAATACACATCTATAACTTTGGTGAATTTAAAGAAAATTCTTTTGATGATTTTGCTGATCTATTAAGTTCTTGCAGTTTCAGTGAGAATAATGAATTCACATCTGCCATCTCACAGGTTTCATAGTTTATTAGTCTTCCAGTTTGAAGGTCTGGTTTCAAAGTTTGAAAGTATAGATGCACAAGACTTCCATTTAAGTTCTTATTTCTTGCTGTGTACCACCCCGCCCTTAGGTTCCCAAGAAGGGAACATCTCGAAAAACATTCAAAAAAATTAAAGGCAAAGTTGAAGTGAATCTAGATAAAGTTACAACCAATGAAACTGCTAATAACATAATGCTTTTGTCTCATTGGTTGTCCCAGTAGTTGGGCACTATGATAAAATGAAAAGAGTAGATGCATTTGAACCCTGGATATTGAATTCCAAGTCTTACTAAAAAGATTAAGTCCAAGAGGCTGGCATTGTCCCTCACCAGTCTAATTTTCCTCCTGCTGCTGTTTTCCATCCATATGAGCACTGGTTCTCATCTTGGATGCTCCACTTCCAATCTAGCTCCCTGTTACGGCCTGGAAAAGAGCATTGGAGGGTAACTCAGTTTTTTGGGCCTCTACTTTCATCTGGGAGACCTGAAAGAAAAATCTTGGCTCTTGGCTTTGGATCAGCTCATCCCTGGCTGTTGTGATCATTCGTGGAGTCAACCAGCAGATGAGAGATTTCTCTGTCTCTCATTCTCTCTGTAATCTGTTTCCAAATAAAAATATATAAATATTTTCTTTTATAAAGAGAGTGTATCACAGCTTCTTAAAACAGCAAACCAGTTTCTTTATCAGGTCATTTTTTAAAAAAGTGTATTAGGTCTTTGAGAAAACAGTTACTTCATTTATGCATAATATGGGACAAAAATAAAATGATAAAAAATATTATCTGTGAAACAGCAATTATCAGCAGGTATCAGGAGATGTACAGACAGGTCATATGCTAAAATTATTATACATGAAGTTTGAAACAAACATGAAAAAAAATATATATATATGCTTATAGAAGAAAAGACAGAAATAAAGTGTGAAAAAGTAAGATATGAGTAACAAGAAAGAAATAATTGAAATAAATGTAAGACCTAGAAGTGATAAATAAAGTACTAATTTGAAAATATGAAGGTGAGGTTAGGTACCACAAATGAAAATATCAGTGAAATAGAAGACGATATAGTAAAAATCATAATCAATACCAAGAGAGAAAATATACAGAAAAAATTGACAAAGCCTTGATGACTTCTGAGATATTAGAAATCAGTAAAATATTAGGCCCAGCATCATGGCCTAACAGCTAAAGTCCTTGCCTTGAATGCACGGGGGATCCCATATGAGCGCTGGTTCTAAGCCTGGCAGCCCTGCTTCCCATCCAGCTCCCTGTTTGTGGCCTGGGAAAGCAGTCAAGGACAGCCTTGGGATTCTGCAACCACGTGGGAGACCCAAAAGAATCTCCTGGCTCCTGCCTTTGGATCGGCGCAGCACCAGCCATTGTGGTTACTTAGGGAGTGAATCATTGGATGGAATACCTTCCTCCCATTCTTTACTTCTCTCTACATATATAACTTTACAATTAAAAAAAGAATTCTAAAAATTTTAAAAATTAAAAAATTTTTAAATTAGTAAAATATTTATTTTAGTAGAACACCATACAGAGAGTAAATTATATTGTAGAGAGCAGGGTTGAAAGGCACAATATGGAAAAGTTCTCAGTTTGATCAAAAAACAGTAGTTTACAGATTCAGGATGCTCTACAAACTTCCTGGAAAATGTAAATACAAATAATAGAAATAAGCTGAAAAAATTAATATAATCAGAATAAGTGTACTACCCAATAAAATGTACAGATTCAGTGTGATTCCAATCAAAATATTAAAGACATTCTTTTCAGATACAGAAAGAGTGTTAAAATTAATATGGAAACACAAAGAAAACCTAAATTGCTAAAACCACCTTAAACAACAAAAACAAAACTGAAGCAACATAATATCAGCTTTCAAGTCATACTATTAGGCAGTTTAATTAAAGCAGTTTGATATAGGCAAAGAAGTAGACATATAAACCAATGAACAGAATAGAAATGCAGAAATGAATCCACATATCTACAACCAACTAACAAATAAACAATCTCAAAGGAAACTAGAGTCTCTTAAAAAAATGATGATATGACAATAGGATCTAAGTATACGGAAGTAAGAAACAAAACTCCTACTTTACACTGTATACAAAAAATCAATTCACAATGGATCAAGG